>NC_062280.1:171466703-176466703 GCF_902655055.1 Lutra lutra
ACACACTCACATAACGTAAGGACAGATTCGATAACATGCATGTTTCTTTGTAAACTAACCGACTATGTGAATATAACGAGTGCTCAACTCAAATCAAAAGTTCCCAGACCTGAAAAACTCTAACATCGAATTCTGAATCTAGGTACATTTTTTTTCTTTTTTTTAAGAGACAGAGAGCTGTGTTTTGTGATCCGTGACCTTCTTACTTGAACTCCATTCTGTCTGTTGATTTTTGTGGCCATTTTGAAGAACCAAAATCAATCTGACTCCCATCTTTAATGAAAATGAATGACACACCACGCCATCAAAAAAAAAAAAATTCTAGAACTCTCAAAAGCGTCTTCTGGTTTTATTTTTAGTATACAGCTAAATAGAGTATGTGGCAAATGGCATTAAGACTGCATTTAAATGTTTTGGTGCCCATCTGATTTTCTTTGGTATTTATGAATATTTTTTTTTCTATAGAAGAATAAATAGGTGAAAATAGTTCACCACCATATGATTTGTTTTATCCCTAGGCATTGCCTGAGGTTACTGGAACATCCCTGGTTTTCAGTATCGAAAAGTGAAATGCACAACAATGAAAATTTTATTAAAATGTATGTTAACCCATTACTGTATGTTCATTTTCAATTCTTTATAAGAAATCATGATGTATCATTTTGTGTGTGTCATTCTTTTAAAAAAAAGAGATGAGTCAAGTAAAGGAGCAAATTTAATGGGGGAATTTTATGGGAAACATTATACAAATGGCAGTGTGTGTGATTCCCATTATTAAAATAATTTGTCATTCTATGAAAAAAAGGTATAAATTTCAAGAAAGAGTCTTCTTTAGTTATCTGCCCTTTTTTAATGACAGTGGCTTTTGTGCAGTAAAGATAGACACGTTCTCAGGCAAAGCCCATTTCAGGCCAGAATTTCTGAAAGCCCTATTAATGTTTCATGCTAATCAAGGAGAGTGGGAAATAGAGCTGACAGGTGCTTTCTACTCTGCTTATTCCTGTCTTCCTGCATTAGACATTACTAGCTAAAAAAGGGCCAATGGGGTTCTTTTCCAATGCATATACTAAGAAGGGCAAAAATAAAATGAGTCTAGGCTTAAGTTTCCTGTTGTTCTCCATCTTGGAGGAGCTGATAACATTCTTGGTCATATGAGTGCATTGATTATTAATAAATCTGTTTTACTCTAAACTGTAAACCTCAAAAGGGATCTCTAGTTTGGACCCAGCATTCCAGTACAGCCAGCCATGCTCTTTGTGAACCTATAGAAGTTCCATCCAGACTTTCCATGTTAAAATATTGCATCTATAAGTAATTTGAGCTTTTTGCCTATATCTGGTATCTTTAATGGAAATATCATAGATGGATGGTATAAATTCAGTTGCCATCATAGGACATAATTCAGATTGGAATAAATACACTTTCTCCTTTCTTCACTAGAATGCTTACATATAACCACACATGTGAATGCTCAAAGCCAAAATGAGTACATTCAATCACATCTAGTCCAAGAAATAATTTGGTTTTTTTTGTGAGTTGTTTTTATTTTGTTGATATGTATATGATTTTAACATGATTGGATCAGCTAATTTGTGTATAAGCTCTATTATTAAATAAATTTTATTAAATAAAATCAAAGTACCTTGTTTATTCTTATAGGAAAACCTTCATTTATCCTAACAATCATATGTTTAAAAATGATATCTTAGCATGACTGACTTTTTCACATCTTTTATTCATAGAAAAACTTTTTTTTTTCTTAAAGTGCATTTAGACATGCCAAGGACTATTACCTTCAACTTTAGCTACTGAAAGCCTGCCGTTTTCTGACACCTGGTGTGTCTATCTTAGGAAGGTGGAAGGTGACATATGGTACCTTTGGGATGGAATAAAATATTGCTGTGTGAAGTTTTTGAGTAGCAAGGGTGAGGTCACAAAAATATGCTGATAGAAGAACAAAGTATAGTTATCCATAATTGAGAGATATAGAAATAGTTAAATTATTTTACCTCTACTTAAAGATGGAAACCCTTTCATGGTGAGTTGCCCAAGAAAAATTAGAAAGATGTAAGTTTAGAAAGTATCATAAAGGCCTATAACAAGTATATAAATAAAACCAGAGAAATTATTTTAGATTGTGGAGCTTATCAGCATACCAAAACTGGATTCTTTTTAAAACTTTCTTGTCCCTGAATGGGAAATACTTTCTGGCTTTTTCTACACACCAAGGCTAGAGGACAATATAGAAATAAAGTAAACTTGTGTGAATGGAGTAATGAAAGTCAGTTCTCTATTCTCAGCTTTATCAGATAATAGGAGGACTTGACTAGATTTTGCAGTTAGTCTTAATTAAAGAAAACAATTTCGTATAAAAAGCTTGAAATTCCTGAATTTAAAAAAGCACATCTTGATGTAATAGTATTGTCACTCAAATAGTTTATTGAAGGCAATTTTTGTTAACTGGAGAGATGGACCCTTTAAGATCTGATGAATGCTATAGGCTCTCTTGAAAAGCTCAGAAGTATTAAAAATTTGGTATACACAGTAAAAGGTGTGGTCCATGGGCCACTTAACATCTATCTATGAGGCTCTAGGAACTACAGGTTAAAAATGTCTCCATTTTCATGCACCTGGTTAGTACTGAGAACATAATTTGGACCAAACTCACCTTGGATAGCTGCTCTTTTCCCCCTTCCTTTGGACTAAAGGCAAACAAAGCCTTAAGGAGCATGGGGCTTTCGCTCTTTCTTTTTGATCATACCTGGTCACTTGGTCATGGTCTATCCACCTAAAGATGGCAGTCAAGGGAATTGTTTCTTCCTCAAGAGCCCGGCCCTCATGCAATGCATATGTAACTTAGTTCTATGAAGAACAATACAAAAAACCCTGGACATTTGAAATTTATTTGTTTCTATAATGGAAACTTGTATCTCCTGGAACTTTAGTCCTTTGCTGTACTTGAATAACATAGAACTTCATCTCCTTGAGGTTACTCTAAGGGGATTTATCCTTGGCTAGCCCCTACATGGTGGAAGAGGTCACAACGCAAAGTTGTTTCAGACGATGAGCTTGCCAACATCAAAGATAACTTTTATCAGTTTCCTTGAAGATTATTACAGTAATAAAAGAAGAAAAATATAAAGAGACATTTGGCTACCAATAGATATTTTCCTACAAAACTGATCTTTGGTTTTACTCCTGAGTTACACTGACTGTGTCTATAATGCTCCAATATTGCCACTCCTCTTGAGACTGCTGGTTTCATTTCCTAATTGTTGTCCCTGTCCTTCCTCAGTACAATGCCTGTCACATAGCAAGTACCCGACAAAGACACAGAATGAGTGAGTGAATGAAGAAAAAGTGGTTCTACAATTCAAAAGGCCATCTCAATAGATAAGGGAAATCTATCCACTGAGGAAACAAAATAAAGATACCTAAATTGACCTCCAAAAGTTATCATAGACTATTAGCTATTAACTGATAGTTATCATAGACTCCATTTGCTTTTTTAAAAATTTTTTTTTAATTTATTTATTTGACAGAGAAGTAGGCAGAGAGGCAGGCAGAGAGAGAGGAGGAAGCAGGCTCCTGCTGAGCAGAGAGCCCCATGTGGGGCTCGATCCCAGGGTCCTGGGATCATGACCTGAGCCGAAGGCAGTGGCTTTAATACACTGAGCCACTCAGGTGCCCCTAATATCCACTTGTTTTAAGCAGGTATGAAATTTGCAAAACATTAAAGCAGCCTTGCTTTGACTTTTGTTCTATTTCCTCCTTCAGTGTATTTCTTTGAGTTTCCAAATATTCGATTACTACTCCATCAGAGGTTGATGGTGGATGAGCATATGTGCATACACACGTGTATATATATATATACATATATATATGTATATATATGCATATATATAAAATTTACCTCTGACAAAACTTTGTTGGTAATGTGTACTAGCCAGATGATTTTTAAATCCTAACCGCCAAAAACACTTGAATTATAAAGATAAATGTGACCCTTTCTAAATAGTTTCTAGAAATGTACAGCAAAATTAACTGTTTTGTTTTATCACATGTAACCAAATACATAGTTTCTATTCATTAATTTACATATATAATATACATTATTATATATAATATAACCTATAAGATTTCATAATTCCAAAGCTGTTGTCCCTTGACCCAAATATGTAACTGGGATCAGCTAATGAGCAGCATTAGTCAGCAATATTCAACCTGATTTTCCTCTTCTATTCTGGACTATCTTCAGTTCTATCTTTATCATGTTTTTGTCCATGGAGGACAGAAACCACCCTACAACATACTGGCTTCTCCATTCAAATTTGGCGTATATAGTAAGTTTTGCCTCTTTTCTATTCCTGGAGATCTAGAAGTGTCACATTACCTTGACTTTATAGTAAATGATTTAAAAAAAACAAGACAGGCATAAAATAAATAGTTTTAAAAATGACATGGATTTTAATCAGAGTTAGATATTTAGCAGCTAATTGCAAAGTGGCTCCTAGCACAAGAATGTAGTCAAGTCTCTAGTGGATAAGGTTTATCAATATTTCTAACTTTAAGAATTTGATTTCTCTGTCTTTTCTTAGCAAATGTAAAACAAATGCATTCCCTCCAACAGTCTATATTTTAAAGCTCTGTTGTTTGAAAGGTAGGGAGGAAAAGAGAGTTAATTTTAGCGGTTTCACCCCTATCACATACCTGTCAATTTTTAGAAAAGGAAAGCCATTTCCAGAGCATTACTGTCATTTCTATACCAACTAAGCACAGTCTCCTAGCAGCACAGAGTCCCCTGATAAGGACAAATAGATACATAAAGACAAGCATTAAGATTGCAATGTCACACCCCAGTAGCTATTTCCATGTAGTTTCTCAATATGGGAGAAAAATACCTCAATCTGGTTGTCAGGTACATATCAGAGACTATAAATGCATTCTGGGCAACTCTAGGCAAATCCAGAAGCAATGACAAGCACATCTGTGATAAAGAATCAGTTCCCAGCAAGTATAAGCTCCACTGATGTTAGAGCTCAGGGTACAGGCCATCTCCAAGTGAACTGTACAGTGAGAGGTCTCTCTCTCACCACCAGAATGCCTGACAATGCACAGACTACCTTGTCCTGGGCCATGGGCCACGTGACCAAAGGAAGAGGTCTATCATTCCATAACTGGCCACTAAGACAAATCTCAACCTGAACGAACCTACACAGCATGTTCTTCTCAGGCAGGGTTGCAGTCAACGTGAAAGTAATTTAGGTACTGGATCAGGAAGCAGATTCTCTGATGGGTTCCCAGTTGGGCTTGATGACCTATGGTTGCTTCTCCCACTCAGCTGAAAAACACATGTCCATGGGGGAACAGCAGAGCTGAACTGACACACAAAGTTCTGTGCCCCTTTTCAGGTTCAACTCTAGTGGTCAGATTCATACAGCCAGTGTATTAGCTCTTATAGACCAGGGCATCAGGATATTTTATATTTGTAGTTGAAAGGAGATCAGAGGAATACAATGGAAAATGTAGTGGCCAATGCATTAGAAAAAAGGTAAACCTGGAAAGTAATCTTAAAATGTCTATTTAAAGCACTCAAATCTGTGAAACTGTTAAAGTAACTGTAATAAATCATTAATGAGTGAGCAGTTAAACACTGTTTAATCATTAATTAACCATGTATTAACAGTAGAAAATATTAGTAATTCATTTTTAATGCACCTAATGATAACTACAATATTAAGTGGTTGTGGAGTCATGTAATTAATTAACTATTTAACTTATTTTCTAATTAAGTTTTAATATAGTTGTAATTCAGTTATTAGAATTTTGCTTCTATTAATCACCTAAATAGCATGATGGTTTACATGATTTTTCAACCTAACCTTACTATCCTCATATTTTGTTTGTTATTAAAGTACTGTTATATACAAATGTAAGTTTATTTAAACAGTAAAATAGTCCCCAGATGCAATCTGCCACAGCTTTCATACAACCTGTTCATTTTTATACATACATAAAAACATTTTATTTTTCATTTCCAAGTAACTAAAGAGATCTTTAATCTAGACTTGGCTTTGATTTGATTGAAGACAACTGTAGAATTTTTAGATGAGTGGTTTTTCTAAGATAATTGTCATATAAATGTTATTCCCCTTGGAATATAAAAGATACTTAAAGGAGATTTTGCATGTTTCAAATAAAGCTTTCAGCTAATACTTTGCTTTATCTGTTTCCGAAAAGTGGCTAGCTCAACCATTTTTTATTATAATGGAACAATACATAAAAATGAAGATACAAAGTTTAATTTTTATACATTTGACAACAGACATATTGGTACAAAAATTCATCCCCAAAAATCAAATCTCATCCTATTTAGCACTGTGATAAATTTCTTTCAAAGGAGTTTATTTGAGTTCACTAGGAAGTGATCCAGGATAAATAAAATATTACTGCATAAACTAAGAGAGGAAGAATAAATTGTGGGTTTAATATTATTTCCTTCTTGTAGTTAATATTATAACAATGATTCTTAATAATTATATTTGTGCAAAACAAAATATATTAAGTTGGTTGTACGTCAGAAATGTGAAACAATTGACTATCTACTTTAGAGTCATAGACCCTAGTTTACATTTCAATAAAAATAGATTAGCATCCTTACTCAAAAGTTTGCAGAAAATAAATATTTTAGTTGACCATTTGAACAGTGGAAATGTTTGCAATCAGTACTCTTGTCTTGGCCCTAAATCAGTTGTAAATGGGGAATAAGTAAGAATGGAAGCAAATCTGAGCTACTTAAAGTTAATCATTGGGTATTTAAAGGTATTGAAGGTGAAGGACTATATTTACAGAGCATCAATTTCCATCACAAAGAGATGGCTCTGTGGCCTCTGTCACACTTGTCAGTCAATCTCTACCATTGTCAAATCAAGTGGTAAGCAGGGGAACATAGACTAGAGGGTAAAACACTGAGCAAATGAATTTGTCTATCCTAACAAGACTGCACTAGGCTTAATGACTACGAAGTGTATGACCAAAAAAAAACTGTCATAAAGACAATGCTATTGTTGGCCTATCGAAAATGTATTTATCCCTCTTCAAAATTTAGTTCTGTATATGAACCTGCATAAATTAGTTGACTTTAATAAAAGCTATTTTGAGGAAAATGTAAAAAAGGAAAGAAATACTTATAATAGTTGAACTGTTTCATTGTGGGGACAAGGGGAACACCCGACTACGACAAAAATAGTTCAAAACTGTTTCTTAGGAAGTTAAATTACCATTCATGGTTTCAGAAAATAATTATAGTGGTTCAGCAATGCCATGATATGAGTGAAGTATTCTTGGTTTTATGGAATGAGAGCTCTTCATATGATGTGTTTTTTTCCAAAGTTGGTAATCTTTACTATTAGTTATTTTTAACCAGGTCATTAATGGTGGAAGCATAATGCTGGTGAGGCCAAAGGTATAGCTACAATCTCTGAACAGGACAATTGGACTTACACAGAGGAAAACTCTATGACCAGACAACTGAGTGGACCCCTTTCCCTGAACAGTCTTGTCATTGAGCCTAAGAAGAGTAAGGATCTTAAATGCTAACTCTAAGAGTAACCATCGCTGGGCAGCCAGTTCTAGATGCATGCCCAAGATTTGGACAGCAGGTTCAGCCTCTGCAAGAGTCTGATGACCTAAATAGTGACTAAAGTCTTCCTAAATTAAGAGGTAGGCAGAACAGGCCTACTTGACTTAAGCATTCCAGTTATCCAAACTCTGTGCTTGGGTCATATGACAAAACCAGGGAGTTTTGCAAACCATTACAGGTATTAAATGACTTTTAGGTATTAGGAATACTGATTCCACAGAAAGAACAATAGAAAGGCATTTGCTTTGGATGTCAAGTTACAGGAAAATAATACAGTTGTAATATTTAGTGCAGATTTTTCATGTTAGCACTAAACTGAATTCCTTGAAGCCCAACTCATCGCTGTTTTCATCTTAGATTCTCCAGAGCTTCCACATTGCTTACTACCCTGTAGGTTAGCACATGTAACACGTCTATAACTGTACATTTTCTGGTAGTCACATATAAAAAAAGAAACAGGTGAAAATAATTTTGAGAATATATTTTATTTAACACAAGAGATCCAAAATATTATCATTTTGACAAATCAGTTTAAAATTAAATTTTTAATTAATCAGAAGTCTGGTATTTATTTTCAGTCTAGCACATCTTAATTTAGGCTAGTCCCAAGTCAGGTGCTCAAGAGACCTCTGGCTATAGAACAGCATAGATTTAGTTGCTCGATTCATGCATATGATAAGAACACATGAAAGAAGAAATTTATGAATGAATGAATGAATGAATGAATATTGAAGTAGACATAAAAGTAATCACTTTGACTTTATTGTATAAATGGAGATTATAAACCACCAAGTTTCTTTTTAAAAAGATATGTTTGTTGGATGGATGAGATGTTGAGGACCAGTTTATGTCAAATTTTGAATAGGTGATTCAAAATGCCTTTTATCTGGATTATCAGGTAATCAGAAGAATTTTCCACCAACCGTTTCCACCTAGATTCCAAAATATTTATTAATTATACATTTGAAAGTATGTTGCTTTTATAGGCTCCCAGGAAAAAAAAATGGGTTTGTCTAAGTTGTTTTTTTTTTATCTCAATTCTAGAAACATTTTTCATTGCAAGTTGGAAATACATTTCAGAGTGATTTATTCTAGAGCAATTATGCAGCTTGTTACTCTGATGTGAGTATAACTTCATGTCTGGTAGTAAATAAATTAGTATGTTCTATGCTCCCATCCAATGGTGAAGACATTATGGATAGGAGTGGTTAATGTCAAATACCTATGGCCAAGCACCATCTATGTCATGTTTCCACCCCTCCCACCCCCCAACCCCCCACCCCTGAGTAACAACTGAAAGATTTATAAAGGGGGAAGATGTTATGGAGGAGACATTTAAAAACATCTTTAAAAATATGTTATCTTACGAAGTACAGTTTATACAATACAGAATTGCATACCAGGTAGAATTGGATGAACCATTTCAAAAGGTATTATATAAAAGCATGTCAGGGGTAGAGGGAGAGAAATGATTTTCTACTGAGACAATATTTTATTATTATTCAGAAAACAGAAACCTTTTTTTTAGTAATCCAGAAAATATTTTTCTCTGAAAAGAAGTTGATCGTAATCCTCTTACAGTACGATAAATAGGAAAGAGGCTTTTGTATTATATCAGTGTAAAGGGTCTGAGCTTGCATACATCACTCATTCTATTTACAACCCAAATGCATATGAATGACCCAAACAGACTGCTGTCTTTCCCCCTTCTTGCTGAGTCATTATCCATCATCATAAATACTGAAGTGTGAAACCAAGGACCCAGAATACCAGCAGCTACACTTAAGCCATTATTTCCACATCATTTTATTCAACTACTACACTCTCCAGTAACTGTCAGGACTTTAAAAAAATGCATTTTAAAATTATGTTTTCAAGGATTAAATAACTTAACATATTATGCTCTAATGAACTCATTTAAGACCTTTCTGCCTCAATCTAACAGTTGTATGGCCTGTTTGCTGACATAGGTACACAATCACTGGTTTGGGTCTTAAATTAGTAAAAACAACCTTCCTCAAAAGCAACAATTTTACTTATACTAATTTATATCTACTTCCCCTAAGCTTAAGACAGAGTCCAGATGAACTGTATTTCCCCAAAGTAAAGACAGTGGTTCTTTTCTTTTCAGAGTTGGAGGAAATTTTTCATGATTTTTTTTCTTCCTTTCCAAATACACAAGTCATCTTGTGCAGTAAAGCATGCTTGTCAATACACATGTCAGGCAACTTTAAAAAGAATAGTCTGAGAAAAAAATAAAAAGTAAATTATTTAAGTGGAGTTGTAGAGGAAGCTTGAAAGAGTTCTGTTTGGAAGGTTTCTTTGCTTCTCTCTGCCAATGGAAGGGAGACTCTGGATCTCTCACTAGTGAGTTTCTGTCATAACTAGGGCTGACAGTTCACATTGAAAATTCTGTTTTCTTCTTTCCCAGGATAGCAAGTCAAAGTTAAACCAACAAACTGTTGTTGGCAAGTGCCTTACTTTTGTTTCCTTTTCTTTAAATTAGCCATTTGAGTTTTGTAGAGTACTTGCGAATGGGCTTCCAGGATTTTGGACCACAGATTGGCGTTGGTAATAAATACTTGGGGCGGGGGGTGGGGTGGGGTGGGGAAGGAACAGACCTTTTGTGATGAAAAATGGTGTTGCCTGCCTGCAGCATTTAGGATGAAGAAAGCAGACAGAAGTGGCGTTGCGAGGAAAAAATACACAACAAACGATCTGACCTAAACCACTGTTAAAAGACTACTACAATTTTTTCAAGCTACAGTTGAATTTGGCAGTGACTATCCTGGGATAGTCTATGCCAGTTGAGTTGGCTGTCAAATTTATTACAGCTAAGTGAATTCTGTTAACTTTGGCACACGAATATTATAGGGAATGCAAAAAGGGATCCAAACTGTATCACACAACACTTTTCTCTTGTGTAGAAATTGTTAACAGAAGTGCTCTGTCTTTATTTTATTTTAGTTTCCCAATCTATCCCTTCAATGTATAGTTTGAGATCACTGTAAGATCACCTTTCCAAACTAGTTATAGAAGGTAAATTTATGCTTCATTTTAAGGAGTTCCACAGGTGTGACATATTTATGAAAAAGTAATTTACAAAACTCCAAACCTAATAACCCAGATGAACAAATACAGAGGAGAGATGATATTCTTCACAATAACAGAAAAAAATGATTATTTTACAGAAGGATTCATTTTACACTTTGGAAAGTTCTTTGCATATAACATGTAACAATTTTATATCCTGACAATCCATTTTCCTCTAACTTTGGGGGAATACTTTATTTATACTTCTACCATGTTACAAGAAATTTTATAAAATATTAAATCACTACCAATTGCATTATAATCGGGGGAGTGACTAGTTGTATCTATATTCTACCTTAGATACAAGCAGGCATAAAGTGGGTAAACATATGAAACACTTCCATATGGATTTTGTGTGTGTTGAATGTCCACATTTATATATGTTGGTAAGCGCACATATACACACATCAGTGTTGTTCCACTCGCTGGCTTATCTGTAGATACCACAGTATTTGCAAGACCAGTTCATTAAGGTTAATTTGTTCAAAAATATTAGAATCATTAATTTCTGGCTTATAGCTAATGGCTGTTCTCAGCCAGTGTCTTGCTTCATCATTAGTGTCACTGAGATGATAACTCACACCCAACTGTTTTTACACTATCTAATAGAATCAATTGATGCAATGGTTGACAAGACGCTGTTTTGCATTTTGTCATCACACTAATGCACATGGCTTAAAGGCATTGGCATCCATAATGTGGGGCAGTTTTGTAGGAGACTAGAATAGGCTGAAGCTGCAAGGGCCATTTTCATAAAATATTAATGAAATTGAAAAATACACTGGGGTTGAAGGCTTGTCTGCTAAATGTAAGGTAAAATCTATTCTGTTCTGCTTTCTGATGACT
This sequence comes from Lutra lutra, assembly GCF_902655055.1. Taxonomy (NCBI): domain Eukaryota; kingdom Metazoa; phylum Chordata; class Mammalia; order Carnivora; family Mustelidae; genus Lutra; species Lutra lutra. The sequence continues at coordinate 171,478,285 of NC_062280.1, forward strand.
GTAATTAGCAGCCCTAATTAAAAATTCAAACCTTGTGTATATTTGAAAGCATGAATCTTAGCTCGCATCGTGTTTATTTCCTTTACAAAGTATTTTCTTTTACAACACTAATTGAACAGGATCTTTCGTAGCCGCAGCTGGCTGGAGCCAGTTTATGTATCCAGTCTCTCAAGACTACTTCCTTTTGTAAGCAATAAAACATCTTTAAAAAACATGTATATGCTCTCTATGAGCCATTAACTCTGTGCCATCCAGCACCAGGCTGGTCTTCTCCTCACACGTTGGCTTTTTTTTTTTTTTTCCCTTCACTTAAATGTGACCTCTTTGAAGAGGCTGCTTTTTTCTGATCTTCAATATTTAATGTGGATTTACTTACATTAAATGACCACCTTCCTGAAGGAGCGAAGGCCCACTTCTGACATTATTTATGAACAGCATACGCTGTGCAAAAATATGGAAGGAATTGCCCAGAAATACCTATTAGTTACAGCAGAAAAATCTACTTTTTGCCATTGTTTTCTGAAGTTATTTTGAAATTTGTGGTCAGAGTGTTGATGCCTCACAAGGGAACATGTGACAGCAACCGAAGGACAAATTGATTAGAATCATGTTACTTGGGGAGAAGAGAGAGCAGCCAGGGAGGGCAGGGCTGGAAATGGGTCAAAGCCAGGATCTGAATAGGTTAGAGGTATTTAAAAGTCTTGTATTTAATAACGACAAAAATAAACTTTGTTTTAAATGGTGCCTATTAACCACTGACAAGAAGGAAAGGAGGGAGGAGAAGGAAGGGGAGTGAGAAGACGAAAAGACATTTGAATTACCCTCAGAAGAATTTGGGAGAGGTGGGACTTGTCTTTCCTTTGATCTGCCTATCTTCTCATCTCTCGACCTCAGTGTGCTCAGCTGTAAAATGGGAATGATCGTAGTTGCTTTGCTGAGATGTTCCATTTACCTAACAGGGTTCTTCTGAAGACCCCAAAGATTAGATCTAGGAAAGCAAACACCCAAGATTGCATTAAGGTCTACTCTCTACAAGTCGCTCAAACCAGGAACAGAAAATGACAGCAAACTCACAATGAGTACTATCAGAATGACACCTGCAGTTTGTGAAACCGATTTACAGAGCTCATGCACTGAATTTGCTTCAGGTATTCGAAGGAGAGGTCCGCAGACCCAAGAATTAAGTCCTTTCTTGTTGTACCTTAGTGAAGTTTTGATCTGATTTGACTGGACGTGCCCTTCCCAATATGTGGCTGGAATTCACATGAGTGAAAACGCCAGTCATTACATTGTACTGAAAAATGAGTTGCTCACCCACCAATCCATCGCTTTAAATGATTCAATGAATAAATAAGCAACTATGTTGGATGGTAAAACATTAACAGTGCTATTAAAAACCAATACTTTTTACTATCGGGAATGAAACAGATTATTTTATACATCTGTGAACTGTCCAGGTTATAGAATCATCAAGCCCTTGCTCCAGGCCTGGGATCTATATTCCTGACACATGGAGATTTCTCACCAAAGGAAATGAAAGTTTTTCTGGAGTAAGGAGTATTGAACACAAGGCTATTAAGAAGAGATGAAGCTGCTAATATTTGGATTATTGATTTCTCAACTGAAAATATTATGATCCACCATCCCCCTTTCCACAAATACATATTTACTTAATCTAGTGAACAGATAGCTGATTTATTTTCTATCTGAGAATCTGATCCCATGACTTCAGGGATGGCTAAAAGACACAGAAAGTAGCGGGCTTTCAAAAAGCTGGAAGTGATGGATGGAGGAACTCCAGGCCTGGGCAAAGCTTCTCGCAGAACTTATTCCAGCCCCAGAGGGATGGGCCAGGAGAATGCTGTTGTCCTGAAAGACACACAATAGACTCCAGAAGCACATTGTCACACATCTGAGTGCTACCTGTCTTTAGGGTGCTCAAGAAGGTGATGGTCTCCTCACAGCTGAATAGAGTTAGCCAGTGACAGTCAACCTTCTGCAGGGAACAGGGCCTCTTGGTGCTCAGGAGATATGCAATGTCACCTTCCCAAGCACACGGGGAAGTGAGGTTCACTTCTTCTCTTTCCCACCTCTGCCCCGAAAGCATTCCAGAGGACTGGCCCTAAAAATGTATCCTCAGCTCTGTTCTCCAGAAGAACTGTCCTCTGCCATAACTCCAAGATACCACCTGGCTGGCTGTCCTCTAAGGAGCATCCCTACCCAATCCCCAGTGGCATCAGAATCCTTGGCATTGCTCCTTTGATCCCATTAAGGTTGAGCTTACCCCTGAGCGGCCTAGTTAGCAGGCAGCAAGCAGATAGTGACAGCTGGTTTGTTCCTCTGAGCACAGAAGGTTCAGGTTCTAGGACTTCTGAAGGTGGGTCCCTCCCCCTCTCCCTGACGCCTATGCTCCTCTGTTCTTCAGCAGAGCAGGACACTAGAGGGACCATGTTAAGCTGTGTGGCAAGAGCTGAATAAAAATAAAGGAAAAGTTCAGTGCAGAAGAAGTGGAACAGCTTTTATTTATTTGGAGGTAGGGAAGTGGAGAGTTTTGAGTAAATCCCTCCTTTTTGGTGGCACCCAGTGGCTCAGTTGGTTAAGTGTTTAGCTCTTGGTTTCAGCTCAGGACATGATCTCAGGGTCCTGAGATCAAGCCCTTAATCAGGCTCACCACTCAGCAGGGATTCTGCTTGTCTCCCTCTCCCTCTGCTCCTCCCCATCCCCCACTCGTTCTTTCTCTCTCTCTGTCTATCAAATAAATACTTTTTTAAAAAGCCCTCCCATTTGGTCTGGGTTACTGAGAAAAGTCAATGTTGATCCTAGACACAATTACAATGCCAGCACCACTACTGTTGGAGGCTTTGCCTGCCCTCTTCAGCATGTACAATATAACTTCTCCCCTGCCTGGAGAAGGATGATAATAGGTTGCCTTTGGATCAGACACTAATTCTTTTTTTAGAAATTGGTGTAAATCCATATCAGGGGACACTCAAAAAAGCTGGACCTTCTAGTCCCTTTCTTATATTGTCCCTGCTTCAAAAATTACCTTTCCCTTTTCTCCCTCTTTCTTCCCTAAAAGTCCCTACTTTCCCAGTGAAGATGAACTGAAAGAGAGTTAAGAAACAAGCACATGACTGCACTAACTAGTCCAACAATATGAACAACCTTTCCTGACTATCAACAGCTTAATAGGGGCATCTCCACAAGAGGAGTGGTTCTAAGTGACTCTGGGTTCATATTAGTTTCATTGCCATAGGAATTGACCTAACCACGGGCTTTGCCTCTGAGGATTCTGGATGGGATCAGAAAGCTGACTGTGAGTGGAATAGAGGCTTCTGATCCTCTCGCTGAACTTTGTTCACATGTATTGGTCTCCATGGATGATTTACACATTCCGTACAGTTATATGCTCATGCCATAGGATTTCCTGCTCACAGCTGAAGAAAGATTGGATGTAGCAATTGTCATGACTGTGTAATGGGGAAGAGATCAGTTAGTTTTGTGTTGCCTACACAGACAGAGTATGTTTCTTTGGTCTACAGATCTGTATTTGGGGATCACCAATGTGGAACCATTTGGGAAGAAAAGTGCTTCTATTTTATCTTTTGGAAGGCATTCAGTAGGTCATCCTGAGGATGGAGGTTTGGAACCCATAAAAAAGAAATAGAGCCTTGCACGATGCCTATGAAATTTCTAGAAAGATCTTCTTGAACAATAAAAAAAGTTAAAAATCCACTTTTTGGATTATCTTGCTTTTCTGTTTATCTTTCCCCTTCTTAGCTCAACTCTTATGAGCTCTTCTCCCATTATCCATTGGACGTACTCTCTGAGCCAGGAATAATGTGTGTGTTTTTACTTCAGTAATTCACCCTGCCCACCCATGGATGAATAACTAGTAGTGTCCAGGCAGGACTTGAGATGAGAGATGCACACTAACTACAATTCACCAGCTTGTTATTGTTGTATTATTTATTCTCTATATAAGATATTTCTTCTGAGATGCCCAAAATACTTTCTACACACTAAATAAATGATTAACCCACAGAACCCTGCTAAGAGGGAAGCAGATTTGCAAAGATGATGGGAGAAGAAGGAGAAAACTAAATCCCACATGTGGAAAATAACAATTCATCACACAAGGTGAAAATGGCAATTTTTGCCTCTATAGGTATAGAGAGCAGGGAATGTCAACAGTGGATTGACCACCATGAATTATGCCTTCTTTTCTCCTCTCTACCCTCTCCCCCATGCACCTAGATTATCCAAAGCACTTTCACAGATCAATTAGGCTGCCTGTCATTGCACAGGTAGCTGAGCATATGCTAATATAAACATATGCATTTCTTAAGCCTTACCATTGGCCAAATATCATGAAATTGACTGTACTATACAGAGCTTTGCTTAAATTAACTGGCTCGGTCATAAGGCTGAAATATGACTCGCACTGAAATCTAGATTATCTCAGAATTTAGGTTCTTCCTCATGGTTCATGTTTCAGCCACCCAGTCTAAGTTATTCTCTCTCTTATTTATTCTCTTGATACTCTGCAATTTTCCTTCACAAACTTTTAACTTTTATATGGCTCTATTTTTATATGTCTTTTTTTAATGCCTGATTTGTCCAATAAGCTGTAAATTGCATCTGGACAAAGATGGAAAGCTCTTCTCTGAGTTTTTAGCACAATGCTTAGCACATTATTACACACTTAACAAATATTTTTTTAATAAACAAATAGATGAATGAATAGAAAACAGATTTGGGGTTAAAATAGATCTAAATTTGATTCCTGATTTTACTGTTGACTGGAAGTCTTACTGATAACATATAGAGTTGATTAACACATATTTTGTATCTTATCTGTATTATATACTATATTCCTATAGTAAAGTAAGCTAGAGAAAAGAACATGTTATTCAGAAGGTCATAAGGAAGAGAAAACACATTTACAGTTCTGTATTGTATCAAGAAAAACGTACGTGTAAATGGACCTGTGCCACTTAAAACCATGTTGTTCCAGGGTCAACTACAATTTAATCTCTGAGTTTTGGTTTCCTCATCTATAAGATAGAGCTAATAATACCTACCTCACGGGATATTTAAGATGATTTACTTAGGTGACACATGACATATTTTAAGAACTCAAAAAATGTTCATACTCTGTAAGTTAGGATTTGATTTCCAGAATTTGCAGATTTTTTTTATTAATCATTTTTTTTAATTTATTTTCAGCATAACAGTATTCATTTTGTACCACACCCAGTGCTCCATGCAATCCGTGCCCTCTCTAATACCCACCACCTGGTTCCCCCAACCTCCCACCCCCCCCACCTCTTCAAACCCTTCAGATTGTTTTTCAGAGTCCATAGTCTCTCATGGTTCACCTCCCCTTCCAATTTCCCCCAACTCCCTTCTCCTAACTCCCCATGTCCTCCATGCTATTTGTTATGCTCCACAAATAAGTGAAACTATATGATAATTGAGTCTCTCTGCTTGATTTATTTCACTCAGCATAATCTCTTCCAGTCCCATCCATGTTGCTACAAAAGTTAGGTATTCATCCTTTCTGATGGAGGCATAATACTCCATAGTGTATATGGACCACATCTTCCTTATCCATTCATCCGTTGAAGGGCATTTTGGTTCTTTCCACAGTTTGGCAACTGTGGCCATTGCTGCTATAAACATTGGGGTACAGATTTTTTTTAAAAAATGTTATTTCATCCATCAAAAATTCCTCAAATAATTATGTAGAAGTTACAGCTATTTCAAATGTAATTTGAGTATAGACTTGGAGTCATATCTCATTCATTTCTGGTTCCATACAACATTAGAAATCGGCCTTGTATACAAAATGGACTCAATAAATATGTACTGAGTGAATTAACTAATTTTATAGATAAGGAAACTGAGCCCAGAGAGTACCAGGGATTTGCCTAACACCACACAAATAGTCTAAGGACAAGAAGTAGGTTTTTATATTCTGATTTCCCATCTAATGGTTTTATTAATAAAGCATATTGCCTGCTTTTAATCTAGATCAAATATCACGTTTCATAACATTAAGAGTAATTCATTGAGTACATGACTCAACTGTTCAAGATTGTCTTCTTTGGATATTTTATCTTATTTTATTTTTATTTATTTTTTTATTTTTCGTTGGAAATTTTAGTAAAAAGCTTTAGAAACAAAATTACCTAGTTTCCAGTCTCAGTTGTGCCATTTCCAAGCTGATATTGGAAAATTACATAATATTTTTGAATCTCGGTTTAAGTCTTATGTAACTATGGGCATTGCAGATTATTATATATTTTTTTCTGACAATTACATGAGATAATGTTTGTAAAGCACATAACAGTTTCTAGCAGGTGCTAAGTTTTCAGGAGTAGAGGTGATGGTGAGGGAAGAGTGGTAGCAATGATGATAGGGCTGATTTCTGCTAAGCTTGTTCGTAGTTATTTAGAGCTTCCTTCCTGCACTTAGTAACAAAAATACTTTAAAACACATCTGTCATTTTCATTTTGCCCCTTTCTCTTATAATGTAAGATTTAAGTATCTTGGGTTTTTTGGTTTTATGCTTGATTGTTTCTGTTTTACTCACAAAATTGCAACAATTGTTCTTCTAGGATTCTGCCTTGTTCTGAAAATATATGCAATATGATTTGTTTGCATCCAATAATGTGCAGAATGAAATTACATCGTTAGAGTTGCCCTCACAGACAGTGTGATCAATTTGCCTAGGACTGTCCATTCAGTCCAGTCACTGCAATGTCCTTATTGATAGAACCTCTTTGCCCTCCAATAGTTTACACCAATCATGGATCCTCCTAAAATTTCAGTTTTTCTTCATCTTCTTTTCTGGCATGACCATATTAATTAGGACCATTGCCATGTCAATTTTCTGATGGAATCAAAGCTGTGCCCACCAGCAAGTGACAAAATACAGAAACAGAAAGTTTATTTTAGATCCTGTGGTGGACTGAACAATAGCCTTCCAAAAGATGTCCTAATTCCCCAAACCTGCAAATAAGATAATATATCTGTGTTGACTTACATGGCAAGCGGACTTGGGATGTGAGTCACTTAGGGGTCTTGAGATGGGGAGATTATCCTGGACTGTCATGGGGGACCTAGGGTAGTCACAAGGGGCCTTATAAGAGGGAGGCAGTAGAGTTAGAGTCAGAGAGAAGACATAAGGAAGGAAGCAGAGGACAGAGAGGAGAGAAGATGCTGTGCTGCTGACTTTGAAGATAGAGAAGGGGCCCATGAGTCAGGGACTGTAGGCAAACTCTAGAATCCAAAAAAAGCAATGAAAAGGATTCTCCTCTGGAGCCCCTGAAAGAACACAGTCTTTTTGGCATATGTGAGATTCAGAGCTCCAGAACTATAAGATAATATATCTGTGTTGCTATAAGCCACTAACTTTGTGGTAATTTGTTATGTCAGCAACAGGAAGCTAACATAGATTTGATTTCTACATGTCCTCCCCCTCTAAACTTTTCACTTCTTAGTATGAAGTTGATGTTTGCTGAGCTTAAGAAGACACAACTATATAGTTTTACCAATAATGGATTTTTAGCCATTTGTTTTGTTTGTCTTATTATTTCATGTTTGTTCGGTAATCTTAAACTTACTGACTACTTTGTGCAAAGGAACACATTCATGTAATAATAAGTATCTCTTTCTTTGGGAAATTACTGTGAATCCGTGAATATTTACAGTTGGTTGGAAATTACACAATTTAGGGGACTATATGAAGATTATTCCAAATCCAAGTGAATCCACTGACAAGGAGATACTTAGTTTACAAAAATTAATTGTATACAATTTCTTAGACATAATCTAAGTAAATTAGGAAGTTCACCAATAATAGTGTCCTGGAAAAGGGTATGCCAATACTGGCTCTGGGTTTGAATCTCTGCTCTACCCCTTATCAGCTGCCAGGAGGTAAGTTATCTAAATTATCTGGCTTCAATTACAGTTTTTAAAAATTGGTGTAGATTTAAGCTAAAGGAGAAAGCAGTCAACTAATTATTTTAATGAATATAAAGTGGTCAATCAACATATCTCACTACATAAAAATTCTTTTGTTTCTAACACGCCATTTCTGCTCAACTCCACAATTGACTCAATCTACACAGATACAAATTAATTTAAAATCCATTTTATATATAAGTACTGTACTTAAATATATTTGTATATATATGTATATGTACACATAAACACATACAAACACACATATATATGTATATGAGTTCAAAGTTTCTATCAAGAGTTATCAAGGGTCACTAGTTAGCTATCTAGATGGTTCCTATTTCTTGAATATTTCCAAATTGTATTTAGACAAGATAGTGCAAGACACTTGGGAGTGATGCCTCAGATACTCTAACTGTCCTTTGGCTTTTGGGTTTTCACCCCAAATAATTTATGTGTTCCTTTCTCAGCACAGATTAGTTAAGTATTTGATGTCTAGGTATATTAATGCTTTGCATTAAAACCTAGTTCAATGCAATGAATTATTTAATTGTTGAAAGATTTTGACATTTCTTTTCAAACTACTTGGTTTAAAATTATTTTTTTTCTCTAAGTCTATATTATACAACTCTTACAAAGGTAATGACAGTATCCAAAGAAAATATCCTTTTTACATTAAAAAAAATTAAATATCCTTTACCAATGCCTGTGTCATTACATTTATATATTTAGAGTCAAAATGTTCTCTCTTTCACCAGTAGTCATTGAAACTTATTACCATGTACTTCATCAAATATAAGTAGAACAGTGTCATTTTGGGGAAAAAAATCCATTTTGAATACAAATAAACTTCAGTCTGGCTTTATTTCAGAGCATAAGTCCGATAAACCATTGCAGTTTTAACAAACAATTGACATAACCTGCAAATGATGTAGAACAGAAGTTTTATAGAGGTTTTTAGATCAATCAACTTAAAAAGGAAAGAGAGAACATTTTGTTAGACAACACAAAGTATATTAGTGAATTTGGAGAGACACACTCTTCATGCGTTGAGGACACATTCTGTTCATGTTATTCTAGTCACACTGTGTTTACGTGTTTCATTTCCATTCACTCTCTTTCTCATTTTCTCCTTGGCTTTCCCAAAGATGGGCCTTGTAACAATATTCCCCCATACAATGCCGTATGGTCCCATCCATCTAGCTCTTTTCCAGACTGCATTCCCTAACAGTGAACACAAAGTGTCACTGTGACTGCATGCTAATAGTCTAAAATTCAAAAAAACTTGCCCAAATTTGAAATTCATTCACTTGCCAGTTGGTGTTTTATTCGAATCTTCAGTGTTTAGCTATCTTTAAGTTGGGCAAGATTTTAATTATTTGTGTTTTTACCTCTTTGTCTTTCATAGACTAAAGTGGAATTTTTTTTTCCTTTTGATGATACTAGAAAGAAAACAAAAGAACAGAGATTCTGAACACCTCAGTTTTCAGGTCTGATGACATGTGAATTCATGTGCATTTAAGAGAGAAACTGGTCTGTGGAAGTTGCTATGCCCTCAGTGCAGACATTTCTGGTCCACAAGGCACCATGTGTTTTATCACTGAGCTAGATAAAGGTGTTCTGCTCAGAACTGAAAAAGAACATCTATTCCTGTATATGTACAGCAGAAATATCAAATTACAACTGAATCCTTAAAAAACTATCATTCTTTTTCTTAAAATCTTGGTCTGTATAGAGTAATACTGACCAGCAACAGCTGCTTCTGAATGTACTTTCAGGAGTAAAGAGGAAGATTTGCCTTCATTTCCCTTTTTATATCTTAATATTATTACCTTTCTCCATGTTTGGGGTATAGAGATTTCTGAAATGAATATCTGCTCACCGTGATATCATTTCAGACCCACATCAAGAATTTTCTTTCAAAATCAATTACAGGACTCCATCTTACGGGGCACACCAATTGTTTTACCACGTCTGAGTATTTGTAGCCTCAGAAACATACAAGTTAATTTTAAGTTCAGTATTTATGTAGAAAAACTGCAAAGACGAAATGGAAAGCTTCTATTCTGAGATATGCTATGTGGGTTGTATTGCTCCCAATACTTCTATCTGTCCCGGGTTTCATTATTTCTTCATGTATCTGGCTGTGGTAGCTTTCCCTTAAACTAGTCCCTCTAGCTATGTTCTCCCCAGCCTTGTTATTACCACTTTCTAAATGTATGATCTGCCATGAATGTGTTAAGACAGCACATTATGGATTCGTACTGAGATATCAGGCAACAGGTGTGATCTTGGGAGGGGTACAACTTCTCCTGATAGTTGCCATGTTCTTTTGTAGAACAGATACTGATTAATCAACATTTTATGGCAATTCCTCCATTTCTACCTTTGCACTGCTGGGCAAACTATTTAACCTTGGTTTATTTATTTTTTAAAATAAGAAACAGTGTGAAAAGTAATTATAAACAATGAATTCATTTTAAAAATAATGGTTAGTCATTATCTCCAGATTTTAATGTAACGAAGTTAAAAAAATCAGGTAACTTCTTTCAGAATATCATGTCAAAGTTGCTTGCCTTAGTCCCTATCTGAAGTTTAAGAACTTAGAGCTAGAGCTAGATTGACTTTTTATAAAAATCAATATGAGATGTTCTGAGTTTTCTTCTGTTTTGTTTAATGAGCTTAAATTACCAGAGGATTTACAGAGACCTAGTGGCTACTCTTCAGCTGTGAATTTCTAATGTCTGGAATGTATAAGAATTTGAGATCTTATCTGGGGGCTTGGCATTTGGATTTTAGAGAAGGACAGTATATAACCTCATTCTTTTATTCTTGTATTATACAAGCTATTTTTATGGGCAAGGTGTGGTGCTAACACCTACAGGTACAGAGAGTCAAGGTATTTGCTCTCACGGGCTCATAGTTGTGCCAGAAGCAGCAAATACATAAGCACTACAGATACTCAGGTAGAATCTACAGTGGGAGAACAGAGGTATGAGTTGTATCCATATACCCAAAATCCTTCCTCATATTGCCTCAACACTGTCTGGCACCTAGACCTTGTATGGCTGCCCAGTTGAGCGTACCTCAAAGCCACGGACTGCCTCTGTGCTCACAGATTCTGTTCCCTAAGGCAGTTTATCTACATACATAGAACTTTTGGGTCCTCCAAGCAGTTCTGGACTAGAGGAAGCACCATATTCAATGACTTCCAAAAGGGTCTAGCGATGCAATCCAAAAATGTGGGAAGTTGACACCTCATGAGACAAACAGACCAATGGGAGACAGCACCAGAATAATCCTGTAGATAAATGCCTTCTAATGGACTGTTCTGAGTCATAACTTTTCCATGCATCCTGTCTAGAAACATCCCGAAGCAGTGTCTGGCCAGCACAGTTCTGTATCACCCTGTATCACCCTCCCACTTTTCCATGACTTGTTCCCTTTTCCCTCACACTTGCAGCCTTGAGATTTCACTCCTCTCAAAAGCATTGAAAACTTTAGCCTCACCTCAGTCTATGCTATTTTGGGAAGCAAGGCTAAAATAGTGGTCAACTTGATTTACATGAGGGGAGGTAGGGTAGGAGGAGTGGAAAGTATTGATCAAAAACATTGCAGAGGGAGGTGAGGTCTACTTAAAATATGCAATGAGCCTTTTTTTAAAAATACTTATCTCTCAGAAGTCTTTTACCCATTATAAATTACTACTTTGATCAAGAGAGACAGAAAATCTAAAAGTGAGAAAATAATACAAGTCTATTAGTTCATCACTCTAGAGATACCATCACTCCACACTGATCTTAATAACATCTAAAATCCTCACTCAGAAGCCCAGTCAATGATCTCTAATCCCTTTGCCCATATTATTTATTACCTTTTAAGGATACTATCAATGTCCATTTTTCTTCAAATTCTGCAGCTTAATTTTTAATGCAGGTTTTGCCTTAGCAATGCATTCAGGGACTGTTAACACAATTTAGTTAATTGTGGAAAAGCAGCACATAAATTCCTAAAGATGTCCACATTTCTGACCATCTGGCCCTTCAATTTCAACCATTCTTGGACTTCGAATTTTCCTCTGAACTTCTTGTCCTTCATATTAAATCCAAATCACCCACATGAGGATTCAAGTTTCCCCCCACCCTCTCCTATGTATTTCCAGGATGATGCTTGTCTTCCTTGCTTTGGTTCCCTTGTTCATCCCGAAGCAGCTTCCTATTCTTTGCCATCGAGTCACTTACTTCTCCTCAGTCAACAACTCATCCTTCCTTAAGAAAGAAGACCCAGTAAGCACAAAATACTTCCTCCCTTTAGTGATCCTCCCTACCTCAAAAGCAGCATGGAGAAAACCTCCATCTCCCCAAAGAGAACTTGGCAATCCCCTGCAATCTAACAGTCTTTTAAGATTACACACATTCCATATGATAGACATTTGTCTGGTTTCAAACCTGAACTCAGAATCAGACGTTGGCAAAGCCCCCAAAAGTCCCATTTCTAGAAACAGTTAGGTTCAGTGATCCAAACTGTAGTTTACTCTTCGTTCTTCCAAATCCAATCTTTGCTTCAATTAAGCATAGCTATATAATTTATTGTGTGAATCAGTACACTTTTGAGACTGAAAAGGGCTTGAGAGATTTGATATAAAGTAGGACTTTTTCAAACCAACAGGTGTCCAGTTATCCTACTTTTAGCGGTCTACAAATAGTGTTACCAGCCTACATTTTAAATGATAAATGTTCAGGAATGACTCCTTGAGATCTTTTGTTTGTTTTTAGATGCTCAATTCAAGGGCTAGTGTATTTCAGAAGGAAGAAAATGAAAACACACAAGTAAAATCTAAGCATAGTGCTTAAGAGTGAACATGCTATTATAAAATAGCTATGAGCTCTGCGAAGTCACTTAACCTCATTACAGCTCAGTTTTCATATCTGTAAAATGAGAATAAGTATGTTACTGACCTCATAGTATTGTGAGGGTTAAATAAGTAAAGGCATTTAAAATGCTTCCTCACGTATAGCACTATATGTATTAGTTAATAATAATAACAACAACAGCGGCAGCAGCAGCAACAACAGTATTACCTGACATGAGGTGCAGCATAGAAAAGGGACATTTCCTATGGTTCTGGATATTAAGATTACCATAGGAGCAGCTTATAAGACAAATGCCAAATCCCCCATGACTTTCTATTTCTGCAGAAAGCATGAGGAACATCAAAAATAACTTCTGATTCCCTTATAATATTTAGGACCAAAAAAAAAAAAAAAGACTGAGAAGGAGTTTGCAGTTTGGAGACACTTGCTTTCTCCTTCTCAGGGCACATTTCCTCCCATTGTTTTAATTTTTGTTGGGGAAGGAGACGGAAGATATCCAAGTGGTCCCATGCATCGTGTTTATCAGGAGTTCCAGAAAAAGAGTTTGAACAGAGAAAGAGAAACTGTGAATCTGAACAAAGAAAAATTGAAGCCCAAAGGAGAAAACAAGGTACAAAGGTTCACTAAGACCTGTGGAAAAAAATCCACCTACGAAAGCTCCTCTCCCTGTGTTAAAATCAAGCAGGCATTTCTTTGCTGCTATGAATGCTCTGATTCCTTTCTTGCTGAGCAGTTAAGTGGGCTTGGATGTGGGGAATTTCTTCTGATCTTAGCCTTTTTATGGCCACAATGAACTGTCAGCACTGCCAGGGAAACCATTCCCTTCGAATTTCACAAGGCTGACCTTGTGAGGTTACCACCATCTGTCCAAGGGGCAGGTGACCCTCAGAGCTCCCAGGAGAGCCTCTGCCAGCCGGCAGTGGAAAAACAACTACAAAAAGACACTCTCAAAAACCCCACATATCTCTCAAGCCAGCAAGAATCCCAAAGCCTCTCGCCTACGGGAGTCCAGGCTTATTTTTATTATCATATCTGACATCATTCCAGCAGAAATAGAAGACACCTGTGTGGATATCAAAAGCAGTTTATAGGCCCAAATACCTCTGATGAAGAGTAATTGCACTGGAGAAAAACCTGAACTTCTAACTTGTCTCCATTGTCCATAAGGCACTTGTCATCATGCTGGGTTTATTAATTTTCACAATCAAAATTACCACGGAATTTTTTCTTCAGCATATCCTGGGTTCCAGGGGAAGGGTAATTGAGGTTTCTCTTGCTTCCATTTTCCAAAAAGGGGGCATAAAATTTCCTAGTCTAGGCAATTGGGGAGCTATGGACTCTAGTGGTCTCTGCCAGGTATAGACTTCCATTTACAGGAATGGGCCAATGTTCCATTTATTGATTAGCTATCTGTAAATGTTTACTGAATTTTTTGAAGAAATCAAGGTAAAATTGCAGCAAAAGCATTTGTGGCGGTATCCTTTAAAAGATGGCAGATTTGAATTGAAAAATAATGTTTTTTAACGTATTGACATTTAGTGCTAATTATGAGCATGCTGTCTGACACTACAAAGCATGGATCACAGCTGCTGGACAGGGCCTTTCTCCATTCTCCCTGGAAGGCAACAGAAGGCCAGGGAGCTCAGGTCTCAGCTCTCTGAGACCCAGGAGAACAGCAACAGACAAAGGTCTCCTGACTTCCAGACCAGCACTCTTTGTACAACACCTAAATCTAATCTAAGAAAGGATAATCTTAGATGCTTAAAATGAAGTGTGAAAAAAGCAAACACTTTTATTCCCTTACTTATTGTAGTAAAATCATAGCTTAATGAGCTTGTTAGGGAATATACATCCAAGCACAAGGACTGAGTAGCAAGGAAGAACGTGTGATGGGATGATACGTTTTATGGCCATGCTGTGATCCTTCCACTTCTTCCTGGGCCCAGCCTGCTAATTGCTCTTGTCTTGGCCCCTCCTCTGACCTGTGATGCCCGAGACATGACAAGGCTCCAGAGTCATCTCTTCCTTCTCCTCTTTCCCATCAGCCAAGCCACCATCCCCTCAGGGCTCTGCTTCCATCTGGAGAAATGCATTCCAAATCTCTTAAATAGTTGCCTCTAAAAGGAAGGTTCAAGTGTTTCTTTAAAAAAAAAAGGCAAATTAATTTTAGAAAGGTAAATAAAATATTAAAAATATCCCTATATTTAGAAAAATTGATTGTTGATATTTTTGTTTTTAACAACTGATCTGTTTGAACATTTATGATACCCGGGCATTCCGAATGTCTCCCAGGTCCTCCGTGGGCTTGGAGCTGCTTCTGCACTTGAGGAAGGTTCCTGCCCGAGCCAAGTGCATTCATTATACCATCTCTCTAGCTTATTTTGTAACACAGTACTGTTGATTGACATAACTAATAAACTTTGAAGTCTAAAACCTGAAATGTAAGCAAGAAAATAAGCATTGACTCCAGACATTCTTTTTTTCCATCTACATTGTTCTGCAAAATTCAGAATGAACCGCGGAAAGATGTAGGATTTCGTACGGCTATGAAAGATCCGATGTCCCAAACCATCAGGATTCAATCTTGGATACTCCCTATAACTAGGAAGAGTTCAATGCCCTAAACGCAGAGGACTGTAAGGACGCAAGCTGGTGGTGGGTATTAAGGAGGGCGCATATTGCATGGAGCACTGGGTGTGGTGCATAAACAACGAATTTTGGAACACTGAAAAAAAAATTTTTTTTTAAAGTGGAGAACTTAAAAAAAAAAGGATGCAGGGGATGGTCTGAGGAAGGGAAGTAGGGGGGATCAGAGGAAAAGATCGTAGGGCTAGCCATGAGGAAGAAAGGATGCACCTGCCTCTTGCAACATGAAGGGCGACCTTCATCATGAAGACTTCCTTATTACAAATCGACCTCCTAGCTGCTTTCTTTTTGAAAAACTGTTGAAAGTGTGAGATCTGATCCAAGAGGTGTGGACGTATTGCTACAGCAATAACTCAACGATAGTCACTGAAGAGATGTGCTAGCCTCGAAATGCCTTTCAAAAATACAATTTGTTCCTTTGAAAGGTGTCGAGGCTGCCAATATCTGTCTGCTCATGACCACTGCATTCGTAATGTATAATAAGTAGGAGCAATTGTCTCCTTAATGTGATAATAAAATGTTCATAACTTAAAAGTAAATACACTCCAAAATGAGCCGCTGTAGGTTTGCTCAGGAGCTGTGCTTTTTATAATGGGTATCATAATGAAAAATTCCCTATTAAGTTTATTGTGGCTTTTAATAAAATGGTTCTCCAAATGTGAAAAGTCTGTGTTCATACACCAGGATTATATGGCTGGGAAATAAAGGGAGTGAGTATTTAATTCTAAAAGATAATAAGACAGATTACACCATTTTTTATTTTTAAATGTGCTTGTTCCAACACTTATAAGAGCAACCAGATAAACCTGCCAACATCTGTTCCTCTTACACAAAGAACCGGCTCTAATAAAATTTTGGTCATACTATTACAAGATCTTAGCATGAGTGTGAAGAAATCTCAGGCAGAATGATGACAAACTTGACATTAATTCTTCACTAATATTGATATGCCTAAAATCTTTCGGAACATTTAATGTGCCTATAATCCTGAACCATTTGGCAGCTTTTACATAATATTCTAGGCAAAGGTGACCTGATACTCCTCTGCTGTTGACAGTGCAGCTGAAATGGCCCTCCAATAAATGAGGCAGGATTATCTAGCCAAGATGGCAAACAACAGCTTATAACACGCACCAGAAAATTTCCATAGCATGCTGGATCTTTGCCGTCAATGACACATGGATCACGCCTGAATATAAAGCACACATTTCCCTAGACACCTAATAAGTTTTAAAGGACAAAAATATGCAAAACCCATTTCAGATTGAAAGACCAGTTCTGCGCTCCACACTTAGAAGTATAGGAAGTTCCATCGAAGGAAGCCTCGAGTCTTTTAGCGTTGTGTTATTGTGCCATCCCCTTCGTTGTATTCTAATGACTCTACAGAGAGTCTCCAGCTTAAAAATCATGGAAGAGATATTGTAATGGCATTGTAGGGTGACAGATGGTGGCTACAGTTGTGGATAGCTCAGCATCATGTTTAAACTTGTCAAATCATGATCTTGTACCCCGGAAACTAACTAACTAACATTGTGGTTTGACTAAATGCAAATTGAAAAATTAGTAAAAAAAAAAAAAAGAAAAGAAAAGAAAAGCAAAGAAAAACACAAATTACAGGAGAACGCAGGCGGTACACTAGATATGAGTTGAAAGAAAATAATGAAAATAAATAAGCACCGAGTAGTTGTAGGTGGGATCATGACATTCGTGTAGGACTGTAATTTGTTCTAAAAATCTGCATCAACGTGGCCTGTAGTGAGTGCTACTTTCGCCCCTCAATTTATGGGAAAATAATCAAAGAGCTTGGGTGTTGTCAACTCATAGCCTACAAGTTACCTGTTGTAAATTTAGTTTATAATAGTGTAATTAGCTGCCTCATGGCCAGATTGGCTGAATGCTCTTCCTCCTGTTGGGAGCTTGACAATTGGAATGCCACAGAATATCAATACCGATCTTTTACAGCCCTTTGCCAGAGCAGCCTCGGGATACGCTGAGCTGGCGCGGTAACTGCATTAGAGAATTGAGTTTGTTCTTTTTCAGAAGACAAATATACTATCTTTGAAACCACTTATGAGGAAAAAAAAATAGACGTTAAATGCTAGTGCATAATACCAAACAAAACTTGTGCATAGTAAGGGTAACCTGGCATTGTAAATGATACGGGATCTTGAAACTCCAAGAGAAAAATGGTAGCAATGAAGGGCAAACCCAGAACCCATGACAGATGGCATGCTTAGAGAAAGAAAACATGCGTGGAGGGGGAAGGATTGCAGCCTGTAATAGTCAAATCTAAAGCAGTAATATGTAATAATAACAGTGAAATCATTGTGTTTGTAGCTTCTTAGATGACTAAGGGTATGGATGGACTTTTCTGAAATATTGTAGGATCCAGAGGAACGAAGCTGAGCCTAGAAATAAAAGTTGCAATGTTAGTTGCCAACAAAAGAGAAAATATTAATGGCTTTGTTTGGAAAATAGTCAAAAGCTGACAGTCAACTTGTGTTGAGAAAGATTTCAGTTAATATGGAAAGGCTAGTTTGGTTTATTATTCTTCATGGAACACTCTAACTTTTGATATGTACATACACTCACTGCGAGATTTCTCAACCTTGCCATAATTACAACACTAGACATGTTAAATTAAGAAGCACTTTATAAATTGTGAGCCAGCTTTAGCAAATCAGTGCAATCACTTTTATAAAACAGTATAGAAGCACATAATTTCTGAATGAAGCCTACTTTATGTCAAATTGAATAGATTTATCTATATGAAAATCATACATAAATACGAAGCTATTATCCCTCTGAGCAGAATTTTTAGAAACTGTAGGTAGGTGCTTGGTGGCTATTTGAACATCCTCATAGCTCTTATTCCCCTCCCAACTTTTACTTACTTCTAATTTCCTCTGGCACTCATGAGTCCGCAATTCTATGGCTACATAGAGTGCAAGATTCATCAGGGACATAACTCCAAATGGCATTTGGGTACTCCTGTAGCAATTGTATCTACAGTTTGGCTGCCTTGTGCATCAGACCTGTGAGGACTGTGGCTTGGTTCTTCATTTGGACAATACTCCAGCCATTGTAAAAGTGACCCAAAAATAGTCTTTTGAAAATATCTACCTCTATGATCTCACAAGGTAGAGACTTTGCTGACGAATCTACTCATGGTTTGATTTTTGCAGAATAGTGTAGACTAGATTGTCCATTATATAAATGCTTTTACAGAAGAGCTACATGGACATTTGAAAAGCAAATTCTAAGCATTCTGATGTGAATACTAAATGGAGTCATTCTCTTCATTAGAACATTTTGTATTGTATTATCAAGAAATACAGAAAATGAAAACAAACAAAAAAAGAATACCAATGACAATTATTTATTAGGTGCTCACTATTTCCCAAGGACTGAACTGGACATTTGACTTGCATCTCATTTACTTTCCTAATATTAGGAATTAGTGGGCAATGAAATAACCTGTCCATAGTCTCAGAGATTGTAATGTAAGTGATGAAAAAGAGTTCTGATATAATTTTTTAACTATCTCCAGTCAAAACTATGTACAAAAACTATTTTTAAATATAAAAACATAACAGGTCAATAGATCAAGATATTTATGGAACTAGGAAAATTACATTATCATATAATTTTAAATATATGGTTCTCCTTTTAATCATGTACACTCTGGGTTGTATGAAAAGGTTGGAAAAAAAGTAAATGTATTATTTTAGACACAAAAATGAGTGTTGATGTGAATTTCACAGTTCTGAGTAATTGCCAATGCCCCATTGAAAGTTCTTGTTGCTTATTCACACAGTAATTATGGAAAACAGACCCACATTTCCAGTCTGTTGATGTAGGCTGAACTGGCAATGCTACAGACTTGGTCCAGGTTGATGGAAGCAGAGATGGAGGGAAGTAGAAAAATTCTAGATGTGAACTCCTAGGTGGGACCAACAGAACTTGCAACTTGGTTGAATGTGGAAAGTTTGGGTATCTGGGAGAGAAAAGGAAAAATAATGAATGATTCTCTTGTTTTCAGTTTAAACAAATCATTCCATTTTCAGTCCAGGAGAGGAAAAGGGAAATGGCAAGAACATACTGATTTTTTTTTTAAGATTTTATTTATTTATTTAACAGATAGAGATCACAAGTAGGCAGAGAGTCAGGCAGAGAGAGAGAGAGGAGGAAGCAGGCTCCCTGCTGAACAGAAAGCCCGATGTGGGGCTCGATCCCAGACCCTGGGATCATGACCCGAGCTGAAGGCAGAGGCTTTAACCCACTGAGCCACCCAGGTGCCCCAAGAACATACTGACTTTTAAAATATGAAGTTAATATTAAGTTTGAGATTCCTTTTAGATATTCAGGTGGGTAAGAAAAGGATGTGGCTTGGACATATGAGTCTGGAGCTCAGTATAGCTTAGATTTGGGCCAGGGAACTTTTTTTGTGTGTGAACCACTCATTTCACCCTTCCTAATACTACTCTGATTGCATTTTGGGCATCATCTCTTTCCTCTTTGTGTAGTCTTAGTGAGGCAGTGAATACAACTGGGGTCCATGATCTGAAAATGCCTGATGTTTTGTCTTAGCAACATGTACAACCAATGTGTGCACACAGTGAGGATGTGCTGGCAAGTATGGTAACAACCAGCTCTCCAGGGCATGGGGTGGGAGGGAATGGAAAGGAAAAGCCCTATCTTGCCCACACCCATGGTATAAATGCTCCCACCATGGCTTATTTCAACCTGCCAATGTGGTATCCCTCACCACAGAGTTGGGAAGAGATGTGTGGTAGGATAGCATTGTATAGTATTTGCACCAACAGATGCCATAGACATAAGTAACCTCAAGAGCATGGATAGGAGTAATGATATTTACTGTTAAATATCAAATGGTGATTATCTTGTCAATTCATAGGTAAGACTGAAACTATGAGAAGACTTACCCCAAATCTACTTGGGATAGAAACCCTGTCCTTGAGGAACTTACCTTCCAGAGGAAGATGACGTGCATAACACAGATATAATTTGCAAGGCAGTGCAGAGCAGTGGGAGGAGCTGATGCAGCACTGCTGGTTTTTTGGCTAACTCACTTTGTGATCATGTTCAGACAGTAGCCGTCTTGCTGAGCTTTTGAGATACCAGATGAATAGTTCTCTGTAGTCTTTTAACCCTGTTTCAAAAATTGTTTGCTTCTTTGACTCTGAATTAGTCTGCAAATCATACACAACAGTTACCTAATAATTCCCCAATAATCACCATTAATGGCGAACTAACAGTGATTTTTTATCTTTTTAAATGGTGCTGGATCTCCCACCATTGCAATGATCAATAAGTTATATGATGTTTCTCAGACACGAAATGGTTTCACATGATAATTCACATGTGAAGTCTTTGAAAACTGGGAACGCAGGCTTATCCAATTTTTTACCTCCAGCTCCTGACATACAGAAAGCCCTCACAGTTGTGTTTTGAAGCGATTGAGTAAATTTTTTTGGAAATCTTGTTGAACTGGTGAGCTGTGGTGAGTTACTATAGGGATATGTGCGAGGTTCTTTCTAATTCAATATTTTTATTAATGTGTTGAGGGAAGATGCAGATCTCAAAACATATTCATAAAATTTTAAGATGATCCTAGCTTGGGAGGAGAACCAAACACCAGGGACACCAGAAATATAATCCAAAGAAGTTAGAACTGTCTACATAAAAAGAAACTTGGCCTTCAAAAATGTAAATGACTGAATATGGAAGAAATGGTATGAATTTTTTTTCCCAGGCAGGGGAATAAAAGAAATCTGGAGTCTAGGGGTGATAATAATTTGCAAATTAGATCTGTGTTTAATGTGATATGTCTGTAAACAGAGCCAGAGCTATGTTGGCCTGAATTTAGGGAGATTGATGTGATAAGTGGTCAGGAAATTAGTTGTCTTTCTCCATGCAGTGCCTAAAGTTCAAAATTCATTGAAAATTCCCAATTTCATCCAATATCACCAGAAACAAGAGCAAAAGTAAAAATTCAGGAACCACAAATATGTGTAAGAATAATACCAATTGTTAATAACAGCCTTTTATAGATTGAATAGCTTGGGTACCTACTATTAGCTTCCTTAGGTACTTTGCTGGCACAATTGCCTTAAAAACAACATATTACGCAACCTACATAATCTGATCAAATATCTGAAAAACCTTTCAGGTGGTTTTTCCCCATTTCACTCCTGAAGAAGAGACGTTAAAAGAGTTCAAGTAGTTTATCAATCTGGTTTGTCAATCCAAAAGTCACCCCTGTCCAATTTCCATACTTAGTTGAGAACAAAAAGATAAGAATGTAATATTTAGTTAAGAATGTTACAAAATAGGGGTGCCTGGGTGGCTTAGTCGGTTAGCCTCCCACTTTTGATTTTGGCTGAGGTCATGATCTCGAAGTCCTGAGATCAAGCCCTCCTCCGGCTGCATGCTCAGCAAGGCGTCTGGTGAGATTCTTTCTCTCCCCCTTCATCTGCCCCTCCCACAGCTTGCAGTATAAATAAATAAATAAATAAATAAATAAATAAATAAATAAATAAAATCTTTAAGAAAAAGAATATTACAAACATTTTCTTTATCATGAGCTTTGCTTGTTTCTCATGAGAGGAAATGTACTATGAAATGGTACTATGTTAGCCCAACTTATCCACTTGCTCTAGACATAGGAACCCTCTTCGTAGGACAGTCTGTTGAGACAGTCTGTTGTCTATCTCAAATGCAGAAGACATTTCTACCTACTTGCCACCACTGAGTACGAGGGGGTAAGTTCAGGACATGCGCTCCAGCACTAAACTGACAAAGATTTCATTCCTGTTCCTCCACTTGTTAGTTATATGATCATGCACAGGTTGATCTATCTCTTTGGGCTCACTTACCTCAATAAATAGCACTAATATACCTATCTCTTAGAGTGGCTAATGTGAGTGAAATTAGATAATACCTGGGACACAGTGAGTTCTTAGAAAATGTGAGCTATTTTTATTGATCGGTGATGGAAAGTATTCCCATAGTCTATTACCAGTGCATCCTTTTGGAAATGAGTTGGGAGTTTCATAGGCAGGATGACATTGATGCCAGGATTCTTCCCCTGCACACTCCACACTGTCTGATTCATCTTTGTTTCTTTTCCCTTGTTCCCTTTCTCTCATCTGTCCTGTCCTTGCCTTTACCCTCACAATTTTGAATTATTTGCATATGAATCTACCCATTCATGCCTCTTGATCATGAAGACAAGGCAAAATGCTAACTTTTTTTTTTTTTAAGATTTTATCCATTTATTTGACAGACAGAGATCACAAGTAGGCAGAGAGGCAGGCAGAGAGAGAGGAAGGGAAGCAGGCTCCCCGCTGAACAGAGAGCCAGACGTGGGGCTCGATCCCAGGACACCGGGATCATGACCTGGGCCAAAGGCAGAGGCTTAACCCACCAAGCCACCCAGGCGCCCCAAATGCTACCTTTTTATCCTATAACATTAACAGACTGCTTTACTCATAGGAAAAATTGATGACTTAATAAATAAAACTAAATTCCTTTAAACAATAACCAAAAACCCCCACATCCCTCAATTTTACCAAAGAAAAATGAACAGATACAAAGGACAAATTTTATTCACTTGTTTCATAATTATCATTCATATTAAGATTCAGGGCACTGATTGATATATTAAAAACCCTGATTACTTTTAATATAGAATGAAATCTTCAATAATTTCAGAATGCATATAAGGAAGAAAGTAAAGTTTAACAGCTATTGAATTTTATTAAGCCTTAGGCAAAAATCCCATTCAGATCAAAGGAGTTTTATCCAAGGGAATAAAAAGGTAACAAATAAAGAGGTGGGGACAGGGATATCTGAGAAGCACTGGTCACTTCAAAAGCTATCCAAAACAGTCTGCTTTCTTTTAAGAAATATCAAACTTTGTAACATTAATACATACGTGAAATCAACACATAACTAAAATAGACAGAACACTTACAATCTTTATTTGCTTCACAAATATTTTTGTTGCGCTGGTCTTTTGATATCCTTTGCAACTACAATGAGTGAATTATCTTTACTGCATGTCAGTGTTCAACAGTGGAAGAGGAGAGTTCTTAGTATAATACCCACAGAATATGCAGGCATATGGGCATACACAGAAACATCATTACGAATACATACAATTAAACCTTAATTTAAGGCAAATTGTTGACTCTCAATTTTAGTATGGTTGATTGAACTTGACTTTACACTATTATTAAAAAAAAAAATGCACGATGCATTCACACACTACCAAAAAAAAAAAAAAAAAAAAAAAGAAGAAAAAGAAGAAGTCAGGAAGAAGTCCTGATATGTGACTATGGCAATCATCAGAATGTTCTGGGCAAAAGTCAGAAAACAAAATGGCTCTAAGAGCCGGCTGTTGAAATTAACTCATGCTAATGAGCATAGGTGATGAAGAATTCGAGTTTCTTTTATTTATCTTTGTTTTCTGTACAGTACCTAGTACGAAACCTTGGGCATAGAGGGTTCACAATGGTTTTTGAACGCAAGGTTTTCGAATGTCATAATGAAGTGTGCAGACTGGAGTTGGGAAGTTAATTTATGCCACTGTTCTGGACATATCTCTAAACCTGCTGAGCTGTCCATTTTGGAATAGTTCTGATTTAATGAACTAGTTTAGTATTAGTAGAGTGACATCCCACTGCCAGAACTGAAGTTCTTGCTCCTTGCCTTGCAACTGACATATTGCTCATGACGTAAATTAACCACAGAAAATGTATGTCAACCTTTCAAAGAGTGGATTCATTGTTCCAAAATTTGTGGTTGGGAAAATGTGGAGATAGTTTAATGTCTCATTAAGATTCAGAATGACTGTTATTAGATAAAGAAAGAGACGTACTGGGGTTGGGGGTCTGGAAGAGTCATAGAACATACAAGTGAATGAAAATTGCAGAAGAAAGTGCTCTACAGACTCCAAAGAAGTGGGAGAAAATTCTGTTCTTGATTCAGTGCATCCATAGGCCTCTGACTAGCCTCTGACCACTATCCAAATCTAAAGTTTTTGGACTACTCTGTAGGCTATATACAGAAAAGAAAAATTTCTCTATGGTATGTAACACATAGTTAGGCATTGGACATAGTGTGATTTACAGTGGTTTTTGAATGCAAGAGTGGTAAAGACCAAACCCTGGGCTAGCTGAGATCTGTAGCATGATTTATCATTGCTCTTGAGTTGTTTCTTCAAATCCTCAGAGTAACTGCCTGAGCAAAGACGGGAGGGAATTATGTTCCATTTTTGTTGTGGCTTATCCAAGATCACAGACTCCTAACTTTGTTTTCTGCCTCCTGGTTGAGTTGCTTTTATATTCTCTTTCACACGGTCTCTCTTAGACTAGAGGTCACCACCCTTCTAATGTTATTTTTGAAATATATCCTTCTTCCTGGACTCTACCTGCTTAGGATGCAGCACATAGCTGTCTCATTTTGTGCAAAGCTCTTGGAATCCACCTTGGTCTGCCTAGTCTGGGAATGTCTTTCTGTCTTCTGTTTGCCTAGTGTGAATATCCTGAGGTTCTGGCCTATGCAGTCTTGAAACTTGAACCTGATTCATTTAGTGGGGCTTTGAAAAATTTTTCTCTGCTACAGGCTGAAGTATGCATCCAACAACTCTGTTATGAAAACCAGCTGGCCATTGCCCAAATGGTGTGTAAGAAGAACCTCTGGGAGCTCGTCACCTTCTCAGCATCATCCTAATCTTGAGACAGAAGGTATTTGGAAAAAGACAAGGCTTCAGGACATAACATTCTGCAGGAGAATCTAGGTGATGGGACTCACACCAAGGCTCTTAGGAAAAAACTGTCCCAAGTAAAGAAATTATCTTCTCCCCTTTCCTTTAGCAATACCTTCCAAAGTACTGCCTCTGCACCTACCTTTAAGCCAAAGAATACTTTAGGCGCATTATTTCTGTGGAAGAACTGTCCAGAGCCTGGGAATAAATGAAAAAAACAAAGAGAATAAGTTGGTTAGTCCTGATGAGCAAGCTTGCAAACTTTGACTTCAGGGTATGAGAATTGGTATTGTGTCCTCTTTTGTGTTGTTTTCTGGCTGAGATGCTCTGGTTGGGCTCTAGGCCCTGAGCAGAAATCCCTTCTTGCATTACACCCAGACAGAGAATGCAAACTCACCGCTATCTCTCCCTTGCCAAGATGGCCCATCCTCTCTCTGCCCGGACACCAGCTCGCAGAGAACATGGCCAGCAGGAACACCCTCCAATTTCAAACAGCCAGGAACCTGCTGACCTGGTACTGCACATTATCAGAATGACAGTAAGACAGTAAAATTAGAAGCTTAGTGAAGATTTGTTTATAATTTCCTGCAGATTTGGAGGAATTGTATGTGATTATATCTAAAATGCAATAAATAGCTGTCTACTAAGCTAAAACAAGTGGAGGGAAAGAGTCCTTGTAGTATTATATTATACCCAGGAAACACCCATGGGATAGAATTCCTTGTCCAAAGCCCCACCAAGCTTGGAAAAAAGAAACATTTCCATGGGCTGGAGCAGAAAAATGCTGATAAATCCAGAAGATAATTCTAGAAATAGTAGGGAAATAGGAAGAGGAGGGGAGCCTGGTGGATTGACTATAGAATGAGAGATAGGAGAGTGTTTATGCTTTAAAGATGATCCCAGGATAAACCCTGTATTCTGCAATATGAAACTTTGGCTGTAGCACTGGCTCTTGGGCTTTTTCTAAATCAGAAGTGGAGCTGTAAATCAGCTTACTACTTCTCACCACCATTAGTTCCAACCAAAAAAATTTTACTTTACTAATCAGATCATGGGATGCTCTGTGGATTTCCAGGTTCTTTCAGGCTAAAGGTCTCTGAAAATAAAAAATATTGAAAATTCCTTTTAAAAATATTGAGCTCTTGTCTGCTAACTTCAACTCTCAAATAACAACACTTTATTTTAAAAAATAATTTCACAAATATGAAAGGGTCATTTTGGGAAAAAAGTGCTGCATTTGTTCTTACTTGACCAATGAGTTGAACTTAGCATATTTTATAAACAGAACACAGAGAGATTAAATTCTCAGAAAAAAAGAGGAATGTTTTTTAAAATTAATAATAACCTCCAGTTGCCTTTCCAGTCAAGTGGTTTACTGTTATGCAAGTTGGTATTTCCACAATTCTGCATTTTAAATTAAAACCCAAAAGGACTAGTTATATTCAAAAGGACTAGGTATAATCATTTGGGGATCATTTATCATTGTGGAGTGCTAGCTAATCTCTCCAAAGTCTATCTTTCTTCAAGTCTGCAAAGAGCTTTTTTCATGAGTTGAACACCAACAAAAACTTCACATAAACTCAGAGAGATAAAGGGAAACTTGCTCTCTTGGTCTGGTCTCATTCAAGCAGCCCTGGCAGGGGCTCATCTCGCACTTGCCATAACACGACCAGGGATTCAAGGAGCTCATGGAAGAACTTTCATGATTACAAAGCTCTTTCATATGTGAACTAAAATATCACTTCCTATAATCATATAGACTGTGGGTCCTGCTTGAAACCTTTGAAGCAACACACAACAAATTTGATCTTTTACCCAATAAACTGTCTAATTTAGAATATTAAAGTAATTGTATATTCAATTATATCTCTTCTACAGATTAAAATTAATTCTTCTTAACAAGGCTTGGCCACTCATTCTCAACATGCAATGCAGTTGTTCCACATTTCTGTGAAGGTGGAGCATAGGTAAATAGAAATGATGGCAAAATAGTTTGATGTGGGTATGGGATAAAGTGTGCTTCTTCCTCTTCTAGTCCAAATTCTACACTCTTTTTAGTAGAGCTCAAATTTGTATTCACTTTTCAGTGGCTACCTCCCCTGGTTATCTCATATCAAAATCCCTTCCCTATTCTTTTAGCATAGACATGTTATGTCAAGTCTCCCTTTAACTTCATATACAGTTTCTTTTTTTGAACACAGGTAAAGGAGTTAGGTTTTGCTAACTATGTATCACATAATACCCTCTATGTAATTTCTCACAGCACTAAACACAGAATACTGTTTCTGCCCCTTCCACAAAACTGTAAACTACTTGAGGGGTTGAGTTCCTTTGGTTTAGCATTGTGTCTGCAGGGTCTAACGTAATGTCTAGTACAAACTAAATGCTCAAAAAGAAATCTGCTGACTGACTGAATGAAGAAGAGTCAGAGCTTGATTGGTCGTGGAAGAATGTGAGAAGTCAGTCAACTGAGGGCACCTGGGGGACTCAGTCAATTGAGCATCCAACAGTTGGTTTTGGCTCAGGTCATGATCTCAGGGTCCTGAGGTCAGTCCCTGCATCAGACTCCAAACTCAGCATGGACTCCACTTCTCTCCTACTCCCTCCCCTTTTGCCCTTCCCCACACCAATGTGCTCATTCTCTCTCTCTCTCTCTCTCCAACTCCCCCAAACCAAAGTGCTCTCTTTCTGTCTCTCTCAAATAAATAAATAAATAAATAAATAAATAATAAAGTCTTAAAAATAAGAATGAGGCCAGCCAACTGAAACAAGACCAACATCGTTAGCCGAAAGATTGCCTGTGTCTTCAGACCAGAACCTTGTCTCCACAGTTAACCTACTGTCTCATCTGCTTCACATCTCGATTTCATGCCTTTCATGACACTGAACGGGTCCCCTGTCTTACACATATATTGCCCAACACCCACCCCCAAAGCCAACTTCCCTTACCCTTAATACAACTGCTTCACATCTCGATTTCATGCCTTTCATGACACTGAACGGGTCCCCTGTCTTACACATATATTGCCCAACACCCACCCCCAAAGCCAACTTCCCTTACCCTTATTACAACTGCTTCTGCCACCATCATACCCCTCCCCACTCCACTCCGCAGTAGCATGATTTTGCTTCTATCTTCAGCAACTCCTCCACCTTATTTTTGACAAATCCAATTAAAATGTATGTGTGATTTCCTGAAATATCTAAAGTAATTTTACTTAAGGCTTTAAATAAGATTAAATTAATTTAAAGATATATCTATTGGGTTAAAAAACAGATCAGAATTAAGTCTCTTCTCTTTAATTTCAATGAAAGCATTTAAAAATTTATTAACACTTAACTTTTACTTTTGTTAACTATAAAAAGTTGCTCTTTAAGTTAATTGTTTTGAAGTCAAATGATTTGTTTTTAAAAAGCTAAAAAATTTAAACTTTTTTTTTTTGCCTTCCAGTTTTAGGGAGAGTTAGCACATATTTCTAGAATATTCTTGAAATCAAAACAAAACAAAAGATATGTTTTAGTGGTTTGAAAACACACCTAAAAATTATTTACATTCCTTTCAGAAGGTAGAACTTTGAATGTGAGCTAGGTTTTTGGGATTTCTTTCACAAGTGGTTAAAAGATCCATGTAACATAAATTTTCCATCTTAACCACGTTTATATACACAAGTCAGTAGTGTAATAGATATTCACATTCATACTGTGAAACAGATATCCAGGATTTTTTCACCTTGCAAATTAGAACTTTCTGCCTGTTAAACAACCTCCTTTTCCTCCTTCCCCAGACCTTGGCAACTACCATTCTACTTCCTGTTTCTATGTATTTGACTGTTTTAGACACCTTGTATAAGTGGAATAATGAAGACTTTTTGTGACTGGCCTATTTCACCTAACGTAATGTCCTCAGTGTTTATCTCTGGTGTATCTTATAACAGGATTTCCTTCCTTTTTAAAGCTAAATAACATCCCATCACCTGTATATACCACCTTTTGCTTGTTCGTTTATCGATTGATGGACATTTGGACATTCCACTTTTTGGCTAATATGAACATGGGTATGCACATATCTCAGGACCTTGCCTTCAATTCTTTCAGATATATACCCAGGGATATAGAGCCCGGTTTTCTAAAGAACCCATGCTTGGAGGAATGTGGAAGTCCTCCTAGAGGAATTAGTAATTCAGCCTGAGGGGAATCAAGGATATTTAAGCTTCTCCATTTTTCATCCCAAAACATAAAGTTCTCTAAGAATCTTCTAAATTTCTCCTTTTCAAACTTTCAGAAGTTCTCCTTTTCAAAGTTGCTGAGGGGTTCGGTCTTCAGACCTCCTCTCTTTTTTATCTACACTCATTCTCTTGGTGACCTCATTTACTCATTCTCTTTAAATATCATCCAAATATTAATACCTCTTAAATTAATATCTTTCCTGAACTCCGTACATGTATATCCAGCTACTTCCTTGACATCACTACTTGGATAGGCTCTCAACATCTTAACATGTCCTAAACTGAGATCCTCACATGCCCTGCCCACCATTTTTCCCATCTCAGTAAATGGAATTCCCTTTTTCCAGTTGCTCAGGTCAAAAATATTGGAATCATCCTTGGCTTCTCTTCCTTATACCTGGTCTATTATTACCTCCTGTCAGTTCTACTTTCACTATTTATCCCAAATCTGATCCATTCTTACCACTTCCACTGCTATGAGGAATCTAAGCATATCAGATCATGTCCCACCAGGATTGTTGCAGTAGCCTCCTTACTGGCCTTGTCCTCCAAGGACAAGGAATATATATCCCAATATATCCAAAGGAACCTGCTAAAATATCAAGCCATTCCTCTGTTCAAAATGTCCTATGCTTTTTTATCTCACTCAAAATAAAGGCTAAAGTCCTTAACATAGCCTATGATTTCCTATATAATCTCAAATCTCCTCCCCATTACCTCTCTGGTCTCCTCTCCTACAGGGATATTTGTGTTTTGGGCTATATCCTTACTGGAGACAACAATGCCTGACACATGGTAAGTGGGCAATTAATATTAATTGATGAGCAGCCTTCTCTCCTTCCCACTGATGTTACAGACAACATCCTCTCTATGGTTCTCTGTAGCCTGGCCCACTCTCTGCTATTCGTCCTTAGAACCTGCTCCCTCAAGAATCTCTCTTCTCATATACATTCTCTCCCATCCAGTGATCTTGTGACTCTACTTATTCAAGCTTTCCCATCCTATTGTAAATAAGCAAGTAAGTAAACATCTTTCTCCCAGTTACCCTTTTAAGCAATCATTCTCTCTTCACCTCCCAGCCACTACCAAACCACCAATAGATAATTTTTAAGGAAGAAAAAAAATCTATATCCCAAGCCCTTACTTCCTATTCAGTTCTTGTTCCCTGGCAGTCTGGTTCCTGTCATCATCATGTTCCAAAAATTACTCTCCAAGGGTCACCATAATGTGCCAAATCCAATAGCCTTCTTCACAATCCTTAACCTTCTGTTTTTCCCTGGACGGCCAGATGTTACTTTCAGCAATCTCAACCATCTCAAATATCTAAAAAAATAAATTTCAAAAAATGATTTGTTATCCTTCATTTTCATTTTATAAACAAAAGAATGCTATGGAAATACTTTAAGAGTCCATTCTTCCTGAGCTTCTCTGGAGCATCTCTGCTCTCCTTCTAGCCCTCTGACCATCTCTTCCTTGTATTCTCTGGATCGCTCTTGTTGTTGATGTTGTTTTTTTCCTAAATACTGATGCTGCCCAACCATCTGTTCTTGGCCTTCATTGTTTCTTTGTACACCATTCCTTCTTAACCATACATTCCAGGATTCTGCTTCCAGATTTGATCAACTTCCCAAACTTCTGGCACACATTTCCAGTTGCTCTGATCTCTCTATTCCTGGACATTCCACTGGTACTTCAAAGTCAAATATTTTCAAAGCTGACTTCGTTCTCTTTCCTCAAATCTGGTCTCTTTTGGTGTGTCTTGATCTCAGGATGAGCAGTGACTCCTTCCTTCTTGCACATCTGGGGCCAACATTGTCTATTCTACTTTTATTGTGTTGCTCACCATTGCTGCTCCCTCTCCATCCACTTTTCCACTACTAGACTTCTGATTTCTACCATGTCTCTCTGGCAAGTGTGTAAAGTCCTTCTGATCAACCTTCTCATCTTGAGCCTTTCCTTTTCTCAACTCATTTTGCGCATTTATCAGATCAATCTTCCTTAAACAAACATCTGCTCATGGCGATGCCTGCTTAAAATCCATTTTTGACATTGCATTGCCCACAGATCCAAGCCTATCTGCTGGCATTCAAGATCATAATTTGGGCCTCAAATGGGAAAAAATGTAATTGGGGGGAAAAGTTGCCTTTTTGGTGTCTGGGAATAGATCTAGAACTTGTATCCTCCAAACAACAACCTACTAACTAACTCTATAACTCTCTCAATGATATGGGAACCTCATTTCTTTTAGGTCACATAGGATATTTATCCTCATCCTCCTAAGAACTTCCAGTGTCACTCAAATGCCAGGTCCTAGTTCTCTGGTCTGTTTGTAGTTTCATGAGGCAACATTAGTGTTCCCATAGGACCTGGCAGGCTCATTGGAAAACCCTTAATTTTCTCTTCCTCAAAAGATTACCTTCTCTATGTCCCCTTTTATCTTGGTCAGGGGAACAGAAAGTTGTATTGTTTTTACATGTATTTTCAACCATCATCTTGCAGCTTGGTTTGAAAGGTAAGATCTCATGGGGTCTGGAAAGTAAACATGAAGATTTCTCAATCATGTCATACGACAACTTATTAGGCAGGGCTTCCAGTGACCTTTAATGGTTAATGTCTGTAACTATGATTCACAAGGAGCATGCCATCAGCTCTACCAACTCACTATGGTCTCTTTAAGCTGTCAAAGTCCCAAAAGTAATAACTTTAACACAACTTTCCACTGATGTTTCTGTTGTCAAAGTATGTGGGTCTGACATAAAACAAAAATTGCATTAATCTCTACCAACTTTCAGGGAGAGTTGGAACATGGTGTGGAGAGGAGGGATTGGAGGAGGAGAGTAGGCAGGTAGAAAATGGGGGGAGAGACAGGATAAAGTTCACTACTTTAGGATTTCTAAAATACTCATCAGTGGAAAAAGTTTCTACACCACGAACTGGAATACAGGATCTTAGGCTCCAAAAAACATCTATTCTAATAAAAAAGAAGGCAAACAAAAATAGAAAATACAAATAGAGATTTAAATCTCTTTATAACTTTGCCATAAGTGGATACACCAAAAGACAAGCAATGGGATTAGTGCACACCAACGCTGGCAGAGGAGCTAGACAGGGCTTTCACAGAAAACACATGATGCACCTGAGGACAACAGGACTAGTGTCTTTAGATTTCATTCACTTTGACAACCATCATAAAAAGGAAGACTCAGAGCACAAAGCCAAGAATTCTCTTGCAGTATTCTAAAACAGGAAAAGATCACCTGGCTCATGTTTTGTGTTACCTTCCTTCTTCTCCTGGTGAGAATCAGGACAATCCTATTGATTTACATAGATTCTGTCAGCAAATGCCTATTGGTGATTCTGACAAGGATTGCTTTCTTTTTTTAAGAAAAAAGGATTGTGTTTGTTTGTTTGTTTGTTTATTTATTTATTTATTTATTTATTTATTTATTTTTACGAGATAGAGAGCTCGAGTGGAGATGGGAGGCAGGAGCAGAGGGAGAGGGACAAACAGACTGTGCTGAGTGCCGAGTCCATCAAGTGACCCAATCCCATGACCCCAAGATCATGACCCGGGTTGAAACCAAGATCAGACGTTTGACTAATTCAGCTACTCAGACGCCCCAACTCCCTTCTTGACCAAACTTTAGTCAGGCCCCTCTGAGCCCCTTTTCTTGACCAGACCTTGACCTTGGCCCCCATCCTTACTGGGCCTGCATAGCCCAAGTTTTAGCAAGAATCCTGCTAACTCAATTTAACAAGAATATCTAACCTTTGATAACTGACTATCCTTGACATCTAATCAAATTCTTTATTCCCTACCCTCAATATCTGATCACCCTGGTCTGCCTTCAGTAAGAATCCTGTTAAGTGAGTTTATAAGAATTCCCCTACCCCTTGATGTCACATCTTAATAATTCTCCATCCACTGAACCCCCTCACTCTGCTCATTGGCTGTAAATCCCCATTTGTTCTTACTGTATTCTGAAGTGACCTCTGTTCTACACTGAGGTCAATTTCCCTTATTGTAGGAGTTCCTGAATAAAATCTGTTCTTACCTCTTTTAAGTTTTGTAACACTCTGGTTTTCTTTAATAGTCTCCACTTCTGTGGCATAGCACCCCACCATGATTGCAATTATTTCAAATTTACCTTAAAAATCTCCAATCAAAATTAATTATGGTCCTCTTTCATTTAGGAAACAAAAATATGCCACAGAAGTCCTTGAAGAGACTGACACGAAATTACATGAATGCTTTGAGTTTGGTGATCAGCTGCTTGTGTGATAAGAATATAAAACCTCAAAGCCGAACACATATATGAAAACCTGGGAGCAGTTTCAGTTCTCCTCTGTTAAAAAGAATATCTGCACATTCTGAGTAGGGTTTGTCACTGGATTTGCCTTCATGGAGTGAGGGAGCAAGAAGGAAAGGCTGGGAAGTTGGATCAGGAAATAGACCCCATCTTATCCACAGGACTTGTATGATGGATTTTACAGCAGGGAGAAAATGAATGGTCTCAATATAGGAGGTTGTATAGCTCCTTTTACATCTGAGGCTAGAAAAGCTGCTGCCTCCACATTTTTGACTCCTTTTCCTCAGCATAATGTGAGGTACAAGGTCAGGGGACACACTTGCGGCCTCTAATGGCCAGATAATGGACCACAATAAAAGTTATGTGTCCCCAGTTGAAGGTGAAGACGTATAATGGTTGACAAGATCCATTATCTAACTATTAGAACCTAGAGGAAAAGGAGACAATTATTAAATCAAAGAAAAAAATCTTTTCACTTATTCAAGAAAAAAATTTTTGCCTATGTGTTTTGTATTTTTCTATCAGTTCCATCTTTATTTCCAAATAATCCTACTAGTAGTAACCAAAGCTAATGTTTATTGAGCACTTACAATATGCTAATATTCTTGGTAGAGATCTATGAAATCAGACTCCCCAGTTTCAAACCCTTGTTTGCTGAACAGAGTAACCCTTGCTCACCTGGAGGAAGTTAACCTTTCCATGTCTCAGTTTTCTGATATGTAAAATGATGATAATATTAGTACATGTATCATGTGACCACTAGGTATATTAAATATCTAATAAATGGTAGATATTACTAATATCATTGCTGCAATATTATCATTGTTGGCATGACTCTATAGTACTTGTATTATTTATAAATCTTGTCAGCCCTATTTGATAAATTAAGAAATATGAGGATAAAATGAGCTATTAAATTTGGAGATTTGTCAACAGATTTTTAAGGTTTCATTAACCCCTTGGAAGACACTGAAAAAGACACAAAGATTTTGTGTATATACATTTTGGTAGGTGATTTTTAACAGACGCTCAAAAGAGCTCTTGACCCTCAAAATTCTAAAAAATCTCTGAGAAATGAAATTTCAGGCTATCACTTCACCTGCCGGGTGATGTAGAGTGATCAAAAGGCAACCATATTTTAAAATCGTTTCTTCTCTCATGAATTGTCTTTTTAAAGCTTATGGGAAATCAGATAAGAAAATCAATCACAGATACACATTTTGTCTGCTGAGTGCCAAAATAGGCTCATGCAGGCCACATGACCAGTTATTTCTCATGTCATTCTTGAGACAGACCCCCTTTTCCAAGACAACATTTCTAAGAGAAAAAACCAATTCAGTTACAAAGGTGGGAAGCTCTAGTGTTAGTGTCTTGGTAATTGCTCCTTAGCAATCAATAAATACATCTTTAGCCATTTCACTCGGCCTTTTGGGATCCCTGGAATTCGAGTTGAGATTCTAACGAACGTAGCGGCATCATGATATCAATAGCCCCCTTTTTCATAATGCACTTGAAAAAGCATCTACTCCCCCCCCCCAACTTTGTTTTCCCTTTGGATATAACTATAGTCTGCCCGTGGTCAGTCCCTGTTCAACTAATGAGGGACTGTTGGAGCTACTAAAATGCTAAAGTAGATCTATGGGTCCAGAAAAATTCTAAAATTATTGTCATTATAATTTTAAAAATAAATATCACTTATTTTTAAGGAGAAGAATTATAACACAATGGTTAAGAACACATATTCTAAGATGAACTATAAGGGATTAAATCCCGATTCTGTCATCACCAGCTTTATAATCATGGACAAATTAATCTACCCCTCTCTCTCTCTGTGTTTCAGCTTTCTTATCTGTAAACTATGTATTTATGGTATTTACCTCCAGGATTGTTGTATGAGGACTGAATTTGTTAACACATACAGGAACAGCGTAGCAGTGCCTGGAATATAAGGGTTGTAAGTATCAGCTATCGGGTATATCATTATTATGTAATTCATTTCTTGGGGATTAAAAAGAAAAAGTCTGAATGCTAATCTTATTTTTAAGCTGCTAAACCACCTTCAAATTTACACAAATAATTAACTCTCTGAGCTCCATTTTTTCCTATACCTGCATGAGGAGATAATCCCCCAGCTCATGATGCTGTGTAAAATCAGGAGTGCTCTAGTGCTTTGTAAGTTGTTGTGCCCTGGACCTATGTCAATTGTAAACATTTCAGTACACATCTACAAATATGTGTGTGCTTTTTGAAAGCATTTTATGATCAATTCTAAGTAATTAGGGAAACACAATGCTTAATACAGAACCTAGGAGAATTTTGAGATCTTTATTTGTGCAAGTGTTACATATGAAGAAAATGTGACAAATAGACTTTTCTAAGAGTTTTCTAGTTAATCCTAAATTAAGAGTCTCTTTAGCTTCAAGTGTTTTTAGTTTTTTTGTTTGTTTAATTGTTTCTGGCTTCTGAATGAAGCAGAATTCTGGCTCAAGTAAAGAACTGACCCCATTACTGACTTCTTCACAGTTGGAGAGGCTGAGGGGAGATGATGGAATATTAATGGATTTTTGTTTCACAACATTTCTTCTTCAAAATTCTAGGCTCTTTTTGCTTGCTTTAAAGCCTTTTTTTTTTACCAAATTTTCACTGTTTTAATTTTGAAGCATTATAACAGATGATTCTTATTTTGGCTTAGCTACTCTTATATTTCATTCTTGTTTGCCAGGAATTGAAGATTTACAGAATCAATGTGTGTGGACATGTGCTCACTCAAGGCTTTTCTATTTCTGTCATTTGTCATAATGAGCTGGAAATGCTTTCCTAACCTCACTGAATAACCTTCCTCTACTCAAGATCTCTGGAGCCACTAAAAAGACACTGTGGTTGTTTATACCTCCACTTTAACGGTTAGGAAAAGGGCTCCAGAAGCTGCCATTTGTTTTCATACCTCTACCAGTTATCTCTTGCTGCATAACAAACCGCCCTAACACTTAGTGTCTTAAAGCAATGCTGCTATAGTATTTCTCACTATTCTATAGGTTGACTAGGTAATTCCCTCTGGTGGTGTCACCTGGGCTGAAAAATTTTGTTGCCATCACCTAATGGGTCAGCTGAGGTTGAGCTCAGCTGGGATTGCTGGGTGATTGCTGGATTCTTTCCGTGTGGTTATTTATTCCCTAATTCTCCACGTGGTCGTCCTGGGCAGCATTCCAACAGGGCAAAATACAAGGTGTGGAGGCCTTGATTCCTGAGCTCCCACAATACACATTCCACCTCATACCATGGTTCAAAGTGTGCCACTAATAAGACCAGGCCAGACTATAAAGGTTGGGAAAACAGATTCTACCTCTTTATGGGAGAAATTGCAAGGAATATAAAGCCAAATTTAATCTTCCAAAATGTGTAGGTGTTTATGTTTTAGCCAAGTGTTTCTCTGTTAGACTCTGAACAGGAACTTTTGTCTGTGAACTTTTATCATTGGCACTGGAGAAAACCAGTAGCAAGAACCAACGAAATTACAATTCATTGACAATACCCATTCATTCTTTTTTTTTTTTAAGATTTTATTTATTTATTTGAAAGAGAGACAGAGAGAGCATGAGCGAGGAGAAGGTCAGAGGGAGAAGCAGACTCCCCATGGAGCTGGGAGCCCGATGTGGGACTCGATCCCGGGACCCCGGGATCATGACCCGAGCCGAAGGCAGTCGTCCAACCAACTGAGCCACCCAGGCGTCCCAATACCCATTCATTCTTATGTGGGGTCATCCCCTGGTGTTTAATTACGTCGCAAATATTAATTAGGCAGCTATTCTCCTAGGTACTAGAATTATGCCAAAATTCTTGATCACAAGATCGCTGATTCTCATCCTGAATTTAGCTGTGCCTTTTGGGAAAATACACATGTCACATTTTCAGGAGTTTATAGAAAATCAACATCATCAGTGATAAACAATATTAAGCACTTACTGTGGGCCAAAATAATGTTAAGTCCGAGAATTCTCGAATAATATAAGGCATGATTCCTGATTGCAAGTTAAATTTTAGCTCAACAAAATAGTCATAACTTAGCAATAAATAATGATAAACTTTTTCAATTATTTAATACTTTTACTGAATAGCCCCTATATACCTAGTTTCTGTATTAACCACTATGAATGCCAAAACAAATCTGACAGGGACTGTGGTCACAGTAGTAGTAAGGGGAAGCAGAATGTAAAGAAATTTTAAAAATTGCTATAAGCAAGTAAAACATTAATAAAAGTAAAGAAGAAATTAATATTATAAGTGCTCTGACAGAAGATTAAACAAGAAATACAGAAGGTGTAATAGCTTCCTGGGGATTGAGGATGAGGATCTCCTTCAAAGAAGAAATGAGGTTTGAGTTAAGTTTTGAGAAGAACACACATGGTCTTTAGACTGTCCAATAAGGGCCATGAGGTTCAGGAAGATTAAGAGTCATAAACAAAGGGATGTGGACCATGGAAACCATGGGAAGTACTGAACCTTTAATTATCTTCTGAGATCAGATGAGATCCACCACATTCAGAGAGGCATGACTATGCTGGATCTTCACTTTTTTCAGTGTGGCTGAAACCCATATTCTGGATGAGATGGAAGGGACAGGAGCAAGGAAGAAAGGGGAAAAAAAGAGAAATGGTAACAAATAAACAGAAATGGCCCAGAACTCAGTCACAGAAGACCTTAAAGTTTGGATTTTCTCCTATGGATAATGGCAATCTATTGAAGAATTTTCATCCTGAACAGGATTCTTAATAGATCCCCTTAAGGATGATAGGATCAAGCTAGTATTTGAAGAAGATCATTATGGCCTCAATATGAAAGATGACCTGGCTACAGCAGGGCTGGGGGCACAGTAGTTGCATTATTGCACTGGTCTAAATAAGCTATAATAAGGACAAAGTGGCAGAAATCCTTTGGAAAAAGGGATGATTCAGACATTCAACAGACATGTATTGGGTGTCTACTAGGTACTGGGAGGTTATGCCAAGTGCAGGGAATATTGTAGCATAGGACTGACCTTGAAAATATACTAAAAGACCACTCAGAGATAGATGTAAAAAATCTTCAAGAGATTCAAGTAAAACGACCTGATTCCAAATTGAAGTTAGGAGTGAAGGAAAAGGAAGATCCCAGAAGTTCCTAGAGTTATGAAAGGTAATACCTTGACAAACAGCTTTTGGGTGATTTAAACAGTAGGTACTAGCAAATCAAGAAAGAAGTATGTTCTTGTATAGGTAAACAATGAAATGAGATGAAATGAAATAAAATAGAAAACATGAAGGTCCAAAGGAAATTTTAGTTTTCCAGAAGCATCAGTTTTAGTTGTATTTATGTATCAGTTTTCAAAGAGGAGACGAGACTGTAGATATGTGTGTACATGTGTGGCATTAGGTCTGACAGAATATTCTACTGCTTTTCATCTAGTCTGTCCTTTACAAAGTCAGCCATATCTTCCTATGTGTGGTTTAATTGAACTTGACCCTAAGATCTGATGAATCCAATTCCCTGTGGCTCAATAATTGGGCCCCATGTGTGATATGGGAAGGTTGCACAGGGCATCCCACAGCTGCTGCTTATGTGGATGGATTAAATTAGAACTTCCAAGTACACTGCCTGCTCCTGATTTGATCATGACCATAAAGATATATTTTCAGCTAAATTTCTACCTATAAAGCCAACAATAGAAAATCAATAATGGTAGCTCTCTTCTTCTCTGTTTACATGTTCATATCATCAACTAAAAACTATTACACCCTGATGAAGACCTATTATTATATTCTGGGTATCTATTTCATTTATTTATAGCATAAATAACTAATTCCTGGCACAATGATAAACCCATTACATATGACTGATACTCAATTTTTGACATTAATCTTACTCTTAGCTTTTCATTAGGTCAATCAGGAAACCTTTATAGAGTTCCTATTCCGTGCTTAGCAGTATAGGACTTGGAAAAACTATTTTGAGGAGGATAAGACATCATCCCTCACCATAAAAAGAAGAGATATGTAAGTGAGCAAATACTTGCCACATATCATCCAACCATTCATTGGGTACCTGTTCTGTTTGGGGCTGGAAGAACAGAAAAATAAATAATACCACTCTCTTCATGTTTATACTTGGGTGCACCCTGAAGTGATTATGAGCCCTGTGTTTGACACTTTACCTAAGCAGTCTTATGTAAGTCTTCCAGGAGCTCTGTAGGGTAGGGAAAGTTGTTATTACCCCTACTGCAGGAGGAAGTACAGTCTGAAAAGATTTACAAAAAGCCATACAAATGCTAGGACTGGGTCAGCATTAAGTTATACATAAGTCCAAACCCTGAGGGCTTTCAAAAATAGGACCTTAGTATGGTATGTGAAGTTATAATAATACACCATGACAAATAATAACTAAAACATTATTTTCTCTTAATATTACCCCTCCTTTCTTTACTACTTCTATACCCTTGATAGCTACCCTTTATAGCTAAACTGCTTGCAAATACAGTTCATATTTTCAAATTATTTATCTTCCATTTACAATCCAGCCACACTAATGTTGAGATTTTGAAGCAAAACCAACACACATATGCACGTAAATGTATTGGCTCTGGGGCAATAAAGTTATCATCTTTATTCCCTAAAAAGTAATCTTATAGTTGTGAGTGAAATACACTATTTTTAGTTCTCATTTGACTTAACTGTAAGGAGGTAGTACATTATATTTTAAAAATTGTGTGTTTCAATATCAGACTTCTCTCAGTTTAAATACCAGCAGAGCTTGGATTTGTGGCTGTCTCTAACCTATGCCAGTGACAGGCTCCCTGGGTCTTATTTTATTAATATATAGAAAACAGGAATGATAACACCTACCATTCAGAAATGTTGGAAGATCATAATCTGTTTTTAACATGGTGGCAACATATCTTCTACTTTTTGAGTACTCCACAAATTTGTTATTATCTAACATTATCATCACTGTCATTATCAAAATCTCCACTACATTTGATAAAGTCGACAAACTCCTCTTTAAATTCTTTCCTCCCAGGGCACCTGGGTGGCTCAGTGGGCTAAAGCCTCTGCCTTTGGCTCAGATCATGATCCCAGGGTCCTGTGATCGAGCCTCGCATCAGGCTCTCTGCTCTGCAGGGAATCTGCTTCCTCCTCTCTCTCTGCCTGTCTCTCTGCCTACTTGTGATCTCTTATCTGTCAAATAAATAAATAAAATCTTAAAAAAAAAATCTTTCCTCCCTAGGGTTTATCTGAGATTTCTTCCTGTGCATTTTTGTTCCTCTTTTTATTCCCCTTCTCTGGCGGCTCCTACGTTAAATTCTAAAGCCCTCCTCTGTTCGGTTCTAGGCCCACTTCTCTTCTTATGCTAATATTTATAATGAGACATGTTCACCCTTCTTGGAGTTACACCACTCCTCCAGTCTGTGAATCCCACACTTTTCTTCTGACCCAAGACCCTTGTATCCAAATATCTACTAGCCACCTCCCAGCGATGTATTATGAACAACTCAAACTCAGTGGTCCCAAAATGGAATTAGAAGTAACTTGTCCCTCTCCTGACCCAAATTATTTCTCTCCTTTATTTTTATCATCAATGAAAGGTTCCACTACTTGCCCAGTTACTAAGACCAGAAATCTGAGCATCATCCTTGGATCCAGTCCCCAGTCCAACTGGTATGTACTTTCCTTTTTTTTTTTTTTTTAAGATTTTATTTATTTGTCAGAGAGAGAGGGAGAGAGAGCGAGCACAGGCAGACAGAATGGCAGGCAGAGGCAGAGGGAGAAGCAGGCTCCCTGCTGAGCAAGGAGCCCGATGCGGGATTCTATCCCAGGACGCTGGGATCATGACCTGAGCCGAAGGCAGCTGCTCAACCAACTGAGCCACCCAGGCGTCCCTGGTATGTACTTTTCAATGAGATTTCTCTGTCTCTGCAGAAACACCACCTCCTACAATGCATCCCACTTCCTAATGCCAGAATCACCTTCCTAAAATGTCCACAGTACACTTTTATTGGTCTGGAATATAGGTAAATTGGAAGTGAAGAACACATGGTACAGACAATCTATGAGCATGAACTACATAAATTCAAGCAGAATTAGTCAGTGTAATGCACAAATGTGCTCCAAGAGTCACAATTTCCTACCTCCCACGCTGTACCTCTGGGCTCATGTATTTCATAATCCCTGAATTTGATGGATTTTACTCCTGGGATTAGGCTATGTTTTATGACATACTTGACGTTAAGAAAGAGATTATCTAGGTGGGCCTGACCTAATCCCATGAGCTCTTAAAAAGCAGAGTTTTCTCTGAATGTCAGCCAAAGAAGTCAGAGATTCAGAGCACAGGAAGGATTTTACGTGTTGTTTCTGCCTTAAAGATGGATGGGGCCATATCAAGGAATGGGAGTAAAATTGTGAGATATTTAAAATGTACAATGTGATGATTTGATTTGCCTATACATTGGGAAAGGATTCCCCCCATCAAGTTAATTGACACCTTCAACACCTTACAAATTTCTTTTTTTCCTTGTCTCCCTGCTTTCTTTTCTTTTCCTTTTCCCTTTTCTTTCTTTCTTTCTTTCTTCTTTCTTTCTTTTCTTTTCTTTCTTTCTTTCTTTCTTTCTTTCTTTCTTTCTTTCTTTCTTTCTTTCTTCCTTTCTTCCTTTCTTTCTTTCTTTCTTTCTTTTTCTCCCCTCTCTCTCCCTCCCTCTCTGCCTCCCCCTCCCTTCTTTCCTTCCTTCCTTCCTTCCTTTTTCTTCTCCTTCTCCTCCTCCTCCTCCTCGTCCTTCTTCTCCTTCTTCTTCTTCTTCTTTGGTGAGAACATTTAAGTTCTACTCTAAGCAAATTTCAATTCTATAATACAGTGTTATCAATTATAGTCTTCATGTTTTACCCTAGGTCTTCAGACCTTATTCATCTTTCAAACTGAAAGCTTGTGCACTCCTGGTTCTCCCCTCCCACCTCCCCCATCCCCTGTCAACCATTTGTCTGCTTTCTTTCTATAGGTTTGATTTTTTTTTTTTTTTTTTTAGATTCCACATGTATACGATACTATATGCAGTATTTGTCTTTCTCTGTTTGTCATATTTCACTTAGCCATCCGGGTTTATCCATGTGGTCACAATGACAAGATTTTCTTCTTTTTTAGCTAAATAATGCTCTGTATGGAGTTGTGTGTGTGTGTGTGTGTATGTGTGTGTGCATTCTCTTGATCCATTCATTGTCAATGGACCCTTAGGTTGTTTCCATATCTTAAGTATTGT
This sequence comes from Lutra lutra, assembly GCF_902655055.1. Classification (NCBI taxonomy): domain Eukaryota; kingdom Metazoa; phylum Chordata; class Mammalia; order Carnivora; family Mustelidae; genus Lutra; species Lutra lutra. Next base: position 171,521,382 of record NC_062280.1, read on the forward strand.
GAGTACTACTGCAATGGACAGGAGAGTATAATATCTCTTCAAGATGATGATTTCATTTCTTTTGGGTAAATACTCAGAAGTGGATTTGCTGGATCACATAGTCCTATTTTTTTTTTTTTTGAGGAAACTCCATAAAATTTTCTACAGTGACTACACCAATTTACATTCCCACCAACAGTGTTCAAGGGTGCTTTTTCTCCACATCTTCTTTAGCATCTGTCATTTCTTGTCTCTTCTTCACCTTAATTCTTTTTATACTTAATTTAAATGTTTTATCCCACCATATTTTAATTCTTATATATTGTCTTTATTATTGTTGACTTAATAGGTTTAAAAATTTTTATATATATATATATATATATATATATATATATATATATATATAGATGTACATACATATATACATATATATTTATATATAAAATACTCTCTGGCTGTTTATTTTTACAACTTAGTATTTCTCTTCTGATAATTATTTCTAGTTTTCTATAGTCTTGTAATGTGCAGTAGAACTTGCACCTGACACATTTAGGACTTGTGGTTGGTTTATGAGTTAGAAAAGTTTAAGGTAAGAAATAATAAAATCGCATATAAAGTACTGTATGTGGTTTAATTCATCCTTTTTGAGCATAGAGCCTATTTCTGTGTTTAATGGATCTGCTGATGAGAACTTCTCTGGTCTTGCCTACACCACCCCCACAAGACATGTCCACTTTCTCGTTGGGTTCTTTAAAGCAGCTGAAAATTCAGAGGTGATCTGAATATAGACTCCTACCAGAGTTTTCTGATGTTTTTCCCAAACATTTTCTTATCCACATGTAATCTGAATATTTGTTCATAAAGAATTCAGTTTGGGGGCACCTGAGTGGCCCAGTTTGTTCAGCATCCAACTCTTGATCTCAGCTCAGGTCTTAATCTCAGGGTCATGAATTCAAGCCCCAACTTGGGCTCCATGTTGGGTGGAGCCTACTTGAAAAAGAAAAATAATTCAATTTGGTTTTCCTAGAAACAATTCTCTATCTTTGTTCACACACAATTTTTTCTCTACCTTTGTTCACACAATTTTATTGATTTGTGTAGTATTTAAGTAATGGATAATTTATGTGTTAACTTGACAAGTACACCACATTAATAGATTTGGGAACAAACCATCTGATGGTTGGAAAGCTTGTTCCGCAGCTAGTCAGTGCAGCAGGGTGCAAGCAGAGAGAGAGAGTATCTTGCCAGATTGAGCATTCAGTTTGTAGGGGCGACCAGTCAGGATATTTAACAGTGGAAGGGGGAATGTGGATTAACCCACTGAGAGGGCTAAGTAAAGAGAAATGAAGAGGGCTTCTGTATTATAAACTCTGGGACCTTGGTCTGGCCACTTCCTCCTCATGATTCCCTCTCTTCATCTATAAAATGAAAACTACCTTAACACCTACTGTAATGGATATTTGTAACAAATTTGCAATATATGGAAAATTCTTAAAAAGATGTATGGTACATAATAAGCATTCAAAACTTAAAAGGAAAAAAAGTAAAAAATAAAAATTAAATGCTACTGTTTATAACGGTTTGAAACTATGTCACAATGTATTTTGTTGTTATTATTATCATTATCATTGCTGTCATTATGTGAGTAGAGCTAACATTTATTGAATATATACTCTATGCCAGTAGCAGGAGAAGCACTTTATGTGCATTATTTCATCTCATAACTTGACCAGTATCACCAGGCTATTGAGAAATCCAACCATTTTGATTCCAGAATTTGTGTTATTTGTTAGTTCATTTACATTACTCCTTTTCAAAAAGTGAATTTTTTTTCCAAAAGCAATTTAAAATTTGGCTTGCAAGGATACATTGAACACAGTAAGATTACATACATTAGAAACAAATTCATGCTACCAATAAAAATATGTCCTTTCAATACATTTCAATATATTTGTGTATGAAGTTTCTTGCTCAATGAGAAGCCCCAAATCTAGTGGCCACAAAAGGGTCTACAATCAGAAAGCTTATTTATAGTTACACAGAAATGCTTGAAATTCACAGGTGTTATATTTATACATAGGCCAAATTTACTACTTGCTCTCTAAGTCAGTAGATGTGATAAAGGTGGAAGATTCTATTAATATAAGTGGCTATAAGAATGAGATATAAACCCAAATCAAAAATTTAGTTTGTCAATATGCTTATTTATCCTACTGTAGAGATTAATGAGAGAATTCTATCTCTTATATAATTGACCTGACCCTTTACCCAGTGATGCCCTCTATGTTTTATACCTTCCTGTAGATACCACCAGTCTGGGCATTAAATCAATATGGAAATTAAACTGGCAATCCAGACCACATTGATTTATGAGGTTGCATTTCTTCTTTACATTTCACAATATTTTTGAGCAATCATAAATTAAACATAAAATCAATTTAAATTAAGAAGTAAGTGGCAGTAGCCCTCAGGTAGATGTTCAATGGTTTATTAGTTTCATGAAATACATAAAAAATACAAAACTTTATACTCATGTTATTATTATTTAATATTTCTTACACACTAACAAGGTATCATCAATTCCTGTTGAGTTGAGGCCCAATTACCTGGTTTTTGAATTATGTAGGCTGCCCAATTCTACAATTAAACCTTTGGTCATTTATTTCATTCTAAATTTTGGCTCTTCAAGGGAAAAAAGTGTTGGAAGAAAAATCACATCATTGTATTCTGGAAGCTCTATTAAAACTCGGAAACAACCCCCACACTGGGAAATTATTCATTTGCAGTTATTCGGGCTTTAAAAGTCATATCTTTGGGCAACAATGAATGATGAGAGAATATTTACAAGGTAATATAAGAAAGACTATGGGCAACATGTCTATACTTATTTGCATTATATATTCATTTATTTATTCAACATATATTCAGTATAGTTCTAATATATGAATAACATTAAGAATAAAGAAAAGAAGCAGCGGACACAGGTGGGCCTGTCTTCATGAAGCCTGCATTCTTGGGAGATAAATAAACATTAAACAATGAGTGATTTAAAATTAAACAGGAGGACTTCACAGTGCTTATTGTGTGCTAACCACTGTTGTAAATATTCTCTGTGTACAGTCCCTGTCACTCCCCTACCAACCTAATGTCGTGGAGTATAGTTGTTAGGTCCATTTAAAGATATGGAAACTGAGGCTCAGGGAAGGTAAGTAACTTGTTCAAGTCCAACAGCCAGGATGTGATGCTGTCAGGACGTGGGCCCAGGTGTAGGTGCTGAGCCCCTTGGTTTTGTGCTGTCTAGTGGGATGTGCGGGAATAAGAGGTACATGCTGCTGTGAGGGGACACCTGGTGTAAGGGAGATGGAGGAAGATCTTCACAGGAGAATTACAATTGGAGTGAGATCTAAGGGCTGAATGAGAATGAGCTAGGCATCGATGCAGGCAGGGGAGGGTATGCTGACTCAGGTAGAAGGAACTGACTGTGGAAAGGAGTTGAAGCAAGAAGAGGAAGAGGTGTTAGAAGAACTGAGAAATCCAGAATGGCTGAAGGGCAGGCAGTCAGGGGCATGGGTCAGCAGAACTGGAGGAAAGCCCAGAAAAATCTCTCTGGGTCTGGCTGCCCCTGATTTCATTATCTGTATATTTAGACTCTACGTTGGCGGATCTCAACCTTGGCTGCAGTCAGAATCACCTGATTCTGATCATGAACAACACCTCATCCCAGACCCACTCTATCAGAATCTTTGCAAGGGGGACCCAGACGTCACTAGTTTCCAAAGGCCCCCAGGCATTTCCACTGGACAGCCAAGGTTGAGAACCTCTGTGTTAGATCATCATCAGACTATGTCTAAATTAGTTAAAGCCTCTAGAACCAAAAATATAAACAATATTGTGATAATCAAGTGCAGGTTTGAGTTTCGAGTATGTATTATTTGCTGAGGTGAAGTGGGTGAATTTCTGAGTGGCACAAACATGAGCTGCATACACCCTCAAGCAAAGGAAATGTTTGCTGCTTAACTTTGCAGCGACGGGAAGGTGTCTGGCTGTGCTGACCTTATGTCAGAGATGTCCTCACTTCACAGACTAAGGGAGAGAAAACAAGCCAAAATCTTAGGATGAAACATGTCTTTGTGTAGGGAAATGCCTTCACAACAGTGCCCCACTCACTCCTCTTGGGCTGAGGGGTATAAGTATGGGGGATGGGATGGAATCAGAGCAAATCCTGAGTTTAACCTGAAAGTGTATGTCCTATGATATCACAGAAAAGAAAAGAACAGAGAGAGATGGTGACCCATCAACAATTTGCCCTGAGGGACAGTCCAGTGGCTGTGGCTGGATTTGTGGAAGATGTGAGGCTCCCCCCACCAAAAAAAAATCTTCAGGAAACCTTTGAAACAGCACCAAATTAAGATGTTGAACATCTGTAAGAACTGGAAAGATGATGATGCCTTCCCCAAAATAAATAAAGTTTGTTTTCCAACATATCACATAATTTAAGGGTATGCTGGAAGATTTGACTGCAAGAATATGGATGTTTATTAAAGTTGAATTCTTTCTTTTCTTCCTCTTCTCCTTCCCCCCTCCATTCTCCTTTCCCTCCCCTGCCTCTCCTCCTCCTTTACCTCCCTCTTCCTCCTCCCCCCTCCTCCTCCATTTCCCCCTTCTTCTTTTTCTTTCTTCTCCTTCTTCTCCTCCTTCTTCCTCTTCCTCTTCTCCTTCTTCTTCCTCCTCCTCCTTCTTCTCGCTTTCTCCCTCTCTCTGCCACTTTGTAATTCAATAACAGAATAGGAGATCTTAAGCTAAGGGAAGGATTACATGTTCTTTGGGTTTTATTTGAATGAATTAAAGAAGGGAAAAAGTGGGTATTGAAATATCAGTATGGAGGCTGGTTTACTGTAGGTCAGGTGAGAGGTGATAGCAGCTTGCAGTAGAGCCTAGCAATGGAAGAGGAAGAAGGGGAAAGAGCGAAGTTTGGCCATAAGCGTTAGAGATAATAAAGTAAAAGAGACAATGATGGATACATGGTAAGAGACATGGGCATAGAGACAGAGGAAATATGTATAATCCTACCAACTATAATTAGGGTTTTTATTTTGCCTCTGAAAGTGATCGTTACTTATTTATATTTTATAGTGAGTGACTACTCATGGAATGATGGAATAAAGATATAATGCACACCTGATTATGTATAGAAAATAAGCTGGAAAAAATACTTCCAACTGGTGATATGATTAACTGTGAGTGGGTGGTATCACTGGGCAATTCTAAGAATAAAATTGCTGAGCACTTCTTGAGTTCTGTTCCAGGCAAATTTTGGTCTCTTTGCTTACATTACCCATTTAATCCTCAGTTTCCAGGGTATGGGAATATTCATTGGAGCTGGTAAATTAAACATAATATTGACTACTTAAACCATTTTTAAAAATGTGAAATTACTGTACTATTGAGTTGAACTAGAATTACAACCAAGTTGAATTCAGACATGAAGAGTACAATCGTAACAATAGTTACTGAAGGTGCGTCAAGCGCCATGTTAGGTGTTTAACTAGCACTAACTCATTCAATTCCCACAGCAATGTATTAGGATGCATACTATAATTATCTCTGTCTTATAAGAGAAAAGCAAGTATGTCTTATATTAGGGATGTTTTCCTTAGTCTGATTCCAGAGACTCCAAAATTTAGAAGAATAGGCAGAATTTCATGGTTCAGAGCTAGAGCCCTATTCTCTATCATGGAGATATTCAAGGGGTCTGGATTTTTTCTTTAAAAAAAAAAATAGAAAGACAGGGGGACTTGGGTGGCTCAACCAGTTAAGCATCTGACTCTTGGTTATAAAATCTTTAAAAACATGAAAGGACAGACATCACTATAATCTCTCAAATAGTTCATGGGTTATTTTCATAGAGGAGGTTTAAAGCCAGTGTTATGCAAGTGTGGCTAGGTCTATATAACTAGGTTTCATTTTACTAACAGCAATCAAAGAAAGAAAAGCCGATAAATACATTTGATTGTGGAGATTCCTAGAATAATTTCACTGAAAGCAGAATATAGTTTTGTTTTGTTTTGTTTTTATTTTTTATTTTGACAGACAGAGATCACAAGTAAGCAGAGATCACAAGTAAGCACAGAGAGAAGAGGAAGCAGTCTCTCTGCTGAGCAGAGAGCCTGATGTAGGGCTCGATCCCAGAACCCTGGGATCATGACCTGAGCTGAAGGCAGAGGCTTTAACCCACTGAGCCACCCAAGTGCCCTAGAATATAGTTATTTTAAAGTAATATTTTTTCTTTCCTTATTAACGTCCTAATTTTAATTCCAATATAGTTAATATACAGTGTTATTATATTCATTATGATGTATAGTACACTGACTCAACAATTCTATACACTACTCAGTACTTAAAATCATGACAAATGCACTCCTTAATCCCATCACCTATCTCATCCATCCCACTCCAACTCCTCTCTGGTAACCATTAGTTTGTTCTCTGTAGTGAAGAGTCTGTTTCTTGGTTTATCTCTCTCTTTTTTTTCCCTTTGTTCATTTGTTTTGTTTCTTAAATTCCACATCTGAGTGAAATCTTATGGTATTTGTCTTCCTCTGATTTATTTCACTTAGCATTATGCTCTCTTATTCCATCCGTGTCACTGCAAATGGCAAGATTTCATTCTTTTTTTAAGGTTGAATACTATTCCAGTGGGGTGTGTGTGTGTGTGTGTGTGTGTGTGTGTGTGTGTACAAATCTTCTTTATCCATACATCCATCAATGGACATTTGGGCTGCTTCCATAATTTGGTTATTGGAAATAACACTGCAATAAACAAAGGGGTACATATATCCTCTCAGATTAGTGCTTTTGTATTCCTTGGGTAAGTACCTAGTAGTGCAATCACTGGATCATAAGGTAGTTCTATTTTTAATTATTTTGAGGAAACTCTATACTGGTTTCCACAGTGGCTGCAACAGTTTTTATTCTCACCAACAGTTTCTGACAGGTGTGAGGTGATATCTCATTGTGGTTTTCATTTGCATTTCCCTGATGATGAGTGATGTTAAGCATCTTTTTGTGTGTGTGTTAGCCATCTGTTTGTCTTATTTTTTTTTTATTTTTTTTTTAAAGATTTTTTTTATTTATTTGTTTGTCAGAGAGAGAGAGAGCGCGCGCACAAGTGAGCACAGGCAGACAGAGTGGCAGGCAGAGGCAGAGGGAGAAGCAGGCTCCCCACAGAACAAGGAGCCCGATGTGGGACTCGATCCCAGGACGCTGGGATCATGACCTGAGCCGAAGGCAGCGGCTTAACCAACTGAGCCACCCAGGCGTCCCTGTTTGTCTTCTTTAGAGATATGCGTGTTCATGTCTTCTGTCCATGTTTTCGTTGAATTATTTGGGGGTTTTGTGTATTGAGTTGGACAAATTCCTTATATATTTTGGATATTAACCCTTTATCAGATATATCATTTGCAACTATCTTCTCCCATTCTGTAGGTTGTCTTTTAGTTTTGTTGATCACTTCTTTTCCTGTGCAAAAGCTTTTTATTTTGATATTGTCCCAAGTTGATTTTTGCTTTTATTCCTCTTACCCCAGGAGACACATCTAGAAAATTGTTGCTATGGCTGACGTCAGAGAAATTACTACCTGTGCTCTCTTCTAGGATTTTTATGGTTTCAGGTCTCACATTTAGGTCTTCAATCCATTTTGAGTTTGTTTTTATAGTTGGTGTAAAAACGTGGTCCAGCTTCATTCTTTTGCATGTAGCTATCCAGCTTTCCCAAAACCATTTGTTGTTGAAGAGACTGCCTTTTTCCCACTGCATATTCTTGCCTTTTTTGTTGAAGATTAATTGACCATATAATCATGGGTTTGTTTCTGGACTTGTCTATTTTGACTACTTTAAAATAGTAATTTTTATTACCATATTACCATATTACCATATTGCATCATTTTATTACTATAGTGCATCATCCTCCAACTCTACTAATCTCCCATGCATTGTAATTGAATCTCAGGAGACTAAATTTCAAATGAAACAAAAGACTACAGTGGGCTGTTTATAAAAGGAATGTTAATGTAAATATACTTAACCTTAAACACTCAGAGAAAAGTTAAAGGAAACCAAATGCTCACCTGTACTTAACATATTTTTAGAGTTCAATATATGCCCAATATATGTGATAGAGATATGCAGTCAGTACCTAAGAATTTTATCATGAATATAAACTCACTTCAAAGGTGTTTTCACTGTAGTTCTTTGCAATTGCATTTTTGACCAAAGTGATTTTGTTCATTATGTCAACTAGAAAAAAGCTATATTCCCAAAACAAAAGTAAAACTGTATCTTCCTCTCTCTTGCTTCCATATACCCAAAATGTAGCACTTTTTTTCTGAGACATTATGAGTCTCAAAAGCATAAAGTTGCAATACCCAAATCTTAAATTAACACAAATTATTTCAAGTAATTCATCACCAAGCAAAGTACTTCTCAAACTTTTTAGTACTCTCATTTTTTCTTGACTTAATCCCAGGGCCTAGAAAAAAGAAAATTGTGTTTTCTTCTTTGTGATTGTCTTTGTGTTTCAAAATAAAACATATGCAAGCATCTGGACTCCAATCACACACCCTCCTCTCACCCTGCTCTGAGACAACAGTGTTGAGCACTGCTGATGCAATGAATACTGCTCCAAAGCAGAAAGAAAGAGCTTATACAAAATTTAATTTAAAAATGCCAAAGAAGGCATGTGTCTCTCAAGTTTTAAAGTTGGATTATAGGGCATCTGGAAGTCGGCCTTGCTTCTTAGAAAACCCACTGTATTAAAGGGTGAGTGCTTTCCTTAGGGTTAAGCAAGTGTTGAGAAGTGTTCTTAACAGGATTTTTGGACAAATGGATCTTTGTTGGGAAATTTAATAAATTTTGAAGCCTATCAGAAAAAGTCTGGGAAAGAACTTCATTAAAAATCCATGGGTGGGGCACCTGGGTAGCTCAGTCATTGGGCATCTGCCTTTGGCTCAGGTCATGATCCCAGCCTCCTGGTCCTGGGATCCAGCCCCACAACAGATTCGCTGCTTGGTAGGGAGTCAGCTTCTCCCTCTCCAGCAACCTATGCTTGTTTCCCTCTCTCACTATCTCTTTCTGTCAAATAAATAAATAAATAAAATCCTTTAAAAATAATCCATGAGTGTTGCCTTGTTAAGAGCTCTATTGTTTGGACCAAACAAGATGAACAAAAAAGGTTCAAGCAACATTTTCTTTCTTTCTTTTTTTTTTTTTTAATGAGTTGTTTCCATTTATTGGTTATTAGGAATAATGCTGCTATGTATAAGTTTGGGGGCAGATACATATTTCTAATTCTCTTGGATACATATCTTAGGAGTGGCATTACTCAATAACATTATAAAGCCATGTTTAACTTTTTGAGGAACTTGTGGTTTTCTAAAGTGACTGTACTATTTGATACTCCCACCAGCAATGTACAATGATGGCAATTTTTCCATATTTTCATTACATCCTCATCAACCCTTGCTATTTTTTTTAAATTTAATCTAATTTTATTTGTGTATGTGTGTTCCAAAATTCATTGTTTATGCACCTCACTTAGTGCTCCGTGCAATACATGCCCTCCATAATACCCACCACCAGGCTCACGCAACACTCCCCTCCCCTCCAAAACCCTCAGTTTGTTTCTCAGAATCCACAGTCTCTCATGGTTTGTCTTCCCCTCCGATTTCCCCCAACTCACTTCTCCTATCTCCCAATGTCCTCCATGTTATTCCTTATGCTCCACAAGTAAGTGACACCATATGATAATTGACTCTCTCTGCTTGACTTATTTCACTCAGCATAATCTCTTCCACTCCTATCCATGTTGACACAAAAGTTAGGTATCCCTTCTTTCTGATGGAGACATAATACTCCATTGTATATATGGACCATATCTTCTTTATCTATTCATCTGTTGAAGGGCATCTTGGTTCTTTCCACAGTTTGGTGACTGTGTCCATTGCTTCAAGCAACATTTTCTTTACCACTAGCCAATACTGAGCTTTCATCTCTGAACAAATATATTATTTGTCCCATAATTGCTCTTTGTGTATAAGTTTTTGTCTCTAGAGCCACTGTGATTTTATTAAAATTAGAGAGCATGTATCATTCTTTTCTATTTTACCTAGAAATCCTAGTAATGGAAGGTGTCTTATCACCATTTAATTTAATAAAACACCACAGACTGACCACATAAAATAGTCCAGCTGAGTGTATAACAATTAACTGGTGGTTCTGTGACTCATGTGTTTCTAATAATTTGGTCCTGGACATGAAGGTATGGGGGAAAAAAGACTAGCCCAAACTTTTCATTTTGCATCATGAAAGCGAGGCCAAAAGAAGCTAAGTGATTTGCAGTGATAGGCAGACTACCAAGATTTTTCACCTCACTCATGTACAAAACCTGCATAATCCCCAGAACTGTGAATATGATGGATTTTGCTTTCATGATTAGACTGTATTATATGGTTCAGTCGGCCTTAAGTTTTAGAGAGATTATCTGGGTGGTATGACCTAATCATCTAAGCCCTTTAAAACCAGAGTTCTCTTGAAAAAAAGGAAGTCATAGACTTGAAGGAGAAGGATTCAGTGAGCCATTGCTGGCTGGAAGAAGGAGAGAGCCATGTGGCCAGGGATGTGGGGAGCCTCTAATCACGTGGGGCAGAGGGTGGGGGCATGGGCCAGGGGTGGAGAGCAGGCCAGACACCTACTGACACTATCAAGGAAACAGGAACCTCTATCTTACAGCTAAAAGGGAATGTATTCTGCCTATAACCAGTGAGTTTGGAAGAGAACCCCAAGCCCCAGAGGAGCACTGTGACCCTTGCTGTCATCTTGATTTCAGCAGAAAGTGCAGCTATACCATCCCTAGACTTCCACTCACCCTCTTCCGAAACCATAAGCTCTTAAGTCCTGTGTTGCTTTAAACTGCTGGGTTTATGGTATTTTGTTACCTAGCAATAGAGAAAGAATAGGTTGTCAAAGATTCTATTGTTAATGACGAATAGTCGAAGGCCTCCTGAGACTCAGGACAAAGTCTTTTGCCTCCTGTGGGAGACAATGCTGATTATGAGAGACAGTGATTCAAGAATGAATTCGATCAACCAGCACTAAGGCATGTAACCAAGGTGTAGCTGCAGAGCCATATTACTATTACCTCATCACTGTTTGGGATTGGTCAAAAATTAATTCTGAATAAGAAACTATCTCAGAGGATAGGAAATATCTCTTCCATCAAATTACATGACTAGAAACAAGAAAAGAACCTCCTCTAACATCCCGGTGCTCTCAAATCTGGTGGCATTAGTTAGACACTAAGAAGGGGCACTTAGGGATCAGAATATAAACTCTAAACAAAATCTTCTGAAAGTCTTCTATTAAGACTTTCTTTTTGCTCTTTGTGTGTGTGTGTGTTATGCTAGTCACCATTCAGTACCTCATTAGTTTTTGATGTAGTGTTCCAAGATCCATTGTTTAGGTAATTTCCAATTTGGTTTCAGGAAAAAGAGAAAGTGAGAGAACTTTTCTAACTGGATGAATGGCTAATAGCCTTGGGTTTATTTGGAATTTGAAACCATAACTTTTGCTTTGCAGAGCAATGCCGTACAATGGAATGGAAAATTTTGCACTTGACAAAATTCTTTCTTAAGTCTTAATAGTTTATGTATAATTTCATCCAGTCATCCGGTTAGAGAAGTTCTTTTACTTTTTCTTCTTCCTGAAACCAAATTAGAAATTACTTTCTCCAAGGGGAAAAGGACTCGCCAAGTACTTGTATCTTTATCAGTGTGTATGTGGCCCGGATTCAGTATGCATTGATTTCCAGTATCAATTAGTAACAATTCCTATCCACCAGACAGTGAAAAATCTACCACAGGCACTGTAACTGTGGTGACTTTGCTGATGTGGAGAATAGTGGTATCGTCTTTCCCGTGGTGTGCCATCTCTATTAGACTTTGTAAACTGCAGCAGTTGAAATCTTTAACCAGCCATTACTAATAAGCATATGTTAATTGTAGCAGAGATCATAAGCAGGTCAATTAGGAGGCAAAGACTGGAACCGAAGGAAACATTCAGCTGGAGGGAAAATCCAGGGCAGGTGTCGGCCAGCGTGGTCTGCCCTGGCGGGAGCTCTAAGCATCCTGGGTAGGAGCTCATTTAACGTTTTGATTTGCTGAATTTGCATTTCAAATTTTCATTCCTAATAGACAATATAGTCACTCTTTGTTAATGAGGACTCTGATTACATGTGCCATTATAATTGGGAATTAGCAGACCAGCCTTGTTTTGGAGATTAAACCCAAAGCAAATTGGATTAAATACTGTGTGACTGAAACCTCCTTTCTCTCTCTTTTTATTTTTTTGTTTGAAGTCAAAGGTGAGAAAAAATCCATTTGTTCCAGGCATATGGCTCATAACTTTATTATCATTTTTAGAGCTTTGATTATACTTTTAAAAATACTCTTCTTTGGCAGGGCTAATCTATAGTTTTTAAAACATGTGTTTATTACATTTTCCTCCATAAATAGCAGACTTATGAGTAGATCATTAAATATTCAGAATTAATTATAGAATACATACACATATACTAGTATATTTGTCGTATACATTTTTTACAACATTTTATAGCTGAAAAAGCAATGGAGAAGTGATGTTTTGAAGTGAGCTTCAGGTAAAATTATACAACCTGTCCTCACAATATTATTTGAAATCCTTGCATTATAGTCTAACAAATCTTTGAGATATGCCCCATTAGATTCTGCTGTATTAAGTGCAAAGATGAAGTAAAAAATTCTGCATTAATGTTACCAACTCACTAAAATTCATTTTATCATGAAAATTATGATGCAATTTTTATATTTTACATGGTAGGTATCATAACCCTTAAGTGGCATATCGCTTAGGGTTATGTGGTCTTTCTTAATTCTCTTGGGTCATTTAAAATTGTAATCCAGTTACACTCCAACATTTTCATTATTAAGCTTAAGACCAATTCTTTAGAAACTACCACTAATCCCAAGTCATTGGAAAATCATGCTTATTAATTCCTATGAGATTCAGTTAGATGTTTGTTTGGCTATAGGCCGCCTTAATTACACAACAAAAGAAGATCCTCACAAGATGAAGAGAAATTCAAATATTTTTTGAGTGTATATTGGTCTTTGAAGCCACACAAATGAGCGTGGACCCAGATCTAACAATCATAGATACTTTTTCAGACACGGAAGGTTAATGGGAGGAGAAATGACAAAAGGGGAAATTTTACACAGGGATATGGGTTTTTTTTGTTTGTTTGCTTGTTTTTCTGTCTCCACTGCACTGTGTTTTTAGAAGAGAATAATCTTGGTAGAAAGTAGCTGTACAAATCAAAGTTTAAAGTTCCTTTAGCATGTCCTCACCCATCCAGACATCTCTGACAATGGACCAGGAAAAAGTGGAAAAGTTTTCCAGGAATGTGAATTTGATCATAGTATGATCAGAAATTATTTCTCCAGGAAGACCTGATAATTGTTTAATCAGTCAGTTTCATAAGTATCGCCTAGGCTGGTGTCTGATGGGAGGAGATGGGGGAGGCCATCTGTCGGTTGCAGAGATACTCATTTGCTCTGAAAGAGATGTGCTCCTCTGCTCAGATGTGCTCTGTTCTGGATACAAAATGACTTGTTTCAGTTAAACTAATAGAAAATTAGACAATTTAGACCATATATGAATTTCAGTCTTTTACAGAATACAATGTACTCCACACTAAATGATCCCAAATATAATAATACTATAATTTGAAATTATATTCTTTGAGTTCCACAAGAGTGGACTGCATTTTTTAACAGCAATGCCTGACACATGAAGGAATTAAGACTCTTACAATATTTGGGAATTATAGCACAGATAAATTAGCCCCCCAGAGTTTATTGTTTCTCACTAATAAGAAATTCTCTTTGTTGGGGCGCCTGGGTGGCTCAATGGGTTAAAGCCTCTGCCTTATGCTCAGGTCATGATCTCACGGTCCTGGGATCGAGCCCCACATCAGGCTTTCTGCTCAGCAGGGAACCTGCTTCCCCCTCTCTCTCTGCCTCTCTGTGTACTTGTGATCTCTGTCAAATAAGTAAAATTTTTTAAAAAAGTTCTCTTTGTCAAGTAACAAAGAAAGAAGGTTGACTTAGTTATGTATCTTTTTTAGGATTACTAGCTTTATATATTTATTTAATCATATATCAAATTATTTTATCTAGGTTTTAAAGATCATTAATACTATGACAAGAATCATAACTCCTTAGAATCGAAAAGTAGAACTTTTTTAAGGTTTGATGGTAAAAACAAAAACAAAAACAAAACACCCAACTTGCTTCTCACTTATCCTCAATACATTTTCTGAAGTAAAGATGTGAAATATTTGGAAAATGCTACTGATCTTAGATCTTGGTAATTCTGTCTGATCAATCTAGTAAATAGAGAATTAGCATGCATGAGGATTCTCTCCTACCTTTTTTAATCTTTGATAACTTACATTTATTTTATTTTAAAGACTTATTTATGTGTGAGAGAGAGAGAGGAGAGTGTATATGCAGGGGAAGGACAGAGAGAGTGAGAGAGAGTCCTAAGCAGACTCATTGCAAAGTGTGGAGCCCGACACCTGGTTGAACTCCATCTTATGACCCAGAGATCATGACCAGAGCCAAGAGTCAGATACTTAACTGACTACTCTACCCAGGTGCCCCAATATTTATTTTATTTTTAAAAAGAGTTTTCTAATTTTTGTAAAGGAAAAAAATGCTTGTTCCAAAAACCAAATTCAGAAATAGAAAAAGTTCAATAGCAACTACAATACTCAAAATTCCACATCCTTGAGTTATTTCCAAATTAACTAAAGATTACTTTCATGGCATTGATTAATATTTTGATGGAAGCTTTTTCGGCACCTCTCTCTCTCTCTCTCTCTCTGTATGTTTGTATGTATATATGTACACACACACACACACACACACACACACACACACACACATATATATACACATACATCTACATATATATATATATTTATAATAATTTATATAAAATGAATCATATTAGGATATTTATGTTACTTTCTAACTTGCTTTTTTTATCCATAATATTTCATGAAATCTTTCTATGTCAAAAGTGAATGCCCACAATTTAGAAGTAGGTGGGCATATTTCTCAAACTGAAGGCTATGACTTATTATGGAGTCATGAAATCAATTTGGTAAAATTTATCTAGCATTTTATAAATAATGTAAGATAAAGTGGACTGGAATAGTATGGGAAATATCAGAGTGCATGCATGTAGTAAAGGTGAGTCTTTTTCACAACATTTGCTTCAGTCGTTTGTATTTGCTTAGTGGGGGCATGTACCATCACAGAGGAAAATACATCTCATACTGTAGATTGCAGTCAAAATAGAGTTTTGAGACACATCCAAGTCAGGGATGGGCCAGGAAACTTTTACAAACCGAATACCTCTACATCCAATGATGCAGAGATAATATTTACAAGAATGTGGACCCACTTCATTTCAACACCCCCCCCCCCCCCCCCCACCAAGAGCATACACAGCTCCCTTCATGACAATTATTGCCAATTTCTGCCATGGTCAATCACTGGTATTGATGAGAGTCTGCTGTGTCCTTTGGTATATTTTAGCAGACCAAAAAAGAAACTAAGGCTGTGCAATAAAGAATTAACTTAGCACATAGGAGTTGCCCCATTTTAAGTCTTTAGGACTGGCCCTTGATTGACTCCTAGGATATAACCTCTGAGCCTTGGAATTTCCTGCCTGACAAATATATCATTGTATACGATGAGAGACCACGCATGGGCCATGCTAGAGAGTTTAGGTTAATGACATGATTTATGGTGAATCTCTGTGTTTGCATGCCTAAGAATTGGGTGGTATCAGTTTGGCCTCGAGGAAGCTGGAGACTAAGTAGCTAAGGTAATCTTAATGGTGCTCCATGTGACTTACCTGCAGGAAAAGCCATGGGTATCAAGGTTTGGGTGAGCTTCTCTGGGTTGGCAACACTTCACAATGTTGTCACACCACTGCTAGGAGATGAAGCCCTGTCCAGGTGACTCCTCTGGGAGAGAACAACTGGCAACTTGTGCCTGGTTTCTTCAGATCTACTCTATGCACCCTTTCCCTCTGCTGATTTAATTTGAATGCTCTTGTGATAATCAACTGTAAGTATGAGTAGAAGAGCTGTTTTGAGGCCAGTGAGTCCTAGAAAGTCACTGAAACTAAGTGTAGTCTTGAGAATTTACAACAAAACAAAAACATGAGTAACCTCACCTTCTTTATTGGCCATAAAGTGTCCCATTGTATAACATACTATAATTTATTTTACCACTCTGTTACTGATAAGCAGTTACCTTTATTTAGTAACACAAATAATCCTGGTGTGTGCAACTTTGTCAGGCTACTGAATTTATTATTCTTACCATATCTTTGCAAATCTGAAAGGCAAAAATGTGTTTCATTTTTACTTGCATTTCCTGAATATCTAGTTATGTTTAATGGATCTTTGTGTTTCTTCTTTTGAGAATTACTCAAATAGAAAATTCCATTTTTCTATTAGAATGCATCACTTTTTTTGTATTGGATATGTGTTTGGATAACTTGAGCTGATTCATGAATAAGTTTGAATTATTTTGTATTGGATATGTATTTGGATAACTTGAGCTGATTCATGAATAAGTTTGAATTATAAAATACTTTAAAACAAATGTAGTTACATTGCACCTAGTGCTTAATGAAAGTTGACTTTAACACTACAGAAGTATTGCAAGAAGAGCTTTTGCTGAGACTATACTACAGAAAGTTCATATACTTACTTGTATATAATTGCTTGCTTTGGAGGTGGCTAAAACTGTGTCAAGTCATTTTGTTTACACTGTGCTTAGCAAAATTTTTCTTCATATTCTAAGGTATTGCCAAAAATATTCAGCCCAAATTTGGTCATTGCAGCTTTAAGGATAATAGAATTTAACCACAGAGTAACAACAACAAAAAAAAAGTTTATACAACTGCTAAATTAGTATGCAATTATTAAATACAATTTTATTAAAGCAAATGACAGGTTGCATATATCATTGTCTTATAATTACCAATGAAGCATGAGTTCTTCATACCCAATTAAAAAGCAGCCATATCTTAGCAAAGTGCATTGCTATCAGGTTCACTGTTAACTGATACTCAGTTAAACATAGTAACACATTAAATGTGCATAATACCTTGTCCATTCAATTTAGGTTTTTATAAAACATTCCCATGGCAAATGGTTAGCCATCAGAAATGAGAAAAGGAGAGAGGAGAGAGAGAGGAAAGAGAAGTCTGCTAATAGTGAGTTGGGTACTTGGGGAGACAGAGAAATTTGTAAGGACCCTACATCACCATTCATGCTTGAGACACAGCAATAAATGAAGTGCATTCAGCATTTTTTTGAGGGAGTTTTTCCTATTTAAATAAATGGTACATTATTCCCTGGGGACTCATCTATACCTCAGATTCTTTCTGAAGCTAGATTATTTTATAGGGTGAAACATACTACTGCTGATATTAAGTATTATCATTTTATTATTATTACTATCACTAATATTAGTAAGAAATTATTTTTGTGTTTAAAATGCTTTCACATATATTTTCTCACGGTCAGTGACTTAAGCTCTACATCTCTTCTACAATAATTTACAGACACTTAGTAAAAGAACTTATCCAGTAAAAATATTGGCATAGTTTTGTAATAATTTACAGTTTACAAAGAGTCTTCACTTATGTGATTTTGCTTCTTTCTTATGAGTCCTTTCTGGTAGGCTCTGTAAACCTGCGTTAATTTTAGGGAAAAGTAAATGATGGTTTGAAGAGGTCAGTTACCCTACTTGGAGATGCAACTGATATGGTACATGGTAAAGTTGTTGCTATTGATTCATTCATTCATTTAACCACTGAAGCCTCTTTCAAGGACTTACGATAGGTCAGTTACTCTGTTAAGCGGTGATGACCATATGAAAACAAACAAAAAAATGTGGCTCTTTGTCCTTAAGGAATTCAGAGGTTAGCAGAGGCACTCAGCATAGTCATATCCTATAAGGCACTGTCTTTACTGGTAACAGAGAAACATAGATGCTATAGCAGCACAGATAAAGAATTATTGCAATTGCGTATCTGGGGTACGATGGAGATGACCAGTAGGATTACAATGCCCAAAGAGTTCCTGATGCCCCCCCGAAAGAACTCATAGGATATCCCAGAACAAATCCAGGAAGAAAACCTGCAACTGTTCTGAAGACGCAGGCTGAGACTAGCTGGTGGTATTCCATATCCCCCCGCCTGATCACCACCTTGAAATACATGAGAAAAGATACTATCAATCAGAAAAACTCAACTAAACACTGAACCTAAAATATATTCTGGCAGTAGGTAAGATAAACACATTTAAAAATTTTTAATTGATATTTTGAATCATTTTCTTCTGGTCACATAACAATTAGGACTCACAGAACAAAGTTTAGGATGTACAGAAGTTTTAAAAGGAAATTAAAAGCACACAATCCTGTTATAGGAGGTGTAATTTTTTTCTTCCTATGTACAGTATTTCATAAATAAGACTATTCTGTATATAAAATTAGTATCCTGGTTTTTATATTAACATTGTAAATATAAGGTTTTTGTAACATTTAGTCTAATTTTCCATAATTCAACTACTGTTGAATACTTTGCTTGTTCATCTATTTTCCTGGTTATAAATGATGCTGTTTCTAAGATCTTTAGTATTATTTTTTCTTACCATTTTGTCTTATTATTTCAAGTATTATTTTCCTAAAATAGGTACCAGAAACAGAATTTGAAGTCAAAAGTATAACCACTTTTAGCATTTCATATATGTTCTCAGATTTGTCCTTTAGAAAGAGTGTACCAGTTCATATTCCCACCAGCAAAGAATGTTCTCATTAAATAAGCTAATAAGGAAAGCGAAAATTATACCTATGAGATTTTATTTTTTACACACTTTCAAATATAATTATTTATATTCTGATTTTGTGAATTTCAACTTCATTGTTTTTTTTTCAAATGACTTATTGGAATCTTCACATTTTTAATCCACTTGTGTATCACTATATATTTGAAATATTAACACTTTATAGTATTTGACATCAATATTTTTCTTTTATTTTTCTTTGATTATAATATACAATATTTTTAAAGTAAAGACTTTAATAGAGTTGAATCTACACATCTTGTTTATTGTGATTTCTTCCATCAGTTTATTTTTCTTTTTAATTTGAGCTTAGAGAGTCATGCTTCAAAATCAAGCCATAGACCTAAATAGCTCTAAATGTCCCCAGTGCTTGTACTATGAGCTATAGAGGGGCTGCTATAGCAATATACTGCTTCTAAACACAAGAATACACTGGTCAAAATTAGGTGGTGTGGGTTAGAGCACATATGTCTTCAAGGAGGGAAGGTATTTTAAATCATTTTAAAGAAATTAATATACCTGCCTTTTCCCATTCCTTTTGTAAGGTACTGGAAACACTCTGTTGTGTTTTTTTTTTATGTTCCTGAGTAAGATGAGAGTCTTCATAAACTTTTTGTAATAGAAGCTACTTTTAGATTGACTAGAGTTAGCATATGAACTGAAATCACTGAGCAGGATACACTGTGGGTATGACTATCTCTCATCTTTTCTTTGGACTAAAAACATGGAATGTTCATTGAAACAGTGTTCAAAAAATTATCTTAATAAAAACTTAAGTTTTCTTGGCTAGGAACCACATGAGTTGCCTACATTATAAATTATGCACCCACTTCATCTCACCCCTTTGGTTTCTGGAGAGAAGTTATGACAGAAAATACCTTGTTGGCTTGTCAGTGTCTCTGCTTTCTCTGGATGCCATTTGGAGTGACAGACATGTTGGCAGTTTTCAGCGATCAGTCCTGAGTAACTCAGAGCAGAAATGAAGCCAGATTTTCGACAGATTTCAATTGACTTGTGTAATACTAGACACCATGAGAGCCCCCTTTCTCAGCCAAACAACAAATGTAGGACACTGATTCATAAGGGTCTAAACTTCAAAATTCGTTTGACAATTTCTTTCTTGTACCATAGTAAGCAAAATGGAGCACAACCGACTGAATACATAGAATAGTTTGTGTATGGAGCGCCTGGGTGGCTCAGTTGTTAAGCCTCTGCCTTTGGCTCACATTATGATTCCCGGTCCTGGGGTCGAGCCCTGCTTCAGGCTCCCCGCTCGGCGAGGAGCCTGCTTCTCCCTCTCCCACTCCTCCTGTTTGTGTTCCCTCTCTCACTTTGTCTTTCTCTGTCAAGTATATAAATAAAATCTTCAAAAAACTTAGAAGAAAAAAAGAATATTTTGTGTGAGTTGGGTGAGTAATAATTTGTACAAGGAAAGGTATTCTGCTTAAATAATTGATAGGAATCTAGAGCGAACTCGATTTGGTTCAATGTTTTCATCCATAACTTGGATGACGGTACAGAAGTCTTACTCAACAAATTTAGAGATGGCACAATGGCTCACATATTTGATGACAGCTTCAGAATCTAAAAAGATCTCAAAAGATTACACCCATGGTCGAAAATCTAGCAAAATAAAATTTAATGAAAATGAATATAAGATTCTATACTGAGGATCATAACACCTCAACTATAGATACAAGAACAGTGTGGCAGCTAAAGATATAACAATGGCTTGGCAGTCACTCCACTGCCTTAGTTAAGGACAACACCTCAATCTGCAATAACAATATCATATAACTCTTCTGACATTTTATAAAATGTGGCCTCTACTTACCAGAGTGAAGCATTCGAAGCAAAAGAGATGACAATTTCACCTTACACTTTTTTTTTAAAGATTTTATTTATTTATTTGACAGAGAGATCACAAGAAGGCAGAAAGAGAAGGGAAAACAGGCTCCCTGCTGAGCAGAGAGCCCAAAGCAGGGCTCGATGCAGGGTTCACTCCCAGGACCCCAAGACCATGACCTGAGCCGAAGGCAGAGGCTTAACCCACTGAGCTACCCAGGCGCCCCTCACCTAACACTTTTAAGAGAACACTTAGAATAAGGTTTTTGATCCTAGACACTTCCTTTAAGAAATTTGACAAACCAGAGCTTATTAGGAAGAGAGTAAACAGAAAGTGAGTAGGCTTAAAGTCCAGCCAGTTAAGAAAGGACTAAAGGTGTTTATACCTTGCCTTTTCCAATCTGGAGCAGTTATTTTTTGCTTCTCAAGACCTTGAAACTTTTCATGTGCTTGTTTGCTATTTGCTTGTCTTCTTTAGGAAAATCTCTATATAGGTTCTCTGCCCATTTTTTTAATTGGGTTATTTGTTTTGGCTATTGAGTTGTATGAATTTCTTGCATATTTTAAATATTAATCCCTTTTCTGATATGTGGCTTGCGAGTATTTTTTCCTATTTAATGGTGTCTTTTTATTTTGTTGATGGTTTCCATTGTTGTGCAAAGAGTTTGATAGGGAGGGGCGCCTGGGTGGCTCAGTGGGTTAAGCCGCTGCCTTCGGCTCAGGTCATGATCTCAGGGTCCTGGGATCGAGCCCCGCATCGGGCTCTCTGCTCAGCGGGGAGCCTGCTTCCCTCTCTCTCTGCCTGCCTCTCTGCCTACTTGTGATCTCTCTCTGTCAAATAAATAAAATAAAATCTTTAAAAAAAAAAAAGAGTTTGATAGGAACCCACTTGTTTATATTTGCTTTTGTTGTCTTTGCTTTTAGTGTAAAAAAAAAAAATTATTTCCAAGACCAATGTCAAGGAGCTCAACCCCTTTCTTCTAGAAGTTTTATGGTTTTATGTCTTACATTTATATCTTCAATCCATTTTTGGTTGATTTTCATGTATGGTGTAAAATAGGGGTCCAGTTTCACTCTTCCGCATGTAGCTATCCAGTTTTTCCATCATCATTTATTAAAGAGACTGTCATTTCCACATTGCATATTACAAAGTAGAACTTAAATGTTCTCTCTCACACACACATACGCAAGGTAAATATGTGAGGTAATAGATGTGTTAACCAACTCAAAGGGCAATATTTTTTCACAATGTATGCATATATCAAATCATCATGTTACACACTTTAAATATCACAATTTTGTTAGTTATATCTCAATAAAGCTAAAAAAGAGAGAAACGTATGATGAGTACTGGCCAGATGTGTTTTAGATTATCCCTCAATTTGGGCTTGTCTGAAGTTTCCTTCTGATTAACTTTAGTTTATACATTTTATCAAGAATTCTATAAAAGTGATGCTATGCCCTTCATATCGAGAGGTACTTGTCATCAATATGCCTTATTCCTGGTGGGGTTAAGTTCAAACACCTGTTAAATGTGATGTCTGCCAGGTCTTTCTGTGGTAAAGTTATTACTTCTTTGCAGTTAGTAAGTATCTTATGTGGAGATGTTGAAAGTATGTAAATATCTGGTGTGTCATTACATTTTCACCCACTAATTGAACATCTATGAGTGCTTTCTGCTTGTAACAATTATGATGTCTGTCAAATTCCTATGATGATTCTAGTTGCATCATTCCTTCTGCTTTAATTAATTAAAATCCCACTGTAAGAAAGAATTTCCCCTTCTCACCTACTTAATCACTGGTTCGATTATTTTTATATCAATAGAGAACTCATGGATATTTATTTTATTCTCAGTTTTAACTATTTTGTCTGAATTAGACCATGGGAATTATTTCAGACTGGACCCAGTGTCCTTTCAACATTCATTCAACATGTACTCATCACTTTTTAAGCATTTGCTTGATTTCTGGTACCACAAGACATTCCAGCTTTGTTTTTGTTTTTGTTTTGTCGTCTCAGTCGAGGAATCAGCTATTTCCCTGAATAATCCTAGCTCCTTTTACTGGTTAATGCCATTTATAAACCAAGATCTGGGTGCTAGGTGAGTTCCTTGCTATTGATGTGTCATTTCTTCTAGGCTCTCTTAGCAAAAGGAAATGAGAAAATATTAATTTGTATATTTTGTATAAATCCGCACACACACACACACACACACACACACACACACACACACATATCAATTTCTGTATCTATCTGCAAATATTTTCAAAACTATGAGTTTGTACTGATACTTCTATTTCCAGTCTAACCCCACAGGGCTGATTCTAACCTTGTCCTTTCCCTTTATTTGTAACTCCTTCTCTGACAATGAGACACCTAGCTCTCATTAGCAATAATATATAGACACATTCATTTAATCCCTGATCACACAGAAAGTAGTTTCAGAATCACTGCTTATATTCATGTAAAAGCAAATTTAATTATTAGTGTATAATATCTGTGTTTTGGGGTTTTTTGGCTTTTTACCTTAGTCTACATAATCAAATTTATTTTTAGTGTGTTTACAGTGTGTTTAATCAAACTATTTTCTAAACTGACTTAGGTCAGTTCTTTTTGTTGTTTGTTTTTTTAATTCCCTATCCCCTTTACTGTGGTTTTGTTCATTATAATGCAGTTCAGCTAATTGATTACTGTGTAGATCACATTTAGGGTCTCTCCTTCTGCCTAGTGATTTTAATTTTTTTTAATGCATATGAAACATTAAATTGGTTCTAAGACTCAGAATTCCACCCAAAGCTACAATATTCTCCAAGAACTGTCATTCTCCTGGAACCTTGTTACCCCATTCCCATTGCTCCATTCTTTCCTCCTCCTTACAGCCCTGTGGGCACCCATCTCATTCATTTCTGTGTTTGTTTTTGTTTTTTGCATAAATGAGCAGATGCATATATATTTTCACCTTCCCTTTATGCTTATCAAAAAAAGATAGCTACTATAGATATTCTCCTACACTTTTCATTTTCTTCACTTTTCAGTATATCCTTGAAAGCATTCCACATCAGCTCATAGAGCTCTTCATTCATGCTTTTCTACAACTGCCTTGTATTCCATCTTGCAGATGCACCATAGTTTATTCAAGCGCTCTCTTAGGTGTACACATGTAGGTGGTTTTGCAAATTTTATAACTCCAAGCAATGATGCAATTAATAATCTTGTGCAAAGAATCTTTGTATTATCAGAGGTGTGACTACAAGGTGAATTCTTTAAGTGCTCTTTCTGTGTCCTGAAGTAGATTTGTTAAACATCACCAAATTCCCTTTCAGGCAAGTTGCATTAGTTTGCATTCCCAGGCATATTTTCCCACAGCCTTACCAACAGAATGTGTTGTCATACTTTGTAATTTCATGAAGTCTGATACATGAGAACTAACATCCCAGTGCTGTGGTAATTTGCACTTACCTAATTATGCATGAGTTTGAACATCTTTCCTTATCTTAAAAGCCAGTTTATAACATTATGGTGGATGATCTGCTTATGTCTTCCTTTTTTTTCTGTTGAGGTTTTGATCCTTTATCCCTCAATTTATAAGAGTTCTTGATATGTTCCAGACACCAGCTCTTTGTGTTACATGTTGCAAACATGTTCTTCCAGTGTATGTTGTCTTCTGATTTTGCTGATGGTGTTTTTGCTATAGAAAAAGTATAGGCAGCCAAATTTATTAATCTTTTCTTTTTGACTTTTAGATTTTGAGTCCTATTCAAAAAACATTTTCCTGCACCTCAGTTAAAAAGAAATTCAACCATGAATTTATTTAGTACTTATGTAGCTTTATTTTTCACATTTTGATAGAATTAGAGTTTATTCTTGCATGAGGTATGAGGAATGCCTCTAATTTTACTTATATCTAAATGGCTACTTAGTGTCATTCTTAAAAAGTTTATCTTTTCCCATGTCACTTGAGCTACTACCTTTATTTTATACAAAGTATACTTATATGCTTGAGTCTAATTCTGGGCTTTGTCTGCTTGTCTTCTCATTTGTCAGTGTGATGATTAATTGCAGAATTTTATAGAGTATATGTTTCTGTGTGGCAGTTGTTCTTCCTCAGTGCCTTTCTGAGCATTATACCGTGTTTGTTATTCTATATAGTCTTTAGTAGCAACTTGTCTAGGTCCACTGTGAAAAGCTCCAACATAGGACTTTCATCTAAGTATGAAGACTACTGGTAGACAAAGTTTAGCTCAAATGTTTAAGTCAGGTCTATCCAAAGACAGAATGCTCAACATTTCTATTGGTTAGAGATGGTCAAATATTGACAGATGGGGCTAGTGTTTCTCAAACTTTAATATGTGTACAAACCTCCAGAAGATCTTTTATTTTATCACCTGAAGATATTGTTTAATTCCATCACCATGGCAGAGATGGGAGAATTCCCCAATCACTGGAACTCATGGGCACAATCTACCCAAAGCCCCATAGTCAGTACTGGGAACAAAGTCAATATAGCAGGAATCTTAACAAATATACACATACATATTTTAAGCCCTGTTTTGTGCATTTGTGCTTTTTGTTGTTGTTCCACTAGGTAATAGGGTTAGATTAATTTCCTTGTGAATAACTTTCCCCTTTATGTAAAACTTTTCAGACCTTAAATCCCATAGGAGGCAGAGAGGGCTTGAAGAATACCATTTGGCCTAAAGGATGATGATAAAACACATGGGCTTTGGAATCAAAGAACTGATTTTAAATCTAAGTTTTACCCCTTCCTGGGCAAATTTGGGAAATTTTCTTAACCTACCCAAACTTTACCATCTTACCTATCAAATGTGTATATTCACAGAATCTACCTTCTAAGGCTATTGTGAAGATTAAATGAGATAATGTTCGGAAAGCACTTAGGAGAGTATTCCATAAGTGCTTGCTATTATTGCTGAAAGTTCATTGAAAGTTCATACTCCTTTGGGGATAGATCAATTGCCCAGAGCTTTCCTCTTCAGGTTGTTTGACAAGGTCCTATGATCTATAAAGGCTTAAGCTTTATCTCCCTCCCAGACAGTCCTGATTGAGCAGCCCTGAGGTCTATCAAAATCAGAGTTGCTAGTAGTTCACACTAGAGAACCCCAGACACAGGTGATATAGCAGACTTTTGAAAAGCAAAAGCTTTGTGTTTAGTGCTTTTAGATCTTTATCATTCTTAGTTTAACATGTGGCTTGTGCAATACATCATTTGTTCCTAAACTTTTACTAAGAAGATTATTAAACTGGAAGAAAATCCCATCTTCTTAGCCACTAGTTATGCCAAAATATCCATGAATTAGTTAAGAACACTAACCAGTGTCCCTCCCTCCTTCTTTTTGCATATTATAACTCCATATTATTTTATTAAATCATTCTAGTTTCCACTCTCTGTTCTATTAAGTTTGATACATGGTACATTATAGCCTCAAAAAAAAAAAAAAGTACCTAAAATGAATCTCCCCAACAAAACATCTAGCTTCCTATGGAAGACACTTAGGGAGTAAAGAGTGCATGCGTACAGAAACATAAACACACACATGCACACACAGACACACATACCTCCAAAGAGACAATTGAGCTTTACATGACATAGTCACTTAGGTTTATATTCACGGTAGCAAGTAATGGAGGTATGGTAACTAGGGTTTAATGAAGCTGTATTAAAAGAATGACTAGAAGAGTTGGTTAATTACTTAATTAGATGTATATATAAATTATAGTATTTAAAACTCATACACATGTGAATATACAGCCATATGCTACAAATTTTCTAAGATCTCTTTAATTATCAGAACGTCATACTATTTTGAGATCATCCAATAAAACCCTCCCATGTTCTTTTACATAAATACCATTGCTGTTTTAAGCAGAGAGAGGCTAATAAATGATTCTATCGGATATTTCGTCTTCCTACAGGGGTAGCAGATGTATGCAAAGAATCAGTTACTTAATTCCCCTAATCACCCATTTCTTCCCTCCCTCTTCATTCTGTGCTTGGAAACTTCCACATTCCCCAGTGTGCTAATAGCTGACCCTGGAAACTGGCAGAAACCAAAACCTTCTCTTGAAAGCAGCAGGCTCCATATGGTTGCTTCAAGCACGGAGGGTGACCCTGCCAAGTCCCCTGCAAAGGGATTTTACAGAGCAGAGAGACAAACGTGTCCCTTTAAATGTTAGTCATTGAGCCAGAAAGAAGAAACTGCCTTCCTGATGAAAGGAAGTTAAAGTACTTTTCAGCCTCTGATCTGCAACCTATAGGAATTTTTGTACAATGGCGGCTCAATGCCAAGCATTAAAAATAAATGTAATCATCAGATGATTAGCCCTATAAGTCTTCCCTCAAAAAATGATAGAGCTGTCAGTTACAATCGAACATACATATGCATACTTGAAAATAGGGAGACCACGAATATCTTTGAGCGGTTGAAACCAGCGCTCTTCTACATGTGTGTGAGGGTAACAGAGGCTATGACATAGCATACGAAGTCAATGGTGGAGTTGTTATTATTTATACATGAGTAAAGATTACAAATGCAAGCCCCAGCTCAGATCTCTCACCCCCTGGATCTGTGAAACCTGTCACTCAGTCTCCCGCGGTGTGTCTTCCTGTCTCCAAGCCATTGGACCACCCGCTGCCAAGACTCTCATCTACTGCATCGCCCGAAGGCCTCGATGATAACAGCATTGATTCCAATGTACATCTAATTACTTCTCATAATCTATTCATTTCACAATAGTGTAGTGAAACATCTGTCACATCGTAAACTCTTTAGTAGCCTTATCAAACCACCAAAACACACTCCGATGCCAGTTGGCAGCTTCCTCGGTTTCCCGTTTATTAATATGAGGCAAACATTTCTAGTCCTTTTTGCAGCTTTAGATGAATTTCCCCAATGGCCAGTGAAGCAGAACTGGGCAAACTGCAGTTTAAATGTCTGTATATTACCTATTGAGGGACAAATCCGGATGTCACACAGAAATCAGTTAAAATAGCATTATTTCCTTAGAGGGACCATCTCTGAATAAAGTTCTTTCACTCCTAACAGTGAAAGGCCTCCTTCCTTGGTTTCAGTGCATCTGATTAATTTACTAAAGTAAGCCACACAGACAGGATTCCCATTGAAGAGGATATTACACAGGAAAGCCCGTATCTTCGTGTGTCTAACTTTACCTTTGGGAAAATTATGCTATTTCCTTTTCCTCTTTTGAATTCTCTCTCTTCATCCTTTCTTTTTTTTGTCTTTCAATGCCTTTTTCTCTCCACCTTCTTGTAAACAATCCAGGGGCGAGACCTATCACATCATAGCTGATTTGCAAATACTGCTGCCATTTGGTGATAAAGTCTACCCAATGTTCTAGCCCAAGGCTCATGCCACATCTTCCACAAAAAAAGATCAATCACCAGGTACTAATTGTTGGTGGACTTACTTCCACTCATCCTTCAAAACCCAGCTGAACATCACCTGCTTAAGCAGCTCTCCCAAGGAGAAGTACTCAGTCCTCCCTCTGCATGCTCCTAACGGCTTGACATCTCCACTCATGTGCTTAACTTAAGGATTAAGCATCTTTGGTGTGCCTCTCTGCCTTTTTCTAGGGTGAAGACTATGACTTTTTCACATTTGTATCTCTGGCAACTCACTGGGTGCCTGGCAACCCAGACAATGTCAAACAGATGTAGAAGATTCTCTAGTTCATTCAAGAGATGTAAAAAACCACAGAGATTCAAGAGCTTCTTTACATTTATCATGAACAATAGCAGTATTGGTCTCTGTATCTCACTCTGTTAATAACAGCCAGGGCTTGTATACACCATGTGCTCCCCTCGGTACCTCATCTATAGGAACTCATTGAATCCTCATGACAACTCTGTGAGGTAGGTACTGTTATGACACATATTTTAAAGGCAAGGGATTGAAATGCAGAGGGACTAAGTACCTTGCCCAAGGTCACCCAGCTGGTACATGCAATGGGCTCAGTCATCTGGCTCTAGAGTTCCTGCTCTTAACTCTTTTTTTTTTTTTTTAATTTAATTTAGTTTCAGTGTAACAGAATTCATTGTTTAGGCACCACACCCAGTGCTCCATGCAATACGTGCCCTCCATAATACCCACCACCAGGCTCCCCCAACCTCCCAACCCCCACCCCTTCAAAACCCTCAGATTGTTTTTCAGAGTCCACAGTCTTTCATGGTTTGTCTCCCCCTCTGATTTCCCCCAACTCAGATCTCCTCTCCACCTCCCAATGTCCTCCATGTTACTCCTTATGCTCCACAAGTAAATGAAACCATATGATAATTGACTCTCTCTGCTTGACTTATTTCACTCAGCATAATCTCTTCCAGTCCCATCCATGTTGATAGAAAAGTTGGGTATTCATCCTTTCTGATGGAGGCATAATACTCCATAGTGTATATGGACCACATCTCCCTTATCCATTCGTCTGTTGAAGGGCATCTTGGTTCTTCCACAGTTTGGCGACTGTGGCCATTGCTGCTATGAACATTGGGGTACAGATGGCCCTTCTTTTCACTACATCTGTATCTTTGGGGTAAATACCCAGTAGTGCAATTGCAGGGTAACTCTTACACTATACAGTAGTCCCCTACTTACCTGAGAGTTTGTTTTCTGTGGTTTTGGTTACCCATGATTGACCCCTGTCCAGAAGCAGGTGTTTCTCTTTCTGACATACGTCAGAAGGACAATAGCAGCCTAACACTAGGTCAAAACACCTACATCATTCAACTCACTTCATCTCATCACATAGGCATTTTATTATCTCATATCTTCATGAGAAGAAGAAAGGTGAGTACACACAATAAGATTTAGAGAGACTACATTCACTTAACTTTTATTTAAGTATATTGTTAAATTGTTCTATTTTATAATTACTTACACTTGTTAACCTCTTACTGTGCCTAATTTAAAAATATTATCGTCAGTATGGATGTACATATAGGATAAAACAGTGTATAGAGGGTTCAGCACTATATGTGGTTTCAAGCATCTAACAGCGGTCTTGGAATATCCCCCACAGATAAGGGGGGACTGCTATACCAGTTATCCAGGAGCTAAACTGTGCTCTTGTTGAATTCAGGTGGTTCTTACATCACTTGATCAGTTAGTCTTTCTGGAGCAATTCTAGAAAGTCCATAGAGACAAAGGTCTATTTCCCAAGCTGTCCATGTGGGGTATAGGACATATATGTGGTCCCATCCACATAGTGTTTTGCCAAGTGAATTAAGCACTACCTCCAGATATTATAATTAGAGGGGCCGATTTCCATGTCTGCAGAGAGAACTCAAGCTTTCTTCATATTTCTAGTGCAGACTTGAGAAAATCATTTCTGATATAACTATCAACTCTTATTAATCTACTTTTTAAAAAAAATCCTTCTAATAAGTCATAGATGTTACAGTGTTCTGTAGATGTATTCCTGGAATTCACCAAAATATAGATTTATTTCCTATAAAGCATTAGATATCCACAGAATAACAGTGGCCATAATTGTCCTGGATTGGATTTAGTGCTAATGACCCAGAGATGAAAGACTCTGTATCCTATTACAGATCCCCTCAGATGACAATTCCCTGAGTCCCCAGTGGTCAAAGCTAAAAGGAAATCAACTGTTTGTCTCTATGTTCTCTCCACATAATGTATAGTTTATGGCTGCATGTATCCAAATTTTTTTAAATATGCCATTAACTGTCTAGGTCTCCATTTTAGCATATCTTAACATAGTATATAGCCCTCTGAACTACAACTTGGCCTATTCCAAAAATCACAAATCCTAGAAGGATCAGATGTGGATATGGCCACAAAACTGAATGAAAACTTACTGTCACAGTGCACTGCAAGGTGACAAATCCAAGGTAAATAATGCTGTCCTAGGACTTAGCATCCATTTGTAGTGCATGAAGAGGATCAACTTTTTTTTACAAGAGGAATATACGTAAGACTTTAGCTAGTGCAGAACAAAGGCTATAAAGATCGATGATTAAGAGTTGTGATGTGACTTCAGATAGATTTGGTTCAAAACTCAGTTCTTCCTCTTAATAAGTGGATAAGTGACATCATGTCACCTCCTTAAATTCAAAATTCTTCATCTGTCTAATGGACATGACAACAGTACTCATCCCAAAGAACTAATGGGGAGAAAACACACATAGCACATTTGGCATAGTAGCACCAGCCGTAAATGAAGGTTATCTAGTACAGAGCCATACTGTTCCACTCTTCATCCTCATGTCAACAAGAAAAGGCAAATGAGGATCAAAGTGTTCCAAGTCAATACTAAAATGTATCTCATTTCTTTACTTTGAAAGCTAAAATGAAGTCTTCAGATACTTTTACTATTTCACTGGGATCTTTATAAGTATATTTAATCAAAAAGCTCTACTTAATACTAGCTGAGGGGCATGTGGGTGGCTCAGTCGTTAAGCATCTGCCTTCTGCTCAGGTCATGATCCCAGGGTCCTGAGATTGAGCCCAACATCACGCTCCCTGCTTAGCAGGGAGCCTGCTTCTCCCTCTCCCACTCCCCCTGCTTGTGTTCTCTCTCTCACTGTCTCTCTCTCTGTCAAATAAATAAATAAAATCTTTAAAAAAATAAAATACTAGCTGAAAAAGAAAAATGTCTCTGTGAGATATCCATCTCATTAAAGAATTTAACTGGTTACATGTTAACTGATTTCCAACTGTAACTTCCTCAAAGTGGGTGACATAAAACAAGGAGTCATAGATGTTGTTTTCAAGAAACAGACAGTCCAGTTAAGGACAAGGAAATTCCCCTTAGGAAGCACCTAGAAAGCAACACATTGTGGCCAGATAATGAAGTGTAACCAGGATTATTAAGAGTATCAATGAATGAATCACTAAATTGTAGACCTGAAACTGGTATTGCACCATATGTTAACTAACAAGAATTTAAATGAAAACTTAAAAAAAGAAGTATTAATGAGGGCCACCCAAGTGAACAGGGCAGACTCAGAAAAGGGAGGGGCCACCATGAGCACCACCAGCAAGAGAGGTCCCTCAGAACAAGGGAGAGGGAGTTGAATTTGAGGGATGAGTAAGACATAGATAAAGTGCTGGGCAGTGAGAAGTCTTCCTGATCTAAGAGAACAACTTCTGACTCCTATGGCTCTCCAGTCAGCTTTGCAGAAAGTGCCAGGACACATATAGCTGTCCATTTATGCTTATTAATTCTTGCCAATTTTTCATGTACAAATCCAAGATGGATTTTCATGGAGGAACAGAAAAGAGTAATATATACAGAAGACCTACTGAAGCTGATACTCAATCCTTAGCTATCCTGTGGCCCAGACAGTAAAATTTCGTTATGTCAGCCTTCAGCAATAGTCCACAGAAGTACCTCTCCCTGAAAGCTCAGCTTGACCGTGAAGCCTTTCTAATTATATAAAAATTGGGAAAAATGCATCTTTCCTTTCAAATGGCCCTTAACTTATAGGCATTTGGTGAACTGGCAATAATATGGTCCTCTTATTTCTGCAAAATAAGCTCTTTTTTTGGAAGTACAGAATAATTTAACACCTAGGATCTCATCCTCTTTTGATATCTGCAAACATATTTGTATAAATTAGCATGACTCATCCCCGTTCTTAAACAGCCCCCATTCTCAGACTCAGTGCAATATGGTTTTCCTGGAACATCTTAATTACATGAAGTCATAGAAGTTGACTAATTAGTGAGTTCAAGGAATGAAAAATTAAGGGATTCTGATAGATTTTTTCCAAATAGCTAACTGGACTGCTCACATGCCTGCCTCTGAAGAAACATTTTGTTGTTGTTGTTGTTGTTGTTGTTGTTGTTGTTGGCTCAGTTAATAGAGGACTACTGAAAGAAGAACTACAGTATTCCAATGTGGTATCAAAAAAACTTCATATTTATGCTCTTGTCTACTCATAAGGATTCTTCTCCATCCTGTGCCTCAGCTTTAAGACCACAAACGTGCCACTGTCCTTGATTCCTCTTCTGTGGCTGACTTCTCTTTTTCTGTCTCTTTTTACCTTTATGGCTGTAGCTAGTTTCTGAGAGGTCACTAGTCTGCTTTTTCCAGGGATGGGGACCGAACACTGGGAAATGCCATTCCTGGTGGTGTCTTCCTTTAGATAGTGTAGAAAGTGGAATAAGATCCCAGAGAAGGTTTGTGAATGGAGGGGTCCTGGGACCTTAAATTACAGTTGAGGATATAAATTCTATTCAGACGGATGTATGGTTCAGATAGACTTAGACCAAAAGAAGTTGAGAAACCTAGGTCCTGAGAGGTGGCTAAGTTATGATTTAAAAAAAAGAAGAAGAATATATAGGCAAGAGTTTAAGAAAGGAGAAGATGGGGGCACCTGGGTGGCTCAGTGGGTTAAAGCCTCTGCCTTCAGCTCAGGTCATGATCCCAGGGTCCTGGGATTGAGCCCTGCATCAGGCTCTCTGCTCAGTGGGGAGCCTGCTTCCTGCTCTCTCTCTCTCTGCCTGCCTCTCCGCCTACTGTGATCTCTGTCTGTCAAATAAATAAATAAAATCTTTAAAAAAAAAAAAAGAAAGAAAAAGAAAGGAGAAGATGATGGGTATGGTGAGGAGAAAAGGAAATCAAACTCACCAGGATGGAACAATATGGTTCTAAATGAACTTCTGTCACCTTCAACATCTCTTCTTTATAGCTTCCCAATGAAAAGAAGAGTAGGGAGCATCCCAGGCCCTCCCCTGCCTGCCTTTGGTGTCCTGCCTGCCTCATAACCCCCTTCTGCCTAAACTAAGCCTCAACTCTGTCCTGCTGTCCACACCTTTCTGCACATCACTCCTGCCTTAGCCAGTTCTTGGGCATCCCCTGACTAATCAACTATTTCTTCCCAATTTATCATGTGGAGATACTTGGAGACTTTAGGGCAGAGCTGGGGAGAGAGAAGATTTGTGAGGACCTCCTTCAAAAAAAGTCTGCTCGGCAATGTGAACAGAAGCCAAGTAGACAGCAGACGTCCTTGGAGAGACACAGTCTTCCTTCACATATGTATATTTCCTTTGTTCTCTATCCTAAGGGCCAAGGGGCCACGAGCTTTGTATCAGTGCCTCACTCCTTCCTAGAACTCCATAACAGTCACTTTAACAGCTCAGATGCCTGGTAAGAAGAGAAAGTGCAGAGAAATTGCTGCCCAAGAAGACTGAGGAGAGCCTGAGCTGAAGCTATGGGATAAAAGGTTTGCTGAGGAGACAGGAGAAACATGTGAGACCTGAGTAGGGGATACTGTCCAAAACAAGACAGCAAGTTGAGAATTCAGGAAAATGAAGAGTGGAAGTGAGCAGTTGGGGGAATGCAGAAGGTAAATGCAGGAAGCGGGGAGTCTAGCTAAATAAAATTTACTTAGACCCTATAATGCCCAAAGTATTATGGATGATGCAAAGTGCAGTGAAATATCACCCCTGTCTCCTGGGATTTACACTATATGGGACAGAAGTAGATATTCACAGCAGAAACTGTAATCTAGGGCATAATGAAGTACTAGAAATGTAATATCCATAAGGAAGATTCAGAAAAGAGGAGAGAGACAAATTCTAACATGGAGGAAAGTCTCATTGGGAGCAGTCTTTTGACCTGGACCATGGACAGATAGGACTATAGAAGATGAAAATGAAACTGGAGGGGTACCTGGGTGGCTCAGTCACTTATGCATCTGCCTTAAGCTCAGGTCATGATCTCAGACCAGCATCAGGTTGTCCGCTCAGTGGTGAGTCTCCTTCTCCCTCTTCTTCTCCCTGTGTGCTCTCTTTCTTTCTCTTCCTCTCAAATAATTAAATCAAATCTTTTATAAAAAGAGAAGAAAGGAAAAAGAAAATGGAAATGACAGGGAAAGACTTTTCAGGTGGAGAGTGCTGCCTTAGCAACACAAGGGAGATATCGGGGAAAGACATGGCCATGTCACTGGCCTGCACCTCTTACTTATCCGTTCCTTCAGTGAACACACATTGAACACCAATCTTGTGTCAGAGCCTGAATGAGGCACAGTAGCAGTCAAGTGAATGGTGAATTGGTTTCTGCGCCAATTCTTTCCAACACTGCAAAACTTGAGGTGTCCAGAAGGGATTCAATCCAGATTCCAAAGGACCATAAATGTCAAGCAAGAAACCTGAGTCCTGTTGTCCATTTTCTGTAACTCTGTCCCACTCCCTGACATGGGAAATGGCAGTATCAGCCATGTGTCTTGGGAAAGTCACTCTGTCAAGAGCACCAAGTGCAAGTGTCTCAGCTTTCTGGGCTTGAACCTAGCTTGTGGCGACATGGCTGAATGCACCATAGTCAGAACCATCAGTAAATACAGGATCCATTATGATATCTTCCTCAGGAAAATGCTGGAGAAGACTGAAATAAGCCAGTGTGTCAAGTACACTTGCTTCTTCTGTGACAAAACCAAGAAACCAAGATGAAAAGAGGAGGCGTGGCGGTCTGGCACTGTGGTTCCTGTGTGAAAACCATAGCTGGTGGGGCACGGACTTAAAAGCAGCACTTCTATAGTCGCAGTAAAGTCTGACATCAGATGACTGAGGGACTTGAAGGCTAGAAGAAGCTCCACTATATGAAACATTTTGGGGTTAAAATAAATGGGTTAATTTTTATAACAAAACTACTTTGACTTGCCCAATTTATTTATTAGATTTTTTCAGAAGATTTGAGTATTAAAAACCTTCTAATTTTTATCAGAAAAATAAAAAAAGAAAGTGTTATTAAGACTTTGGTATGATAGTGTAGGGAGCAGGAGAAAGCTTAGCCCTATTAAATGTATAGAATCCAAATGGCCAGCAGCTAGTGTAGACAAATGAATATTTACTTAATGCCAAGATAATTCAGCCTGGGTCTTCATTTTATGAGGCACATAGATGACTTGTCCCTTCCCATTTCCTGTCATTGTACTTTGTGACTTCAATACCCAGTGGTAAGCACCAAGGGAGACAAGAAGCAATTTCTGAGTTAGTTCACTGTCAAATCTCTGATAAATCTGGACTTCATGATAGCTACCCCTTGACTGGGGAATAGAGAGACTAACCAGGCAGTGTTTCTGCTGGGTTGGGGCCATAAGAAGGATGGACTGGGGGCTTTCAGGGGATCTCAAGGCAGTGCCAGCAACACCACATCGGCTCCCAAACTGGCCTTGTCATCTTCCCTGGGACACGTTCTCCTCCCCTGTGTAGCTCCAGCCAGAATTACTGACTTAAAGATCCATAGCCTTTGACTGGAGCTGTTTCCTTCTAATCTGTACCCAGCAAAGATGGGAACATCTTCCTTTTTCTTTATGACCCATCATACTGTTAAAATAATCACAGATCGTCCTTTTATACCACCATTAAGCTTTCGCCTCAGCCTTCATTTCTCTGGAGATAATAATTCCAGAATTTATTGCTCTTCTTCATCAGCACTATTTAAAAATCATAGCACCAGCTTTTATATTTTTCTCCAAAAATCTCAACTTTCACTGCCTATTTGTCCTCTCTTTGAAACATATATGCTACCCTTAGGTGGCCCACTTGATTAGCGTCAGGAGATCTCAGCTTTAATCTTGAGTCTGCCACAAATTGGTGGAGGGAGAGTCAAGTTATTCAAATACCTTGTGTTGTAATTTTTCTAGCAGTAGGAAAGAGAGGAACTCCTTCCTGCCTCACAAGGGTGCTGTGAAGATTACAGATACTGTATATAAAAGTATTTCCAAAAGTAGAATTTGCTGAGGGAATGCAGAGTATTTAAAGAAGTAATAATAATAGTGCCCTAATGATGCAGGGATGGATTTCAGGCATTCTTCTCTTCCTCCTTCCAGTGATGATCACTCCATATCTCCACCAGCCAGATTCTGCCAAGAATAAAGAGGAAGCTCTTTGTCCTTTTATGCCTTCCACAAAATATTCAATTAGCACCTATGATGCGCCAAGCATTGTTCTAGACACCGGAGATACTGCAGCTCTTACAGTTATTGTATATGTGGGATCATGATAGACCATCCATTATAATCATGATTGTTATTTTATTATAAAATCAATTATTTTATATCACAAAGTAAAAGGATATTAACTTTGAGCATGTTCAAATATATTCTATTTGAAAATTATTGCAAAGAAAATCTCCATTTTGCCCATACCAATTTCAGAAGAAATAATTTTTATCAATAAATAGTAACACACACATTCTGTTGAATGTTGTCATTCTTACACTCCATGCAGCAATTGGAAGGAAAAGAATGGAGGAAGGTAGGGGAGAAAATAAGGTAAACATATACTCAATGCCAAAATTGTTTTAAATGCTTTCAAACCCAGAATCTTACGTATGCCCTTCACATTTTATCATAGAATGTGCTGGGTCTCCCAACTACATCCTCTGTCATGAAGGTCTACAGTAGATCAGTGGCAGCATGTGGTCATATCTAGTTCTGGAACATTAAAATAAATAAATAAATAAATAAATAAATAAATAAATAAATGCATACATACATAACACGTTGACATGATTTTCCCATTGAATCCAGTGGGAGGATGATTCTGTCATATAAAGCTGACACCAGACATGTATCCCCGAGGGGATTCAAGTTTCCCAGAGAGGTCAGGTCACAAGTAATGTACAAGAACTGACATTTTACCTCTTTTGCCACTGACGTGTTTTCCTGGGCTCTGTCTCCTGTTCTCTCTAACTTCTTTTCACCCCTGAGTCCAGCAGTTTTTCCATTCAATGCCACCAGGACCTCATTCCATTGTTGTTAATCCCAGGAGAGATTACCTTCCAAATTTTGACTCCTTTAAATGATACCCAAGAGGATCTCATTTCTGAAGTGCCCAAAGGCATTACTGAGAAACCATTTTCTCTTCTAATGCAATCTCAACACATGGAAAGCCCCCAAACTAAAACTTTTCCTTGACTATAATTGTCATTTGTTGAACAGTCTATAAATTATCATTTCAATACTCAGTGACTCTTGACTCGGGGAAAATTTAGGAAGTGGATTTCAAATATTGTTTGGCCCTTTGTTCTAGAAGTGAATACCACCACTGTATTCTTTGTGCTGGCCAGTATCTGCAGAAAATCATGAAGATGTTCTCCATTCTTTTATGCCTTCAGAAATTATTTGATTTGCATAGACCATGTTTTAGACACTATGTGAGGAACTGGGGATAATGTAATTCATAAGTTAGTAAGTTCCCTGCACTAGTCATGGATCACGCCTACTACCCGAGGAAGACATACAAGAAACGAGAAAACCAATAAATAGCTTCAGATACTGGTGAGTATAAGGAGAAATGGAGGGGGTTGACTAGAGAAGACTGATTTCAGTAAAACCTGTCTGTGGAGGTTACATCTGAGGAGGAACCAGCAGGGCAAGAACCCAAGAAAGATATTTCCAGGCAGAAAGAACTATAAACACTAAAGCCCTGAGGCAAGAACAAGCTTGTTCAAGGCACAAAGAGAAAAATGAACAACATACAAATAAGATCCGAGAGTTTGGTAGGAAACAGATCAAAAGGTCCTTTGTAGGCTTTAATAAAGTATATGAATTTTATTCTAAGTGTGACAGTAAACAAGTGGAGAGTTTTTAAGCAAAGAAGCTATTGGGTAGAAAATGGGCTGCAGGGGGACAAGATGAGATGTATATACAAAAGTCAGTGCTGGCCCAGGCAACTTGGCCTAGGATGGTGGTAGTAGAGATAGACTGTAATAGGTTAATTTGGGTTATTTGGGGGATAGAAATGATAAGACTCACTGATAGGTTGGATGCTGGGAATGAGAGAAAAAAAGGAACTGAAGATTACAATAGCCTCAATAAGGTTATGACAGGAAGTTACTATGGAGCTAAAAAAAAATAGCTTAGGCAACACACATTCCCAAGGCCTCTCTCCTCTGGGCTCGTACAGCATGAAGTCCATTTTTCCAAGATGTCTTCTTGGAAAGAAGGAGGTAATAGATAGGTAAAAGATAGGTGGTAATGCCTATCTTTCCCAGTTGGCTGAGTTCCCAGGGAATAAGGATTACATCTTAATCATCTTCATATAATAATGGAGAACATGAGTTAATGAGGATATAAATTAATGAGAAAGATTTACTCCTATCTCCCAGAGATGTGTATCTTTCTTCTCTTCAGGCAATTATGCAGCAAATGATACACAAGCCAAATTTTTCTATTTTGGGGGATACCACATGCTGTGTACCTCTTGCTCACCTGGGAAGTCTCAAATATAGATAGGAGAGGAGAACCATTCTTTCTCACCACCCATTTCTTCACAATTCCCCCACACAAGAACTCTCAGCTCAGCTTGTGTTTTCAATAGTGTTTGTACTTTTGTTTGGAAATGAAGGCAACAGAGAACCAACAGCAGTCATTATTACACAGAAATAGTGTGTGCAAAGCATTTACCACAGACTGGGCTCATAGTACATGTATAATAAATGGAGCTATTATTACTCAAAATGTGATCAGCTCTAGCTGATCCTTCCTGATTTTAATATTTTTAAAGGTATTGGTCCTCTTTTCTAGAACATTCTATTGAGAAGAAACTTTTATGGTATGAATTTAATATGATTGAAGAAATAGGCCAGGTAATATGGTCAGGGAATACAGCATCAAAGGACTGGGTACAAAACGAGGACATGGTACATTGTTCTGTCCTTCACTGAGCACTCACCATGTCAGACACTCTGTTCTGTGCCAAAGACAGAAAGATGGGTGTGACACACTTCTTGCCCCTGAGAATCTCTAGTCTAGGAAGAGAAATAAAAAATGTAACCAAATAAGTACATTTCAAAATGACACTAATTCCATGTACCAGAATACAACCCAGAAAAGAGTGTAATCAATTATAGCCTGTGGTGAGTGGTGGAAGGTGAATGGATCAGAAAAGACTGCAAAAGAAGGTGAAACTTGAGAAGGGTTTTGAAATATGACCAAGGGGGAACATGTATGGTAGGGCAATCTGGCTAAAGGAAAACAGCATATGTCCTCAGTTTATTCCAGAGACACTTAGACCTATGTTCTCATGGACTGATGACATTTTTATTGCTTTATTACCAAAATAGAATTTATTTTTCCTTTGAAATGTTTTATTGCAAAATGGAATTTTTCAATCTATCATTCATTATTATTATTTTCTTTCTTTCTTTTTTTTTTTAAACTGGGATGTAATTGACATATAACATTGTATTCATTTTAGGAGTATAACATAATGATTTGATAATGATCTATTTTGTTTCTTAAATTCTACATACAAGTGAGATCATATGATAATTGTCTTAAAAAACATTTTTCTTGGGGCGCCTGGGTGGCTCAGTGGGTTAAGCCGCTGCCTTCGGCTCAGGTCATGATCTCAGGGTCCTGGGATCGAGTCCTACATTGGGCTCTCTGCTCAGCGGGAAGCCTGCTTCCCTCTCTCTCTCTGCTTGCCTCTCTGTCTACTTGTGATCTCTCTCTGTCAAATAAATAAATAAAATCTTTAAAAAAAAATTTTTTTCTTTAGGGGCGCCTGGGTGGCTCAGTGGGTTAAGCCGCTGCCTTCGGCTCAGGTCATGATCTCAGGGTCCTGGGATCGAGTCCCACATCGGGCTCTCTGCTCGGCAAGAAGCCTGCTTCCCTCTCTCTCTCTCTCTGCCTGCCTCTCCGTCTGCTTGTGATCTCTCTCTGTCAAATAAAAAAAAAAAAATTTTTTTTTTTCTTTAAATACAGTATCACCTAGATCCTTAATATATTAGCAGGCTATGTGAATAGCTAAGAGGAAGAAACAGCATGTGGTAGTTCCAGACATATTAGATCATAGAGTTCTTTTTCCACTCATCTCCCAGGATAAAATTTTCTAAAGAATAGACTTCCAAAAGACAATAGAACCAAACAAGTTGCTCACTTAAAATTGAAATTAATTTAAATTTCTAACCAATTTGAGCTTCAGTGTGGTTATCTGAAAAATACTACTACTGCCTTCTTTCAACCTTCTTCTCACAGCTTTCATGACTATCATTTGCTGTGTGACTGACAATTATGTCAAGGAAAGAGGACAGGTGGCACTTCCTTCCAGATAGGCAGCTCATTCTGTGTATTAGTTTGCTAAGACTGTCATAACAAAGTACTATGCACTGGGTGACTTGTGCAACAGAACTTTATTTTCTCCCACTTCTGGAGACTAAAAGTCAAAGATCAAGTTGTTGGCAGAGATCAAGTTGTTTCTTTTGAGGCCTCTTTCCTCTGCCTTCTCCCTGTGTCTTCACATGACCTTCCCTCTGTGCAGATCTGTGTCCTAATCTCTTCTTCTTAAAGGATGCCAGTCATATTGGATTACAGCCCACCCCAATGATCTCATTTTAACTCAGTTACCTTTTCTTTTTTTTTTTTTAAGATTTTATTTATTTATTTGACAGAGAGAGATCACAAGTAGATGGAGAGGCAGGCAGAGAGGGAGAGAGAGGGGGAAGCAGGATCTCTGCCAAGCAGAGAACCCGATGCAGGACTCGATCCCAGGACCCTGAGATCATGACCTGAGCCGAAGGCAATGGCTTAACCCACTGAGCCACCCAGGTGCCCAGCTCAGTTACCTTTTCAAAGACCTTATCTCCAAATACAGTCACATTTTGAGGTACTAGGTGTTAGGACTTAAACATGTGAATTTGGGAGAGGATACAATTCAGCCCATAACACCCTGGTCCACAGTACTCCAAACTCAAGATCCCCAATTACTCAAAGCTGAATGATGTTAACCAAACATAAAAGGGAACAGCCATAAGAAGAAAAGAAATTTAAATAAGACATATGGTCTACTATGCCAGCTGTGAATTTCTTTTGGAGAATGTTCATGGAAAGTAAAATCAGAGCTAAGTTGTTAGTAGTTGGTAAATGCTGTCCGCTAGGATTGTCAATTAATTGAACCATGCACCCTCTCCGCTGAGGATCCCAGAGACATAATGACATGTTAGTATTCATCTCTCTGAGTTTCATGCTCATACCTGATTCTTAGTTAACCTGTTATGTTTCAGCAAGCCTACATTACAGACCCGAATATACTTTGTAGTCATCTTGATAGAACTTGCATATTTCCCAAATCTCACATGTTAATATGAATCTTTTAGGGCAAGATACTTCTACAAATATCCATGAAAACTTTCTGTCGTTTTCTTACTACGAAAATTCTTAGGAGGTATCCATTTTCTATAATCCCAAGTTATAGATGTATTTTATTGTAGCAATGTGCATATTATCTACATTTATTTTCTAATAATATTATTGTAATTTACATATATTAATTGAATTTTAGTTTTACATAGTTAGGTATCTAAGGTTCTTAGAAATTAAGTGAAAAGAGTCAAATTTGGCTAGTGCTATAACACTAACCATCCTAAGATCAATCAGGGCTTTGTTTTTCTTTTTTTGCATGTTGGGACCAACTGAGTATTCAGAAATCACCTAGGATTTAGCATTTTTCTTTGACAACAAAGAAAAAATTAAACTGAAATGATTTTTTAAGCAATAGCAAACATACTGTGGTCACGTCCTGTCCTTAATACTAACAAAGCTTGTGTCTATTTGGAGTCCTCTGTATGCTTTGTAACTCCATTGTGTCCAGTACTAACCCCGTAAAGTACGATGATCAATCACCCTGGTTTTCCTGGGATTGAGAAGTTCCATGGGATTCGAGACTGTAATTGCTATAACCTCAAGAGTCCTGGGCAAACTAGAAGGTATTGGTCACCCTACAGGGTCACAAGTAAATACACTGAATACAAATATCAAGAACTTCCAAAGAATTCTGCCCCAAATGTCTTCCAGCCTCCCCACCCTCTCCTCTTCCTCTTCCTCTTTTAACCTTCATGACATAACTCAACTCTAATTTTCTCTGTATGCTCTTCCTATCTGCCTGCCCTTCCAATCACAGACTTAATTGCCCTTTTAAGGCCTCACAGCACTCCTTCATGACTCCTGTGATT
The DNA here is from genome assembly GCF_902655055.1 of Lutra lutra. Lineage (NCBI taxonomy): Eukaryota > Metazoa > Chordata > Mammalia > Carnivora > Mustelidae > Lutra > Lutra lutra. The sequence continues at coordinate 171,564,195 of NC_062280.1, forward strand.
AATTCTAATTATCTACTTCTTTGGTTCCCCTTCACTGGGCAAAATTCTTAATGGAACTGACCATACCTTACTCATAATACTATCCTCAGAAACTGCCCAGTTTTTGACACTTAGTAATAAGCGTTTGCCTGAGTAAAATGGTGAATAAGAAAAGCATTTTTCCAAGCCTCTAAGTTTATTAAAATCATAACAACTGAGGATTAAAACGAATCATCTAGATAAGCTGGTCTAGCTGCCCATGGTGATTTAGAGTCAATGGACCTGGCATTCTGAAACTTTCCCTTTATCTGTGCCCCTGTGAGCAAGTAACTTAGCTACTGAGTCCATTTGCCCATCTGTGAAACACAGATCATAGTAATTTCCCCCCAAGATATTGGGTGGACCAAATAAGATGACATTTGTAAGAAGTTTGTAAACTTGAGGGTACTAAACAAGTGTCATCTATGATGATTATGATTACTATTACTCTACTATTGTTATTCAGTGAAGAAGGAAAAATACGCTACTGTAAAGCCTCCACAAAATCATCAAGTGATCATACATCTTCTGTTACAACTTAATCTCTCTTAATGATGCATTTCTCCCATTCCCTCAACTGCTTCTCATTAAGTGTAATTTCATTATTTTATCATGACTACTTTTACTCTTCTGTAAATAATAGCTAGTTTGCTTGAGTCTCTGAGGCTCAGAATTGAGCAAAATAATCCAGATATGGTCTGAGCAGTAATATCTTCTCCTAGATTCTAGACTCTATACATCTGTTAATTGAACCCTTTATCTATTTTGGCAGCAATCTAATACTGGGGCCTACACTGAGGCTCAATCAAAAAAATAACATCATTCTTTCTAGTTTTCCTCTTTTTTATTTTTTTCTTTTTGTTACTTTGACACTCTGTGGCATCCAAATGAGGATGCCCTAGAGCTGCCTTTTGCCTTCTTGAGCGATCATGGAACTAATGAATGGAAAAGTGTACAGAAAATAAAACAACAGTCTTTGCCTTCTCCCAGGCCAAGAGTAGAGACTGAATAAATATGTGTTCTTTGCATTTTTCCACTTATGACTGGCAACTCTAAGATTCACTTTCTTGCATGCTTGTTTCGAATGTACAAGTTTATCTGGCTTCAGGTTTGGAAAACTCACTAATGCTTTGATGCACTAAGACACAGTTTTCACTGGAAGGGCTTTTATTAAGTGGACAGCTAGGGTGTCACAGGCAAGATATTTGCACAGTACATTAATTTAGAGAGGAAAAGGTTTCTGTGTAACTTAACCGTGCTGAACAGCTATTTCCACTTTACCTGAATAAAGTATTTTCATGTTTTATCACACTAGTTTGCAACTGCAAAAGCTTCACCCAGTTTTTAAGAGTAGCTATGAACTGTCAGGATACATTATTTGGAATGAAGGCTGACAGTTCAAGGCTTGAAAGTAAAATACATTTTATTGTTTAAAAGCATTTTTCCACCACCTCACTTCCATCCCCCTCCCAAATCCCACCTATCCTGTAGCCCCTCGCAAACACCCCTCTCCTTCTTTGCCATGAGATTCACTACAAACATTCTGAAATGGTCTGATCTTCATTAAATAACACTACATAAAGGAAAATCCTAAAGGAGGGGGTTTCTATTCTTATTTGAAATTGAATAATGAGAACGAGTAGTTTTCTCTGTGTATGAGGAACAGATCACAGGCGAGATGACATACACACTGCAGTGCTGAAAGCAAAACAAAACAAAACAAAACAAAACAAAAAAACAGTGCTGCCCAGTTAATGTCCTGAGAAGGGTTATTTTCCATATAAATGCATGCATCCTTGGTGTCTAGAATTTTCCTGAAGTCTCTAACCTATGGCCCATCAGAAGGGAGGCAGCACTGTGAAATCATTCTTTACAACACCTGCTCACGGGACCCTCTAGTCCTTGAAGCAATCTCAGACAGGTCCCAGTTCTGTTGTTTCCAGCCCTTGGTAGAATCTGCTTGCCAGAGAAGAGTTTTTCTAGGTGTCTCAAATCACCCTAAAGTTTATCTACACCCATTGGTGATCCCTCACATATTCCCAAGACTGATAGCCTGTAAAACACCACAAGAGGAGTCTTATTTTGGCCAATGGGCACTCTCCTCCTCCACAGCTCCCTTCCTCTCACCACAGCACCACCATGATTGAAGAGGCAGACTTTTATTCAGAGCAAACACTGCCGGAAAGAAGGGACTGGGAAAAAATTAACTCACAAATGAAAATCTTTTGTTGATAATGATATTCTACAATAGGAGCCTAATCTCCTACGTATATTATCATCTGGCAAACTAGTTACACATTTAATAAGATTTTGCTGTATAAATTATAAATGAAATAAACAATCCTGTCACCATGGTGTGCAATGAATACACCACATGTTATATGTAAATATATTAGTCATTTGCCTTTTGTTTATGTGTCACCGAAATCCATTTTCTTTATGGTGTATTTTCTATTCCCTATGCGTTCCAACCAAAGTCATTTCAACCGTACACATATCGGCCTTTAAAGTGGAATTATGTTGTTATTGTCCTTTTCCTGCCCAGTTTTAATAACACCTGCCTTTGTGCCAGTTTCATTTACTGCTCCAAATTGTAATTCAACAGAGAACAACAACAAAAACAGCAAAAATCCCAACCATCCTAACAGCAAATGTGACTCTAGAAAGGAGCTGTGTGATCTATTGACACAATACAGAAAACATATTGAAACAATTTTTATTCTCATTATTTTTCCCCCAGATTAAATACATCCCATAAAGCAAGTTTCCATATTCCGCATGTCTGCCCCCCACCCTCAACTAAAGCCAAACCTTTGGCTTTTAATGAGATGATTTAAAAAAACAAAAACAAAAACGGAATCAATGGTTCAGCCTTTCTTTCAAGTGGTGGCATTTTTATTTTAAGCCACAAAGCATAAATGCATGAAGGATGCAAATGTGGGCTCTTTCAATGGCTCACCACAGCGTGACAGCTGTGGACAGGATCAAGACAAAAGCCACTACTGCTCCAAGAAAATGATGGCTTAGGCATCTCCATCCCAATCAATAATCTGGCATGTTGAGGTCAATCACTGCATGGCCGTATTCAGTTCGAGCCAGTCAAAGATTATTAGTTTGACACCCAGAGGCGATTTCTTTCTGCTGCGGATGGCAGAGAGAGAGAGCCTGTACGCGTCTCTTCAGAACCAAATGGAGAAAACCTATTTATAACAGAGCTTTCACTGGCTCTGGATTTTCAGAGAAATTCCATATTTGTTAGGAGCAATACCCGACCATATTCTCCGAGCTGAGAAATCCTTCTTCCAAAATGGTCACTAAGCTCATTTTGTGTTTGGCCCATTCCCAAGAAAACAAGTGTTGCTGAGCCCCTGCTATGTTCCAGGCCCTAATCTAGGACCTGGGGGTGGAAGAGGACCAAGATTCACTTCTTATCCTCATGGAGAGGGGAATCTGGAAGATTCTCCCAAAGTGCTAATCCTCTAAATGTTCCCCCAGCCTTTGTATGCCCATCCTTCTAAATCGGCGCCCCCTTCTCTATATTACCCTCCCCCAGGCTTGACAGATAGGCACTGGGACAAAGAGAAGAGGGGAAGCAAGAGCAGCATTGTTTCAGATCCTTTATGGCTAGGAGTTATCTGGAGGTTGCAAGTGGGTTCTAGAGAGCATCTTAATGCTTCATGAACTACCAAGAGGGCCCTAGAATTAACCATAGAGAAGCAACTTCAAACTAACCTACTAGTTCCATCCGTGCAGTCCACCGCCTGTCTTGGGGACTCACCTATGTTTGCTAACAGAAGGCAGTTTATGGTGAGAACTCCACAGGACTGCATGGACTAGGGCTCTTGCTGTCTGAGACTTCACTGGCCATGTTTTACTGTTTCTCCTGGATGGCATGCTATAGAGTGTAATAAATCTCAGTTTGTTTATATTCTGTGTCTGTATTTGCACTTTGGTGATTATATTTGAATTCATGCAAGATCTTTTTTTTTTTTTTTTAAGGAACTCAAGCATAATCTTCTCATTAATCCTGTCCTGTTTGTCTGTTATTAATAGGCCACTGTACAATGTATTCTGCTGCAAAACTCCACCAGGCATGACTAATTCAGATAATTAATTTGCTAGAACATTAACACCATCAAATGAGCCTGCTAAACCGGTAAATTTAAAGTAAATTAAACTTAATTTGCAGGTTATTGCAATTAAGTCTGCCTTGTCTTTCTGAGGGATTTCAACATCCTCAGTATTTAAGAGGCAATCATAATGCATGCAAGTGGGCGGGCTTTTTGGCTAATTAACACAAGAGTCTAATCTGCTTTTCAATTAGGGTGGATGTTTATAATGTGCTGGTGACAGTGTTGCGATTCACTGCAGCATAACAGGAGTGCATGGCATAATTATAGCTGAAAAGAAAAGCTCATGCCGGGCCTTTTTAGGGGTTAATGAGACATTGGCAGCTTCCAGCTGAGGAGATCCGAGCCAGTTTAGTGTGGCTTCAAGAGGAAACCACCCATAGGGGTTTCCTTTGAAGTGTCAAAAGGTCCCCTTGTTCTGGGTGGCTTATGTTTCATTTGTCTGAGTGGCATATCAAAAATTGATGAGCTGCCAGCAGCAGTCCCTATGACATTAATTCACCAATTGTGTTTCTAATAGTTTCATCCTTAAATAAATTTGGATGATGAGAATGGTAAGGAGAGCCAAGGTTCTGAAAACAATGAGGGCCAGGCCATCGTAAGGAGTTTCTGTGGCCCGGACAACTGTAGCGGGCCCCAAATGTTGAAGGCACGCCTGACCTGGTCCACCCCAGGTTGTTCGCGGGAGGAAGACAAAGATGTATTGTGCCGGTGCCTTCTGCTGGACGGCAGCCCCTGGAAACAGCGATAAAGATGTGACATTCTCTGGAGCTTGGTGGAGACTCCAACTGTCTTGAGAGAAATGGTAGACTGGGGTTTCCAGAGGAAAAGCTCCTCTGGGGTTGAGACCGTCAGGACCTCAGAAACACTCTCAGTCAAGTCACCAGTATACACGTGTACCTGGGCAGACGGGGACATGACAGAGCCCACCAGTGACATAATCAGATAGGGCCTACATTTGGGACAAGAAAATAAATCTTATCTCCCAGTCAACACAAAACCAAGCTGGTTTGAGTCTCAGTTCTAAACTGAGACTACTTGTGGAGAAGCTCTGTTCCACTTTATGGATACTGAAAGCCATGTGAACAAATCATAGTTTGTGGATTTAGATGTTCTGTGGTTATACAGGGAGGAAAAGAGAATTTGGAAACAGATGGCTGTCTCTGGGATGAAGACCATACATGATGTGCCCAAAAGTTTTCTGGGTTGGAATGACCACATCCTCAAATGTTTAGGTGAGCAAATGGAAAACAAAGACCTCAAAATCCACACAAAAATAAAAGTTCTCACCCCTGCAGGACTACATGTTTGTTTGTTTGTTTTATTTTTTGAGGGGGCGGTACAGAGCAGCAGCAAAGGGAGAGAGAGAATCTTCAGCAGGCACCATGACCCTGAGATCATGACCTGAGCCAAAATCAAGGGTCGGATGCTCAACGAACTAAGCCACCCAGGCCACACCACTACATGTTTTCTTTTAAGAACACCCAGTTATGTGCCACCTAGGTGGCTCAGCCAGTTAAGCGTCTTCCTTCAGCTCGGTGTCCTGGGATAGAGTCCCATGTGGGGCTCCTTGCTCAATGGGAACACTTCTTCTCCACTTCTTCTCCCTCTCTCTCTCTCTGCTGTTCCCTCTATTTTTGCTCTCTTGCTGTCTCTCTCTTTCTCAAATAAATAAGTAAAATCTTTTTAAAAAATCACCAATTTATATATGATGATTACAAAGAACATTCCAAAGATGGTCCTTTTTTTGGCCTCCATGTATTTTGCATAAAGTAAGTCATCACTGGGTAAAACAGTACCTTTTCATGGATAAAAAATTATTTCAGTTATTTGAAAAAGATTAATCTGATTATCCAAGTGAATTGGAAAATCTCCTAAACTAGTTGTTATGTAGGCATAGCCAAAGAATGTCCTGACATATTTCAATAGACGTTGCTGATAAATTCATCATTCATTTATTCAGTTACTCTTTGAGGCCATATTATGTGCTGAGAACTATGCACTGAGGCTAAGGTAAAGAACGAAGTGGGCAATGTCCTTATATTCATGGAGATGACACATAAACAGGTAACCATCATTTGTTGATAAATATAACGATGACAATAAAACAGAATAACATGGCAGAGAGACACAAGTGCTACTTTTAATTGTGAATTAGGGAAAGACTTTGCAAGGAGGTGACATTTAAGCTGAGACCAAAATGATACTGAAAAGTTTCAAGTAGGGGATGACCTAATTTGCATTTTCAAAAGATCACTTTGGCTGCTGTCTGGAAAAATAGAAGGGGAAGAATACAACACTGTAAGAATGGAAATAGTGAGGCTATTTAGAGGACAATTAGTGTTTTAGAAACTACCACTCAGTCCAAACTTTGGGATTAGAAGTATGATTCAGAGGTAGATTCAACAAGTCCTGCTGTAAAGGGCATTGAAATTTTGAATAAATTATTAGACATATAAGTGGCAATGTCAAGTTGGAAGTTGGATATATGAGTCTGGCAATTAAGTGAGACACCAGAGCCAAAGATATAATATAGGGAGGCATGAGTCTGCAATTGGTATTCAAAAACATGGGCAGGCTGGTTACCCCTGGGAAAGAGTAGCTTGGAGCAGAGGAGGAGTCCCAGAATCAAGTTATACAGGGAGGAAGAAGCCAGCAAAGCAGAGGCTGAATGGCCATGAAGGCAGGAAATAAACAAACAAATATGGTGTGAAAGGGGGGAGGAAGAGGGTAACACTGGAAACAAGAGAAAATGTCTCAAGAAAAAGGGAGCAGTTGGCTGTCTTGAATTCTAATGAGAAGTTGAATAAGATGAAAAGAGATAAATGTCCATTGGATTTAGCATCATCATGGAAGTCAATTGTGACCTTGAATGGAGCAATTTCAGCCATATGTGGGGCCCAAAGGAAGCCTGATTAGGGTGCATGGAGGTGAGAATGGGAGATGAAGTGGTGTAGACAGTGTCTGCAGATAATTATTAGAAGGCTTGGCTATGAAGGTAAAATAAAGTGGAAGTAAGAGGCGCCTGGGAGGCTCAGATGACTAAGCATCTACTCTCAGCTCAGTTCATGATCCCAGGGTACTGGGATTGAGCCCCATGTCTGGCTCCCTGCTCAGTGGGGAGTTTGCCTCTCCCTCTGCCCCTACCCCCACTCATTTCTTTTTCTCTCTCTCAAATAATTAAATAAAATCTTAAAAAAAAAAAAGTAAAATTGTGCACAAGCAGGAAGGTGAGGTCCCAAAAGATAGTTTTAAATATGACAGAGAGCATATGCACATGTTGATAGCAATGATCCAGGAAAGAGAGAAATATTAATTAGAGAAGTAAAAAGGGGATGAGATCCATCGCACATAAGGAAGGCTTAGACTTTGGTGAGAGTAGCAGCTCTCCAGCCTTGACAACCAAAGAAGAACCTGTAATGGCTTAATTCTACTTAGCACAATGTCCTCAAATTTCATCCATTTTTTTCACATTTTACAAAATTCCCCCCTTTTTAAAGGATGAATAATATTCCATTGTATGTACATACCACATTTCTTTTATCCATTCATCTGCCAATGGACAGGTTGTTTCAATATCTTGGCTACTGTGAATAGTGCTGTTATGAACTGAAAGTGCTAATACATTTTGAGATCCTGATTTCTAGGATAAATACCTAGAAGTAGGATGGTTGGATCATTTGATAGTTCTATTTTTAACTTTTTTGAGGCACTAACATACTGTTTTCCATACACTTAAAAGTTAGTTAAGAGGTAGATCTGGTGTAAAGTATTTTAATGATGAAAAGAAATTAAAATAAAATAAATAAAATAATAGACTGAAGGAGAACCTAAGTGTGTGGGAAGATGCAGTCAGGAGAACTCATGTGAGAAAGTCATTTGAGGGTCAGAAGCAAGCCAATAATAGATTAGGTCCAATTCACTGCTTAACTCTAAATGCCTTCATTATGAGTACTGTGTACTTATTGAAGAAAAAAAAGTGGGAAATACAGAAAACCTAGAGAAAACAATTGCCCACAACCTGAGGAATAATATAGTAGTCTAACAGTAAAGGAGCAGGATACAGAAGTGTGGATATATTTCTCCAAAGAAATCCCATGATGAGACTTAAAAAGAGGGGTCTATCTGCAGCCCTATAGGAACCTATATCAGGGAAATATTCAGAAAAAGTTCATCTGTACTGGATCTTTGATCAAACCTTAACTTCTGGCTTGTGACTTGTGCTAGTCTCTGTCATCTCAGCATTTCTCTGTGAGTCCTACTTTGGTGCTGTATCATAGAAACTGAAACATTCTTAATTTCCTTAAATTCCAAGCCCTTTCACAATGGTACTAAATATTGTGTGAAACAGAGAGGTTTTAATCCTTTTACAAGAAAGAAATTTTCATGTATATAATAGGATGTTTTAGGGGATTTTTCCTGTAAATTTTCTGGCCAGGTTGCAATGAGGGGTACCATGGTAGGAATTACAGAAAGACAAAATGGATGCCCAGGGAACAATGAGGCACTCACTCTCAGAGTGTGAAGGTGAGACTGAGTGCTTCTGTAAATGTTGCTCCCCGGGCACAGCAGCCAAGTCTTGCCTTATCCAAGCCCTGCCCTGGCAAACAGTCTTGTCTGTCTGTAAGTTATGTCTGGGAGCTATTCTCAAAACGTGGTAGGCTAGATGCACCAGGAATGGGTGTTAGCACATTCTTTTCTGTACCAATTTAAAGATGTAGTAACTATTGATATGTGGATTTGTGAACGAAATAAAAAATAAAAGAAAAAAATGTGCAGTTAGAATCAGCTCCTCTTTATTTTCCTAAATTAAAGGTCTATTTTGTTCTCATATAAAGGTGAGTGACTATGAGTCAATAGAAGTCACTGTTATACTGCAGTGGAAGGAGGCAAAGCCTGTAACACAGGAATGGGAATGCTCAATGAATGGGAATCGTTCTTTTCAAAAAACCATCAATGCTAGCTCTGATTTTTGCTCAATACTGCATTATTCTGACTTTAATATTTTTAAAAACACACACCTTAATTTTAAAATATTATGAAGGGCACATATTGCATGGATCACTAGGTGTGGTACATAAACAATGAATTTCAGAACACTGAAAAGAAATAAAATTAAGTTAAATTTTAAAAAAATTTTTAAAATAAAAAGACACAATTTGCTTTCCAGTAGATATTTGTATTGGCAGGTATACTTTTGTCCTTTGTTCTGTTCTTACACTGATAACTACATCTTCTATAACGTATTAAAATTTACAAACTGCTTTCATCCATACTAGCTCATTGGTTCTTCACAACCATATGAGCTATGTAGTATCACATATAAAGAAATAGAGTTCAGACAAGTTAAGTGACTTGCCCTATTTCACAACCACAGAAACATAGAGTTAAAGGTTATAACCCAGGACTTCTAACTGGAGATCCTAGATCTTCCTACTCGGTGCCATCAACAATTAGATGAAAAGTCTTCTCCTCCTGGATGAGTGTGAAACCAGCAATATTTCAAGCTGCTATTTTATAAGTCTGACTCAAAAGGTGTTCGTTCGCAGCAATGGAGAGGAGAGAGAAAGAAATGAGAATAGAGTTGTAAAATCAAGAATGCAAATTGCTTTTTTACTCAACCAACCCCCTGTAGAAAGTTCTCCTTATATGTCTGAGTCAGGATAGCCTGGAATAGAGAATATACTCTAGTCAGCCCTAAATTCTCTATGGCTTAAATCAACCAAATTTAATTCCTATTCATGTGACAGGGCATATGATCAGTGTAATCACCCAGAGACCAAGCTCCATCTTGACATAGGTAACCACACCACAGAAGCTGGAGAAAGAGAACCTGGTGATCCATGACCCTTCTCCTCCCCCAAGCTGTTGTGTCCCCCAGGACGCATCTCTGTTGACTCAGTGATGCCATCCCATTTCCAGGCATCACAGCTCCAAATCTGGGAGTCCTTTTTAACCCTATCTCTCCTTCATCCTCTCTAGCATCTTGCTAACTAGTTACCAAATCCTGTAGATTTTTCTTTTCTTTCATCTCTGATTTCAGCATCTTCATTTGAAGAATGATGTCTGAAGGTCAATGAATATAGTATATGAGGGCTCTACAAATACCATTTGAGAAGACAGCTCTTGACTTTATATATATTTTTGCTTCAGAAAGAGCACAAGCTTTGGAATCAGAAGGCTTTAAGTTTTTGTACCATGGTGTTTCCTGTAATATTTTCCAGGTCACTTAATTTCTATAAGCATAAATTTCTAGATCTGTAAAATGGGCATAAGAGAATGTTTATGCCCCCACACTGTAGTGAAGATTAAATGGTGTCATAAGTGTTAAAGTACTTTGTAAGTTATAAAATCTCATACACATGGTAGGAATTACCATTATTAATATTAATGTGAGCCAAGTAGTAATAACTTTGAAGCAATTAGCAGTTATTAATATACTAAACTGAATTTACTTGTCCTAATGAACTACAGAATGGCTTTATTTAAAGGGTAGAGGCAATGGTTAATTTATTCAATTTATCCAATTCAATGGTTAATTTATTCATCTGTCAAGCACATACTATATGGCAATTGCTTTGCCAGGTGCAATAGACCATGGAAGCCAAAAAAAGATAGTGTTTATCCTTATGGATATTATATAGCCATTATATGGAGATTATATAGCCATTATCATCTAAGACAAGACTGTGTTAATATGGAAAAACCAGAAAAAATCAAAGTACTGTGAGATATTGCAAAAAGAAAGAGCAACGGGAACCATCAGGAAAGATATTGAGGTGGTGGAATCTGAGCTGGACAATTAAGAAGGGCTAACTTTTCAACAAGTGAAGGGTGTAACGGTATATGGAAACATGGCCAAATCTGAGTAAAGACTTCACTTCTTATTAGTTTTGTGACCCTGCACATTGCCTTAACTTTTCTGAAATTGCAGGGCTGCGGTGAGGAATTAGAAATGAAATGTGAAAGCATTGCTTCTGGCACTGGGATGTGTGACTACACAAAGAGAGGTTGTCGTATGCAGAGTCTGATGCTGTGGTTCTTGGGGTGGAGCCTCCAGAGATGCTGCCTCTCTAACGATCTCGCAGGTGATGCTGATGCACTTGACCCATGGACCACACTTAAGAAGCAGGATTCAAATCCCTTTGTACAGTGCCTAAAACATAATAGTGCCTGTTCTATCAATGCTCCTATTCATAGAAGTATTTCCCAGTCACCCAATGGTTTAAGGCAATATTCAAAATATAACAATTTGGGACCTGTTCACCAAAATTTGCCTGAAATCCCTACAGATTTCTCATGTCAAATATATCTCCTAAACATGAACAAATAATGATCTTTAATAGCTGCCAAAGGTAAAGGAAATAGTTTTTAATATAGAGTATAAATATTTTTAATATTACAATCAGCGCTCTTGCTTTAAATATCTACTTAAGCAAATGGATGTATCTATAATTAATAGCCATAATAATCATTTGAAACTCTGCTCCATAGAGTTTTTAAACAATTTGAGAAAAAAAAAAATGTCAACAGCAAAACATATTACTTTGTCAGTCCCTAATCGATAACAGTTTTAAATTGGCCATAAAAATACTTTCCTTCTAGAGGAGTCAAGATGGCGGAGAAGTAGCAGGCTGAGACTACTTCAGGTAGCGGGAGATCAGCTAAATAGCTTATCTAAAGATTGCAAACACCTATAAATCCAATGGGAGATTGAAGAGAAGAAGAACAGTAATTCCAGAAACAGAAAATCAACCACTTTCTGCAAGGTAGGACTGGAGGAAAAGTGAATCCAAAGCGACGGGAAGATAGACCGCGGGGGGAGGGGCCGGCTCCCGGCGAGCGGAGGAGCAACGGAGCACAAAATCAGGACTTTTAAAAGTCTGTTCCACTGAGGGACATCGCTCCAGAAGCTTAACTGGGGTGAAGCCCAGGCGGGGTCAGCGCGGCCTCAGGTCCCACAGGGTCACAGAAGGATCGGGGGTGTCTGAGTGTCGCGGAACTTACCGGTATTAGAACAGGGAAGCCGGCTGCGGAGACAGAGCCGAGGAGTGAGCTCTAAACTCGGGGTTGCCTTGGGCCGGTCGCAGGCTCGGTCAGCTCGGAGCGCGACCGGAGGCCAGGGTGACGGGAGTCATTGGGCGCTGTTCTCTGAGGGCGCACTGAGGAGTGGGGCCCCGGCTCTCGGCTCCTCCGGGCCGGAGACCGGGAGGCCGCCATCTTCACTCCCGTCCTCCGAAACTCTACGGAAAGCGCTCAGGGAACAAAAGCTCCCGAAAGCAAACCCAGCAAACCCGAGCAGATTACTCAGCTCGGCCCAGGTAAGGGCGGTGCAACTCCGCCTGGGGCAAAGACGCTTGAGAATCACTACAACAGGCCCCTCCCCCAGAAGATCAACGAGAAACCCAGCCAGGACCAAGTTCACCTACCAAGGAGTGCAGTTTCAATACCAAGGAGAGCGGCGGAATTCCAGAGGAGAAGAAAGCAAAGCATGGAACTCATGGCTTTCTCCCCATGATTCTTTAGCCTTGCAGTTAATTTAATTTTTTTTCTCTTTTTCAATTTTTTTTCTCTTCTTCTGCTAAATTTTTTTAACTTTTACCGTTTTCTTTTTTTAACGTTTTTTAAATAGTTTATCTAATATATATATATATATATATATATATATATATATTCCTTTTTATATTTTTTATCGGCTTTCTTTTTTTTAATAGTTTCTTTTTTTTTCTTTTTTTTTTTTTCTTCTGAACCCCCTTTTATCCCCTTTCTCCCCCCTCACGATTTGGGATCTCTTCTGATTTGGCTAAAGCATATTTTCCTGGGGTTGTTGCCACCCTTTTAGTATTTTACTTGCTCCTTCATATACTCTTATCTGGACAAAATGACAGGGCGGAAAAATTCACAACAAAAAAAAGAACAAGAAGCAGTACCAAAGGCTAGGGACCTAATCAATACAGACATTGGTAATATGTCAGATATAGAGTTCAGAATGACGATTCTCAAGGTTCTAGCCGGGCTTGAAAAAGGCATGGAAGATATTAAAGCAACCCTCTCGGGAGATATAAAAGCCCTTTCTGGAGAAATAAAAGAACTAAAATCTAACCAAGTTGAAATCAAAAAAGCTATTAATGAGGTGCAATAAAAAATGGAGGCTCTCACTGCTAGGATAAATGAGGCAGAAGAAAGAATTAGCGATATAGAAGACCAAATGACAGAGAATAAAGAAGCTGAACAAAAGAGGGACAAACAGCTACTGGACCACGAGGGGAGAATTCGAGAGATAAGTGATACCATAAGACGAAACAACATTAGAATAATTGGGATTCCAGAAGAAGAGGAAATGGAGAGGGGAGCAGAAGGTATATTGGAGAGAATTATTGGAGAGAATTTCCCCAATATGGCAAAAGGAACAAGCCTCAAAATCCAGGAGGTTCAGAGAACCCCCCTCAAAATCAATAAGAATAGGTCCACACCCCGTCACCTAATAGTAAAATTTACAAGTCTTAATGACAAAGAAAAGATCCTGAAAGCAGCCCGGGAAAAGAAGTCTGTAACGTACAATGGTAAAAATATTAGATTGGCAGCAGACTTATCCACAGAGACCTGGCAGGCCAGAAAGAGCTGGCATGATATATTCAGAGTACTAAATGAGAAAAACATGCAGCCAAGAATATTATATCCAGCTAGGCTATCATTGAAAATAGACAGAGAGATTAAAAGCTTCCAGGACAAACAAAAACTGAAAGAATTTGCAAACACCAAACCAGCTCTACAGGAAATATTGAAAGGGGTCCTCTAAGCAAAGAGAGACCCTCAAAGTAGTAGATCAGAAAGAAACAGAGACAATATACAATAACAGTCACCTTACAGGCAATACAATGGCACTAAATTCATATCTCTCAATAGTTACCCTGAATGTTAATGGGCTAAATGCCCCAATCAAAAGACACAGGGTATCAGAATGGATAAAAAAACAAAACCCATCTATATGTTGCCTACAAGAAACTCATCTTAAACCTGAAGACACCTCCAGGTTTAAAGTGAGGGGGTGGAAAAGAATTTACCATGCTAATGGACATCAGAAGAAAGCAGGAGTGGCAATCCTTATAGCAGATCAATTAGATTTTAAGCCAAAGACTATAATAAAAGATGAGGAAGGACACTATATCATACTCAAAGGAACTGTCCAACAAGAAGATCTAACAATTTTAAATATCTATGCCCCTAACGTGGGAGCAGCCAACTATATAAACCAATTAATAACAAAATCAAAGAAACACATCGACAATAATACAATAATAGTAGGGGATTTTAACACTCCCCTCACTGAAATGGACAGATCATCCAAGCAAAAGATCCACAAGGAAATAAAGGCCTTAAATGACACACTGGACCAGATGGACATCACAGATATATTCAGAACATTTCATCCCAAAGCAACAGAATACACATTCTTCTCTAGTGCACATGGAACATTCTCCAGAATAGATCACATTCTTGGTCCTAAATCAAGTCTTAAACGGTATCAAAAGATTGGGATCATTCCCTGCATATTTTCAGACCACAATGCTCTAAAGCTAGAACTCAATCACAAGAGGAAATTTGGAAAGAACCCAAATACATGGAGACTAAACAGCATCCTTCTAAAGAATGAATGGGTCAATCAGGAAATTAAAGAAGAATTGAAAAAATTTATGGAAACAAATGATAATGAAAACACAACGGTTCAGAATCTGTGGGACACAACAAAGGCAGTCCTGAGAGGAAAATATATAGCAATACAAGCCTTTCTCAATAAACAAGAAAGGTCTCAGGTACACAACCTAACCCTACACCTAAAGGAGCTGGAGAAAGAACAAGAAAGAAAGCCTAAACCCAGCAGGAGAAGAGAAATCATAAAGATCAGAGCAGAAATCAATGAAATAGAAACCAAAAAAACAATAGAACAAATCAACGAAACTAGGAGCTGTTTCTTTGAAAGAATTAATAAGATTGATAAACCCCTGGCCAGACTTATCAAAAAGAAAAGAGAAAGGACTCAAATAAATAAAATCATGAATGAAAGAGGAGAGATCACAATGAACACCAAAGAAATACAGACAATTATAAGAACATACTATGAGCAACTCTACGCCAAAAAATTTGACAATCTGGAAGAAATGGATGCTTTCCTAGAGACATATAAACTACCACAACTGAACCAGGAAGAAATGGAAAGCCTGAACAGACCCATAACCAGTAAGGAGATTGAAACAGTCATCAAAAATCTCCAAACAAACAAAAACCCAGGGCCAGATGGCTTCCCAGGGGAATTCTACCAAACATTTAAAGAAGAACTAATTCCTATTCTCCTGAAACTGTTCCAAAAAATAGAAATAGAAGGAAAACTTCCAAACTCATTTTATGAGGCCAGCATCACCTTGATCCCAAAACCAGACAAAGATCCCATCAAAAAAGAGAACTACAGACCAATATCCTTGATGAACACAGATGCAAAAATTCTCGCCAAAATACTAGCCAATAGGATTCAACAGTACATTAAAAGGATTATTCACCACGACCAAGTGGGATTTATTCCAGGGCTGCAAGGTTGGTTCAATATCCGCAAATCAATCAATGTGATACAACACATTAATAAAAGAAAGAACAAGAACCATATGATACTCTCCATAGATGCTGAAAAAGCATTTGACAAAGTACAGCATCCCTTCCTGATCAAAACTCTTCAAAGTGTAGGGATAGACGGCACATACCTCAATATTATCAAAGCCATCTATGAAAAACCCACCGCAAATATCATTCTCAATGGAGAAAAACTGAAAGCTTTTCCGCTAAGGTCAGGAACACGGCAGGGATGTCCATTATCACCACTGCTATTCAACATAGTACTAGAAGTCCTAGCCTCAGCAATCAGACAACAAAAGGAAATTAAAGGCATCCAAATCGGCAAAGAAGAAGTCAAACTATCACTCTTTGCAGATGATATGATACTATATGTGGAAAACCCAAAAGACTCCACTCCAAAACTGCTAGAACTTGTACAGGAATTCAGGAAAGTGTCAGGATATAAAATCAATGCACAGAAATCAGTTGCATTTCTCTACACCAACAACAAGACAGAAGAAAGAGAAATTAAGGAGTCCATCCCATTTACAATTGCACCCAAAACTATAAGATACCTAGGAATAAACCTAACCAAAGAGACTAAGAATCTATACACAGAAAACTATAAAGTACTCATGAAAGAAATTGAGGAAGACACAAAGAAATGGAAAAATGTTCCATGCTCCTGGATTGGAAGAATAAATATTGTGAAAATGTCTATGCTACCTAAAGCAATCTACACATTTAATGCAATTCCTATCAAAGTACCATTCATTTTTTTCAAAGAAATGGAACAAATAATCCTAAAATTCATATGGAACCAGAAAAGACCTCGAATAGCCAAAGGAATATTGAAAAAGAAAGCCAAAGTTGGTGGCATCACAATTCCGGACTTCAAGCTCTATTACAAAGCTGTCATCCTCAAGACAGCATGGTACTGGCACAAAAACAGACACATAGATCAATGGAACAGAATAGAGAGCCCAGAAATAGACCCTCAACTCTATGGTCAACTCATCTTCAACAAAGCAGGAAAGAATGTCCAATGGAAAAAAGACAGCCTCTTCAATAAATGGTGTTGGGAAAATTGGACAGCCACATGCAGAAAAATGAAATTGGATCATTTCCTTATACCACACACGAAAATAGACTCAAAATGGATGAAGGATCTCAATGTGAGAAAGGAATCCATCAAAATCCTTGAGGAGAACACAGGCAGCAACCTCTTCGACCTCAGCCGCAGCAACATCTTCCTAGGAACATCACCAAAGGCAAGGGAAGCAAGGGCAAAAATGAACTTTTGGGATTTTATCAAGATCAAAAGCTTTTGCACAACAAAGGAAACAGTTAACAAAACCAAAAGACAACTGACAGAATGGGAGAAGATATTTGCAAATGACATATCAGATAAAGGGCTAGTGTCCAAAATCTATAAAGAACTTAGCAAACTCAACACCCAAAGAACAAATAATCCAATCAAGAAATGGGCAGAGAACATGAACAGACATTTCTGCAAAGAAGACATCCAGATGGCCAACAGACACATGAAAAAGTGCTCCATATCACTCGGCATCAGGGAAATACAAATCAAAACCACCATGAGATATCACCTCACACCAGTCAGAATGGCTAAAATTAACAAGTCAGGAAATGACAGATGCTGGCGAGGATGCAGAGAAAGGGGAACCCTCCTACACTGTTGGTGGGAATGCAAGCTGGTGCAACCACTCTGGAAAACAGCATGGAGGTTCCTCAAAATGTTGAAAATAGAACTACCCTATGACCCAGCAATTGCACTGCTGGGTATTTACCCTAAAGATACAAACGTAGTGATCCGAAGGGGCACGTGCACCCGAATGTTTATAGCAGCAATGTCTATGATAGCCAAACTATGGAAAGAACCTAGATGTCCATCAACAGACGAATGGATAAAGAAGATGTGGTATATATACACAATGGAATACTATGCAGCCATCAAAAGAAATGAAATCTTGCCATTTGCGACGACGTGGATGGAACTAGAGGGTATCATGCTTAGCGAAATAAGTCAATCGGAGAAAGACAACTATCATATGATCTCCCTGATATGAGGGAGAGGAGATGCAACATGGGGGGTTGAGGGGGTAGGAGAAGAATAAATGTAACAAGATGGGATTGGGAGGGAGACAAACCATAAGTGACTCTTAATCTCACAAAACAAACTGAGGGTTGATGGGGGGGGTTGGGAGAGGGGGGATTGGGTTATGGATATTGGGGAGGGTATGTGCTATGGTGAATGCTGTGAAGTGTGTAAACCTGGCGATTCACAGACCTGTACCCCTGGGGATAAAAATATATGTTTATAAAAAAAATAAAATTAAAAAAAATACTTTCCTTCTCGTATATAACATTTCTCGTTATAACCACTCTCCCATATGAAATACTGAGATGATCTCTCTGAGTCATTTCTGAGCTTTGCATGTATGACCATTGTTGTAGCTGTGGTATTACACTGATAGACCTCTAGTGTTCAAGGTACCTGACACCTAGAAAGAGCCACCTAGCTGATGAGATTCCACTTTCCCAGCCAAGTGGCCTCCCTGATAAATTTGGACAATTTGGCTGGCTTTCTTTGTGCATGTCAAGCTGAGGTTTAATCACTTGTTTAAAAAGATTGAGGTATGTTTAGTGTTTTAAGAAAAGAAAGCAACTTAGAAAAATAGATGTGAAAAGATGAAATTCTATCCCCACATCTTGGGTGGCAGAACAACTCTCCAAATCCTCAAGATAATCCCATTTGGTCACATCAGTCAGCATGATGAGTGCATGTGTATGGCTTTGCCATCCACTGGGATCCAGAATTAGCAGCCAGGGCCAGGACCATGCCTGCACATAGACTTTGCTAATCCATTCAGTCCAGTGCAACAGCTGGAACAGAGCCGTGTTGTACAGAATTGGGCCCACATCCCTCACAATTCACTGGGATGAACAACTTGCGACCTTCCTCATGTTTTACTTTCCAAACACACACAGCGCCTTTCCTGACGCAGACCCTAAATGAATCTTTAAAATACTGAACGTTACTTGCGAAGGATAACTGTGTGCGAATGATCATGATCATATAGACGAAGGTGATAATAAGAGTAATGTGCATGTGCCTGGAAGATAGAAAGGTGTATCCGTTCTCCCTTCCCGGAGTTTAGAAACTAGATGATCAAGAAAGTTAGTTCCTGGGTATAAATGGCATGAAGGCTCTTGACATTCATGAGAGCAATAGTAACAAAGAATCTGTTTGGGGCTTGGGAATATTTATATTGCAGAGTCTCTATCTTTCTTTGTTTTATGAAATAAGCTTTTTAGAAATAAGAGCAATTTTTAAAAGATAAAGGTCTGCACTCTTTGGTGTGCACTTTAGTGGTTTTCTTTATTTCCTTTCTGTAAAGCACTGTGCAACCGTTCTTCTGGAATACCAATCACCATAAATTCTGGCCTACAAGTGCATGACTAATCTAATTGCAGGCAGAGAGGATCGTTTGCTAATGCTCTCACTAGAGCTCTGTACTAAATGATTTGCTCAGAGAGCAATTGATGCCCCTAGAAAACTTTGAAAAATGTTCTAGTTAGAAACAACTTTGTCCATGTCAAATATTTTCTGTTTTTATCTCCATCATTTTTATTCTTTAGGACATTCGGATGAAAATTTCATCTCTTTTGCTTGAGGGTTCATGTGCTCCTGCTTATTCCTCACCTGAAATCATGAGCTCATTGTGACAGTATAAGATGCCAAATTGGGTGTCATGGAAATCACTATGCAGAACCCCAACCCTCAGCCACTACTTATACAAGAAAAAAAGAAAGAAAAGAAAGGCCAGTGATTTGTCTTCAGAACATGATACCCATTACTTATAAATTATTGTTAATTATATATTGAGATAAATATAGAATCATCATTTCTACATGCCTTGCAAATAGACAAGTTCTTAAAAATTTATCAGTGTCCTTAAGATTTGGATGATATTAAACAATGAATCATTGTGCATGTGTGCAGCCTTTTGAGGTCTTCAAAAAAAAATTACTGAAGAATTGCAGATACTAAACTGTTCGCTATGGGTATGGCAGCAGCTCTGTTCAGCTCTCCCTTACATATCCCAATGGAAGGAAAACATTTACTGTTGAGAGTATGGAAGAGCCAATGACCGGTCTCAGTGCATTCTCCATTGTTGTTAACTGCTTCACCTCACCCACCACTTACCAGTGAACTCAGCTAGCCCAGAAACCCCACGTTCAAACCCCAATACTATTAGATCTCAGAACATTATTAGCCAACTCCAGTCTAGAAGAGTCAAAAATAACCAGTGGAGTTGAGGTGGGGGAGAAATGTATATATAGGGTTAACTAGAGGGAATTTATAGATCAGAAAGGCAATACCATCTGAGTTGATTTCATGAGTACATTTGGAATACCTTATCATGCATATCATGAAGATTATCATTGACCAGTATATAAGCATCATAAAATAATTTCCGAAGGACTAAATAACAACAATTTAATACATTTTGACCCTTCATTCTAGTTTTATTTCCTATTGGCTGGATTTTTTTGGGATCACAATGTATCATGAGATTTAAATTACATCAATTGACAGGTAACATCAGTTTCTCAACTTTTTTTTTAATATTTTATTTAATTATTTGACAGAAAGAAAGAGAGAGAGAGATCACAAGCAGGCAGAGAGGCAGGCAGAGAGAAAGGAGGAAGCAGGCTCCCTGCTGAGCAGAGAATCCAATGCGGGGCTCAATCCCAGGGCCCTGGGATCATGACCTGAGCCGAAGACAGAAGCTTAACCCACTGAGCCACCCAGACGTCCTAGACCTTTTTATTTTAAATAGAAATTGACAAAATACCCATAGCCTGGGTAAATGTAATCGAGGCAAAACAGGAGTTTCAAAGGCAAAAGAGGATCTTTATCGCAATTCAGCTTTAAATGGTCAAGCAGACCACAAGTGCCCACCAGAGGCTCTCCGTATGAAGAGCAAGACACATGGAAGCACACACAAAGCTCGGGGCACTGTCCTGCCCACAAAAGTTGACAATCCCCTTGGATAGATGATATCAGGACACATTAAACAGTTGGAAAATAATGAATGATGATATTAACTACTGCAAAAATTATACTTAGGGGTGAGGGGTAGATGAGAATTGCTGTTACCAATAAGTATTTAGTATATGTAAGGTACATTAGGAAAATCAGGAGCTTTGGAGATGGACAGGACCAGGATGGAATGCTGTGTGTTGTTGGATACTTTACCTAAACTCTCTGAGCCTTGTTTTTTTTTCATCTTTTTTTTTTGGGGGGGGGGAGAGCGTTGGGTTTTTTTTCATCTTTAAAATGGAGTTAATACATAGTTCATAGCATTGTGAGAATTAAACCAGCTAACATATGTGAAGAATCTGGCATAGTACCTGGCATACAAGAGGAACACAGTAAATACTTGTTTTATTCCCCTTTCCTGTGGTAGACTCTGCAATATCAAAAAATACAGGTCCCAAAATCCACAAACTTCCAACCTAATTAGGAAAATGAGGCAATGTTTCTAGAGATGAAAAATACAGAAGAAAATAATGAAAAGTGACAGCTGTGTATGCAATAGGGTTCCCAGGGCTGAGAAGGAGAGAGGATGTTGAACAGATATGAACTTAGGAGGTTTTCTAGGAGATAGGTAATAGAATCTGAGTGGTTATGGATGTGTAGGGCAGAGAGTAGGCAAAAGGACAGGGAAGCCCACACTGTGTTTGGCATTTGGTGACTGGATGGGTTTACAGGAGCTGTCATGAAAGGCAGAGCTGAAGACAACAAGGTGGGGGGCAACCAAACTAGATCAAGGAGTTCAGAGCTCCAGGCAATAGGAGACACTGGAATTTTTTGAATGTGAGAATGACATATCAAAGAAGTGATTTAGAAAACAATTCAACAATACAGCTTCATGCAGGTTTGTTTCCTTCCAAGTCAACTATAAGTTCCAAAATCAAAGGAACTATGCCCTCATCCATCTGGGCTAGCACAAGTGATAGTCTATTAAGCTGCAGCAATAGGTTTCTTTTTATTCCTATTACACTGGATGGCAGAAATTGTTTCACTTGTTTGTCTTTGCTACAAAGTATATTACATTAACCACATAAATATTCTACACAATTGATGTAATTCAGGCTCAGGCAATAGTTGGATACAAAAGACCTGGGTTGCCAGTAAATGTTGTCAGAAGCTGTATTCCATGCATGAGTTTCAGTGATCTCCAACTCTTGCCGGATATCCTACTATTTCTTATCTTTGAAATTCTACTCTGAATTGTGGGATCAAGAGGGTTTCAAGTATACTCAAAACACCCCAGAGCAATGTACTTGAATTTTCTGAATGCTCTTAAAATGCATGATGGTTGTTCAAAAATTTACTATCCACCTAGTATTCTCCACAGATATCAGAGGAACCTCATAAATATCTAGAGAAAACAAAAACTTTATCTTAAAATAATTTTACATGGAATTTTCCAGGGTTTATATTACCCTCTATATATTCACAATACATAAAGCTTGGTAGTTGAGAAACACCTTGGGAAATTCTCAAGTAGTTTGTTACCTACAGGGCAAAATCAATTGTACCTTCCTCAGTAACTCCTGCAAGGGGCTACTTTTCCCACAGCTATTCTTTGTTCATAACTGCACACCAACTTAAGCTAATATGGTATTAATACAGTACTCTAAAATGGAACAGTGATATTAACTTAAAGAGTCACTGCAAGAATTAAGCAAGATGAAGCACATAAAATTTAGCACAGTGCCTAGCAAATAACAATCATTCATTAAATGTCAATAATCATTTTATTGAAACAAATTAGTCTTTATTATCATAGCTATTGCAAGATGGGAAAGAGTTACTCATTCTTATTGAGCCAGTGCCACAGTGGAAAACAAGGCCAGGTTTTTCTTTGATAGTGAGTTATACAATAGTTAAACACTTACTCGACAGGGCGCCTGGGTGGCTCAGTGGGTTAGGCCTCTGCCTTCTGCTCAGGTCATGATCTCCTGGGATCGAGTCCCGCATCGGGTTCTCTGCTCAGTGGGGAGCCTGCTTCCCTCTCTCTCTCTCTCTCTGCCTACCTCTCTGCCTACTTGTGATCTCTACCTGTCAAATAAATAAATAAAATCTTAAAAAAAAATTATTTGGCAAAGCTTTTTTAAGAACTTTCCTTATTGCCATGATCCAAAATAGACACAGAGTGCCCAAAGATAAATAAGACCGGGGGCACCTGGGTGGCTCTGTTGTTAAGCGTCTGCCTTTGGCTCAGGTCATGATACCAGTGTCCTGGAATGGAGCCCCACCCACATCGGGCTCCCTGCTCAGTGAGAAGCCTGCTTTTTCCTTTCCCACTCCCAGTGCTTGTCTTCTTCCTCTCTGGCTATCTCTCTCTTTGTCAAATAAATAAATAAAATCTTTTAAAAAAAGATAAATAAGACCAATTTCTCATTCTCTGGAGTCTCGCAATCAATTGGGAGACACATACAGAGATATAACTGAAATCCAAAGGAATAAACACTACGAGAGAGTTAGCTTCAAAGTGCCATGAGAATACAAAGGAGAAAGCAATTAACTCAGTATGGGAGGTTAGAAGAGAGAGAAAAGGATTATTTAATTGGGACTTATTAAGGGAATGAAATTGTGTTGAACAGAAAATGGAAGGAAAGGACATTATAGGCAGGGTAAATATCATATGCTGAGAATCAAGAGTATGAAAAATGTACTCTGTCATGGGAAAAGTATACCTCTGGGTTTTTTTGGTCATTATTTGTTGCTTTTGTTTTTGTTTTATTTTGTTGTTTTTATTTTTTATTTTGTTGGTTTTTATTTTTTAGAGCCTGAGTTGGCATTAGAAATGCAGGTGAAAGATGGTTATGAAATGGATGGCTGATGACATGGCTTACATGGATAACATATTAAAAAAAATTTAATGAATCTTGAATTTTAAAAAGTTTGTATTAAAGAGCTATAGGATCAAATCTGTGTTTTCAAAATGGCTAGCATGGATAGATTCCAAGATAGGCAGGAGAGAAAGCAAAAAGGCCATTCGAGATGCTACTCTAATAGACCCACCAAGAAAGGATGGCAATGTGAACTAAAATAGTGAGACTAGGAAGAAAAATCAAGACATGTTGACTGATGAGGAACAAGAAATGAAGGAAAATATTTGGGGGTGGGGATGGAACTCACAGCATTCTAACTAAGCAAGGGTGCAATGGCGCTAACAGAACAGGGATGCCAGAGGAGATAGGATTTAAGGGAAAACCTGTATTAGGTTTGGCCAACTGCTGTCACAAACAACCTTAAATTTTCAATAGCTTAATAAATAGAACTATGTTTGCTTTTTTAAGCTCAAACCGTAGAGATAGTCTATCTCTGCTCCACACAGTCATTTAGAGATTTATGCTCCTTCCATGTATGGTCCAGCCATGCCCAAGGGACACAAGGATCTCTGCTGGACCTTCAACTTCCAGCAGGCAGACAGGGAAGTGGAGAATAGAGAGTTTTATAAGTCAGGCCCTGAAACGTGCTCATAAACTTTCATCCACTCTCTACTAACCAAACTTTGTCCCATGGCTACACCTATCTGCTACAAAGTCCGGAAAATGTAGTCTGGAGATATTACCAGGAAAAAGAAGAAAATGAAATGATCAGGTGAAAAAGTAACTAGTCCGTGTCATAGGACATCTAGGTGAAAGTGTCCAGAGAGCAGGTAGATCTCTGAAATTCAAGAGAAGTCTTAATGGGAAATACGGATGCAGAAATCATAATTATGCAGAAGGAATAGATAGCATAGGCAGGAGACATTATGTAGTAGGAAAGGAAGGAAAATTGGGTACATTAATTATTATATGGCAATTTTCTATCCTTGCTCGTTTGGAGGGCAGAATAGCATGACCATCTAAGAACCTAGATGTGTGAGTGCGTGTGTTCCTGAGTGATCGTCCATCTCTCTCTCTCCCTCATCTATCTCTACAGTTACATAGCAAATGCCTGTTAAGGACAAGACACTATACTAGAGACCTCGAATCTGGATGTGAAACATAAGCCCATCTAGAGCTTACATTCTTTCAAGAAAGATGGCATTAAAAACAAATTATTCTACTATTTGTATCATTTTAATTGTGAAAGAGGAACAAATCCTAAGCCCAGGAAGAGATGAGAATATAGAGGAACTATTGACTGGTCTGTACAGAGGAGGCTTATGAGAGAGTTTCATGTGAGCCACAAAGATTAATAAGTTATGAATTCCAGCCCTTAAAGAAATAGCTGATGAGGGGAAAGTGTAGCACCCTCGTATAGACAAGCATATTACAAATCAGAAAACCAGCAGTTCCTCTAAGAAAGATACACGTAAAGTGCTTGTGAGTGTCTTAGGGTGAGGAGAGATGTCTGGGGGGGAAACACTGGTCTTTACAGTGTGCCTCCAAAGACACAATGTGAAAATGTGGAGGGGTCAACTTTCCACTGGTGAGAAAGGGCTTGGGGTAATTACAACTGTGGAAGGTGGGACAGCATGGAAAATGTTTAGGAAATGATTTCACTGGAACCTACAAAGGGTGATCATTTGGGAACAGATACTGGATTGTACTGGAGAGACTAAAGACTAAAAGAAAACAATTGGGAGGCTGTCTTAATTACCCCAAAAGAGGTAATGAATGAATTGGGTTATTGGCAGTGGCCATGAAGGAAAGGAGTGGAACGGGTTTGAGTTGGGAATTAGAAGCACTAGGACCTTACTTTTAACAAATATTTATTGAACATCTACTGTGAACCAAATATTATTAGAAACTGGGGCCAAGCCTCTCTTGCTTTTCTCATTGATGCTTCAGGGGACAAAGGATGTCCAGTTATGCAGACATCATATGGTTCTTTCCTTACTGCATGGCCTTCTAGAGAGTCACTATTATTGTCATTTCATTCCTTTTACCCCACATATCTTATAGTTCTTGTCCTTTTACCAATCCATCTGCAAATAGCTGGCTGCTTACTTTAGTGAAAAGTGAAATCATGTCAGGCTCTAGCTAAACTGAGGTCCACACGTACACAGCTAGGCATGGCCGTGTCATACATACACATGTTATTTTGGCCTAACAGACTTTATATTTGCACAAACTGTGAACTGGCAGTTGGTATTTATATACAGCCTGTCCCCCAGGGATGACCCATGGGCATGCAAGTCTTCCAGAGCTGGCAGCCTCTCTGAATGCTGATTGTATAATGTGTTTTTATAGAAACCTATCCTAATGTGTGTATCAAACTTGGAGCCTCTGTCTATGTACGCCTTTATTTAAAATAAAACACAACAGTGTTTAGCTGTGCAAATAGGAAAGGTGCTTCCAAATAGGTTTCAATTTGGGCTACTCTCCATAAATCTCCTCCTATATCTTTGCTTTCTGTTTTCAAAAGGAAAAAAGCCATTGGCGTGCTAGCATGCTAGAGTTTTTTGTTGGCTATTCACAGTGTGAAATGAGCATTCCTAAATAAAGCAACTGTCAAATAAATACAATCTGGTTACAAAGAGAAACCACTGTATGACTAAAATCTTAAATCTAATTAAGGAATTTCCAAATGCTGTATCTTTGAAACCTCACAACAACAAAAATACATTTCAGCTGGGACCTGTGAATTGCTAGCTTTGTACATAAAAGAAACAGCTTGTTCTAAAGCTGAACTTCAGTAAATTACTGAGGTTGTGTCTTTCATATCCCCATTATGAAGGATCATTTCTCTGCTGAAACCTTTGGGTAGTCATATCTGGGAGCACTTCTCACTGCCAATAGGTTCTTCTGTAAGGGATTAAATAAATACAATGCACATTCTGAAGTCATTGTGTTGCTTTCAGTAATCAGAATCAAGAATTAAAATGGATGCTGAAAGTGGTTTGTACATGTAAAACTGGGAAATATAGGTTCAAAGAGTGGATTTTAGCAATTGGTACTCTCCCATGGCCATGCAGATAGCTGCTTGCTGGGTATACACATTTTCTAAATTTAAGATGGAAATTGAGCTGAAACCGGAACAACAAAGAAAGCTGCTCTGTGCTATTCTGGAAAGGGAGAATCTTAATGTTTCTGCATACCCAAAGAACAGATGTTTCTTTTCTCATCCTTCCCTTTATCTATTTTAAAAGATATTTTTAAAAAATATTTAAACAACAATTTATTGAGACAAGAAAATTTTGGAACATTTCCAAGTAGTACAAAACATCCATGACTTTAAAAAAATGAAGAAAATCAATCTATTTCTTGTCACACTCCTTAGGTTATGTATCTCTATACTTGGAAGACAAACACGGGATGCAAAAAATATCCATCCAGTTACTCAATATTTGGTTTACCAAATGATGTGACTATTTGACATTCATAAAGCAAATATGCAAATACCACTATTTCTCTTTTCAAGTATATATTTTACCACAGAGCTAGAATTTTAAAAAAGAAAACATTCATCAAGGACTCAGTGCCCTAAGACTGGGTTTTGCAAAAACACTTTCCATGTTTTGCAGGGAAAAGAAGTGTAGGTAGGCCTCTACAATACGATGATAATTCAGTTCTGCATTTTCTTATGTGTGGATATACATAAAATAAGGTTTAGTGCCATTCAAGTTCATGAAGAATTGTGCTCTGGAGGCTTAAGATATTTTAGAATGATCTTTCTTGTCATACATAGAATTTACAACTTATTTAAATAACTATCACAGCAAGTTATTTTACCATAATAAGTTTTGTTATTAATACCAGAATTGTTATATTTTGCTTTTTCAACCTGCTATACATGTGCTATTCTTGTCTAGTGAAGAATTAGGAAGTCTTTGTTGATTGCATTTAATGGAACAGTCGCTATAGACAAATGTTTGTGTGCGTACATTTTGTACTTGTTTGTGTGTGAATGCACATATACACGCCTATCTGGGTATAATCTATATATACCCCTACAAATCTGCATAGGTTTACAGATAAACTCACATTCATATGGGTGCTTTTTTGAGTTCATGTGATCAGCAACCAATATGTTGCTTGGCCTTTTTTCTCTTTTTAAACAAAGAGCCAGATTTGCCTCTGGCCACACTGTGCACTCTGTAGAACATACACCCAACTTCAAAAGGACCATGTAAGCGATGAGCTTTTGAAGGCAGGCAGAAGGCATATGTCTGCATGCCTTCAGGCACAAGAAGGTCAACCAATGCCCTTCTGGTCACACAGAAGGCATGTCTCTGTGATAGAACTAGCCTGGAAGGGTCTCAAACGACTCAGTCCTGTGTTACTCTATCCATACACATGAATGCTAATTGTTATTAAAAGCATCTACAAGACATTACCTCTGTAAGTATCAGTTCATGGGCCAAACATGTGGCTTACGGAGTGAATTTCTAACACTGGTTCATAGTAGTTACAGCTTATTGGGTATTTACAATACGCCAGGCCCTCATGTATTTTATATCTATTTAATCTTTACAATCCTATTATGTGATATGTACCATTATGACTCCCATTTACTGATTTTAATTCCACTTAATCCTTGTCATATCTCTATGAGACAAGGACTTGTATCACCCTCGTGTTACAGATTCCAAAACCAATGCTTAGAGAAGGAACTTGCCATGATCACGCAATCGGTGAATGGCAGAGCTGGGATTGGGGCTGAGGTTTTCATGTTTCCATGTGCCTACACTTTTCAAAATGTTAAATGGTCATCATTTATTGAACACTCAAACGTAGCATGTGTGATTTCTCTGATACTTGTAACACCTTTTGAAGTAGAGATTTTTATTGTCCTCATTTCACAGATGAAGAAACTGATCCGGGGAGTGCTTTTAAGTCCTACATATTCTCTCTCTCGCATGGAATTTGCATACATCTCTGTCATCCGAGTCGGAGATGAGAGCAGAAAACACATTACAGGGCAGAATTGGAACCCAATCCATAAATTCCTGTTGAATCACTCTTCCTCCTGGTCACTTTATTTTCCATGAGAGCCAGTGGCAATTCACATCTAAATAATCTTAAGCAAGAGACAAGCCCCTCAATGAGAATCGGTGATGAGATCCCAGCTGCAGGTCATCTTTCATAATCAACACAGGAGTGCACTTTGCAATATAAATCTGTGTGGGTCACAACACCGCTCACATCAAGCCCATGCTTCATGCTGTGTGAGAAGACCGTGGAGAGACTTATCTACGGCTACAACTGGAGCCACGTGGACTGGTGTGCGTTCCTTCCAGCCGGGACCGTTGTAGCCCCTCTGCTCTGGTGGGAACAAGTGCTTAACACAGTGCATTCGACAACACTTTGCATCTTTCATTGTCTCTAAAAACAGAGCTTCCCCCTCCCCGCCCCAATATAAGCCCTCTCTTAAGAGAATCTATTGAGTGCTGTGCTGCTAATAAAGGAGGCAGTTTCCATGTCTGCATGATGATGCATCGTCCCTCCAAAGCAGACGCCCCCCCCCTTGCCAAAGCTGCTCAGTCCATCCCCCACGCAGGCTCTGGTGCCCACGGCGCACGCAGCAATGTCTGCTCACTGGTATTCCATTCACCTGCCGTCTTTTCACCAGACAGTGGAGCTGCGCAGCCAGGTTGGAGGCTGGTAACCAGATTGCGGCACGCTGGGTTCATACCCTTGGCTGTGGCTGAGGCCGGAGGCTTCACCAGAGCGGTGTCCTCCAGTGAGGCACCACTGGCCTGTCTCCTCAGGGCTCTGTAGCTGCAGCTGGAGCCTCACACTGTGCATTGCATCCCTCCAGAGGGAGGCAGCCCTACTCTGAGCAAGAGCGGTGTCCACACCAGTCCAAGTCTGCCTCGCCTTCCCCCATTCATCCATGCAAGCAAGGTGTATCAGTTAGCTGCATGATGTATCAAAGATAAAGTGTGGAAAGACTGCCCCGTTCAGCGACCACATTTGCCCAGAGGAAGCAGCTTGCTGTGATTCTTAAATTCTCCATCGTCTTGCTGACCAGCTTCCCAGGACGAGTCAGCTATCACTAAGGGCCGGGTCATAAGTACACGCCTCCCGCTCTTGTGTTCCCACAAACAGCGAACGTTCCCACCACACAAAATAGAATTAATCATATTTGACTTTTCCCTCAGTATGAGGGTGACATGGTGACTCTTCTGAGATCATTTGTCTCATTTCAAGAAAAGTGAGTGAGAACTGCTGCTGTTCCTGCGTGTGCACCCATGCGTGCAGGCTTGTGTGTGTGCACATGTAGGTGTATTTTCCCAGCCTTGGTGTCTAGAGCGACATGCTGTAGTAGATCCCTGTCTCCACCAGCCCAGCTTCAACCCTCTGAGATCGCAGGAAGATGCTACACAAAGGGAGGATGTTCTCCCATTACATCTACTTTCAAAACCTAAAAGAGGTAGTCTCCAAACTGCCCGTTTTTTTCCTTGATAAGTGTTTATATGTTAAAAACCAAACAAGGCAAACCTTAAAGCCGCATTCTGTGACACACACACATCATGTTGTTGTGTCCAGTTCCCATAGTAACCTACGGTGTCTGCGAAAACTACGTGAAAAATATGCTTTCCTTTTCGTTGTGTGACTCAACAGAGAGCAGCAACAGTCTAAAAAACACATTATGAGTGTCTGCTCACACTTTCAATAAAAACCCACAAACAAATGAACAAACAGACAGACAGAAAAAGCCACCACAGAATAAGCATCAAAAGCTTGGCATCTTGTGTATTCTTAAGCCCGTGACCTTTTGGCTGCCACTGTTCTGGGTAACTAACTGGGTAACTAACTCATCTATTGAATAAACATTTACAGGGAACCAATTCTGTTCCCAACTTGCTAGACTTAATGGGGGGAAAAAAAAGAAGGCATGCCATACATGGTCCCTGGGTTTATGGAAATCAAAACCTAAGGAGACGGGAAACATAGCAAAATAATAGCTCCCATTCACTTAGCGCTCACAGCATAACAGACGCTGAAACTAACATAGATTATCTAGTTTAATAAACAAGTACCTGCAAAACAGATTGTCCTGGCCTCATTTAGAGATAAGGAAACTGAGGCTCAGAAAGTTTATATAACTCTTGCCCAAGGTCACTCAGCTAGAAAGTAGCAGAATCGAGGCTCATCCCTGGGTCTGTCCAGCTGCAGACTGTTCTGCTGTACCCGAAGGGCAGGGATGGGGGTGAATGCATATTTCTTTGGGAATATAGTTTGTTGGCTAAGATAGACTCTTCTGCTCACTTCACCTCCTGTGACTCCAAGGACCCTGAGTGGACAGTCTTGCCTCCAGCTCTTCCCAAGGGAAAACTCAAATGAAAAGTATTTTGGTGAAAAAACTCAAGAGAATGTCCAACAGCTCTGCCAGCTTCTTATTCCACTAAAAGAAGAATAGGTCAAACAAACTGACCACAAAGAAGTTAAGGGAATATCCACTTAGCACTCTCTACCTGGCATGTAGAAAGTAAATAATAAAAAGTCATTGTTACTAAAAACCAACATGGTGGGGTGGGCTGGGGCATGATGGGAAGGGCTTGGTGAAGGTATTTGGAGAACTTGAAGCACCCTTTCATGTCTGTGATAAGCAGGGCAGAGCCCTGGCTCCCCAGTACATCATATACTTCTGAACCCCAGAGCAACACCAGTAGTTGAATTTCAAAGATTAAAAACTGGGAAAAGAATAAGAACAGGAGACGACACAGGTGTCCTAATGTCCTAGCTCATGCATACATACAAGGCCAACCTGCCTATTCCAGAGAATGAGCTCTCCCATCTGTACTCTGACAACTGTCAGGAAATTGTGGTCCCTTTTTCTGTTCTGTATATTCATTGAAAATATCTAGATTCTTTTAACCTGCCCAGCTATAGTTATTTTCTGTGTAAATCTTTCCTGTTCTTAGGATGTGCAAATTAAGTTAATAAAACACAGAAGTCAACAACTTTTTTTTTTAAATGCAAGCTCATGATCGTAATTGTCATTAGGACAACCAGCACATTTTCTTTGTATAGAGCTAACCCATGTTTATTCACTTATGAACTGGCATCCCAGGGACTGATCGTTTTAGGCCCTCTTTTTTAACACCTGAATGACTAGGGAACACAGGATCTCCAACAACTTGGTCTGTTTTTCTATCTGTGAAAAGCAGAAAAGTGATTACAGAAAAAACTAATATGGTCATATCTTTTAAATGTATCTAGATAGTTATGTAAAATGCAGAGGTAACAGATGGACCATTTTGTCTCACAATTGTGCTTAATTTAAATAAGATGAAGAATAATACAAAGGGAGTTTTGTGGGTTTTTTAATTTAAATTCAATTTAATTAACATATAGTTTATTATTAATTTCAGAGGTAGAATTTAGTGATTCATCAGTTGCATGAAACACTCAGTGTTCATTACCTCAAGTGCCCATCACCCACTTTCCCCATCCCCCCACCCTCCTTCCCTGAAGCAACCCTCAGTTTCTTCCCCATAGTTAAGAATCTCTTATGGTTTTTCTCCCTCTCTCATTCTGTTTCATTTTATTTTTATTTCCCTTCTCCCATGTTCATCAGTTTTGTTTCTTAAATTTCACATATGAGTGAAATCATATGATCTTTGTCTTTCTCTGACTGACTTATTTTGCTTTGTATAATACCCACTAGTGCCATCCACTTCACTGCAAATGGTAAGAATTCATTCTTTTTGATGGCTGAGTAATATTCCATCACGCGCGCATGTGTGTGTGTGTGTGTGTGTGTACCACATCTTCTTTATCCATTCATCTGTCGATGGACATCTGGGCTTTTTCC
Organism: Lutra lutra; assembly: GCF_902655055.1. Classification (NCBI taxonomy): domain Eukaryota; kingdom Metazoa; phylum Chordata; class Mammalia; order Carnivora; family Mustelidae; genus Lutra; species Lutra lutra. Next base: position 171,596,748 of record NC_062280.1, read on the forward strand.
ATAGTTTGGCTATTGTAGACATTGCTGCTATAAACACTGGGGTGCATGTATCCCTTCAGATCACTACATATGTATCCTTTGACTAAATACCTAATAGTGAAGTTGCTGGGTCATAGGGTGGCTCTATTTTTAACTTTTTGAGGAACCTCCTGCATACTGTTTTCCAGAGAGGTTGTACTAGCTTGCATTCCCACCAGCAGTGTAAGGGAGTTCTCCTTTCTCTGCATCCTTGCCAACATCTTTTGTTTTCTGAGTTGTTCATTTCAGCCATTCTGACTAGTGTGAGGTGGTATCTCATTGTGGTTTTGATTCGTATTTCCCTGATGCCGAGCGCTGTGGAGCATTTTTCCATGTGTCTATTGGCCATTTGTAGGTCTTCTTTGGAGAAATGTCTGTTCATGTCTTCTTTCCAATTCTTGACTGGATTTTTTTTGGGGGGGTGGTATTGAGTTTGGTAAGTTCTTTATAGGTTTTGGATACTAGCCCTTTATCTGATAAGACATTTGCAAATATCTCCTTCCATTCTGTAGGTTGCCTTTCAGTTTTGTTGACTGTTTCCTTTGCTGGGCAAAAGCTTTTTGTCTTGATGAAGTACAAAGAGGATTTGGGGTATAACTTGTGGCCTGGAAGAAAAAAATGGACCATGATCAAATTATCAATAGGCACCATTCTGTCTTCCTGTTCAAATCATTTAAATGATCATAGGTCATAAAATAAACTACTGTTATTTTAAAAATGGAGCTTTTTTTTGGCTTGCATAGGTATTAAAGAATTCAATGCAATTTCTATTTTATATTCTATCTTTTCAGGAATGATCATTTGAGCAGCAGAGTGACCCCAGTGAAGAAGCTTTTGTATCATCATTTAATCTAATTAAATAATTACCAATATATGACAGTAAAACACATTGCAGATACCAAGAGCTATATAGAATCTTAACAAAATGAAATTCTAGTGCTACACAAAATGCATTCCTGAAAACTAGCACTTTCTGCCCCCCCATAAAAACTGAATACGTGGAAGAAGCCCAGAATTAAAGAGAATGCTTTACTTAGCTTGTTCAAGTCTGAATGTTGCTTTCCCCAAAGGGTAAAGCCCAAACACCAGCTGTCCCTAGGACCTAGTATTGTGCAAATTAAACCAAGTCATTTCTGTATTTCTTAGTCATAGATGAAATTTAATGCACATCAGTGAAAGATCATGATTTTGTGTGCAGATGATCTAAAAACGTCAAAGGTTTTGAACTGAGGTTCCTTTGAGGGGAGAAAAAAAGGGCCATCTAAGAGTTATGCCTACTGAGGTTAATATAAACCTACAGAAACCAAAGGTCATTACTTCTGAAGAGACACCTTTCCATGTTTATCAGTGAGTCACCCCCACGTTACTTATGCCTACTGTTAAAAAGAAGAGGCAGCTAAAATCTATATATATTTTTTTTCTTGGGTGGTTGGGGGTGGGGGGAGTTGTCCTCTCTTGCTTTGTATTTTGGCAAGCCAGGGCTAAAATCAAATGCAAAAGCAATTCTGTTAAGACTGTTCAGCTTTACTCTGGTGAGTACTTACTACAGTGCAGGTGGTTTTTACCATGAAGATGTGTGATTTATATGGATTTATTTTCCAACAGCTCCAAAGAGTAACGAAAGCTTCCTAGTGTCATGTAGACTTCCCTGTGTCTATTTATTTCACATAGGCCTTCAAATGTTCTACTGTGTCTGGCAACATGGGTTGAAGAGTTGATTTATTCATCTTGTTTTCCAATTTGTAATGACAGCTTTTAAATTAAGATACAGTTTTGAAAGGTGTGAATAAATGGGTAAGGAAGCCCCCGTGGGCAGAAATGCTGTTCCTCAAGCTCCTTACATGAGAAAGCCCTCCCTGAATTCTGTAAAGCCAACATAGAGAAGCTTTAAAGTATCCTCAGATCCTATTTCACAGGGCTGAATTTATCCCTTAAGTGGGGTGATCTGAATATCCCCGAATGGCATCCATGAAAAGTAAAAATCTCCTTAGAGTCTCAACTCAAATGTCATCCAATAATTAGATTCAGTATTCACTGGCTGAACAGCTACTCACCATTTGCTAGAAGAAATTTGTTTTTGCTCAATTTTTTTCCCTGTATTTTATTTTATAATGAAATCCTAAGAATTTATTTGTAGGAAAATATTTTAAAAAATGAAGTCTTAATTAATGAATTGATAAAGCAAAAATGACTTCTTCAAAATCGAGGCAGAAACCTCTAGCTACGTTTATGTGTCATTTGGTGGGGCCCTGGCTTAGAAGTTCAATGGGGATGAAAGCCGCATGATGCTTCTGCTTGTCCTTGCTTACTGCTTCTCTGCACCCTAACCCGTCATCTTGATATTTCTAAAGCCTGTTTCATGGATGACTCAGGTGTTTTTTACCATTTTGGCTCAGCAGTCCTGCACCTTTCCCCTTTTTCTATATGTACGTTCTTTGTGATCCAAACCTGTTTCGTTGTTCATATTTTGCATTAGAGGTTCTCCCAGTTTAGCAACATCCAAAGGATTCTCCCTGCCCCCACCCCCACCCCTTGGTTTTTGGTTTTTTTTTTTTTTTTTTTGTATTTCTGTTTCTTGAAGAGCGTTTTTTCATACCCCAGAGCATAATCTACCACTTGTACTTCTGACATATGAAGATTTTAAATCTTTCCTTATTGTTTGTCTTCTTTTTACTTGTAGTTGGTCCCCACAGTCCTAGACCAATCTCTTGTGTTTTCAGTGATGCAGATGTCTGTAATGAAAGGGAACACTTGGGAGCACCGCAGAGAAAACACAGCAATTCTACCATAACCAGAGCTACAGTGTTAAATGATTTTGAGGAAAAAAAAAAAAAAAAGTAAATGTAGAAAGCAAATTGAAAGAAGTTAAAGCCTTGAGTTGTCATTCAAAAGAATTAAACAGATGAGACACTCACAAAGCCATATGTACACAAGCATAAATACCTCAGGTTGTACCCAGAACACTCAGCCTGGAGAGATTTGTACATTGTTGCTTTTGGTGAATATACTTCAGCATATAATCTCTTAATACAAAGGGAATGAGACTTCTAACAACCTTTTTATCTTCACAGGTTGGTGAGTGTTACATTAACTTTTAAGGAAAATTATCAGTGTTTAGATGAGCAGAGGAGAATACTACTATGGTAAAAAGTTACACACAATCTCTGCAGTATTCCAGAGCCCAACTGAAAGTGACAGGCTCATGGAATTACTTTCCCAAACGCTTTTAGACCCATTGACTTCTCTTTTGTAGATTAGACAGACATGGCATTGATGTTCTGAGTCCTTTTCTCATCCGAGATCTGGTGCTTTCACTGTGCGATGGCTACAGGATAAACTGGCCACCATCATCCTGTATCTAGAAATTTCTCATCTTACACATTATTTCCTTTTTATAGAAATCTTCAAATGTTAAAAAATATATATACACAATTCTGTTATTTCAAGGCCAAACATTTGGACAATTTAGATAAAGTCGCTCTTCTGCATATATACCTCCGAAAGTATTCTTCACTAGGGTCTTTGCTCCTAAGAATTAGTTTTCTCGAAATTTCTGAGTCACAAATATACCCAGTGTTTCTTTTGGGTTCCCTTTGTTCATTATCATGATAGCAATGCAAATTTTTTGAGAATCAAACAAGTGGTTAGATACAATGAATGTGCGTGGGTAAAGCCAGCTACCACTACTCAGTAGATGTACTGCTCTATCAAGTAACAATCACCGCATCACATCTATTGTGTGTTGATAATGCTTAGACCATTAATAAAGCCCGAACTGTTTTCAGATATTTTGAAACCCACAAATACCCATCTAAAAAGAAAGCTGGGGAAAATTGGAATTAAAAGGTACACTTCAAGATCTAAAATGAAAATGAAAAATGGCATTTTTATTTATTATTTTTTAAAGATTTTATTTATTTATTTGACAGACAGAAATCACAAGTAGGCGGAGAGGCAGGCAGAGAGAGAGAGAGGAGGAAGCAGGCCCCCCACCGAGCAGAGAGCCCGATGAGGGGCTGGATCCCAGGACCCTGGGATCATGACCTGAGCCGAAGGCAGAGGCTTTAACCCACTGAGCCACCCAGGTGCCCCGAAAAGTGGCATTTTAAAACATACACTCTGCAATGTCAATTGAAATTATTTTAACTAATTAGCATCAATCATTTGAGGGGTGTTATTCTAATACCTTGCTAATAATACATCAACATTATTGTTTTGCATTAAATATGTTTATCAAGGAGTGCCTGGGTAGTTCAGTAGGTTAAGTGTTTGCCTTTGTCTCAGGTCATGATCCCAACATCCTGGGATTGAGTCCCGCATTGCGGGGGGGTGGGAGGTGTCCCGGCTCAACAGAGAACATGCATCTCCCTATCCCTCTGCCACTCTCCCTGCTTGTGCTCTCTCTTTCTCTCAAATAAGTAAATAATCTTTTTTAAAAATATGTTTATCAAAATTAAAGAAATCAGCACCAATAGTATCTTGGAAGGATATGAATATACTTCCAGGCATATTTTCATAATATAGCCTGAGGAAAATCTTTCTTGCTCAAATAAAAATCAGTTAAGTCCCTAAACAATGATACAAGTGTATAAATCCTGCCTACAAAAGGAAGAACAATTGCCAGTCTAATGAGCAAAGAAATCCATTTCCTCTCTGAGCTACATGGATGTGAGACTTTGAAGATAATGCAATGAAATGAATGACTTTCAATGAAATGAATGACCATCAGTAGTGGTTTATTTTTGAAGAGGTGAAAATAACCTCCAGCCAGTTAAAAGGATACCTCAGTAAAATATGTGGAAATGATGCCATTCTCAAGGAGCCCAGTTTAACTTTAAGGAACTTTGTGAGGGAATCCACATATTTCCATTGGCCAGCGGTGATTCTTCAAAGATGTATGAATAAGTGATTTTCTCTCCCCAACAGATTAGGAATAAGTGAAACATGAAGAAAATATTTGTCTCCACTGATGGGGGGGAGCCTTCTAACTAGGGATATATTTTTTTAATCTCCTATAAATGAATTGAACTTCACTTGGGTAAAAAGAATTAATCCCCCCCTTCTTTATTGAGGCGTTATTGACAAAGTTGTATATACTTAAGGTATATAACTTATGTTTTAATGTGCATATACATTGTGATATAATTGCCACAAACAAGTTAATCAACACATCCATCACTTCACATTGTTACACGTGCGTGCGTGTGTGTGTGTGTGTGTGTGTATGTAGTGGGCACACCCTAGCAGATTTCAAGTAGACAATACAATAACTATATTCACCATGCTATACATTTGATCTCCAGAACTTATTCTTTTTTTTTTTTAAAGATTTTATTTATTTATTTGACAGACAGATCACAAGTAGGCAGAGAGGCAGGCAGAGAGAAAGGAAGGGAAGCAGGCTCCCCGCTGAGCAGAGAGCCCGATGTGGGGCTCCATCCCAAGACCCTGGGATCATGACCTGAGCCGAAGGCAGCGGCTTTAACCCACTGAGCCACCCAGGCGCCCCTCCAGAACTTATTCTTCTTGCATAACTGAAACTTTGTGCTCTGACCAACATCTCCTCTTTTCTCTCTCCCTCTGCCTCTGGCAATGACCATTCTATTCTCTGCTCCTATGAGTTTGGCGATCCAAAAGAACTCCCAATTCTATACACCCCAGTTTTGTAAGAAATATGTAAGTTACCTTCTATATGTCTGGCACATAGTAGATGGTTAATTAATGCTGCTAAATTTATAAAAGAATTACATAATCAACTTGGTTATAGGAAGTAGAGTTTGGTTTTATGTTCTATAATGATAAATGAAAAAATTAAAAATGGATAATAAAATGAGCTCTCTAGATTAAGGAAATTCATTTAATCTTGAACAATGAATAGACACATGTGAAATATGGATAAAGTATGTACAGCCTGTACACATTTAAGAAATTGAAAAATGACAATATTTAGACTTGCAAAGCCATTTTGTTGTACTATGAACCAAAACATGTGATTTAATTTGTTAAACTTGAAGTTATACATATTTTCTAGAAGCTGGCATGATCTATTAGAAAGAGCCTATTACCTGAGGTTTGTAATTGTGGCAATAATTATGGTAGCATTTCTGCCAGCCTCTCAGGCTTGTATCTGGCATCCAGCCCACTTGTAAATCAGACCCTTTGTTTACTGGCTGTTGGATGCGCGACAAGTCAATTAACAAAGCTCCATACTCTGTAGGCGCAGTGGTAGAGCCTTGACCTACATTAGCTCCATTTTCATAACTTTGAAAATAGAGATTATTATAACCATTTCACAAATTAAAAACCCAAGCTTCAGAGAGGTCCAACAGTCATATATAAAATGCATAGATCAGCCTCTGGCATATAGAAAGTTCTTGTTAAAATACTGTCACCCCAGGATCAAACACTACAAGGAAGGTCTGCTCTGGTCTGAATAAAGGTCAAGGGGAGCCTACTCTAGCCTGAAACTCACTGGGCTACCGTCATGTCCTAGCCCTGTCACTTGTTATTTGTGACCTTGAGCAAGATACAGTCTCTCCATGACTTGGTTTCCTCATTCGTAAGTGGGGGTTATAACTTGATCTCTTTTTTTCAGCTGTCTGAAGATTAAATGTAATATTACATGGAAAGCACTTAATGTATTACCAGACACATGAGAAGCATTCATGGTGACATGTGTGGAAATAGTTTGTAAAGCATTTAAATGCTCTACATTGTTTGTCTTCATCTAAATTTATAATCACAGACATAAAACCAAAATAAGGTTTTCTGAAAGCAATCATTTTGTAATGACATACAATTCAATATAATAATAGCCCTTTTTCAAAAAGAGTGATACCGCAGCTCAAAATAAGGAAACCATAGATGTGATAGGATGCTATTTTGTAGTGGGTGGGTACACAAAGGGCTTGTATTTGAATTCAAAAATGTCTTTGCGTTTTTCTTTTTTTCCCCTCACATTTAAAAAAAAATGTTTCCAAGACCATGTATGAAAAGTCAATTTTTAAACATGTGCTCCAGTAAATAACCAGGCAAGCTTAAGTGGTTATGATTGATAGAAATAATTGGTTGCAGCCTGCCAACTTTACCTTTCTTAATTATAAAATACAATTTCCGATTTGTGCTTTCCAACCCAAGGTTTACAAAAGCCGAGAGAACTCTTCTGCTCAGCCCCTGATTATATCAGCAGTGCCACTTCTTCAGGCCCTATCAGATTGGGCTTGGATGATAATGACTTGGGAAGTGTTTGATCTCAATGATGAATACATGATTAGTTTTTCATGGAATCAGTCAACCACACCGCACAGCACTACTCATGTGAAACCTTGTTGATTTAGCTGTTAGAAAGCACACATCTCCCTCAGTTCAGATATGGGACATCCGTCTTTTGGGAAAAGAGGGTGGAAAAAGGGCAAGTTTATGGGTAATGATATTGCAGAAGCAGATATTTAAGGTTTGCTAATTTTCTTCTCAATTATAGTCCTCTCTTACCGACTACACGACCACAGATTCCATCTCGGTTGTGGAATATATCTTTTCTTTAAAAAAAAAAAAAAAGGCGTTTCACGACATCTTTGCTATCTCTCAACCCCTTAGAGGGTTTTGCCCTGATGAATAATATTTTATATGTGAAATGTTTATGTGATTTTTCACGGAGTGATAACCTCGCTACCGCTTAACTTTGATGCATTGCGATCACTGGTTCTCTTCACTAAAGTGCTTTTACACACCCCTCCCATAAATATATGGTTACTTTTCCTAAAAGGTCTAGGTTGAGGGTGTTTTGTTTCTTTGTTGATTTGTATCTCCGTGTGTGCGTTTTCTATGATATAGGCTGTTTTTCCAAGAGTCAATGTTCCTTGCATTTTCTTAAATTTTGAGTCATCTAATACTCAGAGATCAGATAAAAGGATTCAATTGTCAGTCTTTACACAGCATGCATTTGTTTAAAGAGGTAGAAGCATTGCACTTTAAAAGAAAAGGGAAATATATTTTATTTTCTGTATTTGTATGACCTCACTGACTTTAAGAAAAGCCCTAAAATAAAGAACTCTGTAGAGTATTTTTTAAATGAAAAGATACTTTCTAAAAATCAAGCTTCACATCTTTAGCTTCGTTCTCATAATTAAAAACTCACTTTAAAGGAAGGGCACATAGACCTTTTTCTTTCATTTGGGTCATCCTCTTTTAAGAAAAATCCTCAACACGTCAACAATATTTAGGCAAGACCCCTTAAAAAAGTATGTCCAGTTCTTTGTGGGTAAAAGAAGGTGGAGATTTAGTAAGCTGGACTGAATATTTCAAAATCTAAGCAATTTGATGCAATAACGGAGACACTGAGATATTTTAGACCAGGGCTTCTCAACCTTGGCACTGGTGACATTTTGGACCAAATCACGGTAATTCTTTGCTGTGGAGGCTGTCCTGTGCATTGTGGGATGACTGGCCACTTTCCTGGCATCCACCCACTAGATGCCAGTAATGACCCCCCTACCCCAGTCTCGACAGGGACTGGTGTCTCCAAGCATTGCCAAGTGATCTACGGGAACAAAACCACCCCCAACTGAGAACTACTACTTTAGACAAGACAATTTGAGAAAGATGGGCTTACGTTATCCAAATAATTGCCTTTACTTCCTCTTTCAGATAAGCTTATTTTTCTTATGGAGGGTGAAGAATGCTACAGACTTGTATCGTTTCTTTAACAGAAGGGAAATCAGGCATTAATGCATGTTAATGAGACATATTTGTCCGGTAGATGAAGAACAGGCTCTGAATAATATGCAAATGCCAATGACTAGTTACGACCACAGCCTCTCTTCATTTTTATAACAAGGCAGTTCTAGCCTTGTTATAAACTTAGCTTTTTGGATTGAAAAAAAAAAGCAGAAAAGATACATTGAAAAAGTATAACAGTTAAAAGAGCAGACAGTTCATTGTGATGATAGATTTTGAATAAATTTGATAAATTCTAACATTACAATTAAGTTATCTTATTGATAAAAACTGTCTAAATGTAGCCCTATTATACTAGGAAAAGGTATGATGTCTTCACAAGACTGTGAATATAACCAAGTTGAAAATGAGCAAAAACCATGGCATGCTTACAGGAAGATTACCCCAATGCTGTGAAATCTTCTTCGACTCCTCACGTTAACTATTATCTCATTATTCTGTTCCAAAGGAAGAACAGGCAGGCTGACAATAAAAAATAAAAAAAAATTTAAAAATTAAACTGTAGTGTAGTGCAATTTCTGTCATTTGGAGCTAATGAATGCATTTCAGTACTGAGCAGCAACCACACTAGTAACGACACAAACACTACTGATTTGGAGTAATAAATTTTAGGACATGGCAGACTCATATTAGTATAATAAGCTCAAACATTCATTTCACATTAAGAAAACATATAGCCAACACTAGACCATCAAGATACCTATTTTTTTTTTCTTCCAGCAGAGCCATTTGGCTTTAAAAAGGAATCCACAGTACTTGTTGTATTTAAGTCTAAAATAAACCTGAAAAGCAGCCATGGCGAATTGGTTCTCGTCTCTACTGCCGAAAGTGTGGTTTGGTTATCAGGGCAATTATTTATTGCTATTGAATATGATATCATTACCATTGGCTTAATTTTTTTTTCCTATGGTCTAATCAAACAATTCTTCAGGATCTCCAAATCAGGGTTTTAGGTGGTTCAAAAAACCACTTGCTTTGGCAGCACATATACCAAAATTGGAGGAATGCAGACAAGATGAGCTTGGCCCCTGAACAAAGAGGACATGCAAATTTGTGAAGAATTCCATATCTTTTAAAAGCCTTAATCACAACTAAAGAAGCTAACATTCATTGAGTTTTTAAAATGAGATTTTTACAATGTGTCAAGTGGGGCTATAAGCTCTTCATATATATCATTTCATTTACTCTTTTAAAAACCATATGAGGGGGCACCTGGGTGGCTCAGTGGGTTAAGCCGCTGCCTTCGGCTCAGGTCATGATCTCAGGGTCCTGGGATCGAGTCCCGCATCGGGCTCTCTGCTCAGCAGGGAGCCTGCTTCCCTCTCTCTCTCTGCCTGCCTCTCTGTCTACTTGTGATCTCTGTCAAATAAATAAATAAATAAAATCTTTAAAAAAAAAATAAAAAATAATAAAAAAAAAAATAAAAACCGTATGAGGTAGGGGTCTTCATTACCTTGACTTATGGATGAAAGACCTTTGAAGCAATGCCGCTGGGATTTGAGCAAGACGGGCTCTCTGGAATTTGCTCTTTTAACATTAGCCTATATATATCTCTTAATGTGTTTTATGATAGCATACATTTCATCTTATTTTTTTTTTGTTTACAATAAGCCTGTAATCTAAGTGGTATATAAGGGTTACTGAAGTCACGTCTTTGTTGAAGTGAGCCCCAGAAAAATTGAGTAATCAGCTTTAAATCAAATAATTAGAACAAAGTCAGTCATTCTGAATACAACACACACTCCTTCATTCCTTCACTCATACTTAGGATGGCACTGACCCACCATTTGTACAAGCACACGTCTGTGTCATTCTTCCGAACAGCTGTGATGATTTTGCCTCAATCCACGCCTAGCCACACTTTCTCCCTGGGTCTTGCCAGTGACTGAGAGTGCACATTTATGAGCTACACATGTATAAGCTGCAACCTTGGCCTTGTTAGCCAGCTGAACTATCTGCAGAGAAAGGAAGTATTCCAAAACGGAAAAATAAAAAGAATAGCATGGAAGCATGGTATGCTCTTTTTTTTTCAGGGTGATGTTTCTTGTTTGGTCACTAATCACAAATTATAATGCAATTCTATTTCAACTAGATTTTGGAAGCAACTCCAAGTCCTAATACATTGCCGTATTCCACGATATCACAAAAAGATAAAAGCCCACAGTCCTATAACATTGGTATGGGCCAGGAATGATACTAGCAAAACTGGCAATCTGAGAGTCCCCCCTGCCACCTCCACTATGTCACAAGGAGTCACTGCTAAGTTAATGCTCCTTCTATTCACACATATTGAAAAAAAAACTTATAGACAAAACTGTTATTTCTTTAGTTGGGCTCACATTCATGATCAGGTGCATTGGAATGATGGATGGATCCATCACTGAAGGTAAAGGGGCAGCAGCTCGGAGCACCATGACTGGAGGGCTGGGGCTGCAGCTACTTTTGCCACAAGATGCTTTCCCTAGGGCATTGTAGATCATTTCTGCGCGAAGAGTTGCCTTGGGTGGTAGGCTAATAGGATTCACACGGGGGTTGCCGTGACAGTGTGCATGTAAGGGACTGGAGATAGATTTATTAATAGAAACAATAAGGAGGGCCACGTCAGCCACAAGAAGTCAGGGGGAAGAAGAAGAATGATGTTCTCAAGACTTTGGGGTCTCCTCCTGAGCCCAGGTAAAGGAAGCCTTGTCTTTGAATGAGTGAAAATTTATCCATCCAGAGTAAAGTCAGTTTCTACAGAAACTTAAAAATGTTTGTAGCCCTAGGGAACGAACACAGACCTCTGAATCAAGGACAGGCATGGGATATAAGAATGGCTTACGTATCTGAAAAAATTAGAAAGAATTTACATTAAGCTTCCTTCTGAGGAAGGAATGATTGAACTGAATGCTGTTTCTGGCTGTTAAGAAAATAGAGCCTAAAATTACAGTCTATAAATATTAAATTTTTACAAAATGAAGAAAGGGTAGGGAGTTGTGCAAGTTGTACGAGGATAGTACAGATAGTGGATTAAAGGCAAATTGGAATCAGACAGAGAATCAGCTTTTCTAGAACTATGAAAGATAGCTAGTGACTAAGATCAATGTTTGCCATTTACAGTAAAATCTCTCTAATTTTAAACCCAGAGAACCAAAACAATAGATTTTGAATGAGCTAAGTTTCGGTTTATTCTTTTCTTTTTAAATTAAAGAACAGCATAGAAATAGCCTTGAATTACATCTTGTTTTAAATAAGCCAATATTGAAGTAATGAAGTCTTTACATATTATTTTAACAGGTAATTCAAATTTCCCCTAATGTAGCCAGCTCCATACATTCATCTGTGAGCTACTGCCTAGTATGTGCCCAGGTCTCTGGTTGACGTCACCTCACACAGTTAGCGGTTTTCATGTGACTAACTCACTTTCTGAGGGAAAGACCTCTCTTATGTAGGCGGTTGAGAGGATGGTGACTCAGTATAGTTGGTGAAGCTTAAAATTTTTTCTTCTTTGCACCTAACCAGTCATTGACCATAGTCACAGGAAAATAGTTTATTCATAGGAATTAGTAACAAATTCGTGAAAAGAGTTCTGGGCTTTAGAAGGAAATGAGGTCCATATCATGGGATATTTTCACTTCCTCTCCAAAGACTCTGTGTGGTCTTTTGACTGATAAAAGAGTCTTATCCAAAGTCCAGCTCTTGGACAGGGACCTGAACAGTGGTTTTGACAGATGAACTACTCTAAGGTAACCGTAGAGCTCCCTAAGAGAACCACCACTAAAAATTGACAAGGATGGCTCAGACTGGTTACAGAAGGCGAAAAGACAGGATCATATTGCCTACAGAATGCTGTATGCAACAAACACATATACTTTAACCTTTATTCTAGCTTAGGAGTGAAAAAAAAACAACGGGAGATTTCTAAGTAAGTTAATTAGAATACAGGCAATAAAAATCTCGGTGTCTCCTAGACCTTTGCAGTCCAATGTGATAGCCCCTAGCCACATGTGGCATTGACCACGTGAAACATGGCTACTCCAAAATGATAAAATACACATCAATTTTAAAGATTTAGCATAAAAAAGAATCTATAATATCTCATTACTTTTTATGTTGTTTGCATGTCAAAGTGATGACATTTTGGTTATGTAGTAATAAACTATTTTATTAAAATTAATTTTACGGGATACCTGGGTGGCTCAGTCATTAAGCATCTGCCTTCGGCTCAGGTCATGATCCCGGGGTCCTGGGATCGAGCCCCACATCGGACTCCCTGCTCGGCGGAGAGCCTGCTTCTCCCTCTCCCTCTGCTGCTCCCCCTGCTTGTGCTTTCTTTCTCTGTGTCAAATAAATAAATAAAATATTTAAAAGTAAGTAAAAATAAATAAAATTAATTCTGCTTGTTACCTTTTACATATTTTTAATGAGGCTACTAGAAAATTGGACATTACACATGTGGTTCACATATGTAGCATTGATCTTATTTCTCTTGGACATGGAAAATCCTTGAAATATAGTGTCCTTTTTTTTTTTTTTTGAAAGGATTCATTTTCTTGTTAAAGCCATACTACAATCCAATGTCTTAGCCATTGCCATTTTTCATTTTCTAGATGAGAAAACTCAGGGATTATGAAGCATGCTCTAGGTTGTACAAATAGTAATTGGTGAAACCAGGTCTGCCTCACACCCAAATCCATGTTTTGTGTCAACCTTGTTCAAGCATCTCTCTTTCATATTCTGCTGAGGTGATCTTTTAACTTAGACATGTGTGAAATGTGCTTAGAACAACTGAATATTCTGTAAGAACTGAAACACACAATTTGTTAAACATACTTAAAACAACTACAGACAACACACAGGCTAGCCAGGATATATGGTTTGCCAGTGTTTTCTGCAAACTTCTTCTCACAGGCATTTAGGATGGACAGAAGTGGATGGACATGCAGAGTCCAGTTTAGGCATTCCAGACATTCCAGGCATTTCCCTGGCCACATCATTTATTCTTCATAGCAACTCTTAGAGGTGAGATACCTTCAGAATGGTTAAGGGATTTATTTGCTATCTCAGTGCTAGCTGGTCAGTAACAAAGCCAAGACAGAACTCAAGACTGGTTTTTGTCCCCATGACATACTGCTTTTGGTTCACCTTTTAATTCAAGCCTAACTTTTTGGCAGCTGGTCTAGACTCTGTGTTACCAGCTGCTCTGCTTCCAAAACACATTCTAGTCCATGACCCAGACTGATTGAGGGTAGGGCCTGCCTGATAAAGAGAGGATATAGCCATAGCTTCCCTACATGTGGGTAAGATACAAGAATCAAATTTCCCTTGGCAACACCTGTGGTGTTCATAGAGTTGGAAGAAAATAATAAATCTATTGTCTTGATGGAATACAAAGGTGAGAAACAAGGCAAATTGTTCACATTGGAATTCAAATTTCAGAGACCAGATTAAAAATGAGAGCTAAGATTTAAAGTCAAAATAGAACAAACCAGAGAAGACCATGATACCTAGAAGTAGAGGTTTGAGGAATTCTTCAGGCAGTAGGCAGAAATCTGGTACCATGTTAATGAGGTTTCCCGGCTGACCTGAATGGACATTCAGGGTATACCTAACCAAAGATGAGTCTCAAACGAAATTGACCTCAGCTCATGCTTGTCCATACCATCCATGGTGGGCTCATCAGTGCCTATAGCAGAGGTAAGACACCAGAAAGAAAGAATTTTCTATTTATGTATGTAATAGTGTAATTCTGGGTTGACTATTCAGTTTTTGCTTTTTCATAGGATTCCTTAATTCTGGGCATTTCAGTTCCCAGATTTTAGGAAGCGCTAGAAATTTAATTGTGCTCTCATTGCTGCTCATGTTCCAAGTGCCAGTGGCAATGCTTCACGGTTGATGTGACTTGGAGAGGTTTCCGTCTGGCCTTCTGAATCTCTGCCTGACTTCTGAGGCCACACTGTTGATCACTCTGCTGTCACATGGGGTATGTAAATAGGAGAAGGAAATAAGGCTTTGAAGATCAGTTGGGATCAGAGTGAAGAAAGATACATTTTCCAGGATAAAGAGTCTGCCATTTATTCTCAAGGCAATGGGGGAACCTCGAAATTGTATGGACAGTGAAGTGGCATATCAAAGCGTGATTTATAGTGATTCATTTCAAGTTTCAGTGAATTTGTTTTGACTGCTCTTAACTATATTGTGTTCCTTTACTAAAATTTAATTCTTGCTGTGGTTACCTGTCGCATATTACCAAATACATGGTAATTTCATTGAAAGGACAAAATTAAAGAATTTTCAGATTATTCATTTATACTCTTCTTTTGAAGAAAGTTTAAAATGCATGATAGCTTTAAAGTCGTTATTGGAAAATATTAAACTAGAATTATTCATGTGTTCTATATTTTCTTTTGTAAAAACAAAAAAAAAACTTTTTTTTTTTTAGAACTGTTTTAGGGTCCTATCAAAATGCAGAGGAAGGTATAGACGTTTCCCATACTTCCCCTATCTGCACACAGCCCCCACTTTATTAATATCCCCCACCAGAATGCGACATTTGTTATAATTACTAAACCTACACTGATATGTCTTATATTTTCTTTTTTTTAATATTTTATTTATTTATTTGAGAGAGAGACAGAATGAGAGAGAGTGTGTGTGCATGAGAGGAGAGAGGGGAGCGGGAGAAGCAGACTCCCTGCTGAGCAGGGAGCCCGTTGCGACACTCGATCCTGGGACTCCAGGATCATGAACTGAGCTGAAGGCAGTCGCTTAACCAACTGAGCCACCCAGGTGCCCGTGTCCTATATTTTCTATCAGTTGATCAAATCACTTGCTATTTGCTTCCAAGAGTTAAAAAGATAATTGAAATAAGCCAATTCTACTATTGAAAACTTTCACATATTCTATGTAGATAACTTTGTCTAAGTTTGTGTTACTGCATACCATGTTCAAACAATATTAGGGTAGTAAGTGAAATAGAAAGTTCTAAGATTTTTATGGCAGACTTTTCCCTATAAAATTTTAAAGAAATGTCAAGCACATTAAACCAAATAACCACTGAAATGTGTACATGCAAGTCTTCCAGACTTCAAAAATATAATGTTTTAGACAGGCTTTGTTGTGTGGTTGTTCTGAATTTTCTTGGCATTTATAACAAATATCAGGTTCAAAAAAATGTCAGTTTCATTATAATAAGAGCCAACATTGATGGAGCCTATATTATGATCCAGGCTTTGTTTATTCGTTCATTCATTTATCTCACAAATATTTGCTGAGGATCTAATAGATGCTAGGCCACTATTAGCAATATTCTAAATGCTAGGTATGTAGCACTGAATAAGACAAATATCTTGACATCATGAAACTTTTACCTAGTAGGAAAAGCATATTTGTCCATCTTGTTTGGGTCATTTTTAATACATGAGGTAGTATTATATATTTTCTGCTGATGAGAGTAATAGACCCAATGATGATGAAGGAGAGAGAGGATAATGTGGGTGCCTTGATTAAGTGAGAAGGGAAGGAAATAGAGCACACATATATTTATCTGACTTTATAACGTATGTCCTTTCCTTTCTGCCATATCATCTTAATACACACCCACACCCTACAGGTGTGGGTGTGGGTGTGTATTGTCACCTTCCTTGGCATTTTATGCATATACGTATACAAACATATACACGTACTCATGTACAGATATGAGTAGAGTGCTATGGAGGTTAAAAACAGAATTGTTTTGCATCTTGTTCAAGAGAGATGGTTAGTAAATTAAGCTTAACTGTTTTAAATGCAAGTGAAGTAATTTTAAGCAGAATTGTAGAATGGATAAATATTAAATATACACATTAGACATTTATATATATCACATACATTGTATATAACACACTCATTTGAATTTATACATAACCATAGGAATATATTTGTTTTTTTAAAGTCATTAAAATTTTATAGTTATCTTTATGCTACCTAGAGATGAAGATCTAAGAAAATTTCTCATTTTCCAGGTAATAAATGGCAGTACTGATCTGGATCCCTTGATACCAGGAAAGCTTTTTTGCAGGATTAAATGGGATT
Source organism: Lutra lutra (assembly GCF_902655055.1). Lineage (NCBI taxonomy): Eukaryota > Metazoa > Chordata > Mammalia > Carnivora > Mustelidae > Lutra > Lutra lutra. The sequence continues at coordinate 171,613,554 of NC_062280.1, forward strand.
ACCATCACTAGGCCCCCAGGGTGTTTGGTTTTGAATTAAAATATAGAAACCTTATTAACAAAATTTACATTCTTGCCCTAAGCTTAATCTAATTTTACTGATGTCATGGCCTCTAATAGACAACAATACTATAGAACGGCACATGCCTCGTAACCCACCTCTGTCACTGTAATCAGAAGCTGATCACTACAGAGGAAAAATAGATGCATGAATTTTAAACTGGTCATCACATGCACATTTTTAAAAAAATATATATTACAAACCAACATTTTATTTATGAAAATATTAAATGTTATATTACTACCAAAACTTTTTGTAGTACCTGGAAATTTATTCTAAAATGGAGAGTTTCCTTTTGCTCTTTGCCCAAGTACTGTTCTGTAGCTGACTGTCCTATTTCCCAAGACCAGTGACAGCATCTTCATTCTCTAACAAACAATTTACCTGGACCCTCTGCCGACAAGGCCTTAACCCCAAGGAATTGCTTTAATTGGCAACAGGCTTTGTGAGAAGGCAGTGGGGCCTTGGTTTTCCACCTTCTCCCACAGGGAATTTCTTTCACTGTCATTTACAGGAGTCTGGACAGAAAGGGTGGGTCGTCAAAGTGAAATATGGAAATAAGTTATTTTGAGACATTCTCAGTGATCCATTCTTAAATAGTCCTGCAAATTCTTTACTTATATATAAATGATCAAACAAATGAAGTAATTGAAGCCAAGGAGGGAGGCCATGTTATTGAGTCCAACATGCTCATTTACATGTATTTAAGAACTGCAGAATGATATGCTGATGGTCATAGTCCCAAAGTCAAGGACAATACATTCAATTTGCAATCATATCAAATTGTTGTATATTCCAATGAAGAAAATATTCTCATACAGGATATTCTTTAAGTTTCACAAATTTACCTATCTGAAATTTTCTACAGTAGCATCCTAACTTAGCTTTCAGATCCAGGAAAAACAAGATGGAACACCATATCCTTGGCTTGTTTATTTTCTAGGAAAGAGGACAATTTCATATGCTTTACTCTCAATTTATGGCAGACACACAATTCAACATGTTTGTTTGTTTGTTTGTTTTTTTAGTATAAAAAACTGGAAGTGTATATGTGCACTAAGAAAGAAGCAATTCTACCTAAAGCATGAGCACCACATGACCAAATCCTTTGGAAGTAATAAATAATGTCTGGATCTCAATGGAAAATTTGGAAGATAATTATTAAGATTAAAAAATCTAAAAATTGGGAAGGGAAGGATTCTGCCAACTTTAGTTCTGCCACAGATAGGCTTTGCCTATAGCTGACACAGAGAGAATGAGAATAGGAGGTTACAGAAAAATTTGCTCTGGAAGGCTAAGGCAACTCCAGCTTACCCTGACATTACAGAAAATTCTGTCCAAAAGAAATAGAATGCAGTTTATAAATGTAAGTCTCACATATCATTTTAAATGTTCAGGTAGCCCTTTCTAAAAATAAATAAAGTTAATTTTAATCAAATATTTTATTTAACCCAATGAATCTAAAATATTATCATTTGAACATAAAATCAATAAAACAGTATTGAGATGTTTGCATTTTTTTTTCATATTAAGTCTTCAAAATACATTCTGTATTTACACTCAACATCTCAATTTGGGTTAACACCTTTCAAGGAAGGGCTCAGTAGCCTCACATGGCCAGTAGCTACCGTTACAGATAGCAGTTTTAGAGCATGAATACACATGAAGACTTTCTCATTTTGTTCTTAGTTTTCTTTCTTCTTTCCTTCTTCTCTTCCCCTTTGTTTCTCTTCCTTTCTTTCTCTCTCTTTCTCTTCTTCCGAGTCTGTGCATGCTCTGTAGTGAGGCTACAATAGTGAGCAATACAGGCCTAAACCCTAAATCATAAAAACTCCGCCTTCTTTCAGAAAAAATTAAAAGCATGATTCAAACATGAATAAAATAGTATACACTAGTTAAAATTCAGACACAAATATGGCTACAAGCCTTCTGGCAGCTGAGAGAAGGTGACAAGCATTATCAGTTACACAATTCACAGTATACATGGTCCAGAGTCACAAAGATAAACTCAAACAAGTTTCTTCAAAGGAGAATGATTCTCCTCTGACTTCATCAATCTGAAGCCTTATAAACAAACCAAAGCATGAGTACAAAATGGTAGACTTCTCTATAACGTGTGCATGTGGTGATTTTTCAGAATAACTTGGAGAAATAAGACTACAAATCTTCAGCTCTATAATGTGCAAGAAACCATTACCAATTATGACTCACATGATACCCATGGAAAACACTGATCTTTGTAAAATGACTTGGATTCTGAGAAAAAAATTGTTTAATGAAACCATTATTATTATTTTATTATTACATACCTTTTATTCAATGCAAATTCCTGAACAGTTGGTTGGCCTTCTTTGTTATAGATATGAAAACCAGCAGATTATCACCTAGAACAGCAGTATTACAGAGCTAAAACCAAGTCTTGTGAACAGAAGATCATGAAAATCCATTAAAAACTTAACACAAAAGAAACACGGTGTTTTTTTTTATCATCAATAAGCAAATATAGAGAGCAAATTTCATTTAAACATCACCAAGCCCACAAAGTATGAAGAACCCACAAAAAGATAAGTGCCTTGGACTGAGGCTCTTTAAGAACTGAAATTCTTTTTTTTTTTTTATGTGACACAAAGGGGTAGATTCATATGGACTTAACCATAAAAAGTACTGAAAATATTTTTTGCCACGTAATTTATTTATGCTAGAGGAACATATAATTTTAAGTAGAATATTTAAATTTCCAAACAAATTGTATAGACATTGACATCTCTAATCAGCTAACTGGGGTTAAATAGGCAATTGCCTTACAATGCAGAGCTACCTTGGGAGTCGGATTGTGCTTCTCTTTAATATAGAAGGATTTCAAATAGGTAATCCTCTCAATCTCTCAGGAGGAACAACTTTAAGATTTTAATGGATCTGAAGGTCCACAAAATGTGGCCAATCACATCAGGCTCCCCTACCAACCTCCCTTCATTCCAATACACAATAGATAATGGTTTACTGTACATCAACTGTAGTTTCATCTAAAGGTGAGTGGGACAAGGGAAAAGAATTCAGTGCATTATATAGTTTTAAAAAGGGTATTGATATCATGCCACCATTATGTTCACTAGAAGACACAACTAAAATATCAAGGGTCCCTCAAGGCTAAATGAAATGGCTAAAGATGTATTTATTGATTTCTAAAGAAATATTACCAAGACACTTGAATAATAACTCACCACCCTCGTAATTGAAAGGGTCCTGGCTCTCTCTAAAACAGACAGAACTCCAGAATACACATGATGTTAAAACTATCTCATGATGTGCTGTGGAAGGTGCTTGAATTGGGGAGGGAGGAGAAAAATGATTCAGACATTTAACTTGAACCAAATCTATTCTTTACCTTTTCTCTTATTGTTGATATCTTATTTATTTCTCTTAAAACAAAAATTGTAATTAATTACTTTGGAATCCAGTGTGGAGCTGTAATCACCATCCACCATCTTAGGTTGACATACAATGCATTTATGCACTGAAAGCTTTCTAAATATACATGCAGGATGGGGATATAGAGACTCAAATACATAGGAAAATCACCACCCACCCTTCAGGGAATTAGAATTTTTTTTCTCTCAAATAATAGGAACATGTGCAGTGACATATTCTTTTTTCTTTTTCGTTGACAATTGTCTCCCTTTTTTGTAGATCCTAATGGTGAAATAATGGATCCTGCCAACCATTATGAGCTTAGACCCATCTGGGGACCCATAACTTTTATTGTGGTCCATTATCTGGCCATTAGAGGCCACAAGTGTCCTCAGCACAATTGTGTAACATTTTGCTGAGGGAAAGGTGTGGAAACTGTGGAGGCAGCAGGTTTTTTCCAGTATCTGAAGCCATGGAAACTCCAAAACCTCCTATATTGCGACCATTCATTTTCCTTATGCTGAAAATTTTATAGTGTATGCCTCTTGGATAAAGTTTCCTTATCCAGCCCTGCCAGAAAACCAAATATTCCACCCAGTACTGGCATGAAACATCCTTGTTTTATTTTTCTAAGAGTGAGCAGTCCTGATGCTAAGAGGGTTGGTTATATCTATTTAACTCAGACAACAATATGCTCTGATTGTAGAGAATATTTACTCCCATTAATCATACCTTAGGTGCAAAAGTGACAAAGGGGATGCCTGGGTCTTCTCAAGAGCAGTGCCAAACACATGTGGTCTACCTAAAGGAGGAAGACTGCTGCAAAGATAGGAGACACGCAAGCAACAGGAAGTGAAGACTCCTGTCTATGTGAGTCTCCTTACTGAAAGAAAGAAAGTACATCATTTTTGTTCCTGCCCCCTCTGTTAGCTACTGGCAAGAGCTTTGATATGCCCATTCATCATCTATGTCATCATTACTTCCTATTTGTGTTACCCCTTTGATAACATCCCATACTTTGATTAATTTACAAATAAGCATAGTTCAAGATGGTTCATGTGTTTGCTGCCAACTGTGGCCCATCTTGCTTTCAGGGGGCAGAAATTGTATTTCCTGGGCCCAATGTAGAGGGTGTGGAGCCCAGAAGAGGGCAAGTGCTTCATAAGTAATATAGTAAAAGCTTCCTACTTCTCCTGTCATCCAGCTCCCAATCCTCTCATCATTTTGAAACGCTTTATGGCTGGTTATCCCCTCCTTAATTCTTGCATCAGACTCTACATCTTCCATTAATAGTAGCATCGGTGGGAAGTCTTTAGGTTAAGCCTGTCTCTACAGCACCCTGACCTGAGGGCAAAGAGACCATTACTGAGGCTGCTGTAATGGTTTTCTCCTGATGTCTGTGAGTCTAAAAGTCGGGAAGCTTAATTAAGAAAGGCCAACAGATCACGCCATAGAATTCCCCGAAGTGGGTAATTTGTGTGTTTACTGACAAACACCATCTATACAGCAATGGCTATTCAACAATATTTAACCAGCAATGTTTACTAGGCACTTACTATGTGCTGTACCTTGTGCTAGATGTCAAGAGTACTGTGTTAAATGAGACAGATGAAAACTCCTACTCTCCAAGTGTTTTCTTCTAGTGAAAAAAAGCAGAAAAAAAAAATAATCAGACAATAAAATATCAAACAATTGCTATGAAGAGAATAGAAATATCCTGTTGGTAGCTGGCCAACATATATTAGGTGATTAGGAAAGGCCCATCTCTGAGATGCTGACATTTACTCTAAGAAGCAAGTTGTCATGAGAGATCTGGAAGTGAACATTGCATGGAAAGAAGCTGGAGCAAAGGCCCCAGGTCTCCACACGTGTAAAGTCCTCAAGGAATGGAGGGAAGTGCAGTGTGGCCAGAAAGGAGTGAACGATATGGAGGCTGAGGAGGAGCAATTAGTGAAATGGGAAGAGAAGCGGGTGGGGTGGTTCCAGAAGAGGGTAGCCAGAAGGTCAGATGCCAAACATACTGTGGGTTTTAATTACACCTTAATATAACAAAAAGCCTTGAAAGTTTTTAAGCAAGGTTGAGGGTTTTTTTGGTAATTATTTTCTAGAAAGAATAGTCAAGCCACCTTGTGGAAGACTACTTATGTGGAGGGGGGTGGAGTTAAGAGTGGCATGAGGAAGATAAAAAAGATATGGTATATATAGACACATATATATATACATATACATATACATATACATATACATATACATATACATATACAGTAGAATACTACTCAGCCATGAAAAAGAATGAAGTCTTGCCATTTGCAATGACATGGATAGAACCTGAGAGTGTTACATTAAGTGAAACAAGTCAGCCAGAGAAAGACAAATACCATATGATTTCACTCATATGTGGAATTTGAGAAACAGAATAGTGAACAAAGGGGGAAAAAAGAGACAGACCAAAAAACCAGACTCTTAAATACAGAGAACAAACTGGTGGTTACCAGAGGTGAATTGGTATGGGAAGAATGGGTGAAACAGGAGAAGGGGATTAAGAATACACATACTGTGATGAGCACTGAGTCATGTATAGAATTGTGGAATCACTATATTGTATACCTGAAACTAATATAATGCTATATGTTCATTATACTTGAATAAAAATAATAAAATCTAAAAAAAAAATGGTGGCATAATAAGTCAGGAGAGAATTATAATATTCCAGGCATTGTTAAACTCATCCTGCTTGAATTGGGGTAGACGTGATAACAAGGGGGAAAATGTCTCCACATTTCTCTACATTCAGGATATACTTGAGCTATAGAATTAAAAGAACTTGCCAAGGTTTTAGTAGTGGATATGGTAAGAGAAACAAAAAACCAGGTATGATTCATCTCTAACAACTTCGTACGTAAAGAGTTCACTGAGCTGAGGGGAAGCTTGAGGGTGTGAACTGGGTGTTCTTTAGGGCCATGTGAAGTCTGAGTTTTCTCTTAGACATCCTGTGGAAGATGTCAAGTAATAATAATAGATAAATGATGCTGTAAAGAGAATAGGGCTTAAAACAGATTTGAGCTTTAAAGGTATTAAAAAGAAGAGATTCTAGAGCCAAATCCTTGATCTTTCCAACTTTCAGAGTAGAAGGAACCAGAAATGGAGGCTAAGAAGGAGCTATTGATGGAGTAGGAAGAAAGCTAGGGGTATGTGTTATCACAGTAGAAGATCCAAGGAGCTCCCCACATGCGTTTCAGGCATAGATGCCTGCAGCTAAGGCAGATTATTTATGTGCCCCACTGACCCACGCACAGAATTCTCTGGTTTTGTATATTATTCCTAGGTGCAGCAGTAAGCACATTGACATATCCATTCATTTAAAGTATCATACACCTGGCCTGGCTCCTTTTTCTTCTTCAGTAAACGTCGAAGTAAAAAGCTTTTTGAATAAGGGCTTTCCCAAATGGCATGTTTCCCCAGCGCAAGTTGCTGACGTTTGGGGATGAAGGCACATTTGTCATGGCCGTTGGCCCTTTCTCCATTTCAGACTCCAGTGTTTCACCACCACACACAGTGTCGTTGCGTGTACAAATCTTAGGCCAATGCATGTCCTGCCTAATAAAACACCAAGGCCATTACAGCAATTACATTTGGTGAGAGCATTGTTAAGAAAAGGAACCCTCTGGTACGTTGGGCTCTATACAATGACACACACATAAGGTTTTATTTATACATTTGTTGTGTAAGTACTTAGACATTTGGGGTATACATTACATACATTACATTAATTAGACATTAAGTATGTACATTACATTGCTTATACTTTAGGTGTATAAACTTTCTATGGTTCTGTGCAATTCTCACCACTGTTGTTTACGTGTAATTATTACCGCTTGGTACTCAAGATGTTTACTAGAGAATATTCCCACCTTTCTTTAAGAGGATACACTAGGACAACAGATCCTCTCATATTTTAATGTCATATTTATTAAACTAGATTATTCACAACCAGCAGAGTGACTTTTTCTGTTTGAGCATGTTCTTGTGGCTAAAGCTCTTCACGGTCTTTTCATTGCCTATGGGACCAAGTCACAATCCTACTAAGTGGTATATAAAGTCCTTCCTGACTTGGCCTTTGGCTACTTTTACAGTCTTTTCTAGGAGCAGACAACCGAATATCCTATGTCCTAGTTTCGAATATCCTCTGTTGCTATTTGTGACTTCTTACAGATGCAGATGCTTCCTTCTGTTTCCTACTATAAACCCTTTGTTTGACACGATTTCTTCTGCTTGAAATGCCTTTCCTTTTCCCTCAGTATCCCTACCCCCAAAGTCCCCAATTTTACACTTTTTATTCTGTGATCTATGACTTATCTATGACTTTGAAGAGTCCCTGACCCATAATATATATTTCAATCTATACATAACATTAAAATAAACTGATGTCCAGTGTCATGTCCTCCATGAAACATTTGCTAAACTTTGTTCTCCCTAAATGAATCAACCCCTCCATCCCTGTATTCCTACTACACCCCACTCATAAGTCACCAGGTTATCTCTTATACTTAATCACATTGCTATCTTCTCTATTAGCCTACAAATTCCTCTGAGGATCTTTTTTATGTATTATATTCTGTATCTAAGGTAGTACCTAGAATAAGGTACAAAGAAGACACAAAATAAAGAAGTTATCATTTGGCAAGGGCATCAGTTTCAGATATGAGGCCTTGTAAAAGAGAATTTTCAACTGCCTCTAACAATATGACTTAAAATACGCCCTTAGGGACCATTCCTCTCCTATCTTTTCTATTTGGCATAACAGCATAAAAAAGAGGCTGCAACAATGCTATATTCATTCAGCCAAGTTTATTGATCACTTTTTCTGTATAGGATGTGACCTCTGAATCCAAGAGATTGCAGTTCAAAGAGTGGGATGTGTACACAAACCATCACTATACAAGAAATCATGTTATAAATACTCTTTAAGGGCTAGAAAAGTTCAGAAGAAGTAAACCAAAAGGATTTCACCCTGGTTGGACCATGGGAGGCTCAGAACAAAGGTGGATTCTGAGCATGATTTAGAAAGGAGAGTGAAATTTTTAAAGACAAAAACAAAATGTGGAAAGCATGTCAGAAGGAAGAACACAATCACTAGCAATGACATAGGAGAAGGAAATTGCAACTTGAAAAGAGAAAATAGTCACCAATAACATTGGCATGGTTTTAAACCAGGGATTGAGCATAAATCACTTATGTATAAACATAAACCCAAATTTCATGGTTGAAGGAATTAGATCAGGAAGTCTGGATAGAGCTAATATTACATCTCTTGAAAAGTTCCCTCGGTGATTCTGAGGCCAATCCCTGGCAGAGCGCATGACAAGAAAATCGGGACTACAATTTAGAAAGTGAGTGGCCAGTGTGGCCAGGAGTCAACTCTTAAAATAAGGATTTGGAACCATAGATTGGGAACCATCATTCCCCCAGATATTTAAAATCTACCTAGATCTAGAAAGATGGAGCACTGTAAGATGAACGTTACCACACTGAGGATGAAGTACCAATGAGAGATATAGACTAGGAATGTTAAAGAAATTCAGGTGAAAACTGATTTGGTTAAGAAGACTTGATGAGAAGATCATGACTGAGCCCTGAAAACATTAAGCCTGGGATGGCACATGCCTGACATGACAACTCCTTCTCAGCCTATACTAGACATCCTTAGGCATGGCACTCTTTCTCACTGAGTCCACACTGAGACTCAGAATCCTTCTCAACACAGTACTAATCCATTTCAATTGATCAGAGTCGACCCTCATGCTAAAATTCTTTGCCATTCCTGATATAAGTAAACAGAAAAGAAAGTCAAAAGCATTTCAGGCAGTACTAAGACACGTAAGCCATAGTGGAGGTGATCAAGCAATGTTTTCAGGCTAGGAAATAGGAATCACATAGGAGAGATACAGGAGGGAAAATTTTAGAATGGTAGGCACAGGTCAGATTCTTAAGGGCGCAAATATTTTTATGCTGATTTCTGATTATTTGAGTGCCATTGTCTGATGGCATAGTAGTATAATACTCTATTTGTACATTCATCTCTGTTCTTAGTTTTCTAGACTATAATTGAAGCTGTGTGTAAAGAAAAAATGTACTACCTTCTTTAGCCTTCAGCCTCTTATTTCTGTATTCTATCTCTTCCTACAAAGATGCCACTCACACATGCAGTGTCTCTAGAAATCTTTTCCCTTCCCTGAAGCCCTATTCCCACACAATTAAAAATTTCTCTGGCCTGGGGCACCTGGGTGACTCAGTGGGTTAAGCCTTTGCCTTCGGCTCAGGTCATGAGGATCCTGAGATCGAGTCCTGGGTCCTGGGATGGAGCCCCAAATCTGGCTCTCTGCTCGGCGGGGAGCCTGATTCCCCCGCCCCACCTGCTGCTCTGCCTGCTTGTGATCTCTCTCTCTTTCAAATAAATAAATAAAATCTTTTTAAAAAAATTTCTCTGGCCAGAGGTAAGAGCAAACTCACACTAAAATGCAAATGACTGATATGATTGAAAGCATCAGCATTCTTTATTTCAAGGGTGCAGGACTTTTTAAATAGAGGACTAGAGGATTTAAACTAAGCATAATTTCTCAACTTGGCCCTATTTCATTTTGAAACAGAGAAGTCTTTGCAGTAGGGGACTGTCTTATACACTGGAAGATATTTATCAGTATCCTTGGTCCTCTACCCATCAGATATCAGTAGCAACCCTCAGTCATGACAATCAAAAATGGCTCCAGACATTATCAGATATCCCCAGTGGGGAAAAAAATCATCCCTCATTGAGAATTACTGAGCTAAATAAATAGATCTCATAATATGAAATTTCTTCTATCTGAATACTCCTGCAATCTCTTTACTAGGCAACTAATGAAGCTGACCCTGACTATTACAGACCAAAAGTTTGATTGGCTGTCAAACTAACAACAGCCAAGGAAGCTTTAAAAACTCAGTGGTTTTCTTTTTGAAAGGGTTTCTTGGTATCAATTCAAATAGAAACAAATCTAAATTGACATTTGTAGTGACATTCCATGCATTATCATTGGGTTAACGTGTGGGAAGACAAGTTTTGCAAAACATTTTGGTAAAAGATCCTTTGTGTAAATAAAGACAAAGAGAGGGTTTTGAGCAAAACAGGAGGATTTTGTCAGTATCTCCCATGAGCCATAAGTGGTCTGACATTCTGGTTTGACAAAGATGAGGCTAATATCAAATATATTTCAACATGTGTTGGGAAGTATTTCCCAAGCTTTTGAACATCAGACAATCAATATATTGGCTGCTTTTCAAGAAGTGCAAATATGTATACTAAAAAACTCTTCTACTTCCTACTATTCTCTTTTTATATTTTTAATGTCATAACACACATTCTCAAAGGTTAGTTAGTAGAATGGTATATATGTCAGAGGAAACAATTTCACTGGTGGCACTAGAATTTCATGTTGGTGAATACCAACATTTCTTTACATGAGACATCTCTAAAAAGTGACAACCCCACCATGTCTAAAACAGTTTTCATGTCTTAGCTACACTTAGCAGTATCTTAATTCTACCCCATATTCTCTGAGTATTATAACAGAAAAATTCAACAGCCTCTGATGAACATATACAAGTAATTTTTATAAGTTAGTCTATATTATGAGTGTACCATAACATCTCTTGATTAATGGATATTATGTGCTTTAAACTCACAGTTTTCTAATTTGCCAAACTAGTAAGTGAGAATTATAGCAAATTTCAACTCCTAAACTAAGGATTTGAGATTTTAAAGTGGTCCCCATTTGTCCTCCAAAAACTTAAAATCTAGTCAGAGAGGTTAGATATCATCAGAAAAACATTACCATACTTTGGGATGAGTACCAAAGGAAAGATACAGACTATATATGCTAAGGAAAGTCTAATTATTCCTTAGAAAGTGCTAAGGATTATGGATTAAAGTGTTATGGGTTAAGTGTTCTTTAGTATAAACTAAGATTATAGATAAAAGAAAAAATTGGCTCCTATCCAAACTTCATCAACAAACAGTATTCCATGGTGGTTAATAGCTTTGACTCTAAGACCAGAGAGTTTGGGTTCAAATCCTACTCCCACCCTTACTAGCTGTGTGATTTGACGCACTTTGCTTAAACATTCTGGGCCTTCATTTTCGTATCCTCACACTCAGTATAAATGGAGTCTCCCTCAGAAGGCTTATGTGAGGGATACGAGGGTTTTATGAATCTTTCCACACAAAGTGCTTAGAACAGTGATGGCACATAGCAAGTACTACAGATGTATTTGCTGCTATTATTCATTAAAAAGGACACAGTGTCTGCGAGGCAGACTAGTAGAATGGCTACGAATGCTCACCTTGGATCTGATCTGAGTCCAAACACATACTAGCTGTGGGACTTTGGACAAGTCCTATGACCTTTCCAAGCCTCCGTTTTCTCATCTACATGATGGAGATAATGACTGTACCTGCTTTTTCGGGTTGAGACATAAACCCAGTAATGTACAGTAAATGCATGGTAATATGCCTGTCACAATACTGTAGAAAGGGGACTCACTAATGTTTACATGTATATTAGAAATAGAAGGAGGAAAAGTGTACAAAGAATCTGTCTTCTGCAGCCATGTTGAAAAATAGTTATGTAGTGCCTCCTTTATGCCAGGCAGCTGAGGCACAAACATGAATGAGACATTGTGTTCTAAGGGAGCCTAGGCTCTGGCAGGAGCAGCCAATGTTCTATCAAGTTCTCTGATATTGGACAGAGACAGTAGTCTTCACAAGTGTATTCTGTTGGAGCTCTATAATATCTAACCTAGCAGTGACACCTCATCTGTCTACGCTTGTCCTTTGGCTTGTCTTCATTCATTGGTCCACATATTCGTGCAGCTGATATTTACTAAACATCTGCTCTGGGCCAGTCACGGTGCTGGATCAGGGCATACAGTAGCGACTACACCAAGCATAAACATTTAAAGAGGGAAATTAAGAGCCTGGAGAATACGTGATTGAATGAAGGCGTACAGGCATACTAAGAAGACTATTGGAAGAAAAGGAGAACATTCGCAGAAGTAATGAGTTTGGTTAGTCATCCATGAATGGTAACGTAGTAAGAGAAGAGAGGGTGCCGAAAACACCATTTCTATCCTTGATAACTGTGGAAACAACACAGTAATTGTTGAGATGGTTCATTTAAGGGTGGCAATTCTAGTGTGAAGCTACTTAAACAGCATTCAGTCATGACTCTGCAAACATGTGTCTGAAAGATTGAATTCTAGTTCTGTGATAAGAAAACCAGAGTAGGAGTCCTGATATCTGACCTCTGATCCTGACTCCACTGTTAATTATCTGTGAGACCTTGGACAACCTCATGGCCTCTGTATACATCTTTGTTTCCGCCTCCTTCACACAGGGATAGCGACACTCGTCCTTTTTTTTTTCACAGGGCTGTGATAAGGCCTCAAGGTGGGTGGGATGCAGAACTGTCTTTAAAACATAGTACACATGAAAGGCACTAAGACATCTTAATTTAAGAAAAACATAATAAGGGACCCACTAAGGGAAGGCAGAGGTATTACTTTAAAGACATTTTTTTTTTAATTCCATTAGAAGTGTTGGTTGTTGACAATCTAAATAAGATTTTAATTGGTGATTGTTCTGGACATTGTGGCCAGGCCAGCACCGAGGAATGCTTCCTGAGCCAGGTAGGGTTTGGTGGTCTGTAATGGAGAAGGCAGCATGGCTTCCTAGGACAGCGCGAGGCCGGCTTCCACGGCACCATCTCCTTTCCCTCTCTTCTCTGAATGTTGAATGATCTGGGATGAAAAACTAACAAGCCCCTGTCAAATCTGAAGCCTCAGCTTTTCTGACAGAAGGTCCACTGGACTTTCTTATCAAGAGAGCCTTTATAAGGAAACTGGAACTCTCTGTCTCTCAGAAAGGAAACAGAGCTCATCAGAATCTCTGGACCCTTGACTTAGAGGGCATGCTGTCTCCGATGAAGGTCTTTTGATCACGGGGCTTTTTTATTCAGATTTGACTTCACATTATGGCTAATCAATACCTCACAACTGTCCAAGCCCCCAGTCAGACGCACATCTCTCCATCAGGCAGGGAGGCCTCCTAATTGAGGAAAAGTCAGAGACCTAGGTACCAAGCCCTCGGGCCATCGTCCGACGCCCCCTCTCTCCTTTCATAGCAGTCTAGAGATGGCGGAAATAAAACTTAGAGACATGACAGGCACAGCCAAGGAGGATCAATTCCTGTCACTTGCCACCAGTGTTTACTGCTTCCCCAGGTCTTCAGAGAGTGTTTTTCTTTCATAGCTTAGGGGGACTTAACCTTTTAAAAATGGGAAGATGGTTTCTTCATGAATTTTAAATTATTTTTATCTCATATGTCTACTATTGTTGATTAGATTAAAATGATTATTTGCTTTCTCCCCCCGCCCAATACCAAATTTTGTGGAGCCATAGCTGGCGGAAATGTAAATTGTACTACTGGTATTTGCAGCATCGCATTGAAGGGGACATGGCTTGTGTAATAATGCATCTATGAGAATTAGCTCATTCTCAGGACCCCAGTATTGAACAGGAAGTAGAGACAAGTTTCTATTCTCAAATTTGCTGCTGATATTAGCAAGCTATTCACTTACATAAAATTTGCTAATGGAGGTAAAATATCTTGGTAAAAATTTAAAATACATGGCCGTTAATTATGTCCACTTATTTCATCCTATGTAAATACTGTATACATAAACGTCTACACAAGTAAGGATTTTTTTCCTTTCTCATTTATTGTTTAAGTATCCTTCAAACATGGCTAATTTTTCTATAATAAACCAATAAGAAGACAATACAATTTTGAGAACACTATGAGAGATTTACATGAAAATTCCTGGATCGTCAATAAAAGTCTATGATTTTATTGTATTTGTTCATGATCAGTAAACATCTCTTTTAATACTAATACTCTTGGTTTATGATGGCCTTTAGAAATATGTAAAGGTCTTTTCTCTTCAATCCCAAAACTACTGCTACCAAGAACAAAACATTTGGTCATTCAGCCAACCAATATGGGCTTCAACTGACCCAGGTTAGCTGTTTCCCATTCCCTCTGCCATAAGCTTGCATACATATATAATTGACTAAATTTGGGGAGTACTGGGTAAGTACAGGTTCTACTTCTTTTTTTTTTTTCAGGTTCTACTTCTTAATATTATCCTGAAAAGAAATTTTTACTCACACTAACAAGTTGCCTTTAAAAAGACAGACTTTGAGGCTGAATGAAATTAACTAGAATGTTTAAGGAATTAAATATCTCTATTTTGAGGTTCAATGATTATTAAATAAAGTTATGCTTCCCCCTTAAATTTTTAGCTATGAAATCTTTCTAAACCATACCACATATTCTTGTCTTAGGAGAGTGTGCTGAATGGACTCTATTTTTCTTTGATGAATCATGAAAGACTTCAAAGTCCTTTGGGCTTGGGAATCATTATTTTTAACATCAGTCCTCTCCAAACAAAAATGTGGGTATAAGTTCCAGAAAATTTAGTAGTATGGACATGAAATCCCCAAGACATATTCTGGAAATAGTTTTGTTTTTATTAAACCTCTGTCACTCATTTATTTTTTTCCCATGGGCCTTTTTCTTTTAGGCTGAATGCAAAAATAATTAATTAATTTATTATTATTATTTTTTTTTAAGTGAGTCAAGTAAAGTCTCTGGTTAACTAGGTACTCATCAATCTAGACTTTTCCTGTGCAATGTGTCTACATTTTAACCAACATTTGTATGAGCTGAGCAATTTTTATAAGTTGCAAAAAACATATAGAACCAAACTAACTTCAAAGAAACCTGACTGTATGTTGAACAAAATACCTTCGGGGGAATGAAATGCTCACCAGCATAAGAGAGCTGACCTGTGTGCCCTGTTCCAGTGATTCACAGAATATACCCATACTTAATAAAAACTCTTCCTCTTGAAGTCCTAGAATAGGTCATTGGTTTCTCTGAACCCAGGAAAAAAAAAAAAAAAATCTGTGTATTTTAACTTAGGTACCTATCATTCCTCTGTTACAGAAACTTCTACATGTTCCTTAATTTTAATTGTTGTATTGCTAAAAGGAGTTTAAGTTTTTGGTAATGAAGTATAATCTCAGTATAGTAACACTCGCCCCTCACTATAGTGTGATTTTTGTTATCTGGCCTCCTCCTTAGCTCTAGAATTTGGAAGACTGCATTGTATTTGGGGGCTCTAATTATACTTGTCTATCTTTTCAATAAGATTCCATTAATTACATTCCATTCTTTCCGCTTTGATATCTCATTAAAATCTTATAAATGATCATGCAGTGACCTTGAAGGTTATGCATAATACATGAAAGTAAACCTGCAGTAAAATGTATTCTTTCACTCCTGACTGCCTACATCCCATGCTTCTTTTCTTCTCCCAAGTGACTCCAATTGGGAGAGTTTTGCTAACTGAGCCAAGGTATGCAGGGATGCGCACATCTCCCAGCTCCAGTATCTTTCTTAGTCATGACAGCTGCAATATGTTAATGGCTTCTGTTTGGCTGTGATGGCCCGGTTACTACTTAGGGCACTATGCTAATTAACATAAGATAGCAACAACAGGTGCAAATGTCATTTTACATCAACATCATGCACATGCAAAGCTAGCTAGCAGCCCCGAAGCAAGCCAAAAAAAAATGTTAACTTGAGTCAGCAGCCTTGCAATCTCTGAACAGATCTTCTTTAATGCCCATGATTAAAGGATTCACTGTTGCTTTTTTTTCCCTGCAAGAATGGTATTTCTGAATATTTGAGGATGTCTTCATAAGCTTTTAAAAGTTATGATTCAACAAAATGCACTTCTATGGCAGATCAAGTAAAATGCACAAGGTCTGTATTTATGAAGGTTTTCTATTGAATAAAAGTTCTACTGAGCCACATTTATAGCACAGAAATGGACATGGTTTTACACAGAGTGAAGTCCTATCAGTTGGCATGGGGTGATTTTCCTAGTGGATTTAATGCATTTTATTTTATTTATTTATATGTTTATTATGACATTCGTTTTTTTGAGTAGTGCTTTTCTTACATTTTAATGTAATGAAATTGAATAAAAGTGAAACAGAAATTTATCTTAGTTAAGGTGCTGCAATTTAATGATAAAGTGGGATCTTGCTTTACCCCACAAAAGGGGAAACTCATCCACTGACATCTTAAATCAGTAACAATCATTCACTCTCTAAAACATAATTTATCATAATTTAGGCCAAATGATTTTGCTTAATTTTAAGGATAACTAAAGATCACTAATTTACTATACAAATTGTCCCCAAAAAGGCGATTTGCTTGCTTAATTTTCTTTAATGACTTGAGTTCTATAAGATTTATATTTATGACACAACCTAACATTAGAGATAAAAAAGATAAAGAAATCCTGATGATAACACAAACACACCTTATGAGTTGAATTGGTTACTTTTGTCCACTCCTCACTCACTGTAGAACCTTGGCTACATCACTTTCTCTCTGAGCCTTGGTTTCCTTATCTGTAAATTGGGGATGTTGAAATACTTTAGATGCTATGGGATGGCAATTGGGATTCTGAATTGAATTCAATTCAGAAAAATTTACATTTTGGTTGTATCCCTGCTGTAGCAGTTCTGAGAATCCTGTAATTATCTTTACATGTCAATGGCACATAAACTTTGGAGGTACCCAAGGCTGGGGTTATGTCAGATTTACCTTCCTATTTCCAATACCTAGCACGGTGCTGGGCATAATAGGTTTAAAAAAATACATTATAGGTGCCTCGTTAGCGCAGTAGGTAGCACGTCAGTCTCATAAAAAAATACATTGTGCATGGATTTGTAAGTAACATGTCAGTGGTTCTCAAGCCTTTTCTTCCCAGAACCCAAAGGGCTTTGTTTATACTGATATATATAGTATTGGAAATTAAAACTGAAAATTAAAATTAAAATTAAAAATTTTAGATATATTAATTTATTAAGTCATTTAAAATAATAATAATAAACCCATTGTACGGTAACATAAGAAAATATTTTTCTTTAAAAAATTGTATTTTCCGGGACGCCTGGGTGGCTCAGTTGGTTAAGCGGCTGCCTTCGGCTCGGGTCATGGTCCTGGGGTCATGGGATCGAGTCCCGCATCGGGCTCCTTGCTCAGCAGGGAGCCTGCCTCTCCCTCTGCCTCTGCCTGCCACTCTATCTGCCTGTGCTCACTCTCGCTCTCTCTCTCTCTCTGACAAATAGATGAATAAAATCTTTAAAAAAAAATTGTATTTTCCAAAGCAAAAAATATATATATTGTGAGAGAATAGCATTTCTTTTTAAATTTCATATCTCCTTAACATCTGTCTTAATGGAAGAAAGCTAGATTCTCATGTCTGCTTCCTCAGACATATTGTATGGGGACATCACAAATGTTTCAGGACATTTATAAAGCAGAACCCAGAAAACTTAGCCATATTCTGCGAATTTACATAAATGTATCCTTCAGTATCCCAGATGGAATTTGAGGAGGCCCATAAGGATAAACAAAAGCATGTGATATAAATCATGAGCCATATCATAAAGCAGAGAGCATTAAATCCCAGTGCTTTCATTATTCCAGAAATTTATTATTAAAAAGTTACCAATTAAAATCTTCAGAACCAGTATAACATGGTACTTAAGAACATGGATTTTACCTTAGAATGCAACTGGGTTCAAATCCTACTATTTATCACTGTGTGATTCAAATAAGTAACTTGGAATCCCTTAGCTTTGTTTCTCTCTTTGGGATAACACATGATAATTTCCGCCTCAAAACATTACTGTGAAAATCAAACAAGATCACACAAGTGAAGTATTTAGCACAATGCCTGGGATAGAGCAGACTTCAATGAATGTTAATGATTAGTAAGGGGAGGAGGAGGGAACTTTCCTATAAGGATACTTCTTTCATTCTTAAGCCTTCAGAACACATTATAACCCTGCGGAACCATGATCACTCTTCTTTTTTTTTTTTTTTTAAGATTTTATTTATTTATTTGACAGACAGAGATCACAAGTAGGCAGAGAGGCCGGCAGAGAAAGAGGTGGAGGCAGGCTTCCTGCGGAGCAGAGAGCCCGATGCGGGGCTCGATCCCAGGACCCTGGGATCACGACCTGAGATGAAGGCAGAGGCTTAACCCACTGAGCCACCCAGGTGCCCCCATGATCACTCTTCTAAAGAAATTCAGTCCAAACACACAAAGAAAATATAAACACGCGTGGTGTCCCATTGTTCACTTACGTCTTTCAAAAGCCATCGAAGATATTTCTATTAATAAGCACCCGACTAAACTTCTCACAGCTCTTATTTTTCCTAACCAGAATTTTGCACTTCCAACCCTTGTATACCTGTAATATTGGATTATCCAGCCACCATTTTAACATAGCTCTGTTATTCACCCAGCCTCTGACTCCCTCACCATTATTTCTGACCCACTATCTTTTCTCTTCCTCTAGGTTCTTTCTCTCAATCTCCAACCTCTTATATCCGCTCCTTTCCTGCCCTTGTTCTGCTTTGGCTTCCAAACTCCAGGAACCAACCTGGCCAAGACAGAGTTCTGGGGAAAGGGGGCATGAGGACAGGGTGAAGAGGAGAGGCAAACAGGGAGTGGGATTTGACTGAACGGGAAAGAAACAATGGGTCTGTGCACATTCCTAGGCTCATCATTTTAAATGTTTTAACTTCTTTCCACAAATACCTGTTGCTTGGCCCCTGTGAGCCTGTCGCTCTTTTAGAGGCTGAAATGAAACAGGCAGTCCCATCACTCAAGGAACTGAGTGTAGTAGGAGATAAACCAGAAATGTGAGAACCCAGTGAGCCCTCTGTCGTATACGTAAGTGCTATTCTGAGTTTTTTGTTTGCTTACTTTATTTAAGATTCCTGGATCAAAGAAAACTTCATAGACACTAATATTTTCACTTTTCCTTTTATTTGGTATCCCCCCAAATTTTTACACCTTAAGGCAATACACTACATAAGATTTCGAGTGATAAAAGAGATATGCCTTCCTGTCATAAAGTGGGAGAAGGCTGATTGTGAACAGGGAATTGGAGGGGAACTGATGTGATCTTGGGATACGAGGCTAATTCCAATAGGAATGTGTGAGTTAAAGATCCTAGAATCAGGTGGGTTTTATTTTATATCTTAAACGTGGGGATAGCAGAGGAGACTGATGAATGCATAGCAGATTGGCAAAAGCCACTGGAGCACACTCGGTGAAGAATATTTGGCCCAAACACAGAGTAAATTATCCCTTCCCATTGCTACTTTAAATGAGACAGGGTATTATTTTTTGGAATAATAATAATTTTGAAATAATTTCTTAGATATTTTTTCATATTGTGTCAGTCATGTCTCCCGTAAGCTCCTGTTCATCCAACTGATGGCATCTCACATGTCAAAGGAAACTGGCAATCTACAATAAAGAAGTCAGGGAAACTAGCAATCTTCTTCTTTTTTTATTTAATTTCAATTTTTTAAATTTAAATTCAATTAGCCAACTTATAGTACATCATTAGGGAAACTGGCAATCTAAAATAAAGGAGTCATTGCTCCGTGTCAAGTTTCCAACTAGACTTTTTTCCAAGACTATAGCCTTGAAAGTCAGATTTTGTTGGGGAAAAAAAGCAGGTCTTCTAAATTCCAGTTGCTTTAGCCCTACAGATTTAAACCAAAGCTGGGAGGTTAGAGCACTGGGCAACACAGAGGTGGCAAGGTCTGACTTCAGACCAAAGTCTGGGCCCCCTGTTGGCAGGGACCTCAGTGGGCACTACGGGGAGGAGCACCTGCTTGCGGCCTCTCCCTGTGGCCTGTGTTCCTTTGCCACAACAACAAAAGGAAATAAAATTTGACCAAACTGGACAGTAAAAGAGATGGAGAGGGTAAAACACTCTTCAATGCTCCCTGCATCCTCAAGAAGAAACCCAATCTGAGTGCCACACGGCACCCCACACCCCGGGGCCTCCAAGACCCTTTGCAGACAGGTGAAGAGAGGCTCTGCCCCTCTAAGCTTCAGTTTCTTCACCTTGCAAGTGTGGAAAAGACTGTCACCTAAGTCATAGGATCATCATAAAGATGACATCAGGTAACTCAGGTAAAGGGCTGAAAACGGCGCCAGGTTGGTGGCTCAACACTCAACACATGTCAGCTGGCATTACAAACAGCATTACTGTCCTGGTTCTTTCTACAGACGTCAAGTTATGGTGTCGAATCAGCCTCCCTTAGGAAGGAGAGACACTGCGTTTGCACTTGGGAGGGAAAGTAGCGCAGTAGAGGGCACTTTCCATTTCTTCATTCAACTGAATATTAATTGAGCATCTACTAGTGCAGGCCCCTGACCAGAGTGTAATCTTGGGGACCACAAGGAACCAGCTGGATCCTGACAAAACCCATCTGCCTCTCACAGAAGGATGCTCCGATGCCTACAGGTGGTAGGGTGGGCTGCTTGCTTGCCCCCTGCTTCAGCGCCTAGTACCTACTTGGGTGTGATCTACCCAGAGTGCTCAAGAGCCTCATCTTCCCCCCGCAACCCTCTCCCACCTAGGAATGCTTAGTGAAGCAGAAGTAAAAAGGAAGAAATTTTCTATGAACATTTTGTTGCTGTGGAGTTGCATTCAGAGAAGATCGTGAGTCAGGATCTTCTCTGAAGATATTGCAGGATATTGAAGAAAGGAGTCAAGAAAGATATTGCAGGATATTGAAGAAAGAAGTAAAACAAATTTTAAGCCTTTTTGAAAGTAGAGTTTCCTTTATAAGCAAGGAGAATTTAACACAGAAATCATCTAAGATTGGTTCTAAAATTATTTGGAAGCAGAAATTTTAACCTACATAGCTACATGAGTGCCTTGATACACCTTCTACTAATTCGCCCATTGTATAATTCTTAAGTTCATGTGGTTGAACAGCTGCAGGAACTCTTACTACTGTCACAGGGATGCTACAGTAAATGAGACTCTACCCCCCCCGCCGCCCCACTAGAGCTTCTGATCTTACAGTGGGGGACTTATGCGTTCAAGGTTGTACACTGGAGTGGAAGGCAAAGAGGGGCTGGGTCAGGAAGACTTACAAGAAGTGACATTTAAGCTGAGACCTTAAAATAGAAAGATATCTGTAAGATTTATCTCTCCTCATTTTAAAAATGAAATCAGTGTTGTGTCTTACCCAAGATCCCTTGGTTAGTGTCTTTATGCTCAATTTATTTTGCCTTTGAATTTAATTTTTTTATAGAAACATGTATCCTGCCAAGTGACAAACACATAAGTTGAATTCATTTATATTCTATCCCCTCCCACCCCCTGCCACTGTTCCTCCTGTATCCCATCCTTAACTTCCCACCCCCACACTGCTTGTCACCTCTTGCTTTCCCAACTGTGTAGGTTCTGGCTGTGCTCATGTCCATATACCTATTTGCCCAGATAGACCTAGGCAGATACACTTTAAATACTTTTGTTTTTCACTCCAAACTATTTATTTGTTCCTCTTAGAATTTATTTCTTTCCCCACTAAATATATGCATAATATGCTGGACAGTTATTACCAAATTTATTCTATTGAGTTTCTCTATACATGGATTATCGGTATCTCCTTTTTTTTTTCCTTTTATTTTATTTCTCTTCAGTGTCCCAGAATTTATTGTTTATGCACCACACCCAGTGCTCCATGCAATACATGCCCTCCATAATACCCAACACCAGGCTCACCCAACCCCCCACCCCTCTCCCCTCCAAAACCCTCAATTTGTTTCTCAGAGTCCACAGTCTTTCATGGTTTGTCTGCCCCTCCAATTTCCCCCAACTCACTTCTCCTCTCTATTTCCCAATGTCCTCCATGTTATTCCTTATGCTTCACAAGTAAGTGAAACCATATGATAAATCATTCTCTCTAATTGACTTATTTCACTCAGCATAATCTCTTCCAGTCCCATCCATGTTGATACAAAAGTTGGGTATTCATCCTTTCTGATGGATCCATCCATTGTATATATGGACCATATATTCTTTATTCATTCGTCCATTGAAGGGCATCGTGGTTCTTTCCACAGTTTGGTGACTGTGGCCATTGCTGCTATCAACATTGGGGGTACAGATGCCCTTCTTTTCACTCCATCAGTATCTTTGGGGTAAATACCCAGTAGTGTAATTGCAGGGTCATAGGGAAGCTCTATTTTTAATTTCTTAAGCAATCTCCACACTGTTTTCCATTGGTATCTTCATGATCATTGGGAACAATAATTTCCAAAATGATTTGTAAACAGATTTTATTGGTTATTTTTCACTGTGACTTGTGGGGCAAAATAGAAAGTTGGTGTTTGCTGCACATAAAGGTAGCTTTTCCCATCATCAAGTATGTGCATGATAAGGGGCTAAATATGAATCGCTTTTACTTCCCACTGTCATGGACCGCGGGACATCACGTAAGCACACCAGCCCACCTTGTGTGGGCTGCTGACTGGGATGAGGGAAAAGAAGCAAGAGAGGAAGAGAGTGAGAATGGAACGGAGGTAGCACCACACTTATCCACGTGGCCTGACAGAATCTCTGCTGCCCAGCTTGACTCTCTGTGCAACGTGTGCCCCAGCGTGACTGATTTACTAATGTCATCGTTTCAAAATAAGCGTTTGCATGTACTTCTTCTAGATACAACTAATTTTTAAATTGAGAATATCGGCCTTCAAAATAATTAACCAGGGACTTTCTCCCTGAAAAGTATTCAGTATCATTAGCTTTTAGAACAAGATAGGCCAACATCTCATCCCAAATGGATTTTGTAGGGTCTCAGGTACCTTGTTAACACTTCTGGGTACTATTTCTGTTTAATTAACCCCAAGTTCTGGGGCGTATGGGTGGTTCAGTCAGTTAAGAATCTGCCTTCAGCTCGGGTCATGATCCGTGACGCAGGGTCCTGGGATTAAGACCATGTCAGGCTCCCTGCTCAGCAGGGAGTCTGCTTCTTCTTCCTCTGCTTCTCCCCCAACTCATATGCTCTCTCTCTTTCTCAAATAAATAAATAAAATATCCTTAAAAGTGTTTTTTAAAAAAATTAACCCCCAGGTCAAGAGCTTCAAACAAGCATTTTATTATGCTACTGGATTCTCTGGGTCAGTAATTTAGACAAGGCACCATGGGAATGGCATTTCTCTGTTCTTTGAAGGCTTGGTTCCCAGCTGGAGGATTCAAAGACTGGGCTGAATCCAAAGCTGAGGGCTGAGGTCAGCTGGAGTCATGTTTATTCACATATCTGGTGGGGCCTCGGCAGGGGCCGTCGGTAGGAACGTCTACAGGTGGCCCCTACCTGTGGCTTGGGTTTCCTCACTGTATGGAGCCTCAGGGTGTGCACTGCTACCTGGTAGGCCAGGCTTCCAACCTGAGAGTGTCCTGGCCAGCAAGGCAGAGCTGTGTGTGCTGTCTTTTTATTACTGAGCCTCAGATATCTCAGTGTCATTTGAACCACGTTCTACAAGTTACAAGCAAATCACAAGCTTACCCAGAGCCAAGAAAGGGAGAATAAGACTCCTTCCCCTGAAGAGGTGAGAGAAAGGTTCTAGAAGAGCTTCCAGGACAGGAAGTCATGGTACAGCTGTGCAGCTGCTTCACCCCTGCCTAGCCCCGGACACCTGCATCCACTGCAGCATCCACACCCAGAGGAAAATCAGGTGGCCATAGGAGTGTCTGCTTAGGGCCAGGGTGCATGCAGCTGCCTGTGGGCCTAGATCTTTGGAGAATGCAGTTTGCTCTGTAGATTCAAAGACCAACTAACAATAAGGGGGGAGAGCATTTGAATTATTATTCATCATGACATGTAACAATTCTAGTTGATCGATTTAGCTTTTCACTTTTCAGTTGGTTGGTTGGCATCCCAAAGATCTAGTAGACATCCCTTTTTCCTCTCATAAAATATATTTTTTTGATTAAAAAGCAGTTGTAAGCTGAATATTGACAAGGAACAATGTAATAAGAAGTAGATATTCCTAAATGATACTTCAGAATAGCTTGACTAAGAAAATAATGTGGATATACAAACAGAAAATTGTATTTTAGGATTTTTGTGTCTTTTTTAATGGAAGAGAGATTTAGGTTGAGAGTCTGTAAACAGGGCAGCTCTTAGAGGTTCTACGATAGTGAGGGACATCTGAAGTCACTTCACTTCTTCAGCCATAGCTGGAAGATTTCAGACTAGAAGAAACCATTAGATTTCTCAAGGCTTAGACATGCGTGTAAACACAGCTATGAGACATACGCATCAGAATACTGCAGTAGTAAAATGGTAAATAGGTTCCCCAAAATATTAAAATAGTGTATGTCCTCTGAGAGGAAACATGGCCATGTGTGATTACCAACCTTGCTAACTTTTGTAATCTTTTGCTTTTCAGGTATCATTTGGCAATATAACCCTGAATATTTAAGCTCCCACTTTGGTGTTTTCCATAATTATATAACCTTTAAAGCCATAGTTCAAAAGGAAATTGAAAGATTTATTCTACACTTCAAACCCTAACATATTAGTAAATACCTCGGGACCAAAAATGAGCTTATATCATACCCTAGTAAAATGTCCTTAAAAGTGTTTTACAACTCCAAATCCTAAATATATGTTTCTTCACGAAGAGATATTTAGCTAATGGAATTATAACTCCTTTCCTAAGCTTATGTATTGTGCTTGCTAAGTGAGCTTTCTTAGAAATCCATGCAGCATTTACAGGGCTTTTAACTCCAAAAAGTCAAACCCCGGCTGGACCCACTAATACCAAGCACATATTATTTTCATGCACTTCCATTTGCGTGTGCAAATACCCATATTTGCTCATGGAAATTGCACAGGCAAGCAGATGATAATTTAGAAAAAGGACAGTCCTATTCAGCATACACCAATGCATGAAGAAACACATGCTTGCAGTGTATGGAGACTGCCCAATCCTCGGGCAGTTCACACAGAAAAAAATTAATATTTTTGTATGCACGGCAAGAGAACTGACAAATAATGAGGATGCGCTTGAAGGAGACTGCTAGAAGTTAGCATTATTTCACAGTAATTTTTTTCTCGCTTTGCTTATATAATCCACTATCATTTTTCAGCTTGGGGAAAAAAAAAAAGATGAGGCTGAGAACAAGAATTAACTGGTCTATTTCCTGGTTTTTAATTTCCAGTGTCCACTTTCACAGTTATTTTTGCTGTTTCTGCCTCCTCTAAATACATGTATATTATTAACTCTCTTTTTTTGTTCAATTGAAATATATTTGGTAATGTGAAAATCAGCCACTTTTGCTTTCCCTACCTTAATTACCCTTTGTTAATTCTGCTGGCTTCCCCCTCCCCCATTTTTCATAATCATTTTCTTTATCAAAATGGCGGCCCATTTTCTCATTGTAGCCTCATTATCCTATCTCCTTAAAGAGTAGGCTGAATGGAAAGGGCTTTGGGGATTAAAAAAGGAGGATAGCAATTGTTACTGTATGCTGCCTTTGTGAGAATGAATTTCTTCAAGAGCCACAGTTGTAGCGAGTATAGTCAATCTAGATTCATGATCCAAGTGTCAGTGCTTTTTCCCTCC
Source organism: Lutra lutra (assembly GCF_902655055.1). Lineage (NCBI taxonomy): Eukaryota > Metazoa > Chordata > Mammalia > Carnivora > Mustelidae > Lutra > Lutra lutra. Next base: position 171,639,653 of record NC_062280.1, read on the forward strand.
AATGGTTCAGACCTCTGCCAAGTCCCTCTCCTCCTCGTATTTCAGGGTGTCACCAGTTGGTTCGCAAGTAAGTATGGTTACCGACCATGCAGTACATTGTGGCTTGACCACCATACTACTGCCTCGATGGTGTCCACCCTTCCATTGCCAGGCCTGGTGCCCACCAGATACTGCCACTCTCTGGGCACTGCTGTCCCTACACACCCAGAGTCTCCTACCACTATTAGCACAGCTGATCCCATGAGGATCCAATGTTGTTGACTGTTAGCTTTTGAAGTGGATAAGAATGTTTCTCTCTCCTTGTGTATCACCTTATGTCAAATGGCTGTGTCTCAAACAGCATGTTTGTGCGCCAGGAGTCTTCACGTGGCCAAACAGCTCTTTTGGTTTGAACTTACAGATCCTGCTCACAGGTCACTAGATGCCTCAGACATGAGTCTAGTTGGGGGAGGGGGAAGAATGTGCTGGGCTGATAGACACTGCCACCTGAGAAAGCCCAAGAATCTGCCTTCCCCTCAGAAGTCTGAGGTTATATTATTGAATCAAGCACCTTGGATGGGTTGTCCAGGAGTCCCTCCCACAAAGAGACTTTGGGTGTGTCACCCCACCAATCCACCTGACAGGTTCACACATCTTTGGATCTCAGCAATCAACTCAACTTGGCCAAGACCACTGCCACATTTCACATTCATTTCTATCTGTTCTTCTGTCTGAAATGATTATTTAGCTCATTGGTTCTCAGAAATGTGGGGTCAATATTAGCATCAAAATTCTTAACAGAATTTTGTCACTCAATGGGTCATTAAGGATCATTTTTTAGTCAAAAGGAAAAGAATAAGGACAAAAAAAGTGGGAGAGGCAGAGAAAGAGAAAGAAACTGCTGGTCAAAAGAAGTGACTCTACAACAGGACTGGTAGAGCCAGTGTCACACATGACCCCACTGGTAAAGGTTACTGCCCAGATCTATGAGTCACTTCCAAAGAAGGGGCAAAAAGATAATCCATCTAAACATCAGACTCTTAGGTTGGAAAGGACTTAGATTACCCTGTTGTTAAAAAGCCATTTCATAATCTGAGTAATTGTTTTTAATCTGATTAGGTAACACTAAGGGGACATTGCTTATTTAGAAGGAAATGGACACAAGAAGGAGGAACATATTCAAAAAGTTTGATAAAGGGAGTAAGAAAAAAATGGAGGGAAAGAGAAAGAGCAGCATTCCCCTAAAGAAATGTGTAGATCAAAGAATAGTAGTAAAAAAAATGTCATAGTTGTGATTTGTCATCAAAGTACAAAAACTGTACCATGGATTGGGCAACATTAGACTGACCAGGCTCTCCCCAATCATAAGGAAGAATGGAAATAAAAGGTGAAGTCATATGCTGTATTTCTGAAACCAACCTAAGTTGCATCATACAAAGTTTTAGTTTCTTCATAGAGGTAACCCACAGGAGTGGAAAAAAATCAGGAATTTTTATTGTGAGAACAACTATAAATCCTAACTCATTAATATCGTAATGAACCATTTCTAAGTGGTGGCAATTTCTTTTTGTCTACCTTCCAAAATGAGATTTATAAAAACAGGGAAGAAATTGAAAATCATCTCTTTAAATTGTTTTTTGCTATTTTTAATTTAAAGAATAATTTCATTTAATAGTTAACTATTTTAAACTACTATATGGATACATAACTGGAGATCAACCATTTCAAATTTCTACTAATGGAAACCATGGTTATTGTCATAGTTGAGAATAATTTATTATAACTCTGATGAACTCTGTAGGTGTGTGTGTTGTGCATATTTTGATAAAGTCTACATCTTATCTCTAATATTTAGACGAGGTAAAACAAGAAACCCACGACTAATGAATATCCACAGGCACCTGGAAAGCTTATTTCATATATAAGAATTTTTTTAAAGATTTTATTTATTTATTTATTTATTTATTTATTTATTTATTTGATGGAGAGAGAGAGAGAGATCACAAGTAGGCAGAGCAGCAGGCAGAGGGAGAGGGAGAAGCAGGCTCTCCACCCGAGCAGGGTTCGATCTCAGGACCCTGGGATCATGACCTGAACCGAAAGCAGCCACTGAAGCGACTGAGCCACCAGGCACCCCCAGAATGTTTTCTAACTAGACATTCTTTGCTCTTCACAGCTGCCAATAGGCGGACTCTATCATCCATCAAGCCCATGATAATATAGCATTTTAAATACTTATTATAAGTTTTACATCTTCACATACAGTCTACCTGGGCAAGTGTAAATCACTCCTGATAAGAAAATATTAAAAACTGAAACGTTTAACCGTGCCAGATCATTTTCATCCTTTGAAAGGACAAACAGGGAACCGCTATTTTGAAACTTCCCACTATTCACAACTCCGTGTGGCTCTTCACATGTCAGATTTATCTTGCTCATTCTTCATTAATTAAAAACATTAAAAAACAATCTCTTGTCAAACAGGTTCCGTAGTTAACAGGCTACCATATAGCCGCTTAATGTCTAATTACTGTGTGTGAGTAACCCCGGCCTACGTCCTGCTAGTAAACATATAAAAATTTAACAGGGTAATTTGTTCGTATTACAATATAATCTTGATTCCAATTCAGCTGAAGCATGTCCAGCATGGGTCAGAGGTTAATGAGAGTGGAGGCGCGCACCAGGACTGAGGCACGCTTCAGTGAAGCTGTGGGATCCCAGGTCAGGACCAGGTGCCCTTCAGCAGCTTATCTTTCCTACCTGTTTAGTGGGTTGCAGAGAAGCACCATCTTTATTCATTAGAAAACTGATTATGGAGCTGCCTGGGTGGCTCAGTGGGTTAAGCCTCTGCCTTCAGCTCAGGTCATAATCTCAGGGTCCTGGGATTGAGTCCTGCATCGGGCTCTCTGCTAGGCAGGGAACCTGCTTCCTCCTCCCTCTCTCTCTCTCTCTCTCTGCTTGCCTCTCTGCCTACTTGTGATCTCTCTCTGTCAAATAAATAAAATCTTAAAAAAAAAACTGATTATGATAAGGACCTGTCCCATTTTTAGTTTGCCTTCTAAAAGCCCATAAGCCACTAAATTTTCTATATTTCAACCAAGCTGCTTGCCTTGCATTCACCAGAGTTGCCAATAGACTGACTGTCTTCCTTAATAGAGCACTGAGGGGTGGCAGTTGCTAACTTAATGTTGAATGCAAATGAATGAAAGTGTTCTGCTTCAAGGCCAAACCACATATTCATGAAATGTAGTCCAGGTTCACTCCTCAAAACGCCCATCTCTTTCTTCCCCTGAGTGACTTTTGGGGGCGGAGTGAGGGGATCTGGGTCATGTGCTAATACTGACTCTGAAAATAACATTATTATTACCTTTATTATTTTTCCAAACAGCTTTCTAAAGCAATTTCTTCTCATATTTTTTCCAAAAGCCCCCTTTCAACACCCCTTGGCTGAGCTGTCATTTCTCTCAGTACCACCTGAACCAGAAGACCAACCATGGTGCTATTTCCTCTCAGATCCTAAAGAAATTCTTCTTTAAAAAGAACATGTCCTACCTTCTCATGTATCCCCATTGTTTCATGTGTGTAATAATTTCATGTTCAAAATAACAGTTACTGAGACTCTCTTTGAACAGGGAAATATTTAAAAATACAATTAGATCATTTTATTAATCCACTCAGCGGTCTCTGATCCTTTTCTTGTAATATTAGAAAAATCACATGAAAAACATTTTAAAATTATAAAACATCACATTTAATCTTCTTGACTCATCTGTAAGTGTCATCAATCAGAATATTTAATTTTCAATTATTTTTAAATATTTTATCATGTAATTTGGGTTTTCTCTCTTTGAAAGTGAACGTGAAAATAACACACCTTTTTTTTCTCCCCAAGAATTTTCCAGCAATCATTACAATCTGACTAGTAAGGGTTCCCTTCTCCCCATAACATCATTTGCCTTACAGTTACCTGATATTCTACTTAATCAGCTTAATATCTATTTATAGTCAAAAACATCATACCTAGTTTGCCAGTCACATAAAAAGAATCATTGTGGGAAGCCTGGGTGGCTCAGTTGGTTGGGCGGCTGCCTTCGGCTCAGGTCATGATCCCAGCGTCCTGGGATCGAGTCCCACATCGGGCTCCTTGCTCAGCAGGGAGCCTGCTTCTCCCTCTGCCTCTGCCTACCACTCTGTCTGCCTGTGCTCATGCTCGCTCCCTCTCTCTCTCTCTCTAACAAATAAATAAATAAAATCTTTAAAAAAAGAAAAAAAATAAAAAGAATCATTGTTACCACATCCTTCTTTGCATAATCTATGCTAAATTTTTTTGAGAGTAAGAAAAATAAAAGATGAAACAATTCTGTGTCCATAAGCACTAGGAAACTTCTCCTTTTCCCCACCCACCCTTCAAGAGGTACCCAGACTTGGCCTGCAAACTCATCACACACCCTCTGAAGCTCATTCTTGAACCATAGATTTAAAATTCCTGCTTTAATTCAGAGGCTGATAAAACACAAGACAAGGATACAAAACTTGTGTCAAGTGAACTATGACATAGGGATTTCTAGAAACTTCTGTTCCTTGACTAAATTGCCTCTTTCAACAAAAACTTATTGAGCTACTTACTAGAGACCAGGTGCAGGTGATACAATAGTGAACAAAAAATCCACTGTTCTCCAGGAGTTTATACTCTAGACATAAAAGACAGGGAATGAGACATCTGAGGCAGAGATACTTAAAGAAAAAGGAAAAACATGGGGTGCCTAGGAGGCCTAAGTCAGTTAAGTGTCAGACTCTTGGTTTTGGCTCAAGTCATGATCTTATGGATTGTGGGATCAAGCACCAAGTTGGGCTCTGTGCTCAGTGATGAGTGCTTCAAGATTCTCTCCCTCTGTCCCACTCCCCACTCTCTCTCTGACTCTCTCTAAAGTAAATACATCTTAAAAAAAAAATAAGAAAAACACACTAAGAAGCACAAGAGGCACATCTGGCAAAGAAACAGACTGAGAAATTTGACTGGGCCAAATCATGGTGCCCTTCCTGATCTGTCTGGGACCACAGTCATTGTGAGGTGACTGGCAGCCATGGTGAAGAAGAAGAGGGAATTGGGAACAGAGGTCACCAAGGGAAAAAGAGCTCTAGAAAAGGTTTTTGTGGTGGTGATGGTGGTGGTGGTTTGATTTGATTTTAGTGGAGTGATATTTGACATTTGACACTGTGTATGTTTTTTTGTTTGTTTGTTTTTGTTTTTTAAAGATTTTATTTATTTATTTGACAAACAGAGATCACAAGTAGGCAGAGAGGCAGGCAGAGAGAGAGAGGGGAGGAAGCAGGCTCCCCGCTGAGCAGAGAGCCCAATGCGGGGCTCGATCCCAGGACCCCGGGACCATGACCTGAGCCGAAGGCAGAGGCCTTAACCCACTGAGCCACCCAGGCGCCCCGACACTGTGTATGTTTAAGATGATCCACATATTAAGTTAATATACCTGCGCAGCAATATGATCAACACAGTAGTGTTAGCTAGCACCTCTGTCACTTCACATGATTACCATTTCTTCTAGCGTCGGAAACACTTAAAATCTAGTCCCTTAGCAAGTTTAACATTTATAATACAGTTCTATTGAAGGGTTGGGTTTTCTTTTAAGTATTCAGTGAGGTTTTCCTCAGTGAACTTCAAAATATCCCCCTGTCTGAGTAACAGGAATAGAATCCAGGCTTAGTTTTCTTTACCCTTCCATGGATCTTCACCTGACCTGTGAATTGCTTTACTGAGATTAGTTCTCTCATTGAAGCTGTTCTACAATCACTAAATAAATGGCATATTTTCTTTTCTTTTTCATCTGATATTTTCCAAGAGCAAAAGCTAAGCTACAAACTTGATTTTTGACCTGAGAAAATGCAGAGAACTCTTTTCTTTAAAAAGTTATCTTGCTTGGCAGAAGCATATATCTAAGCTCTGGCAAGTCTACTTAAACCTGCTATTTGGAGATTCATAAAACTTGAATAAGTCAAATTTGTTCTGTGGGTGTTTTATCCCTCAATCAACCTTCAAGACTGTCTTATTTCTTCTCCTCTTTTAATCTGTTTAAGGGGTTGAAAAGAAATACATGTTAAATGTACCATTTAGATACTTTCCCTCTCTTTTCCAAGCTCATAGATCCAAACAGAAACAAACATTTTCTGCATTTCTCCACACTCATCCCATCGGCAATATTAATTGAGTATGCAAATTGTGTACACATCCCCAGACACAATAAGAGAAATAGTAGAATTATCCCCTTCTGCAACGCACCCAAAGAGAGAAACGAAAGCACATGCTCCACAATTGTATGCCAAGGAAGCCTCTAAGACACTATAAAATGAATTGTATCCTATGTATGGGTTTATATATTTTCAGTCTGAGACTGTGGGGATTCTCTAGCAGAGCACAAGTAGGGGCCCAGGGCAAAATCAAGCTTTTGAATGGCATTTGTAATCCGGTTTCTGAAAAGATTCTGGATAAAAAAAAAAAAGCAGAGAATAAAAAATTAACAAAAACAACAACAACAAAAAACCCAAAATATATTTGATACCAAGTACTAAATCATAGCATATGAAAATTAGTATTGTAGGAACGACATGAGTGAGAACATTTGGGCTGGGTTTTTTCTTTTTTCTTGCTTCATTGAGGTCTAGCATGCACTTAGTAAGATGCACAGCTCTAATAAGCATATATATCTCAATAGAATCTTGCATGTGTATATACTCATGCAACCAACACCCAGATCAAGACCTAGAACATTCCAGCACACCAAAAGTCTCCTTCTTCCCAGTCAATGCACTCCTTCACTTCCAATGTTGATCACTCTTCTGCCTTCGGCCAGGCAAGGGAGCTTGGTGAAGAAAACACCTCTAGAGTATCAAGAGAGAGGGAGAAAACAATTTCAAAAAGGTCTGAAGTAGACTGTAACAAGATGCCAGCACCCGGACAGTGTTAGGGAAAATGTTTGCACGTTCTCCTCCCCAGCCTGAATACCACTCCCTTAATCAACAATGCCAGCTAGTTCTCCTCTTCTAGAGCCAGCTGGGAGCGCCTCATTAGAAGCCTTTCTATCCTTTCCAGTGCAGGGAACTGAAACTACTACGTGCTCCAGAACTCCCTGTGTTAACTCTATCATAACCATGATCATGTCATTTGTTCGTAATTTTTTGTCTGTCTGGCTTCAAATCTGTTCTTTAAGACCAGGAATCCCACTTTATTATTGTATCCCCAATTCCTGCAGTCCTTTGTAAACTAACACATTTGTCCAATATATTTTGTTTCAAAACTGAATTCATTGAAGGGCCATTAAGGGCCCTTAAGCTAGTGATTAAAAGACTTGGTCCTCGTTCTTATTCTCCCACCACTACTGGAAGACTTTAGATAGGAAGTACACAGACGTTTTCTGTTTCCTTCTTTTATTAACCTAGTTTCCTACAAATTAAATTTTTTGATAATGTTCACTGATGTACTTCCAAGGGCTCAAACTACTTCCTGGCACTTAAAAAGCCTGTAATAGAAATTTGTTGAATGAATGAATGAATGAATGAACGAATGAATGAATGAAAAGAGTAAAACAATGAATAGATAGGAAACTTTCCTTTAACAGATACTATAAGATCATGCTTCCTTGGTATCTCAATTCTGGCTTACTTAAGTTATAATGGGATATAAATATCCAGATAGTTACATAATATATTAAACACAAAATCAAACCTAATGGAACAACAAGTCTATGGGTTATTTATTTTGAAAAGAAGACATGAGTGTCTTCTTATATCACTGTCATTGTATTCCTGCATTTTCTAGACTCCTAGATATTATGAGTGAGCAATATTTGGTAATTTGAATTATTTCCACAGAGCCAAGTCAGGCATCTGTAACTCCTTGAAGTTGAGAGAAGAATTGGACTAACAGAAATATTCACTTTTTAAATTATTTATTTATTTGACAGAGATCACAAGTAGCAGAGAGGCCGGCAGAGAGAGGGGAGGAAGCAGGCTCCCCAATGAGCAGAGAGCCCGAAGTGGGGCTCGATCCCAGGACCCTGAGATCATGACCTGAGCCAAAGGCAGAGGCTTTAACCCACTGAGGCACCCAGGCGCCCCATAGCTTATCTTTTTGATGCAAGACTTTTTAAATTACTCCAGTAACCATAAAGTAAATGCCAAGAATTAAATTTATTTTTTTTAATTTTTTTTAATTTTTTATTTCTTTTCAGCGTAACAGTATCATTGTTTTTGCACCACTCCCAGTGCTCCATGCAATCCGTGCCCTCCCTAATACCCACCACCTGGTTCCCCCAACCTCCCACCCCCCGCCCCTTCAAAACCTCAGATTGTTTTTCAGAGTCCATAGGCTCTCATGGTTCACCTCCCCTTCCAATTTCCCTCAACTCCCTTCTCCTCTCCATCTCCCCTTGTCCTCCATGCTATTTGTTATGCTCCACAAATAAGTGAAACCATATGATAATTGACTCTCTCTGCTTGACCTATTTCACTCAGCATAATCTCTTCCAGTCCCGTCCATGTTGCTACAAAAGTTGGGTATTCATCCTTTCTGATAGAGGCATAATACTCCATAGTATATATGGACCACATCTTCCTTATCCATTCGTCAGTTGAAGAGTATCTTGGTTCTTTCCACAGTTTGGTGACCGTGGCCATTGCTGCTATAAACATTGGGGTACAGATAGCCCTTCTTTTCACTACATCTGTATCTTTGGGGTAAATACCCAGTAGTGCAATGGCACAGTCATAGGGAAGCTCTATTTTTAATTTCTTGAGGAATCTCCACACTGTTCTCCAAAGTGGCTGCACCAACCTGCACTCCCACCAACAGTGCAAGAGGGTCCCCCTTTCTCCACATCCTCTCCAACACATGTTGTTTCCTGTCTTGCTAATTTTGGCCATTCTAACTGGTGTAAGGTGGTATCTCAATGTGGTTTTAATTTGAATCTCTCTGATGGCTAGTGATGATGAACATTTTTTCATGTGTCTGATAGCCATTTGTATGTCTTCATTGGAGAAGTGTCTGTTCATATCTTCTGCCCATTTTTTGATATGATTGTCTGTTTTGTGTGTGTTGAGTTTGAGGAGTTCTTTATAGATCCTGGATATCAACCTTTTGTCTGTACTGTCATTTGCAAATATCTTCTCCCATTCCGTGGATTGCCTCTTTGTTTTGTTGACTGTTTCCTTTGCTGTGCAGAAGCTTTTGATCTTGATGAAGTCCCAAAAGTTCATTTTCGCTTTTGTTTCCTTTGCCTTTGGAGACATATCTTGAATGAAGTTGCTGTGGCTGATATCGAAGAGGTTACTGCCTATGTTCTCCTCTAGGATTCTGATGGATTCCTGTCTCACGTTGAGGTCTTTTATCCATTTTGACCCTCAACTCTATGGTCAAATAATCTTCAAAAAAAAAAAAACAGGAAAAAATATACAGTGGAAAAAAAGATAGTCTCTTCAATAAATGGTGGTGGGAAAGCAAGAATTAAATTTAAATGTGCAACTACATGTAAACATGGGATCTACATGCTGACATGTTTTTAGTGTTTTTTTAAACCAGTTGTGAATTTGTTAGAGTTATGACTAGCTCTTATCAAGTTATGCAAATATTTAAGAATAAACATGTCTTAACTTAGTTAAAGCATTGATCCCTATGACACTCAAATACACAAGAATCTCTTTCCTAAATGCCATTTGATAAAAAGAGAAAAGCATGGTCAGGTTCACAAACATGGTAAGAAAGCTCTCACCACTTCTTTTCAACATTTTTCTCAGTATCGTAAGGAGCCAGGAAAGAAAATGAATAAATACTCTTGAGAAAGAAGAAATAAAATTATCTTTATTCACCAATAGTATGACTGTGTATACAGAAAATTCAAAAACTCTGTAGAAAATTATTAGAAATAAATATGAGGTTAGGAGATGAATAAGCTGATCACGATTGTTAAAGCTGAGTAAGGACACATGGAGGTTTATTAGACAATTCTATTTTTGCATGTTTGAAAATTTCCATGACAAAATCTTGAAAAAAGAAAAAAGAAGTAAAGTTCCTAGATAAAGGTTAATAAATAATAATCAACTGAATCTGTATATACAAGAGCTACAAAAATTGAAAATTTTTTAAAATATCATTTATATTAATAGCAAAATATATCAAGTACTTAGAAATAAATATAAGAATTAAAAATGTCTAAGCAGAAAATTACAAAATAATATTGGGAGAAATTTTAAGAATCTAAACACCTATAGGATAATTCTTGATCAACTGAAGAGTCAGTAACATAAAGTTGTCAATTTTCCCTAAAAAATGATCTATAGACTGATCATAATTTCAATCTCCCAATAGCTTTGTGTATGTGTAGAACTTGACAAACTGACTCTTAAATTATTATTAAACTTATATTTGGAAATGCAGAAGTCCAAGAAGAGCCAAGATGAAGAGGAAAAAGTTATAAGATTTGCTCTATTGGATATCAATGATTATTATAAAACTATAAAAGTAAGATGGTATATTGGTGGTACAAATGGTGGACAGATAGACCAACTGAAAAAAGTGAAGAGCTCAGAAACAGATTGCTGTGTATATAAACACTGATTTATAATAAATGTGCCATTGCAGAGCAATGGGAAAAAAATAGTCCTTTTAATAAATGTTTCTGGCATAACTGAATATCCACAGATACTATAGACAAAATCTATTCCAAATAGTTTGAGGTTATTTATATGAATGGCTGATAATAATAGTAATAATAATGTGTAGAATACTTTTATGATGTTAGAGATGGAAAAGGTTTCTTAAGTTAATAAAGGATGATAAGTATTACTATATTAAAATTAAGAAGTTCTGTTGATTAAAGAGAGAAAAAGCACTGTCAAGAGTGCTAAAAGATAAGAGATGCCTTGGTGGCTCAGTCTGTTAAGCATCCAACTCTTGGCTCCAGCTTAGATCATAATTTCAGAGTCATGAGATTAAGCCCCACATCAGGCTCTGCAATCAGTGTGGAGTCAGCTGGTCCCTTTCCCTCTGCTCCTCATCCCCCCACCTCATGCACTTGCTCTATCTCTCTCTCTCTCTCTCTCTCTCAAATAAATAAATAAATAAATAAATAACATCTTTTAAAAAATGGTATTAAAACATTCTAAGCCATGGCATAGAAAAAAATATTTTTAACAATTTAAACAAAAAAGAGTTTATACCCAAAATATATAAAAACTCATAAAAATCAATTAGGGAAACATACAGACAATCCAACGAAAAAGAGGTAGGACACTGGAACAGGTATTCTTAAAAAAGGATATCCAAAGAATCAATAAATTTATATAAAGGTGCCAACCTCACAATGAGGTATAGTTACCAAAATGGTTAAAACTAAAAACAACCAATACTGAGTGTTAGCAAGGATATGGAGCAATAAGAATTCTCATATACTGTTAGTAGGATTATAAATTCATAAAATTACTTTGGTAAACAACTTGGTATTATCTACTAAAGCTGAAGATATGCATGTAATTTAAGCTAGCAATTCCATTTCTATGTATCTATCTAATAGGAATATACACCATGTGTACCATGAGATGTATACAAGAATGATTACAATAACATTATTCATTATAAATCCTGGCTGGAAAAAACAAAACTTCTGTTAACATTAGAATGCATAATTAAATTGCAGTATATCAATACAATTAAATACTAAAAATAATGAAAATTAATGAATTCTACCTCTCAGCAACAAGAGAGAATAATCATACAAAAAAGATATTGAGTGAAAGAAATAAGATCCAAAAAATATATATTCTATTATTTCAATTACTTAAACTTCAAAAACAGGTAAATCTACATGATGGTGTCAGAATTCAAGATATTGGTTATCTTTGTAGAGAAGAGAGAGGACAGTGATTAAGAAGTGACCTGAAGGGGGATTCTGGGTTGGTGGCAATGTTTTATCTTTTGACCTGCATAGGAGTTATTTAGAGGTATTTGACTTGAGATAACTGAGTTACACGAATGTGCATTATAAGCCTTTAAAGCAGTTTAGATATGAAAAAATATATACACAATAAAATCAGTCAAAAACAAACAAAAATTGGAATAGAAATAATGTTGGAAATCTTAGAATTTTAAAAAAATTCTCATGGAGGGGTATCTGGATGTCTCAGTCAGTTAAGCATTTGCCTTCCACTCAGGTCATGATCCCAAGGTCCTAGGATAGAGCCCTGAGTCGGGGGGGGGGGGGGGTCCTTGCTCAGTAGGGAGCCTGCTTCTCCCTCTCCCACTGCCTGCCATTCCCCCTGCTTATTCTCTCTGTCAAATAAATGAATAAAATCTAAAAAAAAACAATTTTCATGGAAATTTTTTTAAAGCCCAAAAGATGAGATAATATCTAGATAAAACATAATTCACTGAAAGATAGTATTGTGGAAATTGCTTTTAATACTTCACAGACAAAAAAAAAAAAAAAACCTTAAGTCATAGAAGATAAAATGAGGGTCTTAAACATATACCTAATAGGCATTTCAGGAAAAGATGTTAGAAAAACAATATTTAAAAGAATATAGTTAAGAGTTTTCCAAAATTAAAGAAATACCTGAGTCCTGAGATAAATAAAAATAACCCCATGCTTAGCCATATGATAGGAAAGCTGCAGAATATCAAGGATAAGGGTAAAATCATAAAAGCAACCACAGGAAAAAAACCTATCAACAAAAGAATAACAATTAGTGGATTTCCCCTCAAGAACAATACATGCCAGAATATAATGGCTTTCTTAAATTTTAGGAGGAAATTAATAAACCTGAAGTATTATACACAGCTAATCTTCATAACCAGTACACTAAAGACATCTTCAGACATGAGAGACTAAAAGAGTTTAACACTCACAGATCTCAGGGAAAAAATAGCTATTAAAGGATATACATATTCTCCATAAAAATCAGTCTCCTTTGGACATTCATGCCCCATTTCCCTTCCTATTATTTCTGAAACACATTGTCTATCAAGTAAATAATTCTCTCTCTTAAACCCTCAATATGTTTCCCTTTGTTTTCCTTTCCCTGAATTCCTCTGAATAATTATTCGTCTTGTATGAACAAACACATTATTTGTCTCTCTGCTCCTGTGTCCAGAGTACTGGATACCATTGAAAAAAAAAAATGGTGAAACAAAAGAATTCAGCTCATTAAGCCATGTAAGTTACACATGACCAGGGGTTTCAGTCTAGTTGATATTTCATTCATGTACACCAGTCATCTCCGTGTACATTCCTTATGTTACTTATTCCAAACTTCTTGTTCTTTCCTCAGAACCTTCATTTATATTCTTATCGTTGCCAGCAAAATTGCTCTGTTTTCAGAGTAAAGTAAATAAACAAAAAGGACATAAACCACCTCAATTTATTTGTGAGAGGCTAAAACCAAAATGAATACAATTCAAAGTGTGTCTGTTATTGAAGTCATTGACGTCGTAGAGAAGTGGTTATAATTTCATGTGTACTGTATACCACTCTCATCACATATAAAAATAACCATAGTGCTCATACTGTACTTTTATCTAGTAACAAAGAACTTCCACAAATATTCTCACTCTTGGTAGTTTGGGTTTATAATCTCCAATCATCCTACGAGCAGTAGATGCCTAAAATCACATGGTTATTTGCATGCAGAACTGAGAGTAGAACCCATAGCCTCCATTTCCAAATCTCGTCCTCCATTGTGTGCTGCCACTATATGCCAAAATACAAGGGTTTTACCCAAATCTTTCAGGACCAAAAAAAAAAAAAAAAAAAAAAAAAAAAAACAACCCTGCACATAGTGTATGTAAAGTTTCCTATTAAAAAAAAGTTTTATGAAGGAAAATATTCCATTATTATACTAACCACGTCTCTTAGTAAAAATATCAGTTTGATGGAAAGATGCAGGTAAAGAGGTAGTTACCCGCTGAATGGAGTGTTTGGCTACCACTTTTTCCCCGGTGAAATCCTTCCTCCTCTTCAGTATTGTGGTTACCTCTGATGCCTACATCTGTCCTTGCTCATTGACAAGGTAGCATCTCTAGGTCTGCTAGTGAAATACAGAAACTTTGCTCATAAGTTGTTGGACTGTTTCCATTGTGATTAACAACTGGAAAAGTAGAGTGAGAAGCAAAACAAAATACTGAATTATGAGAAGTATGATTGCACTGAAAGAAAAGAATGTGGCTTTGCCACAATGCAGACTGATTACAAATCTTAGATATGAAATTACTAGCTTTGTGTCCTTAATCCACAATCATAATGAGTATATAGTCACTTAGTGATTATGTTCTACATGACAGACTTGAGCTAAACACTTCAGCAAAACTCATCAAGAAGTCAAAATGTAATCGAATTCAACATTCTGATTATCATGGTATGTCTGATACTGGTATTCAAGTGTCTGGACTTGTTAGGTAGAAGCCAATACTACCATTCGTCTCATGTGACAGAAACTGAGTCTTAGAGAGTTTCTGTTGCCTAAAATAACACAGAATGTGCTAGAAGCAGGATTCAGAAGCAAGCAGTTCTCCCCCACCCCTGTGGTCTTAACTAAGCACTTGAAGACCCACGGTGCAGGTGCCAGGTCTGGCGCACAGTACATTTCATTACGACTGAACAGTGTTTTTAAAATGAAAACATCTCCCTCGATGTCTGGATTTCTGGTTTCTAAAACATTGGAAAGTCATGCAACAGTGAGCTGATATTGGAGCACGGCAGCAGCTAGCTGGGGCGGAGAAGCAGCCGCCCCTTCAGACAAGGCACGTGCTGACTGGTCCCCACCACTCCACACTGCACTACACCCACCTGCTTCCTACACAGACAACACCTGCCAGACCCTTGAAGGCCAGAACCCCATACATTCCCTCTAAGCAAGCTATATTGTCTCTGAGTCTTATTTCACAATCTTATTAAATTAGAATATCGAGGCCTAGTGCGCACTGCTATATGAGAAATAAGTTTGACAATGTACGCTGATGCATTAGAAAATACTAGACATTTAATAAGTAGTATAATTATTGTTACTATTTTTATTCATAAAAGCATGAAAACTAAGTAAAGTTTTCAACCAAGGAATCAACATTAGCCCCTTGCAGAGACCGTTATTTTTACCAAAAGGGCCAATTAATTTAGGTTCTGAATATGCTGATCTCGGAAACACTTGCTAAAACTAGCTTGCTACCAAATACACCAAGGACAACAAAAACGGCAACAAAAACCTCTACACAGTTATTGGGTATGTCCCATGTGCAAAGTACCTCGTGATATGGTCAATATCCCCAGAGTGTCTGATCCAGGAAGTAGAAGCAGACACACAATTAGCTAATTCCATGCAACAGACTATGGATGCACAAAGAGTATATATTACTTATGTGTTGATTTACACCTAACCTTTTGCCATAAATTATATACATGGAAGGACAAAAATTAATAGGTAATCAGAGCAAAGAGGATTTAAGAGATGTAAAGCTGAAGAAAGTGAGGGAAGGTAGGTACTTCCTACCGAGAAGGGCTACCATCTTGGTTCAGGAAGTGCTGGTAACCAAAACTAAAAGAGCAGCACAGTCCATGCTAGGATTCGGGTGTCTGGAAGATTATAAACTCACCAATGGCTCAGGAATGAGCATAACTTTCTTCATACTAAGATCTGAGAGAAAAATACTCTCAAAATCGGGCTTTTTGGTAAGAAGAATTTGCATGTATGGTTTCCGGCAGAACCTTGGATTGCTGCATCAGAAGTTGGCCAACTTTTTCCACAAAGGACCAAGTAGTAAATATTTTAGTCTCTGTGGGTTATACAACTTCCCAGCAGTGTTAGAGAACTCTGTTGTTATAATGAGAAAGTAGTCGTGGGCGATATGGAAACAAATAGCCCGGCTGCGTTCCAATAAAACTTTATGTATGAAAACCGGCAACAGAATGGATTTGGCTCATAGGCTATAGTTTGCCAGTCTGTGGTGTCTGTTTTCAACTAAAAGCAGAGTTGTCAGCTTCAGAAGGTATTTTTTGACAGTCATAGTAGTGAAAAAATAAAAGCCATTTTTCAGACTGTTGATCATTTCATGGAGCTGATAGCCTACCCCTCATGGCATGGAGCAGAATGTAGCTAGTATGTCAAAATCCCATACATTAAATAGTGGTGCTTCTTGCATTGTGTAGATATGCTGGCTGTCACCTACAACACTACAGGAAGGAGTGGATGAGATAGGTTTGCCCTTGGCTCAAGTGGCCATGCAGAGTGGGACCAGGCAGGGCCTATGCCTTGCTAACACTCAAGGAGTCTGGAGGCCCCCAGAGCTCACAACAAGTGCGATTAACATAATGTAGCTTCCAAAGAGACCTTCAGAGATAATTAATATGTACCATAGTGTGGCAGAGATCTCTGGAAGGAGAGTTCACCAATTTCTAGAACACTTTCCCAAAAGTTCTGGGGAAATCATAGAAGTCAAACAACAGATTTTGTTGTTTTGTTTTGTTTTGTTTTGTTTAATCAAATTAAATGTGACTGAAAATGCCCTTTATATGTATACTCATTCCTTCTTCTGAAGAGTCAGTCAATAGTAATTTCAGAGTGACATACTAGCCCATCTCAATCCATACAATTCATAATCTCTGGTCTTTTCATCAAATAGTTCAAAAAAATGCTATATATCAAAGTGATCATTTCAGGGCCAGGTACTTAGTAGTTACTGGGAGAAAATGTATTGAAATTGAATCTGTGTCTTCATAGAGAAGCAACATTAATTTCAGCTAAACAAAATTACTGACATATCCAGAGAATGAAGTGATTAATTGAGTCTCAAGAGGTCATGGAAGGCTTCACTGAGGTTTCATTTGAACTCTGTCTTAATGGAATTAGACATGTACCAGATAGGCAGAGAGCGTAGGAGTTAGCAAGGGGCACAGGACACTCCTGGGAGAAGAAACAGCATGGGCAAATGCATGTGGCACAGGGAGCATGGAAGTTTCTAGAAGGGGAGGCACTTTTGTTTGGATGTGAAGAAACCATGAGAGATGAGCTAGAGAGGCCAGCAGGACAGGCCAGCAGGACACTATGCAATTAAAAGGAATGTTGAGGCAGAAGACCAACAGTGGGAGGCCTCTGCCCATGAGCTAAGATTCTGTGGTAGACTTGTCTGGGAAAATGAGTCAGACAATGATCAGGGGACCTGCCCTTGTTTGGGGCCCTGAGCAGAGAAACAGAGAGAACAGATGGGCAGCAGGTGTCTATATGTCAGTCTGTAACACCCACAACACCAGCGGCACCATTCTTGCCAAGAATGCCTTTCCTAAGTCACACTGAAAGGGTGCCGTGCCAAGCAAAGAGGGAACTGAGTCAGTGTTCTCCTGGCACCAAAGACCTGCACACAGCATCTTACAAGAAGCCATTCAGGTGAGGGTCCTCAGGCTCTCTGTCCTCTCGAACCTTCACGGGGCTGAATGAATTGCAATAAATTACACTTTCTTTCCCTGGAATGAAAAAGTGGTGGGCGGGGGGGGGAGGTATAATAAAAAAATGAAAGTCTCCCTTTGTTTTCTACACCTCCCCACGGGGCCCTCCGTTCATTAGGAATCGGTTAGACTTGCTGGAGGTTCCCCGAAGCTACCGTGGCTTTTACTGCTGGCCTCCATTGCACCCCAAGCAGCCGGCAGCCCCACTCTGTACCAGCTTTTATTGAAAGGCCTTCTCGCCTTCAGAAAACACACCGCTGCCTGATCCAAATGAGAAGAGATGCCTTTTGAATAATGCTAAGACTTCCAGACAATAATCACTCTAGCACTTGGAAACAGAATGCTTGTGTTTCGTTGTGATCTCTTCATAGGTTCCTAGACCTCAAACTCCACAGGGAATGTCACAAATTCACATGTTATCTCTGAAAAACAGATACAGCACTTGCAGCTCTGATTTACCTAAAAAGGGGTGTAAGGGGGAAAAAAAAGAGAAAAATAACATATTCATGTAGCCAGACAGCTCCCTGTCAGTGACACATACGGAGAAGCTTAAATTGTAAGTTATTCTTGGAAAAGGGTGAATGTTTTCTATTAACAACTTGCCTTCCAGATCTTTTTTCTTTTTTTCTTTTGGCAGAGAGCTTTAGGCTAATTTTTATCTATTCCCTTTTTCACTATAGAACTTGTCAAAAGGCAAAGTAGCATAGAAAGTAGTGATGGGTACAACCAGGGGTCCTAGACAGTGTGGTACCAGAAGAGTCAAGAGACCGCTGAAGCCAACCCCCACTCTGAGATGGGTTTGAAGCCTACCACTCACTAGCAGGGGAACCAGAATGCAGACTTCAAAATCCCTGAGGGTCAATTTCATATCGTCCTCAATAGCTCATTAGAATGGGAAGATTGAGTTAGACAATGTGTTGATGCAGATCCTCCAAGAAGCAGCATCGGGGAAGCTCATTAGGGGAAACATCTCTGAGGTAAAGTGAGGCGAGAACAGGTGGAGGCTGGGAAAGGAGTCAGACCCAAATGCAGTTCGGCCCCTGTAAAGGAGAGAGGGAAAGAAAAAAAGGTGAGTGGAAGAGTTTTGATGGTAGCTCGAAGAGAGTTCTGCAACGCTGATGGGGAGAACACTCCACCTCCCAGAAACAGAGCTGCCTTGGCAGCTTAGTTGTTGGCTAGGAGCAGCCCACGGGAAGAGTGACCTTGTGATATTGTGATTTATGAAAAGAAATACATACTTGGTCTTTGTCCCATTTCTGGCACTCCTAAAACCCTTGGAATTTCCTAAGTGATGCAAACCATAAAGGTGACTTTCGTCATGTTAATGTGACCTTTGGAATGTCACCTAAGATTGGCAGCAGGTTCCCAACCAACCTTGTGTTAGAAGGTTGGAACTTTCAGTCCCACACCTCCAGGAAAGAGAAGGGGGCTGGAGATTAAGATCAATTACCAATGGCCACGGTCTCATCAATTATGCCTTTGAAAGGAGGCTTCCATTAAAAACCAAAAAGACAGGGTTCAGTGCTTCTGAGTTGATAAAAAAGTGAAGATTCGGGGAGAGTGGCCCACCTGGAGAGGGCATGGAAGCTCGGTGTCCTTCACTTTGCCCTCCCATCTCTCCTATCTGTCTGTTCCTGAGTTCTAGCCTTTTATGATAAACCAATGACCAAGGAGAGTGTTTCTCTGAATTCTGTGAGCCATTCTAACAAATTAATCAAATGCAAGGAGGCAGTTATTGGCACCTTGGATTTATAGCCAGTTGGTCAGAAGTACAGGTAAAAACCTGGGGTGGGAAGTGGAGGAACACTCTTGAAGGACCGAGTCCCTAACTTGTGGGATCTGATGCTATCTCAGAGTAGGTAGTGCTAGAATTGAGTTGAATTCCAGCTGGTGTCTGGGAATTGCTTGGTGGTGTGGGGAGCCCCTCCCCCACACACGTCAGAATTGGTGACCAGATCCTTTCAGTCTCTATACAAAACTAGTGACAGATTTTTAGAGTACAGCAGCCAGGGCCATATGGTTACACTCCCTGGGAAAGCAGATCAGAGAGATGTACCCTCAGCCACCACCAACTGCATATGAAAGTTCTTTGCATAGTAACTGACATAAAGAAAACAATCAATTAATGTATTTTTCCCCTTACATGTCAGACATTTTGTTCATAGGCTGAACGAAGGGCATAATCTTTCTGGTTTCAATCAAATTTGAGATGCAAGTTGGCCTTCACCTGACAAAATACAGTAAGACAAACTGGTAACATCTCATTCAAATTTGGAAAAGGGATGTTTGCATCCTAAGCATGGAGGAGAGTAGAGAATGAAAGGTTAGTTAGGACTCTTCCTGCAAACACAAGCTGTCATCCCCACCGGCCATTAAGAACAGAGTTCCTAGGATAGCAATGTCATGCCAAGATTTACAGGTCAAGGGACAAAACATCTCTAGCCCGTTTACACAGGCTTACATCATGACCAACAAGCTTTCAAGCAATAAATTCCTGCTCTTCTAGTTCCACATGTTAAAACCTTTCATTCCCTGACATCCAGTAAAATCACCTGCTGCTTCAGATCTTCAACCTTTCAGCTTCTGTGGCTTCCAACACCGGAGTCCTCAAACTTCAGCCTCTCCTTCTTACTGATCAAAGTTTTCCTGTGAAAACAGAAGTCTATATTTCGTGTCCATATAGCATTCTAATTAGACACCTTTGTGGAGGAACATACAGGTAATGCATATCTGTACATAGACTTGGTTTCAGGCATCCAGGAGTCCCACACCAGACTCTCACTGGCTTTTTGAACTTGGTGACAAAATTAACCTCAGTGAGTCTCAATTTCTTCATACACAAGCTTGAAATAATAGAATCTGACCTTGAAAAACTGTCATGAGCTTTAGAGACAATATACGCAAATCACAGAGAACAGTGTCAAAAACATAATAGGTACTCAATAAATCATAACCAATAATATCTTTCCTAGCCTCTCAATCTTACCAAAATACATAAGAAAAGTATGCACTACATAATTCCATACAAGTTACCCAAAAAATGCAACAGTAAACTCCTATAATAATAATGCCATTCTTGGGGCGCCTGGGTGGCTCAGTGGGTTAAGCCGCTGCCTTCGGCTCAGGTCATGATCCCAGGTCCTGGGTTCGAGCCCCACATCGGGCTTTCTGCTCAGCAGGGAGCCTGCTTCCTCCTCTCTCTCTGCCTGCCTCTCTGCCTACTTGTGATTTCTCTCTGTCAAATAAATAAATAAAATCTTTAAAAAAAAATAATGCCATTCTTGGGGTGTCTGGGTGGCTCAGTCAGGTAAGTGTCTGCCTTCTGCTCAGGTCATGATCCTGGGGTTCTGGTATCAAGCTGTGGGGAGCCTGTTTCTCCCTCTCCTTCTGCCACAGCTCCCTCTTGTGCTTGTACTCTCTCTATCTCTCTCAAATAAATAAATAAAATCTTAAAAAAAAATAATTAATGATTTTCCGGTTGCTTAGTAAGTATATGATTATGGGTTGATATATAGCTTAAAAGAGTGAACATAAAATTTTAAAATAATGATAAATACTCATCATAAAACTGGAAGTAGGGTTTATCTCTGTTTTATTCAACCCCGTGGTGCACAGTGATTGAATTGTAGATGTAAAATTAGAAGGTAAACCATACCAAATATTTGCCACCATTTGCTTTACAGCATTTTTCAGATCAAAGCACCACTAATTCTTATAAACCAGGAGCAGAGCATCAGCATTAGGTATTTTTCCTACATCTTCTTTAATATTTTCTTAGTTTATTTCATACTTTGATTTTGCATGCCTCAGTCCAAGTATACACTCCTTTTCAACCAAATTGACTCCTTCTTTCCCCTAGGAAACAGGGCCTTCTCTGAAATGTATGGATCCTCTCCTGCCAAGAAGTGAAAAGTCTTCCTATCTTAATCAGGTCAAGGCCCCTCCTTGCTAGGCCCAGAGGTTACTCAGCAGTAGCTGGTACAGAGAATGATTCCCTGCTCTGCAACTGTCTGTTACCATGGAGACATGCTAATTAGTGAATGATGAGAAAGCAGAGGAGTTCAGGGTCTATAAAATTATGAGAAAGAAGGGGAAATGAATGGAAAAATATGGATGAAGAGAAATTAGGGTATTTTATGGGGCAAACTGTAAGTAAAGGTGTCCTGGAATGATGGGATCATAATGAAGAAGAAGAGGGCTATGAAGAGAGAATGTCAATGACAGAGTTTCATAGATTGTAAGTTTGAAGAAACGAAGGGTAGAGACGGTAGCTCGAGAAAAGAAATAGAAAACTCCAACTGAGCCAGGTACAAGTCATAAGATCACAGAATGTTAATGACTTGAATTTTACAGGTGTTGAATGATGGGATTATTTTTTTTTCTAAAGGGAAGGAAATGTGACATTCAGGGCCATCAAAGTAGATTGCAAATCTCTGCAGACATTTCTCTGTTATAACTTAAATTCACATTTGCCACTTCGACATAATTTGCAAGGTGGAGTGTCAATGTGCCAATGCACAGGATTTCTGTCCAATTCCCTGAGCTAAATGCGCCCTTGGATTTCCATTTCCAGACCTCCAAGGAATAACAGCATAGAAAAGGAATTTAGCTGAAAATTTCAGGAACAGTGTTTTAAAGAAGATAATATAGAGATAAAATTATTACACTAAGGGGCATATGAGTACTTACATATCTTGGGTGTTTTGAAAATTTGAGTCGGTGATAACATCTGTCTTCTAAAGAGATAGTTTCATGTTATATTAATATAAATATCTTCTATTTTGTTTATTTTATTATACATTATTTAATACACATTATTGTTGTACTACATTTGATCCATCAACACATTTTTAAAAAGAGATCTTATACATATGTAAAGATATTGCTGATATTCCAATAAATAAAATAAACAAGCTATTTATGAAGGTCAAGGTGTTATGAGCAAAATCAGTTCAAACGTGAAGGAAGCGAACAGACCTGTTGTGTTAACTGGAGGAAAGTTATGCAGTTAGGCGAGTCTCATGTGCAAAATTAATCTTATCCACCTTGTATATGAACAAATTCATAGCATTTCAGACCTTGGAAATCCCTTTGACATTGTGATGTATAATAAGAAATATATATTTGGTCTCTGTCGGTTCCTGGCACAGAGCTCTTAACACCCTTAGAATTTCCAAGTGATGAGAACAACAAAAGTGCCTTTGTTATGATAAAAAGGTAACTTTTGGACCTCACCTAAAATTAGGGGTTGCCAGGAAAAACAACAATTTGATAAGAGGGTTGGAACTTTCAGTTGCACTTCCCTGGCCCCCAGGGAGAAGAAAGGGACTGGAGATTGAGATGAATCACCAGTGGCCAAGGGATGTGCTGGGAGAGTCACCAGAAGGAAGCTCTATGTTCTTTCCCCATACCTTACCCCTGCATCTCCTCGATCTGTCTGTTCCTGAGTTGGATCCTTTTGTAATAAACAGGTAATCCATTGAATAAATGGGTTTCCTGAGTTCTCTGAGCCACTCTAGCAAATTAATCAAAGCCAAGGAGGGGTTGGTGGGAATCTCCAATCTGTAGCCTCTTGGTAGATCAAGCGCACAAGGGGCAACAGGAACTTGCAATTTGCATCTGAAGTGGTGGGAGGGGCAGTTCTGGGAGCTCTGACACCATCTCTTGATACGTAGGGTCATAAGTGAGTTGAATTGTAGGATACCGAGCTTGTGTTCAAGAATTGCTTTTTGTTGGTGTGGGGAAACTCCTCAACCACCCACCACCACCACCCATGCCACACACACACACACACACACACACACACCCCTCAGAATTGGTAACTAGAACCTATTACCCTCTACTTTGGATTTCCCCACCCTAAATTTTCTGCAAGTACTGTCTACCCAGATTATCTTCCATTCTACAGAGTTCCTCTCACCCTTCAAATCCAAGTCAAATACCATCTTCTCAGTAGAGGCCTACCTAAGCCTTCACATGTAGTTAGCATAAGTGTCCTTCTTAATGGACCTGCAGAAATCTGTACCTGCCTCTTTTATGGAGTTTAATTTTTGGCAGTAAGTAGTTCCTGACATTTTGGCCATTTATTCAAATAACTCATTCCCAAATATAAATTCCTCAAGGATAGAGACTATATTTCATGCATCTTATATTCTCCATCCAGTATTCCCAGCACCAAGCATCATGCTTAGAATATAGCAGATACTTTTTAAACATTTATTCAATAAATCTAGTAAATTACAAGCAATAACTAATATGTACAGTGATTTGAATTCTACAAAAGGATTTTGTACTACTAGAGTATGAGCTCCTTAAATACCCATGCCTTTTTTGCTCACCTCTATCGTTAGGACATTAACTCAATAGGTCCTCAATTAAAATGTGTTAAATGAGTATCTAGATCCAGAATTATCCAAAGACCCTGATTTCCTTTCAAAATTAAGTTCCTCAGCAACATGGTGCCTAAAAATGTCTCTTCTGTCAACAGAGATCAAATGCATGTGTATTAAAAGTTAACATTTCCTAGTCAATGAATTTTCCCCTAGAGCTGACAAATGCTAGAAGTGAATGTTCTAGAAGCTACAGGAGCTTCCCAAAACAACTCCAACTCTAATCAGTTGGACGGACACAGTCCTAAGTCAATTTCAGGTTCTAACACCAGGAGGAGCCTGCCTGCAGGTGAGGCCAGGTGGAGTGAAGCTCACCTTGCTGGTGAGGAAGCAAGAACGTCGGCCCTCTACAGACTCATTACTTTATTCTTTATTCCTCTGCTTTCATTAAAGTCTTGTCATCATAGTTTTAAAAATCACCACGTTAATGAATAGTGCATTTAAAGTGTTTCTGAAAAGCATCATTTGAAGGAGAGAGAATCATGGCTCCTGGAAATTAACTGTCCTTCCTGTTTTAATTCTAGCTGTACTTCTGAGTTAGCCAGATGTGTTAAGGAAGTATTTGGATTTACAAGCATGACATACATAACTCCAAATCACTTTCTAGCCCCCAAATATCTTCCCCTTCGATCCCGCAAGGGGATCTAAACTTCCACAATAATAATCATTGTTGGTAAAGAATTTGATGGCTCACTTTTTTTTTTTTATAATTCTATTAGCTCTCCCCATCTAACAATACTAAAAATAAGACACATAGGTCAGATCCATTGGGATGGGGCAGAGGAAAAGAGTGGCACATGGTGTACTAGGAAGGAGGGCAGGCCTCATGGTAATGCTTTAGTTAAAGATTCTAAGCAAACAGTGAATAGCTTGAGAATACTAAAACTGAGGACCACAAGTTCAAGCCAGTGAAGGGAAGGGAGTTAGGAAAGGAATATGGAAAGAGCTAAATACAAATTCTTTATCACATGGTTTTGACTAGGGACAACCATGGCAAAAATCAAAACTAGGTTATCTTGCTCTGAGCCATGACACACAAAAGCATGGCATGACCTT
This sequence comes from Lutra lutra, assembly GCF_902655055.1. Lineage (NCBI taxonomy): Eukaryota > Metazoa > Chordata > Mammalia > Carnivora > Mustelidae > Lutra > Lutra lutra. Next base: position 171,664,566 of record NC_062280.1, read on the forward strand.
TTGAACATTTGCTACTGTGCCATACATCAGACCGTCTCTTCTTATCAAAATATAGGACAAGTGTATATTTATAAATGTGGTGTGTATGTGCATCTATTTTTTTCAACATGCCCAATCAGGTGATAAACCCAGGGATCCTCCTAAATAAGATGTAAATCAGATAGTCTCCCAATATAATTTTAAATGAAAAAGACTCTATAAACTTATAAATTCATCCCCATGCATGAGGTTTTTTTTTTTTTTTTTTTTTTTTGGTCACAAATGCACTACCCCAGATAAGAGAACAGAAGTACATCAGGATAAATCCATTACCTGAAAGCCTAAACCCTAGATTATCATTATCCCAACAATATCATCCCCATAAATGTCAGGCAACACACTTAGCATCAGGTTATGAAAACACCTTGGTATTACATAATTATTACTTCAACGTCACACAAAATATTTTTGGAAATTTCCCCAAAATTCTACTTCTCAGATTAACAGAGCATTTCTATTTAAGAAGGAACATATAGTTTCTCCAGATAAATTAAAGAAATATCATTAATATCACTTAGCTTTAATATCGCAAGTAGACTTTCTTAGTCAATCTATTCTACACAGATCTATGTCTGGACCTTAAACTACAACTGACTTTGTAATCTCAGCCATGACCACATAGAAAGTTTCGGAGAATAGGAGAAGCAAGTAAACCAGTGAACCACCCAGTTAGTTGATCTGCCTTTAATTTGTCTGTCAGGGGCATTCAGAGTCCCAAGTTCTTCATCCCGAAGAGAAGCTCCCCTGCTGCTCAGGCTTACAGACACCTGGAGGACAGGCCTGATGCCTGATGTAAGGCTGCCTCTGTGGACCAGCTTCCTTCACACCCCTCCTGGGTCCAAAATGGTTTCTGGGACTCTTCCAGCCTTTTTAGTTCTCCAGTTCCCATACTGTGTTGATGAATAACAGAAAGATGACACAGCAAAAAAGAATTCTACCAACCCACCAGTCCCTTCTGTTTTAGTCCATTTGGACTGGTATAACAAAATACCACAGCTGGGGTCACTTATAAACAACAAAATTTTACTTCTCACGGTCCTGGAGGCTGGAAGCTCAAGGTCATAGTGTCAGTATCACCCAGTGAGAGCTTTCTTCTGAGTTGCAGACTTCTTGCCGTGTCCTCACTCAATAGAAGTGGCTAGAAAGTTCAGTTAGGGGGTCTCTTTCACAAGAGAAGGGTATTAATCCCATTCCTGAGGGCCCCCCAATGACCTATCACCTCCAGAAGGGCCCACCTCCCAACACCATCATGTTGGGCATTAAGGATTCCAACATGTGAATTTTGGGGATATACAAACATTCAGATCACAGCACTTTCCAAAACACCAAAGGATACAATCCCAGTGACCAGACTCAGTGAAAAAGAGGAGAGAAACCAATAAGGAGTTTCAAAATGCAAAAATACAAGCTAGAAAATAAGTGATTAAGTACGAGCAGGGATCAGATGATCAGCATCACACAGTGAGTAATAAACTAGTAGTAAGTTAATAATGGGATACTGTAATGTTTACAAAACAATTCAAATATTAGGATGCACAAAAGCAATCACTTTCTCCATATTAATCAGTTCTAGTCAGACCTTATCAAGATGCACTGCCCTACATTACCGCCTGAGATGGAAAATTCAGGGAAGATTCCAAACACTGCCACCAAGAAGATTAAAGGGCTGGACAAAGCTGGGGGGAGGGTTAATCATTGTCTTCAGGTGTATGAAGAGCTCCCACCCAGAGTACAGGGGTCATGGAAGAATGGGATGGAAGCCAGGGGTAAGGCATAAAGCACTGGATTCATAAGGCATAGCATAAGGCATCAGATTCAGACAATTCCTGGCTTTGAGTGTTATTGAATAATTGATTCAAACAATGAACTGGTTTTAGGACTCATTTTCCAAGATCTTTCAAAATCAGATAGTTGTTCATCGCTCTGTACCTAAGAAAGGAAGGGTAAGATGTTGTCTCTAGTTCTCTAGTTCAGTCAATTCTTGATTATCTATGGTTCTATACTGATTTATCAATTATTCAGACAATTTAAAGAAAAGCAATTTTTCTCCTGTAAAGCTGATATTTAAATATCAGACACTCGATACCCTATCTTACCTTTGGGAGCTCTCAATTGAAAGGCACCACGATATTGAAATTTCATTATCAACAATTTTAAGATGAATTTTTAATTTGTTAGGCTCTATAACAACTTAAATTTGTTCTGAACTAAGAAAACATATATTTGTTTAAGGAAAGTCAGTCTTGCTGTGTTCTGATTCCCATGACATGTTTCTCTCTCCCAGCTCAGCTGAGTCAGTTCAAACCTGAAATGGAGTAATTTCATAATGGCACGAACAGAGCACAGCTAAACCCCTTCATATAGAATTTTTAAAATCTTTTTCTATTGTCAAAAACAAAGGCCTCAAGAAGATAAACTCCTGCCAACTTGTTATTCTCTCCCCAACATCTAACAAGCATTCCTACTGTGGGATTATTTTTTTCCCTCAAAGTAAGTAAAAACAGAGTGTAAGTAGTTCATCAAGGTATCTGTAAAAGAGACTACTATTTTTTTTTCTTTTCACTACAACAACCAATTAATTTTTGATCTTCCCAAATTTCTTCATACTTCTACTTTTTAACAAAATTATGACACAAAAATTGTTTTAAAAGAAAAAAGACAAAGAAAATCTGATTCAATAAAGATAAACTCTTATGCCTGGAGGATGGAAACCAGATTACGTTTAGAGCCTCTGAGAAAAATATTCTAGGAAAGACGGAATGAATACAAGAGAACTTAGGAATCATAAAACAGAAAAAAAGAGAGACTTTTCAACATTGTTGCAAATAGTGGGCTTGATCATTTTTCCCATTTGACTACAATCAGTAATGAGGAAGTACATGAAATATTTTACAAGAAGATCTGAGGTTTTTGAGAGTAAACCTGGAAAGCATAGTAATTCCTTATAAATGTTATTGTGATAAACTGTTTTTTAAAAAATGTTAAGTATCCTCTGGAGTCAACTGTCCTTTATTCTTCCAATGCTTTAGACTTATTCCACCAAGGTCAAATAAAAGTTTACTTTTCTCAATGCTAATGTACAAAACATACCAAGTAACCAGTAATGTTTCTTTCTTCATAAACCTTGAGGGTATCAAGGTTACAAGTGGTAGAATTCAAATAAATTTCTAATATTTTATCAAAAGGAAACCTCACTTTCATGGCAATACACATGCCCTGAGATATTTTTCCCAGGTAAAAGTATTTATCTACAGCTGTGTATAGAAAAGACAAAATAACAGTAAGGGATGCATTTTAACTAAATTATACAAGCTTCTGAATTACTGCTGCTACGGTTTTTTTCCCCCCTTAGGTGAGTGCTTCCATGTGTTTCTACATTTAGCTTGAACACTTACATGCAGTTAGCATTCAGTAAATCTCAGTGATTTATTTGGGAAGCGGGAGGTGTCCCAGTCGGCACGATTTCTCAGTAGGCTTGCTTACTAAATCCAGACAGGATCAAGAAATTAGAAACTTTTGCTCTTTGAAAGACACTATTTACAAAATGATGACATAAGCCCCAGACTGGGAAAAAGTATTTGCAAAACATGTATTGGATGAAGAATGTGCATCCAAAACAAATAAAAACCTCTCATGACTTAATGAGGAAAAGATAAACAGTTAAATTATTTTCAATGGGAAAAATTTTGAACAACTTATCAAAGATTCACAGATGGTAACTCAATACTTGAAAAAAAAAAGGCTCAACATGATTAAGTCATTAGAGACATACAAATTAAAATGACAGCTGGCTATCACTACAAACCAACAAGAATGGCAAAACTCTTTTCACCAACAGTACCAAGCATTGGTGCGAACAGAGAGCTACCGGAACTCTCATCTACCGTCGCTGGAACGAAAAATGCTCCAACCACTTTGGAAAATAGTTTGGTAATGATGAAATTAAACATGCATTTGCCCTTTGACCTATCAATCCTATTTCTAGGTATTTGCCCACAAGATATGAAAAGATCTGTCCACACAAAGACCTGTGAGGCTTTTAAAGTAGCCTTATGCATAATTGTTAAAAACTAGGAACAACCCCAACATCCACGAGTTAATGCCTGGATGTATAAATTGGGACACAACCATACAGCGCAGTATTGCTCAGACAATGAAAAACAAACCTACCAATGCATGCGGCACGTGGATGGATCTTAAAAGCGATAGGCCTAGTGAAAGAAGTCCGGCGCGAGACAGCTACCTGCCTCGACTTGTCTGACATTATGAAAAAGGCACACTTCCGAGGACAGAAGCCGGATCAGGTGGCCCCTCCAGGCTGGGAGTGAGAAAGGGAAAAGGATTTCACGGTCTGTGAGGCCGTGGGGTGATGGGGAGATTCTGTATCTAAATTGGGTCGGAGGTTACCTGTTTGCTTTTTTTTCAAATTTTAAGAAATGATATCTAAAGGGGTCACTTCTACTTTAGGAAAATTGTACTTCAATAGACCTTTCCCCTAAAAGGAGATGCGTGGGAGTGCGTGTCCATCTTCACACACAGGTGCATAAGATGAGGGCCAAGCAGCTCGCCCGCCGATGCTGAGCACCGATAGGAGGGATGGGGTCAGGTGCCACTACCGCACTCCCTTTCACTAGTTGACTCAATGCTCTTAGAACATTTTACAAAGAAGCACCGCCACCTCAAAGGCCAGGGACCAGCACTGCCCCACTTCCACTCCCAGTCAGACAACCCAGCTTTTCACGTTTGAGTTGGTTTGGCTTTTTGGTTTTGTTTTCTTCCCCCTTTAAGTGTTAAATTGTCAAGTTGGTGGCCCAGCTACCCCCATCTATCCTAAGATGTTCTACCTGCCCTTTCATGGGATCTTAAACTTAACCGGAGTCATTTTCTGAAGAGCGAGAATGGAAGCGTTACAGGCAGATTGTAATGCACAAGTGCATAGTAAAGCTTTTACTTAAATGGAACCTACCTATGAAAGTAAGAATCCCAACATCACCGCAGCAGGGCCATGGTGGTGATGGCGGTGGGAAAAAATATATACATTATCAGGAGGATTCATTTCCACCTTACATTAGACCTTTTGCTGTAATTCCTTATATAAAAATCTCTTTCTTTCCTTAACCATTAATACTGATAATTATATCTGTATTTCTTAAGAATATTATGAGTTGCCATTTCTGCATAGTAGCAGATTGAATTTATTCACCTTACGGATATATTATTATCACAGATAATAACTGCGGCATGATAATTATCATTAATTATTCATTTGGATTAAGAGGCAAATAGGCTTGTATTCAAGGGTCTTCCAGAGCACCGTTCATTGTTCCCGAGCCCTGTGTGCCAGTGTGACTAATTCATACTCTTTTCTGAGCCACTGTTGACATCTGACGGGTCCCATATGTATTTATTTGAAAATATAATAAAAGGAATAAGTGCGCCATTTCGGGATGGAGTCACTAAAACAGACATATGGTTTCTTCTTTGCCCTTTAAGCGAGGGTGTGCAATTGCCTGTTAAACCCAGGCCTCCGTGAGCACTGCTTGGGTAGATGTGTATGTATTTCCTTTCTTTGCATCCTTGCTTCAGACTCTTTCAGCTCATATAAGCCTGTATATTTACATAATAGCTTGTTGTAAAAATAATAACGTGGCGAGTCCTGTAATTTATCCTTCATTGAGCAAAACGTTTTAGCAGGGCTCTTTGTGCTTCCATCTGAAGCTGGCTGAAGTTTAATATGCAAAAAAGAGCCTCTGCAAAGTCTAGGACATCTGTAGAGAAATCAGGAAGAGAGAGAAGATGGAGAAAGAGGGAATGATACGTCTCGGACATGTGACCGCTTTTTGGTGGTTTGCTAGCTAACAGGCACCAAAATTGAGACATGTATATATTCACAGAGTCTCTTTTGTTTCTTCTCTTAGTCTTGGTCCTGATATTTTTTGTAACCTGTCATTCATATTTATACGTTTAAAGTACATATCAAATGATGGTCTGTAGACTATGCCAGTAGAGCTAATATTAACATAAGACGCAATTTTTGAGTGTCCTTGACGTAGTTAGAACTGCCTTTTGAAATGACAGTGGAGTTTTTTTTTTTCTTTGTCTCCATTGGTGATGCAAGAAAGGGACTAACACACTGCTGAATGCTGCTTTTGAAAGAGACTCGCGCTTCTGTTTGTCAAAAATACTCTCGTGCTGCCATTCGTTTTCTCCTCATGACATCCCTCAGGGGCACTGTAGGGCAGCCAGTGTTATTCCCACTTACAGATTAGGAAATTGGGGAAGCAGAAGATTAAGTGGGGTTTAACCAGGGGCACACAGTAGTGGGACGAAATCAGGAACCCACATCTCCGGACTCTTAAGTCCTCTTTGTGTGCCCCTCTAACTAAGCACAGCTGTGAATCAGCTTACATGGAGGATGAAGAAACAGGAGAGAACTTTGAAAACTCTGCCAGATGGAACAGCTGCAAATGTCAGAGCTGGAAGAGCCCCCAGGAGTGGGGGCTATGGAGTTCTGCAGCTTCTGTCCGTGCTGACAAGGGGGCCCCTCCTGTTTTTCAACCAATCAATTCAAGGGTGGTCACTCAAGTCTGACAAAGGGGCAGTGGTCAGAGGCACCTCTGGGAGCCACAGACTCGTGCTGTGGTAATGCAGGCTGTATCTTGAATAAAAATCTCACTTTTAATCTATCATACTTATAATAGTAGGTGCTCAAAAACACTTACTAAATGCCAATAACTACATTAAGCGAATGCCATACACTGTCTGCAAAGAAAACAGGTGCCCACGCATCTTTCCATCAGTAAAGAGTTGTTTGGGGGAAGAAGTTCCAATCTATGAGAAACTGCTTTCTTTGACAATTAGCAAAGTAGAGGAAAGCTCGTCAAATATTTCTTCAGGGATTTGGACTTTAAATTTACTCTCTGTGTACTCATCCTATAGTATTTATTGACAACCCACTATGGTATCAAGCTCTCTTATAGATGCCAGGGACAGAACTCTGAATCACACAAAGCCCTATGGCATTTGGGCTGCTGTAACATACCAGACCAGCGGCTTGTAAATAATGGGAATGTATTGCTCACAGTTCTGGAAGCGGGAAAGTCCAAGATCAAGGTGCTAGCAGATTTGGTGTCTGGTGAGAGCCCACTTCCGGCTTCACTGACAGCTGTCTTCTCACTGTGTCTTCACCTGCTAGAGGAGATGAGGGGAGTCCCTTTTATAAGGACACGAATCTCATTCTTGGCAGCCTCACCCTCATGACCTAATCATTTCCCAAAGGTCCCACCCCAAATACCATCATATTGCAGATTTGGTTTCAACCTATGAATTGTGAGGGAACATAAGCATTCAGTCTATAATTCCCTGCCCTTGGACAGTATACATTTTAGGGAGGGAGACAGACGATACACAAATATTTCTTATTTCATGGTAGTGGCAAGTGGCATGCAGAGGAAGAATTAGAGTGAAGCAGTAAAATGAACAGGTGCTAATTGCGGGCAACACCAGATGGGGCAGAGAGAAGGCACAACCACGGGAGGGGAGATAGGAAATGAGCCAAGATGTTATTGCGAATAGACTCTGGGTCATCCCAAGTAGGAGGCCCGCAAATGCAAAGAGACTCATAGGAGCGAGGGTTTTCAAAAGAAGAATCAGAACCCACAAAGCATCCTGCACCAGATAAAAATGTTCTTGCCGGAGATATTTAATTTGTTGTCAGCCTCTTTAATTTCCTTCTGAACATTTTTCTCTCTTGCTCTGAATATGATTCTCTTCTGGCTGAGCCTCTTTGATCTGATTGTTTATGTATTTCTTTTTGGCCATGTTATGTTGACATTTCTGTCAACTCCCTGAAATCAGATTCTAAAAATGGAATATTCTTCTAATAGTCATGATCACTTGAATATAAAATAACCTGGCACATGAGATAACAGAGCAGTGAATTACAGCCGCTTTACAATTGAATTACAATAAGTTTTGATGGATTGGAGGAAGAGGCCAAATTACATGAGTTGTCTCTCCTGATGCTTTCCCTTTTTCTGAAAGGAATACTGACTTGAAATCAATCACACCTATTTAAAAAAGAATAGCTAAGAGCTAGCATGTCTTGAAAGCTCACATTGTGCGAGAGGCTCTGCTGAGCACAGCGCACGTTATTTCTAATCTGCACGTAACCCTGTGCAGTAGGACTCTTTGCCCCTATTTTCAGGTGAGGAAGCTGAGGCTCCAGCAGAATCACTAGTCCAAGGTTGTCCAGCCAAATTTCCATTGTTCCAACGCTGTGTCCTTGGAGCATCATCTCCTCTTAACAGCTGAAAGATGACAAGTGTTTTTAAGCATGGGGGTGACTTAGATTTATTCCTGTTTCAAATAGAGAATTCTGGAAGCAATGTAAATTTCCGATGTACTGGAAAGGGATGATCCTGGAGTTAAGACAAGTGGAAGATAATTTCAGCTCGAGAAAGAGAGAGAGAGAGAGAGACCTTAAACTAGCAGCCTCGTCAATAGCAATTACAGTAACAATTCACCAGGCTCTGCAGGACACCTAGGGGCCTCGCTTTTCAAAATCAGGTAAATATGGATAGAAATGCCGATTCAAATAAGCTGCAGAAAAATAACTTGACCACGTTCTCTGTAACTTTCCTATAGCTGAAGAACACTGCCCTCTATTGCTTTTTGTCTCTTGGCTCTCCTGGGGCCCAGACTGCACCAGGAAAGGCAGTGTTATCAGTCAGGGGGCACATCAGTTTAAGAGTCTGAAATGTGCCCCTTGGATGACCACTGAAGTGTCCCCCTTTAAGCAGCCAGCTCTCCACAGGCACTCAGGGTTCTCAACCGGTTCTCCCAAAGCAAATACAGGCTTTCGCTCCCTGCCCCGATGGAAGTGATAAAGAGGCTTTGCGATGTTTGCACAATTGCATGATTTTCAAACTTTATTGAAAATGTTAGTAACTGTAATTCAGTTCCCTAATCTAAATCGTCCTACAGAATACATTGAACAGGCTTGTTTTGCTTTGCTCTTGAAAAGATGGAATAATTATGAATATAAATGGCTTCTGCTTCCTTCATGTAAAAAAGATATTATATGCATATAAGTCAAATAGAGTATAAGAGAGAAATAGATGCGGGGTAATAATGATAAGAAACCATAATATCTGCGTGGAGGTGGATGCAAAATTGCCACTCATTACTCGAATGGGGAGAAAGTTAGGAGGCAATTAGCAATAGCAAATGCCAAGTGGAAGGATAATTTGTAAGAAAACAATAAACATAGTCTACACCAATGAGACAGAAAGAAAGAGGAAGCAGAAGTGCCAATAAAACAAGCAGAGCAGCCACGGAAAGGACTGCATTAGCACCGGGAGGAAATCACTTCTCCATTCCTCATCATCACTTCCAGCATTTCCAGTTTTTGGCTTGTTCTGGACTAGCAGTGGCAATAGTCAGGCTTAGAAAATTATGGTAATAATAAGCCACGTTGTGTGAAAAAGATTTCAGCCAACTAAATATCGCCAGGACCTATTCATGGAGCAAGGCAAGCTCTTCTGGGGAAAAAAAATAAAGAAAGAAAGAAAGAAAAAAGGCAGCCTATAAAAATAGAAAGCAGTGAATCAGCCCTTGAAAATTAAAGAACAAATAATTATATAATCAGTGAAGAAGGACCTGAGGGGTATAAATCAGTTGGCTCAGTACATCCACACACACAGGAAATAATTACAGTGAAGAATTTTTAAAATTAAGAAACCCAGTGATTAGAAGGATAATCTCCAAACATCTAATATATCAACTGATTCTTGGTGTTTACCTGATCTAAAGCAATTCAGACCAAATAAAATATGTCTTAGTTTCAATGATCTTTATAACTTTCCTCCTTAATCTATTCATTATGCAGAGAAGCTTTTTATACATGTGTAGCTACAATTATGTATGTATATCATATGTAAGATGAATGAAGTGTATAAATAATAATACATACAAACATCTCTCGAGCAATTTAAGTAATTTAAGAAATGCTTAAGTATGTACTTTGCTACTCACTTCATATACATTATCTCATTTAATCCTTATAGCTCTATAATAAGGTGGCTCTTATTATTTCATATCTTATATAAGAGGAAACGGAGCCTAAAAATTTATTACCCAAGATGAAGCTAGATTTCAAACTAAGATCTGTCAGATTGCTAAATGCGAATGCATAACACTAGAGAAGGACAATATGAATTACAATTGAAAAGTGCATTCTGGAAGCTAGTGTCAGATGAACTAAACTAGAATACAGGCTCTGTTCAGGCCCTGATCCTATTTAAAATCATTCAACAGCTTAGTTCTCTTAATCCTCACAACAACCCTGTAAGGGAAGAGTGAAGGTGATGAAGATGACGAAGATGATGATGATGGTAGTGATGGTGATGATGATGGGTGCTGGTGGTGATGATGAATGGATGGTGGTGATTGTAACGGTGATGATGGTGATGGGTGGTGGTGAAGGTGGTGGTGGTGATGGATGGGTGGTGGCGATGGGTGTGGTGACGGTGGTGGCAATGGTGATGGTGATGGTGGTAGTGATGGCAATGGGGGTGATGGTAGTGATGAGTGGTGGTGACAGTGATGGGTGGTGCTGATTGATGGGTGATGGTGATGATAGTGATGATGATTAGGAAGAGGGTGATGGTGATGATAAAGATAATATCCATTTTTCAGATTAGGAAAAATGAGAGGTTAAGTAACCTACTCAGTGTCAGTTGGCTAAATAAGGAGTTAAGTTAATCTTGACCACAGAGCCTGTGATTTTACCCTTTCTACTAAAATCCTGGAACCTTCTTTCCCCATCCAAGTACCATTAGTCACATCGTTACTGTATTAGCTTTCTAATGTTGTGTAACAGCTGTCTAAAACATGCATGGATCACCTCACACTTGCCTTGAGTCAGGAGCTTGAGTGCAGCCAAGCATATAGGGTCCTCTGCCCAGGATGTCAGCTGACTGAAATCTAGGTACCAGCTGAGGCATATTCCTTTCTAGAACATAGGGTCCTCTTCCAAGTTCATGTGGTTGCTGGCAGAATGTAATTCCTTGTGGTTTTAGGACTGAGGTTCCTTGCTGGTTGTTAGCCAGGCACCTCCCTTAGCTTCCAGAGACCCCACAATTCTGCACTATATGGCCTACTCACAGACCCTCTGGAAACATGGCAGCTACTGCTTCAAAGCCAGGAGGCACATCTCTTTGGCTTCTGGTCTTTTTTAAAGAGTTTGGCTGATAAGGTCAGCCCACCTAAGATAGCATCCCTTTGGGTTAACCTAAACTCAGTTGACTTACATGTGCAAATTTCCTCCACCTTTGTCATGCAATGTGGTATAATCATGGAAATACTATTCTATCACTTTTGCCATATTCTATGAATAGAGATAAATCACAGGCCTTGCCCTCACTCGAGGGAGGGGCGTTACACACAGCCATGATTCACTGGGGATCTTCTTGGAGTTACGCCTACCACAGTAGCTTTAACATTACTTCCTTTAGGAGTTCTTTGCTGTCTCTGCAACTGAATTACTTTCCAACTCCCATGTACCTTCTGGTACTTTCTTGTCATAGAATTCATCCCACAGTACTGTGATGGTTTATTCCCCACTGGATGTCAAGCCCTTCCAGCCAGAGATTTTATCTTGCTCACTGTGGTATTCACAGCATCCTTCTCAATGCCTGGCACTTGTCAGCATGTGATAAACAGGAACAATTATTATTCAAACAGCATTTCTTCAGACATAGAGTTCCTGCCAATAAGTAAGGTTTAAAGGTCATATTATCTTCTTGGATTTTTATCCAGTTCTATATTCAACCAGTATTTTCACAGACATATATAATAATTCTAAAGTCTACATTACATTAACAAATAACAAATGCAACAAACACATGATATCCTCACATCATCGCTAACAGCAGATTTCTGAGCCACTTATTTTCTCACTGTTTTCTAATAGAAATATTGTCACATTTGCAACATGAATGATATCTTCTCATTTCACAGTGCATTATTAAAAAAGAAATCTTCAAGGTAAATCCTTCAGTATTATATGAGTGGAGAAAAATATAAATTGACTTAGATAAAGACTGGAAAAATAGTCCTCAAATTTAGGGTTAAAATGAAAAAACCCAAGGAAAGATTGTATTACCACAATGTTATAAAATACCTACAGGCAAGGAAATCTATGAGGAAAACAAAATTGAATATTTTGTAACAAAGTAGAGGGCAGAGTTGAAGTGGTAGAACATAGATCTGTAAGGGAAGAATGTTTTCAAGTCCCAAGCCATGACTCTATCTTGGTTTCCTCTAGATAAGCAATTCGACTCTTAGGGAGAAACTCTGAAGTCACATTTACCATTTGCTTAAAAACCCACAGCGCTATGTCTCTGCATTCGTGTTTACTTAAATCCCATAATATTGCCCTCAAAAATCTGTATCTGAAATTGATCTTAGCTTTTTCACAAGCAGAGAAACAGGATCGTTTGACTCTTCAGGTTACAGCTAAAATTTCCTCAAGTTTGACTACTTTAGTTTAGTCTTCATGCATGTAAGGAACCACCGAGAGGACAATGTTGTAAGAATCTTTCCCTCTATTTCTGGGCAAGTCTATCACTGGGATAATCACAAAAATGTGCCAGCTCTATAATTATTTAAGGCTGAAAAAGTCATGTGCAGGATTTGGAAGACATTCAAACTATTGCCTGCAGCAATCTTTTTTAAAAAGTTCTAAGGAGACTCCGTAACCAGTTTATTGCTCCATTAAATAAAAGTATATCTTTTCCCCAACATGACTTCAGGATTCTGAGTGACCTAGCTTCAAAAATTCCCAAAGAGAAAGCTTGTAAATCATGCATGAAAATAAATGCAAGTCCAAATGCTCTGGGCTGCTCAGAGGGGAGACGGGAGCAGAGGATGGAGAAGAATTCTGTTGGATCCTTTAAAAAGTCAGACGATAAATAAATGAAATAAGAAACTGGGCCTATAATACCAGAGTTGATTTCTTATTTTGTGTCCTAGGTTTGTTTGCAGGCAGCGCCGCAGTACAGTGCTCTGTACCCAGTCATTTGTGTTCCGTTGAGCAAGAGAAAGGAAGGAGCTCAAAGGCCAACAAAGCTTTTGCGGGCAGAGGAGAAATTGGCAGTCTAATGATATCTCAGATCTATATTTGTCAGCCTATTACAGTAAACTCTGTTTTCTACTGTCTATTAATAGTTGGCACTTCTGCAGATCTATAGTTCAAAGAGAGCCAATGTCCATAATGATGACCTGAGGACTCCAAGAGCCCAGAGAGCTTCCTGTCCCATCAAAAGCGGTCACAGGCCCTTCGTGCCCTGAGCTCCAACCTTTCCAGATGGGTTCCTGCTCTTCTGCAACCTGTCCTGGGAAGAAGCTCTCTGCCTTTCTTACTATCCATTCTAGCACTTCAGAATTCCTTTCCCTGTGAGCATAGCACTAGACCCATCCAAACTTGTCGAATTAATGAATGGAAGCCAATGCTTTAGGAATATTTATCCACTTAAGCTTATTTTAACTCCTCAGGCTACAGGGGAAGGCAATTTTCCATCCCGTGTATTAATGGTGAACTTCTTCTGAATGCTCGAGAACTTCACCCTTTCCTGTCCACCCTATATTAATATATCACCATACGCTGTCCAGAGGCCTCTCATCATTCATTTCAAACATCCCTCCTTTATACTCTCATTGTCTACTGCAGTACCTGGCATGTAGGAGGTGCTCAATAAACAGATGCTGAGCAGATGAATCAATGAGCAAATGAATAAATTGCCTCAACCATGGCGTCATTCCTGAATTGTTATGAAAAATCCTTCCCTGAGCCCACCGCTTACATACTTTATTCTCAGTTGCATTTGTCATTATTTCCCAGACATGCCTAAATTTTTTCCCCTTCCTGAATGTCTTCGTATTTGAGTCCATTCTTTTTATTCTCCAAGGCCTAGTTCAAACCTCCCTTCCTCCAGGAAGCCTTCCCGATGCCCTTGGCTATTGTCTCCCCTACTCCAAACTTGGCTGAGGCAGATCCTCTACTCCATTAATTCTCCTTACAAGGAAACCTTTAAGTTAGATGTGATGAAAAAATTTTTATTTTAGAAATTTCAGTTTTCTATGTTTTGGATAAAATAAATTTAGATTTAATCAGTGGAATGTGGGATATTTGAGATACTGCTGATGAATGTGAAAATGCATGTATTAGCTTTACCTAAAAGCCTGATATTTACTCTCAACACTATATAATCAATCTCATTTGATCTTTCTAAACTAAGAAAATAGTTACAGTTGTAAACATTTTGAGGCAATTTGTTCATTGACTGAATTTTAATTTTTAAAATAGATAGCTTTCCCAAAATGCTAAGAAGGGAAAAGTCTAAGCTTTGGATTTTTAAACAAATATCACAGTGCTTCATGTCTGTAAAAGTGCATAGTCGATTCGATTAGTGACTTTTTCTTACAAGGTTTGTAATGGCACGTGCAACCAGAGTTGGTTTTCTTTCCCCCAAGATAACCCAGTTAGGCTAGACAGCTTGTTTACAATAGTACCCCAAAGACACATTCCACCGTGCTCAGCTATATAAATATACAATTGAGATACACACTGTGGCTCATAACATTTATTAAACATCTGAAACACGAAGTCAATCCGGTTAGTGTGTTCTTTGTACCTCTTTAAATAGTATGAAAGAAATGAGTCTCTAGACCTTACAAGTGCATCTATATATATATACTCCTACCTCAATTGACATACAGCACTGTGAAAGCCCGAGAATAATTCAAACACCTCAATAAGGAGAAAGAGATGGGGGAATCCAAAGACACATTATGAAAATACATGACAAGCAGAGACAGGACACCAGTTATGAGAAATAGAAGGGGCAGAGGGGAAAGGTCCTCTGCTAAGTCCTACTCTTAAATCTTTCAAGCCAAAATTTCCACCATTGATAACACATTCCTTTAGATCAAAACAACCCATAGCAAAGTTCTTTAAAATGTGAACATTCCCTAAACCATTAACACAGATTAGCTATTAGTATCATAGTCTCACAATCAAGAATATCTCTGAAAATGAAGAATGGGTTTGACTGAAGACTTGTAACAACAGTGGAAAAAAAAAATAGAACATTCATGGCTCTGCTTCCATCAATTAAGAGCCACAGCTCTCCCCAAATTCCTTTGAAACAGACCTGGAAATTCCCAAAAGGGGCTTTCAACTACATTCCAGGAATCCCTCCTCCTGGTTACCGAGGTTCACCTATCATTTTGGTCATCTTGTAGCTGCAGGTAACCAAAAGAACAACTATGCCATGATGCCACCAAGGGGGTTCTGTGATAAAGATCTTCTTGATAGCAGGGAGCCCCACATATTGGGCTCCACACTCATGGGGGGTCTGCTTCCTTCACTTTCCCTCTGACCCTTCTCCTACTCACATGCTCTCATGCATGCTCCCTCTCTCTCTCTCCCCCCAATAAATAAATAAATAAATAAATCTTTACAAAAAGAAAAAAAAGAATAGATTGGCCCTTTCTTTGGTATCTGTTAACATCATAACATCTTTGAACAGCAGGCACATCTACAATTTCCCTACCTATTTTGGTGACCTTGAAAATTAATAAAACTTTCTCTTGTATTGATCCAAAACCATTCTGATTCAAATCTTAAAAGTTTATACCTATTTTCTATACTTTTTCTTGGTCATGAACTCTTTCTGGCTTATTTGGTATATTAAAAAATCTGAGCTCATGAGGGAGTGAATTTTGTAGCTACTTTATGTGCTCTAACCTTCAATCTCATTTCTTGCTCAGTTAGTCTCATTTGCATAAGCTAAATTATATATTTGTTTAAACCTCTCATTCCCCTTAAAGTCATATTCTCTTAAAGAGTCTGTCCATGGGACTTCTCTAGTTTGGGGTACCTGTTCTCATGGGAGACAAAATGGTATAAGGAAAAGAACATAGACTCTCTGGAGTCTGCAAATCTTTAGCCACATTCTAGACTGGTTAGTGCAGAAGAGATGATCCATAAATATTTATTAAGTAAGTGAATGAATGATTGAATGAATGGTGATCTCCAACAAGTTAATCTCAGTTTCCTCATCCATAAAATAATGACACAAATATCTATTTTAGAGGACTATTATCAGAAGTAAATGAACTAAAGCCTCTCTGGGAGCATTTCTAGTGACAACATCCTTCATTTTAGCTTTGCACAAGTTCTGGGTTCACTCTGGGATTTAGGGATGTTTCTAAGGCTGGCTATCCTGACATCCTTGTAGAGCCAACTGGCTCTCTTAAAATTTTTAACCTTTTATTTTTATTCCATTTCTATATGAACATACTTTAAAGATTCACCCAGGTCTTTAAGTTTTGTTAATAACCTGCTGTTCTTAGCCTCTTCCCCCACCACCTTCAACTTCTCCTTCTTCATAAAGAACTACTTTTAACATTTGTAGCTGATTCTCTTGGTATTTACCTTCATATTTCAAATAACATGCTATGTTGCTTCTACTTGACTTTTCCAGCTCTGGACATTATCTAATGGCTCCCCACATGGAAGATTAACACCTCACATTCTTATCTTCCTCATCTCCACCACACACGGATGGCCACTCTCACGCCCCACTCTCTCAATATAGTTATTTTCGATGTTTGATTATATTAACATCCAGCATGGATGTTATTTTGATTGTATCATTTGAGGCTGAGCCATGAGATAAATGGTAATTACCTTTATTTCCCTACACAGTTTTAAGTGTTTCTGGCAATTAATATTATCTGATCCATTTCCTTTGTTTCCTGTGTTCTTGTCACAGATTCATTTCAAACTTAACAGGTCCCAAATGAATACTCTTGACATCCACCCACCCTCCCAAAATAATTCTTCTCCCAGTCTTCCCATATCCATGAAAGGCCCTTATTCTGATTGCTGAAATCACCCTGACTCTTCTGTTTCCTTCACCCTTCACATTTAACCTGTAAGCAGGATACATCCAAAATACATTTTGAATCTATCCTCTCATCTTCACTGTCACTGACGTGTCCAAGCCATTTCTTGCTTCCCTTAGACTGTCCTAGAGCTCTGTCACTGGTATTCCCACTTTGACATTCCTCCCTCCCCAGTGTGATCAGCATACAGCAAAGGGTCCTTCAAAAAATGCAAAGTGGACCATACTGAGCTCACTAGGTGAACTCCTCAATGACTTCCAGCTGCATTCCAAGTGAAACCCATATAAGGCTCTCACCTTGCTCCAGTCACACTGGCCTTTTGTCAGTTCCCTGAAACACACAAACCCCAGGCTCGCTGCTGGGCTGCAGCTCTCCCTTCTGCTTGGGATGCTCTTCCCAGATTCTCTTCACTGCTGTTCCTTCTCACCCTGCAGTCACTCCTCAAGATCCTGCCAACTCTATATGAAGCAGGTCCTGCCCAGAACTCTCTCATCAATCTGCTTCCTCCCTTTATAACACCAGTCACAGTTAACATAATGAAATTAAATTAATAATGGCAATTATTTGTTTATTTCAGTTCTTCAACTCCATAGAAACAAGAGCTTTGCCCCTTTCAATTGTCATGATGTTCCCAGCACCCAATATAATGCATGAGATTTGAAAGAGGTCTGATTGATTCTGTTTTTTTTATTTTTTAAGAATTATTTATTTATTTGAGAGAGAGACACCAGGGACGAGGGGCAAAGGGAGAGAAAAACTCTAGCAGACACTACACTGAACTTGGAGCCGGTGCAGGGCTGGATCTCACAACCCTGAGATCCGGCCCTGAGCCAAAATCAAGAGTTGGACACTTAATTGACTCCAGGCACCACCCAGGCACTCCAAAAGAGGCCCAGCTGATTCTTAATGATTCAATTTTAGATTGAAAGGAATGACTACATGTTGAATGTTGTTTTTTTTTTTTTATTTTAGAAGGACAAGTAGCAAAGTGCTTGTGGTTCCTATGTAGATGCAATGGCCTTGTTATATAACCAGAGTCAGAACTGGGGTGAAGAGGAGACCAGTGGACTGATGAGTACGATGTAAGGACCTGTCATAGTCAACATCTTTGACAGTGACCTGCAGGAAGAGTGGACGACACACTCTTCAGGGCTACATGTGGCCCAGGACCAGGCGGCATGGCTAGAGTTCCTGAAGACAAAGAGAACTTGGGATAATCTCAGGAAGTTGGACTGGCATCAGGGTTGGAGGTAAAAAGATGCAGATTGAACTAGGCAGACAGAACACCTGCTAGAGCCCAGGGAGCCATCTAGCTGCAAACAGGAAGGGAAGATGCTTACTTACTTACTGGTGGTTTTTGAAGTGTGGCCATTGTTGTTAAGAACACGTGTACAACTCTATTCATTTACTCTGCTGCCTGCTGTGACCCAGGCCAGTTCCTGCCCATAAGACATCCACAGCCTTACTCTCAGCTACAGCAGCTCGGGCCCAGGCTCCAGACATAGATGGGTGATGGGATCACACGATCCTGTGATCCCATGGACCTCATATGGTCTGGGGTGGCCATTTCTGGGTGTCAGACTTTGGGAAAAGTGTGGTCAGGCTGTAGGATTTTTAGAGGGGACACAACTTGGATGTCAAGAATTCTAAAAGTTAGAACATGTGAGAAAGAATGGTGAAGGGCCCCGCGGCCGTTCAACCCCAGGGAGATAACTTAGTCGAAGGAGCCAAGAGGCTAGCACATAGCTGGAAAGTGCTATGTAACAACTACGAGAGGCATTCCGGACTGTTCGGAGCACTAGCCCTGGCAAGCACAAGTGGAAGCCCCAGAAAGGAGAGGCCTCCCCAAGGTGGGGGGGGGGGCTCTGACAAAGATCTCCCACTTCTCCGCAGTCAAATAACAGCACGAGCACCCCAGCCAATGGGTGAACCCCTATTACCGGAATTTGCAAGCATATCCAGCATGGGCTTTTGCGGTCCTCAGAAAGGTCACGTGTGCAGTGGGAAGTTGATGTTTCTGATGTACCTTCTGACCCTAAACACAGTGATGCTAAGCCAGGGGAAAGCCCATGAGGCCCAGCTGGTAGAAGCCTATATTCAAAGAGTTAGAGAGAGCATAAGTTAAACCACTTTCCTGTTTGTTCTAAGATTTACGTCTGTGCGTTTATTCTCTATGGAAACAGTGCAGTTGGCGCGGGCAGCCTTCTTCATAAAGCTTTCCTATTATCATTGATCAGGTTACCTGGCTGGCAGTCATAAATTAATAAACAGATATAAATTCCCAAATAAGCAGACGCTTACTTCGGTTTTTATATACACTAAATGCTTTTTTTTTTTTTTTACTGCATCCTGTGATGGCAGAGAAAGTTTTAGATGATTAGATAATACAAACAATTAAATGGGGACTCTTTCTCTGATGAAAGGAAACTATGTATATGTGCTTTTCTGACAGCCTTTAGTACTTCTCAATACCAACCTCCTCTCCAGTCCACCAACAAACACATGCACACTCACACACATACGCACACACACACACAAGGCGGCTTCTCCTGTAGGAGCCCACAGAATTTGGCAGAAGTACATTCACTGATATCTTCATCCCAGCACTCGCGCTAAACTTGCCCTGATAAAAATGTTTTTATTAATAACCTAAAAATTTAATGAGAACCCTGTCTTTAAAAAAATATCCACTGCTCTTTTTACACTAAATTTATAATGAGCCTTTGGGAAATTTCTGAAGTTCTTTTACGCGTATTAATTCCCATTAACTTAAAGGCTGGAATGCAAATAAAAACAGTTTCTGTCTTTAGAAAGGGCAGGGCTCAGAGCGGGAGAAGAATCCCTGACTCAGGATATTTTCTATGCTCCGGTGAGCTGCTGCCTTCTGCCTGCTTCTAGCCTCCTGCCAAGACCAACACTGAGCTACAGTCAGACTTGGTGGAAGTTTCCCAAGAAGCTGAGGCTCTCTCTCTCCACAGTAGCATGCCAGGAGCTGCTCGAGGTGATGGGGAGACCATGCACCGGCTAAGTTCAAATCCCAGCTATATCTTACAGGGCCTTATACAAGTTATTTACTACAATGTGAAAGTAAAGAGGTATGCCACAAAAGCAACATAAATTAGCAGTTAACGATGGTGGTGCCAGCATTTTCCTGATTCTATATCCTGTTAACATTAGAAATATCTAAGGGATTCCCCCAGCTCCACTTAGGGATTGGCAAAAAGGACATTGTCCCCATTTGCAACAGAAGAAAAATGCAGGTGGAAAGTTAAACGTGAAGTTCTGAGATGCATGGAATAATATTTCACAGGAAAAGAAAAAAAAAAAAACAGCCATTATGTCTATGATGCAAAGATAATATAAATGGCTCCCTAGCCCTAGGGTAATCTGAAATCGAGCTACAGCCGTGCTCTTGCTAAACACCTCCCCTCCCCGAAAGCACAGCCACACGAGCATTACTCAAACAGTACGTGTGGACAAGTGGCCAAGTCAGCGTTTGAACCTGGCATCAGAGAGCTGATGCTTGGGCTGCTGAACCTTTTCTCCAGCATAATAGCCTCATAGAAGGAGGATGCTGGCAGACACTCCGCATCAGCTGGCTGCGGAGCACCGCGGCTCTCTGATTGTCCGACAGGAAGCTCTGCCACACGAGGGGAAGTAATTATGCACCCGAGGAAGGCAGAGAATGTACTCTGTACGCTTTCAGCATGGGAAGGGATTACAAGCAATAGCACTGTGTCAGAACAAGTCCCTGGCAAGCCCCTCTCTCACGATGGGAGGGCCCCGACACAGCCGGGCAGGTTGCAGCCACGAGGCAGCAGAGGGCTTTCGCTGCTTTGCTTTGGGGTCCAGGGAAAAGCAGACAGGAGAGGGGGAAGAGGAAGAAGGGGCCACCGAATATTGGTGTGTTTTTTTTTTTAAATGGAAAGTAGTTACAAGTTAAAAGTTTGCTTCAGAAACACCAGGGAAAAGGGAAACATATACCAGCTTAATTAATAGAATTCAGATGAAAGATGGGTAAAGCAATTAAATATTCATTATAGATCCCATATAACCATGATGGAAAACAAACTCAATCGAAAGATGCGTTGGAGAAACAAAAACTGAAAAAATGAAAAATTTGGAGGAAACAAGAAAAAGCCAGCCAGTTGTTCAAAAAGCAATGTCAGTATGCATAGGGTGACAAGCTTTCCAGGGGCTGTCCGTGTGTTTGGATGATGGCAAGTGGCTGAGCAGATATTGGTAAAGTAGACAGTATGGGTCACAGCACATGTTATAGACGAAAACTGGACAAGAGGCTATTTCTGTGTTCAATTCAATTCAACATACTCCTTGATGAATGGGGTGAAGAAAATTCTAGACTAGAGAAGAAAACAAAACAGATCTGGGGAATAAAAATAATGATGACAACAGCAATTACAAACATAGCTTACATGATGTAGAATGTTCTCAGGTGCCTGACAGTATGCCAGCCAGTTTTTAAATTTATTATCTCACTGATTCCTCCTAACAGCGACTTAAGAACTGGCTCCATTAACATCCCATTTTACAGGTGAGGATAAGGAGATTCAGATGGGTAAACTTGTTCAAGGTCACAAAATAAGTAAGTGGCAGAGACAGTATCTGAATCCCATATCCGTCAGACTTCAGTGTTTGAGCTAATAACATGTATATGAAATTCCAATCACTGTGTGCCCGCGCATCTTCAGCTTCTCCTCAAAAGCTCTCAAGTACACGTATATTTAGAATCACAGCTTCCTCTTTTTTTTTTCTTTCCAAAAGCCATCTTCTAAAAATAATAGGTAAACTTCAAACTGTAAGCTAGGGGGTGCCTAAAGGATGGGCCGGGAAACTGAGTTATGAATTTATATATTAAAAGAGCAAGAAAGTTTTTCTTTGATTTGCATTTTTATCTGAGCTAATTGAGGCTTTGGAAAACTCTGAGTATTTCAAAGAGCCAGGCTTTTTAAGTCCAGGCAAACCCTCTCGTGTTTCATTCCAGATTGTTCAGCCCCATCTCTCCAGCTCTCTCAAGACATTAATATGTAATCTCTCCACAAGCCGAGGATCAGGTCATACAGGGAGTCACAGCACCTAGTAACACAAATACTTATTGGATAAAAAAGATTGATCACCTTCCTCCCACCTTCCCCATCGCTGCATTTTGGGACTTGCTATTTCAACAAATCAAAGAAAAGTATTTGCAAGTCATGTGGTGTTCTCAGTGTGCCTTCGATTCAGAGAAGAAACACTCTCCCCTCCCATGATAATCATCAATAACCTCAAACCACAAAAAAAAAAAAAAACCAGAATCCAAAGCAGATGGACACCCACAAGGAGAAGAAGAATGCTTCAGCCCTCACGGTTTCGACCATTCTGTCAAAGAGACTTAGTGAGAACCTAGAGTCACCATTTCAGTGTAGTCCCAGACACGCTCTAGCCATCCCTGTGTCTATGGGGCTGGGAAAGGGGGGACAAAGGAGGAGCCTAGGGGAGGTGGGCAGGTAGAGGGCAGAGTTAACCTAACCCGTCCAGGAACAACCCGAAGGACTTAATACTGTTGTCCAACCCTGGGGTGTTCACGAGATTAAAAATGAATCAAGAGTGTGAAATCCAATTTGTATATTCGAAAACTCCAATAGCATTTTAATCCTCTCGTGTTACAACCTCTGTGCTAATAGTTACACACACACTCCTCTCTCAAACAGAGCTCCTAAACCACAATCAGCCCTTCATGGATCCAGTACCTTCATCCCAACATTGGCCGCTTCTGCAGAGGATCCTGCCTATTGAGCAAAAGTCTCCCCGGCACGTGTATGAACCAGGGCAGGAATTAGTGCTTCCTTAGACGGAACCAACTGAGCTCATGATTGGCTGATGAGTGCACTCGTCAACTTCAAGGGACCAAGGAAGTCCAGGTTTCTAGTCGGTGCCTTTGGCCCTGGGAGTGCAGGTCATGCTTTTTCCAGGAATCTCTTCCATCCTACACCTCTTGGGGGTCCCCAGCCTCCTGGAAAACCTCACCTCCCACCCCCAGGGTGGGGCTCCCGAGAGGTAGTTTTTCACAGGTAGCCACAGAGAGAAGGACTATATTCCACCATCAGTTGCTCCCGGAAGACCCCACGTTTACCTGTCTACACTTTCTCCAGGAGCCAAAAGTAAATAAGCACATTCGCTCGGTTCATTAAATAAGCCAAGCACTGAAATGGATTCAAGCCTTCATCCTTCTAGTTCAGCGCCTGACTTTCCTTACCCACTTCCTTGTCATTTACTTCACTGTCTTCCGAAACACCCATGAAACAACAACCACAAGAATCCCGCAAAATGAAATCGCTATCACAGGGGAAATTTTCTTCCCTGAGACTTCAGAAAGTCTAAGTCCTGCCTCTTGATGTCCCACCCACTGTGCTGAGCTGTTCATCAAACCCCTTTTTTTCTTATTATATATAGTTTTAATACCCCAAGAAATAAAAGTGCTGAACTCTATCTGATATTTTACTGAACTCCTGAACTATTCTGAGCTAAGTATGACAGATGCCCTAACGCTTGAGCTAGGGAGGTTGTTCGTTTAGTTCACGCATGGAACATTTCCATTATAAAACAGAGACCTTGCTTCTAACCTTGGCAGTGCCTTCTCCACATGATTAATTATTTTTGTGTGCACTGTCATCCGTTAGTGGAGTGCCAGCGAGCCTCGGGACGCAGATGCCATTACGTAGGTTATTCTGACCCCTTTGTTTTCCTTCCGTCTTCATCCAGCAAAAGAAAGAATGACAGGTCCTATAGTTTCATTTCAGATACTCTGCAAAGTTACTATGAATTTTACATACACTTTTATTGTGATTCTGCTCAGCACCATTCTCCTGAAGGATTCTGGGTTAGTGTCACTGGGCTTTAAAAATAGAAAGTTAAGGGAGCCTGTGTGGCTCAGTCGGTTGGACGTCTGCCTTCAGCTCAAGCCCAGGTGCCAGGGTCCTGGGATCAAGTCCCTCACTGGGCTCCCTGTTCAGCAGGGAGTCTGCTTCTCCCTCTGCTTCTGCCTCTCTCTCTGTCTCTCATTAATAAATTAATTCTTTTTAAAAATAGCAAATTAAAATAGAAAAATGCAACCAGGAAAATCTGGGACGACCATTTAGAAACATTTTAGAAAGGAAATAAGTCACATCTAGTCTTTTGGTCATTTGAGGATTACTATGACTTTTCTCTTTCTATAAATAGCCTGATGTGCTTTATATACACCCACAGGCCATTACACTGTACTCTTTAGGACTTTTGCCAACTCCATTCCAAAGCTTTTCTTGTCACTTCAGAAATACATTGTTCAGGGGCGCCTGGGTGGCTCAGTGGGTTAAGCCGCTGCCTTCGGCTCAGGTCACGATCCCAGGTCCTGGGTTAGAGCCCCACGTCGGGCTTTCTGCTCAGCAGGGAGCCTGCTTCCTCCTCTCTCTCTGCCTGCCTCTCTGCCTACTTGTGATTTCTCTCTGTCAAATAAATAAATAAAATCTTTAAAAAAAAAAAAAAAGAAATACATTGTTCAGCTGAATCCCAGGAGAAGACAACTGGTGATCTCTTTATGTGAAGGTAAAAGTTTTCTGTATGTTTTTGTATGATATTTACAAAGAGCTAAGTATATTCAGTAGGTAATATTAATAAGTTTATAATTGAGTTAATAAACAAATTCACTACAATTTCTAATCTAGTTCTCATTCTGAAAGGCAAAAACTGCATCTCTATCCAGCAAGCAAATATACAAAAATACCTCTTTTATTTATTTATTTATTTTTTACTTTTATCTTGCTCCTTGAAATTCCATTATTGTGGTGACTCTCGCTCAATAATTTGATTTTCTAGCCACAATTGTATACAAGGCATAAAATGTACAGACATTTGTATCATCTTCTCTCTATTTTGGTCAGTATCTCTAGTTTCTTTTAAAGGTACCTAAAATGTTTGGGGTTTTTATTATTATTATTAAAGGTTTTGAAGTTGTTAGATTAATTGTGGCTTCTACTTGCTCATGGTTGTCTTGAAGAAAGAGAAAAAGAAGAAAGAGAAAAAGAGGGAGAGGAACACCACATTATCATGCTTATTGTTATTACTATTTATTAAGAAGTGCTTATGTGTTGGGCATATGCTAGACACTTACATAAATCACAGCTAATGCTCCCATCAAGAATGTCACTTCTCTCATTTAGCATTTAAGGACACAAGGACTCAGGAAAGGGGACCTGCATATCTGAAGCCTCACAGCTACTAAGTGGCAGAATGGAAACAGTCCCTCTCCACTTTCTGATTCAAGGCCACAGGACCCCGCTGGCGACCATCAGTGGCTCCCACACCAACTGTCAGACAGTCACTCTCAGCTCGCAGTCCCACACTCAAAAAAGGCATCAGCCACTCAACTCTCCAAGAAGTTACTATTAGAGTTTAATTCGTCTTTAATTTTAAAGTTTTAGTTTCATTCTTTTAAGGCTTTGATAGGCATCAAATTTCCTATGTCCCAAGGACAGAACTAAGAGAAGGGGGTAAACTTTTCCTGCAGGCCTATCGTGCAGCAGATGCAGGACAGATGCCCCCTGAATTCTTGTACCCTCTCACCTGAGTGTGTGTGGGCCTCCAGCAGCCGCAACACTGGGGGTGGGAATGAGCATCCAGGGGCCGGTTTGGTGAAAGGAGGGCAGACAAAATTAAGAATAATAATGAAAATTAACATTTACACAATTCTTGTTAATACTTATCTTGGCTTGGGGCACCTGAGCCGCTCAGTGAGTTAATCTGCCTCTTGATTTCGGCTCAGGCCATCATCTCCTGGTCCTGGGATCTGTTTCCATGCTGGACAGACTTCCATGCTGGACAGACCTCTGTACTGGACAGACTTCCATACTGGACAGAGAGTCTGCTTGGGATTCTCTCTCCCTCTCCTTCTCCTATGCTTGAGAGTGCACTCTCTTTCTCTCAAATAAGTAATAAGTCCTCCCAAATTCTGTGTCCATGATTATATGTAAAAACATGTATTTATTGTACATGGAAAGAAACATAATTAAGATGTAAATGCCTATTCTTAACCCTGTAACTCCTCCTTCCAACCACAAATGACTATTTTTCTTACGTTTCTATTCAGTTCAAACAATTTCTGTGTGTTCCAAAAGTTAACTGCATTAAGTTTTATGGAAAACACAAAGATGTGTAAGACTCACTAAACATATAGTAAGGATACAAGGAATACCCAGCTTATGTTGACTGAAAGGGTGATGAAGAATAAATAAGATGGAAAACAAAACAAATGAACAAACAAAAAAAAACCTTAGACCAAGATTAAAACACATCCAACATAACGAAGTTCTAGTGTCCAATTTCTTGACATAGTTTTCACAAACTTCTCTTCAACATAACTCAGAAATTCTCATGATTTCATCCATCTGATCCCCACCACACCTATCAAAAATTAGACTGCAGCTTCTAAAAAATAAGATAAATTATTGTCTGAAGCTTAAAACAAATGAGAAAAATGAAAGGAGATAGAGATATTTCAACCACCTAATATGACTGAATTCATTTATACAGCACTTTATACCTCAATCTATCCCTGAAAACACACCCATGTAAATTACTGTTATCCACATGCCCAAATGAGAAAACTACGATTAAGAAAACAGCAATTTGCCCATAGTCAGAAGCCAGGGACAGAGGAAAGAAGATTTCTAACTCAGACCATCTGACTCAATATCTCATATACATAACGCCTGACCTGCAGAAAGTATTGTTTTGCTATTTTAAGGGCATCAAGGGCAAAGGGAATTAATTTGGATGCTATTTTATATTTGAAATTTCCATCTAAGCCTACTTATGCCATACCCTGAAAATTCCAATCAAGTGTAAGTGATCAGACTCTACAAAGCACTTTTATTTCATAGGAACCCAAACTGTCTATCACTGATGAATATAATCTTTCAAAGTAAATTGTCTCTAGGTCCATTTGACTCTGACAATTTGGGGAAGTTATTGGAGGATTTTAGGAAGGAATATTTCATGATCCCTGAAAGCAAAAAATATCCTTTTTGTCCTGTTAAGGACAAAAAGAGCCATTCAAAAGGACTAGGGTTCAAGGTGTATAACCAGGATGACTATTGATGAAACTGCAAAAGTAATTTGAAGTAACACTGTGAAAAGTCTAATCTGCCATCTTTTTTTTTTAAGATTTATTTATTTATTTAAGAGAGGTGATGGGAGGGAAGGGGCAGAGAGAGAGGGACAAGCTGACTCCCCACTGAGCAGGGAGTCTGTCGAGGGCCTCAATCCCAGGACCCTGGAATCATGCACGGCCTGAACCATAATTAAGAGTCAGCTGCTTAGTTCAACTGAGCCACACAGGCACCCCAGCCTTATTTGCAGTCTTAAGAATTCCAAGTTTATCCTGGAGGCCATAGCTGGCAACAAGAAAGAAAGAAAGAAAGGGAGGGAGGGAGGGAGGGAGGGAGGGAGGAAAGAGGGAGGGACAGAGGGAGAGAGGAAGTAAAGAAGGGAGAGAGAGAGAGGGAGGAAGGAAGGAAGGGAGGGAGGGAAGAAGGAGAGAGGGAGGAAGAGGGAGAAAGGAAGAGGGAAGGAGGGAGGGAGGAAGGAAGAAAAGGAAAGGAAAAGAGAAAAAGGATTTTAAATTTTAAACAAGGGTGTGGCATGCTCAGGTTCAATTTCTGAAAGGAAAACCCTGGTGGTATAAAAGATAGATTGATGAGGACAATCTTTGGCAACAGAGAAACTGATCAGAAAGCTGGGGACTGGTCCTTGTAAAATGATTCAAATGATGGTCACTGGCTGCGGAGTGGAAAGGAGAGAACGGTTTGGGAAAATATTTAGAAGAATTTTTTTAAATGACTTGGAGTTGGGAGCTGAGAGGGTAGAAGCAATAAAGAATAATGGCTGTGGGGGCGCCTGGGTGGCTCAGTGGGTTAAGGCCTCTGCCTTTGGCTCGGGTCATGATCTCAGGGTCCTGGGATGGAGCCCCACGTAGGGCTCTCTGCTCAGCGGAGAGCCTACTTCCCCCTCTTTCTCTGCCTGCCTCTCTGCCTACTTGTGATCTCTCTCTGTCAAATAAATAAATAAAATCTTAAAAAAAAAAAAAAGAATAACGGCTGTGTTACAGAGAGGAGAGGACCAGGTCTGAGAGAGAAGGCAATGCATTCAGTATGTGATGCTTGAGTTGCCTGCAGAATGCTTACAGGTGTGCAGGTGGGTGTCTCGGAGGCCTTTGAAAGCACGAATCCAGAGCTCACAGGGGATGTATGTTCAATAACTGGCCTGGTACACTTTGCTCTGAAAAAATCCCAGATGTTCGCAGGCCTTTGAAAGCAAGGAACTGATTCCTTCCCTTTTATCACCCTGTGTTCACATCACACATTCTCTTCCAAATAGTTTCTCTCTCCATATATTGGAGGAATACTGGTATAGTCATAACCTCTGGTGAACATTATACACTAGCAGTAGCCAGAAAATGATAAACATCTTTGTAATTTAAGTACCCTGTCTATGAGAAAATATTACAATCCTTTATGTGTAAATAATTCTATTTATTTTAAAAGATATGATTCTGAGTGTTTATTATGTGCCAGGCACTGTGTCTGGTGCTAGGAATATAATAGCAAATAAAAATACACACAAATCGAGCTCAAAGAACTTTCAACCTAGTGGGAAGAGACAGACTTCACTCATGGTGACTTGACATCAGGTACACTAAGAAGAGAAATACAGTTCACGGTTCTAGGAGTGGGTAGAACAGAAGCTCTCCCGAGAAAGTGATATCTGAATTCAATTTTGAAGGATGATTAGGAGATGGTTGAAGAACAGCACAGAAGAAAGCCCCACGGTGAGAGAGAATATGTCGCATTTGTGGGGCCGAGTGAGGCTGTGGGGGGATGCAGGGAGTCAAGGGAGGGGAATCCTGCAAGAAGGTGCTGGAGACCTGAGCAAGCCTTACAGGACCCCAAGAAAAGTTTAGTCTTCAAACCAAGAACTGGGTTTTGAGCAGCCTGATGGTATGACCTGATTTTCATTTTGGGAAATCCATTTTGTGTACCACATAAGGGACAGAATGACTCCCTTCCTTCCATGGTTAAAATGTGACCCTGTTCTTTGCCCAAAATGGTTTTCTCCTCTCTTCATCTTAGAAATGCTTATAAGCAGGCTCAGGGCCAAGCTAGGGCAGACTTGGAAACAATTCCTGTTTGCCCATATAAGATGCAAGCTGCCATCCCCGCCCCCCACCGCCCCATATTGGGGACACAGTAGTGAGGGTTATTCAAGTGACAAGGAGGGAAGAGTTTACCACTTACAAATCCGTACCTAGTGGAGAGTGTGCAAAGAGAAAAATGAGTTCACTCGGGGTCTAGTTCTCTAGACCACAGCCACTTTTTAGGTGTAAACTGATGGGAAAATCATTTAAAATCTTCCCACTGCAGAGGCCACCTCTTTCAAATGCAGAACAATGGGCAGGCTCCCTCCTGCCGTCCTGATTTTATCTAACAAATAAGGAAGAGGGGCACCTGGGTGGCTCAGTGGGTTAAGCCTCTGCCTTTGGCTCAGGTCGTGATCTCAAGGTTCTGGGTTCAAGCCCTGCATCGGGCTCTCTGCTCAGCAGGGAGCCTGCTTACCCCTCTCTCTCTCTCTGCCTGCCTCTCTGCCTACTTGTGATCTCTGTCAAATAAATAAATAAAATCTTAAAAAAAAATAAGGGGGAAAGAGGGCTTCTTATGTCAAACCACCACCTGCTTCAGTGGGCAAAGAAAAGTATATTAATACGATTGAAACTGTCACACCTCTGGGTTCTGCATTTGGACATGTGGACATAGAGATTCTAAAATTTACTCTACCTGCCCTTCTTTGGATCTGTCCTTTAAAACTGCACTTTATGTGTGGAAATAAACATGCCCATACTTGCTTCTTCTATTTATTTTCTAGCATAAATACCCTGAAATTTGTCTTTGGGCTCTTAAAAATCCTGAAATAGATGTGCTGTCTCCTTTACAAGTAAACCAGGCTTGCCAATGATTAACAGACAGAATCGGCGTGGGTGCTTTTTTTCACGATCTCAACTCTGTAAGGAATATGTAGCTAATTTAAGCTCCATTGTATTAAACTGTAGAACACACTATAAAATACTGATACTACAACTTGCATCGAACAAGTAAACATTTGTTATGGGGACAGTAAAATTTACTTTTCACAAAAGGAGCCTACAGTAATAATGCATTCAATTCTATTTCCCAGAATGCTTCTTAAGTATGTTAATAAAGTCTTTATTGTGTCTGCTTATAAAAGTCACCACCATTTCCCATTAGAAAGTCTCTGTTTATTCATCAAACATTTACTGACAGTGACTGCTGGGAGCAGCCTCAGATTTCCACTCCATTACACGTTTGTGGCATAAAGCACATTAATTATAGATATATTACAATATTCAACTCATTGAGGAAAAATTAGATGATCAAGGCTCATTTTCCTTGACAATAAGCAAGTTAATGAAAATACTAATTACCTGATGATGGAGTGGAGCCTCCAGGATTGAATGCTTAGCATCTGTAAAGGAGTTCTGTGAGTCTAGCACAGAATATTAAAGCCAGAAGCGTTTGAAGTCAATGAGGTGGTCCTCATAACTGTCCAGTGCAAGGACCTTAATCACGAGATAAAGGACAGTCAGACGTGAGGCAGAGTTTCTAAAAACATTTGGCAGAAGTCATTGAAAATCCATGGTCTTTATGTAAAAAATTTTAGATAATAGTATCTGGGACACAAAGCAGCTTCATTTTAAAGAATTATGTCAAGAATAGGCTCCTTGTCAGCAAGGATGTTGCCATCTTCCAGTTATCCATTTTGTAAAAATGCCAGAACTATTTTCAGCCATTTTGAAATTTTAAAGAAAACAACTTCCATTTAAGAATTCTCTTCTCTCAACTTCTAGACATTTAGACCGAAGAGCCAAACTTCCCAGTGCAGGAAAGCCAGTCCACATCAGATTAGGGGCTTGGAGATCCTTAAGAAAAAGCCTTTTCTTAATAGGGTTAGGGTTAGGGTTAGGATTAAGGTTAGGAAAAGATGTTCAACATGAGTTGTCGTCAGGGAAAGGCAACTTAAAACAACAATGATATGATAATTAATTGTCCTTCTCTGATTGAGAATTGTCCTCTGATTATTTTGCTCAGCATAATACCCTGTAGTTCCATCCACGTCATCACAAATGGCAAGATTTCATTTCTTTTGATGGCAAAGTGGGGGGTTTGGGGTATAGGAAAGGAATAAATGAAACAAGATGGGATCCGGAGGGAGACAAACTATAAGAGACTCTTAATCTCAGAAAACAAACTGAAAGTCGCCGGGGGCAGGGGGGTAGGGAGAGGGTGGTGGGGTTATGGACATTGGGGAGGGTATGCGCTATGATGGGTGCTGTGAAGTAAACCTGGTGACTCACAGACCTGCACCCCTGGGGCTAATAATGCATTACACATTAATAAAAAAAATAAATTAAAAACAACAAAAACAATGTGATGCCACTACAGGTGGTCTAGAAAAGCTAAAATCCAAAAAACTGACAACATCAGTTGCTGGAGAAAATATGTGCAATAGGAATTCTCATTCATTGCTGGGGGGAATACAGCCACTTTGGAAGACAGTTTGGTAGTTTCTTATAAGGCTAAGCATAGTCTTAACATATGATGTAGCTTATAAACACCCCTAGGTATTTACCGAACTAATTTGAAAAATTGTGGCCACATAGAAACCTGCACACATATATTGATATCAGCTATTATCATAATCACCCCAAACCAGAGGCGACCAAGATGTCTTTCAAGAGATAAGTAGGCAAACAAATTACACAGGCACGCACTGGAATACTAGTGAGCACTAAGGAAAGTAATGAGCTATCAGGCCACATGAAGACATCGGTGAAGGTTAACTGCATACGAAGTGAAATAAACAGTGTTTCAGGCTATATTGTATGATTCCAATTAGGTGACATCCTGGAAAAGGTGAAACTATGGAGATGTTGTAAAAAGGTGAATGGTTACTGGGGGTTTGGGGGCAGGGGAGTGTGAAGACTGAATTGGTGAAGTTACCCAGCTATCAGGGAGGTAAAACTATTCTGTATGACGCTATGAGGACAAATGCATGAAAGCATGCATTTTTAGAACTTGGCAACATTAAGAATGGACTTTAATTATACGACTTTAAAAAAATCACTTAGGAGGTTGGAAGATGTCAGGATGAGATGCAAATGGACCAAAAGAATCTAAGTGTATAAACCCAAGTATGAAATACGTCGAAGGTGGTTGGGGGAGAAACTGCTAAACTGAGGGACTTCCAAAATGAATAAAGTGTATTAGACTCGATGCAAAAACACTAGTATATGCAAGCACTGTACTGTGGTTGATAAAGTGGTTTCCCCCAAAATCATAGGTTGTCAGTGTTAGACTCACTATGCATGTATACAGAAGTCGAATAGTTAAGCAAACGATGGACAGTGAGAGCCAAATTCTCACTGTTGGAATGGAAGATTACAGATAAGCAAAGAGAAACCAGAATGATCCATGTGGGAATAAATTAGTTAGATACATCAGTATAAACACATGTTTAGCTTAAACATAGATACAGGCCACATGTATTATATATATAAACAAACATAACGACACACACACACACACAGCCCACGGGTTAGTATACACATATGTATTTCCTTGTTCTGCCAACTGAGAACATCAAGAATCAACTACATCCTCGTAGCAATGAACATATCTAGAACCCAGATCTTAGTTTCTTCTTTTTTCTCAAATCTTAGTTTCTAATATCATTTGCCAGTAAAAGAAACCAGAAATAACACAGGAAATATATAAGATGAGGCTTAAGCCTCCTGTAGTGCCAGAAACTTTCTGGCACTACAAGTAAATATATATAATATATATAATATGATATATATTATAATATAATGTATGTATATAAAAAGTAAAATATATGTACATAAATATATAGGTTATATATTTTGAGCCAAACTATCTTATTTTATTTAATAAATTGTATTTACTATTTTATTAATAAAATAAGTAGCCAAGAGTTCATGCTGAATAAATAAACAGGGGGGAAGAAGGCAAATCTCCCTTGCAGAAGAATTCCAAATAATTTGTGTAAATACTCCACCTTCTAGGAGATAGCATTTAACTTCCCATTCTTTAAATGGAGGCTACACTAAAAACTTCTTTGTATGGAAAGGGGGCAAAAAGAGGCATCTTATCATAGAGAAATCTGATACACACTCCCTCAGCTAGGTGATCAAGGTTAACATCAATGGTAATAAGTCATACTGATAGTATTCACCCTGACACATGATGAGAACAGCACTTTACCTTGATGGTCTTCTTCCCCAAAACACATTGCTCCAGTCTAATCATGGAAAATCCTGACTGAGGGATATTCTATAAAACACCTGTCTAGTACTCCTCAAAAGCTGTCCAGGTCATCAAAAACAAGGAAAATCTGAGAATCTGTCACAGCCAACAGGCGGCTGATGAGACCTGATAACTAAATGTAATGTGGTATCCTGGATGGGATCCTGGAAGAAAAAAGGGACATTATGTTAAAACTAAGGAAACCAAATAAAATATGGACTATGGTAAATAATAATGTATCAGTATTGGTTCAGTGATGGTAACGAATGTACCAAACTAATGTAGGATGCTACTCGTGGGGGAATCAGTGAGGGGTGTAAGACAGCCTCCTATAGTATCTTTGAAATTTTTCTGTCGATCTAAAAGTATTCTAAAATAAAAGGTTTATTTTTAAAAATAGGCTCTTTCTATATATACCTGAATTATTTCTTCCCTTTCGCAAACTGGCAGTCTAAATCAGAATAGGCAAAGTGCTGAGTATATCTTCTGATTTCGTTCCAGCATCAGAATAATTTCCACAGTCTTTTGAATCCCGCTAATAGCTCTGCAGAGCCTCTCCCTTTTCCTGTGAGTTATCCATTGAACAAGTTCCAAAGCACTCTGATGGGGCGTGGCTGAGGATCCCATTTGATGGATGGTCACGTCACACACCTGTTTTGGGGTCTTTGACTGATGTGCTGGCGTACATCTAATGTAACTTCTCCTAATAGGGAAGTGAGGAAAACATACATTTGTGCAAGCTACAGTCCAGTTTGCTGCTCATCCAAAAGGCTTAATTTAGAAATAGTTACTCAATAATTCAACATAGACAATTCCTTGATTCCCATTGACTTTCAATTCAATCAGCAAAGCTGCCTCTTGGATTTTTCCATTATTATGAAGACTGATGTATTTTATAAGAGCAAACAGCTGCTCTGGCAGATTAATGTTCCTTCTTGTCACCCTGCTGTGAAGCTTACTTGGAATTCTCCTCTTGTAAAGAGAAGTTTGGAGCCAATGAATTTAACCAGCTGACCACCAGTGACTTTAGCGCACTCTTCTGCCTCTGGTTCTGTTCTTATAACCCTTGTCTGCCAAGTGTTAGCAAGATCTCAGATGGCCTCTCCTGAAATCTAGTAGTGAAATGCCCAAGCACTTGGACATCAGAGAACTGGGCTCTCGTTTCAGACTTCTCATTTACTCTAGACAAATTTTGAAACCCCTAAATGCTTCTATTCTCCCCAGTTAAAAGGGAAGAGAAATACTTGCCTGGCCGGTCTCATAGAAATATGGAAGGACCGTGCATTCATTCAACAAATATTTCTTGTGGACCGACTATATTGCAGGCCATGTACAGGAACGAGGAATGTAAAAGTCAAGGTAAAAAAACATAAACAAAAATTGCTGCTCTTGTGAAACATGCATTCTAGTAGGAACAAACACAGGATAAATAAAATTAAAAAAATAAATAGTACTTTGATGGTTACAAGTGTAATTAAAAAATAAATAAATAAACAGGAAGGAGGACAAAGACTCCTGGAAAGGAGAAGTAATTTTGAATATGGTAACCAAAATAGGCCTCAATACGCAGGGACATTTGAGTGAAGGTGAGCCATTCATGAGGATATCAGAAGAAAGAGCATTTCAGAACAGGGAAACAGTACATGTAAAGGCCCTGAGGCAGGAACAGGATGGAATGTTCAAAGTCCAGCAAAAAGGCCAGTGTTCTGGAACAGAGGGAAGTCACGGGAAGTACTAAGAGATGAGATCAGACAGGGAACTAAGAGGAAGATCAGGTCACATAGAGCCTCAGCCGCCATTGTCAGGACTTCAATTTTTACTCTGGAGAGCCATGGAAGATGGAGAGTCATTTTGAATAAGAAAGTTACATGATCTGTTTTATATTTCAATTAGAGGACTATAGGTTAAGAACAGATGAGGGCCAAAGGCAGAAGGAAGACCAGTCAGTCTGCTATTGAAGTAACCTACAGAAGAGATTACAGTAGCTTGTGCCAGGATCCTGGCAGAGAAGGTATTAAAAAGTGTCTGGATTCTAGATATATTTTGAAGGTATAGCTGATAGAATTGTGATATTGGATGTGAGATATGAGGGAAAGAGAAGCATCTGTTTCCAAAATGTTTCTCCTGAACAACTGGAAGGATTAAGTTGCTAGTTACTGACACCTGGAGAACAGGATAAGAAATGATCTGGGGGTGGAAGTGGGGCGAGATAAAGACAGAAGCTCAGTGTTGTCCATGTGCCCATTAAACGCCTAAATGAATGTTAATAGTAGACAGCTGGACATATGAACCTACCATGTAAAGGGGAAATTAAAACCAAAGATGGAAAACGTACAAGTCATCAGTGTGTATATGGTATTAAAAGCAACGAGAGTTGACTGGTCACCAAGGGAGTCTGAACAGTAGGGAAAGAGAAGAGGTCCTCCAAGGATTCAGCTCTGGGGTGCTCCATTGTTAAGAGGTCAAAAAAGAGAAAACAAACCAGCAAAGAACTCCCAGAAGAGGCAAGCATTGAAAATAAAGCAAAAAAAGGAGAATAGGGTGGTAAATAGATAATTTAGAGGTAGTGACTTGAAGTCTAAAGGAAGAAAGTGTATTGGGGAGGAGGCAACTATCAGCAATGAAAGCTGTTTGTAGGTCAAATGAGATAAGGTCTGAGCACTGACCTCTGGATTTAGCAGTGGAGGTCATTCTGCCCTCATTTGGAGGCAGCCCACAATTGCAGTGGGTTCAAGAATAAATGGGAGTTCCTGTTTTTTTTCTATGATACAATGATTATGTTAAGAGGTTAACATTAGGGGAAGCTAAGTGGAAGGGGGATGGGAATTTTCTGTACTATTTTTGCAGCTTTCCTGTTAAAATTGTTTCTGAATAATAACTTGGAAAAGGTACATAGGGAAAGAGTATTTGGAGGAAGTAGTAGAGGCAACTCGTTCACGGAATTCTCCTGAAAAGGTGCAAGAAAAGTATTGTAGCTTGAAGAGGAAATGGGTTCAAAAAAGCTTTTTTGTTTATTTGGTCAGTTTGGTTTCTATTTCTTTTAAGTAAGAGGAAACAACACCATGCCTGGAG
Organism: Lutra lutra; assembly: GCF_902655055.1. NCBI lineage: Eukaryota > Metazoa > Chordata > Mammalia > Carnivora > Mustelidae > Lutra > Lutra lutra. The sequence continues at coordinate 171,701,078 of NC_062280.1, forward strand.
CCCGTGGGAATCATCTGGTAGAAAGATAGAAACTGACCACACTGGCAAGAGTTCTCTCTGAAGCACTGTCCTTGAGGAGGAAAACGGGGATGCGACCTCGTTTGCCTGTCCCACCACAGGGCAGGGGGAAGAGTGCAGATATTGCATTCAGGCAGACCACAGGGCAAGGCTGTCTGATTGCTTTGGATTTCTCACTGCGGAAGGAAGGAAGGTCAAGGTCACAGATGAGAGTGAGGGTGGCGGCAGAAGCCAAGGAGGGATGGAGTTTAGGGAGAGAGGAAGGAGTGAGAAGACCACCTGGATAGAGGGAGGGAGATTAGGTGAGAGCCTCTGGGACGCTGGAAAGCAAGTGCAGGTGTATAAGGAAGAAAGCCTGGGACACGGTGCGGGGGGGAGGCAGGGGTGAACTTACTGATGTTCCACTCATCTCTCTTCTGAACAATAGCAAGAGCAGTAACTCTGACAGACAGACAGGTGGTGCCAAGGAAAGTTCCTGAAGCAATGACACAGCCCATGTCTACAGTCTGAGTATTGCCATAAATGTTACCCAAATCTTTACACACCTAATGTCTGACGACCTTCCTTCAGAATTATCTTAGCTGCTGTGAGGCAGAAGACAGATTATGGGGCACATTCCCCTGTTGGAGCTGAGCCCGCTACATTTCACACATATATGCACTTAATTATACATTTTTAAAGCATCTAACTTGTTTGAGTAGTGACTTTATTTTAAGGATAGAAAAAAAAGGAGCAAGTTCTCCCTTCAGTTGACCAAGTGCTCCCCTGTGATGTTAAGTGTCCTGCTAATTTCACAGGAAGGGCATGTTTCCCCACCTAGCACGCCTCACCACAGAAGCAGGGTTGGGAAAGAGAAATATCCCAGGAGAATCATCTGTCTCCGCTCAGCAGTCCAGGGGAAGACTCCTAATTGAGTGACATTTCAACTGACACTCCAGAAGGATTGTTACTGCCTACCTAATAAGGCTCCTTGATCTTCGAGGTGGTTCCTGACCCTTGTGTGTGTGTGTGGGGGGGCGGTCCTCAAGTTTCCCAGGCTACTGGCTAAACGTCTCCTGGAGAGATTAGATAAATAACTGAGACGTAAACCTCACAGATGGGATGAGATGGAGAAGCTACACAATTATGCTTGATAATGTAGACTAAACACACCTGCTAATGAAGCGGAAAGGGTTAGAGGGGGTTAGAAATTCTGTGGAGCTCGCCAAGGGAACCAGATTCCCAGATAACTGCAAGCTGTCCACTTCAATGTCATGGAAATAGGGTCGTCTCTCCTCAGAAATCCAGATTAAGCAAAGTTTCTACCCCATAGTTCCCATCCTCCATCCCTACACCTCACATGCCCAGAACAGCCTCCTGGAGCCTGGTTCCACCCGTCAAAGATACAAAATAGGTGTGTTTCTCAGAACTGTGATAGTAAGAAGGGTACTTTTTTTTTCCCTCACTTGTTTAATTTCTATCAAATTTTATCTGGACTTAGCGCCAGGCCTTCGTACTTCATTAGTATCCTGGTTTTGACCTGAACTTTTTTTCCAGAATTTGACACTTTCAGCATGGCATGTTACAATTCAGTTAAAGAGTCTGTGGGAATATTAGGAAGACATTTCGTATCTGACATCTCAAGTACAATTCCAGCAGTTATAAGGAGCTATCTGGCCAGGAAGTCCTAATGCCTCCATTAATAAAGCTATTAATTTTGAAAAGCTTTGACAGTTATAACATCTTTTTTAAGAAATCAAAAACACTCTTCCTTTATCTCCAAAATGCCTTCTTCTTTGTATGTAGTGGCTGCCTCAAGCCTCGTTCTACTGCCGGTTTTAATTTGTCTTTAATATCAGATGTGCCTTATCGATTTCTTCTGTGTATATTTTCATTCTGAATAATTCAGAGGCATGATTTTTTTTTCCCATTATGGTCAATAGCAGGAGCAAATTTTGAGGATAATCAATTGAGCCCTGACGGACAATTCCTGCTGTTGATATCCCCAGAAGTGAGGGAGGGGGAACAGCAGGGGATAATATGACCCAACAGTCAATCACAGCTATCAGCAAAAAGAGCCAACGCGGGTTTATGTGAAGAATGGAGATCCATACTGCCGGCCCAAAAGGGCTGCTAATAGTCTCTCTTTCTACTTTTCATCACAGGGCACTCCAGCTGTGCCAAGCAGACGCATGGCCCACTCTCATATACATTTTCTTTTCTACTAATGTCTAGAAAATCACGTTCTAAAGGTGTCATCTTTTATACGAATATGTACATCCTCTATGCATCAATTCTTAATGATTTGTTCACATTTTAGCCAAGTTTATTCCAAAATAGGCAGGAAAATTGGAAAGGTTCCAGGACACCAGTCTGGGGAATAAGTGTCACTTTTTAATTCAGATAATATGGTTGAAATTAATTATCATAGAGCTGACAGGAACAGTGCAAGTTTGTCTGGCTTCCTCTCACCTGCAGTAAGAACACATTTTCTGGGACTGTTTTGAAGCTGGCCCCCGTCCAAGTCTTTGACACACTCAATTTACTACAAAATTGGCAACCTTCTATCTCATAAAGGAATCCAAGTGTAACAATAAATATTGGTCCCTCTGCACAACAGGACTGCTATAAGTCAGAGGAGACCTCGTAAGTATCAGATCATGGGAGTTAATAATCACAATATTTTGATTTTCTCTCTCTTTCTTAAGACATTTTCATAAAATCCCAATTTGACAGGCTATGCTAGGGGCAGTCAGGCTCTTAGGGATGTTGAGATCAGAACAAGTGAGGAAACGAGCGGAGCCCGGGTTAATGCGAGCAGTTCAATTTCAATTACGTGAGGTAAATGGTCTTTTTCAGGTCTGATGGTTTTCGAAAACTATTTGAAGGTCTGGTGTGATTTACATGCAATTTGCCTTGATTTTGTAAAAATAAGGGCTTTCACACTACTCAGTCCAAATATTTGCGTGTAATTATGATATGCCTGCTTGTCATAAACAGATATTCCTGAAGTGATTTTTAACAAACAACTGAGCAATCCCTAAATAATTTTTGGTTGTAAAATAAAGGCTACAGAGTTAATATTTTTCCAGAGGAGATCCACAAAATCGCAAAAACATCTGTGGTTAATTGCTAAATAGCTTATAGTTAAATAATACCTCAGTGTATGCAAAGTAAAAGAGGAAATTAGAACTCCTGGTTTAGTTTACCATAGATAACTTATTTATAAATCTCTGTAATTTATTATTAATATCCTTATACAATAATCGCTCATGCATATAAACACAGTTAACCTTAAAATGTTATTCTGATTCCTGTTTCTTTACAAAAGAGGTATTTTGGCTTTAGGAGTCATTAGTCTTAAGGATTTTTTTTTGAAGACATTAAAGAAGTATGTTACCATTATATTTTATGGGGAAAAAATAATGATTCTTTGTTCATGATCTTATTTTATTCATCAATAAACTTCATAGAGAAAAAATTATTCTCATTAAAACTACAGTTTCCTTGGATTAATTTTACAGTTAAGGCTGATAATCTCAAAAAGAAAAGTAAACAATATTCAGGGATAAATTATTTGTTAAATTTGGATTTATTTTGTATGTATCGGCAAGGCTTTCCTACAGCAAATTACAACATCCGTCCTCATATGCTCCCATTGCTTTCCTCAGAACAGGCCATTATCTGCATCGTGCTTGTTCTCAGAGGAAAAAATACAATCTGGTGGTGAAGAACTCTGAGTGAATTATGCGGTGAATCAGGCTGACATGTTGCCTGAAAATAGAGGAGAGAAGGAAGAACTGATTGTTTTGGTTAATGGTTGGGGATGTGTACAGCAGCAGACATTTGTAGGAGTTGATGGAATGCTGAGATAATTGATAGTAAACTAGCAAAAACAGCCTATTCCAATGCAACAAAGTTTGTAATAAAATGCTGTTAGCCTGATTTTTTTTGGTCATCTATAAATGTTTTATAGGTTGATATTGAAAGGTGATATCGATGTTGATCAAATATATAGATCTGCCTCAGGTTGAAGTAGAGAAAAGGGTTGGTCTAAGGAAGGGGGTGAGACTTCTAGCACCAGTCCCAGAAGTGTTAGAGCTAGCCATGTGATGTAAGTTGGCCGTCGTCGTCGTCATCATCATCATCATCATCATCATCACCATCATGAGAGTACCATTTATTGGAAGTTTTTTCAAACCAGAGATCATCTCATTCAATCTTCAGAAGAACTTCACGAGGCAGGTGCCGTTATTATTCCCATTTTGCAGATGAGAAACTGAGGGCAGAGAAGTAAATAATTTGCCTGAAGTCACACACCTGCTAAGTAAGTGGCAGAGTCAAGGAGCCTGAAACCCAGGTCTGGTTGACTCTTAACCATAGTTGATGTGTGTCCTCTGTACAAATATTGAGGGTGGGGCAAATAGTCACCTTCCATTTCTAAAATCTCTCACTCCTTTTTTTTTTTTTAAGCTCCTTCACATCTCCACTGGTTACTTAGTATTTTTTTAACTGAAATATAGTTGATAGGCAAAGTCACACTAGTTTCAGGTGCATGACACAGTGATCCAACAAGTGTATATGTTCTGCTCCCCCATGCTCACTGCAAATACACCCACCATCTGTCACCATACAACGTTACTGTGCCATTGACTGTATTCCCTATCCTGACTCCACATTTTTATACACACTTCCAAGCAGAAGATCCCACAACTTTTTTTTTTAATAGAGGAGCTACTTTTTGTTGATCAAATGCTTCCAGTCACTATGAGGGAAGACATGTAGAAAAGTCACTGAGAGAAATGAGGAAGGGTCCTCACAGCCGGCTCACGGCCCTCCCCTCAAGAATCTTGGCAAATAGAGCAAGGAAGCCATGGAGACAGTTAATGATAATGACACCTGCCACAGCTCGGACATCCAACCCACTTGAAATGGCTTCGCTAAAGAGATGCAGGATGATGGCAAGGGATAAGTGCATATGGTGTATCAATAACTAGAGAACACACTTCACTGTCAACTTCCTTACTGGCATGGTCCTTGGTGGAAACTTTCTAACTCAGAGGCCAGGCCATCCCTGGGCTACTTGAGACCGAATTAATGATGATATTCTATATGAAGAACACCTGTGTTCAGAGTCATTCCACATCATCAGAAAGATAATAGAGAGGACTTGAGGGCCCTGGTACCTTGATCTCAGGGGACGTATATGCTGAGACAAGCATAGATTTGGGTCGAACCCTTTCCTCCATGTTCTGTGTAGTCTTGGGGAATTTATGTCACTTCTTTGAGCACTGGTTTTCTCATCTTGAAAAAAAGTGTTACAGAACATACTCCTAAGTACATCATCAAAATGTACATCACCATAGGGTGGTTATGAGGAGATAAGGGGCAGACTGTGCTCATCACAAAGCAGGAACTCAACAATGATGAGTTCTCCCATCTTGCATTCCCATCACAGAGATGCCTCTCTCACTAGGTCATCAGGGAAGATACTACCTTATTTGCTTCAGAGTTGAAGTATTTCAGAATTATCTGGATTTCACCTTCAATTCAGAAAACCTCGGGGTTCTATTTTTAATACATCAATCATAACACTCGGAACCCAATTATCACTTGTCCGCTAGATTACTTATTGTGCTCTTACCATATAAAGCACACTTCAAAACCACAACTTAGTTGTCACTAACTTTTTTTTTTCACTAATAATCTGCTTAATCAAATTTGTTTAAGGGGAAGTTACCACCATCACAGAACCTGGCATAGTGAGGGGAAGATAAAACCCACAATCTTTCAGTCCGCCCTTTTCATCAGAAGCAGAACTACGTAACTTATTCCAAAGGTGTGACATCCATACAAAAAGGGAAGCTAGTGCCCAAAATCCTGGATTAAGAGTCACCAGAGAAAGGGAAAACAAGAGCAAAATTCCCATCAGGGGCTTTGATTTTCTAGTCATTTGTGCAAGCCAGCCTTGGAAGCCTCAACGCCTTCTAAACAGCTCCGCTCAAGGCCTAGTCTTGGTCATGGGCCCTGGGTCCAGGTGAAGCACATTCTGAAGGGCCTCATGGATCTCTACACGACCAGAAGACACATCCAGGTCTATACATGTAGTTAGGTTCACAGTCATTTAATAGCACAGAAATTCACTGAAGCATTATGGATAAAATTTCAACAAAGTAAATGTGCATTCAAGATTGATATGTGCATTCAAGAAAGAAAAATGTATCTCTTCTGCAGGCCATAATTGTGGAACTTATGCTAATGAAAATCATTGTAACACTTTATTCATAAGGGTCATTTATAAATGATGTATGAATGTCCATAAAAGTCTCTCTTATTTGCTATTAATAGTTAGGAATGCTATTATTTTTACATAAACCAAGTGAGATGCCTTTCAAATGGAAGCAACAATAGGTATAATCCGTTGGAATGAGTCTACAGACAAAATAAGCATATTTTTGCTTGGTTATTAACTACAATAAAGTATTTCCACATGGGTTATTTAAGGTTTTATTTAGATTTCATCTTTAATTTGGAAAAACCTCAGGGTGCTATTTTCAATGAAATGTATCAATCCTAACACTTGGAACCCAATTATTACACTTCAGCTAAATTACTTACTGTGATCTTACCATTTAAAGCACACTCCAAAACCACAAGTGAGTTATCATAAAAAGATGTTCTTTTCTCAGACGTTTTTTTTTTTTTTACTCATAATCTGCTTTAATCAAATTTATTTAAGGGGAAGTCACCATCACACATTGACATTACCCTGCACAATGAGGGGAACATAAAACCTACAGCGAGTGGTCTTTTGGCTTGTCCTTTCCCTCAGGAGTAGAATCAAATACAGTCTTGCCCTTCCTCCCAACACAGAGGAGATGGTCTGCCAGCGGAAGTGCAAGTTCTTGAATGATCTCATTGGAATTTGGTACATCTGGTTAAAACGTTCTTTTGATAGAATTTCATGAAATGATGTGTTTCAGATGTGGAAAGAAAGGTACACGTTCCCCAGGGTGACTTATTGAAAGATGGATCCATTGGTATTTTGCATGGAGTCCTTCAGAGGTAGCAAGGGAGAAGTCACTCATATTCTCTCGCTGTGCTCCCCCAAAAAAGTAGAAGTGCAGGCTCAAGAAGGGCAGGGGTTGAAGCCCCCCAACTCTTTGGAAATTGTGAACGAGTCCCAATGGAAGGGAACAACCACATAAATTTTGGCTCAGGATTCAAACTGTGCCGTGCCACGTGCACGGGGAGCATGGAGGGGAGGGGAAACTGAGGCTGCTGTTCTCCTAACCCTACTCTTTCCGCCCTTCTTGACAACTTCACCTTCCTCTCTGTATCAGAAGGTTGGACTTCAGGCAAATACAGAGCAGAGGCCCCCATGCCCTGCCCACGGTTTCCAACCTGAGATTTCCTTGAATTCACTGCTTCAATGCCTATTTTAGAATGCACAGCACCTAGGAGGGAGGACATTTTTCGTTTCTTCTGGGCCCCACAGAGGATGACAGACAGCACTTGGTGAGAGCTACCAGCAAGAGCAGACACTGCTGGAGGAGGTGGGATCCCGGGCTCAGGGGCCAGCAGGTGGAAGACAATCTCAGTCAGATTCACATTTTTGCCCGGGGCCAGATTTGCCTAAAAGCTTCACGCTTCTGCACAGCTCCTCCCCCAGGATTATCAGCACACCCGGGGTTCCCTTGCTTCTTCCCCCCTCTGGGTAAACATCAGAAAATGTGTTGATGTGCCGTTCAGCCTCGCTTCCATCCTTTGGCCTCATGTGGATGATGGTTTGTGGGGAGGGAGGATTTTTGATAACACAGGAAACTTTCAATTCCTGTGAACAAAATTTGGAAGACTTGTCAACACTGCCCAGGGCTGTCAGAGGAATAGGGCAAGGCAGATGGGCAGTGATTCCAGTTAAAATGTTGTTGCTTATACTAGGGTCAAAAACTTCATTTCTCTGATTAGATTTTTTTTTCTTTTAATTACAGAACTGCAAGGGCAGGTGAGAGGAAACTATCAGGAATACTGACTGGATAGAGGGACAGATGGAGGGATGGAGAGAGAGAGAGAGGGAAGAAGGAATGGAAAAATGAAGGATAGGATGGAGAGGGAGGGAGGGAGGGAGGGAATGAGGGAGGAATGGGCTGACTCAGTGGGTCTTGGGCATTGCTTTAGTTAATTCTCAGGATCCTCGCAGGCAAGTGCTGTAGTTAACAATGTTTCACAGATGAGAAAATGAAAACTAATACGATGAGTTAATAGTCACACCCCAGTCTTCTTTATTTCAAAATCCATTTTTTGTGGATATCACGTTTATTCTACTGCCATTCCTCACATACATCAAAAAGCTGGAATAAGTAAAACCCTAATGGGCCAGAATCTGATCCCAGTAGCATTACAGAGTGAGGATAAAGGGTTAGAAAAAGGTGTTGCCTCTCTGATCACCAAAAAGTCACAAAGTACTCCCAGGCCTCCTCTCGGTGTCCTAGCTTTGATGTGGTGTCAAGGAGCTGCCTAAGGAAACATGGTACCTATAATGCTGGTTATGTGTTCGACTTCTTTGATTTTTGTTTTCCTTATTCTTGATTTAGTCTATTCTAGACTTAACCTTATCTAAAGCACTGGGTGTACAGACAGTCTAAGAGATCCTCCCTTACTGTAGAAGTGACTCAGATATTTAGGGATTCCAGGATCTTTAGCTGGAGAGCAAAGTCGAGAGAGGCAATGGCAGCACAAATGAGAAATTAAAAATAGAATAGCTTAGAAATTGGATAATATAATGTGGAGGGAAAAAATAAGAGTGTAAAAAATAGTTTCCGGATCCTACAGAATTATAAGGAAGAATATCTATCAAGTCTTTTCTCCATTTTTCTATCAGTCAAGATAAAGAGTGTGAAATTAAATTCTAGTGAGAGGAATGCAAGTTACTTCACCCGTATCCCCTCTCGCCTCCTGGAAAACTACATCTGTGTCAAGTTCCAGAGCTACAAGAACAGTTTAAACCAAGCTGGTCTCTCCAATCAATGCCTGCTTCCTGAAGGAAGTTGGAGATACAGTGGCCCCAGGTCTGGCCTAGCAGGAAGGAGCCTTTAGCAGGGTCCCAGGCAACATTTGACAAAGAAGGAAACAAAACAGGGACAAACTAAACCTGCCAAATTCTATTATAAATGTCATTGTGTGGGATGATAACAATGGCATCTGTGTATGGACAGCATCTTGTTATGGCTCTAGTTACACTCCTTCACTTATTTTTACAAAACCCAGGGTGCCTGGGTGGCTCAGTGGGTTAAAGCCTCTGCCTTCAGCTCAGGTCATGATCCCAGGATCCTGGGATCCAGCCCCGCATCGGGCTCTCTGCTCAGCAGGGAGCTTGCACCCCTTCTTTTCTCTCTGCCTGCCTCTCTGCCTATTTGTGATCTCTGTCAAATAAATAAATAAAATCTTTTAAAAAATTTACAAAACCCTTTGGACAGGTACCATTTTCATCCCCATCTTAGCAGTAAGTTAAATAAAAAAAAAAAAAATCAGAGAGGTTGAGTAATTTACCCAGGCTTATACAATATTTGGCAAAGCAATTTTGAGTCAAATCTCTCATCTCAGGTATTAACGTCTAAATCCAAATAACTAACTATTCCATCAACTGAATTTCTTTTCCCTGATATCTACTTAGGAAAGGCAAACCAAAACCAAAAGCAAACCAAAGCCAAAGATAACTTTAAAAACAAATTAAAATTCATCTAAGCTGTGTTCTCAGAGCAGCAAGAGTGTTCACTCAGAGAACACAGTGTTCTCTGTGTTACCCCAGAGTCTCACCCCTGCATTCAGTCTGTCAGGCCGCAGGAAATTATTAAGAATTTACGTGTAGGCTATTTGAACAAAGATCCTGAATAAGCAAGTCTGTTATATTTCTTATATTATATGCTGTATGTGTGTACTCTTTATCTACTATAGATTTATTAACGATAACTAGGAAAGTTATACAAAATATTTTAAACACAATGTTAAACCGGCTTTTTTTTAATTTTTAAAATTTTTTAAGATTTTATTTATTTATTTGACAGACAGAGATCACAAATAGGCAGAGAGGCAGGCAGAGAGAGAGAGAGGAGGAAGCAGGCTCCCCGCTGATCAGAGAGCCTGATGCTGTGCTCAATCCCAGGACCCTGGGATCATGACCTGAGCTGAAGGCAGAGGCTTTAACCCACAGAGCCACCCAGGTGCTCCTACCGGGTTTGTTTGTTTGTTTTAAAGGGGGCAGGGAATTTCTGTTTTATTCACAAATTAAATCAATGAACCATTCCCTAAACATTATAGCTTATTGAGGTTTTACTATATTGTTTTATGTGTACTTAGATGATTTGCTAAGAGCAACTAAGATGATGTCTAGATAGTTATCAGGGAAGTACAACTATCTCTAAGCCTCTAATTATTAAGACCCAGTAACATACAAATCAATATCAAGATAGGAAGAGGGAAGAGAGGAAAATCTAAAGCGTTCCTTGAGAAGGCAGCTTCTCTTAAGATGATGGACAAGTGGTGTCTACTTACTATGTAGCTCATTGGAAAAATACTTTTGAGGAGTGGAGGATGTCTGAGGAAATACCACTGGCCGGTAGCCAACTACAGTACTGTGTGAGGTCCACCCATCAGACTAGAATAACCCAGCTCCTTCAGAGGAGCCCAGGGAGGAATTCCTGGAAATGGCAAAGCATATTGGATTTCACATTATCCAACAACATAAAATGATGTATTAACATTCTCTCTGAATTGAAAATACTTTTTAAGTCTTAGATAATTTAACTAGGTTATATTTGCATTATGTGGTATAAAATAAACATTTCAAGTTTTTTCTGCTCACATCATGCACTGAGTATTTTGTCTAAAATATTTCTTCACTGCCTGAATTTATGGTATAAATTGATGTGGTGCAAGTCAACCGAAGTTAGTCATCAAATATTTAGGCGTGTTAAATACTACAGTTATTCATAAAGTCCAAAATAATTTTTTTAAAGATTTAATTTATTTATTTGACAGAGAGAGAGACAGAGAGATCACAAGCAGGCAGAGAGGCAGGCAGAGAGAGCGAGAGGGGGAAGCAGGCTCCCTGCCGAGCAGAGAGCCTGATGTGGGGCTCGATCCCAGGACTCCGGGATCATGACCTGAGCCAAAGGCAGAGGCTTAACCCACTGAGGTGCCCCCCAAAATAATTTTTTAAATGGGAGCATATCTGATAGTAATATCAAATTGAGAGAACTGCGGGAATGATTCTGTGCCATCTGAGAACTAAGATGAAGCCAGTGTTATGGAAAAGAAACAAGGGAAATGTTCTACATCAATGTCAAAGTGAAAAAGGACAGGGGTCGAGAAGAAAGAGGCAGGTTTTCCTGAAGTTCCGGTTTACATTTGGACAGGCTGCTGTGCTGCACAGTGGCGGGCGGGCTGGCTGAAGTGGGGAGCAGGACTGGAGAGTCTAGTCAAGAGATTAAAGCCATGGTCTGGTGAAAACTGGGGAGGGACTGGACTCGTTGAGGCCAGGGGACTAGGTCTCCTTCATCTTCACATCCCCAGTGCTGCTATAGTCACCGCACAGAATGGGCTCAAATAATATTTACTAGCTAAATTTCTTTATCCTAAGTTTCTAAATTTTTTTATCCTCCTCCACATTCTGACAAAATCTCCATTCTTTGGCTTTAAAACCACATTCCCAGTGATGATTATATTGCACACGGAGGTTCTAGACAATTGCACAAATACATTATATAAGAAATAGCATGATCATAGAGGCTGCTAAACAAGATAAACTGGAAAATCTGCTTAACAGGATCATAATTCATTCCACAAACATTTATTGATCCTTTCCACACTTTGCTTTTCCTGGACCACAGGGATGTGGATAAAAATGTGGATTGTGAAGGATTATTTCAATCCTTTGTTGCAACAACAACCACAGCCACAAAAACTACAGCCAGATGGCCAAGTAACTGAGCAATCCTTAGCGTGGGAAATAAGCAAATCTACAGCTGCCATTGCCTACAAAAGTTCACATACCTTGTTGGGCACATGGTATGCATGCGATAAATAATTGCTGATTGAAAAAAGAAAATGTTCTGCCAGAAATTCTTTTAAAAAGTGAGGTTGACAACATGAGTAAGTGTATACTTATATCCTGTGGCCTGCAGCATACTGCTTGGAGGATATCAATCCCAAAAGCTCAGTTATCCAAAAAGGCAAGGACTAGGATGAGAAAAGATTTCTACACCATAAAATAAACATCAAAGAATGCCAGGGCAGACTGGAAGGGCTCAAAGCCAGGCACTGCCACATATGAGCTATGTTTCATAGAAGTTACTTAGTGGTCTGGAGTACGTTTTCAACTGTATCCTAACTTATAGGGCTATTATTAGGGTTAATGTTAATACAAGTACCTAGAAATTGCTGCCACACAATAAGCTCTCCATGGAAAGTGACTAGAATAGTGTTATGAACTGAATTGTGTACCCCCCCACCCTAGAATTCATACACCAAAGTCCTAACTCCCAGTACCTCAGAATATGACTGTATTTAGAAAAACGGTCTTTTAAAGAAGTAATTAAGGTAATATGAAGTCATATGGGTGGGACCTAATCCAATATGACTGGTGTCCTTGTGAAAGAGGAGATTTGGACACCAGATCAATACCATGGCATCCATACCAAGAGGGCAACCATGGGAAGAAGTCACAAGGAGGCAGCCGTCTTCAAGCCAAGGAGACCTAGGTGTCCAAAAATTCCGACACACCCACACCTTATTATTGGACTTCTACCCTCTAGAACTGAGAGAAAATACATTTCTGTTGTCTGAGCGCCCCCAGTCTGGCGTGATTTTGTTATGGCAGCTCTAGCAAACTAATACCTACTCTCATTGCCATCCTCATCAAAGTAACTTTGCTTGAGGGGGACCAGAAGTCTGTCAGTTCAGGGCCAATGGGTTGATGTAAGCTTCTGAACTTTCAGCTTCTGTATGGGTCCAGCAGCCAGTATGGTGGCCTGGTGCATATATGTTCTTAATAAGTGTTGAATGTGTGTGTAAGTGAATGAATGCACGCATGTATGACTTAATGAAGGAACATTAATAAGACGATAAGCCTCTAGTGCCAGGTATAGTACAGCAGACAGCTGACAGAGTCACAGGAACAATGGCTAAATGCTTATTATATCCCAGGCACTGTGCAGTAAAAACTATAAAAAGCAAATACAAGAACATAAAACCTTAGGAGTCTGAGGGGTTTTAGAGTAAGGAAAAATGGTCCATGTTGCCACTTCATTATCTTTGCAAACACTGCTGTGTAATCGCTGGTCCAGAGAGGCCGTGCTGTTTATGGGAAGGAACGCTAGGCTTGAAGCCAGAAGACCTTTACGGTGTGCTTTCTTCTTCTGTCACTTATGAGAGATTCTTGGGAAAGTCATGTAGCCACCCTGAGCCTCAGTTTCCTCTTCTATAAAGCAGGAATATTGATACCCACCCCACCTCTGACATAAAGCTGGGGTGAAGATCAAATGACAATGTATGTGTGTGAAAATGATCTATACACCACAAAACTTTATGCGTGTTAAAGGCATGCCATTAATAATGATAACCTGGAATGATTAATTAAACATTAGCTTGTATTCTGCATATTAAATCTTATATGAAAGGATGTACATGAAAGATTTTTATAGTATTCTATTCAAATTGATAATCTTTTTTAAAATTTCAGGCCACTTAAAAGTTTATTTGGATAAGTCACCTATGTGGTAGCAACTCATGCCTGATGATCCCAGATAAATGTGGTCACCCTTCATTTTTTTAAGAGGGTATTTCTGATGAAAATTATTTGAAAGTTTTCTGTTATGGGCAATTCTGACCCTTAGATTTCTGATTTTCTAAGTGTCATCGTAGTACCAATTTGCAAGTTTCAGAATTTATTATTTTGACTGATAGATGCAGAAAAAAAAGACATCTGTGAAAATAGTGATGCATTTTATATTTGTTTAGCTATTCATTGTTAACATATTTTTCACTTTAAAGAATTTAATACAGGGGCACCTGGGTGGCTCAGTGGGTTAAATCCTCTGCCTTTGCTTGGGTCATGATCTCAGGGTCCTGGGATCGAGCCCCACATGGGGCTCTCTGCTCAGCAGGGAGACTGCTTCCCCCTCTGTCTCTGCCTGCCCCCCTGCTTACTTGTGATCTATCTCTCTCTCTCTGTCAAGTAAATAAATAAACTTTAAAAAATAGAATAAAGTAAATAAAAAATTAAAAACTTAATACAAAAAACTGAAAACTTGATTTCACAGACATATCCACAACACACTTTTTCCTGCATTACATAAAACTAAGGGAAAGGAAAACAGAAACAAGAGAAGAGAGGAACAAAAAAAAAAAAAAAAGAAATATAGATAAGTAAAATCAATATTTAGCAAAACCCTGAGGTAGAATTATGTAATTCATCTTTTTGAAATACTGCCAACACTCTAATTTTCAAAACCTGGTAGCAAAAATTAATAAATGTTTGGACTTCCACTTGAATATTTGCAACACAAATCTTTTCCACTTCTCTTTTTTCCTTATTTTCAGTGGAGAAAATTCAGAACAGCTCCCCTCCCTGCTTTTTTTTTTTTTTTCCATAATGTTGAACTTTTTTTAAGCATTCAGGTCCAATTGTCTTACACAGACTATCCTACATTCTGGATGTAACTGGCTGTTTCCTCAAGGTGCCCTTTAACTTGTACCCTGACACCCTATGTTTTCTTAAACTGGAAGTTAGGTGAGAGGCTCGATTAGATTTAGATTAAACAATTTTGGCTAGAATACTTCATAGGTGGTACTGGATACCTCACATTTGATTATATAGTAACATATAAGGTCAGCTTGTCCCTCTGCAAGTCATAAGGCTGACCATGTGGTAAAGGTAGTGACTACTTGACCTCTCCACTGTCAACTTACGTGTTCTTCTGTTTCAGTTACAACCATGAAAATATCCTCTTCCTCAACACCCTTTCACCCAATGACTTTAGCATCCACTGATCATACTCACACAAATCAATTATGACATTAAGGACTATAAAATGGTGCTTTTCTAATTTTATCCTTTCTTCCACATTTATTAGTTGACATCTTTTTCCTAAAGAATTTTCCTCTGCTCTGTTTTGTCCCCCCCCCCATTTGATGGTTATTTCTATTATTTTATATTTTAGTCCTCATAATTCCTCTAATATAAATAATGTCACCCCTATTTTGTAAGTGAAAAAACTGAAGCACAAGAAGTAACTTGCTCAGCAGAGCTAGTAAATGGCAGGTATAGACGTGGAACTCAGATCTCACTCCTATTCCAACACTGCGGCCAATTATATCATCACCTCATAGTATACAGCCTCACTTTATATGAGGCATCTGCTCAACCCCTTAATTACCAAAGGTCTTTCTCTTCAAATACTTCTGCTGTGGAACCATGACTAAGCCTTCCACTGGAAAAGTTCAAGAATGAATACCTAAATGTTCCCAGTACTGGCTCTAGGGGCTAGGCCACAATAAATGAAAAACAAAAATAGATCATGAGCTGGCCAGTAATGGGGATGACATCCCTCACACCATACTCCAGTCACTAAAGACCACATTGAAAAATCTGGAATGCCCTTGGAAGGGGAGTAAATGGGATATTGACCCAGCCACAGTTTGTAGACCAAGTCCCTTGAAACCAGCAGTTACACAATGTCTAGGTACTTCTCTTATTGGCATTGGGGCCATCTCAGAATCTGGCTGGGGAAAGATGAGTTGTTTGACATGAAGCTAATTTTGTTCTATTATAATTAATTAAAACCACAAATATTGGGTGTATTTGCACCTTGGCAACCAGTACAGTCTCCATCTACCTATTTCCTTCCCCTCTGATTCTTCTTTCCTTCATCTACCAAATAGGGTTATTAATAAGAGCACCTGAGGTTATGGAAGACAGTCTATTAAGCTTCCAGATAGTATCTGGCACTACCCCTCTACTTCAATTCTATTTTTCCTTTCTGCTCTTTTCATCTTTCTCACTCTCTTGTTACTCCTTCCTGGAAAGAAGCAGTTTGGTCAATTGTACAAAAAAAAATAATAAATTTTTAAAAATAAAATTTAAAAAAAGGGAGGGGACCTAAATCTATTTTTCTAGGAACAAGCATTTAATAGTAAGTGCCTATGATTGACAGGGGTGGTATAAGACCTTAGAGACAAAAAGTAGTGAAAATTTCCCCAGAAAGTGCAGAGAAAGTATTCGTTATAATGCAAACGCAAAAATAAATGTCTGCTCATGACTTGGGGAACTCAGATGAAGAAACATTCTCAGTACCCCAAAATCTCTTGAAGCTCTGTGTCTCTCACAAGCCCTGATTCAGAAGGAACAGTTGCTTCATTTCCTTTAAAAAAAAATAAAAGCAAAGGATTTGGTATTATGTTTACTTTAATCAAAGAACAATCTAAAAAGAATGTTAATATGAACCTGAACTGATCTTGGAGAGTAGACTTGCAGGAAAAGATTTCCTGGGAGATGTGTGGAAAAGTGAGAGTGAAGACCCTGGGACCCTAGAAATTATTGTCACGAGCAGAATTTGCACAATCCCAGCTCAGGACAGGCCTTAGTGGTGTGTTCCCAGAATTATTCTTCAGCCACCAGTACCATTTTGACATCCTTCAGGCGTGGGGATGTTTGCACTCAGGTCATTAGAAGATCTCAGACCCACATCAACTCACAGTTCTAAACAACAGAGCCCCAGGAAGAGTGAACTCCGCTTGGGAATCCCCACCTCTCCCCAGTATCCTGAGCCCAGCTGTAGACAACCAGTTCCTAAAGTTCAATCCAGCCTCCTCCTAGGTGAACTTACTATGTGACCTTGAGCGAGTCACTTAATATCTTGTGTCTCTGTTTCCTCATTTGTATAATGGGGATGGAGACGCTGACCTTCCTCTTAGGCCCACTCTTTAGCACTCACAAAGTACTTAAAATAAAAATGCTCAATTATAATTTTAATCAATTAACCTTGGTGCTTCCCACTCAGTCACTCCCTGTTGGGTAAATGATCAAAAATGTTGGCTGACTTAGACACTTTTGAGCCCAGAATTCTCCCACACACAAAACATATCTCCTCCAGATACCCACAGGAAATCCTTTCCTGCCCCTGTCACCAACTGTTGGTGCTTTCCTAACCACTGACCAGGACACAGGAACCCCTCCAAAAATGTAAAGGGTATTCAAACTTGTGCTTCACAGACACTTCTGGTGCAAGGAAATGCTGATAAAGTTACAAGCCCAGCCCCAGATTTCCTCTGGGTTTGTGAAGGTTTTCAATTACAAAAGTATGTATTTATCAATTTATTTTTAACAAATACTTGCCAAACACTTAAAATGTGCATATTAGAATGAAATTCTTTACAGTCAGCTGGTAGGAACCTCGTCATAGCCAGGGCAGTCATGTTATAGACACATCCAACTGTACCCATGGCCAGGTGGTAGGAAGGTAGACTGCACAAGCATCAGGTCTCCACTGAGTGCCTGACTTGGCCTGGTCCTCTCATCTCTCAAAGCACTTACTGTCCAGCATATCTTTGTAAAGAATGACTTCTTATCACCAATAAAGTAGTCAATCAAATCCTCCATTGGATTTTGACTGGACGCTCCCCAGTATAGGAAAATAAATGGGCCCATTCCTCTAATACGAAGCACACTTTGAACTGAAACCGGAGGTGCTTCCCTTTGAGCTGAAACCAGAGGTGAGTAAGTTGAGTCATAAACCCCACCAGAAATAAATGCCAGGAATATGTGCCGTTAGTGAGAGTTGCATACATCCATGTCCTAAGTTTCACTCATAGTTGCAGGGAGAGTAAAACAGGGAGTCTTAGTTTAAATGGTTGTATTTTCTTTCACACGTCATCTGAGCCATTCAAGAGCCAGTGCACATCTCTGAGTCATGCAATACCTCAGCACCTAGTACTAATCACCAATTTGGTGAGACTGTTCCTGTCAGGGATTTATACAATAAAACTGCTCTGTGGAATGATCACTGGGCTAGTAGTTAGTAGATGGATTTGGAACCCAAGCGTAACACATTCTAACATTGTGATCTGGGGAATCGCCTAAACTTCTTCTATGAGATGAGAAGGATAACAAAGGCCCTTCCTAAGTCCAGGGCCGTTGGGAAGCACCAATGGGATGAGGTCAGTAGAAATATTTTGTAAGCAATAAAGCAATCCACGAGTTTAAAGGATGATGCTGATGATTATTACTTCTACTAAATCTTCGTGGAATAGGTGAATTTGGAAACCTTCATTGAATGAATAAAAAGGGCGTACAGATATTGGAACAGTGTCTATAGATAGTAATAAATAGGGGTGGATTATCATGAGTAGAATAAGAAGAAAAAATAGGGGCGCCTGGGTGGCTCAGTGGGTTAAAGCCTCTGCTTTCGGCTCAGGTCATGATCCCAGGGTCCTGGGATGGAGCCCCGCATCGGGCTCTCTGCTCGGCCGGGAGCCTGCTTCCCTTCCTCTCTCTCTCTGCCTGCTTCTCTGCCTACTTGTGATCTCTGTCAAATAAATAAATAAAATCTTTAAAAAAAAAAAAAGAAAGAAAAAATATTTTCTTCAGATTCTGTCTTTGATTAAAAAGATGCACTGGGGGGGGCGCCTGGATGGCTCAGTGGGTTAAAGCCTCTGCCTTCGGCTTGGGTCATGATCCCAGGGTCCTGGGATGGAGCCCCGCATCGGGCTCTCTGCTCAGCGGGGAGCCTGCTTCCTCCTCTCTCTCTCTCCCTGCCTCTCTGCCTACTTGTAGATCTCTGTCTGTCAAATAAATAAATAAAATCTTAAAAAAAAAAAAAAAGATGCACTGGTTCAGTGTGCTTTTCACAGCTATCACATTCATGATCTTTGCAATTAACTTCTTAAGTATTCATATTTAAAAGGCATGCCATAAAAATAATGGATTCAGAATAATCACCATATGTGGTAAGAACAAAGAAAAAAATATATATTTCTCTCTATCCCAAAAAGTTTCAGAAGTTTCAGTTAATAAAGTTCAGTATGTGCTTGGAGAGTACAGGCCCACAAACAGACTATCGTTTTGAAAGAATTCAACTCCCTAGAACCACCATTGGAATATTGCCACTCACTATGATGAGATACAGGACAAAATTCTAAAAATGGGTATGTAGGCAGGTGAAATGCGATATGGATTTCTAAAATAGTTATCAACCAAGTTTACATATGTTAGCAAATATTTGCACTTATTAGTGTAAACGGATTGTCATAAAATAGTAAAATGACACAAAATGAAATGACATACAATAAATTTATAACAATGTAAATTTAGTCCTTGGTTCATTTTCTTCTTTTTTCACATTTTTCTAAATACTTCTGAAAATATTCATGTGCCATCTGTTATTGATTTAGAATACTATATTTTTTTTTGTTTTTTAAGCCTATATTCTCTTATTCTGTACACAGAAAAGATAGAGACTAATTTTTATATTATTCTATATAACCAGCCTTCGTATATTGGAAGGCATGTTTGGAAGCAAACATGCACTCAATTTAGCTTTCCTGAACTGCTATCTTACGAGACAGGGGAGATCAAACATCATGTCCTTGACAGAGCAGGAGCAAACAGAAGCAATCTCTTGCTCTTCCCTCCTCTGTTTCCCCCATCCTATGCCTTTCCCTCTCTCTGTCTTTAGGCCCTCTGGAACAACAATAACAAATGTTAGAAAAAAGCAACTTTTCAAACATTTTACCCAAGCATTTTTTTCTTTTCATTTAACAGTGTGTTCATTATGTATTGGTGCATATAAAATTAGCCCCATACGTAGCTTCTTAATATAACAAACATTTATGCTTTCATAGTTCCTGTGGGTCAAGCATTCAGGTATGGTTAATCTGGGTCCCTCAGACTCAAGATATCTCATGAGCTTTCAGTCAAGCTGTCAGCTGGAATACGGTCACCCCCAGCCCCAAGTGGGGCTGAAGGTTTTAATTTCACTCACAATATTGTAGCCAGGCTGAAGATCTGCATGCATGGCTGGTCTCAGCTCCTCAATATGCCTTATGGGTATCTCCCTAGGACTGCTCACAACATGGTAGTATGCTTTCCCTCAGGCACGTGGTCCCAGGGAGTGTGAAAGAGGGCACTACAAAGGAGTCACAGTCTCTTTGCAACCTAATCTCAGAAACGACGTCTCAGCACTCTTGGCATAGTCTAGTGGTTAGAAGCGAGGCACTAGGTCCAGCCCCAGTCAAGGGGCTTAGTTAGCACCGCGTATCATTCTCAGATCACTCTAGAAAATGCAAAACAATGACAGATGAGTTTATTTCTGATGAAACAAAATTAACATGCTCAGCATGACTAACTCCACTCAGAAGGTGTCTTCGATGAATCGAATTTTTATCCCAAAAGAACCTAATTTCATCATTTTCAAAATTGTTTCTGATCAAATCCCTAAACAGTAGAGCCTAAAATGTGCCAGGCACTAGTGATGGTGCTGACTGCAGGAAGTGAGACACAGCCTCTGTCTTCAAGAAGAGGCTTTTAATTTTGAACTCTGCTGTTTATTTCTAGATCTTCAAAAATCTTTTAAAATGCTTTAGTTATTTGGATTTTGTTTTGTTTTGTTGAAACAAGGAATGATTACCCTACTAAATAAATATGCAATTAATTGTGCTCTTCCAAAGAGCTTCAAAGCACTGAAGTGTCAATATCTCCCTGGATCTTAGATTCCCTAAATAAATAGAGATTCAGTTTATAGTGAGATAAACTAACACATAAAAGATTAGGTTTCCTGTCCTCTGCCACAAAGGTAAGAACAGATCATGAAATAAAAGAATCGGTCCCTCCTGAATGGCTATCCATTTCCCTACTCACCAGGGATTACTGCATCTCTCCGAGCTCTACACACCAGTTAGAATCATTGATTTCACAACCTACTCATGTAATTCACTTTTACTCTTTCGCCTCTTTATCCCTTGACTGACTACAATCTACCCCTTACGGCTTTTCCCTGCCCTTATCTTCACCTGAAAGCATTTAACTTTTGCATCACACGGTTGTTCCATATCTCTCTTTTGTTCCAAACATACTCTGCTTTACACTAAATCTTTGAGACCACTTTCAAAAATCCATTTCAGATGTGCTCTTTGGAATTCTTTTTTCTTACGTGGTACTGTTATGGACTTAGCTCTGATTAAGTCTCTGTTAGTTGACAACAACATCTTCCCAAACTAAAAGACTTTGAGCTTCATCTCCGTGTGCCAAACCAAATCATGGCTATTTCAACCATTCACATTAGAATTTCCACTATCTCCAGAGTTTACCTCCCTATCTAAAATAAAGGAGTGGAAGAATCTTCAGACAAAGTAACAGTCACTGAAGCAAAATACTTGAGTCCTAAGTCAGAGTTGGCTCCTTAAAGTCATTTAAGGAGAATTATAATAACATGGCATGTTAATAGTCCACCCACATAAAAGTGAATTAACTCAGTTCTATTTCTATCATACTTTAATATAACAAGGTAAAGATTATAGAGCAAATAGTAAAAGAGTCTGCCCCGCTGATATTGCTATGTAGTCAACATTTTCATGGTAATATAAAATGCCACAGTACGCTTTTCTGGTGTTTGACACCACATCTGCCTAAGCTTGTAACATTGCTGGTCTAATTCATATGAATAAGCATTGTGACTTTCAGGAATCTGAAACTCTGTAAAACATAAAGAGAAAAACATTTTTTTAAAAAAAGGATCATAAAACAAAGATAGTTGTTCACCCAACTGAATTATATAAACATCACTGGAACCATGAGTTAATGACATAAAATCTAAATGTGCTATAGCAGGGAGTGGTCATAAGAGCAAAAATTGCTGTCACTGACAATCAGGCACTTTGGGACCTGTAGGGAACCTAGATGTGTTCATGGTTTCTACTGTGGTTAGCACTATACAATAAGCAGCAAAAATGGGCCTCCAGAGGGAATCTGCAAAAGGTTGTAGACAGATGTTCCGAATCTTAGAGTCCAACAGAAATGTATTTAGGTCAAAGAATAAGGTTGAACAAGGAGAGAAAGAGCAGAAACAGAATTTGTTGGGTGACCTCTAGAAGCTGTTTCAATAGAAAATTGTCTTGATATGTGCTTTCTACAAGAGAAATTAGATTAGCTGTGAACTACAGTTAAACTAACATTAAAAGTCTGGATCTAAATGGAATTACATTGAAAATGTAGCATCTGAGAGTTCTAGGACAGGGTCCATAGAAAACAATTTTTTTAAAAAAGAGGATTCATTGAGCCAAAGAGTAGTATCATTTTCTTAAATGAGGCTTAGTTTTATATCAGTTGTTCAGTTAACTGAACTATCTTAGAAAAGTTGTTTAATTCTTCTACATACCCTTCTTCTTTCTAATATCTATGTGAGGATATGGAAATTGATGTAGCCAATAAAAGCATGAGTCACATTGGTGTGACTGGGATTTCTTTTCTCCATTATATATGTAATTTTATTTATTTATGTAGTTGTATTTCTCTTATTTATAGATGTATAATATATACAAATATTTATTTGTATTTGTATTTATTATCCATTCTGTATATATAATATTTTTCTATTATATGTGTGTGTGTGTGTGTGTGAGTGTATATATAAAATCAAAATTGTGTTTGATTCTCTAGAGAGAATAAGAAACACAGCAGTAGAATCCTATGTCAACTCATAGGATCCTGGGTATAATCTTGCCACTCCTATATAGAAGGAAACTGTTATAATAGCTAATGTCATTAATAGCTCAGATAACAGATTATTTAAGTAATTACAATAATAGCTATGTTACCAAATTCCCATCTTTTTCCTTTACCCTAACTTACCACTCCCTTGTTGCCACTACTTGCTCTCCCAGCTTCTGTCTCAGACACACTTATGACTCACTCTAGGCCAGATCATCTGCTTGGTTTCTAAAACTCCTTTGAGGACTAAAATGATATTGCATTTCTAGAGTTTACATGACCCCTACCTTCCAATCCTCTCCACCTCTATCGTGAAGAGAATGAGAAAATAACATAAGTTGTCCCCACATAAAAGGAGGCCCATGCAAATTCTCAGTAATAGACAAGGCTCATCATATTTTCACTCATTCTCCCCCTCCATCTTTGGGTGATCCTGATGAAGGACAGTTTGCTGATGGTTTGGTTCTAACTCCACAAATTGGGCCTCCTACAAAAGGGGACCCATGTAGTAATCTCAGCCTAAATAAATTCTTTCTGCTTCTGAAAAGTACACCAAAGAGTAGCATTAGAATATCAAAGTATTTCTACCATAGCCAAAGTGATCTGTTGCAAGAATAATAAAAATATGTTTACACATTTGCACTACATTTCTACTCCTGTGTTTGGAGCCATGGAAATTCAGGAAGATGAGGAATCATTTACTATAGCATTAAAATATTAAAAAGTGACTTAAAAATAAAGGCTGTTTACATTTCTTTGTTATAATGGGGATAACAACTTAGTTTTCATTTGACATTTCTGGAAAAAAGTGACAACCAAGAATAAATACATTATACCATATCAAACTAGTTGAAAGCTCGAACTCTTTGTAATTCCTATATAAAGCTAAGGGCCACAAAATCCTTGAACATTCAAGGACAAGTGAAAGAGGAAGAAAGGACTCCTATCAAACACCAAATCTGAGTTTTATTCTACTATTTAGTGCAATTCCCTTTTTTTGTCGTTGTTTCCCTAAGTAAGCTCTCGTGGGGTTTGAACCCATGACCCCGAGATCAAGAATCGCATGCCCTACAAAATGAGCCAGGCAGGCACCCCTGTGCAACTTTCTTTTGTGGTCCTAGCACATTCTGTTGACCTAGTTTACCAATTGCTTTCTTTTCTTTGATAGCAGACAAGAGCCCAGAGACAAAATCAGAGATAAGTGGGCGCTGTATCACCTCGCTGGTGGCAGCAGTGTGGACTGTGGACAAGAGCTCTAAGTCTCCGAAACAGAGAGTTGTGCTGATGCCCATTTTTCTGTTGCCTTCTGCTCTGAGATTAGAGATATTCATAAGATTCAGTAACACACTTCTTCTAACCAACTAACTATTGGGCTGACCTTCATGGTAAATTTTTCTTGCTGCTTAGCACATTAGAAGAGACATTTTTCTTTTGTGAAACAATCAATCCATAATCAGTGGTTAAATGTTTCTTTATTCTTAGTTCTTTCTTGGCATTGTTGGGGATGGCTAAAAAGAATAAAGACTGACCTCTATTTTCTATTGTTTAATATATGACTGAACAAAAATACAAAACACAAATTATGACAAATGCATAGTACTTATTCTGAATATACACTGCACTCCTTGGATTCTATTAATCCATTAAATTCTCCTACCACCCAATGAAGTAAAATACAATTAACTCTTGAACAATGTAGAGTTTAGGGATGCTGTACAATTTTTGAGTTCCCCCCAAATTAACTAGTAATAGCCCACTGTTGACCAGAAGCCTTACCAATAAACAATTAGCACATATTTTGTATGTGATATATATATATATGTGTGTGTGTGTGTGTGTATAAGATATACTGTATTCTAACAATGAAATAAGCTACAGAAAGAAAATATTTTTAGGAAAACCATAAAGAAAATACATTTACAATCCTGTACTGTATTTATCTAAAAAATTCACGTATGAATAGACCCACACAGTTTAAACCTGTGTTTTGATCAAGTGTCAACTGCAGATTATTATCTTCACTGCACTGATGAAAAAAGTGAAGCATGGAGAATTTCTCTAACTTGGCCAAGGTTATATAGCTAATTAACTGCAGATCCAGGATTCAAACCCAGACATTCTGACGCCCCTATCTATGTTCTTATTCAGCATGTTCTACTACCCCTTGAAACAGTCAAGTGTTACATGAATTTAAAGAAAAAGGAGATAAATGACACTGGAAGAGGTTCATGGGCAAAATGGAGTGGACTCAAAACTTGGCAAATTAGGAGACCATGGCCAGGCAAGGAGCAAGGAATTCTGGCAAGAAGATGAACAAAGCACTTGGAGTGTCTACGGGGGAGCAGAGGAGCCAAACCAGCCAGAGCAGATGGGTACGAGGAGAAATTAGATGAGATCATTAGGATACGGAATATTATGGAAATCCAGTACATATCTAGTGAAAACTGAATTCCTAACTGGGTAAAAGTAATAATTGGTTTAGAAGACATTATCTCAGAAACATATTTTGTTTCATTCCAACACAAATAAACCTTCTCTATAGGTGTGGAGATCTCTCAATGATCATTTCATTATTGGCAAAACTGAACAGGGGAAAATACGGAGTGCAAGGTAAAGTGACATACAGGTGTGTTTATTTTTAGGTAGCCTTGGAGAATGGCTTCTAAGGAGCTAGAGTTTTCTATCCTGACCCATAGTGCATTCTGATTTGGACTCCCTCTTTGTGATCTCTGACCACCAGGAATGTACCACACTTGTATTGAAGTTGAAATGGGGTTAAAGCCATGAGGCCTGCCCGAAAGACAACATACAGAGGACAATTTCTTCCATGCCACCTGCTGTTCTGGAAGATCACTCCTAAAGGAAAATCAGCTGAGAGGCAGCGAGAAAATGCAGTCTCCCTTCAAAAAGCAGAAAGGGAGGTGAGGAAGGAGAACCTGAAACACAACTAAACCATCTGGGGATGGAGAGGATACTATGAACAAGTTTGTCAAAAACAGAATGAAGCTGAAGAAAGCAGGGGTCTGAATATGTCACTAGAAAAGTTAAACAAGAAGGTAAAGCAAGCTAGCTCAGGAATATGGCCAAAAACTTGGAAGGAGAAGAGGGAACAGTTTCATAACCTCTTACTCTTCCAACTTCCTACAGTGTTCCAGAAAAGAGAAAGTGTGCTTGATAAGGATGATTTATTGAGCAATTATCTCTTTCCGCCCTCAGCTCTCTGTAACTGGACAGCAGACAAGTCTGGTGAATTATATTGGTGAAGTTTTCCGGAAGAGATTCCTCTCAAGGATGCACAACTTTCCAGTTAGTCACGAGCAGCTCTACTTTTTGCACAATTTCTGTTATTTTAACTTGCCCTCCTCTGTCCCTTTTTCGGTCCTTGCTCATTTGCCACTGATTTAGGATTGTTTATTGCACCTGCCGCTATAATCATTGTTTACCCCCTGCACAGTTATCCAAAGTGCTTGCTGCCGGGTGCCTGGGTGGCTCAGTCAGTTAAGCGTCTGCCTTGGGCTCGGGTCATGATCCCAGGTTCCTGGGATCCAGCCCTGCATCGGACTCCCTGCTCAACAGGGAGTCTACTTCTCCCTCTGCCTCTGCTGCTCCCCCTGCTTATGAGCTCTCCCTCTCTCTCTCCCAAATAAAATCTTTAAAAACAAAACAAACAAGCAACAACAACAAAAAGTGCTTCCTCCCTTTTTGCTTGTCCTACTGTTCCTTCATGCTGGTCCCACTTTGGACAATCTGTTCTGCAAGAAAATGGGATGGCCCATGTGCGTCTCCAGCTTCCCTCCTCCTCCTCCAGCCATGCTCTCTGGCTTTCCTCTTCTGCCTCATGGCACATACCCTGCAAAAGGAGGCCTTATGGGCCTCTTCTCTTCTGAAGGGTTCTTCACCTCCCAGAATCCCAGGTCTTCACTTACCCTTGTCCATCCCTGCTTCATAGAACCACAGTGGTTACTGCTGACAAGCATGGGAAGCAGGATCTCAGGAAATTTGTGCTATGGTTCAGTAATTACTCGGGTTTGATTTGGGTAGCCTGAGAGTGCCGAAAAGTCTATTTCGGCTGAACATCGTACAGTTGCAAATGTGGTGAGCCGTCTCGTTTTTCACCGGCTGTCATGGTTACCTGGCAACTGGCAGGCACAGGGTGACTGTGTGGCATCTCGAGCACACATGCAGACAATTACATGAAGAATGCCAACAGATTACAGACCATCAGCGTCATGTTTTAGCAGAGTTCTTCTAGCAGGGAATGTGTGCCAGCACCTAAGATCAATTGTGGCATGTTGTTTATTTTAGAAGTTTTGTTCCAGAACTGTTGGGCACTGGTAATTCCAGCATTTTTCTGCATTACAAAGTCCAAGGAAAAACAAGTTTGGGGCTGAGGGTTCTCAAGCACCAGTGACTCAATAACAGGCACCAAACTCATTCCACTTAAGACTATAGAGTGAACTAAAATTGGGGTCCCTGAAGCGAGAGACCAGATCCTTTATCCAGTGCATTAAAGGAAGCATTTCTTATTTCTGTTAAACAATCAGGAAAGGAAAGATCACGCAACAGTGGGAAGAGCACTGCAAATATCAGGGTTACCAAGAGTCACCCAGAAACCTTTAAAATAATTTAAAGTGGTGATAGAACAAGTAACACAGTGTGTTTCTATTGATGCAGTAATCCTTAACCCTTGAACTTAACTTGTACTTGCACCAAGACGTCGGTAGAACTGTTTCTAGTTGCTCTACCAAGGCAATTTCCCATAGTTAAATTGATCGGGAATGGTGCTGATTTTCTCATTTACATGATCCAGAGAGTACTAAAAAAAAATGTGACTCTTTGCTGGAATTACTTTTCTATGAAAATAAAAGTGGGGAGGGACTCATAAAGGGATCGAGAGCATACTGCACTGTGAGCTCTAAATACATCAGAGATAGACGGGTATACCAGAGGTCTGATTTCCTCAATTCTTTCCAAGGTAATCAAGGCAATTCCAAGAAGTCTCGTTTTATTAGAAATTGGATTTCTTAAATATTATCCACCTGAGTTCACAGTGAGCAGACAACTACCTTGAAAGTGGGATGAAGAAAAGATAAAATTCGAAGGTCTGAAAATAAATAATGGAGAGGCAAGATGCTTTGACTCATTACTAGCACCACACATGGACATTGAGATACAAAAACAGCTAAAAAGGCCAGGACAAAATTAAACAGTAATGATGATTTATAGTAAGATACTCTGAGACATGACAGAAGTCTCAGTACACCAAAAGGAAAATCTTGTTTGCTCAAATTATTTGTTTCTTCTGTCTAATGAATGTAATTCTAATATACAAGTGATAACACTGGCATTTCTTTGAAATGTTGATTCAGTTTAATTATGAAAATCACCAAGGTATTTCCTAGCTGCTGCATCACTCCCTGTACTAAGATTAATCACATCAACATCATTCATTTAATCTTCAAAGAGGAAGCAGTTGTCCACAAAAGCCTTCAAATAGCTTCATTAGTGCAATTTTTCAGTCTCAAACACTTAGCTGGCAGCATATGATTGAAAGTAAGGTCATTATATTCAACTATTTCCTAATCTAATTTTTTTAATGTTTCTACATTTAATGTAGAAATGTGTAAGTATGGAGTTTTGGCCTTCTCTTTGTTTGGCAAACAGCTCAAAACATGAAGAGAAGATGGACTGTGATTGACAAAATATTTGGCTGCTGTGGCTTCAATTCAGAAAATGTAATGTGCAGGACCCACACGGATACATGTCCCTTTTGGGGTTTGCTCAATGTGAAAAGGATTGGACATAGACATGTTGTGTTTTCTTGTCTCCTGCAGACAAAGAAAAACTTGAGCATGAGAGATATTCCTTCTGCTCTGGAACTAGAGTTAAAAGAGTCATTGTAAATACAATTTCTTTAGTGCTTTAAAATGGAAGGTGGATTTTGTATTTAAAAACAAAAATGGTCAACCTCACTTAGGTTTTATTACTAAAACCCACTTTTAGCATCCTCCCCTTTAATAATTTCTTCCCATATTGGAAACCGATAAGCATCAGAGTCCAATAAAATAACACAATCATAATTGATGCATTGATCAAATCACAGTATCAATCACTAAAAATTACCGCTGCAATCAAAAGCATCCTCAGAGACTTAGAGCAGAGCCTGACACCAATAGGGGTGTGGTGGTTGAGTTATTTGTAATTACTGTACCTGCTCTGAAGTGTTATGAAATGTGTCAGAAAGTAAAATTTGTTGAGCCCTCTTACCGAGAATCAAAACTTTATTTGATTTTGACTGGTCCACTTGCAGAAATTATTGCATGGCAATATTCAGTGAGTGTGGAAAGGAGAAGGAAAGGATAAACCAAGTTAATATATGGGGACTATATAATGCCAGATTTTGAAGATCTGCCGATGTTGGAACCAGTAATACAGTATGTTGAGGATTAAGGCAAGAGGATTAGGGCTTTTGGTCATGAGGACAGTTCATAACCATGCAGTGATCTGAGGCAATTGCTCAAATTTTGTTTCCACAAATTATATAAAGACAATTACGTTATTTAAAGTAACTTTTTAAAAATTGCTTTGAAATAAAACTACAGTGAGTTTTTGTGGAACTAAATTCTAACTGATACAACATACTTTTAAGATAAAATATGAAGGGACGCCTGGGTGGCTCAGTGGGTTAAGCCGCTGCCTTCGGCTCAGGTCATGATCCCAGCGTCCTGGGATCGAGTCCCAAATCGGGCTCCTTGTTCTGTGGGGAGCCTGCTTCTCCCTCTGCCTCTGCCTGCCACTCTGCCTGTGCTCGCTCTCTCTCTCTCTCTCTGACAAATAAATAAAGTCTTTAAAAAAAAAAAAGATAAAATATGAAGATGAGAATAACCCCAACTTGAAATGTTCAGTGTTGCACTTTGCCCAGCCACATGGGAAGTCACCAGGATAAAATGCAACCTCATTTGACCCCTTGAACAATATGAGATCCACTGATATGTAGATCTTTTTCAATAAATACAGTACAGTTCTGTAAATGTATTTTCTCACTTTATGATAGTCTTCATAACGTTTTCTCTAACTTACTTTAAGAATACAATATATGGTACATATAACACACAAATATGTGTTAATTGTTTATGCTATCAGTAAGGCTCCTGGTCAACGGTAGGCTGTTAGTTCAGTTTTGTGTGTCAAAAGATAAGCAGATTCTTGACTGAGCAGGGGGTTGGTGTCTTCAAACCCTGTGCTGTTAACAGATTAACTGTATGTGAAAGGGGAGCGAGAGGCTGCCTTATTTACATATGTGTGCATTATTTACATATTCACATATATTTCAATATGATGATCAGGAGAAAGAACTTCCTGCATTCCTTAATTCATGCATCCATGAAGTTTTATTACCCACTATTGTAATAGTGTGTTAAACATTCCACAAAATACAAAGATAAGAAAAATAAGACTCTTCTCTTGAGAAGCTTTTACTGCTTCTCAGGAAGCATTGGTGTCCTCTGCAAAGAATGATAAAAGTTTTTATCTTCACATGTGTCAAAATGTTTTTTATAACAGTAAGCAAATAAATTTAGAAAGACTCAATGCTCACTCCAGTTGGTATTTCTAAAAATAAGTCTGAAATATCCATTTTAATGGTTAATATCAGGCATTTAATGCAACTAATACTAAGAGATAAAAACAAAAACGAATAAACCTGAACAAGTGTACTTAAACATATTCTAAAAAAAAAGATGTATCTACTTTTCAAATAACAAAGTAAATTTATTTTATTCATGTAAAATTTGGCAGGAAATAAAAATGATCATAATTTAGAGAAAATGTTTAAAACTGTAAATCACATAGCTTCATGGATAGTTTTATTGTTTCTTCCCTCCCTCCCTCTCTTCTCTCTCTCTCAGGGTATACACACATACACGCACACACATAAATGTATTCCCCTCATTCATAAGGACAGCATTCCTATGAAGACTATCATGAGCCCAAATGGTGCAAAGCAAAGATGCAATTATCACTAATCTATATGGAAAATTTTTTGAGAGTCCCCAGACCCAAAAGATTACCTCTCTTAGACTTTTCTGATACCCGAGGACACATCTTGTTAATGGACACACTCAATAAGTTGAGATAAAGCACAGCTTCTCACAGGCACAGCTCAAAGCCTATGGTAGGTGTGGCTCCCAGGAAAGGAGCTGGGGGTGCCATTCTCATTGCTTGGGGGGCACACTGCCTTTATAGGTGCACACTGCAAAACAAACACGGAATGCTATTTTTGCTTCTCATCTTTTTTCGTAAAATCAAAAATCTTCAGGTTTCTTCTGGTTAGCAAAACAAGGACAAATGTAGGTCTTTCATAAAAGCAAAGTAGCATAAGTGAACTTTTGAAACTCAGGGGATACCTGTCTATTTCAATCCATGCCTGAGGTTGGAGGTGGAAATTTGGTCGTGGGCAAAAGTGAATCTCATCCAGACACCTGTAGTAATATGGGAGCCAAATATTATTGAATAAGGGGTAGAAAGTAAAACAAATAATTAATAGAGCTTACTGAATTCATCTAATTCACAAGCACTTTTGGCACGCTTCTGGTAATTTCAGTGAACCATCTTAAAAGTAAGAAACCTGTCTTGCGGTACCAGATGATACTGGGAAATTAACAAACCAAAATAGTCTCAGGAATAATAAATGTGTATTCCTGTTACAAGCATATAAAGGATAAATACAGGGGGCTTGACAAGATATGAAAAGTCCAGGAAACAAAAGTAATTATATACAAACTAATACCTAATCTGGGTCTTATCCTGAGTGTCTGGAATGTGTCTCACTGATACAGAATATGCAGTGGCTCTTTTAACAGCAAGTAACTGAGAAGCTTCTTTCACAGAACTCTAAGGAGCTTAGAATCACCTTTCTGACCATCTTTCCTGTCTTCTATATATCCTCATAAAATATTTACTGTTCTTCTGAATGACCACTCTGATTATCCTTAGACTCCTTTCAGATTCCCTGATGATGTCATGGAAATGTTAAACCCATTATGCTAAGTTAGGACCTCCATCTGCAGTGACCTCTTGGCACAAGCTTCGAGGACAGCATGATATTTTTACATAAAAGTTAGTCTTCATTCAAATCCTCCAGGTCTGATCCTGAAAAAACACTGACAGCTCAATCAACCCTAATAAATACTTAACTAGGTCCATGGAAAAAATAATAATACAATTCCCCCCAAAATCCATTATATATTCACAACAGAGTCATAAAAATGTCTATTAAATGTACAATTATTTTATCACATTTTTATTGGAAAACAAGCATTTATCCTAATTTACAGGTTTAACCCAAAGGTGGTACATGACATTCCTTTTCATTAAGCTATTAGGAGAGTGACGAGTGATGGCGCCCAGCTCTAATTATCCTTAATGTAGTGTTTCAAATTGATCATGCATAATGCAATTACAAATCATAATTAAATTAATTTGTATTGATTTAAGATTTTATAAGTTGCTAATAACTACAGTGTAGTACCTCTATTTCCACAAGCTAACGTCAATATTTTCAAATACCAAAGCGCTCCCTCCTTTTTTACTCCAGTTTTGTTCTCATTAAAAAGTTCACAAACTTGTCAGAACTTTACGGAGGTGAAAGCTAATTTCGAAACCCTGTCAGGAGAAATTTTGAGTATTTACATTAGGTTTCTCCAAGAAATGATGTCTGATGCATTTGTAACTTTAGGGTCATCTAGATTTAAAAACATATCTGTCTCTGAAACACCTCGTCCTCCTCACTCCCTAACTATCTCACCCACCACAACTGCATTCCTGCCTGGCCAGTACAGTCTTCGCACATCAAACCAGCTTCTGATTACCTGGTTGAGTCCAGGAAACCAATGGAAATGCAGAAGTCCTTTCCTCAACATTGGGGGGGGGGGGGGCGTGGAGAAGAATCTGGAAGCCAAGAGGAGGCCCAAGCAAAGTTTACCCCCATAACAAAACGCAGCCTTCCCTTGTCTCCTCATACTAACCACATTCAAATTCTCTCAGTAATCTCCACTTCTGAAGGCAAAGTCCTAGTAGACATCTGTCCCAGTAGACAGACGTACAGGCAAACCAGGAACACCTCCTCCCCCTGTTTCTCTCAAGAACTGAAGGGGAAGACGGGACAAGGAGAAGAGTGAGACAAAAGAGCAGGATGGATTATTAATGACGCAAAAAGCCCCCAGCAGTATGCTTTTGTAACAGGAACAAATATTGGACAAATTCGCCAAATCATCTGACCCGTTTTGTCACGTCTAAAAAAGTACTCCCTCACCTCCTAAAACTGTAGATTCAGCCAGCCCCAAAGGATAGAGCGCAGAGAGACGGAATCGGGTCCTTCCACCTGCTACCAGTCTCGCAACTATTGTTGCAAGACTGTTGCTTTCATGAGGAAGGGTGGGCCTAGAGTTAAAGGTGGTTTTGTTTTGTTTTGTTTGCGTGTCCTTCTCTGGGTGTGTTAAGCGCCTTAAGAGCCTATGCGGGGGAAATGAACTAATCAGATGGGGGTGGGGGCGAGGGGGGCTTGGAAATGCAAGTGAAATGTGTATGAGAAAGGCTCAGAAATAAATACGACGGGCAGAGCTTCCGGATCCCCGCAGCCTCTCCCTGGGACTGGCCAGTACAGTCTCCTGCCGAGCTTCGGGAGCGCACGCTCCCAGCAAGTTGAGGCACCAAGTCAATTCCGCCTGGCGGACCTCGCGGCGCGCGGAGCTTGCTGCTCACTAGCGACCCCTCCAGTTCTCCAGGCGAACCAAGCCAATGCCGGAGCGCGCCCCGGACACACGACCGGGGCGCGCAGCCCAGCTCCTTTCCGAGGGTGGTCCCATCCCCGAGCGCCGCAAGCCGTCCGGCAGCCCGCCACTGCGTGGAAGCGGCTCCAGGGCCCCGCGCTGGGATCGAGTTCGAGACGTTGGAGAAGAGCACCCCTCTCCCCACCACGATAGAGAAGCTGAAGTCTCCGAAGTCTTAGAGTCAACTGAGCAGGAGGCGGAAATGCACGAACACCACACTCAGGTGGAACCGACACGGGGCTCCGAGGGAGGAAACCTGGCGAAGAGCGAGCGTGGAAGCAGACGGAGCTAAGGGACTTCCCCCTAAATTGGCCACCACTGGCCTGAACTCTAACAGATGGGGTCAAACCACCGCGATGGCTTCAGATGAAAACAAGCTTGGGCAATACTTTCTCTACACATCCCCCACTAATTGAAAAGTATACATCCACACATACAGACACACGCCCTCCCGCAAGAAAGAAAAAGCAAAGGGGGTCCAAAACTTGACTGGGTTGCGAGGCCGGACTCCTCCTTCAGCCAAGCAAGGTGCAGCTAGTCTACACCACAGCCTCCCTGTTAAGTAGGCGGGACTCCAACCGTAGGACACACCACGTGGATAAATGCAAGCGTTCTGTTGTTCCAGGTTTCTGAGGCCTCAGCCCGATCTGGCAAAACCAGTTCTCCAGCTTGACTTCAGAAGATGTCTCTTTCTAGTCCAGCACGACAGATGGGGTCCCGGTGGTGGGACCTTCTCCCCAACACTACACAGAGAAACTGTCTAATGGACCCTTTGCCTTAGTCAAATATTTCAGAAAAAATCTTGAGTTGTGAAGAGGTCTCTGCACTGAACGGTGCTGGAAGGAGAAAGAGTAGGAAAGGGGTGGGACAAATATTTTCAGGCAATCTCCAAACACAGTGTATACTGGAGAATAAAATTAATTCGATCAAACATAACACATTATGTTCCTTAACTAGGAATACTCAGAAATGGAGATATGGATTTCCTTGGACTTGAGTTTAGCAGTAGACACAACACTCAGCTTCAACCCTGAGACTGAAGGCACAGCCATTAATTCCCCTGTGTGCCTTGTCCCTGGGATTGAGATGATGTAGCCCTACCCTCCAGGAATTAAAACATTTTTGGGGAGAGAGGGCGGGCTCCATCTAGAAAATAACTATTTTAAGATTAAAAAAAAAGATACTCTGGTTTTAATAAAGTCTTACAATTGAGGCTGAATGTTAGGTGTTTGGAAAAGGTGGGTTTCATATTTTGTGGGGTTTGGGGTGGGTTTTGGTTTTTGGTTTTTTGGCATCGGTATGTGTGACTAACAGTGCAGCTTGTTAAGTTTCCAAGCAGGAATCAGCTTAAAATGCATGGATTCTATTATATGTACAATTTAATCACAAGGTATTTAAAATAGACATTTCCATCTAAAATCCAATCAGAAATCAACACAGTTCCTCCAGGCATTAGATGATCATCTCGATTTTGCATTTGTAAACTGGGAGAAATAAATGTGACTTGTGGATACCAAGAGGTCAAGTACGGCTGCTCAAATATTTTTCTTACAAAATGACGGATTTATTAGACAAATAAGTAGCCCGGCTGATGCAAAACCCCCAGTGATTGAATTTTGACGTTAAGTCAACAACAACTCGAACTACATCAGTGCTTCAAGATTTAGTTATGATGGTAGAGATTACTGAACAAATAAGAGCCAGAAATGAATACAGATTTCTGAGGATCTGCCCCTGGCACCCTATTCTTGACATTCTCCTCCATATGCTCCCCTATCCCGACTGTATTCTAATTAAAGGACTTGCCTATGCCTTGTGATTGGAAAATAACTTCAAAACAATTAGGCATATTTTCTGTTAAAAACAACAACAACAACAAAGAACAGGCTTAGAGAGAAAGCCATTTGAGTTTCATTATCAATTCTTCCGTGGCTTGAAAGTCACCCACAATTAGAAGGGAGGGAGCATGCAGTGGGTGCTGAGTTTTGTTTTCTAAAGATCTTATTTTCATTAAGAATTTTGATAACCTACTCTCCTACCCTTTCCACACTTTCTCTTAAAATACTGCTCTCTAACAGATTTGAGGGACTTGGGCCATGTTAGTACCCCACTCGCGGACCTCAGTCCACTGCTAAATAATTAAAACCTCCGTAGACTTCCAGGAGTATTTAGATTTCACCTTTCGGGGGTCAGTGGCTACGCTCCAGCTCCACCCCACTGCGGCAACCCCCGACCCTCCCCCACCCGCTGAGACGACGCCGAGGTCGGCGGGGGGGGGGGGGGGGGGGGGGGGGGGGGGGGGGGGGGATGTTGGCCATGGTGCTGAAAATCCTGCGTGAATCTTGTGGAGAGGGCACTTATTTTTTCATAGAGAAAGGGGCTAATCTGCTCCTAGTGTGAAATGTTTTTTTTATTTATTCTATGTGGGACTTCCTTATTGCTGTGGAATTGGTGACTTAATTTCCATTTAAGTCTTCTTGAGCTAGCCAAGAACTCATTCCTTCCACCTTCTTTTTCTCATATTCATCAATTTTCAGCTATACTTGGTTCCCCCTAGTCTATGGAACTGCTTATTTTGCAAGGATAAATCCACATTTGATTTCAAGGCTTGTTTTGATCAAAGGCTTGACACAATTTCTCTCTATAGCTAGAAATTTGCTTTCTGGGATCCAGGCACAGACTGCTAGAGGCAATAAACTGGTACCAGATCTTTATCTCAGATTTTATTTAAATGCAGTAATAACTGTACTCTTTTAAATAAGTTGCCATCCAGACTTCTCTCCCAGTTTGTCATATTCTCGTCCCACATATGCATATACCCATAATTTCCACAGATGTTTTCATCATGCTGGTTTTTAAAATCATCTGTTGTATTAGTTGTTTTCACAAATAAATAAACTTGAAAATGCAAAATTGCTAACCCTGAAATAGCAATAGAACTCATAAGTAAAAAAAAAAAAAGTTTCAGAATTATTTGCACTCCCCAGGATTAAGTAATAAGTTGTGTATTTGAAGCCTTTCTACTATTTCTCTATGCTTCTTCCTTTTTTAATATTGAGTAGTACCTTTAGTCCAATAACACATCTGTTTACAGTTTGCCTGAACTTGTTTCTGGATTTATATTTCAATATGCTCCTTAGGATGCAAAATTCCTGTCAAATTAAAGAGTGCTCTTGTCTTGCCCGCTTCCAGCAAATCACTTGCAGCACCTAATAAATCCAGCTGGGGTTCCTTCCATAGACCGATGCTGCTGAAATCATTATTGTCCTGCCTTGTTTCACGTCAGAGGCCTCTTCGCCTCATCTGTCATGAAACCAATTTCACTTTATTTACATCCATTTGCTAGTTTAATTACTGTGCTGATGAATAGCCTGAAGGAATTAAGTTACGAGTCTTTGGAAACCCAAAGCGACAGATATATGGGCTACTTTTTAACTACAGGGAAAGAAATGAAGGCTAGTGCGGAAGTCACCAAAATTTAAAGATAATAAGTGTTTCTCTCTACCCAGCTACTCTTGAAATTCAGGATGGTCTTGTTTTTATGTATTCATCATCTCCTGGATGAAATTCAGTGCTTCAGAGCCCCTCATATTTACACATTCACTGCAGTTCTCTACAATACAATTCTCCATTTTTCAATGCTTTTTTTTTTTTCCTAAAAGAGTTACTGATGATTTTCTGAACCAAATAAGCTAATGTGCTGGTGTTTTGGTACCTGCCAATGTTAACCTTTCCTTCTGAGAGTCTTACTTCTGTATAAACACAGATAGGTGCTTTTGTAAAAATAAAGAATATTTAATATATCATATCTAATATACAGCATAAAATACTCCATTTATATTCTATAAATGATATAACAGATGTCATTTATAGAGTTTTTGTTTTTCACTGAGCACAATTTCACAATTATCTTCTTCAATGTATTTTTTAGACAGATAAGGGCATCCTGCTCTCTCTTTTGCAAGTCCAATATAATACTGTGAATCTATGTTAATGACAAGGGTTTTGTGATATGGTTGTATACTCTGTGCTCTCAAATACATATAAGCAGTCAATCATTTGCATATATATTTAAAAACTAAGATCAATAAACTTTTCAGTCATTCCATTATCCTATAAATTAATACTGTAAATCATGCCTACTAATCATGACATTAAAAATCATCTTCAAGTATGTTCTTTCTTAAATTTTATCATTAATTATAGATTTTGAAACTTAAAATTAATTATCCAGAAATCAAGTCCTCATATGGTTCATCACCATTGGTTACCAATAAACAACAATCATATCTTAATTGACATTTGATTTCATATTTTCTGTATCCCCAGGTAGCATCACACAAGAAAAAAATGCAACTTTTAAATTTAAGTGATTATATGTTTTCTTCTCATTGCTCTTTTTCTGACATTTTAAAATCAGTACTTTTGTAATGTGTTAAATTTATGGCACATGACAAAATAAATTCACCATTTCATGAAAGAACGTAAATTTTTTCTTATAGACCTGATGCCTTATTCATTGATACCATCTTACTCATTTATACCAGAGTTATTCATTTACACTATCTCCATGCTGAGTACATAGTTACTTCTAAGGTTATACAAACTTTCTAAACTATTTATCTAACCAAAAATTTTTTTAACACTCAAGGGCAAGAGATACTTCTAAACAAAGCAGAAATGAGAAAGATGGGAGATTTAAATGCTTTCTCATTTCCTGTCCTCCTAAAGCAATTAAATACTTTCTGTACCCAGTAAACTCTGCAGTTTCATGTATCATAAAGCCAGCCTAAAGGAAGGGATAAAAATGTACAGACGTTTTATTTACTATCAGAAGAAGTAAAGGTGATGAAAACGCTACTGTACATGTAGATAAAATATTAATAAATTATATATTCATTACATCCTCTCGGTGCCTCCCTTCAGGCCCCCTTACATCCCCTAAATGCACATTTGCCCCATTCCCCCTCCCCCTCCACTTTTAATAAAGCTCATCTACAAAACAACCTACATCACAAAACAACACTTTTTGTATAAAGTCCTACTTATAAAAGTTTTGCAATAAAGGAACCCTTAACAAGATCCTTCAGGTAAAATGTCCTTCTATTTTAATAGCATCAGATACTCTCCCAATTCTTCTAGTAGAGAATTTTGAACAGTCTTTAACTTGACAGAA
Source organism: Lutra lutra (assembly GCF_902655055.1). Lineage (NCBI taxonomy): Eukaryota > Metazoa > Chordata > Mammalia > Carnivora > Mustelidae > Lutra > Lutra lutra. The sequence goes on from NC_062280.1 coordinate 171,739,839, forward strand.
AGAAAATCTGCATTGGCTGAATCTTCTTTAGCTATTTTTATTCATTTTTTTTATAAAAGAAATGAGAAATGATGGGGGTTTAAAATGCTTTCTCTTCCACCTCCTCCCCTCCCCCATTGCTCTCATTCTCCCCCTTTCGAAGACCCTCTCCTCCCTCTCCAGCTCTTTTGATTAATAGATCCATGTGGCTAACGGCCTGACATATGGTGTGCGAAGCAGCTTGAGATAGTACCTTAGGCATCCCCTACGGCCATTAACATATTAGGGGCTTATGTGCAGTCAGACAGTCAGACCTCATCCAGAGCCGGCGTTTTCAGAAAGGCTGCACCCCAGAGCTGTTTGATAGAGAGTTTCAATAATGCACCACTCTTCAATTTTAAGCGTTGTGTCTGGTGCTGAAACATTGGGACAGAACCAGAATAAAGTTTAGAAATGAGACTCAGTTACATTCAACAACAACAGTAAAAATTGTGCCTACATCTGTTTGTATATGGAGATGCACGTGGAGGCGCAGCTTCAAGCTCACAAGCACACACCAGCTCTTGAGTATTATCAGTAAACAGGCAGCATCACCTGCCTGGATTTATTTTGTTTAAAGTCCTCTTTCTACTGAAAATACTGACAATGAAACAACAGCACAGGTACTGCTAGAGATGATTCAAAAGCAAAAATAAAAGACAGCTTAATCCTTGAAGAAATAAAGTTCTCAGAATCATGTAGCCTGATGTTTTTCCCTAGTAGAAGAAATTAAATGTATTTTTACATCAACAGCTTTGAAATATGAAAAAGAGGAAGAAAAGCATGAATATTTTAACTGTAAAAGATGTGATCATGTTTTAGATACATTTGCAGATCAAATCTCTGGAAAGCTAACTATTTTTGATCTACAAAACCTGAAAGTTTACAACCAAGCAAAAGTCTTGACAATAATTCTATAACTCTGAAGGTGGGGAAAGCCTCTAGGAAATATATATATATATATACACACATACACACACATATGTATGTACCTATGTATCTATATATGTACTTCGTGAGGGAGATGATATTCAAAATCAAAGAAGACATCCCACTTGAAGCTTATTTCATTCACTTTAAGGGTTTAACAGCACAACTGAAGCTTGAAATTCGCTTTACCTAAGTTCTTATTCCAGCCTCCTGCTGATAAACCACTGTACCCCTTTTGAACTGTACTCTGGCTGTTTGCTTGGCAAATAAATGCTGTTCCGCCCTATTAAACCTTTTAGGTAGTTTCATCTTCGGATTTCTCAAATACAGAGCTAATAAGGAGGTGCTTTGATGCTGTTTTACTTTCAAACTATAGCCTGAAGGCGTTGAAACGCGCAAAAGGTAACCGAAAAAGTAAACTGCCATGAGCAAGGCGCACCCTCCCTTTCAAAATCGCTCCGACCCTCTGCAGTGCACTGCGTGGCAGCCAAAAATCGCCTGTTCCTGGGCAGAACTACGTCCCGTTGGCAGCCCCTGGGGTTCTGAACCGGTGCCACGTTACCAGGGGGATGAGGAGAGGGGAAGCACTTTTAAGTTTAAAAGCCCTGAGATCCCTTGGGGGTGGAGAAAGACTGGAGGTAGAGACGGCAGAGCTTCTCAAAAGTTGATTCTAGGCAAACAAATATCAGAAGGGAAGTGAAGATTAAGATATAGCAACTTGTTTAAGCAGCCAGTAATAAAACTTTTGCATAAGGCGTGGCGGCGGTGTGCGACTGCTTGCTCACAGGCGCTAAGGCTGATCTCAAACACCGGGCTCAGCTTCCACTTTGGAGGGAAGACCCCGGCGCGCACTCATGCCTCGCACACACTTGATTCCACTACACACGCGCGTACACACACACACACGCAAGCAAGCAAGCGCACACGCGACCGCTTAGTCGAATGTAAGCAAATGAAACAATTGAAATATATCTGTTTTCCTTAAAACTGGGATGAAAGAGTCCCTCGCTCAAAAGCGTCTCATTTCTTCTCAACTTAGGTGCATTTTCAGAAAAAATGCAAGCCCCAGGGAGATTAACTCTCTGCCCAAGTTAAATAGATCCTACCTGCTTTTAAAATGCCTGTATTTTTCCATTGCTAACTCACAAAACATATTTTAAGCAGGGTAGTTGAGCTCCAGTCTCAGCCTTAGAGCCCCCAGAACATTCTGCTTCTTTCTCTTTCTTTCATGACAACGCTTTTGTAAAGTCGCATAAATGATCAAAATTAACATAAATCATTATTAGTTATTAGGATTTGGTCTAAATTACACTGCGAATATCGCACCAGCCCCATCTGCCGCCCCTGCTCTCGCAGCAATAGATTGCAGATAAAATAAATGTCCTTACCCCATTAGAAGGTTCCTGTCTCTGTAGCCAAAAGCCAAACAAAAGCAATAAATACCGGGCTTTTTCTCTCCACTATTCAGCTGTGACTCTTTTCATCAGCTCTTCCTCTAGAAAAGCTCGATAGCTGTCTGAAAATATTGCATTTTATATCACCAAAGGGCGATTAATATTGCATTAACTGTATTTAACATTTTTTAAGCGCTAGTAATCTACAATGAGTTAGTTTCTGCTAATAAGTACAGGGGGTATCAGAACTACTGCAGACCACTTAAGAGATCCGTATAAACATATTATTTGTCTCACACTTTGTTGTTGTTGTTGTTTTTTTTTAATATAATGTTAGAGTGTAGCGCGCGATGTTTGAAGTGGAAGAAGCCGTGCTAATGGTCTGCTTAAAGTATTCTGACACTGACTGGAGACAGCCAGGTCCCTGCCTTCATTAAATGTTTATTGTCAACACTTGGCGGGGGCAGAGGGGGGTTAGGGTGTGGAGAGACTGGTGTGAGTGTATTTCCTCGGCTGGAAATTGTCAACACTTTGTTTTAGTCTGATCCATGCCTACAAAAGTTTGTGTACATTATGCTGCACTGAAGCCAGGAGTCAGAGTTATCAAACTTTTGTTCGTAATTCTTTTTGCCTAATCAAGGCGGGCAGTCTCTTTTCCTCCTCCATCCAATCTTTTGCCACTTCTCCGTCCAAGCTCTCTTTTAGCTACCTCAGTTTCCCCCTCTTCTTTCTTTATACTCTTGCCTTCGTAAATCAGAGTTGCGACCCCAGGGCATTTGGGATTGGGAGAGGGAGTGGGACGGGGTGCTCTTTCTCCACCCCTGCGTTTGCGGGAGCGGGCGCTGGACTCACTACTTGTGCTTTGCCAGGTTATCTTGGACCGAGATCTTCCACCCCGGTTTTCCGATCCAGGATTCTACTGAATTCTCCCGGACGGAAGCAGAGTGGCCAGCCTTCTTAACACCCTGGGTGCAAATCCTTGCCTACTGAGTTCAAATCCTTAATAGGGTTTTCGTTGTGTGCGCTTTAACTACAACAAAACAAAAACAGATACCGTACTGCTTCCAATTTTTTTTCTTTTTAACGTAAACCAGTTTTGAAAGTTTCATGGTGTTTAAGGTGCCTGCTCGACTTAGGCAAACTGTGGGGAGGGGATATTTTTAACCTCTGCGAGTTACCAGTCCCTTCCCTTTTCTCTCAGGACACCCTCAAAGGCACTTACATGGTAGGGGAAGACTTCTGAGAGCTCCTAATTACCAGCTGCGGAACATCGACTCACCTCTCGGAGGAGACTGGGAGCTCGCAGCGCGCATGTGCGAGCTCCGCGCGCTCCCTGCGCTCTCCGTGCGCGCCCCGTCCGCGGGCCGCTCCCAGCGGTACGCGCCCCGCCTGCCACCCGCCTCCGCTGCGCAAGCGCGCGGGGGGTCCAGGCCCGGGACCGCTTATCCGTTGGGGTGTTTGGCGGCTGGGCCAATTCCCTGCCAGGGCCCGAAGGCTGGTAGCTGTCCCGCTGTCTGAGAGGAACTGCGGTCTCGGGTGGCTGGAAGCCTTCAGACCAATCGGCAGGCGGTGGAAGGGAGCATACCCGGCGCCCAGCGGTCGCTTGGCCGAGGCTTGCGCGCTTAGGGCGCTGGGATTCCCCGCGCGGACGGCCCCGGGTGGGCGGGTGTTTCGGTGGCAGAGGGAGAACCCTACACAGGTCGGGGGAGGGCGGGTCCCTCCTGGCTGTAAATTGTGACCCAATCATCTCTGCTTGCGGTTTGAAACGGCACCCGCCCATCCACCCGTTCGGAAGTCCGAAGTCTAGCCGAGTTGACAAGTGAGCTGCAGACTTGCGGCGGCTGGAGGGGAGGGAGCAGACCCAAGAGGCGGCCCCCGAAGTAACTCCCTGAGACTGGGGAGCTCTTGTCCGCTCCACATTCAAGGCCCTTCCCCGCCCGCGCCCAGCCCTACAGGGCCTCCGGATTCGGGCAGAGGGAGAGGGAGGCCTGCCCGTCTCCTATCAAGTTGACTTGACAACAATTACGAAAGTTTTTAATTAGCTTCTTGTTATCATTCATTTTATTAATTTCCAGAACTCTCAAGCCATGAATTATTCAAAGGGCAAGACAACCGGAGCGGGGCGGTCGCGCGCCCCCGCCGCACGTTCCCGGCCCGGCTCCGGCAGCGCTGCTCGCCTGCCGCCCCGGAGGGCGTGAGCCGGCCCCGGGCCGCCAGCCGCGGTGGCGGCGCAAAGGTTTGATCAAATATTAAATAACGTAATTATTGCGACAAGGCTTATCTCGCAGGTGGAAAAGAGGTTCCCCGCGAGAATTAGAATTCGGCTGCTATTTTTAAAAAATCAATTAAGCTTGCGGTCTCCTTTGAAACCGCCCGCGAGCTCTGTGTGGCTCTCATCGTGGGGCTGAGACTGCGGCGCCAATAACACGGATAAACAGAACCATACCAGATAATAATTGTGGTCATCACCTTTACCATCCCGGGGGCCACCAAGGCAATTCGAATGGAGTGGGGGAACACTGCTTTTTAGCCAAAGTCAGAACTCAGCAATTCCCACTTCATGGACTAGACTATGAAAGCTCTTCCCCCAGAAAGATGGAGCAGGGATGCTTCACGCAGGGTAGACGAGAGAGAGGCCCGGGCGACGCGGCTGCGGGCCGTGGGCAGGGGCTGGCCAGGTGAGTCCTAGGGGCTAGGGCGCCCTGTCTTCCGTTGGCCTGGCTATGTGTGGTAACAGGACCGAAGTAGTCTTAGTATCAGGAGAAAGTATACCATCATGGCAGTGGGTGCTACGGTTTATTTATGAAAGTGTAATCGAAGTTGAGAGCAATTTAAGAAAACGTATTAAGCAAAAATCTACTCAGAAGTTAGTTGATGTGTCTTGAGGGCATCATTTCTCAGACCTATAGGAGCAGGACCCTGAGCTAGGACTGGGGCAAACTGAAATTTAAAATGAATGAATGGCATCAACGTGGCAGGTGCATTTCATGCTTAGTTTTTCTTTTGCCCTGCCTACTCCACGAACGCCTGGATTTCCTGAGAAGCCGAAATACAAACGGAGCGCAATTTTCCCACTCTCACCAACTTATTTTAAGATCATTCTTTTAAAGTTCCGCAGCCATACATTTTAGTATTTCCACTCACCAACTGGTTTCAGAATCTGCTTAAAGTGTAGTTCCTCTTCCCAACCAGAGAACTTTGAAAGGTCAGCTACCGCTGAGTGACAAGCCTTTGCTCTCGCTTCAGGAGGACATTTGTTTGCTTGTTTGTTTCTTCCTAAATTGACAAAGGTGTCTTAGAACAGTCTTATTCCTTCCCACGGTACACAGATTCACTCACCAGAGAGCAAAGCATTTCTGTTTTGCACAGTTTCCTACTACATAAAATAGGAAACTCTGCAAAGCATGTGTTTTCATGATGTTTTATTAACATAATATTGTCTTCTTTTTATTTGATAAGGATTTTAATACAAAACAAATGCTTAAGTTCTTATTACATACATTGGTCATTATTATATAATACAAATGTATTTGCCTGCAACATTGGAGCAGATTGGGGAAAAAAAAAACAGCCTTTGAAAATCTTTTCATTTGTTCATTCCTGGTTCTCCAACAATGAAATCCGGTCATACTTTCCTATGAAATAACGGTTGGTTTGTTTGTTTGTTTTTACAAATGCATTTTATTAAAAACTTTGATGACATTTCAAGTCAATAACAACAAAAACAAATCAATTTTGATGGAAGAGATCTATTTTTAAAAATACCTCTAGTGCTTTTTTAAACATTAACAACTGTTTAAAATCACAGCTTTTTAAATGTACTATTCTTTTTTGAACATCAAGTGTTTTGTTTCACAGATTTGCCGGTGAAATTAAAAAGATTTGGCTAAAATGGGATGATGTCAGAAGATATAATCCCAGCTATTAAGAAACTTTGTACATTTGGCATCTGATCTAGTCCAGGGTCACCAAGAAATAAAGTATCTCTGGTCTTTCTGGAGCAGTAGGTGGCACACTAAATGTTTCAAATGAACACAGGCATTTGACATGGTGGCTGGACAGATCCATGGATGATTTTTTTATATTTATTAACCTCCAAAGCAAAGTCATTTAGTTACAACATTTTTTAAAGAAATGTTTATAGGCTAGAAACACCACATAGAAATCTCCAAATGCCTCTTTCCCTGAACCTCAATTTAATTTGGGGAGGGGGCCTGGTTATTTATTACCTTCCACCACTCTGAAGTGAGAACTGTGGTTTAATAGTTTCTGCAGTTAAAAAAAAAAATTGATAAACACAGGCAACTAATATAGAATTCATTTTATTCAGAGCACCGCTTTTCACATGAGTTATCTGAAAGTGAATTCTGATTCAGCAGAAAAATACATCATTCTCACCCTTTCCTCACTTTTTATCCCCCTTTCAATATCCTCCCTTGTATTTGTGGTTGAACCTCATTTTTTGACCGGCTCTACCAGGACTTGGCCCAGTATAAACAAAAATGCACCCAAATCATAAAACTGCTCTTCTTTCAGTTATGTTTTATTTGTAAGCGTACTGGGACACATCCCCCTGTGGTATTTTGGCGCACAGAAATGGTTCTAATAGGAGTGGGGAGGAGGAAAGGTATTAGAGCAAAGACATAACCAAGGAGAAAGCTCAGCAGACATACATGGACAGGTAGATCAATCGTGAGACATTTCAGGATTAACACTGGCAGTTTTGTAACCATTGTGTGAGTGTGTGCGTTAAAGAAAATATTTACAGTAATTTTCCTTTTGTTCTCTTCCTCTAAATACAAGAATATGACAAGAATGTTGTGTTTTCGGTGAAAACAGGCAGTAGACTGTGAAATCACACTATCCACAAAACGGTCTATCAGAAAGCTAGCCCAGTTTAGTGCTCAGTTTCAAATGCATAGTATGTTTGCGCTGCAAACAATGATATACAACGTAATTAAATAAATAATGCCTAACCAGAGTGAGACCTAATTGTGTTTCTTTCTGCACCTTTCAGATCATGCATGATTTCAGTCTTGTTAAATGGCAGAGTTTTCCTTTTCTCATTTGTTCTGTTTTCAATTTTTTAGTTCTTATTAAAGGATGGTGATAAACCATCTCCACAAGAGATCAAAAGAGTATCTTATGCACCAAGCAGGCATTTTACCTAACCACCTTCAGCTGTCTTGTTTTTGTTTTTAACCATCAGCAGTTCAGAGAGTACCTTGATTATTACTATGAAATACTATACATGATTTTCTATTTGGGAGACTGATAGTGCAAATTAAAGTTCTTGCTACCCAACATTTATCCCCAGCAATAAGTTACTTTTGAATAATAATAATAATAATAATAATAATAATAAACACAGTTGTTCTGCTTCCCCCTAACATGCAGACCCTTTGAAACAAACGGAGGGCTTTAAACCTGTCTTCCTCTCTCCTGGGATTTAGCTGATTTTTCTCCCAGCCAAGTCCTGCTCCAACTGAAAGCAGAAACTTTCCAGTATTTCCAGAACGATTTCATGGTCTTCAAGAGAGAAAGAAAGGGTACCTAAAAGAGCAAGATGGGTCTTGTTCTAGAGAGAAAATGGGGCACAGTACCTTTCCTAGTGTCTTCCACCCCATCAGTGTATTTGGATCAATAGAGGGAAAAGTCAGTAGGTAGTTTAAAATAAACCACACTCAGAAAAATAAATGAAAGGGCAAGCAAGTTCCATAGGCACGGGGGTCGGGGGAGAAATTTCAAAATAATCTGTTTTCCAGATCTTAGATATAAGCAAAAATGAAAGGAGAAAAACCTTGATAAATTGTTTATCCTAGAATAAAATATTTATTTCGGAGACCCTAAATTCTGCCTTTTAGCTCAGATTGTGTGTCTCTCCCTAAATATCCCCATCAGACATGACCAGACCACAGGAGTATAGGCCAGGTCACCCGAAAATGTGGGACTCCTGAATAGCCTCCCTCTCCTTGCTGTGCCTCCCCCCCATTTTCTGGCAATGGAGAGCAGCTATAGGAATCTCATTGGAATGAATAAAATAAAGAGGACACGGATGGGGTGGAAGTGAGACTTGGGGGGCGGGGGACAGTGAACACAGAACAACTAGCTTTGCTACCAGAATTTCACCTTCTGGTTTGTTTGGTTTTCGATTTTAACTCATTTTATGTATGTAGGGTTGGGGTGGGTGGTAATAATAGTGGTGCTCTTTTTCTCTTTTCCTTAGGGAGTAATGAAGCTGCAGAACATGGTTCCCCAGAGTTAAGTTTCTAAAGCGTTTTTTTTCTTTTTGTTGTTTTGTTTTAGTTTGTCTTTATTTATCTGGTTTTTGGTGGTTGGTAGGTTTGTTTTTGTACATAGTCCCTTGGTCCCCAGGAGATTTTGACAAGTGTCTCTGGTCAAAAACAGTCCATTTCCCTAGACTTCCCGAGTCTCCCCCCACCCTAACCCCAGAACCAATCTGCTCCTCAAAACCCCTCCTCCAATCTCTGCTTTCCTTTCCCTTGACTCCCAGCTCACCCAAATATTCCCTCTTTCTCCCCTGCCTGGCTCTCCCGCATCCACACCCAGCACCACAGTCCTCTTTTCTGGGGAGGAGAAAGGGCAGGGAGAGCAGAGAGGGGGGTAGAGGAGAGTGCGCTAGGAGGGACTCCCCAAATGCAAGCAAGATAACGGACACTCCAAATCTAGAGGAAAACAGGCTCGGGGAAAGGCCCCGAAAAGCCCCTTCAGCTCCCCGCTCTGCCCCGCCCTGCACCTCCCACTCCCCATCAGTAAGTGGCGGAGAATTTCATCCGCTTCTGCTTCTGTCTCTGGTTGCAAAACCACACCCGCACCACGTTCTTTTTGAGGTCCAGTTTCTCGGCGATGGCGGCGATCTTCTCGGAGGAGGGCCGGGGTTGTACGGCGAAGTAGGCCTCGAGGGAGCGCTTCTCCGGCGCTGCGATGGAAGTCCGCTTGCGCTTCTTCTCGCCGCCGTTGAAGAGCTCGGGCTTGTTCATTTTCTCGCGCTGCGCGCCCTCGGCCTCCTCGAGCCACGCCTGCAGGATGGGCTTGAGCGCGATCATGTTGTTGTGCGAGAGCGTGAGCGACTCGAACCTGCAGATGGTGCTCTGGCTGAGCGAGCCCACGCCCGGGATCTTGAGGTTGGCCAGCGCCGAGCCCACGTCGGCCTGCGTCACGCCCAGCTTGATGCGCCTCTGCTTGAAACGCTCGGCGAATGCCTCGAGCTCGCGCGGGTCCGTGTCCGAGTCGCAGATGGACGCCAGGCCCGCCGCGCCCACCACGGCCGCAGCCGCTGAGGCCGCCGCCACCTGCCCCGCCGCCGCCGCAGCCGCCGCAGCCGCCGCGCCGTGGTGCGCCGCCGCCGCCACCAGCCCGGGGTGCGGCAGACCCGACGGCATGTTCATGGCGGCCGCCGCCGCCGGGTGCGACAGGTGGCCCAGGCCGTGCATGTGCGGATGCGGGTGCGCCGAGCCGCCTAGCAGCCCGCCGCCCGGGCCGCCGCCGCCGCCCCCCGGGCCACCGCCGCCGCCGCCGCCCCCGGGGCCGCCGCCGCCCGGGCCGCCGCCGCCCCCCGGGCCGCCGCCGCCCCCCGGGCCGTCGTGGGCGCCGCCGCCGCCGCCCGCCGCGCCCGCGCCACCCGCGCCGGCCATGAGCGCGAGCGAGGGCGACGAAATGTGGTCCAGCAGGTCGCCAGGCTCGAGCGCCTGGTGGTGATGGTGGTGGTGGTGGTGGTGCGCCAGCGGCACGGTGGACGTGGACGTGCATGGCACGCTGTTCATCGTGTGGTACGTGGCGTCTGGCTTGAATGGGTGGCTCTTGCCCTGGGACACGGCGATGTCCACAGCCGCCAGCGCCTCTGCCCGCGCCAGCAGCGTTTCGTCTAGGCTGGCGAAGAGGTTGCTCTGCAGCTGCAGGCGACACAAACCAAACCAAAACAAAAAACAAACAACCAAAAAAACCACAAACGAAAAAAAGCAAAACACAAAACAAAACCACGCACAAGCCGGAAAGCACAAGCAAAGGGCAAACCAAACACAAAGCAACCAAAATAACAACAACGGGGGTGGGGACAGTGGAGGCCGGGAAAGACGGAATGGGGAGCACATGGAGGACGAGACGGGGGGGAGGGACAGATGAGAAGGGACGTGAGTGTGGGGAGAGAGACAGGTTCAGGGGAGAGGGGGGACACAAGAACACATTCCGGGAACCGGCGTGGGAGACCAAAAAGGAAGGGGAAAAGAAGAAGAAATGGAAATGTAACTCGCAGCTCGGGACCCGTGTCACGCACCCGAGCACGCACAGAGACCGCCTTTCCGAGGCGTGAAATTAACAGAAAAAGTGGAGGGAAGTAGAGAGTCATGGCCCCAGCGCTCCCCACTCTGATCGCAGGCGCCGACACGAGGCAGAGGCGACGGGAACACGACATTAAGCGCCACTGGACAAAACGTGCCTCGCAGCGGGATTCCTCTAAAAATCCCTGCCCGCAAAACCCAGCACCTGGACCTGGAGCACATCAGCACCCGACATGCAGTGTCTCGGAGACGGGGAGGGGGCAGGCGCGCGGGCCGGGGCCGCGGGCGTGGGGCGCTTACCGGCGGCGTGGGCAGGCAGGCCCGCCGGATGGCCTCAGAGCTGGAGTGCAGCGACGGGTACTTGTGCTCAGGGAGGGTGGGATGCATGGCAAAGTGAGGCTGCTTGCTGTTCATAGACATCATCTTGATGGCTTGGCATGTAAATCCACAAACACTCCGAAAGTCTGCGGGAAAGTGCGCACGCCGGCTCCCCCGGCCTCCCTTCGGAGGCTGCAGCCGCGGGTGCTGGCTGCGCGGAGGCGGCGGCCGCGCCGGGGGCTGCTGCTGCTCCTCTGCTGCCGCCGCTGCCGCCCCGCGCTCCCTTTGACCGTGCAGAGCGCCGCGCACCGGCCTCGCGATCCCACTTCTCCTAGAGCTCTAGCCCCGCGCGCCGACGGGATGCACTCCTCTTACACCTGAGCCCCACTTCTCGCGGCCGGTTCTGGGAGCTCTCGCGAGAGCTCCCGGCCCCGCTGCGCTGACAGGCATCAGCTGTCTGAGTCTGTCTGACGCGCGCTCTCTCTCCGCGGCGCCGTGCGTCTGCGCGCGCGCGCGCTCGCCGGGCCGCGACAGGCGCTTGGGAGCCGCTCTTATAGTGACCACCAGCAAGGACAGCGCAGGTGATGCACCTGTAGCTACCCGGGCATGCGCAATGCACGCCTCACCTTTCCCACAGCGGCTCTGGAAAGATCAAAAGGGCTGGCTATTGTCTCAGGGTACCCACCTTTTAGGGGGAGAAAGACAAGATGCTCAGAACCCCTTTGGTGCTTTCCCTCTCTCAAACTCTCCCCCGCAAGCCCGGAATATATGCGCATTACTTAGGCACACCTCCACTCTGGGATGTCTAACAAGCTGTTATATAATGTATACAGCTGGGTATTTGTATGTTAAATTATGCCCGCGCTTTCCTCTGTATACAGTATAAATAACAACATAGAAACGCAGAAGATGCTGTCTTTTGCTGCAAGAACCTGTTTCTTTCAAGGTTTATAAATAGGTTCCTGGAGAATAATCGCCGTGACAGACATTTGTTTGAAGCAGTCAGACGCTATTGATTTCCATATAATTTAATTTCCTCCGCATACTTTGTTGTTGTTGTTGTTGTTGTGAATATAACTGTGTCAGGCACCGACAGTGACAGCCACTTAGGAGCCACAAGGAGCGTGTGCTTTCTACTAAGGAACTGCTGTTGAAATGAAATTGTGCATTTCTCTTATTGTTTGTCTCCTTTAACCGTGTACAAACCCACATTTCAAACGAGCTCCGGGTGATCTGAGGCTTCTAGTAATCAAAAGGAAAAATAGTTAACAGGGTGTTGTGGGGATCCTTTCCTCTCCTCAGCGTGTACACACACACACACACACACACACACACACACACACCACACACTTTATGCTGGAAACTCTGGGAGAAAAGAAAATCGCTTCAGAGAAAAAAGAATTAAGATGTTGAAAAGAGAACTTTCTTTTCCCTTCCATCGTCTTGGCTTTGGCCTCTTTGCTTCGTGTGTGTGTGTGTGTGTGTGTGTGTGTGTGTGTGTGTATCTTGAATAGGAGACAGGATCAAGCCAGTGTATTAGAAAGTGTGATTAAAATATTAATTCAAACCAATCTGGAATAAAGAAACCTAAGCTCTGGTGCAGACTTTATTTTTTATGTATTCTCTGATTGTGAAATCAAAACCTAAGAAGAATGAATCAATTAGCCAACCTGTTATATGGCCCTTGTGTGGCAGGCAGATCAAGCGCCTCCCGAGAGAACCACAGTTCAGGTGCCGAGTCCCCAGGGACACAACGCTTGCCCCGGGTGATAATACCAGCCCAGATGTTATCATATCTGTGGCGGGAGAGCTGGAGAGCGGCAAGGGGCTACTTATGGGAGGCAGAGATCAGATAAATAATCTTTCTGGTCTCTCCCACACCAAAGAGGTCTGTATTTCCACCAAAGAGCAGATCTCATTTCTAAAAAACCTCAATTTGCGTTCGTGTGGATCTTTTCCTCAGATAAACGTGTCCGTATTTAGCATACCCACTCAATACTCAAATTCCAAGAAAAGCCCACAGGCGTCACCATGGCTTTTTCTTTCTTTCTTTTCTTTTCTCTCTACCCTCCTCCCCTGTTGCAGCCAGAGAGGGGAGAAAGATGTTCACTTGCTGGTTCGAGAGGAGCCTCGCGTTTCCATCCATTACATGGTCCCCTGGGAGTTCTAAATGCAACTTATCTCTACAGGGAATGGACGGGGAGCAGGACATCGCTGGAGGGAGCGAGTGAGTCCTAAGGTAGTTGTCGCCCTGGATGTCCAGGCTTAACCTAATCCTTCCTGATACCCATGGCAGCCAGCCGTTCCCTGAGCTCTTTCACTAGGGAAAGGAAGGGTCCTGCAGAGGGCAAGAGCCTAGATCCTGCCCACACCCCAGGGAAATGCTGGCCTTTAGACACCCGGAAGGGTGGAAAGGTGCATGGGAGGCAGAACCACAAGCAGCACAGGTTCCTTCTGAGTGGACCCCCAGAGAGCGAGGCCAGTCCCCAAGTACTGGAAACTCATCTGGACTTACCTATGACTCTGGGAGGGCATGAGGAAACCCAGAAAACAGGCCTCTTACCAGAGAGCAGGAGCTTACAAGCCTGCCCAGACTCCTCCTCTAGTTCACATTTCTTCGGACACCTTTTTTTTTTTTTTTTTTTTTGGACAACCCATGGGGTGAGGCCAGAATTTGTCCAGAATATCTCAGCTTTTCCTGCGGCTAGAACTATGAGGGCTGTGGGTTCAATTCCCAACCCACCCCCTAACCAATGGACTGGAAGCCCATTTTAGTGCACATCTGTGTCCACAACGGTACCTAGCAAAGTGCTTGGCACAGGGTAAAAACGCCGCATCGAACAACACATGTGTGTAGAAGGAAGAGAAGGCAGATGGGGAAGGGCAGGGGTAAAAGCCAGAGAGTTCAACAAGCCAGGGTTAATGGGGGGCAAGCAGGAAGATCACTGAAGGGTCTCCTCTCTTCCAAAAAGGGAAATGGAGACTGGGCCAGAGGGGTGCATTGTCCCCACGCAGAGCTGTAAATCTTGTCAGCAGCTTGTTCTTTTTCGGAGTTCAATTATTGCATCCCTCCCTCATTTATATTCTACTTTCCTTTCCTTCCTCACATGCTTGGTTATCACCAGTCTGGGCCAGGGAAAGACACTGGAGAGAAAATGAGATATAAAACAGGGGTATCTGCCCTGCAGGAGGTAGCAGTCTCCAAGAGTGGGGCAGCCCCAGGTGAAGGGGCACTTATGGTCCATACAGGTGTGACAGGTGCAGAGAAAGGGAGTTGCAGGAAACATGAGATGGGGTGGAAGATGGTGCCTGGACAGTTATCCAGCCACATCCCTGCTGGGCCTCGGCCCCAGGCTAGAGCTTGGGGCATGGTGGCAGATCTGCCTGCAGTTCCTTGGGCCTTATGAAGTCTTTCTCTACTTACCCCAGGGCAGTGAAAGAAAAGGGTGGTGGACTGGGGCTCACCAATATGTCACTGCTTTGTTTTCCTGGTCTGGCAAGTGCAGTAACTAGTTGGCCCCTGCCTGTGCTAATGCTGCACACATGGGTTCTGAGCCTGGGCATAGATTCCTGGAAAGGTCCCCCCCCCTCCCCCGCTTCCTTCTTGTTTAATGACCAACACAGATTCTCCCCTCCCCCTATCTCATAGCTTTGCATTTTATCAAGAGGGGGATAATGAATGCACAGCTATTGATTTCCAAGGAATTTCTGCCCCCAGGGATAGGGAGTCTATCATCTGGATCAGAGACACATTTCTTTCCCTCATTAATTAATTTTCTCCTCCTCCTTTGGCAGGTCCCACTTCACATCTTCTCTGGCAGCTGCTGTTCCCCTGAGCTCAGAGAGCAGAGATTCCTTGGTTGGAGTGAGGCCCGGCGAGAGAGGCGCTGTTCAAGGGCCCACACTGCTGGGAGTGAACTGTCCTTACCTTAGACACCCACCCACCTCCACAGATCAGCAGAGCGGCCTGACAGCTCCTGCTGGCTCGGGCTGCCGTTCTCCAAAAGGGTGTGGGGGTGGGGGAGGAATCAGCGCTGGACACAGCAGCCACTACCTGCACACACACACACACACACACACACCCCTCTGGGATGGAACCCGGGTTATTTCTTAGGATTCAGGAACAGGGGTTTGGCCCTGAAGAACGTCTACTTAAGTGCGTGGAGAGAGAGAGAGAGAGAGAGAGAGTGTGTGTGTGTGTGTGTGTGTGTTCAGGAGGAGGGTATCGGGCTCCACGTTCTGGCCTGAAGATCTGGCCCTACCTGCAGGCCGGCCCCCTCCGGTTCTGGCGGCCCGAGTGGGAGCTCTGCACCTCCCAGACCCCGGGTGCCACAGTTCCCGCGGGCAGTCGCCCAGTTTGAAAGTGCGCACATTTCACAGCGCGGCCCCGCTCTGCGTGCAGGCGTAGCCCCCAGAGGTCAGAGCTGGCCGCCTCCAGAGGCCTTTGGGGTTGTTTTTAAGCCCTGTGAAGGGGCAGGCAGGGGAGGAGCAGGCCCAGAGTAGGGCGTGGGGGTCGGTTCTCTTGAAGAGGAGCTGCGCTTGGCTGGGCCCGGCGGCGCCCTCGCGCTCCGACACTTTCTGCCCGAAGCGTGGAAAAGGGGAGCTACTGGTGCGGTACTTTCGCTTCCTCTCGCGGCCGCCTTCCCAGGGCCGTGCCTGGGCTGCCTCGATGCTGGGTCTCTGTTCGCACTACCCCCCCGCGCGGGCCGATCCCATCTCTCTCGCCGTTCGGGGCCCGGGCTCCTCGCGGGTCCTGCCGAGGTCCTCTGACCTCCCCCAGCGGACCGCGAGGCCTCAGTGCCTACCCCGTCCGGCTCTGGGCGGTGGCCCTGCCCTCTGCCAGCCCCAGGGCCCAGTCCTGCCCACGCAGCGAATTCAGAGCCACGCTCTTGCTGCCGGGAGCTCGGAGATTTCTGGAGGCCCGGTGCTCCCTTTCCACCGCGCCCCGCCCGCACTCGGGCCGCTCGTCGGAGGCGAGTGAGTTACTGAGGCCTACGGTGATCTCGTAAGGCTCCCGCCCCGTGCGTGTTCAGACTGAACTCCAGCTGAGACCTGCGGAGAAGGTTCTTGAGTTATCCGGTCAAAACCCCACTGTTTTCTTTCTTGGGGCCGTTTAATTCAAGCGCCACTTCCGTGGGGAACATTTTTCGGGATGTCGACCACCCCACCCCGAGATGATGCTTCCCAGTAAAGTTCGCCGCCGGTCATTATCACTCTGGGCGTTACGCATGTAGAAATCAATCGATCTATCTACTATCATCTATCACCTCCACCTTCTCCGCCGAAATCTCTCTGTGGACTCAAAACCAGCCTACCTAGTGAAAGATCTACGGGCGAGGCAGGACAACTAGGTCTGGGTCCTAACAGGGATATGGCCTCCCCCGCCCGCCAGCCGCGCCGTCCGTGCGAACATTGTTGTACCACTAAACAAGGCCACGGGCCCCTGGGGTTTAGATGCGTAGAGAAGCAAATTCGCCCCGCTCCGCCCGGGCTCCTTCAAAACCGGAAGAGTGCGCCGCTCAGAGAAGGGGTTCGAGGTCCCCGGGTTAAAAACAACAACGAACAAACCAACTCTACAGCAGGCACTCCCGCCAGTGACCCTATGCGACGAGACGGAAATTCTGCCGCCTTCCCTCTCCTCAGACAGCCGCCCGCCCGCCGCTGCGATTCGGTCGCACGCAGGCCGGGGTTGGCGGGAGCTCCGCGGGCGCAAACGGACTGCAGAGGGCCCCCGCCCCGTTAGAGTGCAGTTCCGGGGACCCGCAGGAGGGAGCCCAACGCCCTCCGCAGGCTCAGCTCCGTCCGCAGGAACAGGATCCCCCAGGAGGGCCGAGGAAAGCGCGAAGCCGCGAGTCCAAAAGGCAGAAGTGCGGAGTTGGGTCCTGTCGCCGGGCTCCGGCGCTTGCCGGCGCCGCCGCCAGCCGCCCCTCCTCCTCGCCGCCCGCACAAATCAAAGCCCCTTGCGAGGGACTGGGAAATAGTTGCCTTGTCATGTAACACATTGCCCTGATTTATTATAAAATTTTAACGAAATCATGCATATTTTAACAGCCTTTAATCACTGCATGAAAATTTAATTCATGGACTGTAGCGCGTTTAAATAAATGAAGTGTTAATTCATTAGGATTAATTAATTTGTTAAAGGATTGTGTGCAAGGTTAAGGTGGAAAGAAAACTCTTTGTTGGTTTCGCGTCTTAATCGCCAGGTTTCGCGAGTGGTAATAAAAAGAAAGGAAACCGCAAAGCAAGTCGTTTCTTCGGGTGGGACCTGGGCGAGAGACCAGCTGAGAGCGCCCTCGAGAGCGCGGGAGATTCCGGCCGGAGGGGCACCGGCAGATTTGTCCTCCCGGGGGATCGGGGGTGGGGGGTGTGATGTGCCGGGGCTTGGGGGAAGAGCCGCGCTGGCTGCGGAAATCCCGGAAGGCTGGGAGAGTTAGAATCAGAGGGAGGTAGGGGCCTCAGAGCCGAGACGAGCGGACTAGACCTCACCTCCCCACCCCCAGCACAAAGATGACCCTGTGAGTGAAGCGAGGTCGCGCCTTCCGGCCGTCGCAGCGCAAAGCCCCGGCTTAATGGACAGATGATGGGCCAGCCTTGCCACCTCCTGAGCCTTCCAGCGCCCAGGGAGTCACTGTCTCGCCATCAGGCCGCCGGCCCCGGCGGCTAGGGCTAGCTTAGAGTCTCAGGGGACGCTGAGAAAGAAGAGGCGGAGCAAAGCCAAACTTGCAAGCTCAGGCTGGAGCAATCTAGAAACCCTTTTCAATCAGAAGTCCTGGCATTAGGCAATGGGTCCTTCAGCACCGCTTCTGAGACGTCCGTGAAGCCGCCCCTACAAGGACAGCGAACAAGCAGAGGAGACGTCCTTTTCCACACCGAGCTCTTATTCATCCTTAAAGACCCAGTGCAAACAGTACTTCCGTGAAGATGCTTATTTCCTCTCTGCTCGGTGCTATCGCCGTCACCGACTTTTTCTACTCACCGTCCTGTAAGAATCAAAATGGACCAGAACTAGCTTCTCTGTCCTCACAGGAAGTCTCGGTAAATGTCTAAATCCTTGCCCTTGGTAACCCCGAAATTCTAAGTGTCCCACAAGGCACACACTTCTCCACACTTGGTTAATTCAACTAACATTCATTAGAGTGGGGTCTGCTCCCTCTTAAGACACAGCAGACCTTAGAATCTTCCATTTCAAGAAGAGGAGCTCCAATTCAAAGTATTCTAGGCTGCTTCTGTCACGTAAGGCTGAAGATCGCCCTAGCTTGAGCTCCAGATGGGTTCTTAGAAGTAATCTGCATCTTAATAGATGTTTCCTCGCTCAGACTGGGGTTCCGAGAATTAGGAAATAAATGTTCACTATGCACTCTGAGATCATTGCTTAAAAGGTTTTCTCTCTGCCAAGTATTATTAAAAGGATTGGGTTACATCATCACAGGCAAAGACTGTGTTGTAGGACTCCCACAAATAGGAATGAAAGACCTTCTTATGAGGCTTTGGAAAACACTCTTTTAATCTAATAGGCTATACTCCATAAAGTTACCGTTAATCTCAGTTTGATGTTCTACACGTATCATTCACAGGTACAAAATCTATGTATTATACTTTGGATAACTGAAAACCATTCAAGTATACAGAAACAAGTTCCTGAAGTATCTTAGGATTTAAGACCAAAGTTCTCCCCTTGTTCAGTGGTACCTTCAGTTTTAAACCAATATAGATACAAAAGACATTATAGGAATACAAAGTAGATTTGAAATTAAGGGGCTATAAATCTTAAAAGTCTACCATTTTCAGTTTCAGTCAGATGATACATTAAAACAGGAAAAAAAAGTCATTGATGGGATTAAGATTTTGAAAATTAAAAGATGAACACTAAAGTTCATGTCAAAAAAACCCCCCAAAAACAAACAAAAACCTGCCATCATGTCACATTCCCTTAGCCATATTTTAGAAACAGGAGCAATCAAAAGATGCTTTTTTATAGGCATGACTGATTAGTGTCTGCTTCCCTTATCACAAGTACATCTTGTTCTAACATGGCCTTTAGTGCTATCTAAACCTCCCAATAAGGGTTAAATTCATCTAAATGTCAGAGTTAATGCAAATTTTCCTACATTTATTGAAAGAGGCAAACAACTCTCATCACTGAGCTTCCACTTAGTAGTAGAACATTGGCAGGAATAAAATGCTACCTGAAAAGAAACATGCCAGTATTTCTCAAGTAGTACTTTAAAAAGAACCCTTGGAAATTTCAAATCTATTCATCCTTTGGCCTTCAGATGTGAACTTTCATGCACTGGGGAGGAAGAGTACATGCTCTAGAATTAGGGGCCCAGCTCTAAGACATTGTTCTATCCCATTCCAGCTGTATGACCACTAATCCTCAAATCACTCACTTTAAACTGAGGCTCTTGCCTTACAGAGTTTGAAGAGGATTAAAGGAAATAGAAGTTAGTAAAGTACATGGATAAATAAGTTCGTCTTTCGTTTTTAGAGTGTGTGTACAATATACTTAAAAACATATGAAACCACTACATGTATCATGATATATCAGATTATGGTAAAAGAAGTAAAGAGTACAAATGAGAATGTGATTAAAATAAAATCCTGCAGGTTATTCTCTTCAATGGAGAAATGTCACGTTTGATGGGTTTAATGTATGACATATTGTTTTGGGAAGGGTGGAGCAACGTTTCTGAAACAGCTGGGAAATACTCTGGTCCGGTAGAGACGCTCTAACCCTGATTAGGCATCACTAATCAGGTTATACCTTCTGCACTGCCACGGCACACTGCTGGTATATATTTGGATTAATGGATTAAAAACAGACACCTTCATAGTAAAGAAGAGTTACAGACAGAATTAAAGTGAGGCTTACCCCCTAATTTATGATTACTTAGAAAAATTATAGATTTCTACATTTAATTTCAAATATGTTACCATTGTCAAAGATATCTAAACTACTCTCTAAAAGTATCTACCGACTTCAACACATCAAAAAGAATAAAACAGCACACAAATACTTATTGGAAAATATATATAATAAAAATTATGCTTCACGTTAGCTTTTTTTTTGCCCCTTATTATTTCTAAAAGTGGAGGGCATGATTCTCCAAATCATAAAAGTGATTTGTTACACTTTTACGGTTTCACCGAATCCACAGTCTATTATTAACAGGGGTCAGCAAATATTTCTGTAAAAGGCCAAAGAGTAAATATTTTAGGCTTTGTGGGTCATATGGTCTCACTGACAACTATTTAGTTCTGCCACTACAAAGCAGAAGCAGTCACAGGTAATATGTAAAAAAATGAGTGTAGCTGCGTTCTAATAAGACTTTATTTAGAAATACTGAAATTTGAATTTTATATCATTTTCCTGTATTATGAAATATTTTTTAATTCTTAAAAGCCATTAAAAAGTATAAAAACCATTTTTAGTTCACAGGCTTTTCACAAAAATAGGTGTAGGCCAGATTTAGTCCATGGTCCATAGTTTGTCAACCTCTCTATAAGATCAATTAAAAATGGTAAGTTTTACTGGTCGTTATAGGCTAATTCAATATCTGAGACAACATCAAGGATTACAGTGCTTATGACATCCTTTATTCAATTCACATAGAAAAGCATGCAGTATTAATGTAAAACAGTACAGTATTAATGTAAAATGTTCAGTGCACATTAGATAAACAAGTCATTAGCATACAAACCATTTTTAAAGGCCTATACAGGCATACCAAACATGTTTAGAATATACTTTTTCAGAGCCTAAATTAAAAATTGTGCTTAGCTCACCTATTCTCAACACTCTTCATGAAAAAAAAATCTGTCCTACATAAAAGATATTCTATTAACCAACTAAAACTTCTTTTTCTAAGTAAGGAAAACAGTGCAAGAAAGAATGCTACCATGCATACAGAGTTTCCACAAAGAACAGTAACATGCAAACAAGAACTTCACTCCAAAAAAGCTCCCCTGGGATGAAAGTGAATCAAGCATTTGGCAATGAGCACTTCCACACCTGTGTATCTGGAACAATGAAGCTACCATATTTAGGCTCCTCCAAACCCAACCAACCGTTCTATGCCTTCTTTCCAAAGTAGGCTCAATTTCTGATTTTCAGCACACACAAAAATATGAGGAAATGAAAGCTACCTCACATAAAACAAGTATTTTCATATAGAAAATGTTTTTTCATTGTAGCAAAAGATTCTCACAAAAACTGTACAAAACACAATGTTAAAAATGCAAACATACATATACAAAACCTAAAAAAAAAAAGGTAAATGAATATTGGACTAAGGTTAGAGTGCGCTTTCTCCACCATAGCCCTGCCTAAAAGTTGAGCCATCACTAAACATAAATAAAAAAGGACAGGCAAAATAATTCCCAGCTTAGAAAAGTTTTAAAGAAACTCAAGTGTCTTATGAGCAGTGTATAGACAACCCAAAAAGTTTTATTTAAGGAATCCAAGTTTTGAAGACAACCGAGGCTCATTAATTGGCTACTGTATTTAACAGCTAAATCAAGACCTAAGAAAACATAACACACCCAAACCAGATACATATAATATTCATTAAAAGAAACCCTCTCCCTCTCCCTATCTTTTCTGGTTAAAAAGATGCCCAAATGAAATGAAAAAATGACAAACTCTTTAAAATGAACAGAAGTATTTTAGGTACAGGCTAATCCACCATTCTGACTTGATACTTGACTACATATTATCAATTCAACATCGTACAGAACTTTTATGAGGGAAAAAAAGTAACTTTAAAAACTTCTATTCCTCTCAGGACAAAAACATAAATGACACCTTTCTAACCAGTCAACTTTTAGTTGCTTTTGATGGGCTGGCATTGGAAAGACTGCTCTGGATTTTTCTTTTCGTTGACTGATTTGTATTTTTATTCCTCTTCTCAGGCACAAAGGAAGCAGACCAAGGAGACTGAAGGTGGTTATGAAGACCATGCATCTCTGAGGTCATCTTAAATAAAGAAGACCCAAACCTCTGATCTTCAAATAGCCGGTGTGAACTGCTTAACAAAACACCCTGGGAAAACTCAGTCTGAAACAAACAGCTTGGGGGTTTGATTTCATTAGTTCCTGGGTTAGAACCTGTATGGAGAGAAAAATCTTCATTCATTTCTTGGTCAGATGGAGAGAGGAGGAAAAAAGAAGTGGGTTTCCAATCATTTCCATTTTCTAACTGATCAGTAGTTAGAGAACCTTTGGAAAGGTTTGGCTTAGTTCTTTCTTCCAACTTATCTGGCTCCTCAAGAAATTCACTGCCTTGAGAGGACTTTGATAACACGTCTAAGTCCACTGACTTAAAACCATTATTACAAGGGCTCTTGCTATTGTCTGATTCCGACATCATTGAATCCAACTCAGAGATTTTGTCAAGGTAAGCTGCGTCCATGGAGGCTTCACTGGATGTTCTTGTCCGATTCATTTCAAATGAGCGAATAGAATTCAACCTCTTAGATAAGCAGGAGCCTGATTTCTCACTTAATTTTAAAGAAATTTCTCCAACAGAATTTGCTATTGTGTTCCCCTCTGAGCTTTCAAAATCCAAGTTTTGGGCATAGCTTGTGGAACAACAGTCCCAAAATCCTGTCTTTGAGGAAGCAAAACATTCTGATTTCTTTTCATTTTCACTTCTATCATCTTCTGATGAATCTTTATTACAAACATTCGGAGAATCACAAAAATCATCAAACACCAATTTTCTAAGATGGTTTGAGTGCTTTTTGGAACCTACTGCTTTAACTACAGAGCTCTCTCTATTTTCTGGAGTACTGAGCTGAAGGCAACTAAGGGACAAAGGGGTACAAGGAGCTGGAAGATCATAAAGTTCTTCATCTTTGTAGGGAATACAATCACTTGGCTTATTACCCCAATCTCTTTCTAAATAAGTATCCATGCTTGTATCTGTCACATCTAACATTATTTCCACCTGTTTTTGATATAGGTCTTTGTTCTTAGAACAATTTGGTTCTGTTTTGCTGGTGCTTTCCTGCCTGGCAGAACTAGAACTAGAAGGTTTTGCCAGGTGAGAACTTGAGGTGGATGAGCCAAGAGGCTTTCTGGCACCATCACCTTGATTCTTTGATGTCATATCCTCCTCATTGCCTATGCTCCCTTTGCCATCTGTAGAAAGTGCTCTCTGGCAAATGGAATTCATAGCTTCCTTCTCTTCACTTGAATTTTTTAGCTGTGAAATTTGAGATTCTAGTTCCTCTATATACTTATCACTTCGTTCCAGGGCTTTCTTGAGGCGATTGGTTTCACGTTCATGCTGTTCTACTTTGGACTGAAGAGCAGCTACCGTAAACCTTCCAAACCTGCAAGGAATGGAAAGATAGTTAACTTTACAGTTCAAGTTTTTTTTTTTTTTTTTCCCTTTTCAAAGTTTAAGAGGGCATCCTGGCTCAACCCATTTCAATTTCACATACCAATGACATTTCAGACCACCCGATGAACAGGTCAAAAGCAATGCCAGATGTAGTATCTTCAGAAAAGAGTTTTCACTTTATGTAATAATATGCATATGATCACAATAGCAAAGATCTAATAGGATACTTTTGTGGTCAAATCAGATTAGTAGTGGCAGAAGGTCAGACACGCACAAACTCACTGCTGATTTCCCTTCCAAGAGTTAGCTCTCTCAATTCAGCTCATATATGCATGCAGGGTTATCCCCTAAAACAATGGCAAAGATTTATGATAACATTTGAACAGTGGTCCACATCCTGAAATATTTACATTCAATCATTTTCCTATCGTACAGCAGTGTTTTACAATACATTTCTTATACAATGTCACCTTGTCAAACATAAAATGCCAATTTGAAATTCAGAAGTCTTAGCAGTCCCAGCAGGAGTGGTTTTAAATACTTATTTGGACCCTTTCAATTATAGCTACTCTTGATCTGAAGCTTTTACTTGGCTTTTCTGAACACTGGGCTTTAATTTATTCCAGCTCTACTTATTTTTGGCATTTTACAACTGTGTGGGACATCAATCTCATTTCTTCCAACTTTGAAATACAAAGTCAGTGCTTGTGGTTCCAATATATTACACATAAAAACATCTTCACATTTTCTGAAAAGGAACATTTTGGAGAGTAACCGAAAAAGAACATATCAAAAATTCACTTCTTTTACTCAGGATTATCTTGTTTTCATTATTCCCTTAAGAATGGGTACTGGGGGGTGCCTTGGTGGCTCTGTTGGTTGGGTGACTGACTCTTGATTTCTGCTTGGGTCGTGATCTCAGGGTCATGAGATTGAGCCCTAAGTGGTGCTCTGTCCTCTCCACAAAAGTTCTTTTAAAAAGTCTCTTTCTATAATCTTTTTAATGACTTAAATATTGACCTCTGTTAAAGAATTCATGGATTATCTGTTTGGAGCAAAGTACTTGAAAAGATGGCTTCTAAAAAAAATTTTTTTTTAATCTATGGGTTTATCTTTTCTTCCTTTCCCCCCTAATTATAATTACAATTAAGGGGCGCCTGGGTGGTTCCTTGGTTTTGGCTCAGGTCCAGATCTCAGGGTTGTGGGATCAAGCCCTGCCTAGGTTTTGGCTCATCAGAGTCTGCTTCCCCTCTCCCTCTGCTCTCCCAACCCCCAACGTGCACACACGCTCTCTCTCTCTCTGAAATAAATAAATAAATAAATAAATAAATTTATTTTAGAAGTTATTACAATTAAGAGAATGTACTAGGTATTTTAACCAACTGAGCCACCCAGGCGCCTCTGTACTAGGTATTTAAAAAAAACAAAAACAAAAAAAACAAAGAAGAAACCCACAGTAATTACCTTTTAGAGACAACCACTACATGTGCTCTCTCACTCAATGCCCAACACCACCTCCTACACTACAGCCCAATTCACTCTCTAGCTCACTCTGACAAAATTCCTGCTCTGATCACTATGGGGGGGAAAAAGCAGAGCAAAGGTAAATACAGATTCATAAAATCTCAGTTCCTTTTAAGGAAAAGACACAGTATTGAATATTGATCTACTCACTGTAATCAACCTCTAAAAAACAAAGCAAAAACCACAGGTATAACAAAAACAAAACCAGCTACAATAACAAGTACCCCTGTTTTAAAACCAATTTTACTACTATGAATATCTGGCTAAAAGAATGATGGTAGCTTTTCCTTCTTTGTTAGAGAAAAATGTTGTAGTTTATATATGTAGTATTTGACAGAGTTTCTGCAAGAGAATTTTAAAGAGCAGACGAATATCTTAAGGACATCAGCAAAAATGTTTTTAAGTTCTTGATAATAACTACTCTAAAATCAAATAACCCACATATTTTTAAATGGAAAAAACATGTAGCATGTTTACTTAATGCAAACAGCAAAAGTGACAGCCTTAAATTTGCTTACCAAGATAAAATTTATCTTAATTTCTTACATGCAATTTTTACAATAAAGGTAAACTCAGAAGAAGAAAAAAAAAATCAAACAATTCTTTAAAGATTTATTTATTTTAGAGGGAGACAGAGAGCGAGAGGCACAAGTTGGGGGAAGGGCAGAGAAGGAGACAAACAGACTCCCCACTGAATGTGGAGCCCTACACGGGGCTTGATCCCACAACCCTGAGATCATGATCTGAGCGGATATTGAGTTGGATGCTCAACCGACTATGCCACCCAGGTGCTGAAAAATCAAACAATTTAAAATCAAACAGTGTTGGGGCGCCTGGGTGGCTCAGTGGGTTAAGTCTCTGCTTTCGGCTCAGGTCATGGTCTGAATCCTGGGATCAAGCCCCACATTGGGCTCTCTGATCAGCTGGAAGCCTGCTTCCCCCCCTCTCTCTGCCTGCCTCTCTGCCTACTTGTGATCTCTCAAATAAATAAATAAATAAAATCTTAAAAATAAATAAATAAAATAAAATAATGTTATTAGGTAGTTAAGTCAGCTATTACCAAAGGATGTCCTTGGGAACTCAGAGGCTTACGTAAGAAAAGACTAGTGACAAATAAGAAATGTTTCCCAAAGTATTAGCAGCTTTTTATTAGAAGGTTTTAACCTGGAATTTCAAACATGTCACTTTAAGATCCTACATTTGCCCCTCTGTTTTTTCTTTTTTTTAAATTATGTTTTTAAAAGAAGTTAACAAATGGTTCTGAGTTGAAGTCAAAATGACAGCCCCATCCATGTATTCTGGGTTACTTCAGAAAGCTGAAGTGCCATAAGAACTAACAACAAAGGCCAGCAATGGGGGCACATTTGACAGGGACAGCCAGTAGAAATCACTGATGGGGCTGGCTGTTTTCTAAAAGGTCACTGCCCTCAATTCCCCAAAGTTCCATTTCAATACTTTACAAGTCTATAATACTTTGAGTGATCAGACCTTTTTACCACGCTAATAAGAGGCCTGTGCTGGTAGGCAAACTAACAGAAATACATAGTGAAAGCCAATGGAACGGATCAATTAATTAACCTATCCACGTAATTTTTTTAATCTTTCTCTCCCTGATTAGAGTGTAAGCTCCAGGAAAGCAGGGAGTCTGACCATCTTACATTCACTGCTAGCTCCCTAGAGCAATTCCTGGTATACAGCAGTCCTCATTAAATATTTCTTGAATAGATGTTATTTTCTACTTTCAGATAGATGCATTAGTGCCTTACATTAAGACAGATCCAACAGCATAGGATAAGCCAAAGGTCCTTGGGTCTCTTTTACATGTAAGTATTCTGAATCACTATATTACTAAACTGAATGTTTCATACATTTGACTGTTTTGTTTTGTTTTTTTTCATTGACACTAAGGAAAGCAACAGAGAACAACATATACAGAATATAGTTCTGTGGCTTTTGTTTTTGTGTGTGTGTGTGTGTGTGTTTTGTTTTGTTTTTTTTTTTTTAAACTACAGGCTTGCCATCTTATATTGCTCCTTCTAAAAAAAACCTGCCACTTATGGCACATGGTGGCTCAGTCAGTTAAGCATCTGCCTTCAGCTCAGGTCATGATCCCAGGGTCCTGGGATGATTCCGTGTCCTGTCTCCCTGTTCAGTGAGGAGCCTGCTTCTCCCTCTCCCTCTGCCCCACCCCCTGCTCATGCTCTCTTTCTCTCCTTTCTCAATCAAATAAATAAATAAAATCTTAAAAAAAAAACCTGACACTTTAACCTTAGCAAAAGAATGGAAACATATGAGACTTTTGACATAGCTATTAGGAATTTTAAGCTTACCCTGGATTAGTGTATTAGATTTGGCAAAAGGAAATTAATCAAGTCACAGAGAAATAACAATTATTTGTTAATAATATCTGCATATCTGATGCTATACATCTATAAAAGAAGACAATGAAGATAAGAGCTTATTTAACTTTGGGTTTTAATATTCTTATTCACACTAATTCCAGATATTTCCAGAGTACATAACATTAAGTGAATCAATGCCAAAGCAAGCCGGAGGGAATTCTAACATCATTTACCATACTTCCTTTTCCTGAGCAAATTTCAAAATGGAGTATTTTTATAAACATTCCATTAGAGACCAAAAGGCTTTGATTTTCAAAGTAGCAGTGATGGCCAAAGGCTTCATTATGTCAGAGAAAACATCGTAAAGCAGTTTGGGAGTTACAACTGATATATTGGAAGTGTGCTAGAATCTGGGAGAAGCTTAAAGGATTTCTCAGCTTTCAGTGTTAAGGGATATACACATTCTGGATTAGGGCTCCCCTTGCCTGAAGAGCTACAGAGGTACAAGATAGTTCCTGTTCCTACTAACAGTAAGAGAAATGAAAGTCCTATTAGTTTGACCTTTAAGGTATTATACCTAGAATAGAGTATGACTAATAATGAAAAGCTCCTCAGGGGACGCCTGGGTGGCTCAGTTGGTTGGACGACTGCCTTCGGCTCGGGTCATGATCCCGGAGTCCCGGGATCGAGTCCCACATCGGGCTCCCAGCTCCATGGGGAGTCTGCTTCTCCCTCTGGCCTTCTCCTAGCTCATGCTCTCTCTCGAATAAATAAATGGAATCTTTAAAAAAAAAAAAAAAAAAAAAAAAAAAAAAGAAAAGCTCCTCAGTTCAGATTTTCTCATAGCCCATTATGCAGGAGTAATAGGATGTGTTTGAAGGGAATTAAAAGAAAGCAAATGTGGTAAAAGAATAAATGCCAGAACGAAGTACCAAAAGACCTAACTTCTAGTGCTATGCTGCCATTAACTAGTTATGAGAACTTGAGCAATTAACTTGTCTCTCTAGTTCTCAATGGCATCCCTAACAAAAGGGACAAAATCAGCAAGCCCAGTGGGTTGCTGAGACCACTAAACTTCTAAAACATCTTCAGGACATAGGGAGACATGAGGGAAGTGAACCCATCTGCCCCCCATGTATCTTTGATTTCATATCCTTTCCTTACTTGCTAGATGAAGTAGCAATTATGAAACAAAGTGAAAGCAATCTTTGGATCTGGACCAGCTTTTAGGATCTGGCCTATGTGACAGTTTTTCAGCACTGATATCCTTGCCATACATGCCTCCAATACACATAAATTTCAGTTGCCACAGTTTAGGTAAATAACACCAGTTATTTAACAAAGGGGCTCAAATTTACATTATATTAACTGTAACTAACTGCATGAAACTGAATAAAATAAATATTTCAATACTTGCTTTTCAGTTCACAAGACAATACATACATAACAGATGTACATCAGTGACCAATCAGGTCACTTCTTTCCAAGTCTGAAAGTGGTTGGTCCCTCTGCATCTGTTACTCAGTTCACACACAGACAGTAACACAAGCAGTACTGTCACATACATTTTACAGGAATGGATCATCAAAAGACAGAACTGGCCAACAAAAATGAAGGTGCAGCAAAGAACTAAATAGTGATCAATGCCAGAAGTAAAACTGGAATCAAATGTAAATGTAGTTATTGAAGAACTGACCATGGAAACATTGAAACTGCCACCATCTGAGAGACCCTGGCAATGCCTGAGGAATTTGGGAGTGACAAACTTATTGACATAAATGAGAAAAGTAGTTTTGATGAAAAGAATAAAGTTATCTAGAGAAAGTGGCAGGTTAGCAAAAAACTTCACATTAAAACAATATGGAGATATTTCATGACATTGAAAGCATTAAGGATAAAATGTTCGAAGCTGATGCAAACTCAGGAGTATGACAATCGTCAAGGCATTAGAAAAGTTGCTAGCAGCTTCATATCATAAGTTATAGGATAAGAAGACAAGCACTATTCAGATTATTTCTCACAGGTTTTTTTTTTTACAAAGAAATAAAATACTTTATTTCACAATGTTTCTAATGGTTTAAATTATACTAAATATTAGTGTGCTAAATATTAGTTTTACTCTTTTCACTTCCATAAACATTTATAACTGACAGTAAGAGATTTAATGTTTTGACAAAAAATATTAAAGTTTATAAAGGAACTTGATTCTTCCCATTGATTAAGACTGCTTTTCATGGTTTTTACTTGAATGGCCTTTTTTTGGTCCTCCACTACTGTACAAAGTAAGGATTATCTATACTAAAGGAATAGTTGATATATAAGGAAACCAAGTAAACTTACTTGAGTCTTGGAAGTTTTTTTAAAAGAATAACCCATTCATAGAGGGCATTTTATTGCAGAGTTGCCTGTTTACATAACTGCAGTTACATATCTTCTCATTCCCTGACTTTCAGAGATATTAGAAAATATCTTATTTTAAACATAGAGCAGAGGTAGGGTTTCAAAGAGAAGAACATTCCATTATTCTTTTCCCTTTCTTAAATATTTTTTCCTAAAGTAAAACTCACCAGAGATTACCTGAACTTGCAAATTCCTCTTTTTGATTACAGGTAACAGAAGTAGCTTGTAATATGAACTCTTCAGAAACATGAATTTTGATAGGAGTGGAAGAAAAGGGAGAGGCCCAGTACTGTGTTCTGCCTTGTGCTTATGTGTGCAATTGGGCAGACAGCATATTTCAGGGGAAAAGGGCAGAGAGGACCAGGACTACAGGAAGCTCAAAATTGTACTTGGTGGTGGGGGCCTTTTGCTCTCACCTGTTTCCAAAGAGTTGCTTGTGTGTTTACCCTTATCTATCTCACCCTTGTACACATGTCAGAAGGATGGTTGTAGGCATTCTGTCTTTAAACTACTAGGGAAGCTTTGGGAAGTAGCTGATAGATTTTTATCTGCTGCAGAGCTGTATGACTTGCCATGTTTCAAGAGTTTTCTCTTTTTAAAAGTAAACATCCAGTGATGAAAATGCTACATTCTTAGAAAATTTATTAATCATAAAAGTACCGTCTATGACCAATCCTAGACACAAGTTGGTTCCACAAATAATATGTTAAATAATATGAACCATACTAAGAAAATAGCAAGAAATTCTTCCCCCCGATGACTCAAGGCAACATTTCTGTTTTCTGGACCACCATCAAATAAAAAAAGAAAGAAAGAAACAGCCCATAATCAAATAAATAAATAAATGAACTTTTGTGATGGAATTTACCAAAAGTAAGTGTAACAAGTAAGTCTTTAAGAGTAGCCTGACCACTACTGATAATGACAGCAACAAAAATAATAGCAGCAACCAAATTTACTAAATGTTTACTTAAATCCAGCACATTGCTATATGCTTGTTATATATTATCTTTCTGATTTAATTGTCCTATCGACCTAATGAAGGAAGATCTGTTATTTTTTATTTTAAGGATGAGAAATGAGAAGCTTCAAAAGACTCTCTCTTGTTCACGGATTTGCAGAAAGTGGCAGAAATGGGATTTGAATTCAAGTGTGTGTCTGAGTCCAAACACCATGTCTGACATTATATGAAGTGCTTGAACATGAGCTCCCTTCTTCAGAAATATAAGTACCTATTTATGCTGTAATGTAAAATACAAGCTAGGATTGCTGAGCACACAGTCTGTACACACAGTTAACTAACTAGGATTATTGTAATATTTACTAATACATACACATGCTAATAAAACATGGAGAGGAAAAAAGGGATCAACAGATATGTATATACAAAGTTGATAAATATTTATCAAAAATCTACCATGTTTTAGACACAAGTTCAAGAATATTTTGCAATTTCAAAAGATCATTTATTAAAGTGGCCTTGCAGGAAACTATAGCATAGACAGATCACCCTGACAAATGCCAACCCAAAGAAGGTAGCTATTTTAACCAGAGATATGTAGACTAAATTGGAACCCAAACCACAAATTTGAAAGCCCCATCTTTAGGTGTGCTAACAACAGAAAGTATATATGATCATTTTGCATACCTCAAGCATAATCAGCAGGCATCTTCAACTATAAGAAAACAATGCTACTTGGGTGAAATGAGAAAATTAAAAATGTAAAATTTTAGGGCCAAAGCATCACATAGGTACTTGTCCCGGGGTCTAATATTGAGGAATAAAAAAAAAATACAAGCCACATTATGCTGCCTCTTAGTTTTAGCATAAAACAAAGTGCTTCAACATTTGCAAGAATAAAAAAAGTCACAATTTCCTCCTTAAAGACAAAGGTCACACGAGCAGAGGAACTGATAAAGAATTAAGGCCCATGCAGCCATTCTTCCTTCTACCTCCCAGAAGTATAAAGATCAAGGTACAGTCTGCTTTGCAAGCTTTCAAAGAAAGAGAAGCTTCCAAACGTAGAGCAGAGTTTTAAAATAACAGCTCACATTATTAATACAATTTTAAAGGAAGTTTTATATGTGTGTGTGTTTATTAAGCTAAACTAACCATGTATTTGTAGTTGGAAATTGTGACGTTGAAAAGTCTTGCTGAGATACCTAGAAATTCTTAACACAAACAACCTTAGTATTGGGCTGCATATGTAAATTGAAGAGGAACAGATTCCCTTTTGTGGTCTCTAAAAAGGGCTGATATATCTACCTATCTATATCTATATCTATCTTTATATCTATATCTATCTATATATAGTGTGCATATATATATATATATTGCACCTGTGAAGGTGGACTACTCTTTTAACTATGAAATAAATTCCATTTTATTTGATAAATACATTTCACTTCAATTCCACATAGAAATGCACCCTAATTTTCTTTCTCAAAAGAAAAGATCAGCTTTGAGTTTATAGGACATCAGTGGGGATCCTAATCTTTCGTGGAAGGAAATAAACTATACACAAAAGATAGTTCATATCTTTTTACAGTTCTAGAAGGAATAAAGGACTTATATGTTTTCCCAAATATAATAACCTTAACGAAATCTCAACAGTATAAGAGGACAACTATTGTTACATGAAAAAAAGCACACTTAAAAATCTCTGGACTGGTATTTATCTATACATGTTCACCACAGTTAAATCAACCTCTCTCTCACCTTAAGGAACAATCTAAAACAAAATAAAACAAAAAAGACTGTGATCCAGCCACCCTGTAATTATTACTATGATGACAGTTACTGAGGACTTAAAGTATGCTGAGGGGTAAGAGAAAGGAAAACAAAAGGAGTAGAAGACATTCTTGTTCTTAAGCAGTTCCTAATATTCCCAACGACCTTATTGCTTAGTCATTACCATGCAATGCAGGCTCCTAAAATATCTTATCAATACAGTAAAGACAAGCTGACAGAAAACTGCAAGAACTGTCCATCCCCAATCAGCTGAATACCCAGAGAAGGGCCCCTCAGGCAACTGAGGGGCCTGCGCACACCTGGCTGTCACCGTTTGGCCCCAGGGTATCCTCAGACTCCCCTGACAGTCTATAAGTTCCCCTTCCGGGAAATCCAAAGGGCATAGCAGAATCAGTCATCAGATCAGGCTGGGGTCAAATACCAGGAATCATGGCGTTTGTCAGAGCAGAATCATGAGAAGTAAAAAAGCCCAGAATAAGTTAACAGGGGACAACAGCCAAGCCAGCAAGACCAGAGGTGCTGCCAGGCAAGCTCAAAGACTGGAGTAGTCTGAGTGGTACTGGCATGTCTTGAGACACAGTGTAGGACGAGCAGAACTGTGAACCAAGGAGACACAGCTCAGAGTCAGTCAGCATGGAGACAGATAAAGGCAGGATAAACCCAGTTCAAGTAAGGAGACGAAGATAAGAAATCTTGTCTGGGACCCCAGCAACATCACCTCCTCCTTTCCCCTTTCTTGGTCCCAGTCTCTAGTATGACTCAGGAAAACCCTCCGCTCTTCTCATTTGGAGAAAATCCCAAGAATCTTGGAATTTCTTTTCCTTATAAACTCTTTGTACTTTAAGCTTCTAGAAAGCTCAAAATCTTAATTCTCTGGTTAATTCCCTCCACATTGCAGCATGAAGGACTCCTTCCTTTTCCCAGTCTCCAGAGAAGGAACACACACGCACAAACACACGCACAGTGATACACACACTTACATGTATTTTAGACAGATACACATACAGCATGCATTTTTATAAATATGTCTTAGCTCCAAGAAGCTAGCTGGTAGATTAACTGAGCATGAAAGTCATGGAACTTGTCAGTATACCAGATCCTTAGTAATACAAGAACGATGGGAAGAACAAGAAGAAAAGTGTTTCTTCTGTCTTAGGAAATCATGGAGGGCTTCAAATAGAGTAACAACTGAAGAGGAATTAACAAGGCAGAATAAAAGGGAGTGGCTACTGGGGATGACCAGGGAAAACAAAGGAAAAGGCATGAGCAAAGGTGCAAAGGCATGTCATAACATGGCAAATCTGGACCCTGTAAGAAACTCAGTCTGGCCAAAGCAGACTATAAGAAGGGGAAGGTTGGAGAGGACATAAAAAGGCCAAAGCTCAAGTCATATTGTAAAGAGCCTCCCATATTTGTGAAGAAATTTGGGCTTTAATTTGAGGACAATGGGGAATCAAAGGTTATTAAATAAGGGAATGAGATGATCAAATATATATTTTGGAATCTTGGCAATAATAAGGCAGATGCTTTAGGGTTAAGAGTGGAAAAGAAGAATAAGCATAAGATTGTTAAAATAGACTAAGCAAGAAATCATGTGGATCTAAACTAGTGGGAATACGAAGATAGATTACAGAGACATTTAAGAGGTAGGATAGATAGACTATACTAAACAATTAGGTGTGGGATGAGGAGAAGGGGTGGATAAAGAAGACTGAGGTGTTTATCTGAGGCAACTATATGAGTAGTAAAGCCATTAAGGATAGGAACAAAGCAAGAGGATAAACAATCTTTGGAGTAGAAAGGATAATGGATACAATTATTTAGACACACACCTCTATCAGTTCTTTGTGCTACACATGGTTCCAAGGACATAAAATTACTTCCGTTCATCCTCGCAGTAACACATCATCCACATTTTATATAATGAAAATAATGGCTCCAAGGGATTAAGTAATTTATTGACTGCTATTTATCTATTCATTTAATTATTCAACAAATATTTATCAGATGCCTTTCAGGTGCTGGGGTTTTGCAAGTAACGGAAATAGGCAGTAAGATTCTTACCCTTGGGGAGCTTAGAGTTAAGAATGGAAGGGACAGACAACAAACAGATCAAGTAATTAAACAAACAAGATAATTTCAGACTGATTAGGGTTAGGAAGACAATAATACTATAACCTGGGTTCAGTACTAGCTCACAGCTAGTACTAGCTCAATAATACTATAACACAATACTTATATATGTGTTATAATACTATAACACAATTCCTAACACAGGTTAGGAATACAATAATACTATAACCTGGGTTCAGTACTAGCTCACAGCTAGTACATTTCATTAATTCATTAGTTCATTAAAAGTACATTTCAAGTTTTAATTTATTTAACCCTTACTACTACCTATAAGATAGGTACTACTATTGGCCTTATTTCACAAAAGTCAAGAACAGAGATACAAAAAGGTTAACTGTCTTCCCCCAAATCACAGAGAGTAAGTTGACAAAACCAGAGTTCAGTCCTACGGAGTGTGACTCTGGAGCCTGTGCTCAAAATCACACACTATACTGCTTCGTCATGCCATGATTTTATCACTGTGGTATCACAATAAGACAGAGTAAGGAATTTAGAAGGTACTAAAGCAGAGGGCTGCTTCAGAATGATGTTCAGGAAAGGCCTCTCTGAATCTGATGACAGAAGGAGTCAGCCACATAAAGATATGGAAGCAGAACATTCTAAGCAAAAAGAAAAAATCCATCATGTTTTAGAAACAGAGGAAGGCCAGTATGGCTGGAGCAGCATGAGCCAGCAGAATGATACGAAGTGTAACAGGCAAACATAGACTGGTTTGTGAAGAATCCAGATTTTATTTTAGGAAAAAAACTAAACAAATGGGACAGTTTTAGGTAGGAGACTTTTATATAAATTTTGATTTATATTTTATAAAAACACAATTTCAAGTATGGTGAAAATGAAGTGGGTAGGGGAAGGAGGGGCTGAGTGCGAGCGGGGACATTTGCATCCAGGTAATCTGTCTCCAGTGCTAAGCATTTATTTGAACACCACACTATGTGGTGAATTTAAGGTGTAGGATCTTGGGTGAAGGTATCAAATAGACAAATAAAAATCTATAGCTGAGGAAAAAAGGTAAAACCAAACAAAGATTTATTATATTTTATTTTATTTCTGACATACAGGTAGATGATTATTAAAGCTATGGGAGTAAATGAGATGGCTCATCAAGGAACACAAATACAGCAAAAAGAGAAGAAATCCCAGGTCATAATCTATTAAATCAATCCTTTCCTCTTCAGAGTACTTTTTTTTCTTATACTAATAACAGAAAATACTATTCACTATCCAGAGAGTATCTGGAGCCTTTACCTTCCCCCAGAAGAAGCAGGGGCGGGGGAAGACTGGTCCATAATGACAAGCCTTGCAGGAAGAGCTGCATACAGGGAGACATTATCAAATCCATAGACCTCACTAAAGACACAATGACAAGAACACATAACATTCCTGAATACGTATTTCCAGAAAGGAAAGCCATTAATCCAACTATAACCAAGTTTGATATTAATGGCCTACAGAGTTTTGTACATGGAGTTTAACACCCTGGGCTGTTAAGGTAAGTTAGTAGCCAAGGACAAGAACTGTTGCTCCACTAAAGCCTCCTAATAGCTGGCACAAACCACAAAACTCTGCCTAATGTGCCCAGAGCAAAAAAAAAAAGGCACAACTGAAGAGAAAGATCTCAGAGAGGGCATGAAACTTTCTAATGCTTTAAAAGTCAATTCTTCATATCTCTTCAAGCTTAAAAAAAAAAAATTACTAAGGAACTCCTAATTCTATCAAGAACAAGTATATCCACATTTCTGGGCACAGTTTAGGAATAGTAACTGAAGCCAAGGATATTTAGGAATATGAGAAATGTTAACACTAAAGTCTTCCCTTAAGCTTCTCATTCTTGTTGTATTTTTTTACCATGTGGAGGTGTGACATGCTTGGTATTCCCCACTGAACAGGAGACTGAGAACAGGCCTTTCTGTTTAAAGCAGAGAATGATGGATATCGTGGAGTCATGCTAACCAGCTATTTAAGCGGGGTGATGAAGGTCACAATGGAGAGATATGCAAATTACAGAGAGGACTTCTGCTCTGATGAGTTTGAGAAGGAAGCCACCATGTTTCTCAAGCGTAACTGTAGCTACTACTGGAGACAAGGGACTGGAACTAAAGAGACTACTTAGTATTTCTAACAGTTCAAGCTGTTTCCTCTAGCTCAGAATGCCTTCCTTCTCATAGAAATCTCCATCTTTCAAAGCCAGGCTCAAGTCCCCCTCTTTTTTTTTAAAGGATTTTATTTATTTACTTATTTGAGAGAGAGAGGGAGACAGAGCACAAGCAGGGGGAGCAGCAGAGGCAGAGGAAGAAGCAGACTCCCTACTAAGCAGGGAGCCTGACATGAGACTTGATCCCAGAACCCTGAGATCATGACCCAAGCCGAAGACAGACACTTAACAGACTGGGCCACCCGGGTGCCCTCAAGTCCTGTCTCTTTGATAAACACTCTCACCATTGCAACACACTGGTCATTCCCTGAACTCCTACTGAGGTCTCTGATATTTGATTTAGTATCTGTTCTGTATTTGTTTCATATATTTTTGTCTCTTGCCTTCGTTAGATTATGAGCTTTCTAGAGGTAGGAACCATGTTTCATGGGTTTTATTTTTTTATTATACATCCCCTTTCTTCTTTTTTTTTTATTTTTTAATTTTTTTTAAAGATTTTTTTTTAATTTTTTTATTTTTTCAGCATAACAGTATTCATTATTTTTGCACCACACCCAGTGCTCCATGCAATCCGTGCCCTCTACAATACCCACCACCTGGTGCCCCCAACCTCCCACCCCCCACCTCTTCAAAATTCTCAGATCGTTTTTCAGAGTCCATAGTCTCTCATGGTTCACCTCCCCTTCCAATTTCCCTCAACTCTCTTCCCCTCTCCATCTCCCCTTGTCCTCCATGTTTGTTTTTTTTAATTTATTTATCAGAGAGAGAGAGGGAGAGAGAGCAAGCACAGGCAGACAGAATGGCAGGCAGAGGCAGAGGGAGAAGCAGGCTCTCCGCCGAGCAAGGAGCCCGATGTGGGACTCGATCCCAGGACGCTGGGATCATGACCTGAGCCGAAGGCAGCTGCTTAACCAACTGAGCCACCCAGGCGTCCCTACATCCCCTTTCTTCTATTAAAATATTCTATAGTCTACATTTTAGTATTCATTTCTAGAAGAAAATATAGACATTTTTCTTAGGTAACCACAATACATAAATAACATTAACAGTAATCCCTTGGTATCACCTAATATCCAGCTCATATTCAAATTTACCCAATTGCCTCAAAAATGTCTTTGAATGCTTTGTTATGAATCAATATCCAAAGAAGATCCATATACTGCATCTGATTATGACTTTTAATTCTCTATTATTGTAAAGCACATCCTGCTTCCCATTTTGTCAATGTTTTTTAATTCATTTTTTAAAAATTTAAAATCAATTAATTCAAAATCAACTACTATAGTGTATTATTAGTTTCAGAGGTAGAGTTTGTGATTCATCAGCTGCATATAACACCACCTAGCCATTTTTCCTATTAAGTGTACCACATTTGGGATCTGTCTTGTTTCCTCCTAGTCTTAAGAGCTATGTTTATCAGGGCTCCTGGGTGGCACTGTCGGTTAAACATCTGCCTTTGGCTGGGGTCATGATCCCCAAGTCCTGGATCGAGCCCCACGCTGGGCTCTTTGCTCCGCAAGGAGTCTGCTTTTCCCTCTCCCTCTGCCTGCTGCTCTGCCTTCTTGTGCTCTCTCCCTCTCTGTCAAATAAATACATAAATAAAATCTTAAAAAAAAAAGAAGAGCTATGTTTATCATCCCTTTACTCAACAAATATATATTAGGAGAAGAATACAGCCAGAACTCTATAAAATGCAGTGGCTAAAATAGTGAATACAACTATAGTCCTGGCTTAGAAGAAAGCCGTAAAACAGTTATACAAAATATTAAAAACTAGCAATTATGATATGTGCTATGATGGGAAAGTACAGAGTAGTAAGAGAAATTATAGCAAGGCAACCTAACCTACTTTAAAGGTCAGGTAGAGTATTTACTTTATCTAGTTCAATGCACCTTGTACAGCGTTAAGTAAATAAACATTCAGTACTCCCAGGCTGGCTGGGAGAGTAAGTTTTCTTCAAATTATCGGCCTTGTAAACTAAAGGACATATCACCACCTCTGGAGTTACAAACATTAGATATGATTCTCTTAGGAGTCCATGTTAGGGGCGCCTGGGTGGCTCAGTGGGTTAAGCCTCTGCCTTTGGCTCAGGACATGATCTCAGGGTCCTGGGATTGAGCCCCACATAGGGCTCTCTGCTTAGCAGGGAACTTGCTTCTTCCTCTCTCTCTGCCTGCCTCTCTGCTTACTTGTGATCTCTCTGTCAAATAAATACATAAAATCTCAAAAAAAAAAAAAAAAAGGAGTCCATTTAAAGAAAACTGAAAGGGCAAACATATCATTTTCCATAGTGAAATAAACTTATTTTAGAAGAGAAGAAAAATTCAGGAACTGGCTATATAAAATCAAAGAAAAAGATCCCATTTTTTGGACCACCAGTTTAGATATTAGGACAATGGATTTTTGACAAGGAACAGAATGGATATTACTGAAGCCGAGAAGAATATGCTTAGTAGAATATCTAACATACTGCTGAAAAAGGCTTTTAGGTTAAAATTGAGGAAGGAAAATTATCCAGGCACACCTTAAGACTGTATATAATGGATGGAAAAAAACGGAAAAACAGTAACAGAGAAGATAAATAA
Source organism: Lutra lutra (assembly GCF_902655055.1). Lineage (NCBI taxonomy): Eukaryota > Metazoa > Chordata > Mammalia > Carnivora > Mustelidae > Lutra > Lutra lutra. The sequence continues at coordinate 171,779,036 of NC_062280.1, forward strand.
TAACCCAGTTTTTCACCTTAAAAGGTTACGGCACTGTTTTTAAAGAATTATAAAATATATTACTTTATACAGCACCATCTACATGAGACCAATGTAAATGTTTAAGTCACCCTTATCCACATCATCTGTTATTCTCGTTATCGGTAACAGCACGATTTGAGTGTCTTGGAAAGAAATACTTTTTGCTATGGATTGTACTACATTCTCCACCCACAGCCAAATTCGCATGCTGAAGCCCTGACCCTCAGTCTGACTATATAAAGAGAGAGTCTTTAGGAGGTAATTAAGGTTAAGCAAGATCATAAGGATGAAGCCTTAGTGTGACAGAACTGATATCCTTATAAGAGGAGGAATACAGGGGACATCTGGGTGGCTCAGATGAATGAGCATCCAACTCTTAATTTCAGCTCAGGTCATAATCTCAGGGTTGTGAGGTTGGGCCCTGTGCTGGGTGTGGGCGTGCAGCCTTCTTAAGATTTTCTCTCCCTCTACCCTTCCCCGACCCCATTCTCTTTCTCCCTCTCCAAGATAAAAAAGAGGAAGAGAGACCAAAAACTCTCTTTCAGACATGTGAAGACACAGTGAGAAGGTGGCTGTCTGCAAGTTAAGAAGAGAGCCTTTGCCAGAAACTAAAACAGCTGAACCTTGATCTGAGACGACTAGCCTCCAGAACCATGAGAAAATAAATATTCAATGTTTAAGCCACTCCTGCTACAGTATTTTGCTATGACAGCCCAAGTTGGCAATTACACTCTTCTAAATTTTTTCCTCTCTAGTATCTAAACCTTAAAGGTCTCTCTTTTGCATGATTTGTAGGGTATGTCTGCAAAATTTGAAGGATACATCGGAAACTAAAGCTGTGTGCATAAAATGGACACCTTGACACCTAACCAAGTAGGCAAAAGAAAAATAACTGGTTAAGGCACTTCCTAATCAAGAGAACAAAATGGAACAGATGGTTTTATTTGCTTGCATTTACTTTTAAACTCTTGAAATTTCATATTTTCTCAGTACAAATAGGAGCTCTCCTCAGATAAACCCGATCTGGGTATTTTCAGCTGTGGTCAGCTTCTCTCTGAATCCCACTAGGGTTTGATGATGCAGAGTAAACAAGGCTATAAATCAAATGCAATGCATTTAATACCTCAATGCATTGCAAATTGATCTGGAATAGGGGTCAGTTCAAATCGCTTTTTAAGTGAAACTATTCCCTACCCCTGAAGGGAAGGAATGGAAGTTAAAGATAGCAAGTCTGAAAGTTATATGGGATTCAGAAGTGTGGCTGTTTGTTAGAATAGTCAGAGGCCAGGTTTCTTCAGGTGAGATTCTTCTGTTACTTATCAGATTGGAGCCACGGATATTTAAAAACACATCCTGGTGGCTGGCATTAAATCTGAAATCTGGTGGGCAACCTTTCAAGAAATAAAAGCTACAGACAAAATAGCTTTAGTTCCATTCAGCACACTGTGGGAAATGCAGCTAATGGACATGCATTACTATGACTGGCAGGGCGGGGTGCCAATAAATGGAGAGGAGCAGAGATTCAAACCACCACATAACAGCAACATTTCCTAAGCTTATTTCACTAATTTGTCAAAGCAGAACACTATCTGAACAGTGAAAGAAAAATGAGGTTGGAAAGCACAGGGGAAGTAACTATTTAAAAGTAAAAGCTATGCTTCTTTCTCTATTGGTTAGTTATCTCTGTTTTGAGTAATTATGGTTTACTTCTACCATTCCTGATACCACACTTGGTTTTACTAAAGGTAATGTTTTCTCTTTTTCATATGATAAGCAGAGAGCTTCTTCCAGTAGGATAAATTTCCACTGGTTGCTTATGTCTTCCTTGCCTTTTTCCAGTAGGAAGAAATGAGGTCTAGTACTTACAGAAGGAAAATGTGGAGTTCTGATATTCCACCCCTCAAAGAGGGATGGAGGGCAATATTCTCTACTTACTTGTCTTTTTTTTTCCCCCGGAGAAGAAACACTTCAAGTGTTATCTCCTATCTTTTCTCCATCTTCAATTTTCAATTCTCAATTGTTTCTTATAATTTTAAACAAAACTGCTAAAGAGGTCAATACTTGTACTTTCTTACTTGGAATGGAATGAAAACTATCCCATCATAAAGGAAGAATAGATTCACTTAATTGTACAATTAAAATCAGTCTAAACTTCAACAAATAATGCCTTAAACTCTATTTCAGATATGCTTTCTAGTATAATGATTAATGTAATAATGTAAAGGTTCTCTGTGTAATGTAACACAGCGTGGACTCTGGGACTGGACTACATGGGTTCAAATCCTATTTCCACCACTTACTAGCTGTGCAGATTGGATAAATTAACTTAATCTCTCCATGCCTCTGTCCTCTGCTCTGTAAATGGAGAACACTAGTAAGTACACCATAGGTTGTTGTAGTTGGCAAAGAGAAAGCACTATACACATGTTAACGACCATCAAGATTATTTCAGAGAATATCTGAAGGGCAGTATATTAATCGCCCTACTCTCTGTTAGTATTATTAAACATTTACATATGAAACCAAGCGAAAGTTCTCCTGTCTTAGGTCACATAAAACAATCCTCTTGCTAATCAGATAAGGAAAAGATAAGAAGGAAATCCTTTCGTCAAAATTAGCCTTAAATGACACAAAGATTTCACCAATAATGTAAGTATCCACTTGACTTTTAGAGGCAAGACATTCTATTTAAATCTACATGTCAATGAAAATAGTCCAATGAAAAACATACAATAATAGCAGCTTATTCTAAAATATTAACATAATCTGAAACATTGCTTTATGAACAAAATACATACTTCTGGGGTGATCTGTTATCAACTTCAGCCTTCAGTCGTAAATTCTCCCTCACCAGGCCACCGTTTTCCAATTTCAATTTTTTATTTGCCTTTAAAAAAGAGTTGAAAATAATTAAGCACAAGCTAAAACAAGTACCTTGTAAAAATTATGTCATGAGCCATCTGTATTTTTTAGAGTGATATCAGAAAATTAAATACTAGCACATGGCCTTCAGAAACTTAAAATCATCACTGGGAATGACTTGTGAAACTGTGAACACAACAAAGCATTTTTAATCCATAATCCCAAAGCACTTTGCAATTCTCCTATCCAGGGAAATAAACAGAGCTATGTTAGTTATCTTAGAGTCATTAAAGGACTATACTAATGGCAAATTTTTTTTTTCCTTTTCACATAAATGAATATTCTAAGCATGGTAACATTACACTATATGGAATCATTTGCAAAACTAATGCTAAGAGTTAATTCTCATGAACTCTGAGCTATAAGATTGATTTTGGGTTGCTACTTAAAAAAATAGTTTTTTAGTGATAACAAATCTAACATAATTAAACCAAAAGGCTTTCCCAAATGCCTCGGCCCACAACTTCTGGAGTTCTCAAAACTGGGTCAAATATTTTTTTTTTTTAAAGATTTTATTTATTGGGGCACCTGCATGGCTTAATGGGTTAAAGCCTCTGCCTTGGGCTCAGGTCATGATCCCAGGGTCCTAGGATCAAGCCCTGCATTAGGCTCTCTGCTCAGCAGGAAGCCTGCTTCCTCCTCTCTCTCTGCCTGCCTCTCTGCCTACTTGTGATCTCTGTCAAATAAACAAATAAAATCTTTAAAAAAAGAAAAAAGATTTTATTTATTTATTTTGACAGAGAGAGATCACAAGTAGGCAGAGAAGCAGGAGGGGTGTGTGGACAGGAAGCAGGCCCCTTGCTAAGCAGAGAGCCTGATATGAAACTCGATCCCAGGACCCTGAGATTATGACCTTAGCTGAAAGCAGAGGCTTAACTGACTGAGCCACCCAGCAGTCCCGGGTCAAAACTTTCTAATAAATTCTAAGAATTCTCTTTTGATTAAAAAAAAAAAATTCCAACTATGACTTTCTTTTTGAATTGTCTGATACCTAAAAATTGTCTAACAAAACATTAATTGCTAGAAAATTTAGAAGTTAAATATTGATTCTATACAAAAAGCAGTGTGCCTCAATTTTAGAGTCTTCTTAAAAGCTATTTAAATTCCTCAGTCATGGCATTTTTTAATTCCAAAGAATAACATTCCCTAGCCTAGAAACCAATCTCACTAATTTGGCAAGAGAATTGTCTTTTGTTTGACTAGAACATTGACATCTAAAGCATTTTAAAGTGAATGGGTCACAAAAACTACTGTCAACAAAAAGGTTTAACCCAAAATACTTAAAAACAGATTTCAAAATTCTGACAAATGTTTTTGACTAATTTCCAGAACTTATGACTATATTGCTCATCCACCCTCACACAAATATCCCAGGAGGATGACAAGAGAGGAAGGGCAAGAACATTCTTCTGGGCACAAAGGCTAGCTAGCTCTTGCACTTACACTCATGTAGGTTCTTTCTGGGCTTTTGAGCAGCTGCTTATCCTCGTGGTTGCAAACCAACCAGTACTGTGGAGGGTTAATTCTTTAAGTGACTGATAAACACTATTACTGCCCCTCTGAAGATGCAAGGAAAATCATTTACAATGAATTAAGCTTTCAAACATAGCACCATAAGAGGAGGCACTTAGTGAATGTTTTTTGATGATGATGATAAGCTTAAATTAGAAACTCATTTGATTTCTTTTCCCCATCCCTTCCATACTGTATCACCACATTTCAAGATCTTTCACCAGTACTGTGGTTCTCTAATATCCTCATTAGGAGCTGGCTGGTTCCTCAATGGTATCAGAGTTCTTTTCTTTTCTTTTTTTCCCCCCAACCATCAAAGGCATTTTCAGTTTAGGTGGGTCAAGATTACAAAGCGCAAAGTTCTGCCCATTTGTTGTACCTAAAAGAGTAATGAAGACTTCAGAGAACTATTTTGCATTGCAACACTGATTGGGTAAGGATACTGGCCTCATAATGGTTTCAAAACCTACCTAGGCCTTGAAATATCAGAAAACAACTCCATTTCACTCATGCTCTGTAGTCTGAATCTCTCATAATCCTGTATTTGTTATTTTGTACTTCACACTCAAATTTTGCTTCGTGTCCTAGTTTATTGCCTAGTACTACGTAATACCACCACCAGGCATCCAAAATGGGCTTATTAAATATCCCAAATAATTCTGAGGTAGCTTTGGGTATTGAATTTAACATGTAACCTTTAAAAGAGCGAAGAAAAACTGTGTTTTATGTACTTCTCTTTCACATAAAAACCCCTACACCACTTTTACAAGCCCAGAGTAATATCTTCATACAGATCCTCATCTTCAAAGAAGCATTTTATTGCCAAAAATTTAAATGAAGTTTAATAACTATAAAGGAAACCACGCAGAACTTAATAATAGCTCAAGAATACAAAGGGAAGTTAAAGGGACACTGTAGATTAATGGTATTGTAACTTTCCAGCTATCTTTCCTTTTTATATGCTCTTCTGGACAAACCAACAGGCTAATGTTGGCCTTCAATACCCAAAGACACTCCACACTTCCCCTAAACTTGTAACAAACTTAGTGCAATTACATCTGTAGTTTCTTTTTTCTCTGAAAGCACGAAGTTCCCTTCTTTCATTTCGGCCTTTTCTGAGCTCAAACAACATTTATTTTAGAGGTAGGTATGTGAAGATGGCTTGGTATTTACACTAAATTGCAGACTTCTATGCTACTTAGCTTCACTGAGGATCTAAGGGTCAGTATGTGGTGGTACTTCTTTAAAGAGCTCATTAATGATTTCAAGGAGACTGGATTTAATAATTCCACACAATAACAATAGTTTACGGAAATGCAGACAGGTTAAATGGGTGGTTGTGGACATGGATACCACAAAACCATCTCCATTCAGCATAGGATTCCACTGTGGATAAACTTGAAATGAAAGCCAAAGGCCGGTCCCTTTGGCCAACAAAACCCTCCAGCGCTTGGTTGTAAAAACCTTTCATACTGATGACAGGGATCTCTTTTCTTTTCCTAGACTGAAAATCCTAGAGGTTGCCTTTCCACCTATGCTTTATCTTGTTGGATGAAAGGAAGAATAAATGAAGAAAATGAACCCACTCCATAAGCTACAATACTTTTTTACATCGAGTATTCTAAAGCAACTACTCAAAGCTTCCTTAGAATTAGTCATTAAGTCTTTAACTACTTACAATCTTAAAAATCAGATAAGGGTAGTATCAGAAAAGATATGTTCTAAACATTCCATTTTATAGGTAGAGAATTGGATACATGTTCATTTTCATTCATATAGGGCAGTCACTGACACAAGCTTAAGAAAAAAAGTAAGGCAAAACACAAAGAGGGGTATAGAAACACATCCTTTAAACTGATGTCACTCTTGTACAAGAAGACGCAAACTCATACAGAAGCACGAGTCTCCAATTATGGTCACAAATGGAACGACCTGATAGTTCTTGGCAGCTAACGACATTCAAGAAGGAAAAAGTTCTACTGTTTAAATGCTCATCCAGAGATTTTTGTCTTTCCCCCAAAATCTTCTGAGTGAAGTTAATATGGCTATTTTTACTTTTGAAGGCACTTGAATTACAGAATTTTAAAAAACAACTACAGTAGAATTTTAAAAACCACCACTACTTACTTCCTTTAACTTATCCACATCATCTTTTACTTTTTCATAGATTTCATTAGCTGTTCTAAGTTTTTTCTTCCACTCTGCTACAGTTTCTGGGTCAATTTTACTTGGATGTTCTGCAACTGGATGCTTGTCTTCATTTTGGTTGCCTTGCATCAAGGTTAAAGGATCCAGAATAGTCTTAATTTGTGACTCCAAGCTGAGATTTTTACTCTTAAGATCTTCTACTTCCTTCTGCAGACAATCTATTTCATCCTGAAAAAGAATCACATGACCATTAAATAGACACAGATACTAAACACATATGTATGTTAAATTGAGGTCAATGTGTTTTTAAAATTTTATACTCAAAATTCTGTAGGTACACAGATGCATCAGAATAGTTTTATAAGCAAAAAGTCACATAGAGCTGAAATTCTCAAAACGTATTTGACTCTGATAAAAGCGGGCATTTCCACTGCCTTCATTTTAATTCAGTGACAGTTTGGTTAAAAAAATAAAAATGTTGGGGTGCCTGGGTGGCTGCGTTGGCTGAATGTCTGACTCTTGATCTTAGCTCAGCTCTTGATCTCAAGGTCATGAGTTCAAATCCCGTACTGGGCTCCACTTACTTAAAAAAATAAATAAAATAAAATAAAAATTAAAATGTCAAATCTTAGAATTTTATTCAAGATAGCCAGAAAACAAAACAAGTCACATGAATTCAACAAGAAAGTAGACTCTGCAGAAGAAAATTCTTAGGTATTTTTAACTGCTTTAGTGAGGGGAATTAAAAAAAGACAGTGTTGGGGCACCTGGGTGGCTCAGTGGGTTAAGCCGCTGCCTTAGGCTCAGGTCGTGATCTCGGGGTCCTGGGATCTAGCCCCGCATCGGGCTCTCTGCTCGGCAGGGAGCCTGCTCCCCCGCCCCCGCCTGCCTCTCTGCCTACTTGTGATCTCTCTCTCTCTCTCTCTCAAATAAATAAATAAATAAATAAAATCTTAAAAAAAAAAAAGTGTTGATCAGGGTCATAATAGTTTTATTTGATGTTTATATTTTTGCTTCTGCATTTGAAGTAGGAGTGTAACCCTATACCATGTCCTTCTACTTTCCACTCAGAATACGTGTAGTTAATTTTTAGTTTTACTTTTAACTCTTCTACATTCTGTTTCTTCTATTACCACTGTGACTATTTTAAGTAATAGTTTTCCCCATCTGGAACTGCTTACTGTCTTAAATCCAATTCCTAAACATTTGGTCTAGAATTCTTTTATGTGATACCATTTACTAATCTATAATAGATATTTCATCTTAAACTAAGATCGTTAGAAATTCTGTTGTTAGAAAATAAACTCCAAGTAGTTCAATAGCCAGTGAACTCTTTAAAGGATTAATCTGATTAATACCTAAGTATGATAAATATTAAGTATGTAAGAATACATTTTAGAGTTAACAGACAGTACTATTTACTATTTTAAATTGCAGAACACATCAAGTTAAATAGCGTTATAAATAAGAAAGTAAGTTTTTTGTTGGAATTAATATATTAATGAATAAACAAATATGAACAGGAAAACATAAATGAACGAACATTTATGCAATCATTTATTTAATCCCCACTTTATTTCAAAATATTTTTGAGGCAACTGAAAGCAGTTTCCATGCATATACTTTAACTTAAAAATATTCTGTATTAAAATAAGAGATTAATAATATCCCCTCTGGAGTCAACATAAAATAACAACTGGGCTTAAAAACCGCGCATATTCCAGGGGTACCTGGGTGGCTCAGTTGGTAAAGCATCTGCCTTTAGCTTGGGTCATGACCCCAGGGTCCTGGTATTGAGCCCTGCATTGGGCTCACTTCTCCCTCTCTTGCTCCCCCTGCTTATGAGCACTCTCTCTCTCTGTGTCAAATAAATAAGTAAAATCTTTAAACAAACAACAAATAAACATATTCCATTAGCATGAAGCTAATTTGGAAAATTTCCATCACCATATCAAATTGGCTTCACAAGAAAGAAAACTGCTGCACAATGTCACTAAAATGTAGTATTTAAAAAAACTAGATACATACAAGCAGAGTTAAACAGTAGTTACCCAGGGTGGGAAGGTAGAGGAAATGGGGAGGTAGGAGAAAGGAGATGGGTTAATATGTACAATGTTGTAGTTATATAAGATAAGTAAGTCTAGATATCTCACGTACAGCATGATGACTACAGTTAATACTGTACTGAATACTGGAATTTGCTAGCAAAGTAGATTTCAGGTGCTCTCACCACAAAAATATAAGTAGGTGAGGAGATGGCTATGTTAGTTAGCTTGACTGACACAATCCTTCACTATGGATATGTGTATCAAAAAATCATGTTGTGGGCACATAAATATATGCAATTTCTTAATTTTTTAAAAAGATTTTATTATTCGGGATAGAGAGAGAGAGAGAGAGAGAGAGCGCTCAAGTACAAGTTGGGGGGAGAGGCAGAGGGAGAAGGATAAGCAGACTCAATTAGCGGGGAGCCCTGCATGGGGCTCCATCCCAAGACTCTGAGCCTATGAAGTTATACACTTAGCCGAATGAGCCCCCCAGGTGCCCCAAATATACAAGATTTTTATTTAAAAAAACAAAAACAAAAACAAATCTCACTGATTAACATTAAAAAAAGGAAAATAGTATATTTCACACCAAAGACTCTTCGCTGGTAGCTGACATAGGTATATTTATTTTACGAAAACTAATCAGGCATAGAATTATCAGGGAATTTATAGAGAAGCAAAATGGAATGAAAGGTACAGTCACTGTTTACCTACCAGAGCACTCATCATGTCCTGTGGGGGATAGAAGACTGACTTTCACAAGAGGGTTTCTTTTCTCTCCCAACTTGAGGGAGCAAATAAAATGATGTGTCTGTTTAGGACAAATTTGGAATTAAAAAAGGGAAAAGAATGCTTATATTTGTTCCTGTCTTCTATTTGAAATAGAAAAGGGAAAAAGAAAAAAAAAAATGGTCAACTAAGATATTAAGTAGGCTCCACAGCCAACACAGGGCTTGAACCCACGACCCTGAGGATCAAGCATCACATGCTGCCAGTCAGGCAGCCCTCAAACAAGATATTTTTAAAATGGCATCTGAAGTAAGATTTCATTGGATGTTTACTCTAAAAAGTCCAGGGATTCAGATAGCTCAGTTTTAGCTTGAATTCAAAGCTGTCCTAATTTTAAATTATAATTACTATTTACCTCATACTCTTTGTGGAGTAACTCAAGTCTAGTTTTCCGAAGGTGCTTCCTGACTGTATGGCTTAGCATAGGTTCACTTTCACTTGTTCCTCCTACAAGGGGAAAAAAAAATCGTACTTTCATTCTGATTTAGGCAGTATGAAAACAAAGATAAATGGTTTTCTTATTGTATTATATAGTTCTCCAGCTAAATTTCTACCCTTTCCCTTACATGCACACTTGGGGCTGCCACCTAGAGCTTTTTTCTAGCTTAATCTTGAGAAAAGATAAATATCAAATAACACCATAATACCTTCAGTAAAATATCACAGGTGTTCACTTACCTGTGTATCTTATTATAATAAATTCAATGAAGGCAAAGGCTATATTTTGTTAATTATCAAATATGGACTACTGCAAAATCTGAATACCAGACAACTGTTAAATGATTATATTTATATTTAACCAATTAACATATTATCTACATTATCTATATTTAAATTTCACATAAATAATTATCCAATGCTTATATATATATATATATGTATTTGTGTGTGTGTGTGTGTGTATATGTATATATATATATACACATACACACACACACACACACATACACACGCATGAGTTCATATTATGATATATATATTATTATAACCAATGTATTCAAACGTACCTAGATACTGGTAACACAAATGAAAAGATTAATGCATCTTTTTACTGAATCTAACAACCCAGTTATGATAGATTATGAATCACAGCATTAACTGTATGCCCATAATACAATACAAATATACTTAAAATGAATTCTTCCTGAGAGCTCTTCACCTATGCTGTGGTTATTTTCTTTGTACTTCTTAGTATCATGACAGCAAAGGCATTTTACAGATGTTCTTTTTCAGGACGTTCTATCCAAGTACAAGGATGAATGAGCTATTTTACTTGAATTAATTTATGAAATATCACTTAGATATCAAGGCAGGAGAAGCGACGTGAGGAGAAGCTGGGGAAAACACATTCAAATTATTTTAATCATCAGAGTTCACAACAGAAAAATATTTCTTTACCGTATTTCACCCAGGTACCAAGAAAGAAACCTTGTAATAATCTCTGATTCCTTCCTTGGATTTCTTAGTTTCAAAGTCCTACTAGTTCTTCTTTTGTTCTAGTATATATCTTCCTTTCCATTCCCACTATAAGAATCTTACTAAGTCCATTTTCCCTAAATTGGGATTATTACAATCACTTCCTAGGTTTTCTGAAAAGTGTTTTTTGTACAAATGACAGATTCACTTTCAATTCTTCCTAAAGCAGAAACAAGTAAAAATCATTTTAATTTCTGTAATCTAAGAATTATGACTTACAAAATAAAATCCAAAATAAAATCCAAACACTACAAAAGCTCTTTAAATACTTAATTTTTCAATGATCTTCTAGTTCAAGTTTTATCTCCCTTTTACCCACACTGGTATGGCACTCAGTGTTATTTTTTATCCTTAAACCAGATTCACGTTCTCCCTTAACTGGGTCTGAGCCTCTTACCTGACATACTCACTTTGTGTCTCTTCCCTTCAACCCAACTCACATATCACCACCCAAGTAATATTCCTCAAGCACATTTTGGATTTTGCCACTCCCTTGTTCAAAACCATCAGCTCACTTTACTCTTCTATTCACCCACAAAGCAAGTCCCTGAATAAGTTTATTACTCAAGATTCTCCGCACTAGTCTCACTTTACTTTTTCAGTCTTATTTCAGTAGTCAGACCCAAACTAAACTACTGATCATTTCTAAAAACATGCTTTGTGTTTTCCAACTTCTAATCCTTAGTTCATGCAATTTCCTCTGTATGAAATGCCCTCCCTAATCTTTACCAGTTGAAATTTTATCCACTCTTAAATCTTGTGAAGCCACCTGCTTTATGAAGCCTTTCCTGATATTCCCAGCTGAATTTCCTTGCCTGAATTCTATAGGCCTCTTTTGACCTTTAGCATCTGCTGCTTTAAACCATTAATATTTTAGTCCACATGCATAGCCTCTACCATAATGTTAATTCCACAAGGCTCTAAGATTTTTCATAGTGGCTTGTGCCCCTCATGTGTTCACTTACAGATTATGCAAATGACCAGTCCATCCAGGATGACAGAGGCAAAATGATGTCAGTGAAAATTGTCTATTTTAGTCTTTCTCCAAATATACACTATTTAGAGATTGTTTCAAATCTGTTTTTGTGTGTTTATAAAATAGGCCCTTACCAATAATCTCTTTGCAAGGATTTTCAGGCGTGATGGGGACTCTGCAAGCTGGACACTGGCTATTATTCTTCAACCACAAATCGATACAAATTGAACAAAATACATGGTTGTTGATGCATATGACAGGCTGGCGTACCTTTGAAAAAAGAAACATTACTTTTAGTACAGGGCAACAGTCATAACTAGAATCCCAATAGGTTTAGTTTAGAGCAAACTCTAGTTTGCTCTAGTTTCTCTAGAGTATAGCAGAGTAGGTGCTTTAAAAGGAAATTACTCAGATTTATAAAAACACTGGTTTATAACTTAAACAACAAAAAATGCTGATAGAAATAATGACATATACTAAATATAAAAATCGTTGACTCCATTTATATAACCACAAATACTAATATATTTATATAGTCTTATATTTTACAAAGGGCTTTCACATGTATTTTCTCCATGTTTTTGTTTGTTTTAAAGAGTCCTGTGAGGTAAACACAGTAAATACACCTCACAAATAAGGAAACCAAACTGTGAGGAAACCAGATGGTTCAGTCAGGAGTAACGAGGTGTTTTGACTGTGTCTAGTTGTTTTATAAGACAAAATAGAAGAAAGAAGTTACTTTAGTTGTCTACCTGATATTGTCTGTTTACACATTTAATGTCTCTCTCTCCTATTAGAAAGGAAGCTGCATGAGAACAAGAACTTCCTTCATTTCATTCATTCCTAAATCTCTGATGCCTAGAAGACAGCCTAGTACACAGTAGGTACTCAATAAAAACTCACTGGATTAAGTAAATGCTATTAAGACAGTATTTAACATTAATTAGTTAGGGAACTGCCAGAGGTAATAATAACTTAATGTTCTTCAAGTAGCAAAAATTTTTAAATAAAAACCGAAATGACGTGGAAATGTTTAGGCTTTCACTTGATTCACAAGGTAATGTTACTGTGGGACTCAAAATACCTTTAGCATTTTCAATATTTCCCTGTTCTAATAATAAAAATACCATTTTACAGTCCTTCTACACTAGAGATCAGAAGATTAAGAGGAAACAGAGAAAGTACTGGGAGAAGAGAAAGAACCACCACAAACTACTTTTTTTAAAATTATGTTCACTTAGCCACCATATAATACATCATTAGTTTTTTGTTTTTTTTTTAATTTATTTGACAGATCACAAGTAGGCAGAGAGGCAGGCAGAGAGAGAGGGGAGGAAGCAGGCTCCCTGCTGAGCAGAGAGCCCGATGCAGGGCTCGATCTCAGGACCCTGGGATCATGACCTGAGCCGAAGGCAGAGGCTTTAACCCACTGAGCCACCCAGGCGCCCCATACATCATTAGTTTTTGATGTAGTGTTCAATAATTCATTAGTTGCATATAACACCCAGAGCTCATCACAACATGTTCCCTCCTTAATACCCATCACCTGGCCACCCCATCCCCCAATCCCTTTCCTCTGAAAATGTAAATTTGTTTCCTGGAGTCCAGAGTTTCTCATGGTTTGTCTCCCTCACTGATATCAACCCCTTCAATTTTCCCTCTCTTCCCCTATTGTCCTCCGTGTTATTCCTTATGTTCCACATATGATTAAAACTATGTAAGTTATCTTTCTCTACTTGACATTTGACTTAGCATAATCCCCTCAGTTCCATCCATGTGAATGAGAATGGTGGGTACTCATCCTTTCTGATGACTGAGTAATATTCTATTGTATATATGGACCACATTTTCTTTATCCATTTATCTGCTGAAGGGCATCTCGGCTCCATCCACCGTTTGGCTATTGTGGACACCGCTGCTATGAACACTGGGGTGCAAGTGTCCTTCTTTTCACTTATGTCTATATCTTTGAGGTAGATACCTAGGAGTGCAATTGCTGGGCCACAAAGCACTTTCTACAGAGAAAACGCTTGTGCTGCTCTATGTCTGCCTCAGAAAGATAATGAGTATTCATTAATTTGAAAGGGGGCTCTACTTTCAAAGAAATCACAGATGTATGGCGATCCATGAAAGGCAGGAAATCATTTTAAGTCTCACTGTAAAGAACGCCATGGTCTTAGCCTGGCTTTCCAAACACTAAGATGCTCCCTTGATTATGAACATTAACATAAGAAAACTAAACAGAAAAGATGATTCAGCATGAAATTAGAATTCCTTATGGAGAAACCAATTCTAATTCGTTCAGTTCAACTAATCTGAATGAATGAATGAATAAATGAATAAGACCATGAAGGACAGCTTCCCATACTCTTCTTCCAAAGTGCTCCTACCTACAGCAAGGACTGAATGCTTATCTAGAAGGTATTCCTGGTCAGAGTCTCAAGAGGCAGACAAGTCCAAATTTCCTTTACAGGTTCTATTTTTTTTTCCTAAAAACTCATGTAATTTGTCCAAGCTCACCATTATATATTTGTGGGTGTTTTCATTTCATCTTCAGTCATGAAATGCCTTTTTTTTTTTTTAAAGAATTTATTTATTTATTTGACAGACAGAGATCACAAGTAGGCAGAGAGGCAGGCAGAGAGAGAGGAGGAAGCAGGCCCCCTGCTGAGCAGAGAGCCTGATGAGGGGCTTGATCCCAGGACCCTGGGATCATGACCTGAGCCAAGGGCAGAGGCTTTAACCCACTGAGCCACCAAAGCGCCCCAAGTCATGAAATGTTTTAACAAAAAAAAAAATTTCTCAAACTAAGTACCAGAAAGATACTGCCAAATCTATCCTATAGCTTCCTGCAACACACACACACACACACACACACACACACCCTAAATTACTATAATATTCCTAGAAGTATGTGTACCCCTAAATCAAAAAATTCAACTAAAGAAAGAAAAGTTATTTCCCTGGACTTTTAGAGCAGTGATTTAATCAATCAATTAATTTATTTATTTTTAAAGTCATGAACTGATCTAAAATGGGTGAAAGCCAATGGTCAAAACATAAAGCTGCACATTTGGGAAGATTCAAGATGCTCTCCTACTCCTTACAGGCTTCCCTCATTAGAAGCACATTTAGGGCGCCTGGGTGGCTCAGTGGGTTAAGCCTCTGCCTTCGGCTCAGGTCATGATCTCAGGGTCCTGGGATCGAGTTCTGCATTAGGCTCTCTGCTCAGCAGGGAACCTGTTCCTCCTCTCTCTCTCTCTGCCTGCCTCTCTGCCTACTTGTGATCTCTCTCTGTCAAATAAAGAAATAAAATTAAAAAAAAAAAAAAGAAGCACATTTAAAGGCAATCAGTATTTTCTATGTAACTGCTTCCACAACAAGGTTAAATATCTCCCCAATCTAAGAAATGGGTTTGGATAACTCAGTGGTTGGTGCTATCATTAAATAAGGTGAGAAAGAGGGAGGAAGAGAAGGTCTGAGAATCACCAGCATAAAAAACGATGGCATTTAAATTGATAGGACTAGAGGACAGCCCTCCATGGGCAGAGGAGCTGCGGACAAGGCATTCTATCAAGCAGAAGAAGGAAAAAGAGGAACAGCCAGCAAAGTGAACTAAGAAGGAGGGGACTGTGCTAGAGGACAGGAGCATGATCTTACAGAAGGCAAGAAAAGAGACTTCCAAGAGGAAGAGAGTGGCCAAGCATGTCAAATAATAGGAGAATGAGCTTGGGTGGCTCAGGCAACTACGTGTCAGACTCCTGATTTCAGCTCAAGTCATGATCTCAGGGTTATGAGATCAAGCCCCATGTCAGGCTCCTCACTGGGCATGGAGCCTGGGAAAGAAAAGGAAAGGAAAGGAAAGGGAAAGGAGGGGAGGGGAGGGGAAGGGAAAGGAGGGGAGGAAAGAAAGAAAAAATGAGCTTGATATAGACCAGAAATGACTATGGGATTTAATTATATGGAAGTCACTGTGATCTTACTGACAAGCACTGTTTCAGTAAATGGTAAGAATGGAAACTTGACTGAAGGCTGAGAGACAGTGACAACAGAGAATATAGACAATTCTTCATGTTTTGCTGTGAAGTAGTGAGCGTAAGAATTAAGACCATGGTAAGAGATGCCAATGAGAATGATACAGTTAAGAGAGGATATTAATGATGGAGGAAGAAGAGGAGGGATTAGAACCATAGGCAGCAAAGTCCCTAAAAAGTCAAGAGGGAATAAAATCCAATGCATAAAGCAGAGGTTTTGGCTGTTAAGGGACTGAGGATCTGTCTTTCATGGTAACAAAAGGGAAGGCCAAGGGTGTCAGAACAAATGTAGAGGGGTTAGAAGATCTGTTGATGGGAAAATGAGAGAATTCATGTTCTAACTATTCCAACTGCTTATTTTTTAATCATTAAATATGAGGAGAGGTTACCAGCTGAAAGTGAGAAGTGAGTATCAATATCAACTTGAGAAAATAGAATAAAGCAGCTATTTTGAAAAGCAAGAAAGTAAATTTACTAGTAATTTACAATATAGCAGGATTGCCACGCACTGTTGAGTTCCTATTTGAGATCTGCGATTTTTACTATAAACAAAAACCAATTAACACAGGTGTGTATTTTTCTTACCAATTTTTACCTATTCGGTTTCAGGCAGGAAGCAAATAAGTAGATGGGTTTACTCAGAGCTGGATTTTTGCCAAGGAGAAAGAGAGAGAAAAGGGACTGATGATAATAAATGACCATGGCTAACAAGGGACATGAGTATATGAATGGTAATGATGACAATGAAAAAGTGATATTCATGGAGTCAATGAACTGGTCTTGATAAGGCTGAAGTAATGCTGGAGAGTAGGTATGATGAAAAGAGGATCAGAGTAAGATGCTTAGAGTCAAAATACCGGAGGTGGTACAGCTGCTTTCTTTAATGTTTTTTTCCTGGGCCATCTCATCTGGCATAGTTCTATTTCCTCTCTTAATCTCATGTATCACATGATGTTAACATCTTTTCTATGACAACTCCTGAGAACCCTCTGTAACTGGACCTCAGTAAGTGGCAGAGCTTAGGCTTTGAGAGACAAACCTGGGGCTAACTCCACCTCTGCCACTTGAGCTGTTGACCTTGAGTAAGCCTTTTAGTTACAATGAGCATAGGTTTGTCTCTAAAGATAGTGGCTTAGTATACTTTTCATCCAGGCATTAAGATTTAATAACGTAAAGATAAAAACACAGAGGGTTCCAGATAGCAATCCCTCAAAAAAAAAAAAAAAAAAAAAGAGAGAGAGAGAAGGAAAAGAGAAGGTATCAATATTACTGTATCTGTGCCTCGGAGCCAACTCCATATAAGGCTCTTGTAGCTGCCTCAATCATAATATGTCCAAACCTGAACTTTGCCTCCTCCACTCCTTATCCAAGTTAATAGCACCACTACCTCATTACTTTAACTAAAATACTCAGCGCTCTCTCTGACTGGCCCTTTTTACTTAGCCTCACCATCCAGTTGGTCACCAAATCCTGGTATCATATAACAAGTCTAAGTGCCCAGAGATTTTAAGATGCACCAATATTTTCTGTACCACAAGAAAAAAAAGAATGAAAAATGCTGCCAATTACAAATGCAAGATGCCATCACTTGCAAGATATAGCCAGGTTTCAAAAAAGTTATAATGTGGAAAAATTATATCCCAGAATTGTTAAAATTTGGCAAATCTACCTCTAAATGCTTTTTGCTTTTACTTTTACCTGTCATGTATCCCTTCCTTTCCATCTGCACTTCAATAATGGGTTCAGGTTCTCATTCTTTTGCCCATGGATCTAGAGCAATGATCTCCTCCCATGCAAGCTTCCTGGCTTCCAAATATTCACTTCTGTCCACCTTTTTCTTTCTTTCTTTTTTTTAAAGATTATTTATTTATTTGTCAGAGAAAGAGTATGCACAAAATCAGGGGGAAAGGGCAGAGGGCGAGGGAGAAGCAAGCTCCCCACTGAGCAAGGAGCCTGAAGCAGGACTTGATCCCAGAATCCTGGGATAATGACCTGAGCTGAAGACAGACGCTTAACCAACTGAGCCCCTGTCCACCTTTCCTACTGATGCCAGAGCTGTCTTTCTAAAATAGGAATTAGCAGCTTTCACTGCTCTCCTGCAAAACAGCAATGATTTTTCCCTGTTCACAATTCTAAGCATAGCATTCAAAGAGCATAATCTGGTTCGTAAACAGCCCTTTCATCTGCTATTTCAGTACTGATCTTCTATTTCAATCCTTGATATAACCTATACTTCAACCACACAGATCTACTTGATGTTCACCAAATTAATAGGAACAGGGGAGGCTCCTTGTTTATTGTGCTCTCATTTCTTAGGTTGACATAACCTGCTGGTCTCAAGCTTCCACATCAAAATAGAATCCCCATCAAAACAGAATCCCTTCTACCTTTTAAGATGAAAATAAGATGCTACCTCTTCTAAAAGGCCTTCATTAATCCTTTTTAGAATTAACTGGGTCTTTGTCTGGTTTTCGTAAGGGTATTCTTTCTGCACTGATTTAATGTTCATTTCTTCCTGAATGGTACTTGGAAAGTTGCTTACATCCTGCTTCCCTATTAGATCTCAGGCTCCTTGGGGGCAGCGGATGAGCATCCTCATCTTTGTGTGCACCAACAGCACTTGATATAATGCCTTGCACACTCTAAAAGTGAACTCTGATGTATTAAAATGAAAGGCTGAAATAATGTTCCTAAATGCATCTCAGGAAGCAAAAAAGTCAATGGCCACTACGAAACTGAAAAAGCAGAAGTTTAACCTTCCCATTTAATACGCCAAATTCTATAGAAGAACCACTACAGGCAGATTACTTAGCTCTCTCTGCTAAGACCATTGGTAATGCCACCACAGAAGAATCATTTTCACTGTCTGATACCTGGTATTGTCACTGCCATTGTGTTGGAGTTTTAAAACAGCTGACTAATTAATTTCTTTGGACCAAGTACTTACCAGATGACAATTTTTTTTTTAAAGATTTTACTTATTTATTTGACAGAGAGATCACAAGTAGGCAGAGAGGCAGGCAGAGAGAGAGAGAGGAGGAACAGGTTCCCTGCTGAGCAGAGAGCCTAATGCAGGACTCCATCCCAGGACCCTGAGATCATGACCTGAGCCAAAGGCAGAGGCTTAACCCACTGAGCCACCCAGGCGCCCTCAGATGACAATTTCTAAATAATGGTTTAAATTTAGCTTAGGAGAAAAAAATCTGTAAAGAAGAAATAACTACTAAAACAAATGACTTATTATTTATTTGACTATAACTTACAGGAGCAAAATACAAAGAATCTAGCCTTCCCTCAATTCCTGTCCACCCCTCTTCCTCTACCCAGATCCTGGGATATACAATACCCAAACACGCACATAATTTTCCTTAATATAATCTTCCTGAGATGCAGAAATAGTCGTAAGTTGCCCGTTATTAGACTTTATATCCAATTTACTCTCAATGAGGTCTGTGGCAATAAAACAGTATTCTTATGAAATAAAAATATTGATGACAATGGCAAGTGACAAGTATAATTTCCAAACTCATCTGGAGTAAACACATCGAAATGATATTCTAGGGTAATACACCCTGAGGCTGGTGAGAAGGAGGAGGAGAGAGAGAAGAGAAAGCAAGGTATAAAAAGTGGGTCCTTCTCACTGGAATGGGCCTGAGGGGCAGTCCTAGGTGCAGAAAGATTAACCCTAAATCTGTAATTCTACTGAGTAGTTTTCATTTCTTTTAAGATGTTTCAGTTTTAAGAGACCCTACCACCAAAGTTCCTTTCTTAAAAAATAGATGTACCTGAGAGGAGTCAAAAGGGGTTATTCTCTAATAACCATATCATCCTTGACTCACTTACTAGACGTTACTATACATTGGTTTATTAGGACAAGGCTTCTCATCTTCAGCACTACTGGTATTTTGGACCGAGGAACTTTTTTTTTTTTTTTTTTTAAAGATTTTATTTATTTATTTGACAGAGAGAGAGATCACAAGTAGACAGAGAGGCAGGCAGAGAGAGAGAGAGAGAGAGAGGGAAGCAGGCTCCCTGCTGAGCAGAGAGCCCGATGCGGGCCTCGATCCCAGGACCCTGAGATCATGACCTGAGCCGAACGAAGGCAGCGGCTTAACCCACTGAGCCACCCAGGCGCCCTGGACCGAGGAACTTTTTGTTGTAAGGAACTCTCCTGTATATTGTAGAATGTTTAGCTAGCAGCATCTCTGGGCTCTTCCCACTAGACATAACTAGCACACCCCTGGAGTCAATCAGAAACATCTCTAGGCATAGCCAAATCTTCTCTGAGGGATGAAATCCACTCCCACCCCTTTGAGAACCACTGGTCTAGGATATTTACATGAATTTTCCTAATACCATGGCCCTGGTAGTGTCAAATTCATTTTCAGCTATGGAAACTGAGACTCAAGGAAATAATAATACAGGTTGTAAGTAGCAGAACCAGTATTTAAGCACCATCCAATATGACTCAACTGCACTTGAGTGCTCTTTCAAGTAAGAAATAGATTTTTCTTCCTTAGGCAGAGTTAGTAAACAATAGTCTGAGAGGAAAAAATAGAGGGCGCATGCCTGAAAGAAGCAAAAGATTACAATCAAGACTTTGGGATCAGTGGGGGCTATAGAAAAGGGGCACTGATAAAGGTGATGGGAGGGAAAGACAACTTAACCAAATGCCTGGCAATTACACTTAAAGTCAACTCCTCTGTTTTTTATCACCTTTGCTAGAGACTAGAGCTAATCTTTCTTCAAAGAATATTCCTTCTTGCACCTATGTCAAAATTTTATGGGCTTCATTAGACAAGACCTAGAAAGACTGTGAAAAAGAAGGCTGAGATATAGAAATCATGGTAATAGCTCCCCCACTATCACCAACTTTGGGAATTTGGAACTTTTCTAAATAAAATTTCTGGATTGTTTTTGTTATGTTTCAAGAAATATTTGGCTCTGGATCAAAATTTTGGTCCTAGAACTTTAAAACTGTGTGATCCTGAGAACTAAGTTCCTTAAATGTCTATTGGTCCAGGTCCCCATTTCTGTCTAGGTAAAACGAAAGGTAATACATTTTGTCCCACCTTTATCCCTCCTTAGAATGCTTTCAGTAATCTTATTTGTTTAGTAAGCATGCCAGCTATTACATACCAACTTTAAAATTACTACGATATATCAACACTTTTTTTCAGTTAATTTTCTCTTATGCTCTAAGTATGTTTAAAAACCCACAACATTATTATACATTTTTTAAAGTGTCTGCATTCTTTAAACTTAATTTGGAAAAGAGAAAAATGTAGTCCATATGGCTTTTTTCAAAGCAAATTACTTGTGACAGTTATGTACAAGGCTGGTTCTTAAATCCACTCCTGGGAACTAAGAGGCAATCAGGACTCCAATGTAGGCTCAGTGTACTGAGGCTGATAACATGCTGGCCAATCACCAGCCTCTGATGAACTCTGATGAATAAATTTAGTCAACCTAGAATGAGGACTCTAAGTTGCATAAAGCTTTGTACCTAGCCTTACCTTGTCAACATTTTTAATCAATAATATGGGTGGAAAGCTAAACAAGAAGTCCTCCCTGGGGGTGGGGGGAGATTCTTCTTGTAGTACTCTTAGCTGGAAACAGTCCACCCTATTACTGGACTCTATAAGAAACAGACACCCCACAATCGAAGGAAGCTGATTTCATCTCAGATCATTGCAGCCAGAAAGCTTGCCCTTACAAAAGTATAAATCTTAATATTGCAGAGCTACATAAAGCTTGATTCCCTCCTAAATGAAAGAGTTTATATTTAAAGATTTGCCATTAGGGTGCCTGGGTGGCTCAGTCTGTTAAGCCTCTGACTTCAGCTCAGGTCATAATCCCAGGGTCTTGGGACTGAGTCCCGCACTGGGCTCCCCGCTTGGCGGGAAGCCTGCTTCTCCCCCTCCCCTGCTGTGTCCCCGCCCCCCCCCCCAAATAAACAACAACAACAAAAAAGATTCACTATCATGTCCATTCATGCCAACACAATTCCATTCCACTTATATTTAAACCTCAATTTCAACTCCTTTCCAAATGATTTCAAAATACTCTCGCTTATTTATATTTATTTTAAAGTCTGGTATCCCAAACTGAACTAATACTCAAGTGAGGAATAACAATACAACATGCTAATGTTAAACACCATCAGAAGTCTAGCTGCTTGGGACTTCACTTCAGAACCTCCTACATCCTTTCTTAAAACTAACTAGGGGCCACATGCGGAGACATGTCATTCATGGAAAAATGCAGACAAAGTCAACAAAGGTACTACATGCAACAATCATTTGATTTCACAGCATGAATCCTAGCTGAAGAAACAAATGACTGGAATTATCTAGAGATAAACTGATCTGTAGCAATCTGGTGCCAGGACCAAAATGTCATTTAACAGATATCCTGAACTAGATGATTCTATATTTCTGCTTGCTGGCCCACTAGTCCAAGGCAAAGGGAAAAAATTAAGGAGGAACAGGCAAGAAAATGTGTTACACAAAACTCATCCCACAGGATGTATACCTACCTTCTTCAAGCCACACAGAGCTCTTGTGATATTGGCAAGGTTCCTAAACATTGTTGGGCAGAGAATCCACCTTTAAGACTAAGGTAGAGACAGGCAGAAAATTCAAAATGTCTAAACTGTCTAATTTTAAGTACATTTATAAATACAAAAGGTAAAGTATTGACAATGTGCATACTCCACTACTTTACCTCTCCATCCTTCCCCATCCCAGTAAGCATCTATATTTTCTATTTAGATTTGAGATCTCTCCTACCCCCACTTTCTCCTTTAAAGTAATATGCATTTTTTTTTTTTTTTTTTTTTTTTTACTGTGACCTTTCAGGGATAATGGTCCCTAATTCTGTTGAATAAGCAAAAGAAAAGGATCTTGCTGATAGTGAGATTTGGGGACAAATAATGAGGGTGGCAAAAGAACGGTTATCTGTGGGCTCTGGCTAGGCAGAAAGGACCTTAAGGTAGATCTCAGAGTTGGCTGGAGATGCTGTGTCAGAGAGGTGGAAGTAACAATGGGAACATGTTACTTACTACCCCAGGTTATGCTATCTCCAGTACCCCCATACCCCCACGAATTCAGTACGTGGGGAGGGTAAATGGCCCAAGCATATCAGATTTGCTTTAAATATACAAAAAGCAACAGTTATATGGAACCAGTTAAAACCTCAGGACATACTGTGGCAATTTCCAGAACAAACAGATATCACGCCATTGGGAAAGGAAATCTCCATCAAGTGAGTGCACTGCCTCAGAAAGCAACTGGGAAGAACAGTTACTTGAAAGGCCGGTTTCCTTATATGAGGGCCAGTCTGAGCACCCGTACTAAAGGTAACCATTCATTGAATATTATTATGTCCCAGACCTTATGCTAAACACTAACATGAATTACTTGATATAATCATCCCAAAATGCAAGGAAAGATGTTGCTACTATTAACCATTCCCATCTTACAGATGAGGACACTGCTCTGAAAGAGGTTAAGTAACTTGTATAAGGTCATGTAACTAGTAAATGGAAGAAGCTAGAACTTACGCAGTCTGAGCATAGAACTCAGGCCTTCAACTACCACACCTTTAGATAACAGTTTATAAATCGTTCATCTTTTATTTGCAGATTTCATTTTAGAACACTGCTAACAAATACAGGGGAAAAAAGAGAGAGAAAGGAAGGGAGGGAAGGAAGGAGAGCCTAATGAGGTCTGCTCTCATGAGTTTTTAGGAAGAAATCTACTGAAGATACAAATGATAATGACAGAGGTTGAAACCATAGACTATAAGACTTCATTTTCTCATGTTTAAAAAGCAGGGTCGGGGGTGGGGGCAAACAGCCTGTCTGTCTCACAGCACCGGTGAGAGGAATTAATGAAGTACTTAAATACATACAAAAGCATTCTGTAATCTACAAAGCACTATACTGGTATCATTTCTGTTACACACAAAAAGCATAGATATGGAAAATCAACCAGGCAGAACACATTTTCAACACAACTACAAAAGGGCCTATTAACTAATGGAAACTAGATAAAAGCATAGAACTGAGACCACGTAAAAATTATTTCCCAAGATGTTTCTATCAGCTTTTAATGCTACTGCTGGGAGTATATTTACTCAGAATTTAACATATACTGGTGGGAACTTCCTATCAGAATCCAAATGTAGACTAGCAAACACAAACATCACCTCCTCCTCCCAGCTATGTAAGGAAGGCAGTGGCAGCAAATGCCAGCTCAAATACCACCCTCCAGGCAGCCATCCTTGATTTCTCCAGTCAGAATTGATCAAGCCATCCCCTATATACCTTCACAGCACATCTGCTATTTCCTTGGCATTTCATTCTGAGGGATATCAAGTTATCAGTGGCTTCCAAGCCTGACTTCTAACTTCTTGAACTCAGTAAATTCACACAGAACCCCAAAGACCTAAGGCAGAGAATCATGTTGGCTGGCACTCAAATGTTTGCTCTATGAAGTTTGTACGTCTCAATTCTGAGTAGGTGGCTGTAGTTTCTGCATTTTAGGGTAAACCCAAACACATCACAAACGTAAAAAAAAAAAAAAAAAATTCCGGGTGGAGAAAAAGCTCCTTGTTCATATACAGTATCTTCTCCTTTCTTGATCCATGCGTTAAAGAAATGCTCTTTTAAAAACCGAATGGGAGGCACAAACGGAAACGGAAGGGCCGACGAATGCTTTAAAGAACCTTCAAAATCCCGTTTCTAATTCAGAACTACTCTGTCCCACCTAGTTTCACGAACACAGCCGGCACCTTCTGCAACACAAAGAGAGGGTGTTCTAGCTCAAGGCCGATCCGTTCTTGGAAAAAAAGACCATGCCTCTCATTTTAAACACCACTCAGGGGCGGGTACTATTTACTTTTCACATTTTGAACCCAGAGCAAAGGCCACTCTAAAGGCTGGGTTAAGCAAAGGAAAGGAGGTTGGAAATGGAAAAGACTCCCCAGCTAGCACTGCGGGCAGGCCCAAGGACAGGAACACTCGCGCAGGGCTCTAAGGAATCCTAGGCAAGGCTCCCAGGAAACGTGCTTCAATGGGCTTCACTACACGCCACACGGGTGGCACAGGGGCAGAAAACACCGTTGTGATTCCTTCCTGACGAGGCCTCCTTCGACGCCGGAGTCGGCCCGGTGAGGCCGCCGGCGGACGCAGGGCCGCTTGGCCGCCCTCCCTTCAGACCCCAGGCCGCTGTCATCCTCCTCCCAAAGGCACACAGATGAACCCAGTCATCACGACGCGCTCCCTCCGTGCCCCAGGACGCGGCCTCCCGCTGCCTCGGGAGAACGCTGGTCAGCGTCCGCATACATCTCGGCGCCTCACGCCCCGTCCCCGCCACACACGGAGACCGCCCTCGGCTCCGGAGGGCGACTTCATACCCGACCCTGTTTCGTATTAGTGCCCAGAGTCACCCATTACCTTCCCCAAGCAAATGTGGCACGTGATGGGCAGAGTGAGCGACAATGTAACGTTCTGCACAGTCTGAGCCATGGCAGCGTTCAGAATCCCGCCAACACGGAAGTCCCGCCGACGGCGGCTTCTCGCCGCGTCTGGGGCCGCGCGAGGCCGGCTACGGCAGCCCGGCAGGGCCACAGCCCGCCGGGAGAGGAAACGAAAACGCGCTTTCCAAACGCGCGGTCGCCAGGGCTTTTCTTTCTTTCCTTCCTCCTTCCCTCCCACTCTCCCTCCCTTTCCTCCCTTCCTTTCATTTAAAAGAAAAAAAGAAAAAGAAAAGAAAAGAAAAAAGAATTCCCGTGTTGGGGAGCTGCAAGATTCTTGAGAATGGGAAGGAAGGCTGTATATTACAGGCATCCGTGGAGGATCCTGAAAGTTTAAACGAGAAAGCGCGGAGCCTAGAGGAAGATAGGGAAGGCGATTTTAAATGCCTTGCCTTTTCCCAGAGGGTGGAGGGGGGAGAGTTTTCCGTCTAAAAATTAAACCCTACACAGCCTGCAACACATGGCGCAGTCAAAACAGGAAGGGAAAAGATGTTATCTATACATTTTAATTTTCGAAACAACTTTCTGTCTCTCTCAGGTCTTTTTCCATCCTGAAATGATGTAATGTCACTTAAAAGCAACAAAGAGTGATTGTCTCTTGATCTGTTTCCGAGACAGGTTACATTTTATCACAACTTTCCCTGAAGACATGCTTTTCGTTGGTCCTTCAGTGGTTTCTAAAAGAGACTTAAGGGTCCGAGCCACGGACTCTGATTTACACACCAGTGAGAATGCTGCAAATAGTGCTAGTTGTCCACACTCCCGGAAAGCACGTGCACAAGCATTTAAAGCCTTCGTTTCAGGTGCATGTTGAATAAGATATGTATCATTGTGCTGTAGAACTCAGAAGGACAGTGTGTGAGGTTCTAAGTCAGCATTTCCTACCAGCGAAAAAGAAAAACTCTAAAAGTTCCTACCTCAATCTTGAATAGAACAGATTTGAAATTTAACAGCAGCTGACTTAAAGTGAGAAAGAGCCAGTGTGATTAAGTTATGCAAACAAATACAATTTGTGAGTAGCGAGATCTAGAAACAAACCTATGGGACGACTTTTGGTAATCTTTACGGAAAAAGAGACAGTATGATCACAAGAAGCGCGTGGTCAGTGGAAAGGGGTTCTGGACCTGCATTGGGAGGGTAGAATTCCCTGCCCTACAACTTCCTGGCTCTACTGGCTTCAAACAATTTATTTAACCCCTCTGCTTCTTAGGTTCCTTTTTGTTAAAGAGTGTGTGTGTGTGTGTGTGTGTGTGTGTGTGTGTGTGTGTGTGTGTGTTATTAAATGAAGTCAATGTATGCTTAAGATCATGTTTTTAAGATCATGTTTCAAAGAAACAGACAGTAATGAGACTGGGCCAGCTAGGAATTCACCTAAAGAAGGCCACGTCCAGTTCAAAATTGTCTCACAGACAACAGTGAGAATTCTAACAAACGGCTCAAAATTTAATTTCCTGAAAATTGGAGGCCATTGTGTGTTTGGAATTGGAGAATAAGGCAAAAATAGTCACATCGCTTGTCTGGCTATTAGCCACTTTTTCAAAGTGCTTGGCATACAGTCATCTGGTTTGGTTATTTTCTGGCTACTTGAAGTGATATTTTTATGGGGTCAAGCTTACATGTTTTGCTAAAGCATTGTTCCTGTCCCTGGGTGTAGATCTGAAACTTCAGAATGAGAAAACTCCAGGTCATTCATTACCACTGTCATTCAAGTTTCACCTTTCCCAGGTCCTGCTGCGTTCTTCCTACTCTCACCTCGCCCATTCCCTGTTCTCACCTCGCTGATACCTAAGATGGTGTGTTAGGACCTATCATACCCACCCTCTGAGTAGGATGTAGGACTGAGAATGTTCTGTCTCCCACATCCATCCCTGAAAACAGTGCAGCGGGGAGACATGTTGAAAACATTTTTTTTTAATTCTTTTCCGTTGTTAATGGAACAAATTCATTTCTCATTAACCACCTTGGTGATTGGTGTTAATATTTAGTCACCAAGTGAGTTTGAAAAATTGTAACCTACGTTTTAAGTAGAATGTTAAAATCTAGAGTATTCCCAGTCTCTTTTTCCACATTCACTAACGTTGTCGCAGCTCCTCAGTGCTGTTGTCATAATTTGTCCATATAGTTATTTCTGTTGTGATCATATCATACTATAGTTGGTTATTCATGTGTTTGCCTCCACAACAGACTGTTTTTGGAGGGCAGAGATTGTGTCTGATTTATCTCTAGTATCTGGTACTAGATGACTCTTCCACAGAAGGTAGTATTTTCTTTAGCTACAGACTCAGGCTGTTTTAAACACTGTCTTTACCTATTTTTCATTGCAAAATGGAAGACCGCATTGCTTTTTTGCTAATTATAAAAATCGCTTCTCTTAAGAAAATTAAGCCATTTATAAATATATAAAATAATGGGGGGAAAAGCTCCTCGTATTTATGCCTCACCTTTCTATCCTGTGTGGTAATCGCTATTAAATTCTAAAGCAAGGGCATCTGGGTGGCTCACTGGGTTAAGCCTCTGCCTTCGGCTCAGGTCATGATCTCGGGGTCCTGGGATAGAGTTCCGCATCGGGCTCTCTGCTCAGTGGGAAGCCTGCTTCCCCCTCTATCTCTGCCTGCCTCTCTGCCTACTTGTGATTTCTCTGTGTGTGTGTCAAATAAATAAATAAAGTGGTTAAAAAAATTCTAAAGCATATCCTTACAGTTTAATTCATATATTTATGCATAGGATCATAGTATAACATCCCTGTTTTGTTTACTAATGTTTGTGAATAGGTGCATAGATACACACACACACACACACACACACACACACACACATCTAAGTAATATTGTTAGCAATATGGGCTAATGAGGACTATCTTTAGGTCCAAATTGATACCAGGCTAATTCCCAGACATCACTTCTAATTATACAATGGTTTAAGGCCAGAAACTATCCTTTCCCTCTGCTCTATGAACACCGTTTCTTTTTTGTTGACAAATCATGTTCTAAACAGATGTCATTTGGCCAAAATTGTTAAGTAATGTTGCCATTACTCTAATAGGAAAAAACAAAGATTATATGGCCCATTGACTTTGTGCTTAATCTGTGCCTTGGCTTCTTGGTAG
The DNA here is from genome assembly GCF_902655055.1 of Lutra lutra. NCBI lineage: Eukaryota > Metazoa > Chordata > Mammalia > Carnivora > Mustelidae > Lutra > Lutra lutra. The sequence goes on from NC_062280.1 coordinate 171,807,608, forward strand.
CCTTATGAAGAGTCCTGTGACCTGGGACAGGCTAACCCCCCCTAAATTCTTAGAATTATAAACTTTTAGAACTAGAAAGAATCTTAGGGGTTTTTATGCAGGCCTCTCCTTTCACCGATAAAGACATTCAGATCTAGAGAAGATAAATGACCAGAAAATGGTAGATTTGAAGCAAAATCCTAGATCTTACTTGGATTCTCTGAGATTGTTGGCCCGATGCCTTTGCGTAAGTGCAAGATGTATTATTATTAATAAAGTAGTTCGGTAATAAAAAGTCAGTCATAATTGAATTTCTTTGCTAAGAAAACCATCAAATAGCTATGGAACACCTTTTACCCCTTGTTTAAATCAGATTCATTTTTATGATAAATTATTTAAAAGCAAGTTTAAAAAAATATAAAATCTTAAGTGCTATTAAAAATTGATTAGGCATGCATTATTCTTTCATTGACCCAGTTCAGATTGTTTTTTAATTTTTTGGTCAAAGCTAATAAATTTGAGTAGATGTTTCAGACAGACGTTTTGTAATCATTTGGCCATCAGTCAATTAATCACAACTTCATAAATATTGATTTCAGATTACATTTATCTTTCATTCCTGAAACACAATCTTTTTTGTTGTTGTTTGTTTTAAATTTATACTCCCCCACTTGGATTGTGGTTAACACTGAGGAAACTCATAAAAGTTGGATTAAAAAAAATTAATCATAGGTGCTGGCCCAGCTGCCTGGGCATCAAGCACGGGACAGTCTTCTCATAGGCTTGAGAATTCTGAGCTAGAATATCTCAGGATGGTGGCATGAAAGATGCTTGTTAATAGAGCATGTTAATAGAGCAAACATGCAAGTTTTTTTTTAATACACTACTGGTAGTTTGCATGCATTCATAAATGAATTTTTTTAAGATTTTATTTATTTATTTGACAGAAAGAGACACAGCTAGAGAGGAAGCACAAACAGGGGCATGGGAGAGGGAGAAGCAGGCTTCCGGAGGAGCAGGAAGCCCAATGTGGGGCTCAATCCCAGGACACTGGGATCATGACTTGAGCCAAAGACAGATGCTTAAGGACTTCTTAACACCCAGGTGCCCCAAGATAATGTATTTCTATTAAAAACGTTAAGGAACAACTAACTCAGACAAAGTTCCATCTCATGGAGCCTTCCTTCCAGTGGGAAAGTTATACTGCACTGGCTTACAACCAAATCTCGGCCTCTGGAGAAGCAGTTGAGATTTTAATGCTGAATTTGCACATCAAATTTGTATGTAAATCACAATATAAGTGATTGTAGAAGGAACGAATAAATGAATAAATAAATAAATAAAATTAGTTAGTTGTTATTCTACCAATATTTAAAAGTTGCCTTTTGTTTTTGTTTTTGTTTTAATGTGCCAGGCACTGTTCTAAGAGCCTGGTACACAGCTATGAAACCCTGCCTATTTTTAATCATTCAACAACCACTTTGCTGACTACCATTGAGGTGCCAGCCACTGTACTATTGTGTGTGTGTGTGTGTGTGTGTTTCTTTTCTTTTCTTTTAAAGTAGGATCCACACCAAAGGTGTGGCTTGAACTCACAACCCTGAGATCAAGGGTCGCATGCTCTACTAACAGAGCCAGCCAGGGCCCCACCACTGTACTATTAATGGGCCTCTTTATAAATGGAAGTACGGAGCCCAACTCTTCTATTTTACCATAAAGTGCCTATTTCTATAGTGATTTCTCTTCCAAATGTTCTTATTATGGGTTAGCCTCTGGCGTTGTGACACAGCAAGTTATAGTTTTAAATATTTAAAATGTTGCAAATTGGGTGATTGTTTCAAATTAGGGAATTTTTAAAAGAATACTTTAGTTCCACCTAAGGCTAAGTGGTACTTCACAAATGTTTGTTGAATGCTAGAGAATAAATAAAGGAAATATTGTCTCGGGTAATATTGTAACAGGCACCACAGAGACAGAGAAGTTGTGGGATTTGCCACAGTAACAGTAACAGAGTAGGGAACCCCGCTCTGATATCCTAACAGACCACATTCCTTTTCTTTTTGCCCTTAGTTCGGGTGTTAGCAGAACTTCCAAGGTGAGATCCTCCATTAAGACGTGAAAGCCAGGGGTTCCTGAGTGGCTCAGTCGGTCAAGCATCTGTCTTTGGCTCAGGTCATGATCCCGGGGTCCTAGGATTGGGCTCCGCACCTGGACTCCCTGCTTGGCAGGGAGTCTTCTTCTCCCCTCCCTGCCACTTCCCTTGCTTGTACTGTCTCTGTCTCTCTGTCAAATAAATAAAATTAAAAAAAAAAAAAAAAAAGAACTGAAAGCCAGACCCTTGTTTTCATGTTATTTACTCAAGCCCTATGAATAATTGCGTTCAGAGGACACCTCTCCCACAAAGGCATCCTGTAGGTCGGCCATAGAGTCATGGCTGGCTGCAGTCTTGCCAAGTTGCTTTACTATTTTTTACACACTCAACACTCCTGGTCATTGTTTTAGCTGCTGAATCCTTTATTACAGGCGTTATTTAAGGAGCGCCTGCGTGGCTCAGTCGTTAAGCCAATTGCCTTTCCGCTCTGGTCATGATCTCAGCATCCTGGGATCGAGCCCCACATTGGGCTCTCTGCTCAGCAGAAAGCCTTCTTCTCCCTCTCCCTCTCCCACTCCCCCTGCTTGTGCTCCCTCTATAGCTGTGTCTCTCTCTGTCAAATAAATAAATAAAATCTTTAAACAAATAAATAAAGATATGGCTTCATTTCCCCATATAACACCATCCTCAACTTTTTGATCTGTGATTTCTACTTCTCCCCTCACCCCCACCTCCTGCCACAGCATTCATTATATTCATTATGACCAAGTCTCAACTTTCATCTCTTTCAGGATGCTTTTCTTGTCGCCCCAGCCTCCTCACAACCCCTCTGACTTTCAAATTCTGAATCACGACTAACCTATATCAACCAATTTTTGTACCTCGTGAGTTTATTTTACAAGCCTTTCTTTAACGCCAACTGTGGCTCAAGCACTGTGACAAATCCTAAAGGTAAAAAGTTGAGACTAGCTCAAAGTCTGAGATCAAGGTGTCACTGGGTTGCTTACTTCTGTGAGGAAGAATCTCTTCCGTGCTTGCCTGGTGTTTTCTGGCATTCACCGGTGTTGCTCGCTTGTAAAAGTGTCAGTCAGATCTCTGTCTTCATTTTTACATGGCATTCTCCCTGCAGGCATGTCTGTGTCCCAATTCCCCTCCCTTTTTCTTTCTTTTTTTTTTTCTTTTTCTTTTTTTTTCTAATTTCCCCTTTTTATAAGAAGGGCAGTCGTGGATTAAGGACCAAACCTACTTCAGTATGACTTTATCTTGCTTAATTAATTATGATGTGATGACCTGATTTCTAAAGAAGGTCACATTCTGACATGATAGGGTTAGGACTTCAACACATGAATGGGGTGAGGAGCACAATTCAACTCATAGCAGTATCCATGAATATCGTTTAATATGATGTCAGCTCCCTCCCTCCTGAGCACATGATTGGTCTGCTCTGCCTTGCCCTCCTGTTTGTGGTGGGACTTTGGGTCTAGTTTAGCAAAGAAGATGCAACTAGAAGTTGCATCTACATGGTTCCTTCTTGGCCAGAAGCCTTTCATTGTTTGAGGCTGCTGAGAGCTCTCCGTCCTTCTGCCATGGTGACCAGTTGTTCAAGATGGAACACATAACTAGAGCAACATGGAGCAGAGCTCTGACCCTGGTAGGGCAAAGAGCCTGAAAGAAAACTAAACCTTTATTGTTATAAGTGACTAAGAGGTGTGACCATAACGTAACCTAGGCTTTCCAGATACAGTAACTGTGGGGGGTATGATTTATTTTTATTTTTGCTATGGACTTAACTGTGACTCCCCAAAATTTTTACTTTAAAGCCTGAATCCTCAATGTGAGTGTATTTGGAAATAGGGTCTTTAAGAGGTAATTAAGGTTAAATGAGGTAATGAAGGTGGGACCATAATCCCATTGGACTGTGGCCTTCTAAGAACATGAAAACCTCTGTAGCTCTCTGTATCTCTCTCTCTCTTTCCCTATTTTTATTTCTTTCTCTATCTTCATTTCTCTCTTTCTCTTCACTCCCTTACCCCATATAAGGACACATAAAGACAAAGGCTGTCTGCAGGGTGCCTGGGTGGCTCAATTGGTTGAGACTCTGTCTTTGGCTTCTGGAGTTCTAAGATCCAGCTCAGCAGGGAGTCTGCTTCTCCCTCTCCCACTTCCTCTCCCCAAGCTTGTGTGTTCTCTCTCTCTTGCTCTCTCTCAAATAAATAAATAAAATATTGGAAAAAAAAAAAAAAGACAATGACTATCGGCAAGTGTTGGGGAGAACTGTCATCAGAACCCGACCACATCTGACACATTCTGATCTGGGACTTCCAGTCTCAGAACTGAAAGCTACCCCATCCATGGTATTTTCTTATGGCAACCTGAACTAAGACACTTTTTTTACTTAGTTATACTGATATACAGGTTTTCCTACTTGGACTTATTTAGACTCTTATGATTTTTTTCTTACTTATAGTTTTGTCTGATCTATAAAAAATACTAGTTTTATAAACATGAAAGATTTAACATTAAAAAAAATCCTTCAAAGCATGCATCATAATGCCATATATTTTAGTAGATCTGCTACCCAGGTTATCTTTACAATGAACTAAATTCAAAGGAAAATGTCAGTTCAATTTCATAGAAATGTATTGAGAGCCTCAGCTCTCATGGCCGCTATCCTTAAGAGCGTCCCACAAGGGACGCCTGGGTGGCTCAGTTGGTTAAGCGGCTGCCTTCGGCTCAGGTCATGATCCCAGCATCCTGGGATCGAGTCCCACATCGGGCTCCTTGCTCGGCGGGGAGCCTGCTTCTCCCTCTGCCTCTGCCTACCACTCTGCCTGCCTGTGCTCATGCTCTCTCTCTCTAACAAATAAATAAATAAAAAATCTTTAAGAAAAAAAAGGAGCGTCCCACAAATCTCTTACCTTTCTTTCTGCAGATACAGACTTTTAATGATAACACACACCATTTCTGTACTTCATGAACTTAAATGTCAATTTGTGGTATTGTTCTTCGTCTCACTTGAGTGTTCCTTGAGATGAATGTTACTGTGGTATCTTGTATAATTGTTCACCAAAATCGGCTTTCTATCCACGCCCTGGGTGAGGATTCTATTTTAGAGTCCCACTGAAGTTGGGCTTGATCTGGCCAGATTTTCCTTGGCCAGCGGCATGTGCGCAGAAGTGACCTAGATTTCTTCCACACTGAAGTTGAAAGAGCCAGTGCTTTCTTCCTCACGCCTTTTCCCCTTGCCCTGGGAACTGGGAGGCTCTCAGCGGCAGTTGTGCCCTGTACCTGGGTGGCAGCGAAGACAAAGCAGAGGAGAGCCTCAGGCATGTCCAAGAGATTTGAAACATGATCTGGGAAGTCCTTATTGTGATAAGCCACTGACATTTTGGAGTTGTTTTGTTTTGTTTTGTATTGTTTTAAGGGCTGCAAATCCTAGTCCAACCTCACTGATACGCATTATGTAAGACCCATGTGGTGTGCGTCTGAACGTCCCACAGGCTAGCTATTCCTTGGGACAGCCTGTGTGATGGACAAGAGACAAACCATTCCATTTTTAAAGATTTTACTTATTTATTTATTTGAGTGAGAGATAGCACGGATGGGGCAGGGGCAGAGGGAGAAGCAGGCTCTCCTCTGAGCATGAAGCCAGAGGGGGTGGGGTGGGAGTGGTGTGAGGGTGGGGGTGGGGGGGATGTCTCTTGGAACCTGGGATCATGACTTGAGCGGCAGGCAGGGCAGACTTAACTGACTAAGCCACCCAGGCGCCCAAATCTTGTTTGGGGAATCTTGACACAGCTGTTGAGAGTATTGTCAGCAAACGTCCTTCACTTCTCAGCCTGTTCGGGGTTTGCCACAGTGGCAGAGAGGCGTCTCAAGCACATCATATTCATATCGTTCCTAGGCTGGCCCGCATCTGGTAGCTCATGGGGGTAGGGCTGTAAAGCCTTGGCCAGTGAAGGACAGCTCTGTTGGGTCATTCAGCTCTAGAGCTCCTTGTGGAATGGGTGAGGTGTTGAAGGGCCTGCACCTCAGCTTGTCTTCTTCCTTTGCCCAGTCCTGCTTCCTTCCCTTCCAGTCCAGAGGCCTTGACCACAAGTGTACTTCCTGATAAAACTTTTGCGCGTTCAACATTGTTTCAGAGTCTTCTTCCCAAAGAACCCAGTCTGCAACCAACATGCTTACCTTTAAAGGAGATAAGAGAAGTGAGTGAGTGAGTGTGTGTCGGGGGGGGGGGGATGTGAGTGTACACATATACCCTCCCAGTGGGTCTCTGTATTGGTTGTCTCCCCAGTTTCCTCCTTTGATGACCCATTTGTTCGTAAATATGCCATTATTACTAATTAGCTGCAGCCAACCTCTGCTCCTGTGGGCCTTGGAGACCGTCTACCTTCTTCTAGCAGATGTGTCAAATGTGCAAGCATAACTTTTAGAGTGTGACCTAGTTTCTTTGCTTAAAGTCACTGCGAATAAAAAGGACCATTCAGAGGTCAGGAGGCAGGGCCACTTTAATTTTTGCTTTTTATTTATTCTTAAGATTCTTCAGTATATTAAAAAATGAAAAAAAGCCAATACAGCATCACAAATCTTGTGGTGGATTTTGAATATTTACATTTAACAGATTAATTCCTTTAGCCCAAAACACAGTCCAATGTAATTACTTCCACATTGCCCAAAATAATTATAGGATTTATCATAGAATATGAATTCCTGGCACTACAGGTAGTATTGTCTTTTAAAATTGTTTTTGTTTTTTTCAGCCCATGGGTCACATCCGCATTAGAGGATCATGAAATCAATTTCTGTGAAGAACAGGGCAATCGAAGTGTGAAAAACTGCCTCACCCTCTCTCCCTTTTGCCAGGGTGAATGAACATTTGTATGTGGAATTTGTGATTACCCCTTCTAGCCAAAACACCCTCAGTAATTTATCCTGACTTTCTCCACTTTTCCCATCCCTTCCCCTTCACCCCATCTGCCCTGGTTGTAACCAACAGTTTAAGAAACTTTCACTTGCACACAATGGAACAAAAATACACACTGCATTGCATGTGGTAAAGTAAAAGTGTTTGTTTTGTTTTTGTAGTGGTCTCCCTGCCCCAGGTGGAGCCTAATGTAAGACTTGAACTCATGACCTAAGATTAAGAACTGAGGTGATATCAAGAGTCAAACACTTAACCAACTGAGCCACCCAGGCACCCCCATGGTAAAAGCATTTTTTGTGCTGTGTTGTGATATAGAATAGATTTTTTTTAAAGATTTTATTTATTTATTTGACAGAGAGAGAGAGATCACAAGTAGGCAGAGAGGCAGGCAGGGTGGGGGGAAGCAAGTCCCCTGCTGAGCAGAGAGCCCAATGTGGGGCTTGATCCCAGGACCCTGAGATCATGACCTGAGCGGAAGGCAGAGGCTTAACCCACTGAGCCACCCAGGCGCCCCATATAGAATAGATTTTTTATTGAAGTGTGTATTAAAACATTTGAAGACAAACCATAAGTGACTCTTAATCTCACAAAACAAACTGAGGGTTGCTGGGGGGAGGGGGATCGGGAGAGGGGCATGGGGTTATGGACATTGGGGAGGGTATGTGCTATGGTGAGTGCTGTGAAGTGTGTAAACCTGGTGATTCACAGACCTGTACCCCTGGGGATAAAAAGACATTATATGTTTATTAAAAAATTAATAAATTAAAAAAAACATTTGAGAACTAGTATCTTAATGTACACATTGGGTTGAATGATAGATGACTCCTTTTAGTATCATCAGTGTCTTGATGAAGTATTCACATTCTTTTTGAGATAATGTTAAAAGTCAAAATTTGAGTCATCTGATAAAGGCAGACTTGGGGGCACCTGGGTGGCTCAGTTGTTTGAGCCTCTGACTTTGGCTCAGGTCATGATCTCAGGGTCCTGGGATCGAGGCCCGCATCAGGCTCTCTGCTCAGCAGGGAGCCTGCTCCCCCCACCCCCCGCCTGCCTCTCTGCCTACTTGTGATCTCTGTCAAACAAATAAATAAAATCTTTAAAAAAAAAAAAAAAAGACAGACTTGGGGCAAATGAATCTTCCGGTTTTCCTCCAAAAGGGGCCTCTTTGCCCCCAGTGTCTCTTTTTCTCACCCCTTCACCAAAACATTAAGTTAGACATTATATGTTTTCAGGAAATAGTCTGAACCTCATTGCTGTGGCTTTACAAAAACTGAGGAGAAGCAAAAGGAAAGGGTCTTTTATTTATTTTCCTTTTTTTGATCTATTTATTTGAGTGAGAGAAAGAGAGCACAGTGAGAACACAAGCCAAGGAAGAGGGAGGATGGAAAAGAGAAGCATATGCCCGGCTGAGCAGGAAGCCTTACATGGGGCTCAATCCCGGGTCCCCAGGATCACCACTTGAGCTGAACGCAGATGCTTAACCAACTGAGCCACCCAGGCGCCCTGGAAAGGGTCTTTTATTGCATCCCCCTCACCCCTCAGACACATAACTCTAGCAGAGCTCCAAAAGGTTACTCAGTGAGAATGGTGGTTCAGTCCAGCAGACATTTCTGGTGTACATATGTGTTCCTTACAACAACCCTGGTAGAGAGCCTGCCGTTCTTCCTGTTTTAGAGTCAGAAAACTGAGGTTCGGAGAGGTGGTAAAACCACATAGACATTAAATGCCATAAATAGATTTTCTGATTTGTATTCCAGCGGCTGTTTATTCAACAATAATTTGTCAAAGATGCACCATGTTCTAGAAAATATATACTATACCTGGAGGATATGAAACTGAGAGAGGCCTGGTGTCTGCCTTCAAGGAGCTTGAATCACTCTGGTGTAGAGATATATTTAAAACTTGATCAAAATAAAGTAAGATAATATAGCCATAACAGCAACCACCTACAGAGCACTTACTCTGGGGCAGGTGTGAGATCTTCACAGTGCTGTGGAGACCCTGAAGGAGAAAGGTTGTTTCAAGGTAGGAATCAGGTAAGCTTTTGCATCCCTGGAGAAGGAGAGTTGGAATATCCAGCAGCCAGAGGGAAGAACAGGACCCCTCAGATCAGTGGGAATTGTATGTGCAGAGGAACTGACTAGGTGAGAGAGAGCCTTCTGTCATCAGGATGCATGTAAGACTTTGGCTATGCTGTAGGGGAAGGAGATCAGGAATATTCCAGAATTTCTACTTGAACGGCAAGGTGGGAAGTGGGATAGAGGCAATTACTGAATTTTAGAAGTTTTCTCAAGATTCAGTATTGGGATCTTAACATGGATATACACTGTTTAGAAGAATTAGCACTTTTGAAACTGTTAGGTTTATATTAGTCATAAATAAGTTGTGGGCAAGCATGGTTAAAATCAGGGGTTTTCGTTGTTATGGTTGTTACAGAATTTATTTGGAGAAGAAGAATGTATCTTGGTGCATTTGAGTCTGCAAACTCTTCAATGAATGGCTCTTATCTCTTGATTTAAAATCTATACCTATATGGAGCACTGGGTGTGGTGCAAAAATTAATGAATACTGTTATGCTGAAAAAATAAAAAAATTTAAAATCTATACCTAAAAGATTAATGAAATAGGATAACTCAGTTTTAGAATGTTTATATAGACCTGAGAAATGAATGCAGTTGGTGGATAATGGACAGAGGATAACTAGAAGACACAGTCTTGTTGAATTAAAACAAGATCCAGTTGAAAATAAAATTTGAGGGGCACCTCGGTGGCTCAGTGGGTTGGGTCTCTGTCTTAGGCTCGGGTCATGGTCTTGGGGTCCTGAGATGGAGTCCCACATCGGGCTCTCTGCTCAGCAGGGAGCCTGCTTCCCCCGCTCTCTCTGCCTGCCTCTCTGCCTACTTGTGATCTCTCTGTCAAATAAATAAATAAAATCTTAAAAAATAAAATAAAATTTGAATTCAATGATGTTTGAATAGCTCTGTCACTACTTTATTTTAGTCATTATTTGGATGTGATCTACAAAGGATAAGATATCATTATTTAAAAATAAATTTTTATTTTTATTTTATTTTATTTTTTTTTAAGATTTTATTTATTTATTTGACAGAGAGAGATCACAACCAGGCAGAGAGGCAGGCAGAGAGAGAGAGAAAGGGAAGCAGGCTCCCCGCTGAGCAGAGAGCCCGATGCGGGACTCGATCCTAGGACCCTGAGATCATGACCTGAGCCGAAGGCAGCGGCTTAACCCACTGAGCCACCCAGGCGCCCCAAATTTTTATTTTTTTTTAAGATTTTATTTTTAAGCCATCTGTGCACCCAACATGGGTTTCGAACTTAAAATCCTGAGATCAAGAGGGACATCCTCCACCAACCGAGCCAGCTCAGCTAAGTGCCCCTAAAAATAAACTTTTAATTAAAAGTGTGAAAATGTAAGTAGGAGTCAAAGCATGTGCTAAATGGAAAATAATTGAAAAGATTGTATTTATTTATTTTAGAAAGAAAGGGATAAAGACTGTTGGGGGAAGAACAAAAGGGGAGGAAGAGTAACAAGCTGGCGCCCTACTGAGTGCAGAACCCCAAGAGCTTGGTGGGGGGGAGGGGGGAAGGGAGGGCTTAATCCCAGGACGCTGAGATCCAGACCCCAGCGGAAATCAAGAGCTGGATGCTTAACAAGCTGCCCTGCTCAGATGCCCCAGAAAACATTTTTTTTTTTAATTTATTTATTTGACAGAGAGAGACCACAAGTAGGCAGAGAGGCAGGCAGAGAGAGAGAGGAGGGAAGCAGGCTCCCCGCTGAGCAGAGAACCCGATGTGGGGCTCGATCCCAGGACCCTGGGATCACCACCCGAGCCGAAGGCAGAGGGTTTAACCTGCTGAGCCACCCAGACGCCCCCCCAGAAAACATTTTTAATTACTGACTAAAGCCCTTTTTTAAACTGGTGAAAATAGAGTATGTTTGGGCTTTTTAGGGAAGAAATGGAGGCAATGCTTTAGAAAAGGAAAGCAAGGAAGGAAACCTAAATGTTCTGAATACATACTGTGTTCATGCTGTATGTGTATACACGAACTTCCCCTCCACACACCTGCTTTCCTATATGCCTCTATAACGAATATCTCTTATGCAGAATTTCAACAACCAGGGATCTCAGAACACAGTATCGATGCTACACAATTATAATTGAAATTCTTAATGATGATTCTGTGACTCTGAAGGATCTTGAGATGCCTCTGGGATCCTCGAGGCTGTGTTAAATTATGTGAAGGTCAATATTAGTGTTAATTATATTTTATTATATTATTTGAATATTGGTTATCCTTCCGTGCTATGCATTGTTACTCTCATTTGACCTAATAGCTAATTAACTATGTTTTAACTTGCTGTGTGTGAAATTTTGTGAAAAAGTGCATTAACATGCACGTTTGATTTCATAACTGAGTTTTAGCTGTGAGTATAAATGTGGCATATAATAAAACCTCCCATTAATATGGAAAGAACATAACCTAGATGCCCTGTTACCATGTTATTTATATGTTTGCTTCTACATTGAAGTTTTTAGGCATTTGGTAGGAAAAGGTGTTTTCTTTATGGTTTATGAAAAAAAAATCAAGCTATAATGTTAGTATATGGCATCAGTGAGCCCTTGTCCTTCTGTAGTTTACCGTTTTGTTCTCTAGCTTTTCTTCTGTAGCTCTGTTTGTCCCTAGTAGTTATAAGTTCTGATCTTTGGTGATAATGCTTGATTTGTTAGCGATATCTTGGGGCAATCAACGTATGCCAGACGTGCTTTCTCTTTCTCCCTAGATCTGCAAACGTAATAACCAAGACTGGGTGTTCAGGTTAGATATCCCATTCTCCCTCCTCTAACCCAGCTCTAATTGGAAGAAACGATAAGAGGTTTGTTTGCAGGGTAGTAGTAATGGCCAGCGTACTGGATTCTGCTTACTGGATTTCAGGCACTCTTAAGAGCATTAAGTGCTTCTGTTCTTTGAATTCACAGTACAGCTCTATGAGATTGTTAGTGTTTTACTTGTGAGAAAGCTGTGGTGCAATCATTCATTTAACAAGTGCCCATTAAACACATACTATGTGCAAGGCACAGATCTAGGTTTGGGTCCACAGCAAAGAGTAAGATAGACACAACACCCCCACCCTCTTGGAATTTACATTTGCTGAAGGCTCCAAAGAGGTTTTGAGAACTGGGGAACCTCAATCTACCGTGCCTTTTTGGCTCAGCAAGTATTTCTGAGTGTTTATTGTGCGTAGTTTAATGGGAATAACACAACACTGAGAGTCAGAAATCCTCATGGTTTTGTATTTGACATTAGTTAGATGCAAGTACCCAAGCTTCTCTAACCTTATGGATTCTAGAAGAGATGTCCCTGAGTTACTCTAATTTTATAATGGTTCTATGTGTCTAAAACTTTTTAGATACAGTGTATAAAAACGTAGGTACTCAGGAAGCATATGCCAGATGTAAGCCTTCTATAAGATTACGTAGTTTCAGAGCTCCTTATGGGGACTCAATGAGCAGATTGGAAAGAGGAAAACTGAGGCCAAGTGGCGTGGCCTAGGCCACGGAACTAACAAACTTTAGGGACAAAGATTCAAATTTCTCTCATCTCACAAATGCTGGCCCAACCCTGTCCCTCTTTGGAAGATAAAATTGAGCTTGTCTTGGAAAGAATTACTCTTCGACTATATTCGAGACACTATGAACAAAATAAGCAGAATATGGACTCTACTGTGTAGCACCTGCCGCTCAGGAGAGGAGAGAACACTTACACATAAAAACTCCTAAGAAGGAATAAAATGGTAAGAGTCTTAAGGAAGATTAAAAGGGAATTGGTTGATGGGATAAATTACTTTAAGTGGGCTTAAAAGGGATGATTACATAGAAAAACACCATTTAAGCTCATCATATATGGACATATGGACTAGGGGGAAATAGTCTAAGTGAAAGTGATAGCAAAAGGTAAGTTATGGAAATAGGAAAGGATTAAGGAATAGCCCAGAATTCAGTTTAGCTGGAGCATAAAGTGGGTAAAGGCAGCAGTAGAGAGGCTGGTGAGATGGGCTTGAGGCCAGTGGTGGAGGTTCCCAAGACTTTGGACTTTGCTCTGTAAGCTCTTGGGAGCCAAAGGACATTTCTGATCAAGGGAGTGTATGATCGGACTTATGTTTTGGGAAATCCAACCCATCAACTGTATATAGAATGGATTGGATTGTGGAACAAAAAGGCAGAATATTATGCAGGCTGAATGTTGCCAAGAATAAGAGAAATTGATATATACAGCCTAGAATATTAAAGGATTTCCTGTAGCAGGGATAATTTGGTCTGGGCCTAGAAAAATGGTCAGATTTGCTAAAGAGAGGTCTTGGTGGATAAAGATGAGGATGAGTGAGATTATAGCATTCATTCTCATGAGGACTCTGGTTGTTTCAGAAATAAAAAGATCTTTGAACAGCAAAGTGAATAAACAGAAGTGCCCCCAGAGTGAATCTGAGGGTTCAGAAAGTTCTGGAATCAACCTAGGATGCAGACTTAGGGGCCAGATCTGCCTCCTGGGCTACATGATCTAATCCCAGGGCAAGTTTAGCCCAAGAGGAATACTTACCACCACTCTGGGGGCCACAAGACTGTAAGGCAACTGGTAAGAAGAATATCAGTATTTATGGTATTTCCAGTAGCATCAACACTTAAGGAATCATCATTAGATTTGCAGAGGATGGATGGACAGAATTAGACAAGGTGTCTAGACAAAGCACAGAAGCTCAGCCTGAAGCAATGCAGCTCTGCTGTAAACAGCTGGGAAACAGCTGCAACTGACAGCCCCTGCTGGCAAGATGTTGCCAGAGACAGGCATGCTCAGTATCTGGAGAAGTGACAGGAAATCTGCAAAGCTAAAACATGGGGCATCAGGCCTTCCAGGCCAAACCTGAGCCTCTTTCTGCTGGTTGACTTCCTGTATTTCACTTGCCCAGGAAAGAAAAATGCCAGCAGATTGTCCTTCTTGCTGCAAAGAAAGTTCAGGAAACTCCCTTGTGAGTTTCTTAGGTTTTATATGCCATCCTTATCTATACCGCAAGCCTTCTGCAACTGCCAGAGTTCAGTTTATTAGTGTTTAAGAAATTGTCAAGAATTTGTGTTTGTGTTTAAGAAATTGTCAAGAAGTTGTCTGAGAACGGGTGCCTGGGTGGTTCAGTCGGTTAGGTGTCTGCTTTGGGCTCAGATCATGATCCTGGGATCCTGGGACTGTGCCCCACATCGGGCTCCCTGCTCAGTAGGGAGCCTGCTTCTCCGTCTCCCTTTGCCTGCTACTCCCCCTGCTTGTGCTCTCTCTCTGTGTCAAATATATATTATTTGACACAGAGAGAGAGCACAATTAGCAGAGAGGCAGGCAGAGAGAGAGGGGGAAGCAGCCTCCCCGCTGAGCAGTGAGCCTGAGGTGGGGCTCGATCCCAGGACCCCGAGACCATGACCCGAGCCAAAGGCAGAGAGCCCAACCCACTGAGCCACGCAGGCACCCCAATAAATAAAATATTTTTACAAAAAGATGTTGTCTGCAGTGATTCATGATTTTCCATGATGCCCACCAGTGCATGGAAACTCCAATTACTCCACATTCTTTCCGGCAGTTGGTAGGGTTCGGCTTAACACATTCAGTCATTCTAATAAGTGTGTACTGATATCGTTATTGTGTTAATTCACATTTCCCTAGAGGATCTTTTCATGTGCTTACTTGCTATAGGTGATCTTTGGTGAGGTGTCTGCTCAAATCTTTGGCCTATTTTAAAAAACTGGAAGCTCATCGTCTTTTGAGTTGTAAAATTTCCGTGTATATTTTAGATACAAGTCTTTTTTTTAAAAAATATTGTATTGATTTATTTAACAGAGAGACAGAGAGATCACAAGTAGGCAGAGAGGCAGGCAGGGGGTGGGACGCAGGTTCCCTGTTGAGCAGAGTCTGATGTGGGGCTCGATCCCAGGATGCCGAGATCATGACCTGAGCTGAAGGCAGAGGTTTAACCCCCTGAGTCACCCAGGTGCCCCTAGATACAAGTCTTGATCAGACCCGTACTTTGACATTTTGTCCCCCCAGTTTGTGGCTTCCCTTTTTAATTTTCTTAACAGTTGAGCAAAAGCTTTCAAATTTTGAGGAAGTTTTTGCTTTCTCCTTCCGTTATTTCTTTGATTCTCTCTACTGCAGGAGTAAGGCAGATTCTTCAGGCTCGACCATGGCTGATGTTTGGACAGGGTCGTGTTGGGGTCAAATTGCTCCTGAGTTCAGTCCAGGCATCCCCCTCTGCATGGTTTTTGTGGCAAAGAGTAGAGGAATAGGAAAGAGGACTGGGTAAGGTGGAGCTTTTAGGGGAACTATCATGAGATCTTCAGCTCACTCAAGAATGGCACTCAACCCATTCCAAAGGATTTTGAGGGAGTTTCTCTTTTATTCATTAAAAGCAGATTCCTTGACAGCTGCCTTCTTGGACTCCCTAGCATCCCTTGCAAAATGTGACTTATGTAGGAAGGAAAGATTTGTCTGAACCTGGTGACTTGCGGTGGTAGAGTTCCTGGAGGGCCACCTCGAGTGACCTGGAAGTATTGACTATTAATGATATATTTCAGTAATCATCCAAACACTTCAGAGGCAACAAGGTTGCTTTTTGCCTAATCAGTTTATTTATTTACTCGGAGAGGATTGAGAGTCAAGGCTAAGAATAGCTAGTCTTAATTTCCAGAAAGATATCTGGAATATTCCTTAAAAACTATGTTCATGATCCTCTAAAAACTGTTTCTAAAAATGTGTTCCTATAGTAGAACCATCTAAGTAAAAGCGGGTAATTGTTTCCAGACCTGCACTTAATGAATCAGAATTTCTAGTCTGTGGGTCTCCATGTGATTCTTACATACACACAAATTTTAGAAACTGGGGAAAAATGTCTTTACTCGTGTGTTTCATCAATTACATAATATGGATGCTGGCTTTTGTGCTGGGGCAAAAAGGTCAGAGGAACAGAGGATTTATAACCAGTGTCATACCTTTTATAATCAAAATTATGTGTTTTTAGAGAAAGTGTAGGAAACCAGGATGAGATTCCCACACCTGCCTCTGGATGAGAAGGAGTTAACTGGCAGGATGCTAACTAGCAGGGCTGGATTATTACCTGCTCTAGGCAGGAATGCACCTAAGTCTATTGGCTGTAGGCAACAGAGTCCCTAAGGGGTGTAGGGCAGAGGCATCTGTGGTTGGGAGGCATTATTTACTGCCTATTCTGTGGGGCTGAGAAAAATGGATGTCATTTTATTGAAGTCAGAAGGCGTGGAGGAGAATGGCAGAAGTCATTTCCTAGAGGTTTGGCATTTGGTGGCACAAGGATAATACATGTCAAAGAATGTCTTTTTATTTTTTTTCCTAACAAGATACAAACTTTCTTGTAATGCTAAAAGAGAAATGGCGTTTATCACGAAACACAAAAGACTGCAGACAAGAGAGACATCCCGTTTACCTACCAGGTGAGACCCCCCCCAAGCAACAATAGAGGGTTTTCAGCCATGTTGAATATACACTGTACTTTCCCATTTCCTCATGACTATGTGCTTTCTCCTAACATTTATCAACAGTCTATCCATCATCCAAGGATAGACTTAAATACCAAGCACCCACTAACTGTACTCCCATCCCCCATCCCCATCCTCCACATTTTGCTGCTGTACACTTAACTCTTCCTTCCTAGGGGAACTCGTTGCCTTGCCCAGATTAAGTCTCCTCACTGTCCTCACAGTGCCAGGCACAGGATCTATTCCATCATACTTGCCATATCTTCCCCATTGTCTAACATGTCTTTCCCTTTCTGCTCTTTGAATACAACCCAATTTTAAGACCAGAATAAATCCCACATCTTTCTCAAGTTTTTGTCTGACCTTGGAAGACTACCATTATTTCTGCCTCCTCTGCTCTTCTAAGAATCTGTACCTCTTCTTTGGTGTTTTTTCATGATTTGTATGATTTGTTATCTTTTCATGAGTTTTATCTTTCTGACCAAATTATAAGTTTCTTGTAGGCTGTATGTCTTTGACTTCTTCACGTTCCTCCGTAGGTTGTCATTGAAATCTGGCAATTCTAATGTTTCCATGAAATTCAAAATTCAAAGAGAAGATTCTAGAGGCTAGAGTAACACACACAGAGCTATATTCTAATATGTGGTTTAGAACGTATCTGAGTCATGGGGTGCCTGGGTGGCTTAGTGGGTTAAAGCCTCTGCCTCCGGCTCAGGTCATGATCCAAGGATCCTGGATTGAGCCCCGCTGCGGGCTCTCTGCTCAGCAGGGAGCCTGCTTCTCCCCCACCCCTCTCTCTGTCTGCCTCTCTGCCTACTTGTGAACTCTGTCAAATAAATAAAATATTAAAAAAAAAAAAAAGAACGTATCTGAGTCATGCCTGTGCTTCTCATATCTCACCAGTTGGTGAGCAGCTAGGTCGCAAGGAGTCTCATGTGTGTCTCTGAATTCCTAGTTGACAGTAAATTTATGTTAATTGAATTGATGATTAGGAAGGACTTTTTTTTTTTTTAAGATTTTATTTATTTATTTGGCAGAGAGAAACACAGCGAGAGAGGGAACACAAGTAGGGAGAGGGGGAAAGGGAGAAACAGGCTTCCCACAGAGCAGGGAGCCCGATGCTGGACTAGATCCCAGGAGCCCAGGAGCCCAGGATCATGACCCGAGCTGAAGGCAGACGCTTAAGGACTGAGCCACCCAGGTGCCCTAGGAAGGACTTTCTTGTAACACCAAAACACATGTTACACTCTACTCCTTCTTCTCAGCTTCCTTTCTTTTCCTCCTTTCTTTCTTTCCTTCCTTCCCTCCATCCCTCCTTCTTTCCTTCCCCCCTCCCTCCCTCCTCCCTTTTTCACTCCCTCCCTTCCTTCTTTTCCTCCTCCCCCTCCCTCTCCTTTCTTCTTCTTCTTCTTCTTCTTCTTCTTCTTCTTCTTCTGATGTGCTTTTAAAACTCATATCAATGGATAGAACTGCTTAGGACTGGAGATACTACCTTGTGTATACCCTACTGTTCCACACCTCTGTGTCTTTACTCAGACAGTGTGGGCCCTCTGGAATGCTCTTTTCATCTTTCTTTATTTAGCTAACTTTAAATTGTTCTTCAAGTCTCAGCTCAGAGTCTCTTCTAGGAAATCTCATCAGAACCTTTAGGAGTTACGTTGCCTTCCCTTTGTATTTCCAGAGCGCCGTGTACACACTTCTGTTTTCACCCTCACATACTGTGGAAATGTTCTGTCTGTGTGGCTGTCTCCCTGGTAAACTATACTCCCCCAGGTCACAGCTGTGTCATATTTTGACACAGGTCATTTCTCAACCTGTTGCCCATCCCCCACCACTCATGCAGAGTCTGGTATATCATAGACATTCCATAAATGTTTGTTGAACCCATTGGCCAGTAATTCTGCACCAGGGGGAGAGTGATTTTACCCTTCAGAGTTTATTTGGCAGTGCCTGAAGGTATTTTTGACTGTCACAAGTGGGGGGCCCGGGGGGCTCCTACTGGCATCTAGTAGGTAGAGGTTGGGGATGCTGATAAACATCTTACAGTGCATAGTTCAGACTATTGACCCCCCCCCACCCCCACCCGGCCCTTCCCCAACACTAGGAACTACCCAGTTCAGAATGTCAATAATGCCGAAGCTGAGAAGTACTGGCTTTCACACTGTGATTGGAAAAAGTGTTGTTTGCTAAAAACAATGCTTTAAAAATTTTAGAGGCTGTGCTGTCCTCTCTCTCTTAGCTGGCTTTCAGGAAGATTTTTAGATTTGCATTCACAGATGGGCATGAGCTTACAATAACAGCAACTTGTGCTATGCTAGTGAAACGGCACGGTTTCTAAGTGTGATCAATGTTGGAAATTAGAAGTTAAAAGCTTTTGTTCATGCAGGGTTCTGTGGGTTTACTAAAAAACTCTCTGTGCAACTATTTGAATTAGTTTCAGGTGAATTTCAAAAGATCAAACCTTGGTGTGTGAAAAATCAATCCCACGGGATTCAGAATAGCTTCTCCTGGTCATTTATGAACTGAACTGGGGAACTTTTTGAATTTTATGTACTAAATGTAGCCATACTCCCACATAAAGCTGCAGGGGGAACTGTACTTACGCAGGAGAGACTCCGGTATGGAACCGCACGCAAACATGGTTTTCAAATGACTTCGACTCACCTACTTAGACCAAAGAGGCTGTCAGTTAATTTAACAAACTATCCCTGTTCCCTGATCTTTGGGCCATAAAAATTGTTCATCTGCTCAGTCACAGGCCATTTAATTTTGGATGCATCGTTGCCAGTTGGTTACAGTAATTAGCATTCCCTATATCGTAGCAGCTTCCCTGAAGCTATGCTAAGTAGGGTTGCACTTTTGTGTGGAAACATAAGCCGGCTTGTGCAAATGAGCCTGGCCACCCATCTTAGAGACAGAAGCCCTAACTACCATCTTCTTGGCTCGGGGTGCCTTCCAGGCCCACCTGCAGATCTTATTTACTGATTATTAATGACAAGAACTGTAGGCAGCTGTGAAAGGCACAGCATGGCAACTCAAAGCTGCAACTCAAAACTATCCTCCGTGGGACTGTAATTTTCTTGAATGACACCTGACTTCATTTTAATTTCTTTCTTTGCTCCAAATGCACTTGTGCTGGAGAAATGCAATAGAAATTCAATGAGATCCATGTTTAATAGGCAGACTTGCAACATTTGTTGGTGCATCTGTTAGTTTCCTGGCAGAAGTGGGGCATTTGGAAAGGAAATATACATTTGTGTTTGTTCCAGAGTCGGCACACAACCTGTAAGGCGATGATTCAGCAGGGCCCCTGGTGAGATACCAAAGAACAGGGTTACCTAGTGGTTCACTAGTTGCCAGTCTGTGGAGATCACATATTATATGGGCTTAAAAATCAAATTTAATTGAATAGATGTTAATTTTCAAATAGCGTCAATGTTCATGGTTAGGAGATCAGATTTTTATTCCAATTTAGAGGGACGTGGTATTCTATGTATAACTGCAAATGAATTGGCTTCATTAGGAATGAAAACGGGATAGAGTTCTTTCAAATGCACACATCTGCATTTTAGTTTGTACATCTGCAGAGTTTCGGTTTCCCAGGAAACCGTCTAGCAAGAGTTTGTAAGAAGGGTTACCCACTGCACATTGCTTTATATCCAGAGTGATTTTATTTCTTTTTCTAATATTCTAGAAAGTAATATTTCATCAATGGAATTCATTTTCGCATGTTTAATTTCCAGATTAATAGGATGAACACCTTGAATGTAATTAAAAATAGGTTATGTTGTTTTCCTCCATTGACTGGTGCTAATGCAAATTTGGGGCTTTAGCTCACATTTGTAGCCTTCTTGTCTTTTACTGCAAGGCTGAATTGTTCAAATGAATAAGGGCATCTGAAGTTGAAATTTTGGGGGGTAAGGAACTTATAAATTTTATGATGGATTGGCCATTTTGCTGTCCTCTTTAATCACCATACTCTCTAAGCACAGTGAACTCTGCTAATTAAAAAATGATCTACGTAGTCTGGGCACAATTAATCTTTATTTGCATAAGTTCTGAGGAAAAATCAAGTAAATATTACCAGTAGAGGAAAGAGCTACTTTCAGTATTTGGCGACCCTGCCTGTGGCGGGAAACAGTGATGAGGACTGACAAGATGAAGACAAGGAATGTGCTCGTTAGTGTAGCTGTTTCTCGCTACCTTTTTAAACAGGAGTCCACAAAGTATCATTTTCATAAATGCCAACACAAGCTTAGGAACCCAATAAGAACAACGGATGTTTAGGGGAATAAACTGAGCCTAAATTCAATAATGTCTCATTTTGTTACCAAAAAACCCCCAAAACAACAACAATTCCCCCCCCAACCCCCACAAACAAACAAAAAACCAAACAAACAAAAAACCAAAAACAAACAAAAAACCCCCCACAGAATACTGAACAAAATAGCCACAGCAGGGGAAGCAAGGAGCAAAAGGACTTCGGGACCTGTTTTAGAAATTCCTTTAGACCACATCACAAGAACTGCATTAGGAGGAAAAAGTGGGACAAGTTCTCATTGTCCATGATGTATTTCTGTTAGAGCAGGTAGCTTTAAAAACCATCGTGGGATAGAAAAGCTAAGGTCTGCTTCTACTCCCATTCATTTTTTAAGGTAACAAAAGTAGTCTTGCTTTTGATAGGGGAGGAGGAAAGAATGTAAATACTTGTCTGAGAGTGCTGTGGTGAATGGCCTTTGGAAAGCTTTATTGACAGGAGCAACCTCAATTATAAATGAAGGGAAAGGCAAAGTGTTTGTCAAGGCAGTCTTTTTATTGGGGTCTCCTAGCAGGTTATTCTGGTCAATGTCCAGGATGAATCAAGAAAGGGAAGAATTCAGAGCTACTAAAGTTCTGTGTTCCATTTTACCATCCTCAATGGCTGTGGGAGGGTGGGGAGACTCTCTGGAGGGTGAGCGGTTTCTTAGCTGGTTGCAAGGAACTTTTACTTTGGTCAAGAAAACTTTTTCTAGGGGAGCCACTGATATAGGAATAAATAAAGTCCAAAGTTTTTCTTTCTTTCTTTCTTTTTTTAAGATTTTATTTATTTATTTGACAGACAGAGATTACAAATAGGCAGAGAGCCAGGCAGAGAGGGAGGAGGAAGCAGGCTCCCTGCTGAGCATAAAGCCTGATGCTGGGCTCGATCCCAGGACCCTGGGATCATGACCTGAGCTGAAGGCAGAGGCTTTAACCCACTGAGCCACCCAGGCACCCCAACAAAGTCCAAAGTTTTTAAACTTCACAAAGCCATTTCTTCTACAGAAAAAATACATCTATATTGCTCAGTACCTTCAGTCAGTTCATACCTCCTCATGGTATCTCAGCAAATTATAAAAAGTGGTGAGAAAATAGAATGATGGTAATAGACATCAAATCATATAACTTCAAAACTGAAAGGAACCTTGAACATCATCAAAGCACAGAAAATAAATTAATAGGAAGTGAGTTTCCTCCCAGGAGTTTTCTCCCAGAAAAAAAATGTGATTTTTACTCCATTGTGACTTATGTTTAAAACAGTGGCCAGGCTGCTTCTTAAGTCTCTGGATGCTGTTTGTTCTGCATTTTTATTGACCGACTGCAGGAAAATAAGGAGACAATTGTAAGCTCACTGAGGCCTGGGGTTCAAAAGCTCTCTGCAGTGAATATCCTCGTACTGCAGTTCAGAGGTGGTGTTAGGAGTGAGTTGGACAGTTAGGTAGTCAGGGCCGGGGTCCCCAACAAGAAAATATGGAGTCAGGACAGCTAAGATAAAACAGCACTAACGTCCTGTTTTGCAGCTGAGACAGGACTGCCTTGACATTCTGCTTTGCAGGCTTTGCAGAAATGACTTTTGCATAATGTCCTAAAATAAAACAATTAACTGCAAAATATTTGTCACCATCATGGGCAAGGGGCCATTACGACAAATAAGCCCTCAGATGTCAGCCAAAAAAGACCATCAGCATGTGGACATTAACCTAATAGGTAGACAGATAACTGACCAAAGCCCCGATGGGCACAACTCAGCACACTCTGATTGCTTAAGATAGTTCCACCAAAGATCTCATAAAATCCCTTAAACTTAGAAACTCCAAGGGCAACCCTCTCGGGCTCCTTCCCTCTCCAGGGGCTTAGTACTCTTGCTAATAAACTTTGCTTTGTTGCCCACCACTCTTCGGCTGGACTGTCTCTTCATTTTTCCAAGTGGCTTGGCCAAGAACCACAGGCAGGCAAGGCAGAGAAATCCTGCAACAGTGGGTGTGAACCTGGCCCAACTTTCTGTCTAGATGATATTCGATCCTGGGAGTTATCGTTGGGAAGCGAAATCAATTCTCTAGTAATTGTAGATACTCATGTCTAGTACCAAATAGATTTGGAGTGGAGGTGGGAAGAGGTTTATCATTAAGGAGAAATGCTGACTTGGTGTTTGAGAGTTCGTTTAAAGAGGTGATTGGGGTTATGAGTTTTGGATCCTTTAGTTTGTGTATCAAAAGCAAGTTCCCACGCAAATCGTATGCTGTCTCTAGGAATTAGCTAACCCTGGGAGGAGTAGTCCCTCCTCTGGTCCACAGGGCCCCCCAAGATGCCAAAGACTCATAAAATATAGAAAATAAAAAACATGGTGAGTGCACTGGCCCTACTTCAATCCTAAAGCCCTCTCCTGTAAGATTGACCTGCAATCAAAGACGAAATCTTAAAATTGACCAGATGCCGGTCTTCCTCTCCGGAAAAGAAAGTGGGACCTTGACAACAGATGGCAGCTTGTCTTAAGCGTTTGGCCAAATAATTCTCAAGGAAGTATAATAATCATCGTAATTACTATTTATTGATTCATTACTCTGTGCCAGGTACTATGTTATGCACTTGGCATATATTATCTTATTTATTTCTTTTTTGACAAAGTAGGTACTGTCATCTCCACTGTAATATGCATACACCAAAAGCTTAAGAGAGGTTTAACTACTTGCCTCTTGTGATTTCCTCAGTAGATAGCAGAGCAGGGAATCTCACCCAGCTCTGATTACAGAGTTCAAGGTGTGCACTCTTGCCCTCTACACTCAGACTCTGAGACCACAGAGCAGTGAAAAAAACATTAACAAAGGTGAAGAAACTGAGAGTTGCCAGCATTTTAGTTTTTGCAAAGTAAGACCTTGTAATAAGGGGTGGGGGGAGGTTATTGTACTATTCCAACAAAAGAAAAAAAAAAACATTTGAAACACTGGAAATAAGAAAGATGTAATCTCAGAACACAAAACAACTGTTTCCATGGAAATAATGGCAGTTTTATGGAAACTCACTGTAGTGCCCTCATTTTTCTCCTGCCACCGTGGCTGGCACTGATGGGCACAGGTCTGGGATTGGTGCAGGTCAGCACAGTAGCCCTGAGCAGTGACAAAGACCTTGCCATCTGTTGGCACTGCACAGGATCTGGTATTAGGCCCTATAGGGACACATCCCCCAATGTTGAGAGGAGAGCCATGAGGTTAGCCGTGGCAGATGAGAGCTAGGTAGCTCTTTCTAAAAACACCATTTTCAGAAAAGCAGAGCAGAGCCTTGACAAAGGTTGGAAGAGATGTGAGGCAAATACAAAAAGAAGGGGATGCATTTAGTATTTATCTGAGTGAAAGGCAGCAGGAAAAATGGCTTATGCATGAGATAAAATTTAGCAAATCTGATGAGGACAAAGGTGAGGGATTATTGAATAAGAATATGAGAACTTTGTTCAAAGACGACTGGTGACCAAATGTCCTAAATCCTCATTAAGGACGAAAAAGAGACATTGGCTAAAATAGCAGCTGGAAGGTAATAAATCAGATATAAAGAGCACATGATGATGGTAAGTTTCCTGAAATACTGGAATTAAGAGCAAGAAGTCCTGTTCCAACCCCTAAGCCTCATTAATTCTTAGCTGTTGATCTATATAAATGATGAAATTCATTCTTTTGGTCCTCTCATTTCTATTTACAGCTGAAATGAATTCTAGGATGGGTCTTTCCCACTTGCCACTTTGCACTTTTCATTCTGATAAAATAGTTTTACATGTGTTTTTAGAGCTATTATTGGCCGAGGTCATCAAGAGGCGTGACCACAGGCTGACCCAGAGCTGGCCTGGGGGAAATGGGGGTCTCTTCCTCCCCTACCTTGGACCCTATGCCCCGCCCACCGTTTCCACACTAGGAACTATTTTGGGAACAACCTTGAGAGAGTAAGGTGTTGTTGAGACTTTCTGGACTGTTTACGTGACTGACCCCATTCAGCCTTCTATGTGAACTTTTAAGATTCTGGTGGGGCGGGTGTGGAGATCTACTCACCTTGTAGCCGTCTAAGACAAGCCTCGGAAGTAAGTCCTCTTGCTTCTTCTGTGAGCTGCCCCCTAGTAGTCTAGAATGGTCTGCTTCTGTTTTCAGTCTCTTCTTGCCCTCTGTGTATGGCAGACAACTTGCAAACCAATAGTTATCCGTGAGACTGAAATAAGTAATTTCTTTGTCAAAGTTTGGAAAGACAAATAAGGGGGATTGAAGAGGGAGGTGTCCTACTAGGTCTCACTCTGGCCTTTAGAACGAACAGCAATACTGTGTCTATATACACATGGACTAATCTGGCCTATGACTGTGATATTATGTCCAGGAATATATAACTTGGCAATTCAGGAAGCGGCTTGGGGGTGGGAAGGAGTATGAGCTTTGTGATAAGGCCCCAGCAAAGTCAAACATGGTATGTGATAGTTTGACACTCAGGAGACCTGAATTCTTATTTTTGCTTTTTTCTATCAGTTTTGGGAATGTTAGCTTTCTCTCTGCACATTTATACCTTTGCACTTGTTACCCACTAGCAAGCTATGGTTATTATAAAGAAAAGGGCAGATATATTTTGAGCTTCTTGGAAGAATAGTCTTAATGTTAGCACATTTTGGAACATGACTTTATCAGGTCCCTTGTCTCTACCCTCATGACCACCTAGCAAGGGAGGTATCATTTTCTATATTTTGTAGATGAGGAATCAGAGACTCTGAAAGCCTAGGTGAATTGCCCACAGCCATGTAGTAGGGGAATGAGACAAAACTCAAGGCTGTCTAGTTCTACAGCATGTCTAGTATACTACTCAAGGGCTTCTCCATCTGTAGAGTGCATATGGACGGCCAGAGACCTTGTGAAACTACAGGCTTTGGCACAGTAGGTCTAGGTCATGGACTGAAACTCTGCATTTCTAATGTACGCCCAGGTGTTGCCCATGCTATTGGCCCCTGGACCACACTTAGAGCAGCAAGGTATTATACTACCTCTTGTCAAAAAATATGATAAAAATCTTAGGTGGCCTTCTTCCTTAGGGAAGTGTGTTCAGTCTTTCACCATGAATGTGTGATGTTTGTTGTAGTTTTTTTTGTAAATGTCTCCTATCAAGTTGAGGAAGTTCCCTTCTCTTCATAGTTTGCTGAGAGTTTTTAATCATGAAGAGATACTGAATTTTGGCAGATGCATTTTCTGCATGAATTGATATAAGCACATGTCTTATATCAATTATATCAAAAGCAAGTCTTATTTTAAAGACTATAGTTACATTTATTTTTGAATATTGAGCTAGCCTCGAGTAATAATTTTTAAAATAATATTTGTTTTGGGTTTAAATTCTATATGTAAGTTACGCTTCTTGAAGGACACTCAGCAAATAGAAAAAGAGAAAAGTAAATAAAAATCACTTCAAATTTCACCACCTAGAGATAATATGTTGCTGTATTAGTGAACTTCCATATAGTTTTGAAGACATATTTATGTATTTATGGTTTTACAGAGTTAAGAGTAAAACCACATACATATACTATGTATGTCTTCTTTTATTTATGTGACATTTTATCTTGAACATTTATCTTTTTTTTTTAAGATTTATTTATTTATTTGAGAGAGAGAAGGCGAGAGAGAATGAGAGCATGCCTGAAAGGAGGGAGGGGGGAGAAGGAGAGGGAGAGAGAATCTCAAACAGATTCCCTGCTAAGCGTGGAGCCTAACTCAGGGCTCAATCTCATGACACTGAGATCATGGCCTGAACTGAAACCAAGAGTTGGACGCTTAACTGACTGAGCCACCCAGGTGCACCTATCTCAAGCATCTAAAATTTTAAAGCCTCTTCCTTCAGCTCAGGCCCAGGGTCCTGGGATCCAGCCCCGAATCAGGCTCTCTGCTCGGCAGGGAGCCTGCTTCCTCCGATCTCTCTGCCTTCCTCTCTGCCTACTTGTGAACTCTGTCTGCCAAATAAATAAATAAAATCTTTTTTTTTTTTAAACAAACAACCTGATTTCATTTTATTTTAATTTTTTTTTAAGATTTTATTTAAATCTGAGATCATGACCCAAGCCAACGGCAGAGGCTTTAACCCACTGAGCCACCCAGGCACCCCTAAATAAATAAAATCTCTAAAATTTTAAATATTACAGGCATGCTTTTGCCTCAGCGACTATGGACTTCCTTTGATCTGGAATCTTTATGGACAATTAGGTTCTGTTCTGTTTATTTGTTATTTGTTTTTGCCATTATTAATTTTTTGTTTTGTCATTAAATATTATAAATACCTGTATATATAAATCATTGGTAATTCTTAACAAATGAAATTCATTTCTGGAAGCAAAAAATTATAGGCTCCAATATCTTTAATATTCTTAATGTCAAATTACTTTTGAATAGCAGTGTACAAAAGTGTTTTGGGCATTATCTTTTTTTTTAATTAATAGACTGTTTTTAGATTCACACCAAAACTGAACAAAAGGCACAGAATTTCCATCTAGTACCCCTTGTCCCCACCCACATGCACAACCTCCTCCTCATAAACATACTGCATACAGTTATTAAAAATGGGTGATCAAATATTGACACATCGTTATCACCCAAATTCCATTACATTAGGGTTTATTCTTGGTATTGTATATTCTATAGATGTTGACAAATGTTATTACCTCTTAAAATATTTCTATTAGGGGCGCCTAGATGGCTCAGGTGGTCAAGCATGTGCCTTTGGTTTAGGTCATGATGCTGGGGTCCTTGGATTGAGCTCCACACATGGAGTTCCCTGTTCAGTGGGGAGACTGCTTGTACTATGCTCTGCACACCCCACCCCTGCACCTCCCCCTCAACATGAGCTCTTTTGCACGCACATGTTCTCTCTCAAATAAATAAATAAAATCTTTAAAAAATGTTTTTATTAAATTAGTATTGCTGTTCTAGATTTTAAAATTTATATTTTTATTTCTGTTTAGGAGATTCTTGTATATTCAGTTGCATTGTTTATGTTTGCCTACTTTGCCTGTGCTATTAACATTCTCTTGTTTGTTATTTGTTTGTAAAAGCTTTTCCTGTATAAAGGCTTATAATACTTCTGTCCTTATTTATGTTTCCCCCTAATTTTTCATTTTATTTTGTAGTTAGCAGCATACACAGATTTGAAATTCTTATTTAGTTAAATATATTAATTTACTGAAATATCTTAATAGTTTCAATAGCTTTTCTATTGATTTATAAAGATTCCTTCTGATCATCTTATCTTCAAATAAGGACAATTTTCTCTTGGCTATTCCTTACCTTTGCAATATGTATGTACTTGTTGTTTCTTATTCTTGTCTTTTTGCATTGGCTAAGACTTCCAGAACGCTGTTAAAAATAGCAATGATAGCGAGCATCTCTTGTTTCTGTATCTAATTATCAGGGACCCAGTGTTTTACCATTTAGAATGATCTTTATCACGAGCTCCTAAAATAAACTTTTAATACGGTGAGAATGCTTTCTATATCTAGGTTACAATGAGTTATTATCAGCAATGGCTGATTCCTAATTTCAATGGAAATACTGTAGATATTCGACTCTGGTACTCCTAGCACCTACACACCACAATGGGGCCTTGAACCATAGCTTAGCTTCCCACGTATGTCCTAGAATTCTTTCTGGCAGCAGCTGTTAACTCGGTGTCTCTGGGTGGTAATTTTGTACTCTTCCACAGTATCTCCACACCACAAAAGTCAATGCAGAATTTAGCTGCTCAGAGTTCCATGTGCAACAGAAGCTCCGGGGAAAACTAAGCCCCTTTGTTATCAGACACTTCTCCTATTTTCATCATTTGGCAGAACTCCTGAGGAACAAGGCCTCCTCTTTTTATTCTCTTCTTTTGGATTAGGAGTCCTTCAGAACAACAGCTCTTACCTGTGGCTTCTCAGGTCCCGTGGGCCACTCTGCCCACTCCCAGGCTGTCTGAGAATTGCTGTCTCCAATATTTTTAGGAATCCTGTGGCCAACCGACTGCTCTCTGACTCCTGTCCACTTGGAATTGAGGTTTTGTAAGGGAGTTAGAAAAACTGGAGGTGAAGAAGGTAAGCCATTTGACCATCTCAAAAAGCATTCTTTGCACCTAGACAGACAACTCAGGATTCTGGAAATTACAGAATCTGCTCTACTGAGTGAGGGGTGGAGGGCTGAGGAGTGATTGGGGCATCTTCCAATCTTCTTTTAGATGAAGGGGTTTGCTCCCTTTCTTAAAAGGCATAACAGAGTGAGTAAAAGCAAAGCTCTGGATCCTGAAAATCTGGATTTGCCTCATGGCTGTAATACTTTTAACCCTTTGATCTGTGTAAGTTACGTAACTTCTCTGTATTTCAGTATTTTCAGATATAAAATGGGGGAAATAAAGGTATCTCTCTTGTAGGATTCCTTTGAGAGTTTAGAGTATATAACTATCTGTATCTGTACCCAGCGGTATGTAGATATATAGATAAATAGTGTTTAAAACAAATGCATGGGGCACCTGGGTGACTCGGTTGAGAGTCCAACTCTTGGTTTCAGCTCAGGTCATGATCTCAGGGTCGTGAGATCGAGACCCATGTTGGGCTCCACACTTAGCGGGGAGTCTGCTTGACATTCTCCTTCCTTCTCTCTCCCTCCACTCCTCCCCCTGCTTGCTTGAGCTCTCTTTCTCTCAAATAAATAAATAAATCCTTAAAACAAGAACAGATGCATGGCATATAGTAAGCCATCCCTATTGAGGGTAAGCATGGTAACCCTCTCCTTATGGTCTTAATCCAACTCCTTTGACCTTTCAGTTAGGAGAAAATCTCCCCAATTACTAGCATAAACTGCCACTTTCAGATCTTAGTAGTGGTGTGAGTTTTTAAGTTTTTAAAAGTACTTTATATATTTTCATAGATATAAAATATTCTAGATATATTTTAGTGTTAAGGTAGGAGAGACTATTAGAGTCTGATAGGCAGATGCCATTTAAAAACTGGCTTGCAATCTTGTAATGCAGGGATAAAATAATGGGAGATAAAAAATAAAATGGGTTTGGTGATTCTACTGAATTTGTTGTACATATAAACACACATGAAGAACTCAAAAGGTTCTATGAGAGATATACTACTCCCAAACTAATACTTTTGAACATGTGACCATTGTCAGTAGCATTTTTTTTTTTTTAGATTCAGCCTAAAGTTTTGGTGTGGTAGACCAGTATTATATCTGCTTGATATAGAAGAAATATTTTTGTATGTTAAGCTGGATGCAGAACACAGTCATATTTGCCATCAGATGATACTCCAGTGCTAGATTTGGAGGCTGACAATTATAATCCAGTATCTTTTTCAACTATATGCAAAATATAAATATATATCGTTTGCATACCCCATTATACATTCACCAGAATTCGTCACTACTGTGATTAAAGGTAAGGATTCTGGTTATTGATAAGGAGGATGCATTACCTCATTACCAATTTGGTCATGGAAGTACCTTGCTACTTAAGGCTTGGTCTGTAGATCAGGAGCACTGGCAGTATTGGGCAACTTGTCAGGAAAGTGGAATCTCAGACCTCTACCAAGACCTAATGAATCAAATCTGCATTTTAACCAGACACCCCAGGTGATGCACATACACATCACATTTTGAGAACCACAGGTGTGGTGCAGTGGATTTTGAACTTCTCTGTACGATTGAATCACCCAGTAAGCCTTTGTCCTGGCCCCCCATCCCAAGTAAACCAGAATCTCTGAGGGTAGAAGCCAAGACCTCAGCATTTCTGAAAACTCCCCATGTGATTCCAAGTGTGCAGTCAACATTGAGAACCAGTGGTCAAGAGTCAGCTGAGAAGTCTTCCAAAAGGACCCTCCTTTTCTTTTTGTAACTCTCTGATTTCAAGCTGGAGTTTGGGAGCAAGAGCTGTCTGATTAGCTGGAAGCCACTGAGACTAGAAAAAAGAGGTGAAATTATGTATGGATCTTAAGACCTAGATTCCCCAAAGACTCAAGCATTCAACTCTATATTCCCCATGACTTTAAAGTGCTCATAAGATAGGGTATATTAGAGATAGCGATTTGTTTTTGACACTTTCTAGTGAATGTTACTCAAGGTAGAAGAGCGACTAGTGATGTAATTTTCATACTGTACAGTGTAGCCTGGGCCTCTCACAGAGAAAGCTTGTTACTTTCATTTGCAATGATGGCGGCCCAGCGTCCATGAACAGCACCATGTGAGCAGCCTACTGGGAGAACCTTCATTCTCAGTAATCAGTCTGGAGGCCTTGGCTCAGCACCTGGGTGATGGAGCTACATCCTAAAGAGCACCATTGGTGTTGCTTTGAGAAAGACCAATGCACACAACGTTGCCTAAGTTAATGTTTTCCCCTGCTGGGGAGTTACCTTCATTTGCATCGACTCTTAATGACCTACCTTCCTTCAGGCAAACACTGACCTGCAGTCAGAAGTGTGTTTTAAAATAGAACTGTGTATTTAATGAATAACAATCTCCACATGTGGGTCGTGGTGATCTCTCATGCCAGCAGCATCTACAAGCTTGTGGTCCTGGATCAAGCCCACTGCAGGTAGGAGACCAGCATAGGTAAGGAGCAGAAGAGGTAGTGCAAAGGATAACGGGCTACCACTCCAAGCCTTGTAGACTTTCTCCCTAAAACCTCCCTTGTTCATTTCATTACAGTGATTATAGCCTTTTCATTTTTTCTTTTATATACTCACTTGTGACTTGGATCATTAGCACATGCCCTCTGCAACAGGGGAGGCTGACTTGAGGTGAGAGGGAAACAGCAGGAGAATATGAGCTTGTAAAGATTCAGCTTTCATGGCAGCCTTGCTGCTTGGAAATAGACATAGAAAAATAGAGACAATATTACAAATAAGCAAAAGTATTGTTGATTTGAGTTTTTGCGAATAATTGCCTGGATGCAGGTAATTTTTAATGTAGAAAAATGCCCTTAGGGGCTTGGGGAATAAAGGAGAGCCACCTGAGATATTTAAGTTTTGCAAAAACAACTATTTAGCATGCACAGTGGCTACTTTATCTGCTGTATTTTAATGTATGCAAATGTAGCTCATATTGTAACGAGAATCTCATGGCAAGTCCGAGTGAAGCCAATGTAGGTGGCACTTTGATGCAATTTTGATTTGAAATTACTCTTAGAAAATGATGAGTGTGTCATGTGATGGCAGCGTGTGGATAGTGCAGGGAGAGCATATTGATTTTTTTTTTTACGCTCATTTTAAAATAGAGAAAGTGTTGTATTCCAAATGATGTGATTAGGCAAACTATTAACATCATAAAGCTCTCCATAAGATTTGCTTTTTATGTGTTTTGGACAAACAAATCAATATAAAATTCTATTGTTAGTCTCCTTGTATGCTTGCATATTTTGGCATTATTTAACTTAGATATAAGGGGAGAAGAAGCTCCTGATCTTATATCACTAGTTCAAAGATCTTTTTCTATAACAATTAAAATCTATTTTAATATAAGTCATAAATATCCATTTCTCTGTAATTCGATCATTAATCCTTTTTTGGACTCTATAGTTGTAATCATGTTGTAGAAATCCAGTTTACATATAGGTGGTGGTGATTATAATCTGCTTATTCGCAGTCTTGGTGAGATATTTTGATGTCGTCATTCAGCAATTATTGAGTGTCTGTTGTATATAGAATTCTTTACTTTGCAGAGGAATCGTAAAAGTTATAGAAACCTTGAGCCCTCGCCCGAAGGGAAACAAGAGGGTATTATCAGTTATGGAGTATTTACTTCCCACCAACCACTAGTTTATTTTTATGTTTTCCCACATAAACCATAAATGAACCTCTGGGACAGGTATTATTATTATTATTTTTTAAAAGATTCTATTTATTTATTTGACAGACAGAGATCATGAGTAGGCAGAGAGGCAGGCAGAGAGGAAGGGAAGCAGGCTCCCTGCTGAGCAGAGAGCCCGATGTGGAGCTCGATCCCAGGACCCTGAGATCATGACCCGAGCTGAAGGCAGAGGCTTTAACCCACTGAGCCACCCAGGCACCCCTGGGACAGGTATTATTATCCTTGTTTACAGATGGGAAAACTGAACCTCAGAAAAGTCACTCATTCAGTAACACAGAGCTTTTAGAGGCAAATAAGGATTCAAGCTCTGATGTCTCTTACATCAAAATCTTGCCCTTGCCATCAGAAAGAAATAAACATAGATTTAAACATTTTTCTATGATCACAGCTTTTATAGACAAAATGTAAATATTGAGAGAATACTAGAAAAATTAACCTGAGACTTCTTGGAGAGGGTTTTGTTTTATTTGATTTTTTTTTTAAGATTTTATTTATTTATTTGACAGAGAGAGAGAGAGAGATCACAAGCAGGCAGAGAGGCAGGCAGAGAGAGAGGGGAAGCAGGCTCCCTTCTGAGCAGAGAGCCTGATGTGGGGCTCGATCCCAGGATCCTGAGATCATGATCTGAGCCGAAGGCAGAGGCTTAACCCACTGAGCCACCCAGGCGCCCTGACTTTGTTTTTTTATAAGCATCTTGTATGTAAGTGTTACCATCACCATCCTCTACCTGGTTAAGTTGTTTTTCTATTACTATCTTCTGCCTTGCAGAGCATTTTTTTTTTTAAAGATTTTATTTATTTATTTGAGAGAGAGAAAGAGAGAGAGCACGAGCAGCAGAGGGAGAGGGAGAAGCAGGCTGCTTGCTGAGCTGGTAGCCTGATTTGGGCTGGATCCCAGGTCTCTGAGATCATGACTTGAACCAGAAGAAAGGCAGAGCTTAACCTACTGAGCCACCCAGGTGCCCTTCCCTACCTTACAGAATCTTGAAGCTAATTTACTAACAAACAAAGCTGAAGTATGTCAATTTTCCTGAAACCATAGGGGTGAAAAAATACTTTCTATTTTTTAGCTGTTCCTATATACCTGTATTTTTAAGTTCATGTTACAATTTTACCAAATTGTGGACTTTTAAAGTAGAATATCACTAAGAAATAGATTATTTCCTAATAATCCTAAGAAATAGGTTGGTTATTCACTCTTTTTTTTAAATATTTTATTTATTTATTTGTCAGAGAGAGAGAGAGAGAGAGCACAGGCAGACAGAGTGGCAGGCAGAGGCAGAGGGAGAAGCAGGCTCCCCACAGAACAAGGAGCCTGATGCGGGACTCAATCCCAGGACGCTGGGATCATGACCTGAGCCGAAGGCAGCGGCTCAACCAACTGAGCCACCCAGGCGTCCCTGGTTATTCACTCTTAAGGTAAAATGGGCTAGCATTGAATTAATTCACATCTATACTAGTGATACCCTGATATTATAGCTCCTCCCTTTTTCCCCCCAATTACCCAAATTGGCAACTTTGAAGGATTTATATATTTTATTGAGATTATGTGGATTTCTCACCAATGCTAGTAAATCAACTCTGGATGATAACTCTTAATACTTAACTGCGTTTACAGATAAGAGAGAAAGATAAGAACCTCCAGGGACAGATGATATTAACCTGGGTGAGACTCCTCATGCAGTGGTACCTTCTGCGATATACCAGTTTCAAAATTATGCTACCATCATTTCAGGCTGGCTGTGTTTGACATGGACCAGA
Source organism: Lutra lutra (assembly GCF_902655055.1). NCBI lineage: Eukaryota > Metazoa > Chordata > Mammalia > Carnivora > Mustelidae > Lutra > Lutra lutra. The sequence goes on from NC_062280.1 coordinate 171,842,068, forward strand.
ATTCTGTTCAGTACTATGAGCAGTAACACACTTGATATCACAGGTTGTGCTCCTTTCCTACATTCTTGTAATGCTTATTTCCTGCTAAATTAAATAATCTCATCTTTGGCTTATATGAAATATTGAGTTTATTAAGGCAAGCTTTCTGTCCCTATTTAGGCCATGGTCTCCTGCTGGGTATGAACGAGTGGATTCTAAAGAAAACGACAGTTTGCCTTCTACAGAATGATTTGGGGGTCTCTGAGCTCTTTGTATGATTATCTACAACAACTAATCCATAAATCAATACTGATATTATGATCTGAGAATGGCTTTATTGTATTTTACATATTAAAACATAAGCTTCTGATTTTTTCTTTAAAAAATAATATGCTGATTTTTTATTCTTTTTGAATTCATGGCATGGATCCTAACAATACAAAATTATTTTAAAAATTCGATATTAAATGATCTCCTTGGAGTCAAATGAGAAATGAGCAACAAAGACTAATCATATATTGCCTAGAAGAGCTGTTAGTTGGATACAATGGGAAATGGTATTTAAGCTGCTGTTAGCTAGAGGTGATTCATGAAATAATTTAGAGAACTCTTAAATGTAGAGGTATCTCTTATACAAGGTATATTTCTTTGGTCTGGAGCCATTATACCAAGAGCTGGAAAATCTAGGTCCTACTCACGATTCAGTTACTGTGCACACATCAAAGTAAGTCATTAAGACCCTGTGCCACATTCTATGGGAATACTTAACTTCCAAATATGTGAATAAGCCAAGTATTAAGAAGCTACTGCTTATAATAATGTCTTGGCATGTTTCATTTCTTGAAACTCTAATTATATCTGATTTCACATCTATCCTTTGAAATTACTGATAATACTAGGTTCATATTTTCCTTTGACGCCTTTCTTGTTGTTGTTAAATATTACCTTTGCTTTTATTTTTTTAAGTAGGCTCCATGCCCAGTGTGGAACTCAGCATGAGGCCCCAAACCACGGCCCTGAGGTCAGGACCTGAGCTGAGATCAAGGGTCAGGTGTTTAGCTCGCTGAGCCAACCAGGCGACACTTGCTTTTAAAATTTAGAATTATTCCATGTGGTGTGAATGTATCATTCTTGCCACAGCTCTAGTCCATGACTTATTGTATATAATGATATTTACAGCTTTGTCCTTTTTAGCTTTTCATGTTAAACTTTTAAAAAATATATTTTTATTCATTTGTTTGCTAGAGAGAGAGAGAGAGAGTAAAAGCAGGGAGAGCAGCAGGCAGAGGGAGAAGCAGGCTCTCCACTGAGCAAGGAGCCTGATGTGGAACTAGATCCCAGGACCCTGGGATCATGACCAGAGACAAAGGAAGATGCTTAACCAACTGAGCCACCCGGGTCCCCAGCCACTGATTTGTCTTATGTTTTAAAATATGTATTTACACTGTCTTTTCATGTTAGGACCCTACCTATATGATTTAGTACATTAGGAAAATGTGTTGATATATCAGTTCTTCCTTTTAGAGGAAAGGACATTTACAACATTAAATATGGTATTATTTTATGATATTTAAAATATTTTAAATGGAAGTCAGCAAATGACAGGCTGGAACAAACTGGTTTTGGAAAGGGAAAAAAAATCAAAAGGAAACAATGAAAAGGAAACAAAAGGAGGAGAAAGGGGAAGAGGCAAAGAAACTTATGAAATCTTTCTCCTGTCTTTCTAGCTCAGGACTGGTCATGTTTAACATTCTCCAAACCCCGGACGTCCTGGGCACAATCTCTGTTGTGTTTTTAAACAGACCACAGGGTGGGTGGAGGTGCTTAGCCATTGTTCATGCTATAGAGGATAGTAACAACTTAAGGACATGAGTCTAGTTAGTCACTAGTCACATGAAAAGGAAATGAGGCAACCTGTGTCTGTTCTGTCCCGATTTCTGCTCTATTGACATTTGCAGTCTTTCTTTCCGGGCCTGGGAGGGTGATGTGGGCCAGGACAGCCAGGACACTGGTCCTGAGCAAGTTTTTTCTCCAGATTCCACCAATCTTGAAGTGCTGGGGGAGGAAAGAACATGCCTACAGTAGTGTCAGGCACGTAGTAGGGATTCAGGAAATACTTACTGACTGAATAAATGGGTTTATCTGAATCCAGTTGGAAGCTTAGGAAGATGGTAACCCTAGACCATGGAAATGCCAGGGGGACGTCATATACAGATCACTCTTGATCAAACCTCATCATCACTTACATTTTTAAAAATGGGTTTATAGGAGCACTTGGGTGGCTCGATTGATTGTCTGACCTTTTTTTTAAAGATTTTATTTATTTGTTTGATAGACAGAAACGGCGAGAGAGGGAAAACAAATAGGGGGAGTGGGAGAGGGAGAAGCAGGCTCCCGCTGAGCAGGAAGCCTGATGTGGGGCTCAATCCCAGGACTCTGGGATCATGACCTGAGCCAAAGGCAGATGCTTAACAACTGAGCCACCCCAGCACTCCAGTGTCTGACTCTTGATTTCAGCTCAGGTCATGAGCTCAGGGTCCTGACCTTGAGCCCCATGTTGGCCCCAAGCTGGGTGTGGAGCCTGCTTAAGATTCTCTCTCTACCTCTCTCTTTGCTCCTCCTTCCTGCTCATGAACTCTCTCTCTCTAAAAAAGTTTAAAAATAAATAAGTAAACAAAGTAAATAAAAATGGATTTGTAATTAATGTGATATAACAAGCACAGATTTTGCATACAGTTCAATGAGTTTTGACAGTTGTATGGATCTATGTAACTAACTGTCTCAAAAAGAAATGCAGATAATTCCAATCATTCTGGAAAGTTCCTACATGCCCTTTCTCCTTTGTCTCCCTCACCCAACACTCACCCTGGGCTCTTCTGTAGAATTCTTATGCCTCTCTTTGGATTTCCTATATATGGAATCTGGTTTCCATATAAATAGGTGTGTACTTTCTTTCACTTAACAGTGTTCTTGAGGTGCATCAATGTTGTATCAGTAATCCTTTCTTTATTGTGGAGTGATATTCTATCCATATGGATATACCTCAGTTTGCTCCTCTAGTCTCCTGTTGACAGACATTTGAGGTGTTTTTTTTTCAAGTTTTGAGTGTTATAAAGTTGTCATAATCATTAAAAACACTATTCCTAACCCTTGGCAACCACAAATCTGTTCTTCATTTCTGTTATTTTCTCATGTTACGAGTGTTATATGAGTGAAATCATGCAGTATGTGACCCTTCCGGGTGGTCTTCCTTCACTCAATATAACGCTCTGGAGATTCAGTCAAGTTGTTGCAAGTTATGTATAAATGATCTGTTCCTTTTCGTTGCCAAGTAGTAGTCCAGGTCTGGACATACCACAGCTTCATTAACCATTCACCAGTTGTAGGACATCTGAGCTGATTCCAGTTTATACCTATTATTAAAAAAGTTGCTCCAGGTATTTGTGCATAGGTTTTTGTGTGAGCATAAGTTTTCATTTCTCTGGGATAAATGCCCAAGAATGTAATTGTCTGTCAGGTGGTAAGGGAAGTTGCATTGCATGTTTAGTGTTGTAGAAAACCGTCAAACCATTTTTCAAAGCCATTGTTTCGTATTACATTCCCACTGGAAATGTGTGAATAATCCAGTTTCGCCACATCCTCTTCAGCATTTGGTGTTGCCACTATTTTTTTTTTAAGACGTTCTGGTAGCTGTGCAGTGTGGTATATAATTGTTTTTTAATTTGTACTTCCCTAATGGCTAATGATGTTGAACTTCTATTCATTTATTTTTATTTATTTATTTATTTATTTATTTATTTATTTATCTGACAGACAGAGATCACAGGCAGGCAGAGAGGCAGGCAAAGAGGAGGAAGCAGGCTCCCTGCCAAGCAGAGAGCCCGACTTGAGGCCCAATCCCAGGACTCTGGGATCATGACCTGAACCGAAGACAGAGGCTTTAACCCACTGAGCCACCCAGACGCCCCTGACTTCTTTTCATGTATTTATTTCCCATATATATTCTCTCCAGTGAAATGTTTGTTCATGTCTTTTGCCCATTTTTTCATTGAATTGTTTGGTTTTTCACTGTTAAGTTTTTGAGAGTTCCTTATATAGTCTAGATATGGGTTCTTTGTAGGATTTCTGTTTTGTAGATACTTTCTCCAAATTTTCTCCCAGCTTATCTTTTCATCCTCTTAACAGGGCTTTTCACAGAGCAAAAGTTTAGTTTTAAAGAGGCATAACATCAAATTTTCCTTGTAGGGATAATGGCATGGTGTTAAAATTTAAATCTTTGCCCAGACCTAGATCCTGATGACTTTATTGTATTTTTTTCTGAAGTTTTTTAGTTTTATATTATACATTTAAATTAGTGATTCATTTAGAGTTAATTTTTGCAAAAAGAATGAGATTTAGGTTGAGGTTCTTTGTTTCTTTGTTTCTTCTTTCTTTCTTTCTTTCTTTTTTTCTTTTCTTTCTTTCTTTCTTCCTTGATCTATGGATGTTCAATTGCTCTAGCACCATTTGTTAAAAAAATATTCTTCCATCGAATTGCTTTCATGTCTTTGTCAAAAATCAGTTGGGGATATTTGTGTGGATCTATTTCTAAGTTCCTTATTCTGCTCTTTTGATCTCTATGTCTATCCTGCCAATACCATTCTGTCTTGATTATATGGCTATATCATAAGCCATTATATTGGGTAGAATGATTCCTCCTCCCATTTCCTTATTATATTTTAAGAATATATTAGCTATCTGAAGACCTGTGCCTTTCCATGTAAATTTTAAAATAAGTTTATCTATGTACACAAAAACATAGGCAAAATCTCCTTGCCGGAATTTTGATAGGAGCATTAAACTTATAGATCAATTTGGGGAAAATTGACATCTTTATTACATTGAGTCTTTCAATCGGTGGACATAGTTCATCTCTCTGTTTATTTAAGTCTCCTTTTGTTTTTGTCATGAGCATTTTACTTTTCAGCATATAGATTGTGTACCTATTTTGTTAAGTTTATACCTAAGTATTTTATTTTCTTTGGAGCAATTGTATGAATGGGAATTTTTAATGCAATTGTCCTGTTTCTATCCAACCATTATATATTATGTATATTGGGTGGAGGAACCAGATAGCTTGTCTTTTATTTTGTAGGATGTCAGATTAAGAGAAACCACATCTTGATCTGATAGAGGGAACTGGGCATCTCCCAGAATTCCTAGACTTTAAATTCACTTAATAACTAGATGAAATTTTGGGTTGCTTCTTTTGAGAAGAGTGTGAGCATACTCTGTATGTGAAGGAACGAGGACATGGGTCTTTGCATGGCCAAAGAGATGGATTATGGCAGAAATTGTCTCCTAATATTCTGTTATTCCTGTTTACAGAGTACTAGAATTTTTAGAATTTTTCACAAAATCACCCAATTTATGACTTCATTTTTCAGCCTCATTTACACTGAAGTGTAGCGATGTGATTAAGCTCTGGCCAGTGGATAATAAGTGAACATAATGTATGGAATTTTGGAGTCATACCTTTAAGGAGGAGGAATGTAGCCATCATGACTCCCCTTCCTTTTTGCTCTCTGGAATATGAGTGCAGGGCTGATCCCTTCTTGATGTGAAAGAAGGCAACATTCTCCATTCACATGAAGAAGATGGGAACGGTAGTAGGGATATAAGACAAACAAGATGGAAAGAGCTGGGGTCCCTCAAATGTGAGGCCATGATATCAGCCAAAAGCTGTTTATGCTCAGCTTTGGGCCCTTGTGCAAGAGTTGAACTTGCATCCTAACTTATAATTTACCAATCAAGAGATAAGAATTATTCATATTTGGGGGTAGTGTTTAGCAGTCATTTTTCTATGTGAATATGTGACTGTTATACTCTCATTTCTCTATACTTACTCTTATTAAACAATATATTATGACTGTCTTCCTGTCAAACGATGTACAACTGTGACTATACTTTTAAACAAGGACTAGCATTCCTGTATGCATCTACCATAATTTAATTAGCCATTTTCTCATTGTTGGACAGTTTTTGCTATGACAGATAGTAGTGTAATGAACATAATCCTTCACCACATTTCTGACCACTTTTTGGGGGATGGATTATTAGAATTAGTTATCATTTGAGTAAGAGAATAAAGCTCTTTAAAACTGACAAATTGCTTCCAGAAATGTGTACTAGTTTATTTGCCCAAAAGGTGTACTAGTTTATTCTCCCACTGTAGGAGAATGTGTTTTCTTGTCCTTACCTAGAGAGATGATTTTGCTCCTTGGATGTGTGAAAACTGTATCACCGTGTTGTTTCAATTTGCATTTTAAAAATGACCAGCAAGGTTGAATTATTTTTCTCATTTTTATCAGACCCATGAAATTCTTCTTACATACATTAGTCATTCCTATTGTTAACAGATAAAATGAGCCACCTTACTGTTTTGAAATTCATTTGAACAAATACTCATTGGAATCAGGGAGTGCCAAACTGAAAGTGGTTAGCAGAGCTCCACCAGCAGGAGCCAAGAAAAAGGTTTCCTAAAAGCAGACACAGAAGCAAGCAAGGGAGTAATTTAATTGGCTGTAGCTTCAGCAGTTATTTTATTGGGGAAAGTCCACCTGGCTGTTTGTGATTGGCTTTTCTTAAGCTTGGTTTCTTAACCTTGAGGCATTTTCAGGAATCAACTCTGGCTTTGATTTCTTTTTCCTGCAGGGGCCACCAAGACCATAGGACCACCTCCATCTTGTTTAATAACCTCCACTATATTCATTTTTCATATTAGTGTTGATTCTTAGATGATGATTTCATTATCCAATTTCCATGAATTCCTTCTGTATTCAGAATACTCATTCTTTACAATATAGCATATGTTTCCCTCATTTGTTCTATGTCTCAATTTTATGATATTTTTGATTAGCAAAAGTTCTGAATGTGAAATGATTTGAGATATATATGGACATTTTCCTAATTCTTCCATTAGTTTTATGATGAAAAAGCATTTCTTTCTTCAGAAATAAGATATGTTTTCAAATTCTCTTACATGTTAAAATTTTTCTTTACTTATTTATTTTTTAAGATTTTATTTATTTGACAGAGAGGACACAGCAAGTGAGGGAACACAAGCAGGGGGAGTGGGTGAGAGAGAAGCAGGCTTCCAGCTGAGTGGAGATCCCGATGTGGGGCTCCATCCCAGGACCCCGGGATCATGACCCAAGCCGAAGGCAGACACTTAACGACTGAGCCACCCAGGCGCCCCTAAAATATTTTTATTTTTACATGGATTTTTGAAAGCAACTTAAAATGTAATTGAGTGTCTGGTATGAAAAATCTAAATAATTGTTTCCTCATACATAGTTTCCTCAGTGACATGATTTGAACATTTCATTCCTTTTTCATTATTTATGATTCTTACATGATCACATATTACATTTTTACAGTATTATGTTTTACTATAGTTAACACTGCTGTTTGATGTAGAGAAACTTGTTAATAGAGAAGATCCTAAGGGTTCTCATCACAAGGAGAAATTCTCTTTTCTTTTTATTATATCTAGATGAGATGATGGATGTTAATTATACTTAGTGTGGTAATCCATTTCACAATATATGTAAATCAGATTATCATGCTGTAAACCTTAAACCTACACAGTCATGTATGTTAATTATTTCTCAGTAAAACTGGGCACAATTTTATTTTACATATACTAAGGTTTATATGGCTATCTATATTAATTCTCCCATTACTCTTCAAATAGTAACTATATTTCGATTGACAAAAAGAATAACTATTTTATTTTTATTGACCCTTTAAATTATATATGAAAAAAATTAATATAAAAAACAAAGAATAATATAATAATCATTTATTTATATTCCAACTACCTAGAATTAATACTGATTAACACTTTTCACATTGTTTTGGTACCCAATTATGTTAGTGATTTTGGCTATGTAATATTTTATCATAACTGGTAGGGCAGCTTCCACCTAACTCTTTTTTCCAAAAGTTTCTTTTCTATTTTTTTTAAAAGATTTTATTTATTTATTTGACAGAGAGATCACAAGCAGGCAGAGAGGCAGTCAGAGAGAGAGGAGGAAGCAGGCTCCCTGCTGAGCAGAGAGCCCGATGTGGGGCTCGTTCCCAGGACCCTGAGATCATGACCTGAGCCGAAGGCAGAGGCTTTTCTATTTTTACTTATTTATTCTTTAAGTGAACTTTCAAACCATTTTATTTAGTTCTCCTAAACATTCATTGAGCATTTTATTTTTTAGAATTTTTCTGATCCATAAAATAATTTGTAGGGAATTGATATTCCCAACCAGAAAAATCACATTCTCTTAATTTCTTGTATTTTCTTTCGATTTCTCAATAGATGCTCATAGTTTTTGTTTACATGGATATTAAAATTTTTGAGTTAAATTATTTTTTAGCATCCAGTGATTTTTAAAGTTTTGGTATCTTTTTCCTCCATTGTATCTTCAAATTGGTTACATGCAATGGATTGCATGGATTTGAAGAACCTAGTTCAGAATGATTATACACCTTTCCTAAATTTTACTGTAGAAAAAAAAGAATAATATTTTTATCTATTTTTAAGAAATCTACATATTTCTAATTAAAGTATAGTTGACAGACAATATTATGTTGGTTTCAGGTGTACAACATAGTGATCACACAATTATATACATTACAAAATGCCCACCACGAAAAATCCAGTCACGATCTGTCACCATACAATGTTACTATGAGAGTCTTTTAACTAAGGGTACAAGTAGTCCTTCCATTCTGTTCCGTTCTATCACATCCCGACATTTGGCAAAGAGCCTAAAAACTTCTGATAGGAACCAGAATACAAAACACCGTGTCAAGTGCTGGAAGTGGAGAAACGATATTGTGAGAACTGGCCTTTGCTTTCAAGACACATTTTTTTGGAAGACAAAAACCCAGTGGAAGACACACACAATTAATTAAAAACCAATGAAAGAGATGAGCAGGACTGTTTTGCAATAGTGATTGCTCCATGGACGTCTGTGAACTGAATGAATGCAAGAGAAGCTTTCACGAGATTTCCTGTTTTTATTATTGCCCATTCAGTCCTGTTTTAAAATGTTGCTGCGCTTTTTACTGCTCCTGCTTGTTTTTGTTCTGGTTTCTAGATGCCTGTGGCTGTGTATTCACCAATGTTAAATAAACAGTCTGCATCCTCCAGCTGGATGCCTTGCTTTTTGAGACGTGTCTGTGGTTTTATTGCAACAAGTCCTAATGAAACTTGGTCCAATTCTATAAACTTATTAAATATTATATGAATAACATTGCCACCATTGCTGATGTATGCTGTGATTTGCTCCTGATTCCGCTGACATGGATAGCCATTCCCCCAGACAGAGAAGTTTTTGCAGATGTCTACCTCTGCTCCCTGTCTGCCTGCAGTTCCCTCAGAAATCTGACTGGGTTCCACAGCCACAGAAACTATAGTAAAACTAGGATGCTGATGAGGAGCCAGCCTGGGGCAGGGCAGAAAGGGGGCCATGTATCACAGGGTAAAATTCTTCCCATCTACACGTGTAGGAACGAGAGGTGGGATGGTATCAGAAACAGAATTCATCTGGCAGTTTTATTTATTTTTTAAACAAATCCTCTAGAACTTATTCAATCAAGAATCATGCCCTTGAAGGTAGTCATTTATCTCAGGAGAATTTTTACATGGCTTTCTAACTTTTCTTGAGAGATTTTGTTGAGAAAACATCACATCTTCACGATACCATTTCTCAGGTCTTCTGCGGAGCCTCATCTTATTTCTTTGAGGACAGCTTTCACTTCTGGAGATAGCCAAAATTTTGGAAATTAAGTCTCTTGGGTAAAGCTGGTGAGTAAATTAGATACCCAAATGTTTGATGATGACTGACATATGATTGTGCTGTGATGATGTTGATTTTTATTTGGATTTGAACTGGTTTTAAGGACTGGGGAGTTAAATATAATGGCAGCCTCATTGGTTTATGCAGATTTATAGGTTTTATAATTTCTGAGGTTTCTCTTTTTTTTGAGGTCAAACTCATTTGTAAAAATACATTCTAGGTTGCCTAGTTAAATGCCAATCAGATGATCTGAATATCTCTTTCGTGTCTTGTCAGGAAATTGTGGGATTAACCAGAGCCTCACTCTGTCCTTCTGCTGCCAAATTCAGATTGCTTCTCATTTAATTTGTTCCCTGTCCAAGGGCCTGATAAAATCCATTTATAACACAGTCTCACCCAGTCCCTGATGGAAGAGATAATTTTTGAGTATTAAGACAATGGAATGATTAATTGTTGGACCACTTGGCTATTTCAGTGGTTTTCTTTTTTTGGAAAATTGCAGCCATTTTACATCTTAATTTGTTATAGTTTGGCAAAATCCAAACCTAAATTTATTCTCTTAGGTGATTTCTCTTAACCTTATTCATAAGGAAATAGATCTTCTAAAGTGACTTTGATAAAATACAAATGGGCTTACTCAACCTTTTAAAAAAGCAAACTGGATGCTTAGATGATGAAATTCAGTGATCCAGTGATAATCAGGGAACAAGCAAGAACAGTCTTGAAAAGAAGAGGTGGTCCAAAGACAAATAAAGAAAAAAACTGGAAGCACCAACAGTAGGATAGCTGCCACCATGAAGTAACCATTTGCCAACAGCCATGCACTGTGTTTGGGACATGACCTGTATTACCTTGTTCAACTCTTACTTGTACTATATTCCGTAGTGATCTTCCTCCCATTTTATGGATCACACAGTAATATGTAGTAGCGCTTGGCTTTTCCTAATTATGAAGCCCATTCCTCTGTTCTCTGTCTTACTTGATTTGCACTTTGACGAGGGCTGTAAAAGGTGTGTTGGCCATTATGGTAGAAAAAAGAAAGAAGGTCCTTATTTTCTTCATTGAAATGCTTACAGCTAGTGTAGAACTTGGCTGAAAATGTAGAAGACACAAAATGGGGTAGAGAAACAAAATATAAGAATGCAATAATAGCCAGGTTTGAGCCCCTGGAAAAGTCATCTAATGAAAAAAGATTCAATTGGTCCGCACATTCAATAGCACGCAGAGTGAGTTTCCTTATTAAAGAGTAAAAGCATTTTGTAGTCACCATTTTGCATAATCAAAAATGTGTAAGGGAGGTTATCTTTACACAACATTACACACTTTGATGTTTCCATTTGCTATGCCATTTTGGCTTTCTGATACAACACTCACTGTATAGTCAGTCTCCCTCTGAGAGCTTTCTTCCAGATCAAAACAAAGATGGAGTGGCATGGATTATTTTGGTATGTACACTGCTCCTTCTCTGAGGCAGAAATGTTTGCATTTCTGTGGTAAGGTCACTGGGAGACTAGCTCTGCACATAGAATTTCAAATATAGCCTTTGTACTCCACTTCTCTCGGTTAATTTACATATTGTTGCTGTCTCACCTGTTAGCTTTGCAGAGAACATACATTCAAGAAGAGTAGGAAGTTTGCTGTTGCCCAATGACGAGGTTGAGATATTTACAGTAGTTGAAAAAAACTAGATCCAGGTGAGAAGGATTTCTGGTACGACTCTCGTCCTCTCTCTCTCCCACTGAAACAGATTCTGAAAAGATCAAGAGAGATTCTCTGTTTTGCTTCAGTTGATTCTTTGTTTTACATCATCTTTCCTAATACTGTTCATTCTCTTCCACTCCTTTCCACTTTTTAAGTTTATTCTGTAATCTTTATGCCACACTTTATTGTTAAATTGATTGTTAAGTCGTTGATCTCCCCCACTAGACCATAAACTCTCTTTGTCTTGTTCAAAATTGTACACTCAGCACATAGCCAAGCACTTGACACTCATGGGTTATTTGTAGAATGAATGAGTGTTAATTGAGTGGTTGGCTTCAGATTTTCTTCCAGGATCCCTTACATGTTTCCCTCAATATTCAACCAGATTGTTTTGTTATGAATACATGGTATCTTATTTAGGCACTATAATAATAGGAACATGTAAATATATTTTCAAAGAGTGTACAAAAAAACTAAGACAAGCTGAGAAATTGGGCAGAAAAGGAGCTCCCACGTATGCAGAATTATCAGCTCCTTTTTTCCCCCCTCCAGCTTGCAGAGAGTTTGAATCTTCTCCAGCTCACACTTCCCTCTGCAGCTGCTTGCCCATGGGGACCCTTCCAAAGCAGAGCAGCCAAAATGGCTGCGGAGAGATTGTTGCCCGTGGGGAAACTGAGGGGTAGTGTGACTTTGGCTGTCAGTGCCAGTAGAATTTATTTAGATTTTAGCATGATAATCCAGACAGTGCCCACATTCTCAGAAAGACACAAGTTTAAGACAAGTTTATTTACTAATACAATGAGTAAATCTACTTTTTTTCCTTTTGAATTAGAAGAAGATGGGTCATACTGAACACAATGTAGATTCTTAGGCTTTCATCTTTATGAGCTTTTAATTTAGTTTTCCTTTCACATATTTCCTCCTTTACTTGATTTTTGTGTGTGTGTGTGGAAGAGGAAGGAATGCAGAAAACATAGAATAATTATTTGTTGTAATTTTTTGTTCTTACTCAAAAGTAATATGAAGTATCCATCTATTTTTTTAAGATTTTATTTGTATATTTGAGAAAGAGAGAGAGAATGAGAGGGGAGGGATTAGAGGGAGAAGCAGACTCCCCGCTGAGCAGGGAGCCTGATGTGGGACTCAGTCCAGGGTCTCCAGAATCATGACCTGAGCTGAAGGCAGTTGCTTAATCAACTGAGCCACCCAGGTTCCCCTCCATCTATTTCTAATAAAAGCTCATATAGATGAGCTAGCCTAATTTAAGCCAAGTTTATTCCTCAACACCAACATTATAAGCCCATTTGATTCAATTCAACAAATACTTATTGGTCATTTTCTTCCTGGGTAGTGAATGTGAGTATGCGATCCATATAATATATAAAAAATATATAAATGAAACTGAAAATAAGACCAATTGTTCAAGCTAGAACACAACAAAAATGCAGACAACATTTCTAAAAAAACCAAAAACAACAAAAAAAAACCCACAAAAAAAACCACCACCCATCTAAGTAGAAAACCATGATGATTTTATAGGAGTTTTCCTTTTTTAATTTAAATTTTTCTTTGATTCAGTTCCTGTAATTACTATTTTTCTTCCAAAGTCTGTAGGCTGAGTCCATGAGCTGCCAACCCTATGGGCCTGAGATACTTGGAAAATAACTAGGATGTTAAAATTTCAAATAGAGTTTGGACCTTCCATTTCCTTAGGCAAATAATTGTTCTTGTGTTGCCAACTCTACTGATGATCTTTTGCTTCTAGAAGAATTTGAAAAGGAAATCCTCGGAGTTTTTTGGTTTTTAAAAATTGACTTACAAAACCAAAACAAGCTTGCCTGGTGTACTATAATAGTTTCTTCCTGAAGATTTCTCAGGAGAGTGAAGTGATCAGAAAGAGAAGTGATAGGAAATATTTGCCTTTCTTCATTTAAAAGACAAAACAAAACAAAAGAATAACAAATATTTGCTATTCTGAGGAAGTGGAAGAAAGATACAGATTGTAAAACTTCAATAATATTATAAAGCTTGTTAATATCATGTGGCCTTCATAAGTTCCTGTTATTATATAAACTTGTAGGATAAAAAGATCCAAAGATGAAAGCTTTGAAAAGTTGTAACTTTGTGTGCATGTATATTGCTGTCATGGAATTCTGGGGACACTTGTTTAGTTGCTCCCATTACGAAGTCTGAATCACTAATTGGCTTGTACTTTAAGATTGTCATATCCTGCTACTTCTGCCTACCACTGTTGGGTTCGCTTAGGTGGGATCAAACGGAAGTATGACCCTTCATCATGTGAGTACCTGATCAGCCTGCTTTAGGTAGCACCACTTGGAGCGAAGCAGACAAAGGACTAAGGGGCTTACGCAAAGGACTTGTGGTGCCAGGGTGGCTGAATTGAGAATGAGTTCGGTTAGTAGAAGAGAATGGCTGTAGAACAAAGCTAGCTTCATCCTGAAGAAATTGAACAGGGTAGAGGGAGCTGCTTACATATTGCATTTTGAAGTCCATGGAATTTTTGTTTGGAGCTGTTAGTTGGAACTTCTTTTCCTGGCTAGTTTTGCTGGTGTGACAGATCTGAATTCAACGGGGCTAGAAGAGAAGGCAAATGTGAATGGAATCGGTAGCAGGTGAACATAATAAGGTCTGTCATGTGGATTCCCAAAAAAGCAGAAGGCCCTGCCAAAGATCCCAAGGAACAGGGGCAAATTTGGATTTGAACAGCCATTTTAGCTCTACTTTTTAGACTCTGCAAGCCCTTTATAACCAATCTCGTTTTCAACACCTATGGGATATTCTCTGTGGACGAAACCAGTAACGTTTTAGTTTGCCTTCTATTTTCTTTAAAAAAATTGGTATGACTGGATATTTTATCATAGTCTAAAACTGAATTATGCTCTTTAAATAGCACCTGGAGGGGCGCCTGGGTGGCTCAGTGGGTTAAAGCCTCTGCTTTCGGCTCAGGTCATGATCTCAGGGTCCTGGGATCAAGCCCCACATCGGGCTCTCTGCTCAGTGGGGAGCCTGCTTCTTCTTCTCTCTCTGCCCGCCTCTCTGCCTACTTGTGATCTCTCTCTGTCAAATAAATAAATAGAATAAAATCTTTAAAAATAAATAAATAAATAAATAAATAGCACCTTGAAAGTAGATCACATAAAACCAATATAAAGCCAGATAGTTTTAGTAAATGTGTGTTGGCCTTTAGAGAACTTGTTTTGGTAACCAGTTGAATTTCTTTTTAATCACACATTTCTGCTCCACGGGAAGATCTGATGATTTTAGAGTTCTAAGCAACACTAGGCCCATAAAGTTTTCATCCACCAGATCGGTTTCTTATCATCTTGTCTTGTGTAAGAGACTTCTGGAACATGTAAACCAATGATGAGCTACAGATAGATCTCTCTCTCTCTCACCTTAGTTCCTAATTAATAGCTCTAGTTCTGGATATGGTTACACAGGAAATATTTTCTTACCTTTTCTAACAAATTATTTTTTCAAGTTTTTATTTAAACTCCAGTTAGTTAACATACAGTGTAAAATTAGTTTCAGGTATACAATACAGTGATTCAATACTTCCATATATCACCTAGTGTTTATCACAGCAAAGTGCTCTCCTTAATTCCCATCACCTATTTAACCCGTCCCCCAACCCCCACCCCTCTGGTAACCATAAGTTCTCAATAGTTAAGAGTCTGTTTCTTGATTTGTCTCTCTCTCTCTCTCCCTCCCTCCCCCTCTCTTTTTTCCCCCATGCTCATTTGTTTTCTTTCTTAAATTCCACATATGAGTGAAATCAGACGGTGTTTGTCTTTCTCTGACTGACTTATTTCACTTAGCATTATACTCTCTAGTTCCATCAATGTCACTGCAAATGGTGAGATTTCATTCTTTTTATGGCTTTTTATGGCTGAGTAATATTCCATTACACACACACACACACACACACACACACACACACACACACCCTATATATATATACACCATCTCTTCTTTATCCATTCTTCAGTTGATGGGCACTTGGGCTGTTTCCATAATTTGACTTATAAATACTGCTGCTATAATCATCAGGGTGCACATATCCCTTTGAATCAGTATTTTGTATTCTTTGGGTAAATCATAGTCTTTGCATAACTACAATTGCTGGATCATAATGTAGTTTTACTTTTAACTTTTTAAAGAACTCCAACAAATTATTTTTATTTTATTTATTTATTTGTTTGTCTATTTAAATATATTATTTATTTATTTGAGAGAGACAGAGAGAATGAGCAGGGGGAGAGGGGCAGAAAAAGAGGGAGAAGCAGATTTCCCACTAAGCAGGGAGCCCCATATAGGACTCAATCCCAGGACCCTGGGATCATGACCTGAGCTGAAGGCAGATGCTTAACCGACTGAGCTACCCAGGTGCCTCTAATGAATTATTTTTAATGTAGAAGTAGGTGATGTGTTTTCCTTCCACTAAATGGAGTCCTATCCTGGAAACTCATTCTCTTATCCACATGCTAAAGAAGCATTGATTGAACATCTACAGTGCAACTCGCATTGTGCTAGACATGGTGGGTGTAGACGTGAAAAATCCTCTCTGGGCTCACAGAACACATGGTCATGTGGGGGATATGTACGCGAAACTAGAAATGCCAATTCGGTATGGTAAAAGGTATGCCGGGGTACCCTCTGAACACAGGGTAGAGCCGTATAACATAGCTGAGGGAGGAAGTGGATTAAAAAAGAAAGATCATAATTAAACTGTGTTCTTAAAGGATGAGGGAACTATAGCTAAGGTGGAGAGGTCTAGACAGGTATTTTAGATCAGTAGCAGAACATTGGCAAAGGAATAGAGACAAGTGACATGGGGGAAGGTCATTGTGTTTGGTTGAAACATTGGCAGAACATGCGGTCAGGGAAGATGAGATAGGAAGGAGCCACAGTCTTGGCCTTGCACATCAAGAGCACAGACTTCAACACAAAACACGGAGGACTTTAACTTAAACTCGTGGGCTTGGAAGCATTTTAAGCACGCGAGTGAGGAGATTTTGCATTTTTTTTCTTTCTTTCTTTCTTTTTTTAAAGATTTTATTTATTTGACAGAGAGAGATCACAAGTAGGCAGAGAGGCAGGCAGAGAGAGAGGAGGAAGCAGGCTCCCTGCTGAGTAGAGAACCCAGTGCGGGGCTCGATCCCAGCACCCTGGGACTATGACCTGAGCAGAAGGCAGAGGCTTTAACCCACTGAGCCGCCCAGGCGTCCCGAGATTTTGCGTTTTCAAAAGGCCACTCAGGTAAGGTTGAGGAGAACGTCTTGGTTGAGGCAGGAGGAAGCTCTTCCTTGGAGAAAATCAGTCAGGAGATAATGTACCAATTTATCCGAGATAGGAGGAGTTTTTGAGCCAAGGTAGTACTGAGTTGTAGGTAAAGGAATTGGCATAAGAGCTACTTAGGAGGGAGAGTCTTTAGAACATGAGATGATATTGTGGGGGAGAGAAGTTGAAAGACAGTGCCATCAAGGGTCAATTGCAGGCTTCTGACTTGGGTAGCCAGGGGTCTCCTTCACTAAGCTAAGGATATAAAAACAGAATACTTGGGGGACACAATTATGAGTAGGTGGAATTTGAAGGTTTAAGGAACATGACTGCAGATGTCCAGAAGGGGATCTATGTGGAGTGCAGAAGCGTCACGTGAGCTGCAGGGGTGCGGACCTCAGTAGAGAGGAGCTATTTACAGCCACGGGGGTGGTTAAGACATCCAGAAAGGGTAGGGGAAAATCAGTTACAACATCAATATGGACATTTAGGTTATTGTCAAGCACTGGGAATGGAGCCTTGGTATCTTTTGTGAATATTTTAGTCCCCTTAGAATAACAAACAAACAAATTTCTACCTGATATTTAAATTAATTCATTTCTTCTTCATTATGCTCCGACTCTCGTTTGTGCTATTCTCTGCAATGATGTGATCAGCTGATCTGTACTTCCCCAGTAATAACAACGTGCATATTACTGAATTGGCGTAATGCTTTCTCTTTACTGCCACAAACATCTGGTTTCAAATTTTGCTTATCCACTCTATGTTTTTTCTACCCCTAATAAATGTGAGCATTGTGGTCATAAACACCCAGGTCAATGCCCAACATAATTGAAGACTTTCTTCCCGGGCACAAATATTTGTCGAGCGCCTATATTTTCCAGGTTCTTTCCAGGATCCAGGGATTCAGCAGTGAACATCTTCAGCATTTACACGGAGGTCATGATGGGAAAACCTCAGCCTTCAGTTCTAGGCAACAGAATAAGAAACAGTGGGACATACGCAAGGCTGAAGGTGGGGAAAATCTGTGCATTCGGTAGAGGTCAAGGAAAAGCAGGATGCAGGATGTTACAACTTTCTCCCACTGTATTGCATTCGTTGTAACTTGTCTTGCTTTGTCATCTGAATATTTTCACCCATCTTTGGGCTGTACTTATGTCATTCTTTTTTTAAATTTTATGCCCGTGTGTCTTATATTTGTCTATCACTGTTACCTGATTATATTCCCTAGCACCCCGCATCCTGTCTCCAGTGATCCATTTTCCTAATTCTGGGGGAAGTGCAATGTTCTTTTAATTCTTTCTCTATGCCATTGCATCATTTGACCTCTCTGAGCAGCATCTAACCAGGTGCCTCATGGGATTTGTTCCCCATGTGTGTCCAGCTCTACACACTGAACACATGGCCACAAAGGGGTAAAATCATTTTCGTAAGAGTGACATAGGTGTTTTCTTTCCTAAGTGAAAATGATCTCAACGTGAGCCCCCATCAGTAAGGCAAGGGCTTTGGTTGATTTCCCAGGTTGCAAGACACAGTTCTCTGTAAGCTTGCCTTGTTTTCTCTTGGGACCAAGGGTGCTTATCTCTGGGCTGGACAGCTGTGTGTAGCGAGCTTCAAGCTCAGTGCCACGTGGTGGTATATGCCCTGCCTAACTCTCCATCTGAAGTGTGCTGGATGGTTCTCCATCCATGGCCATTTTATCACTCCCTGGGGCAGAGAAGATCTTCCCACTGTTGTTCTTTTATCCGAATGGGAATCCAAGTCGATTCACAATAAGCGATAGAACATCTATTTTGTATATAAGACACTGTGCCAAGTGCCAGAGATAATATCTAAAGAAGTTGCCATCTCTATTTTAGAGGGGCTTATAATTTCATGGGGGGGGGTGGTGGGGGAATGCACATCTTTACTAAACTAATGAAAGGGTCAGCATTTTGAGTCTTTGTTTTCCTTGCCTTTTTCTTGAATTCTTACTGGGAACCTGTTCAATCGCACCTAGTGGAAAGAACTAGTCTGTTTTATACTTTCATTCCAGGGGAGGTGTCCTCTCACCCTCCTTTCTAAAATAGCAAGCTCCCTGCCAGACACGCTCTCTGTCTTTTCCCTGCTAAACTTTTCTTTCGTGTTTATTATCATCTAACGCAATATACATTTTACTTATTTTTCATATCTATTATCTCTTTTCTATGCCATGAAGACAGGGATTTTCATCAGCTTTATTCATTGCTGTATCCCTAGTGCCTCAGAAATATTTGTTGAATGAATGAATAAATAATTCAATGCGTGCACTTATTCTTTTCCACAAACACCTACCATGTGCCATGCCATTGAGATGAAATGGTGAATAAAATTTCTATGATCCTGCCCTCATGTAGTTTACACTTGGTGGGAGAGACTGACATTAATTAAATAGGCATAAAAATATGTAATCACAAGCCCAATTTGTATATCCTGTCCTCATAGGTGATCAACAACTACTAAAAACCTGCTTTACACTCTAAACTTTCAACTGTCTAAACCTGTCTCTTAATCCACAGAGAGATTTATCATCACTGTATTGGTAAAGACAGTAAAATCGAACATTTCCTGGCAAACAGACTTGTTTAAGAGCTAATATAACACTATATTGCCCTCTTCCAGTCTATCTAGTATTTGAAAAATTAATTTGACAAAGAAGTTAGTATCATATATATTATACATACATATATGTGTGTGTGTGTATAATGTCTGTTCAGAATATTTATCCAGTGGGATGCAGGTAGATGTGTGTGGCCGCAGACATATTCTGGATTAATTTGTTTTCAGAGGAGTCTCTTGTTTCAACAAAGGAAGTTTGTTGTTTGGGAACTTTTAGCGCTGTTACAAGGATGTCAGATCTTTTAACGTTAATCGTAGAATATTCTAAGACAACCGAGGTTCACTGACTTAAAAAATGCAGTACAGCCCAATCTGAAATTTCAGTTTCAAAACATAAATGTTTTGTTCAAGAAGTGCTTTTGAAGTTTAACCTTATGACTTTAAAGGCTGATATAATTTCTTTGACTTGAGATTGAGTCTTTAGGGCAGACAAAACAACATAATTTCTTGTGGTATTATTTAAAAAAGAATGTTGGTCAGCAACTGCTCAAGTCTTTCTTGTATTCACTAGTCAAGGAGTAAAAATACTATTGGTTTGAAAGTTTCATCCACGATTAATCTCAGTACTGTAATGCTGCTTTTTCTCGTTCAATTCCTGTAATAAGCGACCTTGTGAGTTATAGTTGGTAAATAAAGTTGTCATATATATTGACAGTAATAACTGAACTATCACTACCCACAGGCCCCCCCCCTCCACTTCCCAAATTTTAGGCTTGCAGAATTAACATAGTATTTTTTTTTAGATCTAAATACATACCAGCTGCAGTCTTTTAAAGTCTCATATCATTTTGTTAGCACAGGGCCTGCCTACGTGAGCAAAAACATGGGAACTGCATCCTAACGCAGTTGACAAGATGTTTTATTTTCATGATTACTTCTCTGCCTTTTTTTATTTTGCCTGCAGGCAAAGGTTGGCATACATGTCAAGAGAATGTTCTCCAGCTGGGGCCTGCAGTACAGAGAATTGTATATACCAGAGGGCTCATGGGACTCTAGGCAGATTATTATGGTAATATTGGAGGCTGCTGTCCTCTCCCTCCCACAGCTGGGCCGCCTCTCTCATTGTAAGTATTGAAGCAATATGTTTTGCAAATTATACGTTGGGAACAACAGGGACCCAGTAAAGTGAAGAAAAAGAGAAACATTGCAAAATGTTGCCTTTAATATTATATTTTTCTTGTTCATCAAGCAAAATAAATTAAAGCTTTAATTTTTTTTAATTAAATGAGGATCATATATTGAAAAAAGCTATAAGAGTAAAAACTTAATATTGATTTTATTGAGTGAGAGTTTCAAGAAAATATCGTTACAGAGAAATTAGACGGTAGCCTGATTCAAGAGAATCATGGTAAGATTACATAATAGCCTTTATTATGGATTTCAAAAATCCTTTTGAGTCCAATGAAGCTGGGTTAGCAAAAACTGCACAAAAAATATCATTTTAATTAGTGCTAATGTGATCTCGTCATGGTCCAGCTGTTTCACGCAGGATGAAAACGCGTGTTACTTTATTAGTAATGCATCTTAGGAAAAAAATGTCACTTCTGATTTCAAACATTTGTTATTAAAGTACATTTTAATACAATAGTAGAGCAACATGATTGATTTGGTGAAATGAGGCATTAGTGAAATTCAGGCAAAAAGGCTTAAAAGCCTTCTTAATTGAGGAAGAAATGTTTTCCTTCTGTCTGGCCTTCCTCTTTGGAAACATTAATAACAAAACAGGAGTCGTATTTCTATTGCACATTTTGAAGACATATCATATGAAAGAGAGGAAAAACGCCAGTAATCCAGAGATTAGCAATTTTTTTCCCTTCTAGAGTGCAAAGTTTCCCCCCAATTTAAAGTTGTAGGCTAATTTTAACAAATGCTCTGCTGTTTGGGTTTTTGGTAATGAATTTAAATTTATTCATCAGCAAACATTTCCATGTCTGTCTCAATAGAGAATCCACGACTCATTCTTTGGGATTCGGCTTTCCTTATTTCAGCGGGTCTTCACACAACTTCTTCCTTCAGAAATGAAATCCTGCAGCCTCAGAATAAGGGCCCCTGATTTAGAAACTTAAGCGTGTGCCTCAAAGCTTCTTCAATTCTTGGGTTAGCCAGCCGGAGCCTCCTCACACGAGACAATCATATTAAGTACAGCACATTAATTTGTCATGTGTCTCCTCTTCCTTCACCACAAACCCATAAAACAGCTCACCATGTGCCATCTTGTGCCTAATATATTTATCCAGTCTATTTATTTGATATCATGCCAATATATTTTAGCTTGCTATTGATAGGGGTGTCCGCACGCAATTTATTCCTCTCCGCTAGATATTCATTTAGGAGGAATTGAGTAAATAAAAGGCTGGTAGGAAGTGATGTTCAACATAATTGCCAGCCTCTGTGATCTTTTCTGAATTATAGTTATCATTTGGAGGTGGTAGGAGTGAGGGGGAAAAGGCAGCAATTCTCAGTTGTTTTTCAACATTGTTTCTCATTCTAGCTGCTGTCTCAGTGTTAGGTCATAGAGAACGTAAATACTCGATTTGACTGATGTGACCAGGAAACTTACTTGTTTATTTCAAGCTTCCATGTCTTGGTGGAGGACAGAGCTGTTCTAGCGTCCTTTTCAGTCTTGGTGTCATGGGAGGGCGCCTGGATGGCTTAGTCGGTTAAGCGTTAAGCATTGGGCTGGTGATTCCGCTCAGGTCATGATCTCAGGGTCACGATGTCAGGGTCATGATCTCAAGGTCTGGAGATCGAGCCCCTTGTCAAGTCCAATGTCGGACTCTGTGCTGGGTGTGGAGCCTGCTCAATATTCTCTCTCTCCTTTTGCCTCTCCCCTTCCTCTCTCTAAAATAATAATAATAATAATTACAATTATTATTATTCTTGTCATGTAGACTCAAGCAACTTTATTCCTTTGAAAGTCTTAGATGCTGAAACAAAAAGCAACTTGGATTTTATAAAAATAAACACTTTTCTCAGTGATTCGTTCCTATGCTTTCTTGGTGTGGGAGAGCCTTTGTAGGCAAAACAACTTTATAATAAGCCCCCGTTTAAAGATTTTATTTTTATTTATTTGAGAAAGAGCGTGAGCGAGAGTGAGAGAGAGCATAAGTGGAGGAAGAGGCAGAAGGAGAAGCAGGCTGTCCACTGAGCAGGGAGCCTGATGTGGCGCTTCATTCCGGGACTCCGGGATCTTGACCTGAGCTGAAGGCAGACGCTTAACTAACTGAGCCACCCAGGCGCCCCAGTCAGCCCCAGTCAGTCAGTCATTTAATGTTAAACATTAAATTGGTTGTTAATGTTAAACAACCAATCCTTTCAAATGGGGACCCAACACACACACACACACACACACACACACACACACACACACACCATTTTCCTACACATAATGTCATGTTATAGTGGATGGTGGTAATAACGATGTTCTCTTGTGACTTTGTTGGTGAGAGAATACAGGCACCATGGAAGCCTGGGAAAGGAGTAGAGCCTTGCTTTTCTATTTCTCTAGTCATACTGATGCTCATATTATGGACCCAGGATGTGCTTCATGAATGATGAGTGGATGAAATAATATTCCACATTAGATCTATTATCCTTATTTTTACTTGAATTTTTATTAACAAAGAAACATGCTTTTTTTGGTGGTGTTTCTCATGTGTTGAAAATACCGGTGTCCGCTTGGCAACACTACTAGCCGATTACTTGAGGGGAGCCAAGGCAAAGAAAAGAAAGACACAGCAGTGGCTACATGATCCTTTTCTCTCTTTCTTCCTAATATTTAGAGATATTCATGGAGAAAATTGGGGTCCAGACCCAGATTTGGATTTCTATTGTGCAAAAGGTAGGAATGCCCCCATGCCAAGCCAACAGACAGAGCTTAGCAGTAGAGGAGGTCATGGTGGCACTCAGTGCTAACTAGTAAACGGGGTTGGTGGCTTTTAGGAACAGTGTCACTTTTGGGGGATACTCATGATATTTAGTGTGTTCAGTTCCTATCAGTTAATCTTTGCGGAGTGCCTACTGTGTGCAAAGGTGTAGGCTAGGCTTTGCAGGGGATTCAGAAGAAATACCCTCAGAGGTGTTTACAATTTTGGTAGGGAGACAAATAAGGATAAAGCTTAGGCTACAGATTTTCCAGGTTCTGAATGAGTGGCGCAGATATCACGGGCTATGGTACATACATGGTCAACACGGGCTAGAATATCAGGACAAATTCAAGGTGGCAGAGCTGGATAGGAATGTCAGCTTCTGGGGGAGAGTGAACAATATAAATCAGGGGACTGAAGGGTGGAAACGTTTCAGTAGAGAGTTTCTGAGTAGCTCATGAAGACTGTCTATCCACTCCATATTTTCCGGGACAACTATGTGCTACGTTTAGTGGGGACATTCTCCCAAGACATCAAGTCTGTGGGAATATTGAAACAGGTCCACATGGGATGAAGGCTGACTTTTCAGGCCTAGGAAATGAGCAACTCACTTATATGGACTCCATTTAAATTTCAAATTATTTTGAAGTCTTGGGACACTTCCTGCCCATGACCAAATTCTTCCAGAAGTGTCGCTCATGCACCTGGCTGCGTGCAGACAGATTCAGCTAGTAGGACTTCACACTTTCTCCGTCATTATTGAATATTAATTCTTTTGACCAAAATAAAGTCTTCTTAATGAACACTGGTGACTTTCACACAGATCTATCCTTTCATAGTCTGAGGAAAATTGGAAACTGCTAAAGGAGTTCAGGATAACACTAAAGGAAATGCAAACAAATTTTGCCAATACTCCTTGCAGGTGAAGGGTTACATATATATACATATGCTCAAAATGTGTTTTTCTGGGCATACTAGCTCAGAGATTATTTATTTTTTTAAATTTTATTTATTTATTTGACAGAGATCACAAGTAGGCAGAGAGGCAGGCAGGGGTGGGGAGAAGCAGGGTCCCTGCTGAGCAGAGAGGACGATGCAGGGCTCAATCCCAGGACCTTGAGATCATGACCCGAGCTTAAGGCAGAGGCTTAACCCACTGAGCCACCATGGCGCCCACTAGCTCAGAGTTTAAATGCCTGGGCCCTACCTTAAACGTTCTGAATGTGAATTTAGAGAATTTAGAGTTTAGAGAATCTGCACTTTTAACAATATCCTTAGTTGATACTTAACGTACAGCAAACTATGAGCTCTACCAGTACAGAATTTGAACAATGCAGTCTTCACACTTAATTTACATGAAACTGGACTGGCTAACTGGTAGTGAACTATCAGATTAGTATCTATGAAATTCAAGCTAACATGCTCATAGCATCACAAGTTGCCAGGTGTGGCTAGAGGCTCTTTTATAGATATGTCCCTTTTAGTTCTCACAGTACTGTTATGGGGGCAGGTGTCTTATTTTCCCATTGTACAGATGGGTAAATAAGCTCGGAGTTGTTTGTGACTATCCTGAGATCACCCAGGATTTAAGTGACAGAGCTGTAACATCCCAGCTGCCTCCGTAGGGCCCTCTGCCGCTTTCTCTCTGCTGCCCAGTGGGTCTTTATATAGCTTGCTCGCTAATCAGCTACTGTAGTATTAGGAAATCAATTTCTTTTTACCAGTAACATAAGTAATACCTGATTAAGAGGAGAACTCTTCTAATGCCACATTGCATAATAACCCCCCCTTTTTTTTAACTGCCTCAGCCATCATTAGCATAGATCTGTGAAGTTCACTGGGTGTGTACCAACAGATACAAGTGTGAAAAACTTAGTACTACATTAAAGGCATTGAATTTAGCCCACATTTATTTTATGAAGGAAAATGAGAAGGGCAGTGTAAGGGGAAGGTATGTGCATGAGGGATGATATCCATACTAGCCATCCAAATTTTCCAAACCTCATTAAACTCTACAATAAAGCATTAGTTTGCAATAAAGCATGGTGGATAAAGACAGGGCTCTGAAGTCAGATTATCTGGGTATAAGTCTGCTTTTTGTCCCTAACAGCTGTGTGACATCAGGCAAGTTGCTTATAGTTCCTGAGCCTTAGTTCTATGAAATGGGAATAATGGCAGAGTTATCGTCACAGAGTTGCCAGTGAGAGTGGAGGAGATGGTTCATGAAAAACTTGTAGGACCATGCCTGACACATGCAAGCATGTGTCATCAATGTTAGTCATGTTAAAAAAAAAAAATTAGGCTCAGGGTCTGGACACAGTAGACCCTCAAAGGTGTTTGGTGAATATAAGGCTATTTAAATATAATATAATATAATATAATATAATATAATATAATATAATATAATATAATATAATATAATATATCTATATGTGTATATATATATTTATATATTATATATTGTTTGAATATAAGGCTATATCATCCATGTTTCCCTACCTTTAGGGACACAGTGTCCTTTGATAGTTCCCCTTTCTTTCTTTTCATTTGTTTCAAGATTGACCTTGTATTTGTCATTTTCCTAAATAGAGATTCCTGTTTAGAACCTGGATAGATTCTGCCCTATTCTTGGAAATGCTGGTTCTTTGAAGCTAAGAGAATAGGTTGGGTGAAGGAAGGTGGAAAGGAGGAAAATTCTTTCAGTCATAGTTCTAATACCTGGGCCTGGGCTGTGGCACGTGACTGGTCTCCTCCTGCACTCTTGTTCTGCCCTTGGCATTCACTTTCCGCTTCCAGACACCCAGACACTGGGGATCACCGTCTTTTGTCTCCTGCTCTCGGAGTTGAGTTGTGCTTGCAAAGCACTCACTTCACCCCCAGTCAGCCACCCCACCCTCTGCCCTCCAGCTCATAACCGCTGCTTTTCCTTGGAAGTGGGCTATGTATGTGGAGGGGTTGGAGGGTAGGGTCCTTTTATAACCTGGAACCTTTCAAAGCCAAGGTGTAAATAACTGATTTGACTAAAGCAATTAAATTAGCCGTAACTCAACCAAAATCTATGTAGGTAGAAATGAGGACCTTTTGAATAGCTTTTTTTTTTTTTTTTTTTTTTCCCCCCCTTTGAAAAGTAGAAACATGAGCAAAGCTGCTCAGTGTTTGGGTGTTCACCAGAATCCACTTGGGAACCTGTTCAAACCACATAGACTTTGACCACCCTGTTTCCCCCAAAAGTCTTTTTTTTATTTTTTTTAAAGATTTTATTTATTTATTTGACAGAGAGAGATCACAAGTAGGCAGAGAGGCAGGCAGAGAGAGAGGAGGAAGCAGGCTTCCTGCTGAGCAGAGAGCCCGATGTGGGGCTCGATCCCAGGACCCTGGGATCATGACCTGAGCCGAAGGCAGAGGTTTTAACCCACTGAGCCACCCAGGCGCCCTTCCCCCCAAATTCTGATACTCCTCCTCTTTGCCCCCTGAAGAGAACCACCCCTAAAAGAATAAGCAGAAATGATGGTGTGTATATGTGTATGTGTGCCTATGTGTATTTTTTTAACCCAGATCTTTTAATTCTCTCTGTAAATTATTGGAACATGATCAAGTGTTCTCTTTTTTTTTCTTTAAAACCTCTGAATGAGGGGCGCCTGGGTGGCTCAGTGGGTTAAGCCGCTGCCTTCGGCTCAGGTCATGATCTCAGGGTCCTGGGATCAAGCCCCGCATCGGGCTCTCTGCTCAGCAAGGAGCCTGCTTCCTCCTCTCTCTCTGCCTGCCTCTCTGCCTGCTTGTGATCTCTGTCTGTCAAATAAATAAGTAAAATTTAAAAAAAAGATTTAAAACCTCTCAATGAATCTAGCTTTACATAACTAGGTTTTGTTATGTCAGAAGCTTTTTTTTTTTTTCAAGAATTAGTAGCAGACTATCCTTAATACCTTAAAATTATATTTCGAAACAGATATCTATACTCTTCCGTACATTTGGATTATTTTATTCTGTGACTGCTATTGTAAAAGAAAAAAACTGTTCTTTTACATTCATGACAATCCTGAGTATAGTCAGCATGGGATTAAATAAAAGATTTCTAACTGCTCCAGAATTCCTGTTTATATGCACGCTATGAAAAGGTTTCTTGAGGGACTTTTATTTTCTGATTCTTTATCAATTTTATTTCTCTATGTATTATGTGGTGCATTGCTACTATTATTATTGTTTATCTCTACATCACTACTGAAGACAGTATTACATTTTCCCTCCCTAGATTTTTTTTTTTGTCTACCATGAACAACATCAAAGTTTAAATATTTATAGTAGGGATCATTTTAAGAGGTATTTTTCTTTCCCTCCTTACCACTTCTAATATGAGATGTTGTAAGAGAACAATATGAGAAAGTTAAGATAATATTTGTCTTTATTGGTGTTTTCATGCTGTTTCCTAGTTGATTTATATCATTATTTAATGCCAAAATGTGAGCCCTGATAAAATAATAATGCAAAATGCTGTATGCTTGCTTGGTTTTTATTGTATCAATTTGTATTGAAAATACATAAAATATTAAAAAAATAATAATGCAAAAATTAATTAGGTCTGATGAACAGTGGGGTGTTCATCTTGACAGTCCTTGAGTAACTGTGTTTTGGTTCTGGGGAGAATGCACTGTTGCTTTGGAAGAAATGAAGACTTGGTTGGAGGGAGGCTATAATATCAACTGTCACCTCTCACCCCCAAGTGTTTTCATTTTGTTCAAGAATCCCACAGAGGTTTTATGGGTTGTCACAGTGCTTATAACTAGGCAGGGATTAATCAACAAGTATTTATTATAGACGAACAGACGATTTACCAAGTGCTTTTCACCTGCATTATTCAATATCATCCCCACACCGGCTCTGTGAAGTAGGAACAAAACCTCATGTTGAAATGGCTAACCATTAACCCTGTAACTGATCAACAAAGGAGCCTGATTCCAGTTTCTGAAATGCATCCTCCTACGAGGTGGCAGGGCCTGTGCTCACGGTTTTATGAGTAATCTTTATGATTCTCACACCAGTTCTACGGTGGGGTATTGCTTTCAGGTCAGGTCAAAGCCCAGTGAGACCGAGAGGCTAGCCCAACACCATGCAGTTTGGGGCACCAGGACCAGAACCGAAGCATGCCTGATCCTAAGACGGCATAAAAACTCCATGCTGCCTCAACATCCTTTCCACTGGCTTCCACGAGAAAACTACCTGCTCTCCATTCATATGTTATCCATTAGTCATTCTTCCAGTCAGCCATTGTATGCCAACATTTCTCAGCTCAGCTGTAAGAGTTATTGAAGGCATGTGAGGTAGCCCTTGTCCTTTCAGATGGGTTTAAAAAGGAACCAGACTTGGGATCTTTTAATAAAATTTATTCTTGCCTATTAAAGAAACTGCTAAAGAGGAAGTTCTTTGAAGATCTCTGTAGTAAGGCATATCAGCGAGCATTTGTGCTGGTATATTGTCTCAGCCAAGGGAAAAGAAACAGACTTAAGCTGTGAAAGGAGAATGCAGATTAGTAATTACCACCATTTATCCTGCTTCTGCAGGGTGCAGGCGAGGGACATGGAAAGACCCATGAAGAATGTGCAACAAAATCCTTATCATTGTGGTACTTATAATCCCCCCGAGTAGACCAAATCTACATGTGTGTTCACTGCATGTGTTGTATACCACAAGAGGAATCCTGCTTTCATTTGGCATTTTGTGTTTGCCATCTCCAGGCTGCCGTTCTAGCTCCACGACTATACTGAACTTCTATAATTAGGGAATTTTAAATGACCAGAAAATACTGCTGCTTTCAGCCACTCTAGAGGAACAGGGATCAGGCTTATTGTCCCACCTGAAACCAAACAAACCAGATAAAATATTTAAACAGCAAAGGACAAGGATCCCTAAGGAATAGGACACAGAGAAGGTCAGGTCTATGATTTCTCCAACTAACCGCAGAGAGAGAGTTTTGGGGCTGCAGCTCAGAAAAGAGAAATCCAGGCTATAAACGGCAGACTCCCTGTATTGAGGAGACAGACATGTGAGTCTGGGGAGACAGGT
Source organism: Lutra lutra (assembly GCF_902655055.1). Taxonomy (NCBI): domain Eukaryota; kingdom Metazoa; phylum Chordata; class Mammalia; order Carnivora; family Mustelidae; genus Lutra; species Lutra lutra. Next base: position 171,871,448 of record NC_062280.1, read on the forward strand.
GATGGTGGCTGAAGAGACTATTTGAAAAAGATCTGCAGAGGCCCCCCTCGAGTATCCAGCTGAGTACTGATCTTCGCACACTGATGCAGAAACTAACCATAACTGGAGAAAGGACCATCTGAAGGGAGTAAAAGAAAAATGCCTTGCACACCCATAGGGATAAGCGTAGAGTCTTTTCCCGAACAGCCAGACTGGAAATCATCATTATTGATGGCATATCAGTAGATTACTCAGAAGGGATTTACCTCCGTGGTGGCAAAGAATCAGCTTTACAATATACAGAGCTCTGATCTCAATGAACAAAGCAAGACCTGAAAAGATCAGACTGTTTTCATGTGACTTAACTTCACCCCAGAATTAAGCTCAGGAATATTTAATATTTCTAGAGATACCAAGTATCCAGCATCCAAAAAAGGGAAAATTCACAATGGCTGGCATCCAACCAAAGGTTACGAAGCAGGCAAAGAAGCAGGAAAATACAACCATGAAAAAAGGAGAAAAATCAAGAATTAAAACCAAGCCAGAACTCACGTAAATGTTAGGATAAGAGACAAGGACATTAAAATAAACATCTACAGTTTTTCATCTATTGAGATAATCATGTTAACTGACCTTATCAATCGGTGGCATGGATATGGAAAAATAGAAACTTTTGTATGCCTCTGGTGAAAATGCAAAATGGTATGTCCATTTCGGAAGAGTTTGGCAGTTTTTTAAGAAGTTGAGCATAGAGTTCCTGTATAATCGAGCCATTCACCTCCCCTATTAAAAGAAAGCATATGTCTATACAAAGACTTGTATATAAATAGGTTACATTCATAGCAACTTTATCTGTAATTGCAAAAACCTCAAAACAATCCAAATGTCCATCCACAAATGAAAGGATAAACACGTTGTGGTATGTCCATATAATAGGTTACTACTCAGCAGAGAATAGGAATAAACTGTAATATATATACAACAAAATGGGTGAATCTCAAAATAGTTATGCTGAATGAAAGAAGTAAAAACAACAAATGGAAGTACCTACTTGTTAATTCTATATAGTACATCATACTCTATGATTTCATTTGTTTAAAACTGTAGAAATTACAAACTAATCTATAATGACAGAAATCACAGCAGTAGTTGTCTGCGGGCAGGAAGAGCATTATAAAAGGGCCAGAGGAAACTTCTGGAGGTAACTAATTTGACCGTTGTTACCGTTTCATGGTCATATAGATATACCAAACATGAAGTTCTAAATTTTAACGATGTGCTTTTTATTATATGTCATTTATGCCCCAATAAAGCCATTAAAAAACTCTGAAACAAAAGTAACAGTGCTAAAACAAAATAAAGTCTGAAAAAATAGTAAGAAAATAATCATTTGAAGAAAATCAGTATTTTCAGCTATTTAGCTCTTTATAAATTCATTCATATTTTTCCACATGAGAATCTTGTCCCCCTCTTAGAATTCCTTATTCTTATGTTTTCCATTTATAAGAGTGCCTTAAATGACTGCCAATGTGCCTGGGCCTCTAGGAGGACCTCCAGATAAGTCATATTTACCTTTTCTTTATTTTTCTGCTTTTAGGTTTCTCATTGATGCTAGTCATTCCTCCTCTCATTTCTAGAAATTATTTAGGCCTAGCCCAGATGGTTTTGTTTGTTTGTTTGTTTGTCATAGACTTGTATATTGCCCAAAAAATCCACCAGCAAAATATATTTTTTATATAATATATAATATATTATAGGCTTCTAGATTTGAAGCACTTTCTGATGTTTGAATACATGTATTATATTGAGTATATGTATTTGAGTATACATATTGGAATATATGTATTATATAAATATATTTAATATATTCATTATTAAAGTAATTGATCATATTAATTAACAGATGGAGGTCAAGAACTCTAAATACATTCCCTTAGGGGAAGAGAAAACCAATGGGAAAGCATGTAGAAATATAGATTGGTTTAAGAAAGCCTTCAAAGGGGGCACCTGGGTGGCTCAGTGGGTTAAGGCCTCTGCCTTCGGCTCAGGTCATGATCCCAGAGTCCAGGGATCGAGCCCCATGTTGGGCTCTCTGCTCGGCAGGGAGCCTGCTTCCTCCTCTCTCTGCCTGCCTCTACCTGCTTGTGATTTCTGTCTGTCAAATAAATAAATAAAATATTTTAAAAAAGAGAGAAAGCCTTCAAGGTACACAGGAAAATAAATATAACAAGTTTTTAAAAATTATTAAGCCAATAAGAATAATATGAAGCAATGGTTCTCAAACCTGGCTGCATATTAAAATAGCATGGGAAGATTTTTAAAAATATCCATGGCTGAGCTCCAATTTATAGAAATAAATTCAGAATCTTTGGGAGTAGGGTATGTGCTGGTAATTTTGTAAATCTTCCCAGATAATTCTTGGACTATCAGGGTTTCAAGAACCTTGAGTATAGTTGCATGGATTACAGATATTGGACTAGAAAGATGATCCTCTGCCATTTTCAACCTGAACAGCCATGGGTAAGGAATTGTAAAAGTGGTGTCAACTTTGTACATTGGGGTCACCTGCAGAGTTTTACAAACTCCCAATGGCTAGGTCCCTGTCCCAGCGAGTTTCCTCTCAGTGATCTGAGGCATGGGCTGGGCGAGGGGATAGTAGAAGAAGCTACTCGGGTGATTGTAATGTGCGGCCCAAAGGATGAATCACTGTTCTAAAGATGGGGGTGGGGGGTGGAATTGGAGGGCGGGGGAGATGGACCATGAGAGACTATGAACTCTGAGAAACAACTCTGAGGGGTTGGAGGGATATGTGAGCCCAGTGATGGGTATTAAGGAAGGCACAGATTGCATGGAGCACTGGGTGTTATACGCAAACAATGAATCATGGAAAACTACATCAAAAACTAATGATGTACTATATCGTGACTAATGTAACATTAAAAAAAAAAAGATGAGCTTCCTCATCTGTGTTGTGGGGATAATAGCTTCTGTGTGTGCATGTGATGCTTTAATGAAATAATGTATGTTAAGCACATAGTATTGCTGTTTGGTTTATAGTAAGCAGTTGATGAAAGGTAGTCATTACTTTTGCATTTTCTCAAATACCTAAACCCTTCAAAAGTAAGATCCATCCAAGAGAATGCCACACCCATGAAGGTTTTGCTAAACTCTGGACAAGTAGGATCTATATTTTTTAAAAACAAAAACCTCTAAAGCCATGATGGCTGTATGAAAGGATGTTATTTCATATAGAATAGGGCTGAGGCATAATGAGGCTTAGCCAGAGTTTCACAAGTAAATTTTATTCCCTTTGAGGAAGAAATTTATCTTATGAGAAAAATATTGGCTTGAAGGGGTGCGAATACAAGTGTTGAGGAAGATGGTACATTTGCGCCTATGCTCAGCCTCACTCAGGAGCTGGTCAACATGGGTTAGTTGATAAAAAAACTTGATTTTTTTTTTTAAATTCAGGCTTCCTGTTGGTTAGTGATTTTATTTTGGCTGTTAAATCTGATGTTTTACTATTTTGAGAGTAAAGTCATCAAGAGCTAAAAGATAAACAGTGCCACATAAGTGCCCACACTTAAGGACATAAATAAAAGCTATTGCCGAGACTCTTTGGGACTTACTTTCTCAGGTTGGTTGCTCAACAACACTGTCACATCCATAGCCACATGTCGTCAGTCATGGGCTCTTGCCGCCCATCGCCCATACTCGTTTATGTACCTAGACCTTCTCTACCGCTGTGTCCATCCCTTCCCCTTACTGCCGACCCTCCTCAGCCTTTCCAATGGCCTGGGTGTTATCTTCTCAAGGGATTACTATGACATTGCAACTCTCCTAAGATCCTACATGCCCTTGTAGTCTCATCAAATTCATCTTCCACGTTGGAGTGTCCAACTAGATTCCCACTCACTCGTTAGCTCTTTGCCCTGCTTCTCAGGCCAGCAGAACCCAGCCTGACTCACCTACTTGCTATCCTGTGTGTGAGCTCTCTCCTCTCATACCTGTGAAGGCTCCTCGTGTCTTTTGAACCTCCACTCTGTTCGGTCAAGGTGTCGGACGGACATAGTGTCATCATGCCCACTGATCAATGAGAAACTTGAGCATCAGAAATACGACATAGTCTGGCCGAGGGTCACACAGCCAGTAAGTGGCAGTAGCACTGTGGCTTATACCTGGATTGGATTCCAAAGTCCATGGGTTTCCACGTTGCTATATCACACACTGTGACGTCAATTTGTTCCGATGCTATTAAGAATGTATTCTGTGCTGTCCCGATCAGTCTCCCTGATGCTGGCCACCAGAGCAGATAGAGTAGAAATGCCCTCCTTTGTTCTAGCTTGCTATTTCCCCAAATAGAATAATTAGAACTTGTGAACACATTATATGTTAATAAAAAATTAAATAGGAAAAAAATAATTAGAACTTGTGGACAGGTCTTTATTTTTCAGGGGGTTTGAGGGTGAGCTCTGTGTTATTATCATTCCTTTTTCAGTTTCATTTACTGGACTCTGTCTCAAGGAGGAGTGCTCTGTTGCCCTTCTTAGAGCTTTGCAAAGATATTGTAACAAAAACATGTCAGCTACCTTCAGTGTGTGTTATCAGTAAATATCAGACTACTTCCTGAATCCAGTCAAATCAGTATATGTGCTTTATTGTGTTTTTTGTGAACACATAGTGTCTGAGTGATGGATGGTCTCTGCCTTCAAGGGGTTTATAATCTGGTGGTAACAAAAACATATTGAAAATAACAACAATCATAATTTCCCTTAAATTAATTCTTCATTAATTGAGTCATTAAAACTCTTTAGGGTGTGTAATTTACCCAAATATACACAAGACAGGGGCAGGTGCTTTATTTCCAATTTCTCCAGTGTGAAATCTGAGCCACAAAGTAGGTGAGTGACTTGCTTCCAGTCTTCTGGTCCGGGCAGGCTGACTCATGGCCTCTGGCAAGCTGTGCAGAGAGACTGATACTTGTGCCCTTAGCCCTGGCCCCACCATGAATGAGATCCAAGAAGGAATCATGAAATTTTTGTTTTTGGGAGTGTTTATTGTGGATTGGTGGACTTCTTGGGAATTTTCCCAAGTTTGATAATTAGGTGGGGTTTGAACTCACAACCCTGAGATCGAAAGTCACATGCTCTATCAATGGAGCCAGCCAGGTGTCCCAAATTTGGTTAAATTTTCAAGGAACTGTAATACCCTGCATTTATAGCTAGGCAATTGGGTTTTCTCTGTTATTACATCCCAGACCAGCTATGCTCTAGGGACAAGTGTTTCAGGTTAGTTACATAAAAAGGCATCATGGAGCAGTTCAACAAGCATTTACTGAGGGCCTGTGATGTGCTGGGTACAGTGGTGAACAAGACAGGCAAGACCTCTGACCTCATGGAGCATGTATTCTAGTTGAGGGGAGCAAGGAGATGGCAATAACCAAGTAAACCATTAAGTAAGGATGTGCTATAAAGAAAAATTAGATTGATGTAAGAAAGGATGCGTAGGGATGAATGTAGACAGACAGTCAGGGAAGTTCTCATTTAGAGATGCCTTTGAGTTAAAATCTGAGGGGAAAAGGAACCAGCCATATTAAGATTTCTAGGAAGATTATTCTAGTATTCAGAATAGTGAGGGCCAAGTCCCTGTGGCAGGAGCAGAGTGTATAGACTGAAAAACCAGTGTGGCTGGAGCAGAGTGAGATAGAGGGAGAGTATTAGAATAAGAGGGAAGGGGCCCATTCATGAAGGGACTACAAGAATTTTGACTCTCACTCCGAGTGAAATAAAGAATAGGATTTTGCATAGATGAGTATTTTTTAAACCTTAATTAAGGGTTTATTTTTTTAAAGATTTTATTTATTTGACAGAGAGAGATATCACAAGTAGGCAGAGAGGCAGGCAGAGAGAGGGGGAAGCAGGATCCCACTGACCAGAGAGCCTGATGTGGGGCTCGATCCCAGGATCCTGAGATCATGACCTGAGCTGAAGGCAGAGGCTTAACCCACTGAGCCACCCAGGTGCCCCTGAGTATTTTGTTTTGAAAGTAGTTACATCTTGGGAGAATCACTCTGTTTCCTGTGTTGAGAGTAGACTGTGGAGAGTCAAGAGTAGCAACAAAGAGAACACTTAGGAACCTTTGAATAACCCAAGAGAGAGAGGTGGATATGACTCTGTGGCAACTACGCTAAGAAGTGGTCAGAATCTGGGTATGTCCAAATGATAACTTGATGCGGGAGACAGAAGTCAAAAAGGGCACAGGGTTTCTAGTCTGAACAATTAGAAGTTTGGCATTTGCCATTAACTGAGATGGGGAAGGCTGCAGGTGGAACAGTTTTTGGGGGAAGATCAGGGGTTCAGTATGGGGCATGTGAAGGAGGAGGTGTGCCAATGGAGAGGGCAAGTGAGCCATGAGATATACAAGTCTGAAGTTTGGGGAGAGCGGTCAGTCCTGGGAATATACATTTGAGCACTGATAGAATATTGATGGTATTTCAAGCTACAGGATTGAGTGTGTTCTCTAAGGGAGTGTTAGGTCCTGAGGAAGGGGTTCCGGGCAGGTGAAGAGTGGGTCTTCATGGAGCTTGCTTTCCAGAATGTGTTGAAGAAGACATGTGCATTTTAGGCAGACGCGATTCTAGTTGCTATTCAAGTATGTGCAAAGGCAGTTTGATCAAAGTGCCCGAGAGACCAGAATGTGACTGTTATTTAAAACAATTTTTATGGGATTACCATTCAGCATTCTCCTTGTCTTAGTTACTAGAACCAATATCTCCAAATTTATACTATATATATAAATATATTTTTCTCCCCTGAGAAAACAGGATTGTTTTTGAATGACCATTATTTCTTTCAAAAGAGGGACAAAGTGTTTTATGGAAAATGTACCCCGCGCCTTAGTTGGAGCTTCAAGATGAGGTAGTACATTACCTCTTCAACATGGCAGAAGAAAATGTCTTTATTGTTAGCCCCACCCTAAATCACATGCATGTGTTATCAGTCCCCCAATGGCCATTAATTGAAACTAAATTCTCTCATTATTCACTATTGTATGTCTGGGGAAAGAGAGAACACATTTTTTGACCCTTGCATTCTTGCTCATTCATACTCTTGCATTCATTAGAAAATCAACGCTTCCCCCAAGTACATTCCAGAGACCCACAAACTGACGAGCCACCCAGCCTGACCCTTTAAGGAAAGAGGAGAGGATAAAGAAATGGAAAGAGGCGGCCATATTTTCTCCTCAGACATTATATTTGTCTCCTTCTATTAGATTTATTTTTGGCACATAGAAGAACCCATCCATATGGGGAACATTTTAAAATTGCTTGTGAAGAGTAGGCATATTTCCAAGAGGAAATGTAACCTTGCCTTCATCTGGCATATCAGATCAATGCGCTGTAAAAGATCATGTTCAGTTACCTCATTTTTTTGAATTAGAATTAATGGCTCATTAGTCTTGATCATATCAATATTATAACACCACTTACATTTGATAGAAAAGGGAAGGAGCCTGACGGAGTGCACTTATTCCCTTTTACTCTTAGCAAATACACCATGTGCCAGCCTCAGGGAAAACCGGACAGATCGTGGAGGTGGCCCTTTTCAAACAGGCCCCATTTAGGGCAATTGCAGACTCTTTTCTAAGAGGCTGTTGGAAGAAGAGTTAAAAGGTTCTAAAGGTTTTGGTCATTTGGGACGTAGAGCAGTGTTTTCCCTCACTGGAGGCAGCAGGCCAGAGTGGGGGGAACCAGACACCCTCAGCAATTCTTTGGCCACATGTTGGACCATATGTTGGAAACCGGAAGAGCAGACATTAAGAATCTTCTCTTGACCGTCCCTCCCAGGAGGAATGCCCTCTACAAACAAGGATCTATTTCTGCAGGGCTCAGAGAGATAGACAGGTTGAATCTTTTGAAATAAAAATAGGAAATATTGCAAGGCACCAGATGATATTATTGAAGACAGGCATTGTTCCCAGTCCCTAAATTATGCCAAAACAAACAGGAACTAAATGGGCTCGAAAATTAAAGCAAAGAAAAATAAAGCAAAATAAAGCAAACAAACAAACAAACAAACAAAAACTACCTTTATGGAGGGAAGCACCAGACCAGGAGTCCAGAACTCTGGCTGTATTATTGATTCTGTCACTAGCTAACTGTGTAGCTGTAGGTGGGGGGTATTTTGTTTTTGTTTTTGTTTTTTGCCTGCATGGACCTATTTCCTTTGAGACTTGTCCCCCCCTCTCCACACCTCTATACCTGGCTGGGCTGTTAACCTTTGGCACAGGAGTTCTATTTTACCTCCCAGGCCATAGTGATTGGCTCAAGGATGAATACATGACCAAAGCAGGGCAATTAGGGTCCTCCTTGGGATTTTGCTGGAACTGTCAGGAAAGAAACACTTGCTTCTCACTGTTGCTCTGAGTTGAAGGGATAATCTAAACCAAGAGTTGCCGATCTCTATCTTTGCCACATAAAGGCCTTCCAGAGACAGGCAGATGTGAGAAATATTCAGAGGGAAGCAGAGTTGCTTTTCTCAATCCTTCAGCCTCAGTAGGCCTGGAATTCCTTTGTATGCTGGGAAATTCATCCCCCTCCTTTCGGTTGGGACTTGGCTACTTAGAACCTGGTTTGTATATTTATTTGTATATTTAGATTCACCTCTCTGAGCTTCCTTTTCCCATCTGGAGAGGACATAGTCAATAGAGCAGAGTCCTGTGTTTCATTCCATCTCTGAGCTTTGTATGACTCTAAATCTCTTGACACAGAGGCACCTGCTGGTTCAGACAGTAGAGCATGTGACTCTTGATCTCAGGGTCCTGAGTTCAAGCCCCATGTTTGGTGTGGAGCCTACTTAAAATAAAAATAAAATAAAATATATATATTTTTAAGATTTTATTTATTTATTTGACAGATATCACAAGTAGGCAGAGAGGCAGGCAGAGAGAGAGGAGGAAGCAGGCTCCCTGCTGAGCAGAGAGCCCGATGCGGGGCTCGATCCCAGGACCCTGAGATCATGACCTGAGCCGAAGGCAGAGGCTTTAACTCACTGAGCCACCCAGGCGCTCCAAAATAAAATATTTAAAAAAAAATCAATCAATCCATCAATCTCTTGACTCACCTTATCTAATAATTTGTTGTGATATTTATCCTCAAGATGGTAAGTCTCTCACAAATCTCCAAAATTTCTCTCGAAAATTTCTTCTAACTTTTTGGAAGTTGTGATGATTGCACTTGGTGTTAAATTTATCTTTATACTAACAATGAATGAAGTGTTTGATAAGAATGTTGATAGTATAAATAGTATCAGAATGTACCATTAAAAACCCTTTTAAGAATACAGACAGCTTTTGGAAGAGGAGACATGATGAAAACCCAACATCTATTCATTAATGTCCATCTAAGTGTTAAATATAGCTATTGCATGGACTTGAAAGCAATAAAATGAAATATTTTTCCTAGAAACTTAATAATTAAGACTGGGCAATCCCACCAATGATTTTAATTCTCTACACCTATCAAAAAAACAGAGATAGAGTTCCATTACGCAAATATCCTTAACAAAATCTCCCTCGCCCACGCCCTTCAGTGTCATGACTGCATGCTGGCAAGGAAACAGAATTTGAGTGGAGAGCAGTTTGCCTTGAGAAAAGGCACTCAAGAACTTGGGGGTTCTGGTAAAGATTAACCAATATGACTTAAAAAAAAGAAAGAAAGAAAGAAAGAAAAGACAATGTCCCATGTTCAGGTTTCTTTCACTTTCCCCTGGCCAGATTTATTAACTGAATTAAGAGGGGACTAATAAATATCCTGTCCTCTCTTCCCCCCCCCTTGAAGAGGCTCACCAAATGTTACCAGTTTCTTAACGGAATCTAGTATAATGGAAACGTCCTTATGACAGTTCTGGAAATATGACATCTCTCTGCAGAACAGGTATGCAAGTACAGTAGCACTCTCTACATTCATAGCACTGGAAAGAGATTAATTAGCTCACTTCACATCCCTTCATGATATCCAAGTGTCGCTTGTAAACTGATGCAGATCCCCAAAGTGGGGAAATGAAGGCTTCGATCAACAGTAGGGGTTTAGAACTCACAGATTTTGACCAAGCCATTGTGGAGCTGTCTGGTGCTTTGACTGGACTACCAGCTCTCTCTCGGAAGGGGCCTCTCCTTCACCCCCTTCGTTGTCCCCCCGGGGGTGCTTGCTCTCCTGCCCAGCATGGTGGTGACTCACGTTGTGCGGTGCCCTCAGAGTGGTCTGGCTGAGGTTTTGGAAGAACGGCCGCACTGCAGTTGCAGAGTCTCTAATGCATCATGGAGACCGGAGGGAAAGAGATAATCTATTTGCTAAAGCAGAAGTGACTTAGGAAATCCCTGATGGGGGAGTTCATCTGTGACTATTTTGGAAAGCGTTTCCAGCACTCAGTTCTAAGAGCAGATTGTGCGGTTGGAGGGCCTCGGCTGAAGGAATCACATTTGCAGCGTCTGAGCTGTGAACGTGTTAGCCACCTCGTGTGGCTCTGAGCGAACAGACACTTAGTGGAGTCACCGGGGTCCATGCCCACCCTCATGTCTGGCAGGCTTCCTCTTTATATGCTTCCTCTTTTTTTTTTTTTTTTTCCAGAAATAAACCCATGCTTTTATGGTCAATTAATCTATGACAAAAGAAGCAAGAATATACAATGGGAAGAAGTCTCCTCAACAAATGGTATTAGGAAAACTGAACAGGATTCCTGCAGGCCTTTATGACATGCTCCCTCTGCCAGTCATGGGAACCTGGACATCTCGCTTTGTTCTTGACCCCCAGAAAAGGAGTTTTACTGCCATTGGTGACAATTTGCCCTAGTTGACAGTCCAGGTATGGAAACCTTCAGAGGCACTCTTGACTGTTCTAGTACCAACCTTCCCTTTAAAACAGAGATATTACAGATATACAGATATATCTATATATCTGTATTAGATATATCTAATATACAGATATTACAGATATACAGATAAAACAGAATTCATCCAACAAACACTAGCGAAGTCCCCGTGGGTGTGTAGCCTCGGGTCAGTCAGCAGGTATCAAACTTTGGTGTGAATCACCTGGGAGCTTATTAAATTATCTATTTCTAGGCCCCGTCCCCAGAAATACTGATTCAGCAAATCCGGAACAGGGTTTAGGAATCTGATCCCCATTCGAGGGGTTCACACTCTTGTATCCCGAGCACCACTACTCAAAGTGCTGTGGGGATAGTATAAATTCTTCACTGACAGCCACTCAGGATGCAGAATGGGGCCCAGTGGACCAAACACATAACCGATGATGGCAACCCCCCACCCCCGAAACCCAGACAGAGCGGTACATCTCAGGGGTCCGAAGCCATGGGAATTTGAGAGTGTTGTGGGCTAGATTTAGACACGAGTTTTACAAAGTATTTTAAAAGTAACTTGGGTTTTTTTTTTAAAGATTTTATTTATTTATTTGACCGACAGAGATCACAGATAGTCAGAGAGGCAGGCAGAGAGAGAGGAAGGGAAGCAGGCTCCCCGCTGAGCAGAGAGCCTGATGCGGGGCTTGATCCCAGGACCCTGGGATCATGACCTGAGCCGAAGGCAGAGGTTTTAACCCACTGAGCCACCCAGGCGCCCCAAAAGTAACTTGGGTTTTAAAGAAAATGAAATCTGATCCAACTATTTCCTTTTCCTTTTTTTTTTCCCCCCAAATCAGTGGAATGAGATCCAGAGAGTTAAGTTACTGGCCTATATTCAGCTAAGACTTGAAGAGAAGGACCTAGAAGCAAAGACTTGTAATTGCTTCTACAACAGCCTTGGTCCGCTCTGGATGCCCTGGAAGTGGGTCTACAGGCCAGGATCCTATAAAAATGACATGGGGGAAACATGGCTAAATATCAATGCTGTTTTTCAATCTAGGTTGACAAAGCAAAGGATGATATGTCAATAATCTTCAGTGATATGCAGAGAATATTCCATATGGAAGGAAGGCTGATCCAGGATTCTAATCTGTACATCTTCATCACTGGCTTAGAGGTACACAGACAATATTATACATTACAGCTAATACATTAGCTAAAAATTACAGAATATGAATTATGTGCTTTGCCTTGTACATGAATTAACTCATTTAATGTCCTTTAAAAAAAAATCTTACAAGGCAGGTAATATTATCCTTAATTTATAGATGGGAAAACTGAGACACAGAAGGATTAAGCAACTTGCCTAAGTTTGGAGAACTAGTAATCAGTGGAGTGTGGATGTAAACCAAGGCTGTCCGCCTCCCCCACCCTCTTTATATCCCCACCCTATAGAGAGGCTTGTGAATCTGCCCATGATGGCTCCACATCTGGAGATGAAGCAGAGTACTGGGTGACAGGATTAGGATTTTGAAGACGTCCTGGTGGAATGAGACTCATGATGTCCTTTAATAGGGATAAATGTAAAACTCCACATTTAAGTTAAAAAATCAGTTGCGGGGCACCTGGGTGGCTCAGTGGGTGAAGCCTCTGCCTTCAGCTCAGGTCATGATCTCAGGGTCCTGGGATGGAGTCCCATGTCGGTCCCTCAGCTCGGCGGGGAGCCTGCCCCCCCCCACAACCCCCCCCCGCTCCGCTGTCTGCCTTTCTGCCTACTTGTGATCTCTGTCTGTCAAACAAATAAATAAATAAAATAAAATAAATCAGTTACACACATGTAAGGATGCTAGCAAGACCTGGCTTAACACACTTCCCAGGAGAAAGATAAAAGGGCTTCAGTGGAATTTGCACTCATGAGAATGAATTATGTGAAGGGGCTCCCAAGGAGCTTATGCGATTTTAGGCAAAAGTCAGAACACGGTAGATGAGTCCTACTGTGTGTGTGTATGTGTGTATATATATAAATATATATTTAGGCTTACACCCAGCATGGAGCCCAGTGTGGGGCTTGAGCTCACGACCTTGACCTCAAGACCTGAGCAGAGGTCAAGAGTCAGATGCTTAACCAGCTGAGCCATCCAGGTGCCCCTAGATATATTCCACTGTAATTAGAGTGAAGTGGAAAATACATGGCTTGGCATTTTTTGAAGGAAATAGAGACCACCAAATGGAGTCCTGAGGCGAAAGTCTTCTATGTGGCAAAGTGGAAATTTGTGGGTTTGGGGAGTCCAGCATGTGTTCCCCCAAATATGCTCTCTTTCTCTTTCTTCCTCTCTCTTGGTAACAGCATGTAATTATCCTTTACCTATCCTCTACGGTACCACCCACCCTCACCCCATTCTTTGTGGTGCTTGTGGAAGTGTAAATCACAGTGTCCTTGTGCCCCACAAGTCTAACTCCCAACCAGACTCTGCTCTGTCCTTTAGGAATTTTTAATCTTGGATTGTGTGATACATGAGAAAAGAAGGTTGGAGCACAATAATTCCAAGACCAGCATCCACAGGAGACTGTCTGTGTGCTCCTCACCAGGGTATGGCCCAGTTCCTGTGTTTTTTGAGGCTGACAGCTCAGTCTCCCCAGGTTCATTTGCGTGGATCATTCTTCATGATTGATCAGCTCATTCATTCAAAGAACGTTAACATCCAGGGAACAAGACTGTGAATGTTGATGTCTCCTTTTCTTTCCTTCTCTTTTCATCTTTATCTGCTTCCTTCTCTTCATCTTTCTTATTTAGGGAAATGCTCCAAACATGTGTGTAGGAGTAAACATGAATACAGCAAGCAAGTTCTTAGCAAGTTCAGTAAAATGGAACTGTGTGTTTCAACTGGTCTCGGAATCAGGTCATGTGTCTGGCGCAGACGGGGGACAGATTCAAGGAGAAAAGTGTAGCTCCGGTGCCAGTTGAGGAAAGAAACAGTTATCAAGGCAGGAATAGGACTTTGGATAGAAAACAAAAACAAAAACAACAACCCTAACCGAGAAGAAAGAACCAAGAAAAAAAAGGTGAATAGACCAGAAGAGAAAGGGAAAGCGGAGGATGAGGATGACAATTCACTGTATGGGGCTGGGTTTTGTTTGTTTGTTTATTTGTTTGTTTACCAAACACATTCACAGATTTTCCTCCTTGCTCCTTGTGACCTCCTTAAGGCAGGTGTCACTGCCCCTGGTTTCCATGCAAGCATCCAGAGGTCTGGAAATTGTGACTGGCTCAAGGCCCGGAGCTACATGAGTGACATGGTTAAACCCCAGTCATGTCCACTGACCTCCTGCCAGCTCTTCCTCCCACCCCCTTCCCTTCCCCATCTTCTTCTTCCCCATCAGTCGGTCCCTCTGGCTAGGAATCTCTGTTAAAATTCTTCTTGAAAAACTCCCAGTTTCCTTTTTCACCTTTGAGCATGCGCTGTGCATCCCATTTTGTTCAGCACCAATTGCAAACTCAGCTTTGACTCATGAGGCAAACACTCTAAACCAGGTTATATTGTGCACGTGGTTTCTCTCTCCTGCTCTTGCTTTCCAGTCAATGTCTCCTGGGCCAGGTTTGCTATTTGCCTAGATTTACTGGGTCAAAACCCTAGAGCACCAGTGAACTGCCTCCCTCCTCAGTCACCAAGAACCCTCTCAAGCCACCCAAATGTTGGCGCCGGGTCCTGGCCAGCTCCAGGGGAGCTGGACATGAAACCAAAATAGGATACCATGTGCCCCTGAAGCTAGAAGAAAGAAAATGTTCTTCAGGATCCATTAGAGACTTTTCTGAAAGCAAAAGGCCCAGGAAAAGAAACGAACGGTGTTCTGAGTGGAGTTTAAGTACCTGATTCCTGCTGTGAACGGTGATATGTGGTTGTTTTATAAATTAGCCACATTTGAATTCTAAATCACTGTAGGTACAGCAGGGCCTTTGATATAAGACTAAGCTTATTTTTCAACAAACAAAGTAATCACTCAACATTGGTGAGTTGGTGGGGAGAGTCAGCTTTTTGAGGAACTCTACCTGCTTCTCGAATAATATTCTACATACCTGACAGTACAAAATAATGGTATTGATAAGATGAATAAATCTGATCCTGGCTATTTTATGTCAAATTGGTAGAAGAAAAATTTTCATGCAAGTATGCAGAAAAGTAATAAACCTGCTTACAGAACAAATTTAATGGTTCCTAAGCCTATATATTTCTAATAATTGTTTATACTTTTAATTTAATACTATTATTCCTAGCAGGAAGCTTGTTTTAAGTTGTATAGAGCTCTGAATAAAACTGAAGAATCAGAATTTTCCAAAAGGCAGTTTCCAAGGGATTTCAGCAACGGTTAGCCACAATTCCATCACACTTGCTTCTTTGTCTCAAAGGTTTTTGTTTGTTTGTTTGTTTGTTTTTGTAAATAAAAAAATTTTTAAAAGATTTTATTTATTTATTTGACAGAGAGAGAGATCACAAGTAGGCAGAGAGGCATTTGTGGGAAGCAGACTCCCTGCTGAGCAGAGAGCCCAAGGCAGGGCTTGATCTCAGAACCCTGAGATCATGACCTGAGCCCAAGGCAGAGGCTTTAACCCACTGAGCCATCCAGGCATGCTGGTAAGTAAGTTTTGAATAAACCTTTGTCCCTCTTCTCCATTCTCCCTCAGGGATGTGGGAGTTGAGAAGGGAGGAGGGATAGGTCTTAGAGAATTTTTCTATAGATTATTTTTTGGTTTATTACTAAAGGCATCTCCACGGATACAATTTATATGCATAAATTTTAGATCTAATTTAAAGAGTTACAATGTCAAACCCTAATGTGATGGTATTATCAAAAGCCAGAGGAGTGTTTGAAAGCATCCGTAGAGCGTCTCTAGGAACAGTTATAGATAAGCAGTAAGCCATCAAGATAATCATTTTTGGCTGTTCTCTGTATGCTGAGAAGTTAATATGGGCTTGGCTAGCTGTACCATCACACCTTCCCAGTGCAGTATCCTCTCTCCAGTCTCTCAGACGAAAAGTCCAGAATTAAGCTTTACCAAGCAAGTTTGAAATCTATTGGCAAGCCAATGTGGAAAGCTCCTGCTACCATTGCTTCGGTTCTGCCCCTTCTGGGGATATATAAAACCCTGGGTCTCTACGGTTGCCAGGTCAGCACTTTCTGGGAGCACTTAGAAGCCATGACATGCCCACCTCTCCATCAATGACAACCCGAAAGCCCTAACTTGGTAATGGCCCCTAATGGGGAACGGGGCGGGGGCGTGAGAAAGGGGCTCGGGAAATACTTTTCCAGAGCAGGTCAATACGAATGTGAGGCTGTCTTCCAGAGGAGCCGTAAAGCCCTGCCACCGGGATTCTGCCCCCTCGTGCTATTCTCCGGCTGCTGCCCTCCTGCCCCGCGCGTGATCAAACACCAGCAGTGCATTAGGCTGCTACTGCCGCCGACTTAGACAGAGTGTCTGGAGAAGAAGCACTCCGAAATGTTCCGCAGGAAACGGCTGCGCTGACACCGACAGCGGAATGGATGGTCTCCTCCCCAAGTCTCTGTTTCCATTATAAATTAGATGCCTACTTAAAAAATGAGCGAAGTATAAATAATTTAAAACAAATCAAAGGCCTTTATTACCACACTCGTACTCTGGTCTTTGAAGATAACTGGGCTCCCCTGCCCATTGTGGGAGCCTTGCTCGGCTCTGCTCTCCTATTTCTCCTGTATGACGTGTATCCTAAGAAAAATAAAAACGCATCGGACAGAAAAAGCAAACGTCAGTATGGCATCGAGGCTGATGTCACTGTGAGTCCCAGCCCCAAGGGAGGCAGAGTTCCTTCTTGGGAGTCTAATGATGTGAGTCCATCTCCCTCTTCCTCCCCAAAGGAACTCTCGCTTGAAAACTGGAGTGGAAGATCCCAGGACAAAACCACCAGGGATCCTCTGGGAAAGCATTTAAAAGCAAATATTCAATGGCCTATGCTTGTTACTGCTTCTAGCTCTGGTAGAACTGCAACTTCACTGCCTGCCCTCCCTCCCTCCCTTCCTTTGCATCCCTTCTCTCGGTCTCTCTCTTCCTCCCCCTCTTGTTTTCTCTTTTTCTCTCTTTCTTTCTTCCAGTTATTACCAAAGATTGATAATCTTGACTATCCTACTGTAAATCTTATTTTGTTACTTACCCACTTAACCATGTTTAACTTGGGTTTCTATATGACAAATTATCTGACCCCTTGGTAAATAAAATGCAAAGATTGTCTTTCACAGGGAAAGGTGGAATCCAAAGGAAAATTGGTAATGGCTGGAGCAAAACAACTGTTTCTTTTTTTTTTTTTTTTCAGCATAACAGTATTCATTATTTTTGTACCACACCCAGTGCTCCATGCAATCCGTGCCCTCTCTAATACCCACCACCTGGTTCCCCCAACCTCCACAACAACTACTGTTTCTAATGTATTAAAAAAATCTTAGAAGTTTAAGTGAGACACTAAGAATGAAAAACTGGAAGTGAGAGTGTATGTGAGTCATGAAACTTTTGTAAAAAACTAGTGCCCTGCAAGAAAAGAAAGAAATGAATTAGGGTGGCGAAATTCAAGAGCATTGGCTCAGCAAAATGCTCTTAGTTCCCAGACCTGGCTGCACATATCACTTGGGGCCCTTATTAAAAATGGAGGTTTCCTGGATTCACACTAGGGGATTCTGCATCAGGAAATCTGGGCTGGGGCTCAAGGAAAGGTACCTTGGATATCATTGTGCAAGATGCAGTAAATTGTTAGATTGGGAGTTCACACCTGTAGTTTAGTTACTTACCCAGGAACAGTGTAGACAAGGTAGGACTTGCGCCTGTAGCTAGCCGGGGAACGAAAGTAATTCAGCTAGTGGTCAGTAGTTGAGTTTCAGGACAGTTTTTGTGAATTGCGGTTATAGTTGTATTTCTTTTAAAACGTTCTAAAGAATATAGGAAAATGACATTGGATTTATTTGCCACAAGGCAACTGACTTGGTAGCTGTATTACCAGAATTAGGATCTCCCTACAATCCCTTGACTTCCCTTTTCTCCAATAGATGTCTAAAGAATCTTATCTTAGACAATCTTATCTTATCTTAGACAAGGTGACGTCTCAGCCAATGTAGGGAACAGAACAGACAACATCCATTTAGAATAGCAGTTCTCAAAATCTAAGGAGTTTTTACATTCTCAAACATTACTGAGGGCCCCAAAGAGTTTCTTTTCTTTTGGGGTGGGTTATATCTATTGATATTAACCATGTTAGCAATGAAATCCAAGAACTTTCAGAATACTTTAAGTCATTTAAAAATAACATGATAAACCTGTAACATGTTAGTATAAATAACATTTTGAGGGGGGAAATAATTGTATTTTCTAAAACAAAAATTTGTGAAGAGTCCTGTTTTGCACTTTTACAAATCTTTTAAGATGTCTGGCTTTGTAAATGACCCTTGGATTTTCACATCTGCCTCTGCACTCAGATCATTGCTGGATGTCCTTGAGGTTGAAGCATATAAAGAAAATCCAGCTGAACAGGGATACATAATTGGAAAAGAGAGGTCTTTGGTGGGTCCCAGGAATGTGTCGCGGGGACTTGGTCTCCCTGGGCCAGACATTGAGAACGTCTCCTGTAGAGTGATCTCAACACCTTTGTCATGGTGGTGAGTTTGAGCCATCAGCTGTGAGGTCTGGTGGCTAGTTCAAATCTCAGGAGTTTCAGATCTAAGGACAAGACATGGGAGTCCCATTTGGCTAAGAGGAGACCATCAAGAATAAAGTAGTGTGGATCCTAGAGTGATGTGTGATAAGGGACCTTTAGCGGGAGTGTTTCACTGGAGAAGTTGGTGAGAGCTGCTACACATCCTCCTTGCTGCTTTGTAATCTGAGAGCAGCTCAGGTCCACTGTTTTAGGCATTAAAAAAAAATTCTGGAGGTGCCTCCGTGGCTCAGTCTTTAAGCGTCTGCCTTCAGCTTGGGTCATGATCCCAGGGTGCTGGGATTGAGCCCCACATTGGGCTCCCTGCTTGGCGGGAAGCCTGCTTCTCCCTCTCCCACTCCCCCTGCTTGTGTTTCTGCTCTCGCTATCTCTCTCTCTGTGTCAAATAAATAGAAAAAATCTTTAAAGAAAATTCTGGTTAGTTTCTCTGAGGCATTCAGAAAATCAACAAGCCTTGCTTGACATTTCTGAGGTGTCTTTCTGAGGTGTTCTGAGGCTGGAGCTTTTCATTCAGTTAAGTAGAGGATTGCCCGTCAGCTCTACCCTGCTTCTCTCTAAGTGAATGTCTTCTCTCTTTTACCTTTTCCAGAAAGTTCATAATCTTTTCTATTTTTGACCAGCTATTTCCATTTCTCTCTTCTCCATGTGTCAGCTACTTCAGCAGTCCATGGAATAGATGGTAGGTTCAGTTCTTTCACAGGTTGCCTCATTGTCCTGGGAATCTGACTGTAGAATTGATCTAGTGTCATCGGTTCTGTGACCCTTCTCCCTGGTTCCTGCTTCAGTCTCCTGAACCTAGTACTTAAAATGGCCAGCTGGTTCAGCTGTGAAGTCTATTAAGGATGGATTTCCTTATGGCATGAGGCTCCAGAACGTCTCTCAAGTGAGTTTAAAGTCCATTGGCCCTTTTCAATATTTTAAATTTATATTCCACATTAGTTACAAGGTCACAGTTGTGATTGTGTGGCCAAGGACATCTCCCAAGTTTTGGCTGGTTGTTTGCAAAAGAAATCTGCACATTGACATCAACCTCTTATTTTTTTTTTTTTAAGATTTTATTTATTTGTCAGAGAGAGAGGGAGAGAGAGCGAGCACAGGCAGACAGAATGGCAGGCAGAGGCAGAGGGAGAAGCAGGCTCCTGCTGAGCAAGGAGCCCGATGCGGGACTCGATCCCAGGACGCTGGAATCATGACCTGAGCCGAAGGCAGCTGCTTAACCAACTGAGCCATCCAGGCGTCCCTCAACCTCTTATTTTATGTACCTTTGTCATGAGCCCTGATATCAGAACATCAGCCCCGTGATAGAGCCACAGAAGCATCCCTTTCTGCCACCATTTTCCTTTCTCTCTCCATCTCTACCCAACATCCCCATCCAGATGGAGATCCTGGGGCCAACTCCAACCTCAGTGTCTGCTTCTGAACCCTTTCTTCCCCTGCAAGTTCCCCGTGGAATTTCAAAGACAGAGTAGCTTTGGCCAGAGCATGGAGGTTAAACCTCTGGTAGCCTTTCCTCCCCACTCCTGTCTTCTCTCATCCATGCTCACTGATGGTTTCAGCAGGAAAGAAGATGAATGTTTACTGAATGCCCCCTAGGTACCAGCCACTTCTAGAAACATTTTTTTTCTTTCTTTTTTTTTTTTTCTTTTTTTTTTCTTTTTTTTTTTTTTTTTTTTTTTTTTTGAGAGAGAGAGGTGAGGAGGAGAGGGGCCAAGGGACAGGGAGAGAGAGACTCTTTTTTTTTTTTTAATTTATTTGACAGATAGAGATCACAAGTAGGCAGAGAGAGAGAGAGGAGGAAGCAGGCTCCCCTCGAGCAGAGAGCCGGATGTGGGGCTGGATCCCAGGACCCTGGGATCATGACCTGAGCCGAAGGCAGAGGCTCTAACCCACTGAGCCACCCAGGCGCCCCTAGAAACATTTTTTATTTCAATGAATCCTTACAAATTTGTGCGATTCTTGCTTTTGCCTCACTCTGTGCTGTGCTGCCTTCGTCCAGGAATGCCGAGTATCTTCCTTCCAGTGCCAAAGTTGGCTCCATCTGAATCCTCTTTCTCATTTTCTCACAACATGAAATGAAACTCATTCCTGAGTCCTATCAATTTTACCCTTGTTGGAGTCCTCAGAGTTGTCTCTCTGGCCCACGATTCTGCTTCCAGACTCTTCTCTGTCTCAGCTGCCTTCTGATGATGGCTTCCTCCCTGGCCTCCTCACACTACTCCCCACCCGTCTCCTGGAGGAGTGGACTATGGGGTTAGTGGCCAAGGGCACAGGTGCTGCCGCCCGATTACCTGCATTCAAATCCTACCGCTGGTGCTTCCTGACTCTCTAATCTTGGGCGATCGATTTAATGTCTCTGTGTCTTGGATTCCTCACATGTAAAATGGCAGCGACTCACAGGATTTTATGGAGACTAAATGGGTTGATGCACGTAAAGCATTTCAGACAATGCCAGGCATGTGCTGAATGAGTGTTAGCTGCCAGCTTGCTTTGCCTGCTGCAGAGCTCAGATCAGCCTATTCTCTAGAGGAGCAATTCAAAGATTCCCTATTTCACATCAAATATAGACCAAACTCTTGAGCTTGGCCTTCAGGGCTCTGTTGGTTTCCTCCAATCTATTTTCTAAACCTCGTTTCCATCAGATTGCTACATACACCTCTAGACAACAGGAACTCCTAGATACCTCTGTGTCTCAGATTCTTGCTTCTGTATCCTTATTCCTTTGCATGTTGAACTTTCTGATATTAGCATTCCATTCACTTTTCCAGACTCAAAACCCAATGGCATCCTTTTCAAGAGGGCTTCCCTGATCTTCCCAGCAGGAGGTAATATACTTACCTTGTGAATTCCCATAGCTCTTTACACCTCACTTTGGGCACTTGACGATATTTCATTGTCAATTATAGTTATTTATGTCATCCTCTCTCCAACTAGAAGGTAAGCCCTTCCAGGGTAGAATTTATCTTTGCATTTCCTAAAGTGTCTATATAGTGTCTTGTTCATAATGAGAATTCAGTAGAAATTCTTCTTTGAATGACTGAGTTTTATCTAATAAGGATAGCTGCCCTTTATTGAGCTCTTCCTCGGTGTCAAGCACTGTGTGTTGGGTTGTCTCGTTAAATCTTCAGGACCCTGTGCGGTACTAATGACTCTGTCTCCCATTTTTCAGAGGCAGACATTGAGTCACAGACTGGTTAAGTGATTTACCTGAGATCACCTGCCTGGTTAATGATGTAATGTGGACTTGATCCTTGTGCTGGTCCACTCTACACCGATGCTCTCATCCCCTGCATTAGAGTGCCTCTCTGGTCATCAAAGGAAGTCTTTATGGAGCTTGATCAACGCACGCATGCGCGCACTTTCCTCCTGGTACCTAATTGGCCATTGGGCCTGCTGCCATCTCCTCGGCGGCCTCCTGCACGCCCAAAGCTCTGTCTTGGCTGAAATGCACTTTCTCCTTTCGGGGGAGGGTGAGCTCTAAGAGCAGTCCCAGGGAGACCTCTTCTGCCAGCTCTGCTCCTAGGGAAGGGCGCGGAGCATCACTAGGTGGACCAGCTACTGTAAACTCTCCAAAGGATATGTCAGCATTAATGCTAGGCTGATTAAAACGCAGCCAACAAATCATTCGCTGCCTAATGTGCAATGCACTGGAGCTTATTTGATAGTATATTTATGTGCACATCTTCAGAAGCAATATTCTTGTAAATCTTGTATCAAGCCCTTGGGGAGATATTGGTAGTAAGCAGGAAATCAGCAAACACATTGATCCTACATGCTCTGTGATGTTAGCAGTCGTCATGAAATTGAATTTCATCTTAACATATTAAAATCAATATACAGTGTTCAGTTTAATTTAGAATGTAAATACCATCAAGGGTTTTCAAGACAGAGAAAATAATAGTTTCTAACTCTGATATGTATCATTACACAGGCCACTTTCCATTATTTAGAATAAGTATGACCCTGGAATAAAAAAAAAAAATTGCTCCGTCTTTTAGAGTCAATGGGAACTCAAGTTCTCAATTGATCAGAATCAGTAGCTAAGACGGGGTTTCCGCTTCCAATGGACATGGAAAGTTTAGCTATTTTTCTCCATAGCCTTATTTTGAAATAAAATCTGGCCTAAAATCGCACTTATTGTTTTTAATTCTCCAAACGCCATGCCAGAGAGTACTACTTTGATGCAGTGAGAGGGCACTGGCTTTTTACAAAACCGAACAAAACCCCCATAAGATTCTCTTTGACATCAGGAGGGGTGTGGGCCCAAGTGCCACTCCTTATTTTGGGATATGGGCAGAGGAAGTTCAGAGGGCAAGGTTCCCACATTCTCTCAGAATCCTTTTCTGCTTTCTCCTCCAACCCTTTCTAATTTCAGGGGTAAAACGGGAAATAATAATTATTGTGATTACCCTTGTGTTTGCTTCTTGCGCGTTTATTGGCAAGTAAAGATCTGCCAGGGACCATGACATTCACTTCTTGACGTGTATGGTCTTAGGTGACATCTTCGTAGCCCTCTGATGTGGGCATCGTTGTTATTTCTCTTTCTCCGGTGGGAACTGGCCCCTTAGAGGAGGGAAACTGCTTGTCCAAAATCACCCAACCTGTAAGTAACAATCCGAATTTGAACCTGGGTTTGTGGGACTCTGGACCTGGGGCTCTTTTCCGTGACTGGCCTGGAGGAGGCAGCGCTGGCCTCTTGGGGATGTGATGCAGTCTTCAAGCACCCTTCACGTCTCACTTCTAGAGAGACTTGAAACAGAAGCAGGGGGAGAAAGGCTTGTCCTCTGACCTCAGTGTGAGCTTGTGTGTGTGCGTGCATGTGTGTGTGTGTCCCAGAGCACAGGGGTAAGGGAAAGAGGAGACATGGGGGCCCTTAGCAGCAGCAATTTCGAGGCCTAACCTCTCCCCTCATTCCCATTGTTGCTGCCAGCTCCTGTGGACATGGTAGTTCTGTGGCTCTCTTGCGAACCCCTGAGAGGCTGCATGGGAGGTAGGCAGGCGGCTGGGTTGCTCTCCCAAGCACGCGGCCGCATGAGTCAGGCACATTCATTTTTCCTTTCCTTGGGACCCGCACGTGCAATGCCCAAAGAGTGCAGAATCGGCCAGTCCCAGAAGCTTATGGCCGGTGCTACCTAAGCACTCGGAAAACAAACAAATAAATAAATAAAGCGCCTTAGTGGTATTTAAGTAGTCCCACTTTTATCCTTAAAGGAATATATATTACCCACTGGTTTCTAGATTTCTTGCGGTGATTGAGTAGGGCCGTACTTTTCGGAGCCACTTCTCAGGTTAGGATCACAGGGATGCTGTGAGGTAATGTCTGGAAAGCACTTTGAGCTCCTTTGAGAAAGGTGCTACGTCAATACCGTGTATTCTTATTTATTGTCAGCCTGAGAGAAAAGCACAGGGGGGAGATGCCTTTTGTCTCCTTCCCTGGATGCCACAGTGCTGCGGCTTCAGAAATTTTCGGTTGGGGGAATATGCCAGCACCTGCAGCCTTGGACTGAAAAGATGCTGGCTGCCTCCAGGATACCTCCAGGGACAGGAGACCGGTTTAGTGCCACAGAGGAAGAGGGACAGACACAGCAATTGTGCAGATCAGATGCATGCTCCCTTAACGAGTGGCAGCTGTGCTCTCCTTACATCGGGCATTGAATTTTGTAGGGGAGGACGGAGAGGGCATGGATTTTGTGTATCGGTCAATAATGAAGCACCCTTTAAAAAAAAAAAAAAAGTGCTCAATGAAGTAGCATGTGAGCTGGGGTTCTGTCACTTCCTGCCCAATTCTGTTTGTAAATTGTATGCACATCCCAAATTGCCCAGGTAGAGTGCCCATGGTCCCCTCAGTGCCCTGGAACAAGCCTCGTCCTTCTTGACTGCTGCAAACTTCAAGTCATCTTCCAAGTCCCATTTCTGATGCCATGATTTCCACTTTAAGCTTTTCCAAACAGCTGTTCTGGGTGAACTCTGTGCCCTCTGGTACCCCTAACATTTGTATGTTGAAGTTTGACCTCCCAGCATCTCAGAATGTGACTGCAGTTGGAACTAGGGTCAATGAGATCATTAAAGTTAAATAAGGTCATCAGGGTGGGCCCTAATGCAATTTGACTGGTGTCCTTATAAGAAGAGGAGGTTAGGACACAGACACATCCAGAAGGAAGGCCATGTGAGGTCACAAGGAGAAGGTGCCCATCAACAAGCAGAGGAGAGACATCTTAGCAGAAACCAACCCTGCGAACACCTTGATCTTAGACTTCGGGCCTCCAGAACTTACATTACATAAGCTGCCCAGTTTGTGGTACTTTGTTGTAGCAGCCCTTACGACTGAATGCAAACCCACAAAAATGGTAAAGAAAAAGATTATGCTTTTATAAAATATTGCTCCCCAAAATGTAGTCCACAGGCTAACAACATGGGTATTTACCTTGCCTTCGAAAGAACCGCAGGATATTAAGCCATACCTAGACCTTTGGGATCCAAATTTGCGTTTAACAAAATATCCAAATGATCTCTATGCATGTTAATGTGTAAGGAGACCTGCCTTTAAATGATTCAGTTTGGTTTTGAAACTACCCCAAAACTTAGTGTTTAAATGAGCAACAACTTACTATTTCTCATGATTCTGTGGGTTGTCCGGGTCAGTGGTCTACATGTGGCTTCATTCGTAGAGTATTCACTAAGCAACCTTATCTTCTGAGAGTTTTATAACATTGTTTTGTTTTTGTTTTTGTTGTTTATACTATATGGCTATCTTATACTTAGGATTAGCACAACTGTTTTTGCATTTATAGTGGGAATATAAAATTTCATTTTTAAACAAAGGCATTTTTTTTTTAAAGATTTTATTTATTTATTTGACAGAGAGAGAGATCACAAGTAGACAGAGAGGCAGGCAGAGAGAGGGGAAGGGAAGCAGGCTCCCCGCTGAGCAGAGAGCCCGACGCGGGACCCGATCCCAGGACCCTGAGATCATGACCTGAGCCGAAGGCAGTGGCTTAACCCACTGAGCCACCCAGGCGCCCAAACAAAGGCATTTTTTAAAAAAGAAGTCAATGCAAAGAAAATGAAGTAAATGTTATAGGCATATGAGGCTCTAGGAAAAATCATGAAGTTTGATGTGAACTATTCAAGTTTGAGAAACACTCTAACACTCTCTTATTTCAAAATTTGCCAATTTTCCAAGGAGTCAAAGGCTCACCTACTCTTCTCAATCTATGTAGGTGTCTTTGAGAAGGTGGTAGGGATGTGGAAAGATATTGGGTCATTAAGATCTTTCTTCTTCTCTCTTAGACCCAGGATTGGGAGCTCAGGGTGAGGGTGAGAAGCACCTCCCTACTTCCCTTCTTACTATGTTTCTTTTCACCCAGGATTATTATGGTAATATCAACACCTGACATTTATGTGGAATTTTATGGTTTGAAAAGCTCTCACGTGTGCTTGATGTCATTTGATCTGTAAAGCATTTGATCTGTATGGCATTTTATCCTATATAGAAAGTGAGCAGAGTGATCACGTCTTTGAAGGAGAGGAAAGCCTGGTTATTGTTGGGATTGCTGTCCCAGTAGGGAAGAGTTTCTCCTATACACATAGTTTCCTGTAAAGCTGACCTTGTTTGTTGGAAGGCAACTGTGCTTTTGGTCTTCTGGGAATCGCCAAGGGAAGCACGGTCAACAGTAACGGCACGATTTCCAGGAAAGGGCAGAACCAATGGATCGAATTGTGGGGTGAAAAGTGCTTGGCCCCAAATCCAGGACCACTGCTTGGCCCCATCAGTGTCCTTTGCTGTCCTGCCTCGTGGTCTTGGTGGAGGCACTGAATACTTGACAAGAGCCACAGGAAGTTGTGGGCCCTATCCAGTCCCTGCATCCTTCCAGCCCTCATTTAAATGTTAATTTTCTTTGGTCAGTTCTGGTAGAATTTCTATCTCCTTGCCCTACAGTTTCACAGAGACTTTAAGGTTTTTCTATGGTGTTGTTTGTCTGACGCAACTTTGTCTTGGAGTTATTTGTGTTTGTTTATTTCAGTGCTAAATGGCAGACTCGAAGTCTTACCCCAGCTTCTGTCCCTCCCAGTAGCTTGCATCTACTCTGTCTGGGTCAGGTGCTGAATGAGGCTTTGTGTATTTGAGAATAAAACATAAGAGACAAAATAGTACCAAAAGGGAAAACATTTAAGCATGTTGTTTTACTTCAATGTCCTCTTAAGATTTATATTTTGTGAGCTGTGTTCAGGTATAAAATTGTGTGGTCCAGTTCACCTTTTCTTTCTTTCCATTTTTTCCCCCATTTTCTACCATCCTTTGTAGATGTGAAAGTTCAGGGCCCTCTAGGAGCTATGGCTGAATCAAGTACTCTTGTCTTGTGGGACACTGAGCAGATTTTTATTCTTTTTTTTTTTTTTAAAGATCTTATTTATTTGACAGAGAGAGATCAGAAGTAGGCAGAGCAGCAGGCAGAGAGAGAAGGGGAAGCAGGTTCCCCGCTGAGCAGAGAGCCCGACGTGGGGCTCGACCCAGGCCCCTAGATCATGACCTGAGCCGAAGGCAGAGGCTTAACCCACTGAGCCACCCAGGTGCCCCAGATTTTTATTCTTAATTTTAAAAAAAATATGTGATCCCCACTCCTCTACTAAATGTTGACAATCACAGGCATACGATTGTGAAATAGTCCTATTTTTATTAAGGAGTTATATGCACATTAATTAATAGTTATTCAGACACTCTTATATGTTTAAAAATATTCCAGGGGCACCTGGGTGGCTCAGTGGGTTAAGCCTCTGCGTTCGGCTCAGGTCATGATCTCAGGGTCCTGGGATCAAGCCCCATGTTGGGCTCTCTGCTCAGCAGGGAGCCTGCTTCCCGCTCTTCTCTCTCTGCCTGCCTCTCTGCCTACTTGTGATTTCTGTCAAATAAATAAATAAAATCTTTAAAAAAATATTCCAGAAAATATCACTTGGGTAAGATTTTAGCAAGTGGAACTAATACCATATATAGCAATTTAATAATTTACACGAGAAGTATGATTGGCTCAGCATTCAAAATAAAGGCTATTTGAACATGTTGCCAGTTGCTTTTTAAGTTTTCATGTAATCTATAATTAAAACGATTTGTGCTAGATATCTTTTGGTAACTCTACAGAATCAGAGCTTGACTTCCCATGAACACTTGGTTATCATCTCTAGTACTGAGCATTGCACTGGCTCTCTTCATTCAGGTCCTGAATTTTACTAAAGGTAAGTGTAAGCCTTATATAAAGACTAAGCAATGTTTCTGATCATGTGCTAAACCCTAGATATATTTTGCTTATTTGTGTAATTACTCCTCTTAGCTGTGAAAATTTGGAAGTGCAGGTATAGGAGCAAAGTCTGCGTGACTTACTCTATTTGTTCCATATCTTGACTTAAAAACCCGCATGTGTTCAGGAGCGCGTTGAGCAAGAAACAGTCCCTAATATGACCTTTCTCAGCTGCCCATGAAAATGCCCACAGAAAGTCGAATATCTTTTAGAAAACACGGGCTCTTAAAAGCTTCCATAATGTGTCCTGGGGGACTGAAATGTACAGACAAGAAGAGCGACAGGGGGAAATAACTGTTGACTGACTTCCAACAACAAGGGAAAATGGGCTAAGATGCATATATTTTAGTCAAGATTTAAAGTGTATTAAAGGGAATGAAGATGAAAAATTTGAAAGGCTTGAATGCTCCGAAAGTTAAAGCTAACGCTCAACCACATGGCAGAGTCCTGGAGGTAGGAGGTCTTGCCATCTGTGATCTAAAGACACTGGTTTGAAGAACCCAGTTGTAGCTCACACATGCACTTTGAACCTGAACAGCGTGGCATGCTGGTAAGTAGGGTAGAGGACAATGTTGACTTCTTTCTTCAGCCTATCTCTTGGATGAAGAAGTAAGACCAGATAACTGGGTAATTATCATCTACTATTTAGGACATGTTTTTCCCGTTGGCCAAAAATAGAAGCAGCTTCTCTTTTTGTATATTCTATTATTTCCAGTATCCAGTACGTTTGGAGTTCAACTGTGGACTAATGTATCCTAGAGTCCTGGAACAGACTCAGTTATTAGGTAAAGATCAAGTACATATACACACATGTCTATGTATGCACACATGCCTTAAGTATAGAAAGATTCTCTTTAGAGAATTTGGAAACTATGATTTCTAAGGTTCTCAGACCAAATTCTCCCACCATAATATAACAAGGAATAAATTTTATTAAAAAAATGAAAACAGAAATGTTCACGCCCCTAAAAGCTAAGGAACTTGCTTTCCTAGTAAGTTGGTTAACATAGAAATCAATAATGAGATTATAGATTGCTTCAAACATGCAAACACGAGAATATTATTATCTATCAAAATGTGTATTTAAAGATGTGCTCAGAACAATATTAGTTATTAAAAGAGAGAGAATGTAAATCACTTAATCACTGAACTCAACAGTTAAAGAAAAGAAAACCTGACAAAAGTAAAAAAGATGAAAATAATAAAACTAAAGTCAGAAATTAGCAGATTAGAAGACAAAATGTATGACTAGAAAATGAATCTAACAACTGGCTTATTTTTTAAGGAAGCCAACTGGATAAAAGGGAAGTTAATGAAGAATTAAAGAAATAAAATACAAATGTATGAAATTAGAACTACAAAAAGTGATAATAACTGCTTGCATGAGCATGCTATGCACAATTTTATAGTAACATTTTGAGTCAAAATGAGATGTATGATTATTTGGGGAAAAATCATACATGGTCAAACCTGACTTCTAAGAAAATGTGCATAGATGATGCAAATATTTTTAAGAACCATAAAACCTTTTCGTCAAGAAAAATTTTGCCAAGGTAATTGTACAGCCCATGGTAAAAAGAAAAATCTACAAAATTTATTGAGGGGGGGAAAAAGTACAGCACAAAAGTGATACACATTTGGTCAGACACCAGCATGACATCTGTGATTTTAGAAGGGCACGTGGAGATGGGTCCTTGGACAGTCAGGATTCCTGAGTGATGGTGATAAACAGAGCCCCCTACTGACCCCATTGGACATATAACTTGAGTGAGAAATAGAACTTAGGGTTTGTTAAACCGTTGCTATCTTGAGATTGTCTGTTACTACCTCATCTATCTTGACTGATACTACGCTAATATAAAAATCTATTTGACAACATAGAATAAATAACTCAAAAATAGACCTTATCAAAAAAGTATCATATACAATAAAAAGGTATCACAGATAAGTGTGGAAGGCATGATGATTAGTTAAATGGAAATACAGAACTTGCAGTTTTCACCTTATATCATAGAACAAAATCAATTTCACATGGTTTAGGGAGTTACATGTAAATACGCAACCCACAAAAATAAAGAAAAAAGAAAAAAGAATGGTGGTGATGGTTGAAACTCTGAATAAGGCTGTATGCTTTCGAGGAGCTGAAAATAATTTTGGAACCGGAAGAAAAAGTTATCTCCAAGGAAAGCCCTATAAAATTTAAATTCATAAATGTTGAGTTTAATAGTAAGAAACCATAATCTGGTCAGTTGGCATTCAGCTCAACTCATACATAATTATATGAGTTTAAATCACAAGAATGAAGTCACATAAATAATTTGTTCTTCAGAAAACTCATATTTTAGCTTATAAGATCTTATAATCAACATTGAATTTGACTTCTAGAATTCCAAGGCATCGTTGGCAGAGCAAGAAGCATGGTTTCTTGACTTGGTTCCTCTGCTTGTTAGCAATGCGAGCTTCTACAGCCATACAACCTCTAGAGGCTGTTTCTTTTTCTGTAAATAAAGGTATCGGACCAGAAGGTCTTTGCAATTGTTAAATACTGTGATAGTCTAGCTATCACTGTGGATAGTGTAATCAAAATACGAATGCAATATTGTTATAAGGCGATATGAAATAGTACACAGACAGACTGGTTTAAGGCAAAGTATGTATTTATAAAAGCATAAATTAAACAAGTTACTCTTATTTTTCTTTTGAGATTTGAAAATATGATGCATGACCCACCCTACTTAGGTAAGGTCCAAAGGAAATATGTCAGTCTCTTATAAAGTAAAACTCCAGAATTTCACAGTATAAATTCACCCAAATGACCTGGCCACCTATTTTTTGATGATTGAAGTTCTGCAAATTATCCTGTAAGCAAGCCAACCAGCAACGTAAAAGAATAATGTATCACAAAAAGTATTTAGGTTATTTATTTTGATATGTGAGGTTTGATTTTAATTATTTATACAATTTCATGGTGCCGTAGTATCTTGTGGTATTTTTCTAAAAAACATTGAAGATGTTGAACTACGAGCTCTCACTACAGCTTTTTGCTGTTAAAATTTTTACAGAAACATTTATTTAGTGCAACATCGAATGTAAGGATAAATTGCATTCAAATCAGTGAGGTTCTGATAAACCAAATGTGCTTTTAACTTACAAAACAAAAGAAAGTGGAGATGTATTCAAGAGTGGGAAATGACGTAACCAAGTACTACAATTTGTGCCTGTGCTCAGCTGGGCACTGCTTCTTCTTCAGGCCCCTGGCAAGACCCTGGGTTGCGGATGAAATCCTAGGCTTTCCTGCCACATTCAAGGATGAGAATAGGTGTGTCACAGACAATGTAATAGCAGGTGAAGTAAAAGTCTGTTCCCTGATGGAGACATGACTGTCAGCACGCACAGATGAGCAGCTCTCCCGTGTCTGTCGCTGTTCTGGGCTCCAAAAATGTGAAGGTGAATGAAACAGCAGTCCTTGCTCTCAAGAAGCCCAAAATCTAGTGTAGAGATGAGCACATCTATTAAGGTAAATGATACTAATATATATTAGTATATAATATATAATATACAATATATAATATTCTCTAATATGCAAACACCCACTGCTCAATGGCTTAACATTATGTAAATTTACTTTTTAAAAAAGATTTTATTTATTTATTTGAGAAAGAGATAGTGAGAGACAGCATGAGTGGGGAATAGAGGGAGAGGCAGGCTACCTGTTGAGCAGGGTCTCTATCCCAGGACCCTGGGATCATGGCCTGAGCTGAAGGCAGATGCTTAACCGACTGAGCCACCCAGGAGACCCTGTGTAAGTTTACTTTTATGGGGAGGGGCCTTTGTGTTGTCACTCAGTCGCAGGCTTCTCCCATGTGTGTTTGCTTTCTCCTGAGGCTGTGAGGTCCTCTGCTGGACCCTTGAGTCAGATCACCAGAGGAATTTACAGGTCAGGACAAGGAGTGACATCCATCACCTCTGCCCCACATTCTATTGCCCGAAACTTAATCGGAAGTCATATTTAAATGCCAGGGCAGCTGGAGAACACGGGGCAGCGTGTGCCTAGGAAGTGACAGAAATGCGTTCTAGGGAACACATATGTCATAGCATACACAGAATATACAGAAAGGGGACCTTGATCAGTGTGGAGTTACTAGAAGAACAAAGGTAGAATACAATGCATGATAGAGGCCAAAAGAAGGAGGGTTGATCTGAGCTGGGGTAAGGTGACACAGAATAAGGAATTCCATTAACAGCAAATATTAACCTTTGATTGCAATTATGGGTTCAATAAATCCTTATCGGATAAAAAGAACTAAATCTTTCCTAAATTATGTTAAATGAAACCTCAGCTACTTTATAATACAGAACCATAGTAGCTTTTAAAAAAAAAAAAACACTTTGTTTATTTGAGAGAGACAAAGAGAGAGGGTGCAGGAGCGGGGAAGGAGGGGCAGAGGGACAAGCAGATCTCTAGATGAACATGGAGTCAGGGCTCTATCCCAGGACCCCAAGATCATGACCTGAATCAAAGTCAGATACTTTCTAACTGAGCCACTGAGGTGCCCCACCATAGTGGCTTTTTCAACTGAGATTTTTACTGAAATAACTGTTGATTTACAGTTATTTACAGAAATAATAAAGGGCAATATTTAGGCAGTTCCACTTAATGGTACTATTTTGAAATAACTATAGTAGAATATCTACAAGCAGGATATTGACATTCATATAATCTACATAAACTACCAAATATATCCAGTTTTCCTAATTTTATTTGTACTCATGTATGTGTATGGGTGTATTTATTATTCACCATTTTTATCACATGTGTAGGTTCATGTATCTACCACTACCAAGTACAGAACGAATCCATCACCACAAGGACTCTCCTCATCTCCATTTTTGCCACCTGCTCTGCTATTAACCTCCTAACTCCATTTCTAAAATTTCGTCATTTAAAAAATGTTATACAAATAGAATCAAACAGTGTGTAGCCTTTGGGGATTGGCTCCCCCCCACCCCACTCAGCATAATTTAATGCAGAGTCACCTAATTCGTGTTTATTAATAGTTCCTTCCTTTTAATGCTGAGTCCCGTTCCACAGTTTGGATGTATCTCAGTTTGTTTGACCATGACCAATTGAAGGACATCTGGACAAATTCCCATTTTGGGCTATTGCAAGTAAAGCTGTTATGAACATTCCTTTATAGCCTTTTTTTTTTTTTTTTTTTTCAAGAACATTAGTTTCCATTTCTCTGGGATGGATGCCCAATAATGCAATTCCCTAGGTCGTATGGAAATTATATGTTTCATTTTATAAGAAATTACTAAATTGTTTTTCAGAGTGGCTGTAGTATTTTACATTCTCACCAGCGGTGTAGGAAAGCTCCAATTTCTCCACATCCTAGCTAGCATTTAGCATTGTCATCATTTTTCATTTTAGTTATTCTGACAGTGGTGGTTTTGATTTGTATTTCCCTGATGGTTAATCATGTTGGAGACCTCCACCTGTGCTTAATTATAAACTCTGTATCAGAACTGTAGTGTTTTTGGTTTGAAACAGACTTTGGAAGTTTTATAGTTCTTACAATTAACTTCTTTTTACATTAATTTTTTTTAAATTCTTGAAAATTCCTATTGGTTCTTTTACATTCCAACTAAATGCCCCATATTCTTTGAAGCCCTCTTTAATCCTGAAGCCTGAGTTAATTAAAGCCTTTCTGACTTCCAAAAGCAAAGTGAATCTGTCTTCCCTGGTCTCCAGTTTATTTCTCCTTCTGTTGTACCAGAAATCATTAAGGTACTTACCTGTCTGTGCTTTCTACTAAACTGTTCCTTGGAGGAAGGGACCGCCTTACTTTTTTTTTTTTTTTTTTTTTTTTTTTGCCTCCCCAGAACCTAGTATGGTATCTGATGCATTTAGATACTTAAATCTTTACAGTGAGTTTGGGTACTAAATTATGTGCTGGCTCTTTCCCAAAGGACTTGAGTGTCTACTTTTTGGTAGACACTGCTGGGCGCGTTCACAAATGTTATCTCATTTAGACTTCCCCACAAGCCTGAAAAATAGGGATCTTTAACTGTATTTTGCAGATAACAAAGCAGAAATTAAGTGAATTAAGTAATTTGAAAAGTATGATCCTACTAAGCAGCCCAGTGGAGGCTTTCCTGTGGATCTTCCCGTTGCTGTGTCATAATTGCCCAGAGGGGGCGCAGCTGAGTTGTATTCCTTTCCCCGCGCCATGTTGGTGCTGCCCCCCCCCCCCCCCCCCCCCCGTTCCCATCCTACTCATTAAGGACTGTAGAATTTTTTTGTTCATCCTACTGTCTGTGCTTCCCTGACCATTGTCCAATTCAGAATGAGCAATAATCATTGCTACACTTCCTTTCCTGCCCCACTGTGTTCTGAACATCTCCTTCTGCACCAGCCCTGCAGCTTAAAGTTCCTATTAACCTCATCAAACAATTGCTCATTCCCCAGGGGTCTTCATTCCTTATAGTGACTCCTGTGCCCTTTGCCTTTAGGTCTCTCTTCATACTTCACCTCTGTTTTTTTCTGCATTCCTCCAGTTTGAGGCTACCTATTTCTCAAAGGAATTAGATTCCATCTAACTGAACATTTTTGAGCCTATTCCACAAAATAGGCTATATGAAGAATACAAAGATGGAGAAATCAAGACCTTTTGTGTCATGATTTTGGCAAATGACAGAAATGTATTCACATAGACTTAAGCAAAAAAGAAAAAAAAAGTCTCATGTAGTTGACAATCTAGAGGTAGAACTTGCTACAGGGATGGCTGGATCCAGGGGCTCAGCCAATATTGTCAGGAATTTGCCTATCTCTCTCACTTGTTCTTTGCATCTCTTGGTTCTGCTTCCCTCTGGGTTGGCTTTATGCTTAGCCAGTTCCTTGGCTCCATGAATTTTCTATCATAGGGAAATCATCCTAGAGAAAAGAGAACATCTATTTGCAACAACTCCAGCAAAATCCCTGGGATAGATTTTGCTGCCTAACTTGGCTCTCATCCCCAAGCTAGTTACTGTAACATATCATCAGAAGTCAATAATAGACTAACGTTACTCACAGTGTGTCATTGATCTCACCTCATCACCTAAGCATTTTGTCATCTCACATCATCACAAGAAGGAGGTTCTCACCAGGCTGCACAAGAGAAACACCCCAGTTAAATAGCCCCAACTAATCAGGTATTAACTCTTCTTATAGCAGCTATGTGCTCACGTGGAAAAACATCATCCCCAACTCCAGAATCACAACTGGTTTAAGACAACCATTATGTCCAATGGTTTGGACATGGGCATTTGGAAATGGTCATTTTGACTTACAAGGAAAGTTGACTGGGAAAGTTTCTGAAAGACAGAAGAAAGAGAATGTTTCTTAAGGCCTCTTGGACCTTACCATGAAGAAAAAATGGCTAAAGATGCTAATGCCATCTGGAGACCACGGAGGGAAAAAAAGCCAACATGCCTAAGAAGAGCAGGGAGGGATGACAGACCACAATTATTGAGAATGTCTTTGAACCGCTGAATAAACTTACTTCGTGACAAAAAAAAAAAAAAAAAAAAGGAATATTCTAATCGATCAAGCCTCGTAGACACTTGCACCTAGGGGAAAGACTGGCTTAATGGCTTAGATTGAGTAAGGGAGTGGTTTCCCCAGAGGGAAGAGATACAGATTCACTAGCCCAAACTAGTAGATGCCCAATGCAAAGAAGATGACAGTAGTTCATGCAAAAAACCCCTGAGATCTAGACAAAGAGGATTCTAACAACATGTCCCATTTCTCCACTCCAAACAATGTAGATTGCCTCCCTTTATTTATCCTCCTGGAATTCTGGAATCTCTGGGAAGATTTTTGGGAAAGAAATCCATGGCTACTGGGATCCTGAAATTTCTTGTTTCCAAATGACAACTCTATGGAAAGGGAAGACCACATAGATAATAAATCAAAGATAAAGTAAGGTAATTCATAATTGGTTATTTTAGTTGATTTTTGTCATTAGATCGCATTAGAGGCCATACACAATGAAGAGGGGAAATGCTGCTTTCATCGTTTACAAGCATGGCGACCCAGAGTAACTCCACCTCCGTCAGCCTTGGTTATCTACAACACAGAGCCGGTACAAGAACCTACAACAGCGGCCATGGTTTTACGGAGCAGTAGTGCTGAGCTGTCACAAATCTGGCTCACATCATCAAGAGAAGTTAAATATTTAATACATACCATTTCAGATTAAGGGAACATTTAAAATTGTCTAAGAAACAGCTTCTAAAGATGTCCATCAAAAAAAAAAAAAAAGAGAGAGAAAGAGAGAGAAAGAGAAAGAAAGAAAGTAAAACATTTCAATATGCTTCCAAAAACAGTTCATTCCAGTAGAATATTATCTCACCTCTGGGTTCTGGGTAGTTCACTGATCTTTCCAAATTCTAAAAGATTCTAAACTTGGAAGTTCGGGTATTACCTCTTATGTAAGGAAAATTATTGTGGAAAAGTCATCTCTTCTTTTTGTCATTTGTACTTGGAAGACTTTGTTTTAACTCTTCTCTGGGCCTCTGAATCTCCCACTAGAGAAAGGAGAGGACTCCTAAACTCAGGTGTAAAACAGGAGAAAGTGACTGTCTGAAATGGAAAAGGAAACAAGAAAAGGGTGAAATATGTATACTTTTCTCTTTATGTCTAATTGGTAACATAGATATCACATTCTTCTAAATTGTTCCTTAAGTTTTATGTTCTAACTGTTGACCTGCTAAAATAAAATTTAAACTTTGAAATTATTTCCAATATCAAGTAATAGACCGAGACTGTAGCGTGGAATTTGCTAACCTGTTTTTGTCCAGTTGCAGTGCAGCTCAACCTGTGTAGACCACATGGGTGCCCCCTGACTATTTCTCACCTGGAACTGTTTCAACTTTACCCCTCTGTTTCTCAAGGGTGCTTTCTTAATTCCTCATGTATAAATGGCCATGCTTTGTTCTTTCCCCTTTCTCTTTTTATTTTTGTGAGACACTGTTTATTTTGCAATTAGACTACATTTATTTGGTATCGTCAGCAAGCAAGTTCTGACTGATCAGGGAATTTCAAGTACACAATAAGGGTTGAAACGTCTAAGAAAGGAACTATTGATGAAAACCTTTGCAAAAATATATCACACATTTCCATGCCTTAGTTAACAATGAGTTGACTAAATTCGATTTTTTCTTACAAAGCAGTAGGTGGAAATGTAGAGTAATATCCCGGATGTTAAGTTTCATAGGCTCAACTTACTTTTATTTATTATTTCAACAACGATTTAATGAGCACCCATTGTATTCCATACAACCTTTGGTGTCTTCAGATTGAATTCCTCCCAATTGCCACAATACTGAAATGACACAGAATATCTAATATATAAGAAGCAGGAATACACATGTGCCCCTAGGTTAAACATTTTTTAAAAATTCATTTTCAGGAAGCAAGAGAGAAAATTCTTAAAGTTTAAAAAATTTTAAAAATGTACTAAATTTTTGATGTATTTATACGATGCAAGCCATTCTATCTGGTTTGCTCAGTTCTAGCAACTTTCACCTTCCCATGCAGACTCCAACACAGATGTACAACAGAGGAAGTGGAAATGTATCAGAGACTGATAGGATAATTGTAGCAAGGAGCAAGAATGTCACTCTAATGAGATATAAGGAGCAATGACCTGCTTTCTCAAGAATAGACCATATTTGATGAAATGTAAACATAGAGGAAACTTCCAGCTCATCCTTGATACTGCAGTTCTGTGGGGAGGCAACCAGCAGAGGCGACGGACAGTGTACAGGTGAGTGGCTGGTGTGAGCTGAGCAGCCGCGAAGCCCACTGATAGACCACACCAAGAACCAGCCGAAAGAGAACCACCGATTGCAAGGACCAAGTCTTGACTTCAACGGGAACTTTGAGAAATTGCAAAAAGCAATTGAAAAAAATCTTCAGTCATCTTATAAAATTTAATTAGAAAAAAATTGGTCATCGATCACTCGATATGGCAAGAGCTGAAAGTAAAATGCAATCCAATGAACAGGAAATAATTCAGGTGATTGGGAATGAAGTGTAGTTGAAAGGTGAGACTAAGAGAGGTAAATAGGAGCCAGGAAATAAAGGGGTCCGTGAACAGCCTTCTAGGAGGAAAATGGCTTAAGCAGAGGAATGACATGATAAGATTTACATTTTGAAAAAATGACGGGCAGTGGTGTGAAAGCAGAAAGGAGAGAGTGAACATAGGAGCCACAAGCAGGACATTTAAAAATAACCAAAGTCAGGCAACAAGATCTGATGAGTTGCATGAGGTACTGGCTTTGGGACTGGAAAGAGAGATGGGCAGGTTGTGGAAACATTTGGGAGGTCAGAGCATTACAGCCTGGTGGTTGATTGGTTGTCAGGGAAGAATCTGAGAGATAATGTGGAGAACTATGCCTTGACGTTTCTCCTTAGGTGGGGAGTAATACGCAAAAGCGATAGGATTTGAAACATTTTAAAGCATGCCACACACCATCATATATATTTGTCTTTCTAATCTTACTGCTCTTTTGAAACTATACGGAAAGTGCTTATAGCCCCAGATTCTGTCCCTGGAATTCAGCTGGATTGGCATTTACCTGGTATATTTGATTTACAGCATCTACCTCGTATCTGTAACTTGAAGCAGAACTGAAATGTTTATAAGTCTGTGGAACAGACGGAAATTGACTTCTAAGCTTAAATTGAACTGCCGTCCAGTAATCTTTGAAGTGACAGTCTATAGGGGGCTCCTATTTTGTATGGTTTTGAAAAGTTATTTTTAGGGACTTACAGTTGCTAAAATTTGTTGTCTTTAGCTGAGAAATAGGTCACTGGTGACCAGAACCTATATAATTGAGCTCAGGGAGAAATAATTTGATGAAATTAATAAAGAAATGGAATGTTCTCTAGGCAATCGTATGCTGCCAATGTGCTAAATCTTTGTCCGTTAACTTATTAAATTATTGTTTTATGAATCTTCTGGAGGACTATATCCAAATTGAATGTTTTGCCAATATTAATCCCCTACCAGTGGTTCTAACAAAGAGTTCTCTTTCAGGGACAGGTCTTTTTCCTTGGGGAAGTAAATAGAGTCAGTGATTTACTGATAAAGCTACCCAGTATATACATCATCTCTCTCCCATATATCAATGTCACGGGCAACAGCTTGCCTTACTAAGTGATTCTGCAGTGTCTTCTCAAAGACTGTTTTGTTTAGTAATCAGATTGAAGTGCCAACATGCGTACTTTCTAGCATTGTATGAATTGTTTTCATCTTTAATCGCACAATTAGTTCAGAGACATTTTTGTGGAATGGTTTGCACTGCTGAAATTTTATCCCACCATATTGGTCTACTTAAAAAAATGTTAGTCCATTTATCACTTGTGTGCACTTAAGGATGAATTATTTGCAGCCTACTGCAAATAATTGAAAGTACTGAAAACTGAAATGTTATTCTTGTTACCAATTAGGAGAATTTTCATATTTGCAGCTCTTCTTAACTGGCCAGTTTTTAATTTGATGTTAATTATCTAAATGGTTTGGGAGAGGAGGCTGCCTTTCTGTTTCATGCTATTAAGTGGCATTAAACATTCCCTCCAAACCCTTGAACATGGATTGTGAAACTAATGAGTGATGGCTTTGTGAAAATTTACATGGGGGTGAATAGAAAACCATAAAGGAAAAGGGCCCCTTTGATGATGACTGACAGATAATGACAGAGCTTTCCGTCTTGGTTTAAAAAAGGAGGTTTTACTGAGTGGGTAGTTCAGTTTAACATCTTTGTAGGTCGATCCTGGAAAGGACTTTAGGAAGACAATTGGAAGGACACAGAATTTTTTTTTAATAAAACATTAAGATGAAGAAAAAGTTTTTTTTTAAATGATATTTAAAAAACAAGTTGTTGATTTTCTTATTGTACTTGTGATGCAGGCGTTTTAGCGAGTTCCATTTAAACTGTTTCTCTGTAGAAGTGTGTTATGCTATGTACATAATCTTTGGAAAGGAATTCTACTTGCAGCATATTTTTCTTCAAAGGCTTTGCATTTCTGCATAAAAAGCTTATTAATTATTTGTAGCTGCTTGTCATCGTGTTCTGATAATAGAAGGCTGGTCAAGGATAATAATTACCACTTCACCTTTTTGGATCATATATATCCACTATTCCTAGTGCAATATTACCCAAAGCATCTCTCCTCTCCCTGTACACAGGACCAAAAGTGCAGGCACATCATTTATTGATAAGACAAAAAGAATGTAATGAAATTATCAATGTTCTTGAATTAATTATGAACATGATTAAGAAAGCTAAAATCTCAGGAGCCAGGATCTCATTACCCATTCAGTCTTAGGGATTGCTTTCATTCAGCTAGGCAAAAAGGCTTTGAGCAGCCCTACAATTGCCTTTCTCTCATTTATTTGTGCTAGAATTCAGGTTTATTTGTTTTCTGTTTTCTTCTCCTTCAGATTGTTTCTCTGTCTTTATCCATTTAACAAACTGTTTCCTCCTGTATCTCAGAAGGACGCACCCATAGGGCCTACATCTCTGTCTGCAGTCTGCACACCTTCTTCTTTTGACTGCATTTCTCTCAACTCATTTTGCTGGAGCTCCTAAATATCTCTCAAGGTAAGTCTGAGAATGTAGCCAAAAAGTTCTTTCAGATTTATGTCTGCAGCTATACAACAGTTCTGTCTGAATCCCATTCAGCTAGGAGTCTTAATGACATCATTATTACGCTGTCTGTACTGGGCTAGATTTTACTTGGGAGCCTACACTGTACTATTACTTATCTTCCTTTCTGTGTGAACATACTACGAGTAATTCTTATTTAAGGTGGGGGAAATGATTCAAAACTAACAGGGAAATACACTTTTTATTCAAGTCAATTTTCCAAGAGGAGTATAAACAATAAGAAAAAGGAAAATCCACTTAAAATCTGTATTTGGTGTACAGATAGTCTAACGGCTCTGGAATTCCTACCCTCACATCTTTGCTGTTATAATGGAGTTGAGAAGGACAACGGAAATATAATATTAGACTTAGATTTACATAAAAATTTCCAAATGTTCCCTTTTTAAAGGCCTTCTGAATTTCTGGGGTTGTCCTTTCCAGTGCAGAGGAATATTGAATTGGGGTCTGATATAAAATGTCTTGAAATTGTCCTAATGGCTCCTGACTGTTTTGTTTTGTTTTGTAAAATTGACCAAGGGTGATTTGGCAGCAAACTTCTCTGAAATGTGTTAATAGAGCATTTATAAATAAGGTCATTGGTAAAGGGAAAGTGAAGCCAGCTTGCATTCTAGAGGCACAGACAGACTGATTACAAAGATCACACATTTGCATGTTATTTGGGTTTCAATATATTAATAGAGGGCTCCTGTTCTTGTATAAGAGAATGAAGAATTGCAAAGATGAGACAGGGAGAACTATAGCTTTAGGCCACTGAATAAATATGGGATATGTGATACTAAATCCATTGATCCTGGCTTTCTTTAAAGTGATGGTTTGGGATAAGATGGCTAAAACATCCAGGAATCTGAATGCATAAAATCATCGAAAAGCCAAAGCCTGTTGAAGTGATAACTGACAAAGTAATGTGATTATAGCACACAAAATATAAAAATGCCCATCCCTTAAATCTTAAGAACAACCTTGATCTTTGAAGATTGGTTAGAAAATGTGATTAAATAACACAAAGGGAGGAGGCTACTTGCCTCTTTCTTTAACCCTGAAGCCTCTGGCTATGATATTTAAGTAATTATGTATGTTACATAAAAAAGTGTTTGTTTCATAACAACTAAATATCCAAGGTATTAAAAGTGTATTGTCGGAGTATTCTATGATTTGTGAATATCATATATTTTCATCTGAGGGCACATTAAAGATTTTGGTCCTTGTATTTTCTGTGTTGCTTTTTTGAGTTTTATTAATTTGATAAGCAAATGATTATTGGTACTGACTGAGATTGTAGTTGCTAAGCAAGGCATCGTTCTGCTTAGTTCTTCTGTGAAGTACATTCATTGAGATAGGTGACTTAATTTGAAAGGGTAAAAATGCAAAAAAGACATGAAATCTTGTTTTCAGACATCAAACAAAGATAACAGTAAAGATAATTTTCTCACTTTATGAACCCAGAGTGCCAGGGAAAAATAGCGTGTTTCTTAAGTAGACGCTCCCTCGCACTTCATCTCATTCTGAGAAAATGGAAATATCTCTGAATTTCTTTTGATATTTCTTTCATATCTTATCAAAAAGGGAAAAATGAATCATAAAATATCCTGCATGCCGTTTCTACATGAAAGGCTGGAACAGAAGTCCCATGTGGCTCTCTCAAGGGGAAGCCTATTATCGCGGTTCTCTAGGTGCTGGTCTGTACTTCCGCAATTGGACATGAGCAGGTGAATGAGTTTGGAAGCTGAAATAGACACAGATAGCAGAGGAGAAGGAAGTGCATCTCCAGCAGCAGTTGGTAAAGGGCATTTTGCTTTTTAGCTTGCTGGAATCTAAGTAGTATACATTTTAAAACTACCAAAAAAATGTGCATATATATATATATATATATATATATATATATATATATCAGTGCTGCAGCAGAGCAGCTGCAGTTAATTAAGGCAACCTTTCATAAACTTTAAAAAAGTCGCCCTATTGAAAAATGTCTAAACGCTGATCTGAGAAAAACAGAAAAGCATGCTTCTGTTTTACAAAGTAACTGTAGGAAGCATTGTGGTTTACTTGTTTTCCTTAATTTCTCTTGCAATAAGACGAAATGCCCATTCCGTGTGTTATTACTAACTTCACCAAGTTCAGAGAGTTTGAAAACTAACAACTGAATAACGGGCGTGGGGGGAGTTCAAATATTTATCTAATTTTCTGAAGGCAACATTATGCAGGGGACAAAGCAGAGATGATACCCACATGTGCAAAGCTGCATAGCACCAAATTTTGTTTTTCTGTACGTATCTGACTTTGACACTTTACACTCCTGATAATGAATGAAAAGGTGAATGCATTCAAATCTAATTGATATGGGAATAAAACATCAACCAAAAGTCAACAGAACTAATCTTAAATATTTAATACATGACTACTGTTTTTGTTCATCACTGGAATTAGCTCTGAAATCCAGAAAGTGCTAAAATCTCATATGTACGTGGGGTTATATATATTCACAAAGATGTCTGTTTAAAAGCAGCAAGGTACACTAGAGAGAGCATTAGCAGGTATTAGGAGATTTCATTTCTGTCAGTGTCTGGTTGTGACCTTGGTAAGTCATTGAATCTCTCAAAGGCCCGATTTTTCTCTCTGTAAAATTCGTGGGGTAAATTGACAATATTAAGGCCCCCCTCACACAGCAAAATCTATAATTTTACATCCATGTGTGTGTTTATGTAAACATATGTTCATTCGGGTGTTTAAGGAAGCCTGAAATCTATCCTTAACATTTATTTTCCCCAGTGTTAGGCTATTCAAGAACACTTTTCATTTAGAACATATGAACATCTAATATTGTGTGTCCATCGGACATCCCTGCTAACTTAATTCCTGAAATGCAGCACTTAATTTGTTCTTAAACATTCTTCCGTTCGCATTTATGCTGATCTGTGCTCATAAACAGTGGGACTCGCTTCCCAGCAAATATGTCTTTCACAAAATTCCCCAAGTGTAGAAGGGGAGCTGTTTAATCTTCCCATTGCTCACAGCAAGTTGTTGGGTCTTAGCAAATTGCTAATGGGCTCATTAAGTTCCTGCTATGTATATCTACCCAGTGAACACAGAACTGATCATTGCACCTAAATTGGATTTCAATTTTTGCTCGGGAGGCTAAATTCTATCATCTTTCCAGGCAGCAAGATTCTTACGAGCTGCTGAGTTTCGAGGGCAAAAAGTGACGTTTGGCAGTCCGTGTCTTCCCGGGGAGTTTGAAGACAGGCAGTCTCTGGAGAGAGTTTGAGGGTCGTCTGTGGAGGGGGTCAGGTCTGCTCTGAATGGGTTAAGAACTACCTGCTTGAGATTGATTGAAATCAGTAATGGATCATCTCATAAAGCTGCTGTTACTAGATATTACCCTGCTATCTCGGTCCTCTGATAGCACTGATAAGAAGTGCTTACCGCAGAGGAGGCTCCTGGAGGACAGATACTGTTTCCTGTACCTCAGGGAGTAAAAAGCCATACTGCTGGATCAGTGACTTTTCCTAACAGCAAGTAAATTCAGGCCTTATCAAGTTACAGCACAAACTGCACTCATGTTTTATTATTCTCATTAGAGATTTAAGGACTAATTCCAGTTCTTAGCACTTAGCAGTTTAATGTTTTCCATAGATAAGAATTAAGATTCTTCTGGGGGATTTTTTTATTTGCTAAAGCTTGCAAAATATAATGCGGTGATGCACTTACTGTGATGTAAGGCGGTAGATTTTCTAAATGTCCTGAATATTTTTAAGGCATACATTTTAAAAATTTAAATGTAATGACCGAATTTTTCCAAGTTGGACACGTACCCATTCCACTGAAACACGCCTTTCTTTGTTTGGGAACCCAAACCTGCTGTCCTTCTGGAAATGTGACATAGGAGGAAATGGACTTCAGCTGGTCTTGAATTACTGTGCCTTTTCTTGAAGTAAATTCATGTGATCGAGACTGAATGTAGTGTCTGATTCCAAAGAAAACCTTGAACAAGACCTGTTTTGTAAGTAAACTTGGCTTTAAACTCTTTCCTGGAAGTGAAGCTAACTTTCCTGTTTCCAAACAGGTGGAGAAAAGCAGTGACTGTCATGTTCACGGCATATCTGTGTTCAAAGAGATTACGACATTGAATTTAAAAACAAAAATCCTGTTTTACTTTCTACTCGGTACTCATGTCAGATCAATATTACAGTGACTCTTCGGTAATGAGAGTCTGTGATTGCCCAAAGTTAGTCTCCCTGATATTCTTGAAGGGGGGAAAAAGTCATTTTTG
This sequence comes from Lutra lutra, assembly GCF_902655055.1. Taxonomy (NCBI): domain Eukaryota; kingdom Metazoa; phylum Chordata; class Mammalia; order Carnivora; family Mustelidae; genus Lutra; species Lutra lutra. The sequence continues at coordinate 171,916,290 of NC_062280.1, forward strand.
AATAAGGAAGTTTCATCTAAGTTACAATGTGATAGCATCATTACTGCAATTAAAGCTCGAAGATTAAAGTCCTATTTTTTGGTTACATGTACTGAAATTAGTTTTTTTATATGACCACTCTAGTATGAGAAACTTTCTCTTACCCCCTAGCTTTGCTTTGTTTTTTCTTCAGATTTTTCATCACATGCGGCTCATGGCTGTCTGGTACCTTCAGGGGCAGCCGAATTTCAATAGTGTCAGTCACGGAGACTATGGCTGTCAAGTTTCGGGGTTGTTTGGAAGAAAATGTGTTACTTACAAATGAAAGTTGTCATTGTTAAAAAGGCCTTCTTTGGCTGACACTCTGATATCCTTTCTTGGAAAATTGTTTTCCTGAGGTGAAATCGTTTTGGAAGCATGGTCTACTTCATGGCTGTTCGGGAATCCCGAGTGTGTCTACTGGGTGGGATTAATAATACAATAATAAAAGTAATAGCTATCATTTATTGTGTGCTAGACCCTGGGATAGATGCTTAAATAAGTTATCTTCTCTATCAACTGTTTCCAAGGACATTCCCCATGTGTAAGTTTACCTTTCCCATTTTTTAAGACAGGGGAACCTGTGCTAGTGCATGGTCTGCTTAGTCCTGGCTTTGCAGGCTTTGTGTCTGTTCATACCCCAGATTGTTTATCCCTTTCAGCCAGTGATTCTCTGTCTGCCAGAAAAATTTAACATGCTTGTTCCAGTTACATTACTGGGTGCAATCCTCCCTTATACAGGAAATAAATTTATTATGAAGAACTCCCAGAAGCAGCCTTGGAAAACTTACACAGAGCTGTGCTGTGTCCAAAATGCTGTTCAGTAGGTTTTCCAAAGCGCCCAGGTAACAGCTGGTGCAGGCCATGTGCCAGCTCTGACAGCCCATATGCTCTCTTTAGTGCAGTAATTATCTCAACACAAAACTCTGATAGCCTGGTCTACTGGGTCCAGTTTCCCTAGGTTAAATTGACTCAGTGGCTTTGTTAGTAAGTTCCTTTGGCACAGTAAGAACTTCATCAAGAGTTTAAGTATTGGGCTAGGCCTCAAAGACCAATAGGACTGCTACTTTCAAGACAGGTGGCTTATTAACCCGGAGAGATTCTAGGTGGCAGGTCGTTAGGCTCTCCCCCTGCAGCAGCACTCTAGTTAAAGGGCTGTCATTGTTTCTACCAGATACCCTGCGTGGGGATGATGGCTACCTCATCTGTCGTGATGGTAGGCTAAGAGTTCAATTTTTGTATTTCCATTCTGAAACAGGCACAAGGATCTCTCCTGTATTTCAGCGGTCATGCTGGGAACGGAAGGGCTGGAGTGGGGAATGATGGGACAGAAGGAGAGATGAAGAAAAGTGAGCTGGATCAAAATGGGTATAGATTTTCTTAGAGCATCACAGAGAGGACTTTTCTCTCTTTTTACCTTCCTGTGTCCTCTGAGATGTTAACAGTTCCTCCGTTTGTGTAAACTTTGCATGTTGGAGGCTTGGAATCCATATTTGTAAGTGATTGGTTTCCTTCCCCTCCCTCCCTTCTTCCCTTCCACATCTCCTTCCTTTCTTTCCATTCCTTTCCCACTTCCTTCCTTCTTTCTTGCTTCTGAGAAACACAAGCATCCGAAGTACGACGCAGACAAAACTTCCCATAAATGGAGCAGCCATGATCTTGAAGAATGTTTCCTGGTATGGATTCATAGTATTCAGCCACTGGTTCTTGAAACTAAATGAAGGTGACATGATATTAGCATTCCAGCTTCTTTTCTGTCTTCTGCTCTTAGCACAGACCTTAACTGATGACTGTGCTTGTCATGACATGCTTACATGAGGCACACATTTAAACCTTGCTCCTGATCTATTCAGATAATACCATATGCTCATAATGTTAGCAAGAAGGTTGGGCTGCTAGAAAACATGTTGGCCAAGAGCAAGCTTACCTTCAGGATGCTTAGTTGGTGCGAACCACACAGATGTCTGCTTTTCCAATGGACCTTTTGTGGGGGATGGTCTCTGTTGCCCTTCCGACCAGGGATTGCTTTATGCGCATTTGAATCATTAAGCATCAGAAATTAATTAGATTATATCAATTATTTCTCAACCTAAAGAATGTTTCAAGCATGAAGCGCTGTCTTGTTTGTCAGTACAGCTTTGACTTCTTGTACCGAAACAGAATTATGAGGTAGAGAGGAATGCACTAAAGTGAATGAAATATAAGATCCAAGAGGCACTGGGTTATACCTTAAAATTCTATGTAACCTCATAGCACTCAAAAATTCTGATCATTGGGTTTCTTTCATTCTTTATCCAATGCCCAGGCTGATCTGGTTCTGGCCAGACCTTCCCTGTCTTGTTCATTCCTATAACTTCAGAGGGCAGAGCAGTGCTGGCAAGTAAATATTTGCTAAACAAATAAATAAATGGATGGAAGTAGGCTTTCTTATTTATGGAAATAGTCCAGCCGTAAGTGGCAGTATACAGTCTGGAGTGGGTAGTGGTGAGAGGGACAATGTGGTCCTGAGCGTTGAGCCATCCAGTGGGGTGAGAAGGTCACACTCTCTTGGTGACTATTTCTGGTTTAAAAGATAGTAGGGAAGCTCTGAGTACCCAAAGCCCTTTCCAGTGACCAAGGTCCAGGGGCAGGAACATAACCAGGGTTGATTGATTTCCAGCTGGAATCAATCTAGTTGAAATTGGTTCCCTATTAATGTAATGTCATTGCATTATTGTGTTTTCAATTTAGTGAGGCAAATTATAACCCCAAAGAGTTTCTATAGAAAGCTACATCAGCTGGTTTACAAAAACCCAAACACGAACCTTTGTTATTTAGTTTTCAACTACAGGTAGTTATACTTCTAAAGTCATTATTTATATGTTGTCAGGAGTACTCACCAAATTTATTGACTTGTACATTATTCTTTGCAAATAAGTTCTGGCTGCTCTCTGCATATTATAATTAAAACGACAGGGACTTTAATCATTTATGAAATTTTAAACTACATACTGAATATAAATGTATCATTCAATGTGATAGAATGAATTAAATTCATCACTGTCAAATAACTGTATAAAAGATGAAATATCTCTCATCCCACATCATTAGCTTATAAAAAAAAAAAGAACCAGATTTGCAAGCATTGTAATAATACTTTAATGGTCTTTTAAGAACGCTTTGAAAACTAAGACATTTGGCATATACAAGAAAATTACTTGTAACCAAAAAGTTGGTTCCTCATTTTATCTGGCAGAGTTCTATTTGAATTTGGTGATTAAGGGTAACTTTTGCCTGGATAGAATCAGATAGATGGAAACTCTTCTACAGAGACAAAAAGCATATTTTATTACTATGATGTAAATATGTGGGTGTATTTAAAATAGGGTTTGGGCAAACCAAATCATTTATGCACAGTCCTTGAGGTAGGTTGAAAGGGTGAATTGGAATAGGAATGTAATTGAACTCTTTATCTGGTATAGGTGAGTGGCTGGCATTTGTTCAGTTCTCAACCAACATTTTGTGTGTATCCATACATAATGTCGGCACCTGTACCTCTGAAGAGAACAAAACCAATTTGGCAGGCAAGGATTCTGAAAATTATTTTCTAGTTTGCTATGATCATCACATCACTATTTTTAGCTAATACCTATACTTGTTTAATACTGTCGAATTCAACTCCAAATAGACTTTACTAGATAATTTTGCATCAAAACTCTTTCTGAAATGTGAAAATCTCTGTCACTTACTAATTTATTTCAGGAAAATATGGGTTACGGACTTTTTAACCTTTTTCCTCTAATCTGAGTCTTCTCAAATTTTAATTATTTTGCCTATGTTTCTTGATTTCCATTATTTCTTGGGCAGGAGATTTGTTAATTCATTGATTGATTTATGCATTCATTTAATAAACCTTCATTGAGCTTGGTAAGGGGTGGAGAGAAGGGTGAAAAGGGTCTTGGTTTTGGGGACAAGATGAAAATCTGCACCCCTCCTCTCAAGGAGTATCTAGCTGTGTAATGGGAGGTACAAGAGTCTTGATAAAGCCTGAGATGGGCAGTGTTTTCATAAACTTATGGATTAATTCATTAGTTAATTTTGGGAAACAAAAGTATAAACTAAGTAAGGATCTTTCTACTTCTTTTGTTTAATCCAGCTCCCAGTCAGATAACTTGGTGCGATATTTCCAACCAAATATAAAGAAACATGACATGGCTAGAAGGATAAATAAGTCTTTTTTTGGCATGCCAGTATATACGATGTATTTTTATGTATTCAAACAGGAAGAAAATCTCTAGCCCAGGCAAGATACAGTACTGTGGAAACCTAATCTCTTAAGTTTCCCCAGTAATCAGTGTTATCTTCAGTGATATTTTATCTTGTCAAATTTTTAGGTGGGGTATTTTGAGAGTCTGGTTAAATGATATTCAACTCCTTCTATTCTCTGAACTGTTGAGTTTTTATCCCATAACACCCTAAACTAGGAGCATCAATGTAATTAGAATTTTACATGTTCTATTAACGACAAGATACCTGAGTGACCTGTAGTCACTTAAAAACTCTTCTTGCTAAGTAAGACTTTTCGGGGGGTAGGGAGCAGAGGGAGGAATTGTGTGTAAGACTTGGGGATGAGTAGCAAACCCTTATTGCTGGGGGTTATTATACCGTGCCCTGACAAAGCCTCTTAAGCACTGAGTAGAAACCAGTGCAGCCTGGCTTTTATTTTTATGATGTTAACTTCAGCTCTATTTTAATCAGCAAGTTTGAATAACAACAAGACGATGAAAAGGACTGTAGTGATTAAAAACAAAACACACACATACACCAGAGAGCGGAATCAATAATGCAAAGAAATATTTTAGATGAAAAAATTTGTTACGAAAGGTATTTTTATTGTAATGTGCAGTATGATCCACCCAACACATGGGTTCCTACCCGTGAAATGCATTCCATATACATTTTGCCTGCCTTTAAAAATGGCATTAGTACTGCCTTTGTACTCCTCTGTCTTGCTCATACTTTTTTGCCCGTGTTTGCTTTCACAAAACGGTGTTTCCTCAGCAGCCTGATTTAGGAACTTCTACTAGACAAGTTTGAATTCTTAGCCTGATCATTAAGAGCCTGTTGTGAAAATTATCAGTCTGTTTGAAAGCAAGAAGTCTTGCTGAAATGTTCTGCCAAGGTTTCTAGCAGCCTCTATCTGTATTAGAGACCTGTAACTGTGTCTGGTGGTAGTTGGTATGAAGTAACAAAGCCTGGCTCAAGATAGAAGATGCTGGCAATTTGGGCATCTCTTTCTAATAGCTTTAAGATATGATCTTTTATACTGAGAAATTTTTATTGGGTGTGAAATATAATTTTTACTAAGTTGCCACGGAGTCGGAGTGAAGTGCATGTGCTAAACCCTTTATATCCTCCCCCCACCTCCCGCTCTTCAATATTGTTTCGGAGTAGAAGGTGAAGCTGTACTCCTTGGTGTGCCGTTTAAAGTCAAGAGCAGCAATATTTAGCACATGCTTGGGCAACCTTGTTTGAAATCCGTGCCGCCCCTCTCTGGTGTTCTGATGTGCCTTTAGGGGATGCTTGCCTGTTTGTAGTTTGTTTTCTTTTGTTTAAGGTTTCAACTACTGCATTGACTAATGATTATATAGCAGTAAACTCTCGTCCCTGCTAAATTCAGTAGTGATGCCTCAAAAGCATTTTTCCCTTGTGTGACATAAAACAATAAAAGAACTAGACAAACCCCTTTTGAGGAAGAATAATCCTTTGTTTAAAGAAAAGAAAAGGCTTCTTCTTGACGCCAGAGGGTGGAGAATTCAAATCAAAGGCTGAGCTAATTGATAAAAAAGAAAACAAGTGCTAATTCTGAAAATTTTTTGAAATTAGTTATTTGTTCACAATGGTTACTAACATACTGATTTTATTTGTGCATACCTTCTTTATTATATGGATTCCACAATATTTAGTTATCACATTATTACTGAATAGACACCTCTGTTCTTCAGTCTAAACTCTAAATAATAAATCTCTCTTCAGAATACTGTTACCAGCATAATTTATCAATAGAATTTTGGTCAGATAGTTGTATTTTATTTCTTTGAAGACAGTGACATGGAACCGTTTTCCCTTGTATTTGTTCTTTAATAAAAATAAAGCAGCTTGTTAAAAAATACAATTTATATATTACAGATATGACTAAAAATTAAAGCAACCAGTAGATTTGCATAATGCATATTATTAGCCTTCAGATTTACCAATGCCAAGTCCAAAGAATTTTAACGTGCCACTTAATTGTTCTCCCTGCAATTTTTTTAATGAGACTTGTGGCCATGATTCTGAGTGATAAATTCTTCTTGATTTGCCTCCAGTTGTCACTGGCCAAACCTTAGGGAATGAAAGATTAGTTACGGTTGCAAAAGACTTATTATTTTTAACTGGAGAATTTTTAATGTTCTTAACCCAATTAAGCAGGGAGTGAAGAATCTATCAATATTGTCGTCAGTTTATTAGAGGAAAAAAATCTTCCAAATTTTAATTTAGCCAGAGATTGAACGCTGTTCAATTTCTGCCTTTGACTAAGAGTAAAATAAGATTGTATTAAATTAGTAGCTGACCCTGGTGCCTAAATGTCACTTCGCTAACACTGGAAAATTACTTTCTGATTGAAACAAACATTTCGATCAATGAGTAGGGTTTCAGCCCTCATCCAATTTGTAATAGCATTTGTTTTTCATCACCCGAATCCTTGAATAACAGAAGCAAACCGTATGACGATTTTCAGATGCCTGGTTCTATAGTGAAATTAATATGCATATCCATAATTTTAATCCCAGATTTCAAAACTCCAAGGAAAAAAGTTTTCTTATTAACTTTAAGTCATGAATCTGGGAAACTACATTCAGGCCACGAAATCGTCCAAGTTGGCCCCAAACACAGGTGCTCCCAGTTTGAACATCATGCCTGGCTTTTCTGCAGAGCCACAAAATGAAAGAGCGACTTCAAACACAGGTGCAAAACCCCGCATCTGGGAGGGACAGCCCGAAACCATGGCTTTCTCCTGACCGTTTTCAGCTTGTAAACCTCATCCTCCACGGAGCACCTGTGTCAGAACCAATCAGAGACGTGTATAAATGTTATCAACACCTACACATCATTACTTATTCATCAACATCAGCACCAAATATTGATGCAAACACGCAAGAGTGTTTTGTTTTGTTTTTTTCTTTCCTATGGAGCGGCTCTTTCCTGAAGCTCGTGTCCATTTGCCCTATGGCTGATGGGAAGAAGGAAAATATACAGATTAGAAATTTAGAATATTTCGAGCTTCCCACGCTGAATTCGTGTTGGTACCACTTTGTAATCCTTAAATCTCCTTCTTTCGGTGGGAGAAACGGAGTGCACACAAAAGGTTCGAGCACACGGATTGCCTGGCGGCCTAATTGCAATAATTTCATACTTTGTGGACTACTTTTACACAGGCACTTCCTCCCCTGGTTGTCAGGGGGCCCTTCTCGCTGCTTGATTAGCACTCAAAGAACCTACATGTGAAGCTGCATAAGATTTTGTTTTGCAGTAGCTGTGGCGAGCAGCAGAAACAGCAGGGTCTGGCTTCCTGGCAAACTCCACAGGCATTTGGGTTAGTGGCTTTGTATTTGCCTCTGGGTCTTTCCTGCACAGGGCCGGGAAGGGGCCATGGAGCTGTTAGAGGCTTTGGAAACCATTTCTTCTTTGACAATTTAAATTTATGTGGTTTTTAATTGTCTGTAAACAAAGCCTTTTAAATCTCACTAAATCTCCATCGAGGTCAGCTGGCATCCAGAGGCATGGTTGCTGATTTAGTTGGGAGTCTGCTTTTCTTTTCCTAAAAAAACCCCTCTCAATCAGTACATTGTCCTCCAAGAGAGATACACAGAACACACAAATCACTTGGCCCCTCCCCCCCCCACTTTGAATGAATAGATAAAAATCCATCTGTTTTTTATCTGCCTGTTTTGAGGGGCCAAATTTGTGTCCTTTGTAAAAAATGGCCTCAGCGATGCCATTTCCTAGCAAGCCAGGAAGACTGACCAACACTTAGGTTTTCAGTCGGCGATGGTTAGAATTGAGAAACTTGCAGCCTAGTCTCCGTTCGGAATGGTCATTAGGCAGAGGTCATTAGTATTGCGAATAACTTAGAGCTGAAGATGTAGTACAGTAAATGTGTGTTGTTATCATGGCTCACGGAGTATTGATTACATTACTCTAGAAAAGAAAAAAAGCATACAAAAGTGGGGAAAATGGTGGAGCAGAGCAAATGTTTGGTTTTCCCTAGATAGATGGTCATACAACTGAACAGAGTCTTTTGAGAACGTAATGGAAGATACATGCGGACAAATGTCTGACTGTAGGTCCCTGGCTTCTGGGGGCCCCACCAAAACTGGGCCACAGTTCCTGTCTGCACCCCGCTGGGCTGGGCCCTGGCCCAAGCTGCTCTCCTGCCTGCCTCGGTCCTGGGCACTCCCTGTCACAGTGCTCCCATTTCTCTGAACAGCTCATTCTGTCTCAGCGGCAAGTGTGAAAAAAATCAACCGTTACAAATGAGGAGAGACACAGAGCTCTTAGGAAAAAAGAAACATAAAACCCACCGAGTGACTGTGTTCAAATCAAAGCTGTCACTGCTGAGCGAACTGAAGATTCAAACTCTGGCACAGGATTCCTGTTTTGAAGCAGCCTTGGCTCAGCGCTCGAGAGGAATAGAGAAGAGCTTTCAAATAGTCCTTTCTTTGTCTCCTATGAGCCCTTAGTGCCTGCTTTGAGAAAGAACCATAAAACCAAAAGGAATACTTCTGCTTGCTTTCTCTAAATGTATCTGGATATGTGAGTTGTTAACTCATGGAGAGCTGATTTTTTTTTTTTCCTTCCAAGTCTATTTCTAATTTTTGGTGGTGCCTGTGTTTTCAGAAGAGACTGGGTTTGACTCCTGACTTCGCTGGTTCTGCATCCTTGAACAAATTACTAAATTGTTCTGCTCACGTTTTTCTCCCCTGTAGAATGGGAATAAAAATACCTGCTGTGTAGGGTTGAAGTATGGGCTAAAATCAGATAATGAAGAACATAATTTCTTGCACTACTTGACACCTATTAGCATCAAAAAAACATTCCAGACCAAGAACTTAAGAACAAAACAATAAACGATAAGGAAAACGACAACAAAGACAGAGAGAGAGAAAGAGAGAGTGTGAGAGGGAGAAACCCTAGTAAATAAGAATTTTCAGAGTGAATCTCCAAGATACAAAATGATGAGAATTAAGTTAGGACTTTAAAAAGTCATGGATTAAGGTAGAAACTGCGTGCTTGGCTGTCACTGGTTTAGATGAAGTGACCTGGGTTTGGTGCTTGAAAAAGTAGTTCATTATGGAGAGCAGATGTTTGAAATGGAACAGAGATTGTCCTCCCAATGCAGAGATGAAAAAGTTTGAAGCATGAAAATTGTGATCAACAGAAACTGAAAAGCCGAGCAGCCCCCAGTTACCACCGAGGCAGTGGGCCATGGCCTGTACCAGCAGGGCCTCTGCACGTTTTGCAGAAGGAGACTGTGTCAGGATAAGGACCGCCTCTCCCACATAAGGCGGGTTTGGCCTGCCTGGTCCTAGTGCAGCTCCATCTATGGGCGCACATTCAAGCCAGGTAAGCCACCCGTGTGGGTTGGCTTTGAAGATGCATGGACTTTATTTTGTTGAACTATTTTGCAATAAAGTCATTCTTGTTGGAATTTCAAGGCCATTCAGGATGAAAATGCTGGGGAAGCCAGATTCCTACTTCCTTACCCTAGGGTCTCAGTGTAAGTTCATTCGTTCATTCATTCATTCATTCATTTGTTCGTTCACTAGTTCAACTTCTACTGAGCATCTACTGAGTGCCAGACACTGTGCTAAGCTTTGAGGATGAAACTGAGCTACAGAGACATGCTGTCTGGCCTCTAAGGGATATGATTATCTGAGGTGCGGTTCCATCACCCTATCAGCAGCCCTCCACCATTGCTTCTGGGTCCTGTGCTTCCCTGTTGATCAATATGCATCCAGACGCCTTTGCCCAAGGCTGCAGCACACGAGAGTCTCCTGGGCTTCTTCATCAGGGGGTTCGCTAACTAACCTTCAGTAAATCAGATACTCCATGTTTGGATCCTGTGAGGAAATAGCTGGACTGGGCCCAGAGGGTTAATCTGAGATTTAAGGTCTGATAGGAAAAGAAGATATCAAAAATAGGTGCCAAACAGTAAATAGCAAAGATGAGATAAATTAGTGGACGGATTAAGGGACAAATGGAACATGAAACATATTTAGAATTTTGATCACTCTCTTCTCTGATTGTAATCTTCCTTTCTGGTTTCACCTTATTCTAATCCGTTAGACTAGAATATTAATTCATGATTATTAATAAATAAAAGCTATTATTTATCTAATTATAGATTATGATGTATAATTATTATAAAATCAGCTATTAGTTATTACTGGTAAACATCTGGTCATCTCAGAGAGATGTCTGTACTCTTTGAGCAAAATCTCTCCATTTTGCACACCCACAGCTCCTGGAAACCACCATTCCACTCTGTGTTTCTATGATTTTAGTTTTTTTATATTCTACATTAAAGTGAAAACACAATATTTGTATTTCTCTATCTGACTTTTTTCACTGAACATAATGCTTTCAAGGTCCATTTGTTTTGCTGCAAATGGCAGGACTTGCCTCTTTTTATGGCTGAATAAGATTCCTGTGTGTGTGTGTGTGTGTGTGTGTGTGTGTGTGCGCGCGCGCGCGTGTCTGTGTGCATGTGCATGTGCACGCACGCATTTGCATTTCATTTTCTTGCAGGTGAACTTTTCATTTTCTCTATGTCACTTATTGAAGAGACTATCCTTTTCCCATTGAATATTCTTGGCTCCCTTGTAAAATGTTATTTGATGATATATGTGTGTGCTCTTGATTCTGTCTTATTACTCTGTTTTTATGTCAATATCTTAACGTTTTAATTACTATAGCTTTGTAATATAGTTTGAGATCAGAAAGTGTGATGCCTCTAACTTTATTCTTCTTTCTCACGATTGCTTTGGTTATTCAGAGTCTTTTCTGATTCCTTTTTGGTTGCTTTTACTGTTTCTGTGAAAAATGCCATTGGAATTTTGATAGGGATTGCATACAATCTATAGATGGCTTTGGATAGTATGAACATTTTAACATTATTAATTCTGATCTATTGAACATGGATATCTTTCCATTTCTTTGTGTCTTCTTCAATCTATTCATCAATGTCTTAATTTTCAGAGCACAGAATTTTCACCTCCTTATTAAATTAATTCCTATGTATTTTATTAAATGTAGCATAATTCTTTTCTTTTATAGACTGTTTTAAGGTACAGAAATGCAACTGATTTTTGTGTCCTGACTTTTTTCCTGCACTGATTTTATTTATTAGTTCTAATACTTTTTGGTGGAATATTTGGGATTTTCCTTTTTTTAAAGTTTTATTTAAATTCCAGTTAGTTAACATACAGTATAACATTAGTTTCAGTTATACAATATATTGATTCAGCATTTCCATACAACACCCAGTGCCTATCACATCAAGTGCACTCCTTAATTCCCATCACCTATTTAACTCATTCCCCTACACCACTTCCCTCTAGTAACCATCAGTTTGTTCTCTGTATAGTTAAGAGTCTGTTTCCTAGTTTGCCTCTCTCTTTTCTTCTCCTTTGCTCATTGTTTGTTTCTTAAATTCCACATATGAGTGAAATCATACAGTATTTATCTTTCTCTGACTGACTGACTTTGCTTAGCATAGTACCCTCTAGCTCCATCCATGTCACTGCAAATGGCAAGATGTCATTCTTCTTTATGGTTGAGTAATATTCCTGTGTGTGGGGAGTGTGTGTGTGTGCCGCCACCTCTTCTTTATGCATTTCTCTATCCATTGTCACTTGGCTGTTTCCATAATTTGGATACTGTAGATAGTGCTGCTATAAACATCAAAGGGCATGTATCTCTTTGAATTAGTATTTTTGTATTGTTTGGGGAAATACCCAGTAGTGTGATTGCTGGGTAGTAGGGCAGCTCTGTTTTTAACTTTTTGAAGAATCTTCATTTTGCTTTTCAGAGTGGCTGCTCCAGTTTGCATTCCCACCAACAGTGCAAGAGGTTTCCATTTCTCCACATCCTCCTAACACCTGTAGTTTCTTGTGTTGTTGATTTTAGCCATCCTGATAGGTGTGAGGTGGTATTTCATTATCATTTAGATTTGCATTTCCCTGATGATCAGTGATAGTGATTATCTTTCATGTGTCAAAGATATTGAATATCTTTTCATGTATCTTTCCATGTTTGCCAACTGTACGTCTGTTTTGGAAAAATGTCTGTTCATGTCTTCTGCTCATTTTTAAATTAGATTAGTAGTTTTTTAGGAGTTGAGTTTTGTAAGTTTTTTAATATATTTTGCATATTAACCTTTTTTGAATGTCATTTACAGATATCTTTTCCCATTTCATAGGTTGTTTTTTAATTTTGTTGATTGTTTCCTTTGCTGTGCAGAAGCTTTTCATTTTGATATAGTCCCAATAGTTTATTTTGGGTTTTGTTTCCCTTGCTTCAGGAGAAATATTTAGAAAGAAGTTGCTATGGCTGATGTCAAGGAAGTTACTGCCTGTGTTCTCTTCTAGGATTTTTATGGTTTCAGGTCTCACATTTAGGTCTTTAATCCATTTTGAATTTTTTTGTGGTGTTTGGTGTAAGAAGGTAATCAAGTTTCATTCTTTTGCATGTTGCTATCCAGTTTTCCCAACATAATAAAGTCCATAAATGAAAATCCCACAGTTAATATCATCCTAAATGAGGAAGAACTGAGAGCTTTTCCTCTATGGTCAGGAACAACACAGAAATGTCCACTCTCACCACTTTTATTTAGCATAGTACTGGAAGTCCTAGCCACAGACATCAAATAACAAACAGAAATAAAAGGCATCCAGATTGGTAAGGAAGAAGTGAAACTTTCACTATTTGCAGATGATGTGATATTATACTTAGGAAACCTGAAAGATTCCACCAAAAAACTGCTAGAACGGATCAACAAATTCTGTAAAGTCACAGGATACAAAATCAACATACAGAAATCTTTTGAATTTCTATACTCCAATAATGAAATAGCAGAAAGAGAAAAGAATCATTTCCATTTACAATTGCATCAAAAATAATAAGATAACTAGGAATAAATCTAAACAAAGAGGTGAAATACTTAAACTCTGAAAATATAAAACACTGATGAAAGAAATTAAAGATGACACAAAGAAATGGAAAGATGTTCCATACTCATGGATTGGAAGAACAAATATTGTTAAAATGTCTATACCACCCAAAGTGATCTATACATTGAAGGCAATCCTATCAAAATATCACCAGCATTTTTCACAGAGCTAGAACAAACAATCCTAAAATTTGTATGGAACCACCAAAAAACCCCAAATAGCCAAAGCAACCCTGAAAAAGAAAATGAAAGCTAGAGGCATCATAATTCTAGACTTCAAGTTACACTACAAAGCTGTAGTGATCAAAACAGTATGGTGCTGGCACAGAAACAGACACGTAGATCAATGGAACAGAATAGAAAACCCAGAAATGAACCCACAACTGTGTGGTCAATTAATCTTTGACAAAGCAGTAAAATAATATCCAATAGGAAAAAGAATGTATTTTCAGCAAACGGCATTAGGATTTTCTATATTAAGAATATACGATCTTGGGACACCTGGGTGGCTCAGTTGGTTAAGCAGCTGCCTTCGGCTCGGGTCATGATCCCAGCGTCCTGGGATCGAGTCCCACATCGGGCTCCTTGCTTGGCGGGGAGCCTGCTTCTCCCTCTGCCTCTGCCTGCCATTCTGTCTGCCTGTGCTCGCTCGCTCTCCTCTCTCTCTGACAAATAAATAAAATCTTTAAAAAAAAAAAAAAGAATATACGATCTGCAAAAGAGATCACTTTCTTCATTTTCAATATGTAAGTATTAGTATTAGTATTTCTTCTTCTTGCCTAATAACTCTGGCTAGGACTTCCATAATATGCTGAATAGGAGTGTGGCCCAACAATTTTCTATGATACTTTAACCATTTCCAAGCCCTAAATTATCAATCATGTGATACTAGGGCTTAAATTGAGCCAATTATCAGTTATCAGTTCTTCCTATCTGTCTAACTCTGCAATGTCACATACAGACAGATCAATATGTTAATTGCAAAAGATAGACTCTTAATGAATTAACTAACTTAAACAGGATGCGGTATTTTAAAAGTTGTGATATGGTAGGGGGAAGGCATGGGTATGCTTTTATTTTTTGATGCACTTTTTCCTTCTTGTGGCAAGGGATTTTCTAAAGAACTTTTCTTGTCTTAGGGAGAGATAAAGTTGGTCATGACTTGTTCCAACAGAGTTAAGACTCCCTGGAAGAGCATTTTTCATGATAAAACTTGTTAAAATGTTGGTAAAGAAGGGTTAAGAAAAGTTCCACTAGACTTAGATCATGGGGAGATAAAATGGCGGCAGAGGCCAGTATGGGTAAAATATCACAGCAGGCATGAAGAAGCATTTCCTCCGAAGTAGCAGCCTCTTCCGTTTTGTTGTTGGATGCTATCTGAAGCTTGATGTGTCCTGAGGTTCATTCCAATGCTGAGTTCTCTTCAGACTCAACACATTGGCCTTGGAAGTCTTACCCTCTACCATGGACTAAATTAACAAATATATGGAGTTGGAGTTGACTCTCAAATGTCTAATTCCAGCCCTACCTCTCTCTCATCTCCAGACACATTAATCCAACTGCCTACTGGAAATTACCATTTAGATGTCTCACATTATCCTCAAACCTAAGACATCTGAAATAGAATTCATCATCTTCCCATTAACTGCAACTGGGTCCATTTTTCCTATAACAAAAATGACATGCCCAATTGCCTAACCTGAAACCCTGACTCCTCATTGTCTCTTCTTCTCTTCTTGACATTAATCACCATGTCTGCTTGAATCAGCTTCCTAAATATATCTCCTATCTGTCACCTCTCTTCACCCTCACTACCACGTGCCCTGCCTTCGTCATCTCTGGGCTAGGGTACTGGAAGATTCTCCTAATTACATCTCCTCTTCTAGTCTTGTTTCCCTCTAATTCATCTTCTTCCTTCTCAGCAAAGTGGTTTTTCTGAAATGCAAATACACCGGCACATGGCCAGCTTTGAACTCTTCAAAGGTCCACAGTGACTCATGTTCCAACTTCTTAGCTTAGCAAACCTCTCCAACAACCTTCTGTCTCTGTCTCTGACTACGCATCTCCTGTTGCAGCCAGATGGAATGATCTGTTTGTAGTTCCCAGGATATGCTGATGCTTCTCAGATTTGTGCTTTTGCTCCCAGTCTTCCTTCTAAAAGGAAGGCTTCTTATCCCTTTCTTCTTCTCCATACCCCCACCAATAACAGCCTACTTATACTTCAAGATTTTCCAGACTCAGCTCAAGGCTTCTGTCCTCTATTAGACCACCTTTTCATATCCAATTAGCTATCAGGGTAGAATTGACTATAGGCTTGTTCAGTTTCTACTGTACCCATTAGAATCTAAAGTAGATTTAACTTTTTATTTCACTCACATTTTAATCTATCTATACCTCCTTATGAACAGTTTTTTGTTTCCTGAACATGTAATGCCAATTTCCGGCATATAGCATACAGAATATATTTGGGTTGTTTGCTTGATTTACTGAATAAATAAATGTGTACCCCTCAAGAGTTTTTTCTTATTACCAAGAATAAGAAAAATAATATAGGCTCTTATATTTTGTTTCCTGTTAATTTTCATAAAACTTTTCTCTGTATTGTTAAAAGTCGATCATGGAATTAACACTTTCCATGGAATAATTATCTTGCTTTATGTTGTTTCCTATCTGCAACGTTCCCAAGCCACTCTGGGATTTATTTAACTTATTTTGTTATATAGTTAACAGCTTGAGAATGTTAGAATTTAAATTGATTTCTACAAACACATCTAAAAGGATATTTATGGGGTTTTTGCTATTATCATCATTAAAAATCTTCTTTCATTCTATTAAGACACCATTGCCTCTTGCTAATTACAGTGAACATGTAGAGAGAGTTAGCCTCTTATCACTTCTAATTTGGTAATTTGGTATGCTTGCTCTGGACACTATTATTAGAAACTGATCTGGAGTCTAGATATGGTAAATTTGATCAGTCGTTTCAAGGTGGAATCTTCTTAACTCCTTACTTTGGAAATTTCATTCAGAATGCATTGAGAGCTTAGCCTTTTCCAATCACATACTAGGTAGGAATAGAAAGATAGTTAGCACAACTTCTTACCTGAAAGAGTTTATACTAGAGAAGGAAAACAAGATGGTTGCCCAGAAAGCTGAATATAAAGATAGGGTAAATGCCAGGAAGAACATACAAAGTGTTGTGGGAAGTAGTTCCAGGAGGGTGATCCAAGGAAAACTTCATGGAAGAAAGGGACTTTCAAGCTTGCCTTTGAAAATTGAGCAGTATTTCATCAGGTGAAAGTTAGGGAAGGACACTGAACACTAAACGTCAGGGGTAGTGGATTGAGGTGGAAAGAGTGCATTGTGTGTGAGAAAAAGGAGTGGAGGGATAGTACTTCTAGAGGATGTTGACAACTGGAAAGATAAGTTACAGCCATCTGAAAGAACTACTTGAATACCTCACCAACAATTAAGACTCACGTGAGGCGTTTGAACAGAGATGAACCTTTTTTATTTTTTCACTATTATCTACCCACAGTAGCATATTATGTTCCCCTTATCTTTTATACTCTGCATTTGCAAAGAAACTACTGTGATATCACTTGTTTGGAGATGAGTTGTTCTTCTTTAACCACTTCAAAATCATGTTCTTCCCCACCCTACCCCACTTTGTCAGTCTTTTGGTACAATGTTTTGCTATTTGAACTTCAGCCACACCTTTTTTTTTTTTTTTTTTTTTTGGTCCCTTTGGGGGCACTGCTATTAGAGACTAACTGATACAGGGTATAAACCATTCTATAATTATACTCGCTGCAATAAAGGACTCTTATCAAAACCTTCTAGCTCACTGTCATTTGATTTAAATATAATCTCCACCTGGAATCTGTTGTGTCATATTAATGATGCATACTGAGCAATATTCTCTTGGGAATGTCATATCACTTTTACTCATTACTCTTTTCAAGACCAAAAAAAAAAAAAACAAAACAAAACTCAGATTTCACCCACCTTTTTTTTTTTTTTTAAGATTTTATTTATTTATTTGTCAGAGAGAGAGGAGCTAGAGAGAGCACAGGCAGAGTGGCAGGCAGAGGCAGAGGGAGAAGCAGGCTCCCTGCCAAGCAAGGAGCCCGATGTGGGACTCAATCCCAGGACGCTGGGATCATGACCTGAGCTGAAGGCAGCTGCTTAACCAACTGAGCCACCCAGGCATCCCTCACCCACCTTTTTGAGGGTAGGGTACATGACCCGTTGGACATGTATTGTGATTCTTCTCCAGCTGTGGCTAGCTGTATCATTCATCTTAAAGGAATTTTTAAAAACAGTTCTATTCAAATGTAATTTATATACCATAAGCCCACCCGTTTTAAGTATCCAATTCAACAAGTTTTAGCATATTTACAGAGCTTACAACCATCACTGTCATATAATTTTAGAACATGGATACTGTACTAAAAAAGAAAACTTATACCTCATTACAGTCATTCCCTCTTCCCACTCTCAGCCCTACACTAACCTACTTTGTTTTTTTATACTTGCCCTTTTTGGACATTTTACATATTTCTATAAAATGCAGTTATACGGTATGTGTCCTTTTGTGTCTGGCTTCTTTTGCTTAGCATGTTTTTGGAGGTTCACCTATGTTGTAGGATACATCCGTACTTTCCTTTTTTATGGCCAATAGTATTCCATTGCCTAGATATACCACATTCTGTTTAGCCATTCACCGGCTGATGGACATTTGAGTCGTTTCCACTTTTTGGTTGGTGTGAATAATACCGCTACAAACACAAGGATATAAGCTTTTGTGTGGACATGTTTTCACTTCCTTTTGGTAGATGGTTAGCCCTAGTTTCTCTGCATCTACATCCACAATTGTTACTGTCTATTCTTTTTGATTATAGCCATTGTAGTGAGTGAGATGGTGTCTCATTATGGTTTTGATTTGCAATTTCCTGATGACTAATGATGTGGAGCATCTTTTTATGTGCTTATTGGCCATTTTATATCTTCTATGGATAAATGTCTATAAACATCTGTTGCCCATTTTTAAATTGAGTTCTTTTTGTTATTGAGTTGTAAGAGTTTTAATCTGGATACAAGTCTATCAAATATATGACTTATAAACCTTTTTTCCCATTCTGTGAATTTTTTTTTTTTTTTTTTGCCTTTTCATTTCCTCGATGGTGCTTTGTGAAGCACAAAATTTTTAAATTTTGGCAAAACCTAGTTTACCAATTTTACTTTTATCTCTGTGCTTTTAGTGTTCTTTTTTTTTTTTTTTGATATGTGGGTCAGGTTAATTTATGGAAACTCTAGAATGTTTATGGTTACATAATAAATGGAGGCCTTTATCACTTTATTTGCAAGATAGTTAAGCCTGCTTCCCCCAGAAGCTTTGATTTACTGCAGTGAATTTCCTGAAATTACAGCAATGACTTAAAATTACTTTCAGCTTTGAAAGTAATTTGCACTGCCTCTACAAACTTTTCCTTTTCTTTCTCACTATCCAGGAGTAATAATGAATCTGTCGTGAGAGTTTCAGAGGTGGGTCATCAGCCCACCTCCTGAGGGGTTCTAGCACCATAGCAATGACTCAAGTACATTCAAAGACAGCCCACGTGCTAGGTGTTGCTGGAAAGGGACTATCCTAGCCTGGTCTCCCAGACTTTGTCCAGGCAGCAGAATTAAGTTATGAAAGAGCCTGGACTAGCAGCCAGAAGACCCGGGTTGTCTTCCTGAATCTGCCTCGTACTTGTTTTCTGACTTTGATGAAATTAATCTTACTGTCATCTAACTCTTTCATTTAGAAAATGACGTTTTGGGGGGCACCTGGGTGGCTCAGTGGTTAAGCGTCTGCCTTTGGCTCAGGTCATGATCCTAGGATCTTGGATGTGAGCCCTGTATTCGGGCTCTGGGCTCTCTGCTTGGCGGGAAGTCTGCTTCTCCCTCTCCCACTCCCCTTGCTTGTGTTCCCTCTCTTGCTGTGTCTCTCTCCGTCAAATAAATAAACAAAAATCTTGGAAAAAAAAAAAAAAAGGAAAAGGAAGTTTTGGCTCTCTAATGCCTCTCCTTGACAGCGGTGGCTCTCAGGGGTGGTGAGTAGGGGGACGGGGGATGGTTACCCCTCCAAGTCCCCTACCATCCTGGGCTAATTGCAAGACATTTTTGCTTGTGATAACTGAGGGAGCACTATTGCATGCTTTGGCAAAGATGCAGGTACACATCCTACAATGCTGACTCCTACAACAAAGAATTATCCAGCCCCACTTAGCCAACAGTGCAACAGCTTGAGAAGTACCGCTTTAGACCATAGTGTTTCCTGTATTTTAAAAGAAAATTCCTGTCTTGTTTTATCCAAATATTTCTTTTTTTCCAAAGTGTAACTCCAAAGTGGAACCTCTTTGTCCACCCTAATTCATAATGATTCTTTTTTCATTTTCTGAATTGCTGCACTACTTGCTATTATGTTATGAATAAGCATCATACCATAAAGATAAAACTATATATTTTATTTTTTAAACAGTAGAAAAAATATCTTAAGCTGATCAATTAAAATACTAGATTTATAAGATTTTCACTTTTTGTCATTAAAGTAATTCAGGACATCAGGAACAGTTTTAATCCCAGGTGATCTCGTGGTGATACCTGCAGTCACCATTAACTCAGTTACCAGTAATATGAAGGCTAAAAATGTGGCCAATTTACATGCCAGGGGCATCTGAGAATCTTTCCCAGGCCCAGCCCATTTGAGGCTTTTCACTGGGGCCCAATCTAGCAAGGAAAGATGTGGTTTCACTCGGGAGAGTAGAGACCCTGCTCATGCTCATTTAGGCTCAATCTGTCAGCCAAACAGATGAACGCAGGGCCTGCGTGGAGATTTCACAGCAAGACCACTGACACGTACAGAGAATTTGTTTTATAAAATAGATTTCCTTGCACTTTGCCCTATAAGCCACTCTTTTTTAACATGTCCCTACTTCTCCACCATATCATGTAGATCATGAATTATCATCTTTGCCAATAATATGACCCCCAGCTTAAGAAACAAAATCTAGAGCCCATCACTGGAGTCACTGGTGGAAACATTAACCAGCACCAGGTGCAGGACTGACCCCTTGAGGACGACTACTCAATATGCCCCCAAGGCTGACATTTAACCATTGATGACTTCTGAGTAGGGCCCTCTGACCAATAACACATCAATCAATAGTGTACTCCCAAGCCCACATTCCCAGAATCACTTCTTCTCTTTAGGGCTGACCCCATTTATTCTCATTAGTTGTTTCACTCAGCTAGCACAGCTAAAATGCAAAGACAACTGCAAAGGACTTAGACAGAATAGACCCAATGGCGTGATAGACATCAGTTGGCTAGCAACCATAAAAATACAATGATTTTTTTATTTTTCATTTTCCATTAACAGTTTAGTAAAAAACTCTCTGTCCCCTTTGGTGGATGTGTTTTCTTAATTGTCTTCACTGAGCCTTGATTTGACCATATGGACTCAGGGTGTGTGTGTGTGTGTGTGTATGTGTGTGTGTGTGTGTGTGTGTGTGGTGTGTATGTGTGTGCATGCTGCTGAGGGGTTAACCTGTTCAATCAGCATTGGATTTTTCATGACATTCTCTCTGCATAATATCCAGTACTCAACTGTATAATTTTACCAAATAAATTCAAACTGTAGACTTTTAAAAGTTTATTCATTTATTGGATTGTTATTTGATAAAAGATTTTTAGGAATCAAATAGATATTTTTATCAACAAATTTTAATTTTTAGAGCACTTTAAAGGTGTACAGAAAAATGAATAGAAAGTACAGAGTTGCTTTATACTTTCTGCCCCACCTTTCCCCCGGCTTCCCTATTATTAACAACTTACATGAGTGTGGTATATTTTTTACAATTGTTGAGCCAACATGGATATATTATTATTAAGTAAAGTCCCTAGTTTCGGTTAGGGTTCATTCTTTGTGTTGTACAATTCTGTGAATTTTGCCAAATACACAATATTATGTATCCACCATTATAGTATCAGAATATTTTCATTGTCCTAAAAAAAAATTCTCATGTTCTGCCTTTTGATCCCTTTCCTCACTGATCTCTTCACTATATTCATAATTTTGCCTTTTCTTTTTTTTTTTCTTAAAGATTTTATTTATTTATTTGACAGAGAGAGAGAGATCACAAGTAGGCAGAAAGGCAGGCGGGAGAGAAGGGGAAGCAGGCTCCCTGCTGAGCAGAGAGCCCGAAGTGGGGCTCGATCCCAGAACCCTAGGATCTCGTGATCTAAGCCGAAGGCAGAGGCTTAACCTACTGAGCCACCCAAGAGCCCCAATTTTGCCTTTTCTAGATTGTCATATAGTTGGAATCGTACAGTTTGCAGGCTTTTCAGATTGGTTTCTTTCACTTAATGATATGCATTTAAGGTTCCTTCTTATCTTTTTTGGCTTGATAGCTCATTATTCCTCCTCCTCCTTTGCCGTGTTCTTTATTATTTTATTTTATTTTATTTTTTTTGTAGAATAACATTCCATCATTAGGATGTAGCACAGTGTGTTTGTCTGTTTACCTATTTAGGAGCATGTGAGTTGTTCCTGATATTTGCAAATATAAATAAAGCTGCTATAAACATTCTCCCACTGATTTTGTGTAGACACAAGTTTGCAGCTCACTTGGGCAAATACGTAGTAATGCAATTGTTGGATCATAAGGTCAGATGTGTTAAAGTTTATAAAAAAAAAAAGGTTGCCAACTGTCTTTCAAAGTGGTTCTACAATTTGGCCTTTCCACCAGCAGTGAACAAGAATTTCTCATGTTCCACGTCCTCGCCAACATTAGGTATTGTCAGTGTTTGGGATTTTAGCCATTCTAATAGGTGTCTACAGATATCGCTTTGTTATTTTAACTTGCAATTCCATACTGACGTTGAACATCTTTTCATTTGTCTATTTGTCACCTGCCTGTCTTCTTTGGTGAGGTATCTGTTCAAATCTTTATCCACTTTTTAATTGGGTTGTTTTCTTCTTAAGAATTCTTTGTATATTTCACACACAAGTCGTTTATTAGACACTTTTTTGGCAAATATTTTTTTCCCACTCTGGCTTATCTTTTCATTCTGACAGTGTCCATTACAGAGCAGGGATTTTTAATTTTAATGAACTACAACTTCCCCATATTTTTCTTTCATGGATTGTGCTTTTGATATATCTAAAAAATTGCTGACCCAAGGTCACCTAGAGTTTCGCCTATGGTCCCTTCTGGAAGTTTTATAGCTTGCATTTTACATTTACATCTATGACCAATTTTGAGTTAATTTTGTGAAAGATTTATGTAAGGTCATTATTTTGGTCCTTCCTTCCCGCCTTCCTCCCTCCCTCCCTTACTTTCTTCCTTTCTCTCTCTCTTTCTTTCTCTCCCTCTCTCTTTCTTTCTCTCCTTCTCTCTTTCTCTCTCCCTCCCCTCTTCTCCCTCTTTCCTTCTTTCCTTCCTTTCTCTCTCTCTTTTCCTTCCTTCCTTCTTTCCTTCCTTCCTTCCTTTCTCTTTCCCATGTGGGCATCCAGTTTCTCCAGCACTATTTGTTGAAAATACTATCCTTTCTCCATTGATTTGTCTTTGCTCCTTTGTCAAAGATTAGGTGATAATATTTGTGTTGGTCTATTTCTGGGCTCTTGATTCTTATCCATTGATTTATTGGTCTATTCTTTCACCAATTCTACACTTTCCTAATTACTATGGCTTTATGGTAAACCTCGAAGTAGGGTAGTGTCGGTCCTCTGATTCTGTTCTACTTCTCTACCATGTTGGGTCTTCTGGGTCTTTTGCTTCTCTAAATAAACTTTAGAATCAGTTTGTCAATAGTCACAAAATAACTTGCTAGAATTTTGATTTGGGTTGCATTTAATCTATAGGTCAAGTTGGGAAGATCTGACATCTTAATAATGTTGAGTTTTCCTGTCTATGAACGTGGAGTATCTTTCCATTCATTTAATTGTCTTCGATTTCATTTATTTGACTTGTAGTTTCCTCATATAGATCTGGCACATATTTTGTTAGATTTGCGCCTAAGTATTTCATTTATTTGGTGCTAATGTGAAGAGTGTTGTTTTTAATTCCAAAATTCAATTTTTTTTATTGCTAGCATATAGAAAAGCAATTGAATTTGTATGTTAACGAATAAAAAACTTGCAACTTTGCAACCTTGCTATAATCACTTAATTTCAGGAACTTTTGTTGATTCTTTGGGATTTTCTCCATAAACAAGCATATCATCTTTGAACAAAGACAGCTCTATTTCTTCCTTCCCAATCTGTATACTTTGTATTTCCCTTTCTTATGTGCTCAAGGAAAAATTTCCTTTTATTTTTAACATTTGTTAAGACTTCCAGTGTAATACTGAAAAGCAGTGGTGAAAGGGGACATCTTTGCTTGTTCTTAGTAGAAAAGCAGCTAGTTTCTTACCTTTAAGTATGATATGGCCTGTAAGCTTTTTGTAAACATTCTTCATCAAGTTGAGGAAGTTTCACTCTATTTATAGATTGCTGAGATTTTTTAATGAATCATGAATGGGTTTTAGATTATGTCAAATGCTTTTTTCTATACCCATTGATACGATCATATGCTTTTTCTTTTTTAACCTATTGATGTAGTGGATTACATTGATTGATTTTTGAATGTTGAACCAGCCTTGCATGGCTAGAATAAATCCCACCTGCTCCTGTATATAATTTTTCTTCATAGGTTGTTGTATTTAATTTGCTAGTATTTTCTAGAGGGTTTTGTATTTATGTTTATGACAGGTATTGGTCTATAGTTTTCCTTTCATTATAAGGTCTCTGTCAAATAGTTTTCTATTTCAATTCTGCCTAATATGACATCCAGATGGATTACCAATTACCAATAGTTATTAATAGAATTATTTTTATCTTATAATTTTTAAATTATCCAGGTTGAATTAGATAATGAAAACTAGTTCTCAAAACCTTGACTAGTAGAGATGTTCTCCCCAACCCCAAATCATTAAGATCAAGAGTTGGCTTTTATTTTAGACATGGTTAACCAATTAAATCAAAGTGATTTGCCATGGTTAAGGTTACGTTTCTGATACAGATTTTCTTTTATACTCATCAAAAGCTTGAGCAAATGTGGTTGAGAAAAAAAAAATGACTGCAAAGACAAACTTACAATTTCTTCTCAATATCAAGATTAGGGGATTGGGGTGAATAATATTTTCATTTATTTATTATTTTGAAAAATACTTTACCCAGTAGAGAAGAGACACAATGAGTTTAAAGTTTTAGCTCTGTTAAGAAGGATTGTGGATGCTTGGTGGGGCATGAATAGGACTTACATTATTATATTTATATTTATATTTGATTTATCTGGAGGGATATGTGCAATGTCACATTTGCAAATGACATAACAAGGCATTATGAAACTGAATGTTATTCAGACAAATTACTTATTTTTATGTTTATGATTTATTCTGTTATTTATATCCATGCTCTACCCACTATTTCTGGAGGCAACATTAATATCATTTACAGTTATATGATTAAGAGCCTGGTATAGTGATTACCACTCACAGGCTTATTCTGTTGTCATTCCTGAAGTGCTTATACACAGAACAAAAACCCCTAGCCTGATTGTTTTCTACTCTGTTAGCCCTTAATAAAATTTATAGAGTGTTACAGAGTACCAAGTACTTATATGTTACAGGCATTAACTCATTAAATTATTACATCAACCCTGATATGCAGGTACAGTTATCCTTTATTTTACACATGAGGTACCTGAAGCACAGAGAGGCTGCATAATGTGTACGCCACCCAGCTAGCAGTTGGTGCAACCAACACTTAAACCCAGGTATTATGAATTTAGAACTTTCTCTCATCTGCTGTGCTATACTGACTTCCAGTTAAAGAAGAGACAATACAAGCAAATACTTTCAACTCTCTTTAAACAAGTTCTCTATTTCATCTGTTGGAATCTCATAGACACTTTAGACAAAATATAGAAAGAAAATAATTGTATTTATATCCCTTTGAAGTAATCTTCATATTTTATTATCGAGTTAATCTAACTTAATTTAAATTAGCATCCAAAGGGGATTTATTAACTCCACTAATAGGGGAATTGGAAATGTCTCAGACTTTAGGAACAGCTGGATCCAGAGGCTCAAATCCTATTCTTATGTTGGTCTCTCTACATCTCTCGGACATCCATTTTCTTTATGGGGTGGGCCAGATGGCCCGCAGTGGCTCCATCTTCGTAGCTCAACAACTCAGATGGGATAATTATATTTCTATTAATAATGTTTTTATCAGAGTTCAAGCATCAACTTCATGGTTTTGCTGAAGCTTACTCAATTGACAAACCTGGTAAAATTGGGATGGGACTCTCGGTTCCTCTAAGTTGTAGAGACTTTTAGAGTTTTGGCCTCCTTTGGATATTTACTTTTAGTTGGGAGTGTTAATTATCTTATTAACATTGCCCACACCTCAGCCTGATTCATTTTTGGTGAAGAATGAACTTGAAACACTTTTATAGAGATGCTCGTTCTGATTTTGCTTCCCTAATACACTGCCCCCACGTGTTCTGATTATGCATCTTCCTGTTCCCACGGAGATGAGAGAGGAATGAAAAGCCCTCCTGCAGAGTGGGAAAGGTGAACTAGATGTGAGTAAAGTCACTAGCCTGGGTAAGGGCTCAACAAGGGCTGATAAACTGAGTATATTCTGAGTTCCTCTGCCTTACAGCCAATTCCTTATTGACAGAGTCATAAAGGCCATGGCCAGCTCCCCATGTAATAGTTATTACTACTCCTGAAGCTGTAAGGTGTCCTGTCTGGTCTCCAAGAGCATACATGGGAGCTTGTTTTCCCCCATCATCCAGGTGTCCTAGGTCTTCCCTAGAGTTTATGAGTGTCCCAGGAGAGGGAAGACAGGTGTCTTCAAGGAGTAAGTAAATGATATGTACAAAACTCAAGGCATAGCCAGGCTCAGTATTCTCTCCCACACTGTAGTCATTTTTCCCTCCTGGATGTTTGGGAGGTGGGATCTGGCAGTGCAGCTGGTCTTTGCGGGTTGTCCTCATTCAGTAGGGCTGGAGCTGGGCTTCTGGTCCCGCATAGCCCCTGTACACTGGAATAGCACTTTGGAGAGTGGTCCTTTTCTTGAACTATTTCCTGGTACTTTTCCGAAATGTGTGTACTCTGAGACCTCCCTCTAGGCTGCGGCCTCCTTTAGGCATTTCAGACACAAAACTAGCATGGTGCCCTCTTACTTCACACTTTCTCCCTTCTTTCAATCTTTTCTGGATCTGAAGCCACTCCAGGTTCCTCTCACACAAAAGCCCCCAGTGTTTTTTGTCTGCCACTATGGGGCTTGGTGGCCACTAGTTCAGGGCTCCAAGTAAGATCTTGGCAACATGAAAGTGTCCTAACTCTTCAGGGGTGCCTGGGTGGCTCAGTGGGTTAAGGCCTCTACCTTCGGCTCAGGTCCTGTTCCTGGTGTCCTAGGATCGAGCCCTGTGTCAGACACTCTGCTTGATGGGGAGCCTGCTTCCCCCTCTCTCTCTGCCTGCCTTTCTGCCTACTTGTGATCTCTCTGTCAAATAAATAAATAAATCTTTTAAAAAAAGAAAAGAAAATGTACTGACTCCTTAAAAAAAAGCAAAACAAAAAACCTTTTTACCAACATAAGTACTCTTAGGAGAAGAGAGGTTTTCTTTTATCCTGGGAAGTTCCTCTCTTTATAAGAGTGAGACAAATAGCTCCACAAACAGTGAAAGTAAAAAAGCAATTGAATTAAAATGTGAACTGAACTTTCTATCTTCCTCTTTTCTGCTCCATAGCTATCCAATCTGCTTAGCTTGAGGAGGTCGCCAGTTCCTTATCCACACCTTTTTCAGGACCAAGCAGAAATTCAAATGGTGGCATGATTCCATTTTCCTTCTGGATCATTCTTGCCTCATCACTATCCAATAAAACTTCCTGGAATGACGGTGCT
This sequence comes from Lutra lutra, assembly GCF_902655055.1. Classification (NCBI taxonomy): domain Eukaryota; kingdom Metazoa; phylum Chordata; class Mammalia; order Carnivora; family Mustelidae; genus Lutra; species Lutra lutra. The sequence goes on from NC_062280.1 coordinate 171,943,568, forward strand.
GTTTCCTATCTGTTGCTATTGAGTGCTCAATACACGGCTAGTGTCATTGAGAAGCTGAGTCTGTACGTTTTTTTCTAACACATTTAAATTTAAGTAGCCATATGTGACTAGATGCTATCGCATTGCACAACTCAGGTATCAGGTTTCTAGAAAGCAACTTAATAACACATATCAACAATTCAAAAATGTCTATATATGTGTATATATATATATATATATATATTTGTAGAGATTTTATTTATTTAGAGCAGTTTTAGGTTCACAGTAAAATTGAGTGGATGTCACAGAGATTTCTCACATACCCACTGCCTCCACTTAATATATATTTTATTTTTAGTGCTATATTCCATGGTAAAATATATAAGAATGTTTATCATAATACTGATATTCTAAATGGAATGAGAAGAGCCAAATAAATGATGGTACAAGCCTTGACTGTGAAAATTTTGGCTCAATATAAAATTAAATACATGGGTTAATGGTTATGCTATGGTGTTAAGTAAATATACATAGAGTCAAACTTTCCAAATAGTGTTATCCCAAATATATATACATACATATATGTATATGTATATATATATATAAAACACATAATTAAAATAATTAAAGGAAGTAAGCCAAATATTAATGGCTTTATTTTTGAATAATGCACATACAGATGATTTTAGTTTTTTTTATATTTTTCTTGTAATTTTAAAATTTTATATATTGAAAGTGATTACTTCTTAAGTGGAAAAATCCTTAGTACATATTATCTTAAATCAGCTGTAAATATTACAGAAGACATGAAAATAAGAATTGAGAAAAGAGTAGTGGCTTTGACAACTGGAAAGTGAGTGATGGAATCTGATAAAGCAAATTAAGGTAGATGGTCTTGGAAGAGGTAAAAAAGGACCATAGAGTGAATAGGGAAAAGAGGCCTGAGCACATCAGGTCTTCTTCCTCTTCAGGTGTGGCTCTGAAAGGAAGGAGGAAATTATGTCATAATCGTATCATCTTTTGAGAATCTACCAAATATTGTACTTGATTTTTTACATTTAGCTGACAAAACAATTAAATGTCATAATGTCCATGTATAATAAAAAAATCCTGAGGCATAGAGACACTAATTTGTCTTGCAAAAACAAAGCAACTGATATTAAAACCTGGTGGTTTCCACTATATGCCACGGTCTCTTACAAAATTAGAAGTAAGGTCAGGTGAATGTGTCTTCTTTCTTTCTTTCCTTCCATCCATCCCTTCCCTTTCCCCCATCCTCCCTCCCTCCCACCCTTCCCCCCTTTCTCCTTCCTTCCTTCCTTCTAGCAAAGACCCATCAAAGGACAGAGGAAAGAATCACAGAACACTGTGTTCTCCTACAAATTTAATTTCCTTGTCCACAGAATAGAGCAGTCAACTGAAGAATTTGGGTTCAGGCCAGCCTGGATTCTGATCCCTGCTCTATCTTAAATTCCCTGCTCAACTTCACGCATACTGTTTTGCCCCTCCAGCCTCAGTTTTCTCATTTATCCAGTGGAGGTAACATCTACCTCAGAAAGTTGTTATGAAGATTAGGAAGATAACGTATGTAAAAGCATCTAGCATGACGCTCAGCACAAAATAGCCCCAACACTGGCTGATGTAGTTATTGATATGGTTTTGTTATAATATGATTGAATTATTCTTGATTTTTTTGAGGTGATAGAGGGCAGGTCTCGATCCTGTCATATATTTAGATACATCCCATATTTCAGTATGAAATGATGAATAAAACTGTCATCACTGGATGATTCATTCCCTTAGCAAACTTCCATTAATGCCAACCACGTGCCTAATACGGCCCTAGGAAGTGGGGATGGAAAACTGAGTTAAACAATGACCCTCTTCTAACAAGCCCAGAGACACTTACATAAAATGATTATCAGAAAACAGTTAGTAATTGTTGATAGAGACCTAAGCTGAGTGCTGGGGAAGCCTGGACGAGGTAGCGCTCTGGCTGGGGCAGTTGCAAAGGCATCAGAGAGAAGATGACTTTTGATAGTGATAATACCAAATACTATCTTCTAGGGACCAAGAACAATGCTAAAAGTTTTGCATATTTTATTGCATTTGCTTTTCACTACATCATCCTGCCTGCGACCTCAGGACGCTCAGTGAGATGTTGCAATATTAACACATCCTTTGATATGCCATCCAGAGAACTAGAGGGTACAGGGTTCTCCAAGTGTTTTCTATGGGAAGCTTCCCTTCACAGATGCTACCGGAAAAGGACTCCACAGTCAAATATATTTGAGAAACAAGGAAAGCTTTTGCCTCTTGGAGTATTGCTATGCATGGTGATTTTTCTAGGTTCTGAAAAGACTTCTTGAGATTTTTTTAACTCAGACTTCTCTTGATGGTATCTACATTAAAAAAAAAAAAAAAACCTTGTAAATGTTATCATTTACCTTCTAAGCAAATATCTGTATGCATTCTGAAGTGCTCTTTCGTACAGGCAGAGTCACAGAAGTGATAATGACTTCTGTTACATCTTTTAAGGTATTTCTGATCAAAGTGGTGCAGGCTTGATTGGGTGGAAGTAGCAGTAAGAGAAGCTGAAAAATCGTGAAGTGGTAGAAAGTTCGGGACCAGAAAACAACAGATCTGTGTCTTCTAGGAGACTGTTGTTGAGAAGAGGGTAACTTGCTAAAAATAAATGTTAAACTCCTGTAGAATTTCAGGAAGTTGATGTCAGGACAAAGGGTTCAGAAAACCTATAACTATCATTACACTAACATCAACTAATACACTCAGTTTATATTATTTTGTTTGGTTTTACTCTTTCTCAAGCCATTCCTAATTAAACTTACCCTTTGTCATTTTTTTCATGTTTCCCCAATATTCTAAAATTTGATTCTATAATATTACCTGTCGACGAGCAAAGCTTCTGAAATCTCTGAAAAACACTTTAAGTAGTTCATAGTATTTAACTGCATGATTGGTTTTCAATGATACTGGAGTCATGACCTGAATTTTCTTATCAAGCACGATGAATCTTTTCTTATGTCTGGTTAATTATTACCACTGGATGAATATCTGTTTAATGTAATGAAACTGAAGTGAGTCTTACACTGTTTCATTTTGATGTTGTGATGTAAATGTGATGTCGTGGAAGTTGATTAAATGATAAAAAGACATATTCTAGGGATGTCCCTCCCTACGATCTCACCTCTTTTGTCCTTGGGCTCTTTATTTAAGTTTCTAATTGTCTTTAAATGGGAATTTCCTGGAAGTGGCCCATGCTCCAGTAGGTGATAGACACAAACACAACTTTAGGGAGAAACTCAAACAGATTGCCCCTCAGAGGAAAATGTAAGTGGCCAGAAAGGAACGAGATGGGGTTTGACAGCTCAGTTGCAAAAAAATATATATATCTCAGGGGTGAGCACCCGGTGTTGCCTGGTTCCCTTTTGGTTTGGGACAAGCATGGTGGGATGCGGAAGAGCCTGGTGGGATGCGGGAGAGGAGGACTCCCAGACACCCGTGAGTCATGGCCTCTGCTGGAAGGAGAAAGGGCTAGAAACAGCAGGGGCACAAGCGTTCAGGAGATCCGCTTTCCTTTCCTTCTCCGCAGTCAACCCAGATTTTACCACGTACATCTCCTCTTTTCCTTACGCTACGGTAAGGGAGAAAAAAATTAAATAAGGGCTTACTTTTTTAATTAAATGTAGTACCACTTAGGAAGATGTATGCTAATCTGAGGCCAAATCTGCCGCCCTCAGCTTTACAAGATGCTGGCCCCAGCAGAGGCTGTAAAGCTCTCGATAAGAGCGGCGAGGAGCAAGGTGCAGGTCCCCCAGCGATAACCTCCTGACTCCGATATTATAGGTCTTTCTGCTGGAATTGAGTTCTACATCTTACTCGATGGGTTATTGTCACAGATGAGTAATGAACGCACCCTGCCCGAGTCCCAGGGTGCAGGAGGCAGTCGGCCGGGCAGCGGGGCGGCAGATGCAGGGAAGGCAGTCAAAGGCGCAGTGACAGCGGCGATCGCGCGGGCCGGGCGGTGGGGGTGGGGGGCGCCGCCGCGGGCTGGGCTGTGGGCGGGGGCGGGAGCGTGGGCATCCATCACCGCGCTCCCGGGGCTCAGGCGCGGCGCCGGGAAGGCAGCCCGGACCGCAGAACAAAGGCCGACCGTGACGTAGGGCGCACCTCTGCCGACGGGGAGTTTGCGGGGCTGGGTTCCAGAAGGGGACAGAAAGGGCAGCTACCGCCGCCGCCCGCTGAAGGCCGAAGGCGCGATGAGGGGGCGCGTTTAGGGCAGTCTGTTTCCGTTCCTTCCCGCGCTCCTTTGTGAACCTGAGTGTGTTTATTTGGGCGTCGGGTTCCCCCCAGGCTCCTAACGAGATGGGGAAGGCGCTGCAGGCTTGGTAGGAGCTCTCAGTTAGTTTCTGGTGAGAATTTTAAACATCATGTTTGGGCAACTTCTAGGATCTAACAGATGACACCATGAAGTGTGACTTTAAAATCCCCGCGTGCCATGCATTTACATATTCTAAAATTTACCGCTGAACTGAGAACCCGACCAGTTGTCTGCAGTGAATCCTGATGTTCTGCTTGACCATTTCCTCTCTGGAAGTTGGAGGTTGGGGGCAGGGGTAGGAGAGAGAGAGAGAGAGAGAACAAACATGCTTCTAGCTAAGGACAGCAAGACTTTTAAGAGCGGAAATTGAAAACCTGTGACCTTTCTCTGAGCTTAAGATAATGCCCAGTGTTTAGGAATGATGACTTAGAGCCAAGTAAACCAATTGACATTTTCTTTTATAATTCTGTAGTGATGGCATTGCACTGAAGGATGTGATAAAGTGATTCATGCATAATGATTCTTATTTGGAAAGATTTTTATACTCTTCACATTTGGCGAAGTAGTTCTTTTTTTTTTTTTTTTAAGATTTTATTTATTTATTTGACAGAGAGAGATCACAAGCAGGCAGAGAGGCAGGCAGAGAGAGAGGAGGAAGCAGGCTCCCTGCCAAGCAGAGAGCCTGATGCGGGGCTCGATCCTAGGACCCTGAGATCATGACCCGAGCCTAAGGCAGCGGCTTAACCCACTGAGCCACCCAGGCGCCCCAGGCGAAGTAGTTCTAATGCTTATCTTAAGAAAGGTGTTGGGGCACCTGGGTGGCTCAGTGGTTTAAGCCTCTGCCTTCGGCTCAGGTCATGATCCTGGGGTACTGGGTTTGAGCGCCGCATCGGGCTCTCTGCTCAGCAGGGAGCCTGTTTCCCTTCCTCTCTCTCTGCCTCTCTCTCTGCCTACCTCTCTGCCTGCTTGTGATCTCTCTGTGTCAAATAAATAAATAAATAAAAATCTTAAAAAAAAAAAAAAAGAAAGGTGTTAAGTCAGAAATTCTTGGAGGAAAAGGATGGAGAATGTGGAATTAAGCACTGATAGGTAGAGTAAGTAGAGTTCAGGTCTGGGGGGAAAATAGGAGAGACAAAGTCTCCCCCGCTTCAGACCAAGAGTTCAAGGGTGTCCGGCCTGGGTGACACAGGGCCACAGTAAACTTGCTGCCTGGCCAGTGACCTGCCGGAGAATAGGGAGGGTCCTCTGCATTCCTTTTTCTTTGCAATGATGAAATTGTGTTAGAGATACCTAATGACCTGGTAGAAGTATGTTTCTTTCTTGTGATTTAGTTCTTTTTGAAAGATAACTCGTTTTTTTTTCTTTTTTCATTTTTAGTCAGTATTCTATGACAGAGCCCCACCTCTGCACTGCCCCTATTCTATGCTGATTAGAGAAGAAGCAAGTAAGAGACATTGAACTAGTTGTCAACCTACCTAAATCTACTTCAGTGCTGTTACTAATTGTTTGGCCTTTGGCAAGTGGTTTCATCTTGGGGTGTATGGGGGGAGGCTCCTTTTTCTCATCTGTAAAATCCACACTTGACAGTGGAGTTTCATTGGCTTTTTACTCATTCCCCATAAATGCAATTGAACTACAAAGTCTTCACCTGTCTCTACTTGCCTTTGAACAAAGGATTCAGAAATTGAAATGAAAGGTCTATCATGAATTAGGATACACTGCCCATTCCAACAGTAAGTTTTGCTAAACTCATGTGTATAGTATATGAGATGAAGTACCCTGGTGCCTCAAATATGGGGAAATCTTATGTGTTTTTAGATAATTACATAGAATATCCCAGTAGCTGCAAAATTAACACATCAAAAACCATAACTTTTGATCCCCAATTTGCAGGGCTGTCCCCTTCTGATTTCTTGTCTGGGACTATCTGTGTGGTTCAGGTTCACTTCTGAGGGCTATTAAAGCCTCACATCTTATTATAATACAGTGTCCTGAGTCCAATACAGTGCCATGAGTCCAAAGCAGACCCAGTTCCATCAGAATCCCGGTGCATTAGTTAGCCGATACTCCATGCAAAAATGACCCAGGCCTGTGTGGGGTTGCAGAACTCTCCTAACAGCAAGATCATCCTTTGGACAAATATATTTAGTTTCCATGGTCCTGGAAATAAAAAAGTTGAACCAGAGAACTCATAGCCACTCTTATTTCAGAAGAACAGTTGACTATCCCATCACTTGAAGTAAATCAGGGAGTCCTATTCTGAACCAGGGAAGAAAGAGATCGAACAAGTACATCATGATTTGGAAAATCAATTCTGTTAGTTATCCTTCCACCCACAGCAGTACCCCAATAGGCTCGTGTCAAATGAGTATTAATGAATGTTTTTCTGAATGTGTGATTCTAATGGATAGGGTCATCATATTGTTATTTTTTTACACCCAATTTTTCAATTTTGCAAATGGCTGAATTAGCTTTAAAAGTATACGAAATGCTTGATTTCCAGAAGAAAGGGGGAAAACGTCCTCACAACTAGAAGACTGAGCATGAAACCTAAAAGTCTAACTTAGCTTTAGCTTAAGATGTTGATTGTAGATAAGAATCTGAAAATGTTATTTAGTGACAGAACACATTAAAAAATGTATATACACGTGTGTGTGTGTGTGTGTGTGTGTGTGTGTGTGTGTGTGTGTGTGTGTGTATTTCTCCAGATTAACATTTCTCAGGTGGTGTTCATTTTGATTCTTGCAGAAATATCAAGAAACCAACTTCGTGGTGTACTAAAAACTGATAGAGCAGATAAAATCATGGAAAGCGCGAACAACTATTTATTCCTTGCTCCATAGAGATTATATTGGCAAGAGAAAAATCTTCTGGAGTGGAAGTAATTCCAGGGCTTGGTCTTCTGAAATGGGATGCTCTCTTTGTAGAGTCTGCTGTGGCCCGTGCCCTTCCATGTTCTAATGCATTTGAACCACTGCTAAAAAGAAACTAAGTTCTTGTTAGAATTTAAAGCACAGGATCCATTTCTGCCTAACAGTCTTGTAGCTGCACATTCCCTGAAGTGTATCCCATCTGCTTTTGGGAGCTCTCATTGCAATATGCAGTGATTGCAGGATAAGCACACCATTTTCCTGTCAATACTTTCCTATTAGCCTCCTGGATCCATACATCATCATCTTGCTGGCCTGCAGTTTGCTTATCTTTGTCTCCGAGGCTGCCTTTGATTTATCTAACACCCAAGCTAATGAGGCATGGAGCCCAGGGTGGCTCCAAGGATAATGCACTCCTGTATAAAAATGCTTAAGGAAGGATCAAGTGCTAATCCATCCTAGACTAAAAGGCCTAGCCCTTCAACAAATGTTGTATTTCTTAATCGCTAAACTAAGACTATAATAGCTCCCCCTTAAGCTACTACCATCAGTAAAACTATACACACTAACTACATGCAATTTACCAAAAGAACTGAAAATTGGATTTTAATTTGTGCTTCCCAAAAAAGAAAAAGCCAAAAAATAGTTTCTATCTTAGCAACAGTTATCACCATTATTTGACAGCATTCTTATACAAAAATAAGTTAGCTTTAATATTTAATTTACAGTAATAGTTTTATATTCCCTCGCTGGGACCTATGTTTTTCCAAAGACAAAAATAACAGAAGCTACAATGTTACTGTGGCAAGGATAAATCAAGCCAGCTATTTCAATAATGGAGGTAATTACAAAGTGTACATATCTGAAATGTACCGAGTGGTTAGGGGTTGTTTAATTAACATAAAAATTTCAATATCTTCAGCAAGTGTATTGGTATCACAAAAGCATTGTTAAAAATGTACTTTAAAGTAGTAATGATCTTCAGTATTTCAGTTACACATATTTTTAGCCATCCAAACACTTTTTACTGATACATGATGTATTCTACATCATTGCAACTAGACAGCACAGGCTAAAGAAGCTAGTTTGGATTTAATTTGGTCCATATAAATATGTGACCTCGAAATGTAGTCCCAAAATATTTCTCTTAGAAATAATGTCCAAGTAGGACATCTACATTAAAACTATATGCGTAAAAAATCCCCATATACCTACTCCCCGTCACTTGCTTTTTTCAAGATAAAAAACCCAGGGTACAGAGGTTTTCTTAAAATGTTTTGCTCTTTCTTTTGATCATATGCAATGACATTATTTGCAGAAGATTCTTCCCCTGGTGAATTTCCCACCAATAGGAGGCTCAACACTATTCTACTTAAAAGCAAACACGGAAGGAAGTAAAGGAAGAGAGGGAGAGAGAGAAAGAAAATGAGAGAGGAGAGAGAATTAGTGGAGAGAGAGAGAGAAAGGGGGAAAGAGACAGAGAGTGAACAAATGCCCGTCTGCAACTAGATCATGGCAAAAGTCCCAGGAGAAGAAAGGTTCGCTCGGGAGCGCAGAGCAACAAGAAAATCCTTCACCTACTGGTTCACTTTATGCCCCTGAGGACCTGACCAAGGTAATAAGTCCTTTTATTGGTCACTAACTGACATTATTGAGAACCAGGGTGGAATTTAATGATGTGACATTATTAGGAATTGTTATTGAGATGTAAATGATCTTTGGTTGGTGTATTTAAGTCACATAGAGAACCTAGTTTAGAATGAAAATTACTTATTGATTATTAGAGCAATTAACAGAATAAATTTTAGTGCTGCTATTAACATTTTCCTAAAGTCCAAAACTGTTTCAGCATAAACTCAGCAGAACATTTAATTGGTCTGGGGCTCAAAGATTATCTTCTATGGGGAGAAACTTAAAGGATTTAAAAAAGGCTTTTTTATTTTTAATTTTTTTTTTAAAAGACTTTATTTATTTATTTGACAGAGAGAGATCACAAGTAGACGGAGAGGCAGGCAGAGAGAGAGAGAGAGAGGGAAGCAGGCTTCTTGCTGAGCAGAGAGCCCGATGTGGGACTCGATCCCAGGACCCTGAGATCATGACCTGAGCCGAAGGCAGCGGCTTAACCCACTGAGCCACCCAGGCGCCCTTTATTTTTAATTTTTATTTAAATTTTAGTTGGTTAGCATGTAGGGCAATATTGGTTTCAGGAGTAGAATTCAGCAATTCATCACCTGCACACAATACCCCGTACTCATCACAAGTGCCCTCCTTACTTACAGGACTTTTAAAAGACCATAAAACAACTGCTAAAATCTATTCTAAAATATTTGGGGTCCTTCCATTTTGGCTTTAGCAGAGGGCAAAACAAACAAATAAACAAAATGTCAGAATGAGGTGAAGCTTCATAAATTTTACTGCATTAGGAATGTCCTATTCCATTTTTGCTCTATAGACACAACCAGCCAGAAACATTTGAGACCAATTGAAGTGGAATCTGTATTGTAGATTTCTTCTTCTCTTTCCTTTTGTTAACATCTATCAGTCAGCATCACTCATCACTATGGGGTTGATTTCCTTTAGTTGTAATTCTTTCTTTCTTCTATTAGTCTTTATTTGAAGGGTAGAATCAGTTTTTAGAATATGGCTTTTGCCAAAACTGATCATCCTTTCTATGACTTTCAAGAAGTAAGAATGGTGTGGACAGTTCCATACACTGAGATGTAGAATAAAAATTAATTAGGCGCCTAATTCAATGTCTAATTTTTGAAATTTGCTTGCATTATTTTGATGTCATGGGCAAACTTTTTTGTTTTGTTCATTTTGTTTATTACTATATTATTGCCATAAATCTCATCTCAGGAGGCCGGCCTGTCCATGGTGCTGTGCTGGGTACTCTTCAAAAGGAAATCTAATAGACCCAATCTGTTAACTGATAGCCATGGTTATGCAGAGTCTTAAAAGATATGCAAAAACCTGAGTAAGAATTTGAGCTAAATTATTGTATTGGTTTCTTGGGGCTGCCATAGCAAAGTGATTTAAGACAGTAGACATTGTCTGGAGGTCAGAAGTCCAAAATCAAGATGTCAGCAGGACAGGATTATGCTCCCTCTGAATGCTGTAGGGAAGAACCCTTTTTTGTCTCTTATCTAGCTTTTAGTGGCTTCTGGAAATCCTTGTCATTCCTTGGTTTATAGCGCACCACTCAAGTCATGGCTTCTGCATTCACAAGGCCTTCTCTGTGTGTGTCTCTGTCTTTCTCTGTGTCTTGTCCTCCCCTTGGGAGGACACTGGTCATTGGATTTAGGGCCCTATTCCAATATATCCTCATCTTAATTGGATTACATCTACAAAGACTCTACTTCCAAATAAATTCAGAGGTTTGAGAAGTAGGACTGTCATATCTTTTTGGGGGAGTCACAATTCAATCCATTATAGCCATATATATGAAACCACCATTTCTCACCTGTGTCATCAACAACAGCTACAGCTTTTTTAAAATTAACATATAATGAATGTATTATTTGCTTCAGGGGTACAGGCCTGTGATTCATCAGTCCTACACGATTCACAGCACTCACCATAACACATGCCTTCCTCAATGTCCATCACCCAGCGAGCCCATCTCCCCACTCCTCTCCCCTCCAGCAACCCTCAGTTGTTTCCTGAGATTAAGAGTCTTTTATGGTTTGTCTCCCTCTCTGGTTTTGTCTTGTTTCATTTTTCCCTCCCTTCTGCTATGATCCTGTCTTCTTTCTCAAATTCCTCATATCAGTGAGATCATATGATAATTGTCTTTTCTCTGATTGACTTACTTAGCTTAACATTATACCCTCTAGTTCCATTCACGTTGTTGCAAATGGCAAGATTTTGTTTTGATGGCTGCATAGTATTCCATTATATATATATCTTTATCCATGTTCTTTATCCATTCATCTGTCAATGGACATCTGGGCTCTTTCCATAGTTTGGCTATTGTGGACATTGCTGCTATAAACATTTGGGTGCATGTATCCCTTCAGATCCCTACATTTGTATCTTTTGGGAAAATATCCAGTAATGCAATTGCTGCGTTGTAGAGTAGCTCTATTTTCAACTTTTGGAGGAACCTCCATACTGTTTTCCAGAGTGGCTGCGCCAGCTTGCATTCCCACCAAGTGTAGGAGGGTTCCCCTTTCTCCACATCCTTACCAACACCTGTTGTTTCCTGACTCCTTAATTTTAACCATTCTGACTGGTGTGAGGTTGTATCTCACTGTGGTTTTGATTTGGATTCCCCTGATGCCAAGTGATAACAACAGCTACTGTTTAGTGAGAGTCTAACATGTGCTAGGCACATTGCAAGCTTTCTAAACCTGTGAAAAGAAAGTACTATAATTCCAATTTGTGCATAAAGAAATGGAGCTTTAGATGCCTTCCCCAACATCAGAAAGCTTGGGAGTGGCACAGCCAGTATTTAAGTCCAGGTCCTTCCTATTCCGAATCTCACGCACTTTTCCTTCTGCAGTCTTTGTGTATTAAAAAGAATGTAAAGTGCTTATACTTGGTTTGGTAGTAGATTCAGTCTTTACATAAAAATGACTTAAATATATATGTAAATATTCAGATTTTAGAGAAGAAACCAGTGGTTAATCAAAATGACAAATGAATACTACCCCTGTGAGTACAGCTCCAAACTTGGAGTATTCTGAGAAACGACATAAAATACGAAGGCTCCTTCCAATGTTCATTTTTTATAGTTCTAAAGGCACCACATATTTTAGCAAAAATGTCTGTTAAAAGACATTATAAAGCAGACCAATGAAATTTTTTAAAAAGTTGAAATAACTGAACAGATTTCTCTTTGGAGAGGTCTTAGGGGGATAATTTCAGATGTGGGCACTCTGCTTATATTGACATAGGTATTTTATTTTCAAATTGCTTTACTGTGAAGTTTCTAATTCGACATTATGCTTGCTGAAGCTTAAAGTACTTTACAAAAACAGCTTAATTCTATCTCTAAGTGAAAAGAGGAGAATGAGTTTTTAAATATGCTTTTATTATTTCTTTATCACACAACTGAGAGGGACAATAAGATATTCTAATTAGAGTTTGCATTTATTTGTCTTTATTAGTGAAGGTGAGCATTTAAAAAATTTTATTTCTTGGCCATTTACAATGATTTTTTTTGCCTGCCGATGTCCTTAGCTCTTCGTATGATATATGTGTTTGGGAGGGAACTGGGCATTTTTTATCCTGATGGTTTGTAAAAATTCTTTCTATAGCTAGGGTATTAATGATTTGTCTGTCACATTTGTTCCTTAATGTTTTTCCCTGCCTACCTATTTCTGTGTAACTTTGCTAATAGTACTTTTCTTTGAACTCTCTTTTCCCTTTCTAATTCTTTTTTTTTAAGACTTTTTAAAAAAAAAAGATTATTTATTTATTTATTTGACAGAGATCACAAGTAGGCAGAGAAGCAGGCAGAGAGAGAGCAGGAAGCAGGCTCCCTGCTGAGCAGAGAGTCCCATGTGGGGCTCCATCCCAGGACCCTGGGATTATGACCTGAGCCGAGGGCAGAGGCTTTAACCCACTGAGCCACCCAGGTGCCCCTCCCTTTCTAATTCTTATGTCACCAAAGTTATTGCTCTGTTTCTTTATGAGTCTCTCTTTAAGGCTATGTTCAAAAACAAACAAACATTCCACACGCCAAGGCTATTTAAGTATTTTCCTAACATTTTTACAATTTTTACCATCACCCTCGTAATTATGATTTTGCATTTTAATCTGTAATCCACGGAATGACTTCGGGACCATGTTTCAGGTCTTCATTCTCAGAAAGATCAGGAAGAAATACGGTTCTTAGGTAAAGTAGCAACTATGATGCTCCAGACTGCGGGATGACACTCCTTGCCGGGGGACCTGCTGCAGAGTCTCCCTGAAGCTCAAGTTCTTTAGCTCCAATGAAGTAATACGAGCGAAAACCCGTATGCTGTCAGACTGCTTTCCTCATCCCAGGCTCAGTTTCCCCACTATCGACCTGCAGAGTGTTGCTTTTGCCTCTAATTCTTCAGAAGCTCTTGCCTCTCATGTAATTGCTCTTTGATTGTGCCATTCGTTAACTGAGATGTCAGACTATGTGTAATGCAAAAGATGAGGGGACATCACAGGTGAACAGTACCTGTCCTAGCCTGTTTGTTAATCTCTAAAGAAGAGGTAACGATACTTCGTCGTATGGTTGCTATGAGAAAATAAGTGAAATGATTCATATAAAGCAAGTAAGAGCCGTTAGAGTGATTGTTAGTGTTATTAGTGTTACTGATATTGCTTCAAGTCTGATCAAAGATTTTGTTTGGGGGAGTTTTAAATATCCACTAAGTTGGGGTTTAGCTTTGGATTTCAATTATTTGTACTAACGTTGCTCCTGTTGCAACATTAATATAGACCATGTGGGCCATTATTTAACCCATGGAAATGTGGATGGCTTCAGGGTAACCTAATAAAGTATCAGGGAAAAAAGTAAAACTTTTAAAATACACTTTTAGGGTCCAGCTACTAAATATCATCTTCTAAAAATTATGGAATGATAATTAGGAAATGACCTAGAAATTTGAAAGCATCACTTAAGGATACTTAGGGAATTACTGAACAAGTTTTTATTTTGTAGTACTTAGTGTTTTGCAACAATATTCTTTGCATTACACGTTGCAAAAGATATGTCGTGGTAATGCAGATGACATTTCAATTTCTACCTTATTCATTTTTATTTTTCAAGAATTGAATTACAAGATTGAACCAGACTACTTAATCAGCTTCTTAAAGATTAATAACAAAGTAGACAAACGAGGTGGAGAATATAAACTGCTTCATTCACTGGAGCATATACAAATTCTTAATTTTAATGGAAATTTTCTCTGAGTCAGCAAAAACACACATGGGCTTTTTTCCTCTGAATCAATCTAAGCACATTGGGTCAATAGCAGACAATTGAGCAACTGTCACTCTCCTGTAACGATATCCATCAGAAAAAAAAAAAGTATAATTACAAACTTGTATTTCACTTGCTTAGTGTTCTAAAGCTCTAGATACTATAAAAGGCCATAGAGGTGGGCCGGCTTATTTACTCATTTACCTTATTTACCAGCTGGCTTCATTGCCTTCCACAATACTTCAGACTAGAATTGTCTTAGATCATGCTGGAATCCTTTAAAATGTACTCACCTTACCAAAGGAAATCTTAATTTTATGCTAGTGTGTGTGTGTGTGTGTGTGTGTGTGTGTGAACCATTGAAGATATGTTTGCCTTTTCTATACTCAAAACACATGTGGTTTTAGATATTTTTTGAGCTAATTTTTCAGGCGAGTAGTACCAACATTAGATAAAAATTGCTTCATGCTAATCATAGGCATTATTAATTGAAAACCACATGCTTAGTAATTAGCCTGTAGGGTTTGTCTTCCTGCCAGGACAGGGAAGATTCCCTGGATAGAAGACGTCATGCGGACTAAACTGATGCTGTGCTTGTTCTCAGCCAAAAGGCCAAGACGTGAGGCAGTCAACCGGCGGGAACTGAGCAGCCAGTCAAATGGTTTGGTCCCTGCTGGGTGTAAGGTCATGGACAGGGTGCCGTGAGGGCTCTCGGATGAAGCAGAAGACACAACAAGCTGTTCGAAGTCTAATGAGGAGAAAAAGGACTGTTGGAAACAGAATAAAACAATAACAGATCTAACAGAAATGATGAATAAGGATTATTTTCAATGATCAAAGATTCCAAATTAGGTAATTGGTGAGTATTCTAAACACAATGAAATCTTTTCCTCTGGTAAGTTTTGTTTAGGATTAAAAGCTACCGATTGTTTCTGGTCTTTATTTTATTTTTTATTTTTTTTTTCCATTTTATTTTATTTTATTTCTTTTCAGTGTTCCAGCATCCATTGTTTATGCACAACACCCAGTGCTCCATGCAATACGTGCCCTCCATAATACCCACCACCAGGCTCTCCCAAACCCCCACTCTCTCCCCTCCAAAACCCTCAGTTTGTTTCTCAGAGTCCATAGCCTCTCATGGTTTGTCTGCCCCTCTGATTCCCCCAACTCACTTCTCCTCTCCATCTCCCAATGTCCTCCGTGTTATTCTTATGCTCCACAAGTAAGTGAAACCATATGATAATTGACTCTCTCTGTTTGACTTATTTCACTCAGCATAATCTCTTCCAGTCCCGTCCATGTTGATACAAAAGTTGGGTATTCATCCTTTCTGTTGGAGGCATAATACTCCATTGTATATATGGACCACATCTTCTTTATTCATTCCTCTGTTGAAGGGCATCTTGGTTCTTTCCAAAGTTTGGTGACTGTGGCCATTGTTCCTATGAATGTTGGGGTACAGATGGCCCTTCTTTTCACTACATCTGTATCTTTGGGGTAAATACCCAGTGGTGCAATTGCAGTGTCATAAGGTAACTCTATTTTTAATTTCTTAATGAATCTGCACACTGTTTTCCAAAGTGGCTGCACCAACTTGCATTCCCAGCAACAGTGTAAGAGGGTTCCCCTTTCTCCACATCCTCTTCAACACATGTTGTTTACTGTCTTGTTGATTTTGGCCATTCTACCGGGTATAAGGTAGTATCTCAATGTGTTTGTTTTTTTTTTTAAGATTTTTATTTATTTATTTGACAGACAGAGATCACAAGTAGGCAGAGAGGCAGGCAGAGAGAGAGGAAGGGAAGCAGGCTCCCTGCTGAGCAGAGAGCCCGATGCGGGACTCGATCCCAGGACCCTGAGATCATGACCTGAGCCAAAGGCAGCGGCTTAACCCACTGAGCCACCCAGGCGCCCTCAATGTGGTTTTGATTTGAATCTCCCCGATGGCTAATGATGATGAACATTTTTTCATGTGTCTGTTAGCCATTTGTATGTCTTCTTTGGAGAAGTGTCTGTTCATGTCTTCTGCCCATTTTTTGATATGATTATCTGTTTTGTGTGTGTTGAGTTTGAGGAGTTCTTTATAGATCTTGGATATCAGCCCATTGTCTGTAGTGTCATTTGTGAATATCTTCTCCCATTCTATGGGTTGCCTCTTTGTTTTGTTGACTGTTTCATTTGCTGTGCAGAAGCTTTTGATCTTGATGGAAGTCCCAAAAGTTCTTTTTTGCTTTTGTTTCCTTTGCCTTTGGAGACATATCTTGAAAGAAGTTGCTGTGGCTGATGTTGAAGAGATTGCTGCCTATGTTCTCCTCTAGGATTTTGATAGATTCCTGCCTCACATTGAGGTCTTTTATCCATTTCGAGTTTATCTTTGTGTATGGTGTAGGAGAATGTTCGAGTTTCATTCTTCCACATGTAGCTGTCCAATTCTCCCAGCACCATTTATTGAAGAGACTGTCTTTTTTTCCACTGTATATTTTTTCCTGCTTTGTCGAAGATTATTTGACCATAGAGTTGAGGGTCCATATATGGGCTCTCTACTCTGTTCCACTGGTCTATGTATCTGTTTCTGTGCCAGTACCATGCTGTCTTGGTGATCACAGCTTTGTAGTAAATCTTGAAACAATCTTATAATTTGTAAGGAACCAGAAGAGACTCCACATTGCTAAGGAAATGTTGAAAAAGAAAAACAAAACTGGGGGCATTACATTGCCTTATTTCAAGCTTGTTTCTGGTCTTTAATGGATACTGTTGATTGCCTGCCCAGAGGCTACTCCTCTGTTCTTCCTTCCAGAAGAGAATTTTCATGAGGGGCTTCCTGAGAAGACAATGGGTACTTGACATTCCCTTGCTAACTCTTGTTGGTGGACTGTGGTGGACATGTGACCAAGTTGGACCAATTAGATGAAGGGAAAGGTTTTTTATTCCATGCTGAAGGGAAGTCGCCTCTTCCTTTTAGCCAGATACACTCAGGAAAGCTT
The DNA here is from genome assembly GCF_902655055.1 of Lutra lutra. Taxonomy (NCBI): domain Eukaryota; kingdom Metazoa; phylum Chordata; class Mammalia; order Carnivora; family Mustelidae; genus Lutra; species Lutra lutra. Next base: position 171,960,647 of record NC_062280.1, read on the forward strand.
TGAATCCCAGTTGTTACTGGACACCCTCCTGTGACCAATAAAGAAGCCAATCTGAGAACCAAGTGAATATATACGGAGGGCTTGAGATTGCCCTACCAACAGCTTCTTGTTATATGGCTAGATTTTAAAAGCTACTTGGAGTTGGAATTTCTGAAAAGATCCTAAAGTCTACATTCTCTTATAAGGATGAGATCACCATTGAAAGCAATTGTGTACTACATTTAAATAAAACATTTTCATTTATTGTATGTATGATTTTCTTATCATACTATGTCTTTGAAAGCTGTCTGCCTTATCAAGCCCACTGTCCATTGAAAAAAGCTGAGCATTTAGACTTGGTGGTATTTGATTTTACAGATTAGTTTTAAACTTACTTTCAAAGTTTCATTTTTCTCAGCCATAAAATTGAGTTAATTATATTTCTTTCACAAGCGTGCACTGATACATAGTAGGCAATCTCTATTAAGTATTTAATTTTGGGGACACCTGGGTGGAACAGTCATTAAGCCTCTGTCTTTGGCTCAGGTCATGATCCCAGGGTCCTGGGATGGAGCCCCACATTGAGCTCCCTGCTTGTTGGGAAGCCTGCTTCTCCCTCTCCCACTCCCCCTGCTTGTGTTCCTATTCTCACTCTCTCTCTGTCAAGTAAGTAAAATCTTTTTTAAAAAGTAATTTTTAAAGTCAGAGTTACAATGCAACATGATGTCAAGTAATTATATATTATTTTTAGCTGTTAGGAAGCCACATTCTTCCAAAATTCAACACTTACTAAGGCCATGCCTTTTAAATCATGCACCTGGTTTAAACAGCATATCTGCACTTCAGTTTATGGCTGAGATGATTCCAAAAATCCACAAGGAAAATCCTTCAACCACTGATTAGCCTTTTTTTTTTTCAGTCTAAGTCTGATATAGATCATGTTGATTCAGGAAAAAAGGGAGATTTATAGCTATCTGTACTTGAGTTTATAGCTGAGATGATCCCAAAAATCCACAAGGAAAATCCTTCAACCACTCTGATTACCTTTTTTTTTTTTTTAAGTCTAATATAGATCATTGATTGATTGGTTGATTCAGGGGGAAAAAAAAGCAAGATCTATAGATATGCACCAGGCTAGACAAATCCCTTTAGCCCAAAGATTGCAAAGGCATCTCCTGGCTGAGAGAGCCCATTTACATGAACTTAGTTCCCCAGGCCGTGGTTCAGACCACAGCAGAGTGGGATCCTTTCTTCTCAGGTTCTGTGACTTCCTCTGCAGGCTGACCTTTTCTTACTGCTAATCCAGTATCTGTATTCCATAATTTGTGTAGCGTAGTAAATTGGTGGTCATTCACTGTGCGAAGTCAGGGTATAAACTGACCCTCTGGACACTTCCTGGCACTCTCTCTCCTTGCTTTGAGACTCATCAGACCCACTGTCCGTGACTGAAGCCCTGTTTACATGACCTGCTTGTTAAAAAGGGACATTTCTCTGAAATAGGCAAGATGTAGCAGAAATTAAATTTGGAACATGCCATTTGGAAGGGAGGTGAACTATTATTTTCTATATCAGTTATGAGGATACTTCTGGTAATGTGTAGAAATTTCTTGGTGCAACCCAAGGGAATGTGAATACGTTATTAGTTTGCATCTTGAGAAATAAAACTTCAGATTATCTTCATTCGTTATTTCTACCTTTCCAGACCTACTGAACGTGTCATGTTCATATCATGTGTTGTGCCAGGGGCTGGGAATATGTACAACAATGACCGGTTCTCTGCTATCATCATGTGTATGGTCTGCTGGAAGCAGAGAAAAATCAGATGATCGTGCAGACGAAGCTCATATTAGCTCTGTGTAAGTGATAGGACAGGAAGTTAAATGTACTGGGAAGGGTTAGAAAGAATTTGACTCAATTCCAAAAGATTTTTGAGGGAGTTACCCCAGAAAAATTACAGTAAAGACTATAGAAGGACATGGCACATCCTGAGCAAAGGCCCAGGAGGGAGGACTACTCTTTGAAGAACTGAAAGAAAATAGTGTGTTTGGAGAACAGTGGGTGAGAGTTTCTGGATGAGCCGACAGAGCCAGGTTGCCGGCCAGGCCACACAGGGCTTCACAGGCCAGTTTAAGGCAGCCAATCTTGAGAGCGTTAGTTATGGAGAGGTTTTCAGGAGGGGATGTGTGAAGTCTGATTTTATTTAGAAAAGATCACTCAAAATGCAGTATGAAGTGGAGGAGAACAAAAGCAGAATCCTGGACATTTTTCAAGCTGTAGTTATCATGACAGTCTCCTCTGCAGCTGGTTTCCAAGCATGAAAATGTCCCAAATTATTTCCACAGTCACTTTCCACATGACCTCACCATGGTACATGGCCTCAAATGCTATTTATATACTGATGACAACCACATTTTAATCTTAAGCACTGACTTTCCCATGCACTACCAAACATCCAGTGGCCTCCTTGACATTATCTCTTGACATCTCACACATAACAGGTCCAGAAATGGATCTCCTGATCTTCCCCAGATTTGCTTCTCCTATCATTTATTAACATTCTAAGCTACTTGTAACTTTGGACTTCTGGGCTTAAAAACTTGGAGTCATCCTGAATGCCCTTCTTTCCTCTCACACCTCATGTCCAATCCATCAGCAAATGTCTGGTCCTAGGTCAAAATGATATCAGAATCAGACCACTTCTCATGCACACTGCAATGCTCTTGGTGCTATCTACCAGCCTCTCTCATTTAAATTGTCCTAACACCTCTCCCTGCTTTTAATGTTTCTTCTCCTAGACCTTCACCCGGGTTTCTCACAACGTTGTAGCTAGAATTCCCATTGGAAGAATGTCCAAATGGAAGTCTAACCACACCCTTCCATGCTTGAAACCTATCAGTGACTCCCAATGTGACTCAGAGTAAAATCCAAAGGCCTTGGAACATCCTACGAGGCCCCTGCCATTTATCAGTTACTGTATTTTCCACTGCTGTCTCTCTTGCTTCCACCTCCTTGCTGCTCCTCAAACCTTCTAGGAGTCTTTGCTGTTCCCTCAACCTGAAATGCTTTTCCCCACAGTGCCCGCATGACTCACCCCCTCTCCACACTTCAGATTTTTACCTAAGAGTCATCCCAGTGAAATCTTTGCTGGCGACTTATAATTGCAACCTTTCCCCAGCCCTGACATTCTCATCCCTTTTACTGTTTTTATTTTTTCTCTATGGCTCTTATCACTAACAAAATTCTATACTTATTTGATTTATTTTGTAAACCCTTTGTTCCTGCTATGCATCCCAGATGTACATTCTAGAATGTGAACCCCATAAGAGCAGGGATCTTTGTTAAGGCGGTTCCTGCTGTATCTTCAGTGCCTAGAAAAGTTGTTGGCACATAATAGGCATCCTATACATGTTCGTGGTTGAATGAATTTATCTTTGGATTTTTAGTACTTAATTGGCTACTTGATATGTGGTAAATGCTCAATTAATGTTTCACAAATGAATGAGCAGAATGACTTAGTGTATGTTTTATTGTTAGTCAATTGCCCTTTGAAACAAACTGCTCAACAATTTTTTATTAGTTCATTCACATGGTAGGCATTCAATATATATTTGTTGAATGACTAAATCATTTTTGAAGGCTTTGTAGACTCCCCATCCCACAATAATTTATGACTTATTTGGATTCCTGTACAATAATATTTACTATTTATGCTGCTGGCTGGTTATCAAGGGACCTTACAAGGCATGCATTGGAACCCTTCTCCACCCTGAGACTCTGGCTTGTTGACCCTAAAACCCAAGAAACTATGAGTGGAGGTTGAACACGTGGAAGAATGAATGAGTGAGTGTGCAAGAAAGTGTCAGTACAGTGAGGTGGCGGCACTGAGAAGGTTTCACTAAGCTTTTCGCTTCTTCTTCACTTCTGTGATTAATCCACAGAGCTTTCCTTGTCCACACTTTCTGCATTTAGATCGCATCCTGCCTCTGGTCAATCCAGAGGAAAAGGACAGTGTCAGCTAGAGGAAACACCTTCTCAAGGGTCATTCCCAGTTGTGCCTCAGAATCACTGGGGCAGTGATGTTAGTGTTGTGGAGAGAAGTTTGTTAAAAATGCAGATTCTGGGGGCACCTGGGTGGCTCAGTCAGTTAAGCATCTGATTCTTGGTTTCAGCACGGGTCATGCTCTTGGTAATGGGTTCGAGTCCTGACATCAGGCTCCACGCTTAGCAGGCAGTCTGCTGGAGATTGTCTCTTTCCACCTTCCTCTGCTCACATGCTCACACAATCTCTCTCTCTCTCTCAAATAAATAAATAAATATTTTTAAAAAACCCTGCCAATTCTGGGTTCTGGCTCAGATCTAACGTTTCAGGATTTGGGGCAGTGAAGGATGCCACAGTGAAGGGAATCTACATTGTTCTTAAACTTCCTTAGTGATTCTTACACTAAAATCTGAAACATACATTCTTTGACTAAAGGTGAGAGTTGTCCTTGCCTTTAAGCAGTCCATCTAGACTAAGGCACTGTCCCTGGTGCCAGAAATCATTCTATAGGTCATGTGCTGCAAAAATAAAATATCACCATAGGGGACCCATCTTCATGGGAATTTCTGCTTCTGAACTAAAGTGTACACACCCTGATTCTTAATATCTAGGCAACTGGAATAGAATTTCTGGGTTAAACAAGCTTGAAGAAATGGAAATATTACCACCGTGACTCCAGAGTAGTTTATGGCAGGTAAGGATTTTCAGACAAGAAAACAGGACTAGGAGGTTAATAGAACTAGAACATTTGCAGTAGAAAAAAAGAGAGAGACCTGGCCATGGTCCGATAGTCAGATTTACATGGGAGGTGATAGTTGCCATTCTCCGTCCACAGGCATGACAGACCAGAGGAAATGGATAGACAATTACAACAACCTGGATGTGAGTTCAGTGTAATGTGTATTTTTGAAATCAAGAAATTGTTAATTGCTGACTTGAGTTTCCCAGAGAGGGAAGGAAGACTCTCCTTCAGTGAATGTCTTTAAATTGGGATAAATAAATAAGTTGTCTGAGTGTTATTTGAGAAGACACATTGCTACAGGCAGGGGGCATTGATGCAATAATATTTCCTTAAGTTTTTAATTAGAAGTATTTCCAAAGTAATATTTTATAGGTCATATAACAAACAAGGTCTATACAGACAAATGAATAAAAATTCAAAGAGGAAAGTAAGATTTTGGTAGGAGCCATTTGGGGATTTGCATTCCCTAAATTATAGGGAAACGAAATGAATTTTAGGTTTTGTATGGTTCTGCTTCATTAACTTGATCATGGGCAAAATGAGACTCCTGATTTCCACCTACAAAGTGGCATATGAGGTAGCAGTTAATTATTTATATCTCCTATTATTATCAGATTAACACAGTAGGCAAATGCAATAAGCAAATGGATTTGACTTTTTTTTCCTGTTTGCTCTGAAAGTCTGGAAGCAGATTCGTTTTTGTGGATTTCTTTTCTATGATTGTATAAGAGTCAGTATTTTTAAAAAATGTCATACTACAAATCTAAAGTGTTAGTAACAGAGAACTTGATCTGCAAAAATAGAAGTCACAAGGGCAGACGTGTTGATTTAAACTTCATCTTCTTAGAAATCTTAGAAATCTTAGAAATCTTAGAAATCTTCTTAGAAATCTTAATTTTTCATTTGAAAAATGAATTTCTCCAGGTCCTTGTAAAATTTGCATTTTCCTTTAGTAGATAGGATTTAATGTGTTCAATTCTAAATGTGAGGAGCCATTTAAAATATACCTGTTATTGAATTTTCAAAAACATATATTTGCAGTAATTTGAAAGTGGTGTCTAACTCTCCATCAAATTTTATCTTTTCTGGAAAAGACCCATAACCCTCATTTGGAAACCCTTCAGATATTTGTTCAGGTGAGGAGTATAGTCCTTTGGCCTTGGAAATTTTCTCTAATTCCAAGTTGTTTGTGGCGGAAGCACACTCTCGGCTTCATGGCCTGATCTTTGTGTAACGAGGCACTGGACCTGCCTGGTCCAAGAGGAGAATTCCAGGGACTTCTGTCTGAACTCTGGAGGCATGTGGTTTTCATGCTGCCACCAGCATCTTTAGAACTTGGCTTCTAGCTGGGTTCCTGGGTAGGATAAAAATCCTGGTGCAACATCTTTCCTCTTGAGTTTCTGGCAGGTGGATGGTAGATCTGACCACTAAATACTTTGTAATTAGAATGCCTCGGGCAGTCCCTGTCATGCTACATCTGTAAGGGAGGGAGGGCAGTGTTCGTATGACTCTGCTCATTTCTTTAACATCTCATGCCTATGGACCCAAGCCCAGCTGCCTAAAGGGCCTGCGTTTGATGCGTGAACTATAGGAAGACCTCAGAAATGAGTCTAATTAGATCAGTATCTGAACGCCTTGTGGAAGCAAGATGTATTATTCATAACCAAGCCTGAACCATTATATAAAGAAGAATCATCCAATATAGGCACTGCCCCTTTTTAAAAATAGAACTTGTCAATTTTTGTGTTTATTGTGTTTATTATCTGCCTTCCTGGCACTGGAATGTAAGTTGCCAGAAGGCGGGGAATTTTTTGTTTTGGTTATAGCCATAACTCCTCTAACAATTCTTGGCACAGAGGTAGGGATAGATAAACAAATAAATGAATATTAGCTTTTAATATTAACCATGAAATTCAGAGTGTATAGACAAACAATGTTTATTTTACCCAATGTAATCAAATGAGAAGTGTATGTTATTCCTAAACTGTGTACAAATAGATTATTATCAGATAACCAAATGTGGTCAAGAAAGTGGAATGAGAAAAGCAATATGCCATCTAGCAAGCTGTTGATCTAAATGACGACAAATTCCTGAAAGGGAATTGAATTTTATGAGGCCAACACTGGAGTATGTGTAGAGTCTTAGTGTTTATTGTGTTGGAGGAATCATTAATGAGGAAATAAAATTATACCAATACAGTAGCACGTCATCTTGGGTTCATTGTTAACCTCAGCCTGTGATTATTTTCACAGTTAACTTGCCATATCACATCTATAACTTTTAATGCATTTCAACAGTAGTTAGAAGCCCTTGGATGGATTAACTCCAATTAGAACTTTTCAGGAATTGTTCACATCGTTCAATTTGGGGATTGTCTGTCATTCTTTACAAACACATGAAACAGAATTTTGGTTTGTGTCTTTGCTTTATTCCCATTTAGAGAAAGAAGGTTTTCTTATTGTGACTAAAAATAAAAACCTAAAATGCCCTAAAATTTCTAAAAGAATGGCCCTTGCATTATCAATATTTTACCACAATTTTGGAGAAAATCTGTTGTCGTCAATGTTTTAGACTACTCGTGTGCAAATAGCCAGGTTTCTGAAGAAAATGGATATAGAAGTGAATATTTCCCTTTTCTTAAAGATATTGTACTTACAGTCTCATAACTATAAATAATATATGTTCATTATTTGACTCCAGATTTCCCTTTTGTGGTCCGACAATAAACAAGTATATATTGTTTATCATTTTATCCCTCAGTATCATCCTTTACTTGTTTCTGTCCCTACCTCACACACGTACACACTTAGAATATAATAAAAACCACACTGGTTTTTGTTATATTATATTTTATTATGTTTTTATTATATTATATTTTAATAGGCTCAGAAGACACAGGAATTATTTGACACACTGGAGAGATCTTAATGTCCATACAGGCTAGTTGTTTCAATTTAAAAAACTGAGGACCAGAGAGATGGTGGGTCAAAGGTTACACAGTGGCTTTGTAACAGAGAGCTGGGACTGAGATTTCCTTATTCCTTGGCAAAGGCTCATTTCCTTTTGCTTTTCCTTTGGTGGCCTACCTCAGTTAGCTGAGGATAGGAAGACTGCCCAATTAATGCTGGCTGACTTACGCTGAACAGACTCACAATGAATTCCTTTGTATCTGATGTGGATTCAAAAGGAGTCAACCTAATTCTGGAACAATGAAAAGAAATTTAAAAAATAAGTAAATTTTTTTTTTTAATCTGGAAAAAAAATAAATAAAAGGAGTCAGGCTGATTTTTATTAGCAGTCTTCAACACATCCTTAGAAAACATGCATGGATGTAGTCTTGGGTATAGATAGAGCATAATTCAGTAATGTGAATATTTATTGCTAGATAATTGTTGAAGGATAGATAGCGATGCATTTTCCCAATTAATCTCTGATGGTCAGAAGCAGTTACAGCAGAGAGAAGATGGAGATCTGAGGGGGCAGTGAGATAAATGGATGATCAGGATTAGGTCACCACACCACCACATCTTGATAAAAGAAGAGAATAGCAATAGGCATGAAATCGACAGGAATGGTTTTAGCATTTACTTTCCACCTTTCATGTCAGTGAGTTGACGTGCTTGCTTGTTAAAAATCCATTTTTAGACTTTCTTCTTCTTCTTTTTTTTTAAGATTTTATTTATTTGTTTATTTATTTATTTATTTGCGATAGAGCAGGAGTGATAGAAAGAGAGAGCACACAAGCAGAGGGAACAGTAGGCAAAGGAAGTAGCAGGATCCCCACTGAGCAGGGAGCCTAAGCGGGGCTCAATCCCAGCACTTCGGGATCGTAACGGGAACTGAAGGAAGACACTTAACTGAGTGGCTCAGACTCAAACTTTCTTCTGGCGTTTTCCAACAATGCTCTAGTTTTGCAATTTTATTTCCTTGGACTTTTAAGATACAAGTCTGCATTTTAAATTACGTTGCAATTGGGTAATTATTTGCATTAGATATCTACATGTCAAGTTTTGTAAAGCAATGAGGGATTCGAAGGTTTGGTAACATCACTTTTTTTGTAGGATGGGGACAAAACCTTTATTTCTTTTAGCTTCACACACAGGCAAATGCAAATTAGGAATGCTTCGTATGAGGAGATTTTTCTTAACTTTGGTTGCCTCTGTCTGATTGACTGAGGGAAAGAGAATAGCTCCCCAGCTCATCCAAGTCCCAAGGGACGTCTCAGCTTGCATGTAGGAGGTCAGAAACTGAACTTGATGGTCTGATTATGACTTGGCACTGGAGGCTGAAAGAAAGAGCAAGGTGATCCACTGTAGGTCTGGGACACAGCTCAGGACATTTCTCCTAACTTCTAAAGAAACAGGAATATGACACTTTATTTGCTTTAAATCTCAGTTCAACTTTGCCAAGAAATGAAGGTGAATTTTGGCAGACTTTTTTTTTTTTTAAGTTTTTATTTACTTGAGAAAGAGAGAGAGCACAGAGGGAGTGAGAGAGAGCAGCAGACTCCCCACTGTGCAGGGAGCCCAACATCGGCCTCAATCCTAGGACCCTGAGATCATGACCTGAGCTGAAGGCAGATGCTTAACAGACGGAGGCACCCAGGCACCCCGAGTTCTGGCAGATTTTTAATGTGCAAACAGATGCTCAAAATTATTTCCTAATAGTTTAATTTTCTAACGTGAATGCAAGTTCTATCAGGATGTTTGATAGAAGTTGCTTTGAAATAGAGTTTTACAGTTTGCGAAGTAGAAGATTCGACAGAATTTATCCTTTATAGTTTTGTATCTATTTACCATGAGGAGTAATCAACGAGATATCGAAACGAAGGAGATAAAGTGCTTAGAAAGACTTCACTGTAGTACTGAATGTAGGGTCTCAGAGCCCAGCTGGTACTGTAAAGGAATGGAACTGATAATGTTGATGCTAACATGTCTTAAGCGACAATGAGATAGATTTTCACGGAATATTTGAAACTAACCCAGTAAAGAGGACACAGTACTTGGAATGTCGTTTGCAGTCATTCTCCTTCTCATTTCTTCCTTCCCTTGCCTTTCTTCTCCGCTTGCTTGTAGTTCTAGCTTTTAAACCATCTTTAATTCCTTCTACTTTGTGCTCCTGGGAGGCCCTGCACTTTGAAAATACTTGACATTCAGGAAAATACACTTTATATGTTAAAAATCAATGGTGACACAATATTTACAGCCCAAAGGCCAAACATTTGGAGTGTCTTTATAGAGAGTAAGTGCTCAGAGACCAGCTTTGTGCTACTAAGCTGTAGACATCAAAGAATAATAATACAGCGGTTTTCAACTCGATGGCCCGAATGGGCTTCAGCCCCGTGAAGTGCGTTATCGAGCTGTTTCACAGATCTGTAATAGAGAGCCTGGATGGGAATCCTTATTTTATCTTAATTACTAAGGAGCCCTTCATGTCTCAGAAGTCCCCATGTTTTGTTTTAAAACTTCTATCTGGAGAATGAGTTTATAGACTAGTGTCTACAAAAGAATGACAATACTTTGAATTAGGTTTTAAGAAGATTCAAAGTGCAGCCAGAAGGGGAATTCTTAAGATGCCTCCTGCCATATCACAGCATTTCAAAGAAAGCTTATGGTCGGGCTGTGATTCAGTAGAAAGAAAAGAAAACGTTGTACTTGGTGAGTCCCCGGCCACCTCGCAAGCTTAATTTTCTTGGATTAAGCACACACCTGCAAACACACACACACACACACACATACACACACACACGCAGAACATTTATTAGCTCATTAGAAACTGCATTATGTGTCTGGGCAAGGAGGATCATTTGGTTTGTACATTTGACCTCTCATTGTTATTAGTTGCTCTTTACTAAATCAGCAGAAAGAGAGCGGACAGCAATAACTATTACTAAGCTAATAATAATTATCAGGACCAAACAGAGTTATTGATGGCTCCTGCCTCCTTTCATATACGTGCGCTCCCAGTAATACGGACGTACAACTTCTGTTATTGGGTATGAACTTTCTGTGACCTATCATTTATCATCAGATGAGGCTCTGCCTGGCCTAATAGTTACATTACGTAACAGAGCTTTCTGGTGGTGAAAGCAATCCGCTTAAACCACCGATGCGCTTGGGTTTCATATGGGTATAGTGTTCGTTCTCTTTACTTGTAAGAGACGCAGAGGGGGCTATGTGAGCACTGGCTGTAAAGCATTCACCTTGGAGAAAACCGTTGATGAAGCTAGACGGGACTGAGAAAGAACCACTTTGGGAATGGCTCCAAGCCAGGGAAACATGGAGGATTTAGGAAAGAGGAACCATCCCCCCCCCCAAAAAAAAAGTATCAGTAATAGAATTCTTGGAGAAGGGATGTAGAGATGTTTTAGTATGCTCTCCTGTCAGTTCTAGATGGTGAGGTTGGTAGTCTCAAGGTCACACACCTTATTTATGCCTTTTTTCTGCCAAACTACAATGCTTCTCAGGGACAAAAGACAGGAATCATGTGGCTTATGATCACTGTCGTCAGGACATCTAAGGTACAGTCATTGACAATTGCCACGCTGATCATTGTCAAGCAAAGAAGCATGTTTTTTAGGTCCCTCTCTGAAGTCATAGTAGGGACCTATTAGCAAGGGGAGGGCTGGCAGTGGGTGCGGTTGAGGGGAAGGCTTCTCGGGGACTCAGAGCTTAAGGCACTAGCATATGAAGACCCTGGATCGGCTCTACCAAGAGTCCATCCGCTGGTGTGTCCTGCTTCCTGTGGGTCAGCAGCACAGATGGTTTGCCTCTTTTGCTGGTGTGTTCAAAGAGGATACAATGTCACCAATCACTGAACCCGCACATAGACAGAGACAGCTCTTCATTTGGTGACTCTTACCCTTGTGGGCAAGGCCTTGTTTGCATCATGTCACTGGATGCTACTGGCATATTATGCTTCTGAACCTCCAGGAAGTTCTCGCTTGACAGTAAGCTTTGACCGTCGGAGGTCCTGAAGACAGCAAGCCAGAAGTATTTGCCGGGGGGTAGTATGCCTGCTTGATGTAGACAAGCAAGAAGGCAGCAGCGAATTCACAGGCTGCTGTGCAGAAGGCAGAAGGCAGAGCATTTACAGCCCTGGGGTTCATCTTCAGGAATGTCCTACAGGCACTCCTGGGGCACCTGGAAGTTTGGGACAGGGATGTTGAAGTCTCTAGCAACTAAGAGTCAGACCCTCTAGCTACAGGACTGTATCCTTTTGCTGGGGCTGCCGTAACAAACTGGGTGGCTTGAAAACAGAAACTTACTGCCTCACAGCTCTGGAGGTTGGAAGTCCAAGGTCAGGGTGTCAAGCCAGGTTGGTTTCTTCTGAGGAATTTAAGGGAATGATCTGTTCTAGGCATTTCTTCTTGGCATATGATGGCCATCGCCTCCCTGTGTGTTTTTACAGCATCCTTCCTGTGTGTACATCTGTCTCTGTGTCTGAATTAATCCTTTTTGTAAGGACAATAGTCATTTGATATTAGGGTCCGCATTCATGACCTCATTTAAACTTGATGACCCCTGTGAAGACCTGTCTCTGAATAAAGTCACATGCTAAGGTTTACTGAAGGGTTAGGGTTCCAACCTTTCTTCTGCCAGGACATAATTTGATCCATATGGGGATAATGTGAGGGTCTCTCTGAGCTTCATTTCTATGGCCAATGGCCAGGAGCTGTTTGGGATATCAGGAATTCTTGAGTTTGTGTGCACTCAAGTGCATTCACACATGTACGTGTGCACACGTGTGTACATGAGTGTGTGCGTGTGTGTGTGCGTGAGTGTGCATTCTACTCAACTTCTTCCTTAGCATCAGGCTTGAGCTCAGGCCACATTTCCCTGCAGTTTCTTAATGGTCTGAGAGCAAATCGGTTTCCTTTTTTTGGAAGCGGAAATTATCTCTTCTTTCTCTGGGCCCTCTCCCCACTTTTCCCTCTACCACTTCTTCTTCTTGCCACTCTGTCACTTTTGGATATATCTACATTGCGGTTTTTGATTACAGATTCTCTCACTGTGTCTCATATTCCATTTAAATTAATTTTTTTTACTCTTTTGTTTCTTCATTTTCTTTTCTTTTCTTTTTTTTTAAGATTTTATTTATTTATTTGACAGAGAGAGATCACAAGTAGGTGGAGAGGCAGACAGAGAGAGAGGAGGAAGCAGGCTCCCTGCAGAGCAGAGAGCCCGATTCGGGGCTCTATCCCAGGACCCTGCCCTGGGATCATGACCTGAGTCGAAGGCAGAGGCTTTAACCCACTAAGCCACCCAGGCGCCCCCGTTTCTTCATTTTCTAACATTACATTCTTTTTGGCTCATGTAATTTTTTTCTCATTTCAGCCTCTTTAAAAAAATTTTTTTTTCCTCCACAAGTCTTTAAAAGGCAAAAGCAAAGATTATTCACTTATGGCCTCAACCTGTGAAGTCTTTACTATTCCTTCAACTGGAGTGTTGTCTGTGCCAGGTTTTAACTATCCAGAGAGTAACCTTGCACCATGAGTAGCTTATCCTCTAACGAATTTTGCTGTCAATGGCTTGAAGACTTACCTGGTGATTTTGAAAAGAAGTGAGGGAGTAGAGGAAGAGAGTGTTTTCTCCTGAGACCTCCCCTGAGTTCATCCAGCAGAAAAGTTGAAAGCAGAGACAACAAGCCTTTTTGGCTCCCACCATCTTGTCATGATATTATTAGAAGACAGCAGAACAAATTATTGGACTTTTTTTTACCCATTAATTACCCTCCTGTCTCCCCTTTTTAGCTCCTAAAGCTAGTGTTCCATGATCCATGGCTGGTAAATATTTAATTGCCATTCTCAGCAATGTGTTTTGCATTTTTACATTGCCCTCCTCATGGTGAGGAAAGACAAGAGGGGTAATGTCTGTGCCATGTGTCCACGAGTATATACTCTGGGTATTTTCTTTATAATAAAAGATAATATATACATTAGATTTCCTGTAATGGAGAACTTAGCCGCCTGCTTCTTAATGAGAGGTGCTGATGTGAAATGACCCCTGCTTTCCTAAACACACAGCAATCTAATTTGAACCTGTATGCCAATTACAGGCCTCTGTGGAGCAGTTTATGGGGAAACAATCACGTCACAATAGGATTAGAGCACTACGCCCCAGGACCACAAGGGAAGCCAGCCCGGGCATAACTGCAGGTTTATTCCTCTAAATTGTCTGTAAACAGCATTGATAGCCACCTTGCTATTGTTTCTATAAATCCTCCATAGAAACAATCTAAAATGAATAGACAATGAGTCAGTAATGGCTTGTTAGTTCCCAACACAGGGTTGTGCCTCCGATCTGCCTCATGAATACCACTCCCAGGGCCTGATCCTAGACAAACATTCACAAACAGCAGAGCAGACGGGCTTTATGGTGATAATCAGGTTTAATATTCTGAGAGATCATGGTGAATTGTGTGCTTTCTCCCTGATTTTTCCTGGCAAAAATTAGCTTTCCAAAGCTGGGCCATTATGCGGCGCCTGGGTGACTCCGTCAACAGCCACCGATTCTTGGCTTCCACTCATGATCTCATGGGTCATGATATCGAGCCCCAGGCCGGGCTCTGTGCTCAGCCCAGAGTTCCCTGGTCCCGCTTCCTTCCCCTCTGCTCCTCCTCTCACTCTCTCTCACTCTCTCTCTTAAATAAATAAATAAAATCTTTTTTAAAAAAGTGAAAAATAAATTAAAAATAAAAAGCTGGGCCATTTTAGTCCTCTTAGTAAGTTTCTGCAATCACATACTTTCCACGCTGTCTTCAATAAGATTTTTTTTTTTTCTGTTTCCTGACAATGCTGTCTCTGACTAAAACGAGGAAAGCTAAAATTGACGTGTTTTGATCATTTGGGCAGGTCTAAAGAGGAAAGTGACCTGGGCAGAAGTCAAATTGTTGGAATGGAGTGTAAGCACTGGGTCATGTCAGTAGGGTTGAAGTCAATATGTGACATATGGTAGATGATGGTTGTAACATGGCATCATGACAGGTCACTCCTATGTGGATAAGAGGATACTCATAAACTAAAACAAAATAGGGTGAAATTGTGCCCTTAAACTCTATAAACCAGTGTTAGTTTTGTTTCTCAATGTCATATAAAATCCCTTTCCCATACCTTGCTTCTCCTTTGATACATAGAAGTAAAAGTAAAATATTTTCATTTGCTCTGCTGAATGCTTAGTTTTCTTCATTTGAGTGATTTACACATACTCTTTTTTTTTTTTTTTTTGTCTGAATAGGACCAAAGTAGTTCTGGAAGTGAAGCTACATTCCGTATTTGTTAGTGAGTTACACAAAATCATTTCTGTATTGCTAATTTGGTATTTTTGCTTAACCACAAGAGGTGTTTTTAATGAGAAAAGAACCTAAGGATGACTATAATATGTCTGAAAATGTCACATGTTACATGGTTCCTATGCTGGTGTCATTTCGGTCTCTGAGGAAGGTGAACTTCTGCTCAGATTAAGTGGTGTCATACCCCTCAGGCAGGGAAATAACTAATATTTGTTCACTTAGGAAAAAATGTTTGAGTGCGTTCTCTGAGTCACATACCCGTGGTGGACAAAATGGAGGTTCTACCCCAAGGATCATACAGGCTAATGACTAGGAGAGAGTTGCAAGCATTTAGTTTATTCAGTTCAAAAGTAAAAACTCCCATGAAAAACACACTTGCTATTTAAGAGAAAAAGTAGAGTTTGGGTGGAGTGATAATTCAGCTCAAAGCTTGTTAAATTCCTTACTGCCCTATTTAGAAACATGTATGTCTTATCCATCTCAGGCTGCTGTAACTAAATACCATAGATTGGGTGGTTTGAAAATCAGAAATTGTTTTCTCACAGCTCTGGAGCCTGAAAGTCTGAAGTCAAGGTGCCATCATGGTCAGATTCTGGAAAGGGCTTTCTTCCTGGTTTGGGAATGGCTACCTTCTCTCTGTGTTCTCACATGGCTTTTCCTCAGTTCATGCATTCGGAGAGAAAGGGAGAGGGAGGGAGGGAGGGAGGATCTGATCTTTTTATTATAAAATCATCCATCCTATGGATTAAGATTCCACACTTACGAACCTTATTTAACCTTAATCACCTCCTAAAAGAAGTCCCATCTCCAAATACAGTCACACTGGGGATTAATGTTTCCAAATATGAATCAGTTGACATTTCAATCCATATCAATGTATTACTTATTTCAAAGTCCTGGTGAAATGTATTTTAATAGTGGATTTTTAAACTAGAGCCCATCATTCATGTATTTCAGAATATGGATACAATTATGTCTTAGAAACAGCACTCATGGGGCGCCTGGGTGGCTCAGTGGGTTAAAGCCTCTGCATTTGGCTCAGGTCATGATCCCAGGATCCTGGGATCGAGCCCCGCATCGGGCTCTCTGCTCACTTGGCAGGGAGCCTGCTTGCTCCTCTCTCTCTGCCTGCCTCTCTGCCTACTTGTGATCTCTGTCTGTCAAATCAATCAATCAACCAATAAATAAAATCTTTAAAAAAAAAAAAAAGAAACAGCACTCAGTTGGAAGTAGAAGATCTGAACTTGAATGCTGGTTGAGCTGCTTGCTGGCTGCGGAAAGTTGGCATTCTACACCCAGCACAGTTAAAATAAGTGCCTCTGTCCTCTCACACATGCCTGCTTTTTCCATTTAATAATGGGAACACCATTCTTCAGCTGCTGAGGTAGAAAACCTCAGCTACTGTTCATCCCCCTTCCTTCTGTGAGCCCTGAATTCACTCAGTTGCCATGTCTTCTGTTTCTACATGTGATCCATCCCTCCATGTACCCTTTTTGCTTTCTGTTCCCATCTTTTCTTAATTGAAGACCAGCATTACCTCTGACCAGGTGTTGTAGACTGAATGTGTCCCCTCAAAATTCATACACTAGAATCCTAACATTTGGTGTGATGATATTAGGAGGTGGAGCTGATATTAGGAGAAGTGCTTAGATCACAAAGGTGGAGCTCTTGGGATTAGTGCCCTTATAAAAGGGGCCCCAGGGAGCTCTCTTGACTTTTCTACAATGCAAGGGCAGAGCAAGAAGACAGCTGTCTGTGAACCAGGAATTGAGTCGCATCAGACACCAGATCTGCCTGTGTCTTGATCTTGGTCTTCCCGCCTCTAGAACTGAGAATTAAACAGTCATTGTTTAAGTCCCCCAATCTTTGGTATTTTGTTATGGCAGCCCAAACTGACTAGGACAATAGTTGATAATGTCCTGCTACATCCTTCTGCCACCAAATCTTTCCCAGAGTTCTGATGATATCCTTCCCTATTTAAATATATCCACCAGCTCCCATTTACATATTAAATAAAGTCCATCTCTGACATCAGGACTTGTAATAGCCACGCCCAGCTCACATCGCTCAGCTGGCCTCTCACCCTTCCTCCTCCTACCACTCTTGCTGGTCACCTTGGACTCATCATTGCTTGGGAAGATGCCCTCACTCCTCCCCAGAGCTTCCATGATTTACCATTGTAGTTTTTCTTCATTCTAGTCATTCAACATTCAAAAACTATGTGTTAGTGCTATCTTCCAATCACTGTCCTAGGAACTGAGGAAATACAAAGGCGATAAGATACAGTTCTGGCTTTCAGAGTTCATTGTCTAGCGAAATATGGGTTGTCACGTAAACAGATAGTTACAATTTAATATGATAGATGAGAGTTCAAAGCTGGAATGTTTGTCATACCCATTTCTGTATGTGTGTATCTTACTCATTCAGCTCTAGTTCACATGACACTTCATCTCTTCTTCCCTTGTCTTATTTCCAGGGCCCTTCCTCTGTACTTTACTTGTCTTTATTACTTTCTGTCATACTTTAAGTGCCTGGGTTTTCATGTCTTCTTTTTGTCAATTAGACTTTAAGCTTCTTGCAAACAATATCTGTTCCATATTAAGTTTTACGTTCCCCACAGTGCCGAATATTATAGCCTTTTATCTAGTTCTCTTGAATGTGCTGATAAAAGTAATTCCTAAATTTGTGGAACCACAGATTTAGACAGTGGACCTTAATAAAACTGCTTCCCATAAATAGGAATGAAAACCTTTGTGATTTTATCAGGTTTAAGCTCACAAATTTTGTGAAACAAAAGCCCGATTAGAGGTTTAGGAGGATACATTTCAAAATTAATTCTAGAGGTTGAACATTACATACAAAGAGCGTACCTGAAACACTAATTATTACTAATATGTTCTAAGCATTTAAAAATAGATTTGCTTATGATACTCTGTGAAGTGCTTCTGGAGAGTATATAAAAAAAAAAAGCAGGGGGGAGGAGTCAAGATGGCGGAGAAGTAGCAGGCTGAGACTACTTCGGGTAGCGGGAGATCAGCTAAATAGCTTATCTAAAGATTGCAAACACCTACAAATCCAACGGGAGATTGAAGAGAAGAAGAACAGCAATTCCAGAAACAGAAAATCAACCACTTTCTGCAAGGTAGGACTGGCGGAGAAGTGAATCCAAAGCGACAGGAAGATAGACCGCGGGGGGAGGGGCCGGCTCCCAGCGAGCGGCGGAGCAACGGAGCAAAATCAGGACTTTTTTAAAAGTCTGTTCCGCTGAGGGACATCGCTCCAGAGGCTTAACTGGGGTGAAGCCCAGGCGGGGTAAGCGCGGTCTCAGGTCCCGCAGGGTCGCAGAAGGATCGGGGGTGTCTCAGTGTCGCAGAGCTTACCGGTATTAGAACGGGGAAGCCGGCTGCAGAGACAGAGCCGAGGAGTGACTCTCAGCTCAGGGTTGCCTTGAACCGGTCGCAGGCTCGGTCAGCTCGGAGCGCGGCCGGAGGCCAGGGTGATGGGAGTCATTTGGCGCTGTTCTCTGAGGGCGCACTGAGGAGTGGGGCCCCGGGCTCTCGGCTCCTCCGGGCCGGAGACCGGGAGGCCGCCATCTTTATTCCCGTCCTCCGGACTCTACGGAAAGCGCTCAGGGAACAAAAGCTCCCGAAAGCGAACCCGAGCGGATGACTCAGCGCGGCCCCGGGTAAGGGCGGTGCAACTCCGCCTGGGGCAAAGACGCTTGAGAATCACTACAACGGGCCCCTCCCCCAGAAGATCTACGGGAAACCCAGCCAGGACCAAGTTCACCTACGAAGGAGAACGGCGGAATTCCAGAGGAGAAGAAAGCAAAGCACGGAACTCATGGCTTTCTCCCCATGATTTTTTAGCCTTGCAGTTAATTTAATTTTATTTTTTCTTTTTCAATTTTTTTTTCTTTTTCTCTTCTTCTGCTAAATTTTTTTTAACTTTTACCATTTTCTTTTTTTTAACGTTTTTTAAATAGTTTATCTAATATATATATTTTTTTTCCTTTTTATATTTTTTCTTTATCGGCTTTCTTTTTTTTAATAGTTTTTTTTTTTTCTTTCTTTCTGAACCCCTTTTTATCCCCTTTCTCCCCCCTCACAATTCAGGATCTCTTCTGATTTGGCTAAAGCATATTTTCCTGGGGTTGTTGCCACCCTTTTAGTATTTTACTTGCTCCTTCATAAACTCTTATCTGGACAAAATGACAAGGCGGAAAAATTCACAACAAAAAAAAGAACAAGAGGCAATACCAAAGGCTAGGGACCTAATCAATACAGACATTGGTAATATGTCAGATATAGAGTTCAGAATGATGATTCTCAAGGTTCTAGCCGGGCTTGAAAAAGGCATGGAAGATATTAAAGCAACCCTCTCGGGAGATATAAAAGCCCTTTCTGGAGAAATAAAAGAACTAAAATCTAACCAAGTTGAAATCAAAAAAGCTATTAATGAGGTGCAATAAAAAATGGAGGCTCTCACTGCTAGGATAAATGAGGCAGAAGAAAGAATTAGCGATATAGAAGACCAAATGACAGAGAATAAAGAAGCTGAGCAAAAGAGGGACAAACACCTACTGGACCATGAGGGGAGAATTCGAGAGATAAGTGACACCATAAGACGAAACAACATTAGAATAATTGGGATTCCAGAAGAAGAGGAAACAGAGAGGGGAGCAGAAGGTATATTGGAGAGAATTATTGGAGAGAATTTCCCCAATATGGCAAAGGGAACAAGCATCAAAATCCAGGAGGTTCAGAGAACCCCCCTCAAAATCAATAAGAATAGGTCTACACCCCGTCACCTAATAGTAAAATTGACAAGTCTTAGTGACAAAGAAAAGATCCTGAAAGCAGCCCGGGAAAAGAAGTCTGTAACGTACAATGGTAAAAATATTAGATTGGCAGCAGACTTATCCACAGAGACCTGGCAGGCCAGAAAGAGCTGGCATGATATATTCAGAGTACTAAATGAGAAAAACATGCAGCCAAGAATACTATATCCAGCTAGGCTATCATTGAAAATAGACGGAGAGATTAAAAGCTTCCAGGACAAACAAAAACTGAAAGAATTTGCAAATACCAAACCAGCTCTACAGGAAATATTGAAAGGGGTCCTCTAAGCAAAGAGAGACCCTAAAAGTAGTAGATCAGAAAGAAACAGAGACAATATACAATAACAGTCACCTTACAGGCAATACAATGGCACTAAATTCATATCTCTCAATACTTACCCTGAATGTTAATGGGCTAAATGCCCCAATCAAAAGACACAGGGTATCAGAATGGATCAAAAAACAAAACCCATCTATATGTTGCCTACAAGAAACTCATCTTACACCCGAAGACACCTCCAGGTTTAAAGTGAGGGGGTGGAAAAGAATTTACCATGCTAATGGACATCAGAAGAAAGCAGGAGTGGCAATCCTTATATCAGATCAATTAGATTTTAAGCCAAAGATTATAATAAGAGATGAGGAAGGACACTATATCATACTCAAAGGAACTGTCCAACAAGAAGATCTAACAATTTTAAATATCTATGCCCCTAACGTGGGAGCAGCCAACTATATAAACCAATTAATAACAAAATCAAAGAAACACATCGACAAGAATACAATAATAGTAGGGGATTTTAACACTCCCCTCACTGAAATGGACAGATCATCCAAGCAAAAGATCAACAAGGAAATCAAGGCCTTAAATGACACACTGGACCAGATGGACATCACAGATATATTCAGAACATTTCATCCCAAAGCAACAGAATACACATTCTTCTCTAGTGCACATGGAACATTCTCCAGAATAGATCACATTCTTGGTCCTAAATCAAGTCTCAACTGGTATCAAAAGATTGGGATCATTCCCTGCATATTTTCAGACCACAATGCTCTAAAGCTAGAACTCAATAACAAGAGGAAATTTGGAAAGAACCCAAATACATGGAGACTAAACAGCATCCTTCTAAAGAATGAATGGGTCAACCAGGAAATCAAAGAAGAATTGAAAAAATTTATGGAAACAAATGATAATGAAAACACAACAGTTCAGAATCTGTGGGACACAACAAAGGCAGTCCTGAGAGGAAAATATATAGCGGTACAAGCCTTTCTCAAGAAACAAGAAAGGTCTCAGGTACACAACCTAACCCTACACCTAAAGGAGCTGGAGAAAGAACAAGAAAGAAACCCTAAACCCAGCAGGAGAAGAGAAATCATAAAGATTAGAGCAGAAATCAATGAAATAGAAACCAAAAAAACAATAGAACAAATCAACGAAACTAGGAGCTGGTTCTTTGAAAGAATTAATAATATTGATAAACCCCTGGCCAGACTTATCAAAAAGAAAAGAGAGAGGACCCAAATAAATAAAATCATGAATGAAAGAGGAGAGATCACAACGAACACCAAAGAAATACAGACAATTATAAGAACATACTATGAGCAACTCTACGCCAACAAATTTGACAATCTGGAAGAAATGGATGCATTCCTAGAGACATATAAACTACCACAACTGAACCAGGAAGAAATAGAAAGCCTGAACAGACCCATAACCAGTAAGGAGATTGAAACAGTCATCAAAAATCTCCAAACAAACAAAAGCCCAGGGCCAGACGGCTTCCCGGGGGAATTCTACCAAACATTTAAAGAAGAACTAATTCCTATTCTCCTGAAACTGTTCCAAAAAATAGCAATAGGAGGAAAACTTCCAAACTCATTTTATGAGGCCAGCATCACCTTGATCCCAAAACCAGACAAGGATCCCAACAAAAAAGAGAACTACAGACCAATATCCTTGATGAACACAGATGCAAAAATTCTCGCCAAAATACTAGCCAATAGGATTCAACAGTACGTTAAAAGGATTATTCACCACGACCAAGTGGGATTTATTCCAGGGCTGCAAGGCTGGTTCAACATCCGCAAATCAATCAATGTGATACAACACATTAATAAAAGAAAGAACAAGAACCATATGATACTCTCCATAGATGCTGAAAAAGCATTTGACAAAGTACAGCATCCCTTCCTGATCAAAACTCTTCAAAGTGTAGGGATAGAGGGCACATACCTCAATATTATCAAAGCCATCTATGAAAAACCCACCGCAAATATCATTCTCAATGGAGAAAAACTGAAAGCTTTTCCGCTAAGGTCAGGAACACGGCAGGGATGTCCGTTATCACCACTGCTATTCAACATAGTACTAGAAGTCCTAGCCTCAGCAATCAGACAACAAAAGGAAATTAAAGGCATCCAAATCGGCAAAGAAGAAGTCAAACTATCACTCTTCGCAGATGATATGATACTCTATGTGGAAAACCCAAAAGACTCCACTCCAAAACTGCTAGAACTTGTACAGGAATTCAGTAAAGTGTCAGGATATAAAATCAATGCACAGAAATCAGTTGCATTTCTCTACACCAACAACAAGACAGAAGAAAGAGAAATTAAGGAGTCCATCCCATTTACAATTGCACCCAAAACTATAAGATACCTAGGAATAAACCTAACCAAAGAGACTAAGAATCTATACTCAGAAAACTATAAAGTACTCATGAAAGAAATTGAGGAAGGCACAAAGAAATGGAAAAATGTTCCATGCTCCTGGATTGGAAGAATAAATATTGTGAAAATGTCTATGCTACCTAAAGCAATCTACACATTTAATGCAATTCCTATCAAAGTACCATCCATTTTTTTCAAAGAAATGGAACAAATCATCCTAAAATTTATATGGAACCAGAAAAGACCTCGAATAGCCAAAGGAATATTGAAAAAGAAAGCCAAAGTTGGTGGCATCACAATTCCGGACTTCAAGCTCTATTACAAAGCTGTCATCATCAAGACAGCATGGTACTGGCACAAAAACAGACACATAGATCAATGGAACAGAATAGAGAGCCCAGAAATGGACCCTCAACTCTATGGTCAACTCATCTTCGACAAAGCAGGAAAGAATGTCCAATGGAACAAAGACAGCCTCTTCAATAAATGGTGTTGGGAAAATTGGACAGCCACATGCAGAAAAATGAAATTGGATCATTTCCTTACACCACACACGAAAATAGACTCAAAATGGATGAAGGATCTCAATGTGAGAAAGGAATCCATCAAAATCCTCGAGGAGAACACAGGCAGCAACCTCTTCGACGTCAGCCGCAGCAACATCTTCCTAGGAACATCACCAAAGGCAAGGGAAGCAAGGGCAAAAATGAACTTTTGGGATTTTATCAAGATCAAAAGCTTTTGCACAGCAAAGGAAACAGTTAACAAAACCAAAAGACAACTGACAGAATGGGAGAAGATATTTGCAAATGACATATCAGATAAAGGGCTAGTGTCCAAAATCTATAAAGAACTTAGCAAACTCAACACCCAAAGAACAAATAATCCAATCAAGAAATGGGCAGAGGACATGAACAGACATTTCTGCAAAGAAGACATCCAGATGGACAACAGACACATGAAAAAGTGCTCCATATCACTCACATCAGGGAAATACAAATCAAAACCACCATGAGATATCACCTCACACCAGTCAGAATGGCTAAAATTAACAAGTCAGGAAATGACAGATGCTGGCGAGGATGCGGAGAAAGGGGAACCCTCCTACACTGTTGGTGGGAATGCAAGCTGGTGCAACCCCTCTGGAAAACAGCATGGAGGTTCCTCAAAATGTTGAAAATAGAGCTACCCTATGACCCTGCAATTGCACTGCTGGGTATTTACCCTAAAGATACAAACGTAGTGATCCGAAGGGGCACATGCACCCGAATGTTTATAGCAGCAATGTCTACAATAGCCAAACTATGGAAAGAACCTAGATGTCCATCTACAGACGAATGGATAAAGAAGATGTGGTATATATACACAATGGAATACTATGCAGCCATCAAAAGAAATGAAATCTTGCCATTTGCGACGACGTGGATGGAACTAGAGGGTATCATGCTTAGCGAAATAAGTCAATCGGAGAAAGACAACTATCATATGATCTCCCTGATATGAGGGAGAGGAGATGCAACATGGGGGGTTGAGGGGGTAGGAGAAGAGTAAATGAAACAAGATGGGATTGGGAGGGAGACAAACCATAAGTGACTCTTAATCTCACAAAACAAACTGAGGGTTGATGGGGGGAGGGGGTTGGGAGAGGGGGTGGGGTTATGGATATCGGGGAGGGTATGTGCTATGGTGAGTGTTGTGAAGTGTGTAAACCTGGCGATTCGCAGACCTGTACCCCTGGGGATAAAAATATATGTTTATAAAGCTGTTAAAAAAAAAAAAAAAAAAAGAAAGAAAGGATGAATCCCCAAGTTTTGTAGCAACATAGACGGGACTGGAAGAGATTATGCTGAGTGAAATAAGTCAAGCAGAGAGAGTCAATTATCATATGGTTTCACTTATTTGTGGAGCATAACAAATAGCATGGAGGACAAGGGGAGATGGAGAGGAGAAGGGAGTTGAGGGAAATTGGAAGGGGAGGTGAACCATGAGAGACTATGGACTCTGAAAAACGATCTGAGAATTTTGAAGGGGTGGGGGGTGGGAGGTTGGGGGCACCAGGTGGTGGGTATTGTAGAGGGCACGGATTGCATGGAGCACTGGGTGTGGTGCAAAAATAATGAATACTGTTATGCTGAAAAAAATAAAAAAATTTAAAAAAAAAAGAAAAAAAGCAGAGACTCTGGAGGCAAAGTCATATTCATTAAACATAAAAAAACAGGAAATATAACTTTTAACAAATATTTCCAACATTAAAGAAATATAAGCCCCAGGAGCTTTTGTGGTTTTACTTGTAAATGTTATTCATTTTTTATTTTAAATTAGAATTTCCTTTTATAAAATCCTTTACAACAGGGGAAAAGGTTAATCTATACTCTAGGAAGGAAATATAAAATTATTGTTTATTACTAGTTTCATTGATACTATAATAATTGTAAATATAAACACAGTGAATTGGCACAATTTTTTTGCAGAGAGACAGCATTTATTCACATATTTCCATTTTATTTAAATTACTGACATGACTTCTTATTACAGTTCAGCCAAATGACTTATGTCACTGCCATACTTTCCATAAATTTGCCTTGAATCTCTTTTGCAGCCCAAAGAAAAAGGGGCATATATACAGTTGACCTTGAACAACATGGGTTTAAACTGTGTGGGTCTCCTTATGCAGGGACTTTTTTCAATAAACACAGTATAGTACTGTAAGTGCATTTCTTTACTTTATGATTTTCTTAAGAACATTTTCTTTTCTCTAGCTTCTAGTATAGTTAAGAATACTGTGTATAATACATACAACACACAAAACATGTGTTAATTGACTATTTAGATTATCACTAAGGCCCTAGTCAACAGTAGCTTATTAGCAATTACTTTTGGGGGGAGATGAAAGTAACATACAGATTTTTGACTGCATGGGGGTCAGCAGCTTGCATCATTCAATGGCCAGCTGTAGATAATTTCATAACTCACAAAGTTATTGTAGGACTAAGACCTGCTAAATCAAGAAACTTAGAAATTATAGAAAAATATTTAAACATGTGGAAAACATCATTCATAATCTTACTGTAGAAAAAGATTAAAAATATTGGCATGATGGGGCTGCCTGGGTGGCTCAGTGGTTTGAAGCCTCTGCCTTCGGCTCAGGTCATGATCCCAGGGTCCTGGGATCGAGCCCCGCATCGGGCTCTCTGCTCTGTGTGGAGCCTGGTTCCTCCTCTCTCTCTCTGCCTGCCTGTCTGCCTGCTTGTGATCTCTGTCTGTCAAATAAATAAATAAAATCTTAAAAAAAATATATTGGCATGATAATTTTGATCTTACTTTCCTCTAGTCTTTTCTTCCTTCAGTATTTACTGGCAGTTTAGCTATTGGATAGAATACTAAGAGACAGATGTCTAGAATATGTTGTAAAGAAACCATACACGGTGCCTCATGGGTTTTTCTCTCTCACCTCCTCAAACCTGGTGATGTTCTTCAGGCTGCTGCGTTCAACAAACATCCATTAAGAGCAATCTATATGCTAGATTCTCTGCTGATCTCTAGATCTAGGGTGATACAACAATGTCCCTGGATTCGAGAATCTTGAAGAACTGTCAAGAATCAAATGCTATGGCAGGTGCTTGGACAGAATATGATAGAGCAGGGACACAGAGGAGGAAGTGGTCAGATATTTTTATTCCAGATCATCTTCTGGCCTCAAATGATATGAGCAATCTCATCTCTTTTCCTAACTTCAAAACTGTTTTGTCAACATTTACTTTCCACTTGAGCCAACATTAGTGTCCCCAAGAGGGGAACAAATTACAGACAATAATCTCAGTGAAAATATGCTGATCCTAGAATTTCTGGCCAGTTTTTTTCCTTTTATCTTTGTCACATGACACTATTTTATTGGAGTGCTATTTTTCTCTCCCTAATATTTATGAGATGAAGTCAATGAACAGAGCAATTTGAGTTATTGGGTAGTAATTATGTTCAAATAAAATGTATTCAAAAAACCAAAAGAAATTAGGGGGGTTATTTCTGAAGGTAACATGATCATAGACTATAACTCTTAGCTTCCCCATGCTCAAGGCTATAGGACTTCAATGAACTCAAACCCCAATCTCAGGTGCTGGAAAAACACAGATGCTTCTTATTCATGAAATGTACTTCTTAGGAACTACATGCAGTTCTTCCATTGACAGAATGTTTGCCACACCATGCATCATTCCTTTTCCTTCTGCCATTCTTATGAGAAGAAGGATCACAATCTTTAGGGCATGTACAATGCCTTGTTTACCATGGGCTCCTTGTATATCCCTAATCCCATATTAAGTGCCCAGTACTCATTATGTGTTTGTGGACTTGAGTTCTACCATCCTACACCATATCTGTACTTATTTAATGTGATCCAAGCTAAATTTTGGCAATGAAAATCCAAGCATGTAACTGAAACCATTTCACTTTGAATCACTGCAATATGACTTTTTTAGTCACTTGAAGATGGGGGCTGTGCCCTGCTCATTTTCACATTCCCCCTGACCAAAATATTTCCAAGCACAGTGCATACTTACTTAGTGCTCATTGAACTGAATTAAACAGAATGGCATTTCCTTTGCTGACTTGTAAAAAACACCATTACTATCCATGTAGGCTTTTACCTCCTATAAACCATCTACAACTCTACACTGTTTAAGCTCCTATTTTTAGAAGAAGGCAAACCCAGTCACTATGGAATCATTTCCTCAGTTTCCCCATTTAAACTATTAGATGATTTCCTCATATGCCTTGTTCTCACCATCAGCATAAGTCTTGTCTTGTTACCATTCTTGACATTGGAGTTTTAAATCATTTATTTCAAAGGGGATGAAATATTCACCTGGATAGGATTATTTCTGGATATGAAGAAGACTTTCACAGAAGAGAGAGTTAACCTCCCAACTGCAAACATAAACATCTCTCAGCCTGAACTTAGCTGAAAGCCTCATTGATGAGCTTTAAGGGAATTTTAAAACTTGGCATAATGAAATCACACCCCTGAGTTTTGCAGGAATGATTGCTGCACTGTAATATGTATTGTACTTAGATCCTTAGATTAAAGATCTATTTTTATTTTTATTTTGTTATCAATTATGCATCCAGAAAAGAAATTCTATTACTAATGGAACCATTGAAATAGATACCTAGAGGAGTGAATGGATCACTTTATTTCTTGTCAGCTTCTATATTAGGCTTCCCAAAGCCCATTTGAGTATTTATCTACTATTGTTATTGTTGTAGAGTAGTGTACCTGGGGGAAATCTATAAGAGGAATGAATAGGCCTGAATTTTATATCAGATTCTGCTTTTTCTTGCTGTATATTTTTAGGCAAGTAGCTTTATACCAGTAACTAGTCAGTGCCACAATAGGGAAAGACCTCACTTTGATTTTTATATCACTAATTTTTAAAGCAAAACACATCAGGTTCTCTTAAATATGGGCACAATTTTGTTTTTGTGTGAACTATTGGCATGGACATTATCACCCTCTTTTGTAGACAAGAAAATTGAGGTTACCTATTTACCCAAGGCTTAAAGGCTTAATGACAGAGCTGGTATTAATGATTGGCCACGGAACATTTGTAGTCAAGGTACTTCTCTCTCACTTTGTAATTGTGCAACTGGACGGGTAGGAGCAGAGGTAATACCTAACTTCTGGCAGGAGTCAAGATCTAATTTCTAAAGTAATATTTCAACTCCTGCTAAGCAAATCAATGGAGGGAAGAGAACTGGTTGGGTAGGGAAAGAGGGACTCTAAGACAGTGGTTCTCAAAGTGGGATCCCTGGACCAATAGCATCACCATCACCTGGCAACTGGTTAAAATTGCCAATTATCTTTCTGGGGAAAGTGGCCCAGGAAACTGAGATGTACTAAACCTTCTAGGTGTTTCTGATGCATGCCCATGTCTGAGAAGCACTGCTAGACTTAGGAAAGCATCTTAGATCCTGAGAAAGTGTGAAAGTCTTTGGAATTTCTTGTTCCCAAGCCTGTGGCAACCAGGATTGAAGTTGGATATGGTGGAAATTACCACCCACAGGCCCAGACCTAGGCCAATAGCAAGCTGGGGAACTCTATGTGGCAGCAGCCAGCTGGGAGCTCTGGGCCCATCACAGAACAGCAAGCCTTTCTGAGAAATCTGGAACTATTCTGGTTGTACACCTGACCCTTCCCAGCTCAAATATAGAGATGACACTATAACCTCAGAGTGTCAGGTTTGGGTTGGGAGCTATCTGGGATCCCATCTTTCTCATCTGTGTATCCTATAGCCAAGAAAGGGGTCTGCTTTGACTAGGGTTTTCAGTAAATGTGGTGGTAAATGCATTCTAGTCTGAGCTCAGCAGTGTGACCTTGATCAATTATGTTACATATCTTTGAGTTGTGATTTCTTAAACTGTAAAGTGGGTATAAGGATAATATATGCTCTCAGAGTACTTCCCAGTTTTAAATTAAAAAGTGTCTTTGAAGCCACTTTCAGTCATAAAGTACTTTACAAACATAAGCTCTAAATGAGGAGATGCCATGAGTTCCTATATCTCAAATAAGGCCATATGGTAATATTTTTGTGGTTTTCAAAGCAGTGCCATTTGTTCATTAACATTCTTCTACTTAATAAAATAGTATTCTTAATTATGACAATATTTAGAAATATTCTCATGGGACTCAATAAAGCTATTTTCATTTTGAATTAAAAGAAGAATTCAGGGTCACCTGGGTGGCTCAATCTGTTAAGCATCTGCCTTTGGCTCATGTTATAATCTCCAGGTCCTGAGATCGAGCCCTGTGTCTGGCTCCCTGCTCAGCAGGGAGTCTGCTTCTCCCACCTCTCCCAACTTGCTCTCTCTCTCTGACTCACTCTCTCAAACAAATCCGTTTGAAGAAAATGCAGGGGCACTTGGGTGGCACTGTCGGTTAAGTGTCCGACTCTTGGTTTGGGCTCAGGTCATGATGTCACGGTTGTGAGATCAAGCCCACCAGCAGGCTGTGGAGTCTGCCTAAGATTTTCTCTTCCTCTGTCTCCCCTCCCCCCATAAATAGATAAATCTAAAAAAAAATGCAGCTTAATATTTTTCTATTTATTAAATTGACACCATGCTGAAAGGCTCATTCAGGATTTTTTAAGACAATTTGAACTGAGAATGAAAGATTCTTGTAGTTGCTGTGTGGGAGTATTAAAGACAGAGGGGTTGACATTTTGCTCATTGCCACCATGGATAGCTGACAGATAAAAGGGGCAAATCTTCAGGAGTACTTGAGTCCAGAGGAAAGGAGTGACCAGGAAAAGATATCCAAGAAAGATAGACATTAAAAAAAAAAAAAAACTTGAAGGGAAGATTCTATGTTTGTATTCATAACAGAGATGGGCAACCCTTGAGTGTTCTATGTATATAATCTGAGCACAGAGCCAAAAATTAGGGTAATATGAATGACAGCTTTCTTCTTGCTCTTCTTTACTAGAAACTGAGAAAATGTGTCCAGTAGGGGGAAAAAAAAAAGAAGAAGAGAAAGAAACCAGTAAAGAAGCCAGAATGTTCATGTCTGAAGGACAGGTTAAAATCAGTAACTAGGTGACAAATATGAGAGAGCAAAAGGTTGGTTATGAATTGAAGTTCTAAAAGAAATATTTCTATTATTAAGTATGTGTGGGAAATACTGGTTTAAATAAACTTACAGGACTGTTTCCTGTAGGATTATTCACAGTCTTCATTTGGTGGCTCTTTGAGATAGAGCTCTAGAATGTAGAGCCTTTTAGACTCACTTGACCATGAATGTTCTCTTTTTAATGGAACACTTTGGCAAAATAGTGTCACACAGAACACTGTAAATACTATGCAACACCAGTGAACAGGGCATAAGACCAGAGCTTTTGTCAGGTGACGGTGGCTCCAAAGTTTCTGAGATTTACTTCCAAGTTCTTTTCAGTTCTAAAATTCTGCAGACCTATACAAGGTCCCCTCATCTCCCAGTCCAGAAAACTTTCAAGTGATCAGTGAAATACTTTGAGACCATTGCTTACAATGATGCAGAAATCCATGGCATGCTTTTCCCCATTATTTTCTCAAGGTATTAAAATGACTCTAAAGAAGAAAGGTGTTAAAACTATAGCATTTGCGTCGGGTGGTTCAGTGGGTTAAAGCCGCTGCCTTCGGCTCAGGTCATGATCCCAGGGTCCTGGGATAGAGCCCCACATCGGGCTCTCTGCTCAGCAGGGAGCCTGCTTCCTCCTCTCTCTCTCTCTCTCTGCCTGCCTCTCTGCCTGCCTCTCTGCCTACTTGTGATCTCTATGTGTCAAATAAATAAATAAAATCTTAAAAAAAAAAACTATAGCATTTACTTGCAAAAGACTTTCATATTAAAAGGAGGAGCTACATGTAAATACAAGCCATGAATACAAATGGCCTGTAGGAAAAAGACCACAATCCTTAGGATGTCTAAGGAACCTCAGGATTTGTTCCCAACCTTCTTTTTCCAGCTTCATCTTCTCCCATTTCCTTGCACACAGAGCAGACATGACCAACATGCCTCTTTCAACAATAAGCATCTGCTTGGAGCACACTTCTCCACCTTCTCCCAGCAGCTGAACTCAACTCTAAAACCCAGCTCTCAAGTCACTTTCTCTGGAAAAACTGACCCCACCTGTTGGGAGTCAGCTCACTTCTTCCCAATTCCACCATTGCACTGCAGACATATTTCTATTAAAGCACTTGTTACCTTTCATTGTGAGTATTTATTAATGCGTCTCTTTTCAAACCCCATATTAGAGGGTTATACATCCCTGTATCTTTGGTGTTCTGAGAAATAGTATGGATGAATAAATAAAATATGGTTACCCCTTATGGAAGTTTTGAGAGAGGATGTTTAAACTCCTAGATGCTTAGTATCATAAGAATAAAACTTAAAGATTCCAGATTGAATTTTAAGCATGTGTAAACAAACAAACAAAAAATCTATATTTACATATTATATTCACTTAACGTATGTATTTTTGTATTCATACTTATATATATTTATATACCTACTCAGGTGACTACTTAGTTTCTTCAACCAATGAAATGGGATGAGTATGAGTTTATGCCCTTTTTGTGGAAATATTAAGATTAAAGAGTTGAAGTCAATAAAATGCATTGAGATCCTCAACTAAAGATCTTAGATAATTACAATCCACATTATTATTAACAATAGTTATTATTACTGTAAATTATGACATACCTGTAATAATAGGCAAGAGTTATTTATGGGGCTATAATAATTATTACAAGGTATCCTGAGGAGTCATAAAAACCACAGGAGTAAAGCTTGAGTGGTTGTGATCATATGCACCTAAGATAGAATTATTACCTCATAATTCAAAATCCCTATGCCTTTTATTCTCTCTAGTTACAACCCACCCAAGGGATTAAGTTGGCTCTTCAAGCCCTAGCTAATCCAATTTAATTGGCAGGCTCTAAGTCTGTGTGACTGACTCTATTATTGCTTCACATAATCATAGAGTCTCAGAATATTTGAGTTGAGAAGGACCTCTAGAGATCCTCAAATCCCATGGCTTTCCACCCTGGCTGTGCATTAGTATCACCAGAGCAGCTTTAAAAATTACCAATGCCTAAATTGTAGTTAGCCAGCATAAAAAGGGGCTCAATAGTTGGGGCACAGCCATCAGTGTTTTTTAGAGGCTACCCTGAACAGTAATGTGAGAATCCCTGATTTAGTCCAACCCCCTCTGTTACAGATGACACACAGATCAAGCAAGATGATGAGAGTGGACCAGATTCAAATGGCTGGTTGTCAGAACCAGGTTTGGATCTAATTCTCATGATACCCATGGTTTTCTCATTATACTAGAGATGGCAATGAATGTACAGCTCGTGTGCCCACTCTGATTGATTAGTAGTGGTTTCCTGGCATGCTGGGATGAGAAGGTTCCTGCAGCTGCATTTGGCTTGGCAGGAAGAATGTATTGAGTAGTAGAAATGACTGTCAAGGAGGTAGGACCCAGTGACAGTGTCAAGGTTTTGTCATCCCTGTACACCGTGCTGCAGATTTTCAACATCTCCATCCACTTACTGTAATCTCTTTTATCCTTAGAGTTTTTCTATTTAGTGAAACAGAAGATAGAGTTACCTGTCTTTAGCATGTTGTGCTTAAATATTAAACTAAATATTGATAGGAGACGGCATCTTAAGGGAGAAGCAGGCATCCTAATTTTTTTTTTTTGGACCAGTATATGACCATCCTGAGTACCCATAACAAATCCTAGGTTAATATATATATATATATATATATATATATATATATATATATAATTTCTTTCAGTCTGTGGCTCATTTTAGCTCATTGTCATGGTGGACCAAAATATTTCTAGTATTGATAGAAATAGGTCTTGTCATAAAAATTTTGACTTAACATCAGGATGTTGGAAGCTTTTTAATGGTCCTCTAATGCATTCTCAATCTCCTTGTGACAAAGAACATTAAAAAAAAAAAACCATATACACAATGGAATACTATGCAGCCATCAAAAGAAATGAAATCTTGCCATTTGCGATGACGTGGATGGAACTAGAGGGTATCATGCTTAGCGAAATAAGTCAATCGGAGAAAGACAACTATCATATGATCTCCCTGATATGAGGGAGAGGAGATGCAACATGGGGGGTTGAGGGGGTAGGAGAAGAGTAAATGAAACAAGATGGGATTGGGAGGGAGACAAACCATAAGTGACTCTTAATCTCACAAAACAAACTGAGGGTTGATGGGGGGAGGGGGTTGGGAGAGAGCGGTGGGGTTATGGATATTGGGGAGGGTATGTGCTATGGTGAGTGCTGTGAAGTGTGTAAACCTGGCGATTCACAGACCTGTACCCCTGGGGATAAAAATATATGTTTATAAAGCTGTAAAAAAAAAAAAAAAAAGAAAAAGAAAAAAGAAAGGATGAATACCCAACTTTTGTAGCAACATGGACGGGACTGGAAGAGATTATGCTGAGTGAAATAAGTCAAGCAGAGAGAGTCAATTATCATATGGTTTTACTTATTTGTGGAGCGTAACAAATAACATGGAGGACAAGGGGAGATGGAGAGGAGAAGGGAGTTGAGGGAAATTGGAAGGGGAGGTGAACCATGAGAGACTATGGACTCTGAAAAACGATCTGAGAATTTTGAAGGGGTGGGGGGTGGGAGGTTGGGGGCACCAGGTGGTGGGTATTGTAGAGGGCACGGATTGCATGGAGCACTGGGTGTGGTGCAAAAATAATGAATACTGTTATGCTGAAAAAATAAAAAATTAATTAAAAAAAAACCTTCTAATTTCTTAGATTGATACTTCAGTAAAACATGATACAAATGATTACAAGAAAAATTAAAGAGCCTGAAGATATCCAAATTCAAGAGACAAGCTTTACTTTTAAAGTAACTATAAGCAACAGACAACTGATTTTTCCATTACTAGGCTAGTTTCCAAATGCTTTCTCTCAGTTTTAGTTCTTATCCTAACACAGGTTAGAAACAGTTCCTAGACCAGCACTGGTCTATGGACCACACTCTAAGCAGCACTTCTCCAGAGCTTGTTTTGCTTCTATTGCAGCTGTGGACAGGTGACTGTCTGACTATCCTCATGTCTTAAGTGTTGGAGGATTACTGGTATCTAGAACACAAAATTGATATGTGTTGATTACTGACGTTCTATGATACATACAGTCTATCCAAAAATCCTAGACTTCTAAGAACTTTAAATATAAATTTTTATATTTTACTTTAAATATACACTTGAAAATAAAATGTTATATATGCATAGTCACTTAAGATGGTTGATGATCATTATTTTACTCTTGTATGAAGAGATACATACAGCACTTGGCACAGACTAAAGAAGACAACTCACATAAGAGTCAGCCATCTGGGGTGCTGAACCACCGTGTTCTATAGTCTGAGCTTGAGAGGGTTGCTTGTCATCTGGGAAATGCAATGGTTTATCTCAGGGGGACAGTAAACTTTTCTATAAAAGTCTATAGTCTGTCTCTCTTTTTATAGAAATGTGTGATTGATTTGGCTCACAAACCCCAGAAAACACCAGAATATCTTTTGTTGAAAAGACAAATTTGCCTTTTTTTTTTGATTCAACAGTGTTGGTTTTATTTATCCATTGCTATGTAACAAATTATCCCCAAACTTAATTAAAGCAACATTCATTATCTTACAGGTCTATGGGACAGAAATACAAGTGCCATTAGCTAGGTGTCTCTGTTTCTAGTATCATGAGATTTAGGCAAGTTGATAGCTGGGGTTGCTGTTCCATCTGAAGGTTTGACTGGTTGGGAGGATCTACTTCTAAGCTTGCTTATGCCATTTTGGGCGGGCTTGGGTTTCTCATCACCTGGACCTTCCATGAGGCTGCCTCATGATGTGGCAGCTCATTTCTCCCTAAGTGAGTGATCTGAGTGATCTGAGACAGTGATAGATATTGAGCAAGACAGAAGCCACAGTTCTTATTACCTCATCTCAGAAAAAAGGTCCTGTCATTTGTTGTAGAATTTGTCCATCAGTCCAGCCCATAACAATGGGAAGGGATTACATGGGGGTTTGAGTACCAGAAGGCAGTGTTCACTGGAGGTCATCTTAGAGTCCATCTACCCTGGTAGCCAAGTCACTTTTCATTAGTTTCTATGGGATACACATCTCTCAGTTATGTTCCTATGGGATATACATTCCTATGGGATACTCTCAGTTATGTATCCTATAGGATACACATCTCTCAGTTCTGAGCAGGGAGTCTGATGCAGGTCTCCATCCTGGGACTCTGGGATCATGAACTGAGCCAAAGGCAGATGCTTAACTGACTGAGTCACCCAGAGGCACCTCAGTTATGATTTTAAAATATTCTCTGTTTTTTTCTATGGACTTATTGTGTAGTTATTGAAATTAATGCCATGATGTAATCCAAAGATAAATTTGAAAAACACATTATTAGTTTTTATTTTGGGGTAGCCAGTTGTTTAACAAAAAACAAAAAAAGGATTTCCCAATAAAAATAAAATATGAGAAATTATTTCTCTATCCAGTAGGCTGAAGAGATGTTCCTGGAAGTGGCAACAAAACTCACTGACAAATCAGACTTTGAAATAGTTTTAAAACCACTATTTAGCTCTAGGGTCTTGAAATGGTTTTATATGTTTTCCTTATATAATCTACTTTCATCCTTACAGCAACTATCTGAAGTAATTCAACTTGATCCCCATTTTATAGATAGGTAAATCAAGGCAGGCAGAGGTTAAGTAACTTAGCTTAAATTATTGCACTAATGGTGATGGGGCCAGGATTCAGATGTGGTGCTCTTACTATCTTTGAGACATGAACATAGCCACATAATCTTAGTATAAATTGAATAGTGTTTATAGGAAGTCAACGTGCTCACTAGTTAAAATGTCCAAATAGGGACTTTTATGAAACTATTTCAAGATGGACATTGATCCCTGTGAGGGATGAAAAAATACAAAATACTCACAACTTTAAAATTATTGGTTTTCTATTAAATGTCATGGAAAAAAAAAGTCGATGTGACTTTATGTCTCCATTTTCAAAGGTGCTTTCCCTGGAAGGTGCCTACTTTGTCCATGATTCTGAATCTATAACCCTTCTATAGATCTGACTCATTGATTGTTATAGTCCCAAGAGAATTCTGTTTGTGTAAAGCAAGGAGAATTCCAGTAGCTAATGTGCCCTGAAAATGCACTGTCTTATTTCTAATGTTGATAAACAGTTTATGGAACTATGTTATAAAGTTATATAGTTATATTGTTATAAGAGATGGGGTCCTCACCTTCCAGTGAGATGGGTTAATTCCATGGGTTGATGCTCAAATGTGGAGGAAATACAGATGCCATAAGGGAAAGAAGGAAACAGGAAGCTCAGGGTGACAAACATGACATTTGGTTTCGTTGGAATCTTCCCTGCCTGATGGAAGTAGGCTGATGCTCAGCCCTTCTGATTCTTTTTGTCCTGCCTGCCCAGAATCAATGCTATGGAAAGGACATTAACCCACAGTCCGGTTCTCTGAGTTACAGTTATAGCAGCTAAAGCACATGAAAATGTTCAGAATCATAAACGGTCAGGATGAGAACCCAGGCCTCCCACCTCCTCAGAATGGCCTCTTTTTCAAATTAGTGTCTAATTTCCTGTACTCATTGAATTAGTTGTGTGATTAAATTCAGCAATTTGCTTTTAATGCCATATAATCACAGTTCTACAAGAATCTGTTTTCCAGGTGCCCAAAAAGGTGTGCCGTAACAGTGGAGGTGCCCAGAAGAAAAGGCAAATGAAAGAGTCCAGTCTGGGCAGGGCGATTATGGGCACTCTAGCTGCTAAATGAAAACACTATCTACCCAGGCCCTCTTTGTGTATCCACTTCTTGCCACAGACCTTTCATTTCTTTCCTAATGGCTTTTGCACAGTAAGAAGTACACTCATCAATAATGCACATTTTTCAGGCATAGTAAAAATGTTTGTGAAAGGCTATTAACGTAAAACCAAAATGCCCACATTGCAAACACTAATCCTCCATTTATTTTAACTTTTTTTTTTTTTGCTTGAAAGTACTTAAACCTGAGTCTACATTAAAAAAAAAAATCCAGGAGAGGAAAGGTCAGTTGAAGGACTAGCAAAAACGCACCCATTTGAAAGCCTTAGATGTTCAGGAATTTGGCCAATAGATAATATTGGTTTCTTTGATTTTAAAAATCACGCAGCTAATTTCATTTAGAACTGTTATGCAGGGTGATAAAAATACTCATGAGTTGAGATCCAACGTGAAAAGTTCTCAAAGAGTCCATTTTTACTGTGGAGTTATAAAGCCCAGGAAAAGTAGGGTGTATAATGGGAAAAGTGAAAGACCCTTGACACGACAGTGGGGATGGTACCATTATAATGAGAGAAACTATTGCTTGGAACCAGAACAGCTATATTCTTCTCTCAGCTTCCACAGTCCCCACACCCCTGGAGTACCATTCGAGACAGTGATGAACTGTGGTCTCAATTCCCTTATTAGCTGTAAGACCTAAAAATTATATGTGCAATTAAAAGGCAAAATGCTGATATTACTCATAGGAAGCCCTTTGTACATTAGCAAGGTACAAAAGTCTGCTGACACTTTGCAACAGAGATAGTCAGCAGGGCAGAAGATTAATAGAGCCTCATAAATTTGCAGGGTGAATACAGTGGATGGGGCAGAATAAGCATGTTGTGTTAGAGATAAATAAAGGGCATGGTCAGCTTGACAAAACATTTAACAAGGAACACAACCAGTCCTTCCACACGATTTGCTTGGCTGGCATTAGTCTGTTTTATATAACTACACATAATTATCCCACAGCAGTTGCTGTACATGTCACAAAGGCCTCCAGCATGACCATGAGAAGGGGCCCTGGGAAAGCCACCAATTCTGATGGGTTACACATTATGTCACGCTGCCCTGTCCAGTTGCTTTTCTCATTCAAAGGCCTTGACAGCAACTGTGGCATCATGCTCCTAGGGCCACTGTTCTTCTGAGGTTAATGGGCTGCAGCCTTATTTCTTCGCGCAAATCACTTGAATGAAAACAAGGGAGAGTACTAAAATTCCAAAGCTAAACAGTGCAGGGGAGACCCTGGAAAGCTACTTGTCATGATTATTTCTGGAATTTCTGTGATAAGAACTGGTTTCATTTTTAAAACCAGACATGTCTAATGAGCTAATTAAATTGAGCTCTAACCACACTTTTTGTATGATTGCCAGCTTATGAAATGCAATTTGTTTTTGTATATGTTCATTAGATATAGGGGAACCTCAAAAGAGTTCGAATTTACTTTTTCTCTGAAATGATTCCCAAGGGAAGAAGCTTATTTTAATGCGAATATTTGAAAAGTGATATGAAAATTCCCCTTGGGAGTAACCTGCCTGGCAAGGATTTTGTTGTTTCCTGGTTTCAGTAGAGCTTGTCTCCTCCCAAACTGTGGACGGAGTATTCACTGAACAAAAACCTATACCCTGACTGCGTGTTACGCTCGCCAAGCATGCAGCAAGGTCCAGTGCTATGTGGAATATGAGGTAACATGAGCCACAAGTAGCTAGTTGGGTCTGAGAACAAGGGTTATGTGGAGATACACCTGTCAAAACCAGCCTAAGACTTGCCCATGTGAGAAGACGGTCTCGAGGACTAGGAGATCACCAGGGATCTGGGCAGAGGCTGGTGAGAATAGCCTGTCTAAAGCAGAACACTACTCAAGTTTTAAGGAAATCATTTAGGGAACTTGGTTTCCTACCAACCTCTCATTCATTTGTGTTCTGAACCCTATATTGGAAGAGGAATCTGGTTGAAGAGAGGCTACCATGGTAGTACTGTCCAAAAGCTTCCAGTGTAAGTACTATTCAAGAAACTTGTTAATTCTGCAGATTTTTGGCTCTTCCATCTAGAGATTATGACTCAGCATGATTAGGATGGGTCAAGAAATCTGTATTTTTTTTAAGATTTCATTTATTTATTTGACAGATGGCGATCACAAGTAGGCAGAGAAGCAGGCAGAGAGAGAGAAGGAAGCAGGCTCCCTGCTGAGCAGAGAGCCCAAAGCGGGGCTTGATCCCAGGACCCTGGGATCATGACCTGAGCCAAAGGCAGAGGCTTTAACCCACTGAGCCATCCAGGTGCCCAAGAAATCTGTATTTTTAATAACATGATAATAATGATGTTGGTTGGCAGTCATGGGCATCCTGCGATAGGTTGTTAGGAAAGCTGGCAGGCATTGGGGGAATTCTGAGGGGCTTGAAATCCTTTTGTTTCCTCTGATGGAGCTGGCAGACCTAGACAGATGGTGGTTCTCCCTGGGGGTCGGTTTGCCTGCCCTTTGGGTTTAATAAGCCCCAGCTTACTGTAAGATTTGTGTATGAGAAATAGCAGGTTCTTTTCCTCTCTCTGAAGGATATTATGGGACTTCACCCTGGGGAGGACAGCACTGTCCATTCCAAGGAAAAAACCCTACATACATGCCTTAAGGCTATGATTTGTAGGAGTTAGTCCTCTGTCTAAATTTAGGAGCTATATGAAAGTCCCAACATTAGAGAATTTGGTCACTTAAGTATAAAAATGAGGAGCCTAAAAGGCCAAGGAAGAAATAGACTATGATTTGAAGATGTATTTACCTATTGATAAGATCATATTGTTTATGGTATGGTCCCTCAACAAAAAGATTTTTAGAAAAGGGATATGGAAGTCCAGTGAAACATTTCTTCAGCCTGAGTGCATCTTTTATAGTTCAGCAGACAAACTTTCCAGAACTTCTTTTATGGTGGTAGAGAATTATTAGCCATACAAGGCTCCCTGCTTAGAGATTCGTCCTCAGATATACTCATAAACATCCCCACCAGCTATCTGAGGGTTGCTTTTCATAACATGGTTTTCTTGACCACGGTGGTCTAATAAAGTAGCAAACACTTGGTTTTGTTTCTACCTCATATTTGTTTGTCCTTTTTTCTCCAAGGTGTGTTGGCACTGGGAGTAATCTGCTTAAATTTCTGGTCTTTGGACTATGTCTTCTGGATGGGCAGATTAAGGGTGTGGATTTAGGAGGTGTGGCAACATAAGTGTCAATGAGAACCCTCTAGGTGATCTTGGGTTGAAAATTCACCTTGGTGCCCTACTTAACAAGAACTATACTCTCATCTCAAACTTCCATGTTCTGATATTAGTAAACAAGACTGCATTATTCGAAAGCCTTTTTTTCCCTCTCTTTTAAATTTATGAACTAAATAATGCACCCTCACTAAGGGAATAGGCTTGCCACAGACTTATTGCAAGTAACGTTAAGGAACCACAGCCATTCACATGTTTAAATAAGGTCGCTAATCAGACTGAACATTGTTCACTGTGTCCTGGATCCTCTTGGCAAAAGCCTCATCTAAAAATAACATGACATTCCATTTATAGTAGACTGGGCACTTGCTACTTCAAGATAAATGGCATTTCAAGATTCAAGTCCCTTGTTAACCCTCGTAATCTGCTGCAAATATAACCCTTTTGACCAAGTATTTGGAAGGAATAAAAATAAATCTCTCTTGACATTCAACCCCATAGAGATTAGGAACGTTTCCCTCACTCTATTTCTGTCTCTCTTGCGCACTCACATACATGTACATATTGTAAATAGACTAAAACTACTTTTAATCAATAAATAGGGTTAAAGGTGGTGGGAAAAAGTCAATAAAATTTGAGAAAGTTAATGAACAAATAGAAGGAAATTATATATCTTGTACCATATGTCATGAAGTCTGAGCAATTTAGACCTTAAAGAATAAAAGGATTATTAGATCAAAGCTTTCTTTTGTCATTGAGATCTGAAAGAGGTGAGTTTCATTATTAACAATTATAAGTGCATAATATAAAAATAATGGAATTTCATGCTTGGAACTGACCTTATAGAACAATTATCTCTCCTACTACTACTATGAAGACACCTTCTAAAACAATCCCCCAAAGTAGGTAACCCAGCTTCTTTTGGGGCATCTCTAGTGATAGGGAATTCACAAAACAGCCTGCACATTGTTAACAAGTTCTGCCACAAATTCTTTCTTAGACAGGAGGGGTTTTACACCAAATCCTTAGATTTGGAAAGATTATTGTCTGGAATTATGAAACCTGCTTCTTTTGGTTGAGAGCAAGGTCTCATGTGGTTGAGCACATGAAGGAATTATTCCTCTGAAGAGATGGACTTGGGAACTCATTTGACCATATTTGGATA
Source organism: Lutra lutra (assembly GCF_902655055.1). Lineage (NCBI taxonomy): Eukaryota > Metazoa > Chordata > Mammalia > Carnivora > Mustelidae > Lutra > Lutra lutra. Next base: position 172,001,992 of record NC_062280.1, read on the forward strand.
TTGAACAGTCTTCTTCAACTCTCCAGCTTCCTCAAGCTATCTCTCTCCCCATCCCAGCCCCTTGTACTTTATCAGTAACAGATATATAACTTGATATTATAATTATTTCTGAAATGTGTATTTCCTTCAATATGATTCTTTAACGGTAAGAACTGAAACTTGTTTACTATAGAAGCTAACATAGTCATACATTCATTTAACCAAAAATTATTGAACACATCCTTAGGCTCTGAGGTCATAAAGGAAAGTAGATCCTGCCCTCAAGGACTTTATCTTCTAATGGAGGAACCAGTCAAGTAAATAGATTATTATTCTATAATGTAGTAAAGACTGTGATGGCATGATCTACAGGTATGAGTGGCGATGTGGAGAAATACTCATATAAATGTAAATGTAAATTAAATTCCATGGTGGTTTTTTTGAAGATGGACAAGACTAGATCACGTTTGATCACAGAATCCTTTGAATGTGGGCTACTTATTAATGTCTTGCAGGGAATATCCCTCAGTATGCAGTCAGGAGATGAAGGGCTAGAAGAGTAGGCAGAGTCCTGGAAATTAGGTATTTTTCTATGCTTCAAATTTAACCCAAATCTGTCAGGTATTATTAAATGATTTTTTGCAGGGAAATAATGAGATAACTTTTGTACTTTCTGAAATAATATCCTGAGAGCTGAACTGAGAGTTGGTATTATCTGGTAGAGAAGTAAGCAGCCCTGAACTAAGGTGCTAAAGTGAGAATGGCTGGGAGGGAAAAGGTAGGAGAGATATTTAGGGGGAAGCCTTGGACTTCAATAACTGAGTAAATGTGTCAGGATGACTGGTGAGGGGGAGGCATGGCTAGTGTTCTCATTGGAGGAACTGGGAGGATACAGGTGGTGTGAGCTGAAGTAGAGGCATGTTTCTAGGAGGTGAGCTGACAAATTCAGGTTTGGGTCTGCTGAGTCTAAGTTATGTGTGTGTTGCTTAGGTAGAGAAGCCAGGCAAGCAGTTGAATAAATGTGCTCTACAGAATGGTTTAGGCTGGGGAAATAGATTTGGAAATCCAAAGTGGCAGTTGAAGCCATGGGTTTGGATGAAGTCACTGAGAGCAAAGTGTTCCAGGGGAACAAACAAACAAAAGAAGGATAGGGCTGAGAACAAAGAACTAGTAAAGTAAGGTTTAAACAGAAAGTGGAGAAAGAATTACTTAATGTTGAACACCAGCAAGGTAGGAGTGAAATTGGCAAGTAATAATGTCATAGAAGTTTTAATGGATGCACAAATTTAGGAATTCCTGCCTGTTTGTCCCATAGCTCCTTTCAAAGTGATTGTCTCTCAGAGCTCCCTGCTGAGGAAAGCAGCCCTATGCGGTTTATCATCAAGATACATAGATGAGTATGTTCTGGACCACATGTTTTTTCACCCAAGTTCAGCCAATTTATAGGTCAGCCTAACCTCCGAAAGGAAGTCCTTTGTAAGAACCTTACACAAATGGATAAGTAATGACCAAGTGGTAGGAAGGACTCTCTTTACCAGGAATCTGGGGTTATAGAGAGAAAAGTAGTAGCAGGTATTGGTATGGTTTGAATTGTGTCTCTCCAACCACTCCCCCCACTCATATGTTGAAGTTCTAAACCTCAGTACCTTAGAATGTGACCTCATCTGGAAATAGAGTTATTGCAAATGTAATTAATTAGGGTGAGGGCATATCAAAGTAGGGACCCTAATCCAATATGACTGGTGGCTTTATGAGAAGGGGGGATTTGGATATAGATACCATTTTAGGATGAAGGGAGATATTGAGGTGTTGCTTCCACAAGCCAAGGAGCATCCAGAGATTGGCAGCAAACCACCAGAAGCTAGGGAGGAGGCATGGAACAGATTCTCCCCCATAGCCTTCAGAAAGATCCAAACCTATTGACACTTTGATCTTAGACTTTTAGCTTCCAGAACTATGAGATAAAAAATTTTTGTTGTTTAAACTAGTTTGTGGCACTTGGTTATGGCACCCCTAGCAAACAAGTAATAGATATAGGAGCTGACAAACACATAGACAGAAGGCAGGCTGCAAGGTACATGAAGTAACCAAAACCATGTAAGAGCAGAAGTCATGAACTAGAAGAGTTGTAAGATGGTTGTTTAGAAACAGAAGAAGCTGTAAAAGCATAATGGAATTTCTACTAGCTAAGCATGAGGGTAAATGTCCATCGATTTTAGTTATTGAAGGGGAAATGAGATGAACTAGTAAATTAGGGACAAGTTAAGTTTTGAATCACATTCTGATCCTTAAACTATGTTCTAGTCTGGTACTCTATGATATATTGCTTTTCCTGTTCTTATTAAGGGGCCTCATGTTTTTGTCCGTAACTCTGAAGTTGGATTATACAACCAGGAGTCTTATCTTCCTCATGACTATGTATATTCTCTTTATGACCCACATGTATTAGGTATCCATTGTTGTGTAAAAAATTCACTCAAAATGTAATGGCTTAAAACAGCAAATATTTATTAGATTACATTTTGTGTGGGTTAAGAATCTGTTTAGCTGGGTGCATCTGTCTCAAGTTCTCTCACAAGGCTATAATTCAGATTGTGTATTCAGCTGTGGTTTCATCTCAAGGCTCCACTGGGAGGAAGATTTGATCCCAAGGCCACTCATATGCTTGTTGGTAGAAATCAGTTCCTCCATGGCATTTCACTGAGAGCCTCAGTTCTTCTCTAGCTGTTGGCCAGAGGCACCTGTCAAATTCTGTGCCAAATAGGCCTCTTGATGGAGTGGCTCATCTGACAACTGGCTTTATGAAAGCAAACAAAGGAGAGAACAAGAGAGTATGCCAACATGGAAGTCACTGTCTCTTTGTAACCTAATTTCAGAAGTATCATCCCACCCCTTTTGACATATTCTATTCATTAGAAACGAGTCACTAGGTCTAACCCATGCTCAAGAAGAGGACATTACATGAGGATGTGAATACCAAGAAGTGGAGATCATTGGGAGTCACGTCAGAAGATGCCTAAAGCACATCCCATTGCTAGGAGGAAAATGAGGGAGGTAATCTAACTGCAAACCAAGGAACCTGACTGATAGAGAACCCAGGTTAGGAGAAGTTTCCTGCCAAACGCTTCAAAAAAGAACAAGAAGAAAAGGTCCAAGAAGTGATTGTGGGATTTGGTGACATCAACATTATAGGTAACCAGTAAAGGCAGTTCAGAGAAGAGAAGAGTAGGGAAACAACATGGTGGCAGGAGAAGAGTGACCAAGAGTAGTAAGGTAGATAGAGTAAGGGTCAGTTATGTTCAAGAGGGTTGATGTTCTTGTTTTTTATGGATGCTATAAGAAACCACCATGAACTCAGTGGCTAAAAACACCACAAATTTATCGTCATCAGTTCTAGAGGGCAGAAATCTAAAAAACAAGGCATTGGCAGAGTTGCATACCTTCTGGATACTCAAGGGTACAGTCTGTTTCCTTGCCTTTCCATCTTCTAAAGGCTGCCTGCATCCCTCCGCTCATAGCCCCTCCCTCCATCTTCAAGGCCAGCAGGGTAAGGCCTTCTAGTGTCTTTCTCTCCCACCTCTGATTCCTTCATCACATCTCCTTCTCTGACTCTAACCTTCCAACCTCTAATAAGAACATGTGACAGTTTAGTTTCACCTGGATAATCCAGGAAACTCTCTTCATCTCGAATTACTTAACTTAATCACATTGCAAAGTCCCTTTTGCCCTGTTAAGTAACATATTCTCTGTTTCTGGAGATTAGGACATAAACATCGTGGGAGATCATTATCTGCCTATCACATTTGGGTAGGAGTGGGAAGAAAGAGTGTAATATCTGAGAACTAGAGTCCAAGAAAAATATTTTGTAGGCTGGGTAAACTCGTCCATTTTATCATACAATGGGCTTTATGGATACAGATTTATACAGTTCTGTCTCTCCTGTTGATTGACTCACAGTCTTTGTAAGAGTTCTATAAATGTGAATGGAACTGAAATGATGTCCAAGTCTCTTCACTTTTTTTCAGATAGTCTGAATTATAAGTGTAAAAATGTGTGCTTCTGTTTGATGGTTGATTGTGAAATCAGACTTCTCAGATGAATATTTGTTCTCCTTTCTGTCCATAAGAGTAACTGACTTTGACTATTTTGCTCAGGTAATTGGAATCTGTATATTTTAAATCAATGCATGGAATTGGTGGATTTAGTTCACAAGACTGTAGATAGTAGGCCATTGACAGAAAATGGATATTTTATTTATATAACTTTAAATCTGGAGGTTGTTAGGCAATAAAACTGTCTTTGGATATTATTACCTATTTATGAAATATGCCATTTCCACTTCAGGGTTACTGGAACTATTGTTCTACTGTAATAAAATGAATACATTCTACCCTAAAAATGAAACTCACATTCATGTAATAAATTGAGATATTTAATAGACACATCCAAACACAGGGGACTGCCATTACTGTACAGTAAATAATATACATGAATAACAAAATTGTGAAAAATGCACTCCATAGGAGCTAAAATGTCATCTTAATTATAATCATGTGTTGATTAGTATGGAAATTTTTAAAAACACAAGTATCTGATGATTAGCGAGAAATTCTGTGTGTGTAGCAGCAGTTGAATAATTTGGTCTCACAAGACATTAAAGAGAAAGTGGAGAGTATGTTTTGACCATTCACAGAGTAAGTATAAGTCAATATCACCCTAGTCTTATTAAAGAAATTATATGTTCATTACGGAGGCAAGAGAGACTCACACAAATATGTACAGATACATTTGATAATTATAAGGGGATTCACCATATGACTGAAGAATGGCCAAGAAAAGGAGGGAACACATTTAAAATGCATTAAGAAGAGATCATAGAAAGAAATTCCCAACTGATATTCTCCCGAGAAAGGAAATAAAATATTCCCCTCCTGTGTTTTTTTTTTACCCACACTTTATTATGAAAATTTTCAAACATAAAGATGAAAGAATTGTTATTATTTTACTGTATTTGTTTTTTTTTAAGATTTTTTTTTATTTATTTATTTGACAGAGAGAGAACACAAGTAGGCAGAGAGGCAGGCAGAGAGAGAGGAAGGGAAGCAGGCTCCCTGCTGAGCAGAGAGCCCGATGCGGGGCTCGATCCCAGGACCCCGGGATCATGACCTGAGCCGAAGGCAGAGGCTTAAACCACTGAGCCACCCAGGCGCCCCTACTGTATTTGTTTTACCTATATTTGCTCATCGATCAGTCCTTCAAATCTTCTTAAGGATAGAGTGAGAGTTATATTTTAGAGATGATTGAATTGGTTGTGCAAGAAGATGTCTTAGATCCATGATTTTTGGTGTAGGAGGGGAGAGTGCAGAGTATAGTGAGGTATAGTGGTATAGAGGTATAGTGAGGTCTGAATAACTCCCACTTGCCCCCACCCCCGAATCATACCTACTATGTGTTGGGGCCAAAAAATGTGAAAAGAACTGCTGTCCTATGTGATCTTGTGGTCTTTCTGATACTCCTCTAATTCCACACAAATTCAATTATCTTTTACTCCCAGTCTCTAATTCATATCCTTTTTTCTAATCTGAACAGCTATCTCTTTGACTCAAGAAAAGGCCAGCTTCATTCCTGCCTTTAGTTATTCTGCTTTTACCTGGGACATCTAATATTTTCTCCTCCTCCTATATTAATTTGACCCATTTCTTTAACACTGTGCTCAGAAACCCATCACTGTATGAGGTCTTTCTTGACTATGTGTTCTTGTTGTTCTCCTGTCTTTTTTGGAATTTCCTTTTTTTTTTTTTTTTAAGTCTACTGTGAAATGGAGCACTTCATTTTGTAAAGTCTTACATAATTTGACATTTGCTTTGTGAACTTATATTTAACCACCTCCTCCCATCCCCACCCCCTCCCCACACAGCACACTGTAAGCTTTTAGTCAAAATTTGCCTGATAGACTGATTTACATTTACAAGAGTCTAGGAACTCGCAATGGGCAAAGAATCATTGTTGAGAGGTAGATCAACTCTGTATTACTTAACTCTGCATCACATCCTTCACCATTAGATTACATTTTCTATACTGGAGGCAGTTTTAGGGAAAGAAAACTGCAAATCAAATGACTGCTATCCTACTCGTTCCATTAGGTATGTAATTGGGTCAGTGATTGGGTATGTAATTTGGTCAGTGATTTTTAGGTGCTGGAGCCCTGAAACTACATTTCCAAGTCCCTTTCCATGGATTCCTGTCTGGTTCAGCCAGTGGGAGGCACTGGCGGGAGATTGGAGGGTGGGAGGAAAGGAAATTGCTCCCCTGTACCCCACAACTCTCTACCAACTCTTGGGTAGCATCTCTGACAGAGACTTCAAGACTCAGGACATGGTTTCCTGTCCTGTGAAAAAGCATATCCGTACACAGTTCCTTCAGGGTACGCTTTATTGTGTTTTCAATTCTCAGCACAATGGCGGGCTTCTGAGACCTGCTATACCTTCTCATAACTGTATAGGTCAAGCCTTTCTGTGTACATCTGCTTTTTGCTGTTGTTAATCTCTCAGTTATCCCACAGTTCCCTGTTTGGCTTTTTGGCTTCTCCAACACTTCTATCTCTAATTCCACATATAAAATCTCCTCTATCGAATTACCTAGCACTGGTGCTGTTTTCCTGCCTGAACTGTGACTGAAACAATATCAGGGGCTTCTTTCTCCCATCTTCCCCCAAAAGGCATATGATCTGTAGGCATATGATCATGTTTCTTATATACAAAGTTGGGTTAAAAAAAAAGGAACTGAACATTTTGTACTAGATGGAAAACTTACACACTTAATGTCCATCTGTTTAATTTAGAATGTGTCTAATATTTCCACCTGAATTTGAATTTTTTTCATATAATTAGCTTAAGGTTCTCCCAATGCCAAAACAGACATAGTTTTCATACTTTTGTTTTGAATGTGTTTCTGCATCTTCTATAATAATTCAATACTTAACAGGAGTTGACACTAAAACCAAGTTCCCACCACTATCTAACAAATAATCTCATTTTTCTGTTCTTCCTTGGGACCAAAGAGCTGTTAAGAGTAGACAATGAGTTCACTCAGGAAAACAGGAATTCTGGGCTAAAGGACCTATGGACAGGGAGGGAAAGGGATGGAGAAAAGGACTGAACCCAGAGCTGGGAGGAGACACACTCTTCAGTCTCCCCTCCTTGGCTTCGCTTGGAAACCCTATATTTCCTCAGTCAGCTCCTGCATGTGGGCTTTCAGGAGTTGGCTGCTCTCCAGTTGAGCACTTCATTTCACACAACAGCTCTAATTTTCAAATATTGACTTGAAGACTTAGTCTCCCTGGTGCCAGCTCAATTCCTAAACATTATTGCATTTAAAGCTTTGATTATTATGATGTACTATTGGGGGTTCCAGTTATCAGACTGAACTCATCTTTTTGGAATTTCTTTTATTGTAGTTCAGCGAAGATACTACACCTGTATGTAGTCGTACATAAAGGATGCCAAAGCCATTTTAAAATATGCATTACACAAAGAGTTTTATTTAAAACGAACTTGAAACTTACAAATTATGTATCAAGGATGATGAATGTTATGTAACTGGACATATTATAAATAAAATTGTGTGCTGCTCGTTTTGGATATGCAAAATAGTCTGCTTTTAGTATTTCAGAGGCAGAGACATTTTTACCAGCCTGACATGAGAAGGTATACTCTGCATTTGATCAGGGTTGTTGGAAGTATAGGGCATGGCAAAAGGAAAATAAGATTAGTATTTATGAGTTGGCAATAGTTTTTCGTAAAAAGAATACTATATGACCACACTCCTTAACTGTGAAAAAAATCTGATAATTTCCATGAAGAAGTACATTTTAATAAAATGTTCAAAACACAGTTATAAGGATAGATACTAGACTTTATATCCATGAATTAGAGAAATCAAGTAGAACTTACTGAGAAAGAGTGTGTGTAGAACACAATTCAACTAGGTAATTGCCTACTTTTTTTTCTCCCATTTTGGTTTGGTAGCCCTAAACATAAATGGTTGAGGAGAAAAAACAGACTGATTATACAATGAACTTGTTAATAAAGACCATCTATTTGATGATTAAAAAGTAATACTGGGCAAAGTGGACTAAGATTGGGAAGGGCATTCAAAGCAGTTGAAACATAATGCACCAGGTCTTAAAAATGTGGGACAGCATTTTTCCCTTTAGAGATTACAGTAGATCCAGTACTACTGGAGGGAAGATCTCTAAGGAAAGGACAGCAGCAGATAGGCAGGTGTGAGAGGCTGGTCTATGAGGCAGGGATCTCCAGTGCTGTGCTCAGAAGTGTGGCCTTTACTCATGGGCAGGTATGATCCACCAGCACGTTTTGACTGAGGGTCTCCAGGGGCAACTCTCACACTGGTAGCACTGGAGAAGATGGGTTCAAAGGTAGTAGTGTGGAGAAAACAACTCAGAAGCTCTTCCCATAAACCAGTGGAGAATTCATGAGGGCTGAATTAAGAAAGAGACAGTGGAGATATAAGGTGAATGGGGGAATGGGGTGAGATTCAATAATATAGAAATTAAGATGATTTATGTCCCTCAACAATTGAACATCTTTCAATCATTCATTTGGGTGCAGTTAAAAATCAGATGAATAGATAAAAAGACGTGGCATATTTGCAATGGAATATTACTCAGCCATCAAAAAGAATGAAATCTTGCCATTTGAATGATGTGGATGAGACTAGAGGGTATTATGCTAAGTGAAATAAGCCAGTCAGAGGAAGACAAATACCATATCATTCCACACATGTGGAACTTAAGAAACAAAACAGATGAACAAAGGGGAAGGGAAAGAAATAAAATAAGATGAAACAGAGAGGGAGGCAAACCATAAGAGACTCTTTACTACAGGAAGCAGAGGGTTGCTGGTGGGGAGGTTCATGGGGAGGATGGGTGGGTTAATTGGGTGATAGTCATTAAGGAGGGCACGTGATGCAATGAGCACTGAAGCTAATAATACAATATATCTTAACTAAACTGAACTTAAGTAAAAAATTTTAAAAATCAAATGTGTTCAACAAATTAAATACCATGAACACCTGAAACTCATATAATATTGTATGTCAACTATACTTCAATTTAAAAAAAAAAGAAAAAAAGAATTACTTGAAAAAAATGCAATGTGTATTTTCAGAAAAGAATTAACAGTATTTCAGTTCCTTCTCTTCTACCTATGCATGAATCTCATCTATGAATCTAACACATAATCATTCAGTCTTGGTTTGATCCTTCCAGTGACTACTACCTCTGTCCGCACTTACATTATGGTACAGTTCATCATTTGTCATTTCTTCCTTATGTTGATCAGAGACATATCTTGCTGAAACTCCCATCCATTTGGTTTTACTCTGGCCATATGTCAGACATTTGAAGATGGCTATAATTTCCCCATTAAACTTTCTTTGGCTGATCGTCACATTTCTTTTATTTGTATCTTCAAAGTCTTTTCACTCTTTCTTTGATATCAGTGGTACCCTTATAATATGGAGATCGGGATTCCATGGTATTTTAGATGTGGTAAGGTCAACACAACGATGGGGATCCCCAGCCGGTAGGGCAGAATTCATTGCAAAGTCTTCTGTATTTATTCTCCAAGTTAGTTATTAGCACCATATCTCTTTTTTACCACCTTCTTCATATTCCTATCATGTGGTCTCCAACCTTTTCAAGATTTCATAGAGTTCTTTTTAAGAATGGGAGAACTAGAATTCTTATTAAGCATATTTTATTTTTATTAGTTTTAGAATGATGACAAGTCTTTGGAAAATAGAAAAGAAATGTATTCTCACAAAATCTTGGGTAATGCCTTGACTCCTACCAACTACAGTAAATGACTCCCTGTGGAACAATTAAATTAGAACTGGGCAAGGGAATTCTATTCAATTCAAAGGAATCAGGGAGGATAATAGAAAACCCAGTTAATCCCAAAATATATGGCTCCAGAGGTGATAGCTGTCTTACTCTACACCCTTCCAACAACAAAGCCATTTTCTGTTTAATATACACTGTTCATTTATCAAAGGCCTTTCCTTCTTTCATTCTTGTTTAGCCAGCACATAACTGATTCCCTCTTCCCTCTAACCATTCACTCATTTTTATTGTTTCATTCTGAACTCCCTCCAAATTGTCATCGTATTTCTTCTATATAAATGCCCCAAACTGTTATAAAAATCATCAGAAAGGAATATCTGATCATTTTTGATGGAAGTACCATTAATATTAAATACTCCCTGAGCTTCATTATGTTTAACTCTACGTATGACCTTAAAAAAAAAAAAAAAAACTTTAGTTCCTACTCTCAAGGAGTTTCCACTGTGGTAGGTGAAGTACAAAAAGATGTATGCTGACTTTGATCACATCCCCATGTCTTTCCTAAGACATACTGAGATAGTTTTCCAAGCTGACAATGATTTGCTTTGTCTTTAACAACTCCATCAGGAGAGTGCAATGGACTAGCAGATTAACTATGGCATATGAGGCTTGTCCATTGAAAAGTGGCACAGAAAAATTTAATGGTGTTTTCCAGGGCTCTTGTTATCTGGAGAATGTTTAGTGATCTTATACAGCAAGTAAGATGGCATTGCCCAAATTCAAGATGGGAAAAATATCTCTTCAAAAGATGTCCTAGCTACCTACCACCCATTGTGATCTCATAGCCCAGAAAATAGCCACTAGGAAGATAAGAGGCTTGATGTACCCAGGTTAGAGACCTCTGAAGCATTTGCAGAACCTAGTAGAAGAAAGCCAAGCCTGTCATAGGAATTGGTGATAAAAGGCTTTATTTTAAAGCTAGTACTTTGAGCAACTGCTTGAGAGAAATCAAGATCCAGTAATACACACCAAGAAGCAAGAAATAGACCCCCAGAATACTCTGAAGCAATCCTAAGAAAACAAGAGGGCATCCTGAATCTGAATTCTCCTCTTTTGGGTTAATGATTAAAACTCTGTTAATAAAATTGCTGTTCTCACAGTTGCCCATCCTTCCCAGGGTACTAAAATTAAGTGTGTAGCAGACGATCTTTCAGCCTTGGCATAACTGACAATTTGGAATGAATAATTCTTCACTGTGGGGCCTGTCTTAAGCACTGTGCAGTGCTTAATCCATGACCTCTATGTACTCAGTGCCAGGAGCACTACCCTTGCAACCTTGGGTAAGTTACCTATGTCCTCCAGGGCACAGTTTGTTTATCTGTAAAATGGGAATGATAGCAGTACTTAACTTATAGAGCTGTTGGGAGGATTAAAGATCCCAAATGAAAAACCAATAACAGGATGCTTACCATGTAGCAAACCAAAATATATCTTAGCTATTTTTCATTAAGTTTCTATGTAGTTTACATTGCAGAATAAAGGCTCAATACTTCTTGATATCCTTGGTCAATTTTTCAAGTCAGATATTGTTTTAGATACTGTTAAATTTGACACACAAACCATAAGGGACACATAAGATTTTCTTACTCAATATTTTTGGGCCAAAAAAGGACAAATCAGGAACAATGACTCAAGTAAGATTGCTGTCACACTGAGACTTTTCCATTTCAGTGTGCTGCATTTAACTCAACATTGAAAAAAAGAAATCCGGTTGAAGAAAGAGAAGGAATGACAGCTGTTCTGAAAAGACTCTTTAAAGTATCCATCCTAGACTATAAATCCTAGAGGACAAGCATTAGAGTCTGTAAGGAATTCTATATCTATTTTCACTTCTTTTCTATAGTAATAAGAATACCAAACATTGTAGGTTGAAGAAAACACTGTACAATTTTGTGTTCTTTAAAATTCATTTCAGAAACTTGTGTTGAACAAATTACTTGGCCAACCTGTCACATTTGTTTCCAGAACAAATCACTTCCATTCAAGTGCAAGCTCATGTGGATTTGTGTTTTGACTTTGTAATCTACCATCGGATTGTATTTCTTCTTTTTCCTTCACCACTTCCCATTCCCACACACAAACACCTGGAGCCCCCGAAGCTGCCAGTAATTCCTTTTCTCTGAGTTCATCAACATACAGTGGAAAGCACCTAATTAGAGCAAATAATTTGATAAAGTGCATTGGCTAGAAAATTAATTCAAAGTAGCTGGGAAATGAATAATGGCAGTGGTATGGAATGTGATTGGAGCCCTGTTCAGGAAAAAAAAAAAAGTGTAGGGGAAAATCTGTGATCATGACAAATAGCAGTTTATCCATTCAGAAGGAGTCATCCCGGGATACTAGAAGGAGGATCAATATTAAGTCACATCTTAGGGTCTTAACTACAAATATTAGAATCATCATAAACAGAACACCAATTTAATTGTAAGAGGTATTAATTAGATAGATAATATGAACACAAGAGAAGAAAAAGAAACAGGACAAAAGGACTTCTGAAAAATAGCAATATCAAGAAATAAGGAATGTCAAAATGGGAAGATGAAGTCTAATATATTTGGAAGCAAGTTCATTTTAAAACCCTTATATTTAATTCCAGCCCATTAATAATGCAGCACATCTGGGAAGAAGCATTCAGATGAGAGTAGTACTTAAAGAGATTTAAATATGATCATGATTAAACCCAAAAAGCAGATATGATTTTGCAATGTGAATCTGGAGATATTGGTGTGATCTGGGCTGCAGGACCAGCCAGTCATTATCACACAATTAAGGTATGAACTTTCTTTTTTTTTTTTCTTTTTTCTAGCATTTTAGAGTTGCAGTTCTCCTAATGAGGACCTTGGTCAAAAATTGAAACGAGCTAGAATAGTGTCTAGAATAGGCAAACCACATGAGAGACACACTGAAGAACAAGCAGAACAAATATAAAATAAAACATGACTAATGAGTAAGATGACCTTCTAAAACTTACCAATTCAGCTTAAAGTATGCTAGGCATTGCAGTTATAAAGATCAATCATAGTGAAGGTAAGATAAGTAAATTATAGTTCTTGCCCATAAGGAAATATAATCTAATGAGTAAAAGAGGTATTAACACAAACCAATGTGTGTACGTGGATAGGGGATGGGCTTAATGTTCTTTGGAGGTACAAGGAAGGTATTCAATAATTTTAGGGAAATTAATTAGGAAGAGAAATAGAGGCATTTGAATAGGACATTGACAGATAACTTGCATTTGGAAAGATGAATGAGGACTGTAGGCCAACTGCAGAATAGGAATGAGGGTGGTCAACAGCTCCAACAAAGGGAACAGATCGGGGAAAGGACAGAGTGCATGCCTTACAAGGGAAGTGGGGGCAGGAAATGGGGAGGGCAGACCAGGCAGGGAACAGAACGGATGGAGGGTAGAGGGGAAGGCAGGGCAGACCGAGGGAACAGGATGGGTGAAGGACATGGATCAAGCCAATCTAAGGAAACAGAGTGAACTAAGGACCGAGGGCTGGCCAGAGCATGAGAGTAGGATGGCAATGAGCAGACACATCTCTGAGGGAAAATCATTGAGAGTGGGTTCTCCTGCAAAATATCTGAATGGTTCTGTAAACAAAGTGCATTACTATTCTCAAAGACAAAAAGAGATTTCAACTGGGACATAAATGTGTTTAGAATGGCCAATTAAGTAAAAATAACAGTTTTTTTTCCAAATTCTGTAATTTCAAATTATATAACTCAGATGACAGCAGATGACAAAGCATCTGAACATAAACGTACAGTAAATCTATGTAGTAGAGAAGGGTCACAAGTTTGGAGCAAGACATAGGTGAATCCTAACTCTCTAACTCTCTACCTTTGACCAAGGGCAAGTTAATTACACTTGTGAGCTTAAGTTTTTTTTTTTTTTCCTATAAAAATAAGTAGTTCCTACTTCTTAGGTCATGTCATATTGGTATCAGTGAAATCATATTTGTGAAGTTTTGTCACAGTGCTCTTTACATAGTAAGTGCTTTATCAGCAGTAGTTATATTATTACTCCAACACTAGTATTATTTTCTAACTCATGGTACTGGGTCTCAATAAATGTTAGCTATGAAAAGTTAAGAATCTACATTATATTCTTTTAAAGTTTGGCCTTCTGCATTCTTTTTAATTTACTCCCTTGTCACAAATCAAAAACCTAGGAAAAGAGTCACTTACCTTTTGAAGCTACTGTGACTGCAGTCCCATCAGGAATGTAATCACAGCAGCCCCCTATCTCCTCCTTCCTATTCCTACTTAGGGCCTTCAGATGACTTAGACCCTAGGAAAGGTACACATACTACACCATAAATGTTACATCACATAGATTACTGTGAATGAGTTTTGTCTTCCAAATACCAGGGCTTAATTCCTTTATAAAGGAAATTGTTACTTACTGACAGTCATTGACCACATTGCTGTTGAGAAGCATAGAATTAAATACCAAGTTACAATAAAATTACTTGAAACTACCAGACAGATCTGGAAAATTTAATATTTTTTTTCTCCAGTAGAGAATTTTATGAAACAAAGCAACTTACTTAGTTTATTTGATTTTCCAAATTTAATTTCTCTTTACTACCAGCCATAGTGGAGGGTGGAGAATGGGGAGAGCTCCTCTCTGCCCTTTCCATCCCTTAACTTTCATTCAATATGCTCCTTAAGTCCATTTCCATCCTCTCCCTCCCCATGGTCTTGCTCCTCTTCACTGTACCCATAAGCTCTTGAACAGCATCCTGACTCCTTCCTTATCCTGTCATTCCTTTCTTCTATCCATCTTGTGATAGCACTGTAGGATGAAGCTTCATGCAACCTCACCACCTCAGAGACAACCACTGAATTCTCATTGCCTCTAGGAAATTTTTCACCCCCTCAGCCTTCCATTCAAGACCATATATAATCCAACCTGTCCAATTCTATCTTCCTCTCAACTCTAGTCAGGGTGTTCTCTCCAGCAACCATCAAGTATTCCATGATTATCTTTTCTTTATACCATAATTCCTTTTCCAACCAATACATCTTTCTTATCAATTAAATTCTCCCTATCTGTTAAGCCCAGCGAAGTCCCATAACCAACATGAGTTTAGGGGTTTATAAAATGGGCCCTGGAGAGCTCCAGACCTGAGTTTGAGGTCTGACCCTGTTATATACATCAGTATAACCTAAGGAAACTACTTAACTTCATGAAACTTCAGTTACTTTCATCTACAAAATAACTAAAATAATATTACCTTCCTCATAATGCTGCTTTGAGGGTTAACTGGGATAATGCAATAAAGGGATTAACACAGTTTCTGGTGTAAATAGTAAATAATGTTTGCTATTGTGTATATTTTTTTCTTTAGTCCTATTAGTCCTTTCCCAAAATTCATATTTTTTTAAAGATTTTATTTATTTATTTATTTAGAGAGCACATGAGTGGGGGAGGGGCAGAAGGAGAGGGGAGAGAATCTCAAGCAGGCTCCACGCAGCATGGAGCCCAACTTGGGACTTGATATAACAAAACTGAGATCCTGACCTTAATTTAGGTGCCCCCTAAATTTATATTTGACCAAAGTTGGATATTCAATATTACCATAATCAGATTTTTAAAGAGTACTGTTTGAGAAAAAAATCACAAAGACATGCCTTAATACATCAACAGCTGACATATTTGGTAAAATTATGAGTTATTTTGCTTTTTATCTAATTCTTTATGTTTTCAACTTATGAAATTGAAATACTTTATTTTTAACATTGAGATCATCCTCCTCTAAAAAAAACTGTTTGAATTTTTTAAAAATCCTATCAGTACCAATTACTGGCATGAGTGTGCAAAAAATAGGACCCTCATGCACTGCTGGTGGGTGTGTGAAATGCTGCTGACATTTTGAAAAATAATTAAGCAGTTTCTCAAAATGTTTAACCTAGAGTTACCTTACAACCCAGCCATTTTATTCCTAGGTGTCTATTCAAGGGAAGTGAAAATATACATCCACATAGGAACTACACACATATGTTCCCAGCAACATTATTATTATAGTCAAAAAGTGGGAACAACCCAAATGTCCACCATCGGATGAACAAATGGATCAAAATACTTCAATACAGTTGTTAAAAAGAATACTTAGACTTAATTTTATAAGCCATGGGGAGCCACTTAGGATATGTAAATGTGGGAAAATTGTTGAAAAAATTTGCCCATAGTTAAGAATCATTCAAATAAAATACTAAAACTATGTTTTAAAAAATTCACATGCCACTTTGAAGCTGTATCAATTATTTTTGGACTGTAGTAGCAATGACTACAATTTTTGAGTGTTAACTGTGTTCCAGGGTCCACACCAGCCACAATAGCCCTAATCATGCCAACAACATAATGAGACACAGATCATTAGCCCCCTTTTGCAGATGAGCAAAATAGTGGGAATAAAAGGGAGCTCCTGGGTGGCTCAGTTGTTAAGCGTCTGCCTTCACTTCAGGTCATGACCCCAGGGTAGTTGGATTGAGCCCCACATTGGGCTCCCTGCTTAGTGGGAAGACTGCTTCTCCCTCTCACACTCCCCCTGCTTGTGTTCCCTCTCTCGCTGTGTCTCATTCTGTCAAATAATAAATTAAAAATCTAAAAAAAAAAAAAATAGTGGGAATAAAATGTTTGGCCAGGGTCCCTTAGCTAGCAGGTGGCCAAGTAAGGATGTAAAGCCCACATTCTTCCCAAACCTCCACACCACCTTGCTGTGTGAGTTCATTCCTTCTCTGTCCCACCTAACCTTCTTGCCCATTGGCCTAATGGGGCTCTCAGGTCTCTGCTTGGATCTCTGTGCAGACACATCCAAAACTGAATTATAAAAGTGTATGTAGACCCCTTACTTAATATTGTCTGTGGTTTTTACAGAGTGTTTTATTTCTCTGTCTTTGTCCTTCAGAGTTCCTAGGAGGTAAGGACTGTGTCTTTTTGCCACTGCAATTTCACCACCTAATACTGTATTCCGCAGATAGTAGGTGCTCGGCAAATATTGTTAAATGAATGAGTGAATGACCAAACACACGGTAGAAGGGATAAACACTGTTTATTGTGGCAGGGAACAGATGTGGTCAATGAACAGAATTAAGTCACTCTTGTGATCCCTTCTCAGGTATATACTGAGCACTATATTCAAATCTTTAGCCAAATGCTAGGGATACAAAGATAAATACAACCCAGTTGTTTCCTTAGAACCCATACTATAGTCCTTTATAACAGGCGTGAATTCAAGTAATATATATAGTATTTTAAGTTCCACATTTTGCCCACTAATAATAATAACCAGGGATTAGGTGGCTGCAAGGAAGAGAATGAATAGTTTCAGGTATGAAAATGTTTTATTTTTCTGAAGGAAACTTATAGGATGTTTAATTTCATTATGTTCCTGGACTATCACATATTTTATATCAGACTACATAAAAAAATGTGTGGATGCTTGGGGTCCTTACAAAGAATCAAGGACTTCCTGATGGCACCAGTGTTTCCTAGGATGATGCTAGAAACATCCCTACTCAAATTTAAACTGTTTGAAAAAAAAAAAAAAAAGATTCCCTTGTTTCCATAAATATTTGAAGTATCATCAAAATAACCTGAGGCAGACAAGCTCTAATACTCAAGTATAATCATTCATTTCTTTCATGTCACTCTGATTTTCTTCACTTGACATAAATGTGGTCTGACATATTGATTATCCATTCTCGGCCATGGGGGGAGTTTTACTCATATATTGATCTAACTATTTGGTTTAGGGGAGTTTGTTTATGTGGATGCTGTAAGATGCTTCAGAACCCTATTCAACTAAGTGCTACTGGGCGGTGGCAGCTACACATTCAACAGGACTTGACTGATACTCAAGGTCTACCCCAGAAAGGTGCCACCTCCTGGTCTGTCGGTGGTGGGCCATAGGAGCTAGAGAGCAAGTGCCAGGTGACTCCAATTGAGGTGCTTCTCCCCAACAACAGTTGTTGGAATCTTTAACTTTATTGAATTGTAAAGTTTACACATCATAAAATTCACCTGTTCAAAGTTTACAATTCAATGATTTTTTTTTTTTTAGTAAGCTTACTGAATTATGTAGCCATCACTATCATCCATTTCTGGAAACTGTTTTCACTCCAATAAGGTCACCTGTGTTTATTTATTGTTCATCCTTATTCTCACCCCCAGCTGGTCAACCATTAATTCACTTTCTATCTCCATAGATTTGCCTCTTCTGTACATTTTATAAGAATGGGATCATATAGTATGTGGCCTTTTGTGTCTGGCTCCTTTCAAATTAGAACAATGTTTTTGAGGTACATCCATGTTATAGCATATCAAAAGTTCATTATATTTTATTGCTAAAAGGTGTTCATTAGTGGACATATTGTTTTGTTTCTGCACTTATTGCATTGAAATTTGGGTTGGTTCCACTTTTTGACTATTACGAATAATGCAACAATGAACATTTGTGTATAAGTCCTTTTATGGGTATATCTTTGGACTTCTCTTGGGTAGATATGTAGGAACGGAATTTCAGGATCATACGGTAACTCTAAGCTTAACATTTTGAAAAACTGCCCAACTATTTTCAAAGTGACCGAACTACTTTATACTCCCAGGAGTAAATAAGGAAGGTTCACATTTTTTCACGTCTTTGCCAGCATTTATTCTTCTCTTTCTTTTTGGTTATAAACTTTCTAATAGGTATAAAATGACATATCATTGTTTTTTGGTTTGCATTTACCTTTCATACACTTATTAGCCGTTCTTATATCTCTTTTGGTGAAATGTCTACTCAAATTTTTTGTTCATGTTTAAGTTGGGTTGTCTTCTTACTGAGTTGTGAAACATCATTATACTTCTTTATATGTTTTTATACATATCCCTTATCAGATATATGATTTGCAAATATTTTATTCCATTTTGTGGGTCATTTTTTAACTTAATGATGTCTTTTGAAGTACAAGTTTTTAATTTTGATGAGGTCTGGTTTATCAAAATTTTCTTCATCTTTTTGGTGTCATATTTAAGAAATATTTTCCTAATCCAAAGTCCCAAAATTTTTTTATGTTTTATTCTAAAATCTGTATAATTTTAGCTCTTGCATTTAGTTCTGATCCTTCTTGAGGTTTTTTTTTTTTTTCTATATGGTAGATATGAAAACTTTCCTATGTGGATCGAAAATTTTATATTTGGATATTCCGTAGTTTCAACGCCATTTGTTGAAAAGACTATTCTTTCTCCTTTGAATTGCCTTGGCACCTCTGTTGAATACCAATTGATCATAAATACAAAAGTTTATTTCCGGACCCTCAATTCTGTTTCATTGATTTATATGTCTGTCTTTATACCAATACTATACTGTCTTGATACATAAGTTTTTTTTTTTAAGATTTTACTTATTTATTCAACAGAGACAGATCGCAAGTAGGCAGAGAGGCAGGCAGAGAGAGAGAGAGGGAAGCAGCTTCCCTGCTGAGCAGAAGCCTGATACGGGACTTGATCCCAGGACCCCGGGATCATGACCTGAGCCGAAGGCGGAAGCTTTAACTCACTGAGCCACCCAGAGGCCCCTTGATACATAAGTTTTGAAAGTTGATGGAAACTTTTAACCTAAGAGGTATGTTAGAAGTGACAGAATCTACTCTTTTTTTTTTTTAGTTTTCCTATTATTACACATTATAAGAAACAACTAAATTAATCATAAGATAGGATTAAAATGAGAGCAGGAAAAAATGAAGCAAATAACATTGTTGTACAAATTTATACTACATATGCCTTCTACATAACTTGTTGTGGCTACCATTGTGAATTTGAGCTTGTCAACAATCAATAAGGAAATGGAAACATTTGTGAAATGTGTTTAATAAAATAATACAATTCAATTTCTTAGTAAAATTACAACTTTTCTTGGTTTTTGGACCAGGGGGGATTTTTTTCCTGTGTGTATTTATAAAAAGGAGATTGTATAATATAATAAAGAGCATCCTTATAAGAACCCTCACATCAAGTAAAAGAAGGAGTTTCAGATTTTATCTTACTGTGTTCTGCAATGTAGACCAACTGCAATTAACAAATACAAGTCTATGTAGTGGTCAAACAAAGGAGGTTTGCTCCTAATTTGGTTAATACTGAGACAAATGTTTTACCATTTAAGCCATTTGCTATTCATCCTGATTCGACATGTATTGAACACAATTTTCCCCAAATCTTTGGTTTATTTATGCTGGAGACTATGAACTTTAAAATATACCTGGAGGGTATAAGGCAGTGCTTCTCAAAGTATGGTCCCCTGCCAGTAATATCAACATTACCTATGAAACTAGAAATGCAAAGTCTTAGGTTCCATACAAGATCAAATAAATCTAGAACTTTGGGGCTAAATCCCAGCAATGGGATTTACAGAAAATGTAAACTCTTGGAATAGGATTATTCTGTATGTTTCTGACATCTTCCATGTTTAGATTTTCCATCATTGCAAAGTCTGAGGCAGAAAATCAGTGAGGATATAAGTGAACTGAATAGTACTATTAACCAACTGGAATTGGCATTTATAGACAATTTCATCTAACAATATCAGAACACACAATCTTCTCAAATTCACATGAAATATTCACCAAAAATACCACATTTGGGGCCATAAAATATACCTTAACAAATTTAAAACAATAGACATCATAGAAAGTATGCTCTCAGACACAATGGAATTAAACTAGATATCAATAATGGAAAGATACCAGGCTAATCTCCAAATATTTGGGAATTAAACAGCATACTTCTAAATAATATATGGATCAAAGAGGAAAACTTAAGAAAAATGTTAAAAACATTTGAAACTAAATTAAAATGAAGAATGCGCTGAAAGCAGTACTTGGAAGGAAATTAATACCATCGAATGCATATATTACAAAAGAAGAAAGAACTACAATCAAAAATCTAAGTGTTTGGGTAACTAGAAAAAGTAAAGCAAATTAAATCTAGAGTAAGCAGAAGAAAAGAAATAAAATCAAAGCCGGCAT
The DNA here is from genome assembly GCF_902655055.1 of Lutra lutra. Lineage (NCBI taxonomy): Eukaryota > Metazoa > Chordata > Mammalia > Carnivora > Mustelidae > Lutra > Lutra lutra. The sequence goes on from NC_062280.1 coordinate 172,022,912, forward strand.
TAAGGAAATTGAAAATGGGAAAACAATAGAGAAAATCAATAAAACCAAAATCCAATCCTTTGAAAAGGTCAGCAAAATTGATATTACACTAACAAGACTATCCAAGAAAAAAAAAGAATGAAGACACAAATTATTAAATGGAAGAGGGACATTTCTAGTGATCCCATGGACATTGAAAGGATACCGAAGGAATTTGAAAAAGTCCGTGCTCATGAGTTTGGTAACATAAATGAAATAGTCCAATTCCTTGAAAGACACAATCCACCAAACTCACACAAGGAGAAATAGATAGTCTGAATATTAATATATATTTAAAAAATTGAACCAATAATTATTTACCTTCCAAAACAGAAAACACCAGGCCCAGAGGGTTTCACAGGTTAAATCTACAGAACATTTAAGGAAAAAATGATATCAATTCTCTATGATCTCTTCCAGAATATAAACACAGAAGGACCACGTCCTAATTTATTTTATGAGACTAACATTACCCTAATGACCAAGCCAGACAAAGTTATTATAAGAGAGACTTAACAGAAAGAAAACTACAGACCTATATATTTCATGAACATAGACATAAAAATCCTGAACAAAAAGAAAAAAATAATGTGCTATGGGAGAATTTAAAAACAATTTAATATAAGGGTGCCTGGGTGGCTCAGTCATTTAAGCATCCAACTCTTGGTTTCAGCTCAGGTCATGATCTCAGGGTAGTGAGGTTGAGCCCTATGTTGGGCTCTGCACTGAGCATGGAGCCTACTTGGGATTCTCTTTCTCCCTCTCCTTCTGTCCCTCCCCTCAGTCTCATTCTCTCTCTCTCTCTCTGACTCTCTAAAAAAAAAAAAAAATGCAAAAAACAAAAACAGACTCAATTTAGTATACATGCAATTGGAGTCTCTGAAAATGATGAAAAATATACAAATATTATGAAAACTATAAACCTACATATCCAGAAGCTAAACACATCTAAAGTACAATATGAGAGTAACACAGTGACACATTATAATTAAACTGCTGACCACTGATAATGAAGAGAAAAAATAAAAAGCAACCAGTATAAAAAGATACATAGGGCATAAAAAAGATAAGAAGATTAGCATATTTCTTATTGGAAGCAATGCAAGTGAAAAGACAGTGGAGCAACATATTTTAAGTACTGACAGCAAAAAATTATCGACCTAGAATTGTATACCCAGCAAAAATATGTTACAAAAATAAAGGTGAAATAAAGATTCTTTTTCAGATGTAAAAAAGCTGTAAGAATTAATCATCAACTATAAGAAATAATTAAGGTAATTCCCTCAAACGGAAAAATAGAAAACAGAAATGTGTACCTGTATGTAGCTTTGAAGAATACTGGAGATGAAAACTACAAGGGTAAACATGTACAATTTTTTCTTATTATTTAAAACAATTTAAAAGGGAACTATTTAAAGATTTATTTATTTGAAAGAGAGAAAGAGAGCACTTGAGCAGGGGGAGGGGCAAAAGGAGAGGGAGAAGGAGAGGGAGAGAGAGAGAAAAAATCCCAAGCAGACTCCCCACTGACAGCTCCCAACTTGGGGCTCAATCCCATGACCCCAAGATCAATACCTGAGCCAAATCAAGAGTTGGACACTTAACTGACTGAGCCACCCAGGCACCCCAGTAACTGACTATTTAAACAAAACAAACAAGCAAACAAATAATAGTGTGGTATGGAGTTTATAACATTTGTATAAGGAAATGTGTGACAATAGTACTAAGATCAGTAGAGAAAAAATTAAAGCATATGATTGTAAGGTTTTTATATAATACATGAAATGGTATAAGAATACCTGAAGATAGACCCTAATAAACTAAAGATGCTTTAAGCCATAATATATATAGTATAAAGTATACATATAATGTATAAAGTATAAAGATACTTTAAGCCATAATGCAGCCACTAAACTAAAACAAAGATATAGCTAGCAAGCCAAAAAAGCAAATAAAATGGCATCAAAGAAACAAACTTACATAATCCAAAAGAGGTTGAAAAAGAGAAAAAAAGAAAAGAATAGATGGGACAAGTAGAAAAAAAAAATAGCAAGATGATCATTTTGAACCCAACCATAGCAATAATTACATTAAATGTAAAAGAACTAAACACCCCAATTAAAAGACTGAATTTCAGATTACATTAAAAATCAGACCCAAATACATGCTGCCTACAAGAAACACACTTTTTACCCTTTCTGTCCACCGCTCAATGGATGGGGAGTCAAAAGGTAAACACTTCCAGTTATAAGATAAGCAAGTTCTGAAGGTGTAATGTACAGCATAGTGACAATAGCCAACATTACTGTTTTGAATATTTGAAAGTTGTTAAGAGAGTATATTTTCAAAGTTCTCGTTATAAGAAAAAAGTGTAATTATGATGATGTTAATTAACATCTATGGTGATAGATGTTAATAGATTTATTGTGATCATTTCATAATACATACATATATCACATCATTATGTTGTACACTTCTTTTAAAAGATTTTGTTTATTTAAGAGAGAGAGAGCATGAGCTGTGGGGGTAGGGGCAGAGAGAGAGGGAAAAGCAGACTCCCCACTGAGCAGAGGCTCGATCCCAGGACCCCAAGGTCATGACCTGAGCCAAAGATAGAAGCTTAACTGACTGAGCCACCCAGAGTATTCTGTTTTACACTTAAAACAAATATAATGGTATATGTTAGCGATATATCAATTAATATTTTTAAAAGCAATATGCCTTAAAAATAGACAAAAAGAGGTTAAATTAAAAGTATTAATGATTATAGGAAGTTTAGATTTAGTATATGTACAGCACTTAGTGTGTTCAACATTCAATGATTACTTGATAAAAAAAATTCTTAGTATGTTTCCTGCCGTTGAATTGGTGTCTTAGTCAGTTTGAGCTGATATAACAAAATACCATAGACTAGGGGGCTTAAACACCAACATATGTTTCTCACAGTTTTGGAGGCTGGGACGTCCAAAAAGGTGCTGGCAGATTTAGGGTCTAGTGAGAGCCTTGTTTTTGATTTGTAGATGGCCACATTCCTCTTGTGTCATCCCACGGTGGAGAGAGAGAGAGTGTGTTGATATTTTCCACTTATTAGGGGAAATCCCATTGTGGAGGCTCTGTTTTCATGACCTCATCTACACCTAATTATCTCCCAAAGCCCACCCCCAAATACTATCACATTGGGGATTAGGGCTTCAACATATGAATTGTTGGGGAGGGCAGTTTAGACACTCAAACATTCAGTTCATAGCAATTGGGTAAGCTTCATATGCTGTATGAGATAATTGAGTGTCTCTTACAAGGTCTAACATCTTCAATATCTTTGTTTCACTTCAGGGCATCAGTTCCTTTTCTGTAATGATTACAGAGTAAAGTATTTAGTTTTATAACCTGTAAGGGACACTTACTGGATGTGAGCCCCTCACAGGTGATGTGAACCCCCTCACATCCCTCACAGGTAGCTAAAAGGTGTCTAAGGGAATACTTGACAGGTTTGCATGAGGCTCCATCTCAAAGAGGTGACCCAGGTGATCAGAACAGCTGGCTATAATTTTGTTTGAAAGCTGATATGTTGGTCTGGAATGCTAAGTATAGTTCTTTAGCATTTAGCAAGTCAAAAAACAGGCATTTCTTATTCATTCCTCCAGCTCCACAAAAACTCTGCAGGCCTGTCAGGCTGGGTTCTCACAGGAGTATGAGGGAAGTAGGAAAAAGAATCAAAATGCATTCCCACTGGTTTTAAAAAGTGGTTATAAAGATAATGAATGTAAATGAGTTTTCAAAGAGATTTGAATAATATTATTAGCTGTACAAATTTTGACATTCCTGGCTTATATCTAGAAACTAATATAGGATTTTGGATGGCAATTCTCATATTCTCTCTGTAGACTCTAAAATCATTATACATCTAATGGTTGATTACTTTTACGTCTTCAAATTTTCAATTTTTCCACCCATCACAAAAAATGCAAAAGAGCGAACAACCACAACAAATCTATACTCAAATCCATATTTGATGTCAGGGAGCTCCTTTTTCTCTTTGCTGTTTTTTTATTGGACAGCTGATGGGAGTCTGAAGAGGAAATCTAATAGTTCCTTTATAGTTTTCTTTATTTCTTGTGTGACTATGTATTTATGTTTATTGACTGCTACATTACCACCCATTACTTTCATTCTATCTTCCCTCTTACATGGTTCTCCCTTTGTTTTACCTAAGATTTTAGTGAGACTTCTTTTTGTCTTGCAAACCAATGTGTTATTTCCTCCAGCTGTGAGTGAGTGTGCAGTCTTTTGCATTCATTTCTCAAGAATGAAAACACGTTCAGTTTGCCTTTTGAATTTTGTGAGATTGCACTGATCCACTTACATACATTTTTCTCTTAGGACTAACTGAGGTGTGGACTAGTAAAAGCTCAGGTGATGATTCTAGTAGAGAACGAAACTGACGTATGATGACTGAATATGTAAACTTCCATTGTACCAGTCCCTTATTCCTACAGTAATTATTTTTATCAAAGTCGGAGTTAGAGATCAGTATGCCTTGGCATGAAGAGGTAAAAGGCTCATATTATAGAAAATTTCCTGAGACCAGAATTTACAGTCTCAGATATTGGGGCTCTGCTCTCTTACCATACCCCAACCTTCCCATCACGCCTTTCTATCACTGCTACAACTACTGGATCCAGATGAACTTGGAATGCATACCCACACTTGCTGTTAAAGAGGAAACTAATAGAGGTTAAAGTGAGCTTTTTGAAGAATAAAAGAATATTTGAAGAAAGGGTACTACATATGGAAAGGGGGGGAAATTATTTACAGATGGCATATATTTTCCTTGAGGAAACCTATTCAGTTTCCCATATAGTCAAAATATCCTTAAAATGAGAACCTCAAACAGAGGTGCCTATTCTTGGGTCCCTGGATGGGCTTTAGGGGTAGAAGAACTACCTGAATGTGTACAATCTGTGTGTGTGTGTGTGTGTGTGTATGTGTGTGTGTGTGTGTGTGTGTGTGCGCGCGCGCGCACACGCGCGCATGTTAGCATTTTCCTGAACAATGACTCCATAGTTTTCATTGTATTTTTGAAAGCTCAATATATCAAATGCCCACTATGTGCTCCCCCAAATCTCCTCAGCCTCACGTTGTATCTCCCTCACTTCTGGCCACCAGTCCTGCACAAGTTTGGACCAGCTTTTTGCTAGTGCCTCACTTCAGGCCCCATCCTTTACTCCTTTCATTCCATTTCTCTGATACCATCAACATCCGATTGGCATTCAGATCCATGGGCCATTGCCTATCCATAGATGCCAAGAACCAATAGAATAATGTTTCCTGGTTCATCCCCAAGGGAAAAATTCTGATGGCCATTTCATAAGGTTCCTCAGAAGGCCCCTTACCTCTCAAGCAGTAACCAACTCAAAGCACACGTTTCTGTTGCCTTTCCCTCCTTCCCTACTTCACTCTCTTGTCCCTCTCTCCTGCTTCCAGGAATCACATTCTCAAATAAGCTATTGGCACACAAGCCTTTGTGTCTGGGGAACCCAACCTAAGACAGTCAATGACTTAAAAAGTATTCGAGTCCACTATCCAAGAATCTATACAGATTCCCACTCAAGTACCATATTGTTCAAATCTTTCCTTTACTAGGGCCTGGTGACCATTGCATCTGAAATTAAATGCATTTTGTATCCTAATTGTACCTCCTCCTTAATATAGCTTCGGGACTCTTTGTTTATATAAAGTCCAAAATGAATTTTCTCTCCAGCTGGCACAAAAATACTCTGATAATCATGGCACCAAGGAGCTTAACTTAACATAGTTAACCAGTGCCAATGACCTTTCCTTTATCCTATTTTTCCATTACTAAACTCCAGTCATTTGTCACTACCTTAAATGTCTATTCTGCATGTGGTAGGCCAAATTGTAAGATGAAGCCCAGTGATTCACATCCTTGTATAATCCCCTCCCTTTGGTGTAGGGAGAACCTATGAATATGAATGAATGCACTCTTCTGATTTTGTTGTATGGTAAAGGTGAAGTGGCTTTGCAGAGATAACTAAAGACTCCAAATCAGTTGACTGAATTAATCAAAGGTATATTACTCTGGGGAGCCTAACTTAATCAGGTGAACTCTTTAAAAGAAGGCTTAGGGTTTTCTTGGGTTCAGAGACTCTCATCTACCCATCTTCAGAAAGCAAGTTGTGATGATTTCTGCAGCTGCAGGCAAAGGAAATCTGCCAATAATCACTTGAGTTTGGAAGAGGATCTTAAGCCTCAGATGAGACCATGGCCCCAGCTGACAATATCACTGCAGCTTTGTAAAGCTCTGAGTAGAGAACACAATTAGGCTGTGCCCAGACTCCATACCCACAGAAACTATGACTTAATAAATGTATGTTGTTTTAATTAATTAATTAGTGAGAGAGAGCACGCAAATGCAAGTAAGGGGAGGGGCAGAGGAGGGAGAGGAACAAGCAGACTCTGCCTTCTGTGGGTCCAACGTGTTGCTGGATCTCATGATCCGAGATCCTGACCTGAGTGGAAACCAAGCGTTGGTGGTTGCTTAACCAACTGACCTTCCCAGGCGCCTTGTATGTTGTTTTAAATCATTAAGTTTGATTTGTTACACAGCAGTAAAAAACTGATACTCATCCCTTGTCACATAATTTTTGTTTCCATTAATGCTTCCTTGCTAGAAAAAGCATCCCTGAAGGGCAGTGGCTGTGTTCATTCCATCTTGCGTTCACCGATACCTAGCAAAATGCCCTTGGATGGTAAACTTCTGTTTAATAAATAACTGATTTTTAATATTCTAAAAATAAAAGTATAAAAATATTCATTTTGACCTTTGTGACACCTTTTTATATGTACTATTTAGAATTTCCAATTTCAGCATTCTATGCCAAAATTTATAAAGTGCTTTTAGTTTTTAAAATCCTTTTATACACATGTCTTTGAACTCTGCTTATATTAGCCATAACAAGTGAAGTTGCCATATCCCTGGGGGCATTGGCAATTTTTAAGAAATACATTGGAGGAGGAGATGAACCATGAGAGACTATGGACTCTGGAAAACAATCTGAGGGTTTTGAAGGGGCGGGGGTTGGGAAGTTGGGTGAGGCTGGTGGTGGGTATTATGGAGGGCACGTATTGCATGGAGCACTGGGCATGGTGCATAAACAATGAATTCTGGTACACTGAAAAGAAATTTAAAAAATTAAAAATTAGGGGCGCCTGGGTGGCTCAGTGGGTTAGGCCTCTGCCTTCGGCTCAGGTCATGATCTCGGGATCGAGCCCCACATCGGGCTCTCTGCTCAGTGGGGAGCCTGCTTCCCCCCTCTCTCTGCCTGCTTCTCTCCCTACTTGTGATCTCTGTCAAATTAAAAAAAAAAAATTAAAAATTAAAAAAAAGAAATATTTCTGGGCCATCTACTCTCTCTCTCCCTCTCTCTGATATATATATTATACATTATAATACACATTATTTATATGTAAATATTTAATTATAAATAATGTTTATTTATATTTAATTATAAATAAATGTATAGATATTATATATTATGTAATATATAATATATTAATTTATAAATATTATATATATTATAATATAGCTATATATAATATATGTCATATATTAGAATATGATGTGTATATATATATTTTTTAAAGAAATATTCCCAGGTCATACTTTACTTCTATAACATTTCTCACCAAAGCTAATGGAATGTGTCGTCATCGAAAGCCAAGATTCCAGTCCAAGCTTGCCAAATTGGTATCAGGTGTAAAGGACATTTAAATCTGGAACATAAATGTCTTAGTCTTATACAAAGGGAGAAAACAGATAACATATATATAAATTCACCATGCTGAATTTCCCAGATATTAATGTTTAATGCTTAATTTCTCAGCAAGTCTCAGAATCATCAAATGAATTAGTATTTAGAATGTATCTAAAGGTACTTTGATTAAAAATCCTAGAAAAAGGCAAAAATCTGAGCCCATAATAAGATGATGACTGAATTATCTAAAAAAAGGAGCATGAAAAAAGTAAGAAAAGCCATCAGGTGAGAGTTCAGCAATTTTTAACAGTACAAATGTGATTTTACAATGGAGAGACTTTTTATTTTTGAAGTTCTTTACCAAAGTATATTGTTGGAATTGAGTTAGTTTTTTGTATCTGTTATTTTCACTCTTTTGCTTGAAGAGGACAGAAGTGGAGATCAATCTAATTGCAAAGATGATAGAAAAAGGAATAAATAAGACATGCTTTTAATAAATACAATGAGGTCAGACCCAGAAACTAGTCCCTAAATAGTGCAGTTTCCATATTTGATCCTTACTCAATGTCAATGAATATGTTTTAAATTACGCTTTGACAGATTAATGTGGCTCTGATTAAATAATTAACTACCTAAAAATAATTACTATTAACTGTCTTGAAGGCTTGTCATTATAGTTCTGTTGAGGCCTCAAACCCCTGGGCCTGAGTGCAATACTGAGATCAGAGGTAAAATTCTCAGAAGAAAAAAAAAATAGCTATTTTGTAAGTGAGAGATAAAAAGTTATTACAAGCTAACCCTTTCTCATGTCAATTTCTTAAATGTGAAAAATATCCAATGAACCCATTAAATACATTTTGACAGACTAACAGCAGGAGGCTTGTTGACCTTTCACCTCATATTGATTTCCCCTTCACTTGTTTTCCTTGGTGATTTCCACTTTTCCTGCATATATTTTGCCTCCCAGTCCACTCTCCACAGGCCACTTCTGTAATCACTTGCAAGGGAAATCCTCACAGAGCCCTGAGCTGCGCCAACACTTCAAGAGAACCTTGAAAATAAAGCAGCCACATCATTCACATCTATCGATACGTTCCTCGATCGGCAAATATTTCTATAAAACATAGATACCCCTGGCATCTCAATAACACAGCTGAGCAGATAAACACCTGGGTGAGTCAAAGTGGTCCTTAATTATTATTTATTCATAGCGCATCAGCTGCCCCAGCATTGATTCATGGGTCACTCTGCACATGACACCAAAATGGAGATCCAAGGAATGGAGAGGAAGTGCAGGGCAGCCCCCTCTCTCTCTAGTCATAGAAAAGCCCTACATATAAAGGAACATTTAGGGGAGGAAAAAAATCACAGGGTGGAAAATAAGCAGTCAGGACAGCATTTATGGGTATGAGGGAGTTGAAATGAAGAATCTATGTGAACTCTTATTACCCTGAAGGAGTCAAGAAACAAACCAGAAGGGGCACCTGGGTGGCTCAGTCGTTAGGTGGCTGCCTTCTGCTCAGATCATGATCCCAGGTTCCTAGGATCGAGCCCCATGTTAGGGTCCCTGCTCTGCGGGAAACCTGCTTCTCCCTCTCCCACTCCCCCCACTTGTGTTCCCTCTCTCCCTGTGTCTCTCTCTGTCAAACAAATAAATAAAATCTTCAAAGAAGAAGAAGAAGAAGAAGGAGGAGAAGGAGGAGAAGGAGGAGAAGGAGGAGAAGGAGGAGAAGGAGGAGAAGGAGGAGAAGGAGAAAAAGAAGAAGGAGAAGGAGAAGGAGAAGAAGAAGAAGGAAGGAAGGAAGGAAGGAAGGAAGGAAGGAAGGAAGGAAGGAAGGAAGGAAGGAAGAAAGAAAGAAAGAAAGAAAGAAAGAAAGAAAGAAAGAAAGAAAGAAAGAAAGAAAAACAAACCAGAAGAGTCTGGAGTTGTTCTGATTTTAGATTTTTGAGAAGCATCATCGGGTGTCTTGTCTATTTGGGGTGAAGGGAGTTGGAATATGGGCAGAAAAGGCTACTGAGCAGGTCTGGACCGGCAATGCTGCCACTAGGGTGAAGGGTGTGGTGGAGGGGGCAGTGCAGGCGAGATGTAGAAGTGCTTTAAGATTATCTATGCTTATTACCTGAAAATGCCAGAGACTCTTCTAAAGGAGCACAGGTCAAAATGAAATATGGTGGGCCCTGTGAAAATGATGCTAGTTCCGTGTTATCTTCTGCTTGTGTCCCTTTGGCTGTCTTCCTCAGGTTTCCTCCAGGCACTGATTTTAGAACAGGGCATGGCTCTCGCCATCTCCAAAAAACAAAAGCCAATTTGTTCTGCATAAGCTTCATGAATTTTATAGATTGGGTTGAAGATTTCTTTTGGGGAAGAAAGCAAGTCACGTTTCTCTCAGAAGAAACCAGTGGGAATCTTGAGGCACTTCTGTTCTTCCCCAGGCCACTCCTTGGCAGGAGATCACGGCATCTTCCTCTCTCCTGTCCTTCCACTTGGGCAGTGTCCCCAACTTCCTTATGCCAGCTTCCTGGATGGTGGGGCTTCTCCCAGCTTCTCTCTGTTATCTCTCCTCTTTTTCTACAGCCTGCTTTAGATCCGACTCATCTCCCAGAGTTCTGTGGGAGATTGTACGTTAAGGCTAATTTCATCACCCAAATATTTTCTAATTACATAGAGTGTGGAATTATGGAGAGTGAAGTAATCTAGCATAAATATAGAAAAAACTTAGGATGGAAGATGTTTTTTATATTCTCAACTTCCCATTTCTTCAATACCCCAAAGTTTTCCTGTTCTCCACAGATCCCTGTTATGGACCAAATATTTGTGTCCCCCCACCCCAAATTCAAATATTGAAGCCCCAGTTCCTAACATGACTATATTTGGAAATGGGACCTGGGTAAAAATGATAAGGTTAAATGAGGTTAAACGGGGGTGACCTTAATCCTATAGGACTGGTGTCATTATAAGAATGGGAAGAGACACCAGAGTTCCCTCTCCTCTCACCCCTCACTTTCCCCACCCTCCTGCCCAATCTTAGAAGAACACAGCAAGAAGGTGGTTGGCCATCTGCAAGTCAAGAAAAGAGCCTACTAAGTAGAAATTGAATTGCCTGGCACCTTGACCATGAACTTTCAGCCTCCAGAACCAAGAGAAAATCAATTTCTGCTGTTTAAGCTACCTGCTCAATGGTATCTTATTATGGCGTCCAGCATGGACTAATACAACCTGTACTCCATAATCTCCCCATTAACTCTTAGCAGATGATCTTGCCTCTAGCTTTACTGAGAAAACTGAGGTCCTTAAGTATTAATTCGTTCACCTGCCTCCTATACTACCAACAACAATTTCTACTTCGTCCTATTCTTTGCTGCTTTGCCCATTTCAGTGAACGAGTGGACCGTATGTCTGTTCAAGGCCCATTCTTCTAATTTAGGCTGGGATCCACACCCTCTCACTTGCTTGGAGCTGATAGCTCTCCTTGCTTGAAGCCCTCCCATGGTCACAGCTTAAATAAAACCCGTACTCACTACTAGAAGCTCGAGAGCTCTAGAAGTTCTGTCATTTGACAGACTACCCTGCCCATCTCTCTGACTTCATCTCCTACTGTGATATAGTTAATGAATCACTGTGGTTTCTGTCTGTTTCCCAATCACACCAAGCTCACACCAACCCTAGACGTATACATTGGCTGTTTGTTCCATCTAGAATGCTCTCCCCAGAGAACATCCATAGCTAATACCTGTTTTCATTCAAGTATCACCTCAAATGTCAGTCCTCAGAAAAGACTTCCCCGAATACCCATATAAAGTCATCCTACAACAAACACAAATAAAAAAGGGGGACTTCCATTCTCTATCATATCACTACCTAGAATTACTTTATTCTATTTGTCTATGGGCTGTCTCCCAGAAAGTAAGCTCCATGAGCACAGGAACCTTCTCTCTTTCTTACTTTTTAAAAGATTTTATGTGTTTATTTGGCAAAGAGAGTGAGAGAGCACAAGCATGGGGAACAGCAGAGGGAGAGGGAGAAGCAGTTTCCCCACTGAGCAGGGAGCCCAATGTGGGGCTTAATCCCAGGACCCCGGGATCATGACCCGAGCCACAGGCAGATGCTTAGCAGACTGAGCCACCCAGGCACCCCAGGACCTCATCTCTTACTTCACTTTTCTGTCCCTAGTGTCTCTACCATGCCTGGCACCCAGTATCACTTGTAAGCATCACTACTGCACTCACCATCTCCTCTCTCCCCTATTCCCGAGGGATCATCCCTGTGGCCATATTTCCTCAGCATAAAATCACACTCAGATATTTCCCATTCTGAGAGCAAAAGCTCCCATCTGACCACACATCTCCCAGCAGTTATTTGACTGTTGATCTCCTTCCCTTCGGAACCACTTGCACTTCCTTAAAGAAGACCCTAAACCATCTATTTCCACCTCCTCCATACCTTTCACTCAGCACCTTACTGGACTGGAATCTGACATTGTTACCCTCCTACCCATCCCATTACCTTTTACCAAGATTACAAATCACCACCAGATTGCTCTCTTCAATAGATATCGTTTTCTCCTCATCTCACTCGACCATCTGTGACATAATATGGTTGACTGTCCTTTTTTTCCTGAAACCCTTTCCTGAAACCCTTTCAATTTGTATGAAGCCTCAGTCTTCTGGTATTTTTTTTTAATCTTTCTCTATTGATTTTTTTCTTTCCAAAATGAGATTTTCCTCCTCCACTCTCTTTAGGAGTTGCAAGCCTAGTGTGTCCCAGGCGTTGCAGGAAATGGCAGGTGGGAAGGTGCTGGTAGGTGGAAGTGGTGGTTAACAGGGGGTGGTGGGAACTGCGAGAGAGTGCAGAATACTCCCTATCCCTTCCAGAAGGCATTCAATCTAAGTTTTTTAGAATGCTCCGCTAGCCTAACAAACTATCTGTGGGCAAATGGAGGTCACTAATTTGTAGCTTGTGTATTAAATGTTGGTGTTCCTTGGGGTTTTTCCTTGGATTCTGCTTTCTATTACGTATATTCTAACTGGCAGCCCCACTCACAACTACAACGCCAGCTACCATTGATATCCCAAATTCAACATGGCTAAGCTGAACTCCTCATCTTTCTGGCACAGTTTGATCTTTGGGTTACAAGCATCACCTTTTACATGGGTGGCCAGGTTAAGTCAGGCACCATTCTAGGCTTCTCCCCCTGTGCCTCTGCCTCACCCCATGCACTGTCCACCAACACACCTTGACAGTCTCTAAAGGCTCAGCCATGGGGCCTCTGTCACATCTTGCTGAATCCATGTCTTTTCCTTCAATTCTACCAATGTCTTAACCTAGCCGTTATCATTTCTTGTTTAGATTATTGCCGTGACCTCTTAACTGAACTCTCAGCCTCATATCTCGACCTCCTTCATTTCATTCTCTACATTTTTGTCAAAGTGAACTTTTTAAAATGGAAGTTTAATCATGTCATTCCTCTGCTTGGAAACATTCCAAGTCTCTCTCCCATGTATGTAATAAATAACAAATTTCTGATCTGGCCCTTGCCTTCACTTGGAGAATTACTTTCCATTATTCTTCAGCTGGAACTATCTACTTCAGCTATTCCTGATGACTTTGACCCCCTTGTAGCAAGTTTCACTCTCTTAGGGATGCCCTTCCCTGCCCTCCTATCAGACTAACCTCTTCCTTATCTCAGTTCAAGCATTATCGCTTCTGGATGTCTTTCCTGGTGAGCCAGCCTGATCTCCCCTCGAGCATGCCTAGCCAACAGGGCTCTTTCAATTATGGTAGATTTGAAAACAGAGGGAAAGCTAACATTATTTGGAGAGGAAAAAAAAAGGACAAACAAACGTGACTTAAGAGAGTTGATATTCTTTTATGGTGACAAAGAGTGAGAAAAAGGAAGTCAGTGAATAGTATGCAAGTAACAAGGGAGATCTGACTGGCTGATCTTTTGAAATTCTTGCCATTTGGAAATTTTCAGGCTAATGATTATGTAGTGTCTAAGTCATATCCTAATAAAATGATGTGCTGGGTTGATATGCAGATACTTATAAATGACCCCCTCATATGCTTGAGAGCACAGACCGCCTGGGAATGGAGGAAAGTTTATCAGAGAAGTTCTGGGAAGAACTTAGCTATAAGAATTCAAAAGTCAGCTAGGTTAATTATTTAGATTATTTAAAATATCTTTGTGTTGGGCGCCTGGGTGGCTCAGTGGGTTAAAGCCTCTGCCTTCGGCTCAGGTCATGGTCTCAGGGTCCTGGGATTGAGCCCTGCATCGGGCTCTCTGCTCAGCAGGGAGCCTGCTTCCTCCTCTCTCTGCCTGCCTCTCTGCCTACTTGTGGTCTCTGTCTGTCAAATAAAATAAAATCTTTAAAAAAAATCTTTGTGTTAAAAGACAAGATAAAATTTATGAAATTAATAAAGATATATACCACCATTTTAACATTTAATATGGATTTAACACAACTATATGATTAAAGGATATGTTAGGACCTACTTCAGGGTTTCTCCTAAGTTTAAGCAAGTTATCACCCCATCTGCAAAATTTTACATATATATTTTGATATGATGTACATGTTTGTGGATATATACAGACTTCAATATATCCACACCTACACCTTTTTATATGAATACAAAACACATGACATTTTCCCATTTTTCTGTATTTTAAGAAAATTGTCTGCTTACCAGTGCAGGTTTCTCAAACTATGGGTCTCCGTCCACTTATTTGTGGCTCAAAAAGTCAACTTAGTGGGCTTTCACCAAAGATTTTAAAAATCCATGGCTGGAGAATAGAATAAAAAACATCAGAGTAACACCTAGGAAGGAGAGTATTGTTTTTACAAATGTGGGTCATGGCCGACATGTTTGAAGAGGGCGCCTTATAGAGGTTCAGGGAGAGAAGAGATTGAGAGCATCTGGTCTCTGAGGTCCCTCAGTTCCATTGCAGTGTTGAAAGCTGCTAGGAAATACCAGGCTTCTGTCAAGTCCAGGCACAAGGACACACTTAATGACATCACAGCATTTTCCCACTTTCATCTGGGGGATGGGGCAAAGGCCAACAGTGGTTCTCCTGGGAAACTGGAATACTTTTACCACTTGGCGATGAGAACTCTAGAATGTGCTTGCTTTCCTCTCTCTTCTAGTTGCTAACAAGGGAGAGTTTAAGTCAACACCTTATTTAGCTTTCCACAGCCATTGGCTTCCGGATCACTCTTTTCTTTCCCTCAAACATACTACCTACCTTAGTCCCCAGATTTTGTGTCTTCACTTCATTAGATTTTATGCCTGATTGTATCATAAGTGATCATATTGTAATTGTATTATAAATTCCTCAAAACCTTCCTGGAAGTTTGTGCTTCTAAAAAAAACTCCATGAAATGGAGGCATCCTCTCTACCTTTAATGTATGTATTTTTTGGTTTTATGAATGTATAATATTTATAATTTTTCTGAGGAATCATGAAAATCACCATGTGCAAAATAAATAGAATACCCTCCCTTATTGTTAAGGATGACTTGCAGTAAAATAGACAGGTGCAACCATGTAGTCTTGGGAAGAATATGCCTTTAATTTACCCAAATTTCAGTTGATGTAACTATACTGCAATGTCAAAAAGTTGGGCAATTTCAGCTTACAGAGCTGTCAAAAAGGACAGTTTGCATTTTATTCCCGTGCTCTCTCATCTCATCCATTTGGTGTAGCAGTTTAATAAAAGCTGAATCAATTACTTTTATTTGCTTTTTACTTAAAAAAAAAAACTTTTAATGCATCTCCCATGAAAATTCTCGGATGTGATGGCCAGGAGAATTGCAAATTACCTTGTGATCCTTAAGGATGTTAGAACTTAACACATGGTGAGGAGCCTGGGGATCCCCTTCAGAGCTCCAACAGTAATTTTGAATTCTGGCTTATTATTCAGAACCATAAATCATGGGGCAAGTTTACCAGACTCCTGTATCCCCCTCCTCTCCACCAGACCTTCAGGACAATGATTACCAGGCCTGAATGGATGATCAGTCCTGAAAGCATCACAGCTTAATGGAGGAAATGAAGGTGGATATTTCCACATTCGTATTCTACTCAGAAGGTCCTAGAATCTGAGTTAAGCCTAACGGGCCTCTCAAGCCACTGATACAGCTGATATCTTGGCCCAGTTTTTAATTAAGTCTGCTAATTATATGGGATAGTACCCTTTCCCTATATATTTTTTAAACAATGTAAATGACAAGAGGCTGATCTGTGACCACCATTTCATGACCTGTGTGAGACAGAGGCTTGAGAACACTTACGTACAAGGAAACAATTAGATTCCAATTAGCTCCGTAGCAGTGGCATCGTTTTTAAAAATAATCAAAGAAATGTCAAAATGAGACAATGTAAACAGTAATCATTAACTGCCTTTACTCATTTGGATAGAATTAGAATCTGGAGCTTCTGGGAGATTCTGTGTCTTTCTTATAGAAAAAAAAAAAGTTGTGTGATGTTTGTTCCAAAGCTCCTGTGTGCTTATTTTCAGGTTTCTCCAAAGGAGATAAGAATGTAGTGGGTCAATTCTAAATGATTTCAGGCAAGGATGTGATTTAATATCTATTACTGCAGGCACGGTCGGTCTGGGTACAGGATATGTGATCTCTCCCTTCACAGTGTCAAGGGGGATGAGGAAAAATAGCAAGTCCAGCAGAGGCCGAAGGGACAGAGCTGTTTACCTCCTGAAGTTAATTCAATATGGTGAGATCATCAAGACACAGGGTCATGAAGCATCTTGCCCCTTTGAGTTAAGGCCGCGGGCCTTAGGAAATAAAAAAAGCAGGATACTGGCTAAATTCAAGTTTCAGAAAGCCAACAAATAATATTTTGGTATAAGCCTGTCCCAGACATTGTATTTTATGGGCACTATTTGTTTTTATCTGAAATTCTAATTTAAATTGGCATCCTGGCAACCTATTTTTAATCTGACAACCCTCTTTAAAAAGGCAAATATAGTTGCTACCATGTTGGTAACGATTTTTGGCTTCTTTCAGTCTCATATAAGTTATGATGTGAACTATTTCCAGTTTCCAGAGTTGTCTGTGTTGGCCACTAAAACATGAACATAACTTGGAGGCACAGGTAGAGCCTTGCTACCCGCAGAGTGGTTTGATAGAAGAATGAGGTATTACTGTGACTGCCATCTGTAATTATTCATGTCTTTAGACTAGTTATACGCCCTTGATAACATAGTCCAAAAGGATAGTGTTTTATGGATCTCAAATTCCGAGAAACATTGAGAAGCTTTCGAGATCATTTTTGGGAGAAAAATAATAGAGTCAATTCACGGTCCACACTGTACCAATAAACACATGGATCACCTCAAAATATTCATGTTTATGGTACTTAAACATATATGTATAAAGACATACAGTCATGTGGTCTATCTTATTTCTTGATTTGAGCAGCTAGCACAATATATTCAAAATATTCTTACACAGAAAACTATGGATTTGAATTCTGAAAGTGAATTTCTCTCGTATTGTTTTTCTCATTATATAATACTTCACAATTCACAGTGTCCAAGAACTTTGCATGCATTCTCTTAGCTCAAGCTCCTGGGACCCTGTGAGTTAGATAGTGTTACCTTCCTTTTAGAGAAGAGGAAACTCAAGCTCGGGCTAAGCATCTTGCCTAAGGTCATTTGGATGAGGAGGTGACAGAGGCAAGAAAACCCCTCAGGTCTTTTGACCCCGATGCACTGATCTCTCTGTTAGGTCAAGCTGTGGTCTCAGTAATGAGCCTAAAATGTAAACCTTGGTTATTCTCTGAGAAAGTATCTCTGAAAAAAATATGGACATCCATTCCAAGTGTCTGAAAACAATAATGTTTATTAACTGGCATCCTCTCCTCAGATTTTATGTCACTGAAGATTTCCGTTAAGATGCAGGTTGCCCTGATTCCTGTGCATAATCAGAGACTTCTGATGGACTTGTGACCTCCCAGCTGCCCATTCTTTTTCTGCCACATACCCTTCTCTCCCTGTTCACCTTCCTCCCTAGTCTACTATGCTTTGGTATCAACTCTATCCTCAAGGGTAGATGTCGTGAAAACGCAGTGGCGGGGATGAAGAAAGAGGGGAGCATCAGGAAGGGGAAGATGAGATAGGCTATATTGCCTGCAGGAGGCAGAGGTGTAAGCCAGCTTTGTCTTCAGCCCTCATTTTTCCTTCTTAGGATCCAACTTCCTTCCTGTATGGCTTTTTATTCCAGAGCCCCCACTTGTCCCTGTGTCTCTAGGGAAATGTCCAAGATAGCTTGATCCTTGTATATTTTTTAAATGTAGATAAACATTACTTCGTTTCTCTACATCCCCAAAGATCCTTCAGTAACCTCCGGGTAGAGATTTGTCTTTCTTAGTATATTTTTAAAAACCAATGCAAAGGAGATCCTATATCATAGGTAAAATTTTACTATCCCATCCCTTTGTTAAAATCCCATGGCAAAAACCCTTTAATTACTCTCACTCTGCAAATGGTTGTGTTTTAAGCTATTAGATTGGGTGCAGCTCCTATCATCAGTACACAATTTTAGGACATTCTGGTACAAACACTCCTGGTATTAATGATGGATAAGGAGGAAGACAAGTAAGAGGAAGTAGAAGAGATGAACCAAAAACAGTCCCAGAATAACCTCCCTAATTCATCGGTCAGTCCCATCCCTCAGCTGCCTATCTTGTCTTTACACTTCTCCAGCTCCCAGTGATGAGTCTCCCTCTTAAAACTAATATTTACCATGTGCCAGCTGTTGAGAATAGGATTTGATTTTATCCTACTTAAAATCATTTAGCCTGTAACTCTTTCATGGATGCGGCAGAAGACAAGAGATTTCCCGGTCAGAGACAATGGTTTCTATTAAGTATAGGAGAGCAAGCACCACAAGAATCACTTTTGCCTCATCTTCACTTGTCCCCCGTGTCCCACGGGTATGAAGCTGTATGAGCCCAGATGGATGCTTGGACCTGCCATTGGTTGCATTACCAGAGAAGAACACTGGGCTTGGGGACCTTACTATTTTATAGCAAGCAGTAATCAAGCATGTTCTCTGTCCCAGAAGACATTATCTCATTTCTCAAAGTTGCTTGATGTAAACGTAACCCTGAAAGGTGTCCCCAGTAAAGAGCAATCAGAGTTTTGCATTCTCACCATGTCCAGCAAGAAGGTGCAAGAATGTTCGTGGATAGTGGTGAATTCCTTCTCTCAACACCAAGCACTGTTTCAAGGACCTTCCTTTTATTAACTCCTATGTACTTCAGAACTAGGAGTATTTTTATGATCCCCCATTTTGCATATGGGAAAACTGCAACATGGTGAGGTTTAAGTACCTTAGCTAGGATCCCACTGCTAGTAAGATGTAAAGCCAGGCTGTCAGGCTCCAGAATCCACTTTCTTTTTTAATACACTATCATTTTTATTGCCAACTCAGTAGAGACAAAACACATGCTGACCTATTAGGAGATATGTTCCTCATTATTCAGGGGAGGATTCAGGGTCCATACTTGCATGTAGATCCATGCCCCATTTCCCCAATGTCATGCTTTGCTCATGCTTTTCCATTACCTATCATTCTTCCCAAGCCCCATTGTCTTCCTTTGCTTCTTTGCTAAATTCTTCATCTATATTTTAGAAGTTATACTAACCCACTGTATATTTTCAACCAAGTGTTTTTATTTTTCCAGGACTTATCAGTATGGCCTTGGGTTCTATTTTTCCAAAGGGAGAAAAGTCATAATTTTGAGCTAAATCCTTATATATGGTTCTGAACCTACTTTTTTCTTTATTCTTAATTTTTAAAAATTTCATTTCAGTATAGGTAACATACAATGTTATATTAGTTTCAAGTGCACAATATAGTGATTCATCAATTCTATACATCATTACTCAGTGCTCATTGTGATAAATGTATTCTTCATCTCTTTCACCTGTTTCACCCAACCCCCACCCACCTCCTCTCTGATATGCTTTATTTTAAATGAGTGTCCTCAGTTAAAGTTATTATTTTTTTCAACAACATTTTCTACTTGAAGCATACTTCAGAATACATGGTTCTAAAAGATACATATATAAAACATTCCATCCAAGAAGAATAGGATACACATTTTCTTCACATACACACTGAAGAATCCCCTGGATAAATCACAAAAAAGAGACATAACAAAATATTAGAAATTCATACTGAACTGGATCAGTATGAAATCATAACTGAACATTAAGAAATACCTTCTACAAATGCAGAGCTGCCATTGAACAGCATATTTCCTCGGCGCTACTAATAAATACCCTCCTTGTTTGCAATATAATGAGAGTATTCTTGTTTCACCCTTTTATGCCCCTATGGTGGAACCAACACTTTCATAACTAGGCATACCCTTCATCCTCGGCACAGCATATCATACCATATCATGTATTATACTTACAAATATTTCTGTATCTCCAACTTGACTTGTAAACTCTTTAAGAACATGAACTTATTTTATTAATTTTTTTCATTCTCTCCAGAAACTAGCCCAATGATAGTCCAATCATAGCATACATTTAATAAATGTTTATGGGATGGTGACAACATGCACAAAAGATTACATTGCCATCAGTCTAGTATTATAGTCGTGTATTCTCATACGTCCTGGTTTAAATGGAGTTTGGGGGGAAATGACTTGTAAGCATAGCCCAGAATAGCATCATAATTATGGGGGAAATGCCTTATAAATTTTCAGCAAATGTCAATAGTTTTCTGTAAGATACAGCTCATTTTTATGGATTGATTTACTTATGGAAGTAAATAACATTTGCATGAAAAAGAAGCCTAGTTGTTTGGTTGAAAATGAAAAATTTCAGTTAGTAAGCCACAGGTTTATTTTCTTTTATGGATTGCCTAGAACACATCACCAACATATTGTGCAAGTGTCACCTGACTTATCTTACCGAGTACGACCAACTGATAAACAAAACCCCAAGAACACCCATGCAATCGAACACCCATTGCTGACCTACCATCTGTTTTTAAAGCATTTAAAATGTTTTCTATTTGCTATTCTTCAGAGCTGTTTGGTCTAAAGCATTTGACAGAGAAATTATCCCTTTCCTATGAAATAAATGGAGAAGATTATCCAATTATCACAAATTTGATAAATATTTACTGTCACTTCCTAAGCTGACTCAATGATAGGGTGGACTCAAGGCTCCTTCCAGTCTCCTGGGAAATTTCCTTTCTCTCTTTTTCCTGCCTTTTGCCATTACTTCCCATTCTACCCCTTTTTAAACTGCTGTCTCTTTTCAACTCCAAACCTCTGCCCGTTTTCAACTGACCTTGCTTAACTTCTCCTGCATCCCATCTGCTTTTTGTTCTGGCCTCTACCTCTGTCTGTCTGGTGGTGACCATAATTAGAATTTGGATGATGGTTTCTTCTATGCTGGGAGTGACTGAAAGTTGCAACTCTCATTGGCATGATCCCTACTCATGGTGGCCTCAGAAATAAGGGGTCAGGGCGCCTGGGTGGCTCAATGGGTTGGGCCTCTGTCTTGGGCTCAGGTCATGATCTCAGAGTCCTGGGATCAAGCACCGCAGCAGGTTCTCTGCTCGCTCCGTGGGGAGCCTGCTTCCTCCTCTCACTCTCTGCCTGCCTCTCTGCCTACTTGTGATCTCTGTCTGTCAAATAAATAAATAAATAAATAAAATCTTAAAAAAAAAAAAAAAAGAAAGAATGAAGGGGTCAGAGTGCACCCTCTTCATGAGACTCTCCATAAGAGCATCTATACTGGCTTTGACTCAACTTGCCCCGAAAGTGAGATTCTATCTGTTATTAACTTTCTGAAAAATCAATGAAAAAGATATGCCCAGCTGCATCACCAGAGCAGCAGGGAAATATTCAGAATGAAATAGCAACCCAGTTAACTAGCCCCTCATCCCCTGAAACAGGGCAGAAAATAACATGTAATAGGCTGGGAATTTCATGTTTATAGCCATTAGTGAGGTGACTTTGTAAGGCTTCATGTAGTAATTCTATATAAATACAGATGAAATATTTTAACTACAGTCATTGCCATGATCACTGATCCATTCAACTAATACCTAATGATTGCTATTTAGAAGACACAGTATGGCAAAATATTTAATAAAACCTGGATCCTACTCTCAGTGAACTTACTAGAAGTAAGACTTATACATAAATAAGCTTTATCACCAGGCAGAAAGCAATGAGGCAATACATGTTGTGGAAAGACTTATTATAAAAATATTCATATATGGTTAAATATATATAGTTAAATAGACTTTGAGGGGGAGGAGTCAAGATGGCGGAGAAGTAGCAGGCTGAGACTACTTCAGGTAGCGGGAGATCAGCTAAAGAGCTTATCTAAAGATTGCAAACACCTACAAATCCAACGGGAGATTGAAGAGAAGAAGAACAGCAATTCCAGAAACAGAAAATCAACCACTTTCTGCAAGGTAGGACTGGCGGAAAAGTGAATCCAAAGCGACGGGAAGATAGACCGCGGGGGGAGGGGCCGGCTCCCGGCGAGCGGCGGAGCAACGGAGCAAAATCAGGACTTTTAAAAGTCTGTTCCGCTGAGGGACATCGCTCCAGAGGCTTAACTGGGGTGAAGCCCAGGCGGGGTAAGCGCGGCCTCAGGTCCCGCAGGGTCGCAGAAGGATCGGGGGTGTCTCAGTGTCGCAGAGCTTACCGGTATTAGAACGGGAAAGCCGGCTGCAGAGACAGAGCCGAGGAGTGACTCTCAGCTCAGGGTTGCCGTGAACCGGTCGCAGGCTCGGTCAGCTCGGAGCGCGGCCGGAGGCCAGGGTGACGGTAGTCATTTGGCGCTGTTCTCTGAGGGCGCACTGAGGAGTGGGGCCCCGGGCTCTCGGCTCCTCCGGGCCGGAGACCGGGAGGCCGCCATCTTCATTCCCGTCCTCCGGACTCTACGGAAAGCGCTCAGGGAACAAAAGCTCCCGAAAGCGAACCCGAGCGGATGACTCAGCGCGGCCCCGGGTAAGGGCGGTGAAACTCCGCCTGGGGCAAAGACGCTTGAGAATCACTACAACGGGCCCCTCCCCCAGAAGATCTACGGGAAACCCAGCCAGGACCAAGTTCACCTACCAAGGAGAACGGCGGAATTCCAGAGGAGAAGAAAGCAAAGCATGGAACTCATGGCTTTCTCCCCATGATTTTTTAGCCTTGCAGTTAATTTAATTTTTTTTTCTTTTTCAATTTTTTTTTCTTTTTCTCTTCTTCTGCTAAATTTTTTTTAACTTTTACCGTTTTCTTTTTTTAACGTTTTTTAAATAGTTTATCTAATATATATATATTTTTTCCTCTTTTTATATTTTTTCTTTATCGGCTTTCTTTTTTTTAATAGTTTTTTTTTTTCTTTCTTTCTGAACCCCTTTTTATCCCCTTTCTCCCCCCTCACAATTCAGGATCTCTTCTGATTTGGCTAAAGCATATTTTCCTGGGGTTGTTGCCACCCTTTTAGTATTTTACTTGCTCCTTCATAAACTCTTATCTGGACAAAATGACAAGGCGGAAAAATTCACAACAAAAAAAAGAACAAGAGGCAATACCAAAGGCTAGGGACCTAATCAATACAGACATTGGTAATATGTCAGATATAGAGTTCAGAATGATGATTCTCAAGGTTCTAGCCGGGCTTGAAAAAGGCATGGAAGATATTAAAGCAACCCTCTCGGGAGATATAAAAGCCCTTTCTGGAGAAATAAAAGAACTAAAATCTAACCAAGTTGAAATAAAAAAAGCTATTAATGAGGTGCAATCAAAAATGGAGGCTCTCACTGCTAGGATAAATGAGGCAGAAGAAAGAATTAGCGATATAGAAGACCAAATGACAGAGAATAAAGAAGCTGAGCAAAAGAGGGACAAACAGCTACTGGACCACGAGGGGAGAATTCGAGAGATAAGTGACACCATAAGACGAAACAACATTAGAATAATTGGGATTCCAGAAGAAGAGGAAACAGAGAGGGGAGCAGAAGGTATATTGGAGAGAATTATTGGAGAGAATTTCCCCAATATGGCAAAGGGAACAAGCATCAAAATCCAGGAGGTTCAGAGAACCCCCCTCAAGATCAATAAGAATAGGTCTACACCCCGTCACCTAATAGTAAAATTGACAAGTCTTAGTGACAAAGAAAAGATCCTGAAAGCAGCCCGGGAAAAGAAGTCTGTAACGTACAATGGTAAAAATATTAGATTGGCAGCAGACTTATCCACAGAGACCTGGCAGGCCAGAAAGAGCTGGCATGATATATTCAGAGTACTAAATGAGAAAAACATGCAGCCAAGAATACTATATCCAGCTAGGCTATCATTGAAAATAGACGGAGAGATTAAAAGCTTCCAGGACAAACAAAAACTGAAAGAATTTGCAAATACCAAACCAGCTCTACAGGAAATATTGAAAGGGGTCCTCTAAGCAAAGAGAGACCCTCAAAGTAGTAGATCAGAAAGAAACAGAGACAATATACAATAACAGTCACCTTACAGGCAATACAATGGCACTAAATTCATATCTCTCAATACTTACCCTGAATGTTAATGGGCTAAATGCCCCAATCAAAAGACACAGGGTATCAGAATGGATTAAAAAACAAAAACCATCTATATGTTGCCTACAAGAAACTCATCTTACACCGGAAGACACCTCCAGGTTTAAAGTGAGGGGGTGGAAAAGAATTTACCATGCTAATGGACATCAGAAGAAAGCAGGAGTGGCAATCCTTATATCAGATCAATTAGATTTTAAGCCAAAGATTATAATAAGAGATGAGGAAGGACACTATATCATACTCAAAGGAACTGTCCAACAAGAAGATCTAACAATTTTAAATATCTATGCCCCTAACGTGGGAGCAGCCAACTATATAAACCAATTAATAACAAAATCAAAGAAACACATCGACAAGAATACAATAATAGTAGGGGATTTTAACACTCCCCTCACTGAAATGGACAGATCATCCAAGCAAAAGATCAACAAGGAAATCAAGGCCTTAAATGACACACTGGACCAGATGGACATCACAGATATATTCAGAACATTTCATCCCAAAGCAACAGAATACACATTCTTCTCTAGTGCACATGGAACATTCTCCAGAATAGATCACATTCTTGGTCCTAAATCAAGTCTCAACCGGTATCAAAAGATTGGGATCATTCCCTGCATATTTTCAGACCACAATGCTCTAAAGCTAGAACTCAATCACAAGAGGAAATTTGGAAAGAACCCAAATACATGGAGACTAAACAGCATCCTTCTAAAGAATGAATGGGTCAACCAGGAAATCAAAGAAGAATTGAAAAAAATTATGGAAACAAATGATAATGAAAACACAACGGTTCAGAATCTGTGGGACACAACAAAGGCAGTCCTGAGAGGAAAATATATAGCGGTACAAGCCTTTCTCAAGAAACAAGAAAGGTCTCAGGTACACAACCTAACCCTACACCTAAAGAAGCTGGAGAAAGAACAAGAAAGAAACCCTAAACCCAGCAGGAGAAGAGAAATCATAAAGATCAGAGCAGAAATCAATGAAATAGAAACCAAAAAAACAATAGAACAAATCAACGAAACTAGGAGCTGGTTCTTTGAAAGAATTAATAAGATTGATAAACCCCTGGCCAGACTTATCAAAAAGAAAAGAGAGAGGACCCAAATAAATAAAATCATGAATGAAAGAGGAGAGATCACAACGAACACCAAAGAAATACAGACAATTATAAGAACATACTATGAGCAACTCTACGCCAACAAATTTGACAATCTGGAAGAAATGGATGCATTCCTAGAGACATATAAACTACCACAACTGAACCAGGAAGAAATAGAAAGCCTGAACAGACCCATAACCAGTAAGGAGATTGAAACAGTCATCAAAAATCTCCAAACAAACAAAAGCCCAGGGCCAGACGGCTTCCCGGGGGAATTCTACCAAACATTTAAAGAAGAACTAATTCCTATTCTCCTGAAACTGTTCCAAAAAATAGCAATAGAAGGAAAACTTCCAAACTCATTTTATGAGGCCAGCATCACCTTGATCCCAAAACCAGACAAGGATCCCAACAAAAAAGAGAACTACAGACCAATATCCTTGATGAACACAGATGCAAAAATTCTCGCCAAAATACTAGCCAATAGGATTCAACAGTACGTTAAAAGGATTATTCACCACGACCAAGTGGGATTTATTCCAGGGCTGCAAGGCTGGTTCAACATCCGCAAATCAATCAATGTGATACAACACATTAATAAAAGAAAGAACAAGAACCATATGATACTCTCCATAGATGCTGAAAAAGCATTTGACAAAGTACAGCATCCCTTCCTGATCAAAACTCTTCAAAGTGTAGGGATAGACGGCACATACCTCAATATTATCAAAGCCATCTATGAAAAACCCACCGCAAATATCATTCTCAATGGAGAAAAACTGAAAGCTTTTCCGCTAAGGTCAGGAACACGGCAGGGATGTCCATTATCACCACTGCTATTCAACATAGTACTAGAAGTCCTAGCCTCAGCAATCAGACAACAAAAGGAAATTAAAGGCATCCAAATCGGCAAAGAAAAAGTCAAACTATCACTCTTCGCAGATGATATGATACTCTATGTGGAAAACCCAAAAGACTCCACTCCAAAACTGCTAGAACTTGTACAGGAATTCAGTAAAGTGTCAGGATATAAAATCAATGCACAGAAATCAGTTGTATTTCTCTACACCAACAACAAGACAGAAGAAAGAGAAATTAAGGAGTCCATCCCATTTACAATTGCACCCAAAACTATAAGATACCTAAGGAATAAACCTAACCAAAGAGACTAAGAATCTATACTCAGAAAACTATAAAGTACTCATGAAAGAAATTGAGGAAGACACAAAGAAATGGAAAAATGTTCCATGCTCCTGGATTGGAAGAATAAATATTGTGAAAATGTCTATGCTACCTAAAGCAATCTACACATTTAATGCAATTCCTATCAAAGTACCATCCATTTTTTTCAAAGAAATGGAACAAAGAATCCTAAAATTTATATGGAACCAGAAAAGACCTCGAATAGCCAAAGGAATATTGAAAAAGAAAGCCAAAGTTGGTGGCATCACAATTCCGGACTTCAAGCTCTATTACAAAGCTGTCATCATCAAGACAGCATGGTACTGGCACAAAAACAGACACATAGATCAATGGAACAGAATAGAGAGCCCAGAAATGGACCCTCAACTCTATGGTCAACTCATCTTCGACAAAGCAGGAAAGAATGTCCACTGGAACAAAGACAGCCTCTTCAATAAATGGTGTTGGGAAAATTGGACAGCCACATGCAGAAAAATGAAACTGGATCATTTCCTTACACCACACACGAAAATAGACTCAAAATGGATGAAGGATCTCAATGTGAGAAAGGAATCCATCAAAATCCTTGAGGAGAACACAGGCAGCAACCTCTTCGACCTCAGCCGCAGCAACATCTTCCTAGGAACATCACCAAAGGCAAGGGAAGCAAGGGCAAAAATGAACTTTTGGAATTTTATCAAGATCAAAAGCTTTTGCACAGCAAAGGAAACAGTGAACAAAACCAAAAGACAACTGACAGAATGGGAGAAGATATTTGCAAATGACATATCAGATAAAGGGCTAGTGTCCAAAATCTATAAAGAACTTAGCAAACTCAACACCCAAAGAACAAATAATCCAATCAAGAAATGGGCAGAGGACATGAACAGACATTTCTGCAAAGAAGACATCCAGATGGCCAACAGACACATGAAAAAGTGCTCCATATCACTCGGCATCAGGGAAATACAAATCAAAACCACCATGAGATATCACCTCACACCAGTCAGAATGGCTAAAATTAACAAGTCAGGAAATGACAGATGCTGGCGAGGATGCGGAGAAAGGGGAACCCTCCTACACTGTTGGTGGGAATGCAAGCTGGTGCAACCACTCTGGAAAACAGCATGGAGGTTCCTCAAAATGTTGAAAATAGAACTACCCTATGACCCTGCAATTGCACTGCTGGGTATTTACCCTAAAGATACAAACGTAGTGATCCGAAGGGGCACGTGCACCCGAATGTTTATAGCAGCAATGTCTACAATAGCCAAACTATGGAAAGAACCTCGATGTCCATCTACAGACGAATGGATAAAGAAGAGGTGGTATATATACACAATGGAATACTATGCAGCCATCAAAAGAAATGAAATCTTGCCATTTGCGACGACGTGGATGGAACTAGAGGGTATCATGCTTAGCGAAATAAGTCAATCGGAGAAAGACAACTATCATATGATCTCCCTGATATGAGGGAGAGGAGATGCAACATGGGGGGTTGAGGGGGTAGGAGAAGAGTAAATGAAACAAGATGGGATTGGGAGGGAGACAAACCATAAGTGACTCTTAATCTCACAAAACAAACTGAGGGTTGATGGGGGGAGGGGGTTGGGAGAGGGGGTGGGGTTATGGATATTGGGGAGGGTATGTGCTATGGTGAGTGTTGTGAAGTGTGTAAACCTGGCGATTCGCAGACCTGTACCCCTGGGGATAAAAATATATGTTTATAAAGCTGTAAAAAAAAGAAAAAAGAAAGAAAGAAAGGATGAATCCCCAAGTTTTGTAGCAACATGGACGGGACTGGAAGAGATTATGCTGAGTGAAATAAGTCAAGCAGAGAGAGTCAATTATCATATGGTTTCACTGATTTGTGGATCATAACAAATAGCATGGAGGACAAGGGGAGATGGAGAGGAGAAGGGAGTTGAGGGAAATTGGAAGGGGAGGTGAACCATGAGAGACTATGGACTCTGAAAAACGATCTGAGAATTTTGAAGGGGTGGGGGGTGGGAGGTTGGGGGCACCAGGTGGTGGGTATTGTAGAGGGCACGGATTGCATGGAGCCTGGGTGTGGTGCAAAAATAATGAATACTGTTATGCTGAAAAAAATAAAAAAAATTAAAAAAATATATATATAGTTAAATACATATCTCTCTCTATATATATACATATGGTCAAGTATATATGTGTGTGTATATATATTCAAATATATATTTGGTAAGTATATATGGCTAAATACCTATGTGGTTAATAATATATATAATAGTATATCATATATATCTGAATATATATTTCTACTTGAAGTCAAGTTTTTAGGTTTGAATTCAAAAAATTCAACTCACCCATTTGTTCCTCGATTTTCTCTTCTGTAAAATATGATAATAGTAGTCTGCATTTCACTTAACATTGAAAATATTAGGTGAAATATTAATACATGATTTTGCTTAACCAGTGACTATTAAGAAGGCAGAAGGTGTGTTAGGTACTGGAGATTAAGCTGCATCAGCCTCTATTCTGTCAAGGAGTTGAGAGTGCTGTGGAAGAAATGTTTGGGTATACTGTAATAAGAGAGTACAATAAATACATAAAAGGCCTTTGGAGAACAGACAGGACAGGCTCAGAATGAGTGGAGGTTTAAGAAGCTTCAAAGCAGGGCGCCTGGGTGGCTCAGTGGGTTAAGCCGCTGCCTTCAGCTCAGGTCATGATCTCAGGGTCCTGGGATCGAGGCCCGCATCGGGCTCTCTGCTCAGCGGGGAGCCTGCTTCCCTCTCTCTCTCTCTCTGCCTGCCTCTCCGTCTACTTGTGATCTCTCTCTGTCAAATAAATAAATAAAATCTTTAAAAAAAAAAAAAAAAAAAAAAGAAGCTTCAAAGCCGATGTTTGGACTGGGCACGGCTGAGGAGTCCACCAGGCCTTATGGCAGAGGGAGGGGATGGGTTTCAGGGGAGCAGCAGGTGCAACCACAGGGGGGCGCATTCATCCTGGTGTAAACTCAGGAGCTGTAAGCCCAGGTATGGAGGAGCAGTCAGAGACGGAAGAGCAGAAGAGGGACATGCAAGGTTCTGGCAGGAGGCAAGTGTGGAAAGACAGCGGAGGGCCAAACCATGAGGTGCTTCTTAGTTCTAGGAAGTAATAGGAAGATACATACATACATACAGATAGCAACTGACTTAAAACAACAGAAATTTATTCTCTCCTCCTTCTGGAGGCCAGAAGTCCAAAATCAAGGTGTTGGCTGCGTCACATTCCCTCCAAAGCCTCTAGGGCAGAATCCTAGAATCTGTGCTTCTGGAGGCTTCTGGTGACTCTTGGCGTTCTTATCTCATGGCCACATAAGTCCTCTCTCTGCGTCTCTGCTTTCCTCTTCACATGCCTCCTCCTCAATGATTGTGACTTCTCTGTGTACCTCTTTTAAAGACACTTATCATTGCATTGAAAGACCACTGGGATAATCTAGGATCATCTCCTCATCTCAAGATCCTTTTCATAATTATATCTGCAAAGATTCTTCAGCTCTGAGTGAGTATATCTTTTGCAGGGATGGGGGTGAGGGTACCATTCACCCTACTTCAGTGAAGAAGCATTAAAGATATAAACTTCAGAAACTTGGAACCATGTGTGATAGGTCACACTGGGGACCAAGGGGAAGAGAGTTTTATGGTTTGCAAACTCTAAAAACCTATACAAGCTTTACTACAGTCACTATTACCTTCCCCTGTGAATTACCATTGACAACCCTCTAAACTGTTGAAAAGAAACTTAAGCCCTGATTGGTGCGTAATTTTTGATGTGGTTCAGAATTGCCTTTTACCCTTTGTCATATAAAGAACGTACCAGGCTGTGGTTCACAAGGCTTAGCCTCCAGAACCCCTAACGCCACCTTCACCCTCGCTCACCATTCAAGGCTGTGCTTCCAGCCCGGGTGGCCCCGGAATTTCCTACAGCCTCTCAGAACTCACTTTGGGGGTCCACCTCCAGAGATTCTGAGATAATTTCTCTGGGGCACAGCCTGGACACTGGGATTTTATAAATCTTCCAGGCAATTCTATGTGCGGCCAGAGACCAGAACCACAGTTCCATACATGAAGATTTTCTTTTCGATTAGCATTCGATTTCATATTTTCATTCATTAGGGTTTTGAAACTACCAATCTCCAAAACATAATTCAACTGAAAACTAGCTTAACACTTAACACTTAATACTTCTTGGTGAGACGCTTTAACCAGAAAATGGTGCCTCACCTCATCTGATTTCTTAAAATCATAAGACTGAGAGGGCACGTCTTCAATACAAAGACAAATCTTTTATGATCTAGCAAACTGAGTGTTTTTTGTCACCATGGATTTTTTTTTTTAGCGTTGATTTTGATTTTTTAAAATGTTGCCTTAAAATATTATTTATTCTGATTACTGAATTTAGGGGGGGCACTTAAAATTTTGTGCCAGAGGTGAGAGAGATTCTCATCCTTCTAGTTCCCAGTCTGAATAATTATTTTCCTGTGGCTGCTATGGCACAGAGTTCAAATCAGAGTGTTGGCGAGGCCTCTCTTTCCCTGATGCTCTAGGGGAGGATCCTCCCTGGCTTCCTCTAGCTTCTGGTGGCAGCTGGCTTCCTTGCCCTGTGGCTGCATCCCACCCATCTCTGCCTCCCTCTTTACGTGACCCTCTCCGCTGTGTCTGTCTTCTCTTTGTGCCTCTTAGAACAGTTGCCATTGCATTCAGAGACCAGGCAGAAAGTCCAGGAAGGTCTTCTCCTCTCAAACCCTTAATTTATTTATTTTTATTTTGGGGGTTTTTAAAATTATGTTCAGTTAGCAGCATATAGTACATCACTAGTTTTTGTTGTAGTGTTCAACGATTCATTAGTTGTGTATAACACCCAGTGCTCGTCACATCACGTGCCCTTCTTAACACCCATCGTCTGGTGACCCCATCCCCCCACCCCCCTCCTTTCTGTAAACATCAGTTCGGTTCCTGGAGTCTGACTCTTGCATGGTTTGTCTCCCTCTGATTTCCTCCTATTCAGTTTTCCCTTCCTTCCCCTGTGGTCCTCTGAGCTATTCTTTATGTCCCACCATATGTGAAACGATGTGTTAATTGTCTCTCTCTGCTTGACTTATTTCAGTCAACATAATCTCCTCCAGTCCCATCCATGTTGGGTATTCCACCTTTCAGATGGCTGAGTAACATTCCATTATATATATGAACCACATCTTCTTTATCCATTCGTCTGTTGAAGGGCATCTTGGCTCTTCCCACAATTTGGTGATTGTGGCCATTGCTGCTAAGAACACTGGGGTGCATGTGCCCCTTCTTTTCACTACATCTCTATCTTTGGGAAAAATACCCAGTAGTGCAATTGCTGGGTCATAGTCTAGCTCTGTTTTTAACTTTTTGAAGAATCTCCATACTGTTTGCAGAGTGACCGTGCCACCTTGCATTCCCACCAACAGTGTAAGAGGGTTCCCCTTTCTCCGCAGCCTCGCCAACACTGGTTGTTTTCTGTCTTGTTCATTTTTGCCATTCTAACTATCAGACCCTTAATTTAATTACATCATTGAAAAATAGGCTTCTTTTTTTTTTTTTTTTTCAAACTAAGGTTAGAGTCACAGGCATCAGGCAGTAAACAATGGTTGTATCTTTGGGGAGTCCACCACTCAATGTTCTACCATAACCTCCTTTCCTTATATTAGGTCACTTTGTCCTTACAACAAAATGATGCCCAGGAAGGATTTTATTTCCCCCATCTGGTAGATGAAGACAGAGGTTAAATGAATGCTCCTATGTCACTCGGGCTTTCACATCACTGAACCAGAGCCCCTCATTCCTGGCGCCGTGCTCTTTGAGCTACAGAGACCTCATCATCAATTGCTTTCTAACACTCTCCGAAACCACATGGGAGAAAAACCATTGCTATCCAATCCTGCGGAAAGCTGATTCTAGAACCCGCAGATTGTTTTCTGCTCTTCCCACTTTGCGGTGCTTCTCATGTTTCCAAGTTTTGCTCCAGCTGTTATGCTAGCACCCTCTAATCTGTTTATAAATTGGTGAACAGATAGCTTAACCCACTTCCTGTTGTTAGCCCAAAAATCAAAGCTGTGATCTCTCGTGACACAATAGTTCTCCCATATTAAGCGGTGGAAAGACTGTGATATCTTTTCATCTCAAAGGACAAAGAAGATACAGTGAAATGTATAGTTATCTGACCTGGGACATCTGAGGTCCATATCTCACTAATTGCCTGTTTGATGGGGGAGGCAAAATAGGCTTCCTGAAATATTAACAGAGAGTTTGCCTTCCCTTGTGACTTTAATTCTTAAAATGTAAGAGATGCTGTAACCTTTCTGGCCATCCATGTGGCACGGCAGAGGAGTCCACCTGCCTGCATTGATCACCGAGAAGAAATGGAAATGTCCATGGCTGACACAGTCCAGGGCAGAAGGGGACATCCATGCCCTGCATTGCAATCGGTGCCACGCTTATTTAAATTTAAACTGAGGGTTTCGCTGGATAGCCAGCTCTTTCCAGCCTCAGAAACATGGCATTAGTGAAATGTCAGCTTGCGTTAAGATCACCAGTGGCCTTTTCTGTGCACATTCTTCCATGTTTCTGCACAAAGATAGCAGAGCACGGCCATGCCTCTGCTCTGGAGATCGATCTGCCTTCATGTCTGATATTACCTTACATCGCCAGGGCCAGGAGGGTGTGAGAAAGGGGGCAGAGGGACCGTGTTTACTCACTGAACCCTGAGGTAGAGCTTTTGCAAGTTGCTAGGTGGCCGTGGGTGGCTGAACTGACTGCAGTTTGGGCCCTTTTTTAGGGTTTGCAGTGATAAGAGCAGATCTCTGAGGAGTTGAATGTCTGCGTGATCTAAAACCAGGGCAGTGAAGCTGAAGAGGGTGTGTGCACTAACCTGTTTGCACTGAATACTCTCCATAAATAATTTACAACCATGACTGCTAGCTATTATTACAAAAATACCGGATTGCATTTCGACACATGCATCCAGCTTGTAAGTCAATAGATACGTTTCACCTAGTGTGTGCAGACCTGGGAGAAGTCACCCATCCAAGTGTGTTTTCCAACAATGTAATTTAGCATTCCCCAACCAGAGGGACGAGAGCTTTCTGGGGAAGCCTATACCCTCAGCCACACAATAGACCATTCTTCTAAGTCCTTATTTTATCATTCCTTAATAGGCTGCTGATTTCCTCCTTCTGTCCTGCGTAACCTGCTTGTACATTTCAAGTCGTTGGTATCTAACATGAGAGTGAAATTGCTCAGATGAGAAATATTCTTCTGCTTTCTTATTCAAAAGATATCTTCTGGGTACTGCCTGGTGTTTCCTTTGAGTTCTACTTGAATCACCCCCCACCCCAAAAAAAGGTCCATTTTAACACCCCTACCCCCATCCTAAATAGTGTGGCTTCCTTCAGACTGGAATTTTCCTTAAAGATAAGAGTAAGGCCCCAGGAAGATAAACCCCATGATTTGATAAATTCTCTTCAGAAAGCAGGAAAGAGATTTCTGATTTCTGTTGTCTTGAAAATATGTAATAAGGCAGCCTGAGAAATATGTAAGAAAGGAACCACATTAGAGGTCCTCATGATGGTTGCTAAAGTTACATGACTCAGGTTTTTTGTTTTTGTTTTTGTTTTTAAAGAGAAAGCCCAAGAACACCATTCAGATATTACCCTGTCTTTATGACCAATCGATAGCAGAGTTGCAGGGTCTCCCTTATTCTTTGATGAGTACATTTATATGCAACGAGGGATTGCATGTATATTTAATAAGAAACTCCATTATGTGTACACATGGTGGGAGAAAGGAAAAAGAAGATGTTTGTGCTGGCTGTGCTAATGCTATAATAAGAAATGTGTCTAAAAATTATTTGCTACAGATTTAAAAGGATAATCTTGAGTGGAGGAAAAGGCAGGTAGGAAATGGTGGTTCTAGGCAGAGATGGTTTTTAAATATTCACATGCCAGAAGTACAAAGCATCTGACAGTAAGCCGTTGATAACGTGCAATAGAAATATATCCAGAAATATTAACAGTACAGTTTGTTAAAGGTTTATTTTTCAGCAGCAATAGTCCTGGGTCGGGCAGAGGAATATATCTCTAAGTTCATCTGAAAGAAGTAATTTTTGATTGGATAACATTTTAAATTATTTTAAATCACTGACAACGGCTGAGTAGTTAATCTATAAAATCTTTCAAAGCTGAAACTTAAAAAAAAATCACTATCTACAGATACCTTACAATAGCATTCATACAATTGTAAGAAATATTTTCAAGTAAAATATGTATTTACTAAGGTTTGCTTGGCCTAATATGCCAATTAAAGAGAATTATGGCATATAGGTAATAGAAGAGAATGTCTTCAAATTGTTTTAAAAATTAGGGAACACCAACTCTGGGATCCTTATGTTGGTAGATCTACCTCCAGTTCTGCTTCTTCTTTGTTTTTTGTATTTGTCCGGAAGCTCAATTTCCATTTCCATCTAGCAAAAGGGGCCCTCTTCACCTGAGGGAATGAACGGCTTTCTGGGGGCCGCCATGACACAGATCACCCCATCCTGGCTTCTGTCTCTGGTACAAATGCTCCTCTCCCGCCCCCATTCCCGGTTGCCCTTATCTATTCTGATCACGCAGAGCCTCCCAGGCTCTCCGTGGCCTTCCTGTCCTGACTTGCTGGGTGGCAGGTTGCACTTTCTCCGGGCTTCAGGGAAGCTGGGGTTCCCACAGGGCCCCCAAACTTCTACAACCCTCTCCCCGTGCCCGTGTGCACACCCTACAGCCTCTGTATCCTGCCCGCGGGTAACACCCTTCCTTGTCACAAGCCCAGTGCCTCGGAATTTTCTACACTTGCCCTTTCCTCCTTCTCCGTGAGGACTTTTCTGCGAAGCTGACCTCACCTTCATTCCTACCTTGTAGATACAGGTTTTTATAGTTAGTCGTGGAGCCTTCCCACTATTACTGCATCTGCCTAAAATAAGTCGCACGCCCTCGTTTGCCCCACACACCTGCCCCTCATGTGTCCCCCAGGACGCAATCTGGACAATTCTTCTCTGATGCTTCGACGGCTGCCTAGAAGGGTGTTCGAATACTAGTGCCTGGTAGGAAAAGTTTTCTCACAAAATGATCAGTTAGAAGGATGGTTCTTTATTCCAGAAGCATCCATTCTTCTCTTTGGGTAGTAACCTTGTATGAAATGAGAGTGATAGCAGAACTTTTTTTTTTTTAAGTGTCAATTTGAGATAATAAAAACTTGGGCACTCATATCACTTGGTATTTTGTTATACATTCTGGGTCCATGAAACCATGAGTCTGAAAACCAGTTCCCTAACGCTGGCATCCTTAGAACATGCTAGACCAGCATTTCACGAGCTGCGGCATTACCGTGGGCTCACTGGGCAGTGAGGACATGCATGGTATTCATCACAGCATCTTCAGCATCTGCCGTGATAACGACTTGGGGGAAGGAGAGAGCTGGGAAATATTTAGCTCTTTCTTGTACCGAGGGTATCCGTCTATTCCCTTTAACAAGTGGTTCTCGGCCTGAGTTCTGTGGTCCCATGTGCAAGTCCATTGAAGGGCTTCAGAGGACCCGAAAAAAACAAAATTTTATGCAAGAGTTTGCATGTAGAGTATTTATGCACTTATTTATTTATCCCCCTGGGGAGAGAGTCTATAGCATTTTCAAAGAAGTCATAACTCTTGAAGGTTGATGACCACATTGCGGGAATTGCGTCATTCACCATGGGCTCACTTAGAATTTCTTGAATAACTGAGATGTGCAACATTCCAGCCCGACAAGGGAGTTACAGAAATGCTTTTGGTGTGGCCCTTGTCTTCAAAGAACTCATTCATGGGCAGCCTGTCCTCATACAAGCAGGCCAATTCAAACTATTAGTGGTAAAGACTGCAAGAATTATAGGTAGTTCGATGTGGAACATGCAGGCTAAGGCCTGGCGAAGGGGAGGGCTGACCAGAGGAGGTGACATGGAAGCTGGGCCTTGAAGAAGAAATAATTTCTGATGCAACAAATGAAAGAGATGCAAAGGATGTTCTAACTAACCAACTAAGAGACAAAACTGAGAAAAAGCAAGAACGAAGACGGCTCAATGTGCATCGTGCATCTATGCAATTGCATGCCCTCAATTCCCTTCCTTGTTCCCAGGAGCGCCTCACCTAGTCCTAGTCATACGGCACTTACTTCACGAGACTTGAGGTGTTACAGAATAGGGAAAAGGTGTGCCATGACCTAACAGATGGGGGCTGTCAAAAACACTTGTAAGGGCAACATAAATACTTCTGATAGTCTTCCAAGCTGGTTGAAATTAAGAGCTGTCCTGTATTTATTTGAGGCCTAGTGCTACAAGTGCCAAGGAAGAGCTATGTGCTTAGAAAAGGAGGAGAGTGTCCAGAAGGATGAAGGTGGCCCTGGGCCCCTCAGCCTGGTTTGTGTGACTGCTGCTATGCCCAGGGTGACCAGCAGCCAATTCAGTGGTTTTGTGCAAAACAGAAGAGGCATGTCTTACTGAGTGGATTCCGCATCACGCCAGTGCACACACATCTCAGCAAGCCTAAACGCACCCACCTACCTCCCTGCTGGGTGCCCTTGACCCTCAGGTCCTAGAGTGGGACAGAGACAGAACAGCGATTTCTCTGACCTAAGTTTACCATGTGTTTAGCTGATCAGTGTCGAGCTCATGCTGGGACAGGAAGAAGCTAGAGGAGACCCCCAGATCTTTTCCTGTGCAAAGCACGGGGCAGCACCAGCAGCGGCAGCAGCAGCAGCAACTCCAAGAATTGCTGTCAAACCCAGAAAGATGCTGTCAAGATGGCGTCTTTAAATCTTGCACATTTTTGCAGGCACAGTACGTTGAGATGAGGATGAAGAGCTGAACTCTGCACATCTTTAGGATAGGAGGCCCCAGAGAATAGCAGTTGTAAAAGAGAGAAAAAAAAATCATTTGGTTTGTCCACTGTTTGGAAGGAAAATTTCAGGGTTAACAGCAGACTATGGATTTCCAATCAGCACAGCATTCTATGGAATGAAACATGGGACTAGCTGTGCTCTTAATGTAATACCGCTGGTTTTCTTCCGAGCATTTCAACTCTCTCCTCTAATGAGGTTCTGTAAATACAGAAACCTCTAAAGCAGATGTGACTTTGATGAGCTCCATATAGAAAATATATTTAAGTGTAATATATAAAATTTATATAAATATATAAAATCAGATTAAAAACCAGTTACTTTGTGATTCAGCGCTGAGCAACTCCAGAGGAAGAGTATGACTTACTTTATGTATAGGTCCTTCCAGTTCTTTGTGGCAGAAGTTCAGATCCTCTGGGAAGATAATAGGGTTGTCTATTATCTATAGATAGTATATCTATCTTATACTACCATCTCCAGAAGTCACCGCAGACTGCTCCTGAGACACCAAAGGATGTAGGATCTGCATATTAGCAGGTTCTTCACATTTTCCTTCATAATCCAGTGTTAACATGGATCAGTTTATTGTGTGTTTATTTGTCACCCCAGAAGACACGACATTCCCAGCTTAGAGAATGGGAAGAAGGCATAAATCAGTATATTTCTAAAGGAAAAGAAAATGAGGAGTCTGGTGTCCCTAGACAGACTGTACACTCTTTGGAAGACCTGTCTTGCCCTTATACCCAAACAGTAAGTACTCAATTAGTATTTGCTGAACGATGGTCTGGGAAGAAAAGAGGGAAAAAAGCCCTGGAGAGCATGATGACTTGTGTTTATCCCAAAGAATTTTCCTGGCCCATCCAGAAGACAAACACCTTTTTCATATGTTAAGTTTCATACCTGTGGCTGTTGTTGTTGTTTACCATGATTCCTTTTTCCATTTTTCAATGGGTCATAAGTGACTTGCACTAGAAATCAGAAAGCTTGTTCGCAAATAGGTCTTAACCCAGGGTTGCACATTGTATTCACAGCATCTCTGAAGTTCGTGGGTGAATCAGTCGCCATGCAGACTAATAATGCTGAATGAATGACTTAGAAAAAAATAAAAAGGTCTAGAGCAGGAACAAGATCCTCCTGTGACATTTTTTTTTTCCTTTAAGATTTTATTTATTTTTTTTAATCTTTTTTTTTCTTTTTAATTTTTTAATTTTTTCAGCATCCTCCTGTGACATTTATCAAGCTATCAGCACCTCTTGGTTTTCAATTTTGGAGGGTCATCAAATAACCCATTTTTCCTTATCTGTGAGCAGCCATCCACCTCTTACTCACAGATAATGCACCTAATTCAGCTCATCTAGCAGGTCTGGCCCACAAACACTCACTGTTTGTATATTAAGTCTTAGCACACATATCCACAAAGCCAGCAAGCTCGAAGACCCACCAGATTGGGCACGTAAGTTCATCTCCCTTTCGCTTTTCATCTCCTCTTTACTTCCACTTTTCAGTCTCAGTAGGTGAGCAGTTAGCAGCACTTTGAAGTAAGTAGAAAATCTTTCAGGTTCTCCAATTCTCTGTGGGCAGCACAAGAGGGCTGTGTTGCTGGATGCAGCCCACGCTTAATTGCTGCAAAATGTGGAGCCACAGACATGGCCTTGAACATCCATAGGCAGATGTGATGGATAGCTCCTCCAGCGGTGCCTTCTCTCATCCGTCTCTGTAGGAAAGCGAGAGTGATCGCTGCAGAGTGGAGCTGACATCAGCAGAAATGACCACAAGACTCAGATGAAAAGGCAGCAGAAAAGGGGAATTGGTCTTTACTTTGCTCTTGGAGGCCTTTTGTGAATGAGGGCAATTCTCGTCACTTCGGTCCAGACATTTTGCAGATCTTTCAGTGCAAAGAAAATGGCACATCTCTAGGGGAAGGTGGCCATAAATGTTTAGCAGAACCGGTAGGTCAAGAATACTGATTATCTAACTTTCCTTACGTTCAGAAAGATGGAAATTTAAACTGAGGTAAACTATAGCCACACCAATCCATCGGACGCTTGGGTCTATTTTATGGATTGGAACATTATTATTGAAAAAGCTTTCACTGTGCCCACAGCAAAGCCAATGAGAGTGACACTTTTCTTAACCATTGGAACATACAGCCTTGATATAATTGGCTTTGAATATAAAGTTAAAGTACAAATGTGGGTAACAGCTTCAAGTAATTTATATGATTTCTAAGAGTAACTCTATATATAATAGCTTATCTCAAAAGTGTGATTCTTTTTTTTTTAATAAATGTGAAGTCTTCTTTTTTTTTTAGATTTTATTTATTTATTTGACAGAGAGAGAGATCGCAAGCAGGCAGAGAGGCAGGCAGAGAGAGAGAGGGGAGGAAGCAGGCTCCCCGCAGAGCAGAGAGCCCAATGCGGGGCTCGATCCCAGGACCCCAGGACCATGAAGGCAGAGGCTTTAACCCACTGAGCCACCCAGGTGCCCCTCAAAAGTATGATTCTATGATGAGTGGAATTCCATACAAGGGTGATAGCATTATGCAAACAGGATCTTGTAGTGCCACAAATAATCTATTAATGATAAAAATAATATCAACATTACCTATTTTTACATATCATTGCAATGAGTTGAATAGTGTGCCCCAAAATATATGTCCACCTGGAACCTCAGAATGTGAACTTATTTGGAATACAGACCTTTACAGATGTAATTAAAATAAAGATCTTGAGATGAGATCATCCTGGATTTAAATGGGCCCTAAATATCTCATATTTACAGATATATTTATTTTAAAGGAAATGGTTCATGAGATCATGGGAGTTGGCCAGTCCAAAGTCTAAAGGCCAAGCCATCAGGCTGAAGATTGAGATATGAGTTAATTCTGCAGTCTTGAACCCAAAGGCTAGAAACTCAGAAGAATTGTTGTGCTACAGTCTTGAGGTCAAATTCCTTATTATTCAAGAAACCTCAGTCCTGGCTCCTAAGGCCTTCAACTGATTGGATGAGACCCACGCTTATTATGGAGGATCACCTGTTTTCTTTTTTGTTTTAGGGGCGCCTGGGTGGCTCAGTGGGTTAGACCTCTGCCTTCGGCTCAGGTCATGATCTCAGGGTCCTGGGATTGAGCCCCACATCAGGCTCTCTGCTCAGCAGGGAGCCTGCTTTCTCCTCCCTCCCTGCCTGCCTCTCTGCCTACTTGTGATCTTTGTCTGTCAAATAAATAAATAAAATCTTTAAAAAAATAAAAAATAAAAAAAAATAAAGTCGACCAATTGTAAATGTTAATCACATCTTTAAAAAGAGAGAGAGAGAGAGAGAGAGAGAGAGGGAGATAAAAGAACCCTTCATAGTGACATCTGCATTAGTGTTTGACCAAACAACTGGTCACCATAGTCTAGCCAAGTTGACACATAAAATTCACCATTGCAGATGTCTAACAGACATTTCAAACTTAACAGAACTCCTGTCAGTCCTCCGAAACAAACTTTCCCTCAACACTTCCTAGTATCTGTTTGCAGACTGAAAAGAAATATTTGGTCATCTCAGATTTCATTCTTCCTTCAACATAATAAATATTCAACCTATCCACAAATCTACTACCTGCAAGATATTGCAGATCTGACTTCTACTTACTAAACTTCTTGCTACCATATTACACAAATCTTCTCCCACATGGATTTCTACAGTAGCGTCCTAAATAATCCCTTATAATCCATTATTATCACAAAGGCCATAAAAACATCTCAGTTATATATGCAATTTATACATAGATAGATGGATGGATGGATAGATAGATAGATAGATAGATAGATAGATAGATAGATACAACAGGTTCCCTACAAGTATAAGATCTTACTGATGTCCCATTGCCATCAGAATAGTATCCATCTTCTTTACCCGGCCTACTAGGCCCTGCATGATCTAACTTCTGTCTTCTTCTCAAACTCAGTTTATACAATGCTTTCTTCCAATCTGGTTACCCATGCTTTTGGTATCCCATTCTTTTATTTATTCCTGAACATGTTCTCCAATCTTTATATTTACTCTTCCATGTTCCTGGAATGCTTTTTCCTCAAGTATTCTTGTTTCTTTCTGAGATTTTTGCTTATTCCTTTGATAGAAGTTAGAAGTTATCAAACTTCCTATAAGAACAAGTACATAAAAACCAAGGTGGGGGGACAATAATTGAAGAAATAAGAAAGCAACCAAAGCAGCCAGATTTTAGGAGACAAGACCTCAGAGAAGAGAAAAGTACATGGAAAGAGTTTGCCCTAGTCTGCTCTGCCATAACAAAATACTATAGAATGAATGTCTTAAAAAACAAAATTTGTTTCTCACAGTTCTGGAGGCCAGGAAGTCCAAGATCAAGGTACAGGCTGATTAGCTTTCTGGCAGAACATTCTTCCTGGCTTGTAGATAGGCACCTTCTCCCTGTGTCTTCACATTGTGGAGAGAGGGGGTGAGGGGCAGAGAAAGAGATACCTTCCTATAAGTCCAAGAATCCTATCCTTAGACCTATCCAAGACCCATCCTTACAATATCATTTCATGTTGATAACATCCTGAAAGTCCTTCAAACAAATGTTTTGAGGACTAGAACCTCCATATATGAATTTGGAGAGAACACAGCTCAGACTGCTGCAGAGGCTGTATTTTCTGATGCTCTCCCCTTGAGACACCGGTTGCTTTCTGGCACTGCTGCAAAGCTGTAGCTCTGGTCTGCAAACTCTGGGTGATCATCTTGATGTTCTATCCTCATGTATTTCCTCACTCTACTGGAGCACAGGGTACAGTATTTTACTAAAAAACAAAAACAAAACAAGACCAAAAAAAACCCTGTTACATCTAAAATTGTCTTTCAATTACTCTCAGACATGACTGGTTTAAAGATTCTAATTTGAGAATCATTTTTCCATCAGAATCTTGAAAGCGTCCTTCTTTGGTCTATTAGCTTCCTGTCTTGCTATGGAGAAGTCTGATGCAGCATTGTTCTTGATCCTCTCTGTCTCTGTCTATCCATCTCCCTGTCTCTCTCCTCCCTAACTTGAAATATCACTCTTTATTCTAGGGGTCTGAAGTTCTAAGTTCAGAAGGTGGGCTGAGGTTAGATTTGTGGTGGTTGATTTTCTTTTTCACTTTTCGTGTTGGAGAATTGGTAGACTCTTTCAGTTTAGGAACTCATGTTTAACAGTTTGAGGAAGATGTTTTCTCTCTTATTTACGTGACAGTTTCCTTTCCTCCATGTTTTGATTTTGCTTATTCTGGACCTCCTATATATAACCGGTTATGACTTTTCTTTTCTTTTTTTTTTTTTTTTAAGATTTTATTTATTTATTTGACAGAGAGAGATCACAAGTAGACGGAGAGGCAGGCAGAGAGAGAGAGAGAGGGAAGCAGGCTCCCTGCCGAGCAGAGAGCCCGATGCGGGCCTCGATCCCAGGACCCTGAGATCATGACCTGAGCCGAAGGCAGCGGCCTAACCCACTGAGCCACCCAGGCGCCCTGGTTATGACTTTTCTGTGTCTTAGCTATTGTCTCATAGTTTTGATTACATTTGCCTGTTTTATATACCAACAATGTAAGAGGATTCCCCTTTCTTCGAATCCTTGCCAACATTTGTCATTTCCTGACTTGTTAATTTTAGCCATTCTGACTGGTGTGAGGTGGGATCTCATTGTGGTTTTGATTTATATTTCCCTCTTGCCAAGTGATGTGGCAAGATTTTTCATGTGTTTGTTGGCCATTTGTATGTCTTCTTTGGAGAAATGTCTGTTCATGTCTTCTGCCCATTTCTTCAGTGGTTTATTTGTTTTTCGGGGGTGCTGAGTTTGATAAGTTTTTTTATAGATCTTGGATACTAGCCCTTTATCTGCTATGTCATTTCCAAATATCTTCTCCCATTCCGTAGGTTGCCTTTTAGTTTTGTTGACTGTTTACTTTCCTGTACAAAAGCTTCTTATCTTGATGAAGTCCCAATAATTCATTTTTGCTTTCATTTCCTTGCCTTTGGAGACGTGTCTAGCAAGAAGTTTCTGCAACTGAGGTCGAAGAGGTTGCTGCCTGTGTTCTCCTCTAGGATTTTGATGGATTCCTGTCTCACATTTAGGTCTTTCATCCATTTTGGGTTTATCTTTGTGTATGGTGTAAGAAAATGGTCCAGTTTCATTCTTTTACATGTAGCTGACCAATTTCCCCAGCACAATTTATTGGAGAGACTGTCCTTTTCCCACTGGATATTGTTTCCTGTATTGTTGAAGATTAGTTGACTATAGAGTTGAGGGTCCATTTCTGGGCTCTCTACTCTGTTGCATTGATCTATGTGTCTGTTTTGTGCCAGTGCCATACTGTCTTGGTGATCACAGCTTTGTAAGAGAGCTTGAAGTCTAGAATTGTCATGCCTCCAGCTTTGGTTTTCTTTTTGAACCTTCCTCTGGCTATTCGGAGTCTTTTCTGGTTCCAGGCTCTTTGTTGTTATTTTGGAGTTTTTTTTTAATGAGGGCAATATGTTCCTATCTCTGTGAGGACATTAACTGAAGTTTCTTCTTATCTTGATATGCATTGTCCAGATTTCTTCATTCTGTTTATTTGTTGTTATGTTGTCTTTGTTCATTTTTTGCTGTTTCATTTTGGGGGAGTTTCTTAGTAGCCATTCATTTATAATCCATAGGCAGAACTACAGAGCTGATTGGAAGCTCTGCCCGCATGAGTGAGTCGGGTCAATGTCGTCCTATGGGGACGAGACAGCAACTTGACTTTCTCAGGCACTGTATCTGGAAGCACTGTTTTTGTGGGATTTCAAGCTGTCCAGGAAAAACCGAAGAGTGAGGGATAGAGGGCAGACAGCAGTGTATGTCCGACTGCAGGAACTCTGGAAACAGGCCTGGGGAACAGAGTGGAGAGGCAGGGAATTCTATCCTCTGTTGCATGGATTTCCATTTTTTCTCTCCAGCCCCCAGCCTCACTCTACCCATATCTGTGCCCCACGTCTGAAGTCTTACTGGCTGGATTTGTATGGTGACTCAACTTGCAGTTTGTCTCTTGGGATGGTGAAGAGAAGTAGTGACTCTGCTCCAGGGGGCAGCACAGTGACCCAGGGCAGCACCTCCTCTGTCTATATTCCCGAGGCCATTTTCCTGCCACACTGCTTGTGCCTGGTCCCTTCAGGGCTCCGAGGGTGCTCAGACTCTTGCTTTCAATCAACTTTGATTTTTTTCATCCATATCACCCTTCCACTTCCCTAAGACTTGGTATCCCCA
This sequence comes from Lutra lutra, assembly GCF_902655055.1. Classification (NCBI taxonomy): domain Eukaryota; kingdom Metazoa; phylum Chordata; class Mammalia; order Carnivora; family Mustelidae; genus Lutra; species Lutra lutra. Next base: position 172,067,777 of record NC_062280.1, read on the forward strand.
GAACTTTTTTTGTGGGCATATTGGTTTGTTTCCTTTCTACTCTCCTTTCTATTCTATTCCATCCTATTCTCTATTTTAAAAATTCCTCCTAGCCACTAATCATGGATTTTTTTCTTTTTTTAAAAGATTTTATTTATTTATTTGACAGAGAGAGAGAGAGATCACAAGTAGGCAGAGAGGCAGGCAAAGAAAGTGGGGGAAGCAGGCTCCCCACTGAGCAGAGAGCCCAATGTGGGGCTTGATCCCAGGACCCTGAGATCATGACCTGAGCCAAAGGCAGAGGCTTAACCCCCTGAGCTACCCAGGAACCCCTAAATATGGATTCTTAAGAGGTTTTCTTGTAAGCCCTGCATGCACTTTAGATATTTCCCTCTTCTTATCTTTCATCATCTCTTGAAATCTCCTGTCCTCCCCTGCCTCTTTTCCCATTCTCTTTATCTTTGTGGCTCTGTGCCTTCTTAAAATTCTATTACTGTCATGTTCAGTCTGTTCAACAAAAGAGAGAAAATAAGACTGTATCATCAACCACTCATTTCTCTCATTCACCATTTCCTTTTAATATCTGTTGAAATGTTGAGAGTCAACCAGGCTCAAAGGAAAGATCTTGAGTTCAGGGGTAAACCTACCTATTTCAAACTTCAGCTTTGTTCCTTCGTGAGGGTATCATTTTTGCCCCTCACTCAACTGTCCTGCCAAGTCCAGCAGAGATGCCCAGGAAAACAATGACCGAAAAGCATCCATCAAATTGATAACTAGAAGGTCACTGGTGACTTTTACCAGAGTAGTTTCCACAGAGCGGTAAGTGCAAAAGCCAGGCTGCAATGGGATTTGCCCATTAATTATGCTCCCGCCTGCCGTACAAGGCTTCCCCAGCACAGTTTCTAGCAAAGCTGTGAGTTCCCTGCACCTCTAGGTCTCTGCTTACTTTGCCAGCTGCTTTAGCACTTAAATGGGCTGCCATGTGTATGCTCGCTTTTCCCTTCAAGGCTCATATAAACCAGCTGTCGCGACAGGCTTCAAATGCTCCCTGCGAACTGGCAAGAGTCTGAGCGCCCTCGGAGCTCCGAAGGGATCAGGAACAAGCAGTGTAGCAGGAAAATTGCTTTGGGAAGAGAAGGTCTGAGGAAGGAGCATCCCAGCATAGGAAAAAAAAAAGAAAAAAGGCCCCCTGCCAATAATATACTTGGAGAAAAAATACGGCAGCAAGAGAAAAGAGGAAGGAGCCTCTCTTAGTTTTTTTTTTGTTTTTTTTTTGTTTGTTTGTTTGTTTGTTTGTTTTTTGTTTTTGTCATGCTAGGCTGCCAAGCGTGATGTAGTTAGCGTGGGTCTTCCATCAGAACCCCAACCCTCGTGGGGAAGCCCACGGTGAGAGATGTGTGGCCGCTGGAAGGCAGAAATAAGTAAAGGGGATCGCTTTGGGTTACTTGTGACTCTTCTGCAGCAGGCAATCTCTTCCTGGGCAGAGGTGTGCTCTGACCTTCAGAGAAAGAAATTCTGTACGGGACCATTTCCGGAAGGCTCCGACAGCGAAGTTTTACAAACAGTCCCAGAGCTCCTTTCCGGGGCCCTAAGTTCTAGGCAGTGTTTTGTTACCTCAATTGCAATGTTGTTTGTTTGTTTGGTGGTTTTACTCCACAGCCCATTTTCAGAAACTGCTGCCCAGCTGCACACACTGGTGGAAAACTCGCTGAAACCAAAATGCCATTACTTGTTCTGTACAGAGAAGAATCTAAAATTCTGGAGACTGGGGAACAGTAAAACGAGAAGCTAAAAAAATACTTTTTAAGCCTAGAAGTTCAATGTCAATGTTGGGATCTTTGTACCTGAGGAATAGTTCTTAGAGATCTTTTTTTTTTTTTTCCTTACACAGCAAGAACTCAGATCTAATGCGGTCTAATTGAAGTTTATTCTACTGACTTTTAAAAAATAATTCTTAATATTGCTTATACAATTCTCCTAGAATGTGCTCATTTTAATCATCAGTCAGCATTTTATTATATTATAATCCTTAATTGATTGACGTTTAATCACAGTCTTTGTATTTTACTATCCCTTGTCTCATAAGAGGCAATTTTCTCTTTACTGTAGTTTAACAGCTGATGAAAAAGATTTAAGGAAACCTATAAACTTAAGATTGGTTAATGGTCCCTTATAAAAGAATATTACACTTCTAGGATCCATTGCACAGATGTGATACTCAATTGTAGAAATGTGCATGGGGTTTATTAAATTACAGCACAAATCTTCAGTCTTCTGAGTTATTGTCCATGTTGGTATTGTTAGGCAAATGGGGAGACACATTATTGCTTCCAGTTGTTCACATTACTGTGCTGTCATGCCGGCGGAGACAGCTGGCCCAGCGCCGTGGGCGGACGCAGAACCGCGGCAGCTGCCCCGAACAAGCCGCGTGAAGGCCCAGCTCGGCGGAAGGCCCAGCTCAGCTGAGTCAGTGCGGGGCGGCTGGTCCAAGGTGTCCAGGACAGGGAGAAAAATATGCACCCCCAACTAGCTGTCCGGGAACGAGCAGGCACAGGGAGAAGGAGGGTGACGGTACTTTATACATAAAACGATTTTTCCGTATTGTTTCTGGGATTTTAAGGCTTCGCGGATATCCTGAGTACACTAGAGAATTAACTCCTTAAAAACACTTCTGGACTTCTTTAATGGGCAGGCCCTTATTTCTGCTTGGTGTTGGGTTTTTGTTTTGTTTTGTTTGTTTTTTTCCCCATGTTAAGGTATTTCGGGGTTTTTTGTTTTTTTTTTTTTTTTTTTTTTTTTTTTCATTTTTGTTTGCTTTTGGTATTTCTGGTAGGGCTGTAGTTGAATGTAAGGGAAGATACCATAGCCGGTGGGAGCACCTTGAACTTCGGGGTCTGAAAATCCCCTCCTCACCGCTGATTATCGCCATGATATTGGGCAGCATATACAACTTCCCAGAGCCTCATTTTTCTCCTCTGAGATGTAGATAATGATATCTGTCTTTCAAGGATTCGAAGGTATAGGCCTAAGGGCCTAGCATAGTGTGTTGGGTTGAGTGAGTTCACAGTAACTGATAGCTATTTAATTAGTGCTGGAATTGCAACTTTTAGATAAAACTGAAGTTCATCGCAGTTTGCATAGAGATTTGAGTGATGATTTCTCCCACCTGCACCATTAAAAAGCCCTATCTCAGAGTTCCGCTTAAAGGCAGAAGAAGTTTGTGGCAGATCAGGTTCTCGAGTCACAGGATGTTTTAAATCTATATGATCTCTGGCAAGTTTAAATTTTCTTCAAACCTTAGTTTTCTCATCTCTAGAATGGGACTATAACGTTACTTGTCTAAGAAGCCTGTTCTGAAATTTCGACAAGTCCATGTAAGTGTATTATTTAGTACAATATGCACCAAACAATCATTAATAAACATTAGCTACTATTCTTATGATGATGAGTATCAGTTTATGAATTTGATTCCTAAAAGTAAGATGTCTAAAATTTGCTTCTTTATGTTTGTTGTCAATTGTATTGTCTAAGGCCTATTTCTATTGAAAATTTTCTAGATGCCCTCTGCTTAGTCCATTCTTCAGTTGACATGAAAATTTTAGCTAGTTTTAGGGAAAAAAATGAGGCAATGGTTCTTGTTATCTAAAAATATTCATTCATTCAATATTTATTTACTGAATGACTGCTATATTCTAGAAACAGGGCTGGGTTCTCAGCACACAACGATGCATATGACACAACCCCTTCCCTCCAGGAATATATGGTCCAATAGGGGGAGATGTAAATAATTAAAGGTGCAAAATATTATTGCCTTGAAAGATGCTTATATGAGATACAAGGGGTCTAGGAATGAAATTCAAATCCACATGGACCAGATAGGCCAATAGGAAATTTATGTATTCAGTCAGCATTTATTAAGTGCCTACTGTGTGCTAGACACTAAAGGGAAGAAAAACCTTCTTCCTGAAGGGTCTTGGTTCTCACCATTCCCTTGAAATAATTCTAAGTAAGGTCCCTCTTTGGTATCTCCTTGCCCAAGGTAATGGGAAGCAAGCAGCTGATTAAATTGAGCACTCCGCTCTTCGGGGAACTTCCTTTTCCGAAATGTTCTTACGTGGTGTGTAGTACTTTTCAGTTTTCTCTGAAACCAACTGGGCACCTGCTCCACTTCTAAATGACTAAGAACTGTAGCACACTACTTATCGATATTTGAAATGATCAGTGCCTGTATTTGTTCACTTGGTTAGTACCTCCTTTACCCCTGCTTTCTTTGTACTGAGAATATTGCTTGCGCAAACAGCTCAATAAATATTGGTTGAATTTATTTAAAGAGAGAGAGAGAGAGAGAGCTCGCTGCTTGAGAAGTCAGTTACATATATAGATAATTATAATACAACAGTTGCAGTAAATTGCGGCTACTCAGGGAAACGTTTCCGTGCTCAGGCTTGCAGTACATGGCGAAACAGAGGCTCAAGTGTGAAGCTGTGTAAGGAGCTGGAGTCCAAGGGAGCGCAAGGGAAGCACGGACCAGCAAGGCCCAGGAGGGAACTTGCGGGAAAGTAAAAGTGGCAGCTCCGTTCCCCGCATCACTTGTTCTGTAAAATGTTTGTTTTATTCCTATAGCCTCCTCGAGTCTGTTCTAGTGATCTCCGTCGACCTAAACTGTAGACGGCATCCTGAGAAGCTGGCGGGCGCATCTCAGGACCGGCTCTGAGCTGTGCGCGCGTGACTCTCGCGGGCGGGTCCGCAGTCCGCCGCGCACGGCCCACGCGCTGCCTCCCGCTCTCCGCTCTCGCCCCCGGCAGCCGAGCTGCACGCTCCGCAGGCGGCCACGTGACGGCACAGACCTCTGGGCTTCCCCCTACTCCTTTCCACTGCCAGCCAACGTTTCTCCTCTACACCGCTGTCTTTGCGATGTAAGGATGAGGAACTAAGAAGAAAGAGGGAGAAACAACTTGGCCTCTCCCGTCATTTTGTTTGAAAGATGGATCAGTTCCCTATGAGAAATTTTCTGGGATGGGAACCAAAGGAGCCGACATCCAAAAGCAGCGTCTCCACTACAGGCTGTAACGGTGATGCTCCATTAGCTGTCAGCAGTAATCACACTTTCATCCTCTTTCCAGGCCTCCAGCTATGAGGGGACGCCATTACACACTCCCTGTCTAGTTGCAAAGTGCTCGACGACAAACACGCGAACAGGCCAAGCCGAGCGGCGAGCGGCGCTGTGAGCTGGTCCCTGGCACGGGGGCCTCCCCAGCAGGTGTCTACCAACTCACCTGTGCGCCACTTGGCCCAGGTCCTCGGGACCCATGCCAGGGCGCCCCCGTGAGGAATTTGGGTCCGCCTCCATCTGCACTACAACCTCGCCCCCTCCCCCCAGGACAGCAAGCCCTGCTGGAAATGCAGCACCCCCCTCCCCACCCAATTAGCTAATGGCAGGAGGGTCTGCCCCTCTGCCTCTCTTTAGGAGGCCAGCCAGAATCTGAGGGAAGGCCGCTCAGCCCCTCACCTTTTTAAGGAAAGTGCTGGTTTGAAAAACACACAGACACAAGCACACAAGGTTAGATTCTGATGTTTTTTGCCTCTCGCCTTTAAATATTTCAGTGACCTAGCAAAGTATTCGTTCATAATGAACCCCCTCAAGGAAGCACAGAACAGCTCAGAACATATTGGGTTAACTATTTTTCTTCAGGCTTTTGATTTATGGAATGTATCTCCACTCGTCATTTTCAAATGAGAGTGGCTATAGCTTTGCACTGAGCCTTGAGCATTAACTCCTTATTAAAAAGGACTTCCAGGTACCCCTGGGCTCAAAGAGAGCCTCAGGCCAGGGTAATTAAAACATAGCCTTGAACAATATGGCCATATAATATGGGGCCCCATGATGAGAGATTATCAATTTATTTTAATTACAGAAGAAAGGTACACACGTCTAAAATAATAAATTGCCCCAGACCTCACATTTTATGGAAAGGATGACTGTCAAAGGGGTTAATTTTCATCTCGAAAACTCCTCTTCATTCCTCAATGCCCTTTCCTGTTGACAAAGAAACAGGCCTTATTTGCGAAGTCTTGCCAAGCAGAGTCGGTCACTTTCATTTTTTACTCCAATTCCGTTTCTAGGTTTCTTTGCAATTATTACTAACTATGTAGAAATCTCCCTCCAAATATCCCCTTACTACTTGTTCTGAAAGAATCACCCTTCTGGTCCTTCTTGTGTGTCTCATCATTGAAACATGAAGGCAGAGAACAAGTTCTTCAGAAAGAACCATCCCAAGGTCATGGTTATCGGAGATCTGAAGGGAGTGGCGGGGCTGGGACAAAAGGGGGAAGCGTCACCGGACAGAAAGCTGCTTCTATTTCTAACATCAACAGATTGTTGCTGTGTGGACAAAGGTGAAAAAAGGCATAAACCATTCATTTCTTCACTAGAAAGCCACACTAAAGATTTTCTGTAATGTTGAAACTACTAACCATTAAATGTCAGCTCAAGATTATTTTTGTCACGCGACACCAACCACAGATAGCCCACACGTATGCACAGTTTGGCCCATGGGTGGCCAGTGTAAGGCCCTAACTTTCACCGTGGCAGCTGCTCCCTCGCTCAGTCCCCTCACCAGTAGCACCCTGTGTTGGCACCGTGGAGCAGAGAGAGGAAGGGAGCCTAGGAAAGAGAGCATGCCCCACCACCCTGAGCCCACACAGCCACTGTAAGCCTTGGGATCTGTCCTGTCTTCCCTACCTCCCTGACCTGTTTCTCTGCCTGGAAACATCTTCCCAACCTTGTTCTCACTCCTACTTAGGAGACAAGGTCCAAATGTCCCAGGTACCTCTTTGTCCTTTGCAATCTTTTTGTACCGTTATTAAGATTCACTTATGTCAACATCCTCAAATAGCAGCAGGCATCAGACTCACGGGGAGGGTGTGCTAAACAGGCTGCTGGGCTCCAGCCCTCAAGTTTCTGTTTCAGTTGGTCTGGGATGGGGCTTAAGAATTTGCATTCCATCAAGTTGCCCGGTGCCACTGGACCACACTTGGAGAACAGCACACTCATACTTGGCACTGTGTGTAGCTCTCTGTGGCTCTCCAGAACAGGCACAGTCAATGACCCTTTCATTAATGATGGTGATGACCGTCACTTTGACTTCCTTGCCAAGCTGATCTGATGAACATCTGCCTGACGTCAACCGGAAGTAGTGGCTGATCCATACACCCCCTAGCATGAAATTTTCATATACTTCTGGAATGAAAGGGCTTGAAGAGGCCTTCAAGATTGTCTAGTTCAATCTGGACATTTTATAAATGAAGGCACTGAGGCTGTCTGTCTTAGCCTGACTCCTTCACTTTCCAGTTACACTCCAATTTCCAAGGTCTGCTTTCCTATACCAGCTAAATCCTGATTTTTTTCCTCTAACATGCAGAAAAGCCATGATAAGTTTTGAAGATTTCCTGTTGGGATATGTGGAGTGGATTAAAATGACAAACACTGCACAGAGCGAAATATTTTTGTGACATTTGTTGCATTTGCCATATACTTAAATTTTTTCCCTTGTCACTAATTTCACGTGCCGAAGAACTATTCCAAATCTGGACCACAGAAAGTGAAAAATATACCTAATTACTTCTGCTTAAGCTACTTACATTTATCTTTTAATAGTGCAACCTTCTCCTTGCAAAACTGAGGATGACACAAAAGATACTTGCAAACCCTAGTAACAGGTCCCACAGACCTCAAATTCTAAAATCAAATATATGGCATATTTTAATATAGATTTCTTATAAAAAATTTTAAATGCAATAAAAACTCTTAGTGTGTTGTAGTTCAGTCTTTCTTCCCCAAAGGATAAAGCTGGCTTCTACTCCGCTGGTCATGTGACATTGATGGTCATCACTGCCCTGATTCTCACCATTAATGTTCATGCTGATAATTCAACAGATCTGACAAGTATTTATCCAGTGTCTTTTGGGGCGCCTGGATGGCTCAGTGGGTTAAAGCCTCTGCCTTCAGCTCGGGTCATGATCCCAGGGTCCTGGGATCGAGCCCCGCATCGGGCTCTCTGCTCGGCGGGGAGCCTGCTTCCCCCTCTCTCTCTGCCTGCCTCTCTGCCTACTTGTGATCTGTCTGTCAAATAAACAAATAAAATCTTAAAAAAAAAAAGAAAAGAAAAGAATACATATCCAGTGTCTTTGTAAGCTGGGTACTGTTTTTATGTTACAGATTTAGTACCTAAACAAGATACTTTTAAGGTCTTTTTCTTTTATTTTCTTTTTTTTTTTTTAAGATCTTATTCATTCGTTTGACACAGAGAGAGAGAGACAGAGACAGAGAGCACAAGCAGGGGGAACAGAAGAGGGAGAAGCAGGCTTCCCACAGATCAGGGAGCCCAATGCTGGCCCTGATCTCAGGACACTGGGGTCATGACCTGAGCTGAAGGCAGACACTTAGCCAAATGAGAGCCACCCAGGCACCCCAACAGTTTTAAGGTTTTACCTTTCAGAAGCTCTGGTCTGGTGTAGGCTGGTCTCATGTGATAAGCACAATGAAAAAAACCAAGCAGGGTAAAGGCAGAAGTGGTTATAAAGGGGCAAGCCATTTTACAAAGAAGGTCCAGGAGATGATATTTGAGCCTGATCTGTAGGAGAAGAAGAAGCTTATGAAAGCCCTGGTGGAGGGAACAGCAAGCACAACAGCCCTGGGATGGGAAGTAGCCTCTCCTTTTCAGAAATGGCAACAAGGCCAGTGGGGATGGAGAAGAGGGAAGGAGCCTCTGCAGAAGGCCTAGAAAGGGTCAGGTCATGGGGTAAAATAAAGGAGGCCAGAGTCCTAATGGAAATGGCAAGCCTTTGAAGGATTATAGCAAGACAGTCATATAAACTATCTTGTTCTCTAAAGTTCCCTCTGGCTGCCATGCAGAGAATTGACTATTTGAGATACTAGTCATGGTCAGGATATAAAGAGGGACATTAGGCAGGAGGTTGTTGTGGGGACTCTGGAGGGAGAAGACAGGCAAGGCCAAGGTGGGCGATGTGACTATCGGTGACCAGCTGGGGATCTACTTTGAAGGTGTTTCATTTGGGAAGAAAGGTCAGAGGCCAATCTGCAGTGGAGGGGAGCTGGCTTCAGGACAGGTGTAAAGAAGGAAACGGAGCGAGAACTTTGTGGGTGCCAAGGAAGAGAGGTTGAAGTGAAAGGCCAGCATTTCCAGCTGGCAGCAAACCAGGAGCTGCCAGAATGGGCTGATGGGTTGAGAACAATGTGGGATCAAAATCACTGAAGAAGATGAACAGCAAACATAGGAGCAGTGAAGTGTAACACGTTACAGCCAGGGGGTAGAACATGATGGTTTGATTTGGAAGGTGAGGCAGTTCTGAGTTGCTTATTTGTAAGTGTCCCCACTCTGTATGGTCGTTTATGTAGAAAGAAAGGCCAACTAGATTCCGGTAGTGTGGGGCTTGTGCCTCCTGACTTGTGCTTCGCTCCTCCCCGCCCCCCCAGCTGTAAACTCCTGACCCCATTTACGAGTCTTCTGACTTGTTGCCCATTTATCCCTCTGTTTGAGCAACTTCAGTTTGGTGGCTGGTGAATTTCCTTCTAGTCTAGGAGCCTCAGTCTTCTGGCCAGCTGGTTAACTACTGTGCTCTTTCCTCTATGGTGATGTGATCCTCTGAATGACATTTAGGGTGACCTCTCTCTGGCTGGACCCGATCCCTGGCACCTCTCATCCTCAGGTTGTCTCCCACAGGCCTGCCTCTGCTGGCACTCCCACCTGCATGACCACAGGGCACAGTGTGTGACCACAATCATGGACTGTAGATGTGGATTGCAGGAGAAAACCACTAGAGAACAGGAAGGTAAGAAATTATGGTGCTAAGGGCATGGGTGATTTTCCAGTTAGCACCACAAACTATAGGGTGCTCTCTCCACTGCCTCTCACCCTACAATCTTTCTCTGGAAAGTTGGCATTTGTTTGTTTGTTTTCTTAGCAAGGTGATTATGAAACATTTCTCTTCTTGAATCTTCAAGGACTCCTCCTTCTTCTGATTCTCAGCTTATTCACATATTATGTCATGGGAGGAAATAGAAAATGCAGAAAGAACAACCTCATCTTACCACCAGCAAATCTATTAATGGACCTTAATCTTTGGGTATATACTCTTTCCTCCCTCCTTTAATAATGTTTCAAAAATGTTCATCTACCACTCATACTGTTCTTGTTCCCACCTTCCTTCATAGCCATACTAGGAAGTCCACACCCAAAGCCTCTTCTCCACCCTCCACTCACCCCACACTCTACTCCCCATTCACCCCTCTCCCCCACTGCAGTCCTATTTCTGACCCCACAAACCACTGAATGCCTATAAACCTCCAGTACTAGATCCAGATCAAATAAATAATTTTACTTTCTTGATTTTACATGGGGTTTCTCTTAGTATTTAATTCATTCCTTCTTGGAATTTCTGGTACAGCTGAGATGGAATAAGGCCCCTATAGCCTATCTTCCCTACTGACTTGACTAAAGTCTCCATTCCAAATACAAAAAACAACAGCCTAGGACTCTGAAAAATAAACACAAGCAGGAAAACTGATCCATATGGGCAGTAAGTGAGTTTCCCTCTTATTATTATTTCCTTTTTTCTTTCATGTCCTCGAGCCAAGGACAGTCTTCCAGGGGATCTGACACAGCAGCCCCATGAACATCTATTTTGTCTTTCTGGCCAGAACACTGGGATATAGCCCTTCATGAGCCACAAAATATACAAGGAATTGCCATTTTTTTCCCCCTCATGGTTTTGTAAGCCTGGGCTCCCCGTGGAGCCCATGTGGTGGGCAGCAGCTCTAGATGCTTAAACTCTACTTAAAAAAACAATGTTTTGGGTTGAGAAATTGGGTGAAGGGTCTCCTGTAATCAGGAGAATAGAGAGGGGTATTCCATTTTCTTTCACCTTTTCTCCCCAATTTGTCTAGTCTGGCTACAGTCATGGGAATTATACAGTGACACCTTGAGCAGCTTAAACTCCAAGATAAATTCCATCTTTTTGGCCAGACAACCAGGGAAATGGGGACCTTCTAAATAGTGAGAGTGATGGAAATTCTGGAGATGAGAGATTTAGAGAAGTGTTTCCCCTAATTCTGTGAATGAATTGAGTATAACTTCCAGGCTTATTCTTGAGTGGTAGTTAGAATAAACCCAAGAGAGCACAGCAGAAGCTCTGAGAACTGAGCTTTGATTTAAACCATCACCCAGGTCACAGACTAATCTCTGAGTGGTTACATGCGTTCAACAGACCCGAAATAGCATATCGAGAGCTCTGACAACTTAGCTGACATGGGAACCGTCAACCCTGGAAGGTGTGACAGGAATTGTAATCTGAAAATAACTGGGTTGAGGGCCTGATGGCACAAACAGATAATTGACACTCTTCCAAGGATCTTAACGGCATCTGGATCTAAACGACAGGATGTTAAAGATGTCTAGGATACATATACAATGGAATATTACTCAGCCAACAAAAAATAAAATCTTACCATTTGCAAAGGAATGGCTGGAACTGGAGGGTATTATGCTCAGTGAAATAAGTCTAGCTGAGAAAGACAATTGTCATATGATTTCACTCATATGTGAAATTTAAGAAAGAAAACAGAGGATCATAGGGGAAGGGAGAGAAAAATAAGATGAAATCAGAATAAGATGCCTCCCCAAAGAGAGGGAGGCAAACCATAAGAGACTCTTTACTATAGGAAACAAACTGGTGGGGGGGAGGGGTCAGGGGCTGGAGTAACTGGGTGATGGGCGTTAAGGAGGGCACGTGATGTAATGAGTGCCGGGTATTATATGCAAGTGATGAATCATTAAACTCTACCTCTGAAACTAACAACACATATATGTTAATTACATTTAAATAAAATTAAATTTTTAAAAACTCTAGGATATAATAAAAATATATTTAGTTTACAAAGAACTAGGAAAATGTGAGTAATTCCAAAGGGAATCAACAAGTGCCAGCTGAGATGACTCAGATGTTAGAATTATCGGGTAAAGATTTTAAAGCAGCTATTACATGTATATTCCACAAGGTCAAGGCAAACACACTTGAAAGAAATGGAAAGAGGAGAGGTCCCAGAAGAGAAATAGAAATTGCAAATTAAAAATTTAGGAATGAAAATTATATCTGAGATAGACTTTTATTTGTATTAAAAATCCTTTCGCTTTGCCTCCTGCTCTGCAACACCTTTCACATTTTCAGTCTAGTCTGAGAAATCCTGCCGTCTTCCTCACTGTCTTCTCTTCTTCCATCTAACGCTCACTTGGGTCATTGGCTTTCTCCTCTCTTTGCTGTCTGTTTTCAGATGTAAGCTTATGCCCAGCTCATCTGCTCTTTTACTATTTCTCCCTCTTCACTCATCATCCATTCTTTTTTTTAAAAAGATTTTATTTATTTATCTGACAGACAGAGATCACAAGCAGGCAGAGAGGCAGGCAGAGAGGGAGGAAGGGAAGCAGACTCCCTGCTGAGCAGAGAGCCCAATATGGGGCTTGATCCCAGGACCCTGGGATCATGACCTGAGCTGAAGGCAGAGGCTTAACCCACTGAGCCACCCAGGTCCCCCGTCATCATCCATTCTTGATGGTAGTGTCTTCAGGCTTTTGCTTTCAACATTCTACAGAAATTTTTCCTATTTAGGTCATTGGTGAAACTCCTCCCGGCTAAATGTAATGAACAATTTTCAGTCCACTTTATCAACACTCTTGGCTTTGCAAATAATAAACATAAGCAACAACAACAACATAATGATGATGATGATGATGATGATGATGATGAAGATGATGATGATGATGATGATGCTTGTGGGGCACTTGCTGTGTGTCCGGCTTGTGCCTGCTCTTGCGTGTACCGTGATTGCATTTAGTCCTCAGATCGACCTCAAATGGGTATTGCAAAACTATTCTTATCATCATTTTAGAGATTAGAGAGTCAAGAAACAGAGAGGTTTAAGTGTCTTGCACGAGAAAATAGTCGACCCAGGATCTAAATCCAGGAATTGTAACTACAGACAATGCATGCTATCACGCTCAGCTCTGCCCAAACTGCTTCTACCCAGCTTACCACAGTCAGGTCAGGCCCCTCTACAAGAAGACCTTCTCGAATAATAAACACCATCACCCTTCTAATCTTGGTTAGAGGCCTCTTTGCTGGTCTCCCAGAGCACCCTACAAGACTCATAACAGTGGCTCAGTGGGTTAAGCCTCTGCCTTCGGCTCAGGTCATGGTCTCAGGGTCCTGGGAATGAGCCCTGCATCGGGCTCTCTGCTCAGCAGGGAGCCTGCTTCCCTTTCTCTATCTCTATCTGCCTGCCTCTCTGCCTACTTGTGATCTCTGTCTGTCAAATAAATAAATAAAATCTTAAAAAAAAAAAAAAGACTCATAACAGGGACCGTATTCCAGGGCAATCATCTGTTGATGTTCCTTTTGCTCCTACTAGAAGTAACCTCAGTGGCAGGGGTTGTGTTTTATCTTTGGATCCAAACTGCAAAGTACCCCATAGAGTAGACTTTCAATAAATAGTTGTTCAACTAATTGTGAGCAGTTGTCATTAGCCCAGCCCTCTCTGTGTTTAAGCATTGATTGGGTCTCTGCTTAAATCTCCTCAGTATTCAAGGACAACTAGGATCAAATAGAATTCATACATTCTCGCCACTATTGCCCACGATTGTTCCTAATGCTGTGATTTCTTTTTTATTATTATTAAGTTACAAGTATCTATCCTGCTAACCAAGTCAGAAACCTGGCAAGCCTCCAAGATTTGTCTCCTTTTTGTGGCCATTAACTTATCAATCAACTGCTCTCCCTGATGTCTTCTACATACCCCTAATCCTTCCCCTTTCCCTTGATCTCCTTGCTTCTGTGCTTCTCTCCATTCTGGCAATAATTATAAAATACTGGGATGACTTATGTACATATCATCACCTCCCTCCCTTCCACTGGTCTGCAACCTTCTTGAGGGAAAGAGTAATCTTTTCATTTTTGTATCTCTAAATTCTGTCTCCTCTGGAGTGACCCTTGGGGCATGGATCAAATGACCGAGTGCTTATTAGCTTATACTTTGCAGTAAACTAAAGAAGGCATTTCCTCTTTAGTCATGATAGCCATGAAAGTTGGTCATAAATATTCCAGTTCTCCTTTTAGGTATCTCGTAGGGTTGCACACCCCTGCCCATTTCGAAGTCAGATCAGCATGACTTGCTTTAGCCGCTGAAATAAAGGTGACTGGGTGATCTCTGGACAGAAACTTTCAGAGACGGTACACAATTCACCACCTCCTCTTCCCTTCTCCGCAGTGAGCAGGGAAGTACAGGTGAATGCCAACTTTGTGCCATGATATGTGAGTCAGAAATCAATTTCTGTTCCATTAAACCACTGAAGTTTAAGGATTATTTGTTACTGCAACATAACTTAGCCTAACCTGACCAACATGACATCCTTGGGTACCAGCATTTTTCTCTTCTGGAGAAGTGGTGATCGAGGAATATCATGCTGCTGTCCCTTTCTTGTCTCACAGATGTTTTTATCCAGATGAATTCAGGTTAAAATTAGCATCAAGGGAAACCTTGAAATGGAATGCAAGTCCCAATTTGGCAATATTCAACCTAAGAATTATGTGTGGAATGAAAAGGGTAATCGTATTTGCTTTGAAGGATAATTATGAGCTAATTGTGTGTAGGAATGGAGGAGCCACTTCTATTCATATAAGTCTTCTTTTCTCTCGACTGCATATGCAGCACACAGGCTGCTCCAGGCAGGGATAATATGCCTCCTGGAGCACTGCTGGGACCAAAGGATTAATGCCACAAATATTTGATTGGGATTACTTAATTAGGACATTAAGTGAAAAGTTTGTCCCCAAAATAGCTCAGCATGGGAAACAGGATAACATTATAACCACACTTATTAAGCATTTAGAGTTTGCAGTGCAACATTCGTTATGAAGACTTTCCATCCTAGGAGAAAACTCTGGAGGTATTAATATTTTCGATCACCAGTTCTGCCTTGCTAAAAGAAGTGGACAGCCGAGTCTGAAAGACCACTTATCTCCCATACTGTCCACCTGTCCCCTGCAAGGAACCCAATGTCCAGAGAATTCCCGAGTTTTAAGGCATTTTGGAAAGTCCTAATGAACTCACTTCTCGTTTTGCTGAATCTCTTCTGATGTAGATAATCTGTTTCCTGCAGCTTCTCATCCTTTCATATTTTTAAAAACTCTTTCATTTTTATTTTCAGTCCTCTAAACATGGTCCACTTCTGTTCTTTGTCCATTTGTTTCCTTGGTTTTCATTTTTTTAGGCTGGAGCCGTTTTTCACTCCTAGAAAACTGTCATGGATCAGAAAAGACTTGACTTTGGTTCAGTTTAAATGACTGCTTGCCCTCGGAAAGCAAAACAAACTCTACAGTACCTTCGTTTGGGAATCCCAGAACTCAGTCAAATCTAGTGCCACCTCCTCCATTAAGCCTTCCTTGATTTCCTGCCGACAAAACTTACCTCTTGTGTTAAGGAGCACTTCCATGCATTCTCTGTAATGCCACATCATTGTATTTTGACTAATCTTCTCTGTCTGCCGCGCCACACGTGAAACTCCCCAGAGGCAGAAAACTTGTTTTAGTCATCATCACATCTCTGGTCCCTCGCAAAGCCTGGCACCTTATTTTTAAAATAGAGACCATTTAGTCACACCTGATGCTATAATAGGACAGAAGTCTCGAACCGCAGCCTCGGGCTGGCAAGAACCTCAGGCATGTTCTGTTGAGTTCACAAAGAATTGCCCCCCACAAGTCTTTTTTTTTTTTTTTTAACATTTTATTATTTATTTATTTATTTGAGAGAAGAGAGAGACAGTGAGAGAGAGCATGAGCGAGGAGAAGGTCAGAGGGAGAAGCAGACTCCCCGTGGAGCTGGGAGCCCGATGTGGGACTCGATCCCGGGACTCCAGGATCATGACCTGAGCTGAAGGCAGTCGCTCAACCAACTGAGCCACCCAGGCGCCCAACCCCCCACAAGTCTTAACTATTTTTAATTAATTGCCAATTTTAAGAATGGGGAAATTTATCACTTTAAAAATCCAGATTTTTAGCTCAATCTTTAAAACACACACACACACACACACACACCAATTAAGAGATTGGGCAACGTTGAGCTCAGATTCCAACGTAGAAGCAACTGCTGTGGCTGAGCAGCCGCTCCCCTCTTTGGAGGACACCTGGGCCCTGGTGTCCAAATGCCCACGGCTTGCCACGGATGTCACGAGAAGCCCATAAGCTGTCAGAATAGCACCTGAATGACAGGCTCCACAGGGACAATTTTCAGGTCAGTGATTTCAGGACAGAGCCCTCTCCTGATTGTCAGGCCAGAGATGAGGAATTAATGTTGACACAGGTGGGGACCCCTGGCCCAGGGAGGCCTGGACTTGCTCCCTGTCGCCCTCAGGGTGATACTGCGTTGGTAATGACTGCTTCAAACCCCAGCATACTTTCTGTTCCGCTGCTCTAGAAAATCTACTCAGAGTTCAGCTTCCAGTTTTAAGATGTAAGGATTTACATAATGAGAAGGCAAAATGGTAGCCTAGTCGCTCTTTAATCCAGATGCCTTCTGAAGCCTCGGGCTTCTGTGAATTTTGGGGTGTGACCCTGGATTATCACTCATGTCGAAGCATTTAGTGTCTATCTTTTTAAATTCCCTTCCCGGCTCTTCTCTCTTCCCTGCCACACTTGCGTAATTAAATGCATTTCTGTCCTTCTCATGCTGCTGATCTCAAGTAATTTCCTGATCATCCTAGTATTTTAATCTTACTTGTCCTTTTTTTTTTTAAAGATTTTATTTATTCATTTGACAGGCAGAGATCACAACTAGGCAGAGAAGCAGGCAGAGAGAGAGCGGGGAGCAGGCTCCCTGCTGAGCAGAGAGACCTATTCGGGGCTCGATTCCAGGACCCTGGGATCATGACCTGAGCTGAAGGCAGAGGCTTTAACCCACTGAGCCACCCAGGCACCCCTAATCTTATTTGTCTTTGTTTTTGTGTGTGTGTCTCTCTACACAGCTTTTCCATTTCTAAAAAGTGGAAAAAGTTAAGACCATGAAGAAATTAATACCTTTTTAGATTATGAAAGTAAGATTTGACTTTTTGTAGACTTTTTAGAAAATAAAGCAAAGTCTATAAAAATCAAAATGATCTGGTCTTCTAGCTTCTCATTATGACTATATGCTTCATAATTGGAAGTGTGTTGCACATATAACAAAGTCATACTGTATTTGCTTAACTTTATCTTATAATCTTTTCTCCAAAATTATTTGAAAACATTTTTTTTAGTGGAAATGTAATATTCCATCTACAGATGTATAAAAGTTATCTAGCCTTTTCCCTATATGCATTGATGTTATGTCTGGTTTACTTTTCACTTTATAAAAAAATCTTCACCTATATTTAGCTAGTTCCTTGGAGGAAGTTTCTCAAAGTGGAATTTCTGGCTCAAAAATTAAGAATGTTAAAAAACATCTGATGAAATATATTATCAAATTGCTTTTAGAAAGTTCATCCTTTTACACTCTTGCCTGCTGTGTGTCAGGACACATGGCTACCTTACCTGCGTTATGAAATTTTAAAAGTTTTGATGATGAGGTGTTTGAAAAATTTTTAATTTATATTTGATTTTGTTGAGTCTGAATATTTTCAAATACTCATTGTCCACTGTATTAATTCTTTGTTTTTGAATATGGTTCCTATTCATTGCCCACTTTCTTGTTGGTTCCTTGAGAATTCTTCTGATCTCAAATACTTTTTATGCATTTAGGATAGTGGTCCTGCATCAGCTATATTTCCCGCAAATATTTCTCCCAATGTGCCAACGGCCTTTGTATTTTTTATGACACTTTTGGATACATAAGTTAATTTTTTAAACTTAGCATATCCCATCAATTTTCCTTTTCCTTCCTTTTATACTTAAAAGTCTTTTACAAAACGGTAATTACATGAGGAGATGAAGGTGTTATTGCGGTAATCATTTCTCAATATATATGGGTACCAAATCATCACGATGTAGTTCTTAAACTTACATGTTATGGGGGCCTGAGTGGCTTAGTTGGTTAAGCATCCGGACTCTCGATTTTGGCTCAGGGCTGTGAGATGTGTCCCATGTCGGGCTCCTTCTGCCCCTCTCCCCGCCCCTCCCTCCACTTGCACCCATGTTCTCTTAAAGAAAAAGAAAGAAAGAAAGAAAGAAAGAGCAAAAAAACAAACAAAAAAAACAAACAAAAAAAACCCACCACCACCACCAATAACAAAACCAAGCTTACATATACTATACCTCAATAATATCTCAATAAAGCTGGGGAAGAGAAGAAAATATGTTTTAAAAAGCCCTTTACATACCCGAGATCAATTAAATATCCATCTATATCTTCTAGCATTTGGGTTTTAGGTTTTACATTTAATTTGCCCCATCTGTTTCATACTTATTAAGGGTCACAGTGCCACTTGAATATTAACTAAAATAACTATTTTAATAATATTTTAATAATAATAAATATTTTAATAATATTAACTAAAACCTACCAAAGGCAAACATGAGAACAAACTCAGGTGTGCATTCCACCTGGCAAAGTGTATCACAGAGGGAAGCTCTGCCTCATTCCTTGCAAAATGAGAGCTTTCCTGTCTACCCAGCAGTGTTCATATAATGCTTGGTATCCAGTAAGTGACCCAAAAAGACTACCAAGATACTTACAAATAGATTTTTTTTTCCTGAGATTTTATTTATTTATTTAAGAGAGACAGAGAGATAACAAGCAAGCACAAGTAGGGGGAAGGGGACAAGCAGACTCCCCATTGAACAGGAACCCCATCGCAGGGTTCGAACCCAGGACCCTGAGATCATGACCTGAACCAAGGCAGATGCTCAATCGACTGAGCCACCAGGTGACCCAAAATAGTTTTGTTTTTGTTTTTGTTTTTTTTGTTTGTTTGTTTTTATTCAACACAGAGAGAGATCACAAGTAGGCAGAGAGGCAGGCAGAGAGAGAGAGGGTGAAGCAGGCTCCCCGGTGAGCAGAGAGCCCGATGCGGGGCTCGATCCCAGGAACCTGGGATCATGACCTGAGACCTGAGCCGAAGGCAGAGGCCTAACCCACTGAGCCACCCAGGCGCCCCCCAAAGTAGTTATTTTTTAAGCAGCGTTTGGCATGTGATGCTTCCTTATTTTGGAAGAAGCTATGTTATGTCTGCTGAAAAACTGGCTGTGTAATTTGCTGATTTCTTGAAAATTCCTTCTCTATTGCTGCTGCTTTATTAGTCTTTCTTTATAACAAGTAAAAAAGTCTTCTCTCCAAATCATTTTTTTCAGAAATGTTCTTAATTAGCTTTTTTTCTTTCAAATTAACTCAATAATTTTATTAATTTCTTTCTACCCCAAATCCCACTAGGGTCTTTGTTGTAATTTTGTTAAATCTAAAAATTAATGTGTTATTAAAAAATTAATTCATAAAGATATGACATCTTTATAATCTTGATTTGCCCATAAGGGGAAAAAAAATAACGGTTAACCTTCATAAGGGCTTACCATATGCCACTGGCCAATCCAGGGTATTTTTACCTGTCAACTCATATATTGGCACAATGGTTTGCAGAAGAAGGGGCACATTTATGAGTGAGGGGGCTCAGACACAGACTAGAAAGCAATACTTTAAAAAAAAAATCACTGGTGGCGATGGGTGTTAACTAAATTCTTCCTGGTAATCACTTCACAATATACACATATATCAAACTATTATTCCGCACACTGAAAATAAAACAATATTGTATGTCGGCTATATGCCATTAAAACTGGGAGACATAAAGCAGTAGAAAAAAATTTTTTTAATGTTTAAAAATGTAAAAACTCACTAGCCAGGTTTTTCTCCCGTATGATGTTCACCATCCATCCTCTCCACCTCTTTCCGGCTTTCTTAGCCTCACATTATTTCCATTTCTCTTTCCATTCTTTTTTTTAAGACTTGATTTATTTGACAGAGTGAGAGAGAGAGAGAGAGAGAGAACACAAGCAGAGCGAATGGGAGAGGGAGAGGCAGGCTTCCAGCTGAGCAGGGAGCCCCATGCAGGACTCGATCCCAGGACCCTGGGGTCATGACCTGGGTCGAAGGCAGGCACTTAGCCAACTGAGCCACCCAGGCACCCCTTCCCATTCCATTCTGAATGCTTTCTCTACCTGCTTTGCCTCCTCATTTTACTCCTTAATATAACTGATCATATGATGCTCTTCTGAAGTCTAAATGTAGTTGATCTGAACTGTGATGCTTTACTAAGAAAACAATATAAGACCTCAGTTGACCTGAGGGGTCTCATACCCCACCCCACCTCACCCTCCAAAGAAGATAGGTGACTTCTGATATAGACACTGGAGATGAATAGAAACCCAGAATCTCCAACATACAGGGAGGAGAAAAGAGGTAGCAAAAGGGAAATTTCAGGATGAAATTCCACCTTCATGTTTAACTTCAAGAATCTGAGAATATGTTTACTTTGAAATTATTGAGCACCTACTGTATGCCAGGAAGAAAATCCTGAAACCTTATCCTCTTCATCTCTTTCGGTGATGTATCTGTTGGGGTGGTGTAGGTGGGAGGAGCAAAGCTTCCTGGGTTCCTAAAGAGCCCCAGGCTGTGTCAAGGAGGAGTGGGGAACTCTCTCCACTTTGCCCCTAAAGAAGAGAATTCACTTATCCTAAGGATAAAAGATTCACCAGCTACTTCAAGGAAAAATCCAAGTATGCTAGGGAACCTTGGGTGGGGGCAAGATGGTGGCTGTGTTGGACATAGGCAGCAAAGTCTCCATCTTACTGGGTAGCAGGCAGGAAAGGTTGCTTGGAGGAGTTTCAGGGTCACAGTTGGGAGAGAAACTAATGTGATCTTGTGTACGGGATCCTTTGGGCTGACTGATTATGCTTGTTTTGTTCTGTCTACATCTGACTGTAGGAATTGTGGGCTACTTCCATATCTTGGCTATTGTAGATGATGTTGCAATAAACACAGGGGTGCATGCAAAAAAAAAAAAAGTATCCTAGTGCAGAAGAAGGCTTTTATTCGTCATTGATCTGACAGGATGACAGTTCAGTTCAATTAATGTAGATTCTTGAAACATTTCCAGGTTGATGTAACTATTCACAGCACTCCATGGACTGGGCTCTCACTCCCAACGGGCTTCTTACAAACCACTTTTGGTCCTGGAGACCCAGCCCAGATCTCAGCGTGGCTGGGGGTACCTGCGGCCCCAGCATGACAGAGTGTAACGTGCAGGTGCTTGGCCATATGGCATCCCCCGAGCCTGCCGTCCTCTGCTCTGTGCCAGAACGGGCATATGCTGGGAATACTCCAGGACTTGAAGGGAGGAAACTTGAAACATCATAGAGCCGGTATGAGGGAAGCTCTCTTTTCTCTTCTTTATGACAGGAGTGAAAATGAAACCAAGAGGAAGAAGAAAATGCCATTGATTCTAATGCAGGGCAGGTTGAGGTGAGGACAGATAATATAGAACTTTTGGGCTCTCTGAAGAATGACCTCTTTATACATATAAAACAAGTTTTCAAAAATGTCCACAAATGAGGGAGCTGCTGTAGTCACAGATCTCACCCACTTGGCTTCACATGAACCTATTTTCTCCATACTTTAAGGAGAGAAATATCTCGAATCTGGAAAGAAATATCTAGAATCTGGCTGATTAGTGATTTTTTTTTTTTTTTTTTGAGGGAGAGCTTGGTTGGCTGGAGGGTTGGGGTACCCACAGGAATACGTCATTGCTTCGGGATTTATGCTGTGATCAAATATATACACATCCCTCCCTGTGTTGCTGTTTGGACTCCACAAGCCTGAATGGCAGTTTGGCTCAATTAATTTTAGAGGCTGCCTATTATGTAAGGGCTAAGTAAGCTTTCCAGTGAGAGCCAGGCCTCCCAGTAAGCATCCTGACAGGCATATTGGGAGGATAAGGGGAGAAGTAGTGTAGGGGGCAGGGAGGCTGCCAGATGGTGGGGGGCAGAAGGAGGCAATGCCTCCAAGTCCAAGTTAAAGGAAGAGCTCAGAGAGAAGTCCCCATGTGCGGGGAGGAGATGGAGTGGAAGCACGGAGGGGTAATAATATAAAAGAGAGCTTACAAAATATTAGAAAACAGGAGGTCATTTTCAATCTGGACATCTCCCTAAAGGACTAAGAAAGAAATCATGAACAGGAGAATGCCCATCAAGGAAATGTGCATTTGTTTCATTTACAAATGATGGGTGACTCTCCTCAGAGAATTCACATAACTGCCCTAGGAAGGGTACTATTTTTTTTAAGTAACGAAATCGTGCCCACTTGCCAGCATTCACAAGTTGCTGTGGAATGCTGACCACTTGTTTAAACATTGTTCGTTTTTGCTATTAAAGCCTCTGATGCATTTTAATGAAACCCATTTCATAAAACACAAAAGCATGTCGTTTTTAATGAAGGGAAAAAAAAACTAGTGAATTTCTTGGCCATGTTCTTTCTTTATAATGGAATCCGAGGTATAAATGCAATATTTAACACATCCGAAATTTAGAATGCCCTTTTTAATTACACACATGCAAGTCACTCCCTGTGCGTTACTCATTTTGCTAATTTTGACCAGAGAATGAATTACCATTTGAACTAAACTCTTAATGAACGAATATAAAATTAAACTCTTCTTCATAGGACGAAAATGGGTTACAAATAAGACGTGAACATGAGGCTCCATTTAGATTTCATTAACCAAATGCTTCTAACAGGAAGATAAGCAAAGAGCAATATTCAAGTCTTCTAAAACATAAAGCAGAGCAATATTAATTTCAAAGGGGAGGGGATGAAAAGGAAATGGAAACAAGCAAAGAGTTCTGGTTCTAGGCAGAGATACAGGTTTGTGTGTAGGTAGCGGCAGACACAAACGCCTAAATGAAAGTACCCAGGGCAAGAAGCACTTACTGCACAAATACATGGGCTTGGATTCGGTGGAGCGGAGAACCCGCGGTCAATGTTGAGAGACCGCGCCACCTTCTGGTTGCCGTGTGCGTGACAGGCACTCGTATTGTTTACAGACCAGCGTTTCTGTTTTATGCAAAACTTATATTGAAGGAAGGCAGCAGATACTTGCTTGTGCTGTGCACTCGGTCCCCTGGGAACTGTATTGGAATGAGAACACGATCCATAAATGTACTCCAGTGACTGCTCTGCTTGAAAATCTGAGTTTGCTTTTAAGCTTGATCAACTGTAATGGTATATGATAGGCCAGACGCGAGCACAGGCAGTACTGAGATCCGGAGAGAAAGGGGCTTCGGCGGCCTGTCTTCTCCCCCCGTTGCCACTTTCTGAACTTTTTAGAGGCGCAGAAATGGAGCCCCAGCAAACGAGGCAAGGCCTCTGCTGGTCAGGGAAAGCAGGTGGGGGACATGCCATCGTGCCAGCAAAGTTGCAGCAAGACAAACACGTGAGCTAATTTCTAGACACTGCTCAACACACAGTTGTGGCCCAATGATGATCTGGGGAATTACGCTCTACTGAAATTCCTTTGCAGTTTCAGTGGGATCAGCTGTGATGTCATGGTGGTGGGAGTCTGGGCCAGAGGGATGAGCTCAGCAATGACATGCCTTTGCCACCATGCAAGGGCATCCTGGCAGGAGGACTTTTGGAGGACCCATGACCATCCCTTTTTAGGTGTCTATATGCTAGAGTTGCCTTTGAAGTTCTAGTGTTGGAAAAGGTGGTCACAAAGGAAAGGCATTGTTTTTCCCATGTGCTTTGATTAAGGAGTTTATATGTCTCTGTCAAAATTAGTACTAAAAACCTTAAATGCTTGACATTTAAGTTAGTCAAATGTCATTTGACAAGTTAAGAGGTTAACTTCTTAAATGTTAGGAACTTTGTGAATACTTCTATGGAGGCAAATATGTTTATATAGATGAAGGAATTCTTGTTGAATAATTGTTCTTTACATTGTATCAATGTAGACTTCTAAGATGTCTAGGCAGGCAAGCCTCACCCACACCGCCTCCCTGACCTCTTCCATCTGTGGCTCACCACCCTGCAACCCACCCGCCCCCCCCCAACACAGCCCCAAGGATGAAGCAGAAGGGTAGTACTACTTTTATCCACAGAAAGTAGAGTTTTCCTGTAAGGATCAGGATGACTTCTTCAGCTTCCTATTTCAGCTACCTCTGTGGACAGGATCTGTAAAACTTTTGCAAACTGAACTACTTTTGAATCTATAAATAAAATGATCAAGAAACGAGTAGTTAGGAAAAAAGAAAATGTGGGTTTAGTTTAAAAAACTCAATTTAGCTGTTATGGTCGTAATTCATGGTCCTTAATATTGGAATTCACTCTGTTTAAAATTTGAGTATAAAGAATAAAATCAGGATGGCTGGGTGGCTCAGTTGGTTAAGCGTCTGTCTCTGGCTCAGGTCATGATCCCAGAGTCCCGGGATTGAGCCTTGAATGGGGCTCCAGGCTCATTGGGGAGCCTGCCTCTCCCTCTGTCCCTTTCCCTACTTGTTCTCTCTTTCTCTCTCAAATAAATAAATAAAATCTTTTTTAAAAAATAAAGAATAAAATTTTCTAAGGTTTTTAAAGAGTACTCCAACAAAAAGAACAATGGGGTTAAAATGTGAGATTGAAGAGATGATGCAAACAGAGCCGCTTGAAAACAGATTAAAAACCTGTGAAACTCAGGAGGCAGCTCAAGGGACTCCCACCAGCCCAATCTGGGACCATTTGAGAATGAAAATAAATACCGAGAGTAGAAGTCTGTAACCTACTGAATAGAATAAAAACTCCATGAGTTCACGGTAGACATAAGACATAAACAAATGGCTGAGAAGGAAAAGTCCTTCTTTAAAGCAGAAAGACAGCTAATAAAGGTGAAAGAAGTCGTGAAATCAGAAGCTCACCATTTGGCAGCCAGCTCCGTAATAACTGATTCAGGGAAGGGTCATCGTGGACGCAGTATGAGGATGATTATTTCTATTATCTCATAGTATCTCTCTACAGAACTCGTTAGAAAGGATGACATGGGAACTTGAAAGTGAAGGAAGGGCGTACCTCTCCCCTTAGTCGAGTGATCAAAATTAACATCACCCACAAATGCACAAATCTAGTCTGTGCTTCCTGATAGGAAGTGCCAAAGCTAAATTCTCCTCCACGCTTCTCCCTTCCACCATATTGCCGCCCAAGTCAAAACCCGAATCTAAATTCATGACAAAGCAACAGGTCAACCCCGAATGGGGTACGTTCTGGATGATAATCGACTTGTGCTCTCAATTAAACGTCAGTGCCACGAAATACGAAGAAAGACCCAAATGCCGTCCCAGGTCAAAGAAGACTCGAGGAACGATGACTTAAATGAAGCACATGCTTTGGATTTTCTTTCTTATAAAAAGCACTGAGTCAGTTGGCAAATCAAACATCTATAGGTCAGCTGATGGTATTGTCTCAGGGTTAATCTCCTGATCTTGTTAATTGTACTGTGTTTACCAAAGACAATTTCTCATCTTTAAGAAACACGAATTGAAATATTGAGAGGTAAAGGGGCTTCGTCTCTGCAATGTCCCTTAAATTATTCAGTTTAAAAAGTGGTAAATGGGGGCGCCTGGGTGGCTCAGTGGGTTAAGCCGCTGCCTTCGGCTCAAGTCATGATCCCAGGTCCTGGGTTCAAGCCCCACATCGGGCTTTCTGCTCAGCAGGGAGCCTGCTTCCTCCTCTCTCTGCCTGCCTCTCTGCCTACTTGTGATTTCTCTCTGTCAAATAAATAAATAAAATCTTTAAAAAAAAAGTGGTAAATGTTAATATCTAGGCAACTGTGTATATGAGAAGTTTTTGTATTATTCTTGTGATCTTTCTACAAGTCTGACACTTTCAATGGAAAAAAATCTAAAATCAGTAAAATGTTGATAAAACTGCCATTTCTTGGGGCGCCTGGATGGTTCAGTTGGTTAAGCATCTGCCCTCAGCTCAGTCATGGTCCCAGGGTCCTGGGATGGAGCCCCGCATCTGGCTCCCTGCTCAGCGGGGAGTCTGCTTCTCCCTCTGTCCCTCTCCCTGCTCATTCTCTCTCTCTCTCTCGTTGTGTCAAATGGATAAATGAAAATATCTTTTTTTAAAACCCTGCCATTTATTTCGGCTCACGTATTGCCACGTAACAAGTAACTCTAATTTTGTTTTAACCAAAAAACAAGTTGTTTGAGTCTCAGGTACACTCATCTTTGGGCACTGGGGGTGGGATTTGGAAAGCCCACCTTTTTGGAGTTCCCACTTTACACACCCTACCTGAGCTCCCCGGCCAGCACTTTGTTCCTTCTTTCATTCAAAGAACTGTGAGGGTGCAGCCTGACCCTGGGAACCGCTGGATATTCAGAGATAAGCTGGACTCGGCTTCCAGTCCAAGGCGCACACCGAGAATTTGAGTATGCTTCAAAGTGCCACCTTTGTGGAAAACTGAAGGGAGAAAACGGCACCATGGACAGCTTCAAGGAGGAGTCTCGCCCCGGGAACAGAAGTGTACCTGCGGGCTGGAGTCACAGGGCGATGGAAGACATTGGGGGGAGCAGGGGTGCAGTGTAGGGGGTTCTTTCTAGGAACCATGACTGTGGGACACCAGCTCAGTGGCGAGGGTTGCTACTGCCCCCTGGGCAGAGGCTGGGGCAGACCCCGCTGGCCCTGATATAGCATTTGAATTCTGTCTTGGTGATGGAAGACACCGAAAGATGATGCTTCGATTTGTATATCAGAAGGACCCTTGTTGCTCAGCCTCCCTTTGTAATTCTTTTGTTGGCTGACTGTTTCCTCACTGCATGACTGTTTTAAGTCAGTTGCTGCGCTGGTTTGAGGCACGCGGTACCAAATATAAGTATGGTTTCTGCTTTGTCCCCATTCTGCAGTCTCTGTGGCTCTTTTCTTCTTGTTTTCTAACATTTAAATGTGAGCCATGTTTAAAGACCACAGTAAGTTGTAGTTGGTCTGCCCCGTATTTATTTGTGCTTCTTAACCTCTCCCTGGAAATCCTAAGCCTGCTGTCCTTATTAAGCTAGCAGAAGAAAGTACTGGAACTACGCTGCAGTGCAATGGAAGGCAAACTTTGCCTTTCCCTAGTCCAAGTAGCTGGTTTAAACTATACTCAAAGCTTTATGCCCAATTCTAGCAGGTAATAGTAAAATTATAGGATTCCCTGAAACTCATCTTTTTAATCCATTTACTTAACAATATTCCTGTCATCTTAACATTTATAAGATAAAATAATTGTATCATTTGTATAACTCTGAAATGTAGTTAGCCATTATTTTCAATTATTTTTTTCGCAATATAGTACGATCATTTATATTTCATGCTTAGTACACTAATTAGGTTAATAGCCTCTAGTTCTAAGTACTGTAGTATTTTATTTCATGGTGTTTGAAAGCTATCTTGTATGGAATATAATCTTCCCTGTATAAATTCACATATTATCATTTTTTTGAAGTATATTTTTATTGTCAGAGTCAGCAAGAGGAAAATACTCAGGGTAGTTTAGATTTTTCTCAAAGAAGGTAATATGTCCTTCAACCAAAGCGCCTACTGTGCATGTAATATCTGGTTAGGAGTGTTCAGCAGACACCGAAGAAGTGGACTTCTAGACAAAGTTACCCGGCAATGAAAGAAATAACATGGGTTTCTCTGATGTATACTTTCATAAGCTTTACAGGCAAAATTTGAATTTGGATCCTCAAGCTGCTACTTCCCAGCGACACAAAGTCAGGCGAGGTAACCTCACGAAGGCTCAGCTTCCTTGCACGGAGTGCAGATAATATTGACGCATCAGTGCATCTTCCTCTCCTTCCGTTCACAATCAGACTCCAGCTCCCTCCTTAAGGGGTGAGTGGGCCTCCTCTGTCCGTGTTGCGGTGCCCGCTGGCCCCTCCAGACTCTCTCACATTGCAGTTCTTGGACATCATAGCTCAGAATCAGGCCAAATCCCTTAGAGCACAGGTTCTTCGGGAAAGAGAGACTAAGGAGTGGGAAAGCAAGTGCATGGGTTGATTTGAAGTTTAGGGGTATTTATGGGCCTTGTAATGAACTAAATAAAGTCAATAATGATGTGGGGATTTTACTTTTTTTAAGATTTTATTTTTAAACAATTTGGGGCTCAAACTTACAACGGTGAGATTGAGAGTCACACACACTCTGCCAACTGAACTACCCAGGCAGTGACTTGGGGTTTTTAATAATTAGAACTTTGAGCTACTAAATTCTTCCATTTTCTTGTTCTATTTCCCATATATTCCAATTAGTTACCTTTTTATTTTTTTTTTTAATTTTTTTTTTAAAGATTTTATTTATTTATTTGACAGAGAGAAATCACAAGTAGGCAGAGAGGCAGACAGAGAGAGAGGAGGAAGCAGGCTCCCTGCTGAGCAGAAAGCCCGATGCGGGGCTCGAACCCAGGACCTGGGATCATGACCTGAGCTGAAGGCAGCGGCTTAACCCACTGAGCCACCCAGGCGCCCCTAGTTACCTTTTTAAATTGACATCCATAATTTTTATTCATTTATTCCTTGCATTTCCAAGGCTACTACTTTTCTCCAGGCCCCACTCCCTTTCTTCCTTCCTTCTTTCCCGGACTGTTGACCGAAGTGTTCTCACCTGTGGCTGGCTTCCCCCTCTCTGGTGCGTCCTGCACACGATGGCCCAGATTATTCTGTGTAAGACACTAGCTATCTTGCGCTCTGAAGAGCCTATCATTTCAAGTGCTCTCTTGTCTGAAACCAGTTTTCCCTTCATAGTCCTTAAACTTCAGCAAAAACAAACACCTGGCTCAGTTGTCCTTGTTTCAGGTATGATTCATCTACGCGGTGTCCTCCCCCTGCTAAAAATCTTCTTTCTCACCCTCCCACCCGCTCCACCGTGGCATGGTCAAATCCAGCTCTCCTCAAGGGAGATCTCAAAGAGCACCTCCTCCCCGAGGTCTTTCTAGTTGTCCCTAATTGACAATACTCTTAGCCCTTTAATTCCCATACACTTCATTTTGAAGAATGTGCTCTTGAATAAAAATCTATCAAAATCCCAATGCACTGCACCTCTCTTGGCCTGCACATGGTGTGTCGGTACAGGTGAAGTCCCAGTATGAACTCTCCCTATAGGTCTTAATCCACTCTGTGTTTTCAAAGTATGAAGCATGATGTCTTCACACTAAAATTCATTCAATGAGTAATTGATTTTTTAATCAGACTATTTATTCATGTATTTATTCAACAAATATTTATGGAACACCCACTAGGTATTTAAGCCTCGTCCTAAGTATGGGATACACTAATAAACTAAACAGACCCAAATCCCGGCCACAGGGAGCTTGAACTTTGGTGTTTGAGAAGGATGAGAGAAGGGACAGACAGTAGATGATAAAATAAGTAAGAAAAACATACGTCATTTAAGAAAGAAGCAAGTGCTACGGAAAGGAAGTCAGAGGTGTTTAAGGGGTCCCGGAAGTGCCAGGTGGGTGGTTGTGAGTTTTGTGACTTACATAGGCTTGCCAGGGGATAGAGCTCCAAGTTGGGCTCCCTGCTCAGCCGAGAGTCCGCTTCTCCATCTCCCTCTGCTCCTCCTCGCTGCTTGTGCTCCTCTCGCTCTCTCTCTGTCTCAAATAAATAAATAAAATCTTTTTTAAAAGTTAATTAATTAATCAATCAATTAAATAGGCTTGCCACAGTAAGCCCAGTGAGAAAACAGAGCTCAAGCTGGAAGGAGAAAAGCCAGTGAGTCTTTCAGACAGTTGATGGAAGAGGCTTCCAGCAGAGAGAGCAGCCTGTGAAGACTGAAAGGGGGTGCATATCCAGCGCTTCTAGCACCCAGGACGCCAGCTGAAAGACCTCCAGGGAGGGGACAGGCACAGGGGCAGAGCTCAGAGAGGGAGTGCAGGCAGGGAAGGCTGATCATGTAAGGACTTTGGTTTTGCCCCAGAGAGAAATCGGAAGCCACTGAAAGGCTTTGAGCCGGAGTGGTGCCATCTAGTCCTGCCTTTATCATCTTTCACTCTCATTTTTCACCCTTTGTGAGTAAGGATGTTGACCTAAGAGAGCCCCACCTAACAGAGTCCAACTACACGTGTGGGCCATCCATGGACCGCCCCCCCCCCCCCCGAGTGAGAAAGACACTTCATCCTCCAACCTGCTGGTTCTGAGACAATAGAGTGGAAACAGTAGCAGAAACGGGTTAACTGTAGCTCTGGCTTCTTGTGACCGTCCGTCCATCAACTGTTCCTTGTCTTTTCATCCCCACACACTAACCAGAAGCCTCTGGTCTTTCTGAAATTTTACTTAACATTTCAGGTGTTCTATCAATAGCTTGCAGTTAGCTTTGTCAATGCATAAAGTAACAGTAATGGTTAAGTTACTAAGTATTCCAAAAACTGTCAAGTTAACCCTTGGTTTTAAGTCCAGTTTGAAACATCTTTTCAAGTTGCTATACCAGCAAATAGGGAAAATTTAAATTTAAAGTGGGCCTATTGGGGCGCCTAGGTGGCTCAGTGGGTTGAAGCCTCTGCCTTCAGCTCAGGTCATGGTTTCAGGGTTCTGGGATCGAGCCCCACATCAGGCTCTCTGCTCAGCGGAGAACCTGTTCCTCCTCTCTCTCTCTCTGCCTGCCTTTCTGCCTACTTGTGATCTCTCTCTATCAAATAAAGAAATAAAATCTTAAAAAAAATAAATAAGAATAAAGTGGGCCTATGGTCTTGCTGTCCAGCTGTATGCTCTTGAGTGAGTCCTAATGAGCCGTGGATTGACTAAAAATTTGTCATCATCAGGATAGAGTTGGAAAGGGGTGATAGTGCCTTGTACACTGGGTCCAGGCGGACACATGTGGGGCCAAGACTCAGTCTGTCTCTTGCCACACATCACAAGCCTCTCCCGAGGCGCTGAGGGAAGAGTCTTGTTGAGTCCACCTCACACAGAACCCCAAGGGCCTGGCATCGTGCTCAGCTCAGTTCCGGACTCATGTGAGCCTGTTAGAGTGCATTATAGATAATCCACTGAACTGTGGATCCTGTGGGAGCTGATCTGGGACTGGTGCCACCTTTCCCATTCTAGCTGCGTGCCCCTGGTCACTACCCATCTATATTTGCAGGCCTCTAAATCAGGGAACAAAGGTCCAACCTTCATACAGAGTTTACTCAATCACAGGGGAGAAGCTGGTTGCAGCGGCCCAGGCCTGGAGTCAGACCATAGGCATCTGAGTACCCTGGGCCCTCGGGCCTTCTCCTTCCTGGCTGTGTGACTTTGGCACATCATCCAGCCTCCCTGAGCTTTGGCTTCTATATTTGTCTGTTGGGGTTGACAAAACTTATTTTGTAATATTGTTGTTAAGAGTTTTAGTAATAATCTCTTACTGAGGACTTGGCAAATGGTAGCTTTTCAATGAACATCAATTCATAATCTCAAATGATTCTACTGTGATATCAAATATAGCTCTTCCTGGTCATGTATTTCAGCAATTTGCCTTTAATACACATTCCAGATTATTGACTTCTCCCGGATTTTAAATATGAGTGGCACTGTTGAGTCCACATATATTTTAGAAAACTTGATTTTCAAGGTAATTCTTCTACCATAACAATGAAGTGGAAATTGCTGTTTGGTTCGCTATAAAGAATATTCCCAGAAGGAGTATTGTGAAATATCAGAATGGGCAGAAAGAACTGGTGAGTGGATTTGAAAGTTCTCCCCGCTCCCCGCCCCCGCCCCCACCCCAAAAGAGTTTCAAAGAGAGATACATTTTGCACACTGAGGGTTTTAGTGCTTTCGTGTAGATATTTTGGGAGCTGTGTTATATCGCAGGCTCTGAGAATAACAAATGGCTGGGCTTCAGCTCCTAGCCTGGAAAAGTTTTCAGTCTGGTAGATGAAACACCGTATATTGTATTATATTACAGTGTGATGAGTTCCAGGAGAGTGAGCCATACCTGAGGGCAGAAGGATGATTTTGATGATCCCCTGCTGTCTATTCCAGCTGAATGGCTTGGTGATGAGAAATAAGGGACCCGGGTATTGTGATTTGGGGAGGCCATTCCCTACTAAGACAGCACTGGGTGTTGTGTGCTAACAGGGGAAGGGTGTTTACAATAATCATTGTAATCATTGTAATCAAGTGCCTAATCATTGTTAGGCACTTCCATTTTTGCAAGTGATCAGTGGCATTAGCATTTCCATTTTTTTGATGGATTGCTAAGTCCTTGGTGATTATGAAAAATGTCCCTTCTCCATAGGCTACTTTTTTCCCTACAATTGAAATTATGACCATTGATTCCCATCTGTGTCCACAAAAGTAACATAGGCAGGTAACCTAGAAAAGCGACTCATGGGTATTTGCCTGTCATCCCTTTTGGACAGAGAGATTGGGGCTGCCATGTAGACTGAGTCTAAGGGACTTAAAACGAAAGGGGGTTTGGGAAGCCACCGCCAAAGGCTGTTCTGTACAAGGATGGGCCTCTTGTGTCCTGCCAAAACGGGAACGCTTCTCAAGCTGTTTAACTTGTGATCATTTTCTCTGGTTGCCTCTTCTTTGAAAACTAATTGTAGATGTGAAATGGCCATGTTTAAATAATTCATAAAAAGATAATAAATCCAGAGGAAAGTGGCAAAGGTGCAGAGAAACCTGGCGAAGTACAAAGAAGGGGTCAAGCCCGTTACAGTTTTCCGAGAGGCTCCCCTTACTCTAGAGTGCTTAATCAGGCCTGCCTGCCTGTTTGTTCCCGGGTTGGTTTTGTTCTTTCAAGAGAGCTGTTGACCTAATCCGACATGAGAACGTGCCGAGCAGTAGCTTCTCACAGTTCATGAAAACATTTGTAAATGCTGTTATTTGGGCACGGGGAGAAAAAAAAAAAAAAATTGGTACCTTCTGACTGAAGGAAACTCATACATTTATAATTGTATTTTTTAATGTTGAGAAACAGCCTTTTAGCTCTACCAATTATGCAAACCAGTTAAACAACATCGTTTAATGTAGGCGACAAAATGCCCAGAAGATCCTTAACAAGATCTTCTGCAAGTTTTGGAGATTCTTCCAACCAGACAATTAATTGAACTAACTGGACGATGCCTTTGTGAGGTTTATAGCTCCTGGAACTAGTGCTGTGCTTACAGAAGCGTTTTGAACGTTACCTCCTTGAAACTTCTAGATCAATTAGTTTGTGATAGAAGGCAATCTCGAGGTATAAAATTACTTTTTTATGCTGATATATCATTTTCAGATATTAGCTTTTTCTTTCTTTCTTTCTTTTTCTTTTTCTTTTTCTTTTTTTTTTTTTTTAGAGCTAATTAGTAACTCCTGCCCCGAAGAAGCAGCTGTATTGGTTAGACTTCCACCCCCCCAGCTTCGAGGGAACTTCTACCATGTTCTTAATAGCCCCTCCTCAAATGCGATGGGTAGCTGGAACCGTGCGAAAAGAAGTGGCTCAACAGTGCCAGAAGGAAATGAGTTAGTTTTCTCTATTCTCTTACACCTGCTACACACGGCGATGTTTTAGAACCGGTGCTGTTCAAATACCACCGCTTCAGCTATTTTCCCTGCCCGTTTTAGTCTCTTTTTCAAAAGTACCCCAGTGCTTCCTCTGCTACGTGACACCGAATATGCTGCTTCTGCCCGATGCTTTGTGATTGGGAAACTGGTCTTCAAAGTTGACGTTCAAAAATATCCATCTGGCTCCTTAAACACTACCGTGTCTCGTTTGTTTTCCCAAGTCTCAGCCGAGGAAATGTTTGTCACTTAATTGCTGCTGAGGATCACAGATGATGGTTTATAGGTTTAGGCAAATTGTGGGCAGCACTTTGTTAACCAACAGAAGAGTGGGCTGGTCCTGGGTAATTATCCTATGGAGCTCAATTGGCCCTTAACGGCACCTGCCCGGCCAGCATCAGGGAGCCTGTTTCAACACAAAAGCTCCTTCTTGTTAATTAACCTGTGTGCACTTGTTACAAATGAAACCTATTTGTTTCCAGTTAATACCTTTGCTGCTATTTTAAATATTCATTTATTATTGTGCTTGTTAAGTGAAAGGTGTAGAAGGATGGTTTGGATGACTTCCATCGGTACGCACTGAGCTCTAAGAGATCAGCCAATCGACTACTACGTCAGGTACATGGCTGTGTGTTCAGTGGGCCCCCAAATCTCCTTGAGAAAGATGACTTGCTCTCAACCATGAAAACAAGATAGGGGTGATGGAGAAGCCAGGTACCCACGACAGTAATCAGTGAATTTTCATTAGAGAAGAATTTTCCTAGATGTTAAATGCAATTCATGTGAAGCTTGGTTCCATTTCTCTATCTACATCATGACTATTTTGTGTCTGGGTAGATAAAAAACTGAACGTGTGCAAACAGGTATGTCTTGATTTTCCCTTCAGTTGGCTTCAGCCAAATGAAGCAATGAACCAAAGTTAAGAGGGATTTGCTTAGTTACTTTTAAACAAAAGTAATTTGAGGAAAATGTAAGGAACATAAGGAAAACGTAAGGAAATTCAGGCACATACCGTAATGTCAGAAGCATGTTTTTAATAGCCCCTCCTCAAATGCGGAGTGGGTAGCATTTGAACTGAAAAGGCAGTAGAAACAAACGTGCATCCATTTAGCATGTTTCACATAATATCTGGAATAAAATAGTGATTCTTGGAAAGGCTGCCAAATTTATCACTTAAAATTTTGGCGATCTAGAATTGATTTTAGGTATTTGTTATTGTTCTCCAAAACTCATGTTGGAAAGTTTCCTAAAACACATTTTTCTCAAAGGAAGAATAACCTAGCTTACAAATTCTTTTTTTTTTTAAGATTTTATTTATTTATTTGACAGAGAGAGATCACAAGTAGACAGAGAGGCAGGCAGAGAGAGAGAGAGAGGGAAGCAGGCTCCCTGCTGAGCAGAGAGCCCGATGCGGGACTCGATCCCAGGACCCTGAGATCATGACCTGAGCCGAAGGCAGCGGCTTAACCCACTGAGCCACCCAGGTGCCCCCCTAGCTTACAAATTCTTAAAGAGATGGAAAAATAATATTTTATGCCAATGCAAGGATGGGCTTTTAATTTTTATTTGGATGAAATACTGCAGTGTCATGGCTTTAAAATTTGCCCCTCAAATGTGCCTTGTTAGCAGAGTATGTAGCGCTCAGTCTCATAAAATTTGCCCCACAGAATATTTTCTTTTCGTTTTTGTTGTATCAAAAATCATGCTTATGTGACTTCAATTAGGTTCTCTTAACTGCATACAGAGTTCAAAATACACTTGAATATTGATGGGACCAGCATTCCACAGCCACCAATCAATTACTTTGATTCTTCTGTTTTAAAATTGGTCCAATAATGCATTTTTGAATAGGTCAATACTGCCTGCTATATAGAGTAATATGTCTAATTTGTTTCTATTCATCATGATCATGTAGTTAAGAACAATATGCTTAAAGCCCCCCGTTGTCACTGGGAAGAATGTTATGTAAAATTGACAAAAGAATTTATAAAATTGCTATATGGGTATAATGTTTTGAAGAGATGGAACATATCCCCGCATCCTCTTTTTCCCACAGACATGCAATACTCTGGATATATTGCTCATTTGCATTAACCTGATGGCCAGCACACCTGAACACCCACGTTCTCTGTCTACCAACTCCAAACAGACCATCTCTCTATGCCCAGAAGAAATACTTTCTTGCTGTCTTCTGCAGCATCATTCAGAAAAATTGGAGAAGAAATGCCTTTTACTCTTACCTTACCCAATCATTTTTCTTCTCAATATGAATTTTGCATTAGCAGCACCAGCAAGTACTTATGAGTACCCACCCGTGGGGAGTGTTGTGGAGATGGTACCAGAAGGAATGTAGTAACATCCATGATACTGTATTTTAAGTTCTGCTATCACCAATTTGGGATGGTTATCCGGGGACAGCAAGAAGGGGAAACACGGACATTCATCCTCTAGCTAATGTCCTCTGTGTCCCTCACCCATTAAAAGAATGTAAATTCATTATGTAACATATGAAACAAAAAACACTGACTGGGATGCAGGAAGCCTCTCTGTGTTGCTTTTGTGAAGTAAGAAGTATCCTCGTGTCTGAGTTTATTCATCCATTCCTTACTTAGCACAACTGGAGAACCAAGGAGAAAACACAACAGGCCATTCTCCTTTGCATCCTGGTGCATGTTGGACTCACAGGAGGAATGCTTAACTCTTAGAACACCAGGGCTGGGGTCACCTGGGTGGCTCAGTGGGTTAAAGCACCTGCCTTCAGCTCAGGTCATGATCCCAGGATCCTGGGATCAAGCCCCGCATCGGGCTCTCTGCTCAGCAGGGAGCCTGCTTCCTCCTCTCTCTCTCTGCCTGCCTCTCTGCCTACTTGTGATCTGTCTGTCAAATAAATAAAATCTTTAAAAAAAAAAAAAAGAACACCAGGGCTGTGTTTAGTGTGCTATAATCAATATAAAATACCTCAGCCTTTTATCATTAAGTGGGTATTTGGAAAAAGTTGTTACATACTTAGGCATTGCTTAGTGCTAGGAAAGAACTTAAAAATTCATAGTGATCACTAACCTGAAGTCTTACATCACCTATTGCCCATGTCATTCTGATTAACCACACGTATGCTGTCTTGAACGCTATGTATAACTACATTTACCTCCTTACAGAATAAATGTTGCAAATATATGTTACTTATGTGCAGGTCTGATCAGTCATCAGTAGAAATAAATTATTTCCATCCAGTGCTCACTATACACCAAGCAATTATTGTCTACTATTTATAAGATGATTATAATACTTAAGTCCTCATGCCTTTGATTAATATTCTTGTTACTGATTGAAGCCTAGTTGAGAATTCACAACTATTTTTTTCTTTTGGGTAAATACACATAGCTTCTAATACAAGTAGGTGAGCTCTAAAATTCTTTCCCCGCTCAAAACTTTGCTACCTAATGGTATGTTACAATAAAAGCAATCATGAGACTTAATTCTGCAACATATACACCTATCAGTAAACAGAGACAAGACAAAGACATACAATCTCTCGGTGAAAACATTCTTTTATAACTTATTATGTAGATAAATGGGTGCCTACCAATTCAAACCATACACATTGTGCCTTTTGCCCAATGGAGTGGACGAAATATGTTACGGGATTCAGGTGGAAGATGGAGGAGAGTTCACCATGAATGGCAGTGGAGAAATGCAACACGAAAGAAGACAAGCTTGACCAGACTCCCCAGAAAAGGCAGGTCTTAGAGGAATGGAGTGGGGCCAAGGACGTCCTAAGCAGGAAGAAACCACCAAGAGTTCAAAGGTGGAAACCCTGCAGTCAGGCTCACATATTTATGGAATTGCACTTTTCCTAAATCCAGCTGTCAAAGTTGAAACAACATTTTGAACAAGAGGAACATTACCATCAAATTACAGGTGTCTTAGCAGCCATACCACCAGAATTAATCTATTCTAATAGGCCACTCAGGCATAAAGATTGTGGATTTTCTATTTTTTATAGGCAACTTGATTTTCAGTTAGAATATTTTATAACCTATTCCCTAAAATATGAAAGGCTATGAAAACACTACCTGTAATCCTGTTAGCTGTGCAGTGCGCTATTGCTGCTAACAGTGCCAACAGAACGGTCTTTCCCTATGTTCATTCATTCATTCATCATTCATTCATTCAGCCATCTGGATTAAGCACCCACCATGTATCCAGCATTGTGCTAAGTTGTAAGCAGTTTCAGTGAGTTGAGAGAAATGCTGCTTAGTGTTCTTTACCACCTTGTGACTATGACGATATTAGTTGATTAAGGCAACTGTCCAAGGCTATGACCAGGGAGTGGTGGGTACTGGTGGCAGGAAGGAGGAGACAGTAGAGACCATTAACTGACTGAAGCACTAATCCTACTGAGACCTTCACTTGCGAAAATTCCTAGCTGTTTTCCCATCAGTACTCTGGAAGGCTAAGGTGGCTTTCAAAGATGCCTAGAGTCCTGGCTTGTTTTGACAACTTCCAAAAAGTAGACTTACCTAAGACTCTCAAAATGATTTTAAAATGGGGTTACAGGATGCCTAGGTGGCTCAGTCAGTTGGGAGTCTGACTTTGGCTCAGGTCATGATCTTAGGGTCTTGGGATCAAGCCTTGCCTGAAGCCCCACATTGGGCTTCTCGCTTAGCAGGGAGTCTATTTCCCCTTTCCCTCCCACTCTGCCTCTTCCTCCTACTCATGCTCTCTCTGTCTCTCTCTCAAATAAATAAATAAAATCTTGAAAACAAAATAAAATAAAATGAGGTTCCAGTGTACAAAGTAGGAGGCCAATAAGGTGACTCCATCTGTACACACTATTTGCTCTCATTTTCCAAGGGTGTCCAGAGAATTGGCAGGAATTGCCAGCTGTTTTCCCGTCTGCACCATAAGGAAGTTGAGCTTCCCAGCTTCAAGTTACTTTGCCAGGATGACTCTATGCCTGGGACAGTCCAGGTTCCGTCAGTTTTCCAAGTGTGTAATTATTAATAGCACCTAATTTCCTTCTTTAAAATGCCCCATTGACACGATAAATTATGTTGTCAATTAATTCTAGCTGACTTCAGCCTTGAATAATAGGTCTCTAAACCCACCAACAGTTTGGGAAAGAAGACTTCTGATAGGTTAAAATTCTTCCAACCAAGGAAAATTGATAGGTGGTTTTCCTGAACTAGTTACATGATGCTAAAAAAGTTTGGTCAATACGGCCAGACGGTTGATAAGTCAGGGACACAAATCACTCTGGCCTGGTGGTCCAGGATGGACTTAAGAGGCAGCCACAGTCACAGTCCAGTTCTGCCACTTGTTGCCCATGTGACCTTAATCCTAAGGTCCCTAAGGAACTAAGATTCCTCGCTGTAGAACAGGAATGCTAAGGGTATCTATCTCACAGGATTGCAATGAGGATCATTAATTAATATATGTAAAGTGCCTAGAACAGTGCCTGGCATATGGTTGGTCATGTAGTAAGGGTTTGCTCTCATTACTTCTTCATCCAAAAAGTAGGTGTGGGAGTACAGATACCCCCTTGAGATCCTGATTTCATTTCCTTTGAATACACCTAGAATAGGGCATTGCTGGCTCACAAGGTAGTTCCACTTTTAATTTTTTGAAGAACTTTCCACATTGTGTGGCATAATGGCGCATCAACTTACCTTCACGTCAACAACACACATGGGCTCCCTTTTCTCCACATCCTCATCAACATTTATTATTGTTTCTTTTGTTTTCCATGCCATATTTCTTATCTTCCACGAAGTATAAAGACTTCCAGTCACGCCACCTAGAGACCACTTTACCCACTGCTCCGTTTGGCCACCAGTCTCTTGCCTCTCCTCCAAAACGGAGAGGCAGATACCATTTCCACGGGGAAGAGCAATCCTTGGTTTGTGGCCTCTGCCAATAACAAAAACCCCGGATAGCCGGGTGGCAAAACTGTTGCCACTGGCATCTGTTGTGTGAACTGCATCGGAAGAACCAGTGTGTCTCCCTTTCTCTGTTGATGATCAGACCAATTCTTCCCAGGTTAGCACCTCGGTCACCATACACAGATTACCAGGGTCAAACTTGATGAAATCAGTAATCTTTCCAGCTCCCAAATCAATCTGAGTGGTGTCATTCATCTCGATGGGCGATCAGGATAGTAGATGGTGCAAGCATTGTGGGTCACCAGGTGAGGGATTCCTTTTGTCCCCAGAAAGGTCTTTCTCACTCTGTACAACTGATACTTGGCCTCCTCAGGTATAACGCGATGGACAGCAAACCGACCCTTAGTGTCATAGATTAGATGGAAATTCTTCCCAGTCTTGTCAATGCCAATGACATCCATCAAACCAGCAGAAGAGGTTAAGTCAGTTCAGACCTTTCCATCAATCCCAACAAAATGCTGCATATGGATCTTCTTGTTTTCATCTCCTTTTAGTGCATACTTAAGACTTCTCTTCAGGAAAATGATGATATGAAGATATCCTCTCAGTTTAGGGGGGCCAGTAGATAGACAAGAGGCAAACACACCTTTCAGTTTATCCAGCAGCCAATGCTTTGGAGCCGCTACACTCTTCAGGTGCTTCTTGGGACCAGGAGCCATAGCTGCACTGGGCATGAAAAGAGCTCTTATCATTTGTCTTTTTGCTTATGGCCATTCTAACAGGTGGGAGGTGCATTTCCATCATTAGCGATGTTGAACACCTTTTCATATCCTGTTGGCCATTTATGTCTTCTTCTGAGAAATGTCTATTCAGGTCCTTTGTCCCTTTTTCAGTCAGGTTCTTTTGTTTTTTTGCTATTGAGGTTATTACATTCATTGCAGCATGATTCAAAGTAGCCAAGCTGTGGAAACAACTTAAATGCCCATTGACTGATGACCAGATAAAGAAAATGTGGTCTGTACATGTAATGGAATATTATTTTGCCTCAAAATGTCAGGAAGTCCTGTCATTTGGCACAACGACAGGACTTTGGACAGGCACAATGACAATGGTGGAAACTGGAGGACATCATGCTAAGTGAAATAAGCCAGATGCAAAAAGACAAATATCGCATGATCTTACTCCCATGTAGAATATAAAGTAGTCGAAGTCAGAGAAGCAGAGAGTAGAATGGTGGTTGCCAGGAGCTGAGGGGAGGGAGAAATGGCGAGATTTTGATCAAAGAGTACAAAGTTTTCTGCTATACAGCTTGGTTACTACAGTTTAAAAGAACTGTACTTTATACTTGAATTTTGCTAAAGAGGATAGAGCTTAATAGTTCACAACACATACACACGCACTAAAAGACAGTGAGAAAAGAAACTAGTAGCTCTGTGAGGTGATGGATATGTTAAGCAGTCTGATTGTGGTAACCATTTCACAATGGAAATGTTTGTCACAACACCAAGCTGTACACCTTAAATGTACACAGCTTTTGTTACTTTTATCTAGGTAAAACTTTAATTAAAAAAAGGTAGGCATAGATGAGTTAACAGATCTTGTATAGATAGGGCCTTAATTGAGAAATGTCAACCCCTAATTCAATAGACTACAAAGCAAATTTAATCATCTTCAAAACCAATGGTAAGTTGCTATAAAACTTTAATTAAGATGTTTGAGATAAAGGGTACCTGGGTGGCTCAGCCGGTTAAGTGTCTGCCTTTGGCTCAGGTCATGTTCCCAGGATCCTGGGATCGAGTCCTGCATCGGGCTCTTGCTCAGCAGCGAGCCTGCTTCTCCCTCTCCCTCTGCCTGTCACTCCCCTTGCTTGTGCTCTCTCTCTGAAAAATAAATGAATAAAATCTTTTAAAAAAGATTTTGGGATATATATTAAAATAAAACCAAAATTTTTATTTACAGTAACACTTTAAGCATATCTGAAGTGAAACCTTCTTTTATCTCACTGACCCTATAGAAATGTTACTATGTCTCATTTTATTACTCTCAAGATATAAAGCATGCTGGTATCAAAGGATCATAGTATCTAAAATTTTTTTATCTTCTAATATTATGATATTCTAAGCCCCCCCATCAAATATAAACTATTTATGTCTCCCCAGCTCTGGGTAAAAGGTATCATATATATTTTGGATTTGGGTATGCCTCTAAAGCAGATAAATGTCATTGTAGACGTTAGAAAGGCAGTATACGTTTAACTCGAAAAAGAATCACTGATGATAATAGGATACATTAAATTGATAATACTTGACTCTTGCCTCTTGAACTGGGATTAGGCTATCAGACAGCTCCCAAAAGTAAATACCTTGATAGAATGATCATGATGGAATTTAGAAATTAAATCCAAAAGACTATGTTAATGTAGCGTAAATGGGAACATGAGAAAATATCAAAGTTGAAGTTTTTCTTGGAAGATGAATTTGAAATGATCTCTTATGCATATGCAACTTTTAATACATACTCTCTGAGGTACATTTACACTCACATTTAGAAGTCTAATTAGTAATAAAAAGGAAAGAGTTCATAATGATAGCACCCTGCTCTTAGGGTTCCTATTATAGATTCCGAAAACAAATTCATTAATATCTTAATATACGTGGTGTCATTTTCCACACTTAAATATTTCAGCCCAAAAGATGTAAGCCCTCCCCACTCCTCCTTTTTTCTTCTTTACATTTAGTCTGTAAATTTGAAGCCTGGGGATCTTGTTACTTTCAAAATCAGACTTTCGACATTTTTCTCCTGAAAAGTAAAAGATTTGGGGGTAAGAGAGTAGCCATCGTGCTTTGAAATATGTGCTTTTTCTAATATGTGTTGTTGCTTGAAAAGGCTAACAGGCGTTTGGATAGTGAACCATCAAAAACACCACTTCTGAGGTTTCTCTTTTAGGCTATTACGGGTAGAATGCCTCTTAACCCTTGAGGCAACTCAACAATTGAGTTAAGGAGATTTTCATGTATCGGTTTTGCCTGTCACATGGTTGACTTAACTTCAGGATATACTTTGCAGCTGAAGGTTCATTTCCCTCCATTTGTTAAGTGGCTAATTATAAAGGTTCAAAAAAGCATTGACACAAGGGAAAGAGAGGGGCCTGTCTTCTCTCAGCAGCCCCAAGAGGCCTGTACAAGTGTCATTTGTAAAAACAGAGCACAAATTAAGCAATGGCCATCATAAGCTGCAGGAGCGGGATATAATGAAAGGGGAACTCTTACGTCGATGCAAAGCAGGCACTAAACTGTTGGGATTTTTGTTTATTTTTTTACATTGACAACTAACTCCTAATATAAGTCATCCTGTTTAAGCATCTATGGCAAAAAAATAAAAATTTAAAGCTAAGTTGACCATAACAAGCTAAATAAAAAGACAATTTTATCCCCACAGCTGGGATTTGCCGGTTTATTTTCTATGATATATTGAAAATACTTTTGAATCCCAATAAAAATAAGTTTTATTTCCTGGATAAGCATGTATTTTAAATAAAGTTTTTAGAAATAATGACCAGAAACAGGAGTGTGACGTGACACATATGTATTAAGAAACAAACATTTTCCGTCAAATAACAATCGGCTTTCCTCTTTACACCCCGTACCATGAATTCTAAATACCAGCCTTTTTAACGTTTGAAAAAGCATAAACAACAAAGAAAACTCCCTTTACTTAGGAGCGTGATAGCTAATGAAACAGATTGGAAATTGCTGCATTGTTTCTACCTTTCATCAAAACATCCCTATGCATAGTATTCACATCATTATGTAAGACATTTGCAAATATGTATAATGCTTTTGCCTATGGGAAAACTCTTCCGCTCTAATGTATTCCTGAAAGATGAATGAACAATTCTTGAGGTATGATAAAAAGATTCAGAGGGTTGGATAGAGCAATGATATTAAAGCCACAAGCTCATCATTTAAAATTTTTTTTTTAAATGTCAACTGCTAACACTGCGGGTCTCTGTTTTACTTTTTTTTTTTTTTTTCTCTGCAAACTCACCACCTCTTATCCAATTCCTTCTCTGATTCAAGATCAGCAGCCCCCAGTTTGCTGGAGGCCACTTGCTTTGATACTTCAGCGGGGATCTTGTGAAGCCAGAAGTGTTCTCTGGCATCAGATCTCTGATCTGGATTTTTGCCTGATTTGGGATTTTCAGTAACATCTGAAACAGTTATGGAAAGAGGTGCATCACCAGATATGCATCTCATTACCAGCTGAATTTAGTAATCAGACCAGGAGTTGATGCTTAGAGCATATGTGGGTTCCACTGAGACTGAAATCGTAAAAATGTGAATCAAGTCATCATCAGATTTTTGAAAGCAAATGGAGGGTCAGTAATGGGACTAAGAGACAGGAGGAAGTGAGAACATTAATGCCAGCAGAGGGGTGGCAACCCGGGAAGCCCCTGAGAGGTTCTGCACTTGGAAACATCAGATATCTGAAGGGTACAAAGCCAAGAAGATATGATTGGGCTGAAGGTCTGTGTATACAGTCACTGAACTTCCTAAGAAGACTAGAGTT
The DNA here is from genome assembly GCF_902655055.1 of Lutra lutra. Classification (NCBI taxonomy): domain Eukaryota; kingdom Metazoa; phylum Chordata; class Mammalia; order Carnivora; family Mustelidae; genus Lutra; species Lutra lutra. The sequence continues at coordinate 172,111,771 of NC_062280.1, forward strand.
TTATTTTCTGAGAGAAACGGAGTGGAGAGTTCTCCAGAATTCAGGTACAATAGGCACCCAAGGGGCCAGGCTCAAGGTGTAGTGCTGAAAACAATGATCTGATTAAGAGAAGCAGGTCAGAAAGTCTTTACCACCAACCAGGAAGAAAGAAAAATGGAAGGACTCTTCTTTGGGGAAACTGAACTGACTTTAAAGAGAGCTTTTGATAAAAAGGTCACCCGGCTTCCTGCTGATTCCACAGCAAAATCCTTCAGTGGACAAGTCCCATCCACACATATGGAGCCTCTTGTTTGCCTTTAATGCTTCATTCATAAACACGCACAAACCATAGGGGATCACCAGGCACTTGAGTAAAGCCTCCAATATGAAAAAGGGGATAAAAATAAACATACAAACAAACAAAGGAATCCAGAGCAGACAATGCAGTGTACAGAAGAAACTTTAAAAAATAATAATAGCCTGGGAGAGTCAAGAAAAGATACTGTGTTCATAAAACAAGAACTGAATGCTTTGAAAAAGAACAGAGAACAAGAATGAGCTCTTATAAATGAAGACTAGGAAAGCCGAAATAACGCTGTAATAGAAAGGCTGATAAACCCCCCAAAATTTCCCAGAATATATGTCAAAAAGACAAAGAAATGGAAAATCGTAGAATAAAAAAGAAAGTAGTCCATGGAGAAGATCAAATGTTTTATTAATAAAAGTTCTAGTGAGAATAGAGGGAATGGAGGAGAGAAAATTATCTAAAAAATAATACAAGAAAAGCATTCAGAAGTGAAGGCATTTGTCCTCAGGTTATAAGACTACTGTTAAGTACGCAGCCCAATAAATGAAAGAAACAGAACAAAATAACAACAACAAAATAAACCAAGGTACATCCGCATGAATTTTCACAACATTAAGGGTAAACACAAAGTCCGGTATCTTAAATTCAAGAAAGAAAGAAGGAAAGGAAGAAAACAAAGAGAAATAGATAAAGAAAAAGACAAAAGACAAAGCAATAGATCATATATAAAGAATGCAGAATCAGAATGACATCAGATTTCTCAAAAGCAACATTGGAAACTAGAAGTAGTATAAAAAACTGCTTTCAAAACTCTAGGGAAAATGACTTTAAACTTCAAATTTTATACCATGAACATTCTTAATTGGGTCTGAGAGTAGAATAATTATATATTTAGACACACCAGGATTCCCAAAATTTTACCTACCGTCAGCCATTTTTAGGAACCTACTGGAAGTTATAATCCAGAAAAAGTAAGAAATGAGTCAAGAGAAGTGATTCAGAGTATACACTCAAATGCTAGGGTGAAAACGATGTCCTGGTTTGTTTGGAGCAGTCTTAGTTTAGCCCATTTGTTTTGGCATAATTATTAACAGCACTCCTTTTATTCTCAAAGGTGTCCTAGCTATTTCTAAAAGGTGGATATCTAATTTCACATTGTATGACATTTCAAGACTTTTACCTAAATTTCTCCATTTTGGTTCAAAGTCAAAAACCATAATGCAATCAGGGGCTTAATTTATCTACGATCTGAAAAATAGATCAGAAAATACACATGATTATCTTGAAGCTACGAAATAATTATCAGTAAACCTCTCATTAGCAGATGCAGCTTTCCTCCAAGTCAAGTTAGTAATTAAACAAAAGCAGAATATATAAAAATAAGATTCTGAGAAATAAACTGAGGGTTTTGGAGGAGAGGGGGTGGGGGGTTGGGTAAGCCTAGTGGTAGGTGTTATGGAGGGCAAGTATTGCATGGAGCACTGGGTGTGGTGCATAAACAATGAATTCTGGAACACTGAAAAAAATAAAATTAAATTTAAAAAATCAGAATATTAACAAATACAAAATTAATAAATGAGACAATCTCATTTCATGAAAAATTTGTGAAGGCAACAAATGTGGGTAATATACAAGAAAATTAAAAAAAAATAAGGTTCCAACACTCATAAATTTCACTGGGATGTTTTACCCATTTTTGCTACTCATATAGGTCAATGGAAAATGCTTGCCAAAGATTGCTTTCTTGGTAAAAGGCATTTGTAAGGGTGATCATGAGATGCTCGCACAGGCACCCTAATGATGTAAACGTCAAGTGCTTAGATTTACTGTCCGTTGTCTTTACAGTTAAAATGTGGATCCCTTTATTTGAAGCCTAAAAAAGAAAATGTCTGAAGTGTATACATTTTTTTAAAGATGGGCCAAACAGAAAAATTAACTGGTTCAGAGACTGCCCTACCCTGGGCATTGTGCTAAGAGCTATCCATGCATGGTGGGAGACAGTTATGTTCACTGGCTTCAGAAGGTCATGCTCAGACTCCTGTGTGACCTTGGGAACATTTACACTATCCCTCTATGCCTTAGTTTCCTCATCCCTGAAGCACAGCAGAACATCTCACAAGTTGGCGTGCTTCGGATCAAAACGTGTTTCTGTTTACATTTTGTTACATGAGTATTTTTCCAAATACAGCGGCCTTCCTAAGCCTTTGTCAGAGCTGTCTTAACAATATAAGTTAGGTCTTCTTTTCCCCAAACACTGGAGGAAACTACTGCATAGTTTAAAATATGAGTGCATAGCACGCAATTCCCCTAGCCAACAGAAATGAATGTAGAAGGGAAGATACACCCGTATGTGACTCTCAGCCACAACTCCCTCTCCTTTTTGACCTGTTAGAATGACGGAGCAAGCATAAAAAAACTGGTTGAATACCTCACTGCGCTGCTTGGGGAAGCCATGGAGTCCTGGTCTTTTTCTGTGGGTAGAGTTAAGCAGAGTAACCAAGAAGCCAAGAAGGTAGAGGATCTAAGAAGGAGAAATATCTCACCTGTGCCATTATGATTACAGGTGCTACCTGTTGTTTGGAAACCATGACGAGAGGTTACATGGTCAACAGTGGCATTGAGTCATGTAACCGGATAATACTGTCAATGCTGACAAGTTTCTTTATCCAAAGGTGAAAGGATAACTCACTTTCTAAATACTTATCAACACCTTAAAAATGTATAAGCTATGTGATAATTTAAGCACAATTGTGTTGACACCCTTTATTTTAAAATTTAAGGACAAAAGTATATGGTTTGTTGTTTTCCTTTTTTCTTCCTTTTTATATACATGAAGCAAGTGATGATTAAAGAATTGAAGTTTTCTGGTGAATGAAACAGCCAGACCACTTTTCATGACAAAGTTGGTAATTAGAAGGCCAATTTAATGGTGAATCAGGCAGAAATATTCAAACCATGACAAATGACTTTAATAATACGGCTTGCAATGCTCGAACAGAAATAAATTTCACTTCCTCAAACTCTCGCCTTTTCTGCCTGCCTGGAAGATAGAACTGTCCAGGAGGTATTTTGTACCCTTTATTCAGTAAAGCTTTTACTAGATTTTAAGCGACCAAATAGCTTGCAAATGCAAAACATCATTCAACTTCTTATGATTTTTTTTCCTGAAGGTAGACCGTGTTCAGAATCCTGAGCAACTCAAGATTTATTTTTCTTCTGTTCTGCTTAGCCCTGCAATGGTGTTTTATTGTTGCCACTCTGACTTGAGGTATTAAAGGGAGCTACATTGGCCTCAAAATTGAAAGCTAATTTTGGTGTTTGTCATAAGTTTGTTAAGACCACATGCATTCCACAGTTTGAAAAATTTCATTATTCTGTCCATGCTGGGGCTTCGTAATTGGATAGTAAGGATGTTCAAAGACTAATTTAGTGAATTGCACAATATTTTAAATGGAATTATGCAGGTTTATGGGTCCTTAGGGGATTCAGCTAGGAGCCTCTCGAGAAAATCTGTTTATCAGTAAATGATATTAGCAGCTTTCACCTAGCTTTTGTCTTCATTAAATTGCTGCTCCCCCAATTGAGGGTCACATCTGAGGCCTGCTTTGATAATTTGTCATTATTGTCTTGTTTATTGGAGCATAAAGTTGATACAGGCCAGGCTGTGCTGTTTATACACAATGTGCAAAGAAGTTTCTATTAACAATTCCACCAGTGCTAAATCAAAGTGGAATTTTTTCAGGGTTCAAGAAAGGGGATCATTTGTCGCATTCTAATTTCCTCTAAAACTCTCTGAGTACGTGCCGTGCCCCCTTCTCTCATATGTATAGCCATAATGGCCTTGCTAGAGCCAATCCTCTGCAGAGTTTTAAAAAAATCCATTCTTATCTTTAAAAATAAGGTTGAGAGTTGGAATTCTTTCTATAGTATTAAGCCATCATGTAAAACCCAATCCATGCCACAAGCATCCCTTAAAAGACAGCATTCACCCACAGTGACCATTAACTCTTGCTCTTAAGAGATTTGGGGTTGTAGGTGATCTTTTAAGATTGTTAGGAGCTGCACTGTTTGACGGAGCACAGGCCCACAGACTTTCCAGTGCACTTCGGAGTTCTCGGTCCAGCAATGGAAGTGGAATTCCTTGAAAGCTTGTCATGGCGTATTTGAATGAATCACTGAGTACCTTTAAAATCAGTTGGCTTCTGACTATGCTTTACATGTGGGTTAAGGTGAGGTGCCCTTTGCCAGTGATGATGTGGGATCTGGAACCGGGAAACAGGGCAAGTAGACTCCATTTTCCATTCCTCCACCCGCCCATTTGCAGTCCCTATACCCGCAGGAGCAATACTGTTCCTGTCTCCACAAGGGACGGAGGCTGGCAGGAAGGAAAATGGAAGTTTAGCAGCCAAGCATCACCAGACTTTTGTGGCACAGCCTGGGAGAAAGGAACTCCGGGGTCCCCGCAACACAAAGGGCGAATTTTCTGTTGGAGTTCACCCAGTTAGTGGCAGCTCCCACAGGTGTTATCAAACACACCCAGCATTCCCATCGCCTGAACTGCCTTTGGCCCTGCTCTCCCTGGGAGGGAGGGTGAGAGGGCCAGGGCTCCTCCAGGGACCTAACTGTATGCTACGTAATGTGCCCCAGGGTTCTGGGGATGGAAGGAAGGAAAAGACCAACCCCTCAAAGGTAAAGACAAGTGGAAATACTAAGTGCCACTCTCTTAAGGACTCGGACCTTCCTTACGGAAGTTCTCAGGCCAGGAGCTTAGCCAACCTCATTTTTATCTACGATTACCTAGCACTTCCACAGCTTTCAAAGATTTATGGTTATTATCGCCATCCACTCACCCACATAATCACCAGCCTTTCACTTTAAAATGGTTAAAAATTGTTTCATAGATTGCAGATCATTAATGTAAATTAGACTATTTCTATATTTGATTTCTTAATTTTTAACAGGAAAAGAACAGCTCTCACACATACACTCTTTTTTTTTTTTTACTTGAAAATTTTAAATGGCTCTCCAGACACCTCTTTCAATAACTCTTACCCTCCAAAGCTAGGCTGCCTTTTAATTTCACTTTAAAATAGCTACATTGGGACCATAATATGATTAGAACTAATGAATATGGTGGAGAGAAGCAAGAAAAATTTTATTTAAAATCTTTAAAAAGTATAAATACTTCATGTGAGTAAGGACCTCTGGTTTATCCCAGCCCGGCCAAGGACTCAATTTTGATTCTGAGGGTCAATCCTCTGAGCTTGTCACATCTCACCTTGCTGGTCTGCTCCAAACAATCAAGACTCCAAAGGCTTCCTCACTGGATGGTAGGAAGCAATTGTGTTAAAATAAGTTACCATCTCATAATAATAATGATAATAGTAAAATCGTCCAAGTGAAAAGGCAATAAAAACTACTTATATATTGGGTCTAATAAAGTCCTGCCTGTTTTTCTGTTCAGGAGCTCCGGACACAGAGAGCACGAGCAGGATGGCACAAAATAGACATTGTATAAAATTGCCAAAATTATTGGTGGATATTCAAATTTTATTTAAAAAATTCACTCTTTAGAGCTCTTTAGTCTTGACTAGTTTCTTTCCTTTAAACTGATTTCTTGAAATTAATGCAGGCATTTGGAATTTGCTTAGTAATCTCTGAAACTTAAGATGGTTTTATCAGAAAGATGTGGATGTCAAAATCCATACTGCTTAAGGAAGTTGAAATGAACTGTTTTTGCCAAACATAATTCCACCTTCCTAAGACCTTTGCGACCCTTGGCAACTCCTCCATCCATTGTAACTTGCCCACTGTGTTGGTCTTTCTCTTAAGGCATGGACAGAGTTGCCACTGCTACGAGATGAGAGGCATTTTTTCATAACTTAGGAAGGTTGAATCTGATGTCTCCATAAGAACATTTGGTGAGTTCTTTTGGATAGAGACAGCTAAAACTGTCTTTGTAAAATCAGCATGGTTAGTGCTGTTTCCCGAGCTTTGAGAGACAACAGCATATGGAAGAGCCCTGAACACCACCGTTAGTCAAGGACCTCAGGCTACTTTTGATTCTGCAACCTTGGGCAGGTGTCCTCATGACTTGGCTTTATTGCCCTTTGCTGTGGAATGATGGTGTGGACAAGAGGCTTTGGCTTACTGAGCATCCGTCATGGCAGCTTGTGGGCCACCTCAGGAGTTCAGAAAGGTGGAGAGCTGGTATTCTGCCCACTGGTCAGACTGGGCAGATGAGGTCAGCTCCAGCATAGTCCGGGGATCAAAGCTGGGATTCCAGTGCATGGCTGAAAGCATAGAGCTTGGTAGGAAGACTCTAGCCTAAAGGCAAGACTAGAAACAGACACGTCAGCAGAAACAAACTAAACTATGTTCATTTTTCTTCTTCTAGCTTTAGAATTCTTATTTTCTGCTTAGACTTGAGTTTATTTAATTCTGCTATGGAATTTTAAAAGCTAGGCATTTCTTTGGCAGTTCTCATATTTGGTGAGAAATGATGAATATACAAAATGCTTTTGGCTTTAAAAGCATTAGATCTTTGCAAGTGGCAGTATATATTGATAGATAGACTCCCAAATTTGGGGCAAAGAAGATATAAAAGTTCTATTCCTTGACCTGTAAAACAGAAAGCTCATTCCTACCCCCATTGTCTTAAGGCTCATTGCAACTGAAGGACTTATCCATCGCTGTCTTAAATAGCAAACAAAAAAGTTTTGAAGAAAAGAGGATTATAGTCAACGACTAAGCAAAAATAAAACAACACTGTAATTTGATTTAGTTATGAAATTTGGAAATAGCGACATTTTTGCTTAAATGCAAATAAACACAACTTTGAAGAATTACTTGCCCATTGATACATCCATGTTTTGAAGTGGAATTTTACTTAATTTAGGAAAAGAAATGTGTATCTGCAGACTCGGTTTTATCTATGTTTCTTGTTGTGAATATGTATCAGCTTGGTTTTCAGAAAACTGACCTCTGAAAAATTTCTCTCCAAAAGTGCCCCTGAGCTCTAGGAATATAGGGTCTTTATTCCCTAAAGAAGCAGAAAATGCCCCAGTGAATTTCTCTCTTCCTCTCTGAATCAGTCAGTACTTTAAAATTCTGTATTTTTTTTAAGTTGGGAATTTATTTGTATTCTTATTAATGTGAAGATACCAGAGACTTTTGTTATAAATACATCAATGCAGTGTGCTGAGGGCTGGAAACTGGGGCAGGGAGATAAAGGGAAGGTGAGAAATGGAAAACAGGGACAAAAAAAGAGGCCAAAGATTATAGGATGGCTGATAATGTGAAAAGTTCAAAAAAATAAGTAAAATAATAGAGGGATAAGTAAATAACAAAGCAGGTTTTATTGCTCTATTGAACATTTTGATTATGTAGCTTTTGAAGTTATTAATGTTAACCTAAAAATCTTGAGGAACTGTTGTTCATATGCATTTTTTCCTATACCCAGATCAACCGTACTCATGAGCATTCTGATTGGTCATCAATATGTCTGGTCCTAGAGCAAGGGGAAGTCTTGTTAAGCATTCCCCAGAGAGAAGAGATCTTTCCCGGGGCTCTTGATGCTCTCTCCTGGAGGGTGAAGAGCCATGTCAACAAGAAACCTTCCCCCACCCCTCCACATTGCTTCCCCCACAGAGTTTCCCCTCCACGCCTGCTCACAATTTCCAAGAGCTGCTTTGTTACAAAAAGAAGGAAAATCCCAAGACTGTCATGCTCGTCCCCAGCTTTCACAGCTGTGGGGGCATCTCTTAAAACCATGTCACCAGGGCACCTGGGGGGCTCAGTCTGCCTTTGGCTCACTTCATGATCTCAGGATCTTGGGATGGAGCCCCTATCGGGGGTCCCTGCTCAGCAGGAAACCTGTTTCTCCCTCTCCTACTACCCCTGCCTATGTTCCCTCTCTCATTGTGTCTCCCTCTGTGAAATAAATAAAATCTTAAAAAAAAAAAATGTCACCCCTGAAAGCTGACCAATCTGTGGGAGGAAGTGCAGGGGAAAGTAGTAATGCCTTTTCCCTCTCTTGAATATTTATATAGTTGCTTCCAAAACTGCTCCCTGGTGGCAGTTCCCCCTGAAGTGTTACTTTTGTGTATTGGTGCCGTACAAATGATATTTATATTTTTATAGTAGGTTCACTGTGAGAGGCATTGCAGATATTTCTCAGGACAGCATGTGTTTGAAATTGGGCAAATTAAATGTCTGGCCAAGTATGCTCCATAGAAACACCACCCCCACAATCCCAGATCAAAAGAAATATTTGAACAAATAATTTTGATAAATGCTGCATAATCTCTCTCCCTCTCAGTTAGCTGCAATGCACTTTAGTAGATCAATGCTCTGAGAAGTACTGTAGAGAGGACCATTTCACTGCATTGAACTCAGTTTCCCAATCAACTTAACATCCCTTTCTGGAGTAGCTCTTGTGTAGGTGTTCTGTCATTGGTTTGGTGGGGGAGGAGCATACCCTTTGGCAAAGACTGGCCAAGGTACTCCAGAAATGAAAGGGACTAACTAACATCCGATGGAACAGCACAGCAAACAAGAGCCAAGATCTAATAGCAATAATAAGAGATATGATCATTCCATTTTCTAATCTCACTGAAGACCCCACTCACCATCTATTCAGGGTTGGTCAACAGAAAAATAGCCCTAACAGTACTGCCTAGAAACACAGGCAAAATTGGCAATCAAGATTAAACTGAAATATGCTTTTGAACTGTCTATGTAAGTCAAAAAACCACTAGAATTTGCCTTGGCTACTTAATCGTTAGGTCAGGCAATAGAATTTATTATATCATCATCTCTAATACCCAAATTACTATTCATAGTTTTAAAGTCAGTAATGAAAGATGTTTCTGAAGTTATCAGGTTGATTAGTCATATAGTGAATTCCAAATTAACCTTAGTCTTAGGGGTCATATTCCATGCTTCAGTTTTTTCAAAGAATAAAATTATAAAAGTACAACCTCTAAATCAATGAGATGACATATCAATTAAAAAAAAAATTCAAGTCCTCCTGGCCAGGGACACTCATCTCGCAACTGTTTTCTAAATAGTATGGAGAAATTATTAAACAGTCACACCTTCCATGCACCACACCCTCAGCAAGTTGGAGAGGTTGCCAGCAAACATAGATAGGTTTAGTCCTGCATTACAGCTGAAGACTTGACCATACAATGACTTTATACAGTGTGAGACCGAATTTTTTTCACAAGCTACCTTGCTTAGTGAAATTGGACAATTTATCACACAATGGCCTACAGCAAATTTAGTATATGCAAGTGATTAGTTTGTCTCTTCCCCAAGCAGCTTTGATGCAGTTGGGTAAGAGTGGCAGCAGAAACAGAAGGTCACTTATAACACAAATTGTCTAGGGAACCACTAATGGGCTATTGACCCTTTCCCACTTTAGGTCGATGTGTCATATTTGATTCTGGTTTCTTGAGATGTAATTTCCAAGTGGTGATGGCTCAAAGTCTACACAAGATGGGTTGTCCTTTCAAGTTTTAAGCATGGCATTATTCACAACATGAATGGCAGGTGCCAGTTGATTGGATTGGAGATAATTTTACCATTTCCATCCAGCCCCAAGGCAAAGCAAAAACACACTATTAACAACATTGGTTAAGTTAATAACCAAGTGTAAATTATATCTCCACTCTTATCCTTACCCTTTCTTCTCTCCCCCTTAGCTTATTTCCATGAGGTCTGGGAAACCAAGTCAACATTTTTGGTATGGTGTGTCACAAATTTAAAGAATTCCTTCTTCTTTCTTTCTTTCTTTCTTTTTGTTTACCAATTAATGACTTTTAATGCATTGCCATCAAAAAAATCTATGAAGGATGTAAAACTATTTCAGATAAAATGTTAGGTTCAGTCAACAATCCCTAATGAAAGGGAATTGGTGCAGATGATCAGAAATGTCAAATGGGCCACTTTTTTTTTTATTTAAAATGACTTTTTTTTGTCCCTAATAGAATTCCCTTTATGCATTGCATGAAAGTTGCTAGGTGTTTGAGAAGTGTAGTCAAACCAACACATTATCCATGTACATTGTTTTCTCTAACCATAGAGGAAAGACCAAAGAACACTCTGAGATGTGGGAGGAAGCCAGCATGGTGAGGAAATGTTCTTCTTGGCTCAACTGTATGCTGGAAATTCAGGGACTGTTGTTAGGGATGTGTGGGGGCTTTGTGAGGTGGGCTAGTGGAAGTGGGGGAAAGTAAGGGCTGCAGAACTACAGGGCGAAGAAGATATAGGTAGAAGGAAGGCCTCTCCTCTCAGTCCAACAAGGGTGCATTTTCTACTTATTCCTCACCCTAGGCTGCTTGCAGCAGAGGCATCAAAAAAGCAGATTTCTCTCACACTCATGTGCGTACCCCATAGCTGTGGGAGTGTGAGCTCAGACAAAAGGGCGTGGTTGGAGTAAAACAACAACAGGAGTTGGAAATCAAAAGCTTCCTCAAATTTTCAAGACCTCAGGCCACGGTAGTAGGTTTAGAAAGCAGGTATATAACAAGCTCTCAATTTCTGGTGCCAGAAAACTTAGTTTGAAATCATTGATTTAGAAAAAGGGAGGTTTCAGCTCTCCAACACCCACTAAATTACTGAGCCAAGCCAATTTATGACCTTCCGTGTGTTGCTGCAAAGAAAATTCTCCCTGCAGGTAAACTGTCTATCTCGAGCCAGAGTTATTAGAAGCAGTTTTATGAGTAGGATCATTAATTATGACCTATGAAATTTTAATAGGTACCTTCTTCGGGTCTTCTATAGAAGCGGAGATCAAAGTGCCTCCAAACCATTGACACATACTTGGTCATTGGGAAGTCTGACAAGCTTGCAAGGATTTGGGATCTCTCTGTATTCTTTTCTTTTCTCTGCTGATGTTCTGTGAGAGGATCCACACACATGCATACGTACACAGGTACATACACATACATGCACACACCTACGAGCACACCTATGTACACATTCTTCCACAGATTACTATTTACTTAACCCTGGTCTTCGTAACAGACCTCATATTGAAAATGTATTTGTATTTTTTAAGGGTACTAATTTTCTCTTTTAAATTATAATGAAGAGAAGGCATGGTGTCATTGAAATGGACATGAAATAATGTACATTGATCCTAGGTCTGTCATATTACAGCAATATGCCCGTGGGCGACGGACTTCACCGAGCTGGGCTTCCATGTCCTGTGTGTGCTGCTGGTGTGGCAAGTGAGTTAGCTGGAAAACAGAGCTACGTGTTTATTGACATGTTTGTCTTTCAAATCTAAAATTCTATGGAAACATGTTTCTGCAGATTCCGGGAAAATGTGGATAATAACAGTGACTGCCTTCCAGGCTTGCTGTGAAGACAGAATAAAATAATCCTTGTGAAGCACGTCAAAGGGTACCCAGCACACAGTACACATCCCACAGGTGTTCATTCTTCTCTTATCATCTTCCCCATGGGAGGGAACACAGGCATTTACAAAGAAAAACTATTCAAAATTCTCTAAAAAGTGGAATAAATAAAATTGAAGATCCATCGTCTGGTGCATTGGGTGTTCTTGAAGCTCTAGAGTGATGAAGAGGTGCTGTGGGTGTGACACGTGTGTAAGAGCTTGCTCCCAGACCCCCACAAGTGACACTTATTTTTCTCTCTCTCTCTTTTTTTTTTTCTGCTCTGCACCCATGGAGAATAAAAGCTCTTCAAGCAATGAGAAAGAAAAGGCAAGGAAAAGAATGCAAGGCAAGGCAAGAAAAAGAGAAAATCGGGTGCTCCTGGATGCCCCTCTTAGTGCCCTATTAAAATTGATTGGAGGATCTAAGGTCTTAGGGGAGAAATCAAAATCATGGGACTCGCCCGTCTAGTTCTCCTTGAGACCAGGCTGGTCAGATGAACAATCAAGCAGATCACTCTCTTCTATATATGATAGAAATAAGTAAAAATCATTTTGCTATTTATGTCATTCCTGAGTCTAGCATTTAAAAAAATGGTACATTTCCTGTTGTCTATCTAGAAGTTTTCTATGCTTAACTTTTGTTAAAATTACAAATTACTCACAAAACCCACTAGCTGTCTGGTTAAAATTATTTTCGTTTTTTTAATGAATAGTTTACAGGTCAAAGCATTGCTTTGTGCTCAGCTCTCGTGTCTCAGCAGCGTGTCAGATGGATGACTAGTATATCCTGTTAGACTGGCTGTCCTTGGTAGTCTAGCTCAAACTAGAGCAGTACCTGTGCCATCGTGTTCAATCCCTGTCTTCTCTAGACCCTTGCACTGGCATTGCCAATGGCCTCCATCTGCAGGAAAGCGTCCCTTGGGTTCCACGGTCATCCTGACCTGGTCAGAAGGTCAGTGCCAGTCTCAGGCCACAGTGGCAGCTTAGGGGTCCTGCTGCCCTCAACCTCATCTCTGTTATCCCTTCCCTGCCTTCCTCGCCTTTGGCCTAGACCACAGACTGGATTTCTGCCTTAATTTCCCTCCAGCTGCAGCTGGAAGGGGAAGTTTTGTCCCACTACATAAGTCACATGGATGAATCTCTCAACCCAGGCAGGCGCTGAGCTGATGCCCAGCTGATGCCCTACCTGGCAGGGTTTGATACGACCTGCTCCCAGACGACAGGTGACTTGTCTGTGTATTTGCATCTGGACTTATCCAGCTACAGACCAGGCTCAAGAATGCCCCCCTATGTGCAAGTATCAGTCTCTAAAACGGGTTCCATTTCTCCAAACTCTTTTCTTACTTTGCCCAGGCTCTTCCTCATCACCATACAAGGCCATTGTCACCAGACAGGGCCACTGACACTTCTCTAGGCTCTTGAGTCAGATAAGGAAAGCTATTACCTCTAACCTTTGCTGCTTCTCCACACTATCTTAATTACCACCAGCAAGGATTAGGACACCACTAACTTGAGCTCTCTTTCCCTTCTATAGTGCTAACATAACAGCTTTCAAGAACTCACTGTTCTCCCTCCACAGGCCCTTCTTTTTATGATCACAGTCACTGTTTGGTCATACCAAGGGTCATTCTTACTCTGGATGATGCTTTTATGACCCTGTTGCATATCCTTCACCACCTCTTGGAAATACACTCCAGGGAGGATGGGATGTCAAGTAGGTGACAAGTAATGGCAGTTTGCTGATTTCTTGGATGAATTGAATCAGTGAATATTCAGGGACGAGATTTTATAGCTGTCTCTATTTTCATGCAGAGGGTCTTTGGCTTGCTTACATGCAGGCTATTGAGTGGACCAAATGAGATTAAGTACATAAAACCACTGTCTAGTCTCAAGTGCCATACAGACGCAGTTACTCAATATAGTTGAGCGATATCCATTCATTACTAATTTTAGTTTCCAATATGGCATTGGATTTATTTATTCTGTTTAGGTAGTAGACACAGATTTCTCAGAATATAGACGTCCATGAGAGACTGTAACTTTCTATTTCTAAAACTCCATCTAATCTCTGCTCTGAGCCTTATTCCACCAGGTAACAGAGTACTTAATTTTCATCAAACTCTGTTCAATGGGTGTTCTGACATTTCAGGATTTCCCCTACCACACTCTTCCCCAGGCCCCATTTACACTCTGGGGAACTTATCACACAGCTAGGCTGCAGGAGAGAAGGCAGGAGAGAGACTCCTGGTTTTCAGCTGACATCACCCTTGCTCTGGCACCCACTGCTGAGGCTGAGTTCCCATCAACCCCCAGAATACCTTGTCTCTTCTTCCAGCCCATAGGCCCTCTCTCCAGCATTCAATTCCTCTTTTGGGGTCATGAAAAGCATTTGGATTCCTTTACTCAGCACAGCTAGAGATTTGAGAAACTGACCCCGAGCGCTGAAAAAACACATCACTATTTCCAATACCCTCGTGCTCTGCAAGACCCGAGCATACAGGATAAATCCTTGCTTTTCTGACTCATCTCCACAGTCCAAGGAAATTTGGTGGGACAAGCTTACAGAAAGGGTGGGACAAGCTTACAGAAAGCTCACCCAGTATTTTTCCCAAGTCTATTGTTGGGCTAGTTGAAACTCTGGCTCTCATATTCCAATGCTCAAGCTTTTGAGCCTAAAATTCCCTCCTCAACCAACAGCTTCCGTTAAAACTTAACAAAACTCTATCTAAAGAGTTAATGCCTTCTTACTTCTTTTCTCAAAGCAGTTTGTTGCAGATGCTGCCTGCAATGAGGGAACGAGTCCTAAGGTAAAAATAATTGTTCTGTATCTAGATTGTGTGGGAATGACATAGGGGTCTATATTTTTAAAACTTATCAAAAAAAAAAAAAAAACCTCATTGAACTCTGTTCTTAACATGTGTACCTTTTCTTATATGTAAATTATACCTCAATCAATCAAAATATTTTTGATTAAAAATATTTAGATAAATGTGTGCACACATACACACACATTCTTGAAATATTACTCCCATTACATCGATCAGCTTGCCTTCTTTCCTAATAAGCATATCCTAACTGTATTATAGAGATTAAAATATGCCTTTTCTAATTGGAAGATTTTTTTTTTCTTTATGACATTCCTTTAAATTCTTGATCTTTTGTAGTTTAGCACTACATCAAATTTACTCTCCCCATTCCCCGTTTTTCCTTTCCATAATTTGGATTTTATTGGCTTACACCAGCTACTTTATTTTTGCTCCGTCTATGAAATACATGTTGCGATATTTTGTTTCATAGACATTTGCACTGAGGGGGCTGAATGATAGCATACTCCAGGGACTACTTGGATTTTCCAAATGTAATGATTAAGATCATTGGACTGAAGGTCCCTAACCCCACACAGGCAATAGACGTTTTCTCTGGCATGACTATTTCTCCATCTCGGTGTCTTTTTCTTCCCAATAAAAATTTATTAATAATCCACATTTTTGTAAAAGTCATTAACAAAATGTTAAAAAACAATTTTTGGCCCCCAAATGACTTGACTGGTAAGAACATGAAACACAAAGGATTTGTACTTCTGATTTGTCATAGAGGTGTCGAATATCTATGTCTGGTCATGAATGAAACGAGGGATTCTTAGGTTCTACTTTTTTTTAAAGCATTCTTAAGACATTTTCATTCGAGTATTTATAAAATGACAAAATTGTCACAGTCTCATATGCCATCTGCTTATCACCTATGGTGTCATGTCAAAGATACGCCTCCTCTTCCCAGCACTTCTTTCTAATAAATAATTTGTCATGATGATTGTGTTCTGTCTGGGGGGCTCTTTGTTTAAGTCAACTCAATGCTCTTATGTTACTCTACATCACATAGTAAAAGGAATCAGGTTGGTTGAGTATCAGCAAAGATCAAGACCACTAAGATTTCTTGTGATTATTTCTGTGCACACAGTCATCAAGCATGTCTATTTCAAAGACAATGGTAAAGTATCAATCCCAGATCCAATTCAAAATTATGACTATGTGTTGCTTTGGGCTTGAGGCCAATCTTTTTATGATTCAAAAAAGAAGACTGCCTCTAGGAGAATACACACAGGTTTCAAAGAACCAATGTCCTTTTGCGAAAATGATGCTACTGTTTGCGTTCCTGTACGGCCAGAGGCCTTTCCACACTACGCATTAATGGCGTTAGTTCTTTTGTTGACGGTTTCCGTTGGTTTTTACAACCCGGACGCTGAGACTCCTTTAGGAAAGTAGCTTCCCTTTTTTACACAGCATCTGCTGTCACGGCTGCTCTTTCCACTGCTCTGATCGTCCAGCATCTCTTGCGCTGCTACAAAAATTACAATAAGCAGCTTTTCAGTTTTCCCCCATTCATCACCTGAGTATTAAATTCCCTATAACTGCTCCTTTTCCAGAAAACATGCTGCTTCTGTTAGACACTCAAAAGAGATAGGAGGTCATTACTGATTTCTAAAGTGATCAGAAAGAGCTTTAAAAAAAAGAAGAAATTTTTTTCTCCAGTTTTATTGAGAAATAATTGACATACATCACTGCATATGTTTAAGGGTTACAGCCTGACGGTTTGATTGATGTATATTGTGAAATGATTATTGCAGTTGGATCAGTTAATATCCAACATCTCCCACAGATCGAATACAAAGAAAAGAAAGCAGAAAAGAAAAAAAATGTCCCTCTACTTTTATCATTCCACAATCTTAGGTTGGTTTAAATTGTATCCATGTGAAAAATACCAAGAAATATCACTGAAAAAATATATTTCCTTTTTATGTATAATGTTGTGAGTTCTCAACGCATCAACATGTAAATTATAGCATAGATATTTATTTAAAAAACTGAGTCACTGAAAGGTCATTATGTATCTTTTTTGTTGTTGTTGCTAGTTCTTTTGTAATGATACTGGGTGCCAGGGAGTGCCAATCATTCTCCAGGGAGTTTGAGGGGATCCAGGGATCTAGAAGTAACTGATAACATCAGAAAGATGTGAGTAGATAAACTGCATGCTAAATTTGACTTTAAAAATAGTGAAAACTTGTAAAACTGATATCATTATCACCAAAATCATTTATTAAACAGGCAACTGAACACGATGTCTGGCCTCTATTTTGCAAGAGAAATTTTTGCCAATAAACAACTGCTCGCTTAATCAGCCTCAGCAATCACAATTCCCTGATGATTACAGAGGGGTATCTGAATTTGGTGAAATACATTTGGACTTCTGGTATTCTAGGTCATTGGCACCTGTAATATTAGTGGCTTTCTTTTGTCCCTTTCAAGTCCAAAGTATTTTTGATGAAGAATCAAATGATTTATGTTGACCTCGATCTATCACCTGGAAAAGTTGCTCTCAAAATACAAGTATATTTGCTGCTTTGTATTTTTATGAGTAGTCATGTATATTACTGCTACTACCACTATGCATATTGTACTGAGCCCTAAGTCACTCAGAATTAACTATTCAACAGCATACATGGTCAGTATTTAGTTTCTTTATTATATATAATTTTGTGAAAATGACGCAAAGCCCAAAACCCAACTTGCACTGAAACATAGGAGTGTGCAGGTGAGAAGGGTGATGGTCAACAGAGACACAGCCAAATTCCATTTCTTCACATAGAGTAAAAATGTATCTCTATGATAATCACATTATGATTTTGAAAAATCTTGAACTATTTTCTCTGTAGCTTTGAAGTATTCTCAAGTCAAGTTTGAAATAATAACCTTAGTGAGTAGGTTCACCTTATAATTAATGAAATTATTCCACATTCCAGAGAGCCAAATATTATTACTGGTTTTTACTTCATATTAGTAAATGTACAGGTTAAGGCAAAAAGAGTCAACCTATCACAGAACTTAATTCTCCCTCTTCTATCATATTTTAGATGCCCATATCCTTAGAAAAACTTAAGTTCATCATATTTGTTGGCAGGATGGACCCTAAAGATTGCTTCCAGTCTTAAATTCTCAAGAATATTGATGGAGAATTACAAAAAAAAATTTTTAAGCAGTTCTAATTAATTTCAATAAATTTCAAATCATAGGTTATAAACAAAAGCCAGCTTTGCTAGATGCAAATATATGCAGAACTATTTGGTGTGATTTCCATCATGGAATCCATTATCCTGGTTGAATATGAGGATGTATCTTCTCTACGTGGGATTTCTATTCATTCTGATGTCCTTCATTCTTTGGAGGTTGATAGAAATCTCCTGAAGCTTTTTTTCCAGATAGATATATTTAAGATTAAAAAAAAAAAAAGGGGGGGAAAGACTTCAAATATAATTTTGGCTTGAAATAAAAACCTTAGTTTTCGTAGTCAAACAAATTTGAAAATGGAAGTCCTGAAAGAAAGAGGAATTGAAATGTGGCCAGTCGGTTTAACGGTGAGATCACAACATTACTTTTAAGGCTCGCTGAAACACTGGATCATTCTGTGGTATTCCCAAAGAAAGCACAAGAGAAATTGATTGGTTTATGCACAGCCGATGCCCTCCCAAGTAGTTCACTGCAAAGTAATGCATATTGAAAAAGACCGTTTAAAGTTCCCACATTCTAATGGGTCTGATGGGCTCTGAATTAGCTGGCATCTTCTGCGAAAAAGATCTCGGTGTCATTATGAACGGCTCAATTAAGATGTCTGCTCAATGGGCTACACTGGGCCAAGAAAGCAAATAGACTGCTGGATGAATTAATAAAGGGGGAGATAATGTGGAAATATTATAATAGTCTGCATAAACCTTGATGAGTGGGGATAGTTTCACTGCCTCCTGCCTAAATTTAGGTGAGTAAATCAGCTTCTCCTGTCATGGATCTCTTGACTCATTTCCAGAGGAACTCTCTGGGTACAGTTTTCCTGAATCTGGGAGGCGGTAGCCAGGTGCCTGTAACACCAGAGACATCATTCTTACCACATCTGTTTGGCTGCTGATGCCTTTGGATGGGGTCTGCTCACCTTTTTTCTTCTGACTCAGCAAAGGCAAACTTCCCGCCTGTTTATAAGGTGCTATGAACACTGGAAAGAGGAGATGTGATGCTACCCAGAAGCCTAACACCCCAGGAGTGGCCTATTTAGAAATGCTTCACAGATTTGTGATCTTGTCTTAGAAGCAGGTTCAAAAAGTTTTTGGATGCTTCAGAGTTTTCCCTAATTTTAATGAAACATTTCCTACTGCAAGCTCTACTAAACCCATTTCATCTAAGCCATACCTATCTTTTCCAATGGCCTTTGCCTCAGAATAAGGAAAACCAACAGTTATGCATAATTGAGATCCTCAAGCCTTCTCCTATGTGAGAAAATTCACCTTCCTTTGAAAAAAAAAAACCTACAAGAATTTAAAGGAAGACAAAGTCAGTCTCATGTCCTCTCAGGTTTCTTAGTCCAATCTTCTCCAAGGTCATACACATTTGTCACGGCTGTATTACTTGTGTGTGTGTGTGTGTGTGTGTGTGTGTGCGCGCGTGCATGTGCACACATCTTCGTGTGTTTTGTGTGTGATGTGTGATGTGTGTATTCTTAGTTTTGTGTTACCTATTATTAATGGTTCTTCCTAGCAGCTCAGTTAAGAAATGAATTTCCACAGGAAATGTTGAAAACAGACAGACCACAGTTGCCCCCAATTACCAAATGAGCTGGTAAAAAATTCTCCCATCAGGCTATAGACAGAGCTGGAAACATTTTTAATCAAAACCATTTAGCATCCAAAATTTTTTAAAAATGAGCAACCAACATCTCATATAATTCTAAAACAACCTTGAAAAACTTAAAGCCTGAAAGAAACAAAGTCCTAGAAAACGTAAATAATCTAACTGGGTCATTTTTAGCCTCCGAGGAAAAATTAGTATTAGTCCCTAAACTTTCACACTAATGTTTAGTTCACTAGACCAGTACTACTCGTTTGTTACTGGCACAGAAATTGAAAAAAATGATATAAAATTATTTTAAGGATTTTATTTGAGGGAGACATGGAGAGAGGGCAGAAGCATAAGTGGGGGTAGGGGAGGGGCAGAAGGAGAGAATCTTGAAGCAGACTCCCCACGGAGCTGGGAGCCCAACATGGGGCTCGATCCCACAACCCATGAGATCAGGACCTCAGGTGAAACTAAGAGCCTGACGTTTAACCGACAGAGCCACCCAGGCATCTAATTTTTATAAGGTTATATACACCCAGGGTAAAAAAAAAAAACTTGTATAACAATTTGGCATATGCCGTGACGACCAAGAACATGATTATGTATTTTCACCAAAATATCAGTCTGTGGTAGATTGAGGATTCAAAACAAACAAAGAAAGAAAAAAACTGTCCACCATGGCTACTTTAAAGGCTGGAGTCCTAGACTCTGTGAAATCCTAGCCGGCGAAGGAGTAATTTAGCATTTCAGTCAGGATCTGCCCTGCACTTTCAGGTTTAGCCTCTGAAGCTCCAGGTAAGAGAGAAAATAAGCAAATCGACATGAAATAAAAACACATCCACATGGGAATGCTGAGACTCACCCTGCCACACTTTGACATATTAATATGTTTCAACTTCCTATTTCCCTCTAGTGGCTCTTGGTTCAGAAAATTGAGGAGGGCCTGAGAGACTGAACACAAGCAAAAAGCAAGATCAACTAAGTGCCATCACCTTCCTCTCAAGCTGGTGAATAAAAATCTTGAATTCTTTTTGGTATTCCTATTGATTTGGGGTTAGTTTCTGTTTTGTTTTGGTTTTTTTCTTTTCTTTTTTGAGTTTCATCAACAGTGTAATTGAAAAGACTATAGTGCAATATAGTTGCATATTGATTTAAGATTAATAATCGTAACCATCAGGATCACCAAGAGACGGAAGAGGGTAGAATATCATAGAGAACTAGGAAATAGTAAAAAATTTTGTTGATAGTTTAAAATTCTCTCATTTTGAAGGAGGAATGTGCTGCTGGTAACTTCTATCAGATATCAAAGAGTTAATACCCACTTTTTGGAGACATGTTTACCAACGTGAATGCAGAGTCAGTCTAAGTGTGATCCTTCGGAGCATATTGATAAAGGAAATGCAGAACAGCATTGATCTCACTCCTGCCAAAGTGCCCAGGCTTCGATCCACGTCCATATTGACCCCATTCCCAGAACAAATTGTACCAAAATTTACACAACAGCAACTTCAAATGGCTTCAGTTATGCCGACTAGGATGATCAAGGAGAAGTTGGTTTTCAAGTTGTGTCAATATTTTATGCTGAAAATATTATGGTTCCTGTCAAAACAGGGAGAGAATAGTACAGTTGCATTTGATCAACAACTTTTATTCTCTCTGGGGTTAACAAAGTCATACATATCCTCCTGGTACAGTTCGAGCAAAAAAGATTTTAAGAGTTCTTGTGGAAGGAGGGAGAGAAACAATGTTGAAACCAACTATAATCCCTAAATGAAGACTATGTATTTCACATGTGGATATTTAGTGACATGGAAGGATGTTTATAAAATATTAATAAGAGACAGGTTGTATAATGTGATTCTTTTTTGCAGTTACATACGTATTGGGGAAAATAATCTAAAAGATATATATTCCAGATATTTAATAATGGTGTTATCTGAGTGATAGTATTACTATTGCTTCTTTTTCTTTACACTTGTCCATGTTTTCTAGCACAGGTTTCCCCCACTCTCTGAAAGCAGAGTGTTCCTATGAAATTTTTGGGAAGCCAAAGTGTCGTAAAGCAAAGAAGCAATGGCCATTATATGCAAAAGGTTTGGGATGTCCCCAAACCTCCCCAAAAAATAACCTCTCTTAGGCTTTCCTGATACCTTAGGACACATCTTGCTAGTGGATGTACATAATACATGGAGAGAAAGCACAGATGCTCACAGACACAGTTCCGGGTCTGGTGGCTTGATGCTGACAAGCTGGGGGAAGCTCCCTGGTGCTTGGAGTGTTCACTGAGTCTACAACAGCTCACTGAAAAACAAACACTGAATGCTTTCTTTTATCTTTTTATCTTTTTTGTGTGTAAAAGTGAAAATCCTCTTTGGATTTCTCATGATTAGTGAAAACAGGAACTAATGAAGGTTTTCCAAAAAGCGAAGTTGTACATTGGGAAGTTTTGAAAAGCAGGCAATGCCTGAATTTCTATCCTAAGCATGAGCTTTCCATTTTCCTTTATTTCCCCCCATATTCCTTAAAAAAAAAAAAAAAGGTAGAAGAAATACTTTCATCCGTTTTAGAGGTGGCAAAATGATCTACACAATCGGCTCTTAACATTTCTGCAAGTAGGAGCTCATCTAAAAATACTCAAAATTGTGCTAAGGTGTTATAATGAGAGGTCCCTTTCCCCTCCCAAAATGGAAAACTTGCTTCCTTTCCTTTCCCACATCACAGAAGCTTTACAAATACCAGCAGAAGCAAGTGTAAGAATCAGTAATTGAGTTATTGAAAGAATATAAAATAAATAAAAATATATGTGTCGAAATGTATAAAATTGTCTCAAAGTAAGTAGAATACTCCATTCTTGAAGTGTATAACAAAGAAAAGTCTGGAGAGCTTGACGGAGTGTTCTTGGTCAACTAAGTGGCAGAGCTACAAGTTTTAGAATGTGATGGATCTGGGTGTGGTTTCTGTCGCCCTCAGACTTACAAGGCAAGTTCCTTAACATCTCACTGCTTTCTGTTCCATCAAATGAGGATGATAGTAATAACCACCTCATCGAGATTTTAAATAACCCTATCAGAATCTGTGCTGAAGGTTTATCACATTGCCTTACATGTGTTGAGCCCCAGTACATCATCCCATAAAAAATTATTATTATTAGAGAAATGTTTACATCGTATCCCCTCCAGATTCTCCCATGACCAACATGATGCTCATTTCTCTGTCCCTTCCTTGGCCCTCCTCCCATTTTGGTCTATCTCCTCACGATAGTCTTTGTACATAGAGGGGAAGCCATTTCCCCCCCTCTACCAACATTTTCTGTGGGGAAAATTGAAGACAATATATTCCACATCCATTATAAGGAAATGCCATTGGGCCCAGTGTCCTCAGGGGAACTAAGAAATTAAATATAATAGCAATGTTAGTTGGGGATAGTAGAGTGATATCTATAATCCGTACTAAACAGTCCTGAAATGTAAAATTGCCTCTAAAAATCAGAGGAAGTCATAGAAGAGCACTGTAGGGAGCAAGCAAGAGCATTCTGAATTTTACTTAACCCAATTTGGTCATGTGTAACTCTTAGATGCTTTTGGTAGACAATAGCAGCCCCCAAAGACATATGAGGCGGGTATGGATTCCACTGCCACTCCTGGCGCACACAGCTTTATTGAGTTAACTACTCTAAGCCCAGTTCGTCTGCACATGCAGACTTTTGTTAAAGAGGCATTCCTTAGCAAGTAAGCCTCAGTGTGCTTGACACAGTCTATTCTGTGACCCCAGTGTGCCTTCAGGCGATCAGGAGGTGTGACCGCGTTCTTGCAGCAGATGTCCATTACCCTTCTAGGTGGGATCAGGTGAGCAGCAGCTGGAACCAGCACCTGAGCTCGGGGCCATTTGGAGAATCATGGCTGGTGCTGAAAGGTCTTGGCTATAGACATGGCTGGATTCTTCATCCATGTTCATACCAGAGGAACAACCCAGAGGGGGATATCCTGTAAATATTTTAGCCACTTTGCATGTTTTTCCATCCTTCACAGTGAAAGCCCGTTTCTGACATTAAACAGAGTAAGCAACAAGCCATTCAGTTCATTACTAGCAACCTACTCTTTTTTTTTTAGATTTTTTTTTTTTTTTGACCGAGAGAGAAAGATCACAAGTAGGCAGAGAGGCAAGCAGAGAGGGGGAAGCAGGCTCCCCGCTGAGCAGAGAGCCTGATGCGGGGCTCGATCCCAGGACCCTGGGATCTTGACCCAAGCCACAGGCAGAGGCTTAACCCACTGAGCCACCCAGGTGCCCCACTAGCAACCCACTGTTGACATTCACCATGTTCATTAACATCACCTCCTGCGTCAGTTGGAACATGGGTAGTTTTTCTACGCACCTCAGGGTAGCCATCTCCAGAGTGTGGCCAGTCTGACAGAATGTTTGTTAGCTCACCCTCTCTGGAGAATGGATTTTTGATGAAAGCAACTTCCTGTGCCTGGAATTCAACATTAAACTGGTTGGCACATACATAGTACTCCAGTCTTTCTATACTGAAATATTAGCATATCTCATTAAAGGCATAGTAATAAAATGAAATCTAATGCATTTGGATTAATTAGAAATGAGTAGCTCTTGAGCACCTATACATATGAAGTCTGCTAGACACCAGGGGAGAATAAAAAGGATAAACAAAACACTTTGGTGTCCAGCCATTTATAACACCATCAATAACCTTGATTTGTTAATCTAGAGATAAATATCATTGAATTGCTCATACGTTGTCTCCAGTCTCCTGTTAAATAGTCTTTTTGTCTGGATTCATTTTCTAGGATCTGATTTGTCATTTGGCCAGAATTCTCACTTTCCCAAGATACCAATAGACAGAGTCTATTTGTAAATTTATTGTTTGGCTGATATCACTTTACCTGTTCCCTGGAAAAAG
Source organism: Lutra lutra (assembly GCF_902655055.1). Lineage (NCBI taxonomy): Eukaryota > Metazoa > Chordata > Mammalia > Carnivora > Mustelidae > Lutra > Lutra lutra. The sequence continues at coordinate 172,136,037 of NC_062280.1, forward strand.
AAATCAGCCGTCTTTCACCTCAATCCAAGGAGCCTATAAGAACGGAGACCTGTCATTTGCAAAAACAAATAATATATATATATTGTTTGTATGTTCTTCCCCAGACAAGATCAATTTTCTGGTTGCAATGGGAAAAAAAAACAAAAACAAAAACAAAAAAACCTCAGTAAACTGAGTAAGACAATGACCTACATTGTATCTTTTTTTCAGTGTGAGGACCTAACAGTTTTGTATATATCTACTCTTCTCGCTCGTTTTTTAAATTTTATTTATTTATTTGACAGAGAGAGAGAGAGAGAGTGAGAGACCACAAACAGAGGGAGAGTGACAGGCAGAGGGAGAGAGAGAAGCAGGCTCCCCACCCAATAGGGAGACTGGTATGAGCCCCATCCCAGGACCCTGGGACCATGACCTGAGCTGAAGGCAGATGCCCAACTGACTGAGCCACCCAGGCACCCCTCCTTCTCTTGTTTTTATTGTTTGTGGACGTTTTTAAAGTATAAAGGAGGTGTTAATAGAATGTAACCTCTTAACTTCTCACAACGTTAGCCCAACGTGAGTTGGGCTGTCAGACTCTCAGGAGGCTACAACTATCCACTGCTCATGGGCCACTTATCATGAGCTGGGTGTTTGCTAAGTACTATACGGTTATGTCACTTGACCCCTATACCCTTGGCGGTATTATCCCTATTTTATAAATAAAATACTGAGCTAGAGGAAGACGAAGCCAGTCGGCCAAGTTCCACAGCAAATGGGGGATGGAAACGTATTTTAATTCAGGTCTCCGTCTGCAAGCAGTCCTCTAACTCCCTTACACTACCCTGGAAGCGGCCCTTGCCCTGCACTGCATCCAGGCCATATACAGCCCTTTCAACCACGCAGCAGCCACTATTTACAACAGGGCAAACTCAAGGCAGAAGCCCTTTCTTTATACTCAGTTCCAGGGTTGTGATTTAGGAAACTATGAGTAAGTCAGGCGTCATTCCTGAAAATATTGTTTTTTTAAAAAGTACTCTTTTGTTGGTTTTATTTTCATGATCACCTTGTCCATAATCTACCTCGGGAAAATTCCAGTTTCTTTGTGTCATCAGATAAATAAAAAATTAACATCGCAAACTCCAACGGGCAATCCTGTCTGCAGAGGAGGCATCTCTGTGGTCTTGTTCACAGTGCTCTGTGATCTTCACAGAGCCTGTGGACACCCCCTGTAGAGAGAGAGAGAGGCCGAGACCCCAGCACTGGTCCTTGCCCTTAATTACGTCAACAGGAGAGCCGCTGTGATGAGAAAGAACAGGTATACGTGCAGAGAAATGGAGCAATGGAAAAAGTTTCCAAAGTTTGGGGGGTTTTGTTTTGTTTTGTTTGAGAACTCTAAATAAGTATATCACGACCTCTTGGATTAAATGCAGAGCACACATCTTGCAACTCAGGGCTAACCCCAGGCAAAAACACAAACTCGGCAAGATGCATCCTTGCGCGCTCAAAACCTTTCTCTCTCCACTTCCATTGCCCCAGTCCTCCCTTTTCTAAAACTCAAGTAACCACTCCCTATTTTTACATTCTTAATTTTTCAGTTTATCATTAAGTTTTAAATGTTAATTCTAATATAGTTAACATACAGTGTTGTATTAATTTCAGGTGTACAATATAGTGATGCAGCAATTGTGTACATTATTCAGTGCTCCTTGCGTAAGTGTACCCTTAATCCCCTTCATCTGTTTCATTCATTTCATTATTTCCAGTAATCCTTCCTTATGAAACTTTGTTCATTAAAAAGAGAAGATGTCAAGTAGGCAATCAATAAATACTAGTGTCCAGGGTTAACTAAAATGTAAGGACACCGATAAACTCATTATAGTTTGGGAAAATTTATATCGGTACATATTTCGTGGTTAGCGATTTGTAGCACTTATGAACTGCCTTTAAATTGTATACACCTGTGAGTTGAAATGTTCCACTTCTAGAACTTCATCTTTAAAAAGTATTAACTTATGCAAAACTCAAAACTCTAAGAATTTTTTTCTCAAAAAGCAAGCTAAGTGAACAAGAATATGAAATTGGTTAAATCAGATTATAGTTCAAGTTTACGCACTAAGTAACCATTACAGTTATATTGGAGAAATATTCTATTTCCAATAAAACCTGATAAAAACAGATTAAAAGCTACATAGTAAAGTAAAATATTATCTGCATAAAATAAAAATTAAAGAGCACACTCTCTCCTAGAATTTAAACATTAGCCATCTTTAGGTAGGAGGAACGCAGCTGGCTTATTTTGTTCTCCTTTGTTTATCTGTACTTTGTAGTTTTTAAAGTGAAATGCACTTCCGTTATAATTTAAGAAAAGAAGAGAGGGTTCTATTTTATTTTATTTTATTTATTTTAAGAAGAAAAAGCTGATACCCTGAGTGTTAAGGTAAGGGACACTATTGCTTTGGTCCTTACTTGTGAAATAAAAGATCTTTTTTTTTTTTCCATCTGGAAAAAGGAACCTTCAGCATCCGGGACTGTATACACAAGGATTTTCCTTAAGGAGACCTCCTTTCAAGGACATAAACTAGCAGCTGCTCAGAGGCTCAGTAGGGCCTCACAGGAGGCTGAGATCGCTTCAAGTGCCTCCTCACGTTTGGAAGTCCCTGTGAAGCCCTTTATATCTGCAACTCCAAAACTCAGGGTGCTGCGGCCGTCCCAAATTGTACTCGGTGACATATGGCGGAGGTTTCCCCTCCCTGTAGATGATATACTATGAAGACGTAAAGACGAAGTGAGAGAGGATCTTTTGAAGGAAAAGAGCAAGTCACCTCCAAGTGTGAGGCAGTTCCTTAGATGCTGGGGTCCTGCCCGCTCCCCCGGCCCGGGGCTGGGTCGTGCCCTCTTGTCTTTGCTTGGACTGGAAGGTCTTTCCCACTAGGGTGATTCTACTCTATCCAAAACCTAATCCAGAATTCTCTCCTGGACACTAGGTACTTCACAGCCCTCTCTCGCGTCCCTCACTATTTCCAGAGAGAAGAGACAGAATTATTTCTCCCTTCCATGAGCATCTACAGAACTTTTTTTTTGTATTGCCAGGATGGAATGAGACAGCATTGTGGTAGCGTCTTGCCATCTTATTTCTCTTTGCCCCGTTTTTTAATGTATTCCTACCATTGGGAGCTTTTAGCTGGACAGGAGCAGGGAGAAAAGAGAAATGATGCTAATACTTATTCAGTCCCTACTGTTCATCAGGCACCATCTGTAATAGGTGCTTTTACTCATACTACCTTCTGTCATTAACAAAAAAATCAAAAATGCATGCAGTATTATCTTTACAGTATAACTATCTTTACTATATAATAGAGCAAGTAGGTGCTGAGAAAGGTTAAGGAATTTTATCAAGGTGGCACAGCTGCTTGCTAGGGACTGTGCATTTTCTTCCCCAACATCCAAATCCATATTTTGAAGCCCCAACCCCGACTGTGATGGTATTTGAAGATGGGGCCTTTGGGAGGCAATTTGGTTTAGATGAGGTCGTGAGGGTGCAGTCCTCCTGATGGGATTAGTGTCCTTGTAAGAAGAGACACCAGAGAGCTTGCTTCCTCTCCTCTATGAGTGATCACAGTAAGAAGGCAGCTGTCTGCAAGGCAGGAAGAGAGCTCTCACCGAAACCCGATCACACCAGCCCTCCAGTCTCTGATCCCTGACGTCCAGCCTCCAGAACTTTGAGGAAGTAAATTTCTGTTGTTTAAGGCACCCTGTCCATGGCTTTTGTTAGGGTAGCTCAAGCACACAAACATGCTTTTGAGTATCAGAGACAGCATTTTTTTTTTTTAATCCTGACTTATTTTTTTCTATAATACTATAATGCCTCTCTACGAGGAGGGTTCATGGTATGATTTTATAGCTCCAATATTCAGCAGAGTGACTGGAATAGAGTAGACAGAAATCCAACAGATGGATGTTGGGTATTGAATGAATGACTGAATAACTATGTGATTATAGGTAGAAAGATACGCATTTACGGATGAAACATCACAAACCCAGACCCATTCACAGAGTTTTAGTTTGGGACAAACCATTCCTGACTGCCACGCAGCAGATCTGTACCACTCTCTTGGATGCAAGGAATTTACCTGAGTGTTCTGGATTGGGTACAAGATACCACGGGAATTTGTTGAGCTATTTTGCTGAAGAAGAGGAGTTTCTTCTTGGGAAGCAGTTCGGAATGCTGGGAAGCTACATTTATCTTTTGAAGTTCCTGTTATTATTAAAGAAATCATGCCTTGAGAGTTTAAATGCATGGGGGATGGAGAATTAGAACTCGAACTGCAGTGATGCACCTTTCGGAAAGTAAATGCTCTTACATACTAAATTTAAGAATTTTATGAGCAAGTAATGCCAAATGCAGGTTTATTTTCTGCTTCATCATTTTACAGTTTTTTTATTTGTATATAAAATAAAAATTGGGAATAGGAGAAAGTTTATCATTCTTTATATTAGTGATATAGTTACAAACCTGCTGACCTATCCCCTATCTCGCAAACAGGGAGTAGTGTTTTTCATCACCTGTAAATTAGGGGTGAAGAGGAGAGAATGGATCATTAAAGTCCTTTCCAACTTGGACATTCAGTGATTCCACTGCTATTATTGTAATAGTCACAGGGAGAAAAGAGGGCTTTCTTCTCTCCACCATTTTTTAATCTAATGAAATTCTTCAAAACTCAATTCAAATATTCCCTTTTCCCTCGACACTACCCCACATTCTCTCTGTCACGTCCCTCAATTCTATTCCCACAGGGAAGAGTCAGAATTAATCTCCTCTTCTGTGAGCATCCGTAGTACTTTGTTCATATTGCTAATAAAGAGAGGGTCGGAGTGTATTATGAGAAGTGGCACACTAGTTTATTTCTCCTTGTCCCACCCTTTCATCGCTTCCCTCCATGCTGGGAAGTGCTAGGAAACAACCAGAAGGCCACACATCATGAGTTTAATCACCCCGAGGCAGCAAATGAATGGCTCTCAGTCTGCTTTCTTAAACTGGAGAAGCACACAGTAGAATTTATTTCATGTTTTAAAAATAAACATTGCCACAGCTTATTGTGTTTAAAGAAAATGATTCAGAATTTCAGCCCATTCTTGATTATAAAATGCATAACTTTCCCTCCCCTGTTTGGAGTGATTACTCACACTGGTTTATTCTGTAATCACATCAAACCTTGTTTTATTTTAATCGTGATTTTGAGTCTGACACATTTCTTGTCATTCCGGTTATGGAACCATCAAGGAAACCAGATTTCATAATCTTCTTCATGCTATAATACTTAAAATATCACCCTCAAAGAACAATCCAGAAAAGAATTTCAGAGGGTCACAGGAGGTTTCCTGTCAGCTTCATAACCTGCGAGCTGAGAGGTAGCAATGCTCAATGACCAGTGTTGCTAATGAACCACTGAATGTCTGTGACAGTGGCAAGGAAAAACCCCAGATCTCTCATACCTTTTGTCCTCTCCATTAAAACATCACTACCTTTCATGACTACTCATGTAATTCCATCTCACCAAAGAGTAATATTTATGCTTCCCTCCTAAAATACCAATTGCTTACCTATCTCAATCTTGTTCTGAGTTCCATCAATGTTTCAGTGCATGCATGTACCGAAGTCCTACTCTATTAGCCAGAATTTTTAACAAGATAGGGATGTGAGAAAAAGATATAAAAAGTAAAGTAGATATGACTCTCATAAAAGAGCCATTAAGGGACACAGCTAAAAGATTAAGGTAAATATATATTATGAGACATGGTAATAAGGTGGTCAGGCACTCTTGAAATTAAGTTGAAATGTAATATACAGAGATGAAAGGAAATTAAATATGAAACCCTGAGATACTTATTAAGCCGTCAGTGGGAATCTGGTTGGTGATGTCACAGCCAGGAGAGAAGAGACGACGTGTGCGAAGTTGGACGAGATCCAGTTTGCGCTGTAGATTTATGCAGTTAATTTTGTCCCCTGACTGCATTCAGATGAGCATTTCTCCTCGACATACACCAAGAAAATTGCTGCATTATAGCTGTGTTAATGGTAATCAGCATGCTAATGAGCACCAGAAGGTCGTTACAGCAAAGAGAGGTTCAAAGATGTATAACCTAGAGGAAACGAGAACGTAATTCTTCAGGGAATGCAAGTGTCTTGTTTGTAGGTCATAGATTATTTGTTTTGGTCACTGCATTGCAGAGGGAGTTTAATTTAAGCAGGAAAAAAAAATGAAGCTTTTTGAATTGTGAGAGCAGCCCAGCTTAATTAAGAAAAGTAACTCTGGATAGCTTTGAATTTGTGGTAAAAATAGAATCTTCAGTAGACCGAAGGTAGTACCAAATAGTGCCGTCCGATGTGAAATTCAATCCATGCTTGTGCAAAACGTGAGACTTTATCTGTGTTTACTTGTAAGCCAGAAGCTGCTTCATGGCTCTCTGGCAAGGAGAGGGTCAAAATATCAGGGGTGACAAAGGTAACACTCAGAAATTAAGTCACAGTATTATGCAAACAGTTTCAGGGTCTAAACCTTCTGAGAGAATTAGAGATACTTCATTATTTACTTCAGGTGCACATTTTGGCTTCAAAAGGTTAAGTATTTATTGATACTGACAAGGGAGAGTATTCAATCAGGAATACTGCTGTTATAGCTTATTAAAAGTTCATGGACATAAATAATGTGCAGATTTTTAGGCTAAGCTAAGTAACTTCCTTCCAGGAAACTACCCCCACCAAAGATTTAGGGAGTCACGTTTATTCACCGGTACCTACTTTGTATAGGTAGAAACAGAATCATAACATCGCCTGCCTAAATCATTATAAAGGTCCTGTGTTTTTGTTTAATGTGTACTTCCAAATAGACTGTCTCGCTAATATGCTTTTTGGATAGATTTATAACCAAAGAATGATGCCTTGGAAATGAACAATGGTAATAACTTCTATTTCCCTTCTTAGTACTCAAATGAATGTTTTTTTCTATCCCAAAAAGGACAAATAAAATGGCTTTTGATAGAAGATGATAGATGGATAGATAGACCAATAGATGGATGGATGGATACACACAGGTATAGGTCTGATTATAATACAACGTAACTTACTGTACTATAATATAATAATATACCTTCATACTGTACTATGTACTATCCCACACTAAGGGCATTTTACAATTTCCAACCTAATACCTCTCTGAATTAGAAGTTCTACTTCTTACATTTACCAGTTTCTGCATATAAACACCTTCTTTGGTGATGTCAGGAAACATCTCTTGTTCTGAATTCTCAAGGATAAACATCAGGGGGCCTAAAACTTCCTCCTTGGGGTAGGGAGAAAGCATACTTTGGATTAAGCCAATGTTTTAATTGTTTGGGTCCATCCCGTCACTTTTTAAAAAAAGACACCTGTGATACATATCCTCTCATAAAGGTACTATCCCATCTATACAGAATAATTAAACAGGAGAAGAAAACGCTTACATACCAATTTGGAAAAAAGAAAAAAATCAAGAAAAGATGAATAACAGGGAAGGAAGGGGGAAGAAAAGAAGGAAGGAAGGAAGGGGAGGAAGAGAAATGACAGATTATGGAGGCATAGAAATATAGGATGAGTAGGTAAATACTTAATAAGCTACCACTGTAACAGTATGGTGTTGGGGAAATATAATTAAAAGACAAAATCTTCTCCCAACAGAAAAAACCTCGCCACAAAGGTAGTAAAGAAAGAAAACACTTTTATTGCTGAATAAGCATTAAGCCTGAACGTGATGCACATTGCAGACAATCCACTGAGAGGTTGTGAAAACACAAAAGAAACTGACCCCCCCCCCCTCACATAGCCACGCAGACACAACCCATTACATACATGCTCTTGTTCTTGAGATAAATAGTAACTAGTCCTTAAGTCAGAGGACTTGACAGTAGTTTCTGTTCATCCTAACTTCACCTGATAGTTGGGGTGACCACCTGTGTTGGCTAATTGGCTTTATCCAAAAGAAAAAGAAACTTCTCAGATCTTTAGGACAGGAAGTAGTTTGGGAAGTTGGAACAGGTGTGTGGAAGGTAGGCTCTTTCCCTCGCACAAGCCCTGGGAGGTAGGGGTGCTATCATCCTTGACGTTTACATTTTAAAGAGATGACTCCTAGGTCCTTGAGAAAGACATTCCCAGGTCAGAAAGCTGACAAAAGTCCTATCTGGTTTTCAAAAGGACTCGTATGTATTTCAAATAGATGAGAAAGTATGTTCAATGACAAGTTTTCTAAGGTAAAGGCTCTGAGACAAAAGGAGGAGAATCTCTTCCCTTACTTTCAAGAGCAAGAATTAAGCCTCCTATCTTTAAGTTGTATTTGTCCTTACAATGGGCACCACCGATTTCAACCCCAAATCAACCCACTCTGTCACTCTGAGGTTTGGGTTATTTGTCCCGCAAGTAACTGAACTGAGCTTTTCTGGCTCGGAGAACCCTCGGGTCCCCCAGGTCTGACTCTTTCATCCACAGGGAGTTTGGTTGTGGTTCCTGAAGTGTCTAACTCAGTGCTTCTCCTACCTTGAAGTGTATGAGGGGGTGGCCCTGGAATCTCGGCGGTGGGTCAGGGTTCTGCATTTCCAGCACTTCCTGGGTGGGGTGGCAGCTGCTGGCCCAAGGCCCATACTCTGAATGATGAGCAACTCTGGTCAGATCCCCTCTCAGGCATAAATCCCACCAATACAGAAAAGACCCACAGTGAACAAATTCTTTACTGACTTAAGAAATTAAGTTTAAGAAAATAGAAAGTAAGAAATTAGTTTCTTGGAGCAGCAGAGACTTAGAGGCTTAACAGAGTCATGGTGCACACCTAGTTTCATCCTGAAAGATCTATCCTATCCTCCAATATTTTCAGCTTCCATTTTTAAGGTTAGCACATTCCACTGTTGGATAGTCCACCGTTTCGTGTGTGGAGATGCGATCTGCTCCCTTACACTTTTGACCTATTGGGTTAACTATGTCCTCTGGAACTACACACTATAAAATAGGCTGCAAAGAGCTTAGCTCTCCCTAACACTTTAGAACTCATAAAAGCAAATTTATATTGATCATCTGATTTTGTCAGATAACCCTTTATATATTTGTAGCTAGCAGGTTTTTTTATTTTGTTTTGTTTTATTTTTACTACTGCCTTATCTTTTGCAGTAAAGCTCCCTAGGGTTTCCAGATCTTCACCACTTTGATTTCCTTCATTTATACTCACTGTAGTTTTTAGTCCCCATTTTAATTGGGCACAAATTAATGGCAATTAAAGAATTGGGCCTTATCTCAGTAAAACCTTCGTAGTAAAAACTTCCTTAGCACAAACGTTTCCTTTTGTTAAGTTAATGTGCTTCATTCGTAATAAGTATCCCTTCTTATGAATAGGAATAAACCAAATATTCGTATAGAAAAGAACAGGCATCATGTGGGTTTGTTAAACATTTTTCTCCTTCTTTTCCTAAGCAGATCTATTGTAAACATGTTTGTCATATGTCATCCAATACCAGAGGAACCAAGACTTTAGGGAAGAAGAAACCATGTTTATGAAAACCCTAACTGCCTCAGAGATCTGCTCCATGCAAAAGGGTTGTGGTGTTAATTCACACTTTATCTTCGTTCAGACTCTCGGATACTCTTCTCTACCAAATGCAGCTTCCACAAATAAAAAAGCAGGGGTATGTGGCTTCCTGACCTCAGAGGAGTGTAGAGGCTGGCACTAGCAGACCCTCTAGTCCTTGGCTGGCGCCTGCATGCTTGTGCCGTGTCCTGAATGCACCTGTCCCTTGGGAGTACTACAGATCTTGAACTTCTGGCTTATTCTTTTGGCTCCACCATGTCTCCACCATGTCTAATAACCATCCTGGCTCATGCAGAGACAGACACCTGGAGTGCTGTCCCCAAGAAGGCTGGGTGTCGGCTCAGCTCCTACAACACACGGAAATTCAGAAAGCCTAAAGAGAGCCAGTTAGATCTTCTTTCTGTCTGACCATACTTCCTCCCCTCCATAAGGCTCTTTGCTGAGAAGTCTCCTCCCCAAATTGCAAATGGGCAGTGCAACATGGACATCATTTGATCTCTGCTTCCTGTCAGCTACCTGAGGCTAGTACACACCCCATATACACCACAGCATCACTGGGGCTGCCCCAAACCAGCCCAAGAAGGGAAAACAGGAGTTCCCCAGTCTCACTGTCCTCTTTCTCCTTCTATCGCTGTCTCTTGAGGCCAAAAAGACTGTTTTCCCCTACTTCCTTTCCAGTCTGAACCCCATTTACATGAAACTCTGATCAGACTTGCTAAACCTGTCTAATGGGACACTTAAAGAGCAGATGAAGAAATTCAGGTAATTTGTTCAGATGATCTGGCATACAAGGCTTGATTCTTGCTGTGTAATCCTATTCTTTTAATGCAAGAAGATGAATTGCATATTCTTTCTCATTGTATTCTGGGTGAGCCTCGTTAGTTGTCTCCTCGAATACTTCCTTCCTTCTTTTCTTGCCACAAGAACCCTGGTTCTATTTTATGCAGCTATGTGTGTCGGGAGTAGGGGGTGGTTTGAACTCCTCCCTAGTTTGTCTGATGGTTTGGTTTCTGGGACAGGGACATGGCAGCCATTCTGAGACCATGAGGACCACCCAGATATAGGGGAGACAGGTGATCCTGAGAAAGGTGGCACAGATAAATGGGATAAAATGATTCCTTGGTATTGTCATTGAGCTCCTCAATGAACCAAACCTGGAAGTGCCCAGTTCAAAATGTCCTATGTGAGATACAAATTTTTCTCATTACTTAAGCCATTTCCAGTTGGATTTTTGTTATCTGTAACATTCTCGTCCAAGGCAGAAAAAAAAAAAAAAAACTGGGCAAAATACTAAAAGAAAGGAAATAGTAAAAAAAAAAAACTAATGATATTAGTAAGAGTAAGCCTGGAAACAGCAAGTATGTAAGTGCAGAGTTCTCTCTCTCTCACTCTCTTAGAGTCCACCATTGCCCTAGTTTAGGGTGCACCCATCATTTCTCACAGCAAGCTATAATAATTAGTCTGACTGTTGCCCATCTCTACCACCACTTTGAATCCATCCTTTCTACTGATTCTAGGGTTTCTTACTAAAACACAAATCTCATATGACTCTCCTACCTAAGACCCTTCCATGACCCCCCATGGTCTCCGTGAAGAAGTCCAAGCTATACTTCATTTTCTACAAAGTTCTTATGATCTGGCCCCTGCCTACTTTTTCAGCTTCAGTTTCCACTCATCCCTGTCTGCCATTTTATGTCAATCACCCCAAACTCTGAGAGTCTTGGCCAATCACCCCAAACCCAGAGGGAATGCACTATGTCATTTCTTGCCTCTATCCTTCTTAGGTGCTATTCCTGATATTTAAGGATCAGCTTCCTTGGACCCTAAAGATTGACAAACCCTCAGTCAACCTTCTGGACTCAGCTAAAGTCTCACTGTTCCCAGAATCAACCCCCTGAGAGCACTCAGAAATGGTGCACTAGATTTAGAGTATTAGTTGAACCTTGCCCAGACCCTTCCTGTGGCAACTCTCAAATGAGAAACACTTCATGTCTGTCTTTCCCAGATAGACTCTGGATCCATTAGGGAACACAACCTTGTTGATTTTGTATCTTTATCACTTCATGTAGCTTCTAAGATCCAGTGAGGCAGCACAGCACAACCCAAGTTCTGGCTTGGTTGAGATCTTGGTTCCATCACTCCTGGTTTTATGACTTTGGGCAAATAATTAAACTCTCTGTGCTTTATTTTCCTTATCTATTCAGTGGGGGATATAATAATAGCTATAATCAATAATAGTAATAATAACCAATAGCATTGCTGTGTGTATTGAATTTATTCATGTGCAAATATTTACAAGTGTCCAACTCATAGTATACCACCAATAAATATTATTTTTTAAAATTAGCATTGGCACACAATAAATATTTGTGGATGATACTAAAGTCTTGTAGGGGTCTTGAGCCCACCCTCTTCTCTAGGGAGCAAAATGGAGCTTATAAGGGCAGTGAGTTCTCTTCCCAGATATATTTATGCTACAGCCTGTGAGCCCCCTTATCCCACACAGAGTGCCCAGTGTTCACAAGGACTGTGGAAGCTCTGCCCACTACTTCTTCTCATATATCTCCCACAACAAATAATAAATATACACATTTAATCTGAGCCCTTCTTCATCTCCAGCTTGATGCTTAGGGGTAAGATGGTGTGAGAGCCAATGGAGAGCCCAGGAAGATTAAGAGGTAAGTTGACAGAAACGAAGTAGTGCATCCAAAAACAAAACAAAAACTGTGAGTGGTATAATCTTGCAAAGTCACTGAATCTAAGTAGACCTCAGTTTCCATATGGAAAATGCGAGTGGTAGAGTGCTCCTCCTACCTCATTGGGCAGATATAAGAAACAGGTGAAGTAAAATATGTGAATATTCATTTGTCAAGCATCTGATGATTTGTAAAAGCAAGAAATTCGCTAATCACCCCATCAAAAATCTTCTCTGAGCTCTGCAGTTTATCTGACCCTGGAGTCCCCCTATAATATCCTCAAGGGACACCCCCAAGTATGAGACTTTGCATAGGACCTGACATTAATGTATTGTGTGTCCATGAATGTGTGTGCATGTGTGTGTGTGTGTTGTGTGTGTGTGTGTGTGTGTGTGTGAATGCCTGACATGTCCATCTACTCTTCATATTATACCTCACATCCTAAGAAATCAAATTACTTATTATATTCTTACCAGGAATAAAATAGAAGAATTTATTCTAATGACTACCAGATAGTAGAATAAAACGAGCTTCAGACGACTGTGAAAGAGCATAATGTTCTAGTTTACCAGAAACCAAGGAAACCTAGTATATCCAGCAGCAATTTTTCTTCTTTCTTATTCTTTCTTTGTGGTGAAGCTGAGAATAATGCCCTTGGGTTTTTCTCACTATATATGTAGATGGGGAGCAGAAAGGAGCTGTAGTGGTGCAGACTCAAAGAAAGTGCAATTAAAAAGGCTAAGATAATTTGTTGGTCTTCTAACGCAGTGTTTCTTTACTATTGAAGTCACCTCAAATCAACAATTTTAACATAATGCAATTCAACAAAAATATTATTTCAGGCATAAGAAAATTTTATAGGAAGAAACATATTGAATGAAGTATTGCTTGTGGTATAATTTTAATTCTGAAAGATCTTGCTAAGAGGGCTTATTTAAATAGGTTCTCCCTGAGATGAATATTTAGGGGGAAAAAATTCCTACAGGATGATTTATAGCAAAATTATATGAACAGAATGAAGGACAGAAGAATTTTATTAGAAAAGGGTCTCATTTCCACAAAATATAAATTATACCTTTTAGAAAATATATTGAATTTTATTAATATTCTGTAGACAGCCTGAAGTGTTAATCTCCACCCCTACCTATAAGACTTTCATTATGATGTACAAGGTGTATTTACCCTTCAACCAAATAATTTTTGAGCAACTCGGTGGAGCCTCCAGTTTACATATCCTACAAAATATTTTCATTGAAGTTACAAAGTCTTATACTTTGTTGCCAACATCCAATGATATATATGTGAGGGTGTATATTTTATATACATGTATGCATGCTTTTGGTGCTACCACACAAGAACACATAATAATGATAAATCATTGTATTTGATATCTGAAAGACTGTTTCCCCAATATTCACTGTTACTGTCAATATTTTCTTAACCATTATTTTTAATAAAAGAAGTCTGAAGTTTTTAAATGTTATGATTAAAATTGGGCCTCACTTCATCTTGAAATTTATAGTTAGAGGAATTACTTAGGGTAGGCCACTGAGTACGTATTTCTGCCTGGCATTTGAAAGTGACCTCATTTAGACCTTGGTAACTAATATTTTTGATGAGGAAATCGACTTATTATTATTCAAAGAACTTGGTTGTAAATACTTGCCCAGTCCCTACTGGTCTCAAAAATTGAGCCTTTCTTGGGATGTAACTTTCTTGTAGCAAACACAAGTGAATTGACCACTGGTACAGTTAGAGTTTCAGCAAACATTTAGATTTTAAATGATTTGAAAGTGAAGACTGACATCAAGAATGAGGACAAAGCCAGGAGATTAAAAAGACGACTCATTTTGAGTTCTAGATAAATATTATCAAGAATTTTTCTCTTAAATACAGGCGTACAAAATGTAGCACTCGATATACTTCCTCCTCCTAAGACATGTAAAGGGAGCACAGGCCCCCCATTCTATTCAAAATACCCGTAAGATATACCATTGCAAAAATTATATTTATTTATAAAGTGGGAAGAACCTTGCTTAAAAAGCTGGGCCTAAGTTAAAACCAGAAGCCAAACCTTTCCTTACATCGTAAAAAAATATTTCACGGATTCCCCACTGGGTGCTGATTAAGGCCAGCTTTTATTCACATCTCCACGACGAGGAAAATACTGAAGACAAGTCTCTTCAAAGTACCTGATTATTTGAAATTATAATGCCTGGGCACTTCACCCAAGGTCATATATAAATTCGAAGCCCCAGAGAATTACACAGAAGGGAAATCTCTGGTATTTATTATTGGTCACAATGACAAGCATTTCCAGGTAATGGAATGGAAGTACAGAGATAAATTTTAGCACAAATATTTCTGGTTTACCCTCAGAACAAATGTTCAAATTCAAGAATCCATAGCCTCTTCATATGGATAAAAAAAAACTAAAACAAAACATTAGACCCATCAAGATATGTCTCTAAAAAAAAAATTAATGGCATGAAAAAAGTATTTCAGAATCGTCATTACCAACCTATATGGAAACACCAACATGATTCTCTAACCATGGAATTTCAGAGCTGTAAGAATTTGAAGAGACTGCTCTCTGACACACATCTTCACGTTTGAGGATGCAAACTCAGAGTTGTTGTCATGTGTCTAATGTCACACAGCCAACCAATGGCAAAGTTAGGATCGAGCCAAGGTCTGTCTATATCTGTGTATATCTTAAGTTCTGCTATTTTTCAGGACCACCTGGCTCAGGCAAAGTTCAACATTTTCAAAGATATCAAATGTAGCCTTTGCTTTTCAGGGGAAACAAACCAAATTAAAACTATCTCCAATCAACAAAATTTGATTCTTCATATCCTCCTTGGTGGCTCAATATGGTTTTTGTCAGTGACCATTACAGATGAACAGCTGAAGTGTGGAGATTTTAGAATGGGGGCCTACAGATAAGTCCTCAATAAATTTGAATCATTAGTTTGTATTACGGCCTCTTTTTTTTATTGTAAATTCATATTCATTTTACTCATTTATGTATGTATTAACGCTCACCATGTTCCAGAAAGAAATGAAAATGGCATAGAAGTTACCCAGGCATGGGTTCTATATTCTTTCTGTCAAGCCTCAACACGCATCAGTCAAAAATTAATAGAATAGAGCAACTGGTCAGTGTTCCTTCTTCATTGCATCTGATGACTTGTCCTGGGATCCATCACTGCTGTGAATATTTCAGTATCTGCCCAAGACGACATGGAGAAGTGAAGTCACAGTTACCACATAATACAATTATGCAATAAATCAAACACAAACTGCTTGTTTCAGTTATGTTGCTTATATCCCTACAGAACTGACCCAATTAAGAAAATATGGATTGTTCATTTCTAAGGTTTATTCCTAGATATTACCTAAAAAAATGGTAGGCTTTTATTTAAGCAACATGGTTTTCCCAAAATCTCTGTAAAGCAATTCTAGGCCCGAAGATAAGCAGTCCTGGAGAAGCTTCTTACTCCACTGGCTCGTCGTTCAGCTGCATGCTTTGGTCACTCAAGCATTGATAGTAGCTATCAATGAAATTTTGGAGTATCAGAGGGAAAAAAAAAAGAGAAGAGATGAAATTTTCTCTTTGGTGACTTTAAAATAAAAAGTCAGCATCCCCTCTGCTATATATAAGCTCAAAGCATCACGTTCGATGGCATCTCTCCAAATGGCCTGAATTGTATTCCTCACTTTCCTTGATTTATCCCCCTGTTGGCCCCTGCAGGAGAGCATCATTTTTTTCTCCTGCCTTCTGTCTTCTATATTTCATTTCAGGTGTCTATCGAGGCAACGAAAGATAAAGCTCTCTGCTTTCCCTTGTACTAAAGTTCTATATGGAATCAGTTCACCTGTCTGTCACTCCTCATTAAATTCTTACCCTCTTCATTCACATCCTGATCTTTGCAAATGAACATTTGCTTAATAAATGTTCCCAAGACTAACAGTGCAGAGTGAAAATCCCACACAGCAGTAAATTATTAACTCAGTCACAGAGGGAGTGCCATATATGACTTTTCAGAATGAGTTATTATGTGGATCATCATGTAATTATGAATTTTTCAAGCCATGATAGAGGAAAATTGAATATTTAATATTTTATGGACATATTCTACACTGAGGACATCTTTCAAAATTTTATGATAATTTTTAGAGTGAGCGAAGAGCAGAACAAAAGTTACAAAATAATTGCAAACTTGAATATTTAATCACCAGGGACATTGTTGGTTATTTCTCAAATTATATAATGTAACCAACGCTGTGAACTTTTAATCGTAGTGTATTCAAATGGGGAAAAAAGTGCATTAAAATCAATCTATAAATACATTTTGGTTGTTTAAGAAATAAGAATACAGAGCTTAATGTTGTCAAATTGAGACCTTAAGGCATAAATATTCATGTGGGAGGTAATCTTGAGTGACTTGTTCTAGATGAGCTATTGTTGAACAAAAACTTTTTTAAATGAGCCATTTCAAAATGTTCAAAATCAAAACCAAGGTGTAAACACTAAAATATTTTGAAGGTCTTGGCTGAAAATAAAATGGAAAGATGAAATCAGTGTTTGTCAAAAATATTCTTAAAAACCTATGATAAATATATTAGAGCTTTGGTTAAAAAAAAAAGGAAAAATTAAAACAAGATTTTGATATGAATTACCCTATTTATTTACACAATTCATGCACTCATAATATAGCACTTCAATTATCATCCATGTTTTAACTTTGAAAATTAGAATACTTAGTGACTCCAAATTAGTTCTTAATAGGGTCCTCTTTTTGCAAGAGAAGGTCATTTCCCAGTGCTAGAATACTAATAAACTTTAAGGACATTTGAACTCAGAGGTTTTCAACACTGGCTGCACATTAGTATTGGCTACTCCTACCCCCCGGGCATTGTCAATTAGCTTGAAGTGAGGCTGGGCTCTGACAGTTTTGAAGCTTTTCAAATTATTTTAATTTTCAGTCATGGGTTAAAACCACTGACACCAATAGGGCTGCCCTCCAGTTTCCAGAGGTCAAAACTTCATATATCCTTGTAAAATCCAAAAGAATCACTTTTTAAATACATTGGGCATAAGAGCACTGAAGATACAGGGATGACAAGTAAACAACCCTGGCCCTCAAATTGCATGTAATCTGATGAAACACACACATACATAACTGCAATTCAGGGCAGCTGCTGCTGTTAGAAAGGTGCACACCAAGTAAGAGAGCAGTGGCGAGAAAACCAACATTAAAGACACCAAAGTCAATGTTTCTAAACCTGAAATTTGACTAAGAAAAAACTATCATACTATTTCTTGCATTCATTCATTCATTCATTTATTTAGATACATATGCCCCCAAAATATATTAAATGACTATTATTTTTTAAATATTATCTTCTTGGGGTGCTTCAGGGGTGCCTTAAATATCTTCTTCTTGGGGTGGCTCAGCAGGTTAAAGCTTCTGCCTTCAGCTCAGGTCATGATCCCAGGGACCTGGGATCAAGTCCTGCATTGGGCTCCCTCTCAGCAAGGAGCCTGCTTCCTCTTCTCTCTCTCTCCCTGCCTTTCTGCCTACTTGTGATCTGTGTCTGTCAAATAAATAAATAAAATCTTTAAAAATAAATAAATAAATAAATAAATAAATAAATAAATAAATGTTATCTCCTTTTCATGACTATGGAAGGTTACTGAAAATAAGGAGTGTGTATCAGTTAGCTATAGCTGCATAACAAACAACAACAAAGTCCAAGTGACTTAAAACTACAACTCTTTATTTGCTCATGTTTCTGCAGATTGGCAATTTAGGTGAAGCTCAGCAGTTTAATCAGAGAAGTACATCTGAGTTACCTCTAATGATCTTTGAAGAACACGAGATTTGATAACAATGCCTGCACATGCCAGAGAAATTGAATCTTTTTAGTGGAACAAATTGTTTGTTTGGTTGGTTGGTTGGCTGGTTGTGCTAAGAATAAGTGCTTGAATTTTTAAGTGTACAGTAAAGTATTGTTAACCTGGGTGGCTCAGTTGGTTAAGCATCTGCCTTCAGCTCAGGTTAGGATCTCAGGGTCCTGGGATCAAGCCCCATGTTGGGCTCCCGCTCAGCCGGGAGTCCGCTTCCCCATCTCCTTCTGCTCCTCCTGCACCCCCCCATTCATGTGCACACTCTCTTTCAAATAAATAAATAAAATCTTATTTAAAAAGTATTATTGGGCACCTGGGTGGCTCAGTGGGTTAAGCCGCTGCCTTCGGCTCAGGTCATGATCTCAGGGTCCTGGGATCGAGTCCCGCATCGGGCTCTCTGCTCAGCAGGGAGCCTGCTTCCCTCTCTCTCTCTGCCTGCCTCTCTGTCTACCTGTGATCTCTGTCTGTCAAATAAATAAATAAAATCTTTAAAAAAAAAGTATTATTAACATAGCCACAATGTTGTACAGTAGATCTCTAGAACTTATTCATCTTGTATAAATGAAACTGCCATTACCCACTGAATAGCAACTCCCCATTTCCCCCTTCTCCAGTCTCTGGAAACCACTATTCTGCCCTCTGTTTCAAAGAGTCTGACTATTTTAAATATCTCCTATATGTGGAATCATACAGTATTTTTCCTGTTACTGGCATATTTCATTTAACATAATGTCCTCAAGTTTCATCCATGTTGTCACATATGGCAGGATTCCTTCTTTTTTAATGCTGAATAATACAGTTCATTGCACATATATGCCACGTTTTCTTTATCCATTCATCCATCAGTGGACAGTTATGTTGTTTCCATATCTTGCCTACTGTGAATAATGTTACAGTGAACATGGGAATGCAGGTATCTCTTCAAGAGTCTAATTTTGATTCTTTTGAGTAAATACCCAGAAGTGAAATTGCTAGATCATATGGTAGTTTTTGTTTTAATTCTTTTTTAAGATTTTATTCATTTATTTGACAGACAGACATCACAAGTAGGCAGATAGGCAGGGAGAGAGAGAGGTAGGGAACCAGGCTCCCTGCCAAGCAGAGAGCCCGATACGGGGCTCAATCCCAGGATCCTGGGATCAAGACCTGAGCCAAAGGCAGAAGCTTAACCCACTGAGCCACCCAAGCACCCCTGTTTTAATTTTTTGAGGAAATTTCATACTGTTTTCTTTAGTGACTGCACCAATTTACACTCCCACCAGTAAAGCACAGGGTTACATTTTCTCCACATCCTGGCCAACATTATATTTTTAATCTGAACTCAAAACTCTGGAAAGCAAAATACCTTGAAATAATCTCAGTGAACAAAACTCCCAAACACCTTAAACGGGGGGGGGGGGGGGGGGAGAAGGCTTGCATAACTGGTGTGAGCAATCGTGTGTCCAATGGAAAGCTGCTCAGACTTTATCCATTACTGTTTCCCAGCCCTGTAAATAAGAGGCAGGGATCAGTTATTCCCTTCTGCCTAAAACAAAACAAAACAAAACAACAACAACAAAAAAGAGTAAACATGACAGTTCTTCCCAAATCTATTCTACATTTAATGCATTTCTAGTCTCAGTGGGAATTTTTAGGAAAACAAATTCAGAAAAAACAAATCTGACAAACTATCCTGAAATTCTTCTGGGAAAGTGTTTAAAATAACACTAAAAGAAGAAAGAAAACTGGGAATAGGATTTTTTTTTCTTTTCTCTATTTTATGAACGCTTTTGTGCTTTTTTAAAATTTTTACGATAAAATTGTATTTTAATTTATGACTATTTGATCATTAGATGTTCAAAATACTATTAAAGCCTTAATATATGCAAATCTACTGTTGAGATAAAAGTAATATTTCCCATTCACTAGTCCCAAAATAGATTCACTGAGTGCTAATCTTGAAACAGGAATTGTGCTAGTTTTTAAGGATTTGGAGATAAACGAGATACAGCCTCTGTTCTCAAGGGAGTTCAGAGTCCTGTGAAAAGAGAGGACAGTAAATACACAATTACCCTGTGGTGTCCTCTGTGCTGGGATGGAGACTCTCACAGGGTCCTGCGGGAGGATATAGGAGGGACCTTGGGGATAGGACATTGAGAGGAGTTTAGCAGCTAAGGAGGCAGGTTGACGGAGAGAACGCTGACCAGTAATGCTGCAGAAGTAGACGACTGCATCTCTTCTCCACTGAAGCATCAGGCTTTGACTGAGGACACTGACAGCCCATCAGGGTCCCTCATCCTCAATAGCTCTAATCCCAGGATAACTGTCTACCGCTCATACAGATGTGCACAGGTGTGCATTCCTCAAGTGCGTTTTCACTTGAGGGCAGGTAGAATTTGATTCAAAATACCACTTAAAACTTAAGATATCAATCTTTTTTTAAAAAATTGGTATTCACTGGTGAAATCTTACTTTATAGAAGTGCTGACCCATCCATCTTTCTTTTAACCACCCAGTCATCACATCGAAGACACCTAGTCACCACCACGAGCTCAAACTGAGAGAGTGCCAGGACAAGATGAACCGCTGCAGGTGCCAGGTCAAGCATCGCTCTGGAGCTGTCACAGAGAATCCCCTCGTTTGTCTTGCCCAGGACCATGAAGCGTCACAAGCAGACCCACTGCAGGAGCGGCAAGCAAGCCGCCTGAACACAACAGCAGAGAACCGACCATGGCAGCTGAAGCTGGGGTGTTCTTTCTCAAGGGATGGCCAACCAGAATGCAGAGCAGTGATCCTTCCATATAATGGCTGAAGATCCACCAGGGTTGAGCGGAAGAGAAGAATGCAGGGCAGGGGTAAGTGTTCTAGAGTGGGGATAGGGTTATGACAGGAAAGGAAATCAAAGAGCAAAGAAAAGTGTGCAACAGGCAGCTGAACACCCCCAGGAGGCATGGCCTGCCTGGGTGTGATGATCCAGATGGGCTCCAAGATGAGCCTCATTAAGCACCAAGGTCTGAAAATGACCTCCCTATTCTGGTAAGATGGATCTCTTTATCACGTAATCATCACGTTGACTAATCTGCCCGATTCCAAACTTGGTCCTCTAAATTCATTTTCTAAGTAATCTCAGAATCCCTGTGATCAATAAAAAATATGTCTGTCCTCCTCCCTGCCCTCCTCTCGACCTTTTAGTGGGGAGCCTGGTCAATGTGGTTAGGCCACCTGTATCTGCTAACTGGCCCTTATTGAAGTGAGGCTCTGTCTCACAAAGCCTGGGACACAGGGGTGCTATCTCCTTCAGTGATTATGTTTCAGAGAGATAGACCTCAGTTCTTGAGAATCTTTTCTAGGTTATAGAAGATTTAGACCTCAAGGGGACAGAGAAAGAATTTGCAACTATAATTTTTTTGTAATACATCTTCTGAGTACAGCTGACACACAATGCTACATTAGTTTCAGGTGTACAACACAGTGATTCCACAAGTCTACAAGTTGTTATGCTCACCACAAACGTAGCTACCACCTGTCACCACGCAGCACTATTATAATACCCCTGAGTAGATTTCTTATGCTGATACTTTTGGTCCCCTTATTTATTCATTCCATAACTGGAAGCCTGTATGTCTCACATCCCTTCACCCATTTGACCACCCCCCACCCCAATTCCATCCCCTCCCTCTGGCAACCATCTGTTTGTTCTCTGTATTTCTAGGTCTGGTTCTACTTTTTGTTTGTTTATTCATTTGTTCTGTTTTTTAGATTCCACATATAAACAACTGCAAGTTTTCTAAAGTAAATGCTCTAAGAAAAGGGAGGTCAAGGGCCTAAAGTCAGGAAGAAGCCTGTCTAAGGGTTAGTCAAGCTGAACAAAACATTCAGCCACCTCGGTTAAAAATCACTTCAAGTTTTATGAGCAATGTTATTCTTAAGGCAGCATATTGAGAGAGAATTATTGTGTTTCTTAGATGAGTCAAATAATTCAACCTCTCAGACTCTGGGATTATAACACAGTGTGAACTCCGTTATAACTGCCACGTTCTGTATTGCCCCAAGTGCTTTTTGTTCATGAGGAGCCCCACCTCTGTCCTGGTTTCAACCAAAATATCCCTGGAAATGAAGAAAACAAAGGGGATACTGGTTGATGTGCATGTTGACAAACTACCCCCCTTTAAAAGGAGACGTGTTTACTTTTGCCTAGGCAGATACAAGCCATCTTGTATCAAGCTGACTAAAGCATATAGGACAAAATGTCTTCTAATTGCCCCAAATCAGCTCCCTTCTTCCAAGCCTTACTCATCTGTCCATTCATTCATCAAATGTTTATGTGGCAGGATTTGTGCTAAGGAATAGATGAACATTCTCCCAAAGCAGACACAACCTGCACCATACCTACAAAACCCACTTTCAGTTGTCATAGCTAGCATGCTATTAATGTGATCATTATAAACATTTATTAAATATTTCTGACAAGCCCTATGCAAAGTACTTTGCATCATTTGTACTATCTCATGGTCATAAGAGCCCTGTGAATTCAGTGCTATTATTATCAGATACTTTACAGATGAGGAACCCGAGTCTCAGAGTGGTTAAGTGAATTATTCAAGATTAAGTGGCTATTAGCAGGTAGAACAGGGACTCTACCCCTGTGTTCCCGATCATTTATTATAATTCCCCGCTGAATACTATACAGAGCATTATGCTCCTCCTTCATGAATTCAATGTAAATTCAGCAAGTACTTGGTAAGAATTTAGATTTCACATTGTTAGTGGAAATGCCTCTGTTTCAGGGCAGAGAGGGCAAGTAATGGTCTCTAAGATGCCAGTAGTCCACAAGGCTTGATGCTAAAACTCCAACAAGGGTTCCCGGAGTACCAGAAGGACATGGTTTGGTGAAACAAAGAGGGCCCTGCCCTGGAGAAGGCTCCATTTATTAGTGCCCCCAGTCTCCAGCCATATTCACAATTTTTGCTATCTCCACGTGTCACCTGCACTGCTATTTAGTTAACATTTATCTTTAAACAGACCCACTTGATACTATCCCAGTAAAGGGAAGGGGAAAAGGTGGACTTAATTATTGCCACTAAAATAAATATAGCACTATTAAAAGGTAAAGATTCACCTGTGTACTAAGTTCATCTCAAGTGCCACTTTGGGAAGGACTACTTGCCCTCAGTCTACTTTTGGTTTCCTCTTTCTCATCCCACTCTGGGAGTCATTCTACAGAATCCAGATCCAACTTTCATTCTGGGAAAATGCTCTAGGCTTTTCTCATTTTTCTCTACCTTCCAGGCACCTGCCACCGCACTACACACATCAGTGAGTATCCAGACCCCATTTGCTCAGGACTATCATGAGATAGTCTGATAAAGTACTTCCTTGGAGGGTGTTCACAGAGTAATAGTCATCCATAATTAGGAATTGGCAATGACAAGCCCAAGACAAATGTGTAACATGGATAGCGTTATTCAGTCTTCACAACAGTGTGATGAGGAAGATATTATTAACCTCTTTTTATAATGAAGACACTAATTGCAGTCTGTGCATTCGGACTATGTGAAGGGAGGTCAAATGGTTTGCCCGAGGCCCCACAGCTAGTATTTCACAGGCCTGTGTACCTTCCAAATCTAAACACCCTTCCATACTACGGAGGTCACATTTCTATCCTGCCGCTCCTGGAAGCCTTATGCTTAGGCCTGTATTATATCTCACAGAAGGATCACCCTCCCCGCCCCACCCACCCACCACCCACTATCCTCCTCTGTGTTCACCTCCCACAAGGTCAACACACACACACACACACACACACACACACACACTTCAAACTTCCTTGGCTGGTTTCCCATTGTCTCCTGGATATAGGGTAAAGTTCAGAACTCTTACAGCATTCAAGGCTCATCACAATCTGGCCACAACTTGGCTTGCCTGAGCCCTTTCCCTCTCACCTCACAGCCATATTGGATCTCAGCCTTCTTCGGCAATCAGTGTTCCCTTACAGCTCTGCAAAATTGTAGCCATGGACACTGCAAGGGCAAAACAAGGGCATGAGCTTGGGAATAGAAAGACCTGTTTGAATCCCCAAATTGGGCAAGTTATTTAACCTCCTCTGTTTTTTCACATTAAAAAAAAGTGATAATATGTCTCCTGTGTTAGAATTGGGCTACATGATCTGTCTAAAACATGCCACCCAGTGCCTGGTACTTTACATGGCAACTGGTACCTGGCAGGCTTTCAAATACAAGTCGCTATTATACCTGTGCCCATGTTGTTCCCTTGAAAATTACCTGGAATTATTTTTTCCTGTCACCTCAGTAAGTGCATATCCATTCTTCAAACTTGAATATCACTTCCTTTGTGAATGCTCTCCTGATTTCCTCAGGCAATGTTAATTCCTCCTTCCGCCACCGTTCCCTACCACTCAGCATCCACCTCAACTACAGTACTTTCAACTGGCTTATAATTGTCTATCACTTGTTTCTCTCTTCCACTAGATCATGAATTCTTCAGGAGTCCATATATCTACCAAACGCAGTACTCAGCACATCGTAAGCTGACAAATGTTTGTTGAACAACTTAATGTGTTTCCCCTTCCCAGACATTTGTATTTGAATAACGCTATAAAATTAGACTGAAATTTTAGGCACTGAAACAGGAGCAGTGAGGTAGTGTGTGTGAAAAGTGAGACATTTCTCCAAAATCCCCAAACACATCTACTCTCTATGCATAAAGCCATTTTGGTTCCAGAATCATCGCCTGCAAATTATATTGGTCTTCCCTTAGAAGCATGAGGGAATTTTTGTGACAGGAAAAGATAATGCTTACAAAACCTTTTCATTGTAAACGTTGATTATTTATGAACTCTTATAGGAAAGGGACCCTCTGGATGCTGGCGCATGGGAGAAGCCATCCCCCCCAATTTATAATAAATGAATGTTGGAGTAAATCTCTTCATTAACCAGATAGAGAAAGGAATTTACGCTCCAAAGTAATCACTCGTCTCTTCAGCCACAAAACCCCCAAAGACTTCGCTTCCTGAACATTCTGTCTAATGGGACAGACCTTTGGTGACCTGTTTAGCACAAGGATGACTTCAGCAGGTAGATTCTACAAAGCTAGCAGCCCAAAGCAAACACACAGCTACACTGCCTGGAAACCGGTGGGTGGCCTTGGCTGGTGAAAGCCCGTCCTTCAAGCAACTGAGGCAGGAGCCCATTAAAGGTGTTAATTTTACATGATGTGGCACGGCAAGTTTATAAATAAATAACAAATGAACATTCCCCACGGTTCCTCTCCTCTGAATTTCTGTGTACCTGCTACAGGCCTGGCAACAGCAGGAGCCGCTCAGATGCCAGATCCGGAATTGCTCTTCACGAAGTGAGGGGGGAGGCATTTCTGTCACCAAGACTTGATAAGTTTTGACATTTACATCACTGGATCCAGACACCTTTAAAAAAAAATAGCCAACTAATCCATCCTCTGTGGTTGGATGTGCTCAATTTAAGATTATTATCATGAGCTACAAGAACAAAACACAGATGTTAGAGTTTCAGAAAAATGTACTGTGGGGGACTATTAGTAAAAAATACTGTTTAAAATATATAACATATGTAACTATTAAATACATAAAAATCTCATGTACCAAGAGGAAAAACATGATGAAAGTTGTTGAATATTTTAAGTACCTATATTGCTGCATAAAATGGTTCTGTGCGGTAGAATTTTCTATTGCAGGAGATTTATGAAATTTTGTCAAAGTGGTAGATCATGCTGAAGTCAGGGGAAATACTAGCACACTTTAGGTTGCTTTCTATTTTTAATTAAGTTTGAAACTGCATCTTTGCACTTGTGAGTGTGCATATAAATATATGTAAGTGCAGATGTGATTAACAATAATGCTGATCTATGCAGACATTCAAATTCACTCACAAAATGACCCCCTCCCATTACAGAGCAAATTACTTAATTGAGGCTGGGTCTGTGTAATCACAATGAACTGGAAGGAGAATGGTGAAATTTGACCAGCATGGTTCACCCTTGCTTATTTTAGCAGCTGAGGAGGCAGGAATTAAATGAGCCCTATACCGTGCTGACCTGGACTTCCAACTGGAGATGAGCCATGAAGACTAAATGTTATGGTACTTGTCATGTTTACCATGTCAATAAAGATGGAGACTGACTGAGCTTGGGTGGTTGACTAAAGGCCACCTAATGCTAGTTCAGAGGGGAAAATCTGGGGAAAAGTTTCAAGGGCATCCTTGAGAATTAATGGGTCCAAGTTATTCGGGTCCAAAATACTAAGCCAATATTAACAATGGCGGAGTCAATGGCAAATAACCAGGTCAGATGCACAGAAGTGAAAGTCTACAATGAAGAAAACAGAGAAAAAAGAAGAAAAATAGACACAATGCAAGCGGTAACTCTCTCTAGACACGACCCAGTTCACCTTAAGCTCTCCTCCACCTCTGCCCCACTTTCATTCTTCTGAATCAACCTCTTCTCCAAATTTCTACTGCACCTGCAGCCCATACCGTAAAACCTACCATGTAATTATTCTCTTCTGTCCTGTTCGTGTTGTTTTATATGTAATTGTTTTCATCCTAACTAGATTTAAATTCTATTTGGAGGTCAGGAACAACATCTCATATATTTGCATTTTCCCCAGGGCCTAGCATGACATTGCGCACATTAAAACTTTCAGCAATTGCTCATTGGTTGAGTCAATACCAAGTCATTTTTGCCCTCCAGGAAGGATCGACAGCAAATACTGTCTATTCTTCCTCCATCATATCGCATCTACACCTATTCCAGTGTTCCTACAAAACACATAGACATATACACTAAAATATATCAGGATATTTTTCTATTTTTTTATACATTTTATCTATAACTTCTTTTTTATACAACCACACCTATAGATTTCAACTCATGCTTTCTAATAGTTGGGTAAAAATCCTTCATATACTTCTATCACAATTTATTTAGTAAATTCCCTTGCTGCCATTTATTCCAACGTGATAACAAATATTACAATAAATATATTTACCCATGTAATTTTGTATTTCTGTTTTTATTTCTTTGTAGAGTTCCAGGGTAGGATTGTGGAGTTAAAGGTAATTTTACAAAATTGAATAGCCAAATACACCTCCAGTTTACGTTTCCAAAATATTTAGAAAGTCATTCTTCTATGTCTTGCATATTTCAATGTCTACTTCCCCACATTCTTGACAACACTGGATATTATCAAACCTTTTTAATATTTACCAAGACAAAAGGGTTTGGATCAGAATTAGAGCAAAAAATGGTATCTCACACTTTTGTTTTGCATTTATCTGACTGCTAGTGAAGGTAGGTCTCTTCATTGTCCATTTGCTTTTCTCCTTGTAAGGACTGCCTTTCATAGTTTCTACCCATTATTAGATTTAATATATAGGGGTTATCTGTATATTAGGGATATTTTCATTAATAAATGATACACATAATGTTGGGGCACCTGGGTGGCTCAGTGGGTTAAGCCTCTGCCTTCGGCTCAGGTCATGATCTCAGGGTCCTGGGATCGAGCCCCACATCGGGATCTCTGCTCAGCATGGAGCCTGCTTCCTCCTCTCTCTCTCTGCCTGCCTCTCTGCCTACTTGTGATCTCTGTCTGTCAAATAAATAAATAAAAATTTTAAAAAAATGATACACATAATGTTCTCTCAGGTAAGTGTTATATAATTATATTTTTTTAACTCCTAAGGATAATGACCATATCTTAGAGCCTGTCTCCCAATCCCTTCTTGCTAGCAACCAGGTATAGCATATCATAACATGTCCACTGAGAGGATTCAATAAATACATCAACAACTTCAACCAATGACAGTCAAAAGTGATTTGGTCATATGGTTAGACTGACTAAACAAGCACTCATTGCAGAGTGGAGCATTCAGTATCCTAAAATGTCTACTCGATAAAGAAGGGCATTTCCATTTTAGTCCAAACTTGGCCTCCAGGTTAATGCCTATCCTTAGCTTCAGCCTAACCCCTGCTTAGTTCCAACAGAGAAGACTTCATATAATGCTTTTAAGCCCAAAGATCATTTGTAAAATATAACCGTAGAGGATATTTGAGGGGGAAAAGTTTGAGGATAGGGATTAAAAGGGAGCTTTTGATATGCACGCACGTGCACTCACATGGAGGTGCAGACCAGTGTTTTAATCCTAGCACAAATCTACTCATTGTATGGTATGTAGGCCCTGTCTTTGCTTACACAACAAAGGCAGAACATTAAGATGCACACAAGTGAAGACACATTAGAGACATACATAAATATAGCAAACATTTACACTGTGATTATCAAGAGGAAACTGATTTTTTGTGTGTGTGGTACCAAGAAAAGTTATAAAATCTTTATTTTAGCAAAATTCATTACTATTTCAGGGATTTAGGGAGCAATCTAGATTACGGTAAGATGTGGGGACTTTGTGTGAATGAGGTAGAAGAGCAAACCAGGAAACTTAGAATGTGGGTGTAGGGGATATTCCTTCATGTTTTGAAAAGGAAAATAACCGGTTCATGGATAATCCAGAGTGCTCTGAGGAATGATTCTGAAGTTTGAGATGGGGCAGATAAGGCTTATGCAACCATTCAGAGAGCATTAAGGTTTGAATCACCATTCTGGAGGTTTGGTCATTTTTATCCCCAGCTGATGGAGCCACCTGCATCTCTACCACCAATTTCCCCCTCTGAATGGGTTTTTAGGGATCCTGTGAGCCCTGCTATGCAAAACCAGTATTTCAGTGAAGTGATTTTGTTAATTGGATGCCATTGACTAACTGAAGTATTCCAAATGGAAGACTCCCTTTAACTGATGAGTTATATGTGCAGAAAAGTGTTGAATTCTAGAATTCCACAGAACAGAAAAAATATAGAAAATAAAAATCATTTTCAAGCAATGTTTAATGACACAGGGAAAATGGTCATGATAGGTGTACTGAAACAGCAAGACATAAAACTGTATATAGCCACTGGCTTCATTTCAGTAAAGGACAGACACATATATTTTGTATATAAAAGTACAGTATATATTTTGTATATATATAAATATATATATGTATATAGTATATATTTTGTATATAAAAGTATAGTATATTTTGTATATAAAAGATGGAAAGAAAATACCACAAAATATCATCAGTGCTTATTTCAGTGGGACTTTTCTGTGATTTTAATTTTCTTCTTTATACTTTTTTATACTTTACAAATAATTTTAAGATGATCATTGTTATTTTTAAAACATCAGAATCTATTTGAATATAAATATTCATTTACAATATGAAATTTTTAACTGATTTTTGACTCAGATGATTCTCCGTCATATTTTGCTCTTTATCTTCCCTCAGCTAATTAATCTGAATTCAAACTTCTCATCCCATTTCCCACTCCTGCAGTTTCCCTTTCTTCACAATCCTCTTAACCACCTTGGGAGTAAGCCATGGGGTGACAAAGAATGGCGTGCCCACCAGTCTTTGCTCCCAAAGTTCCTGTACTACCTCACATGTGATAAAGATAAAAGGAAAGAGGAGGAAAAGATTATGAAAGTTGCTTTCCGATTCAAGTTTAACAATTATACACCTGTCTTTTCCCATAAGAATTTTCACACGAGAGGGGCGCCTGGGTGGCTCAGTGGGTTAAAGCCACTGCCTTCGGTTCGGGTCATGTTCCCAGGGTCCTGGGATCGAGCCCCACGTCGGGCTCTCTGCTCACCAGGGAGCCTGCTTCCTCCTCTCTCTCTCTGCCTGCCTCTCTGCCTACTTGTGATCTCTGTCTGTAAAATGAATAAATAAAATCTTTAAAAAAAAAAAAAAAGAATTTTCACACGAGAAAGGAAGTTTACAAGATTTTTAAACTATAACTCACAAACTTGGTTCTGACCATTTGGAGTTTATTTATCTATCTATCCATCTATCTATTTATTTATTTATTTATTTTAGAGAGAGAGAGAGAGAGAGTGCTAGTGCTATAAATTCAAGCATATTTCAAAATGCCCTTGTATGTCTTAATACAGTATTGAATAAAAAAGTGAACAAAGACTTTAAGAAGAAATCTACAGAGGGACTTCTTCACCTGTAAAATTTGTGCTATGTGGATGGATATTCTCCATGTGATTTTGTGGCACTTAACTTATTATTATTGTTATTATTTAGGTTACGGACTACACGGTGAAATTCATCTCCTTATAAAATTGGATTCACATACTAGTATTTTTGCTTATTTGTCATACTTGTAACATGATACAGGAAAAATGGACAGATTATTGACTGTAGCTCCTCCAACAGGAATATTGCATTTTTATATACACAGTCACGACTAAAAGTCACTAGTGGAAAGAAAGGGAAGTGGGATAAAACTGTGGTTTCTTCTTCATCTATAACAACAACAACAACAACAAAGGGTCTTGACGTCATACATTTTGCATATGTGGGGGAATTTTCAAACACGTGAGAGCAAAGCTAGGTCTTCTTGGCTCTTTCTCAAAGGGTCATGCGGATGTGTGTGTTTTGAAATACTGGAATAGCTAATAAACAATAGAACCAGAATGTGAGCCAGGAATTCTTACTGGACCTCTCACACGGAAGCCCTACCCTGCAATGCTGAGCTAACTCCCAATAATCTGTGACACTTTCTACCAGTATTTTCATAGAATAGGATTCTGTTCTATGAAGAGCTGATTTTCTAATAGTGAAATTTATTGGCACCATTGGAAGTGTTGATCTCAAATTGGAGAAACTTCGATTCTTGCTTTTCTTTGCCTTCAACTTTTACCAGTGGTGTGAACTGGGTTTGGATGAAAAATGACAGAGAAAAATAAAACTGAACTGGGAGGGGTGCCTGGGTGGTTAAGTGGGTTAAAGCCTCTGCGACTTAGGTCATGATCTCAGGGTCCTAGGATGGAGCCCCACATCTCTGCTCAGCAGGGAGCCTGCTTCCTCCTTTCTCTCTCTCTCTGCCTGCCTCTCTGCTACTTGTGATCTTTCTGTCAAATAAATAAATAAAAATCTTAAAAAAACAAAACAAAACTGAACCGGGAGTCAGGATCCCTGTGTCTGGTCTTAGCTCTACCTCTGGATAACTGCTTTTGCACAATTCAGACTTCACATGGCAGATTTCCATGAACAAAAGGACAGTTAGAACAAATGATTTCTTTTTTTTTTTTTTAAAGATTTTATTTATTTATTTGACAGGGACAGATCACAAGTAGGCAGAGAGGCAGGCAGAGAGAGAGAGAGGGAAGCAGGCTCCCCGCCGAGCAGAGCTCCCGATGCGGGACTCGATCCCAGGACCCTGAGATCACGACCTGAGCCCAAGGCAGCGGCTCAACCCATTGAGCCACCCAGGTGCCCCCAAATGATTTCTTGATAAGTCTACAACTAGACCCTGATCTTCCCAGCCCTGTCCTTTTTCCTGCATCTCAACAGCAAGTGGTGAGAAGTGTGTCTGAGCGTGGGCACATAAGTGCACATGTGCATTGTCCATAATTTATTCATGTGGTGTGTGATCTGCTCTGAAGGTAAAATGGTAAAAGTTGAAAATAATTAGGAAAGTATTTATAAAACCATGTTCAAGCTTTTTGGAAAGGTAAGAGAACTTTTAACCCCCTCATACTGCTAAAAGTACAGATAGAGATTCGCTTCAAATCTGCTTTCATCAATTTTATTTTGTCTTTTAAGTTCTAATACCTAGGACCTTAAATTGTATGTGACAGCACTAATTTGAGCAATAAAGGCAAGGATAAAGATTTTCTGAATTATCTCGTGTCATAGAAGCTGCATTAATTGTAACTGTCTACAGCTACAGAATATAAACACACCAGTTGCTGGTCTGATTCAATCCTGTGAAAACTCAGTTGGTAGAATTGGCCCGATTTGCCTCTAATTATACAAATCTGAGACATGTCTTTCTTTTACCAAGCCTTGGAAAGTGCAGAATGAGGCTTTGATTTAAAGAAACAGGACCATAAAGCACAAGTTGCCTTGACTACAGTTTGTGTTCAATAAATATTTTCTAATAAGTTATTTGACAATGATGGGTCTTTTGGCCTGACTAGTCCTGATATTGTTTTAAATCTCCACTCTGTGGATGTAGCTGTTAGACCATAAGAGCTACCATGAATTAAAAAGCAACACTTCAAAAAGGCAGTGTTAGCCAATGGTCAGGCGTCAAGCTATAGGTGGAAAATACAGGATAAAACCCTTGAAATCCAGCTCTCCCAAGAAGGCATGTTTGCTTTTTAGCTGACATAATATACCTCCACCCCAATGACATATCCCCCCTTCGTGATAGCTAACATTTTTTAATTCGTCTTTCACTATAAATTGCCTGTATGTGTCTGTTTAAGGCCATTTGACTTCATAGTCCATTCAAAATGCTGTTTAAAGACACCTAATCCATTTCTTCTAAACAGTGAGCCTAGTTTGATTGTAGGAAAAGAAATATTGAAGAATCTTCTAGAGAAGCTTTGAACACTCTGAAGGAAAGGGCACCTTCAGGGAATGGGTAAGTACTTTGAAAACCCTAAGGAGCTTTGTAGCTAAGGATGACCTTATAACCCCTCAACAGCTTTTTGCAAACAAAATCTTTCAAGCTGCATCTAAAAGACTGGTGAGCAACAATTTGAAGAATGAGGTTTTCTTTTGTGTCCGATTACAGAGCTCAACAGTTCTAACCTTTTTGTTCTATTGTATTTCTGGTCTAAATAAGGAATTATTTATTACCAGAAAGTGGTGGTATTCAGATCTTAAGCCTCCTCAGAGCCCTGACTTTGATCCTCAAGCATATGCAGGGATTTAGAGAGAAGAAGTCTACTTATTTGGAGAGAATCCTAAAATCCACCTGAGAAGCTGCTTCTCCAAACAGAAGGCACTCAGGGTTCTGGTCATTGAAAATGAACCTGTCTTACAACTTCTTGATTTCAATTTGTTATTGTAATGCAGTTTTCCCATTACCTTGAAGTTTTAATTTCCCATATATATGAAATTTCTTTTCCATGGCAAGAAGTAAATGGATTTATTAAATGCTTAATTCGAGGTGAATTTTTTACAAAATCACCAAGGGATTAGTGCATATTCCCCCATCAACATTTCCAGGTAAAAGTTGAGGGAATATTCATGATACAACAGAGGACAGACCCCTGGGAATATACATATTACACAATGTTTTGTGCTGCCCCACATGGAAGTGGGGTGCCATTGCTAAAACTGAACCCTAAAGATGTTTAAAACCTTTTAAAATAGAGTAGCTGGGAAAATTACCATTTAAAAGCAATATTTAATACTCTTTGATACTGTTTTGGGGGCAGACTATTCCCTGAGTTCTGGGAAAATCATCCAAATTTTCAGTTTTTCAACATAAAGCATAGATGTTCTTCTGAAATGGAGATATTTGAGACTAGCATCTACAAAGAGCTAAACTGCTCTGGGTGGTAATATAAAGCTGCCTCTTGTAGAGACAGTTTTGGATCTTGGCAAGTCATATTCCCTTCAGAGAAATGTTAATTTTCTTAGTATGGATTGAGTTTCCCTGTGCCTGTTCTGGGAGTCTGGGAGGGACAGAGGTAAGATGGGAGGGGTGAGGAAGGAAGGGGAGAGGGTAGGAGGAATGGGAGAAGATAAGTACCTATTAGGTAACCTGTACCTGTGGGCCCAAGGCTGAAGAAGAAAACTGTTTTCAGAGGACACTGACGGACATGGGGAAATGTGGAAATGTTTTGAGAATCTGTACTGGGAAGAAGGGATCCAAAGTCATTATAATTTCCATATTAATGGAAATGTGACCTCATTTAAATATGCTCACACTTATTCTCAAAGTTGATGAAATTTAGACATACACATTACATACCAGAATAATAAAAGATTCCCATGTTACAGATTTTTTTTTTACCAAATTAATATTTGACCTGCTTTAGTGGAGGAGAAAATATGGTAGTTTTATATTAACATGCTATAGGTAACATTTAGTCTATTTTAGTTGACTACATTAAGCAGATTTTCAAGTTGCAAAATTATCTTTTTTAAATTGTTTGGGGTTCACCTGGGTGGCTCCGTCAGTGAAACATCTGACTCTTGATTTCAGCTCAGGTCATGATCTCAGAGTTGTGAGATCAAGCCCTGTGTTCAACTCCACACTGGGCTTAGAGCCTACTTAAGATTCTCTCTCTCCTTCTCCCCCTGTCTTCTCCACCCACCACTCTAAAAAACAAACCAAAGAAAACCCACAACAAACAAACAATTGCTTGAGTGGAGGTTCTTAATACCTAATGATTATTCTATGATTTGTGATTTATTTATAAAAAAGGATAGACTCTTATTGTAATTACTCAAGCAGTTCAATAAATATTTGTTGATTCTCTGTTGTGTGTCAGGAAACACACCAGGTAAGTCCTGCCTTCTAGGGGCCCATACTTTCTTTGACAAGTAGAAATGTGTACAGACAATGGCAAGACAGAATGAAAAACACTGCAGTTGATATAATCGCATATATTCAGAAAGTCCTGAGGAGGGTGAATTCACATGGCCCTGGTGTCATCAGAAACTTGGCTAGGGATGAGTTTTGGGGGAGGTGAGAGGTCAGGGAAGATCTTCCAGAGGTGAGAATGGTGGAGTAGCATTAACAAGGACAAGAAGCAGGGAGTAAGGTGCTCTAAGACAGAAAATCATGGCTGATGTAGGAGGGCGTAAATATGCAAGGTGCAAACTCTAAGTACTTGGCCCAGTGAAAACATGCTATTTGAAGTTGGAGCCAAT
The DNA here is from genome assembly GCF_902655055.1 of Lutra lutra. NCBI lineage: Eukaryota > Metazoa > Chordata > Mammalia > Carnivora > Mustelidae > Lutra > Lutra lutra. The sequence goes on from NC_062280.1 coordinate 172,170,985, forward strand.
GGATGAAGAGGTAAGCAGGTTGAGCAGAGGCCACTATGTTTGAAAAGTTGAATATAAAGATAATATTTCTGCATAGCCAAGGAGCCAAAGGGCCAAACCCAAAGCCAAATCTAAGATGGTGAATTTACCTCTAGTATATTTAAAAAAAAATGTCTAACACATTTTGTTACTCTTTTTTTAAATCTATGGGAGTTCACGTCAATGAGTAAGTTGTTACATGTAGGAACCCTGATAGCAATGAAGAGACAACTTCTTACTAACAAGAGGAGTAAGGCAGGATAAAAAGCAGACATCAGAATCTAAACACTGCAGTTTGGGTCACTGTGTGACCTACTCCATAAACTGATAAACTTTTTCTACAAAGGCCAGATAGTATTTTAGGCTTTGTAGGCTGTATGTTATCTGTTACAACTACTTAACGCTACCACTGTAACATAAGGCAGGCACACACTATACACAAATGAATGGGCATGACTGTGTTCCAATGGGGCTTTATTTCCAGAGTAAATAGAGGACCACATTGGCCTCATGTAGGTTACCATCCTGGTCTAATGACGCCCCCCCGCCGAAGGGGGTGCTATATTAAACACAATACCATGATTAACATTTATAATTATGACCTTAGCTCAGCAAGAAATACTTTATGTTCGATGTTCTCCATTTAAGAAGTCAGCAAAATCTGTAACGTGTATTATAGAGTCTATCTAGAATTAGAAAGAATTTGGGTACTTTAGGGATAAATACTAAGCAAATGAGAGAAAATAATCTAAAAAGAATAGCATATTTCCTATATATTTGCATAGCTGAAGTTCTTACTCCTATGGATTTCTATGCCAGTGTGTATATAATATTTACACATGTCCAATATGGTAGCCACCACACACATGTGGCTATTTGAGCACTTGAACTGTGGTTAGTATGACTGAGGGCATGAATCTTTAGCTTTATTTATTTTTGAGTTAAATTTTAAGTTTAGGGGCACCTGGGTAGCTCAGCAGGTTAAAGCCTCTGCCTTCAGCTCAGGGCATGATCCCAGGGTCCTGGGATCAAGCCCCGAATCGGGCTCTCTGCTCAGCGGGGAGCCTGCTTCCTCTTTTCTCTCTCTCTCTCTGCCTGCCTCTCTGCCTACTTGTGATCTCTGTCTGTCAAATAAATAAATAAAATCTTTTTTTAAAAATTTTACGTTTAAAAGCAGATATGCAGTTCAGTGATTGGTAAACTTTAAAATATGTTTGATACAACTTGGGTAAACTGTTTCAATATACCTTTTAGAAATCTAAATAGAGATCAGCTATTTTTCAGGAACACTTAGCACCTGACTTGAGCTGCATATGACATTATATTTCTCTTGGAAAAAATGACCAGTATATCTATCTCTGTAGTCTAGAATATCATTATGAAGGAAGTCAACATTTTTCCCCCTGTATTTGAAGAGTCAAGAACAAAGAGACCACAGAGAGTTTGTGACCCAGTGAGCAAATGGGAGAGAGGCAACTGAATCCACAGTCCTGTTATTTCAGCTCTGGCTCATCTCTTGAACGGTGATGGCTTACAAACTCTTTTTTTTTTTTTAAGATTTTATTTACTTATTTGACAGACAGAGATCACAAGTAGGCAGAGAGGTAGGCAGAGAGAGATGAAGGGAAGCAGGCTCCCTGCCAAGCAGAGAGCCCGATGCAGGGCTTGATCCCAGGGATCAAGACCTGAGCCAAAGGCAGAGGCTTTAACCCACTAAGCCACCCAGGCGCCTGCCTTACAAACTCTTAATGGAATCAAATTTCCCCTGAGATAGCTTTAAATCCACATTATTTGGCTAATGTGAATTTTGATGTTTGTGAATGGACCAATAACTGAAGTGATCAGTTGTAAACCCCAAAAGACAGGGCCCATTGTCCTCCTCAGGCTGCAAGACTGGAGGGGTGGCCCAGCACCTGCAGTTCCATCAAACATATGCATCTTGATGACCCTTCGAGAAAGAGCCAATAAGACCCAGAATTGTTCTTTGTCTAAATGTATGGCAGCAGAAGTAAAACCAGACCCAGGTATAATGACTCATGGTTAAGTTTTCTTCTTTTCCACTGCTCCTTCAAACTCATTCACAACAAAGGTGAAAATCAAAGGCAAAGAAAAGCAATTATTTATTTCTAATGTTCTCCAATTTGAGATCTCAACAAGAACCTTTTGGATAAGTTTACAACAGTTATAATTGTTACCTAAACTTCTTCCCTGCCTAAAGCCCAAAGAGTGATAATCAAAACATTAACAGGGTGTACACACTGAACACCAACCAATCAGAAGGAATGCTGGTGGGAGCTGGGAAGAAAGTTTCAGCAGCCACTTCACTTCAGGTCTGCATTATTCCTTACCTCCAACCACATTTGCTTTGTATTCCCTGCTTCAAGTTCCAGATGACCTCTAGAGAGCTGCACTGAGCTTGCAGCCACTTTGAAAAACTCTGGAATCCTTTCCAGCTCTTCCCAGATCACCCTGCTTAAAGTATTGGAGCTGGCAGTCATTACCCAGACCTGCAGTTTCTGGCATGGGTCTTATACTACACCACTCATGACCCAGAACAACAGCACAGCCTAATCACAGTACCACCCACTATGAGGCCTCTGCTGAAGACCCCGCCCCATGGCTCCCATCCAATTCCATCTTCCATCTTCACAGTAGCTGCAAATTTACCTTTGGATGCAGGACGTGACTACTCCATTGCCCTCATGGAGACCTGCCCCATTCCCTCCAACACACACATAGTCTCTATCCTCCCCATTCCAATAACCCTGTCAGGCCATATCTCAGCCTTCCTCCAAGATCTAGAGTCCTCTCAATGTGTGAAGACTCCTTCTGTGCTCATGTACCTTTATTCTCATTTGCCTCTGGGACATAAATGGATGGATATTTTATTTCATTTGGTGATTATTTCTCACATGTTTTGGTCCATCTATATTTGTAACTTGACAAAGAGCTGTAAAAAAAAAAAAAAACTAGGGGCGTCTTGGTGGCTCAGTTGGTTAAGCAGCTGCCTTGGGCTTAGGTCATGATTCCAGGGTCCTGGGATCAAGCCTCACATTGGGCTCCCTGCTCAGCAGAGAGCCTGCTTCTCTCTCTCTCCTTCTGCTTGCCACTCTGCTTACTTGTGCTCTCTATCTCTCTGTCAAATAAATAAAATCTTTTTTAAAAAATCATGTTAATTGACTGGAATTTAAGTTTTTACTTAAAAAAAATAATTTTTTTTCTAACCTAAGTATGCAGCAGATTGAATAAACAAAGACTGGATCATGATATAGTCATTCCATGGATATTCTATAGAATAGACACTAAGAATAAATGAGCTACCACTACCTTCACCAACATGGTGAATTTCACAAACATAGTGATGAAGTATGGTTGCATTTATATGAAGTTCAAAAGCAGTCTACACTAATTTATGACTTCAGAAGTCAGGGTAGTGGCTACCTCTGAGGAAGAGGAAGAGGAAAGGAATTTTAAGGTGGCTCAAGGGAGGATTCTGGAGGCTAGCAATATTCTATTTCTTGCCCTAGGTGATCTTTGCAAGGAAGAATTCACTTTATGACAGTTTACTGGACCATACGCTTATATTTTGTGCATTATGTACGTGTGTTACACTCCAATTAAAATGTTGAGAACTTGTTTTCCAATAGACATGAAATAAAAATAAAATAAATGACATTAAGTATTCAGTGATGAAGGCTGTTTCTCAAGTGTGAAATAGGTAATGAGTACTTTGATTTGATTTGAGGAACCTCACTGACATTTCTAATGGTACCAGAAATTTCACCATTAGAATCCAGTCTTTGTGGTTAAGGCAGGATCCTGTTATATGCAAAAACTGGTAGAAAGTATGTCACATGTTATTAGGGATTAGCTCATCCTTATAATGCAGAGCTTCATGTGAGAGCTCTGGAGTCAGAAGGTGCAGTTCCCATACTGTGTCTACCATTTACTAATACTTTTGTCCTATTAAAAAGTACTTTAAGACTTAGACTGAGGGCACCAATAATTTTATTTTCTCACAGATTGTGTGGGTCAGGAATTCTGGGAAGTGCTCATCTCAGTGATCGTTTTACTCCCTGCACCATTGACCTAGATCACTCAGAGATTCTTAGTAGGCAGATGAGCTGGTCCAGATGCTTCAAAACAGTTTCATTCACAAATTTGTTACTGGACATGAAATGACTCAAAGACTCAGATTGCTAACCACGCATGACCTCTCTGTGTAGCTTGGTTTCTTCACAATATGGAAATCTCAGGGTAATCAATTTCTCACATGGCAGCTCAGGGCTCCAAGCATAAGTGTTCTGGTGATCAAGGCAGAAGCCACATTGCCTTTTTTGTTCCAGATGCAGAAGCCAAGTAGTGAAACATCAGCCATACTCTGTTAAGAGAAGTGGTCATAAGTAAACCAGATTCAAAGTGAAGAGACATAGGTCTGATTCTTTAATGGGAGAAGTCACAAGGTCACATTTTCAAAGAACATGCCGAATGAAAGATATTGGTGCAGAGATCTGTGGAAATAACCACCTACCATACTTACTGTGTGACCTCAGGTAAATCTTTTAAACTCAAAAAGATTGTTACTTCATTTGTGAAATGATGATAATGATAATAGCCAGTTCATGGGATTATTTGAGGACAGATGAGAAAATAAACATTAGATGCTTAACACAGTGCCAGGGTCATGGAAGAGATCAGGATACATTATTTATTTACCTCCATATTGAGGTAGCAGGAACTAAGTAAAGCTGAGGGGGACAGAAAGATGGGTCCAGAATAAAAGACAGAGGGTAAGCCTGGGCAGAAGGGCAGAGAGGGAAGGAATAAGCAAGTTGTACAATAAGGGATGTTTTCCAAGAAGGCAATTGTGGCTCAGGAAAAATGCTGGGCGAGAACAAAAAAACAAACTTTCTCAGCTTCCCAATTTTTTTCTAGGATTGCCTTGGTATTTTGTCAGGCAAGCAGTGGGAGATGACTTGTTTATAAAAGTCACTTTCATTAGAAACATCAGATTGTCTTCATTCTTGGGGTTGCCAAGGAAAAATAAAAGAGGGACCCTGCTTTTGACACATTCTGACATTGATAGCAAAGAGTAATCTTTCTTAAGTCTCTAAACAAATGAACACCAACCTTTCTGGGCCATGGTTTTACCCTGGGACTTGCCACGGAAATGGAAGAATGTAACAAACTTTAAGTGAAATAAATGGATCTCTTCCAAACAAGTCCCAGATGAGCCGGGTGAAGGGAATCTGTATTACCGGATGTTTTATTAATACTTAATGGAAAGAGCCAAAAATCCTTTGCCACTTGGCAGTGGCCTTTAAAAAGGCTTAAAAATAAGCCTTTTTAGCCAATGATAAGAACAGAAGGCTATGTAAATTAACACCTTGCACAGAATTAATGAAAGATTTTCAATCATAGAACTGCCTTAGTAAGCATTATGCCTCAGTTGGCAACTAGTTAAATGGTGTTTTATGTCATTTTTTAATTGGAAGAAAACAGAAATGTATGAAAGACAAAGTAGATAATAAACGTTATTGCAAGTTCTCTACATAGATTTAAAGCCACTCTTTCAGCTTGCCAATCAAGAACACTTATCAAACACCCAGTGGATACTAAATTTTAGCTGTGTGGAAGCCATAGCATCTACAGTCTCAGAATGAACACACAAATATGAGGATGGCAAAGTCATGTTGACTGTGATTCTATATGAAAGAGATGATTGCAACATTGGACTCTGAGCTTTCTAGCAAACAAACAATAAAATTTAAAAACTGCAAATATTTGCTTGATTGCTACCATGGGCACAGGCCTTTCTATGTACAGTGAGATATACAAAGCTGAGTAAGTTCCAACTGCTATTGTCATAAGTGTCATAATCTAGTGCAGGAGACTAGGGCATACATCAATAACCCTTTTATGAAGGTCATAAAGATCAAATATCATAATAGAAACAAAAACATCATTCTTTAGAGATATTTAAAATAGAGTGAGTCATTCTAACAGAGGTATAGTGAACAGAGAAGACTCATCAAAGAAGGTGGAATTTGAATGAGAGCCTTAAAGAGTAGGTAGTACTTTAGAGCAATGTCTATGGTCTAAGAATATCCAAATAGAACGAGCAAGTCAGGCAGGCTCTAGGAACAGGAAAATATAGGACTATTCCAGGAAGAAGTTGCTGAATGCACTGTAAGGTCCTTTTGTTTATTTTCAACACCCTGCTGGCATATGGTAGAAGCTCAAGAAATATTAGGTAAATGAATAAGGCACTGGGCGATAGATACAGAATTAAAAAGATAGATGGGGGAGTGGACAGGAAAAGAAAAAAAGAAAGAAATACTTGAATGTCCAGTCCAAAAGTTCAGATCTTATTTCCTATGTAATGACATGACAGATTGATGCCATCGGACAACCCAACCATATGGTACATGATGAATGAGAATCAGAGGGGACAGTGGCAAACATGGCAAACATGAACTTCTTTCTGTTTATTTCCCACTAACTGGTTTTATTCACATGAGTATACAGAAGGGGTGCTTGCCTAATTCATTAAATTATAAGAATGGTGTGGTGGACTGAGAGTTAAGTTATCACGATTTTACTTACAGCTCTGTAGTCTTTCTCCACAATATTTACAAAATTCTCAGGACTTGATCTAATCCATCTTTAAAATGAGTTAACTGTGGGAATAAAAGGCAGAGCGTAAGGAATATAATCGATGCTATTGTAATAGCATATGGTGACAAATGATAATACACTTGTGGTGAGCATAGCATAACATATAGATTTGTCAAATCCCTATGTTGTCCACCTGAAACTAATCTAACATTGTATGCCAACTACACTCAAATCAAAAAAAAAAAAAAAAAAAGAAAGAAAAAGTAGATAACTGTTATAATGTTTTAAGCCTTGAAGATGCAAGGGAAAAAAAACACCACTAGAACAAGATCAAATCATTTGTCAACATAAGAAATGAAAACTCTAGTATAATTAAAAAAAAAAAAAGGCTAAAAGAAAAATGCAATGAACATGCAGAAAAAAATAATTACAGTAAATAAGACAGATAAAAGTATAATATATTTGTTATATAAAAAGTTGACGTGGTTTGGTAAGAAAAATACCAAGAAATCAATAGGTAAATGGTAAAAAGACTAAATTAACTGAGAAATTACTCACATAAAAAGAAATATAAAGCAAAACAAGAAGAATTCAACATGGACAGTAAGAAAAACAATGCATGTTAAAATAGTGAGTTGTCATTTTCTAGATGAAGAACAACTATGCTTTAATGTTAATAGCCAATTCTGCCAGGGTTGCAATAAAACATGTACTTTTTACATTTTTGTGGAAGGATTATTAAGTATAGCAACTCTTAGAAATCTACTTGACAGGATGTACCAAGAGCCATGATAACTGTGAATCCTATTCATGGGACTTAGTCTAGAGAAAAGTCCAAAAGAAGGGAAATTTACAGATTTGAAGAAATTAATTTCAGTGTAATTATAACAGTGAAAATCTGAGAAAGGTAAAGTAAATTTAACAAGCAGGTATTGAATCGTGCTCTGTGAATGTAAGGGCCTACTTAGCCAGAGCAAGCCATTTTGTTGTTTATGCAGTAAACTTAGATTGACCCTGCCCCCCACCCCCAGAGGAACTTACTTAGAAACAAGTCTGGGAAACCAGTAAAATATGACTGACCAGCCCCTGATAACAGAGCCCATATACCAGGACGTGTCAGGTCAGGGGGAGGTAACAGAGCCCAGAATACAAGGATGAGTCAAGCCAGGTGGAGACATCCAATCAGGAAAATACCTCCCTAACCACCCAAGAATGTGGGCCCTGCCTTTTGGGCGCCAATTCTGACCAGAGTGATAGGCTAGTTCAAATAGCTACTATAGGGTGAATTGTAATTCAATTGGCCACCTGTGTGTGGCCAGGTTCAACCACATGGCCTTTGCTCTGTAAAACTTAGTCTGTGAGACTGGGAGGGATCGTCTCTTTGCAAGAGATGGCCCTGGCCCCTGGCCGGTCAGTTTGATTCTCGATGCTTGGCACAAAATAAAGCTTTTGCTTGACCTTCGCTTTGTATCAGTCTCGCTCCTTTGACCATGGACCCAACAATGATAACAGTGAAGGAAGCCAGGAAGGTACAGCTGCTGCCATTAGCTCAATCAAGGCAAAACCTTCTGCTCATGCCCAAACACGAGAGCCATTCAAAACGTTTACAAAAAAGAGGCTATGAGCCTGCCCTGGGCCACATACACTCCTCCGACCTCCTAAGGCCAGGGCGCTGATTATGGGAAGCTCCTCAGAGTTACTGGCAGAGCCTTTAAAATATATACCTGTCTAAGCTCCACCATCAGGAGATTCTGCCTCAGGATCTACAGATTTCTGTTGTGGTTTTTCTGGTCCAGTTTCCCACACTGAGAAGGCGTAAAGAAAAAACACTGACACACAGATGTGTTTGACATTGCTGATCAGATCATTATGTTCGTCAAATGCTTCATAAAAGCATTGCAATGCACAATCATGAAAAATTAAATTGCTAGAAAATATGGCTTCCATTAATAGGGTGCTGGTGGCTCTAAATGAATGTTTTGTTTGCATAAATGTTAAACCTTTAAGTGACTGAGAAATTGTTATCATTAATGTTAGTGGTAAACTTTGTACTGGTCACCACTGAAATAAGTGACTGAAGTCTAAATGGACTTTTATGGCTCATCTTTGCTCATACCACTTTTAAAAACTTAGTGTCTATTATTAAAAGTATTCATAAAAATATGAAAGTATTCTAGAACTCACTAGCAATCCTTCCTTCTCTCTCTCTCTCTGCCCATGACATACTATCCCTACATGGAAATTCCACTTTGTCTATATCGTGTAAGAGTACCATCTTAACTGTTCCGTTTTTCCATGCTATAATTCTCAAGTTGTTTCCAATGTGTGTGATATTAACAAATCCTAATTGGTTGCATAATAGGAGCCGACAGCCTATATAGTATTAAACCACTTCTACACCACCTATTTTCTGTATGCAAATCAGACAGAAACAAATGTTTGGCCCCAGCTGGGCAAAATGTCCCATTTAGAATTCTTTTCCTCTTCTTTGTTCTTTGATGTTCTGCAAATGAGCTTTAGAACTCCACTCTTCACACAATTCAATTTTACAGACCCATTATCTGAGATATAATGTGGAGGTTAAATATATCAGGGCAGCCATTATGTGAAAATAATTAACAGTAATGAATAATGCACTAATTCCACTGATGAGAGATGGTTATATGTGTAATGAAGTGTTGGGGCAGCCCTGACAAATGAAATTAAAATATTTAAACACTGTTTTATGATATTACTTTGCTCATATAATTTCCTTTACCTACAATGAGCCACTTGGATTATCGTCATTATCTTGACAGCTCTGAAGGATGAAATAGTGCGGGTTAATGTGACAGCGATTAGTCAGCGGGAAAATCCATCACCCAGGGCAGAACAGGCTGAGGCAGAAAAGGCCTCTACGCTGTCCTGTTTCCAACACGAGAAGAATGATACTATCAACATCACTTCAATATTAAATGGATAGAATTATCTTGTCATTCACTTACAGCCTCTGAAGAACTACCTATTTGTACCTGCAAAGGAAAGGTCAGCCTTTCTTAATCACCCATAAAAATATGTTGATGGATTCTTTATATCAATAATAGTGACAGGAACAGAGACAGGAAAGAAGCATGACAATTTAAAAGCAAGAAGTTTCTCCCTCAAGTCCTTACAGTTTTTGCCCCGTAATTTCTACTTAAATTAAAATTGAATTTCAGAGTCCAATCTGTTGAGAAGGACACTGGTGTCCGCTTCCTCTCCTTCCTCTGAGATTATTACATCCGATTCCTATTTTGAAAGTAAATTCTACCTCTGCCAAACTTCATCCCGTGAATACTCTTTGGAATAATTATTCCTAAGCCTGTGTGTAACTGCCTTTCGAGATGCAAGTCTGAATTTTTAAAACCTGGTGATGTGTTAATCTATCTCCTCTTCATCAAAGTTGATACTAGAGTTCACTTTAAAATATGTGAGGGGAGAGGAAGTCATTGGTAACATGGGAGGGTGGGACTATTACATCACCAATATCCACTCACATTGTCATCATTCCAGTTTCTAAACCGACAGGAGGGAGACCATGTCCAGAAATCTTTTCTCTATATAATTTACGTAAAAAACGTAAAATCCTATTTTTTACTTTATTTTTCTTTTGCTTCAAAACAATTGTGAATGAGTGGAAAAATTGCTGCAATTAGAACAGATTTCCGGAGACTTGTGGTCTAGTTTTCTCTTTGCCTTTGGTTACATGATAACTTGCTTTGATTGTGCTCCCAGGAGAGTTAAAAAAAAAAAAAAAGAACATGCTCATTAAAGAATAAGGCCTAAGTTCTGCTCCACTTTCCTTTCGTTCTGATATATTAGAAATCCTCCTGTGCAACAATGCATCATTATTCAGAATGTGAAAAACAGCCATGTTTCATATGTTGATATTTAAAGTTAAGTTTGAAAGTCCATTTTCTTTATTTCAAGCCAGAATCTAATTCCAGAATAACAGGGCATCAGCTCTGCTAGCAAACCTTTGCTGGCCTGGTCCTGCTAGCATCAGGACACAACAGCACAACTAGGGAAGACTGGTATATTCATAAATACTTTTTAAAAGATAAAATATATAACTCAGTATGTCCTCTAATGCATGGGTGTAACAATAGTAAAGCTATCCCTACATCAATGAGGTAAGTATACAAATACCACGAAAGCATCATTTAGGGATTGAAATGCTCATTTTTTTTTTAGCTAACTTTTATAAGATGACATTCTTTTTTTTTAATTAACATATAATGTATTATTTGCCCCAGGGGTACAGGTCTGTGAATCATCAGACTTACACACTTCACAGCACTCACTATAGCACATATCCTCCCCAATGTCCATAACCCAACCACCCTCTCCATACCCTACCTCCTCCCAGGAACCCTCGGTTTGTTTTGTGAGATTAAGAGTCTCTTATGGTTTGTCTCCCTCCCGATCTCATCTTGTTTCTGAAATGCTCATTATTATGCAAATGGACAATCAAAGTTTTTGGAGAACCAAAAGCACAATATGATAAAACACTTGTCAGCACAAATATTAGGGGAATGTGATAATACTTACGTAAAGGGTAACATCAATTATAAAACATTAGTCTATTAATAATAGAACCTGCAGTTAAATCAAAATATCATGACCCATTATGTAAGGGGTGGTATTGTAGTTACTCGATAATTTATGTAGATATCTAACTTGCAACGTCATACTTGAATGCGAATTCATTACCAGCTCCTATTGCTACCTCAGCAATACTTAAGGAAAATTTTTAAAAGAAAGAAAATTATGCACCACTCCAAAACGATCTGTGTAAGCAAATTTGAAAAGCGTATGACATCATGTATAACATACATCTCTATCGCAATAGGAAATAACCCTTGAAAACAATATTATCCCTTACCCATACTTCCTGCATTTGGTTTGAAAAAAAAAAAAATTAACAATTTGCTTCAATTATCTGACAATGAAGTGCCCCAGTAATAAATCTAACTTTAAAAAATCATTTCCAGCAAATTACTCCCATAAAATCAATGAAGGTCAGGCTCAGCTGTAGCAACGAATAAATGACATGCTATTGACAGGCCAGATTGACTTAATTGTCATTTATAAAGGTTAAGGGGATAAAACAATCTAACAGAAAGAAGATGTTTACAAAACAAAACAAACAAAACAAAACAAAACAAAACAAAAAGGAGATGCCGAGATAAAGCCAGTTCAGCAGGAACAGCCTCAGAGTTCTCCTGGCCTGGTCCCAGGGCAACAAGCCCCGCCATTCCAAGTCTCGCAGCTTGTCTGTTTGATTGGGTCAATATTTATCTGCTTTGGGGCTGCTTTGTGATCTTTCTACCTTTTATACATTGAAGTCATGAAAAGATTTTCTGCTAATAGAAAATGAAGAATTGATAAAATTGAGTAACAGTAGGCAGGTTAAAAGCAGTTTGACCCACTCCAAAATTCCAGTGGTTGTATTTTTGAGAATAGCAAACACTGAGAGAAGACAGCTTGCTGTTTCTCTGATAGGAAGGAAAACAGCCTGCTAATTGTGACAGTGGTCTTCACCAGATAAAACCTAGATTTTAAACATTAATATTTTGTTCAAAAATAATTCCCCAAAAAATCCTGTTTGAAAACACTGTGGAACAAAACCAAATCAATCTGGAAGGATTTTTCTAGCTAATAATTTCCTGTAAATGTTTACAGTGTTTACTACGGGATGATAGGTCAAACTGCTTTGCCTGTGCAGATTCCTCAGAATTGACTCCAAAACTTGTCTTACCGGGAAATGTCCAGGATCCTTCCTCTGAATCATAACACGGACTCTCAGCTACTGCTTTAATGGAAACGGAAGCATACTGAAAAAATCCAGGTCTCCGGAAACCATAGCTTCACAGAATCTCTAAAAGTGAAAAGAACCATAGATCATTGCACCCGGTGTCTTGGCTTCAAGTTTCAGAGAAAGAAACCCAGAAGCAGAGGGAGTAAGAGAAGCTTCCCTAAGGGCCCAGGTCAGAACTAGTGCCCCTGTCAGCTGATTTCCAGAGCAATGTGTTTAAACACTTAGCTTTGACCTAAAATGTTAAAAGGGAAGAAGTATTTTCTGCTTCCTATAAACACCTGTTTATCAAAATATATCCTCTGGGGTGCCTGGGTGGCTCAGTGGGTTAAGCCGCTGCCTTCGGCTCAGGTCATGATCTCAGGGTCCTAGGATCGAGTCCCGCATCGGGTTCTCTGCTCGGCAGAGATCCTGCTTCCCTCTCTCTCTCTCTGCCTGCCTCTCCATCTACTTGTGATCTCTCTCTGTCAAATAAATAAATAAAATCTTTTAAAATATATATATATATATATATATATGTATGTATATATATATATATATATATCCATATCCTCTGGTAATCTCAAATGTGTCTGCAATTACATTCTTCATTGCTTAAAAGAGCAAGAACGAAGTTTTTCAAATGAAAAACTTTCCTCTTCTCCCCACAGTGAACAACTCCTCCCAAAATCTGGTCCTTCCTCACATGGACACCCCCGTCACTCCCAAGCCTTAAAACAAAACAAAAACAAAAACAAAAGGAAACAGGAAAAGAGGAAAGGAAAAAGGTAGGGTGGTAGGTGGGGAGGAGTGAGGGAGGAAGAAAATTCCAGTTAACTTTAATCTCCAAAATTGACTTAGCTATCTCAAATCCTTTGCAGAAAGTGAAAAAGCAAATAAAAACCTTTCCACAGAAAAGGAAATAAATGTGAATTTTATGTGTTTTAGTAACACCCAAAAACTATGTATTCCTATCTTTTAGGACATTCTGAAGCAATAAATAAAAACAGAAAAATGGCTAGGTTATAAGTTAATTGGTACACTATGGATTCAATATTTGATTATTATTTTTTATTTTGAGAGAGAGAGAGAGCATGCACACATATGTGTAATGGAGAGAGGGGCAGAGGGAGGGGAGAGAGAATCCCAAGCAGATTCCATGGTTAGTTAGTAGGGAGCATAATGAGGGGTTCTATCCCACAACCTTGAAATCATGACCTGAGTTGAAATCAAGAGTCATGAGCCACTCAGGCACCCCAACTGAGGTGCCCCTATCTGAGCCATCCACATGCCCCAATATTTTCTGCTTAATGAGTTCCTAAATGTTGAGAAGCTAAAATCACTAAGTCCTTCCTCAGTTAATAAGAGAACATTTGTTCAAAATTCAAGCATTAATTCTCAGTCCACATTCTTTTCCTAGTAGACCCCATTTTGTACACTATTTCATTTATAATAACAATGTTAAACTCACACATACACTCCCAAAATAGCTGTATGCACCAAAGGCACAATTCATAACAGTCCCAAAATTTCAGTTGCAAACAATTGTTCAAGAGAACTTCACTTTACATATATGCCTAAACAGTGTTTTCCTGGAGAAAAGCAAAGTGGCAAAAGGAAATTTGTTCTTAAAATGAGAGTTATATCTCTCTGTGTATCAAAAAAATAAATAAATAATTTTTTTTTTAAAAGGAGAGTTATATTACAATACAACCCCAAAGTAATATGACTTCCTTATATGTGGAAAACCTGAATTCTGGAAGCTATGGCTCAAAGGATGGTTAGTGGCCTTGTTAGTCCCATCTATAAAGTAGAAGTAAAATTTTTTAAATCTTTTTATTCCAGTTGGACTTTACAAAGATGGATAAGTCCCAGTTTGGCACCTCCAGCATATAAGGGGTAAAAACATATAGACGGGCTTGCACAGAGTCCAGGAACAATCACAAATGATTTAGTTGTTCTCAGTTTACACATCCAAGTCACACTCCACTCTCAGGCACATCCACCATGAGGACCCAGGGTATGCACAGAGAGCCTTTAGCCATCTGCAGTTCAAGTGTGATCTCAGTATAAAAGATTTTCAAAACTACAACTCAAGCACAGATTTCTCTCTCAAGATCATCATCACTTTTCTTGACTTCCACCAAGATCAACCCTGGACACAGAAATCATCACCTTCCATGAGACACGTTTCTATTGGCAAATTTGCCACTTCTCCTAATGGCACTATCATCCTTACTTCAGCTTCTCCATCCTCTTCTCTTTGCCCAACCAATCACATAGCACTGACTCCTATTCCTGTTGCATGATCGTTGCCACATTTCCTTTTCCTTGCACTTCCAACAAACCAATGTGGCTCAGCCCTCATTATTTCGTAAAGAAGCAATATCCCTAGAGACTAGCCTCCCATCTTTCACCACCTCCAAGGATTAAGTTTCTCAGATGATAAAACTGCAAGACTTGATCTTGACTACAGAATCCAAACACTTCAGTCTCCATTCCAAACCCTTGCAATCTGACCCCCATATTTCCCAACTAATATACTTTCTTCCCAGTTTTATCCATGGGATCCCTGTTCCTTATCATGTACTATTTCCCCAGATGTACCTTACAAGTTCCCTCCTCACGACTTGGCCCAGATGAAGGATGCAGATTCCCGCACTTTGTACCTCCATCAGTTCTGAAATGGCCCATCTCCATCTCTCCCACCCAAATCCTACCCATTCCTCAAGGCTGATTAAATAGTCTCCCTGCTTTCTGCTCAGAGATGATTATTTAGTCTTGCATTTATTCATATTTACTTAATAAGTGTCTACTCTGGGAATAGTAATAATTTAGGGACCAACAAAAAAATGAAAGAGAAGAACTTGGAAAAAGTCCCTTAACGTTACCAAGCTGTGAAGTAAACAAACCTTCTTGTTGTTGATTGTTGTTGTTGTTTTAAAGATTTTATTTATTTATTTGAGAGAGTGAGAGAGAGAGCATGAGAGGGCAGAGGGTCAGAGGGAGCCTGACATGGGACTCGATCCCAGGACCCTGGGACCACGACCCGAGCCAAAGGCAGCTGCCCAACCAACCGAACCACCCAGGCACCCCAACAAAACTTGTTCTTAAAGATCTCTCTTGTGTGAGAAGAGAGATTACTTCTGGAAAGTAAGAAGCTCCACAGGAAAGAGCTGCTAAGTGCCACAGAGGCTGAGGAGGGAGAGAGCCCTTTAGGTGGATAAAATGGTAGAAATATGTGCCTTGGAAATGAGGAATGGGCAGTGTTTGGGCAGGTGGATGGAGGGAAAAGACGTTTTCTGTGGAGAAAACTGGACACAAAAGCATTCCAGTGAAGGGTAGTGGTTTTCTATAATCGTCTTGGCACTGGGCCTCTGATGTTGGTTCCTTTATAAAGGCACCAGCTGCTGGAAAGCTTCTATTAGGGAGTTTTTTCATGCCTGATATTGGTAGGCTATGCAGTCACAAGTTAAAAAGAGAGATCTGACAATCAACTTTATGAATCCTCAGCTATAAGCATCTGTGCAAAATTGTATAATTTTAAAGCCTGATTGCTTGGAGAAATAAATATAAACACTGTGTTCAAAATTCAGGAATCTTCAGACATGCAAGATGTAGGAAGTGTGGCGAGATTTTCAAAGAAGACGCTGCACCCTGTACCTGATGTTTTTGACTGATGCAGACACAGTCCATGGTTAGGTGAGCATGATTACAACTTGCCTGGAGAAAGGAAGGCTGAGTCACTACTTGATAACTGTCATGGAACATAGCACTCCATGAAACATGTAGCATGGGATGACACAGATAATCTGAGACATACCCTGAATCCCACCGAAGTCATGGCTTTTTAAATATTAACTATATGAGGCACAGGGATGATCCTGATAGCTAGAAGTATAGTGTAGGTTATACAAAAGCCATTCTAGTTTTCATTGTTTTCAAGTCTAGTCTTCTTCAGTGAAACCCGACCTGGTGATTGGCAATTTGAGCCAACTGAAAGAGATAGTTGTCAGACAAACACAATTGTTCAACTCTATAATCGGGTTTCTTGGAGGGAGGGATTTGTTCCACATAGATTTGAATGACCAGGCATATTGCCTCAAAGGCAAACTGGCACTGACAACATCCTTCCCACACCATAACTTGATTGGAATCCTGGCTCTGGAGCATTCTCTTTGTATTTCAACACATTTTTATACTTAAAATATATATTTAAAAATAATAGAAAGATTTTAGAAAAAAAAATCTTTAACTGAGATTAAAAATTTTTTTTCCATTTATTCTGAGTAAAATAATTTCAATCAAGGTCCTCAATGTATTCCAGAAACTCAATATGATTATGCTACTTGATTAAAAAGACTATGGTACAATGATGGCACATTTCACTCTACCAAATACTAGGTAAATAGTGGAGTCAAATTGCTCATCAATTTTTCTCAGTGCCCAGACCAATACATAAACAAATAAGAAAGTGAGAATTTAAACAAAGAAAGTAATAACACATTCAGAAGGCCAAAAAAAGCACACATAAACTTATTCAATGATAAAATTAGGATTTCCCACGTACAGTATGTTTAAAGATGCATTTGGCCACAAATATCAGAAAGCCTAACTAATAGAGGCTAAAATAATGAAAGACATTTAATTATTTCACACAATCTGTCTGGAGTGGTTCCAGAACTGGCTTAAAAGCTCAGTGAAGTTAGGGAACTGGGTCAGTGTTCTCACCAAAACCTTTGTGCTTGTGGTAGGAGAGCTACTTGAGTTCCAAGTATCATACACACAGAGCAGTGACCTCAACAGGAGGGCAGCCTGGGATGCCTGGGATTATCAATATGGCTGCACAAGTAGAACTGGAAAGAAGGGAGGATGGCTTTTATATAGTGGCTGAGACTCACAGGGGTTAGCGTACTTTATCTTCTAAGAGTGTTCTCACACACTTATACTTGAAATCAATAAACTCCTCACATCTGACACTACAACTCCCCAGTCCACACAGCTCTTTGAAAAACCATAGCAGAATCTCTCCCCATCAGTCTAGTTACTTCTTTCTAGAAGAAAAAGAAAAGATAAACTATCAATGTGAAGCTGTTCTTTGGCAGATGTAATGTTAGGAGGCAATAACCAGTTCAAAACAAGTGGCAGGTAGTCTGATCATGGGAGAGGCTAAGAATTGATGGTTCACTGTGGAGGAGGGGATAACATGGCTTTACTAAGATTATGGAGATAATTGAAGATAAAACTAGCTATCACTCTATACTCATCCTGCTATCAGTCTTCAATGAACCTATTTCTACTCATACTTTCTCATAAATTCAAGCACCAGCAATTAACTTGTTAAAAATGTCCACAATTTTGAAAACAGTAAACAGTGATATGTGTGTGTGTTGTATGTTTATCCAGACCCAGGGATAAACCTACAATTCTGCATTTAATTATTTATTTTTCCTGGAGTTATTAAACTGTCAGATGACTTTTGTTTACTGAGGATGTTTCCAACAAGGTAAACACTAAGGACACAGAGACTTTAAGTTATGGTTTAGTCCTCAGAAAATTACTTTAAAGTTTTTTTAAACATATCTTGGGGATCTGAAAACATTTGAAGGCCTAAGGTTCCAGGACATCCTGAACTAAAATAGGTTACATTTGAAAAGTGTTAACCAGGTTTCTAAGAAAAAATATAAACAGAAGTACAGATATTCAATAAGATGATAATGTTGCTGAAAGAATGTAAAGGTGAAAATAACCTGACACTACTTTGAAAATGTTATAGAAAAGGTCAGTAGTTGATCCTATTCTAACCAACTTGTATCATCTATCAACCAGAGATACTGTATTTTTTTTAATCCCTCTTGTTAGTTAAAAACACAGCCCTCTAAAAAATAAATCTTGCCTTCGTATCAGCTTTTTGTTTTATTCGAAACTCAAAACTCATCCCCATGAAGCATTTTAGAACTGTATTAGTGAAAATATAGCATGGATTATTTTAAGAGTGGATCAGCTATGCTGCTAGGCTACATAGAGAATGCATACGGCATGAACTTTGGATTCAGAAAGAACTAGATTTGAATGCCTACCCTACCTTTTACCAGCTGTTTGACTCATTGCCATTATACATAAGTATTCTGAACCACCTTTTTAAATTGCAAAGTAAAGATGAATAAAATAGTTATTTTGTTGGGGTGTTAAAATGATTGAATTTGACAGTGTATAGCAATTACTTGTACGAGGTAGACACTCAAAAAAGAGCAGCCATCTATAGAACAGACTATAGATTTCTAGAAGGAGAGTTTCACACTTCCTATAATTGTAGATAAATGCCTGTAAAAGTAAGGATCCTTTAAATAGGAAAACTACTTAGGAGAACCAGATTTTAGTATGCTTTGAATCTTTACCACATAAGATAGATTAGTCTGCAGAAAAATTCCCCTCTCCCCCTCATTTCCATAGGAGACATACCCTTCTTATTTCACTGGTCTTGGGTCTGACCATGTTTCTTATTTTGGCCAATGGGATGTTAATGGACATGAGGCAAATAGAGACTTGAAATATTTTTGAGCATTTGGCCTGCCTCCTTGCCTTTGCTGCTGACCTCAAAAGAACATGTCTACATTAGCCCACTGATCCTAATAAACCCAAGAGAGACACCTGGAGCACAGCCAAGCTGTGTTCAGTAAGCCCAGCCTTGATTTGCAATGCTCCACATACAGATATGAATGAGTCCAGCTGAACCTAGGCTACAGAAGCCAAATAACATTGTAAGAATAAAGAATTACTGTTTTAAGCCACTGAGTTATAGGGACAGTTTTTAAGTAGTACTTCTTTGGTATTGACTAACTTGTACATCACATATTTGCTGTTGTACTTGGAGAGTTACTGTGGGCACATTCTTCTGGTCATACCATGGATTTTATTTAAGACATATGACTTGAGTACTTACCATGTGGTAGGACTGTTTTAGGCATGGAATTACAGCAGTATACAAATGGGCACAAACCTGAGTCGAGACATGTGTTTAGGATCCCTTGCCTAGGTTAAAATACAGATTCTTCAAGTGATCTTGTAGGTAATTATTGCCAAGGATTTTAAACATCAATTAAAAAACAAGAAAACAAATACAAAAAGCATTATATATTCTTCCCTTCTCCCTGGATAGAATATAATGTAACAGCAAATTCTTCTCAATTAGGCCCTTTGTACTTCCAAAGATAGTGGATACTTCTTGTCTTTCAGGTTAATCTGAGGAAAGCAGTTGTTCTAAATGGACAAAACCAAACAATTTGAGCAAGTACTCAGAGCAAGACAAATTATTGATAAAAAGAAGGAACAACAAAACAAGTGGCATCAAAAATAAATCACTGAAATCTCACTTCTTTTCTTAACATACTTTTAATAAAATATTCTTACATAATGTATTTTATTTTCCTTAGAAGAGTTTAATTCCAGTGTTGGCAAATAGCAGTTTGACTTAATAGGCATTCGTCTCTACTAACACCCCATAGATGCAATAATATTCAACATGCTAGATTAAAGATTCTAAAATTATGTTTGAATACATAGTCAAACTAAAAAAGAAAAGAAAGGAAAGAAAAGGAAAAAGGAAAAGGGAAAGGAAAGGAAAGGAAAGGAAAGGAAAGGAAAGAAAAGAAAGAAACTAAGTCCTCCAGATGTAAGAATGAATGGAGAACTAAAAGTCAGGGCAGCAGTTTCACTAAAAGCTCAGCCACTCAGATACATTTTAAAACCAGATATGATCATAGGAGTTGTGGGGCTCTTTTTAAGGCCAATGTAGGAACAAGCAAGGTAATACTGGCAGAGAAGTTTAGATGAAGCCCTTTTAGAAAGCCAACATCTTTAAAGTCCCACCCAGTTAGTGAAGTGGACTGGAAAAACTTACTTTTTGCTAGACATTGTATGAAAAACTGCTTATAGACCTGTCTCTTGGAAGGAAAAAAAAAAAGTTGTTTATAAAAATGAAAATTACCTTGTACCTTGTGAAGATGTGGAGGTCTAGATTTATATCATCCCTATGTTGTGAGAGTCTGAGCTGAAAAATTAAGGCCCCTGGGAACCTGGCCAAAAAAAAAAAAAGAAAAAAAAAAAAAGTACAATTGCCACAAAGAAAAAATATATTCAACCCAAGGTACATGGGAACTTCTAGGGAAACAAAAACAAATAAAATCCCATGTCAAACATGAGCTCACAATGAAAAATCAAGGGAACAAACCACCATGAGGTAGCATCAGAAGATGTAAACAACTGAGAAATGGCACTACAAATAAAATAACTTGAAGGGAAAATAATAATAAAGGTCTGTCCAAAATTATCATAAAACAAAGAGAAACCATGATGAATTAGAGTAAAAAATGAACTAAAAATAGGTAGACTTAAATAACAACAAAGTAGAACTTCTAAAAGCAAACTGCAAAAGCTAACACAGGAAGACAAAAAGATGACCCATTAAAAAAGCCAAGAAACAAATTATAGTGATACAAGCTAAAAGACATTGGAATATCTTCAAATATTTGGTGAAAATAACTATCAAATTAGAATTCACTGGAAAGCAAAACTCACAGTTTTCATTTTTTAAAAACAAGATTTTATTTATTTATTTGACAGAGAGAGAGATGAGAGGGAACACAAGCAGGGGGAGTGGGAGAACGAGAAGCAGGCTTCCTGCTGAACAGGAAGCCCGATGTGGGGCTTCATCCCAGGACCCTGAGATCATGACCTGAGCCAAAGGCAGAGATGCTTAATAACTGAGCCACTCAGACACCCTGAAACACTGAAAATTCTACCATTTACAGATAATACATTAAGTAACAAAAAAACAAACAAAAAGTGTGTTTTCATTAAAAAGAAGTTAATAATTTCCTTGTTATGCAAGAAAATTGGTGTGCAAAGGAATTGTAAAAATGTAGGTGAATCTAAAGAAAGAATAACTTCTAAAATTTAAAAATTCAAGAATATTAATTATAGTAATAATAATTAAATATGTTAAAGCATTATATGCAAAGTGAAAGTAAAATACTGAACAACAATAACATATACAGTTGATTAGAATCAAAATATTCTCAGAACCTTATTGTTCAGTAGGAAAATAGAAATATTGATTGCTTTTTTATATTAAATCAACTATGCTGGTAAAAATTTAAGGGTAATTGCAAAAATAGGCATTAAATGCATAACTTCCAAATTAAGAGATAAATGGAAATAACAATAACAACAACAACAAACTCAATAAATTAGAAGGAGAAGAGGAAAAGGAAGTAATGAAAAGCATGGTAAATATAAACCACAAAATAATATGTTATAAATTAGTCCACCCAAATCAGAAATCCACTTAATATAAATGGACTAAACTTCTTTGTTGGAAGATAGAGATGTTCAGATTAAAATTAAATAAAAAACCAGGGGCTCCTAATGGAACAGAACAGAGAGCTCAGAAATAACTCCACATGAATATAATCAACTGATTTTTGATAAAGGATCAAAGACAATAGAGAAAAGATAGTCTTTTCAACAAATCATTCTAGAACATCTGAACACCCACATACAAAAAAAAAAATGAATTCAGATGCAAGACTTCTACTCTTCGCAAAAATTAAGCCCAGTTGTATCATAAATCTAAACATAATTGCAAAACTATAAAACTCCTAGTAGATAGCATAGGAGAAAATAAAAATGACCTCAGGTTTGATGATGACTTTTTATATACAAAACCAAAGTGATGATCCATGAAAGAAATAATTGATAAGCTGTATTTCATTAAAAGTAAAAACTTCTGCTCTACAAAAGACAATGTCAAGAGAAGAAGACAAGCCACAGACTGGTGGAAACTATTTGCAAACGACATATCTAAGAAAGGACTGTTATCCGAAATATACAAAGAAGTCAGAACTCAACAATAATAAAACAACCAACCTGACTAAAAGTGAGCTAAAGACATGAATAGACACTCAGCAAGGATATACAGATGGCAAGTAAGCGTATGAAAAAACAATCGACATTATAAGTCATTAGGGAACTGCAAATTAAAACAACAAACTAGGTATCACTACACATCCATCAGAATGACCAAAGTCCTAAACACTGACAATATCCAATGCTGGCAACAGGAACTCTTCTTCATTGCTGGTAGGAAGCCACTATGGAAGACAGATTTGCAGTTTCCTACAGAACTACACATTCTCTTACCATACAATCCAGCAATCACATTTGTTGTTATTTACCCAAAGGAGTTAAAAACTTATGTCTACACAAAAAACATGCACACAGATATTTACAGCAGCTTTACTTATAATTGCTAAAAACCAAGCAACCAAGATGTTCTTCTGTAGGCAAATGTGTAAATGAACTGTGGTACACTCCGAAAATGAAATATTGGAGCACCTGGGTGGCTCAGTGGGTTAAGCCTCTGCCTTCAGCTCAGGTCATGATCTCAGGGTCCTGGGATCGAGCCCCAGGTCGGGCTCTCTGCTCGGTGGGAAGCCTGCTTCCCCGTCTCTCTCTGCCTGCCTCTCTGCCTTACTTGTGATCTCTCTGTCAAATAAATAAATAAAATCTTTAAAAAAAAAAAAGAAAATGAAATATTATTCAGCAGTAAAAAGAAATGGGCTATCAGGCCATAAAAGACATGAAGGAACCTTAAGTGCACATGACTAAATGCAAGAAGCTAGCCTGAAGAGACTGTGACCATGTGATTCCAATTATAAGACAATCTGAAAAAGGTGAAACTATGGAGACAGCAAAAAGATTACTGGTTAACAGGGATCAGCAGGGAGAGAGGGATGAATAGGAGGAGCACAAAGGATTTTTAGGACAATAAAACCATCTTGTGTGATACTATAATGGTGGATATATGTCACTTCACATTTGTCCAAACTCATGGAATGTACAACACCAAGAGTGAACCCTCAAGTATGGACTTTGGATGATAACAATGCGTTAATGTAGGTCCATCAATTGTAAGGAATGGACCGCTGTGTTGGGGGATGTTGATGATACGGGAGGTTATGGATATGTGGAGGTAGGAGTATATGGGAAATCTTTGCACCTGCCATCCAATACTGCTATGAACCTAAAAGTGCTCTTAAAAAAAATTTTTATTTTTTAAATTTTTTATTATAAAACTCTTCTAATTTAGTTCTATTTAAAAAAGGATCCATATCAAATGGATGATATTCACTGAAAACCATATCAATACTGATATCAATAATAAAAGATAGTTTAAATAAAAATTCTTTGTAGAAAAAAATATATATTCTAAATAATTCTTCATTGGTTGCAAAAAATAATAGAAATTGGAAAACACTTAAAACTGAATATAAATAAGCATACTTCCACAGATGGTAGAGACCATCAAGGGGACAGAGTAAATGCGCTTCCAAGGAAAAACCTTTGCAAATTTATATTGCAAGTTCTAGAATTTCATTTTCATGACTAAAAATTATTGTAAAATAACTTGTCTAAACCTAGAAATTTTTTTAATCAACAAATTCAGCATAATACCAAAGGAGAGGAGAATGAGCAAATCTAAGACAAAAAGTCTGGCAAAAACCTAAGTATTGATCAGTAGAGGAAAATGTAGTTTTACCTCCACCCTCTGTCCCCATTTTATTTCTGTTAGACAAATATTTTTTAAGGGCCTACAATGTACAAGACACCAAAAAGGGGGCACTCTAATGAATCAGACACTTTCATCACACACCATGAATCCTGTCCTCAAAGAGGTTTCAGACTACTAAGAGAGATCAGCTCAGAAAGGTATCCATTGGATAAAATATGACAAGTGCCCAGAGGTTTTTCCTGTGTGATATGTGACCACAGAAGATGGACACTAGCCCCAGTTTGTGGTTCAAGATTGGCTTTGAAAGAAAAGGCCATGCAGGTTTCCCAAGGCATCAAATTGGTTTTGTTTTGTTGTATTTTGGTTTTTTTGTATGCATAATGTAGCTGTCGCAATTTAAGCAAAATGTACTAGAGAATTTAAATGTCTCTGAATTTTCCTGAAATATCTAAAACAGGCTCACAAGTAATTCATCAACTTCTCAATTGCATTGCCTGAGGTAACTCAAAGGAAGGACAGAAAAAAACAACTGTTACTTATTAGTAGCCCTAAGCAGATATAGGGACTGAACTGTGACATCTCTTGCAAGATCCGTGCTGAAACTGAGTACAGCTTTCGGAAACAGTTCCTTAGGGTAAGTAAGCACCAGCATATGACAGCACAATATAACTTTTTTGTATTCCAATGTAAAAATTCCAACCATCAGATGGGAAAGAAGACAAGGACCAGGGACACAGGTTACCATCATAATGTCTGTTTCTAGGTACTTGGGAAGGACAAACAGAAAGTTTGTCATGTTTGCCATGTTCTTTCCAAAGAACAAAGAACAAAGAAAGTGATTGAAAAACATGGCTCAACCTCATAGGATTGACTGTTACAACACAAAAGAAAAAAAAAGAAAAGAAAAGAAAAAGGAAGAAAAGAAAAGGAAGTGACAAATCCCTTGAAATGTTTTTTATTTAATCATGTAAAATTTTTAAAGCAAAACTGATTAAACTCCCTCAAGTAAATTTCGATGTCTTATGTCATTCCCATCTACCCATAGATGAGGCTTCTTGAACTTTCCCCTTGGCTCCAAAGCCAAAATGAAAAATTATAACTAAGGAAAACAGCAGATAGTACTTTGTTCAACAGATCTCAGCCACCTTGCTGCCATGTGGTTCTCCTGGGACATTCTAGTTCTGACAGTGAATGTGGCATATCAGAAAAAATATCACCTAATCTGCAGCATTTTCCGAGGCCAAGCCTCACTCAACTCAACCATCTGGTACAGTGGGTGTTCCACCAGCTACCACTCCACGAAGGGCTTCTCCATTACCCATTCCTGCCAAAGTTACTGCCTCTCTCTACTTTATTTCCTCTCAGATGTTTCTTTTTGGAAGACTGGTATTTGTGGCAATCTGATATCCAGTTCATTGTAATTTCTTTTATGTATTTTCTACTTCAAATGTGTCAGGCTGGCTTGAGGGAGATCATGCTGTTCGGGGGACAGTTACAGGAATTTCAAGATAGGTTATCACACTTTGAAATGTGTGTGTGTGTGGGTGGGTGGGTGGGTGAGAGAGCATAGGCGCCCGCAAACGTGTGATTTGGAATTTGAGTGCTGCAGACAGTAAGTCCCTCAGAGTGTGTTTTGTCTGTCTGCCAGGGCGCGTTTTGAGTTTGATCAATTTCCACGGCAAGAGCTCTCAGGAGTCAAGAAGCAGCATGTCCTCCGGGAAGCCAGTGGAATTCTCTCCAGGGATGCTCAGTAAAAGACGAAGTTAGGAAAAAAAATGTACAGGGCATTGAAACTCCACAGCACCTTGCCAAATAAGACCCAGCCATTTGCCACTTGTTTCTTAAAATTTAGATTGTACTGGGCTTTGGGGGCTTTCTCTTTCTTTACCTAGACTTTCTTTTGCAATTATCAAAAATTAGGTCTGATTGTGCTGGGCTTCTCTTGGTTTTCAAGCATATCACAGTTATTATTTTAAACAAAGGTCAGTTCTCCCCCTGGTTAGGGAAAAGAGAAAAGCATCTGTGGTTCTGGTAGCAATACGATGCTCGGTTCAATTTCACAGTTGGTGTGAAGGAATGGGAAAACTGAAGGCAAAAGGCACTTTTAGGTATCTGTAATGTGAACTTAATATTAGAAGAAGTTTCTTTAACCATAGTAGAGACGTTTCTATTCTATGGCTTAAGTTATTCTATGGCCAAGCTTTTATTTCTTCTTAAAGAAGAACTTTCCACCCAGTGCCACCTCAGTAGATGTCCAGGAGTCAGAATCATACCCTGCATACACACACACACACACACACACACACACACACACACACACACACGGGCAGAGGGGAGCTCCCTGTGGGGTGTGTGTGTGTGTTATATCCTAAGGAAAGAAAACATAAACTGCCTCTTCTTTTTAGCTTGGCTATTAACTTCCAGTCAAACCACAGTTTTAAAGTAAAGGAGAAGACCACACTAATCTTGACTGTACAATTAAAGGCTCTAAAGTCACAAATAAATTACTTTTAAAAATTAAATTCTAATAGCTACGCCACTTAGAAGAGAACTATTGTAGTGGAATCTCATGGATACAGTAAGTCACATGAGGCATGTAAAATTCTACACTAAAGAGTATGTCAGAGTAGAAAACTCATCATCCCTCCATGCAGGTGTAACTGAAAATTTCCATGTGTGGAGGAAGGAGCAGTGAGGGAAGGGAAGGTTCAAGAAAGGACTAGAGTAGTAAAGTGAAAAGAAAAGAATTTAGGTTGATTGTTTGGAGACTTTGTAGGGATGGGGGTTGGTAATGGGAATGTTTATATCATTACTTGGAGATAGACAAATGTATGCATGTGTAAAAGCCCCAATATTCAAAGAATATAGAGGGATCTCACTTGAGCTTTGGAGTGAAAAACCCAAAGGTCTGGCCTCAGACTCAGTCATTTACCAGCTAAGAAGCTGGGCCAGTCTATCCTCTAGAAGCCTGCATTCCTTCATGTGAAACTCGTGAGATAACCATTTCTTCCTTGAAGCTTTGTCATAAAGATTAAATCACGGAACTATCAAACAGGTTAGCACAGTGTTTGGCACACAGTAAGTAGTCATTACATGTTGACGTTTTTCCTTTCTGTTTTCTCTGCCCCACTTGCCACTATCCCCACTTGGACCAAATGTGAGAGTTTGGAAATGTTATCATCGGAAATAAAAATTCCATAAACATGGGTTACATTTTGACAGCAAGCTATGCAGTCACCCAGCTGTCCCTGTCCTCACCTATTTTAATGATACAATTTTTAATCAACCCCTTGCTAAGCACTACGTGAGTGAGCTAGAGTACATCGAATCAGTGCTCCTGCTTAGGCAAAGTTTCTGGAAGGCAGAGGAAAGTCTGAAGCACAGAGCAGGAGTTGGTTCTGTTCAGCAGAAGAACAACTGTGACATCTAAAGGCAGACGGCCTGCTGAAACTCAGCCTTGGTTCAGAAACGTGGGAAAAGCTGTCACACGAATGGCCAATGCCATTGCTGTGTACTGAAATAAGGACTAAATATTCTTTCCCGTTTCTTTTAATGCACTTCCCTATTCGGTACAGATCCCTTTTGCAATAAAAGCACGAAGTCTTTCTGAAAAGTAAATATGTCCTTTCATTAATCACCACTTTCCACTTGCTTTTTTTTTCAGCTTCACGGCTGAGAATTCTGCAAGACCGCAAACCTTCAACTAGTGTGTTACCTTGATTAAGGCACAAAACGTTAAAAGCAAATGACTATGAAAGTATGAAACAATTTGCACTTAATGTTTCAGTCATATCTGTAAAAAATATGACTTAAATATAGTTTTATTAATAATACATATTTTAATTAAACGGCTCGTGGTGCATCTAACAGGAAAAATTGAATCTTCTCCGGATTTCACATACTGGTATGATTCATGGGCAGTAAATATGCAAAGCTTTATGCCCATAAGGCAATCAAACTCCAAAGCGGATATGCATGTTTTTACCTAAAAGAATGAAATCTAGTAAGGGCTAGAAATAATAATAATAACAGACTGCCAGAGCAGTGTAATGAATCGGCTCCAGCCAATAGTATCCTTTACCATATCGTAAAATCATCCTTTCAGTCACAATTACACTCACCCCAACATTTATTATTATTTCCATTATTCTCATTACACAAGGAAATCCTGTATATGCACTTACACATATTGAAAAACTTCACAGATATGAACAATACAATCCTGGGATAGGAGTGACTGCCTTCACGAAACAGGAAGGCTTTCCTCTGCAGGCTGTTTAGGTGTTGATTAGTTCCAGAAGGACCACGCTTTACTCTTGCTACTTCCCTAACGTTTGCCTAGATTATTAGTTTGCGAGGGCTGCCATAATAAAGTAGCAGAGACTGGGCGTTAAATTAATTTAACAACAGACATTTATTTGCTCACTGTTCTGGAGCCAAGAAGTCTGAGATCAAGGTGTCAGTAGGGTTAATGTTTTTTCTGAGGCCTTTCTCCTTGGCTGGTGGATGGATGGCTGTTTTCTCCCTTGTAGTAAGGTCTTGTGTGTGTGTGTGTGTGTGTGTGTGTGTGTGTGTGTGTCCCAATTTCCTCTTACAAAGATAGCAGTCATAATGGATTAGGGCCTACTCTAGTGATGTCATTTTAAACTTAATTACCCCTTTGGAGATTACCTCTATTTTCAAATACCCGCTTTCTGAGATACTGTGGGTTAGGACATGAACTTATGAATCTTAGGGCGGGGGAACACAATTCAGGCCATAATACCTGGAAATTATCTTTCAGTTGCAAAATGTGATAATACCTGCTCCTAAGCACTACATTTTGCTAAAAAGAAGAGCCTGGTAAATTTATAAGACAATGCAGAGGAGACTCAAATAAAAGCTAAGGTTTTCATTTATTTACTTATCTTTACTTCGAATTTCTCTGAAAAAATATTTTCGTTCTATTTGTAGTCATCAATGCAAAACACTTGCAAAATTAAAAATAAAATGCTGACCACCTCTGACTAGCTTTCTATTTGTTCTCCCACTGGGAAGAAAAGATGATCTTCTGGAAGTGACTAATGTCTAGAAACTAATGATGTTTTACACATATAACATGTTTTATTTGTACTCAGTCTGTGGGAAGGGCTATAGTGGATTTACACTACTATAGTGAAACAAAAATTCACTTCCTTATCTGGAAGTCCCCTTTGGGACAGGGCAAGGGAGACAAGTTGTGAGGTCTCTTCCTGTGTAGCTACCTTCACTCCCCCTCTGTCACAAGAAGTCTAGGACTTACCTACAATTAGGTATGGATACAGAGCAAGGTTGCCCAATAGCCTGGCATTCACCTAAAGACCTAGGTTATCACCCAGCTCTTAGATCAGGTTTGGGAGTAGTTGATTCCCAATAGCTTATTTTAATGGCCTAGATGTATGCATCCAAGTAACTTTTTTGATATTGTAGATACTGTAGCTTTAAATTTTCTACTTTGATACTCAGGCTAATTTTAAACAAATCTACCAAACAAAAATAAAAGCAAATAAAAAACACAAAGACCAAACATCCTGAGGAATAAGACTTATTCCCAAAGAGCAAGCCATGTACAACCCCAAGACAGCCTCAAAAATGAGGGGCTTGGCGGAGCCTGGGTGGCTCAGTTGGTTAAGTGTCCAACTCCTGGTTTCAACTCAGGTCATGATCTCAGGAACATGAGATGAGACCCTCGTTGGGCTCCATACTCAGTACAGACTCTGCTTGAGATTCCTTCTCCCTCCTTCTCCCTCCTCCTCTGTTCCTCCCTTGTGCCGCCATCCCCCCTCCGGCTGCTCACACACACTCGAGCTCTCTCTTTATCTCTCTCTCTCTCCATACATACATACATACATAAATCTAAAAAAAATGAGGGGTTCATTTTCATGAGTCTGTTATTACTCCAAGGGAGTAATTATAATTATTAATTTGTGCAAAGTCATGGAATGAGTATTGACAGAATGAAAATTCATCTATTCATCCAACAAATATTTATTGAGTAGCCAAGTACGCTAGGCCCTGTTCTAGGCATCACAATTTTCTTGAGAGAAAAGCAAATTTAAGACTCTGAAATTTGTTGCAAACTTCTGAA
This sequence comes from Lutra lutra, assembly GCF_902655055.1. Taxonomy (NCBI): domain Eukaryota; kingdom Metazoa; phylum Chordata; class Mammalia; order Carnivora; family Mustelidae; genus Lutra; species Lutra lutra. The sequence continues at coordinate 172,201,114 of NC_062280.1, forward strand.
TGAGCAACAGTTCCCTCCTCTCTTTCTCATACTGTTACATGATTACCTTGGCAATTCATCTTTTGATTTATGGCAATGCAGTTTTCTGATTTGATTAATGCACTTTAGATGAGGTAGCAGTGCAGTTAGGAATATTCCAAAGAGTGTAGAAAGTCACTGATTTGATGTCAGGTTGATGGCTGGGTACATGCATGACTCCTCCCTGAATACTGCTACTGTATGGCAGCCATTAGTAATTAAAAATACAATGAAGGGACACCTGGGTGACTCAGTTGGTTAAGCGTCTGCCTTCAGCTCAGGTCATGAGCTCAGGTTCCTGAGACTGAGGCCCACGTCCTGCTCCTTGCTCAGCAGGGAGCCTGCTTCTCCCTCTTCCTCTGCCATTCCCCTCCTTGTGCTCTCTGGCTCTCTCTATCCCTCTGTCAAATAAATAAATAAAATATTTTTAAAATAAGAATAAATAAAAAAATAAAAATACAGTGAATATGTCCAGAAGTTTTAAAGAAAGCAATGAAGCCAAGTCATTCCTTCTACCAAAGCCAAAAGAGAAACAGGATACACTCACCCCTACCCCCTCAGCATTCCTCCCTTTTCCCACTACCTGGGATGCAGGGAGAGTTGGGTATTGGTGTGTCTCCTGGGCAGCAACCTATGAGAGTTCTTTTTTAAGATCAGTGATCTGACACCAGCCATGCTGACTCATCTACCTGCTCTCCCCACTCAAGTGATGGAGCTAGATTTTCCAGGTCTCCAGAAACTGCCATGCAGACACACTGCTGACAAAGAATAGGAACCCACCCATTCACTTGAGCATTAAGCCAAACATGAACATTTGACAATGCACAATTTGCCAGGAAGCTGAGGGCCAATCTGGGTGTTCAGTGATTTATAAACACTTTACTGGCCCTCCTGTTTAGTAACTTTGGTCTTTGTCCATTCTTTCCAAGGTCCTCATTTTCTATTGATAATCTTACCTCATATAAGTTCTTGGTTACAAACCATTCAAAGATAGTCTCAGATGCAATCGTTCATTCAGTAAACACATTTTGCAAACTAGTTTAGTGCCATGCACTGTGCTAGGCCTGGGGAAAGATAACAGAGAGAGACATGAAGATCTTACCACCTGAGGAGATTTGACCCTGGGTCACCAACAGCCCTGTTTGAGACCTGGGTCTTCTGTGCTCTGTCTTCTCTGCAGACCTGCCATGCCCTGAGGATGTTGTGACGAAACTATTTGCTGCCTGACTCATAATCCTCCTGTCCTTCCTGCCACCTCTTTTTCTACCTCAGGAAGGGGAGACTGCTGCTGAGTCCTGCCAAAATTTCTTCTTGTCATTACGTTCATTAAAAAGATATTAAGTCCAAGACTCAATTCCTGCTCCTTCAAAGCCTAGAGCATAACAAAGAGCTTATTCCACAGAAATTAAAAGCACAGAAGTTACAAAAGTACTAAGTTCAGATTTTTCATGTTTCCTAGATCAATGAAAGTAAGATGCTCTCCCCATGGAAATTAATTCAATTTTAATTCTATTTGTATTCATAGTCTATTTTTCTCAGGGAAGGAAGCTAAGACTTCTGGAGGAGAAGTCTCTAAAAACCATCTCCCTTTCTGCACTTCTTGAGCTCACCAGAAGGTACTAAGTTAATCTCTGCTGATGAAATGTACAATTCTGTTAGCTTGCCCTGACTTTTCCAACCAGGGGACAAGCCCCTGTACTGGGTATAACACCATACACTTCTCCTTCTTAACATATCACAGCTGATACTTAGCTTTTCATCGCATGAGTCTTTCATTAATGCGTGTTCTCCCTCCTAGTCCATAAGTTCCATGAGGCCAAGGGCTGCATTTGTTTCTTTTTCTTTCCTTTTTTTTTTCTTTTCATACCCCAATAATTACACCTCCAGTACCATGTACAGGGATGGTACATCGTAGATGTTTATTAAATTATCTAGCAACTATCCATGTATGAACCAACCAATTAATGTCCATGTCTTCACCTTGAGGATAGATTAAATGGCCAATAGCTGCACAGGTACAGAAAGCAAGGAAATGAACATACATCCTTTAGACTGTGGCAGAATACTGGATACAATAGGTGTTCAATCAATGCTTAATGAGCAATTGAAAGATTCACTGATTAACTGACTGGTTAACCTGGGCTTGTGAGGAGAAAATTGCAACCTCCAAAAACTCCTATGGTATTTAATTCCAGGAAATAAAGACCTGGACTTGTTGGTCTCAGCAAGTTTCTCTAAACTTAAAGCAACTTTCAATCCCTAAGATCCCAGGGAGAAGATGAAGCCCTGGGACCCAAAGAGGGTAAGCTCCAGGGCTAGGTAAGCCCAGTGCTTTTGGATTACTCAGGAGAGTCCTAAACTCTTTTAGCTCATCCTCAGAGCTTCTCCAAACCTCCAGGACCAGCCTGGACTTAGGAGATGATGTGTAACCTTGGAAAGTCATGTCACTCCTAGATATTATAAAGTCCTGCAGGTACCCTAAATCACAAACCAAATGTCAATTCACTAGTTAAAACTGCCCAGTCCCATGTAGTTATCAGGACTGTGATCTTGAGTTTGAGTTTAAAATTTTCTTCCCTGCTGTGTGTGGGCTCTTGGTCTTCCTGTTCTCTTTCTCCTAACTGAAGCTGATCGCACACAGGCTCCTTGTCCCCTTCAAATGTGATGTGTAGTTCTCCCACCCTCTCCCTCCCTTCTCACCTCCTCCTCTCCTTCTGCCTCTCATTTACTTACCTCCGCCCCCATTTCTTCTCTCTCTCTTGCTTATCTACTCCACTTGTCAGACCTGTATTTGAGAGAAAGAAGACATGAATGGGGACAGGATAGTTATTACTTGATAGTTATTACACCAATGATGGCTTCTCGATGTCAAAGCTGGAGAAGTGTTTAAAGGGGACTTTTCCCAATGGCACTATTTGTACACATTCTACAGAATTTCCAACATCAGGTACCTCTCATGAAGTTCTTTCAACAAGAACAATGTGTTCTACTCCTCCAGCCACAGTGCTCTTTCAGTCCCTAGTTATGCAGTCTTTCAGTCCTGGGAGTCATGCACCAGACTTCCTCTGTTGGAATCCCATTGCCTTTCCATAGACGTCCTTGAGCAGAATTTTCTAAACTTTATGATATGTGGAGGTTCCTTAAGAAATTAAAAACAGAGTTACCCTATGACCCTGCAATTGCACTATGGGTATTTATCCCAAAGATACAGATGTAATGAAAAGAAGGGCCATCTGGACGCCAGTGTTCATAGCAGCAATGGCCACAGTTGCCAAACTGTGGAAAGAGCCAAGATGCCCTTCAAAAGACGAATGGATAAAGAAGATGTGGTCCATATATACAATGGAGTATTATGTCTCCATCAGAAAGGATGAATACCCAACTTTTGTATTAACATGGATGGGACTGGAGGAGATTACACTGAGTGAAATAAGTCAAGCAGAGAGATCAATTATCATATGGTTTCACTTACTTGTGGAGTATAAGGAATAACATGGAGGACATTGGGAGAAGGAGAGGAGAAGGGAGTTGGGGGAAATCAGAGGGGGAGATGAATCATGACAGACTGTGGACGCTAAGAAACAAACTGAGGATTTGGAGGGGAGGGGAGTGGGGGGTTGGGTGATCCCAGTGGTGGGTATTAAGGAAGGCACGTATTGCATGGAGCACTGGGTGTGATGCATGAACAATGAGTCTTAGAACACTGAAAAAATAAAATGGAGTTAAAAAAAAACCTTTATGATATGGACATATGCAAGCATTCCCAAAGTAGGAAGAATGAGACAATGAACCCCCATGTACCAATCATCCAGCCACAATAATTATCAGCACATTTCAAGCCACCATTGGGGGATTTTTTTTTTAATTTTTTTTAAATTTATTTATTTATTTATTTGACAGAGAGAGATCACAAGTAGACGGAGAGGAAGGCAGAGAGAGAGAGAGAGGGAAGCAGGCTTCTTGCTGAGCAGAGAGCCCGATGACCACTGGGGGATATTTTAAAGCAATTCTCAGATTAGCTGTATTTCACGGAGTAAAACATGACCCTCATCTCGTCCAAAGGAAACAATCATTTACCCTGTATCCTTACCGACTCGGGGATGGGGTGGGGGAGAAGGGGGTGGAGCAGATCCACTCTGCCAGCAGCCAGGTTCTTTCACGCCACTGCCAAAACAATGCAGTGATCCATCTAGGCTGCCATCTGAACTTCCAAGGCAGTATGTCAGAATACATATCCAACTACAAAGAACTATACAATAACCATTATGGGTAGATCTAAGGAAGACCCTTTTCTCAGGCTTTAGCCCAGGAAATAGCCATCATCTATGTTCTCTCCTCTGCAGTGGATGGGATGTGCAGAGCAGCACTCTCTCTTAAAGAAAAAAAAAAATCCTCACAAATAGCTCTATCTCTACTCTTTCAATAATTTTATATCTTCAATAATTTTATATATAAAATTTGTAATTTTATATATATTTATATGGATAAGGTAGTTCAAGGGACTTCTAATCAATTTTCTGATGTCTCCCTGGTAAAGTCTGTATATGGTCCAACACAACCAACAGGATGCAGCAATTATTGCAACTCAGTATCCTGCCCCAAACTTCAATATTCTGATTTAACTCACTGCCCAAAGGAGTTTCCCATAGTATATGTCTAGTTGTATTTGTTTCAATGATGTCAAAGCTACTACAACTTTCTCTTCTAGTATTTTTAGTATTGTAAATTATGGATATTTGTAAATTTTTCCTCTTATAGCTACAACCAAGTCCCTGTATTCTGACATGAATCTGTCAGCCGTAAACTGTTATTGGTTTCCCATGTAATTCTGTTAGTATTCTTGCTTTTGAAATTAAACTATGATTATCTGCAGAAAGGGCTATGCTCATTGACGTTAAATATGATTAGTTTCTGAGAAAGTGATTAGTTACAATTATGTTCTATTGCCACTATTCCACTGAGATTTTCAACTTAACTCATGATACAGCTAAAACTAACTAAATCATTGTATGATAATGAATAAATTCACATGCCATTGGTTAATTTCCTTCATGTATACAGAAGCATAATATGCAGATGTGGGAGGTATAAAAGATCATCTTAGCCTTTACCTATGTTTTAACCCATACAAATTTAGACTAAGGTGGCTAGTCAGCGAGGCCATTTTTTTTCCCACAAGCAACATTGCCAAAGTTCTGCCAGCAACTTGAGGAGAGATTTAGTCAACTTTCTCCTTGCCAAAGGTTTTCTGATCTACATAAGGGAACAGGTTCCCCAGACCAGAAACAGTACTTACTTTGCTCCCTTCTATCCCATCAGCCTAGCTTAGGTCCTTAGCAAATAAGTGTTGGATGAATGTGTATATTGAACAATCAGGACATTTGGGATTTAATCATTTAAAATAATATGCTGCAAGAAAATATTTCCCCCTCTTTTGGATAAAAACTTCGGCAGTTCCATGACTATGCTGGTCACATGAGGTAATTCATAGACCTATACTGATTTTAAGTCACAAAAGATGCTCTCAGTTCTACCCTTTGAATGTAGAGTCCCATGTTGCTGTCAAAGCTTCCATCTTTATCTCAAATTATATCTCCATTTGAGGCCTGCACTGAGAAGAAAGCTGGGACAGGTAAGGTATGTGGCCAGTTTTTTAAACTCTCTTTGCTTATCCTGTCCCACTTTGTTACCCAAGTCTTCTAACTAGCAGAAAGGAAGGAGAGACTTGGTACAATGAAGTTCTTAATTTGCAAGCCAAAAACTGAGAGACAACACATACAACTGACAAAGTAGTCATATCCAAATACATTTTTTTTTTTAATTCCTGGGAAGGAAATAAGGAGCAAAAGACTAGCAGTTACTAGAAAAATGAGGAATAGACAAGAATAGTCATCTTGGCAGAAGTGAAACATAGATGGCAAATAATCATATAAAAAGAGATGAAAATTGGTCTAACCACTTTAGAAAATAATTCAGCATAGCCTACTAAATTAGAAGGCTTGTATATAGAAAGACACATCAACTGCATTCTTGGACAAATACTCTGGAGAAACCCTTGCAAATGTGCATCAGAAGATGTACAAAAATATTCATTGCAACCATATATGGAGCAGCAAAAACATGTGAAAAATTGAAATGCCTATTGATAATCAAATGGATTGTCATATATTAATACCACACATGATATTAATAAAATATTATGCAGTGAAAATGAGAAACTACAATTAAGAGCATTATAATGGGTGGATCTCAAAAGCTTGACGTTGAGTTAAAAAAATAAAATACAAATGTACAGAAATACCTACACATACAGTAAAATCATGAAGAAAAGCAAGGGCGTGTTAAGTATACAATTTAGGATAACGGGAGGAAGAGAGACATTCCAGAAAGAGCAAACAGGAGCTTCAAGATGTTGGTATTGTCTTATTTGGTAAGCTGGATTGGGGAGTATATGGATGTCCCTCTTCTTAATTCTTTTAAACCTACATATACATATTATTTATAATCTTTTGCATCTATGTTATATTTATCAATTTTTTAAGTTTCAAAAAAGTAAAACAAGGAAAGGAAATAATCTAATCTAGGTTGATGAAGTTTATTGAATCAATAATGCTTTAATTCTCCACTTTTACAAGTGTAGGCACAAAATCTCAAGTAAGTTCAAGGGAGATCATAGAGGAAAAGAACAGAGGTTCTTGCATTTTGTCCAAGACTTAGATATTTATGAAACACATAATGACCCTCTGGGTCATATAACACAGAAAGAAAGTACACAGAGTCTTCATCAGGATTTTTTGTGAACACTCCAGTGGATAAAAGCTACCATCTTACTCTGAGTTAAATTGAGTCACTCTCTACCTCTGTTCAAAGTCAGTTCTCCTTTACGACTAATGTCTTACGGTCAACAGAAGAGCACAGCCTTTGGCAACAGGCAGAATTTTTACTCCTAGTTCTGCTACACACTGGCATGACCTTGGGCAAGTACCTCTCTATCTCCCTGTGCCTCTTTTCCTTCATCTGTAAAATGGGAGTAATGCCTAAACTGCAGGCCTGGGAAGGTTAAACACAGTGCATATATGGCAGAAAGTGCCAAATGCTTGTTAGGTACAAAGAAATGACAGTTGTTACCATCATCATTACCACCAGCATCATCACACAATACCACGCAATTGGCAGAGAGAAAGAAGTGGATGTATCTATTAAGTAATTTTCATAAACATGGCTTAACATGAACTTGAAGGTCTGCTCAGAGCATCTTTGTAGTTCTGTAAATTTTAAAAACCTCATATATATATATATACATATATATGTATATGTATAAATATATATATATTTACAATGCAGACTCTATAAAAATCCTGCTATATTTATATGTTCATACCCTGAGTACCTGAACTAATAAAATGGTATTTTTTAATAAAATGGTATTAATGGCTATTTACATAAATTCACAATTCTAAATTAAACCTTTAATTTCTGTAATAAAAAAGAAAATGGCTTGATCAATTTCCCATTTTTATTTTCCTACATGGAATACAGTAGCTCTAACATAATGTATGACTTTGGGAGTATTTCCAGGACTGCTAATATTTTATCTAATATTATATCGTATGTTTTCTGATCTCTGACCCTCTCTGATACTCCCAGAACCCTCATGAGCAATGCTCATTATGATAACCCTTGGTAGAAGAAGCAGGACTAAATTGAAGTTAAATCATCCATGGCTAGAATCTTTCAAAGAGGCCTCTCAGGGTCAGTAGTGATTTTTTCGATGTATATTTCTCCACTTAAAGAATGTTCCTTAAATATTTGATTCATCGGGACTGAAATATACATTTTATTTTGAAATAGATCACTAGTGAACACTGTAGAACATGAATACGACCCTAAATTCTTCTTAGGTTTTTTTTCCACACATTGTTCATTATATCAATATATATTCTTACATCCTCTGGGGAACAACAAAATGGAACAACAAGAGCACAGAAAAAAATATGAGACAATACAGCTTTAAAAGACGACAAAGGTAATTTATTGACATAAGAAATAGAAAAACATTATTTTTGAAATTAAATTGAATCGTTGACTTAATATTTACAAAAGGTGATGAACATTTGAAACCAAAAATGGATATACTTTTCTCAAGGGAGGAAAGAGAAATATTAGAGAGAATCAGAATCAGGTGAAGACCAGATTATGAAGAATTATAACACATTAGGAGCAAACACAGTATAGTTACGATGGAAATGGTAAATGGGAGAAAGGATTTAAACAGTCAATGGAAGCAAATAAGAAAAAGGCATCACTTAGCAAAAAGAAACTTCAGTATTTCAGTACAAAGAAGGCCATAAAATCACTTGGGTAAGCTTTAATTTAGAAGAAAGAGCAACTAGAATTGTTACTCAGTGATAACTTTAAAATACTAAATGTACCAACTTTCCTTCACTATCCAAATAAAATGATTGAGTAAGTCTAATAATATAGGATCTCCTGCTTATCTGCCAATGGAAAAGTGACCTCAGCTTCCAACTCACAGCAAGAGCTTTCTATACCCCTAGTCTCCATTCCTTCTCCCACCCCCACTACCTACCTGTGATGCGTTTTCCTCTTCAATACACATACACTGTTTCTAAAATGTGAATTCAGTCCTAAGAATCTCCTGCTTATAATTCTCTACTGGTTCTCTGTTGCCTACAGGCAAAGTCCAGGTAAAGCCAAATTACCCAATTCAAGATTCTCCTTGATTCTGTCTGTCTTTTCACTCTTCAATGATTTCGCTTCTGCAATGGCCCTTGGCCCTCCAGCTAGACTGAAACATTGGCAGCCCTTAAATACACCGATGTGCCTATTGACAGTCGTTGGATCTGCTTTTCAGTCTACCTGGAATGCCTTTCTTTCCTTTGTCCACCTGAGAATCTTCTCACCCTTCATGACTCAGTATCCCCTAAAAGACAGAGAGCTTGTTCCCCTCTTTTTCTAATGTTCCCAGGACACAGCACAGTGCATGGCACAGAAAAAAAGGTTCTGTAAATGCACAATAGATGCATAGCATTAGGTAGTGTTCAAAGGTTTTATGAACAGGTTTCTCATTGTCAACTGCCACTTCAGTTCAGAGTAATTTTGTTTTCCTTTTCCTAAGCAACTGGGATGTCATAGCTTTAGGCATCCTACCACAAACATTTCAAAACTGAGAAAGTGACAATGAATAATGGGTTGATGTGGAGGAGACGGGAGAGGGGAGACAAGAGTAAACCAGAAATGGCCACCTCTTACTAGGTATACGATTTGGATCAAATTACTTAAAATTTCTAAGCCTCAGTGTCCTTATCAGCAAAATGGTGATACTCTCAGAGGGAACTGTTATGATTACGAAATGTGATTGTGAAACTGCTTGTTTGCTTCTTTGCTTGCTTGTTTGTTTCTAAAGACCTCACCTCTCCTCTACTACTGATTAATTCTAGCCAATGAGTTCCCTCATTTGTGGCCTATTTTTATCCCTTCAAATAGGTCAGGGTTATTATATTATCCTCCCCAGGATTTTGGTTTTGCAGTAGCCCTTGAGATCAGAGTCATAGGTAACTGGTAGCATTAAAAGGTTAAGAATTTGTTCTTAATCAAACAGTGAGACAGTAATGGCACTACAAATAGAACCACATTTTTTATATTCTCATTTCCTTCCAGGGAAATGAGGATACTTTTCATTTGCTAATGAACTACACGAAGGTCATAGCCATCGTCATGTTGAAATAGACACTCATCAGGTAATGTACTACAGAAGTGTTTATAGGTGGAATAATTATTCAATCAATCAACTCACTATTAAATGAGTGCCTACTCTGTTCAAGACATTTTGCTAAATCATGTAGCAGGCACAAAGAAGTATAGGACATATTCTCCCATCTCAGAGACCACAATAAATAATATATACTTTGAAAAAGTAAACAAATTCTCTCTCTATAATATAGTACTTAAAGCATAGCTAAATAAAATTTTCCCATTAAAATATAAATATTTTTGCCAGATGTAGTATATCATTATATTCAGTCATCCAGCCTCAAAGAAAATTTTGTGGGATGCCTTAAAATTATATAAGGTAGGTCTGTGTTCAAATCTTCAGCTCAGATTTATTCACTCATTTACACTTCATTCACTCATTCATTCATTCAACTATAATGGAATGGCAAAATATTTATTGACAGAATTCCAGGAAGTCATAAAAAGTCATACCTACATGAATGTTGAACATGGCAGGGTGAGTAATGGATTGGGGATTCAAGACACTGCAGCACAAGAGGGAACCCAGAAAGAAAGAGGATGGGAGGTGGTGATGGAGTAGAATGATCTTCCCTAGAAGTCCTCAAGACTTAAGTGAAATTAACAAACTCATGACATCATACATAAGCTAGGAATTTTTGAGAGAAAAATGCTAAGGAATGCTAGACCTCCAAAGACCATGGCTAAAGCCCTAAGATATCTGGGTTATATGTCAAATATTTATTAAGAACCTATTATGTGTCAGTCAGTTTGCTCAGAGTTGGGAATACAAGGATAAACAGGCCTTGATTTTACAGTGGTTGCAAACTAGTTGGAGGCACAGAGAATAGAACAAATTGTTACACTATGGTGTGATAAGTGTGTTAGACTAGCATTATGGTTTAAATATCTATGCCCCCCCCCTCAATTCATACATTGAAATCCTAACTCCCAAGGTGACAGTTATCAGAAGGTGGGGCCTTGAGAGTGAATTAGGTCATGAAAGTGTTCATGAAATAGATTACTGCCCTTAAAAAGAGACCCCACAAAGGTCCCCAGCTCCTTGAGCTACATGAAGACATAGAAAACAGCCATCTATGAACAAGGAAGCCCTCACCAGACATCAAATCTGCCAACACCATGATCTTGGATGTCCTAGCCTCTAGAACTATGAGAAATAAATGTTGTTTATAAGACCCCCAGTCCAGGGTATCTTGTTATGGCAGCCCAGATGGACTAAGACAAATAGAGACAGTGTGCTATGAACATGAACGTAAAGGAGAAATGACCCAGTCCTTACTAGATGCTATCTAAAGAGAACAGGCTCTGGAGGGAATGAGAGAGACCTAGGTTGAAATTCTAACTCCTCCACATACAGGCTCCATCACTTTGGAAAAATTATTTAAACTCTTTAAGCCTCAGATTCTTCAACTGTGAAAATGGGAAGCCTCTACAGACTTGTAGTGAAGAGGAAGAGGGATGATGTATTTGAAGCATTTGTCATAGTGCCTGGCACATGGTAAGTATACATTAATTGTTTGCTAACACTATCATTATCTTTATCGATATTATTGTTGACATTGCTTTTGTTCAGCAGAGACCTGAAGGATAAAGAACAGTAAGCTAGTCAATAAGCAAGAAGAAAGTATTCCAGTTAGGAATTCCAGTATGCCAAGACACAGAACCAAGAAAGAGCACTGTGTGCTCAAATAAGAAGAAGACATTCATTATAGCTGGAGTTATAGGTTGGACAGTTGAGACAGAATGATTCTAAAATATCAAGATTAAACCAACACATTTGCATTTTCAAAAATGTGTCTCATTAAAAAGGGAGGTCCTGTTAATGCTTTCCAAAACTAGAGAGTTATCACTAAAGGTGGAGAGTGATGGACTGCTTTAAAGAATATTTTAGAACTTGGGAATTAGAGGTGGGGTGGAGGAGAGGGTAGAGTGGTCGAGGATAACTCCAGATTTCTGGTTTGAACAAGGATAGTACCATCATTCCTTGAGAGAGGAAGAGAATCTCAGGAGAACATCCTAGGAGAGATGGTGGGTTCATTCTGGTTGTACAGTAGCAGGGGAGACTGTGGGATCTCCAGGTGGGAACATCTGTAGGCAGGTTAGATATATAGGCCAGAAGCTCAGGAGAAAGAGCTATTTGAGAGTCATCAGCAAATAGATGATAATTAAAGCCAAGAGAGTGTTTGAAATCACCCAGAGAATATGTGCAGCGCAGGAAGCATCCAAAGTAGACAATGAAAAATAACACCATTTAAGAATCAGGTAGATTTCTTTTTTTTTTTTTAAAGACTAAGGATTATGTGAAGGAAGACACTCTCTAGAATACCATAATATGAGAAGAGTAATTTTCTTTCATACACAAACCATATCTTAAAAGTAAATGAAGAGTACTCTTACTGATAACTTTATGAAAGATTCCACCACGCTGTTTACGTGCTAGTATTTACAGAATGTGTATCAGGCACCAAACACTTCACTAACAAACTTATATAGACTTTTTCACTTGATCCTTACTGTTGGATAAAGGAAAAATATGGGCTTAGTAAAGATATGTAAATTGCCACAACTACTAAGTCTTAGAGCTCAAATCCAAACCCAGAAATCTGACTCTAGAGACCATACTCTTAACCCTATGTAATTCAGTAACTGTCAATGTTAGGGTTGAATAGGACCTCACAAGTCATCCGGCTCAAATCTCCAAGTCAAAGGAATATCCCCCCTGCAATAAATTCAGATGATTCAATTGATGAGAACAAACACAATACCTCAAAAGAAGCCTCATTTGCTGTTAAAGAAATCTGGTTTCCAGGAAGGAATAATAGTTTTAGATCCTTTGCCAAAATAGCAATGAATGTACCTCCTACAATTTGACTTCTAGGGCTGCAAAGTAAAGAAATTGGATCCCAAAGAGTACAGGTGGGGAATTTTTGAAGTATGTCTGTATTCCAGTGGAGATCCAAGAAGCCCAACTGAAAGAACTCTGGCCTGACAGTGACAAATGCAGACTGAACAAAAATTATTTTTAAAAGGGCTATTTTGAAGATTATGATCTTAACTTTGGAGGAAGTGAGGTGATCGACTGTGGAGGATTCACATGTAAAATTTCTTAAATAAAAATGTGTTGACTTAAAAAAAACAAAAAAGCAAAAAAGAAATTGGGTTTTCTTGTCTAGAGACAAAATTGCCCTCCATTTAGCTTCTACTCTTTGGAACTGGAAAACAAAGGAAATTCAGCATGAAAAATGAGGAAAACAAACATAGAAGTCACTAACAGGATAGCGAAGCTTGATAAAATAGTACAAAATAGAAAATACAAATAAAAATTTGACTTATAATAGGAATAAAAATTCTAAATAAAATACCAATTAACTGAATCCATAAAAACGATGATAAGTAGGGTTAAGTCCAGGAATACATAAAAAATTCAACAACATAATCACATCAAAATTTAAATAAGAAAACCCATATGATTATATCAATAGATATTGAGTAAACACTTGAAAAAATCAGCAATTATTTCATTAAGAATTTTAAATATAAAGGAAATAGAAGGACATCACTTAAATGTGATATAGACTATTATAAAACCCAGTACAAAAATCCTAATAGTTATATGATATGTTTAAATCATTTTTACCAAAATTAACAATAAGACGAGATAATACCAACCTCTACCAAATTTTACATTGTTGGAAGACTTTTTTACTTAATCAACAAAATAAAAAATATCAAATAATTGCTACAAATATTGGAAAAGAAACAACAAAAATTTCTTTACTGGACCCATGAAACTGAAATATCAAGCTACCTAATAAGAGAATTAGAGAAGCTGTCTTTATGCAGGATAAGTACACCAAACTCTGTAGCTTTTGTCTATTCTACTAGTCACAAGTTACAATTTGGATTGTAGAGTTTTCCTTTCACAATAACAATAAAAACTTACCTAAGAATTAAACAAGAAAGATACATGACTATAGGAAGAAAGCTACAAAACCTTATTAAAAGACGTAAGAGAATAACTGAATAGAAAGACCGCGTTCTTGGATGAAAAGAGTTGGTCTCATAATATGATCAATCCTTACCAAATTCAATGCAACTTCAGAGTACCAATTTGTTTTCTAAGAACTGAGCAAAATTATTTTACATGAAAATGTTTGATTAGCAAAAAAAGCAGTAAAATCTCCTATAAAAATCATTAAAATAAAATATACAGTACCTATCAAAACCATAAGATGTATTTAAAAACTATTATAATCAAAACAGTATAAATTTTCACAGGAATAAAAAAGTGAAAGAAAGTGAAGAGTCAAGAAATATATCCAAGTTTATTATAAGAACATAGTGTAGTACAAAATTGGCATGTCCATTCGGTGCGGGAAAAGGGAAGAGTTTCTTGGTGCTGATGTTAATCTGAAAAGGAAATTAATTTACAGTCCAATTCATATGCAAAAATAAACTTCATATGAATTAAGATCAAAATGTAAAAAGTAAAATTATATTAAATTTTGACAATTTTTGTATGACTTTGAAATGGTACAGAACTTAAGCAAGACAAAACCTAGAAGCCATAAAGGAAGAGAAACATAATTTCTTTCTATCTTTTTTTGTAATTCTATGACAAGAGAGATCATAAACAAAAAGCCAAAATATAGAGTAGAGAAAAAGATTTGCAATGAATAAGACAGATAAAGGGTGTAGTGGGCATCTGTTATTGTGGTGCCCGAGCACTTTTGAATATTTACCCTACATTAGACAGCTTACCACATTCGGAAGCCACCTTCAGAAACCCTATTTTCCCAGCCCCATTACAGATGGGCCACAGCTGTGTCACCTGGTGCAGCTGCATGTGTCTTAAGATCCCAAACTAACCACCTGAGAAAACAGGCTCAGAGACTTCAAATGATTTTTCAGGAGATGGCTGCAGCAGAGGCCACAGCTGTCGTAATGAATGTTCTCCTCAGGCCAGTTCTTTAATGCCCATCTGCTGACTGTTCCTGGGAACTCAGGTTCCAGCCTGTTTCTCAAGCCCTTCCACTGATTCTGAGAGCTTACTCAACATCCTTCCACAAATTGCTGACTGCCTAAACCAGCCAGTTTTCTTTGTTACCCGCTGAAAGCTCTAACCAATGGAAAGGGTTAATATCCCTGATACAGGAAAAAGTTCCTACAAATTGATAAAGAAAGAAGGAAGGAAAGAAAGAAAGAAAGAAAGAAAGAAAGAAAGAAAGAAAGAAAGAAAGAAAGAAAGAAAGAAAGAGAGAGAGAAGGAGGATGGGTGGGAGGGTGGGAGTGAGGAAGGAAGGAAGGAAGGAAGCAAGCTCAGGGATAAAAGGGCAAAGAACATAAATAGGAAATTTGTATAAATAGAACATAAAGAGATGCTTATCCTCATGAATCACTGAGAAAATTCAAATTGAAACAATGAGAGACACGACCTTTATATTGGCAAAAATCACAAATAGTAGGATCCGGTGTTGATGAAATCACCATATACATTGTTGATAAATATTTCCATAACCGTGAAACAATCTGACCATTTCTATAAAGGTTTCCTAGACTTAGACCCAGACACCTTTATTCAGGGGAATGTATTCTTCAGAAATAAAGGCTGTAGCATATAGGACATATGTACAAAGATGTTTGTTGCAAGATTTTCTTGTAATGTCACAAAGCAACTAGATTGCCCACCATAGATATAGATATAGATGTAGATATAGATATGGATATAGATACAGATAGAGATACAGATATATTCTTTATCCCATCTTCTTTATCCATTCATTTATCAATGGACGTTTGGGTTGCTTCCATATCTTGGCTATTGTAAATAATGCTACAATAAGCAAAGGGGTGCATGTATCTTTTCAAATTAGTGTTTTACTTTTCTCTGGGTAAATACCCAGTAATGGTATATTGGATCATATGGTATTTCTGCTTTTAATTTTTTGAGGATCCTCCATACTATTTTCCACAGTGGCTGTTCCCATTTACATTCCTACTAACAGTGCATGAGTGTGGAACTGAGGAGCTTATTAACCTTTGCTTCCTATAAGTTTCTGCATTGTTAGATACATTATAAAAATCAGATAATGGTTTTTGTAATTTTTTAAAATCTAAAAAGGTGAAAAGGACAGGGGAAGAAGGAAGGAAGCAGGAAAGTATGGAAGGAGAGATAGAAGGACAGAAGCTGAAGGGAAGGATTCTAAACAGAAGACAGACTTCCACATCAACGTTACTTTGTCTACATAGCGTTTCCTAACCGAGGTGGACCAGATAACTCCCTTGTGTGTTTCTAAAACACTCTGTACTCACCACTCGTGTATCAAGTAGAACATTATACAAGAAGGACTTGCCCACTTCTCTATAGTCCCATGAATGCAAGTAACATTACCTCATGTACCCACACATCCCCCATACTAAGCACAGTTCCCATCACAAAATAAATGCTGAATTATTTTTAGGAGAGTGAGTAACATATTTAAAGTACTAGAGGCAAACAATAGGCAGTCAATAAATGTTCATCACCCTTTTTTTTCTATGTGGACTTTCATATTTATAAAGACTGCTATTTTAGTAAAATACAATATTTTTATTTCTCAAAATAACTTGTATTTATCCTTCTTTTTACCTGAATGAAAATAACATAATTATTTATTTAAAACAAAATGCTGTGAGGCTAGTACAAACATCTGAGTGAAATTAATATTCAAATGGACAAAAACTTATTTATTCTATTTTCCAGGTGATTAGAAAGAATGCAATGAGTAGAACAGAGTCTGGCTTCTTACAGGCACTCAGTGAGTGTTTAATCTAAAATCTAAAATACAGCAGGTTGCATGTGTAGTTTAGGTTGAGTAACACAAACAGTGGACACACTCTGGGGATCTCCAGGTTAAGGCTGGCAATGTTAATGAAGCATAAATAGTACTCAAACACTAAAGGGATGTCAGAGAATTTGAGGACTTTTAAAAACTTAAACAATTTCTATGACTTTTGAATGTAATTAAAACAATAAAATTCTCCAAGTGTGGATTTTAAAGTTCAGTAGAAAATTCTATAGAGGAGATTTTAGAGAGGAGGCAAATCTAACAGTTCCCTTACCAAAGGAATTTTATCTTCTGCACTGAAATGAGCTGCTGGTGAAAGAAAGAAATTAAAAACAAATCTGCTTTTGAAAGAACATAAGCCTAACGATTATTAATAACATAACAATAATAGTAATAATAATATGAACTATAATTTTAAGACACCAAGATTTTAAGAAGATATCAAGTGCTTTGCAACCGTCAAACCAGTGTTATCCTAGTGAAGCTGCCTTTGAAACTCATGCCTTATGAGTGAGGAATGAATGCAGGGATTTGGTTCCAGCAGGCAAATGAGTAGGTAGATGTAACTGAACACTTCCTAACTTCTGTGTCATCTGTGAAGAAAGAAGAGGAAAGTCCAGTTCCTACTGGAACCAGGTAGAAGATGTAGGGTAAATAAAAGGTAGCCCGTTGTTTAAAGTTTTAAAGTTGAACAGCATGATCTTTACCACACCTAATTCTACATGAGCAGGTTATTAACATCATTCATAGCCAGGTGGTACAAAATTTCTTTGTCCAATAGGACATTAAAACCAGGGATTTCTTTTGCAAAACTCCAATATGGCACTATCTTTAGTCATCTAATATACACTGAGTTTTGTCACAGCTCGTTCACCATCCTCATCAAACACAAGACTTAAAAAATGTATAATAAAATGATTAAGATGAAGGTAGCAAGTGAATCTGTCGACTTCCTTCATCCCAAAACTGGACCCATAAACTTAATGTTTTTCCCCATCAAACTGTACCACGTTGAAAGTCAAAGTGAAATCCTATCAGTACCCACGTGGCTTTTAAGTGTTTTGATAAGGCTTTATTGATGCCATATATTTTTCTTAGAATGAAGCCATTACTGTAGCAATGCAGAAAGCACCATTTCATTCCTGTACATTACACACACAAATGGAAATGAAACTTGGTGCCTCTTCTTCCAGAATTTGCGAACATGACGTTGTCAAACCTGAGGACGCAGCTACCCTCCTTCAGGAGCTGCAACTCTTCTGTGCTAAGGCAGGTCATGTGACATCTCCCACTTATTTATGTTTTTCCCTAATGAAAGGGTGCCTCTTTCTGCTGCAATAGATAGTTTAGATTTTTTAATATTGTTAGTGTTGAGAGATAAACACTTTGGTACATATTGGAGAGTAATAAATTGTGTTGAACATTGATAAACTAACGCAATTACCAGCAAGGTCAGAGAGTCAGCTAATTTAGAAATATCAGTCCGAGGATTTTGAGTTGTCCCCTGGAGAGCTGCAGCCACTTTATTACAGCAGGAGGGTGAGGAGAAAATGGTACATTAGGATTGATCTTTTGATCTAATTGTGGAACTCTGCCATTCCTCGTTTGACCAAAAATGCTTACCAAGCAAGAGAAAACATAGCACAACTAATTGAGGACTATCCCTTATACACCAGACAAAGTAACAGAATTCTGGGAAATAAGGGACAAATCCTGCCATGTTATTGGAGTGAGCCTGTTGTCACCAATGTGCATATTTGTGTCTTTTTTTTTTACAATGTCCCTTAAAGCATAAACCCAAATAAAAATAAACAGTATCAACCAGTTTAAGGGAAAAAAATTCATTTTCACATTCATCATCTGCACTGGTAAAAATTTAACAAAATTTGAATGAATGAAATGTTTGGTGACCCTCTTTCAATAGGGACTTAAAATCAGCCGTAGAAGTACTTGGTTTTCAAAAGATTTTCAGTCCCAGGAAAAGTTTGATTAGCCTTATGTATTCATCAATATTTCTTGTTTTGCCTATCAATAACACAAGAATGTAACACTGCCTAACATATCTAAAGATAATGTATTCTAGAATATCTAAATTCATTCCAGAACTGTAAGTCTAATTTCCTGTTTTCATTAATATTGTTACTCTTAATGTGATTTGGTTTAGGTCACCCAGGATCTATCAGGTCCTGGGCCTTTAGGAATAGGGCAATTTGACTTATTGTGTTAAAGTCAAACTGAACGTCCTGATTTGAGGGCGTAAATAGAGTTCAATTGAAATAAGATTCCTGTTTTGCTGCCAGGCACATAATAGGCACCATCAAATTGTATTACTTGGGAAAGTTATTTCAAATATAGTCCTTCTTAATATGTAATCCCATTTGACTGAAGAATTTCCCAGGAAGCACTAAAACTGAAAAATGATTAAAGGGTTTATATGCAGCACCTTAGAAAGGCAAGGAATAGACAGCATCTCAGAAGTTTACATTCTCAAACGGGGTAATAACTAAAGTATCTTAAAGACACCCCAATATTTGCACGCAAGCATGGAAATGAGTTTGAACTAATGAATTCTAATAATATAATAAGGTTGGATTATATCTGAAAATTTTCCCCCTGGGTATAATATTTCCCAAACAGAAACCCTTTAATACATGACATTCTGTTCAAATGGTTATCAGACAACCAGGCAATATAAGTAAAAATAGTGACATTGTTTACTGCAATTCCAATTTCAAATGGAATCGAGTTTTCCAAAGGGTAAGGTAATTCACGGGAGGAAAAAGTTCTTAAGAAGCTGAGCGGAGAGGAAAGACATCACTGTTAAGTGCTCATGGATGACACCTTCAGCGCTCTGCCAAGGTTCATCTCAGTGCCTGTGATTTTCAAGACTCTCAAATATAATCTTGCAAAATCCAGACCCTTTCCAGCTTCATTAAGTTTTCCTTCTATACCCTCAGTTGCTGTGAATTTAACTCTATTATTGAGTACTTAAAGCCCACTGAAGGATGTTAATATTTTAAAAACAGGGTCTTGAGAATACAGCTCGAATGTTTACAATTCTGTTCTGTGGCAGCAGATTGCACTAATGTACGTAGCAAAGAACCAATGTCAAATTGATGCAGGCAGCCCAGCTGTCTGCCCTTTGTCTGTAGGTTTAATTCCCAGAAAGGGACTGGGGTAATCCCTTTGTGATACAATCAGCTCTAGGGGTTTAGCAACTTATATTACATTATTGAAAGGATGAGGAGCTGACGATGGGCTGATAACATGGAGATTGCATTAGGCAGAATATTAGCCCAAACACCACTGGGCTGCTGAGCCTCCCTCCTTGCTGGAACAAAATACACAGTGTTGGTTTTTGTTCTTGTTTTTCAAAACTAAGTTGAAACTCTCTTTGGACAAGTCTTGCATAGCTTAGCTGGGGAGGCAGCCCATATTTAGACTCTGTAAAGAGGAGCTATCTTCCAGAGAGAAGACAACTTACACAGTAAATGGATAACAGAGAAAAAATTTGGAGTAGAGAGTACACTTACATAGTGTATTACATATTACATATATTACATGTATCATACATGCACATATATAGTCTATACACATAATATAATAACAACACAATATTGTTTTGTAAAGTAGCTACACAAACCAGTAGATTTGCCACAAATCATATCATGATTTAAAATACTCATACAGGGGCACCTGGGTGGCTCAGTGGGTTAAAGCCTCTGCCTTCGGCTCAGGTCATGATCCCAGGGTCCTGGGATCGAGCCCCGCATTGGACTCTCTGTTCAGCAGGGAGCCTGCTTCCTCCTCTCTCTCTCTGCCTGCCTCTCTGCCTACTTGTAATCTCTGTCTGTCAAATAAAATAAATAAAATCTTTTAAATAAATAAATTAATTAATTAATTAAATAAAATACTCATACACTGTGGAAGAATTTCTGCCAAGTTACAATTTTATTTGCTCACTGTACCTCAATAAAGCTAGAATAAAATAAAATAAAATACTAGCTGTCTTTAATTTCATAAATTTGAAACAAATTTCATATAAGATAGTGGTCTTTCCTCTAACAAGGTTCTCCTCAACAAAGGCATGTATGCCTTGATTTTCCAAAGGAAGCTACAGTACGTTCTTTGAGTTAGTTTAGCAGGGCTGTGTGTGCCCTTTGATCTTACAAAGAGTGAGCACTTCAGAATTTCTGGAGACAATCTCTTTCCAAACAGGCCAGTACCACTTTTTTTGTAAAACAGAATTCCCTAAAATAAATTATTTGGCTTTAAACTTCATTTAAAATGTATTTTTTTCATTAAAAAATTACTTTATATTGGTTTTTGAACATTTTGATGAGTTTATAATATGATGATTATCAATGTATTCATCCATTCAGAAATACCTCCAGGTGAATTGCTCACAATGAAAATAATCCAGAGAGTATCAGTCACTTCTGGTAGTGTGATAATATTTATTTTGGGACTTTGTTCTAGAGAAAGTGAGAAGAGAAAAGAAGTGAACCAGACCTCTGGCCCCAGAATCTCTGCCTAATGGCCCACCCAGCACTGCTAATGGGTAGAAATCCAAAGTGGGTTTATTTTGCCGTCCCAAGTCTTTGATCTGTTACTTTCTTCTACCTTGAAGATGAGGAGGCATTGCCCCTTAGTGGAAAAAATAAGAGTTAATTCAGCAGGTAGTAATTATGTTTTCTACCTTCTTCTCCAAAAGAATTAACCAAAGGGGGTGGGGGGCTAGGTCAGTTAAGCATCAGTCAGTTAAGTTAAGTCAGTTAAGTTAAGCATCTGCCTCTGGTGGCTAGGGTCCTGGGGTGGAGCCCCACATTGGGCTCCCTGCTCAGTCAGCATGGAGTCTGCTTCTTCCTCCCTCTGCCTCTCCCCTTTGCTTGTGCACTCTCTTTCACTTTCTCGCTCTTTTTCACTCTCAAATAAATAAAATCTTTTTTAAAAAAGGAATTAACCAGAAGTTTGGGTAAAATATTCATGATGTCTTCCAAGCCATCTTAAAGGGAAATGGCATAAACTTCTCAAAAGTCAAAGAGACTTCTAGTGGAGAAGAGTTTCCTCCCATTCTAACGACAGCAGAAACAAGATAATCTACAGAATCATAACTTTTCTTAACTCCATTAGGGAGCAGAAGTTGCAGAGTAAACAGTCTAAGATCTAAGGAAAGATAGGTGTCTCCAAGGAGTGGGGACCCTAGTCCTGACTCACTTGCAGCAGACCATGGGAAGATGATCAGCTGCCACGCAAGTGGAAGAAAAAGGGGAGAGAATGGGGCAGAATAAATGTTTGAAGAAATAATAGCTCAAAATTTTCCAAAAATAATTAAACACATGAAATCACAGATCATAAAATTTCCCAGAAACAAGAAGAATACTTACAAAAACAAATAAACCAATCAACCAACCAACCAACAAACAAAAAAACCTCATAGGTATATCCCATTAAAACTGCTGAAAAGAGGAGGGTATGTGCTATGGTGAGTGCTGTGAAGTGTAAGCCTGATGATTCACAGACCTGTACCCCTGGAGTACAGGTATATAATATATATTATATATAATTATAATATATTATATATAAATTATATAAAATATATATTATAATATATTATATATAATATAATATATTATATTAGAAATAAAAAATAAATAAATATAAATATAAATTAAAAAATTTTTTTAAAACCCTGAAAAAGGAAAGAAAATTTTGAAATCAGTCAGAGAAAGAAGACAAGTTATATACCAAAGAACACAGGAAAGAAGTCCACCACATTTCTCATGGGAAATTATGCAATCCAAAAGAAAATAGAGTGACATTTTTAAGAAGCTAAAAGAAAATAATGTAAAAACTTTATTTCATTATGAGAACTCTGGCAAAGCTTTTCAAGTTATTTATAATATATGGCTTTTCAGACAACATCATTTCTGGGACTGGTTTGTATTATATATTTATATCCAAGAATTAATGATTGAAATCTTCCACATAAAAAAAATTATATGAAAAGTATATTATGATCCTTGGACTAATTTAAAACAATGCAGACCACTTACATCATTGTTTGATGCCTCAAATCAGACAATAGAACTGACTGGGTTCCTCATCACTCCACTCACAGCTATACAGGTGAGTGCTACTGA
Organism: Lutra lutra; assembly: GCF_902655055.1. NCBI lineage: Eukaryota > Metazoa > Chordata > Mammalia > Carnivora > Mustelidae > Lutra > Lutra lutra. Next base: position 172,223,876 of record NC_062280.1, read on the forward strand.
ATACAAGTTATCAATGCATTGGTCTTAGTGATTAACAGTCCAGACTTCGGAGTCAAAAGGATGTGGGTTCAAACTCTGGCCCCTCCACTTTACAGATCTGTAAGTTTGAGGAGAACATTAAACTCTCTTTAAAAAAAAAAAAACACAAACAAAAAACAAAAACCTGACTCTTTAAAGGAGGATTAACCAAACCCACCCTACGTGGTTGTTTTAAGGATTAAATGAGGTGTATGTAAAGTGCTGAATGTCAATAAGCTCTCTATAAATGGTAGTTCTAAAAAATAATATGCTGTTATTTTTAAGACATTACCAACAATGTAGACTTGATTCAGGATATCAAAAACATTTAAATTCTATTTTAGATGCTGATTTTCCAGCAGCCACTCTTTGTTAATTTTTTCCCACAGGAGTCAGTCTTTGGTAGGAATTGTGGCACAAAGCTAGAGTGATTTTTATTGCACTGTAATTGAAATCAGGGAGGCTGCCTGAGTTTCATAAGGTCTCTAGTACAAGTGGCTTGGTGGGTGCTACCATATGGATCAATTACTACCATATGGATCATTTGTCACTGATATCCAAAATAATATTCAGTGTTTGCTAAGAGTTTTGAATCCTTTTGTACAAAACACATACAGATCTCAAGTGTAATGATTTAGTAAGACAATCCCAAAGATAATGATAAATTTCATTAAAAAGCCAATACTTTTAGTTTATGTTTATAATGTTATTGTTAAATTGTTTTGTTGGTATGCATAGGCAATATTAATATAAATAATTTCTAATACTAGTCTATAATATTTAATTTTAAATTACTAAATTATAGGGATCTGTAGAATGTATAGGGAAAATACAAATATTTTAGAGTCCCTTGTATTTTTTCTGTAAGTGTAAAATATCAGTATGATATTATATATGTTTGTATATATGATTATACTTTCATAAGTATAATTTTCAGAAATCAAGTTTCTTTAGTATCTTGTAAATGCCATATAAATAACTACCATATTATTTTTTTTTTCTGTGCTTTATGGTCATTCAACAAACATCCAAGAACATTGAGCATCCACTCTGTGCAAGACATTGTGCTCAGTGCCAAATAAAACTAGCAACATATCGGGGCACCTGGGTGGCTCAGTGGGTTAAGCCGTTGCCTTCGGCTCAGGTCATGATCCCAGGTCCTGGGTTCGAGCCCCACATCGGGCTTTCTGCTCAGCAGGGAGCCTGCTTCCTCCTCTCTCTCTGCCTGCCTCTCTGCTTACTTGTGATTTCTCTCTATCAAATAAATAAATAAAATCTTAAAAAAAAAAAAACTAGCAACATATCATTTTCTTTCTAGCAGCACATTATTAAAATGGTCTACATTTAGGCTACTTTTTGAACTGCACTAAGAGAAACAACACCAAATGTTATCACATTAAATAAGAACTTCATTTAATAGAGAGTTAAAAAGGAAACTCATTTCCAAACCAATTTTTTTGCTCTTATTTACTTCTTTAATGAAGCAGATGCTCTCCTTTATGAGCAAAATGGTGATTTGCAGCAAATGATAACTCAAATGACTAAGTAATAAAGGAGATGGGATATGTCATGCATTATCTTACACTGAAGTGCTGATATAAGAGGATTTGCTAGAGGTCATGTTTTGAAGATTTTAAGGGCTTGAGAATAATATGTTCCATGATTTAATTGCAATACTACTTTCCTGATTATTAAACTAAATTGTAAGGCTCCTTGGTGGCTCAGTTGGTTAAACATCTGCCTTCAGCTCAGGTTGAGGTCCCAGGGTCCTGGGATTGAGCCCTGCATCAGGCTCCCTACTCAGTAGGGAACCTGCTTCTCCCTCTCCACTTTGCCCCCACACCACCCCCATTTGGGCTTGCAGGCACTCTCTCTCAAATAAATACATACATACATATGTACATATTTACGTACGTACGTACAAACATAGATACATACATACTGAATGGTGCCCATACTACAAAGGAATGTGAATGTTCTTTTACTGAGATTACAAGGTCAATTAAAAAAAATGCATGTATACTTCATTAGGTCTCTGTCTATCTGCTTCTCTCAAGGATATTAATTACAAATCATTGACTTTAGTTATCATTTGGGCCCAAATCCTTTATTTTGTAGATAAAATTGTTGAACAGTTGAGAGTCTGTGACCCTTATGGCACTATGGTCAGACAGATATTTACTGAGACCCAAAGAATCAAAAGCTTCAGGGCCAGAGCCTCAGCATCTGCATTTGTACAGCTTTACTGTTGATCATGATCATCAAGGAGAGATGAAAACTATGGGTCTGGCAGGAAACATTGTACCCACATGAGTTTGCACTCAGTCAGACCTGAGTTCAATACCCATCCATCATTGACTGTTGTGTGACCTTGGCAAGCTCTTTGTCTCTCAAAATCCTTCCATACAAAATATATACAGACCTCAAGTATTATAATTTAATAAAGCAATCCCAGAGTTAATGATAAATTTCAACAAAAAAGTCATGGTATTTGTTCATATGTAAAATGAGAACAATAACTATTATATGGTGTTTATGTAAAGATGAAAAGAGACAGCTATGTTAAATGTATTGCACAGTGCTTGGTATGTGACAAATGTTTATAAATGATAGCTTTTGACCACTTAACCATTTTGCACCTTTGCTGAGCTGTTACTTCTTCTATTCCACTTAATCATGAGAGTGTCTCCTCTCCTGGTATCCAGGACAGCATTTTTTCTTGGTTATCCTGTCTATCCTCTCCTCATTCACCTCCACTGGCTTCTCTTCCTCTACACCCCCACAGAATGTGAGCATTTTCCAGGATTCAGTCTTCCATTTTCTGGAATTTTCCTAGGTTTCTATTTTTCCCATGATGTCAAGTAACACCTATTTGACAAACACCCTTAAATTTCTACCTGAGCTCTGCCATATCTTGAGTTCCAGAAGAGCTTTCCAAACTGAAATTAAGAGTGTTCAGCTCTGGATGTCCTGTAGACACATTAGATTCATCCTTTAACCACACACACACACACATCCCTTCTCAATTCTCTGCCTCATACTGCTTCTGATCTTTTATCACCATCTTGTCTCAATATAAAATTTTGATATTTTTGTCTATTATGAATAGGATCTTTGATTCATTGGTTTTGATTTTTTAAAATATTTTATGAAAATATTGGGGGTGTCCTCTTAAATTTTGAGCCCAAGGCAAGTGCCTGCACATGCTTCATCCCAGTTTTGGCCATGGGCCATGGTTCTGGCAGCATAACACCTATTTTTCTCTGAGCATTCTCTGAGCCCGGTTCTCCAACGTCATAGCAAATCCATGCTCTCTCAATAACTTTTTAATAATTACCTGTTCTATTCAAATTAGCCAGAGTCCCTCTCTATACTTTGAAAGAAGAATGAATAAATGGGGAAAGGAGGAAGAATACTCAAAACCATACTACTGAGAAATCATCCATGGCCTGAGAATCTTGTTCTGACACTGAGGGACAGGCTTTTTGGTGTTTATCCTAAGTCTGATGTTTTTCATAATATTCCCATATATAAGTACTCAAATTTCAGACAAAGTAACAAATTCAAGTATTTTTCGACTAGAAAATTCATGGTACAAACTTCAATGCAGGTCAGTGGGACTTGTTTAATGCACCATGGTGATATCACGGTATAGTATATATTACATAAGCACCTGCTTCTATTTCAGGGAAACCAGAGTTAGTTCTAATTTCTGAAACTTTATCAACTGTATTGCCTTGAACACATTAGTTATCTGTTTAATCTCAATTTCTTCATAAGATTATTTGAGGATTAAATAAGAAAAATATAAGTAACATAGTGCCAGGCATACATTACATGCTCAATTAATGTTTGTGGAAGTAGAGCTGTTACTGGTAAATTTTGTCTCCTTGTTATATAGGACAGTTACTCTAAAGAAACTCGACATTCCTACCTAAAAAATTTATATCTATTTAGTGAAAATATCTCTACAGCCTTTTCTGGGAAGTATCTATTTGTCCTTCTGTCTAGAACTCTAGTTCAGGTACCATCATGTCCAAATCTAGAGAGTGCCATTTACATTGTAGTCCATGGAAATGGTGCTCTCTGGATTTGGGCAGTATACAGCATTTGTTCCTGTGTGAATCAGCTCCATTTCAACTTTTGATTTTAGCAAATAACATAATTATGAGCTATAACTCCTTTACTCTTTAATCATCCCTTTTATCTTAAGATAAGCAATAATCAATACAATATCAGAACAGCAAATATAGATTCAACATTTTGTTGCTTGTGTTTTCCTTTTAATGATAAGCATCAAATAAGTATTTTGATTTTCATGTTATAGGGGAATACTTGTTAATAAAACACTGGGTTTCTTTTTTCTTCAGATTGAGTAGGACTTGCAATCTTAGTTTTATGACTCTTTATTCAAAGTGGATATTAAATTTATGGGTAGGTGCTTGAGCACTTAAAATTTTGATAAACTCATGAATTATATATCAGGCTTATCATTAACAGTGAAAAACCTGAACCTACATGCCATGTTAAAAATACAATATAGAAATGCATCTGAATTCAAAAACAACAACAAAATAATACTGTGATTTTCCCTGAGTAATTTTCACTTTAAAAAGAAACTGATGTTCAGTTTTGGGAACACATGTTGGAAATCAGTTTCTTCATTCTCAGAGGATTTCTAGCTGAATGATATGTCTCTTCAAAGGAATATGAAACTCTGGCATAACTTGTGATGTGATAATCAAATTATGTAATTATGTAGCAGATTCTTTTTTATGGCTGTAAGCAAAGGATTTAATATGCAACATATTCCTCATATAACAATTTTTAACATAACCTAGTTTAAGCAGTCTTTATTATTTTATCATCATTTTCATTATTATAACTTTGATCAGAATTGAAGTTTGGTGAGTCAATGATGGTAGTTCAGAAAATAGAGGTGTCTCAATCTGTATTTGTGCCAGATTTAGTGGGTAATCAAAGGCAGAGGGGGGAAAGGAGTGAGGGAAATACTCAGACATAATGCTCTTAAAGGGCATTATCCTTGGGGCACCTGGGTGGCTCAGTGGGTTAAAGCCTCTGCCTTCAGCTCAGGTCATGATCCTGGGGTCCTGGGATGGAGCCCTGCATTGGGCTCTCTGCTCATCGGGGAAGCTGCTTCCCTTCCTCTCTCTCTGTCTGCCTCTCTGCTTACTTGTGATCTCTGCTAAATGAATAAACAAAACAAAACAAAAACTTTTAAAAAAAAAGGTATTATCCTTGTTCATATGACCAAAAATATAAAAAGCAGCAGATAATTTGAGTCATTTTATCCTTAAGAATCAAAACCAGAATCTTCTGAAAGAACTTAGTATCCTGCTTACATTTGCCTTTTGCCTTGTCTTTTTTACTTTGCAATAATTTTATCACCACCTAGGGGCAAGCCAAATAAGCAAGAAGCTCCTTTTTCACCACTAAGTCATTCCTAAATTATATGCTATCTGAATCAAAAAGGCATTTATGATTTCAAATGATTGCTTGGCTTTTTTCTTACAAAAAAGTCAATATTTTATTATGTATTTATTCTTTGTCTCAAATAGGATTTTAAAATATAAACTGATTTTTGTAATACATGAATACCATCTTTTAGTTTTATTGTTGTGTCTCTTCTTATATGTCAACTTATCAAAAACTTTTCCATTTAGAGCAAATTTCAACTTAAAAGAATAAGTCTATTTTATAACTGTTCAGGACTTAGCCCTTTAAGTTAATTCCTATCGAAGACATTTACAAAATGTAAAATGCAGTAACTTTGGATTATACATAATATGAAGTCATACCAAAAAAAAAAAAACCTCTTTTGCTAAAGTTATTTAAAAGTAATCTAATTTCATGGAACAACATCAGGTGGAATAACATTCATATTATAGAAGAGAGAAAAAGGAGCAGAAAACTTATTTGAAGAAATAATGGCCCAAAACTTCCCTAATCTAGGGAAGGAAACAGACATCCAGGGCTAGGAAGTCCAGAGAGTTCTAAATACAATAAACCCAAAGAGTTCCACAGCAAGACACATTATAATTAAAATGTCAAAAGTTAAAGAGAGAGCAGCAAGAAAAAAACAAATTATTACATAAAAGGGAAACTCCACAAGGCTATCAGCAGATTTCTCAGCAGAAACTTTGTAAGCCAGTAAGAAATGGCATGACAAATTCAAAGTACTAAAAGCAAGCAAACAAAAAAAAAAAAAAAAAAAAAAAAAAAAAACTTCTAACGAAGAATACTCAACCTTGCAAAGGTGTCATTCAGAATTCAAGGAGAAACACAGTTTTCCAGGCAAGCAAGAGCTAAAAGAGCCCATCCCTACTCAACCAGCCTCACAAGAAATGTTAAATGGTCTTCAAGCTGAAAAAAAATGGCACTAATTAATGTATATGAAAGTAAAAAACTCAGTCGAAAAGTTATATCTATAGTGATAGTGGTAGATTAATCACTTATGAAGCTACTATGAAGGATAAAAGACAAAATTAGTAAAATTAACTAAAATTATAATAGTTAAGAAATACATAAAATAAGATGTAATATGTGACATCAAAAATAAAACATGAAGGAAAATAAAAATGTAGAATTTGGGAATGTGTTCAAATTTAAGTTGCTATCAATTTAAAATAGATTGTTATGTACTTAGGATGTTATGTGAGCCACATGGTAAACACAAAGAAAATATATAGTAAATACACAAAAGAAAATGAGAAATACACAAAAGAAACTAAATAAATTCATCAAACCACAAAAGAAGGGAGAAAGAAAAGAAAGGAACAGAGCAGAATGACAAAAACAGCCAGAAAACAATTAAGAAAATAGCAATAAGTACAGACCTATCAATAACTACTTTAAATGTAAATAGACTAAATTCACCAACTAAAAGATATAGAATGGCTTAATAGATTAAAAAAATAAGACACATACAGGCTGAAAGTGAAGAATAGAAAAAGATATTCCAAGCAAATGGAAATGGAAAAAAAAAATATGGTATAGCTGTACTCATATTAGACAAAATCAACTTTAAAACAAAGACTATAATAAAAAAGCAGAAAGGCATGACATAATAATAAAACGGTCGATCCAGCAAGAAGATGTAACATTTATAAATGTATATGTATTCAACATTAGGAGCACCAACATTAGGAGACCTAAAGGAAGAAATTGACAACAAAATAATAACAACTCAGAACTTTAACACTCTGCTTACATCAATGGACAAATCGTCCAGACAGAAAATCAATAAAGAACTTCAGCCTTAAATGACACTAGACTTTTTTTATTAAGATGGACTTTTATTTAAAAAATGAACTTCTGGGCGCCTGGGTGGCTCAGTGGGTTAAGCCGCTGCCTTCGGCTCAGGTCATGATCTCAGGGTCCTGGGATCGAGGCCCACATCGGGCTCTCTGCTCAGCAGGGAGCCTGCTTCCCTCTCTCTCTCTCTCTGCCTGCCTCTCCATCTACTTGTGATCTCTCTCTGTCAAATAAATAAATAAAATCTAAAAAAAAAAAAAGAACTTCTATTATTTTTATTAAGATGGGTTTAATAGATATAAAAAAAAATTCCACCCAAACACAGCAGATATATATTCTTCTCAAATGCACATGGAACATCCTCCAAGATACAACGCAGAGTAAGTTACAAAAAAAGTCTCAATAAATTTAAGAAAATTAAAAGCATATCAAGCATCTTTTCTGACCACAATGGTATGAAACTAGAAATAAATTACAAGAAAACTGGACAAGCTACAAATACATGAAAATTAAACATGTTATTGAACTACTACTGGGTCACTGAAGCAATCAAAAGAGAAATCAAAATAATACCTAGAGACAAATGAAAACAGAAATATGACATAGCACATCTGTGGTATGTTGTAAAAACAGTTTTAAGAAAAAAAGATTAAATGCAACACAGGTTTACCTCAAGAAAAAACCCCAACCTCAAATAAACAATTTAACTTTACATCTAAAGGGAGTAGGAAAAAGAAGAACAAAGGAAACCCAAAGTTAGGAGGGGGAAGTAAATAAAAAAGATCAGAATGGAAACAAATGAAATAGACAATATAAAATATCAATGAACCTAAAAGCTGGTTCTATGAAAAGAAAAACAAAATTGACAAAATTTAGCTATACTTACCAAAAAAAAAAGAGAGTTCAAACAAATAAAATCAGCAATGAAAGAGAACACACTACTGATGCCACAGAAATAGAAAGGATCATAAGAGACTACTATGAACAATTATTTATAGCAACATATTTGGACAACCTAGAAGAAATGGATAAATTCCTAGAAACATACAATATTCTAAGATTGAATCATGAAGAAATGGAAAATCCAAATAGACAAATTACTAATAAGGAGACTGAATCTGTAATCAAAACCCTCCCAAGAAGCAAAAATCCAGGACCAGATGGCTTCACTGGTGAATTCTACCAAACATTCAAAGAAGATTTAATAGCAATCCTTCTCAAACTCTTCCAAAAAATGGAAGAGGAGGAAATGCTTCCAAACTCATTCTATGAAGTCAGCATTACTTTGATACCAAAACCAGACAAGGATACCACCAAAGAAAAGGGAGGAGTGGGAGGAGGGAGAGAAGATGAAGAAGATGAAGATGAAGAAGAAAAGGAAGGAGGGAAGGAAGGAAAGAAGGAAGGAAGTAACAAAGAAAGAAAGGAAAGGGAAAGAAGAATAAAGAAAATAACAGGCCAATATCCCTGATGAACATAGATGCAAATATCCTCAACAAAATATTAGCAAACTGATTCAACAATATTTTATTTTTTTTAAGATTTTATTTATTTATTTGACAGACAGAGATCACAAATAGGCAGAGAGGCAGGCGGGGGGGGTGGGGGGAGGGAGCAGGCTCCCCGCAAAGCAGAAAGCCTGATGCGGGGCTCAACCCCAGGACCCCGGGATCATGACCTGAGCCTAAGGCAGAGGCTTTAACCCACTGAGCCACCCAGGTACCCCCTGAATGTAACAATATTTTAAAAGGATCATACACCATGATGAAGTGGGATTTTTCCAAGGATGCAAGGATGGTAGAGCATCTGCAAACCAACCAACACAATATACTACCATTAACAAAATGAAAGACAAAAACCATGGTCATCTCAATAGACACAGAAAAGGCATTTGACAAAATTCAACATCCATCTACAATAAAAATTCTCAACAAAGGGATAAAGGAAACATATATCAACATAATAAAGGCTATATATGACAAACTCACAGCTAATATGCTGAACAGTGAAAAGCTGAGAGCTTTTCCTCTAAGATCAGGAATAAGACAAGAATGCCTGCTTGCCCCACTTTTATTCGACATAGTATTGGAAGTCTTAGCCATAGCAATTAGACAAGAAAAAGAAATTAAAAGCATCCTAACAGGTAAGGAAGATGTAAAACTGTAACTACAGACAGATGACATGATACTGTATATAAAAAACCCTAAAGACCCCATCAAAAAAACTGAGAACTAATAAATGAATTCAATATACTTGCAGGATAAAAAAAGTTAAATAAAATTCTGTTGTGTTTCAATACACTAGTAAAATATCAGGAAAAGAAGAAAACAATCCTATTTACAACTCCATTAAAAAGAATGAAATATTTAGGAATAAGTTTAACCAAGAAGGTGAAAGACCTATACCCTGAAAACTATAAGACACAGATGAAAGAAATTGAAGAAGGCACAAATAGAGGTTAAGATATTCTGTGCTCATGTATTAGAAGAATTAATATTGTTAAAATGTCCATACTATCCAAAGCAATCTACAGACATAATGCAATCCCTGTCAAAACTCCAATGGCATTTTTCAAAGAACTAAAATAAATAGTTGTAAGATTTTTATAGAAACACAAAAGACCTCAAATAGCCAAAACAATCTTGAGAAAGAACAAAGTCAGAGTTATATTACACTATACTATACTATACTATACTATAAAGCTATAGTAATCAAATAGTATGGTATTGGCATAAAAACAGATACACAGATCAGTGAAACAGAATAGAGAGGCCAGAAGTAAACCCATATATATATATATATATATATATATATATATATATAGTCAGTTGATTCACAACATAGGAGGCAAAAATATACAATGGGAAATGACAGACAATAAAATGTGTTGGGAAAATTGGACAGCTACATGAAAGAGAATGAAACTGGACCACTTTCTTACAGCATATACAAAAATTAACTCAAATAGATTAAACCCTTGAACGTAAGGCCTGAAGCCATTAAACTCATAGAAGAAAATATAGAGTAAGCTCCTTGACATTAGACACAGCAATGGATTTTTGTGGAGGTTTTTGTTTCTTTGGATTTGATCCCGAAGGCAAGGGAAGCAAAAGCAAAAATAAACAAATGGGAGACTACATCAACTCAAAATCTTCTGAACAGCAAAGGAAACCATCAACAGAAATAAAAGGCAGCCTACCGAGTGGGAGAATATATTTGCAAATCCAATCCAGGATTGATACTCAAAATATATAAAGAACTTATACAACTCAATAACAAGAACAAAAGAAACAAATAGTCTAATTCAAAAGTGGACAGAGGATCTGAATAGACATTTTTCCAAAGAAGATATACAGATGTCCAACAGATATGTGAAAGACGTTTCAACATCACCAGTCATCAGGGAAATGTAAATCAAAATCACAATGAGGAAACACCTCACACCTTTCAAAATGGCTATTTTCAAAAACACAAGAAATAATAAATGTTGATGAGGATGTGGAGAAAAGGGAACCCTTGAGCACTGCTGGTGGGAATGTAAACTGGTGCAACCACTATAGAAAACAGTGAGAAAGCTCCTCAAATAATTAAAATAGAACTACCATATGATCTCGCAATTCCACTACTGGGTATCTTTCCGGAAACAGTAATTTGAAAAAATATTTGTACCCTCTATGTTCATTGCAGCTTTATTAACAATAGCCAATATATGAAAGCAATCTAAGTGTCCACCAATGAATGAATGGATAAAGAAGATATGTTATACACACACACACACACACACACACAATGGAATACCACTCAGCCATAAGAAAGAATGAAATCTTGTCATTTATAGTGACAAGGATGGACCTTGAGGGTATCACGCTAACTAAAATACGTCAAACAGAATAAGACAAATACTGCATGCTTTCATTTGTATGTGGAATCTAAAAAACAAAACAAACAAACAAAGTAAAACCCAGACTCACAGATACAAAAAAATATGGTTGCCAGAGGGAACAGGGTTGGAGAGGGTGTGATATTGGTGAAGGAGATCAAGAAGTACAAACTTACAGTTAACTAATTAAATAAGTCATGAGGGGAACAGTCAACAAAACCAAAAGACAACCTGTAGAATGAGAGAAGGTATTTACAAATGTCTTATCATATAAAAGGTTGGTATCCAAAATCTATAAAGAACATATGGGGGCACCTGAGTTGCTTAGTTAAGAATCTGCCTTGGCTCAGGTCATGATCCCAGAGTACTAGGATTGAGCCCCACACTGGGCTCCCTGCTCAGCAAGAAGTCTGCTTCTCCCTTTACCCCTCCCCCTGCTGCTCATGCTATCTCTCCCTCTTTCTCTCTCAAATAAATAAGTAAAATCTCAAATTAAAAAAAAAAATTATCAAACTCAACACCCAAAGAATAAAAAATTCAGTCAAGAAATGTGAAGAAGACATGAACAGACATTCCTCCAAAGAATACAAGCAAATGGCCAACAGACACATGAAGAAATGTTCAACAACGTTCAGCATTATAGAAATACAAATCAAAACCACAGTGAGATACCACCACAATGATACCAGTCAGAATGGCCAAAATTAACAAGCCAGGAAACAACAAATATCACCAAAGATGCAGAGAAAGGGGAACACTTTTATACTGCTAGTGGGAATGTAAGCTAGTACAGCCACTCTGAAGGTTCCTCAAAAAATTAAAAATAGAGCTACTGTGTGACCCAGTAATTGCACTACTAGGTCTTTATCTAAAGGATACAAAGTGATCCAAAGGGGCACTTGCACCTCAAAGTTTATAGCAGAAATGTCCACAAGAGCCAAACTGTGGAAAGAGCCCAGATGTCCACTGACACATGAATGGATAAAGAAGATACACACACACACACACACACACACACACACACACCACATGTGGATAAAGAAGATATGTGTGTGTGTGTGTGTGTGTGTGTGTGTGTGTGTGTGTATAAATTTTAGCAATATTTAGGGTCCTCATTACCAGTTTAGAATTCCCCAAAGATACAGATGTAGTGAAAAGAAAGGCCATATGCACCCCAATGTTCATAGCAGCAGTGTCCACAATAGCCAAACTGTGGAAAGAGCTGAGATGCCCTTCAAACGATGAATGGATAAAGAAGATGTGGTCCACATACATAATGGAATATTACTCAGCCATCAGAAAGGATGAATACCCAACTTTTGCATTAACATGGATGGGAATGTATAAGATTATACTAAGTGAAATAAGTCAAGCAGAGAAAGTCAATTATCATATGGTTTCACTTATTTGTGGAACATAAGGAATAGCATGGAGGACATTAAGAGAAGGAAGGGAAAAATGAAGGGGCATGGAATCAGAGTGGGAGACGAACTATGAGAGACTATGGACTCCAGGAAACAAACTGAGGGTTTTAGAAGAGAAGGGGTGGGGGGATGGGTGAACCTGGTGATGGGTATTAAGAAGGGCACTGATTGCATGGAGCATTGGGTGTTATACCCAAACAATGAATCATGGAACACTACCTCAAAAACTAATGATGTACCAAATGGTGACTAACAGAGTTTTAAAAAAAAAAAATAGAATTCATAATTCAAGATAACTTGAATTACATTAAAATTTCTTTTGCTGCCCCTGAAAAAAATTTAATTAAGAATATTAATGTAGAGGAGAGGAGCAAGATTGCAGAGTAGTAGGGGACCTAATATCATTAGGTTCCAGGAATTCATCTAGATAGTTATTAAACCATTCTGAACTCCTATAAAGAGATTGAAGAGAAGAAGAGCACAATTCTAGGAACTGACCACTTTCTGGAAGGTAGGACATGAAGAGAAGTGACTCCAAGGTGACAAAAGGGAAGACAGACTGCATTGGGAGTGGCTGGCTCCTGGCAAGTCATAGAGCAGCAGAGCACAAAATCAGAACTTTTAGAAGTCTGCTCCACCGAGGGACGTCACTCTAGAGGCTAAGTGGGGAGTGGAGCCCTTGTGGGGAAGTGTGGTTGCAGGACCCATGGGGTCACAAAAAGACCCGGGGTGCCTGAGTGTGGCAGAGCCCCCATGTATCAAAGTGGGGAAGCCAGCTGCAGAGACAGAGCTGAGAAGTGGACTCTTAGCTCGGGGTTACCTTAACCAAGACCCAAGGCACAATCAGGCCACTGCTCTTCAAGCAGGGACCCCACAAGTGGCTGATCTGGGGAGATCCCCTCCTTCTTCCTATGGGAGGAGCAGCGTGGAAGCGCACTGCAGGAATCTGCTGGGATTGGAGACTGAAAACAGGGCCATGTGCCAGAGATAGAAACACTCTGTCACAGGCCGGGTGAGCCCAGAGTGTGGCTGGAGACCAGGAAGACAGGAGGGATTGACTGCTTTTCTCTGAGGGCACACTGAGGACTGGGGCCCTAAGCTCTTGGCTCCTTCGGGGCCGGACATTGGGAGGCTGCCATTTTCATTCTCCTCCTCCAAAGCTATAGGGAAAGCATTCAGGGAACAAAAGCTCCAGAGAGCAAACCCAAACAGATTACTTAGCCTCTCCCCTGGCAAGGGTGGTACAAGGTACAATTCCACCTGGGGCAAAAACATTTGAGAATCACTGCAACAAGCCCCTCCCCCAGAATATTAGCAAGAACATCCAGCCAAGATCAAGTTCACTAATCACTGAGAACTACAGAACTCCAGAGTTAGGGGAATGCAACACATAGAATTCATGACTTTTTTCCCACCCTTTAGTCCTTCAAAGTTAAATTTTTTTTTCACATGAATTTGTTTATTGTGAAAAGTTAAATTTTTTTAATTTTATTTTTTCTTATTCTATTTTTTTTATTTTTCCTCTTTCCTATTTTAATATTTTTCAACTATGTTATCTTATCAATATCTTTTTAAAAATCTTTTAAAATTTTCCATTGTTATAATCATATTTTATCCCTTCATTATATTTAGCCTTATTTTTTTGTGTACATACAGGTTTTTCTTTCTTTAAAATTTTGGGATTCAGTTCTTCTAACAGATAAAAAAATACCCTAAATCTAGCACATGGCTTTGTTCTAGTCTCCAGCCTGATCACATTCTTTGCTTTTTCTTTGTTTTTTTTTTTTTCAACCAAATTCTTATCAATTCCTTTTTTAGAATTGTTTTTAATTTTCATCTTTACAGTCATACTCCATCCTTTCATTATGTTTACCCTTATTTTTGTTTACAAGTTTTTCTTTCTTTAAAATTTTGGGAGGCAGTTTCTTCTAACAGACCAAAATACACCCAAAATCAAGTGTGTGGCTCTGTTCCACTCACCAGTCTAATAAATATATTTTTTTTCTTTTTCTCCTTTCTTCTCCAACCCCCCCTCCCCCTGGTTTTAGGTCTCTTCTGATTTGGTTAGTGTATATATTTTTCTGGGGTCGTTGCTACCCCTTTAGTATTTTGTTCTCTCGTTCATCTATTCTTATCTGGATAAAATGACAGGGCAGAAAAAATCACCTCAAAAAAAAAAGAATAAGAGGCAGTACCAATAGCTAGGGACCTAATCAATATGGACATTAGTAAGATGTCAGATCTAGAGTTCAGAATGATGATTATCAAGGTGCTAGCTGGGCTGGAAAAGAGCATGAAAGAACTAGAAAATCCCTTTCTGGAGAAATAAAATCCCTTTCTGGAGAAATAAAAGAATTAAAATCTAACGAAGTTGAAACTATTAATGAGGTGCAATCAAAAATGGAGGGTTTTATTGCTAGGATAAATGAGGCAGAAGAGAGAATTAGTGATATAGAAGACTAAATGATGGAGAATAAGGAAGCTGAGGAAAAGAGAGACAAACAACTATTGGACTACAAGGGAAGAATTCGAATGACAAGTGATACCATAAGACAAAACAATATTAGAATAATTGGAATCCCAGAAGAAGAAAGAGAGAGGGGGACAGAAGGAATATTGGAGTAAATTATAGCAGAGAATTTCCTTAATTTGGCAAAGGGAACAAGCATCAAAATTCAGAAGGCACAGAGAACTCCCCTCAAAATCAATAAAAATAGGTCCACACCCCATCATCTAATAGTAAAACTTACAAGTCTCAGTGACAAAGAGAAACTCCTGAAAGCAGCTCAGGGCAAGAGGTCTATAACATACAATGGTAGAAATATCAGATAGGCAGCAGACCTATCCACAGAGACCTGGCAGGCCAGAAAGGATTGCCATGATATATTCAGAGCACTAAATGAGAAAGAAAAAAAAAAAGACACAGAGTATCAGAATGGATAAAAAAACAAAACTCATCAATATGCTGTCTAAAACAAACTCATTTTGGACCGAAAGACACCTCCAGATTTAAAGTGAAGGAGTGAAAACATTTTACCATGCTAATGGACACCAAAAGAAAACTGGGGTGGCAATCCTTATATCAGATCAATTAGATTTTAAGCCAAAGACTATAATAAGAGATGAGGAAGGACACTATATCATACTGAAAGGGTCTGTCCAACAAGAAGATCTAACCATTTTAAATACCTATGCCCCTAACATGGGAACAGCCAACTATATAAACCAATTAATAACAAAATCAAAGAAACACATTGACAATAATACAATAATAGTAGAGGATTTTAACACCCCCCCCCCACTGAAATGGACAGATCATCCAAGCAAAAGATCAACAAGGAAATAAAGGCTTTAAATGACACACTGGACCAGACAGACATCACAGATATATCCTGAACATTCCATCCCAAAGCAACAGAATACACATTCTTCTCTAGTGCACATGGAAAATTCTCCAGAATAGATCAAATCCTGGGTCACAAATCAGGTCTCAACTGGTACCAAAAGATTGGGATCATTCCTTTCATATTTTTGGACCACAATGCTCTGAAGCTAGAACTCAATCACAAGAGGAAATTTGGAAAGAATCCAAATACATGGAGGCTAAAGAGCATCCTACTAAAGAATCAATGGGTCAACCAGGAAATTAAAGAAGAATTGAAAAAAATGTATGGAAACAAATGATAATGAAAACACAACTGTTCAAAATCTGTGGGACACAGCAAGGCGGTCCTGAGAGGAAAATATATAGTACTACAAGCTTTTCTCAAGAAATAAGAAAGGTCTCAAGTACACAACCTAGCCCTATACCTAAAGGAGTTGGAGAAAGAAAAGCAAAGAAAGCCTAAACCCAGCAGGAGAAAAGAAATAATAAAGATCAGAGCAGAAATCAATGAAATAGAAAACAAAAATCCAACAGAATAAATCAACAAAATTAGGAGCTCGTTCTTTGAAAGAATTAATAAGATTGATAAACCCCTGGCCAGACTGATCAAAAAGAAAAGAGAAAGGACCCAAATAAATGAAATCATGAATGAAAGAGGAGAAATCACAACCAACACCAAAAAAATACAAAAATTATAAGAACATATTATGAGCAACTATATGCCAGCAAATTTGACAATCTGAGAGAAATGGATGCATTCCTAGAGACATATATCTACCAAAACTGAACCAGGAAGAAATAGAAAACCTGAACCGACCCATAACCAATAAGGAGATTGACGCAGTCATGAAAAATCTCCCAAGAAACAAGAGCCCAGGGCCAGACAGCTTACCAGGGGAATTCTATCAAACATTTAAAGAAGAATTAATACCCAGGTCATGATCCCAGCATCCTGGGATCTAGTCCCACATCAAGCTCCTTGCTGAGCAGGGAGCCTGCTTCTCCCTCTGCCTCTGCCTGCCACTCTGTCTGCCTGTGCTCACTCTCTCTGACAAATAAATAAATAAATTAAATCTTAAAGAAAAAAAGAAAAAGAAGAAGAAGAAAAAGAAGAAGAATCAATACCTTTACTGTTCCAAAAAACAGAAATGGAAGGAAAACTTCCAAACTCATTTTATGAGGCCAACATTACTTTGATCCCAAAACCAGACAAAGACCCCATCAAAAAGGAGAATTATAAACCAATATCCTTCATAAACACAGATGCAAAAATTCTCACCAAAATACTAGCCAATAGAATGCAACAGTGCATTAAAAGGATTATTCATCACGACCAAGTGGGATTTATTCCTGGGCTGCCAGGTTGGTTCAATATATGCAAATCAAACAATGTGATACAACACATTAATAAAACAAAGAGCAAGAACCGTATGATACTTTCAATAAGTGCTGAAAAAGCATTTGACAAAGTACAGCATCCTTTCTGGATCAAAACTCTTCAAAGTGTAGGGATAGAGCGTACATACCTCAATATCATCAAAGCCATCTATGAAAAACCCACAGCAAATATCATCCTTAATATCATCCTTTCCCCTAAAATCAGGAACACAGCAGGGCTGTCCACTATCACCACTGCTATTCAACACAGTACGAGAAGTCCAAGCCTCAGCAATCATACAACAAAAAGAAATAAAAGGCACCTGAATTGGCAAAGAAGTTAAACTCTCACTCTTTGCAGGTGACATGATAATTTATATGGAAAAGCCAAAATACTCCACTCCAAAACTGCTAGAACTCATACAGGAATTCAGTAAAGTGTCAGGATACAAAACCAATGCATAGAAATCAGTTGCATTTCTATACACCAACAGCAAGACAGAAGAAAGAGAAATTAAGGAGTCGATCCCATTTACAATTGCACCCAAAACCATAAGATACCTAGGAATAAACCTAACCAAAGAGGCAAAGAATCTGTACTCAGAAAACTATATAAAGTACTCATGAAAGAAATGAAGACACAAAGAAATGGAAAAACTTTCCATGCTCATGGATTGAAACAAATATTGTGAAAATGTCTATGCTACCTAAAGCAATCTATACTTTTAATCCAATCCCTATCAAAATACCATCTATTTTTTTCAAAGAAATGGAACAAATAATCCTAACATTTATATGGAACCAGGAAAGACCCAGAATAGCCAGAGGAATGTTGAAAAAGAAAACCGAAGTTGGCGGCTTCACAATTCCAGACTTCAAGCTCTATTACAAAGCTGTCATGATCAAGACAGTACAGTACTGGCACACACACACACACACACACAAAAAGACAAAAACAGGAACATACATCAATGGAACAGAACAGAGAGCCCAGAAACAAGCCCTCAACTCTATGGTCAACGAATCTTCAACAAAGTAGGAAAGAATGGCCAATGGAAAAAAGTCTCTTCAACAAATGGTGTTGGGAAAATTGGACAGCCACATGCAGAAGAATGAAACTGGACCATTTCCCTACACCATACACAAAAATAGACTCAAAGTGATGAAAGATCTCAATATAAGACAGGAATCCATCAAAATCCTTAAGGAGAATACAGGCAGCAACCTCTTCGACCTCAGCCACAGCAACTTCTTCCTAGAAACATCGTCAAAGGCAGGGGAAGTAAGGGCAAAAATGAACTATTGGGACTTCCTCAAGATCAAAAGCTTTTGCACAGCAAAGGAAACAGTCCACAAAACCAAAAGACAATTTACAGAATGGGAGAAGATATTTGCAAATGGCATATCAGATAAATGGCTAGTATCCAAAATCTATAAGGAACTTATCAAAATCAACACCCAAAGAACAAATAATCCAATCAAGAAATGGGCAAAAGACATGAACTGACATTTCTGCAAAGAAGACATCCTGATGCATCAGGACATCATGAGATGTCCAGACATCATGAGATGCATCAGAGACATCACTCGGCATCAGGGAAATACAAATCAAAATGACAATGAGGGACACCTGGGTGGCTCAGTCTGTGAAGCATCTGCCTTTGGCTTGGGTCGTGATCCCAGGGTCCTGAATTCAAGTCCCACATTGGGCTCCCTTGCTTGGAGGGGAGTCTGCTTCTCTCTCTGCCTCTGCCTTCCACTCTGCCTGCTTGTGTGCTCTCTCTCTGACAAACAAAATCTTTAAAAAAAAAAAAAGACTTCAACGAGATACCACCTCACACCAGTCAGAATGGCTAAAATTAACAATTTGGGAAATGACAGACATTGGCAAGGATATGGATAAAGGGGAACCCTTCTACACTGTTGGTGGGAATGCAAGCTGGTGCAGCCTCTCTGGAAAACAGCATGGAGATTCCTCAAAAAGCTGAAAATAGAGCTACCCTACAACCCAGCAATTGCACTACTGGGTATTTACCCTAAAGACACAAATGTAGTAATCAGAAGGGTCACATGCACCTGAATGTTTATAGCAGAAATTCCCACAATAGCCAAACTATGGAAAGAACCTAGATGTCCATCAACAGATGAATGGATAAAGAAGAAGTGGTATATATAAACAATGGAATACAATGCAGCCATCAAAAAACCCAAAATCTTGCCTTTTGCAATGACATGGATGGAACTGGAGGGTATTATGCTAAGCAAAATAAGTCAATCAGAGAAAGACAATTATCATATGATTTCTCTGATATGAAGAATTTGAATGGTGGGGGAGTTATCGGGGGCAGGGAGGGGAAAATATGAAATAAAATGACCTTGGGGAGGGAGACAAACCATAAGAGACTCTTAATCTCAGGAAACAAACTGAGGGTTGCTGGAGTGGTGGGGGGAGGGATTGGGTGGCTGGGTTATAGACACTGGGGAGTGTATATGCTATGATGAGTGCTGTGAATTGTGTAAGACTGATGATTCACAGACCAGTACTCCTGAAGCAAATAATACATTACATGTTAATTTAAAAAATTGAAATTAAAAAATTAACATAATAAAAAAGAATATTAATGTACAAGATAAAAGGACATAAGCGAGACTTTAATGAAAAGATTTAGAGGAAATACATTCTCCAATAACTTTAGTAGAATTTGCATTTTAAACATTTTCTATGCTCACTTTTCTTACTCACTAAAGTAAATAAATTTCTGCAGCTTAATCCATACTAAAACATGTTTTTGAAAACAATGAAAAGACATTTATTTCTTAAAATTAAAGAAAAAAAGAAAATTGATCTAATTCAGATATATCAAAAATAAAATTATTGCTTTCAGGGTAATTAAAATTTCCCAATTTAGAGTGTTTTTACTTGATGATACAAGCTCATAATAATAACAGAGGAATATGAATTAAAAATAGATTTGTGATTTATGACAGTTGTTAATGCAGTTTCAAATCATTTGTCAACTGAACTATTATAAAATACAAGTAACAACCAGAAAACAAACCAGTAACATTTTATACATTTCGGAAAACTACAGCAATTTTGGTAGTTAGAAAATGCCGCATCTACAGAGTGCTAGGGCAGTTTCATAATACACATGAGCAAAATCTGCTCTTTAGATGTCAATTTTCAAATGAACACAGTCTCAAAAACTCCAAACTAAGCAGCCCTCCTCTAGGTCTTTTATTGGCTAAAGTATGAATAGTTTCTTATGTAGTTAAAGAGGTTATATTTTAAAGATTTTTGATGACCCTGTGCTCAATACTTATTAATATTTTATCAACAGATCAAAAATAAAAGGTTAAACAAAGCATTGTGAATATATCTGTTATATTGCAACCAAGCCACTTGTTTCAATCCTTCCATCTTAGTAATTTCATTTGAAAATATGCACAAGAGTCTAAAATATACTATTTTTGTTGGATTTCCAACAATCTCTTTTTTTTTCCAACAGTGTTTCAATTAAACTTTCAATAGTACTTTTAAAATCATTAAAGAGCAGAATTCCCCACAAGCATGATTTTACTTTTCCCAATGAATATAAAAACAAACCTGAGTACTCAAGAAAAGAAGAAACGAAGTCACAACCCAAGGTAAAACACAGACTTGAAATTTAGCATGCTTCACCTTGTAATATGTTGCTTTGTTGATATATATACATTTCAACATGAACACATATAATAAAAAATTTCCAGATGTCAATTCCCTATAGTGTTGCGGTCTTAGAGAGTTCCAGTCCACAGAATTCCCTGGCTTGGCTCTTACGCCAACATTTTACATTTCGAGGGTATTTTCAACAGCACTTCCTCAAGCCCCATTTTAGAGGCCGAAAAGGCCAAATACTGCTTTGGAGTTGACCCCTGAAAGTGAGACTTCCTTTGATGAGAAAGAAGTATCAACTAAGTATAGAAATCTTACTAGAAAATAAGCAAATACTCAGAGTGGGGGAATTTGATTCTTTTCTTAAAGTAAACTTGTAAAAGATAAGAATAAAACTGAAGGGTACAAGGAGATTGTTGTTAGATTTAATGATCACAGTAAGCTCTGATTAAAGACCCTTTTTCAGTGCTTCACATGAACATGTGATCTGTTTGTCATGAGGCCACAGCAAATTAAGTACAGAATTTGAATTAAGCCTTTAAAAACTATCAAAACAATTTGATAGAGTAATTTTACATCTACTAGATTTAATAACAAAAAATCTAGGCTCATAGTTTGTCTCTTTTTAAATTTAATTTTTCCATTAATTTATTGTTCTTGTATTTTACAAAAGTATTGGTCCATGATAGTTTAGAAGATGTTTTTTTTTTTATCATAACAATGTGAAAAGCCTTGGTTTATGTGCATTCTCACATTTAACCTTCATATGGAACTCACAATATTCATGTCACTATTATCTCCATTTTCCAGTAAGAAAACCAAGCTCAAAGACATAAGGTAAATTAGTAGCAGCTATGTGAGTCTGGATTCAAACCCAGACTCTTGACTCTTTTTTTTTTTTTTTTAAGATTTTATTTACTTATTTGTCAGAGAGAGAGAGAGCACAGGCAGGTGGGCAGGAGGCAGAGGGAGAGGCAGGCTTCCTACCCAGTAAGGAGCCAATGCAGGGCCCAGTTCCATGACCCTGTGATCACGACCTGAGACAAAGGCAGATGTTTAACTGTATGAGCCACCCAGGCATTCCCCAGGCTCTTGGTTCTAGAGACCATTCTACACAAGACATGGTTTCTCCGTTTTGGATAATATCGCCATACTGGATACCTGATCCCAGTATTTTCATCCAGTTGCATACTTTATCTTTGAATGTCATCAAGGAAATTCTAAGGGTCATAGTCCAAACAGCATTTTTGCCTTTATATGTAAATCGTGAATTAATCACCTATGAATTTGTCTATGCCTTTCTTATGCTTATTCATAATTTCAACCCCTTCCATCTCCTAATTTTAAAGAGTTTTGTAAACATACATTCCACATTATTAAGTAATCTTTCCTCTTATTTTCCATAAATTTATAGTATATTGCCACTTGACTTCACTGGTCTGTAAATTTTTATTTTTTTTTCTTTCTTTTTTTTTTTTTTTAAACTGCACAAATGAGCTGTTTTCTTTTTTTTTTTTTTTAAGATTTTATTTATTTATTTGACAGAGAGAAATCACAAGTAAGCAGAGAGGCAGGCAGAGAGAGAGGAGGAAGCAGGCTCCCTGCTGAGCAGAAAGCCCGATGCGGGGCTCTATCCCAGGACCTGGGATCATGACCTGAGCCGAAGGCAGCGGCTTAACCCACTGAGCCACCCAGGTGCCCCTGTAAATTTTTATTTTTGTTTTTGTTTTAGTTACAAAGGCTTGACTTTTTTTAACTTCTTATTTAGGAATAATTACAGGCTCTTAAAAAGTTGTAAAAATAATAGAGTTTCCATATACCCAATACCCAGCTTCCCCCAATGGTAACAACTTACTTATGTACAACTTACTATAGTACATTATCAAATCCAGGAAATTAATATTGACAGAATACAATCAACAGACCTTCTTAAATCTTACTGATTTTTGAAAGTACTCATTTTTACTATAGAAGGTTATAGGTTTCACGCTGTTTAATTGGGCTGTCTCCTATTTTTTATGAGCAACATAAACAATGTACTCTGTTAATCTCTGTTCCCTTTTTGAGAAACTCTTATGATCTACAGCTCAAGGATCCCTATCATCACTGAACTTATGATTACAATAGCAGTTCTAAGTCAAATAAAGAATCCCACCCTAGCTGGATGACAACATTGATATCACTGGTCTAATAATTCAGGTCTCACTGACTTTTTTGGTCACAATGACAAGAAACCATACTGAGTAGAGTGGCCTCATGGTCCAGCCACACCTCAGCCTAACTATTATAACTTTCCAGCATTCTTTGGAAATTACACAAAATTTTATTGCAATCCAATTACTATCCTATTTGCTGAGATGCAGAGGTGAATAACCAACTCATTATTCCTGCTATCTAGAAGTTCACTGTCTAAAAATAGAAGAAAGAAAATAAATTCTTGGTTTTTGTTAAGATGAATCAGCACTGGCTATAAGCATTTATCTCTGAAAACTACCCTGGAGAAATTAGAGAAGAGTAAGGTAAGCACAGATCTGGGAAACTAGGATAAAAATAGCAAGAAATTCCTGAGGACAGGAAGGTTGTCAGTGTCAGGCATACCTATAGTCTGGAGGGAGAGGGGAGACAGGACAATGACATAAAGCTGAGCATAAGGGGGATGGGATAGGAAAAGCTTTCAGATCTGTTTTGTCCTCTTGTATTTGTTTTATGAAGATGATGGCTTGCTCTACTTCCACTGCTGGGATTAAATTAGTAGCCAAATCCCATCCTTCCCAAAGTATTAAGATAATATTAAGGTAGTACCAAAGGCCTAAATGGGTGAGGAGTAATAAAAACAGGTGTAAGCTGGTCAGCTGTCCTCATCACTACTATCATTATTCCCAAACAAGAGGAGTCCCTGCCTTTTGTCATCACCCAGAGCCCATGAACCCCCTTTAGACCATATTACAGGTACAAATATAGACATGAACCCAATAACAAAACATCAAAAGTAAGTTCTCACCTATCAATAATGACTTTAAATATAAATGGATTATTTTTTCCAATCAAAAAACAGAGTGGCTGAATGGATAACAAAAATATCTAGCAATGTGCTATCTAAAAGAGAACGCTATAAAGGCACAAACAGGCTGAAAGTGAAGAGATGGAAAGAAATAATGAAAAAAAGCAAGAATGCTATACTAACACCAGATAAAATAGACTTTCAGTCAAAATTGCTCTGAAAAGGACTACTTATATAATGATAAAGTGATCATTTCAAGAGGATATAACAACTGGGTATATATACACTAAATATTAGAGCACCTAAATATTTAAAGTAAATATTAACAGAACTGAAAGAGACAATAATACAATAATAACAGGGGACTTAAATACCCCATTTTCAACATTGTATAGATTATCCAGACAGATTATTTACATAAGGAAACAACAAACATTATTAATAAGGAAACAACAAACCTGAATAACACATACACCTAATGACCCTAGAGACTTACATAGAACATTACATCCAACAGCGCCAGAATACACATTCTTCTTTAGCACACATAGAACACTCTCCAGGATAAATCACATGCTGGCAAAAATCAAGCCTCAATAAATGTAAGAAGACTAAAATTATATCAAGTATCTTTTCAAGCCACAATAACATGAAACTAGAAATCAACTACAGCAGGAAATTTTTAAAAAATTATAAATACATAGAAATTAAACAATGCACTCCTAAACAATCAATGGATCAAAGATGAAATAAAAAGGGAATTCAGAAAGTATCTTGGGACAAAGAAGAATGAATACACAACATACAAAAACTTACGAGATGCAGCAAAACTGGTTCTAAGAGGAATATTTATAGCTATAAATGATTACATTAGAGAAAGATCTCAAATAAACAACCTAACGGTAACTCAAAGAATTACAAAAAGAGGAAAAATCTAAGCCCAAAACTATTAGAAGGAAGGAAATAACAACGATTAGAGCAGAAATACATGAAATAGAGACTAGAAAGACAAAATTTGAAAAATCAATGAAAAGAAAGTTGGTCATTTGAAGATTTTACAAATTGACAGACCCTTAGCATATTAGCCAAGAAAAAAAATGTACACTCAAATAAAATTACAAATGAAAGAGAAGTTATACCTGATACCACAGAAATACATAGAATTATAAGAGGCTACTATAAACAATTATGCACGCAATTCCCTTCAAATAAGGATCAATCACTCTGGCAGGAAGAACAGGTCCTGCCTTCTCTGTCTGAGGATTTAGTGCCATGAGAAATGAGATGAGTCTTAACAACCATGTTATTGAAGTCACCACAGTTTGCCAGTGAAATAGTTTCTCCCATGACAAATCTAAACCATTGGATCCCTAACTGTTGAACACTAAGTTGCAGATACAAGAAGCAAAACTAATCTAAGTGAATTATTAGGTATGAAATGAGACTACCTCATTCCTGGTACCAACTACATTATCACACAGGGTCCCAGAAAGGGGGGAAAAAAAAAAAGATTCACATCAAAGGTTTAAATGAAGATATTTACAGAGGTATGAACAACAAACAAGAGATGCTGAGGCACTGAAGGATTAGCTAAACCAGGAAACCATTACCAAGAGGAGGAAATACACTTATTGGAGCCCAGTGAGAGTTGAAACCTTGGGGGAGAAGCTTCCCATTGGAGCTGAAGTTGAAGAGGAATACAGCTGTTGTCAGAGAACTGAAGCCAGAAGGGAAGAAGTGGGGAAGAAGTACCGTGACCTTTTCTCTTCCTTCTTTCCTAACTTCTGCAAGTTCCTCCCACTGTCCATTGTCCAGTGCAATTGAGAAGGGAGTCCAGATGATGACTCCCAGGGAACAGAAAAAAGCAAAGAAAGGCAGAAAAGAAGCTAGGAGATTTCAGAAAGATAACCAGAATACATGAATCTTCTGAGCTTTCTATTTTGTTTCATCAATCTTTTTATATGTTTGTGTGTCAGTATTACAGTGTCACAAGAGTCCTTTTTCCTAATGACCTGAGAGGTCACTGTTGTACTAAACTTTAACATGTGTTTGTGTTAGTAACGAAAGCTCTATTCTACATTGTACATATGTGCACCAATACCACAACTTTCTCATTACTGTATCTCAACGGTACATTTTGATTCTAACAGGGTATGTCCTTCTCTTCAGTGGTTTTATTTTTCATTAATTTTTGTTCTATTTTGTTTATAGTCTGGTTTTGATTATTTCTATTTTCTCTTCAACATAAATCAGTGGGTCAAATTTCATCAAAAAATACCATTGGCATTTTTATCGGAATTTACACTGATGTATAGATAAATTACAGGGAAATGTGATCTCTTCACATTAGTGAATCATTTCATCCAAGCACATAGCACACATAGTATCCTTTACATTGTTAAGGTCTTTTGTATTCTTCAATAAGGTATAAGTTTCTCAATAAATGTCTTACACATTTATTCTTTTTTTATCCCTTGGTATATTAAGGGCCTTGTTGCTATAGTGAATGGGTTCTAATACTGCATTTTCTAATTGGTTACTCCTGCTATAGAGAATATCTTTTAATATTTGTGTTTTTGATCTTGTATTTGGCCAAAATAATAAACTTTTTTATTAGTTCTAATAGTTTATCAAGTAATTCCTCTGAGTTTTTAAATTTAAACAGCCTTTTCTTCTATAAATGAGCACTCTTTGTCTCCACATTTCCTATGTGCATATGTCTTGTCTATTTTCTGGCACGGATCAGAAATCAAATGCAGCTTCAAATATTAATAGCAAGAATTGACATCTTTCCTAGTTTCTAATTCAAAGGGAATGTTGCTAATGTTCCCACTCTTCCTTGAGGATGTTTGTTCTAGCCATGCCTGCCTTTACACTGAGTCTCTTCTTCCCTTGCTAAAAGCTTTTATCAGAAATGAATACTGAATTACATCACACATTTAAGGTACATTTTGGGTATCTATCAAGATGATTATATGAATTTTTAAATAATCATATTATGCAAACTCCATGAGATCTTATCTTTTTTGTTCAAGATATATTTATTTCTGAGAGAGAGAGAGCACAAGCAGGATGGGCAGGGAGAGGGAGAGAATCTCAAGCAGACTCCATGCTGACCAAAATGTGGGGATCAATCTCACCACCCTGAGATCACGACTCTGAGATACCACCATCTGAGCTGAAACCAAGAGTCGGATGCCTAACCAAATGTGCCACCCAGGCATCCTGAGATCTTGTCACACTTTTACCCCAAAACCTAGAACAGTGTTTTTTTCATTATAGGAAATTTAAAAATATTTTTGAAGTATTAATAAACAATTAAAAGTATTTATTGTTGTCATTAATTACACTGATGGAGTTCTGATGGTGACTCATGCTTACATTCCTGGACTAAATCTTAATTGGCTATGATAGTATTATTTTAATACATTGCAGGATTCAATTTAGCATTTTTTTTTCATTTAAAGTTTTCATCAATGTTCATAAGCTCAATTGTACAGTTTTCTTTAGGAGCTATGCAAACCATCAAATTTATAAGAGTTTTATATTTCTCTGTGTAATGTTGAACAATGAATTCTTTCAAAACTAACATTTCCAAGTATGTAGTTTATGTCAAATACTCTAATTTGTCATATTTTCTCATTTCTGATGTGTCCTCTCTCCTTTTCTTTCTTTTAATATTTATTTATAATTTAGAGGAAGAGAGAGAGAATGCATGAGTGGGTAAGGGAGAGGGAGAGAGAATCTTAAGCAGACTCCACACTGAGCATGGAACCCTATATGGGGTCCAGCACAGGGCTCAATCTTAGGATCCTGAGATCATGACCCTAAGACCACAACCTGAGCCAAAACCAAGAGTCAGATGATTAACTGACTGTACCACCAAGGCACCCTACCCTTCTATTTCTTAATAAAACTCACCAAATACTTTTAAATAGTTTACTGATTATTTTGAAGAAGAAAATTCAGGTTTTACTTATTATTTACCATTTATATTATGTTTAGTTTAATTTTACATGACAAATGTATGATTTTATTTTTTCTACTCTCTTTAACTGTTTTCCTTCTTCCAGCATCTTGAGTTGAATGTCTTATTTATTTTCAAACTTTTATGCCCTAATCAATGCATTTATGTCTATAAAATTTCCTAAGTATCATTTTGGCTGTCTCCCACAGTTCTGATATATAATCTACTTGCTGTTGTTTGTTTCTAAATGGTTTATTAACTACAGTTTTGTTTCCCTCTTTAGAAATTTTTAAGAGTTTTAAAAGATACCGTTTTCTTGTTTATTTCTAGTATTATTTGCATTATAGACAAATACTGTAAACAGTATCATTTTAGCTTTAGGGAATTTTTGTGTTTTTCTTTGTTGCTTAATATATGGCCAACTTTTTTAATGTTCTTTGTATTTTGAAAAAATGTATATGAACTTATGACTTGGATATATAATACATGAAATACTTTGTATTTCATTGTAAATGAAATACTCTATTTTCTTATTTTTTCTTTTCTTGATCTATTGATTTTCTTAGGCATACCTATTTTCCCTGTCCTAATTTTTCAATTTCTCCCATAAAATATAAGGTGAGAGACAAAATAGCTTGTTCACTATTGAACACCCAGCACTTAGAACCGTGCCATCAGTATGCAAAATATGTGACTTATATTCAGTGCTTTGCTATCTCCATTGAAAAGCTCTTTTCAACACTTTCAAATCCTTAAGTTCTTTCCTGTTCCACCATGTACGTGTTATGACTGCACAGGCAAATAGACTGAATAAAACACAGAAAATATTGTCTGTTAAACTAATTAAACAAGGAGGCCTTTGCACTGAGATGGCTCTAATGCCCTAGCAGCCTCCATAAACAAACCAAAACCCAAGTGTGTAAATGCCTGAAGGCTAACAAATCAAAACCCAATGACAACCACTCACCAACAGTCAACCAGGCTCTACCAAATAAGGCAGCCACTTAAGCTACAGCCAATCAAATAATTCCTTGCTGTGCTTCTGCATCACTGTAAAATGTCTTGCCCCTAGCTCATCTCAATGAACCATTCTTTTTTTTTCTTTTTTTTTTTTTTTTATTTCACAGAGAGAGAGATCACAAGTAGGCAGAGAGGCAGGCAGAGAGAGATAGAGGAGGAAGCAGGTTCTCCGCTAAGCAGAGAGCCCGATGCGGGACTCGATCCCAGGACCCTGAGATCATGACCTGAGCCGAAGGCAGAGGCTTAACCCACTGAGCCACCCAGGCGCCCCCTCAATGAATCATTCTTAACCACTTCCAGTTCAGTGCTTCCTGACTCAAATGGATTTTTTGTTCAAATAAACTCTTAAAATTTTTAATATACCTCAGTTTATCTTTTAACATGTCTTAAGAGTCTTCTTAAATCAGCAATATTGTCTTATTCATCAATGTCTAGAGTTAGAGTTCTCCTGGCACATACTAGGTGTTGAATGAATATTTGTGGAATGACTGAATAAATATTTAGCCCAGCAGGATATAGGTGGTCATTTCCAGATTTCACAATGTAAAACATGACTTCATTTTTCATTTCAAGAGTCCTTTATATACATACCCAGGATCTATGAAACAGTTTTTGATATCCAGGGAAGAAAGCTAAACTTATTAAGTTGGAAATAAATTTTAAGTGTTGTAATCACTGCTGCACATAGATGGGGCTACAGAAAGGCCAACTCAGCTTCCTTATTCTTTAGAATACTAAGCTTGAAATGTTCCTTTTCCAACTGAGGCTGACTCCCAAGCTTTGTTTTCTAGGCCAGATAGTGAGACCTAAGAGAAGAGACAGATCAGGGACATACATTCACTTTAAACAATATTAAAAATTGATTCAAATCATCACTAAACTGACCCAGCTTGGGCTGTCAGTATATATTAAATGTGAAGATGAGCTAAATGAATAGATAGGTCTGGTTTATTCCTACACTCAAATAGCCTCTTGACCCTCTTCCCTAATCAACTCTTGCCTCCTCATTATAACCTAAAATTTGGAGGATAAATTACCCTAAGAGCATAGAAGTAGAAAGAGCACGTTTTTTCACCATGCCTTCCCAAAGCCAATGCCGGCTTCCCTTTATACACATTCCTGAACTAGTCATACAGAATCCAGAACTAGCTCACCCCAGGCCTAATGGATAGCATTCTAGGGGCATACCAGACTCTAATAGCATTCTAGGCTGCATAAAGCCCTTCAAAGGCCAATGAATTTGTGTGGCTTGTTGATAAGGAATTTCAGATCCTGTATAAGCTCTACTTAATGCTTTTAAAGAATTGACTTTTAACCTAGCATCAAGCTCCCATACTATTGTAGGATGTATTCCTTGGAAAGTAGACTCTGAGACGGAATTTGTTGTACAGGCTATGCATTAAGAAGGAATGCCAGAATTAACACTTGAGGAAGGGAGGGAAAGGAAGTAACAGTGGACAAAGGAAGAAGTCAAGTGCTAATGCAGACCAACTGACACCTCAGCTGATTGCACAAGAAGTTCTGAAGCTAGAATGTACCCTCAGAGTTGTGTGAGTTGGAGAAAGGTGGTCATTCCCTTATACACCTGCATCTACCAATCATAGATGTGGGCCACCTTGGGAAGAGATATGATGTTGGATGAGGTAGCTCTCTGAAGGTGAGCCAATCCCTGAAGGTACTGACAACTTAAGGGTGTTGGTGGTTATACTCCCAACAACTGATGTACTAAGTCTACCCTTGAAAGGGAGATCTGGGCAGCATATCACACTGTTCTCACCCATGAGCGATCTTGGCTTGAGATTAAGATCTCTCCACTTAGTGAGCTGAAGAGCAATACTCATACATTTTGGTCTCAAGATCCCTCTCCACTCTTAGAAACTATTACAGACCCAAAGAATGTTTATGTGGATCTTTACCTTAACAGAAATTAAAGCTGATAAGATTTTAAGATATTTATTAACCTATTTTTAAATGGCAACATAAATCCACTACCTACTGAAAAAAAATTTTTTCAAAAACAAAAAAATATAATGATAATAGTGACATTGTTTTCCATATTTTACTCATGTCAACAGTCTTGACCATGTGGATTCCTGAGAGGATCTAGGTGAATCCATAACAGTTCACAGACATGCATTGACAAGAATTTAGAAAAAATATCTAAAACCCAATACAACAAGACTCAAAAAAGTCATAATAAACTGAACACCCAAATTAAGAGTCCCCTGAACTTCTATGATCTTGATTCTGGATTTTTTTTCCTGCCCTATAATATACCTGAAAAATGTGTTTAAGTTATGTGAATAAGTGTCCAGGACAATATTTTTTTTTTCTCTCCCAAGTAGGGGATGTTTTGGGGAGTTTTTCCCTAGAAAATTCTAAAGTGGCCTTGAGACCATCTTCTAAAAAGTGTCCAGAGCAGCATGGTCTCAGCACAAAATATGGAAATGTTATTTATGTAAGTTATCAGACCTACAAAAATTCTTGGAACCTGAGATCCAGCATAATTAAATTTTTTCAGGGAGAGGTTGAGATGGTAGGGAGTTTTACCAGGAATTTGGTCTTTGGCAAAGCAGTGCTAGGTCTTTGCTCTCTAAACAGGTTTTGTTTTGTTTTGTTTTAAGAATTTATTTATTTATTTGACAGACGACATCACAAGTAGGCAGAGAGGCAGGCAGAGAGAGAGGAGGAAGCAGGCTTCCTGCTGGGCAGAGAGCCCGATGCGGGGCTCTATCCCAGGACCTGGGATCATGACCCGAGCCGAAGGCAGAGGCTTTAACCCACTGAACCACTCAGGCACCCCGTCTTTGCTCTCTAAATCTAAGTGTGATAGTTTGTGGTCTAGCTTACTTCAGGAAAAAAAAAAAATCTCCATTAATATGCATAAAAAGAAATTTATAACTCCTATAACGAAATAGAAATCAACCAGAAATAAATTCATTTAATAAAGGAAATTGAGAATGCTGTATATATCCCTAGATATTCCAGTTACACTACTCCATCAGCTTAATCTAGTTACCTAATAGTAAGGCAATTACACAATGAAGATTTAGGGTTGATGTATATTTAGGGTTCAGTTGTGATGTTGGATGCTTATAACAAAATATTTCTTGTGGGAAAGCAAGCCCCTTGACAATCTTTACATTGTTGTGTACAATTAAATGACAATTTATTCTGGTTTTATTTTTAACGGGACTCGTCATTTACTGTCATTACTGGTCCACAAGAGAGAACACTCAGTGTTCTCTTTTTCTCTTCAGAACAAAATCTGTACTAAACCATCAGAATTTGCTTTTCTAGCAATGAAAAAGCTCGTAACTTATGGAAAGCCAGCTCCATCTAGCTGTCCATCCTATATCATTCCTCTGTCCATGTTCCATAAATATAATGTGTATGAGCTATCATCAAAATGTAGTTTCTTCTGGGGTGCCTGGGTGGCTCAGTGGGTTAAGGCTGCTGCCTTCCCTCAGGTCATGGTCTCGGGGTCCTGGGATCGAGCCCCGCGTCGGGCTCTCTGCTCAGCGGGGAGCCTGCTTCCCTCTCTCTCTCTGCCTGCCTCTCTGCCTACTTGTGATCTCTGTCAAATAAATGGACAAATAATATCTTAAAAAAAAATGTAGTTTCTTCTAAAATAGGTCCTTGCCAAATGGACAGATCAGTGACCTCATGTATAAATACTTTTAAAGATATTGATACTTATCCACTTATTTTTATCATATTTTTCTCCTTTTTTCTCCCAGATGGAGTTGGTTATTCTAAGGGAAGACTCTAAGATCAGCATTATATTAAAACACACACACATCCACAAATGCACACACCTTGCTTCCTTTATTAAGTTTGAAATCTAGATATAACAGTTCATGAAGGTTAAAAGATAACTAGATTAAATGTTCAAATGATATTACATTTGAGGTTGTTTATTGTGTGCATATGAATCTTTATAAAAAATATGCTAAAGCTTTTCTCTTGAGATTTCTGAGGGAATGTTCTCCAATCCCTCTTGTTGAAATCAATCTAAAAATATTTAGCATTGTGTAAATCTTGTGGTAGCAACATGCATCTTTATTAGGTCATGCCAATATTAAAGAGATTTACCAAAAAAAAAAAAAAAAAGCCCTTGTAGCATACATTTCCTATATTGTTATTATTAAATTATTCTTAAATTGGAAAATTAATAAATCCCATAAGTAATCTATGTTCGTGGATGAGGGTAGGAATTTCAATTGTCACTGCAATTTTATCACTAAAAAGATGCACTAACATCTTTATGAATTCACTTAAAACCATTATTTCACTTCAAAGAGCTCTACGTACATTTCAAAATATGTTGCTTTAACACATTTTCAGTACATTTCATCAGTATTTCATTTTGCTATCACCTAGCCTTACCTCTAGTCACAAATAATAAAGCAGGGCAGTCAGGCAGTTTAACACAGCTTGAGTTCAGCAACCATCTTACACTACGATCTTCATTCAAATATCAAAATGCACTCTAATGGACAAAAAAATTTATTTGCAATTGGAAAATAAGACTTCATAAATTGTTTAAAGTTTAAAAATCTCCGAACATATTCCTCTTATTGGATTTCTTAGGTACCACCATGTTCTATTTGGCTCAAATCCTACATTTGTAGGCTTTACATAGCATTGCTATTCATGAAGAGTAAAAAGAAGAATGTCACAAGTGGAAATCTACTTCAACTGCCTTTCTGTTGAGGCTGATTGCTGTCCATCAACTCATTCATTCACTCACAAAATACAACTTTGCAAGTCTACTATATACACAGAATTCTGCAGTGCCTTAGACTCTTAAAAGAAAATATAGCCTAAGTTTTCTCATCTTCAGATGTTGTATAAGCAATATAAAGAGTGATGATAAGAACCACTAGTTCTCTTCAGGGTTAAGACATATGCCTTTGTTAGAAGACAAGGAGGGCCATTAATACTATAGCATGATTTTGATTATCAGAAGAACCAACAGAAAGAGATGCACTGAGGAAGGGGAGTCAGGTCTCATAAATTTATCAGAAACATGACAGAGCACCAAGCAAAATCTAGGTTAATAGTGAATGGCATGGTAAGTAGTGTGGAATGGTAGAAAGAATATGCATCTAGAGTCTAGCGTCAAGCACATGTGTTGACTCCCGGGGCCACCACCACTGACCCTATGGCAATAAGTGATGCATTTCATTTCACTGAATTTCTGTGTCTTCACAGTCATAATGGAAATAATAAAATATTTATCAAAGAGTTAATGTGATAATATGTGTGGAAGTACAGGCACAGACAATATACTCAAAATTGTATAACTATTTTTCCCTCCTTTTTCTGTGATGGATGGACACAAGTGTGAGGCAGAGGCTACCAGAAGATAGTAAGTATCACGGGAATGGGGAGGAACAAATTAGAGTGATTTAAATTCTAGCAGTTTAAGGACCTGAAAACCAGTTTCAAACTTGCCCAGAAAAAGGACACACCCTATCTTAGATCCAAAAGTCAAAAAGTGTTTTGGTTAAAGCACACAAAAAGAGGAATTTATAGGTCATTCTAAACAAGGGCTCCAAACATTTATAATACACACCCCAAGTATTCCCTAAATCAATCTAAGTCTCTAAAATTTGCTCTTACTAGGTCAAATCTGTCCTTAGTAAGCAGGACACTCGCAAACTCACTTTTTTGTTTTGTTCTTTTGTTGTTTTTTTTTTTTTTTTTGCTTCTTTCTTCTTCCAACTTTTCTCTAATCAGATCACTGTTAAAATGTATCTTTAATGTATCTAAATGTACCTTAAAATGTTTCTTAGTATCACAGAACCACCACTTTTTTTTTTTTTAAGATTTTATTTATTTATTTGACAGAGAGAGATCACAAGTAGGCAGAGAGGCAGGCAGGGAGGGAGGGAAGCAGGCTCCCTGCAGAGCAGAGAGCCCGATGCGGGGCTCGATCCAAGGATCCTGAGATCATGACCTGAGCCGAAGGCAGAGGCTTTAACCCACTGAGCCACCCAGGCGCCCCCCACCACTTTTTTTTTAATGAAAAACAAAAACATTCCCCTTTCCTTAAATTTGAGGATGCTCAAGATGAGATTAAAAAGAGCCAAGTAGACATGCTAATTGAAAATATTTCAAAAGAAAATTTAAATCAGTGTACAAATCAATTAAATTTTAAACCTTCGGGGCACCTGGGTGGCTCAGTGGGTTAAAGCCTCTGCCTTTGGCTCAGGTCATGATCCCAGGGTCCTGGGATCAAGTCCTGCATCAGGCTCTCTGCTCAGCAGGGAGCCTGTTTCCTCCTCTCTCTCTCTCTGCCTGCCTCTCTGCCTACTTGTGATCTCTGTCTGTCAAATAAATAAATAAAATCTTTAAAAAAATTTTTAAACCTTCATGAAACACAATGATGAGAAATCATCTCTCTCATACTGGTTTATGTTCGCGAGATTACTAATATGGAGCCTCATACAGATTAGACACTACCCATATATATTGCATAATTATAGACAAATTAGCTAAATCTCAAGGTTCTAAGGCCTTTGGTTCTTCTATTTTATATAGTCTAAGCACCTAATGGGGTGGAACAAATCTCCAGAAATTTACATTATAGGGTACGAATGTACAATCTTTCTTTTTCCTCCATTCCTGAATTGACAAATATCTTGAGCACTATTATGTCTGAGTCTTCTTCATAATGGCAATATCATATTTTGTCCATAATTAAATCACTTTGCATTCAGTTAATTTACCTTAAACTTTCATTAACCATATATTAAACTCTTATTAGTCTTCTCTGTAAGTTCTTTACATTTATAATGATTTCTAAGTTTGGATAACTCTA
This sequence comes from Lutra lutra, assembly GCF_902655055.1. NCBI lineage: Eukaryota > Metazoa > Chordata > Mammalia > Carnivora > Mustelidae > Lutra > Lutra lutra. The sequence continues at coordinate 172,259,707 of NC_062280.1, forward strand.
AGGAGGCTATTTCTGGATAATGTTCAACTGATGTTGCAGAAGAACTTTTAACCTAGCAGTATCAGAAGAGATTCTGCCAATCCTAAATGATGTGAGACACAGGGAAGTTTACCTAAACTAATAATGATCAACAATGCCAAGAGTTTTCACCTTCATCTGTGAATTTTGGCAAATGTAGTTTAATTTACTTCTAATACTTTATTTATTTAACAAGATCCTCATTCCGTGCTCACTGGGTACCAGGCATTGGCCTGTGTTCTTCACAAATATGCACCATCTATGCCAAAGTTACTGTTTTAAAAACATGACAGTAAAACTACCAATATGCTTTCATTTGAAAGACGAGTGGCAACAATAGCAAAAGCTCTCTTCAGCAGCTTTGTTGCACTATGCACAAAAGAAAGCAAATTAGCATTGATGGCACTGGCTCTCATTTATATAAGAATCCTCCCTCCTGGTACTCTTACATATTCATAGCATTGTAACAATTAATGATTTTTAAATTTTTCTAGAAATCAATCCAGATTAGGAAATTTGACTATCACAATACCTAGTTGTCACCAATCTGACTTCACCCACAGGAACAGAGTGTTGCTTCATTACATTACTATCTTACATTGATCTTGTTTAATGTGAGAATCAAACTCTAAGAATTCACAAACTCCAAGTGGTTCACACCTCCTAGAAAGGTTTCCTTGGAGACTCATTTGCTCTGTATTTAAGTTCCAAGAGCTCCTATAAGCCTCACAGAGGCAATGCTATACAGAGGTTGCTGACAGACGAGGGAGGTAGATTCCTAAAATAAGTACAAAGGTAACTTAAATGTTTACTAATAACTTCCACACTGCAGTGGGGAGATCAGGTAAATAGGCCATCACTTTCACATTCACTATGCTAAGATGCTAGTGTATCAATCTTGCACCTGATATAATATACCTACTCTGAATACCAAAGAGAGCAGAAAGGTGCCAGTGTGCAAGATGGCAATAGCATCAAGGACTCAGACACATCTAGTTTCTATACTTCTGCATTCTGTTTCAAGAAATGAGGCCCACCTATAACAGGAAAAGAAACAAAAACCTGAAACTGGGAAGACGAAAATGAGACATCCACAAGCAAAGAGGGTAGAGACTGGTCACACGGAAACTCCCTGCTGAAAGGCTGAGAAAGTTCAATGCCAGAAACAAAGGGTAAAATAAAAGTTGAGGGATGCCTGGGTGGCTCAGTTGGTTGGGCGGCTGCCTTCGGCTCAGGTCATGATCCCAGCATCCTGGGATCGAGTCCCACATCGGGCTCCTTGCTTGGCGGGGAGCCTGCTTCTCCCTCTGCCTCTGCCTGCCATTCTGTCTGCCTGTGCTCGCTCGCTCTCCTCTCTCTCTGACAAATAAATAAAATCTTTAAAAAATAAATAAATAAATAAATAAAAGTTGAAAATAAAAAGAACTGAAAAAACAATACCATACTGATAATTAGAGTCCCATTTGGAAAAGAAAGAAAGAAAGAGAGAGAGAGAGACAAACAAACAAACAAACAAAGTAAGAGTAACTTTAGAAGGGAATGTTTTTCATTATGTCCTATGCTTCTTTCCTATAAGGCAAGCCTTCCCAGCCTCTTGCTGCCCCCTTCCTCACTATAGTCTGGGGGAGGAGTGGCATACTGGTAAATGCAGACAAGAGTTCAGAAACTTATTGTTGTGGATGGCCTGCCCCACTCTAGCACTGCCAAAATGGTGTGTGGGGAGACTATCTGCCCAGTTCTAGGTTCAAGATCAAAGAACTTACTAGAATTAACAGACCTAAAGCTCTTTAATTCAATTTAAACTCTACCAGAGACAAAGGGGACATTTTGTATCTGATATTTACTCTATTTTATTTCCCAGTTTGCTTGAAACCCAGGTGGGGAAGAGGGTTGCTACTTAGGGAGACCACAATGAAGATGGCTTAGATGTTCATTGTTCAAATAAAATATGATTCACGGGGCACTCTTCCACACATAGGGCTACTTCTGGGGAGAATCAGATTGTTAGCTTGTTCAAAATCCCTATCCTTCAACTTCCCCATGGCTTTTTCACCAGTAAATCTCCAGCCATTTCTTTCCCAAGCTCCTCCTACACTCTTGCCTCTGTCTTCTGGCCCCTATCAAAAACTACTTCCATTTGCTTCATTCACACCTACATGTAAACGACTGATTACAGTGTGCTAACTCATCAGATTCCATCTCTTCAGATCACTCAGGATTCTTTAACATACCAGACCTAGAAGACCTCAAAATAAACCTCATGTCCTTGTAGGAAAGCCACAGCAATGGGGTAATCGGAAATAAGAAATTTACTTGAGAAAAGTTACTGATTTCACCCAAAGTGTCTTTGCAGTGGAAAGAAATTGGGGACTATGCATTTCAAAGTATATTTTTATCAAATAAGCAAATAATTGAGAAGGAGAAAGACTATGTCAAAAATATAATTTTTTTCCTAGTTAACTTGTAGTCATTCTTTAAGACTGATTTTAAATGTTGCTCCATCATTATGATATGATTCTGTTAAGATTTTTCCACATGTGGCAAGGTTCTTCCTCATCCGTGCCTCTCACAAAGGTCACAGGGTTCTTCTCCTCCCATTTTCCCCATTGTCTTGGTTTGTCAGCATATCCACCTACCCCATTAACTTATGATCTCTTCAAGAATGCAGGCAGTACCTTGTCTGTGCATTTTCAGCCCAAAACCCAGAAGTTCATCATAAATGTTTGGGTTGTTAAAAGGAAATTTGCCAGGGTGCGTGGGTGGCTCAGTGGGTTAAGCCTCTGCCTTTGGCTCAGGTCATGGTCCCAGAGTCCTGGGATCGAGCCCCGCATCGGGCTCTCTGCTGGGCAGGGAGCCTGCTTCCCCCTCTCTCTCTGCCTGCCAGTCTGCCTACTTGTGATCTCTCTCTCTCTGTCAAATAAATAAAATAAAAAATCTTTAAAAAAAAAAAAAGGAAATTTGCCAAATGGTCAGAGCTCAATGAGAAAGAAAAGAAGGCAGCTCACATGTCTCAAAAAAATTAATCTTTTCTTGGAAAAACAAGAAGTATCAAAACAACTCTAGCAGTCAGGAGAAAAAAAAAAGCAGAAGAATGGAAAGAGAAGAAAACTTAACACAATAGAGGAGTGTATAAATGGCTCAGTCAGAAGAGCATGTGACTCTTGATCTCAGGTTCATAAGTTCGAGCCCCACACTGGGCACAGAGATTACTTAAATAAATAAATAAATCTAAAAAAATAAAAAATAAAAAGTAGAATCTGCTTTAAAAAATGAACACAATAGAAATAACCTCAGAGGCAGATAAGATCAGGGTAGCCACATTCAGAAGTATCAAACAGGTTGGAATCCTCAGAACTGTGACAACAGAGAAGACAGCTCCCCACTGAGACAGAATGGAGAGTGACAGGCAACCAGGACAAGCCAGATGATTAGGACCACTCTGACCTGAGAGCAAACAGCCACGGCCAGGGACCTTAAGAGGTCCAATTTCTTCTATCTAGGAAACTTGGCTGTAAAAACAATTAATTATCTTAAGCAGTATAGCCAAAGTCAAAGACCTGTAGTCTTTTTTTTTTTTTTAAAGATTTTATTTATTTATTTGACAGAGAGAGATCACAAGTAGACAGAGAGGCAGGCAGAGAGAGAGAGGGAAGCAGGCTCCCTGCTGAGCAGAGAGCCCGATGCGGGACTCGATCCCAGGACCCCGAGATCATGACCTGAGCCGAAGGCAGCGGCTTAACCCACTGAGCCACCCAGGCGCCCCAAAGACCTGTAGTCTTAAGCTAAAGAGCTAAAACCCCAAAGAGGAATTTAAATAAGTATGAAAGAATTTAAAGACATTAAGGATCTTCCATTTAAGGATCTGGATCTTTTGTTTAATAAAGAACAAAGACAAGGGGCACCTGGGTGGCTCAGTGAGTAAAAGCCTCTGCCTTCAGCTCAGGTCATGATCTCAGGATCCTGGGATCGAGCCCCACATCGGGCTCTCTGCTCAGCAGGGAACCTGCTTCCCTTCCTCTCTCTCTCTGCCTGTCTCTGCCTACTTGTGATCTCTGTCAAATAATTTAAAAAAAAAGAAAGAACATAGACAAAACTAAATAAATACCCAAAAAGTCAAATATTAATAACTTTTATATTATTCAGCCTTAAAAAGGGAAGAAATTCTGACACATGCTACAATACGCATGAACCTTGAGGTCACTATGCTAAGTGAAATAAGCCAGTCACAAAAAGACAAATACAGTATGATTCCACTTACATATATAAAGTAGTCAAATTCATAGAAACAAAAAGTAAAATGGTGGTTGCCAGAGGCTAAGGTGAGGGGGGAGTTGTTGTTTACTGGGTGCAGAGTTTTGCAAGAGAAAAACATTTTGGAGACTGCTTGCACAACAATGTGAATATAGCTAACATTACTGAACGCTTAGAAATGGTTAAAATGATAAATTTTGTGATATATACTCCTTACCACAATAAAAATTAAAAATAATTTTTCATATGAATAACCTTGTTATAAATCAATAATATCACAAATAATTGTTGTTCAATTGGCTTTAAGACACAGAGAAGAAAAGAAACATTTCAATTATAATCCAAAACAGATTAATCTATTGGAATCAATGAACTGTCGTAAATTTTCACAGAAGTAACAAATATTTTTCTTTAAAAAAAAAGTTAGAAGTCCAAACCTACAATCAACATGCTTTCAGTTTATTTCACAGTTAAATCTTGAATTTGGTTAAAATACACAAGGTAAAAACTCTCTGAAAATGGAAGTATTCACTATTTTCCCACCCACCCAAAAACTAGATAAATTTTGCATTCTTCTACATTTCTCTCACGTTTTATACTTGAGTTACTTTTTTTTTCTTTGGGCTTTTCAGAAGTGCCTGAAACCTACCCCTTAATATGTATGCTATGAGGGGAAAAATACATTTATTTGATTGGAAATATTTAGGGGTGAGCAGAAAAATTTGCATTCCTGCTGACAATTTCTATACTAAGTTTGGCCCAGTGGGATTAGAAGTCTCTCAGATATTAAACCTTGGAAAGAAGAATTTGTAAGGGAAAGGCTGAAAGAACTTAATTATAGCCAGTAGCAGCACTTTAATACTTTAAGCATACTCAAATGTGCTGCGTTGTCAAAGGATCTTCAAAAAAGAAAAAAAAAAAAAAAGAATTGAGGGATGTAATGGATGAGGTATTATAGACATCACCAAAGAAGCATTTTCACCTCTGGGTTTTTGGGTTGGTCAGCCTAACCACAGAGGAACATCTGCGGTGCTATTCAGGGAGCTAAGAGAGTTGCTGCACTTGCATAGACTCCTGGGATGACCTCCCAGGTATTTTGCTCAGGATACAAGTGATTTTTTCCAATCTGGACACCAAAGACACACAGGACAGGTGTGTGTCTTTGGTGTCCAGATTGGAAAAAATCACTTGAGTTTCTCTTCTTTTAAAGTAAAGGACAGGTATTGAAAGGCTTTTGTGTTTATTTGCAAGAATACAATCCTCCTACAATGTACCTCAGATACACTTACCCCTAGAATGGATCATTCCATGTCAGGTTCCCTATTTCTTGCTTTTCCTCCCTTTCAGCAGTAAAGCCTTGACCAGTTCCCCCAACTCAATGCCACTCCTAAGCTGAGAAACATGATGAAAACACACAAGAACATTCTTGGACTTCCTACTTTTCTAGCCACAACCCAGCTGAATACAGTCCTCTGCAGGAAGGACACATCTCCACCGTTTGCACACACATAGTGCTGGGGAACCAGGTCCTGTATGTGGCAAGAAGAGAATAGCCTTTAAGTCCAATAATCCCTATATAAGACTATTGAGATAATACTGTTTTCTGAGAGGTACTATCATTCTCTTGACCTAATCCCTGGAATCCAGTCCCTCATCTGTCTTAATCACCTTCGTTGAAAGTTCTTTCTAACCTTGATTGACTTCGTGACTATTGGTGCTTTACTTTTTTTTATATCTAAGATCATAGATATCCAGAGTCAGCTTGATTTCCTGGCCTCCAAACAAATGGTGTGATTCTACTCCTTGACTGCCATCAATCTTATGAATCGATCCCTAACGTACCTTATTATTTTTCAAACCTTAGACTAAACTCTTGAAAACTATTAGAACTTAGTTTTCTGAAACCTGAACCACCCTCCCCAACACACATCCAAACATTTCCTACTCCTGTGTCTCTGCATAACTCAGCCTTTTCCTTCTCTCATCCATTCCATGGAGCAACATAACCCTTTCTTGAATTTACTGGAATTGGGAGGGGTGGGAGTATGGGAAAAAGTTGTAGATAATTCTTCCATGCTCCTAATTTCAAGTTAGAACTCCGAATCTGCAAAAGTAACATGATGAAGTCCAGATTAAAGTATTTTCTTCATCACTCGGATGAATTTCTAGAGTCAGCTGGTGTGAAATGATTAAAGTTGTAACCAGAAGCAGACTCCAGGCCATTTCTTGCTTGCCTGGGAAACCTTTTTAATGAAACAACTTCAGATCACTCTGTCCCTTGAGGCATCTCTCCTGCACCTATTAGCCTATAAAGAACACCTTCAATAGGAATATCTACTTAAAAGACACCTGGAAAATAGAGGAAATTTTATAAAAAGCCAGCCTCTGTCATGCGGGTCAAATAATCTAGCGTCTATCTTAAAAAAAAAAAAAAAAGTCAAGCCTCTCCCTTCTTAATATATATTATTTATTCATCTATATTCATTTTTTGTTTTACAGTCAAATAGTGAGAACCTAACATGTGCCTACCACATTCTAGCAGTGGGGATGGATCATATCAATTAGACAGGAGCCCCGCCCTTGAGGAGCAGAACTTCTCATGGCTATTTGATTTGACTAGTTCTTTTATTCTTTATCTTTTTTTTTTTTTTTTTTTTTGGACAGACAGATCACAAGTAAGCAGAGAGGCAGGCAGAGAGAGAGGGAGAAGCAGGCTCCCCGCCAAGCAGAGAGCCCGACACGGGGCTCGATCCCCAGACCCTGGGATCATGACCTGAGCCGAAGGCAGAGGCTTTAACCCAATGAGCCACCCAGGCGCCCCTCTTTATCTTCTTTTATGACCACATTAGGAGAAGCTATAAAACCAATTTGTACTTGTAGCTGCTCATCCCTTTATTCATTTATTTATGGTCTCTCATCATATCAAAACTCCTAGGCTAAACTTTTTTGTTTTTACTTTTAATATGCTTTTCCAAAACAAATTGCTCGCTTTGAGGCAGTTTTAGCATCATAAAAGATACTTCAGTAACCCTCCTTAAAGCTGTCCATAAGTGCCCAGCTAGCCAAAGATAGCATGTTGATATTGAACCACATCTACAAGTCTGATGTAAACTGACAATATAATGCAGTTTCAAATAGGTGGTAAGGTCATCTTCCATTGGAGGGCTTCAGCTTGCCTTTAAGCCAAATCAAACCAAACCAAACTAAATAACACCACAACAAAAACATTTTATGAACAGAAAATATAGTAACTCTTATGCCATTCTTCAGATTATCTGATCAAATCTCTCATATAAACAATCTTCCTCAGCATTTGAGCCTGCTTAACTTTCCCTACTCTTACCTTATCCCAACCTCAGTCAATGTGAGCTACAGACATACACTCATTTTAGTACAGGCCTGGAGAGTCTAACAAAGGTAAGGATTCAGAAAAATGCAGACAATGAATTTTTAAATCAAATATGAGATTTTTTTTAAATAGCTTGCTCTAAGGATTCTCTGTGATGCATTTCTGTCTCCAAAACAAAATATTTTACAAAAATTAAAATTTAAAAAAGAGAAGATGGGATTCATGTTTATTGAGAGTTTTATAAGTTCCCTGCAGTATGTACTTCCAAGTTTACCATGGTTGTCTTATTTATCTTCATATAACCCTAGTAAGTAGGTATCATTAACCTCTTCATGTAGATGAGGAGACTGAGAGTTTAAAAAATCAGAGTAGAATAAAATTAGTCTTAAAATGGACCTTAATTAGTGACATTTTCTTCTCCTCTTTCCCTTCTCTCTATGTCACTATGCCCTCCTTCACACATGTATACAAACACATATGCCACAACATACCATGTTAGTTCAAAGAGCTTATGATATCCACATGCCTACTAAAAGGTTAAATTACTATATAAGGAAATCACTTTGTTGTGTCAAAACTGGCTGAACCAAAGACAAACTTGGAAAGCTTAGAAATCATTATATTCTGAACTAACTTGAAAATCTTTCTCTAGACTCCAAATCAGATTTCAGGCTGATTTTTAGTGATGAACTTCACATATGCACTGCTTGGGTGAATTACAGGGAATAAAATACCAATACATAGTTCTCCTCTGTTTCATATAGGTCAAAGCAAAGCTTTACCCTGCCTCATAATTCCCATGAAATTGGAATTCACCTCTCTCGGACTTAATATCTTTCTTTTTTCCACAGTGAAGACGTGCTACCAGTCAGAAGACCCATGCAGAGGCTCAAGGCCTTGGTACTTTGTGCCTCAGGCTTTCCACTAAGAAAACTGAGTGTAAGAACTTTATCTCCAATAGTTTCTGCCTATTGTGACATCTCTCCTGGGTCTCTTCACCCCCAAATTCTTCATTTCTTTATAGAATTTAACAGAAAAGCACTTTTCCCTGCCTGTTTATCTCAATGTCTGTCTCTCACTGCTAGTATTTATTGCCTATCACCATAATTCTTTATTGAATGTAACCTGTTTGGGGATATAGTTGACATGAAAGATTCTCTACCAAATGAAGTTGTAAAGTATTATACATAAATACTTAATTCCTAGATTTATTTATTATCATCATTACTTATTTACCACTATAGGCACACAGGACACCTTTGAAAGAAATAAATCTGGTCAGTTGCTCTCCCAAATTTTATCAGTTTATTCCTTTATCAGAGTATCTTCAAATTGTATCAAAATATCTTATAAGATATAAATTAACAGTATATATTAGTTAATATTCTTCGCATGACTAACATATATAATAGTTTTAAAAACTTCTACATCTATAATATCTCATTTACTCTTTTTAATTATTTAATCTTCCCAGCTATCCAAGGCTAAAACGGTTTTGGTTGCTACATGACAGTCCAGGAAAGTGAGACTCTGAAAGTTTGGGAGATAAAGCAAAAGTCACATGAATAATGAGTTTCAGAGCTGGACTCAAACCTAGGTCTCCCATTCCAGGTCCTAAGCATTTCTCTCTCCCATGGCTGCCTATAGGATCAGCAGGATGAAAGGAAATCAAGCAAGGTGGGGGGAGAAACAAAACGGGTCTATCCCCTCCTTTGTGAAGCTTTCATAAGAGTATATGGTTTGCTGTAGATTTATGTCTCATATTCAGCTAAATTAACTCAAATTTGTATTTAATTCAGGGTCATTGGAGCCTAAGTGTAAATTTGGGTATCTCTGCACTGAATTTTTATTTGCCACACTAGGCATGCTAGGAAGAGTGCAATTAGCCATAATTAGTAACCTAATTACTGTAACTAGTGAGTTCGTTTCTCTGTGTGCCCAAGAAATGCTGGAGATACGCGGGATACGATTATGTCATTAAGTAAAATGAGCCGATATCATTAAGTGGAAATAGGACTGGGGACCTTTATCAAAGAGGGGTGTGCCAAGCAAAGGGGGATATAAGTCCATGTGGAATACAGAAATGATGGTACTGGTTTGTATAAGTAAATATATATACTTGGAAGTTTAATGGACTTTGGACTTACAGTCAATTCCATTCATTTTATCCCATATGTCCTCACTCCATGGTAGATACAGAGAAATAGAGGCAAAAATTCTATGCAGTCATATCCATTTTAGAGGATTCATGGAAGCATCCTGTTGGAATGGTAAACCCATGGCCTCCTGCAACTTCTTATGTTTGTCTGTTTGTGTATATCTCTTCTTATACAGGAGAGTCTTTAACATGGCAAACTACTGTTCCATTCCTCTCCAGGAATTCCTATACTAAATCCAGTCATCCACCCTCATTCATTGTCTAAAGAGAATAGGAGCATGAGTTCTAAATTTCCATAGTAAGTCTACTGAACAAGCCAGAAGAGAGAATTCAGAATAATCCTTGCTTTTGTCACTGTGAGCTATGCAGACAATCTTTGTTTACATAATACTTTTCAATGTACTGATTTACAATGAAATTCCTGCTCTAGAAACTATCTTACCTCAAAAAGTAATCCCATATTGGGGCACATGGGTGGCTCAATCAGCTGAGTGGCTGCCTCTTGGATTTGGCTCAGGTCACAATCTCATGGGTCATGAGATGGAGCCGGTGTTGGGCTCCAAACTCAACAGGGAGTCTGCTTGAAGATTCTCTTCCTCTGCCCCTCCCTCCCAACACTCTCTCTCTATCTCTCTCTCTCTCTCTCAAATAAATACATAAATCTTTAAAAAAAATTCATCCCATATTACCTCCTCCTAAAGGAGTGTTTCTGTGCAAACCCCAAAGGCTATGAACATGCTACTCCACTAAAGAAATAAATTAACTATTGAATCTTACACCGGCAGTCAATGGAGCACACTAAATCCCTGAAAAATACACTTCCTGGGAAATATGATTCAGTTCATAATAAAATAAATTAAATTGTCAACTTGAACTGAAAAATAATTATACTTGAACTAAGTATAACAGACCAGATACATCCATTTGGGACAAGAAAAACAAAATAAAAGTGGCAAGTAGAAAGCGTAATTTCTCAGTTCACATAGAAGCTATCAGAAAGAAAAATAAAGGGAAAATATGAATATAATAAATCATGTATATGGACAAACAATGTAAATGTTTTTCATGTTTTCTATTCATGTCAGTGGATGTTCTGCAATCAAAAAGAACTTAGGAAATATCCAGGTTCAAAATTGGGTACCAAAATAATTAACTGATTCTTGATGGATAAAAATTAAGCTATTATGTGAGACCATGGGATATATTAATCCACAAGTCATTAATAGAATTAGTAATTTAATTTACCAAATTTACTTATATCCCCAAAACAATAACTCTAGATTTTATTTCTTTAAATTTGTAAGTATTTGCTAGTTGAAAAGTTAGTTAGAAATTATTTCCTTCTATTTCAAGATTCTAGATCAATAGCTTTTTAAAGAAAAATATTTTATAAAATATAATTTTTAAAATCAAAAGGAATGCTCATTTAGCTGTGATATGTCTCTACAGTTTTTGCCTTGAGATTTTTTTATTGTCAGTAACAGATAAATTTTTCAAAATTTAATTCTACATAGCCAGAATTGTTTGACCATTATAACCCTATTGTCTAACATCTAATGTCTACAGCTTGTGTTCATTAAATTAATGTGGCCTAATAACTGATCTGATTTTTGCTTATTATAAACTGAACTGAAAATAACTGTATGAATTCAACTAATTTAGACATATTTTAGGTTTAATCAAATAGTCAGCATAATCAATAGTCAAATCTAGCTTAAAGTATACCCTGAAAGAAAGGCCAATAGATAGCTGTGGTGGAATCAGTTTTGGTGCCCTACCTAGATCCTCTCTACTGAGGCAATATATCCATCTCTCTCAAGATACCAACCAGCAACTTAATGGCAAATTGCTTTAAACTTTTCCAACTTGGAAAGGGGAGAGTTAAAGGATTAACACACACAATATAGATTTGTCTTTCTTGCCACAGGTTCTCATCCAGTACTACTATCCAAGAGTTCACAGAGTGTCTGATCTAGAGTCATGGAATTCTGCATATTATCATGCATATTATCATTCCTGATTGAGAGACACACTTTATGGCCAAAAAGGTAAGACATGAGCATGTCTGTATGGGATACACAGTCCTACTACTTTCTATACTATCAAGAAGCTACTGTCCAAATAGAGTGAAAAAACAGCCTCTTTTTTTTTTTAAGATTTTATTTATTTATTTGTCAGAGAGAGACAGAGAGAGTGAGCACAGGCAGACAGAGTGGCAGGCAGAGGCAGAGGGAGAAGCAGGCTCCCCACAGAACAAGGAGCCCGATGTGGGACTCGATCCCAGGACGCTGGGATCATGACCTGAGCCGAAGGCAGCTGCTTAACCAACTGAGCCACCCAGGCGTCCCGATAAAACAGCCTCTTAAAGATGCAACTGAGACATCAAGTCAAAGATGATACTGTGAGGATAGGTGCTATCTTGCAAGATTTAGTAAATTCCTTAAGTTCAGGGCATCACATGGTGTTGTGGCCCCAATAAATAAAATACATAGATCCACATATTAAATAGCAGAAATGTAGGAGTAGCCTCACTCACCATCACTTCTAGTGACTCCTTGGAAGAATGTGTGCTTCCCATCCCTATATGTTATGGTCTCTGAGTCTAGAGGTCCTGAGTGCAGGATAAAGAGCTCTCCTATCCATAGCAGGAAGAACCAAAGAACACAAGAACACAGTAAATCTTCAACTGAACTCAAAGCAAAGGCTGTCACTAATCACACTGGGCTCCTTATGTCAGTAGTCTAGCAGGTACAATAAGGAGCTAACAGGAAAATCAACCCTGATCATCATGAGGAAGAAATACTACCTAATCATGAGGATATGTAATAATTATGTCTTACACATCTGCTGGGGTATCTCTTGGCACATCCATGCCCATTTGTGACTGCAAATGAGCAAGGAGAGCAACCCTAGCTTCAAAAAGGCATGGTAACCAGAGACCTAGGCTCCTCAGAGATGAAATCTACATCAACCCAGAAGGCAAGTCACTTAGACCAGCCTGAAGTGCTAGCTAAGGGTGAGGGGAATCAGAAATGTGTGGCAGAGGAAGGAGATGATGAGTATCAAACAGGACATTGATACAACTACGGTAGTTGGGGCTATCATTTATCTCATCAACACTCCTCTTTTGTTTCTTCAGGGTTAGTGACCACAGGATCTGTAGGATTAGAGTAAATTTAATGTGAGAAGCAAGTGGATCTAAGCAGTGCAAGGCGTAGGTTATGATGAATGTTGTTTTGATGCCCTACCCAGATCCTCTTAACCAGACAGAGCAGGGCACTCATCTCCCAGCTCCTGTGAGTGTTGACTGCTAAGGGTTTCGTTCAGTGCTATGCATCCTCTTCTCCAAGAAGTACCCTCTTCTAACAAGAATTGCTTCATCAGGGAAGGTCTGAACTCTACCTATCTTCCACCTACATACATTCAACAACCTATAACAGGATGAAAGCAGGGTACTAAATAATGCTACCCTTGCCTCAGAGAGAGAGAGCTCACTAGCCCACCCCCTGTGGATCAAACTAAGTTGAGATTTTGACTTGAGACCACACCATTGTTGGTCTTTCTTCTTCCCCCATCTTGCTTTACTCTTAGCTGCATGGATTTTTTGTAAAACGCTTTCTCAATAAATCATGTGCCATGACTATCAAAGCCTCTGCTCCTAAGGAATCAGAACTAACAGAAAAACTCAAACTTCATCACTTATAAGAATCAATAGCAGGGGCACCTGGGTGGCTCAGTCATTAAGCGTCTGCCTTCGGCTCAGGTCATGATCCCGGGGTTCTGGGATCGAGCCCCGCATTGGGCTCCCAGCTTGGTGGGAAGCCTGCTTCTCCCTCTCTCACTCCCCCTGCTTGTGTTCCCTCTCTCGCTGTGTCTCTCTGTCAAATAAATAAATATTAAAAAAAAAAAAAAAGAATCAATAGCAGAGTTTGTTTTAAATGCACATTCTTCAGCCCTACTTCTAAAAAAGTAAATTAAATAGGTGTATGGTGAGCCTACTGACCACACTGAGATGCACTGGACTAGACCATCAGCATATACTATCCACAAAGAAAAGCCAGAACTACCAATGACACCACAATATTCTCAAACAATGCACCTGAGAACAAGTTTCTCTATAGTTACTCTCAAGGCTTTGATTTTCCAACATAACAAACCTCTAACTTCAACTTTGTGATACGGCTTTTACTCCACTCATGTTTACAACTTCAAAATGTTAATAAAACATGATAAGTGCAAAAGTCAAAGTAAAGTAGAAGAGGTGGCATGTAAGTAATGGACTGCACATTCTTAATTTAAATCATATATATTTATTCTCTCACTCGGTAACTGAATACTAACCAAATGAATTTGTAATATATTCCAGTCTAGTTTTATTAGGATTTGTGCTGTATGTGTAATGTAAAAACAAAGAAAATATATTGCTACATCAACTTATATTATTCATGCATATAAAGTTCTGTGTATCTGCCCATATGGTTGAGAAGATGCATTAGGAAGTCGATTACAATAACAAGAAAAGGTTATTTGAGTCAAATCAAAACAATAAATGGGGCAGAGAAAAATTGTAAAATATTTGTTTTACTCTTTCCTCCAGTGACACATAAAACATTATCTCCTTCTCTAAGCGATTATGAACACTTCTATTCTGTCATATGGCATAAAGTGGAGATTTGTTTAAAATCATTTATGTGCGGAAGTTACACAAGCCTCCTTGTACTTCCGAGAAAGTATATTTTTGATCACCTCAATTGTTAAAAACTCACAGTTCTCATTTATAGGAATAGTCAGATGGTAGGAATAAAAACTGCTTCAACCAACTTCTAATTAACTAATTTGTCACATGTCCACAATTTCCATTTTCTCTGCAAAATACAGCAGCAGTTGCCAACAGGATGCAGAACACTCTTGAATGTTAGGCTACTGTCTACTGTGCCCACTCGTTTTCTCTCCTCCAAGTGGACAGTACAATCTATCAAGAGTCAGTTGTGTTTATTCATAAACTTATCCATGACCCCACTTATTATATGATTTAATTTTGCTAAAGACTTCATAAATCTATGAATATAAGTTCTAAAACAAATAAACATTTCTTTAAAAACTAAGATGAATACTTTGTAGAGACTTGATAATGTAGGCATACTTTAAAAATTGCTCTCAGAGCACCTGGGTGGCTCAGTTGGTTAAGGGTCTGCCTTCAGCTCAGGTCATGATCTCGGGGTTCTGGAATCAAACCCCGCATCAGGCTCCCTACTCAATAGGGAGTCTGCTTCTCCCTTTTCCTCTGCCACTCCCCTTGCTTCTGCACTCTCTCTCTCTGTGTCAAATAAAAAAATAAAATCTTTTTTAAAAATTGCTCTCAAATTATAGAGAACTATAAAATAAGGAGAAAAGTAGAAAAATTAAGAGAATTTTGTATTCTCTCAAATAATTTTACAGGAATCTTGGTCGTTTTTGCTCCACTTTAAAGAGTCCTGAGAGATGCATGGGTGGCATAGTTGGTTAAGCATCTGCCTTTGGCTCAGGTCATGATCCCAGGGTCCTGAGATAGAGTTCCAGTTGGGCTCCTTGCTCAGCGGGTAGCCTGCTTCTCTCTCTGCCTGCCACTCCCCCTGCTTGTGCGTGCTCTCTCTCTTTCTCTCTCTCTCTGACAAATAAATAAAATCTTTTTTAAAAAAGTTTAAAAAAATAAAGAATAATATAAAAAAAGGAAGTAAAGAGTCCCTAACTGGAAATCGTCAAAGATCTAAAATGAGTATGGTGTACACAAGAAATGCCAGGACTTCCAATCAGATCCATACACCAAACACAGCCTTTGGCCTTTGTTGCAATGGCTAAAAAATTCACATGTATACAATTCTATGGATGGAGACTTAGTCAATTTTTAATAATGTTTTACTTTAAGTGATTTTAATTAATTGACAAATGACCAGTGCCATCCCCATCAAAAATTTCTACCATATCAGGTGATAGGAACAGACAAAATGAGAAGTCACAGAATTTTTTTTAAATCTTTCTATTAAAAAAGAAAACAGTCAAAATAAATAAATATATTCATGGTATTTTTTTTTTTGAGATTTTATTTAGTTGAGAAAGAGCATGCATGTGCACAAGCAGGCTCCATTCTGAGTAAGGAGCCCAATACGGAACTCGATCCCAGGACACCAGGATTATAACCTAAGCTAAAAGCAGACACTTAACCAACTGAGCCACCCAGGTGCCCCATGGCATTTCCTTTAAGGTAAGCTATTGAACTACATAGAGGACAAAGGAAAAACAGAACCTTGGTAGAAATTAATCCGGTCAAAAAGTTAACCTGTCTTGTAAGATGTATTAAGGCACATGATTAAAAGATCATTTCCTTTTAAAATGCAAGCAACCTGTTTAGGAGCCAGAGTTTGTGAGGAAAAGTAAACACACCTCCTCACTACAAGACAAGTACATCATTCAGACCCATAGTCTAGGTCTATAGGTCCAAACCAGGTCTGTAATTTTCTTGTATTTGCCTCAGATCCTTTTAATTCTCTACAAATAAACATTACAGAGTTGAAACCCCCTTCTCTCTAGAGGTAACTACTTTCTTGAAGTTGAAATATATCACCTCCATTATTTTATATTACATATAGAATGTTATTTTATATTATCTAACAGCATTATAGATAGTATTATTTTGTGTTTTAAACTGCACACATGATATCATGATGTACTTACCACTTTGTGATGTTTTTATTCAATATGATATTCTCAAGATTTATCCATGTTAATATATAGATGTATTAATATATATTACTTATTTCAAAAACACTCTATTGCATCATATTTATCCATATATCTGTTAGTAGATATTAAGTAATTTTCAATTTAGCTGTTAAAAACAATGCTGAAACAAACAGCCTTGCACACACATTCAAACATTTATTTAATGCAGAATCCCAAGCTTAATCTTAGTCTTTCTCAATCACAATCTCCAGAGAGAAGATTGGGAGGATGTATGTTTAATAAGTTCCCTCACCCACCCACTCTGAGTGATACTTATCCTCAGGGAAGTTTGGGGGAAAACCCTCTAGACTAATAGCATACATGTAGAAGTAAAAATACTGTGGTATAGTAATGCTCATCTTCCATTTTACACGATATTGTAAAATTACACTCCAAAGTAAAAGTTGTAATTTACATGCCCACAAACAGTATATGATTCTAATTTCCCCACAGCCTTGACAATATTTGACATTGTCACAGTTTAGGTCTTTACCACTCTGGTAGATGTAAAATAGGATTCTGCTGTTGTTTTAATTTGCAGTTTGCTTTCCGGTTACCTGTAAAATTGAGAAACCTTTTACCTATAAATAACTAGCCGTTGGAACTTCCTCCTTGTGGATTGTTTGCCCGTTTTAGTGAGTTGTTTTTCTTTTATTGATTTGTAAGAATATATACATTCTGGATACAAAAGTTGAATATTACAAAGTTTAATGAAACAAAATTTAAAATCTTTTGCCCACCCATCCAACTCATGAATTTTTCTCCTGAGAATCAATCATTTTATATTCTTTTAGTAGTTTTTCCAAATATACCCATTTTCTCTAAATAATATGATTATATATTTTTTGATTTATTAGTTCTAGATAATATTTTTATTGACTTCCTACATGAAAGGTGAAGGTTAAGCTTTCTTACATCATTTCTCCATCCTCCCAATAAATTGCAACTCAGTTTTTTATTAAAATATTATAACTTAGAATGTTATGATTATATAAATATTGTTCATTGCTGAGATAATCATTATTGTTATATTTCCTTTCCTTGCTTACTTTTGTTTTTCCTGGAATAAGTTATTACCTTACTTCTTTATATGCTTCCCTTTCATTAATTCTCTCTAGATTTTCCAACCTCTCTCAATCTCATTTTCTACATAAATATGTCAAGTTATCTTCCTTTTCTTCTAAAACCTTCCGTCCACCTGCTCCAATTTGGACTGGATATTCTCTGAACTGGATGCTTAGCTCTTGGCCTGAGACCTTTTATTTTTATCCTGGCAAATTGCCTTCACCTCTCCCCTGTGTGAGATCCCATTTCTTAGATTTCATCTTCTTCTTTATTGGTTTATTCCATTATTTTGCAGAGTACATCCTCCCAAAACTTCTTGAGACATTTTTTGACAGCTTATAGTCTTAAAATATGCTTATTCTATCTCTATGTTTTAGTTCTATTTCTTGGAATTTTTTAAAAATATTATTTTACAAATATTTAAATATATATTATATATATTTCCAACTTTCTGGGAAGATGGCATAATGGGAGGATCCTAAACTCAACTCACCCCATGGATATACCTAGATCATACCCACATCAGTGTAAATAACACAGAAAATGACCCAAAGACTCATAACAGACTCTCCACGGCTATTTAGAGAAGAGGTCAAACTGAAGAGAGTAGAAAAAGCAGAGACATGGTTAGCAGCCAAACGGACATGTGGACTGTCCATTGGAGGGAGGGATGGACACTATGGATGTGGAGAGGGGAGATAAACAGATCCTTATACCAGACAACCCAGGCAGGGGAACCACACGAGGAAGACAAATCCCCATAACATGTGGCTTTGAAAACTGGAGAGGCCTAACAATCAGTGATGCTTAATACCTAGAATGTAAAAAGAAGCAGGGGGCTGGCTCTGGGAGAGCCAAGAGTGTGCAGTCACTGCCCTTAAAAAGACAGCACAACAAACAGACCCACTGAGATACAACATAGAAGAATCAGTTTGAAAAATGCCTGGGGTATATGGGAAGGAGATTTATTTGCTAATCTCAAAGCATGTGCTGGAGGGGCAAAGAACATTGGGAGACTTCTCCAAAAACAAAAGAGTTGTCAGGTGCCATTTCCTTTTCCTGCCCCCCATCATGGATACATGGACACCTGTGAGAACCAGTGTAGTGTAAACACTCTCCACCTAGTTTTCTAGCAGCAATACCCCTGATTCTCCTGTGGACATACCTCCTCCACCTGACCAGCTGTAGGTCACTTCCCACAGGGGGACCAGTGCAGACCTTGCAGGAAGCTTGCATCCTGTCCTTGCATTCTTCTGTGGACCTGCCCCTCCAATATGCCCTTGGTGAAGACCATCTAAAGCCCAACCACAAACTTCACAGCGGTAAGTATCGTGAGAGGGACCAGAACCTCTCCAAAGTGACTCCAGCCCCAGAGAGAGGGAAAGATGACCACAAACATCTGCCCAACTGTGGCCCCAGCAGTGGGCTGAGATCAGACATCTCGTCTGACCACAGACCCCACCCCCAAGGAAAGCTTCCCAGGGGACAACACAGGAAAAGCATCCTACAGTTCGGTGCAACTGCAGCTATGCCAAACACTTGGTTTGACTCAACTCAAACTAAAGGTAGCCTCAGACTAGCCCACTAACAACACAGCCCCACCCACAAAGAGAAGAGAGCCATTGCAGATGACTGAACTGAAAGCAAGCATGGCTTATCCATGACAGTAGGAAGCACACAACACACACAGAAAACATCCCTGAACAGTCAGGTTCTGGTGAATAGAGGACATTGCACATCAGGGCACTGCAGGACCTCTTCTTCATGAGTCCACTACTTTCAAAAACAGGAGGTGTAGCTGAATTTCCTAATACATAGGAAAGACACAGAGAGTTAGAAAAAATGAGGAGACTGAGGAATATTGACCCAAAGGAAAGAAGAGGACAAAATCGCAGCAACAGAACTAAAAGAGACAGAGATAAGAAATATACCTGATAGAGAATTTAAAGTAATGGTCATAATGATGCTCACTGGATTTGAGAAAAGAATGAGACTTTCAACAAAGAGATAGAAAACATAAAAAAAGAACCAATCAAAGATGAAGAACTCAGTAACTGAAATTAAAAACACACTAGATGGAATAAATAATAGACTAGAGGAAGCAGAAAAACAGATCAGGGACCTGGAGGACAGAGTAATGGAAAGCAATCACACTGAATGGGAGCGACAAAAAATAAGAAAAGATGAAAAATGACTGAGGGAATACAGCAACACCATTGAGTGCAACAATATTTGCATTATAGGGATCCCAGAAGAAGAAGAGAGAGAAAAGGGGCAGAAGATTCATTTGAAGAAACAAAAGCTGAAAACTTTCCAAATCTGGGAAAGAAAACAGAAATCCAGATCAAGGAGGCATAGAGAGCCCCCAACAAAATCAATCCAAGGAAGTTCCCACCAACACACAATAATTAAAATGACAAAAAGTAGTGATACAGAGAAATTTTAAAAGCAGCAAGAGAAAAAAAGTTACATACAAAGAAAACCCCGTAAGACTATCAACTGATTTTTGATAGCAAAGCAGCAAAATTAAGTATATCTATAAAAATCAGTCAAGGGATTCACAAAATAGAAGAATGTAAAATATGACACCATATACATAAAATGTGTGGGGAAGAGGAATGAAGGATGGGTTCAAATTTAAGCGACCATCAACTTACCATAGACTGCTATATGCACAAGATGTTATATACAAAACTAATGGTGACCACAAATCAAAAACCAGCAATAGATACATAAAAACTTAGGAGAACAGAATCCAAGTATGACTAAAGAAAGGCAGCAAACCATGAAAGAAGACAGCAAAAGAAGAAAGGAACAGAGAACTATAAAAACAACCATAAAACAAGCAACAGTCTCAGTAAGTTCAGATCTATCAATAATTTACTCTGGGAGTGCCTGGAAGCTTAACCAACTTGATCTCAACTCAGGTCTTGATCGCAGGCTTGTGAGTTTGGGCCTCGGACCCCGTGTGGAACCTACATTGACAATAATATAATAATAATAATAATTAATTTGAATGCAAATGGACTAAATACTCCAATCAAAAGACATATGGTGATGGAATGGATAAAAAAGCAAGACCTATTCATATGCCTAAAAGAGACCTATTTCAGACCTAAAGACATATCAGATTGAAAGTCAAGGGATGGAAATTATTTATCATGCAAATGGAAATGAAAACTCAGGTAGTGATACTTGTATCAGAAAAAAATATATTTTAAAACAAATACTTTAACAAGAGAAAAAGGACACTATATAATCATAAAGAGAACAATAAAACAAGAAGATACAATTGTAAATATATCCAATGTGTGAGCACCCAAATACATAAGGGAATGAATAAGAACAAACATAAAGGAAGTAACTGCTAGTAATATTACAATAGTAGGAGACTTTAACATCCCACATACATCAATGGACAGATCAACCAAACAGAAAATCAATAAAGAAAGAGTGACTTTGAATAATACATTAGACCAAATGGATTTAATGGATGTATTCAGAACACTTGATCCTACAACTACAGAATACAAATTCAAGTACACATTTTCCAGAAGAGATCACATATTAGGTCACAAAACAAGTCTCAACAAATTCAAAAAAATTTAAGTCATACCATGCACGTTTATGACCCCAATGCTATGAAATGGGAAATTGATAACAAAACAAATAAAAAGATCTGGAAAGAACACAAATATGTGCAGGTTCAATAACATACTCCTAAACAATGAATGGGTCAACCAAGAAATCAAAAGAAATTAAAAAAATACATGGAGACAAATGAAAATGAAAACACAACCCAAAATCTTCAGGATGCAGCAAAAGCTGTTTTAAGAGGGAGTTTGTAGCCAGCCAGGTCTACTTAGAAGCAAGAAAAATCTAAAATAAACAACCTAACCTATATTTAAAGGAACTAGAAAAAGAAGAACAAACAAAGCCCAAAACTATCAGAAGGAAAGAAATAATAAAGATTAGGGTAGAAATAAATGATACAGAAACTAAAACAAACAATAGAACAAAACAATGAAACCAGGAGCTGGTTCTTTGAAAATATCAACAAAATTGATAAACTTTTAACCAGACTCATTTAAACACACACACACACACACACACACACACACACACATAGACACATACATGAAATCAGAAACCAATGAGGAGAAATAACAACCAATATCAGAGATATTCAAAGGATTATAAGAGAATATTATGAAAAATTATATTCCAATAAATTTGACAACTTAGAAGAAATGGATAAATTCCTAGAAACAGACAACCTCCTAAACTAAACCACAAAAAAATAGAAAATATGAACAAGCTGATTACCATCAATGAAACTGAATTAGAAAGAAAAAAAAAAAAAAAACCCTCCCTACAAACAAAAGTCGGACCAGATAGGTTCACAGATGAATTCTACCAAATATTTAAAGAAGAGTTAATACCTACCAATACCTTCTCAAACAATTCCAAGAAAGAGAAGAGGAAGGAAAACTTCCAAATTCCTTTTATGAGGCCAGCATTACTCTGATAGCAAAACCAGAAAAGAGGCACTACAAAAAACAAACAAACAAAAAAACCCTAAAGGTCAACATCTGTGATGAACATAGAAGCAAAAAATCCTCAACAAAATATTAACAAAACAAATCAAACAATACACATTTTTAAAAATGCAAGCATGGTTCAATATTTTCAAATCAATCAATTTGATACAACACATCAACAAGAAAAAGGATAAAAACCATATGATCATTGCAATAGATGCAGAAAAAGCATTTGACAAAGTTCAACATCCACTCATGACAAAAACCCTCAAGAAAGTAAGTTAAGGGAAAACACCTCAACGTAATAAAAACTATATATAGAAACCCCACAGCTAACATCATACTCAATGGTGAAAAACTGAGAGCCTTCTCCTAAGGCCAGGAATAAGACAAGAAAGTCCATTCTCAACACTTTTATTTAACATAGCATTAGAAGTCCTAGCCACAGCAATCAGAAAAGAAAAAAATTAGTAAAAGGCATTAAAATTGGTAAGGAAGAAGTAAAATTTTACTACTTGCAGATGACATGATACTATGTATAGAAAACCCTAAAGACCCCACCAAAAAACTACTAGAACTGATAAATGAATTCAGTAAGGTTGGAGAATACAAAATCAATATATAGAAATCCAGTGCATTTCTATACACTAATGATGAAGTAGCAGAAAGAGAAACTAAGAAAACAATCCCATTTACAATTACACCAAAAGTAATAAAATACCTAGTAATAAACCAAAGAGGTAAAAGAGCTGTACTCTGAAAACCCTAAAACATTGATCAATGAAATTGAAAATGACACAAACAAATGGAAAGATATTCCATGCTCATGGATTGGGAAAACAAATACTGTTAAAATATCCATACTACCCAAAGCAATCTACAGATTTAAGGCAATCCCTATGAAAACACTAACAGCCTTTTTCACAGAACCAGAACAAACCATCCTAAAATTTGTATGGATCCACAAAAGACTTCAGATAGCCAAAGCAATCTTGAAAAAAGAAGAACAAAGTTGGAGGTATCATAATCCCAGATTTGAAGTTATACTACAAAGCTGTAGTAATCAGAACATTATGGTACTGGCAGATCAACAGAATAGAATAGAGAGCTGAGAAACCCATGATTATATGGTCAATTAATCCTTGACAGAGGAGGCAAGAAACACAATGGGAAAAAAGTCTCTTCAACAAACAGTGTTGGAAAACTAGACTGCTACATGCAAAAGAATGAAACTGGACCACTTTTTCACACCAAACACAAAAATAAACTCAAAATGGATAAAAGACTTAAATGTGAGACCTGAAACCATAAAAATCCTGGAAGAGCGCACAGGCAATAATTTCTCTGATATTGGCCAAAGGAATATTTTTCTAGATATATCTCCTGAGGCAAGGGAAACAAAAGCAAAAATAAACTACTGGGATTATACCAAAATAAAAAGCTTCTGCATAGCAAAGGAAACAATCAACAAACTAAAAGACAACCTAATGAATGGAAGAAGATATTTGCAAACAACATATCCAATAAAGGGTTAGTAACCAGAACACATGAAGAACTTCCATAACTCAACCCCAAACAAACAATCCAATTTAAAAATGGGTAGAATCTTCTACCCATTTCTCCAAGAAACATACAGATGCATGAAAAGATGATAAATATCACTAATCATCAGGGAAATGCAAATCAGAACCACAATTAGATATCACCTCACCCCTGTAAAAATGGCTGAAATCAAAAACATAAGAAATAAGTGTTGGCAAGGATGTAAGAAAAAGGAAGCTTGTATATTGTTGGTGGGCATGCAAACTGGTACAGCCACTGCGGGAAAGAGCATGGAGGTTCATCAATAAATTAAATATGAACCAGTAATTCCACTACTGGGTATTTATCCAAAAATATGAAGTATGGATATTTACCCAAAGACTATGAAAATATTAATTTGAAAAGACATATACACCCCTACATTTATTGTATCATTATTTGCAACAGCCAAATTATGGAAGCAACCCAAGCGTTGCTGATGAATGGATAAAAAAGAACAGGGGTGTGTGTGTGTGTGTGTGCACGTGTGCATATATATTTGTATATATGTATACATATTTCATATACATATACATATATATGTATATACATATACATATATATACATATATGTATACATCAGCGTTGCTGATGAGTGGATAAAAAAGAACAGGGGTGTGTGTGTGTGCACGTGTGCATGTATATTTGTATATATGTATACATATTTCTCAGTATATATATAACTCAGCTATAAAAAAAAGAATGAAACCTTGCCATTTTTAACAACATGGATGATGGATCTACAGGGTATAATGCTAAGTGAAATAAGTCAGTCAGAGAAAGGCAAATACCATACGATTTCACTCATACGTGGCATTTAAGAAAGGAAACAAAGGAACAAAGAAATGAGACAAAACAAAAACAAAATAAAACAGACTCTTAACTATAGAGAACAAACTAATGTTTACCAGAGGGGAAGTGGTGGGAGATGGGTGAAACAGGTGAAGGGGATTAAAAGTACACTTATTATGATGAGCACTGAGTAATGTATAGAACTGTTGAATCACTATATTGTTCACCTGAAACAAATATAACACTATATATTAACTATAATGGAATTAAAATTAAAAACTACAGTAAAATAAAATTTCCAAGAGCTCTTTCTTGTTCCTTGTTCCTTTTGTAGCCTTCTCTTCATGTTTTAAGATGAAATATCTTTCTGAGGAGTGAATGCTTTCTTATGCATCCTACATTACATCTCTAAGTTACTGTGTTTTCATTATGTTTCATTGTTTATGTCTATCTCCTGAATGTTAGAGGCTTTCCTCAAGTGTGTGATGCAGATTGATTGTATATTCATATTTAAGAGTGAATTACTTTCTAATAATTGAGTAACTTTAAAATTAATTTTTAGCTCATTGGAAGTTTTGTGTATGTGGACAAGAGTCATTGAGTATAAGTTTTCATTGTAGAATAATTTTATTTAGGAGAACAACATACATTAATGTCTGTAAATGTTTTCTTTGTTATTGTTTAGTTTGTCCAGAGGTATAAAAGACTGGCTTCCAATGGGGTAGATACAGACCAGGAAGGTTGGGTTGGGATGTCTCTCAATTTAGCTAGTAGAATTTATTTAACTGCCCTGCTTTCAAGAAGAAGCCTCGACACGACCCTTTGTTGTATCAGAGACTGAATCCAGCCTGGAACAATTTCTCTGGAGAATAAATCTTATATCTCTTCCAGGTCTCAGGAGTGGACATCAGGCAATGTGGAATGAAACTGGGAACCAGGGTATATAGACTCCATGTATAGATTCTGAACCAAGTCTTGAGTTCTCAGCACCATTCCCTCCCAGCCCCAAGTGCCTCTTTCCTGAGTCCTTCTGGGGTTCTATGAAGGGAATCATCCTCTTTCTCTGTGTCAGCCTCCTCTCCAGGCCCTTGGCATTCAGTTTTCTTCACTTTCCTAAATCATCTACCTCTCATTCACTGGTTTTCCATTTTCTAAAAAGACGAAATTATCTCTTGTCCTCAACCATTATCTTGCCTTGTCCCTATGAATCTTGGAAGTATAGACAAACACTTAAAGTTATATTTGTCACCTTTAAGTGGAGATCCATTGCAAATACCTTCTCCCTGTCTGTAACTTGTTTTTAGTCCTAATCGTCTTCTCCTACAAAGTAACCATAATACTAACAATAACAACAACAAGAATAATAACAATACCCATTCTTTAGAGTGTTCTTGTGAGCCTTCGAAAGTAGTAATACATGAAATAGCACTTTATAAATTGTAATAGTGCCATATGAATTCTAGTTAATTAAAAATGCTAATTTTTTATCCCTCACAGCAACAAATAGACTACATGAACATTTGCAGAAATGTTTTAGGCTTACATATAACAACTAGAGAACACCTTCTCTTTTTTTATTTAAGATTTTATTTATTTATTTGAGAGAGAAAAAGAGAGTAAGAGAGAGCATGAGAGGGGAGAAGGTCAGAGGGAGAAGCAGACTCCCCACGGAGCTGGGAGCCCAATGCGGTACTTGATTCTGGGACTCTGGGATCGTGATGGAGCAGAAGGCAGTGGCTTAACCAACTGAGCCACCCAGGTGCCAGAGAACACCTTCTTTTGGTGAAAATATTCCACAGAATGGTTCTTAAACTTTTACAGTAATCATTGACCTTAATGATCAGAGAGTAATATCAAATACTACATTAGAGGTAGAACGTTAGTAATTATATATCCACAAAAATAATTTCAAAGTTTTAGTGCTAAATGTTGTAGTTCTGACTTTTTTTTTTAAGATTTTATTTATTTATTTGACAGAGATCACAAGTAGACAGAGAGGCAGGCAGAGAGAGAGAGGGAAGCAGGCTCCCTGCTGAGCAGAGAGCCCGATGTGGGACTCGATCCCAGGACCCTGAGATCATGACCTGAGCAGAAGGCAGGGGCTTAACCCACTGAGCCACCCAGGCGCCCCTAGTTCTGACTTTTAAGTAGAGGCAATCTACCCGTGTTTTAGGTTACATCAATTCAAATTTGTCCTTGAATTTAAATATACTAATTTAATACAAGTTCGTATTAAATATAAAAAATAGAAAACAGGAGAGGCACCTGGGTGGCTCAGTCAGTTAAGCGGCTGCCTTCAGCTCAGGTCATGAACCCAGGGTCCTGGGACCTAGCCCGGAATTGGGCTCCATGCTCAGTAAGAAAACTGTTTCTCGCTCTCCCTCTGCTCCTCCCACATGCTTATGCTCTCTCTCTCTCTCTCTAATAAATAAATTATGTAAAAAATTTTTTAAAGGAAAATTTTAATATTCTTGTAGTGCTCACTGTATTTGGGATAATT
The DNA here is from genome assembly GCF_902655055.1 of Lutra lutra. Lineage (NCBI taxonomy): Eukaryota > Metazoa > Chordata > Mammalia > Carnivora > Mustelidae > Lutra > Lutra lutra. The sequence goes on from NC_062280.1 coordinate 172,286,721, forward strand.
CTCTCTTCCTTTTACATATCAAACATTTATTTACACATGGCTCACATATTATGTACAGTTTTGTAGTCCAAAAGATTAAAACATTCAAATTAATTTCAAGTGAAAAGTGCCAAAGAAAAACACTAAGCCATTCCATTCTCTAAATTATCTGTCTACTCAGCCAGCTCACAAAGGTGTATGTCTCAAGGGATTTAGGTTGATGAATACATTTATGTAACATAAAGAATAAGCTAATTAATAAAAAGAAAAAGACTGGTCACCCAGATAAACATTAAATTGATAATATGGGATTCGATCTTCCTTGCAAAGGGTTGGAATAATTGCCTTTTCTTCAGAAAATCTTCTACTGTTTTCCAAGCATTTTCATATAGAGAACCTTACTTAATCTTTACCCTAGTTCTTTAAAGTACCTAGATTCAAACCCATTCTGCAAATAAGGAACCGAGAGGTCAAAAATCTAAGCTATTTATCAAGGTTAGAGTCAGCATTTGAACCCAAGTCTCCAAATTCCAAGGAAAATACCTGATGGGCCACTCCACTCCAGCAACAAATTACCCACTCTCTCTCATGACCTGCTGAAAATGCATTGAGCCCCACGCAGGATGAAGGATAAAAGTGTGGACCATTCGCAGCCCACAGGATTGTCAGCAGATGTCCCATGGCATATGCCGGCACATTCTGTCAGCCCCTTAGGGGCACCAGAGCATCAGACGCCCAAAATGACAGGTTGTACAAAGATCCAGACTCATTACAAATGGCCCTCCTTTTCCTTTTGTTCCGTTTGTTCTGAGCAGCTGGCATCTTTCAGCAAACTGTCGGTATTATATTTAAGACATAGTACATCATTAAAATAAAGCTCGGGGCTAATAATTATGTCTTGTTCAGGTGTTTTATGACTAAAGATTCTGACTTTCCCCCAAGGTTTCCAACTCACTCTTTTCCAAATTGCTTCTCTAAGGGCATTTGTTACATTGTGGACGTGTCCCCAACAATTAAATAGCAGTTTAATCCTCCCTCTCTAGATCTTTCTTTTTGAGGTAGTGTCCTGGAACCTAAGCTACTTCCACTTTCAAGACGGTATTTATGGAGTCCTCAATACTGTGTGAGTGTGACTGCACACAGAGGTTAATCAAAGTGGAAAGCCCAGTTCCCAGCCTTCACGCTGCTCACACGATGTAATACTCCTACCCCTCCCTGCTCTGCCTCCATCCCTGCCTTTGTTCAATAGTTGTTAATACTCAAAGCACCAAATTTAACTATCAGGTGAGGAAAAGAGCACAGAACCTGGATTAGACAAGTATTTAAATTCTAAGCCTTATTTTATCTGTAAAATGGGACTGATGGTAGTCCCCACCATTCAGAATTATTGTGAAGACCAAAGAGTTCAAGTACATGAAATCACTTTGTTTCTTGTAAAGAAGCTAATACTTTAGAATTGGCAAAAGCATTCTCACTGAAGTTGCCTCTTCAGGGCCTGGTAAATCCAGGTACTTTGTGGGGCTGTGGAGGTTGGGGAGGAAGGCAGGGAGGTAGCTTTTTGCTAGTTTACATTTAAAGTGGAAAAGCCTCTTGGACCATTTCTTTCCTTAGGTTGGTGTCTAATTTCATTGTGGCAGGTGGCAAAGCAAATATAACAAGGGGACATCTCTATGCAAGGCAGCAAGAGCACTAGATTTACTTTAATGACCCTCAGATGCCCCCCCCCCCCCCCCCGCATTTCTTACATCCTTGAAAAAGAGGAACTCACATTTGGCCATTTACAAATTATTAATTTACATGTTAAAGCACGTTAAAGCTAATGCTTCTTCCTTTTCTTACTGCATGGGATTCAAAAAAAGCATTTTGACACAAACATTTAAGTTATACACTTAACCAAGATTCTCTTAGGTTATTTCTACTTAGCTCAATCAAGTTGGCTATCCAGTTGCAAATAGCTGAACTATTTAAATTTTATAATTTTTAATCAGAGATATCCTTAGTATGGATACCCAAATCTTAGACATACACATAATTTTTCTCTCTAATATAAGTGATATATTTTTAATATAATTTAGAACTACCAAGGAACCTTAACCCTTGGTCATTCATTAATTCTTTTAATAAATATTTTTGGTCTCTTTTCAGGACAGATGCTTTTCTATGGACTGAGGATTCAGAAATGAATAAAAACTGAGTTACCCCAGCTCTCTGAGGATTTATAGTCTAGTAGAATTACATGTCTTTTCTGCCCAAAGACATCCTCTCCACTAACTTGACTTGCTTGATCTTCAGGTTATACTCAGGTAGGTAAGTTCAACTATCTATAAACTAATTGTTATAAAATATTTTAATGTAAGCAGAATAGATTGAAGAACCCATTTATTCATGTAAGTTCACTTTGACAGTTTGATTCTGTTCAAATAGACAAAATAAACAAATTTCCAAACTTCCGCAAACATTTTAACCTCATTCTCAAACTTGAAAAACAGCAACAATTATTAGATTTGCATAAATCATATTACCTAACATTTATTAATCACTAACAAGGTGGCATGTTCTTAACATGGATTATTTTTCTTAAGCCCCATAATAACTATTAACATGATGAAAGATTACCTCCAATTTCCAGGTGGCAAATGTAGTGGGAATTAGAACCAAGAATCTCTTGCCAAGTCTAGCCCTTGACACGGTAGTAAAATAAATGAAATAGTTCCTCACTCTTATATATGTTTTATTTATTTTATTTTTTTAAGATTTTATTTATTTATGAGAGAGAGAGTATGTGCACAAGGGGAAGAGGCAGAGGGAGAGGGATGAGCGGACTCCACACTGAGCACCAAACCCAATGCAGGACTCACACCCAGGACCCTGAGATCATGACCTAAACTGAAACCAGGAGTCAGATGCTCAACTGACTGAGCCACCCAGATGCCCCTTATATATGTTTTAATTTAACATTTTTGAGAACTTACTATGTGTAAATTATAGTGCTAAATTCTGGAGAAGGGGTTCTTACCCTCAAAAGCAATTTATAATTGAATAGAGCACACAGACATATGCAGAAATAATATAAGGTATGAAATTAAGTTGGCAGAGGTAGTGGTAGAAGGAGTCCTGGATATGGACCAAGAAAACAAGTTCCACATGAGAACATCAGTACTGTGGTAAAGTGGATGCTTGGGCACTGTTCCTCCCTTCCCAGTAACAGGATTAACAATGTATAGCTCACCACTCAGAGACTTGGACAAAAAACAAAAACAAAAACAAAAAACAAAAACAGAGCCTATCTTGAATCTCTCCCAGGAAGATGGCTAATAGAGGAGCATCCTTCCTCTGCGGATATCCTGGGTCAGCCTTTAGTTCCCTCCCCTACATCCCTCATATGCCAGGTTCTCCCCATTGTGGCCCCATTTATTCATTCAGACCACCTACACTGAGCTTCTTTCCCACTGACCACCCACAGGAACAGACTCTTTCCTGTGGAACCTGAGGAATGCCCCCACTTAACCTCTTTAGTCTGTTTAGGCTGCTCTAGCAGAATATCATGGTCCAGATGGCTCATTAGCAAAGAACATTTATTTCTCACAGTCCTGGTCACTGGGAAGTCCAAGATGATGGAGCAGCACATTTGGCGTCTGGTGAGACCCACTTCCTCGTTCATAGACCACCATCTTTTTGCTGTGTCCTCACATGGTGGAAGATATGAACTAGCCCTCTGAGACCTCTCCTATAAAGGGGCTAATCCTATTCACCAAGGCTTTACCTTCATGAACTAATTGCTTCCCAAATGCCTTACCTCCAAATATCATCACATTAGGGGTTAGGTTCAACATACAAATTTTGGGTGGACAGAGACAATTGGTCTTTTTTTTTAATGGCTCTTTCACTTATTATAAATAAGATGTGCTTATTTTTAAAATTCAAATCATTCAAAAGGATAGAAAGAATACAGACTAAGTTGTTTGCCATCTTCCAGTTACCTGGGACTAATAGGCCCCTGGGCACCTGTCCCTTGAGCTTGTTCTCTTACACTCAAGGACACCCACACCCACACACAACCTCACACCAATACTCACATACCACACACACCTACATACCACATTCACTTCAGACAACATGTGGGATACTCAGCGTCCTGTGCCACCCAGAAATGGAGCAGGGATAGTCATGGAGACCTCAAAAAATGACATCTAAGCCTAAGCAAGGGGATAGTTGGAAAAGATTAATCTTGTATCTAAGGGCAGTACCTCACTCAGAGCAAAGCATTCACAGTTTGGGCACCAAAACTTGTGGTAACAGAAGAAGAGTCCTCTGTTGAGAACTCTTCCGCAGTGGACAGCATTATGAGGACACAGAAGGCATTTTATGCCCAGGCCTCCCCCAGTGGGCACCAGTCTCAGAGATGGCATTGCTGGGGGCAGTTAAGGGCAGAGCAGGCATGTATAATTTCCCAGGAAATAGGCATATTATTGAACCAAGTCAGATCAAGAAAGGAAGAAAATGCTGGACACTGCGAGTAAACATAACATGAAACTCTCTGTAAGGACTCCCAGAATTGCTGGAAAGAAATCTTCCATAAGTCTTAGGTCCCTCAGAATTCATGGGACAGATTTTGGGAAAAAAAAAAAAAAGACTGTTTTGTAGCTGTTATTCTGACCCTTAGGATTCTGGTGTGGGAATGTGTGAGACACAGCAATACAAATAAAACAGAGCAGATAAGACCTGAAATCCGAGCTTGCCAAGACCCTGACATCAGCAGGCCAAGAGAAAATACCTCCCCGCTGCCCACTGCAACAGACACCAGATACCCGACACCATAAAGAGACAGCCAGCCCCAAAGAGTCAAAAACAAGAGCTGCAATCAAACAATCTGGGGGATACAGACGTTTTCCTTAAGGCAACTCACAAGATACTCTAACGGAATACAGCTGCTTAAATAAACCACCCTCGCTGCAAAATCTCCACTGGCAGAGTTCTAGTATGTGAACCAGGCAAGTTTTAAAACAAATCCATGCAAAGAAAAAAAGAATATTTTTTCCTGTCTTGTTTTTTTAAAACAACAACAAAGGATAGAAATGCAAATTGTATTAAATACTGGCTAATGACAAAGGGTGACCCTAGCTAGGGAAAATGAGTGCAGTTAGGAAAGAGGGGAGAAACTAGAACTTCTCATGATACAGACTCACAAAATGAGACATCATCCTATTCTACAATATATGACTTCACCAGGAGAGAAAACATAATGTGCTGGAAAATGTTTGTAAATGTTTACATTTTTTATACTCTGACTGATATTTGTTTTAAAGTGATATCCATTTTCTATTATTGCTTCTGGTAAATTTTTAAGTTTAGTTCTGTAAAACAATAGCTTGCTTCCTTTTCTAAGTAATTCAGTTCAAGGTTTCTATCTTAATGTTTGCTGAGATGCTCAAGACAGTCACATTCAAATGTGGCATCTAAATAAAAAAATAAAACTTACTTTCAGTTTGAAAAAAATCTTAGAACGTACAGAGGTTCAAAGTAATAAGGGCATATCTGGGCAGGGGAAACAATCCCTTTAGCTAGAGAAATTCAGCATAAGTTAAAAAAAAAAAATTAATGGGCATCTCCTTTGGTCTTCTGTTTTTTGATGTCCCCGAGAGATGCCAGACTCACCTTGGTATGACTTGACCTCACAGAGCCTCTTTTGACATGGACTGCTGCTCTTTGGTTTCAAATAAATGCTGTTTTCTGGAGATTTTTACTCCTTTTCTGGCCATCATCCCGGAAGTATTGATCAGTTTAGCGCTCCTGCCCTATTCTGCCTCAGAATGGCGCCAGAGTGATCTCTTAAAAACCCAAATTTCATCAATGCTTCTACTACTTAAACCTCTGTGGCCATTCCCTCTCATCTCCCCATAAAAACGCTCAATGTCCTTAAAAGCACCAAAAGGATCTTCACAATCTAGATGCTGCCCGGCTTCCAGCTTCCAGTGAACAAATTGGGACCCGGTTCACATAAGGTCCCCACTAATTGCTGATGGATCCATTTCCAAAAGGACCCCCTCACATGGAACCGGGCTGGGTTTCTGATTTGACTTCTCCCTCCCAGATCTTCTGCATTACCCCCAGTGAAAACTGAAAGTTAGCCTTTTTTGTTTTATTTAGAAAAAGAGGAATCGCTCACTATTCTATTGCAGGAGTATTTCCTTATCTATGGCGATACGATCTAAGACCCCGCCCCCCAATTACACCGTAATAAAAGTTACATGAGTGTGGTTTCTCTCTCCTTCTCAAAATTATTGTAGGGTGCTCACCTTTCTTCTTGTGACAACATGAGATGATAAAATACCTCCATGATGAGATGAAGTGAAGAAGATGACGTAGGCACTGCGTGCAAGCGTTAGGCTATAATTCGCTGGAAGAAGGAGCATCAGCATTGGACCGTGCTTGGCCTCCGGTGACGAACTGCGGAAGGCAAAATTACTGATGAGTGGGGGCCGCTGTAATTATTTGAAACCTTTGGTGCGAGTTGAAGCTAGCTCCCTGATGACCGTGCTCAGAAAGCTATTCCAACTCATTTGAAAAATGTTTTAAACTGCTTTCTCGGGCGCCTGGATGGCTCAGTTGTTTAAGCGACTTAGGCTCAGGTCATGATCCCAGGGTCCTGGGATGGAGTCCCTCTCCCTCTCCCTCCGCCCCTCTCCCTGCTTATACTCTCCCTCTTGCTCCCTCTCTGTCAAATAAATAAATAAAATATTTAAAAATAAATAAAACAGTAGAACTGAAAATAATGGCCTTTTTTAAAAAAATAAAATTTAAAAATAAACTTTCTCTGTTTTGCTTTCTTCATCTGATATACTTTAATATATTGTAATGTTTGTTTAATCCCAACATAGGTGGTCTCTTTTTGTTTTCTATGAGGTGCCATTTCCTAGGTCATGATTATCATGCTGGTATTTCACTACTTTTAAGCACCCCCCACCCCGGAAGAGTCTAGGTTGTGCTTTTCACCTTCTGAGGTTATTAGGCCTCAGCAGTAAAAGAACTCTGTGGGAGCCTCCTCCTTTCTGCCTTTTTTTCCTATTATTCTAGGAGTTCCCTATCCAAATTGTGGCTTCTAGCTCTGATCATTCCTACAAAGATATCAAAAGACCCAAAGCCCAACCATCTCTAGCCTGTGCTCAGTGAGCTCAGAGCTGACCATAGAATAAAAGTGGATTCACTGGCCCTTTGCCTTTACAATGCTGTAAACTCGCACTGCAGGTGGCAGTTGTCCCACTGGCAATTGCAGCAGCCAACTGTGTGACCTGGTGTCTCTCGCTGTGACCAGGACCTGGAAACCATCAGCAAATGATTCAGCCCTGGCATGGAGACCCTTACGCTCTGCACCCCTCACCCCAGTGTACCCAATCTGCACTGGAGACATTTTTGGAAATGTGGATCTAACATTCTTCCAGGCTCAGCTCACCAATAGGGGCTGTTTGTTTCCATTTTCACCTGCTTGTGGATATATATATTATTTTAATTTTTAGTCAACAGAATCTTACTTTGGAACAATTTTAATAGAACTATTTGATAATGACATCAAAATAATAAAACCAGTGTATCATTCCATGAAACATATTTCAAAATATTATATATTTAAATTATTTAGCACCCCTTTTTAGTGTCACAAGTGATCCAGTTTGTAATGGTTACCAGAAGGGAGGTTGGGTGGGGGATGGGTTAAACAGGTGACAGGGATTAAGGAGGGCACTTGTTGGGATGAGGGCCAGGTAGTGTATGGAAGTGCTGAATCACTGCATGGTACACATGAAACTATATTATGCAGTATGTTAACTAACTCAAATTTAAATGAAAACTTTTTAAAATTTTAAGTTTTTTAGAAAGGTGCCCTAATTTGGACATTAAATTACATGGCTGTCCTACTTGATGGTGTGTGATGAGAAGAGTAGAAGCTCAAATCTGTATCAAGAGTGGTGTTCATCTTTCTCCCTATGTCACCAGGGCATTGCACACTGAACTGATAGTCCTTAATCACACCACACTAGAACAACACTCAGCCACAGCAAAAAGCCTGCAGGGAGCACAGGCTGAAGGTGGCACTTTCTTGGCTGCTCTTGGGTCCCAGGGCTGTGGATGGGGCCCAGAATGCCCCCAAATATCTCCAACTAGCTGTGTGTCTGGTTGGGAGCTGCCCGAGGTCTTAAATAGGGTCAGGACATGCATGGAGAGCTTTCAGGTCTTGGCCAAAGAAGAGAGACCTGGCCACACAGAGAGCAACCTGGATTGTCAGTGGGACAACAGCTACCTGTAAGACAAGGGACCCTGCCCACAAGTCAGAGCAGCTAAGGGGTAGGCCAAGGACTTTGCAAGAAATTCCAAAGGCTCCTCACACATGTCAGAAGACATTCTAAGTTCCCAGAACAGACAGATACCATCTTGGGGTAGAGGAGGAGAGAGAACAAGCATAAAGAAATGAGCTATTTAAACTACATCCAACAGGACGGAAGTTAGTTTAGACCTTACTTACTTTCTACCTTCTAGACCAGACTCCTTATTTTTCTGGGCACATCTGGGTATAATGCTTGCAAATTTGCAACCCTACTATGCAAGCAGCCTTTTGCAAATCTATATAACTCTGAAGCTGCTGCTTCCAAATGAGATTAATCAGCTAGCTCTTCTGGGTGATACCAGCTTTAGATCAGAGAATTTCTTCCAGTTGTTGCTCAGGAAAGTTAGATTTCTCAGGGTCTGTGAAAAGCAAGATAGAGGGTAGAAGAGGGAGGGAAGGACTCCCAGGAGATTAAATATGGGAGAAAAACATTAAAAGGAGAGGTAAGAGAAACTGCATCTACGTTTCCTCAGTGTTAGTCCTGTTGAATATTAACAAAGTCTTTCATTTCAATTACAACATGGTACAAATGGAAAACTGGGCATTGAGGAAACAATATGAAATGTTCCCAAACGTTCAACCATAAGAGCTTTCAGAGTCAGAGTCTATGGGCCCAGATACCTTTAGGGATTACTCCATGGGCTGTGTTGATTTTGTGCTGGAACACAAAAGATACCTTGCACCCAAGAGTCTTGAGGAGTTTAGAAACTTCAGATCCTACATATCACCGTCTCAAGTGTAAAATTATCATGCCCTCTGCCTGATCTCTCCCTGGCACTCTCACTCTGATGACACTGTGGGAAATATGAGAGACACGTGATAATCTGTTTGGGGAATAAGGGAAAGGTGTTGGAAAAACAGAGAACGTATTCCCTGGGAAACTATTTGAGTTCCACTAAGCAGAAAAATGTACAAACTTACTCCTAATTCACTCTGAAGTGGTGTGTTTCAATTCCCTTGTAAAATACAGAAACACAAAATCGGAATGTGTGTCCCAGCAAGAGCTCTCTTTTGAGAGTTTAGGCCAAAGAGAGCAAAATTTACCCAACCACCATGTGCCATAAATCATAGTCTACAAAACACACAGTTCCTGCCTGCCCATTTTTTCCCTTAAAAGAAAGAGTATTATTGTGTTTTCTCCACAAAACTAAAATACCATGAAAATTTTAAAAGAGAAATTAAAAAAACATCTTTTCACCAAACTGCCCTTTAATTCCACACCTCACTTAATTCATTTCTATCTTCACCATCCTCCCTCTCATCTAAGTAGGAAATCTCAGCATTGTCCTTTGCTCCTTACCTCTCCTGGCCCTTCACCACCTGACTCTTCTCCCTGACGGTCTTTCTTCTGTTCCTACTGTCATGTCCCGAATGGGTCTCTTAGGCATCTCACCCAGCTGTCTGCCTCTCTTGAGCTGCCCTTGTTTTCACAACTTAGCCTGTCCCCAGGTAAATCTTTCCACTCTCATCCTTTCTGTAAACCACCTCTGGGACAACCTTCCTCACACACAGCTCAGTTAAGTCTCTCCTCAGCTCCAGTTCTTGACATCTTCCTGAGCCTGAACAACACTCCAGAAGCATTTATAATAGCCTCCATGACCTGCCCCCCATTCCTTGTGCTATTTGTTCCTTGTCCTATATCTTTCCAATCATCTTCTGTCACAGTGACATCAAATTATAAGTATTTATTCAAATACCTTCCTACTTTCAAATGTTTGCACTGCATTCTTCTTTCTGGACTATTCTTTGTCCCATCTCTCTCCAGCCCCAAACAAAGACTTCTTGAAATCTTAACCATGTGGCAAAACTCGGCTCCAAGAAACCTCCTTCATGATCCTTTCCTGATTTCTGTGATTAAAATTAGTGTTCCCCCTTCCCACACCTTTATATGTCTGGACCATCCCATCAAGACTTACCACTTTCTACCCTATACTGCAGATAATTGGGTTCACTTGTCTTTCCCATTAGATTGTAAGCTGCTCAAGAGCAGAGCAATGTTTGTGGGGCAGAATCTATCAGGACTTGTGCTGGTCAAAGTCAACTTTACCATCATTATTGAGTAAGTAAAATGAACTGTTCTTTATCAACAGGCTAATGTCTACTTGAGAGATGTACAAATTACATTTTCTAGAGGTAGCATATCTTTAGAGAATTTATTGGTATCTATAATTAACAACATGCTTAAACACCCTAACTTTTAAAATTATGATATATATCTGCATTGGCAATAAAGATTTGAAGTTAAATCAGAATTACCACATGTTATCCTTTCTTATAGGAAATTGCAAGAAGAAACTATTGTGTCCTAGTAAGACAAGGTGCTTTAAGTCAAAAGATTCGCCTGCTCCACTTATGAAATGCCTGGTCTTAGGCAAGGCCTCAAACTTGAACCTCAATTTTCTAGTATGTAAAATAAGGGAGAAAATGCCTGCCTACCTCTTATAGATAGGGAGTCAAATAATAGATGCAACAGTATTTTCAGAACTGCAAGTTTCTTTACAAAGAATGTATATTAGTGTTATCCTGAATAAAAGACTAACCCAAAGAACATACTTCAAATAGTAGTCTTTATGCTTTGGAAAAAACTAATGAAGTAGGATATTACTACTGTTTTAAGAGGCTGGCTGGTAACACTTACATAGATGGTTTCTTGTCTAGATGACTTGCATCCTGCACTCTTATTCCATGCTGGTTGGTAACTCTTAACATTGGAATTTTCACAGAGCCAATGGAATTTCTTATCACAATTTGAAGACATAAATTGATTGATCTGCCTCTCCCAACTTTTCCAAAGTCACAGAGGCTATCCCAAGAATACCTAATATGTGACTTATTTCTGCGTCTACAAGTCTAGTTTGCTATCTTTTCCAAAACACAGGAGGACACATAAGCCTCTTGCTTAAAAATTCTACAAGCATTATAGTCACACCATTATACTGAAGAAAAGAAATCAGGAAGAGATAATAGTATTAACTACCACTAAGAAACACTTTAGTTTGGGTAGTATAAGGCTACATGAGCTAACAGGCCTCCAGTTTAATCCTTTGGGTGCTAAAGATTTCAAATAATTTTTAATAGTTTAAATGGTTTCCCAACTTCCTTACCTTGGACTACATGAGGCTTCTTATTGGTCTTCCAATCCACCATACTTTCTTTCTTTTTTTTTTTTTTTCAATTTTATTTATTTATTTGAGAGAGAGAGAGAGATCACAAGCAGTGGGAGGGACAGAAAGAGGGAGAAGCCAACTCCCTGCTGAGCACAGAGCCTGACACGGGGCTCAATCTCAGGACCCTGAGATCACAACCTGAGCCAAAGTCAGACACTTAACTGACAGAACCACCCAAGTGACCCTCCACCACACTTTCAAAAGCCTTCCCCTCTTTGCCACTACTGAAATGATATGATCCACCTTCTCCAATTTCTCCTCCCTGTCACCTCAAGTCTTCAGTGAAATCATCTCTGATACCCTCAGAAAAAGTTATTCACTCCCTCCTCTGCATTTCAAGTCAGCTTCTCCTATCACTACTTTAGTACTTCTCTGGGATGTCTTTCTGTACACATGTCTCCAAATTTCACAATGGTCGGGTTTAAAGGCCTTTTTTTTAACCTCTTTGCACATAATGGTGTCAGAGATATGTACATTATGTGTACACAGTAAATATTTAGAAATATTTGTTAAATAAGGGCACCTCGGGGGCTCAGTTGGTTAAGCCACTGCCTCCAGCTTAGGTCATGATCCCAGGGTCCTGGGATCAAGTCCCACATCAGGCTCCTTACTCGGCAGGGAGTCTGCTTCTCTCTGCCTCTGTCTGCCACTCTGCCTGCTTATACTCTCTCTCTCTCTATCTATCTGACAAATAAATAAATAAAATCTTTTAAAAAAAGAAATATTTGTTAAATAAATGAATGTATTATCAATAGTGAAAATTGATACCATTATATTTAAGTGATGTCATGGAGATTTTGGTCCTACTTGCTTCTCTGTCAGTTTACACAGAATGGCATGTATTCTATGAAGTGTCTTTTTTTTTTTTAACTCATCCTCTGTGAATATCTTTTTTTCCCCCCTGTAATTTAGGTTCTTTCTCATTGGGTATGATCATGGTCCCTGTTCCCACTTTTAATTTCTACTGTTTCTATTCTTTGCTACTTCCTTCCTGCTCCCCATTTTGATTAATAGGTCCCATATCCTCTCTTTCTCATTCTTATGAATCTTTGAAATGTCTTGACTTAATGTATTTCTTGACATGGCGTAATTCTTTATTTGGTTTTCATACCTATCATGCGTCAAGGGAAACACATCTTTATACTAGGCAGGATTCTGACATGTCCAATCATAATCAAAATATCCCAGAAGTCTCTCCCTCCCTTTCCTATCTGCATTGCATCCACCTTTGTTTTGGCCCCACCTTCTCACACCTGAGATATAACTGCAACAGCCTCCTAACATCTCAGTCTGCATCCAGTACTCCCCATTCTAATCCTAACACGTATCACTACCAAGTCTTCCTAAAATAAAATGGTTTCATTTATAAAATAAAATGGTTTCATTTTATTAATCCTAGGCACTAAGGCTTTTACCTTCCCTTTGACAACACCCAGCATTCAAGATTCTCACAATCTGGTACATCCTGTCTTTCTCATTTTATTCTTCATTTCTCCACTCAAAACATTTAGTAGATTATTTTGGTAATTGGTTCAAAAGACATTTACCCAAACCACACTGATATTCATCCCTTTATGTCTCCTCTTTTGCCTCTGGGCTGGTCCCATGATGCTTTTTATCACTGGACTGTGGCAGAAGTGAGGCCGTGGGGCTTTTGAGAGGAAGTCTTGAGAAACATCGCACTAACTTAGGCCTCCCTCCTCAGAAAGTCTGCTTCTTTGCCTAGAATCACTCTGAGTTTATCTTAGCCCAAACCACAACCTTCCTTTTAGGTCCCATGAACACTCAAAGGGGAAAAAAGGATCCTTTTAATTTTGTCTTTCCAAATGTAGTGCCAGAGGTCTAGGAGAATGCAACCCAACCCACCATCTAATTTTCTGGGGAACAATAACTGTTTGATATACAAATCACAGTGAGAAAATCACTTCACCGAGCCTCCATTTCCTCAGCTACTTGGATGAATCTTTGTGAACCTCGTTTCAGATTGCTGATGCATTAACTTACCTCTTCTAACCTGACTTTCTCCAGCTTCACATCCTAAGTAGTTCAAGTCTCATTCCCCACTTCAGACTTCTGCTTCCAGGCAAGATGGAAAAACAGAGACCAGACTTACCCCCTGTCTGAAACAACTGAAAAATGGACAAAATATATAAAACAAAGGTGTCCAAGACATTCAACAACAGGCAACTAAAAATAGTAATCTCTGAGAAATGTAGAACAAATGAAGGGGGCCCAAAGATTTCCCAGCTTATTACATTGAGGAGCATTTCTAGCACACAAAGGAGGAACTCAGGCATAGCTCGATGAACAACTTGAGTTAAGGATACAGAGCTGAGAATTCAGGGACACCGTGGAGGTCATCGGTAGAGGGACAAAGTAAAAGAGAGGGAGAACAGTGCAAAGAAAGAACCTTCAGAGATTTGCAGAGGGCTCCCCCTTAGGTATTTGAGTATACTGATGAACATATGCACGTAAAGGAACTAAAATTAAGTCAGATGTTTACTTCATACCACACACAAAAATCAATTTCAAGTAAATTAAGCAAAATAAATGCAAGAAACAAAACTTCTAGAAGAAAATAAAGAGGATCTCTATCACATCAAGGTAGGGAGTTTGGGGGCGCTTGGGTGGCTCAGTGGGTTAAGCCTCTGCCTTCGGCTCAGGTCATGGTCTCAGGGTCCTGGGATCGAGCCCCACATCGGGCTCCCTGCTCAGTTGGGAACCTGCTTTCCTTCCTCTCTCTCTGCTGCTGCTCTGCCTACTTGTCATCTCTGTCTTTCAAATAAATAAATAAAAATTTTTTTTAAAAAAAGGTAGGGAGTTTTTCTTACATAAGGCACCAAAAAAGCATTGGCCATAAATAAAAAGATTAATAAACTGTGTATACTCAAATTAAAATTACTGGAGCACAAAGGGCCATATATTAAAGTAACACTGACACAAGTCAGACACAAAGAAAAGATATTTACAGTCCATAAAACCAATAAGAATCTTCTGCTCAGAATATACAATAAAATCCCACATACCCATGTTTTTTAAGACAACAAGCTAGTAGTAACAGCAAAAAACAAATAAATAAAAATTTAAAACTGGATAAATGACATAAAAGGCAATTTTTTTAGAAAAGGAGCAATAAATGAGATATATAAAAAATTTTTCAGGAAAATAAAATCCTAATAAAATACCATTTCGCACCCAGCTCATGGATGTGCAACCATTCATTCATTCATCATGGATTCTTTGGAACCCTATTAGGTAGAATGCTCTATTAGGCACATAGAAACATGAAAAGGTGAATAAATGACAATTATTTCATTTACTTTCTCTACTAGGATGGGACCCCATTCTTGTTCTGCATTGTATCTTCAGCATTTAGGACAATCTCTGGCATTAGGCAGAACAGTATTCAATGGCAGAAAACTGATGCAAATCCTACTCTGAGAATCTCACAGTGTGCGAAGAGGGAGACAAGAAAGCAGCAAATCCTAATACCTCACAAGGATACCTGAGAGTGTCCACAGAGGAGCTAGATTTGGGAGGATGTGCAGTTCTCCAACACTTTGGTCAGACTCTACAAGGAGTCAAGATTTGAAACAAGCCTTGGGAAGAAGTTTTGCCTGGCACAGCTTTCTTTTTAAGTCAGCACAGAATATGCACACACACATACACCCCTCAAATAACTAATTCCCTGATAGTAAACAACTTCATCTTCAAAATTCCAGAATAAGGAGGAAGGTGAGGAGGATGAGGAAGAAGAAGAGTCTGAGCCATCTATAGCCACACAATTTGCCATGATGTTATTGCGGCTTTACTACTGGCCATCTTCACAAACATAAGTTTATTATTTCGTTTCCTTCCTTGATGTTACTTTACTGCTTCAGGAAACTTGCTCAGGAAGAAAAAAGTTGCAAATAACTTTATAGTTAGTTCCAGGAACTTCCTAAAAATCCCACTTAAGCGAATACCAAAATGCTTAACTTTTCAATCCAATGACTGTTCTCTAAGACCCTTCAGAACTCTTGACTCCACCAATCTTAAATTATCACATCATAATCTTTACTCAATCCCAGTGAACATCCTCTATCCACATCCCCATACTGCTGTCTGCCAGCTCCTCCAACCTCCACTACCCTCCAAACTTCAAAGATCTGCTTTAAACCAGACTTCCATTCATTATTAGAACTCCGGAGAGGTAGTTCCCTCCCCACCACCACCCCTGATTTTACTGTAGTATAAATAAATTCAATTTCATCATATCAACAGGTTGTCTGGTGGTATTTTCAGAGACCTAACATTCTATAATCCTTCTCCTCTTCCTTGTCCTTATCATCATCATCATCATCACCATCATCACTAACATGAACTAAGCCCTAATTACATGCCAGGCACTTGCTAATTAGTTTAGATACCTAATAATCATATCCCTTACACAAATAGAGTATTTCTAAGCAAGTGACTAATTAAATTATAGGATATATACTCAAATGAGACATCAAAATTCTTCCAAAAGAGAAGTTTGTATTTTTCACTGTCCTTCTCCATGAAGATTATGGGAGCCACAGAGGTGCAAGTCTGAAAGACACTCTGGAGCAGATTTCCTTGGTAAGCACCACTGGAAGCCATCTGTGAGTGTAGTAGTACTAGCTTTCATGGCTCAGCTAAGTTGAGTTCTATTAAAAGTTCTATTTTAAGAGAAATAAATGTTCTTCTCCTCTCAATATTAAAAGGAAGTGACCTTCTCACAGAAAATATTAGCTGATGAAATGAATAACGAAGGTGCTAAAAACACGAACAACATAAAGGTAGGGAGACTTTAAGGACGAGAAATGTCTGTGTTTTGCCTTTCACCTCCAAATAAAGAGTAATAGGTGTAATGTTGGCAAACTGTGAGAGGGAAATGGGGTGACTGAGCTTTGCAACAAAAATAATATCAACTGTATATTGTAATTTCACTTTTGCAACACCACACTTTTGCCTTTGTGGCACTGCCAGTAAAAATTCATTTTCAAGCAGCACAGCTCAACAGCCTGGGCCTTTGCCTTAATTCACTTTTCCTGCTAAGAGCCAAGGAGAGAGGTAGCCTTGTATAAGGAGGATGGACGGCAGAGCACTCCATCGGAAGAGGCCACATGCTAAATTAATCATGTTCCAGCCAGAATTTGCAATTCTTGCTCAAGACAGTATGAAAAATTTAGAGGTAACAGGGAGAGAGGGAGAGTTTGTGAAGCAGAAAACTTCAGAGGGCCCTTTAAATGTGCAGGATGCATTAGAGCTTCTCACACGTGAACAAGATAGTGGCCTTACCCAGAACACAGTAACTAAGGACTGCATTCTCATAGGTGCACCTTGAGAAGGGAACACTCATCCTGGTACATAGAAATTTCTGATTTGATGGCCACTTTAAGGGATTAGTATATTCACGAAAATCATCCATCTTAAAATTTAACATTGACTCATCAAAGCCAGCTGGCAAGGATCGTGTCAGTCCAAGATAACAAGTCCTGTTTAAGAGCTGAGCTTGATTGCTTAGATGAGTTTGGGGCTTTCTTAATTATTATCATTATTTTCATATATACTTTCCCTCTGTTTCTGCTTTTACCTAACTAGTTTTATTTCTGAGTTCTTAGGATCTCCATTTTCTGTTAAGGACTTCACCACTGGTTCACTACAGGTCAAATATGGCCTGTTCTATAGTTTCTTCATCTCAAAAATTAAGAAAAGAAATTCTTGATGCATCATAAATGAAAACCATGAAAGGTTGTTTTTTGTGTTTTTCTAATAGTTTGTCTATAGGGACTCTTGATTTTTAACATTTTTTTCATTTAATTTTTTTGGTGTGTGTTCCAAAATTCATTGTTTATGCACCACACCCAGTGCTCCATGCAATACATGCCCTCCTTAATACCTACCACCTGGCTCACCCAACCCCCCGACTGCCTCCCCTCCAAAACCCTCAGTTTGTTTAAGAATTTAAAAATAAATAAATGCCCTAACTACAATGACAAGAAACTTAACATGAATGCAATGCAGTTTAGTTATATTCCGTGACAGTTGCAAGAAAAATGCTGTCCTTCTTTCCTTGGGGACCCTCAAGTGATACCTGGAAGAACTATTTTGTCACACCTCACTCCCGATCCCAACATCTCTTCCTACTGATAATGCAATTTCCTTTCCTGTGGTAGAAAATGGCTTCCATGTGGCCGGAGGAGAAGAGACTATGGCAAACTTTGGATTCAGGAAATTACGAGGCCTCTGCTCACAGTTGCAACTGGACATGTGAATTGTCGAGCTGAATGGTCTTGGGGAGTCACAAGATGAATGAGTGCTGGAGCTAAAACCCACTTGTCCTCCAGAGCCTCTGGCTGCCCAGGTCTTCTAACATTTTCTCCCTCTCTGACTGTGATTTTAGTCCCATCTCCTCCGCCTTCTCTAAAGGGACTTCCCTGCCCCAAATCCCATGTTCTTAATCCTAGCCTTCAACCAGCAGCTAAAAATTCATTCCTAGTGGGCTGTTAATAATGACTGACAAGAAGCCTGAAATACAATCCTTGTCTGCTCTCAGGAGCTCAGTTATTCCTTGGTTGTGGAGAGACATTTTCCCCTTATCATCAATTAATATTTTATGAGTTGCTGTTTCTTTTTATTAACTCCATCCCGAACAATTTAGTTTTTGAACTTTTTCCCCTTCCCCATCCTCTGCTTCCCAGGGGACCCCCCTCCCTCCTCCCAATGAGATGTGAATTACAGGTAGCAAGTTGCTCCTAATGCAGCTCACCTCTTCTAGTCACTTAAGAAAGCCACTTGTGGCCACTAAAAGCAGCCCTCAAAACTCAGGACTGGAATGAGAAAGAGGAACTGAGTCTTACATAGCTTTGTGCTTTTCTTTAGTTCCTCCAGTGCACCACACTCAACTCAGCCTTTACACAGCTGTGTCCCATCTTCCTGGGACACTCTCTATTCCCTGCCACCCCAAGTTCTAACTTGGTCTCATGCTACTGAGCCCAAGGTATATTTTATTACTTCAGGTAGATATTGGGTAACTCTTGTACATAAAACATTTAAGTTGGTATCCTGAATTATATGCTCCCATAGCACCTGGTACCACTACGTACCCTGCTTCTGAAACAGCCATCATTACTTAATTGTCTTCCACACCAGATTGAAAAGATCAGTAGGACTGGTTCCTTATTATTTGACCTTTGAATAACATGTGTTTATCAAATGAACAAATAAAGGCAAACCTCGTGTTTGATTCTTTCTTCTATCTGCCATAACATCTAGCAGGGTAACTGAGACATAATAATTAGCACTCAGTAAAATGCTTATGGATTAAATGCAGGAATAAGAACCCTGAGGATGTCAGCTGAATTCAGCATTCCCCAAATCAACTGGGAAAATCCTTCCTACAATGGCTGTTGCCTGATCTCTCAGTGGACCCCTTGCCTTGCTACTTAGATATCTTAGATAAAAGCTAGAAAGAACAGCACTACAGGAAAAAAAAAAAAAAAGTAATATGCAACAGAAACTAAACTGCCACACTCAGAAGTGATATTCTTTTTCTTTCAACTCCTACTGTTGAACATTTTCCCCCAAACTCCCAAAAGGGAAAGATCACTGAAAGCACACCCATTAAAAAAAAAAAAAAGTCACCCCTGATATGTTTTTTTTTATAAGATGTGTGATATTTAAATTCTCACCCATGAATATAGAGCTAATATTGACTAATGGGAAATGTAAAAGGAAGAAAGCTAAGGTTTTTTAAAGCACATCCATTGAAATTAGGGTCATATATAAGAAATTTGTTTAAAAATTTTTTTCTGAGCCACATCCAAAACTCCAGAGGGCACATAAAATAATGGAAGTGTAAACTACTGGGATTTGGTGCTGGTTAGTATGTTGGCACAATACATGGCTTCCTATGTGGTTTAAAAAATTAAGGAATTTTTCCTTCTTCCTTTATCTAGTAGCCTCCAAAATTAAAACAGTTTTCTTTTCTTTGTGGAATAATATAGGCTAACCAAATTATACTCTAATATTTTCATTCAATGACTTGGAAAGTCATGAAAATGTTTGTATGGGGAGTTGCCTATACAGAAAAAGAAAGAAAGGACCATATCAGAAGGATTTTTAAAAAGAAGATAAAACAAAGAATTCCAAGGATTGTCACAATCTGATCTGCATAAATAAAAGATAATAGCTTCCCTGAGCTGGCCAACCTTTGTGTGGAGTGATCGGTCTGTGGAGAGTCATGTCTGAGAGGCTGCAGGTCATTATGGCAGGATAAAGCCTATTTCTCATTTATATTAAAGAATCTTGCCTGTTAAGGGCTTGATTTGGATCTCAGACATAAATGCGCCCAGGGCTGCTCACCTAGTTAAGTCAATTGCTACATATGCATTCTCTCCCTAATACACACACAGAGTTTATCATTCACAACTCAACCATTACGCCTAATGTTCTTTTCTTGATTTAGAAAGAATAACAGATCAGAAGGACTCAAATTGAGGGGATTGGATCATAAAATATAGACCTAAGATAGAATTTTTTTTCTAATTTTGTATATAAGATGTGAATTTTCTCCCCTGTTATACAGAACTTGTTATACCAAGAGAAGACAATAAAACTGTTTCTGTTTTTGTGTTACTGTTTGATTTACATTATTATCTGGTTCCAGGCAAGATGGATTATTTCAAGACAGTATCTGGAGATCCATGCAATGGAAACTTTTACATGATAAAAAAAAAAAAGAAGAAGAAGAAGAAAGAAATGGAAAGTCCAAACAAGTCCAAACAACACGATAAACAAAGCCTGACTACACGAATGGATAAATACGTATTAAGAAACCAAAGGAAGCTATGGTTTGTGGGGTCCTAAGAGAAACTATGGGTATAGTTGAAAGACTTCCTTGAGTTGGGCTTCATAAGGTGCCTGTAGTTTTTGTGGGGTCCCCACCTTATAGGTCTGTGGGTTTAGAAATTCACTGTATAACTTCAGCCAGGCACAATCACAATCAGGCCCTACTGAATTGAGTTGCATCAACATTAATTTAAAAAAAAATTAACTGTACAGAGATTTCCAATTAAAAAGCCAATGGATTAATTAATGAGGCATTAATAATATGACATAATAGGAAAGTTCTGGTCAGAAGAGCTATGGTCTTAGATCTATGTAATTTCCACCTCTGAGACCCTTTGTGAGACATGGCTTCTCTGGTTCTCAATTTTCCTAATCATAACTGAGAGGTATTAAGAATTAATTCAAATCCATGAGAAAACAGTTCAATAGACAAATGAAAAAAAGACAGGAATAGAAAGGCAGTATAGTAGGTTGTCTTAGGTTGTTTTGAGAAGGTTAGGTTGTTCTCAAAACAACCTAAGACAACCTAGAAGTCCCCAAATGTATCAGTACTGAGGACACTTATACCAAGAAGCTCCAAGCATAGATGTCAGGATGATTTGAAAGTAAATGAACAAAGGGCTCATTCTGCAGAGTATTGTTGAACCTGTGACCTGCAGACCCAGGAAGGATCGTAAACTAATTTTATTGGAAGGTATTGCCTAAACCAATTGTTTTCAATAGGAATGGTAGTGCCCCCCAGGAGAGGTTTGGAAACAAGGGAGGGTTTTTGTTGTCACAAGGATTAGAGCCCAACCAGCATTTTAGTTAGCAGAAGGGGAGATGTTACGTGTCTTGGAATGCACAAGACGGTTCTGCACAAAGAATTGTTCACATAGAATTTTTACACAACATCGTATTCATGAATGTATTTTTATAATTATCTAATTTTGGTGTACATATAGATAGTGTTATTTCCCCAGTTTTAATATATGCTGAATTTACAGGACGGTATGCAAAGTAAATCAAGGAACAATTATAGTTTATTATGATATTTTTATCAATAAAGTTCACAGTTTTGAACAATCTTACCACTCATGACATTTGAGTCAATAGTAAGACAGTCTGCATTGACGGCGGTGGGATTCATGGTGATGGTACATACAGACACAAACATCTTTTTAGAAAAAAATACTTTCCTTTCACTCTCCTTCATCATAAAGTTAGGTCATTATTTTAATACTTACAGTCAAGAGATATTACAAAATGTTTGTTACATAAAAGGGGAGCATTGGGTATGACAGCATTGAAAACACTGATCTAGGGCAAAGATCATCCGTATGGTAAAAAATAAAAAATTAAAGGGGGAGGGTAGTTCAACTGACCTAAACAGGACAAACTGCCCTTTCTCAGAACAAGCAAAATTTTGTTCCATTTCTGGGGACAAAAATTTGAAGGGAGAAAGTAGGAGGAGAGGTATGACTGAACCCAGAGCACCTAGTGAATATATAGCCATCCCAGAACAATGGAAGGGTAAGCTAAGGACAAGGGTCTCTGGGCCTATTTCCCACTTGGAATCCTGGGAAGATGTCACTTTGCACAATATATCCCTACCCAGAACATGGTAATTACAGCAGAATAAAAAGGCAGTGGAGCACACATAGGTAGCAGACCAGAAAATGTGGCCCTGAGATTACAGTGGCTCCATGTGGTGGGTGTGGAAGGAATCCTGTCATTCACAGGTGCTTTCAGTGAGGGAGTCAGCTCGCAGCCGAGAATAGCAAGGTTAGCCACGCAAGTTGCCCTCCTGTGGGTAAGCTAACCCTAAAGGAGGTTCTGTGATGTGGAGTGGGTGGTCAAAGCCAGGACTGAATGGAGACCATGGCTGAGATCAGCAGACCACAGCATCTGCAGAATTGGAAAAGGAGCCCTGACTATGTCGAGCCGATAGATCAAAGCAGCAGGGCCATCAGGACCAAGCAACCAGGTGAACAGGGAACATCCAAAACACCCAAACCCAAGACCCTTTCCCTTCCAAAAACTCCTATCCTCACTGGACCTGACACTAACCAGCTAAGTAAAAAATAAAGAGGAGACAATTTTTCGGACACATCTCTGTTTTCCAAGGACTGCATTTTTATCTTCCTCTTTAGTATGTGCCTCTCCTTTCTAAGTGCATCAGAAGTTGTTCATCCTGAACTTGGACTGTGGGAACCAGAACTGAATGTGAGTCCAGCCCACAGCATTACATTTATCATGAATCCAAGACGACTAAAATAAAAACAAGAATAAGAATGCCATCTACTGGCATGGAAAGCAGCAAGGGCTCTAGCAAATCTGCATTTAGTTTAAATGGGGAACATAGAGAAGGAAAACAATTTTTTTTATTTATTTTATTTATTTATTATTTTTTTTTATTTTGTTATGAAATGGTGATTGCCAGAGAATGGAGAGTCACACATAAATAGGATTAAGGGGATCGATCACAAATAAGTAAATTCTTTCTTAACTAGTTAATCTCTTATCTTCATCTCTCAATTTTGTATTTGCTACAAGAGGCTCCATTCGGGCACAAAAGAGGTATATATAATGACACAAAAAAGTTTTGCTTTGTTGATTTAGAAAACTGTTTAAAAACAACCTAGTCTTGTTCTTTCTTCAACATTTTAAAATATGTATTTATAAGTTGGTTTGCCTATGTGACAGAATGATAGAGCATGTGACTGTTAGCTGTTTCCATTTTCTATATATTGGGAGTTACATTGGATTTCATTTGCACAATTTTATAGAAGGTAAGAAAGAGACTGATGAATTGTCTTTGTCAATATTGATTACCATTTATCTGATAATTTGGTGAATTTTCCTCTGTTAGCGAGTGATAATTCAAATTTTTAAACTTTTTCCATAATGAATCACTTCTTTCTAATCATTTATTTGTTACTTTAAAACCCCATTCAAAATATAGTATTTCATTAGGTTCTTGGTGACTTGGTAAAATGTCCACAAAGTCAAGGTTTATTTCATTGCCTACAAATATCCAATTGTTTCAGAACCGTTTGTGAGAAAAATTATCCTTTCTCCTGTCTTGGCACATGTTGAAAACCAACTGGCCATACACGTGTGGGTTTATGTCTGGATTCTATATGCTGTTCCATTAGTCTGTTTGTTTGTTACACAGTAATTCCATCTTCTTTCGATTACCTAGCTTTATAGTAAGTCTTGATATCAGGTAGTGCAAGTCATCCAAATTTGTTCTTTTTCGGGTTGTTTTGGCTACTTTAGGTCCTTTCCATATAAATTTTAAAATCAAATTTTTAAATTTTTACAAAATTTAGAATTTTGACAAAATTTTAATGTCAATTTTTACATTAAAGGGCTGCTGAGATTCTCACTGCGATGGGTTGAATTTATAGATCAATTTGAGGAGAACGGACAATATTGAATCTACTGCTCCATGAATATATCTTTGCATTTATTTAGGTCTTTTTAAAATTTTGCTAACCAATGATTTGCAGTATACAATTTAATTAAAAATGAATCATATACCTAAATGTTATGGCTAAAATTATAAAAATTTTAGAAGAATAGAGAAAAATTCTTAGTGACCCTACACTTAGCAAAGATTTCTTTAATAGGACACAAAAAATCACAAACTATAAGATAAACTGGATGTCATCAAAATTAAAATTTTTCTCTTCTAAAGATACTACTCAAAAATGAAGTGTTAGCCTCAGACTGGGGAAACCATTGCAAAGCACATCTATGAAAAAAAAATGCATCTAGAATGTTTGAAAAACTCTCTCCCTTAGAAGAGAATTCGCTTTTTTAAAATCGATAAAAGTTTTGAACAGGTATACGATCAAAGGAGATATATAGATGACAAATAAGCACATCAAAGATGCCCAATATTAGTCATTAGGGAAATGCAAATTAAAACTAAAATGAGATCTCAGTACATTGCCAGTTGACTGGCTTTTTGAAAATTAAAATTATTTTCTATGCCAAATGTTGGTGAGGATGTGGAGCTATTAGAACTTTCATATACTGATAGAAGGAATAATAAATTGTACAATCACTTTGGAAAATAGTTTGACAGTTTTAAGTTAAAAAGACACCTACCATATAACTCCGTAATTCCATGCCTAGGCATTAAGTTAAGAGAAATAAAAACAGGGGTGCCTGGGTTGCATAATGGTTGAGCATCTGACTCTTGGTTTCTGTTTAGGTTGTGATCTCAGGGTCCTAAGATCAAGCCCTGCATGGGGCTCTGCACTCAGTACAGTCTGCCTGGGAGTCCCTCTCCCTTTCCCTCTGGCCCACCTGCTCATGCTCTCTCTCTCTCTTTCTCTCTCTCTCACATAAATCAATCTTCTAAAAAAAGAAACAGCGAGAGAGAGAAGCATGTATTTCTACAAAGGCTGGTAAAGGAACGTTCACAGCAGCTTCATCTGTATTAGCCAAAACTGGAAAAAACCCAAATGTCCATCAGCATATGAATGGATAAATAAGTTGTGTTCTATCCATAGAGTGGATTACTACTCAGCAATAAAAAGAAATTAAATTACTCAGAAATAAAAAAAGAATACATTACTGCTACATATATGAAATAACACAGATTAACTCAAAATAATTAAACTGAATAAAAGAAACCAAACAAATAAAAAGGGCATATCATCTTATTCCATTTACATAACACTCTGTAAAATGCAAACTTAACTTTAGTGACCCAAAACAAGTTAGTAGTTTCCCAGGACTGGAAGGAGGTTGGGGAAGGAAGTAAGGTAGAGATTATAAAGAGGCACAAAGAAACTTTTTGGAGTCTAGAAATGTTCATTGATCTTGACTGTGGCAATGGTTTTACTGGTGTATACATATGTCAGAACTCACCAAAGTTTACATTTTAACTACATGCAGTTTATTTTATTTCAACTATACTTCAATAAAGCTTTAAAAATAATGTCATTCGATTGTGGCAAAAAGCTGAGTAAATAAAATATTAATTTTTAAATTTTTTATTCTTTGACAGATATACTTTTGGTGTTTCTGGTGCTTTAATCATCAGTGACATTATCGGCACAGTATTAATATAATAGACCTTGTATGCTGGTACTTGTGCACAGAGTAGAGGTACAGAGTAATATGATTGCATCTACAAGCTGGACTCACCTACACCCCAAAATTTATCACTGGGCTATTCCTATATTTTCTATAAACCAAGTAGGATCCCACGGATTATCTCGCAATTGAGCTTGACCATTCAATCATTAGACCCATCTATACTGATAGATGTGAAAATGTAACATTCAGCATATCCCATGCTTCTGAATGATCAAGCTGATTGTGCACATTAAAATACAACCAACCACAAAACTGCAGCTTAACCTCAAAAGATGGCCAATTAAGTTAGTGTGAAAATAAAGCCACTTCCCCTTTACCTAGAGTTGGCCATTTTAACAGAGTCAAAGAAAAGCTCCCAAATCTCCCTCCAGTTTGCTTCCTTTCCAGTGGCAACTGGGCTTGCTTCACTTCACTGAGAATGAAGTTAAAATGACAGGAAGTAGGCCATTTTCCTTTTGTTATGTGGACATGCAAAGTAAAAAGAGAAGTTTCCTCTCTTGGGCCTTAAGAGTTTAGAAATGGCCCAAAACAACATTGCAAACAACACTGTAACTGTTAAATCCCTAATAAGATGCAAGATCTCATTTGGTCCATTTCCCTGTATCTCAACAAAAATGTTTTAAACAGTCCCAAAAGATTGTAATCATTTACAAGAGTCTTCAAATCCTCAGAAGAAATACTCTTAATCTCTTTTAGAAACTTCCTTTCAGCCAAGAAGCCCATGGCTGAAGTTTCAACTAACTATGAGGGGACATTCTTTAAGAATCAATGAGCTTGTTTTCCAGAATTGCTGCACCCGTTTGCACTCTCGCCAACAGAGCAAGAAGGTTCCCCTTTGTCTACATCCTTGCCAATACCTGTTGCTTCCTGTGTTGTTAATTTTAGCCATTCTGATAAGACGTGGTATATGTACACAACGGAATACTATGCAGCCATCAAAAAACCTGGTATCTTGCCATTTGCAATGATGTGGTCGGAACTAGAGGGTATTATGCTGAGCAAAATAAGCCAATCAGAGAAGACAACTATCGTATGATCTCCCTGATATGAGGAATTTGAGAGGGAGGGTGCGGGTCGTGGGGAGAAGGGAGGGAAAGAAAAGCAAAACAAGATGGGACCGGAGAGGGAGACAAACCATAAGAGACTCTTAATCTCAGGAAACAAACTGAGGGTTGTTGGGGGGCGGTGGGGGAGGGATAGGATGGCTGGGTTATGGATATTGGGGAGGGTATGTGCTATGGTGAGTGCTGTGAATTGTGTAAGACTGAGAATTCACAGACCTGTACCCCTGAAGCAAATAATACATTATATGTTAATAAAATAAAAACAATTTTAAAAAATTTTAGCTTTATCAACAAAAGCCAAATTATGGAAAGAGCACAAATGTCCATCAACTGATCAATGGATAAAGAACATGTGGTGTGTGTATATATATATTTAGGGTGTGTGTGTGTGTGTGTGTGTAATGGAATATTACTCAATCATAAAGAAAAATGAAATCTTGCCATTTGCAATGGCATGGATGGAGCTAGAGATTATTATGCTAAATGAAGTCAGTCAGTCAGAGAAAGACAATACCACATGATTTCACTCATATGTACAATTTAAGAAACCAAACAGATAAACATGGGGGGAAAGGGGCGGGGGGCAAAGAAGAAAATAGATTCTTAACCATATAGAACAAACTGAAGGTTGCTGGAGGGAGGTGGGCAGGAGGATGGGTTAAACGAGGGATGGGTATTAAGGAGGGCATTTGTGATGAGCACTGAGCATGGTATGTTAAGTGATGAATCACTAAATTCTATACCTAAAACTAATATTACACAGTATGTTAACTACCTGGAATTTAAGTAAAAACTTGAGAAAAAAAAAGAATCAATGAGCTCATTACTTTCGGTCTTTTCTCACAGTTTTCTCTCCTATCAGAGTCCATTGTCAGAGTTTTCCAAGTCCTTCCCATGAACACCATCCCAGCTCTTCACAGTCTGGCTGCATGAGTGACTCTTCACCAGAAGTCCCAACTAGATGAGGATTATTTTAAGGGGGTTCCAAAATGCCCACCTCCTTGTTCCGCCAGGGCCTAAGTGTTCAATAAACTTGTATTGAGTCAATGTATAACTAAATACATCTCAGATATAAACAAACTGGACTGAAAATTTTACATTTAGAACCCAAAATGGTGGGGCACCTGGGTGGCTCAGTCGGTTAAGCAGCTGCCTTCAGCTCAGGCCATGATCCCAGGGACCTGGGATGGAGCCCCAGGTTGGGCTTCCTGCTTAGCAAGGAACCTCTGGAACTACCCCTCCTCTCCAAGTCATTACCTCTCCCCTGCCTTATTGTCATGGCTTCCAACTGGGCTCCCTGGTCTGCCTTTGACTCCTTTAGCTTCTTCTCAAACCATCACTCAGAATGCATCTTTTTTCCCCCAACATTTATTATGAACACTTTCAAGTAAACAGCAAAAAAAAAAAAAAAAAATGTGTACAGTGAACGCATATATCTACAACCTCAGTTCTATAATGACTATACTTACTTTATTATGTTGTCTCTCCCTCTTGATCCTCTTAAAATATAACTCACAAGAACCTCCAATAGCTTCCTGTCTCCTTCAAAGGAAAAGTCAAACCCTGGTCATGACCAGCAAGGGCCCAAATGATCTGCACCATCCCATCTTCTCTGCCTTTATATCCTACTGCATCTTGCCTGCTCCCCTCTGTCACACATTCCCAGCTCATTCCTCCCCAGCCGGGCTTGTGACCCTGTTTAAGACACACCAGTCTTTGCACTGGCCATTCCCTCAGCCTGGAATTCTCTTCCTAGAGATTTCTATGTGACTCACTCCCTCACTGCTTTCATGGCTCTCTTCACACATCATAATCTGGTAAGACCTTCACCACCTGCTCTATTTAAAATCGTGAACCACCCTTTCCTTTACCTTCTTTCTTTCCCCAGTGTTTTATTTCCTCAGTAGCCTTTACTATCATGGCACTCCACATTTTAGCTTTTAGTTTTCTCTGTCTCTCCCCGTTATAATTTATTATTGTATGCAACACGCAAAACATTGCATTAGGCATTTTATATATGTTGACCTCAATTGATTGTGCAATGCCTCTCTGAAATAGAGATTCTTACCCTCTTGTAATAATAAGGAAACAGACTCAAGGAGCTGAATAACTTGCCCAAGAGCACCCATATATGCTGGAGCAAGAATTACAACCCGGGTCTGACATAGCTGAGGTCCCTTCTTTTTCACATGATAGGGACACTTTTGGTGAGACAGATGGGGGCCTCCAGGTGGGCGCCCTCGCCAGAGGCCATAGTCACATCTATTCCTCCTTTTGTATGTAAATAGTTCTTTCTTCAAGATGTACCTACTGAAATTCTAACCTTGCATGAAATCTCACATCAGGAGTCATCAATACTTCTTTGGAGGTAGATTAGATGACAAATAAAAAGAGAACCTCTGCCTTGAGCAGGAAGTTTAAGGGGCCTGGAGTGTATATAATAGAAAAATCAAGGATTACAGAAACACCAGAGCATTGAGGGGCACATATAGATGTATGACAAACTTCTCATTTTTCCTAGAAACAAACTAGAATTCAAGGAAAACTATGCATACATCCCTGCTTCATTCCTGTATTATAGGATTTATCACAAGACATAATAATACATCTGTTCATACATTGTTGTTTCTTTCACTAGACTGTGAGCATCTTAAATCCCAGGAATGCAATTTATTCATCTTTGAACCCCCCATGCCTAGCACAGTTTTTGGCACATAATGGAATCTTAATAGATTTTTGTCAAATTAGTTAATCAAGAGAGTGAAAGAATGCATGAATGAATGATGAGAAAAGACATAGGAGCAAATTGCAAAGGAAACTCTACTAAGTAGCAATGCAAATTCTTTAAAAACCCTTTTATCTTTTCTCCTGGCTCCAAACAAAAAAGTACCACCTTAAGTAACACTATTGCAATTGCAGTGGAATTTGAAAGTGATTATTACATATCACAATAATATTCTAATTTAGGGTGATCTTTCAACACTGAAACAAGTGCATGAAATCCAGTAATTGGTTAAATATTGGTTTAACCTAAATCTGAACTTTAGTCCATGCACAACAATTCTCCTCCCCCAGGCAACCCCTTTCCAGTCCTCTCTACAGTATGACAGTATTTGTATCTGTGTCTGGGTACCATATTTTACCATAAATCCTTAAGATCAGAGACCATGCCTTATTCCTACAACTAAAAGAGCAATGGTCTGAAGACAGTGGGCATGCACACAATATTATTAAAAATTATAGTCAGATTTACTGTCTTTCCACCTTCTCCCAACTAAAGTGAGAGTAGGTTTTTACTACAAGTCAATCATGATTACTAGGTCAAAACGTATCAGGGCAGACAGGCTACCAGTCACATAGCTTCAGAAAGATCACATTAGACATGCCACAAGACAATCTAATGGGTCATGTACAAGAAAATGATTATCACTATTAATTATAATAACATTAATTAGTATTGATATTTGCTATATGTCAGAACTCATACTAAAGTATTTATATACTTCAGCTCACTTAGTTCCTACAACACAAAATTCATTATGTACAACTATTACCCCTCGTGTTCTGAGTGAGCAAATTAAGCTACGGAGACATTGAGCAAACTTCCTGGGGTCATCCTAGGTGTGAAAGCAGAGAATGAGCAGGTTTGTATGGGCTCAAGGGTTCTATAGATCTATAATTTTAGCATTATTTTGATTGCTTTACTTTATTTGGAGTTTGGCTTTTGTGGAGGTTTGGTTTTGTTTTGGTTTGGTTTTTTTTTTTTTTTGGTATCATTTTCATTTGATTTATTATTTATTTCATCCTGGTGTTCTTTAGACTTACAAAGATTGTCTTCAAGTACAGGATCTGTATCATTTTCAGAAAGCCTATCGACCTTCGTAGGAGTTGAGAGAGTTGATTTCTTGATTACCCTGCACTGTTCTATCACTTACAGTAATAATTACAAAAGTAAAAGTGTAATAAAATGGGAGGTTTTAACCCATATTTTATGAGTCACAAATGGGCTCTTAAAAGCTGCCATTTTATTATTTCCTTTAGAGATACTTAATAGGTAATGTCAGTAGTAAAGTTTAGTGCCCAACCAGCACTTAATATTCCATGCCTCCAGAATTATCAATTTTCCTTAAAGGAAGAATAATCAAAAGAGGTTTGTTGTGTTCATGCATGTGTGCGTGTGTGTGTGTATGTATCTAGTTTCAGATCATCTAGGTTAATAACTCAAATGTAAAGGAGCAGGAATCAAAGGGCTACTGTCAACTATATAGATTAGGCAGTGAAAAAAAATAGGAAAAGAACCAAAATGAGAATATTATCCAGAAAATTAAAATTGTATCTGGCTATACATATAGCACATACCACCTGGAAGAAATAGCCTTAAATTGTAGACACAGCATGAAACAGCCAATGTAGAGTAGGTTAGTTTCACATTAACTCATATAATCTGACCTCTTCTGACATAGTTCAACACCTGAAAATTTTTCATTCCTCTCTAATAAACTAAACATCTCTTCACCTTGGTTCAGCTAGATTTCCAATAACTACCCTGGCTAGAAGCTGCTGATTAACTGACCTCTTTTCAGCTCTTGCCTAACTGTTGGCTTCTTTGCATCTTCTGCAAAACAAGTGCATATCTTAATATTTAGGCATCATTGGAAGTAGTTTATCACCTCATAATTCAACCTGCAGCAAAGCCTAATCATCCCCTTTCCCAACACCACCAACCCAAAGTTGTAGGTATATCTGGCCACTACCAGAGTCTCTTCACATGGAGTTAACCCACAGAGTTGTTGTTGTTCAAGAGTTTACGAGGAGGAGCCAGCATTTCTGAAGACCTGGAAGACGTAGGTTATAGATCAGTATTTGTAATACTGATTCTTTGAAATTTGTGGAGACTTGCTTTCTAATCCAGTTCGTGATCATTTTTTGCTAAATGTTCCATGTGTGCTCAAGAAGACTGTATATTCTTTAAGCATTTGGTACAGACTTTTATTAGATCAAACTATTTACTGTTGTTCAGATTTCTGTATATTTATTAAATATCTTTGTTGAATATGACAATTGAGACAGTATAATAAATTTTTTACTATTATTAGAAGTCTGTCTTCCTCTGGTTCTATCAATTTTTACTTTATAGTTTATATACTTTATATTTTTATATACTTTATATATTTTATATACTTTATATACTTTATCCTTCCTTAAAATATTTTGTTAGAAGCATATGAGTTTAGAGTTGCTAGTCTTCCTGGTAATGTTAGTATTTTACCATTATTAAGTGCCTCTCTATATAATAATCCCTTACTTAAAGCCTATTTTGTCTGATAACATATCTGTGTCAGTTTTGTTTTGGTTAACATTTGCTTGGTGTATTTTTTTCCATCCATTAAGCCATTCTATGCTTCTATACTTTAGATGTAAACTAGAATATTTTTAATTTAATCTGATCCTCCCAGTTTTTAACTAGTATGTTTAATCTATTTTTCTTTATAATATTATTGATATACTTGGACTTGCTATCTTTTATTTTTATGGTTCCCATTTTGAGTATTTCTTGACTCTGGGGTAGATTTATTTAATCTATTCATTTTTGTTTATTTATTTGTTACTTTGTGTTGAACATATCTTGTGGATTGCTTCGGAGCCTTCTGCACTATCTGCCTCTTATTTCAGGTCCTGCTGCAGTGACCATTTCTATGTGGACTCCAAGAGCTTCACATAGGAGCAACCCAAAAAGCACCTTGCCTCGGCCCTGCGCCATATGCTTCACACTTCCTGCCCTTTAGTTTCTGGGGGTGCCACATATGCAGGTCTAGCCTAGACATTTTAAGGAGAACAGATAGAAGCACCAATGTATAAATTCTTTCCACTCTTTGTTTGTTTTGAAGGACAGTCATAAAATGCACCTCTTACAACCTCCCCAGCTGTATACCTAATGTGAGATTAAGCAACCATTGACTACCAGTGAAAAAGAAAAGGAGAGGAGGAAGAAATTGAAATTAGAAGATCCTGTCTGACTTCTTACAATTCAAAAACTACTGGTAGTGGACAGATGTTGGCAAGTCATAAGCCTCCATAGCTTTATTAAGTAGGGACGGTAATGTTTCTCTCTCAAGATACCTTGAATTAAATGTGTAATACAGATAAACCTCTATTTTTAAAGGGTACCTCTACTTTTAATGTGCTATTTCATTATGAAAGAGTGTTATTTAGCACTGGCAGAATACTTGGGGGTGATAAATTATCTCTATGATTTCTAAAGATGATTTTAATGCTGAGGAAAAAGCAAATTATTTCTTACATGCTAACAACAGCAGACTTTCCACTGGAATTATTCCATTTATTTATGAATTTATTTCTACCTATGCTATGATCATGGACAGACTACTTAACATCTCTCAGCCTCAGTTTTCTTTTCTCTTCTTTCAAATGGTACCACCGCCACCTACCTTGTATAATTATTGGACTAGATGAAGACTAGCTGTTTTTACTACTGCTACCTACTAACTACTGTTACTACATAAAATGTGCTGCATGACAACAAAGACTATTGAATCAAGGCATGTTCAGATCAGTCTTGAATGCTTCCTTAAAGAAGGTCTTAGAAAACACTTAAATCATAACCAGGGAGGGCTTTGGGTTTAGACTGGCCTGTCCCCCTTTCTACCTCTTTTACCCCGTTTTGGTAAAAAGGCTGTAAACAAGAGTAAGCACTGCTGAAAGAAATTTACTATTGAATTCCCCCTGAATCATCTCCCAGCAACAAGGTACAGACTCAGAAATCCCCATAGTTGGGCTACAAGGGACAACACACATGTGAGTAATTGCCAAGACTTAAGTACTGAACCACTCTGGGAAAGTATTATTTATAATTAGTGCCAGTAGGACTAGACACCTATCTGTCTGCTCCAGAGGCATGAAATGCACAGGATTAACCTCCCATCCCAGCATTTCATCAAGAAAGAGCAGCAGACACCTCTGTGCTTGAAAAGCACCGCAGAACAACTCCCGGTTGACCCCTGTCCGAGTTTTGAGTTGATGCAAAATTTCCACTTTTCTAGTTTTATCTGTTTTTTTTTTTTATGACTAGGATATGTTATCTAGATCTTTGTACTGCTCATATTAATGTGGTCTCTAAACACAAGTCAAAATTCATTCTCTGATCCCAAAAGAGTCTATAACTACTTTAAAGAATTTCTCTCCACCACTTCTTTTTTCAAGGGAATCGAGCTGACAGGCCTGAGTTATTTCAGACACTTTAGATACAAAATTTTATGCACACATTTGTTTTTATATATACACACAGGTGTTCACACATATCTTTCATTTCCTTCAAAATTTAGAAGGAATAAAAACACGAGCCTTGAGTAAATCATACAAGATCTACTATCTGTCTGGCACACCCTTTGTTCAGACATGTCTCCTTCCCATGTTTCTTTCCTTGCCTAGTCTATTTTATTCCATTTGAAGAGGCCAATGTAAGTCTCTTTAGGTTCTGCTCACTAAGGACGTTGTACTTTTGTATAACCTGGGAAAGTGATCTGAAAACCAGCATTCTTTCAGGACCTCAGAAGTCCCAGACCATAATAAACTCCACAGAGGAAAGCAACTAGAATGAGGAAACAGACCAATATTTTACTCCCATTTCTACAAGGAAAACTGCCAAGGAAACGTGTTTACACATAAGTCAGTATATCCAGATATGCTTTATGTTTTCTAGGTAGGCTTAATATGGGATTACAAGATGAAAGAAAGCATTGCGGCAGTCAAATTATTTACCAATAAAACAGCACTCAGCCTGAACGTGAATGTACAATTCCAGTGGTGCTATATGGTCTCTTTGGCAACTACATTGCACAGTATCAATCACATTCCTTTATAAATTTAATTTTTAAATGGGGCAATAAATTTACATGGTATAAAAATATCACCATGTTTAACGTTTCCTATTTGTCCTGACATTTTTATTATTCCAAACATAAAGCAGTTTATATGTAAATTGCCATATGCTCTTAAGTTAAACTGATAGGATCTTGTCTGTGAAGGACTCGTCATTTTGTTGTAAATGTGCAAAAACCCATCATTGCACAAGCAGTTCCAAGAAAAAGAAAAAAGTGTCACATAAAAGTAGCAAACAAACTTTGGGCCCAACTCAATTGGGTCATGAACAATATTTTGTTTTAGTCTTTGATTATGTTCTAAGAATGACTATGTTCTCTGTTATAATGAAATGAAAGCCATTAGTTAATAAAACGTTACTCTTTATCTTAATATTTAGAGATTAAATGTGCAGAATAGGTTGAGCAGAGACTGCGTCTTCCACCATGCAACTGCCCCAGCTTCTAAAAATGTGCACTCACACATGCACTCACACACATTCACTCACAGTTAAGGCACAAAATAGACAGCTAAGGTGTAAAGAATATTTTCTGTATGATAAAATAATTTAACTCAAATTTACTCCCCTCCATCACTGTCATAATAGAGTTTTGTTCATAAAGACTATTTTATAGGAAAATCCACAATAGCCATATTTTAAGTCATTTAATCATCTATTTATCATATGCTTTATTCCATTATCCAGCACTCTAAACTAATATTTAAGTAAATTGCATAGGGTAATGGAACAAATTGCATAACATTAAATTTTTATATATTTAAGGGATCCATGGGAGAGTAGCTATTTAGGATGAAGCAGGAGGATGAAGTAAGCAATGGTATTTAAAAAAACAATTACTGTATCCCAGGAGTGGGCTGCTTCCAAGATCACTTATTCATTCATTCATTAAATGCTTTACTAGCACCTCCTAAGTACCTGGCACTCTTCTAGACAGTGGCAATATGGAAGTTGCTATAGACTGGATATTTGGGCCCCTTCAAAATTCATATATTAAAATCTAATCACCAGTATGATGGCATTAGGAGACAGGGCCTTTGAGAAGTGGTTAGGTTGCTAGGGCAAAGCCCTCATGAGTGGGACTAGTGTGCTTATAAAAAAGGACCTCAGAAATCCCCCTAGCCCCTTCCACTATGTGAGGACACAACAAGAAAATGGCCATCTATGTCAGGAAGTGAAACCTCACTGGACAATCTGCTAGCATCTTGGTCTTGGACTTCCCAGCCTCCAGAACTGTGAGAAACAAATGTCTCTTGTTTAAAGACACCCAGTCTGTGGTATTTTTGTTAAAACAGCTCAAAGGGACTAAGACAGAAGTCAACAAGACCAACAACATTCCTTACATTCTGGCAATAAAGTTTCTTTTTGGCAGCAAAGAAAGTAAATAATCCAATCATCAGATAGTTATATAATGTCCTGTAGTGGTGAGTGCTATGAAGAAAACAGAACAGAAGGACAGGATATTCTTAAGCAGAATACACCATTATCTCATTTATACTATTAAAATATTATCCCGGCTACCATATAAAGAACAACCTGCACTAAGACACTATGGAAGCAGGGTGACTAGTTAGGATACTCTCATCTTAGACAAGGCAAGAAATTAGGACAACCTGAATTAGAATGCTTGTGATGAACACAATAAGAAGGGATCATATGTGGAATCTATTTTGAAGGTAGAGTCAATGGGATTTGCTAATGGATTGGATATGGAGTGTGAGAAAAAGAGATGCATCGGGGATGACTTTGAGATTTGGAGACTGAGAAATATTGAGTGCAAGAGGAACCACTTACAGAAATGAGAAACACAAAATTAAAAATTAAATTTTAAAAAACAAAAAAATTTTTTAAATGAGGGACACTGATGGAAGAATGGGTGTGAAGGAGAAATGTCAAGAGTTTTATTGGCCATGTTAAATTTCAGAAGTCTGTTAAGCAACAGTCGATCTGTTGAGCAGATAGTTGAAAATGCAAGTCTGAGGTTGAGAGAAAAGTTCAAGATGGAGAAACAAATGTTAGCAAGATTAGTGTAGAGATGATATTAAGGCCTCAGAAATGGATGTATCATCTAGGAAATGAAAAGTAGTTTCAGTGGAGTGCTAAGTGCAGGAGCCTGATTTGAGAAGATCCAGAAACTGATGTAAAAAAGGAAAGGAAAGAAAACAAATATAGGCAACTCAAAGACCTTCTCTCTAAGAGGGGGGACAGAGATGGAAGGATAACTAGATGAGACGTCAAGGCAGGATTTTTTTAATGGAGAGTATTATGTCATGATGTATGTTTATATAACTGACCCAATAAGGAAGGAAAAAATGATAATGCAAGAGTCTTCAGGTAGGCTAAAAGGGAAGGGATCCAGTGCCTCAAGGTGGAGTTGGCCAAAATTAGGAGAAAGGACATTTATTTCAGTCAATGCAACAAGAGAGAATATAAGGTGCTTCATTTTCATACAGGTTAGTAGATTTGATAGAAGGAAGATGTGAGTTCTTTCCTGATAGCTTCCATTAAAAAAAAAAAAAAGGAAGAAAGGAAAAGGAAAACAAAGTCATTAGTTGAGCACAAGTAGGTAAAAGAAAGAGTTAAAGCTGGAGGAGCACAGAGTGAGTGTAAAAGGTAGGAGCCAGGAACCAGAGTCACACCTGGGTACAGAGATGATCAAGACTGGGAACAACACAGAGACTGTGATTCACCAAAGGGAGAGCCCCAGAGAGGAGGTGAGTGAGGAACGGTAAGGCTACCAGAGCACAAGAACAAGAAGCAACCAGGGATGTCCTAGTGCTCAGAGCCATCAGGAGGTTGTCCAAGGATAAAGGCTTAGCTCTGCTTCCTGTAAGCAAAATTGTGAAAACACTGGAACAATGTTGGGCCCTATTGATATGCTAAAATGAAGACTTAACATAATATCTTTCCCCTGAGAAAGAGGCACTATAGCACCACAGAGAATGATGAGGCTTGGGAGTCAGATTTCACCAGGCTCAAACCCAATCTCAGTAACTCACCCATCAGATGAAGTTGAACCAATTACTTATTTCTTCCGAAAATTAGATTCCTCATTTACAAAGTAAAGATGCTAATATCTCCTTTTGAAGCTTGCTGTGATGATAGATCCTACAGAGTACAAGTAGAACTACTCTTAAGTTAAATGTTTGGACTTCTCTTTAAACATGTCAGTTTAAAAATAAATAAATAAATAAATAAACAATGTCAGTTTAAACATATGTCTTTTATATCCACTTCCTCCAAAGACCACACTAAAAACAATAAAGAATAAAAAGAAAATCATAAACCTACAAGGAAAAAGAGAGCAGAAAATGAAAAGACTTTAGGTGCCCTGACTTTTAGGAGCTGAAATCCGCACATCTTCCAATAAGAAGCAAGCTGCACCAGTCACAGAGCCCCAGAAAGTCTCAGTAATTAGAGATATCAAGTACACATCAACTGGAGGCTAGACATGGGGATGAAGAAAGGTGCAATGGATGAAATGTCCAAATAACCCATCTCTATTATGTGATGCCAAATGACCATCCTTCCCCAGCCCCTCAAGGGAGTTTATTAGAGAATCTGAGATCTGGGGAAATGGAATCAGAGAGGCTACAGGCACCAAGGATGTCAGGTTGAAAACAGACAACAGCTCTTCAGCAAGTCCTTAAACCCTTGGTTTCAGATTTCTGGTAATCAAGTTTGTACTCCACGCTTTTTGCCCACCAAAAAAAAAAAAAAAAAAAAAAAGAAATTCAAGAATGTTTTCCTGAGAAAATCAAACTCCCCAGAGAAAAGACCCACAGATGCTGATATTTTAAAAATACTACTCCTAAAAAATGTATAGGCTAGCCATGAAGTCACTCTTGAAAAACCTTACTACTTGATAAATCCTAATCATACTCAGAACTTTTAATGGGTCAGTTAATTGAACTCCAATAAAAACACAGAGCAAAAGATCATAATCTGAGAAAGCCCTCCAAAATTAAACCTAGAATACCAAAAAAAGAAAGGGGAAAAAAATGAAATGGAAGGAAAGTTGGAGGAACAAAGACCTTACTGGATATAGAAGAATACTGAAAAAGGGAAGGGAGGGAAAGAGGGAAGAAGACAAATATCCTTAGAGGAATGAAAAGAGAAGTTGCACCTATAAAACAAAACCAAAAAAAAAAAAGATGCTGTTTTTTTATAAAGATAAGGAGAAGGCACTCAGAGACCATGAAAACACCCTAGTAAGTAAAACCTGAGAGCATCTACAGAGAACAAACTGATGGTGGCCAGCGGGGAAAGAGTTAGGAGATGAGCAAATGGGTGAAGGGGAGTGGGAAGTACAGTGTCCCAGTTATGGAATGAACAAGTCAGGGGGATGAAAGGTACAGCATAGGGGCTATAGTCAGTGGGAATATTTAATGTAATTGTGATGTAGTAGAGTAGTGGATGGTAGCTACAATTGTAGTGAGCATAGCATAATGTATAGAGTTGTACAATCACTATGTTGTACACCTAAAACCAATATGACATGTGTCAACTATACTCAGTAAAATACAAATAACAGTAGTAGTAGTAGTAGTATAGTAGTAATAATAATAACTGTGAGTATCTAAAGAGATATCAATAGAAGGACTAGAAGACAAGGTTGAAGTCACATTCAAAAACCTAAGACAAAAATCAAGGTGGTGAATAATGAAACAGAATGAATAAAATTTTTTAAAAATTGAGAGATTAGGCTAGGAGGTCCCATAACCAAATAATGAAGTTCTGAAGAGAGAAAACAAAGACAATAAAGAAGGGAAATTATCAAAGAAATAATTAAAGGACATTTCTCAGAATTGAAGAAACAGGAATCTTCAGATGGGAAGGGTCAACAAGAATCTAGCACAACAAATGAAAAAGTCCCTCACATCATAAAATTTCAGAACACCTAAGAAACCAGCAGATTCCAGAAGTTTCCAGAAAGAAGACCATTTATATATGACTAAACAAACATCAAAATGCATTAGGTTTCTCAACAGCAAAGTTAGAATCTAAGAAATGGAGGAATCGCTCTAAAATTCTAAGGCATGATTATTTCAAACTCCATATGTTAATAATACCCACTCAAATTATCAAGCAAGAGAGAGTAGAATAAAAATATTTTCAGCCATACAACTTCTCAAATCATTTATTTCCCATGTACCCTTTCCCATAACTTACTGATATACCCTCCACTAACATGAAAGAGAGTATATCAGGAAAGAAGAATGGGGTCCAGGAATCAGAGGATCAATCACAGGAGAATAAAAGATAATCTCAGGCAGACAACAAAGAGAGGACCCAAGGAATGATGACATTACATCAGGCAAGAGAATTCCCAGGCTGAAGTCAGTGGATGAAGGGCTGCAGGAGGGATGTCAGAGGGGAAGCCAGGGGAAGAAGGACTTGCTAGATCATTGGATACATGTGATCACTCTAAAGAGTGGATTAGGAAAAATTCATGAAAATAACAGAAAAATTAGCAAGAGAAAAAATTGACAATTATTAGTACCAGGAAAATAATTTTAATTAGAAAAGAAATCTAACCATAGTATACTATTTTGTCCAGCAGTAAAAAACAAAAACAAAAACAAAAACTTGCATTGTCAGAACAATGTAAACACTAAAGTTTTTAAATGAAAAATTATGACATAACTATACTGAAGGAGAGTAATATAACTCTATTGGTATGGAGAGAGGGGAGAGTGAAGAGAAATATATCTTCATCTACCACAGTAGCAAGTCAATTGATGTTTCTAAAATTGATAAATCAATTTAAGGTTGACTAAACCAATTTGGATAAATAGCAATATAAGCATATTATCTAGAAATACAGAGGTAAAAACCATAAAAAACAATTAAAAGACTTCAAGGTAGCTGTCTCTAGGGAGCATGACTGAGGGGTAAGAAAGAATACAGTAGAGGGCTGTCATATTTGCTGTTAAGCCTTCATTAAAAGCCCTGACATTTTAAATTGTGTGTGTTCTTCTGATAAAAATAGAAAATAATTTTTTGAGATTAATATTCCTTTCCAACCATTCAATTCCTTTCTCCTTTCTTTTTCTTAAGTTCTAAATGCCCATAAACACATACCTTTATAATGAACAACACAGGGCAAGGGGGCAGTCATCATAATGGTGATCTCGATAGGCATACACCAAATGTTTGTTGAGCTGGAATAGGAATTATCTGCTCTTTTAAGATTGATGTCATATGTGAGATACTTAAATTCATATCTTTATTTTCAAAAGATAGAATTAGGTAGACATGAAAATTTCTCCATTCCAAGTTAAGTTTTTCACATAATCAGGATCTGAAATATAATTACAACCTCAATTCTAAAACTGGGTCTATATGACATTTAACCACTCAGTTAAAAAATAAGAAAACAAAAAATCAAAAATCCTGAACATTTTCACAAAAGCAATAATATCACAAGGACAAAACTCACCAACACCTATTTATAGAATTCCATAGAAGGTTATTTTTATGAATCAATACAACCAAAAAGAGAGATCTTTTTTCTCTTCAAAGTGGGCAGGGCAGGAGAGCTCACCAACATCAAGAAATAAAATAAAGAATAAAGCAATAGGTCCATTGTCTGAAATGTTA
This sequence comes from Lutra lutra, assembly GCF_902655055.1. NCBI lineage: Eukaryota > Metazoa > Chordata > Mammalia > Carnivora > Mustelidae > Lutra > Lutra lutra. Next base: position 172,327,761 of record NC_062280.1, read on the forward strand.
TTTCCTTAAATTTGAAAATATAAAATGCCTTTTGTGTCTTACAATTAATCAAAATAACCTACATTCAGATGCTAGAAAATACCTGCCCATTCTTCCCACGAAGAAAAAAAGTCCATCTTTACCCAACATCCTCCCTCGATGGGGTTTTCGTATTGTTTTGCTTTTTGTTTAGGATGCTAAATAGCATTGAAAATTGATAATAAATCAAGCCAGCCTAATATACAGTCTCAAAGTTAACTGACGTTACATTAAACAGATGATCAACCATCAAAATTACTACAGCAGTGTTTATTTTCCAGATCATATTTTGTAGTCTTTGAAATGTCAAATATGCATTCCCACTGAGAGGCAAATGTGCATATACATATGCAAGGATGTCATCAACATGGAGAAGATTGAAAGCAAATTTACAAGGATTCATTACAGAACTAATCCTTCCTAAAATTCTGATTAAACAAGGGACTGAGAAGTTGCTTGATTCTGAAGGATTCGAGTGATTGATTACTGACATTGGAACTAGAGCTCCTTATTGTCTGACTGAATAGAATTTCAGATGTGAAAGTCTGTGGCCTCCAAATAAAGAACATTCATTTACATTGTGCTTTTGAAAATCAACATTATATAGTCTCTGACGACCTATCAACAGACTGAGAGCTGTCACCTGAAGAGCTATATTCCTTTTTATCACATTAAAGAGCAAAGGGCCACAAACGTGTTCATTAATGAGTCTAAAAGTTCTCAAAAAATATAAACCTTTCAGAATAGTGATGGGAAATATTATACCAGACTTCCACGCCAAACACTCATCCCAAGCATTTAAACTTGCCTTTGCTTTCTGGATGAGCCAACCTCCTGCCCAACCTACCCCAAACACACACACTTTAAAAAGTATCTATGACCCCGCAATTGCACTATGGGGTATTTACCCCAAAGATACAGATGTAGTGATAAAAAGGGCCAGCTATACCCCAATGTTCATAGCAGCAATGGCCACAGTCGCCAAACTGTGGAATGAACCAAGATGTCCTTCAACAGACGAATGGATAAAGAAGATATGGTCCATATATACAATGGAGTATTATGCCTCCATCAGAAAGGATGGGACTGGAGGAAATTATGTTGAGTGAAATAAGTCAAGCAGAGAGGGTCAATTATCATATGGTTTCACTTACTTGTGGAGCATCAGGAATCATACGGAAGACATTGGGAGATGGAGAGGAGCAGGGTGGGGGGGTTGGGTGAGCCTGGAGGTGGGTATTATGGAGGGCACATATTTCATGGAGCACTGGGTGTGGTGCATAAACAATGAATCTTGGAACACTGAAAAAAAATTTAAAAATTTTTTAAAGTATCTGTAAATTGTGTTTAGCCATGACACTCAAGTGACTGACTTCTGGCAGTGGCCTTCTTGTCACAAAAACACCAAGGCACTAATTGGGAACAATGTCTTTCCTTTGGACTCCTTGTGCCTTTGTCCTTACACTATGTCTGGGGACAATAGCACAGGTTTCCCTCTTTAAAGGGGTCACAGTTTATGCACAGAAACAAAAGCCAAAGGGACAACTGCAGATAATGGTTGAGAGAAGAAAGCATGAAGGAGGGAGCCAAGGGAAGGAAGGTGCTTCCTGCATCCATTTGAGGCAACATGTAAGCTTGGCCTTGAAAGTTAGGGGAGGAAGACCATCAGCAGAAGCTAAGACAACATTCTAGTCCAAGAGACAGCATCTGAATACAAAGGCATCGCCTGCAAGCACAGTGTTTTCAGGAACTATAAGTGGGTTCCCTATAGCTGAGACCAGAATGCACTGTAGCAAAGGTAAGGGATGGGGCTGAAAAGACAAGTTTCAGGAATAAATTAGAAAGGGTCTAGTATGCTGAGCTAAAAACCTTGGCTTTTTCTCTTGTAGGCAATAAAGAACCATTCAGAATTTCTAAGTAAGAGAATATAGTCCTATAAGTTTCAAAATTAATCTGCTCCTTCATGTTTTACCAAAAATTCACCTAAGAAGACCCTGAAAAGGCTCTTATCTCCATTTTAGAGTTGAAAGGAGGATTCACTCACCAGCATAGATTCCCATAGGGCCTTAGATCAAATGCCTATAAAAGGAGAAAATACCTCTCCTCAGTATTTTATGCTCCCTCTAATTCTGCCCTAAGCAAGGGGGTCTTCAGTGCATGCTAAATCTATCCCGAGAATTTCCTAAAGTAATCTGCAACCTCAAGTCTCCTACAAATAATATTCACCAAAGGAAACTTTCAGAAGCCTCTCATCTTCATTCTATATATTGCTTCATTTTTTAGGACTGATGTCTCCTCTTTAAAAAACTTCAATGTATTTGGATTTTTTTGCCCTTTCACCAAATCCGGTGTGTGATTTTATGTCCTGATAAGGCCTCCCTTCCTTTGCACTGCACCACAGAAGCCAAACACCTGACTCAGGTCACCTCTTCAACTTAAGTGAAGACCATTTTCTTGCATTCCTATGAAAGGGGAGCCTTTTTAAAAGCATAGTAAGTGCTGGATAAATGCTGACTTCTGAGCTGATAAATACCACCTGCTAATTTCTACGCAGATGGGAAGAGCAGCAGATCTCCAGACAAGGCCACATTCCCAGGACTGATCTAACCAGAGAACACAAAACCAATCAGCACTAGAATTAGCCTTAGCTGAACTGCCAGTTAGAGATGGTTCCTTGAAGAACTGAGCTGCACAGTGCCAGATGGACAGATGTAGTTTATTCAGAAATTTCTCCAGAGACCCGCAGGCTTAAAGTTGCTACTGGGGCTCAGGAGAGGCAGTCCAGACCTGCAGGCCACTGGCCTGAGGCCAATGCACACCACAGTTATAACCTGGGCTTCTTACATTGCAGATAAGTAATGGGAGCACCTGCCCTGCACCAGAATCCCCCACGCAGCCCTTCTGAGTCAGCTGACACCTGTTAACACTGACCCTAGGCACCAGGTTGATGGAGGTGCTCTATGGGTACCTTCAACACCTACAGATATGGCCACGCAGTCAATCAAAACATTGTTTTTTCAAAAATTTTGCCTTTACAATTTTTAATATTTTTAAGATTTTTTTCAGCTCTATTATTCAGAATTAAACTACTTTCTAAAGCACCGTTATATTTACAACATACATAGCTCTTACAATAAATATTGTCCCCATCCTAGAGATGAGGAAAATGCATCTCTGAGAAGCTGAGTGACTTGCCCATCACACAGCTTTTAAGCCGTGAAGCCAGAGCCACCTTAGAGATTTTTCTGTTCCCTTTGGCGAACGCTCTTTCCCCTATGCCACACTAACTCGTGAGGCTTGCTGAGACAAGTGGAATCAGTGAGAAATTCAGGGAAGATTGAGGATTATCTCCTGAAGATTCAAGTGTGTAACAAAGTCCTGGTAGAGAGGAGGGGCAGAGAGGGTGAGAGACAGAGAAGAGAAGGAGGAAGAGAGAGAAAGAGAAGAGCAATGGAGGGAAGGGGGCAGACTTCCACCTCCCAAGCAGACCTGTTGATAGACTGACATAATATTTACAACAGGTTTCATAAGTAGACATATGTCCAGCTTGTCAAAAGAGTCAAGTTTACAAATGTGTTGAGCATTCATCTTTTGGTTTTAGAGAGGCTTTTGTCAAGCTGTTCTGGATATTGAGTCCCTCTCTCTGCTGCCGAACATTGCTGCCCTATGTGCCCGGAAGGTCATCTCTGACACAGAGGCAGGAAATTCCGGAGGCATTAGAACACTCCTGGCCAGGAGGCTGCTTAAAGCCTTGAGTGTTGTGCCCTGGAAAGGGGGTTTAAGATGGCAAAGAGAGGCACTAAATTTACCTTCTACTATCAACTTCCTTCGCTATAGAATCTCATTTTGTTTTCTTAAATTCTTGATTATGATTTAGCCACTATTTTTCCTGCCTTTCCTCAGAACCCATGTCTTCTTTGAATGTTGTACCCAGAATTTTTTTTCCCAAGGACAGTCTGACTGAGGAAATATTTTATTGAAATACAATAAGAAAGACAATCCCTAATTGCCCCTCACGTAATAGAGCTTCTGGGGACCAACCTTAAAAACATCAAATTACAAACTGTAGGCCTTTTGATTACTGAAGTATAATAATTAAATTATAGAAATTTCCTTAACTGTAGGGGTGAAAGGAACAAAATAACTGGCAATTGGTCTCACCAGAGTAAATAATGTCCTTCTTTTTATTTACATTTGGCTTTCCTATAAACTGCCTACTGGGTTGTGTGGAACTAAGAGGCCAGCAAAAAACTGAATCCCCATCCATCAGTATTAATCTCACACTTTACTGTGGCTCCATCCATTTATCTTTCCGACACAAATTAGAAATTCAAGAGTTTTAACAAATGAGCCTGCAAATGTAAACTTATTAGGCCATATATTTTTACTACACACTGTGCAGTGCCCTCCACAAAGCTGTCCCTTCAGAGAGCATTTTCCTATTTTGTGTTATTGATGGCAGCTAACTAATCACATTTTTAATGTTGTCTTTGGGGAGGGCTGTTTGAGTGAATGTGCAAGCTAAACTACCCAGAATAAATCTACCTTATTAAATGCTTGAAATTATGTGTCTTTTACGATAAAGAAACTCCCGAGCATTGTTACATTTGCTAACCTTCTTTCTGTAGGAATCAAAAGACTGGGATTAATTAAAATAATACATCAAAACTGGGGTGTTGTACAGAATGTGTCTATGTGTGAGGAAAGGCCAAGAAAAATTGGTTAATTGGTCTCTTCATCCCTATTCACTCCCCTCCATCTAAATAGCTTTAAGTGTTGCTTTCTAAACTGGAACTATGAGCTGAGGCTCAGACAATGTCTGGTCCCCATCCCTAGCTCCACCCCAGGAAATTCCTTCTGGTTTACATAGAGCCTTTCTGATTAACAAAGAACTCCAAAAAATTCGTCCTTAGAACTAGGTGCTCTTAAACCTAAAGTACACAAAGTATAAATTGTGGCCCCAATGTTGTAATTCATCTAAACAAAGATGTCCTGATTTAAATGCCCCTGAACAGTATCATTTATTAGAAGTATCAAAAGAAAACGTCTGCATGTCAACGCTTCTCTCAAAGCCCAGGTCTTCCTTTCTTTTGGCTATGGTAGGCAATCTAATGATGGGGTTCCCTCCATACTGTGTACAATCATTTCATTATTCTGAGGTGATTTAATTACTGGCCGGTCCCTTATTACTGAGCTCAAGTGCTAACCTGAGCCCTGAGTGCCTCTGATTTTCACTTCTTTGCTTTGAAAGTTTTGCACTCTCAGAAGCAAATGCATACATGGCCACGATTCTGGCTTGTCACATAAATTTCAGGGATAACAAATGATGCTTAAGCTTGAATAGAAGGAATGGAGATCATCTAGGAACTAGAGCTCTTCAACAGCATGAGTGGTAGAGACTTTGGAGGCTGTCATCAATGCATGCACTTCAGGATATAAAGAGACAGAATAGAAATTTACCTAAAGGAGGAAAAAAATGCAGGCAAAGTGGGAGGTGATAAAGTGAGAACTCAATTTTTTGCAGATTATTTTCCAATTACTTGATTGTGCCACTTGAGATGTATGGTTTTGTGAAACTGACATTTAAACACAATAAGCATATGCTCTTTGTAGAAATTAAAGTCACAAGCATTTCAAGGCTGTGTAATAGATGGCTTTAGTGTCCCCCTGCAATCAGAGTTCTCTGTTACTTAGCTTGGAGGGGAAACATAAACTTGATTAGTGCTTAACTAGAGTATAATGGCTGATAAATTGGTCTTAATGTCTCAAAACTAGACAACTATGCTAAGGTTGCCTAGAATTTATTTCTTGACTGCACAGATAGACTCATTTTTCTCACTCAGTCACAGGAATCAACAATTTAAGGATGCACCAGCTCTCTTGAAGTGTACTTCTTATTTGTCTTGGATTACTTAAAGATGTAGTTGCTCTCTCTAGCAAAGGTGCAATCCCAAAAGAGGTAAGTACTGATGAATTAAAAAGAAAGTCCTGGTTGGCAAAGGTGAAACATGCTGGGAAAGCGTTCCACATCAGAACCTGGTTTGAAAAATGCAAGGTGCTTATTTAGTCACTCAGCAAACACTTTCTGAGCACCTACTAAGAGCTAGGACCTGTTCAGGTGCTGGAGAGACAAAGTTAAGGACTCCTGCCGTCGAGGAGCTGGTGAAGAAGACAGCCATGTAAGCCAGGTAGCAAAATATGGTAAGGGCTATTACAGAAACATAAACCAAGAGTTTGGCAGCTCAAATAATCACCAAAGAAATGTCCCTGCCTACCAAATTTATATTTGTTACAATGCCTAGAATCTAAATTACACTTGCTTCCATTGCATTCACATGGGGAAAGAAAATCCATTCTGCTGCTAACGTTAATGGCAATAACATTCACATTTTAAAGCTACACTGTTACCTTCATTGTGGAACAGGTGGAAGTCCCCACTACAGAAGAGCTTCTAAAAAGTTGAGTTTCCACAGTAAATAAATATTCATTTCAATATTTCAAACAGTACATATTAAGGGATATTTACACTTAAAGAGCAACCTGCAATTAATCCTTTATTTAAGCGAAGAACACCTTTGCAATTTGAACAGTCCCCGTGTTTATTTGCAGTATAAGCCTGGATTTTCATATATTAGGTTTGAATCACAAAAATCTTAGTGATGGGTCTTGAGGCAACATACTGTATTATCTTCTTAGGCCATGACACTCTCTTGTTTGCAATGAACAGAACGAAAAGCATTAAAGGCACTAATCCCTCTTGCCCTCAGGATAAGGTCCAAACTCTTTAACCTTTCATGGATCTGGTTCCCCTTAATCCTCCAGTCTCCAGTAGAGTGACATAAAGTAGTGGGATCTCTGTCAGTCTAGTTTCCTGAGTGACTGTATGGAATAGAAACACCTCTCGCCCCACCACTGTCACTTCCTGTCATATTAGATATATTATGTGAGCTATAAATAAATGAACCATTTTTCTCGAACTCTTGGATTTAGGAGTTGTTTCTTACAACAGTGTGGCCTAGTCTCAGCCCTCAGCCTTTCGACAGCTATGGGTAGAGTGTGGCCTAGAAGACTGCTTTCCACACCTAAGCCCTTGACTGCCATGTTCACAATTTTTGCATACCTGAATACTATTTTTATTTAAATCAATTTAAGGGTGCCTGGGTGGCTCAGTGGGTTGAGCCTCTGCCTTCGGCTCAGGTCATGATCTCAGGGTCCTGGAATCGAGCCCTGCATGGGGCTCTCTGCTCAGCGGGGAGCCTTCTTCCCCTTCTCTCTCTGCCTGCCTCTCTGCCTACTTGTGATCTCTCTCTCTCTCTCTCTCTGTCAAGTAAATAAATAAAATCTTAAAAATAAAATAAAATAAAACCACATATTACTATTGTAAGTGGGAAGTAGAAACTATACAAACCATAACTCTTACAACACGGTATTTATGTACTGCATTAAAATCGGTAATGTACCGCTACGAAAGATCTAACACACTTTTAGAAATATTAGTAAAGAAAGGATTAGGCCTTGATGTCTAACAAAATTGGGTATCATCCACCACCTACAGTGCTTCAGGTAATTTAACTGACCTCTCTGAAGCTGATATTTTATCTATTTTAAAACACAGAAAACAATTACATAAGATTAATTTGAACATTAAGTGGGAAATGTATGTGAAATTCCAAGAACATATTTTTTAAGTGAACAATTTCTGTTTTTTAGTTTACTAGCTCATTTTTAAATTGCCAGAGATATTAGAGGTTACCGCTATTATTATTGGTTTCATGTAGTCACTAGATCATGAGCTCCTTAAGGTACTATGCTTATTCTTTGAATCCTCATACCTAGTATTGTCCTTTTGGGGGGAGGGGGTCAATATACATAGTATTTGTTTTTTGTTTTCCATCCCTGTACATATAGAATCAAGTGATCAATTAAATAGCTTTTCAAGTTTCCACTGTACACCACTCTAAGCAGTGCCTGATTCCCACCCATGGGCTATTCAAGAGTTCTTATGTTCACAAACTTCTCTATTTTTCAAAATGATCTGGATTTTGTCTTTCAGTTCAATGATTTGCTAATCAATATAATCCATAGCAGAAAGGATCTCAAGTTTGAAAATCTGATGCATATAGTTATAATAGAAGAGAAATCCAGGTTTTACACTGAGAAACAACAGGACCCATGACACTCAGACATTCAGAGCATAAATTATGGCTCACCTTTCCTGGAGACAGCCAAGGGCCATTTCGCAGCAGCTAAGCACACAGGATCTAAAATTAGAGAGACTTGGGTTTCAACCTTGAACCCACCTTGGGCAAGTTAAAAATCCTCTCTATCTTTAGTTTCCTCATCTGTAAATGGCCTTTTAATAGCAGTCTCCTGTTAGGGTTGCCGAAAGGGCTAAACAGAGATGCACAGAGCTTACACGGTTTCAGAACAGGCAGTGGCACCCAACAAAACTTATTATTCTTTTTTAAAAGATTTTACTTATTTAAGAGAGAGAGAAAGCAAGAGACAGAGCATGCATGAGAGGGGGGGTGGGGGAGAGAGGGGCAGGAGGAGAAACAGGCTCCCCACTTAGCAGGGAGCCTGACGGACAGACAGTGGGGCTCAATCCCACCAGGACCCTCAGATCATGACCTGAGCCAAAGGAAGATGCTTAACTGACTGAGCCATCCAGGTACCCCAGCAAAACTTTATTAAATGTCAGCTGTTATTACTCTCTTTTGTACACATGAATATTATGATTGTAAAACTATACGACTGACAAAGTATAAGGACTCATGCATTGAACCACTGTAAAATTTTTAGGTAACTGAAGAGAGACCTTTTAGGCATCCTACAACTGCTTTTTTGTTAATTTTTTTTCAACTCATTTTGCTGTGGTTAAAAAAAAAAAAAAGTCCAACAAAGGTTTCTCTCTTACTCTCCCAGACAACAGACAACGGACAACACTCCAGGGTAGCTCATTTCCATGGGCTGCCTTCATTCTCACCTGCTTTAGCCATAAGGCATCTCCACACCAACATGCATGTCCCTGGCTGATGGCAGTGAGTGAGATGAGCAGGCTGGGTAGCTGAGCCCAACTGACACTACTTCCACTCACACTCCTTGGCCAAAGCAACCTGCATAGCATACCTGTTCTCAGGGCAGCAGGTGGAGAAAAGCAACCCACCCATCTGCTGGAGGGTAAAGGAGAACCAGACAGTGGAGCGGAGGAGTGCTAATGCCCACCACAGTTGTGGATGAGTATAATAATCATTTGTGCAGTGACTGGGTCTTGGCTGTTACAATTTTCAAAACTCTTAATGAAAAGCTATCATTACATTAAAAAATCCAATAAAACACTTAACAAAATTCCAAACCAGATGCTGAGGGCAAAAGAATGCTGGTAAAACATTTTTAATTCACTCAAAATTTCGTGGATTTATGGTAGTTTCTTTTCCCACTCTAAGCTCTGATCTTACCTCGTGCGAGATAAAGGGGGTTCCCTCTCTTTGTTGTCCACAAAGCAGCAAAAAAGGAACCTAGTTCTCAGATCCAAGGATATGTGGGATTTGGACTGTAGTCAATATGATTATGTGATTTGCATCGGGAAAGGGAACAACCAACAACAATTACCTTCCCATAGGAAAGAGGTGCTCCTGGAGCACCTCTGGGTGGCTCAGTCAGTAAAGCGTCTGCCTTCAGCTTAGGTCATGATCCCAGAGTCTTGGGATAGCCCTGCACGGAGCCCTGCACAGAGCGCCGCACAGAGCTTCCTGCTCAGCAGGAAACCTGCTTCTGCCTCTCCCACTGCTCATACTTGTGGTTCCTCTCTTGCTGTGTCTCTCTCTCTGTCAAATATATAAATTAAATCTTTAAAAAATAAAAATAAAGAGGTGCCCCTGTTTTACTGACTCCTTTCGGTTTTCCTCTCTTTTCTTGAAATATAATAACCTTCTTCTAATTCTCCTGCTTGCTCAAGCTATCTCCCTAGTTCGCTTTTTTTCTTTTTTTCTTTCACTGTCAGACTACTAAAACGAGTTATATCCCCTGACTCTTGTTCATTATTTCTATTTCCTCCTTCGATGTAACTTTTGAATTTGATCTCCAAATCTGCGTCTCCAATCTCAATCATCCAGCCAGCTACATAGCCATCACATCACTGGAATATCTAACTTCACAGATTCAGAATTGCATGCAGCATTTCTGCCCAAGCTAGCTCTCTCAGTTTCATTATTTTAGTTAATATTCTGCCCAAGTTTGAATTGTCAATGAATTTTGATTTCTTCATCTTTCCTGGCTTTAAATTTTATCTGGTCCCAGGCCTATTTAATTCTTTTTATGAAATCTTTGTTTTGCATGCCCCTCCCTTTCCATTCTTTACCACCATGATACCCAGTACTTTACACCAGGACCACTGAAACCATCTTCTAACTGATCTCCTTTTCTCCAGGCTTTTCTATCTCTGGATTTCAGCATGCCACCTGCACAACCAACCCACACCTTACTTTTGTTAGGTTAACCTCCAGGAAAGGGGAGAAGACCCTTCTATAACTTACCATTACACATAGTATGAACACTACCTCCTTTTCATGGGTGGAACTTTTATCATGGGCATGATTCCCTCCCAAATAAAATCAAAGCACTCGCTGATTTTAGGAGAGATCATGTACTTTCTCTTTCTCTGCCTTTCTCCATTGATGTACTGTCCCTGCCTAGCTGGATTTAAACTCCCATCTTCAAATCCCACTTGTCATTTAAAACCTAAAACCAATGCCTCCATAAACTCTTCCTGAACCATGGTTGGCTCTGTAAATATAACATAATCTGTGTACAAGGAGTCAAAAAGCAGCATTCCACAGAACAACACTCAGATGTATTTTGTTAAGTCAACATTGTGTTGTTGCCATCATTTAGGTTAAACTTTAATACTCTTAGGGACTACATACACTCTTCAGTTTCCTTACCACTTGAGTTTGAGAACCATGGTCTATGCCATGTCATGCTGATGGCATTATTTCATAATCTTTGTCTATGATTTGTAAAAATATGTTTTGTTTATTTTTCCAACTTGTGAATTTCCTAAGGTCAGAGAAGTGTTTCTATACAATTAATATTTTGTTTATTTTTCTAAAGACTTAATTTATTTGTTTTCAGAGACACAGCAAGAGAGGGACCACAAGCAGGGGAAGTGGGAGAGGCAGAAGCAGGCTTCCTGCTGAGCAAGGAGCTCGATGCACAGCTCAATCCCAGGACCCTGGGATCATGACCTGAGCTGAAGGCAGAGGCTTTAACCCACTGAGCCACCCAGGCACCTCACAATTAAAATTTTAAAAAGGGCAAGATGAAAAAGCACTTTGTACACATAATTAGCCAAAGAGTTATTGGCCACCATGTCTCTTTTACTCCAAGTTCTGCGAGTACCAACACCAGGAGGATATCTTTGAGCCATGCAGGAACCAAAATGGTTTTATTACAGAGGAAGAAAAATCGTTCCATAAACGTCTTCTCTCCTCTTTTCCCCATTCCCCACCCAACTGATAACTTTTATTTTTATATTAATTCACAGATCTCCTCAGCATTTTATCCCAGTTGAAGTTTAATATTAAAACAAAAAGTTTTGCGTGCAAAAGCATCCATTTGAGACCTCTTCAAATCCCCAATAAGAGTAGTTGTTGAAGCAACTAGATCCAATATAAAGAAATGAGCAAAAATGATTTCAAAGGAAAAAAAATATGGAAATTCGGAGAGAGAAAAGGAATCTCTGTGTTTGCAATGGTTTGGAAATAAAAGAGGAAAAATATTTGCAGGAAATAGTTTGAAAAAAAGAGCAAAAGTAGGAACAGAGTAGTGACCGGAAAAGTAAATTAACTAGTAATTATTGAGTATCTAAAGCCAGCCAAGATTTCACACACCTCATGTATGTCACAGTGACCATTCGAGTTTGGTGTGGTTGTTCTTAGAGGAATTGAAGTTCACAGAAATTACCTGAGGCTATTCAACTCCTAAGTAATAGCATCATGATTCAAACCGGATCTGTCTGACTCGAAGCCTGCATTCTTGAAACTAAGCTGCACAGCCTCCTAGTAAAATAAAATAGAAATCGTAGGCTTAGTAGATGACAATTGGTCTAGCAGTTTATTTTAATTAATAAAAACTTCTAACTTGATTCAAAAAGAAGTAGAAGCCACAGAAGAAAGATTCTAACGGTCATAAGAAAAACAATCATTAAGAAGAGTTATTCTAGTGTGAAATGAGTAAGAAGTGGGCGACAAGCATCGAGCTGCAAGAGAAGACCACAGCAAAAGTTTGGGGAGTCCTTGACCTCGGACAGGACTTGGAAATGATGAGCACACACAGGCAGGAAATACTAGTAAGACCAACACAAGTGAGGGTCGAGATCAAACTTAACATTTTAAAGTGTTCAGACTTTTTGGATGAGGATTTTGCAATATAATTCAATATCCATTAAAATTTTCATGCCTTATGAAACAGAATCTCAACCTCTGGAAACTTGAATCAGAGGAATAATACAAAATGTGGGGTGCTGGAGGGAGAAGAGCCTGAATGAACAGAGATACACATAGCTGTGTTAATGTATTTTTTAAAAACTACTAATAATATGAATATCCAATAGTTGGGGAAATATTGAGTAAACTATGTATATTAAAAAAGCCATTAAAATGCTAAATGTGATTGCTTAGAAATCTTAGGAAATTATTTAAAATAGGTCAAAAGCAAAAAGAAAAACATTAATCTTGTATGCACTGTAATAATAGCTACCATTCTTGAGTTATTCTGATCTAAAAGCATCACATGCATGAACTCATATAAATCTAATAACTTCTCTATGAGGAAGGTGTTATTATAATCTCTGTTATGTAAAAGAGAAGTCTGGAGGTAACAATCAGTTATACTCCAGGTCACACAGTACTGAGGGCATGAGATAGGTTTCCAACCAATGTAGTCTGGCTCTAAGGCCCAGACAATTAACAACCACAGTGTTAATGCCGCCTGCATAATTATAAGGTCTGTAATTAAATGAATGCAAAAATGAAATATATGTGGATAAAGACTAAGAAATATTACTAAAGAGAAATTAGCACAACCTGGAAGTAGAATGAAAGTAGACAATGGAGTATATTTATTAATTTATTATCTTCCTAATCCACATAAGTGTCTGTACTAACTGTCATAATAAGAGATCTCTCTGGTAAAGGTTTCATTCAATCCTTTCTGGAGGGTTAAATTAATTCTGTGGTCCTTTCTGGCTTTTTTGTTTGGAGACACTGAAATCTCATAATACTGTTCATATGTAACTAGCCACATCTAGTTGAAATTTATACATACAGTTTCACAGATACTTCACCCACAAAAGAAACTACAATGACATAAAAATTGTGAAGTATAAACAAAATGTAATAGGAATAAAATTATTCCTCCAGCTCTGTCAAAAACAAAAGTTAAACCCTTAAATTTATCATGTATGTTTTAAAGTAGTGAGCATTTCATACCATAACCTAATTTCTTTGAACTAAAATGTGATTAAACATTGTAAAGAGATTAGTGTACCTTCAAATTTTCAAGTTAGATTTAAACCCTCAGCATCTTAAGGGGGTTATGACAAAGAGAACGACGCTGTTTTCTTTAGGATAGGACTGTATAAAATTATATATATTCAAATATTTCTTCAATTAGTCCATGTCTTATGACCTACTAAAAATAAATCTCAAAGGAATACTGTAATACATAATGTTACATCCAACTTTTGCAAACCGCAAACTGTCACTGTAATGTCACATTTCATTTCAACACAATTTCAAGACTCTAACCCTCCAATTCTCAAAGGTAATTTAAGCTGTATTCAACTTTAAAAGGTTTCAACTTTAGTTAATGCCATCTTTGTTGTGGCTTGGAGACTACATACCTAAAATACTAGGGACAAGTTAACACAGTAAAACAATCAGTGGTCTTATTCTTAAGAAAAGAGACATTTTCTCATGTGACTCCTGGAAAACAAGTTTTTTCACTTTGTAGCCACACCATACGTATTGTTTTCATGGGCACCAAGAAATCATCAACTGAACGCCTAGACAAAGAGACTAGTTAAAGCCTCTGCGTAATGAACACCGAACCAGACTATACATAATACACATACATATTTTCAAAACACCCATATCGCATACCATTTAAACAGAGCTCCTGTGATTGAGTGTTGTAAGGCAAAGGAATTTTATCCATTGTTTCTAATACTATTTCAAATGGAATCATTTGAAACCTTGATTAAAAATGTATACTGGCATGTCAGGTAAAGTATTAGGGAATAGAAATGTGCTTTTTAAGACCCATTATACAATTTCTGTTATTTGAGAAACAGAAAGTAAGAAACACATAGGTTTCCAAATAACAAGGCTGGCTACAGCACCCATCCTCAATTTTCTACCAGAGGTTATATAAAGAAATAAAATTATCAAATGGAAGAGCATACAGAGGCATACACCAGCATTGTAAAAATCGATTTAAGAAGTGCAACTGCAGTTGTCTTTCCTGGGTTTTTAATTATGTGTTTGTTTGCCATGGTGGCCTAATTTAGTCAAGAAGATGAGCCAACATTAAAAGCTGGTAGGAGAGGTAAGTAATCCCCAGGGTGGGCTGCTTGTGCTCAAGAGTTTAAAAGCTCCGTACACAGAGGCAGAAGCCAAGACACATTTGAGAAGGGGGTCCACATGACAAACAGTGAAAGGCGAGCAAATCAAATTTTTCACAATTAGTTGAACAACAACTGTGACAGGTTTAGCGCTTAGCATTTTCATTTGTGTGCTCAAATTTGGTTATCTGTCCTCTTTTATGCAAATGCGATGTGACAGGAGAAGCTGGGAGCACTGGAGCAGGCCAATCACTCACAACAGGGGCTAGGGCTGCTCAGCTGAGAGACCGGGATTAAGTGGACTGAATGCTGATGGATAAATGACAGCAGCCTAGCTGAAAGCCTCATGAACTGATTTAAAACTTCTAAGGGAGGATGCCAAGAATATAATTATGCTTTATGCCCCAGCCTAAACTGTCAAAAATAAAAAGATAAAAGAAGAATATAAATTGTACCAAATGAATATTATCAGCATTCATAATTTAACTAAACCCAACATGTTTATCCTACACTGGAAAATAGATAAGATTGGAAAGCTCTGTTCTTATACCACAGCCCTGAGGACTGCAGCAAAGTTTAAAAATTTAAAAGTGGAGCATAATGGAAGGAAATCCTAGACATCGCAGCTTTCTTCTTAAAGGGCACCCATGTCCAGCAAGGCAGGTGGCCCAGGCAGTTCACCTTCTACTGTCTCTCTGCAGAGAGCTGGAGGTTCAGGGTTGTGTCTCCTTCAAGCCTAGAGCCATGAAGCACAATCACCAGCACTGGGAGACTCTGAGTGACATTTCCATGAAGCTGCAGGCTGTCTGCATTCTGCCCAGCCAGTACTAACAGTCAATGATTCTATCAAGCCGAAAGGGTTGAAAAACATTAGAGCTTGTTATCTCATTTGCTTCACGAAGGTCTGGTAATTTTATCGTCTCTGTAAGTTCCTAAGAGAATGTTTTACAACACTAAATTTCTCAGAAGGTAGAACCTCCTGTCTGAAATCCGGGATGTGAACTATTGTCCTCAGTTTCTTTCAACTTCTGACGACAGTTTCTCTATTATCACTATACACACACACACACACACACACACATACACACACGCGTGCACACACACACACACAGAGAGCTTTCTGGGAAGACATCAATGATATAAGACAAGACAGAAAAAGCCCATACGTATGTACTTTGTGGATAAATACATACAGAAAGGGAAAATATGATCTGAAATTCTCTTCATAAAAAGGGAGGATACCAAACAATGCCATACAGTAGGAAGAAACACAGAAAGTAAAGATGGCAACAAAGGCAAATCATGTTTAAATGAGCTACATAATACTCATACTGAAGAAAATAAATACACAAATTGAAAACATGATTTGTCCCAATCAATGCTATTAGTGGAAGAAAATCTTCCACTCTGTAAGAAACTTTGATACAATTTGTTATCTTAGAATTAAAATTCTTAAAATTCTTAAAATTCAGCATTGTTTACCACAAGATTAACTACTGTAGAGAATGTCATAAAATTCAGAAAATATTAGCTCTTACACATATGTATTTAACAAAAACAATAGAATAAAAATACCAATTCTTGTAACAAAGACTTGACCTTAATATGCTAAGAAGTAAGAAATAATTAAACCTATCTTTACAAGACTAGAATAATATAAATAGAACATTTATTACTAAACAAACCTCTTAAAATTTTTTATGGATATAAAAATATAGTTGCAAAAAAGTACACAAATCATAAGTATATATATCGACATTTTACAAAGTAAATACACCTGTTTAACCACCATCAAAATCAAGAAATAGAACTGCAGAATGATATGTCCCTTCTCGTTCATTAGCCCTTCAAATGTAGACACTCTTTTGAATTCTATCAGCACAAATTTCTTTTGCCTGTTTTTGAAATTGATACAAATCAAGTCATACAAAATCTGTTCTTCTGGTCTGACTTCTTTTTTTGGAAAGGTGGGAATATCTGATTTCTTTACTCAATATTATGTTTGGGGCATATCTGTGTTGTTGTGTTTAGTTTACACTTTTTCATTGTATAATATTCCATGGTACGTACAGAATATTCTACTATTGATAAACACGGGTTTGTTGCTATGAGCATTCCTGTACATTTACTTTGGTGCATATATATTTTCGTTTCCATGGAGTATATACTTAGGAGTGGGATGCTGGGTCATTGCCTCTGCATGTATATTTTAATGAATATATAGCTTTAGCAGAAACCTGCCTAATAGCTTTCTAAAGAAGAACAAAGCACTTTTTACATAGTAAGGAAATCTCACTATGCTCCGTGAAATTTTCTTTTAGATCACAAAAAAATTAGCAAGAAAAGAAGTTGACCAAAATTAAATATACATGCCACAGACACAATTCTCAGCCAGAAAATAGTGTGCTTAAATTGAAACCTGAATGGATTTCCCCTATCTCTGTCAGCCAATAGTATTTATTATGCCTCACCATGAGTAGAAAGCAGTGGTAGGCATCACCTCCAACTCTGATGCAGGCTGCTTAATGAGTTCATTGAATGCACTAGAAAATGATCAGTTCGTTGAGTGGCTTCCCCCAAAGTGTGCCATGTAACTAAAGTTACATATATATTCCCACAAATCCCAGTCGTATGTGGCAGACACAGGACCCACTCTACGTCATTCACAACATGAGCCACATTTTTATTCATCTAACATACTGGCTATCCTTTTAGAACAACAAAAGTCCTGCTGTTTGGCCTATAAAAGTGCTTTTTCAGTGGGTAAATGGAGGCTGCTCTTCCTCATAGCCAGTCTTATACAGGTGAGGGCTTAGACATCACTGTAAGTCAATCATGACACTAGGGAGGCTCACCTGTTGCCGAAATAGGAACGCACAGCTTAAGAAGCAAATCCAGGGGCGCCTGGGTGGCTCAGTGGGTTAAAGCCTCTGCCTTTGGCTCAGGTCATGATCTCAGGGTCCTGGGATCGAGCCCCTCATCGGGCTCTCTGCTCCTCAGGGAGCCTGCTTCCTCCTTTCTCTTTGCCTGCCTCTCTGCCTGCTTGTGATCTCTAATAAATAAATAAAATCTTTAAAAAAAAAAAAAAAAGAAGAAGCAGCAGCAGCAAATCCAACTCCTAACTCTATCTACCAGGCATGCCGACACAGTCACAACTCAGAACATCAGCAACCTCCAAACAACATTCAAGTTTATGTCAGGAAGCCTGTCCTCTAGTGCACACTCGCTTCTCCCCAAGTTTTCAATAGCTCCTAAGGACAAGGAGTTGAGATCTGAATCTCTTCCCTTCAAGAAGGTTTCTCATCTGAGACTTTCCCCCACTTTTCCCCAGAAACAATTATGGTATATAGAGTATTTTTTTTTTCTATTTTGGCGTGGGGTGTAGTTTATAATATTAAAAATGAAATCTTCACCCACTATCGCACAGTCAGCTTATCTTCCCCTGGCTCCACATAACTTTTCTTCTGGCAACTGACTCCTCAGTTCACCTGACCCTTGATGATCATTCTCATAACTTCATATGTTACCTTGCTGCTATTCTCTAGCATAAGGTACCATTTCCATCCTCATTTTCCTAGAGAAGCGAGGTCCTTTCCTGGGAGGCCCCTGATTTCAGGCCACCCCTTCCCAAACCCTTACACAAATTCCCTCATGAACCCCTCCAATCCCCTGCCCCCTTCCCAGCCAGTGTGCCTGCTTCCATTCTCTCTGAGTCTCCAGTTTTGATCGGTATAGTTCTGTCCTCTCTGCTTCCAAGCTGTTTCCTGGTGTTATCATCCAGAGATATTTAAACTTCTATCTGAATGACTCATCCCTCCTCTCTCAGGCAGTTCAAATTACATTTCCAGGCCTGCATCATTTGACTAAAGTTTCTTAAACAAACATCAGAATCCTTATTAACAATTATATTTCAATTTTTTAGACTCTACCTTAACCAAAACAACCTGAAAAATGTAAATAATTTGTGGGGAGAAACTCTTTTTCAAAAATGCCAACATACCTAAGCTCTTCTTCTCCACCAGACAAATTTTCATTCATCAGTTAACACTCAGCTCAGATATCATCTCTATAGAACCTGCAGCAACTCCTTGAGACAAAGTTAGTCATTTCAATTTTTGAGCTTCATAAGACCATTATAGCATTTAACATGTTGTACTGGAATTATCTACTAAGATATGTGCCTTCTCCACTGGGCCATGAACTCCACAAGAGGAAGGGCTGTGCCTATTCATCTTTCTATCCCCCATTTCAATTCAATTCAGCAAATATTCAACATGCAGCACTGTGTCAATTTCAAAGTTGGTACTTAATAAATATTTCATGAGAGAATGGAAGAGTGAAGGGAGATAAATTTACATTATTTTAAAACTCTTTCAAAAAGTTCTGGCAGAAACTTCCTTTTTTATTCTTATTTCCAAAAGGAGAAAGTGTATTTTTCCAAAATCCATATTTAGACCAGGGAATCTCGAGGTTTGTTTTCCCACTTTGTTTTATGTTTATAAACCTAAATTTACGTGATGAATAACTTGAATTATATGGAATAGTACAACCGGCCTTGGAGGTAATCTAGTCTAGAGAGACAGTTAATATATGGCACTCTCAGTGCCGCACTCCACCTCCTGCACCCATAGCAGACAGCACTAATCGATCATGGTACTCCTTCTCATTAAGCCCAGACTCAGCCTTAGAATTCTCAACTCAGCACTTAACAAACAGACTGCTCTCTGGAGTTGGTGGTCAAGATGAATCCTGCTTGTCCCTCTTGGTCTATTCTCTCTTATTACAGATAAGCAAAGTGAGTCCTAGAGAGGTTAAATGACTTTGCCTAGGCCACAGAGCTAATTAGTAGTAGAGGCTGAACCAAACCTTATCACCTAAGACTCTTTCCAATACAATACACTTCTTATGTCTATAGTTGATCAATAGGAATGACTACTTCATAGAAAATGTTAGTTTTGTTTATTATATGTGCATGTGTGTTATACATTAGATTATACATTATACATAATGGTTTAGAACCTTCACTTAGTATTTCTCAACCAATGGTGTCACTGGGCATAAAGACCTCAACTGGTTTTTCATACCAATCCGATCTTCCCTTAAAGCCATGGAGGCATAGTTTTTCAAAACTGGTAACAGCTTAATCCATGTCACTAGAATAAACACACTATAAATTATTTTGTAATCAAAAGTGAAGTGCCAAGAAAAAAAAAAAAAAGTGAAGTGCCTCTAAAAGTTTGCCATAAAAAATAGTAAACACAAAAAAATTCAACAAAAAAGCAGCACTGGTCAGTTTAACTGGTGTCTTTCTCATAGCTTCTTAGGGTATCAAAGACATATTTGAAAAAATAGCTATGGAAGTTAGAATATAAGCAGGCCTTATCATCTATATTAGTTTTTCAGTTGGTTGTCCAATTAATTTTTAAACTGTCTCTGCATATTCACATTATTCTCTTCCACCCAGGTGCCACTGCCACCAGCATAAGTGAGTGTTAGACAGGACCCCAGAACTTCATAATAGTATTTTTTTAAACAACTCAAATACTGTAGTTGTCTATCCTTATCATACATAAATGCTTATTATGTGTAAAAGAGTGTATGTAAAAACAAAAAAAGGAAATATTAAGCAGTACATACAAGCCATTGTTTTCTTTTCCAGAGCATAAGTTTCAAATTCTCCAAGGGGTGGACTTGTTTCTTCCCAATAGGCCAGGAGGAGTATAAGAAAGAAACCAAGAAAGTTGAAATAAATTAAAATCTCAGAATCCTTAGCCTCTTTTTCTTTGAGTAGCAAACTGAAAAATACCCTCAAAGAATCAACACCCAGGATACCTCATTACCAGAAGCAGAGAGGTAAATAAGAAATAGAGTAAAGAAAAAGCAACCCCACAGCCTGAGAATAGATAAAAGAAGAAAAGCTAAGTTCTTAGACACGGAATCACACAAAGGTTAGCCATTTTAGGAGAAATGAAATAAACTATTAGCAAATAACAATTATAATGGGGGTGGGGGGATGTCTTATTTTTGCGGACCAAGAAAAAGTGGTTGTAATTGACCTCTGGTTGATATTTGGGCAACCTGTTTCCATTTATTTCAAGGCATGAATTACAAGGGTAGCAGACTTATGACAGTGGCCCCATAGACATGCCTCTTCAGAGACCTGACGTATCAAAGCAAAGCATTAGCAATTTAATTTTTGCAACAATCCCTAGGAGAAATAGTGATGGCTGCTATTGCGGTACTTACCTAGCGCTTTTCAGACCCAGTCCAACCCTCCTACCTCCGGCTTTGATTGTATATCTGCAAACTGCATTTCCTAGACTAACTGCCATGGGAGGAGCTATTGGGAGACTACCACAGGAAGAAAGGGAGAAGAGATGCTCCCACTTCAGGTCTCATATGCATCCTTCCAGCATCTTTTGTCACTTTCAGAATCAGCTGTGTGATCCCCTTAGAAATCTAAGCAGCAACTGTGAGTTAGTCCCACTTCCCTGACGGCTCTCTGTTCCCTTCTATTCTTTGCTCTTGAAAGAATGACCATCTCCATCAGTTTTAAGCTGGTGTAACTAATACTCGATTACCCATTTTTATAAACTGCTACATGAACTTATCACTGGGAGACAAGAAGGCAACACAATGACATGCTTTGCTATACGTGTGTGAACTGAATAAAAGATGCATAGTGACCAATCACAGACAGAGTTTGAAAGAAGCAATGTGATTGTTCACTGATCATGATGCACATCTCTTATTCACACAGTGATTTGCGGATTTAAGAGCTAGCGTTGAAGTTTATACTTTAAGCACTCACAGTTGATATACTGTGGTTAACTGATTTTGAATCACAGTGTTGTGGGACTGCTGTTATTTAAGTAAACTATGGTAAGTGAAATTCATGTACCTTGGGGTAGTCTAGAGCAAAGACTGCCTGTAGTTTTTGTATTAAGACTCAAATATTTGAGGGTTCCTAACTACATTTCTTTTGAATCATAACTCATCCACTTCAAGAAATGTACCTCCAGACTCAACTAACCTTGCTTTTGAAACATATTCATGGTAAAACGTTATGAATGAGGGCTATCCATTCCCCTCTATTCTCTATATTCTCTCATGCGACTGACACCTTTCCTAGTGTTCACATACTAGATATGAGTCATGTGGGTCGCACCCATTGACCCATTGTTTCCACTGTGGGCTGTTCTACTCAGCAGCCTTTTGTTAAGTACAGCCAAAGATTTGATGAGAGTGGCCACCTGATGCACACATAGATTATAGTTGTCTGGGACAAAGTTTGAATCGTTGTTTATAATTCTTCATAACTTCCTGTTTTAGAATTCTACACCCATGCTCTTTCCCATGTGGCATTGCTTTATTAGAGTAAGAAAAGTATATTTACTACCATATTGATGGCTTTGACTATGTGCCTTGCTTAAGCTGATGAAATATGGGTAGATGTGACAATGTGACAGACTGAGGTCTCAAGAGGCATGAATTGTTCAATTATCCAACATGAGAAGAGAATGCCCAGGAAGCTGCTTCTTAGCCTAGCTTCAGCTAGGGCTTCAGCCTCGCCCCCAGAATGAACATATGTTCATATACGTATGAATGAACATACATACATGACATGAGCTAATGTCAACCCACAGCCTCAAGCAAACCTTCCCAGTTGACCCCAGTTCTAGATAAGCAGAATCACCATCAACCTGTGCACATGCAGAAGAACAAAGGCTTATTGTAAGCCACTGGGATTTTTTTTATATTTCCTTTCACGTCTGTGGGTTTGCTTTTGTTGTTGCTGCTGCTGCTGTTTTATTTGCAATAGCTGAATAATATAGGACAGCAGAGTGCATTTATTTAGCTAATTAGAAAATCTTCCCAGAGTGTGTACTGGAAAGTACAGAAAAGAGTTTCGATCTAGTAGAGAGAGCAGAATGGAGTAGAGACACAGAGAAGGCTGAGAGATTATGGAAAAGAAGCACAGAGTGATTATCTTCAACCTTGAATAATTCTGGAATTCCAGGCCATATACGCCTCTGAAACCAGTTTTCCCCAAGACATTGAACTGGTAGGAAGTAGCCAGAGTTCTCTGCAACACAAAGAGCTCAACTCTGACTATTCCACAGCTGACATACCTCCTTAGATTAGGGTTTCAGAGTATATTAGAAGCAGGTAGAGTGGAGAAGGGGAAATGATGAGCCTTCCCCAGGATTCTCATATCTAAAGCAGATCAGGTCTGAGGGTAAATCCAATTCATATTTCTGAATAAGGCACTGGGAGTGGATGATGGAACTACACTGCATCCATTTTCCTTAACACTATCTGGGCCTTTCCTTTTTCCTAAGATATGTAACCCACAGGAAATAGTTTCCATTTCCTGAGACTTTTGAGTAATTATGAACCCATTGAGCCATTACCATATCGCAAGAAAATCCTTAATCCACATAATTTCATCAGATTTTCTCAATAGTGAGACGGTGCTATTTTTACTTCCATTATACATAGGAGAGGACTGAGATTAACATTGTAAATTGTTTGCTTGAGGTCACACAGTTTCTTTAAACCCAGGTGCTCCATCTCCCTACTCCAGCCATCTTATGCTGGTTGTCTTTAGGAAGTAGAAGCAAGAACCAAAGTACCAACTCTGATTTTCTTTACCCTGACACCAAGATATAGGTCATTGAAAGAAACAAATACCTCAGAGGAAAAAAGAACATTTTTGTTTTACTTGCAGCAAGCATAAACAAACATATTTTTCTTATACCGGGTGTTTTTACTCTAGTACTAGGTTTTGTTATTGTACCTTTCTTCCCTGGGATTCTCCCCTTCCTGCACCCTTTTTTATAATTTTTTCTCCCTTCCCCCAGAAAAATCGAGGGCAACATAATCCACTTATTTTACAAACATTTGGGCGCTTATTATGAGCAAGTTACTTAGGTTTTGTAAGTAGAAATTACTATATTTAGTTGTGTTAAGATTTCTAGGGATTGGATGAAAACAGCCATCCTCATACCCTGGCATGGCACAGCTGCCCTGAGTTCTGAGCAAAAGAACTTTCTATTAAAACTGACTTAAAAGTCCACAAGTTCCATGCATTTCTGTTGGTCACATCACATTTGGGCAGTCCTCAAATGATCAGACTGTGGCGGCCATGTTCCTGCATACTCTATCACTGTTCACAAAACTCATTCTGTCCTCCCTTTCCACGGTGCACCCTGAAATATCTATCAGTTATGAACAACTTCTCTTACATTCTTAATCTCCTCCTTCCCGTCGATTCTTTTCCTTCAGCTTATAAAATATAGACCTTTCCTTTCCTTTACCCAGCAATGTCTTCAAGCTAACCATACTACATTTTGCCTTCTGCTTTGAATTTCCCACATTCAGTCTCCACCAAACACCAGTCTGACTTCTCCTTCCATGAAACTGCCTATGCACTTTTGAATTTGCCATTCCACAGGTTCTTTCCATCTTGATCTTACTGACTTCTTAATCAAGCCCCCATTTGTGATGTTCTCTCCTTCACTGGCTTTTGTGACATCCTTTCAGTTAGGTCTTTTTTTTTTTTTCTAGCTACTCTTTTTCATCTACTTCAGGGGTACCCTCTCCTCTATCCTTTACAAATATTGGGGTTTACCAACTTTAGTTTTACCACTGTGCATGCTACCTGTCCTCACTGAGAATCTCACTCAGGTAGTGTATATGGTTCTTCGACTTGTATCTACATCCCAGACTCCTCTCCTACACTTCAGATAGCAGACATCTGCCTAGAGGGTATTTCCATTTTGATATCCCTCAAGGCCCTGAAGCTCAACATGTCACACATGAATTCAACTCCCCTTCTTGTCGTACAAACTTGCTCCCAATCCCATTGGCCCAACTCAGGGTACGACACGACCATCACCTTTATTGCTCAGCTTAGAAACCTGGAGTCTCTGCCTTTGTTATATTCAATGTCCTCCCTGCCTCCAGTATATCCACCTCATCACTGCAAAAATAACCACTTCACATTTCCCTGCCCTCATCTCTTCCTTCTACTCCATCCCCTTCTTTCTCCTAAACTTTCAAAATGTTCAGTGCCCCCCCCCACTGCAACACCTCAGGATGAAGTTCAAAGATCTTACCATGCTCTGAACCTTCTTTCCAGACTCCTCCTATCCTAGTTTCTATTTCTTTTAAAACCAATTACATCCCAAGTGCTTCATGCTCCTAGCCACTCCTTTTTTTCATAAATTGATGTTTACAGGAATTTCTTCCTTCTAAATATCAGGAGAGTACATAGAGGGGCGCCTGGGTGGCTCAGCCATTAAGCAGCTGCCTTCAGCTCATGTCATGATCCCAGGGTGCCGGGATTAAGCCCTGCATCAGGCTCCTTGCTCAGTGGGAAGCCTGCTTCTCCCTCTCCCACTCCCCCTCCTTGTGTTCCCTCTTTCGCTGTTTGCTGTGTCTGTCAAACAAATAAATAAAATCTTAAAAAAAAAAAAAGAGTAGATAGAGCAGAAAAAGATTATAAAAGGGATGGCAAGATATTTGTTTACTCACTGGCTTGAGAAGGCAAGAAATAAAAGGAGCTGTGTTAAAAGATGTTATGCATTGGGTCCCAGGAGCAAAGATTGATAGATTTGAAGAAGGATCATGGACTTCCTCAGACTGCAGTGCAGCTTTGCTGCCCTGAAGGTGTGGTACTGGTAAGGGAGAAGGGCACTGTGAAGTGTGGGTGTATCCAGTAAAGCAGTGTTGTAACAGAGGCCACAGAGATTAGCAGTAGAGGCTGTGGGGAAAGGTCCAGTTGAGTCTGGATGACAGAAGAATGACAGGGGACTAGTTAAGACTATTTAGGGAATGCTCAGGGGTAACTGGGAAAAATGATAAAAGTGGGGTGAGAATGTTATTTACCATTATAGGGTGGAGGCCATGAAGCAAATGATATTCCCAAGTACCTGCAAAGAAAACTGAAGTCATCTAATGGGAACCCTTTGAATTCTACCACCAAACTTTCTAAAAACATGACATTTTCCTCCTCTCCTTACTTTTCTCTATTACCTTTTTTTTTTTTAAGATTTTTATTTATTTATTTGACAGACAGAGATCACAAGTAGGCAGAGAGGCAGGCAGAGAGAGAGAGGGAAGCAGGCTCTCCGCCGAGCAAAGAGCCCGATGCGGGGCTCGATCCTAGGATCCAGAGATCATGACCTGAGCTGAAGGCAGAGGCTCAACCCACTGAGCCACCCAGGTGCCCCTCTCTATTACCTTCTAAAGGCAGTCCTAAATGTGTTTTGGATTTTTTCTCATTCCCTGTGTTTTGGCACCTTAAACTATCATTTAAATCTTTTTACCTTCTTATTAGGACTTTTCTGTGAAGATTAAACATGATTTTCTGGCCTCCCTTTATCCTACTTGCCTTGCAAACTACTGATCTCTCACTCCTACCCTTAAAAATCTCAAAGAACCTGCCTGTACTCTGTTTTTACATCCTCACCTTCCTTTTGCTCTTTAGCCTATCCATTTTGTCTCCCATATCCATCATTAAAAACTAAGCAAAACAAAACAACAAAAAGACAAAAGCATATTCCAGAGTCAATGACTTCGTTATCCCCAAATCCAATGGACATTTTTCACATTTCATCTTACTTTGCCTTTTAACATTTGACACTTTATCACCACCTCCTTCCTAAACATTTTTTTGGCAGAGGGCACGGGGTTGGGGGGCTATTCGTAACTACCATTCCTGGTTTTGTTCCTACTCCTTTGGCTGTCCTTTCTAATTCTCCTTTACAGAATCTGCCTACATTATCTGGATTAAATGTAGACTTCCTCAATCTATATGCGATCTCTAGGAATCTCATTCTCACCCATAGATTAGTATTTCTGCACTAAATCATTCTCAAATTTTTATCACTGCATTGCAGTCACACTGGGCTTCCTTCTGCCCTCAAATATACCATATTTGGTCCTTTTATGGTATTTTCGCACAAAATGGTTTATTCCTCAAGAATATGCTCTCCCTCTAGTAAGATCCTGCTCAGCTTTCAGACCTCAACTAAAAGATCACTTTTCGTGGGAAGACTTTCCTGACATCATAGGTCAGGTTCATTTGCTTTATACTTCCATAAAACTTTTTTTTTTTTCCTTTAGAGCATTTAATTTATATTTTTGCTTTTGTTCTATGTTTTCCCTTTTGGATGATTTCACACACACCACCCACCCTCCCCTGAACTATGGTAAAAAGGGCAGGGAAAAATAAGTAAGCATCGGTTGTTTTAATCCTCACCCACCTTTTCATAGGTGAGCTCTGCCATTTCTCAGCATGAAGTCTCTTTCAGGCAGCAGTACTGATGGGAAGAATAAATGAGTCACCATGTATGCAGGACTACTTAATTTACTGGCACTGGGTATGTAACCAGTGGGAGAAGTAAGTGTGCAGTACTTCCAGAAATTCCCAAGCATGTGAACTCGATTCCTTTTATATACCTCAAGGGTTTCATTCTTTATGAGTAGCATGCATCCTTCCAAGGCATTTCTCCAGATTGTGCCTTAAGATGGAACTGGGTATTAGTGTGCCTTTACTTTTTTCCCAAATTAAGCTTTTTGAGATAACTTAAATTCATAAGCAGTTGTAAGAAATAAAGATCTCGTGTATCCTTTACCAAGTTCCCTCCAACGGTAATATCTTGCAAAAACTGTAGTACAATGTTAACAACCATCTAGTCAAGACACAGAACATTCCCATTACCTTAAGATCTCTCATGTTGTCCTTTTACATTCACACCCACCACTTCCATAACACCTAGCAACTTTTTGTCACTTCAAGAATATTATATGAATGGAATCACACAGTAAGTAGTCTTTTGGGATTGGCTTTTTTTTTTTTTTTTTTAATTTCCACTCAGCATAGTCTCTGGAAATTCATACAAGGTGTGGCACATATCAATAATGTGGTTTTTGTTTGTTGTTGTTTTAAATGCTGAGTAGTACTTCATGGAATGAATGTATCAAATCAATCTTTCACATATTCAAAGACATGTTAGATTGTTTCCAGTGGTTTATTATTGTGAACATTTATATATAAGTATTTGTGTGAAAATAAGTTAAATGCCCAGGAGTTTAACTTTGGTTGATATGATGGTTGGTTTAGCTATTTTAAGAAACTGCCACACTGTTTCCCAGACTGACTATACAATTTAACATTCCCACTAGCTATCTATGAGTGATCCAGTTTCTTTTTTTTTTTTTAAGAGAGGTAAGGGGACAAAAGCAGGAGAGAATTTTAAGCAGGCTGCTGCCCAGAACTAAGCCCTGTGTAAAGCTTGATCTCTGGACCCTGAATCACAACTTGAGCTGAAAACAAGAGTGCACACTTAAGCTACTGAGCCACACAAGTGCCTTAATGAGTGATCCGGTTTCTGTGTATCCTTGCCAGCATTTGATTCTGTCCCTTTTTCTTTGGCCATTCTGACAGCAGGTAAGAACATCTTACAGTGGTTTTAATTTCCACTTCCCTAATGGCAGAGGATGTCGACTACCTTTTCATGTGTTTATCTGCCACCTGAATAGTCTCTTTGGTGAAATGTCTTTAGCCCATGTACTAGCTGGATTGTTTGCATTTTATTGTTGAGCTTTTAAGGAATTATATATTCTAGATACCAGTGCTGACACGCCATGTGGTTTGCAAATTTCTTCCATGTGTAGCTTATGTTATTATAACAAATTCTTTCACACAGCAAGTTTTAAATTTTGATGAAGTCCCATTTGTCATGTTGTATGGGACCATACTTTTAGTGTCAAGTCTAAGAACTTTTGCTTAGTCCTAGATCACACAGATTTTTCTTTTTCCTACAAATTTTATTGTTTTATATTTAAATCCTTGATTCATTTTGAGTTAATTGTTGAATGAGGGGTGATTCTTAGGTCAGGGAGAGGAGTATTCGTTTTTGCCAATGGCTGTCATGTGTTCCAGGATCATTTGAAGATTTTATTTCCTACATTCAATTGTTTTTGTACCCTGTCAAAAATCAGTCGGGCGTATTTTTGTGCATCTTTAGGTCTCTATTCTGTTTCACTGATCGATGTGCTTATCCTCCCGTGAAGACACAATATATTCCATTTCTCTTAAAATTGTATTCTCTTTCACCTTTCCATATAAACTTTAAGATAATCTTACCTATAAAAAACTTACTGGGATTTTGGTATTATATTAAACCTGTGTGTGAATTTGGAGAATGAACATATTATGTTGGGTTTTCCAATCCATGAACTCCAGCTCTCCATTTATTTATGTCTTCCTTGGTTATTGGCATTTTGTAGTTTTTAGCATACAAGTCCTGTACATGGTTAGATTTTCTTTTAGGTATATCATTTTTTTTTTTTCCCGGTTTGGTTGTAACTAGCATTGCACTTTAAATTTCAGTCTCCCACCTGTTCGATGCTAGTATATAGAAAAAAAATTTATTCTTATATGTTTATGATTCGTAGTAAGCCATAGCTAGAATTGCACACAGAAAGGCCCTAACTGTTCATCTTTTGGAAAATTCCCAGGTCCAACTGGGCAAGAGCAGTCACACATAGGTTACGTAAGTATGTAGCACAGTGAAAATCTTAGGAAATTGAACTTGGTTGAACATTAGGTCTGAATGGTGTGGCTTATGCTTTATGTGGTAATTAATATAAGTTATGCTGAGGTGCTCTTGTGGCAGAGAAAAAGGGTGGGTCTTTTTTTGGAAGGATACCTTGGAACTCAGGCTGCAATCACCCCTATATTGAGTGTTTCCCCATGAGGAACAGAGGAGGGACACTGTATAAATGTATTCCTGGGTACATGTTTTTAATACACATTTTTGTATTTTATATAACTCACACCCCTGCAATCAAGACCTGAGCTAAGATCAAGAGTCAGACACTTACCTGACTGAGCCACTCAGGTGCCCTGGATATGTACTTTTAATAAATTTTATAAACTGAGCAATATATATATATATGATGCTCAATAAAGCTCATCGGCTTGGGAAAAAACCTAAAATACAAATGCATTCTTGCTTGTAAGCTGCTTTCTTTCAATTAGAACTTCCACAAATGCAGGACTAAATCTAGTCTCCCCATCTCCAGCACCTTAGAAGGCTCTATTCTGTGAGTAGTCCCAATTTGAGGATTCTCTCCTCTTTTTCACTGGGTATCTTGATAAAACAAAATTTAAAAACCTACTCTAGGTTAACCATAGAATCATTGGTTAGGATGCTATTTCGTTCTCAACGTATGTAGTTTTCATCCATTTATTATTACAAATATGGCATATGTGAGGGCTATCGTGGCTAACAATCAAATCAATACTCAATATTTTTAAGAGTTACCTGTTTGATGTTTAAATTCTTACCTCATTCAGACATGACAAATGCTAAGTGCCAGAGATCTTCTATCATTCTTTAATTTCTGCTAACTGAATATTAACTTGATAAAAAAATAAAATGTGAAGTTGGCATATTACCTACTAGACTTATCACACAAAAACTAAATGCTGCATTAAACTTAGTACAAATTTGACTGCTATCCATTTCTAACTCCAAAATTGCAGACATCTCTCAGTATTTCTTCCTAACATCAACTTCTAATAAAAAGTGATGATCATTAAGTCTTACGTCATAGATATTACTTCTAAAAATGGTATGGTAACAACCCTGAAATTTTTTATTTAAATGAGATCTTTGGAATAAGTAACATTTTAACATTAAGTGTTTCAAAAATGTGGGAGATTTTAAAAGCTTACTTTGCGTTTAACTTGCACTCTATCCTCCTTGAAGTCATTAGTCTTTTCGTTAACTCCATTTCCTAAATTCAAAATCCTCCAATACATTGCATACTCATTTTATATAATCAGAATCATGATTCTCATAGCACTAAACAAAGTGTATTGTTCCATACTTCAGTAACACATTCTAGGTTTTAAGAAGGTGAATCAAAGACTGGCAAGAAAACACAACACTGCAAACCCTCAGATACTGGAATTAATGTCATACAATGTAGTGGATTAGATAAATATTAGATAAAACATCACCATCACAGAAATAGCTCAGGAAAATGTTCATGGTTTGCAAGGGATTTTATTCTTCCCAAGAAAATAGATTATCTTTTCAATTTTTTTTATTTTTTTGTTTAGGACATAGAAGGAAAATCTATGGAACCCATTGTCTTCCCATTTCTATATAATTTCCTTTAGTCCATTTCATGCTTTGTGTTTCAGAAACAAATGTTCATGAATTTCATGGGGAAAACAAATTGTTTTCCTGAAGAAAAGCAGTTTGGAGTTGAAATTAAAAAAAAAAATATGGGGAGCTTGTCATTGCTATAAATTATGTGGTCTTTGTGTATTCTTCTAGTGCTTGTGATATTGAGAAATGGAAATTCCAGTCCTGATTCTGCCATTTGTTTTATCTTATTTAATAAATGTAAAGATTATTTGTCTTTTCAATACAGACTAGATATGAGACTATAAAAAGACTTTGGTATGGTATACAAAATCCTAGCAGCAACATACTGTGGAAAATACTAATAGTGTCACTACTGCATCAGAGCTGAACTACTCTATCAAGCATAATTTGGTTCCTGTTAAAATATGAATATAAATTTGGTTTTAACACATGCAAAAAACTGAATTTATGCTGCTCTCCAAAGCTAAACTGTGGAAGTACCTACACGTTTATACATCTCTGCTCTGTAAAAGATCAAACTGAAAACATAACGTGAGTTTTAAAAACAAGTATACTTTAACCCAGTAGTTTTGAGAATATATCTTGCAGGAATAATCAAAGATATTCAAGGGTACAGCATCATGTATATTAAAATAAAAAAAAGGACAGACAGGCCCTACACACCCAAAATAAGGATTCAATACATTATGATTCATCTACAACTAGAGGGGCTTTAAAAAATGGTATGATAAATAAATAAATGAAAAAAGACCACTAAACGGTATACATTATATAACCCCATTTTTAAATGTTCTGTGATCATTTATAAAAAACAGGCTTTCTATCCGGCTTTTTAACTTCTAGCTTTCTATATAGTAAGATATTACATGTGATTTAAAAAAAAAATTTTTAAAGACCAAAGTCATTCATACTTTATGCAGAAATATTTTTTTCAAGTTAAGTGAAGGTTGATAATGTGCTCAATCCACAAATATCCACAGGGCTGGATATGTGAAGTATGTTTTAAAAATAATTTTACCCAGGGCGCCTGGGTGGCTCAGTGGGTTAAGCCGCTGCCTTCGGCTCAGGTCATGATCTCAGGGTCCTGGGATCGAGTCCTGCATCGGGCTCTCTGCTCAGCAGGGAGCCTGCTTCCCTTCCTCTCTCTCTGCCTGCCTCTCTGCCTACTTGTGATCTCTGTCTGTCAAATAAATAAATAAAATCTTAAAAAAAAAAAAAGATTAAAAATAATTTTACCCAGTACATCATTAACCAAAAACCTCCACTATTTCATAAGCAGCTTTAACTAGATTTGTATCAAGACTTGTGCACTTTTGAGATGATAATGTATTTTCTTGTAGAAGCAGTGTCACAAGCGGAAGACAGGTTATTACCAAGCTTACTTAACCCACATTATAGATGACAGAAGGTATATCTGCAATGAAAACAAAAAAAAAATTGCAATATTTATCAATCTGTGAAACTGAATATGAAATGAGCATGCTGAATGCTGGAAAAGCAGGTCAAATCAGGAAAACACTGAGATGAAAACTGAAAATTAGAGGGAAGTTCTAGAAACTTTCAATGGCTTTGGAGGCTGACAGCATAAGCACTTTACAGAATTTCATTTCAGAATATATGTCAGTCTTTCTTTGACACACAGTAGTTAAATTTATTACTCATGATAAGGAGAAACTTTCTGGCCCCCGAATAGAATAGAGAGATAAATTCTAGCAGTAGAGAGGCAGGAATTAAGGACTTGAAGGAGGGTATGGAGGATCTGTATGTGTGTTAGAAAATGAGTCACTAGGCCAATAACAAATTGGTACCAAAGGTGACTTAGAACAATTTAAAGCAGGAATGGAGGGTACAGAGGAGAAGAGGCAATGTGGAGCCACTTGTACGTATATGTGTGTATGTATATGTGTGTGTGTGAGTGTGTGTGTATATATATACACACATATATAAGTATTTTCAAAATTCCCAACTGTGAAATACCTGAGGGCTGCAAATTCTTCCTTCTATTCTATGCTAATATAACTGATGCAAGATGCAGGACAATTTTAAAAAGTTAACAACTGTTTTTAGTAAGACTATTTTATTTAAAAATTTTTCAAAATATAAAAATAATAAACATTATGGATATTTAACAAACAAAACAACATAATTCAACTATAAATAATAAAAATGTTGACAACCCCACATAAACATGTAATACTATAAACATTCTAAGCATACAAGAGTAGTTTTCTAGTTCAAGTTTTACCTTTTTCAAGTTTTATTATCACTTTGAAAAATAAACCCCAAAAAAAGCTGCTACAGCTTAACCAATTACTTTCGCTCCACTCAAAGAGCAGGGAATTTTTTCCCCATGCCAACACACATTCGTGAAATGGGATACTTATGGGCACAGGTATTAAAAACTGGAACAATCCAGTCTCCAGACCAGAAAAGACTCCTTTGGTGTTTTTAGGTTCAACAATCCACAGAAATTGAGTAAAACTAAGCCATTTATTAAAGGAAATCTTGTGCCAGATAACATGTTCTGAAGTAATACCACATCCAAAACAGATTCAGGATTCTGAGAATCAAAAGTAAACATCTATGAATGCTTTGTTGATACTTCAAAACTGTATCTTAAGAACATTCACTAAGGTGCTGGAATGAAGTCTTCTAGATGTAGAAAACAATCTACACATCAACGCAACACTTGTATAATGTAAATAATGCATCCCTTTACAACTCATCAAATGTTCTATTATTATGTAAGAATTACCCTGCCGCCTCCTGTTCAGTTAAAGACAGATGGGAATTTGAAGCAGAGCAGGATTACAACATATTTTTAGGACTAGAAAAGTTTTCCACTTGAAATTTGGGATAACTGAGCCATGCTGAATGTATCTTTTTTTTTTTTTTAATTCTAGCCAGATTAAAGTTCTTCTTATCAAAAGAGCTAATGACAAACTGAAGAAACTACTTACTTTTTTTGGAAGCTGGGCACAAATAAGTGTACTGTAATTCTGTATCATATTTTTAAATTCTAACAGGCTGGGCTCTTTACCTGACTTACCACAGGCCACTTTATGCTGCTAGATTAGAGTAAGTCACAAGTGATCATACATTAAAGCCTAGCGAAGTCTAGATAACAGGTCCAAAAATGATATTGAAAGGTTTTTTAGCACCAATAACTTTTTCCTAAGACACTTGAGGGGCTGCATCACTTTAAAGTATTATTTATCTTGTAAACAAGACCAAAAATATTCAGTTGATCTGTATTTTGAGCATAAATATTTATAAACTCTATTTAAAAAAAACAAATATAGCATGACTAGAACTGCTAATAGTGTAAAATCTAAGTATATTGAAAAATATAAAGATATATAAAAGGCTTCCATAATGCAATCATGCAGAGGTAAACCACTTCATTCAATTACACAAAAGTGATTCTGTACAGTTATCTACACATAGCTCCATGAGAATCCTATTAAGGAAAACAAAATAATGAAAATCCTTATCTTTAATTAATAAACACATAGGAATTTAAATATGTAACTGACCTATTGGCTCTCATAGAAATTTTCAAAAAGTACAATGATCTTGCTGAGAGTCAAATCATCTCGACTTCTGATTCCCAATGGCATGTTTAATTTTGCTTTGCTTTATTTTGTCTTTTAATTTAAAAGCAAGGGAAAGAAAAAGAAAGATGACAAAGTAATGTTGAGGGTGCTGGTATATGGTCCACATCCAAGAACCAATCAAAACTGTTAACAAGTATGGTCTCTCTTCATTCAGTCTATGTTCTTTGGGTTTCTAACCTAGCAAGTAAGTCACTACCATCAGGGAAGAGAATCTTCTTTCCTTGAAAAGAAAAAATACTGAACTAACTTGGGAAAGTATCTCTGAACTCCTTGTGGCTATAAGCTAGTTTGCAAATATGAACTAAAACAAAAATCTAATTTTAAAAATGTCCTGTATGCTACTAGGTCATAATTATATTAGAAGACCTTCCGAAATATATGTACTTTGCCTTTAAACACAAACCTAGTATTAACAAAGCAATTATCAATTAATGTGGATCAAAATAATTTACATTATGATTGATGTGTTCATTCTTTTTATTTTTCATGAAGACAAATGCACTGCACACTCAAGAAAAAAGTGTTTGCAGAACAGTCAACTGCGCAAAAAAAAAAATGAAAATATGAGCATGGCTTAAAGAAACTAAAAAAACAAGGGTGAAAAGAGTCAAGTATAATTGGGCTTTTCTAATAAAGTATAACTTTCCAACTTCTCAAATGCCTCATGGGAATCTATGAAGGAATACTCAAATTAATTTTCTGAAAGCTTTATATGATGCTCATTATAAAAAAAGGTATTTGGGGTGAATATTTAGGATCAGATTTAATCACACTCTTTATAAATAATTCTAACCCATATTGCTTATAAATAAATATTATGAACATACACCTTTTAAACAACGTTAGACACACAACACAATTTCCTCTTGCTTTTAAGATTGTCTTTGATGTCTTGATTGCAAGTGAGGAAAATATGAAAAAACTGTGTAAATTAGACATTTAATAGATATTTCTCAATATTTATAATCCACAGATCATCCTGTATTACTTGAAAAGAAAATTATTCTCCTTGTTGGCTTTGAAGAGCTAAGAAACTTTTTAAAAAAATTATTTGGGTAAGTGGCCTTGGCAACAATTTCAGTTAAGTATATTTAGAAGAAATAGGCAAGTTATTACAGTGTATAAAAAAGTATTTTAGCATCTGTTCAAAATTATTTAAGTGACTATCCTAACCCCAGAAATGCATCCTAAAACCCGGAAAAATTAAAAACAGACCGATGCTTAACTTTTTAATCATTTTCTTCATTCTAAATTGTTCATGTTAATGAACACAATATCATGGCTTTATAGATTTCCTAGACACAATTTTCAACTTGGCTGAGACTGAACTTATCTCATATTAGGAAGCCAAGAGGTCTTTTTCCTTCTTAGTGTTTAAAAATTAAATGGCTATAAAGTAAGGGGAGAAGACGTTTAAGAGCAAAGTCAGACAAAGCACACACTCAGACATACTTCTGGACTCAGATGTAGCAATTAGAGAACTGCAAAAAGACAAAATGCGAATTATAGTACATGTAAACATCTATTCAAATTGATAAAGAGCAAACATAAAATGATAGGATGATATTATAACAGTCGTCTCCAGACAGGAACAGGTCTTGCTGTTGTAGTCACAAAGCTAAATTCAGGCAATGATGATCTCTCTCTGCTGGAAAAAGAGAAGACTATTAAAAAAAACTTTGAAAATTGTAAATAAATCTAAAAACCGAATCACACCATAAATTGATCTCCAACTTTTCTAAACATTAAGAAAAAATCTATTTGAGAAAGGAATCAAAATCAAAGTTGCAGACAAATTTCACAAAAAATCAGCTTTGGGTTAAAGATTTTAACAAAACCTCTCTGCATCATGCTTCCTCCTTAAAACATTAAGCCAAAGATCACAGCGCTACAACACAGCCATGATCTATAACTTCTGCTCAGGAAGTGCAGTAACTGACAAGATAGTCAACTGTTAAAGAAGTGTGGGTAGGCAAAGTAACTTTAAGAAATCACAAACAAATTCCAAGATAGAGTATGTAAAAATAAAAGAACAATTTTCTTAAATTTCCCAATGATTTCAAAGTAATTGTGAGGTGTATCTAATTTCCTTAAACTCTGTATGATAACCCTTTCATTCTTTAATTACACTACAGGACATAAAATTCTGTACTAAGCACAATGATTAAACAACCAAAAATAAAAAGGGACACATCAGAATGAGACAGTGCTTCATATACAAAGGGAGACTAAATGGATGATGGGAAGTTAGTGGATGGATGAAATAAAGTAATAGGGAGGGAGGAATCAGGAACAATAATAAATTGATACCAAAAAAAGTAAAACAAATAAGTGCTTTCGATACACTATGTAATGAATACATATTACTGATAAACTGCAAGAAAGTTATTTACCAAACTCAGAATTTTTCTACTAACCAAGTATGATGTTTTCATTAGAAAATAGTGAGAATGACAGTCATTTCACCAAGATTTCTTTTTTTCTCAGAACTTTTAGGTAGCTAATTTGAAGATAATCTCTTGTCATCTGATAAGTATATAATGATCAGAGAGAGAGAGAGAGAAAATAACAACAAAAAAAAAATGCTACTCTCCTCTAAAAGCCTGTATACATACCTGAGAGCAACTAGCCAGTTCAAGAAGTTAACAAGAACAGGGTAGTTCCTGAGATTTGGGAAAACAAAATTTTCTCTCTGCCTTACAAACATCATTCACTGATGACTTAATCCTAAATTTTTGTTTTTATTTATAGGGTTTTAGAAGAATAAAAGCCCTGAGAGAAAAGACCAAAAAGTGAACTAATAACTAGAATTCCACACAGGACATTTTTGTTTTAAAAGATTCAAAGATTTTTGTGTAAGGTAAGAAAAAAAGCTTGTAAATATTTCTACAAATTCTAGGACGACTAAAACTAATTTTCTACAACTGGTTCACTTTATGTGTAAGGGGAAGAAAAAAAGAAAATATAGATTGGTAAAGTTTGTATAACACTCTAAAATAACCACTGATATTTCAACATACCAAACAAGCAAATGTTTTGCTTTCTTATGTAACCCTTAGAGCCAATGATTAGTGTCCCAAGTTGAAGATTGGAAATACAGTCCCCATAAAACAGTTCTAGTCACAGGAAATTTCCTACAATTAAGCTCAGCCATACTTTTCTGTAGGTAATCAGCCTAAACCACTGAAGTTTTGTCTTTATGGTAAACTATTGGTTGATACACTTGATTGTATTACAATAAAACAAGAGCTATGTAATACTCTCCCATTCCTGCAACATGATTTCATTAAATAGTTGGGCATCAATTAAATACTAAAATTAATTTTTTAAAATCTCACAATTATTCAATAACATTTAAACAACACTGCTTAAGACATAAAATATTGAGTGAAATATATAAAATGACAACTTAACCATCCCTTGAGGTAATCCTAATCAATCTTTTAACCAGTAATATATAATTTCTCTCTCTCTTTTTTTTTTTTTTTTTTGGGTTAAGTAGCAGCTACCTACACTGTTCTGAATCCTTTTTTCACTTCAAACTCAGCCCAGATCTGTACTAAAGCAAAGAACTTGTTGGGAGAATTAGAGAGTTAAATATATGTTTCAAATTTTAGGTAGCATATCGTTAACAGAAAGAGTTTTAGACTTCGAGTTTAGAAGCAAAAGGAAAGTTGTAAGCAGAAGTCTACCGAGTCTAGTGAATAGGGAAGCTGAGCTATACTTTAGAAGTTAAATGAATTTTGTGCCAGCAAAAGCAAGCATTTGGGAACACTATATACAAAACTGTACTGAGACACATTTATTCAGACTATCATAACCAAATCTAAGTTGTTTCCATTGATAAGATGACAGAAACAACAATACCATCAACAGGTAGGGGGAACTGGCACAGATACATTAAAAAGTGTTTTATATTAAATATACTACACCAAGGAAACTACAGTATGAAAGGGACCTTAAGATCATCTAGTCCAAGCCCTTTCATTTTACAGACAAGGAAACACCCCTGGATAAGTTGAGAGACTTGTCTAAGGCCAAAGAGTCAGTTGCAGAGCTGGAACCAAAAGCTAAATCGCTTAACTCTTATCTGGTACCTCCACGCTAGGTCATCTTTGGATATAAACAATTAGTGGGATGGACTAGATTGGTGGCTCTTGGCATTCTATTCTTACACACAGACAGAAACCAAAGGCTAGTTTACTCCTGAAACAGACTACAACATTTAATACTCCAAAATTATTAATGTCTTAACTGTTGTGGAAATTCCATTAAGACTATATGTATATTCCTCCATCAGTATTTTTAACCCACTTCTGCAATACATAACTGTTCAACTGTTTAGCAAAATGGTCTCAATAACTGAGAAGACCTTCAGGAGAGATTTAGAAAATTGATAAGAATTAACAAGGGAGGTAATTGTCACTCCATTATTGGAGATTTAAATATGCATTCATCACTAATTCACCCAACAAACATCTGAGTGCCCATTATGAGCCAGGCTTTGTGATAATCACTAGAGATAAAAAGATGAATAAGACATGGTCCCCTTCCTAGAGGAGCTTGTAATTTAGTGGGGAAGACAGACATATAAACCAGATAAATTATATTACAACATAAGTACTATAACAGAGATATGAACAAAGTGCTGTATTAGAAGGGAGGGTAAAGGTACGAACTGGCTAATGACCAAGTCGTCTACCAATTTTGTGCAAGAACTACCATATTTACTGCAAACACAATCTCATGCTCAATCAATATTTAGGAAGGAGTAGAAATGTAGAGTTAAAAAAAAAAAAAAAAAAAGTTGGCACCCAAATCAGAATGCCTGCATTCAAATCTAGTCCTTTCACTCATTAGCTGTGACTTTGGGAAGTCACTCCATCTCTATTAGCCTAAGTTTCCTTATCTGTAAAATGGGAATTAGCAACTACTTCAAAGGTACCTAGAGTTTAAAATCAGAACACATGAAAGTACATGCATAGTATTTATAAGCATATTCATTAATTTCAAAAATCCAGTAGCAATTAAGTACTAATATTTATAGTTAAAATCATCTTAATGATAATGAAAATGTAAATGTGAACCTAATGAATGTAATATTTACTGCTCATTCTTTGGAACGAAAGTGAAACACACTTGTTTTCTGATTCATTCAAAGCAACATGGCTTAAAACATTTTAATTTTAGGTTACTAGAGAATTTAAGACTAGGGAAACTGATAAGCTATTTATGGATTTAAATAAGTAGGTAATTTCAGTTACATTATAAGGGAATTTTATAATAATTTCTAAAAATCAGGCTAAAATTTACTAGTCAAATTATAAAGCCAAAAATCAGCATGGAGATTTAACTGGCCTTTGAAAGATTTTCTTTCTTTATAATACCTGTTTGGTGTAAAGAGAAGAAACGTGAGCCTCTGCCAATTTGGCACCTTTCACGACTACTAAAAAGAAAAGAAAACAAACTTACCTAATGAATCAGAATAGCACATAGTCAACATACAAAGACTACATAAAAATATATCACAGATCTAAGTAAAGAAGTTTTTGAGTAAAGTCACTATTTTGACAAAAGAAATCGATTTTGAAACTTTAAATATTAAGACATGTACCAAATGTAAGCCAAAACATTCCTATGAAATAGTATTACCATCAAGAACATATATACAACTTTAACCCTAAGTGTGGGAGGAAAAAAACAAAAGAGGAACGGCATCCATTAGTTATCCCACTGACAGAGGATTATGGTGTTGGAATTACAGTTTGTGACTGTGAGGAGCCCAGTACGGGAAGAAAGTTGATTTTTTTTTAATGTGACACTGAATATAATCACTATAATCTCAGGAGGGGAAGAAACACTTGCAAATGAAATGATAAATTTTGAAAGGTAAATATGTAATCTCCCACCCCCTCATTCTACAAAGAATGCATTTATTTCCTGAAACTGCTGTATCAACTTTCAACGATCATGTTCATTTGCCAGAGAAATCCACTTAAAAGTCACAATACTGTTGCAAATGTCAAAGATTTTTATACAAGTATAGGAAATGCACACTTAAAATATCAGACTGGAACACTTACCAAACAGTGTTTTCCTAAAGTAGTATCTATAGTACATTTCTTTATTCATACATCTTCAAATGGTCAAGTTTTCTTTCATACATCCAAAATGTAATGTGATGTTTTCTTATTCACCAAATGTTAGCTCTACTTGAAGTCTGGTTCCAAACTAATCAGCCTGCTTTTAAATTTTAAGACATCTGTTGAAAATTTATAGGATCAAACCAAACTGAAGTGGTATAAATTTTTTACATTGGATTGTACATTATTGTAAAGGTACCAGTAACCATTATTAATAAATTAGTGATTATAGCTCCTTTTGTGATAATTGGGGGGAAGGGTAGATCACCATCTGGAATGGTCTATTTATTTTAATTTTTTTTTTCTTTTCTTTCCTTTTTTTTTTCTTTTTTCTTTTTTAAAATCAAGGAACATTGTCTTGGTCTTTGTGGGGGTTTTCTGTCATTGTTTTTTTTTTTTTTTTCTTTTCTTTTCAAGAGACCATTCCACTTTATTTTTAACATCTGAATGCATAAGGACTCATATGCAAAGCAGTCATACACCGTTATCATTAAAACCCATATGGTAAAATACATACACAAGTCCAACAAAAGGCTAATACATAGTAAAGCCTAAGCATACTACTATGTAATATTATGAATACATAACTTGGAGACTTTAGTTAGAGTACTATGTTATCTATTCATTTTTGAAAACATTCATTAAGATTTTAAATGCAAATTCATTCCTTATTTGGAGTAAAACAAAATCCTCTAAGTTATAACAAGTATTGGTCGTAAGGTTTTAGACCTATTCATTAAATTACAAAGAACCCAAAGAATTCCGTAATGTTCAGTAGAAGTATGTAATAAAAACATTGCATATGTTTCTAGTGTGATGTCTTTAGCAATTGTTTACTGAAATAAAATGCAAACATCAATCTTTCAAAATACAGGATCAGAAGGTAGTT
This sequence comes from Lutra lutra, assembly GCF_902655055.1. Taxonomy (NCBI): domain Eukaryota; kingdom Metazoa; phylum Chordata; class Mammalia; order Carnivora; family Mustelidae; genus Lutra; species Lutra lutra. Next base: position 172,369,247 of record NC_062280.1, read on the forward strand.
TTCTTCTCTTCTATTTGTGAAATCCATCTTCATCACATTTTACCAAAAAAATTGTTTTTACAAATATGTAAAAGTACATTAGATAATACTAATGAAACACAGGTAGAGTTCTAGCATATGCAGATCAATGATCAGTCAAATCATCTTCTCCAAGAACGAGATTCATTGTCCTCTTCTTCTTCATCATCATCTTGAAGTAATGAGTCATCCACCAAAGACTCTTCCTGAAACTTTAGGTTAAAATGCATTTAGGAATTTACCCAAAAAAAAAAGAAAAGAAAAAAGGTAACACTTTTAAATACTGATTTCTCTCAAAAGAGGCGAATACAAAAGGTATTTCTATAGCTACAATTTTCAAGAACAAAGAAAAGCAACCTTTATCCACTCAATGGTTTCTCTACAATATCTATTCTATGGTTTATATTGAACAGGCACTAAAAAAATATCCAAGTAAGCCTTTTACATGCCATTTCTCCTGCCTCACTTGATCAAATTATGCCATCTTCTACACCTACAAAACAGTGCTCAATACCTTTAGTTTTTTAAAAAAAGAAAACATCAATAAATGTTCTCTGACTTACCCTGTCTAACCCTGGACACTAAATCAACCAATAACTTGTAGAAACATCTATCAAGATTTATAGATTTATATTTTTTTCTGCTATATGAAACAAACATTTCTTTTATAGCATTCTTTGCTTTTCCCCATTCCCTTCATAAAAGCTTCTCAGACTGCTTTTCAAACTTTTCAAAATACCTAATACCAGGAGCTCTCCTGCTTTTCTCCCCATTCAATTCAAACTCATGGAAGGACAAAGGTATAATCTAAAATATAAAATGACAAATCATGTATATGAGTTTCAAAATACACATTTTATTCTTGCATTTGACTATGGATATGTATAACAGCCTCGAATGCTCTTCAAACAAAATGAAGTGCCATTAAGAAAATCTAACAAAGGTAAAACATGGAATCATTGTTTCCCCACCTTACCTTTATTAACCTCAACTTTTTCCTATAGCTTATTTCATGATCAAATAAAATAGAGTTATGTTTATGTTTATGATTTCAAAGGGCTCTCCCACTTCATTGTTCTTTATGTTCACACCTCTCAGCCATCATACTAATTGCTGTACCCAAGAAAAATGGACTGTTCAACACCTATTCCCCTTCCACACCTAAAATGCCTCTCTCAACTCTATTCCCAGTCACAGCTCTTGGTTATGGAAAGCTTTTTTTATCACTTAGGGTTCAGCTCTACTGTCACCACCATCTTCAAGACTCTTTTGGTCAGAAATAATCACTCCTTCCCCAGGGTTCCCACAGCGTATTGTTCAGATCTCTTATTGAGTGTATCACTCTGCCTTTCATTATAATTAGTTTCTTATGTGTCTGTCACCACCCCCCTTTCCCGATTAAAGCTCCTTGATGATAGGGACCGTGTCTTATTCATTTTTGTGCCTATCACAGTATCTACCATATAGAAGGCATTCACTCTAATGAACTAAAACGGTATGAATTAAAATAAAGGAAACCTGAAATGTTAAATAAAGCAAATAAGTAGGAGATATACTCTAAAACTTAAAATATTACAAGATTTCCTGTGGATAAAAATCTAAAGAATAATTATTGTGTCCTAAGAGTAAATGAAAACTGAGTATATATATGATTTTCTTTTTTTCTTTCTTTTTTTGGATTAGTAATCCATAGTTCTCATTAACCCAGAAAATTTAAAGCTGGTCTGCATTTATCTGACATCCCCTGCCTGGAATATGGCTCAGGAATAAAATTTTATGTTAAAATCACAGCCATAAAATCATATTTCATATAAAAATGTGAACATTTAAGATCCAACACAAATTAAAAAAAAAAAAAACATACTTCCTCTTCATCAGGTTCAACTTCTTCTGTTTCAACAGCTGAAATATTAGTTATTGGTTTATTCCATGCCAGTTTTAGATCCTGCCCTTTGAAACGAGCTCCATGAACTGCAGCCTAAAATAATTAAGAACATTAGAATGCAGAATATTAATAATTTCTAAACAATGTTATAGTATCTAATATTTAAATTAGTAAAACAAAAGAGAAGATACCTATCCATTAACTCTGTGGTTATTTCTCCATTTACTGTTTATTATTATAATTTATAATTTACTTTTTATGGTTATTTACTTCTAAAATCAGCTTTGTTTTTGGAAATAACTTTAAAAAGAAAATGAGAACACTTTCTCATGATTGAGCAGAGCTATTCTACAAATGGCCAGTATCTGACTATAACTATGTCTACATGTTTACAATACAATGATAATGGCTATTAAAGGCAACAATCTCAAGACATTTCAAGATCCTGGCTGTAGGTTCTGAACTGAAGTCCAAATTAGGATCAGCAGGCTAAACGTACTTTACTGTATTTTAATTCTTGTTAATTTATGAATGACATATATAGTAACTACAAACTAGAAACCTTTAACAGATATAAGAATACTTCTGCATGCGTAAAGTATCACATTATTTTAAAATTACATCAATAAGGTATCACATTATCTTTAAATATGATGCTCTACATGTATCACTCTTACGAAACCTAAGTATCTCCATGAAGAAAAAAAACCCTGAATGTTTCTACTGAAACTAAAGTATTTCCTACAAAGCTTTCAGAACTATGTAAGGTAAAAGTCAAACTTAGTATCTGCTAAATTAAGTGATTAGGAAATGTGCAAATTAAAATAACATGAACAAATATAAATGAATGTTAGCAACATACCAGAATAACTCAGTCATGAAAGATTTATAGCACAACCTCATAGTATAATGTGAAATCCAGAAACAATTACATGTTCAACAACACCTAACCATGAGTTGTGTGATATTTAAGTCTCCAGGTATAAATTTTAAATCTGCACATGTAAATCTATTATAAATTTAAGAGATTTCATACCTATTACAAAATGCAGCTCAGGGTTTTTAGTCCATGGCCTCACCACAATGTCATAAAATTAAAAAAATTTTTAAGTATTTATATATGATATTTAAGTTTAGAAACGACTTGTAATTTTTTAAAGCTAAAACTATTACATAAAAATATATTACTATAAGAAATTCCAATAGTGTCATGCAAAATGTCTACTCATAAAGCTCATCTTTTCATCCAGTTAAAAAAGGCCAAAAATTTTCTCTAAGTTCTTAAGTTCTATAAGTTCTTAACATTTCTGATGACCTAATACTGTAATTCTCTGTATTTAGCACATATATCTTCAAATTTATAAGGTGAGTCTACAACCCTCTAAAGTTTTTAACATTTTATAGGATGATTTCAAAGCTAGGTATATTTAACATTTTATCAACATTGGCCATTAGAAATATTTGACTTTTTGGCTATATAAATTTGAGATAACTGAGTTCTTCCTTTTTAAATATATAAATTTAAGTAATTTGTAACATAAAATCTTTAATGTTTAAAAAATTCTATAATCTACCCATTTTATTTTTTTAAAAATTCCAAAATTTCTGGTTACATAATGTAAAATATCATAATCCATGACTGTCCTATCCTGAAGAGATATTCTATGAAGAGTTTGGAAAAAAGTCCTGCAACCCACTAAAAAAAGTCCTATGCACTTATGAAGAGTGTTCATGTATATACATATATAGGATATGTACATGGGAACATACTTTACTGGTCTCACACCTCATTCTTATATTATTAATTCAATTATTTCACAGACCCTTTCCATAGCCATAACAATAGATATTTCACTTTTCTTGAATGGCTACTTACATACACACACACCTACACCATATTTAAACTAATTTCTTGAATGGAACTTTGTCCTATTTGTTTGGCAAAATATTCTTTTCTCAACTGGATCTTGATTTTACAATTACAATGTATGTTTTTACTAAAGGGAAAGGGGCTGCTGCTGTTCTTTTTGTCATAAACTTAAATAAGTAAGTTTAAATTTTCATGTACTGTAATTTATCCGTGTTTACCTTTATGGCTTCCAGATTGTGCCAGTCCTTTAAAAAGCCCCCTCCACACTAAAATTACTTTTAGGAATCCCCAGCTTTTTACTAGTCATATGTACAGAAAAAAGAAAAAACTTTTATGCACCTTTATTTTGATACCAAAAATAAAGGCATGATGTATAATTTTTTCCTAATAGCCAAATGTCGTAACATTATTTTCAGATTACTCAGTAAATTTAAATTTCCTGATTTAAATAAAATATCTCCTTGTAATCCTCTACAATTCTTTCATACATTCAGGTCTTTTTCTGAACTATTTTATTATCTGTCTATCCATACCATTACTATATTAATTATTTCACAATGAATTTGGTATCACTCTTCATCTTTTTCAGAATATTCTTAGTTATTCTGACATTATTTTGTCCTTATGCTCCCTGGAATATTTTGGCCAAGTCCAGTATCACACTGTCTTACTATTACTTAATAGTATAATATCAACTAGGTCAATGCTTTTCAATACCGTGGCAGTCACTTCAAGAGTTCTGTAACCATTTTATTAAAATGTACATTTAAAAATGAACTTTGTAACTACTTACAAAACGTTAACAAAAACATCATGTTTAAATGTATTCTACAGGATGCTTATTTGAGCAAGGTGGTAGTGATTATAAAGGTGGAAGTGGGGCTAACTGTAAAAATAAACAAAATAAAGAAAAGTGGGGAAAATAACTCCAGAAGATAAAATTAAATTTGCTCATCTTAATGAAAATAGTTGATAATTTCAATGAAAAACCACCAAAGTAGGGGTGCCTGGGTGGCTCAGTGGGTTAATGCCTCTGCCTTCGGCTCAGGTCATGATCCCGGAGTCCTGGGATCGAGCCCCACATCAGGCTCTCTGCTCAGCAGGAAGCCTGCTTCCCTTCCTCTCTCTCTGCCTGCCTCTCTGTCTACTTGTGATCTCTGTCTGTCAAATAAATAAATTAAAAAAAAAAAAAACCGTAAAAAAACCCACACACACCAAAGTACCAAAATAAAGCCAAAAAAGAAAAAAATATATATATATAGGGACTCCTGGGTGTCTCAGTTGGTTGAGTATCTGCCTTCAGCTCAGGTCATGATCCCAGGGTCCTGAGACCAAGTCCCGCATCCACTGGGCTCCTTGCTCTGCGCAGAGCCTACTTCTCCCAGGGCCTGCTGCTCCCCCTGCTTGTGCTCACTCTCCCTCTCCCCTTCTGATAAATAAATTAAATCTTTTTAAAAAAGCAATAAATAAATCTTTTCTACAGAAAAGAAAAAGGTTTTAAAAAGATACATGGATCTAGGGGCGCCTGGGTGGCTCAGTGGGTTAAGCCGCTGCCTTCGGCTCAGGTCATGATCTCAGGGTCCTGGGATCAAGTCCCGCATCGGGCTCTCTGCTCAGCAGGGAGCCTGCTTCCCTCTCTCTCTCTCTCTCTCTCTCTGCCTGCCTCTCTGTCTACTTGTGATCTCTCTCTGTCAAATAAATAAATAAAATCTTAAAAAAAAAAAAAGATACATGGATCTAAATCAGTAGAAGCTGATATATTCACAGATAAACTCTATTAAACATTTAAGAAAATGTATCTCCAATGCTACTTAAAATTAACTCAGCACAAAGAAAGATGGAAAACTTTTCAGTGACTTTTTATAAAGCCAAGTAGTATTGATACCTGATGTAAGTAACACCCCTCCAGTCTACAAACAAATCTTACTTCTGAAGACTGAATTAAAACTACAAATAAATACAAGAATAAAACCTTATCATCCGCGACAACATGATGAATCTGGAGGGTTATTATGCTAAGTGAAGTAAGTCAGAGAAAGACAAATACCATATGATTTCACTTATATGCAGGATATAAAAAACAAAGCAAACACTCTTAAATACAGAGAACAGACTGGTGGTTGCCAGAGGGGAGATGGATAGGGGAATGGGCAAAATTATCTACAGAGGATTAAGAGGTACAACCTTTGGTTAAAAAATAAGTCACATGGATCAAGAGTATAATATAGGAAATATAATCAGTAATATTGTAATAATGTTATATGGTGACAGATGGTGACTACACTTATCATGGTGAGAAATGAGTAAGAGAATTGCCAAATCACTATGCTGTACCCCTGAAACTAATATAACATGCCTATCAATTATATTTCAATAAAGTCTTTTAGAAGTAAAAATAAATAAAAATTTTTTTAAAAAAGGAAGACTTCAGACTTCAGTGATTTATCGAAGAAAAATACAGTACCATGGGGATCTGTACCAGAAGCAAATGGTTAGTCAATCTCAGGAAACAATATAAATAGATGAGGGGGGGAACCCTCGTATTTCTATAAATACACAAAAATTACGATAACATCTCTCTCTGATCAAAACCCAAAATCACTACAGCTTCCAAAAAACAGGAATCATTTGTATTCTATCTTAATCTAAAAAGCTAGCATCATATATAATACTAAAATTATTAGAAATGTTTTCATTCATTTCATGAGCAACCCAATGAATGGAATGTCATGAGTGGAGACACAATTACTATTACTGTTTTTTAATATTTTTCTAAAGGTACCAATAAGTAACAGAAAGTAAGAAGTTATAAACATTAAAGATGGATATGGTTACCTGAAAAACCAAGGACAACAAAACTGAAAAACTATCAAAAGATAATTTGGTAAGATGGCAGCTACATATCTAATAAGAACAGACGATTGATTTTTCTACATAAAGAAGACCTCATTTAAAATAACTAGAAGTTAAATGACTCGGGGAAAACTAATATATTTATTTATGTAAAAAATTATACGCATGTTATATGTATTTCACATTAAATACTATATGTTACTATATTATATACTTATATATTATGAAATCTGCAGCATATGTATATTACCTATATCGATTTTACATATATAAATAAAATCTATATAAAGAAAACCTCTAAATGCTGTTAGAGAATAAAGGATTGAAATATAATGATGTTATAGAGGAGTATTTGTATCACGAAGATGTTCAATCTCCCATATATTATTCTATCTTTTTAGAACCTGGTAAGCTTATATAAAAAATAAACATGTAAAATCTATGAGGAAGATGCTTAAAATGAGTTAATAGGTGAGCACAATAAGAGGGAATCCAAACAACAACCCTGACAAACTATTAAAATATAAAGTTTAGCTTAATTAAAGCAGTGCAGAAGAGGCACATGAAAAGAAAACTGATCAATAGAAGAGAATGAATCCCGAACATGATCCAATAAACATGGAAAATTTTTACACACTAAGGGTAGTTCGCCTAAGTTTGGTAAACTAGCTTTTACTCAGTAAAATCAAGTAGGCTCTCTATTTCACACCTTATGCCAAATAAAAGTCATAAGAATTTTCATTGAAATGTTTAGAAATTATGAGCTAATTTTCTAGGGAAAAAATTGAAAAAAAAATAATAGAACTCAGCAAGAGAGTAAACAAATGACATTAACAGTTGACAGAAACAGAAATAAAGAGCATTTAAACAAATGTGAAAACGTTCAATTTTAATCATAAAAGTGTATTAAAACTGAAGTGAGTTGCTATTTTACCAAAATAAAACTGATACCATTCTGTGGCTCATGTACTCATGTATATTATATGAGCAAACCACTACGCAGAGTATACACTATGGCAAGTGTGTGGGGGAAAAGGCACTCTCATACATCTTTGGTGGGCAAGGAAATGTGGTACAACCTATATGAAGGGGAATGAAGGAAGCAATCTTAGAACTATCCATCAAAAATTTAAGTGCACATATCATTTCATCCAGTTATATTGTATCAAGAATATATCTATATTCATATTCACATATGTACACAGAGAAATATGCTCCAAGAATGTTCACTGCTGCACTGTAAAAGAACAAAAACAATGTAAAGGCCATCAGCATGGTTGATTAAATTTGGTACATCTATATGGGGAAAACTTCTCACTTTTCAGTCATATATGAATGTCTGAAGTACCTTATTTTGTACTTTCACTATGAAATACTATACCATTTACTGATTACAGAAAATACAGAGACATTCATTCACTCATCTAGGACAATGGTTCAGAAAATAAAAACAAAGAAATATTTGGAAATAAACATCAAAAAAGGTGGATAATCTTCTTTTCCTGGGAAGGCCTATCATTTACCTTGAGTTTATAACCTCTTACATTTTTGGTGTCAAAATTTTATTTTACAAAATGATGATGATGGTACAAGAAATTTGTTTTATATTTTATAAGCATTCATCCTTAACAAAATTAAAAACTGGCGCCTCTATATCAAACACACTAATTTTTTTAAATTCCCAAACTTCAATGGTCCCCCAAATCTAGACGTTTGGAAAACCACTGCCTTAGCCTATATTCTGTTTGGAGAAGATAAGCTTCAACTTAATTTTCTATTGTTTTCTACAACAGAAAGTTACAAAATTTTAAGAATTGTTTTGGCTTATTTGGCTTTGGATCAACAACTTCTATAACTTAATTCAAATGTTTATCATAGCAATGGTAGTTCTTCCTTTCAGGCTATTAAGTAATTCCAACTAAAATGGTATTTACTCTGAAAAGATAATTCTTATTGGATCTAACTTATTTTGTCACTTCTTCAACCCCCATAAAATTCAGTGTTTGTCATACATCAATCCCTAGTCTTTTGAATTGATTGCTATTCATTTGGAAAACATATGCATTGTATAAATATACATGTATTTATATATATATATGTACATATAAAATATATTTTTATATATAAATATGTACACATATATATAGTATGTACATATAAGTATACATATCTGAGGTGGAAAAAGCAATACCCAAGAAAGAGGCTGTATGTCAATAAATTTTCCAAGAGCCAAACTTTCAAAAATTATTTCAAAGGTAAAAAGTTTTTTTCCCTTAGCCATATAAACAAGAAGTTTTAACAAACTTATAATCATTTATATAATGACAACTACCACTGTTTTAGGACTAGTGCCTAGAAAATAGAACATAAAGAGACTTACTCAAGCTACCTAACAAAAAGAAGCTTATTTTTCAACTTATACTCAATAATACCTTTGAGAGAAAACTTGATCAAAGATCTATTTCTTAATATAACGTGTACACATACAAGTTTATAAAAGTTTTAAACTCTCATCAATAACATTTTTTACTCTGAAAAAAGATCTTTAAGTGAAACATTACCCAAAAGTAGATTTTAAAAAAACAAAACTCTAGGATCAGGAACTCCTATTCCATAAAACTATCCACCTCCTACACCACTAATCTTGACACTAGTTATTACAAGGCCCCAGCTGAGCACTTCACTGAGACTTTTCAGATCCACAGTCTTTTACTGGTTACAATGCTCCAAAGCCCAACTCCTACCAGGCTAGGTCCCTAGTAAGGTACCATTGTGTTGTCAGGGAATATTCACTACAAAGAAGACACATCAATTTACAAAGTTTTTAAAAACTTTAATTTAGACCACAATCCACTTAAAAACTTCTGAAAACTATACTACTCTTTCATTCACATTAGGTTAACTGTTTGGAACTCTTATTGCATTTTTCCAAGGACAAGATGGTACATCTATTTCTCTACAATCCTGAAGAAAGAACCCACAGGGCTAAAAATATTCCTATCAATCTCCTATACTTTATACCCATTTTCCTTTTTTTTTAAATCTTTTAAACCCCGATGGAAGACAAGGTTGCATATACTCATCCTTTATAAAGACAATTCAAGATGCATGGTTTAAGACAACCATAATAAAAGGACCCTAAAAGCTACAGCAATGTATCATGCCTGGGCAGAAAGTTATAGAGGCTTAGTTGGGGATGCTGAGCTAGGGACACGTTAAAGTTCAGCGTACTGGGACTAGGAAGCAGCAGATAAGGGATGCTTTAGAAGATCTGACATCACGATTTATCTTAGCTTCTACCTTATCTCTCATGACTCTTTCTGCCAAAGCAGACTTTGTTCTAGGCCAGCTGAGAAAAAGGATAATGGAAAGTTGGGTGGCCCTATCCCCTATGAAAGAGAAAGAAAGGAGAACTGCTAGTGTCTCAAGACAATACAACTTACTATTCATCTTGGTGACTATTCTAATTATATCATGTTATAAACAGAATTGCCTAACTCCTTTAGGACATTCTTTGTGGCCATGAATTACTTCTTATAATCTATCTACTGTCAAACTGTAGTTATTTAGTAAGTAAAAAAAATTTTCTTTATATTAAGACTTAAAAGCAATATTTACAAAACATTTAAATCTGAATTTTCAATAAATCAGATTATTTCTAATACTTACTGCTTCAGCTTCTGCTCTTGTCTTGAATGTAATTACTGCATGAAGTGAAGAGTCATCAATCTGACAATCTTCAATTTCACCATATTGCTTTAAATTAAAAAGAAGTATTTCCTCCAAATAAATATTTTGAAACATCCAAAATCCTAATGGCTTTTAAAATTACCAATAAATGTAACCCAGAATATATAACAATTCATGGTGATTAACAGAAAAAAATGATGAATAATTCATTTTAGTACTTGATATTATAAGATAAAGAATGGTCCTATTTACAATTCTATACTTTTTAGAATTAGGGAAACTTACGTTTGAATCAACTATTCCTTAAAAAAATGAAATAATAGTCACAATTGGGCTTCCTTACTGACCTTCGTAATCCTAGAATATGCTAAATTCTTTCTGAAACCGAGTATTTAATCCTCAGGATATTCTATGAGTTTTTTGTGTCATTCCCAATTTAAAGAAGGTGCCAAAAAGAAGATTCAGAGAATTTAAATAATTTTCCCAAATTTATTTAAGTTAAATAGCAGGAGAGTCTAGGTCTTTTGATTTAACATCCGAACTGACCTTGCTTTCACTCCTATTACATACTCCTCTACACAGCACACTCTAAAAAAAAACTAAATAAATTATGCTTGCTTTTATTTTGTTGGATTTTATTTTTTCTCTATGTAGAAGGATTTTTTTTATCATATTTCCTTTAGACAGCAACCTTTATCATATAAAATTCTAATCCTTTATCATTACTAATACCTGCCTTCTTTCCTACCCCAAAACAAAATAACTATAATCTCATTAAATACACACACACACACACACACCCCAGAAATTTTTTTACAGAAATCGAAAATTTCTGTAAAGATAACAATATTCTAGCATCAATCAGCTCCTTTCAGCTCTGTCAGTTACTAGCTGTTTGAATTTGAACAAGTTACTTAATCTCTTCATGGTTCATCTTCTTCATCTCTAAAGTGGGTACGTACCTCAGAGTTGTTGAGATAACGCATAATATAATGAATTACGTAAGACACTCAGTATAATACCTGCCACAAAATAAATGCTCTAAAACTTTTAGCTATTATTTTTATTATTAATACTACTACTGGTTTAGGTGGATAAATTAATGAAAGCATGTTGTTAATCACAATCTGTAACAGTTAATGGTCCTATATTAATGCAGTTTTCTTTTCTTCTGTTACTTGTCACATGTTCAAATCCCAGGTTGAGACAGAAAACTAAATTTTAAACATGCACCATTCTTAAAGACTATTTTTAAATGTGCATTACCACTACTAACTTTGAAAGGAGTTCAAATCTCTAAATACACACAAGAATCTCCACTTAGAGGCTTTGAATATTTATAAAACCAAAATCCATCCTAGTTGTCACTAAAATACATGCATAACAAACTCACTGGTTTATCTGGATTATTTTAGCATATTCTTTGCTAGTTTCTTGATTAACTATATAACTGCATGCAAAACACTTAATTATCTGAATCTCCTTTCCTTTGTGAAAGGGGTGGGAGAAGCTGGGGCGAGTAACAGGCAAAAATTGGGTTAAATTATCTCTAAGATCCTTTCTAGTTCTCTGATCCCTTTCTTTCTCCCTCTGAAACCATCAAGCATAAGACTTTCCAGACTCCTCATCCTTAAATATTAATCATTTTAGTTACTTCTTTAATGTTTTCCATTTCTTTCAATAATTCCCTATGTCCTGACAAAATATAGTTTCACCTTTGTAACTTCTATTTACAGCCTAGAATATGACTGTCAAACATCTAAATCGGAATTTCCAAAAGATTCAATCTTTTGTGTACCTATCTATAAGCTTACAGATCGTTCAAGATCTAAGCTCCAGTTTTCCTACCTTATGAAATTCTCCTATACTGTTCTTTTTCCATCATATGCCTATGTGAAAGATACTTTTCTGAGTTACTCAAGTACTTACAGTTTTTAATAAATTTAACTTGATGGTGTGGTAAATTATGTTTGCAGCTGCTTACTTTAACTGCCTTGTGTTAAAACAATATATATAAAATCTTTGAAGGTGAAGAACTGGTTATTTCTTTTGTATCCCCAGAGCAGTTACTATAGTCCTGAAGGCAAGGCGGATGCTTAGTAACTAACCTTTGGGATACCACTAAGAATCACAATATTTAAGTTGAAAAGGCCTTTAGGCAAATATAATTTCTATTCTACACACAAGCCCAATGGATCCCAGGAAGTCCAAATAAAATAATGGGTTAGCCAGGACTAGAATCTCATTCTCCTTTCTCATAGGTCTACATTAGACTCATTCCCTTTAATTGCATCCTGCCAGTGAATAGAGCCAACCTCAAGGGCACATATCAAAATTTTGTCTTATTTCATTTCGAAGGTCAGCTAGATCAAGAATATGGTATTAAGACATAAAATTCCATCTTAATTTTAGAGTATCTAGGTGGCCTTTGCAATGTGTTAAATTTTCTGTTCCATGTATATATCAAATGAAACTAAACTGTAGGACATCCCCCTCTGAAACAGCAAAATTTAAATCATTCATTTCACAATATCTGAAGGCCTACTGTTAAGAATAGCAACCTGTCTTCCAGACAGTAATTAAACAAACAAAAAATCCCTCGGTTTATTTTTTAAATAATTAGCAAAAGACTATTATGGATTAATCAAACCCTTTGGTCAGATTAAAGGGTTTAAATTACTCATATTTTCATAATTTCCCCTTCAATATCCATTATCCCCAACAATGATTATCAGTACATGTTCTGTTGGACAGTAAGAAAGTACCGCAAAATGAGGAAGAAGATCTTCTCTATCACTCTCTGTAAACGCAGAAATCTCCAATGCCCTGGGACGATGATCCACCACAGCATGACCAGGCACACCTCGACCTCGACCTCGACCCCTGCCTCGGCCATGAGCTGCACCTCGACCTCTTGAGTGAATTCCTCTACCCCGACCAGATGAAAGGATCCCTCGTTTTGCAGCCTTGAAGAGATCAGACACACAAGTTAAACATCACAATTTCTAACATAGGCCGTGTTACATATATTCTGTGAGAATAGTCAATCTTTTATACAATTTGACATCATATTCAAATACTGGCCTATGAAAGTATCTCATAATTTAAGGTAGGGTTTTAGTTTTTGGTTTTTTTAAAAAAGATTTTATTTATTTATTTGACAGAGAGGCAGAGAGGCAGGCAGGGGGTGGGGGGTGGAAGCAGGCTCCCCTCTGAGCAGAGAGCCCAACATGGGGCTGGATCCCAGGACCCTGAGATCATGACCTGAGCCGAAGGCAGAGGCTTAGCCCACTGAGCCACCCAGGTGCCCCTGAGAGTTTTAGTTTTTAAAGTGAAAGCATTTTAGGTAGCCGATACAATTAGAAAACAAAATAACATTAATTTAAACAATGTTTTGAAATTATTAAATGTGCCTTTTTCTACTAAGTTCCTACTTTCCAAGATATCAGACTGTATCATAAAAAGACCAACAATTCTTGATTTCCAAATAATACACAATGTTAAAATGTTACTTCAGCAGTTTAATACATACATAATATACAATAAATTTATTTTTCCACTTAAAACTTCTAAGTAGTGTATATGTTTGCCTGTTGACTACAGTAGGTATAATTATCTCAAATTCATCATTTTAGTCACTTATACTAACATCACTTTACAACCAATGCAGCACATAAATTTATTTTTCCACTTAAAACTTCTAAGTAGTGTATTTGTTTGCCTGTTGACTTTAGTAGGTATAATTATCTCAAATTCATCATTTTAGTCACTTATACTAACAACACTTTACAACCAATGTAGCACAATAACTTATATTCCACCACATTTTTCTATATGAATAGTATACTATTCCTTCACTGCACAAATATTTAACAAGTACTTCCTATATGAAAGTCCTTTCCTTTCTGAAACTCAAATCCTAGAGGGGTAAGAGACCTTTAGCAACCAAGTTACTTAGTAGTACTAATGAGAAGTAAAGCAAAGAGTAAGGAAATGCTTTAAAGACTTGAACAGAACATTAAAGACTGGCAATGAGTAAGATACTAGAATGAAAGCTCCGTGAGGATATTTACTTGTTTTATTTTCTACTTGATCCCTAGCACTTACAACAGGAGCTGAAAGACTAGATATTTAATGTGTTCAGTGAATCAAAGAAGACACAAAGAACAAAAAACATAAGGGTGTGGAGTGGGGGCTACAGCATGAACAAAGCAATCAAATTTGAAAGAAACATGGTACATCCAAGAATACAGGAAATGCAGTGCAACTGGACTACATGGGATGAAAAAATGAAGCTAGAGAGATAGGCAGAACCAGATCACGAAAAATTTTAAGGACAACAATTAAGGATTTTTAATTTTATCCCAAGAGCCAAGAAAATCAGTTAAAACATTTTAAACACAAAAGCAGAGTGATACCATCAAATTGGTATTTAACATGTTATTCTGACTAGTTTTAAGAACAGAGTAGAAAAAAGTAAGAACAAGCTGGGAAACCAGTCAGTAGGCTACTAAAATAGCTCCAACAACAAGATGGAAGCTTCGTCTACAGTGGTGGCATAGAGGTAAATATATTTTAAGATACATTTGGAGGTAATATGTATAAAACTTGATAATTAATTGATATGGACAATGAAGGAAAGGGAGGAATCAATGAAGATTCCCAGATTTCTGGTTTGGGTAACTGTATAGATGGAATTTAGGGGCAAGACAAATTCAATTTTGAACAGGTTGAGTCTGAGGATGTGAAGTATCCAAGTAGAAATGTCAAGTAGGCACCACTGGCAAATCTCTTTAAGTATAAATATTTGTTTGTTCATCTCAAGACAGTTCTTTTTTTTTTTTTTTTAAAGATTTTATTTATTTATTTGACAGAGAGAAATCACAAGTAAGCAGAGAGGCAGGCAGAGAGGAGGAAGCAGGCTCCCTGCTGAACAGAAAGCCCGATGTGGGGCTCGAACCCAGGACCTGGGATCATGACCTGAGTCGAAGGCAGCGGCTTAACCCACTGAGCCACCCAGGCGCCCTCAAGACAGTTCATCTTAACATTTGCTAAAATAATTATCTAAAACCCAAATAATAAACTTCACAGGTCAAGGATTAATGTTCATAATGGAGCAGCATATACAGACTTATGCTCTGAGCAACACTATCTCAAAATATTCCCTGAAAAAGAGGATTTATGAACAAATCTGAGCAATACTGAATATGTATATTTAGGGATTCACGAACCAAAAATCTCTAAAGAAACCCTATGGCAACAAGCATGTTTAATATAAACTTTTCCAAGTTTATTTGGCCTCAAAAGCTTTTTGCACTAATATGTTAACAAAAAATGGAATTGGTATGGTCAGTGACACACTCTGGGAAATAATACATTACTGCATATTCCAACGGTAACTACAAACTGAAGTCTAGCCATCATACAAGTAAACCAGAAAATGCCATTCAGCATTTAGTTTTATTATGATAAAGAAACAAAGCATGGACTAATAAAGATTACTGGTAGAACCACTATTTATTTACTAAAATTTCTGAGCCAAAATTTAAAAAATAACCTGTTTTTTAAAGTATCACCAACAAATAATGAATTCTGGAACACTGAAATTTAAAAAAATAAATAAAAAATAAAATAAAGTGCCACCAACATAGGCAAGTAATCTCCATAATAAAGAAAAAACAATTTCTATATTAACTGAAAGAAATCTATCTTTTTCAAAACCTGTTACCTTGGCCAGAACACAAAGGCAACCCTATCAAGTTTCCAGAGAATGCAAAATGTATGTAGGTTGAGAGACCATCCTGTTTCTATGACAGGCAAGATGGAGCCTTAAGACAGCACAGTGGTTTGGCTACTAAATGTTAAGTCTTTAATACCTGGATGCCAGTACTAAATTCAGAATATGTCCTATTAGAAAAAAAATCATCAAGGCGCTAACAAATTTGGGCAAAAAAAGCATAATTCTCAGATGAAGGCAAAATAATTTAAAATATAAAAAATTTTAATTGTGGCATCAATCATAAATGTACCCAAGTACCAACTGCATTAATGACATTAACATCTGTGTACTTCAAAATGTAATTCTGATTTTTAAACACTTTTTTGCTAAATGTTACAAATGCTCATTATAATGATCAATTTCACTAAATTTTTCTTATACAATTATATAGCTAAATTAGAAGTTTATTTTCTTTTATAAACATCCACAGCACCATCTATAGGCAAAACTTAAGTAAGCATGCTTTTAATACAGTTCTCCACTAAAGTCTAATCCTCACAGCAACTCAAGATAATATGTCTGTATATACACAGAATATCTATCTTTGTAATAACTGAAAAGGCTTTAATAGATCTTGGTCCCAGGGAGAAGGAGAGACTAAAATTAGGAAAAGAACCGAACTCACTAGAAGTGGAAGGACTTAGGTGTACAGGTAGAACTGCTGCCACCCCTCATTAAGTAAAGATTTTCTCTACCAGTTCTGAAAAATTTGCTAATTTCTTCTCTCTTTCCTATATCAAATCCCAGTATATATGTCACAGACTACCAACAATTATAGACTAGAATGAGGGGGATATATTTTCAAATTGGCCACCATGACTACATCTGCTCCTCTTTGGCATACTATGTAGTTGTGGTGAAACATACTTCCAGCTGTAATTCTGTATACTTTCTCCTAAGTTCAGTGACTTCTTCTCCAGCTTGCATCTTCTTATATAAATCCAGTTCTGTATCAAGCAATTCTTTCTGCATCTAGAAAATGGTAATTAATAATTTAAGTGACAAAAATATCCTGCATTTACAAAAAACTTTTTTTTTTTTTTTCCAAAGAGCTTTTATAGATTCCCATTTAATCCATACATTCCTTCTGTATCTCCAGTCCTACCACCCTAGTCCAAGCCATCAATCACTTCTGGGCTACACTACTACAATAGCTTCCTAACTTGTTCCTACTTCCATTCATTTCCCTACAGTTCATTTTCCATACAGAAGCCAGAGTGAGATTTCTATGGGCTGATACATGAAGTAATTTTCAGGAAATAACTGTGAAAAGAAAAAAACAAAAACAAAAAACAAGATGTTAATGAGCAATATATAGTATGCTTTTACATAGGAAAGAATACATACACACATACCAAGAGGGAGAGAAGAATGGGGATAGAGTGGCAGGGATCAAAGGGAAAAGGCATTCTATATATACTTTTTTAATATAATTTAACTTTCAAATCATGTTTATGTTTTATTAAAAAATAAAGTCAGCAAGAATGAAATGGAGGGGAATCCAAAATTGACTACAAATAGACATACATTTAACTTCATTAAATTGATGGCATAATCACACAAAAGGGGAAAAAAAGTAATCATAGGCCACAGTTCTAACCCTATACTCTTAGTTGAATATATTGTGAGCTTATAAAAAATGCAAATACATTTTGAATCTTTTACTTAATGGTCGGAAGTGCTATTGTTACAGCAATTCAGGAACTATGTGGAATGTATTAAATGACTGTGAAAATGAGTACTGTACTGATGTTAGTGGGAAGCAAGCTGTCATTATGGCAACAGGAGATAAAATATGGAATAAGAGGAGGAAAAGCAGCATCCTGTGGTACTGGAATCAGAAATATCAATATGAATTCATGATTTTACACATATACGTACATACACACAACACCAAGTATAAATATTGTATAACTGGAGATTTTTAAAAATCACTTACTATCACATGAAATTATCTTCCTCACTTATTCACATCCAACAGATTGATGTACTTGAATTTCCCCCCTTTTAATCAATTCAATATAAGGCTACTGGAATGTTATTTTTTTTTTAAGATCTTATTTACTCATTTCAGAGAAAGAGAGAGAACGAACAAGCAGAGGAGTAGAGACAGAAAGAGAAGCAAGACTCCCCACTGAGTAGGGAGCCAGACATGGAACTTGATTCCAGGACCCAGAGATCATGACCTGAGCCAAAGGCAGATGCTTAACCAACTGCGATACCCAGGTGCATCCGGAATGTTACCTCTGTTTATTAACCTTTTGTACTATGAACTCCTTATAAAATAAAATAAAGTTCAAATTCTTCCCTCAAGTACTTGTATCACTTTGTCCTCAAGTTATCTTTTAAAGATTATCCGTAACTATTCTCCTAATTACTGACTTTACAACTGTAATCTAAAGAATTTAAAAAATTAATAGAGACAGGATTTAAAAGATTAATAGAGTTTGCTTATCTATACATATTTACTATTAATTAATGAAGGAGGGAAAAAATGTTAGCAAAGAATAGTCAGATTTTAAGCAAAAGATATTACCTAAAAGGAAAATAATCTTAAAGCAGTGTAACATTTAAATGGTTTTTAGTAAGTAGTATAATGAAGAACAACACAAAGTAAAATACCTGAGTCTTGGTTTTTATACTTTTTGGAAGACAGCGTCCAGGAGAAACAGCTTTGACTTCATCTTTCAATTTGGTAATATTTTTTGTCAAAACCTCTAAAGTTTTCATTATTTCTGCTTTATCTTCAGACTTCATTGATTTGTTTTTCTCCAGTTTTGAAATTAACATCTGCCAAATTTTTAAAAAAGAAAAAATTAAGATACGTATTCCTCATACTATTAACAAAGCAAACACAGCAAAATAAATATAAAAATAAATAACTACTAGTTTTAGTTTATATATTTATGGCAAGGCTTACAACTTCTAAGCAGAATAACAGATTTTGGTGGTGCTATCGCAAGTCTTAATCTTGGCACACTTTGTAAAGAATTACACGTTATCACTGGTCTCTCGGAATATAAGTTCAAAGCACAAACATACGAAATTCAATCTGACCACCGAAAAGTGGTCAATTTAAAGTAATATCAGTAATTTTACTTTCCAATCCTTATGGATATTAGCGGCCCTAAGTATTCCTACTCCAAATGTAGTCTGCAGCCCAGAAAGAACCAGAGGAAGTTTTATGGCTCCCTTCACATAATGAAATCTTAAAAAATTACTTACTTTCTTTGTCACAGGGAACAATAACTGGCTAACGTAAGACTGATATCCCCAACATGGACAGGAATCAAAAGATAAACAAGGCAATATGGGGTAGAAGATACCACATATTACAGGTTTTCTCAGTCAAGCTGGTTTCAGTTTGTAAAGTACTGTAATTTCTCTTTACCAAGTATATCCAAATTTAAATTAGAAATTATAAGTGAAAATGTAAGAAGTTTCTGCATTTTCAATATTTTGAAATGTCGTAACTTTTATTACTAGACATAATCAAAAACTGACACTAATTAAATGTCACAGAGCAACCCTGTACAAAATACTGCAAACCATGCAATTTTACATTTTTCTAGCAGCCACATTAAAAAGACTTTAAAAAACCCAAACCAGTAAAGTTAATACTGTGTTTAACTCAATATATCAAAATGCTATAAATACTGTTTAACTCAATATATCAAAATGCTATATTTCAAAAAAATTTACTGAGATGTTTTACTTTTTTCCTTCATATTACATCTTTGAAATCTAGTATGCATTTTATATCCACAGAGCTCATAACAATTTAGACAAGACTTTTCTCAAGTACTCAAAAGTTGGATGAAGCTACTACCTACCATACTGGACGACACAAAACTAGAGGATTCCAAGCCAATTAAAGAAAGATACATATCTCAACAGAAAAAAAACCTGAGAAAAAGGTTCTAATTCACTATCAGTAGACAAACTACTATGCAGCAACATATCTTGATAAACACTCATTTTCACTTCAAGTTGACCACCCGAGCTCCCTGAAATCACTCCAAATCCCAGTTCACCATTTAATGCTCTTCATCCTCAATACATTAATCAACTGATATATATACCTTATCACAGACAAATATTTCAGTTTTACCCTTCCCAATTATGTGAAATATATTTCTTAGGATTAGCTATATAGTGTCAAATTAAATTTACTTAAAATTAAAAGAACATAAATATATTTTGCCAAGTCTAATATTTTACCTTCTGTGTTTCAATGTGCTTTTCTAAAATTTCTTGTTTCCTTTTCCTTACATCTTGCTGAAGTTTCAGTGCCTCCTAGTGAAAGAGACCAAGAATATCACTAGAATATTTACTGTGTATTTTTCTGATAAACAGATATTCCAGAGGAAAGAAATGGTTGTAGATGCAGCAGTTTGGCAACAATTAAATGTAAAGCTTACAAGTTAAATACGTATGTAAGTTTCAAGAGAATCCTTCAAACCAAAATTAATACCTATTATTACACTATGAAAAACAGAGAAGTTCAGTGGCAGCCAACATACACTTTTTAGTTCTGTCTTGTGATAAGTCTTGAAAAAACACATATATGCAGAAAAGCTTTCCTACGTGCACATTTTGGACACTATTATCTGTATTTACCTGTTTTTTTTTCTGTGCTTCATTATTATCAACTGCAGAGGTGGAAACGAGTAAGGTTTTCTGCGCAGCCTTCAAAGCAGCTGGATTATATACTGTTTTAGTTAGGCCAGTAGATGTAGACAACACCTACCAATACAAATTCAATTTATTAAAAAATGTATTAAGCATTCATGATACCTGTCTTTTCTACAAAACCCAATTTTAAAACACTTTTGTCAAAAATCAGTACACTGAAATAAATGTATTATTTAAATAATTGTAACATTATCAACTAAACCACATTTAGTGATTTGAAAGGGTATGACTGAGGCATAAACTATAAAATTAAAAAAACTAAACAGCATATACCTATAGAAAAAAAAGAACATACAAAAACTGAAAATCAAGAAAAAAACACTGCAATTACTCTATCACTGTGAAAATATTAGTTGCTAAAAACATTTACTTAATATCCCTAGTGACTAGAGCAAACACTGTACACAAGAGCATGACACAGGAGGAAACTGGATACTGTCCCTCAATTTAACATGATCATTCACGATTTATAGTTCTGAAATTAACCTTTGTTGAGAACTTAAGAAACTGCTTTCTTTCTCCATTCCTTTTGATGCATTGATCCCTCTGTTTTAAGTGACCCTATTCCCTTAAACCTAGCTCAAGTTCAGCACCAAATGGTCAAGACCTCCACAAACCCCTAATTATTTATTTCTTCTACCCAGATCCTTCCATGAAATTTTATTCCTACGGCTATTCAAACACCTAACTAAAATGACCTAATGATGTATTAATTTATGTGTCCGTCTCTTCAGTAAAACCACCAAAACCACGTCTTTCTCCTCTTTGCACTTCTTCTAGTACCTAAACCTTGTTACCAACTGATTATGTGACTCTGGGTAACTTCAAGCATCTTCTTTGGGCCTCAGTTTGTTCATCTATAAAATGAGAATGTTTAAGTTGATGGCATCTAATGTCCTTACAAACTCAACAATTCATTCCATGAGGGTACAGCTTTTTTTTGCTTCATTCACCGCTCTATCTTCAGTGCCTAGAACAGTGCCAGGGCATGTAGTAAACACTCAATGAATAGTTTTGCACTAAATTAAACTGAAATGATGATAGATTGAAGTGTACAATCTACACAAGGGTCATTCATGAAAATAAAAGTGTATAGGCCACCTTTTTCGTTCTTCAAAAGCAGGAAGCTGTAGGTTCCAGGGTGTGGCCAGTTACCAGTTTTTAAGAAAGGAGTCTAGAGATCCCTTAAGAGTAATCTATGAATGTTATAAAAACTAAACATGGAACCATATGTGTGAACAATGTAACTTTCCAGAGGAAAAAAAAACACAGTTTCCAAAGTGTTAAGGGAGTTCCCTTCTTAAAATAGGTTAAAAGAACTACACAAACAGAAGATTATCAGTGAGAAAAAGCCCAACCTTTTAGCTACTAAAATATAAACATCTGGGCCTATCAGAGAAGTACCAGACACTATTTTCTAATGTGCTTTCATGAAGTTAGATTAGTAAACATCACAAAGATTAGACAATTCATCACTAGTCTAAGTATTCAAGAATGTTTTAGCCTCCAAGTAACATAAAAACCTAGAATACTATTAATTATACTGGTTCTACACAATAAAACTGATGTTTAAAAATAAAGGTTCTTTATAATACTTGAGGTGTATCAAATCTGACTGATAATTTTCTTCAATAACGAAAAATAATACTCAGATATCACTAAAATTAATGAAACGGTTGCCTTCGGTAATATATGGAGTAAATACATATTTACTTTGCAGTCTAACTTCAGTCACCATTCTCTGTAATATCAGAAAAAAAATTTCTTCTAAACTACCTTACCATACCACGTGATGCTAAACTGCACGATCATACAAGGATGACAGAATAACTTTATAGAGAAACACAAGATAATGTGCTAAAGACAGTCTGAGTGTCTCATAAACTGTTTCCTTCAGAGTGCGCCATAAAGAGTTGAAAAGTTGTGACCAACAAGATTTTTATACTCAAATAAGTTGGAAATAATACAAACCTACTTTCTAGTTTCAAGATGCATTTTACCATAAAAGCTGTGAGAAGGCCTGAAGTAAAGAAACCCATGTAACTTGTTTAATTTGGCATTTCTCCAATGTCAGTGAGAAGGGAACACTCCTTTTCAAAGTATACTTGTTAACATCTGATACCAGACTAAGGAATACTGATTTGAAGTGAATAAAACTATATGACAAGAATGAGAAGACTCCTTTACTCCTAAAAGCATCTCACCTCCTTGTTTTATCTAGGAACTGCCTTCTATTCTCTCTACACAGAACATTAGTTGGCATATTTCACGGAGTTCAAGACTTCACTATGAAACACATTATCACAATGTACCCTACTAAAGACAAAAATGTTACCAATTATAGCCTCAAACACAAATAAGATGTAGCCTAATTCAGAGGTGTTGAAAGGTGAAAATAAAATGTCTTATAAACAATGAACTATATGATCACAAAAACTGCTCAGTATTTGAATCTATTTGGTTCTAGAGTTTAGACAGTAAGAGTATGAATAGCAAGGGATATCTGTATTTTCAATAGACAAAGATGGAGTTGTGATAAAAGAGAAGAAAATCTGTTAAGAATGAAACCAGTGGAAGGACATGACAAATCCAAAAGAATAGAAGGTGCTACAACTCCTGAGAACAAAGTTAAAGCACAGGTGGTGGCTTTTCAAACAATCACACCTTCTCTATTTTCCAAATGGGTTTCTGCCTGCACTGTATTTTTTTTTTTTTTATATATATTGACCTTACTGAATTCACCTATTAATTCCAAAGGTTGGTGAATTCCTTTGGATTTTTCACATATATGATGTCATCTGCGAGTAAATATAGTTTTGTTTCTTCTTTTGCCATCTTTTCACCATTTATTTCATTTTCTTGCCTTACTATACTGGTTAGGCCCTACACTTAAAAAAGTGATGATTTCAAGAAGAGATCTTGTTCCTGATCTCAAGAAGAAAATCATTCAATATTCCACTATTCAGTATTTTAGCTCTAGAGGTTTTATGAAGAAAAACTTTATCAAATTAAGGAAGTTTCTATTCTTATTTTGTGTGCTGTTTTTTGTGACTAAGTAATAAATTTCATCATATGCTTTTTCTACTGATATAATCATAGGAGGTTCTTCCCACTTTTCTCCCCCTTTTTCTGTTAATGTGGTAAGTTAAGTGGATTTTCAAATGTTAACTCAATCTTGCATTTCTGGAATAAATTCTACCTGGCCAGCACCTATTTTCTTTCTTCTTATCACTGAGAACTTGCTAATATTTAGCTTAGGATTTTTAGGTATACATTCATGAGCTATTGCTTATAATTATCCCTGATCTTAATATACTTGTTAGGTTTGGTGTCAAAGGTTTGTTGAATTCAAAAAGTGAGCTGAAAAGTATCATATATGCTTTGTTATTAAAATGTACATACCACTACTACCTCTCACTTTCCAAGACAAAAGTCAATTTCTTAACAAGACAAGTTACAATCCATTAACACCTCTTTATCTTATTTCCTATGTAAATTATTATCAGACGTAACTACTATTAATTCTTGTAAATAAAAAGAAAAACAGGGGCGCCTGGGTGGCTCAGTGGGTTAAGCCGCTGCCTTCGGCTCAGGTCATGATCTCAGGGTCCTGGGATCGAGTTCTACATCGAGCTCCCTGCTCATCGGGGAGCCTGCTTTCCTCTCTCTCTCTCTCTCTGCCTGCCTCTCTACTTGTGATCTCTCTCTGTCAAATAAATAAATAAAATCTTTAAAAAAAAAAATCTTGGTAATAATTCTGACTAAATAATCCAGGTAATAATCCTGAGAGAGATCAATGCATTTAAAAAAAAAAATCAGGGGCACCTGGGTGGCTCAGCCATTGGAGCATCTGCCTTCGGCTCAGGTCGTGATCCCAGAGTTATGGGATCGAGCCCTGCATCAGGCTCCCTGCTCAGCAGAGAGCCAGAAGCTCCCTGCTTCTCCCTCTCCCACTCCCCCTGCTTGTGTTCCCTCTCTTACTATCTCACTTTCTGTCAAATAAATAAAATCTTAAAAAAAAATCAAAAGTATTCAATAACAGTTACGAAAAGAAACTCAAGAAATTCCTTAACTGTTATATTTAAAGTAGCAAAATTACAAAACAAATGAAAATTAAAACATCAGAGAGTTACTTAGATGGCTGCATTTTTTAGTTAAGGAAACTGAGAGAGTAAGCTTTGTTCAGGATCATACCTAATGTCAGCTGTTAACTCAACAGCTGAAGTCTCCAAATGACTCAAAATGTTCCTTCAGTATACCACACAATTTCCCTTTTAAAAGTCCATGGTGCATATGTTAACATATCATATTGCAAAGAGACAAAGATACATATTTTTAGATTTAAAAAAGGTCGGGGGGGGGGAGAGAAAGAAACTATTGCTAAGCTGCTAAGGAACAATAACATCCTACACCTGAAACTGATAATGATACACAAACCTTAAATATTCATGTAATTAATCATTTTACTTTCTTAGTTAAGAAGGGTCTTAGGGAGATAATTTGGACAGTCTTAAGTCTTTCTGTAGACTAATCAAGGCAGTACAGACAGATGCCACCTTTATTCTTAATAAATCACTCTATCTTGAGAAGTACTCAAACGTCATTTCACTGATCACTCTTTCCAAATCATACTATTTAACAGCTATTCCAGTATCTTAAGATTTCAGTGTATAAATTAGGTTTTAAGTTTTCTCTCTCAACATAAAAATGGACTTTTAGAATAAAGAATCACTGAAGGGTTTACTCAGTGTTGTTCAGAGGAAGCGGAAATTTTTTATATTTGTATACTTACTTGCTTTCGTAACGACAGAAGACACTGTATAGGTACTAGTTTTAAGTATTTCCCAGCCTTCAATTTGATGATGGGAAACATTCTTCTATCCTTCCTAAGACTTCTCTGAATCACTAAGCTCTAAGGATTCTTCATCAAAAACCCCTACAGACTTGGGGAACGGGAACAACCAAGAATAAACAAAAACAAAACGCTATTCTATAAAGAAGTTCACTGAAGATGACTGAAAGTTACAAACTTCTAAATAACTGCTTTCCTTAAAATCTTCCTTAAAAGATTCTTTAGAGTATTTACAGTATTTCTTCATAAAAATATTATCATTAGTGATGTTTCAGTTAATGGTAACTCTATTACTAAATGTACACTATCAATTCCAAATCTGTATCTCTTTTATCCTAAAGCTATATAAAACACATTAAAAAAAAAAAACAGAAGCAAACATACAAGTTCTGTAAAAGCTATAAATTTCAGGGTCTAAATCTTGACATAAACAGATGCTAAGTATAAAGTTTTCAGAACTCTCCAGAATTGGTCATTACTAAACAAAGTGTAACAGACTTATTTTCTTTATTCCTTAGTTACTTACTATCAAGATGGATAAACCTAATCGAAGTAAATATTTAGATACTGCTAAAGTCAGTAGCATGGACTAAGATATAGACAAATACAGGGGGGGAAAAAAGGGAGGCATCATATGGGGGAAAAAATTAAAGATTTTATAGAATAGGGTAAAGAGATTTTTTCAAATCTTTAAAAGAATGACTAGAATTCACTTAGAGGAAAATGTACTCCAGGAAAATCACCACCAAAAAAAGAAAAAGAAAAAAGGCAGGAAAGAGTGAGAAATAATGAGCAGAAAAAGGCTTGCTAAGTTAAAAAGAAGATCTAACACAGAGACATAAGCCCCAAATAACTGAGATATGATATGCTATGAATCAAGCAGTTATGTAGCTGGGGAAATGAAGTTCTTAACTTCTGTAAGAAGTTAACATTAAAATAAGTCTGGGAGTACAGTGGTGGTAGTATAAACTACAGGAGCATACGGCTAGGACACCACATCCAGAGGCCAAGAAACTGAAGGTGGTGGAGAAAAAGAAGTGGATGACAAACACAAGTGAATGACTCTCAGGTTTTTAGACTGCACAACTTGGAAAATGGTGGTATAACTTCCAGAGTTGGAGTGAGGAGGAAAGGTTAATTTAGGAGGGAAATCATCATTTTTTAAGTACATTATGCCTGAAGTAATGTTGAGGTGCCCAAGACGAAAATCTGAAATAGAGAATGAGATTCAAATTCAAATTTCTCGAAATGCCTTAGTTTAACATGGCAAATAAAGAAGAGAATATACTGAAGAACCAGCAAAGAGAGGTTAGCCCTTTCATGGGATTCTCTATTTAACATATAGAGTCAACTTTCTACATAATCTTAATAATGGAAAGAGCCATGGATATAAAATAGAGGAGACCCACATTCCAGTCCTGACTCAGTAATTCCTAGTTTATCCACTGGGCCTTACCTTCCTTCTAAGGTGAGGACACAGAAATGAGAAAAATGATCTAATCCTATTCTGTGATTCCATATATCAAATAAGACTAAAGACCAGAGCATTCACTCATACCTAAATGGAAAAAATAAATAACACACCTACACAAAACTATGAGATAGGTCCATTTAATCAGTAATTACCCCATTGTTTAAAAAAAGAAATGACAAATGACAATTGTCAGGCTATGTACAATAGCTGTTAGTAATAAATAACAAATTTACATTTACATCACCCTTTCCAATTTAAAATATACTTTTAAATGAATCATTTTATTTATCCTCACAAAACTCTGTGAGCAACACAAATTTACAATCATTTCTCCAACAAGGAAAAGGAATCGGAAAGGTTAAGAGCACTGCCCAGTATCATGCGGTTAGTAAGTGAAGAGCCAGAACTCAAACTCAGGTAAAATTCCTAATTTGTGGCCTTTTCCATTAGGCTGCCAGAGTTTTCAAATTAAAATGCACAATGTCGCTAAAGAAAATATAGTAATAAAATGAGAAAATGAAAAGAAGGAAGCACATGGGACACACAGTGAGAGGCAAATATTAAAATGCTGATGCAAAAAGTAAAAAAAAAAAAAAAAGTAGGCAAATTTTTTTCTTTTTCAGCAGATGGAAAGCAAAAAGGTAGGAATAAGAGATACAGATACTATTAAGAAGCAAGAGTTTAGATCTATGAAAAAAATTAAAAAATTAAGATGCCACCTGAAAACATTTATGAAGCCAAGACAAACAGATCATGCTATTATTCTTCTTACCTTTTCAGTTGCTGAAACAGATGGCTTTGATACAAAACCCAACCTGTCCTTCACAGATAACTTAGTTACATTCTAAAAAAATTAAAATGGACATATTCAGTGTTTCCCCAAACACACAGGTCTGTTGGGATTTTGAACATTCTGATTCTACTAATATATACTAACTTGTTAAGTATACTGATGTTAATCACACAAACTTGGGCCTTTTTCAAAGACAGAGACAGAAAGAAAATGTGTGTGGAAAAACAAATAGTACGCAGTATTATGCACTCATAAAAAAATCATGATGTAAAGTAAGGTTTCAACTAGGTATTTATTAAAGTCCCTCCACTGATACAGAATCATAAATTCTTAGAATCCTATGTTGACAAGTGTGCAGAAAGTGTGAACACTGTAAATATTAGATTTGAGTAACTAAAATATCTGCCTGCTTCTTGAGCTTAAAAATAAAAGCCATTCTTTCCTAAAGTATGTTTCTATAGCCAAATACACTGTATCTGGTGATGATTTGAGGTAACAGGATGGGGAATTATTATCCCTGGGGGTTTTTTTAGTAAGTGAAAATTTATCAATTTCCGTTCTGCATGTTTCCGTATAATCTCATTATCTGACTCTTCAGGAATTACCTAGAAGACTATTTTAATAAAATAGCATCCTAACTACATCCTAATGCTTACATTGAACAACAAATGCCAAAATATCTAGAGAAAAAGAAAGCTAAGTTTCAAAGACGGAGGGTGCAGAAACGAGAAACTGCCACTCAAGCGTGGAAGGCAGTGGGAAGGGAATGACATGTGGAGAAGAGAATCTGAAACTCAGGAATGAGTGATGCAAAGTTCTGAGAACTATGTAAGTAACTTGAAACAGTATCATCAAGCATGCTAAAACCTGATGGCTTAAGCATTCCCTTCGCAAAAGCTTTTGGTGCAGTCTATTGTATCATCTTCTCTGGAATAGAAATCTAGTCAAGTAAAAGATGATGGGAAAAATAAGATTTAATATACTGAACTTCATTTTTCAGGCAGTTTTGCTTAAAATTAATTCCTTCACAAAGTGAAAGGGAACTCAAGTATTAACTAGAGAGAAGAATTTAAAATTCAAATACTATAGGAAAAACAGAATGTGAAAATCTTATGCTAGTGGTAAAAAGAAAATTTACAGGCGGAGTTCATATACGTACAGACTGTATTTCTGTATAAGATATACACAATTAACTATAATTCGAATCACAAAGGACACTAATTTGCTGAGAACCTGTTATGAGACACACACAATAAGACTTTTCATTTACCTGAGGAAGGTCTGAACTGGCACTCTGTGCTTCTGCTGGTTCAATAGTATTTGAAGGTACCGGACCCAATCGCTCTTTGACTGACTGCTTCACAACAGGCAAAATGGGCTGCTGGACTAAGGGCTGCATTACCTCAGAACAAGAAAAAAATGTTAAACAAGAGGATCAGCTCATGAACATGTCACATAACCTCTGTTATTTGTTATTACATTGCCCATGCAGACAGTTTTAAAAGTGCAGCTTATAATCAAAACCTGTCTTCCAAATTCCTTCACACACATATATAGATGTTTTTCTTTGCATAAATTAACTTATTTATAAAGGAAATAATGAACAGGAGAAAATTCAATCGAGAAACAAACTGCTATAAAATCCTCCTGTAAGCAACTGATCTATCATTAGTGACTGATTCAGTGACTGAAAAAGAGAAAAGAGGGAAGGTGGGAGGGAGAGAGGAAGGGAAGGATTTCCAAAACGAACACACAGTATGCATTTCTGGAATATGTATAAGCTACCACATACTATCTCCTATCTACTAGGGACTTTTCTATATGCTTTTTATCTTATCATCCAATGATTCTCTAAACTAGGGACTAACTTCACAATAAAGAGAACAGGTTAGGGACATTAAATAAGTTCCTTCGGTCTTCACGTTTCGGAGGTAGAGCCGGAATCTGAATTTAAGTCTACCTGACTGCAGTACTCCTGCTCTTAAACACTGTATGCTAAGAGCTTTCTGAGAAAAGCATTGAGTTTCACACAAATCTCTCTCTTACCTTTGGAGAAGTAGTTTGTAACTGCTGGGTACTTCCTTCTCTGTGCCAATAAACCTTAATAAAGCGATTGTTTAGTACCGCTTCTGTACTTGATATAGCTTTCTTTGCTTCTTCATATGTTGCAAATTGGATAAGGGCACCTTCAGGATCACCATTATAAGCAACCTAAGATTTAAAATATTAAGACCAGTGAATTCCAAAAGAATCCATTGTTTCATCCAATAAAATTCCTCAAGAGATGAAATTCTGGTTCTTCCAGGAAGTATTCTATCTTTACCCTTTCTTACACCTAGATTATTTACCACAGTTTACTTTCACTCCCAAAGAAATGTTAACTAAGGACTGTATAAAAAATGCAAACTGATACAGTAGTGAGATACCATGTTTTGCTCCTCAGTTTTGAAAATTTCCCTAAATTAATTTTACCAGGGCACTTAAATTGCAAGAGGAAAAGAATATTCTGAAAACTTTTTTGTGTCTACATCTAAATGTGGTAGATAAAATTGAATTGCTATAAAAAGATACTCAAAGATACTCAAGATTACGTAACTGTGGAGTAATATGTATACCATGGGCCCGCATATTTTTTAACATATATATATCTTTTGCGTGTGCTAACTGATAGATAGATAGATAAATACAAAAAACCTAGAATAATATATGATATATTTTTAACAATAATAGGATTATGGGGATATATGGGGAAAGGAATGAGAAGTACACAAAGAGTTAAGGTGGAAACATTTCCTTTAAATTCTATATAAACTTCTATTGCCCCGGGGCGCCTGGGTGGCTCAGTGGGTTAAGCCTCTGCCTTCAGCTCAGGTCATGATCTCGGGGTCCTGGGATCGAGTCCCGCATCGGGCTCTCTGCTAGGCAGGGAGCCTGCTTCCTCCTCTCTCTCTCTCTCTCTCTGCCTGTCTCTCTGCCTACTTGTGATCTCTCTCTGTCAAATAAATAAAATCTCTAGGGGGAAAAAAAAAAAAAACTTCTATTGCCCCACACCAAGCAAGCATCCATTTTTTCATGTTCTTTTTATATTATTATTTATTTATTTATTTTTAAAGATTTTATTTATTTATCTGACAGAGATCACAAGTAGGCGGAGAAGCAGGCAGAGGCGGCGGGGTGGGGAAGCAGGCTCTCCCGAGCAGGGAGGCTGATGCGGACGGAGCTCGATCCCAGAGCCCTGGGATCATGACCTGAGCCGAAGGCAGAGACTTTAACCCACTGAGCCACCCAGGTGCCCCTATATTATCTTTTAAATGTCAAAAAAGCAAAATTTTCCAAATAATCGACTTCAGTTGTACTCTCTAAAAGTTATTTTTAACAGGTTATGGGAAGTAATTATTTTAGTTGAAAAGAACACCATACATACTGGAAAAAAAGCCCAACATTATTACAGTATTTTTGACATATATAATGTTAACTCAATACTAAATAATCTCACAAATTACAAATACCCAACCCGAGGTCTAATTTTAGGTGAAGTCATATACAAATTACACTGATACTTAATCCTTAAGGATGTTCAAAAGTGATAGAAGAAAAGTAAATATTTAAACTAATTAAGTATTCCTTAATTAGCTGATATTTGGGCCCCCCAAAGGTTATCGTTTAAGTGCTTCCCGATATACGAGCAGCAGAAACATCCTGACTGAAGCATTCTGTTGTAATGCTTCAGAGAAACTGAGGAAATGAACCCTATTAAAGATTAGATATTCCTGGGCACCTGGGTGCCTCAGTGGATTAAGCATCTGCCTTTGGCTCAGGTCATGATCCCAGCCAGCATCCTGGGATCGAGCCCCACGGTGGTATCTCCTCTCAGTGGGAGCCTGCTTCTCCCTCTCCCTGCTTGTACTCTCTCTGTGTCAAATAAATAAAGTCTTTTTAAAAACTAAAAAATAATTTTAAAAGATTAGATTTTTCTACTCTGATTAAAGTTTGCTATAATTTGTAATAACTTCTATTAGGTAGAAAGTATATAATATGATCAATCCAAACTCCTTGCCTTCTGAGAGCAAAAAACTTACTCAAAATCACACATTGTTTTAAAAATATAGTTTCATATCATTCCAATTTTCCAAATTTAGAATGTCACCAAATTTTCCATATTCCTTTATAAAAGTATTTTTCTTACTACATTAAAATCCCTCCCTAAATAATTAAGCAAAGACCACAGAATTACTGCATAGCTCTTACCTGTAAGTTAACCAAGGTTCCAAATCGACTAAAATGTTCATTAAGTTTGCTGATATTATTTAATTCTGGAGGAACTTTTCTAAGTTCAAGTTTGGTGTTTTCATTTCCAAACTGAACCTTCTTCTGGAAGCCTGGGCTGTTTGTTCTATTAAAATTTGGCCTGTAACAAAAAATCAAGTTGATTAATATATTTATTTATAAATCCTGCCCCCTATCAAGCAGAGATTAATAAGGTTTTACAATTTAAGTTCTACTGTTTTTTCAAAACTGAAATTACTGATTGATAAAGAAAATTGAAATTTTCTTCCAAAAACTGAAATTTCCTAATTACTACTGTACATATCTTTCACAGTAGCTAACTGAGAAGGGTTCTCCTATGCCATTTATTATGTCCCACTTTGAATCCACGCCCACTTAAGCAGGAAAGGTCCAGTGCTCTTTCAGTAAATTTGCTTATACAATTTTTGTTGCACTTCTGCAAAAGCTAGCTTACTGAAATGTATCCTATTCTAAAACACTGATTAAAAACAAGGTATAACCATCTCAACCACTTTCCACCTTAAAAAAAAAAAATGTCAAAACTGTAAACCATACATTTGGCACTTGAAAAAAGGCCAAAACTGTGGCCCAGAGAGGTTACACACTTTCCTTACATCACAGAATTATAGGCAGAGCCAGAACTAGATAGTACCCATTACTAAATTTTGTTAAAGCTCTGAAAGTGTGATCCTCTCTCCTTTAACTTACAAATGTTATAAGAGAATCTTCACATGCACCCCAACATTCTGGTTCTTTCAATGATCCTCTTTCTCTGAAGCCCTTCCCTGACAACTTTAATGACTATCCAGCCTCCCCAGCTCCCCAAAAGATCACTTTCCAGCTCTTAATAGGACTTGCCTACATGCTAAAGCCTCTTCCCAAACCTGACCCAACTTCCTTCTCTAATAGTGGTCTCATGACTATCCTTTATATAGGTAGTTTTCACTGACATCTCTAAGTTAAGCAGTGTTTTTTTCTGGAGGTGGGGAAAGGAAGGAAGAGGAAAAATTGTGTCCTTGACTACGACAACACTTCTGTATGAAAATACCCTCCAAGTACCTATTAACTTACAAATATTTAGAAATCAATGTACACTATAGTGTGAGACTGCTTATAGAAAAGAATTATATAAAGCTCATTTTGAAAGAGAATACTATACTGCCAAATAATATTCCAGTATCCTAAAAATCACTATACATTAAAATTTCTCAATCCTGCCAGCTTACTTATCAAACCAGGTCTTCTTTGTAGGAGCTCCAGGCTCCCCGGAACCAATGGTTCTTTTCCTTGATTCTGAATCCACTACTATCCTCATACTGCTTTTATTAGGAGGTTTTTCTATTTGAAAAGAAAAGAGAGCACAGATTAATATTTTCTGTTTATCACAGATACTTCCTTACATGCATACTGAAAACAAAGTTCTGGCTTCTTGTCCAAATACACATTTTTAGAAGAAACAGAAATAAATGCAGATTCAAATATAATAACCTAAAGGATTTAAACTTATTCTGAATTTACTTCATATCTAACTAAAGAAGACTCAGTAATTCTTACATGTCAAATTACAATATTACTCTACAGGCCACTTCTTTTGAAGGTAGCGGTGGGGGGGAAGGGAACAGTAAAGGTAAAATCAATGTCACTGTTTTCATTGGCCATCACCCTCCCCGTAAATAAATGTACAAATAAATCAGAAATTTAAGTTTCTGATTTATTTAAGGCTTCGAGTTCATAGTTTTGAAATCAAATGCACGACCTGAATTTAACATTTATTCAAATTTAAATTTATTCAAAATTTAACATCAACCCAATGACCTTCAAGAACTGATAACTTAAAAAAAAAGAATTGATACAGTTGTGATTGAAGTTGCCTATTTAAATATCAACACAGTAACACAAAGCACACTTGATTTAGAAAGGTATTCAAGATTGAAAGCACACTTGATTTAAAAAGGTATTCAAGATTGAAATGCAGTGTAAAAGAGCTGTACACATCTGCTACTTCCAACACTTGACATTTACTTAGTTGGAATGTGACAAACAGGTACATTTAACCTGTTATTCTGAAACAACACTAAAGCTTAAAACATGCAAACCTTAATCCACATAGAAAAATATAATTTTAAAATTCTTTTTAAAGATGGATAAATTGATTGCATACCTCCTGTTCTTAATATTTCTAAACACATAACTAACCAAAATAACCTAAGGTGTTCCAGCACAACCTCTCATGGAAGGTACAACTCTGATCTCCATGCAGGAGATCATATCAATCTCTCCACCACACATGAACTCTTGTCCAGAAGTCAGTTCTCAATTTCTAACTTGTCAGTTTTCTCTGGCCATCTAGTTCTCAAAATCCTACAGGTTTCTCAAAACTCAGAGTACATACAAAGTACAAATTATCTTCATATCAAATGTACTATTAAGTCTTTCTTAAGCATTTCTATTAATGAAACTACTATTTGATTTCTGAGTCTGCCCACATCCCTTCAATTCACCTTGCATAGATTTCCTCTCATTTCTCACCGAAACAACCCTGGTCCAAACTTGCATTACTTATCACCAAGTCTAATGTACTAACTGAATTTCTGCTCCTGGAGTTCCTTCCAGTAATTCGTCCCATATAAAGATCAGTAAAATCAGTGTCCCAGAGCTCTGCTGTTTTCCTTCATCTTCAACCTCTTCCTCTAAACTGGAACTTCCCATCAACATTTAGCAAGCTCAAATTACCCCATTTTTAAATGAAATCTCATAAAACTACTTCCCCTCCAGGTACCACCATCCTTTGCTCCCCACATGCACAGCTATTTCCTAAGAAATGTTACACTTGCTAACCTGCTTCCCTGCCACCCATTCACTAATCCTCCAAAAACTGGCAGCCGCTCTCATTACTGCACTTAACTTTCTCATCCTAAATTTGCTGATGTCCTAACTTGTTGCTTAAGCTTATAAATATATCCCAGTCCTTCTCTTACTTGACCTCTTATCATTAAATGCTGTTGATCACTTCTTTTCCTATCTTCTTTGGATTTTTCAGGACTCCTCACTCCCTGCTTTTGTGCCTTCCTGACTTCATTTTCTCAGTGCCCTACTTAAGCTCCCCCTTCTCTGCCCACAGCTTCAAATACTGGTGTTCTCCAAGGTTACTTACTTGCACTTTCCAATCTCGCTCTACACAATCACCTTAAGACATCTATTACCATGGCTTCATTCATCATTTTTAGTGATTCTCAAAGGGAAGAATATGAGAAGAGTTTTCAGAACCCTTATCAGTCAGGCTTGCAGATTTGGATATGCCTCATTCCATCTTCCTATACCTCCCATAATTACTAATGGCACAGAAGAAAAGATTGAGAACCACTGTTTTACATGCTCATGATTAAAAAATCTGTATTTTCTAAACCATCTCTCTTAAGAGACCTGACGTCCAGATCTTACTTCCAACTGGACATTTCTCTTCAAACGCCCCAGGACACAACAAATTAAACACTTCCAAAACTAAATTTATTTTCCTACCAAATCTGTTCTTCCTCTCAATGATATTAGCAGCTGCCCAATTATCCAGAGCAGAAATCGGATGTCTTCAATTTCATGCTCTCCATTTCACCCATTCTAAGTCCCGCAATCCAATAATGTCGTCAATTCCACTAAATTGAAATCTTTCATTTTCCACTGGTAGTACCCTACCCCAGCTATTATACTGTCATCTCTTTTTCTAGAATTCTTTAAATGCCCTTAACTGGTCTCATACCTCCCTCCACATATCTCACTCCCTCAGTTCCAGTCATTAAGTTTTCAGTTTCTCAAAAGTATTATGGAATGTAATTGCTTTACCTACCCCCTTTCTCTGGCTAAATCATCCTATGTTTCCACAGCAGATCAGGTGGAAACATCCACTATCTAACACTGGTGATATTCACAGTGCAAGCTGGCAGCTTCTTTGCTCAGTGGCACCTTCGCAAGACCAGTTCTGCAACAGGATTTGTGGCCTTACTCTTGCCTCCCAACCCGGTTCACTGACTTTCTTAAAGTTTTTGAGTTATCAAATATTCTTTTTTACTTTAATATGTTCTTTATCTGAAGGTTCACTAAGAAAGGCAGTGATATATTCTCCCCTAGTCATTGTGATGTGTTTGTTCCAATTCATCTATATTCTCTGACTCAGACTGTCTTTCATTGTAACTTATTTAAGGAGTATTAAAAATGGAAATAAGTTCCTCTTGGTATTCAATTAGCAAATGAGTCTATTAGTTATATATACTGAGTTTTCCCCCACATTATCCTTTTAATAAATTGTTTTTATGCTTAAAATTTTTAGCCCTGGTTTTGTTGACAGCAAATGGAAAACCACTTAGCCCTTACTCCTACCTTTATCCAGTCAAGGAACATCTATCAAATTCTCTACCTCCTTAGAAATCTGGAAAGAATAATTCTCAGAGCCTCTCAGGCATTTTTCTTAGTAATTCTAAGGTATCAATGGGCCTAAATTTTTTCTTTTGTTTAATGATGATGATTCCCCATCAAGTTTAAAGTATGGAATAATATAATTATCGCATAATAGCCTATAACAAATTTAAATTAAGTCCATCATCTATAGATAGTAAGAAATGTACACTAATTATGTAATAAATAATATAAAAACTTTTAGTTATATATCTGTCACCATCCAAGAAAATAAGTTTCAAACCAAATGGGCAAAAGATGAAAACATTTTGCAGGGGGGGAGGAAGAATGAGAAAAGATGAGGAAATAAAAATATAGGTACTACTCAATTAAAATGGGGGTGCTAAATCAGTTCTGTGGTACATAAAAACAATGTTATTAGTGGAGAATATATTCCTAAACCACATGACAAAAATACTATGTGATATATATGAAGAGCAGTACAAAAATAATCACTATATACAATGAATCTATAGGAAAAGGCATTCAAATTTCTAACCATACATACTAGACATTGCTCTCTCAATGAGGCCACTTCCCATAACTTGTAACTACACATGTGGAGCTGAAATTACCAAACTGCAATTTCTACATGGTAAGAGATTTATATAAAGAACATGATCCCTCTTCCTTTTCTTGACCACCATCAAAAAAGTTTGCCTGGCATTGGAATGAGTCTAATATTGATCTGTAGTAGCATATATTTTTGCCACACCTAAGCAGCAAGGTAAGAAAGAGATGACTTAATGTAGGAGGTTCCGGTAAAAGCAAAGACTATAGGTATGATAAAAAGAAAGGTGCTAAGCAATGACCAAAGAAGAATGGGGTTTTCTCTGAACTAGGCAGGAGAGACTTGAGATGAAAAGCCACAATCTTAAGTGGCTTATAATTTTCATTTATAAACAATCTTATCCCTTATATAAAACTCAAAAAAAATTTTCTTCTGTTGTTGTTAATGATAGCTATTAGAATTCCTCAATGAGAATTTAAAAAGTGTGAGGGAAAAGTGACATCCATGTGAAATGCTTTCCTGTAAAATCAAAGATGATATAAATTAAATTGGTTATAAATTATAATGTTCCTTATACCTCTGTAGCAAAAAGTCCCCTGAACACTCAAGTTAGATGCAGAATTTGATCATTTCGATGAACAAATAAAAAAATGCAAAGTGTAAGTATTCACAAGTTTACTAAACCACATTAGGCACTACCATTCAACAAGTTGCAGTTTTATTCATGATTGATGAGGCATCAATCATGAAATCTTTTTCTTTTTTTTTTTTTTTTTTGGTTACTAGAAAAAAAAAATAAGTCAAGACTACAAAGAAAATAGGATTTAAAAGTTAGTTGAGGTAGTTAGGGAAAAAAATATATTTTATTGGCCTACATACATTTTCCATTGTGGATGACAATCCCTCACTTCCTGTATCTGTAGCCAACGCTCCCTCTTTCAAATTAATGTGACCTTTCTCCCTTCCTCTAAACCTATCAGTTTGTACTTCTAGCAGAGCAGTTTTGCGGCCCCTGCTTGTGACTTCCTCATCTAAACTCTTACCTTCTTTTCTCATTTAGAAATTTTATCAAAAAGTCTGTCCCCTCTAAAAAAATTTTAAAACCTGATAAGTCACTTCCTAAAACATAATTCCTTTTGATTAAAATATTATGATCAAACCAGTAACAAATTCTTCTATGTAAAATATGTATCAAGCACAAGTTTGTAGAAGCTTGTAAAACTTATTTCATTATCCAATCTACAAAAAAAATCTTCAGGAACTAAAGCATTTCTCAATCCGAAGGCCCCTGAGATCACCATCCCAGCCAAAAGCAGATGCTTAACTGACTGACCTACCTAGCACACCTAAATCATTACTTTCAAGAGCGCAAGACTACAAATAACAGAGGTGCCTGAGTGGCGCAGTTAAATGTCTGACTCTCCATTTCTCTTGATTTAAGCTCAGGTCGTGATCTCAGGGTTGTGATATCAAGCCCCATATAAAGCTCCATGATGGGCATGGAGTCTGCTTAATATTCGCTCTCTCCCTCTCTGCCCCTCCCCCCTTAAATAAATAAAATAAATCTTTAAAAGAAAGACTGCAAATGATAAAAAATAACCCCCCAAAAAACTACCTTAAAAAATATGTATTTTGGTAAAAATAACCCCCCAAAAAACTACCTTAAAATATATGTATTTTGGGGCGCCTGGGTGGCTCAGTGGGTTAAGCCTCTGCCTTCGGCTCAGGTCATGATCTCAGGGTCCTGGGATCGAGCCCCGAATCGGGCTCTCTGCTCAGCGGAGAGCCTGCTTCCCTCTCTCTCTCTGCCTGCCTCTCTGCCCACTTGTGATCTCTCTCTCTCTCTCTGTCAAACAAATAAATAAAATCTTTAAAAAATATATATATATATGTATTTTGGGGGCACCTGGTTGGCTCAGTCGGTTAAGCATCTGCCTTCGGCTCAGGTCATGATCACAGGGCCCTGGGACTGAGCTCTGAGTCAGGCTCCCTGCACAGTGGGGAATCTGTTTCTCCCTCTGCCTCTGCCTCATCCTCCCCCCAGCTTGTGCGCGCGCGCGCGCGCGCTCTCTCTCTCTCTCTCTCATGCGCGCGCGCGCGCGCACGTGCACGCTCGCGCACGTGCACGCTCACTCTCTCAAATAAATTTTTTTTTTAAAGATTTTATTTATTTATTTGACAGAGAGAGATCACAAGTAGACGGAGAGGCAGGCAGAGAGAGAGAGAGAGGGAAGCAGGCTTCCTGCTGAGCAGAGAGCCTGATGTGGGACTCGATCCCAGGACCCTGAGATCATGACCGGAGCCGAAGGCAGCAGCTTAACCCACTGAGCCACCCAGGCGCCCCTCAAATAAATACAGTCTTAAAGAATTTTTTTAAAGATTTATTCTCCTTTAAAAAAAAAAAAGAAAGTATGAACTTTCAGGAAATTCCTTTCCCCTCCAGTGATAGAATAAAGTGTCATCAGTAACACAAATAGAAAACTACACATTACCTTTTCTCTTAAGAAAGACCAAAGGATCAGAGGAATAAACTTAATCACCATCCCTTATTCAACCCCAATAAATGCAGGACCACATTCTTTATAAATGTTTGCCACTCCTGATATGAAAATAAGAAGAAAAGATTAATCATAGTACCTCTGGGTGGCAAATCCATATCCCCTGATGTTAGTCCTATCAAGTTAGGCCTTTGTGCGTGCACTCTGTGTCTATACATAGGTCTGGAAGTGTTTGTTATGCTTGGGGCTTCAGGATTGTAGCCATCTGTGTCATATGTATCTGGTAATACAAAAACTGTAATTAAAAAACAATTATAAAACACCACTTGGTAATTTTTGAATATTGATAAAAGAAAAAGTAAATTATATAACATTACTAATACAGAGCTAACATGCTACATGTATTAAAAGGAAAATTTAGTTTTATAAAAATAAAAAGTTAAATAGAAAATATAACAGTAAAAGAAATTTTAAATATATATGTATATATAATACACGTAATTATATTATATATACAGATATACACATACATAAAACTTAGTCTTTTAAAAATCTAAGGGACTTATATTTAATATACATCCCCCATGCCTACACTTTATTCTATATGATTTTACTAAAAAAAATAAACCTAATAGAGCTAGTCACTCTCTAGACATTTTTAAATTCCTTATCTAAAACTCTGCTCTAAACCCTCACTACATTATGAATATAAAGAGGGGCAAAACTGCACCTGCAGTAAAAAGAGAGGGTGGAGCAGGAGGAGGCTGGTGATGAATGCCAGTTGTTACTACAGTAGGAACAGAACTGGTTGCAGAGTTTGGGGGAGCATCCATGCCAGATGGCTGCAAAGGAGGAAGTGGAGGTGGTGGTCCTGTCAAAACCAAAGAATAAGAAATATCATCTGAAAGCAAACAAATAAAATAAGTTATTGTATATCCAAACATGATATTCTCATTTATCAGCAAAATTATAGTATCTATAAACTCAAATTCTTATAACTATATTAGTTTTCTAGGGTAAAATATCCTTTTACTGTATTCCAAAACAGGTTTGTCTTAAGCTATAAAGAACTACTGAGAGCTGGGATTCGTCGGGGATGTGCTAAGTCAGGGCCCCTCCAAACCACAGTAAACCATAGGTTTGGCGACACCTGCAAAGTGTGGGTATATTCTAAATAAGAGTATCTTGCCCTTGGTTTCTAGGAGGCATCTTTAGGATTATTTCAGGTATTTTTAACAAAAGCAAGCATCAAACTATTAACTTCTAAAAAGGCTATGAATGGACAGATAATGAGTACTGGCAAACAAATATATTTACTTACCTGTGACAGGTGGTAGGCTGGGTGGTAATGGGCCTGGCGGAGGCACTGGGGGTCTCAGGTTCACAGGTGGAGGCGTAAGAATTGGTGGAGGTGGGGGAAGTCCAGGAGGAGGTGGTCCTTCAACAACTGGCGGCTGTGCTGGGAAAGGCAGCATGCCAGGAAGATTCACATCTTCTACAACTACAGGGTCACTTCCATGGTCAAAAGGGCACATGTCTCCTCTCATACAGAAACCCTTTTCTGTAAGCAAGAATAATTAGAAACATGGAAAGTGTCAGATAAATAAATTTTCTGTAAGTTAACAAAGGTAAGATATTTAAAAAAGAAGAGTATTTTTAATATTGGGCCAGTATAACTAACCATAACACAAGAGCTAATTTCCAGTAACATAAAATACTTATGATGTAAATATAGCTAACAAACACATTAAAAAATATATCCACAAATTAAAATGAGTATACCTAGCTAGCAAGCGGGCATAAAACTTTTATATACTTTGTCATTAGAGAAATTCCTTTATTTTTCATTTCCTTTATTTAAATTTCACTTAAAACTCTGAGAATAATGCAACTATAACTTTAGTACAATTTACAAAGTTTTTACAGTAAAACTTTGAGAGTCTTCATTTATAAAATTCTTATAGGTGATATTCACATTTCTAGGTTCTAATTACATGCCAATAACTATTTATTTCTAAAGAAGTGAGTTTTGTCAAGAATGTTTCAGTAGCAGATTCCCAGATAACAACTCAGTAGATACTACTCTTGTTTGATAAACTCCAAAAATATATTAAGACTTATGTGT
The DNA here is from genome assembly GCF_902655055.1 of Lutra lutra. NCBI lineage: Eukaryota > Metazoa > Chordata > Mammalia > Carnivora > Mustelidae > Lutra > Lutra lutra. The sequence continues at coordinate 172,411,023 of NC_062280.1, forward strand.
AAAGAAGCACTGTCTTTAGACTGATATACAATAGTCAGTAGTGACTAATAGAGGTTTAAATAATACTGAAGAATTCAAGAAGTGCCTAAGACTAACTTACCACCATTAACTGGGCTGTCCATGAATAACTGTGCAACCTAAACTTACAGAATTTAGTCAACTGGAAATGCTAGTTCAGTACTTCAGAAAACAGTAAAGACTTACCATCATAGTCTCTACACCTTTTCTTTGGCATTGGTGGTCTTACATAGGAGTTATGGTCCACTTGGTCTTCATGAAATTCAGACCAACTTTCGGTAGTGTTATTACCATGATGGGTAGGAGCAATTACTGTAATAGTGCTGCTCAAAGTAGGTACAGGGTAGTGACCAGATGAAATATTTGGTACCGAAGAGACAGGAGTATAATTGTTTTCTAGTGGATCTGTTCTATCCAGGTCATATTTAGGTTTTACTAGATCCCTTTCTGCAACAAAATATAAATAACTTATAAAACTATATTAAAAAAGTCACAGATACACAAAATAGTGGTATTTTTGCTAAACACAGAGAAAACGTTCACATTGTACACAAGCCTCCTTTTCTTTAAAAACTACTAAACAAATACACAATGTTCCAAGATAAGCTAATTTTTTTTCAGTATGACCTGAAGTATAAAATCACACAAAATTTGCTGTACTTAATGAGCTTTTTCTCCTTGGAGTGCTGTTTATAGAAAAGAGATTTTTTATTCTCTTCAGTGCAATCTTAGTATGCGTAACTTCAGCCCACAAAACAAAATATACAATAAAGTACTGTTATTTTTTCTGTGACGAACATTTGAGTTGTAATTCACCTAAAGATCCCAGCATGGGTTTTTAAATAAATAGTATACACTATTTATAATATTAGTAGTGAAAAACTATTTATTGAAGATGGAAACAGATGAGCCAAGAGAAAGAAAAAGGAGTTCACACTAAACATGAAAAAAAACATTAACTGGGGGGCACCTGGGTGGCTCAGTGGGTTAAAGCCTCTGCCTTCAGCTCGGGTCATGATCCCAGGGTCCTGGGATCGAGCCCCGCATCGGGCTCTCTGCTGAGCGGGAAGTCTGCTTCCCCCTCTCTCTCTCTGCCTGCCTCTCTGCCTACTTGTGATCTGTCTGTCAAATAAATAAATAAAATCTTTAAAACAAAACAAAACAAAACAAAACATTAACTGGGCTATATATGGTCCCAAGGAGAGAGAAAAGGAATTAAGGAGATTAGTTAAGTGAAGCAATGTGCAGAAAAGACCTAGTATACCTAGATCACAGAAAGGGAAAACGCCAGGGCAACAGTAAAAGTATAAAGCATATACAAAGGCCATAAATATTATTTCCCAAAGACTAAAGTTGACTGTACAGTAAAGGCTAAAAGAGTAGCAAAAATCTAAGTTTGAGTAAAGGTATTTTACTTGAAAGTGTTTTAGTTGTTTTATTGCCTCCAGTATCTTCCTTTCAATAACACACACTGGAAAATAAAATGTTGGAAATGACATGCTCTTGCAAATATATTCACCTGAAATGAGAATTTTAACTGTTTTCCTGATTTTAAAATAAAACTCTTATATAATAAACTGAACATATTTATACAATGAATTTTATCTGTGTATATACATGTGAAACCAAACATAACCAAAATTATATACATAGATATTCATCACCCCCCAAAATATCCTTGCACTCCTTGATAATTCTCCACCCTTTACTCCATCCCAGGCAACCAATGATTTGTTTCCTGTCACCAGAGATTAGTTTGTATTTTCTAAAACTTTATATGTATGTATATTCTTTTTTGTCTGGCTTCTTTCACTCAGCATTATTATTTTGAGATTCATCCTTTTGTGACATATACCAAAAGTTCCATTCTTTTCTTCCACTGTATGGATCATCAGTTTATCCACTCACATGACATCTGGGTTGTTTCTAGTTTCTGTCTATTTCAAAGGAAGGTACCATGATCATTTGCGTACAGTCTTTGTGTGGAAATACACTTTTGTTTCTCTTAAATAAATAGGTTGGAGTTGGGATGGTTGGGTCACGTGGTAGGTGTAGATTTAAATTTAAGATACTGTGAAAGTGTTTTCCAGAGAATTTCAGTTTACCTCTATCCTTACCAGTATTAGATAAAGTCAGCCTTTTTACTTTTAGTCATTATAATCGGCATGCAGTGGTGATTCACTGTGGTTTTAATTAGCATTAAATAAAATTTTTAAAGGAATTTTTTTTAAAAAACGTTCACTTAGACCACAAAATACATCACAATAGAAAAATGAAGACAACGCTGACAAAAATTAAAGCCATTTTTAAAATCCTCAAATATAGCTTATTCACAAAAGAAGAATGCTAATCAGAACACACATATATGTGGATTATTTACCCCGGCTTCGTGTTCTGCTTCTGCTTCTAGTCCTGCTTCTATCCCTATCCCGGTCACGAAGCCTCTCTTTACTCCAACTTCGACTCCGACTCCTGCTATAACTGCGACTTCGGCCTCGTCTTCTATTGTACCGGTCTCTATATGAATCTCTTCGAGGAGGGTTTCGATCATAATCTCTTTTGCGAGAACGATCATCTTTTTTCCTCTCATCACGACTTCTAAAGAAATAAATGATCACTTTTAGGAAAATAATTAAGTGGATACAGAAAAAACTCATTAAATGCAAAAGTCACATTTAATTCCTGTAAACATCATGATTCTTTATTCCACCACATATTTAGGAAACTCAAATTGAAAAACTGAACATGATCTGCTCAAGAACTCTAAAACCCCTTTAAAGGGAAAAAACTGTCAAAGTCTCAATCTTTACCCTTATACACAAAGACATCTATACATTTAGGATCAGTACATGCCATCTCCTAGCACACGGTGTCCTGTACACACATAACCTCATACTTAAAGGCATGTGGCCCACCTATTGCCCACACTAAATGCTTCTGAAATCTTAATGGGAAAAATAATTTATTCACACTAAAGGGAAACTTCATGCAAAAAAGTTCTCACATTAAGATTTCACTGGAGGGGTGCCTGGATGGCTCAGTGGGTTAAAGCCTCTGCCTTCAGCTCAGGTCATGATCTCAGGGTCCTGAGATCAAGCCCTGCATCACGCTCTCTGCTCAGCAGGGAGCCCGCTTCCTCCTATCTCTCTGCCTGCCCCTCTGCCTACTTGTGATCTCTGTCAAATAAATAAATAAAATCTTGAGGGGAAAAAAAAAAAAAGATTTCACTGGAATTTGAAGTTAGAAATAAATACCATAATAATTTTTTTAAGCACTATTCCAGATCTCACTTCCAGAACCTACGAATCTGACATAGATATTCTTTTAAGAAAGGAACTAAGTTACACTTTCCTAGACCAACAGAAGAGTAGATATTACTTGCCCCTAGGTGAAAGATAATCAAGTCTAAGCATTCATATAAAAGATATCCAATGTCTAAACACTGAACATGGTTCAATCAATCAATCACCTATTTTCTCTGTATCGGGAACTTGACTGGGGAGGACTATGATTTAGCCTTCTGGAAAACTTCTTCTCTCGCTCTTCCTCCTTTGTGATCTGATATACAAAGAAAAATATGCATTAAGTTTAGCAAATTATTCCTTGCCATATTACTATTTCAATGATTTAATTGACATGAAAATACAGACATGAAATTATTCTTTTCTAAAAGCATTAAAAAAAATTTCTAAGTACAATCACTTAATTTAACCACAGAAGAAAGGCTTGCTGAAAGTTAAAGTGAATGCTAAAGAAACTCAGAAATGTTTATCTTAGGTAATAGTGGTGGGAAAACACTTAGGCCAATGTCCTCATTTTAACATTATTAGTAGAAAGTCAATTTTAATTCTTTCGAAATTTCAACACACACTCTTGTTTTGGTTCCACAAATTTGGCCTGGCACCAAACACATTAGGAAATATAGCAGAATGCATTAGAACTAACAAAGTCAGAAAAAGAGATATAAGAGAAAATGATACGTAAGATCAAACAGCTCTCCAGTTCTCAACAGTATGGCAGCTATATATTCCTCTTTCCTACAAGGGGCCTCCATTCATATTATATTATTAATAGAAAGCAGCCCTGGAAAATATTCCCTTTATCAGTGCTACTTTTCTGAGGCCAGAATTTTCCATGCTATACTGTCCAGAACACTGATTATATAGGACATTAACAGGTGTTACTAGAAAAAAAAAAAGATTTAGAGGATAAACAAATACAGGAAATACTGAACATGTGGCTTCTGTAAATACGACAGGACTCAAGATTTTGCACTTTTAATAAGAACTCTAAGACAATCTCATGCAGGCAGTCTGCAGGATAATATAACAGTGTCCCACTTTATGCCAGCTGTTCCAATACCCCTCCGGGTAAAAGCCTCTTACTGTCAGAAGTGTCCAATGTTGGGTGATAAATTAAATGGAAATCCTATCAATAAGCCAAACTCTGAGAAGCACTGCTTAAAAGCCTTCTTTCTTTTTTTTTTAACAGTCTTTTTGTTCTTATAAATACTTTCATTCTCCTTTTCCCACCCATTTCGACCCTTTCCCACCCAAAAAAAAAAAAAAAAACAGGGTACAATGCACCTTTTCCCTTCTACTTGCTTCAACACACACTCGCGAGTAATTTATGTTGAGAGATCATCATATTCCACAGTACATGCTCAACTGGGAACTTTTACTATACCCACGGTATTTTAAATCCAGGTTGTCATCTGACATTTTGACAGTTCTGAAAGATCAGGGATAAATATCCTTCACAATTGGTCAAGAAAACTGTGGAGAAATATTATTATGTCAATAGACGTAGGACTAAGGTTTTTGCCACTAACTCATTTTGGGGATAGACTTCTTACTGCTTCTCAAATCAAGAGAAGACTGCTTAAGATTATCTAAGAATTAAAATATGATTTGAAACAGCAAAAATCTAGAACTAACCCACCAAACTTCCATTGGTGAGCAAAACTTAAATATATTATTGTGCATCTCTAAGTGGTATAAGCAGTGTGCCAGCACCACAGCCACTCTTCCTTTCTTCCTTATTAACAGAACAGAACCCCTACTGTTAGGTATGAAATATGCACAAAATTATTTCTGGTTTTCCCTTACACAGAGAAGTAAGAGGTGTTTTATGTGCACATCTGTGTAACTATATACATGTACATGTGTGTAAATATGTTCAGATACAGAAATAAAAATATATTTGAGAATTACTATGTAAAGTTATACATATATTTATATTATTACATAATAAACATTACTTACATAATCTGTAAAGAAAAAAAAGAGTATGAGGGGGGAAAACCCAATCACATCTTCCATCACACCAACAATCTCTCAACAATAATAGGAACTGCCATTTATTGAGAATATACTATGTGCTACACACTACGCCAAGTGCTTTAGAGACAACATTTTATTATTCCTCAAAAAAACCCTATATATTTCCATTTCACAGCTAAGCAGACTAAGGCTTGGAAAAGTAACATTTCTAAGCTCATAAAGCACTGACTGATAAAGCAAAAATTTAACCAAGATTTATTTGACCTAAAGCAAGACTAACTGCAGAAATATATCAGCTTAACTATCAATTAGTTTTGCTCGAATTTACAATCTTTAAACATCAAATTGAGAAGATCTGAATTTTTATGATTATTAAGCAAGAACGGCAATCTTGTATAAAAGGTAAACTCTTCAAAATCTCTTAAAGGATGAAGTCATGCCCACTGCCCTGGGAAGGTCTTTATACATGACTACCTTAAAAACAGTCCCTACAAAATGCAGGCAGGACAGAGCAAATTAGTCTAGTGTTAATCTAATTATTTTCACAGAACACAGATAATGAAAGTCCACAGATAGAAGATACTATGCAGAAAACAGTTAAAAAGCAAGCCTGAGACTATGATCTTTAGAAAGGCCTGCTTCTTATAAGGTAGGCTCTAGGCTGGTATCTGTGAACTTTGATTTCTGGAGGGTTCCCATCATTCCCTGACAATAATAGCTCACCATATGCCTGAATTGTTTTGTGTCACTGATATGGCTGTAAGCTGAACACATGCTTTCCTCCGGGAAATCGCAATTTTAGTACATAGTAGGCAGAAGGTGCATCTGTGTGACCAGCCGCAAATAAAAACCCTGGACACTGAGTCTCTAATGAGCTTCCCTTGTTCAAATGTGTTGAAACTACTTGTTACGTGCATCCTTTGTGACTCTCCTAGAAGTCTCTGGAAGCTTACGTGTTTTCCCCCAGACTGTGCAACACCTACTTTTTCTTTTTGCTGATTCTGATGTAAGAAGTCACAGCCTTGAGTATGACTAAGCGCTAAGTGCTATGACTGCTCCTACGGATGATCCTGAGAACCCTTGACACAAATACAGAAAGTAAAACTCAGTTTAATGATTCCTTATATTTTTAAAGAGCATCTAAGGTTTAACACACAAATCCTTACCTCTTCTTTTTTAATATCTTTTTCTTGGTGCTGAAAAAATTCTACCTTTAAGCTTCCTGATGATGGCTGCTCTGGAGGAGGTAGGTAACTCTTTGTATTCACAGCATCAAAAAGCTTTTCCACAAATATCTGTGTCTCTAAAAACAAAAACCAAGACCAAAAAAATGCAGATTAAAGACACTTACTAAGATTGAATACTCCTCTTCTACACATCAGAGTTCAGTATGATGAAGTATATACTGACTTTTATAACTCTGGAAATATACTAAGACCAACAGCTTCCCAACCAGTGAGTCATGACACAAATCTTACGGTAATATTAATCCATTCAAATTCAGGGTAGTGGAACTAAGATGGCCAGAGCTCCTGGGCCAGTCACTTCCAGCCATTACTAGACTCTGACCCTGCACCCAGAGTGCTGAACATAAATATTATTATCTAGACAGTAGCAAAATGAAAAAAGTTAGAAGCAGTATCAAGCTAACATTCCAAGTAGTTTCTTAAGCAACACGATCTTTAAATAAACAAGCATTCATTTACTTAATCTTTTAAGGAAAAATACCAGCTTGCTTTAAGAAAGAGAATAAAGATATTAATGAAAAAGGTTTTCATTATAAATAAGCTATAATCAGTAATAATACTGTTTATTCAACTTTGTTACAATTAGAGTCTATTCTCTTATTGAGTTCCTTTAATATTATGGTAAATCTCGTTTTAAAGGATTTATTAAAATAAAGTAGTATTTTTAAACTAAAGATGTTACCTTTTTGAAGAAATACATCCAGTTGATCAATACATAATGCCTTTAACTCTTTCTCACTTTTGTCTTTCTTTACCAAAGCAAGAACATATTTTGCTAGGGCTGATGGATCTGCATCACAACTGAAGAAAAAAAAGCAATATTGAAGGAAATTTAGCCATAAACAATTGCACATTCTAAAAATTCCAGTTACAGACTTAGTTGTATGATAAACAGTTAAGTGGATTAATATATGTAAAAAGCAGCTACCCATGGAAGGCAATAAAGAAATGTTAAGTTCTCCCTTATAGTAATATATTTTCTATTACATACATGGCCACTACTCTGTATCCTTCCACATTTGGACTAATATATGTATTAAACGCAGTAGGCTTTATTATTACTAAAAAGAGAAGTTATAACACAGTACCATCAAAAACTATTAGCATGGAAAGAATAAAAATACAAAAAGCGCCCTTGCCTTACCTCCACCCCAAGAATTAGCTAGAAAACCCAGACAGAGAGGGCACTAAAAGAAAACCTGAAAACATACTACAGGTTTAGAAACAGACCCAAATAAATAAATGTATGAATTCTGATTTTATAAAGGTAGCATCCAAGTCAATGAACAAGGGATGAATTACACAATAAACGATATTCAGACAAGTTGATAGTTATCTATTTAAAAACTAAGTTGGTTCCATAACTGATTCCATACACCATAATAAATCTAAAACTGAAAAACATGAAACCACTAAAGTATTAGGGGAAAAAACAAGAAAGTTATTTTATAACTTTGGAGTAATGAAGATTTTCTGAGTAATGACAGAAATCTATAAGAATGATTTGATTACACCAAAAAAAAAAAAAAAAAAAGGCAACAACTTTGGAATGAAAGAGTCAAAAGACAAATAAAAAAAGCTTCCCATTCCAAAAGGTGAATTCTCCTAATATGTAGTTTCTATCAGTAAGACCAAAACCGTAAGAGAAAGAAAACAAATAATATAGACGCTAAACAGAAAAGTAAGTCTAAATGAGTAAAAATACACCCTCATCCATAAGAGAAATTCAAACTTAAGCTATACTGAAATACAATTTTTCAGTTATATAGCTGGCAAATGTAAAGGTATGAAAATATATTCTGGAGGTAAGACTATGGGGATACAAGCAGTTTTCAAACACTGTGGCTGCTATGAGGAGACTGGTAGCCCCTAAGGAATGGTAGCATACAATCCCAAGTCAAATGACCTAGCAATTCTACTTCTCTGAAGTTACTTTACAGACATACTTACATATACAAAGTGACACATACACAAGTCTCATTGGCACATTCATTGTAAAATAAGAAATGTGCAAAATGTCCATTTACAGAGGACTGGAAAAAGAAATTATACTAATCTACACTAAAGAATGAATACAGCAAAAAGACAAAAAAGAATGAGGACGTGTTCCTGTCACAGAAATTCTTCTTATAATTTGTTATGTTTAAAAAGCAAGGTAGAGAAAACTGGTCATCATGTTACCATTTGTGTGGGGGGAAGAGAAAAAACTATGTATTTGGACTGGCTTATGTTTGAATAATAAATATATGGAAGTACAAACAAACATTACTGGTTTTTTTTTTTTTTTTTTGGATGGGGGGAAACAGCGGGGACTAACTGAAGGAGGAACAGAATGAGGCAATAAAGTTTTTGATGCCTGAGCCATGCCCATCCTGACAAAAAGCCAAATTAATTGTTTTTCAACGAAGCTAAAATTGTTACCCATTTAATTAATGATCACTTTATAAGTTAGCTTAAATAAGAATAAAATAGTAGCAATAGCCCAACACTAATATCTTCCGAACACCTAGTTTGTGCCATGAACTGTACATACCGTATTCAGCTCTATTCTGTAACAGTTCTACAAAAGAACAGCAGTAACGTATGTCACTGAATCAAACAGTACATCTTTTAAAAGATAATGAAGAGCTTTGATTGCACAGTAAAAAGCACCTATAGAAAAACCTGACTGCAAGTGAATCAACAGACGTAATTCAAACCGTTTGTGTTTTGCTTTGTTGTTTTATAACGGCTACACAGATGAGTCTAATACAGCATCAGAATTGACAACTACTCTATTAAGGAACTAATATAGCATTTATCATATGTTCTAAGACTTCCTAATTTACATTACTGTGGTCAGTAAGTACGCCTGCCAATTCTTCACTCCTCCCTTTGAAGGCAGAGCCTGATTGCCCACCCTTTGAGAGTAGGCTCAATTTAGGGACTTGCTTCTAAACAGAACAGCAGAAGTGAGGGTGTCTACCTTCAGAGACTAGGACTACAAAGTATTGTGGCATCATCCTTGCTCTCACTCTGGAATCACTTCTAGGGAAAACAGCTGCTATGTTCCAAGGACAGTTAAGCAGCCTTATGGAGAGTACCATGTGGCAATGAAATGAGGACTCTAGTCAACAGAGCACGGAGGTCTCTTTCCAGTAGCCAAATGTGAATGAGCTTGGAAGTGAATTCTACAGTCACCGTGGAACCTTGAGAAGACCGCAGAGCTGATCTACAGCTTAACTGCAATCTCATGATTCAGAGCCAGAAATACTTAGCTAACCTGCTTCCAAATTCCTGACGCAGGGATGATAAGTATCATGAGGTGGTAATTGTCTGCTGTGTTAATGAATTAAGTTGAAGGGTAATTTGTCAGTAATCATACTTTTCTCATAGATCTATTTACATGTATTTACAACAATTTGAAATAGGCTATTACTCAAACAAGAAGCAAGAAAAAAATTCCATTTTAATGGTACATGAAAGATTTTTAAGGACTTTTTCTTTGAAATTCTTTTTTCAATACACAATGAACATTTAAAAAAAATAGACAAAACGATTTATGACTTTTTATGTTTTATCACAATGAGTACAGAAATACATCGGTGATGAAATAAGCCCAAAGAAATGGGATATATATAACCTTAAGATGCATTTACAGATATACTCATACCCACCAATTCAGTAATACTGCATGAGAAATAATGAAACAATGCCTATTCATGTTAGGTAACCTGAATAAGCACAACTAAAAACTAGGCAACAAGATAAACATATTCAAATAATTGAAAAATCAATGTGAAACATAATACTACCACTGTGTTATACTGTTTTATTGCAACTGCTGTTAATGAACAAATTTACAGTCTCCACATTGAGTCCAAATGCTATAGTTTAACCCAACATTGGTCTTACTGTTGTGGTGAATTTTCAACTTAAAAATGACTTTTCTAATGACTTAACTGTGACTTTACATTTCTCTTAACTAAACACCAAATCTATTCCATTGCCACTCCATTACTTTTCTAAATAGGACAGGTTGAGCCAAATAAAATTTTAGCAGTTAAAAACACAGGCGCGCCTGGGTGGCTCAGTCAGTTAAGTGTCTACCTTCAGCTCATGTCATGACTTGAGGGTCCTGGGATTGAGCCCCATGTTGGTTCCCTGCTCAGCAGAGAGTCTGCTTCTCCCTCTCCCTCTGCCGCTCCCCAATGTTTGAACTCTCTAATAAATAAAATCTTTTTTAAAAATGTATTAAAAGACCTTTGTGATTTCTGTAATTATTATGGTTTATAGACCAGTTTTATAAAAACAGTAAGACAAAATCATTCCTGAACAATCACTGCTCAACGTCTTTTATAGGAAGCTATTGAACTGAATAAAAAACCAATAAAATCACAACTACAGCAAATCAACTACTATACACAAAAATTCTAAATCCTTGAAACAGTCTGAAAGGGCAAATTACTTCTTAAAATTGGTTAAATTACAAATTATATAGTAGAAACAAGGTCTATACACCTTTAATGCCAAAATGGGTAGATTTACATTTGAGAGGCAATTTTTCTTAAATCCTATAGTCATTTCCTATTCAATATTTTTTTAAAAAAGATACATACATGTAAATTGCAGCTAAGTAGAAGACTATCTGAACTACAGAGGTTTAATAATATGCCATGTTATAAATCAAAGATAAAGGGCAAAATACATGTTCTCTTTTCCATGTTTTAATTAAAAGTGCCAATGCTACTTCATCTGAACACCCAACAACATGCTATGTAAAATTAATGCAGTAAAAATGTTTAAATTACTTAATCAAAAGAAAATTATATTAAGATAGTAAGGGGTTATTTAAAAAAAAAAAAAGTCTCCATGGCAAGTGAGACTGTTCATGTGGTACTTGATGGCACCAGTTGCCATTGTTGGTAAGTTTGCAGTCTCAATGAACAGATCTTGTCAGAGCTAGACTCTACCCTGTACTATGTTACTAGCATTCTAGAAACAGTGAAAGAAAAGTGGAACTGAAATCTTTCAGATCAGAGAGAAGGGACAGATTTTGAAAATGTTTAGGTACAAAGAGCACTGAGTGACAGGTTTCATCCTTATCTTAGCAAACAGGCTGAATTCCCACTGATTCTATATTCCATAAGGACTTCTCAATCCAGCAAGTACATAATCTGCTAAAAAAGCATCAAACCAACCACAGAGTGCTCCAACTCCAATTACTCCTGCGTCTGTGTCTGTGTGTGTTGGGGGATTGAGATGGTTGGGTGGGCAAAACACAAAACTAACTACAGAGTAAGGCAGGCATGAGACACGACTTGCCAACAGCATTTGTGAAAGGTGGGCTGGAGAAGGAGCAACTAAGTATTTTAGTATGTCAAATGAGATAAAGGGTGAAATGGTTGGGGGGAAACTTAAATCATAAAGATGCAATTTAAAAAAGATAACAGTACTATGCTTTGTCTCCCATCCCAATCCCATCTTATTTCATTTTTCCCTCCCTTCCCCTCAAGAACCCCACCCTTCCTCTCCAATTCCTCATTTTGAGAGATCATATAATTGCTTTTCTCTGACTGACTTGCTTCGCTCAGCATAATACCCTCTAGTTCCATCCACGTCGTCACAAACGGCAAGATTTCACTTCTTTTGATGGCTGCATAGTATTCCATTGTATATATATACCACATCTTCTTTATCCATTCATCTGTTGACGGACATCTAGGTTCTTTCCATAGTTTGGATATTGTGGGCACTGCTGCTATGCTGCTATAAACATTCAGGTGCACATGTCCCTTGGGATCCCTACATTTTTATCTTCAGGGTAAATGCCCAGTAATGTGATTGCTGGGTCGTAGGGTAGCTCTATTTTCAACTTTTTGAGGAACCTCCATACTGTTTTCCGAAGTGGCTGCACCAGCTTGCATTCCCACCAACAATGTAAGAGGGGGGTTCCCTTTTCCCCCCATCCTCGCCAACACCTGTCGGCTGCTGGGGGGGAGGAGAGGGATGGGGTGGCTGGGTGATGGACACTGGGAGGGTATGTGCTATGGTGAGTACTCTGAACTGTGTGAGACTGATGATTCACAGACCTGTACCCCTGGCGCAAATAATACATTATATGTTAATTTAAAAAGAACACAGCACTAAAGAGGAAGCAGTGCAGCTCCCCAAGCCTTAAAGAGAGCCACAGCTTTCACTTCACTTTTACAAATACATGAGCAAACCCAAACAGATTCCCAGAAAATGACCAGAATAGTAAATGGATATCATTATCAGAGAGCTTACTAGGGATTCTTAGCCTGGAAAATTGAAATGTCAGAGAGAACTTGGTAGATTTTCAAATAATTGAAGGACTATCATAAGAAAGATTACACTTATTCAATACATCCTCCATGGGATATAATTAGAGCCAGTAAGTAGAAGCAACAGATTTTGGCTTAAAATAGAGATGAACTTTTTTAATAATCAGAGGCCTCCCAAAGGCAGAATAAACTGCCTGAAACAAAGTGCATTTTCCATCATTAGAATGATTTCAAGCATAGGCTGAACAGCCCCTGGCAGATAAGCACTGGGTTGAATAGTAAATCCCTCACAAACCTGAAATAGAATAACCCTTAGGTTTAATTTTGTTTGTGAAATATTTTGCAAATATATGAAATATAAGAAATATAGTATTCTTTTCAATTAATTTGTAAGTATTAGCAATAAAAAAATTTAAGTGACCTGGCACTACAGATATATATAAGAGTTTATATATGTACTACGTAAGAGTTTATACCAAAATCCAAAAACAGAACTTCTTACACACATATGTAGCCTCTGGGCCTAACACAATACCTAAGAAAGAATAATAAGACAGAGAAAATATATACAAATCTATCCCACTAGATCAATAGCTCACTTTTATCAAGGACCCTTTCTTTTTCATCTTCATGAAGGTAAGTACTGAGAATAAAATAGTTGGTTATCTTCCAAATATTACCTTCATCTTTCAAAAATATTTAACAAGCACCTACTATGTAAGGCACTGTTCTAGATCCTAAGGATTCAACTTCAAAAATAATTTAAGTTCCTGTCCTCACAGAATTTACACTGGGGCTGCTGAAACTCCAGTGGAGGAGACAAAATATGTACATAGATACATACAACATATTATCATGTGCAAGTGCACTGAGGAAAAATAATGTAAAGCATGAAGATAAAATATAGAGTAAAAGGAATGAAGGGAAGGAAGGAGGAAAGAAATGGAAAGAGGAGAAAGAATGAATGAATATATTTAAGATCATCAGGGAAGAACCTTGAAATAACATTTAAACAGGGATCAGAATGGAATACAAGCAAGCTTTGGGCTAGCTGGAAAAAGAACCGCCCAGGCCAAAGGAGCCCTAAAGAAAAGGTCTGAAGTGGACGCCTACTTATACATGAAGCACAGGAGTCCAGTGGGATGGAGAAAACAGAGTATTCATGAACAGCTGGATTTCTAATCTCTCACCTCTAAAGATTTAAAATCAAATGCTCAATGAGCTTTAACAAATTAAGTGTGCAGATCACTATGAAATCATTCAAATCAATGCTTTTAAAGGCAAAAAAAAGTAAAATTTAAGCAATCTCTGAATTTGTGTTAAGGATATAGTAATAATAATGAAACACATTCGCAGGGGTAACCATCTAGGAAGGTCATTCTTTCCCTAAAGTATCTGAGGAGGGATGTACATACACTAAGAATGTTGGAGAAGCCAAACCAGTGCAGAAAATCAAATGTTATAATAAAAATAAAACTTCCCAAAAGCACTGACATGAATCAAATCACTCCTAGATATAAAGATTATAATTAATCTTCCTAACACACTCTTCATATTAGCTTTTAATTTTAATTTAGGACTTTCAAAATAGTAATGACAAGGAAAACAAAAAAGCTAGCCTTCCAGTACATTCTTTCAAAAAGAAGTTTGTTTTGTTTTGCTCAAGTTTCTTGGAGGCTTTAGAAATTCTGTGGAAGATAAGTTAAGGAATTTAACCCAAGCTTCCATTTTTGGTAATCTTGAGAAGGTGTAGCTGGAGGTGGCAGTGGAAATTAAAAATTAAATTTGAATATGTTAACTCAGTAACTTTAGAACACGGATATACACCCACATCTGTTCCTACCAAATTTTCACTTTATATTCAAGAAAAATATCTAATTTGCATCAAAGTCATAGTTCTATTATTCTGTACTTAGGATTATTCTTTTAAAAATTCAAATCCCATTACAACAAATATAATACAAACACTGAAAAATTCGATTGCCATAGTTTATTATAAAGTTTCATTCAATTCAAATAAGGAGGCAACAACAGATTATTTGCATGTAGTAATTAGCTACAGCAAAGGTTATTCATTAAGAATTATCACACCCCTTTCATTCTACAAAATAAAATCACGACCACAAAATAAGCATATCTTAACATGATCCATCCATGAGCATCATACAAATCACTTCTTATCACTGCAAACACTTACTACAATACATATAATTACAACACTGAAAACTATTCAGTCAGGTCTTTCATTCCATATATTAGTCCCAAGAAATAGCAGCAATGTCTTCTTTTCCTGAGAACAGTAGTCCTCAAACATTTTGGTCTTGAGATCGATTTACATGTTAAAAACTACAGAGAACTCTAAAGAGCTTTCATTTAAAAGGACTACATCTATCAATATTTATTATATTAGGAAAACTGAAAAAATTTAAGTTATTTAGTTTAAAATAACAACTCAAATTAAATAACAAACCTACAATTTAACATGAGTAGCCCTTTGGGTTGGGGTGGGTGGTAATCAAAAGCAGGAATTCAGTAAATTAATTTTTAATTAACTTAAGGCATAGCTGGATCCAGAGGTTCCAATGATAATCACCAGGACCATCTTTCCATTCTGCTTTCCCTTAGAATTCATTTCATTTTAAGCAGGCCCTCTCTACATGGCAACAAAGATGGCCCTGAGCAGTTCCAGGTTTACATCATTCTGATAGTGAATCCAGGGAAAGGGAACTGTCTTTCTCTCCTCCTGCATCACACTGCTCCTTGAAAATGACTCATCTTCCCCACTTTGGGCCATATCCCTACGAAGGGCAGGGATAGGCAGAGTTCCATGACTAACAGCCTGCCCTGAAACTAAATACCCTACTTTTTTTTTAATGAAAAAATACTTCCCAACAGAATAAAAATTTGGTGAGAAAACAGACAATGTTCCACAATTTACAAATACCATTAAATGTCTGGCTTAAAAGAACAATTCTAGGGGCGCCTGGGTGGCTCAGTGGGTTAAGCCGCTGCCTTCGGCTCAGGTCATGATCCCAGGTCCTGGGTTCGAGCCCCGCATCGGGCTTTCTGCTCAGCGGGGAGCCTGCTTCCTCCTCTCTGCCTGCCTCTCTGTTTACTTGTGATTTCTCTCTGTCAAATAAATAAAATCTTTAAAAAAAAAAAAAAAAAGAACAATTCTAATATCTTTTTTTATATTCAATCTGTTGGGATATGATATTTTGGCTGAAATACATTAAAAAATCTGACCTCTCCGGGCACCTGGGTGGCTCAGTGGGTTAAAACCTCTGCCTTCAGCTCAGATCATGATCTCAGGGTCCTGGGATCAAGGCCCGCATCAGGCTCTCTGCTCGCAGAGAACCTGCCTCCTCCTCTCTCTCTGCCTGCCTCTGGGCCTACTTGTGATCTCTGTCTGTCAAATAAATAAATAAAATCTTTAAAAAAAAAATCTGACCTCATACAGATAAATAGTTGTAAATGGGAGGACTTCACAGACCCTATGAAAGGTCTCAGGAAAGCTCAGGAGTCCTCCCATCACACTTGAGAACCAATGTTTTAAAACTCATTTTAAAAGTATCTGTTAGGGCACCTGGGTGGCTCAGTTGGTTAAGCAACTGCCTTCGGCTCAGGTCATGGTCCTGGAGTCCCAGGATCGAGTCCCGCATCGAGCTCCCAGCTCCATAGGGAGTCTGCTTCTCCCTCTGACCTTCTTGCCTCTCATGCTCTCTCTCACTGTTTCTCTCTCAAATAAATAAATAAAATCTTAAAAATAAAATAAAAGTATCTGTTAAGGGTGCCTGGGTGGCTCAGTCGGTTAAGCGTCTGCCTTCAGCTCAGGTCATGATCCCAGGGACCTGGGACCGAGCTCCACATTGAGCTCCCTGCTCTGCAGGAAGCCTGCTTCTCCCTCTGCCACTCCCCCTGCTTGTGTTCCCTCTCTCTCTGTCCAATAAATAAATAAAATCTTAAAAAAAAAAAAAAGTATCTGTTAAGTATGTGATTCAAAGACAAAGTCAATTTCATCTTCTCAAAGATAAGACCAACTAAGATTGGAAAACTCTATGCTGTTCACTGCAAAGAACAGTAGCCCAAATGGCAAACTGAGCACAGACAGGTATGGTTATAGTATCATGTCACAGAACTCTCTCTTAAAAGAAAAGTGGGACTGGAGGTGAAATGCTGATATGGCAGCCCACAACAAAACTCCACATTTAGTCCATGTTTCATATTCCAATTCATAGAAGACTTGAGTTCTCTGGGAAAGGACTCTGCCCCCCAAAGGCCACCGCTTCAGTTACTCATATTCACACTCTACCTACTTACAAACCAGAGCTGAGGTAGTTCATCCAGTTACTAAAAGAGAAAGGAAGCCAGGAAATATTTTCTTTTTGTGACCAAGAAGAGGCAGAATTATCCAAAAGAAATAGCACTAAAATAAGAAGTTTGGAAAAAACCTAGCTAACTGAACTTTAAAATAATTCGGTATGTAACCTGAAAATTAAAAGAATTTCCCCCTACCTATTTTTCAAGAGCCACAGAATCCCCCTTTCTGAACACTCATGAGTAAATTTTAACCCTTTGGAAGAGATAAATAATAACAAAATTCAACTAAGTAGAAACATTTTATAAATTTTTCCTGAACTGCCAGACCTTAAGATCTGTACACATGTGTGTCCTACTAAATTGTTATTGTGGTATGCTATGCTTGTCTGTTTCCCCTACAGGGATTCTAGTTAACTATGTCTACCTTTTTCCCCAGACCCAACTACAATGTGCTGAGAAGTATCGACAAATTGTCACACAATTTAAGAGCACTCTAAACCAAGAGTATTATCAACAAAAACTCACAAAAAACAGCTCTCACTTTAGGTCAAAACCAATTATGACATTCTTAAAGTGTACCAACAAGTTCAAAGACCTGTCACAGATATAAAGTCAATAAAATGTCTCTAGCATACCGACAGGTCTTTCCTCATTGCCTTTCCATCTCATCTCTGTCAATACCCAAGTCCCAAGAACATCACCATTTCTTCTTAACCTCCTGCCAAAGTCCAAATTCAGGCATTTCACAACTTGCTCTTAAAGCTACAAGAAAGAACAGCTAACTAATCTTCTCTGCCTGCAAAAATGCTTAATCTAATCAAACCTCCACGCACTCATCATTCTTTAAAAAAGAGAAAAAAAATCTGTTAGTTATAGCCCAGATTTAATGTATCTTTCCCGGTATACCACAACCTAGTCCCCAAAATGTCCAAACACTTCTGCATGGCAGTAAAATCTAATCTTACTCTGAAGCCAACAAAGCCTCTTCCTAACCCAAATGAACAGCCATAATTCCTCACAGAACTGTTCTCCCAATTTTGGCTATTTAATGTCATCAGAAGCTTCAGAGTTTAACAGAATCCAATTTGAGAGAGTACATGAAAAACTTCAGAGACTGATGATCACTGCAAGTGTATGAACAGTTTTCAAAATGGGACCTATCTCATTCACTGTCTATTATAAAGAATTAAACTTTATAAAACGTAAAGTAAATACTAGAGATATCATTAAAGAAAATATAAACATACAAATAGTCATATTGGCAATTTCTTATAAAATGCCCCCAAAAGGTCTTGAAGTACTTATTACATTTAAAATTATATTATAGACATCAGCATCATGACAGCATGAGTCATTACCTTTTTCTCTCCTCTCTGATTTACAACTAACTAGATATCCACAACTGAAGTGGGGGCGGGGGGGGGGGAAGCACCTCTGCAGAGGACACACAAACACCGGAGAGATCTATCCATCTGCACACCTGAAAGTGAGTGGACTTGACCACAGAGGCTGTAGCAACAGCAGAAAAGGTGGTGGCTGGTCCAGCAGGCAGCCAGCACAACCTTTCCGGCAGAGGAGGTGGTAGGTAAAGGCACAACAAGGGGTCTGCCCGACCATGCATGCTGAAGCTGCCAAAACCAGTTGCTCTCTCTGCAGAGACCAGTGACTGGGAAGAGGGGAAGGAAAAGGAAGTAGGCAAAGAGAACAGAAGGAAAGGGTTTTTTGCTATCTGCCCTGGGGGATAAGAGGACCACCCAGGACCTCTGGTATCCTCCCCACAACTTGAGGATCCCCCGCAGACCACTAACATCCCAAAGCCTTAAGTGCTAAATATACACTCCTCCCCAAACTCTGCAGCCACCCTTTGGTCCTTTTTTTTTTTTCTTTTAAATGGACCTGCTCAACAACCTTAACCGTGAGTCAGCTCTGGCAAGAGAAACCAAAGGCTTGCACTATAGTGCCACCTTCTGGGCAACAAAATGAAGGCTCCTAATTACAAACCTGTTGCATTGTTAAGAATCAAAATAAACAAAACCTTACCTAAATAAGAAAGGTGTTTACTACTTTAAATGGAGAAATTGAAGCACTTCCCATCGAACACCATGAACAACCACAGTAATATGGCATCACTATAAAAAATGACAATTTTCCAGTAACTGAATCCAAGACATGAAATACTGTGATCTAACTTGGGATATAGAACAGCTATTATGAAGAAATTCAATGAGTAACCAGAAAACTCAAAAAAAAATTTAGTGATCTCAGGGATAAAATTAACAAACAGAAGGAGTATTTTGCAGGAGAGATTAAAACTAAAAAAAAAAAAAAAAAAAAAATTCTGGGATGAAAAACTCAATATATGAAGAATGAATTAGAATGTACTAGAAATACAGCAGATCCTATGGAAGAGAGAATTAACACATTCAAGAACAGAAATGTGGAAATGATTCAGGTGGAAGAGGAGAAAGAAGATCTTTAAAAAGTTAAAAAAAAAAAAGCAAACAAAGAAAAAAAACCCAACAACCCTAGGTGTTGGCTGGCTCAGTCAGTAAAGCATACCAATGTTGATCTCAGGGTCATGAATTCAAGCCCCACAATAATAATGGGTATCTCAAAAAAAAGAGAGTGGGAGAAGGGAGCACAGAACATATTTAAATGATAGTTGATAACTTCCTAAACCTAGGGAAGTAAT
Organism: Lutra lutra; assembly: GCF_902655055.1. Taxonomy (NCBI): domain Eukaryota; kingdom Metazoa; phylum Chordata; class Mammalia; order Carnivora; family Mustelidae; genus Lutra; species Lutra lutra. The sequence continues at coordinate 172,430,866 of NC_062280.1, forward strand.
TGGATATACAAATCCACAAAGCTAACAGAACACCTTATTACACCAACACAAAAGATCTTCTCCAAGACACATTATATGAAAACTGTCAAAAGTCGATGATAAAGAATTTTAAAGCAGCCCAGGAAAAAAAGACAGTAACCTACAAAGGTACCCCCATAAGCTATCAGCGGACTTCTCAGCAGACACTCTATAGGTCAAGAGAGAATGGAATGACATATTCAAAACATTGAAATTAGGAAAACCTCTACGTCTCCTTTGTATCTCAAAAATAACTCTGCCAGTGTAATACTCTTGGCTGGTTGTTTTTATTTATTTTTGAGAGACAATGGAGACATAGAGGTCCTCCCAGACAAACAGAAGTTAAGGGAGTTCACTATCATTAGACATGCTCATAAGAAATGTTAAGCGGTGCCTGGGTGGCACAGCTGGCTAAACGTCCAACACTTGGTTTCCACTCAGGTGGTAAACTCAGGGTCCTGAGATCAAGCCCTGCATCAGGCTCCATGCTCAGCATTGAGTCTGCTTAAGACTTTCTCTCCCATGCTCACTTGCTCCCTTTCTCTCTCTCAATCTCTAAAATAAATAAATAAATCTTAAAAAAAAAAAAAAAAAAAGGCTAAAAAGAGCTCTTCAAGCTTAAGTGAAAAGACCAAAGGACAGAAAACTCTAATTAAGGTAATAAATAGAACGTCCAGAATGAGAATACTGTAACTCTTTTTTAGAACAGTGTATTAAGGGGCGCCTGGGTGGCTCAGTGGGTTAAGCCGCTGCCTTCGGCTCAGGTCATGATCCCAGGTCCTGGGTTCGAGCCCCACATCGGGCTTTCTGCTCAGCAGGGAGCCTGCTTCCTCCTCTCTCTCTGCCTGCTTCTCTGCCTACTTGTGATTTCTCTCTGTCAAATAAATAAATAAAATTAAAAAAAAAAAAAAGAACAGTGTATTAAATTCCTACCTATGGCATAAAGGTTTAAAAAAGCATATTAGGGGCGCCTGGGTGGCTCAGTGGGTTAAAGTCTCTGCCTTCAGCTCAGGTCATGATCCCAGGGTCCTGGAATCAAGCCCTGCATCGGGCTCTCTACTTGGTGGGGAACCTGCTTCCCCCTCTCTCTGCCTGCCTCTCTGCATACTAGTGATCTCTGTCAAATAAATAAAAATTTAAATAAATCAATCAATAAATAAATAGCATATTAAAGGGTCACCTGACTGGCTCAGGTGGTGAAGCCTGCAACTCTAGTCTCAGGGTTGTGAGTTTGAGCCTCACATTAGGCATGGAGCCTACTTAACATAAAAAAATAAAAATTTTAAAACAAGTGCATATTAAAAATATAGCTACAACTTGATAATGAAATCACAATATAAAAAGATACAACTTATGATATCAAAAACACAAAAGGGAAGATTAAAACAATGGAATCCTTATAAGAAAATGAACACAAATTTTTATTAGCAGAAAATGGCTGCTTGTCTAGATTTTTTTATGTAACCTCAAGGTAACCACAAAGCAAAAACCTACAGCAGAGACCTGAAACTAAAAAAAATGGGAGACTGAGCAAATCACCATGGAAAACCAACTTACAGACAGAAACAAAAGGAAAAACAATGAAAAGAACAAAATAACCAGAAGAAAAAAAGATGAAACAGCAGTAGTAAATCCTTAAATATCAGTAATCAACCTAAACATAAATGAACATGAACTCACCAATCAAAACAGAGTGGCTGGATGGATAAAAAAACAAAATCAAACTATAAGAGACTCATTTCCATTCTAAGGACATACACAGGCTCAAAAGTGAAATGACAAAAAATGATATTTGAAGTAAACAAAAACAAAAAGGTGGGCAGAGTTATAATTACATTAGACAAATAGACCTCAAGCCAAAAAAGGTTAACAAGAGTCAAAGAAGGTCATTATACAAGACCAGTGCTCTAACCACTGAGCTATGGAGCCAAGAAGGTCATTATATAATGATAAAGGAGTCAACCCATTAAGAAGATATAGCAATGGCAAACGTATACACTCCCAAATCCTGAGCACTGAAATATATTAAACAACTGGGGCGCCTGGGTGGCTCAGTGGGTTAAGCCTCTGCCTTCAGCTCAGGTCAGGGTCTCAGGGTCCTGGGATGGAGCCCCACATGGCCTCTCTGCTCAGCAGGGAGCCTGCTTCCCCCTCCCCCTCTGCCTGCCTCTCTGCCTACTTAGGATCTCTCTCACTCTCTGTGTCAAATAAATAAATAAAATCTTAAAAAAAAAAAAAAAAGAAAGAAAAGAAAAGAAATATATTAAGCAACTAAAACAGATCTTAAAGGGAAAACAGCAATACAACAAGTAAATGTAGGGGACTTCAATACCCCACCATCTGTTATGGACAGATTATCAAGGCAGAAATCAGTAAGGAAACACTGGAATTGAACTACATTTCAGAACAAATGGTCTTAACAGACATATAGAACATTCCATCCAACAGCAGCAAAATAAACATTTTTCTCAAGTGCACATAGAACAGTCTCCAAGATAGAGCACAAGATATGCCACAAAACAAATCTTGGCAAATTTAAAAAAACTAAAATCATACCAACTGTCTTCTCTGACCACAATGGTATGAAACTAGAAATCAACAAGAGGAAAGTAAGAAAATCTACAAATATGTGGAAACTAAGCAATGCACTTCCAAACCACTAGGTCAAAGAAGAAACCAAATAGGGAATGAAAAATTATCTTGAAACAAATGAAATAAAAACATAACAAATCAAATATTGTGGGATGCAGCAAAAGCAGTTCTGAGAGGAAAATTTATAGCAGTAAATGTATATATTAAAAAATTAGAATACCTCATATAAACAACTTAACTTTACAACTCAAGGAACTAGGAAAAGAATAAATTAAGCCCAAAGTTAATAATGACTACAGTAGAAATACATGAAATAAAGACCAGATAAACATCAGAAAGGATTAACAAAACTAAGAGCTGGTTCTTTAAAAAGATAAACAAAACTGATAAACCTTTACCTAGACTAAGAGGAAAAGAAGTGAATGCTCAAAAATAAAATAAAATCAGAAATGAAGAAGAAGGCGCCTGGGTGGCTCAGTCTGTTAAGCAGCTGCCTTTGGCTCTGGTCATGATCTCAGGGTCCTGGGATCAAGTTCCACAATGGGTTCCCTGCTCTGCGGGGATCCTGCTTCTCCCTCTGCCTTTGCCCACCCCCATCTCTCATGAATAAATAAATAAAACCTTAAAAAAAATGAAAAAGAAGGCATTACAACACAATAGATATTACAGAAATGCATAAAATCTTAAAGTACTATGAATAATTAGATGTCAACGTATTATATAAACTAGACAAAATGTATACATCCCTAAAACACACAGCCTACCAAGAATGAATCAGGAAGAAATAGAAAATTTAAACAGACCAATAATTAGTAAAGAGGTTGAATCAGTAATCAAAAACTCCCAACACAAGAAAATGCCAGGACTAGATGGCTTTACTGGAGAAGTCTCTGATGCATTTAAAGAAGAATTAGCTCTTCCAAAATAATACTCATACTCTTCCAAAATAACGAGGAGGGAACACTTCCTGACTCCTTTTATGAGGCTAGCATTACCCTGACACCAAAATCAGATAAGAACACCACAAAAAAAACTACACACCAATATCCCTAATGAATACATATGCAAATATTCCCAACAAAGTATCTGCAAACCAAATTCAGGAACATATTAAAGGGATTATACGTCAAAACAAATGGAATTTATCCCTGGGATGGAAAAATGGTTCAACATATGCAAATCAACAAATGTACGAAGACATCACATTAATAAAAGATAAAAATCACACAATCATCTCAACAGATGCAGAAAAAACATTTGACAGTATACAACATCCCTTCATAATAAAAGACCTTAACAGATAGAGCAGAGAAGAACCATACCTCAACACAATAAAGGCTATCATATAGGACAAACTCACAGCTCACATTATATCCAATGGAGAAAAACTAAAAGCTTTTCTTATAAGATCAGGAATAAGGCAACAATGCCCACTCTCACTTCTCCTATTCAATACAGAACTGTAGTCCTTACTAGAGCAATTAGGCAAGGCAAAAGGATAAGCGGCATCTAAATTGGAAAGTAAAAAATAAAACTATTTCCCAATGACATGATTTAATTAAAAAAAAAAAAAACTCAACCAAAAAGCTTTTGGAACTAATCAATGACTTCAGTAAAGTTGCAGAATACAAAATCAAAATACAGAAGTCAGTTGCATTTCTTTATACTAATGATGAAACACTGAAAAATGAAGAAAATATCCCTTTTACAATAGCACCCAAAATAATAAAATGCCTAGGAATAAATTTAAGCAAGCGAAAGATCTGTAAAACAAAAACTACAAGACTGTGAAAGAAATCAAACAAACAAATGGGAAGAGATCCCATGTTCATGGAGCGGAGGAATTAATATCGTGAAATTGTCCATCACTGCTCAAAACAATCTAAAGATTCAGTGAAATCCTGACCAAAATTCCAATAGTACTTTTCAGATAAATAGAACAAACAATTCTAAAACTTTCGTGGAACCAGGAAAGACCCTGAATAGCCAAAGCAATAAAAGAAGAACAAAGCTAGAGGCAACATACTCCCTGATTTCAAATTATATTACAAAATATAGTAATTTTAAGTGTGGTATTGGGATAAAAACAGACACACAGATCAATAAAACAGAACAGAGCCCAAAATAAACCCATGCAAACATGGTCAATTAATTTATAACAAAGAAGCCAAGAATTTACATTGGGGAAAGGTAATGCTGAGAAATTTGGAAAGCTTTATGCAAAAAAATAAAACCAGTCCAAAAGCTTACACCATATACAAAAACTAACTCAAAATAGATTAAAAGACTTAAATTTAAGACCTGAAACAAAGGTCTTAAAGAAAATTGGTGGTAAACTCCTTGACAAATGTATTCGCAATGAGTTTTTGAAGCGGACACCAAAAGCAAAAGCAGTAAAAGCATAAACAAGTGGGACTACATCCAACTACAGGCTTCTGTAGAGCAAACAAAACCTTCAACAAAATGAAAGATAACCTGAAGAAAGGGAGATTTTTGTAAACCATAAACCGGAAGGGTTAATATCCAAAGGATATAAAAACTCCATCAACTCAAAAACAAACATTCCAATTAAAAAATTAGAACTAGGGACACCTGGGTGGCTCAGTGGGTTAAGCCTCTGCCTTCGGCTCTAGGTCATGATCTCAGGGTTCTGGGATCGAGCCCCGCATCGGGCTCTCTGCTTGGCAGGGAGCCTGCTTCCTCCTCCCTCTCTCTCTGCCTGCCTCTCTGCCTACTGTGACCTCTATCTGTCAAATAAATAAAGTCTTAAAAAAAAATTAGAACTAAATATCCACCTCCCCAAAGAACATCAAAATGGTCAACACACACATGAAAAGATGCTAAGTATCATGAATCATCTGGGAAATGCAAATCACAACAAGGAGAAACTGTCTCACACATGTTAGAATAGCTACCATCAAGAAGACAAGAAACAACAGATGCTGGTGAAGAGGTAGTGAAAAGAGAACCCTTTTGGTGAATACACTGTTGGTGGGGAAAAAAAGTGGCCCAGCCACTATAAAAAATAACATGGAGGTTCCTCAAAAAATTTTTAAAAGAGCATTCGGTCCAAAATTCCTCTTCTGGGTATGTACCCAACAGAAATGAGAACAAGACTTTGATGAGATATATGAATTTCTATTTTTATCACAGCATTATTCACAACAGCCAAGATCTAAAAACAACCCAAATGCCCATCGATATATAAATGAATAAAAAGATGCGGTACATAAATACAACAGAATATTATTCAGCCACAAGAAAGGAAGTTATCTTTACTTTTGTGAAAAAAAAGATGGACCTTCAGTGCATTATGCTAAGATAAATCAGACAGAGAAAGATAAGTACTGTATGAATCACTTACATGTGAAATCTAAAAAAAGTTAAACCTGTGAAAAAGAGTAAAATGGTGGCTACGATGGGTGGGCAGGTCTGAGGGGCGGGGGTGGGGGGAGACAGGCATGATGGTATTTAAGGTCACAACATGTAATGAGTAATAAATAGGCCACAGAGACCTAATCCACAGTATTACAGACACGGACAATAATACTGTACTATAATTATATGATAAATATCACTACATCGACAGTCATACTAAGATACATAAATGTATTAAAGAGACACACTACACCTTAAAAATTATACAATGTTACTCAGCAAATTTATTCAATTAAAAAAACTGTATTACAAAAAGCAACAAATGATCTGCTGAACAGAATATTTTAATGCTTTTATGTAGAAATTGTAATCAAGTATCTTTTACTTTTGGTAACTTTTTAAGATTTGTATAAATCTTAAATTTGTAGAAATGCTTTTTCACAGTAGCTTTTAAATTGCCAGTAAGCAATGGAAAATTAATAATTGGAGAATGTGGGCAAAGCAGCAGGGAGTGTCAAAACAGCAGGATGTAGAAAGTTATAAAGTCAAAAACAGACCAGAATTTATACTGACACACTATCTCTCCCTCTGTCACTTTTTAAATGGCTCTCTGAGACAAGAACACTAGATAAAGGACTTGCCACAACACAGTACATGACTTCAAAAAATAAGTTAATCTGAACTACTGGATTTATTAAACCATCACCACCAGAAGCACACCTGGCTGAGCTTTCAACACATCTTTTAATGTTAAAAAGGCCTCCAACAGCAGTATTAGGTGACATCTGGAAAATAATTCCTCTCTAATGGGAACCAGGAGGGGGGTGGGAAGAGGAGTAGAAACAAAAAAGAAAAGAAAAGGGAGAGAGATGGAGAGGGAAGGAAAGGAAAGAAAGAAGGAAAAATTAGAGAAAAATAAACTACAAATGGCAAGATGTTCATTGCAGTTATTTATAAAGTAAAAAAACAAACCAAAAAACCCCTAGGAAATGAACTAAATCACAAGTAAAAATATGGCTAAGTAAAGTATGGCAGAGCTACTCAAAATTGGAATCAGCCATTTTAAAGGTATAAAGATTACATATTAATACTAAAAGTGCCAGGGCGAGAAGTGTGAAGAGGACTTTAACTTTTCATTTCAAAGCCTTCTGGCAAGTTTTCTTTCTTGCAACTATGTGCAGGTATTTAATACATTAAGAAAATAAGCTAATTTTTTTTCTAGAAACTAATGCCCACGTCTTAAGTAAAGCACTATTAAAATAAATTATATAATATATTCACATAATGTAATACTATGGAACCACTGGGAAGAACAGGAAACTAAAGTATATACTCACATGGGAGGATATGCAGAGTGTCTGTTACCCATATCACTTACAGTAACATATAAACAACATGATCCTGCCCATGTTAAAAAAAATTACAGTTGATCCTGGAACAATGCAAAGGTTAAGGGTGACAATCCCACACAGTCAAAAATCGTATAACTTCTGACTCCCCCAAATCTTAATTCTACTAACCTACTGTCGACCAGAAACCTTAGCAATATAAACAATTAACACAAATTTCATACGTTATATATAATCATATACTGTATTTTTACAGTAAAATAAGCTAGATGAAAGAAAATATTGAGTTAGTAGAAAAATATATTCACAGTACTGTAAAACATTCATGTGTAAGTGGACCCATGCAATTTAATTGGTATCTTTTTTTCTTTCTTTCCTTCTTTTTTTTGGAGAGAGAAAAAGAGAGCATGAGCAGGGTGAGGGGCAGAAGGAGAAGTAGGCTCTCTGCTGAGCAGGGAGCCCCGACTTGGGGTTGATCCCAGAACTCCAGGACCATGACCTGAGCCAAAGGCAGATGCTTAACCAACTGAGCCACCCAGGCACCCTGGACCCATGCAATTTAAACCAGTGATATTCAGGGTCAATTGCATATACCTATATAAACACAGTATATGTATGTTTATTTTTATAAATATACAATTATGTTGAACTTTTTACATACGATATCAGGATGGGGTTAGGAAAACTCACTTTTGGGTTATATTCCTATACTCTATGAGTTTTTATTAAAACAAGTATGTATTGGGGCGCCTGGGTGGCTCAGTGGGTTAAAGCCGCTGCCTTCGGCTCAGGTCATGATCCCAGGGTCCTGGGATCGAGCCCCACATTGGGCTCTCTGCTCAGCAGGGAACCTGCTTCCCTTCCTCTCTCTCTGCCTGCCTCTCTGCCTACTTGTGATCTCTGTCTGTCAAATAAATAAATAAAATCTTTAAAAATAAAAAAAATAAAAAAAATAAAACATGTATTATTTTCAATTAAAAAGAAAAAAGAAAAATTCTGTTAAATTAACTAGTCTGTACTAAAAAAAACATAGCACAGGTATTATATAGCATGCATTTGACAATGGACTACTCAGCAGTAAAAAGGAAAAACTAAGATACATGCAACAATATGGATAAATCTCAAGAACATTCTGAGAAGTAAAAAGAAGTCCTGCTCAAAGGAGCACCTATTCTAAAATTCCATTTAAATGAAGTTCCATAACAAGCAAAACTAATATACAGTGGCAAAAAATCAGAACAGTGCTTATTTCTACGGGTAAATGGTAGCATGGGATGGGGAATGAGGAAACTTTCCAGAATGATGGGAATGTTCTTTATTTTGACAGGGAACTGAGTTACAAAGATGTATACATTTGCAAAACTCATCAAAGGATACACTTTAAGATCTGTGTACACTATTATATAAAGACTGTATCAAACTTCTTTTAAAACTATAAATACTGAGGGGCGCCTGGGTGGCTCAGTGGGTTAAAGCCTCTGCCTTTGGCCCAGGTCATGATCCCAGAGTCCTGGGATCCAGCCCTGCATCAGGCTCTCTGCTCAGCAGGGAGCCTGCTTCTTCCCCTCTCTCTGCTTGTCTCTGCCTGCCTCTCTGCCTGCCCATGACCTCTCTCTCTGTCAAATAAATAAATAAAATCTTTAAAAAGGGGGGGGCACCTGGGTGGCTCAGTGGGTTAAAGCCTCTGCCTTGGGCTCAGGTCATGATCCCAGGATCCTGGGATCGAGCCCCCACATCAGGCTCTCTGCTCAGCGGGGAGCCTGCTTCCTCCTTTCCTCTCTGCCTGCCTCTCTGCCTACTTGTGACCTCTGCCTATCAAATAAATAAATAAAATCTTTAAAAAAAAAAAAAAAGTGGTGCATTTGGGGCACTTGGGTGACCCAGGGGGTTAAGCCTCTGCCTTTGGCTCAGGTCATGATCCCAGGGTCCTGGGATGGAGCCCCACATGGGGCTCTCTGCTCAGCAGGGAGACTGCTTCCTCCTCTCTCTTCTCTCTGCCTGCCTCTCTGCCTACTTGTGATCTCTGTCAAATAAATAAATAAATGAGTTTTTAAATAAATAAATAAAGCTATAAATACTGAACTCTAATGATATGCATAAGTACTTAGCAATAAGTTCACTAACATCTGCAATTTACTTTAAAATACGTCAAAGAGGGCGCCTGGGTGGCTCAGTGGGTTGAGCCGCTGCCTTCGGCTCAGGTCATGATCTCAGAGTCCTGGGATCGAGCCCCGCATCGGGCTCTCTGCTCCACGGGGAGCCTGCTTCCTTCTCTCTCTCTGCCTGCCTCTCCGCCTACTTGTGATCTCTTTCAAATAAATAAATAAATAAATAAATGAAATATATCAAAGAAGGACGGGGCAAGTACACTAAAATATTAACAGCAGAATCAGAGTGATGGGTATACATGGGTGTGTCATGTGGTAAATATATACACTGTAGTACTTTTTGTCCAGTTCATCAATACAGATGATTAAATTATGGTATATCTATTACATTAAAATACTATGTAACCTTAATAAAAAGGCAACACTTTTATGTATTATATGGAATGACATCCAAGTATGATACCAATTGTGTACAAAGGAGAAAGAATACATAAACATACCTGCTTACGTGTTGGTAAAATATCTCAGGAAGAATCACTCAGTAGCAGATCTCAAGTGAATTCCATTATTACACACACACACACACACACACACAATATTAAATATGACCCCAAGTTAAAAATAAACTTTCACCTGTTTGAGAAGTTACTATTTGTAGACTAAAAAGGACTGTTCCACAGAAATAAGGTAGTGGGAGTAAGTAAGTGACTAAGTTTGGTAGGAAGGGCTTATACCATCCATTTATTTCTCTCATTCTCTTTTCTCTGGGACTAAGGAAGCAGGAGGAAGGAAAAAATATTCCTAGAAGCTTTTTAGCTCAAGCTAAATTAGTCACTCCTGATGTGTAGACACCAAACACCGGAATATCTGACTTCCTATTTTGCTCATAATAGTACCTCTGTCTTTTGATTTATATGCATATAAAATGATTTTATTTGAGAACTATTGTAAGCCAAAGACAAGGATGTGCTAAAACATACAGAAAATGCTTTATCCATTTTAACTACTTAGCACTCAGATGAAAAAGCCAAAAAAGGTCGAGCAGCGAAATGTGGTAATGAGAGTCAACTCAACAAAAGTTAAAGGTATAAGGAAGATAATGAAAAATATTTTAACCAATAATTAAGTATAGAAAAATTCTTTTTTTTTTTTTAAGATTTTATTTATTTATTTAGAGAGACATAGCGAGAGAGGAAACACAAGCAGGGGAGAGAGAGAGGGAGAAGCAGGCTTCCCGCTGAGCAGGGCACCTGATGCTGGGCTCACCTGAGCTGAAGACAGATGCTTAAGGCCTTAGACACGCAGGGGCCCCTAGAAAAATTCTTCTACCAGCTGTAAAATTCATCAGACTAGAATTATCATATAGCATTCTTTTCTGGGCAGCTCCATGGAGGCCCGCAGCTTACACATAACAGAATTCAAAAATACTTTGAGTAAATGTTATTATTATTTTTCAGTGTCCTTTCCCCCTTAAGAAAAAAAAAATCACTTAGGCTTTACATAATCTGAAGGTGCTATAAAGTAAAACTAAAGAGAAACAGACCCAGAGATTACTAACTTTTCAAATTGCTCACACATCTGCTGCTCGGAAATAAAATTCTCGTTGAAGTTTGGTAGATTTTAGAGTTTACATTTCTCTCTCCTTAGGTTATGATTACCCAAACTAGAAATTTCAACCAGTGCATTTAATTTATGACACACAAGGCACTATGCTGTGTGCTGTATACGACAGGACGACAGTTAAAAATCTTATGATTTGGAGTCCACTTTCAAGGACCTGAGATTCTAATAATGAAGCTAAAGTAGTAAGAATTAATTACTAAGGGCGCCTGGGTGGCTCAGTGGGTTGAGCCGCTGCCTTCGGCTCAGGTCATGATCTCAGAGTCCTGGGATCGAGCATGGGGCTCTCTGCTCAGCGGGGAGCCTGCTTCCTCCTCTCTCTCTGCCTGCCTCTCTGCCTGCTTGTGACCTCTCTGTCAAATAGGTGAATGAAATCTTTAAAAAAAAAAAAAAAAAAAAAAAAGAATTAACTACTAAACAAGTATGCAAATGATGGATGTCATAATTGATGCAAACTAGTGCTAGGAGAAAAGAGTCATGTCACTCCTTCCAGATGGATGGATCATAACATTCTGGAAGAACTGGAATCATCCTTCACCTTTGATTTCAACATATATAAAGGAAATGGAGAAAGGCAGTATATCATAACATGCAACAAAGCTCTGAAATCAAAATATCTTGTTTGGAATTATTTCTCCATTATTTATCAGCTATGAATGAACCGTATTACTTAATCTGCCTAAGACTTAATTTCCTCATTATTTAAAACTGAAATAACAGAATCTAGATCACATTCAATGAATACACAATGATTAGTATATGATAAGCACTCAATGAATGTTACCCTCTAAAAGTCTGGAAAAGGGGACAGTATAAACAATGTGATATAGAAAAAAGTTCAGCTTTGCTGAAATTAAGACTCACCAAAAAAATGGAAAGATAAAACTGGAAAGATAAGCAGATTGTACATTTTGAATCCCAAGCCAAAATGTATGCAATTTATTTAGGAATGCTAAAGATTTTGATCAAATGAAAGCATATAAACAAGACTGAGCATCCAGGATGGAACTAAGGGGAAGAAAAAAAAAAAACAAAACCAACTGCAAAAGTTTAGATAAGAAGTGTGAGGGCCCCTATTGAGCAATGTCATTAGTAACAATTATTAAAAGAGATAGAACCCAATGATTAACTGAAGGGGGAAAGAATAAAGGGAGGAAAAACAAAAAATAAAATTTCAAGCCTGGAAAATTTGACGAAATGAAATGGAAATTAGTAAATTCAGAGAACATTTATTTTCAGAAATGTAGTTTGAAGTTCAGATGGGAGAACCAGGTGGATATACAGCTAGCAACTGGAATAAGGTTTTGAAGAGAGGTTATGCCTGAAAATACATATGTGAAAAATGATGTAGAGATTAGAGGTTCTCTTGGAAAAGCTCTGAAATTCAAAGCAAATTTATATACAGCATATGCAATATTCTAAGGAAGGAAGTCTTTAATCAAACTTTCAAAGACTCCAACACACACACACACACACACACACACACACAGGTTTTAAGAACCACTGGAACAGATTATAATGGAAACTATCCATGGGAATGAACGTGAATGAGATGACAGAAGTAGAAATAATTGAGAGGAAAAAAGGCATGAAAAAAGAACTTGAAAAAATGTAACTAAAAGGCAAGAAAAAGAACTGAAAAGGACAGCTGATTTGAGAAGAAAGAGAAGCAAGGTATTAGGGATTTAAGATAGAAGTTCAAAAAAAAAAAAGGCAGCATCAGCATTGCTTAATGTTATATATATAGGACAAAAAATATAAAATTTATATAAAATCTCTACATTTAATAAATTCACTGGTAATACTGAGGTAAGCAATTTTGTGTATAAGGAGGAAGAAACTAAATGACATAGGAAACTAAATGGTTGGGGACAAAGGAAGGAAAAATTAAAAACTGACTACTATTTCTAGATTTACTAGTGAAAGGAAAAGCTAGCATGAAAATGACTGGAAGAAAAGTATTATTTTATTTTTTTGTTTTGTTTCTGCTGCTATTGTTGCTGAGTTTTTCTTCCTTAAGGACTAGGAAATTGACTTTCTATGCCAAAAGGAGTCTGTAAAAAGAGAAAGATCAAAGGAGGGAAAGAGGAATAAAGTTCAGCAGTGAAAAGATCACCTTTCAAATTCTTCCTGTAAAACAGGAACAAAAATAATTTTAATGTGGTAAGAAAGGTATAGCCAACAAGTGTGGGTGAGGGGAGAAAGACTACAAAAACTCTGAAGAAGTTTCTTAAACTGTAAAGCACTGATAACCATAATACTTTCGAACTTTACTCCTTTATAACGGTAGCTAGTATTATGAAAATGTAATAGGATAAAAAGTGCATACAGTAAGAGAGCAGAATACACTATACTGTGTAGCAGTAAATTAAGTACATGGCTCCAGAGGCAAAAAAGCGTGAGTTTAAATTACTGTGTGACTCTGGACAAGTACCTGAACTTTGTGCCAGACTGTCTTCACTTGCAAAATGGAGGTCTCCTTACCTCTCAGAACTTGGAAGTAATAGAAAACTATCAACAATGCATACAAATGCAGGTGTAGTGGCAGCAGCAGTGGTCGTAATAAAAGTAACCTATTTATGTTTAATCAAGCAGTATTTAAGGAAAGACAGAAGGGCTAGGCTCCTAAAAATTGTGTCTCAGGGGTTGCTGGGTGGCTCATCGGAGAAGCATCCAACTCTTGGTGGCTCAGGTCATGATCCCAGGGTTGTGAGATGAGCTGGCAGGGCTCCAAGCTCAGTAGGGAATCTGCTTAATATTCTCTCTTCTCCCTCTCCCTCTCCTCACCGTGACCATCTCAGGCCATGGCTAATTAATTTAGAAATCTTGAAAAAAAAAGTGTCTCGTTTCTTTCAACTGCATAAGGAAATAAGTATAATTCCCCCTATTATACCAATAAGGAAAGGGGAGGTTCATTTCGCTAGATTACTAAGTGGCAGAACTTAGATGTGAACACTAGTTTATATGGTTACAAAACTTGGCTTCTTTCCACTACACAACATTAACTCCCCAGCACTACATAGCAGCAGGAACACAAAACTATGCATTCTGTTTTTACTACTAACCTCACAAAATCTGGGCACATCATTAAGTCTATCTGCCTCTCCATCGTCTGAAAAATTAAGGAGTTTTTTTGAATTTGATTTGATTTTGAGGTTTCCCTCCGGCTAAAAAAGTCTATGATTTTATTAAGTTACCCATTTAGTGATGTAAAAACTCATAAAAAGTTTCAAAATACAGCAGAAACCTTCTCTATTTAGAAAACAAAAACAGAAAAATTGAACACACACACACACACACAGCTTAAAATTTTTTTCCAGGACTTCACATTAGCAAAAAGAAATAAATGTTAAAGAAAAGACCAACATCTAATTTCATTTTATTATAGCAAGTATGACTAAGCAAATGCTTGAGAGAACAAAATATCAATCTGAAGTATTTCAAGATGCCAATTTTAACACCTACATTTTCAATGGGGGGAAAAAACGCAAAACTCAGAGCCCTGACACATCTACAGACCTTATAACCAAATAACAAGCAGATTTACCGACTTTTATTTCACGCCAAAAACACTGCAACCAGGCTGGGGTTTTGTTTGTTTTCATGTCCATCTGAAAACTGTCCTGCACTAAAACGCCTCACTGGCTTCCCACTATCTTTCAATTAACATCCAAAATCCTTAACATGACTCAACAAAGTCCTGAATGATCCTGCTCCTCTCTCTCTGGAGCTATCCTCTGCTATTCTTCCCTTTGCTCTTTTTTTCAATTTCTTTCATTTCCTCCAAAACACTTTTTTTCTTTCATTTTAAGGCTTTCATAAATCTGTTCTTCAAAACCTAGAATGCTTTCACAGCTCTCCCACCGTTTCGCCCTAGCAAACTGATCCTCATCCTTTTAAGCTAAGATCAAATGTTATGCCAGCAAAAGCCTTTTTTGACCTTCCAAACATACATTTCACAGCACTCTGGACTTCACAATACTCAAAGATCTTATAATTACTTGTTCAACATTTGTCTTCCCTGCTAAATGGTAAACAATATGAATATAGTTATTTCAGGTAGTTTCCCAATATCCCCAGTATCTAACACACCGCAAAGTACAGATTAAGTACTCGATGCTTGCTGAATTAACATTGAAAATGCAGGGGAAGTCCAAAACCATGAGATATTTTACTAGCACAGGTAGCTAGAAAGTTCCATACAAGTTTTGAGTTACATCTTAACCTTGGGCCTTCAAATGTCCTCCCTTCAAATAAGTGCTATTTGGCAATTACACCTTTAAAGTAAAGCAAAAAAAAATCCCTTTAGATAACACATCCTAAAGTTTCACAAAACCAAGGCTAGAAACCACAAGTCTTAAGCAATTGGAATCAGCTTTAAAAGTCATAGAGAACTCATCTAAAATGCAATGAAAGGACAGGAACTTGGATAAGGGCTCAATTTTACCACAGCAATGTACATTATGAAAGGACCAATCCCAATTCCTACCACTGTCTAGGCTGTACTAGCAGCCTTATTTATCCTAACAGTAATGACTGCAGTGCTACAGTCATCTAAGTAGGCTATAAGATATCTGAAACATACTTTATTAAAACTGAATAAAAGTCACAAGCATACACTACGTAACTATAATCTTCTTTTAGGTTACAGTATAACATATAGAAATGTTAAATCACTATGTTGCTTACCTGAAACTAATGTAACATTGTATGTCAACTGTAACTCAAAAATTTCTTTAAAAAGGAATGCTATTTAAACTCAAAAATCTTTTTTTACACTTTCTGTTCATCTAATACCTATTGAGTGCTAATTACAAACCAGGCAGTGTCTAAAGATTAACACGTATTATTTTCCCATACAGATGAGGAAATGGGAGGCACTGAGTGAAGTAATTTACCCAATATTATACAGCTGGTAGGTGGCAGAGGCAAAATTCAAAGCCAGCCATTCTGACTCTGAAGTTCATCCTCTAAACCACTACAACCACTGTTGCACTCTCTCTCTCTCTCTCTCCATCCACTGAAATAAGGCTTCTATCTGGACCATCTCACTTCAATGAAACTATTTTGCTAAGGTCACCAATGACTCCTACCTATCCCAACTTAAGGGCCACTTATCTGCCTCTGCCTTTTTCATCCACTCTGCAGCATCTCATCAAATTGACAACCCGCCTCTCTTGCCATACATTTGTATCGTAAGTACCATAAATCTCAGTCTTGAGATTTACCTCAAATGTGGGCCCTCGTTTCCTCCCTATCAACATTCTGACTAGGAAATCTCCCACAATTCCATAGTTTCAAATACTCTCTACATGACTCTTTCTTTCTCTAGTCCTACATGAGTTCTAGACTCAACCCAACCACCTCTTAAATATCTAACTTGAATGTGTAACAAACACCATTACCTTTCCTCCTCCCCTCAACCTGTTCTCCCCCAGCCTTCTCCATCATCACCCATCCAGCTGTTTAGGCTAACTTCTTAGTCATCATCCTTGATTTCCCTTCCCCTTATCTCCCACATCCACTCCTAACAGCAAGTTTTATCAGATCTACTTATAAATCATATTTTGTTCGGTCTCCATTATCATTCTAATATAAACGACCTACATTTCTGCCTACAGTGCCCTTCAGAATAGTCTCTTCATTCTTGCCCCCTTAATCTCCGCAAAGCAAGCGGTGTTAAAATCAAATCAATCCCTGCTTGCTTTAAATTATTTAAGGTCTCACTGTATTTTAAATAAGATCCTAGGTCTTAACCATGACCTCACAGAACCTAAATAATGTGCTCCTGACTAATTCTCCAACCTCCTGTTATTCTATTCTCTCCCCCATCACAATGTTCCTTGCAGCCAGAGTTGCCTTCCTTCTCTTCCTGGAACACAACATGATCATATCTGCTACAGGGCCTTTGCACTTGCTGTTCCTTCTACAAGGAACAGTCTTTCTCCTGACTTTGACACAGATGGTTTCTTCTCCTCCTTAAGTGTTGCTCAAATGCTACCTCCTGTGAGAGGCCTTCTAATCAGTCTTTTATATGACCCTCTATTCTTACAACAGTCACTGCTATTTTAATCTGGAATTATCTTATTTCTTTAATACTCATTTATTATTGTCTTCTCAACTTTGGAATTTAAAAGCTCTATCACCAAGGCTTCCTGCAATATACAGCAGGCACTTAATAAACTTATTAAATGAATGGATTTTCCCTCTTTCATTTTGTTTATTGTAAATCAACTAATTATGATAAAGCACCTGACCCACGATATATTTTGTATGTATTAAAAGTTAAATCCTTAAAACACTCTTATTTTTTCCAATATAAAACATTCCAGCATTCTGAACAACCCCCCCCCCCCCCACACACACACTGAGTCCATCTACAGCATCCCACTTAAACGTGCCAAATATACCATATGGATAAATAACATTTTCTTCCTCCTCCCCAAGCTAACAAATCTTCTAGTGGGAAAAGGGAATCTTACTGGGCAGCTTAGCACCTGTTACATCTTCAATCAGTTAAGAGAGGTGCGGGTGAGCCAGATAGCACATGGGAAACGTGGCCTTTCTTTCGGGGACTATATTTAGGTAAAACGTGAATGGCTTACATTAGAACTGTCCTAGTCCCTAACAAGGGCCATTCACTTCATTTAAAGAAACAAGGTAAAACAGTCTGTGGGCAAGAGGTTATGCTCGGATTCACTAAAAGAAAAGAAACCGATTTGGGGGCCCTCACCAAATGTGTGTGTAGATTGGGATCGGTCTACATATAACGGGAAAACAAGAGAAGGAGGTATCAGTTGGAGGACCAACTCAGCGGTATAATAAAGGTCAGCTCAGGCTCTCTGGGGAATCCTGAACCTGTAAGCGAGGGTGGAAATGGAGAAAACACAAAACCCGGGGATCTATGTTCACCGCTTCGGCCTCCATCACAGGCACTTCGGGCAACTGCACATATCTCTGTGTCCGCCTATCTCCCACTTTCATCCCTGCAAGGAGATAGCCCCCGGATACTCACATGGGCTCGAGAGTCTTGCTGAGCCAGGACTTGAGTGCCTCGAAGTTTTCAATGATCATTTTAGAAACCATCCACAGCGGCCCCGAGGCCCGTCACACTCCTCTGCCCGCCCAGGTCGCGGCCGCTACAGCCGCCGCTGCCCCCGCCCCCTCCTCCGCGCGCCTCCCGCGTGGGCCGCGGTGGGAGGCGCCGGTGGCAGGTTCCCGCGAGCCCCGATCAGCGAACAGCTCTGCGGGTACCGTCGCAGGCCGCGAATCCACGGGGTGCCAGGAGCTCCCCGTCCCCGGACCCCGACTGAGGCAGCAACGGTTTGCCCGGGCCCTCCCCCTTCCCTCCACCCGAGCAAATCTTGAACCCGGAGCGCGACACGCGCCTAGATCCGGGCTTTCACTCAGCCTTGGGCTCAGGTGGTGTTGGCAACGCAGAACAGGCAAAAGTGAAGAAAGCGAAGACGAAGGGCAGCTAAATGGAAACGATTCGGGGGGTCTTCCCGGCTCCTAGCACCCCCAAGAAGATGGCTGCCGATAAATCTCGCGAGAATTGATGAAGTCTCGCGGTGACTCCCGGTGCCTGCTGGGAAGAGACGTAAGATCGGCGGGGAGCGCGCTGGTTGAGTGTGGTACTTCGATTTTTTTTTTTTTTTTTTTTTTTTTTTTTTTGTTATTTACGTGGTTCGCGGCCTTTGTGTTTTTATTTTACGCCTTGGCCCGCGTACGGAATAGAGATTTCCTTTCTTACGAGAAGGGAGAGGCCGCTGACTTCAGAAACAGTGGGAGTCCCAGTTCGTCCTATGTAATAGATGGCTGTGGCGCATGAGTGGAACGAACCTCCCGACGGGAGCGCTCCTTGAGAGCGTCTGCACGTTGTGCTGGGGACGAAGGGCGGCCCGTGGTCTCCAGGTGTGCTGTACTGCCTCCTCCGTTTATCTCAGTGTCCTGCAGTACCGTACTGTGCGCTGTAGTGTGGCCAGGATTGGGAAGCACAGGCTGGTGTAATCTAACCCTTGGGAGACTTCTAGAGGATTGGTGTCTTGTCCAAAATTACTCGCCTTGATCGCAGAGAGGTAATGATCTAGGGCTGCCCCAAAAGAAAGGTGAGATAACCTCGACGGTTCCGAAATAGTTTTCGAACCATCTGAAACTTCGGACTTTTCCCCCAGCTAAAATAAGAACAGTGTGTTTTTAATTCTCTTCCTTTAGAGCCGATTCAGCCACAGATAGGAAATTAAATAGTGTCAAAAGACCCTTCATATCAGCGTTCTAAATAAATTAACTTCCCTTCTGGGGAAGTTTGAATCCTGTCTGTATTAATTTATTTGCTATTATTTACTATGGTTAAGGTACTAGGTGGGATTTTGCGAAAGGTCTAGTGCCTGTAAACTATAATGAAATGAAAATAGCAACATAAAGACATTTAGAATAAGTAGAACAATAAAAAGCTCTCGTGGCAGGCGGTGGTAGACGAAATTGTCCTTAAGAACTCTGCGTTTGTAATTTGCTAGATTGAAGTGTCCTGAAGCAATAAGTGGGAAAGATTATCAAATAAAAAAAGCTAGACATTTGTTTTAAAATACAGCATGTAGAGTAGAATGAAATTAGAATTCAGTCACCGAATAACCCAGATGTTGGTTAAAGTGATTTAGCCAAGTGAAATAAGTTAGAAGCAAGAGGACAAATATCATATGATTCTACTTATGAGGTACCTAGAGTAGCCACACTCAGAGACAGAAAGTAGAATGGTTGGGTGTCAGTGGTGGGAGAGGAGGGGTAGGATGGGGAAAGAGTTATTTGGGATGCTGAAAAGTTTCTGGAGAGGAACAGGGTTGATGGTTGCATGGTTAATGCGATCCAATTGTACACTTAAAATGATTAAAACAGTAAATTTTATGTATATTTTAGGACAATAAAAGTGATTTTTTAATCTTTTTAAGATTTTATTTATTTATTTGACAGAGGTCACAAGTAAGCAGAGAGGCAGGCTGTGTGGAATGGGGGGGATGGTGGGAAGCAGGCTCACCACTGAGCAGAGAGCCTGATGCCCGGCTCAATCCCAGGACCCTGGGATCATGACCTGAGCTGAAAGCAGAGGCTTTAACCCACTGAGCCACTCAGGCACGCCTGATTTTTTAATTTTAATGTTGCTGTGGGAAAAGTAAAATCCTAATTGTTTAGCTTGTTTATTTAAGAGACTTGTCTCGGGCTGACTCCAGGAGGGTTTTCAACTTCATCACCAACTGTTCCTTAAATGTAGGTCCCTCTGCTCCTGCCTTCCAAAGCTAACCACCGTTCTACCAATACTGTATACTCTAGGTAAACCGATTTACTCATCCTCCACTTCTCCAAACACTTATCTACATCATTTCCACAAGGAACACCTCCACTTCTTTCTCTGGTTGCTCAAACCTTACCCACTCTCTCCTAATACCATGGGTACTGTATGTTTGAAGTCTTCTTTGACTTTTCCTAAACAATAGCAACAGCCTTTTAATCTCTGCCTCTTTGGCTGTCCCCATTATCAGTTCATCTTTAGTTGCCTTTATCATCATTGACTTTAATAGCAATCATTGTAAAACTTGCATGTAATCATGTAACTTCCCTGCTTACAATTTTCATCAACTCCCACATTGTCTTTAGGATAAAAATCAAAATTTTCCAACATTCTATAAAAGGGCTTTCATAATCAAACCCCTACCTATTTGCCTTAGAAAGTTCTTTCACTCTCTTTCAAGCTTTGCTTCAGCCATCTTGAGCTATTCCATGTTCCTTGGAAGGAGGTGTGTTCCCACACTAAATGGGGCTATTGCGAATGTTTTTTCTTCCCTTTCACTTGATGAAATCCTACCCATCCATCATAATTGAGTGTATACAACCTCACCTTTAGAAAGGCATCCCTAACCTCCCTGCTCTAAACCAAGAGTCACTCTGAGATTTTCTCCTGTGCTTGCGTCTGTTATAGCATTCTTGCTTTATTTTTCCAAGTATCTGATTATCTCTCCCTTAGTAACTATAGTTTTGAAGCTCCTGCTCCAAGCACAGCCCCAATATATTCAATCAGTTCTCAGTTTTTTGAATGATTCAGTGAAGCTCTGCCATTTCCATGAAATCTTCCCTGACCAACAAAGCTGACAGTGACCTCTTCCTCCTCTGAATCCATTGTACAGTGCTTGTTATTATTCCATATTTAGTAATCAGTGCTTTGTAGCGTGCTTCTCTTTCTTAACCATTAACATCTATCCCTTATCACTTCAGTACTTCATCTTTGGCTTTGCCTTCAAAAGTGATAATTAGGGGCACCTGGGTAGCTCAGTGAGTTAAGCCTCTGCCTTCGGCTCAGGTCATGGCTTCAGGATCCTGGGATTGAGCCCTGCATCAGGCTCTCTGCTCAGTGGGGAGCCTGCTTCCCCCTCTCTCTCTGCCTGCCTCTATGCCTCCTTGTGATCTCTCTCTCTGTCAAATAAATAAATAAAATCTTTTTTTTAAGTAATAATTAGCTAGTGTTATTATCACTGCTGCTAAGAAATGACTAAAACAACCTCTGTTGAATACTTTCTGCATTCAATAACAAACATTTCAGAATGTATGTCAGTATTAGGTTACCTAGTTAACATTTTCCAATACACCGTGCTCTTTGAAAGCCGGTTGACTTTGTTAGTGATGTTCCTTTTGCCTGGAATGACTTTCCTCATTGCTCAAAAACCAGCTTCTCACTGATGCCCTAGGCAAGGATAGTTGCCTCTTGGTTGCTACCTGTAGGATATGAGTTAAAACATCTTGTTTAGTTTTCTCCTCTGTCTCCTTAACTAGGTTATGAACTCTTTAAGGACTAGGACTCAAGCTTATTCATCATTGTACTTCCCACGCTTAGCACAGTGTCTGGAACTCAGACATGTTTACTGAAGGATATGTGCTTAATTTTAAATAGGAAAGAAGTAGAGGCAAGGGAAAATATTTTGGACAGACAAGCCATAATGATACTTCCTAATAGACTTGTATCTCCTCATGGTTTATTTAGCTGCCCTGATCCTAGGAAGATTCTCCATAGTGTAGTTAACTCCTTCATAGGTTCTTCCAGTTCTCTCTCCTAGCTGATGGTTGTAATCTTACTCTCAGTGGTGTCTTTGGGCTCTGGTTTAAAAACTCAGCCTGCATTTTTACATCACAAAGATACTCTATATGTTCTATTTCCTTTATAGTTCATTACTCTCCAGAGAATCACATTTAGATCCTTATTCTCTCTGGAATACATTCCTTTATTTGGTGTAAGGTGGGGAGCTAGCCTATTTTTTCTCCAGATGGCAAGCCAATTTTTCTCTGAAATTCTACACAGCAGTATATCCCTTTCTCATTGGTTTTTGATGGCACTTTTATTGTATATCTTATTTCCATTTATATATGTCTCTGGATCTGAACTCTTCAGTTGGTCTCTCTGTTTATGACTACAACTGTCATTAATAAAACCTGTTGTTTTTACTTACCAAAACAAAAAAACCTGTTGTTTTTATTTACCAACATCTTATAGTCTATCTTAATACCTATAAGGGCAAATCCCCCCTTTTTGCTTTTTTTTTTTTTTTTTCAAATTTTACTTAATGTAAACCTTTGTTCTTCCAAATACTTCCTAGAACAAGATTGTTGAGCTTGTAAAATAAAAATCCCTTATTGAATTTATAGATTAATTGGTTGCGTGGTAGTCACAGGTGCACTTCTCAGATCTTCCTTCAAGAAAGGGCTTGCTGCCCAACTGAAGGCATATAGTTAGCTGACAGCCTCCAGCTGTTAACTCCTAGGTTCACCTGAGCTTTCAAGCTGAAGTTACACTATTTTCAGGGCAGCCCCTTTTCCCCAAGCCCATCCTCAGCCAAAGACAGTGTCAGGCATTGTATAAGGACATACTCAACGTTGATGATAGAGGCTCTGTGAGATCTTGCATGGCAGTCTGACAGCTCCCCCTGCCCAGTCCTGCTTTCTCTCTTTCACTTTCACAAGTGCTTTACTGCAAGTCTGCAGTAAACCTTTTGCACTTCTAACTCAGCATCTCCCCCAGAGAATCCAACTAATGACACAAGTTATCTGATTCATTCTATTTTTATAAATTAAAGTCATAATTAATAACAAAATCTAGCCATACCTTCTGGCCCAATTGCTTCTTTGAAACCATCCCTATCCAACTCAATTTAATATAATCTCATCCCAACACATACCTTCTTGGCAAGCCTATGACTTTCTCTGGCTGTCATTGATTTAGTACCTCTCATTGAATTGAATTCCCTGTGACCTCCTTGAGTACTTTTTTTCTTCAGTTACTTCTTTATCTCCTGTTTTCAACCCTTGTATTCTACTAGGCCTTTCCAATGCATTGTTCAACAAATGTTTCCTAAAGGTCTCTTCTCCACTGCTTGCTGAGAATACAGTGGTAGACAAAAAAGACACGGTATCTGCCCTAAGGAGCTTATAGGCTCATAAAGAAGGCAGACTTCTAACAAATAATCATATAGGAAAAAAACTTACAAAATATATTAGATATTCTAAAGAGGGGGAAATGAACCATTTTAACAGTTTAGAATGCTAAAGCATGGTTTCTCTAAGGATATGATATTTAAATGGTTAAGAAAATGGAATAACGAGTACAAGTTAGCCATGTGAAGCAAAATAGAGACAAGAACATTTCTGGCCTACATAATAGCTTGTGGGATGTTCCTGAGGTAAGGAAGGGCCAGGATCTTAAAAGTCAGAGAGGTGAGAGTGTGTCAAGTCAGGAGGAAACATAGCTATAGGCCAAATTAGGTAAACAAGGGCCATGTTAAGATTTTTAAACAAGATTTTATTTAAAATCTAATGTGCAGAGGTACCTGCATGGCCTGGTTGGTTAAGTATCTGCCTTGGACTCAGGTCATGATCCTGGAGTTCTGGGATTGAGCCAGCTTCTCCCTCTCCCTCTGCCACTCCCCCTGCTTGTGCACTCACACGCACTATCTGTCAAACAAATTAAATCTTTTAAAAATAATAAAAATAAAATACAATGTGCATCAAGTGAGGGGTTTTCAGTGTGGCAGGTTGAATTAAAAACATGAATGTATACACTTCTTAGAAAGCTTAATTAAATTTGGGAGTTTTTAAATAAAAACAAAAAGCAGGCAAATCACCTTTAACATAAAAATGCGAGGATTTTTGTCTCCCTAGAAGAAGAATCAAGATCATGTTAATAAAGGGAATATAGTTTTCTCATCTGAGACTAGAGGCCAATAACTTGGAAAGAGAAATAAGGCTTTGCTGTGGTGAGGTATGTCCTTAGGTAATTCGAGAGAAAACCCTTCAGCAATTGCTAGTAGTGTAAACTAGGATCAGAGGACATATGATTTCCCCCTTAATAAGATCAGAGTACTTCTGGTTGCAATAAAAGAATTTTGAAGGACAATCACCAATTCTTTAGTGGGCACTCCATTTATACCCATAATTGATTATAATGACTCCCTATAGCAGTACTTTAATGGAAGGGATCTAAAACCTAGCAGAACAGTACAGAGTAAGAGGACTAGGAGTTGTGCTATTAATACACTGAGCTTTTTATTCTACATAAGGAGAGTAAAGTTCTTCCATTTGAGGAAAGCACTGTCCAATAAAAATATAATAGGAGCCACATATGTAATTTTACATTTTCTAGTGGCCATATTTTTAACAAAGTTAAAGGTGAAATTACTTTTAATATTTTTTATTTTGCCCATGGTAACTAAAATACTGTCATTTCAGTGTGTAATATAAGACTTATTGAGATATTTTACTTTTTTCTGGTTACTAAGTCTTTGATATCCAGTGTGTATCTTACCCTTGTAGCTCTCTCAATTTAAGCATGCCACATCACAAGTGCCCAGTAGCTACACCTTGCTAATGGCTATGCTCTTGGACAGCACAGCTTTAAAACTAGAGAGTGTCTCATGTGGGTATTTAATTATGGCTGATGTCTGTTGTTTCAGTGTCATTGGTTATTTTCCTCTGCTGAGGTACTGGCCTTCAATAAAATTGGGCTTGAATTTCAAAGACCCTAATTAAGGTTCTACATCATTACTTTTGTAATAGATATTTTTTGTCCTGAGGCTACTAAGGAAACAAGAACGAAATGTAGAGTTGAACTTTCTTCAAAAGATGGTTCATTCCTCCCTCACTTCTTACTAGCCAGGCAATGAGAGGGGGAGGAACAAAAGGGTATACCTGGTTTTCTTCTGATCCTTGGCTTGAAGGACAGAGATTGCTCCATAATAAATACGTGTTGGGAAAAAGCAATGAAGTGAAATAATACGGCAGAATCCCCACAGAGGCTCTCTAGAGATCATATGCATATAAGCCTGTAAATACCTACTTCTCATGGAATTCCAAAGTGAAGTTTGTCAATCTTCTTTGCTTTCTCTTTGGGTATGTTTTTGTTTTTGTTTTGAGGCACTCATCTTTACAGTAGCTGATGGAATGTTACTTGTATCATGAAAGATGAAGAGAAGCCCAAGACCCTTTACTCTGAGCCTAAGCTGTGAGACTCTCACCCAGGGTATAAGCCTTGTTCCCCAGTGTTCCTTCATTCAACAAATAATATACTGAGAGCCTACTGTGTGCTATGAACTTCTCTAGGTCCTGAAAATATAGATGTAAACAAGACAGGCAAGCTTCCTTCCTTAATAATTTCTTAAATGTTCTTTATTTTGGAAAAATTTAAACATACACAAACACAGAAAAGTATAATCTTCCCTATCATCTAGTTTCAACAACTATCGACTCATGATCAGTCTTATTTCATTGATATTCTATACTCTCATCTTACTCCATTTCAAATTATTTTGACAACATAAACATCACATCATTTACCTGACAGATGGGTGTTTTATTTTATTTTTATTTTTTTATTAACATATAATGTATTATTAGCCCCAGGGGTACAGGTCTATGAATCGCCAGGTTTACACACTTCACAGCACTCACCATAACACACACCCTCCCCAGTGCCCATAACCCAACCACCCTCTCCCTACTCCCTCCACCCCCGCCACAACCCTCAGTTTGTTTTGTGAGATTAAGAGTCTCTTACGGTTTCTGACAGATGGTTTTCACAATTTTTTTCCTCTGGATACTGAGAATTATACCTATCTGTCATCATCTACGGCAGTTTATATAAGGGGCTTTGTGTGTGCATATGCGAATATGAATATGTAATGTGTGTGTGTATACATGTGTATATATATATATAATATGCATATATCTCTTCAACCACCATCCAATTAATCATTAATACTTATTGAGTCTTCCTCATAAGTACATCTACAATCTACTCATTATCATTTAGCCCAGGCTACACACTGCAGCCAAAGAAATCCATAAAAGCCCATGCTAATCATGTCACAATTTAAAATCTTTTATTGACTCCCCGATTACCAGACTGAAGTACAAATTTATTCATAATAACATCTAATTGAAATGTAGTGTGTTTTATGGTATTAAGCACCGTGCTAAGTGCTTTATAGATATTATGTTAATCCTCACAATTTACCATTCCCATTTTATAGCTGAGAAAATTAAAACCTTGAGTGGCCTAAGTACATTCAGGGAGTACTCAAGCATGGTAGAACTTGAACTCAGATCACTAAACAACAGTGACTGTTTCTTTAACCACATTTTACTTGTGGTTTACTTGTATCTGTGTGGCTCTCCAAATTCATCTCACTTCCTCACCTTGCACACTCTACCGAAGTATTTGTGTAGTTCCCCAAATAAACAGTACTGTATTGAGCAATAAGCAAACTAGTATATGCTGAAGAAAACATCAAAATAGGGGATGCCTGGGTGGCTCAGTTGGTTAAGTGCCTTCAGCTCATGTAATTCCGTGTTGGGCTCCTTGCTCAGCAGAGAGCCTGCTTCTCCCTCTGCCTGCCACTCCCCCTGCTTGTGCTCTCATGCACTCTCTCTGACAAATAAATAAGATCTTAAAAAGAAAAATCAAAACAGGAACATAAATATATTTTTTAGAGAATTTGGGAATTTCTCTTAAAGTATCCAACCAAACATGATAAAAACCAGACAGAAGGAATTTCCTGCATGTATTTTGTTATTAACATTATTTTGAATTTGACTTTAAAATGGAAAAGCATTATAATATTTTTGATGCCTTAGGCCTATAAAATCCTCAGTCTATTCCTAACTGTCCTTTATTCTATTCCAAAACACCCTGCCCTTTATTCTCTTCTTTGCACAAAGAACCCCTGATGTTAAGAACATTTACCATGCCCAGCCTTATTCTGTACTTCACTCTTAATCACACTTCAGAATTTATCTTAAAAAAATCACTTCCTCTAGGAAGTCTTTTCTGACTGGGTTGAGTGTTCACAGTGTGCATCCCTACTATAATTATATCACCCTGTATTGTTAATAGTTGTCCACCACATTAAAAGATCACATTTCTTGAAAGCAAAAGCTTTTCTCCATTCGCTGTTTTATTCCCAGTGCCTAACATATAATAGATAGTTCTTTTCTCTTTCCTTTCTTCAAATCAGGTTTATCAGCTGGCTGCTATGAGGGAGAATGTACACTGTGGGGAGTTCAACATTTCAACAGGTGGCACTTACAAAAGAATACCTATATAGAGTTTGTAGAACCGGAAGTAGTCATAGGATGGCCTTGGCAGAGATTGCTCTGAATTTGTAAACTAGAAACGATCGGTAAAGATACTTCTTTAGGACACATGACTTTTTGTGGAGTTACTGTTCGGTTGGTCTGTCTGTGTGGTCTTATTCAGACTACCATGGGTCTGATGAGTTGCTATGCAGAGTCTGAAGACAATTTGTCTTGCGTGTCATGGTTTTGTACAGTTTTTCTATTTTGTGAGTGATGATATGGTTTTGCTAGTGGTAGTTTCTGTTTCAACTTTCAGTTCCCTTTTCACATCCTAGTTGCCAGGTGAACCAGTTTTCCCTTTATCCAAAGAATAATGACAAATCTCCTGTCCTCTCAAGGAGTTCCCAATCTAGGCTATTATAATTTGATATAATAAGATATAAATAAAGCATTATGAGTTCAGAAGAAGCAACAAACTTTTTTTTAAACTACCATTTTGTTGATATTCTGCCATATGTGAGGCTCTACATATGATAAAGTACTAGGCAAATTACATACATTATTTAATCCTCAAAAATCCTATGAAATTGATATTATTTTTCTTGTTTTAAAGTCAAGAAATTGAGATGCAAAATGGTTAAATAACCCACAGAGGGTCACCTTGCCAAGAAATGATAGATCTAGGACTTTATTAGGCAAATATTTGCTGGGTACTATTCTAGGTGCTTTATCTAATCTCCAAAACAGACTTTTGACGTAGCTACCACTCTATCTTATTTCACTGTGGAGGAGACGGATTCATGGGGAAGTAAAATAACTCATCTAAAATCACAGAGCTTGTAACCACATTGTAGAGGCAGGATTCAGACCTTTGCCCCTTGGCCCCCTGGTCCACAACCTTGTCTGCTGCTTCCCTTGAGCCCTATTTTTGGGCTCTCACTGTGCTGATGTGCCCTATTGACAGAGAAGAAGCTTTACAAAGGAGTTGAATGTGAGCTGGGGCATGCCAGTTAAGTAGGATATTTCTGGATGGATCAGCGAGATAAAGCTGTGCCATTCTATTCAGGGGGAGTAGTCCTCCAGAGTCCTGAGAGCAGGGAAAGGCTTGTTCAGGAAATGGTAAGGTTTGAGGAATTCTGAGTGCCTTGCACAGGGAGTTGTGGCAGCTGATAGAGCGGGACACATGTATTGGGACCAGATTAGAACTTCAGAATTGCCCCTCACATTTAACTGAAAGGATGCCCCTTAATGCTGCACTTGTCTCCGATTGGCTGTTCTGGTCCTAATGCATCCCCAAAGGAAAGAGATTTGTCACTACTAAAGATACTCATGCTGGAGGCAACTTCAAAAGAAAAGTTCCAGGAATGTGTTAAGCAGAGACCTTTAGGGGAAAAATGCTGCTTAGAGATATTTTTAAGGCAATTGCTTTGTGGAGCATAAGGTGCATTTGATTGTCTATGTCCTTGTAAATTAAAGAAAAAATATGTCATCATTTTCCATCAATCCAGGGTCTTGAATAGCCTATTTTGTTCATGGAAGTCTCAGAGCTGACATGCATTTACTCATCACATGAATCCCATAAGGTAAATACTATTCATGTCCCCATGTAGAGATGAGGAGATTGAGGCTAATAGGAAGGACTCAGGGGATTTGGGCACATCGCACAGTGGGAGGTGGGGGAGCCAACATTTCAAGCCAATTTGCCTGATTTCAGAGCCCGTTGTGCCATACCCTCAAGGAGTCTGAGGCCTTTTAGCTTGTGGAATTACAGAACATCCCAAACAGAGCAGGTAGTCACATGTCTGGAGAATAAGTAGTCAGGAGATAGAGGGGCCAACAGGAGGAAACTTGGAGCTTCATCCATCCCTGCCCCTTCCGGTATCAGACCTTCCCCACCATGTTTGCCTACATCACGGGGAAATCTAATACTTCTTTCACTTCTTTCACATTCTGTTCTTAAGAGTTACAGTATAGCTCACATTCCAGTGGGACCGGGTGGGGGGGGTGCTGTGGACTTTTTATATAAAAAGTCCTCAAAGAATTTGTGGACTTACTTTAAAACCACAGCACTACCATTGAGGCTGCATGAGTAGAACATCAGTGATTCCTCCAGGAGCATCAGCAGAGAATTGACTGCTTGCCTTTCTATCCTACCTTCGGGGATAGAGACTGGGGCTCTGCTGGTTAATGTTTAGCAACTGCCTTTCTAGAAAATAAAATGTATGGATACATATGTATGTACTAAGTTTTACTGATACAAAGGATATGTAAAACACAACTTAACAAATAATAAAATATACAATACTCTTTATTACAAATTCCCTATAACAAAGTGATTCTGACAAAATGTTTTATTTTTTTTTTAAGATTTTATTTATTTATTTGACAGAGAGAGAGAGATCACAAGCAGGCAGAGAGGCAGGCAGAGAGAGGGGAGGAAGCAGGCTCCCCGCAGAGCAGAGAGCCTGATGTGGGGCTCGATCCCAGGACCCTGAGATCATGACCTGAGCCGAAGGCAGCGACTTAAACACTGAGCCACCCAGGCGCCCCTGACAAAATGTTTTAGATGATTTTTACAAAATGCTTGTATCTGTAACACTTTCTGGATTACTTTTTTATGTCTAGATAATCAACAAAACAATAAATCGAGTCCTACTCTGTGGCAGTTGCCAATTTCCATGGTATAAATGCTCCCAAACTAGCCTATTTCAGGTTATCAACATATCGCCGATTGCAGAGTTGGAAAGAGAGTCACAGTAACATATCTTTGCACACTATTTCCACCATGCAGATACAATAGATGTAAATAACCCGAGGGGCCCAAATAATAATAAAATAGGGTAGAATAATTAGGAAGTAATAAGTTTTTAGTACTTATTGCCTTTTAAGGTATAATTGAGGTAATTTTAAGTTTAGATAGTTTTTAATAAAAGTTGTCCAAACAACCAGCTTGCAGAATTCTTGTAAATGAGCTCTTACAGGCTGCTAACAGAGGGCTCCAGCACACCATTGACTAGAAGCACTTTGACCTTCCACCACATGGGGAATTCCCAATATTTCAGCAACCAGAATTCAGCAACATATGAAACGAGAAGCACCAATAGTTTGAGAGAGGAATAGCAGTCAGAACAAGCAAGAGGAAAATGGAACTGATAAAAAATAAAAGAGAGGTGAAAACCTGAATTGCTTCTTTAAAAGTCATCCTTTGAGAGGTTTAATTAAGTTCAACACAAAAAAATTTGAAGAATTTAGTGGCTAAAGAGAAGGATCAGATGGTCACCACTGAGACACTAATAAGTGTTCTGGAAAATAAAAATAGAAAACATAAAAGGAAGAGGTATCTTGAATTTTGCAAAGCACATCATAAATTGTGCTGTTGTGACAAAAAACTATAGATACTCAAAATTGTCATGTGAATTATTGCTTAACTCTGCAAATATTTTACATTCCTCCCTAGCTTCAAAATATGCATATATTTTTAACTAATTAAATATGAATATACTAACACAACGGTAACATTTATGATTACTGAAATGTGAAAGCCATAATGAATTAAAAAGCTAAAATACCCCTATACATATTGTGCATGTAGAAATTTTTTCCTATACAACCCACTAATGTGGTACCATATTTAGGGATTTTTTTTTTTTAAGATTTATTCATTTGACAGAGAGAGAGAGATCACAAGTAGGCAGAGAGGCAGGCAGAGAGAGAGGGGGTAGCAGGCTGCCTGTTGAGCGGAAAGCCCGATGCGTGCTCGATCCCAGGACCTGGGATCATGACCTGAGCCGAAGGCAGAGGCTTAACCCAATATTAAGGGATGTATTAAATGGAACAGGCACATACTATATAAAACTTCAACATTAATATTGAATGTTCATCTTACTTGCTAATTGTAGTAGTACATTAGCAGAACTTAACATCTGTAAGAGCATGGAAAACACATAGTTTAAAACAATTCTCTTTAATATTGGCAAATGAATTAATGGCATTAACTGTGTGCCAGTTTGTTTCTAAATAAAACCAAACTACATGCTGATTTGCTACTACAGAGCCGGCAGAGGGAGCTCAAACATTTTTTGCTTTGTTCTTTAAATCACTACTAAAGATTATTTTCTTTGAAAAGGTGCTTTGTTCTCAGTTTGTTTCTCAGAGTCCACAGTCTCTCGTGCATTCTCTCCCCCTCCAATTTGCCCCACAAACTGAGGGTTTTAGAGGGGAGAGGGGTGGGGGAATTGGTTGGCCCCATGAGGGTATTAAGGAGGGCAAGTATTGGAGCACTGGGTGTTTGTTTATATGTAAACAATGAATCTTGGCACACTACATCAAAAATAATGACATACTGTATGACAACTAACGTAACAATAAAAAATAAATAAAAGGTGCTGGATTCTGAAAAATATGTAGTTACTATTTAAATAATAGAATGTAGGGCGCCTGGGTGGCTCAGTGGGTTAAGCCGCTGCCTTCGGCTCAGGTCATGATCTCAGGGTCCTGGGATCGAGTCCCACATCGGGCTCTCTGCTCAGCGGGAAGCCTGCTTCCCTCTCTCTCTCTCTCTGCCTGCCTCTCCATCTACTTGTGATCTCTCTCTCTGTCAAATAAATAAATAAATAATCTTTAAAAAAAAAAAATAAATAAATAAATAATAGAATGTATTAGTAAAAAGTTCTTCAGTTAAAAATATATTCACAAATAAGATATCAATATCACTAATTTTATTTAGAAATGGCAGACAATTGAAATTTCATTCTTTCCATTTATTTTTTCCATAGCCTGTGCTTCCAAAATTGTTTTTTTACCAAGATTTTTGGTTCTGGTAAAGTGGACCAAACTATAATGAAAACTTGCTGGTTGTAAACATTTAACATAATAGGTAAAATATTACACATTTTAAGTTTAATTCTTATATATGTAATAAAATATAAACACATTCCCATTCACTCAGTTCTCAGCCCCTCCACATACATAAACACCATTCATTATTTTCTTAAGTATCCTTCCAGGATTTACTTATGAATACACAGGCATACATGAATGTAAAATCTCCTTCTAATCCACCTTTTCCTATGCAATAAGTAGCATATCATATATCCTATTCTGTATTTTAGTTTTACCACTAATGTATCTTGGAAATCTTTCCATTAAGTCTATTATGGAAAACTTACTCATTTTTCTTAAACATTTGTATAGTGGAGGAACCGCCTGGGTGGCTCAGTCAGTTAAGCAGCTGCCTTCGGCTCAGGTCATGATCCCTGGGGTCCTGGGATCGAGCCCTGCATCGAGCTCCCTGCTCAGCAGGGAGCCTGCTTCTCCCTCTCACTCTGACTGCTGCTCTGCCTGCTTGTGCTCTCTCTCTCCATCTCTCTAATAAATAAATAAAATCTTTTTATAAAAATAAACATTTGTATAGTGAATAGCAAGTACATTTTAAGAACATATCGTAATTTATTTACATGTTCCCATTTGTTTAACTGTTGAGTTGTTTCTGATCTTTTTCTCTTGCAAATAATTTTTTTAAAGGAGTACTTTTTTTTTAAGATTTATTTATTTGACAGAGATCCCATGTAGACAGAGAGGCAGGCGGGGGGTGGGGGGGAGGAAGCAGGCTCCCAGCTGAGCAGAGAGCCTGATGTGGGGCTCGAACCCAGGACCCTGGGATCATGACCTGAGCCGAAGGCAGAGGCTTTAACCCACTGAGCCACCCAGGCACCCAGCAAATAATTTTTTAATAATAACCTTATATACATGGACCATGTTGTATTTGTAAAGAGTGTATCTAAAGGATGAAGTCCCCAAAAGTGGGAATGCTAGGTAAAAAGACATATGAATTTATAATATTAATGGATGTTGCCACATTACCATATATGAAGATTTTACCAATTTACATTCCTTCAGGAACAGTGTAGCTGTTTCATCACAATATTGTCAACTAAATGTTATCAAACTTAAGAATTTTACCAGTCTGGTAGGTGACATGTACCATTTCTCTTACTATGAGTGAGTTAATTGAACAGCAGTGACAAAGCCATTTTTATTTCTTTTTCAGGAAGTTACTGTTCATAATCATTTGCTCATTTTTCTGTTGGGTTGTTGGTCCTTATTAAATTGCTGTCTCTCCTTGTTAGGGTGACTAGCCCTTTGTGCTCTGTGTTGCCACTTCGTTGTCTTTTGATTTATGGTATATATTTAGCACGTAGAAATTTTCATATCTACATAATCAAATTTATCAATCTTCTTTACAGCCTTTTAGATTTTGATTTATAGAAAATCTATCCCCACTCGCAGGTTATAAAGAATTCTCCCATAGTTTTTGTTGGTTTTTTTTTGTTTGTTTGTTTCAATTTTGGAGGCTTTTCTACATAGGTGATCATGTCATCAAGAACAAAGACAGTTTTATTTCTTCTTTCCCAATCTTTATAACTTTTATTTCCTTTTCTTGTCTTATTGCATTAGCTGGACTTAACAGTATGATATTAAAAAGCAGTGGTGCAGGAGACATCCTTGCCCAGTACCTAATCTTATCTGGAAAACCTCAACTTTCTCAGTATTAAGTATGACATTAGTTGCAGGGTTTTTGTAGATGTTCTTTAACAAATTGAAGTTCTCTTTCTATTCCTACTTGACTAAGAGTGGTATCTTGTTTTGTTCTTGTTGTTTAAAGGTGATTAACATCACTGGACTCACACTGTCTTACCCACGGAAGGCAGCAGCTGAAATCTCTGTTCAGATCTTTTGAGTTCTCTGGGTTACTTTAAATCTGCCCTGAGCAAGTTAGAGTTCAGACTTTAACTAAAATTTGAGCAGAGTATTTGGAACTCTCCTCTCTGAACCTCTCTTGTATATTTCCCCTTTTTAATTCTGACTATAGTGGTCACCCCAAACTCTATGCTTTGTTTCTTATTTCTTGAAACCGGAATGGCCATGGGTTTCTCTTCAAATTTTAGCTCCTTTACTGGAGCCTGCCCTCAGGATAGAAATCACATATAATATTTTCACCTGTTGCCTTTTCCTTCAAGTGTTGACCTCCCTCCAGCTTCTGCCTAATTTTGCTTACTCTCCAGTTCATTTAGTTGTTCTGTGAGGAATTTTTTTAAGATCATGATTTATATTTGAATGATTACTGTAATGCCAGTACAGAGAATTGGGTTTAGTAACAAAGGTTGGATGTAAGAAATCCAAGTAATAAGCTGACAATGACTTAAAATGGAATAATGAGCCCAAGAACAAATGAGCCCAAGGCAAACAATTAGGAACATCTGCAAGCTCGTGTGACTCTGAACTGCCACATTTGACCCATCTAGAATTTTCTTTAGTGTGTAGAGATGATCAGAAAAAGGATTGAGGTAGTAGCAACCAGAATTATTGCTTGTCACCTGAAGTTCATAAACGAGGTAAATTAATGATAGCTTGAAGCAAAAATGTTCTGTTTCTCTTCAGTTTCCATTCACAAAAAAACAATTTAAGCATTTCATGAAGTACCACTAGTATTTGACTGCAGATGTATTATATTACATAGGGATTTTATCAGCTGCTAGCAATAGAAACCTGACTGCTATGGCTTAAACACCTAAGAGTTTATTGTTTTACATAAAAGAAGTTCGAGTGTTGACTCTCCGCACTAGCATGGAGTTCCACAAAGACAATAGGAATCCAGGCCTTTCTATAGTTTGACAGTGCTTTTCTTGACACATAGCTTCCATCCTCAAGGTCACAAGATGGCAACAGGAATTGCAGCCATCCTATGTCCATTTTAGGCAGGAATAAATAGAAGGGCAAGGAATGAAAGGACTCATCCAAGCCTTCTGTTAATAAGAGCCTTCTAATAAATCCCAACCTATCACTTTCACCTATATATCTTGACTAGTACTTAGTTACATAGTCATACCTGTCTACAAAGGAGGTTGGAAAGTACTTTTTTTTTTTTTTTTTAAAGCTGGGGCATTTGGAAACTTAAATAAAATTGAGATTATGTTGCTAAGGATAAAGGAGAAAATGGATGTTGAATAAGCAACCAGCTGTCTCCGCCACAGGTACCAAATGATTTTGTTGGAGCTCTCCCAACAACTTAAGCCAAACAACAGCGACAACAAAAACCAGGGAATATATTGACCCCCATTAGCGAACTTTAAGTTATCTCTATGCAGGCATACCAATCTAGGCATTCAAATAAGCATTAGAAAATTATTTCCTTTATCTCTCACCTGTGCTTTTTACCTGTATTGGAAACAGGCTTAGACCTATTTTCCCCTCCTGGAGGCAAGAGAGCTACTAGAAATAATGGGCTTACATTCTCCCAGTTTAGCAATCTCAGTGGAAAGAGATCACCTGTTTCTTCATTTTAGCGTCATTAAGAGAACTCATGGTTCTTGGTATCATGTGCCTATTCCTACAATTGTTGTAGACAGGGTATGTGCTGCTCTGATTGGTCCCATCTGTGCCATCGACTTCATCCTCCTGGGTCAGTACCAACTAAACCATATGAACCGAGTTGGAGCAGGATGGTCTCCAAATCATTTTATTTAAGATTTTGGTTTGGTTTTTTTTTTTTCTATTTGACAGAGAGAGAGATCACAAGTAGAGAGGCAGGCAGAGAGAGAGGGCAAAGGAGGCTCCCTGCTGAGCAGAGATCCCGATGCGGGGCTCAATCCCAGGACCCTGAGATCATGACCTGTTCGAAGGCAGAGGCTTTACCCACCGAGCCACCCAGGCGCCCTTTGTCTCCAAATTAAACTTGATCTGGAAGAAGGGTGGATGGACGCCAGGCAGGCAAATTAACAGGCCTGGTAGAGAGGGTAAAAACTTGGAAGAAAAAATAATTAGATACTTTCAGTCTAGAAATGAAAAGACAAAAATGGCAAAATACTCGTGATCTATGAAACCCTGGCATGATTCCTATTCTCATCAATATTATTCAATAATACAATGTCCACAGGGAGAAAATCAACTTCCAGCCAGTGCTGGTAATACTTTGAACATTATGAAAAGCTTTTAGAGTTCTAAAACAACTACCAAAATACCAAGAAAAAGATTTTCATAAGTTTGCTATTTATAGTGGTATTTATTTGTGGTAACTCTTTTAAGAGCTAAACCAAGAAGAGTCAACGTGATGCACATTCATCAGTTAATCCTTTCAGTGCTGTTTTGAAAAAGATTATGGGGAGAATAGGGTTCAAAGCAGTGATGTGCTTTTTTCCAAGGTCATAAATGGAGTTCGTAGCTAACCAAAGTTGCAGATTCCCAAAATATATGACTCATTCTGCTCCACATTTCTATAGTTTATTTTAGTTTATCACAATGGTTGGTCCTTTTTCGCCTTTTTTTTTTTTTTTTTTGTAGGTGAATGGCAGAAAATGAAAATGGCCATATGTTTGAAACTCAGCAACATGTGCCCTAAGGAAATAATAAACAAAAGAAGAGAGCACAAATACTCAAATGAAAGAAGCAAATGGGGCACAGCCAAAAAAATCTATGGAGAAAATTAGCCAGCAGCTAAATACAACCAATAGTGATGTAAATTGAGGTGTCAGAACTTCAGGCATTTGGTAGGACAGTGAGTACACTTATTTTTTATTTTGTTTTCCTTTAACATAGTGTCATCCTTACAGAGAAGTTTCAAAAATAGTACAATGAATTCTAGAATAACCTCTACCCAGATTCCGCAAATGTTAACTTTTATTGTCTCATAATCTTCTTCATTTTTTCCCTCTCTACATATGAGTGTGCACGCACACACTTGCACACACACACACACACACACACACACATACACTGAATCATTTAAGAATAAGTTCTTTCCTGCTATTACATTTCAGTGTGCATTTTCTAAAATCAGAAACATTTTTGTATGTAACAAGAGCACAATTTTCAAAATGGGGAAATTACTGCTGATATGCTATTATATACTACACAGCCTTTACTCGGATTTTACTAATAGACCAGTAAAGGCAATTACAGAAAAAGAAATTTGGGATCATGCATAACATTCAGTTGTCATAACTCTTTACTTTCCTTCAATATGGAAGCCCTGCGACTTTCTTTGTATTCCATGAAGCTGGCCTCTTTGAATTGTGCGGGACAATTATTTTGTAGATGGTCCTTCAAATTGGGTTTTGTCTGATGTTTTCTCATTGTTAGATTCAAGTTATAGAGGAATATCACAGAAAGGATGCTGGGTTCTCAGTGTACCACATTAGGAGGCATATGCTGCTGACTTGTCTCACTATTTGTGCTTAACCGTGATCATTTGGCGAAGGTGGTGTCTGTCACGGTTCTCCACTATAACATTGTTACGTTACCTCTTAGAATTAGTAGAAGACTTTTGGAAAGGTACTTTGAGATTGTGTAACCATCCTGTTGCTTCTCAAACATTTACACACTAGTTTGAGCATCCATTGATGACTACTACCTGAATCAATTAGAATGAGTATTTTTAAATTAAACTTGTTTTTAAAATGCACACCACTCATGCTGTGTTAAGCGTTAGCATAATCATAGGACTTTTATTATAGATGAATTCCTAAACTCTAAAAAACATAATCAATGATGAGGGTAGGATACAATTTTAATATGCCCAATAAAAATTAAAGACTGATTTTATTTGGGGTAGCAAGTGTTCTAAAACTGACTTATGGTGATAATTGCAGCACTCAGTAATGTTACTAATTGAGGAGTGCTTTGGTGGTGCAATTAGTTAAGTGTTCAACTTTTGGTTTTGGCTCTGGTCACGATCTCAGGGTCATAAGATGAAGCCCCATGTGAGGCTCCAACCTCAGCGTGGAGACCGCTTGAGATTCTCACTCCTCCCTCTGCCCCTCCTGCTTGTGCGCGCTCTCTCTCTCTCTCTAAAATAAGTAAACACATCTTTAAAAAAAATAAGGTTACTAATTGAATCACTGAATTGTATAACTGAAGTGGATACATTTTATAATATGTAAAATACATCTCACTAAAGGTATAAAAATAGGAGATAATATGAGTTAAGGAAATAATTAACTAATCTGAGTCAGAACACAGAAACAAAGGCCAGTGAAAGTGACTATTTAGTGACATAATTGATATAAGTAATAAATACCTCCTAATTCCAGGGTTCTTAACTTTTTTTTATATCATGGGCCCTTTTGGCAGTGTGATCAAGCCTATGGATTCCTACCAAGAATAAGGTTTTGAATACATAAAATATATAGGATTACCAAAAATAAGTAATTCAACTGAAAACATTACAAAATATTATTATTGTAATGTAACAACATATGAGCTTTTAAAAATACACTAAATTACAATAGATTTCAAATCTGTTAATTTCAAGTCAAAGTTAAGTTTTATTTTTAGAACACTTATCTGTGTGAAGGTCATTGTTACTGAATAGGAATAAAAACGATCACCTTTGACAAGGGAATGCGTCTGTCATGTAAGGTATCCTGTTGATGTCCAGTTTGGGGGTTTGTTGGTTACAAGTATTGACAATTTGGATTGCCAAAAAATATATTATCATAAATTTAATTAAAGTTTCCATACCTTGCTTCACAAGAAATGGATAGGTTCCCTCAAAGAATGCCAAAATTCTTGGAAGCTGTGGTAGTTAAATTTCTATTATGAGGTTATATAGCTTCACCAGTCAGAGGACTGGACTTAGCCAGCTCCAAACTGGGAGGCTGAGAGCCCATACAGCAGCACTTTTTGAGAAATGATTAGCACAAATGATAGTTTAAGATATCTATAACTTCACTGTGGTCAAAAATATCTATGAATTCTAGTGGTGACCAAGTCACAGGGACCAAGGTTTTGCCAACATTCATACTTGAAGGACTTTCTAAACTTCAGTTAAACCTTACTGAAAATAAAGATGTAAATTTTTTACCCCTCAAGTTCAAACACCGTCTGAATTCTATCCATGGACCTTTCGGGCACACCAGGACATCCAGTTAAGAACTCCTGATATAAACAGATAAATTAAACAGAATTCATAACCCTCACATTTTGGTTATTCGTCCTAAAGACAATGTAAATACATCTTGAAGCAAATTTTTTTTTTCTTTTTTGGCAGAGATCACAAGTAGGCAGAGAGAGAGAGGAAGAAGCAAGTTCCCTGCTGAGCTGAGATACCAATGCGGGCTCCATCACAGGATCCCGGGATCGTGACCTGAGCCAAAGGCAGAGGCTTTAACCCACTGAGCCACCCAGGCGCCCCAGAGCAAGAATGTTTTAAGAGAAAAGTCACATTCCTGGGTTTTGTCTAAGTCAAGTCTAAAGACTTGAAAACAGAGTCCTAACTCAGTTTCTCTCAGGTTCTTTCTCATAAAATGTGGTCAAAATACTTAGTGCTGTTAAAAAATCCAATGATAAAACATCTCTTTCTTCTCTCTCATTACTATGCATTATTGCTGCTTGGGATTTTTCTGCCTCATCACTTGTGATAGGAAAAAATTGATCTCTTATTTCTTATTCTCATCTCCAGTTTGGGGCTGCCTTTTTTTTTCATTATCATCTAAATTTAGATATTGAATTTTTCTTAAATTCATTGTAGGCAGGAGCAGTCCATTTACTTGTTTCTGGGCTATTAATTCTTTCCTCTCACAAAACTCATTTAGTCTCAAAATATGTTATCAGGTCCTTTAGTTCTCTGAAAGAAAAATACTGGAGATAAGATTTCTGCAACGTATATACTAATCAAAAGAAAAATTTCTGGAATTAGGAATTAGGATATAATAAAATTATCCTGGTGGAAGTTATGTATGGGCTGTAATCCAC
This sequence comes from Lutra lutra, assembly GCF_902655055.1. Classification (NCBI taxonomy): domain Eukaryota; kingdom Metazoa; phylum Chordata; class Mammalia; order Carnivora; family Mustelidae; genus Lutra; species Lutra lutra. Next base: position 172,471,286 of record NC_062280.1, read on the forward strand.
ATTGTGCCAAATTAGGTACTCTTAAGACTGTCTCTGAACCTCAGCGTTGCTTATGGAGAAAATGAGTGTTGTTTTTTGGGTTTGGTTTGGTTTGAGAAAGCGGGAGTGTGCGAGCAGTAGGGAGGGACAGAGGGAGAGGGAGAGACAGAATCTTAAACAGGTTCCATGCCCATCGCCGAGCCCAATGCAGGCTTGATCTCACGACCCTGAGATCATGACCTGAGCCAAAATCAAAAGTTGGAAGTCTGACTGAGCCACCCGGGTACCTCTCTATCTAATCTCTAAAGTACATTCTACCTCTAAAGAAGTAAGTCGTGACCGTTTCTAACAGTCATCTACTAGACTGTGTGGGTGGCCACCTTCCCTTTATCTGGCTGGTTTGTCTACCCCCAGTCCTCTAGCTGTTATGAGTTCCTGACAGCCATTCAGAGCTGTCCCTACCTCAGGAGAATTGCTCTCTTCCTTTCAGCAGGAGACTGGAACAGCCACACCCTGAGAGCTATAGCTGCCATGTGATAACTGACCAACAAGGGGCACAAAATTTGGCCCCATTCACTCAAGATGGGATGAGAATTTCCTGGGGAACTAGACTGAAGCTAATGTCTTAAAGAGATTACGTCCTTCTCAACCTTTTCCCCTGTACCATCTTGCCTCTCTCACCCACCTTCTTTTGAGATCGCTTCCTCAACTAATTATTTTAACAAGAATCCTCATCTCAGGCTCTACTTCTAGGACTTGATATAAGATATAATTAAAGATATATAAGTAAGTAAATGAATGAATGAATGAATGGAGTTAATTTGTTCAATGTTCATCTTAAAATTTATAGACAAAGCCTAAGAATGTTTCATACAGTTTTCAGCAAGTTCCCTGTGTTGCAAATATTTCCTAGCAAGTACTATGAACTGTACACTTGCTTCTTTCTGTCTTTTCTGATCAAATTAATTAGCTCATTTGCAGAAGGAGCTTCCCGAAGATGCTTATTCAGTGTTCAGCAGAGGATGGGCTAACTTTAACCACTGATCCAAGTGATCCAAGTAATAAACTCAATATTTAGGGAGGAAAGGAAAGCTGATAGCTCATATTCCCAGAGTTCAACACCTTTAATTAATTATTTATTTCTAATATAAGGGGGTGCATTATCAACTTATCAGCAATACAATATTAAGAATGTATGAGAAGACAATGCAGTAAGTGCCCAAATGTGAAACTAACTTTCAATTATTCAGTGATAGAGATGAGTAATGTAAATGAGTAGGTTGGAACAGATTATACAGCTTGTACCCAACCACAGAGAACAGACAAAACTCAGTTATCAACACATCTTCTTTTAACTAATAACCGAGATTTTTTTTTAAGTAGAAAAAACAGTTGTATAAATTTTTTAACTTTTTACTAAAGAGAAATTCTCTGCAATTTCTCCTCAGAATGATCACAAATACAAGAGCTTCTCCTGTTTTGTAAGAATAGTAGAGTCCTGGATACCATGATTTGAATTCTAGGTCTTCTGGTGCATGATCGCTTTTCTCTGCTCAGCTCTAGGTATCAGTCTCCTGGCCTGAAATTAGGATCTTTCAGTGGGTGTTAACCATTAATGAACACCTGTTTGGAAATCATGAGGATATTCTCCATTAAATGTGGTGTAAGTTTTACCATTTTTCCTTCTTGCAGTAATGTGGTTAAGCCGAAAGAAATGTTTTTCGTTAATTTTTTTGAAGATTTTATTTATTTATTTGCTTATTTGACAGAGAGACACAGAGAGAGCACAAGCAGGTAGAGGCAGAGGGAGAAGCAGACTCCCTGGTGAGCAGGGAGTCTGATGTGGGGCTCAATCCCAGGACCCTGAGACCACGACCTGAGCCAAAGGCAGATGTTTAACCGGCTGAGCCACCCAGGTGCCCCTCATTAATAATTTTTTCATAATTAAACTGTATTTACATATTATTGTGGGGATTTATGTATTACAGTCCAAAAAACACTGTAAGATTTTAGTGATCATGAACAGACAACTCAGTTTTCTCTTCTGTTTATTAAAGAATGTAAATAATATTTATTATATATTATATATATTATATATTATATATTATATAAATAATATATATATTAAAGAATGTAAATAACATATATACATATATTATTCTGCCTATTAGAGAATATAGGATCTACCACAGTGGTCTTCAGCCCAGTTAAACGTTTTAAATTTCTTGAGTGAACAACTGTTTCTTAAAATGTTTGTATTCCCCACAATGCCTAGCACACAGCTCACCCTGAAAAAAAATTTTAAAACTCCGTGTGCTTGCTTGTTAGAACTATCATAAGCAAATAATACAAATTGGATAACCTACACAACAGAAATTTACTTCTCACATTTCTGACCAAGGTGTCATCAAGTTTGGTTTCTTCTGAGGCCTGTTTGGCTTACAGATGTTCATCTTCTTGCCGTGTCCTCACATGGATTTTCCCCTTGTGCATATCTATGTCCTGATCTCCTCTTCTCATAAAGGATACCAGTGTTATTTGATTAGAACCCACCCATATAGCATCTTAATTACCTCTTTAAATGCCCTATCTTCAAATACAGTCAGAGTCTAAAGTACTGAAGGTTAATAGAGGGGCCCCTGGATGGCTCAGTTGGGTAAACATCTGACTCTTCATTTTTGTTCAGGCCATGATCTCAGGGTCATGAGTTCGGGCCCCTCATCTGGCTCTGCACTGGGCATGAAGCATGCTTGGGATTCTCTCTCTCCCCTGCCCTCTGCCCCTTCCTCACCCTCTCCTTCACTTAAAAAAAAAAAAGACTTCAACATTTGAATTTTGGGGAATACCATTCAGCCCATAACATTCCTTTAAATTGATCTTAAACATGTTAGCTCTTATCAAGCTTGTATACTAAAAGAAAACAAAAATAAGTACTTGAATGATTTTTTTAAGTAATAGTTATAGATTATAGAATCACCTTTTTATTAGCCATTTGTATGGAAAATTATGTATATGCATTACAGTTTAATAGTTGTTATAAGCTATATAAACATTCCACCCGTGCAGAAGCAAATATTAATGAGTCTAATGAGAAAAAATTTGAACTTCCATTTCCCAAACTCTCCTTGTAAATAAAATACAGAATTCTCTGATTAAGACAAATCTGGACCGTTTCATTGATACCCCTTTTATAAAGGACATTCTTAATGGTATTAGAAGCAGGAATTTGTTTTTGTGTTTCTTTTGGTTTTTTTAAGATCTTATTTATTTGAGAGAGGGAGAGAGAGCACAAGCAGGGGAGCGGGGGGGGGGGGGGGGGGGGAAGCAGGCTTCCTGCTGAGCAAGGAGCCCAATGCACGGCTCAATCCCAGAACCCTGAGATCATGACCTGAGCGGAAGGCAGATGCTGAACTGACTAAGCCACCCAGGTGCCCAGAGCAGGAATTTGTAATTACAGTAAATCATCTGTTGTGTTTCATAAACAAGTAATTATATTACGTCTCCAGCATCCAACCTAAATTATAAAATTACTTTAAGCATAACATAAGGAAGGAAAAACCTGTGGATATTCACAACAGAACTACTTTTTTAATTGTAGTAATTATAATGAAAGGCATTTCATTCACATGAGAAACTTTTGTCTTGAAAAAGGTAAAGAGAGAACAAACTACACTTTGGAATTCTGGCTTTTCTTGTGTAATTAATTAATTTTCTACTTAAGGCCAGTCAAGTGAAGCAGTGGGAGTGGAGAAGGAACAGAGAACTCTGTAAATGGTTGTGATCAATGAATTGTAAACACCACTTCACTTGGACCAGCCTCTGCGGTTGTTCTTGTTGTTTTAAATATTTTATTTATTTACTTGACAGACAGAGATCACAAGTAGGCAGAGAAGCAGGCAGAGAGAGAGAGGAGGAAGGAGGCTCCCAGTGGAGCAGAGAGCCCAATGCAGGGCTCCATCCCAGGACCCTGGGATCATGACCTGAGCCGAAGGCAGATGCTTTAACCCACTGAACCACCCAGGCACCCCTGTTTTTTTTTTATTTTTTAAACCAAACAATATTTGGATCTTCTGAAGATAATAATATAATATCCCATGAAAATGGAAAGAAGGGAAAGATTATCTTCTTTATGTGTTATTTATGCAAACAAGTGACCCAAGTCACTCATTACAGAAGGCCTTTATGTCAACTTTATAAAATACGGATATCTTGCCTATGACAAAACCATATGTATTTCAAATATACATATTTGATATTGGTTTGAGGCTGTTCACTTAGAGGATAGCTATAGGTTTTTCGTAGATGCCACTTACCAGGTTGAGAAAGCTCCTATCTATTCTAGTTTTTTGAGAGTTTTTATCATAAACAGGTATTGAATTTTGTCAAATGTTTTTTCTGCCTTAATTGGTAGTGATCATGTGGTGTTTTTCTTTAGGCTGTTACTATGCTGAATGACGGTGATTGAATTCTCATGGTGAACCAACTAGCCCTCCATTCCTGGGATAAACCCACTTGGTTGCGATGCATTATTCTTTTTATATGTTGTTGGATCTTATTTGCTAATATTTTGCTGGGGTTTTAGTATCTATGTTCTTTTTTTTTAAGATTTTATTTATTTATTTGACAGAGAGGAAGAGAGATCACAAGTAAGCAGAGAGGCGTGGTGGGGAGGGGAAGCAGGCTCCCTGCTGAGCAGAGAACCCGATCCCAGGACCCTGAGACCATGACCTGAGCCAAAGGCAGAGGCTTAACCCAGTGAGCCACCCAGGTGCCCAGTATCTATGTTCTTGAGGGTGTGAGTCTGAGTTTTCTTTTCTACTAAAATCTTTGTCTGGATTTGGCACAAGAGTAATTCTGGCCTCATTAAATGAGTTGGGAAGTGTTCTCTATTCTATTTTTCTGTTTACTTCCACTTATTCTATTTTTGCTTCTATTTTCTGGAAGAGAATGTATAGAATTATTTTTTATTATTTTTATTTCTGTAAATGTTCACTAGAATTCTCTAGTGAAACAATCTGGGCTGGATATTTCTTTATCAGAAGATTTTAAACTTGAATTCAATTTGTTAAATAGTAATAGGATTATTCAGGTTGGATAAGTTTTGATACTTTGTAGTTTTCAAGGATTGGTCTTTTTCATCCTATTATTACTCATATTATTATTCTTTTTTTTTTAAGATGTTATTTATTTATTTACAGGCAGAGATCACAAGTAGGCTGAGAGGCAGGTGGGGTGGGGGAGGAAGCAGACTCCCCGCTGAGCAGAGAGACTGAGATGGGGCTCGATCCCAGGACCCTGAGATCATGACCTGAGCCGAAGGCAGAGGCTTTAACCCACTGAGCCACCCAGGCGCCCCACTCATATTATTATTCTTTTATTGTCTGTGGGATCTGTAGTGATATCCTCTCTTGCATTCCTGATATTAGTATTGTTGTGCTGCTTGCTCAGTGTCGCTCTAGGTTTATCAATTTTATTTATTCTTTTTCAAGAACCTGCTTTTTGTGTCATTGACTCTCCCTATTTTTCTATTTTCAGTTTGGTTGATTTCTGCTCTCCTCCATGTTATTTCCTTAGTTCTTCCTGCTTTGGGTTTATTTTTCTTTTCTTCTGCTAACTACTGAATTAGAAAATTACATTATTGATTTGAGACTTTTCTTCCTTTCTGATATAAATATTTAATGCCATAATATCCTAGTAAGCACAGCTTTGGCTATTGTCACTCAGTTTTAAGATTCATTGTACATTAAGATTATTAGTCCTTTGTTCATCTTATGTCATTGATATTTCTCACAGTTTCTCAGTTCATGACAAACTTTGTTTAGAGTTTTGTCTTGCAAAATTTTTTAATTTTTATGTAATCAAATTTATTGTTTTCTTATTGTCTCTGGATTTTGAGTCATGACTAGAAAGTCTTTCATTATAGCAAGGTGAAAGAGGAATTCACCCATGTTTTCTTGTAGTATTTATATGATTTTTAAATTTACATTTAGATTTCTAATCTATTTGGAATTTAGATATGGATCTAATCCTATCTTTTCCCAAATGGTTACCTAGTTGTCCAAGTACTTTCATGTTTTGGAATTAATGGAAAACTCAGCAACCAAAAATAAATGAACAAACGAACGAATGAATGAATGAATGACAAAATTATTGAGAATACAGACTCCTCAGGAATTAAGTTTGGAATCATTCCACCAGGTCAAGAGCCCACATAGGTGATATCTTTCCTGAAAGCAAGCAAAATATGGAAAGGGTAGTAGAAGAAAGAAGTCTAGTATCGACTACAACCTCATGGCCAGTTACAAAAGCAAGGATTGTAGCAGCTTTGCTTTTTTTTTTTTTTTCATAAATGCATATATTTGTGATTTTCTTCTCTGTCATTTATGATTTTATATACGTGGTTTTTTTTAAGATTTTATTTATTTATTTGACAGAGAGATCACAAGTAGGCAGAGAGGCAGTCAGAGAGAGAGGAGGAAGCAGGCTCCCCACTGAGCAGAGAGCCCGATGGGGCCTCGATCCCAGGACCCTGGGATCATGACCTGAGCTGAAGGCAGAGGCTTTAACCCACTGAGCCACCCAGGCGCCCTATATACGTGTTTTTGAAGGTTACATTTAGATAGCCTCTAGATAATAATATTCAGTCGGGCTATGATTGAATTACAGTGCAATAATTACAATAACCCTTGGAAGGGTGAATCTTTCCATTTTGAGAAAAGTGTGAGAACTTTCTCATGTGTATGAAGGACAGCTGCATCTCATTGGGTAGAAAACTTGAGTTGTTTTGTCGTTGAGTAGAGGTCTCCATGTGTGGAGAAAAGTGCATTTAGCCAGAGGATGGGCTGTGCAGTTATCAATTTATTATCTGTCAACTACATATTCACCTCTATATGGCTTACTTTGTGATATTATACCTGGACTCTCAACACTGGTATGACAATACCAATAGCAGTGGGAACACACTTCCCTTCCAGATTCCTGTCTTCAGATATTATCCAGAGCAGAAACAGCTGATGTTCAGAGGAGCTCTAGCCGTACCCTAGGGTGATGATCTCCCTACCAGAAGTCTGAGTAGGTCTGCTCTGCCTACATCTTCTGGCAATGGTGCATCACTTCTAGAAACCAGCTCCAGCCCACTCACAACTTCCAGCAATGGCATGCCCTTCTCTACAGACCAGTGCCTATACTCAAGTGGCAACTTCTTCAGCGACCAGCAGGCTGTGTTATCACTATGGTAGCCACTTCCTCTCTGAAGATGTCAGACTCTCAGCCTGGGATAGGGGACAGCCAGCTCCTGGTAATTAATTCCTTTACTATCTGTGTTTTCACAGCCTCCAGATACTAGCTGCTTTTTTACACCTGACATTTTTGGACTCCTTTTACTCATTTCGGTAGATGACCACCATCTACTTATTGTCCAGCAATAGTACTGTCTAACAAAAGAATTGTCTAACAAAAGAATTCTAACAGTTCGTTATATTGAGCTTTTCCTGTTCAAATAAACTGGTGGTTTTGGTTTGGTTTGGTTTGGTTTTTTTAAATCAAGTAAATTACCATTTGCTCATCGGTTTACTAAGTTAGGACTTAATGTCCTGCGTCGGATTGTATTTTGTTTTATAGTGTACTTTCTGTTCTTCAAGCCCCTGTCCCCAAAAAGAAGAAGATGTACTGTGGAACCTGATTTTATCTATTGTGAAATACACAATAAGAAGCTTTGTACTTGAGTAGGTGTAAACGTTTTGTGAAGCATTGTCGTAAATAATTGCCTAAAGTCATGATACAACAGCGAGAGCAAAAATTGATGATGGTTCATAAATTTAATCCGTTGGTACAAATGAATCAGCAGCAAGTTCACTGCTTTCTCTTTTGAAGTCTTTTATTTTCAGAACTATAAAATGTTCATTGTAACTCTCAGTGGTTAGGGGAAAAAAGCACATTTTTTTGGGGTAGTAGATCTTTTTAACAAAAGGATTTGTGACTGATTTCTGAAATCTAAACACAGTGCAAACATTTTGGGTAGGTTTTTCTTTTTTTTATTAATTAATTAATTAATTAATTTAAACGATCTTATTTATTTATTTATTTATTTGTCAGAGAGAGAGAGAGAGAGAGAGCACAAGCAGGCAAAGTGGTAGGCAGAGGCAGAGAGAGAACCAGGCTCCCTGCTGAGCAAGGAGCCTGATGTGGGACTCCATTCCAGGACCCTGGGATCATGACCTGACCCGAAGGCAGTGGCTTAACCAACTGAGCCATCCAGATGTCCCAGTTTTTTTTTTTTTCCCAGTTTTTAAAATAAAAACCTTTAACATATAACAGTTAAGACAGAAACTAGAGCTTGGAGTTAGACTGAACTTCCTACTCCTGGTACAATCTGCAAATGCTAACTGATATTCTGAGGAAGTGGTTCTCAAACTTGAGCTTGTCCTGCAATCCCTAGCTGCGCTTGTTAAAGCCAGGGTTGTTGGATCCCACCTAAGAGTTTCTGATTCAGTAGATGTGGGGAAGGGCCCGAGAATCTGCATCTCTAACAAATTCATCTGGGCTCTACACTTTAAGAACCAATGTTTTGGGGCAACCACTCAGGAATGACTTCCTCTATTATCTCCCATCTCTCCCTTCCTTCTATTTAATCCGAAACTGTTTGCACTGGTTTTATTACCTGGGAGTCCATATTCTTGGCACCATATTCTGTCTTCAATTCCTGAACTCTTTTTCTAACATTTTGGATATTGGCATGTTCTTTTTCTCTGGCTTTCCTCAATCACCTGGCCTTGACACCTCCCACTGCCATAGCCTTTTCATTGCCTACTTTACTGTGCAGTGTTATGTTATACTAAATTCCGTTGCAGTCCCGTAGCCAATGTCCCTCTTCTTCTTTCCTCTTCCCCTCCTTGAAGCTCACAAGCACACTCTTCTATTGCTGTAATGAACAGTAGGTGTGGAATTTGGCGAGATAAGGTTAGGGTGTATTGATCTTCTCAAGTTAATCCATGCTGGGAACTAGGAGCACATGAAGTTTTCCTTAATAGTCCAAATAGAATCCTCCTTGAGATCTACCAATTTAGAAATTTGTGGAATGATCTTATCTCTTCTGAATGTTGTATAATCTTCATTTTATTCCTGCTCTGCATCTTTCTTTCATGTGCCCTGTGAGGAGCACTGTTAAGAACAGCATTGTAACATTTCCTCTGTTTCAACTCGATATCTCTTTCCTGACTACGGTGATTCCTGATGCTTTTCCTCACTTCCTGTTTATGATCTGATCTTTGCCTCTTGGTCCTAATGATTGATATTACTCTGCTCTACTTACCAGATTATATCTGCTTAAACGCGTCCCCTCTGAGTAAGCCCTATTTCTGGAAACGTAGTGTAGAGCAATAACTTAGCTTTATAGAAATTGGCTTCAAAAAGTAGCAAAAGTAAGCACTCTGACATATATATATATATATATATATATATATATATATATATATCTTATACATTTTATTGTGTAACTTACAGTGATACATTTGCAGCAAAGACTTAACAGATGCTATGAAGCTAGGAAAGTCTTTCTCAACCAATTCCAAGTGAGAATCAGGCCATATTGCAATAAAGCATCCATTGCATGCCATAGATTAATTTCTCTCCTATGCATGTAGAATGGTACCAGTTTTATAACCAGCTTGGGAGAACTGAGAGAATTGTCACGCAAATCATTTTTCCCTGTTCTGTGGCTGAGATGGGTGGAGACTATGACTTCCTGTGTCCTGCAGAGGACACGTGTTTAAGTGTTGCCAATGGTTTTGTGATTGCCCAGGGTAAGGTCCTGCTACACTAAAGAAAGTCCCAATGGAGCAATGGCAGATTTAAGCTTAAGATTGAGGGTCCCTTGCTTGCATAAGCCTATCCCCAGGCTTTGGGAGAAACCATATAAATGTTGAATTTGTCAGCTTTTATTTCATAAGTAGGGCCCTTCTCCCAACCAAATACATTCTAGACGCCAGAAAACCTAGATCTGCTGCTGCTCTTCTTAGTCAAACTACGTTCATCTGAAGCTCCACGATAATTACCTTTTATCGTTTCTGTAACTGTCTTAAGCAAAGTACATTACATGCATCTCAGTCAGGGTCTAGGTGCAATTTTTTACTGTCATAGATACCATATTTCTAAGTGGTTCATGGGTTACATAGAAATGACTAGGGCTGGGGTGCCTGGGTGGCTCAGTGGGTTAAAGCCTCTGCCTTCAGCTCAGGTCATGATCCCAGGGTCCTGGGATCGAGCCCCGCATCGGGCTCTCTGCTCAGCGGGGAGCCTGCTCCCCCCCCCACCTGCCTCTCTGCCTACTTGTGATCTCTCTCTGTGTCAAATAAATAAATAAAATCTTAAAAAAAAAAAAGAAAGAAATGACTAGGACTTATCCATGTATAGTGGTGCTGCAATCATGTTTGCAATCATTGGCACTGTGCAATAATGACCAGTCAGCAAATATGCATGAGGCATGGAAGCCCTGGCTGGGACCCACAACATGTGGGTTTCCTTCCCTCCCTTTCCTTTCCTTTCCTTTCCTCTCTTTTTCTCTCAATTTCCTTCCTTCTTTTTTTGTGAAATAATAACAGAGAAGGAAGGAAAAAAGGGAAGAGAAGGAAGAGGGAGGGAAGTGAACAGGAAAGAAAGAAACAAGTTGTGATATATGGTATTTAAAAAATCTTCTCACTTTATTCTTCAGGCATATGGCTGCCCTCTGACACTGCCCATAGTTATAGGCTTTTTATTTCCACTACATATACATACATACATACATACGTGTGTGTGTGTGTGTGTGTGTGTGTGTGTGTGAGAGCACAAAGGTAATATCACATTCAGAACTGTAATTTAGGGGCACCTGGGTGGCTCATTTGGTTAAACATCTGCCTTTGGCTCAGCATGATCCCGGGGTCCTGGGATCGAGTCCCTTATCACACTCTCTCCTTGGCGGAGAGCCTGATGCTCCCCCTGTTTGTGCTCTCTCTCTTTGTCGAATAAAAAAATAATATCTTTTTTAAAACTATAATTTAAATGTGATATTACCAAGCAATTTATGGGAATTATATGGGTTTTTTTGATATTGCCCCATTCACTCACTCACACATAGACTAAACCAATAGCTATATAGTATAGAGCATCTACTCAATATTGATGTGATTACTGATGCCATTTGAATTATATAAAGAGAAACAGATTTCTGGAGTTTTAAACCCTCTTGAGCTAAATAGGAGCCTTATAATCTGTTCTTCTGTTTTTTTTTTTTTTTTTTTTTTTTTGAAATATAGTCTCTTAAATTTAGGAAAATTGATCTAATTTAGATTTTAGACTTCCTAAAATTAGATTATGCCCAGCCTCCTCTCCAGACCTATGACAAACTCTAAAATGACAAAATTTAAGCTCTTTAACACTGTCTCTCCTACATCATCTCCTGCCATTCCCACCTTCACACCTTATGTTCAAACAAAATTGGGCTGCTTAAAATTCTCTAATCCCTTTGGCTCCAAGCTAGTGATAGGAGTTAAGTACGTACACAGAGACTTATCTTCCACAGCACCCCGGTGTGGGTGTCTCCGCCTTATGGGAGGTTAAGTCGCTAATAAGCATGCCAAGATCTCTAATGTAAAACACCAATTCTAAGAGGTGGAGGATATTTAATTATAACAGTTTTAAATGATAGTAAAACAAAACAAACAAATACAGTGGAATCACTATTTTTTTTTTTTAAATCCCTTGACATTGCAGAATAGTGCAAAGATCAGGTGTGGCAACTTCTGGTTGCACTGGCAATCCTTGTCGTTCCAGGAGACGCGTGGTATGTAAAACTATGAATAAACAGATCCTAAATAGAATGCCTAGGATTGCAGTTCTGTACCTTATTTCAGACAATTACTGACAGCATTTAATGGAAAATACGGTAAACTGTACCACAGGAAATAAGATCTTACTCCTGCATGGTTTTTTCCCCCCATGGAAAGAAAAGTATCTTAACAGGGAAGCAGGAGAGAAAGCCAATTCTAAATGAATGATCTACAAAACCAAGTTACTGATTTTGGACTTAATTTAGCCTGTGTCCAAATAAATAAGGAGAGGCCTAGAAGAGAAATGACCAAAAATACATAAATAAGGCAATAAAAATAGGGGTTATTCCTGTCCCTTCAAAATGACACTAAAGAGATAGGAGATTAGTCACAAACCATCTCAGCAGAGCTGAAAATTGGGGCAATTCCCCAGAACTCCCATGTGGGGAAGTGGGGGCGGAGTGTGTTACCACTGAGCAAACAGCAGGATGGTGACTCAGGGCAGGGAGTCTCTTCTGAGAGAGGAAGTGGCTCAGCCACTGTTGGAGGGCCGTGTGGGCTCATGTCTGTAGAGTCAGTACATGAGGACCTCCACTGTCTTCAAAAAAAAGGGATGGGCTTACCTGGGTGGCTCAGTCGGTTAAGCAGCTGCCTTTGGCTCAGGTCATGATCCCAGGGTTCTGGGATCGAGCCCCACGTAGGCTCAGCCTGGAGCCTGCTTCTCACTCTGCCCCTCCCCCTTCTCTTGCTTTCTCTCTCTCCTTCTTTCAGACAAATAAATAAATAAAATCTTTTTAAAAGGGGGGGGGAATGTACTTCATCTCCCTTATTCTTCCCAAATTGTATACTCCAGTGCCCCTGATTTTCACATGAAATGCAATACCATCCAAATAAAGATGTTGGCTAACCAGGTGGAGGGAAGGGTGAAGTTGTGATATTTGTCCCTCCCCAAACTTTCTAGTATTCCATAAAGAGAAGTCAATGCTGTTAGATCACTTTGGGGGAGGAAGAAAAAAGAAAGAGAAAAAGAACAAATCTGAGGCCAATTCAACAGCTAGATAAGGTTTAAGGATTTTTAGCTACTTGGTCAGCCTTTTAGAAAAGACCCAAGAGAGCCATGGCGGGTCAAGAGGATCCGGCGCAGCGGGAGATTCACCAGGACTGGGCGAACTGAGAATACATTGAGGTCATCACCAGCAGCATCAAGAAAATCGCGGACTTTCTCAACTCGTTCGATATGTCTTGTCGTTCAAGACTTGCAACACTAAACGAGAAATTGACAGCCCTCGAACGGAGAATAGAGTACACTGAAGCGCGGGTGACAAAAGGTGAGACCCTCACCTAGAGCTACGCCATGCTGCTGCTGGGAAGTTGCTTCATGGAACACAGGCCGATGTGGGAAAGGCCCCAGCAGCCTCAGCTCCTTCCTCTCTCCTTAAAGAGCAACAGGGCTTATTCCTGTTTTTGGTTTTTATTATTTTTTTTCAAAAGTGTGGCCTTTGGGTTCTGCCATGTACGTCGGTGTGTGATGTGGCATGTGGGAAGACATCCAGGGAAGCTCTTGGAATCAACATTAAGCATTTTATCTTTGAAGTAACATTTTGTAGAACTATCCATCAGTGTATGAGGCGCTCAGAGCCAGACGCCTGGGACTCTTTGTTAAGGTCCTCCCCACCTCTCTTTCTCTAAGACTTTCCTTACAGCTCTCATTGCCTCTGCATTGATTCTAGAAACAGTCTTTGTCTCCTTTTTACCTTTGGTGGGGGTTGGGAGGCAGTCCTGGCCGAGACACTTATGCCCTGGCAAGGTGGCCGCCAGAGAATGTTGTTGCTAACCCACCAGTTTCTTGTCCTTTTGGGGAGGTAAAGGCCAGGCCCCCAACTTGGCTTGAAGGGACATTTTCAGAATTTTCTTTCTGTCACTTGGGGTATCTTTGCCTCTCATATTTCTCTAATAAACTCCTCAACTTTAAAAAAAAAAAAAAAAAAAGAAAAGACCCAAGAAACCTGAGAGAACTACAAAGTGTAAGTGTAGCCCAGTTAGGAGGAAAGATCACAAACAAGAATGGAACTGCAGGAAATCATTCTGCCTGATCGAGTTTGTGAACCTCAGTTATTATTGTGCATAATATCAAAACAGGAAACTGAGCAAATACCTATCCTTTCTCTGAAGCAGTCTGAGTTGCTTCTGAACCTAAGGAAGCCTGTAGCCAAAAAATTAGAAGACAAAATGAAATCTAAATGGATCGTTCGTTTGGTCCTGGTGAGAACTCAGTCATAAGAAAATAGACTTCTTTTGTTAGAAATCATTCTCCCTCCATTAGATTGTCGAGTGCCTGCTGCAACCTAATCTGCACAGTTTGAGTTGTATCTGAATTCAAAAATTGTTGTTCCATAGAGTGAACCAAGGACAGTCCTAAAGCCACTTTGAGAAGTAAAAAGTCTGATCCTAAATCATTCCTGGTAATCTTAAAAAATGGGTTAATACATTATTTCCTCATTTTTCTCCAAAGGCTTCCAACCATCTTTTCCTGAATGGATCCCCGAATACCAATATCCTGGTGCATACCTAACCTCCCTCAAGATACCACACCCCTAAAAAACAAACAAAAAATAAGATGAAATGAAAAACGACAAAGAAGAGCTCTTAGAAATGAACAATACAACAGACAAAATGTCTGATAAATGACGTGAAAGGTAGAGGTAAAAAATCTCTCAGAAAAAATCTGATAAAAAGACAAAGAAAAAGACCTTAGTAAAGAAAATGTAATAGATCCTAAGGATCAATCTAGGAGAACATCTGAAGAAAGAGGAGTTCCAGAAAAAGAGAACAAGAAAATTTCCTGGAGCTGAGGCCATGAGTCTTCAGACTGAAACGACTCCATTGATTATCAGCAGAGTAAAAGGGGAGAGACCCACACCAAGGCATGTAGTCAGGAAATTTTGGAACATCAGGACTGTTACTGCTCATTGGCAGTAATTTAGGATCCTAAAGGACAGCGAAACTGTTCTTCAAATATTTGTGAGACAGTGATTTTCACCTAGACAAATTAAGGGTCGAGTATGACAGCAAATGTAGACACGTGGGCATTCAAACATAGTTTCTACATAGTTTCTACATTTGTAGAAACTACTAGAGAATGTACTCCAGATGAGGGAGTAGACATGACAGTAACAAAGGGATCCAACACAGGGAAGAGGCAAAGCAAACTTCCAGACTATTAATAGCAAAAGGACACCCCAACTGACAGCTGGATAATGAACCCAATAATAAGTCAGTCAAGATCAGAGCAGGAGGATGGTGGGGAGCCTTCCTCTGGGGACAAACAGAATTCATAGATTATTTGTAATGTTTGAGTACTCAAAAAATAATGATATTTGATGTTTAAAAATTTCTCATGAAAAATTAAGAAATGAAGCAGTTACTAACACTAAGAAATGACAAGATGAGGTAGTGAATGCTAGGAAAAACAACTTCTTACAGGAAAGAATATGAGTCTGAAGTGTCAACATTTACATGGCCATAAAAATGTAAACACTGGATATTGATTTAACCAAAACTTGTGGTGTACCTATCTTGGGAGAGTATAAGGTTTTTTTTTAAGATTTTATTTATTTATTTATTTGTTGGAGAGAGAGTGTGTGTGGGAGGAGGAGCAGAGGGAGAGAGACAAGCAGACTCTGGGCTGAGCACAGAGCCTGACTCACGGCTGGATCTCATGACCGTGAGATCATGATCTGAGGCAAAATCCAGAGTTAGGCATTCAACCCAGTGAGTCACCCAGGCACCTGGGAGAGTGGCAGATCTAAGAAAATGGGATTGGTGGTATAATAGATGGAAATCCTCGTTTATCATAATAGGATATTCATAAATACATTTGAAATTAATTAGATAAGACATACCAGTATCAGCAGATTGTTTAGAAATGTGGAGGTAAATACCAGAAAAAAGTGTTAAGTGTTACCTTTCAAAGGGGTTCCTCATACCTGGGGAATGAGATGCAGATGAGCAAGGGATTATAGTAAAAGTACTGTATTTTTTCAGTACTGTATTTTTAAACGGTTATTACTTTACTAAACTTTCCGTTTTCCTCCCCTTACACACACACACACACACACACACACACACTTCTATGAATTAAGACTTTTTAGTGCTCAAATATGTCTTAAGAAAGAAAACAAGAGGGGGTGCCTGGGTGGCTCAGTGGGTTAAAGCCTCTGCCTTTGGCTCAGGTCATGATCCCAGGGTCCTGGGATCGAGCCCCACATAGGGCTCTCTGCTTAGCAGGGAGCCTGCTTCCTCCTCTCTCTCTGCCTACTTGTGATCTCTGTCTGTCAAATAAATAAATAAAATCTTAAAGAAAAAAAAAGAAAGAAAGAAAACAAGAAAGACTAATTTCCATTTTTATCATAACTTAGTTTATGGACTTCATTACCTTGACCACTGAATGATATCAAGGCTTTGAAATGAGATGAGAGGTTTAATTCTAGGACATTGGAAGTTGTCTGGGACATAGCCTGTTAGGTTAAGGTTAGGATATGATAAGGCCTGGAGCTGTGGGAGTGCTGTTGGGGTGCTTTGGATGGTAGATCACAAGTTAGGGTGCCCAGAACATAACCACTCTTGACACTAGTTCAAATAGTACCCTTGTGCAAGTTAGGAAAGAACACACTCTCGAGACATTTTACTGTCATCTGTCAGGAAATCATGGAAACACATGCACAAATCAGTGACGACTATGGATGTGAAGAGAGTCCTTTGGAATCCGGCATTTCATCATCAGGCACAAGCACCGCCTGTAGCTAAAGATGAGGAGAGGACTGAGAAGCAGTGTGAAGATTCCGGTGGAAGACCTTACCTGTTTTATAATTTCCTTGGAATTATTGAGCAGGTTCACAGGAATATTTTGTAGATTCTTTCCCCCTAAACAAGGAGCTGTAAAGAGAGGACATGTGTCTTATTTCTAGGTATCGCTTCTTTTAAAGAGCAAAGTTCATAATAAATACTCATAATTTCACAAATGAAAGATTGATCTATTAAAATTATAAAATTTTCTTTGCTTTCTGTCACTGGAATTGTGTGGGGTTTTTTTGTTTGTGGGGTTTTTTTTTTTTTGGTTTTTTTTTTTTTACCCTTGAGAAGTTTAGAACCAGGGTGTCCTGGCCGCCTTTCTGGATTTGAGTTCCAGTATTATCACTTTCTAGTTTGTGACCCTGAGCAAGTTCCTTAACATTTCTGAGCTAAGTTTCTTTCTATGAAGAATAGAGTATATGCAATACCTACTTCATAATTCTTTATGAGGATTAAATAAGATAATATTTAGAAAGTATTTCAGAAATCGGCATACAGTAAACAATATGTTTTACTATTATGAACTAATTCAAGCACACCTCACCTTTACTTATATTCACAATTAACAGTTGTGTCTGTTGGGATTTACATTAGCAGGTAGTAGCAGACAACAAAACAGGATCTTTAACTGTTTGTTTCTCAGGTAAAAGAAGTTTGGGGATTGGTGGTCTACATTTCATAGGGTAGTGCCAAAGTCATCAGAGACTCAGCCTGTTCCTATATTCCTACTGTGCCTTTTGTAACCATAGCCTCTATCTGCAAAGTTTCCTCATGGTCCAAGATGACTGCTGAAGCTCCAGCCACCATGTTTGAGTTCCAGGCAAGAAGCAAGACAGAAGAAAAAGTAAAAAGGCTTCATGTAAGCTGGTTCTCCTCTCTTAAGGGGCCTTTCTGAATCTCATGTCTAGCTGCAGTAGAGGCTGTAAAAAGGAGTCTTTTATCTAATCACATAGCTACCTGGAATAAAATCAGAGTAAGAAGAAGAGAATCAATATTTGTTTGGCAGCTAACCTCTCTCATAACTGTAAATCAAGACCTGAAGGTTGCCATCATTATGAAAGTTTTAATTGGTCTAAACACAACTCCCTAATTATGTTGTTTGTCTCTGCCCAATGGTAAAGTCATGCTTGAGCCACTAGAATGGGGTGTTTTCTTAAAGTTTGTGGGAGGGTAATTCACTGCAAGGTACAAAACTAAGATTTTGTCACCAGTTGCTTATCTTTTGCTTTCAGGATACAAAATATACAGATATATACTGTATTTTGTCATTCTGTATTGTTCATAGATCATAGGATATCTCCAAACTGTATGTAAAGGAATAAAGTCAGCTGATACAGAAGGATCAACTCTTTCCTTAACTCAATCATTTAAAAATGGTATAGCTAAAATTAGCCTAGAAAACATATGATCTTATAATTGACAGACTTTTCCAGTGAGAATATTCTAAGAACTAAGATGCGATATGACATAAAATGTTAAAAAAAATCTACTCTTTTTAGGGTACATTCTTACCTTTTATATAAAAGATAATTTAAGTAGTGAAGATGAGGGGTGCCTGGGTGGCTCAGTGGGTTAAAGCCTCTGCCTTTGG
This sequence comes from Lutra lutra, assembly GCF_902655055.1. Classification (NCBI taxonomy): domain Eukaryota; kingdom Metazoa; phylum Chordata; class Mammalia; order Carnivora; family Mustelidae; genus Lutra; species Lutra lutra. Next base: position 172,489,511 of record NC_062280.1, read on the forward strand.
CTCAGGTCATGATCTCAGGGTCCTGGGATCGAGCCCCACATCAGGCTCTCTGCTCAGCCGGGAGCCTGCTTCCCTCTCTCTCTCTGCCTGCCTCTCTGCCTACTTGTGATCTCTCTCTCTCTCTCTGTCAAATAAATAAAATCTTTTAAAAAAAAAAGTAGTGAAGATGAGGCTGTGGAGGAGGAACAATTTTGAGGAGAGAAATTATAATTATTTTTTGAGAACTAAAGCTTAATAGTCAACATAAAGACATCACTGGTTTAAAGGATCTACCATGGACAAGGCAGATGATCAACTATCCTGGTTTGCCTGAGACAGTCCCAGTGTTAAAACTGAAAATACCAAATCCTGAGAAACCTTCAGTTTTGGGCAAACTGAGACCATTGGTTACTCTACTTTTAGCTAATGATCAGGTTAGCTGGTTTAGAGTTGTGTGAGAGAAATTATTACATTTTTATCAGATATGGATAACAAAAAACCCAACAGATGGTTCACTGTGAAGAAACACTGATTTCTTCACCTTCAGAGGTGAAGGTGGATGTTTCTGGAAATGCCACAGGTAGAAGGACTCAGCTCAATAGTCACAGCTTATCAGTCTGTGGTTGTTGCCACGTCATGAGCATGTGTCTGTGGATCTGTCTGCTATTGACAGTGAGTCATGCTTGCACATAAAATAAATATTAATGAATGAAGAGGATTTTTATAGTAAACTTCAACCTTAACTCTAAGTATTAGACATTAATGCTCACACCTGATTTTTTTAGTTCTCATACAGGATTCCCAAATAATATACAGGTTGTCAAGTTAAATTTGTATTTCAAATAACTAATGAAAAAGTTTTAGTTTAAGTTTGTCCTGAAAATTACGTAGACCTACTTGTCCTAAAAAATTATCCATTTTTTTAATTTAAAATTCAAATTTAGGCAGGGATCTTGTATTTTTATTTGCTCTATGTGACAACTCTATGGGAAGAAAATCACAGTGTGGGGTGCCTGGGTGGCTCAGTGGGTTAAAGCCTCTGCCTTTGGCTCAGGTCATGGTCATAGGGTCTTGGGCTCAAGCCCCGCATAGGGCTTTCTACTCAGCGGGGAGCCTGCTTCCCTTCCTCTCTCCCTGCCTGCCTCTCTGCCTATTTGGGATCTCTGTCTGTCAAATAAATAAATTAAAAATCTTTAAAAAAAAGAAAAGAAAAGAAAATCACAGTGTGCTTGTTGGTACCAGTACAAACACAGTTTCTTGCCTTGGTAGTGCTCTCTAAGAGGCCACAGCACACTTCTGTTTCTCCAATGAGCACCCTATCATCCTCTCCATGGTTCTTACCATTCTCCTTATTCAACTTAGCCTTTTCAGAAAAGGTCCTGGCTGCTTCACTGAGAAAAAGCACTGGGGAATTAGAGGAGGATATAAAGTAGAATTCCTTCAATCCTGTCTTTATCCTCTCCCCCCAAATATTTGGGTCCATGTTCCTATCCTTTCTTCTTTAGTTCCTAACTCAGAACTGAGATCCTCCTTCTGTTCAAAGTCTTTCCCCTATAAGATGGATCCCAAAATCTTGGAATCCATCTTGTAGGAAATGCTGCTCCCTCCCTGTGGCTTCTCTTTCTTCACCATGTGATCAGTCATGGCTCTTTGATCTTTCACCAAAGGCTCTCCAGGGCCTTCTAATTGCCATCTTCTCTCTCTCTCTCTTTTTGGACACTCAAACTCTCTGAGAAGCAGTGTGTACCGCTATGTCCCACACCTGACTAATCAGAAGCATACCTGGAAAATTTTATTAAATGACTGGCTTCAAGATCTTTCCACAGACCTACTAAATCCTAGGAGAGACCCTCACAATGGCTAGCCAGTTCTGCCTCCTGACTATCTCTGAGGTATTCAGGTTTCATTCCTGCCTCTGAGAGCCTACTGTCCCGGCACTGGTCCAGGTGACGTGACTCCTGCCGGGATTCCTACAGCTCTCTTTCAGTCTCCTCCATGCCTCTGATATACACACGCACCTCTGAATCTGAATACACATGCACTTCATCCTCAGATTAACTGTAAATTCATATTTTATCTCACCACATTTCTAATTTGAGTCCTTAACTGACTTCCCTTGCCTTCGGGATAAAATCCAAGTTCCTTAGCCTACCAAACAGAGTTCTTAATTGTGTGGCCACTGCTAGGCCACTGCAGCCCAATCACTCATCACCCTTCTCTCCAAGAACACTTAACTACTGAAGTTTCTTCAGGCACTGGGCAATCTCGTTTCTCAGGTTTTTCTTGTGCACTTTCAAAGCTCCTCTTACCTGGAACACCTGTAGCTACTGTAACCTCACGCCTCCTTATCCTTTAAGATAGGAATTATCTGTTTACTTCTCAACCCTTGCTATATTGATAGTGAGCTCCTGGAGGGCAAATGAGGTATTCATTTTTGTGACCTCATTATACACTAAACATCAGAACATATTGTTGTAGGTACTCCATCAAAAAAAGAATGCCTGAATATTGAATTTAAACATATTAAAAAGCCAACGAGTTATTTCTTGGGGGAAGAAGTGTTAGAGGGGCGCCTGGGAGGCTCAGTTGGTGGCTCAGGGGCTGCCTTCAGCTCAGGTCGTGATGCCAGGGTCCTGGGATTGAGCCCTGAATCGGGCTCCCTGCTCAACGGGGAGCCTGCTTCTCCCTCTTCCTCTGCTTGCTGCTCTGCCTACTTGTGCCCTCTCTCCATCTCTCTAATAAATAAACTTTTAAAAAAAATCTTTAAAAAAAAGAACTATTAGAATGCAAGTTAAATTTTAGAGGGCAATGAAACTTAGAATATAATCTTTAGAAAGGAACAGGATCTGGGGAGCCTGGTGGCTCAGACATTTGAGCGCCCAGCTCTTGATTTTGGCTCAGGTCATGATCTCAGCGTTGTGGGATGGGTTCAGTTTCAGGCTCCACACTCAGCATGGAGTCCACTTGAAGATTCTGTCTCTCCCCTGCTTCTCCTCCCCCTTACCCTGCTTGTGAACATACATGCCCCCCCCAATAAATAATAACTTTAAAAAGAGAGAGAGAGAAAGGAACAGGATCTCAGAGTTCACACAGTCCAGTTTATAATTACTATAGATTAACAAAATTTTAAAAATTAAATGTAACTCAGATGTACACATATACTTCATCAGAACCAACTGAGTCCATAGTCAACTATGTTTGCTATTTTGTTTTGTTTTGTTTTCCTGTGTCCTTGATTTTTTTTCCCAATGGTAAAAACTTATGCTTTATTAAACACACATGCAAACTATAAAACTATGTCCTTGATTCTTTGGTCTTTCCTTTGCTTTTCTTTCTGTTTACCATAAAGCCCCACACTAGCTACCAAGTTTCTTAGTGCATATGGCAAATCTAACTAGAAACCTCAATTCTAATGACTAGTTTGTTTTGCTAGTCAGCCTTGTATTTGAGTCTGTGTTCAAACATTTAAGCCCATCTTTGTTCTGCCTGTGAATAGAATGTGTTAGCTGAGTGAAACAACTTATTTCCTTTCACCAGTGCAGACATTATCATCAACTTTTTATGTGTTCTTCATATTCTTTTCTAATAATTTCCTCCACATTAACTAGAAATTATAAAATTTCCAAGCAACACTGAGTTCCTATAGGAATAATATTTTCCTTATTCAGGATATACAGGGATCACTCATATACTTGTGTATGCTAGATTTGCAGACACATGTAAAAATATTTATTAATCTCTCGTTTCACCTTTTATGTACAATTTGTCTTCTGTTGCAAGTAACATAGTGTAGGGTGTTAACTTACTTTTTCCTCCAATTTTTTTATTGTGGTAAAATACATAACATAAAATTTATCATCTTACCATTTTTTTAAAGATTTTATTTATTTATTTGACATACAGAGATCATAAGTCAGCAGAGAGGCAGGCAGAGAGAGGGGGGAAAGCAGGCCCCCTGCTGAGCAAAGAGCCCAATGTGGGGCTCCATCCCAGGACCCTGGGATCATGACCTGAGCTGAAGGCGGAGACTTAACCCATTGAGCCACCCAGGCACCCCTCATCTTACCATTTTTAAATACCCAGCTCAATGTATTAAGTCCTTTATATTGTTGTGCAATCATCTCCACTATCCATCTCCAGAAGTCTTTTCATCTTGGAAAACTGAAGCTCTATTCCATTAAACAATAACTCCCCGCTGTGCCCTTCCCTCGGCCCCTGGCAACCACCATGTTACTTTCTGTCTCTATGATTTTGACTACTTTAAGTACTTTATATAAATGGAATCATATGGTATGTGTCTTTTTGTGACTGGCCTATTTCACTTAGCTCAATGTGTTCAGTGTTCATCTGGTTGTAGCAAGTGTCAGAATTTCCTTTCTTTTTAAGGCTGAATAATATGCCACTGTATGTATATACTGCATTTTGCTTATCCATCCATCTATCTGTCTATGGGCATTTGGGTTGCTTCCATATTTTAGCTATTTTGAATAATACTGCTATGAACATAAGCATACAAATATCTCTTTAAGAGTGGGTTAAGCCGCTGCCTTCGGCTCAGGTCATGATCTCAGGTCCTGGGTTCAAGCCCCACATCGGGCTTTCTGCTCAGCGGGAAGCCTGCTTCCTCCTCTCTCTCTGCCTGCCTCTCTGCCTACTTGTGATTTCTCTCTGTCAAATAAATAAATAAAATCTTTAAAAAAAAAAAAAAAGATTCTGCTTTCGGTTCTTTTGCATCAGTATCCAGAAGTGGAAATTACTGGATCATATAGTAATTCTATTTTTTTTTTTAAGATTTTATTTATTTATTTGACAGACAGAGATCACAAGTAGGCAGAGAGGCAGGCAGAGACAGAGGAGGAAGCAGGCTCTCCGCTGAGCAGAGAGCCCGATGTGGGGCTCGATCCCAGCACCCTGGGACTATGACCTGAGCTGAAGGCAGAGGCTTTAACCCACTGATCCAGCCAGGCGCCCCCTATTTGTTATTTTTTAAAGAATTGTCACACTGAAGGGTTCTAATTTGTCTCCCAACACTTATTTCCTGTTTTGTTATTGTTGTTTTGTTTTTGATAATAGCCATCCTAATTGGTGTTAGGCAGTAACTTTTTTTTTTTAAAGATTTTATTTGTTTATTTGACAGAGAGAGATCACAAGTAGGCAGAGAGGCAGGCAGAGAGAGAGAGAGAGAGAGAGGGAAGCAGGCTCCCTGATGAGCAGAGAGCCCGATGCGGGACTCGATCCCAGGACCCTGAGATCATGACCTGAGCTGAAGGCAGAGGCTTAACCCACTGAGCCACCCAGGTGCCCCAGTAACTTGTTTTTATTATTAGGATTATTTGGCTGATTTTAAATAATTGGATAGCCTATAGTTATTTTTAAGTATATTTATAAAGCTTTTTTAGTTGCTGTTGGCAGATAATAGATAAAACATACTGCTCTCATTTCCTGATTATTGATCTTGTATGGTTCTGACACCAAATAATTGGTCACCTTGAATTGGTGACAATATCATGTATGCTTACCAACCTTGAAATTTGGTATTAAAGTCCGAAAAGGCAACTGGTTTTTTTTTTGGGGGGGGGGGGGGGTTATTTAACAACTATATTTGATAAATAATAAAGTTAATAAAAACAAAATGAAACTTTTTTTTACCTGAAGAGACAAATCACTGATAGTCCTTAAAACTGAACTCTTTTAAGTGACATTTTAACCTCTCAGAGGTTGGTGAATATATTGTGGGTAGAATAAGAAAAAAGTGTTTCCACAAATGATTCTTGTTTTCCTTTGGTGACTTGAATATTTTAGAAGCCAAAAATACCTTTTGGATATGCCATATCTATATGACCTAAGATGACTTTTTCTTTTTTTTTTTTTAAGATTTTATTTATTTATTTGACAGAGAGAGATCACAAGCAGGCAGAGAGGCAGGCAGAGAGAGAGGAGGAAGCAGGCTCCCCGCTGAGCAGAGAGCCCGATTCGGGGCTCGATCCCAGGACTCTGAGATCATGACCTGAGCCGAAGGCAGCGGCTTAACCCACTGAGCCACCCAGGTGCCCTAAGATGACTTTTTCATAAAGCAGGGGATGCAAGGGATACATTAAGTACATGGGTCTGGACTTCTGAGACATATGGAACAGACTTTTGAATTGTTTACTATCAACATGAATCATTATGTTACTAGCTACCTTTTATTTAATACCAATTATATGACAGGCACTACACTAGGTATTTTGTTATCTTATTAAATCTTCCCTCCAGTGAAGTGGGTAATTTCGTTTCCATTTTATAAATGGGGAAATTAATATGCAAAGAGAAAATTCAAAATGGGCAGAGTCAGTTGCTAGGTAAGTGACAGTCAATTTTCCAATTCAGGCCGGCCAAGGCTACTAATTGTGAAGGTTAAATAAAATAACCCAAGTGGAAACAACCCAAATGTCCACTGATGGGTGAATGGATAAATAGTATATGATATACACATTCAACAAAATATTATTCAGTCTTAGAAAAGCAATGAACTTCTGATACATTCTACAACATAGATAAACCTGAGGTCATTATGCTAAGTGAAATAAGCCAGATACAAAAGGATGAATATTATATGATTCTACTTATATGAGGTACTCAACAATAGTCCATTCATAGGGACAGAAAGTAGAATAGTGGTTGCTAGGAACTAGGAGGAGAGAGGAATGGGGAGTTAGAATTTCATGAGCACAGAGCTTCAGTTTGGAATGATAGAAAAGTTCTGGAGATGAACAGTAGTGATGGTTGCACAACAATGCAAAAGTATTAGTGCCACTAAGCTGTACCCTTAAAAATAGTTAAAATGGGAGACCTGGGTGGCTCAGTGAGTTAAGCCTTTGCCTTCAGCTCCGGTCACGATCTCAGGGTCCTGGGATGGAGCCCTGCATTGGGCTCTCTGCTCAGCGGGGAGCCTGCTTCTCCCTCTCTCTGTCTGCCTCTCTGTCTCCTTGTGATATCTGTCTCTGTCAAATAAACAAATAAAAACTTTAAAAAAATAGTTAAAATAGTAAATTCTATGCTAGGTGTATTTACCATAACAAAAAGTAACTTATGAAAACTCTTTGGTAGACCTATAGGCCATTATAGGACCAATACAAGGTTGAAAATCATGAGACTCTATTTGTAATAATAAATGAAAGTGGGAAGGTGATCATTAGTGAGATGTCATTTAAGTGATCAGACCTAGTTCTACTTATATTTACAATAAAACAGGGAAATTGTCAGGGAGAAACATTAGAAATTTCCTAAACTTATTTATGGAATATGACATTTTTTGTTATCTCTTGGAATGTTTTTTGTTGATATTAAAAATTCTTAAAAAACAAGACAACAGGGGCTCCTGGGTGGCTCAGTGGGTTGGGCCGCTGCCTTCGGCTCAGGTCATGATCCCAGGTCCTGGGTTCGAGCCCCGCATCGGGCTTGCTGCTCAGCGGAGAGCCTGCTTCCTCCTCTCTCTCTGCTTGCCTCTCTGCTTACTTGTGATTTCTCTCTGTCAAATAAATAAAATCTTTAAAAAAAAAACAACAAGACAACATTCTATGAAAGGATACCACTATGCCTCTATTGTGTAGCAATCAAGTGGAGGCTTCCGTCAGTTGTAGTCAACAAATCAATAATGAGGACTTACTGTATGCAGGGTTCCATATTAAGCACTGGAAGCTGACACATACATCTTATCTTTCTCTGCAGCCCATGCCTGACGCCAGGGAAAGTAAGCCTAGAGAAAAAGCTGTAAAAAAGAGGTGAGTCAGCCAAGTGGCTAAAGTCTTTTGAAAGGAATGTTACAAAGGGACACAGAGATAGTCTGATACACAGATGAGCATGCACACTCTCACTCTCTGAAACTAAGTCAGATTTTTAAAAAAATTCTAGAAGACTAGGGGCGCCTGGGTGGCTCAGTGGGTTCAAGCCTCTGCCTTCGGCTCAGGTCATGATCCCAGGGTCTTGGGATCAAGCCCTACATCGGGCTCTCTGCTCAGCAGGAAGCCTGCTTCCCTTCTTCTCTCTCTGCTGCCTCTCTGCCTACTTGTGCTCTCTATCTGTCAAATAAATAAAATTTTTAAAAAATGAGAAAAAAATTCTAGAAGACCAGATGCTGATTGATAGTTTTTGCATCAATTTTTTTCCTCCTGTCCCTATTTTAGGGTATGATGTTTCCACCTTCTACCTTTAGCATTTTAAACACATGCATAAGAGAAGCGTGCAGAAAGTGAAGCAAATCACCTCCATCTGTCCACTTGCCTGAAGCCAAGTTCCTAACTCGGAGTGAAAAGGGATATATGTATAGGTACAAAGTACCCATTATTTCTGGAAAAACATTGAATTATTGCAAATCCAAGACAAATGCAGTTACTTCAATTGAAAAATAAGCAAGGGACCAGATCAGCAAAATGATCTCCAGATGTTCAATAAAGATATCAAAAAGAAGTTTAACTTTATTAATTTTATTAATTTATTAATTTATTACTCATCAGAGAAAGCCAAATTGAAATCACAATGAAATACAACTGTATTTTCATCATAATGGTTTAAATTAAATGGTTGAAATTCAAAAAAGACACTATCAAATGTTTGAACATTTGGAATGTTTGAGCCATGGAATTCTCATATGCGTATGGAATTCTCATATGCTGATGAGAGGATGAGAGAAGGGAAAATTAGCATAACCATTTTGGAAAACTGTTTGGCAGTTTTCTGCTCAAGTTGAATATACATACACAAATATATATATTCACTCTAAAATCTAGCATATCCACTTGTAAGAATATACTCATCAGAAATAATTACATATATTCACCCAAACATATATAAGAATATTCTTAGCACTGTTGGTCATAGTAGCCTTGTTATGGGTTAAATTGTGCCTACCCCTCCCCCCAATTTATTTATTTATTGACTACTATAAAAGTTTATTTAACAAAAAAGTTCGATATGAAAATGCACATGACCTGTTGTTTATATTGTAGTAAAACAGGTACTATGGAGAGGGGACATGTGGAAGCAGTTGATTCTTCCGATGAACACATCCATTGTATATATTCCTTCTAAGGCTTCTAACATGATGATACTAGTTCCTCGTATTGCCACCATCCCAGTATTGTTCTGTTGCCCACTAGTTGCCATCTCCACACATTCATCTATCACAAGATTCATAAATGGAGCGAATCCCCGCAATATTCCTTGAACATGTCTGCCACCATTTAATTTCAGTTATAATTTCTTGTCCATAAATTTTTTCAACTCGGGAGGGTGAGCTTTGCTCATGGTATCTACTGGCAAGCTCAAAGATGCCTCCCCGCCGCCCCCAATTTATGTCTTGGAGTCCTAACCCCCAGTATCTCAGACTATGCTCTTATTTGGAAATAGGGTCATTGCAGATGTTATTAAAGTGAGGTCATAGTAGGGAGTAGCCCTGATCTGACCGGTGATCTTTAAGAAAGGGAAACTTTGGACACACATACACACACACACACACAAACACACACTCAAGGAGACTGCCATGTAAAGATGAAGGCAGAGGGTGGGGTAATGCTTTTACAAGACAAGGAATACCAAAGTCTGTCAGACAACCACCAGTAGCTAGGGGAAAGGCCTGGGACAGATTTTCCCTTATACCCCTCCAAAGCAACCAACCCTGCTGACACTTGGTCTCAGACTTCGATCCTCCAGAACATGATATAATAAATTTCTGTTGCTCAAGAAACTCAATTTGAGATACTTTGTTATGGCAGCTCTAGGAAACTAATACAAGCCCCAAATTAGAAACAAGCCAAATGTCACAGTAAAAAAGGTAAATAAAGTAGGGTATATTCCTGCATTGGAGTACTATACAGCAACAAAAATGAACTAGCTACAACTACACTCAACTATATGGATAAATCTTAGGAATATAAAGTTAAGTAAAAAAATCAGACTCGAAAGCATACGTATAGTATGACTCCATGTATATAAGTCAAAATAATAAATTAGCCAAAACGAATTTGTGGTATACCGAGTCAGGATTTTAGTTACTTTTGTATGGAAGAAGAGACAGGAATAGGGCCAAAGTTTCTTCTGAGGTTCTGGAAATATTCTATTTTTTTTAAATTTTTTATTTTAAAGGTTTTTATTTATTCATTTGTCAGCAAGAGGGAGCCCAAACAGAGGGAGAGGCAGGCAGAGGGAGAAGAAAGCTCCCTGACAAGCAAGGAGCCCGACACTGGACTGGATCCCAGAACCCCAGGATGATGACCTGAGCCAAAGGCAGATGCTTAACTGACTAAGCCACTGAGGTGTCCCAGAAATATTCTATTTCTTAATATGGGTCCTGGTTGCATGGGTTTGTTCGGTTTATAAAAAATCATTGAGCTGTACACTTACGAATTGCATACTTAACTAAAGTATGTGTATTTCAATAAAAAGTTGTTAAAGTGAAAAAAAAACAAGAAAATCCCTTTTCCTTCAGTTGTTTGTGTCCTTTGGTAAATTTCTTAAGACTCTGTCAATTTCCTAATACATAAAATGGTAGTAACAATAGTACTTATTCCTATTGTTGTGAAATACAGAGAGATAATATATATGATGCACTTGTCAAAATGGCTCCCAGCATTTAATAAATGTTAGCTATCATTACCTTAATTATAATGATTGACAAATATACTATGGAGTAGTTTTACTTCTAGGTAAACAACTGGTATATTTTCTATGGTTACACACTTTGGAGTCTTTTATTTATTTTATGATGACTCATGCAGAGCATAAGCCGAGACACTTAGCCTAGAAAAAATATGATGTGGCCTAACTTAGGAGGCCTAACCAGCTTCTGGGTTCTTTGACATAATCTCTGCCATCTCTAAATTGTATTTATTACACATTTTAACTATAAAAGGTGTTAAACATCACTTTTTTTCTGCAGTCACTAGAAAGGAAGAGAACCTCCAGGATTAATATTATTTTATATTTGTTTGGTTGCATTTCATTTGAGCTTCCCAACCAGTGAGACAGCTAGGGAAGGAATTTGTATTCTGATATTTAAGATGAGCAAACCAGCTCAGCCGGTTAAATGACTTGCTCAGTAGCTGCATTGCTAAGTTGTGCAGAGCTGGGACCAAAGCTATAAGAAAATTATGTAGATAATTCAGGAAGTAAAAGGAGGAAAATTTAAGGTGAATAGTAAGAATCTTTGCTTGAGCAATGATGCCCAGTGGAACTTTCTGTGATGATGTAAATGTTCTTTATTTGCTCTGTTCAACACAATAGCCCCTATGCACTTTTGGCTGGTGTCACCCAGGAACCAAGTTTTTAATATTAATTTAAATGTAAATGGTCATGTGTAACTATCGTATGTATATGCAACTGTATCGTTTCCAGGAATCATGGCCAAAAGGTTGGGGATGCACCGAGAGCTGGCATCCTGTTCACTTTACCTGTCTAGGTCATCTTATCTGAATGGACATGCATGTATGGGGTTGGGATTGTTTGGTTTTTAAGCTTGTATGTATACAACTAATGTTAGGTATCTATTGTATGTTTGAAGATCATCTTTTGGGAGGGCTTATTTACTGCATTTTAAAAAGTAGACATTCATAGGGAACCTGCTGCTAAACCAATTTTTAGACAATCTTCTTCTGGTTTGGGGTTTCGTAGTTAGCAAAGGAGCTCCCTTGCTGTGATCTACTGAAAGTCAACCCTCAACACTAGGGTTTTAAAAAAAATAATAAGAAGAAAAAAAAAGAGAAAACAATATCTAATATATGTTTATAAAATAAAAATTAATCAAGCAAAAGAAGTGGTTGTTTTACTTTTTCAAAAGCAGCAACCCTTGAGAGAATTAGCAACGATCTTAGAATTTTATCCTGTTAGGTGGCAATACATTTGACTATATTTCTCCCAAAAAAAATGTTGAGTTCATGATATTGAGCTCATGATATGTTTATGTTCTATATTTAGTTTTATTAGTACTGTTTCAGAGGGCTCTTGTTGGATGTGGTAGGAACATCAATGGAACATCAATGGAGTATTTTTTATTGTTTTAAGAATTACCACATTTAAACCAAGCTGCAAGTGGGGTAATAGATTCACAGATAATCACTTCAAGGCTGCATTTACCTCTCTGAGCCTCAGTTTCGATATATCCAAAACGAAGTTTTTTGAATAGGTGACTAGGAATGTCCCCAGAAAAGCTAAAGTTTTATGAATCTATGAAAACACACATTTCTCTCTTTTCCAGATAGTTGGGTTCTAAGGAAATTTCAGTGGCCTGTAAGTAAGCCAAATCATCTGTTCCTTCAAACAAAAAAAAAATTAAATTTGATTTTCTACTCTATGTGCTATATTTGCATGTACACATGTGTTTTTGTAATATTTATGTTTTTTATTTTTTAATGTATTTATATTTTTAAAAAATATTTTATTTATTTATTTGGCAGAGAGAGCGAGATCACAATAGACAGAGAGGCAGGCAGAGAGAGAGGGGGAAGCAGGCGCCCCGCTGAGCAGAGAGCCTGATGCGGGGCTCGATCCAGGACCCTGAGATCATGACCTGACCCAAAGGCACAGGCCCAACCCACTGAGCCACCCAGGTACCCCTTCTTCCAAGTTTTTACTTTCTCTATGAGGCCTGTTATTTTGCCTGCCTGGCATCCATCCACCCTTTTTCTAGATCAGATTTAACTTGGAGACAAGGGGCGCCTGGGTGGCTCAGTGGGTTAAAGCCTCTGCCTTCAGCTCCGGTCATGATCTCAGGGTCCTGGGATTGAGCCTTGCATCAGGCTCTCTGCTCAGCGGGGAGCCTGCTTCCCCTCCTCTCTCTGCCTGTCTTTCTGCCTACTTGTAATCTCTCTCTGTCAAATAAATAAATAAAATATTTTTTAAAAAGTCAATATCTGAATGCTATGATCTGAATGTTTGTGTCCCTTTCCCCCAAATTCAAATATTGAAAATCTAATGCCCAATTTGATGTGTTAGGTGGTGTATCTTTGGGAGGTGATTAGGTCCAGAGGCATGGGATTAATGCCATTATAAAAGAGTCCCTAGATAGATCCCTCATGGCCCCTTTGGCCTTGTGAGGATCCAATGAGAAGCTGGCAGTCTGAAACCTGAAAAGGGGCACTTACTAGAACCCAACCATGCTGGCATCCTGATATTGGCCTTCTGGCCTTGAGAGCTGTGAGAAATTAATATCTGTTTATAAGCTATCCAACCTATGGTGTTTTGTTATAGCAGTCCAAACAGACTAAATACTATAAGGAAGAAGGTTTGAGCTTGAGGTCTTTACCTTTATTGGGGAAATCATACCAGATTTCTCAGTGATCATTCTTCATAAGCAGAATTTATAGACATTTCATGGGAACTTTACATATTATTGACAGGTGAAGTGGGACAGTATAAATATTTTATTTTTTTTATCATATCTAGCAGATATAAGAGGAACTTCCTTTTTTCATTATCTTGGCTTACTTTGGCTCTGTCAGTCCACTCACTTTTCTCTCCCTATTTGAATCTTAAGACCAGGAAATGGGTACGAATTTCTTCTTAGTTCTGGATAGGCAACATCTTGTGAGTCACTCCATCTAAATACTGTCATCATTTTGTCCCTTCAGATATTGAATGCCCTTTATGCTCACTACTGAAGCCAGGCAACTTTATCATACGGAGACCTTATTGTTGTACTGTGTTGTTAACTATGAAGAGCATTCTGACTTCAGATGATTTAACAAATGAGGCCTGGTTCTTGTTATGGAAGAGTGTTTAACATGTTAAGAATACCTTGATATATAGAAGACATTTTTCTCTCCTAGTATTTTCTGCACACACCTACACCCACATATACACACAAATAGTATTTGTCTTCTTACACAATGATCTTGCATTAGTCAGTCAAGAGAAACGTGTCATAATAGGCAAGATGCTCAGTGCCAGCCCTGCTCTTCTGTGATGAAAGTGATTATCAGGCTTGCAGAGAAAACAGGAGACAAAAAAGCACATAAAGTCCTGCTTTAATATGGTCAAAGAACAGCCTTCTGTATGCAAGGTAAAGCAAAGAGCGTATTAATAACTTATGATTTAGCCCAATTTAAAATAAGTAATCCCTAAGGCAAAATGGCTGCGGATTTGCTTACATTTGTTGCTCATGACTAAACAAACAATGAAAATGCTAAATAAAAATAGTGTTAGGACAGCTTCTCAGAATTCAGATCTTTTCTAATTGCTACCTGGTGATGCCTCCATATATAATAGTACATATATAATATAAGGCTGATAGGAAATACTTACTATGGAAATTTATTTTAATCTCTAAGCTTAGTCTCTGGTACTTTTCTTTCTCCCTTTGCTCTCTCTCTCTCTCTTTATCCTTTATTGTATAGAGACTATTTCAGCTTGTAGTATTTAAATAAACATGTGATAGTTTTCTGTGTCAACTTGGTTAGGCTATACTCCAATTACTCACTCAAACACTAATCTAGGCGTTGCTGTGAGAGTAGCTTCCAGATATGATGATCAAAGTCCAAAATTGTTGACTTTAAGTGAAGGAGATTATTTTGTATAATCTGGGTGGACTTGATTTAATCTGTTGAAAGGTCGAGAGCAGAACTGAGCCTTCTCTGAGGAAGAAGAAATTCTGTCTGTAGACAGCAGCTTCTAGAATTCTAGAGTTCTAGTGGCCTGTACTATGGATTTTGGAGGCTTAGCTAGACCTTGCAATAGTGTAAGCCAATTCCTTGCAATGAATCTCTTAATATGTATGTCTACTGGTTCTTTTTCTTAGGTTGAACCCTGATTGATAAAAAAACATTAGCTGTATTTTAGGTTCTTCCAACATAGTGTATGAGAATAAATAGAGGATAAGGAAGTAGATACCTGATTGTCAAATTGCTCACTTAGATATTCTCTCTAAAATTACAGAGCTGAACAGATGACAGGAATTTCAGAAACAGTTAAATAAGGAAAACTATGTGAAACTAAATTGAGGTCCAAGCCTCCAAACTGCTTAAAAGATCCATATACATGGTAACAGAGATGAAACGTTGGGGTGGTAATTATGCTTATTTTCATTTACCAAAGTGGCAATAATTTCTCGTATTTTCTAAAACCTAGTTTAGAATTTAGTGTACAGAAAACAATGGCTAGTGAATTTTTATTATGTAGAGATAGAAATCTTCACAGAATGCAATTTTATCTCTTTCAATCATTCTCTAGGTAATTATGCAAAATCATTTATACTCCAAATACAATTAACTATTAGGCCCTATGGTCACACTTACCATCGGCAACTACTTGAGGAGTAGTTCTATGTTGCATGTTCTATGCTGTCTGTTCTGTGTTGTAGGGGAAGTGATAAAACACTAAAAATCACTGAAGAAGGAAGGAAAATTTGGAACATTCGCCTACCTGTGATTTAGGCCTGTGTGGAAAGCCATCTGCAGGCAATAGCATGTCTGTCCACTGCTCTTTAATTGGTGGGAATATCAACAAACAATCTTGGCACATGTATATGCAGTTTAGCATACCCCGTTTGAACCGAGAGGAGACTATGGAGGGTGTAAGAAATCAGTTTACCTCTGGCGGGAATGACTCTGCTTCTGGGAAGATAGGAGGGGTTCCAGTGAGAAAGTATCTCCCAGGAAAAGGGGTTCCTGGGACTCGAAAGCATCACTCTATAGAAAGCATCAAAGTTATTTTTGGGGTGCCTGGGTGGCTCAGTGCGTTAAGCCTCTGCCTTCAGCTCAGGTCATGATCTCAGGGTCCTGGAATTGAGTCCCGCATTGGGCTCTCTACTCAGCAGGGAGCCTGCTCCCCGCCCCTCCTTTCTCTCTGCCTGCCTCTCTGCCTATTGTGATCTCTCTCTGTCAAATAAATAAAATCTTTTAGAAAAATAGTTATTCTTAGTGGGAAGACGTTATGTTCACATGAGAAAATGGTAATGATGGGGGGTACCGGGGGTTATTCTGGAGGTGAAACATCAATTATGTGAAAGGACCTTTGTAGTCATTTCACGCAATTTTGATATTGACAATGTTCTATCACTTTAAATTTTGCCACTTGTCTAGTTTGGGTTCTCCAGGAAGAAAATGCAGATATGAAGTTATGAGTGCAAGAGATTTATTGGGGAGTTAACATCTGTGAAAGGAAAAAGGACCGAGCAGGGAGATTCATTACAACACACTGCAGAGCTAACAAAGGCTCTGCCAGTTTAGCAGGGCATTTTGAAGCAAAGATTGCCCCTAAAAGGGTCAGTGCTAGGCAAAAGTGATTCAACCTGTACACACCACTCAATGACCAGATGCCACGCTGAAAATAACAAACATCTCAAGTTGAAAACTTAAGGAAACCCTGACATAGCTAACAGCTGGAGGTTGTTGGTTAATCACACTCCTTGCAACTGGT
Source organism: Lutra lutra (assembly GCF_902655055.1). NCBI lineage: Eukaryota > Metazoa > Chordata > Mammalia > Carnivora > Mustelidae > Lutra > Lutra lutra. Next base: position 172,505,876 of record NC_062280.1, read on the forward strand.
CAGAGCGTTTGCTGGATGGGGCATCTTGGCAGTTTATCTCCATGTCTGCCCCAGCACTGCAATGTGGCACTCATGAAATTATAGTTGGCTGTGTATTTGGAGATGAAAATTGATGAGGCGAAAGGGTATTAAAATTCTAACTTTCCACTTGAAGTAGTTTATAAAGAGGCACACTACCACCAATTCCTCAGTTAACTTGAGTTGTCACCATGGAAAGACCAGGGATTGAATATATGGGATTTTGCTTAAATCCTCTAAAATGATAAGAATATTGTTACTCCCATTTCATCCCAAATAAGTTGCTCTTAGGGGACCATGTAGGGCCTCCACTTGCGAAGGCCTATTGCAGGTCCCACTGGCTTAGTTGTGCAATAGATAAAAGGAGCTCAGAGTGGCTTTTTTGGAGATGATGAGAAAAAAAATCATTTATTTCATATAGATCAAGAAGGTGGATTTAAAGAATCCACTTTTTTTTTTTAAGGGCATATTATAGCATAGTGCTTAATATGGAGGTGACTCTGGAGTCTGTGACCACTTGATAGTGATTTGGCTTTTGACAACTTCCTGAACCTCTTGATGTCTTACTTACCTGATTTGTTAAACAGGAATTATAGTCGTGCTTACATCATGGAGATGTTGTGAAGATAAAATGATATAACACATGCAGCCCCTGGCTTGGGAAGGGTTCAATATCCATTAGTTATTCTACTTCTTTTCCCTCTTCCTCTTCCTCTTTTTCACTGAAAAAGTGCTTTTCTGTTGATTTCTGTCTTTTGCTCTCTAGATTAGCAAAATGTTCACAGAACTTGGGAGGAGGGTAAAACTCAAAGAATCTGCTACCCTGACAGGATTCAGGATGTTGACTTTTGTGTCAGGTGTTTAGCTTTCACCATTATGTTCTCAGTTCTCAGTACTATTCTGGGTGTGTTAGGCATAAAAAAATAGCCTCTGCCCTGAGTAGTAGTGTATTTCAGAAACAACAAATAGACATATAAATGATTAATGAAAACACAAGCACATATAAAATTAAGTTCTAAAGGAACCGTATAGGCCATAAGTGATGCAGGAATCTAATTTCATTTTGCTGACACTGTCTGCTGTTTTGACCATGAAAGATGATATCATTTGGGTGAAATTGTGAGGGTGACCTCTTGTACAATAATAGAATAAAATGTCCTATTTCATCGTCTTCAGATATGAAAAATATGAACTTAGATCAAAAGAAAACAAGTTTAAAGACATTTAAGTATGATATTATTGCCTCTTTTTATTGTTAGCCTATTCATGCTCTCTACCACTAATGTGCCAGGATGGTAAAACAGGAAGAACTGGTCAATGCTTTGAATAAAATTGTCAAGAAGGCTTAAAATTTTTTGGTGATGATCTCTCAATGAGTTTCTGTCTTTATTGTATTTTTGCTACTTTAACTAGCTGATCAGGCTCATTCAGGGGCCTTTTTCATTCCATGAAGTAAAGTAAAAAGAGATAGCTGGGCCAGATTATGTGGGATCATAGTTTTCAGGGCATAGAAAGCTGGCCTTTGGGTTAAAAGATACTTTATCCTATCATACTCTTCTACTTCCTAGGGAAATACGCTTTGTGGCCTTTGGGAAATACTCACACATAGTAGGTCATGTATGGTTAACCAGACAATGAGATGGTCTTACAATGTTGCATACAAAGTGATTCCTTACTGTTAGATCCTTAGAAATTATTGGAGTATGATGACAAAACAGCCCTATCTTAGTATTTTTTTTTGTATCCTTATAGTAACCTAGGGCTCTCTAGAGGCCACCTTCCTACGGGAGATATTAAAGCTATGATTGAAGAGTCTGTTAGATTCTTAAAACTCATACTGTAACCAAGAGGGGGTTACCATTAGTGAGGTATCCCTTACCTCACCAATGATTTTGAATGCGCGTTATAGAAACGCCCTAGAGACGGATCTCCCTGCATTGTCCTATGCTGGGTGGGGGATTAGAAGACGTGTTGGGTAAATGGGTGACCGGTCCTCAGGTGTTCTGGGTACGCGTTCCCTTTCTCAACTCTGGTCTCTGCGTGGCGTGACTGTGCCCGCCGGTGCCTGCGCGAAACCCGTCCAATAGAAAAGACGCATTAAGGCCCGTGATATATATATATTTTTTCCGTTCGCTTTGCCACCGCCCACTCTCGAAAACCTAAACAGTTCCCGGGACTTGTCTTACTTTTCCATCTCCTCCCACCCAGCCCAACCCCCCGCCTCTCGCGACGCGAATGGGACGCCTGAGGACCCAATGAGCATGCGCAACCATTCCGAGCATGCTCAGTAGCGCGCGCGGCGTTGTGGGGCTTCACCTCGCGGTGGCGGACGCGGAGGTTTCCGCGGCTGCTGCGGGAGCGACAGGAAGTGAAGCGGCCCGGCCGGGCAACCGCGGCGGCAGAAACAGAGGCGGAAGGGGCGCTGCGGCAACGACGTCGGCCACAGGGGTGGACGAGGGGGTCGAGCACCGAGAGGACTCGCCCGCTCGGAAGCCGGATCCCGAGCTGGGCAGGATGGATCATCACCAGCCAGGAACTGGCCGCTACCAGGTGGTGAGTTCCTGCGCCCCCGCCCCGGCCTCCTGCCCGGCCCTGGACCCAGGGACTGTTCCCGTGGACGACCAGGGAGTCCCCTTATTCGGGCTAAAAACTAACTTAATTTTCTTCATTTTTTTCTTTACACCTCTCCTTTTGGAGCTTGCCTCTGACTCCTTCGAGACCCCTCGACCCAAGGCTGCTCCTATCTCCCCACCCCTCTCCCGCGCAGTATACCTTGCTGTAGGACACGCTCCGTCCCCCGCTTTCTTCAACTTATATTTGTTTTACTTCTCACTTTATCGATCATTTCCTTATTCCCTGGCCCAGTCACATCTGAGACATTTCCAGTGGATTGTCTTCTGGACATGGTTTTGAGTTCACATATCTGCTAGGGAGATGATCGCCGTCATAAATGGAGCGGGTAGAGGGGAGGGAGGTGTAAGCGCGATGTAGGGTGGGATGTGGATTCGGTGAGAAATGTGGGTTGAAAAAATTGTGTAACTATAGAGAATAATGGTGCTGATCTCGTGTCTCAGCCCTAGTTAACCTTGTCATTTTGTCCTCCTTCATTTTGTTAGTATTAAAAGTGACTGTTTTTTCCTGTTCCGACTGGGGGGGGGGGGGATAGGAGAGGAAACAGAAGTTTTACTAGGAAAAAATGGAAATCTTGTTTGAAAAATTATTTTTCACTAAATACAGGGTTTTCCATTCAACCACATAAGCCTTTGTATGTTAAAATGTGTGAAAAGTGTCCCTCTCTGTTTTCAGTGTCAATTTTTCAAACGTAGTTTTTCCTCTAGCGTTAATTATGGTCCTGGAATTGGAGGTTTCTATTGTAAACCCCCTTACAAATGGACTCAGCAGTAGTTGATTCTATTGTTGTTAGTAGGTAGCTTGTTAACAATATAAACTTTCAGATGGCAATTAAGTTAAACCTTTTTACTGAGGAAGAGGAGGAAAACGTTAATATGTATCATTGATGGTGCAATTAATAGTACCGTTTATGAAATTTTACAAATACAGAGCAGATTTCACTCAAGTATGTATTTGCACATGTGAGCCTTAGTTGTGAACTAAGAATTTCTTTTAATAATTGCATTTTGACAAATATGAAGGCTACTGAAAGATGAAATCCCAACATATGTGATTTTGCGTTTTTCTGAGATAAAAGCTCATGATGCTTTCATTTCATGTGCTATACATCTTGTAAATCTTCGAATGATCTGTGTTGAATTTTGTGAAAATTTGTATTTTCAGAATGCTTTGGAAAAAATTGCTGCCAGTATGGAAGGCATTTTCCAATTGTCAGTGTATAACTTTTGATAGTTTATTTTTTGTTTTTAAAGGTATTCTTATTTTTGCAGATGTTAGCTAAAGTAAAATTCAGTAGGTTGATATTGAATACTATTTCCATTGTCTTTTTTCTAATCTCTTTTCTTTCTTGTTCCTGTTTTTTCCCTTAAAGGCATTAGCTGATTTGAAGTCTTTCTCTTTGGGGATTTTGCTTATTAGAATCAACCATGTTCTCATACACAAGTCACTACTCAACATTTTTAACTGATATAGTTGTGCCTTAAAATAATTTGTTATATTGTCATATTTGCTTTCAGTTAGGACTTGACTTAATTATCACACAAAAAAATTACTAACACCAATGTTTTAGGATATTTTTTTCCTTTTCTCTACAACAATAAGTGGACAATATCATATTTTATTGCATCCCCCCCCCCCCCCATTGGAGATGTGTCCTACATAGACTTAGAAATAGACTTTGATTGGGTGGAAGCATTCCTTCAGAGCAGAGGGCAAAAATTTGTATTTTTAAAGTTACTGTTTGCTTTAAGTAGGTATGATATTGATTTGTTTTCTTTGTAAGGCAAAGTGTTTGGGAATCTAAGCATAGTTTAAATTTGGATGTTAATTCCTGTTGCTGTGTAATTACATGATTATTTCATTTGTCTAGTATAACTCTTGGTTTTATTGAGAATGGCCTGATGAATAACTATATCTAGTTATTCCAAAGCAGCAGCTGAATTAGTGCCTAGTAGACTTTTGTCAAGGACAGATCTGCAGCTCTGGTTTGTTTATGTGATGAACACAACTGCTGTGTTGCTGTCTTTAGCTCAGTTTTTTTGGAAACTCTGGAATAATTAATAGATCATTGAGCAGCAGTAAACAGTTTCAGTAGTTGAGTGTTTAGAGATGACTAAGTAGGACACAGGCACTTTGGGGTGAGAGAGTATGTGAAGTTAATTTATCACTGATTGATAGAGTTAAAATTTAGCTTTCTGTATTGGAAAGCTGGTGGTGATGCCCAGGACCATCAGAATGACTCAGTATCATTAACCTATGCACAGGTTTTATGTGGAAACTGGTTTTTCTGTGGTCTTTTCTTCTTTCTCTTGTTAATGTGGATCTGAATTTTGTTAAGTAAAGCAGTAGAAAACAATGTAGAGCTATAAAAACCTTAATTATTACCCTTCTAATTTCAGCCAAAGCTAGGTATGCCCTATAGTTTCCTTGTGTTATGGGGAATTAAGTCTCCTTTGGTAGAAAATGAGCAATGTTGCCAAACTATGTAGTAGTTGCTTTGGCTTGAAGCTGTTAGGCACATTCTAACTTTGATGTTCTCTCTTTTAAAGGATTATGTACCTGAACCAAGCTGACTACTGAGGTTTCAAAGATAATTCTGTATACAAGTCAGGTTGGCACTGTTGATTGTAGCAGTAGTTTCCCAAACTGTTTTCCAGAATGATGATAATAGATGGTTTTAGAAGATTTATGACCTATATTAGCGTGTTAAAACATATTTGCATTTTAAAACCATGAGAATTCTGCAGTAGAGACAATCCTTTGGATTGTTTGACCTAGCTCTTCCTAAATTTTGATCACGGAATTTTGAAGAAAATTTTAAGATTATCACTTCCAAAATGTTAATTTTTCTGTGAACATAATGAAGTTTTCATACTGCAGGGGTCTAGGTACTTTGGTCTTATATCTGAAGAATTAGAGTTGTCCTTGATAAATCAGCTGAGAAGAAGATTGACTATTGATGGTTAAAAAAAAAAACCACGTTTTAAAGGTATCTGGGCTTGTATTTAGGTTATGCTGTTTACAGCTTGTGAGTGCTTAGCTTATATAGTTTACTTAATATATGAAGCCTCAGTTTCATCATATTAGTACCTACCTCATAAGGATTAGTACGAGATGTATATGTTGTAATATATGTAAAAGATATAATACAGAGGCCATTAAATGATAAATAATATGAGTAACATAAGGTATATAAAGTGTTACATATATTTCAATTTTTGTGACCACTTTTGTGTCTTTTTTTACACAGCAACATGAATATCAAGTAGTTCTTTGTTGCTCATTTCAAGTACTGTGCAAAGTCTTAAGATGTGATTTTACCATATTTATAGACTAATAAGTTAGTTTTGTTAATGTTTAATTGTTGCTAGCAGAAAACAGGAGACTTCCAGGTCAGAAACAACTAGCATTATTACTCATAGCACAGCAAGCTGCATGAACGTCAGCATTTTTGTGTAGGTTTTCCTTATACCCAGGTCCCATCAAGGTGATGAGTCTGGATGGATGCACGTAGTGGGTCACAATGGAGTAACTCAGGACCAAGGCTCCAGCACTTTTTAAGCAAGCAGCAAACATTTGAGCGAGCAACAAACATACTCTCTCTTGGAGTATAGTTATGTGCTGTGGTAAACTTGACCTTCTTTGTTGCCTAGGTGACTTATTACAAGAATCCACTCAGTATCAGGAAGTAGATAAGTTTTGCAGACTTTCACACTCAGCAAAAATAGGCAGGGACAGTCGGGCCTATGGCAGACAACCTTACTCAATAGTACATGTTCTTGATGAGATAGTGGATGGGGAGTTTTAGGTGTAGTCGTTACTTTTGTTTTCCATGTTAAAGAAATACTTCAGTCTCATATTGCTCTCTAGTTTTTGCTTTCTTGGCTCACCTCTATTTCTTTGATCCTCACTTGTTTGTTTCCTTTGAATTTATCAGTATTCTTTATCTGGTTTATATTCTTACCACACCACTCTTATATCATCGGTGTTGCCCATTGCTTAATCTAAGAGGTATTTTTCTGTGTTCATCTTGCTTGATTTCTGTTACATTGACACTGGGAACTTCCTTTCTCCTTGAAACTCCTTATTCCTTATAGGAAGAAGCTTTCTACTATTCTCTGACTTCTCTTTGTACTTTTTAAATGTTAATACTGTCTGTGACATCGACTATTGTAAGAGCCTACTTACTACTTTCTCCCTTCATCTGACCATCCTTCCGTGTCTTTTACATTGTGAGTCATATTTGTAGAGCATAAATTGGTATATCATCCTTTTTATTGCTGAATAGTATTTCATTGTATAAATTGAATGACTGCATTACAGTTTATTCATCCATTGCTCTGTTGATGGACATTTGGATTGTTTCCAGTTTTTCGCTATTATGGATAAAGCTGGTAGAAATATTTTTGTACTCATCTTTTTATCAACATACATTTTTATTTCTCTCGGGTGGAATTACTGAGTAATAGGATAGGTGTACATTTACTTTTATAAGACACCACCAGACTTTTTTCCAAGTTGTACATTTTACACTTGTACCAACAATGTATGAAATTTTGGTTGCTCCACCAACTTGCCAAATCTTGGTGTTGTCAGTCTTTTTAATTTTGGCCATTTTGATTGGAATTTTGAAATCTAAATTTCTGGTTTTCAACATACAAGTTCCTTGAATGGACCTTTGCATACCTGTACAGTACAGTATCTTAGCAGTTCCTCCTCTTAATTTTTAGGCACTAACTTCTCTTTTCTAGCAGGACCTCCTTATTACTTATTCTTCAGCCATGATGTCTTCTCTTTTACTTCTTTGATTTTATGTATGTTTATTTCTCATCTGCAGCTCTGTACCACACCATGCTGGTTTGTTTGCTTGTTCTTAAATGTAAAAACTCCTACAGAACTATAATTGGAAAAGGGAGAGAGGGCGAGTTACTTGTATCTCATCTACATCAAGGCAGAGAAAACTTGAAAATCACAGTATTAGAGAACTTGTTATAATGAAATGTTTTTGTGTGTCTTTCTACCTTCTAGACCTGGTGTATTTCAAAGGTGCTTCAGGGTACAGGGTTCCTGTGAATGCCTGATTTTTATCTCAACTTTAAAATAGGTTTGAAACTTACAAAAACTGTAATTGAGGAAATTCACACTCAAATCTATTTTATACCAAGTTTGCACGGCTTGAAGACTAGTATTATGTTGTGTGTTGCCAGGTTTATTTGTTTTTGATCAAATTAAAGTTTCTCTGGCTATTTCTTTGCTTGTAGTGATATTAAATGAAAGTGTGTCACTGATTTGATTGATTGAGGGCAGCTCTTTTTTTTTTTAGTTATACAAAACAAGAAAAAGTGTTGGCGAGGATATGGAGAAATAGGAACCCTTGTGCACTTTTGTTGGGAATGCAAACCGGTGCAGTCACTGTGGAAAATGGTGTGGAGGTTCCTCAGAAAGTTAAAAATAGAACTCTGCAATTCAGTAATTGCACTACTGGGTATTTACCCCCAAAATACAAGAACACTGATTTAGAGACGTACATACACCCTGTGCTTATTAAAGCATTATTTATAATAGCCAAATTATGGAAGCAGCTCAAATGTCCATCCATAGATAAATAGATACAGCAGATGTGTATGTGTGTGTGTGTATACATACATATATCTATAAAATGGCATATTAGTCATAAAAAGAATGAAATATTACTATTTGTAATATGAATAGAACTAGAGAATATAATGCTAAGCCAAATAAGTCAGAGAAAAAGAAATACTGTGTGATTTCACACTCATATGTGGAATTTAAGAAACAAAACAAAAAAGAGCAAGACAAATCAAAAAGCCCGTTCTTAACTATAGAAAATAAACTGATAGTTAACCAGAAGGGAAGTGGGTTGGGGGATGGGTGAAATGGGTGAAGGGATTTAAGAGTACACTTATCATAATGAACTCTGAGTAACGTATAAAATTGTCGAATCACTATATTATAGACACCTGAAAGTAATGTTAACACTATGTTAACTGTGCAGGAACTAAAAAAAAGCTTAAAGCTTTATTAAAAAAAGTACAGATGAGTATATTACATTAGCACACCCAATTGATGCTGAATCAAATGCTAGCCATTGCTTAGGCATATTTGAGCAGTACATGATCTAGTAATGACCAAAGATTCGTGCAGTAACAAGTAAGTGTGTGGAATTATGTCATGAAAATACCACATTATAGTTTATATGCTTATTTTATGTTTTGAGTGCCTCTTGTCAGATTTATGCTTAAGGTATGGGAACAGTTTTTGGATATCATTATTAACTATGAAACAGAGCTCCTGAAACTCATTTCTTCAATGTATAATAATTTATGAAGTATCTCTGTCTGCTCAATTCTGTTTTAGGTGCTGGTGAATAAGACAATAGCCAAATGTTGTATGGCTCATACTTTGGTGGAGGAGGGGGTGCAGATAAATAAGTAAGCATAATTTCAGACAGTACTAGGTAGGTTTTTTTTTTTTTTTTTAATAAAGCAGTTGTGGAATAAATAATACATTTTATCAGTACTAAAGTAGCAGTAATAGAACAGTAATGACTTTGCATTGTGTTAGGAATATGCTGAGAACTCTGCTAAGCGCTTTACACATATGATGAGTACATTTAATCCTTAGACTACTTCTGTGAAATAGGTGATATCCTTATCCTCCCTTTGCAGATGGGATAAAATGAGACATAAAGAGGTTAAATAACAGGCTTAGCCTTGATGGATTTGGCATTCAGATTTTGTTTAGTTTTATATTGCTTTGTAAAAAACTACTGCATATGCAGGCATTTTATTATGTTTCAAGATTCCATGGGTTGGCTCTGATCAATAAAGAGGTTCTTCTGCTCCATGTGATGATAGCTGGGGCTGCAGCTGTTTGGGGGCTTGATTGGTTTGGAAGGTTCAAGATAACTCATTCAGTTGGCTAGCAGTTGGTGCTGTTAATTGGGAGCTCAGTTGGCACTGTTAACTGGATTATTTCAGTTCTCCTCTGTGTTAAAGTTTAAAGTAGTCATAGGTTCGGTCCTACTCAAAGGGAAAGGAAATAGACTCCATCTCTCAGTGAAGGAGAGGCAAGCATATAAACGCAGGTAAAAAATTGTGGTGACATCTTTAGAGATGTCACACCAGTTGGTTTGACCCCTCAGTTGATTGGAATCAGGTTAATCAGAGAACTTCATCCATTTGAAGAATACGGCAGTCAGGCTAAGGCTTGATTGAACTGTTCTAATTGATGAGTATTTCAAGTGATAGTAGCTTATAGTGAAAATTAGTTCGTTGGTTTAAGAATGTGAAGAAAACTGTGGCTAGAGCAAGATGAAGGGGGTTGGCTCAGAGTGAAATGGGACAAACTATAGAAATTTTATGAATTTGATAGAGGAATGGAACTTTGATTTACAACTGTGGTTTATAATTTTTCTTTTGTGAAAGCAGTGAAGTCTAGCTCCATAATTTGCAGGTCCCAGGGCCAAATGAAAATATGGAATCCTAGCCTGGGGCAGGGAAGCCATTTACCTTCCTATAGGTCTGCTGTCTCAACTCAAAGCAGGACAACTCCCAAGGGATTGCATCCTCCATGCCAGGACTTGCTCCACACCTGAATCAGCCAGAGAAGGAGACCTTGCTGGTTTGCCTGTGGATGTGTTATGTTGATGCCAGCCTGGAATGGGGGTGGCTGGTGCCTTGTTATACCAGAGCCAGAGGGTTTAGCTGACTGAGGATCTTTCCTTTGGAGGCAGACTTACGGCTTCTTAAGAGCCCTGGCATATGCTCTGTTTCTCAGGTGGGGTTTACTTATAAAACTCAGATTCAGAGATAAATTATTAAACATTTTAAGATGGTGACCATAGAGCATTAAACCCCAAGCATGGGGCCTTCCTGAGGCAGGGTTCTTAGTGACTACACTGGTCATGTGCTCATGGAGATGGCCCTGAAAGTGGTCTTACTGTGGGGGTGGTGGTGGTGATGAGACCAACTTCTGTAAAGGGCCGGATAGAAAATATTTTAGGCTTCCCAGGCCATGTGGTCTATGTCATAACTTCTCATATCTGCTCTTGTAGTGCCAAAGTATCCATAATTAATACATAAACAGATTAATGTGGCTCAAAAACAGTGGGCTAGATTTGGCTTGCTGGCTATAATTTGCCCATGTCTGATATAGATGTTATGGTAATGTACCTCAAACAGTCCTGAAGCTTGGTCCTGTTGCCAGATGGTTCTAACAAACTTTTTATTTCATCCAGTCTAGAAGCAAACCCTTAGGAATGTGGTAAGGTTGTTTTGCATCACTTACTTCTACCTGGTAATCAGTCAGCCTGTTCAGCAGGGAGCCTGCTGAACCCCTAGAATTGGGGTAGAGATGAATGGGTAGTGGAATAGAGTGTAACATTTTTCTGTGAAAATGGCAAAGACGAGCTTCTGGTGTCCGGTAGAATCTTCATTCTGTTGGAGTGGGCTCCTCATTGAGGCCATTCTTGGCCATTTTATTTAAAATAACTATACCCTGGGGTGCCTGGGTGTCTAAGTAGGTTGAGCCTCTGCCTTCCGCTCAGATCATGGTCTCAGGGTCCTGGGATCAAGCCCCACATTGGGCTCTCTGCCCAGTTGGGAGCCTGCTTCCCTCTCTCTCTCTCTGCCCACCTCTCTACCTACTTGTGATCTCTCTCTCTGTCAAATAAATAAATAAAATCTTTTAAAAAAAGACAAACAATAAATAAAATAACTATACCCTTTTCACAGTACTCCCTAACCCCACTCGCTGTTTGTTTCAGTTTTTTCCGTAGTACTGATCACTGTCTGATATTCTAAATATTTTGTGTATTTAATTTCTACCTCTTCCCTTCACCCCAGGTGTAAACTTCATGAGGACAGGGATTTTTGTCTCTTTAGTTTATTGCTGTATTTTTCAGTACCTGGCATATGGTAGGCATTTAGGAGTATTTGTTAAAAATGAATGAATGAATGAGTGTTGCTAGCTCAAGACCAATTTTGTACACTCAAAATCTTTCTTATTTTATTCTGTTTTTATACTTGTTTTTTCATTGCTACTAAGACTTGGGCTGGTGGTGGTGGTGGTGGTGTAGTAGTGGTAGTTGTGTGTGTATCTGTATTACCATCCAGTTTAGTGTAAGTTACGTAGTCTTTCTGTGTGTGTGAATGTGTGTATATGTGTATGTGATTGGCACACCCTAGAGTTAGTATAACCTGTGAAGCCATATGCAGTGGCCCTGCTTAGTCTCTTTTTTGATTGTGGAGTTGTGGGTACTCCTTTGATTTTCTCATCTGTTTTATTTTATATTGATTACTTTATCAACTATTTTCTTTTTATTCTTTCCTTTATGTTAGACTTACATTCTAAAACATTGTCTCATTGTATATCTATTAATAATATTTTAGAATTTTATGTTTTTAATGTATGTAGGCCTGACTTGAATTTAAATAGCTATGAAATACATTCTGCTGACATTTATTAAATGTAAGTTTACTGACAAGATCCTTGTAATTAGGACTAGCCTAACTAGCATGTGATTGTAAATCATCCTGCATCTGTGTTTTAACAACCATGTTGTTATGGTTCCTTCTAGAGTTTGATTACTTAGCTGGAATTAAGGTGTGGATAAAATTCTTGTTAAAGACATGCTAAATGCAAGTTGGGAAATGCTGCAATGGTCTAATATTTACTATCAGATTATCTCAAAGGTTTGACTCGCTTACTTTAAGATTTGTTGGAACATGAACTGTTTAATATTTTCGAAGTTTAGGAATGTGCTCTGGTTTAGTTTGTCTATGATGTTTCTCTAGAATTACCCATTACATTATGTAAAGAAATTGTGCTGTTTTGTGTAGGCTTAGAGTCAGGAAATAAACTGGATGGTTTTACTTCTTTACTAATTTTGAGGTGCTTACGACTTGTAGACTTTAGATGTTAGATTGAAGAAATCCAGCAGTGACAGTTTTTACAGAACATTTGTTCTCACTTAGAGCTTTCATTTATCAACGTGACTTTTTGTGTGATTTCCCCCCAAAAAGGAAGGGTTTTGAAATAGATCTTGACCCCTTTTAAGTTTTTGTTTGTAACTTTTAGAGAACAACATGAGCTTCTGCTTAGCTCCTCCCTGCTTGGTTTGTTATTGCCCTGCACATGAGCCAATTTTTTAAAAAAAATTTTATTTATTTATTTGATAGAGAAAGTGCAAGAGAGAGCACTTGTGGGGGGAGAGGGAGAAGCATACTCCTTGCTGAACAGGCAACCCAATGCAGGGCTTGATCCCAGGACCCTGAGACCATGTCCAGAGCCGAAGGTACTCGCTTGACCAACTGAGCCACCCAGGTGCCCCCATGAGCCAAATTTTGAACTATATTACTTTTGTTCTCTTGCTCTGCCCCTCTCTAACCACCACTATAAAACATGCCTTCTGGCCTTTTGGCATTTGAACATATTATTCCCCTTTTTCCTTTTCTCCCACCTTTCTCTAGGATTAATTTCTGTTCTTTGTTCAGATCTGTTTAAATGTTCTTTTTTCCAGAAAATCTTCCTTCACCCGTTGCTCTCCCTCCCCCCTTCATTTCCCACCTTTTACTACCAAGTTCTGTGTGTTCTTTAACACTGTGCGCTTATTCCTTTCTTTTCTTTTCTTTTTTTTTTGAGATTTTATTTACTTATTTGAGAGAGAGCATGCACTAGTTGGAGGGGGGTGAGTAGGAGTAGCAGAGGGAGAAGCAGACCCTGCTGAGTAAGGATCCTGATGTGGGGCTCGATCCTGGGACTCAGTGGGATCATGACCTGAGCCAAAGGCAGACGCTTAACCAACTGAGCCACCCAAGTGCCCTGCACATACCCCTGTCATAGTTCTTATTCCATGGTATGTATTTTGTAAACTCAATGGGAAATAGCGCTTAGGTTTCTCTTGTTTATTAGCATAGTTCTTAGCCAATTATAAGTGCATACTACATATTTACTGAAGAAATAGATGAAAGTCTTTCTCAGTGACTTCAAGTGTATGCATGAGGTTACTGGTGTATTATCTTATTTATGAAGTGAATAGTTTTGTAGAGTTAATGTTAAAACAACAACAATGTATTGCCTAGCCTATACAGTGATGTTCTTGGTGTCCATAGTTAGGGTAGGTATTTTCTTTTTAGAATAGTGCTGAGGGATTATTTAGATGAATTCTGCTGTTTTTACTGATTTGTCATCTGACTGATGGGTTATGTTTGCAAGATAGTTAACTATGGTTAGGTTATTTGGTCTACCTATGGAAAGAAGGAAAATAAACTGTTTCCAAGTATGTAAGTTAGTGATCATTTTCTTCAACCTTTTCATTTTAGAGAAGATTGACTGAAGGAGGGACTAGTTGAAAAGCTTAGAGGACAAATTTTACTTTATTACCAGCAAACATATCAGTTAAGTTAAAATGTTACATATTATGATATATACTATATTAATATAAAATAATGAGAAATATGAGTCTCCTTTTGTCCTCCAAGCCTTTCTCTTGGAAAGAAAATATTTATTTTCTTTCCCTATTATATACTGTATTCTTACAATAAAGTAAGCTAGAGAAAAGAAAACCTTATTTTTTATTTTATTTTATTTTATTTTATTTTTTTATTTGACAGACAGAAATCACAAGTAGGCAGAGAGGCAGGCAGAGAGAGAGGAGGAAGCAGGCTCCCCGCCGAGCAGAGAGCCCGATGCGGGACTCGATCCCAGGACCCTGAGATCATGACCTGAGCCGAAGGCAGCGGCTTAACCCACTGAGCCATCCAGGCGCCCCAAGAAAACCTTATTAAGAAAACTGAAAATAGGGCGCCTGGGTGGCTCATTGGGTTAAGCCTCTGCCTTCTGCTCAGGTCATGATCTCAGGGTCCTGGGATCGAGTCCCGCATCGGGCTCTCTGCTCGGCGGGGAGCCTGCTTCCCTTCCTCTCTCTTTGCCTGCCTCTCTGCCTACTTGTGATCTGCCAAATAAATAAATAAAATCTTAAAAAAAAAAAAAACTGAAAATATAGTACTGTACACTATCAGAAACAAAGCAATGTGTAAGTGGACCCACACAGTTCAAACCCACGTTGTTCAGAGCTCAGTTCCACCTTGTTCCTTGCATGTCCCTTTTCCCCTCCCAGATCGTGATCTCTGTAGTATCACCTCTGGTGTTCAGATTTTGGCTTCTCACTTAAAGCAGTGTAACGTTGGGCCTATTACTTCACCTGTCTATGCCATTGCTTCCTCATCTATAAAGTAAGGATAGTACAGATATAGGACCTACTTCATAGAATTATTGTGAGGATTAAATGTATGAAAGGCACCTAATTTTTGGCTGAATCAGTAGTTAGTATTTCTGTTTTATGACATGACAATATATTGTTCACTACTGAGTCATGTGGTATAATTTCTCTAACTTTTTTAGAATTTTTAATGGAGTTGCCTAATTTTTATTTCTTTATTTTTCTTTGTATCTTTGTTAATTCTTTGCATATCCTGTGGTGATTTTTCAGAATTTGCTTTTCAGCTGTATTTGTATGGCCAAAAATTATTCGTTCCTCTATTTTGTTCTTTGAAGATGTTCTTTTATTTTATTTTGTTTTTTATTTTTTCAGTGTTCCAAGATTCATTGTTTATGCACCACGCCCAGTCCTCCATGCAGTATGTGCCCTCCTTAATACCCACCACCAGGCTCAACCATCCCTCCAACCCCCCAACCCCCCAGCCCTCCCAAACCCTCCGTTTGTTTCTCAGAGTTCACAGTCTCTCATGGTTCGTCTCCCCCTCCGATTTCCTGCAATTCACTTTTCCTTTCCTTCTCCTAATGTCCTCCATGTTGTTCTTTATGTTCCACAAGTAAGTGAAACTATATGATAATTGACTTTTTCTGCTTGACTTAATTTCACTCAGCATAATCTTCTCCACTCCCATTCATGTTGATACAAAAGTTGGGTATTCATCCTTTCTGATGGCTGAGTAATATTCCGTTGTATATGGGAACCATATCTTCTTTACCCATTTGTC
This sequence comes from Lutra lutra, assembly GCF_902655055.1. NCBI lineage: Eukaryota > Metazoa > Chordata > Mammalia > Carnivora > Mustelidae > Lutra > Lutra lutra. The sequence continues at coordinate 172,521,550 of NC_062280.1, forward strand.
TGTTGAAGGGCATCTTGGCTCTTTGAAGATGTTCTTATAACCCTTCCCGTTTCATCTGTACTGTTTGTTTTCTAGGCCTAGTACAGAGCTATCATTTTCATTGATTTCAAGGTAATTTTGCTTTACTTCCTGGAACATAGTTAGAATAGCTGCTTTAAAATCCCTGCCTGGGGGTGCCTGGGTGGCTCAGTGGGTTAAGCCGCTGCCTTCGGCTCAGGTCGTGGTCTCAGGGTCCTGGGATCGAGCCCCGCATCAGGCTCTCTGCTCGGCATGGAGCCTGCTTCCTCCTCTCTCTCTGCCTGCCTCTCTGCCTACTTGTTATCTCTGTCTGTCAAATAAATAAATAAAATCTTTAAAAAAAAATAAATAAAATAAAATCCCTGCCTGGTAACTATAATCTGAGTCACCTTGGAATTGGCTTCTCTTGATTGCCTTTTCCTCAGAGACTGTTTTATATTTTCTAGTATTTTTTATTTCTAGTAATTTTGGATTTTATCCTGGATCTTCTGAGTTTTGCTATGCTCCTCTGGAGAATATAGATGTTTTTGTTTTGGAGGCAATCAACTCAGCTTTAGATTTTAAGTACTGTTTCACACTCTGTACAGTGCATTTGAATTATATTCAAGTATAATATTAATTCCTTAGGCCTTTAGTAATCTATTTTGGGTCAATCTTTCACATGCATGATTCCAGAGTTAGTGATTTCTCTTCACTTTCTGGCTGGTTGGGCTCCATTTCATGCTTCCCTTGCTAGAAATAGCAGGATTTCTATTGGGTTTTTGTAGCTAAAGCTATGGTGCTTTTCCACAGCTGTGGTTCTGCCTTAGCCAAGCTGCGAAAAGAAAGGTGGGGGGTGGGGGGAATTTCTGCTGGTTGTTTCTTCAAGTTTTAACTTTCCCCCACATCCCTGTTTTTTTTAATGATCAGATTGTTCAGACAGTTGGGTTGTTTTATGTGTTGTCTTACATTTATAGTTGTAATCAGTGGGAGGCTTGAACTGTAGGGGGCCCGTACTGCCATGCTGGAACTAGATCTCACTGTAGATTTTTGAGATTTTAATATTTCTACTTCCTACATTAGCTTTCTTCCTAATATTTTTGTTTTGTTTTTCTTTCATGTTGGAAGTTTTCTCTAAATTTGGGTCCTCCTTCTCTGCACATATGTATTTTATAAGCTGTGTTCATGTGTTATTGACTTATTAATTGGTGGGCTTCAGTGTTGGTTTATTTCTTGGTGAACCAACCAATTTAGTTAGGAGTGTCTGCAATTTAGTTAGGAAGCTATGGCAGTAGTTGAGCTAAGAGAGAGTGGTGGCTTGGATTTGAGTAGTGCCATTGAAGGGCAGTAGATAGGAGGATTCAAAGATACGTGCAGTGTGTGTGTGTGTGTGTGTGTGTGTACTCCACTCAGCATTAGAAGTACTCATGAAGGTCATATTGTGGCAGAGTAGACGACTACTTTTGATTTTTTATTTATTTTTTGGGTGGGGGGAGGCATCTTGAAATACAAAGAGCCTGAGTTACGGAGACAGTGTAACCTGTGTTCGAATCTTGATTTTGCTTCCAGCCTGGTGTGTCAGTTCAGTTAGCTCAAGTTTGTTTCAGCATAGTTCTCATACTCAGAAGGTTATGGTAGAGACTAAAGTTGAGGATATATATAAAGTGCCTTTGTTTTTTAAACCAACGCTTAAGAGGTTTTTACTGTCAGGCATTATTCTTAGTATTTACCGGTGTTAATTTTTGTCATCCTTACAAAAACCCTATGAATAAGTATTTCCTGTTTTAGATGATAAAACTGAAGCCCAGCCAGGTCACCGAGTTGGTAAGTGCTGAAGCCTAGATTTGAAACTAGAAAAATTGATTCCAACCCTCATTATTTAAAGCTACTATGCTTCTTATTCTTAGCCCAATTCAGGTGGTTGGGGATAGGTTCCGGACTATTTGTGCTAATATTTTATTTCATTTATCTGTGTATATGCCTACACAGTGCTTTTCATTGACCTAGTTAAAAGCAGAATTACTGTGTAATGAAATACTTCAAGTCTTCATCAGTGGTTAGTTATGTTAACTAAAGATTTCTCTTTAAAGCAAAATGCAGTCTTTTAAGAAGTAAAGCATTTAGATTACCAGGTTTTTCCCCTCCTCCAAAACTATTTGGTAAATTTTTTTTATTATGTGTGCTGAGGTTTGCTGACAGTTGGAATTTGAGTATCATAGAGAACCACCTACTCAGTTTCTTTCTGGAAAGTAATTTTGCTTTGTTTTTTTCTCTCTGGAAAGTACTTTTGCTCAAGTTATAACATTTTTTTGTCTTGTACATCTTTGTTGCTAGTGCAAATCAATATAGTAATGGAATTCATCTGTGTAAATTTTTGTTAGAAAATGCCAGTCATGTCAAGTTGTGTGGAAAAACTTCAGTGTAATTGTGTTTCTGTATTGACCAGTATTTAGAAATGTGACATTATAGTGATCTCTATGAGGATGATGATATATGTATAGGAATAAGGAAATACATGGAGTGAATCAGTATAGGAATACATGATTGCGGACTTTTTTGAAAGGAACAGAGGGAGAACGTGTATGTTTGGCTTTGAATATTAGGAAGTTATTGAGATTATGTGTTTAGATTTATTAGCCAACATTTGAGAGTTTGCTTTTTCATATAACACTGATGGATGAATCTTTCAGCTTTTGCCCGCAGTGGCATCTTGGCATTTGCTGTGCTTCCTGGATGAATCATTAACAACTTCTCTCTGTAATTTATATTATTATACTTAGTTTTGCTTGAGGATTCTGTTTGTAGCTTCTCTGTGTTTATTGAGGGAAAACTGATGTTTCAGGTGTGGGTCCTAACTGGTCTTGGCTCTCTGGTCTACCTGTGATAGAATATGCAGACTTTTATTTGCCTTTATTCTCTCTGTTGCAGCCCTAGTCACACTGTATTGTGGCCTTGCCTTAGAGCTCCTACTTGTTAGAAGCTAGAAGTACTGGGGATTGATGGGTTGGGATTTATACCCATTTCTTGCACCCAGTATATGATCTAGAACATAGAAGGCACTTAGTAAATGTTGGTTAAGGAACTGTTGGGTAACTGGCTACTGAATGGAAATGAATGATTCACAGAAAGAAGATGAGACTCAAAACCCAGTCAGGATTTTGCAGCTAGAAGGTGGTGGAGATCTTGAATTTATATCTTCTGGCATCAGATTATCTTCTTTTCTAGTTTATTCATTTAGCAACCACCCAGTCATCTAAGAGAATGTAAAATCAGAAAGACAGTACACCACACTGATTTTTTAAATGACAAATAAATGCTTGTAATAGTAACTTTAACATTATTACAGGGGCTAGTTGCATTATGCCCTCGCAAATGAAACGAAATCATACCAATTATACACTGTTCAGCTTCAATCCGGTCTGTGTGTTAGATGCAGTTTCCACAGCTCTTGATTTAGTTTTAGCTAAGTCTCTTTAAAGTTAGCAGAGTAAAATAAGGACCCCTACAAAAGAAACAAAATGAATCGTCAGAGGTAGGAGGAAAACCAGGAGGAAACAGTTCTCTGGAGGCTAAAGAAAAACCAATTAGAGGTACACTAAATCGTGTTGAATGTATTAAAGATTTTCTTAGAAGAAGGACTGAAAAAAAGACTTTTGGATTTAACAATTAGGAGGTAGGTGTTCTTAGCAAGAGTTCTTTGAGTAAAAGCCAGTTGGTGATAGATTGGGAGAAAATGAGAATCAAAAGTGCACAGAATAAGAATAGCGCTCTCTCTCTCTCTCTCTCTGTCTCTCTCTCTTTTTTAGGATGTTTGTCACCGAAGGAAAGAAAGGAGAGATGGAAATAGTTCAAAAAGCACAAGGGGGAAAAACTCCCTTTATTTTTAGCTGATGGCAGTTTTTCTCTTTTTTAAGTATGGCATGAATAGAATATACATGTGGGTAGAGAAAAAGAAACTAGTGGAGAAAGGAAGGAGAGACATAATTTAAAGCAAAAATGATCCTTTGGGAGGCAGGCTCTTCTCTGTACAGTTGTCTGGCATTTAGGAGCAAAGAGTATACATTAGGATGGATTCCATAATGCTAAATTTAGAGATGCAGGGGAGAGAAGTTGAAAGAATTTTTGCATGAAAACCTGTTTTCCTCTGTGAAGTAGGAAGCAAAGATTTTGACAGAGAGCTCCAAGGTTGAAAGTGAGGAATAGGAGATTGGCAGAGCTGAAACACCTGCCATGGTGCGCACTAGTTCTGATGGCCCTGCTTGGATTAGAATCAAAATTTGTAGTGGCGCAATCGTGTGATTTATTTTCCTCTCTCTACCAGGAGAATAGCAGTCAGACTCATTCCAGATTGGATTCAATGGGGTAGATGTAGTTAGAGGATACAGGAAGTAGGAAATTGAGTGTGAGTGTCATGCAGGTTTTTCACTTTATAATCCTGACTACGTATGATAGCAAGTGAAACATGTGGTAGTGAATGGAGGCCCTGAAGAATTGATTTAGTGGAAGTTAAGGGAGAGAGAGAGGTAAAAGCCAGGAGGTTGTGACCAAGTTCTAAAGTGTAGAAATCTATCTTTTTTAGTAGAAGAGAAATAAATGAGTATCATCAGATCAGGAAAGTAGTGAACTAAAGTAGTCTCTGGACCAGTCAACTCTGAATATTATTACTTTCTGTCTTGTAGCTGAGGTGTTAAGTTGGTTTAGTGATCCTGTATTACAGTAGGATTTAGGGCAGGGGGGATGATATTGGGGGTGGTTAGAGAGCTGGCTTGTAAGTCTTGTTGACTGGGGAATGAGTTGTGACCCTTGTAAATAGTAGTAACAGGATGCGAGTGGGTCTGACAAACTGTATAGACAGTGTGAATTTTAAGAGAGCCTCTTTATCTAGAATTGGCAATATCTAAGAAAACTTTCCTTGTCTTCTTGTTCCCAAATAAGGGGAGCTGTGGGAGGATTAACACTTTTGAGAGGTCTTTGAGCAATATAATGCCATCCAGGGTAAGTTAGATTTTGATTAAATATAGAGAAATCATTTTGTACAGTGATGGAAGATGTAGAGGTTTTTCATGATCTACAGGATTTCTAACACTGGATTGAAAATTGTTAGAACCTGGATTGTAGAGTTTAAGTTAATCTGTTGGTTTTTATGTAATATATTGTTCTTTTTTCTTATTATATAGCATTTTTTAACTTTAATTTTAAAATAATTTTAGACTTACAGAGAAGTGTGGAAAAATATTGCAAAGAATTCCTATATACCATTTATCCAGTTTCCTCAAACGTTGACATTTTATTATATTTGCTCTGTGATAATCTCTTTATATGTATGTACACATACAAACATATAACTATGTTTTTTTCTGAAACATTTGAAAGTAAATAGTGGACATGCTCTCCTTTTATATCTAAATATCTCATCTCAGTGTGTGTTTTCTAAAAACAAAGTCATTCTCTTGTAAACTACAGTGCAAATTACTGAAATCAGTTATAGTGGTATAATAATATGACCTGTAAACAAAGTTCACCAGTTTCCCAAAGATCTTTTAGAGTGAAAGAAGATACATTTTTTTACAATATCAGGACTTAGTTCTCGATTAAATATTGTGTGTATTGTGTCTGTTAGTCTTTTTTTTTTTTAAGATATTATTTATTTATTTGACAGAGATCACAAGTAGGCAGAGAGGCAGGCAGAGAGAGGAAGGGGAAGCAGGCTCCCTGCTGAGCAGAAAGCCCAATGTGGGACTCATGGGGCTCAATCCCAGGACCCTAAGACCATGACCTGAGCCCAAGGCAGAGGCTTACTTAACCCACTGAGCCACCCAGGCGCCCCTCTGTTAGTCTTTTTTAATCTTTTTAGTCTTTCATGACAGTGATTTGGAAAGATTTGCATTGGCTGTTTTATGATATACCCTACAAATGTCCATTTTTTTTTCCTAATTTTCACCCATTGGCTTTAGAGTTCATTGGTTATTATTGCCTGAAAAATAGTTGTAACTATGATGGTTGTCAAATGGTGATTTCCTAATTCTGTCATTTCTTCTACCTTTATTTAAAATTCTATAAGGAGACATTTTACTTTTGTCCTATTTATTTATTTATATCAGTGTGAATGGGATTCTTATTTTATTCTACTAGTTATAATCCAATGCTATTATCATTTATTATGAGGCTCAGCTCATCTCAGGTTTGACCAGAGGGTACCTCTTGCATTGCCATCTATGTCCTTTGATATGTCCCCATCATGTTTGTACTTTCCTACCATATAGCATCTAGATAACGTGAAGTATCTGATTTCTTAAGAGTTGGGTTGGGTTGAAGAAGTACTGTTTTACACTTACACATAGGGCTGTAGTGGAAGCACACTGACCAACACAACAGTTACTGCCACAGTAGCTTAATACTGCTGTACTGGGTGCTTAATGAGGATTTTCTCATGGAGTTGTTTGTGGAAAGTTGGGAGTCCTTTATCAGCTGGGTCATTGAATAAAGCAGTTGGAACATTGGTGGCATGTTGGCTGACAGTGTTAGTGTGCCATCCTTACAGTTGCATTACTAAGGGCTAGATAGTATTACTGTGAAAAAAGAATGCCTTTGTAGATTATGTAGGTGAATATGTAATGTGATTAGCAAAAGGACACCATGAAGAAAAATCTGTTAATAGAAAACAGCCCTTATGAGCTGTTAAAAGAAAGCCCTTATGAGCCATTTTGACCTTTAAAATGGGTTTCATTAGAAAATCATCATACTAAAATGGATATATGTTGGTATTTAGTACAGTTAACTTATTGATAGAAAATAGCAAACATGATCATATTAGGGTTTAGTGCCCGACTTTTCTTGTAAAGATAATGGTTATAAACGGTTATTGAATGGATATAGAGTCTGTGATAATTTTTTTCTTTCAGTATCATTAAGAAATTTTACAGTGTCAGTTTTCTGATTTAGAGAAACTCCATTAGGCATAGATGGAAATCTTTAATGTATCACACTGTCTTACATTAAGAACAGAAAAGAATGATTCTTACTTTCATCTCAGTTCTAGAGAACTTAGAAAAAGTGGAAAAGTAAAAAACAAACAAAAAATACAATTTGCACGCATTCATGCTGTCCATTTTTAAAGATGTCATTTTGTAACTTTTTCTTAATTTAAAAATAGAATAATTTGATTTAGCACACACACGATTTTGTTACTTTTTAAATACAATATCATGACCATTTCCTTATGTCATTAAGTATCTTGTTAGAAACACCATCTTAAATGGCCATATAGTGTTCCATTATATTGATACTGTGTGTTTATACTCTTTTGGATGACTAGATTGTTTATAGTTTTCCATTATCATAGAGCTGTGGTTGACCAGCTTTATAAAGAATCCTGTTTTAACTTCCTGATTAGTGTGTAGTCTCAAAATAAATGTTTTTGTAATGACCTTTTTAATTTTTATAAAAAGTGATGTCTACTGATTTTTAAAAATACAGGCAGTTTAAGTACAAAGAAAGAAGCAATCTAGGCATCCATACCTTACCAATCAGAAATAACTTAGGTAAGCATTTGGTGAGGATGATTTCATTTGTGGTTATAGAATGTTATAAAAAGAGGATAATGCTATTTATGCTGTTTTAAAAAATGAAAACATGAAATATGATTTTGTTTAAATTTAATACCAAGGAAAAATATCGTAAAGAACTGTTGAATTCTAGATTAAGGTTTCTTTAACACAGAGCCATTAGGTTATGTAAGATTTCACTAAAATTAGGAAAAATACAAAAACCAGTAAGAACTTAGGGTAACTTAAAAAGCAGTCTATTTTAATTTTAGATATTAGAGAGTAAATCCCTGCTGTGATAGATGAGGTGAGTGATACTAATAGTTTCTCTCATCTCTTTTCCCTGTTTCCTGATTTTTATGTTGCATACATTTTTACTTTTTCAGGGTGTATGTTTCCTTTCTCTTTGCCAGCAGCTATTTAGTCGTTAGCTCTATATTTAGCATTAGTTCTGTAAGAGGATTCAGTGCTAGCCGCCGTAGCCGCCGTATCTTTTCATTTTCTTTGATTCATTTTCTGATTGCCTGGTTTTCATTACGAAGTAATTTTTTTTTTTCAAGGAGTCATGGGCGTTTTAAATACTTTCTACATGGAAGACGACTTGGCTAGCTCAACTTTTTTTAAAAATGTAAACATTAACACGGAGGACATTGGAAGTTGGAGAGAAGGGAGTTGGGGGAAATCAGAGGGGGAGAGGAACCATGCATGAGAGGCTGTGGACTCTGAGAAACGGAGGATTTTGGAGGGAAGGGGAGTTGGGGGTTGGGTGAGCATGGTGAGTATTAAGGAGGGCGCATATTGCAGGGAGCAGTGGCTGTGGTGCATAAACAATGAATCTTGGAACACTGAAAAAAAAATTGAAATAAAAAAATAAATTGCTTGGGGCGCCTGGGTGGCTCAGTGGGTTAAAGCCTCTGCCTTAGGCTCAGGTCATGATCCCAGGGTCCTGGGATCGAGCCCCGAGTCCTTCTCTCTGCTCCGCAGGGAGCCTGCTTCCTCCCCCCTCTCTCTCTCTCTGCCTGCCTCTCTGCCTACTTGTGATCTCTCTCTCTGTCAAATAAATAAAAAAATCTTAAAAAAAAATAAATTGCTTAATGGAAAAAAAATAAGATTACGGAACATTTCAAATATAAAGAAAAGTACAGAAAGTAATATAAAGGTAGTTTTATATCCACTGTGGAGATAATGGCAAATAGGGATAATAGGATTTTGGCATATGTGTTTCAGGTTTTGAACATTTTTTGCTTGCTTTTTAAAAAAAAAATTTTTTTTTAAGATTTTATTTATTTATTTGACAGATCACAAGTAGGCTGAAGGCAGAGGCTTAACCCACTGAGCCATCCAGGTGGCCCTTGCTTTTTTTTTTTTTTTAAAGGAAGATAATTTTAAAGCCTTACATTCATGCTTCTCCCTTCTTCCTCGAACACTATCTTGAAATTGATCTATATGATTTTTGTGATATTTATACTGCATAAAATAGACACTTTAGTTTTAGATTATGTGAAAATGTATTTGTTACATTTTGAAAATTGAAATACTTATTGAATATACATTGTGTTTGTATTTGCTGTTTATACTTCCCCAGCTTGCTTTATTCATCTAGCAGATTCATTTAGATCTGATCTACCAATTTGAAAATCATGGAGTAATGCTCATTTTCTACTGGCAGACTCAGTATCTTGTTATTTCAAATAGTACTTCTGTGAGCATTCTTGTACATGTATCTTAATGTCCAAATGTGGGAGTTTTCCACTGTTGATATCTGGAAGTAGAATCTTGCATCCTACACTCCTTCAGCCTTACTAGGAATTGCCGCATTGCTTTTCAGGGCAGTTGAGTGAATTCATACTCTTATTAGTTTGAGTCCCAACTCCATCCTTTTTAACAGACAGTTTCTGCTCTTTTCATTATTAGGAATATTTTCTTTTATAATTTAATAATTTATATTCCTTATGGTAATACTGTTTTATTTCTTTTCTCCAGTAACATTTGTTTTCCTAGAGTATTCATTTCTACTAGCCTTTATCAAAACATCACCCCCTTTATGACCTATTTTTGGTTCTCTACCTGTATTCTTTTGTAGTAAATTATTTTTTGATGAATAAAAATCCTGTGTATGACTGTTTGTTACTGTTCTGTGCTCTAAGTCACTGGGGACTTAGGGACCCTTGGCAACCTATCAACGTATGTAGAGTCTTAGGTAGTTTATCTCTAATTCAGTGACCTCAGGGATCTTAGCTTTGCTAACTCATTGATTTTTGTTGTGGGAGAGGATAGCTGCTTGTGATTGTTTGAATTTCTTTGTTGTTGGCTATCTTGTCTAGCTGTGTAAGAAGGGCTGTCTCTAGTGTAGTTATTCTAAAGACTTGGATGATGTGGGATTGGAATTTATTTTCTTGTTTAGGATGTACAATTCCGGGTTTTTGTTTTGTTTTAAATACGGTTTGAGGGGCACCTTGGTGGCTCAGTCGGTTAAACCTCTGCCTTAGGCTCAGGTCGTGATCTCAGGGTCAGGATCGAGCCCCCATTGGGGGAGGGGGTCTCAGCAGGGAGCCTGCTTCCTCCTCTCTCTCTCTGCCTACTTGTGACCTCTCTCTGTCAAATAAATAAATAAAATCTTAAAAAAAAAAATGGTTTGATATGGTAAGCTTTTAGACCCAGCACTTGCTTATTAAGTTACGGTGAGTGCCCATAAAGTTGAATGATTAAATAAATATTTCAGGTTTCTACTATGTGTAAAGCACTGAGGAAATTGTAATAATAAATGAGGATGATTCTTGATCTTGAGTTCTGTGCATCCATTAGTTGACTAGGCTCCCTTCCCCATTTTGGTAAAAGAAAAACTGGGAGGCTTAGAAAACAGTGAAGTTTACTGGAAGCTCTAAACTCGGCTACCTCTTTTAGGAGATACCAGGATGAATAAAGCATACTTACTAAATTTCAGACGGTTATGATCTGATTGGAAAGGTAGAAACATCCCCAAATCTAATTAGAGGTTGCCAAGAGTCCCTAAGTCCCCAGGGCATCATGAAGCACATACAAACTTGCAAGAGATAGTTTCCTGGAAGGAGATGTTGCAATTAGAATTTACTAGTTCTTGTTTTTCATTTTTGTGCCTAAATAGTTTTGCTTTTAAAAGCTCTTGATGTTCAGACTCTGATTGCTGAAAGGGTCTTATTTCATGTCTAATGATGTGTATCTTGATGTTTTTACTCTCTTTTAATGTCTGAGATCTCAGTTTGTTATTATGAAGCATACTCTTTGGCCAGTTTTGCTTTTTAAACTTTATCAAATACCACATTTGCTGACTTATTTTGGTGCATGCAAATCAGAAAATCTATCAGTGCCTTCTTGTTTAATTTGATAAAGGAAACAAAACATTTCATTACAAGTTAACATTATATTATCAATGGCAATATATTCTCATTGTATTACTAATGCCTATGTGAGAATACTAGTATGTTAGCTTGTAAAAATCAGGCCGCTGGAATATTTTGAAAACCAAGGATTTGAATAGTTTTATCAAGTCAAACTTTAAATTTTTTTTCTGCTTTTGAAACATGCATAGGAACACCTTTTTCATTGGGGTTTCTAAATTATGAGCCCTAAGACACTTAAGGAAATCTTAAACACTGGCATTGCTCCGCATCTTTGTTTCTAAGAAAGAATAATTTAATGGAAGTTGGGTTTGTCTTAGAAATTACTATCGGTGTTACTCTAGACAAATAATAAAAAGTGCAGTGTGGTGTTTCCTCAACCACGTTAAGGAAGATGAGGGTCTCATCTCTCTCCCAGCTGCATCTGTTTTTTTCTAGTCATCAGTCCTCCCCTCCTACCCCCCATTTATGACACCTTGGGTATCCTTTAAGTGAATCATCTTAGGTTATCTTATTGCCCACCCTTGACCCAGGCACCCTGCCCAGAAGGAACTCCTTGCTGGTTGGGAAGCACTTACTGTGCCAAAGGAGAGAATTGTCCTGATTGATGTAGTCAGTCAGGGTCTGGTCCTTGAGTGGGATGGGCTCAGTCTTACCTAAATTACTGTGAATCTGTAATGAAAGAAGGATGGAAGGGATTTTAGAAAGACCATCACATGTCTACCACAGATACCCTAGATGCTTAAGACCATAGTATAATCACTAACAGATCTCAAAAAGTTACTTGCTTTGATCAAGTCACAATAGACTAGAGACAGAAATCTAAGTTAGTGGCCAGACAAAAAAGCAACCTTTATAAAGCAAACCTAAAATACTGTTACATGTAACATATTTTGGTATAAAACTGCAAATAGGAGGCTGAACATCTTCCTCTGATGAACTGTATAGACATTTACGGCATATATTATGGTCTTTTCATACTAAATTGATGTGAGCTAGGTTGTTAGATAGGAGACTTTGAGAAGGTCTGTGAAGGCTGACAAGCAATTAGCTGAAGACAGACATATTTAGATGAAAGGAAGTAATGAGAAGGCATCAATCCAGCGTGCTTAAATATTTTTCTCTCCTTCTGTCCCCCTCCCCCTCCTTTTTTTGAGGATTGTGAGGTCAGGCAAGTTGTTAACAGTCTGAGTTAAGATCATAATGACCTTTTGGTAAGGAGATAACCTTGTAGGACATATTTGTAATAAATCGATATTAGGTAAGATCCGTGTAAGGTGCATAGACTTTGAGAAAAAAAATTTACTATTTATAACAATTTAAGAATTAGGTCACACATTTGTTGTTAAAGAGCTATGAATGCAACTAATGAGGGTGCCCTATAGGACCCTTCAAATTGGGGTGTCTGGGTGGCTCAGTCATTAAGTGTCCGCCTTGTTCAGGTGAGTCCTGCGTCAGGTCAGGCTATCTGCTCAGCCGGGGAGCCTGCTTCTCCCTCACCTTCTGCTTACCACTCTGCCTGCTTGTGCTCTCTCTGTGTCAAATAAATAAATAAAATCTTAAAACAAAACCAAAACAAACCCTTCATATTTAAAGAGGATCTTAGGGTCTAGTTTGTTTACATCGCAACTTGAGCTTATGAAAAGAAATTTAACCAGAGGGTGGCTGCTTTTGAAAATAGAACTTCATAAAATCTTTACCCCTTCTGTTTAGCTTCTTTGTTCTTTGCTGGTCTTAGGGGTGTAAATATGCTCCAACTTTTTGTCCTTTAGTTTACTTAGTAACTAGCTCTTAAAGACTTCAAAGTACATAGGTTAGCAAGGTTATTCTCTCTCAAGGCTTCCAATTTTACACTGTTTGGTGACCTATCTTTAAAAGAATTAAAATTCTTTTTAATTTTAATTAATTTTTTTTCTTAAGATTTTATTTATTTATTTGACAGACAGAGATCACAAGTAGGCAGAGAGGCAGGCAGAGAGAGAGGAAGGGAAGCAGGCTCCCCGCTGAGCAGAGAGCCCGATGCAGGACTCGATCCTAGGACCCTGGGATCATGACCTGAGCCGAAGGCAGCGGCTTAACCCACTGAGCCACCCAGGTGCCCTAATTTTTTATTTTTAACCAAGGCTGACTTCAGATACTTTGGAGCTTTTATTTTGATAATTCTCTGCAAGGCAGATATAACCTTCATTGTGTAAAACTCTTACTGCAGCTGGGAAAACAGATTGTAAATGAATGATTACATAAATAGTTTTCGTGATAGGTACTCTGAAGAATAGGGTGCTTTAAGATTACATCAGAGTCCTATTCTACTTTTGGGAGATGGGAAAGGCTTTTGTGAGAACTTAATTTTAATCTGAGATCTGAATGATAATGTACGAGTTAGCTAGGCATTTAATGTGTGGTATGGGAGGGAAAGAATTGAACATATATAGCCCAGAGTTGTTTGTTTTTGTTTTTTTTTTTTGTATGTGATTATGTTTAATGTTTCAAGAAATAAATTAATACTAATAAGTGGATGTATAGGTCTGAAGCTCAGAGAAACAGTCTAGTCTGGCAGTATACATTTTGCCTTCTATTCTTTAATCATTCTGTTGTCCCATTAATTATCCCCCTCCTGATTTTTCCTTTAAAAAAAAAAACAACAGATAAAGATTCTTTATTACATTTTTCAAATGTCTATTTTTTTTTGCTACAATTCCAGATTATTTTTAATAGAAAATTGCATATACATAAACCTAGGGGAACTATTATAATATTATGTAATATTTTATGTTGGAGAAAGCTTTTTATCTTAGAATACAGTGCTTACCTTTATTACCTCATTGCTTCTGAGATACACCAAGACAGAAACTAGAGGTTTCATTTTTTTTTTTTTTTTTTGCATTTTGGGTTTATTAAAAGTTAAAAATTTCAAATTAACTTATGCTTAGTGTAAAAAATTCAAATAGTAGAGAACGATGAAGTCACTTTCCTCACCTGCAGCTCTTTGCTGTTTCTTGCTTATCTTTCCAGAAATTTGATTGCACATGTGTTTTACACAAATAACATCTCTTATTATTTTAAACATTGTTACACTGTATGTACTCTTTTGCATGTTTTTTTTTTTTAGTTGACACATTGTGAGCAGACGATAGCAGTTTTAAAATGAAACAGCCCCTTAAAATGAACCCCCCCCCAAAATGAAACAAACCTTACTTAAAAGCTTAGTTGTGCCTTGATAAAATATCTGATGAGGTTTGGTTTTAAACAGTTTTTTTTTTTTTTTTTGCAGACTTGTTCAGGTGGTGGAGCATCTGGAGCTCATGGTACTTTTTGTGGAACACCATGAATTAATGATATTCTTTCATACTGAGAAGAAAGGTTTTACTTGCAGAAGTATGTTTATAGTATGAAATATAAAGCCAGACCAGAATTCTGTACTTTCAAGAGAAGAAACTGAAAACTGGGCATGATTGCCAACTCACAGTTTTTTTTGTTTTTTTTTTTTTAAATTAATACTCATTTGTTGCTTATACATTCTTCCCTAATTGTTTATGTTTTTGCTTTATCATAAGCTAGCTCTCATTAGTGGAAAAATGTCCAGAGACAGCAAAGTTTTAGTGTAAAAATCCATAAAATTAAGACAATTCTGTTAATGTACTTAATAGTGTGTTTATGTACATTAGGAAGACTACTGTAATTTAATTTTATTCGTAGACAATCTAGCTTCATTTGCCAAGCAGCAGTGCTTTGTGGGAACCTGTCTTCTGAGCATATTGGATTCGATCACTTGGCTCTCTGCAGGGATTTCTTAGCTCCTGCTATTACCTTATCCCTAGCAGCACAGTTAAGATAGCTCACTTCATTCTTGGGTGATTAAAATAGGTAGCTTGACTCTACCAGTTGATTTTATTGCAACTCTAATCTGTTTCTTCCTCTAATTCAGGTGTTAAATAAGGCAACATAGAATGATAGAGAACTACCACAGGTTTTTGCTAGAGCCTTATCATCTTAGAATTCAAAGGAGCCTTTGTGATCTATTAATATCATACAAAGGGCAAAAATCCCATTATATGTAGGTTGGCCAGTCAATTTTCTTGAGAATGGAAGGGGTGGAGAAAATGCTAAATTGAATGGAGCCCTGAAGTAGTAGGTGTCAAGTAGGACTGTCCTGGGAAAAAGAGCTCTGTGGTCATCCTAGGTATACAGCAGCCTTGAAGGAGTCATCCAAAATCTGCCTGAAATTATTTGTTGCCCTACAGAAAAGTTAGTGTTCTAATAATTTAAAAGATCTAATGGGGAAAAAAAAGATCTAATTAAAATTTTAAAGATCTTTTATTTAGTTAACATTTAACTTCTTGCAATTACGAACTTTTCTTCCCAGTTTTTGTCTTTTGGTACTAAATATAGTCAGAATATGGCAGTATACAAAATACCTCTTCACATACTTTTTTTTTTTTTAAAGATTTTATTTATTTATTTATTTGATAGACAGAGATCACAAGTAGGCAGAGAGGCAGGCAGAGAGAGAAGAGGAAGCAGGCGCTCTGCTGAGCAGAGAGCCTGATGCGGACTCGATCCCAGGACCCTGGGATCATGACCTGAGCCGAAGGCAGAGGCTTTAACCCACTGAGCCACCCAGGCGCCCCCACCCCTCTTTTTTTAAACAACCTACATTTTTTTTTTTTTCCAAACACTGCTTGCTGAACAACACTTTATAGTACCTCCATATATTGTCATTTTGATGTATTTAGAAAACATTTGTTGAGGTCTCTAGCTTCTCAAAAGCAAAGGTTACAGTTATTAATCTTTTATCATTTTAAGATAGACTGAAGTGCTACAGTAAAGGAGAGCTGCCAATTAAAGGATACCAAACTGTAGTTTACACATGGGAAGGCTGGATTTCCAGCCAGATATTTCTTATGGTTGTCTTACCATTAAAAGTGATTGATAGGGGCGCCTGGGTGGCTCAGTGGGTTAAGCCGCTGCCTTTGGCTCAGGTCATGATCTCAGGGTCCTGGGATCGAGTCCCGCATCGGGCTCTCTGCTCAGCAAGAAGCCTGCTTCCCTCTCTCTCTCTCTCTGCCTGCCTCTCCGTCTACTTGTGATCTCTCTCTCTGTCAAATAAATAAATAAAAAATCTTAAATTAAAAAAAATAATAAAAAAAAATAAAAGTGATTGATAAAAATCAAGTCAGGACTAGCTACAGACACATTTTAAGACAGCCAGCCCTCTTGTCATCCTTTTATCCTTCATGCTAAAAAATGGTGGCTCTATATGCAACTTTTCATCACCCTGGTCACTGTATTAAAGACATATTTTAGTATTCATATGCTCTTGCCCATGTATTTTACAGAAGGCTCAAAAATAGAACAAGCTAGGAAGATAACTTTTGAAGTGGTGTGTGTGGACAGGATGCAGAGCCTGGTTCATTATTGTATATATGTAGTTCCCACCCCACTTATCTCTGTCCGCCCCCCCCCCCCCCCGTTTTGGCTATTTATGATAATCCTGAAAGAATGTAAAATAGAACCATTGGATAGCATGAATAAGGAAAAATTTCCAAGATGGCATTAATTTGGTGAACATGTAGTTTTGTTATGCCCCAATAATGGGTCTGTGATTAAAGGAGCGAGACTGATACAAAGTGAAGGTCGTGCAAAGCTTTATTTCGCGCCAAGCATCAAGAATCTAACCGAACGTTCCGGGACGCACCTCTTACAAGAGAGGGTGACCCTTCTCTGTTTCACAGTCTAGCTTTTAAGGGCAAAGGCCATGCGGTTGGGCCTGGCCATGCACAGGTGGCCAATGAAATTGTAACACACACAGGAAACTCCACAGTGATGCTAGGTGACCAATTGAGTTACAATTTACCCTAGTAGACATTTGAACCAGCCTATTACACCTTGATTGGGATTGGTGCCCAAAAGGCTTCCAAAGGGCAGGGCCCATACTCCTTGGTAACCAGGGAACAGTATGCAGCCCCCCACTGATCGGGTGTCTCCACCTGGCCTGACCCACCTTTGTATCTGGGCTTTGTTACCTTGTCTCCAAGTAAATCCCCTGGGGGAAGGGGAGCAGGGACAGTTTCTAAATAGGTCCTTACAGTTTGATTTTAACTTTTTTTTTTTTAGATTTTTATTTATTTTTTTGTCAGAGAGAGAGAGGACAAGTAGGCAAAGTGGCAGGTAGAAGCAGAGAGAGAAGCAGGCTCCCCCCTGAGCAAGGAGCCCGATGCGGGACTCTATACCAGGACCCTGGGATCATGACCTATGCTGAAGGCAGCGGCTTAACTTACTGAGCCACCCAGGTGTCCCTGATTTTAACTTTTGAATGAATTTAGTTAAAAGGCAACCAGAGTATGTTAATTTATAGAGACACCAAAGATATCAAAATTAAAAAGTTGAATTTTGGAAGTTCTCTGTTATAGAGGTAGAGATTATTGACTGAGTTATTGGGTTTTACTGTTGATACATGGCAAATGTTCACTGTATATTATAATTTTGTAAAAATGAAACTGTGAAATGTGAGATAGGGCAGTTGAAATAATTTAGGGTGTGTTTTACAAGTTCCAAAGCTTTACTTCTGAGATCATATGTAAAAGTATCTGTAGTTACTCTTTTTTGTTGGTTTGTTTTTAAATATTTTGTTTATTTATCTGAGAGAGAGCATGAGCGGGAGAGCAGAGGGAGAGGGAGAAGCAGACTTCTTGGTGAGCAGGGAGCATAGCGGGGCTTGATCCCAGAACCCAGGATCACAACCTGAGCTGAAGGTAGATGCTTAACTGACTGAGCCACCCAGGTGCCCCTCTGTAATTACTCTTTTTATTGCAGTTATTTGAATACATTTAAAAAAATACTTATTTTAGAAATTTGCTCACGAGCACAGGAAGAGGCCGAGGCGGGGGAAGGAGAACAAGCAGATTTTCCCCACCGAACCCAATGGTGGGGAGGGAGGGCTCCATTCCAGGACCCTGAGATCATGACTTGAGCTGAAATCAGGAGTCAGCCACTTAACCAACTGAACCAGGCGCCCCTGAAAACATTTTGAAAGGTTTTAAAAATGAGTTGGTCGTTTTGGGGAGCACATTCATGTATTTGTTATGGTAGGGAGTATTTCCTATGAGGAACCAGAGGGGAGCAATTTTGTTATACAGGATCTTTTTCCTTAGTACAGTTCATCCACATTTGCAGCATTAAGGGTAGAGATGGAACAGTGGTTTTCTTTTTTTTGACACCATCACTGTTAATTGTTTAGTTGTTAATGCTAAGTATATACCTATACTTTACTTTTATTTGCCTTATCTTGCTCATCTAACATTTTTGCTCTTTGAAGTATGATCAGAGATGACTGAGTTAGGAATTCTCCTGGTACTTTGTTCCAGGAAACATGGAAGATGCTTGGTGACACTGAGACAGAGTACAGGTAGTCAGGAGAATGCTCATGTAGGGCCAACGTAGAAAACTGTGGCAAGTAAATACAAACCTTCTAGAAAATTTACTTTATGATTGTTTGACCTTACAACTCAGTTTCTGTGACGGAATTTTATTACCTAAACCTTGGTTCTATGGAAAAAAAACCTTTCTTATTAACTTGAGAAATGATTTTAGATATGTTTATGGCAGTTCTGGTAAAATAAAATTTGGTAAAATAAAATTTATGAACTCACAGAAGTATTGTGCTAGTATGATCACTCACTAAGACATGCAAACAGCAGTGAAGTAAATTTTACTTTGTATTTAGAGGCAAATGAGTGACTATTTATTGGACTGATAGCACCAAATTATAAAGCATATTAAATTAAAGGGGAAGAAGGAGGAAACCAGTATTTCCTGTGTGCTAGGTGTTAGTGCTAGATGCTTTTCAAATATTATTTTATAAGTCTGTGAGGATTTTGGCTGCATTTAGAACTTAGACTTGAAGACACTGAGGCACAGAGAAGAGGTTGATCAAAGCTCCTAAAAGGCAGAGCAAGAATTTGCATGCTCTTCTTCTTTTTTTTTTTTTTTTCTTTCCACCACATCACAAAACTCAGATTTGTGTGTGTACAGATTTGGTCTGTGACAGAATTTATTTGGGGGATTATTTTTAACATGTAATTTCTTAAAGGACAAGAATAAATTAAAATATGAAAATTGAATAATGTTGAAGGCCTGTAGTATTTCTCCAAACCAAGATTCTGGTGGATTTATAAAAATGTTTTAAAAAATTTAAATAATAACTCTTTCCAAGTATATCTAAGGATCAATTATAGTACCTTTTTGATGAGCCACTTTTTAAAGTACTGATGCTTTTGGTTGACCTACAGTTAGGTTGCCTACATGTAGTTATTATCACCGCCTAACAAACGAGCATTTAAAAGATTACTTATAAAGTAAGAAGTCTATAGCCCTACCACTTAGGTTTGATTCTTGGCCCTACCCTTCCTAGCTGTTCTGATGTCTGGCAAGTTACTGTAGGTGTCTGCACTTCCGTAGGTTGTTTCCACGCGCACCCCCATTTTAATCTGTCAAATGGGGATGACGTTCTCTGTTTCATAGATTTGTTGTGAGGATTAAATGAGTTAAATGATTGCAGATCCAGCATATTATCTTGCACTTCCTGAGCTTTCGATAAATTTGTTGTGTTGAAGGACATCTTCCAGGATTTTCTATACACACTGATTCATCTTGCTTTGTAAGTCACTCTTTTGGTACTTGAGAAGACCTCCTTTAGAGTATTTTACATTTTTGGAATGTTTATTATTATTTCATTTTATTAATTCAGGTTACATTTTCAATTATTCTAGATACTAGTGTAATAGAAATGGTATGGTGGTTTAATTTCTAGATGCTTTTCTTTTTTTTCAAGATTTTATTATTTTATTTGACAGATCACAAGTAGGCGGAGAGGCAGGCAGAGCGGGTGGGGGAAGCAGGCTCCCTGCTGAGCAGAGAGCCCAATGCAGGGCTTCATCCCAGATCCCTAGGATCATGACCTCAAACAAAGGCTGAGGCTTTAATCCACTGAGCCACCCAGACGCCCCAATGCTTTACTTTTCTTTCAAGTACACAGTGATTAATATATTGTAGTCAATATTTACTGTAAGATTGAATGAATTTGAATCTGTTTGTAGTCATGATTTTTTTCTTTATAAATTCTTAATTTGAACTTCCTTTTCTATTGTAAAGAAACTACCAAAGTCTAAATTTCTTAATGACTGCTTTAGTGTCTTAAAAGTTTTGTTCTTTTTAAATGTTACTTCACTTTGTTTTTAGCTAAAAGGTGATCCTTTGCCTGAAATAATCTTTAAAATTTTCCTTAAAATTTTTAAAAATAATAATCCGAATGACATTAATGTTTCTTTTTCTTTGTTCTCGTAGCTTCACAATGAAGAGGATAATTCAGAGTCATCTGCTGTAGAGCAACCATCAACTTCAAACGCAGCGCCGCAGAGTGTTCAGACTGCTCCTTCAGCATCAATACTTGAAACGGACTCTTCTCCTCCACCTTACAGTAGTATTACTGTGGAAGTACCTACAACTTCAGGTATTATTTTTAGTATGAGACAGCTAGTAATATTTTTAGTAACTCAGTTTTTTTTTTTAAACCAGTACAGTTTTATTTTTTTTTTATTTTTTATTTTTTTTAATTTTTTTTAAAGATTTTATTTATTTATTTGACAGAGAGATTACAAGCAGGCAGAGAGGCAGGCAGAGAGAGAGGAGGAAGCAGGCTCCCTGCTGAGCAGAGAGCCCGATGCGGGGCTCGATCCCAGGACTCTGAGATCATGACCTGAGCCGAAGGCAGCGGCTTAACCCACTGAGCCACCCAGGCGCCCCAGTACAGTTTTATTTAATTATAGTGTATCTTAACATCTTCTAAGTTTAAGGATTTTTTTTTTTTTTTTTACAAAAAACGTTTTCCAGAGGATAGTTTGTAAAATATTAACTTAGATATTACTTGTCTCATATTGTTGTTTTCAAAAAAAATTAGAAGTGTAAACTTCCTTATGCTTACTAGAATCTGTTTCCAATGGAGTGGCATATTCCTTTTGGAAGAAATAAATAAATGTGTATATATATAAATTTATGTGTATAGATGCACATTATTTATAGATATATAGATATATGCATAAGTGTATGTGTGTATATATATACATATGTATTTGTGTTTGTGTATACCTACCTACATAGTTACAAAATAAGATGTGAGCGGACATGTGGTATGTGTGAACGGAGGTTAAGGGTGTACATAAGATGACCATATAGACATGGTAATAATTCCTGGACACAAGGCAGTGTTTCCTGCTTCCTCCTATTCATTTTATCCTTTCTGGTCATTCTAAAGAACTACCCTTATTTATTTCTCTGGCCACAATTTATATTTTCCCATTAATGCTAAGTTAATCATCATACAATTTATTTTTTATTTTTTACTTATATTCCTGTTACATTAGTTTCAGGCATACAATATAGTGATTTAGAAGTTTTATATTTTACTTAGTGCTCATCATAATAAATGTATTCTCTTTCTCCTTCCTGTTTCACTCA
Source organism: Lutra lutra (assembly GCF_902655055.1). Classification (NCBI taxonomy): domain Eukaryota; kingdom Metazoa; phylum Chordata; class Mammalia; order Carnivora; family Mustelidae; genus Lutra; species Lutra lutra. The sequence goes on from NC_062280.1 coordinate 172,542,980, forward strand.
TCCCTCTACTCACATCCCCTCTGCTAACCATCTTATTTATTCTCTGTGGTTAATAGTCTGTTTTTTGATTTGTCTCTGTTTTGTTTCTTAAATTCCACATATGAGTGAAATTCTCTGGTATCTTGTCTTTAACTTATTTAGGTTAGCATTGTACAGTCTAGCTCCATCCATGTTGTTGCAAATGGCAAGATTTCATTCTTTTTTAAAACGCTGAGTAATAATTCCATTGTGAGTGTGTGTGTGTGTGTGTGTGTGTGTGTATCTTTATCCACTCATCTGTCTGTGGACACTAGGGCTGCCTCCATAATTTGACTATTGTAAATAATGTTACAGTCAATACAGGGGTGGATATAACCCTTTGAATTGATGTTTTCCTATTCTTTGGGTAAATATCCAGTCATGATTACTGGATTGGGTAGTCTCTCTCTCTCTCTCTCTCTTTTTTTATTTTTTATTTTTTATTTTTATTTTTATTTTTAAGATTTTATTTATTTATTTGACAGAGAGAGAGAGATCACAAGTAGGCAGAGAGGCAGGCAGAGAGAGGAGGAAGCAGGCTCACTGCTGTGCAGAGAGCCCGACGCGGGGCTCGATCCCAGGACCCTGAGATCATGACCTGAGCCCAAGGCAGACGCTTAACTGACTGAGCCACCCAGGTGGCCCAGGGTAGTTCTATTTTTAATTTTTTTAATCTCCATATTGCGCTAGTTTTCATTCCCACCAGCAGTGCATGATGGTTCCTTTTTCTCCACATCCTCACCAACACTTGTTTCTTAAAGTTAATCATTATATAATTTAAAAATATTTAAAATATGGTTTTGTATACTATTATAATCTCTAAATATTTTATATGTTCATTATGAAACATTTTTTAAACCTGTTATAAAAAAATGCTTTAGTGTTTAAAAACCCTTCACTAGAGTATTTCATCTTTCTTATTTCTTATTCTGTAATTAATATCATTATTTCTCTTAAAATCATCCCAGCTTTCTCTGGTTACTGTGGTTTTATCTAGATCATAAAGGTTGTGTAAAAAGACCAAACCGTTTACTTTTTTCATTTATAATATTATGCAGTTACTGAAAATCATCTTCTGTATGAAGGCATTCTCACTAATAAATTAGCAGATGCTTACTCCTTTTATTTGTATATAATGTTTATTTGATCACTATGCTTGTTTAGTGCCCAGTTTGACAGAGAGTTTTTATATTGATTTATAGCAGTTTTATTTATCTTAAAATTTAATAGCTGTATTGGTGCTTGCTAAAATTTATAATAGGCTAAATTTTCTTCATTATTCTTCAAGTTTCCAGAATACAGTTCAGTGAATTTTCTACCCTTAAACAAACAAACAAACAAACAAACAATTGATAGTCTTGAAGAAAGAAAATAGAAAATTAGTTGTTTTGCTGATGCCTATCTGTGTTTAAATGATGGAAGATGCTAAGATTGAAATTGTAATTTTTTTTTGTTGTGGCCACCATTGCCACTGCTGTGTAACAAACCAAATGAAGTGCAGTATCAACCATTTTTATTAGTTCTTACGGTTTTTGTGGTGGGCTAGGCTCAGTTATGGAATTTTCTCCCAGGATCTCATGTGATTATCATCTTTTGGTGACCTGAAGCTCAAGTCACCTTGATGGCTTCCTTATTAACATATTTGGCCGCTGATGCAGGCTTTAGCTAGGGCATCAGATGCGACTGTTGGCTAGAACACCTCTGTGTGGCCTCTTATTGTGGCCTGCACTTCCTCACTGAATGGAGGCTGGGTTCCAAGAATAAGCATTTTGAAATCCAGATAGAAGCTGTATCACCGGTTATGGCATTGCTTCAAAAGTCACATAGTATCACATCTGCCAGGTTTGGTTTGTTAGAAGTGAGTCACTAAGTTTTATCTTTATTCAAGACAGTTGAGGAATTAGTCTAGACCTCTTGGTGGGAAGAGTTTCAAAGAATAGAGTAAGTTTCAGCACCGTCACAGCTGCCTACTGTCTTTCCCCCCATCACCAGACCTTTCCCTTTGTCATTCTTCTTCATTTCCATAAATGGCTCCAGGAGGCCAGACACCGTGGAGTCATCTTTTTGGGACTGTATCCAAAATTGTATGTTTTTTTTCTCCTGTAATTTTTTATGTAATTAAATATGTTACTAATTTCTGTAAGCCAGTCAACTTCTGTATTCCTAGAATAAATGGTCACTGTGTTCTAATGTCTTCTGTATTTAGATTTGTTAGTATTTTTTAGAAGTTTTGTGGTTTTATTATGGGATCTTTATGTACTATCCTTACCATTTTAGTATTAATATTGTGGAAGCAACATAGCATGAATTGAGAAGCTTCTCATTTTTCTTTGCTCTAGAATAGTTTTGAAAATGAAGCATGCCATTTTTAAAGGTTAGATAATTTTCAATTGTAAGACAAGTGGAGCCTGCTACCTACCTGGGTGTTCAGTTATTCTTATAATCTGTGTTATTCCTGGTCCCAGAATTTTATTTTTACATCTATACTAAAATGACTGTAGTTGAGCACGAGAAAGTCATTTTAGAAGTTTGCGTCTCTTTAATGAAAACCATTGATACTATTTTTCACCTTCTCTTAGTGTTGTATTTGAAGCATCGGCAGGACCAATTTTCAGTGATTATTTATGTTTTTCAGTAGGTCACTTTCTGGCTGGTTTTATAGATTTCAGCAGCATCAGTAATAATAGTTGACATTTGTATAAGGCTTTACAGTTTACGGAGTCCTCTTGAATACTCTTAAATTCTGTCATATAATAGCAAGTAATAGCCTTGCTGGCTCAGTAGAGCTTCATAAAGTGCTTAAGTGATTTGCTTGGGGTCATATAACTTAAGGAGCTGGGACTGGAGCTCCCCAGATGCTAAGTTTTCTGCTTGAGAACTGCTGCCTTAAAGGGTAGGCAGAAAATAAGTAGAATTAAGCAGTGGAAACTAAAGCAGTAGTAAAACAGTGCTCCTTCCCCAGTTTCATCTGTTACTGGATAGGATATTTTTGTCTGTTGAGGGAGTTAAAACTTTTTGAAAACTCACATATCTGTTGTTAATGTAAAAGATCTCTCTCTTCTTGGATAATGTATGTCTTTGTTCCAGTTTTTAAATTTCTAATTTTAATGTTAGTGCCTTAAAATTCATAACAATTGCTTTCACTTAAATTTTTCTTCTATTTTAGTCTTCAGAGCTAAAGAAATCTGTTTACTTGGGGCGCCTGGGTGGCTCAGTGGGTTAAGCCGCTGCCTTCGGCTCAGGTCATGATCCCAGGGTCCTGGGATCGAGCCCCGCATCGGGCTCTCTGCTCAGCGGGGAGCCTGCTTCCTCCTCTCTCTCTCTCTGCCTGCCTCTCCGCCTACTGTGATCTCTGTCTGTCAAATAAATAAATAAAATCTTTAAAAAAAAAATTTTTATTTTAAAGTCAATATCCATTACAATACAATAGGAAAAGTATTGCTAGAATGAAGTATGTTTTTGTGTTGGAAATGCAAGAAATTCTGATGGAGAAAATGTACAAATACTATAGTTAAAATAAGGAAATCACAGAAGTGATGTCAGACATTATAGTATGGACTACTATGAGAACTTACCTGTTTTTCATGACAATGATTCTAGCATAAGTCTAATCAGTTTATTGATCTGTATGTATCATTTTACTTGTACCATTCAATTTGGTGATAAGTGATGCAGGTTTTTTTTTTTTTTTTAATTAGCATTCTGCACTTACTCTACTGTGTTATATTTCTGGAGATCATATTTCAAAAATAGTTTAAAAGTTGGGGAGGGGGAGAAATTCTTCATAAAAAACTAGATAGATATGGGGAAGAATGGGAAGGGAGGACAAGAGTAAAAAAGAGCTAAAAATACTCAGTTTTTGTTTGTTTTGTTTTGTTTTTAGCGAAGAGAAATACTGAATTTGCTGAAGAGATTCAGGCAGTTTCTAAAACTGACATGTAGAAAAATGAACCTCACGTGTTATCAGAACAGATACTGGGATTCAGGAAATCCCAGGGTTCTGCTACTTAATGGTTCTGCAGTTCTGGGCAGATTACTTCTTTGGACCTCAGAGTTGCTAAGATTAACGTATATAGCAGTAGTATATTACATGGTTAGTACTATGTAAATGTTATTTCTGATATTTTTGCTTTTTGGGCTATGAGATTATGAGCAAGTAAATTAAATTCTTTGAGCATAGCAGTGGGTACAGAGGATGCCCATATGTGGTGAGTTTCTCATTTCCCTTGTACGTAGATTTTTAGAATTTCATTCTTGATATTTTTGTTTTGTATATCAGCCTGTAGGTGATAGTTATCGGTCTTTTCCCTTTGTAGTAAATATGGGGCTAAACTACCATATACAGTTGTAGTAATTTATGTTACATAGCTTATAAAATAGGACTACAAAAAGCAGTAATAGTCTTTAGTGGCCTGTTGCAAGTTATTAAATTACATTTTTGGCTGTAAAAAATTTATGAAATAGTTTAATGGTTGTCCTTTTTTTAATCCCTTTCTTCAGATACAGAAGTTTACAGTGAGTTTTATCCCGTGCCACCTCCCTACAGTGTCGCTACCTCCCTTCCTACATACGATGAAGCCGAGAAGGCCAAAGCCGCTGCCATGGCGGCCGCAGCAGCAGAGACAGCCCAGAGAGTAAGGCACCCGATGGCTTCCTTTTGAGAATACCGTTTTTAGTGATTTTCAGTACCTTTAGTAATGTTAAAAATAGTTCTCTGAGTTTGAGAGTGTGCACGTATTGTTTTTAGTATCTTCTCTATTCCTATTTATGTGTGTCATCATTTTTTGGTGAAATTGGCACTGTCCTATCCATTCCTTTACCTCATTTCTGTTTCTGTTTCTATTTATTGCTATTTCTACCAATCTTTCTTTGTAGCCCATCTTAATTCGTGGGAATCCTCATCCTTATCTGTACCAGGACATTTCCCAAGTCTTGATTTCTCTCCTTTCACCCTTCCATCCTCTGACTTCCTCACTCTAGATGCTCCACCCCATTGATGTCTTCTCTGTTGAAGTCATTATCTCCCTCCTCATATAGTTTAGATTCTGTGATCCCTAATTAAAATCATAAATTATCTTTTTTCCCTACTCATTTGTATGTATTAGAGCCAGTCTCCTGTAACTCCACGAATGAGCTCACTGTAGGTTAAAAATCACAGAGAATAAGTTACAAGTTTTCAAATTACGTTTGTCAGCTCATTTTGTGTGTGTGTGTGTCCTTTTACACATCCCACCCTAGAATTTTAGAACGATGGTCAAGGATTCCACCTGTCCTATCTTCTCTTACTGTCTTTGTAATAGAGTCAGTGATAAATACATGTATATTCTTGTTCTGGTAAAAGGAGTGACTGTCTCAGGAGTGGAGAATCAATGCGATGCATCCATGCTATTCTATGGTCAGAGAATAGATGGAAGTTATTTACATTTTATTTATTTATTTTAAATGATTTTATTTATTTACTTGGGGAGAAGAGACCACAGAGGAAGAGAGGGAGAAGCAGACTCCCTGCTGAGCAGAGAGCCCGAGGAGGGGCTTCATCCCAGAACCCTGAGATTATGACCTGAGCTGAAGGCAGATGCTTAACCGACTGAGCCACCCAGGCCCCCATTATTTACATTTTAGTGTGGCTGCAAGCAGGGCTAGAGTTTGTTGCCTTTTTTTCTTGCTTCAGACTTTTTAGAGATATCATTTCAGATTCCTAGGTTCATCCCATGTTGTTTAAGAAAAGACACCAAAAAATCACTTTACACAAAAAGCTAGAATCAGGTGAGGGACAAAAGGAGAGAAAGGTGATTCTATGTAAAGCGTTCTTCTTCTGCCATTAGGCCAGAGCCCAGCGAGCAGATGATCTGATAGGTGAGCGTTTTTTCCTGGATGGGTTTTTTTCATCAGTACATATCTTTCCATGACTGTTCCCACTCCCATATTCCAACACACAGTTAAATGTCAACATAAATAGCTTTGGGCACGTAAGTAAGGGCAGTAAGCCTCAAATTTATTATTTATGCCATTTCCCTTGGAGGGTGAAAGTAAGTCTTTGTTAAGACAGTGGCATAAAATATAGCTCAGTCAATAAAGATTTTTGATACTTGGAGGAGAGAATCAGGGAGAAGGAGAATAGATCTGTAGTGTGGAGTTTCTGTCAAAATCAGTTTTAGGTTGCTTCGCACATACATGGTTGTACACGCATTATTTGCATGCATGCACTCTCCATGAATGAGAAGAGCATAACTCCTTTTCTCAGGGAGTGTCTCCCTAGAGACCTTGGAAATGGCAAATGTCCTTAAAAGGATGCTACTGACCTTGGGACCTCTACTGCCCTAACTTCCACACTATAGAACTCTGAAGAGAAAGAAGCATTGTCTTGCTTTCCGTTTTGGGAAAAGCACGAGGCTGATTTTACCTTTTGGAGAGAAAACTCTGAAATATTTCTACTCCAACCTTTCATTGTCATCATTTCCAGTGTCTTGTTTTTGGAAAGTAATATGATTCCAGTCTGAACTGGAACATGTCCAGAAGAAAAATTTTCTGTTTTCAACTGCTTCTGATATCATCATAATGCCTGCTTGTGAAGACTGTGGAAAATTTCATGGAAAGCAAAATATAATTGAACAGAAGAGACTTATTTATAAAGACTCTTAAATTCATCAGTTTCTAATGCAGTGCTCCAGCACCCTCTTTTTGGCAAAAGATGATTGAGTATGGGTTTCTATACCTGATTCAGATAGAAAACTGGTCGGATTAGCATTTGAGTATGTATTCAGTTGTAAATGAATCTCACCTTTCTTAAATCCATGCTCATTGGGAGAATACAGGTAGTAGCCAGGAGACTTGGGAACAACACTGTTTTCTACTATTTCCTGTTTCTGATGTGCAGGATTGCATGCAAATTATGGGATAATTAAATAGATTTATAGATACGAACTCTTTTTTAAGAAGATTTATTTATTAGAGCATGTGCACTAGTGCGAACTTGCACTAGTGCGAACTTGCACTAGAGTGGGAGGAGGGGCAGAGGGAGATACTCTTCAAGCAGACTCCTCCCTGAGATTAGGACTTTGAGATCATGACCTGAGCAGGAGGCAGATGCTTAACCGACTGAGCCACCCAGGCACCCCAAACCCAGTATTTTCTAATGGTCACTACACATGCCCACATCTCTCTTCTGGGGAACGACACTCTTCCAAAGCTGTCTGCAATGTAAATAGCCTTGAAAAGATAGTACGAAAGAAGGGTGGCCAGTGCCTCTACCTCAAAGATGTATGGAAATATTAAGGACTCGTGGAGAATTATCTCCTGACTAGAGCCCACTATTGATGGGCATTTAGATTGTGTCTAATCTTTGCTCTTAATATTATTGTTGCAGGGCACCTGGATGGCTTACTCTGTTAAGAAAGAGTCTTACTCTTGATTCCGGCTCAGATCGTGATCTCAGTAATGTGATATCAAGCTCTGTGTCGGGCTCTGTACTAGGCATGGAGCCTGCTTAGGATTCTCTCCCTCTCTCTAAAAAAAAAAGCGAGCAAATCCAAAAAAACATTGCTGCAATGAATTATCTTTAATACATCATTTCTTGTAAGTGGGAATATATTGTATATCTGTACAGTATATTTCAAGAGCTGGAATCGTTGGGTGTGTACATTTTTTTCTTTTTTTTGAGTTTTTATTTAAATTCTAGTTAACATATACTGCAATATTAGTTTCAGGTATACTTCTGAGTAATTCAACGTTTATATACAAAACCTGGTGCTCTTCACAAGCGCACTCCTTATTCCCCATCACTTTTTTTTTTTTTTTTTTAGATTTTATTTATTTATGACAGAGAGATCACAAGTAGACAGGGAGGCAGGCAGAGAGAGGGAGGGAAGCAGGCTCCCTGCTGAGCAGAGAGCCCGACGCGGGACTCGATCCCAGGACCCTGAGACCATGACCCGAGCCGAAGGCAGCGGCTTAAACCACTGAGCCACCCAGGCGCCCCTCCCCATCACTTTTTGAACCCCCTTCCCCTCTGGTAACCATCAGTTTGTGCTCTGTAGTTGAGTCTGTTTCTTGGTTTGCCTCCCCCCAACCCCCGCCTTTTTAACCCCTATTGATCATTTGTTTTGTTTCTTAAATTCCGCGTATGAGTGAAATCATGTGGTATTTGTCTTTCTTTGACTTATTTTGCTTAGCATAATACCCTCTAGCTCCATCCATGTCATTGCAAATGGCAAGATTTCATTTTTTTTTTAATGGCTAAGTAATATTTTACCATATATATATATACACCACATCTTTATCCATTCATCATTTGAGGAACACTCAGGCTGTTTCCATAACTTGGCTATTGTAGATAATGCTGGTGTAAACATTGAGGTGCATGTATCCCTTTTGAATTAGTATTGTTGTCTTCTTTGGGTAAATACCTAGTAGAGCAGTTGCTGGGTTGTAGGATAGTTTTATTTTTAACTTTTTGAGGAACCTTCCTCCATACTGTTTTCCAGAGTGGCTGCAATAGTTCCCACGAACATTGCAGGAGGGTTCCTTGCCAGTACCCATTGCAACCATTGTTGTTGATTTTAGCCATTCTGACAGGTGTGAGGTGATATTTAGTGTAGTTTTCAGGAAATCTCGATGATGAGTGATGTTGGGCTTCTTTTCATGTGTCTGTTGGCCATCAGATATCCTCTTTGAAAAATGTCTGTTCATGTCCTCTGTTCATTTTTTAATTGCATTATTCATTCTTGGGGTGTTGAGTTTTTAAGTTCTTGGTATGTTTTGGATACTAACCCTTTATCAGATATATCATTTGCAAATATCTCTTACCATTCCGTAGGTTGCCTTTTAGTTTTTTCGATTGTTTGCTTCACTGTACAGAAGCTTTTTATTTTGATGAAATCCCAGTAACTTATTTCTGCTTTTGTTTCTCTTGCCTCAGGAGACACATGTAGTAAGAAGTTGCTACAGTTGATGTTAAGGAGGTTACTTCCAAAGTTCTCCTCTAGGATTTTAATGGTTTCCTATCTCATATTTAGGTCTTTAATCTGTTTTGAATTTTATTTTGTGATTGCTGTAAGAAGGTGATCCAGTTTCATTCTTTTGCATGTTGCTGTCCCGTTTTCCCAACACCATTTGTCAAAGAGACTGTCTTTTTCCCACTGGATATTCTTTCCTATGTTGTTGAAGATTAATTGGCCATATAGTTGTGGGTTGTACATTTTTATTTTTGATAAATATTGCCAAATTGCCAGCCATAGAGATCATACCAGTTTAGATTCCACCACTGATTATAAAAATTCCTCTTTCCCGTTCGATGCAAATATGTCAGTCACATCTTTCTTGATAAAATTTTCATTAATCTAACGTTCAGTTTTTATCTTTTTTTGTTTTCTTTGAAAGTTATTCTTTTCAAGTGAGCTCATGAAAAATTATTTGCTAATGTTTTTGAATACATACTTTGTGCCAGACATTGTACTAATTGTATCATTTTTGTACAAGTTGAGAATATCTGATTTTATTTCAGTTCTAATCTTTATACTTAATAAAGTTATAATTAGTTTTTTAGTGAGCTCTTCTAATGTTATGTGTTTTACAGATTCAGGAGGAAGAGTGTCAACCAAGAGATGACTTTAGTGATGCAGACCAGCTCAGAGTGGGTAACGATGGGATTTTCATGCTGGCATTTTTCAGTAAGTGATTTTTCATTTCCAGATTGTTTTTTTGCATATACTAGCTGTGTTTGTATTTAAAGTAACCTAGTGAAGAAAGGCAAATACTGTTATTGTGTGTTTACTTTGTTTAAAATATAAATTGTTCCTGAGACTGAACTGTGTGGTCATACGATGCAATAAAAATCCTAGTATTTAGTATACTTATAGCTGTGTATTGTGGTCATAATGCTAGATGCTGACTCTGTGGAATTATATAAGTATGTTTCAGCTAAGTATGTTTTTGCATGAGAAATATTTCATGTCCATGCAGTGATGTAGGAGCATGCAGAATGAAACTATAAATTTTGCTTTTGGAGCAAAGGACTTCCATTTGAGTGTCTTTAAGCAGGAAGGAGGGTTGGAAAAGGAAATGTTCTGGGCAACTGAACAGAGAAATGCAAACATATTTTGTCTGGGGGGGTAGTGGTAAGGAATTAGAAGATCAGAAACCTAAGTATGATTTTTTTAACATGTTGCAGAATTCTTAAATACCTGAATTTGTAAAATGGACTTTATACTTTGAGGGAAGACTGCGTTACAGTCTTTTATTTCAGTTCCTAACATAGGGATTGGCAGATAGTATACTTAGTATATAATATATGACACTTGAATTGTTTAATTGCTAAAATTAAGTTTTAGAAATCCAGTATTTATAGAAGAAAATATATTACACTAGATATGATAAATTTCTGTCCTTAATCTGGTTAAATGATCAAGCACTCATAAAATGCTGATTTAACTCATTTTAGTATAAAATTTATTTTGATAATAAAAGTGAGAAATTACTTATTTAAAGTACTTTAAAAATAGAAAATAAGGAAAATATGTATCTTGAGTTGAGTTACTTTTACGTCTGGGTAATCATTAACTCTCCATTTTGAAAGACTTTCTTGCTTCTTTTCCTTCTTTCATTTCATCTGCTGAAGTATAGAAGTAGATAACCACTCAGAAGTGGGTCAGTGAGTGGGAAAGCAGTTACATTTTTCTCTTCAAATTTAATGTTATGTGTGGCCACCAGCTAATGTATATGCAGTATTTAAATCTTGTGTCTTTAGTTAAAATTTGTAGTTAGATATGATGTACCTGTAGGTACCATGGAAGGGAAAATGAATACTTTGATTACAAATAACTATTGTTTTGTACTATTAGTCTAGTAAATGTTAATTTTGTTCTTAGTTTTAGTTGAACAGGTAAACCTTTATTATTAGTAACAGTCTTCCCACATATTTTGTTTATAAAAAGATTAGCGTAAATACTAATTCTTTCAATGGTTATGTCTTTTAAAAATCTTAATTGGAAAAAGAAATTTAAATTTATTGTACTATATGTAGCATAAATACCTGTTTCTTAGGTATAAAAATGTGATTTGATATCATCTGTATGACTCAGAGCTTAGTGATTATTTCTCTATTTCTATATTTCACTTCTACTATCTTCTTTTTAACCTTTTTTTTTTTCTTTAGATTTGAAAACATTTTGATGATAAAAACAGTGTTGCAAATGTTTGGTAACCTGCACACTTAGTTGCCTTTAGTTTTGACCTCTGGTGGTATATTAATGTAAATACATATTTATATTTCATATATTTAAATTACCTGCTTTTTCTACGTTTTTACTAAGTGATGTTTTTATAACTTTTTTTATGCTCTATATTCTACAAATACTGCACCAATATTATAAGAGTAAAATTATAAATTATTTTCAGTCTTAATTTCCTCATATATTTTTTCTGGTAGGTTGTAGCCCAGTGTTTGAGCTTACTTGCTTTGATAAGCATAGATTTATTTGTAGTCACTACCATCTAGTGGCTGTTCTTCATATTGCAGCTTGCTATGTTTTTCATGCTGCTTCAGCTATCTAATAGCTATTATTTAGATTCTGTTTTCTATTTCTGTGGTTCAGAAATATATTTTATTTTTAAAATTTTATTAAGTTTTTAAATTTAATTTCAGTACAGTTAATATATGGTGCTGTATTAGTTTCAGCTGTACAATGTAGTGTAGCGACTCAGTAGTTTTGTATATTGCTCAGTGCTCAGCATGATAAGTGTTCTCTTAATCCCCTTCACCTATTTCACCAATTCCCCCCACCCAACTCCCCTCTGGTAACCATCAGTTTGTTCTCTTATGGTCTGTTTCTTGGCTTATCCCCTCCCCCCTCCTTTTTTTTGACTTTGCTTATTTGTTTTGTTTCTTAAATTCCACATACAGGTGAAATTATATGGTATATTTGTCTTTCTCTGACTTAGTTCATCTAGCTCCATCCATGTTGTTGCAGACGGCAAGATTTTATTCTTTTTTGTGGTTGAATAATACACTTTGTGGTGTGTGTGTGTGTGTGTGTGTGTATGTGTGTATGGGTGTTTACACACTTCTTCATTCATCTATGAATGAACACCAGGGGCTGTTTCCATAATTAGGCTATTGTAAATAAGGAGTAAACATAGGGGTGCATATATTCTTTTGAACTAGTGTTTTCTTATTCTTGGGGTAAATACCCAGTAGTGTGATTATTTCATCATAGGGTAGTTCCATTTTTCACTTTTTGAGGAACCTCCATACTGTTTTCCACAGTGATTGTACCAGTTTGCATTCCCACTGACACGTGTGAGGGTTACTTTTTCTCCACATCCTCACCAATACTTCTTGTCAGAAACATTTTCTTTAACAGGGTTTATAACTTAAACGGTTCAAGTGATATAAGTTCAAGTTGTGTGAATAAAACTGAAGTGAATATCAATAAAAATATTTCAGATCAGAACTTTTTGATGGTTTAATTCTTCCCTTCTCTCTTACAGCATCCACATTTCAGTCTCTTACCACATGTAATCTTAAAAAGTTTACACATAAATTTGGTAAAATATAGCATGTTGATGTTCAGAAAATGTAAAGAAAGAAACATATTGTATCTCTTGATATTTTTTGCTTCTCATAATTCCTTAAAGTGTCACAGCAGAATGCCTTATCTGTGCGTAATCTGCTTGTATCTGATCTTATTTTTAAGTTTTTAAGACAATGGAATGGGAGTCAATTATTTGTTAGTTAAAAGCTAGAAATTAAGATTTAGTCCATTGGATAATTGATAGTCTGTGGAAATGACCTTGAACGATAATGCTTAAAAATGTAATGGACTCTGTTTAGAAAACTTTTCTTCTAAGGTTTAGCCTTTTGTACCATATGTGAATCTTCATATATGTGTGTTATGGTAAAAATTAGTTAGCTACTATATTATTTATATAATACATATAGTAAAAATTAATCGGCATTATTCCCTTTTTATTTTTTTTTTAATTTTTATTTTTTTAAGATTTTATTTATTTATTTGACAGATAGAGATCGCAGGTAGGCAGAGAGGCAGGCAGAGAGAGAGGAGGAAGCAGGCTCCCTGCTGAGCAGAGAGCCTGATGCGGGGCTCGATCCCAGGACCCTGAGATGATGACCTGAGCCGAAGGCAGAGGCTTTAACCCACTGAGCCACCCAGGCACCCCCCTTTTTATTTTTTTAAAGATGTCTCAATTTATTTGAGGGAGAGCATAAGTGGGGAAGGGGCTAGAGGGAGAGGGACAGAGAGAATCTTAAGCAGACTCCCTGCTGAGCGCAGAGCTCCACATGGGGCTAGATCCCACAACCCCTAAGATCAAAACCTGAGCCAAAATCACAAGACAAGACATCTAACTGACTGAGTGTCCCAGGCATCCCCATTATCTCCTTTTTAGACTCGAGGGAAACACAGTTAAAGACATATTGTTGTAATTTTAAAAGGAATTAGAATATTGTTTTGAAATATGACTTCTGAATCGTAAGAAATTGCCAAACTGTCTTACCAAAATGATTGTACCACTCTGCATTCCCATCAGCGGTGAGTGAGTTTCTGTTGCTCTGATTCTCATTTAGCATGAGGTATTGACAGTTTTTAAAATTTTAGCTGTTATAATGGATATGTGGTAATATCTCATTGTGGTTCAATTTGCATTTCCCCAAGGATTGATGATATTGAGCATCTGAATTCACTAATAAGCATTTTTGAGCACCTACTATGGACAAGTCATAAAAGTTACAGTTCTTAAAGAGGTTGTCTGGGCATTACACATCCTGAAAAACAATACATTGATTACTTGTTCTGTCCAGATAAAGCTATGTTTAGGTGATGTTGTATATGGTAAGTGAATCCAGAAAGGGAAAACTATAGGGGACCTGGCTGGCTCGGTCAGTTAAGCCTCAGCTTTTGGGTCAGCTCATGATCCCAAGGTCCTGGGGTCGATCCCACATCAGGTTCCCTTCTCAGTGGGGAGTCTGCTTCTTTTCTCCCTCTGTCCTTCCCCCGGCTTGTGCGCGCGCGCACACACACACACACACATCCTCTCTTTCTCTCAAATAAATAAATAAAAATCTTTAAAAAATTGTAATTATGCCTTAAGAAAGTCATATAATATTTGTAAAGTATTAAAGTTACTTTGTTTATAAGAAAAAATTTGTTTTGGTCATCTCATTGCTTATAATTTAGCTGAAATGTCTTAAAACTAAAAAATGTTAGCTTGTCTTTCTTAATGACTAATTGTTTAAATGAGGGGAATTGCTTGAGGTTAAGAGAGAAATTTACCAGTATGCAGTTCGGAATTAGGTTTAGTGAAATTGATTCTTTGTCTAGGAACTTACTGTCTTTGAAACTTGATGCATTTATATGTATTGAGAATTTTTCTGTGATTGAAGAAATCAGTGCTCGTTGTTAGTATTATATGTATATTCATTTATGATTTTCATTTGTTTATTTTCAAAACAAATACCAGATTTTTAAAAATGTAGAACTTTTTAAACTTTTCATCTTTAAATTAAAACAGGAGAAATTTGCAGAAATAATAGTTGCCATGTAACTTTCGTGTGGATTTCTCAAGTGTTAACATTTTATGTAATGTCAGTGCAATGACCAACATTAGGAAATTAACATTATGAAATAGTACTAACTAGTTTACAGACCTTATTTGGTTTTTTACTAGTTGTTCCATTGGTGTCCTTTTTATAGTCCAGGATTATATATTGTATTTCATTGCCATTTTGCTCTAGTCTGGCCTTAGTCTGCTCTTAATTGAAAAGTTTGTTAGTGTTACTTTGTTTCTTATGACTTTGATTCTTTTGGAGAATATGGGCCAGTTTTGTTTACTGTCTCTCAATTTGGATTTACCTAATATTTCCTCGTGATTATACTGAGGTTATGCATTTCTTCTTTCCTCCTCGCCACCGCCGCCTTCTTCCTCTCCCCTCCCCCTCCCTCCTCCTCCCTCCTCCTCCTTCAACCCTTCTTCTCTCTCTCTCTCCCTCTTTTTTTTTTTTTTTTTTTTTTTTTTAAGAATACCATAGAAATGATGTGCCCTTCTCAGTGCATCATATCAGGAGACAGTGATCTGGTTATGTCTTGTTGATGGTGATGTCAGCTCTCATCAGGTTAAGGTGGTGTCTGCCAGCTTCATTATAAAGTTTTCCCCCTTTGTAATTAATAAGTATCTTGTGGCTTTTGTAAATTTAAAAGTAAAGTCTTATTAAAGAATAAACTGTAGTATTTAATCCTCCCTTCTAGGTTATCCTGCTGCACTCTTTATGTAGACGGGTGTTACGATAAAAAGATCACTGGCTATGAGAGGTGAAAGACTTGGATGCTTCTGTCTTACCTATAGCTCTTGCTTTGTGAGTTATGTGGCACTTCACTGTTCTAAGTCTCCTGTTAGTGGAATTAATTTTGACCTTGCTCTTCTTAAAAGACTAACGTGAGGATCAGTTAAGTTAAAATATGTGGAATGTCATAAATTACAGATTGCTGTTAGGTTGAGGTAGTAGTAATGTTCTCCTTCCCTGTCCTTACTTGAGCATTCACCTTTTAGAAAGAAGGTAAGCCTTCCTTCAAATCTCATTAACTTGTCTGACTCACTTTCTTTTAACGAAGTGCACTGGGAAGGTGAATGTGGAAAGTGTAACTGGAGCAACACTAAGCATTCTTTTCACCGGCTTTTCTGAGTTAATCGCCCTGCTTCTGGCTACCCCAACTTTTTCTAAGGAATCTAGGCTATATGAGCCTATATAAGTCTTTGGCTTCTGTGGATTCCATGTTGGGCCTTGCGGTGTGGGGAAGAGATGCCTTAAACCTTTTAAGCTGCCTAATTCGTCTTAGGTTTCCAGGGAAACATGGCATGAGTGAAGTACAGCTAAGAGAAAAGTGTCCTTGTCTTTTTTTCTAGGCATGTATATGTTTGCTTGCCTCTACTGTATGTTCCTAATTTTATGGACTTTACACACTAAAAGTTTAGCATACATTTATTAAATTCTTTTTTGCCAGCTCAGGCATGTCATAGAGGATTTAGAATTGAATGTTTCTGCCCTTTCTGTATTTTAAAGACCTGTGGAGCTCTACTTGCCGTCTTACAGGCCAAGGGGCATAAAAAGTGAAGCTATCTGTGCTTCAGTAGTTACCAACTTCACTGTTTTCCCAGTGTTTAAGCCAGGTGCAGAATACATAATGTTATGTATTAGTCTCTTAGAGCTGTCATGACAAATACCACCAACTGGATGGTTTAAACAGTGGAAATTTATTTTCTCACAGTTCTGGAGACTAGAAGTCCAAGATCAAAGTGCTGGAAAATTCGATTTCTGGTGAGGGCTTTCTTCCTGGCTTGTGGACAGCTGTCTTATTGCCAGGTCTCTTTTCTACATGTGGGTGGAGAGAGTGCTCTCTGGTGTCTCTTCTCTTCCTATGAGGACACCAGTACTAGTGGATTAGGGCTCTACCTTTACAAATCTTCCTGAAGGCCCTGTTTCTAAATACAGTCACACTAGAGGTTAGAGCTTGTCTCTGAATTTTGAGGAGATACAGTTCGGTCCATAACACATTATATCACATGAACACAGCTTCTAGGAATCCATATTTCTGACAGAGAGCAAAAAGAAAACACAATGACTCGGTAGGTACTTTTTTGTTCTTTTGTATCTTACTTCTGATGTGAGTATAATTATATGTATAGTAGATATTGGTAAGTCTGCTTTGAGGAAAACAGTGTTTGAATTAATTTTCCCCAAAACTAAATATACACATACTCAGAGGTAAAAATGCACTTCTGGAATATTTTGCTGTTTTGTATTTTCTCCATCAGTACTTCCTATGTTTTAACAACGTGACATGCTTACAAAATGATAGAGTATTTATAGCATACTGGGATACAGGAATAAGGTGCTCTGCCCCAGATCTCACCTGCTTACTGAGGAGGAAGAGAGGCTCTCTCTCAGCCTGTCACTAAGCACATACATGGCACACTGGTTTGGGAATCTCTACTGCTCTTCATTAATGTACATTATTTTAAATACCAAATTATTTTTTGATTAGCAGTTGCATGTTTTTCTCCACAGATAATACAAATATTAACCAATTAGATGTAGAGCAGCTGTGTCTAATATTGTATTCTATGACCATGGAAATAGTCTCTATCTCTGATGTCCAGTATGATAGTTAAAAGCTCAATGTGGCCGTTGAGTGCTTCAAAAGTGGCTAGTGTGACTGATGGACTAAATTTTAAATTTAAATTTAGTTTTAATTAATTGAAATTTGAATAGCCCCCTTTGTAGGGTAGGGTAGGTGGAACAAGTGGAAAAAGCAGTGTGGCTGGTGGCATTAGATAGCATAGATGCAGAGGATAGCCAGATGCTGATCAGTATCTAGGTTTATAAAGAAGAAAATGTAGAATGTAAGTGAGTTTTATCTCCAGTAGTGTCTCCTGAATTTTTTTTTTTTTTGCAGAAAAGATATAACCTACTCTAAAAATATCATTTTGTATGGGTAGTAATAATGGTTAACATTTCTTAGCAGTCACCAAGTGCCAGGTTCATTATCTCACTTAATCCCCTTAACCAGACTTGTGAAGTAGGTCCTACAGATCGGAGGTCTGTGGCTCACAGAAGTCAGCAGCGAGTCTCATGAGTGATACCTGTCACACTGTGACTCAAACACAAGTCTTATTTCAAAATTTATTCTCCTGACTGTTGTACTGTATAACATAGCTTACCATAAATGATCAAGAAAGCTGTGCCCAGGATGCATTAGGAAGGAAGAAATTATCAGAGTGGGGGAATTGCTTTGAAGAAATAGCTATTTCATTTAAACTTATCCTAAAATGTTTCCTCTTTGTCTTCATAATTCTGAAAAATCAGCATTTCTTTAGGTAATTTACTTTGTTTTCCCTGAGGGTTGGTTAGAAATATTGAGAGTGAAAGGATGGGCACTGAACAGGACCAAAGTTCTGCTCAAATTGATCTTCAGTTTTATTATTGTTACTATTATTATTTTGATAATGTTAATATCTTGAAAGATAAGGCACTCTGATTATAGCTCAGGGACCTGTGTCAGAATGGTTTCTGTTACAAGTAATAGAAAACCCTTACTTGGCTGTTTTAAATAGTTAGGAGATTATCTCACAAAACAGAAAATCCATGGACGAGCAGACCTCAGCCACAGTAACTATCAGTTCTGGGGCTCTGCTTTTCTTTGATTTTCTTCACTCCTTTAATCCTCATCCTGATAGCACAATCCCTGTAGCAGTTCCAGATGTTATATCCAAACGGACATCCAGTGGATAAGGAGTTTAAAATAAAAAAAATTTATTGTAGAAATTCTCAAACTAGGCAAGACTATAATAACCTCTGTGTATGTATCACTCAGTTTCAACAATGATCAATTTAGAGCCACTGTTACTTAACTATATTCCATCCCCTGTCTCCTTGATGTGTTCTTAAGAACCAAAAAATGCTGTTCAGAAGTCCTATTAAAAAAAAAAAATGGCAGGGAGTTTTGGCCTCCTGTGATTTTCCCAGACTACTCAGGACCCACCTTTTGGGGTTAAGTATGGGGTCCAGCCTTCCTTAAAATACTCTGTAGGTAGGTGGGATCCTGAAAAGGGGGAAAGGCAGATAGGAGGAAGAGGCAATGAACAATACCTTCTCTGGAAATACTTTATAATTTATTTGGCTCATCTTTAATACTACTTTTAAAAAAACACAATTTGGTTGGTTGATTGGTTAGGTTGGAATTCTTGGGTGGGGTCACATGGGAGCTACCTTGTGACTTGGTTTTTTTAGGTGGTTTAAAAATGCAGCTTCACCTATTGGTGATAAATTTTAAGGAATTGATTCCTGTTGATCAAACTGACAAGAAACCAAGCTTATCTGTTTGTTAATGCATAGTTAACTAATATATTTGCAAGAGGTAAACTATAGTCTATGAAGAAGACATAATAGGTACAGAGTCAAAAGAAAGAGAATTGTTATTTCCATTGTACAATGAAGTACTGTTAATATTATGTCCAAAAGGTGGTCTTTAAAATAACTATTTCTCTTGCTTTTAGTGGCATTTATTTTCAACTGGCTTGGATTTTGTTTATCCTTCTGTATCACCAATACCATAGCTGGAAGGTATGGTGCCATCTGTGGATTTGGACTTTCATTGATCAAATGGATTCTTATTGTTAGGGTGAGTGTTTTAATAGCCTCTATCACTTCTATCTCTAAAATTAAAATTTATAAATTTAAAAATTTCTTGTGTGGTTCACAGATGTTTCACATATATGGATCAATTATTTTGAGACTTATTCTTAACTTTTATACTTATTATTGTAGTGATCTCTGTGGTGTGAACATTCTGTAACTTTATTACATGAGAGCTTGTTACTAGGTGGAAAGAGCTTTGAAGTAAAAAATTTGAGTTTGACTCTTATTTATATCAGTGTTTTAACTGTATGTTTTTAAGTTGTTTTGAGCATTTCTTCATAATAAGCTGGTAATACTGCCTGTTAGGATTTCTGTGTGGTCTAGAGGTAATACTGTTGAAGCACATGTCCAGTTGCTGCACAAATGCAGGTGCTTGGTAAACCAGGGCTGTGACTCGTGTGATAGAACGCATGCATGCCTACTGTCCGTTAAAACAGAACATTTTCTTTTGGTTAGTGAAATTCTCAAGGATTTAATTATCTTTTTCCTTTTCATAACATTAAGAGCTCAAAAGTTAACTAAGACCTCCTAGGTAGCTCTCAGAAGTTTTTTTCCCTTTTGATCCTTCTCCACCTTTCTTATTTCCCTGTTGTTCTGGAATTTACCTTCTGTCTGTTTCTTATCACTTACAAGACGGGATGTAGAGAGATAATGCTAAGTCCTTTTCTTTTTCTCTTCTCAGCACCTTGTCCCAAAATAATTTTTCATAACCATTCCATGGTAGTATTATTATCATAGTCTTCCCCAGCTTTTTCCCTTTGTCTCTCAAAGGCCCTTTTTAGCTTTTTTTTATAAAGCCTTATCCCTGGTTTCTTTGGGATAAGGCCTGGGAGAATGATCAAGAGTGGTTTTGGGGCACCTAGGTGGCTCAGTAGGTTAAGCATCCAACTCTTGATCTCAGTTCAGGTCTTGATCTCAAGGTCATGAGTTCAAGCCCCACATTGGGCTCCATGCCCCGTGTTGGTCCCCACACCACAGAGATCACTATACTACACTACATGACATTGTCACTTAAAAAGAAAAAGTGGTTTTATTGTTTTATTGTTTTGATAAGTTTTCTTAAATGTAACCCACATATCTCAGTGCTATTGTACAATTGATAAAATGCTTAATTTCTACAAATCATATTATTTAAACATTGATTTCTAACTGAATGAGTCACATCCTCCTAAAATTTTCGATAGAATCATATACTAAAATGTCAGCTTTACTTAAGTGCTGCAGGCCTTCAGTTATGCACCTAGATCACCACATTGATTTTAAAAAAACTGTAGGCTTAACGTGTTTCTTCCATTGTTTTGAAGCCTACCACTTCTCAGAGTGTTAGTAATCTTACCAGACCTTGGCTCTGTTCAGACCAGATTATAGGTTTTGGTTATTAATGCAGTGATTCTTGGGTAGTACCTGTGACTTGCCTTCTTCCCAGATGATCAGAATCTGAGCCAGTGTAAGAATAGCCCCTTGACAGATTCTTTTTCTAATTTCATTTTTAAAAATATGAGGTGGATTCTCACCGTGAGCATAAATCTGTTAAGGTGTTAGGGAGCACACAAAGATAAAGCACAATCCCTGCTCTTACAGAAGTGATTACTAGAAAAACCTCAAAAGAGTTGAAGCTAGATGTGTCTAGTGATTATTATTATGTCAGTAATAATATTACTACTAACTATAACTATATTATGTTAGTAATAATAACTATTATTCAAATGGATCTCTCATCGTAGTCACGGAACACAAAAATGATTTGAGGACTGCTTTCTCAACTCTCCTAAACTTAATAGTTTGTGTATTCTGGAGTCATTTAAAAAAAAAAAAAAAAGAAGAAGTCCAGTCCGTAATATGCAACCTATGCTTTCAGGGTATTAGGGCCTAATTCTCTCATAGTACCCCTAGTTGAGAGGCAGTTGTTTATCTGGTAAGTAATGTGATGTGATAAGATGGGAAACCTAAATTCAAAGACTGGGGATTCTCAGAGTTTTCTGACGTATATATTAGCATCAAGTTTGGTCACCAGAACTGTTTCATTTCCCTTTGAAATACCACTACTGAGGGGCATGAGGCCAGCTCAGTCTGAAGAGCATGTGACTCTCTGTCTTGGTGTTGTGAGTTTGAGCCTCACGTTGTGTGTAGCGATTACAAATAAATAAATAAGCTTTGGCGGGGGGAACCCCACAAAATGTGCTTTAAAAAAAAAATACTGCTATTGGATTAAGGTTAATATGCCTTTGGTGTATACTGAGAACTGATACAAGAAAAAGATTTTTAAGAATCTTTTTTGTCGAATAGTAATAGCCGCCTTTCATTGAATACGTGCTGTGTTTCTAGCGTAATTCATTACAAACGCCAGGTTCTTGATTCCTACTTGCATCAGTGACGCTCATGATAATCCAGCCACTTTGTTGATGATAAAGCTGAGACTAAAAAAAGTTGAGTGAGGGACGCCTGGGTGGCTCAGTTGGTTAAGCAGCTGCCTTTGGCTCAGGTCATGATCCCAGCGTCCTGGGATCGAGTCTCGCATCGGGCTCCTTGCTCAGCAGGAGCCTGCTTCTCCCTCTGCCTCTGCCTGCCATTCTGTCTGCCTGTGCTCGCTCTCTCTCCCTCTCTCTCTGACAAAAAAAAAAAAAAAAAAAAAGTTGAGTGAGTTGCTTGCTATCCCAAAGGTTGATGATTCGAATCTAGCTTGGTCTCAATTCAGTGCCTGTTGTCCTAATTCTGTCCTGCCTCTGTGACCCTGCACTTTGACTGCTTTACAAGGCTGGAAGCGGTAAATGCCCTGTGGAGTGCTGAGAGGAAGGTTTTCTTCTCAAAGCCTGGTGTTTTGTTTTATTAGGCAGTAAGTAATTTATAAATTTATAATTTATAAATCATAGCTTTTCTTTTTGTTTTTGAGTTCGCATGACACTCAGATTTAGTGTAAATATCTCTCACTGATTCTGGTATTATTTCTAAGGCTTTTGGTGTTTTTTATTGTTTGTTTAAAAATGAATATGTGTTTTGCTAAAAACTAACAACGCTTTTTGAAAGTAGAATGTAAATAATAAACTACTGGTGTTATATTAATAAAATAAAATTAGATAAATTCTTAGTGTCAGTTTGGAAAACTTTATTTTCCAAAGTTTGATTTTTGCATCCTGTGATTGGCCAATTAACATGATTTTTACTCATTGAATAACCCCAACTTGGCTCAGCGCTCTGACTATAGGTATTTTAAAACATTTTTGCTCACTCAGTAATGAGCCCAAAAGCTTATTTAGGTTATCCATTTTACATAGTGAGTCTTTCTTTGACTTCAAGGTGAAAGTGATTTTATTTTTTCATTTGGGAGTAAATAAAGACTAACTTTGGCAAATATTTTTGGTGAAGAATGATGTTCTTACTTTCCTGGTTGCTTCTTGCCAGGTACTATTATTTATTAAGTATTTTCTACAATATATTTAAAAATTAGAAAGTTAAAAATGTATTGCCTTGGTTCTTTATTTCTTTTCGTTCTTATAGACTCTAAAGCCTATATGAAAACCTTCTATTTCTAATTATTAGTCACTTGATTAAAATGTGTAGTGCAGTCCTACTTTACCAGCTATATTTCCCCAATTGTTTAGTTCTCCCTTGTACATATTTTAA
Organism: Lutra lutra; assembly: GCF_902655055.1. Lineage (NCBI taxonomy): Eukaryota > Metazoa > Chordata > Mammalia > Carnivora > Mustelidae > Lutra > Lutra lutra. The sequence goes on from NC_062280.1 coordinate 172,565,826, forward strand.
AGATGTTGAAGTGTGTGGGATCTGCATCTATAATGGTACTTTAGAAATTTTAATTTTTGAAATTTCTAAAACCCTAAGCTGGTAATTTAGATTATGGTTCATTTATTAATTGTAAACACTTCCTGTAGAAATACTTAAAAGGTTTTAAAAAACAAATCATTAGTACATATGCTTCCTAAATAGTGTTGTTATTTACAATTTGTAAGTACTTTGGTTATTACAAACCTATAGGATTTTTAAACTTTTGTGGAAATTACCAATGAATAGTTGGAAGTAGTTACCAAAATAAAGTTCGAGGTACTTTTAATTTCAGATTTGAGGGCAAATCCCCATTTGACAAAGTTATTTTTAGTTAAATCGGATTCAGTTTGGAGGCCAATGAATGGAAACAGAGTAAATAAAACAAAGTAATTTATAGTAGTTTTAGACTAGGTTATATAAAACACTTTCAAAAAATAACTATTTGGAACATTGTTTAGGTGCTAAAGGGTAATAGGGAAGAATTAATTATCTGAAGTAACTGAAGAAAATTAGATTGGCTTAAAAAAATTTTTTTTTAAATAATAAATCATGACATCCAGAGGCTAATCAAGGAAAAGATACCTATGTTCAGTATCATCAAACTCTGCCTTCCAGCTGCCTGTTTATATTCTCATTTCACAGAGAGTATAAAACTGTCTACCATGGTCACTAATAAGAACTGTTGAAATGCCACTTCAAGGTTCATTTAGCTGTTCGCAGCTCACTGTTGGGAACTGAATACTGGAGCATCTAGTTTGAAAATAAAAAGAGTAATGAGTTGGGGGTCTTTATGTGCCTAGGATTCTTGGCAGTGATTAACAGTAGGGGGTGTACAGAAGGTCAAAAGCTCTTCTTTTTAGAGGTCAGGCGAACATCCCCATCTGATAAGATTAAACTAATGTGGCTTTTGGTGTTAATATCTAAAGCAGCGGGTTGCTGTAGTGTGTTTGGGATGGTAGTTGTGGCTTTGAGGGATTATGAAAAAAGAACTGACATGTGAACTCTTTAATGAGAAAGTTGGATTCAGATATATAGATTTTACCTTTCTTACAATTTTGAAACTGGTTTTTGTTTCTAAAATATTTTGTATAAGTTTGTTATCATACATAAGATTTTAAAGTTTGTTTCCTCAAATAATTATGTATGTCATTAAGCATCTTTTTCCTCTTTGTGTTGTTTTAAGTGCAAGAGATGATTTGAAGTAAATTGTTCTGAAATTGAGGTTGATTTATGATTTTCAAATTTAGGTATATAAATATGGTTAATATATTTATGTTCACTCCATAGTTTTCTGATTATTTTACTGGATATTTCAATGGACAGTATTGGCTTTGGTGGATATTTCTTGTACTTGGTAAGTTTATTTCTAATGCATTTCAACTTTGAATTTGCATTTAGTTTAACTTTGATATTTCCCCAGATTGTAAGATGTAAATACATTGTGTTGAAACTTAACGTGGAAATAAATTTTTTTACTGTAAAATTCTCATATCCAGATACCTAATATCATCTCAGCTATTGGGATAATTAATTATACATTGCACTCTAGATTTCTGATTGAAAATCCAGAGTCTGTCAATTTAAAAAATCAGTAGTTGGATGATAATTGAATGTCGCAGAACTTGAAATCCTGAAATGATTTAAAAAATTGTCTTCAGCATTTATTTTGGAAAATATACACGCATAATTTCTTTGAACAATCCTAGGATATGTTGAGAGTAGGATAGTTGGATGTTCTATGCATTTTCTTACTTTTGGAGTATTGAAACATTCTTTATACTTTTGAAATGTACCCTGCATTAATCATTAATCAGCCGGGCATAAGGAAGGGCTTCATGCCCAATGATCACAGTACTTCTGTTGGGTTTTCTTTTTACAAGGCATGTCTTTTTATTAATATTGATGAATTTTATGAATTTCCAATTTTTGTTCTAGTGATTTTCACTTTAGATGTATGATAAGTTAGTCTCAAAATCACGTAATGCCTTTAATCTACATTTCAGATTTATTTACTGACATGAAGAATATCCTCTCTTCTGAGGTTTAAAAGCCCACATTTCTTTAGTAACATAATTGTAACAGAAAATATTGGCATTTCAGTAGGTGGCAGTGTTCTCATTGAGTTTTTGTTCATTCCTGGTGTTGGATCTTTAGGATCTTTAGGAAAGCAAATTCTTAGTGATCAGTTAAGGTCAGTAAAGATCCTGTATTCTTTCTCTTAACAATTAATAGTGAAATTATTCTATGATTTTGTTAGGAAGCCAGACTCTTAAAAGGGTTTAGACAGTTTTTTGTGTTGTTAATTGTGTTCTTACTCCTGAATTTTGTGCCTGTTACTGAGTTTCTTACTTAAAAGTGAAAAAATACAAAAAGTCTTTTAAGTATTTAAACATATTAAATAAGTATATTTGCTTCTAAATATTGTAAGGATTGAATGTTAGGAGGACAACTATAGGCCCCAATGAAATGCAGAGGACCACCCCATTTCCACATCAGAACCACAGTCTAGCATTTAGGGAATTGTGAAAATTTAATCTGTGGTGAAAATGTTCCTCTCACATACACCCAGAAGAATGTTGAGTACATTGTAGAACACCGAGAAACAATAGCTGCTGAATGATTGGTTTCTAGATAGGAACTGGCTTATTTTAGAAAATGCCTGAGCAGGACAAAATAGTCTTAGAAACAGCAATTTTCATAGACAAAAGTAGGGATTTCACAAATAATTTTGGTTTATATTTTTCAATAATACTTGTACATTTGGATCACAATACCATTATCTTTGAACAGCATCTGGAAGAACATGAGCATGGAAGTCAGAGTGGGAGTCACAAATGGAAGGAGTGAGGATATGGGAAGCAGATGGGCTCAGATTTAGCTAAAATTTATACCACTCGCTTAAGTCATTATTTGTGTATCTTCTGTCCTTTCTCTTTATTATAACCATGCTTCTTTTTTTAGTGCTTTGGTTACTGTCTTGGAGTTGGGGTACAAATTTAGTTTGGGAGTTTGCATTTTAAATTGACAGACTTTTGGTGAGGAAAGTTGCATGCATGTATATCTTAACGTTTTTCTGTTTTTGTTTTGCCCCCACCCATCATCTAGTTAAAAATTTACTGAAGTTGTTAAATGTTTCCCTTAGAATTCTGTGTTTAAAAAGTGTATCAAGGAATTTACTAATAATGCTAATGCTTTTTATACTTTGCTAATATTTTCCATCTGAAACTTTGAAGAATTTCACTGGCATTGTTTTATTAATTAACTAAGGATACCTGTTATGTAAATGGTTGTTATTTTAAAAAATCCTGTTATAGAGAATACTAAGATAGATAGAAGATCTGTCCCACATCGTTAAAGAAATCACTAGAGTGGTTGCTTCCCAATTCTTTCCTGATTCTTCTTATCTAAATTTGTATTACAAATTAATCTTTTATTATTACTTGAAAATAAGAATTAATAATTAAATTTTTATTTAAATAACTTGTATCTTCAAATACAGATTTCAAGGATGACAGGCACTTGATATTGGTAGACAGGCTTATTGGTTTTATCCCACAATTGTTAGCAAATTACTTGCATATATTCTTTCTTGAATAACTTATATCAGTAAATATGTGTTAGTTTGCTTAGTCGTTATATTAATTGAAAAGTTTCATATAAAAATGGATTTCCCTGAGTTAAATCAGCTTAAATGCATTAGGTATCTTTGCCATTTTAAGAAATCATGGAATAAATGTATATTTTTGTGTAATTCTGGATTTTCATGGCTGAATTTGGTTTACTTTAATTTTTATTTAAATTTAGATACATCTGGACTTAACAAATTGAAAGAATTTGGGAAGGCAGTAAACTTGTATTATGTTTTTTCGTGATTTTATCATTATAGTGTAAAATATCATGGAACGAATAGAATTTTACAGATTAAATTCCTTAAGCCAAGAGGATCTTGTTTATAATTGTCTATTTTAAATTGATGCCCTCTCTGAATAAGAACATAATGCAGCTGTATTATTTTAACGGTTTCAGGCCTGCTGCTTTTCTTCAGAGGATTTGTTAATTATCTAAAAGTCAGAAACATGTCTGAAAGTATGGCAGCTGCTCATAGAACAAGATATTTCTTCTTATTATAGAGGTAAGAAATATATATTAAATCCATTCCCTTCAGATATTCATTTTCACCAGATGAATATTATGTGTACTTTTGTTGGTTACTTAATGTTAGCATATTTAATATGTCGTTATATTGTTAACAATCAACTAATTAAGATTTAGTAAGTTGTGAACTTTTTAAGATTTTTTAAAATTGAATTTCATAAATTTTAATTTTTAAAATATATGATGAATAAAAAACTTTAGGTCAGACTTTCTAAACTTATTTTTTAAGGATTAACCACAGGATATAAGTAACTATTAGCACACAATACAAAGGATAAAAAAACAAAATACAACAAAGCACTTACACAGAAGGGATGGGGATTTTGTATAAAACAATGAGAAATCCAGACGTGGTTTAAAAAAAAAAAATTGTGGTTGAAAAGAAATTTTCCATGCACTGATCTTAAAAAAAACTGGATCAAAGAATAAAAGTTGTGTGAAGAAAGTAGGAGCTCTGATAGTTTCCTTAATGTCTGTCAGTTTGTATCAACAACGAAGGCTTCAACTTGAATAAATGGGAATAAAGAAATGAGCAGAGGTTGTCTTACTAGTTATCCAGTGAATTTCTGGAGGCTGCATGCAGCTCGTTAGTAGTTTCTGCACATGAGGAGACCTCATATCTCTGTTTTCTATAATAGACTATTTTTGTTATTGAAATACACTTAACATACAGTATATTAGCTTCATGTGTACAACACAGTGATTTGACATTTGTGTATTTTGTGAACTGCTCACCACAATAAGCCTAGTTACCATTTGTCACCATACAGAGTTAATGCAAATACGGTATTACTGACTGTATTCCCCATGCTGTAATTTATGTCCCCATGACTTACTTGTTTTGTGACTAGAAATTTGTAGCTCTTGATCCCCTTCACTCATTTTGCCCCCCATCCCCAAACTCCTTCCCGTTTGATAGCTACCACTCTGTTCTTAGTATCTATGAGTATAGGTGTTGTTTTATGTTATTATTGTTTTGCTGTGCTTGTTGTTAATTGAACTTGTAAGTGGAATCATGCAATATTTGTCTTTCTCTGACTTCTTTCACTTAGCATAATATCCTCAAGGTCCATCATACTGTCACAAATGGCAAGATCTTTTTTATGGCTGGGTAGTATTCCATCCTGTATATGTATTCCATATATATGAGTACTATTACATCATACATAGATCATATATATGAGATACATATATAGATCGATCTATCTATCTATCTATATAGAACGTACACATACCCTGTATCTTTATCCATTCATCTATTCATGGGCACTTAGGCTGTTTTCCATATGTTGGCTTTTGTAAATAATGTTGCAGTTAACAGGAGTGCATCTATCTTTTTGAATTAGTATTTTCGTTTTCTTCAGATAGATAGCTAGAAGTAGAGTTGTTGGATCATAGGATAGTTCTATTTTTAATATTTTGAGGAAACCCCATACTGTTTTCTAGAGTGGTTGCCTCAATTTACTTTCCCAGCAACACTTTACAAGGTTTCCCATTTCCTCATGTCCTCACCAACATTTGTTTCTTATCTTTTTATTATAGGTGAATATTCTGACAGGAGTGGTGTGATAATCTCATTGTTTTTCATGTGCATTTCCCTCATGTTTAGAGATATTGAACTTCTTTTTATGTGCTTGATGGCCATCTGTATGACTTTGGAATACGGTCTATTCAGATCCTCTGTTCATTTTTTTTTTTTTTTAAGATTTTATTTATTTATTTGGCAGAGATCACAAGCAGGCAGAGAGGCAGGCTTACCCACTCCCTCCCCCACCACCCCGAGCAGAGAGCCTGATGCGGGGCTCAATCCCAGGACCCTGGGATCATGACCTGACCCGAAGGCAGAGGCTTTAACCCACTGAGCTACCCAGGCACCCCCTCTGTTCATTTTTTAATTGGATTGTTTGGTTTTTTAGTTATTGAGTTGTATGGGTTCTTTTTAACTATTTTGGATATTAACTCCTTACTGGATATATGACTTAGAAATATCTCCTCCCTCTATACTATTTTTATTTTTTTTAATTTTATTTATTTTTATTATTATTATTTTTTTTTTTTTTACTATTTTTAAAGCAAGTGCCATATACTTCCTGTCTATAAGTGACTTGAACTTTTAAAGTATTTGAAATGCATAAGCAAAGTGTCTGCTAAAACACTTCTAGATGTATCTACAAGTACAAAATGTTTCCAACTTACTATAACTGTTCTTTTGGTAAATAAATTGTATGGTTTGGGATTTGATTGCTTAAACTTTATAACATAGGAGTTTTACATAATCTAATATAATTTAGTTATTTCTGCTGAAGAGAGTACAGTTGTATTTCTGGAAAATTAAAGTATCCTTTTAAATATTCTTTTACCTCTACGTAGAAGGTGTCACATTTTCTTTTTAATTACTAAAATGTCTTTGCAAGCAGTAACAGTAAGAGTGTATCAATATGTAAGATAAAAGGCAAAGTAATTTTCTCTTAGTATTCGGTGTAATTATCTTATTTGCATTTTCAGGAGCCTAAAACTTAATGTAAATATTTTCTAGATGTTTTCCTTTAGGAGCTTAAACTTTGGAATATGTTCTGATATATTCTGTTTTATATTATCTTTACCAAAAGAACATTAGATACTTGATGTAATACTGTTATAAAATGTTTTTTATTATATTATCATGTAGACAATTGCAACTTAATATACTATAAGACTAATTCTCTCTTTGTCCCTAGACTGCATCGACCAGACATTCTTTTCTTAAACCAATGTGAAATTTCCAGATCATCTGTAAACCTACAACTTTAATAGGATAGAAGACTACTAAAAGCAGAAGACAAATTAGTGAAGAAAAGATAGATCTTCAAAATTGAATGGCAGGATGGTTTATGCTTAAAAGCCATTTCTGTTCATTCTCTTAAATATTTTAAATTTCATTTGTTTTGCACATTTGCATATGTGCCCATGTAAAAGATTTGCATATACTTGAAAGAAACTATAAAGTTGTAGCAGTAAAGTCCAGTCATATTTGGTTAATCAGTGTTTGATATAATTGAAAGGGGTGAGTGAGAAACAGTCTTCCAGCATGTAAATGCCATTGACTTCTGACCTGACATTTAGTATAATAAAAATGAAGTTATTAACCATGTCAAATGCTTTAGTTTCTGGCTCCTAGATTCATCTAGTAACTCTACACATGAAATGCCCTTTGTTATATATAGTTTTTTGAAAACTGCAGTGCTGATTATAGAAAAGCTTTGTCAGATTTTTGAACATGATATTTACATTATTATTTAGCAAACTCTTTCTGTAAATAACCATGCATAAATTACTTTCTGCATTGTTTTCTTAGAAACTGTGTCTGGATATCTTTTCAATTAATTTAAAATTAAGTGAACTTAATATATAGAAAAAATCTGGATGTTAAAGATAGTTTGTTTTAGGACAGATTTTAAGAAGATATGGGTATTCCACATGTCCTTTAGGAGAACATCTTTTTGTTGTTTTCTTTTTAAGGGACATGCCAGGTTTAGGGATTCTCAGTTGAGAAGTTTGTTTTTTAAGATTGCCATCTTAGAGAGTCTTGTAGGAAGAGATTGTATTAGATATTATATTTATTTCATTTAAGACACTTTTGAAAATTAATTTTCTGAATAAGATATTCTCATTTGCATTTGTCTTTTAAAAAGCCAATAAAAGTATCTTTCAATTTTAATTGTAATAATTTTTTCTTTAGATGTTTAGTTTGTTAAATGAAACAAATCAGAACTTGTACTAATAGCTTCTTGCTTTATGATTGTAGAATTAACATAAAATCATATCTTGAATTAAGATATGCAAAATAATCTGTTTTCAAGTTACAGAAATGTGTCTGTGGAAAATGGGAGTGTGGTGTGTGTGTGTGTGCGTGTGGTAAGAGTATGCGTGTATGTGACCATTACTACAACTGGAATCTACACTCACAAGCTACTACATTTTGCAAATCATTTTATGTCTCATCTGTTTTCAGTTCTATTTTTGTTTTTGAATGCCAACATTAAAAATGATGGGAATTACATCATCTTTTAAACTTAAAAATCATTTAATACAGCTACAGAGAACATATAAAATTGGTTGTTTATAATTAGATACTGACTACTACTAAAAGATACATCTAAAACTATTCAGGGACATTTTTCCATTTCTGAAAAAATAAATTATGCTTTATAACTTCTTTTGTATTTCTCTGTATTTTCTGATTTATTTCATTGTCTTTGATAAATAAAACATGCAGTTTTGTTTTGCTAATTGAGCCTCCTATTTTTTTGTTTTCTCTCACTCATTCTCCTTCCTTACATAGAATTTTTGTTGTTTGTTGAAGTACCTCTGTACCCCTTGAAGTCAAACTAGCATGGGGGTAAAGAAAAAATATTTAGTTGCCTGATTTGGAAGTTAAAATTAGAATGTACTTATAAGAAATGGAATCTCATGCTAGATTTCTTCTCTGTCTCATATTAACTTTCTGTCGACCTATACTTCATTTTTGTGATAACTTTTAAGTGAAATTAAGCTATCATATATGGTAATTGTAGATTACTAGATGAGCTATCACATCACTTTACAAAATTTATTATTTTAGTTTTTGTGGTGTGTATCCTTGTTTCTGAATATGGATGTGTCACTTTTGATCCAATATCAAAAACTTCACGTTTTGTTTTGATTTTTCTCCCCCGTTAAATCAAATGTCCATGTTACCTGATCTCCTATAATTGGTACAATTCAGTGGTAGCCTTAAATCTCATCATCCAGTCAGGGGCATAGAATATTATTTTTAAAACTTTAACGTTCTCTTCCAGATCTATCAAGTTCTACATACTTCCTTCATTTCCTGTGAGCTTGGATAAAAGAGCTGCTATTGTGTTTTGGGGATGCTTAACTGTCTTTGCACTCTGTCTTAAAGTTTGCAAATCAGAATCTTTGATAGGGTGTCTAAATAATTTTTGAAAGAATATGACCTGGGGCTTGGAAGTTAATGCAGATATTTATTAAATTATTTTTATTACGTTTGAACAAGCTAGTTAGGACTAGGAGAATCCATTTTTATGTATTATATGAAATCAACTGAACTTAAGGTAAAAATACATTTTTCTGTATAGTGTGTTCAGGCTTGAAATTAGAAATTTAAAATTAAAAGGCAAATCTTAATTATACTCGGTTAAAATAAAAATTTCTCTTTAATAGAAAAAATACTAATCTCTAGCCTTTTGAGTCTGTAAGTTATCTCCCATGCCTTTGAGGTGGTTCAGAAATTTTAACCTGTTAAGACAATAATCACTAATACTCGAGCAGAACCACCCACAACAGGAAAAGTGAAATCCAAAAAGCCCAGCTGGAGAAAAAAATTAGGGTTTTTTAATTTAACATTTTTCTTTTCAACTGGTCTGTAGTCCCCCAAAGCACAAAAATAACGAGAGTGCATCTGATCCTGTATTTAACTGGAATGACGTATGTCCTCAGTTTGTCCTCAGCCCTGATTATTTCTGTTTTCTCAGCTTAAATAGTGCCTCCTCTCTCGAAAGTGTCCTAACTTAGAGAATAAATTACATGATCACCCTATGTATAACTCTGTCTTTACTGAGAAGTGACTGCCTAAACCCACTGCCCTTTGAGAAAAGGAACTGGAGTATTAGGTCAGAAGCTAATTACTGTCACAGCCTTTCCTAGCCAACCCATTTGTCTAGCCTGTAGAATATGCATAGTTTTTTGTTTGTTTTTTTAAATAGAAGTTGTATTGGAATGATTTCCAGCTTATGGTAAACAGTAAAGGATGAGCTTTTATATTTTAAAACTGCTGTTAAATGTTAATTTAATTGTTTACTCTCAAGTAGTCATATGAGATGTTAGTGTATTATTTTTAAAATCTCCTTCTTGATAAAGTTCAACTGTTAGATGATAATGTGCCAATTACTATTATAGGAATGTCCTTGCCGTATATAAAACGTGCTGACATGTGTTTTGCTTATTAATAAAGTTCTATAGATGTGGAAATGTGAAACTGTGCATCCTTTTGAAAATCAGTGTTAGATTCACAACATATCGCCATCTGAGCCTCACAAAATGTTTAAATGGTAGATCTCATTTGAGATGAAAACAACTGGCATGGAATTAAGTTAGAGTATGGAACAATATTAAACTTGCCTCAGTAATCTGAACGTTAGGAGATGGTTCGAGTTTAATACATGCCAAAAAATCGCCTTGTGGAAATTTATGTTCATTGCTACTTTGCAGAATATCAGTGGTAATATGGGCTTGTATTTTCATTTGGGACATAAGACGTACAATGCAAAAACTTCAAATTATTTAGAAGACAATCAAAAAGCTCATTCCATACTTGATAAAGTTTTTTAAAAATGTTTATTTTGAACTCAGCATGCTTGGTTGTTTTAACTTTTCTTTGTTTTTTTCCCCCCAATTTTATTTATTTGTCAGAGCAGCAGGCAGAGGGAGAAGCCGGCTCCTGGAGCCCGATGGCAGAACTCCTCCCAGGACCCTGGGATCATGACCTGAACCGGAGGCAGATGCTTAACTGACGGAGCCACCCACGGCACCCTTAACTTTTCTTTCTTGATATTTTCAGCTTAGCTTTCATTCTTCTATTTTTGTTTTGAGAGATTGAGCTTTTAAAACCCACTTGATTTTCATGAAAACCATAAAAAAAATCCAGTAGCTAAATACAGTATTACTTTTTTTTAAAAGATTATTTCAGAGAGAGAGTTGGGGAGGGGCAGAGGAGAGAATGTCAAGCAGACTCCTGACTGAGTGCAGAGCCCAGTGCCGGGCCCGATCTCACCACCCTGAGAACATGACTTGAGCTGAAACTAAGAGTCGGACGCTCAATGGACTGAGTCACCCAGGCTCCCCTAGAGTATTCCTTTTGTGGCAGTTGAGGTTATGGAAGGCCAAAATCATACACTTCTGGTTCTCAGAAACTTAGAGGTGGTTTCTCTATCTCTCACTCTTGGAAGAAGAGTCACCGTATTACTTTCCCACTCCCATTTGTGTTTGTTTTACTTAGGTCAACATTTTACCTTCAGTGACACAAGAAGGGATATAGGTTATCCTTAACAGCATAATAACTTCTTTTAGCTTTACCAGAAACATAGCAAAATTAGCAAGTAAAACAACAGTTTAACCAAAGCTCAGATGAAATCTGGAGGAACCTCAGGAGGAGGTTCCTGAGGAGGAACCTCAGCACACAGATTATGAAAAGTAGCAGATAACCTTGTTGGAAAGTATAGGCTCTTCAGAGATTCAAGAACAGTACTTGTACGCAAATCCCTAGTGTGGAAATAAATTTATCATTCCTTTCCCATCAAACTTAGCTTCTCAGCCATCTGAATTCCTGCATGTTGGTGATTTGGTTTGCTTAGGCAATTGATGGGATTTGGGCTCTAAAATTTTTAATTTTCATCTTATTCAGAGATAAGACCTCAAGACTTTTTTTTTTAATTAAGTAGGCTCCACGCCCAATTTGAGGCTTGAACTCCTGACCCTGAGATTAAGAGTCGCATGCTCTATCAACTGAACCAGCCAGACACCCCAAGACTTAAAAACCCTTAATTGCTAGTAAGCATTGGTGATGGAGTAAGTGTGAAGTATCACTTCCTAAATCCAGATTTTAAGATGACCAGCAGACTATGGGAAACAGCATCAGTTCATTGAGAGTTACAGACTTTTAAAAGATAAGGGAGTCTTAACATTTCCTTAATCCAGTGGGATCTTCAGGGATGAATTTTTTTTTTTAACTTATTTTTATTATTTTTATTTGTTTTAGAGAGGGAGGGGAGGGGCAGAGGCAGAGGGAGAGAGAGAATCCCAAGCAGGCTCTATCTATGTCCAGCATGGAGCCCTTAGGGCTCAGTCCCACAATCCTGAGATCAGGACCCCAGCCAAAATCAAGTCAAAATCAAGAGTCGGACACCTAACTGAGCCACTCAGGGGCCCCTCCAGGGATGAACTCTAGATTGAAGGATTCTTAGGACCTCTTCTTTAGAGCTGGGATTGTTAATTCAAAATGGCGCATTATAATCAACTGGAAGTTTGAGGGAAATTAACATTCTAGCCTCCATTACCAGAGGATCCAGTGCAGTACACCTGTCCTGTAATGGCACATTTCCTTCCCAAGTTTGAAGTTCTGGAATTTTGGTCTGGTAGAAATCCACTCCTTTTCTTTTTCATCATTGTGTGCTCTCTGTAGCTAGCTCCTTGTACATAGCTGATGGAGAAGTACAGTGTTAGGCTCAATGTATCAGAGTTCTTTCAGGGAAAGGGAAAGGCACATAAAACAGATCTTAAAGAGTTAATGAGCATTTTTTTAGTTCTTTATGACCTCTTTGAATAGAGTGTTTCTGGTTTTCAGGCCTTTATCCACACAACCTGGCTTCACAGAGCAGTGTGGGAGTGTTGGAACAGAATAGAAGTGTTGGTTGTTTTCTCCGTAATCCTGAAAGTGAGCAGAATTGGATTAATATTCACATAGTTGATTTTTCCTGCCTCAAGAAATGTAACTTCATTCTACTAGCACCTTCCTTCCTCTCTCGTTGAGGAACCTCTGGATTATTAAGAGAAGCAGCTTTACGCAACAGAAAGACTGGGTTTTGGAGCCGGGCTAACTAACCCTGAACTCCAATGTCAACTTCCACGCAAGCACAAATTTCCTTAACCAAAGCCTCAGTTGCCTCACCCGTTTGCTGGGAAGTGCAATATGTTGGGAAGGTTAGGTGAGAATTATGCAGAAGGAAGAGGCATTCTGACCACTTTGCTTACTGTGTTCCCTGACCAGACTGCCGTGTCAGAAGATGCCTCAAGGATTTGAAATAAACCCTTGCCTGATGTGGGCCTTGCACTGGCTGAGAAGGGTGCTTATAATAGTATCATGCTGACCTAGTGTTGGTTCCTCATATCTTCTCTGCAGCAAGTGGGATCAAAGCAAAAGTACCTTAGGTGACAACTGATTTTAAGGGACACAATCATGCAAAGGGGAAGGGAGTTGCCTGTTTGACAAGCAGTAAAACACTCCAGCTGGTGGGGTGGTAGCTCACACAGATCTTTCCAGGCCAAAGTGTGGAGGCCCCAAAACCAGTCCCTCAGAGCTTCACTGAATTGGGATGATGTTACTTCTTACAGGTACCCCCCACTTTTTGAAAGTTCATGGTATGCCACTTCACTTTAATGAGAAACCTACATTGGTTCTTGTTTCCGCTAACTGGAAGAAATCCAAAGAAGATTTTTGCTTTAATGAAAAAAGGTGAAAAGCAAAAATAGCATTCAGTGTTTGTTTTGCTGTGAGCTATTACAGGGGCAGTGGGCACCCCAAGCTTCTTCCCCTGACCTGCCCTTAAGCATCGAGCCCCGGAACTCTGAGTTACATCTGTGAGCATCTGTGTCTTAACCTGATTTGTGCATTTGTTAGCAAGATGCGTCCTAAGGTGTCAAGAAAAGCCTGAGATGATTTTGGGGATCTAGGAATGCTCAGAAATAAATGGTAATAAATTTAATGATAATTGCTTTCATATAGATCCATGGTAATCGCTTCTTTGTACGCTTCGGCTGGCGAAGGTTTCGTAGCAATGCCCTGCTTCCGGAGAGTGGGAGAAACCTGTAATTGGTGCCACACCGCTGTTGCTCAGGGAGCCAGTGCTCTGAAATCCTGGTTGAGAAGTGATCAGAAAACAGTCTGTAGACAGGTTGTTTCTGATTCTAGGAATTCAAGGACTCACCGGTTTTCTCTTATTGTGGGTTCTTAATCTTGAATTTATTTTCAAAAATGTCTTTTACCTTGGAAGGGAAATACTTAGATGGGAATTAGGTCTCCTAGACTCTACCCTGATAATTGGGGTCAATTAAAAATTTTTGAGTACTTCCGCATGTCTCTGTGAACCATCACTTAGCCATTGCAGATAATACGGACCTCAGAAGTTAACAAGGTGCAGGCACCCTCTTCTCCAAATACATGGTACAAGAAGTATATAGAAGAAATTGTGCTCTCTCTCTCTCTCACGTATCTTCCAATCTATTTCTCCTCCGGAAGTAACCACTGTTAACTATTTATGATATACTCTTACAGACTCTTTCCACATAGATTTTTTTACTAGGATGGCCTTGTCTTCTGTGATGTCAACAGAACTTCTGGTTTCATCTAAAGGTGAGCTGATCCCAGGTACATCGTATCTCAGGTACAACGTCTGAGACAATGTGCCTTTTTGCTGTATTCCAGGAGGCAGCTCTCAGAGGAGATGACTGCTTCTTCCTGAAATGCACTTTGTTTTTAACAAACCAGGGCTTTTCTTCTTGATTCTTTTAGTCTCTACGTGAGGGATGGCTTGTGGCTTCTGGGCCTATGAGAACTGGGCTAGTCCAGGATCTGATATTTGCGGCATTTAGATGCCCTGCTTTCTGATCTTCTGATAGGTCTTTTTTGGCAAGAATTTCTCTGGTACTGGGTTATTCAGAGGAAAGGGGTCAGGGTTGACAAGACTATCCAGGCTGGGTAGGTTTAGGGAAGAACAAAATGATTCTAGGTTTAAAATTAATTTCCCTTGTTTCAGGACCAAAATTGTGTTCCAGGATGTGGCAGTCACTGTTCTCTGGCTAAACCAACAGACATTTATAACCCCTCCCTCTCTCTGCCCCAATTCTTCCTTACTTGAACCACTCAAGGGTGACATCTGGAGCTGAAGCAACTATCTTGTGCCACTGAGGCAAGAGTTGGTAGACTAACTACAAGAGCAGGAAGGAAGGAGGAGCCTTGATTTTGCTGACATCATGGAACACTGCATGAGCCTTGGACCTGCCTACCTTTTAACCTTCTGCTCACTGAGAAAAATAATTGCTTAGTTATTGTCAGTCAGGTTTCTGTTACTGATATTTAAGAACAATTCAAAGTGATACACAGATATAACCATCCATTTCCCCAAAGCCATCCATTTCCCCGGAAGAGCTGCTCAGGTCATCAGAAGCCACCAACATGAAAAAGGAGTCATAAGACTTACCTGCCCACAGGGGTCACTGACCATCCAGGCTCCTTGTACTTGGTTTGTGGATTGTCCGTCAACTCAGTGGTTTTACTGGGTTTACATCTACTTTACTCATGCCTTCATTCTCCTTTTTCCCCCTGTTGGGAGTCCCATGGAGTGACTAACCAACCACTGCTTCCAGAAATGGCCTTAGTGAAAATGTCAGCAGCCACAATTCAACCACTATCCCCAAGATCATTGGATGCCACCCACACTGCCCATCAACAAAACTTTGCCAGGGGAAGCGGGTGCCATATTCCAATTACCGCTTGGTAAAACAGCAAATTAGAATGGCCCAGGTGCAAAAGGACACTCCCTTTTGGAATGATCCAGCTCCCAAATGTATGATATTGGTTTGTATTTTCAGAAATGAAACTAAGTCTGATTCTTCAGAGCCAAGGAGGTTTCTAGGTAGAGACCCTAATGCTTAACAGGCCCCAAAACACTCACTGTCTCTCACCTGCCCTGAGTTTCGCCCTCGGTGTAGTACAGGACAAATGACTCGGGTTCATTGGCGTCCATACCAGCGAAGTTTGCACAGACACTTCCCTAAAAATGTGTTTGCAGTGATTACAGCTTTGAGCATTGCTTTCCCCTTCCCCTTAATGTTAGTTGGAAATACATATTTTCTCACTCCAAACTATTCCCCAGGAAAAAATTATTTTCTCAGAGAAGAGTTAAAGGATATGTAATAATTCCTATAGAAATAAGACTTCAGTTTCCAGATTCTGACATTGATTGCTCGACTCTGTGTAGCAGAACACAGAAGAAATGTAGAAAAAAAGATCTGGGACTCTGTACACCTACTTGTTAAAAGTGATTATCTCTTCCCCTCTCTCCTCTTTGATTTCTACCTCCCTTACCTCCTACCTTTTCTCCCTTTTCCTCTCCTCCCCCTTTACCATTTCTTTGCTAACACAAACCTAGTTTATCATTGTCTGAAGTCAAGAGTAAAGGCCAAATATAAAAAATTCTGAAAGGGAAATTACTTGTAATGTGAGCTCCATTCTGTGTATTAACTTCAGTCATTTGTTTACATCTGGCAAACTTCTGGGTCCTCAGATTCTAGGAAAAATGTTTCTAGGAATGCTAATATTTTACAATTTGTGAACTACAGGTTTTTTTATTTTTTTATTTAAAAAATTTTTTTTTAAAGATGTACTGTACTGTTGGAAGATGGGGGAACATTCCTCCACCACTTTTGATGTTTCTTCCATGTGGACGAAATGTAATTAGTATAACTCCTGACCTCCCTCTTTATTGGCTCTTCCTCTGGGGAGTAATTTATTTGATGGGTAAATTTGAAATGTAAATACTTAAGTATGTTCTGCTCAGCCTCTCTCCTTCCTCTGGGGAGCTAGCAGCTCATAGGAGTTCCAGTTGTGCTCTGTTCTTCAGGGCAAGGTCTGCTCTGCCCCTGCCTGAGGGAGGAAGTCTAACAGGAGCTGGGTAGGGTGTATCTGCCTATTCTTGAGTTCATTTAACTAAACTATGCCCTCCAACCTAGTTTTATCAGCATAGATATTCCACATAGATTTTTTACTAGGATGGCCTTGTCTTCTGTGATGTCAGTAGAACTTCTGGTTTCATCTAAAGGTGAGCTGATCCCAGGTACATCGTATCTCAGGTACAACGTCTGAGACAATGTGCCTTTTTTGCTGTATTCCAGGAGGCAGCTCTCAGAGGAGATGACTTTTATCAGCATAGATAGAAATCTATGTGGAATAAAATAAAATGAATATTTTATTTTTAAAATTTATTTATTTATTTATTTATTTGCCAGAGACAGGGAGAGCAGCAGGCAGAGGAAAAAGGCTCCCCACTGAGCAAGGAGCTCAATGCAGAACTCGATCCCAGGACCCTGGGATCATGACCTAAGCCGAAGGCAGATGCTTAACCAACTGAGCTACCCAGGTATCCCTAAAGTTAGTATTTTAATTTCTCCACGTGCCACTTTTTTGTTTTATAGCTTACATATTTAAGGTGGGAAAGAGAAATGCTTCACTGGGTCATCAGAACAACATATGTCCCATGAGACTAGCTGTTGACTAGATGGTTCATTAGCCATCTTTAATATTCAAGACTTAAGTGCAAGACTATCTGAATTCTTATATTTGAAGTCATTTATTCATTTGCTGCCTTTTTTATTTGCTGCCTATTTTATTTTATTCTCAAATTTTCACTTAAATCCTAGGTAGTTAACATATGGTGTAATATTGGTTTCTGGAGTAGAATTTAGTGATTCATCCCTTATATAACACCCAGTGCACATCATAACAAGTATCCTTCTTAAGAAGTCTTTTTAGAGGAGGATTTTTGGACAGATCCAGTAGACAAAATCAGTAAGGACATACTGAACTCAACACCATTGATCAATGGCATATAATTGGCTTCCATAGGACTACTTCATCCAACAACAGAACACACATTATTCTCAAGCTCACACGGACCATTCACCAAGACAGACCACTTTCTGGACCACAGGGTACACTTTAACAATTTTTTTTTTTTTTTTTTGACAGAGAGAAATCACAAGTAGGCAGAGAGGCAGGCAGAGAGAGAGGAGGAAGCAGGCTCCCTGCTGAGCAGAAAGCCCGATGTGGGGCTCGAACCCAGGACCTGGGATCATGACCTGAGCCGAAGGCAGTGGCTTAACCCACTGAGCCACCCAGGCGCCCCCACTTTAACAATTTAAAAGAAAGAAATCACACTATGTCTGCTCTCAGATCACAATGGAACTAAAAAGATATGAGTAACAGAAAGATAACTGGAAAGTCCCCAAATGGGAAGATTTAAATAACGTACTTCTAAACATATAGATCAAATAAGAAATGTCAAGAGAAAATTTTAAGTATTTAGAACTAAATGAAAATGAAAGCACGACTTACCAAATTTGTAGTGAAACCAGTGCTTAGAGGGAAATTTATGACAATACACATATTAGAAAAGAAGAAAGAGCTAAATTCAATAATTTTAAGTTTCCACCTTATGAAACTGAAAAAGAAGAGTGAATTAAACCCAAAGTACATGGAAGAGATAATAAGAATTAAAGTAGAAATCAATGAGACTGGAAAAAGGAAATCAATTCAGAGAATCAATGAAACCAAAAGCTAGTTCTTTGAAAAGATTAACAAAATTGATAAGCCTATAGTCAGGCTAAGAAAAAAAGAGGACACAAATTACTAATATCAGAAAAGAAAGAGAGGCATTATTAAAAATCCCAAGGACATTAGAAAGATAATAAAGTAATACAATGAATAGCCTTGTATCCTCAAATTTGATGATCTACATAAAATAGACCAATTCCTTGAAAAACACAATTCGCCAAAACTCACACGAGAAGGAATAGATGATATGACTAGGCCCATATGTATTAAATAAATCAATAATTAATAACTTCCCAAAACAGAAAGCACCAAGCCAGGTGGGTTCACTGGAGAATTCTACCAAACATTTAAAGAAGAAGTTGTACCAATTCTGTATAATTTCTTTCAGAAGATAGAAACCAAAGGAATACTTCCCAACTCATTTTATGAGGCCAGCATTACCCTAATACTAAAGACATTATAAGAAAAGAAAACCACAGGCCAGTATCTTCTGTGACCATAGACACAAAAATCCTCAACAAAATATTAGCAAATCAAATCCAACAGTGCATAAAATTAAAAAATCACTTAATGTGCACGGATTGCATGGAGCACTGGGTGTGGTGCAAAAATAATGAATACTGTTATGCTGAAAAAATAAAAAAAATTAATAAAAAAATCACTTAATGTAATCCATTACATCAACAAATTAAAAATGAAGAATCACATAAATATATCAATAGATGAAGACAAAACATTTGACAAAATTCATCATCCATTCATGATAACACTCAGTAGATTAGGAATAGAGGGGAAATTCCTCAACTTGATAGTTTCCAAAAACATAGAGCTAACATCATCCTTAATGGTGAAAACTCCAGATTTTCCCACAAAGCCCAGGTACAAAACAAGGATTTCCCCTTTCACCACCTCTTTTCAACAAAGTCCATGCTAATGTAGTCATGCAAGAAAAGGAAATAAAAGGTATACAGATAGGGAAGGAAGAAATAAAACTGCCTTTTTTTCACAGTGGAGATGAACAAACAAAGAAATTCCTGGAACTGATTAGGAATTATAGCAAGGTTAAAGGATACAAGGTTATTAAAAGGATACAAGGTTAATAAAAGGATAAAGGTTAATTAAAAAAACAATTGCTTTCCCTTATATCAGCATTAAACCAGTGGAATTTGAAATTAAAAACACAATACTATTCACATTAACACCTCTCCAAAATGAAATAGGTATAAATTGAACAAAATACAAACAAGATCTATGAAGAAAATTATAAAACTGGTGAATAAAATTCAAGAACTAAACAAATGAAGAGAGAGGCTATTTTCATAGACAGGAAGACTCAATATTGTTAAGATATCAGTTCTTTCCAATTTGATCTGTAGATTTAATGCAATCCCAATCAAAATCCCAGCAAGTTATTTTGTGGATGTCAACAGTCTGATTCTAAAGTTTATAAGGAGAGGCAAAAGAGCCAGAATAGCCAATATAGTATTGAAGGAGAAGAACAAGGTTGGGGAACTGACATGACCTGACTTCATGATTTACTACAAAACTACAGAAATCAAATCAAAATCAGTGTGGTCTTGGTGAAAGTAGAGACCAATAGATCAATGGAACAGAATTGAGAGCCCAGAAATAGACCTTGATAAATAGTGTCAACTGATCTCTGGACAGAGGAGCAAAGGTAGTCTTTTCAACAAGTGGTGTTGGAACAACCAGCCATCCACATGCAAAAAAAAAAAAAAAAAAAAAAAAATCTAGACAAAGACCTTACACTCTTCACAAGAAGTAACTCAAAATGGGTGATAGACCTAAATGTAAAATGCAAAACTATAAAAATCTTAGAAGGTAATGCGGGAGAAAACTGGGATAACCTCGGGTATCATAATGACTGTTTCAAGATACAACACCAAGTCCATGAAAGGAATAATTGATGAGCTGAACTTCATGAAAACTAAAAACTTCTTCTCTGTGAAAGACCAGAGAATGAGAAGACAAGTTCACAGAATGGGAGACATATCTGATAAAGGACTACAATTCAAATATATAAGGAACTCTTAAAATTCACCAATAAGAAAGCAAACAACCTGAATTTAAAAAAATAAATAAATAAACAAAAGGCCAAAGAGAGATTGACATCTCACCAAAGAAGAAGAATACAGATGGCAAATGAGCATATGGAAAAGTATTCCACATCCTGTATCATTCAGGGAAATTCAAATTAAAACAACAATGAAATACCACTACAGACCTATTAGCATGGTCAAAATCTGGAACACGGACACCACCAAATTCTGATAAGGCTGTGGAACACCACAGAAATTCTCATTCATTGCTGGTTAGAAAGCAAAATGGTACAGTCACGTTGGAAGACAGTTTGGCAGTTTCTTACAAAGCTAAACATCCTCTTACTCCAGAATCCAGCAATGGCATTCCTTGGCATTTATCTAAAGGAGCTGGAAACTCATGTCCACACCACAACCTGCGCACAGATGTTTATAGCAGCTTATTCATAATTGCTAAAACTTGAAAGTAACCAAGATGTATGTACTTCAGTAGGTGAAGGAATAAATCAACTATGGAATATTCCGTGTAAAAAAAAGAGGATTTTGCTTTTTGCCAGATTGAACAGATATCACTGGGATTGTACAGAGAAGGCTCAGAAAATATTAGATTTATCCTCTTAAAAATAAGCTATTGTCCCCTCCAATAAGTTAACTATTTTCTTGGTTGTATGATTTTTGCACCATCATTTGGATTGAGGACTCCCAATAGTACCTTCCACAGTGCCGATTTTCAGTTGGTTATTGATGCCAGACATGTTCTATCATGTCCTTGTAGGTAGTCGCATGATGTAGCAAAAAGAAATCTGAGCTGCTATCTATCTTGTTTGAACTTCCGTAGCTGTTGGACCTTTTAGAAAATGCTTACCCACCCCGCCCCACAATGCGCTTTGGTTATTTCTGGCTTTAACTTTGTCTCCTTGGATGACCCGTTGGCAACACTTGGCCCGTTGCAGCTTCTTTTGTTTTTTTTTTTTTTTTTGGTATTCCCATCGTGTTCTTCTGAATTTCAGCAGTTATGTTGAAGAACAGAGAAGGAAGTGAGCAAAGGAACGTGGCAGGAAGCTAGGAGGGAGAGCGGAAGGAGAGAAGGCAAATGTGTAGACGAGATCTGGGGCCTTCTTCAGGGTTGCACGACCCTGAAGAAGGCACATGCATAGGAAGGGAACCTGTCTTGTGCGGGTAATTAGGCTGCAGAGTGTCTCTCTGGAGCTGTGGTAGGAAACAGGCTCCATGTGGAGATTACAGCAGTGAAACCAAAGGCCCAAACTTGCCCAAACTCCACACGCAGACCCTCGAGTTGCAAAGCTCAGGAAAGCTATTAGGATAGAGGGATATGGGGACTCGGAAAACCTAAGGGTGGGAAATGCAGCTTATAGGCAAAAGGACCTGGAACAAGGCGCTGAATAGCGAGTAGGACTCAAGTCAGAATCACGTTCACACAAGTCTTCTCTGGGACCCACGCCATGGCTTTCTTGTCTCCTTCTCCTTGTGTGTCTGCTTAATTACTATTTTTCTTTCTACAGATTGATTTCTTCAGTTTATCCTTCTTGTGTTTAGCTCATAATAGTCATCTCCAAATGCCTGCCTCAGCCCTTGACCTGACCTTGAACTTCACAGAAGCTAGCTTATGAAGTCTCTCTGTGTCTCAACCTCAAACTCTTAGGAGATACAACTTCGTGTGCCTCTCTTCCAGGCACACTGGACTTCGTCCTTCCATGGTTCTCACCCACAGTGTCATCAGGCTTTGGGGAAGGGCGGGGTCAGACCTGCTTTCATCTGAAGCAGTTTCTTGCTCAGAAATGGAGAAATGGGAAGACAATTATTGACATCTTTAGTACTGTGCACGCCCCTAGGAATATGCAGATATCCCTCAACCTAGGATGAACTTTCACATATTTGGTAAAAATTGATTTGAAAGCTGTATTTTCAGCCTTAAGTGTAAATGGAGTTTGAGGGAAAATTGTGGTCCTGTCATAATGGTATAGCTTTTCCAGATTTTGTTCTAGGTAAAGTAAGACTGATGAAAGGTTTATATCTGAGGACCCGTGCTACTAGGAAGATGGAGTAGACATACTTTGTCTGTTCCTCCCACTGAGTACAACTAACAACCCTGAACATTGTATAAAACAGACCTAAGAAAGAAGGTGGAGAGACCTTTCTTCTAGGGACCTCAGGACCTGGGAAACAATACCCGAGTGAGTTCCCTGATTTTCTTTTTCCTTGTATATCCCAGACATGGGATATACAAAGATGCCAGCAACCTGGAATTTCCAATGGGTGCAGACACAGAAAGGCCCCAGCAAAACTCTGATCTTTCTACCCAAGGGACCAGGAAAGGGGCAACCTAACAAGACAGAAAACTTTTGGACAACAGTTGCTGTGCTGTAGCCAACACCACAGGAAAGAAACCGTGTTCTCATCCAACCTCAACCAATGAAGTATGGAGTCTAGACTTCAACACTGGGCAGGCAGAAACAAGGCACTCCACCCTCCACTGGGCTAAAGCCAAGGAAGGAGCTTGCACTTGGGGGTCAGAGGAAGCCTAGTGGGAGGCAAGACTTTTGTCATCCAGTGGTAACAAGGCCACCTCAGTGTTACCATGTGTGGAGCTGGAACACCCTTCCTTCCTCGGCTGTAATGGGGAGGAGGCTGCTCCTTGGGTGTCAGTGTGGGCTGAGCAGGGACCTGGACCTTTTTCTGCATGGAAGTAATGAAGCAGCAACTCTTTTCCCCTGCCAGAGAAAGTCAGCTACAACAGAGGCTCCAATAAGGTCCAGAGTCTCATAACAACACAAAATGTCCAGGTTTCCTTCGAAAATCATTCATCATAACAAGGATTTCAATTGTATACTTACCAAAATCTAAACCAGGGAAAAAAAAGTCAGGACATGCTCATGTGACTGTTAAAGTAAGTATTTAATCCTATGAGTAACTTTGATTGGAGAGAAATCCAAGTGACTAGACAGAAGCAGGTGAAGCCTTGGAGCCCTTGTGCCCTGAGCTTGATTCTGGCTGCACATGTGGAAGATAGAGCCCCTGCGATGAGAGCTAGAAAGTAGAATGGGAGGAAAGGAACAAGATTTATCTAGAGAACCATGAAGCAGTGGTCTTGAATTTTAAGACTAAACCACCAAGATGTACAATGGGATCTATATACTGGGGACTTTTTCTGGAAGTATCTGGAAAATAAAGCTAGGAAGATTCTTGGAAGTAGGCATATGGTTTTGCTTTTACTGGAGAAGTATTTTATGTTTTCCTAAGTAAGTAGATCACCTATTTAGTTGCCCAAGTCAGTAAAAATTAAAAATGCTTTTAGAAATCTTAAAAATTTCCATCTCTCGTGTATATTGATGTTGATTATTCCCCAGATTTCTGGGTGAATTTGGAACATTTTTCAAAAAATGGAAAGGGTTGACATTCTTAAGTGAAGAAAAAATGACTGCCAATTCTTTAAATAATTTATTTTGCACCACTCCCATCCCCTAGGTCTGGCAATCTTTAGCACTCACATATCTGTGAAAAGGGTATAAGAATGAATGACCTATTTAATTGTATAACCAAGTTTGTCTTCTTTTAATGCCTGAGAAGAAGGGGGAGAGAAAGATCAGATGTGTTGACTTAAGGGTAAGTAATAACTGAATGCTTATTGAGTGGCTAGATGAGTATCAGAGAAATGGTTTATGTGAACTTTGGGTTCTGACCAATGCTTATGCCCACCCAGAATGCTCTCTCTATAAAACCTTCAGCCTTGCTCTCCTCAGGTTCAGCCTTCCTGAATTTACCATATAAACTTTTAATGAGTGCCCTATTTGTAAAACTCCCTTCCGGATTGGCAAATGCAACTTGATAGGGGGCTCTGTCGCCTTTTTTCTTGTAACTTCCCTTTCCTTGTATTTCCCCTGCTGAGCCTTACCAAGGCAGGAATCACACATGTCACACTGAGTGCACTTACCAGCCAAGGGAGGGAAAAGCAACCACCAATACTTACAATAGTAGTCTATAGCATTTTTGTACTGTGATTTCAGAGTGAAATGATGTACACCTACTGCTAATACAATGTTGTCAATGACACCTCACTAAAACTGGAAAAGAAAAAAAAAGCATTTTAAAAAGGGGCGATGTGTTCGGCACTTTGATAAAAAAAAAAAAATTATCTGCTTTAGCCTATGTGCAAGTTTTTAGCCATAAAACAAAAGCTTCTTATTAAATGCTAGAACACATTTTTTTTTAATTGAAGGATATATTGTTGAAGGATAAAGTGACATATGGTGATACCAGGGAACAAAAATAAGAAAGGATTGGTATCTTTTATATTTTGACGTAAAGTAAGCAACTAGAGTAGCACCTGGGTGGCTCAGTGGGTTAAGCGTCTGCCTTCGGCTCAGGTCATGATCCCAGGATCCTGGGATCGAGCCCCATGTCTGGCTCCCTGCACCCTTCTTTCCCTGCTCCCCCCAACTCGTGTTCTCTTCTCTGTTTCTCTCTCAAATAAATTAAGTCTTAAAATAAGCAACTAGAATGCATTAATGCTCTTAGCCATCTTTTAAGACAATTTTACAAATAGAGAAAATATTTCACTTACCTGACCAAACGAAGATTAACCCTCAGTATTATTTCCTTCTTACTGTTTTATTCTGTCCTTCCTCTGGAATGTACATACAAAATGTGAATTAAATATAAATCTGAATGACCGAAGACTAAGATATGAAAAAATTTTTATTCAATTATGTTTAATTAGTAGATCAGCCATTATTGCAAGCTCTCAAATGTGCATGTTTGTACGAACAGAACAATACAAACAGGGTACTTTGAGACTGTTTTTGTTACTGTTATTGTTCGTTGGATACTTTTAAAACACTGAAACCCCAGTAAAAAATGCAAACAATACAAGTCTGATTATGTCCTTGAAAAACTATAATGCTCTGAAGAAACGACATTCTTTTTTCATGTACTCTTTAACCAATAAGGAGAAATACTTTTTCAATGAAAAACTCATGTGTCCCTAAAATCAGAAGACTTCAGTGGTCTTTCTAAAAAAATTCCAGCAAAAGTTAACATTGTAAGTTTTAGGGAAAAAAAAAATCACTTCCAATCTCATTATCATGATACAATTTCATTTTGGCTCATTTTTTTCCAGGTCTTGACCCCATACAGTAGTTACTATTTTTCAGGCAAACTGTGTTCTGTCTTCACAGTGTTTTATCCTAACGTTTATTTTTATACAGTTGTCATAAGGTTTGTCATAGTTTTATGACATAGTTTTAATAATCTCATTTATGGGAATTTCTCACACAGAAAGACTTCAGCAAATAAATAATCCTTTATAAAGATGTTCATGACACCCTTAGATATAATAAACTGATGCATAAAATAAAAATCATCTAATAGTATTATATTAGTGAATAATATAATAGTTAAATAACAAATACGATCATTGTCCAGCAATGGTAAATCATGGCCTATAAACTGTATGGAGTATGATGTCAGGCTTGGTCCGCTCCGGGGACTCTCATGGTCAAGCTACTGTCAGGTAGGCTGAGTCATATTTCTGTGCTGCCACCTGTGTTCTGTTTCCAGCAAAAACTCTTACCTGACAGACAGAATGTGAGGAGAAGACTAACGAGTAAGGGAGGCCCGGGGATGGATGGCTCAACCATTAGTTGACACTTAGCCCAACAGCGAAATACATCCCCAAATTTGGCAGGGCCACAAGCAGAGATGAGTTGGCAAGTTCTAGACGTTATTCTTTCCCCTCAGGTTTTTATAGAAGGACGGACTAATGTGCTGAGCTGACTTAGGTCACCTGGCTCAGGAAACCAGAATAAAGGAAGAGAAGCTGGTAGGCCAAGGAATGGCACGGAGGGAGGAACAGATGTCAGCAAAGCGCTGGAGGAAGGCAGCCTGCATGGGGCTGGTCAGAATGTTCAAGTCAGAATGTTCAGCTCCCAGAGCAAACTGAACTGCTCCTTCAGCAGTAAGAGCCCAGGTCCTGGTGGATGCCCACGGCATCCTTGCCACGCTGACCTGTATTGTACAGGAAGGGCAAATTGGACAGGTCAAATGGGGACTTTGGCTCTTCCTTGGGTGCATTTGTCCCACTGGAAATCTATTTAAGAAACATTTTCATTCAACAAAGGGCCCTCAATACCTGTAAAAATTAAACTAAAAATAAAATCGATCAGGGTTTTCATGAATAGGTTTGCTGTTTGTTGATAATCATTCATAAATGTTCTATTTCACATATTCATGGTAAGTTAGAGGAAAAAGTCTTATTTTTTTCTTAGAGGTGGGCAGGGCAGAGGGAGAGGAGCGAGAGAGAATCCCAAGCAGGCTCTACATCCAGCATGGAGCCCAGCATGGGGCCCATTCTCATGACCAAGATCATTGTTTGAGCCAAAACCAAGAGTCAGAGGCTTAACCAACTGAGCCACCCACGAGCCCTAAATGTCTTACATTTTTAATATCATACTTATTTTGAAATTAAATGTTAAAAATAATTGTAAAGTATTTTCATCCAAGGAGATAATAGCCTAAAATATTAATCCATGCTTCTTTTTTGGAGTCTCTCCTGTGACCCCTGCCATGTGCTCCTCAGTCAGGCAGCAGGGGAGGTGATACTAACACTTCTCGGTGTGTGGTTCATAGCACAGCAATGGAAGGACCAACACATAAGAGGCTTGGCTTGAAAGAAGTCTGTGTTCAGTTTCACATTCCCAAATACACATTTAACATTCATGGCAGGAATAGCCATTAAAAAAAAAAGTTCTTTGAGTTGTAAGAAAATTAGTGTCAAAAATCAGAACTCTGAAGAACCGAAGTGTGATAACGTGTCACAAACTGGAAGCGTGGCAAGCTCTTCCATAGACCCAGGAAGCCCACCTACCAAGACGAGACAAGATTCTTGCCATCTGGGGGAAGAAGAGAGAAGACAAGTAGAGCCATGATTAGGGGATGGTATGAGAGAATGGAGGACTCCATGCACACGCTCAAGGCTCCAGGAGGGCATTGGAACTCTGCTTTGTTTCCTTGGTGGGAGCTTGGAGAGGGGCGAGGTTCCAGATTTCTCCTACGTGGTGGTATGGGTCACGAGGTCAAGGCAAGTTGTAAGGAGAACATCTACAACATTACCCTGTCCCTAGGATGGGCACAGAAACAGGCAGAGTGGGCTACTGTACCTATGCCTCTCCACAGTTAAGACAAGAGTGATGGGACTATGGCCATGGGGTGTGGACTACAGACGCCCCACACTAGAGACCAGTGAACCTGAGGACCAGCAGGAAACGCAAGCTTGGGCCTCTTGGTGCCTATGCCTGGATGTCAAAGATCTTTCTGTGCCTTTGATGCAATCTTGGAGACATAGAAGGGGATGGGAAAAGCATTCTGAATTGGCCAAGGAAATTCTGCTTGACTAGCATTCATTTTATGTCATCTATGAAATGAGGACTCAAAGAAGAAAGTAAGTTGAGTTATAGAAAAATCAATATTTTTGGCCAACCTGAACTTGCAGGCTATGAGATTTAATGCATAGTCATTAGTATAAAGACCTGGTCAAAAATTTATATCAGAACCTTACACATCCAAAAAAACTGAAGTACCTTAAAATACTCACATGTAAAAGGTTAAGTATCAACCCTTGAAGGGAAATTTTCATTTTATAAATTCATTCCGTCAAGATTTAATGCCTTTGGAAGGGGATCCCGCTCAGTTTCCACAGTGTTCTTATGACATAAATGTCAGTGCTGCTACAGTAGTTTCCTTTGTGGAGAAAAAAATATTGTAACATAAAACTAAGTTTAAATGAGGACTTTGGTTCAGAGGAGCCAATAGGTTAAAACTGTGCTTTTTCTCCCTTTGCGGAAAAATGTGTATCCCAAATACTGGGTCCTTATTAAGCTGCTTCTGTATCTGTTCTTTGAGAAGAGCTTTCCACTTTGATCGTGGAGGTGCTATTCCAACCATTGGATTTCTACAGTCCCATGGACATAGCTAATTTGTCCAAAGGTGCACAACTGACCAGGCTGGACCAATCAGATTTTCTGTTCCAGAAAATTCAGAACTTAAAAACAGAGGCTAGGAGTTTTGGTAACTGAGAGCCTGTAAACTCATGTGGTGGGTTTCTAGAACAGCCCTGAATGGGTCCTGAAAGCTTGATTTTCAGCAAATCTTGGATCTCATCAGCTTCTCTAAAATCCATCATTTTGGCCTAAGTTGACTAGATCAGTTTCTGGTCTATAAAACCAAAAGTGTCTTAATGCCTACTTACTTATATATTTACTAGAAACTGTTTAGGCAACAAGGCCCTCCTATAGTGTCCTGGATGCAATCAGAAGGTCTTGCCTCAGATGCTGGCCCTTTTTTCCCTGACAGAATACACATTTTCCTTTAAACATATGAAAACACACATACACACTATACAAAGGTTCTTTCTAAAATCAGCCTCCAAAGGTGGTTGAGCCACCCCGGCAGAACTTAGCCCCAGTCCCTGGATGTTTTTTCTTTAAAGAGAAAAAAGATAATTTCGTTCTTTTATTTGAGTTGTTCTTAGATAACCACAATTACTTACCAATGTGCACCTGTTGGGTATGCGGAACTTCTCGAACCTTGAAATCAGATTAGACACCGCCATCCCTGTTTCCTGTTCCAAATTGATGTTTCCAGGTTGTGCTTGCTTATTTATTTATTTTTTTTGTAATCACAGCAATCACTGACAACTCAGCTTCACAAAAATATGGTGTTACGGAAACAAACAGTGTGATATCGTGTTGAAGTTGTGAAACTAATTTGAATGAGTCATTTGTGCATTGTATGATATATGGGGCTGTGTTTCTCTCAAAAATTTAAACCAGCCTGTGGCCCCACAGTGGCTGGGCTGCAGTAATTCTGCCAGCTTTTTGTTTGTATACATTTTGAAGCTAGGTCACTGGCCATACGGTATTATAATTATAATGGCGCTCTTAGTGGATGGGACACTTTACCATTATGAAAAATCTGTCTCTAAAAATATTTCTTGTTTGATAAGAGGATTTCCCAAACCTGTCTTTGTGTTTTAGAGAAACTGTTCCTGACAGCATTTTAAACCTGTTCTTTTTTTAAAAAAATAGTTTATTTTATTTTTAAAGATTTTATTTATTTATTTGACAGAGAGAGAGATCACAAGTAGGCAGAGAGGCAGGCTGAGAGAGAGGGGGAGGCAGGCTCCCTGCTGAGCAGAGAGCGGATGCGGGGCTCGATCCCAGGACCCCGAGATCATGACCTGAGCCGAAGACAGAGGCTTTAACCCACTGAGCCACCCAGGCACCCCTTTAAACCTGTTCTTGAGGCTATTTGTACCTGCCAATGTGCTTCCTTACAAGAAAATATTAGAGCTGCTGCTTGAGAGTGAAATGAGGTACTCTTTTAGGGCTTATTTCTGTCAATTCTGTAAAATGGTATTTAAGAAATTAATACCAAGGGGGCACCTGGATGGCTAAGTGGGTTGAGCCTCTGACTTCAGCTCGGGTCATGATCTCAGGGTCCTGGGATCGGGTCTCGCATCGGGCTCTCTGCTTGGCAGGGAGCCTGCTTTCTCCCCTCTCTCTCTCTCTGCCTGCCTATCTACCTACTTGTGATCTCTCTCTGTCAAATAAATAAAATCTTAAAAAAAAAAAAAATTAATACCAAGTATTGAAGAGCACTTACTGCCCAGCATATCCTTTTGCACAGGTGTGCTCTTTGGGTCCCTGCTCTGTCCCACGGAGTGACCCATCGGGGACCAGTGGCCCAATTCCTTGGCCATTGGAGGAAGCCTCTCATCCCAGCCCATCCCAGTACTTTGGATGTTGCCTCCCTTCCCTCTTCCCTTGGAGACCATAAGTGTATATTTAGGTAGAAGGGGAGAAACTGTAAATGTCTTACTTACAAAGTTTTATTTTAAAATTCAGAAGTCTACAGAGTATATTGTGAGCTACCCATTTCCTGTCAGACATGGAAAGAGTTGCATGTCCCTCCTGCCCTCACAACAAGAAAACGCTGAAGAAACTGAAATCAAGAACAGCGCTTAGATCTCTCAGGTGATGGAGTTCACCTGGTAAGATGTTGCCTCAAGCACTGGAGAGACAGGTGAATACAGAAAATCATAGTTTAAAGGGTGCAGGAGGCAGGGCCAGGGTAGAAAAGCTTCAACTAATTGACGAGTTGCTGGAGAGTCAACGTAGACGAGCTGGAGAGTTGAAATCTCCAGGTGGCTCTGTCTTAGAGGGTCTGCTCTTCTTTTGTTAGTTTTATCTCCCAGTGCCCCTGCCAAGTTCTTTGGGTGAAGATCAGAGAAAAATCCTGTGTTTCTGGTGGCAGGACATGGTGGGTCATTTTGAAATCTGCCCAGAGAATTATAGGGAAATTATTGACCAGAGCCCACCTGACTTAGGGGCAAGGAAACACCCAACTGTACCTTCCCCAGCCTTCTTGTTTCTCTCTTTTTCTTCTTTCCTTCCTTCCTCTCTCTCTTCCTTCCTTCCTTCCAAAAAAGAGAGAAAGAGAGAGAGCACACAAGCAGGGGGAGCAGGACAGGAAGAAGCCCGCTCCCCACTGAGGAGGGAGCCTGACTCAGGACTTGATCCCAGGACCCTGGGATCATGACCCAAGCCAAAATCAGATGCCCAACCGACTGAGCCACACAGGCGTCCCCAGCCTTCCTGTTTCACTAGGCAGGAAGGAAGTTGAGAAGCTCTTGTGAAGATGACATCCCGTGGCATAGGCTCACTCACAGACTGAGACCTAATCACAAGACTAATGGAACCCTTCCCCTCTCCCCACACATTACCGCCACATAAACTGCACTCCTGATGTAATCCAGGGATTATAACAGAAAGGACAGTAAACCACAGAACCGATGTAAGAAGGAGTGTCTAGGGAAACCCAAAGACAACGGGAGACAAAAATAATGATGGTAGAAGGAATTTTAGCCTCTGACAACTGGCAGCTACAGTAGTAAACACAGTCTGACTTCTAAGCAAACACGAAACCTCACACTAGAAGCCTGTTCACCTCACATGTCCAGACATGAGCAAAAAACTCTGAGTTGATTTGACCCGGGATCTGATCCCACCACCTTAGATTAGTGTAGGAGGCCTTACACTTCTCAAAGAGTCATAGTAACTCTGTTCTCCAAATAAAAATATTCCAGTATTTGCAAGTGTCCTAACTGGTTACTTGACAACATTTCCTTTTCCTTGTAAATAGTTTTTTTTTTTAATGACATATTGAATACTGTGCAGGAATACCTATAAGCTGTAATGCATAAAGAACACAGTAACATGAACACATGAACACCTGTCTTCCAACTCCCATCTTGAGAACAGGATAATCCCAACACACTTGAAGGCCTTGTGGACACTCCTCGATCTTGTCCTTCTACATGAACCACAAGGGAACTTCTGAACTTGTATTTATCATTTTCTTGCTTTTTTTTTTTTTAAGATTTTATTTATTCACTTGACACAGAGAGAGATCACAAGGAGGCAGAGAGGCAGGCAGAGACAGAGGGGGAAGCAGGCTCCCTGCTGAGCAGAGAGCCTGATGCGGGGCTCGATTCCAGAACCCTGGGATCATGACCTGAGCCAAAGGCAGAGGCTTAACCCACTGAGCCACCCAGGTGCCCTCGATCTTCTTGCTTTTCTTTATAGCTTTTCTTCGTCTTTATAACAAAGAGATTTTTTTTTTAGTTTTGACTGGTTTTGAATATTATGTAAATGCAGCCATCCTACGTGGATTCTTCTGCAGACGGCTGTTATCCATGCTGAGAGTCATTCACAGTCATGTACGTGGTTATAGTTCATCTGATTTTTTTATGTTTTTGGCATTAGACCCTCTTTCATTAAGGTGTGTTATTGCTTTGTAGTTTTGGTTGAGTCCTAAAGGATCTATGGCAGCCCATTATTATTGTACATTCATATATGTTTTATATATGTTTATCTTATATATATTGTCCACTGGTCATAAGTATTTTTCCCTTCCGTTTACTCCCTCCCATTCACTTACCTTAACATGTGGGTCTTGGGCCCAACAACCCTTCATGGGTTCACTTTCTTCCTCTGTGACTATAACATTCAGAGGTAGGAAAAGAGAGAGTTCTCTCCAGGTGTGTTTTAAAACCTCTCCAGAGGCCCCTCAGAAAGTTCCTTTGCATCTCTTTGCCATTCTTAAACCAGTCACTGGCGAGAGCAATATAATTATCACAGGCGAGACTGACAAGATGGGGGACTCTCCAGCTTCCCCCGAAGCGTACGGCCTCCCAAAATGCAGGCTAAGGCAACACTCTCTCGGAAAGAAGTGGAACAAAAGGAAAGGGACACCTGCCGCACAACCCTGCTTACCCCATAGGATTATGGTGCAGATGAAGTGATGAAGATAAGCCAAGTGATGAAGATAAGCCAAAGATAAACAAATGATGTTAGAAAAAACAAAAAATATAAGGCATTATTAGATTCAGAATCTTAAAACATCAAATATCATTTCCTAACTACTAGCTTAGCAGTTTTCAAGAATAACTGTGAGCAACATTAAAATTAATATTTGTACAGGCAGGTTCTGAAAGAACAGTATTTGAAATGTGCCTGATTTCAACAACCACCATCTAGGATACAGTGGAAACTAGAGTCTATGAGAGGAAAGAAAGACCCTATAATTTCTGGGGCTTTAATGTTGTCATAGAAAGTTGCTGGCATTCTATTAGATTTTCTGAGGTGGTAGACTAAATTTCCTGTTCTTTGTGACTTAGGAAAAAGAAAACTTAGGAAAGGATTTCATAAGATATTTAAGATGCTTAGTTGTTTTTTTTTTTTTATAAAGGAGTATCTTTCCTTATAAACATTGTCGAGTTATTTTAAAAATCAGCTTTGAGTTTAGATTTTAGCTTTTTGGGGGGCAAATATTGTCTTTTTTTTTTTTTTAAAGATTTTATTTATTTGTCAGAGAGAGAGAGGAGAGCGAGCAAGCACAGGCAGACAGAATGGCAGGCAGAGGCAGAGGGAGAAGCAGGCTCCCCGCCAAGCAAGGAGCCCGATGTGGGACTCGATCCCAGGACGCTGGGATCATGACCTGAGCCGAAGGCAGCTGCTTAACCAACTGAGCCACCCAGGCGTCCCGACAAATATTGTCTTGAACAAGAACTTTTACGACAGGATTCATCCATTTGAAGTCTTCTAGGACAAATTACACTGGCCAAATAATTTGAGCAAATTAAAAATATTATATTAGATATAGTAATTCTATAGTTATTGATAGTCAAAAGATCATTATATTAAGTATAATATGCTTTGTAAATATTTTTATTGTTTTCCATCTCTTGAAGAAGTTAGCACTTTACTTATCGGTAAGACAGGATTTAAATATTTAATTTGTGTTACCTGTAAATATATAAGTTACATCTACTGAGAGTGACTTTATATTGTGGCAAAAGACATTTTTACACATTTCTTTTACCTGTTGCTCAGAACTGAGCTTTTGGACTTAATAGTGTTATTGCCAATTTTATAAGTCCACAAGGCATTTTGATGCAAGAATGGAAATAATATAAACAAAATTGATAATAGATATTTCAAGAAGAGCAGTAGCTGGGAATGAGGGATTGTGGTAAAGCTGAGCCCATTTAAAATCGGAGATCTTAAAGAGAAATACAATCTCTTCTCTAAGGCCCATAAGTTCTTTCTTCTTCTTCTTTTTTTTTTAATGAAGAAGGGAGGCAGAGAAAAAGAATTCTAGACAGAGAAAAGACAGTGAGCAATGGTAAGAAGGTGATAGAAGAAGACAGATGTTAAATCGCAAGCAGGTGAGTGTTGCTGAGCACAAAGTCTGAGGAGGTGGGTAAGGGAAGAAGAGCCCTGGGACTCCAGCAGGCGCCGGTGAGCAAGTCCTAGAATGAGCCAGGGGAGCCAGAAGAACTGGAAGAGGTCGGGATAAGGGAGAGAGGACATTCCTGCTGGATCGCGTTTCCTCGTGGGACAATGGGTGATAGAGTGAAGATTCCAGGTGCCGGCATCTCAGGGGCATGCATGGTCGCAAGAGAGCTTGACGAGACTGAGCAGGTGCCTTTAATCTTCTCATTGACAGAGCACCGTTTTCCCAATTACAGTATGCTTCCATATGGTAATCACCTTAAGTGGTATGTGGATGAACATTTTTAATAGTTGTGTTATAGAAAAAATAGCTCATACAGCACAGCTGAGACCATCTGGATGTTATTGCTCATACATAAATTAAACATTCTAATGACTTAAAGAAAAACATTCAGTGATAGTCCCAGAGTCAACGATGAGGGCAGAAGTCATGAAGGTGCCATGTGAATGATGGAGGTCGGGGGACCTGCATGTAAGAGGTGGAGGGAGAGGAGAGAGCTCAGGAAGGTCTGGGGGCCTGAGGGGTGTGGAGAGGGTTTAAAGTAGCCACTGCAGTGGTGGGCCATGGAGTTGTAGGACGATGGAAGAACTAATGGGCAATGTTATGGGCCCAGCTGAGGCTGGAGATGTATGACATGGGTACTCTGGCCAATCTTTGTGGTTGTGAAATCTGACCCAAAAGCCTAGCCAGCTGTAGCAAGGACTGACCCTGCAGCATTTTGCTGGGAGGTTTTGCTGGGAGACCTTGAACAGAGGTTGTAGATGCAGCGGAATTGAGGGAACCTCTGAAAATGGAGCCAAGTGATCCAACATCTAGCGCAATCCCACTGCTGGATATATTTGTGATACTGATCCAGGAATCAGTGTCCTGGCCTGTGGCACCCACTATCCATAACCCTGGGCCTGGGTAGCCTTTTTCTGTCAATTGAGCTATACAGGCAGCCCTAGTGCATGGCTGATTGGAAGGGTCTGAAAAATACCACCATGACAGCCATGGGTGGCTATGCTCAGATCTGGGTGTTGGGGGCTCACCCCAGACATTTGAGCACCCAGGCATCCCGATGTTGGGAACAGAAAAAAATCACTCAAAACAGAACCAACCTAATTATACCAGAAATTTGGGATGAACGCTGCTAGAACTGTGTAATCACTCTGTCATGTTGAAGGATAGCAACTGGGTCAGCGTGACGGCTTGTGCCGTCCAGGTGTTTATCAGGCGGCCCCAGAGGGGACCCAGTGATTGTAGTGCACAAATGTTTGGCCTTGCTTCCATGGGGCTGACTGAGCCACTGCAGCCTGGGCTGTCCCTGGAGACAGGGGAGAATCCACCCCATGGCGACAAAAATCGTTGACCTCCCTCTTCTCAAGGCCAGATGGGCACGTTTGGTTTGTTACTGGTATGATCATTTGCCCACTGTCTTTGTCCCCTCCGTAGAGGACATTATACCACACCTAGGAACCCTTATTAATTCACCCGATAAGCCCTCAATGATAGTCGGCAAAGCCAGTCTTTACTGAACACCGAAATGTCTCTAACGAGAAAAACTGTCCTCCACAACGTCTGTCCTTATTATCTGCCTTGCAAGGAGGAACCTATGCCATTATCCAAACAGAATATCGTTGTGTTCACACATACTAATGTATGATCATAAATAAATAGATGATTAATAAATCATCTTTATTAAATTGCACAAGGACACAAATAAGTGCCCTGAAGGATCTGATCCCCAGCCTAGGGGACTTAATAAATCAACGTTCAGTTCCTGGGGCTCTTCATGGCAAAAATTCTTACTTACTTTGAGAATCCTGATCGTAGTCTGTGTTTCCTCTTGCTTGTCCTAAATTGTTACTGGGATATCTGCCTCCCATGCAGCCAGACAGCTACCAAAGGAGCCACTGCCAGGCAAAGAAAACCCCTTGCTGAGGGCTCAGGGCACACTTCCAGGCTGGGAGGGGCGTGTAAGATTGGAAGAGTTGGTGGGGAGGGCTACAGGGTAGGAGGATGTGGAGGTCATGGAGGGGATATGACCTCTGGTTGTCCCCAATCTGGATTGGGCAATCAGAGGTTGCCCACCCCTCCCCTGTCCTTGGAATGTGCCTTTTGCTTACAGTCCGGGGGTGGGGGGGGTGGGGGTTGGTTTTCCAGGGCACAGCCTTGAGAGTGCAATGTGGTGTTTAGACCATCCAGATAGCGTACGAGGCCGAACACCACCCTTATGGTGTTTATAAACCTTTAAGATTCTGGTAGGCAGGTGCGGGACCCGGCTGGCCTTATGGCTGCTGAAGGCAAGGCTCCTACATCAGCTCCCTCTAGCAGTCTGGAAGGGTCTGCCACTGCCACTTTCTTCCCTGTCTCCTGCCACTCCCTGTACCGGGCCAGTTTCTGATTTCACCTGGAAGCTTTTGAGTTTGAAAAACCAACACCTAGAACAGTCCCATTCTGTAGAGGCAGAAAGTAGAATAGCAGGTACATGGGTGGGGGTGTTGGGGGTGGGCTGAGGGAGTGGGGACGGAAAGTAACTGTGTAATGGGTCCGCAGTTTCCTCTCTGGAGGTGGATGGTGGTGATCATTGCCCATTATTGTGAATGTACTTAATGCCATTGAGCTCTACACTTAAAAATGGCTAAAAGGGTAAAAAAAATAAATAAATAAAAAATAAAAAATTAAAGTAAGCTTCACACCCAGCATGAAGCCCAACATGGGGCTTGAACTCCCGACCCTGACATCAAGACCTGAACTGAGATCAAGAGTTAGATGCTTAACCAGCAGAGCCATCCAGGCACCCCTAAAATGGTAAATTTTATGTTATGTCTTGCCACAGCAAAAACAAACAAACCAACCTAGACTTTGTATTAATTCAGTGACAAATCACCAACACCATAACATGATACCTGAAGTCCTATAGACCGTGGCTTTACCGTGACTTTACCGCTGCGCCTTTGATACAGCCCTACTGTTGCTGAGGGCCTTGAAAGATCTTTCAGTTACTTAACTCCATCCACTTCTCAATTCACTCCTCCCTCAGACTCAGAATGGGGCCTGGGCTGTGTAACAGATACCAGCTTCCATCCATTCTCTATCCCTCCCTTTCTCCTTAGGACCCTCAGGGCACTGAAAATGTAACCTTTGCCTTCTTCTTTGCCTATATGTCCCTCCCCACACCAGAAAAGCCTGGAGACCACATGCCATTCAGGTCAAGTAAATAGGTGCCCATGGACACAGGGCACAGGGGAATTGCTTCCTGATTTAGGATACCAGTTTCAGCCAGGGAGGACCTACTAGTATAATAAATAAGATAGATCATATTATTCTGAAATGA
This sequence comes from Lutra lutra, assembly GCF_902655055.1. NCBI lineage: Eukaryota > Metazoa > Chordata > Mammalia > Carnivora > Mustelidae > Lutra > Lutra lutra. The sequence goes on from NC_062280.1 coordinate 172,603,396, forward strand.
ATATTTTACTTTGTGTTTAATCCCCTTAGAGGAAGCTAGTTGTGGGGGGGGGGGCATTAACTGTGTAGTTCCTAGGTTCTATCACTGTGCCAGGCATTTAGGAGAAGGTATTCAGGAAATTTGTGCAGCTGAACTGGGAATATTCATACCAATTAAACCAATTAAGCTAACATTTAGTAAGTAAGTACTTGTTTCAATTATCTATTACTGTGTAGTAAATTACCTCAAACTTAGTGTTTTGAATCAACACTAATCATATATTATCATTTACAATTTTGTGGGATCAGAAATTCAGGCATAGCACAAGAAAGAGGGCTTCATGCTGACTGGGACCACAGGCAAATGACTTGAAGGCTGGGTGAGGACTGGAATCATCTGAAGGCTCATTCACTCACATATCTAGTGCTTGATTCTGGTGTTACCACCTCTGGCTTCTCCATGTGGCCTGGACTTCTTCCCAATATGGTGGCTGGGCTTCAAGGGTAGGCATCCTACATGAGAGAGAGAGAGAGAGAGAGAGAGAGAGAGAGAGAGAGAGGCAGAAGCCATATATTTCCTTGTATGACAGCCTCAGAAATTACACAGCATCATTTTTGCAACTTCTGGGACTGTCATAAGGTATTTCTGCCTAGATTCAAGAAAAGGAAACAGACCCCAGTGGAAATGTGTCAGTCTTACTTGGTAAGAAGAACCTGTAGGATGGATCATGTCAAATGTGGCCATCTTTGGAGAATCCATTTGCTACAAAGTCTATAATGTGTCAGGCACTGTGTTGATGCCTTTCTCTAGGCTTTTCTTTAGAGTATCTAAGTTCTTTCAGATGCTTGGGTAGAGGTCAATCATGGTGGCATTCTTTTGTTCTTGTTCTTTTACTTCATACTCTCTTAAGCGTAAAAATGCAGAATATAATTGGTCATCTTTTTCGTGGTTCAATGTTGATTTACTTATTACCTTTTTGCTTGGCAAGTATTTATGGAGCACTCGCTGCCAGGCACTAAAGTTAGGTGCTTAGGAGAGACATGAGCAAAACAGATGCAGTTTTTGCCCACACAAAGGTTGTGGTCTGGCTGGTGATGGAAGGAAGCATTGTAGCCATCATTTCATTTATGTGCAGAATGAAGACTGAGTCCGATAATAAAATCCTAGATTGACAAGGATATAAAAGGTGTTCCTGAGGGCCACCCTTCTTTCTTGTAGGCTGCGTTGACCAGATGGTTGCCCATTCTAATTTTAAATCTATCTGGGTTGTAAGAGGACATTTCTGATGACAAAGGCTCACGGCAATTTAAGCTCATTTTTCTCTTGTCTAGTTTTCTGTCAAGCCACGTAAGTGCTCGGTTCTCTCCTTACAAAAACTTGTTATATATTAAGTGATTATTACCAAGTCACTTATTAGCTCTTCCCTTTTCTGGCTAAACTTCCTCAACCTTTAAACTTTTCCTCATAGGACTGTGTTCTAGTCTGTAATCATTTTATTATTTTGTCTTGTTTCTGTAGGGAATCTCAACTTGTGCACAATATTTTGAATAAAGCTGAGAAGCCACAGGAGTAAAGAGATAATATGTGGGCTCCAAATGTGCTTCTGTGAGTACACACTGATAAGCCTGACTTTTCATGTGACCCCACATTGTTTGTATTGTAGGATTCATTGACTCTTCTATTCCCCTCCTTTGTGATGTGAGTTCCAGGTCATAATTGTTAACTTTGCTCTCGTCTGCGCGTTGTTCTTTTTTTTTTTTTTTTTAATTTTTTTTTAAATTTTGTTTTGCGTGTTGTTCTTAAATGACCATGTTTAAATCCACCATTGAAATTAACACTTTACCAATGAACATGGGCTCTGGGATCTTGTGTTTTTATTTTGATAACTTAAATATTTTTACCATCCTTTCTGACCTAGGATTGAATGCTTGAATCTGTATGTTTAGACAAACGAGTTCTAAACACTCTTGAACCTAGTTTCATTCATTCCACAAATATTTACGGAGTACTTACAATATACCAGGCAGTATGTGAGGTGTTTGGGGGTCTAATACCCAGCAAAAGCAAGCTGGATCCCTGTTATTACCGTCTTACATTACTATGGTACACTGGTTACCATTAATGTACCATTATTGGTATATTTTCATTGAAATCCATGATTTATTCAGATTTCCTGAGTTTTTACCGAATGTCCTCTCTCTGTCCCATCATCCCACCTAGAATGCCATATTACATTTAGTCATCATGTCTCCTTAGGCTTCTTTAGGCAGTGATGATTTCTCAGATTTTCCTTGTGTTTGATGATCTGGAAGACGTTGAGGACTACTGTTCAGGTGTTTGTAGAGGGTCCCTCAACTGGAATGTGTTTATTGTTTTTCTCATGATCAGATTGGGGTTATGGGTTTGGGGGAGGAAGACTGTGGTGGTCAAGTGCCATTCTCATCACATCAGATCTAGGGTCTGTGCTATCAACATGACTTAATTGCAGTTGGTATTGACCTTGATCACTTGCCTGACCTTGTGTTTGTTAGGTTCATCATTGTGAAGAACACCATTCAAAACCCTACTCTTGGGGAAGAAGTTGCTATGCATAGCCCACACTCAAAGAGCCGGGAGTGAGATCCCACCTCCTTGAAGGCAGAGCATTTCAGTAAATTATTTGGAATTTTTCTGCATGATAGGTTTGTCTTCTCTCCCCTAGAAAGTTTATTTTAATAGCTAGCTTTGTTGTTAGTTAGCCTTGTAACCTTTGGCAAGTCACTTTATCTCGATGAGTTTGCTTCCTTATCTTTAAAATCTGTCTTCTTCACATACATTTTTGAGACATGGTAGGCCAAAATGCTTTGTGCTTTATGAACTGTGACTATATGAAGGTCTTGGTAATTGTTTCTCTAAGTTCAGGTTTCTTGTTCCCCAGGACAGCCTTTCCTGAAGATGATCTGTGTGGTGCTTTCCCTCCCGCTCTCAGGGGTGGGTGGTGAGGTAGGGGGTTACTTGAGGCCTCAGGGGGCAGTTGCTGGCTCGGGACACACCCACAGGCCTGAGTAGGGAGCTCTGCTTTGCTTTACTTACATTCTTTCCCTTCCTGCCAGGAAAGCTCCTCATCTGGGGTGATGGCTGTGGTTAAGATTACCCAATCTAGCTGTTAGAAGGCTGTTCACCAGGTCAGAGGTATGAGGAAGGGAAGGGCTTTTTCTAATCAGGTAACGCGAAGAGAGTCCAGATTTCAGTAGCCTACTTGGTACTCCTGGCCTACTCTTTGGGACTTCTCTCTTTCTCTGCTTCTCCCTCACACTATCTTAGGAGTATTTTTGGTTTCATTTTTGTGCAAGTTCCAAACACAGTTGTAGGTTGTGATTAGGATGATTGTCTTTAGGAAAGACACTTGAAAGTCAGGTTCAAACACGGCACATGCACGTTCTTCGCGGAGGCTGTCAAGCTTGTTGACTGGAAGCTGGCCTGCCAGAACAGGATCCTTCTGCGAACCCCAGGAACAATCTGCTATTGTCTCCTGGGATAAAACGGTGCCAAGAAAGAATGAAAACTCTGAGCCAAGAGCAGGAATACTGCATTAACTGCTTCACCACTAAAAGTAATTATGGGAAGGGAGAGAGAGAGGGTAATACCCTCTCCTTTGTGTTTAGCTTGCCAGGACACACAGAGCCCAGATGTGACCAGAGCAAAGCCTGTCATGGGTCCTGGTACAGGGGAGAGAATGGTTCGCTCCTGTGTGTGCCCATGTCAGGCCCGAGCCCTACCTTCCCCCTGAGTGTGCTTGATGCAGTCGATGGAGCGAGCCGGGCGCCCCCTCAGTTTCCTTTCCGCTTGACTGTCTCGATTCCAGAAGCTGTTACCTCAGGGACAGTCTGTGCCAGCGCTTAGGGGAAAGGTGGGGGGAGCGTGCCTAGCTTTAAGGTACCTTAAGGGAAGGAGATAAAATGCAGTGTCCATGGAGGGAACTCAGGAAGGAGAAAGGAGTGGGAAAAAAACAAAGAAAATACACTGAATTAAGTAATGTCAAGGCTTGTCTCAGTTTTATTCATTCTTCAATTTGTGACTTATTGAGGGTTAGGGGCAGGAAAAGTTAGGGACGGGGGCCTAAAATTCTTCAAGCCCCCTCTTCCATGTCCTCCCCTAGACTCTGATGAATGAAAGTAAAGGGATCTTAATTAAATCTATGCAGAACTCCATTTTCTCCCTTCCTATAGTCTGTGTCAGAGTCTGACCCCACGGCAACACATGGGAAACTCTCTGGTAATATTCAGAGCGCCCGGTCTTCTGCTGACCACTAAGCCGGGCCATCCTAACGCCTGTCCTCACCCAGAATTCAGCTTTACTTGAAAAATTCAAAGACTGTGCAATAATTCAAGCCTGTGGGAGTTTTGGGGAGGCACTGACCTCATGTGAGTCCTCACTAAGGGCTAATGGTTGAGCCTCTGGGACAGCAGTCAGACTTCCCTCCTATGACTCAAGGTTCTCCACACTGACAACGTCTTCAGAAGAGAAGCCCTTTTCTGAGTTACCAGGATTCCCAGCCAGGTCCCATTCTAGTTTGATGCATGACAAGTTTGTCTGTGACACTGGATGAACTCTCTGTGGCGGGGGTGCTGGGGGGCCGGGAAAGTCTGCTTTTGCCTTAAAATTTGGATCTGATCATTTCCATACCTAAATCACAACTGTGTCTGATTCTATTAGTATTTTTAAATTGTAGTTCTCTCTGTGGGTGTGTGTGATCATCGTCCAAGGAAGGTTTGGGCAAAATTATGGAAGGTCTAGGTGATACTCTCTTTCTTCAGGGAGGATGTTGTTTTGTTTCCGGAAGGCGGCTTTTGGAGGAGCAGATCACCTTCATCCCACTGGAGGGACACTCATTTGAGCCTGAGTGTCTGTCTGTAAGGCCCTGACTCTTTAGGGTTTGCCCTTACTTCTCAGGTGTAGTAAGGTTCAAGTGAAACCCTGGAGTGTTTGCCTGGGTACATCCACCATGGTGACCCTGAACTCTATTTTTTTCCTTAGTGTAGTGAGGTTATCCATAGCTCTTCTCAGTGTTTCAGCCTCTTAGAAAGCACTTTCTGGATCGGCATCACTCTCCCGTGGCCTGCACCACAGATAAATGGAGAACTGTCCAAGAGGAAAGGTGGCTCAGACCATTGGAATGTTTCCCTGCGGATCCCTTCTCTCTAGGATCCTGGCTTCATGTATCTTGGGTTTCTCGATCCTCTTGAACTCCCAGTTTTGACTCTCTGGTTCCATAAGACTGCTGAAAGTTTTGCTCTGTTTCTCTGCACCTCAGCAGTCACTTTCTGCCCACCCTCTTCATTAACTTTTCTCCTTTCAAGGATCTTGACCCCTCAAGTAGCTACTTCCATAGTTCTTCAGCACTGTTAAATAGGGGTGTGTGTGTGTGTGTGTGTGTGTGTGTGTGTGTGTTCCTGCTTGTCTGGTTTTTCTAAGTAGAGTTAGTCTGCTGTAAGCCAGAGAGCAAAGTCCTGCCCTTATTTTAAATGTCACTGGTGGGAATGGTACTAAAGTTTCTTTTTCTTCGTCCTTGTTTTGAGTCTTTAGTTTTAACGCCGGGAACAAAAAAGGTACTTGTTTGACTTTACTTAGAGTTTAAATGTGTTGTCTCATATTTGGGATTGGGTATGTGTTTCTCAAGGTCAGGAGCTCATATTTCTGACTTCTCCCATATTTCTGACTTCCCTACTTACCGAGTAGGTACTCTAGAATAACTGGCCAGTAAATGGGTTTTATAGTGACCATCTTACTGGCAAGAAATTTCCTCTCCATCTCTCCAGGAATCCAGCTGAATCATTCAGGGTGTCAGCCAGACAGATTTCCTACCTAAGATAGGACCATCTGCATCCCACTTGAGGCAAAGGAGAAAGGAAGCCAAAAGACAGAGCCCATCAATTTCTTCAGCTATAAAATGAATAGGATGGTTCTAGACAGTATCAAATTTTCTTCATACTCGAATTGTGAACCTGTTAGTGAACCTACCCTCATTCTTTGGTCCCTTTACTGAGGAGTTTGTTAGAGACATCCACACCTGTGTTTCCCCAGGCCACTGCCATGCCCAGGGACAGCTGTGATAAGAGAGACTAGTCTGTGAGCTGATTTTTCCTTTAACTCTGTCTTCCGCTGTATTGGTTTCCCAGATTTGCCATGACAAATGGCAATAGACTTGATGGTTTAAAACAAATTAATTTATTCTGTCATAATTTTGGAGGCCAGAAAGTCTGAAATCAAGGTTTCAGCAGGGTTGGTTCCTTCTGGAGGCTCTGAAGGAAAACCGTCCTACGCCCCTCTCTTGGTTTCTGGTGGCTGCTGGCAATTCTAGGCATTCCCTGGCTTGTCCCTACACCGCTCCAATCTCTGCCTCCATCTTCCCATCACTGTCTCTCTGTGTCTCCCTGTGTCTGCTGCTCTTATGAGGACACCAAACATTGGATTTAGGGCCCATCCTAAACCCAGGTTGACTTCATCTCAAATCCTTGGTTACATCTACCAAGACCCTATTTCTACATTCTGAGGTTCTGGGTAGGCTTGAATTTTTGGAAAACACTCGTTAACCCACTGTAGCCACCAAAATCAACCAAACAAGACATTTGATGAGGGCAATAATTATGTATGTCTTGTTCACTGTAGTATCCTCAATGCCTAATTCAAGGCATTTAATATTTGTTGAATGAATGAATGAATAAGGTTGAAATAGGGTCTAGATGGTAGGAACTCAGTACATATGCCAGCTACATTCAAAATAAGATGTTATTCATGGGCTAATCTTTTAGAGTGCTTGTTTTTTATGAGTTTCCAATGTATTTGTGTAGTTCTCTGCCTCGGTGGGTAGGTGGAAATGCAATCCATTAGTGGAAATTGTATAACTTTGTAGTCTACTTTAAAAAAATTAATCTTTATATTAATTCTTTACTTCCATTTTGTCCTGTCTCCTTTTTCTTTTGTTTTCTTCCTATTTTCTCTAAGAATTCTTCATTATTACGGGTTACAGGTCCTCTGTTTTCTTCTCAAATCTCTTCCTTTGTTATGTCTTTTCTTTTTTTTTTTCAAATCCTCATATTTTGTTTTCAAAGGCTATGGGTCTGGAATGTAAAAAATGTCTATTTTTTATATAAATATGTATTTCAATATATTCAACAAATGTGTATTTCAGTATAACTTAGATGAAAGGGATCCCAAGGGTTCAGGTAGCTTAATCAGGAAGAAGAGAATGATACCTATTTAGTGATTTTTTTTTTACTGTTTCCCTGAAGAAAGGAGACACAGCTTATTGGTGTTTTAAATTAGCCGTAAGAGGAAAAGAATTCCATGTTTTCCAGTATATAGTCTTTTAAGGTATTACCGTCTGCATCTCTTCCAACTAATAAACGAGGACATAATGAGGGAGGCGACATCATACATAACAAGCAGCTAGCCATCCAAACTAAGAAATCCTTTCTCACGCTGTTTCCTGCAGAGTAAGATTGTACAGATGTCTGAGAATATCTGAACTTGCTGCCCTGTTTGAACATCCCGATTACCTTGCTGAGCCTCAGATCGAAGTTCTTTGATTTGTTCTCTCAAGCTCCTTAAAGCTTCTTCTGTGCCAGTTTGGATAGTATTTAGGAATCTTGATGAATATGCTCATTATCTAATACAAAGTGACATAAAACACTCCTGCCACGAACTCTACCACATAACCCTACCCTGCTGAACTCCCTCGATTCATTCGGTGCTAGATTAATAGCATTTATGTTATTCATAGATCTCGGTTGACCTTGATCTGCTAGAAACTCCCTCCTTTTTATCTCTGTTCCATACTGGGAAGGTTTTGTCCCACATGAACAATGGTTCTTTTGTACATCAAAGCACACGCCTCCCTTCCCCAACATCCAAGTTTTAATTTTCCTTGCATGCATAATATGTATCTCTCTTCTGTTCAATGTCTGTTACTTCTTACCTATGTTTAATTGATGGATAATAGAATTTTCTATTTATTTCGCAAAAGAAAAGTACTTAAAAATGAACCTTTTAGTATCGGAACAACAACAAAAAGGCTGCAGCTCTGTGAATGAAACAAGTTCACAAAAATGGCATTTCTTCTGTTTTTCAAATTGGTGACATACAGATTAGGCAAAGATCTCGTCTCCAACCTCCCTTTATTCAGCATCTTCCAAATAACAGGACTTATTTGCCTTGGAAAGTAAAAGACTCTCAACCACCCTGAAGTATCCCTATTTGGGTTGAGTATCATATAACGTATCTCTATGTATGTCATGTATATGTGTATACATTAAATATATGTGTATATATGTAAACACATACACCATCTTTCAGTGAGTAATGATACAGACACTGGATAAAAGTTTGTCAGCAATAATTGAGAGTTTAATTCACTGAGTTAATTCTGCCATTCCTTTTAGGAAACTTCTTTGAAAAGTGCTAATCAAAAGCAAACACACACATGAACAAAACAAAATAATCTAATAACAAAAACCTTATAACTTAGAAATTACTCTGTATCATAAATCTTTCCTCCTCTCATTAACACCTTAATTATAAAGTACCTTTTTCAATTGGCTTATTTTTTGCAATTAGTGAATGCTTACCTGTAGTTAGTCGTCCTGTGTACAATGTTTGCAACGCTGTTCCCCACCAGTTACTCTAGTAGTTGGGTAAAATCTTTTAAAGCCTTCTTTCAGGGGGTCTAATTCAGAGTGTTCAGTCTCATGTTTTTACTTCAGGATTCAAATTTTAATTTATTTATTTAATGTATTTATTGTTCTGGTATATTGCTTCTCTGGGAAGAGAGATTCTGTAACTATTTGTGGTAGCAAAACGTGTAATGAAAATTACCTACCATCCTTAAAATGTTTTTCCACATTCTCAAACTTTAGTCTGAAAAAATAACACCTGGACAGATTTAAAAAAAAAAAAATGCAGACTCCTGGGCCCCATTTTGAGAAATGCTGACTTAGTAGATGGGGCAGGGGAGGGGTGGTCAGGGGCCAAGCCTACATTTTAAGAAAACAGCGCTCTTGATTGCAGTGTGCTTGCCTGCAGATTGTACTTTGAGAAGCATTTTTTTAAACTATTAGGGAGCAAAGAGCTTAGTCCCATTGCTGGGGAACCAGAGTCTAAAGGCTCGAAGGGTGCAGTGGAAATGTATTCTGGAATGCTAATGGCACACCTGACGTGCAACACAGAGACAAAAAATATATGAACTCTGGTGGAAGAAATACTTGATAGGCCTCTTAATACCTTGCCAAAAGTAGGATGGGGAAGCCCTTACAGAAATTGATGCAGCAGGTAATGTGGAATGAGGAGTGTTGTTGGAGGTGGAAGGGGTAGGACATTATCTTCTTTACCGCTGTTGGGATTATTTACAATAAACTGCCTCCCCCCACCCCCATTACTCATGCAAAAGACCAGGACAGGCTAAAACTGCTCCATGGGGATAAAATTCCTCACCAGCTCATCTCTGCTTGTTTTTGTTTTTTAAGTCTTCCCATAATCGTACCATTGGGATACTTTGGAAATGAAGTGGTTCAATCATTAGTTTTTAACTCCTTCAGGATAAAATGCTCATGTCCTCAGACGAATGGGTGTAGGCTATTCATAGTCCAGATCACCATAATTAGTGTAGAGCCTACTTTAAAATTAGGTCATATAGTTAATTGTTTTTATCTACATTGGGCTTTGGTTAATTACACAAACTAATACACGTGAAAGTGCCTGGCATGGGCTAAGTACTTAGATCCGAATGCTTAGTTAGTGCCCCCTCCTGGATATCTTGCAGTCACCTCAAACTCCGTATAAGCCAGATGGAACCATCTAGTGTGTCTCCTTTCCATATGTTCCCTACACCAACCAGTCACTCAAACCAGAAAACTTTGCCTAATCCTTGATGTCCTTCCCCCTTCCAAGTCCTGTTGATGTGACTTCCTACATATTCCCTAAACCATCCACTCATTCATTGCTCAGTGAACCAGTCATGGTCTGTAAGAAGTTTCTGGTCATGTTGTATAGGATGGCCCTCAGGTCCAAAGAACTTAATACATACAAGAAACACAGAGGTTCAGCGTGTAAGGGGAAGGAAGCCAGAACACAAAGCACCCTTTAAGCCACGTTAGAAGTTCTTGAAATTTTATTCTAAGAACAATGGGTAAAGTTTCAAGAGTTTCAGGCATGGGGGTAACATGATCAGATTTGAGATTTAAAAAAAATTTTAAAGATTTTATTTATTTAAGAGAGAGAGAGGGAGAGAGAGCAAGATCGGGGCGGGGGGTGGGGCAGAAGCTCCCTGCTCAGTGGGGCGCCCAGTGCAGGGCTGGATCCCAGGACCCTGGGATCATGACCTGAGCTAATGGCAGATGCTTAACAGTCTGAGTTACCCAGGTGACTCCAGATTTAAGTTTTACAAAGACTTCTCCCTTCCATCTCTCAGACTCTGTCACCATGTAAGACAAACATGGGTCACAAACCCTCTCCTCTGGTCCCTTTGACCCCTTTTTTCTCCTCTCAAATGCGTGCTCTGCATTGCAACCAAGCGAAACCCACAAACGAAACCCCTAGGGATCTGATTATATTATTTTCCTGTTTCAGGTCTTTTAATGGTTTCCCAGTGCTCTTAGGATAAAATCCAAATTCCTTGACAGGGCTTCCATGGCTTATGAGTAATATTTACCTTCCCAGGCTCTTCTCTCAACCACTTTCCCTCATACATTCCAGCCACACTGAACATCTTTCAGTTATTCTAACGAACCATGCTCGCTCTCGCCCAGACCTTCCTGTTCTCCATGCCTGGGCACCAGTCCTGCCCAGCTCTGTTTGGACTGGTGAATTCTTTAAGCTTTCTTCTTACAGCCTTTGACTCTGTGGAATACGCCACTAATGATTGCCATCTTTCCCAGTTGTAACATTTATCACATGTGTTCCTACCAGACTGGGGCTCCACCGGTGTCTGTCCTGGTCATTACTTTGACCACAAATCCTCCCACAGCCCCTGCCCTGGCAGGATCTCAGTAACACGGTCCTGCAGAATGAATGAAGGAGCAGTACCTATCAGCTTCCTTCCCTTTGCCTTTTATATTGTGTCTTCCTTCTGAAGAGTTCATTGGAAAAGGATTATCTCGATAGTAACATACCTGTTTTGAGTTTAGATGGCACATTTTGTTCTATTTCAGTATTGGGAATAAAAATAACCAAGTTAAATTTTAGACAGGGATGTGAAATCTGATGTTAGGCAAACAAGGAAAGATCTAAGGGGAATTTTTTTAGTTCTAAATGGGGGATGCTAAATAATTGTTAAATACAATCAATATATTCAGTTGCTTAGGGTTTTCACTTATTCCTTTCAGAATCATAATTAATATTTGGAAAAGGCTTTATATTTTATGAAGTGCTTTTCACCCAAATGACCTCATTATCATAAAAATGCTCTATTATCATCACTTACCTTATAAAGTAGAAAATCAAGGTCTGCCTATGGCACAAAGTGACTCCCCAGCAGTAAGTGGTAGGGCAGGACTTGAACCCAGGTCCTGACCTCAAATCCAGTGTTCCTCTGTTATATCACATTCCTTCCCTCAATATCTGAAAGCAAAACAAATGTAGTTGGCTACTTCTGGGCATGGTTTTGTGTGTATGGTAATTTAATCCAGTAAAAGTTGAAAATAATTGGGAGGAAAAGAAAAGCAACTGGGAACATGACTGTTTTGACTGGGAATGGAACCCGCTTCTGAAATATTTACTTGTAGAAGGAGCAATGGCGGTGGGGCCGATGTGCCACACCTGACTGCCATTCTCTTTAAGCAAGTTTCCCACCTGAGGGGGAAGACCCTGATGGAGGGAGGCCTCTAGCTGCTGTCAGACTTTTCAATTTTTTTTTTATTAACATATAATGTATTATTTGCTTCAGGGGCACAGGTCTGTGAATCATCAGCCTTACACAATTCACATCACTCACCATAGCACATACCCTCCCCAATGTCCAATACTCAGCCAACCTATCCCTCCCCCCCACCCTCCAGCAACTCTCAGTTTGTTTCCTGAGATTAAGAGTCTTTTATGGTTTCTCTCCCTCCCGATCCCATCCTGTTTCATTTTTTGCCTCCTACCCCCTACGACCCCCACCCTGCCTTTCAAATTCTTCATATCAGAGAGATCATATGATAATTATCTTTCTCAGATGGACTTATTTCGCTTATCCTAATACCCTCTAGTTCCATCCACAATGTTGCAAACAGCAAGATTTTGTGTTTTTTGGTTGGCTGCATAGTATTCCATTAACAGCAGATCAATCACCAGAAAAGACTGAGAGTCAGCTAGGTTCTTAGTGAGTCTAAAGGGAAAATAGAAGACAGAGGTAAAATAGAAAAGAAAAGAAAAAAAAAAAAAGAGAAGAGAAGAGAATAGTAGAGAAGAGAAGAGAAGAGAAAAGTACATTCTTGCTCTGATGAAACTTCTCATCTGTTGGGCGGGAAATGCATAAACCTTCAAAACCTCTACCAACATGATGAGAATAGCAATGACTGAATTAATAGCAGATGATTCAGTGAAGAGCCTAGGTCAGGGGTTTTTAGGCTAGAGCTCCTCAGAAGTCCCTCTCAAGTTCTGCTGCTCAAATGACAGCCCAGACCAATGAAGCCAGAATCTTTGAAGATGGAACCCAGGTAAGGGAACCTTCCCAAACCTGCCCTGTGATTCTAACCTTCTTGTAAATTGGAAGTATGAGAAGCATGGCCCAGAATACTCTTCGTTTGCTAATTTAATAGAAGTTAGCCCGATCTTAGTTTTATGACCACTGATGTGGTGTTTTTGATTATTTTGAGATATGCTGAAAAATTCCTGAAATATTGAACTGGAAGTTCACTTAAATCTCCTTTAATTCAGTGAACGCATTACAAACAGCCGCTAGAGCAGTCACGAAAGCTCAACACAGGGCTCGGGGGCTTTATCTAATTTAACTAATTGAATTCTCACAGTCTTGAGGTTTCATTATTAGTCTGTTTGAAGATAATCAACTGAGGTTCAGTTATTATCCGACTAAAGTCACAGAGCTGGTAAGGAGTCGTAGAGACAGAATTTGAACTTGCTTGCCTAATTCTGTGGTCATCAGCCTCTATATATTCACTGGGGTAGGGAGAGATGCTATTAAAACAAATGAAAGCAAACTTTGCTGTGGTTTACGGCTAGAGGACAGGAGATTCATGTTGGATTTCTACTACATTTTTCAAAGTCTGAGAAAATTTCATTTTTAGGCCTCAGGTTTTAAAATTTAAAAAGGGAGGAGAATGTTATTTACAAAGTTTATGGTGTTTTTTTTTTTTTTCCATATGTACATATCCTTGTTGAAAATCCAAGGAGTTCAAAGGGGTATTTTTTAAATAAAGATTTTATTTATTTATTTGACAGACAGAGATCACAAGTAGGCAGAGAGGCTGGCAGAGAGAGGAGGAAGCAGGCTCTCTGCTGAGCAGAGACCTCCCCGCCGATGGGGGCTCGATCCCAGGACCCTGGGATCATGACCTGAGCTGAAGGCAGAGGCTTTAACCCACTGAGCCACCCAGGTGCCCCTCAAAGGGGTATTTTGAGAAAAGTAAATCTCTCCTTTTGGCCCCATCCCGCAGCCACTGGATTCCTTCAGAGACAGTGGTCTGGAGATTTTATTGTATTCCAAGGAGAATGAAATGACCACGATTGATTTAGGCTCTTCAAGATTAATTTCCTGGGGTAGGTGACAGGACTAAAACACCATGGCCTGGGGCACCTGGGTGGCTCAGTTGGTTGAGCAACTGCCTAGTTGAGCAACTGGAGTCCCAGGATGGAGCCCCGTTTTGGGCTCCCCACTCAGCGGGGAGTCTGCTTTGCCCTCTGACCCTCCCCTCGCTCATGCTCTCTCTCTCTCATCCTCTCTCTCTCAGATAAATAAATAAAATCTTAAAAAAAAAAAGAACACTATAGCCTATTAGCCAAATAGAAGTTGGAGAACGATCAGTGGATAGTTAAGTAAGAGTGTCTGCCATGGTTTAGATGACCAGTCACTTACTTAAGCAATGCCAATTGATGTCAGTTTCCGAACTTCTGCTGATATAAACAATGTTCCAGGGAAGAGCTTAAAGAAACGTCATTTTGCACAAGCCCAAGTATTTACATTGGGTAAATTCTTAGAGGTAGAATTTCTGGGTCATAAATATGTGCATTTAAATTTTGGTAGACACTGCCAATTGCTTACCATGAAGGTTGGATTCATTTACACACCCATGAGCAGCAATAGAATTCCTGGTCCATTATGTATTTGCCATCATTGTACTTTGCCAGATTTTTTGAACTCTGCCAATCTGATGGGTGAAAAATGGAATTTCCATATAGTTTTAATTAGTGTTTTTAAAAATCATTCTTCAGGGGCACCTGGGTGGCTCAGTGGGTTAAAGCCTCTGCCTTTGGCTCAGGTCATGGTCTCAGGGTCCTGGGATTAAGCCCCACATCGGGCTCTCTGCTCAGCGGGAATCCTGCTCTCTCTGCCTGCCTCTCTGCCTACTTGTGATCTCTGGTTGTCAAATAAATAAATAATATCTTAAAAAAAATCATTCTTCATTTGAAGATCTTTTCATATTTTTAAGAGACATTTGTATTTACTCTTGACTTACCTGTTTCTAAATTTTGCTTACTTTTTATTGGACTTTTCTTATCGATATCTGGAAGTTCCTGATGTTAGATAATTACATATTTTTAAAATATGAATTGCAAGTATTATTCCCAGTTTGTTTTTGGCTGTGTGTGTGTGTGTGTGTAAATATTACCTCTCTGATCATTAACTAGACAGACTACAGATTAAAATCTTTTACCCTACTCTTTATAAATATATATAGGGCAATATTTTCAGAATAGCTGTAAATTTTCAGTGAACTACATATATGTTTAACCATCTATATCCATAAGGTCTCTAATTGTGTTTCTATAAGGTAAAGCTTAATAGCATTTTAAAAAATTTTGTTTTTAGTAATTTTTATTTATTTATTTATTTATTTATTTTAAAGATTTTATTTATTTATTTATTTGACAGAGAGAGATCACAAGTAGACAGAAAGGCAGGCAGAGACAGAGAGGGAGAGAGGGAAGCAGGCTCCCTGCTGAGCAGAGAGCCCGATGCGGGACTCGATCCCAGGACCCTGAGATCATGACCTGAGCCGAAGGCAGCGGCTTAACCCACTGAGCCACCCAGGCGCCCTATTTATTTATTTTTATGTAACTTTGACTTTAATTCTTTTTTCTTTATTATATTTAAATGATTAGATCCCAAATGAGTTCCTTACCACCATAGATATGGTGTCTCAAAAGCATTTTCCACAAACTATTTTACATCACATAATAAATATGTACATCTAGTGTTTTATTCTCCCTACTTGTTACAAGTATGCAGTCTATCCCAAGAATGCTATTTTTCTTTCTTTTTTAATACTTAATATCCTACTCACCTATTTCTCACAACCACTCCCCTCCCCCAGCAACCACCAATTTGTTGTCTGTATCTATGAGCTTGTTTTTTTGTTTTGTTTTGTTTGACTTGTTTGATTTAGATTTCACTTATAAGTGAGATCACATTTGTTTTTCTCTGACTTATTTTACTTAGCATGACACTCTCAAGGTCCATTTGTATTATCCCAAATGGCAAGATTTCATTCTCTTTTTTGGCTGAGTAATATTTCATTGTATATATTATATACATGCCACGATTTCTTTATCCATTCATCCATCCATGGACCCTTAGGTTGCTTCCATATCTTGGCTGTTAGAAATAATGCTGCAATAAATGTGGATGTATATATCTTTCAAATTACTGTTTTTGGTTAATTGGTATAAATACCCAGAAGCAAAATTGCTGGATCCTATGGTAGATCTACTTTTAGTTTTTTAAGGAGACTTTATAAAGTTTTCCAGAGTGGCTGCTCCAATTTACAATCTCACTGAAAGTGCACTAGGGTTCCCTTTTCTTCACATTCTTGCCAACACTTGTTACTTCTTATCTTTTTGATGATAGTCATTCTGACAGGTGTGAGGCGATATCTCATTGTGGTTTTGATTTGCATTTCCTGGCTTATGAGTCAGGTTGAGCATCTTTTCATTTACCTATTGGCCATCGGTATTCTTTTTGGAAAAATGTCTATTCAGATCTTCTGCCCATTTCTTTTTCTTTTTCTTCTGCCCATTTTTAAATCAGGTTGTTTTTCCTATTAAGTTATATCAATTCTTTATCAATTTTGGATATTTACCTCTTATCTGATATATGATTTGCAATCGCTTCTCGGCCTTTTGGCTAAGATCAAGTGTGATATATGATTTGCAAATATCTTCTCCCATTTCCTAGGCTGCCTTTTCGTTTTGTTGATGCTTTCCTTTGCTGTGCAGAAGCTCTTTAGTTTGATGGTCCCCACGTACTTATTTTTGCTTTTGTCGTTTTGCTTTTGGTGTCAGAGTCAGAAAATCATCACCAAAACCTGTGTGGAGGAGCTTACTGCCTATGTTTTCTCCTAGGAATTCGGTGGTTTCAGTTCTTAGGTTCAGGTCTTTAATGCACTTTGAGTTAATTTTTGTCTATGGTGTAACTCCGTGGTCCAGTTTCATTCTTTTGTACGTGGCTGTTCAGTTTTCCCAACACCTTGTATTAAAGAGAATATTCCCTATTGTAAGCATGTACAACAAACATTATTCCCAGTTTGTGTTTGGCACCTTGACTTGATTTATATTACACACACACACACACACACACATTTATAATATTATTATGTCATCAAATTTAATTCTCAACTTTTATAAATATTAGAAAGATTTGCCTGCTCAAAGATTACTTAAATTTTTTCAATACTTCTTTCCTAATGTCCTTAACAATTTCATGTTTAAATCTGAACTGGGATTTCCTTTTTTATTTAATTTTTTAAAATTTTTTATTAACATATAATATATTATTAGCCCCAGGGGTACAGGTGTCTGAATTGCCAGGTTTACACACTTCACAGCACTCACCATAGCACATACCCTCCCCAATGTCCATAACCCCACCACCCTCTCCCTACATCCCTCCCCCCAGCAACCCTCAGTTTGTTTTGTGGGATTAAGAGTCTCTTATGGTTTGTCTCTCTCCCAATCCCATCTTGTTTCATTTATTCTTCTCCTACCTCCCAAACACCCCATGTTGCATATCAGAGAGATCAGAGAGATCTTATGATAGTTCCTCATATCAGAGAGATCATATGATAGTTGTCTTTCTCCAATTGACTTATTTTGCTAAGCATAATACCCTCTTGTTCCATCCATGTCATCCCAAATGGCAAGATTTCATTTCTTTTGATGACTGCATAATATTCCACTATATATATAGATAAAGAAGATATATATAGATATAGATATAGATATACCAACCACATCTTCTTTATTCATTCATCTTTTGATGGACATCTAGGTTCTTTCCATAGTTTGGCTATTGTGGAGATTGCTGCTATAAACATTCGGGTGCATGTGCCCCTTTGGATCACTACATTTGTATCTTTAGGGTAAATACTGAACTGGGATTTCTTTTAATGGAAGTTATGAAGTAAGGAATCCAAAATTTTTTTCCCTGATTGCTACCTGGTGGTATCCAATAGTTTTATCAAACACTATTTCTCAACTGATTTGAAATATTACTTATCAAATATTAAGCTCTTTTACATTTACTTCTGCAATTTTGATTCCATTCTGTTGATCTGTTTGTATGTTCATATGACAGAACCGTATTGTTTAGAATAACTGGAGCTTTATATTTGACTTGATATCAGGGAGGGCTAGTCTTCATTGACCATTGCTGTTTCAGAAATTTTGTTGAAATTTTAGTTGTTTTTACTGTCTTAGCTTTAAATTTTTATTTAAATTAACCAGAAAACCATTCAGTTTATCTGGTTAAAATGTTCCATGTGTATGATTATTACAATTAAGCTACATTTGTAAACTAACTTAGAAAAATCCCAATTGATATTTTGCCTTTCTACCAAAGGGCATGGCATATTCTCCTGCTCGAGTATAAATTTGAATTTTTTCTTTTTTTGGTTTTTGGTCTTTAGAGTTGGTCAAAATGTTACCTGAAGGCACTCATCAGTTTTGGGACTGCCAATATATAGGGGGAAAAAAGCAGAGCAGGTAAATGAATCCTAGCAATGCCAAGTCTGTTTTTTTGTCCCAAGAGACTGGGCTGAGAAATATAACTGAAGTTGTCCTTGCTGTTTCCCAGCGCTGTTTAGAAAACTCTGCTAACGAATCCTGGGGCTGTATTTCCAAGGATGAGTCTGCTGTGCTGTGGCCTTGGGACTCCATGCCAAGCCACCCAGTTAGGTAACGCCATGACAATCAGCAAATTAATATTTCCTAACGAGTCTCTCTCTCATAACAACAGTCAAAAAGGACAACTTAAACAAATATTTATTTACTCGTTTAGATCTTGTCTTCACTTCTGCAAATGAAACCTGAAGTTTTTGAAGTCAACTCCCTGAGTAATGAAAACATATTTATGCATGTTGGGCATGTGTCGTTCTCACTTGTGTCATTGTTTTGGGAAGTACAAAGATTCTGGCCAAATAGGCCTTTCAGTTTGTAAGGAGCCACTGGGCAAATCTTATGAAAGTGTTCTCACTTTTCTGCGTGCTCTGACTTGCCATGAAGTGAAGGACTTCTCACAGTTAACCAAACTTTCTGGATTCCTCACTGCTTTAAGTTTTAAAAGGGCCTGCTTCTCTGACGTGTACACCCCTTACTTGGAACTGTTCCTGTTGGCAACACGTAGGCCAACACCTGTGTTCCAGGGATCAAGCATTTTTTAATTTCTTCTCTTAAGTATATGTTTAATTGATTGCATGTTGGGATGAATGGAAAATTTGAGTTTAGTGCTCCATTAACTTTATTAATTTGTGCAGATATTTAATTTGGGGAAAACATCCTGAAATGTATTTGCTACACTCATTTTTTGCTGTGTGTCTGCACGGAATCCAGTCAGTTCCCGTGGGAGCAGTAGAAGTCGACATGAGTTCCATGAGCAGATAAAAGCGGGGCTCTGGCTGCTCTTGATTTATTTGATGCTTCATAATTATGGGGACTCAGTCCACTATCTGCCTGTTAATTTGGCCAGCTCTACGTGTTTTTCTTGTTGCTTGTTTTGATTTGATTGGTTTTGTTTCTAGCGCTCTAGAAAGAATCAGAAAGAAGGAGTGACTGTTTTGGTGACTTGGTCCCAAGCCCAAAATCAAACAGGGTAATGGGATAGAGAGGGACTAGAGGTGGGTGATATGTTTAGCTGGTATGTTCAGGGAAAGGCAGAATGTCTGAACAGGGACATGGACTGTTGAGGGAGCTGGTCACAGGTAGGTCTGGGACAAAGTTTCCCAGGTAGAGGAACAGCTAGGGCAAGGAGATAAGGTAAAGCAGAGCTTAACATATTCAAAGGAAAGGTCGAAGGCCAGTGTATCGGGAGCTAGAGGAACAAAGGTGAGGGGCCTGGGAGATGAGGTTAGAGCAGGTATGGTGCGCAGCATCTGACATGCTCCCAAGGACACCTACTTCCTAGTGTTCACACCCTTGTGCAATGCCTTCCCCTTGTGTCTGGGCTGGACTGAGTGATTCACTTCTAACAAACAGCACATGGCAAAAGTGATGGAATACCACTTCTGAGACCAGGTTGGGAAAACCTGTGACTTCCTTCCTGCACTCTCTCTCTCCCCTTTTCTCTGCCTGTATTTCTGACTCACTCCTCTGGTGAAACAAATCGCAAAGTTTTGAGCTGCCCTAAAGAGAGACCCATGTGGTAAGGAACTGGCAGGATGTTTGGCCTATAGTCAGTAAAGAACGGAGGTCCTCAGACCAACAGGCCACGATGCACTGAATCCTGCCAAGAAGCATGTGGATGAGCTTGGAAGAGGATCCTCTCCCACTGAGCCCTGAAATGACTTGCAGCCCTTTCTGTCTCCTGGAACGCAGCTTGGAAGGGACCTGAAATGGAGGACCCAGCTGAGCTACTTTTAGGTTCTTTACCTACAGAAACTGTCAGGTAGTAAATATTGTTTCAAGCCTCTGAGTTTTTGGGTAATGCGTTACTCAGCAATAGATAAATAATGCAGGTGGGTAGGGCCAGATCACATAGAGATTTGAAGGCCATTGTAAAGAGTTTGGATTCTCTTTCATTGCAGTGCAGGGAAGGCTGTGATCATTTTAAAAAGATTACTCTGGGGGCGCCTGGGTGGCTCAGTGGGTTAAAGCCTCTGCCTTCGGCTCAGGTCACCATCCCAGGGTCCTGGGATTGAGCCCTGCATTGGGCTCTCTGCTCAGCAGGGAGCCTGCTTCCCCACCCCCCCACCCCCCCATTTACCTTTCCACCTACTTGTGATCTGTCAAATAAATAAATAAAATCTTTAAAAAAAAAAGATTACTCTGACTGATGCATGGGGAATGGAAAGCACAGGGACAAGAGCAGGAGCAGGAAAACGAACTAGGAAGCTCTCAGGGAAATTTAAATGGCAAAAGGTCAGAGTTAAGAAGTATTTGTGCCTGATGCTGTTTTGTCTTGCTGGGGAGCGCATATAGGAGATAAGGGAAGCAGGAATTACCAATGACTGGTACATCTTTGGCTTGATCAGTATTTATGTTGATGATAGTAAGTCTATGTGGGAATATAAATGGGGAAATGTCAGGGGTTCAGATGAGTCCATGTATGTCTGGAGGATAGGTGGGGAAGGTCTTTGGGGCAATCTATTTACATGAGGGCTCTGAATCTTCTTGAGAAAGAAATATCCTAAGAGAGGTCAAAATGCTCTCATTTGGTTGAGAGAAAACAGGGCAGAATTAGAGAAGGCTGGTGATCTTGTATAGAGCATCTTCTCCTCTGACTTGGTCCACATTTTCTAGGGTAAAGGGAATACAATAACAGCTTCCATAAACACGAAAATAAACACTTTCCAGAAATATCCATTGATTCATTCATCACCTCTGGTGCCAACAGTTCATCAACAGAGATAGTGGACTCAGCACAGAGATCAAACTGATAATATGAGGAAGACTTGACTTGCGTGTTGATGAATCTTAGCAATATGTAAGTCTCCTTGTCAACCATTGGTGATGGCCACTTCTGTGAATGATAGTGAGGTAGCTGCCATGTTTGGCTTCAGCAGTGATAGGAGCTATCACTACAGAATAGAAGAGAAAGAAAATGGTAAATATGAAACTGTAGCCAAGAAGACCCATATTGGGGACTTTTTCCTTGTTGAAAAATTTGAAATAGGTTGCATTCTCTCAACTGGGATGGATTTGGAAAATACTGTTTTCATGACCGTATTTTTATCTCCAGGGTATGTTCTATGGAAAACAGGAGTTGCAAGAGTGACTTAAAAGGACTTCTGTGTCAGTTGGGAAACTGTTGCCAAGAACATTAGCTAGTGAGCCATGTAACGCATATATATTAATAATATTTACCATTTTAGTCAAGAAATTCATGTGCTTCCACTTTTATGTTCAAAGGACTGACATAGTTGATTGTGTTTCCTACCTTAGCCCAGTTTCTTAGGAAGATCTCAGATAAATTTTACTCTCAAATATATGTTTGGAATATTTGATTTCTTCTCAGGTATAGTTTGTATTTTTAAAAATCATTTCTTAATCTTATTATGATGAGGTCTTTTTCTGTGAGGTCTTTTTCTGTGAGTTCTTTTGACTTCTTTTTCCTTTTGAGAAAAGCAGCATTTTAAGGTAACACAAGGTTGTATTATAAATGTCCTAAGTGTTTTCTATACTGTGCAATATGGCTCAAGGATTTTTCCATACAGCACCAACCCTTTAATTTCAAATAGTTCTCATTTCTAAATAGGAAAAATAAATTAAACTGGTTATATTGAGCTCTTCTGTCTTTTGACATTTTTTTCAAACATGAATGTTTGGGATACCGGGATTTTGAGAGCTGAATATTCTTAGACAAATCATACAGCCTAAGCAAGGTTAGAGACTTTTTTGGAATGAGAAAGTTGTTGACTGAGGAAAAGGAGTTGAAAAAAGTTCTGAACTGGAAATATTTTCACATAAATACCAAATATTGCTTTACTATAGCCAGATTAAAAAACTAAATGTGATATGTAACTTAACATGAGATCTTTTTTTCCCCAAACTACTCTTTTCTTTTAAAAGAAAAGTATTTGGCATAGTACATGCCATTGTTTTTCCCCAATACAGTATTTTTATTTCTGATATGATTCAGGCAGTCAGCAAACTTGATGACATAGAAAAAAATTACTATTTCTTGAAATTTCAGATATGATAGGGTAAAATTACTAAACATGTATTATTTAGTAGGTATATAGGAGGGATATAGGGATAGGAGGGATATAGAGTATTTTATGTCACTATTTTAAAAAATTTCCACACTCTTATCTACTACTCTTGTGTTGAAAATTAATTATTAACATATATAATTCATTTAGGACAAATGATGGGAATAAAAGAACCTGGAAAGAGCTACTCTTGTTAAAATTAAATAATACTCAGGGATTTCTTCCTGTTTGGTACCCCAGACCTGACCCTATGCTTAACCAGGATGAGTTATTTACTCCCCCAAAATGTTCCAGTCGGCTTAGGTACTGCCTGAAAAATCAATAGTTTGTGATATATTCAATGGCCTCTGGAATCATGCCAACCTAAAAGGGTTTTTTTTTTTTTTTAAATCTCTTTCACACATGGGTAATCTATTCCTTGTTGATTTTGTACTTGTTGGATTTGTTGCCTCTGACTTTAGACTCAAAAGGCAATTTATTTTCCTTATTTATAAAATCTCAGAGGACAATCTCACTACAGTTCCTAAATAATTGTTTCAATAATTTCTACAGGATGAACAATTAGTGAAAATACCTTTTTTTCTTTCTCAAACTTAATTTTCAGACTGAACTATTAACTCTTCTTTTTCCATGTTAGTGAATGTCAGACAGACAAGACTACATTATATTAACCTGTTAACTTCTTACCAGAAAGTTCCTGATCTAAGTTTCTAGTTTGCTTAATATAAGACTATTAGATAAATGAATTAATGAGTAAGAGAAACAATCTCCCTTCAAATTGAACCTTTCAGATCTGGTTCATCTTCTCCATCTATTACAAATTAGAAGTTCACTGACTTATTCAGGAATATTTCTCCCACAGTCTGAAGCATAGTTGACCAATGACATATGCTACCTAAATGTGACTTTCAGGTTTTATAACCAAACCACGACCCTACAGACTTAGAGTAGGTCTGTTGTGAACATTCTGTCTCTGGCCAGCTACCTATGTATGCTAAAAATGTCCTAAGTGTTCTGGGATATGTTTCATACTGAATCTTGCCTTGTACAAATTTAGTTTAAACTTGACAGTTTTCTTTGGAGTGTTGCTATATAAAATAGTGACATACTGTAAGCCACATAAGGTTACAAATATTCTCAATTAGATAGGCATTAAACATTTTTTTCTCCTGTGGGACTTGAACTCATGACCCTGAGAGCAAGACTTGAACCAGACCAAGAGTTGGATACTTAACCAACTGAGCCACCCAGGTGCCCCAAAAGACAGACATTAAATATTTAAAGATAACTTTTAAGGACTAGTATCCTTTTGTAGCATCTTTAATGTTTTTTTTTAAATTTTTTTTTATTTTTTTAATTTTTTTTATTTTTTTAATGTTAATGTTATAAAAACTGGCACTGTATATAAATGAACCAATATTTGCATATCTACAAAAAATATTATATCAGTTTCACTTGAGATAGAATTCTCTTGAAAACCAATCACTAGTATTCTTTTTGAACACACTTTGTTATGATTAGAAAGTTACATGTTCTGCTCAGATTCATAACCAAATTTAAGAAGGCTTAAATGTTTCCTGAAAGTAAACCTGAGCTGCAAACCTATGTCATGATCTACTCTGTTTTAGAATATGCTCCATCTTAGAGCAAAACACAATAATCTATCAAGAGTTTTCAACTTGAATGAGAGGTTTTATAAATGATCAGGTCAACTGACCATTTCAACAGATGGAGAGAAGTCATGGTTGCCAACTGAGAGTTTTTTTTTTTTTTTTTTTTTTTTAAGTAACTCTACAACCAACACGGGGCTTAAACTTACAACCCCAAGATCAAGAGTCATGTGCTCCACTGACTGAGTGAGCCAGGTGCCCCTGCCAACTGAGAAGTTTTTAAAAGATGAAATGAGCTCCTTATTTACTGACTCAGTGGTGTGATGGACTACAGGGACCAGTTTCAGTATTTTTTGAAGGCTTTAGTGACTTGGGAGATGGCTGTGCTCACCAAAGCAAAATTTGAAAAACTTACAGTAAAATATACATTTTAGAGTTCATTTGTCCCATGAAATCTGTTAATATGCTAACATCAAAAGCTCTAATTTTTCTTCTATAAAATGAGGGAGTTGGACTAAATGAGTTCTCAAGACTATTTGAGTTCTAAAATTCAATGATTTAAACATATAGCTGCCATTGCAATCTTAAAATTTATAAGATGTGGTAGATGCTTGATATTTTAAAGGGTTATGGTCTATGATCTTCATCAATTCCCCAGTTCTAGTATATGGAAATACATCACATTTCCTAAGTATATCTTCATGATACAAAATAACAGTCTCTTCAATATTAGCTCAAGTTTTACATCTCACTTCATGGACATTAAAACAATTTGAGTGTGCATGATGAGAGACAGAAAAAGAAAGTTTCATTCTTATGGGAGTTCTGGGTTATTTCCTAGATCTGACATCTGCCTTTGCATCATTATGATCTTGGAAATTGAAAAAAGGATAGTTCCTTGGGCTTTATCTCAGATCCATGGGTTCAGAATCTGCCTGACAAGTAGGTAAGTACCCAGATAGGTTTGGTTTTACAAAACTATGATTCTGATACATAGCTTGATTTAGGAAATATACAAAGCTCTAGCTAAGTGATTCACTTGAAACTACCAGCTACATCATTTGATCTCTTCAGAAAATCACATGTCACAGTTTTGAGTTATTCTACAAGATTTTATACCTCAGGTATCTACACCCTGAATGGCAAAGTTCTATATTCAAGATTTATAGTGGGGAGGTGGTAGAAATCCCGTATTCTGTTTGGGTTATCGCACATCTTTAGGGATGTTAAGTTTTGGGCTGTATGTTTACAACAGGAACATTGACCCCACGAGTTTGAAATCTAGCACATTGATTCCATACTAATCTTTCTTAGGGAAAACTTGTCAGTGAGTTTGGGTAACAGGGTTAGAGAGATCCTTGAAAAGCAATATGATTCTTTTATTTTCTACCTCTAGATTTACCAAGAATTAAATGAATTTCAGTTTTTATGGGTAAATATTTACAGTATACATTTTTATTCCTAATCTAATTTTATATATTTTTATGTACTGGTCAGCTGACTTTTACATTACTGATCCAATACCTATGCCAATTTTTTTTGGTATTATTTGCTTTCACATTGGAGTAGAAATTACCCAATAACCAAGGATATAAATACAGTAAAAGAGGGTTGGGGGCCCCTGGGTGGCTCAGTCAGTTAAGTGTCCCACTCTTGATTTAGGCTCAGGTCATGATCTCGGGGTGGTGAGATCCAGCCTCATCAGGCTCTATGCTTAGCAGGGAGTCTGCAGAAGATTCTCTCTCCCTCTCCCTCTGCCCCTCCCCCTGCTCAAATAAAGAAATATTTTTTTTTAAAAAAGAAGGTTGGGTTTATCACCCCCCAAAACAAGTATTTAGTAAGATTCTAAGGGCTTGTTTACTTTTTTTGGAGGTAAGCGCTAGTTTCAAATAGCATTGTAAAATGGAATTATGTTATGAAAAGAGGTGTTTGTTTGTGCCAGCCCACATCTAAAAGAGTGCCCAGAACATAGTAGAGGCTCAGTGATAATTTATGGGGTAGTTGGATATGTTTGAATTGAGTTTTGATAATGAACACTATTTTGAAAGTTGTTTTTTTTTTTTTATTTCATTTGTGGTCACTCAAATTTTTTGGATGATTAACCTGAATGCTAGGGGTATATCTGGCTTCAGGGATTTCAGAAACTGAAATAGTGTTGTTGGACCTACTGTCCCCCCTCTGCTTCTCTCTCCTGGTTGGTCACATTTTTCCTATTTTAAATGCATTTCCTTCACATAGTGAGAGGAGGTGGTCATGGCCACAGGCTACTTTAAGTTAGTGGACCCCGGAGGGAAGAGAGGGTTCCCCCCTTCACAGGGTCTGTATATAATGTCCCCAGAGAAGGACTCTTATTCATCTGGCTTGAATCACATGCCTATCCGTGGATCAAGCACAATGTCCAAGGAGATGCTCTGCTAGCCAGAGATCTGTGACTAAGGGCATGTGTGACATCTGTGACTAATCACTTGTGATTACCAGGCGGAACCACACAGAATGGGGAGCAAGGGGGGAGCAGTAGTTCCCCAAAAGAAGTAGGTGCTGCTACAAGAATGTTGATAATGAGACTAGGCAGACAAAATCAATAAATATCAGCCCCCCACCTTCCTATTTGCCAGGTTGGGAGCTAGTCGGTGGTCTCTTTGCACTGATGATACTTAGTGAAGTTGAGAAGATTCTGGAAGCTGACAAATAGCAATCCAAAGGGGAGAGTTCTAGTGGGAGACATCTATAGTGCTGCAGGCCAGAGAAAACCACTCAGCTTGGGAGAGACTAGAACGCCTTCTCAGGATGCCATAAAGAGTTGGCCGCGAGTGTGTATGGGGCCCACAATCAGTATTCGTGGGGTGAGCGAATAAAAGAATGTTGAACTAGCATTTGAGGCAAAGTGATCAGCTGTACAAAGGCAGAGGCTGCGAAGGCCTGTTGTATTGGGGGAATGGCGAGAAGGTCATTGTATCTGGCCTTTTATTTTTTTATTTTTTTTTTAGCTTTTTTTTTTTTTAAGATTTTTTTTATTTATTTATTTATTTGACAGACAGAGATCACAAGCAGGCAGAGAGGCAGGCAGAGAGAGAGGAGGAAGCAGGCTCACTGCTGTGCAGAGAGCCCGATGCGGGGCTCGATCCCAGGACCCTGAGATCATGACCTGAGCCGAAGGCAGCGGCTTAACCCACTGAGCCACCCAGGCGCCCCTGTATCTGGCCTTTTAAATGAGAGGCATTTGGAAGAGAAGGTAGTGGGAAGAGCTGAGTCTTGAGCGCTTTTAAGGCCATTCATTTATTCAGCAGATATTGTTTGAGTACCAGTATCTCCCAGGAACACATCATAAAAAATTAAGAAATATATAATAAATCAAAAACAATGGAGTTGAATTTTATTTGGAACGTGGTGAGGAAGAGTGACGTGATCAGATTTGAGGATTAGAAAGATGATTCAGGCAGCTGTGTGTGATTGTCTCTTACCAAGGAAAGCTAAATCGTTTGTTCATTTACTCACTTATTCTTATTTATTCATTCCACTGTAGCATGCCCACTTTCCAAGTCTTTTGATTCCTTCATCATTAACCACGATAGCTTTGGCATTTCTACCCATTTAATAAGAGCCGCCCTAGGAACGTCTTTATGCGGTCTCCCTGGATCCTTGCTGGCGTGTTAGATTCTGGATCACAGAAGAGGGCTGCCGGAGCAGAGACCCTTTCTAAGCCGGAGGGGCATATGGTCTGCTCCTACTGATGAAGTTATTCTCAGAATTCCGTCCCATACTCTTCCGGTTCCTCCTGGTACATCGTGGGGTCCTGCAGCAATATTAAAGTATAATCTCTTTGTTCGCAGACACGATACTTCTTCAGCGGGAGTATATTTTGACTTAGCTCTATGGGTCTGGTGGCCAGGAGGTGGGAGCACACCAAGAGTGGTGTGTGACTGTGTTTGGCAGAAGTCCCTTAATTTTTGAGAAAGGGAGGTCTGTCACTAGCCTTTAACAGGGAGGAGTGGGCTAACTTCTGCAGGCCCGGTGGACTTAGGAAGATGTGCAGAGTCAAGATCTTGTTTTTAATGTGTCCATTCAACCATCCCCATCCCATATCTTATGGTTCTCATTACTGCTGAATCAGGGCCCTGACCGTGGAGTAGTGAACGGGACAAGGCAGAAAATACCACGTTTCCTGGAGCTCTGCTACTCTTGAATTAAGTCCTGGGTCTAATCCTAAAATTTTCATATCTTCTTGTTGTAAAAGATGAGAGTCTTTTTTTTTTTTTTTTTTTTTTAAGAGGGACAGACTGAGGTGGAAAGAGAGAGAGTAAGCACACAGGAGCTTATGGGCCTGGGATGGAGGGGAGGGAGGAGGGGCAGAGGGAGAGGGATAGAGAGAATCTTAAGCAGGCTCCATGCCCAGCCTGTAGGCAGGACTTGATCTCAGGACCATCAGATCATGATCTGAGCTGAAATCATGAGTTGGTCCCTTAACGGACTGAGCCACCCAGGTGCCAAGACTCTTTCTATATACTGCTTAAGGAGGCCCCTGGCTTGAACACTTATATTTTAATTGGTGGTTAATTACTCTCAGCTCTTCACTGGCTTTCCCCAAAGCATCAGTTGATACCAGGAACATGCATCCAGCTGTCTGATGTATTGTATCAGCTCCCATGTCCCCTTCCACTGGGGCAGAGACTCAGGTGGCCATGAGTAAAGGTTTTAACAAGTTTGCACTGTTATCCTCTGAGCGGCTTTCGGAGCTCCCACTGCTACCAGTGAGGGGGTCCTTATAGCCAGCAGGCCAGCTGCTCATCCGTAATTAAAATTCCGCTTCGAGTCATCTTCCTTGGACCACACCGGGCTCTTGGAAAGCAGAATCTGAGACTGATTCAGGGGTAGGAAATGTATTGGAGAGTGCAGGAGTTCAAAATCTAGGGGGGGAAACGAAGGAAGCAGGATTGGGCCCTGGGAACTACAATGCACTTGCGATGAAGGCCTCAGCCAGTGTCAAGGCCTTTAGCGTCTTTAACTGATCAGTCATTGGGTGAGTGAACGGGTGGTGATCTTCAGGGCGAAACAATCACTGCAGGTAGACACAAGTGAGAACTGTTGGCCATCACACACTCAGTAAATGGGAAGCGAGGGCTTCGGTCCCCGAGTGGGATCCAGGCCAGCATCCCTCATGTTCCAGAGGTCCGAGGGAGTGGAGCGGTGAGTAGGTTCTCCTTTCTTGTGAATTTGGTCTTTATCCTGTGGAAGGCTATGCAGGAACTGCAAGTAGGAATCGCAAGTCGGCTGATACGCCCAACAAGAAGAGGGTTAAAGGTGATGAAGAATGTGTTGGAAAAGAGGTGGGAAAAACTGTTGTTAGTCTTGAACAAAAAACTGAGAATGTTCAACCTTGGGTATGTTCTGTAAAATGGTCTGTTGTTTTTTTTTTTTTTTTAAAAGCTAGCTATAGCAAACACCTTTATTTAAACATTTCCTGTAGAAAAAAATCGCCTCCCCCAAACCCCGGTCCCCGCCGCCAGCTTTTAGAGGAGTCTGATAATCTGGGCACTCTAAATTTCTTTCCCTTGGGACCCTGACTGAAAGGTAGCTTTTGTAATGTGGTTTTTGAGTACATGAGGCTTCACAGATACACAAAGCCTTCTTAGTAACGGGAGAGACAACACACAGACACTAAGGTGTGTGCTGGTTAGTCCGCCCTTCCAGAGCTCGAGCTGATTCAGTATTTCTCTAAACAACCAATCCTTCATGATCTTGAAGACTTTTGAGGGAGAAAATGTGAAGTCTGGATTACTAGCAGCATTTTTCCCTTATGCGGTGTTTGCTTTTACTAAGGCGTTTTGTTACCTAATTCTTTTTTTAACCCTGACTTACGACAAACAGTCTTACTTCATATGATTCCACAGGTGATAAAAATAATCTGTATACTTTCTTATTTTTATATGCATTTTCTTATTGTTCACTTATAAAGATGAAGACGCTGAGGATTTTAGAAACTAAGTGAATCGCCAGACGCCATATGACAGCCTTCTAGAGCTTGTGAACTTTCCAAATACTACAAAAACCTTGGATTTATTTACAGACTCTTGTAGCCTGATAATTTAGCAGGACATCTGTGATTCAGAAGCAGAAGTGGGGGAAGGGCAGAGGAAAGTGTATACACCTTTCTGAAATGAATCCAATTCCGTGGCACAGAAGGAAAGCAGTCCTTTTGCCTTGGGCAGGGAAATACCTTGGACCCACCCTGGATGTAGGAACAGGGGAAAAGACTAAAGGGACGTGAGGAATTCAAGAGATTTACCTCCGGGTAGGGAAGTGGATCTGATGAAATGGCACCTGAAAACCACATTTGTTCTGGGAGGCTGAGACCAGGAAGATGTGGACATTTTCTTGGAAAACGTTCAGACGAGAAGTCAGGAAGATGACTGAGGCGGGTGGAGGGATAGGTAAAGGAATTAAGTAGGTTCACCTGGGCTTAGAGACAGCAAAGCTAGGCCTTGTTAGCCATCTCCAATTATTTGGATGTATAAACACCAAGGAAGGCAAAGGGTGACTAGGGGTGGAACGAAGAAGTGTAATTACCTGACAATTAAGGTAGTGAAAATAAACCTGAATATGAAATAATTCACGTTACAAGAATGTTCACAGCAGTTCTATTACAAAACTTCTTGGTGTCAAAGGACCAAGGTACCTTATATAAAGACTGCAGAACATAGTTTCTGGCCTCAAAAAATAATTTTGTTTTAATGCTGTCAATTGTATCAAACCTGAATACAAGTATTATAGGCGCCTCTCGTACCACATCCCCCCCCATAAACAAACAAAATGCCACAGAGATTGTTCTAAACAAATCACACCATCATTCATTTGGGGCTGGGTTCTAGGGACGCCTCTAATGCCATTTATTCCTGACCCATAGAGTGACCCAAGGTGACAAAGGCACTGGGTGTTCTTTCTCTAGCAGAGCGGTTCAGCAACCTAAAGGAGTGTCTGGCCACCAGGCGACACCTGGAGAGGTCGGTGCTGGCCTGTGTTTTTGTTAATGTGCCATGAAGAAAGAACTATGCCCTTGTCAAACTCCTCCTGCCTCCTTGATGGTAACATTTAACCTTGACTTTCAGATTCTGCCCTTGGCCCTTCAGTTATTTTGAAGTGTAGTCTTTACCTCTTTGTGCATTATATGCTCCTTTTTAGAGGATGGTTAGAAAAGTCTCATAACTTGGGAATATTTTCTTTCATTAAAGAACTTGGAGATGGCATATGGAATTCCTAGTACACACTTATTTTTGCCCATAGCCATGTAAGGGTTAGTCTGAACTGGGGAGAAACATTAGAGTCCAACAGTGATTCTCAAACTTTCTGTGGTGAAGGATACATTTCTTTTTCAAGGTCTTGTGGAGCGATACTTTCTAGAATACAGTAAAATCACTCATGAGGAAAAGAAATAAAAACTCCGAGCTACAAAATACAAACCCTAATTTAGTATTAGATTTTTGTTGACAAGATTTCCATTTTAAGTCATTACAGAGGTCTCTAAATACTTACACTCAGCTCTGGGCTCCACAGAAAAGTCTAGGTTTCCACTCTTGACTCTGCTGTTTCCTGATCATGTTGCCTCTGGCAGCACATTGACTCACCCAGAGCATGAGTTTTCTTATTCTTGAAATGGATATAATAATTCCTCTTCTTTCTCTCTGGGCATGGTGAAGATCGTGGCAGGAAGGAAGGAAGCTTGGTTTGTAACTAGTGAGGTGCTAATTACATATTGTAGACCATATGGGTTGAAATGGTTCCTGTGTGATGTGCTTGAGAAAGTTTTCATTTGTTCTAGCAAAGAGAATTTTTCATGGAGTTAAAGGTTTTGCATTGAAGGATTGTCTTAAATTCCAAACTGCTTTAATTCTGAATGTTTTTTTCTTCTGGGAATACTTTGTACATTTCCCTGGTCAGCAAAATCGAAGAGCCAAGGGCCACTGGTATAGGTTTCAGGAAGTCATTGTATCAAGAGAACTTGGGGGTTTCTTCAAGCTATGCACAATGGCCCCTTGCCCCAGGGTGCAATATTCTTCTTCAAAGTTCATATGTTAAGATCCTGAGATTTTTGCAAGTGTCTTACAGGAGCACATTAAAACAGGAAGAAGGATGTGGGCGGGGATGTATAGGTTCAAAAAAAGTCTCACAGGACATCCTGGTACTTCACCCATTCAACCCTAGTTTGAGAAAATCACTATATAGTGTTAGCTTGTGAGATTTACAAGTAGATTTCAGGGACTAGGAGGTTAAGAATTAAGGAAATAGAGGTGTTAATGGTGTAAGAAGTACCTGTCAGATTAACTGGGAACAATTCAATTAATCTGGAGGCCGATGCTTGGCCTGAAATTTGGTGGATTAAGATAACAGACATCTGCCATCATTAAGATTTAGGCAAGGGAAAAGTTATATTAGCTTTCAGTGGGTGGGAACCTGCTAAACTAAATTTCTACGAAAGGATAGAATCTGATTTTTGCTTGGCTGTTTCTTGGATTTTCTGTGCTTCAAAGGTCTACTGAATCTAAAAAGTACCTTCTGTTTCTGGACCCTAAAGGTTTTAATTATTTTATTTTGAGCGAGAGAGCGAGTGAGCGAGAGAGCACAAGCAGGGGGATGGGCACAGGGAGGGAAAGAGAGAGAGAAGCATACTCCCCACTGAGCAGGGAGCCTGATGCGGGGACTCAATCCTAGGACCCTGGGATCATGGCCTGAGCCAAAGGCAGGTGCTTACGTGACTGAGCCAGCCAGGTGCCCCTGTTCCTGGATCATAACCTGTGTCTTGAAATGGGACTCCTGTCTCTTCTGAAACCCCCAGAGTGGATTGTGTGCCATTTCATTACTTTTTAAACATTTATTCCTATTTAGGCATTCAATTACTCACCTATTCAACAAATTCATATTAGTCCCTAAATGTAGATAACACAGTGAGATGATTGGCTCGTCCACTCATACGCTATTTGATTCTATAGAACAAGTGGTTAACTTGTTAAAGGCTCTCCAACTACGTTCTAGAATAGTTAGTAACTTCAAGCTATGAAGCTGCCCAGAAACTGGGACATGTAGTTTAATCTCTCACTTGTTCCTGAGGACATAATGATTTGATTCTCCTGATTCTATTGGCTGAAACTTTGAAATATTTGGAAAAAAAGCTATTGCTAAGAATATAGCTACTTGAAATGTAACCATCTACTGCAGTAATACTGGAGGAAAATTTTCTAAAACTTTAAGATCATGTAAGGGAGGGATGTGGGTTTGAGATTCAGATAGAACTGAGTGTTTCTCTGCATCATTACTTAGGAGCTCTGTGACCCTGGGCAAATTACATAATTTCTCTAAAGAATTTCTCTTCCTTTCCTTTGGTGACCTTTTGGGATTTCAGGTTTGTACACACATTTGTCTGTTGATCACTTATACTGACGTGAAAATTGTGAAATCCAGTCAGATAAGGACAAATACCGTTAAGATTTCGCATACATGTGGAATCTTAAAAAAAAATCTGAAGAGACCCATAAATACCGAGAACAAACTGGTGGTCTCCAGAGAAGAGGGTGGAAAGGGGGATGGGCACACTGGATGGGGTGGGAGTGGGAGGTAGAGACTTCCAGTTACAAATGAGTCCGTGATGAAAGGTAGGGCAGAGGGAATAGTCAACGGTATTGTAAGAGCGTTGTATGTCACCAATGGCGGCTACGCTTGTGCAGAGCACGGCATACTGTACATAGTTGTCCTACCACTAGTTTGTACGCGTGAAGCAAATGTAACCTTATGTCAACTATACCTCAATTTAGAAAAATATCCCCACAGCCCTGAACAAAAGATAACAATGTCAGATTTCTCCTTCTGAATATACCAACACTGCATTTCAGAAAGTGGCTTTGTGACTCCACATCTAATCATTTGATTGAAATCTTAATAGTAGTTGTTCCTACCCTTTTTGTTAATCTTTAGGCCCCTCAAAAATATGCTGAGATTGATTAAACTGGAGTCCCTTGAAAGCTAATTTGAATGTTCCAGTCAGGGCCTACTCTGTTGAATCCTGTAGAAGCTTGAGCCCTGAGTTTCTGGCAGGTCTTTTCATGGCTGCCCATAGAGAACAGTAACTGTGCTACTCCAACAATTGTTCTAGTGACTTAGTGTAATAAGGAGTACTTGTTTTATGGTGATCTGAGTTTTGAAAAATGCATATCCATGTTTGGATATGGTTCTACTTCTTCTTTGAATGACTCGAATTTTTCAATTCTGTTTCTCTTCTTGTATATCCTTATATTCAAAAAGATCATTTGTATCTACCTATTCTGTTAACCTTACTTATGATAACAGTCATGGTGATTGTCGTCTTTTCAAGAAACATGTAGTTAGCACTCTCTCCTTAGAATTGAACATGGAACACAGGCTGTTAAGACCTAACTGATAGGTGTTAAATGTATGTTGACCTAACAGAATGGTTTGGAATGATATGATAGAAGACATCATTAAAATAACAAAACATAAAATAGCAAAAATAAAAAGGCATTTCTGAGCATGGACTATAATGTCTGGAACTCTGCCTTTCTTCACTATTTTAGAAGACCTATCCCTTCTGGGGGGTTAAATCTTCCTGTTCAGCGGAAATGTGAGGGACTTGATGTTGCAGTTTTTTCATGAATGTGGGCTGGAGGCCCCGTGCAATGTAGGATTTTAAAACAGACTAGTTCATAGCAGCACTATTCACAACAACCAAAAGGTGGAAGCATTGTAATTGTCCCTCTATAGATAAGTGGATAACCAAGGTAGTATACATACACCACAGAATATTCAGGCTCAGGAAGGAAATTGACATCTGTGTAACGCGGATGAACACCGAGGACATCATGCTAAGTGAAAGAAGTCTGTCACAAAAAGACCTGTATGATTCTACTTATGTGAAGTACCCAGAGGGATCCAGTTAATAGAGACAGGATGGTAGTTGTCAGGGGCTGGGGCAGAAGGAGAAATGGGGAGTTGTTTAATGCGAATGGCAGCAGAATTTCAGTTTTGCAAGATGAAAAGAGTTCTGGATGGCTTCTACATCAATGTGAATGCACTAAATATGAAAATGTGCATTTAAAAATATTTCCAATGCCAAACCTTAAGCATATTTTACTACAATTTTAGTCTACAGTAAAAAGCCCTAGAAAATAAAAGAATTTTACTATAGTTGGACTTTTTCCCTCTAACTTATGACCTTACGTGGTCTGCTGTACAATTTTGAACTGTAATAACCTTGATATTAGGACATCGGGAATGTAATTTGTACAACTTGAAACGTTATCTCTCCAGATGACCCTCATTGCCCATTATCACGATTGTATAAACAGTTCAGAAAGGTTAAAAAGACTGCTAGACCATAGCCATTTGCTGAAACCTAAAATACGTAGATCAGTTTTCTCCGATATTGGCCTTGGTGTAATACAGACCTCATTAATTTTTCACTGTTTTTTCAGTGTTTTCTTCAGTTTTCCCTGCTGTCAGTGTCCCAGGGCACTTCCGGTTTTGTCCCTGCCTGCAAGGTTAAGCTAGTTGATGATCTGCAGGTCTGTTCAGCTTTATTTTTCATAGATTTCTCCTGATAACCATAGTGTGAACTCTAGAGTATATGTTAGGAGCCGAAAAGGAGCTCAGAGGTTTCCATTAGTGTTTGTTTTCATATTTAGTAATTTTATAAGGGCAAGTGTGTCCATGTCCTCTATGGAAAAAATATAGTTATGATAAGAGCTTTTTTCCTGGTCCTACATTAAGCAAAATTCGAAATCTAAACTTACCGATGACCTCTAGCTGCCTCTTATGTTGTCCCCAAAGAAACCTATTTAGTGTTTCCCTTAGTTATATTCTAAAAAGTGAACAAAGTGTTCTGCTGTGTGCTCTACCATTCTGAGCTAATACGGGGGAGTTGTGATGATTAATTTGATCACTCAACTTCAGTAAATATTTTAGTAGTACTTGCATTCTGTAACAAGTGTTAAAACGAAGATAATGGTTGCTTTTACTCTTGTGTTGGATAGATAAATTTATGACTAGTAGATATTTTAAGCAGATCATAACAAAAATAAATATAAATTCTCTGTCCTAATCCTAGTTCTTTCCCCATAGCGCTGGCGGCTGGTTAACTGTTCTTTCCTTCCAGAACACTGTTAACTCATCTGTCCACCTCAGCTGATCCACTATTTTCTCAGTATTTGGAGACAGCAAATATGCCTTTTTTTAGTAACTGGAACAGATGAGAGTAATTTCCATAAATCAAAGCCTGAAGTTTCATAATGGTTTGTAGGAGCCCTCTCTTATCCTGAATTAAGAGATTTGGAAGAAAAGCAACTTTCAGGGCGCCTGAGTGGCTCAGTGGGTTAAAGCCTCTGCCTTCGGCTCAGGTCATGATCTCCGGGTCCTGGGATTGAGCCCCGCATCAGGCTCTCCGCTCAGCGGGGAGCCTGCTTCCCCCTCTCTCTCTGCCTGCCTCTCTGCCTACTTGTGATCTCTCTCTGTCAAATAAATAAATAAAATCTTTAAAAAAAAAAAAAAAGCAACTTTCCAGAGCTCTTATCTGGAAATAGGTCTTTATCTTGAGGACTATCACCTGCATCTCCTGAGCAGTCTGTTCTGGCCATGAAACAAGGTGGTAATTCCTGCAGGGCTCTAGGGATGGAAAGGGGGGGTGGGGGGGAGAGAGAGAGCCATGACATGGTGAGGATGGAGAGGAGAAAGTGAAAATCGAAGATGGGACTGTGTGAGGCAAAGCTCTTCTCCTCTCACAGACCAAGGAATGCCTTTAGGTCCAGTCCCAGCGAGGAGCTCCTGTCTGCCAGGTAATGATGCATCATGATATTTCCTTCTCAGTGATGGAAATCCTTTGTATGAAAAGATGTAAAACCCAGATTCATAACCTGATTCTCAACTAAAGGGCCACCAGAAACTTGAGCCCCTAGGAACACCAATTGAATTCCAAGGAACTGGCTGGAATTAAGAACTAGGGTCTTGCTCCCAAAATGAACTGCAGAAGTAGGATCTGGAAACCTGAGAAACAGTTTTCAGAACCCATTTGTGAATGTACCAGGTGCCCAACACTCACGGATTTGGGACCGAGGTGGCAGGTAGAAAGCATTACAGGCAGCTGGAATGGGGTTAGGATAGGTGGGCACATTTATTAAATAATATAAGGTAAAAACCGAGGGAAGGTATTGGCATGAGGGTGCACACCGGCCTGCCTTCTTAGTTCTTTGTCCCTTGTAGTGAGGTCCACTGCCACCTGCAGGTCAAACCTTACCAGAATTCCAAGGTCCTTTTCAACCATCAGTGAGATCCCTTTAGGATCTATTAACTAATTTTGCAATAAGTCCTTATTACAATTAGGCGGAAGTGACCTTTTTGTTCTGATAACTGAGCTTCACTATCTCAGTAACTTTCTGGAACTCTGTCTTCTTGGACCCCTACCTTTGTTCAATAATTATGTGTTGAGCCTCCACTGATAGGCATAGGGAATGCAGAAGTGAGCAGAATGGGTAAATATTTCCTGCTCTGTGATCTCTGACCCAAGGCAGAGGTCCCACTCTTTGGTTCTGATTTCCTTATGCTGAGACCCCTTTATCTGCTTTGGTGGCAAGCCTCCTCACCTCTGAGTCCCTTATGGATGACACTCCATCCAGATATTTCATTCCTTTCCTTTTGAGTTCCTACATTTTTCTGTCTAAATGCACTATTGTCACCCATCTAGCTCTGGCTCCCTGATGATCCTCCCAGCACTGGCTTTGCCCTACTGGCTTTCCACTCAGCGAGTTTGTCTGCTTCGGCACCTTTCAGCCTGGTTAGTGTGACCTGGGACATAATGCCAAGAGGTTGGTCGTTTTCTAAGTACAATGTCCCAAACTGTGTGGACTGAAGACCCATCTCAATTCAAATCTAGCTCTACCATTTTTAGCAAGTAACCCCAAACAGGTTACTAAGACTTTTTGAGTCTATTTCCTTATATTTAAGTCACTCAGAATACTTCTCAGCGTTTTTGAGAGGTCTCAACGGGATGATGTTTATCAAGCAAGTGGTGCACAGTAGGGACTCTGTGATGGTTCGCTACTCCTTTTTTTTTTTTTTTTTAAGATTTTATTTGAAACAGAGGGAGGGAGCAGCAGAGGGAAAGGGAGAAACAGGCTCCCTGCTGGGAGTCCAGTGTGGGGCTTGATCCCAGGACCCTGGGATCATGACCCGAGCCCAAGGCAGATGCTTAACTGACTGAGGCACCCAGGTGTCCCTATGATGGTTCTTAACTCCTTTTGGCAGCTTCATTGTTTGAATAGTGACAGTAACCGTGGAGAGAACTGGACAGGGTGAGCATTCCTGTCCTGCAGATCCAGACACTAAGCCTCAGGAGAGTTGAATTACTCCTATCAAGTAGCTGTTGGTCAGAGGAGGAGCCAGTATAAAAAGCTAAGACCTAACTTCTGCTTGGTGTTTTGTTTTTCTTTCTTTCTTTCTTTGTTTTGTATCCCCCATTAGATGGTGCCACTTTTACCTAAAAAATAAAAATAATAAAAAATTAAAAAATAATAAAAGGAAACAATACAAAATTATAACAAATTCTATCACTAATATTAAAAATGTTGGTCAAGGGGCACGTGGGTGGCTCAGTCAGTTAAGCGTCTGACTCTTGGTTTCTGCTCAGGTCTTGATCTCAGGGTCCTGAGATCTGTTCGCACTAGGTGTGAAACCTGCGTAAGATTATAACTCTCCCTCTTCCTATGCCCCCTCCCTCCTCGCACACAGCTCTCTTTAAAAAAAAAAAAAAAAAAAAAAAAAATGGCCAGTAGCTAAATAGCTTGTAGGTCTTTTTTTTTTCTTTGCCTAATTCTTGCTGCTGATCTTCTGTTAATATGTCCATGCTGAATATAAACACTATGTGGAAAGGAATAACAACCGTCTGCTAATAGCCAAAGTGTATTTAGTTTTCACTGTATAGCAGGTCCTGAAATATTTTAAATGTTTACCCTTCTACATCCCTTGTCTACATTTTAGAGTGATAGAACTGAAACCGAACTTTCCTGAGCCCACATTAGCAGAACTGGCAAGTAGCAGATGATGCATTTCACTGAAATCTGCCGACATGAGTCTAAAACTGCTTATTTCTTAATTATCTCTTTGTATAAGTGATTAGTATACTTGTAATTTATTGCTCTGTGTCTTAGCATTTTATATTGTTAAGTTAAATGTCTGCTTATACTAGCTTGGACTGAAGGGGGCAGAGCCAGCACAAAATGAAGAGAGGACTTTCAATTTCCAACTTAGTGCCAACAGAAAGGAGCTTAGCAATCTACTCTGCTGTGACCTTGGGCTATTTTTATGGATAAGGAAGGATGACTCAGAGGGCAGAACCAACAGCACAGAGCCAGGAGTTACAGAAAGTTATTTGCCGTGAATGAGACTGGACAATAATCAAGAAAGTGGTTCTAGCCTGTGCTAGAACCAGAGTGGCAGATGGAGAAAGAGGAAGGAGAATGAGGACCTATTGACGAGGAAGAGAGAGAAATATCCCTTATTTCAGAGGATGTGATAAGTTATTTTAGGTTTTGCATATAAATCAAATTTTTAAATTTCAAAGATTAATATAAACTTAAGACCTTCAGGTAAAACATTCAACTTTCAAAGGCAAAACTATTGGATTGACATCAGGCTTTTGAAAACTCTTCTACAAAACAAAGGTAACAAGAGGGCACAATAAAAAAAAAAGTGAAAGATAAAAAGATGGGGGCATGTCAAGACGATGCAGGAACTAACAAGAAAGAGGCTTCAGTGTCTCAAACTGGACCAAGGTGAAGAACAAAATCGCTAATAGTATTGAATTACAGCTCTTAGATTAGGTATTAATGAGTCCATACCGCTATTAATGGGATAAGGAATAGCCCTTTCTTATGGAGGAATTCAAATGATATAGAAGGAATGATAGAAATATAAGCACATTATATAGACAAAGACTTTAGTAATTATTGTGAGACGATAATGCTAAAATCAGTGGGCAAAAGTGTAAAAAGAAATAGGATATTAATAGACTGAATTATCTCCCAAGCTTTCA
Source organism: Lutra lutra (assembly GCF_902655055.1). Lineage (NCBI taxonomy): Eukaryota > Metazoa > Chordata > Mammalia > Carnivora > Mustelidae > Lutra > Lutra lutra. The sequence goes on from NC_062280.1 coordinate 172,643,400, forward strand.
GAAGGAAAAATATTACTGTGGACACATCTGGAAAACACTTACCAAAGTGATCATGGTTAAGCTGTTGACCTAAATCTCTTGGCATTAAAAACCTGAGAAGGGTACAACATCACAGCTATGATATTCTTAAAAAAATTTATAATCTCATTATCATGAGAACACCAGAAAGATGAAAACTGAGCTACATCTTACAAAATAACTGACCAGTACTCATCAAAACTGTCTGGGTATGAGACGACTGAAGAACAGTGACAGATTAGGGGAGACGAAGAACACAGACAAATGAGATGTGTGATTGTGGATTGGATACTTGAACATTAAGAAGAATCTTAGTTGGGTGGGGCGGGGGGGAAGCTACTGAAATTTGAACAACATTTGTAGTTAATAGTATTGTACCAAAGTTTTCTAGTTTTGATAACTATACTGATTAGGTAAATATTATAAAGAGAAGCTGAGTGTATTCATTCCAGAGGATTAAAGCTTTCAATGTGAAAGGCAAAACTATAAAACTTCTAGAAGGCAATATACTAGCAGTATGGCCTTTAAGTAAGAAAAGTTTTTTTAAGACACCAAAAGTGTAAACCATAAATAGAATTGATGAATTATCACATTAAAATGAATAACTTTTGATACCACAAAGTAAACAAAGATGAACAAAAACCTAGAAGATGTTGCAAACCTAAAACTGAGAATTGGTATTATAAATATATAAAGCCTATATAAAGAGGTCTTACTAAACAAGAGGTGAAACACAAATTTACTAAACAGTAAAGTAGATAAAAGACATATCTTTTCATAGAAAAGGATACATGACTGGTTCATAAACATGTAAGATGTTTAATTTCATTGGTAATCAGTAAAAAGAAATAAAACTCAAATACCATTTAACACTTCTCGAACTTGCAAAAAAAAAAAAAAAAAAAAAGAAAAGATACCAAAGTGTCAGAGAGGATATGGATTAATGGAAACCTTGTTCACCACTGGTGGGAGTATTGGTAGACCCTCTTTGCAACAAGTTTACCTCTATCCAGTAAAAGTAGAATTTGTATTCAGGAGTCCTTGATAGAAATCCTGGAAGAATTTCTGCACAGGAACATCTTGAGATATGTATAAGAATGTTCACAGTAGCATGATTCTGAGGAGTCAAGAATCAGAAAAAATTCAAATGGTCCTCAACTATAGAAAAATAAATAAAGTTGGTATGTTTATAATATATGGCAGTATATGTAAAGGAATGAAAGCCAAACAGCAAAGGAAACAGGCAATAAAACAAAGAGGCAACCCACAGAATGGGAGAAGATAGTCACAAATGACACTACAAACAAAGGGCTGATATCCAAGATCTATAAAGAACTCCTCAAACTCAACACACACAAAACAGATAATCATGTCAAAAAAAAAAAAAAAAGGGCAGAAGATATTAACAGACACTTCTCCAAAGAAGACATACAAATGGCTAACAGACACATGAAAAAAAGGTTCATCATCACTAGCCATCAGGGAGATTCAAATCAAAACCACATTGAGATAATACCACTTTTCACCAGTTAGAATAGCCAAAATTAACAAGACAGCAAACAACATGTGTTGGAGAGGATGTGGAGAAAGGGGAACCCTCTTATACTGTCAGTGGGAATGCAATTTTTGAAAACAATTTTTTGAGATTCCTTAAGAAATTAAAAATAAAATAAAATAAAAATAAAAATAAAAAAAGTATCTTATGCCTCCATCAGAAAGGATGAATACCCAACTTTTGTATCAACATGGATGGGACTGGAGGAGATTATGCTGAGTGAAATAAGTCAAACATAGAGAGTCAATTATCATACGGTTTCACTTACTTGTGGAGCATAAGGGATAACACGGAGGACACTAGGAGATGGAGAGGAGACATGAGTTGGGGGAAATCAGAGGGGGAGACAAACCGTGAGAGACTGTGGACACTGAGAAACAAACTGAAGGTTTTGGAGGAGGGGAGGGTGGAGGGTTGGGTGAGCCCAATGGTGGGTATTAAGGAGGGCACGTATTGCATGGAGCACTGGGTGTGGTGCATAAACAATGAATTTTGAGTCACTGAAAAAAAATTTTTAAAAGTGTCAATCTAGATGAATCTTAAATATGTGAAAGAAACAATGCACAATTCATGATTTTATTCACATGACTTAAAGAGCTAGCAAAACTAAACTGTTCGGTGATTCACACATATGAAAGCAAAACTACAAAAGAATGATAAATTCAGGATGGTGATTGCCCTTGGAGGGAAGGCAGAGGTGATCACAGACACACCCAGGAGTCCCTAATATATTGGTAATGCCTATGTCTCTACATACAATCTATATAAAACATATATATCAAAGGATATGATATTGTATATATAGCAAATAGTACTACAAAATGAAAACCTTTTTCAAGAAAAGAAAAATATTGCCTGGAAAATACCTATTTGTCAAAAGCATTTGCTCTTCTAGAATAATCTTTGCAGCTTGAAGATTAAACTCCTAGAATGGTCTCTCCCTGGTTTGTTACTTCAAATGACCCCAGATTTTTTTTTTTTTAAAGCTGTTTCACTGTTTAAGAATGGGGTCATGAGTTTCGAGGCTGTTTTTCTGATCAAGAAAAAAAAAAGTGAAGATAATAAGTTGGCTTTGGTTCCATCCCACACTTAAGTCACTAAAGAACATTAGTCCACACTCGGCCATCTGCCATGCAGTGTGCAGCCAGGGCAGGGAAATCAACCCGTGTGAATTCAGAGACTTATCTCTCTGACATTCTGGCCCAGAAAAGAGAAACAGAAATCTAGTACTATCCATTGAGCTGACATTTTCCCACAGTCTGTCTCAAATTTCATAGTCCTTGTTAAGTTGATAATACCAGTCCTATTCCCAGTGGGCAAAAGTTAATGTCATTTAAATAGATGATGAGGAGGGATTTGATGAACCAAAAACCTCACTGAAAGTATTGAGACCTCAAAGATGGAGAATGTAGGAGGAAAGCAAAAATTCTTTGCCTCACCATTCCTTGCAAATTATTTAACCCTGTGCTTGGTGGAGGAGAAGCAAAGAAGGTCCACCTTTATTTTATTAACTTATTTTTTAAATTTATTTTTATTTTTCATTTTTTATGTAAGCAGATGCAGTCCTCTTTGGAATACCTGTTTTACTTTTCCCCTTGTCCCTCCCTCTGCCTTTGCTTTATTCCTTCCTTTATTCCTTTATACCCTTAATATTCATAGTTACAGACCAGTTGAGTAGAGACAAAAGCAAGGTTAAATACTTAGTGGAGGTGATTATAGATTTCTTTTCCTCCTTTTGCTTCAAATACTGATCATTGCAGGCTGGGTGTGAGAATAATCTGTTTTCACTGACACTTGCATTAAGACTTAGTCTGAGCAAAATATGTAACCTCAATTGTGCTCCACTGATAGAAGACTTTTCTATCGATGATCTTTTGCAAGTATAAAGTCAATGTTAAATGAGTGACAGAATTTGGGGAAACAACAAAATGGTAGTATAATATGATCAGTTTTGATGTGTGAAGTCCTGGCCCCACAAACACAGATGTGATGGTCTCTTTTTCTATTCCTATCTCTGTACATTTCTATGTAGCACTAAGTGAAGGGGATATGTAATAAGTATTTTAGGACTGTTTATGCTCTAAATTAAATTGTTGGGCTTTTGACTTTCACCATGTAAGGGTCTTAAAAACATTCATATTCTAAATTCTAAAACAACACATTCTGATTTGGAAATGAGTTTTTTTTGTTTTGTGGGGTGTGTGTGTGTGTGTGTGTGTTTCAGTTGTAGTTGGTAAAATAAATCTGTATGGTTACTAAAAGGAACAGCAAATGAATTGTATCAAATACATTCTGAAAGACCTTGACTCATGCTAAATAAAATCACAGTAATTCTGCTTGTGGAAAAGATTAGATTAAAATTTCCTAGGGATTTTTGGCCTATAAAACAAGTTTCCATATAAAACCACTTTGGTTCTCCAAAACCATATGCTAATCTGTAAAAGTGTAATTCAAGAGATTGAAAAAGAGTGATTATCAGGGTGGGAAGACCTAACTGCAAAATTTTCTATTGGCTTGAAAATTTTACCAATTGGAATAGATTTCCAGATGACTACTGATAAGATACAAATTACCTTGGGCGAGTGGGGACTTCTGTACAGACACCTATATGAACATTCCAGCACGGAGTTGTTTTTTAAACGAAGGAGCAAAAGTGAGAAAAACATGATTAAGTGAGCATTCTGCAGTAGGATAAGAGAATTAGGGTAAGTTGCAGTAAAGCGATCCAGCTCCGTCCTTTGCGAGAAGAGGAACAAAGGGTCTGAGGGCAGAGTTTCCCGTTTTAACACAGGATCAAAATTTTAAATTAAAGGGATTAAAGCTCTTATTGGGGGAATTTCATGCTTCACCCAGTGGGTGAGCGGGAGCCTTATCTGTGAGGACATGGAGGCATTTTTTTCATGCCCCCGAACTCACACGGAGGAAGCAGCCACTTGCTCATTCCCATTGTGAGGGTGATTATAAGCTTGAGACTCATTATATTTTTCAGTTTATAAACCGGCTCTGAAGACCATTTTCAAAGATGATTGTATTTCAAAATATTTCCCCAAAAAACTCCCAAGTAAGTAGTTTGAAATATACCTTTATTTATTTATTTTTAAATACTCTGGTATATCTGAGAAGAGTCCCATTCGAATATTTTCCCCCTAAGGAAGATGGTCACATGGAAATAAACAGTAGGAAGAGTTTTGAAGAGGAAGACAAAACTGTTCTCACACGTAATAACTGCGTGACTTTGATTAATGTCAATGCTTCTCTAAGTCTCAGTTTCCCTATCTGTGAAATGGGAATAATACCCTCTTGTGGGTATTACCTTTATTTGAGAACACGTCACAAAGTAACGCAGTATTTATCACAGATGGAATTCTAATTCTTAGGAAGAATGACTGTGCCTTGCTCAGAACAGGCAAACGGTGAGTACAGTGTTAGTATATGTGAAGTCAACATAGAACAATTACTGTGTATCTTCAAATAATTTCTTTGTGATCCATAATTTTTCACTGATGTTGTCTTCAACTAAAATATGTTAAGGAGGAATAGACCCTTTCTCAAGGAAATCCTCAGTCCTGTCTGCGTTATCTGAATATTTGATGCTTGTTGAACCTTTTCACAAATGTGTCGATGCCATTTTTATTTCCTGAATTCGGATTTTTGTAACTTTTCCTACAATGAATCATTTATATAATTTCCTGCTATTTTAATCAGGAACCATGGGTATGTCCAACAACACTGCACGTGAGGCTGTCATTGCTATTCCAACTTTAAACCCAGTCCGATTTGCTAACCTTTTTTTAGTGATAAAAAACTCTTGCTTAATTACATTCATAAATCTCTCCTAGGTGGTGATGATAGTAAACTTGATAGAAGAGATGGTGTTTCAAAGGGGTTTTGTTCCATCAAATATTTCTGGCTGCTTTGCTGAATTACCTTCTCTGCGGCCCAGCCAGCCCCCAGTCCATCTCCGATCCATATTTAATTGCATTCCTTTCCTAAGCTTCCTCAGAACTTCTGAGAGAAATTCTTACTCTGTACTTATCTGGCTAAGTCCCACAGCAAGTGCCTTCTCTGCTCACAGCAGTACCAGACATCGTCCTTCCGTAGGAACTGGGCTGCTAGAAACGCCTGCTCTTCATGCCGAAGGGTGTGCTGCTAAGTGTAGTCCTCCTCTGCCTGAGCTCCTGCTGGTCTCTCCTAGAGGGGGGGGGCAAGGTCTCCAGGACCCAGAGAAACGGAAATATACACATGCATAATGGCTAGGACCATGCAGAAAATAGAACTCTGACCCACAGTCTGTAGCAACCAGCCAGGAAACCCAACTCCTTTCCACTAACCAGCTGAGAAACCGGCCTACTATCCATGAGTCAGACCACTATCTCTAGTAACCGGCCCCACCCCCCACCCCCCAAAATAACCCCTGTAACAACCAGCCCCATATGGCCAAGACTTGATTAGTAACTGACAGCTTTCTTGACTTGTTTCTGTTTCCAATTTAGGACCAACCAGAGAGTGCGAAGTATGGATCCCTAGCCAACCGTCTGATGGCCTGCTTCTAGTTAGCCTACCTCCAGTGCCCCCTGCCAACAGCCCCCAGTCAGTGCACACTTGCAGGTTTCTTTCTTTTCCCATTATAAAGCTTTCCCAGCCCTTAGCCTGCCTTTGAGTCTCAGCTAAAGTGCAAATGACAGTGGCTGACTCACTTGCTGTAGAAAGCGAGCTCTGAATAAATAGCCTTTGCCCATGCTCATCTGGTTGGCCTTTGTTTATTTCCACACCGTAGTTCCTGGCACAGGTCATTATGGTTTGTTGGGGTTGGTCCTTACATCAGTGCTATGCCTGACCAAAGATGCCAGTTCTCTATGCCAAGTTTTGCCTCCCTAGCCCGGAGTTATGGTATAGGTTGGCTGCTGCTTACCAGCTCTGGTCAGCCACCCAGAGATCAGGCTGAATTAGTCCTCTGAACACAAAGAGTGGTTCGGTCTTTCCTTCATTGTCATGCTTGATGGCCGATGGGCAGAGTTTACAGGTTACACACCCCATGGCTATTCTGGTTAGCTTTCTTTGGGGGGTGTTCCTCTCCTGAAATAAGGGCATCAAGATCCTTTTTCTCCTCTTGCTAGGACAGTGAAAAATCAAGGTATGGGCAAAAGATCTGGCTTGTCTTACTACAATTAACTGAATTTCATCTCCGTAGACTTCAAAGAGCTTCTTTAAAAGTTGGCTGAACATTTTAGTCAGATGGATGCTTAGTATCTGAATGGCTCAAATTAACCTTTCCTTGCATTGAAAATTCTATGCTGAAACCCTTGGGATCAAGCAATTTAGTCTGCCTTTAATATGAGACCCGCTGTGGTGGGCAGTGGATTTATACATCTCCATGACTACTCTTCCAGCCAGGTCTTCTACCTCTTTAGTCCCAGCTTGTCTTCTTGTGGCTCTTGGGGTTTAGAGCCTGGAAAATGCTAGCTTGTTATTTTTATTTAAAACAATTTTCCAGAGTCAAGTTTGTGGTATATTTACTTCTTAAGATACAATACCTTACTGTTTCAAGACTGCTTTGTACAGTCATCTCTGGGCACACGGTAGATAAAACATGTTAAAATGTACCATTTGTGGTACAATCAGTGCAAATGACCTGGGTAACTTGACGTCTGATGAGCAGATGCCTTCTATCCTAGGCTAAGTTCATAGATGTGCAAGTGATGACCATGTTGTCACAGTTTACTTCTCTGGAGCACTTTTTTGACAGGGACATCAAGAAACATCATGATCTCAATAATATTAAAATATGGAAGAAATGCACCTTAGAATTGAGAAACACAGACACTACAACATGAGCCAAGTCCCATCCCTCCCCACTTGAAAAGCTTAGCCAGGTTGTACCATCGGGGCAGGTGAACCCCTGAAAATGCCTTTAGAGGCTTCCTGCAAGAGCCAAAGGCCCAAAAAGAAACGGAATTCCTCCCTTTCTCTTCTCCAAGCAAGTTTTGTTACTCTACCTTCCCAATACATCTCTGCTCTGTGCCCTGGGCTCCATCGATCTGCTGCGACCACACTTCCAGACCCGGTCATCTGTCCCTGGCCTGCCTCCTCTCTGTCCTCAGCACACGGAAAATAGCCCAACACGTGGAATCCCCTCCCTTTCCTGGTCACAGCCCTTCAGTGGATCCCAGGTGCAAACTGAGTGAAATCCCATCTCCTCTGTGATCGGGCTTGCTTTCTTTTCCAAATTCCTCTATACTTCTCCACTGACCCACTCCAGACACCCCCACCTCCTTCCCATTCCTTGTACCTGTCCAGCTATTCCGTGGCCCAGGGACACCCAGCCATTGCCCTGATACCACCACCACCTTCTCACTGCTGACTCACCATTTTTCAGGTCTTGACTTGAATGACCACTTCTCAGAGAGGCTTTCCTGCCAGCCCCGTTTCGGTGGGCTTCCTCGGCCCATCTCTTCCTCTCGGCCACCTGGAATTCTTCTCTTACACCACTCGTTCCTTCTGTGGATCTCCTCATCATGTGAAATTGCACATTGAGTTGTTGGTAAACAGACCTGTTGATGAGGTCTATGAGGGGAAGCATCCTGCGTGGTCATTTAAGTGCTCAGCCCAGTAGTGATACATAGTTAATGATCTGGGGGAGAAGTGCCTCAAAAAAAAAGGACTCGAGCTCGACGCAGGGCTTGAGAACTGCACCTGCAGCCCAAACCCCATGCCCCAGGCCTTGAGGGAGAAGCGTGTCTAGCAGAGCAGTATTTTCTAGTAGAAAGAGCATCGGGTGGGTATGAGAGGCCTGATTTCTGGCCTTGTTTTTGCCACATAACAGCTGTATTTACTGGAGCGAGTACTTAACCCGACTGTAACTCTGCTTATTTTTGTAAGGGGAATAATCCTGCCTGCTCATTATTGTGAGGAATATAAGATGTTCATGAAACTGTCATGCAAAGTGAAGTCCTTATTTAGATATGCAGGTAAGGAACAAGTTCTAGGAAACATTGAAGGCAGGGACTGTCACAGTAGCTGACGAAAGGCCGAGCATGGGTCCCAGGCACAAGACCCGGGCCTGACTGGATAGTGTGACAGACCATAAGTTTCTAGAAGGCCTGAGTTCAGGATCCAGACTTTTCCACGGCTGGGGTCAGAATTTGTCCCCTAGTTTTGGGGACAGTTGAAGAGGTGCCTGTGCTGGTCCCAGGGCTCTGGCGACAGGTTTGAGAAGGCCCCTGAGGAGGGATACTGTAGCCTTGCTCCTGGTTTTTCCTTGCCCCGCTATAGCTTCAGGTTCCCATCTTGTCCTAGTGCTTTCACCCTACCAGTTTCTTCTATAAAAAGAGCATAACATGGAGGACATTAGGAGAAGGAGAGGACAAAGGAGTTGGGGGAAATCGGAAGGGAGACGAACCATGAGAGACTGTGGACTCAGAAACAAACTGAGGGTTTTGGAGGGGAGGGGGATGGGCGGTTGGGTGAGCCCGGTGGTGGGTATTAAGGAGGGCACGTATTGCATGGAGCACTGGGTGTGGTGCATAAACAATGAATCTTGGAACACGGAAAAAAGAAATAAAAAAATAATAAGAGCAGGAAGGCATTCACCACGTAAATAACCGAACACCCAGACGAATGTTTACCTCACAGCTGGCAGTCACAGTCTCAACCTAAATAAATGAAAACTTTGTAAGACCTCAGGCATTACCTGATGAGTTGGGGAGGCCTTTGGGAATAATTTGTTTTGTACAGCAACTCTGTATATGTTGGTGCTTGTGGCAGAGGTGGCTTACTGTCCCTTAGAATTCACGCCCTTCCTCCCAAGGTCTAGACTCCGTGGAATGGGGCTGCTTGCCAGGACCACATGTATGAGTCCCCTTGCTTCTAGGTTGGGCCCCAGGTGTGATGTGTGTCCCTTGTAAGCCAAGGGATCTAATCAGTGCTGTGCCTTCTTCATGCTCCCTGTCCCCTCCCACCACTGAATGCAGAGGACACAGTTCTTTTTTTTTTTTTTTTTAATATTTTATTTATTTATTTGGTAGTGAGAGAGAGAGAGAGCACAAGCAGGCAGAGTGGCAGGCAGAGGGGGAGAGAGAAGCAGGCTCCTTGCAGGGATCCTAATGTAGGACTCGATTCCAGGATGCTGGGATCATGACCTGAGCCGAAGGCAGCCGCTTCACCAACTGAGCCACCCAGGCATCCCGAGAGGACACAGTTCTAAGGCATGGGAGAGCCAGAGCATAAACGGAGCCTATGTCCTTGACTTCCCCTGTGTTCGGAAGTGCTCTGCTTTCCCACCTTACACCATTAGATGAGAGAGAAATAAGTTTCTGTTGGGTCAAACCCCTGAATTTTTGAATAGATTCATTACAGCTGCTAGTTTTAACACGCGTGGGAAGTGTTTTATGGGATTAGAATTGAAGACTGGAAGCACTGCCGTTTAATATTCAAATTGGAAGATCTCTAATTGTATCCTAACTAGACGTAGTAGGACATAAACGATCTAGTGCCCAAACAGAAGTTAGCACTAGTAATATAATCTATCAGCGACATGGTTAGCAACCACCAAAGATCAAAATACCGAGCAGCGTGAGCAGAGTACAATTTCCTAATCTGTACATCAGCTTGGAGACTTCTATTTTTCTGCATCTTCTAAGCTGACCAAACAGCAGAAGTTGAATCATGAAAACCTGTACGACAGGTTGAAGGCTGTAATCTCTGCATCCATCAGACAATGATGATTTATTTTTATTTTTGACATTGCATCTTCCTATCCTTTTTTTTTTTTTAAATCTTTGTCTGCCTTATTGTTTCTCACATTACTTTGAGAGTAAGCCAGAAGGTGGTAAAAGCTTGTGTTTCTCCAGCTCACGGAAACAGCTGACATCCTGTCTCTATTAATGAGTAATAGACAGGTGGATACTTACGAGTGGCTCCAGCTGAATTATGACAAGACCCATCATGAGCCAGGCTGGGAGGCTTGTCTCCTGTGTGAGTAAGGATGGTTCCGCCGAGCAGCTCCTGGGTTTCGCAGCAAGTGAGGACAAGTCTGTACATTGCTGGAGCTCTCTAAATAGTGCTAACTGTTGTTTTTGTCAAGGCCCTCACATTTATTCTCTCTGCCGACATTTGTTCTGCAGAAAATCTGCTGGGTCTTTTGTAGGTGAAGCTAAAGCATGCCTTTTCAAAAACTTGCTGCATTTTGAGGAAGGCACCAGAATTCAGTGTTTCTGAGAACTGGACACATGACTGAGGGCTCTGGCAAGATATGGCCCTTGTCACTGGGAAGCTACGCTAATAATTTCAGGACAAAAGAGTCTCCTTGGTTGCCCGTAGAAATTAATGCAGCTTGTTGGTGTTACCTCGGTGAAGTCTGTAGGTGGTAACTGTCGTTCAGGAAGCTTCCAGGGTTTATAGGTGTTATTCACTCTTTCATCAGACATTCATGCAGCAGGTGTGAAGTACTTGCATCCTTTCATAAAGGCGGTGGAGACAAAGTCATCGGCTGAAGATGTTACTCATTTTTTAATTAATTTATTTTTACTTTCCTGGAGCCATGTCTCCTCTACCCAGGTGAACCATGTAAACTTAAGTCAGCCGTTACATTTGTAAGTGAGTCCCTTAGCCACTTCTAGTGTAATCAAGCATGAAGTGAGTCTCATAAAAATTTGCCAATAAGGGGCGCCTGGGTGGCTCAGTGGGTTAAGCCTCTGCCTTCGGCTCAGGTCATGATCTCAGGGTCCTGGGATCCAGTCCCACATCGGGCTCTCTGCTCAGCAAGAAGCCTGCTTCCCTCTCTCTCTCTCTCTGCCTTCCTCTCCGTCTACTTGTGATCTCTCTCTGTCAAATAAATAAATAAAATCTTTAAAAAAAAATTTTGCCAATAAATGACTGAATATATGAAAGAGGTGAGTAAAATGACAGGGTAAATCTGAGACCATGCTCTCCTATTGTCTTATATATATATTGTCCATTTCTCTTAGCATTAAGAAAGCAAAGTGTGCAACTCCCACTTAATTCTGATGGCGGGCAATTTCTTGAGTAGGGTCAACCTTGCTTTCAAATGCAGATATCTTGGGGCGCCAGGGTGGCTCAGTTGGTTAAGCATCTGCCTTTGGCTCAGGTCATGATCCCCCGGGTCCTGGGATCAAGCCCCACATTGGGTTTCCTGCTCAGGGGGGAGTCTGTTTCTCCTTCTGTCCCTCCCACCGTGTGCACACATGCTCTCTCTCTCTCTCTCTCAAATATATAAAATCTTCTAAAAATGCAGATATTTTGTACAACCATCAGTCTAGCATATCTGATAAATGATAGGAAAACTCCCTTGTGTTGTCACAACTATGCCAGTGGCAACAAGTGAACACAGTTGTTGGGGGCTCAAGTAATACAGCAAGAAGAATGTAATACCTGAGACAAATACAAACACGTAAGAGTTGCACAGGGAACCTGAGGGACAAGAGCAAAACCCAGGCTATACCTGTGTCTTCTAACTTGGAGGCATAATTACCAGAACACCAGGGTTGGCCCACTGGGCTGCATGCTAGAGAAAACAGGGAACAGACTATAATTAAATGGTGTGACTTAGATTTTTCCGTTTGAGTCCCATACAGAAGATTTCAGAAGAAAGGCATCTGATAGAATTGAAAACCATGGGCTTTAACTTCGTTCAGCCTTGTGTTGATGTATCTGGCTTCGTCACTCGCCAGCTCTGAGTTCGGATTTGGATTTAACCTTTCATTGCTGCAGTTTTCTTATTAATGAAATGGATTACTTCTACCATTATCGTGAGGTGCTCTTATTATTATTTTATTGCTTTTGATTAGGTAGTTTAACTCATTTATTGAGAATAAAATATCTTAGAGAATGAATGTGAGAATAGTTTTTGTTTGGGGATCCTTTCTAAAGAGATTGTAACCTATCAGGTACCATTATTTTGACATTGATTCACCTTTAACAAAAAAAATTTCATATTATCCATTATGTAGTGCAATATGTGAGCTATGAGTTGGTGCATATTGAATTATAGATACTCACCAGCTTATTAGCACAGACTTGATCCCAAGCTAGTGGATGAAGTTAGCAAAGTTTTATGAAACTGTCATCTTAAAGATAAAGACTAAGTCTACTTAAGAATATTAGATAGTTGAATTAGCAACAGATGTCTCTCCTCTGTACACACACACACACACACACACACACATATATATATATATATATATATATATATACAGACGTATTTCAGTAAAGAGCATAGCTGTCTGCAGTAGCTGTAAATATCACGAGAGGACTTTATTTAGTAAGTGATGTTTTGCATCGGTATATCAAACCAAACTTTAGAAATAAGTTTCTTAATAGTTGGTAATTTTACTGATGTTTAAATAGAATGAGGGGTGGAATATAGTCAAGGACAGTATTTTTTTAACCTCATTTTCTTACTGAAAGTTATTTCTTTTTTAAAAAAATACCTTTTCAATGGAAAATTTTAAGCCTATTGCGTAAATAGGACAGTGTAGTGAATCTCTCTACCTGTAGTCAAATGCAGTAATTACTCTGAACTAAATCTTGTTTCATCTCTTCCCTCACCAATTCCCCCTCCCTGTATTTTTAAAAATAGTTTTAGAACAGTGATACAACTGCCTGTGATGGGTTCTTGGACTTAATTGTTTTTGTTGGCCTTGACAGTTTTGAGTACTTAGAATATTCTGTAGAATGGCTCTTAATTGGAATTTATCTCCTGTTTTTCTCATGATAGACTTAGGGTATGGGTTACTAGGAGGAAGACCACAGTCAAGTGCCATTTTCATCACACTATACCCAGGATACATACTATCAACATGATTTCTGATTGATGTTGGCCTTGATCACTTGGCAGAGCTAATGTTTTTCGGGTCTGTCCACTCTAAAGTTACTTGACCCTTTGCCCCCACCTCCATACTGGGGATGACACTAGGCACAGCCCATGCCTAAGGAGAGGGGAATCACACTCCTCATCCTTGAGGAAGTATTTACATAAATTATTTTGGATTTTTCTGCCTGGGACATGTCTCTTTCCTAATTAACAGTTGATGCAATTATTGCAATCATATTATTTTGAAGCAAATCCCAGACATTTTATCTCATAAATATTTCAATATTTATACAAACATTAAACCCCTTTGTTTTGCTTTAAAAATATTTTGCCTATTCAACAGGTATCCAATATTTTTAATTTGGAACATGAATTTCCTAAAATTTATGTTCCAGAATTAAACATGTAGATATGTGTTAACTCGATAAATACTTATTGAGCATCTGATATGTGCCAAGTATTCTGCCAAGTGCTGGTAATATAATGAAGAATAAAAATATAGACGATGGATAGGAAGTCACATTTTTTTGGGTAAAGATTTTATTCATTTATTTGACAGAGAGAGAGAGAAAGACAGTGAGAGAAGGAACACAAGCAAGGGGAGTGGGAGAGGGAGAAGCAAGCCTCCCGCTGAGCAGGGAGCCTGATGTGGGGCTCGATCCCAGGACCCTAGGATCATGACCTGAGCCAAAGCCAGATGCTTAATGACTGAGCCCCCAGGTGCCCAAGAAAGTCACATTTAAACCAATCTCACTTTTCTTGCTTTCTTTGCCTCAGCGTAAATAAAAAGAGTTTCATTGTGCTGGACACAAAAACTATGTTCTCATTTTAAAAATGATACTGAATTATAGCATAATTAAGTGACTTCCCCAAGGTCCTTGGACTACTAAGATGTTCTAATGTGACTTGATCTTGGGCACGGTGGCATCAAAGTCTGACCAGGGATCTTCAAACTGTTTCTGTAAGTGGGCAGATGTTTAATATGTTAGGCTTTATACCATTTATGATCTGTTGGTTCTTTTTTTAAAGGGTTGTAAAGAAGAAAATGTAAAATCTGTTCTTAGCTTGGGGGGCATAAAAACAGGCTACGAGCTGGATTTGGCCCACTGGTCCTATTTCTCCAGTCCCTGATGGCCACTGCACTCTACTGCCCCCTGTCATCATCATGGTCATGCTCAGAATGCCCTAAGAAACTGCCTTCCTGTAGAACTTATTCTTCCTATAACACATTGTGTCCATTTCCTCTTGTCTCCATCATCTGTAAAATTATGCTACACTAGGCTTGATTTCCCAGGTAATCTGTCTACCAGATATGTCCTCTTAGGGGTTGGGCAAAGGAATATAAAGAACTCAGACACCAAGTCTCAAGGAACTCTGAATTTGGGGGTAGTTGATTTGAGTGATTTCCCAGAGTACCAAAGGGTAAGTGACTTACCTAAGCAATGGAAGTGGTATAAATGATCCTTCTTCACAAATGAAGAGGTCAACTTTGCCTTTTGTGATCACAACTCCACCTAGGGTCTTTCTCATTGCTTCTGTGAGAAACCCACTTCCCCATTAGGGGTGTATAACCATCTGGAGGAGATGCATTTTGACTGAGAAACACACCCACACAACTCGATCCCTTATTTAAAAGACCTTCTCCCATGAATTGTGAATGGGGTCTAGACCCAATCAGGTGTCAGGTCATGGGCCTGGCTCTCTCATTGAGAAGCACTCAGTTCCTGGTTCTTCATGGTCTATACTTCTGAAAAATCATAAGTTAGGCTGAGATGTCTTGGCTAAAAACAAAGACTGAATGTAAGCTTACTGGAATATATTATCTCTGGCTACATTTATTGGGCACTCAATGTAATTGGGCCTTGCTGAGCAATTGACCTAGATTATCTCACTTGATCCTCACAAATTAATGAGGCTAGCATCATGTTCCCATTTCACAGACTGAAGTATAGATAGGTTAAACAACTTAAAACCCTAGAACTGGTACTCAAAATCAGGTATGTCTGATCGTAAAGTTTCAATTGGTAATTGGTACTAGCTAAGCACCTACTGGAAGGAGTACCTACTATCTAATACTTCCTAAGTACCAGGTGGTGTGCTGGGAGCTAAGGATATTATGAGCTGGGAAAAAAACAAAGTTTAGCCCTTAGAAGGCATGTGTCCTCTTCTTCCTTGCAGGGCAGTACCCCAACTTCATGTGTCTTTCCACCTACAGCTTTACCCCTATGATGACATTCATCATCTATGTGTTTCACATTCATGTAAGAGTTACTATAGTTTTCCTTTACATTTTCCACCAATAGGAGAAAGAATGTAGTGGGTCATGACAAACATGGCTATCTTGATGAGTCCAGCTGTCACCTGGAGAAGCCCTTTGTTCACTTCAACCTATCGGATCCTGAGTTTCTCTAGCTATTGAGCTGATAAATTATATTTGACAACTATTGTCTGGGGAGATATAGGTACTCTCTACTTAAAAACATCCTCAGGGATGAATATTCATGAAATATTCATGTGGCCTGGATATAGTAAGATTTCTTACCTTCTTTAATGAACCAATTCATTTCCCTACTTCACAACTCCATTGATCCTAGAACATACTTTTCCAGTTTGAAGAAACAGACCCGTAATTTTTTAGAATCACAAAAATATAAGCATGCCACAATTGTTTAACGATGTGAGCTACTCATCTACCAACTTTGAACAGATCCAACCACTTGATTAATGGTGAATTTCCCTGGCTCCAGATCTCAGTATTTGGTCCTGGAGCTTTATATCCCTCAGGAATCTGGAGATCAGAAGTTCTCATTAGACAGTTATGGCTAAGAATGTGGTTTTTCACAATCAGATAGTTTATATTTCTAGTTTTAAGACTTTCAAGCAGTTGGACAATTTGTCTAATCTCTAATCTGTTTCTCCATTTATAAAATGGGGTGACTACCTCATAGACCTGTGACAAAGAAAAGGTGCTCCAGACTTGCCATAAATCCTAAATACTGATCATTATTTCAAATAGTATCAGGTTAAAATAGATAATCTGCACTGTGATGTTGGTATTGTATAAATTTGATCTCCTTTGTCTAATTTTTTTCCTTTTATAATCACTCTTTTTAAACTTATTCACACTTTTCTTCACCTTTTACAGTGTTCTTAGCATGCTTAGCATCCTGGGGAAAGAAGGAATAAGCTAGTTTCTGCCCTGAAGAATTGTTAACTTGCTAGAAGATTGGGTATATACATACCACACACTTAAGCAAAAACAAAATGACATGTGATCATTAATGTCACAGATCTGTGCTCCTCAAGCCATATGTGTGGATCTCTTGGGGATTGTATTAAAATGCAGCTCCTGAGCGCCTATGTGGCTCATTGGGTTAAGCCTCTGCCTTCGGCTCAGATCATGATCTCAGGGTCCTGGGATCAAGTCCCGCATCAGGCTCTCTGCTTAGCGGGGAGACTGCTTCCTCCTCTCTCTCTCTCTCTCTCTGCCTGCCTCTCTGCCTACTTGTGATCTCTCTCTGTCAAATAAATGGATAAAATCTTAAAAAAAAAAAAATGCAGCTCCTGATTCAAGTCTGGAGTGGGGCCTGGGGGAGGTGATGTCCATGCCCCTGGTCGTTGGAACATACTTTGAGTAGTACGATCAGTGCTATAGGGTTTCAAAGAGCGCAGAGACCAATGTTGACCCTGCCTTGTCCATAATATTAACAAAAGCAAGAAAGCAAACAAACTACATCATTTTGTATGTAGAAGTTTAATATTTTTTTCATTGTCAGGAGAACATTTATTCTCTATCAGGAAGACTGGGGCAGGGCTTGCAACTCCATTCATGGAAATCTTGCAAACCCTAAAGCACAGAGTGGTTATATTTTCTGTTTTCTTCTTCCTGTATTCTAATTTTTCTTTGCATTTCTGTTAAGTTTAGTTATGCTTTTGGCTTATGAAGTCACCTCAAATCTTTAAGAGAGGTGAACTAGAAGCCAATGCATTTCATTCCGTTGTTTTAGATACCACTGGTTGAAACAAATTCAAAAGTTTTTAAGTTGAAAGTTAAATCCAAGTGAAATAGACCATATATTAAATAATTCTAATGATGCAGCATCTTTAGTCAGTTTAATCAGAAGCTGGTTTTTTTGTCTGTCTGTTTTTTGTTTTTGTTTTTGTGGGTTTTTTTTTTTTTGGCCCGTGGACAAGAGCTATGTGTTAGAACCATATTAAACACAATCTCCATATATTTTCATTCAGGTCTTATGAGGATCTGCTAAGCTATGGTAATGCTCTTTAGAAATGACAAGTGGTAAGGACTAGAATCCTGGATGGAAGATTCTGCTAAGCTATTTCTTCAGCCACAAATGTTGGAATGTCAGTGAGTGTTGTCAGGACATTGCTGGGGGTTCAAAGGAGAGTGGCTTTGGTGGATCTCTCTTATTTATTTCACAAATATCTCTGTCCTATTCACTTTTATCTAAAGAGTTGCTATTATTTCTGCTTTTGTCCTGTTTCACTTTCATCTCATGTATCGGGGATTGAAACCCTGGTTCCTCTAATTTTGTCTGACATGAAGCTGTCAATCTTATCTCTGAGGCCTTTATTGAAATGTTCCAGATGTGTGGCAGGCTCTAGGATTGTAGGCACCACTGGCCTCTCATTCTTAAATGGTCGGTGCATCCTCTCTCTCCCCAGTCTCTAGGCCTGTCCACCAAAGTCATGCATGTAATGTTACTTCAAAGCACCTTTCTTATCCAGCCTTTTATTTTCCTCCCTCAGAAAAGGAGTAGAATACTGTGTCATTTTCTCTTATTGGCAGTGTGCAACTAACTCTTCAGTTCCCAAGGGAGCACACAGATAACTCTCTCTCAAGAGTTTTACATCAACTTGTCCACGCTCCTATGAATTGGATTTATGAATAAAATTGCAAGTATCATTTCCACATTCACATAGGCCCCAGACCAACTGTGCAAGTATATTGGAGGGAAGTGTTCTAAAGCCTTGATCATCTGCCCATCCATCGATTGTTTGTAAATGACCTTTTAAAACTGCAAATCACCAGAAAGCTCATGTTGGAGTTATTCACATTTCTTTACAAATGTTTCCCCAATCTGGACTACAGGCTGATGCATAGACAAAATGACTTGCCTTCGGGACATTACACTTAGCTGAGCTGTATTCATCTTAGACTCAGGTCAATTTGACTTATCTAAAGTCTATCTGTACCCATTGTTCTTCTGTTGTTGTTAATATCTTAGGGCTCAGTAGGACAGTGCTACTTTCCTACCTCTAATTCCTTTCTATCTTTCCATCATCAGCTCATTCTTCCTTGATGGTCACAATTAAGGGCACGATTTGTTGTTCCAGTATCATTCCTCTACTTCTGAGTGGTTAAAACGTCAGCAAGGTATGCAAGGATATTATCGGATACTTTTCTTAAAACTGCATTTCTTTTTGTTTCAAATTTTATTGAAATTCTAGTTAATATATAATGTAATTTGGGTTTCAGGAGTAGAATTTTGAGATTTATCACTTACATATAACACCATGCTCAACAGAAGTGCCCTCCTTAATACTCATTATCCGTTTAGCCCATCCCTTGGCCACCTCCCCTCCAGCAACCCTCAGTTTTTTCTCCATGGGTAAGAGTTTCTTATGGCTTGCTTCCCTCTCCCCTACCTTGTCTCACATTCATCTGTTTTCTTAAATTCCACATATGAGTGAAATCATATGGCCATCTTCTCTTTCTGACTGACTTTTTTTGCTTACTATAATATACTATAGCTCCATCCATGTCAGTGAAATGGGAAAATTTCCATTTTGCTTGATGGCTGAGTAATAGTCCATTGTTATACACACCACTTCTTTATTCATTCATCAACTGATGGACATTCGGGCTCTTTCCACATTTTGACTACTGTTGATAGCGCTGCTGTAAACATTGGGGTGCATGTGCCCCTTTGGATCAGTATTTTGAATATTCTTTTTTTTTTTTTAGTATTTTGAATATTCTTTAGCCAGATAACTTTTGACCTTGTGTTCCTACCAATTTTACATATTGCTTCATCTGATTGCGTGTCTTCAATTTGATTACGTCTTCTGACAAGTTTTGACTCCCCATCTCCATTAACAGACCAGCCCTTCTTTCCTGGGAGGGAGTGGGAACCCAGTTCACCGCCCTTGAATGGCTGAAAATGTGTTTTTACGAAAACCTGTTCATCTTTTAGTTCAAGCTCTAAAATAAAGCAGCTGTAGATATTTTTCTAAGTTTACTTCTGTATTATTTTTCTTTTTAATTATTTATTTACTTAATATATATTTTTAAAAGATTTTATTTATTTATTTGACAGACATCACAAATAGGCAGAGAGGCAGACTGAGAGAGAGAGGAGGAAGCAGGCTCCCTGCTGAGCAGAGAGCCCGATGTGGGGCTCGATCCCAGGACCCTGGGATTATGAACTGAGCCGAAGGCAGAGGCTTTAACCCACTGAGCCACCCAGGCTCCCCTAAAACTTCTTTTTTAAAAAAAGGAATTAAATGCACCAGATGAAGGAAGTAATAGTTATTAGGGGTGGCTGGAGCTCCTTCCACTTGATCGTGAATACGAATATGGAAATAGAATGGGGCCCAAGATCCTAGATTTCCAAGAAACACCAAGGTGAGGCTGCTGCTGGTATTCTGGGGGCCGTATCTGGAGTGTGAGGCCCTCAGGGCTTAGACTTTTGTGTTTTCAAATCACAGCTAATGATTAGCTTTGCTTAGTAATTGTATCTTTCTTTTTTCCCCAGCTATCAAGATCTGTCATAAAAAATTTTAGACAATACAGAAATAAAAAAATGTAGGAAGCAAAAAGTTCTCAATAATCTTTCCTCCTAGAGACAGCTGCTTTCAACAATCTACTGCATATTCTTCCAAATTATTTTTTCTATGTGTGACTGTCTTTCAGGAAATGAACTCATTGAAAACCTTCTGTTCTTGCTTTTTTTTCACTTTCCAATATGTTTTGAGCTTTCTTCCCCCATGTTAGAACCTGTAGTCTTTGATTCTAATTTAAGGAGGGTTCATCTGTGCATTAGGTTTTTATGTTAAGTTTTTACATTAGGAAATTTACATAAACAAATTTTTAAAAATAAAAATAGCAGCATTTTGGGCAGGATTCAATGTTATATAAATGAATAGTTTAAAATAGAAGTTAACTTGCCTCTAGATCAGGCAGTGATGGCACTTGTAAAGGAATGAGCAAGCAGAGTCAAACGAGATACTCTGGTAGGGTTAAAAGGGAGACCTTTCCTTCTCGAGAAATGACAGTCTCCTGGGGCAGACAGGAAGGCCTGGGTCTGGGGTACGTAAGGATGATGTTAGAAGGATACCCCGGGGTTTGCCCAAGATCCACCATTCAGGGTCCTGAGATCAGTGAAAACACTTGGTGATGCCCACTGCCCCTCACCCCCATGCCAGGGCTGGAGTCCCCAATGCCTCAGGCATCCAGGTGAGTTGCCCCCCCACAGCTGGAGGGCAGTGGTTGGTTCTGCAGCACGTGGCCCAAGTCATTCC
Source organism: Lutra lutra (assembly GCF_902655055.1). Classification (NCBI taxonomy): domain Eukaryota; kingdom Metazoa; phylum Chordata; class Mammalia; order Carnivora; family Mustelidae; genus Lutra; species Lutra lutra. The sequence goes on from NC_062280.1 coordinate 172,664,345, forward strand.
CCAAGCCCAAGGCAGTAGCTGTTCTAGAAGACTGAGAGTAGTACCATAGGCACAGCTTAGAGGCCCAGTCTTCCCTGAGGGTGAGGGTCATGGCCCCCTGCCAGAAACTGGAATTCTCCATACAGGAAGTGGGGTGGGTGGGTGTCTGTGCAGAGAAGCTGTTTTATACAAACAGTAGGCAGAATAAACTAAAAATCGCTTTTACTGTACATCTGAAACTAAGATTACACTGTTTGTTAACTGGAATTTAAATAAAAAAATAAAGGGGGAGCCTGGCTGGCTCAGTCAGTGCCGCGTAAGACTCTTGATCTCCAGATGGTGAACTCAAGCCCCTTTTTAAGTAAGTGGAACTTACTTAAAAAAAAGCCCCCCCCCAAAAAAAAAAAACCCAAACCAAAACAAACCCCAAACCTAAACACACAGAATATAGTATATAATACAAATAACATACAAAAAAAATCGCTCTCCAAATGGCTGCTTAGGCCCTAGGGACACCTGTATTGGCTTGAGCCCTTTGATTCCATACCAAGAACTCATTAAGGCAAATATCTCTGTCCTTTTTCTCTGTCTCTCACTTAATAAGAATTTCTGGCCAGAAATAATTCTTCTTGAAATTCCAGTCAGAATAGGAATGACTGGCCTGAGCTCTTTGCAATTAATTTGACTGAGAATCTTTCCACGATAAAAAGACACTCTTCACCTCCCACCCCCCGCCCCCCAAATAAGGCTAGAAATATGATAGATTCAGTTAATCTTCAACAGGCAATTTCAGACGTTTGAGATCCACTTCTACCGTGTGATTAATTGCCTCAGTGTTTGGCAAGTATTAAACCGGAGAGTTTTGTGGGGCGGAAGTTGAGAGCAGGCTGCAGCTGGCCCGCTGTTTGTTACTGCTCAGGCCCAGCCTCTGCTCTCCCTCAACAAAGCACAGCTGCTTCGTGTCTGTCACAATGAATGGGATGACATTTCCCAACTGGTAATTACCAAAAGGATTCCTGTCGATGCCTTTTGGAACTGCCAATCTTGAAGGTAGCTCTTGGCTCCTGCTGAGTACAGTACGTCTGCAGTTGGGCTTTTTATCTCCGTTTTCATACTGGAACTGAAAGAAAGGTTTGTGTGGAGACTTGCAGCTTACTCCCTAAGCACACCTCTTCCTTCCCCTCACCTGTCTACACGTTAAGAATATCACAGAAGACCCGCAAAGCCTCCGCATACACAGGCTAAGACTGGTCTGGGAGTAAACCAGGAAAAAGGTGCCTAAGAAACATTGACAAAAACACTAAGTGTGATTTTTACATTAAAGTGTTCACCTCTTCTCCACCCCCCCAAAATAGAAAAATATAAAGTCAGTTATTTTCTGGGTAGTTACATGATTACAAGACAGCCTTCCTCATGGTTTGGTTCACCAAAAAGAAGAATTTAGAATTCACTGGATGCAGGAATGTAGGAGAAACACGCCCAAGTTGACCTCTTTTCACATTACACGTACAGTCTTTCAGGTACCAGGATGCTGTTTATTAGGCAATTTTTAAAGGAAAATAAGGAAGGCTGTGGCCAGGTGGCTCTGGGAAGGATCGGTCTGTAACCACATATCCTAGAGGAAATACATTTGCTTCATCTGTCCCTCGATGATTCACGGCATGGGTGCTATTTACCAGACATTGTTCTAGGTGCTGAGAACTGGAGCAGTCCCAGACGGAGGCCGGGAGGGCAAAGATGCTATCCGGAGAGCACACGGAATTGAAGTTGAGAGACCCTTTTCTACCTGAACTCTCTCTACCAATCCTGGGCTCTTAAAACGCAAGATCCTCAAGCCTATGCTAGTTTCCTCACTTACCATATTTTGGTGAGATGGTTGTGGCCTCTGAGCCTTGGAGTTAAAAGAATGAGAGCACACTGAATGTGGGTGGGTTAGAGAACTCGGGCACAGAAGTGGGGCTCGTATGCATAGGCAAGGAGACATTCAGAGCAAAGTAGACATTTAAAGTGGCTAAAAGCAATAAATGAAAAGAAGGAAGAAAAGCAAACTTATTTAGTACAGATTTGTGGTTCTAAGACTGAGATGGTTTGACAAGAGTGCAAAGACCAAAAGCAGATTCTGGGCTGCCAGGGGCTGGCGGTGGGGAGAGGGGGTGCCACTGTTAATGGGTTAGGGGGTCTTTTTGAGCTGATAAAAATGTTCTAAGATTAGATAGTGATGACTGCACAGCTCTGAATATACTAAAATCCACCAAATTGTATACTTGAAAGGGGTGAAGTTTATAGTCTATGAATTATATCTCAAAGCTGTTATTTTAAAAAAGCACTGATTCAAGCTTGACTAAGGTCAAGTGCCATCATTCTGTGTGAAGTAGGAACTTAAATGAGTGTTCCTGCAACAGACAATCTTCTGAACTCTGATAAACTTAGTTCCTCTATAGGAGAAACTTACTCAAGTTAGTTTCACCCAAGTGTATATTTTAAGGGGTATATTTTTGTAGCTTAGGCAATGGGGAGGGAGTGAATATCAATTATGAGAACTGTTAATAGAGTAGAATTGACATTTATAAAATATATATATATATATATATATATATATATATATCTAAAACGAATAAGAGAAACAAGTTCTAAACTGATAATATGTGAGAAAGCTGTTTACCTTTGCTGTTCAAGATGGGAGCCTCTAGTCATACAAGACTATTTAACTTTGAATTAGTAATGATCGAATAAACTTAAGTTCAGTTTTTCAGCCACATGGCCGCATTTCAAGTGCTCCATAGACTCATGTAATTAGTGGCTACTGTACTGGATGGGGAAGAAATAGAATGTTCCACTGGAGAGTTCTGTTCTAGGTGTTAGGTGGTGTGGTGCTGTCCCTCGAAACACCCCACAGTTTGCCTTCAGAGAAGAACCTAGAACAAAGTCTCTTTTTTAAGAATCTGCACTGAGAGTCCAGTGAAACCCAGGACTATCCCAGTGAAAATGTGAGCCCTTGTTGCATCACTCAAGGCATCCATCAGTAATAAGGAGAGAATTCCTCAGACTCATTAGGTTAGCACTCATGAAGCTAAGGTTTTGTTTTGAAATCTGCATTAAGTCTCTTTGTAGTGTTTCAGATATCTATTTCACTTTTTCTGGCTCTACAGAGCCAGTACCTCTTTTAGGTACATAGTTTAAAAATCTGATTACTATTTGACAAACACTCATGGTTTCCTCCCAAATATTTACCCCTCTGGACCTTATTTACTATTGGGTAAATAATGTCTTTGTTTTCTTTGTCCCAATTTCCTGACCTATCAAGTGGAATTTGTACTTTCCTCCCTCATGGCATTATAAAATTAAGATTTGGGGATTATCTTTATAAGGTGCCACAAAGAAGAGAACTATATAAGGTAAATAACTATTATAAGATTTCTTTTAAAAATAATGTCTAATACCCATTATCTTTCTCGACAGTAATGTCAGGTAATACCCAAAAAAATACATAAAGAAGAAATCAAAAAGCCACCTGTAAGACTCCTCTCAGAGGTAAATGGTATAAACATTTGGTGGTAGCTTTTTGTCTTTGCTTCATACTATATATACAGTTTCACAGAACTGGAAGTGTATTGCCTGTGCCCTTAACTTCTAGCTCTAAGCTTAACCAACTTGACTGTGTTGCATCATGGTTAACAATGTTGACTCCAGTGCCCTCACTGCCTGTCTATATGGCCAGCTCTGCAGCTTACTAGCTACGTACGCTTGGTCAAGCCTGGATTTCTATGATGGGAATAATAGTGACTGGCTCTCCAGGTAGTTGTGGGATTCACAAGAGTTAATAGGAGTAAAGGACATGTTATGTGCCTGGCAGACAGTATTCGCTGTGGTTATTACAAATGTGACCTGTTTCAGCCATTGCTTGTCCTTTGCAGAACTGAAGTCCCTCCTGAAAATTCCCCTGGGTTCACGTGTTCCTAAAGTCTCTCAGGGGGAACCATCTAGTCTGTTGAGTAGAATCTACCATGGTCTTGCTCTCTCACTCTGCCTGCCTCTAGTTGATGTCCTCTGCTCTTAAAATGGTTCTAGGTACCTTATGACAAGAAGCTGTCATAAGAATCCCAGTGGCCATGCAAAATATGCTGTTTTCCAGTTCCTTCAAAGCCAGAGCTCCTAGAGGGTACCAGACTGTTGCAGTTTTCATGTACAAATAGAAAGGCCCCTTCTGATTCTGTGTTGAAGAACCCAACTGTACTCTCAAGGGGCTGACTTTTGTCTTGTTTCTGATTCTGCAGAGTAGATGATTATAAATCCAAAATTTCACTCTTGGGAATACTGACATTCATTCAAGATTCATAATAATAATATGCAGAAGTTGTAAGTCCCCCTCCTATGAAAGGCTGTGGAGGGGGTGGGAAAAAATGGGGGGAGGAGGGAGATAGTAAAACCTTTCCTTATCTGCCAAACTCCTCACCTACATAGAAGATTAAGCTCCTTTGTCCACTGTCTCCTATAATACCAGTAAAATCTTGTCCCCATAAAAACCCATTAGAGATAATAAAAAGTCTTATTTCTAATGTTACAAGGAGAAGGAAGGAAAGTGATAGTTACTGTGTATCTATGAGCCAGACATTCTAAATATGTTATCTCTTATAATCTTTGTAGTGACCCCTCAGGGGGCACTTACTATTCTCCTCTTCTTACAGATGAGGTGACTAGTCTAAGAAAAGTTAAGCAGTTACCCCAGGTTCCACCATGAGTAGGTAACAAAAATCTGGGTTCTTCTTCAGATCTGTGTGTTAGACCCCAAATTATTCTCAAGGAGTGGGGAAATAATTTGACCATGGGAAGAATTCAGTTTTATTTCAGTAGATGTATTTTGAGTTTAGAATAAATTAGGTTCATCTTTGAGTCAAAACCTCTATTACTCAGTAAAAAGTTTGGTAAAAACAAATTTTTCCTATCCCCTTGATAGCAAATAATTCTTCAATTGCATTTAGGAAAAAAAAATATATATATGCCTTGAAATATGGGTTTAAAAATTTAAGTAAACAATACAGGTTATAGTCAACCTATGGTTACGTTTTATTTTAGAAGTTTTAAAGGGAATCCCAAATGTGTATTTCTGTACTTTTTGCTTCTCTAACAGTGGAGTAGAGTTGGTTGAATTTTTCAAAGATTATTTTTCAAGCATTCTTTTGGATTTTGCTCTCTTAGGCTCTTTATTAAAGCTAGTTTAACTTTAGCCAAGTCCTTATTTTCTAAAGGGCACCATTTTCTCTCCCACTGCCACTGTGGATCACTTAGGAAAAATGTGTTTGAACAAGGAGCCATGCTATCTTTCTACTTGAACATTTGAGCTCCCCCCATTGCTTAGGACCATTCACATCTTTCCAGGCTTCAGACTCATTGGAATCTTCATGAAAAACTGAAACGCAATGAAATAAATCATAAGAAGGTCTGAGTTTACTTTAGGTCAGATATTGAACTTCTGATATGTGGTCATTAAGGTGAGTAGAAGTAAACATCCTCTTTAACTATCCAGGATAAAGAAAGTCCACAATAATTTCTTTTGTTCCTTATCTCTGTTTTTCAGTGAAGTGTCACCAAATGGCAGTCATTTGGAATGCTGCCATTTCCTCTGCTAGGTATTCTGGGCAGATCTATGTCAGTTGATTTTAGGTCTGGCTTTCCTATTGTTTCACAGTGATGAAATAGCAAGTGGTAACTTATTTAATCAATAGCTTCGGCTTTAATATACATTAGGTGTGATAGAAACTAGCCTCATAGATGCATTTGAAGAGAAGAGAGAAACTTCCATTTCTTCTCTTACTGGTGATCCATTAGTCATCAGAGTTCCACTTTCCTGTGAACATCACGGTCCTGAGTTAAGAGGGGGTCTCATGGAGTTGGTTTATCACAAAATTTATTTATTACACTTTACTAGACTTTTCCCAAACACCTGGCTTCTGTCAGTTCTAAGTATCTTACAATATTGGTAAGGTACCTCTAATACTTAAAGAGAAACTGTTGAACAGTTTGGACAAATAACTGACCTCACCATAACAGGTTGACTAGCTTGCAAAACCAGTGGTAACTGCTACAGATAAAAGCAACAGTACAAAGAATTAGAAGCATGACATACAGCAAGTCTTGTATCTAGACTTGACCTAATATAATGACCAGGGAGAAATTTTATGTAAACATTACTGAGGCATGTTGGGAAGTTTCCTTGACATGACATTACTTAGACAAACTTCTAGTGACAACATGACTTTTCTGCTGCTAAAGGCACACAGTATGTTGCTCATGGACATAAACAACTGGCTTACATAAATAAGCATGTGGCTCTTGAGTATGCAACCTTATAAACTCCTCGAACGAGAAAAATGAGAACATGCTCTCTCTAGGTAAAATGTGTTAATCAATGTAATTGTTCTAATAAATTAATTTTACTCCATAATTAATTTTATAATACTTCCATAGTAGCTTTTTACAGTTTTATTAGATACATTAGTTCTCTAGATCTCCACTGAACACTTATCATGTGAAAGGCAATATGCCAGGAATACCAGTTGTGTCTTAGAGGCCTTCCATCTAGTTTGGGAGATAGACAACAATACATTATGGTAAACACCAAAACAGTTCTATTCAGAGTGATACGATAATACTAAGGAGGGAACCTCTAACTCCTGTGCGTGAACTAATCTGGGTTGATTTTTTCAAAGGACACTTGTTACCCTTCCCCCTCCCACCTGAATCTCTAAATCTACCCTCTCCCACATGAGGTTTAAGTGAGAAATCTTCCAAAGACAATCTTCCCCATTGCCAGTATACCCAACCATCTTTCTCCACGGCACTCCTCAGAGTCTAGAAGGTAGTGGTAGAGTAGATTTCCAGTATACTTAAAATTTAAAAAGAAACCCTATCTTTCTTCTTTCTTTATAGATGATAGAACTTTTTTTGTTTGTTTTTTAAATAGTACAGTTTTGATATCTTGCCTTGTGCATTCAGTGGGGTGTCCTGTCATGGAGCAGGGAGGGGAGAAGAGGAGGAGAGTTCCAAGGATTCCTGTGGAAATAGTTCCAGACACTTTTCCTTTTTAATGATTTTTAAAAATAGATAGGTTTGTCATTGTATTATTGTATTGTCATTTGTCATTGTCATTGTATTAGAGGAATTCAGGGCAAAAGTCTGGGGAAACACTGGTAAGAACCTCCTCAACTGTTTTTGCTAAGATTCTCTGTTTGGCTCTCCAGGCCTCGGTATTGTTTTTGGTAATGATCTGTGGTTAATTCCCAAGAAAGCCAAATATAAATGTACTAAAAACCAGCAAAACAAGCCTAAGTCTTAAAATTCAACCTAATGGCATCATGATGATGGTTTTACTTAATCTAATACTTACTAAGGACAAGAAGAAATTATTTATGGTAAGCCAAACCACTCCAATTATCTAAGGGATAGTAGCACAATGGAACCATCCTCATCCAATACCTTGTCCAGGGTATCAACCCCACATAGTCCTACATTCCCTCCTGACCACTGGAAGTTATTATGATGATTTCTAGAGTAGTTAATGGAAGATAGTTTTTTGACTAATCTTTATAAAGGCAATTCAGTGGGTTAATGTAATAGCACTCCTTGAAAAGAACCAATCTGATTGTCCATAATTTGATACAGAAAAATTTTCTAATGTAAGTTTCAAATATGCTGAAACAATGCCTATGAAATATCAGTGTCACATTTTATAATCCTGAGGTGTTCCTCTGCTTCCAGAGACATACTTTTGTTTAATAAATAGTTTTATTGGGCGCCTGGGTGGCTCAGTGGGTTAGGCCACTGCCTTCGGCTCGGGTCGTGATCTCAGGGTCCTGGGATCGAGTCCCACGTCGGGCTCTCTGCTCAGCAAGAAGCCTGCTTCCCTCTCTCTCTCTCTCTGCCTGCCTCTCTGTCTACTTGTGATCTCTCTCTGTCAAATAAATAAATAAAAATCTTTAAAAAATAGTTTTATTGAGGTATATTTTACAAACAATATTTTTACTCATTGTGAGTATACAATTGAAAAACTTTTAGTAAATTTGTAGGATTGTGCAACCATCACCACAATCCAGTTTTAGAACACTTCTATCACGTCCAAAAGTTCTCTTGTGTCTGTCTGTAGAAAGAACCCACTCCTCCTCCCAGTTCTAGGCAACTATTAATCTGCTCTCTGTCTCAATAAATTTGCCTTTTCTGGACCTGTCCTATAAATGGAATCATAAAATGTGCCTATCTTCTTTAACATAGTAGAATGCTTTGTGGAGCCATTCATGTTATAGATCACATGTATTGGTAGTTCATTTTTGCTTTGCAGTATTTCATTTACTGCGATTGTATATGTGTGGAATCTCATGTAAGGGTTATATATATACTTTTTTATTGAAGTATAATAGACACATAACATTTTGTTCTTTTTTCCAATTCTCAGTGTCTTTCGATTCATAGAAACACTACAGTGGCTTCTTAATGGCAGGAAGACAAAACAAACAAACAAACAAAAACCATGAGGGTCTCATTTACTGACTGTTTGTATTCTTGGAAAGATTGTGATTTATAATAGCAAAATGGAAATTGGTTATTTCTGTCCTTTTCTCCCCCTCTCCTTGACTTCAAATCCTGGAATCGTGGAGACAGTGAATCTCTTTAAGTTCCTTGCTTAAAATTTGTGTGACTATTTTTTTTCTGGAGGGAGTCTATAGCTATAATCAGTTTATCAAATAGCCTATTACCTAAAACCGTTTACAAGACAATCTTAGTATATTATTTGGCTCCATCCTTGACCCATTTTCCTTCTTACTCTATATAAATATTCTTTGGAAAACACTTGCCTTCATGTCCTCAACTTCAACTTTCAGCAGATAGAGTCTCAGAAATGTATTTTTCTCTGGGCACCTGGGTGGCTCAGTTGGTTAAGCGTCTGCCTTTGGGTCAGGTCATGATCCCAGTATCCTGGGATAGAGCCCTGCACCAGGCTCTCTGCTTAGCAGGGAGCCTGCTTCTCCCTCCCCACTGTCCCCCTGCTCCGGCTCCCCCACTCCCGCTTGTGCTCTCTTGCTCTGTCACATAAATGAAATCTTTCAAAAAAATGTATCTTTCTCATCTAAATTATGGCAGTTTTAAGTGTATTTTGAATTACAAGGTGACATCGTTTTCTAAGCATAAACTGGGGGATTTGGAGTTCTCTGTTACTTGTGTTCCTTATCACTCTTATCTTCAACCTTAAATTTTCCCATCTCAAAGGGACAGGGAAGCTAGAAATTTGTCTTGCCATTTTCTCTCTGGGATTCTATCACCTGTCATCATTTACATCTCTCCCACTGAGGCTGAAAACCACAGCGTCTTCCCCAACACTTGCCCCCATGCATTTACAGCAAATGATACCTTTTTAAAAGTTTCGCTTTTAAAAAAATTTTTTTAATTCCAGTATAGTCAACAGAATGTTATATTAGTGGTATACAATATCGTGATGCAACAATTCTATGTATTACTCAGTACTCACCATAAGTATACTCTTAATCCCCTTCACCTTTCACCACCTCCTCCCAACCCATCCCGCCCCATCATCCACCTCCCCTCTAGTAACCACCAGTTTTTTCTTTAGAACTGAGTCTGGTTTTTGGGTTGTCTTTTTTTTTTTTTCCTTTGTTTTGTTTCTTAAATTCCACAGATGAGTAAAATCACACAGTTTTTGTCTTTTCATGACTTATTTCACTTAGCATTATACTCTTAGTTCCATCCATGTTGTTGCAAGTGGCAAGATTTCATTCTTTCTCATGGCCGAATAATATTCAGTCTCTGTTGGCCATTTGTATATCTTTTTTTGGACAAACATCTGTTTATGTCTTTTGCCCATTTTTAATTGGATTGTTTTGTGATGTCTTGTATAAGTTCTTTATATAGTTTGGATACTAACCCTTTATTCAATAGGTCATTTGCAAATTATCTTCTCCTGTTTCACAGGTTGTCTTTTAGTTCTGTGGACTCTTTCCTTTGTGCAGCAACTTTTTATTTTTGCTTTTGTTTCCTTACCTCAAGAGACCTAGAAAAATGTTGCTATGGCTGATGTCAAGAAGATGCCTCTGTTCTCTTCTAGCCTCACATTTAGGTCTGTAATCCATTTTGAATTTATTTTTGTATACTACATGAGAAAGTGGTCCAGTTTTATTCTTTTGTATATAGCTGTCCTGTTTTCCCAACAGCAGTTCTTGAAAAGACTTTTCCCATTGCATATTCTTGCCTCCTTTGTCAAAGATTAATTGACCATATAATTGTGGGTTTATTTCTGGGCTCTCTCTTCTGTTCTCTTGATCTATGCGTCTGTTTTTGTGTCAGTACCATACTATTCAGATTACCTCAGCTTTGTAATATATCTTGAAATCTGGGATTATATATTTCCAGTTCTTCTTTTTCAAGATTGCTTTGTTGTCTGGGTTCTCCTGTAGTTCTATACAAATTTTAGGATGATTTTAGGAAAAACGCTGTTGATATTTTGATAGGGATTACATTAAATCTGTAAATTGCTTTGGGTAGTATGGACACTTTAACAATATTTATTCTAATCCATGAGCATGCCGTATCTTTCCATTTGTGTTGTTGTTAATTTCTTTCATCAGTGTTTTATAAGTTTCAGAGTACAGAGCTCTCACCTCCTTGGTTAAGTTTATTCCTATGTATTTTATAATTTTGGGGGGTGTAATTGTAAATGGGATTGTTTTCTTAATTTCTCTTCTTTATTATTAGTGTATAGTAATGCAACAGATTCCTGTATATTGATCTTTGTATCCTGTGACTTTATTGAATTCCTTTATCAGTTCTAGTAGTTTTTTTGGTGGGGTCTTTAGGGTTTCTTTATATATAGTACCATGTCATCTGCAAATAGTGAAAGTTGTATTCTTCCTTAGGAATTTGGAGGCCTTTTTTCTTTTTTTGGTCTGATTGCTCTGGCTAGGACTTTCAGTACTATGTTGAATAAAAGTGAAGAGAGTAATCTTGTCTTACTCCTGACCATAGTGGGGGAAAACTTTCAGTGTTTCCCCATTGAGTTTGATGTTCTCTATGGGTTTTTCTCTCTATGGTTATTATTATGTTGAGGGATGCTTCCTCTAAGCCTACTTTGCTGAGGGTTTTTATCATGAAGGGATGTTGTACTTTGTCACATGCCTTTTTTTTTATTTATTGAAATGATCATATGGTTTTTTCCTTTCTCTTTTTAATGTTGTGTATCATGCTGATTTGCAAATATTGAAACATTCTTGCATTTTGTGAATAAATCCCAGTTGATTGCGGTGAATGACTTTTTTTTTTTAAATGTATTGTTGGATTCTATGTGCTAATACCATGTTGAGGATTTTTGTTGCTGTTGTTGAGGATTTTGCATCTATGGTCCTTGGAGATATTGGCCTGTAGATCTTTTTTAGGAGTGTCTATATCTGGTTTTGACATCAAGGTCATGCTGACCCTGTAGAATGAATTTAGAAGCTTTCCTTCCTCTTTTTTTTTTTCTTTTTGTTTATTTTGGCATAGTTGAAAAGAATATGTGTTAACTCTTCTTTAAATATTTAGTAGAATTCACCTGTGAAGCCATCTGGTCCTGGACTTCTGTTTGTTGGACTTTTTTTTTTTTTTTTTTTGCTTACTGACTCAATTGCATTGCTGGAAATTGATCTGTTCCAATATTCTATTTCTTTCTGTTTAAGTTTTGGGAGGTTATGGGTTTTGTATGAATTCATACTTTTTTTTTCTATGTTACCCAATTTAAATGACAACAATCTTAATGCATATTTGGGTATTTGAGTGGAAGGATGAATCCCCACTTTCAGGTAACACATTGGTATTTTTCTTGAATCTACCTACAGCTCTATAATTTTTCTCAATCCACTAAACTCTTATCTATGGATATTTTTCTTTAAGGATCCTAGGAAAATTATCTTGTGGGTGTGGCTTTAGACAAAGATGCTTTGCTTAGGGATTTTTAATGGGAGTGACCTTGGAAAATAATTACTTCCCATTTGTAAGATCTAGTATCTTCCTCAGAAGGTACCAGATTGTAAGAGAAAGCAGCCTTCCATCCTCTGAGTTTTCTGAGAAGTAGGAACATAATGACTACCTATTCAGTCAAACCAAAAGCCTTTCTGGACCCCCTGATTTTAACAGTTCTCTTCAGGGAAAGTAAGAAAAACATTAAGGGGAGAAGAAACGAAGTCAACACACTTCTACCTTCTGTATGCTATTACTAATGTCCATATCAGTCCTCAAGTGTTGACCTGTTTCCCAAACTCCAGACCTGACTGCCCAGCTACTGAGTGGCTAAGCTCTACCTGCATGTTTTCTAGAAGCTTTATGCACCACCTGTACCCAGATGAACATCTGGTCTCTCCAAACTGCTCCTCTTCCTACATGTGCCATCTTCATGAGTGGAACTGACACCCAAATAGTCTCCCAGTTCCTTCCTCTCCCTCTCTAACCACATTTAATGGTCAGTAAGGTCAGTTAATCATACCTCAGAAATATCTGTCCAATCTGGTTCCTCCTCTAGAGCTCCCCTGCCACCCCCTCATTCTGTGTCCTCCTCCTCTCCTGCTTAGATGCTTGTGGGAGTATTTCGATGATCTTGCCATTGCCAGACTTGCTGCCATCTGTCCATCCCCACTCTGCTGCCATTGTCATCTCCTGACTCAAAACCTTTGTGCTTCCTATTGCCCAGGATAAAGCCCAAATACTGACAACACCTAGGATTCCTCTCAGTGTTGCCGCGGGTTCTCTTTTTTGGCTCATTCTTCACCATGCGCAGAGTTGCAGCTAACCCAGAGGTCTCTCTTGTATCCGAATGCCATCCCTTTTCATGTATCCGTGCTTTGGGGAAGACTAAGAAAGTAACAATGGATTATCCTGTTGCTCTTCTCCAGGTGTAGAATTCTCCCCATCCTCAGCCCTCAATCCTGCCCTTTGGCTTTGACAGACTACTCCTTATCCCACAAGTCCCTGTCCAGCTGTTCTCCCTTTTGTACCACCCCTGCTCCCATTCACAGGAAAAGCTCAAATTGCTTCTGTGTACATCTCCCCAGGTCCTTTTCCCCTGTGGATATTGGGTATATTTTAATCTCCATCACCATGTGGGTTCCTGGAGGCCGTGGCATTTTATATACCCAACGCCTAACACAGTGCCTGGCTACAGTAGGTTTTCAATAAATGAATAATGAAGTTTGCCAAGACTGTGGGAATCATGTAGCTTGCCTTGTTCATTTTTACTAATGAGGAAATTGAGAGCCAGTGGAATTTGGAGAACTGCATAATTTAAGGCAAATTCTGGAATAGGACCAAGGTATTATGGCTGAGTTGAATGCTCCTTCCACTATACAGCATGGAAAAATTAATTTGACAGATTTCTAAGGAAAGAATCTTTAGTTTTAGTGACAAAATGTCTCTCAGTAAGACAACAAGATTTATTGGTGGGGGAAAAGTTCATTTTTGTTTCACAGAGGTTATCGTTATTATTCTATTAGCTTTTGAATCCAAAGCAGAAAGTATGAAGATGGTTGAAAGGGAGCAAGAATTCCAGGCCTGGAGAATGATCCTAATGAAGAAATGACAGTGCTTTGCCTAAACTCATCAGTTAGTGCTAGTAAGCTTAGAAAGATGCCTTCTCTTAAGCTGTAAAATAAGTGAGATGTGGAAACTTCACAGATCCCCAGGGATCAGAGCTTGGCTGAGGGACTGGCAGTGAGAGGAGCAGGAAAGCAGTGTTTCTTTTGAAAGGGAGCCAAACACATGTTTCATTATTCTGGGTTCTCTGTTTGAGGCAAGTGACTTGATTGAAAATATCCAGTTGTGGAAAAGAAGGTCTAGTTTTTGCTTATATTTTCATGAAAATGTTGACTACATAGAACTAAGTCTGGAAAGAAGAACCAAAATTAATACTTTATTTTCAAGAGAAGATGCCCAGAGTTGGGGTAACACATTGTGGAGTGAAAAATATAGAATTTAGGGTGTTTCTATTATTCAGAGTAAAAACAACTATAAAAGAGAGTAATTTGGTAGGGAAATAATCACTGTAATACATTTCTTTGCACAGAATATAACTACCCCACCTTACTAAATTGAGAAAGATACAGATTATATGGCAGAAATACAGACCGTATTTGAGAGGCAGATTTTAGGAATTAAAAATTAAAGCACACACATTTGGGAGAATGATGAATTTCAGCAGCATTTAACCCAGTTGCTGATAGAAAAGAGCAGGGAAGTGGTGAATTTATATGGGCAATGAGCTGCTTCTCTGAGGGGAAGAGGAGGAGAGCCATGGGTGTTCATGCTGGGGCTGGGGGTGGTGGGAGGGATCAAGCTGACACCACAGAAGAGGGTAGAAGCAGGTCTGAGTTGCTTTGAGCTGAAAGATGAGATGCTAATCAGCTTCCAGTAAGAAGGAAGACAGGATTAGAAACAGTGGAGAGAGGGCTTATGAGAGCTATTCTCAGAAATAATTTCCAAGGTTATGGAAGAATAGATAAGACTAGAAACTTGCTGAATTTTCTACTATATGTTTAGCAGAGTTTTGAGATCGAAGAATTATGGTTAGTTTTTTTGGTCTTATTTATAAATAAAACTCATATTTTCTAAGAGTGTCATTAACGTAAATTCTAGGGCAACTTCTGTCTCCATCACTTTTCGGACTGATGCTCTGAGCAGTGAAGTTGGTTCTACCAACACCTGTGTCCAGTAAGCTCACTGGGTTCAGGGGCCATCTTTCTCTTTGGTCATTCCCTTGCTTCCAGTGGCTTTGTTTAGTTAACCTGTTGCCCATCAGTCTCCTACTCTCCCTCTTTCATGGTTTGGAACTTCCATCCTCTTCTTCCCACCCCCCTTCCCCGCCCCACTTTCCACTCGCAATTCTAAATTTATTCACTTTATTTCCATCTCTTTAGGACCTTATTTTCTCCTTTTTAAGAGACCAGCCTAGGTCTGACAAAGTACTCCATCAGTGTGTGGTGGTAGCCATCCCAGAAAATACACTGTTGTTTGAAACAGGGCCCACTGGAAATAGGAATGACTCTAGGATTGTAGGCTCAGATATCCAACCTAAAGTTAAGAAGCTGGGTACTAGGGGACCAGAATCTGGGCAAATGGGAGAGGGGCAAGGGGCCTTAACCATTTTAAAATACAAAATTCTAATTAAGAATTATAATTTGTGGGAAGGGTTTCTGGGTGCCTTGTATGGAAAGTCCTAGTCAAATGCCAAATATTAGCATTCCTGTCATTATAGAGTCCCAGAGCAGGGAGGCACTGAGGAATTTGCAACCGAATATCCTCCTCCAGGCCCTTTAGCACCTTCTAAAGATTTCATAAATCAGGGAATATGCAACGGTTGGCTGAAGGGATAAGTGTTTGAGAGGTGATGAAGTTTACTCAGAGAACTCAAGACTGTAGTTTTATTTGAACTAAAGCTGTGAATGGACCTACAGTGCTGAGGATCCTTCTGGGCCTGTTTAAATAGTAGCTCCAATTCCCTTCTCGAGCAGCTCCGCATGTCAGCCCCTGAGTGCTACAAATGCTGATCTGTACTGCATGGGGCCCTGTCCCAGGTCAGGGAATGGTGCAAACGCCTTGCAACCTAATCCCTCAAGCACCAGCTTAAGGCACAGCCTGCTGTGAAGTTTTTCTTGACAACTTCTGGTCCTTCCCTCCTTTGAACTGCTCTACGATTTTTCGTCTTGCACTATTATTGAACCTTTCATGCCTGTATAGGAGGATGGGGAATTTTGTTCAACAGAAGTTCTGGGCACTGCTACTGCTTGGGAGAATGACATTTCCAGCAGCTGCCCAGGGAGGTGGGTCACTTGTGGAGGGCGAGTGAAGGCAGGGTGTCATCTGACTCCAGAAGGATAGAGGAGGAAGACTGGGAATGCAGCACGGGTTTGGGGTGAAGGGAACTTCCTGAATGAGAAAGACTGGGAGAGGCTTCTCTCTAATTGGCATCTCTTGCCATGGGCTTTTCAGGAAGAGAGGGGGAAAAAATTGTCTTATTCAGGAAAGTGTTATGTTTTGGTGCGGTACTACATAAAAAAATCTGGAGTCAGTATCTAGCTTAGTCTTGGAGCTTCTCTAGTCCTCCTGTTCATTTCTTTATTCGTGTACACATTTATTCCATATTTATTGAGTAACTTTTATGAGCCAAGCACTGTTCTAGGTCTGGAGATTTGGTGAATAAGACTGACGTTCTGGTAGGGAGACCGACGATAAATAACAGATCAGTAGAAAAGGTTGAGAGAATGTCAAATATTCCTAGATCTGGAAGGAAAATAGAACAGGAGAATCTGGAAAGTGATATGTGTCCAGCTTTTATGTGGGTTTCATGTGTGTGGCTTATTCTGCCAAAGTGGATGTGAACTGCCCAGGACTATGCCTTCACAGCTTGAGAGTCTCCATTATTCTCACGAACGACCATATGCCTTTTGTAGATGGTCAATATCTCAAATATGTTAATCCAAGAATAGAGTTCTCTAATGAGACAACTGCTTTTATTGCAATATCGACTAGATTCCCTTATGCTGTACTTTTCATCTCCATGACTTACTGATTTTACTTACTGATTGTACCTCTTCATCTCCTTTATCCATTGCGTTTATCCCTTGCTTACCTCCCCTCTGGCCGCTACCATTTTGTTCTCTGTATTTTAGAGTCTGTCTTTTTGGTTTATTACTTTGTTCATTTGTTTTCTTCAAATTCCATATATAAGTAAAATTATTTGTCTTTCTCTGACTTCTTTCATTTAGCATAATGCCATTTAGGTCCATTTGTGCTGTTGACAATGGCAAGTATTTTATTTGTTTGGTTTTGCTTTGTTTTGAGTACTGAGTAATATTCCCTTGGTGTACACAAATACATAAGTACATACATATACATGTACACATACATATGCATGTACACATACATATGCACACATCTGCGTATATACACACCACACACATACATACACCATCTGCTTTATCCATTCATCTGTTGATGGACGCTTGGGTTGCTTCCGTATCTTGCTATGGTAAATGCCGCAGTAAAACATAGGGCTGCATATGCTTGTGAATTGCCGTTGGCCATTGCCAATTCATATTCCGACCCACAGTGCATGAGGGTTCCATTTTTCTCCATCCTCACCAATACTTGTCATTTCTTGTCTTTTTGAGTCTAGCCATTCAGACAGATGTAATCTCATTGTGGTTTTGATTTGTGCTTCCCCGATTACTGATGTTGAGCATCTTTTCATGTGTCTGTTGGCTATCTGTAGGCCTTTGGAAAAATATCTTAAGGTCTCTTACCATTTTTGAGTCAGTCATTTGTTTTTGATAAGCTACATGCAAAAGAATGAAACTGGACCACTTTCTTACACCAAACACAAAAATAAACTTAAAATGGATTAGAGACCTAAATGTAAGACCTGAAACCTTAAAACTCTGAGAAGAAAACATAGGCAATAATTTGGCATCAGCCTGAGCAACATTTTTTCTAGGTATGTCTCATTGAGTAAGGGAAATAAGAGTGAAAATAAACTATTGAGACTACACCAAAATAAAAAGCTTTTGCACAGTCAAGGAAACCACCAAGATGAAAAGGGAACCTACTAAGTGGGAGAAGATATTTGCAAATGATACATTTGGTAAGGGGTTAACATCCAAAATATATTAAACCCCACAAATAATCTCAGACATTTGGTTTTGTTGGCTTTCTTAACATTTTTTTGGGTGATTTTGGTACCTTGAAGCCTGTAGGTACCCCCTCAGAGTAAAAACTTTAAATATGCACAAAACAAAATTAATAAGATTACAGTGGAAACTAAATCCATGCAGTCAATTGTTCTGATTCCAGGCTGATAATCACTGAGAGACCATATAAGTGTTCTTCATAACGAGTCTTGTGAAAGGAACACTAAGCTTTGGACATGATAGCTCTTTCTATTTCTATAGCACTGACAGAATGAGCCCAGTGGCTAAAGTAAACAGCCTCTGACATTTAGGGGAAAGGACTGCCTGTTATTCTTTTGGATTTACCTATCAGGTGAAGTTGGACACAATGTAGCCAGTAAGACTGTGGTTCCAAAATTAATTGCCAATGCACTGGTTTGGTATTCTCCTAGTCAGGGTTATGGGGTGCTAGGTTAGAGCATGAGATACACACCCGGGAGGGTAATCACCTTGTTGGAAAATTACTACGACACAGGTTGAGAAGGAGGTAAGCCATGAGGGAGGATGGAGTGTGCCCAGAACTAGTCAGTAGAGAGCCCACTCTGGGGGGCCAGTGTTCTATAAGGATACAGGTGAGCAGGACACATATAGGAGGGCCCAGAGCAGAGGAGCAAGGGTCACTGCAAGGTTCCATGGGCAATGGTGAAAGATGTAAGTCTTTGGGTCCTGGGCTTTTCTGGAAGCCCAATTTTAGGGGAAATTCTCTGTGACATTTCAGATTATTCAGAAACAAGTCTAGCTTTTCCATAAAGGTAAGCTATTGAATAGGGTTTCCTCTGGGGATTTAATTTAGGTGACTCAACAATGTATAGGAGAGCAACAAAGCCACATGCCTTGAGGCTGATTCAGATTCTCTGAAAGCGCTAAGAGCTGGTGGCAGATGACTTGGCACCATCTACTCTGACTTTTCCACCCTTTTCTAGTCCCTTATGGCCTGCCTTCAACTGGATGTGCCTCACAATGACCTCACACTCCACATCTCCAAGGCCGATCTTATCTTCTACCGTTCCTTTGTTGGTTTATGATAACATTCTTTTCTAAGCTACATTAATTAGAAAACAATGGAGCTTTTAAACTTTTTTCTTCAGGCTTGGCCATATGTAGTACATAGTGCTAAACCCAATGGCTCAAACATTTAAAACATCTCATATCTTCCTTATTCAAGAGCAGCAGATTTTAAATGGTATATTAGCTCATTTCTATATTTCTAACTAAGCCTGATAACTGTGGTTCTATTTTTTTTTTTTTTTTTTGTCTTCTGTGTTTTTCACTATGATTGTTTTATTTCCCATTCCTGAACCTCCCCTCCCCCCGCCCTCCCACTTTCCAGTTTCGGGGGAAAAAATACATACTATTCCAATGATGCTTAGGATTCTTTTTCTCCCCCTCTGGTTGCAGCTCATAGTCCTAGTCTTTGCATGCTTGATCATTTTTGATTAAGTGCCAAATATTGTGAATTTTACAATGTCGAGTGCTAGTTTTTTTTTTTTGTACTTTATTTCTGAGTGTTGCTCTGGGGTGCAATTAAGTTGGTTGGCATCAGTTTTATCCTTTTGAGGCTTGCTTTTAAGCATTCTTAGGCAGGTCCAGAGTAGCCTGTAGTCTGTGTCTAATTTGGCACCACTACTAAGGCAATACGCTTCTGTATTCTCCTCAAGGCTCCTTGTATCACGAGGTCTTTCTACTCTGGCTGGTGGGAGTAGCAACTCCTCCTAGCTCTGGGTGAGCTCTGGGAATTATTCTTCCTTCTTTAGGTGGTTCATTCTCTGGCTTCAGTAGTTTCCTCGCATGCTGTTCGGTACTCAAAGAAGCCAGGGAGCCCTCTGTAGAATTCTGAGCTTACTTTCCATGTACGTCCCCTCTATGTACTCTGCCCTGCTAATTCTAGTTGCTGTGATTTTCAACTCTGTGTCTTCTACTCAGGGAGACTGTCAGCTCCATTTAGGTTCTTCTCTCAGCCACGCTGGAAAACTCTACACTGAGACGGGAATGAGCTGGGTCACTTGTGCACCTTACCCTGTTTACTTTCTCTCAAAAATCACTGTCCTATAGTCTGAAGTCGGAAAAGTCTGAAAAGTGTTTCATATAATTTGTCTCCTTTTTTTCCCCCCTTTTTGCAAGTAGAGCAGGTGTGGAAAATTTAGATCCTGTTACTGTCATGACTAGATGACCAGAGGTGGAAGTCAGTATCTCTATGATCAGGCCACATTTTACCTAGATACCCTTATCTCCTACTATTTTTTCAGTTTGAATTATCTTTTAGTTGATTACTCACACCTAGCAAGATCAACCTTCCATATCTTTGGGTGGTTAAAGAGTGTCCATCCTTTTTGTCTTGTAGAAATTATAGTCTAGCATATAAACAAGGACTGTACAAATTCTAGACATAGTAGTATTCATACTTGAAAATGCACATGTGCCCTTTAAAATGTAGAATGAAACCAATTTTATCTCTATACTTTATAAAATGAATGATAGATGTTGAGCGAAGATGAACCTGCTGTACACAGTTCTCTTTAGTATCCACCTACCGTCTCCGTTTCCCACCTATTTCCTCAGTTAGCAGTAGATGCTTGCTAAACAAAGATAAAGAGAATGATCACAGACCCTCTTGTGGACTTCTGAGTGTTCAGTATGTGGGTATCTTCTAGTCCTGATGGCGATTGAAAACTGGGGTGTTGAATTTGCCATGACTCATAGTAAGTTGTAATATAAGATCTAAGACCCATTTTCACTTCTACAGTTAACTGGAGGCTTAAGATGATAATGATCCAAACTCTGAGGTTTACATTTCCAGACTCAAGGAGAATTTTCATAAAGTACAGATAAATCAAGCAGATTTTGCTCTTACATGTTCAGACAGATGCTGCAGAAAAAACCCAAAACCTAAGAACAATGAAAAATTTTTCATAAAGTTCTGAATCTTAAATTCTTTGCATGAGTCATAATTGAGATAGCTTAAAATAATTCTTTTTAGTTGACCAGAGTTTTTTCCTTAATTTTACGGTATATAAATCCTTGTGTTATAAAATATCTGGAATTATAACTTAACAAGATATCATAAAATATTCTTGAAATAAGAAGCTCTTGAACAAAAGGATAAGGAACTTCTAAAGTAGAGAAATTTGATGAAATGACCTGGAAACTGTCCCACTACCAATGTTTACCATTTTTGAATGTTGACAGTGAAGTTTCAAGACTGTCCGAATTTTGAGCACAATTAGAATGTTTTCCTGCTTCCAGATGGAATGTAGAGTTGGCTCCTGACCTTTTTGGTCACTCTCAGTAATACAAACTCTTCTAGACAATTTTGATTACCAAGAATCCAAGTTGAAAAATAGGTCTAGTCAAATACACTGGGATTAGAGGGCGTGGTTACCTCCTTCTATGTTTCCATGCCTTGTGCCTTTACTCCTTTCGGGTGGTCACTGGGCTGACCTCTCTAGAGTTAATTGGTGGGGGAGGGGTGAAGAAGAGTAGAAGGGATCTTTCTTGAATGACTTTGGCATGACAAAGGTTGACTTTGACCATGGCAGATCTCATGATGCTTGGGTTCTTTGAAGACCTCTTTCTACTCCATATTGTCCCACTGGATCTTATTAATGAGTTTCTTTGATGTGGATGAATGTATCTTCTGTCATGATCACCTCGGATTCTGTTGTTATTCCCTGAGAATTCTAGCAGTTCGTCTAGTAGCTTTCCGCTGCTGTTTTGTTTTTGTTTGTTTGTTTGTTTTTCCCCTTCCAGAAGTTCTCTTCTACAGGATCTAAGATGATTTTGCCACTTGCTTGACCCACATTTAGCGTATTAAAAATGCACTTCTGAGACTCTCTGTCCATAAGAATGGTACTATTTTCAAACCATGGCTTGTACTCTGCTGCTCTAGTCAAACTCTTGTCCTTTAGATCACTCAATTGCATCAGACACACCAGTCTGCCCTGTCCCTCAAACTTCAGGGGACACACTGCAAGCTCTCTGAATGGTCTTATGGTCTTCTCAAAGTTCTTATAGTTAGGCCAAAGGTTAGAAAACCATACCATCCTCCCATGCCATTCTCAAAATGGGGGTGGACAAAGACTCAGCACAATTACAATTGTCTCTAAAGAAATTCTCCCCTTAACTTCCAATTCCTTTCAGCTCTTCAATTTTAACCTTTTTATACCTTATAGTGGGTTTGAGGGGTCAATGTCACAACCAGCTTTTTAAGCCACTTCCTTTGCTACTTCTGTGTGATATGAGATTATATTTTTGAATGTCAGAGTAGTTGGAATTTACTTATATTAAGACTTCAGCTGAAACAGAGACCCCAAATAGTTCTATGTTAAAACTTCTCTATATTTACATGTTAAGGTGTGTTGTCCAGACCACAAAAAGAAAAATACCCCGCAAAGGAGCCATTAAGAAATGACATTAAATGTTCAGTTTTATATTTTTAATGTGTATAAAAGCAAATTTTGTGTTTTTAATAGTTTATTTTCTGATTAATTTGGGTATCTTTATGTTTCATTCCAAGAATGGAATCTTAATGTATAGCATTGTGCTTTTAGGAAATAAGGGAAGGGGACCAATTAAATTGTCATGTTTTTTCCAGAAAATTCCACTGTTGGTATAGTACTCAAAGGTAGAAACAATGGAGAGGGATACACCTACCTGAACATATGGAGTTCCTTCTAAAGGAGCCATGCATGAGACTAGTGTCTCCTTGGGAGCACAAGGTTATTCTTCTTGAGTGCTCTTTCCCCATAAATGTGAAAGCAAAGACTTCTTCATACCTTCTTAAGTTCCCATCACTGGCCCTTTTAAGGACAATAAAAAGGTGTTCCATCTTGCATGAAAAACCATTATTCTCTGTTGCCCGTTGTGTCTGAATTTAGCACAGTGAGTCAGCAGGTGACCACCAGGGGGCAGCTATGTACAGCTTTTGGTCTTAATTTTGTAGGCACTGGGGAATTATGGAGGGTTACAGAACAAGGGAGTGACCTAGTGAAAGTGTGTGTTGGGAAGATTAATTTGGTAGCCAGGGAGAAGGGGAAAGAATTGTCCCAGAAAGTCTAATCTGGGCCTACTACTGTAATTTGAAGTAAATGAGGGCAGCAGGGGCATCAAGGTAGAGACTAGGAATGGAAGAAATGTTCCGGAATGTCCATTTTTTAAAAAGGTTTTATTTCATTTACTTTGGAGAGAGCGAACGTGCACACATGCATGTGTGCCCAAAGGAGCAAGAGCCTGTGTGGAGAGTAAGGCAGAGGGGGAGGGAGAGGGAAAGGGAGAGAACCTCAAGCAGACCCCAGCTGAGTTCCTGGACTTCGGAACCAGAGGCAGGCTTGATATCAGCCAAAACCAAGAGTCAGATGCTTAACCGCTTAACCTACTGAGTGCCCAGGTGCCCCCAGAATGTTCACACTTAAAGCCCAGACCAAATGACTGAGTGGATATGGAAGAAGAAAATGGAGAACAGATTTTCTGCTTAGAGAATGTTAATTCTGAAAATGGAAATAAAGCCACTTAGCTGTGTTTCTCACCCACCCTTATGTATAATCCATTTCATTTAATGAATTTTTAAAAATAGATTAAAATTTTAAAATCCCCCATCAAAAGAAGCTTTTTGAAATATTAGACATTCAGTCCCTGACGGTGTCTGAAGATTTTGGAGAGCATTGTCAGTTGTCAGTTGGCCTCTCCTCTTGGAAGGGAAAAAGAATTAGAGTAAGGCAAACGTGGTTGTCTTCTCTTTTTTGTTATATAGCCTTTATTTATTTATTTATTCTCCATTAAAATGGTAGATGTTTGGAAAAATAAGGCCTGACTCTACCTCTCTGAACAGAGGGTAAGCCAATGGAAAATTGTGTTGTGGGAGGGTATTACCTCAGAAAAGCTCTGTGTTAGTACACATGTCCACATTACTTCCTGAAGCATACAGCCTTGCCTTGTTAGTAAAATGGGTATTAACTGAAAAGATGTCCCCCCAATATAAATGTCCACCAAAAGTATCTGAGAGAGAAATCCCAATGTAGTGCCTACATTATGTGTATTATACACTCTATTCTTACAATAAAGGAAACCAGAGAAAAGAAAATGTTACCAAAATCATTAGGAAGAGAGAATACAGAACTATATTTACAAAAAAAAAAAAAAAAATCCACATACAAATGGACCCATGCGGTTCAAACCTGTGTTGTTCTAGGGTCAACTGTACTCCCACTGTTTTGGTTGGAGTGAAAGTGGGAAAGACAAAATACTACAATGAACACAGTGACGTTTTGAGGTTTTGCCACATCAGTAATTTCAATACCGAATTCTAGGGCTGTGTCATGCCAGACCTTTGAAATTATGTAGTTAAGTGCAGCAGATAGGCACTCAGGATAAAGATCCTCACAACTGTGGTCCTGGTTTCTTTGGTCCCGCTCCCTGGAGTTCTGGACCCACTACCTTGGGCTACTGCACATTTTGTACTTATTGAGGTCACTCATATGGTGGTACTTACCCTCCTTGGGTTGTCTGGATGGTCCTCTGGTACCCTAAAAGTGTCATCACTTGTCTCCTCCCAGCACAGAGGCACAGAGACTGGATAGTTTTCACCTACCACTGCCACTACCATGGACAGGCCACCAGAGTTTCTTCCCTGGATTTCTTAATTGCCTTTTAACGAGTCACCATGCATTTGCTATAGCTCCCCATTCAGTTGTTTTTCAAAATGGCGGCTGGTCATCCCGACGGTCCATTCATGTCAGTCCTTGGCTAAAAATTCTGCATTGGCTCCTGATGTCACTCTTAACCCAAGATTGAGTCCTTTTAAAGACCTAGATTTCTCTGCTGCCTCATCTCCTGTGTCTCACACCTTACTCAATGCATTTTACTCATACTTACCCAGAGTATTTCTGACATGGCAAAATGCCTTCGTTCCTTCAAGTCTGCTGAAGATTTAGGAGAAGATGAGGCCAACCCTGGTTGCCCTGTTTTAAAACTTCTCTTCCCACCACCCCTGATTACCTTATCTTGTTTCACGGCAACCCCTCCCCTGTAGTTTTCTATATAATTCAAATGTACTATGTAACTTATTATGTGTTCCTTTTTTAGATCTCTTCTCTCTCCATCCCCTCAAATATGTGCTCAAGTGAAGGCAGGAATCTTTCTCTGTTTTACTCACAAATCTATTGTGTCTGTCTGAAATGGGGGCCAGAGCAGTGCCTAGAAAAGAACAATAGATAATAAATAAGTAAAGAACATATAGTCCCTTTATTGGTGAAACGTGAGTAGGGTCTAAGAATCAGAGGTAGATATGTAGCTCTTATTTTTAGGATATTGAGATTACATAGGAGAACGTCCTTGTTTGTAGGAAACAAACATTAATGTATTCAAGGGTCATGAGACCTCCATTAACAAATGACTTTTAAATGGACTTGTACAATTTTTGCGTCTTTTCAGTAAGTTGAGACTTTCAAAATAAAAAGTGCTTTAAAAAGTGTATGTTTCAGGGTGCCTGGATATCTCAGTTGGTTGAGCGGCTGCCTTCCGCTCAGGTCATGATCCCCGGGATTCTGGGATCAAGCCCCACATCAGGCTCTCTGCTCAGAGAGCCCCCTTCTCCCTCTCTTCCCCCGCACCCCCCAGGCATGCATGCTCTCTCACTACCTCTCTCGCTGTTGCTCTATCTCAAGAACGAAAACAAGTGTGGTTTCTGATGTGATGTGGAGGTAAAGACTGGTGGTATGTGCGTCGGGAAAGGAGATGCCGCGTCCTGTTGCTTGGGTTCCTCGCAGTATGTCCTTATTTGGGCGTCAACAGTCAGCCCCCGGATCTCGGGGTTGGGGAGTGTCTCCTCCAGCCGCTTAGGTGTGGGGCTTTCAGTTCCATCACACAAGCTGCACCTTCCTGTAGTGCATAGGACTCCAAGAGGCAGGGTCAGCAGTGGTTCAAGTACAACCTCCCCTTGGGCCTGCAATAGGGGCTTTTGTGCTTCTCACCACCATGGCGTCCGTCTGAGCCACTCCGATTATATAAGGGCCCTGTTACTCCCTGTCTTCTAAGATTCCCCACGTACCGTTCCATCTATCACGTATGCTGGAGAACACCAGACATACTGTCTGGTCCTTGCTCACTGGAATTCTTCCCTCCCCTGCCAGGTATCCACAGGGCTCACCCGTTAGCTTTCATGTCTTTTGCCATCTTCTCATATTTGAAACTGCTCCCTCCCTGGCTCTCCCATCTTCCTTTATTTTATTTACAGGATGATCCTCGCTAACACATGGTCTTATTCAACTGTTCGTTTTCTTGCTCCTGAAGAGAATATAAGGCCTAGGAAAGCTGTTGTGGTTTTTTGTTTGTTTGTTTGTTTATTTTTAAAGATTTTATTTATTTATTTGAGAGAGAGAGAGAGACAGTGAGAGAGAGCATGAGCGAGGAGAAGGTCAGAGAGAGAAGCAGACTCCCCGTGGAGCTGGGAGCCCGATGCGGGACTCGATCCCGGGACTCCAGGATCATGACCTGAGCCAAAGGCAGTCGTCCAACCAACTGAGCCACCCAGGCGTCCCTGTTTGTTTGTTTTTAATTGATGTTATTTTGCTCCTGTTGTAAGCTCAGGTTATGGAATAGTACTTAGCACACCCCAGGCACTCGGTAAACATTCTACAGATGAATTAAACGAAACATCCTCCATTGTGGATGGGAGTCAGTGAGTTGCAGCATGTGTGGGGAGCAGTTTGGGACTGACCTCACGTCACGCTATGGCCTTCTGTGTCTCTGTTCCAGCCTGGCCAGAAACCCCGTTATATTTAATAAACATGGAGCATCTGTTTTCTAAAACAGCAGTCTTCTTTCCAGTGTTGGCAATGATTGGGTGATTGTCTGGAGTAGGTGATCTCCAAGGAAAATTTTCATTTTTCTTCAAGTATGCCATCGTTCCTATAATCGTAGGTTGTAACAGGGATATTTATGTTTCTGGAAGGGGAGGAAGAAAAATTTTCTTCTTGATAGGATTTAAAGTCCGTTATTTCTCAAAACTTAGTGACTTGAAATACAACATTTATTTTGTCCATGAATCTGCAGTTGGGACAGGGTTCAATGGAGACAGTTTGTGTCTCTCGCACTTGGTATCAGCTGGGGCAGCATCATAGTCTACTGAAATTTTATTGGCTTTATATGCCTTATCAAAAAGGATAGGAGCAAAGTGGCATTTACCAGCTAATGAGTAACGTCAGCATATGCTGTGGTTAAGAAGCGGGGCACTCTGGAATTACACGTTCAGACTTGGTAGCATGTTTTGAAAGAATAAACTAATAGGGAGCACTCATGTTTGTGGTAAAATGTTCTATAAACGGTTATCTAATATGAAAGGAGAAACATTAGATATAAAAGGGGTTCCACAATTAGGGTAGTTCTAGAAGTTTGTGTTATCATATTGTAGCCCCAAAGTTTAAATCCATGGGAAAGATTCTAAAATAGACAGATTTCAACTTGGGAGGAAACATCATGGGAAAAGAAGCAAGGAAAACGTTCTGGTTATCTATTGGAGTGTAGTAAACTCTCAAAATGTAGGGATTTAAATGAAATGACTCCTACCCCCCCCCCCCACAATAATGTAGATGAGGAATTTGGGAATGGCTCCAGATGTTGTAATCAAGGGCAGCTCAGGTGGAAACCTCTACTTCCAAGATGTCCTCTTTGTATGCATATTTTTGGCATCTCTGTGCTCCTTGGCCTTTCTCTCCACATGGTGTCTCACCCTATAGGGCCTCTGTGATGACTTACGCTTCTCACAACTTGATGGGGTTTTTTTTGTTTGTTTGTTTTTTGGAGGTTGAGGATAATTTTTGTTTTTAATTTAATTTTATTTTTTAAAATTTTATCTAAATTCATTTAATTAACATATAGTGTATTATTAGTTTCAGTGGTAGAGTTCAATGATTGATCAGTTGCATATAACACCCAGTGCTCATTATACCATG
Organism: Lutra lutra; assembly: GCF_902655055.1. Taxonomy (NCBI): domain Eukaryota; kingdom Metazoa; phylum Chordata; class Mammalia; order Carnivora; family Mustelidae; genus Lutra; species Lutra lutra. The sequence continues at coordinate 172,692,015 of NC_062280.1, forward strand.
TGCCCTCCCTAATGCCCATCACCCAGTTACCCAACCCCCCCACCTACCTCCCCTTCAACAACCTTCAGTTTGTTTTCTATAGTCGAGTCTCTTATGGTTTGTCTCCCTCTCTGATTTCATCTTTTTTTTTTTTGAAACAACATATAATGTATTATTTGTTTCAGGGGTACAGGTCTGTGACAACTTGGTGGTTTTAAGATCTCAGATATCTTACTTGGTGGCTTAGAGCTCTCAGAGAACGTGTTCCAATGGACCCTGACAGAAGCTGCAAGGCTTCTCATAATCTAGCATCAGAAGTTCTAGTATGTCACCCGGACTGTATTCTATAGGACAGGCAAGTCACTAACACCAGTCAAGATTCAGTGGGGAAAGTAATGGAGAATTTGCAGACACCTTTAACCTTACAGTCTGCCTTTTGGCCACAAGTTACTTATATTTCCCTGCAACATGCAAAGCATTCACATATCCCAAAGACCACCCCCCACCCTGCCCCAATCTCCTTTCTTTTCAACATTGGCTTGAGTTCTGATCAGTTAAATCAGGTCCAGATGTAAGTTTCTCAGATGAAGTTTCTCGAGTGCAATTCTGAAGATGTGTGAGCCAGAGACAAATTTTCCCCTCTCCCAACACTGGACATAAAATGGTAGAATTGGGTGGGAGAACCCCACTAAACCCTGGCTCAAAAATGGGGAAAGCAGAAGTCCTATATACACTCATTGGTTTTTAGCAATGATGAAATCCATTTGGACATGTGTAACCACTTCTTGATTAGGGCCACATCCTGACCCTTGAGGGTGATTCTTCCTGGCAATTTGCTCAGCCCTCTGGACTCTTGGTTCTGCCACTGAGTCCTGCTTCCTTTTCCATGAGAAATGGCCCTTGTTTCCAGCTGACTAGTTTACTTAGCCTGCTCTCTCCCAAAAGAAATTCAAAGGTTCAAAGGCCTCTTTTCATTTTGTAATTTCAGTTCAAACTAATATGATTCCTTTAAAAAACTTTGTGGGTTTTAGTGTATCAAATTATAATCCACTCCACTGGTTCAAAGCCAGACCACACTTCTTTCCAAAATAGGTGTTTTGTTTGCTTTTAACCTCAGACCAGGAGTCCAGATGCTTAGAGACAAGAGCCTTAAGATTTTGTCTGGAAGAGGATCTGAGAAGCAGGACCTTAAGATTCTTAGAAGCCCTGGTATATACATCCTTCAGTAATTCTTAGCCATATTCTGATATGGTTACCCCTAAGGGGATGCTTTACTGGTAGTGTTTGAGATTTAGAAATTACCTGGGAGCCATTTCTTATTTTGAGAGCATTTTGCTAATTAGAAAAACTAGGATTTAAAAACTTATTTTTAAATCCAGAAAGTCCTGGTTCCTTTATGTTTCTTCTCAATTCTGTTTGAAATCTGAACAGTTCTTTTTTTTTTTTTTCTTAATTCTCTTGAACATTATCCTCTATAGCTATAATGAGCTGATTGTCACTTTCAGCATTTTATCTGGAAATCTCTTTAGATAAATCATTCCATTCATTAGCTTTTTTGTTTGTTTGTTTGTTTGTTTGTTGCAAATTAGGGTGGTGCCTCATGTTACCAAGTCTTCTACCACTACACAGTAGAGGGGACCTTTTTCTCCAGCCTCTGGTCACGATTTCCTCACAGTCCTTCAAGCCCAGTGAACCCTTTCCATTTTTTTCCTCACTGCTGGGTCCACAAGCCAGTGTTAGCTATTTTAGCTTTTTGCTTATAATGACATCCCAATTCAGGTACCAAATTCTGTTCTATTGTATTTATTGCTACAAAACTACACCGACACATGATGACGTCGAACAACCATTTCATTTTCCTCAGGATTTTCTGATCTAGGAATCTGAACAAAGCTCTGTGGCCAATTTGTTTCTGATCCATTTGGGGCATCAGCTGAAGCATTTAGAGCCAGAGAATCCACTTATTAAGGTGGCTTCTTCACTCACGTATTTGATTGCTTCCTGGATTCTTGCTCTTTCCACATGGTGTTTCCGGGACCTCTCCATGTGGCTTGATCTTCTTATATCCTGATGCTCTCAAGGTAGTCCGACTTCTTACATGGTGGCTCAGGGCTCCCACATGGTGTTCTAAGAGCTCTGGGAAGAAGTTGCAAGGCTTCTGATCACCTAGTCTACAGAGTGCCAAAACAAGCCATCTGCTGCATTTTACTGACAAATCAACAAACTAAGCCCAGCTCAGGTTCGAAGAGAGGGAAATTAGACTGGAGCTATCAATGGAAAGAATAACAGAGAATTTGCTGCCACTATTAAAGACCTCATGAATTAAGGGGTTGAGAAGTTTCAGTAGGTGATTAGATTTTAGAATTTTATCCAGGCATTATTTACCTTTTATCACCAGTCCTTGAATATGTTATTCCGTGTTGGAAAGCCTACTTTCAGGAATTCAAGGGGTCAGTGAGGGACTGGAGACTGCTGTAGATTTCTTAAAGTTATCAAAATGAATGTGTGTATTCATTAGTTTTCCTCTGATACTAAATTTAAAGGAAGGGAAATTGGGTCACAGAAATATCCAAATCAATTACCACATTTGTTGTTGAATATTCCTAGGCACTGAGACACTACATATTTGGTTAGCTGCCTGATGAATCTTATGGAGTGTCTGGCTTTTCTTGAATTTCAGAGAAATATAGGATTTATAGCTTAACCTACAAAAACTGCCTATGTGGGGAAATGAAGCCAAAGAGAGCAGAAACTACCACAGTCTTCTATGGGTCTTGCTTAATGGAGAAAAATGCATGGAGAGCTCACACTTTGGTCTTTGTTCCCACAGTCTGGCTAGTGTCATTTCTGCAACTCCCTGCTGACAGAGGAGGAAATAGGATCTCGGACCCCTGATAATGAAGACCCTTTGGGAAAGCAAGGAAACTCCTATTCAAAATCCCCATTCTACATATTTCTGACATTGTTTTGATCTTAAAAATTTTCCTAAAATAAAAAGGAAATAAGATAAAGTTACTTTTCCAGAACTTCAAGATGCATTTAAATTATATACTTAAAGGGAACTTCAAGACCCATTTCTAATTCTAATGGGAACGTTGAGATACATTTCTAACTGTCATCAATAATTAGAACTACATAAAAATATTTTTCTAGTAGGCTTGAGAAATGTCAGCTCTTTCTGAAAAAAACTGATATACGTGTGTGTGTGTGTGTGTGTGTGTGTATGTTTTAAAACTTATAAACATGTTAAAGGAGCATAAAAGCAACTTGTTCACCAGGCCAATTTTTTTTCCCCCAAACTTTCTTAACATCTTCTCATAGCCAGTTGGATCTTAATCTTACCACAGTCTAGCTTTTGCCATTTCCCCAGAAGGCTGATAACTATTGGCATTAAGGTTTGGTTCTCAGGCTGGGAGTAGACAGACACAGCACTGCCCAGCACACACACAGAACTGATGGAGTAATGAGACAATGACTTGATATCTGCTCCTCGCTCTCTGGATACGAGCTCAGGCAAGTATCAGTTATGACAGATTTGGCCCCTTATCCAAGTTAGGCTAAATCAAGCCAAATATCACTGGCAATTTTCTCCTAGGAGTAAGATCTTTCTCATGAAGTAGCTAGCTTCTGACTTGGAAATAATGATTTTAAAAACCAATGTATTTCTGTTTACATATTCAGTGGTAACTATCAGTGAAATGGCAAAACCTTTGAAGATGCTCTTGCTGATTTGGAAGCTGGACGATAATCAGACAAGAATCATAAAAATACAGTTTAGGGGTGCCTGGGTGTCTTGGCCAGTTAACTGTCTGCCTTTAGACCGGGTCATGATCCTGGGGTCCTGGGATTGAGCCCCACTTCAGGCTCCCTGCTCAGCGGGGAGCCTGCTTCTCCCTCTCCTCCCTGCTCATGGCTCTTTCTTGCTATCTCTGTCTTTCTCTCTCAAATCAAGTATGAAAAAATATGCATATAATTTAGAGAAGGCCATCAAGAAGTTGATTTTACTAGGGAGAAAAGACGATAGGTGATAAAATTCTGATTAATAAAGTGTTGCTACTAATGTGTGAGAAAGTAGGGTGGTCACAGATCCTACCAAGCACTAAAGAAGCTCTGTGCAGAATCTGGTGTTGTCCATGATGAGCTGTTCTGCGTGGGGATGCCTGTGTGGCTCAGTTTCTTAAGGGTCTGCCTTTGGCTCAGGTCATGATCCCAGGACCCTGGCATCGAGTCCCATATTGGGCTTCTTGCTCAGTGGGAAACCTGCTTCTCCCTCTGCCTGCCACTACCCCTGCTTGTGCTCTTTCTCTCTGACGAATAAAAAATAAAATCTTTACAAATATAAAAAATTTAAAAAAAATCTGTGTGCTCCTTTCTATCATCACTTCTGATATGGGACAGATATGTCTGGGTGATAGCTAGAATTTGAAGTTGGAAAATCCTTATTGATCTAGTGAGTCCGTGTTCTAGGGATTTTTAAGATGCCTTGCATGTTGCTCTTGGAAATAGTTACTGAGTTACATCTTTTGACCCAGCTTAGTGTGTTTTTGACTAATCCTTGTTGTCAAGCTGAATCCTGCTGTCTTTGTTCTTCCTCAACTACGTTCTGGGTGTCAGTGATGTTGTGGGTTTAACCAAACACCTGCCTTATGCTAGGAATCAGGGCTACATATATAAAAAGTTCTGCCCTCAGTGATCTGACTCTCTAGAGATGAACAGTAAACAAAATGTTAAAACACAATGAAAATTAATAATAAAATAGGGCTATTTAGAAGGTGCTATGGGAATATGGCAAAGAAAAGATAAGGATCAAGGACAATTCTATAGAGGAGATAATATCTGAATTTGTATTTAAAGATGACTTGGAATCGCTGGCAAAATAGGAGGGCATACTCTAAATGAAGTAAGTATGGACACTGGACTAGAAGTTTCAAGAAGCCTGTGTTTGTCTTGTTTTCAACCCCAGGTAAGGCTTCCATTGTGTGTGTGTGTGTGTGTGTGTGGCAGGGTGTGGGGGGAGGAGATAGAAATTTGGAGGTCTGATTGTGTTGGGAAGTAGCAGAGAGAGTAGATTTTAGTCGGGGGGGGGGGATTATCCTGAAAGATGTCAACGGGAAGGTAAGATTAAAGGATGAGGTCAAGTGGAGTCAGGCTAGTGTGAGGGCAAATTAGGACAAGTCCCTATTCTACACAGAAGTGTCAAGTTAGCCACTAACAGAAAATGGACCAAGGAAGAGGGCCAAAGATTCCACAACAACCAGAGAGAAAGAAGTCGGGATACTGGCTGAAGAGCGAGGAGTGAGAGGTGAGGAAGAAGGGTACCAGTGGATAAATCTGGAGTGTTTCAGAGTAACATTGTAGGAATGGGAATCTGTTTTCTGTTCATACCTTAAGCAGGCAACCAGGCTCTAACTAGTCACCTAGGGGAGCCATGTACTTGGAAGATCTAGAGGATATTTTTGTAAGAAAGAAATTTGAGAACATGTGGTGAAGTAGGGTAGGGAGATGTAGCCAGAGAAGTAGACGGTGATAAAATTGTGAAGTCTTTCTAGTCTGTAATAAGGAGTTTGGAATTTCTCTGAAGGTGTTTAGAAGACACTAGAAGATTTTGAGTAGGGAGATTTGCATTTAAGAAGATTTTCTGGAAGCAGTGTCCAGGATGAATTAGGGTAGGCAGTGAATGGAATGTAAGGGAATTAAGTAGAAGACTATATCAGTAATTCTGACGTCAGATTATGAGGACCTGACGGCAGTGTCAATAGAGACAGTGAGAAAGAGGAATATTTGAAAGATATTTTGGTATCAAAATAGACCTATTATATAAGTGATCTTATGTAAGAAGGGAGAGAAAATAGAAGATTGACACTACATTTTAGTATTCAGTCTGAAAGTCATTTTAGCCAAAGTAGATTAACTGCCATAACAACTTCAAATCTTGATGTGGGTAACCTAATAAGCATTTATTTTTTGCAATGCATTTTGGTAATGGTGGGCATGTCACTGCTCCATACAGTCATTCAGGGAACCCAACTACTTCCATTTCATGGCTGTACACCCACAGGGCCTCAGAATCCTCTGTTCCTCATTCCAGGTTGTTGATACAGAAAGAGAGTGTGGAGGATTGTGATATTTTTAGTATCTAGCCATGGAAATTATATGTATCATTTCAGTCCTATTGCTGTTGGTCCAAATGGATTCGTATGTCCACACTTAAGTGCAAAAAGGATCCTGGGAAGCATAGTCTCTGGGCATCCAGAAGAAAATGAACTTTATTGAAGATACCAGCACAGTCTGCCTTTCTAACCACCAAGTATATTTCCCACTATTCCTTTCTTGCACAGAACACATGGTTTTTGCATGGGAGACAACCTAAAGTCCCATCTAGTAATTCATCCTGCTCAAAGTGCAGAATCTCACAGATGATTTACAGTGAGATGAAACTCCTCATTGTTCAGTGACTTATGGTCTAAAATAGCAAATTTTCGATCCTCCCCTCTCCGCCTTACACTGGTGTAACAGAGACTGAATAAACACCCTAAACACTTCCATTAAGAAATAGAATGGCTAATACAGTTACTGGTGTAAAGCAACTCAGATTCACTAGATAGAATACAAAATGTTCCCTATTCTGGAGATAGAGAAAGTTCCTTAATTAGTCCCAGTTCTGCTCTCTTGGAGAAACTCCCTGGTTCATGGCCCCTGGTTCTATCATCTGGGAGGTGGTTGCCTGTCCATTTACTCCCTCTGAAGTAGATGTTGGGATGGATGCCTTGAAGGAAGCACAGCTTTCACAGATCATTCTTGCTTGAGGGCTGTCTTACACGAGGCCTGCAATTTCTTTGTCAGTATAACTCCCTCAAAAATGTAATAGGCTAGTGATCTTATTGTTTCTAATCAGTTTCATGTGCCAATAACCATACTCTTTCTTAGTTCTTTTTTATACTGTTTCTCATATTTGCTTTTATTTTTCCTTTTAAAATGATTTTCTGGGTGTCTGGGTGGCTCAGCTGGTTAAGCAACTGCCTTCCTTCGGCTCAGGTCATGATCCTGGAGTCCCGGGATGGAGTCCTGAATCAGGCTCCCTGCTCAGCGGGGAGTCTATTTCTCCCTGGGCCCCTCCCCCTTCACCTGTGTGTGTGTGCACAAGCTCTCCCTCTCACAAATAAATAAAATCTTAAAAAAAAAATTATTTCCTGGTGCCTGGGTGGCTCCATCAGTTAAGTGCTGCCTTCGGCTCAGGTCATGATCCCAGGGTACTGGGATGAGTCCTGCATTGGTCTCCTTCCTCATCGGGGAGCCTGCTTCTCTCTCTCCCCCTGCCTGCCATTCCCCCTGCTTGTGCTCTCTCTAACTCTGTCAAATAATTAAAACAAAACATCTTAAATTTTTTTTTTCTCCCGTATTTCTCCCTGAACATAACAGAAACCACCCCAAGGCTATCTGAGACATTAAGCGTGGGTTGGAGGTTAGGACCCTTAATCAATCTTTGCTACAAGGTTGTTATTTTGTTTAACTGGGAACTTTTACTGGACTATTTTTTTTTTTAATTTTTGAAGCTTTTCTCAACTTTTTATTATTAAAGGTTTAGTAGTGTAGATGTTCCTAAACTTCTATGCTCTCTTCTAGTTCTGCTTGAAACACGCCAATTCTTTTTAAAGTGCATCACTTTCTTGTAATACTTTGCCTAAGGAAGGCAGCAGCAGGTAACACGCAACAATCTGATTGTTTCTAGCTATGTTTAGATCTTGAGATTTTGTTGTCATGTGGAAAACAGGCAACAGTTTTGTTATTTTGCTGTTGAGTAATCCAATATGTTACTATCTTTTTTTTAAACTTATGTCAGATGTTTCTTTACTGCTTAGTTTCCAACTGGTAAGCCAATGCCAGGCCTTTTTGGTGTTTATCAGAATTTCTCACCAAGATAACAATTTAATTGGACAGGCAAGCCTGAGTAATTAAAATCTCTGAAATCCCAATGCTTCAAAACAAAAGTTTAGCTCTTGCTCATGTGTCAGTTTAGTAAGAGCCTTGTCTGTTGCTTCTAAACCTCCAACTTTCTTATTCTGAGTACTTCTCTGTCCCCAATACTTTCTTTTTCCATTTTATGCTTTCTCTTCTTTGTTTTTCTTTCACATTTTTACTCTTCCTCTTTTTTTCCTCACCTTCCTCTTTACCTTTACTCTCTTTATATTCTGCTAATAACTCTTTATTTGAAGTGTCTAAAGGTCTATATTTTAAGTTAGAATTTTGTTTTAAGTTACAGCAATAAAAATAAAGGCCTTAATTTTAGAATGAGTCTTTAATAGTAATCTAGAAAAACCATAGGCATTGATTATTACCACATGTATTTATATTTGAAATGGCAAAACATTTTCTCAAAGAAGCTGGGTAGCAGCTCAGGATTTCATTTTTCTCAACATATCAGACTGATATTTTTCCAAGTTGGTGTCCAATATAGTTAATCTCTAGAGGTTTTCCAGTTTGCTCTAACTGTAGCAGATGTTTGTGTATTTTTCCTTCTCTCTCATTGCAAAAGACACACAAGAAGCTTTGCATTGGATTTTTGTCTACTTAGTAAGCAGTTACAGCAGTTATTCTAGCTAGACTTACTTGGTTTTTAGAAGTGACTTATGTTAAGCTATATGTAGTTATAAGTAGTATACTAATGGGTCTATAAAAGGAACAAAAAGGACAATTGGAATGGGAAAAGTTGGTATTTAAATGGGTCATTGGTACTGCCAAGAATTTGTCTCTAAATGAGCTATGGTATGGATATTTAATCATCATGTGGAGTCTATAATAACAGTGAGGAAAGAACAATTTGGCCAGCAAATGGAAAGAAATTCCGTCAGTCAGAAATTTTACTCATGAAGTTGATAGGAGTAATCTGTGTATGTTGTTTAACCATCTGAAGAACCTGAGATGGAAGCCCTAGAACTAGTCTGGTTTGAGGGTACTTAGCAGGATTACGAGCATCTTCACTAGGAAAATATTGTTCCCCCTCACTTTGTTAGGGCCTTTATGGTATCACTTGGAAGAGCTGAAACTGGATTCCTTCCCAGCTTCAGCTCTTCCAAGTGATACCATAGGTTCTAAGCCCAACCTACATGACGGAAGGATTTTCCTTCATTGCTTTTCTGAAGCAAGTTAAAACATGTATCAGTTAATGAAATGTTAAGAAAGTTACTCAGTATTTTCTATGTGACTCCTTTTAGCAGCATGGATGGATTGCATTTTCTAAAAGATCCTTACGCTGAGAAATATGTAGGTTCTAGATAAGCAACGCCAACAGCAAAAATGCTTTTACATCTATTACCTACACCATAAAGAAGAGAAACCTCCAGGACACACAAAAAAAGAAAGTAAGCATGAATTAGCTGACACAAGAGTGTAGGTAGAAGAAGCTTGAACTGCCTTGGAAGAAAAAGTCAAAATCAGGGACTTAGAGTTTGGATATGAATGGATATGAGAGAGAATGGGAGAAACCATGTGGATCTGGAAGGAGATCAGCTGGGTTTAAGACCTTAACATAATCCTGGGCTTCTTGAAGGGACTATATTCTCAGTGAAAATGTAGCCATTTAAAAAAAAATAAATCTGCTTGCTCAAAGCAAAAATTAAATCTATTTGTCTCTATTTGACTGTCAGGAGAATTATGTATATTTGTTACATTTATTCTCAAATGGTTCTGGAGGGCAAATTTATATTTCCAGTGTAATTCACAAACCCAAGCTCTAATACGTTAAATAAAGATCATTCCAGATAGAGAGGGTAGTCTGGTATCCGATAGAAGAAAACACAAGTCTCTTTACAGGAAAGCTTTATAGACCCAGACTTCCATAAATTTTTACAAATTGAAATTTAAAGAACTCAATTACCCAAATAGGAGGAAACAAGTGACAGGACTGAGGAAAAATAATATATTTATGTCCTCAAGGACTTTAGGTACTGGAATGATCTGAAAGACCTTATAAAACAATTCTGTGTAACATTAAATTAAGAGAAGAAATTGGAAAAAATAAGCAAGAAACAAAAAAAAACCTGTGGTACTATTAATATAGAAATCAGATTATTTAAATTATAAATTTCTACTTCTGGTAATGACTGATGAGATAATTTTACCAACTTTCACTGCGTGCAAAAGAGCAAAAACAACAATTCAGTGTTATTATGACTTAATGGAAGTAATGGAAGCCAGAGAACAATAGAATGATATATGAGTGCTGAAATAACATCTAGAATTGTATATTTAGTGGAAATATTCTGTAAAAACAAAGGTGGACTAAAGAAATTTTTAAAAAAGATTTATTTATTTATTTATTTGACAGACAGGGATCACAAGTAGGCAGAGAGGCTGGCAGAGAGAGAGAGAGAGAGAGGAGGAAGCAGGCTCCCTGTCAAGCAGAGAGTTCGATGTGGGGCTCGATCCCAGGACCCTGGGATCATGACCTGAACTGAAGGCAGAGGCTTTAACCCACTGAGCCACCCAGGCACCCCTAAAGAAATTTTCATATAAACAAAATTTGAGGGAATTCTTCACGATAACATGAACACTGAAGGAAATAATAAAGGGTGTTCTTCAGGAAGGAAAAAAAATAGGGGTATATAAAAATAAAAAGGTCAAACATTTGATCAATGTAAACAAATAAAACTATAAAAGAACAAATACTATCTTAGGGGGTTAGAACATATCTAGAATTATAAAATGAAAAAGCACAGAAGTCATAAGAAGGTGAATGCAATGAAAGAGTCCTAAAGTTCTTATGTCATAAAAATACTAATTTATAGACATTAATAAGGGACGTGTGAATATTGTAATCTCTAGAGCAACTGGAAACAAAGATTCTTAAAAGCATGTAAAGTATGAAGCTGATAGAAGGAAAAAAGGGATTAAAAAAAATCTACCACCTGGCATGCTGGGGGAATGGGGAGAGGGGGAACGGAATCTCATTATACCTCTTGTCCACTAGGGGGAACCTGACAGCTTGATTTACAGAATCCCTTTTTGCTTCATCAAGGCAGTACCACCAAGCCTTAGTGTGTGCTCCGTTAGCACCAAAGAAACCAAGAAATCCAAAACAACACTTAAAATTAAACTGGTATTGGAATCACAGTACAACGAAAGTAGGCCAAGACTCATAGGCTAAACCTAAATGGGGTGACTACCTTCTAAAGTAAATGCTGTAAGCAGTATTCAGAGTCTCCTAGTGCAATAGACAAAATGTCCATTATACAATGAGAAATTACTTGTCATTGAAAGAACCAAAAAAAAAAAAAAAAAAGAAAAAGAAAAACCCACCCAACAACCACAACCTGAAATAATCCATCAATTGATGCCAACATGGAGATGAATTCGAGACCTGCCAGACGATGACAAAGACCCAGTATTTGTATCCTTGCAATCTCAGAAAAGGAGACAATGGGCTGAAAGAGTATTTGAAGAAATAATAGCTAAAGTTTTCAAAATTTGGTGAAAGACACAAATCTATAGATCTAAGACGCTGAGCAAATCCCAAACAGTATAATCCCAAAGAAATTTATCCCAAGATATTTCATACTTCAACCTTTGAAAACTAAACAACAACAACAAAAAAACAAAAAAATAAAAGCAGTCATAAAGAAACTATGCATTCACTACATTACCTATAAGATGATACCAATTTGAACGATGGCCAGTTTCCCATCTGCAACCATGAAGGGACATGACTTTTTTTTTTTCTTTTGTATTTTATATATAAATTATCACAAATAAGTTTAACTAAAGGTTTGAGATCATCTATTCCCTGTCCTTTCAGATCAGGATCCAAACCAGTTTATTGAATACCTGCTAAGTGCCACATCTTCAAACACAAGCCAGGAGGGAAAGGAGGCTCCCACAGAAGTGACTTGCCCAAGATCACCCAGCTAGGAGTTAGGGATTGTCCCCATCAGGGATGACCCTGGGTCCTCTGGATTCCAGAGGTGGCTCTGCACCTGAGTGCTGCCCTGGGAGGAATACAGGTATGGAGCCTCAGGGGTCCATTCTCCCTCCCAGTTCCACACAGCATCAATAGTGACCCAGTTGAGGTCCCCTCTCCTGGAGCCTATTCCCTCATCTGTCAGTGAAGATGGGACTGGCTAGGTCTTGAGGGTTGCATTTGAGTTGTGCCAGTCCTTATCTTCACCTCTGGCACATATTGGCCTGCGGGGGCTGTCTCACCACCTGCTGGACTTCAGAAAAGACTCTGGGCTTGGTTGCGAGACCCACAATATTTATCAGGTGCTGAAAGAAAAGAACTGTTGATTAGGAATTCTATATATAGTAAAACTATATATTCATTTCATTCCTCTAGGAATGAAAAAAAATTACATTTTCAGAGGGAAAGCTAAATGAATCTGTTGCTATAGACCTACCCTTAAAGATTAGCTAAAGGAAGTTCTTCAAACAGAAAGGATATGATAAAAGAAGAAATCTTGGAATATCATGAGGGAAAGAAGGAATAACGAAAACAGAAATATGTAATATAGACTGTCCTTTCTCTCATGGATTTTACAAATTCCACTTGATGATTAAACCAAAAATTCTAATTTCATCTGATACCAAAGATAATTATATTTAAAAGCAACTAAGCGGAGTCCTAAATGAAGTCAAGTTTCCACCCTTCACACTGAGTAGTAGAATGTTGGTATCAGCCGACTGTCACATATGAATATTATAGTATCCAGAGCAATCACTGCAAAAGTGAAACGCACTTAAAAGCAACAAAAATAAAGATGAAAGTCTAAAATATGTTCAAGTGATCCGCAGGAAGTCAAAGGTGGGTGGAAAGGACAAGAATCAGAAAATAGTAGGTTAGCACCTATGTCTTTTTGTTTTCTATCAATTACCCTAACCTATCAAGGATTGCCCTTAAAGCTAAATAGTCTAAGTATATAAATAGTGATAAATCTGCCCTTTGATTTAACAGTATCCAGATGAAAGACATAACTGGTGAAAATCAAATTATAAAGTTAATAGAAGATAATGTAGGAGAACATGCTTGTTACTTAGAAGTGAAGGACTACTTAAATAAGATATTAAAAGTACAAGCCATATAACTATATAAATAAAAAGCAATGGATAGGAACACAGATATTAAGGGTTTCTGTCCAATGAAGAATGAAGTTAATTGATTTATGGCGGAAAGATATATACAATGTCTAAAAATGACAGGATACTCTGAAAATGTATAGAAATGCCTTTGTTTGATAGGAAATCAAATAAAATATGTATATGAGGGATGCTCAAAGTCATTAGTATTTACAGGAATATTAATTAAGATATCATCTTTCCCAGGGCGCCTGGGTGGCTCAGTGGGTTAAAGCCTCTGCCTTTGGCTCAGGTCATGATCCCGGAGTCCTGGGATTGAGTCCCGCCTCAGGCTCTCTGCTCAGTGGGGAGCCTGCTTCCCCCACCCCCCTCTGCCTGCCTCTCTGCCTACTTGTGATCTCTGTCAAATGAGTAAATAAAATCTTTAAAAAAAAAAAAGATATCATCTTTCCCAACTTAAGTAAATTTATTTACAAATTTTAAGTTTATTAAAAGACAAACTGCTTAAATATGGATTATTTATCAAAAAAAATTTGCAGAGTGAATAAAGAAAACATGACCCAGCTAAACAGAAGTGGCTGTGTTGATACAAAGTAGACTTCAGAGTAAAGAAAATTATAAGAGAAGAAGATGACATAATGATAAAAGAATCAATCTATCAGAAAGACATAATGGTTCTAAATATGTACCAAACAACAGAGCCTCAAGATACATGAATACATGAATCAGAAACTAACAGACCTGAAAGGAGAAATAAATCTATAATTATGGTGGTTCACTTTCATTGGTTTCCAACTATATCAACAAACTAAAGAATAAAAATTGTTTTTCAGTAGTTGCAGAAAACGAATTTGACAAAATCACTTAATCATGGCAATGCTTTCTATGGGAACAGAGGGGAATTATCTAAAGTTGATAAAAAGCCTTCACAAAATACCTACAGCTAACCTCATTCTTACTGATGAAAGGTTTAGTGTTCTCCTCACCTCCCCAGGAGTGGAAATAAAACAAGGATGTCTGCTCTTGCCATTCTTATTCAACATAAAACTAGAACAAGTCAAGAATAAGAAATAAAAGGCATACAGATGAGGGGAAAAAAAACACCCAACAAACTATCTTTACAGATGGCATGATTGTCTTTACCAAAATACCGAGGAATTTAAATTCCCAGGAACTATGAGTTCCATAAGGTCTTAAGATTGATTTCTGTGCAAATTTCATATTCTATTTTTTAACATCCTGTTTCTATGTACTATCACTGAACATATAGGAACTGAAATAGAAAAACATAGTATTTACAATCACTTTTGTAAATGAAATACTTAGGTATACAGTTAACAAAGTAAGTATAGTATTTATTGAAAAATCACAAAATTTTTAAGAACTCAAAGATCTGAATAAATGGGGAGTCCCATCTTATTTATTGGGTAGAAGACTTAACATAATAAACATGCCAATTTTTCCTGCATTGATCTATAATTTTACTTTAGTTCCTATTGAAACTCCATCAAGTGTTTTGTGTAGACACACTTATTCTAAAGTTTATATGGAAAGGAACAGACCCTAGAATAGTTAAAGCAGCTTTTTTGTCTTGTAAATAAGAATAAAGTGTGTGTGTGTGTGTGTGTGTGTGTGTGTATGTGTGTGTGTGTAGAGAGAGTTACCCAGTATTGAGGCTTATTACATGGTCACCATGAACAAAGACTGTGATGTTGGTGGAAGGATCTGATCCACAGATCATTGGAGCAAAATAGAAAACCCAGAAATAACCCATGCAAAGGTGCAAAATGAAGTAATAGAGAAAGGATAGCCTTTTATTTTTAATAAGGAATAAATAAAATAAGAAATAAGAAATAAAATAAAAATAAGGATAGCCTTATTTTTAAAATGACAATAGTTTGGAAATGGATTGCAGATTAATGCTTGTTAGGAATTAAGGATGGAGAGGGGGACAACATGGATGATCTTTGTGGTGTTGGAACTATTCATTATCTCGATTATGGTGCATATATTAACTGACATGGGTGATAAAATTATATAAAACTTAATACAAATACAAACAAATGAGCACAAATGTGGAAATTTGAATAAAATTGGATTGTATCAATGTCGATATGCTGGTCTTGATATTTATACTATAGTTTTGCAGTATATTGTCTTTAGAGAAAACTGGGCAAAGTGTAGGATCTTCTACATTTTTACATTTCTCAAAACTGCATGTGAGGGTGCCTGGATGGCTCGGTTGGAGTCCTGGAGTCCCGGGATCAAGTCCTGAGTCTGGCTCCCTGCTCGGTGGGGAGTTTGCTTCTCCCTCTGACTCTCCCCCTTCTCATGCTCTCTCTCTCATTCTCTCTTTCTCTCAAATAAATAAAATCTTAAAAAATAATAATAATAAAAACTGCATGTGAATGTATGATTATCTCAATAAATATCTGAATCTCAAAAAATCAAAAAGGGGAAGAATAAGTAAATATAGAAAATATAGGTCAAATAAAAAGTCTAACAATGTAGATTTAACCCAAAGATATTAGTGACCATGTTAAATGTAAACAGAAAAAATATTTCAATAAGAAAACAAAGATTGTCATGCTAGATTTTAAAAATCTGTGGCTAAGTGGAGACACACTTTAGAATATGAAAAATTGAAAGTAAAAAAATGATATATCATTAGAAGACAACATGTTTTTAAAAACCTAATATACCATACACTACTATCCAATACAGATTTAGGTGAAAAGCGTTCTCAGAGCCTAAAAGGGAAATTTTATAAAATTTACCAGAAAGTTACACAATTTTCAAATTAGTATTAGATTCTTTCAAATTTACTCAAAAAGACCAGAAATAATAAAGTTTATCTTGAAGAACAAAATGAGATGATTTCCTTTGTCAAGACTATCATGAAGACAGTGTGTTGTTGGCCCAAGTGTACACAGACAGATGAATGAAATAGACAGAGTGGAGAATCCTGTAGATAACTTGATTCATCAGGATAGCATCCCTGTTCCTCTAGGGAAGGATGGACTTTTTAATAAATGGTACCGGACTTACTGAGGTCCATATAAAAACGTACTTGGCACACACAGGGCATAAAAATATCAGTCCTGAATGGATTACAAGCTTAGCTACATATAAGGCATATAATTTCTACTAGCTAATGGGAAAATCTCTTCAATCTCTGCGTTGCTGCAGCTTAAACAATACCCTAAATAACAAATACAAAAGTTACCAAGCGTAGTATATGCCAAATCACCATAGAAAAAGGAATTCCAATTCTGTGCACTAACAACGTATAGAAGGATTTAACGTAAAATCATCTATATAAATTGATTTGTAGAATCAAAATTCAGTAGACAAAAGGATTTTTCATAGAACTTGACAAACTAAAATATGAAAGAGGAAAAGGCCTAGACTAGCCAACATGGAAAAACAATGGGAGATGATTTACTTTAAAGATATCAAACTTATTATGAAACTATAACATTTTATAAATGTAGTATTAGTACAGATATTAGAAAGTAACCCATCTATGTCTAGAAATTTGCTATATAATGAGCGAAACACTAGAGCAATGGAGAAAGATGAACTCTTCAATAAACTGTCCTGGGAGTTTTGGTTATCCATATGGAAAAAAATGAAACTACTTCACACTATACTAAAAACTTTATTCCAGATGTTTCAAATACATTAATGTAAAAAACAAAACTAAAAAAATTTTAGAAGGAAATATAGGAGAATAGTTTTATGACCTCATGATAGGGAAATATTTCTTAAACAAGACACAGAAAGGAAAAACCGTAAAGGAAAAGATCCATAATTCACCTATGCTTAAATTAAAAACATCTGTTCATCAAAGGTATCATTAAAAAAAGGACAAGAAATACCACAATCTGGGGAACGTATTTGCAAGCATAAAGCCAACAAATGATTTAGGTTTAGAAAAGATAATCACCTGTAAGTCAATACAAGAAACAACTCAATAGAAAATGTGGGCAAGACACAGATAAGCTTTTCTTACAAGAAGAAATATAAGTGATCAACAAATATATGAATTTATACCTCATTGGTAATATGAAATGCAAAATTAAAACCACAATGAAGTAGCATTTTCCATCCTTAGATTGGCAAACATTAAGACATTGGACAATATCGTGTTTGTTAATCTCTTACATGCAACTGATGGATGTAAATTGGTGCAATCAGTTTAGAAAACAATTTGGTATTATCTTGTAGAGTTGCATATCTATTGACTCATGGCCTGGGAATTGAGCTTCTATAAAACATTCTCAAAACTCTTACACATTTTCACTGTTAATGAAGTATTCACAAACTAGACACAACACAAGTAATTCCTCTGAGGAGACTGGATAAGTTGCAATAACATAGAATAACTTATGGCAGTAAATGTTAGTGCACTATAGCTACCCATGTCAACATGAATTCAATTCCAGAACATAATGTTGGGTAAAAGACAGCAAATTATACAATAATACCAACTATATTAAGTACAGAAATATATTCACCAATGTATTGCTTAAGATGCATACTATGTTGGAGAAATATCAAGTACATCAAAGGGATGGTAAACACACAATTACGTGTTTATCTTGGAATGATGAGGGAAATCTCATGGGAAGGAGAGCCCAGGGGCTTCACCAGCAAAATATCATTTAATTTCTTAAGCTGAGTAGTAGGTAATTGGTGTTCATTTTTAAACATTTTAAAAAATTATTTATTTATTTAACAGAGAGATCACAAGTAGGCAGAGAGGCAAGCAGAAGGAAAAGGGGAAGCAGGCTCCCCGCTGAGCAGAGAGCCCGATGTGGGGCTCGATCCCAGGACCCTGGGATCATGACCTGAGCCAAAGGCAGAAGCTTAACCCACTGAGCCACCCAGGTGCCCCTGGGTGTTCATTTTTAATTGTTCATAATACATGTATACATTTTATATAATATGTATTATACATAAAAAGTGAATAAGTGAAGTGATTAGTAATTTCATATCTGAGCTGTGTAGTGAGGTAAAAGGTTACACGATGTCACTTGCATCCATAACATTTCATCTTCCGTTTGCTCTACAACTTGTCTGTTATACTATGAAGAAAACTCAATGTGTGGTAATGCCTCCTATGGTGACCTAATGATATTTATAGTCCAAGATCATATAAAGTACCATCTCAGATTCTATAGACCATTTATGGCATTTGATGCAGAACAATTAAGGCATTTAATGACATAAGAGTTGAAGATGGTGAAGGGGCTGGGACCACCATTCATCACTCCTCACTGCTTTCCTGATAGATAATGTTAACAATTCAAAGCCATTAATCTCAAATCCTTCATAGGGATTGGACACAGACTCAGATTGTTTCTTTAGGTAGCCATTGCCAATGGACCCAAGATAGCTCTCAAGTTGAAACTCACTTACCCTCATATTACTAGACAGCTGAGTCTGGTACATCGTTATACTGGACCATGTTCACTTGAAGGAAGGAGTAATTTTGCTTTAGGTATTGTAAGTTCAGGACCAGAAAAAAAGAAGTTACAGGAAGGAAAAATCTGAAAGAAAGAAAAACTTTTTATGTCAAAATGTAAGCCATGAAATTGCATAAAAACATATATGTTTTTGACAAACACATAAATGGATGCATCACCCATATAACACATCAGGTTGCAACTTTTCCATCACCCCAGAGTACTCCTTTGCACCACTTCAGTCAGTTTACCCACTTTTCTGATTTCTTTCTTTTTTTTAATAGAATAGCTTTATCTGTGGGAGAACTTCATGTATATGTAATCATATAGGACATATTCCTTTTTTTTTGTTTTTTTTTTTCTTTTTTTTAAATTAACATATAATGTATTACTTGCCCCAGGAGAAAACAGGTCTGTGAATCGGTAGGCTTACATACTTCACAGTACTCACCATAGCACATACCCTCCCCAATGTCCATAACCCAACTACTCTCTCCATACCCTCCTCCCCTCAGCAACCCTCACTTCGTTTTGTGAGATTAAGTCTCTTACAGTTTCGCTCCCTCCCGATCCCATCTTATTTCATTTTTCCTCCCATACCCGCCAAACCCCCCACTTTGCCTCTCAAATTCTTCATATCAGGGAGATCATATGATAATTGTCTTTCTCTGATTGACTTATTTCACTCAGCATTATACTCTTTAGTTCCATCCACATTGTCACAAGTGGCAAGATTTCATTTCTTTTCATGGCTGCATAATATTCCATGTGTATTATTTATATATATATATATATATATATATATATATATATATATACACACACACACACACACACACACACACACACACCAACTCTTCTTTATCCATTCATCTGTTGATAGACATCTAGGTTCTTTCCATAGTTTGGCTATTGTGGACATTGCTGCTACAATTATTCAGGTACATGTGCCACTTTGAATCACTACATTTGTATCTTTAGGGTAAGTATCCAGTAGTGTGATTGCTGAGTCATAGGGTAGCTCTATTTTCAACTTTTTAAGAAACCTCCATGCTGTTTTCCAAAGTGGCTACACCAGCTTGCATTCCCACCGACATGTAGGGGAGTTCCCCTTTCTCCACATCCTCACCAGCATCTGTCATTTCCTGACTTGTTAATTCTAGCCATTCTGACTGTGTGAGGTGATATCTCATTGTGGGTTTGAGTTGTTGATATCTCATTGTGGTTTTAATTTGTATTTCCCTGATGCTGAGTGATGTGGAGCACTTTTTCATGTGTCTATTGGCCATCTGGATGTCTTCTTTGGAGAAATGTCTGTTCGTGTCCTCTGCACATTTCTTGATTGGATTATTTGTTCTTTGGGTGTTGAGTTTGATAATTTTTTTATAGATTTTGGATACTAGCCCTTTATCTGATATGTTGTTTGCAAATATCTTCTCCCATTCTGTCAGTTGTCTTTTGGTTTCGTTGACTGTTCCCTTTGCAGTACAAAAGCTTTTGATGTTGATGAAGCCCCAAAAGTTCATTTTTGCCTTTGCTTCACTTGGCTTTGGTGATGTTTCTAGGAAGAACTTGTTGCGGCTGATGTTGAAGAGGTTGCTGCCTATGTCCTCCTCAAGGATTTTGATGGATTCCTGTCTCACATTGAGGTCTTTCATCCATTTTGAGTCTATTTTTGTGTATGGTGTAAGGAAATGGGCCAATTTCATTTTTCTGCATGTGGCTGTCCAATTTTCCCAACATCATTTATTGAAGAGACTGTCTTTTTTCCATCAGACATTCTTTCCTGCTTTGTCAAAGATTAGTTGACCATAGATTTGAGGGTCGATTTCTGGGCTCCCTATTCTGTTCCGTTGATCTATGTGTCTGTTTTTGTGTCAGTACCATACTGTCTTGATGATGACAGCTTTGTAATAGAGTTTGGAGTTTGGAATTGTGATGCCACCAACTCTGGCTTTCTTTTTCAACATTCCTCTGGCTATTCGAGGTCTTTTCTGGTTCCATATAAATTTTAGGATTATTTGTCCCATTTCTTTGAAAAAAAATTGATGGGATTTTGATAGGGATTGCATTAAACGTGTAGATTGCTTTAGGTAGTATAGACATTTTCACAATATTTGTTTTTCCAATCCATGCGCATGGAATATTTTCCCATTTCTTTTTGTCTTCAATTTCTTTCATGAGTACTTTATAGTTTTCTGAGTACAGATTCTTTGCCTCTTTGATTAGGTGTATTCCTTGGTATCTAATGGTTTTGTGTGCAATTGTAAATGGGATTGACTCCTTAATTTCTCTTTCTTCTGTCTTCTTGTTGGTGTATAGAAACGCAACTGATTTCTGTGCATTGATTTTGTATCCTGACACCTTACTGAATTCCTGTACAAGTTCTAGCAGATTTGGAGTGGAGTCTTTTGGGTTTTCCACATAAAGTATCATATCTTCTGCTAAGAGTGATAATTTGACTTCTTCTTTGCCAATTCAGATGCCTTTAATTTCTTTTTGTTGTCTGATTGCTGAGGCTAGGACATCTAGTACTATGTTGAATAGAGGTGGTGATAATGGACATCCCTGCAGTGTTCCTGACCTTAGGAGAAAAGCTCTCAGTTTTTCTTCATTGAGAATGATATTTGCTGTGGGTTTTTCATAGGTGACTTTGATGATACTGAAATATGTACCCTTTATCCCTACAGTTTGAAGAGTTTTGATCAAGAAAGGATGCTCTACTTTGTCAAATGCTTTTTCAGCATCTATTGAGAGTATCATATGTTTCTTGTTCTTTCTTTTATTAATGTATTGTATCACATTGCTTGATTTGCGGATGTTGAACCAACCTTGCAGCCCTGGAATAATTCCCACTTGGTCATGGTGAATGATCCTTTTAATGTACTGTTGGATCCTATTGGCTAGTATTTTGGTGAGAATTTTTGCATCTGTGTTCATCAAGGATATTGGTCTGTAATTCTCTTTTTTGGTGGGGTCTTTGTCTGGTTTTGGGATCAAGGTAATGCTGGCCTCATAACATGAGTTTGGAGGTTTTCCTTCCATTTCTATTTTTTGGAACAGTTTCAGAAGAATAGGTATTAATTCCTTTTTAAGTGGTTGGTAGAATTCCTCTGAGAAGCCGTCTGGCTCTGGGCTATTGTTTATTGGGAGATTTTTGATGACTGCTTCAATCTCCTTACTGGTTATGGGTCTGTTCAGTTTTTCTATTTCTTCCTGGTTCAGTTGTGGTAGTTTATATGTCTCTAGGAATGCATCCATTTCTTCCAGATGGTCAAATTTGCTGGTATAGTTGCTCATTATATGTTCTTATAATTGTTTGTATTTCTTTGGTGTTGGTTGTGATCTCTCCTCTTTCATTCATGATTTTATTTATTTGGGTCCTTTCTCTTTTCTTTTTGATCAGTCTGGCCAGGAGCTTATCAATCTTTTTAATTCTTTCAAAGAACAAGCTCCTAGTTTTGTTGATGTGTTCTACTGTTCTTTGGGTTTCTATTTCATTGATTTCTGCTATGATCTTGATTATTTCTTTTCTCCTGCTGGGTTTAGGCTTTCTTTGCTTTTCTTTCTCCAGCTCCTTTAGGGGTAGGGTTAGGTTGTATACTTGAGACCTTTCTTGTTTCTTGAGAAAGGCTTATATGGCTATATACTTTCCTCTCAGGACTGCCTTTGCTATGTCCCACAGATTTTGAATACTTGTGTTTTCATTTTCATTTGTTTCATGAATTTTTTCAATTCTTCCTTAATTTCCTGGTTGACCCCTTCATTCTTTAGTAGGATGCTCTTTAGCCTCCATGTATTTGAGTTCTTTCCAACTTTCCTCCTGTGATTGAGTTCTAGCTTCAGAGCATTGTGGTCTGAAAATATGCAGGGAATGATCCCATTCTTTGGGTACTAATTGAGACCTGATTTGTGAGCCAGTGTGTGATCTATTCTTGAGAAAGTTCCATGTGCACTAGAGAAGAATGTGTATTCTGTTGCTTTGGGATGGAATGTTGTGAATATATCTGTGATGTCCATCTGGTCCAGTGTGTCATTTAAGGCATTTATTTCCTTGTTGATCTGTTGTTTGGATGATCTGTCCATTTCTGTAAGAGGGGTGTTAAAGTCCCCTACAATTATTGTATTATTGTTGATGTGTTTCTTTGATTTTGTTATTTTGTTTCTTTGATTTTGGTTTATATAGTTGGCTGCTTCCATGTTAGGGGCATAGATATTTAAAATTGTTAGATCTTCTTGTTGGACAGACCCTTTGAGTATAATATAGTGTATTTCCTTGTCCACTATTATAGTCTTTGGCTTAAAATCTAATTTATTTGATATAAGGATTGCCACCCCAGCTTTCTTTTGATGTCCAGTAGCATGGTAAATTGTTTTTCACCCCTTCATTTTAAATCTGGAGGCATCTTTGGGTCTAAAATGAGTTTCTTGTAGACAGCATACTGATGGTTTTTTTTTTTTTTTTTAATCCATTCTGATACCCTGTGTCTTTTGACTGGGGCATTTAGCCCATTTACATTCAGGGTAACTATTGAGAGATATGAATTTGGTGTCATTGTATTGCCTATAAGGTGAATGTTACTGTATATTGTCTCTGTTCCTTTCTGATCTACAACTTCTGGGCTCCCTCTTTGCTTAGAGGACCCTTTTCAGTATTTCCTATTGAGCTGGTTTGGTGTTTACAAATTCTTTTAGTTTTTGTTTGTCCTGGAAGCTTTTTATCTCTCCTTCTATTTTCAATGATAGCCTAGCTGGATATAGTATTCTTGGCTGCATGTTTTTCTCATTTAGTACTCTGAATATATCATGTCAGCTCTTTCTGGCCTGCCAGGTCTCTGGGGATAAGTCTGCTGCCAATCTAATATTTTTACCACTGTATGTTACAGACTTCTTGTCCCAGGCTGCTTTCAGGATTTTCTTTTTGTCACTAAGACTTGTAAATTTTACTATTAGATGATGGGGTATGGACCTATTCTTATTGATTTTGAGGGGGGTTCTCTGTGCCTCGTGGATTTTGATGCTTGTTCCCTTTGCCATATTAGGGAAATTATCTACAATAATTCTCTCCAATATACTATCTGCTCCCCACTCTCTTTCTTCTTCTTCTGGAATTCCAGTTATTCTAATGTTGTTTCGTCTTATGGTATCACTTATCTCTTGAATTCTCTCCTCGTGGTCCAGTAGTTGCTTGTCTCTCTTTTACTCAGCTTCTTTATTCTCTGTCATTTGGTCTTCTATATCACTAATTCTCTCTCCTGTCTCATTTATCCTAGCAGTAAGAGTCTCCATTTTTTATTGCACCTCATTAATCATTTTTTTAATTTCAACTTGGTTAGATTTTAGTTCTTTTATTTCTCCAGAAAGGGCTTTTATCTCTCCAGAGAGGGTTTCTCTAATATCTTCCATGCCTTTTTTGAGCCTGGCTAGCACCTTGAGAATCGTCATTCTGAACTCTAGAGCTGACATATTACCAATGTCCATATTAATTAGGTCCCTGGCCTTCAATACTGCCTCCTGTTCTTTTTTTTTGGGGGGGGGAGGGTGAGTTTTTCTGCCTTATCATTTTATCCAGATAAGAATATATGACAGAGCGAATAAAATACTAAAAGGGTGGCAAAGACCCCAGTAAAATGTGCTTTAACCAAATCAGAAGAGACCCCAAATCATGGGGAGGGGGGGAAGGGGGTAAAAAGAAGTTCAGAAAAGAAAAAAAAAAAAGAAAAAATTTTTTAAAAAAGGAAAAATATAAAAAAGAAAATATATGTATATATTAGACTGGTGAATAGAACAGAGTCACTCACTTAATTTTGGGAATATTTTGGTCTCTTAGAAGAAACTACCTCCCAAAATTTTAAAGAATGAAAAACATATGTAAGGGTAAACATGATGAAGGGATGGAATATGGCTATAAAGATGAAAATTAAAAAAAAAAATTCTAAAAAAGGAGTTAAGATAAGTTGGTTAGGAGAATAAAGAAAAAGAAAGTGGAGAGAATTTGCTCAGGCTGGAGACTGGAACAAAGTTCTGTGCTAGATTTAGGGTACATTTTTATCTATTAGAGGAAGTTGTATCCCAAATTTTTTTAGAAGAGAAAACCCTATGTCTATATAAAAAATAAAGTTAGATACAATGAAAGGTAAAATATGACTATAATAATGAAGGTTCAAAAAAGATTTTTTTTGAAAGGCATTGTTAAGATAAACTAGTTAAAAAACGTTAAAAGCGGAAAGGGTAAAAGTTAAAATTTAGCAGAAGAAAAAAATGAAATTAAAAATAATTAACTTTGCAAGACTAAAGAATCATGGGGAGAAAGTCATGAATTCCATAGTTTGCTTTCTCCTCCTCTGGAATTCCGCTGTTCTCCTTGGTAAGTGAACTTGGTCTTGGCTGGATTTCTTTCTGATCTTCTTGGGGAGGGGCATGTTGTAGTGATTCTCAAGTGTCTGCCGGAGGTGGAATTGCACCGCCCTTACCAGGGGGCTGGGCCAAGTAATCCGCTCAGGTTCGACTTCGGGAGCTTTTGTTCCCTGAATGCTTTCCGCTTTCCGTAGAGTTCCAGAGGATAGGAATGGAAATGGCGGCCTCCCAGTCTTGGGCCCGGAGGAGCCGAGAGTGCAGGGTCCCGCTCCTCAGTGCACCCTCAGAGAAAAGCACTCAATCACTCCTGTCTCCCTGCCCTCCACCTGCGTTCTGAGCTCACCCAGCCTGTGACCAAGTGTCTCTGTCTCTGGTGCACAGCCCCGCCTGGAGTCTCCAAACCCCGCAGATCCCTGCGTTCTTCCAGAGGTGTCTCCCCAGATCTTGTGGCATCCCCATTCACAGAGCAGTGGCCTTTGCAACAGATCACAATTTAAGGTAACCCCGAGTTGAGACTCACTTCTCTGCTCCGTCTCTGTACCCGGCTTCCCTGCCCTCGTACCTGTGAGCTCTGCGACACTCAGATATCCCCAATCCTTCTGTGACCCCGTGGGACCTGAGACCACACTGTCCCCACATGGGCTTCACCCCAGTTTAGCCTCTGGAGCGATGTCCCTCAGTGGAGCAGATTTTTAAAAGTTCTGATTTTGTGCTCGGTTGCTGGGAGCTGGCCCCTCCCCTCGCGGTCGATCTTCCCATTGCTTTGGATTCACTTCTCTGCCGGTCTACCTTGCAGAAAGTGGTTGATTTTCTGTTTCTAGAATTGCTGCTCTTCTTCTCTTCGATCTCCTGTTGGATTTGTAGGTGTTCGAAATGGTTTGATAAGCTATCTAGCTGATCTCCTGCTCCCTGATGTCGTCTCAGCCTGCTACTTCTCTGCTGTCTTGACTCCTCCCCTGTATATTCATGGATTTCATTTACTAATATTTTGTGAAGGACATTTGTATGTATTTATTAAGAATGAAAAATATTGGTCTATAGTTTTCTTGCAATGTCTTGAAGTTTTCATATAAGGCTTCATTCAGGATGGCCTAAGCAAGTTATGAAGTGTTTTATTCTTTTCTGAAGGAGTTTGTATAAGATTACTATTATTGTGTCCTCAGATGTTTGATTGACTTCACCAGTAAATCCATGAAGATCTTTCTATTCCCTTTCTGTTGTTTGATTTTTTCAGAGATTTTTCTCCTTCCCTTCCCACCCTGTCTGACAACTCCAGATTCTGAGCTTCTCATGCTAATAAAATTATGGCTTTTTACGTGAGTTCTAGCCTCTCCATGCCAAATGGGTGGGAGACAACTTTAGTGAAAAGCCATATAAATGTAAACTTTACCTCTGTACTTGTCTTTGAGTTTCCAATCCTCTCCCATCACTTTTATCTCCTTTAGGTCGCCCTTCAGTGCCTCCAAGTAGTGTTTTTTTTTTTTTTAAAAGATTTTATTTATTTATTTGACAGAGAGATCACAAGTAGATGGAGAGACAGAGAGAGAGAGAGAGAGAGAGAGAGAGAGGGAAGCAGGCTCCCCACTGAGCAGAGAGCCCGATGCGGGACTCGATCCCAGGACCCCGAGATCATGACCTGAGCCGAAGGCAGCGGCTTAACCCACTGAGCCACCCAGGCGCCCCAACCAAGTAGTGTTTTTTATATTTATATATTTTTGAGAGTTTGCAGTTATCTGGGAAAAATTTAGTCCATTATAAACTTTTACCCTTTTGAAAGTCAAATCAATGTGTATCATAAAAATCTAACTCCTAAAGCTGACTTATCATTAGGAGTAGCTTTTTTCATGAATCAGTGAATAACTCAATCTGGAATATTCAAACCTATCCCATGGTTATTTAGCACATAGTGCTAATAGAAATGAGTTTCAGATTAGATGAAAACTGGACTGGATATACTATATATTTATCACTTTGAATTGAGTCTGAAGGTCTGAATATTCCATTCTTACAATCAGCAAAATATTTTAAGTACTTGTCAGAGTATTTAACCTTGACCTCACTGCCACTGGAAGTTATGAAAAATTTTACTAAGAAGTTGTGTTTATGTATTTTCAAAAACAGTGTGCAGTCCACACATACCCCCATGGTTTATCTGAAAGTAAACTGGGGACAGTATAGTGTCTGAGTACAAGTTAGGGGATTATGTTGCCCAGGTTCAAATATGAACTTTGCTGATTTCTGTCTAGGTAATCTGGGGCAAAATACTTAAACTTTCTGTACTTCGGTTACCTATTTCATGAAATAAAGAAGAGAATAATAATCCTCAGAGTTATATTCAATGTGTAGTGTGTGATAAGTGCTGAGGAAGTTTCTGGCACATAGAAATTATTTAAAATGTTACCTATTATAACCAGAGACCTCAATTCCTGAACCCAATAATGGTCTTGTTTCATAGACCTGCTTTCCATTATGCTATCACTTTGCAGTAAGGCTCACTAAAGGAAGTCTTATAAACTTCTTATGAGCAGGTAGTGACATTATCTCCATTTTATAGATGAAGAAACAGATGCTTAGAGAGGTTTGTAGTTTGTCCAGGACTGTTTTATCAGTAATAAGCCCTCATACCCAAACCTGCATACCCAGACCTGTTAACCACTCAGCCGTGTTTTATTTGGCCTGATCAACCTCAAGCATGAGCGAGCATAGACTAGCTTGTTATGCAACTGCAAGTAATTGTTATACTCCATTTTTGTGGTTCACATTTATGTCCTTATGACTTTGGGGGATGTGCTTAGCTCTTCTGCTCAGGGTTAAAACACATTTAATAGGGTTTCGGTGAGCTAATGTTAGCACAAACTCACTTTGACAGGTAGAAAATAAAGTCATTACTATTTTATCTGTCATTATTGTCCCTGATAATTAATAACTGTAGTGACTGTCACACTGATAGAAACCTATGACTGGAAAGTCCCATGAGAAGACACTTAATTTTCCTCTTCATTCAGGTGGGGTTTATCCAACTTCTCCCAGTTTGATAAGAATGTCTCCTGTCTTAAGCATCCACAAGGTCAGAATGACCCACTGCCATGGTTTGCCGAGGAGTTACAAGTTTCTCCAGATGAGATTTGCATTGCTAAACCTGGAGAAAGTCCTAGGCAAACTGAAACAAGTTGTTGACCTGACAGATGAACCCTAACCTATTCTGATTAGATTTTGCTTTCTCTTCTGGGTGGAGACAGACAGCAGGTTACCATATTAAAAAATAACAACCCTTGGGGCGGCTTGGGTGGATCAGTCAGTTAAGTATCCAACTCTTGATTTTGGCTCAGGTCATGATCTCAGGGTCATAGAATGGAGTCCTGCATCGTGCCCTGTGCTGGGTGTGGAGTCTGCTTAATATTTTCTCTCCCTTTCCCTCTGCCCCTCCTTGGCTCTGTCTCTGTCTCAATTAAATAAATAAATAAACAAATAAAGCAACCCTTCATTTATCTGAAGACTGTTAACATATCATTTTTCTCACTCTTCACCTCTTTGGCCAACAGACAGGTTTATAACAAGGACTCACTTCACCTGGAGTATTGTACTCACTTCTCTGAGTGATGTAAATGAAATAGGGTGCAAAATCTCTGCCCTGGGGGAACTAAATAAGGTGATTCCAGTTTCTTTTACCTCTGCCCATAGGCCTTTTCTTCCACCTCTTTAATTATCTATATTGGTTTGCTTTGAACGTTGTACAAATTGACCATGCCTCTTGTGATTGGTGGAAACCAGAAATTTGCACAATACTCAACTTCTCGGTGACTGTTCCTTGTTGCATAGACTAAGATCCCATAGGAGTTGGGAACATGTTACTTTTACTTTTATACTCCTGTGTCATCTCCGCTTTGAAACCATTTTAAATCATCACCGCACCATAGCAGATTCTGGCTTGCCTAGAAGCTCTTTATGCCACTGTCAGTGGAGCTGATCAGAGGCTAAGACCGAGTTTTCCATCATAAGAAGCAGGATTGTCCATCAACTACTCTGCTTTGTATTAAAATTCGTGGTCTGAAATACAAAAATTATACTTGAGCTGGTGTTTACAAATAGGTTTCACAATAAAAATGAATTGCATATCTTCCATGATTCTAACCAACTCTCTCCAATATGCCATCTGCCTTTTATTAAATTGCATTTGGACTACTTTCTCTAGAAAAAAAAAAATTACCCCCTGCCAATTATCCTCGTACACATATCAGTGGAGGAATTCAAGCTCATGTCATAATGACCTTATTTCTTGATTTGAATCTTTTCACCATTTAAACAAAATATTTCTTTAAGACAGGTGTTAAGAAATATCTGGAGAACCCTAATAGCTTAACAAAGAAATGAGTTCACTTTGTGCTTCTTTCTTAGACTGTGGAAATACTTAACCATTTAGCATTTTGTTTTTGAAAGACAGCATCATTTATGGTCTAGACACCACAGACAGCTGTTCAAATTCAATTCAAATGGGCCCTGTTGGGGCACCTGGGTGGCTCAGTGAGTTAAGCCGCTGCCTTCGGCTCGAGTCATGATCTCAGAGTCCTGGGATCGAGCCCTGCATGGGGCTCTCTGTTCAGCAGGGAGCCTGCTTCCTCCTCTCTCTCTGCCTGCCTCTCTGCCTGCTTGTGATCTCTCTCTGTCAAATAAATAAATAAAATCTTTAAAAAAAAAAACAAATGGGCCCTGTTTCTGCCATATATGTAAATATAAATATATGTCTATATATACTTATATAGACATATATATTTATAAAATTTTTTTAAGTGCATCTAGCTAAAACTCTGAGTAATCTTGGCTTGAGTCCTTAAACAGGGATTAGAAACTGCCAATTGTTGGTTTTCCTTTCTTTTAAGGTACATACTGATGAGAAATTTTCTATAAAAGTTTGGTTATTTGCTTTAAGCCAAAAATTTTCAATTATTTTTTGCTTATCTGGCAGCCAGTCCACATGTCAATATTCAGGGAAAATTAATAAGTGAGTTAAATGGAAGCTTACCTTGAAATATAATCTCTTTTAAAAATAAAGATTTTGATTTCTCTTCTCCCTGTTGACCACATTATGTATGGCCACATTGGAAACTCTAGCTGCTTTCATGTTTGAGGAAACTGGGTCATTTGAACTATAATCATACATAAACACATTTTTTCTGTTCTCATTCATACATATTTGTGTAAATTTCATTAGGGTTGTCAATACTATTAAAGTCTAAAAGTTCTTCTGATCTGTGCATCACTAGTTAATTCACTAAAGGAATAGTAAAAATTTGGATGTGTTTCTTTACCATGTAACCATGAATATTGGAGGATATTACATTTGAGAACTATTTTTAGACGAATTTACATTTGCTTCCAAAGTATTAGGGACTGTAAGATTATACATGTATTTGATATATTTGGATCAAGCTTGTAACTGCCACCTATTCTCTAAGAGACAAGAGAAGCAGTGTATTGCTTTGTAACACTTGCACATGTTTTGTTTTTGAAATAGCTGTTTTTACCTAGAAAACTGAGCCATTTTGTATCTTCCATGCATCAAGGGGAAATTAGCTACCTCCGATGTCATTAGACAGGTTTCTCTCATGCTTTTTACTCTTCATTGTGGGGAGGCAAGTAATTAATTCTAACTATTGTGATTAGTTTCACACATTTGCCCTGATACTCCCCTTTTTGTTTTGAAATGTCAAAACTTACAGTGAAATGTACCCTTTACATTGTATTGTTCTGAGTTTTGATGAATGCATCCAGTAATGTAACCACCGCCATGATAAAAATATAGACCGGTTCTGTTACCCTATCATTTCTTTTAAAAGTGTGAACTGAAAGAAATTTTTAGTGCCTCATATGTTCATTCAATGTATTTGTGCTGACTGGGTTAGGTATAAACAAGGACAAAGAAACCCAGAGGATTAATCTATCCGTTTTCTTACTATACTAACCATGTGGTTGTAATGATATGTCATCATGGTTACAAATCTCCGTGTGACACGCACTATGTGAAACACTTGATAAGCATATTATATTCAACCTTATTGAGAATCCAAGAGCTATCACATATTTTTCTGTATGTGACACAGAATACAGGGAGACTGAGTAACATTCCCTCCATACTATGGCCAGAAGGTGGTGGAGGTGGTGTGGCCACCCATGTGCTTAGTAAGTGTGTGTTCTCAACCCAGGGTGTTCTCTTCCTGATTTTCAACAGTATCAGTGGCATTTAAAGGACATGATTTCTTCTTGCTGTTTCTGATCTATCCCCATGAACAATTGATAAAATACTGAATTATACTGAAATTAATACTCATTCATCGATTTAGCCTCTATTTATTGCATGCTTACAATATGGTAAGCATGGAGGATATAGCAGTGAGTAAAAGATAAAAATCTCTGCCCACTTGGAACTTTCTTCTAGATAAACAAAATGAGTACAGTATATGGAATGTACGTGGGATATATACGACTACGGAGAAAGAAGAGCGGAGAAGGAGGAGAAAGAATATTGTGGGGATGGGTCCATTTTTATCATGTTCATCACTGAAAAGCCTTTATCAGAGTAAATACTTGGAGGAAGATGGGGGTAGTAAACTATTTGGACATCTGGGGCAAAAAAATTTCAGGTAGTGGGATTGGCAAGTGTAAAGGCCCAGAGTAATGTTTGTGTTTGACTTGCTTCAAGAACAGAATGCAGGGTATTTAAAGAGTGGGGTTTTTATCACAATTGCTCTGGCTGTCCTTCTGAAAACTGTTTAAAATGGGATGGTGTGGGAGCAGGCCAACCAGTTAGAAGGCTTTTGCACCTGGTAAAAGACAGTGGTGACTCAGATGAGGTGTTGGCGGAGGATTTGGGATATGTATTGAAAGTAGAATCCTGCTGATGGATTGATGTGCAATAAATCAAGAAATTAATGATGAATCCAAGGGTTTTGGTCTAAGTCAAATTCAACAGACTGTGTGAGTTTGAATTCTAGGAAGAAGGCACAGCTCATCTTCTAGAAACACCTAAACAGAATGAAAATTTTGAAATTCTATTTTATTGGCATGGTTTTAAAATATTTAAAATTTTAAACGGTCCTCAGAACTAACACAAATCTATAGTAAACACGTCATTCGACATCACCTTTCTGGGTGTTTTGGACAGACCTATCTAAAAAAGTTCTTTCCATTTAAGTAGCTTAGATTGTAAGCTGAAAACAAACCTTTTGGTCCTTGAAAATTTTACCTCTAGACTCCTGAACATGATACACGTTTTTCTTGGTCAAGCCTGACTACTTATTCAGTGGTTTAATTTCTCAAATTTATGGAGTTTTTTATATCTGAAACCATGAATAGTTTATACTTTGGACTTTATAAGCACTTGGAAATGATAGTACATCTGCTTGACACTCAGGTTTGAAATCAAATTAAATAATGGAAATTGAGTCATTTAATGTTTAAAGTAATAAGACCTTTTATATCTGGACTCTATCTCAACGTATCAGTGTCCTTCTCCTGCTTTGGAATTACTTGCATAGCGTGCTGCTGACCTCTCTTACCTCCGTGACTCCTTCACCAAGTTGCCCAATTATTCTCTAAAATCTTCCTAAAACCCTCACTCCTATTCCCTCCCCTTCCTTTAAGACAAGATTCAAGTCCAGACTCATTTGTTTGGTATTCATGATTCTGCATTTTTTTTTCTTCAAAATTTAAAAAAAAATTCTAGTCAGTGGATTATTTTGATTCATCTATTTTCTCTATCCCACTTACTTTCTCTACTTTCTAATACTTTCCATCTGTTCTAGTCACGACAAGCTCACTCTAGCCTGATACACACATACACACATACCCCATGGCTCTTGCCTTTCTCATGGCCTATGTGCTCTAAGCTATTCAACTAATGTGTACTTGTTTATTCAGTCAACAGATACTTATTAAACACTCACCAGGTGCACAGAGCAATATGAGCTTCTACCTGACGTGTGTGTCTCTTGGCAGGTTTTGTTGCTGGAACTGTTCTCACCGAGTCCTCTGCCCCATAGTGATTCCCACAGTAATGCCACCTCCCTTAGGCTGAATGATTCTGTGGTCAGGGAACCGCATCTGTGGTACCTATGAAATTTATTATGGTCATTTACAGCCACCTACCCCTGGGAATGTAAAGCCAGGTCCTTTGTTAGCTAGGTCGAATAACAATGAAAATTTAGTAGCTAGCAGTTATCAAACACTGTGTACCAAGCCTATTCTAATTAGTTTACCTATATTAACCTGGTGAATGCTCATGACATAATATATTAGCCCCAATACAGTGAGGAAGCATTGAAAAAGTTATTACAAAACTATAACCTCCAAACTCTCAGCGTAGCCCATTGGGGGAGTCTACTTGCTTAACCTAGTATATAGCTGGATGCCATGGGGACTGACAGGTTTATAGGCATTATGGCTCTAGTGATTTTAGCTCTCTTCTGTCATCCAGAAGTTTTATCAGCAGGCCTTCAATATCTCCGCTACATCAGATAAAACTCTTGAAAGACCAGCAATGGAGTAGTAAACCTCCAGAGACTTCTCTTCAGTTGTAATCAGTGCATCAATTAAGCCTTTGTGGAATTAATCTTTTAGCTAGTAAAGATTTTCTTAGTGCTCTGTATCAGGGTTCTCTAGAGAAATATATGTATCTACACACACACACACACACACACACTTGTGTATATACACACATATACACTTGTATACACACACATATATATACTTGTGTATATATACAAACACACATACACTTGTGTATATACACACATGCATACATACATACATAAATATGGAGACTTCTTATAGGAGTTGGCTTATGTGGTTATGGAGGCTGAGTAGGCCTTCAATCTTGCTGTCTGCAAGCTGGGGAACCAGGAAAGACCATCGTATTATTCAGTCAAAATATGAAGGCCCTGGAACTAGAGGCCTGTCCAAGGGCCTGAGAAGATGGCTATCCCAATATAGGCAGAGAGCAAATTCTCTCTTCCTCTGCCTTTTTGTTTCATTCAGGCTCTCAGGGGATGGCGTGTGTGCCCCTGCATTGGTGAAGGGGCTCATCCTCACTCAGGCCAGTGCCTGAAATGCTAATCTCTTCCAGAAACACCCTCACAGACACACCCAGAAATGGTGTACTACCTATCTGGGTGTTCCCTCCCCCAGTCAAGCTGACACATAAAATTCATCACAAGTCCATCCCTTGTGAAGCTGGCACCCGTATCCACTTCCTTAAACCACACTTAATCTCTAAGAAAAGACAAAAAGGGGGTTGCAGTTCCACTTAATATAATACAACTATCCTATGCGCAACCTAAAACACAATCATTCCTTCCTCAGAAGAGGAAGTACAGTCCCTGAATGAGGTTTACTCCTTTCCTGAACTTCAGGGTCCATTTTTCTGTACGTCCGGAAGACCCTCTTTTCCAGCTTCCGCATCTCTCCAATTCCCGGTGACAGCTAGCGATCCTAACCACAAGTCTCTGATCACAGTTGCACGTTCTTGTCCCACAGAACCGTGTTTCTTCAGGGGATCTTCTAGATGCAGATTGGGGTTGCAGGATTCAGGATGCGGGGAGAGATACGAATAATCTAAGGAAATGATGCTTTACAGCGTACCCGTCAGGTTCTTAGTTGTAAACAAGGGGATATTGGTGAGCTCACCAAGTCATGGGAAGGGCTGCCAAGCCCTTCGTGAGTAGGTGGTGGCTCTCGCTCCCTCTGATCCCCAGAAGTGACAGTCAGCAGTGCAGCTGCTTCTGCATCAGGAATTTGAGCTTTCTTCCAGTCTGCTTCTATAGGCATTGCCAGGGAGAGGGAATGTGAACTCCCCAGACCTTTGCTCTCCTGTGCCCCAGTTACGAGACCAGTGCTCTAACCCCTGAGCTACGGAGCCCCGCTTCAGTTACGGAATCTAAGTCTGCTGCTTTGATTGGCAGAGTCAAGGTTACATACTTTACCCTGGGGGCAAGGGAGGAGGAGGCTGGGGAAGTAAGTATCCAACACATTGAGCTCCTTTTGCTCTTGGATCTCAGCCAAGGCTGAAGAAGCAGGGCATTCATTCCCCAAACATATAAAAGAGTTCAGATTCATCTATTTTACGTGACAGATGTCCACTACAGACAGTAAAAAGACAGAAAAAAGAAATCCCAGATACAACATCTCCTTTGTTTGGGATCATCTGTGTAACTGAAAGCAGCCAGCCCATAAACCTTGATATCCTCTGCAGTTATCCCTGAGCTAGAACACCGCCCACCATATCCAAATGTAGAACGTGAGAAGTGGCAAGTCTGTTACCTGTGGGAAGTCACACACTCACAGGAGAGCAGACCCAAGTCTCTGAACTGAAGTCTCTGTTTAAAAATTTGTGGTCTTTCCATTGTACTCTTTTGAGAGGGTTCTTTCGTCTATGGACAGGTAGGCATGATATAGATATGGCCACTAATAATCTAGCAGTTTTGAACATCTACAAAGGGCTAGTGATTTCATTGCAATCATTAATTTTGCCAACAACTTTTACAGATATCATTAGTCTCATTTATAGGATTTTGGGAAAACAGAACCAGTAGTAAATAAATCACTTTTAGGCACAGAGCAAGTGAAAGATGCAGAATATAATTTTATGCTTCTGTGCTTTTTAAAATTAAAACTTTTACAACTTTTTCCATCTGATCAATTATACTTATATCCTGAGGTGTTCTTTCATCTTTAAAAAAATGTGTCATAATTCTCAAATTAAAAATTTTTCCCCCAAACATTTTAACATGTGGTTGTATATGAAATTTGAAAAATATTCTGGAATAAAAATAATCTCTACTCTTGTCTAATGGTATAAGTTTATTATTGGATACACATATTTAATTGCAAAAAGAATAAATGCATGAAATAAACAAATATATATAAAGTAGAGAGTAAAAATTCCTGCTCTCTCTAGAGCTGACATAAAATCATTCCAGGGATTATTAGATTTATTTAATATGTTTATAAAGGCCCTTTTTCTTGATATGTCAGCTTTAGGTATTAAATCCCTTTATAAAAGAGGAAGAATTTAGCTAGTTCCTACCTTTCCCTCTTCACCATGATTTTGTTCTATTTGTTGTACTGAATAGTCTATTAAATTTCCTTTATAATTTAACATAATAATCTCTGAAACTTCTACTTCTCAATCTTTTAACTTCAATTTGTTCATTCTCTTCCTTATATTTTATCCCGCCTTTCCAGATTTTTATGTCTCTTAGCTGTATCTTTTTACATTGCTAAAGTTTACAAATATGCATTCTGCTCTGATTTATTTATTTACTCTCATTTATTTAAGTAATCCCTACTCCCAAGGTGGGGCTTGAACTCATGGCCCAAGATCAAAAGTCACACAGTCTCCCCCAACTGAGCCAGCCAAACACCCTGCTGGCTGTATTGTTTGGTGTTCTGTGCCTTGACAGTAGGTTTATTTTTAAAATTGAAGAACAGTAAATATTTGTTATTATTATTAGTAGACTATAAAGAAAGGAATGAATTGTTACAGAACTTGTACTACTCAAAGGAGAACCAAAGTCAGTGTTAAACGCATCCTCTCCTAATTCACCAAATGCTCAAAATCATTTCACAGTTAAGTTTGCCTTGGATATGCACCATGATTTTCTTGTTTTAGCTGGGGTTTCCCCGCTCCACTCTTGTGGAGCCTCTAATTATTTTTTCTGTTTTAAGAAGCAACTAGTTTCAGCTCATCACCACTTCTACATATTAGTTATGTCAATGAATTGACTTTCCTTCTAAAAAACCTGCCTTTGTGGCTTTATCTGACTTGCTGTGCGAGAGAAAACAATAAGATAGAGCAGCTCCCCACCGTAAAAATCAAACTGAGAGGAATTTTACCCCTGGGGATGACATTGCACTCCCCTGGGGATGACAGGATTTCTAGAGTAAACTCATCTCTGGTTTAGAGCTCATGCCAACAGTCCTGTTTCTGCAGGCGGGGCAGAGAGGTGGGAGCAGAGGTGATCCGGCCCAGCTGTTTCTATTATCAGTAGGTTATTACTGCCCTATTATCAGTAGGTTGATTCCTGCCTCCTGTTCCTGCTTTCTAAATCAGCCACGTTTGCCCTAACAGTCAAGAGGAAAAGCTCTCCACATCGGCTTGGTCTTTTCGTGGACTTCAGCTTCTTCCACTCTGGCAAACTGGAAATAAGATTCCCATATGTTATCTCTCTTCTGGTAATTTGTGATTTCTCTGGTATGCCGACGAAATTGCTGCCCTCTCTCAGCACTGTGATGAATATATCCTCTTTTATACGTCTTTACTGACATTTCACTGGGATTTTTTAAAATTTAATTTAATTTTATTTCAGTGTTCCAAAATTCATTGTTTATGCACCACACCCAGTGCTCCATGCAGTACGTGCCCTCCTTAATACCCACCACCGGGCTCACCCAACCTTCCATCCTCCTCCCCTCCAAAACCTTCAGTTTATTTCTCAGAGTGCACAGTTTCTCATGGTTTGTCTCCCCCTCTGATTCCCCTCACTCATTTCTCTTCTCCATCTCCCAATGTCTTTCGTGTTATTCCATATGCTCCACAAGTAAGTGAAACCATATGATAATTGACTCTCTCTGCTTGGCTTACTTCACTCAGCATAATCTCTTCCATTCGTGTCCATGTTGCTACAAAAGTTGGGTATTCATCCTTTCTGATGGAGGCATAATATTCCACAGTGTATATGGACCACATCTTCCTTATCCATTCGTCCATTGAAGGGCATCTTGGTTCTTTCCACAGTTTGGTGACCGTGGCCATTGCTGCTATGAACATTGGGGTACAGATGGCCCTTCTTTTCACTACATCAGTATCTTTGGGGTAAATACCCAGTAGTGCAATTGCAGGGTCATAGGGTAGCTCTATTTTTAATTTCTTATGGAATCTCCACACTGTTCTCCAAAGTGGCTGCACCAACTTGCATTCCCACCAACAGTGTAAGAGGGCTCCCCTGTCCCCACATCCTCTCCAACACTTGTTGTTTACCGTCTTGTTAATTTTGGCCGTTCTAACTGGTGTAAGGTGGTATCTCAATGTGGTTTTGATTTGAATCTCCCTGATGGCTAATGATGATGAACATTTTTCATGTGTCTGCTAGCCATTTGTATGTCTTCTTTGGAGAAGCATCTGTTTATGTCTTCTGCCCATTTTTTTTTTTAAAGATTTTATTTATTTATATGACAGACAGAGATCACAAGTAGGCAGAGAGGCAGGCAGAAAGAGAGGAGGAAGCAGGCTCCCCGCTGAGCAGAGAGCCCGATGCGGGGCTCGATCCCAGGACCCTGGGACCATGACCTGAGCCAAAGTCAGAGGCTTTAACCCACTGAGACACCCAGGCGCCCCCTGCCCATTTTTTGACACAATTGTCTGTTTTTTTGAGTGTTGAGTTTGAGGAGTTCTTTATAGATCTTGGAAATCAGCCCTTTGTCTGTAGTGTCAGTTGTCAATATCTTCTCCCATTCCGTGGGTTGCCTCTTTGTTTTGTTGACTGTTTCCTTTGCTGTGCAGAAGCTTCTGATCTTGATGAAGTCCCAAAAGTTCATTTTCACTTTTGTTTCCTTTGCCTTTGGAGACATATCTTGAAAGAAGTTGCTGTGGCCGATGTCAAAGAGGTTACTGCCTATGTTCTTCTCTAGGATTTTGATAGATTCCTGCCTCATGTTGAGGTCTTTTATTCATTTCAAGTTTAATCTTTGTGTATGGTGTAGGAGAATGGTCGAGTTTCATTCTTCTACACTTAGCTGTCCAATTTTCCCAGCACAATTTATTAAAGAGACTGTCTATTTTCCACTGTATATTTTTCCCACTTTGTCGAAGATTAGTTGACCATAGAGTTGAAGGTTCATATCTGGGCTCTCTGTTCCACTGGTCTATGTGTCTGTTTTGTGCCAGTACCATGCTGTCTTGGTGATCACAGCTTTGTAGTAAAGCTTGAAATCAGGCAACATGATGCCCCCAGTTTTGTTTTTCTTTTTCAACATTTCCTTAGTAATTTGGGTTCTCTTCTGGTTTCATACAAATTTTAGGATTGTTTGTTCCAGCTCTTTGAAAAATGCTGGTGCAATTTTGATCGGGATGGCATTGAAAGTATAGATGACTCTAGGCAGTATAGACATTTTAACAATGTTTATTCTGCCAATCCATGAGCATGGAATGCTCTTCCATCTTTTTGTGTCTTCTTCAATTTCTTTCATGAGTGTTCTGTAGTTCTTCGAGTACAGATCCTTTACCTCTTTGGTTAAGTTTATTCCCAGGTATCTTATGGTTCTTGGTGCTATAGTAAATGGAATCGATTCTCTAATTTCCCTTTCTATTTTTTCATTGTTAGTGTATAAGAAAGCAACTGATTTCTGTACACTGATTTTTGAGAAAATAGTCAATTTATCTATCACGTTTGTTACCTTGAACCAAAAGCTCCCCTACTTCTGTTTTTTTGTTTTTGTTTTGTTTTGTTTTGTTTTTCAATTAGGGCACACTTCTTGAGACTTCAAGGAAAAGTTATAGTAATTTTGCTTTGAATATGGATTCAGGAATAGGTATAATGTATTTTATAAAGGGTTTTGTTTATTATTTAGGCAAAATGTAAACCTAAAGAGATTATTTCAATAACTTGAATGTTTGCTTGATTCAACTACCTCATTCTTCAAAGATTCCAGCTATATGTAGCATCATTGAGTTTTATTATGATTTATTTTGTCTTAGAACTTGGAAGTTATTCTGTCTTCCTGGATTTTAATTGTATCTGTGTAATCATCCATCTGACTTTCTTGGGTGGCTTTTAAGTCCCTTTCCCTCTGGCCTTTAGTGATTTCACTACAGTATGCCTGGGGTGAATTTATTTATGTTTCCTGCTTGGGATTAATCATGATCTGGGAATCTTATGATTCATGTCTTTTCATAAATCCTGGAAAATTCTATCTCTATCTCATTATTGCCTCTTTTATTATTGCCTATTTTCTATTGAAAATAACTTAGGACACATTTTGGATTTTCTTATTCTGTCTCTAGGCCTCCTATTTTTTATCTACTTTCTGTGCCCAGTAAGAGTAATTTCTTCTGCTGTCTTTGTCACCACCCATGTGCTCTTGAGCTGGGTCACACCTACGGTAAACCCATTCATTTAGCTTTACATTTCAGTAGGGTATTTTTGTTTTGTTGTTGTTGTTGTTTAATTTCTGCAACTTCATTTAATTCTTTTTCAAAGTTGCTCTGCCTTAATATGTCATTTTTAATGTTTTTGAGTCTTTCTATTATGTGTTTAATCAATCTCAACATACTCATTTTCTCGTTTTTATCAGAGTTCTGTTTGGATTTTATGAAAGTGGTGATCCTAGGAATGCTGCTGGGTCTGCAGTCTCTTGTTCGCATGGATTACTCTGCGTTCTATAATTCTGGATTGTGACTTCATCATAAGCATCATTGTGACTTCTGTGAGAAGTCCCGTCCGAAAGCCTGTC
The DNA here is from genome assembly GCF_902655055.1 of Lutra lutra. Classification (NCBI taxonomy): domain Eukaryota; kingdom Metazoa; phylum Chordata; class Mammalia; order Carnivora; family Mustelidae; genus Lutra; species Lutra lutra. The sequence continues at coordinate 172,732,388 of NC_062280.1, forward strand.
CTTCTAGAGGAGTTTTGAGTTTGCTTTTGCTGGGCATCCCAAGTTATTATTGTCTTTGTGTTAATTTTTAACATTAATTTTTCATTCTAGGTTTCCCAGACCCCATGGACATTAGAATTTCAAATCCCCAATCCGTGGGAGTGATTGCCCCATAATTAGGAATTCTCAGGGGAGATTATTTTTCTCCTCCAGAGTCTAGATGGAGATAGCCATGGTTTCTTATGGTCATCTTGTGTTATTGGGTGGATTATTATTTTCTAACTGCTAGTGGGATTATAGTCTTTTGGGTGTCCTTGATGTTATACGAGGTTCTTACAATTTCTTGCTCTTTGCAAGCCCCGGCTATATTTTCTGTTTGCACAGTAGGCATTAGAATTCAGTCTCTCAAGAATGGAGATGAACACACACAACCGGATGGGGTAGTTTCATTTTGAAAAGTTACCACTTTGGTTTGCAATTCTTTCTCCAGTCCTTTTCCAGTGTGTCAAAGCTCCACCCCTTTCCTCACAAATTTGCCTTGTGTTTTAAAGGATGCAAGAAGTTTTTAGCCAGAATTTCTAGGTGTTTTGCAACTGGAGGTTGGTCATTTCTATCTTTTTTACAGATTGCCTTTTCTGGCATTTTTCAGGAAAAGGAAGTGTGTTATTTGCTTTAAAAATTACATAAAAACCATAGTTTCAAAGAATAGTTTTCCTTCTAAAATTGCTTTAATCTTGTCATTTTCCTACCCTCTCTTTTTTGAATGAAAATTATATTCTGAAGAAGAAGTAAATAGCAAAATATCACATTTGAAATCATGACAATTTCAGCAGTTTTAATGGTTATGCATTCTTGGCAAAATATCCACAGTTATTTCAATTGTGAATGACTTCAATAAATACCTTCCCATATGGGAGAAGACAACCTCATTTTTTAAAAACAAGGAATGTTTTCTTAATGGTAGTCATGTTTTTAACAGCTTTATTGAGCTATAACCAACACACCATAATTGCACATACCTAAAGTGTATATAATTTAATATGCTTTTGACATATACATGCACTGTAAAACCATCTTCATAATCAAGACAGTGTACATATGATCACACCCAAAGTTTCCTTGTCCCCCTCTGTAATCTCTCTCTCCAGCCCCTACCCATGACCCACCTCTATGTCCAGGCAACTGCTGATCTGCTTACTGGTACTACAGATTAGTATGGATTTTCTAAAGTTAAATAACTGGATGCAGTAAATACTCTTTAATGTCTTCCTATCTTTCCCTCAGCGTAATTATTTTGAGATTTGTCCGTGTTGTTCTGTGTGTCCGTAGTTTATTCTTTTTATTGATGAGTAGTATATTATACTAATGAATCACTATTTGTTATCCATCCCCACCTGTTGATGAGCATTTAAGGTGTTTCCATTTGGGTGCTCCAAAATTAAAGCTGCTATAAGCATTTATGTATAACTCTTTGTATGAATATACAGGGTAGCGAGTATGTCCATTGGTTGTAAAATGTGGGAAAAAGGAGTCAAGAAAGGCTTCAAGATTTTGGTCTGAGCAACAGAAAATGTACTTGTTATGGATTGAGAAGCAGAAAGCTGCAGGAAGGACAGGTTTTACTGTGGGTCGGTGGGATTTTTGTTGTGGAATCCAGAAGTTTGATTTTTGACATACTGGGTTCAGGATGTCAAGTAGAAATCTAGATAGAGATAAGAAATAAGTTCTTGGATCACTAAACCTGGTTAGTGTTAGTGTGGTATATTTTTCTTTACTTTTAATCTCTATGTGTCTTTATATTTAAAGGGGGTTTTCTTGTAGACAATATATAGTTGTATCTTGTTTTTTTTATGATCCACTTCGACAATCTTTCTTGTAAATGGTGCATTTAGAACATTGATGTTCAAAGTATTAAGATAGTTGGGTTAATAAGTACCATATTCACCACTGTTTTCTATTTGTTGCCCTTTTTCTTTTTTCCTGTCTTTTTCTTGCATTCTTTTTCTGCTTTTTGTGTTTTTTTTTTATAAAGATTTTATTTATTTATTTATGTATTCGACAGAGATTGAGCACAAGCAGGGGGAGTGGGAGAAGGAGAAGCAGACTCACCACCCCCCAACTCCCCAGCTCAGCACAGAGACTGATGTGGTGCTATATCCCAGGATCCTGGGATCATGATCTGAACTAAAGGCAGATGCCCATAAGACTGAACCATTCACACGCCCTGCTTTTTGTGGTTTTAATTGTGCATTTTATGATTCCATTTTGTCTCCTTCCTTCGCATATCAATTATACTTCTTTTTTAAAGTGGTTGTCCTTAGAGTTTATAATACATATTAAAGCTAATCTAAGTTCACTTTTCAATAACTTTAAGTAGTGTGAATACTTTATAATTACAAAATAATCCCAATTCCTCTCTCTTATTCCTTGCACCATTGTTATTTCACTCATACAGGAGCACACATAAGTATGTACACGTAAGAGATATATACATAAGCATATATTTTATATATGTCATAGCAAACTTATCTGTTAGATCAATTAATAACAAATATGTTTTTATTTTATCTTATTTATTCCTTCTTTGATGCTTTTCATTACTCTGTGTAGATCTGAGTTTCTGACCTAGATTTTCTTTTTCTCTAAAGAACTTTAACTTTTCTTGCAGGGTAGGTCTCCTAGTAACCAATTACTTCAACTTTTCTTCTGAAAAAGTCTATTTCTCCTTCATATCTGAAGAAAAATTTCACAGAGTACAGAATTTTAGGTTGGTGGCTTTTCTTCCCCCTCTCAATACTTTAACATTTTCATCCCACTCTCTTGCTTACACGGTTTATGAGGAGAAATTGGGTATAATTCTTTGTTCCTCTACACATGTTTTTTTAAACTCTGGCTTCTTCCAGGATTTCTCCTTTTTTAACTTTGATTTTCTGTAGTTTGAAAATGAGCTGGGCAGGTGTAGAGCTTTTTTTGATTGTTCCTTGTTTGTTTGTTTGTTTGGGGCTTTTGGCAAATATCGTTTGGTATTCTTGGAGATTCCTGCATTCATGATTTGCTGCCTGACATTAACTTGAGAGGATTCTCCGTCATTATTGTTTTAAATATTGCTTCCCGTCCTTTCTTGCTTCGCCTTCTGATATTCCCTTCACATAGCAGCTTTTGTAGTTGTCCCTTAGGGTTTGCATTTTTTTTTTTTTCAGTCTTTACAATCATTTCAGTTTTTGAGAATTCTGTTGCTATATCCTCAAGCTCAGATTCCTTTCTCAGTGTGTTCCGTCTACTATTAAGCCCACCAAAGGCACTCTTCATTTCTTATCATGAAGATAAACTCTTCATGTTTATCTCTAACATTTCTTTTGGGTTCTTTCTTAGGATTTCCTCCTCTCTGCTTACATTGCCCGTCTGTCCTTTTGTGTTGTTTACTTTATCCATTAGAGCCTTTAGTATTTTCATCACAGTTGTTTTAAATTCCTGGTCTTATAATTCCAACATCCCTGCCATGTCGGGTTCTGACGCTTTGCTCTGTCTCTTCAGATTGCATTTTTGGTTTTTTTGTTGTTGTTGTTTTGTTTTGTTTTTGTCTTTTGGTATGCTTTGTAATTTCTACTTGATAGCTAGACACGATGTAGCAGGTAAAAGCAGCTGCTGTAAATGGGCTTTAGAAATGTAGTGGTGAGGTATGAGGGCAGGGAAGCATTTCTAGAATCCTGTGATTAATTTCCAGTGTTTTGAAAGCCTGTGCTTCTCACTTTTTTATCTTCTCTCTTGCCAGTAAAGAATGGCTACAGTGGGTTAAAGTTTGGTATTTCCCTTTCCTCAGCTGACTTAGATTCTGATAATACCCCAGCTGACTAGGCTCTGATTAAACAGTCTCCCCTGAGGGCAGGCCTTGGTAGGAAGAACAAGTACTGTAGCCCAGTTCAAAATGGCTTCTCCCCCGCCCCCTCCCCCTGCTGGAAGCCTGAGGGGATTTTTCTCCGATAGATATTTAGATATTTACCTATTTACCGTAACTAGCATCCCGGTTGAGCTCCTGCTGGAAAATCTCACAGTGCTGTAGACTGCCCCCCATAAACTCCCCTACTTCACCCATCCTCGGTCCTTGTGATTGCGAGGTCTTCCAGTTTTTGTTTTTTTTTTAAGATTTTATTTATTTATTTGACAGACAGAGATCACAAGTAGTCAGAGAGGCAGACAGGGAGAGAGGAGGAAGCAGGCCCCCACTGAGCAGAGAGCCCAATGCAGGGCTCAATCCCAGGACTCTGAGACCATGACCTGAGCCGAAGGCAGAGGCTTTAACCCACTGAGCCACCCAGGCGCCCCCGTCTTCTAGTTTTTAACACCGAGCGCTGTCCACACTGAGGCTCTAGGAGTTTATCAATAACAGTTCAGGTGTCCGTACCCTGATCCCGGTCCTGCAGAGGAACCCTGCTCTAGTAAGAAGTAACTTCCTGTATTCACCTGTCTCTCCAACCTTGGGAGTGCTCAACCTTGTATCCTCTCCTCTCTTAATAGATTCAAGAGAGTTGATTTCCCAGTCTGTCTGACAACTTTTTATTGGTTAGGATGCAGTGGTGACTTCCAAGCTCCTTACACGCAGAACCAGAAAATGGAAGTCAGAGGACTGAGTCTGAAGCTCAGGGGTGAGGTCTCAGCTTGAAACAGGAAGTGGAGAGTTGTCAGAATGTTGTTTAAAGTGGTGGCAGGTGGAATAAGGATTCCCCCAAGATGTCCACATCCTAACCCTGAAACATGAATACTTAGCTTGCATGGACAAAGGGGCTTTGCAGGTGTTATTAAGTCAGGAATGTGGAGATGGGCAGATTGCCCTGAATTGTCCTTGTGAGGCCAATGTAACCACAGGGGTCCTTTAAAAAGGGCCAGAGTCAGACAGACAGGGAGAGGAAGAAAAGAATAGACAAAGAGAGAGACTGGGAGATGCCTGTGCTGCCAACTTTGGGAATGGAAGAAGAGACCATGAGGCAAGGAATGCAGGCAGCCTCTGGAAGATAGGAAAGGCAAGGAAACAGATTTTTGCCTGGAGCCTCTAGAAGGCACACAGCTCTGCCAACACCTTGATTTTAGCCCAGTGAGCCTTCTGATCTCCACAAGGATTAAGATGACAAGTGTTGATTTACCCTAGTAAGTTCATGGTACTTTGTTACCTCAGCCCCAGGAAACAGACTAGATGGCATCACCTAGAGAGTGAGTGACAGCTGATAAGTACTGTTAGAATACTCTTTGTACCCTTCACCTAGACTGCTAGGTTTCTCTTGGTCTCACTGGTTAAAGAACCTACATAGGCCCAATTCCATTCTCACTTCAAATCACTTTCTGCCGGGCTGGGATGGAGTAGATGCAAGGTTTGCTCCCTGTGACCCTCTGGTTTTGGGTCTGAAGGTTTTTCTTTACTGGATCTCCCGGATTTTGAAGCATGTATCTTGATCACTAAGTCTGCCACTTGATTTCCAGCTGTCTGGGTACTTCCAAGGCTTCTAGAAACTTCGACCTTGTTCTTTGTCACTGGTCTTCCTCAACTTCTTGATGGTTAGTTTTCGAGCTGTTTGGAGTCTGGATATTCTCCTCTTTGCTTCACTCCCCTGGTTTTGAGACTCTTGCCTCTACTCAACAATATATGACTTTCAGGGATCCACTCTTTCCTTTAGTCAGCACAGCATGCCCACAGATAGTTTAAAAAAAATGCAGGAAATAAAATTTAGAGAGTTGAGACAACCTGCTTAGGGCCTCGGTGGCAGACCTAGGTTTGAAGGAGATTGGCCTCCAGTAAGGGTCCACGCTCCATGCAGCCCCCTCAGTCCCCAGGAGCGTAGCTGCAGAGACCGAATGTAAAACTTCTATCATGAAAAGTAGTGGCAGAATTGTTATTTCTACTCAAACTTTACATCACTGGAAAATTCTCAGTCTCCAAATCCGGGCTGTCTCTGAGTATGGCACCTCCAAGGAGAACTTTCCCAGGTCCGCAGTGCTGGTGGGGCGGCATAGGGGCCCTCGAGGTTGACTCCGGTTTCCCCAGCGGGCCCCCGCTGACCTCATGGGGAGTCCCGGGGAGAAGTCAGGCCCTGCGTAAGGCAGAGCTGGTGGGGACAGGCTGGCATGACTGCGGTCCATACGGCAGGTTGAAAGTGAGCTCTCAGCCCTTCCCCGTGGCAGCAGTTCCGTCGACGCAGCTGGGGCGGTGCTGCAGACCGCGCAGACCCCAGGAGCACAGCCGCCGTGTTTTAGGGGGCGTGTACCGCTCCCCAGACTCCCTCTGCTGTGAGGACACACAAAGATGAATGGCCAGACCGGATGACAGGGCCACGTCTCTCTGCAGGCTGCATACAGAGCGCTTTGTGCTCCTGACCATCCCCGATACTTCCCCTCTGGCAGCGGCGAGCCGGCTTCCCCCCGCGCGGCGGAAAGGGACGCTTGTTTCTGAATTGGTCAGAGTTCAAGCTCAATTACGTCTGGGAACGACGCACGTTCCTTCCCCCCTTCTCTGTGACTGCAGTGTACATTTTCAAGTGAACTGGTGCACGTTGCTTTCGGGTGGAAATCGCCACGCAGCACTGACCTCTATGGGGCATTCCCTTTGGCGCCTTCCTGGCCGCGGGGCCGCGGAGGAGTCACCCCGGTGCTGGTGCGGGTGTCAGTGCGGGCGTCGGGGGCGCGGAGGCTCGCTCTATCCGGTCTTTGCGTGTACCGCCCACCCCCCCGCCCCCCGGGAGTGAGGCTGCCAGGCGTCATTCGAGCGGGATCCCATTCAAATCTGCCTCTTCTCCTCCCACAGCAACCCTAACTTCAACTTGTCCTTAAGTGGTATAAAGCCGGAGGCCCAGACCCAGTCCAAGAAGGAGAAGGAAGAGGATAGAATCTAATTTGTTTGCCATTTAAAAGTAACTTTTATTATGCACACAGCTGGCTCCGTAGATTTCCATAAGGTAGCATGCCCACCAAGAGTGAAGTGAAAGTCCTCTCTCTCGTGCAACGCCAAGTTCAACCTTTATTGCTTTTTCGAAGCTTTGGTATTTCAACAGACCCTGTTTTTGAATTCTCTTATGTGGCTGCATTGCTGTATGTGGACCTTGAGGAAGAAATGAGTGTTGTGCTTTCCCCGCGACTCCCCCACCCCCTCCCCCAGTGGCACACAGCACAATGGCTTCCATCCTGAGGTGCACCTGTTTCTAGTATCTGCACAGAAGCAGCCAGGGCGTGCCGCCGCTGAGGCTGCCCGTGCAGCTGTTGTTTTGTCATTAAAAAATACAGCGGTATCCATGTAGGTTTCAGCCTCCTGAACTCTGTAACTGGGGCTTGTTAAAGGGAGCCCATCAGACTCTGTCTGGACTGCTGATAATAGTTGAGATAAAGATCCCACACGGACCCTCGCACAGCAGTGTTTATAATAATGGAAGGAAGTCTCTCCAACAATATTCAGTCCAGCAGACAGCAGATGTGGACCGTGAAAAATTAATGATTAACTGCTCGTCAGTGTGTGTGTCAGGGAACAGTACTGCTCTTTAAGGGGCTTATATAGTCTCCTAAAGAAATGAGCTCATGAGAGGGACTCGTAGGATAAAAGAAAAAAACTTAAGGAGAGGCTTGACATATCCTGCTTTTCTCACTGGGCAAAAAATTAAACATAATGGTCTCCTTTTTACGGTGTGAAGTTCTGACTCTGAAGTCGGGGCAGATCATTCACTTGTTAAAACAAGACATGAACATTCCTGTTACTCCTTCAAGGGGGAGAGGGTTAGTGTGCACTCCAATTGAACTCTAAGTGTACCAGAAAGAAGGGGGAAATTGTCCAACAATTATCTCAGACACAGAAGACCGTGAAACCAAAAATATTAGGGAAGTGACAGCAGAGTAGTAAATAAGGCTTGATGATCATAATTCATTATCCCTTTGGATTTAAAGGGGCTTTAAAATGCCCAGAAATTCTCATCAAAATTACAGGTAAAAGTAAAGGTAAATATTAGGTAAGTATTAGCAGCCTTGTAATTCATCGAAGGCATGTTGCTTGCAAGGGATATAATCTCCCAAAATAGCTAGTTAAAATGAATTTCATCGTGTTACTTTCTTCCCGGGACTTAACTTTTCATATTGAGTCCCTGTGATAGTTCAGCAGGATAAAAAGATACTAGGAATCCAAGAAGTTCTGTGATCAATGTAAATCTTGAAATGTTCACTTGGCTAAAGAACCCTTGGGGTCCCTGGGCCCCAGCCAGCCCTGCGGCCTCTCCAGAACGTCTCTGCTCGGCTCAAGCAGCACATCTTTGCAAAGGCAAAATTTAAGTTTTGAATGACTGCTCATAGGACTTCATGTCTGGTACATGGTGCTTCTTTTTGAGGAAGAGGTAGGGTCAGTGGAATTCTATAGAGAGAAATTGGGAGTGGGAGTAGGAGAACATGTTAAAAGGAGCTAGTGAAGGAGGAGGAGGAAACTCTTCAGTTTTTTGTCTTACATGTAAGTCCTCCTGTAGACTGATTTGGAGCGCCTTACTAAACTTAGTTTCCTCCTGCCTGCACCCCCATCCTGCCTCTTCCATCCAGAAAGGCTGGTTTATTTGCTATTACATTTGCTGTTTCTTCACATGTTCTCTCCTCTACTTCGTGAAGTTCCTGAAATGAATCATTCCAACACACACACCTCTTTTTCTTTTCTTTTTTGAGTTTGATTCATGTTCTGTCTTTATTGCATCATTTAATTAGCTCATTCCTATATAATATTTTTTGTTTTTAAAACATTTTAAGTTCCTTGAGGAAGGGAAGATATGTATAAATTATATATATGCGTGCTTAATATATATGCTCAAATTGTTTCCTAATATGCCAATTGTATTTCAACAAATTGGTGTTATGTATGTTTGTAAGACAGATCTGTTGCAAATTTTTTATACACATACATACACTCTGACATATCAGGCATAGAGTTAGACATGATGAAAGAGGTGATTCCTTAAACTTGAAAAACACATGTTTTATTACTTTTAATCCAGTGTTTTATTTCCTTTTTGCATTTTAGATAGTGTAGTCCTCTTCATATAAGGATGAAATATCCACATTGAGGCTTCTGAGACCACTTTCCTTCCTACCAAGTCTCATTTGCTCTGGCTAACCCATGTTGGTCCTCAGATTTTTTCCTCCCAGGTTTGGTGCATTCCCTCACTGCCTATGCCAGTGTGGAAGGACATGGGACTAGACACTGTTTTTATATGTTATGTACATCGAGTCTCCTTTCTTTGTATCTACAACTGACAGTTGTCTTCCTATTATTTGAATGTGGAAAGTGGCAGATTAACTTAAAAATACATAAATTTTTTAAAAAAAGATTTTATTTATTTATTTGACACACACACACAGAGAACACAAGTAGGCAGAGTGACAGGCAGAGGGTGAAGGAGAACCAGGCTGCCCCATGAGCAGGGAGCCTGATGCAGAACTTGATCCCAGGACTCTGGAATCATGACCTGAGCTGAAGGCAGATGCTTAACCAACTGAGCCAGCTGGGCACCTCAAATGGATAAATCCTTAAAATTTATTTGTTTTAGAGAGGAAGAGAGTGCAAGCAGGGGGAGGGGCAGGGGGAAAGGGAGATAATCCCCCAAGCAGACTCCCTGCTGAGCTGGGAGCCCATTGACTCTTGGGGCTCTATCCCAGCACCCTGAGATCATGACTTGAGCCAAAATCAAGAGTCAGACGCTTACCCGACTGCCCCAATATGTAAAAGGCTCATTCTGAGCATTTCAGTAGAGTACCTGAGGGAGTTCGGGTTGTCTCTTTAGGGGCAGTTACGGGGTCTTGGATCTTGATAGTATATTTGCCAAAGTTTCACCATCAGGAAGATCGTAGCAGGCCAGCATGCCCACTGAGGGGTTGGCAAGCCAGAACTGTGTATCTGGAGAAGTGATTCCTAGATGTTAGAACTTTATATAATCCCGTAAACTTTTTAGAAGTTGGGGTACAAACTTTAAAACTGTAAATAAGCCTGTTAAAAAATAAAAAGTAAAGACCGTTTCATATAATAATGACCCAAATAAAGGATAATCCTTAAAATTCAATATATCTCACTTCATGAAAAAATAATCAGATAATTTTTCTTATTTTCCTAAATCCTATAGAACTTCACAATTGGCCATCATTAGCTCATGGATTGGCATTAGGAATCTCTAGCCTAGACCAAGCAGAAGAGGTTTAAAACCAAGTTTCCTCTTATCACCTCTGTGGTTGGGAGAGGGGGCTTAGTTTTCTTTTGACAGTTTCTTTCATGATCTACTAACCATTTGAGAAGAAAAGCCCTAAGGATAGATTTGGGAAGAGAAAGGTCTCCCACACATGCAAGGAGAAGTAGGAGAGTCTTTAAGAGTGCTCACGGTACATCTTGAATGTACTCAGTTTTGCTACAAAATCATATATACTTTCTTGGGAGTCTCCATGCTATGCAAACTCATGCATTTTCATGGAAAGTTATAATATCAGATTTGCATGGGTATGGCTCACAATACACACAATGAACAGAGATACTTGGTAGATGTGTAAAGTGTGTATTTGTGCATTCCTCTACAGCTCTGTTCAGATTCTGGCATTTGCTATAATGTTTTTATTAGAAAAAACTATATATGTGCAACATGAGATTTGTGTCACACTCAGATTGTTCCTAGTATATCAATAATGTAGCAAAAAATTTGTGTTTCTACAACATTGTATAGAACAGTGTATATATATATATATATATATATTTCAGAACAATGACAAGTTCAACAAACATTGGCTATAACTTAAATCTAAGTGAACTCTGTGCAAACCAGGTATCAAATGGACTGTCTCCAACTCTTGACTTCAATACATAATAGTCTTAAACACTTAATTGTATAACTTGGGGGAAGTCTAAGCGTCCTTGAGATTTCCATGTCCTTCTTGTCTCGTGGGCCTCTTGTTTCTGGGGTTTTGAATTTTCAATTTGCGTGCTGTGCTCCTTCACTCAAGAGCAAGGCTCAGGGGGCGCCTGGGTGGCTCAGTGGATTAAACCACTGCCTTCGGCTCAGGTCATGGTCTCAGTGTCCTGGGATCGAGCCCCGCATTGGGTTCTCTGCTCAACGGGGAGCCTGCTTCCCACTCTCTCTCTGCCTGCCTCTCACTCTCTCTCTGCCTGCCTCTCTGCCTACTTGTGATCTCTCTCTCTGTCAAATAAATAAATAAAATCTTTAAAAAAAAAAAAAAAAAAGCAAGCCTCAGAAAGCCCCCAGCAATCTGCTCGTAGAAAGCATTGGCTTCATACTGGGCACCAGCAGAAAGAGGGATGGGTGTGTGGTCAGGGTACTAAACCTGTTAGCTCCCTCTCTGCAGTCACCGCGTCTGCTATGTCCTTGGAAGAAGTCCTAGTTCCTGTAGGACGGTCCTCTTCACACTGTGTGCCAATAAGCACGACCTCCTTGGCACTTGGAGCCAGAGACAGCAATGGCCGTGCTAGAACCAGCTCTGAGTACTTCCTTGGTTTCCTACACCTTCCTTGTTTAGTTATGAAGGGTTCCAGATGCTGATTTGCATATGTGCCATCTATTTCTTGCTGCGACCATGACTTATATCCCTGGATACAAATTCTGCTTGTTTAACTTGAAGCAATTTCCTTTATCTGCCTGGCTTCAGTTACTAGTCACTATTGCTGTGAGAATGGGATTGGAATAGAACGAAACAGTGAAAAGAATGGATTAGTTAGTGATTGAAAATTATTATTGTGATTGTTATTTCTTTATTTTTACCCTTTCTCATTCCTTCCTCTTGAATCTGAGTAACAACTAACCTGGGTTGGGCAACCATCTGAAGGTTGAATTTAAGATAACAGAAACTTTTTCTTTTCTATGGCGTTAAATAGCTTCACAAAGTTTACTCCATGCCACCATTTCATTCACCAAAGTTAAGCACTGATGGTGAAGAATTAAGTAGAATACGCTCCTACCAACAGACTCGTCATTGGCCCACCTCTCATGCGTGTGGCGGGTTAGGTCATCTCCCTCAACAAAAGAGGCCTTTGTTACTCGGGAGGGCAAATGTTACCATAATTTTATAGGAGAGAAGTTGGAATTAATATTGACATTGAGCACCTCCCATAGAACACTTCTAAACTTGAACGAGAACCTTCTGTTCTGTGAAGCTTTTTTTTAGGCCACTTCTTTGAATTTGTTTGTTAGTTTTTTTTCACTCTGGATTTTTCCTCTCACAGAATCTAGCTTCCATATTGCCTCTTTTTTTCTACTCAGGTTCGCTTCGTTTCCCTGACTTCCTAATTTTAGCTCTTTTCCTCTTCGTATTTCTGGATCTTACTCCTAAACTTACACAGTCAATACACAAGGCAGATGACCCATCTCCGTTGAGCAGCAGGCAGTCTCAGGCGGCAAACTGTTCCTCTGACAGGAATTCCTTTCCCTACCTCCTGTAGACTTTAATCACTTTTCACAGCAGCCCTTTCGCCTGTGAGGGATCATTGCACAGGGCGGGTAGTGGAGTTAGTATCGCTCTGGGCATGCTCTCTCGCTGGTTAGCGTTTGAGATAATCTCAGGCAGCTACAGTGGCTGGTGAAGATCAAAGGTATTCTGTCCACTTGAGGTCAAGATCACTCTTGCTTTGCAAGTCTGTGTGTTCTAAAGTTATGTCTGCAGATCCTGCTTTCTCTCCCAAAAGGTTTTAGCAAAAGACGCGGAGTGGAAATAAAATCTTAAAGGCAGCTTCTAGGGGTGCTTGGGTGGCTTAGTGGGTTGAGGCCTCTGCCTTCGGCTCAGGTCATGATCCCAGGGTCCAGGATCAAGCCCTGTGTCAGGCTCTCTGTTCGGCAGGGAGCCTGCCTCCCCCTCCCTCTGTGCCTGCCTCTTTGCCTACTTGTGATTTCTGTCAAATAAATAAATAAATAAAATCTTAAAAAAAAAAAAAAGGCAGCTTCTGAGTCACACAAATTCAGTTCCCTGTAGTCTTCTGAGATAGTTTGTATGTCATGAGCTTGAGGCTTATGGTACATCTCGACCAGTCCTTCCTTTTCACCCATGAGCCACGTTGTACCTTTCTGGATAGAGGAAATGAACAAGTCACGCTGTAATTAATTCTATACCCGACTCCTCACTTTAACCCACCCAACCTTTACCCACGGGTTGCATGAATTAGCCCGGACTCTATTTGACAATTTAAAATGAAAAATTAACATCTCTTGCTCAGTAATTTCTTGGACTTTTCACCAGAAGTGGATGTAAAAAACCCTAGTACTGTTGACAAAAGCTAAGGGAGAAAGAGTACTAACTGTCCATGTAGTTCTGTGCTACTGTGTCTTGGAAAAGGAGATGGGAAGAGCCTAAATGATTGATTCAGGTCGTCTTACACATCTTTGAATTGCAAGTAAAACATTCTAAACAAACTCGTTTAAATGAGAAAGGAGAATATATATTTGCCTATGCAAAATAGACTTAAGATTCTTGTTTATGCAAAAATAGTATTTATGCTTTCAGTAACATCGGGGAGACAGGTCAGTAGGATCAAAAAAAACCTTGGCGGGCGCCTGGGTGGCTCAGTGGGTTAAAGCCTCTGCATTCGGCTTAGGTCATGATCCCAGAGTCCTGGGATCAAGCCCCTCGTCGGGCTTTCTGCTCAGCTCGAGTCATGATCTCAGAGTCCTGGGATAGAGCCTCTGCTCAGTGGGGAGCCTGCTTCCTCCTCTCTCTCTGCCTGCCTCTCTGCCTACTTGTGATCTCTGTCTGTCAAATAAATAAATAAAATATTAAAAAAAAAAACCTTGGTAATAACTCAGAAATCCATTTCTGGAGGCACTGGCCTCATTTTAGTTTTCTCTTTTACAGGCAGTTTAGTTTGAGAGGGTAATAGATCACTTGACTAGCACTCTAGGAACACAGGAATATTATTGTCTTGTCTCTTATTTCTTTCTGCTGTCAAAATTTATCTCCAATTCCTAACCAGTGGAACAGATAGAAGAGGCCACATAGCTTTGCAGCACTAAACCCTGCGATGGAGCCTTCTGCCCCGGTGTTAAGCAACCTTTCTCGTGTGGGTGGAAGAAGCGTGTCAAGTACAGTCTAAGGTCAAATCTCTCACATTTCTTGGGTGGCACCCTTGATTTAGTCTAAGTGCTTTGGCCTTGTCTATCTGATCACCCCATCCATCCTGACCTTTGAGACCTATTGGCTCGTTAAGATTTTGGTTACTGACATCTGACTTACTCTAGCCTTAGGCTTTGCTTTATCGCTTCCCAACCTTGCATGCTCCTTGATCCCAGTTTTTAAATCCATTTCCCAACCTCTAGCTTGCCCTGATCCCTATCAGGCATGGTTCCTGATTACTCAGATTTTCTGTCTTCACCATCTCCCCTGAGGGCACTGGTCTGATGAGTTCCACTGTCTGGATGACAGTTGTGTTCTTTAGCAAATGTTTTCAGTTGAGCATGTTTCCTACGTTTTTGTTAAAAAGTACATGGTTGTGGTGTATTGGTATCTCAACTAATGAAACCCTATGTTCTAATGACCTTTCTTAAATATTGCCAGAAACTTTATACACTGGAGCACAATAATCATAAAGCAATAGGATTTGCATTCTTATTGTCAGAAAAATCATCCAATGCAAAGCTCAGAGGATGGCTGCATTATCTTTTAATACCTATTTTAGACCCATCTTCTAATTATTTTTACTTCATAGGCCAATGTACTATCTGACTTTCAAATTATTATTGCTTGGTGGCGGACGTGTGGAGTTACACACTTACATGCAGTTTTCCTTCTATAGAGATGCAACTGATTTTGTTCTGGTAGAAAGATCTATAATGGTTTCTTGCCTTATAGGACATTAATCAGGTTTGTGTCAAACTAGCTTACTCTGATAATCATTTTTGTATCCCTTATCGCCTGGAAATAGTTTCTTAAAATGTTTTTGGAAACAACTTTACCACCTACTGGTATCCTCATTAATTAATGAGTTGAATAAATTGTGCACATGTTCATGGCATATTTGAGTCAGTTCTTAAGTTATGAAAATTTTGCCAATGCACATGAGATTAAAAAGTGTCATAGGACTAAAATAGTATTAGAAGCAAAATCAAATGTGAATCTTGTGGGGGAAGGAGGAGGAGCTTCACCGAAAATAGTGAGGTTGAAAAGAGAGAGGAAACAGATAGGCTTTGAGTCAGGGAAGAACGTGCCAGAAAGAAAACTTTAGACAGAACAGGGAGCTCCAATAAGTACACAAGAGTTATCCTGGACTAATCCTCACCCTGACACCAAAAAGTCATTGAGGAGAGACTCATGATTTGAAAAAAAAAAAAAAAAAAAAAAAAGATATCTATTTACATATGTCTGCAGTTTTCTTCATGGGAAGCAAAACCTTCAATACATTAAAAAACACAACATCCCCCCCACCCCCCGCCGCCCCCGCCAATGTGGCTTAGGGTGATAGCCTGAAACCTGTGACACTAGGTTTTCTTCAAGCTGATATTACATGATTCATTTTAATAGAGAAGAAAGCGATAGCTTTAGAGGGCAGTAGAGTGGGACGGGGTGGGATTGGCATCAAGGAAGAGAAGAGAGACAAGTGTGCGGAACAGAAGGCTACCTATGTAATGCTTTATCTTCAAAATATTTGTTATTTTCTCAAGTATTTTTATTTCTTTTTAAAATAGAGACTTCATTATTGAAAGTTCATTCCCAAATAATTCATTAAATGAGGCACTGTTATGACGTCTTCCTTTCCTCAGGGGTAATAACATTAGTGCCAGGGGATCCAACTTCTAGTCACATCAACTGTTTGCAAACTGTGTGGTTAGTCAGAGTCAACGTCAGTATATTATTTCTTCATCCAGCTATTTTTAAAAATGAGTAGAACTATCTATTTTAACTTCTGAGTCAGGTTCTATTTAAACATAACTCTTTTAATTCTGGTTTTTATCTAACTCGTGAAGGAGAATGCCACGTTAATAAAACAAGATAAAATAAGTGATCTGATTTTGAAAAAGAGTTTTCACTTTTTAAGTTCCTAACGTGAATTCTCTAAGTAGGGAATTTTCCCAGTATATTTAAAATACGAGTTTATTAAAGGAGGAGAAGAGGTTTCCAGAAACACACCTGCCAGTAATGGGAAGTCCTACTGAAACCTATCTACCTCTGTCAAGATAATTAGATGAGGAGTCCCTATGTGACATTAGCTGGTACCTTCAGTGTCTGGAATGACACCAAGAAACAGCTGTAATGAAAGCAGTAGACTTCTAGCTTTTTTCCTCCCCTTCCTTTCTCTCTCTTTCTTTCTTCTCTTCCCAGTCATGTTGTTGCAGAGGCAGGTCCAGTGCTTTCTGTTGGGACTAAAATGATTGATTCCCGTCTGGGAGAGGACTCTTCTGAGGATTGAGTACTCTCAACCCAGCCAAGGTAGAAATTAGTAGAGTAATATCTATCTTGCCTAAGTCCAGGTGCTGAGAGTATGGCCAGCAGTCTGTCACTTAAATTATTATTCAGATTTATGGTCCCAAGGTGGCTCTGGGCAGATACGCTAGAAGGTCAGTCTGTGACCTTTGGTTGGCAGCTACTTTGAGAGGGCTCTGAAGGACCCTGGAGCACGCATGGGAAGACCACTCTGCTTGGGTTGGCCCCTCGGAACTGTGAGAGCCGGGAGCCCCAGACGCCCGGAGAGGCTGCTTAGAAACACCATTAG
Source organism: Lutra lutra (assembly GCF_902655055.1). NCBI lineage: Eukaryota > Metazoa > Chordata > Mammalia > Carnivora > Mustelidae > Lutra > Lutra lutra. Next base: position 172,749,057 of record NC_062280.1, read on the forward strand.
AAACTCTGTTCGTGGGGAGTATGGAGGTTGTTGACCGTTGTTCTGTCCCTCAGTGAGGAAAAGCAATAAATTTCTCATCCAGAAATCTACTTGCATGGGGTCTCCAAATTACAACGAAGATTTTTCTTCCTCCCCGTGTAACCGGAAACTCAGCCCTCCGATTCTTGGCAGGAAAGAAGTCGAGTTAAATGTGACGACAGACTGAGAAGCTTCAAGCTCCGTTGGTAAAGCAAGTAGGGGGAAAGGCAAGAAAAGCACTTCCTTAACCTCCACCCAGATTGCAAATTTATTTTTGTGTCTTTGAAGTAGGTTGTGTTCAAGCTTTCTGGAAAATGACAAAAGGAGATTTTTCAAGTCCACCTTTACATGTCACAGATACGAATGATACCAGACTTACCCGGAAAACAAAATGAAACAAAAAACAAAACAAAAAAACCCAAAACACAGTTAAGCTTCTAGCCTGTTCTGTTTTTTTTTTTTTTTTTTCCTCCACTAATAGGTTCTTTCCAAGACAGGAAATCACCAAGAGAGAAAATTTATAGCTAGTCTAAGTTAAAAAATGCTGTTCTGAGCACTGGATTTTCTTCTCTGCTTTTAAATATCCCCATTTGTCTTCACATTTTCTTTTCCAAACCCCTCCCCATCCCATTCCATGCGGTAGATGCTTAATATGCTAACACTTAGAACAGAAGGCTTTCTCCAGAGAGAGTCACAGAGCTGTTCTGTGTGGCTGCCAGATCGCCGACCCGAACCCTCCTTGCCCTGCCAGGATGCAATCTGTCTCCAGTCCCTTGGCAGATGAGAGGCCCGGGGGCACCTTGGACGAGCTTTTTCCTTCCAGAATTGGAAGATGGCTTTAAAGATGGAGGGAACTCTCCAGAGAGATTTTTTTAATAAGGTTATCTATGGAGGTGACCAATGGAAAAAAACTCTAGCTAGGGATGTGCATTTTTGTCAGGAATTTCTCTCTCACTTCATACCCGCATTCTGTTAAAGGAGTGTTCTTCAGAAGAGTAGGTTTCTTCCAATATGCCTTTTAGTTGTATGCATGGAGATGATTAAGATAGGGTGCTGATCTTATAATTATAGGAGTCATGATGCATCATTATGTGAGGCAAACGTTTAAAAAGAGAAGGAAAGGGGCGCCTGGGTGGCTCAGTGGGTTAAAGCCTCTGCCTTCGGCTCAGGTCATGATCCCAGGGTCCTGGGATCGAGCCCCGCATCGGGCGCTCTGCTCAGCGGGGAGCCTGCTTCCTTCTCTCTCTCTCTCTCTGCCTGCCTCTCTGCTTACTTGTAATCTCTGTCTGTCAAATAAATAAATAAAATCTTTAAAAAAAATAAAAAGAGAAGGAAAGATATAATACTTTTGTCTATTAGTATCCTGGAATTGTGAGAGGTCACAGAGACAGAGGTGATGTTATCATAGACCCCATTTTTAAAAATTTATTCTTTTCAATTTAAAAATAAAAGAATTGAGACTTTACCAGCAATAACATTGGCAAATATTATTTTTATATGATCATATCTGCTAGTATGAGCAGGAGATGAGGAAATTGGCATTTTAAACATTGCTCATAGTATAAATTTTTGGAAGACAATTAAAATACACAATTTACAGATTAAATGACAGGACATCTGGGGTTTGCTTTAAAACTGTCTAGTGGGATGGGGTTGGAGAGAAGTTGAGGAGGAAGAAGAAAACAAGGTTAAATGTATATTAATAATTGTTGAAGCTCACTAATGAACAAATGTGGAGGCATTACACTATTTCCTCTAATTTGTATGTGTTTGAATTTTCATAATCATTTAAAAAGAAAAAACACACATGTCTTTTCATTCATATGTTTATTCATTAAATGCATTTCTCGATGAAACTATGGCAGGCATAGTTCTATGTGCTGGGGATATGGTAAAGAATAAATTAATCTCTGCTCTCAATAAGCTTAATTCTAGGGGCAAGAAAAGGGCTATAAAGACATAAAAAATGAACATAAAATATAGCAAGTGGTGATCGCTGCTATAAAAACAGGAGCACGTTAAGGAAGTGTTGAGGTGAGACTAGTGTGCTTTTCAAGACAAGGTCCTTATGGGAAGCCTTAGGCAGAGAAATAAAGAAATCCGGGAAGCAATCTCCGTGAATATTTGGCAGAAAAATATTTCAGCAATGCTCCAGGAAGAGGAGACAATAAATGCAAAGACTGTGAGGGGAAAGCATGTTTGGTGTGCTTAAGAACTACTAAAGATGATCCATGATAGCAATAGGGTGTGAGATTAGAGAGATACCCAGAGACAAGATGATTTGGGGCCTTGTAAATCATTGGAAAGACACTGGCATTATTCTTAATGAGATGGGAAACCATTAGAGTTTTGAACGGTTGGACGACAGAATCTAGCTCTTCTAGGAGTCTGTTGGAGATGGGGCAAGCAAGAGTGGAAATAGACCAGAGACAATCTCTCATCAAGGTGAGAAGTTACACTGAAGAGATCCATTCAGAAGCCATTTGGTTTCTGGACCTTGGGATGGCAGAGTCGATAGGATTTCCTGATAGATTGGATACGTAGTGTGGGAGAGAAAAGATGACTCCAAGTTTTTTTGGCCCGAGAAACCAGATGGATGGAGGTGTCATCTACACACGTGCAGGTAAAAAAAAAAAAAAATGTATTGTGTTTTATATATGTGAAAGTAGAGGTAACTTTTGATTGAGATGTTCAGTCATTGGTTATATAGTCCGGAGCTTAGAGGAGAGGTGGAGATGGGACTTACAGTTGTTCTCTGCAGAATATGGGGGTTAGAGATACTGACCCCCCTACACCCCCACCCCACCACTCCTGCTAGGAAGTCAAAAATCTGCAGATATAGCTTTTGACTCCCCTGAAACTTAAATAACCTACTGTTGAATGGAAGCCTTACTGATGACAGTTGGTTAACACATATTTTGTAAATGTATTATATTCTTAATATTATAATAAAGTGAGCTAGAGAAAATGTTGAGAAAATACCTTTACAGCACTGTACTCTATTTATTAAAAGAAATCTGCATGTAAGTGGACCACAATTCAAACCCATGGTGTTCAAGAGTGAACTGATTGAGTGTGGAAGTATTTGGTATAGAGATAATAGCTAAGGCCACAGAACTGAAGGAAATCACCAAGAGCAAGTATCACTAGAAAAGAGAAAAGTTCCAAAGACTAGGATATTTGCATTTTTGGTGTTAGATGTTAAGGAAGGTGAAGAAGAACCAGCAAAGGAGGGTGGAGAACCACAAATAATGCCCAAATAAAGTACATTACATCTAAAGTAAAGTAACCAGAGTGTTTCAAGAAGTAAGAATAGATTCACTGGTCCAGTGCTACTGCTGGGCCAAGAATGATGAGGACTGAAGCCTGCTTTGCCTTTGGCTACTGGGGGGCATGTCACTGTTCAGGATAGTGGTGGAACAGAAGTGTGATTGGAGTTTTTCAAGATAGAAAAGGGAGACAGCATCAACCATAAGTAATGGCAACTCATGTAAGGGATTTGGCTGTAAAGGGGATGACTCCACATTTGTGGCAGGGAACTAGTAGCAAGCTCAGTTTAGGGAATTTGAGCTTTTAATAAGTGGACGGCTTCCAACTTATAATAAGTGGACAGGGAATAGGGAAACCACAAAGGACAGTGCCTTGCGGTGGGGCTATTACTTCCCCACCACATCCGATGAGGTGAGAGGAGGGAGCCATTCCTGGACGCTGGAGAGAGAAGGGAGAAGAGCTCTGTGGGGTGGGCTGTCCAACAGGAGCTGTGATGCTCCACTGAGGGCTGCAAGTAATCCCAGCCCAGCTTTCAAGGGAAAGGAGTCGAGGGAGTAAGTATGCCAGCTTCCCTGCCCTCTCTTCATCCCTCCATTTGTTCTCTTGCTCCATGCCTCAGTGTTTGAACCCAACCCAAAGCAAAAGGGCTGGGGAATTTGTCAAGGCAGTCCATACAGACCTATTTCCTGAGGCAAGAGAGGTGGAAAGTGGGTCTGAAGAGTTAAAAGGAAGATACTCAGCACGAAGAAGATCAGCAATGGGCCAGCAATCTGAATGCACTGCCCTCCTCAAGAAACACTTAGTTTGTATCCCAGGTTGACCTACTCATGCTTCTTGTACCTATGAATTTCCAGATGTCTTATAGTATTTGAAGTTAAGCTCCAAGGCATCTTTGTGGGACCTTAATAACATGTTCTGCTTAGGCTCTGCTTCTTATAGTAAAAATCACATACTCAAATGTCTGGTTGCCACATATCCTTCTGGGCCAGGACTCTGAATTTCCAATTCTGTGTCTAGGAACTAGAAACGTGATTGCCACATTGTTGCTGATGCTGGGAAAATAGCTGGATATTAATGATAGGTCAAAGGTCAAGCTTGAGAGAGCCTGGCACTGGACAGAATACTGCCATAGTTGAAGCCCCATTGGTGGACACTGTGTAGGTGGTAGATGTAAGGTGGATGGTAATTTTGATGAAATTGCATCAATGATTAATAATTGTCAATTCACTAGAAAACATTTGTTGAGCACCTACTCTGAGTGGAAAGCTAGGTTGGCAATTGTATGGGAAAGAATACAGAGAGTGGTCTTTGTGCTCAGAGAACTTACTTAGCTGGAGGTACAATGAATCCACAAACCATTAAGAATAATAAGATGTAATTAAATGTAAAGTTGTTCCCTACAGTCCATAAATTCTACGCATTTCAGAGGAAATTAGGAGGGCGATATTGATTAGGAGTGTGATACAATGATCTTGATCTGAACTTGGAGGGAGGCGTGGGGCTTGATAAACAAAGTTGGGAAGGATTCTGTGGGGGAACTAAACAGCCACGGGCTTTTGAAGCTGAATTGAAGGGCTCAAGGAGCAAGCAAGGGCAGGGGTGATGGCAGAGAAAAACTTTTTTTTTTCTTTTTAAATAAACTCAAACTTTCCCAAGTTAAGGAAGAAGAAGGAGAAAGAAAAAAAAAAAAAAAACAAACCTTAACATTCTTGAGCCAATTGACTGTAACATGACAGGAGGATTAACTTCTTTAAAAATCTTTGGAGAAAGGCAACTACTTGGTAGGGAGGTGATTTAGTTTAACAGGTCATTAAACAGGTTAGGAAACATGAATTTTCATCTCCGTAATGACTCTCTTTTGATATCAAGTCCTTCAGCCACTCTGACCTTACATCAGGGAAGGCGTGCTTATCGACCACTTCCTCTCTGCCTCTTCTCTACCTTATATCATTTTGTTCTCATAACCACCCTACGAGTCATTTTTTGTTTTTTTGTTGTGTTGTTGTTTTTTAAATCTACATTGTACAAATGAGGAAACTGAGACTCAGAGCTCTAAGTCAAGAAACGTACCAAAGTGCTTAACTAGGAGCGGTAGGTCTGTGATTCCAAACTTGAGCCATCTGACTCAGCGACATTCTGTCCTGGTTTCAGAACATGAAGGCATTGTTCCCTAGTCCGACAATGGAAACACACCTGGGGAGGTTGACGTCAATTCTGCTCTTCTCACCCTTGTCCAGTTCTGGTTTTCCATCTTGTGACATGGCCTGACTTAAGTCATAATAGAGCTGCATGTATCACAAGAGAACGCCTTGAAAACTGAAGTATCTGTTTTCAAATAGCACGGAAATTCTAGAGGCCAATGTGTTTTCTAAGAGTGAAAAGTTCTTGGCCCAGTACCCGGCACAAGAGCTCCTGCTATGTGCCTCCATGGAAACGGGCCAGGGATGTCCACAGCGAGGCAGCAGAGGAATGTAGCCCTTGGAGAGATAGTCAGGGAGGGCGCTCAGCAACAGGAGGAAATGGCTTCATTTCAGGAACCTGCAGGACTTGGAATTCACAGGAAATGATTTCTTCCCTTGTGGGAGCTGAGGCATCCAGTAAATCTGAGGGCCTGTCAGAGGGGCAGCCACCACTCGGCTTGCTGATTACATTTGCAGTTAAAACCAAAAAACCCCCCACTTGTGATAGTTCTGACTTTGAAAATTATTATCTTACAGGGATCTTTGCTAATGCCTCCTCTACAAAACAGATTTACTCTTCACTGAAAATCCCTGTAGCCCGCAGAGATAAGCCACCTGTGAAGATGCGAAGCAGAGCCTTTTCCCCCCAAATGTGGGTAGAATGGGACTTTGGTGTGTTAATCAATTTCTACGTAGTCCAATCTGCCTGGAAACATGGGTAATTCCTAACAATGCCACCCTTTACCTCCGATTCACAGAAAACTATTCATGTCACTTTTGAGGTTTTAAGCCTGGTGTCTGATTGGTTTCCCCAGTGGGGCCAGGGTTTGGTTAAGAGCGTTGTGTTCTTAAGTCAACTGAAAGGCTGACTATTTAGCAACTCAGAAGATCTCGGTGTAGATTCTTGAAAGTTCTTCATGAACCAGCGCTGGTTCCTTGGGAGGTGCATTTAGCTGGGAAGTCACTGTGGCCATTTCTTTTTCCTTTGCCAGACCTGGAATTTTAGAAGTCTCTGATGTGTGGAGCGGGAGAGGGGGGTGGTGAAGCACTTGGTGAAAGTCTTTAAAAAACACGTCTGTGTACACCTCAGCCTCCGAAGAGGCCCCTGTGAAAAAGTCAGACGGGGTAGAAATGATGATTGAATGCGGTTCCTTTAGTTTGCCGACCCATTCTCTTCTATTCCATGATGGGAATCTCCATCAAAGAAGAACAGTCATAGAATGGAATATTTGGCCAAATTTTAGCTTCTGAGTGAAACCCTCTTTAGGTTCTTCTCATGTTTCTGGTTAACATTTACTAGGAAATGTAAGTAAGTAAGCAGGCTGCACATTTGGACCTAGACCGAGCTTTCTCTACAGCTTCAGAGACACGATAGCTTCACTCTTTTTGTCTCCCCCTCACCTAACCCCGTGTGGAGCATCTTTCTCTCTGTCGTCCTGTCCATCTTCCCTTTGTCTGCTCTCACCTTCTGCTTTCTTCCTCCTTCCCTTCCTCCTTTCTTCCTTTAGATCTCTTTGTACTTCTTCTTTTTTCATCCCTCCCTCCTCCCTTCTCTCAAAACCAAATGCCAAATACAGATAAACTCAAAACCCTTGAATATTCATTGTACTGAGGAAAACGATGGCTTCCAAACAGTCTGATATCACGTTCAGTTCAGCCTTTTTCAGTTCTTGCTTTTAGACCAGTCTTCTAAAATTATTTCAATAGCAATGAAATTAGAAACAATTTGAACTTGTATCATGAATCTTTATCTCCATACATTTTTTTTTAACTAAAGTATAGTTGACACATAATATTACATTAGTTTCAGGTGTACAGCTAGTGATGGGACCAATCTATACATTATGCAATGTTCACAATTGTAGCTACCATTGGTCAGTACGCAACAACGTTCTTAAGTACTTTTGATTATATTCCCTATGCTGCACCTTTTATCCTCGTGATTTATTCATTCTACAACTGGAAGCCTGTATCTCCTACCCCTTTCACCCATTTTGGTTATCCCTCTACCCCTCTCGCAGCCTTCCATTTGTTCTCTGTATTTATGGGTCTATTTCTGCTTTTTGTTTTGTTTTACATTTCACATGTAAGTGAAATCATATGGTATTTGACTTTCTCAATCTGGCTTCTTTCACTTAGCATAAAACCCTCTAGGTCCATCCGTGTTGTTGCAAATGGCAAAAATCTCATCCTTTCAGTAATATTCTATTGTGTGGTGTGTGTGTGTGTGTGTGTGCAATATATATGTGTGTGTATAAACACATGCCGCATCAACGTTGTCCATTCATCTATTGAGGGACACTTGGATTGCTTCCATATCTTGGCTATTGTAAATAATGCTACAATAAACATAGGGAGTGCGTATCTTTTCAAATTAGTGTTTTTGTTTTCTTTGATTATTACCTGGCAGAATTACTAGACATATGATATTTCTATTTGTAAGTTTATGAGAAACCTACATCTGTTTTCCACAGGGGCTTCTCCAATTTACATTCCTACCGTTCCTACGGTGCATGAGGGTTCATTTTTCTCCACACTGTAGCAGTACTTGTCATTTCTTTTTGATTCTAGCCATTTTGACAGGTGTAAGGTGATAGATCGTTGTGATTTTGGTTTGCATTTCCCTTGCATTTGCATCACATGATTAGTGATTTTGAGCATCTTTTCATGTGTCTATTGGCTATCTGTATATTCTTTGAAAAGTCTATTGAGGTCTTTTACTCATCTTTAAATCAAATTCAGATTTTGGGGGGTTGGTTTTTTTTTTGTTTGTTTTGTTTTGTTTTTCTGTTTTTTGGTATTGAGTTCTACAAAGTCTTTTTATATTTTGAATATTAACCCCTTATTGGAGATATCATTTGTGAATATCTTCATTCAGTGAGTTACTTTATTGTTTTGTTGATGGTTTCTTTCACTGCACAAAATCTTTTTATTTTAGTACAGTCCCAATAGCTTATTTTTACTTTTGTTTCCCCTCCCTGAGGAGAGCTATCTAGAAAAATGTTTCTAGACTTAACTAGTAAAAGGCCAATATCAAATAAATTGTTGACTGTGTTGTTTTCTAGGACTTTTATGGTTTAAAATCTTACATTTAGGTCTTTAACCCACTTTAGTTTATTTTTGTGTATGATGTAAGGACGTGGTCCCATTTCACTCTTTTGTGTGTACTGTCTGGTTTTCCTAACACCATTTATTGAAGACACTGTCTTTTTCTCATTGCATATTATTGTCTCCTTTGATGTAGATTAATTGACCATATAAGCATGGGTTTGTTTCTGTGTTTTATCAATTTTGTTCTTTTTTGTGCCAGTACCATACTGTTTTGATTACTATAACTATGTAGTATATCATAAAATCTGGGCTTGTGATACCTCTACCTATCTTCTTTCTCCAGATTGCTTTGGGGTCTTTTGTGATTCCATACAAATTTTAGTAGCATTTTGTTCTAGTTTTGTGGAAAACGCTGTTGGTATTTTGATAGGAATTGCCTTGAATCTCTGGATTGCTTTGGATAGTATGGACCTCTTAATATTAATTCTTCCTGCTCATGAGCATGGAATATATTTCCATTTGTGTCATCTTCCATTTCTTTCATCAGTGTTTTATAGTTTTCAGAGTACAGGTCTTTCACCTCCTTGGTTAAATTTATTCCTAGGCATTTTATTCTTTTTGCTAGCATTGTAAATGGGATTTACTCTTAATTTCTCTTTCTGTTACTTCATTATCATTATATAAAAACACAACCGATTTCTGGGTATTAATTTTATATCCTGTAATTTAGTGAATTCTTCTAATAACTTTTGGTAGACTTCATATGGTTTTAAAGGTTGAATTGGCAGAACTCATAGCTTCTTATATAGAAAAACTCAAGACAGGGTAGTTAATGACTGAAAATCAGACATAAAGTTGTAATTATCAAGAAATCAACAAAATACTATTGAATTCCTATTTTTAGGCCATTAGGATAAGCAAGATGGGCATATAAACATCATGCATTCTTGGTCTCAAGTAGCTTATGATCATGTTTGGGATGACAGGAAACTTACATATGAAAAAATAGCTAGAGGTAGCTCTAACTAAATTTTATTGAGCACTTAATGTCAGCATTGTGGTGAGCTCTTTACGTGGGTTCTGTTCTGAAGTCCCTGAAACAATTCTGCAGTGTATGCCACAACCATCATGATCAGCATTTTACGGATGAGGAAACTGAAGCTTAGGGATTATGTAACTTGCTCAGAGTTTCTAGGCTAGCATGTGGTAAAGCTGGGACTTGAGCTCATGTAACCAGTAAGTGAACAGGACAGAGGAATATTCTTGAAGTTCAGAGCTGGAAAATCACTGTGTACTGGGGAGGTTCCAAAGAGACAGCATTTCAAGAGGAGACCTTAGAAAGCTGAATCTTTTCCATGAATGTCACACTTGAGGAAGCTGGGACATGAAGACAGGGATAACCTGCTGAAAGTGGTGGCCTCTGAGTGGTAACTGTAGGATGGATAAGTAGGGTTCTGACCAGCTTCATGGAGCCAGATGGCGTTCTGTGGAGGAGGGAACAGAAATGTGGTCTATTGATTCACATTCCAATTGTTTTTGGTGGTCTTTTCTTTTCACAAAGAACATTTTGTCAATATCTGGCATGTTTAAAAATGGTTCCAGGATCTGGCAAAGGAGAAAAAAAGGGACTCTTTGGACATGTTTTCACTTGCCACAGTCTGAGGGTTCCTACCCCCATGGGAATCCAGTCAAAGGTGCACATTGCTCCTGTCTGTCTGATGCAGTCTTGTGGACATCAAAAGGTATCAGCCAAGGACAGGCAAGCAAGACTGAAATAAGGCGGGTGCCTGGGTGGCTCAGTGGGTAAAGTGACTGCCTTCAGCTCAGGTCATGATCCCCAAGTCCTGGGATTGAGTCCCACATTAGGCTCCCAGCTCCATGGGGAGTCTGCTTCTCCCTCTGACCTCCCCTCTCATGCTCTCTCACTGTCTCTCTCTCTCTCTCCCTCAAATAAATAAAATCTTAAAAAAAAAAAGACTGAAATAAGGCTACAGCTGAGACAGAAATGAAGTAGAAAACATGGCATACGATCCAAAGATTTGACGCTGAAAAACTCAAGTTTGCAGGGAACCATGCTGTAGTCTCGATCCTCTGTGTTATCCTCGAACAGAGCACAGTTTTATATAGAATGTTTGCTGCAAAACTAGACACAAATAGTTCTGAGGATTAACTTTGAATTTCCTGGATTTGGTGGGCATAAATCAAGGCCTTCATGCTATTTTAACACTTTTTGAAAACAAGGTCCTTATGAATAAATGGCAAAACTGGGTCAAGAAATGCTTTATTCATTAATAAGTAAAATCTAGAACTTGGAGTAATGCTCCCTAATTATGAAATGGGCAGCGCTCTGTACTGTTTTCTGATTGGCTGACATCCGTTTGAATGCAAAGCTTTATTTCACTGCAGAGTCCTGGCATACTTCACACATTAAAATTCTAAGCTGTCTAAGTAGGTGTGAAACTAATTTTGTGTTTATTTTTTAAAACCCACCTATGATCATTTAGGACCATCCACTTCACTTTGGGAGGGCAGCACCCGGTTGTAGGTGGGCCCTGGGAGACAATAAAGGAGAGGATAATTTCTTAAATGGCTTAAACCAGAATATTTATAGTTTCCTGGAATAGTTGTAACTACTTATCCATTTTTCCAGCCACAACTTTTCTTAATAAGAAGGGCTTTGAAAAACCTGCTAAATCTGGGCATAAAAGGAAACAGAAGTTTTCCTAGAGCAGTGGAATTTTTTAAAGTCACATAGTAACCTTATTGATGAAATCAGGAAGAGAGCACTTTCAGATCAGACTTGAGGGCGGTTATTTACAAAACATGGGATTTTCTCAACACACCAGGCACATTCTGCAGGGTTTCCTGCAATATGAAGACACGTACTGTCACTGGTTTCTAATCAAGTCAGACCAGCTTGCAGACTCATCTTCAATGGGGAATGCTAAATGGCATTACCGGCCACTGATTCATTCAGAATCAGCAGGAAGACTCTTTGCAGAGGTCATTTGGCACTTAGAAAACAAAACAAAACAAAAACAAACAAAAAACTCAGATTCATTAGCAGTTAAAGTGGAAAAAAAGGAGTTTATTTTCTGCTTGGATAGAATGTATCTATCTTGGACTAGTCTTCTCATAAAAGCACTTTCTTGTTTATGAATACCTTTAAAACATTCCGTTTAAAAAGGTAGTGCCTTTTTGAACCATGCGAAGTCTGATCCAATGTACATTTTGGAAAAGCCCGATTCACACTGACCATCATTAAAAGCAGTTGGTTTGGTACCTTTACCCCTGGAGATTTAAACTGTTCTGTTGCAAAGGAAGGGTCGCTAACTCAAAATAGACCCTTGGAAGATCTACGACGGAGATTTTTATTCCCCCTCCTCTTTTTTTTTTTTTTTTTTTTTTTTAATTAATCCTCCTCCTCCTCTAAAAAACAAAGTACTGAGTAAAAGAATTCTGGCCACGGTGAGATGTTGGTAGAATAAAGTCTCCCTCTCAGACTGGTGGCCTTCTACGCCCGAGGTCACCATCCCTTCTCCGTGCGGTCTCTTGAACAGAATGCTGACAAGGGGGAAGTGGAGCGGCCCCATGCCTTGCCCTGTCTTCTTCGGGTTGCTCAGCCTGACCAGGGCTCTGCAGCTTCATTTCAATAGTCCTGAAGCACAGCAGTGAAGCTGGGAGACCGTCACTGTTCCACGCTCTGTGGAACATACCGTCTGTTACAGACACGTCAGAAGCATTAACTGTGAATGTGAGGGGCAGGTGTCATAGCTAAATAATGAGATCAATCCTACAGTGAGGACGTGGTATGACATGCAAATCCCTTGTTACTTTCAACAAATTTTACAGGATCTCTCTGCAAACTGCAGAGTATTAAGAAAAATGCCAAGGTATATAAGATGAAAGGTCTTCCTTTAAGAAGTTTCGAGGGCAGGGGATCACACGGCACACGAACACCCATCACTGATGTAAGTGGCAATAAAATAGTTTTGTTTATGCTAAAAAATGCTGTTTTTCCTTTATTAAACACCTATTATCAGCCATTGTAGAAATCATTTTACATGTATTATTTCATTTAATCTCATAGCAATGAGAGGGAGAAGCCCCCCCCCCCCCGCTTTTTTTTGGCTGGTCAAAGCAACAGGAGAGGAGAAGGAATAGAGAATCCTGTAACGGGCTGTCATCAATGAATTGTAAACACCACTGCTCTCAGACCAGCCGGAAGCCGGCGCTGTTAGCCCCATACTGACAAATGAGCAAGCTGACGCTTGGCCAACTTAAGAGATCTAGACAAAGTATGTGTGGCAGGGCTGGGATATCAGTATTGGAACGTCCATCTCTGTCTTCCAAAGCTATGTTTTTAATCACATATTAACCCCGTCTCATATCCCAGTTATTAAGCAGTCCCTCCTGTCTAGATAGTGGTCTAGTTCCTCTTGTCTCTCATAGAATCCTTTCCTTAGGGAATCCTTCCAAAAAGCAGCCTATGAGATTACCCAAGTAAAAAGCCAGATCACTCGGAGCCCAGGAGAATAGAGAGGAGAGGAGACGGCTCCTAGCTGAGACAGGAGAGAAGAAAAGGAGGAGGAGCTTGGGATAAAGTGGCCTAAGAGAGAGAAACTGATACAGCCAGGAGGATGCTTAATAATAAAGGAACCTAGTGGGAATTTAGACAAATAGGTAACAAAACCATATTAAAGTGTGGCTCCATTATAGTGGGGCCTGATCTCCCAATTGCCCTCACAGACCTTTGGGACAGATAATCCTGCTTCTCATCAGCCAACGGATATTAATGGTAGTTCCATATTATTGGGCTAGTCAGGAATGAGTTAATTTAGTTTCTTTCTCTGGTGCTCATCTGTGGGAATTAAAGCATCTGCATTCTACCTATTCTAACATCGGCTTCGGTGTATTTTGGTAAGTTAGGTCTCAGTTTGTATTGCCAGTTAAGGTCACAGCAGTGATGGGGTTGATACAAGGAAGGCAATGCTGTTTGTCTAAGTGTCAGGGGAAAAGGGACTCCCTAAGGGGCGGCCACTTAAAACACTTTCCTGGAAGGATGTCAGGTTCTCATCAGATCATGATCTCTGAATGGACTCTAGGGGCACATACCACCCTCAGGGGACTGACCCTTGGCTTTGTATTTGTGGGAATAAGGAAACATAAACAACAATGTATTGGAGTCCAGTGATCTGCCTGGAAACCTCAGCCTTGTCCATCAGCAGTAACAATATGGCAGTAACAATAATACTGGACCTAAATTTCGGGGTTATTGCAAAGAGTAAAGGAAATAATAGATGTGAAAATACGCTGCAAATGGCAAAGGCTATTCTAGAGGTTGCGACCGCCGTTCTGGATTCTCAGGTATGTGCTTATCTACCCTTCTGGGCTCTAACTGGTGAAGAAGAAACACTGAAATTGAGGTGGGGGAAGCAACAATATGAATGGAGGTCCAATTCTTTCTTTCTTTTTTTTTTTTTTAAGATTTATTTATTTATTTGTCAGAGAGAGAGAGCACAAGCAGGGGAAGCAGCAGGTAGAGGGACAAGCATGCTCCTTGCTGAGTAAGGAGCCTGATGTAGGGCTCCATCCAGGATCCTCGGGTCATGACTCGAGCCAAAGGCTGACACTTAACCGACTGAGCCACCCAGGCATCCTAATGGAGGTCCAATTCTTAAAGTTGTGGCTCCCAAATTAAAGCTTGATCAAAGAATGTGACAAGACCCTAAGGCCAAGCCAAGGAGCCTTCTAATATGAGTCCTCAAAACACAGCCTTGCAACCCTTCTGCAGAGAGAGCTGGATCTATGAAGCAGACTATGGTCTGTGGCACGAGGCGTCCTGGCCTCTCTCTCCAACCCCACAGAAGGCAGACCCGGGGCCCTGACTCCTATGTTCCTTACAAGAAAGAAGGAAAAGAAGAGGCCATGCTTACCCACTATTTGTTCCACGTGACTGGCAGTCATGAGAGAGAGGGTGGCATCTCTCCCTGCTTTTGAGACAAAGAAGTGCCTCCCACTGGGGAGAGGAAGGGCAACCTGATGCGAACGATTTGTTCTTTCCTGCAGAAGCTCAGTGGGGAGGATCTCCAGGGTGGTCTATTCCAGTAGAATGGGAGTGGCCCCCTCTGGGGACTACTGGTGATTTTAACCATTTTGGTGATACTGGATTCCTTTTGAGAATCTGATAAACTGGTGAATATTCTCTCAGAAAAAAAAAAATTCATTAAAATGCATTTAAGGCCAATATTTTTATATAGTTCTAGAAAGTTCATAGACACCATCCATGGATTCTCATTGGAAACTAGAGTTTGAATTCCAAGGCTGTACAAAAGTTACTTGTTAAGAATTTTCCTTATCTGGAAGGAATACCAAAGCCTACTATTAAAATACTGTTTCTCAGAAAGTGAAGGGGAAAAAAAGTTTGTATGTATGTATGTATGTGTATATGTATTTGGGAGAGAGTGCACGCATGTGTGATCGAAATGACCAGCAGAGGGGGAGGGAGAGAGAATCCTCAAGCAGACTCCCCACTGGGCACAGAGCCTGATGTGGGGCTCCATCCCAAATCTCCAGATCATGACCTGAGCCAAAACTGAGTCACCTGCTTAATCCAGGTGCCCCAAAAAGTTGTTTTTAAAATGATTCCTAATGTATCAATGAATTTCCATTTTTCTTTAGTTATTCAGGGGTTTGTTTTGCATATCCTAGCAAACTTTAGCCTACACAGAAGAACACTATGTTTATTCATTTTAAAGTTATTTATTATCTTATCTGAATTGTGGAATATAATACCTTAGGAAATAAATAGCTGTTCACGTTAGTTAATTGAACATTGCAACAGAAATTTATTTTGGAGACAAGTTTTAATATGAGTCCTTATTTTCTTCAAACTGAGTGGTACAGGGCAACTAACTTGATGGAATTTTGGAAGATAATGGTTATTTTCTCCCCTTCAGTCCACTCCATTTTTTCCTACTCTATCCCGAGGCTATCTGTGTCTAGAATGCAGCCTCTAACAATGGCACATGTGTGGCTCTTATAAAAAATGATGAAACAAATGTAGTCTTCCCTACCCCAGCCAATTCTCTGTCAACTTCCCCGCTAAATGTGCTTCTCCACCCCCTGTTTCCACTCCAGCTTGTCCTTGGCCTTGCTCACTTCCACTTTCCTCTTAGAACCCATACACCTGAACTTTGGGCCCTTGAAGTCTACTTTCCAGCCACAGGAAAACAGTAGCCTTCATGGCTGAGTCCCTCATCTTTTAAGATCTTACAATTCCAGAAGAGATCTTGATTTTCACATTGAATAATCCCAAGTTCCATGTCTCAAAAAAAGAATAGGGGAAAAAAAGAGTTTCAAAACAGAATTTAAGGCTCTACCTCTATAGAAAGGGTCCACTTGCCCTTTAAAAGAAGAGCTTGAGGTACCTGGGTGACTCAGTCGGTTAAGCATCTGTCTTCAGCTCGGGTCATGATCTCAGGGTCCTGGGTTCGAGTCCTGCATTGGGCTCCCTGCTCAGTGGACAGCCTGCTTCTCTCTCTCCTTTCTGCTCGTGCTCTCTCTCCCCATTTCTATCTCTCTCAAATAAATAAATACAATCTTTAAAATAAAATAAAAGCATATTCAATAATTCCAGAGAATTAAGGTTTTATAAGGAAGCAAAAACTTGGGAGCACAGTCTCAGCCAATACTCCTTATTACAAAAGGCATTTCTGGGGGAGCCCGGCTGACTCTGTTGGTAGAGGTTGAGACCATTGATCTTGGGATCATGAGTTCAGCCCCACATTGGGTGGGTAGAGCTCCCTAAAAACAAAGCACATTTCTCTGCACATCAATTTCTAAGTCATTTAAGAACAATAGGATTCCTAGATGAATCCTAGGATATTAATTAAAAGTTAAAATACCATTAATAGATTTCTCTAATACTTTTTTTTTTGCAACTTTTATTGTTCATTTAGATTGAAGACCAGTTTCATGTCAGATTATTTTCTCTCTCTCTCTCTCTCTCTTTTTTTTTTTAAAGTCTTTTTTCTCTATCTGAGTAGCTTTGGATCTATAAGATATTTCCTATGAGATCAGAAGACATTCTTCTTTTAGAGACTAGTTGACGTATTCTCGATGGAGTCAAGAGTTGATATTAGTGAAAATTAGTAAATATGGACTGTATTTTCTTCACTGGCTTAAATTTATTTGGAAGAGCATATATTCTGTCTACATTAGCAATTTTTTTTCATTTTCTCTTTCTCCCTCTGGCTATACTCATAGAACAACAATACATCTAGTTGAAAGATGAAAATTTGGACTAGTCCATTTTTTTTAAGTCTTTGTAACATCCATATTTGTTTGATTACTCCTCACATGGATCTTCTAAATATTAGACGAGAATAAAATTATATTAATTGCTTCATTTTATGTTTCATTTTACAAAGGTTTTTTAAATTTAACTTCAAAATAGATATTATTTTCATATTATATAGGTAAGGAAACAGAATATTTGTCTTTTACCCTTTTTAAATATTAGTTTGTCATTATTTTCTTCATGGCAATACTTTATGTATTTTATACCTATACATATATATAAATTTAAAAATTAAGATTTTGTGTGTATATATTTTAATACTAAAAAATTAAGATATGTACACAACATATGTATACACATGGAAAGAAGATAATATAAGCAACTTTATTATAATAATTTTTTTGTTTGTTTTTGAAGATTTTTTTTATTTATTTACTTGACAGAGATCACAAGTAGGCAGAGAGGCAGACAGAGAGAGAGAGGAGGAAGCAGCTCCCTGCTGAGCAGAGAGCCCGATGTGGGCCTTGATTCCAGGACCTTGGGATCATGACCTGAGCAGAAGGCAGAGGCTTTAACCCACTGAGCCACCCAGGGGCCCCAGCAACTTTATTATAATAATTTAACAACTCCTATGAAATGAGCATATTCCTTAAAAATTAACTTACCAATACTGATGTAACAAGAAACAGACAAATCAGAATAGTCCTATAAATGTAATCAAATCCATAATTTAAAACTTCCCTAAAAGAAAACTACCATCCCAGGATAGAATCATCAGGGAAAGATTGATACTTAGGCATCATTAAAATTAAAAACGTCCATTCATTTAAAGATATCATAAACAGATTGTATGTTGACACAGTGTACACACAATCTTTTATATATACATACTTTTCATGTGTGTATATGTATAGACACAATATCTAACTCTTAGAGCCTCTTACCCTCTCCATCTTTGTTTCAGATATTTGTTAACTAAGATATTTTCATTGTTAAGGTTTTTCATGACATTGTAATCTGAACCTATATCCTCTACGACTTAATTACACATTGAATCTAAAATTGAAATAATAGAGTATTCATCATGTAATATGTATAAATTTTTATCTGAAGAACCAAATAGTATAATTTGACACACAAAGAAAGAAATAACTCTGTATCACTAAGTAGATCTCAAACTCAGATGGATTCTTTTTCTTTTGTTTGTATTTCATATCATCAATTGCTTAAAATCATTACTCAAATTCATTTTCTTTCCATTTGAATGATAACTTTTTTATTGAGCTTTTCTCCCAGCTGAAGTTTTCAGTTGCCTCTATGTTTGTTGACATAAGAAACATGCTTGTGTCACTAAGAAATTTAAATTTTTTGATCATGCCATTTGTCTTGAAGTTATTCTAGAAATTCTGCTATTTGGAGTTCTGACTTCTGGTTCTAATTTGGTCTAACTCATTTATGGCCTTGCTATATAAATCCCAGGATTTATTTGCATTGTATTCTTGGATTAAGTCTTCTCTGTCCTGAAACATATTTCTTTTTCTAAGATGGGTGTCACCCTGGGAACATTTTATACTTTTCTGTAGAACATCATCAACAGTTTTGTTGTTGTTGTTGTTGTTGATTTTTTTTTTGTAGTTTTTTTTTTTTTTAGAAAGATACAAAGAAAAGATACATAGAAAAAAACATAGAAAGTTGGGTTTCTCAGGCCTTTGTATATTAGGTAATATATTTATTTTAGCCTCTTGTTTATTGTTGCCTCAAAGTGAGCAGAATCAATCTCCCATGCAAAATCAGTTTAAATGTTGAAATCGATGTCATACATAGAACAACATAGTGTGAAACATTTATTACTCACATAATGAAGATTTCTGGGGAGATTAGGATTACAGGTACCCAAACCAGTTAGAAATGGCTTAAGTGAAGGTTACAGAGTAAGGTCAGAGGGAAGGTACGAACTTCTTGCCATTGCTGAGAGAGGTAGTACATGGTCCTTTTTATAGGTTTGCCTGAATGTGGGGCAAGTGAGAGAGAAAGAAGGGTAGAGATAGAAAACTCTCAGGGGTAAAATACCAAGAGTGGAATTGGACTCTTATCATATCCTTGTACTCAAATAACAGTTCATCAAAATGTACAACTTTACATTGAAAATCATTTGCCTGTAAAACCTAAAATATACTGCTACATTTTCTAAGAGCATCTTCTGATGATGACAGACTGATGAGAATTTCTTTATAGATGAAATGCTTTTTTTCCTAGAAGCTTAGTAGATCCATTCAGTATTCTGAGAATTCTGAAGCTCCACTATAAAATGCTAAGGCGTAGGTATTTTTTCCACTCATGTTTGACACTTGGAATGGTTCTTTTCATTTTGGCATTTATGCTGTATTTCAGTTCAGGGGAAAAATTAATTTCTCTCTATTTTAAAAAAATTTATTCTCTCATTTGTTTTCTCTTTTCTCTCTGGAGATCTTACAGGGCCAGGTTTCATGCCCACTGGATTTATCTTCTATTTCTCTGAACTGTTAGATTTATATCTCTGCTTTTTGTCTTATAATCAGAGAAACTGATTTTACCTCCATCCTTTAGCCCTATTTTTAAAAATTTGCCAGTGTTATGTTGCAATCATGAGAATTCTTTCAGGTTACCTGATTCTTCCCTTTTCACAACAATGTGTTCTTGTTTTCTGGATGAATTTCTTATTAATCACTTTGAGGACCTTGTATCAGTTATAAGTGTGTTTGGTGATGAGCAGTAGAGAATCCAACTACCGTACCTTGGTTAACAAGGGTGTTTATTTGTCCCTTGAGGCGAGAATCTGGGGATAGGCAGACTGAAGTTGATTTAGTAAAGAAGATCTCTCCATTTTTGGGCTCTGCAATGTTTAACATGCTTATCTCTAAATGGTCATAAGAGAACTACTAGCCTTTTAGGCATCTTTTCAGGTTCCAAACAAGAAGAGATAAAGACAAAAGGCTGAACTGAATCTATAGATTTTTTTTACCTAAAGGTAACTATTTTTAAAAATGGCCTTTAAGGCTAAATGGGTGGGAGAAAAACACACAAAAACTCCCCAGAAAGTTCTCAGTGACTTCTATTTATAGATCACTGTCCAGAATTGGGCCACATGGCTACCATAGACCAATCATTGGAAGGTTTTTAAAAGAAGGAATTGCAAATGGGATTAAGTCAACTAAACAACAGTGTCTACCAAAGATACTAATTGGAATTTTAATAAATGTTCTATTCTTTGAATTGTCCCTCTTTTATACGACTGCTATTTCTCAAATAACTAGTCATACTTGGTGCTACCTGTACCTAAAGAACTAGATTAAGTTTTGCCTTTTTTATTTCAAGTTATTTTTCTCATTTATGTGTTTGCCATTTATGGTAAAGTTAAGATTTTTAAAAATTTGTCATGTTATGCTAGCTTTTGTCAGTTTGAAAACTTTATTACTTTACTATCTTAGATGTTGCAGCTATAATAATTAAAATTCCCTAAGTCCTATATGGGGAAAACTTCTGATTTTACCTTCTTACCAAAGCTAGCACTCTCTTTAATTAAATGGAAATTGGTCAGGTCTCTACCATGTACCTTCTCCACTCTTCACTGTGGATGTGTAATCTTGGTTCCTATTTGACTCTGGATCTTTGCCAAAAAATTTGAAATGAACCAGAACGCTCATTTTCAAAAGTGTGCAAAAAGTTTAACTTAATGTTTGTTTTCATTATTTTTCTTTTTTCATGGACTTCTGGGAAGAATCTGCTTTGGGTTTGAATTCTGAGGGAAAGCGAGGAAAGAGAAATAAAAATATCATGGAATTGGGCCAAAAGAATAAAAAAGGTAAAGGTGTTCTTATTGAAAGTTTCGCTTCCTTGAATTAGTATAGTTTTACAAGTACGGGTATTGATTTTGTTTTTATTATCTTTAAGCTTTGCTAGTTCATAAAATCTGCAGAAGTAAATTTTTAAAAATGTATAAGGAAGATACTGGATTAACTGTACACTTAATAATAAGACAGGGACTGGGATATAATTGAAGGTGGAGTGTGGGAGGAGAGAAGAGGGTAGATATAAGAGAAGCAAGCTCCAACATTTTTGAGCCTTGCTAGAAGGTGGGAAGAGAAAAAAAAAATTAAGATGATCTTGATCATATATTAGGCTTTTAGGTTAGCAAACATGTATGCCTAAGGTATTTGAATGAACAGTTAGACTTTGAAGTGTTTACCTAAGTGGTGAAGACTGTATGAAGAATTCACCAGGATATGGTACCTATACAGTCTGGATTAAGATAGTTTTGATTTTGTATATATTCTTTCCAACAAAATATTTTGTTAAATATAACTAATTACATTTAATGTACATTCGCAAAAGATGTTACATAACAATATTTATTTTAAAATATTTTCTCAAGTTACGTACACATAGACCAAGTGACTACTGGGAGAAAAAAAAATGTGAAATTATGTTCCAAAGATTATTCAAGTTCACTTGACAGCAGAGGTGGAATTCAGAAAGTGGAAGAATTAATGTTTGAGTAAATACTTTGTGTTAGCAACATAGGAAGCCATTTATATACATCATCTTTTTTTTAATCTTATAACTTTCAAAGTATTATCTGTATTTTATATATTTATATATTTCTTATCTGTATTTCTCTGATAAGAAATCTGAGAACTTAAGTAATTTGTTCAAAGTCAGAGTTAGGTCAAGAGGTATATGAATTTGCTAGGTACAAAATACCAGAGGCTGAGGGTCTTAAACAACAGAAATGTATTTTCTTGTATTCTGTCTTGCATTCTAGAGACTGGTAGTCCAAGATCAAAGTGTTGGCAGGATTAGTTTGTTTGTTTGAGACCTCTCTTCTTGGCTCAAATGCTGTCTTTTTCTGGGGGACTTCTCACCATATTCTCACATAATCTTTCCTCTGTCGGTACATACCCCCGTGTCTTCATGTGCGTCTAAATTTCCTCTTATATGGACACCAGTCAGATTGGCTTAGGGCCCATCCTAATGGCCTCATTTTAATTTGATCGACTCTTCAAATGTCCCACCTCCAAATACAGTTATATTTGAGATACTGGGGATTTGGACTTCAATATATGAATTTGAGGGGGATGAAATTTAGCTCATAACAAGGGGACAATTGTACTAGAAATAGCGAAATGGACATCAGCCATGAAGACTTTCCTCCTTCTCTGGTCTTGCAGTGTCCTGGAATATAGAGGGAACACATTGCTGGAGGGCATTGATTGTCAACCATTTATCCAGCATAAGTGTAGCCCAAATACAGAAATGGGTTGAGTCGATATGGGTAGAGAGTATACTAGACTCAAAAACCTTGTGCTTGAACATTTAGTCCAGGAGAAATCTAGAAAATATTTAGTCTGAGCTCCTCACTTTACAAAGAAACAAAAGTCCAATTGTGAAATGACTTGCAGATATCATAAAATGGGTGTTAAGAGAGCTAACATTTTTATAAGCTTGTTGTGTGCTATTCTCTGAGAATATATTCAGTGAATAAACATATACATTTGTGTGTACTAGATATATAAATATAGCTTTTAAAAGTCTTCTAGTCTTTAAAATGATATTTCCAATTTACTGATGGACAAAAAGTCCTGCAGCTGAGATTTAACTTTTTTTTTTTTTAAGATTTATTTATTTTACAGAGAGGGAGTAGGAGGGGAGTGGCAAAGGGAGAGGGAATCCCAAGTAGACTCCTTGCTGAGCACAGATTCTAAGGTGGCACTTGATCTCATTGAGAGAGAGTGCATGGGGGGAAAGGCAGAGGGAGAGAGAGAATACCAAGCTCGCTCTGCTGAGCATGGAGCCTAAGGTGGGGCTCAGTCTCACCACCCTGAGATCACGACCTGAGCTGAAATCACAAGAGTTGGAGGCTTAATGAACTGAATTACCCAGGTGCCCCAGCCTTGGGAATTTTTTGATCAGTAAAATGGAAACAATAATGACTACTTTCACATGCCAGTTTAAAGATTAGAAGACAGTTTTAAATATATTAATATAATCTATATAATTATATAGACATACACATCCATAGATATAGGTAGAGATAGATGTATGGTCTCACAGGGAAGAGTTCACAAAATCTCCGGAGGGGAGATAATCTATCTAAAACAATTCAGACTCTCACATGTGATAACATGCTAACTGACATAAAGGAAAATCCCTCCTTGTCAGTTATTTTCACATCATAGTATAGCCCTGACAATTACAATGTGATGTGACTGAAGACCTTGGTAACTTGATTTCATTTTGTTTCGTTTGTTTGTTTTGTGGGCAGAGGAGCTGCTGCTTTAAAGTTCTGCAGCCCACCCCTCTCCCCAGGTGGTTTAAAGAAATTGTGGTTGATGGAGCCAGTGAAATTCGTCATATCTAAATCTATTTTTCTCTGCGAACAGGATCAATAGTCAATGGGTACCAACTGTGTCTTTTTCCCTGAGACAGGAAGAACTTGCTTTGTTGAGCCTTGCAAGCCTCTGCTCAAGTCCCAGCTCCTTCTCTTGAAATTGGGCCTATAGGTGGCAGCAACTGTTAGCTATTGAGCTTGGGTGACACGTGCCAAAAGTTCTCTTGAAATACTTTGAATAGTTTAAATATTCTTGGATACTTGAAAATGAAATTTTCTCTAGATAAGAAAGTGAAAGGTCAAATTTGAGTTGTGACTGTTGAATGATTCACACAATATAGTCAACATTCAATAGATTAAGAAGTTGCAGTGCCTGAAACCTGTATTTTAGAAGTTTAAGATGTGATCATGGTTGGGTTCAGTCTTTACGTTTGTGGCTGCTGTGGTCAGATTGCTTATCCTTGGCTCTCCATGGTTTTGTGTAAAATGGATATTTGAACCTTAATATTCTCCCTTCAGTTCCTCTGTGCTGATCACTCAATAAAAGGTGAAATTTCAATTCATGTACTATTTTACACAATGAATGTGCCCCAGAAACGTTGAATGCAATTCAAATTTTTGCAAATCAAATAACGCTTACACGCATAAAGCAGCTTTTACCTTAAGGGTAACTTTTAGGGAAAATCCTATTGCATTTTGAGCTATATCATAGGAACTTCTTTGGAGGGTTTGGAATTTTGGTATTTTGTTTTCCTAGATGAGGGACACCTGTATCTAACAATTCTTTCCAACAATCCATTAGGTTCTGGGACAGTGGGGGCAATATGGACTTTAGCTGGATGTCTGTAGGTGATTGCTACACCATATTTTGGCATGACTAACCTGAAACACATTAATCATCCTTAACTGGTTTATATAACTTGCGGCTCAGTCTACTGAGGACACGGTGGTTGCATCAGCCCCGTTTCAATGAGCTGGACCTAGTCTTTGTGTTTCCTCATTCTCAAGAGAACTAAAAGTAATGCTTTTCCACTCACTAGGCCTCTCTCAATGCCCTGAGATGTCATACTGAGCAGAAGACTAGCTGCTTCTAACACAGACCTTTGACTACCCAGCAAAACCAAGTGTCTTTGACTTTCTAATTTCCAAAGGGAATTTCTTTTATGTGAATTATTTAGTTGGGTTATTTTCTATTATGCAAAGAAAATGTCTAGTTTTCCTTTGCTGTCTTGACCGATTTGAAGGGAAAAAGAAATGGCATCACTTTGGGAACCCAAGTTTTAATGCATGCCAACAGTGAAACTAACTGAACCAGAGCTGAAAATAAAACATAGTTTGGAAGAGATGTATCGATAGCATAGATGTCCAATAATTTGAGAAAAACGAGGTTTGGCCTTTTTATGTTACAACTCTGGCAAGAGGCATAAATTTTGATTTTAAGTAGATGGCTGAAGCTGAAATTGAACGGGAACAACTGAACATTGAACTGGAGGTTACCTGAGATAAAAACCAAAGGGTTAACTTCCTCCTTTGGGATTAGTCTGCAATGAATCTATTAGAGTTTTTTGTTTTGGTTTGTTTTCTTGGGGGAGGGAGCGTGGTGGTGGTGGTGGTTGTTTTTTGAGTGTGCTCTATGGAGGAGAAGAGGATATAGAACAGATACATAGACATCGACCTACAAAAGCAATGTTTTTTATAGTCGAATCAGCTATAACCCGTCTAGAATCCTAAGCAAAAGTTACTAGGTGCCTCAAGAGAATGTGTTGGAAAACAAAAGTATCACATACCTTTTAGGGCACTGCTGAGGGAAGAGTCTAACACAAGGCAAAGGTGGAGAAATGAAAGAAAGGCAAAGAAAGTGCTTCAAACAGATAGGCATTTTCTACAGAGAACTTCCTTGTTGTCCTTGCACTTGAAAATACAGTATACTGTGTTTAATCCTTTCATCCTTATCTTTCAAGATAAGGATTTGTCCCAATGATTATTTTATTATTGTTTCAAAGCTTATATAAAATGAAACAAGGCATAGCTTATATATAAGATACATATTTATATATACATATTTTAAATATGTAATACTTAAATGTATGTATATTTAAGGATACTGCCTTTCTACTTTTTGACTTTAAGCTTTAGCATCACTAGATAATACCTGTTTCTCCAATAAACTTGGTCTGTTTCTATGCACAAAACAATATTTAGTAGAATCGGTACTTAATAAACACTTAAATTCCAGATCCATCTTTCCTTTGTAACACATAGGCTTCTCTTGTATCCTTAGACTCAGTCTTCATTATAAATTCCCTATACTCGGTGCATATTATTGATGCTTTTCTCCTTTGCCTTAAGTTGGGTAAACTGCAGGCACTTGGTCCACAAAGAAGTATCTTAGGAGATTCTAGAAAATAATTGCCCTTTGGAACCTCTGTGATTTTGAGGAAAAAAAATAGAGTGCCTCCAGGAAGGCCAACCCCCTTTCCTAAAAATAACCCCATTCTCTGTATTATTTTCTGGAGTCCACATTTTAAAATTCCTTCTTCTTACACACGTATACACCATCAAATTAAGCTGTGATTAACAGTACTATGTCCCATAAAAGGAATCTTTTCTCTGTAGATTAGACTAATCATAAGGCTTCAGCTTTATATATTTAATGTCAATTTTTAGGGGCACTTGGTGGCTCAGTAGGTTAAGCCTCTGCCTTCAGCTCAGGTCATGATCTCAGGATCTTGGGATCCAGCAAGGGCTGCAACAGGCTTTCTGCTTAGCAGGGAGCCTGCACCCCCCCCCCACCCCTGCTCCCGCCTGCCTCTCTGCCTACTTGTGATCTCTGTCAAGTAAAGAAATAAAAATCTTTTTTAAAAATATTAATTTTTAGAGAAAAATGTCCAGGATGATTGACCAAGGCCCATCGTGGCAGTCTCTGCATGGCTGTCGTGATTGTGTACTAGTAGTTGCTCAATAAATACTTGTTGAATGAATGAATCATTAAGAAAATTACTAGAGTAAATTGAATGGTTTGATGGGATACAATGTCTAGCTTCTTCTAGCATTGAATTAATTTGTTTGATCCATACACTCTATTATTATGACTTCTAATTAAGTTCCTTAATTTTCTAGGAAACAACTTCTGTGCCGAGTCACTCGTCAGTACTTTGGCACCGTGACTAGATTAGCAGCCATTTTCTCTTCAACATGCATCAAACCTACCTCTAACCCAAGAAAGAATTCTTTCATAGTTGCCTCACTCTTGAGTGCTCTAAGGCATTACGAGTTTTTGCTGTCTACTTGAACAATTGATAGTAGTCCTTTGAAGTAGAGCTTTGAACAAGAGATAAGAAATAGTAATCTAACCGTAGCCTATGCTGATAGTCGACAGGACCATCTTGCTATTCAAGCCATTGAAGATTGTTAATCTCACTCAGAATTATGTTGAAACCATAGAATATGCTTTCTAATTTTCAACTTCCCTTCCTCTCCTTCCCTTTGGTATCCTTTATTTTTGTTAAGTTGTGGTGGCAGGATATAAATACAAAAGAGAGTGGTATTCTGTATCTCTCCTCTTTCTCGTGGGCAGAAACAAAGTAAGGCCAGAGTGTCAATGCATGTGCCTTTCTTTGAGATTAAACAGTTTCAAACGAGAATCTCACCATAGATGTGTTCTTTTTAAGAAGTGTCAGTAGCAAATATTGGGAATGTTTTTCTTGAGTGGGAGGGACATTTGACAGAAGGTACTGCTATTCATACTAAGACTGATATTGTGCCACTTACCAATTCAACCCAGATCTGGGACGTGACAAGAGTCATAGCCATTGAGTATCTATTCCTGCATTCTAATGCTTCAAAGAGTCTTGAGACGAATTCTCAGAAATGAGCTAAATAACCAGAGGAAAGTCTGTTACTCTTAAAAGGTTTATCTGCCCCTGTACTCTCCCCTCATTTGGTCTTTACCTTGTCCAGGAGAAAACTAGTCAAAGAGCTCATTTAGAAACATTTTCATTCTGTCCAGACTGGTTCAAACATTTCCCCAAAACTTCTTTCTGGACCAATCTGGTTTTTCTGCCAAGAAACTTACCCTCACTGCTACTCTGTTTCCTGGGATTTGGACACGAGCTATTGATGGCTTTCTGTGGTTTTCTCTCTCTTCATGTCTCCATGTTGAGGTTACTCACCTTAATAAATCTAAGTTATTTCACTCTGTGAAATGTCTTGGTTCTCATTGTTGAGAAGCAGAGCCAGAGGGAAAGGCAGCTCAGGTCCCATTACTCAGGCAGAGGCTTGGGACACCCCCAGTGGCTCCCTCCAGGTCCCCCTACCCCACCAGGGGGTATGGCAGCAGGTTCCTGAAGTCAGACAATGTATTGTCCTGAGGATTACACCGATCAGTTCTAAGTCAGTTAGGTAACAGGAGCCCTTTCAATGGTGTCCTTAGATTCTGTCAGGTTGACTATTCAAATGCCGGTTTTTGGGATCCCCTCCAGCATTCCTTAATGTAATCCAGGCACGTTATTGCAAGTTTTATTTGAGAAGGGGCTACTTACTTGTCACTTAGAATATTTTCAGTTTTAAGTCAAAACCTTAGTCAAGGCGGGAGAAAAAGAAGAAAGCAAAAGAAGTGAGAGAATATGGTGTAAATTGGAATTGGTGGGGGGAGGCAGAAAAGCCCAGAACAAAACGCAGTAGTGTATCAAATGCCAAACGTACATTAAGTGCACGTGTGCGCTGGGGGATGCAGTTTCTGTTTTGTTTTACATAGTAACTGTAATGATTTTGTGCTGTTTAGTGTTTTGCTTTTTCCAAGAACTACTAAGATCCATGAAGTCAAAAGCAAGGGAATATAGGCAAGAGTGCAGGTCTGAGCTGTTCTTGGGGCTTGGATCCGTGCTTCTGTGTTCCAGCTCTCATGGGGAGGGAGTGCTATAGACTACTGGGGCATACCCAGTTTGCCATTTTAGAGGGTTGGCCTGGATGCTGTTAAGAAAAGAGACAAATTCCTGGGTGCTAGGGGAGAGGCGATGGCTCCAAATGAGTCAACTGTGATTGCTGCTAGAGGACGAGACTCAGCGGCCTCTCAGAGGTGTTCAGAACTCGGGGTACAGGCGGAGGAGAAGAGGTTTTAAAAAAAACGGTCATTGGACAGTATCTTTTAAGTAAATATGAATTGTTGAGTTTGGGCAGAATTTTGCCAGACTTTCCTTTCGTATACACATTTTTTTTTTTAAGCGTCTACCTCGATTGGTGTCTGACACGTTGTTACGAAGATCTAAGAAATGGGATTTTCATTTCTCTTTTTCTATAGCTTAAAGGCCTTCTCATAAGAATTGAAGCCTAAAATTAATCAATTTGTGAATATCCTAAAAATGGAAGCACTTTGAAGAATGTACCCCCCCCCACACATGCACACTCTATTTTTCTGGATAGTTAGTCTTCTTTGCAGTTAAAAATGTCATTAGGATAAAACATAGATACTGACTTTGCTTTGGAGTGCTGAGTTAACCCTGGTGAATTATTAGCTAAATAAGATGGTTGAAAAAAAAAATGGAGACAGTGAGAGGCAGGAATATCTTTAACTCTCAGCTGGTCCAAGTTATACAATCCTGCTTCTAAAAGTGTCATTCATTCTGAATTCTCTCAGATGACCCCAAAATAGATAATCCATCTCTGATGCTATTTACTGTGGCTATTTTCATTCTCTGAGTGCAACTTTGTAGCACTTAAGAATAATAATACTTCCCTCCCTCAACGCTATCTTCAGGACTTCCTGCCAGTTAGAGACTTTCTACATCCTCCCCCGCTCCTCCCTTCTGGCTTCTCCCAGCTGTTGGAGTCGGCTCATGCTGCTGCCAGCTTCCACACTCTCCCTGGAGAAGTGGCCTCCTCTCCAGGTCGCCATGGGGCAGGCGGGCACAGGTGCGCAGCCTTATTCCGTCTGAGACAGCGTGGGTCCACATCCACATCCATGTATTTCTTTTCCTCGCAAGTAGCTGTTAAGTTGTGAGTTCTGTTTCTGAAAGTCAGGTTTTGAAAGTAAAGGGAAAAAGGAAACGCTTGAGCTAAAAAGACTCTGGAGAAGGGAGCAGGAGCGGTTGCTATGCGCTTTGAAACACACACACACACACGCGTGCGTGCGCACACACACACACACACACGGACAAAAGGATAAATTGAAAAAGAATGCAGCAACCCCTGCTTGTTTAGCAGTCCGGTCAGCCCCACAGAGGAGGAAGTGCCGCTTTGTTCCAAGCTAAAGCCTTGTTTGCTTGTTCATTGTCTTCCAGGGTAAAATCGGGGGGAAATTCACCTGTCTGATGTAAAGTTAAACTACCGGCTTTAATGTGACTGCATGGGAACTTGGGTCTATTAATGAATACAACATACCCTCTTTGATTTGAAAGCTTTCACCCTGCTGAAAAGATTCAAAAGGCATCGCTTCCTGCACCAGCGCAATTCCTTTATCCGTCTCAGTGGTTCACCCCTCGCCGGCTGCTGTATCTCATTAACAAGCATTTGACCACTGCAGCCGGCCTGGGAGTGTGTTGACACTTGAAAGGCCCAGGCAGGCGTGGGCAGGCCATCAGCTATGGCAACAGGAAACTGCCCCGGAGACAACACTGAGAAAACAGCAGCTGCAAAAGCCAGAGTCAGAACAGACATAAAGGGTTGCCTATATCCACGTCAGGCTGGGTTATCGGTGCGTGCCTGTGGGTCTGAAGTCACACGTCCATTCACTATATTTATGGGACAGGCCGGTTGCTATCAACATGTATCAGAATCTAGACTTGCTGACAACCCGGAATAATTTTTTGACTTGCAATGTTCTCAAACCTTAGGTTTCAAAAATCTTAATCTCCTTCGAATACGTGGTCTTGCTGATGTACATAAGAATGGTCACTAGAGGCTTAAACTTGATATCCGCGTTCACGCTGGTGAAGTCATGTGTATAATCACAAGTATATATACCTGAATCTGTATCCATTTTTCATGCTACCACCCTATTTTTCAAAAACAGATCAACTTGTAAAACTGCCATATTAAAGATGTAAGATTTCTCGAATAGTCTTTGGCTCAGGAATCAAACTGTGATAATTTTGTGTAGAATAAGAACGACCAGCTGTATAGAGATAGCTCATAAAGTTAAGTGGGATAATCCACATGTATAATTATAATTTAAATGCTTAAATTAATCAAATGTATTTACTAGTCATTGAATTGTGGGCAATGAAGTTCGATACCCCTGAATCAGTTCCTAATGGTTGTGTTCATGGCATCAGAGGGCTCAAAGTACAGACACCAATTAGACTGTCTCATGCAACGTTTGGAGCAGGTATTTCTCCAAATCTAGTGTGTCCACGTTCAAGCCCACAAAAGCATTTTGAGAGGGTGGGTAAACTATAGTTCAAAATCTCAAAATAAAGTTTGTTATCCATAAGGAAAATGACCCTTTTCAAAACCGGGAAAAGAGGTGATACCATATTAGGTGAAGGAAGAAAGCTAAATGATAAAAGACACTAATACAACATGTTACAAGTGAAGTTAATTGTTGTTCCAAGACCATACATTATTTTCCTGTCATCATCAGTACAATAGACTATTAATAATAATTATATCAGTGGGTACTAATATCTTTTTTTAATAATTTAGATTTGCTTAGCCCATTATGTACATAGAGCGCATAAAACTACCCTAACTTACATTGTTACTCTAAAATGATCAGATAAAAAAAATGTGAACTTAATTAACATTGCTGATTAACTTTCCTATTCTTTTTCTTCCACCTTGTATATTCCAGGGAAGAAAAAAAAATGCACCACCCACCCGTGGAAATTTGTGTTCTTGACAATATGTAAATTTAGAAATATCTTCCTGATGGTTATTAAAAATATTTCCATTTGACTTCAGTTTTTCCATGGCAGTCATATTGGGTTACATTCATGTTTAATAGGCAGGTGGATATCCAGGCTCTGGAAACAGGTATCTTGGGAGTAACTTCCAGTTCTGCCATTTAGCAGCAAGGCAAACCTTAAGTAACTTAACTTTGTGCCACACTCAGACCCCCAGTTTGTTGAATGGGAATAAGATTAACGTACTTATTCATAGGGCATTAGAAGCACCAGATAAGTGTGGATCCACACATACAGTGCCTATCACTGACTAAGCACTCAATAAATGTTAACTATTTTTATTAACATCAACCCTTTTCCCACTATATCACCCTCTTCCTCTCTACACTATTGTATATTTCCATAGAAATTATTGTAGCTTATGTTGTTGTATGTGTGTTGACTTGCTTATTTTTTTTTTTAAGATTTTATTTATTTATTTGACACCACAGAGAGAAATCACAAGTTGGCAGAAAGGCAGACAGAGAGCGGGGGGAAGCAGGCTCTCTGCTGAGCAGAGAGTCTGATGCAGGACTCGATCCCAGGACCCTGAGATCATGACCTGAGCCGAAGGCAAAGGCTTAACCCACTAAGCCACCCCAGCGCCCTGACTTGCTTATTTTATAATAAAACCCTTCCCCTATCTTTTCCTACTCTCAGATACAGACTCATGAATATAAGCTCTATGAAATAATGGACCTTATCTGTCTTGTTTATAATCGATTCCCTAAAGCCTAGTACACAATTGGCATACACTAATGGCTCAATAGATTTTTTTGAATCTTAAATACTAAATGAATGAATTTCCATAGCTCTAGGCTCAGAGGTTTAAAAGAAGAAGAAGAAGAACAACAACAACAACAACAACCCCCAAACAAAAAAACAAGAATGAGTTTTACAAATTAATCCCATAATGCTTGATGTATACAGATCTAGGGACAGGATGAATACTTATTCAATGGATGTCTATATTCCTCTATATTATAAGATTGATGCCAGGACCCTAGAAAACACCTTGATAATGTTGCTGTATTCAGTTCTATTGGACTGATTCCAAGTTCCTGTCCTGTTTAACTTGTCTTCTAATCTTATCTATAGAATAAGTTGTTTATATACAGGGCCCATAATATACAACCTTATTACACACTGACATGATTTCACAGTGTTGTTTGGAGTTTGTGTGAGTTGAACTTTTATTTTTTGGTAAAAATATTATTTTTTCTAGTAGAGAATTGGGGGATTTGAGGATAGTGGAAATGATGACACCAAAAAGGAGAAAAAGCCTGATACCTGAAGGACCATTGGGATAAAGTAGGAGCTCCAGCAGTGACGTAGAGGCTGATCTTGAAGCCTTAACCACATGGAGACCCAAAAGTGATAACCTCAACTCTGTAGATGTTGGGCCGCAGTCTGCCCAGGGCAGGGACAAACGGTGAGTTTATGGGATGGATATCAGATTTTTCAGAGTTGAAAAATGTCCAAATCACCCACAAAGCACTGTGATGAGCTCCAATCTGATACTTCCCATCAGTCCAGCTTAACTCAGACTCAGTGATCTACAACAGAATTAACCCCATTTTAGCATTAATTGACTTAAATTTTATCTTTTTATAGGTTCACTCACACCTAAAATCTCCCCCATCCCCAAGACACCCATTGTGATTTGGAACTACTGTATATGCCGGACACTGTTCTGGGATGGCATACGCTGTCTCATGGAATCCTTGCCACGATCAGTATTTTTATCCAAGATGATGGTACAGAGCTAGAGGCCAGTTTGGCCACTTTCCTGAGGTGATTAGTGGGTATGCCATTTGAACTCAAGTAATGAACTTTACAATTTCTTTCATTACATCTTGTTGTCTGTGGAATGTCTAAAATTGCTTTAAATAATACAAAGAGGTTGAGTCATTCCGATGCTTTATATTTCAGAGATAGCTTTTTAAAATGTCCCAAAGATGCTGGTTCCTATGAGAAACTGAGTGTCAATTAAGGCATTGACCCCCAGGGCAGCAGCTGAAAGTATGTATTGGAAACTTTGTGTGTCATCCCTATGAAGAGAACAGGAAAGAGAGGAGGAAAGTGGGCAGGAACGAAAAAGACCAAGTTGCTCTAGGTTTGCAGGCACATTTGGGATCTGAAGAATGTTAGGTCTGTGACAGGATAGTGAGGTATTGTGGCAATAGCTTCCTACGTCACTTCTGCAGAACCTTCCAAGGGCTTCCCCAAGGAACTCAACCCCACAGTTTGTCCTCTCGTCCCTTCACACCCCCTTCACGTCCCCTTTACAAGTCACCCTCTCTAAAATTTCCCTTATATTTCAAGTGCTCATCTCCTCCTTCCCTTCTTTGCATGCATTTGTTCCTTAACACTTATCACTACTAACAAATGATAGAGTTGACTTTCTTTTTTACCTACTACCTATCCCTGGAATTTAAGCTTTTTATGAAGAGGATTTTTGTTGGCATTACTAACTATTATATTCCTGGTGTATGAAAGAGGGCATGACATATAGTGAATGCCTTTTTAAAAAATGTGTTAATTATTAAAATTTTAGTTGCCCAAGATGTGGTAGATTGAAAAAGTGGCCCCAGTTAGTGGCTTCTCTGTACCCATGCCCTTTGTAATATGACTTTGCTGCAACTGTATTTTCCCACTTTTAGAATTTGGGCTTTATTGGTGTCGGTTAGTAGGTTGGAACAAATATGACATTGTGCTTATTCCCAGTCTGGCCCTCAAGAGGTGATGTATACCTTTACAATTCTTTTGAAACTCTGCCTCTACCATGAGGACAAGTCTGGGCAAGCCTATAGGAAGATAAAAGTAGCAAAAATGTCTTCTCTCAGTTGAGGTCATCCCAGAGTGACCAGCCCCACCCAACCCACCACTGATCACAGATGCATGAGCAAGTCCAGTTAGGATCAGTCAACTTGACCTAATTCAGCAGAGCTACTAGTGGACTCAGACTCAAACAAAAAAATATTGATACATGCCACTGACAATTTTTGTTACTTGTTATGCAGCATTGTTGTAGTAATAGCTAACTGATACATAAAATCTCTCAGCTAGTGAGTAGCAAGAGGTAAGATCTAAACCCAGATTCTGTCTCCAGCATCTGTAGTCTCAACCACTATGTGAGTTCCGCCTTTAGGAGCATTCACAGTCTGATAGAAAAAAAGAAAATATAAGCAAATGGAGTGCATTTTGATAACTGAAATAATACAAGCCCTGTTTAGTTAGACTGAGAGAATAAAGTACTTAATTCTGTCTGGAGTGGAGAAAGCAAAGAAAGTAGATGACCAAATACAGTGCCACAGGTGCGTTATCATCAAAGTGAAATTTAGGTAGAGTTATCCAGGTACACAGGGAAGAAGAGGACTCGGGAAGGAGGGATTAACAAAAAACCCAGTAGCTTGTTTGGAAAAAGCTATGAGGCTCAGTGTCATGGAAGGATAAAGTATGAAATTGGGAAATGCCAGACTTGAGTTTGGAGAGGTAGATAGTGTGTCCAGATTATTGTATGCAATCCTGAGGAGCTTGCGTTGAATTCTATGCAAAAGAGTATCATTAAAAGCTTTGCAGGTAGGAGATGCTACAATGAGACTTACGTTTGGAAAAATCAGTCTGGCAGCAATCTGCTAAGTGCATTTGGAGGTGGCTGAGATTGAAAGGAGGTGGAGACTCTAGTGGCCATTATAATATAGAATTCTGGAAATACAGAATGATAGTGATAGTGGAAGATGGAGATGAGGCTACAACACTACTTACTGGGGACAGAAAGAAAGAAAGGTTTTCTGAAGAAATGAATTTGAATAGATTCTTGAAGAACAGACAGACTAAAACAGTAGGAACAGGGGTGAAATTATTCCAGGTTCAAGAAATACCACAGATGAGGTCATAGAAGTAAGGAATTACGGATTGTTCTCAGAAATGGACTATAACCTGTCTTGTAGGTAGAGACATTCACCTGAAGCCTAGAATACAAAGTTGATTACTATTAGGAAGGAAGGAAGGATATGTAGAATCATAAAGTCCCAGAATATTAGAGCTGAAAAAGATCAACAAATTGAGTTGAAGCTATAATATGTAAGGTCTTAAAAATCAGACTAAAGGGAAATGAATTTAGTGGTCCTTTGGAATCCTTGCTAATTTTTGAGTAGCTGTGAGTATTTTGTAGTATTAAAAGAGAGGAGATCAGGGCCAAAGCTGTTTCTAGTGGCGGGGAAAGTAAATGAGTTTGGAACATCTTGATCCAGATGAACTTATGGGGAGTGACATATGATTCTGTTGGCAGGTTGACTTTATAGTATTGAGTTTTATTAGCTTTCTTTAACAGAAATAATAATACCAGAGAAAAACCTATTTGAGAAAGAGGGAAGACTATTTTTTGTTGAGTCTATGTTCTAGAAGGACTCTCATATGGACATATGTAGCACAGAAATGGGATGGAACTGTTCAGAGCTCAGAAGGGAAAGTGGGGCTAGGAGATTGATTTGGTCGACAGTCATACTGACGTGGTGTTTTGAAGATGCAGAAATAGGTATTATGGATAATATAGAAGGAGGGAGGGAAAAAGGCAAGATCCAAGTGGGACAACCATATAATTTATCCTCTGAAATGGAGCACTTTTGAGAACAAAAGGCAGTGGTATTCATAATTATTGACAAGACAACAGACTATACCAAGATGTTCCCAAGCCAACCTGGATGTGTAGACACCTTGGAGGAGAGGGCAGGCTGTAGAGACTGTGGGCTTGGTGATCAGCAAGGAGGAAACCAGAGACTGTCTGGAGGAAAGATACTGCCATAGGGAGGGGTTGCCTGCAGTGTTCATTCTACGTGGGGAGATCTGGTAACCAGGAGGGGTCTATTGAACTCTACGAGGAACTGTGGGTCCTAAAGAAAGCCAGTATCACTAGGGCTGTGGAATATTTAAAAACTTCTGTTCATAAAACAGCATCTGCTTTTGAGGGGTTAAAACTGGCTATCCCTCAACTCTGCCACCTACATTTTCCTCATGTTAGGAACTAACCCACGTTGTACTCGGAAACACCACTAGCTGCCTCCTCAGCATGTCCCAGGACAGTTTTATAGCCCCAAACGGAACACAGATGAATGGCTGCCTGTTTCCATTTTATGCTTTGGATTTACAGGTGCAGGTTGTATAGCTACTCATCATTACTTAACTTGGAAAACATTTTAAAAGCTTCCAGCATGTCAAGCCCTGTGATTTTGGATAAAATTGGATTTTGAGTCTGTTGTGTGCCTTTAATATTTCCTGTGCTGAGAAAATTACAATGACAAAGCCAAACAGAACACCTGCTCTGCATGAAATGTCTTCTGACTTTCATTTTGTGATGTTTGAATTGGGAGGGTGAAATTGCTGGAAGCGTAAATTGTCATGAAAATATTAATTCTTAAGTCAATTTAGGGGTGTCACGGTATATATATGCTCAGTATTTCAGGAAGCAAACGCAATTCTTTTGTTTGGGTGGTGGCTTTCAAACCAGAGCTGTTGCTTGGACAGGAGCAAGTTGACCCTGGAGGGGTCTATTTTGGCTAAGGTGGTAAATTACCTTGACCCAGGACAGTTCTGAAAGGCTGAAGAAAATTTCCTTTGAAGGTCCTGCCTCTTGCAAGTTGTCCTGGTTGTGTAATAAATCCCACTCACTCTGACAAAATGCTCCAAGTAGACAAAATGGACATTTTCTACTTTTGTTCAGTTCTTCATTCCTATAAAATAAGTTCCTCTGATCTTTTGGTCCTAGCTTATATCTATTAAGGATCTGCTGAACCAAGTTTGCCAAATTGAGTATGCTTGAATGTAAAGCCTTGGTGCTCTGGCCAATGGAGGGGGCTGATTCATGTAAAACGGTCCATAGTGGTTTCTGATGTCCATCATATACCACAGATTTGTTGGAGGGTGGGTGTGACTCATTTTCTTAGCAAAATTTTATCCAGAATTATTTTCTACAAAGTGATAGCCTCCCAGGCATCTAATACCCAATGTTTCCAAAGAGTCTCTTAGAAGAGGCTGAAGTAGGTAGCATTATCATGTTGGGTTATAAAAATCACATAATCACAGGTGTTTTCAAGCTCATGTAATCATGTGTCAGGTGAGGAAGTGGAGGCCCAGAGGCAACAGAACTAACCCACACCCACACATCCCTGGTGGCCAAGTCAGGCCCCGAAGCCGGTGGCTGGCATCCCAGCTCCATGCTCTTCCCACGGCGTGACCAGCATGACAGGTGTCTCTTGATCAGAAAACCAGAGCACTGCGGAGAGCAGTGGCCTGACCCCCGGGTGATATGTGAGCCAGCTGCATGGCTCCTCAGAGAAAACTTCAGAAGTTCAACTGCTTGTAGACGTAGGGCACATTTTTGGATGCACAGGTCATTCCGAAGTGGCAGAGATGGTCTTCAGGGTCACAGACCTGGCTTCAACACCTGCAATTTGTGCAGGTGACAAGTGGATCTTTGATGAAAGGTAGACATTTATGGGAAAGGAAGAATGTAAATTGTTCACCAGGCAAATATTTACTTGAACTGTGTTTCCTTAGCAAGGGAAGTATTTATATTAGCTTCTCTGGTGTGAACTCCCTTAGTCCAATCAGTCTCTTCCTGGTCCCTTAAAATCCCCGCAATAGCACCGCACAATGTTCCCCTGATGCCGCTCACTCATTCCTTATGTGTCCTGTGGCCATGCTTTCAAACTTCAAACTGGAACACACGGTCTGACCTGCCTGAATATGCTGCTGTGGCCTATGGAGAAGGATCTTTAAAACTCTACTGTCCAGAAAATTCCATAATAGAGGATCACCCTGCCTTAGGTAGTAAAGAAATGTTGAGGAGAGAAAACTAGAATGGCTTCGAGGCAGTTCTGTGAAAAGACTTTAGAAAGGGGATGGGCTCCTGGTTCTCCTTCTATTCACAAATAAAGATGTTGCCCAAGGTGTCCCAAGGAGGCCTCTCCCATGAGCCCACAGTATTCCTATCATTGAGTCATTTTAGCTGTAGCGTGCAGAGATTTTAAGTGCGCAATTTGTGTTCAAAGTATTTAGACCGTTAATTGTAGGAACTATGAAGGTTCAAGTTCCAGCTGATTAAGGAATGGCATTGGAGGTGTTGGTAACTCTATTGTGTGATTTAAATAACATTAAATAACGTGAGCTAAGATTCAGCTCTAAAACAATATTTGGACGAACTCTCCCTCTTGGGTTTCACTGGGTCCAACAAAGTATACCGTCACGATGCACAGAGAAGTATAGCCGTTCTTTCTCTTTCTCTTGGTGCTGTGGCCATGTGAGCTTTAGGAAAGAAATTTTTGATCATTTTGATCATTGGCTGGGATGCTGTTATCAATGGCACTCTGCTACACCTTCTTACAAAACATCAAAATCCATGAGCACACGTTGGGACGTGCTCTACAAAGCGGGTCTTAAAAGCTTCTTCCCTAGGATAAATTCCTCATGGAAAATTCCTAAATATTCTGTGGAGCTGAAGCAATCATACTCCCACTGCAAAGGATCTGAAGATGACCCTAAGGCTGCTAATTGGGTCCAATGATTTTTCTGAGCATCGC
The DNA here is from genome assembly GCF_902655055.1 of Lutra lutra. NCBI lineage: Eukaryota > Metazoa > Chordata > Mammalia > Carnivora > Mustelidae > Lutra > Lutra lutra. Next base: position 172,787,705 of record NC_062280.1, read on the forward strand.
TCAGGCATGTGGAAATGGACAAGGGTACTTTCATTACTCTTGTCCCACTCTGGGTTTGACTGTAGTCCATTCTCCAGAGTCAAAGTTCCCAATCTCCACCTCTTCTGTTTTATAGTCTATGTATACAGGGTCATTAACAATTTGCCAGAGCAATTTATTATGATTGAATTAACTCCCAGAAGAGGAGGAAGCATGTAAGTGAAATCACACTGCTCCAACGAAAATAGTGTTAAGCCTTCCAGTGAGATCTCCTGAACTGACAGTGCTCCCTGAGTTGAAATAGCTTGGTGGTTACAGCAGATTATATGCATTCTGTGTTACTACTACCTGTTTGTCCTTAGGCACGTTGTTTAAGCTCCTCACACCCCAGTTCCCTAATCTGTAATCTAAGGAATAACAAACTCTCTCTCATAGCACGGATGTCAGGATTAACTGAGATGGAGTGTTGAGTCCAAAGCCCATTTTCATTAGTATCTAGCCTTTGTAAAAGTTTAATTAATAGTAGCTATATTATTTTTAGTAATAGTATTGCTAGTGCTCCTGCCACTGTAAAATTATCCACTGGATGGTGATTTATGTAAACTGTTTAAGTGTCTACCCATTCATTCCTTCAGCATTTATTAGGATCGTGTCAGGCTGAGGGCTAAAGAGACAAAAAGTGAAAGACATATAAGATGTGCACACACATATATATAAAATATGGGTTATGTGTACACACACATACTTATTAAACGTCTATAGATATAAAAATGTCCTGTGCCTGACTCAGAGGGACTGATGATCTAGTATGCCCCTTATTTTTGTCACACCACAAAATAAATGTCAGCACAGGACATCGCTGACACAGAGATTGATAGGGCCATGGCCAGATGTCACATCTTAAAAATGTGGTCCCGTGACCCCATGTTAAGGATTCAGACAAGCTCCAAACCTATCAGGTCATCATCTGCTAATGACAGGTGTTTTGACTTTATTGTTAGAGCCAAGCCAGGGAGGACAATAAAGAGAGTGAACTCAATTTGGTTTTGGTTCGGTTGCAGCTGGATGACTATCATCTAGGAGCCATTTAGCAAACAGACAGAGACACATGGCTTTATTTATAGCAGTCTGTAGGGAAGGAATGCACTCGATTGCGCCATCCCTTCCGCCATAGTTTAGCTGCACAATTATCTCTATCAGGTGGAGGATGCATTAGGCAAACAGAGGCTCATGCTGGAACGGAGGCAAATTGATCTCTAAATGGACGGTGTCAGTTAATTAGGCAACGCAGTTTCACCTGGGGAGTGACAGTTTCACAAGTGGGGGAATTTAGTGCCAGCCGTGTTTTTAATTTCTTGAAATAAACATCGCAATCGCTCCCAGTTTTATTTAAAAATATATTTTTATATTGTTCTGCCAATTCAGAGACTTTGGGTTAAAATGACCCTAATGATTTATACCGCTGATACTTCCGACCATGTGCGGGTACTATTTCAAGTGCGCGGCTCCGATGGTATCGCACTCACACCCTTCACTTCGAAATAAACATTCCCCAAAGCTCTCAAACAGATAGTGCTCAGAGCTTTCCCCTGGGTCCTCTTTTGAATTAAATCAATTAGGAGAAGGCCATATGTTCACCATATGTATGTCAACTTGCCAGGGATTCTTGAAAGGAGAAAGACATTTGAAAAAATCACAGATCACTTGGAAACGCACAAACTGAAAAAGGATTAATCAACCAACCAGTTAAATCTCTATTTCTATCATTCAAAAGTTGATTAAAATTAGACAAGATAACATACCTCCTGATGATGATTATATATTGTACCTCCAATATTTTTTTTTTATTCCATTCTCATATGTAGTTAATTTCTCAGGCAGAATGGAGAATCAATCACTCTTTATCAAGTTTTCTTCACCTGTTCACCTGGAAAAAGTAAAATGATTGCCAGGCCAGCAGTAGTAGATCTTAAGAAAAAACTCTTCAGATTTCAACAGTCTACAGACTCTATGGAACATTTGGTGAATACTCTGGCTGTCCTTTACAAGCTGGGGTGGCAATCCAGTTGGCTGGAAACTGACTAGAATATCATGACATGTTAGCTTTGGGATGTGCTGGGCAGGTCTCTCAGTTTGGCTTTTTAGTTGCACAGATGCTGTGATTCCATTTTGAATCCTTTAGGGGGCCCAAACATGGTGTTTGGCACATAGCAAGAGTTCCATACATATTTTTAAAAATTGAAACAATAAGGAGACTGAGAGCTAGATAAGCCAAGGGACACGAGCAAGGCTCTCTAGTTAGTGAACAGGTTTTCTGACTCCTAAACCTTTTGCTTCTACATCATGGACACCATCAAGTGGTCTCCAGAGGTCCCCATGTCCCTCTTTGTCACCTCCTAGGTTAAGCATGGGGCTCTCACCTTGGCATTCATCATGTCCGTCCCATCCCACCTTCTTTTCTTCTTCACATTACTTAGATGTACTTGTATGCTAGTCTCTATGTTCTCTCTGGATCTACCCTCTTGTTTTCTTTTTGTTGTTCTTCCTTTGCTCAAGCTGTTTCCTCCACAGTGACAACCTTTTCTATCCATCTCTACTTTTCAGAAATTTTAGCTGCTTCTCAGATTTGGGGCAAATTTAAGTAGAGGTTTCAGGACTGGGACCTAATCTGGTTTAAAAAAAAAAAAAGAATTTTTGATTACAAATAGCAAATATCCTAGGTAGTTTCCAGAAGGGTGGTGGAAGTCAGTCATTGAATGAATGCAGTGAGTTGCATACTTAGTCCCATTCCAAGGAGTTGAGGGGCTAAAAAATTGTGGGGATAAAGGTATGGTTGGATGCAGTGCTGGGAAAAATTTAAACCATACAGAAATTATTTTTAATGCATCCCTACGCTTCCCTTCTTCTTTTGGCTCTTCTCCCCTTTTCCATCCCATAAATGTAGTTAAAGTTGTCCCAAGTTTTATTGCTATCCCTAAGCCAGTGGGCTTTACAAAGGTAAAAATAGTAATAATACCTTCCTACTTCATGGCTCTGTCCAATAGTAACACAGCCCCCAACAGCAAATTCTTACATGGTGTTTCCTGTCAGGAACAGTTTCAGAATACACACATGTGCACGCATGCACACACACACACACACACACACACACACATTTGGTTCCCATGATCAATTTTGGGGGAAAATCACCATTTTACAGATAAGGAAACTAAGCCACAGAGAAGGCAAATAAATTGTCCAATTTGCCCAGCTTTGTAAATGACAGAGCTGGGATTTAAATTCATCAGTGTGGCTTCATTCTGCTTATAATGGTGACTTCTCTGTCTCCTCTTTTCCTCTGACACCAGACCACTGGGGTATGGTCAGTGGGGAAAAACTACTTCATTACGTTTCTACTTGCCTATCCTGACTGGATCCCTAATTGGATTTCTAAGGATATAAACTATTTTTCTCTCTTTATATCCTTTTTGGCCTGAATATAGTTCCTTTTATGATAAACTTCGTTTTCAAATAATTAAATCAACAAATATTGAAATTTCACTAACAATAGTTGTCTCACTTTCCTTTTGCTTCAGTTTTGTGACTTATTCAAATTATTGTCTGCATCTTCGGTCTTAAATTTCTCTTCTTTTTCCTGCTTGATTAAAACTCTCTGTTTACTAAAAAGTCTTTGCAACTCGGCACAGCTCTATATTTGGGCAACGCTAAACCCATGAAATCCAACCAAAGATATCTTAGTCTTCTCCAGGCTGGCAATTATCTTCCTTTTCTAGGTTTCCTCTCGAAGATCCATGATTTTTTTTTTTAACCTAAAATTTAACTCACTAATTTTTAGATAGCATCTCCTAAATTCCTGAGGTTTACCATTTACATCTTGAATGAGACATTTTGTCTCTTGTGTTCAGTACACAGATATGGAAGAACCCTGGGGGAGAGGTACATAAGTTAATTTACTTGTTGATATTGGGACAAAACTATAAGTAGAGAACTATGTCCCATATATTTATATTTTGGCAAAGATCCCTGATTTAGAGAGAGATGGGAAAAATACTCAGTCACCATGAAAATTCTGTAAGTGCTTATAGTAAAGAAGAATAAGGACAATGACAGAAATCCTATGCAGGGAAAATATGACAGTTGAGACAAAACACACGGAACAGCTGTATGAAGAAAGATTTACAGTAAGAAATGTGAAACCATTTCGGGAAGAGTTACATATTTTAGGGAAAGAACCACTTAATATTTAAAGAGGACAGAGATTCAAAGAAAAAGTAATAAATGGAATGGGAGTATTTCATTGCATCTTATCTCCTGCTATAATAGGAAGTAAACAGACAAAATTAAATTAACCCTTGGCACCCAGCGCCCTGGTGGTTTTCTTGGAACCTTGCAAAAAGGGCGGACCATATGGTGAGGACTGCCTCTGTGACCACACAGGCTCAGATGAAATTTCAAGGATTATAAATCCTCTTGTTTCATCTCATAATTTGATCACCAGCTGGCATCGGGAAGTATAACATTGCACAATTAAGTGTCTATGGGTTTTTTATATCCTCCTCAGTAGCATCCGGATTTGGCCTCCATATTCTGGAAAACAGAACGTGGCACTGCTCCAGGATGATCGTTAATCTGCCTCAGTAGGGCAGTCTTCCACACGGGAGCCCATCCATAACGGTCTGTTGTAGTGATCTGTCACACCATATGGGGGAAGACAAAACAAGAGATTGAGCAATAGAGGGACACACATAACTTGGGATCCTGGCAAAGATGGAAAAGAAGGAAGGAAGCATTACATATCATCTGTCCCCATAGCTGAGCAGAGGTCAAGTAGTTAATTACATGCACGTTGCTGGTCTTTGAGTCTGTCATACAGACATGGAGGGGAAAGAGAACCAGCAGGGATTGTAAATCAGTGTTTTTGGAGAAGTACCAAATTCAATATTCTCTCTGGGGTATCTTTCAGGGGCCACTTGAATGTGAGGGAATGGAGTCCCTGGAAGGCCCTGCCATATCGTGTACACCATGCTTGTTTGCGTGGTGTGGGTTATGCAGAGGAGGTCTATGGGGAGATAGGAGAGCTAAGCCACAGTGTGTATCCCACATTTCTTTAGTAGGAACAGGTTGGTGAACACATGTCCTTTTCCAGTCTGGTGTTCCCACCCCTCCCCCACCCCTGTTGTCCGACGTTGTACTGGAGCCATATTGCACTATTCATAGTAGTTCACATTTGTTTGCTTTCTGGAGCTTGGGTCTGACTGAAAGGGAGAGATGGATGGTTGAATGGATACACTGGGTGGATTAGACAAATGCATGAGCCAAGGAACGTTTTCACAGAGCGACACGTTCTGTAACTGGTCAGCTATTTACAGAAATACCAGTGGCAGCTAGAGTGTTGATCTCCTGGAAGCAACGTTGTAGGATGGTGGAGTAGAGCAAGAGAAGATGAGGTGGAAAGAGTGGACAGACAGGAAAATCCTCGGAGGAAAATTGTGTAACTTTCTTATTTAAACTAGAATGTTCCCTATTCAGTCTGTTTCTGTGATGTTTCAGTTAATACGTAGTTTCTCATTCATTTTAAACATCGAAAAATAGCGACCCTGAGTATTTTTCCATGCACGGACCAGTAGATGTTAGGAAATGCAAACTGGGGAACTGTGGAAACCAGATGGAATAATCTGTGCCCCAGTGCCTATTTCTTCCACCATCTGAAGGTAAGACTGGCTAGTGTCAGCTTAGCCGTGGCAAAGACAAGAGGAATCGGTGGCTGGAAGGAAGAAGGGAAAACAGCCTTTTTCTTTTTCTTTTCTTTTCTTTTTTTTTGAACCTATCTTTCAGGGGAAGGAGCTCCCTCAGCAGGTGGGATCTCAGGGCTCTGAGAGAGCAATTACAATGTGCAGGCCCAGACAACAGGAAGTGAGTGCAAATAGGGCCTCTCCTCAGCGTAAACACACACAGACTTAACCTGCGGCTGAACTTCTGCCCTTGAGTGACTGGTGCCATTAGGACACAGGTCAAAAGGTTGCAGGGTGACAGAAAATGGAGCCTTATTGAATGAAAGAGAAAATGAAAAATTCTTTTGTTTGCCTAACACTGTGGTTTGTATAGCTTCCGTGATGTCAGAATGGAGTCCAGAGTGGGAAAAAGAAGTCCCTGATTTACCACAGTCTCAGAAAAGCAGGGGGGGCATTCAGCTCAGGATGGCAAAAAGAAAAATCATGCGGAAGATCACACGTACAATGAAAGCAAAGCACATCTCACCGTTCTTTGTGGGGAGTGCAGGCTTGACCCACCCCTGCTGATGGTAAGAAGGTACGGAGAGCATCAGAACATTTTGCTTCCCGTAACAGGAAGGATCGAAACAGCACAAATGCAGGTCTCCCATTCTCCACGGCAGGCACCCTCACCGCAGCACGCTAGGAGAAGCTTCCTGAGGCTAACAGCTGTGCACTCTAGGAGCACATTCAGTAACAACATATGAATGAGTATAGATAGAGATATGGTCACCTACCAAAAGGCATGGCAACATGAAAATCACCTGGCAAAGTATTTCATCTTGTAGACAAGGATAGAAACCGGAGAGTTCCTGTTATGCTTGGCTATTTCCACCCATTCGAACTCTTGACACATTTGCAAGTTCTGGATGATTCTTTTTTTTTTTTTTTTTTTAAGAGATTTGACAGAGACAGTGCATGCGCAAGCAGGGAGAGCCACAGGCAGAGGGAGAAGCAGGCTCCTGCTGAGCAAGGACCCCAATGGGGGACTCGAACCCTGGGATCATGACCTGAGCTCAAAGCAGATACTTAACCAACTAAACCACCCAGGTGTCCCAATTCTGAATGATTCTATGTCTTCCAGAATGTTTCTTCAGGGTAAAAAATGAACCACTTCAATGAGGATGCAAAAGACTACTATCCTGTGTTCCAATTCAGTCTATCATTCTGTTGATAAAAATTATGTAATCTTTTTAAAGAAAAAAAGAAATATTATCTTGCTTTTTTTGGAGTTGTTGAACTCCAAAATGGCTGGTATTCTAAGACCCCTTTTACCCTGTACTTTTTCTTAGGTTCGACTTCAGCTATATAACTATGCTTCTAATAGCTGAACCAATAATGACTCCCGCTTTTCAAAGTGAGTTTTATATTCGGGATAACTGAGCAGGTTCAAACACGCTATTTATTTATTTTTTAAAGACGTTTTCAACAACGTGCCTTCGAGCATTCATGATTTTTTGTTTCTTAGGGTATCCCCACGTTACATCCAGGCCCTCAGAAATGAGGCTTTAGCTCCTTGCAAATGCTGAGCAGACAGACGTGAACACCCTCCTGGGAGATTGATGAGTCCTATTAACCTTGTTGCATAGATGGAAACTCAGAAACAAAGTGACCGTGAGGATTAGGAGGAAGTCAATGTCAGCACCAGGATTAGAATTCACACTTGCCTGGTTTCTCAGCCCACGACCAGCTCCCCCATGGATCCCAGCTTTGTCTTCCGCCCTGAGTGAGGGGGCAGGGTGTTTCCAAACGTTGACAGAATCCTGTTATCCTCAGGCCTCCACATTGCGGGAAGGCCCTTCCTTTTTTAATAAATGACAGAGCTGGAAAGTAACTTGGAGGTGATTTTTTTTTTCCAATCTCCAAACTTTATAAGTGAGAAAAAGGTCATAAAAGTGCCAGAAACAGAATAATACCCAGCTTGCAGTAATACTGTGGAGGGGAGGGGTGACAAATCAGTGTAGTGGAAAGTACCAGGAAGGATTTGGAGCCCAGCATTTGAAGCCTGGCTTTGACTTTCAGTGAGCCTGTTCCTTGCCTGGAAAATGTAGAAAAACAACTCCAACTTTAATGTTTTACCAGATTAAATATTCCAAGTACCTTAGACATTGTAGACACTTCTTAAAATTTTTGTCCATCCCTATTTTCATCTTTTTTCCCATCAGAGTACCACAGTTTCTCCATGTGAGAGAAACAGTACCCAAATGTGTTCTCCTAAAGGTTCAATCCCAAATCAGCAGGACTTTGTGGGACTCTAAGCTTGGAGCTTTGTTGAGCCTAGTGTCAGGAGTTAGGGCCCAAGTGTCGTACATGGCAATTTAGTTCACGGAGGCCAGAGCTGCCCAGAGTCCTCAGTAGTATTTTGCTCCTAGGGTAGGGATTGCCAGGATCCAGGGACCAAGTGGAGAGGCAGTCTGGGGAATGAAGACCATTCTCATGTCTGTGTTCTGGAAGGTGTCGCCTCGACAGATGAGCTGGTGTGGATTACCACTGCCATGCCTTCTTCCCAGAACGATGGGCCAGCTCGCTATTCCTTATCTCACTTCTCCGACCACAGTTTCTTTTTGTCACTCCTCCAAAGAGCATCTGCTTTCTAATTTGACAAGCAGGGTCTTTGTCCTTTGAGTAATTAACATAATTTGCCTTTTTCCCTCTGAGAAGAGATTTGCAATTCATTTTCATGAGTCTGAAAAGGAAGGGAAAAATCCCCTTTTCTCTTTCCTTCAAATCTGAACTGGGATTGTTAGACCAGAAGGCTTGAGTGGATTGTTGAAGCAAATCACAAGAAGGGGACCTCTGTCAGGTAAGAAGGGCCACTGGCCTCTGTCTCCCAGAGGACGCCTCTATCCCTTTTTTATGTTAAATATATTCAAAACCAGAATGTGCTCCAGGAGGGGACATTTAGAACAGGAAAGATCAGAAGAATTGTTTGGATAATGGCCCCCTCACCATGTAATGGGAACATTATGGCAGTAACAATTATTGAGAATCTATTAGAGTCACGCCCTATGCTGTGCTCTTCTGTACAATGTCTTGTTTAGTCCTTTGTAAGGTAGGTTCTATTACTTCCACCTGTACATGATGGACTATGGTGCAGAGAAGCTGGGTAGGGCGGCTCTGGGCACAAATTTTATGGAGTACCCAGGGGGCATTCAAATGGAGGAGGATCCATCCTGCGCAAGAGTCCATGCTCTTGGCTGCCATATTTTGCCTGCTGTTCTGCTGATCTTGGCTTAAGTAAACTCGAACATTCTTCTTTACTCCCCTAATGTTGTCCTTGGGGAACATACGATTCTTCTTCTCTGATCCAAGAGGGATCCACTTCTTGATCTACTCCTTACTCCGTCTTCCAAGCCCAGGGTCAGCCATGGGCAAGGGCCTCACACGGTATGCATTTGGCTTTTAGGCATTGGCGGTAGCCCACTTTCCTTCGTTGAAGGCCCCGTGTAGTTGGGGTTGGGAGGTGATGGAAGATGAACCAATTTCTGGGGAGTTAGGAGCACTAGGCTGTGGTATTTGGGAGCTTATGAACAAGCCTGCCACAATAGTGTCTCTTACATTTGATCTTGGAATGAAGGGCAGGTAGGAATTTGCTGAGTGTATATTCTTGAGGGTAATCGGGTAATCAGAATCTTCTTGGTCTACCTCCAGGTCATTTTTTTTTTTTTTTTTTTTTTTTTTTTTTTTTTTTTTTTGGTGCCCACCGTGGGATTTAGGGCTCTATCAACTCACCTCTAGCAGTTCTGCATCGACATAAAATCTAGTACTAAGATTTTATTGGCAAGGTTTAGGTTAGGGACTTTCTGGTGCCAAAAGATTTCTATCCTTTTCTACTTCCCAAGGACTAGAAGAGTAGGATTCAGGACCATTCTCTCTATCTGTTGTGTTGCTCCTTGTGATCTCTGTAGATTTCTTTACATACAGATTCTTTCATGTTTTTAAGGAAGTCTGAGATTGTTAGTGACTTCATAGTGTCTGACTTAAGGTGTTTCACATGGTCCAGTGGAGTTTTCTAAGACACTAACAGGCAGAGCCTTCAAAACCTCTAGCCTTTTCTGCAAAGCGTGCCTGTTGTTTTGAGAGCATTTAAAAATGTGAAAGCTGTGGATTCACTTTTCTCCTTTCTCTGGTGTGACTTCTGCCCCTGCAAATGGTCTGTGCACTGGTCATCAGACTGGAATTGACCTCTCCGTGGAGAAGTGAGGTAAAAAAATGACATGGAAATCCTTTTTGTTTTTCTAGTCCATTATCACTCACACTATTTAATAAAAGGGCAGCTCTTTCTTTGGTGTTCCCCCTGAACCTGATGTATTTAAAATGTAAGGAGGGGCACCTGGGTGGCTCAGTGGGTTGAGGCCTCTGCCTTCGGCTCAGGTCATGATCCCAGGGTCCTGGGATCGAGCCCTGCATCGGGCTCTCTGCTTTGTAGGGAGCCTGATTCCTCTTCTGTTTCTGCCTGCGTCTCTGCCTACTTGTGATCTCTGTCTGTCAAATAAATAAATAAAATCTTAAAAAATAATAAAGATTAAAAAAATTAAAAAAAATAAACTCTCCCTGGGAAAGTGGTATGAATATTGAGGGATTCAGGTAAAAATCACTTTCCGCCTCCTTGTGTGATTTAATTCTTTCTCTCTTCTTTCCTAAATATTGTGTGTTAGGAAAAATACTGGATTTAACTACAATGCTAACTTACTGTGGTTAACAGCAGAAGGAAGATAGCTTTTTCTTTTAATTAAACAAGTGACTTTTCTCACTCAGAGCCTCAGCTCAGGGGCTGAGACTGGTCAAGCGGGGGCTCTGCCCTCTGTTTCTAGAAAGACATAGCTCTTCTGAGGCTACAAGGAAGCCAAAGCCATGGTTCTCAAAGGCAAAAGGTTTTCTTATTGTTGATTAGGACTCAGTCAACTTTACCAGGGAAATAATGAGCTTGGGTCTTTCTTTTAGCCTCAGGAAGACTTAAGCTGTACCTTTCCACCCCTTTTTTTCTTCAGGGAGTTTCCTATACTGATGGCCAAGTGAGGAGAATTGGTTTCTTCACAGCCCAGAAGGCCAGATGGAAAGTATTATTCTTTGCTTCTGCAAAACCAAAATAACTAGTATTTCTTACTGGTGATAAGGCATGAGTGCCACATAGAAGTAGTGTCCCAACTAATCAGAATGGGACTCTGCCATCTTAAAGCATCTTGGGGGAATTCCAAACAGATGAAGCTGAGCATAGAGCTGCTCACAACTACAAAACAATCCCACTGTTAGAGCTTTCCCTGACTTATTTTATAACATATAGTTCAGATTTGTTCTTTTCCGTTTCTTTACCTGTTCTTGGCACCATTCAGTTGACCATAAGCACATGGATTTATTTCTGGATTCTCCATTCTATTCCATTGGCCTGTATCTGTGTGCCAGCACCATACTTTCTTGATTACTGTTGCTTTGCGTAGTGAGTTTTGACATTGAGAAGTGTGAGCCCTCCAACTATATTCCTCTGTTTCAGGACTGTTTTGGCTATTCTGTGTCCTTTACAAATATACAAAAACTTCAGAATCAGCTTGTCAATTTCTACAAAAAATGCAGCCAGGATTCTGACAGGGTTGGCAATGAATATGCAACCCAGGGAGTACGGCCATCTTAACAATATTAAGGCTTCTGATCCATAAACAAGGGGTGCTTTCCATTTATTTAGATCTTTTAAAATTTCTTTCAACAATATTTTGTAATTCAGACTATAAGTTTTGAGCTCCTGTTGTTAAATTTGTTATTTTATTCTATTTGATAATGAAAATAAAATTGTTTTTTGATTTTCTCTTCAGATTGTTTCATTTCTAGAGTATAGAAATAGAATTGACTTTTGCTTATTGATCTTATACCCTGCAAACCTACCAACTTCTTTGGTTGGTTGTACTAGGTTTTAGTGGATTCTCTAGGATTTTCTATGTACAAGATCATCTCATCTGCTAAATAGAGAAAGTTATATTTCTTCCTTTCCAATCTGGATACCTTTTTTCCCCCCTCCTAAATTGCCCTGGCTAGAACTACCAGTACAAAGTTGAATAAAAATGGCAAGAGTGGACATCCTTGTGTATTGTTCATGATCTTAGGGAAAAGCATACAATATTTCACTATTAAGTAGGGTGTCAGCTCTGGATTTTTTTTTGTACATACCTTTTATCAGATTGAGAAAGTCCATTCTATTCATATTTTGTTAAGAGTTTTCATCAAAGAAGGGTGTAGATTTTGTCAAATGCCTTTTCTTCATGTGTTGAGATCATTGTTTTTGCCCCCATTCTTTTAATACAGTGTATTATATTACTTGATTTTGGGTATTAAACCAATCTTGCCTTCCTGGTATATATCCAACTTGGTCACAGTGTGTAATTTTTTTTATTTGTTTAATGTCAGATTTGCATTGCTAATATTTTGTTTTGGATTTCTGTCTCCATTTTCATAAAAGATATTGGTCTATAGTTTTCGTTTAGTTTTTTCACTTGTATCAGGTGTTAACCTTAAAAATAAAACTTCAAGTTATTTAGAAATAATTTTTAAAGATATTATTTATTTATTTATTTATTTATTTGACAGAGAGAGAGAGTCAGTGAGAGAGGGATCACAAGCAGGGGGAGTGGGTGAGGGAGGAGCAGGCTCCCCACGGAGCAGGGAGCCCCATGCAGGGCTCGATCTAGGACCCTGGGATCATGACCTGAGCTGAAGGCAGACATTTAACAACTGAGCCACCCAGGTGCCCCAGAAATAAATTTTTTTTAAAGATTTTATTTATTTATTTGACAGAGACACACAGCTGGAGAGGGAACACAAGCAGCGGGAGTGAGAAAGGGAGAAGCAGGCTTCCCGCAGAGCAGGGAGCCTGATGCGGGGCTCCATCCCAGGATCCTGGGATCAGGACCTAAGCCAAAAAAGCAGCCACTTAACAACTAAGCCACCCCGGCACCCCTATTTAGAAATAATTATTTAAAAAAAAAATCCCTGCCATCTATTTTACTAGAAAAAGAAGGGTTTATTCAGAAATAACAGAAAATTACAGTCTGGGACAAGCAAAACTACAGGCAAGTCTAGGAACACAGAGAGGTTCACTCTTCTATAGAGAAAAGGGGTACCTTGAAAGGCTGTTACAAACAAAAAGTCCATTGAGGTAAACTGGGAGTTGGAAGTGTAGAGACTTCGTATTGGCTAGTTATGAGTTATCTCTCATTGGCTGGGCAGTTATGGGAGTGGGGATGGAGGTGGGTGGAGGAAAGACGTTCTGCCTCTTGCTTAGGTAGTAAAGTAGCATCTTCGTGAAAGACCCGTGTCTTCCTGCTGGATACACAATTGGCAAGTGATAGCGCATGAGAACTCCCCTGCTAAATCTCCCAAATTCATTTTAGTGAGGTTTCCCATTATTAATTTTCACACGGGATAGTTAATACTGACCTCATGTAATGATTTGGGAACTATTTATTCCTGTTGTATTTTCTCTTTCTCTCTCTCAGGATTGTGAAGAACTGGTATTACCTCCTCTTTAAATGTTCCATAGAGTTCACCAATGAAGCTATCTGCTCCTTTTTTCTGTTGTACTTTTATTTTCTATTTCATTAATTTCCACTTTAATCTTTGATTTCTTTTCTTTCACTTGCTTTTAAGTTTAGGCTAATCATCGTTTCCCAGTGTCCTGAAAATGAAAGTTTAGGTTATCGATAGAAGGTCTTTTTTTTTTAAACATAGTCATTTATAGGTTGTGAATTCCCCTCTAAGCACTGCATTAGGTGTATCCCATACATGTTTTAGTATCCTCCTTTTTCATTTTAATTCATTTCAAAGTATTTTCCAATTTTCCTTTTGATTTCCTCTTTGACACATTGTTAATTTAGGAGAATAGTGTTTAATTTCCATATATTTGTGTTTTTTCACCATTTCTTCCTTTTTTGTTTTCATCATTTCTTTCTGTGATTGATTTCTCATTTCACTGCAGTCAGGGAACATACTTTGTATTAGTTCTATCCTTTTAAATGTACTGAAGCTTGCTTTATAGTTTATCATCCTAGAGAATGTTCCATATGCCTTTGAGGATTTCTGTAGATGTTTTAAAGCTCAAAAGATATTTGTTAGGTCTAGTTGTTTTATAATGTCATTCAGATCCTCTGTTGTTGATCTTCTGGCCAGTTGTTCTATCCATTATTGAAAGTGGGGTAATGAAGTCTTCAACTAAAGAGAATTGTTTTGAAATGCCCAGCTCCCACGATACTCCATGATAGGATTGGCCAAGACCTCTCCTGAAACCATCCCAGTTCACTTCCCCTCTGCCCAAATCTAATTCCTCATTCCCTTACAGATATTGCTCCCAAGGGCTCTTCCAGTAAACCCTCTACATGAAATCTCTACATCGCTGTCTATTTCCTGAGAAACCAGCACTTGAGATGATCTTAGGAGCAAACTCTAAGGGGATTTTGGAAGGTAGATTCGTTGCTGCCTGGAAATGAGGACCACATCCCTGGAAACAAACTGACATGCAATAGTAGTGTAATTTTTTAAACTTTCGCTGGCTGTGAACTGGTTGTGATACTAGAGGAAGGGAATACACTATTAACTGATGAGTGTTATATCTCAGGCATGTGAGAGTTTTGGGGAAAAGAAGTAATTATAAAATTTATAGAATCTGCTGGCTCTTGCCAGTTGCTATGGCTGCATTGAAGGAAGACCATGAAAAGATGAGGGTGATTCATTATGCATTTGAAGGGAAGCTTTATGTACCCATATCTATAATAGGAAAGCGGCGTGTCAGAAAAAAAGCAATTAAAAAAAAAAAAACCAGCAGAATCTGGGTGGGGGGAGGGGAATACACACACATACACACACACACACACACACCACATACAAGTAAAAGATCACCTGACAAATTCACAAATAATCAGAGAATAAATTGTATGAGACAATTACTAATCTCCTCTGCCATCCTTTCCCAAATTACTTTTTGAAATTAGTTTTAATGAGAGACTTTTAATTGATGGCCTTAAAAGGAAAGGTGACCAATTAACCATAACTTCACAAGATTCAACATGGAACCAGTGACGTTGAGATCTGTTCTCACAGCACAGCGCAAAGAGAGTCAGTTTAGTATCCTGGAGCACAACCCAGGGCAGCCATCTGAACCACAGAGTGATGTTAAACATTTTTTTTAAAAACCCAAAACAAATAAGTAAACTTATTGTTCTAAGCCAATGAAATTTAGAGGGTTTTTTTTCTTTATGTTTTTATTGCAATCTAACCTAGATAACCCTGACTAATACAGGTCCTCAATGAATAATGAAACCTAAAGTAAAGAGAAGAGAACAAAGCTCTTTTCATTTTTTTTCTTGATAATTCCCTATCAGTTTGAACAACTGATTAAGCTTCTCCATTTTTTTTTACAAGCATAAAAGTCTTGGCTTCCTATTCCTGGCATATGTAATCATATTCTTCCTAAAGACAGTTGGACATTACAGTGTGACTTAGTATTTAAAAGAAGCCCTATTTTTATTCGTTTACCTTAAACATTGGTCCTTTGCAAATTCATATGGAGGAAAGGCCAGATTAAAAACACAACAGGAAAAAGCAGATGTCAACGACCCCAGAGAGTGTCACATTACGTTCCTTCATCTTCTGAGTTTATTTTTCCATTTCTGAATCTAGAGAAGTCTGGGCCTAGGCTCCAAAAAGGAAGAAAAGTAAATATCCAGACATCTCAGCAAAGCAAAAAGCCAAGAAATAAAGACAAGCCATTAGCCTTCTGATAAATGTGGAAAAGCTTTACCCGCTGGCTGCGAGCAAGGGTGTGTAGCGTCTGACCCCGTGCCCCATGGCAGCACAGCACGAAGGTGACGGGTTGGAGGTGTGGCTTTTGGGGTACTTTACAGAGGCTAGGTTGTAAATCTGTCCATTTATGAACATCCTGCCCGGGTTCCCACCAGTTCTGTGGACAAAACTAAAGGTGGAAGGAACCAGCCATCCCTCAAAGCCCTTCTTATTACCATTGTTTATTAAAGAGCACCAGTAAACGCATTTGTTGTGTGCTGTTTCCTACTCTGAGGGCTTTTCTATTGTTTTGAGCAGAAACGTGTACACCTGTAAGCAGTAAGGATGGGACAGTCTTTTTTTCCCCTGAGTTTTTGTGTTGTTGTTCTAGTGACACACTATTGGAGTTCCTCGGGCCTCCAAATTCTCTCCCAGCCCCCACAGATCATTCTGCGGTTAGAAGAGAGACCTCAAGACTTTCCCCCCCAGGAGCATATTCAAAGCAGATGTTGCCCATTACTCTTTTTCCGCAATAAGGAGACGGAGCAGTGACATTTGGATTACCTTTCTACACCAGCAGGTATTAGCTGAACAGGAGAAATTATTTATTCCTCATTAAAATTGGCTACCCAGAAACCCTAAATGTCGTAACCACAACTTTGCACTACATTAGGGAGACTAATGGCAATGTGTGGCACTAAATGACCGGAGTGACGAATTGTGGCTTCGTTGGCCCGGGAAAAAAAATCTCATGTTTTAGATTAGATGGCTTATTTTAGGCCAAAAAAAAGGGGGCCAGTGAATTAGCTAAGGTATCAAGGGATTTAAGTGCCCCTAATTAAGTGGTCACTTTCGCAGAGCTCTTCATTTCAAGAAGATCTTGTTTGCTCATAACTTAGCACCGTCATCGCCAGGAGGAAATGTGGCTGTAGCGTGAAGTTTACTTACCCTGCCACCTGCTACCAACTGTGAAACGCTCTCCTGGAAATCCAAGAATGCTCTTTAAGCAAAGCTGGATTAAAATGCGAAGGAACTCTGGATGCAAAGGAACCCTTTCCACAGGGGAGCTGGGGCTCTAACCTCCCCTACAAATGCTCCTGGAAATTCCAGGGTATGAGTTCATTTAACTTTAGAGATAGGAGTCATGGCAAAAGAGACAATTTGCATTTTCTAGTTCAGGCAAATGCAGCTCATTCCCTTTTTATCTGGGGAAAGTATATCTTGCCAAAATGTGTCCTGTTGGTAAAAAGTGCTTCTCATCAAAAGACAAATAATTGGGGGAAAATAGCCAAGTTTCCTTTTCTGCCTTCTCTCTGGTTGAGGATGTAAACATCTCTCACAGTCATTCAGTGTGATTATGCCTACTTCACAGGTGCAGAAATACTGAATATTAAGCGAACCCTCTATGTTTTAAGGAGGGGAAAAGAATCTGTCCCTTTTAATCTGCGAGGCCTATGTCCTTAGTTCCCCGTTTGGGCAGTGATGTCGTGGCTCCTCGCCCGGATCCAGGATCCTCATTTACTTGAGTCGGTGGTTATACTGCTCTGTGCTTTATTCTCATTTGTTACAAAAATAGATGATGGAAGAGTCATATTATTTTACAGCTATTCAGAGATATAATTAATATTTTCAAAGTGCTTTAAAAACTTTGGGTGAAAGGAAATGCAATGGAAAGCAGAATATTGTTTGTTCTTTTGCATTTTTATCAGGTTTGAATAAAACCTCCTCTTACGAAAGAGCATTAGCAGCTGGGAGTGACAAGACATTTTCCTTAGGAATCGAGAGGACTTTGAAATCAATTGTGTGATATTAAAAGGCAGAAGAGAAAAGAATGAATTTTTTAAAGTATATTAAAGTGATGCTTCAGACAACGTGATGATTTTGCAAGCGTGCTTCCTACAAAACAGAAGAGGCATTCTAAGTCCTAGACTTGAGTCTGTCTCCAGATGGAAAATCACCAACCCTAGGTTGATCTGTACATCTCTAATGCGTCCTCCTCACTTCTTCCCGCGTACGCTTTCTTCTTAAAACTTCCCCGCCGTGGTCTGCCCTCCAGCTCAGCTTCGTTCTGTGCATGTAAATATCACCCCATGGAGCTCAGGTTGCTTTCCTGCCTGTCACCTCTTCTGGACTCTTATGTTCAGCAGGCTTTCCCTCTAGAAGCCATTATTTCCCTTTCTACATCCTTTCTACATCCTCATCCATTTTGTTATGTTCTTTTTTTTGGGGGGGGCGGTTAATTCTATCTCCCTCTGTCATCAGATGCTCACTGAGGCAAAGAGCACATTTTATTCTGCTTCTAGTTGTGTCATGAGATGATATTAGTTTTCAGCGTACAGAATAACAATTAAATTTAGCCTCTGGTTACATTCTGTAGATCCAGTAGAATAGGACTAAAGAAAAAGAGTAAAGAGGGGAAAAAAAGAATCTTCTCATAATATAACATGAAAAACTGGCCTCTATTTCAGGGAGAAAAAAAATCATTGCAATTTAGGGGTTCAGGGGGACCCTAGTTGGTTTCTACCTGGTTTCCTTGAATTGTGGCATGGAATCTCAGTCACTTTACTATTGTCAATGTTGGTACTTCGCTGGAGAAGTAGGGCCATCAGCTGTGGGGATGGGATATATACATGTGCTGGGAGCCACTATAGCCTCCCTGCTTGTGGCTCTATTGAGAAAGCCCCCAGCTGCTTGGGGAAGGAAGATGATTGCTATCCATCAAAGGGATCTTGTCCACACTGAGCAACTAGTGACATGACTGTGGGGTGTGTCCAAGTCCCAGTACCCCCACTGGAAGGACAAAAGAAGTCAGAACACTATGTGGCTATTCTCTCTTAGACTTCTAATGCAGGGAGCTTGCTCTGAAGAGACTTGCCCTAATATACCATATTTTCAGGTCTAGATCATTCTGAGAAGTCCATTCACATACTTTTTGCTCAGAGTTTCTTATCAGCAACCGCCAACACTCCTCTTTCTATGTTCTTGTCTGTGGAACCAGATCAATAGCTACTTCCCAGGAATCAAAGGAATTCATGCCTTGGACCTATTCTCTTACACAAAGTAAAGAATACAATGCCCACTTCAGATTATTCTGTACTCTATAATATTATTTCCAGTTTGCCTCTGAGAAAGACTTCCATTCCACAGTGATCTCCTTTCACTTGGTGTCTGTCTACCTGACTTCTGAGCAGGCCGACGTGGACAACTGAGTGATAGCCTGAAAAGCAAATGCCTGCCCATTTAGAGGACTTTGAATGGTACCAGCCTCTTCACTTCTCCCCAGGAAGTGCTACTGCAGCATCGCTCTTTGGGTGGGAAGGAGTTGAACCAATGAATCCCACCAAGCTGTTACTTCAAGGGCTAAAGGTCAGTGTGAGCAATTCTGGCTGTTCCTGGGAATATCCATTACAACTATTCACTGAGAAATGGGGGCCATGTCCACAGGATGTGTTTGAGTTTCATTATACCCACTGCAATGACAAAGGAAGTTCGAGTATTACTGCCTGGCCAGAAGAAAGTCTGGCAAGTGAACCCACGGTGACTTGCATTCTGAGACTCCAGGTCTGAGCATTCCCTCAGAGGCAGTAGCCAAGAGAAATCACAGTGTGCAGGATTTCCTTTCCACCTGGGGAACACGCAGGAACAAGATTCACGGTATGGCTGTGTGGTAGTAATGGAGGACGGGTCCTCAGAGCTACCCAGCCTTTCCTGCAGTCTCTGGCTGCTCTGGGCCCGAGAAGTGAGTTGGGTCCAGTATCTGAAGAGATGCCATGACCCTCTTGTGGGATGCTGGGGTCGGGCCTCTGTTTGCCACAGCTGGAGGTTCTGCCTATCTCATAAGACCATCAGCTTAATACCTACATCCCCAAGATTAAATAGGACAAATCTGCAGGTCCGATCATTTTCTGAGATCTGATTTCCAAATTAGGCACTCTGCCTCTTATGATTATATCCAGTTTTCTTCCAACTTCCTCTCTTTTCCATTTCAGTTGAATCTTCTACAGGCAACAGTGCCAAACTGCCAAACCCAGTTAAGCATATGTTATCTTATTTTTATTTTAAGATTTTATTTATTTATTTCAGACAATGAGAGAGAACATAAGCAGGGGTGGGGAGGGGCAGAAGGGGAGGCAGACTCCCCATGGAGCAGGGATCCTGATATGGGGCTGTATCCCAGGACCCCGGGATCATGACCTAAGCCAAAGGCAGACTGACTGAGGCACCCATGTACCCCTTAAGCACATTTTAAACACTGGATTTCTTCCTTCCCCAATATTTTCCTTATAGTATCCACTTGAGGGACCGGTGAAGAAGGAGGTTGACATTCCAATGTAGTTTACTCTTCCCAAAGTCTTTAGAGTATCCTCCACATAAAAGAAGGATTTTCTGGCTTTTTGGTATCACCTAGTGTGATCCTGTGTTTGATCTGAGTTTGAGTTGACTAGCCCATCAACTGGCTTAAACTCTATAGCCAGGTGCCAAGGCAAAGACACTGAGTGCTGCCACTATGGGGATTATGCCTACATCGATCGTGACTGCCACCCAGTCTAAAATGATCTTTTCTCCTCTGTGGTTTAATATCTTTAGAATGTAGGACATAATTCAGATGATGATTTTCAAAAAAAAAAAAAAATAAGTTTCTGTCTGGGAATAACTCTTTCTTCCTTACTCGGATATCACACTTTATCTTTGGATGCCTTTGAGGTCCAGGGCTGGCCACACAGTCAGCAATAATGAGGAGACGGTGTTGCAGGAAATGAACAAATAAGCATTTAAATATGGGTTGGGGGTTCTGTAAGTCTTCTAAAATTTTGCAGCTAGCCATTCTATTCCAACTGTGAAGATGTCTCACTTCTCCAATCTTTTTGCACAAGAGACCTAGTGGGCTTGTTATTTTGGTAGGAATTATAATTTAGCAACTTAGAGAGTGAATATCTGATTTTGGCTTCTGGAGGTCCCAGACTGGTGTCTAAAAGCAATAAAGAATTCTTTTCAGATGATCACATTTTCTCCAAATTATGCTCGTTGCTGCCAGAAAATGTGCACTGAGGGTGGTAGAGGTGAAGGGTCAAGACAAAACAGGGACACCTGCTGAAGACCATGTCCATGATCGTCTCTACTTAAACTAGGGAGTGGCAATGGAAAGGAGAAGTAGGGACAGTTTAAGAGGCATTTGGGAACTAGAATCAGCGGGACTTGGTGAGAACTGGGTATGAATTGTTCAGGAGGAAAGAGGTTTCCAGCTTGGATGAGCTAAGTGGGTCTCTATGGAGGCCGAGAACCTAGGAAGAGCAATAGGACTGTCAGGAAAGGTGATCAAGTTAGCTTTAGACATATTCTGTTTGAGTTGCTAGCTTTTCTCAAGGAGAATATTCCAGAAAGTTGGTTATTATATTTTTGTGTACAAAATAGTATCTGGAGAGGGCTGAGAAGGCATGGGTACTCTGTGTCCAATCAGGGTTGGTCACCTAGCCCACTGACCCTGTTTTTCCTTCTGTTTCGACATGGAGGGGGTTTCCTGCAGAAGACTGGGACTTTTCTCCTAATTTTGGTCCAGAATTGTACATGACCTGGAATTCCCCCACAGGGGAACGTGTTTGTTACAGCCGGTCATTATTATTATCTTGACCAAATGTCCTGGACACCTGTAACTGGTAGGAATTTGACAAATGGAGGAATGTGGGGTCTTCTTATACATGACCCAATTCTTCACAGACCCTGTGTTTCTAACTTTCCCTTTGTGATTAGTGGACATGAAAATTCAGCTTCACCCTTTAGGGATCTCAAATGCATTTCTTTCCTTTGGCCTACTTGCATTGATTTTGAAGCTCACAAAACTTTCCCCAAGCAGAATCTACTTCTAAATATTTTCTCCTAGACACTAAAAAAAAAAAAAAAAAAAGAAAGAAAGAAAGAAAGAAAGAAAAGGAAAAAAGAAAAAAGAAAAGAAAAAGGCCGCTTCATCTTGCCGTTCCCTCAGTAACATTACAATGTTGTCAGTGAGAATGGCCTTGAATTCTGTTTTGGCTTCTGGTCCTTCATCACTGGTCTTTAGCATTCACGATCCTTCACAGAGGAAGCATGAGAAAAAATGTGGTGTATTGTGAAAACTTGTATTTCATTCATCATATTCTACTTCGGCGCATAAAGAAGCTTGGCCTGTAAATGTCATGCAAAAAAACTGTCGGTCTTTATGAATGTTGCACACAAAATATTTCTGGTAGTTGGATTTGTTTGGCTAATAAAAGAGGTTTGTAATTGATTTCTTTAAAAAGTCTACGCAGTACAATTCTTTTGGTGTTAATGCCTGGCAACGGTTTTGGGGCGAGAGAAGGAATCTGGCTTGGCTGGAATTTACAGATTACAGGCGCATCTGAGAGAGGGCTGTTCACATGTTCTCCCCCTCGACAGGGTTGTCACGTGACTCTGCCCCCACAAGGCCAGGATGCTGAGAGCCAGCGATGAGAGAAGTGGCCAGGAAAAACATTCCCTCTCTTTCTTTCTGTTGGATTTAACGGGTCCTGAAACCTCTAAAGACAAAAACGACTTCTGTTGTTTTAGGAGCGGTATCCGGGCAAGGGTCTCCCTAGGACTTCTCTTGAAACCGTGAGCGTCGCATTCTCTCCTTGCCTGCTATTCAAGAGATCAAATCCAAGGCACAGCTTGTATTGCTAGATTCTCACCAACTGAGCTGTTTCTCCAAAGTTTTCCCTTTAAAAAAAAAATTTTTTTTTAATGAATGTTCTTTGGAAATTTTCTTTGAAAACATAAGAGGGGAGGGGACACCTGGGTGGCTCAGTCAGTTAAGCGTCTGCTTTCGGCTCAGGTCATGATCCCAGGGTCCTGGGATCGAGCCCCGCATCAGGCTTCCTGCTTGCCAGGAAGCCTGCTCTTCCCTCTCCCGCTCCCCCTGCTGTGCTTCCTCTCTCGCTGTGTTTCTCCCTGTCAAATAAATAAATAAAATCTTAAAAAAAAAAAAGTATGGGGGTCTGCAGCAGTGAAAGGGCTCTTTGCATCCACAATGAGCACCACATTCCGGATCAAACGTGTGGTTTTATTAAAAAAAGAAATTGTAGACAATGGCTTGTAGAGGCATATTTTGAGGGAGTACACATACTAAACATGAAATAAGAGTTGAGGAGCTTTGCCTACGCAAACTATCTGAATCAGCTTTCTATATGTACTCATATCATTGCTCAAGGTCATTCCAAGGTCAATCTTAGATTTTCACATCCCAGCCATTTTCTGCAAGGCCCTTCAAGCAGGACTGTATCTAAAACCAAAGTGCGTTTTTCCTTCTGTTCAGTATCACTGAGCCACAGAGAAAATAATAATGAAGGCCACACAACTACTCTGTTCTAGGCATGGCACCAAGCATTCTACAGGCTTAATCTTTAATGTGAACGAATGCAGAGGGTCACAATGCCATGATGTGGTCACAAATGATCTGGTCCTGATGCCCAGGATGCTCAGCTAGGGGTAACGTTTCAGTATGAGTGTATACTGAGGTCATGGGAGGAAAATGCTGGGAGCTGAATCTGGAAAGGTAAGCTAGCTGTAACTGTTAAAAGATCCCCATGACCCATGCTAATTACCTCAGCCCATAGGGATCTCTTGCTCCCTATTCCTTCTTCTCTTTTCTTTGGTCCTTATCTTCTCATATTTCGCTCATTCTTTGGCTTCTGTTGTTTCCTCTGCCAGTGGCTGTGAACCCTCAGCTTCCCTGATTCCCTTGGGCTCTGTATCCCTGTCCATTGATTTTGACTGCCTTGGCCATTCCCACTCGGGTCCACCTGTGGTGTAAACTGTGTCAGTGTGGCTGGACTACACACAGCATTGTTTTCTCCTACAAGGATCGTGCAAGGAGATATTTGGGTAGAATGATATTCTGTCCATGAAACATCCTTGCATGTTATATGCTTTGATAAAAATCTTCCCTTGAGCCATATTTTGGACAGGAAAGTAGATACCCTGCTATGGTGGCTTTCTTTGTTAAAATCCCCCAGGACCATAGAGGAAAGCTCACCATGGGGAAAAGATGCTGTAAGCTTTTCAGATGAAAGCAAGATATTAGAAATACTTCTGTTTCTCTCTCTGTCTCTCTTTCTTTCTTTAAGCCTGGGGGTTGTACTTCAGCTGAGGATCACAGCTGTCAGGGTTAAGAGAGAACTGAGGGTCAACAAAGATGGGCTGATTATAGAGTGATAGGTCAAATATTTAAACTGGTCTGTCTCTGAGGGGATTTAAATCGGTTTATTATTTCTGAGGGTAGCCCAGGGAGTTGCAGAAATATGGTCTCTGAATCATTGCCCGTGAGCTGTGAGGGTAGTACCTACCACGTGGAACATGCAGAGAAGGAACAACTGTGTATCCTGATGTGATCCACGCTGGCTTCCCCTGGCCAAGCACAAGCTATGGATGACCGAAGACCTAGTTTGTGAGGACTTAGAAGGAGGCTGCGATCGCTAAAAGCTACATTCGTTTTCCCTTAGCATCACTTAGAATTCACATTAAACTGGCCACATCTCTGAGTGTGGAAAGCACTCATTTGGTTAATCAGGAGAGTCATAAAAATTGTGTAGTTCTGCATGTCATTTGACAGAATCTCAAGATGGGGTTAGGACCGCACGCTCTGGAGTCTTCAAGAACTCAACTGAAATACTCATGCCACCACTGTCTGACCAGGCATCTTAACTGTCTGTGTCCGAGTTTCTTTATGTGTGAAGTGGGAATAATAACATGGCCTACTTCATAGAGTTATTACAAAGACTAAATGAGCTAATGCATGTAAACCTCTTAGAAAAACACATCCGACACATAATAGGCTCATAATGCGTGTTAGCGATTATCATAATCATGGTGTGGAGCCGAGCTTTGTATACCACTTAAAGAACTGTGGGCAGTGCTGTGTGTTGCAGAGAGTGACAGCTCCTGGATATGTGAACCGAAGGAGTGCTGATGGACATCATTGATCCCAACTTTGAGTGGGGCTCTCTGGTTTGTGTCCTTAGCCCTCCCTCTGTCAAGATTTCTGCTAATGATTTGCATTACGATATAGAAGTCCTTACCAAACTTACAGGGGATGCAAAGCGGAGGCAGAATGACAATGTTCAATACTAGAATGGGAATTTAAAAAGGACTTGAGAAGTTGAAAAAAATGTCTCAAGATTCGCAAAAGGCGGTTTAATAAGGTTGTGTGTAAAGCCTTACATTTTTATTCTAAATGTGAGCGGTGCTATTCTGGGGTAGAGGACATCTGATCTGAGAATAATTCATTTAAAAATTAGGACTAAAACAACGTATGAGTCACTAGAAAGTAAGGATGTCTGAAAGCTAATGTGGTTTTAGGCTAATTAAGGTAGCAAAACGGTCACCCTTGCACCATGCTCTGAGATGGTCAGATTCTTGGGAAACATTGCACTTCAGGCCAGTTCAGAAGGGGCATTAGCACTAAGAACCCTATAGGTGCGTATAAGGGCAGTAGAGGCCAAGACACTTGATGGGTTGTTGAAGGAAATTGAGATAATTGGCCTGGAAGAGAGTAGTAGCCAAGGATTTAGGGCACCTATTGCAAAACACCTGAAATACTTGATGGGTAGTGGGAAGCAGACGTGTCACATGGAACCCCAGAAGGCAGGAGTGGTACGTGTGTGAGAAGATTACAGTGAGCTGGATCTCATTTAATGATGCGGAAGTGGTTTGCAGAACATGTCTAAAAGTGGCAAGTGTTGCCTCGTAGAGCTACGGGCTTGTTGTCACTCCAAGTGGCTAAATGAAGGCAGGAGGACATCAATGGTGGAGAGGAGATTGGGCCAGATAGTACCCAGTGTTCTCTCTGCCCTAAGAGTCTTTCATTCTCAACCCAGTACTCTCTCTCTGCACAGAACAGGTTGTAAATAAAGAGACACATTTGAATATCACCGATTATGAGTCAGGACAACTCAACTGAGCACTGAGAAGTGAGGGCAGAAAAACAGCCAAACAAAATCCAGAGCTCTGGAAACCACAACTTTCCATGGTAACCACCCCTAGAGAGGTACAAGTAAGCGTTAAAAACAAAACAAGAAGGAGCCCCCACATAAAAACGCATTTGAAACCAACAAAAGCCCAAGGAGCTTGTTTAAGAATTACATAAAGAAATCCAAGAGGTTGTGGGGGGTAGGTAGGGAGATGAATAGTTTGCAATGAGCCATGAAACTAGGTCCAGAATAAGTAGATAGAATCAGTGTTAAGAGTACAATTAAGGAGAAGAACAATCAGCCTATACAGCATTAGGATATGGAAGGTGAGGAATGCCAGTGGGGCATAAAAATTGGAAAAGGCAGAGCTAATCTACCTGAAGGAAACCAGCCCATGCTCAGAGGCACCCAGAGGGACAGAGCTGGGTGGGCTTTCATTTGATTCCTCTTGGAAGAGTGCCTGGACGTGTAGCTCTTCTCTCATTTTACCTGCCAGAGGTATGGACAATGCGCAGTGCGAGCTGGAAGACGCATGTTAGGAGACATTCAAAGGGAGGAGAAAATCAAGCCCACTCAAAAGAAAGAGCAGTTAAAAAAAATTGTTTGGAGGAATAATTCCCTCCTGCGCTTTGTCAGAAAGGGATGTTTTCTGAGACAAGAGTTGCTTAACAAAGGTGAATTGGCAAGGACGATGCCAGAAGCAATCACCTAAGCAGCAAAGAATTTGGAGACTGGTTTGAGAAGCCTGAGTTGAAGGATAACTCTTCAGCTGTTGCCAGGGCTAGGAAGTTCATTAATAAGGGAAAGGGGACAAGCGGAATAGATACAATCTACTTACAAGAAAGCAAAGTTAATAGACAAAATAAAGCAAGGCAGGTGTGTAATGGAAGTAGAAGCAATTAACTTTGAAATTCAGGCAGGATTTGTCGGGGGGTGGGGGGAAGGTAAGCAGACTGAATAATTTTGTTTGGAACAGGAAAAGAGGAAGCTGATGGAAAGGCTGATAATTACAGGGTGAGAAGAATGTTCCCTTTCAGGATACAAAAGAAGTTAGGAGACCGGGAAGAAAGGATGACTCTGAAACAAACATGCTGAGATGAAATCCTCAAACTCAGGGTGATGGGTTAGGATGCAATATCACTGAGTTTATGTCGTAGGCCCTGTCTTCTAAGAGCGCTTTTCTCTGAGAAGCTCGCTGCCTAGGTGAGGATGATAATCGAGTTTATGAACATAGGTAGTCCTCGCAATAATCCTTTGAGCTGGGCATTTATACTATTCATGTTCCGTTTTAAAGTGAAGAAAGGGAGGCAGGGTTGAGATAGTAGCTTATTTTAACACAGCGAGAAACTGGTTAATTGTGAGGTGAATTTGGGCCCTTTGATTCTGGAACCTTCTGATCTTAACCCATATTCTGTTCTGCATCTTGGATGAAGGTACCTCTAATGGGGTCACTTTGAGGGGCTAAAGGTTAGGTCTCGCTAGCTCTCAAATACTTCCTCTGAGAGAGTAACGTAGTACCCAAAATTCTACCACTAGTCTTCTCTCACAGGGATATTCATTGTGGAAGGGGAAACCTGTAGCACCATTACTGACTGCTGACTTTGTAGAGTTGATCTTCATTTATTCAACAACCATTTCCTGACCTGGTGCCAGGATTGTGCCATACAGTCTGTGTGCAGAGACAAATGAAGTATTTTCCCCACGGGAAGGCATACATGTTTAGGATACTGTATAGCCCCCTCATCCAGGCTGTCACCATCCCCCCTCCCTGGATTCCTGCAGAAGCTTCTGGACTGGTCTTTCCATTCTAAACCATTCCCGTTAATTCCCACATGACAGTCACAGTTGTCAGTTTAAATGTACATCTCAGCTGGTCTCTCCCTATTGGAATCCTTTGATGGCTTCCCACTGCTCTTGGGATTAAGATCCAAATCATTAAATATGTCCTCCAGGGCCTGGTATGACCTGGCCTCTCCCTAACTTCCTAGATTAACCTTGCTCTCTCTTCCTGCCCCCTACTCTTCCAGAGTCTCCATGATATCATGGTTCTTCCCAAATTACTTTTGCCCACTTAAATGCCATTTATTTGTTCAGATCTCCCTCCTGATGTCACCACCACAAGAAGTCTGCAGTGAGCACCATCTTGTAGCTCCCTGTGGTTTTATCTTCCAAGATTTGACCAGTTAGCATGATTATTTGATTAATATCTGGCTCTTTCAGTAGACTCCATTAGGACATGGATTTTGTTTTGCTCTCATTTGTATCTTTTTTTTTTTAAGATTTTATTTTTTATTTGACAGAGAGAGACACAGCAAGAAAAGAAACACAATCAGGGGGAGTGGGAGAAGGAGAAGCAGGCTTCCTGCTGAGTAGGGAATCCAATGTGGGGCTCCACCCCAGGACCCTAGGACGATGACCTGAGCTGAAGGTAGACATTTAACAACTGAGCCACCTGGGCGCCCCCCCCCCCATTCGCATTGTTACACATGGAAAAATGTGCAATAAACATTTATTAAATTGATGAATCTTTTTCTCTTGGAAAAGATGTCTACTTTGAAAAAATTTTATTGACTTGAGAGAGAACGAGTAGGGGTGAGGGGTGGGGCAGAACAGCAGAGGAAGAGGGAGAAGCAGATTCTCCATTGAGCAGGGAGCCAGATGGGTGTTGTGGGGCTCAATCCGAGGACCCTGGGATCATGTCTCAAGCCCAAGCCGAAGGCAGATGCTTAACGAACTGAGCCTCCTAGGCACCCCAAGATACCTCCTTCTTTTACTATCCATTGTCTAGTCTCTCCACTGAGTTCAGTTTACATGTAAGCATGGGATCTATCCCTCATGGCGTGTACATACGGGTGTATCTCTCTCCACTACACGTTGCACTCCACTACACGTTGCCCTCTTTCATACTTGACATTTAACCACCCCCCCACCTGCCCTGAGAGATTCTTTTAGTGGTTCAATGGCTTATTATCCAGGATAGAGAAGCATTTGGGGCATTTCTTACCAGCTAGCTTATAAACTGCTGGAAGGCCAATAGATGGTCATGGTTAGGTCAGCTGCCCATTCCCAACCCAAACAGACACCGTCCCGGGAGCAGGGTCCTAGGGAACAAATCGCCGAAATCACTGTGTCAGGAGCTGCCTGTCGCCCTTCCTCGAAGGGCGTCGTGAGCGAGGCTTTCAGCACCAGGATCAGTCATAGCATTTGGAAGACATTACCCACATACTAAGTAATGGTGGAGTGGTCAGTGATTAAAGAATTGAAAAATGACTGGGCTGAGGACATCTAATAGTAATATCAGAGCTCAGTGCTACAGTTAGAACTCGGTTATCTCCGGATCAGCTTTGCAGGGTCCGTTTGGCTGTACCACGTCACACCTGATGAGAACATGAACTAAGTAACAGTACCGAGAATGACACGGGGGGAAAGCAGTCAGACCCCAAGTACGGTGTTCGTATGCTGTAGGGGACCACTGATTTTGTTTTGTTTATTTTTCTTGCTTCCCTTGTTTAATACTGTTCCCCTCTACCTCTGGAAGTCCCTTGCAGACAGGAGCAGTGAGAGGCTTTCTCTGGATGGAGAAGGTCACCTCTTCACCATCTACCACCCCCTGGAAATGCTTACCTACTCACATCACCTGACCTTGGTTTTCTGCACACTTGGTGTTCCTGGGCATTTTTCTAGATTATAAAGTTTATGAGTGTGATAACACCATATGCCACGGGAATAAAACTTCAAAAATTTAACCAAGGGAAAGGAAAGGCTTGCTTGATATTATATTTTTTAAAGATATTTTGGAGTAGGCAAGTTAAAAAAAAAAAAAGTTCCCATACCTAGGCATGCTAAGAACCAGGGACGGCCTAAGGAAGTGACACACACATTTGTCTCCAACTGCAATGAGAATGTTGCACTTGATTATTTACAATGATTTTGTTGACATTTAAGAGAAATGAGGTTGTTGGGATATTCTTTTGGGGACAGGTTACCCTGGATTATGCAACCATTTGTCTCTACCCCTTTTTGTAACCTAGAGCGGTAGAAGCAATACACTTAGCTTATCTCTTCGAACTCTTCTCCCTTCAGCTTTGTTTGGTGGGAATTCTGAAGTTGCTCTTGACAGTTAGCCTAAGTTTTTTTTCTTTGCACAAGGGAATCAACCCAAGCAAAGCCTTTGGGATGATAGTGCACTTTTTGTTCTCCCACTGAAAGCCTCTGGGATTGGTGACTGATGAATCACCCCTGGTCAGATTTACAGACAAAAGCTTTTCTGATTGGCTGTCACTGGGTCCGGTTCCCACCCTGTCTTATCTCTGTCTCATCCTTGTAGCTGAACAATAGGACTAGGTGTAGGGCCGTGTTAGTGTAGGGAGAGAGAGTGTGGCTTCGTCTGAGCCTTTGCCTGGTACTAGTGATGTCAAGTGAGACAAGAGATGGAAAAGCATGTTGCCAGGACCAAAGTGCTATGTACAGCAAGGGATATAGTAGACAAGGAAGAATGCTACCTATGGATAAGACAGGCATGACCTTGAGAAGCTGGTATGCTGTAGGCTGAGTGATTTGAGGAAATTCTTTGTCTGCCAACTTGAACAGAAGTGCCCTTGCAAACACAAACTTCATATTTAGCAAGCATTCACACACACACACACACACACACACACACACACACACACACAAAAGCGTGTGTTGCACTAGCCAAGGACTGAGTTACACGAAGGTAAAAGGCACACCTGGGTTAAGAAATGACAGGGAAGGATGATTAGCTCCTAAGCGCGTAATTCCTGCATTTACTGAGACAACGCAGGTTGAAAAAGAACACATTTGAGGAAATGTGCCCCGGCCATTGCATTTAAGTGGAGAAAATGGAAATTCAAGGGGTGAAGGGACTTGCTTGCTTTCTCCTACCAAGTTCACGGCAGAGCTCAGATTGTCTGACCCCTAGTAGCTGTCATGAGAGGAGTACCAATCTGGGGGTCTGACACCTGGGTTCCCATCCTTACTGTGTGTTCTTTGCAGTTTCCAATCCCCTAGTACGGCCGGAAGTAATCCTGCTCTGCTTGCTTCCCATCTTGGCTGTAAGAGTAATATATGCAGAAATATTTTGCCAAGAGTTATGTAAGTGCAGGGTTATGTGGCATTTGTTTGCCTAATTCCAAGTACTACCACTTGATACTGTCTGTTTGATAAATCCAGCTTGGTAAGTAATAAAATAATGGAGATGAAAACCTGTTTTTCATTTCCATTTACCCTTTAGAGTCTGGTAGTAGTGCCAAGTACATACTATCTACATAGAACTCAATAAATAATTGTTGAGGTATTGAAGAACGAGATTTGTGAAGTTCAGATGTACTTGTGACAACAGAGCTTACTTGAGAGAAATCTTTACTTTCAGGGGCACCTGGGTGGCTCAGTGGGTTAAAGCCTCTGCCTTGGGCTCAGGTCATGATCCCAGGGTCCTGGGATCGAGCCCCGCATCAGGCTCTCTCCTCGGCGGGGAGCCTGCTTCCCCCTCTCTCTCTGCCTGCCTCTCTGCCTACTTGTGATCTCTGTCTGTCAAATAAATAAATAAAATCTTAAAAAAAAAAAAAAAGAAATCTTTACTTTCAGAGAATGTGTGTGAATAGACCATGATTCAGTTAATATTGATCATTATTGTTTTTCATAGCATGGATACTAGTGAGTTTCCCTTTAAGACGATCAAGGAAGCAAATGATTTATTTGCCAGAAATATTCTGCCTTACTGAGTCACGGAATTCACCCTCATTTCGGGTCCAGACTCAGATCGGTGTAACTTTATCAGGATATCCCCACATTCATCGCGGATAGCCACGCTGGTTCTTTGTAAACTTACTGTGTGTTTATTGAAAAACGAAGATGGGATAATCGTTGTCCTTTTCAAACAGGTCCATAGGCAACATTCACCATACCACTCTTCACAGACTTAGCAGAAACATGCTGTAGAACTGTAAATATGATGATAGAAATGTTTTATTGAGTTGAAATTCATAGAACACAAAAGTCTCCGTTGTAAAGTATACCATTCAGTGGCATTTAGTATATTCACGATGTTGTGCAAGCCAGTTGCAGAACCTTTTTATCACCCCAAAAGGAACTCTGTACCCATGAAGCAGACATTCTCTAATCCCTCCCCTTCTTCCCTGCTTGCCCCAGGCCCTGATAACCACTGGTCTTTGCGTTTCTGTGGATTTACCTACAGGACCCAATTTGACTAGTTTAAGTTGATCTGACAGCAGTAGCTCCTTTAGCTTTGTATCCGTTTTGAAGAAGATGGTCAGTCTGTATCTGCAGCTACAAAAATAAGAATGGAATTAAAGAAAGGTTCATGGACTTGCCACTGGTCAGTCAGAGAGGCACTAGCTGGCTGTGCCAGAACTGTAATTGACCATGACAGATTACACGTGTACCCAACAAGAAGAGAACCACAGGTTAGCATTTGGTAATTACTCATGCTAGCCAATCGCAGAGTTGTGCTGCTGAATTCCTCAGCTTGCCCAGGATGGGCAACGATGTTTGTTCCTTCATTCATTTGTTCATTCATCCGACAAAGAATGTGTGCATAGCACCTACAATTTGCTGGGATACGTATTTATGAATGATGGCTGCATGCGTTGCAAGTCATGGTTCCGAGCGCAGGCAGTTTACTAAGTACTAGTTTCTTGCGAATCACGACATGCCAAGTACATGTCAATTCATAGATAGGGATCCTTTGAATTGTACATACTTGCACACAAATGTGTATACACACATTGGTCTGTTCGTGTTTGGAAATCAAAGCTCTTTTAGCCCAACTAGTGGTTTTCTCCTGAAACGGCTTCATGAATGTCTAACATAATCTGGGT
This sequence comes from Lutra lutra, assembly GCF_902655055.1. Lineage (NCBI taxonomy): Eukaryota > Metazoa > Chordata > Mammalia > Carnivora > Mustelidae > Lutra > Lutra lutra. Next base: position 172,820,033 of record NC_062280.1, read on the forward strand.
GTGCGTGGCAAGCTCACACCCTCTTCTTTCTGGTCACAGGTAGCTGTTCCTCCATACCTGACTGAGTTCGCTGTAGGACTGTTCCACTTGTTCAGGGGCTATTTAAAAGGCATCTTCTTTGGAAGCTCTGCAAATGTGTGCTAGTGTAACTCCTCTGCAGCCCCCACCCCCAGCCCCGAAACAGGGCCCTTGATGCCTTGATGTCTAGCTGGTTTTCTTCTGTGCGTGTTCCGCGCATGAGGGCGGAAGATGTCTTGCAGACCGCTAAAGTCTTGAAATAAGGAAAATGGGGGGGGACCTCTGCAGGTCCTTGGCTCTGCTGTATAAAATTATTTGGGGGCATGAATCTGGCTTTAGTTTAGCCCCTTCTTCGTTTAAAAGAAATCACATTATACATGGAATTAGGACCTGGGAACCCCCAGCCCCTCCCCAAGATCATGGTCTGACTGGGCCTTCATGATAAGAAGTTTCAGGTTATTCTATTGAAATGCAAGGGACTAAAGAGGGTTTGTTATCTGTTGCCTTTCAAAGGCCTCTCAGCAGTGAAATACTATCTGAGAGACTGAAAGAGACACAAGACCAGACTAGCAGGTGCTGATCCAAATGGAGGGGAAAACACTCACAGCACACACTTACAGCCAGTGTGAATTTATTTTTGTGCCTTCAGGTAGGAAATGCCTCACAAACAAAACATTAGCCTCATTTGGTCTTGGGCAATATGTTTTAAACTTCTATGGTATGTGTGCTAAAAGAAACAGTTAATGATTCATCCCAGTGCTGAATTCCTGCACAGAGCCGAGGAGAGAAGACATCAAGGTGAATACCGAGATTAATCATTTGTAGCGTAGGTCGAGACATTTTCCAGTTTTGAGGAAATTTGCTCACAACGTGGGCTTTTACTGTTGAATTCATTGCCTGCCCTTTGGAGGAGAGAGTTTACATTTCTTCGGTGCACCAGGGGAAGGTCTCCTGTTTGACCCTGGGAAGGAGTAAGGACAATCATTCCTTTGGCTGTACTTATTTGCTGTATTTTCCACTGAGCTATGATGATCATGTCAGGATTCTGCTTTGGAGGTGATTCGTTTTTCCCGAATGGTCCACGTTTTTGAAAACATTTATACGATGCAAAGAAAAAGTAGTTCTCTGTTCTACCTCTGCTCCAGATCCTTCTTCTCTTTCAAATTAAACTAAAACACTTGAGTGTTCTTCAGAAAGCCTCCGTTATTTCACACACGTACTATGTACACGGATGCGGTTGCACTCAGGATTCACTTGCAGGGTTGAAATGCTGTTGTTGGTACCTTCTTTTTTTTAAGATTTTATTTATTTATTTGACAGAGAGAGAGATCACAAGTAGGGAGAAAGGCAGGCATGGGGGTGGGGAGCAGGCTCCCTGCTGAGCAGAGAGCCCGATGTGGGGCTCGATCCCAGGACCCTGAGATCATGACCTGGGATGAAGGCAGAGGCTTAACCCACTGAGCCACCCAGGCGCCCTGTTGGTAACTTCTTTTGAGGATACTGTTTCAGTTTCTCCATTGATATGGATGCCCGCTCGGGGTTGAGGGAATCTTTCCTAAAGTTGGGATCTGGGAGACATCCTGGTCATTCAGAGATATTTAATGTTGACCCGGTCAACTCAGGGTCAACATATTTTCTGTTCTCACCTCTCTTCTTACCATTTACACGTGGGCACCAAACATTTTTAGAGGAGAGTATGCTCTGCATAGTCCTGGGTTGGGGGGAATTACAGAAGGGAGAAAGAGAAGGAAAGAGGGAGAAAGGGAGTAGGGAAGAGGGAAAACAGGTAGGAGGGAGATAGAGAGAAGGACAAGAAGAAAAAGAGGAGGAAGGGAAGGTTTGTCTCTACATGTTAGCCCCTGCACTGCCCCGTGGGTGTACTGGTCCAGCTTTCATACCGATCTGAGAAGAATGACTGGCCAGTTTTCATAGGTAATGTCGACAGTGACATGAGAGGGTAGGTTTTACACAAAGGTGGTTTCTTTGAAAGCATTACAGTCCAAATAAACCCATTGGCTGCCCAGTAAAAACATAAATGAGGCAAATGGGGGAGGAAGCCCAGGGATCCCACTGCCTTATCACTGAGGAGCTCGAAGCACCGCTAGCATCCCAGGCTTCCAAACCTGTAGTCCCTTTTTTGAGTTTTATGACTTTTTTCATATGGTATGATTTATCCAACTAAAGAATTTGCAAACGCCTGTCTGAATTGCTCTTCCCTTTCCCCTTTTAGTTCAACTTATTTTAGTTCATTCATTTAATGAATACTTGCGGTCAAGTTTCATGCCAGGCACAGTTTTAGGCCTAAGGATGATGTGACAAACAAGATAGCATAGTCTGCTCTTGTGGGACTAAAATCCTATTACGAAGCAGAAACAGACGGAAAACGCAGCATATATGGCTGTGGCTTGACGACTACATCGTCCTCTAATTTTAGCTCAAGCCTCACTTTGTCTGTGAGGTCTTTCTTAAATTTGTTTCTAAATGCTAGATGTCAAATTCCTCTATTAAAAGTTCACTTATTGGGATAGCTGGGTCTCTCAATCAGTTGAGCATCTGCCTTCAGCTCAGGTCATGGTCCCAGGGTCCTGGGATCGAGTCCCACATAAGTCTCCTTGCTCAGTAGAAACCCTGTTTCTCCCTCTCCCTTTCTCTGTCTCTCAGGAATAAATAAATAATCTTTTAGGAAAAAAGTTCTCTTCGTTTTACATATGTTTTTGTGGTTAGTTGATTAAAATTGCCTCAGGACAAGAGATGAGTTTCTCACCCCATTCCCAGCTGCTAGCACAGTGCCTGGCACATTGTAAGCACTCAATTTTTGAATGAACAAGCAAGTATATGTATAAGTTAGAGCATATGACAAAATGATAAAGACATGAACATACTATAAACTACAAGAAGGACCCTTGAACTTACCAAATCAGGGATTTCTGGAGATATCAAAGATCTTTCTTCTGATATTACCAGTGAGGTAGTCACTCCTCATGAACCCCAGGAGGAGAACTAAAAACAGAATAAAATGAGCAAATAAAACACGATTTTCAGTGGTGATATAAGATTGTGATTCTTAGGCCCCAATTTCTCTAAAACTCGAACCAACTACTTTTTCCAGTTATCTCTGTTCAGACTTGGTGTTTTGTTAAAGAAAATGTATCTCTCTCTCATTTTTTTTTTCTTTTGCTGACTTTCTTATATTTTTTTCATACCTGGCATGATGTCAGGCAATTGTTTCCTCTAGCAGGTCGCATAATCCAGTAGCCGGGACAGTGAATTAAAAAGGACTTAAGAGTATCAGTAAATGAACTTATAAAAATGTCCAATTGATTGTATTCGACGAGTTACCTACATTCCAAGCCCTGAGGATTAAAACTGTATGCCATTTTGAGGTCATAAAACTTCAGGTTAAACACAGAAGAGATTTTTTTCTTTTTCTTTTTTTCCCAAAAGGAAATAATATTTTTTTCTCACCTTGATTACTGGTAAGGGCCTCTTTCTGCCATGGCTATTTCTATGATAGGCACGTTAGTCTTTAAGGAAAAATCCTGAAAACAATCTTTTTTTCTGATTCATTCTTCACTGGCACCAAATAGTTTTGTGGGTTTATTCTGCAGTTAGAATTTACTTCATGAAATGTGTTAGTTTCCTCTTTCCACGGGGACGTGTGCTAAAATGGAAACAAGCGTGCCACATGTTGATCGTGCCCCCAATGTTGGCTCACAGGTACACACAGGTACTCAGCCTCACTCTGCGACATTGTTAAAGTCACTGGTTGAGAGAATTTTAATCTCCAAGATCGACCTCTTTCAGAAACAAAGGGGGAGGAGGTAAAGAAAGAAAAAGTACACACCTGCAACCTATTTCTTTTTGAAGCAAAGCCTTTGAGCAGATGGAAGATGAGATAGAGAAAGAAAACAGGCCAATTGCCAAGAGAGGTCTGTTTACAATACAGACAAGTTCCTTCAGAAGTTGATAGGGAGCCGTTGTCATGGAGATGAAGAGAAATATTGCTGCGGGGTTTCACAGAACAAATTCCTACTACAAATGTACCTGGATTTAAAGATGATGGAGATGGGAAAGGGGACAAAGAGTTTACAGTAATGCTTCTCTCGGTGGCTTTTCAATACATTCTTCAGGCCCCGAGAATTGCTTGCCTTGGGGTATGCAAAATAATTGATCTAAATAAAGGTTGCTTTTTCCTGTATTAAATGGAATTCCTAACTAGAATTGGACAGTGTTCAAGTGAAGCGTCAGTGGTCCACAATACATTCTAGTTTTGGAGCGTTGCCTATTGTCGGTAAAACTTCTGAAAAGTAAATTATCATTATTAAAAACCAAAAAGACATTTTTAGTTCTGCCGACAGGAGCACAGGTCAAGTGCGTAGTACTGTCCACTGTTCTATAGTGTATGGAAATTAGCCTTTAAAAATTAAACAGAAACGATCCCTCTGGTCCCTTCCCTAAAAAAAGCAAAATGAAAAAAAAAAAAGGTCCTTCAACTTTATAACTTGTTACTGGCTTCAATCAACATCTAATCTTTAATTTTAACCACCAAGACTTCCTACTTGCATTTTTTTGAAAAACACGGGAAATCTTTTCACAAATTGTCTTTCTGACCTGTGAATTGTTTTGTGGAGGAAAGGTAGTCCTGTGAATTCCCAGCTTTCCAATTCCCTTTTAGGAAGTGCTTAGGAAACTCTTTTCTCCCTGTACCCCTTCTCTGACAATTCCAGCTGAGGATGAAGTCACTTTTTCCTTTTCCTTTCCCACCTCTCAGCCTTTCATCCCACTAAGCTTCTTGTTAGGCTTTAATTGAACAAAGCAACACCTGTGTTTTTTACGTGACTTCAAACCCCTATTTCCAATCCATTTCTTCAGCTGCCGACAAGGGTTGTTTTCACTGACAGCAGGTTATTAGCAACTTCACAGGGATGGGGGAGAAGCCATCTAGAAGCTCCAGAAGGCTTTGCTATCTCCTGCTCATATTAAATTTAGATGCTGACAATCAAAACCTGACATTGTTTATTAGACATTGTGGCACAGGGTTATGGAAAGAGCAATGAACTCCAGATTAGGAAGCCCAATTTCTCTTCTGGGCCCTGACATTAACCAGCTGGATCACTTAAAACTTGCCTAACCTAACATACCTTTACTTTTCTTAACTCTGGCAATTGGGGGAATAGATGTCGGTCTCTTATAATGCTATTCTAAAAGAAACACATACAATTTATTTGATAGTATACCTATTTGCAATATGGCTCACGACAGTCTCGAAGCTACTGTAAAATCATCCTTACTACTCTTTTTCTTTTCTTGCCCCTGTTCCCTCCTTCCGCTCTCACCCTCACATCGGCATTCTCGATTTCTCTCGCTCCATGCTATATCTCCACATGATGCACCAGAAATCAGTCAATGCTATCTGATCACTATTATGCCTTCTGGTAGGATTTCTGGAAGCCTCACTCCGCTGCTGCTATAATTCTGTTCATAGCCTTCAGGAGGATGCTTCCCAGACAGCATGCTCAAGGACTGCGGCACATGCAGAATTCTCCGCAAAGGCATACCTGGACTCCTTCCCTCCAGCATTCACTAAGGTCATCGGAAGCAAGCCAGAGGGTGGTTGCTTAGAGGTGGTTTCCTGCTGGAACTCACCAGCATTGTTTGTTTCCAGAACCTCTTTCCATTTTTTTATGGAGGTAGAAAGAGCACACAATGTTACATTAGTTACCGGTGTACAGCACAGGGATTCCACCTACACTCGCATTTTTAAACATTGTGTCTCTTCAAAGCCTGGTGGCCTTGCATGAGCTACTGAAACCCTCTGCGTGTCTGTTTCCTCATCTAAAACTTGGTTGTTTCAGTGAGATAATACATGTAGAAATGTTTACAGCTGTGCCTGGAAAAGAGAACAAGCGCTTGTCTCATGTTGGCTTCATTACTGGGGCAGGTAAAGGCGACAGGGACCCACGGACATGTTTTCTGATGATTTTCAACTCCTGCCATTCTCAGAGTTGCTAGATCTTTACCCACCTTAAAAATTACATTTTATGTCCTCTTGCTCATTGTTTCCCGTCTTCACTTCTTTCTTTGGTTTCCCTGCAGGACATACATGTTATGTTTTTCCTAAAGCAGTCTTGATAAACAGAGAAGCAACTTCCCTTTCTTGCATTATGATAGATTTCTGAAAAGGGAAGGAAGGCAATTAGCTCATCGAACTTCACTGAAATATACCATCCACTTAAAGGCAATTAGTCCTTCTGTGGTTCAGGAAAACAGGATATTGATTTTTTTTTTTTTTTCTTTGATCCAATGGAGTAGTTGACATGTTTGTGTTCAATTCTGCGACCCGGGAACTTGGAGCTGAGGGCCCTGTTTCACAAGTGATGCCAGCCTTGTTTTACGTCTCATGGAACATTATACACCCAAGAGGAACTCGAGGCATGGTTATTACTACTTTTTTTGTTTTAAAATAAGGGATTCTAAACATGCTCCAAATCAGGTTGATGATTTTCAAAAGCAGTAGTAAGAGGGGTGGTGGGGACAATGAGAAACTGCTCTCAGCACGCTCCTCCCCCCATCTGCTCTTTGCTCCCCTTATTGGGTTTCTACAGAGCAGGGATGGGCTTCAGTTTTGTTTTTGTTTTTAAGATTATTTATTTGACAGAGAGAGAGAGATCACAAGTAGGCAGAGAGGCAGGCAGAGAGAGAGGGGGAAGCAGGCTCCCTGCTGAGCAGAGAGCCTGATGCAGGGCTTGATTCTAAGACCCTGAGATCATGACCTGAGCCGAAGGCAGAGGCTTAACCCATTGAGCTACCCAGGTGCCCTGGGCTTCAGTTTTTGCTGTTGGAGCTGTTTGTCATTTACTGCTGGGCCCACTGGATGTTTAAGGGAAAACTCAAGGAGGACTGGGGCTTCTGTGTAACAAATATATTTAAGGGGAAATAACTGTCCCATGTTTTGGACAATCCCATTTTTGCTCCTTAACATTGAAATAACCTTCAACTTTGTACTTCACAATCTGTGCCTCAGTTTCCTTGTCTGTTAAGCAGTGATAAGGGCACTATCACAGTTCTGAGGATCTATGTGTTCGTAAGATGATGATAACAAGGCCTGGCTTAAAGGAAGTACTCAGAAAATACAGCCATTGCTGGCATTCTGTTCCAAATGTTATTTCCGCAGCTGCAAGCATATGGGTGCAAGAGGTAATTGCTCATCCTTTCCTTGTAATCTTTCCGTAGAATATTCGGCATGACCCCATCATTCACTGCTGTGTGAGGCCTGGTCTCTCAATTCCAAACGCTTAAATAGGAAGGCTCTCTGCATGCCTCACAAGGGAACTAGAACCAGCAGTAAGAAACTAGCTTGAATTAAAACCTGTGAATTCTCCTGTTTTCTAAAGTAGGATTAACTTTGTTTCAGCTTGTTTTCCAAGAAGGGAAACTTCTGGCCCCAGTTTCTTAGGTGGGTTGGAATTTCATTCTTCCTCGCCGCAGAGAGATTGGTTTCTTTGGAATAGACTTCAGTTTGTGTTCTGAATTTCTGGAGCTTCTCAATTTCAGGACGGTCATCATCTTATAGCAAGTGTATTGGGCAGGAATAAGGTAGTTGCTGTTGCAAACCCCAAAATCTCAGCGGCTCACAACACAGGTAAGCACAGGGTGGAAGCAGGGGTTTGTTGCCAGGCAGTGACTCTGCTAGCCACTCGGCCCCCGAGCCTGAAGAGAACAACGTGGTGGGTACCAGGCCGGCCGTCTGGATCAGGCCTGGTGGCAGTGTCTACCACGCTGCCCACCCTCCCCGGTCTAGAACTCACAACTAGGTGGCACCTAACTGCCCGGGGAGCTGGAAGCTGGAGGCCAGCTCCCAGAAAGAAAAAAGAAATGGTGGTGAATAGCTAGTTAGTGTCTGACAAGGCAAGCTATTTGGGTCTACCAATTCCTTAAAAGATGAAATATTCCTCATGTAACCTGCGTATGTGTGCAATATAAAGAATAATACATGTAGCCAGTTTAAGATGTTATAACATTTTATACGTACACATTTCACCAATGCAGTTAAAAGCTCCTATGTGCTTCTCCATCTCTGCATCTCATTCTGAATTGCTCTGGAATAAGCACTGTTTTATTTGTGTCCTTTTTGGTTATTTTATGACATATATTTGTATTCAAACTGTAATTTTCTTGGTGCTATTTTTGGCCTTTGTGCAAACATGTCCTACAGTATATAGTGCGTCGTGTTTACACCCATCCTTTGGATTCTGAGATTCGTTCATGTTGATGTGTGTAGCTGTAAATCGTTCATTTTCATTGCTGTATAGTATTCCTTTTGTTGGATAAACCATGATAGATTCGTCCAGTTTCGTGCTCATGGGCATTTGGGTTGTTTTCGGTTTTGTTGTTGTCGTTGTTTTCTTTTTGCAATCAATAGTGCTATGACTGTTCTTGTACATACCTCTTTATACACGTGTAAATTACCACAAGTATGAATCTTTCCACTATATCAAAATACCACTCTATTAAAATTGTATATGGTAGTGTGGATCCCTCAAGGAAACCTAAAGTAATTTCGATTTCCATTCACTCTGGCCAGGTTGGTGTGAGTTTGTTGCCATTGAGAGCTGCTTCACAGAATGTGGACTAAAACCAACCAACACGTTCCAGCTCCAAAGATCAAGTATCCTCTTTCGATTTTTGAAGAAAATTGACAAAATGAAACTCTAAAGGAATTGTTGTACTTCCATTAGCTGCTTTTCTTTGTGCACTGTGGCTAGGTGATTTTGGGGGCGGGATTCATATTATGTAGTGGTGTATCACTTTTTGAGATAAAGCATTTCATGTGACAAAGCAAACTGTTTTTCTAGTACAGTCTGGATTAAGGTTTAGTACACGGTTTATCCATTAGACAGCCGATCTCGTAATTCCTCACAAATTTCTAGTTGCTCTGTCAAATGACTCGGAGTTTCATATATACCTAGAATTTGCCTGTGTGGGGGAATCTTTTCCAAACTTACAGGCATGAATTATTAGAAAAATAACAACAACAAACGATTGACATTTTAGACTGCATGTGTTTTAAACTACATTTAAAAAAGACTTCTACAATTTTAAGCCACAGGGTAGTGAAGGAATTTATTTCCCACATATAAAACTATGTTGCTGCGACTGTTTTTCTAGAAAGAAAATGAGGCAGAAGAAAGAATTTCTCACCTCTCTCTGTGAGTTGCTTCCTAGCTGTTTATAGTTACTTAGTCCTTCATTCAGAACCTTCATATCCTAATGGTCTAAGATGGGCCATTAAATACTAGCATGAACCAATCAATAGCTAAGGCTTCAGCGCTCAGATACCTGGTTTAAATCCCAGCTCTGTTGCTTTCAGCATCTTCTCAAATCTCTCTATTCCTTCGTGTTTTCATTGATAAAATAAGAGTGGTAATACTAATCTTTACCTTGTAGTGTTTGAGTAGGAATTAATTAAATATAGTTTAAAAAATTGATAGCCTTCTTTTTATTATTATCCCCCACAACAAATATTAGTGAACCTTTTTGTCAGGCACTGTGCTAAGTTCTGATGACATAGAGCAGACTGCCTTGGAAAAGGAGCAGTGTAGGGGGAGACCAGAACTTTCTGTAGAGTAAAAAAAACACATTTATATTTTAGTAGGGACCATTCTTGTGTTTATATTTGCTTTCTTCATGTAATCTTTAATCCTCCACAAATAATTTTAAATTTATTTTAATTTTATTTATTTATGAATATTTATTTATTTAATTTTAATTTATTAATTTTAAAACATCCGTTTATTTTTTTTTAAAGATTTATTTATCCATTTGAGAGCGAGAGAAAGAAAGGGCACGCATGCACACACACTAGCGGGGGGAGGGGCAGAGGGAAAAAATCTTCAAGCAGACTCCCTGCTGAGCACGGTGGCCCAAAGTGGGCGCCCCAGTTCCAGGATCGCAACCTAAGCTCAAACCAAGAGTCTGATGCTTAACTAACTGAACCAGCTAGGTGCCCTGAGAAACATGCTGTTGTTACAAATATATAAATATACAAATGCCCATTGTGAAGAAAGTGAAAAGAAAAAAGTTCCTCCTTCATCAAGAGATTCCTTCACTCCTTATGAGTTCTCTTAGGTCCCACTGAGCTGCAGACTGAAAGACCGGGCAGGAGTGAAGTCAGATACGTAGGCCACCATTACTGTCCTCAGCAAGCCTTCTGCCTGTAAGAGGGACTTCACCACACATCTGCCTTCTCAGTGACAGGTTGGGGAAGAAGCTACTTCTAGCACGTTCAGTCTCCCTGGCTCAGGTGTTTCCCATTTGGATGGGTCTAATAGGTTCGAGTCACTGTCCAGGTGTGATCTGTAACCCTTTTGCTCTCTTGGGAACTCCCGCTTGCAGACTGTTGGCATTCTCCTTGCCTCTGAGCCTCTCTGGGGAAGCTCTATCCTTCAAAGAGGATAGACACAGAGGGGTTGCATCTACAGTTTTTCAGCTGCTCTGTCTGTGGCCAATTTAGGGGAGAAAGACTAAGAAGCCCAGTTGAGCCTCAAGTCCAGACTATGCTCTCTAATACAACTTCCCCAGTTTTGTTGTCTAAAGGAGGCAGGTTTCTATTTCTCCACTAGGACAAAATCTGGAAAAGTGGCATGTGATGAATTGTCCCCTTAAATGTCTAGGCTGTAGTCTCTATGCTGTCACTCACCAGCTCTGTTAACTTGGGCAAGTTATTTTATTCTCTAACTGCAAGAGTGACAATGTATTAGTTTCCCACTGTTGCCATAACACATTCCCATAAATGCAGTGGCTTGAAACACCACAAATTTGTTATGTTACAGTTCTGGGCATCAGAAGTCCTACCTGTCATACTGAGCTAAAATCAAGATACTGGCAGGACTGTGTTTCTTCTGGAGGCTCTAAGGAGAATCTGGTTTTTTTCCTTTTCTAGCTTCTGGAGGCTGACTACATTCTTGGCCTGTGGCCTCTTCCCTTTCTCCAAAGCCAGGAGCCTGGCATCTTCTGATCTCTCTTGACTCTGACATTCTTGTCTCATTTTTATACGGATCCTCGGATTACATTGGGTTCCTAGGAAAATCTAGGACAATCCTCCCATCTCAACAGTCTTAAATCACATCCTCCAAGTCCCATTTGCCATGTAGAGTAACATATTTACAAATTCAGGGGATTAGGATGTGGACACCTGCAGCGGGGCATTGTTTTGCCTACCATAGTATCTTGACTGGATACTCTCTAAATTATTTTCTGCCCTTACAGGTTCCTATTATAAATTAGATTTGGAGCTCTTACCCACAACTTTCCACACACTCACTTCCTCATCAGGACGGCCTCCCTCATACCCAAGTCCTCCCATCACCATCTCCCATCTTGGTTCTTATGTTACTCCCTCTTCATTCTTGCAGAAATTCCTTAATAACAGCCCTCCTCTGTATAGTAGGTCCTTGATTCTCTGTTGAAATCCATTGTTAGAAACAAGCTCAGCTTCCAATTTCTTCAAGTTTTCATTGTTTAAGTTATAAATATTTAGCCTGATAACACTATTTACAGTTCAACTATTATTCTTTGCTAATGTTTCATCTTACGAGGATGGGAAACATGACTTACGATGGTGGGAAACATGACTCAACACTTGAAGGGTAGTTTAATGTAGTGAAATCTCAAGGCTTACAAGCACAGAAATTGTATTTGAAATAATGAACTGGGCTTTAGGATAAGAAATAGGAGTTAGCACGCATCCGGCCATGTAACCAAGTACATGTAAGGCAGCGTAGGAGATCTTCACTGTTCTGAAGGCATTTGCAGAGTGCTTCTGGAATTTGCTAATTAACAAGAGCTCGGCTCGCTCTTGCTATGCCTTACCTGCTTGTGTTTTTTACCATAAATTCATCAGATGGAATTTCATAAACATCAACATGGGCTTCCTTGATTTGTTCTGGCTCTTCTCATCTGGGGAGAACCTCATTTTTCAACAACTGTATTCCTGATTCTGTCTTGGCTGACAGAATGCTCTTTTTGCTGGGAGTGAAATAAAGGGATTGGAAAGTGTCAGGGTGGTATTTTATCCGGTCCTTACAAGGGCACTTAGGAAGATGATGATTGCTTCCTTGCCCCAGCGTTCTCTCTCTCCCATGGGAAGGTCTGCTTGCTTCAGCTGATAGTAAGATCACAGAGACCCATCCTTGGAAAGATTCTTTGAAAATCTGGCAGTTGTGATGATGACTACATTTCTTCTAGTGGCACCTGGAACAGAAAATATTTTCTCTCTACTGTGAAAGCACAATTTTCAGATCCTTTCAATAGGGCTTGAGTTTCACTGTAATTCTTCAAAGAGCTATTATTTAGGGGTACTTCTGGTAATTCCCATGAAAATGATAAACTGCAAAGGCCTGAAGGCTTAAAGCCCATAGTCACTGGCAGGGTGTGTTGGGGGGGAGGGGCATCGGCTTTGATGTGTTAATTACATAGTCCCTCCTGCTCCTTAGTCCTCTTCCTTAAAGCCCGGGTGAAATCAAGGTAAAAATCCTACAGATAGGGAAGGTATCCTTGCGGGAACATATTCTATGGAAAGAAGGAAGGATCCTTCCAACTGTTTTTTTTTCTGAGTTAAGACCACCCCTGCGCTATGCAGAGCCCCAGGCAAATGTTTGTATTTCCGCAGGTCTGTGTCTATAAACAAACTTTTATTTGTTTCAAGTTTTTATTTAAATTCTAGTTCTATAATGACTACTTCAAAAAATGCATTGCAACATTGAGGTCACGCATAGCTCTTTTCAACTGATGATTATAGAGAAGAGGCACTCCTGTATTGGTTTATGGTCCAATCAGAGCACAGGAAGATTCTTTCTAGTGTTTGGAGACTGTCTCTTTCTGTTCAGACTCAGACATCTTCTCTTCAGTTTCTTGATTGTTAAATGTAATAATTTCCACCATGAGAATAAGGGAGCAATGGTTGTTAATTCACAATGCCATCGCTGTTTGGATCCTGCTTATATTAAAGCAATGTTGATCTCTGTGCTTCTAAACTTCACCAGTACCATGGATTTCATTCATCTGATGCTGGCTACAGCATGACTCCTGCCGTGTGTCCTACCTCCTGCTGCCCATCCCACAAATCCTGGCTCTCAAGGATTCTCTCAGACCTTGTATTTGGGCTTTACTGATGATTTGCCCACAAACGCAAGTCTTAATCAGAACACACAGAAAATGTGAACAATGATTCACTTTCTGGTCATATAGAATTTATTGTGTGGAACTTTGTAGCGTAAACATAGAATAGATACATCTTCCAAACATGTCACTCTTGAATTCTTTAGGCCATAATCATTGCATTCCTAGATCGGGACATCTTTTAACGTTGACTATCACCCTGGCTTCCCCACATGGCCTACCATCAAGAGGCTGTGGACGGAGTAAGAAAAGTGATTCCTGGAAGGAAAGTGTGTTCCTCACCCAGCATGGGTAAAGAACAATGCAGAGAGGGCCTTGTCACTACATACGTGGACAGGAAGGGGAGCGATGGACATCCCAGAAATAGGTAGGTGTGGCCACGCTGGAGGACTGCCTGGGACATGAGGCAGAGCTGTGAAGGGGGTGGGGTGACTATCCCAAATGCTACCGTGGGCAGGAAGGGTGCCCTGGGTAAAGGATGCCAGTACCACCTACCATCCTCAGGTGCTGAAGACCCAAGACTATATTGTGGTCGGCAGGTGCAGAGATTCCACACACTGCTGAAGTCTGAAAGAATCTTGTCCTTTACCTACTGTGAATAAGAATCTATGTAAATCAGTAACTAGCAGCCCAGTTACCATGCTGGCCAGTGGGAATGACTGATTCCAGCTCACCCCGGGAACTCTGTTCCAGCCACAGAACCCCAGAACTGCTGCAGAGGCACACATTTTGGAGCTCCTAGAGCACTAGTTAACCTAATGCTTGAGCAAAGTGGGTTAGGAGGATTTCAGAGCTAGAGAGCATCTCAAAAGGGGCAGGGTACAGAAACAGATCCCTGTGGCCTTTTTTTTTTTTTTTTTTTGAGATTTTATTTATTTACTTGACAGAGATCACAAGTAGGCAGAGAGGCAGGCAGAGAGAAAGAGGGGGAAGCAGGCTTCCTGCCAAGCTGAGAGCCCAATGCGGGGGCCCCAGCCCAGGACCCCGTGATCATGACCTGAACTGAAGGCAGGGGCTTAACCCACTGAGCCACCCAGGCACCCCTCCCTAGGGCTTTGACCAAGACTTGGGATGCCCAGCCCAGATGGTGCTGTGGCCCCTGGTGGTCTCAGGCTCAAGAAGGGTCTTGGAAGAAAATATTGAGGATGACGCTCCAAAAAGTAGCACGCCCTGATATACAACAGGGATCCCACTTTTTTGGGTCTAACAGCTTCAAGTGTAATGAATGTGTATGGGGAGGGACAGATGATTAGACTGATCATGTGTGTTGGAACTCTGTGTATTTTACTGGTTGCATCCTCTTTTTCTCTCCCACCTGTCATCCCTTCATTCAACAGGGACTGAGTGTCTTTGATATGACCAGCAGGGTCATATCAACTAACCTGTTAGCCATTAAGGTCAACAATATTTTTAGGAGCTCAGAAAAATATTCTAATTGCTTTTATAATCACAAGAAAAAAATGAACTTTTAGGTCCAAGAAAACGTTTTAATATATAACATGTATTCATCTTTATACCAACAGCGTCACAAAAGACCATCTTTCATTTCTTTTTATGGAGGAAGGTGCTCCTAAAGGCTCTAGTGCTCAGAGTCCCAGCAAGCCAAAATGCAGCCGTGACGGCCAGCACTATACTAGGGACTAGGGACGCCGTAATGAGCAAGAGACGGTCGTGTGTTTTGTGGTATATGAGCGTGGAGGAGGATGGCAAAGAACATGGGAAGTTACCTTACAGTATAATATGTTCTTCCAACAGAGGTCGGCCCGAGGAACTACAGAAGGCTAGGAAGCGCGGTTGGGGGTCTGTCTGTGCAGATCAGTGATGGGTGGGGGAGGATTGCCTCATTTCACTCTGGTGCGTAGTTAGTAGACCAGAGTTTGTACCTATTGTTCTTGTAATTGATGCAGACGATGATCCGATGATCCGAATGTATTACTGGCAGCTGTTAAAGTCGGCTACTGGTAGAGATTTAACTTTGATACTGGTTGCTTTGAAGTTTAAGCATCCCATCTGAAAGCATTTTTGAAATAATTGTGAAATGTGTAATAAATGTATGTATAATTTGCTACCTGGCTCTGTGTCCGTGATTACTTCCAGGTTCTTCAAGCTATCCAAATCAATGGTAATCCTAACATAGCACCCTGAAGCTTTGGTGAGTGGACTAGACATCTCCAAGTGTTGCCTATTGAAATGCCTCCCAGGGTCATGATCTCATCACCTCTCAGCCTGGTCCACAAATGAGAGCTTTATACCTTAGTCAGTTCTCTTTGCAACTTCTTACTCTAAACAGCATCAACAACTAAAACCCTCTGTGTGTTTGTTTTGTCGTCACAGGTAATGATGCAATATATATACCTCATTAGGTTGTATGTGATGATACTAGAGTTCCCTTAAAACCATAAAAGTATCATTTATTTATATTTTGTTTCAGGGAAACAGGGATTTGACTAAAGACATGCACTTTATTTCAACAAGCCAACATTTAGTGAACATCTACTCTTGTACCAGACACCGTACCAGGCATGGAGGGTCCATAAATAAACAACGTACAGTTCTTATCTTCAAAAAACTTGTTATGTACAGGAGAACATGGGTAAGAGAATCAGTGATTCTAATTCTGTTATGGAAACCATCAATGGCAATGGGCTCTTCTACCCAAGATTTGGTTGGGAGGTTGAGACTTCTCGTACCACACACACACACGGAGGGCTGTGAGAAGTTTTGCTGCTTACAGAATTGTGGTCTCTGAGGTGCACCATGGAGTCCTTGCCAGCAGATCTGAAATGGCTTGAGAGAACAAGGAAAGGAGACTTACTGGACTAACAGAGTGCTTGGGTGGGTGGGTGCACATACATAGGGGCTTTCATGGTTCAAATCTCCTGCTGGCGCCAAAGGGAGGAGCACCCAGGCTTTCTTATCACCTTGTCCAAATGTGGGACACAAAGGAAAGTGCAGAGAGTGAGGCTTAAATGCTATCCACACTCAAACACCAAAAAAAAAAAAAAGGAACCAGATTCCCCATTCCAGATACAGCGTGATGAGAAGTGCTATACGGAAGGTTTCCAAGGGGTGCTTATGTCACCCGAGCATCTAATCCAGTCGTGGAGGGTTTAAAAGAGTTCCTGGAGAATGGTGCTCTTGACTGAATCATGAAGAGTGAGAGGAAGAGTGAGAGGAGGTTAATCAGGAAGATCAACTCGAGACAGGAGAGCACCTACCACGCTTGAAGCATCAAGGGTGCATTTAGAAGGTGGTTCTTGTAATCTGAGAGCTGCTTGAGGTTCAGTAAGAAGGAAAGAAGTAAACGCCGTATCAGTGAGAGGTATATGGCTGATTAGATGGACTTCTTCGGTTAATCACAGACTTAGTTTAAAACAGTAACTCTCAACATAATCTTAGGGTGTTTTTCATAGGGGGTGTGCAGTGAAGAGAGGTTGGAAAGACAAGGGGCTAAAATCTTCTTGGTCAGTCTTCTCATGCTGCAGAGATCACTGTGCTCTCCCAAACCATGCTGCTAACTCTCCCAGGGAAAGGAATTCTGTGTGCTTTAAAAATGAAAACAAGTGATTTGAATATATGCCGAATTCCGCTGAGTAGAGAATTACCGGGTTAACAGAGTGAAGTTCTAAGAGTGAATTTCAGGCTTGGCTCCAGTAGGGCAAGGTGTTGGGTTGGGTGGGAGGGGAGGGAATGAATAGTGTGGTGCTTTCCTGGAGCATTAAAATCACAGACGCAGTGCCTGGGTGGCTCAGTTGGTTAAGCATTGGACTCTTGGTCTCTGCTTGTGACCCAGGTCGTGATCTCGTGGGTCATGAGATTGAGTCCCAGGTAGGGCTTCACGCTTAGCACGGGGTCTGCTTGAGATTCTCTCTCCCTCTCCCCCGGGCCCCCTCCCTCTCTCAAATCAATCTTTAAAAAAATAAAATTACCGAAAAGCCAGGTATGTGTGGTTATAAAAAGAAATGTTCAGTTTAGTGGAGGAGGACCAAAGAAGGATAAAAATAATACTAAGAAGTAGAAGGAACCGAAATCACCAAGCAGGGAAGCCAAATTCCTGCTATGTCCCTCCCACTAGACTCCCTTCCTCTCATTTCCCACCTGCAATTAAGAACCTCACCTTCAGGACATCTGAGAAAGGAAGATAAATACTAATCAGACATTTGTGATACGTAGTCACAGTTTCCTAAGCAGATTCTTCTGAAACTTGTCAGCCAGTAGCGTTTGTATGGCTGTCCGCATTTCTGGTAGCTCTTCTGGAGATCCTTGTGTGAGTGGAATCAGCTGCCATCAAACCCTGGGCTCTGTGCTGCTGGGAGCAAAAGAAAAGAGTAATAAAAGTTGGAATTGGTCTGCTGAGCAAAAGGCTTCTTTTTTTTTTTTTTTTTTAAAGCAGGAGGCTAGGAGTTGGGGGAGGAGGGATTCCATTAAAGGAAGAAAACTTCCTGTGACCAAGGCAACCAGCAGGCCCCCCAAAGCCTGTGGGAGTTTGTGGGGAGAGGGAGGAAGTCCTGTAGACTTGTTACATCAAGATGTTACTGTTTTTAATCAAGAGTCCTAGGTGACCCTTAGGCAATTAACTCATGGTCTAGTTGGTCTATTATGTATCTTCAGCTGATTCTTTATACATTTCTTCTCTTGTCCCAACACTACTAAATTTGAGACGTGGTTATGAGTGGCTGCATTCAGCATTAATTTAATCCTGGTCTTCATTCGTTTCTTTCTCTTCTAGCTGACTGAAAAAGGAGGAAGTTATTTCAATCAAGGTTTTATCCTTTTAAGAGAAAAGGGAATAATTTAAATACATGCCTCATGCTGTTTCTAAAAGCAGGGCAAGTAGCCTAATGAAATAATTCTGACCATATGACTGAATCTATATTTCATTTTCATTGCCAGGTGCATCCAACTGGAGCTGGAAATAGCAATATAGATCCATGTTTGTTCAAGTGATCATAAGAAAGTGGTTCTAAAGGTTACTGTTTCAGCAAATTAAAATTCCAAGAGCATGATTACAAATATATGCCTTAATAATAGTAGGCATTTTTAAGATTGGATGAATTAAAGAAAGAGTCAAATTTATAGTTTCTAGTTAACCCAGGGGTCAATATCAAACAAACTTTGAATGAAAATAAAGGCAGAGAAAAAAATAGGTAAGGAAGTATTTATTTAATAATATGGCATTTAACCAGAAGAAAACTTATTCTGTAACTCAGCTTGTTATTTTGCATTAATTTGAGATATTTCATATTGGACTCTTCCACTCCCTTCAGTACTATTTAAATTTTTACCCACCAATTTATGAGAGATAGGTTCATTAAGAAACATGGTTAATTGGATATTTTCTATGACTCATTGGGGCAAGCATGTTCCATTAATGATATAGGGTACTCTGAATATGGTAAGCACCCCAAAGATACTCCAAATGCATAGAAAAAAGTAATTGGATTAGAGGGTCAAGAGCAAAGATTTTTGCCCACTAGACTGGATTTACAATGTCAGAAACTTTAGCTAAACGTCTAAGAGTTACATTTTCAGGAGGAGATGATATTCAGGCACAGTGGAAATGCTCAGAATTAGAAATCTGTGGTCCTCTACAGCTGCTCTCTCTAGCATGTCTAGGAAACATGATGGCTAAGCTATGGGCTTCTGGGTAGATTGCTGAAGGTGGTTCACTTTTACAGCTCTTCGATCTCATCAACTACGGAGACAAATGGGAAGGAAAAATGACAAATGGGTTCTTGGTGAGAAGTGTTTTGTTTTTCATGACATTGCTCAATGTGTTTTGATACTTGTCCTAGGAATATTGAGGGATTTGCACTTATGTGTCCATATTCCTTCAACTGCCTTCCTATTGCTAATTGGTGTTTATGAGTTAGTTTTCCTAAGTCTTGGGAAGGCATCTGTGACCACATCTTTGAGTGGAACCCTGGAGCAATCCAGATTTCTTTAGTGATCCTTAGCCTCATGAATACCTGATTATAATCTATCCCTTCTATATGTTCTCTTCCTTGATGGACAAAATTAGTGACATGTCCAATGGGTCAGATTTAAAATTGTTTTATCCAACCATGAAGTAGAGTTGGAATCCCAGAATTGGGTCTAAGGAGAAGTGAGGTCCAGGTGAGCAACCAGTTTGAGCTCTAGCAGAACTAAAGTTTAACAAATTGTGACCACTCCTCAATAATTAATAAATATATTAATGCTAAGGTTATCTTAGGTGGATTCTTAAAATAATTTGACTACTTGGTTTAATCAAGCCAAATCACAAGACTGAGAATTCCAAGTGTCTGGAATTCAGGTATCTGAAAAATGGTTACTAAAATTATAAAAACAATGAAGTCAGTTCTAGTTAGTGAAAATATTATTAAATCTCAGTAATAAAAATTACCTTTAATCATATTGAAGTATGTTGCATTTTGGCTTGCAGCCTAAAAAGGGTTTTAAGTATAATATATTTATGTTACATAAATAGAAGCTCAATTCGTATGTATTCAATGGAATAAACAGAGCACACCTGGTACTAAATGTAATAAACTTTGGACTCATTTTCAGAATGGTTAAGTCAGCATTCTTTTGGATTTTTTTTTTTTTTTTTTTTTGGTCTTGCTATGCCTTTTTCCTGTTTTAACTTCTCCTCTCTTCTCACTCTAAATACTGTTCCTTCCAATACTTGAAAAAAAAAATGTGAATATTCTGACAATCTCTAGCCAATGTATCTTCAGGTAAAAAATGTTTTCTCCAGCTGGTATGCTAATATAGTAGTATTGCTGAGCTTTTTGTTATTTCAATAATAGACACTTTGCTGCTTATTTCTAATCATTTGTTCAAGGGACGGAGTGGGACACCTGATCTCTTGAGTATGGTCCAGCAGGCTAGGGTTGACACTTTATTTCTGCATCAGGCCACAGCTGTGAATGAGGATGCAGATCTGTCCTCAGTTTCCCCAAGATAGAAACTCTCTGTGTCCCACTGCTCCCATAAAGAAAAAACCAAGTAGTATAAACTTGACAACCAGAGACAAAATCTTTTCTGGGGCTTAGCAAAATACAGGAACTATGGTTTTTGGCATGAGGAACTATGAACTCGATGTTCATTCTTCTGAGGATGGGCATAATTAAATATTTGCCACTGAATCATGAAAATGAGGCGATCAGATAGTCAGTGAAATGACATAGTCTTAATGGCCCTGTCTTTTCAATCTTTCCCATCAGCAGAAAAAAAAGGGAAGCATCAAATAGTATTTTATTCTCATATATCTGGTGACTCGGGAATTTGGACAGGCCACAGCAGAGATAGTCATTTTCTGCTTCCCAATATCTGAGGCCTCAGGAAGGGAAGATTTGAATAACCAGGCATGATTCAAACTCTAGAGACTTCGATCATTTTCACACCTATATCTGGCATATGGCAGAAAGAACGCAAAGGCCTCACTTAGGTGGTTCTAGCAACAGGAACTCCCACTCAGGGATTTTCCATGTAGTCTGAGCTGACTCACAGCATGGTGACTGCTGGGCTCTTGGACTTTTGACATGATGACTCTGTGTTTGTGTTTATTCCTGTAAAAAAAGGTGGTAGCCATGGGGCTTTTTGTGACCTAGCTTTGGAAATCACATATTGTCACCTCTACTGTATTCCTTTGGTCAAGCCTTTCATGAGCCCACCCAAATTCAAGGGAAGGACAGACCTCCTCTCTTGATGAGGGCCAGTTTTGGAGATTCTGGCCAGGCTTTAAAACAGACCCAGGAGGACTGGTTTGCTTCTGAAATAGGCTTCTTCAGTATTGCGGATAAGGCTCAGATTAGTCCTTCCTTGTTTCCTCATGGACTCTGTTTCTATGCGTGCGCAGTTCTTCCAACTCAACGTGTGACACACACTTCACCTACATGAGAGAGGGATGAGAGAAATGTTGCCGAGTGCTAACTGATTATGTGTGTCATATATGTGTGTCATGTATACCCCTACCAAACTCGTGTCAGTATTAGCTCCGCCTAATCTCTTCAAACTTTCTTAGGACCCTTTGGGAGTGTTTCTTTCCAGAGTCATTGACATTTGGGAAAGGGTTTCACCTGCTTGGCCCATTTTCCCCAAAGACTGTACATCTCCAATCTGCTAGATATGTCTGGCCACCGTCCCTGAAGAAAGTCTCAGAGTCTCTCACAGACTTGTTGCCCTTTCTTTTAAACAGAGTAAATTGGTATCCAGTTGATGGAAAAGAGCTCAAACTTCTGCTCTGGGATAAGTATTAACATTATAATAAGAGATTTACGAATACTCCTAAGTGTTAAATGTTTTGCAAGAAAGTGTGGAATCTTCGCAGGAAGAGGATAGAGTCACCATCTTTAAAGGAATTCACTGTCTTATGTGAAAAGGTAGACAAGCAGAAGCATTCTCTCAAAAATGTCCAGCTGCTGCAGCATCGTGGAAAGCTACACGTGACATGCCAACATGTGACTCATTTAGCCATTCTTCTGGGCAGCTGAGCCTGAATGTGCCAGTGATTGGAACTGGGTGATATTAACAAGGAACACTCAGTGGTGAAGGTGAATCTTAAGGGGAAGAATCAAGTTCCATTGGTGATGAGGTAGAGAAAGAACAGTGGGAAGAAGATCCAGAGGTCTCTCTGGGGTTCAAAAAGAATGAGATATTTTGAGATCCATTTTCAGAGATGTGTGCTTTTTGACCAAAGTGAAGCATTGGGCTCAGTTCTAGGTCTTGGAAATATTTTCTACCTAATTAGGTGCCTTGACACCAATTCTCACCTTCTTCTAGCTCCCAAGCCATGGATTTCATCAAAGTAAGGTTGGTGCTTCACTAGAGCCCTGGTGTCTTATGCAGAATCTGGAATGGTACATGAATCCAGGATGTGCTGGTTACTTTTCAATGGAATTAGATTACCTTGAGCAAATTTAAACCTTAACCTCCCATGACCAGCCTACACCTGCTGAGACCTCTGTTTCTGGAGTTCCCAGAATTGCCCTAGGGATACTTTTGGATCTGTTTTATAAGCTGAAGTCTTTGCATAAAACAATCCTGTTCCCTTGGAAGTCTACAAAGCTGTTTTTAATTGAGCAGTCCTATCACGATGGTTGTGCTCAATGATTTTTTGAGCATACTAGCCCTTGTTGAATGAGCCCAGGGCCTGAGCCAAGCTTTTTGGAAAAAGTAGAAAAATAAGAAATCTCAGATGTTCTGATTTGTTTCCTCCTAGAAAAAAAGAACCCGAAAGTCAGATATACATACCTGCTTTGAAAATACTTATAAGAAATTGTAAGAAAGTCCCCATTCAAATTTTATACTTATTTCTCCCTCTTCCCACATGATACATTTTTGTTTTTAGCATTTTCTTTTCTTTTTTTTTTATGATATTCAGTTAGCTACTGTATAGTACTTCAGTAGTTTTTGATGTAGTGTTCAATGATTCTTTGACCTTTTCTGTGGAAACAGCTCTGGGTGTCTAGAAGCCTTGCTGCATCTCCTGATGCATGTACATTTCATACTTTTCTAATCTAAGGGCTTCTGTCATTTTTAAGAAGGCAAAGCTGATGAAAACTCACATGTCACAGTGTTTTAAGGGTAGGACTAGCCCACAGAAGCCTGACTGGTGGCCAAGGCTGGTTCTAGACTCTTTTAGCCAACACTTTGCTGCTATTACAATCCCCTGCTGGCTCCTTGTAGTAAAGCTTAGGACCGGTTAGTCTCAGTCCCGATAGGGTTATCAGAAAAGCCAAACGAAAGACGAACTCTGACACTCACAATGCTCATAAACGACTCACGACAAAACAAAGTGATTCTGTTCCATAATCTTAGCTATGCCCAGGTCACCATCTTGCCTGGCTGGTTTTGTTGATGGCAGCATAACTCACACAGATTCCAAAGGCAGAACCCCTTCCAGAAACCAGGGAGTGGTAGATTATGTAACCAACCTGGGATAGGATCAGGTTTACCAGAGGCTGAACTAACAACTTACAATCATTCGCCTTTGCCAAAGACATCCAGAGAGATCTTGTTTTTCTTCACAGGACGGTAAAATGGTTCAAAATTTTACACAGTCAAATGAATACATTGCTTATTAAGATTTATTTTCCATGTAAAATCTATAGTTCATTAAAAAATACATTCCTTGGGACGCCTGGGTGGCTCAGTGGGTTAAAGCTTCTGCCTTCGGCTCAGTTCATGATCTCAGGGTCCTGGGATTGAGCCCCGCATTGGGCTCTCTGCTCAGCGGGGAGCCTCCTTCCCTTACTCTCTCTCTCTGCCTGCCTCTCTGCCTCCTTGTGATCTCTGTCAAATAAATAAAATCTTAAAAAAAAAATACATTCCTTAATCTCTATTCCAGCTGTGCATCCACTCTTCATCAAGGATGATGGTAATGTAACAGGCAAAACAAGACAAAGGGCCAAATATATAAATAGCAAAAAGTGAAAATTACATTTCAGTAAGCCATCTCATTTATTTGAGACACAGAGAGGCATAAACTCAGTAATCAACACTTAGGATTCAGTGTGTTTAGTTCTATGACTCTCTCTGGAAAGGATCTTGGTTTCATATTACATCTGAAAGGGAGCAGACATTAAAAATGGTTCCTATTCTCTCCTCCACCTCAGCCCACTTGTCTGTGTTTTATGGCTTACACATGGTACCAAGTTGAAGCAGGAGAGAAAGGAAAGAGTGGCCCATAGTGGGGAATTTGTCCACATCTACTCCCAAAGGGCCCTGGAAGATCCTGAGTTTTCCCAGGTTTTGTATTAAATCAAAGAACTCTAGGAGGTCTCATCTAGATCTAGGCACAGGTGAAAATGTGAAGTGACCTGGGGATTGAAGTCCAAGTACATGTCCTTAGCCGTATTGCTATACACTCCCCTCCTTGCAATGGGCCAGAGCCAACCCTATCTTTTTAAGAACAATGCAGATAGGGAATGATGGAATTTGGAATGATGGAGTTTTAAGTAATGGGAATTATTTTGGCCTTTACTAAAACCTTGTAGTATTATTAATAATAGTGACATATTGGTATAGCACCTCATCATTTTTTAAGATACTGTCCCTTCTAGTATGATATTTGACCAAACAACTTAGATAAAGAAAAGAGTATCCCCATTTTATAGAGCAATTCACTGAGGCTCTATGGGGATGAACACTTCCTACAAGATGATTTAGAAAAGTGAGCAGCCCATGCACTTTCCATTAAAGGCTTTTGTGACTCTCCCTAACATGTGTTCCTTGAACACAGTTGTGTTGGGCAGCATAATGGCCTTTCACAGATAACCACATCCTAAGCCCCGGAACTTTACATTGCAAAGGATATTTATGGTTACACACGGAATTAAGGTTGCAAATCAGCAGACTTGAAAATAGGGAGGTTATCCTGGATTATCCAAGTGGGCCCACTATCATCACAAGGGTCCTTGAGAGTAGAAGAGAGAGGCAGAAGAGGATGTCAGAGTGACGCAGTATGAGAAGCACTAGGTCTCTTGTTTGTGGCTTTGACCACGGAGAAAGGGCCACGGGTCAAGGAATGTGATGGCTCTAGAAGCAGGAAAAGGCAAAGAAATGTACTTTCTCCTATAGCCTCTGGGAGGGAGTGCTGACGCTTGGATTGTAACCCAGTGAAATGGTGTCAGACTTCTACCTTACCGGGAGATGATATATTTGTGTTGTTTTAAGCCGCTAACTTTGTGGTAATTTGTTATAGCAGCAATAGAAAAATACTAATACACCAATGCTGTGGAATGTTTTATTTACAAGAGGTTTCTGAGACAGTGGTATACTAGTTAATGTTTAAGAACCCACTCTCCAGGGAAAGGAAAAAAGTCCCATTAGTGTCTGCCACTCTTTATGGTGTAAATGCTCCCATCATTGCTGATTTCAAGCCACCAGTAACATTGCCTATCTCAGAGTTGGGAAGGGAGGCCCACAATATCTTGTGAGCTGGTGTCAGGCAGTAGCAGGGGGCTCCTGGAATATGTCTGGGAAACTGTAACAGCTAGCCCTTTCAGCATTGCTCTGTGCCCATTAGGTTTATTAGTGGTAGCCCTTCAGAGAAGAAGTCTGCTTCATGCTACACAGCCCAGCACTGCAAACGTAACTGACAAAACTCTTTTCACCGAATGGTGGATGCTAAGTGGAGAGTTGGTGACAAAATAGTACCAGCTGTGTTATCTACTGCCTGTTCCCAGCCCAGAATTTTTTAGACTCTACTAAAAAATCTACCCAATTCATGACTACCATCCACTTTTTTCTTCTTATCCATCTTCTAAGAATCAGGGAATGTGAGCCGAGGGTAGTAAGACCAACTGAACCAGGGATAGATACTTGTGGCTCTAGCCATTGTCACTGGCCATCCAGTTTGCCAGGCAAGGCAGGTGGCAGCAAGCAGCTGAGGAATAAATGATCTATGCTGACGTCAAAGATCTAGCGACTGAGGCTCTCGTCTTTTCTATCATGGTCAGTCCAAGTTGTCAACTGAGGCAGGGTCCCCTTGCTTCAAAGAGACCGGCTTTTGCGTCCTGGGTGTTAGTGTAATAGGATAGATGACATTTGCCCTGTGACTCTGACTTCATATAATTCCCTCCTAGGCTTTTCAGAAGCTTGGGGGAATCTTTTGATAATGGTTTAATTTTTCCCTGAGCTTGTTAATTCTGCTGATTGGGGCATAGGGGTCTGGGTGAGGTGCTTTAATCTTGCTAATTAACTGCATTTCTGTCTCTTCCTGTTTAGATCATTTCTTTTGGATGACTCAGTCTCTTTAGGGTAAATGTTCAGTCTTTCAGATTTCTCAACCCTTTCCCTGCTCTTCCCCGGGATGGTGTCATATGTCTCAGGGTTGGGGGCTGAGGGAGATCATGTAATCCTGTGGCGGTGGGCAAGTCGGGTTTCTATGAATGCAGGTCCTTGTTCTGTGTGCTGTTCTCGGGCTCTACGGTGAGGAAGTTTGTCTGTTCGGGCCCGCTGGGGTCTGCTGACATGTGGCTGGCTCTGTGTGGCCTCGAGAGGGATCATGCTGATATCCACACCTGACGTTTGTGGGTGTAGACATTGGCTTGCAGTCTCCTGTCTCCATGCTCTGCTGCCCTTGCTTCCAACCCAGACTTCCGCCAGCCCTCCTGACGCCCTGTGGGCCCCCTTTGGAGCTCACAGGATTCAGGCGTACCCCTCGCTGGCACGTTGGCTGAGACACAGAGACAGATGGGAACTTCCTCATCCCTCAGATTGTACCAGAGAAAGGCAGTTGCTCACTCCAGGGTTCGTGGGTCACCCAAGCTGTTGGCGCCGGATGGGGTGGCGGGGGGGGGCTGGGTATTAGACATTTCAGAATCTGGTTCTGCCATTCTTGACTGCCATTTCTGTGCTGCTTTTTCCCCTCTGCCATGCTCAGAGAAGTAGCTTTCCATTAAGCGCCTTTCTGATTGAAACATTTCTTAGGCCACGTCTATTTCAATAAGATTTATGGCTTAGCTTTCATGGGTAGAGAAATAACCTTTCTGTATCAGGGGACAAAGTTCTAAACTATGAGGTGGCCAGGTGTGTTTTCTCATATAAGGAATCATGGAAAAACTAGGAAGTAAGAATTACCTAGCATGGAAATACACTACTTGATATCCTGGCTATTCCCACTGTACTTGCCAATAGAATTGTGCAAATGAGGACATAAAGCTCCTCACCCCCACACCCTTCCCCAATATGAGATCACTAGAGAATTTAAGCTCCATTGAGTTTTATGCCTAATGTGTATGTGTGTGTGTGTGTATGTGTGTATATATATAAATTAATTTGATTCATTCATGGGAGCTAAAGTGGTATGATCCTAGTGGACATTTGTATTCATAATTTGTTTTTAATAGACTCAGAAGAATGTCTTTATTTTCCAGGAAGTCCTCCCCTTACCTTTATTCCTCTGGTTATTTGTATTAACCTCTCTTATACCATATTGTCATTAGTTTTCACATCTTCCTTGCTCTCTCCCAACATCTCCTCACATGTATACCAAGCATGCCTGACCAGAAGAGACAGAATCTTGTGATGTTTATGTCTGTATCTTTCATGCATGTATCCCAGATAGTGTGCCTGGCCCATGGTAGCTGCTCCATCCATGAATGGATGAAGTGACTTTGTAGGTAACCTTTCAGCAAATAGGCAGTCAAGAAAAAAATCTCAGGCCATCATCAACATCAGGTCTCTGGTAGAGGCGTGATGACTCAGCCGTGAGACCAACTCATGAGAAGTGAATCACAGCTGACTGAAAACCTCGTTTTAAAATATGGGATATTTGGGGCACCTGGGTGGCTCAGTGGGTTAAGCCTCTGCCTTCAGCTCAGGTCATGATCTCAGGGTCCTGGGATCGACCCCCGCTTCGGGCTCTCTGCTCAGCAGTGAGCCTGCTTCTCCCTCTCTCTGTCTGCCTCTCTGCCTACTTGTGATCTCTCTCTCTCTCTCTGTCAAATAAATGAATAAAATCTTAAAAAAAAATGGATATTTTCATCAAATTTGATAATGTGGATTGACTGTGTGAATATGAAATATCCAACCAATGGTAAATATTGAATGGGGTTTTAGAGCAGTATTTTCTTACGACAAAATAAACATAATTGGAGCAAACAGGGTGTTCTTTCTAAAATTTAGACATACTGTAAACACTTAAGTTTGCTATTATTATGATTGTTATTGTTGCTGACACCAAGAGTACACTGCTACTAGCTCGTCAATAGTTGTTTTTTTAAATTTAAATAATTTAAATAATGAATGCCTACTTACAGAAAAAGTGATAAAGCACAGAGAGGTTTAAAAAAGAAACTATACTGATTGAAGATAATCACCACTAACAGCTTGTTCTCTATATTTACTGCCTCTCAGAAAACATTACATCATGCTGTATTTAGTATTTTACAGAGTGCTTTTTGGTTTGACTTAATAGCAATAATATTGTTGACATCTTTTTAATATTTTCTGTTTCCTAGCCTAATGCTAAGTTGTACTGACTCGTTAATATATTTCTAAATTTTATGAGGTATTCAAGTATTTTTTTTTCTCATAGTAAAAAAAAAAGTCATTTGGCTTCATTAGTAGGATTTTCTGCTATACCCAAACAATTAAAAAAAAATTTTTTTTTAAGATTTTATTTATTTATTTGACAGAGAGAGACAGCAAGAGAGGGAACACAAGCAGGGGGAGTGGGAGAGGGAGAAGTAGGTTTCCCGCTGAGCAGGACCCTGGGATCATGACCTGAGTTGAAGGCAGATACTTAACAACTGAGCCACCCAGGTGTCCCCTAAACAAATTTTTTTGACTAATTTTTAAACATGAGAAGAAGTTTTTATTGGTCTGTGCAATTGATTAATGAATTATGTCCTGGGCCTGGCTTTGAAAGTCAGGCTCAGCTGTGAATATTAACGAGACCCACATTTTGCCTTCCGATGGTCTAGATACTATTGAACACACTAACCAACTCAAATGTGTGTTGCCTTGAATATAACATATACTAATTTGTCTAAGATATGGGCAGATCTCACGCTGGGTATTTGCAAGTGAAGAAAGTTTTTAGACTGTGAACATGCTACTGAAGTATGAGTGTCCCAGGAGTTTAGAATAGGTTCTGCTCAATGCACAGACCCGAAATGCCCTTCAGCTCATCTGTCCAACAGGTTACATGGATACAGGCATTTCTCGAGTATGGAATATCCGTATATGTCAGACTAAATTGATTTTCTTGGAAGCTACACTCAGAATTAAAACAAAAAGCAGAAACTATTTCTAGTACCCTGTAACATTCTAAGAAAACAGTTGTCACTTACTCGTAATCTGAGATAAATATAACAAGCTGAGCAAAGGGGACCTTTGTATTTTGTGTAGAAGGGTGTTTCTAAGCACCTGAGTAAGGAAAACCAAACAAGGTGAATGAGTGTAGGAAAATTTTAGAGGTAGGACAACTTCATAAGCTCTTCATCAGGACACTACATATAAATTTATATACATAATACTCAAATAATTATATATATATTATTCTCTATACCATAAGGAGCTACATAACCTCTACCTGATTATACATTCTGGTAACATCTTCTGGCTTAGTTTGAGTGCTATATGACTTTAGAAAGAGCAATATTGCATTTATTTAAGCATGCCATATAGTTCATCTGGCTATCAGAAATGTCTTTTTATAGTCTAGTATTTACACTTAGAGCTAGAGAAATTGCCACTCAACAGTGAACATGTTTTAGTATCATTATCTTGGAGGAAGATTTGTATTCCCTTTGATATCAAAAGTGGGAATTTGCCATAGAACAATGTAATCATTGTGTAGCATTGCAAGTCCCATTACACAATGTAATTGGAAGTCAAAGGTTATTCAGGAATGGAAAGCAAAATACAAAATGACTAGCTGTTTACGAGTGTTTTCTAATTTTTCTATGAAGAGTATTTGTAGGATAATACGAACTTCATGAAAAGTATCTGCTGTGACTCAGGTTGTACTATAAAATATTTAATTACATCTGACACTAAGTTTGTGTGTGTGTGCACACACGTGTGCATGTTAGGACATGTGATGCAATGCTAAATGTCTCCTGAAAAATGGAAGCCAATAAAGAGGTGGGCCAAATTTGGGGGTGAATTATTCATGGAAAGTGACATCTGCGAAGCTCAGGGTCTAATAAAAATACAAGGCAAATAAGTAAATGTTTCCTTTTCTTACAGAAATGGATTTTTTTTTGTATGAGGCAGATGTTATTACATTACCTTATTCTAAATGACTACTGCAGCGTGAAGAACGAAAACAGCATTTTCCTTCTTATGTTTCTAAAGTGAAGTGATCTAATTTAATTTGGTCATTTTAAATAAAAGACATTTTAATAGTCCTGTAAGTCAGGGTTCTGTTAATTAATGGAGAGTGCTTGCAGAAATAGAATACATTTCTGGATATCTCTGCTGTAGGCAAAGATTTACTAATAGCTTTATGAAAACAATTTTAAATTGCAGTGATTATATTTGTTAAATGTAGAATGGGTGCCCTGGGCTCATTGATGTCTAAGGTCCGTTTTGCTTTAAAATTCTATTCAGGGTTGTTTCTCAATGAAGTGAGGCATTTTCCAAGTTGTTTGAGAGAAAGAATTTTCTAGTTTTTCTTCAACATTGCTGAAACAGAGTGTTTACATTATTTTAAATTCCTTAAATTGCAAACGAACTGTTGCTCCATCTGTGCAAGTGAATGAGCAAAAATAAATGAGGTTATTTGCTGCAAATTTTTTTTTTAAACCAGGAGTTAACCATGTTTTAGCTATGAGAAACAGAAATTTAGACTTTCACTGAACTTAAGTAGCACAGCAAAAATGACCTAAAAGTGGTAGGACAGTTTCTAGAAGGTCTTGGTATTGACTTTGACGTGGAGGCTTTGGCACACTGGCCCTTAAAAGGGGGAGACGAGCCCTTAAAAGGGCTCTCAAATGCCCCATTCCTGGCATGCTTGGTGCTCACCTTTGAGCCTTACAGGGCTAGAAGTAGACTGCGTACTTACGATTACTTAAATTCCATCCTTTGGCTGTTGTCACCAGAAGCGTTTGGGGGGATAATGAAGTGGCTATAACTGTAGGAAGAAATAATTAGAAGCTAGAGATGAGCTAGAAAGCAGTTTTGGGGTTAGGATGTGACATAAGGGAATCTCATCGATAACTTCAGCAAATATGGGTCAGAGCCAAAGTAGAAGACACTGCACTACATTCTATACAGCGTCTAGCTGTGTTAGCCAATATGAAGCTACTAGTCATCTGTGACAATTTCAATTTAAGTGTTCATGACTTGAAATAAATAAAGTTTAGTTCTTTGGTTGCACTGTCCACATTCATGTGCTCAATAGCCAGGTGTGGCTAGTGGTTATCACACTGGACAGTGTGGGTAAAAAAAACATTTACCTTATTACAGAAAGTTCTACTGGAGAGTGCTGGCAGGATGGCCAAAGACGTGATCCTGGTGCTTTCCACATTTGTAATCCATTTGAGGAGTTTATATAAACAGCTTTAACACCAACAGTGTACAGCATGAGTAATTCGGGAGGTCAAGACAAGACAGCGGGACAAGTTCAGAGGAGGGAAGATCAAATCAGAGTGGACAGAAGAGAGTCACAGAAAAGGAAGAATTTGAGGTCAGAAAGAAAGAAAGAGTGGCGCCTGGGTGGCTCAGTGGGTTAAAGCCTCTGCCTTCAGCTCGGGTCATGATCCCAGGGTCCTGGGATCGAGCCCCGCATCAGGCTCTCTGCTCGGCGGGGAGCCTGCTTCCTCCTCTCTCTCTGCCTGCTTCTCTGCCTACTTGTGATCTCTGTCAAATAAATAAATAAAATCTTTAAAAAAAAAAAGAAAGAAAGAAAGAATGTGAGTTTATCAAAGGTAGATTGAAACGTTTCCTGCATAAAGGAAGACAGGCATACAAGGGCAGAGAGGATGGCAAGCAGGCTGTGGTGAAGAGATCATGAGCGATGTGGGCACCTGAAGCCATTGGCGTTCTGGCTGTGAGAGACATTGAGGTGAAGGGTTTGGGCTTTTTCTGAAGGACTGAGAAACCACTAGAATTTTTGAGCAGGGAATGTGATGCAAGTGTTATTTCAGGAAGACATTTCTGGCAGCAGCATGCAGACTGGATTGGGTAGAGAGAGAAGTTGATAGACCATATTAACACGTGTTGGAAATGGGCCATGTGTGCACATGTAAGGACCTGACCTTGAATATCGGCCACTTACTCTGGACACATACTATAGTGAACCTTGATTAAAATAAGCTCATCTTGTAATGGCATTTTTGGAAATCCAGGTATCCATATCATCCTAAATGACTGATTTTTGTACACCTCTCTTTCATTATTTTTACAGTCAACCGGATGCATATAGCTTGTTTGTAATTCATAACAGAGGACGTGGAGGGACACAGAGACAAGAAGGTAAGATCAGTGGGAAAAAGTAAGCAACTGGAAATAATTCAGGCTGAAGAGAGAAACAGAATCAGGCAACTTAGAGGGGGAGTGACCTGATGGGTTTAGAGAACTGAAACCTAGCTGGATGACAATCACCCCCATGCTTGTCCCACTTACGCAGTGGTGAGGTTGGCGCCCACTAGTCCTGGCCATCTGCGTCTCTTCTCAGTTTTGCTCTCCGTGAGTCTCAGGTGGAGTATTTACACCATGGAAATTGGCAAATGTTACAAATCAGGATTCTCTTGATCTCAGCTATGCAGACCTGTGTCCCCACTACATCCACAGGAACACGCAGACAAGCTTGATCTCGTCTTTAAAAGACTAAAAATTGAAGCTACCATGATGCCGAGCAGTCCTACCGAGGGCGGGGAGACGAGTGCTTCCAACCGAGAGTTTATAATTCTAGATAATACGTATGGATCTATGGTGTTTTGTAATGCCATGTACATCTTAAGCTCCATGTACAAATGCTTCAGAGGTGTCGTTTTTAGATCCATTTTTCCCTTCCTGCTTTGCCATGGAGCTGTCCGGGAGTTGCCTGGAAGAGTAGAGACCCCGTCTTCCTGGCTTCCTGGTACAGATTTTATGTAGCTTTGTGTGTGATTTCTGGATAGGAAAGCTGTCTGTGTAGTTCCACGCTTACTAATTGGTGTGTATAGCTTGCCTCCCTTTAAGTTTGGGAATAAGTTGTTTTTTGTTTTTTTTTCTTTTGATGGGCTTAGATGTCTCCCTAACTATTGAGTTTCCTACAGCAGCAGTGGTGAGATGCCATGCCCTTCCAGGTGCCATCGGTCCAGCACCCATGGCGTGTCTGGTACTGTCCTCAACACTTTCCAGGCCTGATCTCACTTCCTCCTCCACCATCATCCTTTTAGTTAGAAACTAGTATGCCCCTCAGCCAGATGAGAAATCAGATCCAAGAGGTTAACACACTTGCCCCAAGTCACCTAAATGATTGAGCTGGGATGTCAGTTCAAAACTCTCGGACATTATAATGCTGACCCTTCAGCCCTAAGCCATATCGCATGGAGAAAAACTCTTTCCTGGTGGTCATAGGCCCACCAGAAGCCATGATGAGTGAAACATGACAGCCCTGAGGGCTTTGGCTGCCAGGAATGAGGCTTTTTTTTTTTTTTTTTTTTTTACTGTGTGCCCAGAGTGTGTTGCTGTTACCTTTATAGGCTTGTGGGGAGAATAAAGTCCAAGGTGCACTTGGACACACAAGGGGAACCTTGTTCGAGAGATCTGACTTCCTTTGAAACCTCACAGGTAATGAGCGGACTCAGTGGTTCTAATAAAACGCCCGTGAGAATTCCCAGATTGAGTCAGGGTCCCAGATTGAGAAAATCTATGACCCAATTTTTCCAAGTCTTGCCTCATTCCAACACTCTAATATTTTAAAGACAATAATAACAATAACAAACTACGCAGACATTTCTGAGATCTAGAAGTAGAAAAATCATTCCTGAGATGTAACCTACACAATGCAGTCATGAAAAAGCACACTTTGGGGAGACCTTAGAATGCCCCCAAACGGGTAAATGACTCTAATAATAATAATGCAAAAAATAAAAAAATAAAAAAAACAAAAAAACATGCTTGCAAAAGGACCCAATTACAATAGCAAATCCGGTTTGTGGAACTGATGCCATTTGGTGAATTGGGTGTGTAACTTGGAAAAGCTATCTGCTTTTGTAATGTCACGTTTGTGTATATTCACACTTGTGCGCGGATACGCATGTGTAATAGTAACTCGGTGAAATACCCAGAGGGTGTGGAAATTCCTGCCCAGGCTTGGTTTTTAGACATGCTTCCTTTATTCTCAGCACCCATGCACATGAGAAACTGCAGTTCGAGCACAGACTTGGCAGGCAGACCCTGTTCACTGTATTTCTGAAACACTCTTCCTTTCTCTCCAGTGGTACCTATATGGGAGGCACTAAGCAGCCTCACACTGGCCTCTCAGGCTTCCGAAGGGTATTGAAGACTTGTTTGGAGCACATAATTTATGCTGTGCTGAAAAACAGTCGCGACTGTAATGGTGCCCAGAGAATCCAAGTTCTCTGAAGCCCAGATCGCATTAATATGCAGTATTTCATTTACAGCCTCTTGCTAAGTAGGTTTGAGAGGATAATGCCTTGTTTGAATAATAATATAGCACATTTTACTATTCAAAGTGCTTTCACATAAATCATCCTTCTCATTTTATTTTTGAAACAATGAGGGAGATAAGGCCAGGATTATTACCTACAGGGAATCAGAAGCTCAGAAGGGTCAAGTGTTTGACTCAAAGTCATACTGCAGGCTCTCAGCAAAGCCGAGATTAGAAGCTGTGATTCTTCATTCTCAGTTCAGCTGGGTCTTTTTGAAAGAATGTTAGTGCCCACAGCTTCATGGGTAGAATACTGAAATTCTCAGGCGCGGCTCCTCGTTTCTAAGTGTTTGTTTCTATGGTTTGCTTTTAGCATCATTTAGATTTTGTGGCCTTATGAGATGGCGGGAAATGGTGAATGAAAGTTAATAATGCAACCTTTTCTCTTAGTAGATGACTTTAAAATCTGACCTGAAAGCATATCAATTTCTTAAACTAAATATAAAAAATTGGCTCCAAGCCATGTCTAATGATAGCATTTCCTGATCCTCGTTTTTCATCCTTATATTTAATCATAGGCAGGGTAGTGAGTTTTGTGTGAGACAATTATTGAGAAAGCTCCCAGTGATCTCTGTACTGTCACAGAGTTGACCTAGCTACTCTTAGTGTCAGAAATTGTTTAATTCATTTGTAATTTAATAGTTTCAACTTGTTTGAAATGGGATTTTGATTTGTTCATAAGGTTTCTGTGCTTAGTCCCTTTTCATTACTTTTATTCAAACATTCCTTTAAAGATATCTATGTTATTTTGCAAAATACTAAGTGTGATGATATATATGTGTTTAACTATATATATGCTGGAGGGTTTAGGGTAGTACTCTTCTCTTATTCTTTTTTTGGGGGGGGGATCCCTTCTTGCTCTCCTCATACTCCTCTTGCCCCCCAGTGACCCATAATAACGAAAATATTCATGTTTTAGTTATCTTACCATGTTTGTGTAATTGCAAGTAAAAATATACACAGATATACATACATATATGTGCAAATATCTGTATGTACATACATATATGTGCAAATATCTGTATGTACATACATATATACACACACACTTATGCATATGTGTAATAGGAATTTATATTTTTTATAAATATAAGATTATATAATAAGACTTTGATGTAACTTACTTGCTCACTTACAATAGCACATGAAAATACTTCTACCGTGTCAGATGGTCCAGCTCTCTTGCCTCTAGTGGCTGTGTTACAGAGCGTGGTGAGAATACACCACACGAATTCAACCATTCACTCATCAGTAGGCTTTCCTTTGTTTCCACTTGGGTCTCTTCTTGCAATTTGAAACAATCCAACATGAAATATAATCAGTCAATGCTTCATGAAATACTCATATCTATATCTATCTATTTCATTTCCATACAATGGTTGGAGTGGGAACTATAGATTGAAGAGCATTTTTAACTTAATAGGTATTTGACACCTTGCTTTCTAAAAGAGACTGGAATACTTCATGTTCCCAGCACTGTATGGGTGTTCTCATTTTGTTTTCCAATCATACTATTTCCTTTTATCCAAATCTATAATGTATTCTTATTTCTATCTCTACTAGTCTGAGGGCAAATTGATAAAGGAACTTTTTTTTTTTTTTTTTTTTTTTTTTTTTAAGGTTGCTCTCCAGGGCGCCTGGTTGGTTCAGTCGTTAAGTGTCTGCCTTCCGCTCAGGTCATGATTCTGGGGTCCTGGGATTGAGCCCTACATGGGGCTCCCTGCTCCATGAGAAGCCTGTTTCTCCCTCTCCCACATCCGCTGCTTGTTTTCCCTCTCTTGCTGTGTCTGTCTTTGTCAAGTAAGTAAATAAATAAAATCTTAAAAAAAAAATCTGCTCTGCATAATGATGGGAACATCTTTTTTTTTTTTTTTTTAAGATTTTATTTATTTATTTAAGAGAGAGAGAGAACCAGCAGGGGCAGGGGCAGAGGGGAATGGAGAAGCAGACTCCCTGCTGAGCAGGGAGCACAACGCTGAGCTCCATCCCAGGACCCTGGGATCAGGACCTGAGTCAAAGGCAGATGCTTAACTGGCTGAAGCACCCAGGCACCCCGATAAAGGGACATATTATTGTGCCGTTACATTTTCCCTTGCCTACTACCAGTGAGAGCGAGTGTCTGCTCATCCAACTGTTGTTCTTTGCCTTTGCTTTTCCATGAGCTACCTATAACTATCCCAGGCCTGAACTCAATCTTTTTTTTTGTTTGCTTGTTTGTATGGAATACCTGTCTATGGTAATGGGTATTATATACTATTCCTTTATTATTTGGTTTACAAGCATTTTTTCCCCCATTCTAGGTTGGTCTTTTGACTCTGTGTATGACATCTTCTGCCAATTTAGTTTTTCTGAAGTACAATAGGTCTATTTTTTCTTCTATAACTTCTTGGTTTCCTAAAATGTCAGTTAAAATTGCACATGAAGTCTTCTAGTACTACTTCAAATTTTTTCAAATCAACATATTATTTACTCTTGTCTAATGTGTAGGAATGAAATGCCGTAAGGTTGGGGCCCCATTGAAGTTTTTTCTTTGTGTCTTTGCTAGTGATTAAGTAATCTATTCCTTTGTCAATGAATTGAACCTCTACTTTTGTCTTTATTAAATTCTCATACATACTGGGATTCTCTCATTTAATTCTCTAATATGTACTTTTTAAAAATTTCTTAAAACTGATGGATGCAAGGCAATTTGTGGCAATTACCTGGCATTTCAGAGGAAAGAGGAGACATTACAATACAAGATTACAAAGTATGGGATTCACTTCACAAACAGCTTAACAGCAAGGAAATTTGAGGGAGGTAAGTTTCTGGCCATTTTTCATGAATATGAACATAGTGTCAGCAAAGACAGAAGCATGACGTTATGCATTTGCAACATGATTTGGCCAGCATTGTTCTGTTTGTTCAATAGTCTTGAGCATGCCAAACTTGCTTGTTTGAGTGCTATCACGCAATGCATAGGTGTCACCTCTGAGACTGATGTCATAGTAGTAGCAGATTTACAATTATAATAGAATCAAAACTTGTCCTCATCAGCAAAGGGTTTGACAAAAATCTTGGGATATCTTTGTGTATGTTAAAGAAAGGAAGACTGGATGAGAACATAACTGCAAACTTAAAGCCCACATTCCAACACCGTTGATTAATTGAAATTATTTTTGTCCCACTGCTTTTTACCCTTTGGCCATGGAATTAAAAATTTTATCATACTTTTAGGTGATATCACTTTCCCAGATGACACAGGGCACTGAGGAATAAATAATTCCAAGACAGAAGAATCAAAATTCAAAATCACTCTGACAGTTTATGATAAAATAGTGACATTTACTCAGGATATAAGTAAAGCTCCTCATATTGATTGAGAAAAATAACTCATATAGGAAAACATTATATTTGAGCAGGGTTGCTCTGACCCAGCATAAATAGTATGGAGTTTATGCTTTTATGTCTTATCTTTAAACCACAAATGAGCTGTATACTCTGGCCCGAAATACCCAGGGAAATATGGAATTTCTCTACTTCACTTTGAAAACAAGATTCAACCTCCATATGCAAAGTACTCTGGATATATTTTTAATAAATATTCTTGTTCCAAGTAACTTGATGTCAGTTTAATTCCATAAATGTGTGACAGGTAACTACTATGACTCAGGCATTTGGGAATATTCCAGGAACAACTATGCATATAGGACATTGCCTTTGACCTTAAGGAACTCAGGGTTTAGTGGGGAAAGCAGACCCAAGAAACACATGATATCACTGTACTCGTAGGAAGGGTACCGTGGATACCTAGCTATCAGCTGTATAAGTTGTTAATGGATTTTCATTGATACCTCTTTTACCTGAAAGATGTCCCAACTTCCTTTTGACTTTGCCACGTAGTAGAGAGACAGTGAGTTGTTCTCACTGCTGGGGAGTCCTTATTCCTCCTTTCCCTGACCAGTGGCTAGAAAACAGCAAGAGTTTCCTGACTAATTGACATTTCAAAGAACAATGAGGGTCATTTAAACATAATGCATTTATTCATAAAATTATAGTAAATGACAGGTTTGGTTTATTTGACCCCTAGTAATTGGCACAGAGCTGGGTTGCTCCAAATATTTTTATTATTATGATTCCTGCAGAAAGAATCAAAGCAAACAAACAAAACAAAGCAAAAAAGTAATAGCAACATATTCTTCCCGGTGGAAGCAAAGGCAGAAAGGAATATTCTACCTGCCCATTGGCCTTAATCTTCTTTCTAAAGGCCAATGCTCATTCTCCATCAGTCTCACTTGGATTTGGGAATAACTTCCCTGCCTTTCTCACCAACAGCAAAAGTACAAACAAAACCCCAGAAATGAGTATTTCCCCAATTGTTTTCATCAGAACAGGTGTGACAGAATGCAATGGTAAAGGCATATAAATAAGTTAGGAGAATCTTTCAATCTTTGCCCCCATTTAGAATTCTACAATGTACATTATCGGAATGACTTTGGTTTAACCAAATATGATAGGACTAAAATGATATGACTGAGAGCTTTTTTAAAATAAATAAATAAATAAATAAATAAATAAATAAATAAAAATAAAAAAAAAACTCTTATCAATATCCCTGGGAACTTAGAAGATGCTACTTC
Organism: Lutra lutra; assembly: GCF_902655055.1. NCBI lineage: Eukaryota > Metazoa > Chordata > Mammalia > Carnivora > Mustelidae > Lutra > Lutra lutra. The sequence goes on from NC_062280.1 coordinate 172,858,949, forward strand.
AGATAATAGACTGTGGATATCTTGACAGTTTGATAATGAAAGTGCTAAGAAGTTTGCTTGTGGAATTAACTATTGATTTTTATTGTCTTTAGAAGTTTAGAATTGCTGCTATTGCCTATAGCTGCCTTACCAGGGAAGAAATTATACAGAGAGGAAAAGTTCCCAGAATTTTGTTGGGAGGAAGGAAAATGTATGCATGTATATGTGTCTGTCTGTCTTAGCGGGCTAGGAGGTGGGATTGAATGAGAGAATATGAGAAAACATTGTAATTGAGTTTTTATTATTTATTTATTTATTTTTAAAGATTTTATTTATTTATTTGACAGACAGAGATCACAAGTAGGTGTGGGGCAGGGGAAGCAGGCTCCCCGCTGAGCAGAGAGCCCGACGCAGGGCTCCATCCCAGGATCCTGGGATCATGACCTGAGCTGAAGGCAGAGGCTTTAACCCACTGAGCTACCCAGGCACCCTGCAATTGAGTTTTTAAAAATCAGTCTCTGAGGACTTCACTGTTTGTAGAAATTAAAATTACACATGATATAATTAAAACCAACTTAAACTCAAGTATTCCTTTGGCAGATAGCGTCACATGGTTACAAACTTCCCAGATTCATGACATGCACAATTTGTAGTACCATTTTCAAGAGATCAGCAATCAGTTTGGAAGGATGTAACTGAGGGTTGCTGGAGGGGAAGGGGCGGGGACAGGGGAACTGCATGACGGACAGACAGTAAGGAGGGCACTTGACAGAGCACTGGGTGTTATATACAACTGATGAATCACTAAATTCTACCTCTGGAGCTAAAGCAAAACAAACAAACAAAAAAAGATGCTCCACCTCAGATTCTTATGCAGTGGATAAACACCAATATCCCAGTTTTAACAGGTATCAGGCAGAGAGAGCTTAAAAGACTTGCCCATCTGCCTTCGGCTCAGGTCATGATCTCAGGGTCCTGGGATCGAATCCCGCATCGGGCTCTCTGCTCTACAGGGAGCCTGCTTCCCTCTCTCTCTCTCTCTCTGCCTGCCTCTCCGTCTACTTGTGATCTCTCTCTGTCAAAATAAATTTAAAAAAAAAAAAAAAAAAAAAAAAAGGACTTGCCCATGACCGCAGAGGAAATCAGAGGCTGGATCTGGCACAAACATTCTCTCCCCCATTCCCAGAAGCAACCACTAAACCATGCTTCCTCTCAACGTGGAAGCTTAGAACATTTAACATGGTCACCTTGTCTTTTCTCTTGCCAATGACCATGGAAAGTCTTTCTTGATTACACGGTGGAAGACCTTTTCTTTTTCGGCCTTCCCCGTGCTCTCCTTCTGTGGTGCTACAGCGGCAGCCTATCTTCTCTCCTTGGTTCAGGAAGCTCCTTCTTCAGGATTTCTGAATTGCTGGCCTTTTGGTGACGTTTGGCACAACCACCCTCTCTACCTGAAACCCACATCGCTGACCTCAGAGCGCAATGAGCGTTTCATTTACATGCGCAGTCAAATTAAATTTGCCCGGCCTTTGAAAACTTAACATCTGTTGAGTGTCTAATTTGTATTGCCATTTGTCTCACAGATGTGTAACAAGACAAATACCTGTCCGGGCTTACATGGGATTCAGAAATGCTTACGTTAATCATGCTGGTGGAAAGAGGTTAAGGGCTATACAATAAATCAGTCTCCAAATGGTTTTCACTTGGAAAGGCCTGGGAGAACAGGGTTATTTTTATCCTAGGATGCTTTTAATTTGAATCAAAAATGCTTTACCACATGTCCTGCCACAAGTTCAAAAGGATTGGTAACAAACATTTAATCTTTTTCTTCTCGGATTGGCGCTAAGCCCTCATCAAAAAGCGTACACAGTCAAGCAGCTTATCTCCACTGAGCTGCTTCCCTTAATGTGTTCCTAATTATAATCGTATATATTGCTCACTGTGGCCGATTGAACAATATGGTAGTAATTTCTTTACAGGCCTCCCTGCTCTTTGAACTGTGAGTAGAGAGGGCTAGAACAGAACCAGATCAATGGGATTTGAGTGCTGGCAAATCAAGCCAGATGCGATCTTTAGAGAATGAATCTCCAGCTGTTTCCCAGAAAGGAATTTCAGCAGACAGCTGGGGACCTTATCATTATCATCATGATCATGATCTTCATCATCATTCCCATAAAATACACCCACAACGCTATCGGAAATGTGCAACTATTCTCATCTCTTCCTAAATCACTACCCATCGGAGAGTCCCTGAAACGCTTTGAAATGGAGACTATGTAACACAGATAAGTCTGTGACTGATGATGTGGGATGGAGACATAATAATATTATATTGACACTATATATTTGTCAGTGCTGCCTGATATGTGGCTGAAAGCAATATCTAAAAGTCCTTTTTAAAGTACAACATTTCCCCGTTTTGTAAGAGGGAGCTAACATAATCCTCATTCTCTTGGTCAAGATGGAATGTTATTGCTTTCTGCATACATCTCTGTGCCCTCCTCAACACTATCACCAGTCCTTGTCTGGGGTAGGATCCACAAAACATTTCTGGAAGGAGTAAGTGCTTGTTTTGTGTTGCCTCTTATGCTCTAAGGGGAGAGGGCACGCTTTAGTAAATTGGAAGGAAGTTGCCGTGGCCCTCAGACTCCCAATCTAAGAGACCCAGTACACATACTTAAAGCAATTATTGTTTTGAACAATTTCAGAATCGTTCTAGTGAAAGGAAATGGCCAATAAGAGAAGGACCCATGGAATTTCCCACATGTGCCTTTCAGAGATGGCCGGTCTATCTGAAATGATGAATGCCTCCCTCCAAAACCTCCTTTATAAAAATCCTTCACTTCTGGGATGCTCTGCTCTAGTGTCTCCAATTCCTGCTCCAGGCCTCCTTTTTTAAGAACTTTCTATGGCTATCTCTTTCACGACATTCTATCTCCAGGGAAGAATTTCAGAAGAACCAGGATCAAATTAAACTCATTATAATCTGTTGTTACTCAATGAGGTTGGTCAGGAAAAATACAAAGAGGCAGAGGTGGGAATTCAAGGTGAAGAGAAAAATACTTAGGGACCTCCAAGATATAAGCAAATGAGAAGAGTAGGGATCCCTATTTTGGAGTAGTGGCCATAGAAGAGGAAATCTGAAAGAAGGAGCAGAAGGCGTTGACATGGAGAAACACAGTCTAGGACTTCATTCATCTTTTCCTTAAAATACTTGCTCCATTTTATTTATTTATTTTTTTATTATTTTTAAAAAATATTTTACTTATTTATTTGACAGAGAGATAGAGAGCACAAGTAGGCAGAGTGGCAGGCAGAGGGAGAGGGAGAAGCAGGCTCTCCGCTGAGCAGGGAGCCCAATGTGGGGCTCGATCCCAGGACCCAGGGATCATGACCGGAGCCAAAGGCAGCCGCTTAACCGACTGAGCCACCTACGTGCCCCTACTTGCTCCATTTTATATTATTCTGTCTCCCCTCCACCCCACTAGCTTGTAAACTCCTTGAAGACAGGAATCACCAGTGCTATTTGCTCATCACTTAATCCTCATTACCTAGCACTTGAAGAAAGCAAATGCTCAGTTAATGTTTATTACTCTTTGTATCTTCATTATAGTAGTTGCTCTATAAATATTTGAAGACTAAGTGTTTATAATTTTTGTTTGTCTATATATTTACCTGAGAAATTCTTCTAGACATCTTAATCCCTGATTCTCAAACAAAACAAAACAAAACAAAGACAAAAAGACTTCGGCACTGAAAGTGCATTGTACAATTAGTCCTCTTGTGTACTTTTTAGCAGTGAGTGTTAAGACCTAGAACATTCATGGGCACCTGGGTGGCTCAGTGGGTTAAGCCTCTGCCTTCGGCTCAGGACATGATCTCAGGGTCCTGGGATCGAGTTCCGCATCAGGTTCTCTGCTCTGCAGGGAGCCTGCTTCCTTCTCTCTCTCTCTGCCTGCCTCTCTGCCTACTTGTGATCTCTCTCTGTCAAATAAATAAATAAAATCTTAAAAAAAAAAAAAGACCTAGAACATTCAGGTGATGAATAACAAATGTTTAGTTTCATTTGCTTACCTGGACTAAGAGTTTGGGGAACAATACTATACCACCATACATGAGTACAGGGTAAAATAATTTATATTAATCTGTCAAAGTAGCACATAAGTATGACCTGAATGTGATTACAATTATGCAGTATGTCTTGAAGCTATCTTTTCTTAGGTCACACAGATAATAAACGTGAATTGTTTGGACTTGTGTTCAAACTTTTTTGATTGAAAATCCTTACAAGTTAAAAACAAATGGTGAATGTTTATTTTGAAATATATTTCAAAAATATATGTATATTTATTTATGAGTTGTACATGTAATATACTTCTTTTAACATTGATAGTAATGTTTAATATATTTCTTCCTTGCTTTAGGGAAAAATACATTTAAATATCAATTCACATGGCTTTTACAACCAAATGGTGTGTCTTGTTCCTGTCCTGGGTGTGAGCATCCCACTTGGGAACAGACCATGACCCCTAGAAAAGTAGCTGGACAGTTGTGGATCTCATCATTACCAAATTTGCTCTCCTCTTTAGGACACCAGTACAGATTGGAGAAGGGTGGAAAAATGCACTGGGTCCTGTTTGGAGAAAGTCACGGACCGTCCTGTGCAGGGGTGGTGGGGAGGAGGACAAAATTGCTTGTGAAATGAGAAAAGCATGAGGTTTGAAGACTCTCCCACATCTGTTTCATCTTAGCCAACATATCAGTAGGTTTAGTAAGTATACATCTACAATAGGGTTAAGAGAACCAGTGTCTTCTAAGGAGTACATGAAATCATCAAGGTGCTTTGCAAAAAATTATAAGTGAAAGTAATTTCCACTGTTAACCTATTACAATGCTTCCCTGTTTCCCAGCCACAGGTCAGTGAGCAAATTTGAATTAAGATTTGGATAAATGTTTCCTTCTGATGGGGAAGGGCAGGTAATGTGATCAGAGCTGGGTAAACAGAGGGCATCAACTCTGTATATTGGGTTTCTGTGGATGGATACAGAGATGATGGCTACATATTCTTTATTATTGAGCATCTTTTTTAAGTGGGTAAAGAGAAATAGCAGACATTGTCCTAGAAATATTTTAAGAAATTAATAAAAGTCCCAGAATTGGGTTTACCAGAATAATTTAATCGGGTATATAGGGATTGGAGACACTTAGATCACTCTGGAGTGACTTGTGATAAGGCCCGACTTAATGGAACGAGTTGTTAAGGAATCTTGGTTGTCTTCCTATTAAGTCCAACTTTGGAAGGATGAATGCTGTGGTATTTAAAAAAAAAAAAAAGTTTAACTTCCTTTTAGTATCACATGCCAGTTCTTATAGCCTGTGTAAATACTCTGTTCTTTGCCAGTTGGGTAGTTCAGGTTCTGTGAAACCCTTCATTACAGTTTTTATAAAAAACACATCAATTCTAATTCAATTCAACAATTACACATTGATCTCCTAAAATGTGCCAAACATAATACAGAACATGCATTTTACAGGAAAATTGGATGGCACTAAGATATGCAGTAAATCATCTGCAATTTTATGAAAGGGAAGCCAGGCATGTTAATGGAGTTTGTTTTTATAAACATGAAGTGTTTGGGCATGTTTGATTTTTCAGTTGGGCTGCTCAGCCAAGCTTAGTTAACACCTTGTAAAAAGTGAGTTGCTTCTCATTTTCTTAATAGGAAGCAGCGAGAGTCATAGTTCAGATCCCCGGTATCAGCTGGAGGCCTTCTGTGGCCTTCCTTAAGCCTCTGAGGTTGGTACTGGGATGCAAATCCGTCCGGATTCTTGAGACCAGAGAGTGTGTTTCTACAGAGAATTCAAACTATCTCCCCATCAATCTTAGACAAGTAAACTAGCTAAAAGCCAATCTTTGTTTCAAATTGCTAAGTGGGAATAAAGGTTCTGTTGATGAGCTTTTACATCATACTAATTTCTTGAAATATGTAGCTGGGTCCTCGTTTTTACAGTCCACTTGGCCTTGAGTACACACCGTATTTCTGCATCTGTGTGGATATCACTTTTCTCAGTAATGTTAACTTAAGAATGTGATAAAACAGGAAGCATGCTGGAACTTTTCCTTGTCCTGTGGCCTTAACAAGCCACAGCTGTATCAGCAGCTGGTCATTGAGGAAGCATGGTGCTAGCCTCTCCCAGCATCCTTTTTCAACTAGATCAAAAGGAAATAGACGAGGCAGAAGGTTTTATCATCAAAGCCAATAGAAATCGGTGGGAGCCGATATTTCCATTTAGATTGCTTTGGCCTCATCAGACAGAAAAGATTTTTCTCTAGTGGGAAGAGGCTGTTAAAGCAGCCAATTTAAAAAGCTTTTTCATCCTCACAAATTTATCCTTACTTAGTTTGTCAGAGAAAGGGAATACAGTGTCAAAAATTTTGTTCACCTCCCGACATGCTTTGCTGAATTGTCAGCTTACTCTCTTACCAGTTATTTTAAAGGTTGTGTTAAATACCACCAATGATTACTTAAATGGCATTTTCATGGCAAATAGCTCTCCATACGTTGACTAAAGGAACCCCAATTTCTATTTCATTTACAGGTGAAACAAAAGAATAACTACAATGAGAGGGTTAATAGTATCGGTTTCTAGAAAGAAGTCAAAGAAGTCAAATATGGTTTCTTTCGAAGCTGTTCGAAATAAATATCTTAATTCTTTCAGATGGCACTATCTCAACACAATTCTTTCAATCCCTACAGGCAACCTATCATTCAGTGGACCCATGGAGACTCTGGGAAAATGTTGGGAAATACTGTTTATTTTTAAATTTTGTCTTAAAAGATGTTATTATCTTTAGAGCAGTTTTAAGTTAACAACAAAATTGAGAGGAAGCTACATGAATATTCCATAAACCCCCGGCCAGCCACACATGCATGACTTTCTCTTTTATCAACATCCCCCCTGAAATGTACCTTTGCTATAATTGGTGAACTTACCTCGACACATCATCATCACCCAAAGTCTGTAGTTTACCTGAGGGTTCACTCGTGGTGTTGTACATTCTATGGGTTTGGAGCTTAAGGATGTGGGGAAATGGGAACCCTTGGGCACTATCAATAGGAATGTAAAATGGTGCACCTGCTGTGAAAAATAATACGGAGTTCCCTCAAAAAACATGAAACGTAGAATCACCATATGATTTAGTACTTCCACTTCTAGGTATAAGGTCCAAAGAATTGCAAGCAGGGACTCAAAGAGATGTTTGTTTTTTTTTTTTTTTTTTTAAGATTTTATTTATTTATTTGACAGAGAGAGACCACAAGTAGACGGAGAGGCAGGCAGAGAGAGAGAGAGAGAGAGGGAAGCAGGCTTCCTGCTGAGCAGAGAGCCCGACGCGGGACTCGATCCCAGGACCCTGAGATCATGACCTGAGCCGAAGGCAGCAGCTTAACCCACTGAGCCACCCAGGCGCCCTCAAAGAGATGTTTGTACGACCGCGTTCACAACAGCGTTATTCACAATTGCCAAGGGCTGGAAGCAACCCATGGGTCCATCAACAGATGAACGGATATACAAAATGTGGTGTATAGGTATAATAGAATATCATTTAGCCTGTAAAAGTAAGATAATTATGGCACATGCCTCAACCTTGAGAACATTACGTCAAGAGAAATAAGCTAGTCATGAAAGGACAAATACTGTATGATTCCACTTCTGAGAAGTACCTAAAGCAGTCAGATTCATAGAGACAGAAATTAGAGTGGTGGTTGCCAGGGGCTGGGTTAAGGGATAGTGAGGAGTTATTGTCTAAGGGGTACAAAATCTCATTTTTGGAGGATGAAAAGAGTTCAGTGGATGGATGGTGGTGATGGCGGCACAACAACATGAGTGTACTTACACTGAGTGCCTCCCAACTGTACCTGTAATGGTGGTTCACACTGTATATTTCATGTTCTGTACATATTACCACAATTTTTTAAAAAAGGTAAAACAAAGCCCTTTCAAAGCAAAAAGGAATAGAACATGCAGTGCCCAGATGTTCATTTCTAAATACCATTTTCTAATGAAAGGTACCCATACTCTTCTGAGAAAGGGTGGTTTCTAGGGCTGGGGCAGAGAAATGACAAGGTAAGCCTGGAGAATCTTGCCAGACAGTGATGAAGTTCTCAGAGAAACAGAGGGAGCAAAGCACAACAGAACAGCAGCAAAACAATGGAGCATGTCAAAGGGACGTGGGAGCCAACCAGAAGAGCCTCCTGGATGGAACTGGCACAATTTGGGCAACGAAATAAATATTGTGGTATTGGCTTAGAGCCCAAAGCATCAGGTAAACATCTGGGGATCTAGATGTTTATCCTAATATAAACCCATGTTTCAATAGATGAGTAAACGGAGGAGATGGAACCACTCTGCTTTACAGAAAAATTCCAAATAACATATGTCGGCATTTGCTCTTCCGGGAAGTGAGACAGCTTCTCCTCACCTCAGTGGGGGCCGGCCTTCATAGCTGGCTGAGTGAATAGAGTATGGGAAGGAAAAAAGAATAGTAATTTTGCAGTAGGCACACCTAGCAAATGCTGGCTTCTTCGAGGTTAACATCACCAGAGACTGAGTTTGATATCATGTACCTGATTATACAGTGTGATAAGAAGGATGCTTCTGTGGGACATTCTTCCCCCAAATCTTTGACACCACTCTACCCATGAGAAAAGCATCATACAACCTCAAACTGGGGAGCATCTCACAAGATACCTGACCAGGAGTCTTCCAAGTTGTCCAGGTCGTGTCATCCAAAATAAGGAAAAGCTGAGAAACTGTCACAACTGTAGGAAATTAAGGTGATAAGAGGACTCCGTATCATGTGGTACCCTGGATGGGATTCTAGATCCCAAAAGGAAAATTTGTGGGAAAACTGGAGGCATCTGAAGTAAATCGAATTTATTTGATAGTATGTACCAATGTGAATTTCTTAGTTTTGACAAATGTGCCAGGATGATGTAAGTTGTCAATTAAGGGAGAACTTGGTGAAGCATGTACAGAATTCTCTGTACCATCCTCAGAACTTTTCTATAAGTCTAAAGACTGTTTTAAAATTTTATTTTTAAAAAGGAACATGTTACTTCCTGAGCACGATGAACTATATTTTGAACAAACAACCTATAGCTATTTAAGGAACTGAAGGCATTTAAAAAAAAATTAGTAAAAAAATCTAGAAAGTAATGGAATAATAAATGATACATAATGTTTATTAAGAAATTATGGCAGGGCCCATGATGTAATACGTATTCAATAAGTGATAAGTGTTATCACTTAACATTGTCTTGGAAGTCCTTAAAGTTAAAAAATAAAATTATATTTTAGGGAAGGAAAAAATACATATTATTTCTATTATATATTATTTGTATATTTTTGGCTTATTGCAGGGATAGTAAAGAATCAACTGAATAACTCTCGCTGGTAGAAACTATAATTATTAGAAAAATTTAGTGAAGTGACTTGGCACAAGATAAACAAATTTAATAACTTTCTTATGCACCAGAAATAACTATCTGTATAAACACACGAGAAAAAGAAATCATGAATGGAATCAAACAGCATAATGTATCTGGGAATAACATAAGTGCCCAGTAAAAGAGAAATGAAAAAAGTTATTTATGGTTTATGTACAGGATGGAACATTATGTGGGGATTTATAATTGTGTTTTCAGGAGAATTATGTCAGTATGTCAGGTATCTATATCTATAAAAAAGTTAAGCAAAAATTTAAGACGCCAAATTGTACAGTAAGTCAGTTCAAAACTGGGAGGAAACTATGCAAATAAAGAGCCATAAAATTAATCCACTTGATACTGAGGTCAAAATAGCTGAAGAATAAACTTTCCTAATTGTGGTAGGCCAAGGAACAAATCCCTACCATAAAAGATGAGGAATTTGGTTCTTCATATATGCGGTGAGGGTTTTTGATGTGAGCCACGATTCTGGCCATTCATAATTGTCAGCCACTTTTCTGTGGATTTCCTGTGGTCCGACCAGAGGGAAGGGGAAGGTTAAGTTTGAGATGCACAATTAAACACACAAAAGTAGATCTCGAATATGTTGTTGTGCAAAGAAACAATGAAGGTGAACAATGGTAGCCCTCCAAAGGGAAATTTTTGTGTCCGAGGGCAAAATTGAAAGTTTTTATCCAGGACATGCTCAATTTTGGCTCTTTGGCAATTTCTTATAGGGGAGGTTGAGCAGAAGTGGAAATCTGCTGTGGGGGGGCATTCGATAATAAAATTGTCCCTCCCATGGACTTGGGCCCTTGAGGCCTCACTGGAGAACCCTTCTAACGGGGCAGTGCAATGTGACACGGCCCCCAAGGGCTGTGCCTTGAGTCCTTGCATCAGCCCAAGTAAAAGGTTCTCAGTGTTTCCCCCGCTTCACACTCGTCACTTCTGTTAAACTTCCATATAAATATATGCTCTGTAAAGTTAAGAGCGACCGAATGCAAGTGCTTCCAGAAAGAATGAAGCGCTCGAAAGCTTAGAACAGAAAGGGAATTACTAAACCATTAAGTTCAATTAACAAGTGAAAAATGAACTAAGTTGCTCCAGAGTGATTTTTAATTCTGTCAAATAAAGAGGAACCAGACTGCAGGGTAAACTCTTATTTATTAGTTTTGGTTAATGAGTTTTTCCATAAGCAGAATTTCTTAAATTTTATTGAATCAATAAAGTCGCCATTTGGAAATCTGGTTTTCCCCACCAGAGTAGGATTTTAATTAAGCATACAGCAAACACCGAAGCTCTGTAAAGTGACTCCACGGAGGTGTACTGGTCTACGGGTTGTGTTATTGGTCTGGTAGACAGGGTGGCAGAAGTCCTTCATTTGCATGTAATCTCTACCGCGTACCTCTTGCACGTTAACTTTTGTCTTCAGGATGATGGTATTTTCCTTGTATTCATTCCCGAAGAATCATTATAAAAATAGTAACATCAGGGCTTCTCCTCAAAGGAGACAAGGCATTAAGGGCTTCTCCTCAAAGGAGACAAGGCATTAATTATCCCTATATGGAGCATCTCGAACTTCTCCTAAGAAGGACGAGTCTGGGGTGTGACCACCCCTTTACAGTACAGATAGCCTTGCTGTGTTTCATGGTCACAGGACACATCCTGTCCTGGTCAGTGGCTCTGTGAACCCCTGCCTTTGTTTATCAGAGAGTCTGCGGACAAAAGGGAGCCTGAGGGACATAAATCTGTCCCCCAAACTTGAAAACATCATGAAGTGTGTGCTTTGCAGGTAATCTGTCGGTCGATGCTTCCTTATTCCAAAAGTTATGGTAGAAAAGAAAACCACTGGTTCTTGGTTAAAGCTGTGTGATGTAAAGTAACAGTCATGTCCCGGGGGTCCTGGGGGTCTGAAGAGCTGGATTTCGGTCCCATTCTCCAGACGGTGTATTTAGCTACCACATGGATACCGTCAAGCCCGCTACCTCAAGAAAGTAACTGTCTACTTCCCTTCTATCTTCAAAATTTCTCCCTATGGTTCCACCTCATAAATGGCAATCCCAAGGGTGGATTAAGGTTTTGTGGGGTCTGGAGTTCATAAAATTGAGGGGCCCTCTCAAGAGATTGATTTCTATCATGGTCTGCTCTCCCAGGCTAACTACAGGGTAACCTAGGCATGGGAGAGATGTTGGACTCATTCCACTGCTCTAGAGAACTGTGCTTTTCCAGTGTTTTCTCTGGCCTGGTAGCCCTGAGGGCCATATCCCTCAGAGTGGGAGGGGGCAGTCAGCCATGGTAGCTGATGGGCCCCACTGGCTGGAGGCAACAGCAACCTCATCGTTCCCACCTTGTTTTGAACCTTGAGGGTGTTTGTCCGGAAAGCTTCTGCATCCTGCGTTAGGCTTATGTCTCAGTCACAGAGATTTGGTTGGCGGTTTCTAGCCTGCAAGGCCACTTTCCATCGTCTGGTAAGTCCTGGCGAGAAGCCAGGTGGCCTAGATACCCTCACAGGAACACGAGAGGCTTCTCTGCTACTCCCCCTCCTCTATTCATACTTGAGGCTCTAATCCAGAAAGTCAAGCTGAGAGCTCTGTGGTGGCCTCCCCTCTGCCCCCCAACACTCAGACATCCCATTGGATGTGTGTTCCAGGTGTCTCCGGGAACCCGATCCCGTGACATGTATTTTTTTCTGAAAAAAATTATCTCTGATTTTACGTTCTAACAAGGAGTCATTTAAGTATTATCAGAATAACCCCTGCCTGCAGAATCGCCTACAGATATTTCCCACAGCTGGGTTTTTTTTCTTTTTTTTTTTATTCTAAAGAGAAAAGGAACTGGGAAAAAAAAATCCCAATTATTGGAAAGAAAAGAGCAAATACCCCAAACCGGATATTAGTTTCTTATGGGTCTGTCCTTCTTTCCATGAATAACAGTTTTATGTTTTTGCAGGGAACAAGCTTACACACTTCTCTGCAGTCATTTTTTTTTCTTCCCTCCAACTCTAAACACTGATGCATGTGTCATGTCGGTTTTCAAATTTGCTTTGCAAACTGGTTACTTAGTCTTGAGGTTCCTTCCTTAGACTCAGAGCATAGACATAATGAGAATTTTGGAGGGGAGAAGATCAGGGGAAAGTTTTAAATTACGAGTTGTACAGCCATTAGTTTTGAAATGGCCTTAAACAGTGGGAAATAAGACAACATGCGCATATGTATGTCACTACCCCTCATTAAACCAATTTATGAAAATAATAACACGGCAAGCGCCTGGACTTTTAAAGATATGTTGCACCGAGACTTTCGAGGCTGGCAGTTTGCCGTGTCCGAGCTGCAACGCACCCATCGGTAAGCAGAGAGGCTCTTCATACTCAGGGCGGGAGCCCCCCAGGGCCTGCGGACAACCACCGTCTGCAGCTTTGCCTGTGGGATATTCTGTTAAAGGTCAAGTCCATAAAGTGGAAACACGGCTGGTATGAAAATAAATTTCTGAAAATAATTTCTGTCACTCTAAAAAAGAAACCATTAATGCCCAGCTTTTGCCCTTTTCTAATTCTGCTGGCCACAGGGACTTTCGGTCCCTCTCTCAATGGGACACTTTTGTCCTCCCATCCCACTTGTTTTGTTCCCTCCTGAAAACACTTCCTCCGACCCATCTTACAATCACCTCACATTAAATAATCAGGCTCATATACACTTTGGGATTTCACAATTTCTCTCATCAAGACTTCTCCCACCTAGAACGCCAAATGGACAGATTCATTATGGTTATCGGTGCTCCCCCCACCCCAGTTATCTGATTATTTGGATTTTTTTTTTAAGATTTTATTTATTTATTTGACAGAGATCACAAGTAGGCAGAGAGGCAGGCAGAGAAAGAGGAGGAAGCAGACTCCTTGCTGAGCAGAGAGCCGGAGGCGGGGCTCGATCCCAGGACCCTTAGATCATGACCTGAGCAGAAGGCAGAGGCTTTAACCCACTGAGCCACCCAGGCGCCCCTGGATTATTTTCTAATAGTCTCAAAAAGCTCTTACTACTGTGTTTTCCTATGTTAGGAAGACACTTAAAACTGAGGAAGAATATCGAGTTTTTCTTTGTTGTTATCAGGCACCGCAGGCTTCTGCCGAGTTTTCTGAGCTGAGCTAGCTAACTCTTTGATTTGTGAGCAAAAGTTTAAAAGGCTAAAAAGGGGGAAATTGGTTCAATATTTCAGGCACAATGAAACATTTCTTTTGTCACTTTATTTCCCTGCTCTATTAATTTGTGGTTACTCACCTTCTCCTCAGAGATCCCCAGGGAACCCCAAATCTGACTCTCTATGATCTGGCACATGAACCCAAACATTTCTCCCGATAAATTACATCTCACGTGTAATAAAACAAAATCGGCTTTTTGGGGAGCAGAGGAGAATGTTTCAGGCCCCGGTTGGCCACATTTAGGTTTGTGGCTCACATGCATCCCAGTGGTGAGGCTCTCTGTGGCCTGTGTGGGTCTGGGAAGAAGAGCGTAGGGTTCACTCACGGGCCTGAACAATGCTGGAATGTTTTTTCCCTGTCCATTCACTCAAACAATGTGCCATTCTGCACCTCATAAGCACTTGATTTATCCCAACTCTTGGGTCTGACCTGTAAACCCCCTCTCCTTACCCATCTGACCCATCTGTGTTTCATTTCCCACTCATCAGCATCCAGAGAGCTAGGCCCAGACCCTGTTTGGAACCATTAGACAGAGATTGGCACTCGTCCCTCTGCCTGCACCACATCCTCTGCTGGAAAAAAAATGACCATCAGATCAGAGAACAGAGCCTGCTTTGTCCCCTGCAACGGGGATCTGGAAGCATTTTCAATCATTTGCACTCTATACCCACTCAAACGCATTAATGTGATCAACATTGGGCCTGTTGTGGGCATTTTTTCCAGCAAATAGCTTGCTAACATTCCAGGCATGTACTCCCCTGAAAACAAGACTGAGACAGGGCCCTGAATATTCAATTGGAAAATCACCAAGAGCAAAAGCTTAGCTTGGCACGGCTGGTGTTGATTCTTAATAAGTGACTTCCTAAAGCTGAGGCATGGGGCTTACAGCGTCAATGACTTGTTTGAAAAATATTTTGTAGGTGCCTCATACCACTCTATTTCCTGTGGTATGCGTCATATTGTGAGCTATTCCAAGCCAGCCTGGTTAAGCATGCTAACTTTTTCCCCCCAAGATTGTGGTGTTTAACTAAAAATGTCTTTATACAAGATGAGCTCATAGCTATTAGTGCTGATGTAGTTTTCACTGCTTGGATACCCACTGCAGTTGGTTGAAAATGGGCCGGAAAAAAAAAAAAAAAAGGTAAACCTGAGCAAAAACACATCTCACCCTGCCTCAACGGGCAGACGGCTGTCCCAGTGACAGCATTTCTTCAGGGGGAGAAAGTTCCAGATTTAAGTACAATGCGTACCTTTCACTTTCATTAAAAAGACTTACTGTTCTTAGTGCGTTACTAAGGTGCTGAAGACATCTGGAACATGGGGATAAAATTAACCCTTTCTTTTGCCTCGGGTACTTTGTAAAGCCCATGGAAGAACAGAGGTAATGCCATTGGAGAAAACAAGTGTATCTTGTCGACAGAATTTCCTAAAAGGGAAAGACAAGAAATCTAAAGACAGAAAATTCTGCCTCTGAGATCAAAATATTTATGAGTAGGATTTGTGTAGGGATCCAATGAAGTAATGTATAAGACATCTTGACAAGCATTTAGAATTCTAGAGCTGGGGAAGGAGACTAATACTGAGCCCTGCCTCCCCTATGCCAGTCCCGCTTTCGGTGCTTCTGCGTCCTAGCGAACATGGTCTTCATGGCACTTAGGATGTACATATTCTTTTCATTCAGCAAGTGAGGAAAGAAAATCCCAGAGAGATTTGGTGAACTTCCCTAAGTCACACAGTTGATTAATTATAGAAGCAAGATTTGAAACTAGATCTGCGTGAATACCAAGCTGGTATTCTGTCCCTTACCTTGTTTGTTACTCAGATCCAAATCCAAAGAGTTGCATCGTTATTACTGTTGTAATTTTCTACTTCTTCAAAGGATGTGTGTTTGCCATGGTGTGACAGGCTAGAACGGGAGATGAATGTAAATTTATGTCATATACTCCCTTGCCTTCCTCCAGCAAATCGGCTACAGACAGTGTCTAGTATGGGGCCCTTCCCCGATGGGTGACCAGTAGCTATTAAGTGATTAGACATTGTACATGCCATCTCTGAGTGATTTGTGTTTCTACAATAGGGCCTTTTATAACACAGAAGAGAGGGATTGAGACTCTGGGACACTGCCTGGGCTGTGTTTGCCTCTCGGGGCAAATAATTTTCCTTGGTGCCAGGAGCAGCTCTGACGTGGCTGCTCTGCCCTTGTGTGGCCTGGGGGTCGGAGAATCTCTATAGGAAATAACCAAGATCTCTCCCGGGCAAGAGCCGCTGGACAGATGCACTGTATGGTATTATTAAGGCAAGGAAGAAATTCTAGCCCCCTCCATGTTTAGGAAGGCACATACTGCGGCTCTTCCCATGAAGTGGAAAAAGGGGCTTTTGTGTGCGGTATTATCTGTAAGGGTTTTGGGTCTGCCAAGCTTTCAGGCTACAGAATTACGCGCTGGGACTGTGAATTGTTAGTTGATCCTTTATGACCTGATACTTAGCTTGTTATCTAAAGGAAATAACTTGTTTCTTGGTGAGATTTGCAAGCTGGACAAGTTTCTTTTCACAACACGGTTTTTAAAAAAAATATAAAATTTTTAAAAAATTCTGTGACTCCCCCCACCCCGCCCAATGTCTGACAATTTAATAAGTTTGCAAAACTATCAGCTCAGAATGTCTAGCTGAATGACAGCAATGAGATGGGTTTCTGTTCTCAAGTTGTTAAGTAGTTCACATCTTCTATTTGAGGCATTAGAAGAAAGTTTCCTTCAAGTGAATAAAAAAACATTTGCTTGTTATTTTGAAACAATTCTGATTTCAGAAGTTTATCACCACTGAGGAGTGACATTTGGGGAGAAAACCATATGAATAAGTTGCTAAACTGATGAAATTTCCACAGGTTTTAGAAATATGTACATTCTTTTATTCTTTTTTTTTTTAAGATTTTATTTATTTATTTATTTGACAGAGATCACAACTAGGCAGAGAGAGGCAGGCAGAGAGAGATGGGGAAGCAGGCTCCCTGCTGAGCAGAGAGCCTGATGTGGGACTCGATCTCAGGACCCTGAGATTATGACCTGAGCTGAAGGCAGAGGCTTAACCCACTGAGCCACCCAGTTGCTTCTTACATTCTTTTATTCTTGCAATTGACTTTCATTCTCAGCAAAGTAATGGGAAGAAAACATGTAAGAAAATGAAGGAAAAAAAAAACCCCACCTAAATTTGCATGATTCATCACGGTGTTAATGAGAAAATTTGGAAATGCTGGTTAGGAACAACCAAAGGTTTCAACTCATGACGTTTGAGCTGATTTGAGTTTGCTTTAAGCCAGCTCCATCTCGGGCTTTCATGCTCACCATGGGCATAAATTCCCCATGGCTCTTAAGTAAGAACTACGTCTGAAAGAAGTGAATAGAATGCTGGGACCTTTCTCTTAAGATTACATGTACCCCTTCAAGTAAAGTTCCACGCAACTTTCCTTCCCAGAGCTATGCACACAACATTTCAGGAAACAGCAGGTCTTAATTAGGCCTCCAGTTTATAGTTTCACCTGAAAAAATACATTTAAAAAAATCATAATATGTTTGGCTGTCGAGATTTTTCAAGTCAATAAATTCTTGCTAATTAATCACATTAACGGTGCTCCTTAAAAGTTGAAACAGAATCAGAAAACAAACCAAATTCCCCATAAATATCCAACATAAAGGCCTATTCACTGATGCATTTTTGGTTTCTAAGAATTTTACAAGTGCTTTTATCCTCCCTGACAGGACACACACACACACACGCACACACACACACACATGCTATGTCACTATCTGCAGTCGGATTGCATTGTCTGCACACGAAAACAATTCTGATGACAAATTTTAATACTTCAGGATGATATCGCTCTGTGTGAGTACTTTGCTGCTTAGTACCCATGTGTGTGATTGTTTTAAAGAAATTAGAGCCTTAAGGGCACCTGGGTGGCTCAGTTGGTTAAGTGTCTGCCTTGGTCTTAGGTCATGATCCCAGGGTCCTGAGATTGAGCCCAGCCTCTGGCCCCCTGCTCAGTGGGGAGTCTGCTTCTTCTTCTCCCTCTGTCCCTCCCCTCTCTGCTCATGCACGCTCTCTCTCTCTGTCAAATAAATAAATAAAATCTTTTTTAAAAAATTGGAGCCCCCAAACCATCAACAGCAACACATTACCTGGTCTTTGAGTCCCCACAAAGGGAGAAAACAAACAATAGGGGGTGATGAGAAGAACGTGAACTGAGAAGGCCATGAGCTAAGGAGGCCAATAGGCTTCTGCCTGTTTGCCCACCACTATGTTCGTGAGGAGGACCTCCATTCTTGTTATGAATGTGCCCTACTGATATCCTAGTGGATGCTTTGGTCTGCTACGGTGTGTAATGTACAAAAGCGGATTGCTTAAATCCCCTTCAGAAACATAAACAAAGAGATCTAAAATCCCACCTTTCTCTGTGGTATGCTTCCTGAGAATAGTACTATTGTTGTTCATTCAGAAGATAACCTTTCAAACTCATAAGCTTTAAGCTCCCCAAATTTCTTCAGTGTGTGTTTATTAAAATGCATATTTGAACACCAGTGCACTTCAATTTAAAATCTTGTTACTTCTGGGGCACCTGGGTGGCTCAGTGGGTTAAGCCTCTGCCTTTGGCTTGGGTCATGATCTCAAGGTCCTGGGATCGAGCCCCGCATTGGGCTCTCTGCTCAGCAGGGAGCCTGCTTCCTCCTTTCTCTCTCTCTGCCTGCCTCTCTGCCTACTTGTGATCTCTGTCTGTCAAATAAATAAATAAAATCTTTTAAAAAATAATAAATAAAATAAAATCTTGTTACTTCTCCACGCATCCTACATAGCCATTTCTCCAACAGGCTTTCTGAATGTGGTCGATCTTTTAGAAGGAGAGGGGGTCAGTTGCTGTTTTCAACAAGTAATGAATTTTAAATCAACCAAATGGGAGAAGTACACATTCAGGGGAATAGACTTTCATATCATTTAAACCTTTCATGTAGTATGGAGATGGTCCTAGTTTTATACATATATAAAATGAGAAAATGGCTAATAAGAGTTTCTGTCACTGCCCACACCCACAACCACAAATGGTTGATCTGGTTGATCGCGGCAGCAACACAGCATTTTCTAAGATTCCTATTCAGAGATTTTAGGGTTATAGATTTGAGCTGATTTTATGCTGTATAGACAAAGAGAAAATTAACAATATAAAATAAAATAATATATAAATATATATATAAATATAAAATAAAATGATATAATGATATAATATAAAATATATTTAAAATAAAAATGATCTAAGTGGGGTACGTTCCAAGGCACCCAGTGGATGTCTGAAACTGCAGATACGTACAAAGTTTTTTCCTATACATACCTACCTAAGACAAAGCTTAATTTATAAATTAGGCATTGTGGCAGATTAACAGCAATCACTAATAAGAAAATAGAACAATATAGCAATGTGTCATAATACAAGTTACACGAAGGTGGGGCATCTCTCAAACTATCGTATTGTACAGTACCACCCTCTTCTTGTAGTGATGGGAGACGATAAAATGCCCAGGTGCTGAGACAGAGAGAAGTGAAGTGTGAGTCCATGTCAAGAAGAGGATAGTCTGCTTCTGGACCACGTTTGGCCGCGTGTAACTGAAAATGCAAAAAGTGAAACTATGGGTGAGGAGACTCTGCTGTATTTTTAATTTCAAATTCTTGCACATTTCATTTCTTTCACGGGGAAACTTTGGATCTGGTATTCCTTCCTGCCTCCCTTAGTTACATTTAGATCTTATATTCTGGGCTTAGGGTTGCCGGCCATTAAGGAAGACTAGGTAAAAAGCCGTATGTTATGTCGAAAAGTAGTTGACCTGGCCCCAGCTAAGCTTGGAAGTCATTGTTTAACTTGGGCAAAATATTCCCCCTCAGTTCCTTTACCAGTAAGTTAAGGAAACTGAATCACTGATTCACTCAACAGCTTTTAGTGAGTGTCCGTTCTAGGCAACGGACTATATGCAGTTGACACAGAGACATGACAGAGTCTGGCTCTGAAGGGCCTTATAGTACAGGCAGACATGTAAGAGATTGGAATGGGGAGAATATCCATGCATATATTTGCCTTTTTGATCAGCAGGTTTACTCCTTTATTATTTAGTACCTGGAAAAAAGTAGGAGAGAAGGAAAATGTCTTGTCAAGAGGCTTATGAAACAGCGAGCGTTCTTTGTTCTCCCATTTTTCCATTGAATCTCAAGGTGAGGATTGGAAGATGAGAAAAAGAACAAGATAGTTGTGAAACCAGAAGCAGAATGGGCTTGTGTCTCCCTTCCTTCCTTCCTTCCAGTTTGGGATTCTGGGTGAAGAAAGCCTGGCAGATTGTTTAAATTCCCAACAGGGAGCAGCTACAGCAAGTGTAGAAACGATGGCATGGCATGGTGGGGAGGGAGAAAGAGTGCTCAAGGGCTCCGTTTGTTCCTAGCACCTGTTAGTAGCACTGGAGAGATCTAAAATTTCCCATGTGTTCCACGGACAGCGAAGGCTGAGAGGCGGCAACAGCAGTGAGGGAAGAGGGGGACCCCTACCAGAGGCTGAAGAGATGACCATCTCACCCAGGGTCAGACGGGATCCAAGGTTGAGACTCAGAAGATGCACAGGGCAGAGAGAAAGGAGATCAGGCTGAGGGCCAGGATGTGAACAGCTGGTCACGGTCAGGCTGACAGAAGAAATTAGCATTCTGCTAGCTAGCATTGAACTTCATGACAAGATGCAGAGAGGACAGAAACCTATATATGGAGACAAGGAAATAAAAATACAAATATGGAGATAGATCAGTAGCAGGGGCTCTGCCATAACACTGTTAGGATTATAAGCTTCCCCTCTCCGTGCTCACCATTATCTGGGAATAGAGCAGGGAAATCTGTCTCAGGTGAGATAACCCTGGTGAGGAGTTTCAACTTTACTTTGACTAACTCTTTGCCCAAAGTGGATTGAATTAACTAAAAAGGGGAGTGTTTTAAGCTAGAAGAGATTGAGATACTCTGAACTGGCAGGTTTAGGTCTTTCCCCCACCCCCCACCCCAAGTCTATTACCATTGGGGCCTCAGAACAAGATGTAGCTCCAACATGGATAATATGGACATTATCCTGAACATCTGTATTGTAATGTATATGATACAGATGTGTCCTCTTTTATGGTAATACAGCAATAGCCTTTAGATGTTTTCTAGTTTTTCAGGCACTCTCCCGTCCATTATTGTATTTGCTCTTCTAGGTAAGGTTGAGAGGTTGGCAGTGTGAGTTATTGCCTCCATTTTATAGGTGAAAAGCCTGAAGCTCAGTGAGGTTGGCTTGTGCCTCTTTAGCCATAAAGTGGAGACAAAAATACTTGGCCAAAGTCTTGGGAATTTTGTGGGATCAAATAAGAATGGGGAACCGTAGGCAGATACAATTTACTGTAACCCCGAGAACATGTAAAAGCAGATGAAACAGGATGAGAGTGTCATCAAAATGACTAAGATGTGGATAATGCCGTCAGACTGCAGAGATGTTTTATTATCTCATGAGAGGGTTCCTATAAAGGTTCCAGTAAATCCATTGAGCCTCATGTTCAACGAACACTAGAGAACTGCATGTGTGTTCAAGGAATAGATATCTTTTTGTGATTTCATTAAAAAAGCATGATTTAGCACACCCAACTCAAGTGTTCCCTTCAACACTTAAAGGAAGGTAAATGTGATAGGGATATTAAATACATGTTTCTGCAAGTTCCTGTTTTTCAGCTACCTTAAAACTGTGAGAGGGTGATAACTGTATGTTTTTTAAACAATGCAACTTAATTTACCTTCCATTTCTGTAGAATAATACAAGCGTGGTGCTCCGTTAGCCTCCGATTTTGTTCACGGGCAGGTCAAGGCCATGCTGGGCACTTCTGCTCTCTAGGAATGAAGTGGCCTCCTCCCCTTGGCCCTGGTGGTCTTGTGCGGTCTGGTCCCTGCTGATGTTTCCAACCCAGTCTTACACCTTTCCCTTTTTCACTTACTGCATGCTTGTCACATGGCCCTTCTTGTAGCTTCTCACTGTTCTGAGGGAGGTTTGTGGACACGATCTTCCCTCAGCAAGGAAGCTCTTCCCTTCTCTGGATTTTTGCATTATCCTGCATTAGGGCCCTTCATCAATGCCTCCTCCCCTGTGAGGACTTTGCAAATTATCCTGTTTACATACAGCTCCATGCTAATCTCTGATTTAGTGTTCTCTACTTTTATTACACCTCATGTATTTTTTAAAGATTTTAATTTATTGATTTGATAGAGAGAGCACAAGTAAGCAGAGCCACAGGCAGAGGGAGAGGAGAATCAGATTCCCCACTGAGCAGAGAGCCTGATGCAGGACTCAATTCCAGGACCCAGGGATCGTGACCTGAGCCGAAGGCAGATGCTCAGCTGACTGAGCCACCCAGCTGCCTCTATACTTCATTTTTTTAATGATCTGTTCAATTGGTTACTTAGTATCCATCATCCCAAGTTACAGAAGGGTAGACAGTTTGTTTCATTCATCACTGCACAACTAGGCACTACCTGAAAACATGATAAATAACCTCAATTACCTGTTGAATTAACAGTTAAATAAATGAATAGACTAGGTGTATAAAGCCCTTAGCCAAGTGTGTAGCACATGACAAAAGTTTAATATAAACTAGCTGTTTTTATTACCATAGTATTGATGACCTCAAATCATTGTTGCTTAAGTTGTATATAAATATCGGGGTAAAATATGAAGAGTATATTATAAAGAATGTAATAGGTTTTGACATTTTCTACATGATTGTTTTATATATTCTCAGACTGATTCAAATTATTCATAATTTAAATTGCAAATCCCAAAATAGAAATGCAAATGAACAATACAGCTCTGGAAAGACATTCAAACCAACTGAGTATTAAATAAATAGAAATAGAAACAACAATGAGATATCATTTTTCTACTATTTTCTACTATTGATAAAGAAAGAAGAAATTAATACTATTCTGTGTGGACAAGCATATGGCAAAAATATACTTTGACATGGATTTTTCTGAAGGATAATGAAACATATGTAACAGAGTTTGAAATGTGCGTTGCTGTTACTCTAGCATTCCAATCCCAGGAAGTTATACCATGAAAAAAATGTAGAAAACATAAAAAATATTGATAAGAATGTTTAGGATTTTTTACAACATAAAAATTTGGATCTTACTCTATTCTAAATATTTTGTTATGATGCAGAAATCTGGGAATAAGTTTATTATAAGTAATAGTATATTTATAACTGCTGATAGGAATGTAAATTGGTACAAAAAGCTTGACATTATCTTTAAAGTTAAATATGAACATGTCTTATATCCCAGGAATTCCAGTCTTTAGGTATGAACCTTAGAAAAACTGACACACGAATCCAGAGAGGAATACATGAGATTTTCCCTAAACATTGCTTTTAATAACTGAACAGTTTGATATCCAGTATTTGTGGTATTGTTTAATGTATTTTTAATTTATGTTATTTTAATAAGGTTAACAGCGGGGTTTTAAAATTTTATCTTGATATTTTTCAGCTTTATTGAGTCAGTTTCAGGTGTACTCTGTGATGATCTGTGGTGATACACATATATACGGCAAAATGATTCTCACCCTAAGGTTCATTAGAACATCCATCACCTCATATAATACAATTGTGTGTGTGTGTGTGTGTGTGTGTGTGTGTGTGTGGTGAGAACACTTAAGATCTCCTCTCACAGCTACTTTTGAGCATATAATACAGTATATTTAACTGTAGTCACCATGCTGTATATTAGATTCCCAGAACCTATTCTGGGGGCTGAAGCTGATCCCCTTAGGCAGTTTCTACAGCCAAGACTGAAGTCTATATACCTGGTCCTTGAGGCGAGAAGGGGTGTATTTCCCACCAGGTTGCTGGTTTGTCTGGACTGCTCCCTGACCTGGCTGGGGCGGCTGGAAACTAGGATAGGCACCTTTAGGATCAGAGGCCCAGATGTGTTTCTCACCTGGTCCTTGAACTGGCAGGACTGCTTTCAAACTGCTGTTGGAAGATGAGCCTAGCCTCTAAAGGATCTTCAGGGGTGTGGATGGAAGTATCTGCTGCTGGTTTACTGGGCTAGGAGCACAGTTCATGAACTGTGGCTTTGCAGGAGGCTGCCTGGAGCCATGTATAAGGCCTTTTTGGGATCTCCAGGATCATAGGTGGGAGTGTCTCCTTGGTCCCTGGGCTGGCAGATCTGCTGGTGGACTTTAGCAGTTGGCTTGGTGTCCCTTTAGGATCTCTAGGGGTGCAGTGGGGAATGCGTCCTGCTGGGTCTCTGTGCTAGCAGGAGTGTTCAGGGACTTTGGTTGGGAGTGGCTGGAGCTGAATATAGGGCCTTTGCAGATAAAGCCATATATTGTTATTATTATATCTATTCTTAGATGATTATTGATATTTCTTTATGGTCTGGCCCATGGTAAATTTTCTTAAACATTCTGTACACTCTTGATAAGAATATTCATTCTTTATGTGTTGTGTACAGAGTTCTATATACATCTATTTATCTTGAAATTTTTATACTGCTCAAATATTTAAAATATGTGTTGCTCAGAAATTCATTTAGCTGTGAGTCAATCCTTTCATTCTCCCTGACAGAAAGGTTCTCTCTTTTCATTCTCTCTCATCCTGTAACTGATAATTTTGGTATCTAATGTCCTAATTAGAGAAGGTCTAATTCTGTTTTGATGGCTTCCGCCAACCCCTTCTTGCAAATTGGCTTGATTGGGCATGTGTTTCTATAACTGTGGATTGTAAGCTCATCTTTCTCTGGACTCTATACCTGGCAATTATGTGAAGCCTCCTGGAGATCATATGTCTTCCTCCAGAGAGTTTCTTTTATTCTTTTTTAGGCAACCTCAAATTGGGTACAGTTTTGAATTTATTTCTCAGCTTGGGGTTTCTTAGACCATGTGAGTTGTATAAATTTGAATCCCAAGCCCGGGTATGAGCTGAGTTTGGTTACAAATTCTCAAGGGAGACTTTTTCCAAACCAGCTTTTAGCTGGAACCAAGATGTTCGTTCTTAGGACTCTCCTTGCTTTTAGGTATATTTTTCTAAGCTACGGACAGTGAAACTCTTCAGATGCTGACTTTATGCCCAGGGGATCCTTAGTTCCAACTTTGGTGTTTCTTTAGCCCAACATCATGTCTTTAGTGCTTTACCTTAAAATCCTAAACTTGCATATACTTGAACTCATATAACATTGCACGTTAACTCTACTGGAATTCAAATCAAATAAGATTTTGAAAGAACATCTTAAACCTGCACAGTTCACTGGTTTACAAGAACTTTAAGATCCACTGCACCATTGCTCTCAGCTTGCTTCCTGCTTTCTGGCTTCAAGTCTATGGGTATTTTGTATACTGTTTTGCCAGCTTTGTCATGCATTTTAAGCATCTGTACTAACACGTTTGTTCATTGCATTGGTGTGAAATTCAGTGCGAATCTACACAGAGCATTTAGCTCACTGCCTGAAAGATATGCAGATCTAGGGGCTTGGGTTTGAAAAAGACTGCCCTGAAAGAAGAAAAGCTTTTGACATTCCTCTTAGTGACAAGAAATTGTCTAAGTTTTCTCCTTCCTAAATAACCATCTCACACTAGACTGCAATTTGAGTGCACAATAAACATTCAATTTTGCTAATGATTGAGATGAGAAGAATGTGTCCCTGATGTTTCTGTATGTGCAGGGCAGAAATAGCTGTGAATTGCACACAGAAATATCAGGTCAAGGGTTTCATTTCTGAAAGCCCATGGACTAAGGCAACCTGGAGAAGAAGGGACTTTCACAAACAATAGGAATGGGTTTTTTGCCACTTTTCCTTTCAATCTAATTTTCTTCCCATTGAAAGCAGCTGTGCTTTTTCTCATTCTGACAACTCAGAAATCAGTGTAACCCATTCTTCATAAATGCTGGCAGAAGCTGCTTCTGACAGTAGACTGCTGAATGTTCAATGGTGCTTGATTATGTAGAAGTTTCAAAGACTGGTGTGATTATTTCCTTCTTTGTAAAACTGTCCTTGTCTTATTACAAAACTGCTAATTCTTCCAGAAACCAGAGATTATCTAAATAAGCAAGAGCAAAAGCGGTACTGTGTAACAAGGACAGGTTCTTTCCTTTTCCTTTTTTTTTTCCTGGGACAGTGGGTGATTTTTTTTTTTTAATGTTTTATTGAGAGATAATTCCCATATCGTCCAAGGCACACATTAAAATGTACAATATCCTGGTTTTTCATAGATTCAATTCAGTATAATTTTAGTTTTAGAAACCAGCGTAGCCACAGTCAATTTTAAAAAATGTTTTCACCACCTCAAAGAGAACCCAGGGTGGCACAATTAATTAAGTGCCCAACTCTTGGTCTCAGCTCAGGTCATGAGATCGAGCCCCACGTAGGGCTCCAGGCTCAGTGCGGAGTCTGCTTTAGACTGTCTCTCCTGGGGCACCTGGGTGGCTCAGTGGGTTAAAGCCTCTGCCTTTAGCTCAGATCATGATCCCAGGGTCCTGGGATTGAGCCCCGAATCAGGCTCTCTGCTCAGCGGGGAGCCTGCTTCTCCCCCTCTCTCTGCCTGCCTCTCTGTCTGCTTGGGATCTCTGTCTGTCAAATAAAAACTAAAAAATCTTTAAAAAAAAAAAAAAAAGACTGTCTCTCCCTCTGCCCCTCCCCCCTACTCTCTCTCTCTCTCTCTCAAATAAATAAATAAATAAATCTTAAAAAAGAAAAAAGAAACCCTGTACCCTTTAGCAATCCCTTTCTACCTCCAATCCTGCTCTTCCCGGCCCTCAACAACCACAAACCCGCAATAGCTTTCCCTTGTCTGGACTTACATATAAATAGAATCATATATGGTGTTTTGTGACAGGCTTCTTTCACTTGGCATAAGGTTTTTAAGGTTCATCCATGTTATAGTGTGTTTCAGTATTTCGTTTCTGTTTATGGCCAGGTAATATCCCATTCTATGGCTATACCCCATTTTGTTTATCCATTCATCATTTGACGGATATTTGAGTGATTTCCTCCTTTTGATTATTATGAATGGTGTTGCTGTAAACATCCATGCGTAGGCTTTTGTGTGGACGTACTTTTTCATTTTTCTTGGGTATATATCTGGGAGTGGAATTGCAGGGTCTTATTGTAACTACACATTTCATCATTTGAGGAACTGTCAGACTATTTTCCAAAGTAGCTGCACCATTCTGTATTCTCATCAGCAGCACATAAGGATTTCTGTTTCTCCCACATCCTTGCCAGCTCTTGTTACTATCAGACTGTTTGATTCCAGCCATTCCACGGGAGTGGTTTCTCATTGTAGATTTGATTTGCATTTCTTCGATGATTAATGGTGTCAAGCATGTTTTCATGTGCATATTGAAAGCCTGTATATCTTGAAGAAATGTCTATTCAGATCACTTGGCATTTTTTTTCTTACTTAGGGTAAGGACAGGTTTTTTAAAATGATTTCTAATATATGATTTTTTAAATAAAACCTAACAATGTGTATATCGTATTTAATAATATCCATAAGAAAGTTACTTGATTAACAAGAATAAAAGTACCTTAAATTGGAACTTTTAAAAGAAAAAAAAAGTTTGTTATATAGATCACGGAACAAAAAGAACTCGAAATAATAGTGATTAAATTTTGCTGGTTACCCCTGTCTTTCATTATAGTCCTTCATTATAGTGTTTCCCAGGGTCTCTTACAGTAGGACTTTGATCCATTGACCCAATGAATATCATTTCTAAAGTATTCTGTTTGATTCTGTGTTCTTCTTCCACTGCAAATTATTGCTCCAATCAAGGGACATCTCGGAATTTCATTTGTCTATTCCCTTGGCAGTCCTTTAGGAACTCAGTTAATGAGAAAGATGTTTTCATTTTTTTCTCAAACAGTATCTCATCCCCGCTGGCAGGAAATTTTCTTACCTTAGGACTGACAGAAGCCTATTGACCTACAGTAACTAGGTCATTGATGTCAGATGCTGGGTCTTTGTCATTTTATCCCTTCAGGTGGATGGAGTGGGACAAGCTTTCTCATACCTCAGCACACCAAACGTTGTTATTGATCTTACCCATTTTATATCTGTATGCATGGTAGCCATAAGCCTTGGAATTTCCAGTGGAGCTCCAATGTCAAGAAATTGATCATTTTTGAGGTGTATAAGTGAGTAGGACTTAACTTCCCTAGTGTTTCAAAAAGCTTCATATCAATAAATTCAGAAATCTTTTTAAAAAGTCCCCCTTTTTTCCAACCTGATATCTTGACTTGTGTATCAGGTACATGTGAACCATCTTAGAGCACTAAAATCCCCAAGACAAGGTTGGAGCATGCGAGGGTCCTTACTGGGCTAACTTCTCACATCTCTCTTCAACCTGATATTTTATAAATATTAGCTTAATACTTATTTGGATTCTAAAGAGAAATTGATTTCCAGTTAACAAAAATTCCATGTAATAGGGAATTCTCTGTAAGTATTATGGAATATATGTGGAATTACATATGATAGAGATGTAATTTACTGAGAGCATCAGTTATAATAGCCATAGTTTGTAAGGAACTAAATATCCCTCAGTTATAATAACCATAGTTTATAAGGAACTAAATATCCCTCAGACCCATATAGTAATTATGGGTCAACAACGTAACAGAATAATAGGTAATCCATTTTAAAAATGTGAAATTCTATAATTATGATTTGGAAAGGTCTCCAAATCTTTTATACAATAATATGTATAGCATAAAGCCATATATAAAATATTTCTGTGGATAACTTTACAAATGCATGAAATATCTCCCGAAGTTAATGCAAGGAACTAGAAACTGATTGTTTTTGAGGAATGAGGTGGTAGCTGTCGGGCAGGAAGAATGGGGGGCTTCTCACTGTACCTCATAGAGTATCTTTCTGTATCATATATATTAATCCTATTTAACAATTCACAAATCTTATAAATAAATCAACCAAAATAAAGAATTTGTCACATATTCTTATTACATGATATTTCTCAAATCATGCAAACTTCTTAGGATGTATTGTAACTCCCAAAATTTAGGTAATCAAATATTCCTCCTTAGTAAAATGGACTGAGCTTACATTTTTAGCTTTGAAGAATTCTGCTAAGATGGCTAACTTCATATGAATGGTTCCATCTGACTTCAGAGTTTATGGTGTTCTTTATAGAGGGCATAGAGGTGAGAACTTAAAAAGAAATCTATTTTCATTCAAGGTACTTCCATTTCTTTGGTTATTTAAGAATTTGAATGAGGAAACTTGAATCAACTAGCACCATATTTCTGATTTATTCCAGTAAGTTTTATTGACCTTTCAGACTGGAACTCTGGGGAGCTGCCCGTCTAAGTTGCTTCTTAATCCTACTGTGGTTTCACACCAATATAAGAGTTTTGCTAACGTTGTATTAGTTAAAACTTCAGTAGAAAATGAAATAACAGAGAGCTTAAATGTTTATTTCAATTTTAACCCAGACAGAAGTTTGAACTTTTGGGACTCCTTAATAAAGGCACTCACTCTTTTTAAGTCCATTGTAAGAAGTGGCCATTTAAAATGTCCTATTACAGATTACATTTAAAGAAAGAAGGAAGAAGGAAACTCAAGGAATTTAAGTTGTTAAGAAAATTTGTGAAAAAATGATTTAGCGTTATTTCTTCATAACTTCCTAGTTTTGGTTTAATTTCATTTTAGTTAAATGATGCCTGTTGTAAGTATTGTTTAAAAAAAATGATGATAAAAGATCATCTTGCTATAGAAAAAACACCCTTATCTAGCTGCTATGACCAGTGATCTTCCATTAAGTTTTAGATAGATTTTTTCTCCTTTTCTTTGTCTGCACCCTATTTGTGTTCAGGTGTATATATGTTAAATATAATCCCTTTGCTTTTTTACATATGCAATCTGATTTCTTCTAGTTATCAGATAGTTTATATATGCATTAACTAAAAAACTTACTGAAATGACGACCTTACTTAAGAATGACCCTATGTGCCATTTTCCTGAGAAAATGGAGTCAAAGCAAACTGAAGTTTAAATGGGGAAAATAATGCCAGTTCCTTGTTACTTAATATTTTATTTGGGGATTTTTTTTCAGTAATATCAACTAATCTTCTGAAACTTGAGATGGGATCTATGTTTGCACTCAAGAAAATCTAGTCAGAAAGTTCACCTATAGAAAGTGGGGGAAGGAATAGGAACCTCATAGTGGACAAATTTAACTCAGCCAGTGGTCAGGGTCAGCATCAATGTGGGAAGTAATATAGATAGTATGTATTCTTGATATGAAAGTGACACTTTACCTCTCTGTTCCTTCTCCCAGAAACACCGAGAAAAACTTAGACAAATCCCAACTGAAGGGAATTCTACAAAATACCCGACCAATAATTCTTAAATGTGTCAAGATTATAAAAAAAACAAGGAAGTCTGAGAAACTATCATAGCCAACAGGACACTGGGGAGACATAACAACTACAACGGTGAATTCATTTGCTTCTTGCTTTTCTGTCAATTTTTGTCTCATGTACTTTTCATGTACTTGGGCGCTCTACTGTTAGACACATACAAGTTAAGGATCATCATGTCTTTGCGGGGTAGTGATACTCTTATCATTCATTATATTATGCCCCTCCCTATTTCTGATAACTTTCCTTACTCTGATGTCTGCTCTGCCTGAATTAATATAGTACTCCCTCTTCCTTCTGATTGGTGTTAGCATGGTATAACTCTCTTCATCTCTTCATTTTTAATCTATACCTATCCTTTATATTTAAAGCGGTTTCTTACAGACAACATGCAGTTGGGTCTTGTTTATTTGATCCAATTTAACAATCTCTTTTTTTTTTAAATTGACATATTTCAACCATTTGTGTTTAAAGTAATTCAAGTAATTGAATTAAAGTTCAATTAATACTTACCATAATATTTATTACTGATTTCTTCTTGTTGCCCTTGTTTTTTGTTCCTATTTTTTTGTCTTCCATACTTTTCCTGCCTTTTGTGGTTGTAATTGATCATCTTTTTTTTTTTTTTTTTTTAAAGATTTTGCTCATTTATTTGACAGAGAGAGACGCAGTGAGAGAGGGGAACACAGGCGGGGGAGTGGGAGAGGGAGAAGCAGGCTTCCTGCCTAGCAGGGAGCCTGATGCGGGGCTCGATCCCAGGACCCAGGGATCATGACCCGAGCTGAAGGCAGACGCCCAACGACTGAGCCACCCAGGTGCCCCTTGATCATCTTTTTTTAAAAATTAATTTTATTAACATATAATGCATTATTTGCTCCAGGGGTACGGGTCTGTGAATCATCAGGCATACACATTTCACAGGTCTTACCATAGAGCATACCCTCCCCAGTGTCCATAACCCAACCACTCTCTCCCTACCCACCTACCCCCAGCAACCCTCAGTTTGTTTGTGAGATTAAGAGTCTTTTATGGTTTGTCTCCCTACCGATCCAATCTTCTTTCATTTTTTCCTTCCCTACCCCCCAATTCCCCACCCTGCCTCTCAAATTCCTCATATCAGAGAGATCATATGATAATTGTCTTTCTCTGATTGACTTATTTCGCTCAGCATAATACCCTCTAGTTCCATCCATGTTATTGCAAATGGCAAGATTTCATTTCTTTTGATGGCTGCATAGTATTCCATTTGTGTGTGTGTGTGTGTGTGTGTGTGTGTGTGTGTGTGTGTGTGTGTGTATCTCACCTCTTCTTTATCAATTCATCTGTTGATGGACATCTAGGTTCTTTCCATAGTTTGGCTATTGTGGGCACTGTTGCTATAAATATTTGGGTGCATGTGCCCCCTTTGGGTCCCTACATTTGTATCTTTAGGGTAAATACCTAGTAGTGGGATTGCTGGGTCATAGGGTAGCTCTATTTTCAACTTTTTTAGGAACCTCCATGCTGTTTGTAATTGATCATCTTATATAGTTTGATTTTCTTTCTTTCTTAGCCTATCAATTATACATTTTTTCCCCCTTACTGTTTTGGTGGTTGCAGTCCTAGGGCTGTTTAGGGGTAGTTTTTGTGTGCATGTCCATTTATCCAGCATTGTGTTCTCTGAGCTTCTTACGTCTGTGCTTTGGTATCTGACATTAACTTGGGATAATTCTCAATCATTATGGCTTCAAACATTACTTCTGTTCCCTTCTCCATTTCTTCTTCTGGTATTCCCATTATATTCATGTTATACATTTTGCACTTGACCCACAGTTCTTGGATACTCTGTTCTATTTTTTAGTCTTTTCTTCTTTGTTCATTTTTTGGAAGTTTCTACTGTCACATCCTCAAACTCAGGGATTCTTTCCTCAGCTGTGTCTGGTCTACCAACGAGACCCTCCAAGGCCTTCATTTCTGCTACCATGTTTTTGAGCTCTACCCTTTTTTATTTTATTATTCTTAGAATTTCCATCTCTCTGTTTACATTAACTCTCTGTTCTTACTTGTCATCTATTTTTTGCATTAAAGCCCTTAATATATTAATGATAATTTTTGTTTTTGTTTTTGTTTTTTGTTTTTTGTTTTTAACTCCTGGTCTGCTAATTCTAACATTCCTACCATATCTGATTCTGGTTCCAGTGTTTGTTCAGTGTCTTCAAATTGTGTTCTTTCCCTTTTAGTATGACTTGTAATTTTGTTGTGGTGGTAGATGAAAGGTGGACACAATATACTCAGTTAAAGAAACTTCATAAATTGGGCTTGGTAGTGGTATTGTGTTGGGGGAGAGAAGTGTTCTATAGTCCTAGGATTAGGTCTCAGTCTTTTGGGGTGCTTGTATCCATGCACTATGAACTTTGCCAGTGCTTCTCAGTCCCCTCCTTTGAGGTGGGACTGAATGGGTAGGGGGAACTGGATTTTGGATATTTCCCTTCCCCAAGTAAGTCAGCTTTGATAAGACCCCATCAGGTTAGGCTCTGGTAAAAATGCTTTCTTCTCAAGGTAGGCCTTGTTAAAAAGAGCAGAATGTTCTAACATATTTGAAAATAGTTCCTTTTATCCTCCCCCTGGTGGAACTGTGAGGGGATTTTTCTCCAGTATTCACTCTGAGAACTTTATAGAGTTCCTGGAGGTAAAATTTTCTTTCTTTCTTTCTTTCTTTCTTTCTTTCTTTCTTTCTTTCTTTCTTTTGAAAATGATAGATGCCTAGGTGGAATTTTGGGGGATACTTGTCCTGCTTGGTGTTTGCACAAAAGTGTGGGTCGTCCCCTATGTTTGGGTCCTAGGAGTTTTTAACCCCCAGGTCGGTCCTCTTGGAGCCACCGGCATTTCATCTATTACAGTTCAGATTTTTTTTAGTCCTGCGCTGGTTCCCATGGAGGTCTCTGCTTGTGGATTTCTGCTCTAATAAGTTGTGATTTTCTGCATTGTCTATAGCTCCAATCTGGAGGGCAGTGATTTGCTCTGTGACCTCTCTTCTCTGACAGATCGAAGAAGAGTTGATTTTTCAGTTGTTTAGCTCCTTACTTGTTACAAAGGAGTGGTGAGTTCCTAGCTCCTTACATACTCAAATTTATCTGTGACATCTGTGGAGTCCCATCAGTTTCATTACTGCTGGCTTTAGAGTATGCTACGCTGCGATTTCCCCATTTTGCAAAATTTGGGTCATTAGGGGCATTTTTGTTAAGGTTTGGCATATCTGGTTCTCACTTTGTTCCAGAAACTAAAAAAGCAAAATCTTGATTATCAGCTTCTGAGGCGTGACTCTGCATCTCCTGTCCCTCCCAATAAACAATTGCTCACTGCGGGCCTGGGGTCCCCACCCAAGGTAAATGACTCAGTTGTAATTTCAAAAATATCATAAGCAAGCACAGAATATTTGTGCAAGGAAACAGGACAATAAACCTTACTTCGACCAAGTTGTATCTAGTTTAATAACTATGGTGTTGGATGGCATCGAGTAAAAACCTAAGAGCAATAAAAGTAAGTGTTGTCATAATCAATAGAAATAGTGCAGTGTTGAACTTTTGCTTTTATCACCTCTTTTTCTTCTCCTACAGATTTTGTCCCATCACTGCTTAGTCTGGATGATTATTAATTCCATAGACATTTATGGATCTCTCTAGTCCCATTTTATCTCCTTATGAACTCTATGAGCTCTAGAAACACTTTTTTAAAAAAAAATTGGATTTCAGTGTTCACCACTTAATTTCTGAATCATAGAATATCTGAAGTTTCTGCTTCTAAAAGTATTTAATAGATTATGGATTATTGAGCAAAGGAACTCAGAGTGATGTTAATCAGAGAAAACAACTTTGGAGAAGGCTAAAAATGGGAGGGTTGATCTCTCTCCTTCCCTCAAACCTCTTTAGCAACTTTCTGTAATGTCTTCCAAAACTGGTTCCAATTTTATGTCCCCGGAGAGGATGTCCCTAACTTCTCCTGTGGGTGACTCCTCCTCTCTTTCCTACAAGCCTCTGTTATGACTTATGGAAGGATTCTGTGCTTCATCTGTAGATGTGCTGCTTTCCGCATCTCTTACCCTTTGAGTGAGCGGAGCTCATCCCTCCTATAATACATGTCATTTATTTATTTCAGATGATTTTGGTAGCTGATAAAATCTCACATTTTATGAATGTTCAATATATATTATACATGTTCCAAACTAGCCTACAAGTGTGCTCAGCAAAAAAAAAAAAAAAAAAAAAAAAAAAAGTACATGTACTTTCTCTTTGTGTTTCCTTCAGTTCTGGGTACATGGCAGGTGGTCAGTAGGTGCTATAATTCTTTGAACCAAAAGGAGATAGATGGTGATTTTTTTGATGGACCCTTTCTTAAGAATCCCCTTGTTTAGGGGCACCTGGGTGGCTCAGTTGGTGAAGCATCTGACTCTTGCTCTTGGCTCAGGTCTTGATCTTGGGGTCATGAATTCAAGCCCCACGTTGGGCTCTACGCTGGGTATGGGGGTTACTTAAAAAAAAAGAAAAAGAATCTCCTTGTTTATCATCATTTAAAAGCAGTTATTAATTTACTTGTGCATTGCTCATATCAAGTAGAAGTTTAAACTAAATGCTTTCGTCTATTCTTTTAGGCAGCTCAAATTATGCACACAAGTGCTCACTCCTGGAGGGCAAGAAAGGTGCCAGCTTATCTTGCATTTTAGTGCATTGAGCAGTATATGGTATTATAGCTGTTTTGAAAAATACTCTTTACAATCAGGCTGAATCATGGGGCTGGGAGCTCATGTGAGCAAGCAATTCCTTTGCAGCTCAGAGGGCAAGCTGCAGAGTTGGGGCAGGGATACTTTTAGTGTCATTGCCCATTCTCTAATCCAACCAGCTCCACCGTGACCCTTTCTTGACAACATGACTGGCCTAACAGAAGACAGTTGCCAGCATTCTCTTGTTATCTTTTCATTGGCGATAGGTCCAGTGTTAATCCAGCCTCAGGCCTGAAAGCCATATGGGACCAGAAGTGGCCTATGAGTGCTGACTCTTCAGACAGAAGAAACAGTTTAGGATATTGTAGGCTGTCAGGAGGGTTCATTCAGGCTAATGCAGGCAAAATCTTTTCCTAAGAAACCACAAGAATTTTCAATTGAATTATGTAGGTAATTGCTAAAATGTGTTTTGCCTTCTGGGCAGCTTTGGAGTTTTCTCTTCTTGTCTCTTTTTTGATGATATGGTCATTAAATCTATCAGAAGACCTCAACACCTGGCCCACAGTCATCTTCTCCATCCTCTGAACTGACATCATTCTGGATGACTCAATATGACAACCTCACTGCACAGTCCCATGCCCATCTCACCTTCAGAGGACTTTCCCTGACTCAGGCACCACCCTTTGGCTACACCCTAAACCTTGTCAGGTCCGGAATGGTGTCCGGAATGGTCTACCTCTCAAATAAAGAGTTCACAGTCATTCTTAACCATGTGTTCCCAACCATCTCTCACTCTCTCCCTTTCTTCCCTTCTCCCCCTCCCCCACTTCCCTCCCTCATGTTACTGTTCCCAATACACAAGTTCTCTAGCCTCTTTGGCATCTGTATTTTAGAGTCCTTTGTCCCTCTCCCCACTAGGTCTTTCTTGTCTTACTTAGCTCCCCACCCATGCCATCCCTTTGTTTACCTTTGTTTACCACGATTCTAAAACCTCTTACTCTGTTGCCTTCTCACTACACTGAGACAGGAAGAAGACCTACAGGTCAAGTTGTAATGAATGTAATTACGACTTTCTCTGTTTTGATATTCATGGACATTTTAAGAGAAAAATCAAACAATATTGAAGATTGGTCCATGATAAATTTCTGTCCTCCATCTCAGTGAAACACTTGCAGCTCTCAGACAGCACTATCATACTTTTCCTAATCAACATGCTCTCATTCCACAGGGTATTTCAGATAACACCTACCCTCTCCAACTACAGCCCCACCCACTCCAGCTCCCTTTCACTATCAGCCTCTGATCTGGTCTTTTGGTTCACGGAGATAACAAGTAATTAGACAGTAATTCTTTCAGCTTACTTACAAACAACTCTATCCTCTTCTTCCCTCTTCTATTAAAAAGAGATTTTCTTTTTCCTTAAGGGTTTAGAGCTGGTTATTCCATATCACTCTTTATATTTAATAACTCTCTTCTGGTCCACTTACTATACATATATATTTCTAGTGGGGTCACTCTCTCTACTTCAAACCTATATATATATTCCCATTTAGAGGCCATCTTTTTCAAACATTTGTCTTTCCTGGTATCTCCACAGTGCTACCTTCCAGTCATAACACAACTTAACCCTTCATTCTTACTGCTGCACTCAAACAGATCTTTAAAGGACCAATAATGGTTTCCTTATAGCTAAGTTGGAAGAACATTTGTTGTCTCTATCTTACTGGATTTCTCACTAAAAAAAAACCCAAAAAACAAAAAACAAAACAAAACAAAAAAAGCACTGATTGCTTCCTCCTTTTAAGAATACTTTCATTCATATTTTTCTATGTTGCAGCATTCCCTGGTCCGTCCCCTCTCCTCCTTGCCAACTGTCTTTACATGTTTATCCATGGTTACTTTGTCTCCTCTTCCTTGGTCCATATCTTTTAAACTGGTGACTTTCAAAATGTTGCCTTTGATGCTTTATCTCTACACCTTGTTGTAGAGGGGAAATAGTGGTGCCTTCGTAGAGAGATCCACATCCTAATTGCTAGAACTTGAATATGTTACCCTACATGGCAAAAGGGACTGTGTGGGAATCATGAAATGAAGACTCTTGACATGAAAGAGTATCCTGGTTTATCCTGGTGAGCTCAATGTAATCATGAGTCCTTATAAAGGAAAGAGGAAGGTGGGAGAGTTTCTAAAGGAGATGTGGTAATGGAAACAGAGGTTGGAAGCATACAGGCAGCTTCTAGAAGCTGGAAAAGGTAAGGACACAGATTCTCCCTTAGAGCCTCCAGAAGGAATGACACCTTGAAACTGTAACACCTACTTCAAACTTCTGACCTCCAAAACACTAATATATGTATATTGTTACAAGCCCTGAAGTTTCTGATAATTTGTTACAGCAGCGAGTAGAAACTAAGACAACTCTCTCCCTGGACAGTCTCATCTGACACTTCAGGTCTTTATCTTTTTACACATCAGAAGGCTCCCAAGGTACTTATGGTAATTTTGTTGCTGTAAAAAATTCACTACCTAAGCATATAATTCCTGGATCATAATTCAGTTTAGATATTGTCCCCATAGTAGGATTGGATAGTTGAAAACGTACTCAGTTATTTAGTAACTCAGGCTAACAGATGTTCTGCCAACTTCAACATTTGCTAAAAAGAAAAAGAGCATGGACCAGCACACCTGAAAGGTTTTTAAAGGTCTGGTCTGTAAGTGGGGTAGTTTTCTTCTCAATTCCCTTGTCAGATTTCAGTCACATTGCAGCACCTACTTGTGAAGGATACAGGGAAATGTGGGCTATTTATGTGCCCATGATGAAAGAGAAAACATGGGGATTTCTCTTAGCAGCTCTTTGAAATACCTCCCAAATCTGTACTTCTAAGTCTGGTCTATTTGCAGACAACTAGAGCTACATAAAAAACTTCTTATTGGATAGCTTTGCTCAGAGGTATCTAAGAACCTTGAACTCAACATTTCAAAAATGTAACCCATCATTTTCTCGATGTTTTGTCCTCTAATGTTTCTAAATCAGTGAATAGTAGCAAGGCTACCCAATCCAGAAAACTGGGGGCCATGTATGACTTCTCTTTTACTGCTTAATCAATCACCAAGTCAATAAATAGTGAATAAAAGAAATCTGTTTCAGTTCTATTAATCTTTCCAGCATTTACTGCCATCACCCTAATCTATGCCATCACTATCACTCACCTAGACAACTGAAAATGCCTCCTAATTTGCATCTATTCTTAATCCTCACAAATCCATTTTTCATACTGTAGCCTAAATGATCTTCTGTGAATGTCAATTCCCCAATTTGTGCCACTCCCCACTTCAAACCCATTGTAAATTTCCCCAGTATTCTCCCCGCCCCCCGGTATTCTTTTTTTTTTTTTTTAAGATTTTATTTATTTATTTGACAGAGCAATCACAAGTAGGCAGAGAGAGAGGAGGAAGCAGGCTCCCTGCTGAGCAGAGAGCCCGATGCGGGGCTCGATCCCAGGACCCTGGGATCATGACCTGAGCCGAAGGTAGAGGCTTTAACCCACTGAGCCACCCAGGCACCCCCCCACCCAATATTCTTAAGACAAAGTTAAAACATAACATGCATAACATGGCTTCCAAGGTTCTCCTCAACCCATCTCCTATTTGTACCTCCTCTCCTCCAGCCCTGCCCACACAGCTCTGTGCTACTGTCACACTAAATGCTTCTCTTTTCTCTCAGCCTCCATGTTATCTCTTGCTTCTGGATCTTTATACATCTGGAGCTCTTGCCTATCTCCTCTCCTTAGTCTTCAAACTTGACCAGTCAAATCTTCCTTGTCTTTCAGACATCAGCTAAAAAATCATTTCCTGTGGGAAACTTTCCCTGATATCCCTTAAGAACACAGAACCTGTATTATACTCTATTGTGTAAATATATCTTTCCTGAGAAAATGGCCTGTACGTGAAGGCAGAAAAAATGTCTTTTTCTCTTTATCCTCATCACCTAGTATAGTGCCCAGTATGTAGCGATGCCAAGAAAATGTGTGTTTAAAGGAAGAACAGATCTTATTTGTGTGTATGCGAGGCTTATAAAGCTAGGTAAAGACAAAGGCATTTATATTCTCATCACTGAAGTCCAATTCCCACTTTTGACTCCTAATTTCTGTACTGGTTAAAATGAACATTAACAATGATGATTGCTACTGTCATGGCATGATCCTCAATCACAATCAGCAGCTATATTTTATGTGATAAATGATTATCACATTAACTCATAGTGCTTCAAAGGGACACAAAAATAGCAAAAGCTACTACTAAGTATAGGCCACGAATGCTTTACAAATAAACACAAAAACAGAGCAAAAGTTGTTTTCTAATTCAAGAAAATGTGTATTTTATATATAGACAACATATATAAATATACATACACAGAGACATATATTACATATACATCGATGCATATATATGTATACACACATTTTATATACAATTTCTTTTTAATCCAACTTTGTGCATTTCTAGCAAGAGAAAAGTATGTAAACTTAATGACTATTAAACTAGGTAAACTTAAGCCACTTCTTTAATTCAGAAAAGGCCTAACACAATTCTCATAGTGATTTGGTCTAACACTTTCTTATATGACAAAAAAAATTACTTGTGAAATCATTATGGTCAATACGCTACATTTCTCTAAATTAAATGAGGGTAATCTATAATTATGAGTGATAAGGTAACTATCTAACTTCAAGCTTGAAATATAAGGTTAAAAAATAAATCATTTGGTGTGGAGATTTTTAAAAGAATCCTTAACCAATAATAAAATGTATTTTAAAGCCCTAAACTACGTTACTAGTATGTTAAGAATAAGACTTCAATTACACCAAAGTCTGAAAATTCAGAATGACTTTTCCCAAAGAAATTATAATCTATTCCCTGAGTGTACAATTCTGTTTTTGAAAGAAATTCTTTTAACACAGGACAATGCAATCTTTTATTTGGCACATCAAGCAATTCAATAAAATATTATGGGAAAGGATGGATCTATGTAAGATAAGAGCTTTGATTTGCATTTAAATGGCATCATTTCTTATAATGTCTATGCCTTTTTCAATGGAGAGTTTAATAAAAGATGGAAAATATCACTGACTGTAAAAGTATGCATACAATTGGTCTTCAGTGAAAAATGTAGAGAAGATAAATGGCAAACCTTTTCCTGATGAGACTGAGTCAGTCACTGCCCCCAAGCCAGTTCTTGCTCCAAGTAATTGGGTGAGTAGTTTGATGTTTTTGTCTGTAGTAACGTTCTCAACAATTTTCTTTGAGTTTGGGGAAGCAAATTGTTTGGTGATAATAATCAGGTTTAAAAAAATTGTTCTGATTCTTTATGACTCTGAACTGTCCAGGGAAGCCACAGAAAGATCTACTCACAAAAAAGAATTTAAGAAAGGAGACTTAAAAAGAAAAAAAACATGGCTCCCAGGAAATAAAAAGAGGAAGAATGAAAGATAGAGAAAAACCACACAAACACACAAAAAAGAAACAGTACACAGAAGTGAAGTAAAGGACCTCCTCACTGTTTTTCATTTTCCTCCAAGGCAATAGTTCCAGAAAGCATCAGCTATGGGTCTGGAGTCTCAAATGCACCTTTGCAAGATTCTCACATCTGTTGGACTCTCTGTGGAGCATGAGGAATGACTACCTGTTCCACCAGTGCAGGTCTAATCCAACCATGACCCTTGTCTGAACTGATTAGCTCTATCCCATCATGGGGAGACACAACATTGATTATGCCTCACTGTAGTTGAACTGAAGAATTACCCTGGAAGTTGTGATAAAGATATACATCAGTGATTTTTGACTTTCCAACATGTGTCAGGAGTGTAATAGATCTTTGGAATTCAAATAATAATAACTGCTGCTTATATAGATAGCATCCACATGTGCCAGGAATATTCCCAAACACTTAATGTAACTAGCACCTAGACGGCTCAGTTGGTTGAGCGTCTGCCTTCAGCTTAGGTTAAGATCTCAGAGTCCCAGGGTCAAGTCCCACATTGGGCTCCCTGCTCAGAGAAAAGCCTATTTCTCCCTCTCTCTCTGCCCCTCCCACCACACTTGTGCTCCCTCTCTTTCTTGCTTACTCTCTCTCTCAAACAAATAAAATCTTAAAAAAACAAACAAACAAACAAACAAAAAACAACCTCATTTAATCTTGCAACAACGTTAACAAAGCAGCTATTATCCCCATTTTGCAATAAAGAAACTGAGGCTAGAATGGTTCCATGACTTGCCCAAAGTCATGTAAATAGTTAAAAGCACAGCCCTTGACAAGTGAGACCAATATGGGAGAAGACATGAACCCAACAATTGCATTGTGATGAAGCATATAATAGCAATGTGTACAGGGTGTGCCATAGAGACAATAGTGGTGCCCCAACACACACTGAGGGTGTCAGAGAAGGTTTCTCAGGAAAATAGTGTTTGAACTAAGTTCTAAAGAATGGATAGGATTTAGACAAGAGCAAAGAGAATTCTTTCAAGATAGTAGAGAAACATGAGAAAGATCCCAGAAACCAAAAGGAACACAGGTGTTTGAGTAAAAACACAAAGATCAATAGAATAGGAGTCTAGAGCAGGACATGGAAGTAGAGATGAAAGATGGAGGTGGAGAGCTGGCTAAGTTTCAAGCCCTGAAAAGCCTGGTTCACCATGCAGGCCATGGGGAGCCATTAAATGAGTTTAATCTGAGAAAAACATACTTAGTTCTTAATATTAGAATAAAGAATCTAGAGAGTATTGCTTATTGGATAAAAGCACAGGTTTTTTGTTTGTTTTATTCAGTCAGATATTCATTTTGAATACTGGCTCCTACTTATCTCACCTATGGGTAAATCACTCCACTAGACTCCACTGCCTTGTCTGTGATATAGGATGAGGGGATCAGTCTTAGAAATGGCCAAGTAAATGGCGGTACCCATAATGTGCATGCCAAATTGGCAGAGAAGATATGGAAGAAAGGATACTAGTTAGAGTTCATTTTAGAAATATAGTAGTGAGATGATCATGGTTCTTAGTGGGGTGGGGATGAGGATAGGTTTTTGTCCCTCCCCAGGGATATTTGACAATGTCTGGAGACACTTTTGTCACAACTGGGGGTGGGTAAAACTGACATCCAATGGGTAGAGTCCAGGGACATGGCTAAATATTCTACAAGGACAGACCCCCTCCCATCCCCACCTCCCACAAAAACAATTATCCTTCCCAATATATCAACAGTGCCAATGTTAATAAGCCTTGTTCTAAGCTAAGGTGTGGGAGTGAAGATGGAATGAACGAGACAGATTGAAGCAATGTTCATGAAGCTAAATCAAAATGTCTTGGTGATTGACTTGAAGAGGATGGTGCCATAGTTACAGGGCTATGGTCTGAGTTGTTTATCCTGGTACTAAT
This sequence comes from Lutra lutra, assembly GCF_902655055.1. NCBI lineage: Eukaryota > Metazoa > Chordata > Mammalia > Carnivora > Mustelidae > Lutra > Lutra lutra. The sequence goes on from NC_062280.1 coordinate 172,901,208, forward strand.
TAAAATACTCTGCACACATATGGTTATTTGTTGAGTAAAAAAAGGAATACATGAATGAGTGAGTAAGTGAAGGAATGAATGAATGAAAAGCAAAATAAGATTTGAGACTCTCTATTTTGCTGGCTTGGGCCATTGAGGTAATAGTGGTGACAGCCTCTGCAGGGCAGGGAAGAGGAAGAGGAGGTCTTGAGAGAAAGATGGAAGGGTCAGTAATGGAATTGAGATTCCTAAGGTGAATATTTATAACATAGATAGACCCAACTGTTTAGTTGTTAGATGCTTGAGTTGTTGATTATACCAAATGGGATACCATAAAAAAAAAAAAAAAAAGTGGATATCCTCGTTGAGTCTGAAAATCTTATTGGAGATTTATAAATTATAACTAAGGATGAATTCAAGTTTTTATGATAGCTGGAGAAATCTACATTTTTGCATTAATTTTCTGAGGAAACATATTTTAAAACTTCCAATGATGTGGTTTTAGGATGCTAACTATTTCCTCCCGTGTCTTTCTTGCCCAACCTCACTACTTTGGCTCTGAAGCAAAGTGAAAAAAAAAAAAAAAGAGAGAAAAATCTACTCAAGCCATTTAAGCCCGAGAGGCAATGGGATTACTTCTACCCTCAGATGTGGTTATTTGTCCTTCTCCACACTCATCCCTTCTCCAAAACCATCATGTTCCCAAAGGCCCATCTGCCATTGATCTATTATCCAATGGCCCCTAGAACTACAGTGGAGACATTTGTCCCCAGCCCTCCTTTTGACTACACTCAGTGCCATTCAATGGCCTTGTTGAGTGGTTTCTACACCACTGGCAAAGCATAAGGTGGCACAGATACAAGGACACTGAGGTTACTGCCATTGCTGTTTTCACCCCTGACATTCCACTCTGGGCATATCTTCTCTCTACACACGTCTTTAACATGAAGAGAATACCACTCTTTCTAAGACTTTTCTTACCCCCAAAGCCACTCTGTCCTTACCATTTACAAGCCATTACCTAAAATCATTTAGGGCAGATTCCCTAGGGCCTGGGGCAGAGTGTATTTGCCAAGTGCTACACCATCATGCCCAGGAGAGAACTCAGGAAACTTACCTCTTCTTATCTCGGGCAAGAGATCCTTCCTTGCCAGCTAGGTCAACAGACCTTACTTCAACCTTCTGTTCAAGGATATTCATCTTAGCGACCTTCATGTTCTCAGAGACCACAACAACCATCCGTTCCATGAATTCTCATTGTATTTTTCAGAAACTCCTTGAGTCTTAATGCAAGTGGCACATGTGAGGGCCTGACATGGTATCTCAGTGTGATCAAGGTGGACACCCAGAATATGTCCCCGGTGTGTCCTCTCCTGCATAAATTTTTTAATGAATGTATTTTATTTTCATATTGGTACTGAAGAAAATTTTATCCTCGGTCAGTCTGCTCTTTCTGATTCTTAAATTCAACAGAATTAGCTACTGGAAACATAGCCATAAAGACGTTGTGGGTTCTGTTCTCTGTAGTCCGTTAGGATACTGCATGCTGCCTAACTAGGAGCTTAGCCAGTGCCTCTGAAAGGGAGTTGTGATTGGACTGAGTCCTTTCATCATGGCCTAAAATTATTTTTGGTCAGACTTTTAAATTCTAAGTCCATCCTGTGATTTCTGTGGTCAGGGGGTTTGGCAATCATGCTTTCCAAAAATATTGAGACATCAGGAAGAAGGCCTTGAAACTAGTGCAGATGTCAGCACCTTCATTTATAAGAACTCACACTGCCGTCATGGAAAACATGCTAATGCCAGAAAGAGGGAGGAGAGATTAAAGGAGTTCTAGAAGCAACAAGTCAGAGCTGGATTTCCTGGTGGTGGTGCATGCATGTACTCATACAAGGATGTCAGAAGCAGTTTTAAAGTGTTTTTTTTTTTTTTTTTTTTTTTTTACATCTAGCAAAGGAACATTTTATCCATTTGTCAGACCCGTGAGCTCTGCTGCCTCAATTGCATTAGCTTTTTGTTCATTTTTAAGTGACTGAAATGATGAAAACAAGTTCCTTGTGAAGTCTCGCCAAAAAGCATCTGGGGAAATGGTATCTGTTCATGTATTGAAGCAGAGTTCACATTCTGACAGAGTATTTTCATGTCAAAACGAGTATCTCCATGGTTATGAAGTCCTCTTCTTGTCAGTTATTAAATTGCTACCAAGGGCTATATATGGGTAAGGCTTTTTTTTTTCTTTCATTTTAAAATTTCTTCCACTGAAAGGAAGTAAAGAAAACAAAAGAAGACATTGATTTATACAGAAATCCTAATGTGCTACTGAGAAAATGATGAAATGATGTATTGTGTGGTCACATGATCGAAGTTTTTCCCATGAAGGATTAATCTGGTTCTGGGAATAGTTCTGAGAGTTTTTATATCCATTTTTGTGAAGCTTGAAGAGGCTTCAGTGTAACACCGCACCCCAAGAGGTCTGTAAAGTTGTTAAAATATTAAGAAAGACATAATTGTTAAAAGACTAGTTCTTAAATAAAACCTCTTGTGGAGTATGAAAAGATCTCCTAAAGCTACAAGGCGACAGTGTTGCATTGAGGACTGATGTAACTCAGTTCATTTAGAAAATACCATAAACAGCTTTATTATGGGAATTTGGTAAAGAAATCTTTCATTAATAGGAAATATTTGGCTCTACACTGCAAATAAAGTGATGTTTACATAATTTGTTAAGATCTTTTAGAGATTCAATATCCTCTGCTCAGCCTTAACATGAGTACTATATTAAATATATGATTTTGAAAAAAAAACTTATAAAATTCAGGGGTGGTAATGTGATTTCTCATTTTGAGTTGTACCCTTTTGTTCTTCACTAAATTCATTTGATGTAATTAGGTGAAATGGTTCAACTCCCTACTGTAGGCTGATATGATATAGTCAGTCTTCGATGGTAGACCTTGTTGGAAAGAGATATGTTCAGATTCTGAAGCCCCAAATTCATCAAGGGGAATCTGTGTTAGATTGCCGGTGGTAGATGTGGAAGGAACATTTCAGACAAACACACAGTTGGCATGCGTGGGCTTTGACTACAAATCCGGTGAAATGCTGAACCTGCTGATTTGGCCCACACCACACGGGAGCCTTTGCACTTCTGTTGTTCCTTGGTTTATGCCTAGACTTTGAACGAGCCCAGGTAGTCTGGTTTATCTCCTTTCCCTGAGGACAGCCCTGGTATTCATCAGTTAAAAATACATCTGTGTTCTTGGCTCAGCTTAGAATCTTTTTTTCCTGGAAAGTAGGATCCCTTGGAGTAAAACAGAGGTGGTAGCAAGCCAGGGATGACCCAGAAACACTGAGCAATTTCTAGAGGTTAGAGTGTAGAGCCAAGAGTCTCTAAATCTGAGGCAAGACCATTCAGTGTAGTTTTGAGTATCAGTGAATACTGGGGTTAGCCTTGGTACACCAGGGTTGGGTAGGGAATTAAATAAATGTCCGTGGGGATGCGTGGGTGGCTCAGTTGGTTAAGCGTCTGCCTTTGGCCCCAGGTGGTGATCCTAGGGTCCTGGGATTGGGTCACACATCAGGCTCCTTACTCAGCAGGAAGCCTGCTTCTCCCTTTGCCTGCTGTTCTCACTGCTTGTACTCTCTCTCTCTCTCTCTCTCTCTCTCTGACAAACATCTAGGTTTTAAGAGAAATCTTATAAATAAATAAAATAAATAAACAAATGAATGAATGAATGAATGTACGTGGACTTGGCTAAGATTTCCTTCTACTCCTGTAGCCCCTTGGACTCTGCTGGCTTCCTTTTGAATCTATAGGGGAGCCAAGATTTTATCCTGTAAGCCAAGAGAGTGGCATGATGAATTATGCACTTTGAAACGAGAAGCTAGACGTTATTCAAGTGGCAGATCAGAAGGAAAGAAGGCTGGAACCAGGGCAGTCAAGGTCTTTAAAATGTTCCAGGTGAGAGACCAAGAAGATGGGAACAGGGGAGGATAAGCGGTTAAAGGAGCAGTAATGGACAATGACTCTCAAGGTGCAGTGGAAGGCCCCCAAACAGGTAGAAATGGGCTTTTATTTTCTGTGCTTATCAAATGGCATGATAGAAAAGTATGTAAGGTGGGAATGCAGAAAACTAAATATCCAACGTGGAAACAATTTCAAAGATGGCAGTAAGAGGCAGAATAACCCGAACTGTTATGAGTTTGCTAAGGCCTCCAGTATGCTCTGCTTGAAACCCCAGCCAAGGCAGATATTAATTTTACATCCCATAGCAGTAACTCCTCACCTTGTACACATGTGATAAAGTTCCTCCTGTAACAAACTATCCCTAAAGTAGGCATCAGGGAGCTCTGTTCCCGCCCGCGGCAGCCACTCTCCCTTTGTGGTTTCTACCATCTGAGATGGTGGTTCTCTAGCACATAAAAGCGTGTGATGGTTATCGTCAGTCTCCCGGGTTCGTTATTACTTCACAGGATGGACTGCAGAAGATAAAGTATAAACATCCCTTTCTTTCTTTCTTTTTTTTTTTTTTAAGATTTTATTTATTTATTTGACAGACACAGATCACAAGTAGACAGAGCAGCAGGCAGAGAGAGAGAGAGGGAAGCAGACTCCCCGCCGAGCAGAGAGCCCAATGCGGGGCTCAATCCCAGGACCCCAAGATCATGACCTGAGCCAAAGGCAGAGGCTTTACCCCACTGAGCCACCCAGGTGCCCCTAAACATCCCTTTCTTACTATTTACTACCGTTCTCATTTTCTCATATTCAATTTCATTCTTCCCTTCCAAGAAACCTAAATAGGAATCGATATTGATTTTGGAAATGTGTTTCCTAATGGTTAAGAAATAGCAAACTACACTCTGAAATGTAACTTTAATTGTATATTTTATGTCCTTCAGGTAAAACAAAGATCTCCACTTTGTCCTGTCTTTAGTGTCTGCCCTTAGAAACAGATCTTTTGCGTTTAGCAGGAAAAAAATATTTTTACCATTTTATTCAGTGTGTAGAATGAATAAAACATCTACGATTTCTTGCTCTGCCAGCCCTTTTACAACTTAGCAGAATCAAGAGGAGAAAATTCACCTGCAATTTAGATACACAGCCTGACAGGACACAGACTACAACTCACAAAAAAATTTCTGATTGAAAGATTTATCTCCTGGATGAAATCCATGCAGACGAAGTGGCTGGATAAAACAGGATGGAATGGCACACGGTTGAAACTAGTTCTTCCATTTTTCATGTAATGGCATTCTTTTGTTCTTTGTATTAAATATTCTAAATAGTCTCTCTATATTAATTGATGGAATTAAAGCAAGCTAGATATTATGTGCACATGCAACATTTCTGATTGGCCCAATTTGAAAGCTTACTGGGGCGTGAAAAAAAAAATCATCACACACACAATGCTTTCTTTCTGGGCGGTCTAAGGAGCACAAGACTGGAAACAGCAACGGGAATGTATTCTGGAAATCACAGCCTTGAATCAGCAAGCTATCGGTTTCAGAATAAAAGCACATGAGACTCAGTGTGAGGATAGGATCCCCTATTTAACCTAAGAAAAGTACATGCAACCTAAAACTTCACACCGTAGTTCTCTTTAGCCGCTGACAACACTGCTGATGGGGTGGTTCTCCTTGTAGGCAGATGTGGAAGAAAACCTAGATGTTTGTGCGCGGTCTTTGCTGGCTGACAGGGTCAGCTTCATGGGCTAGTCACTCAGGGCCCAGCACCCAGAAGGGCCCTGCACTGGTTTAAAGCTCCGCTGTTGCTGAGCATGGAAAATGTTCATTTTTGAACAAGGAACCCTGCATTCTCCTTTTACACGAGGCACCACGAGTTATGGAGCCAGTCCTGCTTGCTGGACCCAACATTCTGGAGCTCGGTCTTTTTGCTTTATAATGGCAGCACATGAAGCCTTGGGAAGATTTTGTTTGTCTGTTTGTTTTGTTTTGTTTTTCTTTTTTAAAATTGGACAGTCTCACTTGGGGAGCTAATTTATTTATACTTCTGGACTTGAATAACTCATGCCTCTGGGTGATGGGGTATGATTCTTATTCTGTTCTTCTTCTTGGAATTAGATCTCCCTTCCCTCCCCCATCCACATACACACAGTTTAATAACATGATCTATTAGTCACAGGGCATGATAGGAGCTAGAGCTCTAAGTCCAACTTCTGTCATAAATGCAGAATACATTCCTCTGGCCTTTGTTCTTAGAGGTGGGATCTCTATGCTCGTTTCATATACTCTCTTGCTTTTTCCCTGATGGTCTTTCAATGTTTACTTGGTTCCCCCTTTTATGCCACTGTCAAAACTGTGCTTCAGAAAAGCTTAACCAAAAAGAATGAAGCCAGATGTTCACAGACATTTTGATTAACTTTATTTTAAACCACTTTGGAATTTTAAAATGCTTTCTGTGGAACATACTTAGTTCTTTGCCTATTCCTGCATCATGTGCATCAGTATTAACTGAATTATAACCAAGTAATGACCTCTTGCATCTCTGTTAAGGGAATCCATGTTTTAATATGGTTAATGTTTTTATGTTTTTTGTTTTAGACCACAAGACTTTTTGCTAATTAGACATGGTTAGTTTACCCTTATGTTGTTTTTTTTTCAATTTTTAAATGTTATAATTTTTTTAAAGTTGAATATTCTAGCTTCTTCTAAAAGATGGGAGGGTCTAGCATCAGTGGTTCAGCTGTTCTTAAATTAATGAGGTCCCACTTACCATTTTCTTATGGGTAGCATTTTTGTGTCTTGTTTAAAAGATCTCTTAGCCTGTTCTAAACTCATGAATATATTCCCTTATATTATTATCCAGAAAATATATTGTTTTACTTTTCATATTGAAATCTGTTGCATCTGGAAAATTCATTTTTGTATATAAGATAGCAAGGTGGGATTTAAGGTTTACTTTTATTCTTTTTCCAATTCACATAATATCACTTATTCCAGAAAAGAAAGTCAAAGAAAACTATCATTTCCACTGCTTTTGAGAACACCTTTCTCATCAATGAAGTATTTGTATATATGTGGGTTTGTTTCTCAAATATTTCTGGAAGGTTTTCAATAAATTTATCATCTATCCTTTATTCAATAATAAATTTAATGACAATAGCTGTAAGTTAATTTTAGTATCTGGTGTTGTAGGTCTTCTCACTTTGCTTTTCTTCTTCAAGGTCATCATGGCTATTCTTGTTCTTCAACATTTCCACATTGATTTAAATCAACTTCTCAAACTCCACAAAAATACCTGTTGAGTTTTTGACTAGGAGTGCATGGAATTTGTAGATCAAACTGAGAAATGACTTATATTATTTTCTAATTCATGGACATAATATATGGAACATTGATTTAGGTCTTTTAAAATTTCTTTTAATAATGTTTTTAGTTTTCACTCCTGCACACTGTTGTTAGATGTAGTCCTACATATTTAATTTTTGGATAGTATTGTAAATAACATTATATTTTTAAAAATTTATTTTCTAAATTATTGTTATTGTATAATTTTTTCTGTATATTGATTTTGTATGTACTGACATTGATAAATTCTATTATTCTAATGGTTTATCTTTCAGATTTTCTATGTATATTCTCGTGTCTCCTCCTCAATGCATATTTATTTTATTTTATTTTTTTTACCTTATTGCATTGGCAGCACTTCCAAGAAACTCTTAAATGGAAATGGCAATAGGCTATCCTTATCTCTTGAGATATCCTTATCTCAGAAAGAAATTTTTCAGCATTTCATTAAGTGTGATATTTGCCATAAGTTTTCTTTGGAGATGCTCTTTATTATATAAAGAAATTTCCTCCTACTTCTGTTTTGCTAAGAGGCATTTGTTATTTTGTTTTGTCTCAATCATGAATGGTTATAAATGTTTTCATTTTTTTTTACATTTATTAAAAGGGCTATGTGCTTTTTAAAAAAATTTCTGTTAGTTTAATGGAAGACAGTGACTGATTTTTGAGTGATAAATCAACTTCCCTCTCTTGGTTTAATCTCAATTTTGTAGGGATATATTATGTTTTCCCATATTGTTGGGTGTAACTTGATACTAGTTAGTATGTTTGTGCCTCTGTTCACAAAGATCTATAATTTTTCTTTCTTTCTTTCTTTCTTCTTATTATTTTTTAATGTCTTTGTCAGGTGTTCCTGTCAGGTGTCAGGTGTTCCTGTCAAGATTACAGTGGCCTCATGACTTGAGTTGGGAAATACATCCCCTCTATCTAGACTATAAAAAAAAGCTTGCGCATGATTGAAATTGTTTCTTCCTAAGGTATTTAGAATGGTTCTCTTTTGAAGCATCTGTGCCCAGAGTTTTCTTTGTGGGAAGGTTTTTAATGTTTTTTTAGAGATTTATTTATTTATTTGAGAGAGAAGGAGAGAGAGAAAGAGAGGGAGTGGTGGGAGGAACAGAGGGAGAGAAAGAAAGAGTCTTAAGCAGACTCCTCTGAGCATGGAGCCTGATGTGGGGTTTGATTCCAGGATCTTAAGATCATGACCTGAACTAAAGCCAAAAGTCAGAAGCTTAACCAACCGTGCCACCCAGGTGCCCCAGGGAAGATTTTCAATTTTGAAATCAATGTCTTTCATAGATAATAGCATCATTCAGATTTTTTAATTTCTTTATTTGTATCCATTTTGATAAGTTCTGCTTTTCCAATGAATTTAACTTAACAAAAGTAATTTCTAAAAATTTCATGTTATCCTTTTGCTATATTTTAATGTATGTGATTTTTAGCTTTTTTCTCCTTCTAGTGAATGTATTTAAGGCTCTAAAATTTCCCTTTTAAGCACTACTCTTCCTACATTGTACACATGTCACTCATTTCCAAATATTTTCCAATTCTTCAAGTAAAGCTTCAAGTTTTATCTTTACAGTGCAGTGGGAGACTATAAACCCTCTGCCACTGTTTTCTGTTATGTTTCCATGCTCTGTGCCCAAACCAGCTTATTCCCTGAAGCCTTGTGGGGTTCACCTCAAAGTATTTCCCTTCTCTCTGCTTCGAGGCTTGATCTTCAAGGATTCAGGGTCTAGAATCTTCCAATCCTGGCTGCATTGGTTTCCCTTCGTTAACGTGTAGTGTTTTTCTTCTCTTTTTAAAAATACACAGATTTTGTAGTTGTCGTTTGTGAAGGATGAGCCTGATAGAAGCTACTTCCTCATAGCAAAAGAGTTTACTCCCCCCTTGGGTAAAATTTTACTAGTAAAATGCATTTCACATCTGTTAATGTTATACCACATATCTGTTCAGCTTTTATATTATCTAGAGAATGGCAATCTAGAGATATTGAGATTATTATTTTTTTAAAGATTTTATTTATTTATTTGACAGACAGAGATCACAAGTAGGCAGAGAGGGTGAGGCAGGCTCCCTGCTGAGCAGAGAGCCCAATGCGGGGCTCGATCTGAGGACCCTGAGATCATGACCTGAGCCAAAGGCAGAGGCTTTAACCCACTGAGACACCCAGGCACCCCGAGATTATTTTTGAAAATATTCAGTTTAAAAATTAATCATAGTATTTCCCTTTTCTTTGTGGGTCTTAATACAGTAGGTTGTGTGTTTGTGTGTGCTATTTCAATATCTGATTTTATCTCTTACACAATTGTAGTTTTCTGTGGGGTTTTTTGTTGTTGTGGTTTTGTTTTTTAAGAATTGCCATAGTAAAACTGGCTTTTTTTTGGTGGGGGAAGGTGGAAGGCGCATCAAACACTAGTTATTTTTGAGTTTCATCAACCCTATGTATTCCTTCTTGTGTGTAACAGTATGGGAATTGCTGTGTCAGGGATGATGGTTGAAAACTCCTACTAGTGAGGCTAAAACTTCCATAGGTTGTTCTCTGATTCATAGATACAGGTTAACACTTTGAAATAGTTCTCATTTGCTATGTTGCAAATCTTTCCTTTTTTATTTATTATTTTTTTAAAGATTTTATTTATTTATTTGTCAGAGAGAGAGAGAGCACAAGCAGGCAGAGTGGCAGGCAGAGGCAGAGAGAGAAGCAGGCTCCCCGCTGAGCAAGGAGCCCCATGTGGAACTCCATCCCAGGACCCTGGGATCATGACCTGAGCCAAAGGCAGCCGCTTAACTGACTGAACCATCCAGGCATCCCGCAAATCTTTTCTTGCTGCTGAAAACATTGAGAATTATTGGTGGCTCAGTGGCATCATCTTTCTCTAGAAAGATCAATCCTTAGAAATTCTCAGTACTGTAATGTCATTTTTGGGAATGAGTGAATTATGATGTGGTCACTCAGATCTATATCCCATTTTTGATTATTTCTTTAATTCATTAACTAGAAAACAAGACTTCATGCCAGGGATTTATGCTTTTCCTGAGACGCAGCATGCATGTATTTCTACTTTCTGTTCAGACTCCTGTGAATTCTGTCTCTTCAATTATTTATAACAGATGATTCTTATTAAGCTTTGCAGCCTGGCCCCTCCCTAGAGGCTCTGGACTCAGGGCACTGATTCTCTGCGTGCCTTCGCCCCACCCATGATTTTATCCAGGTGATGTTGAGCATCGAAGGCAATCTTGAAAAAAAAAAAAAAGACACACAAAAATAATATCTTGCAGTGTGAAGGGTGGAAGGAGGGAGAGAGAATTAGGCTATCACACCAGCTTGTCCTGGGACTGGGAGAGGAATTATGTCCTGGCTATATATATTGAATGTACAGAGTAATAAGACTGGTTCAACAGGTCTCTCAGGAAAATCATATTCTCCTAGGCATACCAAACCACTTCAGGTGTTATCTTAAGTAGTGATATCAGAGCCACTTTCATTTTCTGCATTCTGGAAGACTGACTCCCTGGACTAACAGTGTCCCTTCCCATCATCTTTCATCAGTTGGAACTGTGAGTGGAAGACCACTCTGGAAGCAGTACACACCCAGGGTGATTAAGTAGAGCTGGAGATAGGCATGGCCTAGAGAAAAGCTTCCACTACATAGCTTTGGTGATTGTGCCATTTTGTTCTCTAGGATAATTGCTATCCTCTATTTGAAATAGATCCAATAGAGTGCATATTAATTGCTCCAAAAGCCCTTGCATTCCTGCCATTGTTTAAGTCAAAAGCAGACTGGTGATAGTGACACACGGCAACTGATGTATTGTCAGGGTGGAGAGAGGGGGAAAAACATTATTAGAAGAACCTGGGTGGTGTCTTCGTCTGATCAGGTTGCTATAACAAATTCCATAGAGTGGATGGCTTACACCACAGAAATTTATTTCTCACAGTTCTGGAGGCTGGCAAATCCAAAATCAAGGCACCAGCAGATTCGGTGTCTGGTGAAAGCCGGCTTCATGGCTCCAAAATGGCCGCCTTCTCTCTGTGTGCTCACATGGCAGAAGGGGTGAGAGAGCTCTCTGGGTTCTCTTCTATCAAGACACTAATTCGATTCATGAGGGCTTCATTCTCACCTCCCCAAAGACCCACCTCCTAATATCATCACATTGGGGGTTAGGATTTCAGCGTGTGAATTTTACACAAACAAGTCTATAACAGGTAGGCTGTGAGTTGCCTTGTTGGACTGTTTTTGGAAGGGAAATGATGCCTCAGGAAGGTCATAGTCAATTATGACAATGTGAAGATTGTATCAGAGAAGCACCTGATGAGGATATAATCAGAGCGAGAAAGGAAAGGAGGGACTGCTGCATTTTACTACCTCTCTTTTGGTTTCCAACATTTCTAAGTTGGAATATTTGCTAATGAAACAATACCAAAAGAGTTTGGATTTATATGGAGGAACATCAACATATTTAGAAATCACAGAATGTCTCTCATATGGTTGGTGTCTTTCCAGCACCCATTTAACTTCTATAGTTCCCTAAAACAAACTGGCTAATGAAGACTCTAGCTCCAATCCCTTTTTCTCTTGCCCAGACAAATGGTGACAAACATCTTCATTTATAAAGTAGAGTGGTTGAATTCAATGATTCCCAAGGTCCTGCTGGCTTTGATCATTGAAGCTCTGCTTTTGTGAAACCTGAGGTTTTGTGACTTCTTATCCAGCTTAAATACTGAGTAACATTATAGAGTACTCACTGGTCTTCCAGGTGATTTAAGGATGCTTCTGTTCATTCCAGCTCTGCTAGAAACTGCCAGGTGCTTAACGTCAACTTCATTTTCTTCAAATGGATTGCCAACGCCTTGATGGCAGAGATCACAATTGCCTTTTGGAATATCAGGAGATAATGATATCATAGCCATGCAGCCAGTTCGGGAGAAAGATGACACTTGTTACTTGTTTCAAGAGGGCAGTTCAGGTACACGCAGGGTGGACTCGAGTGTTCTAAAGCTAAGGCTGCTGATGAAGAACAACTCACGCAGTCTGGTGCCGGCCGTTTCTTTGGGCAGGTCACCCATGTCACTCAGATCTCGGCATAGCAATTATAAATGCTAATTACTTTGAAGTTTATCAGTTTATCTCAAAGCAAAGCAATCGTCTGGTGAGTTGGAGTATCACTCATATCAAATGTCCTTAGTGTGCCTTTGCCCATCAAAATAAATACGTAGCTCGATAGAGGAGAAAGGGACTTACACGAGGAGTCAAAAAACCCAGGTCCTGGGATTGCATAATGTATTTGTTAGACATTCTCAGGGGAAACCATTGCTCTTCCCCGAGCCTTTTCCCACATCTAAATTTAGGAATGATCCCTACACGACACCATTTTATAAGATCGCTAAAAGACCCAGAGAGAATATTAATTCACCTGTAGTTTTATAAGGGAAAAAAACGGAGATATGGAGAATTTTATTCACTTAATGCCTCCGAGTTTGTGAAACCAGAAATTCAGTGTGTTTTCTATTAGGTCTTATTAGCTCTGTTTTGAAACCAAATGAGATAATGTGTATGAAAGCTGTACTAGAAAAACTGTGATATATTTTACTATATTGCATAGTATATTGGCAAGGAAGGGCAGTCATGACATCTCTCCTTTCCAAATGAAAAAAACTAAGGCACAGGAGGGTTGAAAGATTATGAAATCAGCTCTCAAGGGCTAGAAGCCTGGTATTTTTATATACCAATTTCAGCAGTATCTCCATGAATATACTATATGGGAATATTATTTTCAATAGGGCTAAGTGTACTTGTCACTAAGTGGCAGTATAGAATAATAGAACAAGTGTGAGCTCTGGACACTGGCAAAACTGTTCCAAACCAGAACCCAACCCTTACTAGCTACATCACTTTGGATAAATATGAAAGTTCCCTGAGAATGAGATTCCTCAGGTAAAAAATGGAGATCTATCTAAACAGAAATAATACTATCGAATACTTATGGAACTTTTATCATGTCATAATTACTCTGTAGTAGTTTTATTATTATCGTTCCAATGGTTTTAAATTTATTAGCTCTGTGTATCCCCGAAACAGGATTACTGTGAAAACTTGGAAACGTTGCCACACACCTGTTTCCTTCTTTCCTCTCAAACACTACACAGAGGGTGGATATTCATGCTGGTGACAAACCAAATGCTATGACAAATGAATCCCCTTCCGTTCCCTAATTGTGACCCAAATTCGGAAGTGTAGGGTGGGGAAGGGAAAAGTAATGGGATTGATGGTTTCATAACTATCACAATTTGGAGATGAATTACTGATTTTCAGTGTTTTTCCAAGCATTCATGACAATAATATTCTGACCTAACATTATAATCATTTCTAACCAACCTGAAAGATGTACTAATTTCATTGGTTTTTAAATTGATGTTGTTGGTGTTTGTCCACAACTGAGCAAAAATATTTCCTTCCCTCTAAGAACTGTTTTCTGATTAAAGTATGGGCAAACTGCATCCATTACATAGCACATACCATTTGATTCTTGTCATTTTATCTGGTAAAGGGAAAAAAAAAAAACATAATGAGGAGGAACTAATTTTACAGGAGATTTTTCTAAGGAAATGATACCCTATAATCAAAATCAAAATTGACTTTCCAATTAGAAAAGGAATTCAGGTCAGGAATGTGAACTAGCAATTTCAAAATATACCACATATATTGTTTAGAACAAATATTAAAAAACAAACTCTTTTTGCTGCCCTATTTACCAGAAGATCTTTTCAACAGTTTCTGTAAAATCTTACCTTGTTGCCAAAGAGTGATTGGAGGTTCAAAAGCAACTAGAGAATAGAGCTATTATTTCTGTGACTTTTCATTAATTCTGAGCCTTATGGTGACTGAACATCTTTCTTTCCAGAAGCTCAGAGACATTGTTTACTGAGCTGCTATGCTAATTTGTACTTTGGAACAAAGCTTGAGCTAGTACCTCCTTCAGAGATGGTGCAAATGAATTGGGTAGAAGCAACAGTACCCAGATCTTGTGGTTTTGGAGATTGTCAGAACCTCAACAACAAAATATTTCACAATTACTCTTAAATCTTTATCTTTAGACATAATCTCTCTTCTAAATTCTAAATATATTAGCCATGCACGATGTATTCACCTAGAAGTCCCAAAGGCACCTCAAATTCAACTCATCCCACATGTACTTATAATATTCTCCAAATCTGCTACTCCTTTCATATTCTACATCTTGATCAATGATTTACTATCCACCTAGATGTCCAAGCCAGAAATTTGACTATCATTCTTGAATCTTCCCTTTGTTTCGGCATTTATGTCCAGTGCGTCTCTCCTCACCATCAATTCTACTGTCAAAATGTCTTTGAATCTGCTCATTCCTCCTCCGACCATTATCCTCATTTTCTCTCTCCTGGATTATTGTCATAGCATCCTAATGGGTCTGCCCGTCTCCAGGGAAACCACTTTCCATTCCACCCACGGAACTGCTGCCAGAGTGTGCTTTCTGAAGAACAAATCTGATCTTGTTGCTCACAAAATTAAAATCCACCAGTGGATCCCAGCCACTTCCAGCGTGAAAATTCAAACCCCTGAGCATGGATTGCAAAGACTGTTTTTAATCTGGCTCTTATGTCTCTCATCGGCAACCCAAGATCATCCTCCCTGAGCGTCTCAGGGTTTGGTTTCACGTCATCCTCTCTAGTGTTTCTGTGGCTTTGCACATGCAGTTCCCATGCCTGGAACAGCCTTCTCCTCTTCCACACCCTCCACACCTACTCACAGTTCGGGTAGCATCTGCTCTGGGAAGCTCTTCCCATGCTCCTCTGTGTGTTTTCTGAATAACGATCTCATGCACGTCCTTATAGTAATTTTTGCTTCCTTATATTTTAATTCATTGTTTATGTATTAGTTTCCCCCCTTCTTTCTGTGTATTCATTTGCGCATTCTTTGTATTCCCGGCATCTATGAGAGCACTTGGCAGTAGAGTAGGAACTCAGTGCCTGTTTGCTGAATATGAATGAATACTGAGGCAGCTGGTTTCAGTCAAAGTGCAGCAACCCCGGGCATACAACTTAATGTCCTTTGAGACTTTGTCCTCATTTGCAGAACCAAGGACGACAAAACCTATCTTCCTGTTCTGCTGTGAGAATTAAATAAGACGGACATTCTCTGTAAATGGTAAATTAATATAGGCCTATAAATACTTACACGATCATATAATTATTATGATCTATTACACACTGAACAATATATTTCTAAAAACTGATTTATCGATACACATGACAAATGAAAACGCATCACAAAACAGCCAAGGTTTTCCTTTCATTCCCATCTCCTTTGCTCTCCTCCTCACTGTTGATGCATATACCCTTGATGTTATAACCACCACATCTGGTGTCCCAAAGTTGCTGTCCACTTTCATATCTGCATGACTTGGCATGCTGTCCCCGTGCTCGGTGTCCCTTCCCTCTCCTCGCCTGGTGAATTTATCTTTTCAAGTCTGACTCCAGTGTTTGATACTCTTGCAAGCCTTCCCTGTCTTTCCCTGCAGAACTGATCGTGCTCTTTTCTCAAACATTTGGCATGTGCTTCTCTTATGGTTTGCTCCACTGTAAGTAGTTTATGTTTGTGTGTTCATCTTTTCCACATTCTACTGTGAGCTCCTTGAGAAGGTATCTCATTCTCCTAAAACTGTTCGTTCCATTTTCCTGTGATTGCTCCCTGCAAAGTGAGACTTGTTCAGATTCCCAAACCAGAGGGCACAATACAAGCAAAATATTTAGGCATCCACATTCCCTCAGATTGACCCTCTTGCTTGAAGGGATTGTGCTCCAGGAAATACCTTGTGTTCATGAGTTACTCTGAAATTCCCATTGATGACTGTGTGATGTGTGCCTGGGGCTCCGGGGCATGTCGGAGGTTTCTCCGCATCACTGTTCTCCCTGGCATTTTGTGACTTTATTTATTTTAGAGCTTTAATGGAGGCAGTGTCCTTGGTTTCTCTCTCAGTGTCAACTCAGTTCTCCATATGAGGCGGTGACTCTCTTTCCTCTTTGGTTTACTTTTTCCTGTTGCCCTGAAGCTTTGCTCAAGGACCTGTGGTTTACCCTGAGCTATCTCATCCAGGACACAAGCCCCTGAGTATCCTACCCCTCCCTTCCTCCTTCTTTGTCCCCTGTTTGCCTTCTTTCTCTTCCTTCTCTCCCTTTCCTCTTCCTCTTTCCCCTGTATTGACAATATTTTTTAAAGGCAGCCAATTGTCATAGAAGATTTGCTCAGTGCTAGACATGGTGTTAAACACTGTACATGCATTATATCCTTGTTCCTTACAATAAATCCACGAGAAATTACTATTAGTGTTCCTATTTTAAAGAAAAAAGGACACTGAGATGTACAGAGATGCCATGACTTAGCAGACATAGAATTTCAAACAACCTCTGTCTACTTAAGTATAAAGCTCATGCTCTTGACCCCAATGATATTGTACCTCCGAGGCATCTCTGACCACTGCCTTTCTCCTGTCTGCCTCTCAACCCTTCCTGAGTCTCTGACTCCCCACCAGTGGCACACAGTTTGCCTGCATTGTGACCCAGATGATCGTGCCCAGTTGCACGTCCACAATCAACCTTCATTATCCAACCTGTCAACTTCCTTACTCTGCCTTTCCTCATGGACCACACCTGGTTACCTTCACCTACTGACAAGCAGCAGAGGGAAGGAGGCATGTGACTTCTTTATCTTTATGTTCTTAACTTCTACCACAAGTGGACCCCAAACAAATACATTAAGCAAATAGGCAGATTTTATTAACAACAGTAGAGAAAAGATGAATAGAAGAATTATCCAAAGTTCTTTTGACCACAAATTATTTTAAGCGCCGTTGATTTCATATAGAAATATTTGACATGTTAATTTAAATGTTCTCAAAGGAGATCGCCTAAAGTTGACTGCTAGGCAATCTGGTTGGCTTGGGTTGAATTAGGGCAACATATTTAAACCTAAATGCAGGGGCGCCTGGGTGGCTCAGTTGGTTAAGCAACTGCCTTCGGCTCGGGTCATGATCCCAGCGTCCTGGGATCGAGTCCCACATCAGGCTCCTTGCTCGGCAGGGAGCCTGCTTCTCCCTCTGCCTCTGTCTGCCAGTGCTCACTGTCTCTCTCTCTCTCTCTCTCTCTGACAAAAAAAAAAAAAAAAAAAAAAAAAAACCTAAATGCAGAAAACTGGGTTCTTTTAAAACTGGAAAGGGACATTTAGCCTCATAAAACATTTAATTGTGTCTTCTTCTCAATTTTAACTTTAAATTTTATTATAATTAGGAGCAACCATATTGGTTATAATTTCTCTTCGCAACATTTCTGGAAGATAGAAAAAGATTGGGAAATTATAAATTTAAATGTAGATAAGTGGCTTGGTTAGGATCTTAAAATGAATACAAGGAACTGCCTCCCTCCCTTTTCATGATTTTGATCACTGGCAAATTCTAATCCAGTTTTTGGTTCTCAAGGAGCTACGTATGAAATTAGAGAGTAAAGCAAAGCTAATTTGAAGTCAGTTATTTAACTTGTATAATCCTGAGTCACTGTAGACTGTATGCATGGTAAGACTCATGTCAGACTTCTCTCCTACAGAACTGTAAGATCATAAACATGTGTTGTTTCAAGCCACCAAGTTTGTGGTAATCTGTTAGGACAGCTGTAGAAATATATGTAACATCCCTATGATGAAGATGTCCTGTCTGTCTGCAACCCTGAGAGATGGGAATCCCACACTTTCCTGGAACGCTTTCGTATCTGACTTTGGATTTTGGTGACACTCTCTCCCTGGGGTGGAGGAGATATCTATCTTTCTCACATCCGTGCCTTTTACAAGGGAGGGGTGAATCCCACAAAGAAATGCTTGGGCCCCTGGTTATATCCTAATTTTATTTTTAAAACACCTTTCTTCTGTCTGGGGCATAGATATTCTAGACCGGTCTGGAGAATGTTGAATGGGGAATTAGTCACGTGCCATTTCCCTTGTACCTGGAACTACGATTCCCTTTCAAACGTAGGCCAAGCTGAGGGGCCAGGCGCTGCCTGCCAGAGTTAACGTGGTGCTTTTTCCTTGAAGGGCCCCACAGTCTTTTAGTAAAATCTGGTTCCTGGTCCCCACCTCCACCCCTTTACCATATATGTCTGCATCTATCAAATGGTGATAAAGTTCCATGGTGAGAAATGTTGAGAAAGTTCTAACGGTGAGAAAGTTCCATGTTCTTGTGCATGACATTTTCTGTACTCCGGGAAAATCAGGCATGGAACCAAACCAGTGTTTCTGTGAATCATTTCATATTCTGTGACAGGTAAGGAGTTTTTTGAGCATTTTAGATCAAAGAAAGAGGCGAGTGGGTTTAACCTCCCTTTGCTGTCCTAATTTGGCTCCAGCATAGCCCATATACACTGTGACATAAAATCAAAAGTCAGATGGCTTCTGTCATCAAGGAGCTTGGGTACCTATTAAAGAGATATACATATCACGATCTTTCTGGCAATAGATATTTAGCTGGTGTGCACTGGTACTCCTGCGTAGCTGGATCTGTTTTGATTGGCCAAGGCCATAGATTGGCCAAGGCCATATTAGCTTGGCTATTTGATCTGCTGAGTTGGCTATTATGTGTTTTGGATGTGGTAGCACCGTGAAATTGACCTAAACTCATCTTCAGGGTGGAAATGGAAGCCTATAGGGAGAGAAGAGTCAGAACCTTGAAGAATTAACAAGAACTACTAAACAGTGGAAGAGAATTCCAGAGCTTGGGGAAAGTCAAGATCCAAATAATTGTTGGCTGTATACGGAGAGTATTTGGTCCAAAGTGATGAGGGTGCCAAGTACGTGCCCTGTGAGAGCCTCAGGACTCTTGATAATTTGTCTTATCTAAAGTAATTTGGTTATGAATTTCTTAAAAAGCTGATCAGCCTGACACTTTGCTTCCAATTATTTTATTGTTGAAATAGGGTTTCTGGTTTCTTTCTTCCCTCAAAGTTTGCTCATTTTGGCACACAATGAAATAGTCCCTCACCTAGCTTAAAGAATTACTGATTTGTAAAATAGCTTTTTTTTTTTAATTTTGCTTTTTAAAATTTTGAACTAATGGTTTGAAAACACAACCTAAATTTATAACAGTTGAAAGCACAAGCTAAACATCCATCAGTAGTGAGAAATATAATGACTACTTAAGAACATGTTTGGTCTATGTAAAAAATCCCATCTGGAAATAGCCACAATATGGCCTTGAATTTGAACTTAGCATCTCTGAGTTCCTGTTTTTGCATTTGTAAAATGGTATTCATAACATCAGCTTCACAAAATTATTAAGGATTAAATTGACAATTGACAATTGACACCAAAATTTGCCACAGTACCTAAAATACAATAAGCTCACACTCATTAAAAGGTGGCTTCTTTCATCATTTTTTCTTATTTAAAAAAGCAATGAATTATTACCGCAGAAAACAAAACAATAGGGCAAACACAAAGAATACAGTGGACAGTTATGCTTCTTATTCCAAATTTTTGTTGTGTGGCAATGTAAGACAAAATGAGTTATAAATTAAAAAGTACTAATTGTTCTAAAAATTGGCACAAATACTTTAATACACACAAAGCCTAGCAAAACATTGTACAATTAGCCAGTGCCTTAAAAACTCCATTTCATCATTTAAACGTCATTTTCACGTAGATGCGTTTTCTTCCCACTAAAGTGTTTTTTTTTTTTTTAAGATTTTATTTATTCATTTGACAGAGATACAAGTAGGCAGAGAGGCAGGCAGAGAGAGAGGAAAGGAAGCAGGCTCCCTGCTGAGCAGAGAGCCCAAAGCAGGGCTCCATCCCAGGAATCTGGGACTATGACCTAAGCCGAAGGCAGAGGCTTTAACCCACTGAGCTACCCAGGCACCCCACACTAAAGTGTTTTTAACAGTAGTTTAATTAAATTGCTTCTGGCTAAGTCATTTGCCATCAGGGCAAATGTTAAGTTTGGTGGCAGGAAGAGGTAAGGGCACAGAAGGTTTTGATACCCTGTTCAAGACCTTGATAGTGGGTCCCAGAGAACCTTTGAAGAATTTCAAAGCAGAGGCCGAGGAAAGTTTATCCCAGCTTTGGACTTTGCAAAACTGAGACCTAGAAAAAGGTACCGAAGTACTGAAGTCCCCTTAAGATGGGGGTGGGGCTGTGGGTTAAACGGAAAGTTTAAGTAAATTGCTTTGACTCCTTTCTGGACAAATTAAAGTAGGATGTAAATAAGTATTAAGCAGTCCAAATAGATCATGTCTCTTTTCTGCCCCATGGGAACTTGGAGGCATTCCTTTTTTTTGTTGTAAAGTATGTTACACTAATAAATCCGGGATACCTGTTGCCCACATGCGTATTCTGAAGATGAAGGAGAAAAATAAATGAGCTGTTCCTCAATTTATGAACTGGACTAACTGCAAAAGGAAACAGGTAATGCCTCATGGCCGTGGGGAAGCATTTTCTCTCGAGTGGCATGCCTGAGAGTTACTGTCCAAAGCAGACACTCTCTCTGGCTGGTTCCTGCTACCACTTCTATTGCTTCTGAACCAGGAACTCAGCAGAGTGTTTTAGAATTGCTTAGTGGCCTCGCAAATTTTGCTTTAATTCCATTCCTGAAATATACATAATCTTCTAAATGCCCAGGATCTTTGAAAAAATATGCCTTCCTGGTGACATATCTGATTGACCGATACTTGGACCACAATGGCACAAGAAAATTGTCAGTAATCAGTGCTGTGAATACACACGCCTACCTGATTCATCCACTGGGCTCAGCTTGGTACCAGTGTTTTTGTTTTACATTCATTAAAATTCCTAGCAGGACACAAAATGCTGAACATCACCCAAAACAAAACCAAACAAAACCAACCAACCAAAAAAGAAGAAGAAGAAAAAAAAAAAAAAGCTTAGGCTCAGACACAGCAATGTTGGTTAATGAAGAAAGAAAACAAGCCAGTTATATATTGCTTATTCTTATTTATCTCATTGTCATTTTTTTTTTAAATTCAAAGTTTTGTGGCAGTTATAAAACCCCAAGCGTTTATCTCTTTGGCTCATGAAGCTAAGCTGAAAGAGAAAAAGAAAACAAAAATTAATGGAAGATGTTCAGTCTTTTGCACTCACTCTGAATGTTCAAATATAGTAGGCTGTCCTGTCTTTCATTTCAACCCAGATATTTTGGTCATCAAACCTTCTAAAAAGGGGCGCCTGGGTGGCTCAGTGGGTTAAGCCGCTGCCTTCGGCTCAGGTCATGATCTCAGGGTCCTGGGATCGAGCCCTGCATCGGGCTCTCTGCTCAGCAGGGAGCCTGCTTCCTCCTCTCTCTCTGCCTGCCTCTCTGCCTGCTTGTGATCTCTGTCTGTCAAATAAATAAATAAATAAAATCTTTATTAAAAAAAAAAACCTTCTAAAAAATATAATTCTGCTGTTTGCAAGTTTAGGAAGCATATAGGGATTAAAATAGGTGTTTTGTTTCTGTAAATAAAGCCTCTATCAACCGTATGTTATATAAACATGCAATAAGTTTGGTCGTTATTTTTAAAAAATTCAAATGCAAGTTAATTCCAATTTTAAGAAACACAATTGTATCCTAAGGGAAAACCACAAGCTATTCCAGGATGGAATTGTTTTGATACAAGCTATTGGGTTTTACTTTATTTCTTATTGAATATGTAAGTACCCATTGGTTTTACATTTTCTGGCAGTAGGGAGTAAAGAGAAATTAAATGAAAAGATAACATTTAGGCATTTTTGTTTGACATACTGTCCTGTTACACTAGAGGTAACACCACACGTTCCAATGTTCCTTGCTAGGTGCGGCCCTGTGACAGGTTCTGGATATGTGCATTCGACTTCCGGGACACAACTTCCCTCTTCCTCCTTGTTGTTTCTTGAAGGTGGTTGTGATGGCTTGTTATTCATCATGAACTGTGACGAGAAGGAAGCCTTCTAGCAACAGTGGCATGGAACACCGGAAGCAACAAAGCAACAGATCCTACAGATCTGACCATGGCATCACCATGCCATCCTTAAACCACCGCAATCCAGGCTTTAATGCAAACAGAAAAGAAGATTCAGCGTGTTTATGCTTTAGGTATTTAAGATCTTAATGTTGGCCATGACAAAACCTAAAATCTAGAGGCTGCTGGCTGAGACAGTGGAAGAAAACAAACAAACAAAAAAAGCCTCTTGTTATGCTGAGGAAACACATTCGATGAAACAATTACTATGACATCTTAGACCACAGAATGCATGCTGTGGCCATAACATTAGGGGAAACTGTAGGAAAGATTCACTTTATTATCCTACATTTGCTACTTGTTGCTGCTTTAGCAGAGTCTACAAAAGAAAGAAACTGAGGTGTGAGCTGCTAACCAGTCTGGTAACCAACTGTATCCTGTAATACAGGTCGACCAGGAGTTATTGGTAAGTAATACTAACTACACATATGTGATGCCTACAATGTGCCAGGCACCATTCTAGTGCTTTCTATATTTTATGTAACTCACGCCTCCAACAACACAATGAGGTCCACAGTATTTTAGACCCATTTTACAGATGAGAATCAAAGATTAAGTTAACTTGCCAGTACGCATCTTATAAGTGAAGAACCTAATTTGAACTAGGCAATCTGAGCTCAAAGTTTATATTCTTAACTGTTGCACTCAACAGTCAGTAGTTTGGACTTTATGGAATTGAAAAAGCAGATTGCTTTTGTACCCTAGACTGAGGCGGTTCTAACTAAAGGCTGCAAATAGGGCAGACTTAGCAGAAGATAAGATGGTGCCTGTGAGTCTTTCCCAAGCACCTGAGGCTCAGCGTTCTCTGCCAGACAATGGGAGCCAGCTCAGTGGCAAAGATCAGATGAGGAGTGTTGTCTCCCACCGCAGTTCTTTGTTTCAACTGGCTTTGGGAGAGCCAGCCTGAAACATGAGAGAAGGGGGTTGGGCAGAGCTCAGGGGCAATAAGTAAAAGACCTGTGTGTTTGGTCTTAAAAACTCTCACTCCACAAGCTTTCTATCTGTGGCTATTAACACAAACAACTGACCAGAAGCAAATAAACTAAAAGTCCCTTAGAGTTTTGAAGAAATGATATTACTAGAAACTCAAAATCCTGTTCGATCCCAAAAGCATCTGCTTGGCCTCAAACCAGTACCAGCAAGAGATGGGCTGTGCAGATCAAAAAAGGACTCCGTCTCCTAAGACGGGGCACAGAGGCAGGGATGTTTCATTCAGGAGAGCTTTCTAATGAGATGATCTAGGAAATTGTCAACTGCCAGGAAGGGAGTCATCATGAGACCTGGCCAAGAAGACAGCTCCCAAGATGGCTCTGTTTCTCATTCTTCTGTAGCATCAAGCTGCCTACAATCTTTCCAACTGGTACTGTGCTTCCTTACCCATAAATCTGGTCTTCTCCCACCCCCTGGGTGTCTCCTTCATAGAAGAAGGATAGTATAAGTATCTTAATTGTAATCTTTCATAAAAAAAAAATATGAGGCAATTGTGAAGGTTCTGCTAAACACATCTGCTCCTTCATGCCATGGCATTTCTCCTGATCCTCTGTTTAAGGCTCTCCTAACTTTCTCTTCCTCTACGAACGACATTTTATAATGATAACACTTTTGTAAAATAATGGTGACTCCCCACTGGATAGAAGATTTCAGTAAGGGTCGAGGGTAATGCTAGATAAAGTTCTGTGCAGATCTGGAATGACTTCAATCTCTTTCACATGTCAAGATGAGAATGAGGTTCCAGAATAAACGTAAAGCAGCTTCTAGATAACCCAATAAAAGAAGAAAATATGGCATATTTCCAGTAATTCCAGATTGTGTAGAAGGACAAAATAGAATCAGTGGAGAGGAGATTGATTTGTACATTAGAAATGCCTTTATGTAGCTCTGAGCTCTGGTTGAACTTGTTATCTCTGGACTCCATGGCATGACTTTATATCAGGATAATGTGTTTATTTATTCAATTTGTATAATGTGCCCAGAGTCTCAAGAAGTAAATGGAGGCATTATCAACGTAAAGGAAGAGTTAGCCCTAAGCTGTGATGCTCTAGGGATGGCTATCCAATCCAGATGTAGGTTTGTTGGAAAGAAAGTAGAGTGGGTGTCAGCATCGGTTATCTCTGATGGCAGATGACTATAATATTAAGGATTGCCTAATAAACAACTGTTTTCCCTGAGGAAGAGAATTTCAGGTTCTCTTCTTAACATCTAGTCTCCAGTGAGGTGAGAGATAAGGACACCAAACGGTCTGGAGAAAACAAACAAACAGATTGGCCCCTGGAAGGGGGGAAGAGCAACTCTCACCCAGAGGGGACAATGTAGTAGATGTCCTACAGGAACAAAGCCTTCCTCTGGCTCAGGGTTGGTGTACAAACATTGGATTGTTGCCGGGGCTGGCAGCAGATGGTGGTGAGTCCTCTGCCAATACGTGTCCCTTTCCTTTGATAATGGTGTCCAGAATTCTTGATGAATAGTTGGGTAAATTTTCTAGGTTTCTGGGTGGGGATTCAAATCAATAGAACTGTGACACCCTTGAAAGCTAATACTGGCTTTAGTTAACAGAGGTATCTGTGACAGGGTGTTACATAATCGTGCATTTCTTTTCTTTTTTTTTTTTTTAAGACTAGCCAGATCAAATACCCACAAACTATACTTCTTACACCAGATAATTTTTTTTTTTGAAAACTAAAGTCTCCTTAAGATTATAGCAGTTCAGCATTTGAAATAGTTTTGAACCACTAGATCATTTATACTAAGTTAGCCCTGCCTTTAAACCCATCAAACCGTCTTCAGTTATGTCAGTGGGCCTGATACATAAACACAGAGTAGAATTCTGAAACACTTGGTGATGGAAGGGGTGGGGATTACAGAATCAAATGCTAATATCATGTTGAAAGTTTAGTGATAACCTGTTCTAATTCAATTCAACAAACCAGAAAGGATTGCTCTTAATCGAATTATTTAAGATAGACTTATACAAATCCATTTACAATTTATCTGGTTAATTCCGAACAGAACTTCTACTCACAGCATAAACTAATCCCAGACCGCAGCCTGTGATGTGCAAATTTTACACTTAAAAAACAAAACAAAACAAACCCTTCAATTTATTCCGTTGTCCAATTTCCCTTACCTGGTTAGTCAGTTCGGGCTACCCCTCTTTTCCAAGGTTGTATCTATGCTCCGGGGGCAACAGAGAAGTACCTGAGTACAGGTGCCTCTGTTGAGCCATCTGTCATCATCTCATCTGGCCTTCAGTACCTGGACCACACAGGAGGGGTCATCATTTCTTTATAGTCCCATCTGCTGTAACCTCACAGTCATCCCCTCTCTTCCTGAGTCCCCAACTTAGGAGGCACAGAATGAAGGTGGAGGGACTGCTTTTCTCTCTGGGATTCCCAGACTCCCTTTGTTCCACTTGCTTCCTCCCATCCGTCCTGTCTCTCTTCCTGCGCAAATGAATCATTTTCCAGACTACAGCAGGGGAGAAGTCAACTGTCGTACAATTTTTCCTCCCATTTATTTTGTCCTTACACAGAGTTGTTGCTGCTGCTTGAGGGTTAGGTTTCTTAATATGGCACCATTGGCATTTGGGACTGGATATTCTATTGTCGCAGGGGCTGTCCTGCTCACTGTAGGATGTTTCACAGCGTCCCTGGTCTCTGCTCTCCAGATGTCAATAGCATTTCCAGTTGTGAAAACTGAAAATTGTCTCCAGATCCCGCCCAGTGGCCCTGGTGCTTTTGCCCTTGGTGGAGAACTACTTCTTTAAGGGCATGTGCTTTTGGAAACCAAAGCTGTTAAGATTTCCCTGGAGACAATAAACAGTGTACGGGAGAACTCACGGAAGAGGGGGCCAAAAGAGATAGGAGAAAGGGGGAATTTATCATTTATTTATATACCCTCTACTTGACATTCAGGAAAGGGAGACAGAAATGTTAGGATAGCTACACACATACTTCCACACTCAACAGAGACTTAAATGTTAGAAGGGTTTGGGCTTTGTGTTTTTTATGAAGTAACTGTGTTGTCCTTAACACTGCTGTAGCTTTCCTAAGAGAGTATTTACCTCAATACAATTAAGTTGATGCAAATAAAATAGATTTCAGAGGGATGAACATAAAGCTGTGCATAATTAGTTGTTTGAAATTGCATTTCTCTAAAATATGTGAATTTCTTCTAATATAAATTAGTCAAACAGGGTATTACCTAGAACATCATGATGGCATCTTCTTAAACAGGGAAAACCCCCACGAAACATAGGCATGCACATGTAGCTTTAACTATGCCACACTTCTTTAAGAAGAATAGCAAAGTATTAAATTGTAAAAAAAAAAAAGGAAAAAGAAAAAAGAAAAAAGAAAATCAATTTCTGAGACATTTGGAGTTGCTAAACTTAAAGGAAAGGAAGTCACGTATTCCCTCTGACTGATCTATGATGGACCAAATAGAAATGTCAAAGGCTGTTGACAGAACAAGAAGAATGGGCATACGTTTATGGCCTTTGTCAACAGCCCCAGCGATCAGTGGCCCCATTGGCCAAACCAAGTATTTCCTTCAAAGGATGAATCTTGAACAAAGAGGCTTCCAGATGCAGTTTATATCCAGGTGTTGTGTTGGCCTTTTTGACACCCTCCAGTCACCTCCCCCAGGCAGGGAAATTTGAAAACTGAATGACCAACAAGCTTGCTTTCTTCCGGGCAATCTTTGGTTAACTGTGGTCTGATGAATGTATTCATTCTAGTGGCTGGTGAAGAATTTGGGAAATGATGGAGCGGTCATTTAGGATTTTTACCACTGAGCACTTACCCCCTTTTCCACTTGTGGAGGGAAAGAACTTAAACCATTTAATGTTGAGCATATTTCTTCCTTTTGAGGGTGACAGTCTTTAAACCTGCCACCTCTTTGATGTTGTGCTTATGCTAAGAAAGATTTCAGAGCAGTGACCTTTACTTATCCTAATGTGACAATTGTTTTCCTTTGAAATTATTTTTCTCAAACACAGTACTGATATCTGAGCTTCAAAGATCAAAACTTAAAACCCTGAGTTATTCTGTAGATAACATTTGGTTCTCTAACATCAACTAAATTGTTTTATGTTTTCAGGTTTTATTTTATTCTCGAATAACCATACTCATCTTTTCTCATGAATAAATATGAATATCTGAATTGAAAGTTAAGTGAATTAAATGTCAGCAGGAAATGCATACAAGAAAAGTGTGTCTCACTAACAAACATGAACAAATATTTAATCCATTTGTAAACAATGGAATGCAAATTAAAACTAAAACAAGGTATAATGCTTTTATTTATCGAATTGGCAATGATTGAAGAAAATCTCAATACTGGAAAATGGGAGAGAGAAATGTAACAGCCTCTTTGGAAAATAATTTGACAATATGTAGAAAGGGTCTGTTAAATTTCTAAGCCTGAGACAAGTAAATCTGGGAATTTACCCAAAGAAAATTGTATCAAATACAGAGAAAGTTTTATGTACAACGGTACTACTTAGAATGGAGGGAGAAAGGGGAAATAGTGTCTGACAATAAAGGAAATTTAAGTAAAGTGAGATGCATCTCCCCTATGAATATGTATGTAGACATTAAATATGCTAATAAGTTATTTATAATAATATTATAACACTCATTATAATACGTGGGAAATAACACACTTAAAAATTATGTCAATTATGTATCAAAATTATATAAAAGTGATGCTTAGAAAAAAGATTAAAATATGGAATAATATTAATACTTGTATTTATACAGTGATACTGTGGATAAATATTTTTAAATTTTAGTCAAATTTTCTAAATTTTCCAAAAATTCTATATGAGTCTTTTATATTTGGAATAAAAAATTTTACTTTAAAAAATAGATATACATTTTAAAATGGCTACCCTGCTATTCCAATCTTCACATGAATAGTTCTTGAACTACTCCTTTTTTTTCAAATAAAAAGCTTCAGAGTTATAACATTAAAAAAATGACTATAACTTATATCCTAGTCACCATTTTTTCACTTAGTCCAGCTTCAGCCATCTTTGGTAAAACTGAGCATTCTTTTTAAAATCATGATGAATTTATGTCTCATGGCTTGTTCCGATTCTTATATATTATTGGTCAACTTAATTTCCAGGACTTCATATGTCCAGTTTTCTCTGTTAGTTCACAATGGTATTTTCTATAACTTTTATCAATGAAGTAATTTTCAGTTACAGCTTGTCTTTCTTTCCTTATTTGTTTCCTAGAATGTAATCTACATTCTAGCTTGAATTTTAAGAAGCTCTCAGTCCTCTGGTAAACAAAAAAGAATTGTCATACCTGTGAGTTTTCCTTCTCTGTTCTTCTAGGGTTAGGAGTGTAACTGGGTGTTGGCCAAGAGGGGGCACAGGCCTGGTGTTATACCTGCTGCCTTCAGCCACTGATCCCCTCAGGATTCTTAGGCTATGAAGCAATTCCTAGGTCTTAGGGTGCTCATGGTGGGCGGGGGGATGTCAGGGGAAAAGTAGAAAATACCAAAAAATAGCTTAACTTCAAAAATCTTATTTAGTACTTAAGTGGTTTTCAATGTGTGGTCCTGAACTAACAGCGTTTCTAACTTGCTAGGAACCCAAATTCTCTGGCCTCTTAACAGACCTACTGAATCACAGGCTGTGCTTTTGTGCAAGCCCTCCGGGTGATTCAGATGCACCTGACACTTGGAGAACACTGGTTAAGAAGAAACCTAAAGAAAACACAAAGTAATTTCCAATTTTGTACAGTACCTTTTGGATAAGGGTGAGGCTAGCCAAGGCACTCTGGAAATAATTATTCCTACTGTGTAAAGCCTTGCTGGTTTTTCTCTTTGGCCTCATAAGTACTAACAATCCCCTTGGGAACTGTCCCTCCCTTCCCCTCTGTGCCGAGGCTGGTCTTTTGTTGTCGCATTCAGTGGCTTCGACATTGGGATGTGCCAAGGCATCAGAAGTCCTTGGATTCCTCTTCCATATGACCTGCTTTGGACAGTAGTCCTGACAATAACTATGTGCTAGATTTCCTACACTGCGTATTTCAAACACGCCAACCTGTTAAAGTGTTCCCTTTGAACATCTACCACAGGTACATGGCTTCCACACTTATTCCCACAAATAAAGACAATACAAAAAAATTGTCCCTTTCCCGGCAGTTCTGCTTTGCCGAAGTATTTGCCATTTAGAATATAAATCTCTCTAGATTGATTTGCTGGCTGTTTGCAACTGGATCAGTGTTGTTTGATCAGCATTCTGACAATGTCCAGAGAAAGAGGATATCACTGTTATTCTGGATCTATAAAATAGCGTATCTTCTGGCCACTCTAAGTCATTATTTCCATATTTATGTTCCAGAATTCCAGTTCTAAACTTGAACTCTTTCACGCATGGACACTCTTCCCACGGCTCCCGTTTATCATTATCTTCTCCTAGTAGTTTCTGCAAGGCATTTTCTGATCTTGACCTATTTTCTTATTCTGGCAGCCAGGAGACAAGGCACCTGTTTTAATCGATCTGTTTTAATCATCCCTGACCTGATCTCTCTCCCATACCCCAGGCCCATATTTTGAACTCTTTTCTTGTGTCATTCAAACTTCTAGTACGTTCTCTAACTCTAGAACTATGTTTCTCCAACTTGGCTGTGCATCACAGTCATCTGGTAAACTTTTTAAAAGCACAGATTTCTAGGCCCACTGCCAGGCATTCTGACTCAGTGGATTCTGCAAAGGATTGCAGAACTGTCATTTCTAACATGCTTGCTAGTGCTGCTAATGCTGCAGGTCTGAAGACTATACTTTGAGATCCTTCATTTGCTCAACTGCCTTGTGAGATCCTTCATTTGCTCAACTGCGTTGTGATTTACCTTGAATATTCACGTGAGACAGATACTCCTGATGTCTCAGCCCTCCCACAGCCAGTTCTCCTTTCTCCTTAATCGAAGATCCTGGTTGTATCTAGGGACTCACCAGAGACTCTCCGTTCAGGAAGGCCTGCCTTCAGTTTCAATGCCAGGATGAAAATTTTAGTAAGTTGAGGATAATTAAGTTAATAAATTGAAACTCAGAATAATTCCACCCGCCTCCCCAGCCCTGCCCTGAGAATGACTTAGTCTGAGACGAGGATGAAGTCAGCACAGGTGGGGTGGGGGAGCTTCTGAGAAAAGTTGCTTATCTCTCAGAGAGATACATCTGGAAGAGATAAATCCTTTTTCTGGCTCTGGGCTGATAGGGTTTATTGTAAGAGTGCTACATTCTGCTCATGGCCATCAGGAGAGCTTGCCAAATGTTGAGGACAGGAGGGTGGAAAAAAAAGGAAATAACAGAATCCTTGAATGATGAATGGACAGTTAATCAGCCTGGAGCCGTGCGCTCTCATGACTTCTCGTATGGGATTTCTGCTTCTTACAGCTCAAAGTAAATTAATTGATGTGATGTATCTGTCTACTGCCGTCCATTTATTTATCTTTAACTTGTTTGTATAATTAGATTATATTCAATACTCTGATTTCTGTTCAGATCATATAAATCACCTTTCACTATAATTAGATTATACAGGCTTAATAAATATGTGATAATCAGAAAAGATAGTGACAGCATTGTTAGAAAATAGCTATGTTACTTGGCTTAGCTTACCATCCGTCAACATATCAAGAAGTCATCACACTTCCTTTGTTATACAGAGATTTGGGAGGGATAGAATATAAGAAAGTTAAGTCTGATGGGATGTGTATGACAGGACAAAAATTTCAGACTCTACTCGGGAGGGCAGGCCCAAAAAAGGCACCAGAATGGGACCCCTCAGCATCCATGCCAAAGCAAGAAGGAACAGGAGCCTCTGCTTTCAGATATCCGTCCTCGTGTCCCTTCTGCAAGCTGATATCTCAGGAATGTCTTCTCTGCTGTGCGTTCACTGTAATTAAATCAAAACAAAACCTGATCTTGACATTCTTACTGAAACCTTTAAAGACTCTCCATTTTTCTTTTTTAAATCGTATGGCTGCAAGAATACTTAACATGAGTTCTATCCTCTTAGGAGATTTGTAAGTGTACAATGCAGTACTCGTATCTACAGATCTGCCTTGACTTAATGATGAGGATATAGCCAACAAACCCACTCTAAATACTGTAAATGGAAAATGCATTCAATACACCTAATCGCCCAAACATCAGAACTTAGCCTCGCCTGCCTTAAACATGCTCAAAACATTGACTTTTGTTTACGGTTGGGCAAAACTGCCTAACTGAAAGACTGTTATATGATAAAGTATTGGGTGTCTCCAGTGCTTTCTTGAATACTGAAAGTGAAAAGCAGCATAGTTGTGTGGGTACAGAAAGGTTGTTGGGGTATTGGCTGTTTACCCTCATGATCGCCTAGCTGACTGGGAGCTTTGGCTCGCTGCCACTAACCAGCATCATGAAAGGATTGTTCCACGTATCGCTAGCCTGGGAAAAGATCCAAATTCAAAGAATGTGTATCGCTTTCATACCATCATAAAGTCGAAAAACCGTAAGTGGAGCCATACTAACTCGGGGACTGTCCATAAGGATACTCTATTGTACAGCAGATGTCTAGAATTTATTCTCCTTGCATAACTGAAACTTGAGACCCATTGAATGAAAACATCCATTTCCTCCTGTGCCTACCCTTGGCACCCACCATTCTCTTCTCTACTCTTGGTTATGTGATTATTTTAGATTCCCCATACAAGTGGAATCACGCAGTATTTGTCCTTCTGTGACTGGTTTATTTCAGTTAGCCTAAGGTCATCAGGGCTCGTCCACGTTGTAGCATATTTCAGGAGCCTTTTCTTTTACAAGGCTGAATAATATTCTGTCCTATGTATAGACCGTGTTTACTTCGTCCATCCATCCATTGAAGAACAGGTTGTTTCTACACCTCGGCTATTATGAATAGAGCTGTGGTGAGTGTGAGGGAGGTAATATCTCTTCAAGATTCTGATTTCAGTTCTTTTGAATAAATACCCAGAAGTGGGATTACTGGATCATAGGGTAATTTTATTTATTTATTTTTTTGAGGGACCACCATACTGGTTTCCATAGCGACCCCACAACTTTACAGTCCTATCAGGAGTGCGCAAGCGTTCCCATTACTCCACATGGTCGCCAACACTTGTTATCTGTTGTTTTTTCCCTAACAGCCATGGTAACCGGTGTGAAGTGATATCTTTTGAAGTGGTTTTGATTTGCATTTCCTGATAATTAGTGGCACTGAGCATCTTTTTATATAGTTATTAGCTATTGGTATGTTTTCTTTGGAGAAACATCTATTTAAAGTCTTTTAAATTGAATTTTTAGTTTTCTTACTATTGAGTTATAGGAGTTCCTTGTATATTTTGGAAATTAACCCCTTATCAGAATATGGTTTGCAATATTATCTCTGCTGTTTATTTGTAAAGGCTTCCCATTTTTCTGAAGATAAATGTTCCAGATCCTTACCTTGGCCTCCATGGCCCTGTATGAGCACCTACCTCTCAGCCTTCTCTAGCAACCATCCTCCCCAACCCTCCTGTTTTTCTTGTTATTGTTATTCTAGTCCAAACAGCTTGTTTTCAATTCTAAATTCCTGCCATGTGCTTCCTGCCTCATAAAGTTTTGAATATGGCATCTCTTCTTCCTAAAAAGCATCTCCCCACATCTTTGCCACTTCACCCTTTCCTTTTCGTCTTTCCTAATCCAACTGAATTGCCATTCCCTGATAGAACCCGTTTTCGAGACTAGACTAAATCTTCTTCTATTCTTGCATATTCTTCTAATACCATAATTCTCCTTTGTGGTACTTATCAGAATTTTAATTGTATAATTAAATGTACAATTAATTATTTAGTGTCTGTCTCCTAAATTACCATGTGAGCCCTCGAAGGCAAGAACATTATCGGTTTACTGCCACATCCCTAGCACCAGACACTAAACATGGGTTGAACAATCTCTTTTTCCTTTGGGCACCTTCTCTGATGGCTGTATTTTTACTCATTCTTCCTTCACCAAACATTCAATAAATAATGGTCAGCCTGATTTTGCACATGGTCTTTCGCACCACTCCAGTCCAGTGGATAAAACAGGCATTATTTTTTTCTGCTTCACAGATTAGGAAATAAGTCCCAAAGAAGTTAAGTCTCCTACCCATGCTTGTTTCATCTATGTCGGCATTTAAAGTTAGAGAGGCTGTCTCGTACTCCTTGGTTTCTCCTTGGACTAGTCACCTCCAGGACATTACTCAGCCAGCACAGAATGAGTACACTCATGCTTAAGTAGACTACAGCTTTTTCTTTCTCTGCACCAAAATTCTATGCAGCTTCCCCTTGCCTGAGTCATTCATGGAAAGCACGTTCATGGAGAACACTGTGTGAAATATACCAACTCACCCAGGAATGTCCTTTCATCACTCCAGGCACAAAGGGTCCATGGAATGTTCTAGGAATATCTTTGAGATATTCCTAGTGAATATGAAATGGATATGAAGTGAATATTCCTATTGAATATGAAGTGAGAATTCAAGGCAGAGCATTTCTGCCAGCCACTACTCTACCTCCCACCCCACCACCTGCGCCACTTGCCTCTAGACTACCTGGCATAGGCTTAAGTATAAGGACCTGGGAAACTCCAAAAGTGAATACAAGATTTTCAGTTCCTTCTGGAAGAGAGTAATTCAAGAGATACATTAATGTACTCATGGAAATTAGGATCCCAGCCTTGACCCTGAATCTCTGAATGTAGACTGGGGCAACCCAAAGGTCTGTAGAAAGAACCTGCAGAGTCATCAGTGGTATTTGTTTAAGAGATAAGTGGCTTTGCTGAAGTTTCTAGAGGGCTCTGGACTTGTCTTCTCTTCTTCCTCCACTCTTGACACTCTCCTGACAGTAGCTCAGGGGTGAGATCATCAACACGGGGTACTATTGGCTGCTTAAAGGTTACATGCTGCTGTTTTCACATGAGCAGATGGTTTAGCCCTGACGGAGGAAACATAAAGGTGGGGCAAAGGCAGGGGCAAACTGAAGAAGAATAAAGACCCCGTTTTGGGGGCTGTTGGAGTGTTTGGTAAATGTGTGTTAGAATTTTGCCATCAAAGCTATACGCCACTCTTTATCAATAAATAATTGTTGCTGAAATCTGTTCTGAGTCCACTTTGTCATAGGAGCAGTGAGGAATTTCAAAAGAATGGTGAGGGAATAAAAAGAGTAGAAAGAATAAAGGCCTTAGAGTCAGAAGAATGGTTATGGTTTCAGGTCTTCAGCTCACTGGATCAACTTCCTTTGGGCCTATATTTTATTCATAAAGCATTAATAGTCTTATGCACTTCACAAGACTCTTGTAAAAACTGTGAAAGACAAATGCGTCAAAAAAAAGTAGCTTAGCATTTAGTTACCTCTTTTCATTTAACAAATATATTTCAGGGTCTATAACATACATTAACACACTAACCAGACAAAATTCAAATCTTTATGGTAGACTCCTACTTATTCTTCCAAATTCAGATCAGCTCTTACATCTTCTGGCCATGTTAGTCCCTTAAATAAATATTTCCTTAATTAAATCTCAAATGCCCTTACTACATTGTTATTTTATGTATTTGTTAACATTCCACCTGAAACTGTGAGTTCCTCAAAACAGACATTATGCCTTATTCATCTTTCTGCTCCCACAGAGTCTGTTATAGTTCTGTTAGCAGAAACATGGTATGATCAAACTATAATCCAGACAAGAAAAACAATTTGTATAACTGGAATATTCCTTCTATAATTAATGCCTTGAGACATATTTAGTAGGAAATTCCCTGGAGGTAGAGTCTTGCCATCTTGGGAATTGTCCTTCTGCGTATCTATGACATAAAGGAACGAGAACACAGCAGCATTTCTATTCAGAAACAAGGTGGGTAATGAAAATGATTATATACCCAAAGTGTTGTTGAACAATGTTTTTCTCAAAAGAAGTCAATATAGGCTCATTTAAAAAATGTAAACTTTATTTATTTATTTTTCATTAGTTTCTCTTTTTAGTTTTCACTTGCAACAAGAAAATTTTCTTGAACAAAAAAAGTGATTAAAAAAAAAAACAGTTTGTCTTTAATGCCATGCTTATTCCTTAGAGAATTTTTTTTTTTTTTTTTTTGACAGAGATTGCAAGTAGGCAGAGAGAAGTGAGGGGAAGCAGGCTAAGCAGAGAGCCTGCTAAGCAGAGAGCCTGATGCAGGGCTCGATCCCAGGACCCTGTGATCATGACCCGAGCCGAAGGCAGAGGCTTTAAACCACTGAGCCACCAGGTGCCCTGAGATTAATATTTATAGAAGGAATATATGACCTAAACAATTTTAATCCAAATAACAAAGGGTATGTTTTATTACAAAAAAAAATTCATTTACTTTTGTAATATTAAAATATTTGCAGGGACTCAAAGATCAATGAAGTTTCTAAAATCAACCAACGTTTCAATAGTGAGATAATTTACTGAACTCTTTTGGCATAGACCGAACTTTTGCCAAGTTAGGTAGAAATTCTTCTTTCTTGATGTGAGGAATCTGAGTTCTCCCAATATTGTATCAGATGTTGGTGGTTTGAGTTATCTGAGTGTTCCTGGAAATTTCCAAGTTGAGCATTTTTTTTTAAATTTTTTTATTTTTTCAGCATAACAATATTCATTATTTTTGCACCACACCCAGTGCTCCATGCAATCCGTGCCCTCTACAATACCCACCACCTGGTGCCCCCAACCTCCCACCCCCCACCCCTTCAAAATTCTCAGATCGTTTTTCAGAGTCCATAGTCTCTCATGGTTCACCTCCCCTTCCAATTTCCCTCAACTCCCTTCTCCTCTCCATCTCCCCTTGTCCTCCATGCTATTTGTTATGCTCCACAAATAAGTGAAACCATATGATAATTGACTCTCTCTGCTTGACTTATTTCACTCAGCATAATCTCTTCCAGTCCCGTCCATGTTGCTACAAAACTTGGGTATTCATCCTTTCTTTTTTCTTTTTCTTTTTTTTTTACAGCTTTATAAACATATATTTTTATCCCCAGGGGTACAGGTCTGCGAATTGCCAGGTTTACACACTTCACAGCACTCACCATAGCACATACCCTCCCCAATATCCATAACCCCACCCCCCTCTCCCAACCCCCTCCCCCCATCAACCCTCAGTTTGTTTTGTGAGATTAAGAGTCACTTATGGTTTGTCTCCCTCCCAATCCCATCTTGTTTCATTTACTCTTCTCCTACCCCCTCAACCCCCCATGTTGTATCTCCTCTCCCTCATATCAGGGAGATCATATGATAGTTGTCTTTCTCCGATTGACTTATTTCGCTAAGCATGATACCCTCTAGTTCCATCCACGTCGTCGCAAATGGCAAGATTTCATTTCTTTTGATGGCTGCATAGTATTCCATTGTGTATATATACCACATCTTCTTTATCCATTCGTCTGTAGATGGACATCTAGGTTCTTTCCATAGTTTGGCTATTGTAGACATTGCTGCTATAAACATTCGGGTGCACGTGCCCCTTCGGATCACTATGTTTGTATCTTTAGGGTAAATACCCAGCAGTGCAATTGCAGGGTCATAGGGTAGTTCTATTTTCAACATTTTGAGGGACCTCCATGCTGTTTTCCAGAGTGGTTGCACCAACTTGCATTCCCACCAACAGTGTAGGAGGGTTGCCCTTTCTCCGCATCCTCGCCAGCATCTGTCATTTCCTGACTTGTTCATTTTAGCCATTCTGACTGGTGGGAGGTGATATCTCATGGTGGTTTTGATTTGTATTTCCCTGATGCCGAGTGATGTGGAGCACTTTTTCATGTGTCTATTGGCCATCTGGATGTCTTCTTTGCAGAAATGTCTGTTCATGTCCTCTGCCCATTTCTTGATTGGATTATTTGTTCTTTGGGTGTTGAGTTTGCTAAGTTCTTTATAGATTTTGGACACTAGCCCTTTATCTGATATGTCATTTGCAAATATCTTCTCCCATTCTGTCAGTTGGCTTTTGGTTTTGTTAACTGTTTCCTTTGCTGTGCAAAAGCTTTTGATCTTGATAAAATCCCAAAAGTTCATTTTTGCCCTTGCTTCCCTTGCCTTTGGTGATGTTCCTAGGAAGATGTTGCTGCGGCTGAGGTCGAAGAGGTTGCTGCCTGTGTTCTCCTCGAGGATTTTGATGGATTCCTTTCTCACATTGAGATCCTTCATCCATTTTGAGTCTATTTTCGTGTGTGGTGTAAGGAAATGATCCAATTTCATTTTTCTGCATGTGGCTGTCCAATTTTCCCAACACCATTTATTGAAGAGGCTGTCTTTTTTCCATTGGACATTCTTTCCGGCTTTGTCAAAGATGAGTTGACCATAGAGTTGAGGGTCCATTTCTGGGCTCTCTATTCTGTTCCATTGATCTATGTGTCTGTTTTTGTGCCAGTACCATGCTGTCTTGATGATGACAGCTTTGTAATAGAGCTTGAAGTCCGGAATTGTGATGCCACCAACTCTGGCTTTCTTTTTCAATATTCCTTTGGCTATTTGAGGTCTTTTCTGGTTCCATATAAATTTTAGGATGATTTGTTCCATTTCTTTGAAAAAAATGGATGGTACTTTGATAGGAATTGCATTAAATGTGTAGATTGCTTTAGGTAGCATAGACATTTTCACAATATTTACTCTTCCAATCCATGAGCATGGAACATTTTTCCATTTCTTTGTGTCTTCCTCAATTTCTTTCATGAGTACTTTATAGTTTTCTGAGTATAGACTTTTAGCCTCTTTGGTTAAGTTTATTCCTAGGTATCTTATAGTATTGGGTGCAATTGTAAATGGGATGGACTCTTTAATTTCTCTTTCTTCTGTCTTGTTGTTGGTGTAGAGAAATGCAACTGATTTCTGTGCATTGATTTTATATCCTGACACTTTACTGAATTCCTGTACAAGTTCTAGCAGTTTTGGAGTGGAGTCTTTTGGGTTTTCCACATATAGTATCATATCATCTGCGAAGAGTGATAGTTTGACTTCTTCTTTGCCAATTTGGATGCCTTTAATTTCCTTTTGTTGTCTGATTGCTGAGGCTAGGACTTCTAGTACTATGTTGAATAGCAGTGGTGATAACGGACATCCCTGCCGTGTTCCTGACCTTAGCAGAAAAGCTTTCAGTTTTTCTCCATTGAGAATGATATTTGCGGTGGGTTTTTCATAGATGGCTTTGATAATATTGAGGTATGTGCCCTCTATCCCTACACTTTGAAGAGTTTTGATCAGGAAGGGATGCTGTACTTTGTCAAATGCTTTTTCAGCATCTATGGAGAGTATCATATGGTTCTTGTTCTTTCTTTTATTAATGTGTTGTATCACATTGATTGATTTGCAGATGTTGAACCAACCTTGCAGCCCTGGAATAAATCCCACTTGGTCGTGGTGAATAATCCTTTTAATGTACTGTTGAATCCTATTGGCTAGTATTTTGGCGAGAATTTTTGCATCTGTGTTCATCAAGGATATTGGTCTATAGTTCTCTTTTTTGTTGGGATCCTTGTCTGGTTTTGGGATCAAGGTGATGCTGGCCTCATAAAATGAGTTTGGAAGTTTTCCTTCTATTTCTATTTTTTGGAACAGTTTCAGGAGAACAGGAATTAGTTCTTCTTTAAAAGTTTGGTAGAATTCCCCCGGGAAGCCGTCTGGCCCTGGGCTTTTGTTTGTTTGGAGATTTTTGATGACTGTTTCAATCTCCTTACTGGTTATGGGTCTGTTGAGGCTTTCTATTTCTTCCTGGTTCAGTTGTGGTAGTTTATATGTCTCTAGGAATGCATCCATTTCTTCCAGATTGTCAAATTTGTTGGCGTAGAGTTGCTCATAGTATGTTCTTATAATTGTCTGTATTTCTTTGGTGTTCGTTGTGATCTCTCCTCTTTCATTCATGATTTTATTTATTTGGGTCCTTTCTCTTTCTTTTTGATAAGTCTGGCCAGGGGTTTATCAATCTTATTAATTCTTTCAAAGAACCAGCTCCTAGTTTCGTTGATTTGTTCTATTGTTTTTTTGGTTTCTATTTCATTGATTTCTGCTCTAATCTTTATGATTTCTCTTCTCCTGCTGGGTTTAGGGTTTCTTTCTTGTTCTTTCTCCAGCTCCTTTAGGTGTAGGGTTAGGTTGTGTACCTGAGACCTTTCTTGTTTCTTGAGAAAGGCTTGTACCGCTATATATTTTCCTCTCAGGACTGCCTTTATTGTGTCCCACAGATTCTGAACCGTTGTGTTTTCATTATCATTTGTTTCCATAAATTTTTTCAATTTTTCTTTAATTTCCTGGTTGACCCATTCATTCTTTAGAAGGATGCTGTTTAGTCTCCATGTATTTGGGTTCTTTCCAAATTTCCTCTTGTTATTGAGTTCTAGCTTTAGAGCATTGTGGTCTGAAAATATGCAGGGAATGATCCCAATCTTTTGATACCGGTTGAGACTTGATTTAGGACCAAGAATGTGATCTATTCTG
This sequence comes from Lutra lutra, assembly GCF_902655055.1. NCBI lineage: Eukaryota > Metazoa > Chordata > Mammalia > Carnivora > Mustelidae > Lutra > Lutra lutra. The sequence goes on from NC_062280.1 coordinate 172,941,046, forward strand.
GAGAATGTTCCATGTGCACTAGAGAAGAATGTGTATTCTGTTGCTTTGGGATGAAATGTTCTGAATATATCTGTGATGTCCATCTGGTCCAGTGTGTCATTTAAGGCCTTGATTTCCTTGTTGATCTTTTGCTTGGATGATCTGTCCATTTCAGTGAGGGGAGTGTTAAAATCCCCTACTATTATTGTATTCTTGTCGATGTGTTTCTTTGATTTTGTTATTAATTGGTCTATATAGTTGGCTGCTCCCACGTTAGGGGCATAGATATTTAAAATTGTTAGATCTTCTTGTTGGACAGTTCCTTTGAGTATGATATAGTGTCCTTCCTCATCTCTTATTATAGTCTTTGGCTTAAAATCTAATTGATCTGCTATAAGGATTGCCACTCCTGCTTTCTTCTGATGTCCATTAGCATGGTAAATTCTTTTCCACCCCCTCACTTTAAACCTGGAGGTGTCTTCAGGTTTAAGATGAGTTTCTTGTAGGCAACATATAGATGGGTTTTGTTTTTTTATCCATTCTGATACCCTGTGTCTTTTGATTGGGGCATTTAGCCCATTAACATTCAGGGTAACTATTGAGAGATATGAATTTAGTGCCATTGTATTGCCTGTAAGGTGACTGTTATTGTATATTGTCTCTGTTTCTTTCTGATCTACTACTTTTAGGGTCTCTCTTTGCTTAGAGGACCCCTTTCAATATTTCCTGTAGAGCTGGTTTGGTATTTGCAAATTCTTTCAGTTTTTGTTTGTCCTGGAAGCTTAATCTCTCCTTCTATTTTCAATGATAGCCTAGCTGGATATAGTATTCTTGGCTGCATGTTTTTCTCATTTAGTACTCTGAATATATCATGCCAGCTCTTTCTGGCCTGCCAGGTCTCTGTGGATAAGTCTGCTGCCAATCTAATATTTTTACCATTGTACGTTACAGACTTCTTTTCCCGGGCTGCTTTCAGGATCTTTTCTTTGTCACTAAGACTTGTAAATTTTACTATTAGGTGACGGGGTGTGGACCTATTCTTATTGATTTTGAGGGGGGTTCTCTGAACCTCCTGGATTTTGATGCTTGTTCCCTTTGCCATATTGGGGAAATTCTCTCCAATAATTCTCTCCAACATACCTTCTGCTCCCCTCTCTGTTTCCTCTTCTTCTGGAATCCCAATTATTCTAATGTTGTTTCGTCTTATGTTGTCACTTATCTCTCGAATTCTCCCCTCGTGGTCCAGTAGCTGTTTGTCCCTCTTTTGCTCAGCTTCTTTATTCTCTGTCATTTGGTCTTCTATATCGCTAATTCTTTCTTCTGCCTCATTTATCCTAGCAGTGAGAGCCTCCATTTTTGATTGCACCTCATTAATAGCTTTTTTGATTTCAACTTGGTTAGATTTTAGTTCTTTTATTTCTCCAGAAAGGGTTTTTATATATCCCGAGAGGGTTGCTTTAATATCTTCCATGCCTTTTTCAAGCCCGGCTAGAACATTGAGAATCGTCATTCTGAACTCTATATCTGACATATTAACAATGTCTGTATTGATTAGGTCCCTAGCCTTTGGTACTGCCTCTTGTTCTTTTTTTTGTTGTGAATTTTTCCGCCTTGTCATTTTGTCCAGATAAGAGTTTATGAAGGAGCAAGTAAAATACTAAAAGGGTGGCAACAACCCCAGGAAAATATGCTTTAGCCAAATCAGAAGAGATCCTGAATCGTGAGGGGGGAGAAAGGGGATAAAAAGGGGTTCAGAAAGAAAGAAAAAAAAAAAAAGAAACTATTAAAAAAAAGAAAGCTGATAAAGAAAAAATATAAAAAGAGGAAAAAATATATATATATTAGATAAACTATTTAAAAAACGTTAAAAAAGAAAACGGTAAAAGTTAAAAAAATTTAGCAGAAGAAGAGAAAAAGAAAAAAAATTGAAAAAGAAAAAAAAATTAAATTAACTGCAAGGCTAAAAAATCATGGGGAGAAAGCCATGAGTTCCGTGCTTTGCTTTCTTCTCTGGAATTCCACTGCTCTCCTCGGTAGGTGAACTTGGTCCTGGCTGGGTTTCCTGTTGATCTTCTGGGGGAGGGGCCTGTTGTAGTGATTCTCAAGTGTCTTTGCCCCAGGCGGAGTTGCACCGCCCTTACCCGGGGCCGCGCTGAGTAATCCGCTCGGGTTTGCTTTCGGGAGCTTTTGTTCCCTGAGCGCTTTCCGTAGAGTCCGGAGGACGGGAATAAAGATGGCGGCCTCCCGGTCTCCGGCCCGGAGGAGCCAAGAGCCCGGGGCCCCACTCCTCAGTGTGCCCTCAGAGAACAGGGCCCAATTACTCCCGTCACCCTGGCCTCCGGCCGCGCTCCGAGCTGACCGAGCCTGCGACCGGTTCAAGGCAACCCGGAGCTCAGAGTCACTCCTCGGCTCTGTCTCTGTAGCCGGCTTCCCCGTTCTAATACCGGTAAGCTCTGCGACACTCAGACACCCCCGATCCTTCTGCGACCCTGCGGGACCTGAGGCCGCACTGACCCCGCCTGGGCTTCACCCCAGTTAAGCCTCTGGAGCGATGTCCCTCAGCGGAACAGACTTTTAAAAGTCCTGATTTTGCTCCATTGCTCTGCCGCTCGCCAGGAGCCGGCCCCTCCCCCCGCGGTCTATCTTCCTGTCGCTTTGGATTCACTTTTCCGCCAGTCCTACCTTGCAGAAAGTGGTTGATTTTCTGTTTCTGGAATTGCTGTTCTTCTTCTCTTCAATCTCCCATTGGATTTGTAGGTGTTTGCAATCTTTAGATAAGCTATTTAGCTGATCTCCCTCTACCTGAAGTAGTCTCAGCCTGCTACTTCTCCGCCATCTTGACTCCTCCCCCAAGTTGAGCATTTTTAAGGGAATCCTTTAAAATGTAAGAGGGAACTTAGAAATACAATCACCAATAAATTCCTTATGATATGAGCAAGCTCTAGGTCACAGGTTTTATAGAATCAATGTTACTTGTGTCAGATTTTCGTAAAGAGGAATATAAATGGTCACAAGACGGAGCTTTTTTCCCCTTAATATTATAAACAAGGTTACAAGATGCTGTTCTCAGGTACCATATGTCTTCGTTTCAACTGTTAAGAACCATTTCTAAAGATCTAACATAAGAGCAGATGAGCCACACTGGCTGGATTTGGGGATAATTGGATTTTCTTTTCTCTTCACAAAAATTATGCATGCCTGGAAAGAACGGCAAGAATAAACTTCAACCGATGTCTACTAATTACCATCAGCTAGTGCCTGGCTTTTGAAATCTGATTTAAGAAAAAAAAAAAAAATGAAATGAAACCACAGGCTTGGCTGATAGAAAACTGTATAATGTTTAAGCAATGATGGGGAAGCCCAGTCTTAAGCAGGCTAGACTTTGGACCAAACCCAACTGATGTTTCTCATCCTTGTTTATTTTGTTACTTGACATGATTCAACTCATTAAGGATTTCAAAGGTCCAAGGGAAAGTACTTCTACTTTGCCAAGGCATCCTTAGTTGGAATTCCATTATCTCCCATGATCCGAGACAGGGATTTCCTCCTACTCAGTTCTGAGTAATTATGTGTAAGCAAAGCCTTGGTGTTCTTCTCGCAGTGTGACTGTACGGAGTTGATGGTTCAACATGAATCATTAATGCGGCAGGCATCTTCAATGAGAGGGGAAGGAGGGATAACATTGATTTGCACTGTTTAGATGAAGTATGGCTTTCTCATTCATTTCATTTGCTTCATCAGAGTTGGTGCTCACCCCTGCAAACCATACCCTCTCCTAAAATGATTACAGGAAAAGATAAACAACAAGCACATTTTATCAGCCTTTCCTGCTCTATAGAGTGTAATTCAGATTATGCCTTAGGAAATAGTGCTTCCTCCTTTCAGAAACTGGGAATTAGTGTTCTTCCTCTATTTTCTCTTCCTTTCCTCCCTCCACTTCTCCCTTCCCAACCAGTGAAAGAAAATAATCTTAAACTAGGAGGTGGTATTTTTTTTTTATTCTGCATTTTATGTTTCAAAATTTTAAAGCATTCTTCTTTTGGGGGGATGGGGGCGGGAGGTAGGCAATGAGTCCTCTGAGACCATTATAAATGTGCCTTCTACAATTATTCAACTAAGCACATATTCACAACTAACATACAACTTTTGGACAATTGCAATCTGATGTGACCTATGGATCCCTCCTCATGCCTTTTCCTTCCCTTCCAGACCCAAAGATTTCAGGTTAAATCCCTGCTCTAAAAGTCTCTATAACATATACTACCAAGATTTAAAGGGAATGGAACCTGAGACCATTTTTTCCCTCTTAATTTTTTGATAACATATCCTGCCCAAGCAGGTAACAATCTTCACAAAAGAGCAACTCAAAGGAGAACTTAGTGGGGTTCAGCATTCTGGGCCATCCTGGTTCTTGTGTGACTCCTTATGCTCCTTAAGAGCTTCACTGGTAAAGAAAAATAACAGTGCGGCATAGAGACTACCCTGGCAAGTCCCTTGGCTTTTCCCGTTGTTTTGTATAATAGCTTTATCAAGATGCCATCCCACTTAATGCGCTTAAAGTCCTTGGTGTTACTCACAGAGCTGTGCAACCATCATCACAATTTTCACAAATTTTCATCACCCCAAGAAGAAACCTGTATGCTTTTTTTTTTTTTTTAAAGATCTTTATTTACTTGACAGAGATCGCAAGTAGGCAGAGAGTCAGGCAGAGAGGGGGCGGAGAGCAGGCTCCCCACTGACCAGAGAGCCTGATGTGGGGCTCGATCCCAGGACCCTGGGACCATGACCAGAGCTTTAACCCATTGAGCCACCCAGGCACCCCGAAACCTGTATGCTTTATCAGTCACTTCCTGTTTCTCCCTCCACCCCTCCCCCAGCCCTAGGCAATCACCAATCTACTTTTTGTATTTGTGGACTTTCCCACTCCTCCAATGAAACCTCAGATGGGATTTGGCCACTGTGCTACTCTTACATAGGACTGTTGTTCCAGATGAAGTGTCCCTAACACTACTCACTTGAATTAAACAACTCATCAGTTGAGTGTCTAGTGGAAATAAAGCATTATGTTAGGCCTGCAGAAGTTTGATAGGTGAGTTAAAAAAAAAAAAAAGATATATTTGTTTTTAGAGAGAGAGAAAACTCATGAGTGGGGGAGGGGCAGAGGAAGAGTGAGAGAGAGAGAATCTCAAGCAGACTCCCCGCTGAATATGGAGCCCAATGCAGGGCTCGATCCCAAGACCCTGAGATCCTGACCTGAGTTGAATGCCCAACTGACTGAGCCACCTAATCACCCCAATAGGTGAGTTTTCAACCAAGTTGTGGGAATTATTCTCAAAAGAAGTGATAAATACCATGAGAGCAGTACATAGTGCTATGGCATTCCAAAGTGTCCACCCAACCTTACTTTCCAAAGCTGGCAGGCCCAGCCTCACCTCTAAAAGCCTAAAAGCCAATGCTCATCAGGAATTACCCTAGATGTGGGCTCCCATTTATCATCAACATCCTGAACCATTTGCTGGAATCCCAAATGGTGTCTGATTCCCTCAGATTCAGATCCTTCTTGAGATCTTTGGGACTTCAAATTCTTTTCTGTTTGTCCTTCACAGTATTCTTCTGGATCTTGTGACAGAGATGGGAGAGTTGCTTCCTGCTTCCTTCATTGCTTTCTGGTCATGCTGTCTTCTTTTTATGCCTTTATCATGTCAAATTTCTTCTCAGCTGGGTGCCTTTGCATAGCTATTCTGCTTATTTACTCTTTTTGATTCCTATGATTTCCTAAATTTTAACCAATCATTTTTCAAGTGTAGGCTTAAAATGGCACTTCCTAGTCACACTAGGCCAGACTAATCCAGGTGCAGCCTTTAAGAAAAACTTATACTCATCTAACTCTCTGTCCTTGGTCTTCTCTACCAATGATGGTAGCCAGGCCCATTGACCTAAAGACTACCTATAGGTTGATGACTCACCAGACTGGAACTCTGTCCCTTGTTTCACTGCTGAGTACCCATGGTGACATCTCAAATTTAAGACAGTTATTGGCTCTGTCTTTCTTCTATCCCTCCAAAGCTGTTTGTTCCATTTTAGGAAATGGTTTTTACCATTTTCTAATTCTCAAGCTAAAATCATTGATACTTTCTTTTCCACCATACCCTATGTTTAAAGTATAAGTAAGCTTTTTAAAAACATACCTAGGACTCATTTAATTCATTTTGTGTACTTGAAAGACATACCTGAGATCCATTAGACTGTTTATTTTATTCATTTATTACTATCTGACATCATTTTATTTATTAGTTTTCTAGCTTTTGATCATGTTTCCTCATTAGACCATCAACTTCTTGAAATAATACATCTTGTTTTCTTTTCACTATTTTTACCCTAGTGCTCAGAACAGGACTGTAGCTTAGCAAATATTTGTTAAATGAATGAATAAAAAAAAATTGAGCATTTGTGGGAGTAGGCTGAACTGAAAAGGAGAAGCAATAGCAATGGGAAAAGTAATAGCACGTCTTTGAAAAAAAATCTTGGTGAGGAAAAAAACAAGGAAAGGTAAAAATGAAATGAGACTCTAGAGGGTAACTTTTAACAGGCTTGGAATATGTACCCCTTTGTGAATTTCACTGTATTAATTGACACATCAATTCAGGATATTCCCCAGATACTCTGAATCTCATCTAAGATCTTCCAGAAGGGAACATGGTTGTCAGAATAAGAATTTCTAGAGGTGGGTTTCATTCTGATGGCCAGCTTCCATCTAACATTGCCACGTTTTTGACACTTCAACCATTACATCAAATTCCCCTTTGAGATGGGCAGAAGTGAGAGTATCTGGTTGGTGTTCCATTGGGCTCATAGAATTTTCAGTTAGGCAGAGCTGCTCAGGACAAACTGCAGATTGAAAGAGTTGCCCCGAGAATCTCTTTCCTGCAGTGGAATTACTCTAGCCGGCTTCTCTAGGTCTCTCCTTAATCTTAACTGAAGTATTATTAAAATTTCTCAAGATCCACACTGTGCTCATAACTTCTAGAAAGAAGTAAATTGTCATCAAAACTTGTGTGGATACAAGGACTTTAAAATGGATGATTGGCCAAATATAATTTTTCCACTGAATGAGCTCAAAGGACAAGGAAATGTGTGTCTCCAGAGCAACTTCTTGTGTGCACCTCAAATATACAGGCTGTGGGGGGCACCTGGATGGCTCAGTGGGTTAAGTCTCTGCCTTCGGCTCAGGTCATGATCTCAGGGTCCTGGGATCGAGCAGCACATAGGGCTCTCTGCTCAGCAGGGAACCTACTTTCCTCTCTCTCTCTCTCTCTCTCTCTCTGCCTAATTGTGATCTCCCTGTCTCTCTCAAATAAATAAATAAAATCTTTAAAATATATATATATTTATATATATTATTAAATATATATATATATATATATATATATATATATATGTATATGTAGGCTGTGGAAGCCACTGGAGTTGACCACTGAGCCTCCTACTGGCTAGATTACACTGGAATAATGTGACATTTTACTAACACTCCCTAGAAAACTTTACTTGACTGTACTGCCTCACTTTCACGGGACGGTGTCCAGGATAAGCAGGGAAACATTTTTCCCCCTATTTTATCTGAGTTTGCTCAAGGAACTGAAATCACCATGTCCTGAGCCACATGCCATGTGCAAGGCCTCCGACAAGCACACAGAACACTCTGAGGAATCGTTATTCAGTGACTCTTGCCTTCTGCAAGCCTGTGGAATTCAGGTGCCCACAGGAAGGAGTAGAGAGGTTTTTCCAGCCTGACCATATCAGCCGTCTCACCGCAAGAACCTTCTGTTTTGGCTGAAGTCCTTCTATCAGACTCGGGCTGTGTATGGCCAAATGTGAGTTTAATGTGTCTGGTTTGCATTTCATAAGTGTTTCCTTCACAGGCTCCTGTCCTTACACCCAATGGCTTGACTGCTTTGTATTCACGTTTGTTTTTCAAGAGGAAGTATGGCAGGTCGGACATTGGAAAATATAAACTCTGAAAGTTTAAATTCAGGGAGTAGTGAAATTAAGACAAAGAACTGTAGGTACTTGAGCACGATGGAGAAAATCAAAATGAGCAGGAGCCACGATATAAGGATGTGGGAGGGGATTTAAGAGTAATGTGAGTGTGGTGTGGACAGTAAGAGCGGCAGAAAGTTTTGGGTGAATTAGGCAAAGGTTTCAGCAATTATCCCTCTCTCATATTCGGGAGGTGTGGGTCGCCGTAAACTATGGTTCTGTGGTAAAGGACATGGTGGAGAGGAAAACAGTTTTAAAATTTCTCTTAGAACCCAGCCCACTGGAATTATGAAAGCAGTCTCAGTAAGTCAGATAGACTTGCATGCCTCCAGTTACAGAGGTGTAGGAAAAGGAAAGACTTTAGTTACTGGAAACCAGTATTTGCGTTGGACAACGTCATTATTTGAATTGGACGGTGGAGGGAGAGGAGCATCTTAACTTGATCAAACACATTACAGATGTAATTTGTAATCCATCCACTCAGGGCCATTTTGTTTGTGGATACAGGATTATTGTGAATATTTTTTAAACATGTTTTTTAGATTACCTTTAAGCTCCTAGAGTATTCGAAGAATATTCTTAAGCTCCTTAAGAATTCCAGAATAATTTGTTTGCAAGTCAAATGTTGACACCTGCTATAGTCTATTGTTGATTTGTTTTTAAAGTAACTTAGGTATCTAGCCAGCTCCAGAAGCATATCTTGCTACTCTTTTGCATGTAAACAAAGCCGAGAAACCCATAATAAAATATTTTTCCCCTCCTAGAGAATAAAACAGGCTGGGATATGTCCCATCTGACACACAAGGTACTTTGCCTTTTAAGGTTACATTCTCTGGGATGTAAAAATTACTCAGTTAAGGTGACTTGGATGGTGATTTCTGAAAATAATCAGTTAAAGATAAATGAATCATCATCCTTCAAATAAACCTGGCTCGGTATCTAAGGGGCTTGCTTTTCTAAATTCTCCCAGCCTTCCATTTTTATTATCTGCTAGATTGAGAGTGAGCTGTGCTCACGGATTGACAGCAGGGAGAGCGCCCCTTCCTTCCGCAGCTCATTAACTTGCAGGAAGCCTTCACGGTTCACTGGGGGTGGGGGGTGGGGTGGGCATCACGCTTCACTCTCCCAAGGAGGGTGTGCTCAGGTTTGAGCGTGGGGGTGGGAATGGAGGCGTTTCCGTTCTATTTTGGTTTCTCCTACTGACTGGCCGCTCAGCTGTTCATGAGTCACCCTAACCTCAAAATCTGTCATTAAGACAGAAATAATGATACCTATTTTCTGTGCCTTACATGAATTGCATGAAGGCGTTATTCATATTTCTGAAATACCTGTGAGAATTAGTCAAGGTTAGATAGAAGGAAAAGGACAATGTCATTGTTCTTGAGCCAGGATAAATACGCTTTTATCATTTAGATTGAGAATTCTCTGTACTGAAAAATTAAGAATGAGATGAGATCCTAATAAAGATTAAAATTGACAAAATATGTGACAAACTGGATCAAAAATATATATGCTATAAAGACTATATGGCATTAGAGCTTACTTCTTCAAATATGCAGTTAATAAAATTTTATTGAGCATCCTGGCACTGAGTTAGACATTAGGGAGACCATATGACACAGAGCCTGTCCTAAAGGCAACCATAGAGTAGAAAGGAAACAGTTAATGACTCTAGGTAAATGGCATATTTAAGTCTCGTGGTATTTGGAAGATTTTTTGCTTTAATAGCATCAGTACTAGTGGTTCTTTGGCAGTAGTTAGAAGCTTCAGAAAGAGAATTCACCTCAATAGTTTGCATTTATCAGAAAAATTTATATTTATCTTAAATATATTTTTCTGCAGTGTGACTTACTTTAGTTACTCTTTTTCTACCTTTGGGAGTTTATTGTTTATTTTTTATCCATTTGTGTGTAGAAATAATAATATTCAAGGATGAGAGTTTATCTCCTGATAGAAATTTGACTACATTCCACATTCTGTTTTTATTATTTAGTGATCGCAATACTATGTAATAAGTGCTCTGGAATTTGGACTTCTGTCAGGTGATCACATTAAAACTGCAAAATGATAATTAGTCTATGTTTTACTTCTTTCTCTCAGTACCCAGCTAGCTCACATAAGCAGACTGGTTTTTGTCATAAAGTCCAAGTTTTCCATGTGGATTGCTGTATATTTGACCCCTGAACTAGGAAGAGTATTTTACAAGATGTTCTATTGAATTCTTTCTGGTCTGCCCACACACAGCTTCTACCATATTGAGCAGTCTTTACAACAGGCTCCTATCAACAGACTTCTGCCAAACTGAATAGTCTTTAGGGCAGGCCCCTACAAACAATGAAAACACTTTTATTTGGGGATAGAACCAAATACCTACCCTTCATTCTGCCGCAAAGTCCAAGGGAAGATATGCTCACTAATTGGTACCCTTCTCCCTGCAATGGTTGGGCGACTTCTGAATGTGGTATTATTGGCCCTTCCTGGATCAGAGCTCATTCTGTGGTTCCTGCTATTTCATGCCCCAGGGAGAGATGAAAGAGTAGCATCCAGTCTCCATGTAACAGCATCTCAAACTCTGGCTAGAATCCCAAACTCTCAGCCTCAGTATATGAGCTGTGCTCAGAACTTCTGTCACATTGTCCTGTTCCTCCCAAGAAGGCCTAGCTCCTCACTGAGCCTTCTCTCTTAACCATGTTTCCTGAGATATGGGGTTTCTCTCTTAGTGTTGTATTTTCTCCACCACAGATCTATTCAGAGAGAAGTGGAATTCTAAGTATAGTTGCCACAATGGTTTAATCTCACTTAGGAGAGAGAAAATAAACTGAATTATTCTTCTAGCTAGATCTTGCTGACCAATGGAGAAAGTTATTTTTTGTTCTTTTCTTATTTTAAGTCAACACACTTGTCATCTGAACCCTAAGCCTATTTAATAGGATGTTTTTCTTTTGCTCAGGGACAAATTTCATGATATTTTGTGCAAAGCCCACATATACAGGTGGACATCTTTTTTTTTTTCTCATTCATCAGATTTTTAGAAATCAGTGCAGGAACATAATGGAAATTCAATTTCTTAAAAATTAGATAGTTCTCTATTTCTAATTCATTGGATTTCACATACTTCTTTGAGCACTCTTTTTTTTTTTCACTTCACAGCGCCTTTGTTCCCATCATACAAAGTAATCCTTGCTGAAATTATGCTCCAACCCCTCATTTCTCGACTGTCCAATTAAATCCCATCAGTAGACTCAGCTGAATTATAGATGTCGGGAACTATCCTTTTGTTATTGAGGGAAACTGAAGGAGTGCTGCTTTGGTGGCTCGGCTTAATCAGCATCCAATTAACCTTGCTTACTCTTGCTCTGACCTAGTAGCTGGGGTTCTGACCTGTGCCCACGACCAAGTGCCCACCTTTGTCACCGATAGCTGAATATCGGATGTGGTAACTCATCTTGGAGTATTTGCCTGGCTAATCTACTCATCCTTCCCATTAGCTTCCTTTATCTTCATAATTTCTCTTGTCCATCCTCTTACGAATCGCCATCCCATCCTCTACCTCTTTATTAGTTCAGTGGTTGTTTCCCTTCAACTACCAACTTCAAAACGCTGACTCTCATCCAAACCACATCTCTTCCTCTCACCTGCCCCATTTTCTGCATTATCATGTTTTCACTGCTTTCTCCTGAAATAGTACTTCTTAACTCTTTTAGCACCTCCCTTTTGTGGATAGCCCATCTGAGGTGTCACATAGGACCTTTCCCCATATTCTTTGAGTACTAGGGATGTTGGAAACTGCTTAGAATATTTATCAAATATTTTTAACATAATCCTGACTTTCAAATATTACCTCTAAGAATCCACTAGAAGGGAATGCCAAGCTGTAAGGGAAAAGCAAGTACACAAAGATGTCTGGTGTTCCTATGTAGAGTAGGGAAATAATTAGAACATACCAGCAACAAAGGAATGTTTAAAGAATAATAACCATGATGTACTATGATGCGAACATTATAACTGTTTCTAGAGAGTGTTATAATAATGTGAAAACACCTTTACACTAAATTAAATTATTTCAATTGAATAAAGTTATTTTAATTTACTTTAGTGGTAACACTTTGAAAAAGCTGGATTTACCATATACAGTGTAATAGTAACTAAGTTTAAAAATATTGAATGTATGCATGGAAGCCAAAACTAGAAAGAAAAAAAACAATATAAAGGTGAGTAGTTGACTATCTACCACACTGATAGCCTTCTTTTAATTTTTCTGTATCTTCTTTTTTTTTTTTTAAAGATTTTATTTATTTATTTGTCAGAGAGAGAGAGAGTGAGTACAAGCAGATAGAGTGGCAGGCAGAGGCAGAGGGAGAAGCAGGCTCCCTGCTGAGCAAGGAGCCCGACGTGGGACTCGATCCCAGGACGCTGGGATCATGACCTGAGCTGAAGTCAGCGGCTTAACCCACTGAGCCACCCAGGCGTCCCAATTTTTCTGTATCTTCTAAGTGTTCTCTCATGACTAGTATGATCAGTAGTCTCCAAGGTGGTCCTGATCACCCCCACTTCTTGGAATGTGCAGCTTTCTATAACTCCCTCTTCTTGAGTGTGGGCTGGACTTGCTTCTAACCAGTAGAATATAGCCACGATGAGAGGATGTCACTTTCCTAATTAGATTACAAAAGATCATAATTTCCATCTTGCTAGCAAACTTTCTCACCTTCTTGACTTTCATGTTTTGATGAATAAGTTGCCATGTGGGAAAAGCCCACCTGGCCAGAAACTGGGGCAGATTCTAGTCAACAGCTGGTGAAGAATGGGGGACCCCGTCCAACAACCCATGGGGGAACCAATGCTGCCCACCACTACTGACTGAGCTTCAAAGTAGGTCCTTCCTCACTTGAGCCTTCAGATGAGACAGCAGACCCTGTGTTGACACTGTGATTGGAGAGAGATTAGAGAACACAAAATAGAGTACCCAGCTAAGCTGTGCCCAGATTTCTGACCTCACAAAACTGTAATGTAATAAATGTGTTTTATCTTAAGCTGCTAAGTTTTGGAGTAACCTGTTACATAGCAATAAATAACTAGTACCTGAAGATATTATTTTGATAATATAGCTATAAGCTTCTTTTAGAAGGGATGTTCACATGAAAAGTGAATTTGAGATGCTAAAGGATTTTGTGAACACCTCCTGTACAAGTGCCCTGAGAAGCTGATCCCTGGACAAGAGGGAAAGAGTGAGGGCATCATCACTGCACAATGCAGAATATTTGCACAAGCTCACAGTGGTAAGGAGTCACTGTGGATACTTTAGCATTTGGGTTTTTATTTTCTGCTCCCTCAGAAAACTGAGTAACCTGGGAGGTAGAGAACTCATCCTGGAATTAGAAACCTAACGATATGGGAAGTTGCCTTGAATCTATTTGGGAGAAATCTTCCCTTTCCTGTAAGGTTCCCCACCCTTACCAAGAAGGTAGGAAAATAAGATACTGTGACTCTGAAGATCTCTTTGCTCTACCCCATAAGAGAGATGATAGCACTAAAAGGCTCTAATGCTGACCAGGAGATATTATCTGAGGAGGCTTGTCAGAGAGAAGTGGTGTCTTTCTACCCTTCACCTCTGGGGGCTCACCCCTAGGTACTTACCTGAGGACAGCCTTTAGGAACTATCCACTATAGTGGAGGGGGCAAGGAATTGTTCACCCTTGACCACTAAATCTTTTAACCAGCCTTACCAGAAGGAGAGAAGCAATGATAATTTGGGGAAGGGATCAGAATCTAACTGAGCTTATCTATATGGCTTTGTATGTCAGAATTTTCCAAAGCCAGGCATTTTGGGTTTTTAAAACTCTGTGTGTGTGTGTGTGTGTGTGTGTGTGTGTGTGTGTGTGTGTGTGTGTATGTGTGTTTGGGTCAGTCAGGGGCCCAAGAAGAAGGGAAAAAACTCAGACAAATGGCTGTGTAGATAAGGAAAGGGTGAAAGGGGTCTTGCTCTTTTGTGTATTAATTCTCCTCTTTCTACCTTCTACCCCTGGCCCCACCCCATGTAAGTTCCTGCATTCAGCTCAGGATTGGCCCCTTCCTGAAGCCATGTCCACCTCAATATCTGCTCCCGCCTCTCCTCTTCCTAATAGAGAACCCAGTCTCACGATACCACCACTTGACCACAATTCATGAATCATAACCACATGGACCTTCCAGAAGGGAAATAGCTAATATAGCTCTTTCTAGAGACACGATTTGAGTTCTGGAGGCACAGTTTGTTCTAATATACAGGACAGATGGGAAACACACACTAAAAGCACCTGCCTGAGTCACAACACTTAGATGTTTCCTTTCAGCAGCTGTCGTGCTGTGGAAAAAATGTATCACCATGCAGGAGTGTGTGAAAGATGAGCAGTCACAGATTAATAATCAGACACTCTCAGAGCCCAGTAACGGATTAAAACCAAAAGCCAGAGATACAATCTCATTACTATGAACATTTGCTTAAAAATGACATCTGTTGATTTTTTTTTTTTTTTCCTCTACTGACTTTCTGTTAGTTTAGGCTACCACAAAGAAATACCATAGACTGGGTAGTCTAATGACAGATAAGTATTTTCTTAGAGCTTTATGGTCTGTAAGTTAGAGATCCGAGTGCCAATATGGTTGGTTTCTCTTGAGAGCTCTTTTCCTGGCCAGCTTCTCACTATGTCCTCACATGAGGAGTAGGGAGGGAGGGAGAGTGAGAAGGTAGAGGGGGAAAGCTCTCTGGTATCTCCTTTTCTAAAGGCACTAATCCCATTATGAGTGCCCCACCCTCATGACCTCATCTGACCCTAATTACCTCCCAAAGGCCCCATCTCCAAATACCCCATCCCACTGGGGGCTAGAGCTTCAACACACGGATTTGGGGAGACACAAATATTCATTGTATAGCAGGCTTGTAGTCCTGCATGTATTTTATCCACACCAGGTTTTAACTGCATGTTTTCTAGAGAGCAAAGTTCAAACTGTTCTATGTAGAGTATCTTCTATGTATCAGAGAATATTGCTAGTGCAAGACTGATTTCTGGTAATTGCGATTATACTCAAGCTTTTAACTTATTGGAACATGGAAGCAGAAAAGAAAAAAAATGTCTAGGTTGTATTAGCATTATCCCTTTAAAATTAAGGAGGACTGTGATATAATGAGCATTGGGTATTATGCAAGACCGATGAACCACTGAACTCTACCTCTGAAATAATAATACACTATATGTTAATTAATTGAATTTAAATTAAAAAAAATAAAAATAAAATAATAACCTTTTAAAAATAATGGTGATCAGTGCTGCGGTACAGGCATGGGTCATAGATTCAGGTATGGTTTTAAGTATCATAAAATGTATTTTGCACAGAGCAACATCAAACTGTGAAACTACACTCAGTTACAAATCCTCATTACCTTATATACGAAAACTTACGCTGAGTGGCCTGAAATAAGGTCATTATACCCTGACGCTTTCACAACCTTCTCCTTTTCTTTATAACAAGTGCTCACTATTATGGGAAGAATGCCTGCCTTTTCTTTGCAGCTTTGCAGAGCTTTAAGGAAGCAGGGTTTTTAATCACACTCTTCTTTTCTTGCTTGCACTTCTGACTTCTCGAAGTTGGCAACAGAATTTTAAGTTCATCTCTGAGATAGCATCACTCTTTAACCTTGGACAGTTTAAAAGTCTCTACCAAGGCATTTCTAGGCATTTTATTGCTTCATTCCTTTATTCTCATGTCAAGGATAAGTGGATTTGAGCCAACAAACAAAATTAGTGCAGAGCCCTTACTCTATTTCCAGATCAGCTAAACCAATTAATACAATTTAATTAAAACTTATTTTTTTTTCTTTCTGCAGAAGGAGCTCTGAGAGCAGCTGTTGCAGTGGGCTTTTTAGTGTGTAGTTCCAGCTTCATTTAACTCTTGCAGGGACATTTCCAGAGTGAGATGCTGTAGGAATGGGACACTACTAATAGACCTCGCTTTAAATTTCAAGTGTAGCACCATGGCGAACTACCTCTTTAAACTGCATATTTTCTTAATCTGAAGAAAGGAAAGTTAATTCCATTCTTACTCTTTTTCTTGGGATTTAGTACTTCAGGAGTATCTGTGCCTACAATGAACTGTTCATATTTGGCCTCTCAACAATTCATTTGAATAAATGGAAGTATACCGGCTACCAAAAGAAATGTCCTCTAATAGCAACATAAGATGTTTTAAATTGAATAGGAGTAAAAAATTCATGACAGTGATGAACCCTACTTTTTCCTCCATAATATTTACCTTGAGCATTCCTATAAATTATAGGAATGTGGTATTGGCAAAATAATCTCAGATTCATTGGGGTACAAGGCAAATCTAACAGGAGTTTCCTTCTTCATTTTGATCACCCCCCACTCTTCTTGGGTTTTTGGAGTTCCCTCCTAGGAGTCAGCCTGTTATGGGCACAGAGTTCAAATCCCTTTCTCAAAAGCGCACAGTTATAACTTACTTTATTGTTCTTTTCTGCCACTCCTCTTTTCCCTTCCCTTAGCCATGAAATCTTTTTTGAGATTAAGGCAAAAACATTTGTTCTTACTTTGTATCCAATCAGAACTGAGTCTGACTGCAAGTAACGGAAACTCCTATAGAGGCTTAAACAATTAAGTGGGTTATTTTGCTCCCATCGAAGTCTGGAGAGAAGTGGACTAGTTTGATACAGTAGTCAAGCACCCCACAGAGGACTCAGGTTTTCCTTTTTTCTTTTTCTGCCAGACTTAATGGATGACCTTCAACCTCATGGATCCAGGACAGTTCTAGAAACTCCACACACAACCCCATCTATGTTACAAGAAAGGAAAAGGGAAAGGGAGTGGACAAAAGGCCTTATGCCAGCAGAGCCTGGCTTACTTTTAAATATTTTCTTAGAAACCCCATCTAGTGATTTCTGCATACCTTTTTTGGGGTTCAGTTAAGTAAAGGAGCATGTGGGAGCTTGAATATTTTATCTGGATGCAATGACTCACCCAAATAAAAGTGGGGTTCTTCTAGTGCAAAAGAAGATAAAAATATACATCTGGTGGACAAACTATTTATATCTTCCTATGTCTACAGCATGGATCCCCAACATCTGTATACACATTTATTTCAGTATTTCACCCCATACAGAATATTATAAAATGTGTGGAGACATTTTCACCTGTCAGGATGACTAGAGAAGAGTGTGTATTAGTAGCATTTGGTGTCTGGGAGCTGGGAATGTTAATTGTCCTGTAACATGCAGAATACTCTCCAGTAACGAAGAATTACCTCAGCTAGAATCCCAGTGTTGGCTCCCACTCAAACACAGGAATACCACTTTCCTGACAGGAAATTATATCCTAAATTTATAGTCATTTCTCTTCTAGGTCAGATAAAGAATTTCTGGGACTGTTTAATCTAAGCCAAATGTAATGTCTCCTTAACCAGTAATCTAGTTATCCACCTGTAGAACATCCAAGATACCATGGTGATGTAGGTGATGTCGCATTAGCTGGAATTAAAATTCACATTTGGAAAAAAAAAGTGAAGTCAGTGGTTCATGGCATATAGCAGATCTTCTTGATAAGAATAATGACAGCTCATCATTGACTTAGCTGGTAGCCTCAGTTTGGGGTGCCTTGGAATTTCTCTGGTCTATTATTCTTCATTGCCACCTTTGAGCACGTTTGACCATTGAGCTTTGGGGTAGGAGCATACCTTTAGGGTTGCATTTGCTTTTAGTGCAGTTCAGGGTCCAAGAATTGCTTTTGGGTTTGAATAGTTAAGAGGGGGATCTTGTCCTGTCCTGGGATGTTTGTTTGTTTAGACAATACAGGTTCCTTAAAACTTAGTAGGTTTATAGTTCGCTTGCTTTAGCCAATTCTCTGAGTAACTACAGCCAAAGATCCTGTGTGGATATAGTTTTATGCATTAAAATCTTTTATTTAATGGCTTCTGTGATCATTTTCCTAAACTTCTCCTGGTCAGTGCCTTAAGGTAATTAGAACAACCTTGGATAGGGATACAAACATTTCGAGTAACATTTTTTCCAGTGATCACTTCCTGTATTTGGCAGAGAACCTTTGTAAAAGGGATGTAGGAAAGCCCCAAGATACCAATCTAAAACTGCTTATTCTAAGCTGTCCTCATTTCAGACAAAGAACTTAGCTCGTTCAACCCTCTAAGGCCCAAACCATGAGAGTTTCGCTCAACTTTGTCTCTCAGCCAAGTTACTTTGCTAACCGGTCTCTGCTTGCAGATGGTCTAATAACTATAGTCTGAGCTCATTTATCTCTCATAGAACTTGGCTTAAGGAGGAAAGAAGAAAGAGCAGACCCCACCATTTGAATTGTTCCTGCCATTTTCTCTTGGTTTGCATCTGGTCAATACTCAATGTGGTTACAGTTGAACCAAATGTTTATGACTGAACATGTCTCTCTCCCCCAGTGGAACTTCCTGACAAATATTTACTCTTCCTTCTAGACTCTGGTAAAAATTTCTTTTTTCTTTTATCAAATCTTTTTTGAACTATCTTTAGGCAAAGTTGGGGGTATATCCTTTTACCCTCTCATAATTCTCTGCATGCAACTCCTTTAAAGGTGCATGTGCCAAGGGGAGAAGCCCCATCATCTTAAAGTGACAGCACCAGTTCATGGACCAATGACTATTACATAGATTATATATATAGATTTTCAATACATATTTATTGAATGAATTAATGCATGAAAAATATGTGAATAATGAAAAATTGAAATGCCTCAGTTATTTGATTCTAATTTAAATATGTGTAACACACATACATACATACGCATCCAATGAATTTTGCTCTTTTCCTATGTAAAATGATTGATGGGGGTTGGGTGGAGGAAGAATCTATTCCTTCATGGTTTAAATTACTTAGTTTCTGATTAAGTTTGTTTATTTACATAATAGTCTCAAATTTGTGGGGTTAATGTGACTTCTAAAGATTTCATGAGATTGTGTAATGGCAATTTATACAAAGATTCCAGTAATGTACAACAAACATTAAATGAGTATTTAGGTTTAACACAGAAGGAATTAGAAAAATATATTCCCAGGATATTTGTATTTCTCAACATAAATATTCTTCAGCATGACACAATAGACATACTACTGTAATAGCATTTGTAAAGTGAAACTCTTTAGGTCAACTCATATATCTCTATTGAATTAACTTTCTTCATCTGTCCTAATTATTTACTTGAGTATTCAAATAAAACATGCTCATTTTACCAAATTCAATCTATTCCTGTAATGTTATAATTATACAATATTACAGAAATAGATGCTACAAAAAATTTCTCTATGTGCCACTCCCTAAAGACAAGTTTGATACATATATTTTCCAAATACAATCCAAAGAACAAAATCACCCTTAAGAATATAGCATGCCAGGGCACCTGGGTGGCTCAGTGGGTTAAGCCTCTGCCTTCAGCTCAGGTCATGATCTCAGGGTCCTGGGATGGAGCCCTGCATCGGGCTCTCTGCTCAGCGGGGAGTCTGCTTCCCCCCAGCCCCCGCCTGCCACTCTGCCTACCTGTGATCTCTCTCTCTCTCTGTCAAATAAATAAATAAACTTAAAAAAAAAAAAAGGAATATAGCATGCACTCCTACAACTCAATAGCAAATAAATAAATAAATAAATAAATAAATAAAAGCCCAAATAATCCTATTTAAAAAATAAGCAAATGACCTTATAGATGTTTTTCCAAAGAAGATATATGGATAGCCAGTAGGTATATGAAAAGATGCTACATATTACTAGTCATTAAGGAAATGCAAAATAAAATCACAATGAGATCTCACCTCATACCTTTTAGAATAACCATCATCAAAAAGATGGAAAATAAATGCTAGCAAGGATGTAATGAAAAGGAAACCCTTATGCACTGTTGGTGTGACTGTAATTTGGTATTGCAACTATGGAAAATAGTATGAAAGAGCCAGAAAAAATTAAAAATAGAACTACCATATGATCTAGCAATTTCACTTCTGGGAATATATCCAAAGGAATGAAAACACTAACTCAAAAAGATATCTGCACCCCTCTGTTCACAGAAGCATTATTTATAATAGCCAAGACATGGAAATGACCTACATGTTCATCAATAGATAAATGGATAAAGAAGTGGTGGGATATATGTGTATTTACATATATATACACATATATAACATATAAATACACATGCATATATATGTATACACACAGACATATACACATAATAGAATATTACTTAGCGATAAAAATGAGGAAATCCAATCATTTGACAACATGAATGGATCTTGATGGCATTATGCTAAGCAAAGTTAGTCAGACAAAGACAAATACTGTATGATCTCAGTAACATATGGAATCCAACAAAAAACAAAGGACCTAAAACTCATAGAAAAAGAGATCAGATTTGTGGCTACCAGAGGTAAGGGATGAGGAGGAGGGAATAGAAGTAAAGTGGCAAAAGGTACAAACTTTCCATTATAGAATAAATAAATGCTAGGAATGTAGTGTACAACATGATGGTTACAGTTAACACTGTTACATGATATATGGGAAAGTTTTAAAGAGAGTAAATCCTCATCACAGTGAGAAGTTCTTTTTTTCTTTCTTTCCTTTTTTTTAGTTGTATCTAGATAAGATGATGGATATAAACTAAACCTGTTGAGGTAATAATTTCACAATGTATATAAATCAAGTGATCACACTGTACACCTTAAATTTGTGTAGTAACATATGCCAATTACTTCTTGATATAACTGGGAAAAATTAATTCCTTCCACCACTCCCCCCCAAAAGAATATAACATGCTAGCTTGGTATCTGGAGGTTGACAAAGTTAGCTGCCTGAATGGCAGTTCAACTAAGAGGTTTGGCTAAAGGGAAGAAGAAATATGATGTGATAGCTAGAAGGGAGAAAATAGTTGAGTGCTGGTTAAGACTTTTGAAAATGTATTATTTTTCCACCTTAAGATGATCAAGGTTTGAAATTTTTTTTGGCTGAGAGAAAATCCAGTAGAAAGAAATGATTTGGGGATTGGAGATAGATGGGCTTATGTCTTTAATAGATGGAATGCAATGTGATATGTCACATTTTCAGCTTACATAAAATTTAATTCATAGGATATCAGATCCAGAAGGGATTTGGGACCATCACATCTCCCTTCATTGAACAGATTTATAAAATACAGCCTATTCAGATTAAATGACTTCTTCTCATTCACTCCCCTAACTCCAATTTGAATTGGTGGTCTCAAATGTGAAAGTGGTGAGATTTATGGGGCCATCTCTTTCTTAATATTCTTAGCACAGTGCCTACAGGTGAATAAGAAAGAAAGGAAAGGACAGAAAAGAAAAGAACGGTGGAGGGGAGAAGAAGGAAGGGACAGGAAAGATCTTTACTTCTTGCTCCTACTTTTCAATTTCTTCTTATCCAGTTTTCTCAAAGCTTCCTCACACTGGCCACACTGGTGGCTGGATAAAAAATGGGTGAAACTTGTATGCTTTTGAAATATATTTTCATTCATTTTTCAAAGCAGTTCTAACGTATTTCTGCATTGCAGATATAGAGCTGGTATTCAAAGAAGGTATCTATGTTTTCTAAGTTCATGTAACCTAGCACTGGAGTCAAGACTCAAAACCTAGTTTTGACCTCCCAAGTATAGATTTCTCTCCCTTAGCCTCAATATTTTAATTTAATTGTTAATTTATCCTTAACATTTGAGGAAAATACCTAAAATTTTGAAGTAGTTTGTCTTTACATTTTAAAAATCTGAACTTTTCTAATTATCAAACAATCAATACATTTACTGACTACTCATGTAAGAGACCATCAATATTGTGCTAGACACTAAATGCTGATTGCCCATGTTATGATCTTTGGTCAATAAAAAGTCCTCTTCCAAGTATCTCTTGGCAATCTCAAAGCAGATCCAATTTTATGGCACCTGAAACTTAAACAATCTGGGGAACCTTTTAAAATAAAAATAATAGAAAACAATAAAATTGAAATCAATTATAAAAGTGGATATTCATGTAGAATGAGAAAAAATACATCAATCAGAAATGTTTAAAAATTGACAACATCAATTATCACAAAATTCAGAAGAGCAACATGGTATCTTCATTATGAATTACCTGATGCATTTCTGTAGCGTGTTTTATCCAATACTCTAGAGCTACATGCTCTTTAATAGCTTTTTCATAGAATAATTATTTTGTAATATTTTCTATTGAAACATTGGAAGATAATTCAGTCTTCTTTCAGGGTTGATGAAAAAAAAATTTTTTTTCATCATTTACAGTTTAGAAATGATGATTTCAGTTATACAACCTGGTATTGGTAATATAATTTTAATGTCTGGATTTGGGTCAGTTTCCAAAAAATATCAAATTTTTGTTATATTTGAACTATAGGATTAGAGGGCATCTCAAATGTTTTTATGCAGTGACTCATTTAGTTATGGATACTCATTAATTGATAGGCTATAGATGTTGTCATGCTATTCCTTTAGGTGAGCTGGCACAGCAATCAGTAGGAGTGTTCCTACACTAGGACAGCTAGCAAGACTTAACTATACACAGAAATGACTGTAAACCGTAATGTTGTATCTTGAACTTGTCCAGCCCCCGAAATGCCATTGTCACTCAGGTGAGAAGGGTAGATACTGTGACCTTGCCAGGGGATGTTGGATGAAAAGTTGCAGCCAGTTGGGATTGAGATGTCTTACTTTTGCAAGTTTTAGGAACTTTACAGATATAGCATCATAATTTTCAATCGCTTCCATTTATAGTTCAGTTACTGATAACTGTCCTCGTACAGGAACTTTTCCTACTGCCTAGTTTCTCAGTTCACCTGGAGTAAGAACATCATGACATCCATGGTATATCACTTATGTGTCCCCAGTTAAGTGAATCACTACACAAGAAAATTTAAAATGCTCTCTGATTCCTTGTTAAGGCCTCATAAAGTTGTGTAAGATCTGAACATAAGCTCCATTAATGTGTAGGAGATCCTTCTATAGTAAACTGTTAGCCGAGTAGAGTCTCCAACTCTCTAAGCAATTACTAAGTAAAACCAATCAGAAAGTCATACCTCTTGATTTCTTGATTGCTCTACAATCTCTCTGCTTGTGATAGCCTAAATAAAGGAAGAGGAATAACTTACAATTTTCTGGCTCTTATAAAATATATATTAACCAACAGTGGTTGGTTAATGTATATTAACCAACCACTGGTTTGAACTGCTTTGAAAAATGAATGAAATTGTATTTCAAAAATGGAAATATTTCATTATTTTTTTAATTTATAAATTTGCTATTCCAGGTAAAGTAAATGTTTAGTTTTCATTTTTTTAAAAATTTTTCTTTGTATAGATATATGGAAAAACAAATGGTAAAAAAAACCATGTCACTGTAATATATGGAGGTAATCAGGAAAATACAAAGTTTAACAAACTAATTGAACCTTAGGGTAGAGAAAGCTTCTTTACACCCAGTGAAGCTAAGTTTTGGGGGGAAGTTAATACTTCTTCAACAGTTGTACTAAGAACATTAAAAATACTTTTGCCAAGGAAGGATATCAGCATTTTAATCTACCTTACACTGATAAAAAGAAAAACACAAAGCAGGGAGGAGGCAGGGGCAGGTTTTCATGAAGCCACAGAAGGTAGAAACAAAATGTCCTTTGTTTGAAGAATATTGCACCTGCATTAAATTTACTGCTGACATCTCTTCGTAGAAATTTGATTTTTCTCTCATTCCCCCACCTTTGATTGTTTTCAACACTGAAGAATGTGAGGCATGCCAGTCGTCCTCCTTGTCCTTGCGACATTTCTGTCTTCAGCTGTAAAAGAGAACAGGGCTTCCTCACCCCCTGGCCATCAGCACGTCATCTCAGAAATGCACCTGCGACCCGTAATACGACACTCGACCGTGCAGAGCTTCATACTTCTGTGACAGACGCCAAGAGATCAATTTCCTGCTCATTGGGCCTCGGAGTCTGGGCACTGTTCTGACAAGGAAAGTCTCTTTCAAATAATCCTAACTACGAAAGGCAGTTCAAATACAGATGCAGAACCTTTCAAGGAGCTGTGATATCAATATCATAAAGGCACCATGGCCATAGGCACAGTGGTTGTGGGGATTGTGTGTGTGTATGTGTGCGTGCAGGGGGTACTGGGGTTGTCCATAGAGTGAGCTGACTTTGATATTTTATATACCGTGTCCACATAGTTGCCAAAGGAGAGAATGTGAGTGTGATGGGTAGTCCGTCGTGCAAATTTAGTTCAGGAATTATTTTACCTGTGAAACCACTAATATATGATGGATGAATTGGGCTTTGTTACGTATGTTTAGGTCCTTGTAGCTTCCTCAGAGACATTGTAAAGGTAGAGTCTATTCCACATCCGTACACTGTGTACGTCTATGATCGCCCCCGCACTTGTGCACGTTATTTATTTAGCTCTCATCTCCTGTCCCATCGATGAGTTTCCTAAGACAGAACAGTTCCATCTCCCCTGGGTCCCAGTGCATTCTGTCTTGGCAAATCCCTGCATTCCATCTTGGCAAATCCCTACTAAATATTCAATTTTTAGTGAATTAATGGATTTGACAATTAGATTAACCACCTCCTGGGGGATTCTGGAGGAACAATAACACTTCTCACTGAAACTATGTCAGTTTGGCCTTGACTTAGAGCTCAGAAATTTATCTTGAATTGGGAAAGCAGAGAACGAAGAGAAGGAGAAGAAGAACATTCAGAAGAAGATGAAGTGTGTTATCTTGTGGTCAGAAAACATGGGTCCCAAACATGACTCTAACACCTGCAAATTGTGTGACTTTGAGAATGGATTTAATCTCTAAGCATCATTCGCCTTTTCATAAAATGGGGATAATAATAGAACCTAGAGGATTAAATGAGAAAAATGAATGTAAATTGCTTAGAATCGCTTGCTCTAGAGAAAGAATTTAATAAAAATTAGCAGTTAGTACTAGGAGAGTAAGATAAAAAAAACTTTGGCTTCAGTTTATGGAAGATTTTATCTGCAAATCATAAATTAGAAGAAAGTTCTAAAGAGGCAGAGGCACAGTTAGGAAGCCTTGCATTAGAAGACGTGCCTTTAGGCCACCTTCTCTTCCTATCTACTCAGAAATCACCAGATAGGGCCCAGCTTTTTTTTTTTTTTTTTTTACTATTTTCTGTATGAATACTGTGTGAATACCTATGAAGCTCTTTCTATAAAATGCAAGTGTGCCAAGATTGATTTATTTTTTGGCCAAAGGGCAGAATTAAAACAGAAGCCTTTTAGATGTCCTCTCTCACATTGAGATTACATTGCTCACTTCTTATTTTACCATTTAACATTTAACATGAGAGAGCTTTGAGATCATTTTAAGCATCATCCATAGGTTTGGCTATAATCCTTCAGTCTACAGTGGCCTGAAAAGATCATATCCCTCCATATTCCACAACCATTTCCAAGTTGCACCTGATCTATGGGATGAAAATTCAATGTTAGCTCATAAATGAGCCACTTCATTGTGACTATTTCAAGTCTTTTCCCTATTTCTCCCAGATTCTCTTACTTATTAGGAAGTCAGGAAGGGATGGGGTAAGTAGGTGATGGGCATTAAGGAGGGCACGTGGTGTGATGAGCACTGGGTATTATATGCAACTGATCAGTCCTTGAACATTACATCAAAAACTAATGACGTAATATTATATGTTGGCTAACTAAATTTAAATTTTAAAAAAAGGAAGTCAGGAAAAACAAACTAATATTTAATGTCAAAAAGTTTATGTAACTTTAATCTTACCTAAATATGCCTCATTTTATTAGTTTCTGAGGTCACTCTTTAATGTTCATATCACAGTTGTTTGAGCCTGATCACACAGGACACTGGAAAGTACAGTGTCTTACCAGGTTTCCTCTTTCCTAACTGCCAAGTATTTCTGGCTTGGGAAGGCCTACAAGTTCCCCATATTTGCCCTGATTGTTAATCACCCTTCAGTCAACTGTTTCTTCCACTGTAGGGTCAGGACTTTCCTGGCTTCCCTCAGTCTGCTGCTGCTTTCCCCCCATACCAGCTGGTCTTGATTTTGTGCAACAACCTTTTGCTCACCCTTCTGAATGGTAGCTGAGACCTAACCATTGCTTAAAGTCTTAAGGAGAACAAAAGGATCTTGAAACTGATTGTCAGATATTGCTTTTCTCAGAGTCTACAGGCCATGTGTGTCCATCAAAGACCCCTTCTGGATGCTCCTGTCTAGATGTGGTCTTGCCACCATGTTGTAAGGGTGGGTTGCCACCCATTGCCACCACCTCTGCCATGATAGAGATCTCGAATGCATCTCCCTTACTCCATTTCTCTGCCAGGGACCATCTATTTCTCAAACCTGAAGGAAGAAAGGAACATTTCTACCTTTACCAGTCCAGAGTCTGCCTATCAAATCACTATGTTCTCTCAGGACAGATATCCTCTGGAATGTTTTACAGTGAAACTATCCAATTGTTTCAAGGGAAATGCATCTGTAGGGGTATCATCTTACCTTTGAACTGCTTACAAAACAGTTATCTACCATGTGTACATCTTGAGCGTATTGTATATTATTCAACTTCAGCACTTCTGTTGAATGTACCTTCCCGCCCCCCCCCCCCGTATGTGGGGGTCAGTCAAGTCTCTGTGTCATTCGGTAGTTGTCTAAAACTGTTCTCAGGAGTCTGATCATCTACTCCACTCTAGAACTTAAATAAGACCAAAGGCACAGAACTCTCAATGAATAAGGAATATATTCTGGAGTCAATTCATTCTAAATCCATATTTGGAAAAGTTACATTTTCCTAAAATAAGCTACCTCCCAAAATTCAGCATTGTCTACCTGGAAGATGACGTTTTTATATGAAGTAGTGCTATTTGGCTTTTGGAAGCACATTGTCATAAGCCTATTCATTCCAGAACAAAGTTGTGTGTTATCTTTGCATAACCAAAAGGCCCATGCAAATTTTTTTTTTCTAAAATAAAGGAGCAATTTACTCCCAGAAGTTAGTGTAAGAATCCACCTCAATAGAAACAAAACAAAAGAGAAACACTGTGTTACCTTTAAA
Organism: Lutra lutra; assembly: GCF_902655055.1. NCBI lineage: Eukaryota > Metazoa > Chordata > Mammalia > Carnivora > Mustelidae > Lutra > Lutra lutra. Next base: position 172,968,182 of record NC_062280.1, read on the forward strand.
ACTAGCTTTTTTGCTTTTCTGGATACATGCATATCTTCCAACATCTGGGGGGTGGGGAGTCTAGGTTCAGCCAAGATACTTGCACAATTACGTAACAGGATATTGTGTCATAGTCACATTTTGAGCTATTCGTTGAGGGGTTTTGTCCAGATTCTCCAGAGGTTGCATTCTTTACCTCTGGGATACTTGCAGAGTAGAAGCTAGAAACTTTGGTTAAAATCTAACCTCCTCAATTGTTTCAGGTGTCTGGGAGAGAGACAAACACATACCTTTGATGGGGAAAAATAGAAAAGAAGGTAGGCCTTTTCCCTAATCATATTGGTGGATCCACAGAGCATTGCAAATCCTCATACCACCTTTACAAAAAGCCCCGGAAATGTTAATGACCTAAGAGTGAGTAAATTCTCCCAAACATAACAGCTCTCTGCCTCACCAGAAATGAGCACAAATAAAGTAAAGCTTAATGCAGCTGGGCCACCAAACCTGAAAGCTCTCCTTGAGCTGGAAGAGCATGTAGCTCCAAGGCAACCAGTGTGGACGAGTGACCGATGTGGCTGTCATATTGCTTGGGGTCTCTGTTGCACCCTGGGACTGTTGCAGATTCAAGTATATTTAAAGGAAAATAGGAAATTGGCATTTTTTTCTACATCCCACATTGTGAACTGGGATTCACATTTTTCTCAACAGAAGGGTATTGGTAGAATCCCCATTTCACAGCCAAGGAAGCTGAGACCCAGAATGAGATTCAAGATCCTGTATTCTAATATCTCGCAAACAGAAGATGACAGAGCCAGGACTTGCATCCAGATCTGCTTAACCTCAAACATGCGCCCTTTTCAAAATTTCATTTTATTTTAATTCCAGTACAGTTAATATACAGTGTTACATTAGTTTCAGATATACACATGTGCCCTTTTAACCAAAACTGTCTGGTTTTCAGGTTGATCAAAAATTGGGGAAGATAGTAACTAGCCAGTGGAAACACCTGGAAGACATTAACTTTATCAAATGATCCAATTAATACCACAGTATATCAGCGTCATGAACCACTTGATATGATGCACTAAGGAGGAAGCACGAAATTTTCTTTAACATTCTCACTCAAATTACATAGCCTCTGTCCAAACATGAGAACACAGCGGACAAATAAAATGGAAGGACAGTCTATAAAATAAGTGGTCACTGTTTTTCAAGTGTGAAGGTCATGAAAGATAAGGAAAGACTGGGAAACTATTACAGACACGGGGTTAGGTGACACAGCACCTACACGCAATGGAAAACTCTGGGTAGGTTCCTGGGACAGAAAAAAGAACATTAGTGAAACCTGGTGAAATTCAAATGGAAACTGTTGCTTATTTAATAATATCCTACTGATGTTCATACCCTGTTCTTCAGAGTTTTACTGTGAGCATGTAAGATCTTTGCTTGAGGGGGAGCCAAGTGAGGGATCTAAGGGAACTCTTGAACTATGCTACCTCTTTCTAAGTCTAAAATTCTTTTTTAGTTTGCTTTTTTTTTTAAACTGAGAAACAATCTGCATCAGTCATAAGAGGAGGTTTCGGCAGATTTTTTTTATCAGTTCCAAAAACACTTGCTCCAGACATTTGGGGACACCAGAACTGACTCCAAGAACTCATGGGGATAGTATCTTCTGTGCACACAAAAAATGTGGGCATCATTTTCCCCTGAGGGAAAGATGATTATGATACTAAATTCTAGGAGCTGAAGCAATGCTATTGACCAGGCAAAACAAAATAGCCCTTCTAACCCAAGACCTCCTTTATAAACTATAGAAGACATTAGTCTAAAGCAGATATTTAACTGAATGTAGTTAATCTTTTCACACAAATAAGTCATGTACTTCCTTCCTTTATGTGATATTTTATAAATGGAATGCTTCATACTTTATAGATCCCATTAATGGTGACTACCAGACAATTATTTCCATTGTTAAACAATTCAAAGATATGGCTTCTATCTAGAAAATATCTATTTCTGAGTCAAATATGGACTGAGCAAGCACTATGAAGGAAACTAAATCCCTAGTACAGAATATAATGAAATCAGCTCCTTGCCATGGAGACATTGCTTTGGTCACAGGGTAGGTGTGAGGCTAGAGCAGGGAGAGTGGGATACAGGGGTGTGAGGTTACTGTGAGGGCTAGGTAAGAAAGAATAGGGACCCCACCTGCAGCAGTGCTAGGAAGGATAAAGAAAATGCAATGAAATTAATAGGTGAGATCACTAGCAAGAGAACAAGGGTATATGATGGCCCGTATCAAATATTTTCTGAAATGTGCTGGCAAAGAAAAGAGAGAGTTGGAGGGGAGAGAAGTGAATGCAATAGGGATGTATCGAGGAAGAAATGACGTGGGAAGAAAGGTAAGCTGATGGATGAGATAGAGAAAGAAAGTCATTGATTTTATTTAGAAAGGAAAGAAAGAAAGAAAGAAAGAAAGAAAGAAAGAAAGAAAGAAAGAGAAAGAAAGAAAGAGAAAGAAAGAAAAGAAAGACTTACCAAGAATCCTCAATTTCATTAAAGTTTTCTCTAACTTTTAGGAAACTCTGAAGGACCTCTGCAATCCCCACATAACCACCACCATAGTTAATACTGGCTTCAAGCATCATAATATCAATTTTAATACAATTTAGAATTTGACCATTTTTTTTTTTAGAAAATTATTAGGAAATAGTAAGTAAGCAGGAAACAGTGCCATTAGTTTAAACAGTGTAACATTAGTTACAGGATGCTTTTAGGAACTCAGATATACTCAGGCACCAATAAATAAACAAAAGGGTGGGGTTATGCCGATAGACTTGGGTTACACTGTTGCTATAACTCTAGGGAGTGGTCATGAAGCAAAGGACTGGTCATCATCAGAATGGGCGGATTCCATTTGTGTCCACAGTAGAGATGCAGAAAAAAAGAAAGCACATTTACCCACGTCTTTGGAGAAAATATTTACTAAGCCCTGCTATGCATCAGGGGATACTCTGGATTCTGAGGAAATAGTGGGAAATAAGAAGGACGATATCTTTGCTCAAATACACACACACACACACACACACACACACACACAATACAGAGTCTAGGTAGAGGCATCCTGTGGTAGTTACAGGCACAAAATCCAGAGTCTGACTCTCTGGGTTTGAGTCATGGTTCTGCCAATGACTATCCATCTGATCTTGGCCAAGTTCCTTAACTTTTGAGCCTTCTGTTTTCTCATCCGTAAAATGAGGGTAACACGGGGACTAAGTGGGTTAAGTACTTGAACAAAATGCTGTGTTTGTTAAATACATACATGCCTGCATTCATACATCCATAAAGTTGGCCTAGGGTTACATTTACAGGCAATGAGTGAAAGGAAAGTTTACAGGGTATAATGGTTATACTGAATCTTGATGTTTGAATCAGAAACTCTCTAAGAAGAGGGAAGAGTAGACAGAAAAGCTATTTAAAAGCAACTCAGAGTGCTAGGATAACTTCAAGTAATTTGGATTTGATAGGGGCGCAGGGATGTTCCAGGGCCTAGTTTGGTTATGTATCGCTCTGTGAAAAACTACCCCAAGACTAAGTGCTTAAAACCACAGCTTATCATTATCTCTCACGATTATGGAGATTGACTGGCGAGACTGAAGGTTCTCATGCACTTGCAGCAAGATGGTGACTGGGGCTGGATTCATCTGGAGACTCCTTACCTTACAGTCTGGTTCCTGGGCTGGAATGGCTAGAATGGACAGACCCTAGTTAGACATCTCCCTGTCCACATGGTCATTCCACATGGCTAGCTGGGCTTCTCTGACAGAATGGTGGTCTCGGGACAATCATACATTTTATGGCAGTTTCCCATTTAGCTGGAGTTCCAAGAGACAGGAAGTGAAAGCTGTGAATTTCGTAAGGCCTGTCCTTGGAAACTACCCCAGTGAGATTTCCACCCCACTCAGGCTGAAGGAGCTGCAGACCAGTCCAGATATAGGGGAGGGGACATGGGCTCTAGCTTTGACTGGAGAAGGGCCAAAGCACATGTGGCCATTTTTAATCAGCCTTAGTCAGTGAGGAGAGGCAGGGCTCTAGAGTGGAAGGGATGCCTGTATTCAGGAGAGGCTTGTATAACATTCAGTCATGTTTGAAATCTATCTAGTACATAATATTAGAACCATTTTATGTTTTAACTGTGGAAATACCAAATCTCTAGATGTTACAACTGAAGATAACATAAAGGAGATTACCTTATTGCAAAGTGGTAATGAAAACATGAGAACTGTAAGGGAAAGTAGAGAATGATCTACTGCTCTTCAATATTCTGAAAAGTTGTTCTTTCCTTCCAGTTCTGCTTCCCTGCAGAGAAATTCTCTCATGACCACAGAAGGGCCCTAAGGGACAGACAGTTGTGACTGTGACCAGGATGCACTCTGGGGAAGAGGTGAGTTTGGAGTTTACCTAGCATTCAGAATTTCTCACTTAGTTTTATTAAAGAGACCTTTTGGTGTTGGAGAGTTAACCAACCTAGGGAAGGTGGGTGTCAAGTTTTTGATATATCTGCAATACTAGCTCAGAGGAGCTGATCTGATTCTATAGGAATTCCTCAGCCCAGAGTTCTGCGAAGAGTGTAGACACAGTCCACGTTCTGAACACATTTCCGTAAGCATTGACTAACAGTTTCTTCCCTTCGGTGTCTATTTTAAAAATTAGGACCCAAGAATTTAGAAAGTTGACTATAGAAGGACCATTCATATAGTTATGAAACTTAAAGCAATCTGATTTTCATCAACACAATTCCACGTGGGATTGCCACATGTAGGATTTCTGGGCTAAATGGAAGAATTCCTCTTTTATGGGTAGATTCTTAGGTCCTAGGAGTAAGTACATGGTCTGGATAACATGTTTCTTTCTTCACCATAAAAAATGAAACACAGCTCGAAATAGTTTCTTCTAACCATTTTCCCAAACCACGGGGCTTTATTTCACAAACACGTGTATCCTGCTTAATATGTGCCAGGTAGAATTCAAAGTACTTTACAAATAATAACTCATTTTTCCATCATTACTACCCTAGGAGACCATTCCTGTTACCATCATTCCCAGTTTTGCAGGTGAGGCGTAGAGCAGTTAGTAACACAGGTAACGAATGGCAGAGCTGGGAGATGAGCCTGTGCGGTTGGGCTCCGCGTTCACGTTGTCAAACACTGTGGTTGGCTGCTGCCCTTTTCCCCTTACAGCCACTGTTTTAGCCTCTGTGTAATTCTGCTTTTGATACATACTGTTATAGTTATTGTAACTTCCCAGAGAGAAGTAGAAGTCCCTACTTTATTTTTCTACATATCCACAGTGTCTGGTGTTGTGTTTAACAGATAGAAGGGACTCCAGAAATGGATTTGCCTGAATGAATGAAACTAGATTAACAATAGGAGGATAAGTGATTCTCAGACCTTTGGATCTGTCATTTAAAGGACTGTCTTACACATGCTTTACGTCTTCAATCACATTGGGAAGAATTTATATATTTATCCCATTTCTACTTTCTTCTGCATGTTTAAGCAGTCTCATTTTATTGCTCTCGGGAAAGATTCACAGCAAATCTTACAATTCAGATTTGATTCCAAGACAAAGGTTAATTGGCAAAATTTGTGTAAGCATTAAATATTATACACGAATCAGAAGGTCGGTTGTTATTTCTGAGTCAGATAGCTCTTATAGGGAGATTTTTAAAGGAAATGACATTTTGTGCATTAATGGTTTTTAGCCCTTTTGAGAAAAAAAAATTTTTTTTTTCAAACACTGGTAGGTTAATCAGAATTCATTTCTGTAAACTATAAATTCCTAGGTATACAATCTAATTGAGGACATTGTTGACAAAATGCCTATATGATAAGTACTATCACTGAATATACATCACTTGCCAATATATCATAGATATTTGAAAATGTATAGAATTCAACAAATATTGTTTATTTTATTAATTTCTTTGCTAACTTTTTATAATAATGACAAGTTTTACAATAGAAAGAGCTATACTTTAATCACTGAACTATGTACATTCAATTTTAAGACAAGCCTCTTGACAAATAGAGACATTTAAGAAAAGTTATTTTTCCCTAAATGAGAGGATAATTTTGTGAGAATGTTATAATTGTGATCTTGATTTCTCAAGTTTATTGATTCAAATTCTTGATTAAAACAATCCAGCCATTTTTTTCTATTGAAAACAAGACACACGGACACAAACATATACAAATATGTTTTTATATATGTATTCAAATATATATGATACTTATAATATTCGAAAACTCTTTCCTCTGAAAATTTATAGTTACAAATGCTCTGTTTTAAATCTTTTCTGAAAATGAATTTATTTAAAATGTGAATCATACTACATGATTCATATATATGAGATATTTCTTGTGCTTCTTATAAAAAATGAAACAAGACCTTTTCTTCACAAAAATCAAACTCAGAGATTCTAAGAAAGTAAACACATGAAAGGATAGACAATTTCAATATTGTTTTAATAAAAGCATGCTTTTCTTATTAAAGTTTTGGGATGGATTTAAGATGCATAAAACACAAACCAGAGATACTGTAACTGGGACGCAACTTGGGGATTTAATAAAACTGTAGACTTAAAGCCTCCATCCCATGTTACAATGATGTTATCTGATTTCCTAAGTGTAGCTATTAGTCTGGCTTGTCAGCTGTCTCCACTGGACCAAGAAAAGACCAAACTTTACCTCACTGAGAAGTGAAGTAAATAGACGTAAGGGCTTGAAGGGGGGCAGGGACAGCTGTGTTGGGGGCAGCAGGGAATATGCCAGATGGAGTTGTCAAATGTGACAAAATAGTATTGTTATTTCATCTTTTCCTTAGACCAGTAACCCTATCTGTTACAGAGGTTCTGACAGGAACGGAGGCACATCAGCTGGTGCTGAGTGAAGTTGGATAGTTAGATACTAAAAACAGCAGAGAAAGGTATATTTAAAAGGCCAGAGACTTCAGGTTACACTGAGAAGTCAGTAGCCATGTATTTGACAGCTAAAGTCCTCCAGCAGAGGGGGGTCTGGGTGGCTCAGTCAGTTAAGGGTCTGCCTTCAGCTCAGGTCGAGCAATTTGCTCAGAGGGAGCCTGCTTCTCCCCTGCCTGCCACTCCCCAGCTTGTCCTAAAGCACTCGCTCTCTCTCTCTCTGACAAATATATAAATAAAATCTTAAAAAAAAAAATTCTCTAATAGAAGACTTACATGTCTTACTGAAAATGCACACCTTAAGGAAAGATCATATATACAATCACTTGTTTTCCTATTATCTAATCCTAAGATTTCCTGTTTCCAGGTTTGAGGCAAACCTTTGCCATACCAATGAGAAAACCCAGCTCCTACTTATCTTATGTTTACTTTCCTTAACTTTTCTAAAGACACCAGGATGGGGATAGGACCCATTTTTTTAAAAAAGATTTTATTTATTTATTTAAGAGAGAGAGAGAGTCAGAGATAGCGACAGAGGGCATGAATGGAGAGAAAGGGAGCTGAGCCCGCCATCACTAAGCAGGGAGCCTGATGCGGGATTTGACCCCAGGACCCTGGGATCAGGACCTGAGCTGAAGGCAGATGCTTAACTGACTGAGCCAACCTGGCACCCCAGGATAGAACTTATTTATGGAATAAGAGAGTGGAAGAGGTCTTAGAGATCATGAAATCAATCTTCCCTTTCTGTCTTTCAAGGTAGAGAGCAGGTGAGTCCTAGAGCAGTTAAGAGAGTTCTCCAGAGCACGTGGGTCTTTAAGGCCTCGTTCATACCAAACGCAGAGGTGAAATCCCCAATGCCTAGTATAATCTTTGGATTAACACGCATACAATAAAGCGATTGCTGCAAAGTTATCGCAGCAGCAAGGAGAATATTATTCCTCTTTGAGGGAATGATTAAACAACTTGAGTTGACCATCCTCTGCATTTCCACAATACTTACGCTATTAACTCAATTTTTTTTCAGTTTTTGGCATATGAATCCAGTCACTGTTCCTGTTTTTCAGTCATGGACTGTATGTAACTTCTCACTTGAGTAATCGAATAAATGGAAGGCTCGAGAGGTTGCATGACTTTTTCAAGTGCACGTACTTCCAAGCTGACCCCAGAGAACCAAGTGCTCTCTGCACATTTCTCCCAAAACACATTTTGTTCAGAGACTTCTTAAATCCAAGGAACACTGGACTTGGGAGTCATGCACGAGAGGACAGCTGGAGGCCAAGGCCATAACGCACAGCATCTTTCTCTCTGCTCCAGGAGCACCAAGGCTTCAGAAGTTTAGGAGAGGACAAACTTAGAGGGGCCCTTCCAGAGCCAAGGGTTTGACTGCTGTTGATAATGCACGAGTTAGGACAATGCCTGGTGCCAGGATGTTTTGCCAAAAGGCCATGTTGTTGCACAGCACGAAGCCTAAAGGTTGTTTTGGAAGTCCCCAGGCTTATTTCAGAATAGTAGATGGTCTGTGTAAAGAGAATAAAATGAAATGGTTTTTTTTTTTTAATCAAAGATAAAAATGTAAGGGTTTGTGTATTGAAATAGCCTCTGAGCAGGAATCCATAAGCTCATTTCTCTGGTTTTAAAGCAAGAAGTACCCCGCAGAATCTTTCAACCCAGTGCCAGAAGCTGACGTGGAACGGCAGTGAATGTAGCCAACTACGGCAGAGGAGGAGGAGTCCCACGGGTCACAGGTACTTAGCATTTAAGTTACTTCTGCAGAGGATGGCCGGTAAGCAATTTGTTTGCTATACACACTGGTCAACACAAATGCATTAGCTCACAGGAAGTCCATGCTGCTAGATCAGAAGATTCCAGCCTTCCAAGACCTGAAACAGTAATATGTGATGAGTCATACTAACTTATTATAGTTTTAGGGCCCAGGTACTTCGTGAGCATGAAGTATCGTATCATGAACCCTAAGAATTTGCAAGATTCTGTCTCAAGCTTGTGCTATAGTACATCTTGCCACCATTGACGTAGGCATGCACTCTTCTGCCTGGGGCATTAGATGTCTAATTTGATCAAATTCAGAACCTATAATTTGAATCCAAGCCAAACCACAATTGAATCATAAAATTTCCAAATCTGCCACCATCTTGGAAATAGCAAATGCTGGAAGGGGAGAAGGAAATGACTATACAGGGAATCAATGGAGCCTGTTTTAATGAATTTTGCATCTGGTCCCTATGTGAGGCCATCAATCCATTAGATATAATTTAAACATCTTGATTAACATTTCACTACCTTACATGACTGCTGGGAAGAAAAATGTGTCTCCATGCACCATGCATACCAAAATACCCTAAAGTCCTTTTAAGTTTCGAGGAGCTAAATATAGCGCTCTCAGGCCACTTAGACGGTGTCTGAAGTCTGCTTGATGTTAAGCTAAAAAATAAACCTAAAAAAAAGGGATGTTTTTATATGCTCAGATATTAGGACCCACTAGAAGCAAGGACTGCTTTGGCAATCACTGACGGACCTCCCCGGTGTCTGAGGAATTGTACACTCCTTTCTAAATCCTTTCGGAAATTGCCAGTTTGATAGAATAACATTGCAGGAAACCACTCAAATTGAACATATTTGTTGTTTTATGTTCTGCCAAGCAAATGTCAGAACAATGCCAAGAGACCAGAGTGGATCAAAATTGGAGGGGGCAGGAGGAGAGGTGAAGGGAGGGAGCCAGGAGCAAAAGAGACAATGAGATTAGAATAAAAGGTTATTTTAATGTGGAATTTTAAACCCTTAAAGCAAACTCTTGCTTTTGAGAATTAAAAGCAAAAGAGATTGTGTCTTCTCAACTATCTTGTGGTCAAGAGCATGACGTCCAATCTGAGAATTTTTGTTGTAGAATTTCATTATTGTGTTCCATCATTTTCTGGAAAATCGCTATCCATTGGTCAGTATCTTGCCAACAATGAAGACTAAATTGAAGGCTGACTTTGGAGAACTCGTTAATGGAGCCCATTCTTCCGGTTTTATGCCATTTATCTTGAATATGAAGCTCCTTTACTACTGGGACTTTTCTTTTTCGCTTTGCATTTTTCAATTACACAGCATGTCATATAAATCATCTTAATTAATTAGGAACAACAATTTGCCATAATCATTTCTTCGGTCTCATGTTTGAAGTCCCAGGGAGGCTTTCATTTCTCCTAAGTCTGACAGTGTAATAGAACTTACTAGTAGTGATTCTGAGTACTCCTGCAGGAATTTATTTTTCCAAAAAGATCAGTTTGGGGAAAGGCTACATGAATGACTGTGTTAGCTTTGCCTCTTTCTTTCTTTTTTTTTTTTGTAAGTGGCTGACTCATAAATTAGGAAATTAGGAGCCTGATTCTCTCTCCCTGGCTTTGGATGGTTTCCTAATGAGCAGAAGGACTGTTTTATTTATTTATTTACTAACCAATGTGGATTCAAACCCTCAACAGCCCTGTAACACCTTAGTGACTGTGGTATAACAGTGTGGCAGATACACAGTGTTGGTCTGGTTACCAGGAAAACCTTTTTGCCACATCTCCACTCAGGCATTGAACCCAGGGCCAAACATATGCTCTCTTTTTGCCACGTTATCATTACATTTTAGCACATAGGATAAATTTGATGCTGAGTAAAGTCGAATGCTGCTAGAAAGTAAATAAATCTACTTTCTTTTCCACAGCAGTTAAAGAAACAAAACAAAACAACCATAGCTTCCTTTCTAAAATATCACGGCACGTTTGTTTGGGCAGCCACCAAATAGTGAAAACTGTATCTTATTTTCAAATGTGTAATAATAAACCCAGTAAATTGTTTAAAAGTCATAATTTGGATTAGGGACATAGTCTTTGGACAGTATTAATACCTGATCTTAGTGACATATTCATCTAATTGCTCTAAAATTGGAGATTTTATTGAGATATGCATGACAAAATATTTTGTGTTCTTTAAGGGTCGCTATGGTTCGGTTTGATGGTAGGTAGTAATTTTACTTAGTAGGTACAAATGGGTGTGTGTAAAAAGTGAAGGGAGTTGTCCAGTGTCACACACACACACACACACACACACACGAAGTTATACCACTGGGCTAAAGAACATCTAGAACTTACTGTCAAAGCACTGCTAAATAAACACACGCTTGTGATCTCGTTTTCTTTTTTTCTTCTGCATTCATGTGATTGCTTCATCAAAGTAGCAAGAGAATAAGGGAATCATTTGCTGCTTTCACAGGCCTTCAGCCGGAGGGAGTAAAGTGATAATTGCACACAGCTTACATAAAGAGTCAGTCCAGTCTTCCTGGTAGGCAGAGTAGGTGCACACATATGTTGTGTGATTTGAGAGAGACAGGAAGTTTCTCCTCTTATGTATCCCCTGGGCTGCCTGTGTTGAGGTTAGACAGCTTCTACAAAGGGCAAGCTCTCTTCACGCGGTTCTCTAAGGCTCACAGGGCACGGTACCTAGGGGGGCACTCCCGCCTCGCCACAACCACTCCGCCTTTGTCTGGCTTTGTTTCCCCACTGCCTCCCTCAGGTTCCCATCCTTAAAAGTCTTCTGCAATGCCCTAGCTGTGACCTTCAGCAAGAATGAGCTTTACATTTTTAAATAGTTGGGAAAAGGACCAAAAAATAAACACTTCATGATATATGAAAAGTAAAAGAAATTCTAAGTTCAGTGCCCATAAATAAAGTCTTTTGTTTACACACTGTCTATGGCCACGTTTGCTATGTAATGACAGAGTCGAGTAGTTACAATATTCTGTGTGGCACCAAAGCCTAAAATACTTACCATCTGGCCCTTTACAAAAAAGAAATTGGCAGACCCCTGCCCTAGACTTCGCAATCAAGTAAACTCGTGCCCTTAAGTGCTCATAGCACCATGATGGCTAACTGTGTATCTTCACTAGAGTTTAAGCTTCATGGGGCAAGTGTATTTGCTCAGTAGATCTCCAGCACCTACAAGAGAATGCCAGAGCGAACAGTAAGTGCTCAATAACGAGATGTCAAATTAACCCTACCTAAGAATGTTTTAAAAATGACTTTGTAAATAATATGATTCATAATGAATTACTCCTTTATCAGTCAGTTAAAAATTATTTTTCAGGTAGTTCTGTTCCTGGTTAAAACAAACGAGCAGCAAATCAACCAACCAACCTTAGATAAGAAGGCAGGCAGTTAATTAAGAAGGAGTCATTACCTAGAATGAATCTATATTATTTCTTAGCAATGACCAAGTAGAACAGGGTTCATATTAGGTACAGGATTTTTAAAAAATTTATTCCAATCATCCCTTTTTGAGGATTGAAGGAAGAACTAGAATTTAGTGTTAGCATGTATTTCTAGCTATCTGGGAAAGTCTTCTAATAAAAATATCATTTTAGTCCTTAATAACAACGGAGATTGCAACTTTTCTAGATTCATTGGTATTAAGACACAGAAAGAAGTTGCATGTGATCTGTAGCTGACTTGTAGAGATGGTTACGTGGCCACAAACCGTAAAACCCAAAGGTACTAGGTATTAACTGTGTTAGTTTGCAAAGGCTACAGTAACCCAGACCAGGTGGTTTCAATACCAGAAATCTATTTTCTTATAGTTCTAGAGGCTAGATATCTGAGATTAGGGTGTGGCAGGGTCAGTTTCTTCTCAGGCCTCTCTCCTCACCATGTAGTTGGCCAATTCCCTGTGTCCTCACATAGCCATTCATCTGCGTGTGTGTCCCACTCTCCTCTTCTTACAACACTGGTCATATTGGAATTGGACCCCCAACCCAATGACACTTAATCTTAACTACCTCTTTAATGACCTCTCTCCAAATACAGTCACATTCTGGCATTCTGGGGGTTAAGACTTCAGCATATGAATTTGAGGGGCACACAACTGAGCCCATAATACCAACCAAAATGTTCAAGAAAATCTTCATCCACAGGTTTTTGTCGAGCCCAGGAAAGAGCACCCAGTAAATAACGCCCAAATTCTACCCCTTGGGACAACAATCTTTCTAGTAAAGAAAAAATATATCTTGGACTTTAATGTGCAATGCAAAAATCTCTGTTCACTAATTCAAGTTTATAAATTTTTTTCGTATTTGTCCTCCTTGCTCAAGTAATTGATTTTCTCATAAGCGGTATCTTAGTAATGTAATGAGAGCCTATCAACAGGCCCAGTATCGTATCATTTTCAAGTATCTAAGCAACTTTCGTGCTTCAGTGAGATATTTTGCTTTAGTAATTTCAGTCATCCTTCATCATTACATATTTTAATGAGATGGTCATGTGAGGTTTCTGTAAGGTGGTGATGAGGAGAGGGATTTCCTGAATAACACTTGACTGTGGGACCTTACTCTCATCGGCATTAGCCCTTTGCAATGTAGATATTTGTCCCCAGAGAATGACTTTTCTTTTTTTTTTTTTTTTTTTTCCCCTCCCTGCTCTTCAATCCCTGGGGCTTGGGTATGACTGGGACTAAATACTGTCATATAAACTCAAAACATTCTGAACAACTTTTAACTTGCTAGAATTGTTGCCATAAAGTTTACATTGATCCCGGGAAGGGAACCTACCTGTAGCCCAAAGTTTGTGGTCATTTTAAAAGAATAGTATAGCTAAACTTCAAACCTCTATCTAATTAGATCCTTTCCAAACCTTGAGATTTAAAGCTTTCTTCTATCTCCTTTCTTAAATTAAAAAAAAAAAAAAATCTGCATTTCTTCTCTGTCTTTGAATCTCTCTTCTCAGTTTTGGAGACCTAAAATAGTTTGTAGAGGGAAGAATTCTGAAGTGTAGATGTTTGGGCAGGCCTCTAAGATGGACACATTTTCCATTATACCCAGAAGCCACCCATCAGTGTGTCAATTGTCAAATGCTTTCTTCCTTCCTCTTTCCTGTCCTCTTCCTTCTCATCTTCCTTTTAAGATATATATATATATTTTTATTTGACAGACAGAGATCACAAGTAGGCAGAGAGGCAGGCAGAGAAAGAGGGGGAAGCAGGCTCCCCGCTAAGCAGAAAGCCCGATGCGGGGCTCGATCCCAGGACCCCAGGATCACGACCCGAGCCAAAGGCAGAGGCTTTAACCTACTGAGCCACCCAGGCGCCCCCCCATTCTTCTTTTAAACAAATTTGTGTTTTTCTAAGAACCCATGTTTCTTATTTCAGACAATTGTTATTATATTTACTGATTCTAATATGTCATTAAAATCCATGAAAAGAAAAATTAGGAGTAGGATATGCATGAGTACGTGCATGGCTGGTGTACAGACCATATTGGAATTGTGAAAATTAATGACAATGAAGGGTTTGGGATGGGCCTTGAACTCCGTGGGTTTTGGGTTTGGGGTTTTGTTTCGTTTTGTTTTATTTTGTTTTGAATGAGACAGCTCTAACTCAAATATGACAAAACATGGTTATCTGTTCAATATGTGTGCCTATGATATTATGTACTACTCTCTATACTTGAGTTCTTTAGAGCATGAGAGTTGAATTGCATTCTTCATGCTTTTCTCTTGACTTTGGGCTGTCTCTACAATCTGTCCTTCCGTGCTGTTGACTGGAGCATCGTTCTCCATTACTGCTGGACTGAATGAGTGGTCAGTCTATTTGGGCTTTTCTGGGAGTTGTATTTTTTTTTCCAGTCATCAATAATTCTGCCAATGATAACATTGTGTCTTTAAATAGAGAGAGACGAGTTTGCCAGCAGTGACATGGTGGCTCTGGTGAAGGCAGATGAGGTGACTATGTCTCCCCAAGTCAGGACTGGTCACCAATAGTTATCTTCAGTTCTCAGGGTGAATCATGAAGGCTTTCTAATATTGACTCAAGAATAATCCTGCTTTGTTACACAGTATTTGAGATGTAAACTGTTAGCATGAAGTTCCTTCCACAACAAACATTCCTCCCTCCAGTACCTACAAAAGGCCTTCCTTTGTGGCCTTAAATGGAACCTTCCTTTCAGTCTTTGGTTCTAGACGCGTCACTCTGAACAACCATCTGTGCCCTCTCTTCTCCCCTAATTGCAATGAGTATTCTTTCCTTGATAAAAGTCTGAAGTATTTTGTTAACTTATGCCTAACACAACTACAATTCTATAAGTGGATGCCAATGATTAGACAAGAAGCGTAGACTTTTTTTTTAATAAGTCGGGCATTTTCTTAATTAGCAATGGAGAAAGGCTCTAGGTTTTACCACTTGGGCTTAGCACCCTGAACTCTAATTGGCTGATATTCTTAGAGTTATATTCTAAATCTTTTATAATTATTTTAAATACTGGAGGTAGGTACCTGGAAATTTTTGTTTATTGATAGATTCAATGTCATAAGTCTAAGTGTTCTTTATTAAATAACCATCAATATTTCTTTGCTTTGTTCACTTTGTATTGAAAATACATGTCATCTTAGGATATTTAACATACAAAATTTACTTCAAATTTTCAAATATCTCTGGGGCGCCTGGGTGATTCAGTTGTTAAGTGGTTGCCTTCGACTCAGGTCATGATCCCAGGGTCTTGGGATCAAGCCCTGCATCGGGCTCCCTGCTCAGCGGGAAGCCTGCTTCTCCCTCTCCCACTCCCCCCGTGCTTGTGTTCCCTCTCTGGCTGTGTCTCTCTCTGCCAGATCAATAAATAAAATTAAAAATAAAATAAAATAAAATTTTAAATATTTCAAATAAGATTAAGATAGAAGTACTATTAGAAGACATGGTCTAAAAATAGAATTTAGGGTTTTGTTAGTGGGTAAGTTTAAGTTGTATACATGCAATGTTAAGCATTAAAAGTCAGTGAGTGATCAGGTAGTATAATTTATTTATCTGGAAGTTTTTAATTCAGATGGTAATTCTAGAATAAATTTTTCTTTTTGTTGGGAAATCAGAAGATCAATTGTGAAGAAAATATACACTTTTAAACAGTTCTTTTCAAAAAGCATAAAGTAAAAGAAAGTAATAATACAGATTTTATTATTGTGTTTTAAAATATTGACTCATGTGTAGTTAAATCTTATTTTTTCTGAATCAGTCCTCTTGATAGTCTGGCATTAGGATTTGCAACAAAGACTTTAAATTTGTTTTGCTTTTAATGGATAGGAACATGGAAACTGAAATAAAAGCTTTTCTTCAAAGTCCTCGAAGCATGAAACCATAACAGAATTCAATTATACTGAACACTCTCTCAGCGCTGATTTATAGGAGCTTACGTTTGTTCAGTTTATAAAATTGTATTTTGGTGAGCTGGAGTTGTCCCAAAGACTTTTCAAAATTCATGTCCTTAGTCACATGATTGATATTTCACTTAAATGACCTCTTAGTGTTTTTAATCATATAAGTAATTGACACAAGCCTGTCTTATCTACAAGATACAGTCCTTTCCAGTACTCTTCCATCTCGTGCATCTAAAATACACTAATCAATCAGTCAAGTAAAGTCACCTTTATTTTGCTTTTTCTATTGAATTTCAAAATTATGACATACTAGGAAAAATTAACTCTAAAAATACCTTTAACAGATACTTGTAAACTCACTACTTGGCTTTAACAAATTTTAATGTTTAAAAATATTTGCTTCTGGAGCACCTGGGTGACTCAGTTGGTCAAGCATCTACCTTCGGCTCAGGTCATGATCCCAGGGCCCTGGAATAGAGTTCTGCCTTGGGTTCCCTGCTTAATGGGGAGCCTGCTTCTCACTCTCCCACTCCTTTTGCTTGTGCTTGCTCTCTCTCTCACTTTATCAAATAAATAAATAAAATCTTTTTAAAAAATAAAGTAAAATAAAAATAAAATTTAAAATATTTGCTACGGACCAGGGTTCTGATTCTCATGTTTGTTCTGGGGCTTTATTATGTAGTTAGATATATCTAAAAGCAATGTTTTGGAAATTTTAAAAATTTTATATAAATACATTTGCATTGTGGCCTATTTTTTAATGTCCATTTGATAGATACAGCTCTCATTTATTTGTCCCCATTTTGTAATCCTGCACTTATTTATATAGTACTATCTAATTTATTCTATTATTGATGAACATTTAAGTAATGTATAATTTTGTGATTAAATCAATATCATTGTAAAACTTATTTGTACCTATCTGTTTTGTATCAATTTTGGGGGTTTGGGGGGCAGCGGTGTAGTGGAGAGTCCTATTCCTAGAAGTGGAATTTAAGAGAGATGTATATGTGGAGATTTTATATATATATATATATATATATATATGTATATACATATATATATATGTATTTATGTATATACCCTTGTCAAATTCTTTCCAAAGTAATTGTAACAGTTTCCATTCTAAGCAGTAAACTTTCAAGATTACCATTTCCAAATATTTTTGACAGCATCTGATACTGGCAAGTTTAACATGTTGCCATTAGAAAATTTGCGTATTTTTATTACTTTCCTATGTATTGACCTGATTACTTATGACTTTTGAATATACATATTCTCTCTCTTTTTTTTCCTCCTTTCCATATATAATCCAACTTTTTATTTATATGAATTATATCTATTCAGAACTTTGTTCATTTTATCTTTTTTGGTTGTTTTATGTATTCCTTATATATTCAATATATGAATTCCTTTTTCATTTTTAGAATTATTTTTTCACAATTTTTATTTTTACACTTTACTGGTAGTTTGAATTTTTCTTTCAGTGCTATCAAAGTTATTAATACTTTCCGCTGATCTTTGTGCTTTTGTGAGTTTGGTGTCTTGGAAAGCTTTTCCTAGCCCAACATTATATTCAATATTATCCTATATTTTCTTCTAAAAGATTTAAGTTTAGCTTTTCACATTCATAGGTTAAATTCACTTGGAACTTATTTTTTATACAATGTGAAGTAGTATTTTACTTTACATTTTTCCACATAGAAAAATAATGTCCTAGTCCTGTTTATTGAAAAGTTTCCAGTGACTATTAATGCCATGTCTGCCATATATGCCTACTTGTATGGGCCTGTGTCTGAGTATTCAAAGGGTAGCTGCTATCAGACTGTCTGCTTAGGTCCTCAACATGACTGAGATTTAATAATTAATTTTCAGATCTTGGTTTGTGGCTCTAATTTTTTTATTACTTTTTTAAAAGGTTTCATTTATTTATTTGACAAAGATCACAAATAGGCAGAGAGCCAGGCAGAGAGAGAGGGAGAGGGAAGCAGGCTCCCTGCTGAGCTGAGAGCCCGATGCGGGACTCGATTCCAGGACCCTGAGACCATGACCTGAGCCGAAGGCAGCGGCTTAACCCACTGAGCTACCCAGGTGCCCCAAAGTAGGCAGAGAGGCAGGCAGATAGGGGTGGGGTGGGGTGGGGGGGAAGCAGGCTCTCTGCGGAGCAGAGAGCCCGATGCGGGGCTTGATCCTAGGACCGTGAGAACATGACCTGAGCCGAAGGCAGAGGCTTAACCCGCTGAGCCACCCAGGCGCCCCGGGTTTGTGGCTCTATTGCTTGGTGTTGACATCCTCATGTGCTTTTCCATTCCAGTGTGCTCTGTTTCAGATCAGTTTTGTCCATGTCATTCCTGAGCTTAGTTAAATTTCTTAATTTTTTTCTTTCATAGTTTTGTTCATTAATGTGAGTCAGAAATCTTATATTTATTGTTTAAACCCAAATTATGATTACTTGAGGTTGATCCCAGGTGAGCATTGTCATATATTACACCCAGCTTTTTCTGTAAGAGTATCTAAAAAATGCCCAGGAATGCCACCCCTTTACTCCCTACTTCCCCTCACCCCCGCCTCACCCTGATCTTACTCCTACACATTCCTCCTGTGGCATCAGCATTTTGCTGGACGTGCTGTTCTCTGCTGATGACTGCCATGGTCCTCACTACCCTTTGGGGGAAGGGACAAAATGCTTTCCCTACTGAGCATGCTCAGTTTCTCATTGCATAGCCAAGAGTTACCAATCAGTCATGGTTAATGATACTCTGCAGAAGTTTTCAAGAGAAAGAAAGAGACCTTTGCAAGTCTGCGATCATGGCTTGGGATCTCTCTCTCTCTCTTTTTCCTTTTAGAGAAGGTGGAAAGGGGAAGGGCAGAGGGAGACAGAGAACCTTAAGCAGCACTTAAGCAGTGCAGAGCCTAACTTGGGACTCAGTCTCACAATCTTGAGATCATGACCTGAGCCAAAATCAAGTCAGAAGTTTAACAGACTGAGCCACCCAGGTGCCCCATTATGATTACTTTTCAGGCACTTCTCTGCCTCACTCTGGGTCTAATGAGGGCTGCCTTACTCTCCACCATACAGGTGTTCTGCTTATCTCCATCCCATGAAATTGAAAATAGGGGCTCTGATGCCTAGGAAGAGGAGAAATTTGCAATCCAGGCTTGTCCCCTTAATTTTGTCTTCCTGATCCTAAGCTGACTGTCTTCTGGGATGATGGTGTTCAGTAACCTGCTGCACTTGAAACTGTGTAAGTTTCCATTTGCTGTTGTAACAAACTACCACAAAGTTAGTGGCTTAAAAGAACACAAATGTATTACATTACAGTGGTGAGGGTCGTAAGTCCAAAATGATTCTCAATCAGCTAAGATCAAGGCATTGGCAGGCTGCCCTGCTTCTAGAGTCTCTAGCAGAAAATTGGTTCCCATGTCCTTTCCAGCTTCTAGAAGTTACCCGCATTCCTCAGCTTGCCGTCCCTTCCTCCGCGTCCAAAGCCTGCAGCGGTGGGTGGGGTCTGTCTCATGTCACACTGCCCTCCACGGCTTCCATTGTCACATCTCCTTTGGTTCTCCCGGAGTCCTATAATTTCATCGGATCCACCCTGACCATCCAGCACAGTTTCCTTATTTTCAGGTCGGCTGATTAGCAACCTTAATTTCTCCCTCATCACGTAACAAAACATATTCATGGGCTCTGGAGAGTCAGGCCTGGACCTCTTTGGGAGCCATTATTTCACCCATCACAGAGACATACCCTATTCTATGCCTAGGTTTATAAAAACTATAAAAAGGCATGAGAATATAATGATTTAATCTCAGTACATTTACCAAATTGTATGTTATTTGTCTTAACTATCTTTACATGTGAGAGATCCCTAGGGCTGTCCAGGGTGGGCTGAGTAAATGTCCATCTACCCTCTACAACACATGGCTATAAGATGAAGGGAACCTCAGGTCATTATGTCTTTCAGATTTCAGGGTCTCCTCATCTGTCATCAGTAGGTAGCTGCTTTGGCAAGGAAAGATAGACATACCTCCTGACAGTAAGACATGGTATACATGTACAAGCAATCTAGACCCACTTTTAGGAAAGGAAAGACGATCACAAATAAGATTTGCAGGGACTGCAATTCCTAACAACACACCCAGTCTAGAACTCTAAACTGAACAACCCAGCCATTATGTTTGTAGGATATATATTTGATTTAATTCTTTGCACTTACCTCTTTCCCGAAGCTATGAGTGGTTCCTTGCTCTTTCTCCCTCTCCCACTAAACCCTCCGCTTCCAATGTTATGCTTTTTTAC
Source organism: Lutra lutra (assembly GCF_902655055.1). NCBI lineage: Eukaryota > Metazoa > Chordata > Mammalia > Carnivora > Mustelidae > Lutra > Lutra lutra. The sequence continues at coordinate 172,988,616 of NC_062280.1, forward strand.
AGAACAATGAAAAAATCTCTCCCAAAATGAAACTTAAGTCTTCATTTTAGGAGACAGAAGACAACTTACTTTTAAATGACAGTGTTTTTGTATGTGTGTCTGTGTTTAAAAATTATTGAGATGCTATTTACAGCGTACCCAGTACACACATGTAGTTGTCTTGCTATCTGTAGCTTTGCTGTCCATATATGATAGACTTCTAAGACTTCCGAAATTTTAAAGTATTTGCTTTCATTATCTAAGTCCAGACCTTATGCTCTGAACATGTCATCTTTTTCTAGCCTATCTTACGTTTCTTTACCTTACATATTGCTAAACAGAACTTGCCAGCGAGGTGACATAATCTCTGTCCTCCTCATCTAAAACCCCGTCTATCTAGTCTCTCCTCAAGGTTGCGTAAGCTTCTTCTACACCCTACAAGGTTTCTCTCCCACTTCCAGCTTATCCTCAGGCCAGCTCATTTTGCTCGTTTAAGGTATTTTTTCCCTTCCCAGCCTGAGCTATCATCTTTTGTCATATTAAAACCAATACTAGGAATACGTACTGAGAATACATTTGATCTAGCTGCCTTTCTTTTTACCTCCCACAGAAACTATTAAAGAACAGTTTATCTCAATTGCCTAAAAATATAAATTGCATGAGGGCAAGGACTGCATCTTTTTTACATTCTGTAACCTCAAACCATTGTGTATAGAAAATGTTGAAGTGTTCAATTAACAAATGAATCAAAGCACTACCATTTCTTCCTTAAATGTCACATATTTTTACCCAACTAAAAATATTTTTCTGTGGTCTTGGCATTTTGCATGTGACATGGCATCTGCTCTAAAAGTAACAATAGAATTATAACAGACCTCTCAAGTGCTATTTTCAGTAAACTATTTTGTCACTGTAAAATCTTTTGTTAAAATGCGAGAAAAGATAATTATTCTTTTTTTTTTCTTAATACCATTGTGAATAAAAATGCAGTGTACTTACAATAGAAAAATCATCATTGAACTGTCTAATGAGGTTGATGTGGAGGAGTTTTATAATATGTTAATCCTCTTGGGACCACTTCATTCATATATATAATATATATCTTATATGAAATATATGTAATATATTAAATATATATTATATATGTAATATATTAAATATATACATATACATATATATATATATATATATTTTTTTTTTTTTTGCCCAAGTTATTTCTGCCTCAATAACTTAAGCATTAGTACTCTGACCATAATCTGTCCCTCAGTGTTTTCTTTTAAGGGGGACAAATAGAAAATCACTTCCTTTCCTGTATAAATAGAAACTTGGCACTGCAGATATATCTGAATAACAGATTACCTAAACTGCCCCGGGAAGCCTGGCACAGCAGAATCAGACCCAGGGACAGACAGTGACATTTGCTCAGATTTTACCAGGTTAAAATCAGGCCCCCAAGTATTTTAGCATTTCAGTTGCAGATCATCAGATTCCGTAAAATCAAACAACGAAAAGTGACCAACTTCATTTGTATATGATGCCAAAGAAATGCCTGGATTGCTTTTACTCCTATAAAACTAATGGGTTGGTTAATTAATTAGCAGGTGCTTGCCAAACTGTAGAAACAGAATACCGTTGATCCCAGAATTATGATTATAGAGATAAGAAAAGTAAATAGAAAATAAATTAATTAAACAGGGTAATTATGTGTTTAAAAACAGTGATGGAAAAGCAATCGATTTTTTTTAAAGATTTTATTTATTTATTTGACAGAGATCACAAGTAGGCAGAGAGGCAAGCAGAGAGAGAGAGGAGGAAGCAGGCTCCCCGCTGAGCAGGGAGCCCGATGCAGGGCTCGATCCCAGGACCCTGGAATCATGCATGACCTGGGCTGGGAAGGCAGAGGCTTTAACCCACGGAGCCACCCAGGCACCCCAAGCAATCAATTTCTTAACCTGAGTCCTAAGGATGTGTCAGTATCAGTCAAGTTTGCCATACAAGTCTTCAGTTTCTAGTTTACAAAATATTTCATGCCTCCTCCAATTTTTCTCTTTTTAAACAGTTAAACTAGAGGTAAGAATCAATAATTCTCATTTTCTTTATTTCAAAATGATAACATCTCTCCTTTGATTTATGTAGAAGTTGTCTTCCTAAAGTGTTATACACTAAAGCTGTGTATTTTTATTGTAATTTTTGTCCGTTTTTCATCTTTAAAATCCATGCAAATGTTTCACTCTGTTCCATATATTATGAATATATGTGAAATATTTGTGAAAATACTGGTTTTCCCTCAAACTTCAAGTAAATTTGATTCTCCAGGAGCATGCCTTTATGCTGTGATCTTGTCTTCCACCGTCTTAATCTGGGGCAGGTGTCCCCTGGATGGGCTCTTTCTCAGCAGAGCCCTCAGCCTGGAGCCTTCTCTGTCATGCGAGGGGGCAGGGGAGTTGGGGGTGGCAGCCAAAGTTTGACTGCCTTTGGAAAATGGAGCCGTGGTAGAGAAGGAAGCTGTCGTTGGTTTTCTAATAAAAGGTTTGTGGATTTCCTTTGGTATATTCAACAGATAATTAAAATGATCATTCATACACAAAACAAATTCTTGATTTGCCCATCCTTTCAAAAATCTTCTCACCTAGATTTCTCTGAGTCAGTAGAACTATTCAAACCTGACTGTCTCTCTTCCCCTGACACCCCACATCCACTCCATCTGCAGAGACTGTCATCTCTGCCTCCTACACCCACCCCCTTCTCACTAGCCTCTCCCAGCAACCTGAAATACATTTCCTCCTCCCTGCGCTCCAGTCCATCTCCAACAGTCTTCCTCAGATAAGGCTTCGCTGGTTGTTTCTCTGAAGAAGGGCCTGCACTTTATCTTTTTCTATGCTCTTACCTTTATTGCTTTTCCTTGATGATAAACAGCTTCCTGATTCATCTCTTTGTTCCCACTTTTACCCCCTTATAAAACGTTGTCTTCTTAGCTTCAGTGATCCTCCACTAAATACAGAACAAAATCCACAACCCTCGCTGCGGTTTTTACTGAGGTGACTCCTAATCCTGGTTTTAGTTAGTTGGTTTCTCAGAGAGGTACTTCTCTAAGTCTTCCCTAAGAGTAGTGTCCTTAAGACACCCCTTTATCAATGCCCCAAGTAATTTGGTAACACATCACCCTGTTTTATTTTCATTATAGCTCAAATCCTAATCCAAATACCTACTATTTTGTGTTGCTTTATTATTCAGTTTTGTGGGGTTTTGGCTTTCCCAAGAGAATAAAAGCCTTACTTGTGGGTGCGTGGGTGGCTCAGTGGATTAAGCCTCTGCCTTCAGCTCAGGTCATGATCTCAGAGTCCTGGGATCGAGTCCGCATCGGGCTCTCTGCTCAGCAGGGAGTCTGCTTCCCCCTCTCTCTGCCTGCCTCTCTGCCTACTTGTGATCTCTGTCTGTCAAATAAATAAATAAAATCTTTAAAAAACAAACAAACAAAAAGGCCTTACTTGTTTCATTCAATAATGCAAGTCTAATGTCTAATACACTGTCTGGCCTATTATAGGTGCTTAATAAATATTCATTGAATGAATAAATGAGTTGATTATGATTCAGTAATGCAGGTAGAACATGCCTTTTAGAGGTGGTTCAGGAACACGATAACACTCAACTAGAGGAGTAGAAAACAAAGCAAAGAAATGACATATCACGTGTTTTGGGGGGTTTATTTGTTATTTGTTTCACATGGGATATATGGAAATGTATTAAAAGACCACTAAACTCTGTCAGAGACTTATGCTCTAATCCCACGATATTAAAAATGAATAAAGTACTTACATTTAAAGATCCCCACACATATAGGTTTTTCATTTGAGTGTTGGCCATAGCCTTGTCTGAGACTAAAAACCCCATTATACAGGTGAGGAGGAATAGGGCTTGGAGAATAGACAAAGACACACAGCCCGTTGCAGATCTGAGCTCAATCAGACTTTTCTAAAAGCTGTGTACTTTCCCTGATGTCATATACCAACCAGTTTTTGATTCTTGAGCTGTGGGAGAGTCAGATTGCATTGGGCCACAACTTTTTCAACAACAAAGAGTGAAAACTAGCCTTGTTTTATAGGATGGTACAAGTTTAATCAAGATGAGGGATCTGCTGTGCCCATGTTTGCCTAACCTACAACACAATGGGTAAAAAATTTCATTGAAATCCATAAGCTACCAGATATAAAATAATGGTTAATTTAAAAATAATCAAGATGGGCGCCTGGGTGGCTCAGTTGGTTAAGCGACTGCCTTCGGCTCAGGTCATGATCCTGGAGTCCCGGGATCGAGTCCCGCATCAGGCTCCCAGCTCCATGGGGAGTCTGCTTCTCCCTCTGACCTTCTCCTCGCTCATGCTCTCTCTCTCTGTCTCTCTCTCAAATAAATAAATAAAATGTTTAAAAAAATAAAAAAAAATAATCAAGATAAGGGAACATAAAAAAACTATATTATTATCTAACTTAAAGCTGTTATTGAATTTACTGTAGAATCTAGAGTAAGTGCAGATGCAACAGAACATTCTGGAAATTGAAAGGTTGGGTTTTCTTTTCTTTCTCTTTTTTTGGTTTAAATGAATCAGACTGTATATGCCCAAAAAGTCGTTTTGGCTTTACAGAGGCCAAGGTGCCTTATAACTGCCATCTTGGCTGAATGTTGCAGGGGTTGAACAGGAAACTTGGAGAGATTTTTAGATGACGTTGAAATATTTCTTTCTTGGGAATATTTAAAATCCTTTCATAGTATTCTTAATAAGTTTGGTGGTTATCATGACACTTCATTAAAGATACTTGATTTTGCTGATTGCAATCAGGTATACACCCTATAACTTCATTTCATTCCCAGTTAAGGCTGCACAAAGGTGTACTTGGTCAGCATGAAAGAAACTCATCTTCATTAATAATTTTAACATAATGTCCTTAACTGTGAAAGCAAGTGACATAATTATAGCCACCATTTCTTGAACGCTTAGTGTGTGCCAGATATTTTATATATATTGTTGCCAATATCCCACCAGCCTTGCAAGAATTTAACATTATTAAATGTTAAATGATTTGCTTGAGGCCATACAGCTAGGAAAAGCAGAGAACTATTATTTTAACCCAGTCTTCTCTGATTTCAAAGTCTTACTTTCTCCTCTCATTCCACTGTATCTCATTCATTCTTTCATTCATTGAACAAGATTAATTAATGCCTATTATATAGCAACTACTGTTTGAGATATTAAATAAAACAAAATCACTGTTCTTATGGGGCTTATAGTACAGATGCACAGAAAGAAAATAAACCAATATATCACATAATATAATATACATAACCTAACATAATATAGCATAACATTAGTATAGTATTATGTATGTAGTTATACTAGCTATAAAATCAAAACAAAATAAGGCAACAAGCCAGGAAAGTATGTTTGGTAATCAGGTAATCAGGGCAGGAATGTGGACTTTAGGACTTTGTTGGCCACAAGAAGGGCTCTTGATTTATATATTAGAAGTTCCCTTCAAAAATAGCAACTAATACACCAGAGAATCCAGATATAATTATGCAGACATCTCCAATAATATACTCTGCTTTGGAGGGAACCAATTAAATCATTAATTTACATATTCTTTTAAGAGAAGTTTATGCAGAACATTTTATGTATCAGGCATGGATATAGTGCTGGGGCTAAAATTATGAATAAGATATAATCCTTTCCCTCAAGAGGAAGGCAGAAAGGCAGAGAAATTCTTGAATAAATATCACTCAAAACATGAAGATCATTCAAAAACACTTAATGAGATTCCATTATGTCCCAAATCCAACCACTGTGAGATGCTGAAAACCCATGAGGAGGTAAGACCTCAAGAGAAGGGAGTTTGGAGGGAGCTACAGAGCTGTGTTCAGAGGAGTCATGCGCTATTGCCTTTAAAGAATGAGTAAAAGTTTACCACAAAGACTGCAGAGATCATCTAGGTAGAGAAGATGGCAAACAGGAAAGCAGGGAATTGGTATGTTTGGGAAGAGTGAGAAGACCCAGGTGCAGGAATGCAGGGTTCGAGAGGGGCAGTGACAGGAGATAAAAGAGTGGGTGGGTGTTGACTGTGAAAGACACGGTATTTGAAGTGTGGATTCAGTCAGTAGACTGTGATGAGGGACCTTCTGTCTCCTTTTGTCTACTTCTGTCATGTTTTCATGGAGAAGAACTTGTCCTGTCCTGTCCCCCTATCCCTTTCACACTCCTTGCCAGAACTGTGTTCATAGGGGAGGATGAATTTGGGGATGGAACTGAATATGCAGTTCCCCTCTTCCACAGGTATGCTCACAGGAGCATCCTCCGTCTAAGGCTACTGGCCAGTGTCTGGGTAGGAAAACCTGTCTAATTCAGGGGTGAAGTATTGGAAAAGCCATTTGCCAGTGATCTAAAGTCACATCTGTCAATCGGCAGTATCACCAGTGAAGCTGACATTTCCACGACCTGAAAACTGTCTTGAGTCCTGTTCTTTCTCTCCCAGTTGTTTTCTGTTCTAAAAGAAGAGTTTACGTATAAGCTTTTCTAAAACTTCAACACACCTGTGAAGTTGGAATAGTGGTTTCCAAAGACATTTTCGTCATAATCTCCCAAACCTAGGAGTAGGTGACCTTACATGGCAAAGGGGACGTGGCACATATGATTAAAATTAAGGATCTTGAGATGGAGAGATTATCCCAGAGTATCCTAGATTCCTCCAATCTAATCACATGAGTCATTAAAAGCTGAGCGTCTGTCAGGTCAAAGAGAGACAGGAGAATGGTCAGAGAGAGACAATATGGGAAGGTTTCAGCCACATATTGCTGGCTTGGAAGATGGAGGAAGGGAGCCACAAACCAAAGAATGTGGGCAGCCTCTAGATACTGAGAACAAACTCCAGGGCCACAGCCAGAGAGGAAATGAGGACATTGGTCCTACCACCAGAAGGAACTGAATTCTGCCAGCAAGTCAGATGAGCAGGAAATTGATTCTCCCCTAGAGTCTAAAGGAAGGAACATAGGCTGGCTTACACCTTGATTTTCACCCAGTGTGACCTGTGTCAGACTTCTGACCTACAAAACTGTAAGGTAACTGTTTCTGTAGTTGTTTCAATCCACTCAGTTTGTGGTAATTTGTCATGGTCACCTTAGAAAACTGATACAGAGCCAATGGGGTTTTTTGTTGTTAGTGGTGGCGTGTTGTTGTTAAATTGAGATATAATTGGCATATGACATTGCTTAGGTTTGAGGTGTGCAATATGTTGGCTTAATACTTTTATATATTGCAATGTTATTACTACAGTAGTGTTCATTATAGATAGTAATAGATAACATTTTTATCACATCATGTAATTGTCATTTCTTGTTTGTGTAGCAAACAGTTAGAATCTAGTTTTACGGAGCCAGTGGAGGTTTTAACACAAAAGTGATGGCGTGCTGAGGTGAGCATGGCAATTCCAATAGCTGGTGGAGTCTGAGTTTGGAAACATTTGTGAGAGAGGGTGGGCCGCTTGTGGCACTGGGAGGCGGGGCTGGGTGAAAGGGAACGGGTATTTCAGCTTGGGGATTGGATGGACGTTCACACCATTCACCAAGACTGAGACTCCAGAAACAGAAGCAAGTTTGTAAGAACAAACCATGAACTCAGTATTGATATATTAAGATGGCTATGTAAGTCTCTTAGGACATTCAAATGGACAAGTTGTTGGGAATGAGTGCCTAAAAGAGAGTAGAGACAGTGAATGCCTCAGGGGTCATTAAGATGATGTAAAGTGAGAAACATTTGTAGCTGGAGATCTAGTCATGACCTGGACCATGAAAAAATTATTTTAAATAATTTATGTATTTTTTCACTACTAAACCAATCATCTAGAACTCTGCATAAAGGAAATACGGCCAAGGCAAGTTTGGATAAATAAATAATAATAAGTAAATAATTTATTTGGATTTATCCAAATTTGGATATTTGGATATCCAAATAAATTTGGATAAATAAGTGACTCTCTAGAGGTCACTCAAGAAGCCTGTTCCGTTTCATGCCATATGCTAAACATGGCCTTGCGTTTTTATTTTTATCAGCTTTGTATTTTTAGACCTTCAGATCATCCGTAAGAAATTTAAAACTTCTCACTGAATTCCGCTGATAATCCTACCATGCGCCACTCCCAGAATCACACATCTGACACTGTGAATCCCATAAGTGTTTAATCAGATCATTGTTCACATTACGTGATTATTTTATTTTGGTTTTTCTCTAATGCATTCATACCAAGGAAAATGTTAATAAGTAATTAATTCCCTCTTCACTTAAGGGCTATTGTCCCCAAAACTGCAGTGCAATCCTCACCTTCTCTGTTAAATCCCATTGTTGTTAACAGTATGTTTAGATAACATCTCTTTTCTAAATTTAAATTTGAAATTTATCTTTATTTGCTCTCTGTGAGGCCTGACTTAGCTTCACAAAACCAAAAACATCAACATAAGTCTTACCTCTGAGTTTTGTTGTATGGAATTGTATCGAGAGCAAAATCATGGGGAGTTCTGAGGCAGACACAACACTTAAGATTAGCCGGAGTATTTCTTTTACATAGCTGAATCTGCAAAAGTGACCCAAGACATAAGCCTTCTTAAAATCAGTTGAAAATTTTTTTTCTTATTGACATATAACATGATATGACATGCAACTGATGCATAACATATTAGTTTCAGGTGTGCAACATAACAATTCAATACTTGTATATATTGCAGAATGATCGCCACAATAAGTTTAGTTAACATTTGTCCCCATACATTGTTGCAATTTTTTTTTCCTGTGACGAGGACTTTTAAGATTTATTCCCTCTAGCAACTTTCCTGTACGCACTACCATATGGTTAACTGTAGTCACCATACTGTGCATTACGTCCCCATGACTTCATTATTTTATAATCTTATCCCTTTTGACCCTCCTCACCCATTTCTCCCACACCCTACCTCCTAAAAAAAGCAGATGAAATTTTTCGAGTTTTTTAAAACTTCTTATTTTGAAAAAAATTATGAACTCAGGAGGTTGAAAAATAGTACAGAGAGTTTCCCTGGACCCATCCCCCAGCTTTCCCTAATGGTAACATCTTGAAAAACTCTAATACATTTTTCAAAACCAGGATTCGACACTGAGACAATACAATTAACTGGACTATAGGTTTTACTCAGATTCCAGAGGTTCTTGTATATACTTTTTTTGGGTACATGTGTTATAGTTCTGTGAAATTTTATTACATGTATAGGTTCATATGAACTCTGCCACATCAAATACAGAACTCACCACAATGGAGCTCCCTTGTGGTACCCTTTACAGTTTCCCTTCACCTTCCCCAACACCTGGCAAACACTGATCTGTTCTCCATTCCTGTGGTTTTTTCATTTCAAGAATGATATAAATGGGCTCATATAGTATATGACATTTTGATGTTGGCTTTTTAAAAAATTTAACATAATTACCTTGAGATTCATTCATGTTTCTGCAGATAATAATAGTTTGTTCCTTTTTATTGCTGAATCATATTCCGTGGTATGCCTTACCCACGATTTGTTTATCCTTCGCCTGTTGAAGGACATTTGGGTTGTTTCTACTCTGGGGCTAGGATAATTAAAATCGCTATGAGTATTTTGTATAGACTTTTGCATGAACATAAATTTTCATTTCTCTACAGTAAAACTCAAGGAGTATGATTGTTGAGTTGCGTGATAAATGTGTGTTTAATTTTGTAAGAAACTGCCAGACTTCTAGAGTGGTTGTACCATCTCATATGTGCACCAGTGATTTAGGAGAGGTCCAGTTTCTGGCCCTTTCTTCAAGTAATGCCAGTGCTGTCAGTAAGTAAAAAGTACTGTCAGTGTTTTTTGTTTTATTTTGTTTTTTATTTTAGTCATTCTAATACACATGTAGTGAAAAAACAGAGAGATTACTAATGGTATTGGTTTTTTTAAGGTGTGTTGTTTGAGAGAGACAGAGCATGAGCTGGGGATGGCAGAGGGAGAGGGAGAGAAGCAGACTCCCTTCTAGACACAGGGCTCAATCCCATGACCCTGAGATCACGACCCTGGGATGACGACCTGAACTGACATCAAGAGTCAGAAGCTTAACAGATGGAGCTGCCCAGACACCCCCATTAATGGTATTTTTGGAACTCTATCTAGATGCTTGAATGATCTCCCTAAAGAGCACACAATTTCTTATTCCTATATATATATATGAGTATAGTGCTTTAGATAGGAGGTAAAAGGACAGGAAGTTGGATCTTGGCTTTCCGTATTTGCAGCTGAAAGTGAACACAACAGTGTAGAAACTTAAGACCCTGGACAGCCACAAGACTTGTTTACTTGTAACAGACTCCCTTTTGGAATCCTTGTGGTCAGTTTCAGGGGACAGTAGAATAGAAGTCATAGCTTGCTACCTATCTTGATCTTCGAGAGAGAGAGTGAGAGAGAGAGAGGGAGAGAGGGGGGGAGTGAGCCAAAAATGAAGAGTTGGTCGCTTAACCAACTTTGCCACTTAGGCACCCCTGCTTTAATTCGTAGATGTGTGTTTTTTTTTTTTTATGTGGTTAATTTCTAAACATGTCTAGTTCAGATTAGACTATTCCCATCTTTTATGATTCAATAATTGTTCATTTGATTGCATTAGATGTTGAGAAATATTGTTTATGAAAGCTATAATAAGAAAATAAAGGGGCACCTGGGTGGCTCAGTGGGTTAAAGCCTCTTCCTTTCGGCTCAGGTCATTATTCCAGGGTCCTGGGATCAAGCCCCCTATGGGGCTCTCTGCTCAGCAGGGAGCCTGCTTCCTTTCTTCTCTCTCTGCCTGCCTCTCTGCCTACTTGTGATCTCTGTCTGTCAAATAAATAAATAAAATCTTTTTAAAAAAAGAAAAGAAATAATGCTATATGACTTTTAGCCATTTTGTTGAAAATTTCAAACCAAGTCAAGGTTTTCTTAATGTTGTGCCTTTGGGAAAAGAAAATTTTAAGGAGAGAAAAGGGAAAAAAGCAGAAGTCAAACGAGCCAGGTTGATGGAAGCCTGGATGCCTTTTCTTTTGACACATAATGATTAAGAGAATAAATTTAATCACAAAGTTGCACTCAAAAACTCAAGCAAGATAGTGATTTAAGAAAAATATTAGAAATTTAAAATTATTATCAGCACACAGTTAAAAATAATCAACATACTGAAAAATAGAGGTTTCATTTTATTTGAGGAGCTTTAAAGAAGAAAGAAAGAAAAGAAGAAAGAGAAAGGAAGGAAGGAAGGAAGGAAGAAAGGAAGGAACAGACAGACAAGGAAATCTGTGCTATTTCTTCCTCTAAGCTCTGAGTGGAAATTCAGAACTTGCAAGCACTAATCCTGGGGAATCCTAATGTTCCTTAACAAACCACATGGAATTGAAGAGGACTGTTGAAGTCGATATAGTGGTAGGAGCTTTTGTAAGTCAAGATAAAAATACTTGACTTTAAGAGGTCTAAAAGCATTAAGGAGTATATAAGGGTAAGTTTTCTCTTTCTTGGGGAAGATGATACACTATAGTGGAGAGAGTAAGGGCTTTGGATCTATACAGACCAAAGACTGGGTCATTTAAACTTATTGTGCCTTAGTTTACTCATCTGTGTAATAGGTATAATGATGTCTATGTGAGAGGGTGTTTAGAAGATTAAATGAGATGATGAAACAAAAGCTATTAACATAGTGTCTAGGGGTGCCTGGATGGTTCAGTTGGTTTGAATGTCTGCCTTCTGCTTGGGTGCTGATCTCAGGGTTTTAGGATCAAGCCCCAGGTGGGGCTTTTAGGTCAGTGGGGAGTCTGCTTCTCTCAAATAAATAAATGATGTATTTTTTTTTTAAATAGTACCTAGAAAGTAGAAGGTATACAAAAATGTTTGTTTCTTTTCTTTTTCTTCATGGTGTGCTGAAAATATGCTGTCAGCAGTTTCCTGAATAACCCTAACATTGCATATTTTATACAACCATTAGCCACATGAGTGGCTGTAAGTTTGGTTATCTATATTAAAGTGGTGTAATTTAGGGGTGCTCAAGTGGTTAAGTGGCTGCCTTCAGCCAAGGTCATGATCCTGGGGTCCTGGGATGGAGCCCCCCCATCTGAGCTCCCAGCTCAGCAGGGAGTCTGTTTCTCCCTCTTCCTATGCTGCTCCCCCCACTGCTCATGCTGTCTCTACTCTCTCTTTCTCTATCTTGTTTTCTCTCTCTCAAATAAATAAATAAAATATTTTTTAAATGGTCTAACTTAAATGACATTATACTATAGCAGAGTTGAAATAAAATTTGAGCTTTGACAATAATCTAGAGGATTCTCACTTAAACAGATGTTGCCATCTTCCTTCTCAATCTGTTCCAAATTAGTCCGTTTCCAACCACTGGGAGTTGTAAGCTTAGTGTAGCTGTGGAGTGCATCAGACTTGAAGCCACCAATGGCGGTGTGTTCACATTACATCCACTGTGGTTGCATTTCTTGCTGTACAATGAGGAAGGGAAATGCAATGTGTGATTTGTATATGGAGAGAACTGGTGCTCAGAGAGAAATGATAACAACAGACAACATTAGTCATTTTTAATATTAATCACAGACACAGCAACAAAGATGCTTTTATGCTAGATTTCATGGTAGATTTATGAAGAGAGTAGAAATGATTTGAAAGTGTTTATATGAGCTTATACTCGGCATATCTCGGCATATCTTCCGTTATGGACCATCAATATATAAATGTAAATATACTGTTCTTTTTTTTTTTTTTAAAGATTTTATTTATTTATTTGACAGAGAGAAATCACAAGTAGGCAGAGAGGCAGGCAGAGAGAGAGGAGGAAGCAGGCTCCCTGCTGAGCAGAAAGCCCGAAGTGGGGCTTGAACCCAGGACCTGGGATCATGACCTGAGCTGAAGGCAGCGGCTTAACCCACTGAGCCACCCAGGCGCCCCATAAATATACTGTTCTTAAGTGAGCCTCACTCCTTACCCAATGGCAGTTTTGAACTTTGACTTGCTTCTGGTTATAGTGATGGATTATAAGTGATTCTTAACCCACACGGAGCCTGAATAGCATGTCATGTGTTGGGATCAGTGTGGGGGGAAAAAGGGAGAAAACTTCATTACTAGCTACTAAGGAAGTCATATTCAGATTAGAAGAGAAGTTATATGAAGGTAGATACCCTAGAGATAATGATGGAAAAGTCAGTATGTGTCACCTAAAAGGGCCAAGGCTCTCCATGGAACACAACATTGGCTTGTGCTACCCAGAGTCTTGAGAACTTGCTGGATGTGATTATATATATATATATATATATATATATATATATATATATGCTGTGTGTGTGTGTGTGTGTGTGTGTATACACCCATTCTTCAACCTCTCCCCACTCTGGTAACCAACAGTTTTCTATATCTATGAGTCCATTTCTGTTTTGTTTTGTTGATTCATTTGCTTGTTTTTTGTTTTTTGTTTTTTTTTAAGATTTGACATGTAAGTGAAATTATATAGTATCTGTCTTCTCTGTCTGACTTACTTCACTTAGTATAATACCCTCTGGTCCATCCACGTTGTCTCAAATGGCAGATTTCATTCCTTTCTATGGCTAATATTCTATCGTGTGTGTACGTGTGTGTGTATTGATACCACATCTTATTTACTCATTTGTCTATTGACAGACACTTAGGGGCTTCCATGTCTTGGCTATTGTAGATAATCCTACAGTGAACATTGGAAGGCAGCTATGCTCACCACTATACCACCATCGCCAACCCTACAGTGAACATTGGAATACATAATGTCTTCTCAAACTGATGTTTTTATTTTCTTCCAGCAAACACCCAGAAGTGGAATTGCTAGATCATATGGTACTTCTATTTTTAATTTTTAAGGAAACTCCACTGTTTTCCACCATAGCTGCACCAATTTTCATTCCCACTAGCCATGTAGGAAGAGTGCTCTACACATCCTAGTCAACACTTTTTTTTTTTTTTTTTTTTTTGCCTTTTTGATTCTTGCCAACCTGACAGTGTGACATAATATCCCATTGTGGCTTTGATTTGCATTTTCTGATGACTAGTGATGCTGAGCATATTTTCATGAGCCTGTTGGCCATTTGTACATCTTCTCTGGAAAAATATTTTTACTACTAAGGGAAAAGAATTAGGCAAATGTAGTCAGATGTGTGTAAGTGTATATATGAATATACACAATGATTAATATGCAAATGTATTGAATATATACTTTAAAATACATATTTTATAATATAACTGAATATATATCATCAAAAAAGAATAATGGTGGGACCCACAGATTGGTTTACAAGTCTCAAGAAATTAAATGGGTTTATACTGGATTTACTTATGCAAACATTCCCAAGGATACATTTGCTGCCTTGAACAGGGGCTGTATTAAACTAGAGAATTTATGTTTATCTGGACATTCATTATTGTGGACATTAAAAGCCATAATGAGGGGTTCTTGGATGGCTCAGTGGTTAAGCATCTGCCTTCAGTTTAGGTCATAATCTCTGAGTCCTGGGATGGAGCCCTGCATAGGGCTCTCTGTCAGTGGGGAGCCTGCTTATCCCTTTCCCTCTGCCTGCTACTCACCCTGCTTGGGCTCTCTGTTGCTCTATCACAAATAAGTAAATATAATCTTTAAAAAAAAAATGAGAGCCATAATATAATCAGTGCTTTTTATCTTTTCCCAGTAGAAAATTAGAGTAAGAGACATATGGAACTCTCTTTTCTTAAAAGTAGAAGTGTTTGCCCTTCAATTTTCACTGTTTTTTAGCCATTTAGCCATGCCTCATCTATATTTCTCTGTAAAAGGAATAGGACCCAAGTCCAAAAAAAAAAAAAAATGATTCTTTGAAGAAAAATACATACAGGATGTTGAGAATTAATCAAAAAAAGATTGTATTGGGTTAAGAAAGCACCATTTGCCTCAACCACAATGGAACCTCCTTTTGGAGGTGGTCCCAGACTCAAAGTCCAGGCTGGCTTTTTGTACGGTTGCATCTGGACACCCACAATGTGAATTTCTCAGGTTTACACAGCCTCCTCTATGAACAACGTCTTTTAAATAATAAGCTAATGACCCCCAAGTTTATCATAACCAGTCTAGAAAGAAGAAGGTATAGATACTTCGTTATGTTCTACTTTATTCATCATTGTAGCTTTAGCTGCAACAGGACATTTCTTCTTCCCTAAAATATGACAGATATAAATATTGGCATATAAGCACATTTGAACTTAATATACTTTTACATACAATAACATAATCACCCAAAGTTAGCAAAGGGCAATGTCTTGCCTTTCTTTCAAGCAATTAATATGCAAGTGTATTGAATATATATTTTTAATATATTTAATATATTATATTTTAATATATTATATATACACACATATACATATATAGGCCAAAAAATAAATAAAATTATATGTATGTGTATATATATATATATATATATATACGTGTGTGTGTGTGTGTGTATGTATATATATATATATATATATATATATATATAAAAAACATAGATTAGAAAACAATTATTCTGCAACACGTTGGAAATTTTTTTCATTTGTCAACTAGTGCTAAATTTCATCTGAGCTATACTCAGAAGAATCCCGTGCTCTCTTCGGCAGCACATATACTATACTCAGAAGAATCCCATAAATTTTCTCAAGAAATGTTTTTATTAGTGTTTAACTTTACAGATGTCAAATAGATAACCCAAAAGTTCTATAAAGTGATCACATTCATTTTCTGAGATAGATAGGTAAATGAACACAAAATTCTGTGCCAGCAAAGAGCATTTTACTTTTCAGATGTTCTAATAACCATGACTACCTTTTACGCATATAGTGCTTGGGAAACATTTTCCTAACTCTGTCCCCAAGTCATCTCACAGGACTGATTTTTTTAAGTATTACATTATTTTTTACAGAGGAAAAGGCTTGATCCAGTTTATAGCTCTTTTCCTTTTAATCCCTGGTCTTTTTCCACGTTTGGTTCCTTTGGTGCTTATAACATGGTTTTCTTCTTCTTTTTTAATCTGGGAAAATTTAGTTTTGGAGCACCATCTGTTTCCTAGTGAAGTGTTGTATTCAGCTTCCCAGATGGGTTGAAAAAGAAAAAAAGGTTAAATGATTTAACTTGAATCCATACTGTGAGTCATCTGCCCTCAGCCCAGTCCTGACAAAGTGAGAGATTTTCAAGGGGTTTTCTTCTTCATTACACTAACTTGAAGATCGCACAACTTTCAGCAGAGCTTTCCCGAAACAGGTATAGCAGCAAATATACTCAATATTGCTGGACAATAATTTGGATTTCCAACTGATGCCTAACATACTGCTTTTCAAAAATTGAAGAAGTAAATTTTCTTTTCACAAGAAATTAAAACTTAACTTTTTCAGTATCACTGCTTTCTAGCTGTCATTCCAATCTTGTTTCTCTCCTTTCCAGCACATCTTGTAAGCTTCTCCCATATTAATCTTGTAACAACACCCCCTGTCCCCCATCTCTCCTGAAGAGTAGGCAGTTTCTTCCTACCAACAGTGCACAGAAACTAGCTTTCCAAAGAGGGCCTAAAATTCATATTTTTTAGTACTCTTCTAGTTTGAAGTGTTTGTACTTTGAGATAATTCCTATATTTGTAGAGCAAAAGTGCCCTGTTACAGAGTTTGGGTAGCAGTGATGCCTGCAGGGAGAAAAGAATGTATGTTAATTAAATTTATTGCATTTGAATAGTATAAGAGGGTCAAAGTTGATTTCTTTAGCTTCTACCAAATTCACTTGGTGTAATGTTCTAGTCCTAAGGCTGTGATGAAGTTCAAAAGAAGTAGAGATGATGGTTATCCTAGAGGAATTTAGTCTCTAGTAAAAGCCATAATCAAGGGGTCCCCACTTAAGGCAGAGACAGATTATTTCTTTAATGAACTGAATTCTGTGATAATTGATCTGACCAAAATCTGAAGGACTAACTTTTTTTTACTGATTTGTTCTTCCTAACAATTGATCCTGTTATGCTTTTCAACATGATCAATAAATAGGAAGTCACCTTGCCCTTAATGTTTTGTGGCAAGATGTGCCGATTTCTTAGTTTACCATAAAATTATTATTTCTACTTAGTTAACATGTAGACATATTTTAATATTACGTACTTAAAACTATAATGATTCAATATAATGTATCTCCCTCTTAAGAAATCTGAAATGAATGTAAAAAAAAAAAAGAAATCTGAAATGAAGTCTTATTTTTAGGATTAATTTAAGTTTGAAAACGATAAAGTAACTTCAGCATAGAGGTTTTACATATCATCATAAAGTAATATGGGTATAAAACCTAGCACTAGGCTTAGCCCATAATTCAGTGACTGTTCATTGTCTTCACAAGAAATGTGAAATAGTATTGATCCCTCCAATGATTCCACAAATCTACAAAATTAATCTGAATATTTATGTCATATAAGACAAAAGTATTAATAATAGCAACAACATGAAAAGACTTCCAAATTTATTTTTGTCTACCTGAAGCTTCCAGATGTAGTTATCTCCCCACTGAGCATCAACTTTAAGTGCATTTCGTTGCCCAATTTTTTCTTTCCAGTTAGATTGTCATCTTTTTAGGGCAAAAAATTATCTCTGTTGGGACGCCTGGGTGGCTCAGTTGGTTGGGCAGCTGCCTTCGGCTCAGGTCATGATCCCAGCGTCCTGGGATCGAGTCCCACATCGGGCTCCTTGCTCGTCAGGGAACCTGCTTCTCCCTCTGCCTCTGCCTGCCATTCTGTCTGCCTGTGCTCGCTCTCTCTCCTCTCTCTCTCTGACAAATAAATAAAATCTTAAAAAAAAAAAAATTATCTCTGTTTATTCAAGACTGTCTCTGCCGGCTCTAGACTAGTGTTTGGAATATGGTAATAGTATTTTGTTGTTCTAAATTGCATTGGAGACCATCTGGCTTCCATTGTAGGAGTTCACAGATTACAGGAGAGGCAATACTTAAAGAAATCATTTTAATCAAAGTAAATAAGCATTTTTATACCAGTATGAGTAGAGTTGTACAAACACTGCAGAGCTGGGGTTACAGAGAATTCACTAAGGAAACAACACACGACTTGGGTCTTGATGGATGATTGGGGCCATCCAGGTGGAAGGGTGGGCGAGGTATTCCAGGCTGAAGGAACAGACTTGATTTTCGAGAAGTGGAAATGAAAAAAAGATCTTTACCTTATTATCCTCCTCATTTGGCCAAAGAGTTGCAAAATGTTGAATACGTTTCTTTCAATCACATACAATTTAGAAAGATGCCAGCATGACCAGATGGATAGTTTTCAGATTCACACTTTGGAAACACATGGTGCTTCTCAGAGGCAATTGTGTACTGTTTCTTTTTAAATAGCAGAAAGCATATGGGAACAGGATTGGATCTGTCAGCTACTAGCAAAAGAATGGTGAAGCTTCTAAAATAAATTAAATCAAAACCTATAAAGTGACAAAAATTCTTATCATATTTTGAAATTCTAAGTTCCACATTTGTAGATACATGGACATTTAAAAGGAAAAAAAAAATCTACTTTTCGTAAAAACCACAATCCCTGCTACAGCTGCCAAATCCAAGGCAAAAAAGAGAGACAAGGTCGGTGTAATGAGAGTCTGGAAGAATTTCACTGATCAGGGATTAAGTATTTCTACTCTTCACCAGTTTCCAAATTTCTTTTCCTAAACAAATCATGTATTTGTCTATTTTCTGCCGTCTCTTTTCTAAATGCAAACATAAAAACAAAGAAAAAACAATTACAGCACCAAACATTATATGTATGAAAATGCTTGCTTTAATTTAACTAACTTAGGAATTATGGTTGTCCATCGTTCTGTGCAAAGGCCTCTCTATGTGCTCTTGGTACCATGAAGCAAGTAGAGAGGGGAGTGAATTCATATCAGCTCTAAGCACAGTGTCTCCACGGATGAGTTTTATAACCAAGTCAAATCTCCCTAATGCTAGACTTAACATTCTACCATATTCTATGTATTCTATGGCAATTTATCTTTCTCCAAATTATTATTATGGGTTTGGGGATGATTAAACTTCAAGGAAAGTGTTTTCATAGGGCTGAACCCAAGGAATTAAAGGAGCTTTAGATAGCAAACTTCTATGTTAAGAAAACATTTGTTTTCAAGGAGTAGGACTTCCTTTGCCTTTTATCCATGCAGAGTCCTTGATCCCAGATAAAGTAAATGGTCTCCTGGTGGCTTTGAAGTCACCACTATCCTTCATTCATTCAGGAATGTGCATTACTCTTCTTGACCCCCCTGTGCATAAAACTTTGCTTCTAAAATCGGTTATGCGCCAATATGAATTTGCCAATTTCAGTTTTGGAATGGTGGTAGAAAAATAACAGTGCCCGTTATTCTTATTTGTTTTTCACCCATCCCATAAACACTTACTGACTCATGGGATAGGTGTTATGGGGCATTCAAAGAAAGATTAGGTATATTTCATGACTTCAAAGTGTTTACAGGCTGTTGGGAAAGCTAAAATACAAAGAGCTATAAACCAAGGTGTGAATTGGTATTTTAATAAAGGTACAAAGGAGGTATTTTGGGAGTTCAGAAAAGCAATAGGTGGTCATCGATGTTTAGTAGCCATAGGTATTGGGCAGATTTTTCTTTTCAGAGAATTCAGAAAAATCCTTTGACCCTGTCAAAATGTGTAAGTTAAAGCCAGCATATCAAATGTGCTGAAGTAGCATGAGATTTTATATTTCCACGTGACACTAAATCATCACCATCATCCCAGCTTATCGACAACACCTAGGCTAAAACTAGAAAGTGATTATATGATGACATGTACTTTATTTTTTTTATTTTTTAATTGAGGTTACATGCATTTCAAATCCTTTAATTTTATTTTATTAACACATAATGTATTATTTGCTTCAGGGGTACAGGTCTGTGAATCATCAGTCTTACACAATTCACAACACTCACCATAGCCCCTGCCCCGCCATGTCCATCACCCAACCACACTATCCCTTCCCCCGCCACCACCTCCCCAGCAACTCCCAGTTTGTTTCCTGAGATTAAGAGTCTCTTATGGTTTGTCTACCTCCCTAGTCACCCCCCACACCCAAAAAATGAAAAAATCAAATCCTATTTTTATATATCAAAAACTCTAATAAAAACTATTTTTTAAAAAAATCAGTGTTTGATATTGGTCTCAACTTGAGAGACACAGTGTCAACACATCTGATTATTAATGGTATTTGGCTCTTAATGGATACGCTCCATGTATGTTTTCAGATTTACTCTTCTAAATTGCCTCAAAAACAAAAGCTCAAAACCTGAGATTCTAAGAAGCTGCCTAGCTTTTACATTAATATGAATGAAAAATACTGAAGGCATGTTTGTTAATTTCTGTGTATTGTGGCAAATTGAGATGTTTTCTGAAGTAGTACGGAATAGGAATGAAGAAACAGAATTATATCCAAAGGAACCAAGACAATGGTTAGAGAACTGGGCTTTGAGACTGGAAGACTAAGTAAGGAGAGGAAGCATCAAACCTCCAGTTGAAGGGTCAGAATGAAGGGGGTTGGGGTGAGGGGTGCGGTCTTAGAGTTTCTTCACGCACTATCTGGTTCCTATTGCTTGGGCACACATAGTCACTTGAAGAAACTGCAACTTGGTGTCTATCTTCATGGAATTTCTGAATAAATATATTTCAGATAGTCCTGCCACCAAATATTTATGTCATACATATTTGTCATCACCCATGCCATTTCAATTTCAAACTCGTCAGCATATTTCAAGAAATTGTGAATGATCGGAGTACAGGAGTCAGGCTTGCCAACTGCTATTCCCCTCCCAGGACTTTGCACAGAGAGCTCCCCCATTTCCAGAACTTCCAAATCAAATCATGGTGACCAGTGAATTGCTAAGTCAGTGGCACTTGCATAAAAAAATCAGTATTAGATCAATGATCTAAATTTATATCTAAATTCTGACATTAAATAAAGCATGGCCCTCAGAAAACAATAATTTCCAGCATATGCTTTGTTAGTAGAAAAAGGAGTATTTAAACTTCAAGTTTCTAGTGGCTATGCCAAAAAAAAGTTCAGCTGTGCAAATTCAATTATAATATATGCAAAATACAATATCATAAAGTAAACACAGGCTAATAAACATACATGCCATAAGTAATGCCTTAATTATCTGAGAAATGGAGGATAAATTTAATAAATTTAACATCAAGGATTTCTTTGTTAACCATTCTGTTGTCACATTCCTTACATTTAAGCTCCCACCCTAAAACACAACCAGAAAGCCAAATCTCTTTGTTTCCTAGAATATTGGCCTCTAAGTAGCAAAAAAATAAAGAAAAAATAAAGCTTTTTATTCATAGCACAGTTAATACTGACTTCCTGTGTCAAATGCCTTTCTCTCTTCCTCCTACTTGATTATCCCAAAGTCACTCATGAGCTTTGGTGAAAAGCCACCAGCATCACTTCCCACTGCTGAGGTTTGAGTGCTGGGACAGAGCCATGGACACCCAGCAGTGGACTCCAGGCAGTGGGTTTGCTGTGTCTACACATCTCTCTCATCTACAAATTTGTCTCATTTTGCACTTCCAGATGGTTGTTCCATCTCCAACATATTACATTGCATTAAGTAGAGAAGTCAATTTGGATTTCTTTTACTGAAAGCTGTGACTCTCTTGAGGGCCAACTTTATTTTACCTTCTCATCTCTGAGATTCCTAGGACAGTGCCTTCCGTACTATAATGGAAGAGAGGGGATTTATTAAAATTGAATAAATTCTAGAAGCACTGTTTCAAGTAGCAGCCAACAGTAGTGTTGGACTGTCATGTGGAAGAAAAACTGTCTCTTTCCAGTCAAGCCTCATGGTATGAACTTTATTGAATCTCCTACCATCGTCCTTGCAAGCTCAGGAAGCCAACTTTGTCTCATGGGCACAGAGCTATATTAACCTAGCCCAAGAAACCAATGAGGGAAATCAAAATGTCCATGCATTACTTTGCGCAGAGAAATGTGCACACATCCTTCTCAGCTCCCATTTCTGACTTGGAGCATCTTTCCATCAGCATTAGCCTATAGCATGATAGAAAGATACTCAGGTTTTCTCTACTGGTACAAGTAGCACTAATAGGAAGAGGCAACACATTACTGTAATTTAAGTTTAAGCTACACGGTTTCCAGTAACCCAGCTAGTCTCAGGATTGTTTCCAAGGAGACAGTATCAATTATGGTTTGAAGAAAAAAGTATTTCCAAAAAAGAATAACTTTTATAGGAATTTAGAATTTAGTCATTTGGTCTGTTTTTTGCATAACTCTCTATCTAAATTAATAACATTTGTTTTTTCTTATTTGTTGCTTAGCTGGGATTTTATTCCACTTAGGGGGGGAAAAAAACCCTCCTGATTTTAACATAATGACCTGAACAGTAGACAACATTCCCAACATCTCTACACCCAAGGTGGGGCTTGAAGTCAGGACACTGAGATCAAGAGTCTCACCCTTTTCTGACAGAGCCGGCCACGTGACCCTAGCAGCACTGTTTTTTTGTTTTTTTTTTTTAATTTTTTTTCATAAGTCACCTTAATAAATAGCTTGAAGAGAATTTTTATCCCTGCCCCATCACTTCCTCATATGATAATCATCTAAGGATTTAAGATTAAAATTTAAGTTAAGGGCCAGAAAATTCTGTTTCCTACTATTGTCCAAGACAGGAACTCCACAAAAGTTATTTTTCTAACATAAATGTTAAGAACTGAATTGTGTCCTTCCCCCACCTCCCAAAACTCATAAGGTAAAACCCTAATCCATATCAAACTATATATTTTTTTAAGATATTATTTATTTATTTGACAGACAGTGTACACTCAGGGGGAGTAGCAGGCAGAGGGAGAGGCAGTCTCCCCACTGAGCAAGGAGACTCCATCCCAGGATCCTGGGATCATGACCTGAGCAGAAGAAGGTAGATGCTTAACCAACTGAGCCACCCAGGCGTCCCTATCTGTAACTGTATTTAGAAATAGGGTCTTTAAGAAGTAATTTAGGTTAAAAGAGGCCATAAGGGGGGAGCCCTGATCCAATTGGATTGGTGTCCTTACAAGAAGAGGAAGAGACACTAGGAATGAATGCTTAGGCACAGGAGAAAAAAAAAAAAAAAAGCCATGTGAGGTCACAGCAAGAAGGCAGTCATCTGCAAGCCAGAGAGAAGCCTCAGAAAAGGCTTGCCAGCACTTTGATCTTAGACTTTGAGACTCTAGAACTGTGAGAAAATAGGTTTCTGTTGTTTAAGCCACCTAGTCTGTGACATTTTATTATGGCAGCAATAGCAGACTAAGACAATAATGTCAGTGGGCACTTTACAGGGATCTGTTCAGTCATGCCCCCTCCCCTTGGCTAAGAACTATCCACAAACAGAGTGGATCCCTCAAACTGCCTACCTAGCGAAAGACCTCAGCCTCCGGGTTACAGAGGCTCAGTTCTGTGGGGGATCCCCACCACAAGTTGGGGCTAATCTTATTTTCCCTCCTGGGAAGTTGAAAATGGACATCAGACGTGTTCATCAACTTCCTTAGGGCTTGGACTTGGGTGAAATAAAGTGGAGGTTGTGTTGGCCATGCACACAGACTGTCCCAAGCAACAGAGATCTGTACAACAGGAACCACCACTCTCACCATTTTATTTTCCTTCCTTCTTTCCTTCCTTCTTTCTTCCCAACGAGTACCTTCTAGATGCTAGATAGTGCCATGAGAGTTTTATATATATTAACTCATTTAATCCTTACAACAACCTTCTGGGACATTGGTTTTACAGATAAACAAATGCAGTCACAGAGAAGTTAAATAATTTGCCAAAGACTAAACAGCTGGCAAGTGGTAGAGTGAGTTTCAACTCAGGCAGCCTAGCTCCAAAGTCCAAGTTCCTACCCACCTTCTGTACAGCCTCTCCCTTTAAAAAGGGAAGGAAGGGGGAAAGGGAGGACGTCAGGAGGGAAAGAAGAAACTTCCCCAGCCATTTTCAGTCCTAAGTCCTGACCAGGGTCCAAGTGAATCATGGAATGTGGCCATGGTGGCACACTACAGCCCCTGAGTGACATGGCAGCCCCTCCCCCCACCCAGGACCCTGCATGTCTACCTCAGAGCAGCTTGCTTGGTCCCCTAGATCTCATTACTGTAAAACCTTTTCCTTGGCACAACTAGCATCAACTCAGAGACACAATTGTGTGAATTCTGGAAAGGAGGATACTTTTGCAATGTGAGGACAGATGTAAGAAACAGGTCACCATGAACGAAAATGCAAGTCAGCTGAAATCCTGGAAGGAGGATGCCCAAACATTTTAGTACTTGGGAATTGAGTAAATTGAGATCGTTTCCAAACAATATTTCTGGAATGTCCAGAGTCTTCCTAAGGTTTATCTGATTAATCAAACTAGCTTTGAGTGTTTGGTATTTGGAGTTCCTTTCTCCCCTATGAGACTCATCTTTTAACTGAGAGTTTGGCAAACCTTATATATGGGAAACCCTATGTGTCTTAAGATGTACTCATCTTTCACTCATTTTTAAACTCATTTCGCATTTGAAGTGTTTTACTAAGAAAGAAAAAAATGACAGAAAAACCAGATCCAAGTATCCTCCTAAGATTAAGTATGTAGAGTTTAATTTCAGAGACATGATAAAATTATATTAGATTTCTTTGTTTAGACATTTTATTGTACTCAGTGATTTTATGGCTTTATATTGAGGCACTAGAGTAATGTGACAAAGGACACACATTGCTTTTAATAGCAGCAAGTAACAAATCTGTAAACTAAGACATGTCTGACCATGAAAAATGGTAACCTCAAACATGTACAAATATCAGCACACTGAATTTTAAGTAAAAAATAAAAAACAAAAACCCAACATGTTTGAAGGATACACCCGCCTAAAGTAAGTCTTTATATGTCAGGACCAAAAAAAAAAAAAAAAAGAAAAAGAAAAAGAGGGATCTCTCACCCTCTTCCCTAAAAAAAAATCTTAGACCATTCTTTGCCTAACACTGCAAAAATGTCAAGTAGACCAACTCGTGGGTCTCATAGTTCAGTAAGAGTCTGGATAGATTTCCATCTTCTTTATAGAGCTAGAAGGAGGCTGGCATACAGAGAAAATGCAAGTGTCTTAATATTATTTGAAGAGAGAAGAAAAGAATAAAGGCAGGCTCGGAACCCAGGAAGTACATTTAAATTTTTTGTCAGAGTAGGATAGTCCTCTGTTAGGCTTTTCCATTAGAAAAAGCCTGCAGCTTTCTTCAGGCTACTGGAAGAGAGCAATTTCTTATTTGTTTCTTTATCTCTAAAGCTGTGGGATATGCTGTACACTAACGGCTACACAGCTACAAAGCTTACTTGAGTATTTTTAGTCAGTTTAGAGGAGAGCATCCCTTATGCCCCCAAAAGTAGAGAGCAGTTTTGAAACTAGCAATGAGAATCATGGATCCTACAACCATGGGTATATACAGATCTTGCTTGAACTGTGTTTTGTACCAGCTGACCTCTTAAGTCTCCCCCAACTGTCTGTTTCCATGTGATATTACATTACAGCTACTCCACAGAATGTTTTATAAGAGATTACCCCAGTATAGTTTCAACGTGGAATTTTAATATCCCCAAACAGAAGTTACCTATACTGAAAAGGGATTGTTTGCCTTCTTATATAATATACTCATTGAAATTTTTACCACAAGATTCCTGTCTTCTTGCTGATGCATTTCCCATACATTGAGCTTAACCAGCTTACTTTCTTAAATGGGATAAATCAGTAATGATGAAATATGTTTTGTAGCGTCACAGAAAGGACTAGAGCCAGATTGGTTTTAATTTTGCACATGCTTGTCTTCTAAAACGAGCAAGTTAAAGGGAAATAATGAAAACCCAAGGCTGTTGTTAATTCCGCCACATCTTAAAGTCTTCCTTCCAGACCATACCTGGAGTTCTCAACAGCCCCCAGTTTGACACCTCACTTTCTTGAGTTACAGACAGTTGCATTCCTTAAAACCAGTGACTGTCACAATGAAAGAGAAAAGGCTCTCAAGAGGAAGTAGCTGTCAAGGATGGCTAGACTGGAAATTGTACTTATCTTGACAGCGGTTTTGACTGTAATGGATTAACCCCCAGGATTAGCATTTGCCTACTTTCACCTTGTCCTACCTCCCCCTCTTATAAGCAAACGTCTGGATCCCCATGGTGTTGTTCTATTGTCTGGAGACATTTTTGTTTGTCACGGTTCGGAGGGGGGTGCTGTTGGCATCTGGTGAGCAAAAGTCAAGGACGATCCTAAGCATCTTACAATGTGCAGGTCAGCCTCCCCACTCAAAAAGAATTATCTGGCCCCACATGTCAATAGTGCCAAGGTTGAGAAGCCCAGTTTTAGTCCTACCTTACAAATATCAGAGCATGTGTGTCTGTTCAGAACAGTACTCATTTTGCCTCAATTTGTGCTTTTTGTCATCATTGATCTCCTTTAACATGAAATCAATGGACACTGTATCTTCTGTAAAAAGAAATATCCTGTGTTTAAAATATTATCTTCTTGAGCCATAAGAAATACAATTTAGTTTAGCTGACTCAGGTACGAGGTCAATGAATGAAAAGTGCTTGCCACTGTTGAGTAATAGTAACTGGACCAAACTAAGTCATTCTCAGTCCTGGCTGTACAATTACAATCACCTGGGAGCTTGCCACTGTTGAGTAATAGTAACTGGACCAAACTAAGTCATTCTCAGTCCTGGCTGTACAATTACAATCACCTGGGAGACTTTTCAGACATATTGGTATCAGGGCCCCCCTCCCCCCTCCCCCCACCCCACCCGCTGGAGGTGCTGGTTTAACGGGTCTCAGTTAGGGTCTGGATTCTGGTGGCTGACCAAGCTCACCAGGGGGTTTTAATGCATAGCCAGGGTTGGGAACAATTGGTTCCAGCCCACTGCTATGCCAGCGGATTCAGAAAATTCACTGGAGACGTCAGGCTGGGACTCATTTTGGCAATGAGCTGTGTAAATTAAACAGTTTCAGAAATTCATTTGTTCTAATCATCTCATGAGTTTTCTCTGGATGGCCAGGGATTAGAATGAACCCCAAGATGTTCCTAAAGTCCATCAGTAGCTGCTAATAACCATCTGAAGGTCTCCAATGCAAGGAGAAAGAATCATCACAAACAATCAACTGCTATCTCAAACAATAGATTTTCTTCTTTTTTGAGTGGGGAGGGGCAGAGGGAAAGGGAGAGGGAGAATCTTAAGCAGACTCCACACCCTGTGCAAGCCACACCTGGGGTTCCATCTCATAACCCTGAGATCATGACCTGAGCCGAAACCAAGAGACAGATGTGAAACAGACTGAGCTAGCCATGTACCCTGCAAACGATGCATTCTCAACAGTGAGGATCAGATGCTAATAAAAATGAAAATATTAGGGAATACAAATATATTTCCAAAGGCTAATGTTTCTTCTTCTCTTCCTATAATCCCCTCGAATGAAAAGGATGGCTTTTCCCTTTTGTACTACTTCCCTCCTTCCAAATGTCTCCCTCCTCTAGGCCAATCCTTAACAGTAAATGTAGATATTTTCTCTATAAATGTGGAGGACCAGTGATGGAGGTCTTCCTGTTATTGTGGAAAGTTGAAGACTACTGTGTGCATGTATGCAGAGAGGAGAAGGAATGAGGTCAAGCAGGGTCTGGTCAAGAGATTTGGTAATTCTTAGCCTTTCTCCACACCAAACCTGCTTCTCAAGTGCATTGCTTTGTTAGAGGATCAGGTCCCTCTTTCACCCCATCATGAAGTGATAGGTTCCAGTCCAGCCTTGAAACCGTGCCAAAGAAATGTTACTTAAGGGAAACAATTTAAATGAATTAACATTTGCAAAAGTATTGTTCCTATAATAAAAGTGTGTATGTATCCTGAAGTTGAGTCAGTCAAATTCAGGAGTTGTAGACAAACATTATTGTTCAATAGCAATCTGCAAAGTACCAGAGTATTCAAAAACAGCTCTCTTATTTGAAGGATGATTTATATCAAGTGCAAAGTATAACATATGCAAATCTGACATGAAAAAAGACAGAAATATTCCTGACTCTTGACAACCCCAGAGAGTGGTTGTTCATTTAGGATGCCCTCTCAAGACTTTCATATCATCTCAGGAAATACCGAGAGTCGAGGAAGCCACTGGAACCAAACCAATGAGAGTAAGCAGTTCTTTAATGGCCAGTGGACATTCTTCCCACTATCTCCTCTCCTAGTTTGAAGGCAACTCTCATTAGGAACCTTAGGATAAATGAGATTGTGTGAAGAATTCTATATTGTCACCAAGCACTTTTTTTTTTTCAAAGATTTTATTTATTTATTTGACAGCAAGACAGAGATCACAAGTAGGCAGAGAGGCAGGCAGAGGGAGAGGAAGGGAAACAGGCTCTCTGCCAAGCAGAAAGCCCGATGTGGGGCTCGATTCCAGGACCCCGGGATCATGACCTGAGCCAAAGGCAGAGGCTTTAACCCATTGAGCCACCCAGGTACCCCTCACCAAGCACTTTTATTCCTTCAAATGACTGTGCTAGTTATGCCTTATGGAAGATTCAGCTGGAAGAGGTGGTCAGTGCAGAACACACATTTTCAGGGACCAAAGGGATTTGAGAAAATGCTAGTCTATACCTCTGACTTAACTCTCATATATCCAAAAGAGAGTAATGATGGTCTCAGCTCATTCTCAAGATCCGGAGAATAAGGCACGTAAGTACTCCTCCAATAATCCAGTCTTTTGATAAACTTTTAGATATGATGCCTTTGGGTCCTTTTAGTTTTTTTATTTGCCAATACCTGCCTCTAAACTATGATAAATGAGTGTACTAGAAAATCAGTAAAAACTATTAGAGGATTATTTTAAAAATTTTTGGACTCAGATCTGAATTTAATAACAATTCTGGCACTTCCTAGCTATTATTTTTGGCATTTTTTAAAACCTCTCTGAACACCAAGCTCAAACTAAGAAGGACTGGATACCTGCCACCGGCATTGCTGTGAGAATTATAGGCAAGGCACTTGGTATGAACTTGACCAGAGAGTAAGCCTTAGAGAAAGAGAGGCTGCTGTTGTGACCCACTCTGCATCCTTGCCCCAAGTTTTACTTCTTTTACCTCCCTTCCAAGACTTGTCAAATCTTCTGCTTTACTGACAGAAATGGGGTTTGAACATACAGAAATAGAATTGGGTCGAATGACCCAGAGAGAGTGAGAACAGTCACGGGGACACTGGACATGAGCTTCATTCATTAGGGTAAGGAACATAAGAGGAATGGGAACCTCAGATTATGGTCCTAACATTCTATCCTCATGAAGTCCTTATTCTATGATAGGACAGTTTCATAGTCCCTGGGAACTATGAAGAAATTCCAGTTTTGAAGTTTCAGAAGAAATCAATATTGTATCTTTAGATAAATACACCTTAGAATTTCTTGGGAGAATTCTTTCTCTGACTGGATTTCACTTCCTAATTTTATGTTTTAATATTGTGTGATATGCCATGAAAAGCACCTTTATGTGTTAAAAAGTGAATAAATCTCCTTTGTGATTGATCACATTTGAGATGACTGACCTTTCCGACTTTACTAATTACACCTTTGGTTTGTTAATTGATAAAATTAGGATAGCAACACCTAATCAAAAGAATTATCATAAAATTTAAATATTTAAGTGTAAGTAAAGCTTGGCACATAGTCTGTGCTCAATAAATGGTCATTTGCTTCCATCTTCATACAGTGGTTACTCAGTGTAAGTGTTTTTCCTAGCTGCATATGATTGGGGGGGTGGGTAGAGATGTATTAATATCTCTTCAAATCCACAGTCTAAATTGTTGGTTTCTTGACCTTGCAGACCTCCCTATAACTTAGAGCTACCGTTAACTTAAAAGAAAATCTTTGAGACACGAAGCTAAAACTTAGTGCTTTGCATGTACAATATGCCTCACCATTTGGGATTTGCTTTCTCAATAAGTTCTGACCAAATGTATGGAAACCTATTGACACTTGGTGTGGTTTCTGCAAAGAGAAACAGCTTTCAAAACTACAAACAGCTTCTAAGTTATATCTATTCTGGAGCAAGAAAACAATCTAGGCAAGCCTGGATTTTATTCTAAAAGGTAGCTATTTTCCATCCTTTCATAGAAACGTCATAGGTATCAAACCTAAGTTCAATCTAGAGGAACTCCACTTGGAAGCAAGCGGCGTGTCGTGCTTTGGAAGCAGGCAGTAGCCTCCGTGGGCTCGCACCCACATGGACCAGGCTACCACAGTGTTTTTACCCTGAGTGGGCATTGTTTTGGGACCAGGAAAAGGACCTACCTTGTAGCGAAGGCAAGTTTAATATTTTAAGTGAATTCAGTGCCATATTTCTATGCAGACACTCACAACATAACTTTTATTCTGGGTTAAATAAGAGAAAGGCAGAGGCATTGTTGGCGAGACACAGTGGAGTTACTGTTCAGAACATATAATGGCTCCGGGGCTGATTGGGAGGACATTTGTCCAGGAACCCAGAAAAGATAATGGTCATCAAAAGTAGTTCCAGATGTCCCACATAAACAAAATGCATCTAAACGCAGGTACTGTAGGGAGTGGGAGGGGGCGTGGGCAAATGTGAATGTCATGCCTTCACTTTTAAATTCTTCTTGACATCTAAAGGTAGTTACTCAATAAGGGCTTATGCACTTGGAAAGAGCATTAGTAGGGTTAAGTACATTATAAGGCTAAGGGATCGGGACTAATTCTTTTTTAGTTCTGTGGAAAATTCAATTGCCAGAATATTTATTTTCAATATAAAAGTTAATGAGTTAACCATAAGAATAATAGCATAGAATTTCCTTTCAGTTTTTATTAGAAACAGATTAATTTTTAGCAAATAAATACATCTCAAAAACAGAGCAGCCAACTATGGCTTTTAGTGTGAACATGTACCTATTCCAAAAGTGCCCTGTTAATTAAAATTGCAAAATTAGTATGTTGCAGCTTTAAACTTATGTATGAGGAAAGATTGAATAACACAATAAATGTTGGCTGAAAATAGTAAACTGAAATTCTACATATGGTTAAGGTCTCAAAAGTCTATTTTTAAATATGTTGGAAGAGGACTGGAAGAAAATAAAGTGTTCATAAATGGTTGCCTTCGAATGGTGGTATCATGGTCGAATTTGTTCAGTTTTTTATTTCTATTTCTGTATTTCATAGAATCTAGATGTTTTATTTTTACAATCTTTGGGGGACTAAAACAAACTTTCCATGATATCATAATATAGAAATATCATATGCATTTTTCTGTTTCAGTAGAGATGGCATCCACATACCCAGGAGCTGGCAGCTATCTTTTTCTTTTTACAAGCTAAATTAATCAAATCGTGCCAGGATATATTTTATTTCTTCTGAATCTCAATGAGAATTTTACTTTGAGAAAAGGACTTCTAATTTTTTTTTTTTTTTTTTTTTTTGGTCTACCCTCACACGGTGTTTGTGCTTTTTCTGGAATCCAAATTAGACGCCTTCAACAAACTAATCTCAACAGAGCCCCAGCCGGCACAGTCCCTGTGACTTTAAGAGTAGCATTCCACCTCCCCCTCACACCCACATACTTGTCCTCTCTTTGCACAGCAAGTGCCAAGCAGTGACATCTACTATAGTTTCTAGGACACGATGGTCTCTGCTATACAGGGGAAAAAAGGGAGTGCGAGCGAGAGAAAGAAGGCGGGTGGTGAGGGACAGAGAGCACAAATCCAGCTATGTTCCCAGAGGATGAGTCACTTCCTAGCAATAATCCTGAGATGCTGTTTATGGCTGGGCCCAGCTCCATTTCTCAGCGGAGCTGCGGGACACAGCCTCCCCCTGGCTGTCCATTAATCATGAGGGGCTGTTACCCAGTGTACACAGAGTGGGAGTTCTGCCTACGAGTGGCCTCTAGCTTTCTCCAGCTCAATGAAATGACCCTGTGTGAAAACTTGTTTTATGAGAGATTGGTTTATTTGTAACTAAACTACTTCCTCCGTTATTTGATAAGCTCAAATATTTGCTACTGATAGTCTGAGAGTGTCACATTTATTATCCTATTTCTGTGGTTGCCCAACGTCTTTGGACCTGGCTCCATTAACCCTTGCAGGGAGGGCTGTAACACTTAAGAAACCAGCTTCTATTTTCTTCCAGGAACCCCAATGCCATCTTGTAGGCAACTGCATTTCTCTCGCTCACCTATGACGTGCGAGTCCGAGAGAGGCCTTTCTCTTCCAAAACAGAACATAGACAACTCTAGAAACAGGGGGCTCTGTAGACCGCCGGGAGGTTCTGAAGCCACCATAAAGATGAAGGGAAGGTATTGTTGTCATTCGCTGACGGAAATCTAAGATGTGCTACAAACATTAGTATTTCTGAAATGGCAAATTTTAAATATGTTGCAATAGCTTTCTATAGTTTCTTAGACCCCCAAATATCATTTGTTCAGGGCATGCTGTCTTAAAAACTGTAGCATTCTACATTTTGAAACGTTGCCTTTTGGAGTCTGAGCTCATTTGCATTTGGCAGAACTAGATTTCCTGCTTCTACAGAGGGGGGGCGGTGGTGAAAGCCTTCACAGTGCTCCCTCAAAGGGCTTTCTGAACATATTAAACTAGGTTTCCAAGAGTTAAGTGAACCAGAATGAGGCAGATTTCATTTGAAATGAAAAAGA
Source organism: Lutra lutra (assembly GCF_902655055.1). Taxonomy (NCBI): domain Eukaryota; kingdom Metazoa; phylum Chordata; class Mammalia; order Carnivora; family Mustelidae; genus Lutra; species Lutra lutra. The sequence continues at coordinate 173,021,386 of NC_062280.1, forward strand.
AATACAGGCTTTGTTACACGCAATACATTTGAAAAACCTGAATTGAAATATCTTTCCTGACAAACCCATATTGGGACTATTTTTCAGTTCTCTTGCTCTCTGACCAGCTACACAGAACTCTCAGTGAATGCAGAAGAGGCTAAGGAAATAACCACTTATGTGTGGCAAAATGTTCCAGCCTTGCAGAGATTTTCCCAAAATCATTAGACTCACCAAAACGATTTCCATTGGCTAGGTCCACACCTTCATCAGATTTTCCACACTTTTCCAGACTCCGAAGTTCTGTCCATCTGTATTTCCTAAGAGAGCCAGTCATTCGTAGCTGAAAATGTAATGGAGTTTATTCTCAAAAACCAGAGATCTCCTTGACTGTCAATTAAAAAAAAAAAAAGGAAGAAAGAAAAAAAGAAGAAAGAAGGGCAGAAAGAAAAGACAGAAAAAGTTTACCTCCTAACTCCTTTTAAGAAAGTCATAATGTGACTTTCGAAGAGGAAAGTCATACACACTCACCACTCCCCATGCCCCCCACCCAAGAAGAAGAGGTGAATTTAGGGCAGCTACGCTCTGAGGGCATATAGAGATAAACAGGAAAGGAGCCAGCCACATCTGCCACACTGGGATGGCAAATGGAAGGGAGGTAAGTGTTAATGGCATGGATCTCACCTCTGGTCTCTTTAGGCCCAGCTCTCCCCACACGGTCTCCAGCATCGTCACCCCAACTGCCTGTCAGCAGAACAAAGACAGGACCAGAGTAATAGTCGGAATTGTTATCTGCAGTGGATTTGTGTTCAGAGATAGTCTACTTACGTGTTGACTAGATTTTATTTTACTTTTTTAAAAAGATTTTATTTATTTATTTGAGAGAGAGAGAGAGCAAGAGAGAGCATGAGCTGGGGGAGAGGCAAATGCAGACTCCTGGCTGAGCAAGAAGCCCTATGAAGGGCTTGATCCCAGGACCCTGAGAACATGACCTGAGCGAAGGCAGACATGACCGACTGAGCCACCCAGGTGTCTCTCAAATTTATATTTTAGAGCTTTCATCCCTTCCTGTTTGTTTGTTTGTTTGTTGTGGTAAGAAACACAAAACACAAGATCTGCCCTTTTAATACATTTTTAAAGATACGGGATGGTATTGTTAACTATAAGCCCAATGTTAACTATAAGCAGATCTCTAGAACTTTTTCAACTTATGTGACTGAAACTTTATACTCATCGAACAGCAACTCTCCCCCCAGTCTCTGGCAACCACCATTTTCCTTTCTGCTTCAGTGAGTTTGACATTAGATGCCTCATACAAATGGAAGAGTGTGGTATTTGTCCTTCTATGACTGGTTCATTTCACTTAGCATAATGTGGGCTAGTTTCATCCATGTTGTAGCACATGATAGGATTTCCCTTTTTATGGCTGAATAATACTTGTGTGTGAGACACATACATACATTTTCTTTATCCATTCATCTACTGATGGATCTTTAGTTTGTTTCCTCCTCTTAGCTATCATAAATAATTATGCATTGGACATGATAGTGCAAATATCATACATCTGATAAAGAGTGAATATCCAAACTATACAAGGAACTCCTGCAACTCAGTAGCAAAAAAACAAATAACCTGATTAAAAAATGGGGAAAAGGGGCACCTGGGTGGCTCAGTGCTTAAGCCTCTGCCTTCAGCTCAGGTCATGATCTCAGGGTCCTGGGATCGAGTCCCGTATCGGGCTCTCTGCTCTGCGGGGAGTCTGCCTCCTCCTCTCTCTCTCTCTCTCTCTGCCTCTGCCTGCCTCTCTGCCCACTTGTGATCTCTCTCTGTCAAATAAATAAAATCTTTAAAAAAAAAAATGGGCAAAAGACTTCAGTAGATGTTTCTCCACAGAAAGCATATAAGTTGCCAACAGGTATACAAAAGATTAAATATCACTAATTATTAGAGAAATGCAAATCAAAACCACAATAAGAAATCACCTTATACCTTTGGGATGTATTGGGATGGTCTTCAATACAAAATAAATGTAATATTGGGTGCCTAAGTGGCTCAGTTGGTTAACTGTCCCACTCTTGATTTTAGCCCGGGTCTTGAACTCAGGGTCATGAGTTCAAGCCCCACACTCGGCTCCACACCCAGTGTGGAGCCCTACCTAAAAACAAACAGGGGCACCTGGGCGGCCCAGTAAGTTAAGCATCTGCCTTTGATTCAGGTCATGATCCCAGGGTCCTGGGACGGAGCCCAACATTGGGCTCCCTGCTCAGCAGGGAGTCTGCTTCTCCTTCTCCCTCTCTGTGCTCTCTCTCTCTCTCTCACTGTCTTTCAAATAAATTTTAAATATCTTTATTAAAGGGCACCTGGGTGGCTCAGTGGGTTAAGCCTCTGCCTTCGGCTCAGGTCATGGTCTTAGGGTTGGGATCGAGCTCCACATCGGGCTCTCTGCTCAGCAGGGAGCCTGCTTCCCCCTCTCTCTCTGCCTGCCTCTCTGCCTACTTGTGGTCTATCTCTCTCTGTCATATAAATAAAATCTTTTTAAAAATTTTTATAATAAATAAAGAAGTAAAAATTTAAAAAATTAAAAATAAAAGATAATAACAAGTGTTGGTGAAGATACAGAGAAACTAGAATGTTTAGACACCAGCAGCTGGAATGTAAAATAGTGCAACCACTATAGAGAATAGTTTAAAAAATTAAAAATAGAACTACCATATGATCCGGCTATCCCACTCCTGGGTATTTATCCAGAAAGAGTTGAAATAAGGACCTCAAACAAATATCTGCACCCCCAGTTCATTGCAGCATCTTGGGCTTTTGCTGGTTGGTTTGTTTATTTAGAAATTCTACTCATGCAGATTTTACATTGTATCAGTTGAAGGGAAGTGATGATGGGATGGAAAAGGAAGGAGCGCAGTCCAGGCACATAGGCTTCAGCTGTTACTCTACCATCAATATGACCTCCTGTAGGTCACTTAAATTGCCTGGGTCTTGATTTCCTTTTCTCTCAAAGGCGTATGATACCCTCTACCTTAAAGGGCTGTTCCGAGAATTAAATGGGGTAACTTGAGTAGGAGTTGTATGCATTGTAAAGTACCATTTATAATTATAAATAATAAATAATTATTTATAATAAATAATTATATATAAGTTTATATATATTAAAGTTTATATATAATATATAATATATGTTTATATATTATATATAATTTATAATTATATATATAAATAAAATCATTATTTATAAGTTCATTGTTGTCATGTGAATGAACAAAACAATATGTGAATGAACAAAGCAATATGACAACATTGTTGTCATGTGAATGAACAAAACAATATTCTGCTTATCCCTTCCACCTTCACAAAAGTAGGAAAAAATCCACTGTAGAATTTCAGTTTCCTAGTCTTCATAAATTCTGGATTATTAACTGGATAATAACTAACTTTTCGTGTCTCTTTTGCCATGTAGATAAACAAATATTTTACTCTTTTTATAAAATTCTTAAAGATTTATTTATTTATTAGAAAGAGTATGTGTATGAGCAGGGGGAGGGACAGAAGGAGAGGGGCTAGCAGACTCCTGCTGGGTGTGGAGCCCCAGTCAGATTCAATCCCACAACCTTGAGACCCCAGCCAAAATCAAGAGTCAGACACTTAACGACTGAGTTACCCAGGCACACTGCAAATATTTTATGCTAAAAAAAAAATGGACCACTAAGTATATGTGGATATTTACAGAATATGTTAATATATTAAGTTTTCTTGGATGTACCTTTCCAAAAATGTATGCTATCCTTATGTAATATTTTTTTAAGGCAAAGTAATTTAAAAAATATATTTCTATGTTAAAAACATACCTGATAATTGCTATTACTTATGTTCAGCCAGTGAGTCACAGATTCCTGGATAGAGAACTAATAATCAAAGTTGAAATAGCTATGAAATGGAGCCAGAAGTCCTCCCAGTCGGGGTCTCCAGCACCAACTTTCTATGGCAAGCAACTGTGCTGGGCAAGGGGTGAAGGGTGATTTGGTCTCCCAAGATGGTGCTCTTTATTCCACCCTCTATTTTCTGTAGTTCTCTTGCACTACCCATTCCATCACATCGTTTTCTCTAAAAAAAAAAAAAAAAAAAAAAGAAAGAAAAGAAAAAGTATTTATTTATTTATTTGAGAGAGAGTGAATAAGAAGAAGAGAGCACAAGTGCAGTGGGGGGTAATGGAGAAGCAGACTCCCCGCTAAGCAGGGAACCCGAGGTGGGGCTCTATCCCAGGAACCTGGGATCGTGAGCCAAAGGCAGATGTGTAACCTACTGAGCCACCCAGGCGCCCCTTCCAGATTGTTTTCTGTAGCTCAACACACCAAGTCAGATCAGTGGTACAACAATGCTGACTGGAATGTCGAGACACATACCTGAAGATGATTTCTCGCATGAGGTCCCATAGCTTTGTTATTGTTAGTTCCTTTTGAGCATTTCCAGTATTTCCTTCACTCCTTTTAGTTTACAGTGTCTGATGCATATTAGATACTCACATCAAAGACGTTGTTTTTGTTGTTCTTCTTGCACTTAACTCTCTTTTCCCTATCCTGGACATGAATTTGACACATGGATTAGCACATCTTCATTCTGATGCCACACTCCACTCTGTCCTTTCTGGTCCATGACAGTGCAGAGATTCAGAACAATGGTTAAGATACAGCATTAAATTTTGATCTGGATTTAAAGACTATTGTTTTAATGTATAGCTCTGTGACCTTGAATAAATTACTCAATCTCACTAAGCCTCAGGTTCCTCACATGTAAAATGATAATAATACTACCAATTGCAAGCGTTTTTATTAAATTTTATGTAAAGAGGCCTGTAGAACATGCTTATTATTTGCTTTCTTTCTGCAACATGCATTCTTCTTTTTATTAAAAAAACAACAACCCACAGATATTATGGAGAATGGTGCAAAATTCTTACTAAGCTTTAAAATAATGGGAGATTTGAATGAATTTTTTTTAAAGATTTTTATTTATTTATTTGACAGACAGAGATCACAAGCAGGCAGAGAGAGAGGGAGAAGCAGGCTCCCCACCGAGCAGAGAGCCCGATGCAGAGCTCGATCCCAGGACCCTGAGATCATGACCTGAGCCAAAAGCAGAGGCTTTAACCCACTGAGCCACCCAGGCACCCCTTGAATGAATTTTTATACGTACTTTGTGCTTCTCTGAGATATACTTTTAAGCTGCCACATATTACTCATTTTTATTTTCTTCTGCCATTTCAGGGGAAATGTTTGAGAAGCACTATTTATGGGTTGAGATTTATGTATTGCAAATGACAGAAACATCAACTAAAATGGACATAAGTAGAAAATGGGATTTAGTCATTCCCTTTGCTAAAATATACAAGCATAGAATTCAGACATAGCTGAATTCCAGATTCAAAGAATACCATAAAGTAAGATTTTAATAAGCCTTTGTTATTCAAGATTGTTTTCATTCATCCTTTCTCTGATCTGGATCAACTTATTTTCCTTCTGTCTGTCTTTCTCTCCTTTTTTCTTCTGAGTCAATGTTTTCACTAAGAAATCTCATAAGATCTAGTAACTCTTAATCCTAAGTGCCATCTTTTTCAAGTTTGGTTTATATCTAAACCTTATCCTGAATGGTACTGCTTGTTCCATTTTCGTCGAGCTGCACTAAGGTCCAAGTGCTTGAGAATATTGAAGAGAAGCTTTACCTGATGGCATAGTTGCTACAGTGTTATGTGGCAGGTGCAAGTCTCAATCTTCAATCGAGAAAAGAGGAAAGAGCCAAGATTCCTGCTCTTCCCTCATTTCTACTCTGAGGTAATGAACAGAAGATAGATCACGATATCAAAACATTACCCTACTCGATCTAAATATTTCACCTGAATACATTTGCAGATATTTACATCTTATTTATATTTTTCCAGCATTACCTGCTTGTTTTCCTGACTATAGAATGAGTTCCCCAAGGGAACAGAGTGTCTTCTTTATTTTTACATTATTTCTAAAACTTAGCGCAGTGATGGGCATATAGTGGGAGGTCATGAAATGTGAATATGTTTTATTTTACCCCCATATCAAAAGTAATATACTTGATCAAGTTTAGTTACACATTTTCAAAGGTAATTTCCAAAAAAAATGCTGTCTTAATTGCGTAAAATGTATAAATGAAGATACGGAATGTAAAAATACAGACTTTTTTTTTAAAGATTTTATTTATTTATTTGACACAGAGAGATCACAAGTAGATGGAGAGGCAGGCAGAGAGAGGGGGGCGGGAAGCAGGCTCCCTGCTGAGCAGAGAGCCCGATGCGGACTCGATCCCAGGACCCTGAGATCATGACCTGAGCCGAAGGCAGTGGCTTAACCCACTGAGCCACCCAGGCGCCCCCAGACTTTTTTTCTGTAAGGGGAAAACTGTAGTAAGGTTTTTGACTTTGCAGGACATATGATCTGTTGTAACTTATTCTTATAGTGGAAAGCAGTGATAAACAATACGTAAGTGAATGAGAATTGCTGTATTCCAGTAGAACTTTCTTTTCTTTTTTTTAAATATTTTATTTATTTATTTGACAGAGAGAGATCACAAGTAGGCAGAGAGGCAGGCAGAGAGAGAGAGAAAGGGAAGCAGGCTCCTTGCTGAGCAGAGAGCCTGATGCAGGGCTCCATCCCAGGACCTTCAGATCATGAACCTGAGCTGGAGGCAGAGGCTTTAACCCACTGAGCCACCCAGGTGCCCATTCAGTAGAACTTTCTTTACAAAAACAGGGTATGGTTTATTTGGCTCAAGGGCCATAGTTTGCTGACCTCTGTTCCAAAACAAAGCAAAAGGTATGCAAGGTAAACTTATATTTTCAAGAATGACCAATCATTCGGGTTGTCAGGTACTGAGAGTTTCCCAGGACAAGGGACAATCCCAGCAAATCTGGAACAAGTTGGTCACCCTACTTGTCCTAGATCCTAACATCATTCATTTATTCATTCACTGAATAATGAGTACCTACTAATATTAAATCAACACTCAAAGTTTCAAATTAAACCAGAGCATTGCAATATTGTGCATTATCTGGTTGGGTCATATAACATGTAATTCTGAAGCTAATTTGTAAAAGGTGTTCCTCTGACTTTATTCATTATTTAAATTTAGACAGCTTTAAAAATGAACGTATGGCAGTAATTATCAACATGAAGTAAGATAAAAGGATATGAAAAGAAAAAATCATAATGTAACAATATAAACTTTTTCAATTTACATCATATAGAAGTTTTTCACTTAATCTGTTTGACTAACACATATTTTATTCAAGCCATAAATGATGTCTTCCTGTAATAAAAATCCCAAATTAGACTTTTTTATAGGTAAAAAATTTGAAGAGGTTGCCAAACATGCTTAGGAAAATCCCAGTGACTTCATGATTCATCATTTGTATCGAAAATTAGAAGGTGAGAAAATTGAGAGGAAAAAAAAATCTCACTAATAAGGATTAAAAACAAATGATTCATTTCTTAAACTTTTTTCAGAGAAGCAAATTACAGCCAAATTATAGGCCTGACAAACCATAATTAAGGCACAAGAGGAATTATGGGGGATTGAGTGGTGAAGGAGACCATGTTTCAACTTAAATATCAATTTCATTTAGCATCGTTAAAATTAGCTCTTTCCTGCTACAAATTCTTTTAGTTTCTGAAGTCCCTTTAATGAAAAGGGAAATCAAATCTTGGAACCTACCTATATAATAAGTCAAATGAGATGAAGCATGGAGAGGAATTTATATAAAGATTTAAATAATGTACATACACAGACATGGATAGTATTCTTACCTAGAAATCAAAAAAGAGTCCTCATGCCCAAAAGTCAAGAGAACAATGAATTGTGCACATTTTTCTTTCTCCCCAATGAATTGTGCACATTTTTCTTTCTCCCCCCCTTTGCAATTTGAGTGTTTCATGAGTTTCTGAAAATAGCATGGCTCTAAAGAGTGTTTCTCTCTTGATAGTTTTAAAATTTGGAGGAGAAAGTGACACCGATTTCTGATTTTCAATCTAAGCACAGAAACTCAATTTATTGGAGTATCTTGAGAATGGATAGAATGATTAAAATAAATGTTTAGCCGATTATTAATTGGGAGCTTATTTTGTTTTTGTATTTTCCATTTTGTTACATACTATATTAAAATGACATAGGAGAACCATACTTTGCTTTCAGTAATTCAGTAATAATCACAAAAGAAGCTTTCGACCAAACGGGCGTTTTTAATTTTATATCATAGCGTATTATGAATAGATACTGTGTACAAAATCTAGATGCCTTAGGTGTGCATTAAATGAGGGCAAGAGGGTTTGGTTTTTTGCTTTAGAATTTTAATTGCATTCATTTATAATCCGGTAGAGGAAGTAAACAGCATACTAGTAACATTCATCAATGCGAATAGGGTAAAAAGTGATTTCAATAGAGTCTGGCTGCGTGAGCCCAATCAAATGAGGCCAGCAGTGTTAATACTCTCTTCCATTCTCTCAGTAATAACCGTTCATTCATGAAAAACTTTATAATCATTTTATTAGCCATCCTTGTCAGAGGTCTAGTAACTTTAATTTAAGGCTCTTTGAGGCAGAAATGGAAGTATAAAAATGTAAAGAGGGCACTTGTGGTCTGAATGTGGTCCATGCAGTTAGCATATCCCCTCTTTCCTGCTGGAGAACATCCAAAAGCAACAAGGAGAATGGGAAACAAAAATGCAAACTCCATTTTCAGCAAAAGTAAGAGACAGCTCCAATCTCCAGAGCCCAAAATAGGCGTAAGGGTTGCCAAAAGCCGTGGAGACCGAGCAGGGCAGAGCCGGGGCTGTGTGGGAGGAAACCGAGAGAAAGTGCCTCGGAGTGAATTCCCCAGCAGCGGGCAGGCGGCCAGGCTCTGCAGATAGCAGAAAGAGCAAAATGACAACTCTTAGGCATGAGCCGTGAGCTGCGGTGGTTACATCTAGATCCTCGCCTGCCACGCGGGATTTGGGTGCGTCCGTTGGCAGAAGGAGCGACCCTAGACCCGAACTGATTTTGAGACACTGAAGGGGGAAGAGCTAAATAAAGAATCACTCCTAGAACAGCCACATGTACAGGGAAGCAATTTATCTTGTGACCACCACGGGGTTCAAGATGGTCTTCACACTGTCCCGCACCTGCCTCTATCACTGGCTGCGGACACGCCGCGCTAGCGACCCGGTGCGCAGAGCTGCCCCAGCCGGTGTCTGGGCTCCGGCCACTCCTCTGGTCTGAAACTCCCGCAGTCCTTGGTTCCGGAAAAAAATGCATCTTTTCAATGATGGCTGCAACAAGAAAAACAAAAATGGGATACTACAAGAAAAAGAAAGAAAGAAAGAAAGAAAGAAAGAAAGAAAGAAAGAAAGAAAGAAAGAAAGAAAGAAAAGAAAGGAAGGAAGGAAGAAAGAAGGAAAGAAAAAGAAAACAAGAGAGAGTACTCACCTGAAAGGCAGCATAGCTAAGGCATTAATACGATGGAGTCTGGAAGCAGACTGCCTAATTACGAATTTCTGGAGTCAGCTAATTCACATCATAGAGCCTCATCTCCCTCTGTTTGTAAAGCAGAGCTCGAGGTAATACCTGCTACACGGGGTTATCACAATGGCTGAATGAATAGTATTTATAAAATGCTTAGAATAGTGCCCACAACAGAGTAAACTGTATATGAATATTCTTTTTTTAAACACTATGAAACACACATACACTTACTTTGATTTAAAAAATCATAATAATTTGGGGATGACTGGGTGGTTCAGTTAAGGGTCTGACTTCCGTTCAAGTTATAATCTCAGCGCTGGGATCCAGCCCCCAACAGGGGTCCCTGCTCAGAGGGGAGTCTGTTTGTCACTATCCCTTAGCCCTTCCCCCTGGTCATGCCATCTCTCTCTCTCTCTCTCTCACCTCTCCCTCTCTCACACACACACACACGAACAAATAAAATCTTTTTTTTAAATAATAAAAAAAATAAATAAAAATAATAATCTAATGTGTAATTACCACTGGGAGGCAAGACTACATAATAAAAATAAAAGAATTAAAGGACATAATGGTGAGATATTAGGAGGAAAGGAAAAATGAGTAAGGATTGCTCAGGGAAAGGACAGGAAAAAATGTCTAGAAATAAAGACAACACTGGACAGATTAAAAGGGAGAATAGACAGTGTCAAAATTACAGTAATTTTACAAGGTGTAGAAATTATTAAAATGACAAAATAAAATTAAACTAGAGATTTTATTTTTTAATTTTATTTTGGTTTTCCTACAGTCAAGTGAGATGTGAGGTGTACTGGGGGAATCTGATCAGTCAAGCGAAGTGTGACGTCACAGGCCTGTGAAAGGCAAATTAAAAAAAAAAAAACAACAACTGAATCTCACAGAAGTTAAGTAATGCCCCCAATTCAGGAGAATCTGAGGCCAGTCCTGTTGGACCCCAGTGGCCCACTTTGAATGATTGTGATATATGATATCATCTCTGTCTCGCAGGCTTGCTGTAAGGATCAGACAAGAATAATTTTTCCATAACACTTAAGTAACTATAAAATGTAATACAAATATGTGTTATTATGTAATACAGCTACTACATAGTAGGCCTCACTCTAGAGAAACAGATATGTAAGTCAGAGTAGGTACAGCTAATCAGAATGCAATTAAATTTTTCCTCTTTCTGTCTTCTTGGAGACAAAGAGCCTTTCAGCTCAAAACTATTCCCCAAAAGTCAGCAAATGCATTACAAGTCCATCCCTTTGATGATTCTCTGCCCGGGCAGCTCTATGACCCAAACCTCCTGGTCTCTCTCAGGCATATTCACCTAATGAAACCGGCTTCAACTGTCACCTCCCCTGGGAATCTTCTCGTAACCCATCCGGAAACGTAATGGTTGGGCTACCACTTGGCCGCATTTGTATCTCTAACCTGACGTATTGTAATGTTCCTTTTACCCCCTCACTAGCCTATGTTCTCCTTTGAGCACAGAAGCCAAGTCTGAGTCTTCATTGAATAGCCAGGCTAGCATAGTGATTAAAAGCCTACTGGGCATTTGGTAATGGCAGAAGAAACACAGGACTTTGCCTGGATCATTAGAGCACATATAGTTTCCTCATGGTTATTTAGGTGGAAGAAACCATACACGGAGCCTCTAAAATTTAAGATCTATTAGTTAATATTATACTGAGACCAAGATTCCCAAGCATTTGTTAACCATTTCTATTCATTTTCTAATTTCATCTTTGTCCATGTCAACTATTAAAAACCATAAATTGACATATGTTGCTTTTACTGGTCGAAGGAGCTGAGTAATGTGATGGCATATCCAGGCCTAGAATATGGGATGACAAGACAAGAAGGTGAGAAGAAATGGAAAGAAAGAGATTTCAGGGCTCTGAGTTGAAGGTAGACTGAGACCAGAGGAGGGGTGCTCTGACCAGCATCAAGACTCAAGAAAGCGATGCCCTTGGCCCCAGGCAGGAGGCCTGGCTGCTAAGTCAGTGATTAAGGAGTCTTCTCTCGGTCTTTTGTTCCTCCTCTACCACTGATAAAGAGTACAGCTGACGTCAAATCCTCATGTGGACCTAATCCAATCACCTCTGAAGAATTTTACCAGAAGACATTGCAGTTTACAGAACATTTAAGAGACTGGTAATACAGTTTCTCAAGAAAAAAAAAAAATCATAAAAATAGTTGTTACAAGGGGCGCCTGGGTGGCTCAGTGGGTTAAAGCCTCTGCCTTCAGCTCAGGTCAGGGTCCTGGGATCGAGCCCTGCATCGGGCTCTCTGCTTGGCCGGGAGCCTGCTTCCCTTCCTCTTTCTCTGCCTCTCTCTCTGCCTGTCTCTCTGCCTACTTGTGATCTCTGTCTGTCAAATAAATAAATAAAATTAAAAAAAAAATAGTTGTTACAAGAAAAACTGAAGGTGAGAATAATTCCAGGAAATGTGAAAGCTGAATGAAAGAGGCCAAAACTGAACTACATCATTTATCAGACTTTATTCTTTGATCTTTAAGCCCCTAATTCTATATTCACTTAGATATTCCAGGAATATTTTAACCACAAATTCAAAGTGCTTTGTAAATATTTTCTCATGGCATTTCATAAAAGCCCTCTGTGGGAAAGAGCACGATTTGTAGTCATGCCCATTTTACAGCGGTGGAAATATCAAGTAAAAAGGCACAGGGAGGAGCCCCAGGTCTTCAGGATCTATCAGGTGGGGTTGTGTGTACTTTAATTGTGACTGGGCGGTCTGAAAGTTTTTCTCAAATACATCAAAGCTTTCTCTCCAAGCCGAGTGCTGACATTTTCATAGAAATAGGTTGAATCTTGGGCCACCTGGGGGACTCAGTCACTTAAGCGTCAGACTCTTGATCTCCTCTCAGGTCAGGATCTCATGGTCCTGAGATAGAGCCCTCCCATGGGCTTCCTGCTGGGCATGGGATCTGCTTAAGATTCTCTCTTCTCTCCCTGTCCCTCTGTTCCTCCCTGTCCCCTGCCTTCCGTGCTCACATTGGAGCGCTCTCAAAAAAAAAAAAAAGAAAAACAACCCCCCCCCCCAAACTCAGAATGAACCTAATCACACACAGCATTGCAGATGACTGGAATAATTTTCTGAACTTTCTGTCACCTGTGACAGAAAAGAAAGGTGATGAGAATAGAATCCTATTAATGTTAAAAAAAAAAAAAATTGTAACTCTCCTCAAAAACCATCCCAAAGTACCTCCTCCACAGAATTTTGCCATGTTCCTTCAATCATTTATGGTCCTTCTTCCTTTTATTCTGCACTGCATTTAGTTTCAATGGGCTTATAGTAACTTACTCAAACATTTATGTCTCTTACACTCATCTCAATTCTTACCTAAAAAAGTGTATGTTTGCTGATGTATTTACTTATCTACGTGCCTCATATGGTACTTAGAATGCTTTTTTATATGAGAACTCTAAATATATTTTAAGTATATCATAGAATAAACCTTAAAGGTTTTGATCCATCAATCAGAAAACAATTCCCAATTATGTTAACTCATAATTATTTCCTCCTGGTGAGCCTCGGTGGCTCAGTCAGTTAGCTGTCTGCCTTTGGCTCAGGTCATGATTCCAGCTCCTGAAATCAAGCCCCACGTCAGGCTCCCTCTCCCTCTGATGCTCCCCCTGCTCTCTCTCTGGCTTTCTATCCCTCTCAAATAAATAAACAAATAAAATCTTTAAAAACATAATTTCCTCTAAAGGAATTGAAAAATTAAAACATCCTATAACACAAATAAATAAATAAGTATTCTATAACTAATTATATTACTTATTCATTCAGCAGATCTTATTGCCTATTTATTATGTGCCAGGCCATGGAAATACAGTGGACTACAATAAATAAAAGGTTTTAGCATTCATAGTGCTTAAAGGGTAGGGAGAATAAGCAAGTATAGAAATAAAATACATATTAATGATAAATGGTGTAAAAAATCATTGTAAGTGATCAGATGAGTGACCAAGGTAAAATGATTGGGAAGGGCCTCCTTGAGGAGATGCTATTTGAGCTGAGATCTGCATGTAGAGAGAGACTTACAAACAAGGGTGGGGAACATTCTATGCAGAGGGATTAGCAAGCACAAAGGATCTGAGGTGAAAACAGCCTGTGCTCAAAATACAGAAAGAAATCAATGAGGACTGAGGTTATTGTGCTTGGGGAAGTATAATAGAAAATGATGTTGGAGACAGAAGCAGAATTGAATTCATGTGAGGTTTTATAAGCCGTAATTAGATTAGGTTTTCTAGTTGTAACATCAACCATATGCTTGTCTATAGAAGATTCGAGTGCCACGTTCAGGAGCATCTGGGTGGGCCCCAGTGACCAGTTCTCACCAGTGGAATGTGAATAGAAATGCTCTGCGTCACTTCCCAGGCCAGTGTCAAAGAAGACTGTGCCTCCCCCACCTTCCCTATTCCTTCTCTTGCTGGAAATAGAGGACTCTGATGCCCCAAGTATGTCAGAGCTACTGGATGAAATTAGCCTGGAGGAAAGCCTCTCATCAACCAGGAACCCAGGCAAGAAATAAACTTCTATTGTCTTAAACCATTGAAATGGTTTGGTTTGTTATGACAAATTATATAATGCAACTAAAACAGATATGACATGACTTGCATTTACAAATGATGACTCTGGCACTGTGGTCGTAGAGAATGTAGGGCTCAAATGTAGAAGCAGGGAGGTCATTGAGGTTGCGGATGTATGGATGAGCAATGGCACTCACTTGGTTTAGGAAGCAGACATGAAGATGGGGAAGGCTGTGGGCTACTTCAGGACACATTTTTGAAATTAGGCTCATCAGAAGCTACTGATGGGACAGAAGGAAAGTGAGGAATGTTTATCATTGGTGTAATGCCTTATGATTTCTCACAAGACGATTTATATCTGAACAGTTTTCATTTTCCTCTCTTCACTGGTGTGACAGGGAACAACTTTGCCCTGGAAAGTTCTTATAAAGTTCTTACTGGTTTTACTCATATTTAATAATCTTGGAAGAGTTACTGAAATTAAAATTAATTTGAAACCTGTTAACATAACCTAATTTTTCAATGATGGTTTATGCCTTGACCTGAAGAAAGTACCATAAAAGTACAGTCTTTGGTTTGAAAAGTGCATTTCTATTTGGGTAGACTAAATTTACAATTCTTTTCCTCAGTAACCACAGTATATTGCTGCCTCATCTTGAGCCAATGGTTAACACAATTTCCCAGATCTTTTTTCACCGCATTAAACTACTTGGGAATAAGTTTATCCATAAGTGAGAAAAATCCAACTACAAGCTTGTTGGTTGTTTTTTACTTTTCCTTGACTAATGAGGTAATGAGTCTGGCTTGTTCTCAGGAGCAAAGCCTTGCCTAATTCAAATTTATGAATCAGTGTTTTAGTTAAATGTGTGGCCATTTATTACATTGGTAACCTGGAATGTCACAGGTAGGAAGCACAAAACCTAACAGTATTTTAGGTGTTGTGAGATGAGACTATGAGGTGTTGAGACTGTGAATTCTCAATAAGGAGTCGGCTACAACAATAGCATCATAAATGGTTTCCAGGCAGGAAAATAATGATGAAAGACAAAGGGGAGAAAATGACATATGCAAGTCTAGTCTCTCCTTTTTTTAATCAGGAAAATAATATTTCTGGAAGCCCCTCCCAGTAATATTCCAGTCATATCTCACAGCCTGAAATGGATCTAATGCCCACCTACTGTTGCAAGGGGGTCTGGGGAGGTAATGGACTTTAAATGAGCTCATAATCATCCTGAACAAAATTGGTTATATTTAAGAAAAGAAGAGAGTGTACTAATTAGGGTATGGGCTAGTGTGCTATAATATGAAGCTCCCCAACTATAGAGGCTTCACAGGTCAGGGTTCAGTGGATGTTCTAAGGCTGGTAGGTATCTCTGTCATCTTCTATGAGGCCCCACTTGTAGACCTAAGATTGCACTCCAGTTGCACCATTTCCCAGGCATCTGCAAAGGGAGAAGAGCCTAAAGGAGCACACATCCAGTTATTTTAAGAGTCTACCCAAAATGGCACCTATTAATCCTATCCCCAGATTATTGGCCAGAACTTAGTCATACGGCCATGTCTAGCTGCAAGCGAGGCTGGAAAAAACAGTGGTTAGCTGAGCATCCAGATGTCTAGCTGGAACTATTAATCTGAAGAAAATAGAGATCCAGCAGGGTGGCGAGAAGTACAAAAAGAAGTTCATCAGAAACCTCTCTTTTCCCTTCAGATTCACAGGGATCCTTCAGTCAGCTACCTCCGGACAAACTTGTTCGGCCATCCAATGTCTACTACTTATATCAACACCTAGCTTGTGGTTCTCCATCTTACATAAATATATAAATAACGAAGAAAGGATTGGTTCATTCACTCCTTTTGAACAAATACTGAGCATCAAATCCCTAGCTGGAACTAAGATTCAGAGGGAGGAACAGTGCAAAAAGATGAGCAGAAACAGTACAGGAGAGCATGAAAGGTCAAGTATGCTCAGAGGAGGATAAGACAGGTTTGACGGGCTCTTCTCACACAGGACAGCAACACGAGAAAAGGTCGGAGGTACATGGAAACCAGAGGCCAGGCTGTAGAACTGGAATATATTTCTTTCAACGCGCAAAGCTATGACAGTATTGTAAATAAGAGCCCAGCATTATCTGAATGTGTTTTTGGAAGATTACCCTGGCTGCGGCACAAGTATTTGCTGCTTGGTGGAAATGAAATTGAGCAGGGGTTCATACCATTGCAATAGTCCACATGGGAGATGATGAGGGATGTCACCTGGGAGGAAGAGAGCAAATGCAGGAGGAGCAGATGTAGCAACTCGCTGTATTTGGGGGAAACAAGAGAAAGGATAGAGTGCATCAGACCGGTTAATCTGTAGGACTCAGGATCTGGTGCAAAATTAGCAGGAAGGTAGAAACACAGAAAGAAGAACACAAGTGGGGAAAACATAGTGAGCTTAGTTTTAGACTTCAGTTTGCGATCTCATTCCAGGAGGCGGGGGGACATGCAGTAACTGTGATATGTGACTAATAAAAATAAGCATTTTGTGCTTTGCAACAGTTTGTACTATGGACATTCTCATATTTTTCTGGGAAACTCTCCCAATTCAACATTTGGCTGTAGTCATGATAAGCCCTTGAGAGTCATTCAGGAAATTCCATACACATATGACTCTACTTTGAAAGTGCACACCCAGGAAAAGACCCAATGAGTTAGGATACACTTTGTAGAGTCGGGACTATATTATACTAACAATAGACCTACAGAAGCCTGGAGCCCTCTAGAGACTTGGTCTAGGAAGCACTGTATGTGAGGCTGGGTTCCACGGGTGATGCGGATATAAAGAAAGACTTGAAACTTGTACCAAGCAGGACAGGATAAAGTGGCAGACAGTTTTTAAAAAAAGAAAAGAAAGAAAGAGAAAGGGAGGGAAGGAAGGAGGGAGGAAGAGAGGAGGAAGGGAGGGAGGGAGGGAGGAGGGAGGACTCAAGAATGTTAAATCTAAAGACCCAGCTGAGTCTCTAGGAACCTAGTAGATAGTTTTGTAATAATATGGCATCAAATATCATTAAGTTAAAGATTCACAAATCATCAATAGTTAATCATGAGACGTTGGCCATTTGAGACTTAATCAAGGCAGGGACATAGGGCTTATACATAAAGGATGCTTTCATGGATGACTGATGTCAGAGAAGATTTGTCCTAAATCAAACTCTCTCTTCTTTCCTGTGTCTTCATATGCCATATCTTGGCCTAGGCCAGGCCCCTCTTTACACTCCCTCATCTAATTTTCTGACCTCTCCTTTTTCCCTATTTCTTTCCTACCTGGCATTTCCAATTTGCTCTTACTGCTGGAGTCCTGTTTCAGTCATCCCATTCCCTTTTTGTCTGGTTTGCTGCATTTGGAAGATCTTGCTGAAATTGACTTCTGGCTCTGCTCTGAAACTCTTCCCTTAAAAACTGCTCCTGGGGCCCCTGGGTGGCTCAGTTGGTTGGGCATCAACTCTTGGTTTTGGCTCAGGTCATGATCTTGGGTTCATGGGATCAAGCTCAGCCAGAAGTCCGCTTAAAACTCTCTCCCCCTCTCCCTCTGCCTCTCTCCTCCATGCTGTCATTCTCTCTCAAATAAATAAATAAATCTTAAAAAAAAAAAAAAAAGAAACAAAAAAATACTGATCTCAAGGTCATCCCATCACAGCAAGGCCCACTTCAGCACCAGCCAAGTTGGAAGTCAGGTGGCAATGTGTACTCAGGTGCTTATACCAACTTTTAGTATTTGTCATCTCTAAGTTTGGACTTAATTTTGTCAATAAAGTATTACTATCATATCATATAGTTATATGCATTACCAATAAGTCTGTGGGGTATCTTCAGTCTATCTTATTCAACAAATTTTATGCTAAGGATCCAGGAATGGTGTTGGAAAATGAGATCACATTGATAAAAAGACACTAGCAGCTGTCCACAAAGTTAAGTCAGTATTTCCAGTTGAGACAATAAAAAAAAATATATATATGTAATGTACTGTATTAAGTTCTGTGAGAGTTTGCACAGAGAGGTTTTCTCACCTTGCTGCATATTTGTGTATCTATATACCTAGAGATCCTCACTCGCCCAGATAGCTAACAGCAGAACCAATTACAAAATCATCAACAAATGAACTATTTAGTTATAACTGATTGTGAAGACTTGATAAATAAAAAAAATCCAAGCATGCTGCTTTCCATTAACTTCATTTGTATTGAACAAATACGTTTGCTGGTAAAACATTCACTATATTATGGCAGTGCCAAGAACAGCAATTTTCAGAATTCATCCTAGAGACTCTGGGGAGGGAAGGGGTATCTCCCAAATATTTCAGGGAATCTGCAGCGTTAAAACAATTTTCATAACTCTACTAAGACATTTTCTGATGTTTTCACTCTCTTTCTCTCTTTGGCATTGAGAATTTTCTCAGAGGTCACATGAGACCATGATATTACAGGTTGAATGCAGGAGCGGGTATGAGAAGCTGTCTATTAGCTATACATTAAAGAGATTTTTTAAAAATATTAAGCAATACCACTACACTTTCTCACTGCATATTTGCTCTAGAAAATATTTTCCTGGAAATACATTATTGACTTGAACAGGTAATGGATGTATTTTTAAATGAACTAATAAATATTTTAAGGCTTTTCTCAACTTTAAGGCCTAATAGGTTAAATACTGGAAGATATGTCATATAATAAAAAATGCTTTGGGGTGCTCAGTAATTTTTAAGCATATACAAGGGCTTGAAAACAGTTTAAGAAATGCTGCCTTGGGCACCTGGGTGGCTCAGTGGGTTAAGCCTCTGCCTTCGGCTCAGGTCATGATCTCAGTGTCCTGGGATCGAGTCCCACATCAGGCTCTGAGAGCCTGCTTCCTCCTCTCTCTCTCTCTCTCTGCCTGCCTCCTCTGCCTACTTGTGATCTCTCTCTGTCGAATAAATAAAATCTTTAAAAAAAAAAAAAAAGAAATGCGGCCTTACATGGGTTAATGGTTATCAGAAATATATGGAATGACTTCTGCTTTTTTAACAACAGCAACAAAAAAGATGAGAGTCAGAAAGCTTGGAATAGAAAATAAAAATTTATATTAGAGAATTTCACGTAACATTGTTGAACAAGGAAAGCATTCTTTTCACATAAGGGAAGGAGTGAGGATAAAATTACATTTCTTGGCAATCCAGAAGAGCTTCAAGGAGGAGGCAAGGACTGGGTTCATTTGACCCTTAGAACATCAATAACTATATATTTTAGTTTATATCTACTTCCTTAGCAACAACATAACTTGAGAAGATTCCAGAATCTTGAGGCCAGAAAATGAGACCAGAGTCAAATAGATACTCCTTTAAGTTCAATAGTCAAAGAGCAAGTAAGATGTCAATACTGACTCCCCAGGCAAGACCCCAGTGAGATGCCTTTGATCTGAACAATAACTCTGTTGTCATTAACACAAATGCTGCGTATCTTCCTTTCTCAATTTATGGGCACAGAGCCAAAGGGACTTCAGTGAGTGTGACAAAGGAATACCAGCCTGGTATCCGAACGTATATTGATCAAAACCTACTTTTCACAAGGGGCTCCAGGATGTTTTAAAAATTTATATCACTTTTCAATTTTATATTTCAAATAAATTTTATTCTCACAAGTCTATCATAAGAAATGTTGCAAATTTTTTTGAAACGAGGCTGAACATTGACAGCATTCAGAGAAACGCTCTACGTGTCCACCCCACCTTCGGTCCCAAGAAATCAAGAAACAAAAATTGCTCTCACCTGAGATGGAAATTTCCTGTAAAAGCCAGAACTATTTTAAACTCTGGATCATGAAAGTTTACATTAAATGCCATTTTACAGTCCAAATAGTACTTTAAGTTTATATGAAAACTTGCACACAAATATTCATGGCAGGTATATTTCACAATAACCCAAACCAGGAAGTAACCTGAATGTCCGTCAATAAGCGAAGAGAGAAAATTCACATCCATGCAATGGAACACTACTCAGCGATTAAAAGAAATAATTCACTATTAAAACAAATGAATCTCAGAATTGTCCCACTACTTGAAAGAAGGCGGAGGCAAATAGTACAGGCTGTACGATTTCATTTACATAAAATACTAGAAAATACAAACTAATCTATAGTGCAGAAAGCAATGAGAGGCTTCAGAATGAGGGTGATGGAGGGGGTCGTTCCAAGAGGAGGAGGACCAGGAGGGATAGACTGCAAAGGAGTACAAAGATTCTTCTAGAGTGATGAAAATGTTCTGCAATTCTGTAATTTTGTAGCGACAGTTTCACAGGTGCATGCCCTGTTAAAACTTGTAAGATTGTACACATTAAATGGATTCAGTTTATTGTACATAAAATTATACCTCAGTAAAATTGATTCTTAACATGCACTGTAACACAAATAACCTCATTAGATCATCTCAAGGAGTCTGTGACATAGCAGAGAACATTGTGATCTCATTTTGCTGCTGAGGAAGATGGAGCTCGAGAGATAGTGACCTTCCCAGAGCCAGGAACTCTCCAAGCTTAAGAAAGACAGTTATAAAGAGTGGTGACTTTCGAACTTTTTCCTGTGATTTTTTTTTTTTTTTTTTTTTTTTTTTTTTTTTGGTCAAATGCAATATTCTGTGGATCTCCCTGGTAGGAAACAGTAAATGCTGGGATGCTGGGATTGGGTCTGAGTGTGGGCCGGAAGAGGGAATGGTGACGCATGGCAAAGACACCTCTACGGGACCCTAGGGCTCTGATACAGTCTGACTAACAGAAGGTGACGTCACAGACATGGATTCCCCACACAGAATGTCTTGCTCCAGACCTCCATCTGCTCTGTCATTTACGAGCTAAAAGTTTGTGTTTGCACAGGACGGTGACTCTAGTCCCGGAATTAGTTACATAGAATTTTTCAGGTCTTATGCCCCTTAGGGGTTCAGATAGTTTCTCTGTTGTGTTTTAGGTTTCTGTTAATTTGCTTATTAACCATGCAAGAGTATCTAGGTGCCTGATATTTTGAATCCTCTCAAGACTGCAGAGGATGAAGAAGACCCATGCAATAACGTTCCACAAAATTAACTACCTAGGAGAATTCGTGAACGTTGGGGCCAGTGGTGTTATATTTGTTATTCTCCTTTATGATAGCAAAGGTCCAGCTTCAATCCCCATCCAGTCTACTCCGCACAGTGCCGCAGAAACATTACAAAAGTGCAATCAATCTCCACCATTCCTCTGTATCCAGTCCTCTCATGGCTCCCCATTTCTTTTAAGAAAATGTCCAAACTCCTCCTTTTGGTTTACAGGGTCCTAATGAACTGGATTTTACTTATCTTTCAGCAACATCTTCTACCGCATGAAACCCTAATCTCTACCCTTCAGCTAAATGAAAGTTTTCCAGTTTCTCAAACACAAGAGTGCTGGGTTTTCTAGCATGTTACCACTTACTCTCCCAGAACACCTTTCCTCCCTCATTTCCATCTAATGCAAGTTCATGCCTCATGTTATCTCCCACCTGTTTTGGGAGTCTTCCTTCATGTCCTCCATCTTGGTCAGACGCCCTTTCTAGAACTGAGTTTTCCCATCAGGGTGGTTATCACAGTATCACAGTGAACTGGTTATATGTATATTATCTCAGCATCATTAACTCTTGGACGCAGAAGTATCTTGCTTTTCCATAGTTAGCATAGTGCCTGGCACAGAGTAAGGACTCAAGAAATGTTCCTTGAATGAATTGACTGAATAAGACATCTTAACGAAAGGCTAGAGCACGTGTCCCTGGGCTGCTGGATTGCACCACATTAAGATAATATATTGGCTGCGGATGAGACACGTTGCTTCCTTCCAAAATTAGGGTAACAGAAAGTGAGTGTGAGTTCATGATTCAATATCTCTTCTGGATGAATATCATATGAAATGGTTGAATTTAGTTGAAAACCAAACCTCTGTAGGAAGAACACATAGAAACCCGGTCATTTTCCAAGATGTTATTCTTTCCTTGGCAAGAGGGATCTTCTAGCATCTTAATCCATAAAGCACTTCCGTGATTAGGTTTAAGGTTTGCCGTGGGTATAAGGGCCCCATCCAATAAGATGAATGCAGCAAGGTTAAAGAGGAAAAATACTGGTAAGCTTTAAGCATGTTAGGATAATTGGGCCCAACATACGTAAATTGCTTTCAGATGAAAGGCTCTAAGCAACTGTTAAATTATAAACATTGAAAAAAAATTCTCTGCATCCAATCTAGAGAAGAAAAGGTTTCCATTTGTACAGCAAATTAGCTTCAGGTATTTCTGTAGGTCAGCATTTTTTTTTTTTTTTTTAAGGCAAGGGACGCTCTCCTGGCGCTGGCCACGTCTGACTCAGAGATGGAAGGACCTGGTAACTGCGAAAGCCTTTTCGCCTCGCACTTGTGCCACAGCAATTACATTGGAAGGGCTCCTAGACTTGCGGGGTGTGGGATGTGGGATAAATTTGGGGAAAGACCACAATATGTAAACAAAACCTGCCAGTTTTCCAAAATACCTAACCACAAGACTTCACATGTTGGCAGCTCAGAAAGAGTCAAATGTGCTTTATTCTGACAACAAGTTTTATTCTCAGCAGGGAGAGTTATGAGTCCCGGGTAAAGCGAGCAACTACCAATAACTGAAGTTAGAGGAATTTTCAAATATAGCCTATGTCATAAAACTTAGCAAGCACACGTTCAGAGGTAATATGCATCAAGAAACCAAGGGCACTGGTGGATTCTTTGAAGTGCATACATGTTTTCAAAATCCTTTAGATTAAGAAATCCTCCAGAAGGAGAGTTACTTCTGAAGACAGATTAATAGCATTAAACTGCACACTTTATGGTCATTAAATCTTCTAACTTGCAATATCATCTGCTGAATACTCGTGTTTGAGTCTTAGATACAGTTTTATTATGACTTTTCAGTTTTCAATGTCCTGAGAGTGCCCTATTTTATACTGTTGGCATTTGGCTTTGCCTCACTAGCACACACTTTAAAGCAATCAGAAGGTCAAAGAATAGATAATCCGTCTCCAAGCATTGTTGTATTTTCCCAGCATTTTAATATTGCTGTTGCTCAGAGAAAACAACGGCTTCAAATCCCAAGCAACTCAAAACGTGTACCATATCCACTGCCAACTCACATTTAAACAGGCCCCAGGGTGCTGTTCATCTTCCCTGCCTTCTGGAAGGAAAAGGGCTGCAGGCTCTCGCCCTCCACCAGAGGCTCTCTCCCTCTCTGGAGATGGGTCTTACCAAGTCTGGAGAGCAAGAAAAGGTAAACAACTCAGTTGTCTTTAAGAATGCTGATGACAGGGGGCGCCTGGGTGGCTCAGTGGGTTAAGCCGCTGCCTTTGGCTCAGGTCATGATCTCAGGGTCCTGGGATCGAGTCCTGCATCGGGCTCTCTGCTCAGCAGGGAGCCTGCTTCCCTCTCTCTCTCTGCCTGCTTCTCTGTCTACTTGCGATCTCTCTCTGTCAAATAAATAAATAAAATCTTTAAAAAAAAAAAAAAGAATGCTGATGACATTGCTTTGATCAGTTTGGGGGGTGCGGAGATAAGCACAGACTAAGTAGTCTATGGTATCTCTGCTAGAGTCTGAGGTTTCAAAGTAGGGGTTGGGGGGAGGCTTGGGAAACCCCATGAAATGAGCAGAGGATGGGAGCAGTTCCAAGGACTGTCTCAGAATGGAGTTAGGAATGTAGATGAGAACCAAGCAGTTGGTTTATTTATTTTTTAATTTTTAGAACATTTATTCATTTATTTTTCTTTAAAATAAATATTCCTTAGATTTTTTTTTTTTTTCCTCAAGGGTTTGGACAAAAGTTGTGGTTTTATTAACTGGATTTTTTGTTTGTTTGTTTTTGTTTTGTTTCTCAAGGTTCACATTTTTTTTTTAATGTTTCAAACTCTCATTTGAATTCTAGTTAACGTATAGTGTAATATTAGTTTCAGGAGTAGAATTCAGTGATTCATCACTTACATACAACACCCAGTGCTCATCACAAGTGCCCTGCTTAATGTCCATCAGCCATTTACCCTTCTCCCACCCACTTCCTCTCTAGCAACCCTCAGTTTGTTTTCTATAATTAAGAGTCTGTTTTATGGTTTGCCTCTCTCTCTTTTTTTTCTCCTTTCCCCTATGTTCCTCTGTTAAATTAAATTCCAGGTATGCGTGAAATCATATGGTATTTGTCCTTCTCTGATTGACTTATTTCTTATTGCATAATACACTCTAGCTCCATCCACTTTGTTGCAATGGCAAGAGTTCATTCTTTTTGATGGCTGAGTAATAATCCATTATACTTCCTTACCCATTCATCAGTTGATGGACATTCAGGCTCTGTCCATAATTTCGCTATTGTTGGTAGTGCTGCTATAGACATTGGGGTATATGTGTTTCTTCAAATCATTATTTTTATATTCTTTGGGTATATACCTAGTAATTATAATTATTGTGTCATGGGGTAGTTCTATTTTTAACTTTCTGAGGAACATCCAAACTGTTCTCCAGAGTGGCTGCACCAGTTTTCATTCCCACCAACAGTGTAAGAGGGTTCCCCTTTCTCCACATCCTCGCTCACATCCGTTGTTTCCTGCACTGTTAATTTTAGCCATTCTGACGGGGGTAAGGTGGTATCTCATTGTGGTTTTGATTTGTATTTCCCTGATGCTGAGCAATGTTGAGCATCTTTTCATGTGTCTGTTAGCCATCTGGATGTCTTCTTTGGGAAAAAAAAAAATGTCTATTCACGTCTTAGAAACCAAGTAGTTTAGATTTATTAAAATCCTATAGTGATTAGACATAAAATACCTTTTTTTTTTTTAAAGAAGGTACATCCATTCATTTATTTTCCCATTCATCCAAGAAATATTTGCTGAGTACTTACTCTACTTTTGTCTGGTAGGAATTCTGCCCGGTACTAAGGATGTGACAGTGAATGAAAAGAAACACTCTCTACCCTCATGGAACTTCCTGTCTTCCAGGTGTATAATATATGTACGGGCATGTGCACGTGTGTGTGTGTGTGCGCATATGTGTGTAGATAAAAACATAGAGATAAGGAAATATCTTAATATAATTCAAATACCCTCTTAATTTTTTTTTGGCAAGAAGGCCCAGAGTTGGAGGGGGAAGAGAGGACCTTACTTCCCACCTTCCCACTGTGGAGGATAATGAAAGATTAGTCCTTCCTTTCCCATCTCCCAGCAGTCAGGACCAGACATGCTCTCAACTAGGAATGTGAGCATTGAAGGCACAGGACAATGGCTCATAAACAATTAGAAATTCATCAAGAATGCTGTCACAGCAGCGTTCTGAATCCAGTAGTGTAGCAGCAGTCTCAGTGGTGAGGTTCTGAGCCCACACTAACCCTGGTATGATTTGGCTCAGCATTTAGCTGCGTGGCCTCAGGGTTCCTACCAATTTCCTCTCCCTGGTTTTCCTCTGATCTCATCGATCTGTCTCCTATACCTTTTAGTGCTCCAGCTGAACGGAGCTCATGCCTGATGTTTGCCACAAACAGCAACTGGCTGAAGGGGAGACATGAATCAACTAGGGCTGGCATTATCCATTGATTACAATCATGGCTAAGTACTGTGAAGAAAAGCTATCATTTGTCCTTTGGGGTAGAAAGCAAAGAAGATATTTAGGAAGGGTGAGAGACCCCTGTCACATCTAGACTGGAGAAAAAGTTTCCCCAAGAACCAACAAAATGCTAGGCTTAGTGGAGAGGGAAGGCTGCCGAATCCCAGGACCCACAGCAAAGGAAGAAAATGCTGTCCTGGAGTCCACAGGAGTCTGTGAAAATAGAGAAGTAAAAAGACCTCTGTAGGGTTTTGACATTCCCATTAGGGTCACCTTTGTTATTCATAAACAGCAACTCAAGAAAGCCTCAGTAAAGATTTGTATTCCTCTCAGCACTTCACACAATTCCTATATCCAAAGGCTGACAGCTTTATGTCTGTTCCATTCACACTAGGATGGGCCAAGGCAAGACCCCTAAACCTCTCCCAGGTTCTTGTGTTTCACCCGTCAGATCTCTCCTTGTCTTGGGCATCCAGGTGATGGCTCTTAAATGCTATGTGATTATGGGAATTCTCGTTCTTAAAATCCTTCTAGGCCATTCCATCATACATCACCAAAATGATGAAGTATAGGCTCCTTAACAGACATAAAACCCTAACGTGGTCCTGACGATCTCCCCAGCCTTACTCCCATCTCTCACTCCCCTTGACTTTGTCTTCTAGCACCATTGCACTACTTATAGTTCTTCAAACATACTAGTTGTTTCCATGCTTCTGTACCTTTGCTCATCTACTGAATTCTCTAAGCCTGAAACACCCTTTCCCCTATCCCTTGCTTCTCTGCCTTCTCTTAATTTTAATTCATCATTAGTGAATGAGCTCAGATATCATCTTTCCCTTCAGAAACTTTCCCGTAACTCCTGGGTTGCACAAAGAGCTCCTGTAGCAACTGTTTAGAGTTACACCTAGAGATAAAGATATCTGTCATGATATCACATTTTATTGACATTGTCTTTTTATGTCTCAGCCTACCCATTGTCCTGTCAACTCAGGCTGCTTTGACAAATTGCCATAGCCTGGGTGGTTTAAACAACAGAAATTTATTTCTCACAATTGTGGAGACTGGGAGGTCCAAAATCAAGACACCAGGCAGTTCAGTTCCTGGTGAAGTCCCTCTTCCCGGATCATAGTAGTCTGTCTTCTCATTGTATCCTCTTACAGGAGAAGACAGATCATCTCTCTCATGGCCCTTTTTATAAGGACACCAATCCCATTCACAAGGGCTCTACTTCATGTCCTTATTATCACTCAGAGGACCAACTCTAACATATTGATTTGAAGATGATAAAAACATTCAGTCCTTAATACCTGAAAAGGTTTGTGTCCTATTTCTTTTGATATCCCCAACCCCTAGAATAGTTTCAGCCAAAAATTAGGTTCTTAAAAACAAACATGTTGAACAAATTCATGTACATAATGTCCTCATTAATATCAGTAACAGAATTATAACCTCTGGTTTTACTGAAGACCATCATTTATTTAATGCGATTTCTTTTGTTTCTCCAAGAACTGTTTCCTCTACCTTCCTCTCTGATAATTTCAATAATCAATAGAATATTCCTAGAAAAGTTAAAGGACAGAGTTGATGAAGAATATAGCAAGACAAGAAAAAGAAATATGAAGGAGTAGTGTTGCTGCAAAAATGATGAGTCACAGTTGGAGACATTTGCAAAATGAAGGAGGAAAGAGTGGGCAATGAGAAGTCTCAATTATGGTGCGTGATTCAGCCACAGATTAGAATGCTGTATCTTACTTCCAGTTTCCTTCACTTCTATTTTAGCTGTGCAGATCTGACTTCCTGAAGAAACCTATTTCTAGTAACATATATTCAGCCCTGACATGTATAATTCTTGCCATGGGCCACATCAACCTGTGACAGAGAAAAACTAGACTTCTGACAATGCTTGATGTGAGAGCCTTAATTTCTGACCTGCTCAGGAAGTAAGTATGGCAAGGGGCTTGGCGGAAGACCCCAAGCCAATCACAATTCCCCAAGAGTATTGGCCTTTTCCCTCTTTGCACAAACTCCACTAACACTCCTCTATCTTTAACTGGGGAAGAAGGAGGATCAAAAAGCTGAGAGCAGAGTTTAGGTGATAGACAGCCTAGATTAACCCTCAATTCTATCACATTCCAATTTGTATGACCTTGAGTTTATTGGTTAATTTCTCCAAGCTCGGTTTCCTCATCTCAGAAATGGGGACATAATAGTGCCTAACACAGGGTTTTGGTGACAAGTATATGCTGATAATGTATTTGCGATGCTGTTAGCACTATGCCAAGAACACAGTGAGCATATTCAGTAAATGATACACACATTAATTCTTTCCAGCCGACAGGAATCCATTTTGGCCCATAAGGACTCACTGGGTCATGTAACATGAGTCCAGACACCAATCTCCTCCTTCTAGATGGCTTCTGCTATGTCTTCCAGGTAACCAAGTTTGCAGCAAACTCTGCCACAAAGGCCCTAGTTATCTTCTTAGGAGATGACAAGATTCTCATTCTCTGGCCTGAAGCATCACTACCTCTGTGAAGGACTAGGATGATCCCACTTCCATCCTGGAAGATCCTTCTCTAAGGTGTGCTAGACTCATAGCATTCGCACTTTGAGCTTTGAAAGTCTGGCCATATCTAAGTGTGCTGACGCATGGTTCATGTGTAGAAACAAGTACTTAGCCAGTAGGACAGACTGATTATTCAGTCTCCATATCTTAATTAGTATGTGTGAATTTAGCTGTTCTGGAACGTCTCAGGATGTTTCCTTTGCAAATGTCAAGGATGTACCATATATGTAGAGCCCCATTTCCAAGAAAACCCTCATGTGCTAATTAGAAATAGATGTATCTTTTTTTTTTTTTTTTAAAGAGAGATAGAACGTGAGAATGGGTTGAGGAGGTAAGAAAAGGAGAAAGAGAATCTTAAGCAGTCTTCATGCTCGGCAGAGCCAGACATGGGGCTTGATCTCACGACCCTGAGATCAAGAGCTGAAATCCAGTGTCAGAAGTTGGACTGACTGAACCACCCAGGTGCCCCTAGAAATAGATGTATCTTAACTGAATGCAACTTGGAGAGTCCTGTATGAGATTTCCTCAAGTGGGTTATAGACCCACCCTTTGAGGTACACATCAAATGCCGTCTCCTCCTCTGTGAAGTTCTCTGTGATTTTTCTCAAATACATTTGCTATTTCTTCTTCTTTGCATTGTGTGCATAACCCATCATAACATTTATTACTTTACAGTTGATCTCCTTAACTAACCATAGTTACTTGAGAGCAGAGACTCTCTTTGTATCCATAGTACAGTTTTTGACATGTAGTTATCTCTCAATAATTACTTTCCTATAAGAATGAGCCATGGAAGGCCATGTGGTAGCCTTCTATAAAATATACACCTATGGAATTGGGTTACACTTGCTGATTCTGCTAGACTTAAGGTAGATTTGTCTGTCTTTACTTTAACTGTGCAATGTTTTCCTGGTCTCTTCTACTACCATATAGGAGGATTCCATTTAGATTACCTTAGTGTACCTTGGATTGGTATCTCTCAAGGTCTTGGCTCCTCTGGCAAAGTTTAACCTTGACTTGTGACACATCTATGACTCCTTTTGTTGGGAGATGCCATAGAAACCCAACCAACAGCCAAGCAGCACACTACTAAGACTGCCAGAATGGGCTTTATAAAAGAGAAATTTTCAGAGATAGGAGTAATAGCACATGTATGATTTCTCCACTGCCTAGAGCATCCTGGAGCTGTACACAGGGCTCCAGAAGGTCAGTCTCCAGAAAAGAAACCTCAGATCTTTGAACTGAGTGACTGGAAAATAACAGCTCCTCCCCTGGCATAGTCAGAGACTGAGATCCAATAGAAATTTCCTGGGTGAAAATTTCCAGCCCTGGCTCATCAGCCAAACACTCATGGTTAGAGAACCAAACACTTGGGGTTCCCAGCTGTGTGGTTGCAGCTATATGACATGTCTGGGTGGTGCCATGGCTTGTAGGATTCATGGTTGGGGTAACACCAGCCCTTCCTGGGCATAATCAGGGGGGTTGAAGTCCCAGCTTGCATCATATGGGAGACGTGCAACATTTTTCACTGCGTCAGCCCTCTATCAGGATACCACTGCCTTCAGGGAACTTTGCAGGAGGAAAGCCCTTAGGTGATTAGTATAGGACAAGTTAAAACCTGATCTTTCAATGAATTTAATCCTTATGTGGTTCTAATTCATTAGCATCTGGTGGGCCCAAGTAAAGTTGACGGATTAAATTCAACTAGACTGAATTACTTCTTACAGACAAAGTCATTGACGCTCCTCTCTCTCTTTATAGTAAAAGTGATCATGAAGCCCATGAGGGCATGGGCTCCATCTAACACCCTAATGCAACCCTAGTGGCCCTGCTACTGTTTTTGTTGAGTGAACGGATGAATGAACCCTCAGTTATGGAATTTAGACTTCATTTTTAGTTGCCTTTGACTTGAAAGGGGATTCAAATGTGTTTGTTATTTGTTTATTGTTTCTTGAAGTCATTATATTACCATAATAAAGGCTAGTACTATGTAAAATGGTCATCCTTTTTATACCATACCTCTCTACCACAGCTGTTACACAATACCCTGGTATCTACTTGCTGTCTTTATAGAGTTTCTTTAGAAAAAATAGTCTTTGATATGATGAGAATTGAAGAAATGACAGCAGGATCAAGGGCCCGAGTGCTGACTGGACATGGTGGCCTATTAGTGAATAGAATATGAAAAGGGAAAAATAGTAGCCTTGCAGGGGAGAAACATGGCACTCATTATCTTAACCAAGTGATCAAGGGAAACATCAGTGTGGTAGAGCACTTTGATGTCATCTACACTCTGATATACCTCTGTGACATTCTGTTCAAAACCCATAACCCTACTGTACGGCAGAAACTTCAGATAAACCAACATTGAAGAACATTCTACAAAACACCTTACCAGGACTCATCAAAAACGTCAAGGTCATTAAAAACAAGGAAAGGCTGAGCAACTGTCACAGACAAAAGGAGCCCAAGAAGACATGATGACTACATGGAATGTGTCCTGAGTTAGATCCTGAAACAGTAAGAAGGACCTTAGGGAAAACAAGTGAAATCAAACAAAGTGTGGAGTCTAGTTAATAGTAATGTCCAAATATCAGGCTCTTGGTTGTAACAAATGGACCACAGTGATGTCAGATATTAACAATGGGGAAACTGAGTGAAAGCTGTGTGGGAATGCTGCTCTATCATTTCAAATTTTCTGCAGACCTAAAACTATTACGTGTTTTTTCAAAACTGAATGCTACTTGAGTTTACGTAAAGGTGTTTAGAGCCACTTGACTGAAAGCCAGCAAGAATACAGTGCCTAAAACAGGTCCCGGTACACAGTGAGCAGCCGACAATCCCTGTTGAATAAATTTAATGGTTATAAAATATTTATGCATCATAGAAGCTATTTATTAGCAATTAAAAAGAGTTTTAAAAATCCTTAAATTGTAAAGTTATGGAAGAAGTTACTCAAAAGGAGGAAAAACAATGTTTTCATTTACTGAAAGTTTCCAAAAGATATTCAAACCAGGGATAATTTAAGGAAAGTTACAGAGGAGGTGGCATGTGTAGTCGGTTAGCGAGCTGCCTAGCCAGACGGAACATTGCTGTGAGGGAAAATGGAGAGGATCTGATTAAAAGTAGGTATATTTTCTTATGTGAACTCTTAAAATTGATACCATTTCCTCTTCTGCCTTTTGTTTGTTGTGGTGAGCTCTAGTCTTCTTGCTTTCTAACACATATATATATATATATTTTTTCCCCCCTCATGGCCTTTCTCACATTTCATTTTTTTTTTCTTCGTTACTCTTCTGATTATCTTCTGTCTTTTTCATTTCTCATGATCCAGCAGCCCCAGGCTGAAGGTTGATTCCCTTTCATGTGAATGACTTAACTTCCTGTCTTCGGTTCTCAGACACCTGGCTTTGGGTCTTCCCATTGCTTATTTGCATTTTTTTTTTAGGGACACTTGCATGCATCTAGGAAGTACTTTGTGATTCATTTTTCTTAGGCTGTCTATATCTGAAAACAGATGCATCTCATCAGGTTTGTTAATTTACAAATCTGGAAGACAGTGTAAACTTGGTGGCAGAACATATTTCCCTATGAGTCAAGTAGCAGTAACAGTGCTGTGCTCACTTAAAATATACTCAAAGCAGAGTTATGTGAAAAGACAAATACATTTTTATCTTTATCTTTATCTTTTCTTTAAAATATATTTTAAGACCTTCATCAGTTTTGATATTTTATTACCCAAGGAGTCAGAAAACTCAGTTTTGAGTTTCCTCCTACCTGGTAGACTCTGGACAAGTCATTTAATTCTTCAAGTCTCCCTGTGCCTAGTGGTAAAATGGAAATGATCTATATAACATTTGACATGCACAGAGAAACAGTCAATCCTGATGCCCTTTCTAGATGTAAGATCTATGATTCTAAGCTTGAATCAGTATTTGGGGTCGGGGGGCGCTTCTATGTACATTTTACTTTGCAAGGCAGTGAAGATGGAGCTCCGCTGAGAGTTACAGAGCATCCAAGAGGGCTTGTCCATTTGACCCACAAGATGTGGAAAGATGAGGGGAGAGAGGTGCTGGAGGATCAAGCACTACTGTACCACTAATGTACCAGTTCAAATGGGGATGGGGCTCTCTGCCAGTTAGTCTCTAGACAAACGTGATCACATCCCTCTGAATCTACTAATGAGAAATCCCTAATCACACATCTGTGTTGATCAGTAATTTGTATACTTGAGTCAGATTTTCAAGAAGAAAGAAGTATGTATATATAAGCTTTGCTGATATAATCTATGTTGCTGCTAAGGTGTAAGTCTAAATATTTATAGAACCATTTATTGATACATTGTTATTTGTAGGAAAAAGGTTTAACTCTTCTCTTTTATTGTCAGTCTGCCTGCCAAGCAGCCCTGGGACTGCATAGTTACAATTTCACAATCTGTGGTTATCCCTTTGTTTTATTATTATTCTTTTTCATAAACCAACTATGTAATTAGCCAACGTTTTTGGCAATCTGTCTCACTGTTAAACAAAATGAAAATTTCTTACATTTTTTGTTTGCTTGTTTGTTTTGGATAGTAAAGCATAGAACTCACAGTTAATGAAGGAGAACAGTAAAGACTTTTCACAGTGTCATTATTTCATTTGTGTGCACAAAATGACCATTTCATTTTCCTACTGCCTAGGCATATCTCCTTCCTGAAAGGAGAAATTTTAGTAGTATGTTGCTTTCCATGATTGGACTAACTCTTAAGTATTACTTGATTCTCTTCTTTTTAAGATTTTATTTATCCATTTGAGAGAGAGAGAGAAAGACAGAGAGAGAGAGAGAGAGAGAGAGCACAAGCAGGGTGAGGGGCAGAGAGAGAAGCAGACTCCCTGCTGAGCAGGGAGCCTGAGCAGGGACTTGATCCTGGGACCCCAGGAGCATGACCTGAGTGGAAGGCAGACACTCAACAGACTGAGCCACCCAGGTGCCCCTATTATTTGATTCTGTCCTCATACTAACCCTATGATGGATAGAATAATACTATTATACCTATTTAACTTAAGAGAGACTAGAATAAAAATTTTATATAGATGTAAATGGCAAAAATTTGGGATAAACATAAATATTTTTTGTTTCCTTTTTTGGTAATTTTTTAAAAATTTGAGTATAGTCAACACACAATGTTACAGTCGTTTCAGATGTACAATATAGTGATTAAACTTGTCTATATAATATGCTATGCTCACCACAAGTATAGTTATATCTGTCACTATACAATGGTATTATAACATCACTGATTATATTCTCTATGCTGTACATTTTATTCCTGTGTCTTATTCATTCCATAACTGGAAGCCTGTTTCTCCAACTCTCCTTTACCCCTCTTGACTGTGGCAACGATCAGTTCTCTGTATTTATAGCTCTGATTCTGCTTTTTGTTTGTTTATTTGTTTATTTTCTATTTTAAGTTCCACATATGAGTGAAATCCTATGGTGTTTGTCTTCCTCAGTATGACTTATTTCACTAAGCATAAAATCCTCTGGGTCCATCCATATTGTTCCAAATGGCAAGATTGCACCCTTTTTTATGGCTGTGTAATGTGTGTGTGGGGGGGTGGGTGGGTGTGTGTGTGTACCAGAACTTCCTTATCTATTTGTCTATTGATAGACACTTAGGTTGCTTCCATTTCTTGGATATATTAACTAATGCTGCAATAAACATAGAGGTGCATATATCTTTTCCAATTAGTGTTTTTATTTTCTTTGGGTAGACATCCAGGGGTGGAATTACTGGATTATAGGGTATTTCTATTTTTAATTTTTTTGAGGAAACTCCACATTGTTTTTCACAGTGGCTGTACCAATTTACATTCCCACCAGTAGTGCACAAGAGAGGATACCTGGGTGACTCAGTCAGTTAAGCATCTGCCTTCAGCTCAGGTCATGATCCCAGGATCCTGGGATCAAGTCCCTCAATGGGCTCCTTGCTCAGAGGGGAGCCTGCTTCTCCTTCTGCCTGTCACTGCTTCTGCCTGTATTCCCCTCTTTCTCTCTCTGACAAATAAATAAATAAAATCTTAAGAAGAAAATAGTGCACAAGGGTTTCTTTTTCTTCACATTCTTGCCAATACTTGTTATTTCTTCTCTTTTTCATTTTAGCTGTTCTAATAGGGTGTAGGGTAATACCTCACTGTGGTTTTGATTTGCATTTCCTTGGTGATTAGTGATATTGAACATCTTTTCATATGTCTGTTGGCCATCTGTATGTCTTCTGTAGAAAAATCTTTATTCAGGTCTTCTGTCCATTTCTTAATAAGATTGTTTATTTTTTGGTTCAACATGAATATTTAAACTTAAGGTAGTTTACCAATCATGACAGTTCATTTATTGGAACACTATATAGCCATTAAAAATGGTTCATAGAAAAATATTTGTGACTAATGCATATACATTGACATGGAAAGTTTCAGTATGTTATCATAAAATTATTTGTCCAGTATTCTCTATTTTTAAAATGTGCATTTATGTATAGATATTTATGCCTAGAAACAAATATTTGAATAGATATCTTGGGAAATGAGTCAATACAGCAAACTGATCACAAGAATGAGTTTATAATGAAATAGATCCAATTATGATATCTGGATTTAATCACATAATCATTGACTGTATAATTTTGATTCAATTATCTGTTCACCCTAAGTCTGTGTCCTACTCTATATAAAGTAAGGATAAAAGTAACCTCCTGTGAGGAGTCACTGAGGTGGTTCACGTAAAACCAAGTCTAGTTGTCCACGCATAGCAGCATTCAATAAACTCTGCAATGTTAACACAAACTCTCTGGGTCACTGGCTATGAACGGGTTTGATATAGTTTCTCTTCTATGCATTTTCTGGTTCCTTTTTTTTTTTTTAAATTGTTTTAAAGATTTTATTTATTTATTTGAGAGAGAGAGAGAGAGATTACAAGTAGGCAGTGGCAGGCAGAGAGAGAGGGGGAAGCAGACTCCCCACCGAGCAGAGAGCCCGATGAGGGGCTCAATCCCAGGACCTTGAGATCATGACCTGAGCTGAAGGCAGAGACTTTAACCCACTGAGCCACCCAGGCGCCCCCATTTTCTGGTTCCTTAAAATGATTTAAAACTTTAATTTTATCTTGTTTTGACTTCGAAGAACGTGACCAGAATGAGACTCTGTCTCTTGGCTCTGAATGTGGTCTTATTTCCATAACATTCGTGTCATTTAGCTGAAAATGTGACTGGGGGATCTAGGAAGTGGTTAAGAACTTGGGCCCTGGGGGCGGCCTGCCTGGGCTCCACCGTTCTATCTGTGTGACCTTGTGCATGTTACTTAACCCCTCTCAGCCTCAGATTGTTCATCTTTAAAAAAGGGATAATAGGAAGCTTATCATACAGTTACTGCGAGGATTGAATGAGATAAGGCATACAAAGTGCTCAGCTGAGTGCTTGGCATGTAGTATATTACGTTACGACTCCAAAATATTTCTCAAGTCTGTTGAGTCTGCATTTAAGCATTGTAACATTATTTTAGTCATTGGTAGAAAAAAACAAATACAAATCTGTGGCTTATACAGCTCTTTGCCTATGAACTGGATAAGCTTCCTTATGCTGCTAAATTAGTCTTGCTTTTCACAAATGGGCTTAAAAACATGTTATGAGGCATCCCGGATATTTAGATAATCTGGACATGATTAATATATACATGTTCATGAGCATTTCTATTGTTCACCTTTCCTAAAGTCAAAACTCCATTAGAAAGTCCATGGCATATATTATAAAACCTCTCCACCTTGTCCCTCCCCATTGCACCACAGGCAGCTCCCCGCCCCCCCTGCCCCCACCTACACTCAAAGCATCAACTCTGCAATCCTTTCAAAGTCTTTCTTGCTTCTGAGTTTTTAATACATACTTCTTCTGCCTAGAACACTTTTGTCCTTCTCTCCCTCCCCTAGACCAACAACGGGTAGTGACTTGTATTCATTCACAGGTCTCCACTTAGATGCCACTTCTGCTGGAAGTCTTCCTCACCACCAAGCAGGGATCCTGTGACTCTCCTGTGTTTTCCCGTGGCACAGCATGTCTCTCAGTACTCCGAATGTCTTAGTGAAATGTCCTCTCTCCTGTCTGATTCCACACTAGTAAATAATGACAGTGGGGTTTG
The DNA here is from genome assembly GCF_902655055.1 of Lutra lutra. Classification (NCBI taxonomy): domain Eukaryota; kingdom Metazoa; phylum Chordata; class Mammalia; order Carnivora; family Mustelidae; genus Lutra; species Lutra lutra. The sequence continues at coordinate 173,057,782 of NC_062280.1, forward strand.
TGTCTTTGCCATCGTTGTATCTACATCAGTCCCAGTACCTTACCGCATATTGGATATCCAAGAAATAGTTGTTGGATGTGTGATTTTTAGCTATTTGTTCTTCATTGGTTCTGTGCTGTATAATAGCATTTATGATGGAGAAAGAAAGAATAGAGAGAAAGAGAGACAGAGGGGAAAGGAAAGGACAGGAGAGGAGAGGAGAGGAAAAGGAAAAGGGAAGAAGAGAAAAAGAAGGAAGATTGGTGATGTATGGGATTGTTTTGCTAGCAGGATGATTTTCTTTTGGAATATTAGGCCTGAATTCCATTAAAATGTACTGAAATTGTTTCAATGGAAGAATCAAGCAGTTATTCATCTTTGTTTCTCATACTTAGAAGCATATTTCTATAGCTAGATATGGCAGTGACATTGAATTTAATAGGCTCCCAACATACAAATAAATATATACATATATATGTGTATATATATATATATATATATAAGATTATTATATAATTTCTTTGAAGAACAGATAGATGTTTTTTCTCCATTAAGAATTCTTTTGAAGAGTCTGTACGGTACATAAATGTGTACATACATATAATTTTTTACAGCTGTCTCATATTTGAAAGTAAAGCCATTTCCTTTCAAAATTAGACATCTATTCAAGACAGACAACTACTTTTAATGGTAACAGATTTTGGAGTTATTCTAAAGCACTATTATTGCATTATTGATGCTTGACTTGTAAGAAACTATACAAGATTGTTGAAAATGTCAAATAGCCATTTCCAAGCCTAGGCTTTCACACAGAACATAGCCCTGCCTTTATTACTGATGACACATATTCATCACTGAGACTTTTAAAAAGGTATCTTTTGAGAATATCTGTGGGGTCTGTAAGTGTACTCCTTTATTAGAATTTAAAAATGAAAGACTTAATAAGCCAGTTAATAGTTCTAGAACTAGGGATAGGTCTCTGGCAAAATTGTAAAGAAGTGTAATTTGCCTTTGGTGCTCTTGCATACTTCTTTGAAGACTTTTAGCATCTCTCCCAAGTTCTGGGGACCTCTAGTTCCCCTCTGGGGCCATCTCCCCCTGGTCATTCTAATGGACTTCCCCTATATATTCATTCTCCATAGCCCATCCCCTCAGCATCAAGGCTGGTTCCAGACAGAGCTGCCACTCCTGCCTCCCACTGTCAATTTCCACAGAAAACGTAGCAGCCACACAAACAGAGTCCAGGAGGGCCCCACTCTTATTGATTCCTGCCACAGCAGGAAAGGATAGTGAGACTGTGGGAATGGGAGAGAAACTGGCTGGACTTCCTAGGATCTAGGTTCTGGCACCCCACATTTGTTCTCTGAAGTGTGTTTTCTTCCTGCTTCAGTGATGTATTTTCTCTAGGTTCCTACTGTTCTGTTGGATTTCAGGCCACCAGCCTTTGTGTCTTCTGTTTCTTGACAGTCTGCTGCCCTTGTCTCTGACCATACTAGAGATTTCTCTTTGTCCCTTCTGTGCTTGTCTTTCTGTTCTTGTCCCATGCCCTTCAGCAAACATCTGGACTTTACATCTCAACCCTGAAGTTGTACCTTGACTCTCAGTATCTGAACTTTGTGTTGGGCCAGACGACTTCCATTTCTAGTCTAGATTCCCTGTTACTAAACTTATTAGCATGGATTCCTTTCCCTATAATTCACATGGTTCACATTAGGCCAGCTGAATCCGTGATCTGATTTTCCCAAAGTTTTATGTGATCCTGCATCAATGCTAATATCATATCATGCATCTTTCCTGGAAATCAGTGGTGATGCCCCATAAAGAAGTGATGGGTGTGAAAAACATTTTTTTTAAATCTGTTTCTACATTGATTAAGCCATTGATAGAAAGAGAGTGGTTTAAAGTGGAAAAATTTGTGGCTCAGAAGCAGGACAAAGACCTATCTCTAGTTCCTCTGCTTCAGAGTAGGGCATCAACTTAGGGAAATGTAAGTGACATTCTTCCATTTTTCCCACATCCCAGTGAGAGCGTTCAAGTGACTATATACACACTATTGGTGATAGTTGGAGTTGCCACACTTTTGCTCTCATCTGTAGCTGCTTTTGTTTTATATCTGTAAATATTTACAAATTGAATGTTGGTAAGTAGAAATACTTCTGTATTGAAACCCTATTTCTATTAACCAAACAACCATTCTTTTAGACATCATCCTTAGATGTTTGGCTATCTGAACACTCTGCTCACAGCTTAGAAATTAAAAAAAAAAAAAAAAGAAGAAGAAGTAGAATAGTATAACAATAAGCATGTTGAAATGTGGCACCAGACAGCTCTCATACCCTGGCCTGGGGGGAAGGGATGCAAGAAAAAAAAAAAAACCAAAAAAACGAATCAGGGTTATTTTATATAAAGACAAAAAAATTGATTATGTCTCTCAAAGGATAATGAGGGCATTATAGCCTTGTAGGACAATTCAGTAACTGAGATTAAATTAGGTTCATGCTCTCTTTGAGGAGACAGACAAGTTTGCAATCTATTTGGGACTGTCTCCAGCCTCTCTTCTCTAAAACCCTCCTCCACCCTGCAACCAGAGCTCTGTTTCTAAGACATGAATGTCATCCCATCATTGCCCTGATTAGAACTTTCCAGTGGTTACCTCCCCTTTGCCTACAGATAGTAATCTAAACTTTTCAGCCTGATGTACAAAGCTCTTCAGTCAGATTGTAATTTATATTTCTTAACTGGGCTTCTACCACTTCTCCACAGGATAGAGCCTAGGGATCAGATTTAAGACTTAGAGAAGGCCCTGGAAATAACAATCATAACTCACACATCACATGATCGTTTACTATATTCCATGTATGAGGCTAAGAGCATTTTGAACACTATGTCACTTACATAATATTAAAAAAATATGGATGTTTATTTTTTCTATAGATGAGGAGACAGAAGCTCAAATTAAGGGTAACTAACACATCCAGGAGCTGATAGCTAGTAAGTCGACAACTAAGTCAACATTAAGTCCAGGTCATCCAATTCCTGGTAGATAGTGGTCTCAAGCCTTTGTCTGTGAATTCCATGGGCATCTGTGGACATTCTCCCACAAAAAAAATGCCTCCCACCTTGCCATCATGTAAATCAGGATTTAAATATGTATATATTTCAGTAGGAGAGATTAAGATGATTTCTACATGTTGCTCAGCAAAATTTACTGCTCAAAGGGGCGTCAGGTAAATGTGTAACAAAATGTGTCGTCTTTTTTATGGGATAGACAGCAAACAGAGGTCCTGATCCACTTCAGGTAATTAAAGGGTCTGTGACACATCTTGAAAGTGAAGAGGTATGAATTCCAGGGCCCTGGCGGAATTCCAAGCCACATAATTATACCTTATACTTTCTACCTAAAAATTTTCCTCAGACTTTCAGCTGAAAAATAAATTCGTCACTTCCCCTACTAAATATTGCCACTGTGGCTTGTGAGACATCATTGTGTTTCCTTAAGCAGACCCTTCCTCTAGTTCATTGACGTTTCCCCTGTAAAGTGGCCCAGAATTAAAGGTACTGTTTTACAAATCTTTCCATACACTGTTGGATAAATATGGTATCGCCAACTCAATCCCAGGAAGAAGGTAGATAGGTGATAGATAAAATAGATTAATAGATATGCAGGCATTAAAAACATATGAAAGTCAAAGTAGTAGAAAATTGTAAGTATTGAATTTCTTTTAATTACTGCAAAAATGGTTCACTTAAACTACAACTCACCTCTTGCACAACTGGTAGTTCTAACCTGCCATTGGGATGGTTGTCAGCAGGAGGAAATAGAAGAATTATTTTAACTGTAACTGATTGAAATAAAGATCAAGGGTCATTTGCAAGTGTCTTTCTGAACTGGATTATGCATAGCTTTCAAGTGTAATTGAAATTTATTTCAGATAATTATACTAGAAGTGTTGTAACAAATGGTACATAACGTAGATGTCTCTTTATTAAAATTGATTGCATCTTTTTTACACTGTAAATGTGAGTAGAATCCTTGCTAAATATTCATAGAGATGAAGCATAGAAACAGGAAAAAAAATTATTATGATTATACTGTCATTTGAAATGAACCACTAATCACATTTATTAAAATTACCTACTTTATTAAATTAGTGAAATGCTAGCATTTATTGAATAATGTCTCCAACCCTATGCTAAGTGCTTTACATGCATCATCTGAGAAGAGGACTTTGGGCTTTGCTGAACTGCCAAAGGGGGAAAATGGGTCAAGAGTATTCACTCATTTTACTGTTAAGGAAGAAGAATCAAGTAATTCCAACATTACTTTTTAATTTCCAAATAAACACATTGTATAATGGCATAGCTTCAAATTTTAAATTAGTTTATGAATAAAACAACATTTCAAAGGAATGTTGTACTTGTGATGAGGCTGCTTAGTAGAGGAAGAAGGAAAACAGATGATCAGAGTAACCACAAGCTGAATGAATGATCTGTGAACAATAATTGCTTTGATACTATAAAGCCATATCTCATTCCAGGTCAAGAAATCTCTAGGTTTTCAATTTTTTAAAAAAAATCTGAAAATCTGTGCTAATCCACATTTTGTAGATTTGATTCTCTTAACCATAACGAGACTCCTTGTTGGTATGAATAGCTTAGTCTGTAAAAAGCATGGTAAAAAGCTATACCAGGAATTATACTCCCAAACTAACCATCATTATGCAAAACTGTGCAAAATGATCTATAGGGGTTTCACTGCACAATGTATGTTGTTCATACTTGATCTGCTGTGTGTACACGTGTCCATATACTTAACTACTATGTTTATTTCCAAAGGAGCAAAACAGCCAGTATTAAGCAGTTTCTATTTGTAAACTGACATTTTGATTTTTTAAAAATCAGTCTTTTAGGATTTCGTTGTTCTGTTTCATTTCTTTTAGTTCAGTTATTTTTATATGATGCACCTTGTTAATTGTTGTTTTCTTCTTAAGATAAATTACAGCTTTGTGAAATGGTCAGTGATACTCACAAAATGCTCTCAAACTGTGAATTACAGAAGCCTTTGATGAAGATAATAAAGATCAAATAACATGCCTTTCCTTTTCCAGACTGCATTTCTTTCCAAGGTTTCGTTTCAATCAATACCATTATTGCTACCCATGCATTTTTGTCATTCTGACAAAAAAATAAAATTCTTCTTCGTCTTTTCCTAACTTGTTAGATAACTGTGTTAGCCATTAGAATCTTTTTCAATTTATACTTTTTAATGGAAAGATATTAATTTTATAACCACTATGCTTTGCCCAACAGAGAGTCATTGTCCTTGGGCATAAAGATCATGGGTTGTTTGCAGCATTACTGAGATAGAACCAAAACTTTGAAAAAGAATTAGTTATTCTACTTCTTTAGCACATTTTCCCTTGTACACAGCACCTTAGTAGCATAAACAATTTTAGAAACAATCTGTGATAAGCTATAAGCCCTGAGTCATGTCCCTGGGCCAACTGTAGGCAATCCTGGGGAGACCCAGATAATCAGCTCACATTTATTCAGGAAACTTCCATCATGCCTCATCAGGTTGGCTCAGCAGATTCAGAGTCCCAAATATTCAGCTTTTCTCCAGCATGCTACTCTACATCATATCATATCATAGCATATCATATCATATATCATACACACTTACCATTATTTACACGATGTCTGTCTTTCCCTTTAGATTGTAAGCCCCATGAGAGCAATGACTGCAACTTATTCAGGTCTGTCTCCCTAGGACTTAGCAGAGTAGCTGGTGGCTCTACTCGTTGTTTAATTGATATGTGTTGGGTGGATACATGAGCTGAAACAGAGTATGCCTTCCCAGTTTAGGTCACTGTTTTCATTTTTCTCATTCTAGTCTAGAACAAGCCTACTTGGTTACAAATGTCAAGGTGCAGAGGGCATGGAACAAACTGAATTTTCTAAAATGTCCAGATAGGGCTAGATGGAGAGGTCCGTGGTGAGTTCTGACAAGAGTTCTACTCAGTCCAGCCTGTTGTTGTAGCCATGGGGCAATGCCCTATTTTTTTTTTTTTTAAGAAGCCAGATCTTATTTTTTTACATGAAAAAGCATTTTCTGATTTTTTAAAAAATACACATTAGGCTAGAAGACTGTCGGCTCCCCATCTTCAGCATATACAGCAAATTTATAAATCTCTGATCTATGTCTTCTGTTTTTCTCTAGTATATAAATTTGTTAAGAAATATCTCTTGGTGGTTAAGTAACTCCATTCACTAAGATGTCTAGTATGTATGTTAAAATCAAGGTTATTACCAAATTTTGCTATGTTCCTTTCCAAGCTGTCTGGTTCTTTAGTTCAATTTTAACTTCTATCTCTCCTTTACCAGTGGAGCTGGGTTCTTCTAATGATAAATGTTGCTACTGTTCAGTCCCAGGGGACTCATAGTTTGAATGTCTTCAATTGTCTTGAGATCAGCCCAAAGTAGCTACTTCCATACTGAAGATGGCCAAAGACAGTCACAAACCTGATTCAACCTTGGGGTCTTCCTCTCCAAGTACATGGTACCGGGCTTCTCCCCATCTGGCACACCAATTTGGCTGGACTTGGGGTCCAGCCCAGCCGTTTCTTTGATCATATCTCTGCCCTAGTCAAGGACCCCTGCCCTCATAAGACACTACCTCACTACTCATGGTTTGAAATTCCCATACCTTACATGCAATTCCTTGCATATCAAGTCTCACCCACATACCCTGGTTATATGAATGCTTTGTGCCTACATCTTAGCTCTTATATTCCTGTCCCTCATAGATTCTGACTCAATCAGCCTACTTGGACCTCACCTGCATCATATACTAACTGTCTAAATTAATGACCCTTTATACTTTTTCTTTCTACACAGTCATGTTAGTCACATGCTTCTCAAACTTCCCCCTCTAGACTGTGAGTTCCTTGAGGACCAATTCCATTACTCACACATCATCTCATCCCCAAAGCCTTCTCTAGGGTCATTGGCACACAGTAGTTTGATCAAGACTGTGTGCAGCTAGTGCCTAGCTCTAGCCTGCCAAGATATGCTCCACACCTCTGGATATCTAGACTTTGGACTGTCCTGAACTATGGGGTCCTAGAACCTTTGGTTTATATCTGGTTTTTATGCAGCTGAACCACTGATTTGCTTTCTCAGTCTGCTTCCTATTGACTTGCTCCATATCCCAACCCAATTTTGCTGTCCCTGTTTCTCCACTCTTCCAATCTGAGGGAAGCTCAGATGTGGAAATTAAACTTGTTGTAGATGAAGATAATTGAGGAAGCCAGGTTTGACCTCACATAAAGCCTTACAGCATTGGGATCCCCTGGGAAATGGTTAGAAATGCAGAATCTCAGGCCTCACTCCAGACGTACTGAATCAGCACCTGTATCTTGTTAAGATTCCAGGTAAAATGATTCATATGCAAATTAAAGTGTGAGAGGCACGACTTAAAGTACATATACAGTGTATAATACAATATATAATGTATAGTAAAGTACCACTGATATGCTTCAAGATTTATACACTATATAAATATTTCATAAAATGAAAATAGTGTATAAAATACTAGCATACCAATTGATTTATTTAATTTTCTTTATGAAACTTATAAATTACACAGAAATTTTTTTAAATGTCTGAAAAGTAGGGGTGACAGGATGGCTCAGTTGGTTGAGCATCTGATCTTTGATCTTGGCTCAGGTCATTACCTCAAGGTCCTGGGATCAAGCCCCATGTGAGGCTTCATTTTCAGCAGGGAGTCTGCTTGAAGATTTTTCTCCCTCTCCCTCTGTCCCTCTGCCTGCTCATGAACACTCTCTCTCTCCCTCTCTCCCCACCTTTTCCTCCCTTTCTCTCAAATAAATAAGTAAATCTTTAAAAAAAAATGTCTGAAAAGTAGAAACAACAAGCTTTAAAGACAGCATGAAGTAGTAAAATATCAGAGAATTCAGTTTTATAAGACCTGGTTTATAGCCTTGCTGTAGGTTAAGTAGTCAACTCTTCTAGGTCTCATTTCTGTGTTAGGAAAAGATATAATGCAAAATTAGGTGAAGCTGAAATTAGGTGAAGCAAAATTAGCTGAAGCTCATCTTAGCAATTTAAACTTTTATCAACCTATTTGTTGGTTCTTGTCTTTCTTCTATAAGTGGATTTACTCTAGTCAGTGTTTTTTGGGTTGCAAGAAATAGAGACTCTAACAGTGACAAACTATCCTAGTTTGCTGGGGATAAAGAGGATTCCTAATAAAACCGGGATGATCACATAAAAATTGGGATGGTTAATCACTCTACTCTGTCCAGATTGTGCCAGAAAAAGGAGTTTATTGGGAGAACATGCTGGCATAGAATGTAGGAAAGCTTAATAAAACCTCAAAGCAACCATCATCACTTAGTTCTATAGCCCAGCTTCCGATCTTCTCTTTGTCTTTCTGTCATGGTGTCTCCTTTTTCCATATATCAACCCCATCCCCCTCTGTCCACTGACTAGCTTCTTTTGTTTAATATTTGTTTCTGTTCCTGCACAACTTTAAACTTTATGAAGATGTAGACTTTGTGATTACATCCTTTCTGAAATTTTTAATTTCAAATGAGCTATAAAGAGGCTGTTTTTTGATTCAAATGGGCCATGGCCAGAGGTGGACAAAGAAGTTAGGTCACGTGTGACTGAATGCTGGGATTTTGGAGAGCAGAGCCAGTGTGTTTGGACTAGCCCTTAGATGGAAACATGAGTAGGGAGTGCTTTAATTCGTATCTAGTACACCATTTTCATTACTACTCACTATTGCCTCTATTAGTTCAAGTTTATTCTCTGATGCAAGTTCATGTATAAGTGTGAAATACAAGCATAGCACTTTTGCTCTGTAGCCAAATGCCTTCAAGTGATCTCAACATTTCATAGCACAGCCTATTCTTCTAGTAGTTCATTTTGAAGCCTTCCTTGAACATCCAGCCATCTGGTTCCAAACTTCATGATCTGATCTTAGAGGCTTCCAACTGCCATTTTCAAGGAAAAGCATATCACACACATATCACAATTCTCCAGGTTTTTCTACTTCATTCACAAGGCTTATTCCTTCACCAATAAGGTGACTTGTTTGTAGCATTCCGATTTTATAAAGTACAAAGACTTTTTCTCAAATACTTTGAAAAAAAGTACTGTTTGGAAAAAAGAAGTGTAACATGGCTTTCAACAGTTAAGCTTAAAATCCTACATCCCTCAAATTACCTGTAATTACTCAGAAAAAATATATGATTCATAACATAAATTTCTATGGATCAGTGTAAGAAAAATCATCATAACTGAAACTTCTGAGTTGGTAGCTTTTACTGTATTTGAGCTCTACAATAAAACCAAACAACAAGTTCTATTCCTGCCAAAAAACACTCTCTTTTGCTCTTTCTTTGCATAATGTGATTACTGATCCATTTCTGCTTCTCATCTCAGGGCTTTAATTTGCTTTGACTATTATTTAGATTAATAGAGAAGAATCAAATTTTAAGAAATACTATTTCAATAAGGATTCTTTTCTATTACATATAGGAAAATAGCCAGAAAAAGGAAAGCTGTAATTATAACTGATGTATTTTATCCTTTATAATTATCAAAACCAATAACATCTGTCTTCCCAAGAAATGTTTCAGATGCATTTTCAATTTCCATTTGTCAAGAAAATCTCCTTTCAAGAATAAGGCATGCATTAGGCATAAGTGATGATTTCTACTGCTATTCTAAAATAGCCATCAATAATAGCCTTAATAAAATGTATGACTTACACTCTGGCATCTAGTTAGAATTTATTAAACTAAAAGAACTGAGGTGCCTCATTGATTCACAGAAAATGCCCTCTGAAATACTTATTTTATAATCAGCCAGGTACATTCAACCTTCAGACATACATATCACCAATCACTCAAAAGATATAAATAAATAACTATTCATTTATTGGGTGAATATAAACATTCATCTGTAAGTCTGTGATGTAGTTTTGTAAGCTCAAGACCACAATTCATGGACAGCTTAGAAATTTTCCTGAACTACTAAATGAAAATCTCCTACTGGTTACATCGACTTTGCCATGTATCAATTTTATTCAGGTAAAAATTGGTTTGCTTTGTAATTAATATATGTTTTTCATTTGTCCTTTGCACAACTACCCTAGATAGGCCTTCATCACTCTCAACTAGACTATTTCCCTCCATAATACTAAAATTCTCTACAGTTTCTTCCCCCCATAATCCACATAGTATATTCTGCCACACCGGTTTTCTTAAAACCCTGACCTTAAAATGGAACTCCTTTACCAATGGTTCTAATTTTATATCCAAAAAATAATCTTGAAATACTAAAATTATGAAATCATGAACACCTTAGATGGACGTAATCCTCCTTTATTTATAAAGTATTTGCTTTATTTATCCTAGCATATGCTTTCTTTATTCATTCCATAAATATTTATGGGGTATTTACTACGTTTTAGACTTGAGTATAGGCCTAAAGATATAGAGATGAACAGAACAGACTATAGTTGCTTTTTTGGAATTTACATTTGAGAGAGAGAGAGAAAAAAATCAAGGAAACAGAAAAAAATAATCAAGCAGTAATAAATGCCTTGAAGAAAATGAAATAATGATGGCGAATGAGTGGCTACTTTTTTTTTTTAAGATATTTGTTTATTTCATTTATTTTATTTTATTTATTTTAGAGAGAGACTGGGGCGCGGGGAGGCAGAGGGAGAAAGAGAGAGAGGATCCTCAGCCAGACTCTCCACTGAGTGTGGAGCCTGATGCACAGCTCCATCTCATGATCCTGGTATCAGAACCTGAGTGTAAATCGAGAGTTGGATGCTCAACTGACTGAACCACCTGGGTGTCCCTGCATGGCTACTTTAGATGTTCAGTGAAGATGCATTAGTTTCCTAGGGCTGTCATAATAAATGGCATATGTGTGGTGGCTTAAAACAACATAAATTTATTCTCTTATGCTTCTGGAGTCCAGATACCCAAAATCAAGATGTCATCAGGTTTGTGCCCTCTCTGGGGGTTCTAGCAAGGAATTCTTCCTTGCTTCTACCAGGTTCCAAAAATAAGACATTCCTTGACTTTTGATTGCATAACTTCAATCACTCCTTCAGTTTTCACATAGCCTTCTCATCTTTCCATGTCTTTCCTCTGCATGTCTCTTTGAAAACACTTGTCATTTGTTTTAGGTCCACCTGGGTAATATAGTTCATCTTATCTCAAAATCCTTATATACCTCTGCCAAGACCCTTCTTCAAAATAATTCAAATACACACTTTCCAGGAGTATGACATGGACCACCATTCAGTCACTATAGAGGATTTCTCTAAAGAAGTAATATTTCAGTTGAAACCTAAGTCAAGAAGCTATGAGAGGCTTAGGAAAAGAGATCCCAGGAAGAGAGAAGAGTCAATACAGGGAACCCAAGCAGAGCCAAGTTTGATGTATTTGAGGAAACAAAAGTAAATCAGCATGGTTGAAGCTTCATGGTGGTGAGAAAAAGTCATACAAAATGAGTTCAGAGTTCTAAGCTGATTGTGGATATCATGATAGATAAAGAGTGCCCCTCTTGCATTGTTGGTGGGAATCCAAACTGGTACAGCCACTCAGGAGAGCAGTTTGGAGGTTCCTCAAAAAATTAAAAATAGAGGGGCACCTGGGTGGCTCAGTGGGTTAAGCCTCTGCCTTCGGCCCAGGTCATGATCTCAGGGTCCTGGAATTGAGCCCCACATTGGGCTTTCTGCTCAGCAGGGAACCTGCTTCCCTGCCCCTGCCCCCTGCCTGCCTCTTTGCCTACTTGTGCTCTTTCTCTCTGTCAAATACATAAATAAAATCTTTTTTAAAAAGACATTAAAAAAAGAAATAAAAATAGAACTACCCTATGAGCCAGCAATTACATTATGATGTATTTACCCAATGGATACAAAAATACAGATTCAAAGGGGTGCATATATCCTGATATTTATAGCAGCATTATCAACACTAGCCAAAGTAGCCAAACTATGGAAAGAGTCCAAATGTCCATGGACTGATGAATGGATACACACACACACACACACACACACACACACACACATAATGTATACACACACACACATACATATTTAATGGGATATTATTGAGCCTTCAAAAAGAATGAAACCTTGCCATTTGCAACAATTTGGGTAGAGCTGGAGTGTATTATTCTAAGTGAAATAAGTTAGTCAGAGAAAGACTAGTAAGTTAGTCAGAGAAAGACTAGTAAGTTAGTCAGAGAAAGAGTCCCTTATGATTTGTTTCCCTCTCACACATATGTGGAATTTAAGAAAGAAAGCAGATGAAAGATGGGAAGGGGGAAAAGATAAAAAGGAGAGAAGGAAACAAACCATAATTTAAATGACAGAGAACGAACTGAGGGGCGATGGAGGGAGGGGGGTGGGGAATGGGCTAGATGGGTGATGGGTATTGTTGTGATGAGCACTGGGTGTTGTATGTAAGTGATGAATTACTGAATTCTACTCCAGAAACCAATATTGCCCTATATGTTAATAACAACATTTAAATTAAATAATTATTTAATTAAAAAAATATAGCTCTACACATAAATAAATAAATAAATAGAGTTCCCCTAAATTGCTGCCCCTATTGGGAATACAACTTTCATGTTTTAGTGAAAAAGAAGTCATGAAGAATTGTATGCAGAACAATGGTATGATAGAATTTTAGTTTCAAGAATTATAGTAGTTTCTGTGTGGAGAACAGATTCTAAGGAGCCAGGAGTAAAAGCAAGGAGACAAGTTGGAGAGATGGTTAAGTAAATAATTCAGGTAAGAGACAGATGGGAAAACAGGTAGCTTTAGAAGGGAGAAGAAAATATAGATGCAAGGTATATTTTACCGTTACAGTTCATAGGATTTGCTGGTTGATTGCATACCAGGAGAGTGAGGGTAAGAGACAGATGAAGGATGGCCTGTAGGTTTTTGGTAGATAGTGTTACTATATCATGAAATGAGAAAGACTGAGAGGAGCATGTTTGCAGTGGCAAAATTAGGGATTTGATTTTGGCCATTATCCATGTGGAAATGTCAAATAGTTGGCTGTAGGAATCTAGCATTAGGCTAAAATGTCAGAGCTGAAAATATAACTCTGGTGGTTATCCTACCTCTCCTTGGACAGTATTGATGATTTCTAAATTTTTAGGAAGTCATATTGTTGACTTGTAATTAGAGCCATTTTATAAACCATACAAGCTCATTGCTCTCTTTAAAGACTACATGCTCTCTCTACTGTGCTTTCGCCTGATCAATAAGCACAACAAAAAGAGATTTACCTTTCCTTCGCTTTATCCCCCAAACTCAAGGGCTCTGAAAGAGGATTCCAAAAAAGGAATTGAAAAAATTGAAATTATGGCAATATAGTCATCATGATTTATATGGCTTCCCACAGTATGAAACCACTGTGTAGGAATCTGCACTCATTTAGATATGTAAGTTCTGAAGTATTTTTTAAAAGATTCTTTGCATTCAAATCTTACATATATTTATACCTACATATGTGTGTGTATGCATAAACATATATACATACATATGTAAGACATGACCTAAATACGTGTGTGTGAGTGTTTAAGACAGATAAACAGATACAGGTGGAAGAAAAGAAGAAACACATCACTGCTTTAACTAAGAATGCTATGGTAATTATGTGAAGACCTTATACCCACTGACTTAAAGTTGAGAATAAAATTAAGTTTAGTGATTAAACTGTCTAAGTTATCGGATTTGATCTAGGACCCCTCAGTTTTACTTCTCTGTCGGCAACCATGAAGCACAGTTGTCTCCATGATAGGGAAACTGACAACATAAAAACGTACAAAAATCTATGAGGCACCAGCGTGGAGAATACTTTGATATAGAAACAAATAAACCTATGTAACTCACCTGTCCCTGGGGCCATCACTGGACAGTGGCAATTACAATCTCCACAGCTGTTTATCTCTCTGGGAGAGCATGTGATATTTGAGCTTTGAAACAAAATACCTGGCTTTGAATCTGGCTCTACCACTTAGGGATGTGTGACTTTATAAAATTCATATAATTTCTCTGAATCTTTTTTTTTTTTTAAAGATTTTATTGAACCATTTGACAGAGAGAGGGTGAGAGAGCACAAGCAGGGAGAACAGCAGAGGCAGAGGGAGATGCAGGTTTCCTGCTGAACAGGAGGCTGGATGTGGGGCTTGATCCCAGGACCCTGAGTTCATGACCTGAGCAGAAGGCAGACTCCCAACTGCTTGAGCTACCCAGGTGTCCCCCTTTTCTCTGAATCTTAATTTTATTTTCATCTGTAAAATTTTCATAATGTCAATTACCTCATAGGGAGATGGCAAAACGATTCGAAATATATCTTTATAATTTTTTGTCAGTTAACATAAAACCCACTTTTGTCAGTTATCAACATAAAACCCAGAGGGGGATTTTCTCCCTTTTGTAAGTTCTCAGAGAATCTGAGTCCACTGACATCAGTTTTAGGAGAATTGGTTAAAATAAAAACTATGGGGAATGACCCAGGGGAAGGTGTTGGATCACAAAAGGAGATTAAAAACCTCTCCACCCCCCGCAAGAAAAGATGGGAAGAAAGATATGAATCCTTCGGAAGGGGGGAACGTACAGACTTTGAAAAGAGAGAGGAAAACTTTAAAATTCCGTGCTGAGGGTGGCTGCTCTCTAGTGAACGGGACACTAAAGATGCAGGGTGTTGTGAAGGGATCAAATACAACCATAGAAGACCGGAGGAAGGTTGTCTGCTTAGAATTCAAAGAATGTCTGTCCACAAAATCAGCTTAGCCTTGGTCTGGTTTGTGTATGGATATGAAAAAGTAAGCTAGTCAAAAAAGAAAGGAAGAAAAAAGTAACATGAATGGTTAACTTGAAAAGTGACAAAATGTGGACTTCTCTAGATTAATACTTTGGACATCGTCCCTCTGTTTGAGGAAGTTGAGATGGACACTTTACACTTACCTCAAGTATCCCTGATATGTCCCTGGAGATTTTTTCTACTATAAATATAGACTAGTTGTGAATTTTTCACCTGCTAATTGTGTAGCCTATATATTATATATATAATATACCCTATATAATGGGCCAAAGGTACTTCAAGAAAAATAAATAGGAAAATGGTACAAATTAAAGACTTGTGGAGGAGTCATTGCCCTGAATCAAGGAATGAGCCAAACAAGTAAGAACCTACCTTAGAAGTCTTCTCTTTGGAAGACTACCCAAAGAGGAGTGAGGAAGGTATTTATTCACACAGAGAAAAATAAAGAAAGTGTTTGCAGAGGGCATCAAATTTTTTGGCACTCAGAATTTTTATTGGTCCATTGCTCTGCTGTGTAGCATCGCACCATTAGCTAACTTCAGAGCTAAAGGTGGAAAGAGTATCGTGTCTACTTACAATTTTAGTACACCGGCACTCCAAATGCACTAAAGAAGCAGAACCAGTCCTGTCTCAGAGACAGTTCAGTAATCTGAGAAAGGCCGGATGAGGTTCCTAGTGAAACAGTGATCACAGAGGAAGGAGGATGAAGCAGACTATAGCCCACAGCTATGTTGGTTTGTGTTTCATATTATCGGTGAATTCACGATGCATCTATATTCAAATTGGGAATCAAGTGCCTCCTTTCCAGCTACTTCCAAACTCTTGTAAAAGAAGTAATGGAAGTAATAAGATTGATTCTTCATTCATTGGCCCAAGATCAAATAAATTGTATTAAATGAACACAGGGTAGCAGTCTAATTGTATGAACATTGGGTTATGCCTTTGGTACCAAAAGCTGCAACTTTGATACACCCAAGGCCATGGCTGCTTAAAATGCCTTCATCCTATTCCGTATAAACTTGCATGCCTTCTCCGAGAATGGTTTCTGAAGACTCATTTTCTTCTTCATTCCCTGAATCCCTTTCCTCTGGAGTGAAACAAAGGACACAGATAGTACACATCTCTTTCTGTGGTAGTGTTCAGTGCCCTGATTCATACTTATACTTGGACCCTATATCCCAAAGTAACTTGAAAATCACTGTTCTTCTCATTTTTATTAATTATCATTTACCTTACCTTGGATTATGGGGAAAGAACCTGAGCTATCAAGTAATATCTAACTGTGCTGGGATACCATTGCTCTCCTCTACTGGCTATGTGGCTTGAGCTGTTTTCCCCTCTCTAGGGTTCAGTGGACCTTTGGTAGGCAGGCTCTATTTCTCTGTTGGTGTGCTCCATTGTGATTGTTTCTTTTCTGTGTGGGTACCAATGCAGCAAATTAGAAAGAAGATGGACATTGTCTCTGAGGGGAAACAATGAGTTAATGTTTGAACACACTGGACTTGAATAGATAAGAATGTAAGGACCAGGTGAGCCCATTATTGTTTTCAGTCTTACCTGAGGCTTAGTTGAAAATCTAAAGCCAAATAGCCCTGGGGTACATTATCTGAACTTGTTTAGTACAGAGAGCTGTAAAACCTTCCACGGCTCCTAGCTTTCGTCAGGCCCAACCCCAAATATGGCATGGAGTTTAACGCTGTCTGTGCAACCCACCTCCTCCCTCCAGGTATGATGCTGTGTATACAGGGTTTGGAATGACTCTGCCTTGCTGGAGATCACAGTGTAAAGCAAATAACATTTACCTGGGTACCGATGCATAGACAGAGATTAAAGGTCCGAAGGCATCAAGGAAATCAACCTGAGGGGTGACCCGATCCTTCCTTTTGCAAGAAGAGAAAAGTTTCTCATATTATTCCCTTCAAACAATGAAGTATATCTCCTTTGTGCTCAGTATCTTTGGAGAAGAATCCTCAACATGCTATGTATGGACCTCATTGTTGATAATGCTTCCAGGTGGAATGCTTTTCTGGTGTCTAATTTAAATCTCCGCTCTAGTAGAGACCTCCTCCCTGCTCTACTCCGTGTAATAAGAAGCCCACTAAAATGGAATTTCTCCGTACATGTTGACATTATTTGAAATAGTCTTTTTTAATCTTCTCTTCTGCAAAATCTGTAAACCCCATTCCTTTAGCTGCTCTTAGTAATACAATATTTCTAAAACTTGTCAGTGGAAGTGTTTCTCTTTATCAGAAGTCTCTATCGAAAGCCAAGTACTGTTTCATTAAAAGTGGATATCACATATTACAGGTGAACACGCCTCTGTAGAAGTAACAGAATGACCACACTCTGTCAAACAAACAATATTCTGGGAAAGATTTGTCATCCCTATGGAGTCAGTATTTCTCTTCTGCTTAGAACCCTGTGAGGGTTCTCTCTTACAGTCCTGCCTTTCAGTGAAATGCAAAACTTCCATATTTGTCTTTTCTCAACCTAATTTTCACACCTTTCAAGAAAGCATTAGTCAACTTTATCTTCAAATCTTGATCTTTACATCATTCAAATGATACAGATGACTTTTGAGTTCTACAATAATCTCATTATGGTTATTTTTATTATTTAAAACCAAGTTATTTTAAAATCCATTCTGTAATCTTTAAATACAGGCTAAGAAAAGTGATCTTGTCTGAGAGGGATCATTTTGATTTCTTCCACTAATACTGAAAACTTCAGTGATTTGTCTAGGTTACTTAAGTGTATGTGTGTGTGTTTCCTAATTCTGCTTGATCTTATAGGAGTCTTTATTTGCTCTCTTAAAATATTGACTCTAAATTTATTTTGAACTGCCTTACATTCATAACACATCCATCAATATTTTTGACCTGCTTCAGTATTTCAGATAAATTCTCTACCCAGACAGACATCAATATTGAGTGAAATGAGGTCTTGTTAAGGCTTCCATTAGGAAGTCTGGTTTTCTTAGGATAACATATTATATGGTAGTAAACATCTTGCTTTTGCTTATGTGGTACTTCTGGGAGCTGAGCAGTCTGCCCTCAGGCAAATGCATCCCAAGCCAAGGAGGGATGCACCCTCATATTCTGCTAATTGATTGAAAGGGCAAATGATCTATAGGAAAAGTTGCATCATTAACTTAATTGAGGGCAAAGCCTAATTAGAGGGGAAATGAAGTAGACAGTGCCAGAGACCCAGCAGGCCTTCATCTGTGATGTCAACAAACAGACCTTGTAACTAGAACCAGACAGAGACTGCAGGCCTTCATTTACATCTTCAGTTTCAATGTGAAAACATTCACTCGAGTGTATGTGTGTATGTGTGTGTGTGTCTTTGTGTGTGTTTGGCCAGGAGGAAGGCAAAAATTGACATCGTTAGGTAGAAATCAGTTCCTCCCAGGTGGAGCTGCCTAGTGGGGAATCAATATGTTTTAAACAAGTCAGCTGGGTTGTATGTGTTTGAGAGGGTAATCTGAAACACATTTGAACTTTAAATTTGGGAAAGGGGTCGAGCCTATTCTCAAGAATGGCCTTAGAGGTAAATCAGTCAAATATAAAGACTTTTTTTTTTTTTCCCCCAACTTGAATGTGGGCAGATTACAGTGGGAATTTATTTGGGACCTGATTGTATTACCATAGGAACAGATATGAACTATTTGAACACATTTTGATTGACACCAATTTATCCTATAATAAATAGCCTTCCTGAAATAGGTACAAAATTATAGTCATTACAGAACTTAAAAGAGACTGATTCCCCTGCAATGTGAGTTGGAGGTGAAGATATCTAGCTTCCTTTGTATTCTATAACTGAACTGTTTTCTAGCAAATCCTGGCAACCTGGGAATCTTAGAATCAGAAGCTGCTGTATCATAAATAGCAATATTAAATTTTAGATGCTTCTTAAGTATTTTAAATTTAGGGTTCAAATCTGAACATGGTGGTGGTGGTGATGATCAGAACATGTGCTTTTTATTCTTCCAGAGAACTTTCCATGGCCAATTTGCCATTGAGTGCACTTATCTTTGACTGCAGCAATACAAATAAAATCTTTCACAAGGACAGCTACTTAAAAGAAATAAAGAATGCAGGCAGACGTATTGTGGCTACAGCACTGGTTGTTGAAATACATAGGTTCTTATTTCTCAATTCAGCTATAGTCCTTGACTGTAAAAATTGGACCCCCATTTATTATTTCTCATGCATAGACAGATTTCTATATTTAAATATGAAAATTAATAGTGATGGTAATAATTAGAAAGGATGGCTAGTAGAAGAGTCCAGCTAAGAAAAAGTCACACATTCATTCACTAAAACTTTATTTAGCTGAGCATACCAACCAGATGAGTAATAAAATCAGACCTTTGTATATGTATTAAAAATTCTTAATGACATTGCACAGGACACTAGTAATGATTTGCACCTGTAAGGACTTAAGATTGTATCGATACATTGTCTTAGAAATCTAAATTGATAATGGTATTTTCAGACTTGGTTAGGAAATTCTCTTTTTCTTTGACCATTTATTTTTCTGAGTACTTATACTTTGCTTTTCAAGACTGGTTCATGCACAAACTGCTGAAGATTTTCAAATTGTCAAAAGTGCATCAACAGAAAGAACTAATCACAGACAAGATTTGATCTTATTGCTCATGTGGTCATAAAGAAAGAATCTAGTTATAGCTACTAATCATCAGTAAAAGCATGCATGCTTTATCTTCCACAGTCTTTTCCTTATAATGCTAAAATCACAAATTTCATCCAAAAAATAACAAAGGAATCAGTGATCTATGTTTTGATGATTTCTTTCAAACATAGAACTAGACTCAACAATTAAATGTTGCATTTTGTTGAAACACAGAGATAATCTCCTTTTCCTCTCAGATTGCATTTACTGAGATTGTTGTCAGGTAACACAACAGGTAATTTTTGAAATAATAATAACAGCATATTCATTTTCTTAAATTGAAATCCAAGAAGATCTTGGCTTGTTATGTTTAGTAGTGATGTTTTTGCTATAAATTCATAAAAATGATGATAGACTTTTAGCATTTTTCTCATCATGTCTTTAAGAGAAAATGTAGATCTGGGATAATAATTCAGACCTCTGCCTGAGTACTGGATTAATTAATTTAGGTTCCACATCATACTGCATTTGCTTCTGGAGAAACATTACTGAGGGCTTTTGCTACCTAAAGGGCACTGGAGAGGAATGGGAAAGTCTCCTTGTGGCTTGGTTCTACTGCCCGAGCTAGGAACAAACACTGGCTGGAATTGGGCAATGAAGAATACACAACGTAGACCTTTCAAATCACAGGACTCAAATTCCTTCCTGAGTATTGGATTCCTCTATTAGAAAATCCAAATGCCATCACCAACCAGCACTGCATAGAAGACCATAGAGTAAATTTTTAAAAATTCATGTAATAATCCTAGTAATTTGTCTACATAGTATCAAAACCTATATGATTAATATTTTTATTTTCTTCAAAATGTTTAATATTAAGTCATCATAATGTTCATCCTCATATTGAGTCCCCAATCTTGTATTTCAGGGCAAGAGTTGTCAATTCTTTTTATTAGGAAGACCTGAATTTGAATCTAAATGGTATTTATCACTCACTAGTCATGTGTTCTTGAGATACCTCTGAAACTTTTAAAATTTTCATGTATGAAATTGGAATAATAACATGTACTGTATTATATAATTGTAAAAGTTCATGAAAGTTAAATGAGACCGGGGTGGGGTCAACGTTTTATTCTATTTTTTTCTTTTTTTTAAATTATGTTATGTTAGTCACCATACAGTGCATCATTAGTTTTTTATGTAGTGTTCCATGATTCATTGTTTGTGTATAACACCCAGTGTTCCATGCAATCCCTGCCCTCCTTAATACTCATCACCCGGCTCACCCATCCCCCCAACCCCTCCCCTCTAAAACCCTCCGTTTGTTTCCCAGAGTCCATAGTCTCTCATGGCTCATCTCAACGTTTTGTTCTAAGCACCACTAGTCCATCAGGAGGCACAACCTTTGTTTCCACTTCACATGACTTCACATGACTCCAAGTAAGTAGAACAGGGAATAAACTGATAACAGTAAAGGGAAGATGGAAAGAGGGCGTAGTCAAGAGCAAACAAGAGATTTCAACAAATCCCGGAAAGATAGGAGCAATGGACAGCTGCTGACCAAAGAAAAAAAGGGGAGGAATCCGCATTCCAGAGTGACCTGTAAGGAAGCTTGGTGGGAGCCCGTCTTCTGGGCAATAGCACTGTGAGCTCAGAGTTGATAGCATGGAGAGCAGGAGGGAGGAATGGAACTAAAACAGGGGGATTAGAAGAAGTTCTGCCTACAGTTTGCTCCACCTTACCAACCCTAGTCCTCAGCCCTCATGCAGGCAGAAAGACTGGAATTTGCAGCCCAGCATTTACTTCCAGGCAGAACAATGAAAGACTTTATGAGAACAGGGGGAGTTGGGGTGGAGTTCACAAACTTCCCATTTGAAGCTAAGACTTCCCTTATGGATAAGGAAGATCAAACACCCCTCACCCTAGCCTTTGAAGGCCCAGCTGACCTCTGGATTTCTTCCTGCACACAGCACCACACTGTAGTAAGATGAAGTCTGTCACCAGAGCTGGAGAAGCTCATTTTCATTCTGAGTAGCTTTCCTATTTGGGGGAGAATTGTGGAAACTCACCTATCCATAGCACAGCTACCTAGATCTCCACTGGTCACCTATAATAATCCAGACCTTCATTTTTTCAGTAAAAACAGAAAAACATGGATCACTAGGCCAACATAGAGAACAAATAATTACAACTATGATATATTAGTATTTATTATATGATAGATACCAGCCCATGTCTTCATATTTTTTACTAATTTAATTCTTTTAGAATTAAAATCTCTGTTAGATAGGTACTATAATTACTATTTTACAGTTGAGGAAACTAAGTCACATTAGAAACATAATCACTGTCCAAAGCCATATAGTTAATAAACAATGGAGCTGAGATTGAAAGCCAGAAGTCTATCTCCCAGAGGCCACATTCTTAAAAGTTGTAATGCACTATCTAGCTTTCTTTTTAAGTTTGTTTTAAAAGTTTTTTTTTAAAGAGAAATATAATTTATATATTTCCTTATATTTTATAAGGAAATATAAATCTTTAGAGAATAGAAAAAAGGCTTGTCTTGAATATTATGCTCAGAGATTTGAGTGCTTATTTCATGAACACAGAAATAGCCAGAGAAAAAGAGAGAGTTAAAGAGAGTTCTTAGAAACTAAAAAATAGATTGCCAAACTTTAAACAACAACAACAGCAACAAAAAACCAATGAGTGAAAGCTAAAATCAAGAAAATCTTATATAATATAAAGCAACACTGAAATAAATGAAATAAAACATTAAAAGTAAACATGAGCAACATAGAGAACCATTCCAGGAAATTTAAAACTTAGTTAATCGTCATTCCAAAAAGATAAAAAATAGAAAATCGATGGCACAAAATTACATAAGGTATATTAGGACAAATTTCCAGGTATTAACTATTTCCACTTTAGGTTGAAAAAGCCCATTGTGTTTCCAGGAAGATTAAAGAAAAAAAAGCAAAGACTTTTATCTAAATACATTTTTGTGAAGTTTTCATCACATCAAGTTAAAGAGGATTTTTGAAAAATTCTGGACAGAAGGGAAAAACATTTGTTTATAACAGAAGAAGGACCATCACACTACAGACTAAGAGGTTTTTCATCACCTATACTGGGTACTAATAATTCTTTGGAGCAAACCCTTTCAGGTGTTAGGGGGAAATTTTCTTGAGATCAGAATGCAGTATCAACTCTCTATCAGGGATGGGGGCAAAAGGAAGATATTTTCACACTAAAACTGATGAAACAAGATATAGTGGTATAAGCATATTATTTATATCTATGTATGTAACCACCAGAAAAACTAAAAATATCAGTAGTTGAAAGTGAACATTCTGAGAGGTGAGTATGGGGATACATGAGTCAAGAGACAATTTTATTGCATGCCATTTTGTACTCTAATTTTTTAAAATCATTTTCAACTATTTATTTTATATGCCTTATTAAAATTGAAAATTGTATGAAAATCATCTAGTCAATTCTTAGTATAGAGAGCCATTACCTGTTGGCGACCCATGCTATAAACTAAGGTACCATTTACAAACCCTAGGTCTATCACATATTTGCTGTGTGAACTTGAGTGAATTATTTAATTTTTCTCTACCTCAGTTGTGTCTTTTATAAAATTGGAAAAAAGCAGTGGCCAGTGTACTTATACATGCACTTAGAATGCTTTCACCATTCAGTAAATTTTAACAATTATTAATACCATCTAAATTTCCTATGTACCAAACTGACTCTGTTTTTTATGGTTTTACAGAATTTTACATTGGCCCATTGCTTCAAAACTGGATTTAGAAAGATGCTTTTTAGTTATGCAGTGGGGTTCTAAACCAAATCAGAGAAATAAGATTTTTAAATGTTAAACATTACCTGCCTGTAATTTAAACAAATTAATGCCATTTAATTTAAAATTTGGTTTTATCCTATTTAAAAACTTATATCCATACTAACATTGAGATTTCATTTATTTTATATTAATAGAATGTAGTCATTAAACATTTTTTGAGTCTCAAAAATTTTGAATCTTACCATGTTTGCTTTATAATTTTCCTAAAGTTTGTCCTATAGGATATGACTTTCATACATAAGGGTTGGCACACTGTGGTTTTTAAAATGTGTTCATTGCTGGGGCGCCTGGGTGGCTCAGAGGGTTAAAGCCTCTGCCTTCGGCTCAGGTCATGATCCCGGGGTCCTGGGATCGAGCCCCACATCGGGCTCTTTCCTTGGTGGGGAGCCTGCTTCCTCCTCTCTCTCTCTCTGCCTGCCTCTCTGCCTACTTGTGATCTCTCACTGTCCAATGAACAAATAAAATCTTTAAAAAATAAAAAAATAAAATAAATAAATAAATAAAATGTGTTCATTGGTACTTATCAACCTTGGAAGAAAGTGTCATCATGAGAAACACTTAATTTGTGTCTACAGTATCACTGCTCCAAGGATGATGATTTAAATAATAAGGCAGAAGATGTTCAGGACCTGAAAGAGTTACAAACCATTAGTCTTCATTAAAGTACCAGCAAACTGAAGTTTCCATTTGAAATGTGATTCTAAAAAATTATCAAGATTTTACCAAAAATATATCGTTTTTCAGAAGTGACCACATACAAGCTACAATATCTTAGTGAAATACTGCTCATAGAGTTTGTTTGTATGAGGATTTGCTGTATGTATTAGTTTTCTATTGCTGCTATAACAAATTACCACAAACTTAATGTTTTAAAGTGTTTTAAACAACAGTGTTTTAAAACAACACGAACTTATTATTTCATAGTTCTGGAGGTCAGAAATCTGCAGCGCATTTCGCTGGACCAAAACCAAAGTGTTTGCAGGGCTGCATTCCTCTAGAGAGCGTGGGAGAAAGGGGTCTGTTTCCTTATTTTTCCAGCTTCAAGAGGCCATATACATTCCTTGACATGTGGCCCCTCTCTCTATCTGCAAAGTCCATCACATCTCTTCTCTGACTCTCATCCTCCCATCTCCCTCTTTTAAAGACTTTTTTGACAACATTGGGCCCAAGCAGTAATCCAGGAATCCACCCCCATCTCAAGATTCTGAATTTAATCACATCTGCAAAATCCCTTTCATTAACAGCTTCCAGGGATTAGGATATGGGTATCTTTGGGAGACTGTTATTCTGTCTAGTGCACTGAAGTATGAAATCAATCTCAATAATAGTAATCTAAAGGCAGAAATCATCTTGAAAGAAACCAACAAATGTCATCAAAATGAATAAATAAACGATACACATTAGAACCAATCCTATTCTATGACTAACACCAAGAAGAGAAAACATTACTTGACATATTAACTATTATATTTGATTGGCATGGTGACTCAGGAGTTCATATTTTTAAAAAAATACTTTACCTTCATGGATGCAGTGTATTAATGAATATGTGGGTGGTAAGAAGAGGATGGGGAAGTTAGGGAGGGAGGGAGTAAAGCGTGACTCATTTATCATTTTATATCTAGATGACTCATGAAAGTTATAAAGTGGAAAATGTGTTATCCACTAAAATAATTACTCAATGCTATCCAAAGTAAAGGTCAAGAAATTAGATTTTTAATGACATATGGTAGGAAGAAGAGCTTTGGATCTAAGACCTGTCTCTTATACATGACCTTGAACAAATATCCTAACCTCTCTAAGCTTTGTATCCATTTCTATAAAATGGGGCAGTAATACCTGTCAGGTAGATAGGATTAAGGGTCTAATATAGTCCTCTCAATCTCAGGATGAACAGCGAGTTATTATCTTCTCAGTCTCTACCAATACATTAATCCCCAATATATTATATAACCATCTAAGTTTATATCATATAAATTATCTGTCTTCAGATAAACTACATCAGACTACTCTCATTTAAGGGTCACTAAGCTGGAGAGCTATCTATTATTTTTGATGGTTTTATTGAGTCTCAGCAGACATTTGTGAAATTAATTCTAACCAGTCATCCAGAATTAATGTAAAAGCCTCCTGTCTGATTCAGACACGTATATAACTTTATTATATTTCTGTTTTGTACTGGTTGCATCAAAATTTAGGGCTTAGTGATTTTAAGTAGCTGAATGACATGATGTTTTCTCTGGTGAGATACTGTCCACCATCATTTCTAGGACTCCCTCCAATTCTCGAACTCACATTAATACTTCAATATAATATAATACATACTCTGTCTAATGTATGAAGTACACAATCTTTATGTTTTTATCTCTTAAAAGTTTGCAGGCATATGAGCATTATCTTTTCTACATTCTATAATTGAACATTGCTTTCCCTCTACCCTTGGATCTGAACCAGATATTCAGGAAAAATATAGCCACATGAAATGATAGAATTTCAACATTATAAGACCCCTTGGCAGTCATTTAGTACAATCTCTTAACAATGTTTAGATTTTCCAGGGGCTGATGGTACAAATATCCATTTTTTAATGAAACATGTGATAATTAAGTCTTATTGAAGACAAAACCTTCTGACATTGTCATCTAACACATAGAAAGCTGTGTGGTATTTTAGAACTTCTCAAGTCATACCCAACATATGGCATACTACCTACATACATACTTCAGAGCTGATTGTAATTTGAAATAATGAAAAAACAGATTCGCAAATAAGGTTTGCAAGTCTCTCATGAAATCTGAAATGGTTCCCCATTTCATAAACCTGAGTCCTGGAAAGCAGCCGTGAAGTTTAGTAAATCATCCTTAATTAGAAAATTGCTTGCCCAGACCCAAGGAAGACTGACAAATTATCAAGTCTGAAGGATTTTTTTTTACCATTGCATCTTGAAATACAGATATAGATAATTTTTGTTTGGATATTATATATTAATATATAAATATAAATACAATATATATTTAATTTTTTTTATCTATTGATAATCACATTTTCTGTTAGTCCAATGACATTAATATACCTTCTCCTCAGAAGACAATTAATTTAAATATTAAGGTGGATTTTTCAGTATTTGTTTTAAAGATTTTATTTTATTTTTTTTTATTTTATTTTTTTTTTAAGATTTTATTTATTTATTTGACAGAGAGATCACAAGCAGGCAGAGAGGCAGGCAGAGAAAGAGGAGGAAGCAGGCTCCCTGCTGAGCAGAGAGCCCAATGCGGGGCTTGATCCCAGGTAAAGATTTTATTTTTAAGTAATCTCTACACCCAATGTGGGGCTTGAACCCACAATCCTGAGATCAGGAGTCACTTGCTTTACTGACTGAGCTAGTCAGACGCCCCATATTTTTCAATATTGAAAAAATAATTAAGACACTGCAATTTTTTTTATCAAGGATTAATTAAAATGTATTTAAGGAGGAAAATAATCTGAGAAGTTTTTTTTTTTTTTAAAGATTTTATTCATTTATTTGACAGACAGAGATCACAAGTAGGCAGAGAGGCAGGCAGAGAGAGAAGTGGGAAGCAGGCTCCCCGCGGAGCAGAAAGCCCAATGCGGGGCTCGATCCCAGGACTCCGGGACCATGACCCGAGCCGAAGGCAGAGGCTTTAACCCACTGAGCCACCCAGGTGCCCCTAATCTGAGAAGTTTTAAAGAAATTAAGAAACACAGCAGTTTTTCCAAAGAATGGTCTGAGCACTGTCAGGGTCAGGTGGCCAAGTGCTTGTTAAAAATGTACCTGTCAGCGGCACCTGGGTGGCTTAGTGGGTTAGGCCTCTGCCTTCGGCTCAGGTCATGAACTCAGAGTCCTGGGATGGAGCCCCGCATCAGGCTGTCTGCTTGGCAGGGAACTGCTTTCTCCTCTCTGTCTGCCTACTTGTGATCTCTCTTTCTCTGTCAAATAAATAAGGAAAATCTTAAAAAAAAAAAAAAAGAAAAAAAAGTACCTGCCATACTTGCTAAGTCAGATTGGGGGTGGATATCAGGAACTGCTGCTTTAGTGAGTATGATTCACAAGTGCACTACAGTTTGCAAACTATTCATTCAACCACAAATATTTGTCAAGTACCTACTACGTACCAGGCAACATCCTAGATGGGATTAGCAAACAACCACCTGAAGACCAAATCCAGCCTGCCACCTATTTCATATGGTTTATGAACCAATAATAGATTTTATCTTTTTATTTATGTATTTATTTATTTATTTCTAAGATTTTATTTATTTATTTGACAGAGAGAGAGAGAGCACAAGGAAGCAGAGCCGCGGGCAGAGGAAGAGAAAGAAGCAGACTCTCCGCTGAGCAGGGAGCCCGATGCGGGGCTCGATCCCAGGACCCTGGAATCATGACCTGAGCCAAAGGCAGCCACTTAACCAACTGAGCCACCCAGATGCCCAGGTTTTATCTTTCTAAAGTGATTTAAAAAATCAAAAATTTTCAGACATAAAAATTACATGAAAGTGAAATTTTAGGGTCTACAAATGAAGATTTTTTTGGCACGCAGATAGGCTCATTAATTTCTATACTGTGGGGAAGGGGGCACCTGGCTTGCTCAGTCTGCAGAGCGTGTGACTTTATCTCAGGTTGGTCGTTTAAGCCCCACATTGGACATAGAGATAACCTAAGGGAAAAAAAAATCTTTTTAAAAAAGGATAAAAAAGTCAATATTGCCTGGGTGTGTTCATGCTACAAAGGCAAAGTGGGTAGTTGTGACAATCTAGGACATACTCTTTCACTTCACACTGCTGCTAAGCATGGTACACATAGCAGTGACATAGTTATAACTCAACAGCATTGCAAGTATCATACATATCCCAGTACTGAGGCATTTTATTTGATTTTTATTACCAACATAAATCCATCATGTCAAAACAAGAAAACAAAAGAAAAGTGGACTTTGAGTATCGTACATTTAAGGCACAGTTGAGTGTGGATTATTTTGTTATGAAATTAATTGGCAAAGCTCTGTTTTGTTATTCAAAGACAATATAGCTATACTAAAAGATAGTATGCTTCAACATTACTAGGCAAAGTACTAATTATAATATTTTCAGCTTGCAGGAGAGTAGAAGGCAGGAAAATTAGAAAAGTTAAAACAAAATACCCTATCTTAGCAGAAGTTTTTCACAAAATGAAGTGTTACAATGAGTTGCAACCAAAAACATTGTATCTGTTAGCCATACAAGAAAATGTATTTCTTGAGGGTGATGTAATTAAACTGACTTTGATATAACATGTCTGGAGAAAACAAGCTTGTTTAAGAATAGTAACCTAGGGGGCGCCTAGGTGGCTCAGTGGGTTAAGCCTCTGCCTTAGGCTCGGGTCACAGTCCCAGGGTCCTGGGATTGAGCCCCGAAATGGGTGCTCTGCTCAGCAGGGAGCGTGCTTCCCCCTCTCTCTCTTTGCCTGCGTCTCTGCCTACTTGTGATCTCTGTCTGTCAAATAAATAAATAAAAATCTTAAAAAAAAAAAAAAGAATAGTAACCTATTGGTGAGAATGCTTAGTAAAAAAAATCAAGACTATTAAGGGCAGCATCAATAACTGAATAATACACAAAGCAAGTGAATTTGAATAATTTTACTTGGCTTTTGATGAATTGACAGATGTTAAAAATGTCGCTCAGCTGTTTTTTATTTGAGGAGGCAATGCTTAGTTTGAAGTAGCTAAGGAATTAGCCTTTATGAAGAGTTAGCATATAACAACTATAGGCAAAAATATTTTCAAAGATGTTGAAAAAACACAACTTCAGTACAATCTCAATTGGAATCCGCTAAGATGTGTTAAAAGTCATAGTGGTAAAAATGTGCATGGAGCAGAAAATGATTTAGTTTAAAAATGTGGGAAGTCTGTGAAAATGTAAAATGTTTAAAGTCTATGTTTATTCATTGTATTATTTCATCAGCAGAGCTTTGCAGAAAATTAATCTACCATAAGCTTCTAAACCAGTAGTGTCAACAGCAAACTTCCTTCATTCTTGTGGGCTAACCATCATCATCAGTTCCATGAATTTTTGTCATAAATAGGAGAGGAATATTCTGACTCGGCCTGTCACACAGAAATCTGATGGTATAGCTGTGAGAAAGTTTTATTGTGATTTTTTTTTTAAGCTCAGGGTCAAGATTTTTAAATTTTTATGAATGAGAATTACCTTCAACCACTATGTTCAAACACTGAATGGCCTTGGAAGTTAGTTTTTGCTGTGGACTAGATGTTGTTTCTTTATGAATTCAACCTACAATTACAAGGTCAAACAATACTGTCTGAGAAACTTGGACTGCAATAAAGTCATTTTGATAAAAATGAATCACAAATAATGTCAAGCTGCTCTAGTCACTTCCCTTTCCAGCAAAGGTTAAAGTGAGGAGCAAGATCTCCCTTCCTACACAAATGTGTAGTAGATATATCTTCTGAGCTCCAGTGACATGTTTCAAACGTGATTTAAGTATGAGGAAATTTCCATATTTCAAAAACCCATTGAAATGTATAATGGAGGAGCTCCCAACATTCAAGTGGAAGTTAATAATCAGCAATGTAATCACATGCTAAAATGAAAATATCAAGAGAAGAATCTAATGGAATGCTCCAAAAGCCCTCCAAATGATGAATATGTCAATTAAAGTCAGACACTAATGGTTACCTTCTGTCTGAAAGGACATTTTTAAAGGAGAAATATAGAAAGTCTCATACAGATTTTACAAATCGGCATTAGCAAATAAACATTTGCAATCGATTTTGATGATAGAGAACTAATTTTGAACCCTATACGAAATGCTATCACCTCCCCCCCAAATTATATTCTTCATATTAGCAGATCTATATTATAAAAATTATACTTTGTTGTTATTATTATTTAAAATTTTATCAATGTAAAATTTATAGAAAATTTTACTCTCTTACATAATATTCTTGATTTTTCTCTCTTTGCCCACAAAGCCTAAAATATTTACTATCTGACCCTTTACCAAAATTTTTCTAAACTCTTCTCTGAATCCCCACTGACTATAATCTCTTTGGGGGAAAGGACTGGGTCCTACAGTTTTGCTGCTTCTTCCTCAGTGACCAAAACAATTGTTGCCACTTAATGGATGATAATGATATCTGTAACTAGACAGGGCTTTGCAATGTGTTGAAAAAGGGCTCTTTTGATTGTTACAATGATGATAATTATTATGATTTTGATGTAATATTAGGTAGGAATTGCTCTCTTTCATATGTTTTTGGGCAGATAGATTCAAGGTAGATAAATCATTAAAGCAATTGCAAGCAGTTTCTAACAAATTAATTCTGTCAACTTCTCCACATAGAATTAGTAGATACAAGGGATATATGGATGATAGGCAGAATCTGACTTAGTTTGTTTTATACAAAGGGAAATGATTACCATCAAACATAACTTAAATGTTGCATTTTAAAGGAGCTTATTTATGGTGTATGTTTATATTTCGAGAGGAAAATTCTATTTTAAAAATCAAGTAACCAAATCACAGTGCTAAGAATAATGCTATTCCTATACATTAAATTTACATAATTGAGCATGCACACTGAGGATATTTGCAAATTGTCCCCTTTTTCCCCTCTATCTTAAACATATCAATCTATTTCATAACTGATTCTTTATCCATCCCTACTTCCATTGCCTTTTATTTTTCTCATTTTTCTCCTGACTTGGTCTCTGAATCACTTGAATGTACTCAATAAATATTTATTAAATGTCCAATGACCAAACCTGAACTGGTCCCTGTTGGAAACCCAGTTATCAGGTTGGTCCCACTCACTCAACTCTTTCCTATCCATCTACCGTTCTCAAAATGATCTCTCTCAAATTCAAAACAGATCTTGTCACTCCCTGGCATAGTGATCTTTCTTTCAGTTTAAAACCCCGAATCCTTAACATGATATGTAAGACCTTTCATAACATGACCCATGTCATGTTATGAAATTCCAACCACTTCCTGTATTGATTTCCCTTGTACCTGTTCTCAGTATTCCCAGAGCATCAGGATTTCATTTTTCCTTTAAAATGCAAAAGCAAAAATGCTTTTGCTCGTGTGGTTCACTCTAGTTACATTCTGGCCCGCTCTTTTCTCATTCATTTTCTACGTAGTTCTTTATTTTCAAAGGTCTTGTCCTCTGAATATATTTCCCTCACTCCATGCTCCTTGCACCCAAGTTATGCGCTTGCCCATAGCTCCTATCATGCTAATGCATAAATATGTGTTCATTCCTCTGGCTCACCTACCCAGCTTGAGCTCCTTGAATGCTCCAGTCATCCCTTCATCCATCCATTTACGTGTTGTGTTCTCATACCTATTATAATGTCTGGAATATAATCTGCTCTCAAGTATGTATCTTTTGAATTGAAGCCAAGCCATTGTAGGAAGTAAGTCCCGGGCTTAATGGAGCAAAAAAAAGTAACTAATATTTACCAAGTGCCTTTTATAATTAAAAAAAAAAAAAAAAAAAAAAACTTTCGTGTTTTATCCTCACAGCAACACTCTTAGGTGAGTATCTTTTCTCCCTTTTCACAAATGAAAGAACTGGGATTAAATTATGGACTCAAAGTCATATAGCAAAGAGGGGTTTTAGCCAGGTTCCAAGCCAGGTCTGTCAATTACACTTCCTTGCTCTACAAATCCACCTACTGGGCAATAGACTTTGACAAATATGTTACTACTTTCCCCTTGGTTTCTAATTTGCTAAATCTAGCTAATCTCATGAACTAACTCCTACCATGATGTTAATGACTTCATATGCTGGCACTCATTATCACTTCCCAGAGAAAATATTTTAACCTCAAGGAAATATTCTACAGATGCTATTTTCAGCTTAACTGGGGAGATATCTGGGGGCTCATGATCTTTCCAAGTTTCAAGGAATCAGGGAAGAAGTTGCCTGGTTCAATTAGTGGAATTCAGATATGTGACTTTACATGAAAATTAACACTAAGAGCATATATTGGCACTGTTACTTATAAAAAGTAGTAAATATAATATACAACACTCAGGTATAGTGTATAATCCACACAGCTGGCCCCAAAGACAGAATAAAGAAATTACCAGATCCTCAGACTTGTTTACTAAAATCCCAGGGAAACTTACATAAATATATTTTTTTAAAAAACTATCAATAGCTGCCATTTGTAGGATTAATACCTACTTTTCATTCTTCGTTTACTGGGGACTATGTGCTAGGTAAGGTGACAGGCATTTATTTTTTACACAAACCTTTAAGGGAGGTACTATTAAACAAATTGCCTTAACACTGATATAGGCAGGTTTGCGTGTTAAAATGTCTAAAATTTATCTAAGAATGACTCTCATATAGGGTTATATAAATAAGAAAATGTCAAATTTCAAAGTCAATGCCCAAGTTCTTTCCACCATTCCATGATCTAGGGTCCTAGACTTCTTGGAAAATAATCCACCATCCAACTCAAAACACCCTCAACACAAGTGTCAGATCAGGGCCTTTGCAGGACTAGAAGAGGAATAGGAACAAAGTGAGGGTGGGGTGGTGAGTGTGAGCGTGGGAGGGTATGTGGAGAGGTAGAGGGATGCATGCACAAGAAAAGAGCTCCGGAAGTAAGGGAGTATGATGGGGCACTGAGGGGATACAGTTTTACCTCTGTTTATCCAAACCTCCTTCTGACCCCTATTCTGAGCAGGAAGGAGACACTCACATACCCTCAGAAGGTCAGAGCTATTTGCTGCTGTGGAATGTAGCCAGGATTCTCAATGCCCATCTCCACTTTTTATTAGAGGGAAATAAGGTGTGAAGGAGACACTTGGGCCATAGTAGACCATTTTTCACAGACCATTTCAAGAGGAGATGTGTCCTCAGAAAACATCCCTTTATGGGTTTCTAATACAACAGAATTAATATATTTTATTGAAGAAATGAAAGATTTGTTGACACCCACCACCAACGCAAATCAAAGATGTGTAGTTCTAGATCACATTTTCTTTTCGTTGTGCTGCTCTGCCTTTAATTATTATTATTATTTTTTAATACTAAATGAACAGTGCCTTTTGAAAAAAAGCAAACACTACCAGGTTATATTAGGCAAATAGTGACAATGGCCTTCTTATGTCCTTCTTTTTTGTGACCTTAGGAATGGCCTATTCATGAGCTGGTACCTAACTCTCCAGATTTCTTCTGTGTATACAAACACTTATACAGGGTTTTGTGTTTTTTTTTAAATGACATTTTCTATACATATTATTTGCTACTTAACTCTTTTCATTCAAAAGTGATCATGGACATCTTTTTACACATTATAGACCAATCTCCCCCCATCTTTTTCTTTTCTTTCCTCTTTTCTTTTCTTTTCTTTCTTTTCTATTTTCTTTCCTCCCTGCCTCCCTCCCTCCCACGCTTCCTCCCCCCCACCTTCTTCTTCTTCTTCTTCTTCTTCTTCTTCTTCTTCTTCTTCTTCTTCTTCTTCTTCTTCTTCTTCTTCTTCTTCTTCTTAATGGCTATGTAGTATCCCATAGTTTGGCTATGGTATAATTTATTTAACCTGTGCCTGTTTTTGGTTACCTGTAGTACTTTATAATTAAATAGAAAAATATCTGGACAGAACATATGTCCCTCTGGATAAACTTTTCTAAGATAATTTCAGGGACAAAGGGTATTTGCAATGAAGATAGATTCTTAAAGTGTTTATCATCATCTAAATGAATGTTAGAAAAAGATCTATGAGAAAATATTAAAACCTGGCAAGGAGTACTCCTGTAATTCTTGCAGATATGATTTTGGTAACCATTTTTAAAGAGAGTGATTAACAAAGATGTGCATGCAACCATAAAAAACTGAGGGGTAAATGGAGTAAATAACCTGGAAATCAAGCCTTTGTAATCATTCTAAGTTTTCTTTCTCATAACCTATTTTACTCTTAAAAATCTACAGTCTCCATAAATCTTTAATATTTGATTTCTAAATCTGAGACTAGCTTTTAAATATAGTGGTTAGGGATGCCTGGGTGGCTCAGTGGGTTAAAGCCTCTGCCTTTGGCTCAGGTCATGATCCCAGGGTCCTGGGATGAAGCCCCACATTGGGCTCTCTGCTCAGCGGGAAGCCTGCTTCCCCCTCTCTCTCTGCCTGCCTCTCTGCCTACTTGGATCTCTGCCTGTCAAATAAGTAAATAAAATCTTTAATAAATAAGTAAACAAATAAATAAATAAAGTGGTTAAATTTGTAGCACCACAAATCAAGAATACTACATTTGTATCTTGGAGATTTAGAATAGTACAAACTACAAGAAAGAAAAAAAAAAAGGACAAGCTATATTTGCGAAAACTTCTTTTTAGGTCGTTCACAATTCTTGTATTAATTTTATCTGAAGGAGATTTTGTATTTAAGGTATAATCAAATTTGCTTATAATCCCCATCACATCAAACATTCTAGAAAATGTTTAGTTGGATTTCTGCTGAAAGTATTTAATTTTTATTCTAACTACTATAATTTTTCCTTTTACTTTAGCTATGACAGTTTGCACATTACACTTATTTATGAGTATATCCTTGCTAAAATGTAAATTATTTTAATGATTGCTTTATCTTATTTATTTTTACCGCTCCCCATTTCAATCACCCACCTATATCAAGTCATCAAAAATGCGTTTTATATATCTTTTTGGAGCAAGAACTGTAGAAATTGTGTATGATGAAAGGTTTTAACTACTGCTAAAGAGGAAAAGAAATGGCGTGGTTTATTTTTAAAGTGTGCACTCACACACACACAAAAAGTAGTAGAGTTGAAAGGAGAGAAAAAAGAGTAAAAGTTCATTGGAACCCTGTGATTTATAGGAAAAGGCTCAGCGAGCTCACATAAAAACCAAAGGGGGGAAGTGGTCGGACATTGGGTCAAATCTCCATTCAATGTTGTGTAATAAAAGGCTGACTGTAGCCTTTCAGCCTTGCTTCTAGTCATAGACAATGGCAATTGCAGAGCAAGACTAATAACAGGATTTAGCATAAATCCACCACGGGAAGTGAACAGTTGTACTGGCAAATAATTAGCCAGGAAACATTTTATAGCAGCATCAGGATGCGTCCGTGAGCTTTCAGACTCTCAATGCGTTTGTGATCATGAAAACATAATTAGTTCTCGGTGATTGTAATTTTTGTGTGTGTTTGTTGAAGGATAGTTCTTTCCCCCCTCCTTTCTTTTCACAAGCAGGCCTTATTTTTCCTGTCCTAATTTAGCAGCCCCAGCGAGGGTTTTGAAGTCTCAAGGGAGGGGTTTAGAATGTTCTCTTTTTTTCTCCTGCTGATGCTTTTTTATTGCAAGGTGGATGGTGTTTATTTTGCACAGCTAACAAGTGAGTTCAAAGCAACACGTTGCTCTTGAACTCCTGCCAGATTTCCAAAGCTGAAAGCCCCCCTGCCTGGTAGAGCCGACCTGTACTATCAAAGCCTGACTAATTTGCAAAGGAATGTCAAAATGACTGGTACACCGCATTTTCCACCACCCGCTTCATTTGACACTTAAAGGAAAGCTAAGTGGGAGTGTAAAAGGAAGGAAATTCATTCAAGGCAGCACACCCTATAATGTGAATTAATTTCACAAGAAAAATGGGAGCTCTCTGCTGAGTACTTCCCGTTTTCATCTTCTTTGCTCTTTCTTTTAGCTACTGTTTTTGTAAGGGCCGCTAATAAACATTATGTTTCTGTTCTCACATCATCCATATTAAGAGTAAATGCTGTCATTAGACTTGGCTCTGAAATTCTTTGTGTCAAAGTGCCTACATGAGGCTGCTTCGTCTGATTCAGTCACACCACTTGAACAGCAACCCCATAAAGACAAATGCTTGATTCAGGCCAATACTTCTCTCCTTTTAAACCTTAAAAAAAAAAAAAAAAAAAAAAAAAAAAAAAAAAAGTCATTTCAATCAGAACCAAGAGATCTGTGTCTATGAACAAATGCAAATTATTGTTGGAGGCGGCAAGACTGATGAAACAAAGTCCTAGACTGAACTTCTGAAGGTATAATTCAGACATGACTGGAAATTCAATTCAGCTCACATATGTATTGATGCTAAAACAAAGGTCAAGTAAATACAGGACTTTGATTTGATTTAGTCAGGTTTTAAAATGTGTCTTGATGGTATTTTATAATCTCAAACTTCATTTCAAACTTGTATTGAAAATATGATATTGGCATATTCTCACCAAGTAAGATCATCTACAAATCAATTCCCTTGGCAAGGACCTTAGAACCTCATGGAAGCCTGGATCTGATTGTTTTCCCCATGCATTTGCATGATCTCTGTAAATTACTATTGTCATCACCCCCGTGAACATACTCTCATCTTTAGATTGTCTCCCTTGCTTGCATTTCAACCATACATTTCTTTACTGTTACCCTGTGCCTGACGTGGAACTCTCTATCTCACATGCCTTATCTCTTTTATCAGAATATGAGGTAATCTGGAGGGGAATCTTCCGGCAATGCCCCAGTTAGTTGCTTGGGAAGTGAGTTACTGAGGTATGGTTGTGCTGTGGCTGTCTAAAAGTGAGCCCATGTCACACCCAGTGACACGCACTAAAGGATGAAGGCTATAGTCCGACAAACCCAGATTTGGATTACAGCTGAAGTACTTAATAGTTCTGTGGCCAAGACTAATTCAGGAAACTTTCAGAGCCTCAGCTTCCTCATGTGTACATTAAGGCTAATAATAGCCCCTGCCCTGTGGTTTATTGTGCTCAGTACTGTGCATGTCAAATAGGTAGCACTCAATAAATATTAGCTATTGCAAAATCATAGCAGTTTGGAAATTCTATGCTGTAAGAATCAGGAATTTCCTCAAGTGGGCTTTAAAAATAAGAAACCACCTTATCTAATGTGACAGGAATCTAGAAGTAAGCCAGGCTCCAGGTTTGGTGCGATCAAGTCTTCGGTTTTATCTTGGCCATGCTCTTGGCCTTCTTTTTTGGCTGGCTCCCCTCTGGGCTTAGAAATAGCCCCCGGCAACAAGGAGGATAGCTTTTTTTGTTCAGGCTCAGCCATGGAGATAGGATAGGAGATAAAAGTGCTTCCTCAGCCATGAAATAAAACTTCTCCCTGCCGTGTGACTGGGGACACCTTGGGCTCTATGCCCATCCAGTGTGGCATGATGGCAGTCTCCGGCACCCTGATTTTTTTTTTAATTTAATTTATTTATTTGATAGCGATAGATCACAGGTAGGCAGAGAGGCAGGCAGAGAGAGAGGGGAAGCAGGCCCCCTGCTTAGCAGAGAACCCCATGTGGGACTCCATCCCAGGACCCTGGGATCATGACCTGAGCCGAAGGCAGAGGCTTTAACCCACTGAGCCACCCAGGCGCCCCCACCCTGATTATTTTAAGGCTGGTCTTCCAAGCTCATTTCTAGTAAGTGGGAAGAGACTTTCATGATAACCTATTCCAATAAGGATCTCACCCTAGAGCTGAAGATGGAGGTCGTCTTTTCCTGAGTCACATGAGTTAGAGGCAGAAAGATGGATACATAAACCGAGTTGGAGTTCTATTGGGAAAACTGAGAGGAATGAGGGGTCTATCAGTCCACGTTCCAGAAGGACAGAACTGGTACACTAAACTGTGTAATGTAATCAAGTTCTAATTATAAAGTGGAGAGCAGGGTGTTTCTTTTAGTTAGCAACAGACAGGAGCTATTCCCATCCCTAAGCCTGAAGGAAGAGAGAGAGAAGTAGTGCTAGAACTACATCATATCTATTTTTTCTACAGTGAATATGTACAATTTTTATAACCAGAGAAGGTGATAACAGTTATTTTGTAAAGGCTATTTTCATTTGTCGAATCATTGTGTTAATTTTCTATGAAATTTATGTGTGTGTGTACATAAACACCAATGTATTCTGTACTGTAGTTGACCCTTTATTCTTTTTAAGATTAATTGATTTACTTGAGAGAGAGAGAGTCTGAGCAGGGAGAGGGGCACAAGGAGAGGGAGAGAGAGAGAGAGAATCCTGAATCAGACTCCCTGATGAGCAGAGAGCCTGACACTGGCCTGATCCCAGGACCCCGAAATAATGACCTGAGCCAAAATCAAGAGTCAGATGCATAACTGACTGAGCCACCCCGGTGCCTCTATATTTGATCCTTTCAAAGATAGATGGCCCTGAGGTAATTAGGAAAAACTATTTTTCTATTTAGTTAATAAAGAATAAAAAGTGCCTAATGTTTTTCTAAGAGATATTTTTTTTTCTGGAAATGGTTAATATTATTTAAAATCACCAGTTGCAACTTAAGCTTCAATTATGTTTAAAGTTCACGGAAGTGCTGGATGATTTTTATGGGCTAGCAATGGGATAGCAAGATGAAAAAGATAATGCAATTATCTTTAAAGGGCTCACACAAATGTAAACAAATGTGAAAGCAGATGTAGATGTACACATACACATACATGGCTGAATTGGGAATGAGATGAGCGTTCCAGAGTCAGGGAAAAGGTCAGAACACAGAATGGCATCTGACTGGAACTTGAAGGCTGAGTTGTAGCTCATGGTACTACTGCATACTCGACATACAAGATGTGTACAGGAGACGCTGTGAAGTTTGTGAGGACTTGAGCCCTTGGGAAGGTACAGAACGAGATGAGCCTGTATTGTCATGTTACAAAAGCTGGGTTGTAACCTCTGTACCCAATGAAGAGGCATTACCAGGCTTTACTCAATAAATTCGATGATCACAGATTTTTGTTACAGGAAGAAAATTCTAATGGCACGAAGGGTGGAAACTGGGGACAGATAATATTTTCAGGAGGCTCTCTGAGATGGAGATAGCAAAGGGCTTGAATCAGGATCCTGGGCTGGGGTAATGTAATAAAGGAGACCCATTTGAAAGATGTTTCTTGGTGAGCACACTGACTTGATGAATAAGGCACCATAGAAGTTAAGGGTACACTGCTTTCCCACTCAATCAGTGCTTCCCAAGAGCTGTCCTTCACCTGTGGTCAGCTGTCACATATCCATTTATATCCTCCGGAGTTCTGTCCTCAGGATTGACGCAGGTCATCCCGCACCTACCGTTAATAATCAGCTGGATGCCCCATAAGCATTTCAAAGTCAACAGATTGGATTAAGGCAGAGATTATAAACTTCCCTTCTAAACACACTCTGTTGTTCAAAAGGAGTCTCCAAGAGTCTTTCATTTGCCTCCACCCTTCCACTTAATCACCAGGTCTGGCTGACATTTACCCTTGAAATACATTTTTTCCAAACCTGCCCTTGCTTTTTTGTCAACACCATTGCTATCTCCGAGTCATCCATTTCCCTAAACATGCTCCTTCCTTTATTCCATCCAATTTGTCCAAACCTCCTTCCAGTTTTGTCTCCTAAAATTCATTTTAATTCCGCCTTAGTTCAGGCCATCACCGTTGCTCACTTTCATTAAAATAATAAAATAATAATTAGAATGATGCTTTCTAATCTCCTCGCCAGTTCAGTTCCTCAGCAAATTTCACCTAGCATGCTAGGTCATCTATCACCATCTCCTCTGCTTCTCATTCAGGCCATCTTCCATCTACCACCACCCTACCTACCCCCAACCCCTCCCCCACCTCCAGCGGCCTTCTAAAACACAGTCTGCCCACACCATACCTCTGCTTACCATCTTTCACTATCTTGTCACCAACACTAGGCCAGGATCTGTGGCAGGGCTGACAGTGTTCTTGAAGCCTCCGCCTCCTTCTCCCCACCAAGTCCCACTGCTCCTGGTTTCACTAAGTAGTTTCTAATTACATACATTAGCATAACCATAAATACAAGTTTCCAAAATCAAGGCTATTTAGTCATTTCCTGTTCTTTTATGCACAACCTGTGGTTCTTCAATACCTCTAATTATTGAATTAGAATATATTACCACATTCTCTACAGAGCACACAGTAGTCCAGTATTCTGGGATAATGATAATTACAAATGTAGGTCTAGAATTCTGTATTAAGATCCTGAAACTTTAATGGCATTTCCACAGTTGAATTATGGAACAAGTACTATAGATCAAGTTTATCTGGCTTACTTTTCACCCTGGCATATAATAATAGCAATAATAATGATGATGACTATACCCACCATGTATTGAGGACCAGCAGTGCCCCAGCTCTCAGTAAAAACAGTTGACTCAAACAATGCAGGGGTTGGGGCACCAAGCCTTGCACAGATGAAAACCTCTGTTTACCTTTTGACTTCCTAAAAATTCAACTGCTAGTAGCTTATGGTTGACTGGAAGGCTTATCAATAAAATAATGAGTTGACTGGCACATATTTTATATATTATATGTGTTACATACCTTTCATTTAAGTAAGCTGGAGTGGAAAGAAAATGTTATTAAGAAAATCAGAAACGGGCCACTTGGGTGGCTGAGTCGTTTAAGTGTCTGCGTTTGGTTGGGTCATGATCCTAGAATCCCAGGATCGAGACCCACAATAAGCTCTCCGCTCAACGGGGAGTCTGCTTCTCCTCTGACCCTCCCTCCTCTCATCATGCTCTCTCTCTCTCACACTCTCTCAAATAAATAGATAAAATCTTAAAAAAAAAAAAAGAAGGAAAGAAAGAAAGAAAATCAGAAAGAAGAAAACAATGCATTTACAGTGCTCTATTATATTTATCCAAAAAAAATCTACATGTAAATGGATCCATGCAATTTAACCCATGTTGCCTAAGGACCAACTATACTTTTCCTACATTATCTCAACAGCTCTCAGAGTATGTATCCTTGTCTCCATTTTACAAATGAATAAACTAAGTCTCAAAGAGCCTCAGGTTCTTCCCCCAAACAGTAATGTCAAAGTAAAGATTCAACCCCAAATCTCCGGTTCCAAGATTCATTCTCTTGTTACCATGAGACAGTTTTTTTTTTAAGATTTTATTTATTTATTTGACAGACAGAGATCACAAGTAGACAGAGAGGCAGGCAGAGAGAGAGGGGGAAGCAGGCTCCCTGCTGAGCAGAGAGCCCAATGTCAGGCTCGATCCCAGGACCCCGGGATTATGACATGAGCCGAAGGCAGAGGTTTAACCCACTGAGCAACCCAGGTGCCCCACCATGAGACAATTTTTAACAAAAGTTATGAAATGTATCAATAAGTACATTAATTTGAATAACAAAGTATATTATTATTAGGGATTTGTGTGAAACAGTTGGCCAATGCTTAAACACTGACAGTAATGTTTGAAGGATAGCAACTTAGTATCTGTAACTTCACACTTGGCTATAGAATTCCCACTTAAATTAATTGCATGTCCAAAAAACAAACCTTAAACATACCTGAATGTCTACCTTCGTCCATCCTCAAGTAAGCTTCTGGCCATTATAAACCTCCTCAGGGAAGACCGGGTCAACTGCTCTCCCCCTGCACATTAGGTCAGACTCCCCTCCTCGTACAATGTTGCAACCCTTGGTCTTCTTCCAACATACAATTTTTAAAAACTATAATCTAGTAAATTTTTCTACAATTATTTCTTCAGGAATATCTCCTGCAGAGAGGAGGGAACTGGTCTGCCTTTTTCTCTTTGTCACCTATCATCTAGCCCTATGCCTGGCACAGTACATTTGCTTTGCTTCTATCAGATGAGTGAATGTGTGCACAAAAATGGTGAGGAATAGAGATTCAAGAAAATCCTTTCAATGTTAGGACTCATCAAGCATGGATCACAACGACTGAGGAATGGGAGCTGTTGAGAGAGGTAAATATTCAATTTCAGAGGACCGTGGGTGCCAAGCTAGGTATAAACAATAATTAGCAGGAAGTACCGTGTGTTGCCAATAGCAATCTTATGATGGAAATAGTAAATGGGCAATTTGATTACAATAAGTTCCTAGATATATGAGCTTGTTCTTTAATGGTTTGACCTCACGATTCCGAAAATTCTCCTGATAATTACCACATATTTGTTCACTTACTGCTTTGTGGATACAAACATTAACCACATTTAAGCTTCCTCGAAGACACCATTCGCATTGCTCTCTCGTATAACTTAAATATCTCTGTGCTCGTGACATAAAGGGCCTTTGCAGTCACAACCTTCCAATCGTTACAATTTCTGGTTTGGCTCATGTATAAATTGAAACTAGGGAAGAGACTGTGATCCAAAATTAAACAGGAGGCATTACATTTTCTATCTAAACAGTGTCCTAATTCAATGTCTGGCTGGGAAGAAAGGCACAAGTACAGCTTGCCTCACTTTGTTTCAAAAACCAGCCAGTCAGAAATTGGAAAACATCTCCTGGAATCCAGTAACTTAATTTTTTAACTGGTACCTTTTTGTCATGATATAAAAACCAATGATTATAGGGGAGAAAAAAAAAAAAACTTGTGAAGAACATGAGCTTCTCATGTAGAAAATTTATTGCCACAGTCAAAAGCCACAAAATTATGTGTATGAGCTACAACAAGGCAGTTGGGCCTCACAGGTGGTTTATCTGTATAATGTCTGATTGCCTGTTGTGGTAGCCAGCCTCCCAGATGACCTCCAGTGATCTTCACCTGTTGGAGTTCACACCCATATTGAGCCCCCTAGCACATCATACCAGGGCAGGTCTGTGACCAACAGCATACAACAGAAGTAATGGTATGTTCCTTCTGAGATTAGATTATTGGATGATGATGCCTCTTCTCCTTCTTAGGAAAGCTGCTTCAGGATTCCAGCCCCTCAGAAATTGTGAGATAATAAATGGTTTAAGCTGCTAAGGTTAAGCATAAGTTCTTACACAGTACCTACATCAAAATCCTTAGGAGGGTAGAGTAAGAGCAAGTGCTTAGAAAAATGATAATAAAAGTGCTATCTGACAGCCAACACATCATCATGGCTAATTCCACCTCCCACTAACTCAAATAGTAAACACAGTGTTTCAGGTGTCTGAAGAGAGATTTCAGTGTAACAAATTCAGATATGAATATGTTCTCCTCAAATCTCCTAAAATAAAAGAAATATCAAAAGCTGTGTTCATTATTATGGACAAACTAAAATTTACTTTGTTCTGCTTTCACAACGAAAATTAAACTGTAGTATCTTGTTTTTATAAGAAATTTTTCTTGTGTTTACTTTTCCTCAATAAAGTACTAAATCATACTAAATAGTACTCTTTATTTTTTTATTTTTTTAAAGATTTTATTTTTCATTATTTATTTGACAGATTAAATAGTACTCTTTAGCACTAAGAAGAGAGTCCTTTAAAAAAAAAAAGATTTTATTTATTTATTTATTTGATGGAGAGAGAGAGAGAGAGAGATCACAAGTAGGCAGAGGCAGGCAGAGAGAGAGGGGGAAGCAGACTCCCCACTGAGCAGAGAGCCCAATGCGGGGCTCAAAACCCGAGCCAAAGGCAGAGGCTTTAACCCACTAAGCCGCCCAGGTGCCCCAAGAAGAGAGTCCTGATGGAATAAAAAATATACTAACATTCCATTCATAATTTTAGCTTTCACTGTAAAATCAGTCCAGTGTGTGACCATCACACAGTTACAGCCAGAGATATCACCCAAGAAATGCTTATCTTTTAAAGAAGCTACCATCTTGGTAGAGGAATAGAGATTCAAGAAAATCCTTGGTTCTTCCAGACCGAAACTGTTGATATCCCTTAGAGCCTGTAGGAAAAAAGAAAAGAGAAACAAACATACCATTATCTAAAGTAACTCTAGGGTGAAAAATTATGATAACAGTTAATGCTTTATAGCTTTAAACTCCAGGATTAATGTATTTCAGAAATGATTTTAACTCCAGGATTAATAAAATTCTGAAAGTAGTTTAAAGAAAACTTTCTGGCAATAGATGGTCTCCAACAATATTATGCTTCATTTATGACTCATTTTCTACGTGAAAAAAAGTTTTAACAAATACATTTAGAAGAAGCAAATTGTAATAAATAAACTGAAAAAAATGAAAGTACTTTATAAAGCTGTAAAATATCATATAAATAACAGGGATTGTAATATTGGCAGTGTTATTATGAAAGCAAACAGCAAAATGGCATTTGGGGAGAACAGGAACAGTGAAAAAATTAAAAGCTACATAAAAGAACAAGGGAGGAAATTTAGACTCAGTCGCGTCAGGAGCAATGTGCTTCTGAACCACTGAAAAAAAAGCATTTCC
The DNA here is from genome assembly GCF_902655055.1 of Lutra lutra. Lineage (NCBI taxonomy): Eukaryota > Metazoa > Chordata > Mammalia > Carnivora > Mustelidae > Lutra > Lutra lutra. The sequence goes on from NC_062280.1 coordinate 173,102,306, forward strand.
ATTAGAAGGACAGATTTAAGTGGTTTAACATTGGAAGACCATAATCTTCTGAAGGACGGAAATCTATGAAAAGATCTGTGAATAATAAAGGAATCGAAAATAGAATAAAGGACAGAAGGAGGACAAGGAGGAGAAAAATGAGTAAAAGGATGCTTCTTAATAATATGATTTGAATTTAAAACTCAGAACATCTGCTTTTATAAAAATCTGAGTGTATTAGTTTATAATAATTAGCATCTTCAATTGCAAGGAAGAAATAAAAGGACTATTGGGGGAAAAAAACCACACCATCTTGAGGACAATAAAGTTTTCTCTGATTCAAAAGGGAAGCTTCTTACAGACCAGTAACAGCTGTATGTACATCTCTCCAAGGGCATTCTTCTTTAAGAATTTATGTCAGACAATCCATTCATTTTGGTAAATAAAAAATTATATCTGTGAAATGATATTTGTTCTCTATTTGACCTTCCTTTCCAATCTTACCATCATTTAAGAATTTGCTCAGTAAAAAGAATGAACTCTTCTGTTTAAAAAAGTTAAATTTTTAATTTCATAAGCTCTTCAAGGCTATCAAAGAAATGTTAGAAATACTCCTTATCTAAAAAAGAAAAATCAGTGTTTTGACTTTCTAGTTTTATTTTTCACTCAAGGAAATACGTTCTTCTTTTGGCAACAATTGCTAATTGAGTATTTCCTTTCTGTAAAGGCAACTTTTAAACTGAATCTTCTGGGAATCATGTGATTTATTTTTATTAATTTCTGGGAATAAAATACGTTACTATAATCTTCTTTGGGTTCTGGGAAAAAAATACCTAATAATAATATTTACTTCCTGAGAATATGGTTTTTCCCCTTTTGATGTAACAAAATTCTATTACCCTCAGACTCTTACTGGTTTTCTACATCTGGTTGTATTCATCCTTGATTTTATATATATATTAAAATTATTATTTTCTAGCTTGTTTTTATAAATTACCATGTTTATAATATTCCTGAATCCCCTTCCATATTCCAGATAGTTTAGAAAAACAACAAGCTTTTCTAGGATTTGAATATTTTGTGATCACATTATTTCTCATGTGCATTGGGTTAGCATAACCTGGAAAAAGGACCTAATTAGAAGGAAATTGAAAGACAAGAGGGTCCAGACAGAGCAATCTCACCCATCAAGTGCAAATGCATAAAGGTTTTGTAGTTTCTTCACTCTCGTCATTCCAGCCAGGCCTACAGATTTCCAGCCAGCCTACTTAATGCAATGGCTTGAATTGTCTATTTCACTGTCCAAATGATTGGCTACTTGCCAAACCACAACCTTGCTTTAGAAAGAACTCCTTAAGTAAAGTGGAGAGTTAAGACAATTATTGAGATAATTTAGTGCAAAAGAAATGCACTGAGAAAAACCTGACCCCCCCTTTTTTACAGTAAGTCTCCCAGAGAATATATTAGCCAATCATAGTCTTCATGTAAGTTGTTAGTTCTGTAAAAAAAAAAAAAAAATCGTATGAATCATTTTTTAAATTTTAATTCATGTAATAGAGCTTACTCTATGCTTACATGTTAATATAAATCCTCTCAATTACCTATGAGGTAAGAACTATTATTATTACCCCACTCCTTCAGCAAATAGTAGTGGTGGCCACAAATGGGCCATCTAATGCTCATCCTTCTTGGCACAAAGTAACTTAGGTACAAATGAATCACTTCTTTAGTCAAAGAAATGTGTACACAAGTAGTCTCTGTTATTTTCATGAAAAAAATTGAAGTGTTCATGTATGTTTCTCAGTGTCCCTTTCACTGCCTTAATAATCATGGAAGCTCTTATCAGGATGGTATTTTCACTCACCTGAATCCCAGAGTGATGACCATGAGTAAAGGCCCCCTGAAGAACAGCTTAAACATGTAGAATAATTATGGGGGGGATGTTTTTTCTGGAGTTACAGGGATTTGGAGACTTCTTTGTTGTTGTACATAACCTAGCTGTTCCTGACTGATACACCAATTATTTCTTGTAACTTCCCACTATTAGTCTGGAGCACATAAAGCTAATTTTGTTTGTTTTAAAAAAAGGTTGGAAGAGAGGTGATGAAGAAGGAAGGAAGGAAGAAAAAGAGGGAGAGATGCCTTTCCGCTGCTACTGCTTTTAACCTTTCCTTCTTTCATTTTCCATCCTCCTATGATAAATCTTGAGCCCTAAAATGGAATTTTATTGACTCAGGGGCAGGAGTGAAGAGAGTTTGTTTCCAGATATGGAAAAGAAACATGGAGGCTTCCCATTTAGGACTCAATATAAATATTCTTATTTGCTATGTTAGAAATATGATGGGGAAAAAAACAGCTGACTCTAGAATACAAAATATCTTCTCCTTCCTGCTATCAAAAACTCTGAAAAATTTGCTCACACCATGTGCAATTGCATTCATATGGGTCAAGATGATTAAGTAATGATGAAATAACTTTAGTGGCCTGTGAGTCCTTCAAATAACATTGAAAAAAGTACTAAACTCACAAGATATACTTACAAATCACCTCAACTGAGAAGCTGAGTAAAGGAGATTCTTTTATTACTATTATTTCCATACACATGTATTATTCCTATAATATTGATATCTTCATAGAAGCCTTTTACCTTATGTCACTGTTATAAAAACTCTGTGACCTAGGTAAGATAGGGATTAATTTCTCCTATTAATGAGGAAACCGAGGCAGATGATGAGACAAAGATCACATAGTAGAATTCAAGAGAGGTCTCAGGTGATTTGTACTAACACATCATGTAATATCCAAAAATAAAAGTTTACTATGTTTCCTGATAGGACAAATATATTTTAAGTTATGCATAATGTCAAAATAACTATTTAATGTAAACAGTCTATTTAAGATAAGAAGAAAATGCAAGCCAATTATTTACCGAAGTCTAGTTGTTTCAGTGAATTGACTAATTCAGTACAAATGATATGTTATATAGAAACTATGTCAGCTTTATAAAGTACATAGTCCCTCCTTCCTAAACTGTTCCTGAGACAGCTTCATGACCTGAAATTTCAATTTCGATTTAAAATGCTCAAGATTAAATGCAAATTTATGGGGCATCCTTTATTCGTACCTAATGATGTTATATTTGTTAGTCTCACTGTAGTCTCACTGATTTCACTTTCATCGCTATTTTCAAGGACACACACTATCTTCATTCTCCTGAATTGGGGCTGCATTTTCTTAGTTTCTTTTGCTAGTTTACCTTCATCTTTCTAACCCCTAAATGTTGGATGGTCCCGAGGCTCATTCCTAGAATCTCTTTTTATTTCTATCTGCACTCATTCTCTAGCTGGTGTGCATTCCCATGACATAAAATACTATGTATAAACCCACAAATGTCAGCTGCAATCTTAACCACTTCACGGAACCTTAGACTCATGTATTCAATTACCTATTCATCTTCATCATTTATAGGTTTAACAGGTATCTCAAAATTAAAATGTCAAAAATCTTATTTCTGATTTCCTGCCAAAATGCTCCTCCTCCATGTTTCCCCACCCCTCCCGTTTCAAGCTAAAGACTTTGGAATGAGCTCTGACTTGTCTTTTCTCATCCCTCATACCCAAACACCAGGGAATCCTCTTAGTTACATTTTAAAAATAAACCTACCAGTTCATCATTTCTTACAACCCTACTACTTTCCACCTTGACCACTGTAAGCCATATTATCTAACAGTTGGATGTCTGTAATGATCTCTTAACTTCCTGCTAAACAACGTTTGGTGTATATACCACAGGGATGGGCATCACTGGGAAGCTTGTTAAAAATGCAGAATCTCAATCCTCATCCTTAATCTGGTAAAACATAATCTGCATTTCAACAAGATTCCCTGAGATTTATATGCATAATAAATTATGAGAAACGTTATCCTAACTGGTCTCTCTGTTCCTCCTCCAGAACCTCTACAGTCCATTTTCAATACAGCAGCAACCAGAGTAATCCTTTTAAAATTATGAGAGTGATGTTCTATCCCTGCTTTGCTTAAAACCCTTCATATCTTCCTTTCTCACTACAAGTAGTAACCAAAGTTCTCATAGGGGCTGACATAAGCCCCAGCATACCTGGAACCTGCCACCTCTTGGTTCTCAGTGCCTCCAACTCTCATTCATTAAGAATGTGTTGATTGGATGTGGAAAACTTCTAACTCTTCTGGGCAATTCCTTAGCAATCCTCTTACTATATCTTACTTCTACAGACAGGTAACTTTATTCTGAATGTGAGGTTTAAGAGTCCTTAGCTTTTATAGAGATACACTAAAACACAGATGTAAATATACAATGGCTGAGATTTGCATCAACATAATATGAGAGCAGAAGAAGCAGATATGGGTATAGATGAAACAAGATTGACCACAAAGGAAGATGGTTGAAGGTTATAGAAAGATTGCTTATGTCTCCCTATCAATTTCTGTGTATGTTTGAAATTTGTAATAACCAAATACATTATATAAAAATTATACATTATATACATTATACATTAGACAAAAATACAAAATCATTTGTTAAAATTATTTTCTTCTTTTTCCTGATACCAGAATAAAATTATATGATTTCCAAGTTTAGCTCTGATAATAACAATGAAAAAATATACTAAAGCAATACCCTAATAATTATTGTCCTTTGTGTTTATGATTTTGTCTCTCCCTAGGCTTGTCTAGATTATATGTATATATATATATATATATATATATATATATATATATATAACATTTTCTAACAGCAGATCATTTTAATGGAAAATTCTATCCCCTGTGGAATTAGGAGAAACAAATAACTATAACTACTTTGGCAGCATTATACTTGGAGGGAACTACTATATATATTTTCTTCTGGAAGAGTACTGATACCCTATTATTTAATAAGCAGCATTAGACTTTCTTATTTGGGTATTTTCCTGGCACAGAACTTGGCACATAGTAGGCAGTCAAGTATTAGAGGAGCAAATGAATAAGACAATAAATGAATAAGTGAGTAAATTAACGGTGGTGATTCTTAAAAATAAAATCTAATCTAGTTTTTCCAGCTGTCAAAATTGAATTATGGCAAAATTGTCCTTTCTCAAATGATTATATCAGCAAAGGAATGTGTATTTCTCATCTAGTTAGGATTGTAACTCAATATTTGTTTTAGGCTACATTCTCAAGATAACAGATTTTAAGGTATATATTTACATGTAGGAGGTTTGTTGGAAAGTACATGAAAGAAAAACACTTGTAAGAGTGAAGAAATCAGGACCCAGCAAAAGGAGAAATGCAACCAGGAGAGAACTGTGACAGAGGCCTCAGCCAGCCATACCTGGAGTTTTGGAGTTGGGTGGCCCTTCAGTATCCCAAAACAAGGCAAGGGAGTCAGGAGTTTAAATCTAGGGGTTCTTATGAGATTGTTTGTGGGCTGTTTTAATCTAATTAACCCTCCATGCACTTGTCACCCAATCAGGTTTTGTTGACATGCTCATCTATCAGGTAGTTGTTTACATGGGAAAGGACAGAGGGCTTCTTTCTGGGAAGGATAGAATAACAGGTGGGGGTCTTCTTCCTTTTAAAGGTATTTTCCTCTTAGGATGGGGGCCCCTTGCCCATGCCTGCCTTTTTTCCAACCATCCTCCATTAGTGGGAAATCCTGTTGAGTGTTGTAATTTCTGTATGTATGTGCAAGTGTGTAGGAGGAAGAGTAGAAAAATTATGCTATCTCCTTAATTAGTAACAACATTCAGTGGATTGGCAGATTGAAAGTCGGAAAGGGAAAACCTAAGGAGGAACAAAACTTGAAAATCATTGGAATTTCAGAAATAGGTACAAATTATACATGTTCAGTGACAGCCAACAGGATAGAGCACAGGATTGTAGACTAAAAGTTTTTAGGACAGGTATGTGGAATTAAAGAAACAAAACATAGGATCATAGAGGAAGAGAGGAAAAAATAAAACAAGAGGAAATCAGAGAAGACAAACCATAGGAGACTCTTAATCATAGGAAACAAAATAAGGGTTGCTAGAGGGGAGGGTGTGGGTAATGGGGTAACTGGGTGATGGATATTAAGGAAGGCATGTGATGGAAGGAACACTGGGTATTATATAAGACTGATGAATCATTGACTTCTACCTCTGAAACTAATATTACATTATATGTTAATTAATTGAATTTAAATTAAAAAATAAATAAAATGTATAAATAAAAAAGGTTATAGGAGAGGTATAAAACAGGAACATTACAGTCACAGAAGTAAAACTATTAACAAAACATTTTTAGGAGGAGAAAAGGAATTTTGACAGATCAGCCAACGCTTTTTCATAACCTTCCAGCATTGATCTATAACATGGGGGCCAGAACATAGAAATTGGTTGTAGAAAGTCGTTAATAATGTGGATAGAGGAAGGGAGCATAACAAAAAGTCAAGTAGATGAGAGATGTTAGAGTGTCAGTGAAGACATTAGTGAAGTTACTAGTGGAGGTAAGAGGATGTTTATATGACTTTCATGGATCAGAACACTGTATTCCCCTGAACTACCTGCCATCTTGGGAATTTACATGAAGAGGGCAACTGGATATGGGGGCAGATGGGCCCTTTCTTTTTTAATTCTGTTAAAGCAGCCATTCCAAAGTTTTAAACTAATTTATTTTATTTTAATTTATTTCTGCCCCCAGGCAAGAATTTTGCTTAGGGGAGATGGCGTGAAGCTAACTAACAAGGAGAAATAGTTAAAAGTATTTCATTTTTTTCTATTTTTAAATTTTTTTTTCTATTTTGAAACAGAAATGGAAGATGAAAGCATTCATATTAAGAGTTTTATAAGTCGAAAACAGGCTTCCTGTGAATCATATGCAAAGTGGCTGTAAAGAACAATTCAATATAAATGGAATTGCCAAGTCATAAGAGATTCACAAATTGCTCTCAGTTGGGCTGCTGAATTGATCTGTGGTCTCCACATCCACAGAGAAGGATGTTTGCTGCCCTTGGCACAATGGGACAATCCTATCTAAATCACTATATCCAATCCTCAATGCATTCTTTTAAGGAACATTGACATTCTGTGCATGTGGAGGGCAATAATGGGAGGGTACAGATGAGAAAAGGCAGAGTTTTGCAGCTTCAACAAAACAACTCTTGAAATATTTCAACAGTCATTAGAGAGAAAGAGATTTGACTCGGTTCTGTAGCTGAGGGGTCTATGTATTTCATTTAACTTTAAAAATCATGTTAGGGCTCTTCATTCCTCCCCATTTGACAGACAGCTGCATCTTTTAGTGCAGTGCCAGCTTCATCCCTGTGAAGGCTGGAATAAATGGATTTGACCGTATCGGGCACCTAGTTACCAGGGCTGTCTTAACTGGCAAAGTTGATATTGTTGCCGTCAATGACCCTTTCATTTACCTCAGCTACATGGTTTACATGTTCTAGTATGATTCCACCTATGGCAAATTCCATGGCACAGTCAAGGCTGAGGACAGGAAACTTGTCATCAATGGAAAGCCCATCTCCATCTTCCAGAAGTGAGATCCCACCAACATCAAATGGGGTGATGCTGGTGCTGAGTATGTTGTGGAGTCCACTGGGGTCCTCGCTACTGCGGAGAAGGCTGGGGCTCACTTGAAGTATGGGATCAAGAGGATCATCATTTCTGCTCCTTCTGCTGATGCCCCTATGTTTGTAATGGGCATGAAGCATGAGAAGTATGACAACTCCCTCAAAATTGTCTGCAATGCATCCTGCACCATGAACTGTTTGGCACCTCTGACTAAGGCATCCATGACAACTTCAGCATTGTGGAGGGACTCATGACCACAGTCCATGCCATCGCTGCCACCCAAGAGACCATGGCTGGCCCCTCTGTGAGGTTGTGGCATGATGGTTGAGGGGCTGTCCAGAGCATCATCCTTGTTTCTATGCTGGCACTGCCAAGGCTGTGGGCAAGGTCATCTTGAGCTGAATGGGAGGTTCACTGGCATGGCCTTCCATGTCCCTACCCCCAATGTGTCAGTTGTAGATCTGACCTGCTGCCTGGAGAAAGCTGCCAAATATGATGACATTAAGAAAGTGGTGAAGTAGGCATTGGAGGGCCCCTCAATGGCATCCTGGGCTACACTGAGGACCAGGTTTTCTCCCCTGACTTTAACAGTGACACCCACTCTTCCACCTTCGATGCTATGGCTGGCATTGCTCTCAATGAGCACATTGTCAAATGCATTTCCTGGTAGCATGATAAATTTGGCTACAGCAACCAGGTGGTGGACATTATGATCCACATGGCCTCCAAGGAGTAAGAGCAAGAGTAAGAGAGAGGCCCTCAGTTGCTGGACTGTCCTTCCCCCAACTCATCTGCCAACACACTGAGAATCTCCTGACCTCCACAGTTTCCATCTCAATTCCCCTAAAGAAAGGGAGGAGCTTGAGGAGCCCCACCTTGTCATGTACCATCAATAAAGTACACTGTACTCATCACCCCCCCCAATCATGTTAGGTAGCTATTTTAAATATATATATATATATATGTATATATATATATATGCTAAAAGACCATTCAGAACTTCAGGGGAAGTTGGTGGAGTAGGAGGACCCTAAACTCAACTTGACCCAGGGATGCAACTAGATAACATCTGTATTGTGTAAATAATCCAGATAATGAAAAGAAGACTGGCAGAATAGACTCTCCACAGCTAAAGGTAGAGAAGAGAGCAGGAAAGGCAGAGACAGCTGGGAACTAAAAAAAGACGAGTATTACTATCTGTGGAAGAGAAGGACACTGCAGGCACAGAATGGGGAGAGAAAAAGACCCTTGCATCAGGAAACTGGGCACAAGGAATCTCCACAGGGAGGGAAAAATCACCATAACATTTGGCTTTAAAAAGAAGAGGGTCCTAATTTCTTGAATTCTTTTTTTTTTTTTTTTTTTAGATTTAATTATTTTAGAAAGAGTGAGCAAGTACAAGCAGGCACAGAGGGACAAGGACAGAGAGAATCCTCAAACTCAGACTCCCTGCTGAGTGTGGAGCCCAATGCAGGGCTTGATCCTAGGACTCTGAGATCATGACCTGAGCTGAAATCAAGAGTCAGTTGCTTAACTGACTGAGCCTCCCAGGCACCCCTCACTTCTGGAATTATTACAATTCGCTAGGCTTAACACCTGGAACTTTAAAAATCAGTGAGATGGCTCCGGGACAGCCAAGAGAGTGAAGTCCCCATGTTTAAAGAGACAATAAAACAAACGGCCCCACAGAGATACAGCACAGAAGCAACAGTTTGATTTGTAACAGGATGTTTTGTTATATACAAGATTATTTAACTAATCTCAGAGCCAGTGGTAGGTGACCAGGGATCATTGGGAGACTTCTCTAAATACAAAGGAGTTGACAGGGACCATTTCTCTCCCTCTCTCCCAGCCTAGGCACAAGTACATCTGCAGGAACTAGTACTATGCCTAATTTGCTAACTGTGTACACCACCCACACATTCTCCTATGGTACTACCCCTTCCAATATGTTCAGAGCCCACCCAAAGTGATGTCACAAGCCTGGCAGTGTGTAAGCAGCCCTGACAGAGAACAGCACCACTCTAAAGTGACTCCTTCCCCCGGGAGAGGAGAAGATACTACACATACTACTTTGATTATAGTCCCAGTAGTGGGTGCAGAGCAGACAGCTGGTCTCACTGCAGTTCACACTAAGCAATGAAACTTTCTCAGAGCACAACACAGGAAATGCACCTGCAGTTTGGTGTTACTGCATCTCTGGCCAATACCTGGTCTGACTCAACTGAAGCCCAGATTGGCCCACCAACAACACAGAGACATAACTGTGCCCACAACAGGCAGAGAAAGACCATTGCAGACAACTGGAGTGAAGGTAAAAACAGCTCAGTCACAACAGAAGGGTGCACAAAACACACATTGGAGATAAACCTGAAGCACCAGGTTATGAAGAACACGGAACAATTCACTGCAGGGCACTACCTTCAAAAACAGGAGACAAAGCTGACTTTCCAAACACATAGAAAAAGAACACAGAAAGTTAGACAAAATGAAGAGATAGAAGACTATGTCCCAAATGAAAGAACAGAACAAAATCATGGAAAGAGACCTTAACAAAATGGAGATAAATATGTCTAATAGAAAAGTTAAAGTAATGATCATAAACACACTGACCAAACTTGAGAAAAGAGTGGAAAACATTAGTGAGTCCCTTAATAATTAGATAGAAAAGATTAAAATGGAACCAATGAGACATGAAGACCAAAATAACTGAAAATAAAAACACACTAGATAGAATAAATAGTAGACTAGAGGAAGCAGAAGAATGAATCAGTGACCTGGAAGACAGAGTAATAGAAAGCAACCAACTTGAACATAAAAGAGAAAAAAAAATAATAATAAATGAAAATAGATTTAGGGAACACAGTAACACCATCAAGTATAATAACATTCACATTACAGGGATCCTAGAAGGAGAAGAGAGAGAGGAGGGGAGCAGAAAATTTATTTGAAGAAATACTACATGAAAACTTCCCAAATCTGGGGAAGGAGACAGAAATCCAGATCCAGGAGGCACAGAAAACTGCCAACAAAATCAACCCAAGTCAGTTCCCACCAAGACACACAGTAACTAAAATGGCAAAAAGTAGTGATAAAGAGAGAATTTTAAAAGCAGCAAGAGAAAAGAAAACAGTTACATACAAAGGAAACATTATAAGGCTATTAGCTGACTTTTCAGCAGGAACTTTGAAGACCAGAAGGGAGTGGCATCATATATTTAAAGTGCTGAAAGAAAAACCATACAGCCAAGACTGCTCTATCCAGCAAGACTATCAATCAGAATAGAAGGATGAGTTTTCCAGACAAACCAAAGTTAAAAGAATTTATCATCACTAAACCAGTCCTAAAAGAAATGTTAAAGGGGAGTCTTTGAGTGGAAAGGAAAGACCATATAGTAGGAGTAAGAAAAGTAGGAAGCACAAAAGTAGTAAAAATAGATATATCTATAAAAATCAGTGAATCAGGATTCACACTAAATGGGTGTATGGTAGAACACCATATACCTAAAACATGGTGGGGCAGGGGGTGGGGGGAGAAGAGTAAAGTATGGGTTCAAACTTCAGCAACCATTAACCTAATATAGACTATTATACGCAAAACATATAAAAATGTAATGGTAACCACAAATCAAAGAGTAATAAATATTCAAGAAATAAAGAGAAAGGAATCCAAATATATAACTAAAGAAAACTAGCAAACCATGACAGAAGAGAGCAAGAGAAGAAAAGAACAAAAAAGAAATGCAGAACAACCATAAAACAAGTAACATATCTATCAATAATTACTTTGAATTAAAATGCTCCAATCAAAAGACATAGGGTGACAAGATAAATGAAAAAAAGCAACACCTATCTATATGCTGCTTACAAGAAACTCATTTCAGATCTAAAGACACATGCAGATTGAAACTGAAAGGATGGAAAAACATTTATCATGCAAATGGAAGTGAAAAGAAAGCCAGGTAACAATATTTATAAAGGGAAAAATAGACTTTAAAACAAAAAATGTAACAAGAGACAAAGAAGGACTTTATATAATACTAAAGGGAACAATCCAATAGGAATATATAACAATTATAAATATTTATGGGCCCAACATGGGAGTACCCAAATACATCAAGCAGCTAATAACAAACATAAAGGAAATAATCAAGGGGCGCCTGGGTGGCTCAGTCAGTTAGGCATCTAACTCTTGATTTCAGCTGAGATCATGTTCTCAGGGTTGTGAGATTGAGCCCTACATCAGGCTCCATGCTCATTGCAGAATCTGTGTGAGATGCTCTCTCTCCCTCTCCCTTTGCCCCTCCCCCACTGGTGCACATTCTAAATAAATCTTTTAAAAAAAATAATTGACAGTCAAACAATAATGGTAGGGAACTTTAACACCTCACTTACGTCAATGGATACATCATGCAAACAGAAAATCAACAAGGAAACAGTGGATTTGAATGACATATTGGACCAGATGGATCTAACAGATATATTCAGAACATTCTATTCTAAAACAGCAAAATAAACATTCTTTTTGAGTGCACATGGGAACATTTTCCAGAAAAGATCACATATTAGACCACAAAACAAGTCTCAACAAATTCATACCATACAGCTTTTCTGACCACAATGCTATAAAACTAGAAATCAACTGCAAGAAAAAATCTGGAAAGAACACAAATACCTAGATATTAAATAATGTGCTACTAAACAATGAATGGATCAACAAAGAAATCAAAAAGGAAATAAAAAAAAACATGGAAAGAAATGAAAATGAAAAGACAGTGGTCCAAAATTTGGGGGATATAGCAAAAGCAGTTCTAAGAGGGAAGGTTATAGCAATAGAGGCCTATCTCAAGAAGCAAGAAAAATCTCAAATAATCAACATAATCTTAAACCAGAAGGAGCTAGAAAAAGAACAACAAACAAAACCCAAAACTAGAAAGAAGGATGTAATAAAGATAAGAGCATAAATATGCAATAGACCTAAAAAGCAATAGAACAGATCGATGAAACCAGGAGCAGGTTCTTTGAAAAAATCAACAAAATTGATAAACCTTTAGCCAGACTTACCCAAAGAGAGCGAGAGGGGACTCAAACAAAATCAGAAATGAAAGCAGAGAAATAACAACTGACGTCACAGTAATACAAAGGATTATGAGATTATTATGAAAAATTATATGCTAACAAATTGGACAACCTAGAAGATGGATAAATACCTAGAAATATGTAAACTCCCAAAATCGAGTCAAGAAGAAACAGAAAATTGGAACAAACTGATTACCAGCAATAAAATTGAAGTGGTAATCAAAAACTTCCAACAATCAAAAGTCCAGGAGAAGATGACTTCACAGATGAATTCTATAAAACATTTAAGGAGGAGTTAATACCTATTCTTCTCAAACTATTTAAAAAAAAATAGAAGAAGGAAAGCTTCCAAATTCATTCTTTGAGGCCATTATGACTCTGATATCAAAACAAGATAAAGACATTCCAGAATAAGAGAACCACAGGCCAATATCTCTGATGAACATAGATGCAAATTCCTCAGCAAAATATTAGCAAACTGAATCCAATAATACATTAAAGAAATCATTCACCATGATCAAGTGGGATTTTTCCTCAGATGCAAGTGTGGCTCAATATTCACAAATCAACAGGATACATCACATCGAGAGAAAAGATAAAAAACACATGATCATTTCAATGGATACAGAGAAATCATCTGACAAAGTATAATGTCTACTCATGATTAAAAAAACAACAACAACACCTCAACAAAGTAGGTTTAGAGGGAACATAATTTAGCATAATGAAGGCCATATATGAAAAACCCACAGCTAACATCATACTCATTGGTGAAAAACTGAGACACTTTCCCCTAAGATCAGGAACAAGACAAGGATATCCACTTTTACCACTTTTATTCAACATAATACTGGAAGTCCTAGCCACAGCATTCAGACAAAAGAAAGAAATAAAAGGCAACCAGACTTCTAAAGAAGAAGTAAAGCTTTTACTATTTACAGATGACATAATACTATATACAGAAAACTCTAAAGACCCCACCAAGAAAATTACAAAACCTGATAAGTGAATTCAGTAAGGTTGCAGGATACAAAATCAATATACATAAATCTGTTGCATATCTATACATTAATAATGAAGTAGCAGAAGAAAAAATAAAGAAAACAATCCCATTTACAATTGCATCAAAAATAATAAAATACCTAGGAATAAAACAAAAAACAAAAAGCAAAAAAAAACTTAGGAATAGACTCAACCAAAGATGTGAAAGACCCATACTCTGAAAACTATAAAACACTGATGAAAGGGATTGAAAATGACAGAAACGGAAAGATATTTCATTCTCATGGATTGGAAAAACAAATATTGTTAAAATGTCCATTCTACCCAAAGCAATCTACAAATGTAAATAGCATCTTTGACAGAAGTAGAAAAAGCATCCTAAAATTTATATGGAAACACAAAAGACCCTAAATAGCCAAAGCAATCTTGAAAAAGAAGAATGAAACTGGAGGTACCCCAATCCCAGATTTTAAGTTATACTACAAAACTGTAGTAATGAAAACAGTATGGTACTGGCACACAAATAAACACATAGATCAATAGAACAGAATAGAAAGCTCAGAATAAACAATTATATGGTGAATTAATTTTCAACAAAGAAGGCAAAAATATGCAATGGGAAAAAAGTCTTGTTAGCAAATGGTGTTGGGGCAACTGGACAGCTGCATGCCAAAGAATGAAACTGGACCACCTTCTTCACCATACACAAAAATAAACTCAAAATGGATGAAGGACTTCAATGTGAGACCTGGAACTATAAAAGTCCTCGAAGAGAGCACAGACATTGCCCATAGTAACATTTTTCTAATTATGCTAGATTCCTGAGGCAAGGGAAACAGGAGCAAAAATAAACTATTGAGATTACATTAAAAAAAAAGTTCCTACATAGCAAAGGAAACAGTCAACAAAACTAAAATACAGCCTATTGAATGGGAGAATATATTTGCAAATGACCTATTCAATAAAAGGTTAGTATCCAAAATATATAAAGAACTTATACAAGTCAATACTGGAAAATAAACAAACAGATAATCTAATTAAAAATGGGCAGAAGACATGAGCAGATATTTCTCCAAAGAAGACATACAGATGGCCAACAGACACATGAAAAGATGCTCAAATCACAACTGTCAGGGAAATGCAAGTCAAAACCACAATGAGATATCACCTCACATCTCTCAGAATGGCTAAAATTAAAAACACAAGAAACAACTAGTGTTGATAAGGATATGGAGAGGAAGGGATGCTTATGTACTATTGGTAGGAATGCAAACTGGTGCACCTGCTGTGGAAAACAGTATAGAAGATCCTCAAACTCTAAAAATAGGACTATGCTACTATCAGTAATCACACTACTGTATATTTACCCCCAAAATGCAAAAACACTAACTTAAAGGGATACATGCACAACTATGTTTTTTGCAACATTATTTACAATAGCCAAACTGTGGAAGTGCCCAAAAGTCTATGGATAGATGAATGGATAAAGATAGATGGATAGATAGATAGATAGGATAGATGGAATGCAATATTACTTAGCCATAATAAAGAATGAAATATTGCCATTTGCAACAACAAGGATGAATCTAGAAGGTATAATGGTAAGTGAAGTAAGAGAAAGACAAATGCCTTTATATATAATTTCATTTATAAGTGAAGTTTAAGAAACAGATGAACAAAGAAAAAATGAGGCAAACCAGAAAACAAAAACAAAAACAAAACAAAAGCAAACCAAATACACCTTCTTAACTATAGAGAGCAAACTGATGGTTACCAGAAGGGAGGTGGGTGGAGGGATGGGTGAAACAGGTGAAGGCGCTTAAGAGTAAACTTACCATGATGAGCATTAAGTAATAAATAGAATTGTTCAATCAGTATATTTTACTCCTGAAACTAGTATCACTATATTTAACTATACTGGAATTAAAATACTGATTCGTTCATTCATTCATTAAAATAATATGTGCTAAAAATGCAAACAATGTAAAGTAGTATCTAATAAAATCAATCTCCCCCTTTATCTGAGCCTGATTAGATTTCTGCTTGTGCATTTCTGCTCTGATTATTTGTAATTCTCTGAAAATGCCTGTGCCTCCAGTTTTGGGGTGGTAGCCTATCCTGGAAAATCACTTCTCTGAAAGATCTAAGAAGAGCTGCTGATTTTTCAGTTTGTCCAGGTTTTTCACTTGTTAAGATGGAGTGATGATATCTAAGCTCCTTACATGAGAAACTGGAAACCAGAAGTCCCTGTTTTATTTTCTGTAGTTCTAATGGTATGTTTCAAGTTTAATGATAATTTTTTTGATCATATAATGTGCATATAATGTGAACTTTTTGTGTAAAATAGTGCATTTTAAGCTAAATTTCCATTTGCTTCTCATTATATCTTTCATTGTTGTCTTCATGATTCTTGTGCTTTCCTTTCTAATCCTTGAGCCACTTTAGTATCATTTGTTAATTCTACTATGTCTGCCATTTGGGGTCTCTTTCTCTTGCCCATTTTTTTTTTCCCCTGGCTGTAGATCACATTTGTGTACTTCTTTGTAGGCATAGTAATTTTTGTGGTTGATATTGAATTCTGGACATTGTGAATTTTACATGGTAGCTTTTTTATTTCCTTTAAAAAATATTATACTTTGTTCTGATGGGAAAGTTACATAAAATTGGTTTGCTCCTCTCCAAGTACATTATAATGCATCATTTTTTGTTTGTTTTTGTGTGTGTGTGTGTGTGTGTGTGTTTTCTCATGTGCCCTCCTTTATTAACATATTATTTGTTTGAGGGGTACAGTTCTGTGATTCATCAGTCTTATACAATACACAGTGCTCACCACAACACTTACCCTCCCCAATGTCCATCCCCATCCATCCCATACCTCTCCCCTCCAGCAACCCTCAGTTTGTTTCCTGAGATTAAGAGTCTCTTATGGTTTGTCTCCCTCTTTGGTTTTGTCCTATTTCATTTTTTTCCTCTCTTCTTCTATGATCCTCTGCCTTGTTTCTCAAATTCCTCATATCAGTGAGATCATATGATAATTGTCTTTCTCTGATTGACTTATTTCACTTAGCATAATACCCTCTAGTTCCATCCATGTTGTTACAAATGGCAATATTTCATTTTTGATGGCTGCATAATATTCCTGTGTGTGTGTGTGTGTGTGTGTGTGTGTGTGTGTGTGTGTGTGTGTTAACACATCTTCTTTATCCATCTGTCAATGGGCATCTGGGCTCTTATCATAGTTTGGCTATTGTGGACATTGCTGCTATGAACATTTGGGTGCATGTGTCCGTTCAGATCCCTATATTTGTATCTTTAGGGTAAATACCCAGTAGTGCAATTGCTGGGTCGTAGGGTAGCTCTATTTTCAACTTTATGAGGAACCTCCACGCTGTTTTCCAGAGTGTCTGCACCAGCTAGCCTTCCCACCAACAGTGTAGGAGGTTTCCCTTTCTCCACATCCTTGCCAACATCTGTTGTTTCCTGACTTGTTAATTTTAGTCATTCTGACTGTTGTGAGGTGGTATCTCATAGTCGTTTTTATTGTAATGCTTCTTAAAGAAACTTCTTGCCGTGCATGGTGGCTTTAGTCAGTGGAGCATGTGACTCTTGATTTCGGGGTGGTGAGTTTGAGCCCATTGGGTGTGGAACCTAGTTTTAATAAAAAATCTCTTTTTGAGTGTTTCTCCTTTCTCTCTGGTAAACTTTCTCCTTTTTTAGTGCAACTTTCTTTCATTACTCTGTAGGCTCTGGTGTTTTCGTATCAATTCACCCCTAAGAAAGAGAACCTGGAAAACAAATTCATTCTTAGAAGTGACCCTAACGCAGAAGAATGATAACCCAAGGTAATAACATCAAAATGATCAAGTTTTGATAATGGGTTAACTTGCTAAATAGGTTTTCAGAGTTGGATGCTCTCCAAACCCCCTTATAAATCATAGCACAAGGGAATATCTACACTTAACCTACATTTAAAGAATTACTAGTTTCTTTTAATCTCTATAAGACCATCAGTTTCTTTTTTTCCCACTCTTTTATTTATTTTATTTTTTAACTTTTAAATTCCATTATTATTATTAACATAAAATGTATTACTTGTTTCAGGGGTACAGGTCTGTGATTCATCAGTCTTATACAATACACAGTGCTCAGCATAGAACATACCCTCCCCAATGTCCATGGCCATCACCCAGCACACCATCCTTCCCACTCCCCCTCCACTCCAGGAACCTTCAGTTTGTTTCCTGAGATAGAGTCTCTTATGGTTCGTCTCCCTCTGGTTTTGTCTTGTTTCATTTTTCTCTCCCTTCTCCTATGATCCTCTGCCTTATTTCTCAAATTCCTCATATCAGTGAGATCCTATGATAATTGTCTTTCTCTGATTGACTTATTTCACTTAGCATAATACCCTCCAGTTTCATCCACGTCATTGCAAATGGCAAGATTTCAGGGTTTTTTGAAGACTCTCAGTTTCAATGAGCTCCCTTCACTGTTCTGATAGTCCAGATAGCCTTAAGGAGCAGGTAAAACAGGTTTTCCGATCAAGGGTCCTCCATTTTTTCCTAAACACCTACCTGCCTTTGACTTCTACTTGGGAAAATTACACGGATAGTGCCAAATACTGAATTGATAATGTGAAGAGTAGTGGACATAGCCAAGAGAACCAGCAATCATTGCCCATCTTATAAAAGTGGCAAATCAAAGAGAGGAGGTACCAAAATCAGCAGGTGCTATCTCACTGTGCCCTTCTGAACTCTGCTCTAGACCCTCCAATTCTAGACTAACAAGGTAGCCATAGATTTCCCCTGACATTTCGCCCCTAAAAGGGGAAAATCCATGCAAATCAAATGAGAGTATTTCTTCAGCTGTGTTCCTTAGAGGATATCATCCAGTCTTGATGACTACCTCACTGTTCAAAAGCCACTGCTATTCTCCCCCACTTAATGTTAAAAGTGATTACTTCTGAGACATTATGGCATGGTTTCCTCAGAAACTATCAGAAAGTCCCCAAATAACCCAGAGTAATTTAAACTCCTCATGACTTCTGAATAACTATAATCATTATAGTTACTTAGGACTCATAAAAAAAAGAAATTAAATTTAAAGCTCATGTTAATGAAGGCACCATTTCCCTCACAAAATTTAACTATAATTACTCTTCAAATTGTATTTGATTTTTAAATTTTCATTTCCCCTAAAATTCATATGTAAAAGAAGAATAATCATATGAAGTTTTGGCCTTTTAATGCATTTTAAAACTGTACTTAGAAATTGAGAATTATGCATAGAAGTATGCTGCCAAGTGTAGATTCTACTAACCACTCTCTTCCTTATGGCCATCCCCAGGCTATCGGTTTTGGGAGAAACTTTTCAAACTTTAAAGGCAGCTGTCAATAATTTATAAACAGATTATGTCAATGACAAAACTTATTATTTTTATTCAGTAACTCTTGTTATAAAGTTCTCTTCCTCATCTTGGTTTTTTTATTTTAATTGAGGCATTCTTTTCCTCGGGAGACTCCTACAGTTATATTTTAGGATAATGCGATATTTTTCTAAGTACTTCTTTACAGATTTGATTATTATACGATCCTTGTAAATTAAGCAAGTTAGGTTGTTATCCTTATTCTATTAATTAGAAAAGAAAACAAAACTGAAGTACAGAGGACAAATGACTTGTCTGAAGACATGAAGTTGGCAGCATATTGAAAACTTACTCAAAAATGATGACTAATCTTAAAAGAAAAAGATGACTAATCTCAAAATGTATTAGTGATATAAAATGTTTACTTCTTCCTATTTTCAGAATACATCCGCAAAGAAAGGATGCTATCTTTACTCTACTTCCGAAACATACACTCATCCACTCTCTTTTCTAACTTTGCTGCTAGAAAAATGGGTACCTGAAAGTGAGTCATGAAAAGATGTCATCAAATCACCAAAAATAAGGGAAAACCATAAAGAGCCAGTTTCTATCCATCCCTGCCCCCCCTTCCCCAGTGCCCACCAGGGGTAAAAGAAAAAAAAAAAAAAAAACCATGACAGGCTTGTAAGTATCCAGCTATGGCCACAGAGCTGTTTGATTGCTTAAGCCGGGTGGTCAGACAATAGGACCAGAAAGAATGGCTGCTTCCTTCCTTCCTGTTGAGTGTTCTGCCTGAGTGAGCAAATTCAATAGCACTTTGCTTCACAGCAACACTAGGCTCTAGCACGAGGGAAAATCAACAAAGAGCCATTCTAGGGCATTTCCAACCCCACCTAAGCCAAGCCTCTGAGCTATAGTACCATGGGGGAGGGGCTGGCCAGGTTCAGGCACTCCTGGGGGTGTGCTCATGAAAGCCCCTAGACTTGAAGGTTATTGTTTATATTAAGGGCCGCTGTTTACACTGCTTCGTGCATCTGTAATTGCTCAGATGAGTTGTTATCATTTTCCACTTTCTAATACACAGTCCTCCAAAATATTTTGAAACATTAGTCATTGTGGCAACAAAGACAAAATTGGACAACTGTGATGACAGTAACTCTAGAATCATCTTAAAGCCTCCTCCAGTAAACCATCTTTCTTTGCCTCCTGACTTTTATATCTATGTAGATAATGATTATGGCAGTTAAGAATAAGAACCAAAGAAGATGTGAAAGAAAGACATTAAATATTTAATAGTGTATAGTTCTGTTTTAACTAAACCTAAATTTCTAAGTTAAAATTGAAATAACTTTATATTTATGCAGAATGCGTAATTTCAAATGTCCTCAAAATTACTTATGTTGTACTTATATCCAAAAGAAGTAACTGAGGAAGATTCTCTTCCTATTAATTCAATTTTTTGCTCTTACCATTTATGTATATATACCTACGCTGCCAACATTTCAAGAAACTATGTCTGTTAATTGATCATAAAAAATTTAATATTATCTTACAGAATAATGCATTATATACCCCCCTCCCCCCCATCCCAGTATGTAAACCTTAATCAGAATAAATTCTGTTAGTAAGCTTAATTTCTAGGGATGGTCCTCAAGACTCCACACCCTGGTCACTGGAGCCTGTGAAGGTGAATCACTCCCATGATTGTGTTATGTTGTTTGGCACCATTGGCCTAGAAAATAGATTACGCAGGTGGGCCTGATCTAACCATACAAGCCCTTTAAGAGGAAAGGATTTTCTCTAGATGTCACAGAAGAGAAAATAAGAGAGATTCAAAGTATAAAGGACCTGACCCACCAAGGTTGATGGAACTACATGTGGGTGGTCTGGAGGAGCTCAGGGTGACTTGCAGACAATAGCCATCAAGGAAACAGGAACCTTAGTCCTACCTGTGTGCACTAGAACTAGATTTTGCCAACAATCTAAACAAGCTTAGAAGGGACTTTTCCGCCAGAGCTTCTAAGTTTAAGTATCCAGCCCGGGAGAAAACTGTGATTTCAGCCTTGTGAATCCCTGAGCAAAGAATCAAGCCAAGCCCATTGAAACAAACCCAAATCTGTATCTACAGTCCTGTGAGATAATAAATGGATTTTATTTTAGGCCAGGTTTGTAGTAGTTTGTCAGGGCAGCAAAACAAAAACAAAAACGAAACCCAAAGACATCTTTCCTCTTCTTCAGTACATTGAATTTCCCAATTGTAGGTGCAAACTTAAAAATATGAAAATTTATTTTGTCATCTATTGATTTGAACACAGTTTCTGCCACTGTGACATCCATAATGCTTTAATATTTCTGGCAGTAAAAGTGTGTGCGTATTTATACATGGGTATTTCCATAACTGGAAGTTGGTGGCATCCAACATTGTTATAGAGGCATTTAAAGTACATGAAACTATAATATGGTTAACTAAATTATATTATTCATCTGATGGATTCTAACCAAAACATATCTTGGATTCAAAATTGAAGATGAAAGATAAGATTCTTTATTAAGTGACTAAAAAATGTATAATGCTTCACCCTTTAATATGAAAAATTGAATTTTACATGTGTTCTAATTTGTAGTGAATTATACATGAAGTTAAGTCCTTTATTTTATTACATAAAACTGAGTAAGGAAAATAACTTCTAGTGAAGAAAAATAATTTCTAAGAACCAGAAACTATGTGAAGTCCTTTTTCACTGAAATTTTAAGATGACCTTTTTAAAAAGTTACTATTATGATACCTCTTTCCCAGAGGAAGCAGCAACGGTTCAGAGAGTTTACAGGATTTAACTAAGCTCATACAGCAGAAGCTGAAATACAAAATAAGGCAATTTGACAACAAAGTCCCAGATCTTACTTTTATTAAAGTAAAATATGATTTTATTTTGACATTCAAACATATTTAAGGGTTGCAGGTACAGAACAAAGAATTTTTTTCCGGAACCATTTGAGAACTAGTAGGTGATCTGATATCCCATTATTACAAACGCTGGGTGTATGTTTCCTACAAATAGGACATTTTCTCACCCGAAGCACAATACAGTTATCAAAATTAAGACGTTAACCTTGGTACATTAGCACCATTTAATCCTCAGACACCATTTAATATTTGTCAATTGACCCCATAATCTCCTTTACAAGAATCCATCCAGTTTGGAATTACACATCTCACTTACATGTCATGTCTCTTTAATCTTCATCCTGGAAGAGTTCCTCAGTCTATGCTTAATTATCAAGACTTTTGAAAATTCTAGGCCACTTATTTTGCAGAATAGCCCTCAATTTCTGTTTTGCTGTTGTTTCTTCTTCATTATATTCAAGTTATGCCTCTTTGGTGGGCATATCACAAAGTGATTCTTTTTTTTTTTTTTAAACATTTTATTTATTTATTTGAGAGAGAGAGAGACAGTGAGAGAGAGCATGAGTGAGGAGAAGGTCAGAGGGAGAAGCAGACTCTCCGTGGAGCTGGGAGCCTGATGCGGGACTCCATCCCGGGACTCCAGGATCATGACCTGAGCTGAAGGCAGTGGCTTAACCAACTGAGCCACCCAGGCGCCCATCACAAAGTGATTCTGAGTACTTGTTGCACCTTCTCTAGTGGCAAACAATGATATTCACTTTAGTCTCTTGATCAAGATGGTATCTGACAGATTTTCCTACTATAAAGTTATTTTTGTTCCTTTACACTTAAAAGCATTTTGTGGGGGAGATTATTGGAAGGTTCCTCCTATTCCTCATTAAATTTTCAGTTTATTCATTTATTATATCAGTGTCATCTCACAAATTTCTACTTTATTCAATGATTTATAATCCATTACTATCATTACATATTTTTATCTTTATTTTGGCCAGTGGGAGACCATGAAATCTGGCCTCTGTATCCATTCATTTGACATATTAACATTTTTTTAAATCACTTCCTTACTTGCTGGTACAATCGCTTTCTGAAAAAAGGTCTTAGAATCAGCTATTTCTTCAAGGCTCTCTCATTTCTTTGTGTAGATGTATTCATTGCTAGTGGGGTATTATCCTCAGGCCCTTTCACAGGACTAGGGAATATATGTACGTATGGATATACATACACATTAACATCCATTTTTATTTCTATATATCTCTCTCTACATTGAAATCCATGAGTCCACACCAATACCTCCTTTTCTAATCCAACATCACAGGATTAATTGTAATTTTCCCCTTTCATTATTTGTAACTTCCTTGGCAGAAAGTAAGAACCTATCTCACTTTATCCATATATTTATATATTTGAATAATCCTACAGTATGGAAAAAAAATCGTATCACCACTATAACCCCTCTTATCATGGGTCTTCTGGGTCCTCTGGGACACCCCCACATATAGAAGCCCTCCTCACCTGCTTCAGCTCCAAAACCAACATCAGGCCTTTTGTTCATCCATCACTTTGCCTGGACTCTACACCTTACACCAAGCTGACAATCCTCCCCACTTGTACCCTCCACCCCCACCCAACTACCATCACCATGTAGATGCTATCATCACCCTACTTGGGTAAACAAGCTGGCTAGCCCAACTTGAAACCCTTCTTGGGCAGTGACACACAGTTGAACACCTTGCTCATGCTACTTGGTTTCCCACATTCTCAAAAGGCCTTTCTCTTTGGGGAACCCTTCTCACACTAGAGCCTGGTTCTTAGGCACTCACATGAACAAGAAGAATGAAGCCATGACAATTGTACAATAATTTCATTTATAAGTATTTGCACCGGGTATGATGAGTAACAGCTGCTTCTGAATCTACCTGTCCAGGAAAAGACAGAGAAGATTAGTAATTCATTTTTTCCTGATTTCAGAGAAATCCTAACGAAAATAACCAAGTTAAAGAATTCTGTTCCCAGTGATTCCACTCTGTTCAGTCACCTCTCTTTTTCAGGATATAAGACCTTTCTCCTTGAGTAACTTCAATAAGACATCAGGCAAACTTAGGCTTAATGAACAAGACAGATTTCATTTTTATTTTTATTTTTTTCAGAAAATACTGAAGCATTCATCTCTTTTAGTCTCTTGTAAATAACTCAGACTTTGACTGCATAATGAACAGATTCCTTTGGTGTTAAGTTCTGCTTGTACATAAAACGGCACCACTTCTAAGTCAGCCTTCAATACTATCATATTAGCTAATTGTTTCATTTGTGCCACTTTGTGCTCCCAACTAATTTAGAAATTTCAAGGACCATATTGTATTCATCTTTGTATCCCTAATGCCTGAAACACAATAGGCTCTTAATAAATTTTTAATGAATGATTGAATAATTGAGTAAATGAGTGAACAGCAGGAGCTATAAAATGAAACTTCTTTCAATCTTTATCAGAGTGCAAACAAATAATAAGGGCTTTATAGCCAAACTATTGGTTTACATGTAAATATATATATCCTATTTTGTCCTCCAACACATGCTGCTATGAGGGATAAGTAGTCTCAGATTCTTTATGAAAGAACCAGGGTGACATGTGAGTCATTATAATTTCAAAGTCGCTTCTTTCTCATTTGCTAAAACACCTGAGCCCAATCTTGTTTATGATTATAAGGCAGAGTTTTCCTTCATATCTGCCTCTGCATCTTCCACATCACACATGAAAGCATTTAAGATCATCTTCCCAAGGTTTAAGTGCACAATAAGCCAAACATTGGCATATTTTTTGCTTTAACACACAAACAGTACTGAATAAAGATTTGCTGACTCTAACTCCCAATCTATCAAAATGTCTTATATGCCTTCAATACACATATACAGTTCTAAACCAAATGAATCTGTTTATAGCTATCTAGAAATTAATAAATCTAGTACTCACTATAAAATTCCCACAGATAGCTGATAAGGTCTGCATAGCTAATGAGTGCTAAATGAAAATCTTTTAGCCTGCTTCAGTATGAAGATTGACATGTATTTTAACTACATTAACATTTTCACTGATTCAAACCACAGTATAACGAAACTAAAAAGATGACCAAGCTTATTGTTTCTATTTATGAAGAAAGCTTTATAAAAGGAAATATATCTATACTATCCAATTAAATGACCTCTTTCAATAATGGTTAGGCAAATTAATAACACTTAGGGTTTATAAGAAGAATTTATAGTAAATTTTACTAAAACTTACAGATTTGAAGATTCTGAGATGAATTGGTCTATAAAAAGTGTTAGAGTGGTGCCTGGCTGGCTTAGTCAGTAGAACATGTGCCTCTTGATCTTGGGGTTGTGAGTTCTAGCCCCAAGATGGGTGTAGAGGTTACTTAAAAATAATTTTTAAAAATGTGCTAGAAATTTAAAAGGCAAGTTATTTAGGGAAATACACACACAGAAATACATACACAAAAATACACACTGTGTATACCAATTAAATTGATCTACTCACCCTAAGATTATAGTAAAATGCACATTTATGATGCTATAGATTGAGTAATGTCATGAAAAATAGCATACCAGGAAGCCCCAAAAGTTAATCCTTTACCAAAAGAATAATACATTGGACTTGGGAAAAAAACCCTCAGGATCACTTATTTTAGAACTTGGGAACATGATTAGATACTACAGTAACCAAGGGAGGACTTGATAAGGGGAGAGACTATTGAACTCTGGTAGAGAGTGACTTGTATGAACCAGCTATCTACCTCATTCCTCAGCCCCACTCAGACAAGGATATAGCAGCCCATACTAGAGCAACTGACCAGTTCTAAGGTGGGCAGTAAGGACCTTATCTTTCCCATATTTAGGACTTATGTTTTGGAAGATCTGGCAGTTCTCTGGGGGACAAATCCAGATACTTATATTTGTTTTCATCCCCCTCATACTGCAGGGAAGTCCCTGGCAACCAATTCTACTGGAAGATCTAGCCACATGTAATATATATATTTCAGGTATTTAAGGAAATAGGTCACAGGCCGACTACAGAGATAATGAAACAAAATGTTGTGTGGTCACATATACGGAATACAAACATTGTAAAAATTAAAGTCATTGTACAAATGGGTAACCATAGCCCTCAACAAGGAACAAAAGTAATCTCTGAGGAGGGAGAGAATCTGATTTCCAGAGTTACTGCATTTTAATACTCAATCTGTCCAATCCTCAACAAAAAATTAGTGTGTACAAAGAAACAAGAAAACATGGCTCATTCATAAGAATAATAATAACACAATTTGAGAGAAACTACCCCCGAGAAAGCTCAGACATTGGAATTACTTGACTAGTCAACTGTCTTAAATACATTTAATTTAAAGGAAATAATGGAAAAAGAACTACACGAAATCAGGAAAACAAATGGAGAATGTCAATGAAGAGATGGAAATCATAAGATGAAACCAAATAGATCTTCTGGAGCAGAAAAGTGCAATAGCTCAAATAAAAATCCACTAGAGGGGTTTGACAGTAGATGTGAACAAGCTGAAGAATTAGTAAACTTGAAGATAAGGAAATTGAAATTACCCAGTCTGAGGAGTCAGAAAGAAAAAAGAATAAAGAAAAATGAACAAAACCTGTAGGACACAATCAAATATGCCAACATATGCATTATGGAAGTCTCAGAAGGAGAAAAGGAAGGAAGGGGGGAAGAAAAAATATTCGAAGAAACAGAAGCTGAAACTTCTCAAATGTGACCCAAGACATTAATCTATGCATTCAAAAACCTGAACAAACTCCGAATAGGATTAAAGTCAAAGAGATCAACATCAAGACATCAGTTATAGCCAAATTGTTTAAAGACAAAACCAAAAGGAGAATTTTGAAAGTGACAAGAAAGAAGCAACTTGTCTTGTACAAAGGATCATAAATAAAATTAGCAGCTATTTTCCACCAGAAATCATGGAGGCCATAAGACAATGGAATAACATTACCTAAACTACTGAAAGAAAATAAACTGTTAACCAAGAATTCTATATCTGGCAATATATACTTCAAGAATAAAGGAGAAAATGGGCGCCTGAGTGGCTCGGTTAAGCAACTGCCTTTGGCTCAGGTCATCATCCTGGAGGCCTGGGTTGAGTCCCACATCAGGCTCCCTGCTTGGCAGGGACTTGCTTCTCCCTCTGACATTCCCCCTCCTCATGCTCTCTCTCTCTCTCTCTTTCTCTGAAATAAATAAATAAAATCTTTAAAAAAAAGAATAAAGGAGAAATTAAGACATTTTCAGATAAACAAATTAAAGGAGTTTGTTACCACTGGACTGCCCTAAAAGAAATGCTAAAGGGAGTCCTTCAGACTGAAATGAAAGGATAGCAGACAATAATTAGAAGCCATATGACAAAATATAAAACAGTGATAAAGATACCTGGATGCAGAAATATAGAAGATAAATATAAATATAAAAATAAAAACATTTTATATATTTCTATAAAAATATAAAAGTATATCATTTTACTTTTGTGACTGCTCTTTTTTCTTTTATGACTTAAAAGGCAAATGTATAGAACAAAGATTATAAATGTATGTTAACAGCCACACAACATGGTAACATGTAATCTGTTACAATAATAAAACAGGAGTGGGCAGAGACATGTAAGGTTAGAATGTTTCATACTATTTACACTAAGTTGGTGTTAGTTAAAATAGATTGTTATAAATTTAAGATGTTAATTGTAATTCCCAAGGTAATCACTAAGAAAACAATAACAACAAAACAGAAGACAAAGGAAAGGAATCAAAATGGTACATTACAAAAAACTAACCACAAAAAAGTCATTAATACAGGAATTGAATAAAAAAAATACGACATACAGAAGATGAATAACTGGTTGAAGTAAGTCCTTCTTTATCAGCAAATTACTTTAGACATACATATTAAACTTTCCAACTAAAAGACAGAAACTGGCAGAATAGATATTTTATTTTAAAAAGATTTCTCTATTTCTAATAGACTCACTTTAGATACAAAGACACATAGAGGTTGAAAGTAAAACAATGGAGGGGCACCTGACTGACTCACTCAGTGGAGCCTTGATCTCCGGGTCATGAGTTCAAGCCCCACTTTGGGCATAAAGCTTACTTAAAAATTTTTGAAATACAAAAGTAAATTTAAAAAAAAAGAGAAGGATGGGGTGCCTGGGTGGCTCAGTGGGTTAAAGCCTCTGCCTTCGGCTCAGGTCATGATCCCAGGGTCCTGGGATCAAGCCCCACATCAGGCTCTCTGCTCAGCAGGGAGCCTGCTTCCTCCTCTCTCTGCCTGCCTCTCTGTCTACTTGTGATCTCTGTCTGTCAAATAAATAAATAAAATCTTTAAAAAAAAAAGGATGGAAAAAAATTTCATGCATATAGTAACCAAAGCAGAGTAGAGGTGGCAATAATATTATCAAGCAAAACAGATTTTAAATCAAAAAGATTAAGAGACAATTGAGGCACCTGGCTGCATCAGCTGGCAGAGCATGCAATTCTTGATCTCAGGGCTGTAAACTGGAGCCCCATATTGTATGTAGAGTTACTTAAAAAAAAGAAAAAGCTTAAGAGACAGAGAATTACATTATATATTGATAAAAGATACAAGCCATCAAGGAGATATAACAATTATTCTTAAAATTATACACTTACCAGAGCAATAAGGCAAGAAAAATTAATGAAAGTCCCACAAATTGGAAAGGGAGTAAAACTATTTTTGAGCATCGATGACTTAATCTGAAATGTGGTAAACCCAAAAAATCCACAAATAAAAAAAGTGAAAGTTAATAAATTTAGCAAAGTTAAAGGATAAAAAATCAAATGCAAAATCATTTGCATTTCTATACACCAGAAGGGAACAATCCAAAAAGAAAAATTTAAAAGCATTCCATATACAATAGCATCAAAAAAGAATAAAATACTCAGGAGGAATAAATTTAACCAAGAAGGATCAAGATTAGTACACTGAAAACTATAAAACATTACTAAAAGAAATGAAAGTGAATATACATAAGTGGAAAAACATCTCGTGTTTAATGGATCAGAAGGCTTAGTATTGTTAAGATGGGAATATTATCCAAGAAGATACACAAATTCAGTACAATACCTATCAAAATCCCCAAACTGTTTTTGCAGAAATGAAAAAATCCGTCCTAAAATTCATGTGGAATTTCAACACACTCAGAATAATCAAAACAATCTGGAAAACAAAAGAACAAAATTGGAGAGCTCACACTTCTCAATTTTTTTAAAATTTACCACAAATTATAGTAATCAAAATAGTATGGTAATGGCATAAGAATAAACAGACCAATAGAATAGAATTGAGAGCCCAGAAATTAACCCTCATTTCAATTATCAATTGATTTTCAACAATGATGACAGCTTAATGGGGGAAAGAACAATCTTTTCAACAAATGGTGCTGGGAAAACTGGATATCCACCTGAAAAAAAAATTTAAAAAGAAATTGGATCTTCTTCATACCATATAAAAAATGAATTCAAAATAAATCAGAAACAAATTTAAGGACTAAAACTCTCAGAAGAACACACTGATACAAATCTTTATGGCTTTTGATTTGATAACAGTTTCTTAATCATAACACCAAATGTTCACATGACAAGAGAGTGAAAAGAATACTCATGGAAATGTAGAAAAATTTTGTCAACCACACATCTGATAAAGGTTTCATATCTAGACTCTATAAAGAATTCCCACAATTTAATAACAAAAGACAATCCAATTTAAAAATGGGCAAATAGGGGCGCCTGGGTGGCTCAGTGGGTTAAGCCGCTGCCTTCGGCTCAGGTCATGATCCCAGGTCCTGGGTTCGAGCCCCACATCGGGCTTTCTGCTCAGCAGGGAGCCTGCTTCCTCCTCTCTCTCTGCCTGCCTCTCTGCTTACGTGTGATTTCTCTCTGTCAAATAAATAAATAAAATCTTTAAAAAAAAAAAAAAAAAAAAAAAAAAAAAAAATGGGCAAATAATTTGAATAGGCAATTTCCAAAGAGGATATACAAAAGGCCAAAGAGCACAGGGAAGGATGATCAACATCATTAATCATTAGGGAAATGCAAATCAAAACTACAATGAGATACCTTTTCACCTCTACTAGAATGGCTACATTAAAATAACAACAACAACAACAACAAATCTTGGCAAGGATGTGGAGCAATTGGAGCCATGCATGTTGGTAGTGGAAATAGTGCAGCTGTTGTGGCAAACAGTGTGGCGGGATCATGGCCCTCTCATAGCATGTCCATGTGTTCACCAAGCAGGAAACTCTACTAAGTTTGGATGTGCAGGGTTTGTACTGAGGTTTCATTAGGTACGATTAATCAAGTCACTGTGATTGAATTCAATCTCCAATCCTTCCTCTCTCCTTAGAGTCTTGAGATAAGGCTGCAAATTCTAGTCTTTGAATCACTTACTTGATCTTTCTGCTGTGGAGAGCCCCTCCCTTAAAACGAAAGACCCCCCTTGAGTCACTTCATTAGCATAAACTCTGATATAGTGAAGGGGTCTCCTGAGGGATAATGAAAGTCATTCCTATACTCATAAAATTCTGAGAGTTTTTAAATCTCAGTGCCTGGAACCTGGAAAAAGACTGGGTAATGGTTTTTGTTGTTGTTTTTAATCTCACACATATTAGCAAGCATTGGCTATCCTGTAAATTAATATTCTGATAGCGTCATGTTTGAAGTATGAGGAAAACACAGCTAACTATGGCAAGCGAGTTAGGGGAAGCCTTGGAAGTGATGTGATAGAGGGGAAATGTAGGGAGCTGCATTTTTAGTGAAGAAAAGCACTTGTTCAAAGTTGCCAGTCCTGAAAGAAAAGGGATTGTAAGTCATTACAAGACATCACCTTTGAGGAGGTGGCGAGGGTCAGGAGATGAGGCTGGGGGACAGGTGGGTTGAGGCTTGGAAGGCTCATCAATGCAAAGGGATTAGGGATTGATTTTGCAGAAAGCAGGGATCCTGCTGAAGTCGAAAGAGGGGAGTTTTGCATTTGTTATTTTTTAAAAATTTTTTTAAAAGATTTTATTTATTTATTTGACAGACAGAGATCACAAGTAGGCCGAGAGGCCAGCAGAGAGAGGAAAGGAAGCAGGCTCCCTGCTGAGCAGAGAGCCTAATGAAAGGCTTGATCCTAGGACCCACAAGTAGGCAGAGAAGCAGGCAGAGAGAGAGAGGAGGAAGCAGGCTCCTTGCCGAGCAGAGAGCCCGATGTGGGGCTCCATCCCAGAACCCTGGGATCATGACCTGAGCCGAAGGCAGAGGCTTTAACCCACCGAGCCACCCAGGCGCCCTGCATTTGTTATTTTTAAAGATAGTGCAGGTAGCAGTGAGAAGGATAGACTGCAGGGGGAAAGAGACAGGAAGTAATCTATTTGAAAGAGTGCTACAATCTGTGTGGCCAAGTTAATGTGAGATGGAACCT
Source organism: Lutra lutra (assembly GCF_902655055.1). Taxonomy (NCBI): domain Eukaryota; kingdom Metazoa; phylum Chordata; class Mammalia; order Carnivora; family Mustelidae; genus Lutra; species Lutra lutra. The sequence continues at coordinate 173,133,698 of NC_062280.1, forward strand.
ATAGGGATAGGAAAGTGGGCAAAAAAGCACTGGACATGGTTGTTCTGTTTATTAATATACCTCGAATTATAATTTAAAATATTCACATAAGTGGTTTTTTCCTCAAATGACAGTGAACTTCAACGCACGGTTTAAGGACCCACAACATTTACCATAAACACTCTCTGATAGTCATATTCTCTTGAGGATGAGGCTGTAGAGCTCCGTGGGAACAAACTTTGTTGTGTTGGTTCAATGCTGACAAGAGAAGTGTTAGGAAAGAGCTCATTTCCATGAAAGCACTTTAAATGAAGCAAACTGTTTCTAAGACAGTCACTTACAAATGTAACAGTTCCTTCGATGAAAACAGTTATTCTTCATCCTTGCTCGCTTCTTTAATATCTTTATTCCTGGGAGCTTGTATGTTCCCAGGAATCAGAATTTCCATATGGGAATGTCTGGGCCGCTAGCTTCAGAATGTTCTCTAACTTTTTCTGTCACCTCCAGAGTCTTGCTTTGTTTTGTTTTTGCTCTTTCCTTATCTATCCTGTAAACTTCCATAGTTTCTCAGGCACACACCTGCTGGTTTGCTTATTACTTAGTCTGTAATAGTATGACATATGTACGTCTTCCACTTGTTTGCAACACCACGAAAATACAGGTCTTCCTGACATACTATCTGGCAAAAATGTGTTAACAATTATTACTGAGTAAAGAATGGAATAAATAATGAATGAAGAGAGTGATCAGTTTTTAGTTCATTTAGTGGAGGAAAGGACCACATGCTAGATACTTGACTTGATCTGACCGGGAAATTCCATTTTCCAAGTTTTGCCTAAACTCTCATCCCAGGGTCCGCTAGGATGATCAGATAAGAAGTATGTTTCTTTCTTGTGTTTTTGATGACTATGTTTGTCAGCTTAACCAGAGACTTGAGACCTAAGCATTATTTGTTTTCATTTATCGTGAATTCCTGTATTTGTCGTGTATGGATCGCTGGAATTGCAAGATGCGTCCATGAAGCAAGTTCCCAGGATGAAAATAAACACAGCATGGAGGGCAAATATTACTATGTTAAATTAGTAAAACTACAGAGGAAAAGGGAGTAAATCAACCAGTAACTATTTGCATTAGTAGAAGAAAGACAATAATCCCCTTTTTGATATTTTTAAAGCTATTTAAATATTTTTAAAACATTTTTGTCACTCTGTCTTTTATAGTTAGCCTAATTTAAGAAGCAAAAGCACTGAGACAGGGGCACCTGGGTGGCTCAGTGGGTTAAAGCCTCAGCTTTTGGCTGGGGTCATGATCCCAGTGTCCTGGGATCAAACCCCACATCGGGCTCTCTGCTCAGCAGGGAGTCTGCTCCCGCCTGCCTCTCTGCCTACTTGTGATCTCTGTCAAATGAATAAATAAATAAATCTTAAAAAAAAAAAAAAGCACTGAGACAGAGTTCAAAGACATGCCAAGTCACAGAGTCAAATGATTATTTGAGGATCCTCTATTAGATGCAAAGTTTGAACATTGATCTCTGGTTTCTGATCTGTACTCCAGAATTCTGTTCACTAATTTGTGATATCCTGTAACTAATGGCTTTCTCCCCCAAGATTCTTTTGCAATTTCCCTCAGATAACACTGTCACGATTGCATCTTAAATCTTTTTTTATGTCAACTGATAAGATTTTCTCTCTTTCAAAAAAGGGCACACAAAATGACCTCTAACAATACTGACTGGGCAAAGGCAGTGACACTTTGTGCCTTTATTAGAACTCTGATTTTGTATAAGGCAAGTAGAAATATGAAATTTCCCCCTAACTTGCTGGTTTATAATAAGTACACCCCCATCGTGGGTCACAGCCACTCCTCTGGTGGGTGTTTCAGGACCTCCTTTAGTTAATTAAAAGCTAGAATACATGTACTAATTATTCATTATGGAGCTGTCTTGTTTGCACTGCTATTTACTCCATTATGAATATGAGAGTACACTGTTACTTTGCTTTACAAATAGCAAATCAGAAGAATTTAATTCATTTAGTCTGATGGATGTGCCCTCAGAAACAGAATGAAACAGTGGGTTGAAATAAATTAGGGCATTAGTATTTGTAAACTCCAAAGATGTCTGATATGATCATTTTAATTAAAATGATTTTCTGTGAACATTTTGTTTTCCATAGTCTATTAACAATGCAGAGAAAAAAGCTCTGCTTTTATTTTGAGAAAATATTTACCGTTCTTCCTCTTTCCTTTTTTCCCACTAAAAACAGTGAAGTCTATCTCTTTCATGCCTTATTAAGAGCTCTCCTGAAGCACTGATATGCTTGAAGGGTCTTGCACATTATTATCTTTTAGTTATTTTTATAATAACCAAATAATTTTTCTAAATCCATATTTCACTTTTGGCTAACATTTGGTTCAAATGTGTGTATACACAGGAGTCGAATAGGGTGTGTTATTTCTCAAAATCGGGAAGACTTTGCTGGAAGCTCTGTAAGAGGTATTCAAGGTTAAAATTCGGCAGGACTCTGGGCAAAGCCTCCACCTTCACTCCCACCCCCCTCCAGCTCTGTGGTTTCCTCCCCTCCCCTCCCCCAGAGCCCCCAGAGAAGGAAGCTCATCCACATTAGCACACAAATGCAAAAGAACCAGCCAGGCCTCTCCCTAGGAATACAAATTAGGAGCAGGTAGTTGAAGAGCTTAGAAAGCTGAAATCGTTCACAAAGAAAAGGATGAATAAATGAGAGACTGAAAGTGGGGTAAAGTGTTTAGCTTTTGTCATTTAAAGTGACGTCTTTAACTCTTTGCCTTCTAGAAACTACCCCTCACCAAATAATAGAGCTTTGCAATCAAGAGTTCCCCGGGTTTAAAAAAAAAAAAAAGGTATCGTCTTTCCTTTTATAGGGTATAATGATAAAATTAGATATTGGTTTCACTAGGGCCTATGATTGACAAAAACAAAAACAAAGACACACACACACACACAAAAAACCAGTAGAGAGACTGTGACATTGAATAATTTAGTAGCTGACTTTCTATTAAGAAAAAAAAAAGAGGTTCACATTAGCTGACTAGTGCATTTCCTACCCCCACCCCACCTCCTTTGGTCACTACTTTCAGCTCAATGCAAATCATGTTTTACTGCATTTCCACTTGGCTGGGTTTTGACTTGGGAGGTGAGTCTGGCTGAAAGCTTGAATCTTATTTTCTAATTAGCTTTACCTTATCTAGCCGTCAACAGCAGAGAAGGCAGAGACTTGCCACAGTGCTTTATAATAATTATGAGATCGATGGCAGAGCAAGTCTTATCCTAGTTTGCGGAAGCTTTGGATACTCTAAAATGTGTATATCCCAAAATCAATACTGTAAATGAAGCAATCAGCAATGTACATACACATTCTCAAACTAAAATCTATGTTTTTAAGCATGGTGCTACCTCAGTGGTTAGAAGCAGAGCTAGAGAGTTGGAAGCTGTCCTAGAGTCTTAGAAAACAACCATGTACAGCTTAACAAGTCAAACTCCCGGCTCACCAACAGCACATTATCACTTAGAGCTAATTTTTATTTGTTTGTTTTATTTAAGAGTGCATTTCCTAATTTGGAGAGACCGATCTTTGCTTTAATGCTGATAAAGATCATAAATCGTGTACTATAATTATTTATTAAGTGCCTTTAATTTGTGTTGTGTGCCCATGTTGTGTGCAAGCAGACACGTGCTCATCTCTTCAGTTTTGGGTAAGACTAGTTTAGACAAACAAGTTGTAATTGCAGAATGTGTCCCTAAAGCAGAGAGAGGGTTTGTAAATCCAGAACGGCCATTTATATCCAAAGTGGGCATTTATATGATGGTATTGAGTGGGGGTGCCTAGGAGATGGACGCATTTGTAGGGTATGGCGGGCATGCCTGAAATGAGTCATGACATGTATTGTGGAATTACATCCACAATGTTTCCATTGCATCGGAGGGGAAGTGGGGCCACAGAACATTTTGACCGTTTGTTTTGTTTTATGACACTCCTATGTAAACCCAATCCATGACCTTGGTCCTCTTTCCTCTTATTTCTCAAGATAGATGCAATTTTTGAGGACAGAAATGGTCTTCCCTTTCTCCGTGTCTTGAATAGTACAGTTTACAGTATTCGTGCTTAAAAAAATATTTAGCAGTTAAGAATACCACATGTTAAAAAGGAGATAGCGGATCCAAAATGGAGTCACTTGTGCTAAACCCCACGTCAGCAAATGAAGACATAACACCTAGCTTAACTGTAGTTTTAAACCCAAAGGAACATAACCTTTAACTGGTGGACATAGAATTACCTGATCAGCGCTAGTGAGCTAATCTGCCTGATAGAGCCCTTCCCTGCCCCTTAGGAAGGCGACTTTGCCTGAAACAATGCATTCTTTTTCACCTCCTTTCCTTTAAAAACCTTTCCTTTTCTACAGCTTGGCGGAGCTCTTTTCTGTTACTAGATGGGATGCTGTCCAATTTATGAATTGTTGAATAAAACCAATCTGACCTCTAAATGTACTCAGTTGAATGTTTTTTATTTAATAGATTTGGTGGCAACAGTGAGACTGATGCAGACTTCTTATGGCTTCTGGTACATGAGAAACACACGTGAGGTACCCTGCAAACCCTCTGAGTTCATCCAAGGGCTGTGGGTAAATTCTCTTTCGATTCTGAGCTATGTTCCTTTTGGGTTGAGCTCCTGATCTAATTGGCTTTCCAGCCCAGGGCTTGGTAGGTCTGCTTGAGCTGGTAAATGGTTCCATCTGGAACTTGAGTACCTCACTTTGGGTTCAGTCTGAAGTCCCCTAGATGTTTGGAATCCTTTTCCCCAGTTCTAGCGTGCTGTCCCCATTTACTGGACTCTGGGCCTTGCTGGAGATGCATATGGCCTTCTCTCACTAGGCCACAGTAACGTTTCTTGGTTGCCACTGGTATGTTAAGGTATGCATGTTTGTTAGTCTTGTTTTGTGAGATAAAGTCTATTGCTTTGGTTTAAGGAAATGTTGTGGCTGGTTTGATCTCTCCAGACTACTAAAGCTTCCTTCATATCAGCAATAAGATTGTTTTGCTCTCTTATCATTGTATGTTCACTGGAGTAGCAGTTCTAATTTCCTTTAAGAATGTGTCCTCTGTGTTTACAACTTGGCTAACTTTTTGAGGCCTAGCTTTTGGCCTATTTCAGCTTTCAACATACCTCCTTCACTACATTTAGTCATTTCTAGCTTTGGATTTAAAGAGAGATATGTGTGATTCTTCCTTTCACTTGAACACATAAAAGCCATTATATTGTTATTAACTGGCCTAATTTCAATATTGTTCTGTTTCAGGGAATGGGGAAGATTGCAGATAGGGAGAGATATGGGGGGATGGCCAGTCTGTGAACCAGTCAGAATATACACAACCTTTATCAATTAGGTTTGCTGTCTTACGTAGTGTGGTTCATGGCATCCTAAAACAATTACGATAGTAGCATTAAAGATCCCTGATCACAGGACACCGTAACAAACATAATAATAATGAAGATGTTGAAATATTGTGAGAATTACCAAATGTGATACATAGTTACAAAGTGTACAAACACTGTTGAAAATGGCACCAATAGACTTTGCTTAAGGTATAATGGCCACAAACCATCAATTAATTTAAAAAAATTAAATAAAACCCCAACATATATGTGAAGTACAATAAAAATAAGCTTTGACTGTATCTGCCTAAAAGTATGGCATAGATTTCTTTTTGTAAAGGTTTATGCCCTCCTCTTTCCCATACCAGGAGGAGGAAACACAACCATTATCACTGGAGACAGAAGTAAGCACTGAGATGGGTCTGCACAGATAAACTTTACTGAAATAATCCTTATCTACTATTAGCTCCCCCTGTGAGTTTACCTTCCCATAATTTACCTCCCCTAGAAGCCCAAACCCCCTTTCCTTTGTCTTCTTCACAAATTTATCACCCTTTTAAAATTTTTAAAAAAATTTTTAAAAAGATTTTATTTATTTGACAGATAGAGATCGCAAGTAGGCAAAGAGGCCGGTGGGGAGTAGGAGGGGGAAAGCAGGCTCTCCGCGGAGCAGAGATCCCGATGTGGGGCTTGATCCCAGGATCCTGGGATCATGACCTGAGCTGAAGGCAGAGGCTTTGACCCACTAAACAACCCAGGTGCCCCAATTTATCACCCTTTATTAAAATGGTATATAGGCCTCTTTGGGTTTTCACTTCTTTCCTACGAAGGGCTCCATAAATGTAATAATTAAAATATTACCATCAAATAAAGCCTGTATACTTTTTCTCCTCTTCATCTGTCTTTTGTCGGTTTAGCTTGGAGGCCATAGTTACTGAACATAAGAGGATAGAGGAAGGGGGTATTTTTGTTGTTGTTGTTGTTCATTTTTCTCCCCTACATACATTGTAAATACTCATACATGCATGGTCTATTTTTGTATTCTATTCTGCTGCATTGACCTTGTCTTTATTACCGCTCTAGTATCACCAGAATTAATTACCTTACTTATATGGCAAAATTTATATCGGCAACATGATCTCAGGGTCCTGGGATCGAATCCCGCATGGGGCTCTCTGTTCAGCGGAAAGCCTGCTTCCCCCTCTCTCTCTGCCAGCCTCTCTACCTACTTATGATTTCTCTCTCTCTGTGTCAAATAAATAAATAAATAAATCTTAAAAAAATTTTATATCAGCAAAACAAATTCCTCTCATTACATGCTGTTTCAAAACTTTTTTGCTCATTTTGTATACTTATTAGGATTAATGCAGAAAATTCTAACAAAATGACATTTTTATCAGAATGGAAAGAAATTGACAAATATTTCATGAAGAAAACATGTTTTAAAATATTTAGGTTTCTCAAATATGATAGCTTTTTTCATTTCCTAAAAAAATCTACTTTTAGACTATTTTAATATACTTTTATAATTTTCTTCATGTAAATTTTATATATTTAAGTTAGTGACCAATTTATCTTGCTGTTGCTAATAGGATATTTACCTCCCATTCTCTCCAAGGTTATTTTTATTTTCCTTTTTTTCATAATAGTTGACTTACCCTGTCTATTGCTTCTACCCTACTTAGCCACCTGGTCCCCAAGTTCTTATTCTAGACCTACACAGCAACATAGTAGTCACTAGCCACATGTGGCTATTAAACACTTGAAATGTGGCTAGTCCAGATTAAAATGTGTTATAAGGATAAATATATATGTATTTTTTTTACTTTTTGTAACATGACTCCTAGAACATTTTAAATTTCACTTGGGATTAGTATTACATTTCTATGGTTGGTGCTCTCTAGACCTTGTTATTTCCAATAACTGAAACCCTCTATAATGCCAATTTCATAAGTTCAACTACCAAGCCACAGCCTTTCCAATTTTTTTTCCTCTGGTATTCCAACCTCAGCAATCCTTCCACTTTCACAAGGATAAACAACCCATTGATCCCACCACCTTCTCACTATACCTAATTATTTGGCCTAAAACTAATTTTACTCTCATAATTCTTCGGTTGGATTTGGCTCAGCTGGGCGGTCCTCACTTGTCTTGGATGCAGTTGCAAATGTAGGAAGACTAGTGCCATGATCATCTTACACTCAACTGGGTTGGACATCCAAGTCAGTTGTTGCCGACTATAGGTTGGAAGTTTCCCTGGGACTGTCATGAGTCCTAGGATTCCACTTCAAACACTCATGCCAGCTCAGGTTCAATATGGTAGAGGGAGGGATTTAATTCCACTGCTCAAAAGACAGCATAGCAAAGAATTTGTAGCCAACTTTAACTCAGCACATCTATGCCCCTCTAGTATTCACTTTCCTTCTTACTCAGCTTAAATTCTGGGTCAATTGTTATAATTGCATACAACTTCAGTTACTTTGCCCCCTTCTCAATTTTCGTGCTTATACAACTAAACCATTAACATGGTTAAATACAGCCCTCCATCTACTCTTTCTTTTGCACCAGCACATCTGGAAAGAGCTGGAGAAAAACATATATCCTTGTTGACTAGTCTTACAAAATGCATGATCACCAACATGTAGCAGACCCTTAGTGCTGCCCAGCAATGCTCACTCTGTACTACCTAGGAGGCCAGATGATTCTTTCATAACTTTTCCTTCTCTTCAAACTTCAACAAAAACTACATCCCCATCCTCACTCTCCGCTGGTAATTTGCTTCATATTTCATTGAAAAAAGAGAAGTAATCAGGGGAGAACTTCCATAAATTTCCACAAACTACACAACTGTGTCTGGCACCATCTTTCTTTATCTTTTGTACCAATTCTTTGTATAATCTGTCCCTATTCCCAACTAGGGTCAGCATCTTTTCTTAGTCTCTAAATCTCTTTCACTGCTTATGAGCAATGATCTAGAACTCCTTTGCCATGCCTCAACAACTTCTTCTCTCAATTGTCAGTAAAATTTCTCCCATATTAAACTATCATTTCATATATTAAAACAAAACCTTTCTGGACCCCAATTCTTCCTTTAGTTACCAACTCATTTCTTTCCATCCCTTTAAAGCAAAGTTCTTTTACTTATGCCCACAGCTTCTAATGTCTTTATTCCCATTTTTCTCTTTAAACTCAACATTTTACAACAAACGGCTCCAGTCAACATCATTAGTAACCAGCACATTGTTGAATCCAATGGTCAGTTCCCATCTCCATCTTCTTTGTCCCACCTGCAACATTTGACCTTACAGTTTATTCCTTAGCTTCTTGAAATAATTTCTGTCCTAGGTTTACAAAACACCACACTGTCTTAGTTTTCCTCCTCTATCTCTGACTGCTCCTTCTCAGTCTTTTTTGCTTGTTCCTTCTCCTCATCCCCACTGATAAACAACAGAATTCTTCTCAGGACTATTTAGTTTCAGTCACTCATTCAGTCTCATGACTAAATTCTGTCTCCATGCCAATGACCCCCAGTATATGTCTAACAGAGACCCTTCCTCTAAGCCACCTAATTCCACACCCAACTGCCTTCTCAATATCTCTACCATGGAATCTAATAGATATCTCAATCTTAATATGTCCAAAACTAAACTTTGAGTATTTCCTCTCAATTCTGGTTCTTTTTCATTCTTTTCTATCTCAGCATACCTGTATTGTTTAAATTTATTTTTACTTTTATTTATTTATTATTTATTTATTTAGCATACCTCTAATCTTTTGGTTGCTATGGCCAGATATCTGGAGTTCTTCACTCTTCTCTTTCTTTCATACCACACATCCAGTCCATCAGGAAATCCTGTCAGTTCAATCTCTAGAATGGTATTGGATCACTTACTTCTACTGTGACCACCCCAAGTTCAAACCACTTCCATCTCTCCACTGCATTATTGCCGTAGCCTTCCAGCTGGTCTACTTTCTTCTGCCCTTGACCCTGTGTTATCTCTGTAGAACACATGAATGCTTCTCTTCCTTTCTTGTCACTTCTTTACTCAAAACCCTGCAAAAGCTCCCCTCAAAGTCCACTCCACGAGTTACAAGGCACTCACTATATGATCTGTCCTCACTGTCTTCCAAGCCCAGCCTCTTTCAGCTCCTCCTGTGTTCACCCTGCTTCAGCCTCTCTGCTCCTTTTCATGGCCTTTCATTTTTTCACTCTGAGGGCTTCTTCCTCAGAGACCTATGATCTTTTTCCTCACTTCCTATAGGTCTTTACTTCAATACTATCTTTTCTGTAAGGCCTTCTTTGTCTTACCATATATATATATACACACATATATATATATACATATATATATGTTTTCTAATATACATTTTATTTAATTATCTTAGTTGTGTCTTCTTCTCTAGAATGTAAGCTCCTTGAAGGCAGAGGTTTTAGGTTCAGCCCTGAATCTCCAGAGCTAGCCACATAGTAGTCACTCAACAAATAATCACTGAGAGAACAATGGACGTAGAAAGCATCCTTGATATGTTTCTGATTCTGTGGAGATTTTCTAAGATTTCATTTTTTCATTCTGATACTTTATCATTTGCTTAAGTATATACTCTTTATTAAGGACATTTCTTTTGACTCTCAATTAATTTAAATTTGTTATTATAAATGGGTATTAAATTTTACTAAGTCCCTTTTTCATAAATATTAAAATAGTCTCATGCTTTAGTCCTTTAAAATATGTTGACCTAATCTTGAATTCTGGGCAGAAACCTTGTGTGGTGATGATTCATTTGGTTTAATCAATCACCTCATTTAATTCTCTAATACTATCCTGAAAATTTTTGCCTTTCTCTCTATAAATGGGTTTGATCTATGTTTTTCTTTTGTGAGACATCTTTGTCTAGTTGAATATTACTATTTTGCTGTCTTTGTAAAATTAATTGAGAAATTTCATTTCTTTACTCCCCAGAACACTTCATGTGCCCTGGAATAGTTTCAATAACATAGGAATGACAATTTCTTTATCATTATGGTATAGATAGAATAGCCTATAAATCTATTGGTACTTGACATTCTCTCAAGTATAAATCTTTAGCAACCTTTTCCAATTGTCTCTATGGTTGCCCATTTATTCATATTTCACTCTCCCTGAATAAATCTTGTTAATTCACATTTTCTTAGAAGAGCATTAATTTTGTCTAGATCTTCATATTATTTAATAAATAACCCCAACTCAGTAAAAATTACATTATTTGCTTGCAGCATCATTGGTTTCCCCCTGTCCATATTAAATTGAATTAAACTACTTTGAAATACCCTGTATATCATAAAATTGAATTGCTAACTTGTATATCTGATGAAGAAATAGAAATGCTGAGGTCTTTGAAGGTATATTGCTGGGGAAAGGGGGTAGGAAGGAAAGATTATGCCTATTTCCTTCACTGGACCTAGCACATGAGTTAGATGTTTTGAATGCTCAAAAAGGGAATATCCTGACTCTGCCAAATGGGGCCTAGGGTTTCGTCATTTTCTGTACAGGTTAGTGGATTGTGAAACCAGGTATTTTGTTTATCTTCTTTACCTTTCCTGTACCACCCACCTTGGGTATACCCATTTATCTGTTCAAATCCTTGATAATTAAACATCCCCAAATTGTCAAACAATTGCTATTAAGCCACTAATCCAAATAAGTTGAACACCTACTATGGTGAAAATGTTATAGGCCCTCTGAGAAATACAAAAAAGAATAAGAAATGGTCTTTGCCATCTAGAAACTGACAATCTGGTTGGGAAAACTTGGTTGGAAGTAGCTTCAAGTCAATTTACAGAAGAGATACCAAACATCACTACGGTATTTATGCCATTCAGTAAACATCCTGTTAGTATCTATATACCAGGTGCTATCCTAGACATTATTTGCACAAAGATTAGTGATCCTCAGAAAGCTAATAATCTACACAGGGGACATCAGATACATAAAATTAACTACACTGTGATGTAATTTATTCATGTATGTGATGAATAAAATGGTGCTTGGGAGTTGAAAAGAAAGTTATGGATAGGTAGGGAAATCAGTCATGGGAATGCTTTTATTGTAGAAATAACATTTAAGATGGATCTAGGAGAATAAGACAATGTGTTACTAGGCAAAATAAGGGAAGAAGAGGACCTAAGGCAAGACATTAAGGTAAGAAAACATATGATTTTACAAGTATAGCTGACATGTTAAAGTGTGTTTGCACTGGGGAGGGGAACTGGCGTAATGGGGAGACATGACTCTAGACATGTACAATGAAGCCAGATCATGAAGTGTCTTAACTTTTTGAATATGGTAATGAAGAACTTAGATTTTTAAGGCAGCAGAGTAATGTACATTGAATGCTGGGTGCCCCTTATATCACCACAGCAGAAAAGTTGAATTTACTTCATCAAATTTGGAATCTGCATTTGGATTAATGGGCCTTAAAACAGAAAGTTCTTGACATGTGTTGAATTTACTTTGGAGGTCATAGGAGCACCATCAGTACAGCTAGAGGTTTGTGTGCAGCCCATTGGGAGAGGACTAACGACAAATTAAAATACTGTGGATAAAGGAATAAATAGTAGTTTCAACTATGAGTTCTAAGAGCAAATGTCCCAAATTGCAGGCATTGATTTGCAATCAACCTGCTTCTTATTAGTTTCCCAATTTAATAAAGATCTTTTTTTAATCTAATGATAGTTAATAATTCACCCTTTCAACACTGAAGAATTTAGCCAGTATGATAGTAAGGATAATGATGTTAATAATGTAATAGGAGCTCATATTTGAAGCATTTTGGCAGAGTATTTTTGTAGAATGAATTTTGTTTTTAAAGCTTTATGTGCATTATACTGTTCTGTTATTACAAAAGTGCTATGAGTTGGGTACCATTTTTATTCCATTGGCCCTTGAAGAAATTGAAGCTTAAAGAGATATGTATCTTTCCCAAGGATAAACACTTAGTTGAAAATCCTTACTTGCATATCCAGGTTTTTTAATTCTACCTGTCTTTGAAATGACCTTCTCAATGATACTATTGTTTCAGAAAGATAACTAATAATAAGTGAAAGGCAAAACAGACAGGGCTAACTGGAAAGAGAAAACAACCAAGGAGCTCAGTGCAATATTCCAGGCAAGAAATGAACAAAGTCTGATGTCTGACCATGGGAATGGAGTAAAGAGAACAGATACTGGACCCATTTGTGAGATTAAGTTGACCAGACTCGGACACCGATTGGATGTGAAGGATAAGGAAGAGACATAAGTCAAGGTGATTTTGGAGTATAGCTCCAGTGACTAGGCAGATAATAGCATTCAATACAGGGCATGCCTACCAAGGAGCAGGGTTTGTTGCTATTGTTTTTTTAAAGATTTTATTTTTTTAAGTAATCTGTATACCCATCATGGGGCTTGAACCCACAACCCTGAGATCAAGAGTAACATATTCTACCACTGAGCCAGCCAGGTGTCCCCAAGGAGTAGCTTTTAACTGGAATGCTCAGAGGAGCATTTGGAGGTCAAAATATAAATTTTATAATCATTTTTATTTCGATAGTAGCCAGTACCATGAGGATGGATGACTGTCAAGGAGAGAATCTGTGGTAAGAGGAGGTAATGAAACAGCCTAGAATCCTGGGAAAATCCAAGGTATACCAGTGGTCAAACAGGTGCTGTGGTTGTTTAAGGAAAGCAGAGTTGAATTCTGACTATGGGCATCGTGAAAGTCATCTTAGAGGGGGTGGGATTCACAGTGGAGGTTAAGGTACAGCTAAGGAGAGTAAGGGAAGATGGGAATTCCAGGCTTAGAAAACAGTTTTTAATAGTAGTTGATGAATATAACTTTAGGAACTTGGAATGTACTTGGGAAGGGTAAAGTCAGGACAGTGGGGCAGGGTGCAGGTGGGGAGGTGGCGGTGGCAGGAGGAAGGAGAGATGTGCAGTAGCTGGATTCAGAAAGGGTCAACTTGTAGAGGTTGTAGAGGTTGTAACGGTGTGGCTGAATTTGAGCCAGAGATTTATGTGATCAGTTCTGAGTTTCAGGAAGGAAGCTTGTAGAAAGCTCTCTTTGGGAAAATAAGAGGCTCTGACCTTTTCCAAGCCAGATCCCCAAATGACTGCTGTGTTTGGGAAACCAGGAGGGGTGTCTTAGGTTTTCTTAGGCAGAAAGGGAGGTGGAAGGATGCATTTTCTTTTTCATAAACCCTAGGAAATCTTTAACTCAGACCCCATGAACTAAAGAAATAAACTCATTAATCATCTAATTATGAAATATCTGGCTTTTAACTTGAGCAAATTTATAAACTAGTTATGACAGCATTTCAGAAGAAAAATACCTTTCACCATCCCTGTAACTTAAAGAAAAGAGTCTTCAATTATATATTACTTAAAGTGTTGAAAATTTGGAAATTGTTCAAAATTTGGAAATCGCCACTCTGAAGAATAAATTATTTGTGACTTTACAATTATGTATACTTCAGATATGCTATATTTATTCTTACAAATAGATAAATTAAGTTTTTAAAAAGACTTTTTTTCCTAATTCAGGAAGTTACATAGCTTCTTTTATTTACACAACTTGCTGATTTATGAAACACATTTTTATGCTCAATTTTATTTTTTAAAAAGGAGGAAAAAAAAGCCCTTTATGAATTGTTGTTTTTCCTGGAAATAATTCTACTTATTTAAGGCTATTGAATTTTCTTAAAGCAGTTTAAAGAGGTTCTTCCATTATATTTTGTTTTTCACATCAAATATTATACATTTTTTTTTCAGAAACACTAATATTAAAATGCTTTTCATTGTGAATTTCTAGGGGAGTGTTATTAAAAAACACACAAAAAAGAATAGAAAAAACTGGGAAGATTCCAGTGACATTTTAAATAAGGGTGTTCGAAAGCTTCCCCAGGTCCTCTGCTATTTGCCGGGAGGTTTAGAAGTTTCACTAGCTAATGTCGACAGTTGTTTTAAAAAGTTTTTACAGGAGATTGGAAGGAAATGTGACTTTCCCATGAGAGAAGGGGAACAAGGATTCTACTGGGCTGACTTAGCTTTAAGCACCAGAGACAGAAATGGAAATTCATTCTTCTGAAGAAGTGAACAGCGGTGCACTGTACTTTGCAAATGCTCCCTGGAGAGACTCTTGCTAAATTTGTTCTCAGCAACGTTCATACCTGATTCATGCCCTATAAAAGAGAGGTCAAGGGATGTTTAAGTTCGTTTATTTTAACAGCCTAAGAATTTGAGTCCAATGAGATTAGAATTTCCCCTCATCTCCCAAATGAAACCACTGTGCTGCTACTGCTATTACTACTACCATTATTATCATTATTATTATTATTTGGGTTCCTTCCTTCCATCCTTCCTTCCTCTCTCCCTCTTTCCCTCCCTCTCTCTTTCTCCTTCCTTCTTTCCTTCCTTCTTTCTTTCTTTCTTTCTTTCTTTCTTTCTTTCTTTCTTTCTTTCTTAGGGTATCCACTGTGCTATTATTTGAGTGAGTTGTGATATCTTTCTGATTTCTGTGAACCACTACCATAAGGAGAGACGCTATGATCAGAATCAGAACTCACGTACGAGTTTCCTCTGCGCATGGATCTGAGGATTGGTATCAACGAATTTGAACTTTTAATATTCATGACACATAGGTAGCAGAACAGTATTGTCAAGACATAAATCATCAGAAAGGCAGTTTTTCCAAACTGTATTTTGAGATATAGTCATATTCTCCTTAAAAAAAAGGCCTCTGGGGCATCTGAAAAATGAAGAATTAAATAAAATCAAACAGATTCCTTTACTTCAGGAAGTCTCAACACTATTAACATAGAAATTTGTTTTGCAAATATCTAAGAAAAGATGAGTATGCAGCCTTGCTCAAACTTATCAAGACACTTTTCCAGAAGAGTATATTGGAACAAAGTAACAACATGAATGAATGAATGAATGAATGAATGAATGAATGTCTAACACATTAACATTGTGCATACTGTTTACCAAACACCTTTTATTTTTTAATTTTTTTTTAAAGATTTTATTTATTTATTTGACAGAGAGAGATCACAAGTAGGCAGAGAGAGAGGAAGGGGAGCAGGCTTCCTGCTGAGCAGAGATCGAGCAGGACTCGATCCCAGGACCCCGGGATCACGACCTGAGCCGAAGGCAGCGGCTTAACCCACTGAGCCACCCAGGCGCCCACCAAACACCTTTTAAAGGACACTCACAAAAACACAAATATACACACATTTAATACAAAAACTGTATGTATCAGGTACAATTATTATCCTCAATGTACAGATAAGATACCTGAGACACTTGCTCAAAGTCTTGTAGGTAATTCTCTAACTCAGTGACAACCAAATATATTTGTTCATGAACCCACCAGTAAATGTTTAGATTGTACTATGCCATAACTTATAGATATTCCAGGGGAATATTTTTTATATTAATGTATTGTGTCCATAATAAAATATAGCAAAAGTCAAAATGAAAAAGGATATAATAAAAACAGGAGAAGGCCTGTTTTAAAATAATTCTTTGTTGTATTATTGATGGTGCAAAAATAAATTTGTTCTTACTACAAATAATAAAGCTACCATCATTGAATATATATTTAATTAAAAAATTTTTTAGATTTTATTTATTTATTTGACAGAGAGAGAGAGATTACAAGTAGGCAGGCAGAGAGAGAGGTGGAAGCACGCTCCCCGCTGAGCAGAGAGCCCGATGTGGGTCTCGATCCCAGGACCCCAAGATCATAACCTGAGCTGAAGGCAGAGACTGAACCCACTGAGCACCCAGGTGTCCCTTAATTTTAAAATTAATTTAATGTTTTGTGATACAGCTGTTTAAATTTTTATCTCTGAGTCAGGTTCAGTTAATATTGATAATTGGTTTGACAGTTGGACATGTTGGGAAAGAGACATGGCATAAAGTACTATTACATAAAATAAACACTTCGGGTGTGTTTCACTGCTAATATTAGTGAATCTAAGTCCAAATTCCACACACTCTTCTTTTCCTCCAATTTCCTTGTAGGCTATCACTGTTTTTTTTCTGTGTATCTTTACCAATGAAAAATGTGGACTTGCTGTAAAAAAATCAACTATGTCATTTCCTCATTGCTTTCTTGTGCTTGCATTATGCGAATTAAATTTTTAAGCTTTTGTTTAGGTTTTAAGTGTTCAGTTATGTTAGTTCAAACTGGGTCATATAATGGGCAAGTGTACTTAACCCAGAGCACACAACTGTCCTACGTCTGTGCAGGCTAAAAGCGAAGTGTCAGCAGTTCCACTCTCCCTCAGGAGCCTGCTCACCGTGCATGGAGTGAATGTCTGACACTTGGAAGAGACTTTTCAAGTCACTAGTGTGTATCCCTATGTTAAATATTAAGAAAGATTAACTTTTAGTATTTTTAAAGTAAAAAAATAAAACCACACCAGTGGTTCACTGTACACACCTGAGAACTCCAACCCCACTGTAGAGACTATTCTAGACCTTTCAGGCTAAAAGAAGAAATCTGGCCAGAAATATTAGTTTCAATAAAAACAAAAACAAGAAACCACTTACTGATGAGAGAAACAATTTTGTTACCTCTTGAAAAGTGCCACTTTTAAGCAGTAGAGTAGCATTTTATTCAAAATAACTATACTCTCTAAGCAAAAGCTATTCATTTGAGCATATGTCCTTTAAAATGACAATCAGTCTGCCTTTATTTGTATTATTTATGGCATATATAAATCCAATGCAATGCGCTCTATAGGAAACCCATTTATCCTGTGTAGAAAATACAGCCTACAGTGTTTCTGGATAACGCGGAGCGTTGAGAGTGCACTTTGGGGATGCTATGAGTGGTTGAAGAAATTGAAGGCGAATTGCGTCTTGGTGACGAGATAGGAAAACAAGGCAAGAGTTTAGCTATTCCCAATTTCTATGCTTCCCTTTGCTAAAATCAGAGCCGATTATTTTGGTAAAGGATTTTGGTGATCAAAATCCAGTCCTCCAATGACTTATCTGCTGTTACAGTTAGTGATAGGATCAGGATGAGAATCCAGTTCTCCTCACTGTTGCTCCATTCACTCCACATTCTCTGATTTATGAAGAATATACTACATATGCCTTTTTGTAGGCTGACAGCTTCACAACCAAGGTGCAAAGCACTCGCACAGAATATTTGCTGCCAGTAATTTACTGTATTATACAAATGAACAAAGCCTTTCTCTAGGCAATCAAGCAATTACAAAATAGTTCTGTTTTATAAGGCACTCTTCCTTGATGTGGCTTTTGTTATCCTGGAATTTTGTCTGTAAGTTGTCTCTGCTGAACTACTTCATGAGTTTCCATGGCATACAGCATCCTTATCATTGTCTTTCAATGAGCAATTTATACTCAGAAGCGTCAAAGTCTTAACAGGCAATAAAAAGGGTGCAGGGAAGCAGATCTGGGGTAATACCAGCGATAGGATGATCTCGGGATAGGACACACTCTAGGATGTGTTACGTAGTTACTCCCTTTGCTCCTGTTATTTTGGGAGACTGAATTCATGGCAGTGGAAGCAAAGGGTATGGGAGCACGTAAGGAAACAGAGAAAGCTAGTGTGGTTACTGCAGCTTCATTTTCGGTGGGCTGTAGGCTGAATTATGTCCACCTGGTGATTCAGGACCCCATACTGCCTTTGCTCTGCATGTATGGCAAGTTGATCTGATTGTGCTAGATCCCAGAACTCCTTTTCATGGTCCAAGATAAGGTTCTGACCCATGGTGTAGGTGTATGTCCTTAAGGACACAAAATCGCGTAACTACAAAAAGGAAGAGTTCCCATCAATTATATATTTGGCAGAGACTGCACTAGACCTTAGGGTCGGCTGAACTTGGAGAGTCTTTACCATGTGATTATGCTTCAGATAATGTCTATATCCTAGTGTCTCCAAAGCAGCATCCAGGGATACATCCAGAGTCAGGATACATCCTGACACACGAGCAACTCCCGGGAATGCTGCTCACCCTGGGAAAGAGAGACACAACATGCTCCTCAAAAAGGAATTGACTTTCATTGCAGGCATCCTCAGAAGCAGGATGACAAGGGTCCTGCCGGAGGAAGAGAACTATTCACACTATTCAGGCTGCAGGTCTTGCTTCACAACAAATCTGAGACTGAAACACCAAAACAGTGGTTAACAGGAGAGACACGGGCTGTCACCTCAGAGACTGATATGATTGGGAGATATAAAGAGAACTGGAGATAAAAAGGACCATGAATTCTCATAAAACGTGAGAGGTAAGTATTACTTTTTTCCTCAATCAGGATGAAGAAACTCAGAGAGGTTAAGATACTCACCCAAGTGAGCAGTAGAGCAGGGATCAAGTTAGGGCACTGCAGACTCAGAAGCTCATGCTCTTTCTGGGACACTGTACCCATGAGTAAGTAAAATAAATAAATAAATCGGACTATTTATTTTTGGAGGAAATTACTCCCTTAGTAAAGTAAGCAAATAAAATAATAAATAAAGTGACTCACAGGAGTCTTAGCTATAGGTGTGCTCCCTACCAGCACGTATATTCTCTGCAGTGGACCAGACTACCTTGATGATGTTGACAAAATCTATGACAAAACTGTAGTAAAATTTGTTCTGGTTCCGCATGAAACAACCAGAGTGGGAAGTAACTGAGTGGAGGTGTGAGGGAGATGGAACTAGGCACTTGGTCCTCTTTCTGGCTGTGATATCTGATCAGAGCAGAGAGTAACACAGGGGTTTTTCCTGTATCTTCCACACTCAGAGAGATCCCCTAGCAAGCTAGTTCAAAAATTTGAAAGTGGTTTTGTCCTCAATGTCTAAGCTTTTCTTTCCAATGATCATGATTATACTACATTAAAAAATGGAGATACTACAGCCTCTCCTGTATTAAACGCTCTCATGTTTTTAATACCTGAAGGATGAACACGGATCAAAGAATCCAGGCAGGGCTATCAAGCTAGTGCTAGCTCACTTACATTAGTGGAGGAAGGGACATAACAAATGCAAGTACACAATTTTTATCTGTCAACTTTCATAGTTTATTATGACCACAAAACTCAGTCACCCATTTTTTTTCAAGATTTTATTTATTTATTTGACAGAGAGAGAAACCACAAGTAGGCAGAGCAGCAGGCAGAGAGAAGTGGGGAGGAAGCAGGCTTCCTGCCAAGCAGAGAGCCTGATGTGGGGCTCGATCCCAGGAACCTGAGATCATGACCTGAGCCGAAGGCAGCGGCTCAACCCACTGAGCCACCCAGGCGCCCAGCACCCATTTTTTTTTTTTTTTTAAGATTTTATTTATTTATTTTCAAGAGAGAGAGCATGGGTGAGCAAGGGGAAGAGGAGAGGGAGAAAGATAAGCAGACTCCATGCTAAGCATAGAGCCCAATGCAGGGCTTGATTCCAAAACCTTGAGATCTTGACCTGAGCCCAAACCAAATGTCTAACACTCAATCCACTAAGCCAGCCTGGCACCTTACCCATTTGTTTTAACTTCATGTATCATGCAATTAAACTTCTAGTTGATATGGCTGACTATTAGGCAGACCAAATCAATTACTTAGTGACTCTACCACCAATTTCATCTACTTTTGTTTACTAATTATACTTAGTGGGCTACAAGATGTGTGAGCTCTGCATACAGGAGGCAAGGTGAAGAGTAAGGTAAATTAGCCAGATGCCCACTCCTTCAGGCCCTATACAAGAACCACTGGGAATTCTTACTTTCTGCTACAATGGCGGAAGTCAGCCTTTTTATGTATCTAAGTGGGAGATAAGTTACTGTTAACTTGAAATAGGACAGGGTGATTTAGCATGGCTTTAATTCGATTTGGGCAATAAAAATACCCTTTGCTGCTGAAAAAGGTTTGCAAAATTTGAAAATGAAGGTTATACAACCTCTTTAGAACAAAGAGCAGTCTTTTGAAAGGTTGTCCTCACTTTAGAAGTTGATTTTATAATTCTAATGAGGCATGGGAGACAAAATCTGCTCTTGAAATGTTTCAACTTTCTTCAGTGTTCTCTGTTTAATTAGAATTACTCCCTCTATGAACCTCTCCAGCTAGCAATCTAATAACCATTAGCAGAATTTATTTACTGTTTAAATTGCTGCTTAAAGTTTAGGCTTGGTAGCAAAGATTTCATCAGGTAACTGCCTCATCTCTACCTTCAAGGTATGTATAAGGACTTTTCTTATAAAAAAACAAACTTGAAGTCCTAGGAAAGATGGTTTTTTGGGCGGATGGTTGGGGGGTGACAAGTGGAGCAGATAATTATATGTATCTAAATGTACCTGCAAATCTGTTGCACTTGGGAAAAGTTTAGATTCTTCTATTCTTTTGAATAAGCACATTTGCAGATCTGAATCTTAGAGCTAAATAATGTGTGAGACTAACAACAAATTAAAACAATAAAAATGGATCTGCCACACTCAGTAAGTCAACATCTTTTCATTTCCTACAGGGGAGAAAAAGAAAAAAAAACCCTACTATCCTAGAATTTTGGAAGCCTCCAATTTTAACTCCAGTACATTCCTTGGGCAAACTTTATTTAGCATTTCTACCAAATTCAAATAGAGTATGAAATTTAGTGTTTTCGTTTTTGAATTCATAGCACTTTCTCCATTTTTAGATGAGTCTGATTAGAACAGTCACAATTGTATTCTATAGTTATTAGGACTAAGAAAATCAATTAAAATAAAATGGTATGTTTCCAAATGGTAATGAACTAGGGAATTGAGTGGAAAATTTTGAGTCAACTATTATATAAGTTACTCTTAAACTCAACAGCCAAGAGAAAATTCTTTCATATTTTTCAACAACTTTCTCAATTCTGGTTCATTAAAATGCAACACATAGAGAGGATAGAAAATATATTCTCATGGCTTTCTCTTTAGATATGTTTCCAAACCTATCAGTAATCACTGAAGGAATAGTAGCAGTGGTATGGCAATTACAATAAAAATAGTATTAGATACCATCTACGAATATAGTTTGTGATAGCCAAATTTTAAAAGATAACTTGTTACCTATGTATGAAGACACCAGAACAAAAATATCATGAGTGCTGAATCCATTTTTTTTTCCTAAGAGAGAAAGAGAGAGGAAGGGGATGGGGAGAGGGAAAGGAAGAGAGAATGCTAAGTAGGCTCCATGCTGAGCACTGAGCCCAGCCCCAGGGCTGGATCCCAAGACCCTGAGATCATGACCTGAGCATAAATCAAGTCAGATGACTGAGCCACCCAGGCACCCTCAGAATGCATCTAAAAGATGTCTCTCTGCAGGCATTGATAGGAATAAACAACTATGTCTCAAGTCTCAAAACATGAGACTTGAAATAAAAATCTGGGCTTGACGATGTTTTCACTTGCTCACTGTATAATTTGGAACAATTCCCTCATCTGCAGAAACTCCACTTTCTTCTCACATAGAATAGGACTAAGAGTACCTGTCCTACAAGCATCTCAGGGTTTGCTGTGAGGATCAAAGACCAAAATGAGATACTCCATGTAAGAGCAACAAGTCAACAGTAGGGTTCTGCTCAGTAAAATGTGATGTTTTGCACACAGATGTGGCCCCAATTTCCATATTAAGTTTTGGGTCTAGAACTCAAGGGGAAAAAACAAAGGTAGGGTACATTGGTACATAATGATATTTAACTAAAAATGGTTTTATTTGTATCCTACTTAACCTTGCAAAGGAAGTGACATGGCTCTCTAACCACCAAAGCTATCATTTAGTAAGTACTTTGTTTATTGGCATGTGTTCATGCTGCAAATACTGAATATCTAAGGCACACGCTAGATATGGGGATATAAAACCCCTTGCCCTTCAGCTTCCAGAAACTTAAAGAAGACAGTGGTGATAGAGCATAGGTTTAATAATGAAACAATCCACAGAAAGAATAGTCTTAGTCCTTCTCTATATATGAGTAAATTGATTTTCAGAAATGTAATCACCCCCCTGGACGCCATCCAGCCAGCAGGTGGAAGCACCAACATGAGATGCCATCTATCAGGTTCCAAAGTCAGTGATCTTGACTGTCACAGTTATATTGCATCAAAACAGTTTTGTTGGTGCTTCCCTAGAGACTCCCCTAAAGGTCTCATAGATGGTTTAGACATTAAATTGTTCTTTTGTGGGGCACCTGAGTGGTTCAGTCAGATAAGTGGCTGGCTCTTGGTTTTGACTCAGCTCATGATCTTGGGGTCCTGGGATTGAGCCCCTGCCTTGGGCTTCACACTCAGTGCAGAGTCTGCTTGAGGATTTTTTCTCTCCCTCTTCCTCTGCCCCTCCCCCTGTGTGCTCTCTCTCTCTCTAAAATAAATAAATCTTTTAAAAAAATTCTTCTTTTGTAAAATTATTTATGTATATTGGGATATCTGAAATGTCAGTTTTTGGAAGAGAAATATATTTTACACTTTTTAATATAGCTTTCTGCCTAATACAACAGGTTTAGGGTCCCATTTTTAAAAGCCCCACTTTTTTTTTTCTTTTTTTAAAAGATTTTATTTATTCATTTGACAGAGATCACAAGTAGGCAGAGAGGCAGGCAGAGAGAGAGAGGGGGAAGCAGTCTCCCCACCGAGCAGAGAGCCCAATGCGGGGCTCGATCCCAGGACCCCGGGACCATGACCCGAGCCGAAGGCAGAGGCTTTAACCCACTGAGCCACCCAGGTGCCCCAAAAGCCCCACTTTTTTGTCATCAGGCAGTGAATATATAACGTACTGCTAAAGGTCTAAAGGCAAAGCCAATCAGACATAACTATTTTTAATTAATGTGTTTCCCTAGATCCTTGTTGCTTGTGATCATTAATTTTATGCATCATCTTGTCTGGGCCACAGCACCCAGATATTTGGTCAAACATTATTTTGGGTGTTTCAGGAGGGGGTTATTTGGATGGGATTAATATTTAAGTGATCAGATTTTGAGTGAAGTATTTTGCCCTCCATAGTGGGGGTGAGCCTCATCTAATCAGTGAATGGCCTCAATAGGCTGACCTCCTCCAAAAAAGAAAGAAGGAATTCTAGTAGCAGATGCCTTTGACTTTGGACTGTAATATTGGTTCTTCCTGGGTGTTCAGCCTGCTGGCCCATCTTACAGATTTTGGACTTCCCAGCCTCCATATTTACTAGTGAGTTCCTTAAAATAAATCTCAATCTGTGCGTGTCTGCATGTGTGCAAGTGTGTATCCTATTGATTCTGTTTTTCTGGACAACACTGACCTATACAGTGTTCAAAGGGTGATGAGCAGAACCTGTAGGATCTGTATAACTAGCATCACTGGGAGTTCATCAGAATGCAAATCTCTGATCCCTCCCTTGATCTATTGTTTGGAATCTGCGTTTTAGTAGCATCTCCATATGGTTAATAAACATAGTTCAATTAGAGAAGTCCTACCCAGGATGATCAGAATTCAAAATGCTTTTCTTCTTCTTTCTTTCTTTCTTCCTTTTCTTTTTATAAGTATAGCTCTGTTAGACTTGGTGTGTGTCTTTTTGGCATTTGAGGGTACTTTCACTTCAGGCTAGCTGAATGCTCTGGGGCCGGGAAGGGGTTAATGAGGGAAATTGTTCCTGGTTCAATTTGACTACTACTGAAGGTTCAAAAAAATTGATAAGACTCTTTCCAATTCTGTAATCTAACTCATTGTCACTAGGAAGCCTAGTCCATATTTCTGTTTGGGTTCATGAAATAGATGCAGAAGCTGCTCAGCTGAGGGGAAAAAAAAGATATTTTGAAGAGTCATGAACATCTAAGATAAGAAATGTATATATAAAATCACAATAGATTCATCTCTATAATAGTTGGATTGTGTTAATAAAATCCCCTGTGGGGGTGCCTGGCCAACTCTTGATCTCAGGTCATGGGTTTGAGCCCCATCTTGGGTGTAGAGATTACCAAAAAAACAAAAAACAAAACAAAACAAAACTTAAAAAAATTCATTTGAATGATGTTTAGAGCACACTTATTTTGTGCTTATCATAGACATGTGATAAGCACAGGAGACAGAGAGTAGTTTTCATTTGTCCTTTTTTTTTTTTTTTTAAGTAGACTCCACGCCCAACATGGGCACTTCATGCCCAACATGGGGCTTGAACTCATGACCCTGAGGTCAAAAGGCACATGCTCTACCCACTGCTCCCCTCATTTCTGTCTTTAAAATCTCGACAATGAGTTCAGTAGGATAGTTGTGTAAATAAGGAAGAGCAGTAATTTTGCACAGCTGCCTCCATAAACAGCCAGGAAAGGAGAAAGTCCTAAGTTTTCTCCAACTAAATTCTTACTCTTGTAATTTATTTCACCTAAAATAATCAGTTGAGTTTTCCAAAATGACTACTTCTTCATATCTTTCCTTTCTTAGAAAACCATCAGTATATCTTTACTCTCTATTAAATTCATTCATTCATTTCTCAACAAATACTTACTGAGCACTGTATGTACCAGGGGCTGGGCTATGTACCTGGAAACCTCGCTGTAAACCAAATAAAAAAGGTCTAATGAGAGAAAGTCAACAAATAATCACACAGATAATTATATAGCTACACTGACATTATGTTCTATGAAAGAAAAAGACTGAATAATATGACAGCAAATTATAAGGGAATGTTATCTAGATTGGGGTTAGAAAGGGCTTCCCTCCGAGGTATCATTTTTGCTAAATCTTAAAGGAAGGGTAAGAGTTTCCCAGGTGAACGGATGTAGGATGAGGGTTAAGGACAGAGAAGGTTCCATGTAAAGGAAACACTATTTGTGAAAGGTGTGTGGAAGGAAGGAAAGAAACTGGTGTCGGGAAAAAAGAGAATGATGGAGCCTGGTGGCTAGGTTATAAAGAAGCAGAGCGATAGGTATCAGAGTGGGAAGAACCAGATCGTTCAGGGTCTTGAAAGAACAGGAACTTTGTTCAAAGAGCAAAAGGAAGTCATCACATCTGTTTAAAGAGGGATCAAAATGTTTACAACACGCTTTTGAAGGATCATTTTTACTGTCAATTGGAAAATGTTATGGAATGGCCAAAAATAGATTTTGTAAGACATGTTAGGATAAAATCCAGGTTCTTTAGTTTGACATTCAGATTCCTCAGAGTTGAGGCCAAATCTGTTTCCAGTCTTCATTATCGCTTCTCCCTTTCACGAATGTGCCTTTCAGCCAGACCCATCCATTCTCTCTCCCCTGAACAGGATTTGCTCAATCCTGAATTTTGGCTTTCCAGAACACCTCTTGACTATGTATTTGTCTCAAGAGCCAGGCAAAACTTCATCTGTCCTTGGTTCCCTGGTTGAACATTGCTCATCTCTGCAAATATCTCAAATTGCTACCAGATTGAAAATTTAAGACACCATGAATTGTAACAAACACCAATATTTTTGAACCACGAAAAAAGTGAATGTAGTGCTGAAAAATTTATGACCAAATCTTACTGTTAGACTTCTGAGGTACATAAATTGGTCATAGTAGTTTAGCATTGCTTTGAAATTTCTCTCATCTATCCATGTACTTATGGGTCTCTCCATTTTTAAGGTCCTATAAAGTACTTACATGTTTTTTGAAGAAAAGTTTGATCCACAATAATGTCTCCAGTAACAAATATTTTTTACTTCCTATTAAGTTTAAGGCCAATTACACAATACTTAATACTCTTGCTTTTGGGGTACATGATAACTTCTTGTTTCTATGCTGTTTCATGAAGATATTGTAAACAACAAACTTAACAGGTATAGAATCAACAATGCGTATTAACTCAACTGGAGTAGACGAATATGAATAGCAATGATCAAGGCAGTGCAAACAATGAATGGAATGACTGTTGCCTAGCCAATGACAACAGTAAAACATCATTCATTTTAAGATGCATCCTGGTTTCAGAGATGCATGAATGAGCATGCAAATGTTCATCATAGAATTGAAAACCTATATTATATCTAGACCATTCTAGATATAAATGGTATTTACATTTTGCCATGTACTATTATTCATACCTTCTCTTTCTTAGCTTTATTATACCTTCATTTTCCATTGAGTTCATTCATTTAGTCATTCACTCATCAACAATCTTCATTGAGTATCTCCTATATGCCAGTGCTGACTCTCCCCAAATGGACAACTACCGCTAATTTCACCTCCTTTACCCCCCTCCCCTCAAAACAACACCTAAATTGGTAGCATTGCCATAAATCCAATTGTGAGATTGTTAATGTAAACATATAGTACTTGGGACTATAAATGAATTCCTGAAGTTTTTCTTTCTGATAGAGCTCTCAAATTAACATTGGATAAAACTAAAGTATATAAATCTGTTGACATAGCCATTTGTTTCAGTAGAAATAGTGCAAAAGTCTATATGCTCACACAAACACGTGGACACATATATACACACATGTACACACATATATATTCTCTTTGGAGAAGTAGAGTATGTTGAACATATAACTACATTATTAACAATATCTATTTAACAGTTGCCTGTTAACAAGTTACTTTATTTAAAGGGTATTTCTCATTTCACTGTCACCTACTATTTGCAGGGAAGAAACTGAGCCATTGAGAGATTAAGCAGCTTGCTCAAGACATGGCCAATATCCCTCCTAGTAGGCCATATGAAATTTACAGTTTTAATATCTTAGAGGTGGCTAAAATCTACAGTACCAGTTTCATACACTTTCATTTCCAGACTTCTAGCTTAATTGTTAGAGTAATTTGTAATATGAAAATTTTCATTGCTTTACAAAGGCACTTACTTGTGTCTTTTTTCAGTAGACGTTTACTTTAAATGTATGCTTCAGTTTGTCAACTACATAGATAGGTGAGAAGAAAATAACATGGTGGTACCTAGTAACAATCAAAGATACATCTAGAAAGAAGGGGCTTCTGAAAAGATATTTAGTCTTAACAACGCAACAACATTTTAAAACTAGAGTATTTAAAACGATTGATAATAGACCTTTTCTCCAAGAGCTTTCAAATAGCTTAAGATAAAATATAGTATTCATACCACAACTTAATTAAAACTGGAGTAGGATAACTAATTATTTCATTTACAGAATCATCCTAAAGTAGGATTTTCATTTGGCGTTTTTTTTGGGCAACAAAGGGATCATGAAAATTTTGTGGGACAGTTAACTAAGTTTGCTACTTGAAACAAATTTATGTCCATTAAGAAATGTCAGAAACAATCACAACATCAAAAATTCTAAAGATGTGCATCTCTTGAGTTCATGTGTATATACACATACGTGTATATATATACATATTTATTAGAAACGAATTTTCAGGACTAAAATCTCTTATAAAGAAACATCTGAAATTTACCAATCCATCTGGTTGCACTTCAATTCTTCTTGGATATTTAAGAAAGAGTCCCTTCCTCTTTCGCACCTGGTTGTCTGTAGACTCCTTACCCACCCCCTCAGTTTTAGAAACTCATTCAAGTTCCTTTGCAGACATTACTGCCTCTGAGAAACTCTCCTGATCCCACATACCACACCCAAGAGAGAGTTAATCACTTCCTCCACAGATGTATTTTCAGTCTGTTATCGCATGTGTTAGACTATAGTAAACATTTGTTTAGTTGTCCTACAGACCAGTTCTCTGAGGACAGGAGATATTGTCTTCTATCTCCGGGATTTAACACTGTGTCTGAGGTTAAGAAAAAACAAATCGACTGAAATACAAAATAATAGTAAATACTTCTTTAGTACTTACTTCATACCAATCTCAAGGGTTAACATTTTACACCTATCGCTTCAACCTTCATAACAACCTTTGGGTCAAGAGTTACTGTCTGTCAGAGAAGACCTTAGGCTTATGGAAGTTAAATAACTTACTTGTGGCTGCAAGGCTAACGAGTAGCAGAGGAGGGCATTTGCATAGCGGCTTCTCTCCGAACCTCAGGAAATTCAAGTATTACAGAAAAGTGGGTGTATTGGACATATATAGATATTTACAAAGGTAGGGCATTTTCCCATTAGAAAAATTTCAGAGGCTTAG
The DNA here is from genome assembly GCF_902655055.1 of Lutra lutra. Lineage (NCBI taxonomy): Eukaryota > Metazoa > Chordata > Mammalia > Carnivora > Mustelidae > Lutra > Lutra lutra. The sequence goes on from NC_062280.1 coordinate 173,162,089, forward strand.
CACTTAGAATGGAAATTCCAAAGTTTTGGCCCCAGGAATCTCCCCATGTCCTTTGACCTCACCCTCCCTCACACAGCGGACAGCTTTCCTTAGCATGTGTCAGAGGATCTATTACATTCTTCCGCTACTCCCCCAGCTTCTGCTATAGCAGGATTTCTCAAACTCAGCATTACTGACATTTGGGCTCAATAACTCTTCGTGATGGGGGACTGTCTTGGGCACTGTTCTTGCTTAGCGGCATCCTTGTCCTCTACCTGCAAGATGCCGATAGCTCTCCTCTTCCACGCCCAGTAGTGAAAACCAAAAATGTCTCAGACCTCGCCAAGTGTCCCTTGAGGGATTGAATTGCTCAGAACAGCAAGTCGGTAATGCTACCATGATTTGCTATGACTTAGAATTGAAGTCCTACATTATTAACTTCGAAAGGGCTTATAAGCATCATTCTTAATTCACTAGTTCACAATCACAGACCCAGGGAATGCTTTTCTCCCCCACTTACTGAACTCAGGAACAAGTAATTGCACACTGGGCCTATATATAATTCTGATTGTTCATGTGGCAGGGTGGAGGCCCAGAAGACACACGACTGGGTTTTCTGGTGACTTTTCACAGATGACTACTATCAAACCAATAGCCTGTAAAAGAATCCATTTCCAAAGTTGAGGCTTAAAGGTAGAGTGTTGATGAATGTTTGGAACTAAATCAATGAGGCCGTATTCTAATTGTGTAGGTCAGAATCCAGGTGACATCTAGACCTGAATGCAGATGTACTGTGTGGTCACTGCTGCCCCTGGACAGTTCCTCACTAGCAGAGCGATGGGTCAGAGACAAACATCCCTTGGAACATCCTAACCGCTGGCTTGCCAACATGGTGGGTACTAGATGTATCTCAAGGCTGTGTAAGTGTTACTGCCTGATGCATGCTAGGCCTCTTGGTCATTAGGCTTTGTGTTCACAGCGACCAACAGATATGCAACCTTAAATGCTGTTCTGAACGGACAAAGACGACTTTCCAACATAAGTCTCAGGACCAGTTTTCTGGTATGAGCAGCTCCATAAAAGGACTACTTTGTGCCTACTTTTGAGCAGGAAAACTGGGTTTGGGCTACAAAGAGTGCCCTGAGCCCATGAAGAACTTGGAGTAATGAGAGTTGGTGCAAGTGTGGAATTCATCAGAGCCCTCTTGACTGTATGTCCTATTGATGCAAATCAGTAAACCAGATGTTATTTGGAGCACAAAGCCACCATTTCAAAATATGTAAATATTACCTTGAGTGCTAGAGATGGTCATCTGGACCTTGAGTCACGTGAACCTGAGCAGCCAGGTCTCAGAGACTGTGTTTCAGCAAAGGCAGTTTTGTTCCAAAGCTCAACTATTTCCCTTCACACTATCACAGTTGCTTCTTCTTCTTCTTTTTTTTGTACTCTGCTTGATTATCCCCAATCTGTTCTTCGGAAGTATTTATCCTTCTCTAGGTAATGAAGCAAGCGAAAAATATGGGTTAATGACAAGAGGTAAATTTCAGCAAACACTGGCAGAACAAGTCGTTTCAACCCATTTCATAGTTGTGTATCTTTAAAATATATGTTTTATCCATATTTTTTTAAAAGATTTTATTTATTTGACAGAGAGATCACAAGTAGGCAGAGAGGCAGACAGAGAGAGGGGGAAGCAGGCTCCCTGCTGAGCAGAGAGCCTGAGGTGGGGCTCCATCCCAGGACCCTGAGATCATAACCTGAGCTGAAGGCAGAGGCTTAACCCACTGAGCCACCCAAGTGCCCTGTATTTTTTTTTTTAAGGGAGGGGTTTTAGTGAATCATGAATCTTAAAATTAAGAATAAACATAGTGGGATAAAGCTGTTTCAATATTAATCAAATATTGTTAAGTTTCATTTAGGATTTAGGATATGAGCATAGGGAACATAGTTTTGTTTAATGAGTTAACACCAACTCTGTTGCATCTCTCTTAGCAAAACTCTGGCATTTGAGTAGCTAAAGCCATTGCAAAGACCTGGAGACCAAACCCACTACTGAGAACGCATCAGTGCTTTTCCAATTTCTGTATTTCCATAGTGCGTTGCTTGCGCCTTTGCTACTAAAGTCCTGTCTTGCATTAAAGGTGCTAACTTTCTTTTTGTACCGCATTGACTAGCCTTGTGATCTGTGGAGAGTAGATATTCAAATAAAATCGAAATGCCAAATGATTTTGGAGCCCAAGTTCTATTCCAAGTGGGTCCTTGTATTAAGCCAAATTATTTATTCTTCTCTGCGCATTAGAATTGTTTTAAGAAATAAACTCCTTAACGCGCCCGATCTCGTCTGATCTCGGAAGCTAAGCAGGGTCGGGCCTGGTTAGTACTTGGATGGGAGAAATAAACTCCTTTAAGGTATGCTGAAGTCAGGGCACCTGGGTGGCTCAGTCGTTAAGTGTCTGCCTTTGGCTCAGGTCATGATCCCAGGGTCCTGGGATTGAGCCCTGCATTGGGCTCCCTGCTCTGTGGGAAGCCTGCTTCTTCCTCTCCGATTCCCCCCTGCTTGTGTTCCCTCTCTCACCATGTCTCTCTATGTCAAATAAATAAATAAAATCTTTATTAAAAAAAAAAAAAAAGTTCTGCCAAAGTCTTACTTGCCTCCTCTAGCCAAACCAGAGGCCTAGGTGACAGGCTTCTTTCTAATTTCCTTTAACAGTTCATTTAAAAAAAAATGAAAAAAGAAAAAAAAAGTTAGTTGCCAACTAAGCTTGGCTCATTAAAAATTCTTCAGGTCAGTCAAAATGCAGTTTTAGATAACAATGTGAAACCCTGGGGGTGCCTGGGTGGCTCAGTTTGTTAAGTGACTTTGGTTCAGGTCATGATCCTGGGGTCGTGGGATCAAGTCCCATGTCGGGCTCTCTGCTCAGTGGGCGTCTGCTTCTGCCTCTCACTCTTCCTGTGTTCTCTCAAAAAAAAAAAAAAAAAAAAAAAAAATCTTTAACAGTATGAATCATCGACTAGCCATGGATAATTTCAAAGCTAATCTCTTATTTGCTGTACTTTTCTTCCCTTTTTTTCTTTTTTGACTCTAAGTGAACATCTCAAGTTTAATTTTGACCAGAGGTGCACTATCACTAGTGGTATTCACATTTTGTCTCTCATTATTCACTTGGTTGTCTCGTGATGTATGGGGTGGGGGCACCCAAGTATAGGGTGAATATAGTCTGACGGCTTTATCCTTCCAGGAACAACCATACCAGTGATTAAATATTCCAGATGTATAACATTGCTTTGATCAGTTAGCGGTTGTTTTAAAATTCTGCTTTGGTCTTCAGTCGATGGACACCCACTCCTGATATGTCACAGAGAAGTATGGCAACTGTCTTAACTAAAATGAAAATTAACGGAACTTTTGCCATAGTGAATATTGAAAACCAAGATTGATACAATACTGATGTATCAGTTAATAGATTAATGCCTTCTTATTTTTCTTTACTGAAATAGCAAGAAATACACGGCCCAAGGTGATGAATGATTTTTGACCTACAGTTTAACCAGTTTCTAAAGTTGGGACTTTTGCACCTGCCTCTGGTCCTTGTGCACATTTAAGAGAGAAATTTGCAAACGCCCAATTGTGGATATAAATGCAAGTGAAACTCTAAGCCCATTAAACCTTTGAAAAGTTTGACCTATCTGCTCAGAGTTAATAAATGACATCAAACCCATCAACTGCCCATCAGTCACCTCACAACACTGTGCAAAGATCAAATTCGTTTATCTGGCATCGTCAGTGTCTTAACTTGTACAACCGGGAGACAAGTGGTCTCTTTGAGACAAAGTGTACTGGAGAAAGGAGTTATGCCAAAAGTTTGGTTGCGAGTACATGCACTTGGTTTTGGCTTTCTTTCACTGATAAGTCCAGAGCTTGCCCCAACATGGTAGAAATTGGACAGGGTCTTTAAAAAAAATCTCAACACACATAAATGAATGTTTTAACTAACAATGATCATGTTGTCATTCTTAAATGAATGTCAACACAGAGAATGTACAGGTTTCTAAAAAAATAAAATAAAAAGGGCAAGAAACCAGAAAATACAGCTAAGATCTTCCTAAATGTTTAGCAATCAACTGGCATGTTTGCTGTATCGTTCTTACCTTTAACCTATCACGGTATCAAAATAAAGGCAGCTGGATTATAAACTCAATGTATGTATACATGAATCTTCAAGAACCAGAGATTAAAAACCTGGTTATTCCTCCATCTCAACGAGATGATGCACTACATTTAAAAGCTCTTTCACACACTTAGGTTGTGAGTACCAGCTGTTTAGGCATGAACACTTAACTTTCCATATTCTGAAAATGAATTTTATACGGTACATATCCTAAATGTTTAATAGTTTCATTGGAAGCTTCTTAAGGAATCCAATTTTCCTATTCATCTTTAAATAATTTTCATCAGGACTTAATATATACTTACACAAATCTTCTAACTTCAGTTGGTTATTACTATGTTCTACGTTCAAACTAGGGAATTATGCTTTACATCTATCCCACTTAAAAAAAAGGGAGGGGGCACTGAATTAGGAGTCAATTCCTAGGTCAGTAGTTCTCAAACCAGACATGACTAGTGGAGTGATTTTTTAAAAATACAAATAGCTAGGTCACACCATACAACTCTGAATAACCACAGCAGAGGGTTCTTAATCTACTTCTTCATTTGATGCAATATGTCTACGGAACACTTGGGAAGCTCCTTGTCTGCTGAAAAAAAAAATGACTTGCAATTTCTATACTGAATAAGTCCAATCAGTGCATAGGGCAGCTGTGGAGAAATAAAGCCAATTAGTCAAAATTTTTGTGCTTTACAAATCCTGACAACCATACAATGAATAAGAAACCCTGCCTTGTTTTCCAACATTAATTTCTCATAGATCATCAGGGATTTGAATCTAAGAGTATTAGAATTGCAATGCTCACTATCCCAAAGTTGAAACTAGAGTAAATAATTTCTCAATTAATTTAACCTTATGTTTTTTGGAGAAAGTTCAGAGCAATGTCTTGGTTTAAGGGGCTGTGTATTTCCTTGAAAGCTAATTTTAAAAAAACAAAACAGAAGACAACCTGTACTAGGGTAAGACCGGAGAAGGAGCCCCAGAACAGGAAACAAGATTTAACAGTGATAGGTAAATCATTTTCTAGACTTCCGGTGAGTCTTGGCAGCAAGAGCTTGTGCTTCAGAAGAAAAAAAAAATCATCATCCACAAAGTGACTAATTAATGAAATGACTTGTTCCAAGTAAGTAAACCTAGGATTTGTTGAGATGGGCTGCAGCAGCTTGCTGAGTATTTGCTCCCAAAAGACAAATGCAAACACACTGGCTTTTTGCTGTATTGCGTCTTTTTCCCCAAAGTGGAATTTAACAATTTTCTGGAACATTTGATTTAATAAGACAGGGCCTTTCCATTGGCTTCCTTGGGCTTCAATTATTAGGCCAATATTGGATGAGATTTTATGATCGCCAACACCTGAATCAAAACAAGTTATAATTTTCATGTCTTTTCTAACCTAAGAAACTTTTGGTATCATGGTGATAAACTTAAGTCTAAAACCATACCGGCTGGAAAAAACATAGCCACAATCAGCTAAGTCAAGAAAACATTTTTGCCTCAGTTACAAGCATTGATCTGTGTATACTGCATACCGGGCAGAGGACAGTCAATAAATGTTGTACTAAACTCGTTTTTCTGGTCCTGAATTAGCCTCATGGCTATTCATAATACTTAATTCCATATGTAAAGAAAAAGAACCTTAATTGTTAATCTTTTAGGGAAGTCTCCAGAATGAATTAGTTTAACATTTTTTTTTTTTAACATGCAAAACAGAGGGAAGCCAACGGTCTATAAAAGGAAAGAACAGGAACAATGATCTCAGGATTAATACACCAGAGTCAAGTGCTCAGTTATTTTCCTCCCAATTACCAGAATTATCTCTAAGGGGAAAGAAAAATCCCTGAATCTCCCCTTTAAAGAGCCTTGTAGATAAGTGAAACTATTTCATTGAAATGCTAGTCTTAACATGAAATGTGGGTTTTTTTCACTTCAAAAAAAAAAACCAAAAAACCCCAAAACAAAGAAAAGGTAAAATAAGACAAAACAGTTCAGTTTAATTTCAAACGTTAATATATTTTCTATTTTATATTGACATATGCATCTGTAACCCCTCTTTTGCAGCAACTAGCACATCCTCATAAAAGGGGCAAAATTTGTAAGATGCCTCTTAAAATAAATATTCTTTTTTATAAAATAATAAAACTTCAAATAAATATTCTTTACACTAAACAATATGTTGAAAAAATTAGAAAATAAAGGTTGAATTTTACTGTAACTGTACAATATACATGAAGTCCAAAGGGAAATCAGAGTCTTACAATAAAGGCTTTCTGTAAGGCAAAATACAATCTAAAAACATACTGATTGATTCACATTCTTCCGAATGTACAACATATTAGTATAATATTTTGTGACTGTGCCATATAGTATGGCACAACTTGTTTTTCACAGTTGCAAATATTACTGTATATACAAAAATATAGCACATTATCTCTGGAGAAAACAATGGAAAAGAAGTCATTGGCTAATTTACAAATTTTGCAAGTACTATTCACAAACAAAAACTTTGCCTAGGAGTGTCTGTTGCTTTTAGCTTATGCAACACGTGGGTCCCCAAATTCCTTATCCCAAACTCTGAGCTCCATTAGCTAAGTTCTAACAAGCGTTATCAGTTAAAATGGCACATGGACAAAAAGCATTTCACTGCAAACAGCGAAGGATATCCCAACCCTCTATTAACAGTGCCAGGATTATAACTATTTAGTTGGTTGCATATGTGTTAAAAAAAAAAAAAAAAAGGAACAATCCTTATTACTGTCATATTCCTGATTAATGGTGCTATGTTGGTTTTTCAAAGTTCCTGGGTGGGACAGTGGGAACTTTGCAGCAAACCGTGTTTGAGTTTTTACAGCGGCATCCAGGCCTGTTAACCCGGTCATAACACCCCTGGCACAATTTAAGGCAACCCTTGGCTGGAAGATAACACCATAAACAAGGCAAAAAGAGGGACATGACGCCCATGGCAGACCAACGTGTACAACAGTGAGACTGGCTGCAAGAACACGGGTTGTCAGCACAGTTGTCCTCGTCATCATTAGAACAGTGATAGAAGAGACCCTTCACACAGCACACACAAGTCCCATAGTCAATCACGTTTTGGGCTGAGCAAAGGCACTGCTTGTCGCAGATCCAGTCTGATGGCAGAGGCCTAGGGTAGGTGCACTCCTTGCACTTGCACTTGCCACAGTCCTCACACCTGTAGGCATGCAGGCCCAAATCTTCCTTGCTCAGGGGCTTAAGGTCACCCGGCTTGAGCTCGGATTTGGGCTGCACACGGATTATCCCATCAGCAACAGGCCCCGAGGAGAAAGATGATCCTAATAGTCTCTGTTCAGAGGAACTGCTGCTGTTACTTGTCCTTGTACTGCTCCGAGACCCTGAGCTGACTGTGCTGATGGACCTGGACAGAGGGGCTCGTGCAGAAGAATGGACCTGTGGTTGCTGGAGCCTGGGAGGCTGGCGGTGCTCGGGCAGACCGTGGAGCCTCTCCTGTTTGTGCTGAGCAGAGGGGCGAGGAGCAGGCTTGAGCCCAGGTCTTGGGACCACAGTAGGCCCCTCTGTGTACTCATTGGTGTTTCGGATGGCTCTGATCTGATCCAGAGACAACACGTGTACCTGCTGGGTGAGGGCATCTCTGGGGTCCGGTTCCCCACGCTGCCTGCCAATGTCACGGGGTGCCTGCAGCAAGGACTGGGACCCGCTGCCACTCTGAGCTCTGGCCTCCATCAGGTCTGGGAAGTGTGGTCACTCCAGCGGGCTTAGAACACATCTGAATTCCTGCAGAAATCAAGAGGAAAGAGCTGGTTTACACGCCAGGATACTTCCCACTCTCCGCCCACCTGAATTAACTCTTCGCTTTCCACTCTTCTAGAGGAACAGGATTTGAAAAGGAGTGGCCACGCAAGGAATTAAAATAGCCATACATGATCACTGCCATACCAGAAAGTAAAAATTATGACCGAGTACTGACAGTTTAACCTTGCGATGTGTAGTTAACGCAAAGCTGATCTTTTGTTTCAATCACATAAGTAATGATTCTCTATTCAAATAAACATAAAACTACAAGGTTCAGGTTCAAGGTAAAGACTGCAAGAAAATAACGTTAGAACACACACTGCTGCCACCAAATGCAAAAGCTGAATACTTTTTCAAAATCTGAGATGGGTTTAACTTTGTCATGGTCATTTTTGCCTTAAACATCAATAAATGCAGCCTAGAAATTCTTACTCTGCTTTTACATCATATACCTTTAATTATAATTTAGCAAGTATCCTGCAACTTTTTAGAATACCATAGAATGAATGTGACTTGCAAAAAAGCAAATATTCGCCCCCCCGGAAGTTATAAATTTCACAACAGTCATGCATTATTAACTATACAGTAGCAAGAGTTATAAACTAAAAACAAATCCATTCAAACCCTGTTAGGTGTCAGGAAAATGAGAACAACCAGCAAAAAGACGACAGGAACTTATTTTCAACTTCTCAACAGCTTGTGGACCAAACATTTTACAATCGATAGCCTGAGAAAGCATCTTTAATTCTGCACCTAAAACTGTTCTCCCTGTTTTAGAAATAAATTATGTCCAAAAATCTTAACTGTTTCCCAAAACTTAATAGTTTACAACCTAAACTGACTGGGGAGAACAGGAAGTGTTTCAAAGATTCGCGTCACGTCTCCAATCTCTCATTCTGACATGTAATCGCTTAACCTGCAATCTCTCTATAAATGTCCAAACTATCACCCCCTTTGCCAAGTCTACAATGAACAAAAACGGGCCCCCGATTTTTATGAGAGACACAGGCAGGTGACACACGCCTCCCAATTCGGACCAAGGCAGAGCTGGAAACCGGATCTCACTTCCAACAGGCAAGGCAGACAAGACAACGTTGATCTTTGCTTTCACTCCGTTTATCGGCTCTATCTGCGTCCCAACACCGTCCCCAGCAGGTGGGACACAGTCGGATCCCCAGGGGGCCTTTTCTCCGGGGAAACTGACACAGCCCAGGGGCCAAGCTGCCCTCACCCCGCACACAATCCCAAGACTGACTGGAAGGCGCGGGGCGGGGGCGGGGGTGGGGGTGGGAGGGGGGACGCCTCGGAAGGGGACGTGCCTTGAAACGCTAGAGCATACTTCCCCCTCCCTACCTCCCGGCTAAAATATATCCCACCCCAGAGAACTGCTTGCCAGCTCCCGAAGGGAACCACTCCACCCCCAGGCAGAGGTCACGCAGCCCACCGCAGGGCGTTCTGGCAAAGGCCCTCGAAAGTCGGGCACAGGTTTCAAGCCCTGACGCCAAAAACCATGTCTTAGATACACTGCCGGGACAGAGGTCTAACCCACGCACACTGTGCGACTCCACCATGCACTGACCGAAGGGGCACCGCCTGCAATCTGCACACCCCATCTCCTTTTGAGTGGAGAGAAAAACTGAAAGAAAAATTGCTTTTTAAAGAAAGGGCAATTCCCAGAGCCCCACTGCACAAGCCAGGCGTGCGGGTCGCAGATCCCTGCGCTGGAAACTTTCCGCGAAGATCTGCTTGCCTTGGAAAGTAGCATCTTTGGGAGGAGGGGGAGAATTTTTTTTTTCTTTTAAACAAAAATGATTATTGCCCGTTCCTAGCCTCCTTTGCAGCTCCCGCCGCCCACCCCCCACGCTCCCCCATTCCCCACCCGAAAGTGGTTAGAAACCCCCATTAAGAACAGTGTGTGATCAGACTAAGGATTAAGGGGAAAGGACTTCAGTACAAGGGTGGGGCAAACACAGAAACCGCTTTGTAAAAACGCACAAGATTCCGAATTCAAGGCATCAGCAGCAGCAGCAGCAGCAGCAGCAGCAGCAGCAGCAGCAGGGAAAAGTAGATCAGGCTATCAAAGGAAATAATAATAATAATAATTAAAAAAAAACTAGCCTCTTTTGCCACCTATTTTCAGGTAATGGAAAACGATCGCGACCGCTTGATGACTTTCTTCCTGTGGTAGGTCAGCCCAATCTTCCAAAAATAAAAAAAGCGTGACCCAAGCCGACCACAGAGAACGGAAAAAAGAGAGAGCTGCACTTCCGAACCGCAGACCCGGTGCCCGGCAGGGCGACGCTTCCACCCGCACCGGCTCCCCTCTGTACCCGGCACCCTGCCCATTTTTCACCCGCGGGGTTTCGCAGCCCCCGTGAGGCAAGCGACCCGCGCGCCCTCGGTCCCGCCGGCGCCCCTGCCTCCGGACAGTCTCACCCAGGACTTGCCTTCCCTGGAGAAGAACAGGTTAGAAATGCGGGCGCCTACAACGGGGACCTGGAAAACACAAAGTGTTCCCCCTCCCTCTCCCGCTCTCAGCGCCGAATTCTCGGCCAAGGCAGGGCCAGCAGCCGACCCGCGACGAGCAGTCCGCCACCCCAACCCCCCAGAGCGCGGGCGCGTGGGGTCCTTGGGCTGGGGACACCGTGCCCGGAGCGCACTGCAGCCCCCGCCGAGGCAGGCCGAGCTCGGATCAAGGGCAGCTCCACAGGCAGCTCCCTGGATCCCCGCGGGGAACCTGCGGGGTTAGAAAAAGGGAGGCCTGAGGAGAGACAGAGCCCACTCCTGGTCCGGCTGCACCTACTCCATGTTGCCCACAACGCGCCGGCAAAGGCGCCAGGAGGGGAAGAGCCAAACGTGCCTCACCGTGATCGCGGCTTTGCACCAACCCCTCTCCGTTGGATTCTCGTCTTCCTGCGATGTGCAAATAAAATCCAGCCCCGATGCAAACTTTTCGCCCCTTCTTTCCAAACTCTGCTTCAGTCCAAGTTCCGAGCAATCGGCGAGAGGAAAAAAAAAAGAGGAAAATCCGGAGCCAAGTCCCCAGCCGATGAACACTCCGGAGTTCGGGGCTGGGGGCGACCCCCCTCCTAGAAACGCACGCGGAGTATTTCCTTTTTCTCAATGAACTGGAGGCCGAAGCGCCAACGGCTAGTCTCTTTTCCTGGCAGATGAGCGAAGGAGAAAAAGAAAACCGCCTTAGAGAAAACCTAAAGCCAGATGGCCAAGTCGTGCGGCCGCGGCCGCGTCGCCGCGGAGGCGGCGCGGGGGCGCGGGCCGGGCCGGGCGGGCGCGGGGGCCTGGGCGCTGCGCGCTCCGCCGGCCCCTCTCCTCCGCTCGCGCTGCGCCGCGCGGCTCTCAGCGGTGCAGACTGGGCGTTGTGGAGGCGCGGCGGCGAGGCCGAGGCGGGGGCGGTGGGTGCGGAGGAGGAGGTGAAGGAGGAGGAGGAGGAGGGTCTGGGGCCCGGCCGGGGGGGCTCGCCGTTGGCCTGCGCCCTCGCCTTTCCGGAGGCAGGGAGCTCTGCGGCGGCCGCGGCAGCAGTAAATGGCGTCATGTGGATCCGAGGCGGAACAGAGCAGTTGTTGTCCCAGAGGATATATCGCATCCGGTCCCAGCTCATTGGCTCCGCGGGGCTACATTCACTCACACTTCAGCGCCCGCCAGCGCTCCGAGCCGCAGGAGGCATTCAAAAGGGCAACCGCGCCGCCCCGCGCGTCCCCGGGCCGGTCCTGCCGCCCGGACGCCGTCACGCGGGGCGCCCGCGGGGCCGGGCTGGGCACGGCGGGGTCAGTTTATCCAGTTTCAAGGAAACACTGACCTTAACGTTTCCGCAGAGGCCATGAGGACGAGCCTTAGGCTCGCACTGACTTAGGGAACTTTCTCCTTGCCATTGGGAAAAGGGAGTGAACGTTGAAAACTAATCCCGGCCACTCAGTGTTCGCATTAAAACAACAAGTTGCAGGTTTTAAGAGTTTGTTCGGAATCCATTTCAAGCCCACCTCTCTTCTCTTCTGTTCCCCCTCGAGGGGGCGACGGGGAGAGGGGGGCGGAGGGGAAGGGGAGCGGGAAGTGAGGTGGGAGGGCTATTGGTTTATTCTTTGTCTACTGGATTAACCCGATTATACACCAGGCACCGGCACAAACCGCCTCCCCCACCTCGGAGCCGTGTACGAGAGGAGCGGAATGCAGATTCCGGTTTCAAGTACTTTATGCTCTGACCGAGATTTGCTTTTGATGGTGTCGCTCTGTAGTTTTTAGTTTAGTATTAGATTTTGTTTTATTTTTCAAGGAGAGTTAGCTATAGATGGAGGTTTTTTGAAGATCTGTTTTGTTTGACGCAATAGCTGAAGGAAATTCTACACTCTCAGCCTTTTAAAAATTAGTTAATAACACAGACACGATATAACTCAAGGTCGACATGACGGGCTTCTGAAATGGTAGGGGGCTTACTCTTCCACTGCAGACTTCCTTCACTTAACCAGGAGCCATCCTTCATTTCTGACTCTCCCTTTTCACCTAGAATATTTCCCAAGAAGATCCTATTGTACATTTTGAAGGCGGTATGCATTTTCCCGCTTGAAAATGTAGAAATATTAAGATAGAAAATGCATAGGTATGCACTGCTCTAACTGCCGTTCGTTTACTAAGAAACGTGCCTGTACGTGGGAACACCGGTGGGAAATTAACCCCCCGCCCCACGCCCCTGATACTGAATTCTAGTAATTTACAGAATGTTTTTACTTTATAGGGCAGTACGGTCAAACCTCCCGAATAGCACCTGCCCTCGTGCGGGTTAGAGTTCTTGAAATAGCGCTAGGAAAACGTGTTGCTTGACTCCCAGCTTCGGGTTGCAGCTCACGTCCGTTTGCAGCTACCCTCCCCGGCGCTCGCTGCCTCCTCTGGAGCTCTAGCTCTAGACTGTCCCAGGCGCGCTCCCCGCCGCGCTGCGCTCTCGCCCTGCCTTCTCCATGTTTCTCTAGGGCGATTCCCACTCGCCCTGGGTTTGGAACAAGAGATGGCAGGGGAAGTGGCATGCGTTATTTCCGGGTGCTGGCCTACGTCCCCCACACCTCGGTAAGGGTGGACGAGGCTATATCGTCCGGCTCTGCCGTGTCCCTGGGGCTGAGGTTAAGGGACGACTGGGCCTCCACGGCCGGGGCAGCCCGCCCCACGCGCAAGTCCTTTGAGCTTCGGGGTGAACGCAGGCTCCTCTGCGTTTATGGCCCATCCGGCCACCAGGGGGCGCCCGCCTGGCGCGGGGCTGGGGCTGGGGCTGGGGCTGGTGCAGTCTGCTTACCCGGTACTGGACGAGGGCAGGTGAGGGAGGTTGTGCTCTAAAATGCGTATTAGACCGGCTGGTTCAAAATGAACAAAAGCCGGATAGCTTTTCCTACCGTCTCCTGGGACACCTTCCGTGTGGAATAGGAGATGAGATACCTGGGTCCGAAAAAACTCCAGCTTTTACCAATGCAAAGGAGTTGGGGGCCAAAGCCAAGGTGTGCAAGGCTGGTGGGGAACTCGATGCCCCTTTGGGGGCAGCAAGTCTCTGGCAGAGCAGGTGGAAGACAAGCCTTCTCTTCGTCTTCTCGAACCCCTGCACCCAATGGCTACTTCTTAGGAGACACTAGTACCCAATGCTACTCTCCCACCGCTGCAGGAACTTTGCGAAGACACACTGTTCTGGATCAAAGCATAAACTGGGATTTAAATTAGGAGCTTCTGGCTGGTCAGAGCACCTTATATTTTTAATGAGTCAATAGGAAAGAATCTAGGAATTTATCTCTCATGAGCTAGAAAGAATCCCATGTAATCTAGCTCTCGCCTCCTTCCCCCACAGCCTCCAGTTTAATTGACTGGAAAAACATTTAACCTATCACTTAAGCACAAGGTAAAAACAAGAATCTGTTGCATTCTTTCTAACTTGCTCTTTATTGTTTATTTAGTGAAATTATTTTTTTTCAGATGTAGAGTAAACATCAATATATTGTGCCCCCAAATTTACCCCAAATTATAGTGAATTATAATCCTGGAGAGGAATGCTGTGTGTGTGTCTGCACGTGGGTATACAGACATAATGAAGTGTTTGGTGCAGCTCTTGCAACGTGTACCCAAATTAATTGTCATATTGCATTCCAAAATTATAACTGGGGTTCATTCTGGAAGATACTTCAGGGTTATGAAAGAATGTTATGTAAAACTTCACAGTGAAGCCCCATTTTCAAAGGTGCTGCGCAAGGTTCTAGGAAGGCAGCGCTGCATGAACAGGCATTGCCATTTGCCTAATGTTGAAAATACAGAATCCATGGAAATTCTTGCTGCACCCATACCACTCCTAAGTTCTCAGGTTGCACCAAGTAACATGCTTTCTGAATCCCAGTATTGAACGGGACAGTGTGTCGTATATTTAGGATCTCATCCCTGCACTCATTTTCTTTTCTGCATTCATTTATTTGGGTTTACTTCATTTTATGAATAGAATTATCCTCAATTTCTTTTTTTAATGGGGCTGTGTATAAACCTTTGTGAAGTTTGCAACCTCTATTTTTTGGTAGAGGGCATCCACAGAGACAGTGTCGACATGCTTCTTTACCAGTAGGTATGTTGGCTGAGTTAACTCAGAATTTCAAGGTTGCGTTTCCTCCTCTAAGCTTCTGATTCGTGTCGTAGTCAAGGGAGAACATAGCTTTAAACAACTCTAGTTCCAGTTTCTTTGTTAGAGTGACCAAACTACTTGGCCTTACTGGCTTCTGACTCAGTCTTGATAGCCAAAGAGAAATTTTGCAGGGATATGATGTGTTTTTGAGACAAAGAAGAATTAATGGTTATTATTTGGTTGTTTTGTTAGGTGTATAACCAAGGCAATTTATTTATGTAATCACACTTAACACTGGCCCCAGAACACGAGATTATGTATTGCTTCTGAGAGTAACAATCTAGGTCTTTCAACCATCATTTCTCCTCACATGCAATAGAAATGCATTCTCCCAAATGCAATAGAAAACTTAATTTATGCGTGGTCTTTTCCAGGAGGGACCTTCCTAAATTAAAGGGCTTTGCAATAATGGACCTTTTGATTTGGTGGCCATGGTTGTGGTCATTCAATTTTGAATGGCTTTGATTTTCCAAATTCTACTGATACTGCCTCTAGGAGGATTTGGGAATAACTACACTAACAGTTGCAAAGGAATTCAAAATAGACTACTAGGGTTCTTATCTATACAGCCTGAAGAACCGGAAACAATTTATCTCTGCATCTGACCTTCTTCAAAGAAGTGCCTTATCCCTAACCAAACTCAGAGAAAGATAGGGAGTTATCCCAGGGAAGGAGGAGTGGTCTTGACAAGTTGACTTTGAACTGGAGGCTCCTGTGAGTCTTGTCTTTCTCAGAGATCTTCTATTCAACCGGAATCCACCTGGTGGTTTCTATTGGTTAATCAATCTTCCTGTTACATCCATGCACATTCCTACTGCGATTTATGCAAAGTCAAATGTGGATTGAAGTTCTCGAACAAGGCAAAACAGAATTTCTTTGCTGGCCAGCAAGATCTTCCTCATTACATTGTTGCAGGATTTTTTCCTCCATTGGTGCCCACAGTTCTTGGTCTCACTGCTTCGAAGAATGAAGAAGTAGACCAGACAGAGTGGTTGGTAGCAAAGCAGGGTTTACTGAGCAATCGCAAAGCGAACCCAATCTAAGGTTCCCAATGACGGAGGGGACCCGAACGGTTGACCACCAGAGTTCCTAAGTCTAAGGGTTTTAATGGGGTTGTTCGTGGGCTGTTTCAATTGATTAAACCTCCCTCTGCCTGTCATCCAATCAGATTTTGTCACCTATCTTGTGGGGAAAGGGTGGAGGGCTCCTTCCTGGGTGGTGTAAAGAGTGGTTTCATCTTAGGGCGGGGCCCCTTGTCCCTGCCCGCTGGCCTTCCAGTTATCCTTAAATATTTCTAATATATTTGTCCCTTGAACTCTAGATTAAGGTTTTTCCTTTGTAGAACTGACGTGTGCAAAGAAATTCTGATCAGTGAAAACACTGCATCGTTGCTTTGCCTTTACTTGAGTAGCCCGAGGTTTATTTGTTTTTCTGTTTGTTTTTAACTTTTGATCTACTTTGTTCAAGAATCTTTAAACCCAATGGCTTGGATTATAAGCTTATAAGTGAAAGTCAGAAATTAAAATGAGTATTTGGATATTACTGGAGAAGCCTAATAGCAGTAGGAAGATTTTAAACTCTGAACAAATAGGAGGTTTGAGTTGTACATTTTTCAATATGTAGACACTTGATCAAAAGAACATAGGAAGTTCAATTTGTTTTCTAAGGAAGATGTAGTCGAAAAGATTTCACTAAAGTCATTCTGATGACCCAGACACCACAATGTAGAGGATGCTAGCAAGCCCTGACTTAATTTCAGTTAACAGGTTAAATCTAAAAATGTTTAATTCGGTAAATGGAATAAGAGTGCATGCAAATTTAATTTGTTTCTTTGGAAAGGAAGTGTTTTGAAGTTATAGGAAATTGTGAATCATTTGAGAATACTGTGGCGTTATATGAAACAGCTTTTCTAACTATACACACTCTGTGTTGAGTGTAACTCTTCAAAAGGATAGACTGTTCCAAGGATCTGGGGAGTGTATATCAGAGCTGCAATGTACTTTCTTTGTTATGGGCCTGAAACTAAAATAGAAAGATTCTTCACCTTGCCAGTCTTAAAAAAAGAAAACACACACTCTGATCTTTGTAAATCTTAGGCGCTCAATAGCACATTTCAATGAATGAATGAATTGAATGAGTGCAATTAAAGTAAGTCAATACTTTTTGTCTTAATTTTGTAACAGCAAATTAAGAGTTTTTGAAATTTTTTTAATGACAGAATTTAAGAGTCATTGCACTAGCCTGGAAATTATCATTGTGTTTTGCATAATTATCAGGAAGTGACTGAATCAAGTTTGTTAAGGCCATGATTTTTTAATCACTGAAATAGTAAATATTATAAAGTTAAAGAGTAGATGTTAATGGGAGTATTATGCAATAAGAAGAAAGCTTGTAGGGAACAGTTCCTCTTAAACTGTTTAATAAAGCAATAAACAGGCTGATAATGGGTAGCTAGAAAATATAGGTGAAAGTAAACTTATGAATTTTTTACTTTGAAAAGTGCATTTGGCAACAATATGATTATATTAATAATTAAAATTAAATACTAATCTATAGCTTCAAGTTAAGAAGTTAGCACAGGGGGTGGGGTGGGGGTTACACCTGAATGGCTCAGTCAGTTAGCATCTACCTTCAGCTCAGGTCATGATCCCAGAGTGGAATTCCATATCAGGTTTTTTGCTCAGTGGGAAGTCTGCTTCTTCCTCTGCCTGCTGCTTCCCCTGCTGGTGCTTGTGCTATCTTTCTCTCTCTCTGACAAATAAATAAATAAAATCTTAAAAAAAGAAAAGCAAAGTTAGCACTGGGGTGCTAGGCTGGCTCAGTCAGCAGCATGTGACTCTTGATCTTGGGGTTGTGAGTTCGAATCCCATGTTGGGTGTAGAGATGACTTAAAAGTAAATAAACAGTAAACTTAAAAAAAAAAAAAAAGCAAGGACACATTTTAAACACAGTTGCAAGAAAGCCACTGACTAATGAACAATTTTGACCTTCACATTTTAAGTGAAAATCTCCTTGCCATTTTGAGAAATATTCTTCTCACCCTGGTTTGACACTAGGCAGAGACATACTTGCATTATACCCTAAAAGGTACTAAAATCATGCATTTGAAAAATTAGAAATTAAATCTTCAAAATTATTAATCTTTGTTTTTTTAACTGTAATTTCTAAAATAAAATGATACTGCAGGTTGAAATCGCAAATATCCTAATAGGTTCTGGAGGCTTTGGGAGTTTAAGACCTCTGAATTTGGATTTGGTCTAGGCCACTTTGGGCAACTCTGATCACTATCTTCTAATGCTTAAATTCCACTCTGGCTTCTTGTTACTCCTAGGATAAAGATCCAAGTCCTCAACCCAGCTTCAAGGTCCTATGGTCCAGCCTCTTTCCCATCTCAGCCTTCTGGTATACCACATTCATCTGATGTCCACCCCATAGCTGCAAGTACTACCTTTTAATTGCTCCAAAGTACATCTACCCTGTCACAGGGCATTTGTACATGCTATCTGCAACCTCCCCCCTTCACTTTTCTGGCCTTTCCCATATTAATTCCTACTACTCTTTCATATATCAGTTGTTTTGTTCTCAGGGAAGCTTTTTTGACCTGAGTGGGTCAAGTCTCCTTTTTCCTCTCCTGACCTTCTTTGTTACAAACATACATGTGATTTTGTGATTGATTAATAACGGTCCTCTTCACTGTGTTCTAAGCGCCATGAGGTCTGGAATCCAAGTAGATTTTGCCTACCGTTTTACCCACAGCACTAAAGGGACTCGTGCAATTAAGGAACTCAGACATAATTTTCAGATGCAATGAGTGAATGAATGAAGAATGAATGGAATAATTAACTTTAGTTCCATTTGTAAAGGGGTTGCTGGGAGGATTAGATGATATAGAGTATCTCTAGAAAGCCTACCCTATGGGGTACTCTCAGTAAGTCACTGTGATCATTTCAATTAACTTGGGTTTGATAGTTTATTTGATAAAATTAGCTCTTTTGTCTCCATATTTTCAAAGTTTTAAAATCAGTAAGCACAATTTGCTTTCTTTTATGTATCTTATTTGTTTGTACTCATGTGGAAATAAGAATCTGGGTTTGGGACAAGTTTTAATGACTGTATTTAGCTATATTCAGCTATTAATAGTACTTCTATAGAAGCCTTAACCTTACATTGATTTGTTTTCATGTATAACCTCCTCAAAGTTGGTAAAGCGCTTTAGGGAAGAAGGGACCTATTTAGCTGTTGTGGTTGTTTCTGACTGGAATGTGTACTCGTTGAATTCCTTGCTCAAGAAATCTGCAGGCTTGAGAAATGTGAGTTCCTTCTTATTTGAGATTGGCTTCAACTTTGGGGGGCTTGTCCCACACTGAATGTAACTCTGTATTTTGTGGATGGACACTTGTGTCTGAAATGGTATTGAAGCTCCATCTTGTTCAGAGGAAGATGTATGTTCACTTACATTAAACGATATGTGCAGAGGTATTTGTTGTACACGAGAGCGCTGTGTTATTTCCCTGTCCTCAATTCTTTAGATTATTGTGATCGTGTAAAGGTGAATTTGCGCATGGCTCAGAATAACAACACTCAAACACAATTCTTAGGGTTAGAGTCTTGCACTATGGAACAAGTCCTAGTCTACAGCATTCTGGGAAATCAAGTAGATATCAAGTATTCTCTCTTATTTAATAGCAGCAAGTACGTATCAAGCAGTCTTATTTAATATCAACATGGTGTAGCCTTCTGGGAGCAGAGTTCCTGTCTTCGTGGCCTGGGGCTGGGAGCTGCTGGCTCTATCGCTTTGCTCAATGGGTCTGAGATATGAACCAGCTAGTTTCTGACAGTAAGGAGCTGACAGTCTAAATGAGGAGATGAGGCAGGTAGCCATGAAGATACCAGAAAGCCTTTCAAGGGAATCTGCTCAGCCAGTTTTCAGCTAGGTGCTCCTGAGGCTTGAGGGTGGATGGACCCAGTGGAGGTAATGCTAACGAGGATCATGAAGGAGGCAGCCCCCGAGCAAGGCCGTGCGCTAGTTGATCTCTTTGGGCCACAGGTTATAGGTGTGTCATTTTCTTATTTTGACAATACAACTTTTTTTTTTTTCTTAAAGATTTTATTTATCTATTTGACAGAGATCACAAGTAGGCAGAGAGAGAAGAAGGGAAACAGGTTCCCTGCTGAGCAGAGAGCCCGATGCGGGGCTCAATCCCAGGACCCTGGGATTACGACCTGAGCTGAAGACAGAGGCTTTAACCCACTGAGCCACCCAGGTGCCCCCTTGACAATACAACTTTTATCTGTTCTATTAAAAGTAACATTTTTCAGGGTACCTGGGTGGCTCAGTCAGTTAAGTGTGTGACTTTGGCTCAGGTCATGATCTCAGGGTGCTGGCATTGAGCCCTGCATTGGGCTCCCTGCTCAGCAGGGAGTCTGTTTCTTTCTCAGCCTCCCCGCCCCCCAGCTCGTGTTCTCTCTCTTTTTCAAATGAATAAATAAAACCTTTAAAAAAAAAAAAGTAACATTCCTCTGAATATATACTGAGAGTGTGGGTGGAAAAGGCCCTTGTGTTTGTAGTACTGTAACTTTATAGTGGAGTTCAGCTAAGACACTTCTAGATAGAAGGTAAAATATTTTAATGGCACTAAAGAAATTTATAAGTATATTCAAGACATCATAGGGGCATTTCAAACTCAGGCATGACCAGGATTTTGGCCAAAAAAAAAAAAAAAAAGATTTTGTTCATGTATTTGACATGCTTTTCTCAAGAACTTTATAGAATTGTTAAAATAAGTTGTTTTTATGCCCTACCTTCTTGACCACTTTTCCAGTTATGAGTGGATCATGATACTCCTGAAATTTAAGATAATACAAATATCCTGAGCCCATGGTACTTAAAGGACAAAAGATATCTTCCATGTGGTGGTCACTAGCATTATAGCTCAGCAAGTATTATAAATCAAATCAGCTGGGATTGGGAAGGACTGAGTATACTTCAGTAATAGTGGGGATTTTTACCCAAAATATCTAGTGTATTTTGGTGACCACTTTTCATCAGATCCCCCTTATGGTTAATAATTGATGACTGTTTTAAAAATCCTTTATAGAAGGATGAATTAAGGATGAATTAAGCTTTATCTAAGACCTAACATATAGTTAGCCACATTCAATTAGAAAGTTGTGATATATATTTTTTCAAGTAGTAAAGGTCCTTGTTTTGTTTTCAAAATCAGTGGTTCTCAGCTCTGGCTGCATATTAGAATTCTACTGGGAGACTGAAAACCAAATCAGATAGTAAGATCTTTTATATAGAGCCTGATTCAGGTTGATTTCAAGGAGGAAAGTTTTATAAATTTTCCAATCTTCTACTGCTTTAGTTCCCTTCTCCATAGTGGTAATGAAAACTGGGGATAAAAATATTCCTATGTCCAAGCATCATTGTGAGGATTAAGTGAATCATGCATGTAGAGTGTTAGAAGAAGTCTGACTTAATAATAACTCTTCAATAAATGAAAGTCATTATATTATTATAATGAAACCATAATGGAGATTCATAGCTCACTGAGAACAAGAACAGAAAATGGAATAGACATCAAACAAAGCATAGATAGATGAAGATGCTAGAACAGGCTCGTACCTGCTTGCAAGAGCTGATCCTGGATATCTCTTCTCATCTCTGCACTTAGTGACATTAGGTTTGAAAATCAGCCAAGGTGGGTACACTTACAACACAGAAATCACCAAATCCTAAAATAAAGGTTTTCTTTTTGTTTCTTTTCTTTTTCCTTTTTTCCTTTTCTTTTTCTTTCTCCTTTCTTTCTTCTTCTTCTTCTTCTTCTTCTTCTTCTTTTTTTTTTTTTTTTTTTGTACCCCAGAGGTTTAGTTATTAACATTTATATCCACATGAGGGGGCCAACACAGTTGACAAGGAAGTCTGGAGTGAAAAACAAAATATACAAACTTCATGATTTGGCCTGGATGTGGTCCTGGCCAATCATGACATCTGTCATTCATGGTCCTATGGGCTGAGCTTTGAGTCCCAAGGTGAGGTAAATCAAAGACCCTGGTGGTCTTTGCCTGGTTTTGAGCGTAGAATCATTAGAATGCTATTGAACTCTTAATCATTGCTTCTAAGTTTTGAGGTAAATTATTTAAACCTGTTCTCAAAAACCTAAGGGTTTGAACTCACAGAAACAAGGAGTAGAATGGTGGTTGCCACAGGCTGGGGAGGAGGGTGGAGCAAATGGGAAGAGATTGGTGAAAGGGTACAAACTTTCAGTTATAGGATGAATAAGTTCTCAGAATCTAAAATACAGCATGATGACTATAGTTAATAGAAGTGTATGGTACACTTCATCAAAAAGAAAAAGAAGAAAAAGAAAAAACAACAGAAACCAGGGCGCCTGGGTGGCTCAGTGGGTTAAGCCGCTGCCTTCGGCTCAGGTCATGATCTCAGGGTCCTGGGATCGAGTCCCGCATCGGGCTCTCTGCTCAGCGAGAAGCCTGCTTCCCTCTCTCTCTCTCTCTGCCTTCCTCTCCGTCTACTTGTGATCTCTCTCTGTCAAATAAATAAATAAAATCTTAAAAAAAAAAAAAAACAACAGAAACCATGTGAAGTAATGGACATGTTAATTAACTTGGTTGTGGGAATCATTTCACCATGTATACATATATCAAATCATCACATCGTATACTTTAAATATATTACAGTTTTTTTTCAATTATACCTCTATAAAGCCAGGGGAAAGAACACTAAGGATTTCCGGGATATACCAGGGGGCACACGAAGCCACAAGACAAACATGGCGCACCCTTTTCAATTCACTTATATTCTTAAGACACAAGCAGCTAAAAATGATGATGACGATGATGATGATGACGAGGGCAACCATGATGATGAAATCCCACTTGAGCCCTACTTGAGGGTTAGTTTTGGAATGCTCCGGGAGCATGTTTATAGTCCTTTGTCTTGGTTGGGTACTCACGTGGAAATAGTCGGAAAGTACTGAAATGGCTATGTGCCTCAGTTTCCTTATTGATCAGAATAGGATGGTGGTCAGAATGAAATGAGATAATGGATTATAACCACATGGTGGTTGTTGTTAGCTCCTCAGTTTTAAAGAGTATTTGTTGTTTCCGTTTGTGACCTATGAACCTAGGGTAAGTTAGGCATCCAGCCTAGAGTCTGAACTTTGTCTTCCAGCCTTAGTACTCCTTAAGACCACTCGTCCTAAGAGACTCCGTAAAGCTAGATAGACCTAAAGAGTCTCCCTGACTGAAATTCTGTTTGTGCTGATTTCCAGATAAATCATCATTTGTTAATGTTCAATTTTACCTTTATTTGACTTGCTTTAACAAAAGAGACATAGTAAATATTTTCTAATAATGACCGAAACATTCTTTACTTAGGAAATTATACCTGTTTTGAAAAAAGCAGCTTGCATCATTCTGCTACTTTGTAATTGATTTAAAATGTGCAACATTGTTATTTTGGATTATTTCCTATGAATCTATGTAGAAAATCATGCATATAAAAATGTCAATGTGATACTTTTAATTTCTTGCTAAAAAAACCTAAACCGCAATTTTATTATTGTAATAAGAAAAATAAATCATGATAGTTATACAGTTAAATTCAAATAGAAATTTACATTTTCACAATTTCTCCTCCTGGGAAGCAGCAGGTATGTAAAATTATTACATATTGTGTTTATGCTGCATGCACGTAAAGTTGAGGAGAAGCCCCTGAAAGTAAGCTCTTCGGGACCCAGATTTGATTGTCAGGCTGAATACCCTTGGAAAACAAACTGTCTTTGTCTGAACATATGAAAGGTACCAAAAGAGAGTGAAAACCAGTTTTACTTTTTTTTTTTTTTTTTGTTAACTTTTTGTTTTTGTAGGAGAACCCGCAGTGGAAGAAAAGATCACTTCCTCCATAGACACTTTATGGGTTTCGGATTCTGTAAACTCTGCCATGTAACTTGACCCCAAAGCTAATGAAATCCTGTTAGACTTTCCCTGTCCTCCTTCCTGATTCCACCTTTTCGATTGTCTCACCTTTTAAAAACTTGATTTGTATTTGTATATACGCGCCATCCTCCTGTCATCGTTGGGCTTTTACTCAGGCACTTTTCACCTCCATCCCTCTCCTTCCCTCATTTGGCAGCCAGTTAGGCTTTTTCCCCCGCCTTGAATAACACATTCCCTAGTTATTCAAGCTCAGTCATTAGCACCCTGTCCCCCTACTAAAATTATGAATGAAAAGCCTTGTTGTTCTTTACAAATAACTCAGGCTTCCTCAGTCAGTCAAATTCGAATGGAAGTGACTGCCAGACAAAGGGGCGGGGTGATGGACAGTCCTCACAGCAAGTCATCAATGCCCACAGGAAGTTTTTTAAGCCACAATATAGGTAGAGAGAGTTGGGCGTTCCCAGAGGACAAGCCTGCAGAAGGGGGCTGGGAGCAGGGGCGGGGTGTGGGGGGGTGCCCTTTGTGTCTGTTTGGATCTTAGGGAAAAAAATGTCCACAAGATGCAATAGACAACAACAGACAGAGTCCACTTTGCCCTAGCAAGAACGTAAAAATCCTTCCATGGAGACATCTACCTTGCAGTCATTCTGGTTTGAGCTGACACACGCAGACAAAAGTGAAGGCACCAACCATTTACTCCGTTTTGAATGCCGAGCGGTGCCAGAGTGGGTTACAGACTCGGAGCTGCACACCTCCCTGCTGAGAAGTTGCATTGTCTTGGGTCCCTTTTTCACAACAGGGGAAAAGGTAATTGACAGCCTGATTGTTTGGCTGCTGTTTTAAAATCCTGGAAGGCCCCGGTCACACGTTGTCAATAATAGCCCTCGGAGGTGCGGAGTGAAGAAGGACTGTTCAGGAAACAGTTTGAGCCCTTCAAGTGGACAGGCCTCAGTGACTTTTCTTGCACTCTGGCCGCCACAAGCAGCTCATTCAAAAATAACCTTAAAGTAATAAATCAAACTTGTTTCCTGAACTATACAAGGAACAGCTGGTTATTTTTCCTCACTTTTTTTTTTTTCCCAAAGACAAAAAAAAAAAGAGGATTTTTTTTTTTTTTTCCTACAGGAAATCAAGCATGTCAGAATTTGGCAAAGCAATATGGATGATTTAACAGCTAAACACTTCTCTTTTTAATGTTATGCTTTCATCGGTCTTTTTTATTTAGGCTTTTCAGTTTTGCATTCTGTTTGCTTCCATGAGTGTCCCTTATCTGTTCTCTCTCCTCACTTTGGAAAGGAAAACGAGTTTACTATCCTGTCAGAAGAGTTTCAGTGTAATTTCTAATGGATTGGTCAAGTCGCTGCACTTGTACAGCTAAAATTTGTTTTCTTTCACAGAGAGAGTTTGGATTTAGATCTATAGCTTCACATATTTGTTTCTCGTGAGATCCATATATTTTGGAGTTCTGATGACAAGGCAGCTTTTCTTCAGAGTGTTGATTTAGAAACCCCAAGCTAGTACATATGTCGTAACTGAAGTAGTCTGGTATTTTAAGAAAGTACATTTTGGACTTTTTCTGTCTCTTTGTGTCTCTGTGTGCATCTCCCTCATTGATTATGTTTGCCCTCTAGATTCTGGAAAAATCTTTCAACTTCTGAATGACTTTAAGAATAATTAGAAATTTGAATATAAGTAGGTAACGTAAAACAATTCCCATCTGTGATGATTACTATTTATCTTTATTTTATAGATGACTGATATTTTGAACAGATCCATTCTATATGGAGATGTTTTATGATCACTCAGAGTGTGCATGTCAGAGATTAGCTTTTCACAATTTGTGGACATTTAGAATTAAGAAAGAAATGTATTTTGAGGGTCTGTCGGATTGTGATGCACTACCTCTCTTTCATTTAATTTAAACATGATTAAACAGTCAAGATTAGATATAAAGATTATGTCAAACCTCCCAGTCATGCAATATTTTGACTGCTACCTAAAAATTTAAAAAAAGAATTTGTGGTCACAATTTAGCATCAGATGAGAGATTATAAATTATCTTTGGGATGTTGTCCTTTAATAAGTTTATTTTTCTCCTTCATTTTGTTAATGAGATTATTCATTTGTCATAAAACACTTGTAATAAAAGGTATGTTTATAGGAAGATAATAATGAAATTCAATTTATAGTAGAATTAAGTCACTATAGGCTTCTTTCCTATTTCTCTTCTTTTCTTCATCTACTTCTTTTTTTCTGTATTTCAAGTAAATGACAGTGCCTTAACAGCACAAATAAATCCGTCTCTGTGCTATAAGCTAGACCAACACACTTTACACCAGGCCTCAGCTGAAAGAAGGGTGAATGCAGCAGTGGGTGTGGTTTCCATATAAATGTTTCTTCCATATATGGTTGATATTCATACTGAACCTGTTTTGATGTAACATTTCTTTACTTTCAGCGTTTTAAGCTTCAAACATGTGCTACGTGACTGGATAGACTTCTCGAGAACTGTGTTAACATGTTTCCAAGAGCTGAATTCTAAGGTTAGTACCATGTCAGAAAACAATGTTCCTCGAATATCTGCACAATGGTTATATACACGATTGTATAAATGATTATATAGTACAATCCATAAAAAACGTGAATTATCGTATGACATTTAAAATGACACAAAATATCCAGTCCCGTAGATGACTCGTTTCCCCCTTGGTAAGTCACAGCCTTGCACTTCGCTAAGAGATGCTCAGTTGATGAGTTAAGTGGACTTTGAACCTGCCGGTGTCCCCCGCAGCCTCACCACCCCTCCCGCTGGCCCCAGCGGACTCTGGCCACAGTAGGGGCGAGATAGCGAGTGTGGACTGAAAGTGCTCTGTACAGACTTGCTCTCTAGCCTCCCGTTCAGCTGCCAGTCTCACAGCTTGCCCTGAGAATGGACTTCCTGTGCTGTCATTTACACTCAGTATCACACTAAGCACTCTTTGTCACTCAGCCTTTGAGAAAGAAGGGGGCGAGATAACAAATCTAGACTGCTTGTGTTGACTTTGTGGATAAAGTAAAGGGCTGGAGTCAAGAACCCAGGGTCTTATCCTAACTTGGTAACTGCCTTTCCTGTGACCTTGAGCCAGGCTTCTGACCTCTCCATGCCTCAGTTCTCATCTCTCAAGTGAGGAGCAGTAGGCTGGGTGCTTCTATTTTTCTCACAAAGGTGTGGCTATTGAAAATTTTTTGATATCCCCAAATCCCTTAGCAAAAGGGGAAAAAAATAAATCAGATAAAATGACCTTTTTCTGCTTTGGGTTGATGGAAAGGAAACCACAGCTGATTAATTACTCCCCACTCCTGGAAGGAATTCTCTCCATAATCCTCCATGTAGGGAATTTCCCTTCCTACCTTTGTCAGCCTGCCCTCAGCCTCTCCTTTTGAACTTTTGCTTTCTCTCTCTCTCTTTCTTTCCTTTCTTTCTTTTCTTTTCTTTTTTTTTTTTTTTTAAGATTTTTACTTATTTATTTGAGAGAGAGAGAGAGCATATGACTGAGCAGGGAGCCCCATGAGGGGCTTGATCCCAGGACCCCGAGACCATGACCTGAGCCGAAGGCAGACACTACCAACTGAGCCACCTAGGCACCCCTCTTTCGCTCTTTTTATCTTTCCCTTCCCCTCTTTCTTTTTATCCCTCTCTTTCCCTTTCCCTCCACCCCTGCAATGCTTTCTTTGTAGCAACCTGCTATGAGATCAAGGTGCCTAGGAAATGGCAAAGGGATACCTCTAGTAGGTTATGTCCAACGTGGGAGTTCAGAGACATAGAGGAAAACAAGGAGGGCACTTTGGGTTAACTGGATGGAGGGTAACAGCCAAGGTTAAAGAAGCTTCTGCAAATTTCCTGGGCTTACAAAGATAAACCTTCAGAGACAGTTACCAGGTGGCTAGATGGGTCTCTGGGATCTGTGACCACTTATTCTGAAGGTTCTCTTTGCAAAGAGGTGAGATTGGAATTGGATAAGGATAGCAACCTACAGTGAAATCCGGGGATTCTCTCAATGGGATGGGATGGCTGGACGGCCTCTTCTGGCTATATCTATGGCTACATCCTTTTTCTTACTCAGTTAAATTATGCAACTGAATGGAATATCACTTTGAATGGAAAGGGATTTGGTGCCCTAAATCAGTTGGAATTTGGGAAATAGTGTGAATTTGAAAAAAAAATTGCATTTTAATACATTCCACTTTTTTTTTTCTTAAAGTATTGCTTTTGTTTTATTTTCCTTTTGTGAAGAGGTCGGTAATATAAATTGTATACCAAAAATTAATTCACCTAGTATTCCTCCGGGTGTTTTAAGCAGGGCATTGCACATTCTGACTTGTGTTTATTTGTTTTTCCAGATCCACACGTTCATTCAGACATGTTTAGGTTTATTTCATTTGGAAGGCAGTGATATCATTTTGGTGTTGTATGCTTTGACCCTCTGTACACACATGGTTTCTATATGGCTTGACACTGTGTTTATTTGATATTTCCTCTTGAATCCACTGCATATCCACGGATATTTCATGCTATTTCACTACCTACAGAAAGGCCTTTTTTTAGTAGGACCCCATTAACAACAACAACAACAACAAAAACAAGCAAGTGAAGAACTCCTACATTTTTTTTTACTTGTTTTAATTAGGATATGAAAAGACACATACCAGTCTCTTTATAAACAGGATTTGAAGGGCTTATTCACTTTTTAAACTTAAAAAAAAAAATTTGTTTCACTTCATATAAAATGTATTACTTTCTAAAGTAAAACATTAATAAAGAAAATGTTTCAATACTGATTTAATAAAAACAGAGAAAATTTAGCAGTCACAAATCATATGTATTTTTAGAAGGGTTTTGCCAATCTTGATAACACGTCTAAAAATCTATGAAGAAAAGACAGTCCCTTTGTTTTTAGAAAAACACATTAAAAAAAAAATGGTTGGTGCTCCCTCTGCTGGTTTCCTGCAACAATTAGCTCGCCAACTTCAGAGTGTGAAAAGGCTGCAAAGGAAATTAAGATTCTTTGATCTTTAAACACGCTTTCTCCCTACAAGTTTTATCCTTGATTGAAAGCAAGTGTCAATATAGTTTGTGAAAAATAGAGTCTTTCCGGGACGCCTGGGTGGCTCAGTTGGTTAAGCAGCTGCCTTCGGCTCAGGTCATGATCCCAGCGTCCTGGGATCGAGTCCCACATCGGGCTCCTTGCTTGGCAGCGAGCCTGCTTCTCCCTCTGCCTCTGCCTGCCACTCTGTCTGCCTGTGCTCACTCTTGCTTCTCTCTCTATGACAAATAAATAAATAAAATCTTAAAAAAAAAATAGAGTCTTTCCTAACATCTAATAGTGATACTGTAGCTGGGCCAGATAATTATAACCCTTTTTAAATTTACTTTTATGAGTTTATTTATTTATTTAGTAATTTCTACAACCAATGTGGGACTCAAACTTACAACCCTGAGATCTAGAGTCTTCTGCTCTTCCTACTGAGCCAGCCAGGAACCCTTATAGTCCTTTTTTAAAATGAACTTTTCCTTTCTCATATCATACACTAGGACATAAAACAAACTATTCTTAATTTACTGGGGAGAGTATTAGTCATATAACTAACTCAGTAACTGAATCAAATAGTCAGTAGGCTATCTGAATGTCTTTATACTAGTAAGTAATACTGATTGGGGAGTGACATTATCATTGGACAATTATTCTTTTTTTATTAAATACCTTGTTATATCATTACTGTAATCTATATCTTCCTATATAAAAGACATTTGGAAATCCATTAATTTAATCAATATTGCTATCTGAAATACAACTATAGATTTTTAGAATTCCTGGAATTCATCAGTTGGTTTTCTGGGAATCCTGACTTTCATAGATCAGAGTATGTTGAGGCATATATATTATTCACTTATCAAATACTTATCAAAGTATTAAATCATTTCTAAATCTTTACTATATTCTTTATTATAATACTATATTCTGTGTCATAAATGTGTTGAATATGCAGATTCTGTCTACACATGTTCAACTTTTTCTATTAGCTGATGGCATATATGAAACCGACTCCCCTAGGGATATATGCATTTAATAGGGAGTCTGGAGTATCTATAAGCTTTTACAGGAAGTGTTTGTAATGTTAGGTTTCAGGGAGAGTGCTGCCAGTAAGACCGGGGAAAGGTTGCCTCTAGAAAATGGACAGGCCCGTGGGAATGGAACAGAGAATTAAGCAAGCTCCAAGCAATAGGCAATAAAAAACGGGGAGGTGCTGATCATCAGGGGAGATCAAGAGCTATATTTCCTTGATAGAAATACAATGCTTTCCTCTCAAAAAATCATCTTTGTCAGGGGTTATCTGGGAATGGTGGAGGAGAAATAGCAGGGTAGAAAGCCAGAGCTCATAAACCAACTTTACCCCTCCTCCATAAGCTGGAGAGTCAGATCATCCTAACACCCTAGGTAACGCCAGTAGAGATTTAGGCAAGTGACAGAGCTGGGGAGAGGCAGAGATCCAGCCTCAGTTACGGGAGTTTAGGAGGTTTCTAGACTCTGGAAAGAATGGGGAGAGCAATGAGTGTTGGAGATGAGGCTATATCCAGGGTGCACGAATTCCAGAACTGTATGGTGGAAGACCTGGGGTACAAGGCCATGAACCGAAGTCAGGACGAGACACAGTTCCTGCAGCTGGGCTCTGGGGTTGGGAGGATTCATGGCAGAATCCCTATTCTGGGTCATGGGATATGAGCTGTCAGGGTTGACACTGACCCCAATGTACCGCTATGTTCCTTCATCTTGAGTTTGCAGAGAGTTTGTACACAGGAGTGTGTGTTCAGTTAGGGCCTACAAGTCACACAGCTAACTGCCCCAAAGTGGAATTTTAGGAGATATTATTGGAAGGGGAGTCATGCACTTTGCCTCTCAGACCATGATATGTGGACTTATGTTTACTTAGCCTACTTATAAAGTCACTCTGCATTAAAGCTTAGGGAGTAAAAAGACCAGAACACCCCTTCTTCAACTTTTACATTTACCACCGGAACAATTTGCCATTGTTCTCATATCATGGTTTTCTCATTTTTTTTAACGTGTTCATTTTTAGTTCTATCTTTACAGATGATATCTTTTAAATTTCTTAAATGCAAGACTGCTTTTCACATATTTTGCATTTCCCTAAGTGCTTAACTTAATTTTCTACCCAGGTTATTCTAAATGACAGAGCTGTTAGGGGATGGTTGTTTTTTTGCTTGTTTGTTTTGTTTTGTTTTTTTTCCCAGTGTTGCTCTATAGAGCTCAACAATCCACATAATGGTGGGGGGAGGGAAGGAAGCTTAGATTTTACCCATTTGGCTTTTAAAAATTTTTTAAATATTTACTTATTTGACAGAGAGACACAACAAGAGAGGGAACACAAGCAGGGGGAGTGGGAGAGGGAGAAGGAGGCTTCCCACCGAGCAGGGAGCCCCATGCGGGCCTTGATCCCAGGAACCTGGGATCATGACCTGAGCTGAAGGCAGACACTTAATGACTGAGCCACCCAGGCACCCCTCTGTTTGGCTTTTGTATAGTATTTCTCATGAACAAAGAATTGCCTTAAGATTTTTCAGAAAACTATGAGGGTGTTCTGCTGATGATCAAATTGATACTTAGAAGCAACTGAACGTAGGGAACTTCTCATTGAAAGCTTACATGTCTAAGATGGGCTCTTTATGAACTAATTTCTTTATGAATAAATTCATTATGAACTTTTGGTCCTATATAAATCAACTAAAATATGTTTCTTTTTCTTGCTTTGTTCACAAAAGCTATTTTTTAAAGTTTATTTATTTATTTAAGTAATCTCTACCCCCAGTGCGGGGCTCAAACTCATGACCCTGAGATCAAGAGTTGCATGCTCTTCTAACTGAGCCAGCCAGGTGCCCCACAAGAGCTATTTTTTAAACAGTGTTTCTTATTGTTAGAAAGACTATTAGTCAAAAGTTTGCTCATAAACCTCACAGTCTAAGAGATGTAGTTTGTCAAGAGAAGACTTCCTCTGTATTCCCCAGGAGTTCCACATGGAATAGATTACGTATTTAGACGGATGCATGTTTTCCCCACCTTTTGGACGACAACAAGTCTGACACTAAGCAAGACATTAATCTAAATCAGGTTAGAAAGCACATAAGGGCTGGTGGATTTGTTTCAGGTCCTCTTTAACTTTCAAAGCTACCTTTTAGCTTTAACTACCTTATCTGAGAAAAAAAAAATTGGATCAGGAATCTTCTTCTCTGTTTCCATCTCCTTCTCATTAGAAGGACAGGAATCCTTTAGGAATACACTGTCAACAATAACCATTAGTCATATGTGGCTTTCGAGCCCTTGAAATGTGCTATAATGTACAACCAGATTTCAAAGACATAGTACGAAACAGGTGAAATATCTCATTTATATTTTTTATATTGACTATATGTTTAAATGATGATAGCTGGGTTAAAAAAAGCATTGTTAAAATTCATTTAACCTGTTTCTTTGTACTTTTTTCATTATTCAAAAAAGTTTTAGATAAAATGACTCACATTTCTATTGGAGAGAACTCCCTGGACCAAAAGTTCTTTGATTTTTTTTTTTGAAAGCAAGTGGATTCCTTTGAAAATCTGATAAAAGCTCAATCAATTGTAGAGATGATAGATACTGTCGGTTCTGCCACATCTAACATATGGGGTCCTAAGACTCACCCTGCCATGCAAAAATCGTACGATAGAAGCTACAGGGCTGTGATTGGAGCAAACACCCCCAAATGTCATCAGTGCTACATAAAGAAGATAGGAACATAATAAAAAGGTAGCACAGATTTATCCATGGTAAGTGGCGAAGAACTACATCAACTGCGATAAATCTGTCACTTTACCTCGAAAAATGTCTCCTCTGTGACCATGGGCATTCCTACAGTTGCTCCCGATGCATGCCCACCTGGTTCCCATGACTGCCGCCCTCTGTGCCAGAGGAAAACAACGCGGAGGGGAGGGGGGAGAGTGAGAGAAAGGGAAATAAAGAGAGAAAAAGAGCGGAGAACAAAAGAAAAGTACAAAATAGGCTGAGAGGGAAGAGGGGAAAAATGGAAGGAGGGGAGTAGGATCATGTGGCCAGTGGGCTGGGGTGGCAGCTTGTGAGCTCTTATTGCAAGGAGTTTCCCTGCGATGGGAAGGAAAGCTGGAAGAGCAGGTGTAGAAAGCGGCAGCAGTCCACGAAACAGCAGTCCACGAAACGCAACAACGGAACAACGAGGGAGCGCTCACAGTCGGCGAGAGGAGTGTGTGTGCTTGCGTTCCCTTGGTCTGTGCAGGGCTCCGTTCAGCCGGGTGCACTTTCTGTGTGGGCCTGTTGATGAAACTGGCAGGAGCCAAGGCAAAATTAGCATTATGCTAAAATTTCTCCTAATTTGTTAGTTACATTGGAATACATTGTCATTTTCAAAACAAGCATTATAGCAGAACTGACTGTGGGTACACACACTACGGTAGACTGTCACGCACAGCCCTTGTCGGCAACCTCCAGACTGGAGGACTGGCATAGCAGGTCAAGCGTTAGGAATCATCGCTGAAATGCCAGCATCAGGTTCTTTCATGGTGTTTCGGTCACAAGGGATTGTGGGATGGAGAGCCTGATGAGTGATTTGTGGAGCCCCGAGTGGACCACGGGGAATGAATGTGTTCTGGGCTGGATCCGTGAAGGCCCAGGAGGTATGTTGGATGTAAAGGGCAGAGAAGGTCAATTCCCTTTAGGTATCAGCCAAGAATGACTTACCTGCACAAGCCTTTTTTAGTCTATGCCAAAATTGTCCAGGAAGACAATTTGTGAGAAGGACTATCACATTTGTTTCCAGTGATAATACATGAATAATTGGTAAGGAAATTCCAACAGGTAGCGGAGAAACAGAGCAGAGGCTGTTTCAATTTTCTGCTTCTACTTATTCAAGGATTTAGTTGTAATTCATAGAATCTGGTTCCTGTGAATTCACAGAAATAGGCCTCAGTGTCTGTATAAGGGAAGTGACTGAAAGGATCTTTAAGTCACTGAGAAGAGTAAAGTGACTTAAAACTAAACCAAGCCATTGAAGGTGGCCCCCTGTTAAACATAATGATGATGCTGACGATGAGCTATTATCTATGGGGCTCTTAGTATATGCTGGGTACTGTACTACGTGTTTTATGTAGATTGTTTAATTTGATTACTCACAACATTTTGAGGTAGGTTTGTTGTTATCTCTTTTTACGGTTGGAAGTAACTCTGCCAACATCCCACTGGTAACAAGTAGTTAAGTTGGTACTTGAACACAGGCAGTCTAAAACCAAGGTTTGCATGGAAAACACCAGACTCTTTGGCCCTGTGAGTGGTATTGCTGGGACCTTTCATTGTCTATTGTTGTGTATTCTGGTACTATTTAAAGTTGCATAGTTAAATTCTATTATTTATTTACTTAAGTACAAAACATGGAGCCCAACACTGGGCTTGAACTCATGATCCTGAGATCAAGACCAGATCTGAGATCAAGACTGGGACACTCAACCAACTGAGCCACCCAGGCGCTCCTACTTATGTATTTTCTTAAAGTAGGAGAAAAAATACATACACAAAAGATTTAAGAGAGAAAGGCTACAAAAAAACAAATACAGTAAAAATGATTTTAAGAAGTGAAAATCAACTTCTAAATCCTATCTTCAGTGTTTTATAATACATGTGTTTGGATAGCATGACTTGAAAATGTTTTTTAAAAATTATATGTATTAACATATACTGTGTTATTTGCCCCAAGGGTATAGGTTTGTGAATCGTCAGGCTTACATACTTCACAACACTCACCATATCACATACCCTCCCCAATGTCCATAGCCCAATCACCTTCTCCACACCCACCCCCAACAACCCTCAGTTTGTTTTGTGAGATTAAGAGTCTCTTATGGTTTGTCTCCCTCTCAATCCCATCTTGTTTCCCTCAAACCCCCCACTCTGCCTTGCAAATTCCTCATATCAGGGAGATCATATGATAATTGTCTTTCTCTGATTGACTTATTTCTTTCAGTGTAATACCCTCTAGTTCCATCCACATAGTTGCAAATGGCAAGATTTCATTCTTTTGATGGCTGCATAGTATTCCATTGTATATATATACACCACATCTTCTTTATCCATTCATTTGTTGATAGACATCTCAGTTCTTTCCATAGTTTGGCTATTGTAGACATTGCTGCCATAAACATTCAGGTGCACGGGCACCTTTGGATCCCTACATTTGTATCTTTAGGGTAAATACCCAGTAGTTCTATTGCTGGGTCATAGGGTAGCTCTATTTTCAACTTTTTGAGGAATCTCCATGCTGTTTTCCAGAGTGCATGCACCAGCTTGCCTTCCCACCAACGGTATAGGAGGGTTCCCCTTTCTCTGCATCCTCTCCAACATCTGTTGTTTCCTGACTTGTTAATTTTAGCCATTCTGACTGATGTGAGATGATATCTCATTTGTGGTTTTGATTTGTATTTCCCTGATGCCAAGTGATATTGAACACTTTTTCATGTGTCTGTTGGCCATCTGGATGCCTTCTTTGGAGAAATGTCTGTTCATGTCTTCTGCCCATTTCTTGATTGGATTATTTTTTCTTTGGGTATTGAGTTTGTTAAGTTCTTTATAGATTTTGGATACTAGCCCTTTATCTGATATGTCGTTTGCAAATATCTTCTCCCATTCTGTCAGTTATCTTTTGGTTTTGTTGATTGTTTCCTTCAAAAACTTTTTTTTTTTAAAGATTTTATTTAGTTATTAGAGAGAGAATGAGAGAAAGAGAGAGAGCGCATGAATGGAGAAAGGTCAGTGGGAGAAGCAGACTCCCTGCTGAGCAGGGAGCCCAATGTGGGACTCAATCCCGGGACTCCAGGATCATGACCTGAGCTGAAGGTAGTCACTTAACCAACTGAGCCACCCAGGTGCCCCTGTGCAAAAGCTTTTGATCTTGAAGAAGTCCCGATAGTTCACTTTTGCCCTTGCTTCCCTTGCCTTTGGCAATGTTTCTAGGAAGAAGTTGCTGCAGCTGAGGTGGAAGAGGTTGTTGCCTAGGTTCTCTTCAAGGATTTTGATGGCTTCCTGTCTCACATTGAGGTCTTTCATCCATTTTGAGTCTATTTTTGTGTGTGGTGTAAGGAAATGGTCCAGTTTCATTTTTCTGCATGTGGCTGTACAGTTTACCCAACACCATTTGTTGAAGAGACTCTTTTTTCCACTAGACATTCTTTCCTGCTTTGTCGAAGATTAGTTGACTATAGAGTTGAGGGTCCATTTCTGGGCGCTCTATTCTGTTACATTGATCCGTGTGTCTGTTTTTATGCCAGTACCATACTGTCTTGATGATTACGGCTTTGTAATAAAGCTTAAAGTCTGGAATTGTGATGCCGCCAACTTTGGTTTTCTTTTTCAACATTCCTCTGGCTATTCGGGGTCTTTTCTGGTTCCATATAAATTTTAGGATTATTTGCTCAATTTTTTTTGAAAAAATTAATGGTATTTTGATAGGGATTGCATTAAATGTGTAGATTACTTTAGGTAGCATAGACATTTTCACAATATTTGTTAGTCCAATCCGTGAGCATGGAACGTTTTTCCATTTCTTTGTGTCTTCCTCAATTTCTTTCATGAGTACTTTATAGTTTTCTGAGTACAGATTCTTGCCTCTTTGTTTAGGTTTGTTCCTAGGTATCTTATGGTTTTGGGTGCAATTGTAAATGGGATCTACTCCTTAATTTCTCTTTCTTCTGTCTTGCTGTTGGTGTATAAAAATGCAACTGATTTCTGTGCATTAATTTTATATCCTGACACTTTACTGAATTCCTGTACAAGTTCTAGCAGATTTGGAGTGGAGTCTTTTGGGTTTTCCACATAAAGTATTATATCTTCTGCAAAGAGTGATAGTTTGACTTCTTTGCCGACTTGGATGCCTTTAATTTCTTTTTGTTGTCTGATTGCTGAGGCTAGGACTTCTAGTACTATGTTGAATAGCAGTGGTGATAATGGATATATCCCTGCTGTGTTCCTGACCTTAGGGGAAAGGCTCTCAGTTTTTCCCCAC
Source organism: Lutra lutra (assembly GCF_902655055.1). Lineage (NCBI taxonomy): Eukaryota > Metazoa > Chordata > Mammalia > Carnivora > Mustelidae > Lutra > Lutra lutra. The sequence goes on from NC_062280.1 coordinate 173,198,752, forward strand.
TGATAATGATATTTGCTGTGGGTTTTTCATAGATGGCTTTGATGATATTGAGGCATGTACCCTCTATCCCTATACTTTGAAGAATTTTGATCAAGAAAGGATGCTGTATTTTGTCAAATGCTTTTTCAGCATCTATTGAGAGTATCATATGGTTCTTGTTCTTTCTTTTATTGATATATTGTATCATATTGGTTGATTTGTGGCTGTTGAACCAACCTTGCAGCCCTGGAATAAATCCCACTTGGTCGTGGTGAATATCCTTTTAATGTACTGTTGGATCCTATTGGCTAGTATTTTGGTGAGAATTTTTGCATCTGTGTTCATCAAGGATATTGGTGTGTAATTCTCTTTTTTGCTGGGGTCTTTGTCTGGTTTTGGGATCAAGGTAATGCTGGCCTCATAACATGAGTTTGGAGGTTTTTCCTTCCATTTCTATTTTTTTGGAACAGTTTCAGAAGAATAGGTATTAATTCCTTTTTAAGTGGTTGGTAGAATTCCTCTGGGAAGCCGTCTGGCTCTGGGCTATTGTTTATTGGGAGATTTTTGATGACTGCTTCAATCTCCTTACTGGTTATGGGTCTGTTCAGATTTTCTATGTCTTCCTGGTTCAGTTGTGGTAGTTTATGTGTCTCTAGGAATGCATCCAATTCTTCCAGATTGTCAAATTTGCTGGCAGAGAGTTGCTCATAATATGTTCTTATAATTGTTTGTATTTCTTTGGTGTTGGTTGTGATCTCTCCTCTTTCATTCATGATTTTATTTATTTGGGTCCTTTCTCTTTTCTTTTTGATAAGTCAGGCCAGGGGTTTATCAATCTTATCGATTCTTTCAAAGAACCTGTTCCTAGTTTCGTTGATCTGTTCTACTGTTCTTTTGATTTCTATTTCATTGATTCTGCTATGATCTTTATGATTTCTCCTCTCCTTCTGGGTTTAGGCTTTCTTTGTTGTTCTTTCTCTAGCTCCTTTAGGTGTAGGGTTAGATTGTGTACTTGAGACCCTTCTTGTTTCTGAGAAAGGCTTGTATCCCTATATATTTTCCTCTCAGGACTACCTTTGCTGTGTCCCCAGATTTTGAACAGTTGTGTTTTCATTTTCATTTGTTTCCATGCATTTTTTCAATTCTTTTTTAATTTCCTGGTTGACCCATTCATTCTTTAGTAGGATGCTCTTTAGCCTCCATGTATTTGAGTTCTTTCCAACTTTCCTCTTGTGATTGAGTTCTAGCTTCAGAGTATAGTCTTCTGAAAATATGCAGGGAATGATCCCAATCTTTTGGTACCAGTTGAGACATGATTTGTGGCCCAGGATGTGATCTATTCTGAAGAATGTTCCATGTTCACTAGAGAAGAATGTGTATTCTGTTGCTTTGGGATGGAATGTTCTGAATATATCTGTGATGTCCATCTGGTCCAGTGTGTCATTTAAGGCCTTTATTTTCTTGTTGATCTTTTGCTTGGATGATCTGTCCATTTCAGTGAGGGGGGTGTTAAAGTATCCTACTATTATTGTATAATGTGTTTCTTTGATTTTGTTATTAATTGGTTTATATAGTTGGCTGCTCCCATGTTAGGGGCATAGATATTTAAAATTGTTAGATCTTCTTGTTGGACAGACCCTTTGAGTATCATATAGTGTCCTTCCTCATCTCTTATTATAGTCTTTGGCTTAAAATCTAATTGATATGTTATAAGGATTGCCACCCCCAGATTTCTTTTGATGCCCTTTAGCATGGTAAATTGTTTTCCACCCTCCTCACTTTAAATCTGGAGGTGTCTTTGGGTCTAAAAGTGAGTTTCTCATAGACAGCATATTGATGGGTTTTGTTTTTTTATTCATTCTGATACCCTGTGTCTTTTGATTGGGGCATTTAGCCCATTTACATTCAGGGTAACTATTGAAAGATATGAATTTAGTGCCAGTGTATTGCCTATAAGGTGACTTTTACTGTATATTATCTCTGTTCCTTTCCGGTCTACTACTTTTAGGACCTCTCTTTGCTTAGAGGACCTCTTTCGATATTTCCTGTAGGGCTGGTTTGGTGTTTGCAAATTCATTCATTTATTTATTTATTTATTTATTTATTTATTTATTTTGGTCCTGGAAGCTTGTTCTCTCTCCTTCTATTTTCAATGATAACCTAGCTGGATATAGTATTTTTGGCTGCATGTTTTTCTCATTTAGTGCTCTGAATATATCATGCCAGTTCTTTCTGGTCTGCCAGGTCTCTGTGGATAAGTCTGCTACCAACCTAATATTTCTACCATTGTATGTTACAGACTTCTTGTCCCGAGCTGCTTTCAGGATTTTCTCTTTGTCACTAAGACTTGTAAATTTTACTATTAGATGACGGGGTGTGGATCTATTTTTACTGATTTTGAGGGGTGTTCTCTGTGCCTCCTGGATTTTGATGCTTGTTCCCTTTACCATATTAGGGAAATTCTCTACCATAATTCATTTCAATATACCTTCTGCCCCCTCTCTCTTTCTTCTTCTCCTGGAATCCCAATTATTCTAATATTGTTTCATATTATGCTATTACTGATCTCTTGAATTCTCCCTTCATGGTCCAGTAGTTATTTGTTTCTCTTTTGCTCAGCTTCTTTATTCTCCATCATTTGGTCTTCTATATCACTAATTCTCTCTTCTGCCTCATTTATCCTAGGGGTAAGAGTCTCCATTTTTTATTGCACCTCATTAATAGCTCTTTTGATTTCAACTTGGTTAGATTTTAGTTCTTTTATTTCTCCAGAAATTATATCTCTAATATCATCCATGCCTTTTTTGAGCCCAACTAGCACCTTGAGAATCATCATTCTGAACTCTAGTTTTGACATATTACCAATGTCCATCTTGATTATGTTCCTAGCCATCAGTAATGCCTCTTATTTTTTTTTGTGTGTGGTGAGCTTTTGTGCCTTCTCATTTTATCCAGGTAAGACTATATGAACAAGAGAATAAAGTACTAAAAGAGTGGAAAGACCCCAGAAAATTGTATGCTAACCAAATCAGAAGAGATCCAAAACCCATTGGAGAAAAAAGGGGGAAAAAGAAATAAAAATAAAAAAATAATAATATATTAGACTGACAAATAGAACAGGGCCACCCACTTGATTTTGGGTGTATTTTGGTCTCTTAGAAGAAACTACCTCCCAAAATTTTAAGGAAAGAAAAAAATTATATGCATATAAAAATAAGGGTAAACATGATGAAGGGATGGCATATGACTGTAAAGATGAAAATTTAAAAAAATTCTAAAAAAGGAATTGATAAGATAAGTTGGTTGGAGAAAGGAAAAAAAGAGTGAGAATGTGCTCAGGCTGGAGACTAGAACAAAGTCATGTACTAGATTAGGGTATATTTCAATCTATCAGAAGAAATTATATCCCAAAATTTTTTAGAAAAAAAAAAAACCTGTATGTATACAAAAAATAAGGTTAAATACAATGAAGGGATACAATATGACTATAATAATGAAGGTTCAAAAAGATTTTTTTAAGAATGGTATTGTTAAGATAAACTAGTTAAAAAATGTTAAAAGAGGAAAGAGGAAAAGTTAAAAAAATAGAATAAGAAAAAAATAAAGTAAAAAAAAATTGATTTTGCAAGACTAAAGGATCATGGGGAAAAAGCCATGAATTCTATGCATTCCTTTCCCCTAGCTCTGGAGTTCCAGTGTTCTCCTTGATCGCTGAGCTTGGTCTTGGCTGGATGTTCTTGCTGATCTTCTGCAGGAGGGGCCTTTGCAGTGATTCTCAAATCACTTTGCCCGAGGCGGAATTGCACCACCCTTGCCAGAGGCCAGGCTAAGTAATCTGCTTGGTTTCACTCTCAGAGCTTTTGTTCCCTGAATGCTTTCCACAGAGCTTTGGAGAATGGGAATGAAAATGTTGGCCTCCCAATCTCCCGCCCCATAAGAGCAGAGAGCTCAGGGCCCCACTCCTCAGTGCACCCTCAGAGAAAAGCAGTTAATTCCTCCTCTCTCCCTAGTCTCTGGCCACACTCTAGGCTCACCTGGCCTGTGACCAAGCATTTCTATCTCTGGCACACGGCCCTGTTTGGAGTCTCCAAACCCAGCTGATACCTGCCACACAGCTCCTCACAGAGCAGGAAGGTGAGTCTCCCCAGATCTGCTGTTTTTTGGGGTCCCTTCTTGAAGAGCAGTGGCCCGACTGTGCCTTGGATCATGGTTTACAGTCACCCCCATCTGAAAGCTCACTCTTCAGCTCTGTCTCTGTAGTCAGCTTCCCCGCTCCAATACCTGGCAGCCCTGCCACACTCAGACACCCCCTATCTTTCTGTGACCCCACAGGACCTGAGACCACACTGTCCCTGCAAGGGCTCCACCCCTGCTTAGTCTCTGGAGTGACGTCCCTCAGTGGAGCAAACTTCTAAAAGTTCCGATTTTGTGCTCTGCTGCTCCGCTCCTTGCTGGGCTCTGGTCCCTCCGCTTGCAGTCTTTCTTCCCGTTGCTTTGGATTCACTTCTCTGAATGTCCTACCTTTCAGAAAGTGATCTATTTTCTGTTCCTAGAATTGCTGTTCTTCTTCTCTTCTATCTCCTGTTGAGTTTGTAAGTGTTCGGTATGGTTTGATACCTATCTAGCTGAACTCCTCGGATCTGATATCATTTCAGTCTGCTACTCCTCCACCATCTTGCCTCTCCTCCTCAAAAATGTTTTGATTTTTATACACGTGTGAAGGAGGCTGTCAATCCATGTGTAGGCTCATCAGGGAGTTCCTTTTGCCATCAAATGCACAAAGGATTTCCAATCATAAATATGGCATCAGTAGGAGTATAATCAATTTTAAATTTCTGTTCAGCTTTACAGAAGAAATATTTAATATTAGACTATTAAAATGTTAACAAATGTCTTTCATTATTTTTCAGAAATGGGGAAATTAATAATTTTTCATATGTCTAGTTAAATTTTCTTGTGTGTCTGATAAAAGGGTGTTATGCTGCACCAAAGGTAATACATTACTCTAAATTCTAAGTTATGTGTTTGTTAAAATCATTTTCTGTTTGTTATCTTGCTCTAGATTCTAACTTATGAGAAGTGTATGCTGAGATATATCATATTTAAGCTAAGTCTATTTTTTTAAAGATTTTATTTTTAAAGAATCTCTACACCCAACATGGGGCTCAGACTCACAACCCCAAGATCAAAAGTTGCATGTTCTACTCATTGAGCCAACCAGTCACCCTTAAGCTAAATCTATTTTTAAGTGAAACTTTTTTCCTGCAAGAAGCCATGGGTAATGCCTCATTTTATTAATAACATTGACTAATATTAATAAATTAATTAATATGTTATTAATTAATAGTAGTTTTATGAGTCTTTTATTTTTCCAGATAATTGGCTCTTGTTAGTGGATTAACAATGGGAGCTTTTAGAAATGAGAGTAGAAAACCATCCCTCTTTTCTTCCTTTGTGAATCCTTAGTTTGAGATGTTGTTGCATGACTGGGGCATATCATTTCACAACTTTCTTCTCTGTTCTCTGCTGTGTGAGAGGAAAAAGGAGTGTTTGTTGGCAAATGAGACTTCTTTTTTTTTTTAAGATTTTATTTATTTATTTGACAGACAGAGATGACAAGCAGGCAGAGAGGCAGGCAGAAAGAGAGAGGGGAGAAGCAGGCTCCCCGCTGAGCAGAGAGCCCGATGTGGGGCTCGATCCCAGGACCCCGGGATCATGACCCGAGCCGAAGGCAGAGGCTTTAACCCACTGAGCCACCCAGGCGCCCCCAAATGAAACTTCTTAAGGAACTCTCTTATGGCTGCTGTTGTTGTTGAAGAATTCCAGTAGAAGCACATTTCCTCCTATTATTGGAGGATAGGTAGCCAGCAAAGTGCACCTCCCTCCTCAGATTTCCTCAGAGAAGAGCTGTGGACCTGGTTTGCTCTCTGCATCACCTTGTTGCTTTACCTGGCTCCCCACACGTTCTTGGCTGCTCTTCCCAGAAAGATGGTGTGTCTGAGACTGCTCAGGGGAAGCTGTTTGGTGCAGCTGCTCTCCCCTCCAGTCCTGGCCCCTGTTCAGCTCCCCCGAAGGGCATATTCATAAATGGCTTCTCAAGTGGTGTAACTTGTGCACTTCTGCCAGCAGCCTGGGCCAGGGGCCAATGGAGAGAAAGGAGGGGGGCATCTCCTACACCACCTCAGAGATACCTTCCTGCCCTGAGGGCCTAAAGAGAACCTAGCTCATCTTAGAGCATTATGGATGAAAAATAAAGATGGGCAAGTGAGAGCTAATCTTTAGTAAAGGAACACACTTTTCTGAAAAATATGATACTAGTAATTTGTGATAAAGGGTTGAGTTCTAGTGAAATAAAGTTGATGCCCATGTATTGGTGATGTCAGATAGTGGGTGTTAGGTTGGCAGTTTCCCTCAAGTCTGGGAAAGTGCTAGCATTACCTTCAGAGTCTGTCATTTTTTCAGTCCTGATTCAGAATTGAGGCATTTCTTGGCTGCCCTGGCATTAACATTTAGCTTGTCCAGGGGACCAGGAAAATGGTGCATTATTAAACTCTTTCATTGACAAGAGAGAACGAGCTGATAATTGTATTGGAGGACTGATTTTCATCTCTGACCTTCATCCTGATCCCCTTTCTGTCCTTTCTGCTTTCCCACAGTCTCCAGTCTTTGGTCACCCTTAAGGTGAGTGCCCTGGGCCACGGGCAGACAGCGAGCAACACATGGAGTATGACAGGGTGAAGCCCCATGAATCCTGGCATGCGTTCTTGCAAGGCAACTAGCCCCCATAACAACCAGCTAGGGAGGGGATTGGGGGTTCTGTTTGGTGAGGTCATCAAAAAGACATGGCCACTGGTTGATCCAAGAGTGGGACCTACCTGGGCTCTCAGAGGCTCCCCCCCCCATCCTTGAAATATAGGTTCTGCTTGCCTTTCCCGCTCCCAAAGGCTGCTCCAAGGACCTGACCTTGAGATAATGATTTGGTGTTGAGAACACCTGCACAGTATACGTGATCTAGTTAAGGTCTCTGTACAAGCTTTGGGAAATTTGGTGGGCAGGTGCAGGAATCACCTCATCTTGCTGCTCACCAAGACATGTTTTGGATGAAAGTTCCCTTTGCTTATTAAAACTGCCACCTACCAACCCAAGAGGCCTGTCCCTTTCTTGGGTCTCTCCCTGTCTTCTGCATTCAGGAACCGGTTTCAGATTTCACCCAGGAAGCCTCAGAGGAGCTTATACTTTCTTCAATATCTGAAAAATGAGTTGTCCATGCCATCTCTTGGAAACAAATTTTCAAAATGCAGTAACAATTCTGGCACCATTCTCTTACCACCCCAGAGGACTGGAATGGATAGATGAGGGGAAAAAGAGTTTTCCAGGTCAACCTCTGTGTACATTAGGGGAAATCAAAAGTTGATGTGCTAATTCAAAGTCACCAGGCATATGTATCAAGGCATATGATATAGAAGAAGGTAATGTGTCTTTAGTACTGATTAAATATTTCATCCTGTATCTTAACTGTTAAAGTTCTCAGAGGAAGCAGAGGACTGTGAGCTTCTGAGGCTCGATGTGATAAGGCTCTACACTGTGGCAAATGCTGCCTGTAGCAAGACTCCTGGTGCTTTCTCCTGTTCCTGGATAGTGCCGGTATATCCTGGAAGAACGCCAGGAAGCTTGCCCAGCTGTAGGTTATTCCCTTTCTAGCGGGCAATGGGAGGCCAATGATGTTCTGAGGCCAACCCAAAGTCTAGGAACTTTTTAGAGTACTGTAAAAGGAAACTTTGTTTTTATCCTCTATTCTCAATACTTCCAATACCAGCTGTGTGAATTTTTCCCACACCAAGCAATTCTCCAATTCTCAGTGGACACTGGTTGAGTGTCCTATAAATTTAACTCAATTCTCAGATGACCAGGCGATAGCCTCAGGTCCCACAGGTCGTGGGCTCAGTCCCACAAGACTGTCCTCACTTCAGATGCAAATTGCTACCTGTCCTTCTGTCCAAATGGCATTTGCCCCCACCTTTGATAATTTGTTAGAATGGCTCACAGTACCTGGGGATATATTTACTCACATTTACTGATTTAGTAGCAAATGATACAACTCAGAAACAACCATATGGGAGAGATGCACAGGGCAAGGTGTGGATGGGGGAAAGTCCATGGGCTTTCCATGCCCTTTGAGGGTGGCTACCCTTCCAGTTCCTCCATATTCACGAAACCTGAAGCTTATCAAATCCTGTTGTTCAAGAGTTTTGATAGAGCTAAATCTCCCCTCATCCTCACTCATTCTCTCTTTCCCTTTCTCACTCAATATATAAAATCTTAAAAGAAAAGAAAATACCTGAAGATCTAATAGGAATAGGACTGATTTGGTTCCTCTAGGAAGTTCCGTGGAAATTGAACCTCAAGTCTAGAAAAATAAATGAATTGCATCATTCAACAATGGCCTCGAAATAACTCATCCCACTTGAGTGGCTAGGAGACCCAGCACTGCTTACTATGTAGATTGACTTATTTTGCTGGGGTTGCCATAGCAAAATATGACAGACAGGGGGGTTAAACAACAGCCATTTATTTCTTACAGTTCTGGAAGCTGAAAGTCAAGATCAAGGTGTTGGCAAGTTTGTTACCTCTGAGGCCTCTCTCCTTGACTTGCAGATGATTGCCTTCTTGCTCTGTCCTCATGCAATCTTTCTTCTGAGCATGTGCATGTGCATTTCTGGGGCTCTCTGTGTGTCCCAATCTCCTCTTCTTAACATGTTACCCGTCAGATTGGATTAGGGCCAATCCTGATGGTCTCACTTTAATTTAATTACCTCTTTAAAAGCTCTCTTTCCGAATTTGGTCACATTCTCAAGCACTGGGGTTTAGAACTTCACTATATGAATTTGTGGGGGACACAATTCAGCCCATAACAGAATACTTTCCCTTTGTTCCTCCTTTAGAACACCCAGGCAGTAGTTGACTTTGGCTCCAGCCTCTTCTTTTGAAAGGCAGGGTGGTGTTCTTGGAAGGTGCATGAATTATGAAATTCTATGGTCAATGGTGTGAATCTTGATTGGATCACTTACTCCTTTTTTCTCTTTGGGCTCTCTGGGCCTCAGTTTCCCCATTTGTAAAACCTGTGTATTATTTACATGGGGATTAGATAACTTTTGTAAAGGGCGTGGGACAACAATGTAGGCAGTAAGTTTAATTTCACATCTGTCTCTTAAAGGGTAGGTAAATGTTTCTGTTACTTTGAAGAGGAGATATTCTCCCTTGGCTTTACTAGTGAGAATTCAATACATTTCTCCAAAGGAAAGAACGTGAAAAAGGAAGTAGTTGGAAGCACTGAAATACAATTTTTAGGTATACCATGGATTACTTAGGCTTTTGTGGGTACTTGGGGTTCATAATTATTTTGAGAACCCTGTATTTTAGGGAAATAGCATTCAGTTTGGAAATAAAAAATACAGTACCAAGAGCTACTGTTTTGGGCAGGAGATATAAAAGTTGGGTAGGGAATTAAGGACCTCACTAAAAGTTTGCTGAATAAACCAATACAGAAAAACCATTGCTAGGATGGACCCAGCAGATCAGGGGTTTGAGGAATAACTACAGCTTAGTGGATTTCAGAGAAAACCACATTCGAGCCCACAAAACGACTCTCAACTTGAACCTATTGGTGGCTTTGGAGCTTGTGATACATTGCTAAGCAGGGTGTTTGCTGCAATCCCAGGTCTCTAGAATTTTTTAACTGAGTAAGGCCTGGAAAGGTAGGATCTGGACAGCGGTCTGCCATTAGAAGACAATTAGGCAGCATTTTCTGAGCATAGTTATTTTTCTGACACTTTGCCCATTTATCTCATTGTAGAAATGATAGACTGGAAAATATATAACTTATAGTTTATCACCATGTTACTTTGACTCCAAGATCACTTCTAAAAAACATTTCTGATGACCCTTTTAAATTTTTAATTTTTTTTTTTTTTTGCTATCGTAATTATTTATAGTGGAGCTGCTTGAAGAAAGAATAAAGGAATAAAGTTAAATACAGAACTCCAACACACTATCAACTGGTAATTTTCCACTACTTAAGAGAAAATGTCACTTTTCTCCCAAACAACCCAATCCTTACTCTTATCACCAATGTACATAACATGATTGATATTGCGTATCTGCTACATAAACATTGCTTTAATATTTTTCATTACTTTTGCCCAAATGACCCTGAGTAAATGTAGTCTCTGGCACAAGGTGCTAGAGTCATGGCACTGATTCAAAGCCAGTGGCTTTATTGCACAACATGGAACTCTGAGAACTTTGACATAGCTAGATTTTTTTTTTCTTAAAAAATATTTATTGGCGATTTCACCTTTATTATCCATGAAGCTCTGTTGCCCAGTAATCAAACATGAAAGGCTAAAGGGGACCAAACAAACGGACAGTTTAATAGGGTGATGATAAAAAAATACATGTGGGTTAAAGCCTCTGCCTTTGGCTCATGTCATGATCCCAGGGTACTGGGATTGAGCCCCGCATCGGGCTCTCTGCTCAGTGGGGAGCCTGCTTCCCCCCTCTCTCTGCCTGCCTCTCTGCCTACTTGGGATCTCTGTCTGTCAGATAAATAAATAAGATTAAAAAAAAATACATGTGAATAGTGCCCTGTAGTTGGCAAATTATTCTCACGCGCGCACACACGCATACACACACACCCCTTTCCTTTTTGATAGTAATAGGAATTTATTTTAGCAAGAATAAAGCTTGCCTTCTTGCAAAAAGAGGGAAATGTGATTCTCTCATCTTTCTACAAAGGTCCTCATATTCACTGATATCAGTGTTTGGAGACAAGTTTTTAAACCTTCTGAGTCACAGTTGTATTCTTATTCAGTGAAGTCCAGCTCTCTGCACTGTTTGGACTGAGTCAAGAAAATTTTAAGGACATTTAGATTTCTATGTGATACCACACAGGGCTGGAGTACACAATTTTTTGTTGTTGTTGTTATGGTAAAAAATCAAGTGGAGGAAAGAAACTGTCTTGACACAATCTTTAACAGTTCTATTTCCAAATAACCATGATTTCACCTTCTCCATGTCAAAAAGACCTAAGGGTATACATCAAATGATTCTAGCTCACACAAACCACTTGTTGGAATTTCTCTGTGCCTACAAAATTTTTTGTTACAATTTTTTAAAGAATTAATCTTTTAAATAAAAACTTCACAGATTATTCAAAGACACTTTTCAAGTATTGATCCATACTGTTCATGATGCAATCAAAAATATTTTAAACCCACACTAACAGTATTTTAATGCATTTTGTTTATTTTTTAACTAAAAACAATTTTTTTGAGTAAACTCTAGGCCCAACGGGAGGCTTGAGCTAAAGCCCCCCAGATCAAGAGTCCCATGCTCTAGGGATTGAGCCGGGCAAGTGCTCCACGCTAATGGTATTTTAAACAGACCGGGCACAGAGCTTCAGGATTGGGACGCTAAGGACAATTCTAGACAATGTGGTAAATAATCGCTGGTTGTTTTCTCTTCCCCCTCCTCATCGTCATCCTCTTCATTTATTGTTCCAAGTCCTGCTGAGCAGAATTCTTCAACGGAAGCTTTCAGCCTATAAAAACATCCCCCAATCTTCTTAAAATCCAAGTAGTCCAGTTTTCTTCAAGTATGGGGGCAGAACTGCGTATGACAAATTTAATTAGAAAAACTGAGAAAGCAGTTGCATGAGAAGCGAAGTATGAGTGGCAGAGTGGAACTGGAATCGTGTGAGTGAGGAGTCCCAAAGCCGGACTCCTCCATCTCACCTGGCCACTGTCTACCCCCTTTCCCCCGGCCTTGGTTTTTACATCTGTAAAATGGAGATGCAATACTTTGTTCTGCTTGCTTTATAGCGTAGGTACTTCTAGGATTAGATAGAGATGGTGCATGTGAAATGCTTTAGATAATTCCACATCGCCTCCTATAACTATATGAGGGGTTGTTATTATGTTTTGAACAGAGGTTAAAACTTGGCGGACTTGTTTAGGAAACCTAAATCCAAGTTTCCGTTCTTCCACTTACTAGAGAGGAGGGCTTGAGCGTATTAGTGGGTCTTTCCTATGCCTCTGAAAAAGGGGTAAAAATATCTACTTCTCATCTATAATGTAATAAAGTCTGTATAAAATCCAAAGTAATCCAGTTTTCTTCCTGTATAGAAGATTGTCAGAAACATCGTCAAAAATATGATTAGATAAAGCGAGAAAGGATTTGTGTCAGAGGAGATGCACAAGTTGCTAGAATTTTTTAAACAGTAAAAACAGTAAACTGTAAAGCTTCTTGCAAATCTTAAGTCCACTTGCTGACAGTGTCTACATTTTTCTATAGGATGAACTAGCAGTGAGATTGGGCTTGAAACAACACTGACTGTACCTGAGAATGAGCAGATGTCCATAGTCCTTAACAAGGGACAGGACACAAAGCCCTCCTAACTGGGAGCTCACCAACTCGCTTTGATTCTGCTACTGGGATCCTCTGTTGAAAAGGATTGTTGAAATCCTTTTCTGTTGAAAGCTGGGCAGAAAGATCTAAGATTTCTTTTTATGAAAGTGTCAAATCCAGCTCGTTAAGAGATGATTTAGAAAACAAAGAACATACACATGGACATTTCTTCTTCTTTCTCCCTTCCTTCCTTCCTTCCCTTCCCTTCCCTTCCTTCCTTTCTTTCTTTCTTTCTTTCTTTCTTTCTTTCTTTCTTTCTTTCTTTCTTTCTCTTTTCTCCTCTTCCTTCCTTCCTTCTTTCCTTTCTTTCTTTTTCTTTTCTTTCTTTCTTTCTTTTTTACTAAAACAAAGTTTAAGAGTATGAATCACAGTAACTTACAGGCAATAGAATATGCAGTAACTTATAGGAAATAGAATATGCAGTTTTGATAATTTCTAAATCTAATTATCAGGATGTCATTGCTAATATCTCATATTGATTTTTGGTATTAGTACATCATTGATAATATTGCTTCTGATAGGGGCACATTCAAAGAGAATGTACATCAGATGCATTGGAACGTTTGCACCAATTTCGTACAGTTACAAAAGCTCCAGTGCTTTTCTGGCTGTTTAGTTTTCTGCAGAAAGTAGTTCTCAAAGCTCTCCAGTTCTATAATCTTCCTACTTCAGTTCTTTAAATGAACTTCGCTGCCAGCGACCAGCCTATTTGGCTTTTGGTATGTTTTAATAAATGTGCTGTTTGGCAATAGAAAGCAGGCAAAGAGTCAGAAGACCGGCAACCAGATAGCCTTTTATGGTTATGAAAATATTACTGCTGTTGCCTTTTTTCCCTTTTTCTCTCTCTGTGCTGCTTCTGAGAAAAATCACTGAAGTGAGAGCAGAATTACCAAGAACCCGAAAGATGCAAGTAAGTCCTGTCCCTGTAGCTCAGTGTAGAAGAGGACATGAGGTATCTGGGGAGCTAGTCATAAATCCAGCCAATGCATAGTGCTAGGTGCACATGCAAGGTGCCCAGCAGTGGAGGACCCCAAGTGAGGCTCTTTGTTACCTCTTCTGGAAGATTAACGTGTTACAGTTCAGCAGTTATAATGACTGGAGAAGAACAAATACTTCTTTTTCCCTTGTATTGAGCTCCTTCAAGAAGAATGACGTACATGAACGAACGAATGAATGAATGAATAAATGAATAAAGACCAATGCCAGACAACATTGATACATCTGGCAGGAAAAGATACTTTCAAACCAGTTACTAGTTAAGGACGCTTTTTTTTTTTTTTTGCCATTAAAATTCTTCAATAACCACTGCTCCATCTAAGTTTGTGATTTATTTGGAGTAAATTTTTTTTAAAAGATTTTATTTATTTGACAGAGATCACAAGTAGGCAGAGAGGCAGGCAGAGAGAGAGGAGAAAGCAGGCTCCCTGTTGAGCAGAGAGCCCGATGTGCGGCTCGATCCCAGGACACTCAGATCATGACCTGAACTGAAGGCAGAGGCTTTAACCCACTGAGCCACCCAGGCACCCCTTGGAGCAAATTTTTATATAAGTTGTGAAATTTACATCAAATTTTATTTTTTAACAATTTGTGTCCAATTGTTCCATTACCATTTGTTGAAAAGGCTATATACATAGCCTTCACTGAGTTTCTTCATGAGTAGAAGTAGAACTCAGTGTTCCACTTTAATGTGCATATTTTCTTTTTTTCCTTCAATGCAGGAATTTTTTTCCTATTATGCCTTTGAGTGTTTTTCATATTCTATTTGTTGATTTTAGGCAGTTAGATCCTTCAATGTGGAGGTTGCCTGGCTAGTATCCTTTCACTCCTTTACTAAATCTGTCCCAGAGAGCAATAAATAATGCATCTGAGCTCTGTGTTTTCCATGAATAACTTAAATCTGCTTGGCTTGATTTCAACTCTTGTTCTTGTGGAGAATATAAATCCTAGGGAAGCAAGAACCAGGAAGCAGGTAACTTTAACTTTCTGTGCACTAATTCTTACTGGATCAGAGAATCCTCCCCTCCAAATCGGGAAGACTACAACTCTCATCAGTACGGCCTATGCCTGACTAAAGAAGTCTGACTAATTTTAGTTTTCAGTTAGCAGGTGCATTTGGCTGTCACTCTAAATTGTGTCTTCTGGCTTGGCCTTTATCAACCATAAAGGTGATTATTTTGGTTGTCCAGAAGCTGAAATGTCTTCTTTTTCAATTTCTAAATAATCTCAGCAGGAAAGTGGGGTGCTGTTTATGAGCCCTTTGAAACCTTTAGCATTTCGTGTATAGGTCAGAAATATTGCATGACATGACAAACAATAGAATTTGGAGGTGAAAATTGCACAGGAAGAAGCTTTAGGTATGGCTTTGAACATCTGCTTTTTTTTTTTTCTTAAAGATTTATTTATTCATTTTTGAGAGAGAGAGAGAGAGTGAGAAAGTGCAAGTAGGAACAGGGGCAGAGGGAGAGAATCTTAAGCAGACTCCCCTCTGAGTGGGGAGCCTGATAAAGGCTCAGTCCCATGACCCATGAGATCAAGACCTGAGCTGAAGTCACTAGTCAGATGCTCAACTGAGCCATGCAGGTGTTCCAACTTTTTTTTTTTTAAGGTTTTATTTTTAAGTAAACTCTGCACTCAACGTGGGGCTCAAACTCACAACCCCAAGATCAAGAGTTGCATGCTTCACCAACTGAGTCAGCCACACACCCCTGGACATTTGATTTTAGTGTGTGTATAGATTGTTTTGACCTTGACACTTCATAGTTTATATTATACTATCTTTCTAATGCTACTGTTTTTAGATGCATGGTATTTGACTGTGGTCTGTGTCTTAATAAGCTTGAGCTATTACAACAAAATACCACAGACTAGGGGGGTTAAACAACAGACATTTATTTTTCACAATTCTGGTGGGTGGGAAGTCCAAGGACAAGGTGTTGGAAGATTTAGTTCTTGGTGAGGGCCCTGTTCTGGCTTGCAGATGGCTGCCTTCCCACTGGCAGAGAGAGGAAGCCCAGGTGTCTTCCTTTTCTTATAAGGGCACTAATCCCATCATGAACACTCCACCCTCATGAACTCATCTAAACCCAATTACCTCCCCAAGACCCCACTTCCTAATACCATCACATTGCAGGTTAGGACTTCCATATCTGAATTTTGGGGGGGACACACAAACACTCAGTCCATGGAAGCCTATAACTGTAGTGTATGGGGCTTGATGCATAGGATGACAGTTTTTATGAATTCAGGGAACATTTCAGGATTTAAAAAAACGCACCAACAACAAATAACAAAACCCTGTCCATGGATTGTTCCCTTCCTTATCAAGAGAATATAGATCTCTTAGGTGCCAAGTGTATAGATGACTGTGAAGCCATTAAAAAGAGTTTGTGGGAGCCGGAATTTCTTGGTAGGAACACAGAGAGTCAATTAGGGCCAAAGGTGCACAGATTCTAGTGGGTAGTCTATGAACTGTCATCATCAAATTACAACCATGTAGGTGGCCAGAGCCAGCCACATCCATAAGCAGGTTTTTTTTTTTTTTTTAATTTTTAAAATTTTTATTATGGGGGCGCTTGGGTGGCTCAGTTGGTTAAGTGTCTGACTTGTAATTTCTGCTCAGGTCATGATCTCATGGGTCGTGGGATCAAGCCTCACATTGGGCTCTGCGCTCAGTAGGGCATCTGCTTGGGATTCTCTCTCTCCCTCTCCCCCTCCTCCCATCTGCATGCACACGTGCTCTCTCTTTTTCAAATAAATGAAAATCTTTAAAATTTTCATTATTGAGTATAGTTGACATACAATGGTTTTTAGTTTCAGGTGTACGACATAGTGATTGGACAATTCTGTATATCACTTAATGCTCATCACTGTAGGTGTCGTCACCATCTGTCACCATATAATGTTATTATAATATTGACTAGATTCCCTAAGCTGTACTTTTCATCTCCATGACTTGTTTATTTTATGACTGGAAGTTTGTACATCTTAATCCCCTTCACCTATTTTGTCCCCTGCCCTTCTAGCAACCACCAGGACAAAGGTTTTAAAATATAAATTGACACATGTTATGCAAACTTAAATTTTCCTAGGTAAATTATCTGATACATTAATTGCACTGATTAGTAATTGGGATGAATGATTAGTAATAATTAGTAATAATCAATTAATGCATGAAGTGCACTAAAGGTCCCTATCTCTGATGTCCTCTGTAGCCATGCCCTTTGATAGTGCTCTCCCATACTAATTCTAGGCTTGCCCATATGATATTCTTTGGCCACTAGAATAGTAGCTGACATGTTACAAGCAGAGGTTTGAAAAAGTACTTGGGTATTCTACTCTTCTCCTGGAATCCTGCCATTGCTATGAAAACAAGCCTATAGAGTTTGTTGAAGGATAAGAGACCACATGAAACAAAAATGAGTCATGAGTCTCTGACCTACTCCTTTGATGACCACAAACATATGGAAAAACCCAAATGAGAACAGCTAAACCTAGCCCAGGTCAACAAAACAGTCAAGCTGATATTTATATCCATAAGAAATAATAAATAGTTGATGTTGTAAGCCTCAAAAATTAAAAAAAAATTGTTTTTTTTTAAATTCTAGTATAATTACTGTATAGTGTTACATTAGTTTCAGGAGTACAATATATTGATTCAAAAATTCTGTACATTACTCAGTGCTCATCATGATAGGCGTACTCTTAATCCCCTTCACCAATTTCATTCATCTCTTACACCACCCCCTGCTCTGGTAACCACCAGTTTGCTCTCTATAGTTAAGAGTCTGTTTTTTGTTTTGTCTCTTTTTCTCTTTGTTCATCTGTTTTGTTTCTTAAATTCCACACATGAGTGAAATCATATGGTATTTGTCTATCCCTGACGGACTTACTTCACAGCCTTATACGGTCTGGGTCCATCCATGTAGTAAATGACAAGATTTTGTTCATTTTTATGGCTAATATTCCACTGCATATACATATATACCACATCTTTATCCATTCATCTATTGATGGACAATTGGGTTGC
The DNA here is from genome assembly GCF_902655055.1 of Lutra lutra. NCBI lineage: Eukaryota > Metazoa > Chordata > Mammalia > Carnivora > Mustelidae > Lutra > Lutra lutra. Next base: position 173,216,222 of record NC_062280.1, read on the forward strand.
TTCCAAGTTTTGGCTATTGTAAATAATGCTGCCATATATATATATATATATATATATATATATATATATATACACACACACACACACATATACATATATACATATATATACACATACATATATACATACATATTTATACATATATATCTTTTCAGATTATTGTTTTTGTTTTCATTGGGTAAATACCTGGTAGTGAAATTACTGGATCATATGGCAATTGTATTTTCAATTATTTGAGGAAACTCCATACTGTTTTCCACAGTGACTGCACCAGTTTGCATTCCCACCAACAGTGTGTGAAGGTTCCTTTATCTCTACATCCTTGCCAACACTTGTTCATTGTGTTTTTGATTTTAGCCCTTCTGACAGGTATGAGGTAATATCTCATAATGGTTTTGATTTGCATTTATATCTCTGATGATGAGTGATGTTGAGCATCTTTTCATGTGTCTGTTGGCCAACTGGATGTCTTCTTTGGAGAAATGTCTGTTCATGTCTTCTGCCCATTTTTTAATTGGATTATTTGGAGGTTTTTTTTTTGGTGTTGAGTTGTGTAAGTTCTTTACATATTTTGGATGCAAACCCCTTATCAGGTATATCCTTTGCAAACGTCTTCTCCCATTCACTAGGTCATCTTTTTGTTTTGTTGATTGTTATTGTGCAGAAGCTTTTTATTTTGATGTCCCAGTAGTTGATTATTGCTGTTGTTTTTTGTTCTTGTTTCCCCTGCCACGGAGACATATCTAGAAAAATGTTGCTACAGTGTTGTCAAGGAATTGCTGCTTATGTTCTCTTTTAGGATTTTTATGGTTTCAGGTCTCACGTTTTGAGTTTATTTTTGTGTATGTTGCAAGAAAGTTCAAGCCTTGAAATTTTAAGATGATTGGTTAAACAGCAATAACTAACTGATTCTGGAATCAAAGTTCCAAAAAGAGAGAAAAGAGATTCTTTAAAGGACTTTTAAGCATTTTTGGCCATTTCTCTACCCTGCATTTTCTTCACTTGAACTGCAAGGGAGCTGAGATTTTGGTTTTATACTCTTACTCTTAGGCTCAAGTAGTCAGTACCAGATAGACTGACACAAATCCAGCTGAATTTGCCCGACAGGAGTAGAGCGGGGAGAAAACACCACATAATTGAGAAAAAGACATTGGAGAAAAATGCCTTGCAGAATCTGAAACATCTCATGGATAGTGCCTTTTGCTGGGTTCAGTCTTAAGAAATATCAAAAGCTGCTTTAGATTAGGAGTGTGTTAGGGATGATTCTTCCAGTTAAATGTGGAGACAAGATGAGAACTTAATTAGGAGGCTTTTTATTTTTATTTTTAAAAAAGATTTTATTTATTTATTTGACAGAGACACAGCGAGAGAGGGAACATGAACAAGGGAAGTGGGAGAGGGAGAGCAGGCTCCCTGCTCAGCGGGGATGTGGGGCTCTATCTCAGGACCTTGGGATCATGACCTGAGCTGAGGGTAGACACTTAAGGACTGAGCTACCCAGGCGCCCCTTGGAGACTTTAAAAAAAAAAAAAATGCCTAAGCCAGTCTACACCAAGAGACAGTATCCATTGAGGTATACCGTTGTAAACATCGAGTCATAAGAATTTTTGGATGCTGTCTTACCAGGTAAAATCCATATTAAGTTCAACAGTGGGGTGAATAAAAAAGAGATTTTTAGTCCACTTGAAGGGAAAAAGAAAGGGTCCCTTGAATCAGACCAGGTGACTAGAGCTGCCTCTGTTGCAAATTTCTAATCTTTGTAAGAAAGCAGCATACACCTCACAGTGTACTAGACAATGCCGCAGCAGCAAACAACCCCTAGATCTCAGTGGCTTTGAGCACAATGCATCAGAACCTTATTTTTAGTTTATTTGTTATTTTTGGGATATTTTTAATGACTGAAACAAACTAGATCTAAGACCACAGTTTCTGGAAGAACCATTTGTTCTTGCCGGGTCCTGTACCTCTCCTCAAATAAGGACCTTGGGCTCTCTTCGGACCTTGTCTTTAAGAGCAGAGTCTCTGAAGATATCCTTGTCGACGACAGTTTTGTCCAAGGGGATATCTGCCAAGTACCGTGTGGGCATGAAGTGATTACAGTTATAAGCATTCACAAAAGACTTGATCTTTGACCTGTTGGCAATTTTCTTCTTGCTCATGGCAACTATCACTTTGCAGGGATTGTGGTCAATTTCGGCCACCAGAGAGTGGCAGTAGGGAGGGTCTTAAGTGCCAGCATCGATGTTCTTCACGATGAGCACTTCGTACCTGGAGTAACATCCAGCCAGGACCAGCACCCCCCTCCTGGGGTTTTTGAACTTGCCCATCTTGACACCAGCCACTCAAGCCTACAGCAGAAAGCCACAGCGTAACTTTACAGTTTTCACTTGCCACATGTCCTACATCGTTTGGAGGGCCTCTGCTCATGGCAGTCTTTCAGGGACACGGCCTGATGGATGCTTCCTCTCAACACAGGCTTCCATAATCACCAAGGCAAAAAAATGAGAGGAGGAATGTGGTGACTTGTATCCTGGCTCTTAATGCTACTGCATGGAAGAAACATGTGGCACTTCCATTTACATTTTACTGGTCGAAGCAAGTCACACAGGAGAGGGAAATAAAATCCATCTGTTTGCCTGGAAGGAGAAAGAAGCAGAACATACCCTAATATCTCCTACAGTCTTTCTGTGCAACAAAATATTTGATTTCAGGCTCTTTTTTATGTGCAAAATATACTTGCTCCCACCCCAAGGGGGAAAAAAAAACCACCAAGAAGTCTCATAGAGCAATGACACCAAATACAGTGTTGAGGGTATCAAGGGATGTGCTGTAGTCTCTATAGCAGGTCTAGAAATGGTGTTTTTTGGTCCAGAGACTTTAGGGCTAATGTGGTAAGTTTTCTCTCCTTTACGTATCCAATATACAAGGACGGTATTGGGTAGAGTAACTGCAGCAAACTTCCCTGCTGAGAAGGATGACCATTGGGAGACACACAGGGAGCAATTCTAAAATCCCATTAGCCAGACATTTTAAGAGCCCTTTCACAGAGAGCGAACACTGGCCCTCTTATAATGTGTGTTCCATTAGCGTAAGCCTCTTTCCATCTCTTTACATGCTCTATCCTCAGATAGAATGGCTTATCGTTGATAATTTTGGAAAATAAATTGGGGATGCTTACGTCAGTTCTGCCTCTCTTCCTCCTAAGAGTGGGCACCCGCTGGGGAGCAGCCATTCACCTGTGTTTGCCCATGATCCTCCTAGCTCTCAGGAGAAATGGTCTGTTCTGATTCAGCATTGCCTAGTGGATAAGGTAAGCATGTCAAATACCGTGATTCAGAGAGCAGGTCTATTTGGCTGCTCAGCTAAGCTACATACTTAGTTTTTATAACGGATGGTGGTGATATTTTGATTCTTTATCACTGACTTACTTTATTTCTCAAATTTTTCAGATGGGAATGATTATGCAGGTTTTTCCCAGAGAATTCAACAGTTGAGTTTTCTATTTCAGAAATTCCAGTTAGCCTCATGTTGGAATGCCTTCATCATCAGTATTTATGTTCTTTTGTCTAATTGCTTTGATCTGTTTATTTTATTCTTTTCATTAATGATTATTTTTTTTAGGATTTTCCTTAATGTTGGAAATGATATTTTTACACACACTTCTCTTTCTGTTTTTAATTTTTTTTGGTTCTATAATCATGTTATTTTAGCACTAAATTAATTTTTCTGCAGACTCCTCTTTTATGTTGCTTTATTGATATTTGAGTATAGATATGTATTCTCAGTATCTCTCTCTCTCTCTCTCTCTCTCTCTATATATATATATATATACTTCTGAGATATAGAAGAGAGATTAGTTAGTTTCTATAGATCTTGAACAATTGAATAAGGGAGATGAGGGAAATAGATAAAAGAGTAAAGTTAATTCCTAGATGTCTGGCTTGAATAATTGGGTGGTGCTGTTCATTGATATAGAGATTTCAGCAGAAGGAAAATATTAACTCCAGGAAAAATTTCTTTTGCACATTGGACCTGATTATTTTCCCTAGTAACACCTCAGGCCTGAAGAATTAGGAATTTTCACAAGACAGACCTGACTGGGTAACGTCAGTGGGAGGGAGGGGGACTTAAGAGACATGTAAGCACTGAGTTTCTAAAGAAAGGGTCTCCAGAATGAGAAGGAGTGTTAAAAACTGAGTACATAAACAATCTTGGAACACTGAATCAAAAACTAATGATGTATCTTATGGTGACTAATATAACACAATAAAAAAAATAATTGGAAAAGTGACAAGGACAAACTTAAAAAGTTTCAGAAATTTACCTCAGTTTTTAGAATCCTGAATTTCAGTAAAAAGGAATCCCCTTTTCTCCTTATGCTTTCTAATTTGTATATAGGATGACTCCAAGCTCCCAAAATCCAGTACTGTCTAAAATACTATAACTTTCTCACTGGTTAGACTAGTGGGCTAATAGTAGATTCTAGGAGCTATTTATAAAATAGGGAAAATAAGTTGCAATTTCCAAAAAGAAGACGATGGATAAGAAAGCGCTAGTTAAACTGAATGGAAAGATGATAGAGGAATTCAGAAAAAGGTCACATCAAGGTAAGAAGGAAAAATAAGATGAAGGCAACCCGGGAGGAGGGAAGAGGGTATTCCCAGGGTAAAAAGGACAGAATAAAAATTGACGGTGAATGTGTGTGTGTCTGTTTGTGTGCATGTGTATGTATGTAGAGAGAGAGAGTGAGAGTGAGAGCAAGAGAGACCACCAGGAGTGGAAGCAGAATGCAGTAAGAAGACAAGACTAACTAGAGAAAAGTCTTCATGGGCAGGCTTGGAAAACAATGATAATAAGCCTTACCGAATGTTAGTCTTCTACTGAGAGACTTGGCAGGGGTTCGGATTAATTTAGCAGATAAATGGGGACATTTTGGTGTGTTCTAGCAGGAGAGTTGTAATGCAGAATTGTTTTTGAATGATGGAACTGGTGGTAGAGCCATGTGCAGAGCAAGCTGACGTTGGGGAATGATGGAAGATGTGGAGAGAGGTGTAGAGGCCACTGGAATCATTCAGAGGGAATGAGACAGGGCTTAGAAAAAGTATGGGAGAAAGGATGAAGACAAGAGGCATTATAAATAAAGAATCATGAATCTGGCATTTAGGGTAGCAACGCTTATGGAAGTCAATGGCTTGGGGGCAAAGCACAGGAAGATGCTTAAAGAAAAAAAGTCCACACTTTAGTGCTTCCCCAAACCGTGGGGACAGTGGCACCGAGTATGTGCCTGGGAATAGTTAGAGTCAGGGGCAATTCTCTGTCTCTCACTTCCATGTCTTGGACTGAGTCCATTTCTACAAGCTAGAGAACCTGGCCACCCCCAGTGAGGGGATGGCTTTTTATTCCGTATTATAAAAAATCATGTAACAATATTATTGAAAAAGGAAAAGGAAAAGAAAACAATCATCAATAACCCTATAACCTTAGTGCAGTTACTGGAACTTTTTTTTAAAAAAGATTTTATTTATTTATTTGACAGAGAGACACAGTGAGAGAGGGAACACAAGCAGGGAGAGAAGGAGAGGGAGAAGCAGGTTTCCCGCTGAGCAGGGAGCCCGATGTAGGGCTGGAACCCGGAACCCTGGGATCATGCCCTGAGCCAAAGGCAGATGATTAACAACTGAGCCACCCAGGTGCCCCTGGAATTTTTTATTCATTTCCTTACCATTGTTTGTAGATTTGTATTTTTTGTGGCTATAATTTTAAATTGGTTGTTTTCCACTTCATCAACAACACAGGCATTTTGTGTTTTTGTTTTGTTTTGTTTCGTTTCGTTGTTTTTTGTTTTGTTTTGTTTTGTTTTAATATTGTGACATTGTTCCCACACTTAGCTTTTTAAAATGGCTTTTAGGGGGCACCTGGGTGGCTCAGTTGTTCAGTGGTTGCCTTCGGTTCAGGTCAGGATCCTGGGTCCTGGGATTGAGCCCCACGTTGGGCTCCCTGCTTCTCCCTTCGTCTCCCTGCTGTTTCCTCTACTTGTGCTCTCTCTCTCTGTCAAATAAATAAATAAATAAACAAATAAATAAATAAATAAATTTAAATGGCTTTTAGTATTCTTTTGAAAGGATAAGCTGCTGGACACTAAGTGGGTTTTAATATTTAGCCATTTAAAAAAATACTGTTTTGAGTATATAAATATAGATAGGTCCCTTTTCCCTTGGATTTTTACATAGAATAAATTCCCATGAGAAGCTACTTGGTAGAAAAATGAATCTAATTTTTTTTGCTATATATTGGCAAACTGCTCTCCAAAGGATTGTATAGTGTATGTTGCCAGCAACACTGTGTATGTGTATTTTGTCAGCATTGCATTGCTTAATTTTAAAGGCAATAACTCATAATTACTACTAGTCAGAAAGTATTATATAATTTTAAAGGCAATAATTATTATCAGGCATAAAATTATACCTCATTGTTTTAAAATATTGCATGTTTGTTACTGGTAAGGACTTGAAATTTTTTTAAAGATTTGTTTATTTATTTATTTAACAGAAAGAGAGAGATCACAAGTAGGCAGAGAGAAAGGCGGAGAGAGGGGGAAGCCGGCTCCCCACTGAGCAGAGAGCCCGATGCAAGGCTCTATCCCAGGACCCTGAGATCATAACCTGAGCTGAAGGCAGAGACTTAACCCACTGAGCCACCCAAGTGCCCCGGACTTGAATATTTCATTTATGTCCTCCTTGTATTAACTTTTATGTTAATTGCTCATCCATATTTTTGGTCAGTTAACTCTTTGCCTTATCACTAAGTTTTTGTGTAGTTAAATCTATTATTTATTTTCTCTTGTTGTTTCTATTATATTTTAACCATAAGAGGTCAACAACTTTTTGAAAAACTGGTAAATATGAGTTTCTCTTTTAGTGTTCTATGATTTTAGTGGATTTATAGAAGGCAATGTACTCATTGATCCAACAGAAAATATTTTCCTGCATAATTTGAAGGATATCTCCACATTTTTATTTATTATTATTTTTTATTAACATATAATATATTATTTGCTTCAGGAGTACAGGTCTGTGAATCATCAGTCTTAAACAATTCACAGTGCTCACCATAGCACATACCCTCCCCAATGTCCATAATCCAGCCACCCTGTCCCACCCTATCATCCTATTGTTTTCTGAGATTAAGAAGTCTCTTAAAAAAAAAAAAGAGTCTCTTATGGTTTATCTCCTTCCTGATCCCATCTTGTTCCATTTTCCCTCCCTACCCCCTACAACCCCTTGCCCTGCCTCTCAAATTCCTCATATCCGAGAGATCATATAATAATTGTCTTTCTCTGGTTGACTTCTTTCCCTTTGCATAATATCCTCTAGTTCCATCCATGTCTTTGGCAATATTTCTTTCTTTCTTTCTTTTTTTTTTTTGCTGGCTGCATAGTATTCCTGTGTGTGTGTGTGTGTGTGTGTGTGTGTGTGTGTGTGTGTATACACGCATACCACATCTTTATCCATTCATCTGTTGATGGACATCTAGGTTCTTTCCATAGTTTGGCTATTGTGGACATTGCTGTTGTAGACATTCAGTTGCATGTGCCCCTTCAGATCACTACATTTGTATCTTTAGGGTAAATACCCAGTATTGTGATTTCTGGGCTGCAAGGTAGCTCTATTTTCAACTTTTTGAGGAACCTCCATGCTGTTTTCAAGAGTGGCTGCATTAGCTTGCATTTCCACCTATGGTTCCCTTTCTCCACATCCTCTCCAACATCTGTCCTTTCTTGACTTGTTAATTTTAGCCATTCTGACTGGTGTGAGGTGGTATCTCATTGTGGTTTTGATTTGTATTTCCCCTATACCAAGTGATGTGAAGCACTTTTTCATGTGTCTGTTGGCCATTTGGATGTCTTCTTTGCAGAAATGTCTGTTGGTGTCTCCTGCCCATTTCTTGATTGGATTATTTGTTCTTTGAGTGTTGATTTTGATTAAGTTATTTATAGATTTTGGATACTAGCCCTTTATCTGATATGTCATTTGCAAATATCTTCTCTCATTCTTTCAGTTGTCTTTCGGTTTTGTTGACTGTTTCCTTTGCTGTGCAAAAGCTTTTGATCTTGATGAAGTCCCAATAGTTCATGTTTGCCCTTGCTTCCCTTGCCTTTGGTGACGTTTTTAGGAAGAAGTTGCTGTGGCTGAGGTTGAAGAGGTTGCTGCCTGTGTTCTCCTCAAGGATTTTGATGGATTCCTTTCTCAGATTGAGACCTTTCATTCATTTTGGGTCTATTTTTGTGTGTAGTGTAAGGAAATGGTCCAGTTTCATTCTTCTGCATGCGGCTTTCCAATTTTCCCTACACCATTTATTGAAGAGGCTGTCTTTTTTCCATTGGACATTCTTTCCTGCTTTGTCGAAGATGAGTTGACCATAGAGTTGAGGGTCTATTTCTTGGCTCTCTATTCTGTTCCATTGATCTATGTGTCTGTTTTTGTGTCAGTATCATACTATCTTGACGATGACAGCTTTGTAATAGAGCTTGAGGCCTAGAATTGTGATGCCACCAACTTTGGCTTTCTTTTTCAAAATTCCTCTGCCTATTCAGGTTTTTTTCTGGTTCCATCTAAATTTTAGGATTATTTGTTCCATTTCTTTGAAAAAAAATTGATGGTATTTTGATAGGGATTGCATTAAATGTGTAGATTGCTTTAGGTAGCACAAACATTTTCACAGTATTTGTTCTTCCAATCCATGAGCGTGGAACGTTTTTCCATTTCTTTGTGTCTTCCTCAATTTCTTTCATGAGTACTTTATAGTTTTCTGAATATACATTCTCTGGCTCTTTGGAGATATATATATATATTATATATTAGACTGGTTAATAGAACAGAGCCACACACTTGATTTTGAGTGTATTTTGGTCTATTAGAAGAAACTACTCCCCAAAATTTTAAAGAAAGAAAATCTTATATATATATATATATATATATATATATATACACAAAAAAAAAAAAATAAGGTAAACACAATGAAAGGATGGAATATGACTGTAAAAATGAAAATTAAAAAAGATTCTAAAAGAGGAATTCATAAGAAGTTGGTTAAGAAAAAAAGAAGAAAGAGTGTGATCAACCTGGAGACTGGAACAAAGCCATCTGCTAGACTTAGGGTATATTTTGATCTATTAGAAGAAACTGTATCCCAAAATTTTAAAGAAAGAAAAACCTATATGTGTACAAGAAATACTATTAAATACAATGAAGAGATAGAATATGACTATAATGGTAAAAATTAAGAAAGATTTTTAAAAAGTTATTGATAAGGTAAAATAGTTAAAAAATGTTAAAATAGGAAAGAGGAAAATTTTTTAAAAATAGAATAAGAAAAAAAATAAATAAAAAAAATAACCTTTGAAAGACTAAAGAACCACGGGAAAAAAAATCCATGAATTCTATGTGTTCCTTTTCCCTAGCTCTGGAGTTCCACAGTTCTCGTTGATCAGTGAACTTGGTCTTGGCTGGGTATTCTTGCTAATTTTCTGAGGGAGGGGTCCCATTTCTGTCATTGTCAAATGTCTTTGTCTGAGGCGGAATTGCACCACCCTTGCCAGGGGCCAGGCTAAGTAAACTGTCCAGTTTGGCTCTTGGTAGCTTTTGTTTCCTGAATGCTTTCCATAGAGCTTTGGAGGATGGGAATGAAAATGCCAGCCTCCCAGTCTCCAGCCCCAGAGTAGCCAAGAGCTCAGGGCCCCACTCCTCAGTGCATCCTCAGAGATAAGCAGTCAATCCCTCCCATCTCCCTGGTCTCTGGCTGCACTCTGAGCTTACCCAGTCTGTGACAGCATTTCTATCTCTGCCGCACAACCCCATTTGGAGTCCCAAACCCAGCAGATTCCTGCAGCATGCTCCTGCACTGCTTCTCCCAGAGAAGGGCAGTGAGTCTCCCGGGATCTGCTGCTTTTTGGGTCCCTACCTGAAGAACAGTGGCCTGACTGTGCCTTGGATCTCAGTTTAAGGTAATCCTGAGCTGAGAGGCCCCACCTGGGCTCCGTCTCTGCAGTCGGCTTACCTGCTCTGATACCTGGGAGCTCTGCCACATTCAGACACCCCTGGTCTTTTTGTGACCCTGTGGGTCCTGAAACCACACCCTCCCCAAGAGGGTTCCACCCCCGTTTAGCCTCTGGAATGATGTCCTTCAGTGGAACTGACTTATAAAAGTTCCAATTTTGTGCTCTGCTGCTCTACCGCTCTCTGGGAGCTGGCCCCTCCCTGCCACGGTCTCTCTTTCCTTATATCACCTTGGATTCACTTATCCACATGTCTTACTTTCCAGAAAGTGGTTGATTTTCTGTTCCTAGAATTGCTTCTCTTCTTCTCTTTGAACTTCTGTTGAGTTTGTAGGTGTTCGGAATGGTTTGATAACTGTCTAGCTGAACTTGTGGGACCTGATGATATTTAGGTCTCCTACTCCTCCACCATCTTGCTTCTCCCCCTCCACATTTTATTTTTGCAATTTTTTTAACCATTAATGCTATGAAAGGTTTTTTTTTTTTTATAATAATCAGAAGCGTCTAGAAATGGGGTGCTTTGCTACTTCTAGAGCAGGGACCATATACTGAATACTGGCCCTATTATAGATGTCAAGTTTCAAATGGGTTGAATTTAGAAGATGTTTTAAGAACTCTTTTGGGGTACCCAGCCAGATCTAGGTGGTAAAGCATGTGACTCTTGATCTCAAGGTCATGAGTTTGAGCCCCTCCTTAGGCAGACAGATTACTTAAAAACAAACAAACAAACAAACAAACAAAAAACAATTTTTAAATAAGATCTTAACAGAACTCTTTCAAATTTCAAGTTCAGGAAAAAGGTGAGTTTAGAAGGGAAATTAAATTGTGTCTACTTGTTTAAGGGGATTTCCTAAGAAGAATAAACTTTCCCTTACTGTTCAAATGAGTAACAGCAGAGAACTGTGATAGTAGGCAATTTGAAAACAACAGCAACAACAAACCAACACTAAGCTAATGATTTCTTTTATTAGAAAGCAATTCTCTTTCAAAGAGAAATTATTTACCTACAGTCACAAATCAGACTTCTTACACTTGATTTGATGTTAGTCTTTCTCAAAGATTCTCTTTGAAATGCTCATCATTATCCCCTACTGCTTGATTTGCCACAGAGAAGAGGTTAATGATGTATCTTCTGGGCATTTAGAAAGAAAATTTCTTTGGTCCTCTAATGAATTCTTTCTTTTAGTCAGATACAAACCTCTCTTCAGTGGCAAATGGTACTCAATTGTCCATAATCTGAAGTAGTTCCTGATAGAAATTTGTTACAACCACTTTAAATTCCGTGTTTGGTGCCATTCCTTCATGTCTGTGTTTACTATATCTGGAAGCAGATAGCACAGAGATGAGAAAATTTACTCATTGGAGAACTCTATGATATGAGAAGTATCAGTTATCTCTATTCATAAAGAAAAATCCCTGCCTTGTAAGGCTAAGATCTGATCTTTGTTGTCAAGAGAAGAATAGTTTACCGAGCAAACACTTATAATAAAGTGCTTATTGTGTACTGGATATTTTACAACCCTATGAGGTGAGTATTCTTTGTAATTCTGATTTTAAGATGGGGAAACTGAGGCTCAGAGAGGTTAAGTAGCTAGCCCCAGTCACACAGCTGGGTAAGTATCCAGGATTCAAGGACAGACAGTCTTGTTTCGGAGACTATATTATTCACCACTAGGTAAGGCCAGAATTTAGGAACAAATCTCCTGACTTGTAATTTAGTTCTCTTTACAGTAAACTAGCTAAGTGTGTATTCAAACCAGATCCACATTTCTGTCCAATGAAACTCTTCGATCAAATTTTTATCAAACGTTCTTGCTAATCATGTTCTATGCACTTGATCTGCTGCTAGTCTTTCTAAATGACTCTACAACAAAAAGGCAACAAAATCACTTCCCTTCTATAAGGAGCTGAACCACTGAAAGTACTGAAAATTTTTGCTGGAAGTCATACTGTTTGAAGGATACAGGTGTTAAAGTAGGATTTCTTGCTTGGCTGCTTCAAATGGATAAAAAAAGATACAAAACACAAATGTGCTCAAGCTAGAAGGGACCAGAAGATCCCAGGCTTTCCACTACAAGCAACTGAAGGATCACACCAACTCTATTCTCATCAGTGCACTTGTTCACAAATGATCCGAAGGCAAGTTTAACCCCTGGAGAAGCAAGAGAGTTTAAGAAGAGTTCTTAACAGCACACATTTGAATAGGTTATGACCAGAGATCAGCACGGTGATTTTGCCACGTCTACTTTAATCTGGATTCAATTGCTGCAACTACAAATTGTCAACTAGCTTTGCTATGATTATCTATAAGGGAGGGAGTAGCTTCTCTCCGACTATCTCAAAGGAAGTAGCTTTGCTACAGCTATCTCTATGAGCTTCTGAATATTATCTTCGATTTCCATTCCTCTGGATTCCTCATTTCCTTCTTAACTGGAATGCAAATCTTAAAGCATTATGCTAAAATGTATCATTAGTTCAGGTTTTCTGGAAATATCTAATTCTTATTTTTTTTCTGATACAAAAAAATAGAAGAAAACAATACGACTTAAAATGTCGATGTTTATAGCATTGGGAAGTTTCAGTGTTGTTATTCGTACACCCTCTTCTCACAGTACAAGACTTCCTTTTCTGTGTAATGAACTCAAGAATTACTTTCACCAGAACTTTGCACTGCTCACTTAGGAGAACTGCAACATATGGTTTTCCTCTTCCACTTTTTAATATTTTGGTCTCCGGTGAATCCGCATACAAAAGCTTCCTTCCTTTAGCTGGAGTCCACAAATGAAAGGCTTTTCTCTTTCTGATTGTAGATTAGCCTGCCAAGAAACAAACATGAGCTGGAGAACATCACTTTAATTTATTGATGGGATACAGATGACAAGGAAGTCTGTCCTCTTGTAGGCTTTTGGGAACGCTTCAAGCTGACCCAGCACAGCCGAGTTCATACGGCAAAGACAGACTTTGCCAAAAACCAAAGCCAATAGTCATTGCAAACCTCTGAACCAAAACATTCCTTTAGTGCTTGAATTTCCCTATAATTTGTGTAGATTCCCTTTTTGTCAATGAAGCTAGCAGTGGATAACTAGCTTAGTGCAATCAGACCAAACAACTGTGCCATTCATTCAGTAATTAGATGAGAGCCGGACTGCATGCTTTATGGTTTCCGCTCTTCATTCTTTCCTTTATTTTCAAGTCCTTGGAGACAAACTCTGGGATGTTTGGCAGAGCGAGGCCCTTGTTGAAAATATCCTGTCTTTTTTACTTCGGGGTTGCTAATAAGTTCTATTCTCAGAGGCAAAACATGAGATGCACAAGCAGGGAGGTTCAGCCAAGTTAAAAAAAAAAAACAAAAACTTGGTTCTTATGTGTGTTACCTTTTGCCTCACTTTACAGTTTTGCCTTCCTCAAGACTGAAGAAGACTTGATCCTTTCTTACATCTAACGGCATGTGAAGGAATTTGATACTGGAGCTCAATGCTTATAGCAGATCTTACATAAATTACTTTTTAAACTTTCAGACATTAAATTGTAGGAGATGTGAAGCAGAGATAGACAGAGAGGAGAAATAAAAGGACCGCAGGGCTGTGTGATTCGTTCGTGTACTTTGAGGAGTGCATAACAAATTCAATTTCAGTGAGGCACCGTGGGCTAATTGCTATGTGAATACCTTTCCTTCTTTAAAAAAACAAAAAAAAACAAAAAACAACTTTTTAAATTTCCTAAGCCACTAAAAGGGAAGGGAGGGAGAACTTAATACGAGAAAATGGGAACGGCTCATCAGGTTCCGTTGCCATTGCTGCCTCGAAGGTGTAGCACTGGTGTGTGACATCCATATAGTAAGTGAACTCGGCTGCCTTCCCTGGAGGTCCTCTGGCCTTGGCAGTCAGGAGGCTTGGTTGCAAGAAATACTGCTTGAGCTGCTTTAAGAAAAAGAGGCACATTTTTTGGCTGCTGTAAATAAACTATGGGCAGAACAGGAGTGGGTGTCTTTATGGTGACTGGAATCAGGGACCCAGGGCCTGTCTTTTTCCTGCTCCCTCTCTTCTCTGCTGCTCTTTTGACTTGATCTTATCTTTTCTTTTCTTTTTTCCTCCCCTGGGCTCCTAGAACCACAGTTAAGGGTTACAAGTAAACTGAGGCATCTTAAAAATTGAGAGTTTATTTGAACAAAATTTGATTCGCATTGAACAGTGCCAAACTAGAAGTGGTTAGAAGGGTTCCTCCAATAGGACTTGGTACAGAGACTTATAGGGAGAAGGTGGAAGCAAAGTAGGGAAGTCATGGATCGGTGATAGCTTAAAGCCGAACTGGCTTTTTGTGACTGGTTTTCCTCAAGCGTTGGTTAGTACCTTGAGGCGTTTACAGATTTAGATTATTGTTTGCTTGTATAGGCTGCTGTAGCATTCGTACCTCCTCAGTCTCATGGTCTTCAGGGGCAGCAGAATATGACACCCAAAATACGCCTCTTTGGCATAAGGATTATCTTGATCTGATTCCTTGTGAATGCCATGGGTTGCGATTTCTCCTTGAAAATACAGAAGAAGTGGGGCGCCTGGGTGGCTCAGTGGGTTAAGCCGCTGCCTTCGACTCAGGTCATGATCTCAGAGTCCTGGGATCGAGCCCCGCATCGGGCTCTCTGCTCAGCAGGGAGTCTGCTTCCTCCTCTCTCTCTGCCTGCCTCTCTGCCTGCTTGTGATCTCTCTGTCAAATAAATAAATAAAATCTTTAAAAAAAAAAAAGAAAATACAGAAGAAGTGAATTTACCAAATATACATATTTGTATACACACACACACACACACACACACACATATATACACACATATATATGTGTATATATATATGTATACACACACATACTAACTCAAATTAAAAAAATATACATATGTATATATGTACAATATGTATATTGTATATGTATATATATATATATTTTTATTTGAGTTAGTTAACATGTAGTGTAGTATTGGTTTCAGGAGCAGAAGTTAGTGATTCATCACCTGTACATAACACCCAGTGTTCATCACAAGTGCCCTCCTTAATGCCCATCACCCGTTTAGCACCCCGCCACCTCTCCTCCACCAACCTTCACTTGGTTCTTTATAGTTACTCAACCATCAAAAAGAATGAAATCTTGCCATTTGCAATGATGTGGGTGAATCTAGAGGGTATTATTCTAGGCAAAATACACCAAGTATATCTTAGTTGTAACATTAGGGAATGGGGAGAGGACAATCAACTAGATTGCAAAGGAAATGGTGTTTGTAGTCCTTGATCTGATGTAGGAGCACAAGGGAATTTTATAATCGCATTGAGTTTAAACTCCCCATCTACTCTTTTTTTTTTTTTTTAAGATTTTATTTATTTATTTGACACAAAGAGAGATCACAAGTAGGCAGAGGCAGGCAGAGAGAGAGGGGGAAGCAGGCTCCCCACCGAGCAGAGAGCCCAATGCAGGGCTCAATCCCAGGACCCTGAGATCATGACCTGAGCCAAAGGCAGAGGCTTTAACCCACTGAGCCACCCAGGTGCCCCCACTCCCCATCTACTCTAAGAAACATTTGAGGATTTTTTTCTAAGTATTACAAAATAGTACATTACTATTAAACAAAAATCTGAGTTTCCTCATTATGAAAGTAGAAAACAAGTTGGCCTGAAAGTGGGCTGTAGGGTGTAGGGTGCAAAGGGGAGGGTGAAACTGTTGCCTTGCTCTAGAGAGGGGATCAGCAAACTTTTTCTGCAAACGGCTATATAATAAATACTTCTGGCTTTGCAGGGCATAGTTTCCACTTTAACTGGGCAACTCTGTTAACATTGAGGAGGAAAAGCAGCCAAAGGTGATATGTAAATGAATGAGCATGGCCATGCTTCAATACCTTTTGTTTTAAGATTTATTTATTTATTTTAGAGAGAGAATGCAGTGGGGGAGGAGTAGAAGGAGAGAGAGAGTCTCCAGCAGACTCCCCACTGACTGAAGAGTCTGATGCTGGGCTGGATCCTACCACCCTGAGATCATGACCTGAGATGAAATCAACACTCAGATGCCTGCACACCTGAGCCACCCAGGTGCCCTTCCCTAAAATACCAAATTTTTTTAATCTGTTTTACTTCTGGGACAAAATGGTTACTGGCAATATATGTTGTGAGAGAATTTGTTCCTTTATTTGTAACACTTGCTGTCATATGAACATGCCATTATGACTTGACATTTGAAATATGTTTCAGTTGAAACATGAAGCCTTTTATGGACTGAAAAACTTGGAAATCCTTCAGGCAAAGGATTATATTTATGATATAACTTTTCAGTATTTTCATTATATCCCTTTATTTTTAAGCATTTATTAGTAGCTATAAAAAAATCACTTTGGGACCAATCTTGATATGTTTCCTAAATGTGCTGATTGTACCAAATAAGAACATGTATTTTCTATATTTCATCAATTCCAAGACAACAATTTATTTTTAAAAACATTTTAAAATCTCTGAAGTCAGTGTTCTTTCTAATGATGGAAAACATCTTAGAAATTGCTATACTTATGAAACAGTTGTAATTACCTGCATGAAACTGATCCCAAACTCCTTTCTTGGAAACTTATGGTAAGATACAGAAAGGATGAAAATTTACAGTATGAAGGTCAGTGTCCTGGAAGAAAATTTTTGAGGCAATGGTCGAGTGCTCTTTTAAGGAATGTGCATGACACCCATCGACCCATCACAAAGGGTTCTTTTGTGGAAAGACTCCTATTATCAATGAAACTCAATCAAAATGTGATGTAGAAGAGCATCTAAAGTAATTTGAAATATGCTTACTTATATATTTTGGTGATACATTCCTTTTTATATATGCACAAGAGTAATATATAATAAAAATCTGTATCTGAGTCTAAAAGAGCTCTTCTAATAAGTGTATAAGTTCTATAGGATAAAAAAGCATTGTGTCATAGACTAATTGGAAGTACCTTTTTTTTTCCCCTTAGTGATATATAATATAATGGTGCTTCTTACAATCAATTATGTATTTGATGCAATGATAAAAGTAATAAGTATATTTAAATTAACAAATGATTTGAAGTGATACTAAAAAATGCTTTACTGTTCCTATTAAAGAAAATCCAACTGTTCACTGAAAAAGCATGATAATATCATCCATTTACTCATTGAACTCTCATGAAGTTTTTCAAAATGCACCCTGAAAAGATCCAGTACGGATCCTTAATTTTAGCACATTAAATTCAAAACCAAATATGCATTTTACAAGGATCATGTTGAGGTCATGATTATCATTAGCATCCTCACTTTCAACATCATCTTCATGTTTTCTTTATGTTTTTGATATTTTTTAAGTATTTTGTAATAAATACCACTTCAGTGGCAGGAAGAATAATTCAAAACCCAATTAATGATGGATTATTGAGAAGATTTTGAATGGGAGCTGTGACAACATTGGTGATTTTATAGTTGAAGGCTACTGTCTTACTTGTGTTCAGAAGGATATATTTTAGAAATTACTTCCTGTCAGAATTTACTACTTTAGTTGAAACAGATGTGCATTTTGGGATGGGCATACTTGGGCTGGAAGTATTAGGTCTGCTAGACACCAAACCTATAGTTAATAAAGAAATATTCTTCAGAAGTAGCTGAGTTTTGAGAAGGATTTAAATATACAGTTCAGTACAGCTGAACACCATCAGTCACATGGCAATCTGGGTCAAATCGGTTTGATATTTTTGCCCTGAAATATGTAATAATAATCATTTGAGAAGAGAGGTTAAAGTTTGGTCAAAGCAACACTTTGATTTGCCAGTTTGATTTGATTGCCAATCACACATTATCAACATTAGCAGTAGTTTCCTTAGTGATGCTTGGCTACCATATGAAATGTGGTCACGTACTGAAAGAAACATTCCAACATCTAATTTATAATTTTTGGCTTCTATTCTCTGATTACCATATGCTTCAGAATTTATGCCATCATCTGCAAGTTTTGGCAAGCTTTTGGGAGATGCCATTTTACCAGAATCCATGATAGCAAGTGATTATACCTCTTTCACTAAGTCACTCACATTAATGTGTTTTGTTACTATTTCAGCATGACTTTTCCTACCTATAGTGTCCTGATGAGCAAGATGTTGGCCAGCAACACGGTTCTTGCAGTGATTAGTAATATCTTTTTTCTTGGTCCAAAATGTAAACAGTTATTCTCTTCTTGGGATTGAATTCTCAATTTACTTTTAGGATGGAACGTTCAACCTCTCTTGAGGTCACACTACTTTAGTAAATTAAGGAATTTGCTTCTGCTTTGGCAACTCTGAAAACAAGCTTTAACTTTCTGCATTGTAAATGAATTATATATTGTACATAGATCAGTAGATTTGATGTAATTGGCACCTAGAAAGGGAGTTTTGCTGTACAAGGAACTGAAATGGACCAGAAAGTAGGTGGAGGCTGGCAGAATTTTGAGGAGCATGATAGAGAAAGACTGTATTTCTTTCAATCGACTGTTAGTTAACAATCTGGATTTGATGACACTGCTCAGTAAGGCTCGAAGGAAGTGAGGAACGTGTTTCTGGAAACTGGAAGAAGGGGATCCTTGATATTTTGGGCTAGAGAGCTTTACAAAATTGTTTCTTGCAATTATGTGTAAGGTAGAACTTGTAAATGAGGACATTTTAAAATAAAGTATTGAAGGAGCCACCTGTTCTCTTCTTCCTGTTTACAGTAAAAGGTGAGAGGAGAGAGATAAATTGAGGGAAGGGCTGTGAAACAAAGGAAACAGGACTTGATAATCTTGAAAATTCTTAGCTTCCCCAGTAGCAAATTACTAAATTAAGATACGGTGTCTAAGCCGTGTCAAAAAAGCATGCTTTAGAGAAAAGGCTGAAGGTGTGATATTACAACCTTTTGCTAAAACTCAGAAAGTTCAAAAGCATGAAGTGTTCAGTCACACAAAGGGCCCTTTCAAGAGATTAAGGCTGTGCCTCCCAGATTCTCTCATCCCAACCAAGGAGCCTGTAGGAAGTTTTAGGGTGTTGTCCTTCAACTGTATCAGCAGGAGACTAAGGGAGAGAAGAGTTTATCTCATAAAGATCCCTGGGTGTAGCTTTTTTCTAATGGAGTAAACCTCCTTAAAAATCCACAGGAGGCCTGCAAAGTTCTTGAGAAAATTATTGCAGCAGACCACTGCCAATTTGGATTACATTGGACCCGGAGAAAGCAAAATGAAAGTAGACTGTCAGATGCTCAAAATGCTGCAGCAGGAGGCAGGCTGATGTGATTACTCAGATGTAGATACATGTTACTTTTCTGAAGAGGAACCCAAAGCCCAGAGGATGGAGTCACATTATACTAGTCACTAAATAGCAACCGCGGGAGAGAAAGAGAGAGAGAGGTACTGCATACTGAAGTCATGACTAGGCTTTGAAACATGATAAATGAACTCCCAACATTTGCCCAGCTGGGTTTCAGAACTGCTATGGATCAGTGACCTCTTTTTTCTTCCATTTTCCCCCTTTCGAATATGACTATCTAGAGCTGTCATCCTATGTCTATCACACCGTTGCATTTTGGGTATGTTCAGGGCAGTTGACTTGTCTCTTTAATTTCACAGGTCCAAAAATGGAAAGAAAGTTTGCTCCAAAAGGTGGACTTAGCGGATTATACCCAGGAGCCTTATCTATACCTTGATCTAATTTAAATGATAAGATTTTGGACATGTAACTGAGTTTATAATGTGATGAGATTCCTATAAACCTTGGAAGGGAGTGGATATGTTTTTTATATGGGACAGATTTGAAACATTAGGCATCACGGTGACAGGATTTAAGGTACCCTCCCCACCCCCCACACCTCGTATTTATATTTTTGACTAAGCTCACTCTGCTTGCATGTGGACAAGACTTGAAATTTGCTTCTAACCAGGAGAAAGCAGCAAAAGTGATGGGGTGGATAGGGTTATTTGAACATAATGCCATAGAGTGTATCACCAGTTTTACTGGAGTTTCTCTCTCTCCCTGTTACTGGCTCTGAGGGAAGGAAGCTTCCCTGACTTTTATAGCCACAACCTGCCAACAACCTGAGGGAGCTTGGAAGTAAATCCTTTCTCATTTGAGCCCTTATCAGAACTTAGCCTTGGCTATGAAAGTTTTAAGGTCATTAGTTTGCTACAGTTGAAATAGTTAATGTAATGTATGTATGTATGTATGTGTGTATGAATGAATGAATTGATCTGCCTGTCTATCCATCCAATCAACTGTCCATCCATCCATCCATCCATCTGTCCATCCATCTTTCTAGCTATTTCCAAAGCTGAAAAGAAAGTGATTTAATTTTTGTGACAGTCAATTTATAATTGGGCATCATTCAATTTTCACAGGAATTATTGACATTTTGGCTTTGCTTATGGCTGGGAAAAGAGTACATGTGTGTATTTGTGTGCGTGTGTGTAAACTCAGCTGTTTGAGTTAATTCACTGTTCTACAACAGTGAACAGGTCTCTACAGAGACCTATGAAGACCTTGCTTCTTGGGTTGGTAGAAGTTTACTCATTACCTTGCGAGTTGGATGGTTAGACTTACTGATACTATGTTAGGAACTCATTTATTTTCTGAAGTCCTATAAGTGAGCACTAGTATTGTCTATTTTAGTAGCAGTATACACTCTGTCTGCTTGGATTCTTCATGTCCGGGGATTCTGCTTATACTATAGCTCCGAATGTGTAGCTACCAGGAAAATGGAGAGAGATAATACACTTGAAAGTTACATCAATTTATATAGAGGAAACAGATAATTTCTTATAGATTTATTGTGTGGATGTTCCCCTGGAAATATACTAAGCATTGGGGAACTTAATCATGTTTTGTCCTTCCTTAGCCTGTTTCCAATCTTCCTTAGTCCGAGTTCTCCTGGAATCACCCATGTCCTTCCTAATGTACATGTTACTGACATGATATCATATAAACCTGCATCTCCATAGACTGGACTTACAATGGTTTTTCCTCATCAAGCTTTATTTTTTTAAAAAATATGCTTACACTTTTCTTTAATTCTACTCCTTCTTATCCTTTGAGAGGGTTGCTGACAGGATCTGTTACCAAACAGAACCTGAGGTGATATGAACGTAGCCTGGATTTGAGCAATGTCTGCATGTGGGTTGCTTAATGCTTTCCCCTCTCCTGTCCCTGTCGTCAGCCACCTCATTTCAGAGTTCAAGAAGCCCTAAAACAGAAAGAGGTCAGATAGATTGCACAAGTCCATCTAATAAATCAGTAGGTAAAGATCTCATTTGAAGCCTCCTCCTAGGGTCTCTGATAAATTCTATACTGTCTCTCATAGCAAATCTATTAGATTGAGAAAACTAAGCAGCTCTATGCCAGAATTCTTGCATTCTCCAAAAGTGTGAGGAAAGTAACCTCAGATCAAGCCTCAGAATTGAGCCTGTGCTTGCCTCCAGCGCTAAGTAGCTAGTCTCTGCCAAGGACCTGAATCCAATTTTTTTTCTCAGCTCTTTCTCTACATACTCAAAACAGTAGCACAGACAGTCACTAGAAATAGTGTGGCAACTCCTATGATACAAGAGGAATGAGGCCAGAGCTGCTAAAACTAGGGATACACAGTCACAGCTCTCCTTGAGACATGGTTGTATAGAGCTGGTTACCTCGGGTCTCATCCTTTTTAAAATATTGATTTAATTAAAAGAAGTTAGCCATAATTATTCTCTGATTATGAAAGTTCTATGTGCCTATTGAAAGGAGGTTGGGGGAAAAATAAACTAATGAAAACAAAACTTCCCTAGTTTTACTGCTGGCTATTTCACATGGAAATACATTTCCTTCCATGATTTTCTCTAGCTTTTTAAAAGATTCTTGAAAGCAGAGTACTTTTACAGTGTATATGGGGCTCTGTTTACCTTAACATCCTACCACAAGGTTTTCCAATGTTCTTAAGAAATCATTTATACGTGTATTTTTAATATCTATGTTATAGCCCCAAATCCTGAAGAAATATTAACTCTTCTTTAATGTACTATGCATTTCATTTGGAGAGTTTCTATAACCAAATTTGTAATTATGACTCCCAGTCCTACTGACGGCTCACGAGGCCCTTTATGATATGGTGTCCAGATGTGTCTCTGAGTCCATTTTCTATTCTGCCTCTCTTCATTTTACTTGAGCTCTACTGGACTCTTCTCTGTTTGTTGAACCTAACAATCTCACTGTATCTCCAGCATTTCCAGCATGTCCTCTGCCAGGAATGGTCTTCCTGGAAAGCTTAATGGCTGGTTCCCCCACCTCCTCAGGCCTTTACTTGAATTTTGCCTTCTCACTTTTTTTTTTTTTTTAAGATTTTATTTATTTATTTGAGTGAGAGAGAGGGAGAGAGCATGAGTCAGGGATAGGGGCAGCTAAAGAGTGAGAAGCAGAGCCCCTGGTGAGCAGGGAGCCCCACAAGGTAGATCCCAGAATCCTGGGATCATGACCTGAGCTGAAGGCAGATGCTTAACTGACTGAGCCACCCAGGCTCCCCCTTTACTTTTTTTTCAATCAACACAAAACTTCAGTCAACTCAGAGATTCTCCCCACACCCTCCCAGCTTTATTTATTCATTTCCTTCTATTCCTCCCTGTAGTGTTTGTCACCATCTAACAGACTTTTAAATTTTCTATGTTTCTTTATATCTGTGTCTCCTACCCTCAATGAGAATGGAATTCCACAAGGACAATTTTTTTGTTTACTGCTATATCCCTGATGCCTAGTACAACAGTCCCAGGTGTTTAGTCTTTGAATAATATGTTTAAATGAATAAATGAAAAAAATAACCACTGAAGTAAATGTGCTTATAAATTGATCTACCAGCATTATAGGATACTTCCTTAAGATAGACTTTTAGGAGTAGAATTATTAGATTTAAGAATTATTTTTCATAATTATTAAACAATTGAGAATACTTTTGAAAAATACTCAAAGTTGAGATATTCCCATTTAGTTATTTTCTTTTTCTTTCTTTTTAAAAAAGATTTTTTTAAGTAATCTCTACAACTGGCATGGGACCTTAACCCACAACCCCCAGATGGAGAGTTGCATGCTCCACTGGGTGAACCAGCCAGGTGCCCCAATGCTTTTATTTTTCAACTGGCTCAAGGAAAATTAATTGAGCCTCTTATTTATTTATGTATTTATTTATTTTCCTTTCAGAGGACCTAGATGATTCAGGTAACAAAATCAATCCATCCCTTGACCTAATAAAGCAAGTTTACAAAACTATCTATATATTTTCTTCTCTTACTATGAGTAATAATTCTCTAGAATATTCATTCATTCATTATTGTTAACGTGTCCTGATCCACTGTTATATGCATGTTTTTATTGAAAAGGGTGGGGACACCTCAGTGGCTCAGTTGGTTAAGCATCTGCTTTTGGCTCCAGTCATGATCCGGAGTCCTGGGATTGAGTCCCACGTCAGGCCCCTTGCTCAGTGGGGAACCTGCTTCTCCCTCTCCTTCTGCCTTTCCTCCAGCTTCTTCTCTCTCTCTCTCTCATTCACACTCTCTCTCAAATAAATAAATAAAATCTTCAAAAAAAAATGGTGTTAGCATTATGGCAGTACCAGTATTCAAGATCAAATTTAGAGCTTTTGAAATGTTGGAATGTAAGAGAAACTGGAACAACTTCTCTTGTAAAAATATATTTTTAGAGTGATGAAAATATTATTGGTGTTCTTTCAAAAGCAGAAAATAATATCAGATATCATGTATTTTAAAACAACATTATTTATCCCTACTTTGGTTAACTTTGTCTTGGTGCTTTGATTCATATAATCTAAATAAAAAAAATATTTGAAACAAGGGCAAGTTTCAAACTATTTGATAGTACATTATTAAAATGTGTGTTAGCATTTAAATAATGTATTCTTTTGCATCAATCTGAAAATTTCTAGAAAAATTCTTAGAGCCTGACTTTAAAAAAAATTTTTTTTAAAGGAATTACTTAATCAACAAATATGTGACCAACTCTGCTGTAGGTTGGAGGTAATGTGGTTATTTATGTAAAACCATAATCCATTAATTCTCTTATGTTCTCAGATTAACTTGTATGGACTTTAGCCCAATTTCATATTCTTATTTCCTAATACTTCTGGAAGTATTCGAAATACAGTCCCAGGTTTTCTTGTCACTGAGCAAATTCAAAGAGTTGACTGACTTTCTTTCTTCTCCTTCTCCTCTTCCCCCTCTTTCCTTTGTACACCTATATACATACACATACACGCTTGATATATATATAATATCAATATATAATAAATGTATATTTGGGTATATAATATATTGGATATATATTTGGGTATATAATAAATATATTATATTTGGGTAGGTACCATATTAACACTGGAAACTTCTCAAGTAACTTCGATAGTAAAAACTTTTCATCTTACTTGATATCACTGGTGTGTTAAAATTATTGTTCCTGAGTAAGCATGTGAATCCTTGACGTGAATTTGCCTTTCTGACGAGCATATTACACTGTGCTCTTCTTTCCTTGGTTCTTTAATATGGTGAAAAGT
Source organism: Lutra lutra (assembly GCF_902655055.1). Lineage (NCBI taxonomy): Eukaryota > Metazoa > Chordata > Mammalia > Carnivora > Mustelidae > Lutra > Lutra lutra. Next base: position 173,240,828 of record NC_062280.1, read on the forward strand.
TCTTACTCACCTCTATTTTAGTTGTGCAGATAAGCTGATCCTCTCAAAACCCATTCCAAACTCCTTTTCAACTGACTTCTTCTTCTATCAAATCTAAGAAAATAAACAACGCTCACAATCCCACCTCCTATAAGCCAGAGTGATGATGATGTAACATGATTGTGGGCAAGGAGATGGTGAGGGAAACTCTGAGGGAGGCCCTCCCTCCTTTTCTTGTCAGAGAAAAAGGTAAAGCCATGTAAGGAAGGAAACTTTACTCTTCCACTTGCACCAGTCTTCCTCTTTGTCTGCAATGCTGAGAGACTTAGCAGCTGTCCTGTGACCATTAGGATGAAAGTTGTATGCTAAAAAAATGACGGAAGACAAAAAGAGCGACATCCTGATTCCTAGGGCTGTGAGATTCTTATTATCTGAGAGACACTCACCCCTCCTTTTAGGCATTGTTTTTTGGGTTGTCTGTTATTTGCAGCCAAGTCTGGTGCTAACTTAAGCATGAGTCTTGCTAGCACCCCTCCTCTGTACTACATTTGTTCTCTCCTGATGTGGTGTGGGCTCTCATCTCCTCACCTCCCACACTCTGAGGTGCTGCCAGCCAGAATGACTGATGCTTTTCTAGTCCTACTTCCCACTTGAGGTACACAGTGTCCAAAAAACAGTGGAGTGGCAGGGATCATGGTGAAGGCAAATTTCTCTTTTATTTATTTTTTCTATTGTTAAAAAGATTTTATTTATTATTTATTTGACAGAGAGAGAGATCACAAGTAGCAGACAGGCAGGCAGAGGGGGAGGGGGAGGGGGAAGCAGGCTCCCTGTTGAGCAGAGAGCCTGATGCAGGGCTCCATCTCAGGACCCTGAGATCATGACCTGAGCCAAAGGCAGAGGCTTAACCCACTGAACCACCCAGGCGCTCCCCGGTGAAGGCAATTTCAACTTATTTTACTGTCCTGTGATGTCTTTCATTTGTTTCTTTTGAAGTCTTTTCACTGGAGAGAAATGTTCACTCTCCACTGCCTCTGCCTCAGCTGATGCCTCTCCCTAGAAATACAAGGCATATTTTCACTTGTTTCACCTAGAAGTGGAATCAACTGTTTCATGTTAACTACAGATCTCTCCTTCTCTCTAAAAATACTCACGATGTAATAGCAGAGGGGTGAATTTGCTGTTTAGGGCCATGATTGTATTTTAGAAGAGCAAGATGATGTGGGATTTGATAAATTTGCATGATGCAAAGTCAGGCCTGTAACTGAGTTTGGACAGGAGGCTAAAGAGAGTGAGAAACATCAGGGGTTACACAGAGGGATGGATAGAGAAAAGAAAGGGCCAGCTGAGGAAGGTAAGGCCAAAGAAATGGTTTAGGCTGGAGTCCTACATTGAATAAAATGATCTGTGAGGGGGGAAAAAAAAATCACAGCCATTAGGTTAGCTTAAAGGACTTTAAAATCTGAATCCAGTATTTAGTTTGAAGGGATGCTTTGCTTGAATGGAAAACCTTTTATAGGTCTTCCTGTCTTTATATGTCAGTGAAATCTGTTATTTTCCTACATGGTTTTGGGAGAGAAACTATAGGAAAGGCCTAACTGTCACCTTTGGTTCAACAACATGCCAAACAGATGTTGGAAAAGCAGGGGGTCTCCAGGATTCAACTGAAACTGCTTCTTAGAAAGGTCGCTGTTCTAAGTCTTTCCGAAAAATCACCAGAATCTCATGGAGTGGTCTTCGAGGCAATGATATGAGCTTTATTTTAAAAAAATTTTTAAGGTTTTCATTTAGTTAGTTGTCAGAGAGTCTGAGAGAGAGAGAGAGAGCACAAGCAGGAGGAGCAGCAGGCAGGGGAGAGAACGGCACTGAGAAAGGAACATGAAAGGGGACTCGATCCCAGGACCTTGGGATCATGACTTGAGCGAAGGCAGACGGTCAATGGACTAAGCCACCCACCTGCTCCTACATGTGCTTTAAAGAGCCTTGTGAACGCTGGTGGTGGAGAGTTAACCATTCAGGAAAATGGTTAAATGATAGTAACAGAAGGGTCTCTTCTAATAGGTATTAAGTTTTGCTTAAATATTCTTTCATATTTGAGAAATTTGGGGGAGAGAATTTTTATTTTTCCCTAAAACTTTTTGCTTTTTTTCCAATATGGAAGCTAATGATCAGAAGAACTATGTCTGTTTTGTTTTCTAGCAGATTCCCAGAATCCAGGCAGAGCTATAGAACAGGTCTCAATAAGTCATATCTAGTCACATAATAAGTCTGGATAAATACTTAATTTAGAAATGGATTTTAAAGATACAAAATTGGGAGAGTATAAAATTAATAAGAAGTTAGGACTTCTTTTGTTCCAGAGACTGTTAAAAGATAATATTTTATTTATTTATTTATTTATTTATTTTTAAATATTTTATTTATTTATTTGACAGAGATCACAAGTAAGCAGAGAGGCAGGCAGAGAGAGAGGAGGAAGCAGACTCCCCGAAGAGCAGAGAGCCCGATGCGGGGCTCGATCCCAGGACCCTGGGATCATGACCTGAGCCGAAGGCAGAGGCTTTAACCCACTGATCCACCCAGGCGCCCCAGATAATATTTTATTTAAAAATAATTCTATTTAAGCCCTAGACTGTCCATTTCTATAGATGCATTCAGATCCTTTGAGGAAGCAACATAAAACTTTCTGCAGAATCCTATTGCCAAATTGGATGAAAAATGTCATTTGTCACTTTTTTTGTTTGTTTGTTTGTTTGGCCAAACCTCATTTGCAGTAGAGTTTTTGTTTCACTCTTCGCATTTATTTTGGTGCTAAAATACAATGGAATTTTTAATGAATTTGGACTACATTATGAAAGAAATTTTAAGCAAGGGAAAGTAATTATAAGTAATTACAATTAGCTAAAACTTGGAAATAATCTGTTTTAATCACCTTGATTTAGAGCAGGTCCATTCTGAAATGCTATTATAATTGCTTTTATCACATTTTCTCAGGCTTATTACTAGGAAAGCGCTCTCTCTCTCTCTCTCTCTCTCTATATATATATATATAAAAGACACACACATATATATGTGTGTCTTAATATGGACTACTATGTATGCGAGTATTTTCCTGACAAATACTGATTTTTTTCAATATGATTTACCGCAGTCCCCTTCTTTCCCATTTTTCCTAATACACTTGATTATCCAAAGACCATTTTTCCTCAAAAGCGATAAAGGCTGTCAGACAAAAACTTCTTCAAGTGAACTTTATGCTCACTACTTTTGAAGTAGGAATCAGTTACATTGTCAAATTGGTTTCAAAATCCAAGAGAGGTGGTGGGTTATATCGATGTAAATATCTTGTCTACTACTTCTACTATAGCTTTTATAAAAATGTCACTGTTAGGGAAACAGGGTAAAGTATATACCACATCTCTTTACGATCGATCGATTGATCAGTTTATCTCTTTTACAACTCCATGTGAATCTACAATTATCTTGAAAATTGCAGTTGAAATAAAATCCAAGATAAATGCTTCCAGGCAAGACAGATTGGCTTTGGAAATGCAGGCAATGGGGATGCTTCACGTAAAATACAATCAGGATTATTAATTAGCTAACATGTTCCAATATGAAGTGCCTTTTTCCTATGTAAAGATAATCCTTTCCACTTAACTTTTGATTTACCTCTTCTTTGGTGACAGGATCTTCCTTCTTTGAGTAAATCCTGTTTTACTGTGTGTTCACTTTTTCCTTTTTGAATGTTATGGTGACATTACTTAATTGTTCTTGGAATTTGTAGTTTTACTACAACTTCCAGCTTCTAATTTCTGATTTTGAGAGTCTATGCACCTTTGAGTGGAAGAACTCAGTTTTGGAGAATGTTGCCAAGGTTTGATTACTCAGCTTTTGTTGTCCTCCTGGACCTAGAGATTAGCTCAGTAGTAGATTCGTGATAGTCACAGATCCAATCAAATTCCAGAGAATGTTTTGGGAATTCAAGGTCTCTGTGATACGCAAGTGTGAAACCTACATATCTTTCATTAGTATAATCAGCCAGCCAGGGATAGACTTCCTGCACAGAGATGAGTAGACTCAAGAGAGAGGTAAAGGAATGGAGGCCTGATAAAAGATTACCTAAAGACCCTACTCTCTCTGGATTTTTTCAAATGTATGAGACAACTGTACAAAAACCAACCAACCAACCAATCAAAAACTCTAACCCTTTATTGTTGCAACATAATGAGTCTTACTGAACTTGACTGATCCTGACCTTGGCAGTAGAAAATTGGGTGTTGTGAGTAAAAATGTGGAACTGGCTGAACCAAGGAAGGAGTAAAGAGAGAATTGCTCTGTCTTGTGCTGGAGAGTTGGCTTTCTATCTGTAGTTACCGAAGACTTTCCCAAACCATGGCCTGCTGGGCTTTGGGATACGGATCATGTAAGAAAGTTCAGAATACTGAACTGTGTAGAAGCCTTTTGATGTTCAGTAATGTCCTATGACAATGAGATCTGCTTTTGAAAGTAGGCCTCTGAAGGTTGAGAGTTGAGAAAATAGGTTTTGTTAAGGAGGATCTTCTGCCTGTAGATTGTTACCAAAAATGACTTAGAATCCAGTTATCTGGTTTCTCATTGAGTTGGAATATCTAATTTCTGGCCCCAAACTGAGGTTAATATAAACAAAACGAAGGAGAGGACTTAGCAAGAGATAAATTTAGGGTATGGAAGGGGACTGATTTTCCAATCTTCTTCCTGGTTCCTCAGTTGAGGCTTCACTGTCTGTCAAAATGTAAAAGTCCTATTTTGGTGAAATACCTGGGATGCAGCCATGGGGGTCAAGGAACACGTTATATTTGCCTGTCCGTCATGTGATTTGGGGTGGGAACTATTAGACTGAGGATTAGGAGTGAGTACGGTAGAAAAAAATGCTTACCTAGTAAGAAACAGAAATTTCTAGGCCCAGGGCTGGGTTTAGCGGTTCTTACTAGATGACATCTATGGCTGTAACTATTAGCCCCTGATATGTGCTAGAAACAAACAGATAAGAATATTTCTTAATTTCCAAAACAGCAGTATTTCCCCATAAAATCTAACCAAACCTAACTAAAAATAGGCCATTATCTGCTCAGCTCTAGACCCCAAATTCACACTATCAGAAAGTAATCAGGTCAGATACAGCAGCCATACCATTGTCTGATGTTGCTGTGGGATGGGGAATGAACAAGGAAATTGTCCCAGAAAGTTGTCCTAGGAACTGTTCCATTTAGAAATGGCTAGAGAGCACTGTTCATTTAAATTCCTCTTTTTCTCAAGTGGGAGGTTTTATTGTAATTATCATGTTTTCCCTTCACCAATAAATGTTAGATATTGTGTGGTAGATAACTTCTCAATTTTAGCTACTAGTGGTGTTCTTAGAGAAGACTATACCTGGGTTTGTCCTAGATACAGTACCTGAAAGGATTTTGAATTCACTCCATTGGGGTAGGGAGGGAATATATTTCACTTAGGTACAGGCATTTTTGGAAGTGTGTACCTGGGATGAAAGGTATGTTTGGATGTTGGATATTGTAAGCAAAAGTGTATACTAGAGTGGAGTCATCTTTCAGTTTTCTCCCTGGGTCCAATGCCAACTTTCCCCTCACCTCACTAACAATCTCTAATTAGGCAAATCAAGAGGCTCTAGAGAAGTTGACTCCACTACTGACTCTAGTAACTTCTTCTTATCAGAGAAGCAGAAACTTTTATCAAACCATTTCTGAAGCTAACTCTACTTCTGGATCATTTTGCTTAAAGGGTCAGTAAATTCTCTTTGTTGTTCAAGAAATTCAAGTTGGGGGGCGCCTGGGTGGCTCAGTGGGTTAAGCCGCTGCCTTCGGCTCAGGTCATGATCCCAGGTCCTGGGTTCAAGCCCCACATCGGGCTTTCTGCTCAGCAGGGAGCCTGCTTCCTCCTCTCTCTCTGCCTGCCTCTCTGCCTACTTGTGATTTCTGTCAAATAAATAAATAAAATCTTAAAAAAAAAAAAGAAATTCAAGTTGGATATCAGAAAAAACATGTTCAAAGTTCAAATCCCTTTCTGGAAAGAAAAGAAAAGAAAAGAAACAAACCTCCCTTTGTGTCTATCTTCTTCTAGCTATCATTTCATTATTTTTCTTTTTATCACTACAGTCGTCGAAAATGGATTATTTGCTTGGTCTCTGCAATTCCTCTTCTCTCATTTACTTGACAACCCCCTGGTTTCTGTTTTCCATCCTCATCATTGTACAGAAACAGCTATTCTCAAGGACATAAGTTGTTTGCCATGGTCAAATCAGTGGACCAACTTCAGTTCTTAATTTTTCGGTCTCTCTCTATTGGTATCAGTTGATACCAACTTCCTTTCTTCTTCCTAGAGTCCTTCTCTCATTGCTTATGTTTTTTTAATGTAACTTTCAAAGAGCTTCTGCTCAATCCTTTTGCTTCCTTTTCTTCTGCCTATATTTTCCAAAGTTTCATTGGTGCTATTTCCCATTCCCTTGACTTTCAAGCAAGTCAAACCTTACTGTATATCTTTATATAAATTGTGAACGTTTTCCTAGTTTTGTGAAAATCCCAAGGATTCCTCTCTCCTCAAACTTCTTGTTTCTGACCTAAAATCTTGCCTCTGTGACTTGAAACTTAATATTAATATTAATATCTGAGTACTCTGAATTCAATATTCTTATATGTGTTTGCTTTATCTGAATTTCAGCACAGTCATATGAATTTATGCTTGGGTTATCACTTGTTAGGAATTCTCTGTCCTATCTAGGACCTTGTATTAGTCAAGGTCCAGAGAAACAGAACCATATGGATATTTACAAATACATAGAAGAGATTTGTTATGAGGGATTGGCTTGCATGAGCCAGTGAGCCAATTATGGAGGCTAAGAAGTCCTACAATCTGCCATCTGCAAACTGCAGGTCCAGGAAAGCCAGTGGTATAGTCTCAGTCCAAACCTGAAGGCTTGAGAACCAGAGGGGTCAGTGATGAGAGCCACAGTCTGAGTCCAAAGACCTGACAACCAGGAGTGAAAATATATATCCCAGCTCAAGCAGAAAACAAATTTGTCCTACCTCTGCTTTTTTGTTTTATTCAGGCTCTTAACAGATTGAATGATGTCTATCTATACCAGTGAGGGTGATCTTCTTTACTCAGTCCACTGATTCAATTGCTAATATCTTCTGGAAACACCCTCACAGATACCCCCAGAAATAATGTTTTATTTGCTATCTGAGTATCTCTAAGTACCAGTCAATTGGACACATAAAACTAATCATCACAGGTCTGTAGAACATAACACCTACTTCATCCTCCCTCCACTCCAAGACAAGGGAAAAAGGGAGGAATTGTACATAGATTAAATTTCCTTCTTACCACCTCCTGTACATCAGTGAAAGCTGTGTTGCATCATCAGTTAAATACTAGAAGGCTACTGGAAACCAAGAGAAGGATAGAAAGGAGGCTACGTAATTGCAGGCATTTTTTTTTTTTTTATGTCGTCATAGTCTGCATCTTCAACCAGTGATATTGGTTTGATAAGAGATAACAAAGATAAAAAATAAAGTTAAAAACTGAGGGAAGAGGTGGTAGAAACCCTTGTTGTTCAAGTAGAACATAATTAGATGGAATAAGGCTCTGGTTCTTTAGAATTGGTACACTTAGGGTGGGCCTGGGGGAAAATGGAGAACTCCAGCATATATAAGAGGTCTATGTGGGAGTGTTAATGATAGATAGCTGGTTCCTTCATTGTATTACTTTTTGAAATTTTCCCTCTGAAAATATTTTCTAAAATGTAGAGGGGTTTGTTATTCTTCAGACTTTGCAGGTAGATGTTGCTGACAAAGAATGTAGGGCTTGGATCTTGGGGTAGAAACTCTAGGCAGGTAATAATTATTTGAAATCATTGTTCATTGAGAAAAAGCTGCCAAAGACAAGAAAATTGTTTTCAAGGGGCTCTGTGTGTCCAAAGAAACTAGAAAGAGTAATTTTAGTCATACCATCTCATCAGGAAAGGAAACTGTGGTTTATTTCTAGTGATTTATTTTCTAGTCTTTTCTTCCTAAGCTCATCTCTTAAATTATGGCATTCTCCAGATGTCCATCCTCGACCCACTGTTCTTATGCTATGAACTCTTCCAGAGTGATCTCATTTCCTCTCATGATTTCAGTTCCTGGTGACTTCAATCCTCTATCTTTATCCTTGACATTTTCCCACAGATTCATACTTCTATCCATCTGTCTCCTCAATGTCTCCCATAATGTCGTCTTAAAGTCTCAAACTCAACTTTTTTAAAACGGTAATTACTCCCACCACCACAAATCTGCTCTTCTCCCATCTGCCTAACTCCTTTATTATTATTATTTCTCCATTCTTTCTTGTGTTTGGAGGTACTGACAACACCTCATTTACTCAAGCTAAAAATCATCCTCGGTGATGCTTTCTTCTCCTTGTCCCAATATCCGATAAATTCCCATGAATTTTAACTTTAATTTTAATTTTAATTTTTCTACCCTCTCCCCTACTTTCCATCATCCATTAACCTTGCTTTAATTCAGGCCACTATCCTCTTTCATCCTAAATTATTGGAGCAACTTCTTAATTGGTCTGTGATGGTCAGACTTTTCATTGTAAGCAATAGAAAATGACTTTGGCTAGCTCGAGCAGAGGAGAATATTTTACACAGGTTTGGGAATATTTAGAGAATCAACAGGATTGTTGGAAAACCAGATTCAGAAAATGTGTGGAAACCAATGGAGTCTTGTCAGTTGGGGCCACAGCCAATGTGACGTGTTATAACAATCTGTTTCGGATGTTACTACTAGAACTGGCCTTACTTTAAAAAGTACCATTTTCACCTCTGGCCCCTAAACACTATTTTTGAATGCCACAGCTAACTGTCCTTTCATATTATTCACTCCATATTCAAAGTCTTGAGTGCAAGTGTCAAACTAGCCAATCCTAAACATGCCCATGCTTTAGGTACTGGAAGATGGAGAGAAGAAAAAAATCTGTCTTCATTCCATTACTATGCTAGGAAGTGAGTCCTGCTGTCCTCAAGCTCACTCAATAGGGCAATTCTTTAAAACTGGAAATAATGAAAAATTGGGTGGCAAGAATAATAATAACAAAAAGAAACATCAAATAAGTGGACCTCCCTAATCAATCTTCCTCCTGCAAACCAGGGGAAGAGAGGAGACAGGTGCCTACAAGGAAGTTGCTGCAGAGACCCAGGCAGGAAATGATGGGCTCCTGAAGTAAAATTGTGACAACAAAGTGTGGAGAAATGGGTAGATCTGAGGGCCATATAGGATTTGTAATTTACAGACTTGTGGGATGTGAGAGAAAAATTAAGGTTGGCATTGAGATTTCTTTCTCAAGCAGTTAGGAAGGAACAAGTGATTCCTTTAATTGGGGGTATATTTAATTTGAGGGCCTGTGGGAGAATGAACAAAGATGTCATTTAAGGGGATAGTTCTGAGTTTGGGGTTCAGAGGACAGAGCAACATTGGAGATGTGTTGTTTTTTTTTTTGAGCCATTAACATAAAATTGATTATTAAGGTGGTGGGAGCTATGTTGTCACCCAGGTGTAGTATACAGAGTGGGAATGCCCAATTCCATGGAAGATGACACAGATAGGTTCTGCCGTCCAGCATGCCTCTTTGTGGCAGCCACCCCAAGACTTTTGGGCCATATCACCTCAGTTCTTCCAGATTTAGCACTCAGCTCATTGCTTTTCTTTTGTTAACATTAATCCTGCCAAACTCTTGGTGATTTCAATATGCCTCTACCTCTAATTTCCATTACCCTGGTTTCTCAAATCCTTGACCTCCTCATTTTCAAAGATTTTTGCTTTCATCCTCCATCAGCCACTGACTTTTTATTTTCAGACCCTGGGTTGGTGTTTTTCAGTTATGACCTTGTAGCAGATTATAAAATTAATGAAATTGTTATAGGGAGAATTTTTTAAAAAGATTTTATTTATTTATTTGAGAGAGAGAGAAAAAAAAACACAAGCAGGTAGAGGGGCAGAGGGGGAGGGAGAAGCAGACTCCCCACTGAGCAGGGAGCCCGACAAGGGGCACGATCTCAGGACTCCAGGATCATGACCTGAGCTGAAGGCAGATGCTTAATGGACTAAGCCACTCAGGCACCTATAGGGAGTATTTCTTTTAAGTTGAAATTTCTTTTAAAATTTTTTCTAAATTAAAAATATCAGCACACTTATAGTATATGCTTAGTGTCTGAACCTGGTTATACAATGATCTAACCTAATTGTATACAAGATTTACAATTGTTTACATACTGCAAGATGAGAAAAGGCAGACTAAAAACAAAATGGCAAGATTGGGTGGGATTATTTTATATTTTTTAGTGAATTAAAAATGTATGGCTTCAGAAAGGACAAGGATAAGAATGATGTCTTTGAGTAGGGAAGGGAAAATGGAATCCAATACTCAAAATATTATATCTACTATTACTTCATAATTAATTTTCTTTGTTTACAAGACTATTATCACCTGCAGACAAAGATGTAATAAAATTTGCATAAAAAAAAGAAAAATGACCCCATATGACCATACATCCTACTCCAACTTAATTCTGTTTCATTTTACAGAAAATTTTCTGTACTTACTACTTCCTTTCTATCTTTTCTTGAAGCTTATTATGACCACTGCAGTCAGATTCTTATTTTTACTGCTTTACCACAACTGCTCTTTTAAAGTTACAAAAATTTTTGGTTTCTAAACACAATGAGCATTTGATGTAACTTAATTCATAAACAATGTTTGACAGGGTTGATCATTGTCTCCTTTATGAAACCCTTTTTTTGCTTCACTTGGATTCCTTAATAGTCTCTCTTCTCTCTTCTCACATTGCAATAGTATCTCACTCTGTAACATTTTCAAGTGTTAACCACTTCCTGCAGCTGGACACAGTCATTTCCTGTGGCTTCAGCGAGGCCACTGAACTCTTGCGGTTTATCTTTCCCCTCTTTGGAGACTACTCAGTTTTCTTTACAAGCTTCTCTTATTATTATCCCCCAAATCCTCCAAAATGAATGTTCCTTCAGGGATCCCTTCTTAGATCTCCATTCTTTATTTATTCAATAAATATAGAGTACAGGTTTATTATGGATAGACGTTCTCATAGGTGTTAGGATGTAGCAGTGAACCAAATAAGCAGAATTTGCTTACGTGAAGTAAGACCTGCTGGGAGACAGCAGAAAATAAGCACATAAGTAAATACATGGAGATAAGTGAGATGAAGAAAAATAGAGCATAATGAGGCTGTGCAAAGTTACTCAGTAGAGAGGCAATATTTATGTAGGGGTCAGGAGTGCTTGCTTCAGCAGCACATGTACTAAAAATGTATGGGTCAGGAAGGGTCCTTAAAGAAGTAAGGGAAGTTACAGGTTATAATTTGGAGGTGGACATTTCAGGAAGATGAAACAGCAATACACCAAGAATGTCAAGTAGGAGGATGCCCCATATGTACAAGAAAAAGCAAGAAGTCCAGTGTGTCTGGAGTGGGAATATGGTGAGAAGACAATGGGAGGGTATGCAGTCAGTGAGGAAAGTAAGGACCATAGCAAGGAAAGCTTTGCCAACCATGAGAAGAACTTCAGATTTTATTCTGAGTGAGATGAAAAACCACAAGAGAATGTCAATCAACAAGAATCTACAACCTGAGGTTTAACTTTGCTAAGGCAAGACCGAATCACTTTAGTGAAGGTTGAGGGGGGAGGGTTGCAAATTGAATGATAAAGATCAATTAAGAAGTTATTGAAATGAGTCCTCTGAGAAGTGATGACAGTTTGCACTAGGGTCGTGGTGGGAGAGATGATGAGCCCTGGTAAAATTCTGAATCTAGTTCAATGACAGAATTGACAGGATTTCTTGAAGGTTTGGATGTGAAGCTTAAGAATAAGAAAGAAGTCAAGGATAACTACGCTTTTGGGCTGAGCAACTGGTCGAGTGGAGCTGCCATTAAACAAGGTGGAGATTACTAGGGGAGAAACACAATGGGGGAAGGTGCTGGGGTAATCAAGCTTTGGTTTTATTTTTAAATAAGAATATTATTTTATTTTGGTTTCATTGTAAGCTTGACCTACCTGTTGGAATTGAAGTGTATATGTCAAGTAAGCAGGTAGGTATATGATTCTGGAGTTTAAGGGTTAAATCCTCGCTTGAAAAATGCATGTAGTGTTGTCAGATCATAATTGAACTCATGGAACTAGAGAGTCAGAAATCACCTGGGATGAGAGGGTTAGATATAGAATTAAAAAGTCAGAGCCCCTATTCTTGTAAATATTTCTTCCAGCAGGGTGGCCCCAATTAGCCAGCAATCTTTACTGTCATTTCATTCCTGTCTCTGTGTTGAGCCTCAGCAATGCCAAGACCATTAACTGTAAAATCAGAGTGGAGTCTTCAAATGGCTCTGACACTGAATAGACATTGGAGCTAAAACTAATGGAGTATTAGGAGCTTTCTGTAGTTCAGAAGGAAATGAAATAAATTTGGCTGCAAAGAATAAGAGGTTGCCTTTTAAAATCGAGAGCTGAACTTTGTCATGGATCTAAGCCAAATCCATTCAGAGGCTGCCTTGCTAAGAAGGGAGAGGAGGATGAGTATTATCAACACTGCAAGGTCATGTTGAAGGAGTCGCTGGTACACCGACCCCTTTTGTGATAATGCTTGCAGGATTGTCCGTCTCATCTAGACTTCTGGTGGAGGAGCATGTCCAGTTGCCTGGTGGATTTTTCATTACTCCAAAAGAGAATCACTTGAGGAATGTGTGGGAATTGGAGCCTAGAATTATGTACTTTTGGTCGTCTCCATTTTGGCTTGCGGTAACATTAAATCTTTTCCCTTCACTCTTGCTCCTGTGTTGCCCTTGGCTAACACTCCTGAATTCATGTGCCTTCTGGGTTCTGGCAGGTGGTGCAAGGGGCAAGTTTCTGTGTCAGCAGTGTGAGAGCAAGCATGTCTGTTGGCCTGAATATCAAGGAGATACCAGCTAAAAATGTCACATTTATTGCCTCAGAGTTTGAAGTCAAATCTCTACCCATCATCTTCTGAAATGCCTGTAATGGCCCATGTGTATTTGGGGGAAAGGATCTGTTTTCATAAATGTAAAGAAGTGGCAAACACAGCAAACAGTAAAACCTGAGGCTCTTGAATGAAGACATAGGTTACATAAAGAGATCTTCTGAAATATATAATGGACCACTAAATCGACCATGCACATGTGAAGAATGTTCCTCAGTTTGTTAAACCATCCGGTGAGTGGGCTGTGAAGCATTATTGTATTCCTTAAGGGTTTTAGTTTAAAGGCCATATAGAAATGGAGCAAAGGAATTAATTGAAAGGGTATTGAGAGTCTCAGAATCACTGGGAAGGCAGAACAAAGAGGTTTGCGTTTGATGCGAGATCCACAACTTAAGACACATTAGGAGAAAATACAATTGTATCTACTGCTAAGAGCAATACCTTGATGTGCATCCCACCTACATTGTTCCTGGGGATCCCCTGGTTCTGCCATCACCAAGAAACAGACACTGAGGTTGCCACCGCTGGCATAGTTTCAGCAGTTCCTTCTTTTTTTTTTTTTTAAAGATTTATTTATTTATTTATTTATTTATTTATTTGACAGAGAGAAATCACAAGTAAGCAGAGAGGCAGGCAGAGAGAGAGGAGGAAGCAGGCTCCCTGCTGAGCAGAGAGCCCGACGTGGGGCTCGAACCCAGGACCTGGGATCATGACCTGAGCCGAAGGCAGCGGCCCAACCCACTGAGCCACCCAGGCGCCCCAGCAGTTCCTTCTTTTGATTGTTAATTTCTGGTTTATAATACATGGTGGGTACTTCTGATTGACTCAGCCTAGGAGATGTACCCATTACTAGCTGCAAAAATAGCTGGGTTGGTTGTGTATCTGGCATCTTTTGCTTCTAGAGTAGGATGTACCTCCCATCAAGATTTATAAGATAAAAAATTTCCTAAATGTACAGAAGAAGGTCAGATGCTGGGCAGCCAAAAAAGTGACATATGTCTATATTAGTATATACCCTTTGGCTGCTTAAAATCAACACATACTTCCTTCTAAACTGACACTTCGAGAAGAGAAAATTGCTTGCATGTAACATAATAAATTATTCTGTGTAAAACCAAGGCTGTACCTACTGCTTTCCAAAACAGAAACCACACAAATCTTATCACTTACTACATCTAGGTAAGGCCACAGTTGCTGGGTAATATCCATTCCTCCCTTTGCTTTGCCATGACCCCAACCAGAGATACCACCACTTCACATAAAATAGTGGGGGAAAGGGAACAAAAAGAGTGGGGAAACTAGTAGAAGTATAAAAGTATGTATGTGACACAGAGAGGAAGTCCTTTTTAAAATTTTTTTATTCATTTCATTTTAAGTAATCTCTGCACCCAGCATGGGGCTTGAACTTGTGATCCAGAGATCAAGAGTCATGTAATCTTCAGACTGAGGCAGCCAGGGACCCTGGAAGTCTTCTTTCTAATTCACAGAAGAGAGCTCCCAGATCCCACCTCTCCTTTCTTTTTTCTCTCTCATCCCACTCTGTATGGCAGAAGACAGTTACTATCTTATTGATAAAAGCTTCTCAACCCTCACAACAATTTCTCCATTTCCTATCTCCACAACCATCATCTTGGATCAAGATGTTGGTGTCCAATAGGCTCTGTAAACATTCTTCTCTTGTCCCTCCTTATCTCCCTACCACATTGTTTCCATGAGAGCTAGTTATCTCTAATACAGTGCATCCGATTGTGTCACTTCCCTGCTTCCAGTAACTTATAATGATTCTTTGGAAAGAGTCCACAGCCTTCAGCGGGGCCTGGCAGGTTTTCCCGCATGCAACCTCTGTTCTTCTCCCGCCTCATGCCCTGTGTCTCCCTCAATTTCTCATTAACGCTCCTCTCTCAGTTTCTCAGAAATCTCCTTCCTTCCAGCCATAGGGACTGACAATGATGTTCTCTTTGCTTGGAATGTTCTTGCCAACACCTTCTCATCCTTCAGCTCCTGGGATTTTCCCTCCATTTCAAATCTTCATGTCTCTATCCCATATTCCCTCATACCACTTACTGTCACAAAAATTATTCCTGTTATGATCTGCTAAATACCTGGACCTGGGAAACCTAAGGTCCGCGAGGAAAGGGGCTGCATCAGCTGGTGCACTGCTAGGTCCTCAGTGCCTGGGAGACTTCCATCCGGGCCTGTGGTCAGGGCCCCACAGGTGACTGCTGACCAAATGGGTAAATGAAGAATGTCCTGCATTGGTAATTACTAGGCAAGGCATTATATATGGCTGCTTCCCGGGTTCTGTTTTCTCATGCTCAAACTCAATTATTTAATTCCCCGATTTCCCAGGTAATTAGCTTTGGATGGGAAGGCATTAAAAGAAGAATTTTGTTCGTATATCAGGCTTTTTTTTTTTTTTTTTTTTTTTTTTTGCTGTGGAGTGGTGTGACAGCTTTGCAACAGACCACATCTCATTTGTTTCCCAGCCCTCAACTTTGGCAAGACTATTTCTCTGCTAATGCGAGTGACCAAGAATTCATGCAATTTCCTCGGAAGAAATTTTGATTCTCTGCACCTAGACTTCGTTGTTGTACCAGGCTCCATTTCTTCTTGCACCTGACTTTCTTTTTCTTACAGAACCAATTCTGTTGCCTTTGTATAAACCTATCATATTAAAAAAAATTGACTTTCAAATGCACGATGTCCTAGGATGTGTATATTGGAATGACCAGAAATAACTCAGTGACATATTCTTCTTGATTACTTCATACATATTTCCAACTCATGACTCATTGGTTTAAGAAAGACAAATGTGAACTAAGAGCAAAACAGAGGCCGTGATGTACTTGTGCCAGAGAGGAAGATGAATCACTGGGCTGCTGGCAAAGTGTCCCGCTCAGGGTTGCCTGCCTCGTGGGCGTGAATGACCCCCACTGTTCCCTGTCCTGGCCCCACGCACAAACTCACATGCAACCTCACACAAACACACGTCCCCGACACCACACACGTCTTACTTTAGAAGCCCCATGGGACTATTTTAGGCTGGAAGGCATGCGTATGATGAAGAAACTGACTGTCTTGGAGGCTATAACTTGATATATTAACACGTCAGAGGGACCCAAAGTGTTAGCAGTGGCATTTTCATTCTCGGTTTTCAAAGAATTTTATTTTCCTCTCTCCTTTCACCATCTGTTTTTCTTACTGTAGCAAATGTCATTTCCTATGGAGTTTAATAGGATGCGAAATGGGATTGTTTTACAGTGAATTTTGATGTAGTTTCATGATTTTCTTGAGAGTGGTTTAACTCCCTCCCTTCTTCCCATCCCCTCCCCCTTCCCCCCGTCCCCTCCCTATTCCCCCCTTCCCATCCCTCCCCTCCCTCTTCCTTCTTTCTCTTCTTCCTTCATTTTACTCGGAAAAATTAAGATAGTTTTTACATTATATTAATCATATCGAGTTGAAAATAGCCACACTAAGTTTGCTTCTCAATTCTGGACTGAAATCCATGATAAGATGAAGTTCTTGACTGTGTCAACTTTTATTTTATTTTGTTTCTGTAACAAACAGGAATTCTCAAAATGGCATTAAACTGTTAAGTAGTAAATTTCCATTGACGAGCCAAGGATTCTAACTTCTGTTGGTGTGTGTAGAAGGTATCAATGCCGAGTGCAGAGTCGCAAAAGGGGTGACCAGGAGTGCAGGAAGCCATGGTGAGAGGACACTCCGAGAGACCACTTCTTTGTGACAAGCAGTGTTGAAACTTGACATATATGGATTCATTTAATTGTCACCATAACTACATGCTGGAGGTATTACTGCTTTTTCCAATTTACACACGAGAAAACAGAGGCATGGAAATATCAAGGACACACAGCTGCTAATAGGCAGATGTAAGAGTCCACACATGAAAGGATCACACTATACGCTGTTTTCTCTCAGATGAGACCAACGTATAATTTTGCAGCACAATGGAGGAGAGAGTCTTTTGTGAAACATTAGAATGGGTCTTTTGCTGTCTTCCTTTAGGGGAAAAAAAAACCCCAGAGCTTTTTAGAAAGCTCTTCTCATCACAGCCAGGGAGACCATTCCAGAAGGCAGGAGTGTGGCCAACCTGAGAAGGTGGCTGTGTGGTGCAGGGGAGGTTGGAGGGGAGAGGGAAGGAGAGAACCGGCTTGTTGGGGGAAGGAGATGCAGGCACGAGGCTGTACCCGACAGCCTGCTGTCGGGACACTGATCAGGGACACTGCTATTGAGGAGAAACACCATGAAGTCTGTGCCAGAAAAATTCCACGGCCTCAACTCTTTTCTCTCCTTGACTGATTTGATGAAGAGCTTCTCTCTCTCAGGGAGAATGAGGATTAAAAAGTGCAGACATGACCCCATCTATTGAGACAGGCTCAGGTTTTTGGAGTTGCTAGAAAGAGAGGTGCCACAGGTAGGTACTTTCAACCCATTAACCCATGCTTCTCAGGGAAAGCTGAGATAGAGATAAAATGATTCATATTTTGGAGACATGTGTTTAGGACAACTACTATGATTTTTTAAAAAAACCAACAAACTTTTCTTCTTAGAGTAGGCTTTCTTTTCCAACAAGGGCTTCCAAACTTAGATGTAGCTAAACGTTGGAGTCAATTTCTTGGGCTGAAGAACTTCCACGGCTCTCCACTGCTTCTCTTCTATTTATTCAGGGAGTCTGATTTTGCTCCCAGACGGTGTTAGATGACCTTGTTCAAAAAGGAAATAGTTTTTAATTTTGCAGCCACTTCAAGTGTAGCAATTTGGGGAATCCATGTTTACTCTGAGTTTATGGCTTTCATCAGGAACACTCAGAAAAATGGACAAGTATATTTTCTAGATTGTCTTCAGGATAAATTTGTTGGGTTCTATGTAAATTTAGGTAGAACTCTACCCTTGCACATTTTCTGGCACATAAATATATTGACTTGTCAACTGCTGTGGGTCCCATACAGGCAAAACCTTGCACCTAGGGTAATGGGAAGAGGAAACGCAGGATAGCTTTTCTTCTCTTGGCTTTGGGATCAGACATGAAAGAAAGAATCAGAAAAAATATTATTTCTTTGTTATATATTTTGAAGATATTCCAGTTTTATTAGTCTCAACTGGAAGATAATATACCCATAAAATTGGGTACTTACTACCCTATAGAGAATAACTAGAGAGGATGGCCATATAAACACCAGGGCATCTTAATGGAATACACCAGGTAAAAAAATATAAATTTAATAAACAAACAAACCCCCACCCCAAATAATGAACTGAATGCATCCTATATGGATGTGATATATTACTCATATCACCTTAATTTGAACTAGATTAACCAAAATAAGGGAGTTCATTGTATTTTGAGTTTGGAAAGGATGCTGGGTAGTACATATGATCAAAAGATGAGTTTCAGGGATTAGGACCTTACTGGTTGGGACGAAAGTTCAGAACTGACAAAGCTCTCTTCTTCTTTCCACTCACCTCCCAACCTATACTGTTATTCTCCTTCCCATTCTCTCTTCCTCTCCTCTGCCTCATATGATCACATACAGTTGAGTTCATCCACTCTTTCTTACTGGGCCACTGTAAAGCCCAGATTCACATTCTCTCAGATTAGCAAACCTGGTAGAAATAGAACTTCTCTTCTCAAGTTCATATGTCAATTCCAGGTAAGGTCTTTGATTAGCTTGCTTGCATGACATGTCCAATCTTGGATCAAGTAACATGAAATTCAAATTAGCTGGGGGTTGAGGAGGGTCTATTACAAGACAAACAGATGGTGCTTACAATTTTATGGTCTATTAAAAGATGCAGTAGTACACATGGAAAAAATTAGTTCCCATTATTTGAAAATGCTTACTTTATCAAATTTATATAATTTTCCACTATATAAAAACTGAGCTATAGTTATGGAAGACCTACTGAGATGCCAGTCCATTTTCCATAAGATAAAAGCTTTCTTTGGTTCTCCAGAGTTCAGATAATTCTATTATTATTACCGTTGTTGTTATTATTATTACTATTTATTTTATTTATTTTTTTGAAAAGCACCTGTTAGCATTAAATGAAGCTCTCTCCACATGGCTTCAAGCTACTAGGATGCAGGCCTCCCCACCATACCCTTAATCTTCTCCTCCACAACTCTACTGAAGAATTTGACCTTCACGATGACAGGCTGTTCCGGGAGCTTTCCCTTTCCCAAACCCGTGTAGTAGCCTGATCGCACCACATCAGTGATAGGAACAGTTCCAGCCTTGGTTTTGGTGGCATTCCCCTGTGTCTGCTCACTGATTAAGGCCCACAGTTTATCATTTGGGCAGAAGCTCTGGTTCCTTTTCAAGTGGTAATGTCTCATATCAGCTTTTCCAAAGTAAGCTGGGTGATATCTGTCCAGGTGGACCCTGTGGTGACCCGTGCCGCCAGAATCACCCAGTCCTCCTGGGAGCTTCCGGTGCCTGTAGATGGGGCTATGGCCATGGCTCCTGCGAGTCCCAATTTCCGGGTCTTCCTCGGTCTGGATGGCACATTGGCAGTCCAGGTGGAAGACCAGAGGACTCAAACTTTTATCATGTATACTCAGTAAAAACACTGAAACTATATATTTAATAATTTTGTATTTGAAACAACATGCAGATTTGATGAGTTTTACTTTCTACCACTTTTCTAGCCAGTGTAATTAAGAGCTATTCCTATGCTATGTCAGATTGTTCTATTGGATTATTGATCTCTGTCAATACTCCATTTAGGAAACAAAGTAGAAATCATGGATCTCTTAAAACAAAAGAATGCTTTAAATAAAAGTATATAACTCTATAGCATTGGCTTTAGAGGATTTTTTGAAGAGCATAATTTTAGTTTTCCAATGATGCAGAGATTTAAAGAGGCAAGAGGTGCCATTTGCTAAAGGGTGTTGGACTCTGGTTAGTGGAACAAATGGAGAGAATCCAGCTCATGGATCATTGCAAGTAGGAGGGCAGTGACTGAGCAAAAGCAAATAAATGCTTGATGCCCAGGACAGAAATACAGTATTCAGACTAAGTTTGGTCATGTTATTTGTGGTAGTATTTAGATTTTATGTAGCTTATAAAATGTTGGACAATTGTCTCAGAAGTTTCGATTGTTAACATTGGGCTTTCTTTCTTTCCTTCTTTCCTTCCTTACTTCCATAGGATATAGGTAACTTCACAGCTTATATGTACACAGTTATCAATCAATCATGCACTACTGTATAATTTTTGAAAAGAACGTAAAGTTTGCCCTGCCCTTAACTTAATTCAATCAGATATGAGATATTTTATTGCATGTAGTTCCCTTTTCTCATCCTTCAAATAAGCCCTTGACAGAGGCCAGTGTTTCCATGACCAAAGAGAAGAGTCGTCTAAATCTTTGTTTTTCAAAATGTAGTCTGTACCACTAGCAACGATGGCACAGCTGAATCCCAGGCTCCACTTCAGACCTATTGTATTTGGAACTTATAAGAGCCACCAGCGATCTGTGATGTTTCTAGGGTTTGGAAAAGCAAGGATTAATGGTAAAGGCTGTTTTGGAAGGGAGGTTCAGAGGCAGCCAGGCATGTAGGATTTAAAGGTCCCTCATGATCAATCTGGATATAGCTGAGATTTTTTTAACTGGAAAATAAGGTAAATGAAGTGGTGTTTAAGGAAAATCCATGTGACTCCAATTTGCAGGTGGATGTGAGAGAGAGAGAGAGAGAGAGAGAATGGGAAAGAAGGGAGATGGTGGGAGAAAGGAGACACTGAAAACAATTAGGGCATTACAACCCAACCCTGAAACAAAGGGATATTGGTTTGATATGGGCTCTTGGCAATGGGGATGGCAAGGAAGGGACTCTGTAAAACACTCTTAGTAATTTTAGTGGTTGGGATGCGTTCACATTACCCCGGGAAGTCTGGCTCTCTGTGTCTCAGCTTTGGACCCCACTCATGGCCTGGCTCTGCCACGGTAACTAAAAATTCATTTAAAAAATGAGGGCGGGGGAGGACATCTATATAGCTTCTGAGAAATTGAGTTTACTCATACATGATTATATAATTTGCATAAGACAAGTTTCAGCTTGTACTCCTTTGATACAAGGGCAACTTACTTATCGATTTTCTAAATATTAGCCAGAAACATTTAATGGCCACTGGCTATGTTAGAGTGCAACTTTCCAGTATTTCAAAAATTAATGTTCTGAAATAATTCAGGGCCATTATCTTCAACGAGAGAAATGGTTTTGAGGGAACTCGTGTTTGACAATTACTAGTTTGTTTGTGTTTTAAGAATGATTTTATTTTTTCAGTAATCTCTACCACACGGGGCTCGAGCTTACCATCCCGAGGTGAAGAGCTGCGGGTTCACCGACTGAGCCAGCCAGGTGCCCCCGATAATTACTGTTTCTTTTTTTTTTTTTTTTTAAGATTTTATTTATTTATTTGACAGAGAGAGATCACAAGTAGGCAGAGAGGCAGGCAGAGAGAGAGAGAGGGAAGCAGGCTCCCTGCTGAGCAGAGAGCCCGATGCGGGACTCGATCCCAGGACCCTGAGACCATGACCTGAGCCGAAGGCAGAGGCTTAACCCACTGAGCCACCCAGGCGCCCAATTACTGTTTCTTTATTCAGCTTTTTGCTCCATGAAAGCCATAAAAAATACACGTTCAATTCATTTTCTGATTACAATGGATCCAAGAGAAAAAGAGCATTGGATAGTGATAGCACATGTATCTTTTACATTTTCTTAAGACAAAGTATTAAAGTACATGTTACTCTTATACCATTGCACTCAAGGAATTCAAAGGAAACTAGAATATTCACAGAATGCTCGGAGAGTCCTAAAGTAATGGTGCTTAGAATGACATTTTTGACATTCGCTGTTGAACTGTGTTGTTGCACTTTGCAAGGGACACGGCAAACAGATTCTAAGAGCAAAACCAAAATCAAACAACCACTGCCCCCCACCCCACCCTCCGCCCTTCGCCTTCCACAGCGTATCCCGAATCATTGTTCCTTCCCAGATTGTTCCCATTCACTCCAAATGAGCTTCCTGCCTTGCAGGGATAACTAAAAACTGCAGTCAGATGTAGGAGCTGCTTAATCAGGTCTGGGAATCAGGCCTTAATTAAAATGCTTGGAAAAGAAGAGCAAATGAAAATTATTAAGCTTCATTCTCGATTCCTGTTTCTAATTTTAAAGAGGAAATCATGCATTAATCAAGCCCCATGCTAGAGCTCAGAGGCACGTTTTTGAAATATCCCAAAATAACAAGGGGAAAGTTTTTGCTCTGTTTCAATGAAACCACCCTTGACTATTTGCTATGTATAGTACAGTCTACTCCAGTATGTGGTGTGCTAGGCTGCAACATACTAAGCTTTGGCTACATTAAAATTTTTTTCTGGACCCAAGGTCTGGAGCATGATAACCAAGGGGGGGAATGTATTCCCTGAAAATAAAACAAAAATTTGCAGAACCCATTAGAGGTCAACGGAAGTGAATCTAATGCTTTAAGAGAGGAACACAACTCTACAAAGAGCCACATGGCAGACAATTTCTGGTGAGCAGAAAATTGCATTTATAGCAAATTTTTTTGTGTGTGATACAGATTCATAATCAGTATATTTTGTGTTGTTCAAACTTACACGTAAAAGGGGGATAGTGATTGTTTTAAGTGAGGGGAACATTATTCCTCTTTTCTGCAATACAATAAAGTATGAATATCATATTCTTAAAAATGTCTTAGCAAAAATTCTGCAATTTTGTATCCTGATCCACATTATAAAAACAAAGAAACACAGGTGGATCTCTGCCCCCACGAGTTTCTTTATGACTCTAAAGTAATAATTCAAGTCTTTGCTCCTACTGGCTTCACTGATGTTTGTAACTTCCTTTCAAAGGAGATTCTGGGGTGTGAGGATGATGGCTCGGGGGTGATTCCTTGTGAAGCAGAATTTACTCACCATCAGAAACTGTCTTTCTGCATCTCTGTTATTCTCTCAGTATCCAGAGGCCATCATTTAGAGACTTGCTTAGCCTCTTTTGTCTCCTTATAATTAATTCTGAAAATCTTCATGATAAAGATGGTCTAATCTTTAAAATTTAAAAAAAATGGATTCTTAAATGCATTTTTAAAATCAGCTTTTCTGGAGCTTAAAAGTTGTGTGAGGACAGAGACTGAATCCATCGTGTGTGTGTGTGTGTGTGTGCGCGTGTGTGTGTGTGTGCAAGTGTCTGTTTCTTCAGGCAGTAGAGAGTTTTAAGTACACTATGCCCGCAGAAAACATTTGTCAGGTGACTGAAGCTAAAGGTGGGGGGATCGTTGGGATTAGCGGAACATGCCTGGAGATTTCAACATATGATTTGTTAAGAAGATGGTAAAATAGTAAGAGAATGATGGGTGTATAACTCTTCCAGGAAATTTTAATAGGCAGGGTTTCAAACAGTTTCATTAAGTAGGCCAACTCATATTCTTTCCTTACATTTAAAAAGAAGGAGGAGTCTTCTCTGTTTTGTTTTTAAGACTAACTACTATGCTAACAGGGTTGTTTGTTGGTTTGTTTTCCAGACATTTCATTTCAGGCACTTTCCCCTTTCTGACATTTTTTCCGAGTCTCTTGCATTCTGGAGTAAAAAAAAAATCCCAGCATTTTCCTCCAGCCAGTTCTGGCCTTTCATCTTTCCTGCCCACCACGACACTATGGATATTAATATCAATATCAGTATCCCTCAAACCAAACCAAACAACCTACAAGCAAACAAACAAAGCCATGTTTCCCCCATAGCCCATTGAGATCCAATGACCAAGACCCTGTTTTACTAAAGATTGTTTCCAGAGCTAGACCTTGGCACATTTCCTGTCACAGTGTTCTTCCTCCCCCTCCTCTTCCTTTTTCTTCTTCCCCCTCCTCCTCTTTCCTCCTCCCTCCTCTTCTCCCTCCTCCTCCGTCTCCTCTTCCTTCTTCCTCCTCCTCCTCCGTCTCCATCTCCTTCTTCCTTCTCTTCCCCTTCTTCTCCTTCTCCTCCTCCCCCGCTTCCTCCTTCTCCTCCTCCTTTTCCTTCTCCTTCACCTTCTTCTTCTTCATCAACTTCTTTTTCTTCTTCCTCTGCTTCTGTTTCTGTATCTGCTTTTTGAGTGCTTTTGTTCCTTGAGCTCACTTGTAATTATATCTGCCAAAGAAAGGGCAGAACAAGCAGCAACAGGACTTAGGATACTATATCATGGCAAAGATAGCTAGCTTTTGGCCTCCTGGTAAAGAATTAGCTGTTTAATGAATAACAAATTATAAACAGACCCCGAGGTTAAAGGATAACAGGCACAGTCTTGGTCTTCACCTTATTAAGTAGACATACTCCTCAGACTTCAGGCCAATTACTTCAGTGGGAACCACCGGGGCTAAATCGAATGTTTCTGTTGTAGTTTCCATCCTATTTACTTACCTAGACCGTAGATCTGAAGAGGGTCAACTTTCATGTTGATGTTTTCTATTTTAGTATTGTTTAAAAAGTAAGAAACCCCTGTCTGGAAAATATGGTATGTTTTTGTCACAGTGTGGTAAGTGCTTGCGGGGGTGTGTGGGTAGCAAGTTCAGCATGTGTAGGCCGACAGAGAGGAGCATGGTCAGACTGAGGAACAGAGGTGTGAAAAAATGTTAGCAAGAACAAGGCTATAAAAACATGTGCCTCTTCTTACCAAGCAAAACACTTTTCACATTTCCTGAAATAACTGAAAAGTCCTGATAAATGATGATAAGGTTTACATCCTCATTGACTCAGGTTAATCTTTTTCAGAGAAATAGGTCTGATACTAGGTATTAGATCAGTATTTTTGGCTTATGGACTATTTACATTCAACAAACTGTTTATTATGCTCCTGCTGTGTGCCAGCAGGCATTTTGCTCAAAGCCAGCAGTACCCAAATGCATAGGTTTTGCCTTTAGGGTGACTGGAAGACTGGGAAAAACAATGGAGTTACAAACAAATAACATTCTGGTTTTGAAGCTTTGATTATAAATAATTATAAAGAATGTCTAATGGACACAGACAAAGAACATTAATACTGTCGGTGGTTGAGGGGGGCATTGGGACTAGAAAAGAAAAATTAGGAGATGAGGGAGTCTGACTTGAAGCAAGATGTTGCTGGTTCATAGCTGTAGTTCAGAGGTGCCTCTCCAGGGGGACAAGCAGATGCGTTCAGAGGCGTGGTTTGCAAGGCACGGTCCCTGGACTAGCTGCATCACCGTTACCTGGAACTTGTCCAAAGTACAAATCTCATGGCCCACCTCGGATCTACAGAGTCAGACACTCTGGAGGTGGGTGTTAGCAGTCTGACTGTGGTGTATGCTATCATCTGAGAACCACTAGTTTTAGAGTGTGGGCTTTTATATTTTTTTATTTTTTAAAGATTTTATTTATTTATTTGACGGACGGAGATCACAATAGCCCAAGAGGCAGGCAGAGAGAGAGGGAAAAGCAGGCTCCCTGCTGAGCAGAGAGCCCTATGCGGGGCTTCATCCCAGTAGCCTGGGATCATGACCTGAGCCGAAAGCAGAGGCTTTAACCCACTGAACCATCCAGGCGCCCCTAGGGTGTGGGCTTTTAAACTTGACTCCACAGCAGACGCACCAGGGAGTTAAAAAATATGGTACCCGAGCCCCACCCCCAAGAATATGATTTAATTTATCTGAAGGAATTGAGATTCTGAGAGACTACTTAGTTTCCCTGAAGTCGTAGAACTAATCGGTGGGAATTAATGCCTACATCAGGCTGAAACCAAGACCACGGGTGTCTGTTTTGCTGCATACATCTGTCAAGCTGCGTGAGGGCCGAAGTTAAACAGCCTTTCTCATGGGCACGGGGGCTCATGATAAAAGGCCTCCTATTGTTTATTTCTGTTTCCTTAAAAGAAAGAGTCCTTGAACAATAATGATACATGTAGATATGATTCTGCATGTCAAGAACAAGGTGTGAATTACCTTAACGATGTTTGTTTTATATTACTTTAAAAAATACATTTGTTCATAAACCCATGGACCATCCAGATTTAACTGTAGTATGCCCCTATTTTTGGTAATACAGAAATTCGGTATAGAATTGAAAAATAGAACCAAACAGGACAATATTTTCAAACAGGACAGTATTTTCACATTATGAAAGGATTCAAGCCAGAGTTTCAAGGTTCTCACGTGCAGGGCTTTTCCAAATATACATGTTTTTACTGTGGCCCTTGAGATTTTTAGTGGTATGCAAAGGGATATTCAAATGAGTAATAGTTAAGCATGATTTAATGGCTTTTTCTAAACAATTATGTTATCTGAGCTCTCTGTGTGATTCTTTACATGGATTATGTTGTTTAATCGTGGGATTGCTATGAGATACTTAATACTAATCTACTTATTTCACAGATAAGGAAACCGAGGCATAGGAAGATCAAATCCCTTCCATGGGCTGTGTGGGCTTGGATATAGTAAATTCAGGATTTAATGCAGACAATCTGAAAACACGAGCCTAGCTTTAAACTGGATTCCACATCATTCTTGAATATCCAAGCCCCTTTCTGGAATGTGGATACTACAAGCTTGTTCCTTCCTTATTAACTGCCAAATGGCAGCTAGCCACAGGCTGAGCACCTGGGAACTTAGTGATCTAGAAGATGGCCTGGATTGAGAACTCGGTCTTTTAGGGCTGTTCTTCAGGGAGCTCTGCTTGACTGACCCCAACCGGATCATTTCTTTCAAAGAACTTCGAAATACATTAATCAGGTAATAGATTCCTTAGAAACTTGAAGAGACCCAGAGAGGCAGGAGTCCATCTGACTGCCACCAAGATGGTTTGCTTACCTACTTCTGGGTGTTTTCTTACAAAAACTCTCATCAGTCAGAGTAAACTTGCCATATCTCTGTTCCTTGTCATCCCAAAGAGCCTGACTAATAGATTCTCAGGGGAATCCAATGAGACTTATGCATGTATGGGTGTGGAAAATTAAAAATTTAGCTCTGAACCTCTATATGAGTCAGAGGCGATTTTATCAGCCTGGAGACAGGAATACAAGATTCCGCCCACCATCCTCAAGTTCTTTGTTTTGATCCCCGAAGTAGTGAAAGGGAGAGTGTGAGTTCCTGACCCAGTTCTACTACAGGGCTGCAAAAGGTCTCTTGGGGCACATTTAATTTCTATTTTTGATGCAGCTTTAAGTGACCCTGGCATCCAGAATCTCGTCTCCGCAGCATATATGACAAATGTGGGATGAACAGGATTGCAGAAGAGCAGGAGTTCATACCCGACAAGGCTTTATTAGAAAGAGATAATTTACAAATATGCTTCTATTGTGTAGGTATTTTAGGGTAAGTTGCAATTCGACATGTACCTTGATCGAATTATGATTTTTTCAAGGTAGCCTATATAATTTTCTTTTCCATTTGAGATTTCTATTTCAAACCTCGGTAACAGCTCACCTATTGTGCCTAATGTGTAAACAGCTGAAACTCTTTTCTGCTCAAATACCTGGAATCATAATTACCTTCTTTAAAGCTTGGCCATAGGCAAAAACTTTGAATAATATGTTCTCATTCAGCATGCCAAGTCAGGATCTGAGACCAAAAGACAGTCTTTGTTAGATTAGCACAGTATTGCACGAAAGTGCATTATAACTCCAAACTACTTTTAAAAGGCAAGTGTTTTTTCTCTTAGTATGTTATTAACCTAACCATCCAAGTCATTTGATTTTTATTATAATAGTACTTAGAATAATTGGCGGGACATCTGCAGCTTTTTCCCATGCCTGCAATTTGCTTTGACACCCACTAAGTTAACAGCCGAATGCTTTATGTGATAATTATACGAACAAATCTAAGTACTGTTTTCATAATGTATGTCCATAGAGAACATTATCCAAAACAATTCTGCCCAAGCCCACAATTATATAACATTCCTGTTCATGAAGATGACATCACAGAGTCCAGAGAAGGTCACAGAGACTTGACAAATAGCCTTTTAAAAAGTCCTTAGACTATAAGTGTTTATTGGAAGGAACTCAAATAGTCGTATTATTTCATAAACCTCAAGATAAACCTGACAAGAATGTTTTGATCAAGAGTCAACCAATTGCTTTTCTGAACAATTTTAGGTTACTGTTAGATTAGAACTGCTATAGAAGAAGATAGAAGTATTTGTTTTTATTGGTGGTTTTGTTTTGAAGACAGATATACTACATGGAAATGGGCTCACTTTGGCAACAAGAGGCCTCTGTCCGTGCCTCTAACCTAGTTAGGCAGACAGTCTCTTGGCTATGCAAGAGAGACGGATGCTCCTGTTAGGATAATTTGCTTTGGCAAGAGATTTTATTCTGTATTTACTTTTCTTCTAGTTGTGGGTCATTTAAACATCTGTTCTTGTGACATGAGGGTTTACCAGATGGATGACTGTTTGTCCTTCTGTCAGAAAAATCTTATTTTATAAATAAAAGAAGTAGCATAATGGCTAAAGTGTTCTTGATTCTCCCTGATATTAATGAGAAGAAATCCTTTGGGGAATGAATGCCATCTCCACATTAAAGCTAACAAACATCAGTCCTCCCCCTTTGTAACATGACCTTGTTACAATTAGGCTGATTGTTCTTAGCCTTTCTCAGCACACACCGCGTTGTTCCTTCAGCTGGGACGTTCTTCTGTTCACATTTAGAGTCCATTCATTACAGACCCAGCCCAAGGCTTCTTTAACCATTCTATCAAGATATTTGACTGGGGGTGCCTGGGTGGCTCAGTGGGTTAAGCCTCTGCCTTCAGCTCAGGTCATGATCTCAGGGTCCTGGGATCGAGCCCCGCATCAGGCTCTCTGCTCAGCAGGGAAACTGCTTCCCCCTCTCTCTCTGCCTACTTGTGATTTCTGTCTGTCAAATAAATAAATAAATAAGTAAATAAATCTTAAAAAAAAAAAAAGATATTTTAAGACAGTAGTGCATTTAGAATAGAAAGAACAAGGACTTTGGCCCCCGATGGTTCCCTCTGTGATTCCTGGGTCCGCTACTGGCTAGCCAAGAGCCTTTGGGCAGGTTACTTCATCTTTTTTGAGTCCCCATTTTCTCATCTGTAACACAGAAGTAATTTCTATCTCATTTAGTTTTTGTCAAGATTGGGTGTGATGAAATTTGCCTGGCACTCAATAAATTATTTTGGATACCTGTACTATACCTATTTATGATCATTTTCCCCTTAAGCAAAGGAGAATTTACTTGTATCAAGTTTACTCAGGCCTATGATTGAAATATCCAAATTATTCTGCAAGGTTTACTTGCGGCATGCACTGGTCCTCTAGGCTCTTGCTTATCCCCCTGTTCCTTCCCAGTCCCTTGAAAATTCTTATTTTGCTACCTATTGACCTTGGGATTTTTCAGTGTTAACTATTGGTATGGAAAAGAATGAAGCTTGTCTTTCTAATCCCTCATTATCCTCAATTCTCTCTCTCTCTCTTTCCTTCCCTGTATTACATTTCTGTTATTATAGTTACAACACAGTTTAGTGAGATCGATGTTCAGGATTTAGATTATAATGACTAGGGAAACATGGATCACTGGTGATGAAACAAGATATACCGTTAACTGTTTTTATTTCTCAGACGGCGTTGTTAAATGCCTTACTAACTTTTTTTTATTTGGTTTTATGTATACTTATTCCAAATTCAAGCCCCAAATATCCATCAACTGTCTAGGTGACATGTTTGTATTTTTGAAGAAATCACTGCTGGTGCTCGCTGACCTGCTGAAATCCAGGCAGGCTGCCCTCTGTCTTGGTGCACAGCTCTTCTCCTCTGACCTCTGCCTCCAGCATCATCCTGCATATTTTCTCTGCCCCTTTCTTTTGTTGATCTTCTGTTTTCTGCACCACATGTCTTTGTATTTTCTTTTGGTAGAGCATATTTTCAGGTAATTTTCAAAGCACGGGTTCATGAAGGTAAACTGTTGGCACTTACCTAGTTAATGAATTTTGTATTCCACCCCTACATTAGTTCCTAGTTTTGCAGGATAAGAATTTTAATCAGAAAAAAATTCTCTTTAGGAAATGGACTTAGTGCTAGTCTATGCTAAATAAAGTGGAGATGACAGAAATTTGTCTGCATAATGGAGGAGGAATCCAAAATCATACAGAGATAAGAATGTGGGAGTAATTTATGTTCACTTGTCCCCAGAGAGCCAGGAGACATTACCTTCATTCAACTGTAGATATAAATTAGTGAGAAGAGAACACGAATCTTTGAAAAGCACTATGGATGCTATTCTCTGGTGATCTATGTCTGGGGCCATACACATTTGACATTATCGATGGCATGGGCTGCCCTGGTTTTAGTGTAGATGTTGAGATTCCATCAGAATCGAGGCCAAACAGAATTACTTATATGATAGAGGCAAGGTGAATGCAATTACTCTATTAGCTGGTCAGGCCTACAGTGATCTTTGGTGTTGGGTAAGTGATCGTATAGTCCTGAGATCAAAATAGATGGTCAGGGCACTGAAATCCTACTTTATCTCTGTTAAAACCATATAAACCCCTAGGTTTGCTGAGTTGAAGCATGGCTTTCAGCCTTGAGTCACTTCATGGTCAGGTAGATGTCAGAGGACGAATAAAATATTGTTCAAAGATCATTTCAGGTTGGATTCAATAAGACCCCAACCCTATACTATGATTCATTCCTTAGTTCCTGTGTGGATAATTTAATGAGATATATTCAGAAAGTGGCAGACTTCTAATCTTTCCCAGATACACATGGTTAAGACTGCTATAGTGGCTGTGGCATAGTGGAGACTGTAGAGGCTGTCTCCTAACAAAATGCTAAGGCAAAAGAAATGCCACATCACTGGGGGACTTTCAGAAATGAGAGCCACCGTCACAAACCTAGCCACGCAAGATGATTTCTAAGGCATGTCCATTAACCTCCCCTGTTTGGTCTGTGAGGAAGACAGGTAGGTAGATCTTAGGAATGAAAATGAATGATAGTATTTATAAGCATCTCATGACTCCATTCAGTGGCTATTTCATATGGTTCTCTTTTTTAATTTTTTTAGAAGATTTTTATTTATTTATTTGAAGAGAGAACACAAGTAGGCAGAGAGACAGGCAGAGAGAGAGGGGAAGCAAGCTCCCCACCTAGCAGAGAGCCTGATATGGGACTCGATCCCAGGACCCTGAGATCATGACCTGAGCCGAAGGCAGACCCAAGTGTCCCTCATACGGTTCTCTTTAGCGAGGCAAAATCAATACATACTAGAGGCTATACTCTACTACTACTACTACTAATAATAATAATAATACTAGAGGCTGGCTTTCTCTGTAGCTATCGATATAACATTTTTTTGGGTGGTGGTGGTGCTGGAGGAGAAGTCTCTATTCCAATAGGCAGAGCTCACCAGAAGAAATTTGCATTCATTTAGTTGAGATAAATGTGAACCTTCACTTTTGGTTATTATCTAGCTCCATGCCATAATTTAGTACTCAGGGATTTTTACCTTATCGTCCCTTAAGACATCACCAGATCTTTCTTTAATTACCCTATCATATTTTAGGATATAATGCTTATACATTATATAAATCATGCTGCTAGGGCCATGGAATAGTAAAATAAATGTTTTCGTAATACCTGCACTTGAAAGAGAATGAAGGATAGATTGCACAAAATTCAAAGATCTGCTACTTAAAATTTCTGGGGGTCCCGTGGCCTGGAGTTTGTTGAGATATCTCCTCCAAAGTGGAAGATTACTTGGGGCCATCTTTATCCTATACTAATAAGGAAGAGATGCAAGAGTTTGTGGACTTATTTGGATTTCAGATTAATATATAACACATGTGGATATGTGGCTCTGACATGTTTATCAAACGAACTGCTTACAAAACTGTTTACAAATAGTGGAGCCAGAGCAAGAGAAGGCGTTCCGGCAGATCTAGGCTGTAGTACAAGAAGTTCTTCCCCTTGACCCGTATGAAGCAACAGATCCAGTGGGGCTTGTGATATCTTCGGTAGACTGATGTGTTATATAAAGCACGTCCAAGTTCAAGTAAGAGAACTACAGGAAAAGCCACCAAGGTTTCATTGCTATGTCTTCTTCAGCTAACTATCCTTACTTTGCAACTGGTCTAAGATAGATACTGCAGGCAGATAACTGCAACCTAAGCTACTAAAATGAACTGTTCCTACCTTGTTCTTCAAGCATTAAGCTGGGTGTGCTGAAGAGTTCTCCACCAACAAACGGAAGTGATAAATACAAAATCCAGATTTATCAGGTTCCAAAAGCACAAGAGAGTTGCATGACCTGATGTACCTGTTCTTATGGCTCTGCTTATGACCCTCTAGAATGGCCTTGTGGGGGTGTTCCAATGAACAGTTCACTTAGGAGGAAGGGAAATTTGAGTCTGTTCCAAAGATGACAAATAAGTTGCTGGCCCACATGGCAGAGGACTAGTTTACTGTATAGTCCATCTGAGGGGCAGCATTGAAGGGAAAAGAAAAGTCTCCCAGTGAGAGAACAGTCAGTCACCACCAGGTCACACAGAGTAGCTGATGACTACATCGACCAATCAGGGATTTAGAAAGAAAAAGCAAGAGGACTGGTGACAGATTGGCCTGGGGAAGAGAAATATAGATGGGCCTCTTGCTGTGGTCCAAGGTATGAGAACACTTGTGCTCCCAGAAGGACCCTTCTATGGAGGGGCCTCTCAGTTATCAGTTAGATAAGATTACCCTGTTGGTATCAATCACATCTTTCCTCACCCAATCCCCTGCTTGCTCTATCGGCTCATTATGAAGTGGTTATAGTAACAGATACTGAGGTCAAGCAAGGACTCAGTGATATGAAATTTCCCTCACTGCAGCTGATCTGACTACCGCTGCCACTGGGAGTCCAGCCTGTCAGAAAAGCAACAGAGCTTGAACTCTTACTATTTTATCACCTTCTGGAGAGACTAACTGCTCTTGGCAAATTGATTAACTGCTTTAAGGAGTATTCTAAAATCTCATCATGAAAAAAAGGATTTGGGAAAATATTAAGCTAAGTCAGAATTCAAAGCTTAGCTTTGACTTAGCAGAGATTCCAAAATTACATGAATTTCTTCCCTACTAGGTATAGTTTGTTTGTTTGTTTGTTTTTCCTCTAAGCGATTCAAAAACATCAAGGTGTAGAAAGTACTGTTAATCGTGGTATGAGACCAATTAGAAGAAAAAAATCATCTAACTTGAGAGATAATACATTATAACCTGTATTATCCAGAAGAAAAAGAGTATTTGTTTGAAATCATTTGGTTATCTTTTCTTTTATTACACCCAGATTGTTTTTAATGTTGATTAATTTGACGTTATCATTGAACAAAAAGTCCGTTTATTGATGCTATTATTTTTATTTCCTTTTCTATGGCAATCTTTGTGGTTTTTACTTATTTATTTACTTTAAAGATTTTTATTTATTTATTTAATGTGGGGGGGCCACACAAGTAGACAGAGCATCAGGCAGATGGAGAGGGAGAAGCAGGCTCCCCACTGAGCAGGGAACCTGATAGGAGGCTCGATCCCAGGACCCTGAGATCATGACCTGAGCCGAAGGTAGATGCTTAACCGACTGAGCCACCCAAATACCCCAATAACTGTGTTTTTTAAAGAGTGATACATAACTTCAAAGTGAATGTCTCTTATTACTGATAATGAGATTTGGTCTAAGAGATTTCCTTGCAAAAGAGCACTTTTCTCATTTTAAGTTGGAGAAAAACTGGTAGCTTTTTGGCCACTAAAAACACATATTAAATCATTCTTCTGTAGCTAAACTTTCAGTTAATAAACAGCAAGAGCTCATGGAGATTAAATTTCAGAAATGTTTATTGCATAGTAGTTAAAAAATTATTTGTTATTAATGTTTGTTAACAATATGGAAGTAAATTTATTTAAATTGACTGAGATTTATACTAGGAACTTGTTAACAATTTAATGAAAAGGGCATCAACAACAAATTTAGGAAAAATTTTAATATTAATATAAAAGAGCTGTGATGGTTTATAATTCTTATATCCCTGAACAACCTTCTTATTGTCCTTTTTCTTGCACTTACTCCATAAATGAAAAAGGAAGCATTAAGTTTCTTTATTTTAGTTACATATACAAAAAATTCTTAGATGTGTTTTAAAAAACAGTGAAACCAACAAGAACCCCCAAAACAAACAAACAAAAAAAACAGTGAAGCCAGACAATATTTATAATTAATTTACTAGGTGAATGTCCCCTCTGAGGCTAACATTAAAATAATCACTGTTCCTGCTGTTCAAAAAATTCTTGAGGTAATTAAGTAAATGAGATTTAAATACATGTAGCTAAATAAAATTTAAATAATTGCTTAAGAGAGTATAGAGAAGATATCAAAGATAGCCAATATGTAAGTCAAACTAGTTTTTTATATAATAATGACTACAGTAATTCAGAGAAGGGACAGATCACTTCAGATCACCTTGGTCCAGAATGGTACCACTTCTTAAGAGGAAATCTATCTCATTCTGAATATGTTTTCCTGGGTTAGAATGGGTAAACAAGCAGATAACCACAGGCTGTTTTTAAAACTTCTCGAATAAAAGTATAATTATCTTGTAAACTTCATTTTTAAAATATCAACATTAACTAGAAATGTAAAATATAAAATGGGCACTCAGACATTAAAAGTACAAAGATTCCAATTGCCATCAATTCAAAGAAAGAGGTGAGATCTGAACTGTGTAGAAAACTAAAGAAGATTTAGATCAATAGAGAAGAAATCCCTCCCTATTATGCATTTGGGTCATGTGTAACAACAGACACACACACACACACACACACACACACACACACACACACCCACTTACATCATGGAAGCAAATATGTTGGTTGAAGCAGTCACATCATAGAAGGAAATAGTTGATGATGAACCTTCGGAAACTTGGAGTGTTTGTTGGGGTCAACGATGACAGACCTTAAACACCCAGAATAATTTAAGGTATCAGAATGAAAGACCATGGATCAGATTTGGAAGAAATCAATGACATGGAAGAAAAACTGAAAGGCAAGATAATAAAGAACGGTAACTTTTCATGGCTTCCTGACAAATGAGTGTCACTCTTCAAGATGCATCTTCATGTGTCAGGTCCGTCTGAAATAAACTCATAAAGCCTGTCATTGTAGTAAGATCATTCAAAGCCATATTTTTTTGGGGGGGGGTAAATATAATGAAATGGTAAATTGCTATGTGAGTGAATTTTTGTATTCTAATGTTTCATGGATAGCTGGAATGCCAAAATCAAATTCCATTTAAAAAATGAAAATGCAGAGGTATTCAAGGAGCATTATCAATTCAGACATATCTGTCACTTACACCTCAGCATGAATGCTTTCTCTAAAACTTTCCGCAAAGAGTAAGTGTAAACTATATGGAAGAGAAGTCACCAGGCAAACACATCTAGAGGTAGCATGTAAAGATCAGCTCAATCTTCTACCAATTCCATGTGGTTAAAGACACGAGAAGGGATGCTAGAGTGGGAGAATGAAATATAAAAGGCTCCCTTCTGGTTCCAGCCATACTACTCAGTATTGTCCAGAGCCAGCTGATTACCAGTCTGTTTCCCAAAAATTGCCTTGTTGGACAAAATTGCTTTTCTTATTTTAACAAATATGTAATGGGATAGTCAATTGAGTGATTTCAGCATTAAACTAATTAGCTACCTGTTCTCTGAAATAGGAGGTCTTGGAGAATTGCCAGAAAGAATAGTTTTCATTTTATTGCCATATTTTCTTTTGCATGTAGTTATCTTTATATGGGGAGGGCTACCAATTCTTTCCAGTTTCCTGGTCTAAATGTCACTTTCAGGGTATAGTATCTTGAGGGTCTACTCTATATTTTGAATATAGTCTTGAATTCTATTTAAAGATTTAACTTGCTTTTCATTGGGAAAGCTGGGCATCTTGTTTTAAATGTGCTTTCCTTAGATAGAATAAATAGGCAGAAAATTATGTGTGAGTTCTGAAACTTCTTGACTAAAGATATTTGAAATACTCATTTTTGAAATATCATTGTTATCTGAAAACATAAAATGGTCACTAAGATGTTAAAGTACAAGGATTTCAATTATTAAATTAAAAATACAGCTCTTAGTCAAGGTCTGCAATGATTTATGTAACTATTTTAAAAAATTACACATGGATTTTATTTTGTCAGTTCCTGGTTGTTATGAATTTGATTTTGCCCATGTTTGGTCAAGTTGATAAGTTTCTAAGAATTCTTCGACATTCCAGACTTATTGTTTGTTAGGGGTCTGCCAAGTCACTGAGCACATAAGGCTGTTCATGGCAAAGTGTCTGCTTCAATATTTAGCATCAGATTCTCAAATGGACCAGAAGGACCAGCTGGAGAACACAAGATACTTGGCAGATATTTCAACCGGAATTGTAAGTTATATGTGAAAACAAGTATAAAAGCTTGACCGGGCATAGGATGATCAGCAATGAGGTTATTAACTGATACAGGTATGATTTAATTAAGGCCCGAGTGAAACCCTGTATCAGTTTTCTATGGCTACAAGAATACACCATAAAAATAATAACTATTGTTTTTTAGCTTATGGGCCTGTGGGTCAATGATTTAGTCTGCAAGGGCAGGACCTCTGCTCTGGTGGGCCTGCAGGACAGGGCATTGAATCAAAGAGCATAGTTCTTGAGCCTAAGGTCTACTGGAACTGCCCCTGTCAGATTTGGGTTTTCTTAATAACATCACTCCTTTCTTGTTTTCTAATTCTTCCCTTTGGAATGGAAATGTCTGTCCTACACGTGCTCTAACATTGTGTTTTGGAAGCATAGAACTTGTTTGATTTCACAGGTTTACTGCTGAAGAGCAGTTTGCCCCAGGATAAATTATATCTTAAGTCTTAAACTGTATATGATTTAGAAGATGTTTAGATGGAACTTGGGACTTGGACTTTAGAGTTGATGCTGGAATGAGTTATGACTTTGGGGACTATTCCAATGGAATGAATGTATTATGCATTCAAGAGAGACATGAATTTTGGGGGGCCAGGGGCAGAATGCCATGCATGAATATTTATATCCTCCCAATTTATATGTTGAAACCTAATCTCCAGTGTCATGGTGTAAGGACTGGGGGCTTTTGGGAGGTGATTAAGTCATGAGGGTAGAATTGTCATTAGTGGGATTAGTGCCCTTATAAGAGACACCCCTCAGAGAGCTCTCTTCCCTCTTGCACCATGTGAGGGCAAGTAAAAGATGGCCATCTATGAATCAAGATGCTGGCTTTCACTAAACACTGAACCTGCTGGCATCTTGATCTTGGATTCCTAGCCTCCAGAACCATGAAAAGTGAATGCTTATTGTTTATGAGACAGTATTTTGTTAAAGCAGCCCCAAAAAAGAAAGAATAATAAGATATTTATTAAGAATACTAAAAATCAAGCATAATAAAAATATGTTGATCATTACAAATGGTCTTTTAAAAGGGAAAAAGAATTAAAAAATTGAACTTTCAGGGAAAGTCACCAACCACAGTGGTCAGAAATGCCTTATATCCTCCACCGTACTGGTAAAGGTGACCAGCAACAATCATTTTCAAAAAGTTTTTATTGAGATTGTAATGGCAGCATATATGAGAGATTAATTTTTCAAAAAATGTTTATTGTACTTTGTACAATATTGTAGCCTTTATGTACTAAGCAGTGCTAGGCACGGAGTTTATGAAGTAGAATGAGGGGACAGGGAAGGGATCCGTCAGTGACATGAATTAATGAAGTGTTTGATATTTCCAGGGAATGTGCTGTTTTCCTCTCCTTTTCACTTCTACTAACATGTAATTTCTCCTTAGTAAGGGAGTACAGTCTCCCTTACTGTGATGTTTTGGAGGGCAGAAGCTATTTCTGACCAGTGTGGTGATCATAAGGCACTACCTGAAACAAATATATATATATATATACTAGAAGATCTTTTCCCTTACAAATCCGCATATATCTTTCCATTTCAAGTAAAGAAGTCTATAGAGCAAAGAAGGCAACCTGGAAGTGAATCCATCCACCAGCTATTTATTTATCTGATCTTGCTAGTTGCTATTCCTCTTACTGACTCATTCTTATTCCTACTAGATTTATGCAGTTAAAGGATCAAGAATCTATCTATGTGGGTGGCTTAGTTTAGCCATGCAATTTTTCAGTTATTCTTCAGCTCCTATTGTTTTATGCTGATTTTATATCAGTTCATGAAGTTATTTGGTGAATTATAACACTACAGTCCTCTTTGAACACAGAAAGCTGTTGTCTCTAGTAGATATTTCATTTTTAATATAATATATAAACAATCTCCTTTTTTTGGCTTTTTAAACAGTGCTATTATAAATTGCAGCTTGTATTTCTGATGCTTTTCCCCAAATAAATCTTTGAAAATAAATCAGTGTGCTATTTCCCAAGCTTACATTATACAACCCTGACATTTGAATCATTGCAAAAATGTGTCTTGGAAATATTTCCAGTGTCTTTTCAGTCAAAGTTTCATAACCTAATCCCTACATGGGCAATTGCTAACTTCTTTGCATCTTTTCCTGTTTATAATTCAACAAAAAAAATTTTTAAGATTCTCTAGTCTGCTCTCTTATATCAAATGAGAGAAAGAAGTAAACATTTTTGAACATAAAAAGATGTGGAGATATAAATAAGCTACAGAATACTTTGATTATTGTGTGCCTGAGGATCTTTGTTTTCCTCTTTGGTGTCTTTTGGGAAATTGGTGAACACCAGATAGCACCAAACAGAGGTTTTTCTTTCCCTTTTTCATACTACATTTTTCCTCTTTGCACTTTTAAGCATTACATTTTCTCTGTAGGAGCTTCTATCTTTTTTAATACTTCAAGTTTTTATTTAAATTTTAGTTAGTTAACATGTAGTGTAATATTAGTTTCAGGAGTAGAACTTAGTGACTTATAACTTACATATAACACCCAGTGCTCGTCCCAACAAGTGCCATCAACCATTTAGCCCATTTCCCACCCCTGTCCCTTCCCGGCAACTCTCAGTTTTTCTCTATTGTTAAGAGTCTCTTATGGTTTGCCTCCTTCTCTTTTTTCCCCCCTCCCTCTATGT
Source organism: Lutra lutra (assembly GCF_902655055.1). NCBI lineage: Eukaryota > Metazoa > Chordata > Mammalia > Carnivora > Mustelidae > Lutra > Lutra lutra. Next base: position 173,279,980 of record NC_062280.1, read on the forward strand.
TCATTTGTTTTGTTACTTAAATTCCACATATGAGTGAGATCATATGATGTCTTTCTCTGACTGACTTATTTTGCTTAACATAATACACTCTAGCTCCACCCATGTCATTGCAAATAGCAAGATTTCATTCTCTTTTTTTGATGGCTGAGTAATATTCTATTATATATATATGCACATTATATTTATATATTATATATTATATTATATATATAAAGAAGAGTGGTGTATATATATACCACCTCTTCTTTATCCATTCATTGGTTGATGGACATTTGGGCTCTTTCCATAATTTGGCTATTGTTGATGACGCTGCCATAAACATCAGGGTGCATGTATCCCTTCAAATCAGTATTTTTGTATCCTTTGGGTAAATAACTAGCAGTGTAATTACTGGGTCTAAGGTAGTTCTCTTTTTAACTTTTTAAGGAAACTCCACAGGAAAGAGGAAAACCTCCTGTTTTCCAGAGTGGCTATACCAGTTTGCATTTCCACCAACAGTGTAAGTAAGTTCTCCAGAAGCTCCAAATTCTCCTCCTCACTACATCTACAACTAGGATAATCTGGGAATCCTGCTTTTTGCTATTTTGACTCTATTCCATATTTTGCTTCTTTTACCTTTCTTCATCAAGATCTTTAGTGCCAGCATTTTATTCTGATTTGCCTTCTCATCTTCAGTCTTTTTCCATTGTCACTGCAAGTGTTTTCTCATTCATTCTCTTCCTTGGTATTTCTCTATAGCATCATCCTAACATGCATTTGAAATACAAAGTAACTATTATTCTCATATTAGGTGTTGCATATAAAAAGGACTTCAGGACAATGACATGGGTAGTGTCACAGTCCATGACAGGCCTGGATCATGATTTAGAGTTCAAGTCTAACTTTTAGTCTGTGGCTGTCCCATCTAGCCTGTAGTTTCCCTTTCTGTGAAAGAGTGAGCCATGACATTTTGACCCCAACTTTAATTTATTTTACCTTTATATATATTCATTTTTTTACCTTTATATATATTCATAATGGTAACCTCCAACCACATATTTAGTAAAATGTTAAATAAATTTTTAGGGCTTCCCATTTTAAATAGTATGTTACCACATGACACTTCTCCAAAGAGAGCAAAAGGAGCCAAAGTATACTGGGTCAGGCCTACTTGATTCAGCAAATTTCTGCAAATTAGACAGATGATGTGCATAATCTCAGAGTATCTTTTTTTAAGAAGTAGTTTATCAAAACAGATTACTAATCTTCAGACATACAGTCTTCCTAGGAATCAAATTGCTCCCAGTTTGTTGGATTTTAATCTTTCAGTAATCAAGAATGTTCTCTTTTTTTGTCCCCCCAGAATCATCTGGTGCTGAAGAAATCTTGAAAGGTTATCATTAGATTTTGATGGAATTAGAAGCTCACTGATTTGTTCATAACTCTCAGATGAGTTTAAAAATAGAACATATTTGGTTAGCGAAATTGTACCAAGGGAAGGGCATATGGTTATATCAGTTAGTGGGTTTTATGATATAAATAGTTTTCATTTAACAAGAGGTTATAATCTCTATACATGCAGATACATCCTGAACCAGGCACATTTTGAGCATTATGTTTTCCCTCTTGGAGAATATAATGTCACATGAAACCATGGGAACAAAATAGAATTGACTTATCTTAGGCAGCTAATTCCTTAATATATTCCTGATGCTCAATTTCCAGAAAGTCATTATGCTGTCTGGACAGAATATGATTACTGATAACCTGTATTTTGGCGGTTGACTTCCTTACTTTACCCCAAAAAATGTGATTCTCCCTTTTCTCTTGAGACATTGTTAGAAAGATACCATTGCAAGTATGAGGGAGAATGATTTTCAAACCAATTTTTGCTCTTTATTTGACTATAATCAAACTGACAAGTGATTTATTTGAGGTAGTGGAGTTTGTGGCCATTGGGAAAAAAACTGTCCTGCATTACTGCAAGAAATCCAGGTGTCTGGCTTTTCCCTGTCCCACAGCGCCTTCAGCACTACTGGTCCTTTTCTTCTTTTCTAAGGCATTCCAGATCCACCATACCTGATTTTTTTCAGGTACAAAAATTAAGTGTATTTACAAATCTAGCTAATGTTCTAAAATTGTGTGTGCATGTCTGTGTATTGTTATGCATGTATGTGTGTGTGTGTGTGTATAAGTCACTCATTGACTAATTTTTCTGTGGTCTTGGCACAGATCTTCTAAGTAACAAAATCATACATTCTAGGCAATTCTGTGGTTCCATGTTTCTGGCATAGACATATAGCTGTCAGCTTTGAAGAGGACAGACCTGATTTAAATCCCATCTCCAGCACTTACAAATTAAGTATCTTTATGTAAGTGATGGTTACTTTTTGGTGTTAACTTCACTGGTCATAAGACATCCCTATATTTAATCAAATACTATTCTGGATGTTTCTGTGAAAGTATTTTTAAATGAGTTTGACATTTAAGTCAATAGACTTAGTAAAGCAGATTGCCATCTCTAATCTGGGTGGGTCTCATCAAATCAGTAGAAGGCCTAAATAACCTGAAAGCTGAGTAAGAAGGAATTCCTCCTGCTTGACTGCCTTAGGTCTGGGACATTGGTTTTTTTTCTGCCTTCTGTCTTGACCTGAAACATTGGCTCTTCTTGGGTCTTGACCTGCAGGCCTTGGGACCAGAATTATGCTATTGACTGTCTTGGGTCTCCAAGTGGCTGACTGCAGATCTTGGGACTTTTCAACTTCCATAATCATGTGATAAAATTCTTTATAATAAGCCTCTTTCCATACATATTTTTTTAAAATGTAGGATATATATACATACTATTGGTTCCAGTTCTCCAGAGAACTCTGACTCAGGTGGCAGGTTACCCAATCTTTTGCAACCTTGATTTTGTTACATATGAAAGAGGAATAATATTACCCATTTTATAAGGTTGTTGTAAGGTTAACAAGATCAGGATGGCAAAGTATCTTGCACAAAGAAGGTATTTATTAAATAGTAACTGTGTTATTGTAATGATTGTTTTTCACAACACAGAACTTTTCTTAAGGTTCTAATCTTGAAGGAAACAGTTCTAGCTAGTCCATTTTTTTTTTTCTTCTTTCAACTATTCCTTCCAGCTGCAGGGAAATAAAGATTCCTGCAGATTCCTTTTGAATTCTGGCAGAGTACTGTTTATATTCTGCTGTCACCTCTTTCAAAATTCCTGGCCAAAAAATTCCTGGCCCAAATTTTTTCTTACAAAATTATTTAACTCAGCAAAGCACCTAATGATCCATTGGTAATAGTCTTGATTCCCATTTTCTGTTTCCCCAGGCTCCAACTTGTTGACTCTACCACTTAGGATTAAGGTGCCTAAACTTACCTGTAAGTAACAGACATTCCTTGGGTCTGGACAGCAGAAGAAGTTGCCATGGAAATTTGAGCCTTTCTGGTTTGAGGTCCAGATCTAGGAATGTGGTTGGAAGATGTAAGTTGGGTAAGAGATTTGGGGTTAGATGTGTCATGTCCAATACTAAAAATAGAGGGCTATGCTCTATAAGTCCCTCTCAGGTATGCTGTTTTTCTCGTTAAGTTTTACTTCTCTCCCCTCCTTGATCACCACTTCCTCATCCCTCTAGATACACACACACACACACACACACACACACACACACACACACACACTTTTCTATTCTTCTACCTTTCTCTGGCTTGACTTGGTATGTGTATGTGCAGTAATACTCTGCTTACAAGTTGTGACTAGGCAAGTACTCAACCTCTCTGCTTGCATTTCCTCAGCTATAAAGTGGTGTAAGTAATACCTACTCCTGGGATTCTAGGAAGTTAAATAATACAACATATACAAAATGTCTTGTGTTCTGACTCAGACATAGGAGTTATACCATGAATTATAATTTTTGCCATTATGTGACTCAGATAGAATAGGCTATGAGTACCACAGTGAAGAGACAGAGCGGGGATTAAGCTAGAGAGATGCAAGACAATGCAAACGTGTCAAATTAATGTGGGCAAAAACTATAGTTGAAGTAGAGGATACATTCATACATCAGAAAAGTGTGTATTGCTATCTCTATCTCTATTTCTATATATCAACTTAAAGAGTAAACCAAGGTTAGAGATTGGGCTGTATGGCCAAATAGAGACAATAGGCAAGAAGAAGTACCAGAGATGGTTTGTAGGAATCCAGAATGGCTAAGAGGAACCAGTGAGAACCATAGTTGAGCTGGCAAGACTAGGTTAAACCGTGGGCAAAGCCATGAAAGATCACAGCTGGCAAGCTTGCAAATGGTCACAGCCAGGTGTGAGGAGATAACTCAATCCGGTTTTGCTTGCATTTCCCTGATTATTGGTGATGTTGACCACCTTTTTTTGTATCTGTTATTTGTGTGTATTTCTTGGGAAAATGTCAGTTCCTTTGCCCATTTTTAATAGGATTATTTATTATTATTATTATTATTATTTTGCTTTTGGTTTGTATGGGTTCCTTATATATTTTGTATATTAGCTCCCTATCAGATATATGCTTATAATTATTTTCTCCCATTCCACAGGTTCCTTTTCCATTTGTTAGTTGTTTCTTCTGCTGTTAAGAGGCTTTTAGTTTGGTGTAACTCCATTTATTGAATTTTGCTTTTTTTGCTTGTGCTTTTGGTACTATATATATATATATTGCCAAGACCAATGTCAAGGAGCATTTTCCCTATGGTTTCTTCAAGGAATTTTTTTGGGTACAGGTCTTATGCTTAAGTCTTGAATCCATTTTGAGTTAATTTTGTGAGTGGTGTGAGATATAGGTATAATTTCGTTTTTATGTATGTGTTTATCCATTCTTTCCAACATCATTTATTGAAGAGACCATCCTTTCCCCACTGAGTATTCTTGGCTCCCTTGTCAAATATCAGCTTTTGACATGCCATGTTTATTTCTGGACTCTCCATTCTTTTCCTTTGGTCTCTGTGTTTCCATTTTTATGCTAGTACTATACTGTTTTGATTACTATGGTTTTGAAATTAGGAACTGTGATGTTTCCAGCTTTGTTCTTCTCAGAATTGTGGGGAGATGTTAGTCAAAGGGTACAAACTTGCAGTTAGAAGATGAATAAATTCTGGATTGTGATTATATTTAACAACATCATATTGCTTACTTCAAAGTTACTAACAGACTAGATTCTAAATGTTCTCACCACAGAAAAGAAATGAAAATTACATGAAATGGTGGTGTTAGCCATGTTACAGTGGAGTTATATATATTGTAATATATATGTTTGAAATCAACATATTATATACCTTAAATTACTCAATGCTCTATGCCAATTATATCTCAATCAAAAGAAAAATTGTCACAGCCAGAGTATGAAGGACCATGGGTACTCAGGCATTGACTACCTGTCTGTCTCCTTCTTTGGTGGCAGCAGCTGCTTTGTGAAGGTGGAGATGGTTGACCGTGATGTGTGGGGACAAACCAGTTTTTCTGGAATACAACAGCTAGTCAGAGAATTAGAATTTGATCCCAGCACTTTCAAATACCAGCTGCTTTGCAGAGAAAGTTTTCACCACATCCCACATTCCTGTGTAGCACATACTTTCTGAGGAATCTTCAGGAAAGAGGACACACTTGAGCTAACTTTTGAATGGCATTCTCAGAAAAGGCTCTAAAATAGGAGAGCACAGCATGTTTAGAGGAGTTGGAGCAGAAGGTATCTGAGTATAGGCACAAAGTGGGCATGATCGTGGAAAAGGAACTTTGAAAAGACTGCAGCTCAAAGCTAATAAATAGAAGTGTTATGCTGGAGTCCTGGAGTCATCGAGGAGATCATTAGACTATGTTAAGCAAAAGGACATGAGGAGGTTTGTGTTTGAATGAGTAGCAAATGAATTGGAAGGGAATTAAGCTGGAAACTAGTAGATCAATTGGGAACTACTTCAATAAATGGTAAGAAATGGTAACAAATCCAATTTAGGAAATGTTTGTGATGGAGAATAGGAACAGGGGATAGCTTTGACATATATTAAGGACGTTCAGTGTAGGGCAAGTGAATGAGAGGGAAGAGTCATTTAATGAGATAACTAACACAGGAGAAATCGCTTCTGCTACTAAAGGTTTTCCAGTTGACTTGAGACATTGCTGTATCAGGAGAGTTTTGGCAAGTGATGTGCACTTAGAACTTAGCCTGCTTCATAGATTTCTAGAAGAAATTTAGTTCTTGGCCTTCCTAATCTGTGAAGTAGAGGGATACCATCACATCATACTGAATACAGGTGTATTCACCATTGTAATCCTCCTACACTTGAATTATACAGTCTCTGACTCCCTGCCAGATACAGGGAGATTTAACTCTAAAGCCATGTTTGGTTCAAATTCACTGTTTTACAACAGGTCGTTTTTTTTCCCTGATATTGAAGATGAGAGCTTTATTTAAAAATATTATGCTAATCAAATATACAGACCATTATAGCATATTGTGGTATGCCTATAGATACCTGTTCAGTTTACGTGTTCTATACAAATTCTTTAAGAAAACAGTTCCATCTGCCATGATACACTCAGGAAGGCTAATTATTTTTATAGGTGTTGAAATGAATATATGTTTAGCTTTATCTTTGTATGTGTTTCTGATTAAATGTTATTGAGCATTAAGAAATAAAACCCTTTATAACCCTTCTTCTAAAATATAATGCAGTGTGATATCAAACTTAATACCCTAATTGCAAACCAACAAGAGATGCTTTTACAATTACTTCAATGTTTGCAACGTTATGACTCATGAACAAATTACTTTCATGGCTGGGTTGCGTTTATACAAGACAAGGTGTGAATTTTAAAAATGGATCAACAAGATGGGACAGATTTAGGTGTGGACATATTTATGTAACATGTTTAAATATGGGAGAAGAGAAGCAGAAAAACGAATAACCTTTTGGCATGTTCAATACTTAAAGAAGAATTTGTACACTATTGTATTAATAAACATTTATGAAGATTGAATGAAAATTGGCATCAGGAAGGCTCCTGGTAAAAAATCCTTTAACTAGAGTTAATTGAAGGCTAGTGACACCTTAAAGCCTTAAGATAATATGGAATAATGCCACTTGCAAATCCTTCATTTGCAACAGATGGAATGCAAACTCTTCCAAATGGCAGGCCACTCAACAGTGGCAAATGAAATTAAACCAGTAATGGTAGTATGAATCTGTAAAAAAAAAAAAGAAAGAAAGAAACAGACAATCCAAGAAATTAAAATGAAATATTATTGTTTCATATATAGTAATACACCTCATTTACAGGTGATGCTCTAGCTCATTCTGCTAATTGTCAGTCATGCTTTTCATTTTATGACGATTTCATCTTTTGCAAATGTAACCTTGCTATTGTTATGCATTTTACCCACATCTGACTTCTGTATCCCTCAGATAGACTGTAAGGGTAGATACATGTCTAATGCACTTCTTACATACAATAGGCTCTCTAAAGTGTTGACAAGGTCTTAAATAACTCTTTCCAGAACACTTAACAAGGGTCAAAAACCCGAGTCTTCTCTATGGTTCTGAAACCATACCAAGTCTTTTAATCAACTCTGCCCACGGGTAAGGCCAGTCTGCTCAAATGCAATCTTTGAGCAAGTTCAGAATTGTGCGTTGACTAGAATGCTATGCATTACCATTTATATTACAGCTAAATTGGTCTTATTAAGAGATTAACTGTAGGACAAAAGATAACTCCTCGAAGCTTAAGAATTCTCTTTTAAAATGTATCTCAAAGGAGGAGCCTAGGGAAAAAAATTATCATCCACTAATAAGATATTTAAGTGGGGGGTTATATAAAAAGGAACCAAGACGTGCTATATGGACATGTATTTTAATAAACATTTCTAACTCTGTGTGTGTATGCATTTCTTATTCAGTATACATTATTACACCATTCTTATTATGCCTATGTTTTATTCTGATGTTTTACATGGGCAAAATAAACTAGATGCCTACATCATATTTTCCTTTTTTTTTTTTTTTTAAGATTTATCTATTTTTTTGAGAGAGAGAGTGCACAAGTTGGGGGAGGGTTAGAGGGAGAGAATCTTTCAAGCAGACTCCCAGCTGAGTGCAGAGCCCAAACATTGCCAAAGGCAAGGGAAGCAAGGGCAAAAATGAACTATTGGGATTTTATCAAGATCAAAAGCTTTTGCACAGCAAAGGAAACAGTTAACAAAACCAAAAGACAACTGACAGAATGGGAGAAGATATTTGCAAACGACATATCAGATAAAGGGCTAGTGTCCAAAATCTATAAAGAACTTAGCAAACTCAACACCCAAAGAACAAATAATCCAATCAAGAAATGGGCAGAGGACATGAACAGACATTTCTGCAAAGAAGACATCCAGATGGCCAACAGACACATGAAAAAGTGCTCCATATCACTCGGCATCAGGGAAATACAAATCAAAACCACCATGAGATATCACCTCCCACCAGTCAGAATGGCTAAAATGAACAAGTCAGGAAATGACAGATGCTGGCGAGGATGCGGAGAAAGGGGAACCCTCCTACACTGTTGGTGGGAATGCTAGCTGGTGCAACCACTCTGGAAAACAGCCTGGAGGTTCCTCAAAATGTTGAAAATAGAACTACCCTATGACCCAGCAATTGCACTACTGGGTATTTATCCCAGAGCCCATCGAGAGGCTTGATCCCATGACCCATGAGATCATGACTAAGAATCAAGACACTCAACCAACTGAGTGCCCAGGCACCCCACATCATATTTCATTTTCTTGACATTTTCTGTTACTAGTAATCAGTGAATGATATCAAATTGTTACAGGTTCAAGTCTTGATCAAGAATTTCTGGAATTCCAACTCTATTAGTAGGTAATCAGTGGCATCTTTTAGGGGGCTTTTAAAGAAAACAACTTCCTCCCCAGAAATACTCAGCAAAGGAATGTGATACAAATACTCTTCCCCTGCTCTTACTGGCATCCTCTGAGTTCCCTGTCATTCTTGTGGGGTTCCTGGATACAATGATTCTTCCTTCCTCCTTTGACTTAGAACTGCTTCCCTCAGCATTTCCAGAGCACTCAGCTAATATCAGTGCTCTCAGGTGCAGAAGCTCAAGCTTCTTTTAAGGACTACCTCCACAGAAAAGTTTCTAGGGATCCTTGGAGATTGTCTGCAGAATATAAATTTTCCTGATGACTGCAAAGTATTATCCAAATGATCTCTCAAATGATCTTCACAGGTACTGCATTGGAAAGTTATGCAAACCAGCAGTCTCCAAACACTGTGCCCATACTTAATAAGAATCCTGATAGATTTTTCATATGTCCCTGACCAAAATCTGTGAGACATTATGAACATCACCTCTTTCTCTCCTGTCTCCACACACTCAATCCTATTCATTCCACCTACATAGCAGTCTCCTGAATCTCTGCATCCCAGTCATCTTCAACATAGCTGAACCCCCACTCATGTGGATATTGTAAAATCCTTCTCTTTGATTTTCCCACATGTAGCACTGATCCCTTCTGATCAGTCTTCATACAATAGTCAAGATATCTTTATAACAGTACACATTTATTATATTGTTTTTCTAATTAAAACCCTTTCAATGACTCCTATTTATTTCTTAGATCCAGAATCCTTAATTTGTCTATAAAGTCCTATCTGATCTGAGGGCTGCCTACCTCAATAGCTTCATCTCTTGCAGGGCTCTCTCTTGAGCTGTGATCTCTGGTCATCCTCCAATATTGTTCTCTTGTCTGCCTCAGGGCGTTTACACATGCTTTTCCCTCTTTGGGAAACACTTTTCTGCCATTTTCCATACACTTCTTTATCTAGTTATTCCTACTAATCCTTCACAATTTAACCTAAATATCCTTTCTTACTACCCCAGTTCACACTTTCTGAATAGGTAAGGTTACCAATTGTTTACCCTCAGCATAATATATGTCATTAACCAATCATCAATGACATTAGTTGTTTTATACTTATATTCTCCTTTAGAGTTAAACTCCCAATGAGCATGGACTATGTCTTGGTCTTGTTTACAATTTTTATACCACCATTTTCTCTATGTTTAGCTCAGAGCATTGCATCCAGTAGGTGCTCAATAAATACCTATCACTTGCAAGGTGTCCTTGGAAATGCCTGCATAGACTTTAGTTCAATAAGATAAACTTGAACAATAATTCTAAGAAACTTCTGATTTTACTATTAAGACTTTGGGGCACATGAACAATTCTAATTTTTCTTATTTTTTGGTATGGATAAAATTTTTCACATTAATAACTTGTTACTGGAAAATTACATTTTTTTCTTTTAATCTCGAGTGATATCTGAATAATATAGAAATGGGTAACTGGTTAATTCTTAATAAATGCTTAAGAGGGCTTTCCACTGCCCTCATGCTTTGTCTTCTTCAATATCTCTTGAGATTTAGAGCTGTTCCATTTCATTGTTTTCTTGGTTTAAGTTTAACCTCTGAAGTTAAAAATTAGTTATAGGTCCAAAACTATGTTTTTTTTGTCTTATATATGGCTAAAGTTTTACTTATTTACTAATGGTGATTTTTTATAATCTCTTTTTGGGTTTGAATATATACATACAAATATGTTATATACATATATTCATACATATATGATTTTTTAAACTATGTCATATAGTCTGAAATGGTGTCTATAAATGATGAAAGAAAACCACAGGAATCACTTCTGCTCTTGCAACTGATTTAAGTCATACTCACTACCTGTACATTGATTATACTGATAGCAAGATATATTTGGACTTGCACACAAGACTGGATTTTTATAAATAGTTACTGCTAATTAGATTACTCCCATGTTCCTTTTTGAACTATATAAGAGACCCTCAGGAATATGTCTTATTTCTCTTTTCTTCACATCATTTTTCAATGGTTTCAAATGAACAAAGTTTAATAATGAGAGTAACTTATTTATATATTAGCACATGTGTACTAATTCAGAATGAAATAAAGATGAATGCATCCTGTGATTTTTTATTCTGGATTTCATTTATTTTCAGCCTCTCAACATATGGATATTGAAATCTGTGCTTGGATATAGATTTAGTGCTTTATTTTTGTTTTTAATGTGATCTTTGGGCTAAGTCTGACAATGATTTATTTCTCTGGCTTAAACCTAAGAAGTTTCCTCTTTATTTTAGTTTTTAATTTAGTTACTCAACTCATACATAAATATGTTCTCATTGCAAAAGATGTAAACAAGACAGATAAAGCAAAGGCCTTTTTGGTAGCCCCATCTACCTCCTACCCTTTGCTTTCCCAACACTGACCATGATTAGATGTTTGACATATGCTTTTGCTAAACTTCAAAACACATTTATACATATGTATAAACACAAAACAATATAAATTGATAATTTTTAAACATGAACAGTATTATATGTATTGACATGTAATGTTCTCTTTATAGTATCTCTTGGAGGTTATTAAATGTCTTCACATACTATAAAATCGTGCTTAGTTTCATTCTATTTTTGATGGACGTTTAGATTGCTTTGCATTTTATGTTAGTATAAACTTATTATACAGAAAACCTTGTTCATGCCTTTTGTCTTTCATGAAGACCATTACTGGATAGAAGGAAATCTGTGTTTTTTTTTTTTTTCTTTATTACAAACAAATGCCATTTATATTGTCTTGGACAATTTACATTTTCACCCAGAGATGATAAGAATATCTGTGTTTACACCTATTCACTGATACTGATATTATAAATTTAAAAATATTTTTCCAGTGTAATGAGTGAAAAATGATATGTATTTTATTTTCATTTTCTTTATTCCTAGTTAACATTCTTTTGCAGGCTTATTGGCATTTTTATTTCCTCTTCTGTGTATTTCCATGCACAACTTTTTTTTCTGTTGGGTTCAGTTAATTCCTTTAATATAGAATTATAGGAATTATCAGAGTATTTTGGATATTATATATATTTCATATATTTTTCTTTCAATTTTTTTAAGTTTCTTATTTTTTTTTATTTTTATTTTTTTTAAAGATTTTATTTATTTATTTGACAGAGAGAAATCACAAGTAGGCAGAGAGGCAGGCAGAGAGAGAGGAGGAAGCAGGCTCCCTGCTGAGCAGAAAGCCCGATGTGGGGCTCGAACCCAGGACCTGGGATCATGACCTGAGCCGAAGGCAGTGGCTTAACCCACTGAGCCACCCAGGTGCCCTTAAGTTTCTTATTTTTTTATGCAGAAGTTTTTATAATGTGGTAACATGTATCAATTTCTTCCTTGTGTCTGTGTTTTATGTTGTAATTAGATAAATCTCTTTCCAAAGTTATAATAATGTTAACCTATATCTTCTTTTTCTGCTTTAATTTTGTTTTTTACATTTGTTTTCTGTAACTTATCTGGGATATATCTTCACATATAATATGAGATAGTACCCTAGTCTAATTTTTTTTTTTGAACTATTTACATCTCCAATTCTTTCAACAGATTGTGGAATAGTAAATGTGAAGGATTAGTATGACATCACCAGTTATTTAATTGTAGTTTAAGCATAATTTTAAAAAGTATCAACTTACAGGGGTGTCTGGATGGCTCAGTCAGTTAAGTGATCAATTCTTGATTTCGGTTCAGGTCATGATCTCAGAGTCGTGAGATCAAACCCTGTGTGGGGCTCTGCACTCAGCAGGGAGTCAGCTTGGGAGTCTCTCCCTCTGCCTCTGCCCCTCCTCCTGCTTCCGCTCACCTCTCAAATGAGTAAATACATATTTTAAAAATATTATCAACTTCTATTGTATGTCAACTTAAAACTTTCCAGACTTTGTCAAATTGATTTAGGTATCTTTCAATAGTATGTATTTGAATGACCCAAAATGCTTATTTATTACCCATAGAAATTTACTTTGAAATGTAATGAAAAGAAAGAAAATTTTTCTCTTAATGATTTTTAATAGTCTAAGATCTATCCTATGAGCAAAAATCAGGTTGGCTCTATTGGTCATGGAACAATTTACCAGCTCTTGAGGCTTTAAAAGTCCTGGCAGCTGAGGAATATGCATGCTAGAGATGATTTCCAGGGAGAAAGTGATATGGAGGATAGACACTATTGATTTACGGAGATAATTAGTGATGATAGTTTGTAAAAAGGGATAAGGGCTGGATATATGTTATAATGGAAAATTTGCATGCTAGTACAGTACAGATGGATTTGTCATGATTAACCACAGTTGCTAATGGGAAAGCTTCTGTGTTACTTCTCTGCCTTACTGAGTCTTTCACCCTTCAGATAAAAAAGCAGTTGCTATTGGGGCACCTGGGTGGCTCAGTCAGTTAAATGTCTGCTTTCACCTCAGGTAATGACCTCAGGGTCCTGGAATTGAGTCCCATGTCAGGCTCCCTGCTCATTGGACAGTCTGCTCTTCCCTCCCCTCTCCCTCTGCTCCCCCCATCTCCCTCTCAAATAAATAAATAATATCCAAAAAAAAAAAAGCAGTCACCATGAATATGCATATTGAGAGATATTATGGGAACAGGGGTGAGAAATAAACTGAAACACAGGATAGTGATTTGAGATAGCAGTTCTGTGCACAAAAAGCATGGAAGATAGGAATTCAGATATAGTCTGGGATACTGGGAAAGCATTACTAGGAAATGCTAGGAAAAGGATTACTAGGGAAAGCATTACTAGGAAAGGGTTATTAGTCTGTTGATCTTGTTTTTTGTTTTTTAAATTTGATTTAATTTTATTTTTTTTCAGCGTTCCAAAATTCATTGTTTATACACCACACCCAGTGCTCCATGCAATATGTGCCCTCCTTAATACCCACCACCAGGTTCACCCCCCTGCACCCACCCCCAAACCCTCAGTTTGTTTCTCAGAGTCCACAGTCTCTCATGGTTTGCCTTCCCCCCTGATTTCCCCTAACTCACTTCTCTCCATCTCCCAATGTCCTCTGTTATTCCTTATGCTCCACACGTAAGTGAAACCATATGATCATTGACTCTCTCTGCTTGACTTATTTCATTCAGCATAATCTCTTGCAGTCCTGTCCATGTTGATACAAAAGTTGGGTATTCATCCTCTCTAATGGAGGCATAATACCCCATTGTATATATGGAGCATATCTTCTTTTTTTTTTTTTTTTAAAGATTTTATTTATTTGTCAGAGAGAGAGAGGGAGAGAGAGTGAGCACAGGCAGACAGAGTGGCAGGCAGAGGCAGAGGGAGAAGCAGGCTCCCTGCTGAGCAAGGAGCCCGATGTGGGACTCGATCCCAGGACGCTGGGATCATGACCTAAGCCAAAGGCAGCTGCTTAACCAACTGAGCCACCCAGGTGTCCCTGGAGCATATCTTCTTTATCCATTCGTCTGTTGAAGGACATCTTGGTTCTTTCCACAGTTTGGCGACTGTGGCCATTGCTGCTATGACATTGGGGTACAGATGGCCCTTCTTTTCACATCTGTTGATCTTGTTTTATACTTAAGACTCTAAAAGGTGAAGTGATTTGCTTCCAGGTCATACCATTAGTGGTAAAGCTGGGTCTATGGACTTCCCTTATCATTTCCCTTTCAACACTCTGACTAGGTCATGTGCCCCTAGTAAAATAAGAATCTAATCTATGCTGCTCATAACAGATGTCAGGAGCTATTTCTCCACATTTCAGTTAATGATACTACCAATAAATAAATTGCTTGGGCCCAAAATGTAAGAGTCATCCTTGGTTTTTCTTCTTTTCTTTTTTCTTTTTTTAAAGTTGTCTTTGTTTATTTTAAAGAGAGAGAGAAAGAGAGAGGCAGGGGAGCGGTAAAGGGAGAGTGAAAGGGAAGCCCAAACAGACTCAGCACTGAGCATGGAGCCCATCCTGGGGCTCAATATCACTACCTTGAGATCAGACCTAGGCTGAAACCAAGAGTCAGTTGCTCAACTGTCTGTGCCACCCAGGCACCCTGACTTCTCTTTTTTCAATTGTCCACTTCTAATCCTTCAGTGAATCCAGGCAATTGTACATACAATATGCATTTAAAATCTGTATTGAAGTCTCCTTCCCTCACACCATTTACCCTGTCAAAGCCAACACGATCTCCCATTTGGACTATTGCAAGAACCTTGTCAGTCTTTTTGCTTCTCTTCGTGCTCCTCTATTCCATTTGCAACTAGCAACCTGGGTGAGATACATCTTACCTATTTCTATCTATTATAATATATATTATATATATATATATAATATATAATATATATTATATATATATATATATATAATATATATATATAATATATATATATAATAATATATATATAATAATATATATTATTATATATATTCACAGTCCCTTTCTCTACCTGGAATAGTCTACACCAGACCTTTACATGGCTAGTATCTTTTCATCATTCTGATTTCAGCCCCAATATAATTTCTTCGGAGAGACCTTTCTTCAGGGGTTATTCTTTTTTTTTTTTTTTTTCATGTAAAATAAGTTTATTTATTTATTTATTTATTTATTTATTTATTTATTTTTTTAGTTAACATTTTTAAATTTTTTATTTTTTATAAACATATATTTTTATCCCCAGGGGTACAGGTCTGCAAATCGCCAGGTTTACACACTTCACAGCACTCACCATAGCACATACCCTCCCCAATATCCATAACCCCACCCCCCCTCTCCCAACCCCCCTCCCACCAGCAACCCTCAGTTTGTTTTGTGAGATTAAGAGTCACTTATGGTTTGTCTCCCTCCCAATCCCATCTTGTTTCATTTACTCTTCTCCTACCCCCTTAACCCCCCATGTTGCATCTCCTCTCCCTCATATCAGGGAGATCATATGATAGTTGTCTTTCTCCGATTGACTTATTTCGCTAAGTATAATACCCTCTAGTTCCATCCACATCGTCGCAAATGGCAAGATTTCATTTCTTTTGATGACTGCATAGTATTCCATCGTGTATATATACCACGTCTTCTTTATCCATTCGTCTGTTGATGGACATCTAGGTTCTTTCCATAGTTTGGCTATTGTAGACATTGCTGCTATAAACATTCGGGTGCACGTGCCCCTTCGGATCACTACGTTTGTATCTTTAGGGTAAATACCCAGCAGTGCAATTGCTGGGTCATAGGGTAGTTCTATTTTCAACATTTTGAGGAACCTCCATGCTGTTTTCCAGAGTGGTTGCACCAGCTTGCATTCCCACCAACAGTGTAGGAGGGTTCCCCTTTCTCCGCATCCTCGCCAGCATCTGTCATTTCCTGACTTGTTCATTTTAGCCATTCTGACTGGTGGGAGGTGATATCTCATGGTGGTTTTGATTTGTATTTCCCTGATGCCGAGTGATGTGGAGCACTTTTTCATGTGTCTGTTGGCCATCTGGATGTCTTCTTTGCAGAAATGTCTGTTCATGTCCTCTGCCCATTTCTTGATTGGATTATTTGTTCTTTGGGTGTTGAGTTTGCTAAGTTCTTTATAGATTTTGGACACTAGCCCTTTATCTGATATGTCATTTGCAAATATCTTCTCCCATTCTGTCAGTTGTCTTTTGGTTTTGTTAACTGTCTCCTTTACTGTGCAAAAGCTTTTGATCTTGATAAAATCCCAAAAGTTCATTTTTGCCCTTGCTTCCCTTGCCTTTGGTGATGTTCCTAGGAAGATGTTGCTGCGGCTGAGGTCGAAGAGGTTGCTGCCTGTGTTCTCCTCAAGGATTTTGATGGATTCCTTTCTCACATTGAGATCCTTCATCCATTTTGAGTCTATTTTCATGTGTGGTGTAAGGTAATGATCCAATTTCATTTTTCTGCATGTGGCTGTCCAATTTTCCCAACACCATTTATTGAAGAGGCTGTCTTTTTTCCATTGGACATTCTTTCCTGCTTTGTCGAAGATGAGTTGACCATAGAATTGAGGGTCCATTTCTGGGCTCTCTATTCTGTTCCATTGATCTATGTGTCTGTTTTTGTGCCAGTACCATGCTGTCTTGATGATGACAGCTTTGTAATAGAGCTTGAAGTCCGGAATTGTGATGCCACCAACTTTGGCTTTCTTTTCCAATATTCCTTTGGCTATTCGAGGTCTTTTCTGGTTCCATATAAATTTTAGGATTATTTGTTCCATTTCTTTGAAAAAAATGGATGGTACTTTGATAGGAATTGCATTAAATGTGTAGATTGCTTTAGGTAGCATAGACATTTTCACAATATTTTTTCTTCCAATCCAGGAGCATGGAACATTTTTCCATTTCTTTGTGTCTTCCTCAATTTCTTTCATGAGTACTTTATAGTTTTCTGAGTATAGATTCTTAGTCTCTTTGGTTAGGTTTATTCCTAGGTATCTTATAGTTTTGGGTGCAATTGTAAATGGGATGGACTCCTTAATTTCTCTTTCTTCTGTCTTGTTGTTGGTGTAGAGAAATGCAACTGATTTCTGTGCATTGATTTTATATCCTGACACTTTACTGAATTCCTGTACAAGTTCTAGCAGTTTTGGAGTGGAGCCTTTGGGTTTTCCACATATAGTATCATATCATCTGCAAAGAGTGATAGTTTGACTTCTTCTTTGCCGATTTGGATGCTTTTAATTTCCTTTTGTTGTCTGATTGCTGAGGCTAGGACTTCTAGTACTATGTTGAATAGCAGTGGTGATAACGGACATCCCTGCCGAATTCCTGACATTAGCGGAAAAGCTTTCAGTTTTTCTCCATTGAGAATGATATTTGCGGTGGGTTTTTCATAGATGGCTTTGATAATATTGAGGTATGTGCCGTCTATCCCTACACTTTGAAGAGTTTTGATCAGAAAGGGATGCTGTACTTTGTCAAATGCTTTTTCAGCATCTATGGAGAGTATCATATGATTCTTGTTCTTTCTTTTATTAATGTGTTGTATCACATTGATTGATTTGCGGATGTTGAACCAACCTTGCAGCCCTGGAATAAATCCCACTTGGTCGTGGTGAATAATCCTTTTAATGTACTGTTGAATCCTATTGGCTAGTATTTTGGCGAGAATTTTTGCATCTGTGTTCATCAAGGATATTGGTCTGTAGTTCTCTTTTTTGTTGGGATCCTTGTCTGGTTTTGGGATCAAGGTGATGCTGGCCTCATAGAATGAGTTTGGAAGTTTTCCTTCTATTTCTATTTTTTGGAACAGTTTCAGGAGAATAGGAATTAGTTCTTCTTTAAATGTTTGGTAGTATTCCCCCGGGAAGCCATCTGGCCCTGGGCTTTGGTTTGTTTGGAGATTTTTGATGACTGTTTTAATCTCCTTACTGGTTATGGGTCTGTTCAGGCTTTCCATTTCTTCCTGGTTCAGTTGTGGTAGTTTATATGTCTCTAGGAATGCATCCATTTCTTCCAGATTGTCAAATTTGTTGGCGTAGAGTTGCTCATAGTATGTTCTTATAATTGTCTGTATTTCTTTGGTGTTCGTTGTGATCTCTCCTCTTTCATTCATGATTTTATTTATTTGGGTCCTGTCTCTTTTCTTTTTGAGAAGTCTGGCCAGGGGTTTATCAATCTTATTAATTCTTTCAAAGAACCAGCTCCTAGTTTCGTTGATTTGTTCTATGGTTTTTTTGGTTTCTATTTCATTGATTTCTGCTCTGATCTTTATGATTTCTCTTCTCCTGCTGGGTTTAGGCTTTCTTTCTTGTTCTTTCTCCAGCTCTTTTAGGTGTAGGGTTAGGTTGTGTACCTGAGACCTTTCTTGTTTCTTGAGAAAGGCTTGTACCGCTATATATTTTCCTCTCAGGACTGCCTTTGTTGTGTCCCACAGATTCTGAACCATTGTGTTTTCATTATCATTTGTTTCCATGAATTTTTTCAATTCTTCTTTAATTTCCTGGTTGACCCACTCATTCTTTAGAAGGATGCTGTTTAGTTTCCATGTATTTGGGTTCTTTCCAAATTTCCTCTTGTGATTGAGTTCTAGCTTCAGAGCATTGTGGTCTGAAAATATGCAGGGAATGATCCCAATCTTTTGGGATACTGGTTGAAACCTGATTTAGGACCCAGGATGTGATCTATTCTGGAGAATGTTCCATGTGCACTAGAGAAGAATGTGTATTCTGTTGCTTTGGGATGAAATGTTCTGAATATATCTGTGATGTCCATCTGGTCCAGTGTGTCATTTAAGGCCTTGATTTCCTTGTTGATCTTTTGCTTGGATGATCTGTCCATTTCAGTGAGGGGAGTGTTAAAATCCCCTACTATTATTGTATTCTTGTCGATGTGTTTCTTTGATTTTGTTATTAATTGGTTTATATAGTTGGCTGCTCCCACATTAGGGGCATAGATATTTAAAATTGTTAGATATTCTTGTTGGACAGTTCCTTTGAGTATGACATAGTGTCCTTCCTCATCTCTTATTATAGTCTTTGGCTTAAAGTCTAATTGATCTGCTATAAGGATTGCCACTCCTGCTTTCTTCTGATGTCCATTAGCATGGTAAATTCTTTTCCACCCCCTCACTTTAAACCTGGAGGTGTTTTCGGGTTTAAGATGAGTTTCTTGTAGGCAACATATAGATGGGTTTTGTTTTTTTATCCATTCTGATACCCGGTGTCTTTTGATTGGGGCATTTAGCCCATTAACATTCAGGGTAACTATTGAGAGATATGAATTTAGTGCCATTGTATTGCCTGTAAGGTGACTGTTATTGTATATTGTCTCTGTTTCTTTCTGATCTACTTCTTTTAGGGTCTCTCTTTGCTTAGAGGACCCCTTTCAATATTTCCTGTAGAGCTGGTTTGGTATTTGCAAATTCTTTCAGTTTTTGTTTGTCCTGGAAGCTTTTAATCTCTCCTTCTATTTTCAATGATAGCCTAGCTGGATATAGTATTCTTGGCTGCATGTTTTTCTCGTTTAGTACTCTGAATATATCATGCCAGCTCTTTCTGGCCTGCCAGGTCTCTGTGGATAAGTCTGCTGCCAATCTAATATTTTTACCATTGTACATTACAGACTTCTTTTCCCTGGCTGCTTTCAGGATCTTCTCTTTGTCACTAAGACTTGTCAATTTTACTATTAGGTGACGGGGTGTGGACCTATTCTTATTGATTTTGAAGGGGGTTCTCTGAACCTCCTGGATTTTGATGCTTGTTCCCTTTGCCATATTGGGGAAATTCTCTCCAATAATTCTCTCCAACATACCTTCTGCTCCCCTCTCTGTTTCCTCTTCTTCTGGAATCCCAATTATTTTAATGTTCTTTCGTCTTATGGTGTCACTTATCTCTCGAATTCTGCCCTCGTGGTCCAGTAGCTGTTTGTCCCTCTTTTGCTCAGCTTCTTTATTTTCTGTCATTTGGTCTTCTATATCACTAATTCTTTCTTCTGCCTCATTTATCCTAGCAGTGAGAGCCTCCATTTTTGATTGCACCTCATTAATAGCTTTTTTGATTTCAACTTGGTTAGATTTTAGTTCTTTTATTTCTCCAGAAAGGGCTTTTATATCTCCCGGGAGGGTTGCTTAATATCTTCCATGCCTTTTTCAAGCCCGGCTAGAACCTTGAGAATCATCATTCTGAACTCTATATCTGACATATTACCAATGTCTGTATTGATTAGGTCCCTAGCCTTTGGTTCTGCTTCTTGTTCTTTTTTTTGTTGTGAATTTTTCCGCCTTGTCATTTTGTCCAGATAAGAGTATATGAAGGAGCAAGTAAAATACTAAAAGGGTGACAACAACCCCAGGAAAATATGCTTTAGCCAAATCAGAAGAGATCCCAAATTGTGAGGGGGGAGAAAGTGGATAAAAAGGGGTTCAGAAAGAAAAAAAAAAAAGAAACTATTAAAAAAAGAAAGCCGATAAAAAATATAAAAAGGTGGGGCGCCTGGGTGGCTCAGTGGGTTAAGCCGCTGCCTTCGGCTCAGGTCATGATCCCAGGTCCTGGGTTTGAGCCCCGCATCGGGCTTTCTGCTCAGCAGGGAGCCTGCTTCCTTCTCTCTCTGCCTGCCTCTCTGCCTACTTGTGATTTCTCTCTGTCAAATAAATAAATAAAAATCTTAAAAAATATATATAAAAAGGAAAAAATATATATATATGTTAGATAAACTATTTAAAAAACGTTAAAAAAGAAAACGGTAAAAGTTAAAAATTTTTAGCAGAAGAAGAGAAAAAAAATTGAAAAAGAAAAAAAAAATTAAATTAACCGCAAGGCTAAAGAATCATGGGGAGAAAGCCATGAGTTCCATGCTTTGCTTTCTTCTCCTCTGGAATTCTGCCACTCTCCTTGGTATTGAAACTGCACTCCTTGGTATGTGAACTTGGTCCTGGCTGGGTTTCTGGTTGATCTTCTGGGGGGAGGGGCCTGTTGTAGTGATTCTCAAGCGTCTTTGCCCCAGGCGGAGTTGCACCGCCCTTACCTGGGGCCGGGCTGAGTAATCCACTCGGGTTTGCTGGGTTTGCTTTCGGGAGCTTTTGTTCCCTGAGCGCTTTCCGTAGAGTTCTTTCAGATAGTGGTTGATTTTCCGTTTCTAGAATTGCTGTTCTTCTTCTCTTCAATCTCCCGTTGGATTTGTAGGTGTTTGCAATCTTTAGATAAGCTATTGAGCTGATCTCCCGCTACCTGAAGTAGTCTCAGCCTGCTACTTCTCCGCCATCTTGACTCCTCCCTCAGGGGTTATTCTTATCATTTAGTTTCTGTCATGTACTCTTTAGCTAATTATGTCCCTTGAATTGTCACAGTACTTACTACTACTCAAAATTACATATTAAAAAAAAAAAACTCACTCTGATTATCTGCTTTCTCTACTGGAATATAAGCTCCAGGAGAGTAGGGTCTTTGTCTTGCTTATTTATTCACTTACATTTCCAGTGCCTAGGATAGCACCTACCACATAATAACTAACCTTGAGCAGTGAAGACTGGAAAGCTAAGAATGGCCTGTTCACACCATGTTCTGTCTCAACGTTTTTAAACTCCAGTAAAATTGGGTGTGTGTTCTACAAATGGTTGTACATAATAAGTTACTTAACTTCTTTAAGTTTTCTCATTTGACAATAGTAATAATGATAATAATACAATGTGCTTCATCAAATTATTGTCAGCATATTAACTGGAATAATGCAAACAAGTTGACTGGCCCTGTGCCTGGCATATAGTATATGTTCAATAAAGGCTGAAAAGGGAGTAACATTAGCGTTGGCTGATTTGAATAGGATGTCACTCCTTTGTGCCCCCCCAACTTCCACCAAACAATAATTTGCCATCCATCTGTGGAAAAAAGTGACTTTGTAAGAGGTGCGGGATCTAGCACTATATGCCACATGACCTGAGAGGAGTCTTGCCCTCTCATGTGTCATGTGATATGCATACTGATTTCAGCCTTAGCTGTGGACCTTGCAGTGGTCCGTGAACTGTGTCAGTCCGTCTTGGCTATGGTCTGGAAACTCCTGGAAAACACTGTCTTACACAATCACCCACAAAGACAGCCTTTGTGGAAATCCAGGTTCTCAGTAGCGAAGTTCCAACACACTGTTGGAGCAAAAAGAAAGTATGAGTTTGGATATATAGGAGAGGGTAAAACTAACAGTTTTACTTTTCTTGCATTACCTGCTCCCGAGGCAGCACAGCTTATGGCCAAGGGAAATCTGCTCAGCTCTAATAAACAAAATAAAATCAGAAATGAAAGAGAAGATGTTACAATTGATATCGCAGAAATACAAAACATCTTAAGAGAATACTATGAACAATTATACACCAACAAATGGGATAACCTAGAAAGAGTGGATAAATACTAGGAACATACAACTTACCAAGACTGAATTATGAAGAAATAGGATATCTGAACAGTTTACAATTATTAGTAAGGAGATTGAATTAGTAACCAAAAATTTCCAAATAAAGAAAAACCCAAGAGCAGATGGCTTCCCTTGTGAATTTTACCAAACATTTAAAGAAGAATTAATGGCAACCCTTTACAAAATCTTCCAAAAAATTGAAAAGGAAGGAGAACTTCAAAACACATTTTATGAGACTAGAATTATTCCAATACTAAAGCCAGATAAGGACACTTCAAGAAAACTATAGATCAATGTTTCTGATGAACATACAAACAAAAATTCTCAACAATACATTAACAGACCACATTTAATAATGCATTTAAAGGATCATAAACCATTATCAAGTGGGATTTATCCCTGGGATGCAAGGATGGTTCAATATATACAAGTGAATCAATGTGATACATCACATTAATATAATAAAATGTAAAAATTATATGATAATCTCAATACCTGCAGAAATAGCATTTGGCAAAATACAGCATCTTTTCATGGCAAAAACTCTTAACAAATTGGGTACAGAAGGAATGTACTTCAACATATATAAATATATGTTGAATATATAATACACCCACAGCTAACATCATACTCCATAATGAAACTTGGAAGTCTTTTCCTCTAAGATCAGGAAAAGACAAAGATGCTTGCTCTTACCTTTGCTATTCAACATGGAAGTCCTACTTAGAGAAATCAGACAAGAATAAGAAATGAAAGGTATCCAAATTTGAAAGAAAGAAGTAAAACTTTATTTGTTTGCAGATGATAAGATCTTATTTATAGAAAATCCTAAAGGTTCCACCACAAAAATTAGACAAATTCAGTAAAGTTTCAGGATATAAAATCAACATGTAGAATCAATTGCATTTCTATACACTAACACCAGAATCTTTCAAAAAGAAATAAAATAATCCCATTCATAATAGCATCAAAAACAATAAAATACTTAGGAACAAATTTAAACTAGGAGGTGAAAGATCTGAAATGATATATTTCTTCACACCTGTTATATAATTGAAAAAAGAGGTAACAAGTATTAGTAAGGATGTAGAGAAAGGGAACCTTGTGCACTGTTCTTAGGAATGTAAATTGATAAAGCCACTATAGAACATAGTATGAGGTTTTTTCAAAAAAATAAAACTGCAACTACCATATGAGCTAGCAATTCCACTTCTGGTATATATTCAAAGAAAATGATATCAGAATCTTTATTTTTAAGAATTTTACCTATTTATTTGAGAGAGTGAGAGAGAGCACAGAGGGCAGAGGGAGAAGCAGACTCCCTTCTAGGCAGGGAT
This sequence comes from Lutra lutra, assembly GCF_902655055.1. Classification (NCBI taxonomy): domain Eukaryota; kingdom Metazoa; phylum Chordata; class Mammalia; order Carnivora; family Mustelidae; genus Lutra; species Lutra lutra. The sequence goes on from NC_062280.1 coordinate 173,304,040, forward strand.
CCCATTGCAGGCTCAATCCCAGACCCTAGGATCATGATCTGAGCTGAAGGCAGGTACTTAAGTGACTGACCCACAAAGGCGCCATGAAATCAGAATCTTGAAGAGATATCTGCCCTCCCATATATACTGCAGTATTATTCACAATAGCCAAGACATGAAAACAACTAAAGTATTCATCTACAGATAAATATATAAAGAAAAAAATATATATGATAGAATTTTATTCAATCATGGAAAGAAGGAAATCCTGCCATTTGTGACAAACTTGAGGGTATCATCCTAAGTGAAATATGGCAGACAGAGGACAAATACTGTATGGTATCACTTATTTGTGAAATTTTAAAAAGCTGAATTCATAGAAACATAGAATAAAATGGTGGTTGGAGGGTGGAGGAAAAGGAAGATAATGGTCATAGAAACTTCAGTTATATGATGAATAAGTTCTGGGGATCTAATATACAGTGTAATGATTATTGTTAACCATACTGTATTATATATACTTGAGTATATATAAAGTATATAACAGAGTAGACTTTAAATGTTTTCCTACAGAAAAAAAATGATAATTATGTGATGGCAGTGTTAACTACCCCTACTGTGGTAATCATTTTTTCATATGCATAAGTGTATCATATTGATACATTGTATACTATAAACTTAAACGATGTTATATGTCAATTACATCCCTATAAAATAAAATAAAAAATAAAATGACAAGAGGAAAAAGTTAGGAAATAGAAGTTGGTTAAAAATTTGGTGTTAAAAAAAAAATTTGGTGTTAACTCATAAGTGACATTCTGAGGCCTCTCATTTTTTTCTTTCTAGCTCAGTGTTTCTTATGAGAGAGGAAAAGATTTGTTTGTTCATAAAGTGTGATAAACTACCTTAGAAATCTATCACTCTTTGCCCTTGGATGGATCTACTTCCTCTCTTTTACTTTTTTGAAGCAATTCAGGTATGAACATAAAAGGAGATTCAGGAAACAGAACACACCAAAATTCTTGATTTTATTTACCGTATGGTTAAATGTGTACTGTTGGTGGAATTCATGAACTCTATACAATTTAGTCTACCCTCCATGAACAATTACCTATATTATAAGCAGAAAACCCGAGATGGAGACAAAAAGATGGTCAGTTTGTTAGTTAGGACCAGTGTTTGGCTATTTCTAGTACGCAGGATTTCAGTTTATCTGAAATTGTAGACAAGCTTTTGCTACCAACCAAATAGTTCTCTGTTGTTTACAAACAATTTCAATTTGGAGTTCCATTTAATTTGTTCCTGAAGACAAACAGGAAGGGGAAGAAGTGAAATTCTTAAGCCTGCAATATAAACAATTGCCCAATGAAGGGATGTAGACCGTTATAGCCAGGTTCTCTCTGGCCCTCACCTTCTTTCATGCCCTTCTTTTCCTGGAATGAAACCAGAAGGAAATTAATCTGGTTAGCAGGAATTTCTCTTGTTTAAAGACTATTTAAGAGAAGGATGGTAAACTATACAAAATGTTTCCTTGTGTAACTACATAAGCTGAAAATATCCAAGTCTCTGTCAGCACTTCAACTGTGCCTAACAACTCTTGTTGGAAGGGTCCACTATGGGGAATGCTTTAATCTGGGAAAATAGAAGGACCATATTAGCTGGGAGTGTATAACCTTACAATCTGCAATAAGAAATCAACTGTATAATAAACTTTGGCACCTCCAGATTCAAGAAAACATAAGCAATATGCAGTAGATACTCCCCTTGGTGCCTATGTTTCTCTCAACTAAAAAGTCAGTGAAATCTTTAGTTTGACATATCATCAGGAGATCTGGTTTCATCTAATTTTAGATTTCTCCTCTCACTTTGGTCTAAGTTTTGCTGATTCTCTTCTCTATGCTTCTTGATCTTCCTGTGGAACATTTCCTTTCCTTTCATAAGACCTTTGCAATGGGTTCTTGGAGAGAGTGGAATGGAGATGGATGCACGGGATTTCATTCCAGGTCAGCTGCTTCTTATGTAACTCACTTAACCTCTCAGTGTTTCACTTTGCTCTCCCTAAATGGCACTTGACTGACAACATCATGGGTTTGAAGTATAGATTTAAAAAAAGTTAATAAATGAAAGGTATTTGGAAAGGTGTCTAGCACATAGGAATTGCTATTACATTTTGGCTACTATCTTTATTTCCAGTGGAAGATTTAGTTCAGTTTTACCTTCATTTGTTCAGATCTCACCTTTATTTATTTTTTTTAAGATTTTTATTTATTTATTTGACAGACAGATCACAAGTAGGCAGAGAAGCAGGCAGAGAGAGAGGAGGAAGCAGGCTCCCCGCTGAGCAAAGAGCCCAATGTGGGGCTCGATCCCAGGACCCTGGGATCATGACCTGAGCCGAAGGCAGAGGCTTTAACCCACTGAGCCACCCAGGTGCCCCAGATTTCACCTTTATTAACCAGTCTTGTCAGCAATATTCTCGAAGAGGCTGTTCTCAGCATTATGTTTTGCCAACTGCCTCTACTAATTGTTTACTACTCAAGAAATAGTTTCTATATTGGACATCAGCATCATCATCATCATCCCAACAACCATCCCCCCCTTAACTTGTAAGTAGAATCCAGTTTCCTTCTGGGGAACTCTCTCTGTCCTACCTTTAGGTACAATTTAGCAGAAGGTCTAGTTCTTTCTTTCTTTAAGTCTAGTTGGGAATTCTTGGAATTTTGAGAATCTGAGTAGTGGGCAGAATGACAAATGGAAAGTGGTTGGACCTCTCCATTCCACCTGTAGCACCTGGATGAACTTTCTCAATAGCTCCTTCTAAGTTAGACTCTAAATACTATCTGATCGCTACCTGAGTTTTCTTCTTAGTCCTGCCTGCTCCTCCTATATTCATCCTAGATTCATTTGCCCAAACCCAAGCTGGCCAGTAAATTTCTTTTACTCAAAACTTCATTAATCCTATCTGATACAGGTTCTTTCTCTGTTTGTTAGTGCTGCGGCCCTGCTCTCTACCCACACATTCTGTGTGTACCCTGGGATTCTGCTTTATTGTATTCTGTGTGCTCTGCCCAGCTGCCTCTGTGTTCTTTCCCATTGCAACAGTTGCAGGCATATTTCATTCTACCAAATTTGGCAGAAAGAATTGTTTCTTGATTGGTATCTGACTTGAAAATGGTTTCTCAGTTGGACAAAATTATCAAAGCTGTACTAGATTTGTTTATAATGGCCTATTTCCTCAGCTCCTTCTATGGTAAGCTGCTGAGGTCCTTGCTTGATAATGAGTAGGTGTGTTACGGTCATGTGTCATGTGACCAGACCATCTGGAAGATACTTATTGGCCCAGGGATATGCATCTACCCCAAGGCAGCAAGTCAGTGTTTCAGCAAGGCAGAAACTTATGATTTGCATAGCCTGGCCCAAAAAAATGTGAAGACAGTCAATCAGATCCATCTCTTAGGAATTTAGAATTGGGAAACAGACCTGCCCAAGGCAGTTAACCTTAAGGACATCATCACAGTGATGTATGAAGAGCTGCTCTTGTGTAGAGGGGCAGAAGTAAGTACTCACTTGGAGAAATGTGAGAGCTGATGCAGGAAAGGGACCTTTGCAAGAGGGGAAGTGGAAAAAGCAGAAATGCATGAAAATGTGATCCCAAGAGGGGGGATAGGGAGCTTTTGGTTTCTGATGGCTTTGTCTGGTTCCTATGAGACCTGGCTATACAGCACTACAGCTCTCAAAGTTCTGGGTTCTTTATATCTCCTTAAAATATCACATCCTACTATTTTTTTCCTTACAATTTGTGAAGCCAACTATTTCCTGCTTAAAGCTGGTACTATGACACTTCCTATTTAACACCAATAGTTACACTCTTTGGCAGTAGGAGGTCAAGATTATTTCCATTAAATAGCATGGGAGTTCTCTTGTTTTTTTTTTTTTCTTTAATAAATTATTGGCTTTGCATACAATGCCCTTTCTTTCTAGGTTTCCTATTCATCTTACCCTCCAGCTAGTAGTGATCTGTACCACGCCCAACAAACCATTAGGCACTGGTACCTATAGTCAGTGTAGATCACCAGTTCTAATTTGTGACCATTCAACAGTACCATGGTTCAATCAGATGTTTAAAGCTCTTTAATTTTCCATTTAGAGAAAAAGATAAATTTGAGTTTTCAATGGAATCGTGACAGTTGCTTGAGATGTAATGTAACTATCCCCACCCCTTCTTCTTTTGTAAATGCCAATTCCCTTTGAAAAATATTGAAAAAAATCTTTTAGGAGTTTCTTGGAATCATGCTATTACAATACTACAATAACATTTCCTTTTTCCCCCAATTTTTTGTTTAAATTCTAGTTAACATAGAGTGCAATACTGGTCTTAACAGATATGTCATTTGTAAATATCTTCTCCCATTTCATAGGCTGCCTTTTAGCTTTGTTGATTGATTCCTTCACTGTGAGAAGGTTTTTATGTCGATGAAGTACCTATAGTTTATTTTTGTTTTTGTTTTCCTTGCCTCTGGCAATGTGTTCAGTAAGTTATTGCTCTGGTCAAGGTCAAAGAAGTTGTTGTCTGTGCTCTCCTGTAGGATTCTGATAGTTTCCTGTCTCACATTTAGGACTTTCATCCATTTTGAATTTGTTTTTGTGTATGGTGTATGAATGTGGTCCAGTTTCATTCTTCCATATTTGCTGTCCAGTTTCCCCAACATCATTTGTTGAAGAGACTGTCTTTTAAAAAATATTTATTTACTTTTATTTTAGAGAGAGATCGAGACAGTGTATGAATGAGTGGAGGAGGCCGTGGGGGAGGGCCAAGAGAAAGAATCCTCAAGCAGACTACCCACTTAGCAGGGAGCGGAATGCCAGGCTCGATCCCAGGACCCTGAGATCATGACCTCAGCCAAAATTGAAGAGTTGGATGTTAACCAACTAAGGCACGCAAGCACCCAAAAGAGACTATCTTTTTTACATTGAACATTCTTTCCTGCTTTGTTGAAGATTAATTGACCATATAGTTGTGGATCCATTTCTGGGTTTTCTATTGTGTTCCATTGATCTATGTGTCTGTTTCTGTGACAGTATCATACTGTCTTGATGACTACAGCTTGAAGTTTGGAAATCATGATGCCTCTAACTTTGCTTTTGTTTTTCAGGATTGCTTTGATTATTCAGGTATTTTGTGGTTCCATACAAATTTTAGGTTTCTTTGTTCTAGGTCTATGAAAAATGCTGGTGGTATTTTGATAGGGATTGCATTAAGTATGTAGATTGCTTTGAGTAGTATAGGCATTTAACAATGTTTGTTTTTCCAGTCCATGAACATGGAACGTTTTTCCATTTCTCTGTGTCATCTTTGATTTCCTTCATAAGTTCTACAGAGTATAGATACTTTATCTCTTTGGTTAGGCTTACTCCTAGGTATCTTATGGTTTTTGGTGCAATTGTAAATGGGCTCAATTCCTTGATTTCTCTTTCTGATGCTTCAATATTGGTCTATAGAAGTGCAAAAGATTCTGTCTGTTGATTTTATATCCTGTGACTTTGATGAATTCATATAGTGGTTCTAGCAGTTTTTTGGTGGAGTCTTTTGAGTTTTCTATATAGGATATCATGTCATCTGCAAATAGTGAAAGTTTGACTTCTTCCTGGTTCAGATGCCTTTTATTTCTTTTTGCTGTCTTGTTGCTGAGGCTAATACTTCTGGTACTCTGGATGGCTCAGTCGGTTGAGCCTCTGCCTTTGGCTCGGGTCATGATCCGGGGTCCTGGGATCGAGTCCCATGTCAGGCTCTCTGCTTGGTGGGGAGCCTGCTTCCTCCTCTCTCTCTGCCTGCCTCTCTGCCTACTTGTGATCTCTCTCTGTCAAATAAATAAAATCTTTAAAATAAACAAACAAATAAATAAATAAATAGTAATGGTGAGAGTGGACATCCCTGTCTTATTTCTGACCATAGAGGAAAATCTTTCAGTTTTTTTCCCCATTGAAGATGTTATTATCTGTGGGTCTTTCACATATGACATTTATGTTGCTGAAGCATGTTCCATCTATCCCTACTCTGTAGAAGGTTTTTGTCAAGAATGAAGGATGATTTTTATCAAATCCTTTTATTTTTTTGCATCTACTGAGGATCATGTGGTTCATATCCTTTCTTTTATTAATGTGGTGTATCATTGATTGATCTACAAATATTGAACTTCCCATACAGCCCAGGAATAAATCCTACTTCATCATGGTAAACAATTCTTTTAATGTACTGTTGGAGTCAATTCGATAGTATCTTGAGAATTTTTGCATCCATGTTCATCAGGGATTCTGGCCTATGATTCTCCTTTTTAGTGGGATCTTTGATTTTGGAATTAATACTGACCTTGTAGAAGGAGTTTGGAAGTTTTCCTTCCATTTCTAGTTTTTGGAACAATTTTAGAAGATTAGGTATTAACTCTTTAACTCTTTAAATGTCTGGTAGAATTCCCCTGGAAGGCCATCTGGCCTTGGACTTTTGTTTGTTGGGAGATTTTTGATGACAGATTCCATTTCTTTGCTGGTTATGCATCTGTTCAAATTTTATATTTCTTCCTGTTTCAGCTTCAGTAGTTTGTATGTTTCTAGGAATTTGTCCATTTCTTCCAGATTGACCAGTTTGTTGCCATATAATTTTTCATAATATTCTCTCATAATTGTTTATGTTTCTGTGGTATTGGTTGTAATCTCCCCACCTTCAGTCATGATTTTATTTGGGTCCTTTCTCTTTTCTTTTTGAAATGTTGGGCTAGGGGTTTATCAATTTTATTAATTCTTTCATAGGTCAGCACTTAGTTTTGCTGATCTGTTCTATACTACAGTGACTTTTTGCAAACTCTAGCTAGTGAGGTAACAGTGAATGGTGGTCAACACCACAGGATCTGAAGCTGTATTTAGTTTGATCTCAGCCTTTACAATTTGCTAGTTGTTGCTTTGGTTAAGTGTTTTAATTTCTCTGATTTACATATTTAAAATGGTGATAATGACAGTACCTCTGTGTAACAGCTAGGGTATAGGATAATCTGCTAAATAACAAAACCTCTAAGTACAATAGATGAAAAAAATATGGAATTTAGTTCTGACTTACATAATAGTCCAAAGGTAGGTGAGCATTTAGAGTAGGAAAGTGGTACTATAAATCTCACATATAGCTGCAACATGTGGGTCCAAGATGGCTACTAAAATTTTCACCATCTCCATCTAGCAAAAGAAAAGGACGAGGAGATCTTATGATAATTATGTTATAGGAAATATGTAGGTATTTGCTCAAACATTACATCCTTATCTTTGCTGAAATGTCCCCCCTAGTTTTAAGGGATGTGGAGAAACATGTTCTATGGGTGAGCAACCATGTGCCTAATTTCAAGACTGGGGAAGGTGAGAAGGATGGCTACTAAGGTAGCTTAGGTTCCTGCCACAGTGCCTCACAAAGTTGCTGTGAGGTTTAAATTAGTTAATATAACTAACTTATTTGCAAATGAGTCAACACTCGGAAAATAGAGTATCATATACAGATTCCCAGTTACATGTCAGTTCATTTCCAAAAGCATTTGCATTGCTTCTTTGGGAGAAAAATAGAAGTTTTCTCTAAAGAAACCACAATATACACAACATACACCACTTAATATATTACCTAACTTAAGGTTTCTCAATCTTGACAGTATTGACACTTCAGGACAGGTAATTTGTTGCTGTGGGGTGCTATCCTGTGCACTCTAGAATGTTCAGCAGACTAAATCCAGATGTAAATAGCACCCTTACCCCTAGTTTCCATGACCCAAGACATCTCAAGACATTCTTAAATGTTTTCTCCAGTGGGGAGAGGTGAGGAAGAATGGGCAAAACTGTCTCCATTTGATAATCATTGTCCTAATCTCATTAACTCTGTCATTATTACTATCAATGAATTTGTTCATTTCAATTAACTTTTGAAAAAAATTAAGAGTATCTTTACCATTCAGGTCAATGAATTAGAGATAATATTCGTGACTATTAACTAATTGAGGACAGCTTAAAAATTTGCCATGTCAAGACATCTTCTGGGTTTGAATTAAATATTGGGTTTGAATGAAAAAGAATCATGATTCTCTATTTTCAGCTGGTGTGAACTTTTTTGGCCCTTCTTAAATCTCTAAATGCATCCTGAAATTTTTATGGAGCTTTCTCTGTAGTATTTACCACAAAATGGCCCCAGCAGGTGAATTTGTGTTCTTTAGAGATCCAGAGGGAATAGCGTAAACAGCTGAAGTTCACTACAGGGACATCTGGGAAGATATTGTCTGAAAATGCCATCAAAATTCCTTCAAAACAGCAACACATACTTTTTCAAATTGCCAATTATGGCTAAAGAGAATGTGACTCCTTGGTGGATAGGATATTTTGAGCACCTTGATTGATCTACAGTTGGTTCTTAAGGAGAATAAATGCACTTTCATCATGATAGTATTCTCAATTATGACCTGTGGGAACTAGGTTAAGACGAAGAAATCCCAAGCTTTTGTCTGCAAACTCCAGATGCACTTATGAAAATAATATACTATTTTGAATAAAATTCTTATAATTTCGTTGTCTAAAGATTAAGAAACTCAGAAAATATCAAAGATATAAATAACAAGATTCCATTCCTTTCCTTCAAAATCTATGGTTAGTATTTGGATGGATATTCTTTTAGTCCTTCTGTCATTTTCCTCATTACATATAAGTGCTTCCAGTATATGTCATCATCAAAAAATGGCAATTTAATCGTCTTTCCCTATGTAAAACTAATTCTTTTTCTTATCTTTTTTCATCATCTGGAATTTCTAAAAACTGCTAATGTAGAGAATAATGTTAATAGTGGTAATAGTGGGTAATAGTGGTAATTGTTTCTGACTTTATTGGAAATATTTCTGTCATAATCAAATGTGACATTAGCTATTGTTTAAGATAGATATCATTTTTATCTATTCTTTCTAGATATTCCTTCCTATATTAAATAATTATCTCTTTATTCATAGTTGATTGAGATTTTATAAATGAATATTGAATTTAATCACATGTATTTCAATTTCTACTAATCTTGTCTATGTTTTTTTTTTTTTTAAAGATTTTATTTATTCATTTGACAGAAAGAGAGAGAGAGATTACAAGTAGGCAGAGGCAGGCAGAGAGAGGAGGAAGCAGGCTCACTGCTGAGCAGAGAGCCCGATGCGGGCCTCGATCCCAGGACCCTGAGATCATGACCGGAGCCGAAGGCAGAGGCTTAACCCACTGAGTCACCCAGGTGCCCAAATCTTGTCTATGTTTTATCTCATTTTTGATGTAATAGATTATGTCAGCTTATTTTCTATTAAACAATTATTCTATTATTGGGATTAACTATACTTGGCTATTATGTGTTGTTATTGTAAGATAGTGGGTTTCATGGATTCAGGAAGATTTTACTCTATGTATAATTTAGGTAGGCTTGTAGTCATATATTTCAGAACCTTTGGTGAGAAAATTGTCCATAGTTAAAGTAGTTTAATCAGTGATCACATATTAATATTCTCCATTATCACTTAAATACTCCAATAAAATCCTATAACTAGAAACTTACTTTACTTATTTAAACTTAACATATTCTAATGATATTTAACTAGACTCCCAATTTTCCCAAAGAATATTTAGTATAATCCTAGATAACTAGAATTCTGTAGAATGCTCTTTAGGAAAAATGCTCTTTGGTTTCTTGTTTTCCTATGGGGGATAACTTTAATGATACAAGGTTCTTTAAGAAAAGAAAATAAGATGGTTTCATCTATTTTTGTGTGCCTGACCAATTTAAATAGCACTGTAGTTCTTGACTCATTTAATTTGTTGATAAGTATACATGGGAAGAATAAAGTTTTCTGTTGAAGGCATTTTCTTGAAAATACTGCAAGCACTTCACTGGTCATAGTTCTATTTTAGCTTTCTAATACTTCTAGAATAAATTCCAATCTTCTCTTTCTCTGAAAATAATTGATACTAAAAAATTCCAAATATAGTATCACAGAACTCTATTAATATTACTTTATAACTAAAAAAACCTCTTTTGTTATATCTTCTTTCAAAGGTCTACTGCAGCATTCATTATTTATTTTTTCTTAAATAATCTTGTTAGAAGTTAGTGTATTGGGGGTGCCTGGGTAGCTTAGTTGGTTAAGCATCCAACTCTTGATTTCAGCTCAGGTCACAATTTCAGGGTTGTAAGATTGAGCCTGTGTCAGTCTCCATGCTGGGTGTAGAGCCTGTGTAAGATTCTCTCTCTCCCTCTCTAAAAAAAAGAAGAAAGAAAGAAAGAAAGAAAGAAAGAAAGAAAGAAAGAAAGAAAAGAAGAAGAAGAAGAAGTTGTTAAGAAGTTTGTGTATTTTATTAGTCTTTTTGATTAAATCTTTTTTCTGGCTCTTGAATTTACTTTTCAATTCTATTGTTATTCTGCTCTATAATTTATTAACTTCTGTCTTTTCATTATTTCAGGATATTTGTTTTTTTTTCCTTCCCAATTTTAGTTGAATTCTGATGTATTTTGATTATTTCTTACTCATAAACGAAGGAATTTAAGATTATAAAGAACTGTTTCTTATTTACAAATGAAGGAATTTAAGATTATACATTATGAGTATCATTAAAAAAATCCCTATAGGCAGGTAGCTTTCACACTTCCTTACGTTAAAAGTATTCTTAATTGCAACATTTCAGAATTCAGTTTTTCTTTGAAAAAAAATTATTGGGATTTTAGAAAAAATTATTTGCATGTGAAGCAAATAATTTAATTTAAACTTTAGTCATAAAGTTCTAATTTTAATGAATTTAGTAGCCTTAAACTTTCTTTTCAGGTAACAGCAGTGGAGGAAATTGTTAATGTGCCTCCTCATTTTGACTTGATGTGACAAAATTGTTGGTCATAGCATGCACACACCTATTTACTTCACCTTCAACTTACTCTTTTAGGACTTTGTAATCAATAGTCTCATGTCCTGGTGATTTCAAGTCTATAAGGAAATGGATAATAGCCCTTTTTCAAAAAAGATTGAATAGCCATCTTAGATCTTAGACGATCTAAGAAGCAGTAGCTTCTTTAAATTCTTCCACAACATAATTATCTATATAAATGTGAACCTTTTGAATCCATCTCTTTACTTTTTTAATTCTCATTTATTTTATAAGTTCTTGGCATACTGTCTTCAAAGATAGCTACAATTCCTCCTATCCTAACAGCCCCTTAGTAATGTTACTTTATCACTCTTTTCATCAAGAGATGATGTGTCCTTCCCCTCCTCTTTCTCCTTGCTCTTCCTGTGATCTGCAATGACCAGTAGAATGCAACATATGTGATATTGTATGACTTTGGGCCTTAAGTGTGAAGAAATTTGGGGTTTCTATTTCTACCCTTGGAAAGATTCTCAGTCTAGACAACCAAATGATAAAAGTAGATTAAGACTACCAAATTCAGAGACAGATTATGTGGGGAACGGTTGCCAAAATCAGAGCCCCCATATGTGATTGTGCCATCTTGAAACCTCCAGGCCCAGTTAAGCCATGTAGCCAATGTTGTTTGGAGCAAGAACCAAGTTTTCTCTTATAAATCTTGCACAAGTTCCTGACCTGTTGAATGATGAGGAATACAATGGCAGTTGCTTTCAGCCACTAAGGTTTGGAGTAGAAGCATTAGTAAAATAGAGACCAAAACCAAACCAAACCAAACCAACCAACCAACCAAACAAACAAAAAAAAACAGTTAAATATAAAGCATCAAAGGGAAAGAACAATGTAAATTTTGATCATGCCAAATTTTAAGGCAGTTTAATGTATTCTGAACTGTGTATCTTGGCCTTCTATGTTAGAGTGAAATAAATGATATCAAAATAAAGAAAAACCAAATAGTAAAGGAATGACAATTCTGTATGTTCTGTATCTAAGAAAAAATACCACAAATTGAGGAAACAAGTATTAAATGACAGCTGTACCAAATGACATCAACATACCATACAAAACCTATGGTCTTTTCTCATGAGGGCAACATAATAGCTGGCCTCTCAGTAAAGTATAATATTTCAAAGCAGATGTGTGCATAAATAAAGATTTTACTGCTTTGATTCTTTCCTTCCTTCTTTTCTTCCTTCCACTCACCCTTCCTTTCAGTGTACAGCCTGGCCATATATTAAAGAAAAGAACCCAAAGTACCAAAATGGGTTTTGGTCCTGTTCCTTTAAGTAACTAAATTCCACATTTCAATTGGTTGGAAATGCTTTCCTATCTCACTGTCACCTCTGACAGCTACACATGGGAAGCTGTGTCTTTATTTATCTATTTTTATTTCTTCCATTAGTGTCTAAATAACAGTGGCTTGTACTGAATTACTGCAGGGATTGTCTCTCCTTCTTTCAAAAGAAAGTCATTCATTAGGGTGCCTTACCTTTACCAAGAGACATGTTCTCAGCTTCATGATGGCTGGCCGCCAGAGAAGCAATTTCCTTTCTTTTAAAAGGGGTTGGAAAGCATCTGATTGTATCAGGAAGAGGTGTTTCAGTTTTCAAGGTGAAAGGACACTTGCTTCTTTTATAGATAATGAAAGAAATATGATACATTAGTGAAAAGCAGAGGGCATACCAATTAAAAATATCCAGTAGGACACAGTCTGTCCACATGTATCGCAATGTAAATTAGTAGAGCAGGTAATGATACCAGTTTTCTCCTTTACAGCTTTAATAATTCAGCTTTTAAGACAGATTTTTTAAAAAAACTCATTTTCTATACTGGAACAACTGATAATACAATATTTATTCTTTAGAAGTTCTTAAATTTTGTTTCACTTTCTTAGACTAATATTAAATCCACAGAATTACTGACAATGCTGGGGAAGGGGAAACTCTTTCCATATTTACCCAGGCCTTTAGAATTTTGTTTAAGAGAAAGAAAACATGGAGTCTCCTGGAACTGGCTGATTTAAGAATAGCTATTGCATAGAGCACTGGGTGTGGTGCATAAACAGTGAATTTTGGAACGCTGAAAAAAAATTAAAATTCAAAAATATAGCTATTGAAATTATCTTTAATTGTTGTGAATCCAAGATAAAACAACATAAATGAAAACCCACAGAGGGTATTCAATTAATATTTGTTGTCTACCCTTTCCCACATAACCTCTATACAAGTACAGTCCAAGAGAAATATGTCAGCCACAAATACGAGCCATCTGTGTAATTTTAAACTTTCTAGCAGGCATACTTTTACAAAAAAGGAAAGACAAGCCTGAAATGTATTTGCTTTAGCTTGATTTACCCAAACTATATCACTTCAATAAGTAATCAATATAGACCTTATTCATGAGATTTAAAGATTTATTTGAGTATAGTTGACACACAATGTTGCATTAGTTTCAAGAGTACAACATAGTGATTCAACTTCTCTACATGTTATGCTATGCTCACCACAAGGGTAGCTACCATCTGTCACCCTACAATGCTATTACATTATCATTGACTATATTTCTTACGCTGGGCCTTTTATTCCTGTGATTTATTTATTCCATAACTGGAAGCCTGTATCTCCCACTCTCCTTCACCCATTTTGCACACCTCCCCACCCCTAGGACATCCCCTCTGCTACCATCAGTTGGTTCTCTATTTATAGGTCTGATTCTGCTTTTTGTTTGTTTATTCACTTGTATCTTAGATTTTACATATGAGTAAAATCATATGGTATCTCTCTTTCTCAGTCTGACTTATTTCACACAGCATAAGATATTTTATATTCTTTTTTATACTGTCTTCAAAATCTGTTGTGTATAGATCCTATCTATAACATATCTCCTTTAACTACAATAGCCAAGATATGGAAGCAACGTAAATGTCCATCAATGGATAAATGAATAAAGAAGATGTGGTAATATGTATATGATGCAATACTATATCCATTATATATCTCAGCCATAAAAAGAATGAAATTTGTCATTTGCAACAACATAACTCAAAATATACTAGCTTCCATGCAAAGAATTGTCTAGAGCTGTATTGCTAATACATTTTTGGTTATGTAGAGGACATTTAGATCTTTCTGAGTTTCCTAGGGTAAGCATCTACTATTCTGTGGGAACTTTGTGAAACCAGGTGTTACAAAACATGTCCTAAAGGAGTTCATAGTTCAACATACAAATGCAAAAAATTTTTGTTTGCTAAAAATGCAGTTATGGAGAAAGATAAGTGGAGATGCAATGAAGAAGTGGTTATATTTAGTTGGGGGGGATCCTAGAAGACTTCATACAAAATTGATTTTGAAGAAGCTTTTTATTTTTTGAAAATGATTTTGTTTATTTATTTGACAGAAAGAGACACAGCGAGAGAGGGAACACAAGCAGGGGGAGTGGGAGAGGGAGAAGCAGGCTTCTCGCAGAGCAGGGAGTCCAATGTGGGGCTCGATCCCAGGACTCTGGGATCATGACCTGAGCAGAAGGCAGACACTTAATGACTGAGCCACCCAGGCACCCTCTGAAGAAGCATTTTCACTGTAGATGTTCCCAGCTGGGGAAGATGGGGAAGAAAAGGAGAATGCAATTCTGGAATGAAGATGGGATCTGAACAGAAGTGCAGGGGAGCAATCCAGAAGCTGGAAGAAATACATCACGGTTACAGTGTAGAATGCAAAGTGTGACAGCAAGAGGTCAGGTGGGTTAAGTAACTACTTGCCTGATTATGGAAAGCCATGAGCTATAGTGGGCTTGGACTTTATCCTACAGGTAACAGGAAGCTACTGAAAAATTTGTGTTTTAGGTTAGACAACCTCCACAGCACTGTGGAAGAGGAATTAAAGATGCTGGCGATGTGAGGGCTGACACTGGGAATGGGGTATTACTGCTGTCTGTGAAAGTGCTGGTGAGATGAGGCTATGAGAAGAGACACCAATGGGTGGGAAGAAGGTGCTGGACAAGTAAAAGGACACAGGTTGGCAATTTGTGGGTGTAGATGACAGCTGTGGGGCTCAGAATGAAGAAGGAGAGAAGGATTATTCTCAGGGTTGGTCCTTTATTTTCATGTGAATTAGAATGGTTTTCAAGAAAAAAGGGAACCCAGAAAGTTAAAGAGATCTGGGAGCAATTCTGTATAAAATTCTTGTCCTTTAAAGAGCTCTAATCAAGGATTAAAAGCTCTAATCAAGCTCTCATCAAGTAGGTGTCTGAGCACCTATTTTAGCTAAAGTTGGGGATGAGATTGTTTGGTGAGAAGAGGAGAGGATCAAAGACAAAGATGTGAGGGACACAGAGTTTCAAGCAGTGAGCAAGCAGACGAGACTGAAGGATATTTAGAGGTTAGTGGAGAACCAAAGGGAACAGCAAGCAGGTTAACAGGGACATGAAGTGCCCATAGGTCAAATGAAATAAGGTCTGAAAGCAACCCATTAGAAAATAGTGACATTTACTGGAACATTTACAGAGTCATGGGGAGACTTATTTTACATCATTTGAAGAAGTTAATGACAGACAGTGGAGACAGCAATTTCAGACCATTCTTTTGAAGACGTCGTTACCAAGGGGGGAGCTGGTATAATGTGTGCAGTAGTAATGAATGGACATGATGAGGTAGGGTGTGATTTTTTTGATTAAACTTAGTTAATCTATAAAATGGGAGAGCCATTGGGGCACCTGGGTGGTTCAGTCAGTTAGAGTGAGACTTTTGATTTTAACTCAGGTCATGATCTCATGGTCATGAGATAGAGCCTCTTACTGGGCTCTGCATTAGGTGTGGACCTGCTTAAGATTATCACTCTTGGCCTCTGCCCTTCCTCCATTTGCTCCCCCCTCCAAAAAAAAGTGGGAGAGCCATTCTGAGCATGTGTATAGCCCATCAATTAGGAGTCAAAAGTGGGAAAGAAAAAGTATTCGGAAAGAGAATATAACTGTTGGACCAAGTTCATATCAAGCACAAAACCTAGCTTTGAGAAGGAAAAAAGACAGCTTCCTCTAACTCTAAAGACAGGTGATATGGTCAGTGCAAACCCTCTTACTTAAAATCTGAGCCTCTTGAAGGTAGCAGTTTTGAGAACGTTATATGAGATGATATGCACTAAAGTGTTCAATGCACATGATTGATTAATGCTAATTTGCCTATCTGCTCCAAACCTTATAATTTTCTCTTTTCAATACTTGTATCTTGTAATTTTTTTCCCCAACATTTTTTTTGGCACCAGAAAAATTCCCTCTGAAAAAACCATTAGTGTAGATTCTGGTTTCAATTACTACGATTGCCCATTACTTCATCAACCTCAACACTCAGCAGTCACAGACCTGGTTAGTTTTAAGTGAGAGCTTCTTTCTCCAGTCCCAGAATTCCAAGCTTGTTCCAATATGACATACTGTTTCTTAAAAGAAAGAAAGAAAGAAAGAAAGAAAGAAAGAAAGAAAGAAACACTCAATGCTTCAATTCCAACAAAATTATTTCTTAAAATTACTTTTAAAACAAATAAGTAGGAAGTAAAAAAAGTAAATGTGTAATTTGGATAAAAATTTACATGCCAATATTTCTATAAGGTTTTTAATGGAAACAGTGTCTATATCTCTCTCCTTTTTTTCTACCTCTCCCAATCAATTTCAAATCCTTTACTTGTATTTTTGATATTTAGCTATATATTTTGGAAAAAATAGTCTTAAATTATTTTAATAATTTAATTGTGCTTTTCTCTTTTTAGAAATTCTGTATTCACTTTCTACAGTGAAAAATGAAATTTAATTCCTTTGTAACCCCCAAACTCCCTCACTTTCTTCTCCCATTTTTCCAATATGTTTATTTCTGTTTGTTTGGTCAGTAATTAGTTTTTACATTATGGTAAGTGTATAAGTATTTTTCACAGCTAACTCGTATGAATTATTATGTGCATATTTCCTTTCTTAGATACTTTTTATCTTGGTTTTGCCTTTAAGAATTTTGCATGTGTAGGTATGTTGTTTTGGTTGTTTGATTTTCTATATACCTATTATTTATTTATCTCTAAACTCTGCCAAAGTATAAATGTCTTCCAATATTTTAAACATATTGGCATTTCTATTAATTGTATCTTCTCTGAGATATGGTAGGACAGTTTTATCCTTCTGTTCTCTTCTGGAATAACTCTCTCGGCCCCTTGCGTAGCTATTGTAGTTTAGGGATCTTCCTTCTCTGTCATCCTAGAAATTCCCATCATTTTTCAAATGCATTGGTTCCCCTAAGTGTTGGTCCATGTCTTTCTTTTTCTTGATTTATATCCTTTTTTGGGTGACATGTCTTCTATTAGTTTCCTGAGAAAGACCTCAGGGAGATCAAGTTTGTGGTATTTTATAAACATGGCACATTTTATTCCAGTTTCACACTTTATTTCCAGTTAGGCTGCTGTAAAAATATAGGATAGCAATAATATTCCCAATTTTTCTACTGGTTTTATTTGTTTGTTTATCTAGTGTTGCTGCTGGCAAGTTTGATGCATTCGGTTTTTTCTCTCTGGAAGTTTCATCCATGTTCTAAATTTTATTTTTTATTTTATTTTATTTTTTTAATTTTATTTTTTATAAACATATAATATATTTTTATCCCCAGGGGTACAGGTCTGTGAATCGCCAAATTTACACACTTCAAAGCACTCACCATAGCACATACCCTCCCCAATGTCCATAACCCAACCCCCCCTCTCCCAACCCCCCTCCTCCCATCAACTCTCAGTTTGTTTTGTGAGATTAAGAGTCACTTATGGTTTGTCTCCCTCCCAATCCCATCTTGTTTCATTTACTCTTCTCCTACCCCCTTAACCCCCCATGTTGCATCTCCTCTCCCCCATATCAGGGAGATCATATGATAGTTGTCTTTCTCCGATTGACTTATTTTGCTAAGCATGATACCCTCTAGTTCCATCCACGTCGTCGCAAAGAAATAAATTTTATTTTATTTTAAAGATTTTATTTATTTATTTAATTGAGACAGAGAGAGAAAGCACATGAGCACAAGTTGGGGGAGTCACGGAGGCGGAGGGAAAGAGAGGGGAAGAGAATCTCAAGCAGACTCTGTGCTGAGTACTGAGCCCAGTGTGGGGTTGGAACTCATGACCTTGAGATGGTGACCCAACTGAAACCAAGAGGCCAAGGCTTAACCCACTGAGCCACCCAAATTTAGATATGCAGTGGTATGAGTCTCCCCCTACCCCACTTCATGTTAGGCATCTGTGGACTTTTCATTCTGAACATCAGTTTCAGAACCTTTGTTAAATTATCTCCTTGATAATTTCCTTACCATAATTTCTTCTGGTTTCTCTGGTTTTCCCATTATTCAGATAATGTACTTGTTAGATTGGTGCTATATATTTTACTTCCTATTTAATTTTCTACATTTAGGATTTTTATTATATGTTAGAGTTTTCTTTAAGTTAAAACTCAACATTTTCTAGTTGATTTTTAAAAATCATTTCCACTATCCTCTTTTTAATCTCCAAAATTTTCTTTTACTTGTCCAGATCTATATATTTTTTTAATATCATAGTCTTTTTTTTTTTCCAAGGAAATAAAATTTCCTAGCTCTGGGAGGTAGATGTTAAATGCACACACACACTTAAAGTTTCCTACTGTTTCCATCATTTTATTTTCTCCACATTTGTTACTTCTGTTTGTTTGGGCTCTGTCTTTCACCTTAGAGGCTTTCCTCAGATGCCTGGGGATACTTGGCTGCTCATAATATGTAAGAATGACTCACTAAACATCTAATTAGATACTTATGGGCTTGTCAACTGGTGCATCTCCTTGGTGGGTGATCTGGCCCTGCTGTTTGGTCAGTGAACTCCTGCCTGTTAATGTTTTTCAGGTCTTTTCTCTCAGTCTGGTTCGATTCCCCAGAGAAGAATTATCCAGCCTCACAGCAGAAGAGTCTAGTACCGGCTGCTAGTGTTCATAGAGCTAGGTGAACGGAGAGAAGAGAGAGATCTCAGGGTTCTGTGCGTAGTCCACGAAGTTAGAAATGCCCTCGCTGGGCCCTGTGCTGTCTTCCGCAGCATCCCCTCTGCCTCCTCTTCCACAGAAAGTAAACCCCAGCCTTCCCCAGAAGAGGAAGTCGCCTACCTCCCTGTGATGCAGTCAGGGATTAGGTTCCCCTCTTGCAGACAGTCAACAATCCTCTTATATTAACCTCATCTTTATCTTTAGGTTCATGGATACCCAGTGGTGGCAATTCTGGAGGATTTCTGAGTTTTGTGGTACCAATAATTCTGCATCTGCTTCTGGACATTCTTCCTGAATGTCTTAGAATTCACATTTCCTCCGGGCTAACGCAGTGACTATTGGTCTGTCTGTCTTCTAGCTTCCAAAACTGCATTGCAATACATTTCTTGCATGACATTTGTATTTATCACTTAATGCCTTAAAATCCTGAGTTATTTTAGTAATGTGTCATGAAAAAGCAGAGGTAAGCATGCATTCGTTCTGCTGTACAATTTAGGATGTTTAGCGTGTGCGTGCGCGCGTGCGTGCGCGCGCGTACACACACACACACACACACACACACTTTTTTTTCATTCCATAACTGGAAACCTGTATCTCCCGCTCCTCTTCACTCACTTTGCCCATCTCCCACTCCTTTCCCCTTTGGCAATCACCAGCATGTTTCTCTGTATTTAGAATGTATAAGTTTTTGATATAGCTTCATAAAATATAGCATTACATAAGAACACTGCTCTGAGCATGGAAGCCACAACTTTTAAATGTTTTATAAAATGCAAAAACCAACACAAGTTTCTAAAAGTAATAAAATTGAATCATGAATCCCTTCAGTAACAAATAATCTACATCTATTTCTGTGTGCTTCACACATCCCTTAATAACCATGAAGGGATTATATTATTCTCAGTAGATCAATTCCATACTCCTTCTTATTAATCATTCTAACTTTTATAATGCTGGAAGTGCCAAAATATCTCCTCATTGCAGCTGCATATTCACGGTCCAGAACATTCTTTCCAGTATGACTTGATTATCCTCATCAACTTTGTAACAACCTTCATATGTGAGGTGAGAGAGTGAAGAAATCAATCTTGCCATCAATAAGAGTGGATTAGGAGTTGTAATGTCAACTCAAAAACAGTGCCCTAGTTGCGAGGACCGTTAGTTGGAGTGCGTTGCTCATTCTAGAACAGAAACACAAAAATAAAAAATAAAAGTAGAGTAAAAAATCTTCAGAAAAATGACTGTTTCTCATTCTCAAGAACTTGATGAAAAATTAAATAATTTCAAAGAATAAATAAATATTGGGCCAAAGAAGCAGACATAACAGTAAATGTTGAAACCCAGGCAAGCATGTGAGTATCTGTACCGAGTCATGTCGGTGCAGCTTCAAACCATATGCCAGTAGAAAAGAAAGGCAGCATGTGAATTAGGATCCAAGACCTGCCTCTGTTCTTGGAAGGCGCAATTCTGAGGGCTGAATAATTTTTATGAGTTAAAATAGTCCACAGCAGTGAGGGGTTTCTAAGAGACCACTGAATGTCAAAAGAGTCTGAAGAAGGTAGAAGATTTCTCCTGAGGGCCAACCACCTAATTCAGGTTAATGCGGTAAGTGCCCAGATAAGGCCTCAGTCAGATATTTAAAAAGAAAAATTAAACAAAAAGTCCATGAAATTAAGAAAAAAAGTACCATTTTCCCAAATAGCCTTCCTAGTGAGTGCTTCAGGTTACATGAATTTCTTTAAAAAATTTATATGAATTGGGCTCCTGGGTGGCTCAGTGGGTTAAGCCTCTGCCTTTGGCTCAGGTCATGATCTCAGGGTCCTGGAATCAAGTCCCACATTGGGCCCTCTGCTCAGCAGGAAATGTGCTCCCCTAGCCCTCACCTACTTGTGATCTCTCTCTCTCTCTGTCAAATAAATAAATAAAATCTTTAAAAAATTATGTGAACTATTTTCCCCCCAAAGTTTATATATTTTTATGACCCATATTCTTCTGTAAAGAAATTGCAGAGCAATTATTCCAATTGCAGAGCACAGAAAATGAAGTATAACATAAAAAGATTGGTGAGAAAAGAGGGAAGTGTGGTGAGATTTTTTGAAATTAAGTCAGAACAACATGAAGAATATTCATGTTCCTTTTTTCTTGGTTCTATTTCCAAAGATTCATTCTCAAATTAGTGTAGAAAAATATTTATTAAGTGCTTAATGGCATGTAATTCCATTAGATAAATTATAAAGAAAGGGAAAGATACACTTAAAGTGACATCCAACTCTAAATTTTAAAGCCAAGAAAGAAGGGAAAGTAAACAAATTAAAAGTAGTAAGCAAAAGCATTACACAAAAACTAAGGAGACAGTGCAGTACAGAAAAATTCTAAGGGGAAAAAAATCTATGCCAATTAAAAATCAGTGGGACTATTTTATTGTGTTGGCTCATGAACTCAAAAGATAAAAGATATCCAATGTACTTCAGTAATTTGTCAAAATATCTGACAATTGGTCAAACTGTCCAATTCCATTTAACCTAGGAAGATGTAAATTACACAATGTTGACCAGAGTTGAAGCAGAGATTTCATTGCCTAGCTCAGTTATATATCTGTCATTCATTTATTGCTTTATTCTTTAGCTTATAAACAGTTACTTAGTGTTTATTGTCTGTGGGGTGTTGGGACATTGAAGAGGAAAAAATACTTGGTCCTCACTCTTTAGGAGCTGAGACCTTTGGAGAAGGTGAAAACCAGAACTTACCATCATAGAACTGCTACGTGATGAGTTTTTATGGAAACGGGATGTTTAAGCATTGCGGTGGGGAGAACAAAAGAAGGTTCCAGAAGTTATGCTTGATTTCAATCTAAGTATAACTAAGTTTTCAACAATAAGCCAGTCGGGGGATTATTTCAGGTAGAAGAAGGTGTGCAACAGCACACAGATCATGAGAGGGCATGGGTTGTCTTGGAAACTGCAGCAGAAACCCTGCAGATTTTCAGGAAGTGGTAGGTGGTGAGTTGACAGAAAGGTGTTTGCGGGGATTTATGTATGCTAAGCCAAGGAATTTGTACTTTAGTACAGGTACTGGGGAGTCACTCCAAGATTTGAGGGGGCTAGAAATGATTTCATTTGCCTTTGAAAAGATCTTAGGTAGGACTTGAGAAGTGAACTGGAAAGAATGGAGCACTTAGGCTGAAAGAAAAGTGAGTAGCAGTCACAATAACAGAGGAAAGAATAGTCTTGAGAAATATTTGATAGTTAGAGCCATCAGGTTTTGATCATTAATTAGATTCAGAGGAAGGAAGAAACCAAGAATGATTACCTGGTTTTTAGTTTGGCCAAACGGTGATTGATGTTTCTGTTACTCACATAAGAAGAAAAGAGAAGAGCAGAAGGAAGATAATGAATTTGTTTTGAGTAAACTGGATACTTTAACAATGGAGAGTAAAATAATTTACTTAAATACTAATAAAAGCAGAGATTTTAGAAAAAAAAATAGTTTATTCTTTGAAAACACAGAAGCTTTTCTTTCTAAAAAACAAAACCAAACCCTGGAAATGTGCTATTAATCTCAATGGATCTCTACGTATTCATACATCTATCTTTCCCATTCCTGGAATTTGGGTATTATTTAAACCTACTTTCTTTGGAACATTGCCTTTGGCAAATAGCCTGAAGAAGTATATAAATTTAGGAAAGTCTTTGCAGATGGAAATTCTGCTTTCCCCATTTTATTACCATTAATGTCCTTCCCTTTTCGTGACCATGAAGAGGAAGAATTCAATTAGGGGACCTTTTAGGTTTGAGCCTTGCTTTATAATAATGGGATTTATTTAGTTATCACAGGATGAACAGATGTGTCTAAAACCACCTTATATTTCCCAACATAATATTGTTGATCTCTGTTTCTTTTCTTTTCTTTTCTTTTTTTTCTTTTTGGAACAGGGACCAGACAAATGGTGACCAGACGGTCCAGTCTGGAAAAGCGTAATTGCCAACTCTGATTTAAGTGGGAGTGGAAAAATTCCTCAGAGGGAAGTGGGAATTTAGCTTAAGATAGTAGTTTCCATGTGTGAGAAGGTTTTAATTTCTCCAAAGGAAGAAAAATAGGAGTAACAGAAAAAAATCATTTATAGGATTTAGGAATGATAAGTTTATTTTTAGGGAATTTATTTAAAATAGCTGTTTCTTGCTTGTGTATGTTTGTACTTATAGAAATAATTAAACTTTTTCTTTTCAGGCTTTAGAATTTCCCATCAATACTTTAGAGGGAGTTAAATGAGCTGACAGATTTGATTACTCAAAGTGGTCAGTCTCATTTTTTATTTCACTTTGACATAAGGCTTGGCACAAGTCTATTACAAGCTATGCTCATTTATTGCTGCACTTCTAAGTTATAAATCTGGTTTACATCTATGGAAAATGTAGTGTAGAATTGAAGACATGTCCAATTATCTGGGCAATTTGTTTTATGAACTTATACCAAATTAAATAGAAAGCATAGCCAGTATTTGTTCTTCCTCCGTGGGCTGCAAATCAGTTTAAAAAAACAAGACAAAACAACAACAACAAAAAAACCTTTTTCAACAGGGGCATTGAAAGTTCTGGTTTTTGAGACTGTTTCCTGAATGTGTTCTGATTAAAGCAGGATCTGAAAGTCCGATTGATAGTCTCTATTTCCTTTCCTAATGTCACAAATACATTCAGAATGTTGACTCCTATGAAAGGTAGAATTGCTGAGCTGGGTTGCATTGCCTTCAGCGTTCTTCATATTAGTTAGAGGAAATGATTTGACTAAGCACTTAAATCATGGATATGCAAGGCTGGTTTTCTCAGGAAGTAGTTATTGAAAAGGATTTTGTGAGTCTCTCATCTATAAAAATGAAATAAAATTCAGCCCAGGATGGATAATCGAGATGTAGTATTGCACGTATATACTTTTGACTTTTACAAACAGAGTGACTCATTTGATTGAGCATCTTATGTAGAGATGAATTGTTGAGCATAAGAAGCGGGTACTACCCCAGGGATAGAAGACTGCGACATTACTGGGGGTGATGGTGGCAAACTGCTTTTTTGGATTCTACTCTGTTTTGGGGAGGGAAACGAGTCTGCTGAATCAAAACAAAATGAAACCAAACAAAATAGTGGGGAAGACTTAAAGCTCTTGAAAACATGGTTGATGACTGGATCCTTGAGTATAGATGTTTGCATCTAAGATGACGTGTTGGAATGTGTATGCATTTGCACAGGCTGCTTGATAAAAGTGTTGAGAACTTCTGCTACGACTTACACTCTATTGTTTCTTCCATTACATTCTGAGACAAACGCATTTTTTAAAAGGCTGGTATTTTTGTTCTGAATGTTTCTTGTCTCCAGGCATTGGCAGCCACGCAGGGCTGTGCTATTTCTTTAATGCAAGCTCCGCACTTGTCTTCTATCTTTGATCTTGACCCCTCGGTCCCTGGAGAGAGAGCAGCTTCACAAGGCTGGTGGGGTCCCTGGAATGTCCTTCCCTGCTCAGGCTCCACGGCTCCCAGGGCTGTGGGGCCATGATGGAGCACCCGGACGTTAGGGCTTCTCCTTGCATTTCCTGGGTTACATTGTCCCTCTTCGTTGTATTCCCCTCCCTATTTCCATTATTGAGCAATTCTACATGGTCTCTGATCGATAGGGGGTTTCTCACTTTATTTTCGTTCATAGCTATGTGTTCACTGATTTCATGTGTATCTTCTATCAACTTATAGGTTCACATTGTTCAAGCTGGTATATTGAATTAAATTAATAGTTTTTTAAGGCTTAACTGAGATCCTTGTGCTTATTTAGGAATTTTCATTGCTCCCTCAGTCCAGACTCACCTATAAGACTCACCACCAATTGTCTTTTTACTGGAGATGTTTACCATCATGTACACTCAGAGCTTGACAGTACATGGAGACTCATCACTTAGTTATTTCTATTTCTTTTAAACAATAACAATTTATAAATCTCAAGAACATACATATCAAATAATTAAAAAAAAAACATTTAGTTCTCCTATTTCTTTCTATTCCTTTATTATTTTTCCAGGCCTTAAATATAACCAGTTTTTCTATTAAAGGGGGTATTAACAGGGAGAAATATTTTAAAATTCAAAAGCAATGAACACTTAACCACACTCTTAATTTACCAATGAAAAATACTTACTTAGGTCCAAATCTGCAATCATATGTGGCCAATAGATTAGCACAAATCGATTTAGAAAATAGTCTTTTGTGCTAATAGCAAGATTTAATCACCTGGTAAAAATAATTTATTTTTGTGGATGAGGATTTTGTTCCTTAGAGGATGGTCAATACCCGCTTTTCTCATATATATAAATTTAAAACTATTTCTCATGAGAGCTATTATGAAAGCTTTAAAAGGACTCTCCTTATTCCCATATACATTTTCTGATCTGTTTTTCTTTCTGCTGTTAAAATTAAGTGGATGCTATATTGAAACTTATCTTCATTGCTTTTTATTCTCCCCAGAATTATTCACATCATAGTCTATTTTTCTCCATTTATTATACTAATTTGCTTTTAATTTGACAGTTTTCCTCATGTCTCAGTGCATTGTTTTGACAGTGAGTTACTCATCAAGATTTTACTTGAAAAAAGAAAATGATAATTCATGTTCACATGTTAAACTTAACTCATTTTAGTCTCTTTTTATTCCACAGTCTTATGTGCATTACAATGACAGAGACTATAACTGACAAGATAATGGATTAAACTTTATAAGTTGATCTAGCTAAAGAGGGTTCATTGGATACTAGAAACTAAACTGAGAGCAATTTTTTTTTAAAGTAAAGGAATGTCAGAAAAAAACCCACAAAAGATAGAAAATAATTTATTTGAAAAAGCCAATACTTTTTTATGCTTCACTAATAACAAGCTAACTTATACACCATTTAATCCTATTTTTCCTCATACATATGTGACCTGGATAGATATGCCATGCACTGGTTTATGAGTTATATTAGTTTTCTTTCATCTTTACTCTGCCTCCTCCTTTCTTTGCCTATTCTCCTTGATTTTTTTGTGTGGGGGGGGCAGGGAGAATGGGTTCAATTATCTGTTTATTTATCATCTTTTCTCTCTCTATCTCCGGTATTTTATTTTATTTATATATTTTTAAAGACTTTATTTACGTATTTATTTGACAGACAGAGATCACAAGTAGGCAGAGAGACAGGCAGAGAGAGAGGAGGAAGCAGGCTCCCTGCCAAGCAGAGAGCCTGATGCGGGACTTGATCCCAGGACCCTGAGATCATGACCTGAGCAGAAGGCAGACGCTTAACCCACTGAGCCACCCAGGCGCCCATCCAGTATTTTATTTTATTTTTAAGATTTATTTATGTATTTGTGAGAAAGAGAGAGAGAGAGAGAGTGTGTGTGTGTGAGCAAGGGAAGGAGCAGAAGAAAAGAGAATCTTAGCGTTCCTGCTAAGTGCTGAGCATGGAGCCCATGCCGGAGCTCTGTCCCACAACCCATGAGATCATGACCTGAATCACCAAACCCAGATTCCAACACTTAACTGACTGAGCCACCCAGGCACCCCTCAGGTATTTTAATAATAACCCCTGACATAGCTTTGATGATAGTGATGAGACTTCACACATTCTTTTCCATGTCCCCTTACTTCCTGTTCCAGATAGAGTTTGATAAAGAAGATTGAGAGGTTAAAACTCGTTTGAGTCTATAGTTTCTGGAAAGAGCCTTTTCTTTGCCAGTGTTTCCACGTCTGTTAAGCGAAGGGGTCCAAACAGCCTGTAGCGGGTGTGGTAGCAGCTCACATGGAGGTCTTTACTCAGAATATTATGTCAGGTGTCATCAACAAATAGCCCTTGAACTGGGTTCTGTCTGAAAGACAGTGAAGGACAGACTAGACAGGAAATTACTGGCCCATTCTTTGTCTCCTATTTTCTTTTTAGGAAGACCAGTTGGGATGGAGTTTGTGGTAGAAGGGTGTTTTCTTCTGATGTAGATTCACAGGATTTCATAGCTTTTTTTCACAAGTACATGTAGGGGCTCATGGAGCCTGGCCAAATACTTCCCTCTCCCTTATTGAGGACAATTAAGGAAAAAGATTGAAAGCCCTATAATTTTTGAATGTGAGTTTTATGGACAAAGTGGAAAATGTTACTTAAACTCAAAATTTGATTTCTGATTAAAAAAACCCTGTCTTCATGGTAGTCATTTACTTAATATTTTCATTTACTTAATTTTTAAATATTTTGAGATCATAATGTTCATACTAAGATCCACATTTATATGACAGAGAAATGTAATATCCTTTTATGGACTTAAAAAATCTTATTCCAGTATATGTCATTTAAAATTCATGGGTCACCTGGGTGGCTCAGTGGGTTGAAGCCTCTGCCTTTGGCTCAGGTCATGATCCCAGGGTCCTGGGATCGAGCCCCGCATCGGGCTCTCTGCTCAGCAGGGAACCTGCTTCCTCTTCTCTCTCTGCCTGTTTCTCTGCCTACTTGTGATCTCCATCTGTCAAATAAATAAATAAAATATTTAAAATTCTTATGAAATGGTTAGTACCAATTCTATAGAATTTGGATGGGATTTTAACATGATTGTACTTTAAAAAAATTATTAAATAAGGCCATTATCATATTAAATACATAGCTGCTATGTTATCACTTCTTTAAAGCACTATTCTCAACAATAAGTTGAGAAAATCATTCTCACTCATAAAAATCAATTTAAATTTAGTGGTGTGAACATCCCATTTACTTTAAAGAAAACCATTTCTTATTAAAAACATTTAGACAAAAAATTACTTCACACAAAGAAGTTAAATACCACTGTTTAATGTTTTATTACAGCACTGGGAACATTAAATAAATAACAATGGAAATAAAGCTGGGTATAAGGTCTGTTAAGCAGCCTGGACTTTATTTACACAAGAGACTGTTGAAATTTATGCTTAAGTTACTGAATACCAATTTATATAACAGCTGAATCTGTGGGTGTCACATTTAATTTAAAAAATTTCCTTTTCAGCTGGAAACCATGCCTTACGGCTGCTTCATTTATCCTAGAGATTCCATTTTACTATGGAACAGTTGATTAATTTAAAACTGGGGAAATTACAGTGCCTCGTTCTCTTGGCCTCAGATTGACTGGTCTAGTTATGGGTATAAGGCCACAGCTGGCCACCGCATCCTTTCTCTAGTATTATCTTGTTGCCATGTGCATTTATTGTGGCTACAGTTTTAATATGGAAATTAAATATGGAATATGGAAAGAAAGAAATATGCAAAGGAAGTAGCAGCTGCAAATTGACATATGTCATGTTTCATTGGCTAGAAGGGCAAGGGGGGGTTCTCTGTGGGGGCGGAAACTCCGAGAAGGACAGTAGAAAGAATTAGAGACAGAATGAGAGGAGAGGAAAAAAAGGGAGGATGTGAAGGGACAGAAAGAGATTAAGGTGACCCATGGAGTGACAGAGGAGAGATGGATAGTTCTGATGGCACTTGAATTATTTGAATTCTTGGTTCTCTCCTTTGCCTTAGTTTTTCTGCAAGATACTCCAATATCTTTCCAGAAAAAGTATCCTTTAAAGTTTGTTCTTACTGAGTATCTGTCATTACCACCAAAACATTTCTAATAAATGCAAATCATGTCTTACTTTATAGGTCTCATTTAGAGAGACATCCATTTGAAGAAAGGCAAACTTGTAAATGTGGCCCATGTCCAAATGCAGAGATCTTCATAAAACTGCTTAACATTTATTATGGTTAACTTTCAAAAAAGGCAAATAGCAAGAGTAAAACTGTTGAAGCTATTAAGAGGTATTTACAAGTCTTTTAGGATTCAAAATTTAGGCTTTCTTTAATGAATTAGAAAGACAGTTGATGAAATAAGTTTGCTTACTTGGTTTACCTCATGCAGACCTAAATAATCCCAGTGATTTTGACTGTCTTTTTTTTTTTAAATTTAATTTTATCTTTTAGCGTCCCGAGATTCATTGTTTATGCATCACACCCAGTGCTCCATGCAATACGTGCCCTCCTTAATACCCACCACCAGGTTCACCCAACCCAACCTCCCTTCCCTCCAAAACCCTCAGTTTGTTTCTTAGAGTCCACAGTCTCTCATGCTTCGTCTCCCCTCTCTGATTTCCCCCAATTCACTTTTCCTTTCCTTAATACAATCACTACGTTGTCAAAAACAACTTTTGCCCATCCCCATATATATATTCAGTTCCCTGCCATCTGTAAAATGAGCTCTTATAGTTCAACTCCGAACTCCTGTCACTTTACTATCCTTTTTAAGGGCCTGCCTTATTAAAAAAGCCTTGTTTTCAGTTCGGTGTTGATATAGAGACAGTCCCTGACATAACATGATTTCTGTTTAATGGAGGAGTAAATAAAATACATCACTGTAATGCTGAATGACATACAGAAAGAATGGATATTTACTATGAGGGCTTAAGGATGCTTAAATGCAAGACCTGTGTCTGCCCTTTTGGAGACCATCACTATTTTTTTGGCTTTAGCCATCATCCAGAAAACCAGGAAATACAGCCTTTGGGGTAGCTCAGTAATCCACGTTTATAATTCTACAGTTCAAGACAGGTTTTAGGACAATGGCTATGCAAATGTTTTGTGAAAGTACAAACCAAGGAAGAACTCTGCCTCTTATGGAGAGGCTAAGGAACACACATATCGAGCAGGTGTCTGGTGTCCCGAAGGAACCTCCTTTAGGAGCTGCTGAACACTGATGATGTCACTCCAGCCCCTAATAATAATTTCTGAGTTTCCTTGACTTAATTCTTTATCAAATGCTATAGGTATAAGGCTCTGACTGCCAGAGCTCTGCTTTACTGATTTGCTTGCTCATTTTTGCTCTGACTCCTCCTCTCCTTCTTTTCACCTACGTTCATGGCTTCTGGGTGATGATACACTCCATTCTCTTCATTTTCTGACTTTGGTTCCTACCCAGCTTTGACATCCTTGCTTTTCTGTCTTCAGAGCTTAAGTCTCAAAGGGACTGTGATTCATTTGTCCCTTAATTTTCTTAGAAAAATTACATTCATTTTTGGGAATTTAAATTCATTGAAATCCTTTTCAGGAATCTATTACTGGATTATAAATGATAAGGAATGAGTGGAGGGTTTTCAATTAGTTGAAGAGTGTCTTGATGAGAAGATTATGACCATGTCAAGGATAGATAGAGTAGAAAGCTATGGAGAGTTTGAGAGATACCACGTAAAAGCAAGGTTAATATATGATTCTGCATTTGCCTGTCTTTTCTCCAGTATAGACACTTTTTCAAGCCTCCTTCATTGTTTAGTTGGCATAATATCTTATTGTTTCAATAAGTAAATGAAAAACAATAACGAAAGTTTAAACCAAGCCTGCCAGGGATAAATGAGGAGTTATAATCAACAGTACCTGGTCTCTCTTTGGAATATGAAGGAAGGAAGAAGTCAGGCTCTCTCTCAGATTTTAGGTTTGTGTTTCCGAGTTAGTCGTATTATTGACAAAGCAGTCAATAAATCATAAGGCTAGCAGGTTTTGAAGCTACAGATGACCACTTCGGTTTTTGTTGTGTTTTACTTTTGGTACTCAAGGGACATCCCAAAGGAGCTGTCCAGTAAAGAGTTAGATACCTGGATCTGGAACTCAGAGGAGAGATTAAGGGTTAGATGATGGGATTCTTAGGCGGGGGAATCTCAGTATTTAAAGAGTGAACTGTAACAATACGCTAGAGAAGAGATGGAAAAAGATAGATTCAAGAACTAGAACGGTAAATAAAAGTACAGTGGTGTAGACATTAGAGAAGAGAAAATATTAATTGTGATGAGACTACACAAGTCTACGAACATGGTCATTCTGTGGTTTGACTTATCCAAATGGGAAGTGCGAAGCAAGAGGCATTAGCAGAGAACCTTACCACCCTGCCACTGCCCTTCAGAGTGAATCTCCCCTCTTGGTAAGGTTGTCTGCAAGTCAGCCTATGTTAACAGCTTTCTTCTCTCTGTGCAACTAGAGTGCATGGTGCTGTCCTTTGCTGTGACCTGACTGAAATACTCACATTTCTCTTTCTATAATTGGAGAGCATTTGCTTGTACACTTGAGAAGAATGTCTTTGCTTTCAGATGAAGAACTAAAATTCTGAGTCCTCAAAATAATCTCTGGGCAAACATCTCCATTTTTAACCTACAGTTATTGTTTCCTAAGTTGTATCTGAACATGGTTTGTAGTACAGGGCTTTGTACATAGCTTGTGTTCACCCAGAAAATATCAAATGAGTGAATGATGTTGTTGCTGACTTCTTTATTTATTAATCTAACAAATTTCCAAAAAAAATAGTTTCAATAATTTTAAATGGATTCTGTCTGTGAGATGAGACTGGTAAGTGAAAAATGATTTCAATGAATAAAATGTTCAATTAAAATATTCATTACTCTTGGTAATTTTAGTGAGAGTTTTCTTATCACTTCTGTGCTTTAGTTTTTGACTCTAGAAAACTGAGTCTGCTTGGACTTGGGCCATTGGCTTATTTTGTGTTTCCAGTTTTTGCAAATTGGAACATGTATTAAATTTCAGAGTTTCTAAGCCAAAAGTATATTAAAAATCCCATTTGCTCTTTTCTAATGGAAAAATAAAGTGATCTCCAATGGAGAGGGACTCCCTCTTCTGTGAGCTTGCCTTCAGAACAGGGGAGTATTTGTATGTGAGCTCAGAATCACTGTGCCAAAAAGGTGGTGTGTTTTGATGTATTCTATCAATCATTTTGTTCTTTTGTTAAGATTTTTATTTTGTGTTTCACAGAATGTAAATCTGGCTTATTGCCTTTAAATATTCATGCAGAGTCATATATTATCTTTAAAATTTCATGCTTTTCTTGGCATAATTCTTAAATTAGAATTAAGAGACTATAATTTATGAGCCAATCAATTGAGTTTCTGAATATAAAATGGAACCAATCGAGCCACGAGAGTAAAGATGCCTTAAGTCAAGTTGCTCTGGAAATGAAAATATAGTTGAGAACTATATTTTTCTGCTGGAACAAAACAGATTATCTTTATGTAAGTTATAGGGTAATCCAGTCAAATAAGCAAGCGATTTGTTTTTGCTATTGTTTCTACTGTGTTGAGGTGACCCCAAATCTGGAATTCTACCATTTTGAACTTCCTCTGTCTCTACTTTTGTATATGTGTCTCTGAATTTGTGGGATCTACGTTCATGATTGTGAATGCCTCTATGCAAATGGACATTGGAGACCATGAATGGATTTGGGAAGTCAGTATAGATTTGTTGGAGAGTCGTGTCTTATTTCCACCATGTAAGTTAAAGTCTAACTTCTGGAGCCAGATTTCTGCAGTGATTTTCTGGCCAAGGCTCCACAAATGTGGTTGGCACCACACGAGGTGGCTCAGGTAGCCAGGAACTGAGATTATGTTTACCATTTTCATAAACCCTCATGGAATAAATATAGGCTCCAGTCACCCTTTCTTCTAACCCCGCTATAGCTGTTAGCAGGAAGGAAGTATCATTTCCATCTCCTGGTACAATGAAAGCTCTGAGAATCTAGTTACAATTTCTCTTAGCAAATGGAATCCCAGAAGGGTCTGTACATAGCTAAAATGCACATGTATTCTCTTAGAGGTTTTTTTTTTTTTTTTTTTTCAGACCATGGTTGAAAAATATCTGCTCTTTAAATTATTCCATTGCTTTACAGAGGAAGTATTAATTACATGACTGCAAGCATAGATCAGGCTGGGATGTAATTACAGGGCTTACTTTGTCTCTGTTGTCCAACAGAATTAGGCAGGAAGTGTTCATGATGCCAGCAGTTTAAGGTGTTTTGGAGTCCATTATGTTTCTGGTTCTCTCAAGAACTTAAGCACAGATCAAATGACAGTTCTGTTGCCCAATTGTCTGGAAAAATGACAAAGCAAGTTTTACCTGAGATACATTTTTACAAGTTTTATGTTTGCACATTGATAGAAAACGCTGCATGCAGCCTTAAAAAGGGAGTCTTCATTCTTGTTATCTGACTTTTCTCTCTTTTGTCAGAATTGGAGTCCTTTACTCTATATTTGGGTATCACATTAAACAATGAAGTAGCTTTGAAGATAAAAATGTGTTTGTATTGTAGAGTTATGCCTTTTAAACAATACTTCTCTATAAATTTTTTTTAAATGTCTAATATCAAATTGGAGTGTCAGAGGAAAAGTCTCTAAAAATTACCCTTCTATCTCATTCGCTCTTTTTTGGTGTTATTTCCTGTATTGTGATTTTTCATAATTCTTGTAAAAATTGAATCTATTTAAGTTTTTACTTGTTATTCTCTTGCAAGTTTCCTTGCAATGATCATGTTTACTCTTAGCTTTTAAGCTTTCCCAAGCAATTAAAAAAGTGTTTTCATTTTGTCTGTTTCCTGCCATTTGGGGTGCTACATCTTCTGAAAATTCTTCTCCTACTTCTCCTCCATCCATTTTCTCATCCCAGATATTGTATTTCTTGATATTTTTCTTGTCGCTCTTGGGCAATTCATACTATATCCCTACTCTTTCCTCAGACTTTCACACTATTAGAATGCTTGGTTTCCTCATAATCCACCCCATATTACATTCTGAGTACATGTTTTCTCTTGAAGCATGTGTACATATAATCACTTTTAGTGCCAGTTACATAACTCCAACCTTATTACTGTTTTTGCAATCACTGTATTTACTTCCTGTTCTAGGTTTTATTTTTCATATTCTTACTCTTGTCCTTTTAAAACAGGCTGCCAATTTCTATTATATAACAGAGCAGGAGAAATGAACCTCCAGAATTGTACATGTTTCCTTCCCCATTTTTTTTGATCATACTGATAGAAGCCATCACTCCAGAGACACAGACTTGGATTTTGACTAATATCTCCATTCACTGTTTGCAAAGTAATACTACATTGATTGGTGGATTTGTTTCAGAAGGAAATGAAAAAACCATATTTAATATATTGCAAGACTTGAAGTCTAGGTAAATTTATGTGCTAAGAAGTGAAAGAAAATATTCAACGAGAAGACCATGTGTTTCTAAGAGGTTCTGTAGGGCAGCAGAAAGTGTAGTGATACAAAGTCAAAAGGTCTGGGTCTGAGGCTTGGCTCTGCATCTTTCTTGCTGTGTGATATTGCTGGACACACCATTCAACTTGTTTAGGTCTTAGCTGTTTCACTTAAAAGGGAAAATGTTATTCATCTCCAAGAGTTGTCATGTTAACAATCAAGTAGGATTACTGATATGGAAGTGCTTAATTTCCTTTTATTATCTTCTTCCATCTTTTTTCCCCCCTAGTTAGTCTGGGTTCATTTTCATTAAATTGGTTCTTTGTTTTTAAACCTGTACTTATCGCTGAGTAAGAAGCAGTGATGTACTTTTGGTGAAGATCACAGGGCATCACAGGTAAGAGCACAGAAGCCAGTCAAGTAAACTTGGGCTCATATCTCAGCTCTCTTGTTTCCTATTGGTGTGACCTTGGGCAAGATGTTTAACTTTTTAAAGCTCAGCTTTCTCACCTATAAATTTGGGATAATAATAGTATCAGACAGAATAAAAAGCACTTAAAGCAACTTAATCAATATTAGTGATCACCAGTCAACAGTTCCGTTAACAAGCATCATAATATCTATCAGGAATATAGTGTTACAGTTGTTTTCTTTCCTTAAAATCTATACAACATAATGTCTTAGCATCACCTAGGCATGCAGCTTGACTCCACTTTATAAAATTCAGAAACTTTATAAAGTTTCTGAATTAGCTCACAGCATAAATATTGGCTTTTGTTTAAAGAAATAAGAATAATATATTTTGTACATAGTTTTCTCTTTTAACAGACCACATGTGGGTAATTGTAATGAATGTGTTAATGAAAATGCTTGTTACTAGATAAATAATTAAGAGGCCAGGAAATAGCAAACTTCATAACAAAAATCTTGGTTTTGTAAACCATTTATTCCAACTTCTGGTAGTGTGACTGTATACTTTACTGACTCTAAATTTTGATCTTTAAATTGTTTATAATATCTGCCTCCTTGCATTTATTTCCTTGGGTCAGAGAAAATACAGGTGTTTTTTTTTTTTTTTTTGCTTTTGTTTTTGTTTTTTAAATTTTTATTTATTTTTTTAATTTCTTCTCAGTGTTCCAGAATTCATTGTTTATGCACCACACCCAGGGCTCCATGCAATACGTGCCCTCCATGATACCCACCACCAGGCTCACACAACCTCCCACTCCTCTCCCCTCCAAAACCCTCAGTTTGTTTCTCAGAGTACACAGTCTCTCATAGTTCGTCTCCCCCTCCAATTTCCCCCAACTCCCTTCTCCTCTCCATCTCCCCATGCCCTCCATGTTATTCCTTATGCTCCACAAATAAGCCAAACCATATGATACTTGACTCTCTCTGCTTGATTTATTGCACTCAGCATATTCAGAGAAATAAGGGGGCAGCTCTGAAATGCTCCTAGTATTTCCAAAGGAAGAATATACAAATATGTGACAGAAATGATGTAAGAATTTCTTAGATTTCACTGAACATAGTTACCTGAGTTTTAAGTAAGTGGTATAGGAGAAGACCTATATAAACAAATGAAATGTTTCAAGTATGAATTATTTTTTTAAAGTGATTGAAATATTAGCACTTTCCATTACAGAGATTGAACTCTTTTTTTTTTAAATTTTATTTTTTATAAACATATATTTTTATCCCCAGGGGTACAGGTCTGCGAATCGCCAGGTTTACACACTTCACAGCACTCACCATAGCAGAGATTGAACTCTTAAATAAGCTTTTTCTTTTTGAGAATTTAGAAAATATTTTTATTGTTTCGAATACTTAGGTAAACTTTTGGCATAAATTTTAAGGAAAGAAATTTTAATAACTAGTTAAGATTTATTTTAATAAGAATATGAATTTTTGATATATTCATACATTTCCCCCTAATTCTTGAAAATGATTTGACTTAACATTCAGTTGCAATTTGTTTATATTATTAATTTATTTAGCATATTTATTTTGCATAAGGAAAAGAAGTATTTGTTATGGAAGAGATGGCTATTTGCCAAAGTGAGTACTCTGTCTTCCAAATGCAGAGCTATCACTGGGAAATATCTGCCCATTTTCCCAGTGGGAATGCTTCTTTGCTTCCCCCTCTTGCAGTCAGATAACTGAGACATAGTGAAAGGAAGGATAAAAATAAGCTATTTCTCTAGGCCTGCTCCATAACTTGATTCATTCCTTCTGCCCTATTCCATTTCCCGCTGACTGGATGGGGGAAGGCCCTGGAATAACCTAAGTAGATGTTAAGTAGAACAGGAGCTCCTGACTGACTGGGTGGGAAGGACTGTCCTGTTAGCCTGGACTTGGAACACTTGCACTGGATACTAAGAGTGTGAAATTAAATTTTAGTTGTATGAAACCATTCAGCTGTGAGAGGTGAGTTACATTAGTACTCTTTCTTAGCTACCTCCTGAATTGTTACAAGTTAATACAGCCAACGATGACCTGAACGATGTGGGGGATTAGGGATGCCAACCTCCACCCAGTTGAAAATTGGATATAGTTTTTGACTTCTCAAAAACTTAACTAATAGTCTGCCATTGACTGGAAGCCTTACTGATTATATTATAGTCGATTAACATATTTTTTATATAATAAACTATATGTATATTATATATATATATATCATATATTTTTCAAATATTTTATTTATTTATTTGAGAGAGTGAGAGAGAATGAGCGGCCTGGAGGTACAGAGGTAGAGGGAGAAGTAGATTCCCCGCAGAGCAGAAAGCCCAACACAGGGTTCCATCCCAGAACACGAGGTTCAGGACCTGAGTTGAAGGCAGATGCTTAACTGACTGAGCCACCCACGTGTCCCTAATACATGTTTTTAATGTTATATGTATTATATACTATATTTTTAAAGTAAGCTAGAGAAAAGAAAACGTTGTTAAGAAAATCATAAGAAAAAGTACATTACCTATATTGTACTGTTTTAATTAGAAAAAATGGGTGTATAAGTGGACCCATAAGTTCAAGCCCACGTTCAAGGGTTAAGTGTATAATCCAAAGTTATGATATTGTATATTATTTAAAGTTCTTATATAATGTTTAGGCTCAACATACCAAAACAGCTTTTCACTTAACGTACAGGTAGTTTCACTGTAATGATTAGGAACCTGCATTTATAGATTTAAAAAATGTTCTTAATAAAATATTAACCCTCTTCTCATATCCCATTCAATTTTGTATAAGCCTTAATATTGCAAAGATCTTACATACCTTTCAACTACCTAAAATCAAAATAAAATCTTAGCCCAGAGAATAAAACTCTTCAAATCTTGAACTCTCAGAAAAGAAGTCCCAGAATGATGATTCAACACTATTCTTCTGACTCTACCCTGAATTTTTTAGTAGTTTGCATAACCCCAGAAGCAAATCCTGAAACAAGTATTCAAGTTCAAATTACTTATTTGAGAGAACATTTCAGGAAATGTCAGTAGAGAGAAGGAATGTGAAAGAGGGAAGGAAAGGCAGCCAATAACAAGTTCATTAGCAAGCAGGTTATTACTGGTCATAACCACATTTTGCTTTAATGAGAAAATCTGGGTGTATTTTAGAGTTACCACCAGGTGGGGAGAGCAGGCTGGAATATTTCCACGCCAAACTCCCTTCTGACATTGGCTGAGGGATGCTTCTGGGGGTGTGAATTCTTGGGCCACAGTGGCTTTGGTAGCCAGATAAAAATACATAGGCGACAAAACACAGGTGTAGGCAGCAGGAAGTACAGACAGCAGGTACTGAAATGGTAAGTGTGAGAGGATTTGAGTGGGACACCAACAGTAATTGTTCCCACTTCAAAATCTTACAGAACAGGAAACATAGAAATGGAAACTACAAGCTTTGTGCAGTGGCAGTATCGTAGCCAATGAGGTTTATCCGAGGCGTGATTATTGCTAATTGAAATGGAAACTACAGAACTTTGGTATTTTCAGTTACTATTTTTTTAATAGTATGTAAGTTGTATACAGTATGTACATAATTCTCTTTTTAACCTATTTTTTAATTCCTATGACATAAGGGCAGACTTTTCATTTCTTTGTGTGACTATTTCTTACAGTATCTTATCTCTAGGATATACCACCTGGTTTTGTCTCCTGGATATCTGCTTTTTTGGTAAACAAACAAACAAACAAAATAAATGACAAAACTCTTAGTTTTGCTCAGTGATTTTTGGATCAGTTTCTTTACTGTAATCTTGACTTGGGCAGCTACATTAATTTGGTTTTACTGGAAGTGTCATGGAGTATAAATTTAGATCCTGAAGAGGAGAAAGAGAATGTATTAAAAATCATGCTTGTACTTCCTATTCCTTTGGTCAGGGCAGATATCACTAATGGAATTCATCATTCCCTTCGAGAGACACTTTACCCTGAGCTTTAATCATGTTTGTCAATATCACTAACATTGTGTCATGTTGCCCTTCCAATGAGTTCCGTTACAATTAAAATCACAAACTTTAATCAATTCAGCAGTCTACCTTCTCCTCATCTATCCCTGGGCTCCAGGATGCTTCTGCAGAAACTTGCACACCAAGCAAATGAACATTGTTACCATTTATCTTCCCCAGCTTCTTTTGGGTCCTGTGACTTGACACTGTCTGGTAATGTTTAGATGTCTCCCTAGTCAGCTCTATTGCTACTTCTCCCCTGAAACAATTTTTACTGCAACCTTGTTATTGCAAGGGTCAGGAAAACAGCCTGAACTAGCTGAAGCAATTGGGGGAATTTGTTAAAATCTTTCTGGGATATCTTAGAGAGTAAAAGGAGGGGAATAGGACAGTCCTCAGTAACACCTGGAATCAGGGGATTACATTCCATCTCTCTCCATCGCGTGTTTATTATCTTATTTATGAATCCATTTAAATTTTTCTTGGCATAGACCACATCTGCTCTGTATGGTAGAAAACATGGGAAGCACAGTAAAAGGCCAGTAGGACATGGCATTCTGGCTTCTGTCGTAAAACATAGATTACTAGAAAGACACTGACTTTCATGGCCCAGTTGCAGAAATTCGAGGTGCATGCTCTGATTGGTTATACTTGAGTCTGGTGCCCAAATCTGGTCCAATCAGCTGTAGCCAAGGGGGCACGTTTGTGATGGAATAGCTGGGCCATTCCAGTGTGAACAATATGGACCAAGTACAGCAGACAGGACAGTTACTGGAACTACAAAGGTGATGGACAAATGCTATCACAGACACTGATTCATCATCCTTTTCTATTTTCCTTAAGTTGTGACCTCAAAATCTTGCCATTTGTGACAACATGGATGGACCTAGACAG
The DNA here is from genome assembly GCF_902655055.1 of Lutra lutra. Lineage (NCBI taxonomy): Eukaryota > Metazoa > Chordata > Mammalia > Carnivora > Mustelidae > Lutra > Lutra lutra. The sequence goes on from NC_062280.1 coordinate 173,343,361, forward strand.
TATGATGCTGAGTGAAATAAGTCAGACAGAGAAAGGACAAAAACCATATGATTTCACTCATGAAATGGAATGAGATATGTGGAATCCAAAAAGAAAACACATGAATAAACAAAAAACAAATAAGTAGAAACAGATGCATAAATACAGAGACTAAACAGATGGTTGCTTGGTCAAAATGGGTGAAGGGAAGTGGGATATACAGGTTCATTCCAGTTGTGGAATGAATAAGTCACAGGGACAAAGGGTACAGCATTGGGAATATAGTGAACGGTATCGTAAGTGAATGATGACAGATGGTAGCTACCTTTGTGTTGAGCATAGAAAAATGTACAGACTTGTCAAAACACTGTGTTGTACACCTGAAAGTAATGTAACATCACCTGTCAGCTACACTTCCATAAAAACAAGTAAACAAATTCTTGTAACTTCAACATCCTCATTCTCAAAAGTGACCTTACTTTCTATTTTATGAAATTAAAATGAACATGTCCCTAAAACTTCATTTATTCTTCCTTCTAACCTCCCAGTTTTATAATAAAATAGTGAATTTCATACTTAGGATGAATTTCCAGGTCCTCATTCTTTTTGTTCTGTCCTGTTGTCTATGAAGTGGTCCCCACATCTCTTACCTTTACACTATCTGCTTCAACCCACACACTAGTGCTAGATAAAACTTCCAAGTCAGTCATTTTCCCCAGAATGCTCTCTTAGGAGGTGGTTTCTTGGGATACTCATTTAATAAAATAAGGGGGGGAAAAACCAACCTTACTTAGTTTGGCATTCAGGGCTCTCTAGTCCATAATATGCTGCAACTACTTCCCGGATTTACTTCTTATTGCTCCCCTATATGTAAATATTATACTTCAGATGCTTTTTTTTTTTTTCCCAACAGACTCTGTGTTTTTGTACTTCAGTGCCTTTCTCCTTTTGTTGCCCATATCTGTGATTCTATTTTTACAATTTGAAACTTCATTTACCTTTCAAGGGTTACCTTTCAAGGGTAACCACCTCTTCTGAAATGTGTTTCTTCATCCCTCTACTGAAATAATGCCATCCTTTTACAAAGGCCATTGTCCTTTGAACTCTGCTTATACTGTGGTCACTGGGGTACCTGTGTGAGTCTGCCCATTAATCTAAAAATTTAACCCAGGCATTACATAGAACTTTCTTTGTGTCAAAACAGTTGTGTGATATAAATTAAACTAATAGCTTGTATGGGGAAATGTATTGGGAAGAACATTCATATTCATAAATAATTTTTTAGCTCTGTTGTTGGTTTCATTTACCTAAAGGAAGTATCTTCACTCTATTTCCCTGACAGCTTAAATAGTCTTCTAGTCCTTGGAATGACTTTAATGAATTCTCTTATTTTCCCCAATATAGGAAGAATTGATTCTTTATGACGTCAGAATTAGAAAATTTTTTCGATGGTTTGGATTACAAAACTTATCCATGTCCTCATTAAGAATGTTGTTCTCTTATGAATGAATTAATTTTTGCATGAATGTGGCTCTCCAAATGGTGTGTTCGAGGTAATTTTAAGTTTCCAATAATTTCATATTATTTATAGCTTGTCCATGGAAAACTGTTTCAAAAATAAAACTCCTTAAAAGGATAGAAACTTTGAAATAGCAATCTAAAGCAATAAATATGGGCTCTTCTCCTTTACCACTCCAAATTTTAGTGGGTTACATGAGATATATTGTTGGAGCATATTTTGGTAGATATCACCCCCCCTGAGTATAACAGATATGGAAATTTTATTAGTTAAGTTTGGATTGGAGAAACAGAGCCATTAGGAGTAAAAGCGACCAGGGGGTTTAATCATAGGGTTTTGACCTTATGCATTTATAGGAACTAGTTAAGCAGTTTATTTTTTTATTATTTTTTTTAAAGACTTTATTTATTTATTTGACAGAGAGAGAAATCACAAGTAGGCAGAGAGGCAGGCAGAGAGGGGGGGAAGCAGGCTCCCTGCTCAGCAGAGAGTCCGATGCGGGGCTCGATCCCAGGACCCTGAGATCATGACCTGAGCCGAAGGCAGAGGCTTAACCCACTGAGCCACCCAGGCGCCCCAGTTAAGCAGTTTATATAAGCTGTTCTTCTACATTGGATGCTGAGCCTGAGGTCAGCTGGGGAGGCCACGGGGGAGGTGAGTTGGTGAAGTGACTGGAAGATGCTGAGGGACAGGACAAATTTGTACCCACGAAAGAAGCTGGAACCCATATAGGTCTCTTTCCACTGCCAAGCCTCAACATCAACACTGCTGGTGACTTGGGTGTGAGGCTGGTGTCCTTAGCCATGGAACCCAACTCCAGAAGTGAGCCCCAAAGTCAGAGAAACCGGAGGAAACCCAGTGTGAATCGGAAGCGCAAATGCTACTGTTGCGACAGGAGCTTCTCACACCGCTAGAAGTGTGTGGAGGAAGCCGAACGAGGAGAGCGGGTGGTCCCTGGAATTGCTGCAGGCTGGCTGAAGTCCTCTAATCAGGGGGAGCCCCAGAGCCAGAACCACGCACCCCAGTTGCAACAACACCCCATGGCCCGCACTGGCCTTTGCACTGTAAAAGGATACGGCCACTGCTTCTTTCCACCTCTCAGCTATCACCCCAAAGAGCTCTTGGTGGTTCATAGGAACTCAGTCCTGGGAAGGAATTCTGAAAATCATGGTTCCAACTAGATGAGCTGATACCATGCAAATCACCTCGCATACATTAAAAACAAAACATGAACTAAAAACCCAAACAGTCCATCTTCTTCCTGGAACAAAGACAGTATCTTTTAGTCAATGTTATGTTTTCATCAGGATTTTCATGAGCGCTTCATTGCATCGGATAACATCTTTGGAAGTCTCATCCAGGTCACCTTTCCTCCAGACACGCTGGATAAGATCTGAATTGCCACAGATATTAAGGGAAGATAATAAGGGACGCAACAGCCATATGATGTGGTAATGTCGGTCGGGCCCTGGAAGCCTGAAGAAACATATTGGGTAATAAGGACTTGGAGACTTGCACAGTTAACTTCTTCATCCATAGGGACCTGATGGGTGTGTTTATTATGATGGTAAAGATCTTGTGTTTCAGTTCAAACCCCTTCTGAGGGGACTGGAAGACTATGAAGCTATCAGGGCAGTCTGATCATGAACAAGGGCTGCATACAAACCGTTAGTGAAAAGTGCAAGGATATGTGTAATGAACAAGGCAATAAACAAAGAGAACCTTGTGTGGTGTGTATGAGCAGTATAATGTCTACCAACTGCCCAAGGCTTTGAAAGCAATTTACTGAGAAAGCTTTTTACAGTGGCCCGTTTTGGAGCCGTTGATAATTAACCAAACAAATGATTCAAAGTAGGTCCAACTGGTTTCAGCAAATTTCCTTAGGGAGCTGTAATACTTTGAATTCCATATTATGACACTGTTAGATCAGTGTCTTCAGCTGCAGCAGGTAAACACACAGAGTTTGATTCATGATCATATGGGTAATAACCTAAGATCAATATTTTAAATGACGTAATAGAAAAGCAGCAAGGAATCTCTTATAAGTAATGAACAGCAATTGAACCTTAGTTGTGGGCAGATAGGGTCAATTATGAATTCTTCCAAGTCTATAGATTTATGCTTACACAAAGTATTGAGTGATAAAGGAGATAACATTTCCTCATAATAGCAATGTAGTTTCATAACTTATTAAATACTATAGATTTATTCATGTACGACACCAGGAAGCCAAAAGTATTATTCTCACCACTTATTCATACGGGGTCTGAAGTTAGCAGCTGATGTTTCTACCTGACAGGAAAGCTCTGTGTTTTTCTCCATCTTGACACAGAGATGTAAATCTTGTCTTGCTCATAATGTGGGGCATTAGGGAAGAAGTTTGGGCTCTAGAGCCAGAAGAATCTCTGCTTAAGGGATCTGTTTGTGCTAGTTTCCACTTCTATGTAACCGGAAACGGAAAGGAGGCAACATTGTTTCTCTCCCACAGGGTTACCCTGAGGGTCACTGAACATAGTAGAAGGCAAACAGAATTGTGGACAGCAAAGTACCATGAAAACCATAGTTAATTTCTGATTTCCATCTCAGGTCTGTAGTACCGCAAGGGTTAGTGACAACGGACAACCATTTATGTCGAAGGACCTAAACCGAGATGTTTCTTTTATTTGTGAAATATTCTTACTTTCTGCCCTAAACTTACTCCTCTGGATGCTCACTGAAAATACACAAAATCTGATCTTTTTAATAGTCTGACAATCCTTTAAAAAATTTAAATTCAATTAGTTAACATAGGGTATTATTAGTACAGAGGTAAAGTTCAGTGATTCATCAGTCTTATGTAATAGTGCTCATAACATCGCGTGCCCTCCTTAATGCCCATCACCCAATAATCCCACCCCCCCATCCCCTGCCCTCCCCTCCAGCAACCCGCAGTTTGCTTCCTATGATTAACAGTCTCTTATGGTTTGTCTTCATCTCTGATTCCATCTTTATTTTCCCCTCCCTCCCCCTAGGATCCTCTGTTGGGTTTCTTAAATTCCACATATGAGTGAGATCATATGATCATTGTCATTTCTCTGATTGACTTATTTCGCTTAGCATTGACTTTTTTTTTTTTAACGAACTGGAAAATATGGGAAGAAGCATCATATTCTATTTTTTCCAACTTCTTCATTATCCTCACTGCTCAGGTACAGCAGAAACTTTAATTGCAGGTTACATGTTACTCATATCCAGAATTGATTTGGAAAACTGCTTTGGGACCTGGCATTGCCTTTTCAGGAGATATAACCACCCTTTTCACTCCCCTTCTTTCACTCGTCCACAGCCATTCAGTCCCCTGTTCTTTGGTCTATCAGCAAACTTCTGCCAACACTACTTAAAAAAAAAAAAAGTTTTGTCTGGATCATGGTGTTAGTTGATTTTCCAACATTCCTGTTCAGCCAATATGAAATCTCGCATTATTTCACCTCTTTGAGTCATTCTTTGTTTCTACTCCAGGGCCATGGAGATTGCTAGAGAAAATCATGTATCTTGAATCCATGCATACCCTTGTAAGTGTCCTGTCTGGACTTAGCTGGAACTCACCTAACCACAGGCAAAATGAATCCAGCAGCCAAATAACCATGTCTACAAAATGCATTCTCCTGAGTCAAGCCTCTGCTGCCCACAGGCTTTGTTCTCTCCTGTACTGCTCAGGCTATGACCCTTTGCCTCCTCGTTCCATCTGTGTTTGTCCTGTTTCCAGTTTTGGCATCTGTGCTTATTTTTACCAGCTTCATCTGCTAGCTCCAAGCTAATCTCCAAGAGTTGTTATGTTTAAACTGATTATCCAATATTTTGAATAACCTAGCTTGGCCCCGGGACTATGTTTTATGAACTTCCCCCATGGATAGTCTCAAAAAGGTTGGTCTTCAGATCTGTCCTTTCCTGAGAGGATCAACAGTTAGAAATTGGTTTCCAACCCTAATTGAACCCATATTCTCCTTGGCAATACTTTCCTCCCCATTCTAATCAGCTTTGTTTCTCTGAAGCAGATATTGCAAATCCTACCCCTTTCCTCAATCTGTGTTGCTCCAGGCCTTTTAATCAGTGACTTTGTCTTTTACTTCCTAGAGAAAATTGAAGTCATGAAAGAGCACACTCCTGTCGCCCAGCCCCTCCTCCCATCACCAATCCTACTATTTTCTTCAAATCTCAGAGGAAGAAATTTTCTTTGTCTCATTCAAGAGTGTCCCCTTTCTTTTCTCCTGACTGTCATTCTGAAGCCTTATTTTCAGCCCATAAGCATGTTGAACTCTTTTCTGTTGATGGTAGCACACATACCCCCCAACCATTAAGCCTGTTACTCTCATTCTATTTTCTTTTACTCCCTTGATTTTTATAGATGTAGCCTCACCTGTCTACTTACTTTCTCCAAGATGGACTTCTTTTGCTTGTGTCATTTTTCTTTTGCTCATCATCGCATTAATTCTCATGGTGTTTATTGAGATCTGGTTATATATCAGCCTGACTTCATACCCTGCTGCATCCAGTTCTCCCTCCCTGGCTCCTCAATGCTCTTTAAAGGCCATACCCCCTGCTTAGCCTGGCTTCTGAGGCTCTTCATGTTCTGGAACTTGACCTCCAGCCTAGTGTCATCTCTGAACATGCCACACCTTGAACTCTATACACCAGACAAAATGACTGTTTTTGCTAATTGTGCTATGTTTTGTCTTGTTGTTGGTCTCCACACATACTGTTTTCTCTATCCAGAACACTCGGCTATCTTTCTCTCTCTCTTTTTGCCTTTTATACATTTTCAGAACTTAACTGACATGCAGCCACCATCGGGAAGTCCCTTCCCCAGTTGACCTGGTGCTCCGTCTCTGCAGTCTCTCAGCCCATGGGGTTTCATCTGTACATCTTATCGTTTACTCTTTCATTAACTTGTTTACTAGTTTGTCTCCACTAGACCGTAAACCCCATGTGGGAAGCAGCTTCTTTTTTCATTGTTTATTGTTTTATCTTCAGAACATGGCAAAGGCTTTTACCCTGAGGCAGTCAATAAAAATATGTTACCAAATGATGAATGGATAAATGTATGAAGGAGTCTTTGAAAAATAAAGCTGCTAAATGAGAATATCAGTTTTTTCTCTTTTTTATTATGTTACTTTAGTACCATGCAGTATATCATTAGTTTTTGATGTAGTGTTCCATGATTCATTGTTTCTGTCTAACACCCAGTGCTCCATGTAATATGTGCCCTCCTTAATACCCATCACCGTGCTCACCCATGTCCCCATTCTCCTCCCCGCTAAAACCCTTTGTTTCCTGGAGTCCATAGTCTATCCTGGTTTATCTCCCCCTCTGATATCACCCCCATTCATTTTTCTCTTCCTTCTCCTAATGTCCTCCATGCTATTCCTTATGTTCCACAAATAAGTGAAACCAAATGATAATTGACTTTCTCTGCTTGACTTATAACCCTTAGCAAAATCTTATGGAAAGTTGGGGTGCCTGGATGACTCAGTCAGTTAAGTGTCTGACACTTGATTCTGGCTCAGGTCATGATCTCAGGGTTGGATCAAGCCCGGGGTCCGTGTGGAGCCTGCTTGAGATTCTCTCTCCCACTGCTCCTCTAAATTAATTAACTAATTAATTAATTAATAATGTCTTTAAAGGGGCACCTGGGTGACTCAGTGGGTTGAGCCTCTGCCTTTGGCTCAGGTCATGATCTCAGGGTCCTGGGATCGAGCCCCGCATGGGGCTCTCTGCTCAGCAGGGAGCCTGCTTCCCCCCTCTCTCTCTGCCTGCCTCTCTGCCTACTTGTGATCTCTCTCTCTCTCTCTGTCAAATAAATAAATAAAATATTTAAAAAAAATAATGTCTTTAAAAAAAAGAATCTTATGGAAAGTTTAACAATGATACCTGGAAGATTTTAAAGAACAGAGCTATTTCTCTGAAGTAAACATTCATGGGAGGATTGGCTTTAAGGAATTTTGTGAAGTAATAATATACTGATAAGCTTCCTCATCCATCTGCTTGTAATTCCTCTTCAATTCTGGCATTTTACAGCCCAGAGTCTCAGGTTCCTCATGGTGCTATTGACAGTCTAGTTCTCTTACTGAGTAACCCCATCCAGATTTTCCCACTCAGGTGCTACCTCCCCAAATCCCTCTCTGCTATCAAAATCTGCTGTCCTCTTCCCTTCAGCTTCTTCACACAAGGTTACTTGCCCAATCTCATACAGGCTTATATAAGTGTTTGATAATGGCCTCATGTACAGTGCCTCCTAGAGAATAATAGTATTTTATTTAATAAAGTCCCTGAAGTCTCTTAATCCCATTATTATTATTACTTGATACCAACATAAAGATTCTGTGGCTGACAAGTGGAAGAGAGAATTTTGGTTTGTAGGTTTTTTTTTTTTTTTTCTTTAATGTTTTCTTAAATCACACTATGGAGGCATCCTCTGATTTGGCCCACAGTTTAGCACCTTCTTGAGAAGCTTGGGGAAAAATGATTGAAGAAGAGATGTAGCAGGAAAAAAATCATCCTATTAATGATTTCCTTTCTTTGTTTCTCATTTCTCCCTCACTCCCCCCAATTTTCTTCAAATTTGATTCTCATTTTGTGGCATTTATTTCCTAAATAATCTACCTTGATACTGGTTAGATATACTCTAAACTGTGCTTGACTTCTCGGTAAGGATTATTCATTGAGGCTTTCAAAGAATCCTTCCACTTCTCCTTATGTTTCTTTTACATATAGGCGTCTAATACATTTTCTTTCTTTTTTTTTTTTTTTAAAGATTTTATTTATTTATTTGACAGAGAGAGATCACAAGCAGGCAGAGAGGCAGGCAGAGAGAGAGGAGGAAGCAGGCTCCCTGCTGAGCAGAGAGCCCGACTCGGGGCTCGATCCCAGGACCCTGAGATCATGACCTGAGCCGAAGGCAGCGGCTTAACCCACTGAGCCACCCAGGCGCCCCTACATTTTCTTTTTTAAAAAATAATTTGTTCATAGGAACAAAATTACCATAAACAAATAGAAGTGATCAAGAAATCATTTGTAGAAAAATAAAACATAGGAAGCATCAGCCCAAGTCCTGTTTATTTTATTGTCATCACTAGAGCAACATTTAAGGCCAAACAAATGTGGATTAAAGTACATATTGACACTAACTCGGGTTTTCTTTTTGTGGGATGTGATCTCTCTAAGACTAGATGCTTTTATGCTCATTTGTAAGTCTGATGGACTTTACGATATATATATGAAATATGCTGGAGGAGATCTAATTGTTTCCACTTTCAAAACTGAGGCTGAAGGGGTAAGGGAAACTGTATCAGTTCCTGCTGACTAGTGCAAGATCCTTGGTTAAAGGACACGCCTCTTCAAAGCCTGCTTTCCTCAACACATGTATGTATGTTTAGTTGGTCAGCACTTGATAAATTTTGTGGGCTTGGAATGCCCCGGATTCATCCCAGATTTCCTGATCCACTGCCTAGAGTTCTTTCTATGACACTATTTTGCTCTAAAAGAGGGCATTACAAATTGGAAGTGGGCTCCTTATTAAACTTGACCTACTGCCTGTAGCCTTGGACAATACAGAATTGAACAGAAGGCTTTCTAAATACCTACAGAGTTAGAGTGGGAAGGGCATTTTGTATCAATCACATCCACCTGCCTTTTGCTTATGGGACTAGCTGCTCCAGTTGATGATTTTTGGCTCGTCCCATTCTCAACAGAATCCATGTCATAACCAAGGTGTGGTTATAACCAACACTGCAGATTCCCAAATTTGCACCGGCTAATGACTTTTGGTAACATTACATACCAGTTTTAGCAATTAGTCATGGCTAAAGATTCATATTGCCTTCAGGGAAATATGCTAGCTGATGAAATGGAAATAGGTGAGGGGGGGATAGGGCGTACAGGGGCACATTTTGGAGTGTGCTCTAGGGGCATATAAATCACTGTGCTGGTACAAAGCAGATCTGGTCATCAGAAACGGCTTGTAAGTAACATGGTTAGAGATGCCAACCATTTGGGCATGATATTATATTCATAGTGACTATCCCACAAAACACCTAAGTGCAGCTGTTCATTATATTTCATTTCCATGAATCCTAGAGAGGTTCTCTTTTAATTCTGTGTAACTGCCTTGATTGCCTGAAGTGTACATACAGAAGTGGTTTAATCCATTCTCTCAATGGGGGGGGGGATTAGTTATTTGTATAACTGATGTGGCACTTTGAAATTTTCTCTCTATATACAGTATATGTTTAAAAAAGCAACAACCAGACATTCTGTTCTTAGCACTTACACATTTATCTTTAGTTTATAGGATGGAAAAAGTAGGTTTAGAAAATAGTGAAGTTTAACCAGTCTAGAGAGACTTTTTGGATAAAACCAAACTGTTTTCCAAAGTACAAATTAAGCTCAACATTGGCATAGGTTTCTAGAAAAAAGCTTCGTATGAAGGCTACAAAATGTTAGATCTGTAAGATCATCATTAGTCTAGTGTGTAACTAAAACATGGAACACACATTCAATTTATAATTAAGGTCAAGTTAAGAGAATGTCTGTACAACTAAGACAAAATTGACTAAGGTATTTTTCCCAAATACTATGTGTCATAATATAGCACAAAGGATAAAACTTGTTTCAGAGTCTTCCAACTGAGAAAAAGTGTTTTACACTTAAGACACCAGTTTTAACTCCTTATCTTAATAATTTTTTTTTAGTTGTACCATCACCTCTGAAGGTTAAGTGATTTGAAATTCAAGTTTCTCATAATTTTGTGCTAATATCATCTATTTTTCCCGTTAGCATTCAGGGCCAACAAACATCCTCTTATCTTGTTCGAGGAACCCCATACTCCTTGAACAGATGATTGAAACGTGAGAAGAAAGTAGAAATTTTGTCACATCAAGAAATCACAGTAGCTTGTCCATTTTAAGCTTCACATTTTGGAAACCAGAAATCTTTTAGAAGCAATGCAGAAAAATTTGTAAGGAAAGAAAACACAAATGCAGTGTAAACGCTAATCAATTAGTAACCTCACTTCCTCAGGACAGAAACCGGTATCAGCTGTCTAATCCTTAAAGTCAGTAGCTCACAGGTGTTCAGGAAAACTGAAAAACTGGATCAAACAAATCTGTCTCTGTAGAAAAATTGATTTTTCTAACAAAAGGATGTTTCTTACCTCCCAGTAATGCAGTCAGTATAACTAGCTTTATTTTATAATATCCATTTTCAGTTAATTTACCATTAACAAATAACAAGCTGCATTTGGGATTTAATTCTCAATGAGTAATGAAAAAGATACATATATTTATCATTCTTTCAATGTCTCTCCATGCTTTCTTTTTACTCTTTCAAAAGGATGCTATTATAAAACTAAAAATCTCGGCTTTCCCTAAAACCTTTGGCTTTACTGTTACCTGGTGGGAAATATGCTGGCCACCAAACTGACAAAAACAGCTATACAGTGAGTCGGGGAGGAGTCTAGTGAGCAGAAATGTTAAGAAAAAGAAAGAAAAGAAGTTTAAGAAAGTAACGTGATTTTTTGATTAGTCAAGAGGAGATCTCAAACGCAGCTCAGATGCTGTCAGACTCTTCCAGGAAGCCTTAAGGACAAGGACAGGAGTGGCAATAAAACTGAGCTTGTGAGTGGCAATAGTGGTTAGGCGAACTTCAAAAACAATACGACAGGGGTGCCTCCGTGGCTCAGCCAGTTAGGTGTCGACTCTTGATTTTGGCTCAGGTCCTGGTCCAGGGGTTGTGGGATCAGCCCCATGCCAGGGGCAAGGAGCCTGCTTGAGATTCTCTCTCTCCCTCTCTCTCTACTCCTTCACCGCCTCCTCCTCCCCTTCTTTGCCCCTGTAAAAAAATAAAATAAAAAATAAATAAAAACAAAATGTAACAGAGCTTTGACTCAACTGCAGCAAAAGGGAACTTATTTCACTTACACGTAATAGAGTATGAATAGAGCAGGAAAAGTGCAAAAGGAAACTACTATCCATTGTGGATCTGTTAATTTCTCAGTTGTGCTCTGGAGCTCTGGCTATAAACATACCAGTCTTCTGAATTTATCCTCAATCTGTTGATACACTTTGCCTGGATGGCATGGCCAGTTAATGGCCTCTGTTAATGACATTCTGCCCACGCTAATGCCAACTTTATTCCCAAAACAATGAAAAATTCCTGCACTTGGTTTCTAGACATCAGTGTATTTTTTAATGTGGGTTGTTATAACAGTGCCTGCAGTTCTATTCTCATAGCTACATAATTTACATTTAAATAGGCAAGGGGGCCACCCAGGGATGCCTGGCACAGGTACAGTGCCACCTGCATGAAGAAAAACCCAGTGTTTTATGAGACAAGTACATCAGTTATTTCCAGGAATGTGAACAACGTGCTGCACCAAGTAAAACAATGTGATTCAGTGATTTGAAGGAAATGAACCAGAGTGGCCATGAGGGTGAATGTAAAGGAAGTTTTTCCTTAGAAGAAAATTTGTATTTGAAAAATCTACATAACATAATAAAAATGAAGCCCTCCCCCCCAATTTTCATGGTATCTCCCTCAAATTTGCAAGTCGGATGAGAGTGAAAGACTCAGAAAAAAAAAAATCATCTAAGTGAATGGCTAGTTTTTTTCAAAAGCATAAGATTATCCTATCATTGTGGATTTTCAACTACAATACTTGTTTGAAATAACATTCATTTTAATATAAAATATTTGTAAAATGTACGTATGCACAGATAAATCTGGAATAACCTTTTGATGCTTAGGGTGGATATCTATCTTTTCATCATTTCACTTTTCCTTTTCATTAATTTTTTTGTAATGAAATTGCATAATAAAATAGAATAGGTGGGAGAAAGTAAGATGAGATATTTGGGGATGGAGTCCTCCCTTTTTTTGGGGAGATAGTTTTCCAAGTGCTGGGTGGTTGTAGAGCCTCTCTTATTGGATGTGAGAAACTGACTACATGCCTTGGAAGGGATCTACTCCTTTGAAGGTCCGTCCACTCCATCTGTTGTTCACCATGTGGACTCTGTGGATAATATTCTTTGGTCATTATATTTCCAAACCCAGACTCATGCACCCTGTTTGTGCCTTGAATTAAAGTGCAGATACTCTTTGTTTTCTGTTTCTCTTCAAGTTTAGAATATTAGGAGACGTTGCCGAAATGGGGAAATGCTTACTTTTCCAAAACCTTAAGCAATTTGCTTATATGTATTACATTTTTTTCTGCCACGGTTCCTCATATAATCATGTTATTAAAAGCATAAAATTCGATATTATTTTTGAAGCTATGCTGCTTAATATTCTGGTTTTTATAAATTGATTATAAATTTAGTATAGATACCAGAAAAAAAACAGCACTTTTAAGTGAATTGACTTTGCCCTTAATCTTAATGATTAATCTTCTTAAACTTTTTAGATTTAAGCATGCAGATACACAATGGCTAAGACCTGAAACCACAGGAAAATTTTATTTTAATAATTGATACTTCCTACTTAATATCTTACATCCTTATAGTAGCAGCCTTCTATAAGATCGTATCTCAACTGCGAATATATTTCTTAATTTTCATTACTAGTTCATGCTTAGTCAGTTGTAAAGGGGTCATTTCTTTTTAAAATTGTATAATACTTTCTTGGGGAAGTAGGAGTGTATATTAGTAGGCTGGGGAAATTGTTTAGCAAATTTACAAGGCTATACCATATTATGTTTAAATGTCTCCTACTTAATATATTGAGTCCCAGTTTTACTCTCCTCTAAAATTAGTACCAGAGTAAGAAATTTTAAAAGGGCACATATAAAAATGTCTGTGTTGGGCATATGATAGGAAATTTCATCCTAAATCCATTATTTTGCAACCCTATACGCTTTGTGTTCTCCATCGGTTATAAACACATTTTATCCCTTCATCCTCAACACAATTTTTACAAGGTCATTTCAGAAGAGAGCCTAGGAATTTCCAAATGTTCTCTGTTAAATTTTTGAAAAAAAAAAAAAATCTGCATGTTTGTGAAGCCAGCTTCCTCATCACCGCCTTGACTTTGGATCTTGGTTCCTGATTTTATAATCAGTCTTTTGTGACTCTGAACTTTTTCACTATGACTCGTACAAAATGTTGTCTCAAAAGAATCACCTCTTCTACATTGATAGACCATTATGTCTATTACCAGCATAACATATTAGTCATCAGATCATTCTTGAAGTGTGATCTCCAGTGATCGGAAGGAACTATTATAGATGCTAGTGATTTCTTGGTACGTGAGACATACGTCATCCCTGCCTTTACAGTTTAGTGGGAGAGGCAGCAAAAACAAACACAATGTTGGGTAATATCAGGAGGTGGTAAGGGCTATGAAGAAAAATAAAGCAGGGCAAGGGGATATAGAGTGAAGGAGATGTTCCTATAGATAGGAGAGTCAAAAGAATTCTTTCTGAGGAGGTGACCTTTGAGCACAGAACTTATAAAATGAGGCAGTGTCCAATGTAAACCTCCCAGTATAGGAAGGAGCAAGCACAAGGGCTCTAAGGTGATGTGTGTTTCACATGTCTACTAAGACCAATATTGCCAAAGCATAGGGAGAGAAAGAAAAGGGGTAGAATGTGAAGCTGAAGAGGAAATCTGGGGTCAGAACACACAAGACCTAGTAAGCCATGCTAAATTCAGCCTGTTTGCACTGATACAACCAAATTCATTATTGAATCAATGAAACACTTCCACACTGTTGAGTATAAAGCTGCTATTCAGAGCCTCTTATTATCTCCTTGCCTTGGCAGATGCACTGATTCTTCCCTCAGGATTGATTCATCAGTAAAGGGTGGGCTGGTTGGTGTTACTCTATTACTTATTCAGTGTTTTTAATTTAATCCCTGACTGAGGATTTAGGCCTCTACTCTAAGCTACTGGAGGGTTTTAAGTAATGGGCAGAGAATATGTGTGACATGATCTGATTTACTGATTTAAAATATCAGAACAAGGGGCGCCTGGGTGGCTCAGTGGGTTAAAGCCGCTGCCTTCGGCTCGGGTCATGGTCCCAGGGTCCTGGGATCGAGCCCCACGTCGGGCTCTCTGCTCACCAGGGAGTCTGCTTCCTCCCCTCTCTCTCTGCCTGCCTCTCTGCCTACTTGTGATCTCTGTCTGTCAAATAAATAAATAAAATCTTTAAAAAAAAATAAAAAAAAAATATCAGAACAATAGACTAAGGCAATGGATGGAGTGGAAGCAGGACATCACCTAGAAAGCTAGTGTGAAAGTCCATGTAGATATGTATTAGACCAAAGTCGTAGAGGTGGAGAAAGTGAGGTTTGGTCAGAATTGGGATATATTCTGATAGTTGTATTTGATAAGTATGCTGCACTGGGTTGGGTAACAAATAGATCCCAAATGTATAATGACTTCAAACAAAGTGGGAATTTATTTCTGATTTATGAAGAGTCTAGGGGCATGAAATCCACATAGGTTAACAAGAACGCAAAAGTTAAGCATGGACTAAATGAAATTATAGAGTGATTGTAAGGTTTTTATATTGTTTGTGAAGTACTGAGATTATTTGTTGGTTGACTGGTAACTGAGATATGCATATTATAATTTATAGGAGTTAAACATCAAAATATATTTTGAAAATATATCAAAATAAAAGGTAAAATGAAATAGTAAGGCAAAGAGAAATATTTGAAGCATAGAAAAGAAATAAAGAAGGTAAAAACAAGAACAAAGAACAAATAGGCTAAATTGAAAAAAATATATCTATAGTGTATTAGACCAATATAGAATAATGATTGCATTAAAAAGAAAAGAAGTAAATTTCAAATAAAAGCAGAGATTGTCAAAGTGGATAAAAGAAAGCAAGACCTAACTATATGCTGTTTAAGACTCAGACAAACTGAAAGTAAAATGTTGAAAAATACATACTGCAAGGAAGAAGCTAGTGTGACTGTAGTGTTATTAAGAAAAGGTGATTTTAAACATAAAAGTATTATAGGAAACATTTAATATTGATAGAATGGTTGCTCAAAAAGTCATAATAACTCTAAATATGTATGGACCTAATAACACAGCTTCAAAACACATGAAGAAAACATTGGCAGAACTAAATGAGAAAGAAAGCAACCCATGATCATAGATAGTCGGAGATTTCAGGACTCTCCTCAGCAATTGATAGAATGCCAGAAAAAAGATCTTAGTAAGGATATAAAAGATTTGAGTAACACTATCAACCACCTTCAACTAAGTGACATTAATTAAACCCTCTTCCAAACAACTGTAGAACATTGGTTTCAGACACCTATGGGACATTTATCTAATTAGACCACATGATGGACCTAATTAGACCATATGATGGACCATAAAATTATTCTCAATAAGAATCATCAAAGTATTGTGGGGCGCCTGGGTGGCTCAGTGGGTTAAGCTGCTGCCTTCGGCTCAGGTCATGATCTCAGGGTCCTGGAATCGAGTCCCGCATCGGGCTCTCTGCTCAGCGAGAAGCCTGCTTCCCTCTCTCTCTCTCTCTGCCTGCCTCTCCGTCTACTTGTGATCTCTCTCTCTGTCAAATAAATAAATTAAAAATGTTTAAAAAAAAATCATCAAAGTATTGAAAATATTGAAGTATTGAGTATGTTCTCTGAGCACAGTATCATTAAACTAGAAATCAATAACAATAACATATCTGAAACCCCTCAAATTATCTGGAAACTAAATAACACATTTCTAGATAACCCATGGATCAAGGAAGAAATTTTGAGAAAATTTAGAAAATATTGTGAGTTAAATGAAAACAGTAGCACTATATATCAAAATTTTATGATGCATCTAAGCCAGGATTTAGAGGACAATTAATAGCTTGAATAACTTGGCCTTTCTTCTAGTGAAAATCTGCAAAAGATGATTTTCTGAGTTATGTCTCTAAAACTTCTTTGTGTACTTTTGTTTGTTTCTATTAGTTCGTCTACATTATAGGAGTAGAGGCTGATGTTTAATTTTTAGTTTTAGTACTCTAAAGATGCTATTTCATTGTCTTCTGCCTCTGTTAATGCTAATGAGAGGTTAGACATCATTTGTGTTTTTCTCCTTTATTTATTGCATAATAAATAAAGGTGACTATGGCTGTCTTTAAGATTTTTTCTTTAATCTTTGATTTTCAGCAGCTTGACTGAGCATGATTCATTTTATCATATTTATTCTGCATGGATTTCATTGAGATTCTTGGATCTGTGGATTGATGTCTTTATGTGTTTTTTATCAATTTTGAAAAGTTCTTAGATATTTTTCAAATATTTCAACTATTTCTTTTCAAATATTTCTTCTGCTCTATTATTTTTCTCCCATCATTTAGGGATTGTAATTATATGTCTAATAGATCATTTGAAAATGTCCCACAGATCTTGTTTGTTCTGTTGTAGTTTCTGTAGCTTAACAAAAAGCAGAAATCTGAAACACAAACTTTGGTGGCAGTTAGTCATCCCTCCACATATATGAGAGCTGACAGGATCATCTAATATGAAGTGTATAAAAAAGAAAGGAGTAATGAGACCCCTGAGTTTTTTTCTTGAGCAACTCAGTGAATGGTAGTGCCCTTTATTGAGATGGGGAAGATGGGGAAAACATGTTGAAGAGCAGGGAGAATAACTGATAGTTTGCTTATAAACATGTTAGGTTTGAAAAGCCTAAAAGAAATGTAAGAGATGTCAAGTAGGCAGTTGTATACCTGAAGCTCTCCTTTTAGGAGTTACTATGCTACACATAATATTCAAATTTATGGCAATTAATGAGAATCCTTAGGAAGGGCGTTATAGATAGAGATGAGGTTGGAAGACTGCTCCCTGAGGCTCACTGATGTTTAGAAGATGGAAGAGAAGGAGGATCTTTCATAGGAGACTGAGAAGCAGGCCAAGGAAACAAGGAGACAGTTGTATCCTGGAAGCTACAGCAGAAAGACATTTCAAAAAAGATGTGATCAAATGTGTGAGATGCTGTTGGTGGGTTTAGAAGGCAAGAGAGGAATATTGGCTAATGGTTTTGGCAACATAGAGGTCATTGCTGACATTTACAAGAACATGTTCAGTGGAGTGCTGAGGAAGAATGACTAGTTGGGGTGGTACTGAGAGAGAATAAGAAGAAAGAAAGTGGAAATGCCAAGTATAGAGCAATTCTTTTGGACATTGATTTAGTTTCCTACTGCTGCTACAACAAACTACCACAAACAGTGACTTAGAGAACACACATTTATTTTCTTGCCATTCAGATCCCAGAAATTTCACTAGATTAATATCAAAACTTCAGCAGGGCTGTATTCCTCTAGGAGGATCTAGGGGGGAATCTGTTCATTGACTTTTTCCAGCACCTAGAGGCTGCCTACATTCCTTGGCTCATGGCCCTCTTCCATTTTCAAAGCCAGCAAATGCATTACTCTGACCTCTTCGACTGACGTCACACCTTGTTTTCTGATTCTAGTCTTATAAAGACCTTTGTAATTATATTGGACTCAGCTGGGTAAACTGGGATAACTTTCCCATTCTCAGAATCCTTAATTAAATCACAACTGAAAACTCTTATTTTGCTGTATAAAGTATATTCACAGGCTTTGGGGATTTGGATGTGGGCAGCATTAGTGTGCCATTATTTTGCCTCTCAGAGAGGGGGTGTACATGCCTTTTCTTTCTGGAAATGTCCCAGTTTGCAAACACTTGCACTTGGCTATATATTGCTTAATGGACCCTGTCAACATTTAGAGAATGATTATTGGTTAAAAATTAGGATTTTCTTAAATGAGTAGGAAGTGGTTGAGTATAGTTTTAAGGACATCCTTTTAAAGTGGTTTTCCATTACTATTGGTTTAAAACACCCCTGAAATATTTTCTAAACATAGAATCTTTAGAAAGGTCCATTTATCTTTAAGTGGATATATTTTAGGTATGTATTATATCTTGGCATCTAGTAGAGTTGTATGCTGTTCTGGAGCAAAGTGTGATTTGAACAATTTTTTAAAAAAGGAACAAGAAAAAACATGCATATGAAAATATCTTCACCAGTAAATTCTTCTTTTTTTTGGTAAAAGATGTTATTTATTTATTTATTTATTTATTTATTTACTTATTTATGAGAGGGAGAGAGAGAAAGCATGAGTGGGGGTAGGAGACATGGGGGAGCAGACAGAGAGGGACAAGCAGACTCCCTGCTGAGCCCTGAGTCTGATGTGGGGCTTGATCCCACGGGACCCTACGATCATGACCTGAGCCAAGAGTCTGATGCTCAACCGACTGAGCCACTGAAGCAATTCTTTTAAACACTATGACCAGTCTATATAATTACAAATTATACATATTTTAGATCTCCAAAGCAATTAATTATGGATTTTACAAAGCAGCAAAGATGTGTGTGTGTATATGTGTGTATACATCTGTGTGTACGTATTTGAGAAACAAGGTAACCTTTTTTTTTTTTAATGACGTTAAGTCCTTGTTACTGATTTGTTTAGAGTCCCAGATAAAATGCTTTCTAAAAATATATGTGGGCAGCGTGGGTGGCTTCGTCAGTTAAGCAGCCGACTCTTGATTTTGGCTTAGGTCATGAGATCAGAGTCATGGGACAGAGCCCTGTGGACTCCACACTTAGCCCAGAGTCTTCTTGTCTCTTCCTGCCCCCTCCACCTCTGCTCATACATGGATATGGTGCATTCTCTCTCTCTCTGTCTCTAAAATAAATAAAATCTTTAAAAAAATATATATGTGTGTGTGTGTGTGTGTTAAACAGTAAGATAAAAAACCAGTAACAGAGAAAACAGTAGAATAATAAGGTGAGGCCAGAGGGTAAGTTTCATACAAATTACATAGAAGGCCCTACTAGGTATTAACATATAGTATAATACATAGTGTATTGTGCATACGTGTGTGCATGTGTGTTTATTGCTCTCCCCCCAGTTATAAAAACAAAGCCAAATAGCAGGGCTTACGAAAGTCCAGTTTAAACTCTTCAATAGCATTAAGGATTGAATTACTGATCCAAATCTGAAGAACATGATTGAAACTGGTAAGGGCAGAATCAATTTTGTAAATGCTATAGAAATTGGTATGATTATTAAAATAAGGGTTCTATTTAACTTCTTTGAAAAGGGAATCATATTATAGAATTTCCTGGTGTCTTAAGTGCAGAAATACCATGAAGAGGTAATAGGCAATTTGTTCTCAATTTAATTTAAAATAAAAGGCTCTAAGACAAAAGAAGCATTCTAGCTGTTAGAAAAGGATTCTCCAGGAAATTTGTGGGAAAGTATCATTTTAAGCCACCCATTTGTGGGTTTCTATGTTTACCAAAGCCTGTACTTAACACAGATTAAAAAAAAAAAAGTACACTCTACTGGAAAAAAAATGGTTTTTAAAACTATCTTTGATAACAAATGGGAATCAGCATTATAAGCCATACTGTCTTCCCCATTTCTATCTTAAAGTTGTCTCTTGCCTCCCTCCCCAAGCTTTGATGAGTTTTTTATGCTCTTTCCATTTTCATCATTTTATATAATGTCTTTACTTGTGAGCATTTTGAGACTCATATTCATAAAAAAGACATTGAATGGATGATATCATTGCAGTTTTAAAAAATCATATGTGTCCCATTTGTTTTATTTTCTAAATTATTATAAAGCATTCTTTTAGGTCATTCATATTTTGTAAATACTTATGGTGTTTGATTCATTTCTTTGTGTTCAGAAAAGTGGAATATATGACCATTTCAGAGAATAGGACGAAAAATTCTTCTCCAGCTCTTTCTTTGTTTACTCTGGTCCACTCGAGTTAAACATGTTGCCCTCTTCTCTGCCATCTTTTCCATTACTTTAGAAATACACTAGAATTCTAGTCAATCCTACCTTGATTAAGCGTAGACCACTTCCATCTGGGAAAACACAATTGAACATGTTCTTTATAAACACTAGAGACTCTTTCCTGAAGTAAATGCAAGCAGAGAAAGTGAGAATGTCCCTCACAATTCTACTAGATTTTATTATTTTTTTAAAGATTTTATATATTTGTGTAAGAGAGAGAATGAGAGAGAGCAGGAAAGGGGAGAAGGTCAGAGGGAGAAGCAGTCTCCCTGCTGAGTCGGGAGCCCGATGTGGGACTTGATCCTGGGACTCGATCCTGGGACTCCAGGATCATGACCTGAGTTTAAGGCAGTCGCTTAACCAATTGAGCAACCCAAGTGCCCCTCCCTCGCAATTCTAGACAGGCTTAGCACCCTCTCTTTCCTATGAATTCTGGGCTCTCACCCTCGTATCACTCCAAGAGTGTACTGGCTAACCTCTTGCCTAAATTTGATTTCTAAACCCACCTCCCTAGGTGTCCCATGGTAATAACAATAACAATTAAAATAATAAAAAGGATTAACACATACTGAGAGCTTAATACACACCAGGTTTTATGCTATTTGTGCACTATATCATTTAATTTTTGTAGCAACCCTAGTGAGGTATCACTACCAACCTTTTAAATATAAGGAAAAGGAAACTTAGAAAACCAAGAGAAACCTCCAAGTCTTCCCTTCAAGGTTACACAGTCAGTAAATGACAGAGGCAGGATTCAAACCCAAATCCAGGACTGGCTCATCCCAAAGACTGTGCTCTTAGTGACGGTACTTAAACACCATTTTCCACCTCAAGCTTATTAATTGTAAATGCCCTCATATTTTAGTTAAAGAAAATTTAGAGGCTGCTTTCTGGAATTCAAAATACAAATAATTGTAGCTAAATGACTTAAACTCTTACCACAGGGCCAGGCAACATTTTTAGTTCTTTACCTGCATTGTCCCTTTTACATTGCACAACTTTTAAGTTACCTCCTTTAAAGTTTTATTCTTATTTTACAGTTGAGGAAACCAAGCCTCAAGAATATTAAATCACCGTGCAAATGCATATAGCTGGTAAATTATGGATCTATGATTTAAATTTAGGCCTGCTTGATGCCAGGAAGGGCATATTTTCATGTTTTTGAACATTCAGAGATTTCTGAGCAAAAAAACTGGAAGCTGGATTAAAGGAAGTAAAAAGTAAAAGATGACTGAGCAGATAATGAGAAAGCTTTGGACAGAGTTGGAGATTTATTTCTAAATGTGCTTGCTTTTCCAAGGGTGTAAAATCCAGATAAAACCTGGGGCTATCTGTTCACATTCCAAAGAATTGTAAAACATTAGGGAGCAAAGGTTTCTTTCCCTCTCAGAGGAGGGGAGAGGGCACTAGGTAGCCTAAGCAATCTTCCCAATTTGGAGTTTGGGCTTTTTCTCCTGCGGTGTAAAAATCTTTTTTGTGCACAGACAGTGTCTATTTGGTTCTCTTCCATCACCCTGAAGAGGGAAGATGGGCATGGGGGATACATGTGGTTACTGCTGTAAGTAAAAATAGTAAGGGGTGCCTGGGTAGCTCAATGGGTTGAGCCTCTGCCTTTGGCTCGGGTCATGTTCCTGGGGTCCTGGGATCTAGCCTCCGGGCTCTCTGCTCAGTGGGGGTCCTGCTTCCCCCTTTCCCTCTGCCCACTTCTCTGCCTACTTGTGATCCCTCTCTGTCAAATAAATAAATAAAATCTTTTAGAAAAATAATAATAAAAACACTCTATTTCCTTTCAAAACTTCATGATCGACCTCTGTCCTATAACCACCTTATTTTCTACTGTTTCTGAAATGAAGTCTTGGTGCTGGTCCTCACTATTCCATGAGAATGGGTGTTGCTATATCTGGATCATTATACATTTTTTAAAATTCTTTCTTGGTTTTCTTTTTTCTTTTTCTACCTTAATGTATGCCTATTTTCAAAGTCAAGTTCAAATCCCAAATTGTAAAAAATCATTTTCTGATCATTTTGCTTTTGAAGCCCATCTTTGGATTTCATTTAATTCTTATCCCTACTCTTACTTATTATTATGATATGCATGATTTTCCTCCCTATGTGCTAAGTCTGGTTAATAACCAATAATAGAGCCCCCTGCTCCAAAAACAGGGCACGATTTTAGACTTCTTTGGTTTTGCTCTAGAAGCTTACTACAAACCCCAGTACAGGTTTTTAAAAATTGATGTTGCTTCATGAAAGACAGCATTGCTTCTTCCTAATGAGGTAGGTTTCTTAGAATCCAGAACCTCTAATATGGCTCTGTGTAGCTTCCCTTTGAAGTCCTTGGCTATGCCATTCAGGGACACATAGATATGAAGAAACAGAAGGGCTATATTATTCTAGTTTTAGATTTTTAGTTCCTGAAAATTAATTTTATTGAAAATTAATACTCTTTTAAAATGAAGGACAAATAATTTTTTTATTTTACTAATCTGTGTTCATGATAAGTAACTCAAGTTACTCTCAACTAAAGTAACTTTTATACCCAAGGTTCTTTTATTGTCGCATTTGTTTTAAGTTTTTTGTTGTCAATGGTAATAAGAATAATAAAATCTTTATTATATTTGCATTTTTCTATGTTTTAGATCTCTATGTTCATGCCATTTCTTTGAATTGAGAATCTTCTGAAGTAAAATATTTTTATTTGCTGCCTAGCGACTTCTGAAAGCAAAATTTAATACCTTCTAAAGTGTTTCAAAGATTTGTTTGAATATTATCACAATTTTTGTTTTTTATTTTTTGTTTTTGTTTTTTAATATTGTCACTTTTTATTTTGTTCTACTACTGGCAATTTTTTAACCTCAATTCCATGTTATTTTATTTTTTCATCAAAATAGCACTTTGATAAGTTTTTATAAAGATTTTATTTATTTATTTGTGAGAGAGACAGTGAGAGAGAGCGTGAGATGGAAGACGGTCAGAGGGAGAAGCAGACTCCCTGTGGAGCTGGGAGCCCGATGTGGGACTCCATCCCGGGACTCCGGGATCATGACCTGAGCCAAAGGCAGTTGCTTAACCAACTGAGCCACCCAGGTGCCACTTTGATACATTTTTTATAATTAATTCTTTACTGCTGTTATTCTCATCTTTTTATTTCCTGTTCTTTCTAATTTCTCCTAAAAGATAAATTTATATGTATTTTTAAATTCCAATTTCAAGCATGTTCACTTAAGTATTTTTTTCACAATTCAAGTATGTCCAATATGTATTTTCTTCCACTAAAAATTCTTATTTAATAAACTGCCTAATCGCTTCTCGGCCTTTTGGCTAAGATCAAGTGTAGTATCTGTTCTTATCAGTTTAATAAACTGCCTAGTTGTCGCACTATTACCTTTCTCTTACTTTATTAACAATACAGATCAATTCTGTTCTTAGTTCTTGTATTTAGGTATAGATTATATTCAAATAATTTCTTTTAGGTGTATAATTAAAGTACACTATAAAACAATTAAAATTAAGTAAATTAAAGATGTCCTTGGGGCGCCTGGGTGGCTCAGTGGGTTAAGCCGCTGCCTTCGGCTCAGGTCATGATCCCAGGTCCTGGGTTCAAGCCCCACATCGGGCTTTCTGCTCAGCAGGGAGCCTGCTTCCTCCTCTCTCTCTGCCTGCCTCTCTGCCTACTTGTGATTTCTCTCTGTCAAATAAATAAATAAAATCTTAAAAAAAAAAAAAAGATGTCCTTTATGCCAGAACCAAAGACCCAGTAATCAAATTGCCTCACTAACTTATTTTTCTTTTCTTTTTTTAAATTTATTTAACACACAGAGATCACAAGTAGGCAGAGAGGCAGGAAGAAGGAAGCAGGCTCCCTGCTGAGCAGAGAGCCTGATGTGGGGCTCAATCCCAGGACCCTGGGATCATGACCTGAGCTGAAAGTAGAAGCTTTAACCCACTGAGCCACCCAGGCGCCCTCTAACTTATTTTTCTAGGACACAATATTTGATGCCATTGTTCATCATTATGAAATGATAAAAAATCAGAATGGCTATTTTAAGAAAATGATAGTATTTTGCAAAATATTTGATATTTTATAAAAACAACACTTTGATTTTTACCACTCTATTGAGGTGCAATGAAATTTAACAGAAATGGGTTGTAGAATGAGCTGAGTAGTCATGGCAGTGTGAGGCTAGCTATCATACTAAGTTTAGTATCCAGGAGGCAAAAAGGGTCGTTTATATAAGAAGGCATCCAGAAGGGCATGTGTGTGTGTGTGTGTGAGTGTGTGTATGAGTGCTCACGTGCACTTCATGGGTCAAAATTGTGAATGTTAGAGGTAAAGTTGTATCAGAATTATTCAGGCACTAAATATAAGAGCTAGTTAGAAGCAAGATGGATAGACAAAATTTGGAAATTACAGAATGCATTAGATAGAGGAAAGAACAGTTTTTAGGCAAAGGAAAGCACTGACCCAAAGGTTTGCAGTTACTATTAGTTTGGCCAAACACTCAGAAAAATTCTTATTAGGGTAACAGACTTCCTCTCACTGGGAAAAATAGAAATCTCTTGAATTTTAATCGATAGAAGAAACTTCCTATGAAGACGTGAGAGAATGACATACAGAGAATGCGATTTATAAAATGTGTTGTAGGAAAGCTACATAAAGACATCAGCAAACCTGTGTCATTGTCCAACCCAATGGAGTTAGGTTATAAAAAAGGATATCTTGACAGTTGTAAGAAAGAAGAAGGGCAAGCATTTTCTGGAGGTAAGTGGTGGGAATGGTGTGTAAAATAAACCTTAGAGAGGCTCAAACTCAAAACTCGGTTGTCTCATTTTTCCAGAACCAGCTCAGTCCCGAAGGGGACAGCTATATGTGTGTGCACATCACAGCACGGCCATCTTTCAGGAAGTGGCTTGTAAGTCACTCAAGTTCTTCCCCTTTTTATTTCAGTTACAACAGATTGTAGGGATTTGGTTCTAAAAAGACTCAGATGATTAATATGACAATTTAAGTTTAAAAAAGGAATGGATGAACTATAAATTGTGTATGTGTAGGTTCATGTGGTGTGGTGTTCATTGTATGGTGAGAAGAGTCTGGATCCAATATATCAGGATTTGAATTCTAGATCTAAATACAAAGCTTATACGTGAGCTTGAGCGAGGTACTTAATTTCTCTGCTCTTCAGGGTTCCTATCTGTAAAACGAGAATAATGGGGGCACCTGGGTGGCTCAGATGGTTAAGCATCTGCCTTTGGTTCAGGTCATGATCCCAGGGTCCTGGGATGGACCCTGGCATTGGGCTTCCTGTTCAGCGGGGAGCCTGCTTCTCCTTCTTCCTCTACTGTTCCCCTCGCTTGAGTGCTCTCTCTGTCAAATAAATCAATAAAATAAAGTAAAATAAAATAACTGAATAATGTTCTTTACATGAAAATATTGTATGGGTTATATGAGTTCATATATGCAGAGAACATAGCACTGGGTCTAAAAAATACAAGGTGATCAGTAAATACATGTTATTATTAAGAGCATATCGTTATATCTTGTTAAAGATAACAAGATACAATTCTTCAGGAAGCTAATTCTTTACGTAGTGCCCTATAATAATGGTACCTTTTAATTACCTTATGCATTACTCTTGATAAAACATTAGATTCTGTTGTGTTTCTCAGGTTTCTTCAAGAGTCCCTCCA
This sequence comes from Lutra lutra, assembly GCF_902655055.1. Taxonomy (NCBI): domain Eukaryota; kingdom Metazoa; phylum Chordata; class Mammalia; order Carnivora; family Mustelidae; genus Lutra; species Lutra lutra. The sequence continues at coordinate 173,369,378 of NC_062280.1, forward strand.
TATTGTAATTCAGGTCCTGGTCAGCTATCATAATACACATTTAGTTAATTTAGTTTTCGAAGCTAATGGCCCCCTTGCAAATCCCTTGACATTTTAAAGCAAGCCAAATAAAGCAAGCAAGAGAGTATTTTACACGAATTCTCCAAATAGGGAGGGTTATCAAGTTCATTTACATGTTTACCAAGGCTGCCAGCCATCCTGACATGTTTGGTAGAAGCCTGTTTTTATATGAACTGAACTCCCTTTCTGATGGTCTGTTGGCAGGAAAACAGCATGAAATCTCACTCATCATTATTACTTACGCAGTGGACCTGTTTTTCATCAGTGAAGTTTGGCATTTAATCAGCGTTTGGGGTGCATCACTTCTGAACATGTATTTGGTGCTAGAGGCAACAAAAATCATTAAAATTTGGCTCTTGGTATAATGATGAGGTGCATGAATGTGGTGGAAGTTGTAAAAGACTATAAAACTGTTAAATTTGGTGTGTGGGAGGAAGAAATCATTTGTAAAACCCATAAACTTCTTCAGCCAAAATATCTATTACATGCTAAATGGCACTAATGAGCTGTTCTAAAAGTCTGGGTCACAAAAACATATATAGGCATCTCTTTCTGTGTAAGTGAACATTACAAAAAGGAACTTCAGGTTTTCCTTACTATTTCTGTAGGAAAAACCAAACAACCGGAGTACTAAACATTTAAGACCCGGGCCACACTAAAGAAAAAAAAAAAAGTATTAGTTTTAGAATCTGTGGCATTAAAAGTGAAAATTTCACATAAGGTTTTGGATTGAAATCTTCTAAGCCATTTCCTTATTTTTAACAATATGATAAATTAAAAAAGTGAATTTTCAAAGGACCAATGTTTTTAAATATTAATACTATGAGACACTTAAGCATACAAGTAATCCTAAGTAAAGCATATCACTAAACACTATGACAGTTTACAGAAATTGATACAAAGAAAAAACAGCACTATATGTATATGTATATCTATATTTATATCTCTCTCTATATCTCAGATTTATACCTATCTGTATCATCTGTATCATATCCATATTTATATCTATTTACATCTACACTGTTATCCATACCTCCACATACTATATATATGTCCATGTCTATCTACATGAAAAAAAGAAGTAATGAAAACCAGCTTATTACTAGCTACACATATCCTATAAATGAATATGAAATAACCAGATAGAAAGAAATGAAATTAAAATTGCCTCATCACCACAAAGCCACAATTTTAATTATTAACTTTAGTATGTTGCTTCGAATAGCATTTACCCCAATTGTGATGTTAGTAAAAGGTATGGTTTGAAATACGAATTGGTGATCTGAGATTATAGTGGGCTTGACTTAGATCAGCCTCAATATTTTCTTTGAGAAAGTTAAACCCACCCATCCAATTCCATCAGTGAATTAGTATTAGTCCATCGTAAATCACACAGCTACTGTCACACACAGCTATTTCTGTCAAATGAATAAGGACAACTCTGGCTCTGTTCCAGTAAACTACCAGTAAACTGATTCCAGATCTCAAGGTGGAAGGCTGAGTCAATCAATCTTTATTAGGCAGAGTTGAGCAGAAATAACAATAGAAATCCAACCGTTAATTATCAGAAAGCAATGAAAATTTAATTAAAATTTACTTTAACATCTCTATGTAGATTGGGAATGATGACAAATAAAGAGATGAAAGACATTTTTAAGAAGAAGTTTGGCTTTTACCAAATTCTGGTGTCAAAAAGCCTTCTACCAATTGATATCTGACTGTTCTAAGTTGCTAAGAGATGAGACTGAAAACCACACAAATCTACTCTGAAAATCTGTTCCCTAAATCTTGAAAAACAGCCTCAGATGTTGGCACCTGCTTTACTTTATCCTTGACCTAATGAACTAACTAGTAATATAACAGTCAGGACTAAACTCCTATTCTGGACTTCGCCCTAAAAAATTCATCTATTTGACCCTAATGTGTTGAGTAACTTTCAAGTGCCAATAACTCTGGCTGCCAGTAACTGGGACTGCTGCGATGCTCATGACAGACACACTCCCTGTTCCTTCTGAGCTTGACAGCCACGTTGGGATAAACAAAACCATTCTAGTTTAGTGTTGTTTGTAGGGTGATAGAAAGTCCAAGTTAGGTGATCATGCAAGACTTCTGGCACGAAAACCTCTTGGTTGAAACCTGAAGGATGAGTTGGAATTAGCTGCAGGAACAATGGAGGATAAATATTTCATCAGAGGGCAATGTACATAAGTAGACATGGAGGGTGTGTGATAATTCCAAGGAACTGGACAAAGGTCTGTTTGAGGTTGGGGTGGAACTTAGTAGGGAGAAAGTGACAAAGGAAAGTTGGACTCTGATTATAAGCCCATTGTAAAATCAGGTCAAGGAATTTGAAATTTTTCCAAGGTGAAGTGATGCTTTTGAAATACTACTATTGAGAAAAATGTTCTAGAAAAATTATACTGCAATGTGAATGATAGATTGGAAGGAAACAGTGTGTAATTAGGACACTGGGGAAAAATAAGGGTTTGGGCAAAAGAGGATAGTAGTCTGGATTGGGGTAGTAATAGTGGGAGCAACAATAAGGGGCTGTGTGGGTGTGTGGGGAGAGGTTGGTGATACATACAGGTCACCAGACTAGGCAATGCGGTAGAAGCCGGTGCTGTTTCCTGGTTTTGGGATTACAATAGGAGAATAGACAAATGGGAGATGATAATAGGTACATACTTAGACAAATTGATTTTGAGGTGCCTGTGGTATACATAAATTGTAGTCAGTTAGAAGTAGAAATTGGGAGTTCAGGAGAAAATTTGAAGCTGTAGATAAGATTTATGAGTTATCAGCACACAGATGGTTATCAAACCATATAAGTAGCCTAATGAGTATTCACCCAAAGAAAACAAAATCACTAATTAAAAAAGATACATGCACCCGTATGTTTTTTGTAGCATTATTTACAATAACCAAGATATGAAAGCAATCTAAGTGTCTATAAATAGAGGAATGGATAAAGAAGATGTATACACACACACACATAATTATGCATTCATAAAAAGGATGAGATCTTGCCATTTGGGACAATATGGATGGACCTAGAGGGTATTATGTTAAGTGAAATAAGTCACCCTGATCTTTTATTGTATTCTTCTCTCATGTGGATGATGGGAAGATTCACAAAAGGGACAACCACACAATGCTTTAAATTACTCAGAAGAAAAATTGAGAGAATACTAATGCAAAAACATATTTAAAGACAAGGACCTGGGCTTTTGGTCAAACAGAGTTCTGTTCCTTCAAAATAGTGGCATATGCATGAAGGGCTAATTAATTCTATGTCTCTGCTAAAGACACAACTAGAAATGTTCCAGAACTGGTCACGGGTCTCTAATTGGACTTATAAGACCCCTAATAAAGACAATGTTTTTAGGTTTTGCTTTAGTTGATTTATAATTTATATAAAAGCAGTCTAAAAAGTCATTTGCATGATTTCCCCAAAGATCCATTTCCTGGAGGATTCATTCATTTGTTCATTCATTCATTCATTCATTCACTCATTTTTTCCTAAAATTTAAAACACAATATTGAATGTTTCAGTATGGATCAAAATATTTCCAAATACCTGCATTGTTTTTCAATTCCAGAACATTATTTCTCCATTTGCAATAGCTTGCCAGTTTATAGAAATTTTAGAAGCCTACCTTTCATTTTTAGGAAATAAATCTATAAGCACTTTTAAACTACCTTTGCAGTGACATTAGAACATAGGTCATACAAATAATCAGAGTCCTGTCTTTACAGTGAATGAGTTCAGAAAGAGAATGCAAGTTATATGTTTTACTTTAAAGAAGTTATGACAGAAAGAGCTTTTATGTAGACAGTAGCAAATGTTTCCAGAGAAGGATTTTTGCTACACTGAAACCTTAAGCTGTCAGTTCAGAGTGAATTAGTTTTACCAACAGAAAAGCTTTCTACTCCCGATCAAGTTAGGATGAAAGCAGTGAACAGGGCTTGGCCTATATTGGAGTGAAGTTCTTTTGAAAGCCTCCATTACAATCCTCTTGTATAATCTCTTTGTTCATTCTGTTTTTGCAATGTAACATTTCTTATCTCTAAATGGAGTAGTCCCTTCCTCTTCTTCTGCTTTTCTTTTAGAAGAAAAAATAAACTTCTCATCAGTTCTGGGACAGGAACAGATAAAACTTTCAGGGAAATGGTAAAGCATAAAGTATTGTATCATTCTTCTGTTTTTCAAGACAAAAAAAAATATTGCCTTGACAATCACTTGATTAGCTAATCATTTATCCATGACTCAGCAGAGGTCACTTGACATTGGCTGACCAGGGCCTCCTTCAAAAACCTAAGCATGCTATCTCCTCATTTGAATTGTCATGGGGACCACTGGTGACTCCTAAATTCCCATCTCAGAGATTCTAAGGAGTTGAAATAAAAAATGAAAAGTACCTTGTTAATCAGCGTAAACATTTATGGGTAAGTGAGGGAAATTTCTAAGGAAATAAATTCAAATCTATCACATAAACATCCCCAATTTGTTTTGCTCCTTTTTACTTAAAGGACTTTTTTTCCTTGATATATGTTCTATCCAGTTATTTTGCAGTATTTAGTTTTGTTAGGAATTGGTGTTTAATAAGTGTAGGCTTCACAGAAGGAATTAAATACAACCTGTGAGAAATGTAACAAATACAAAAATATTACCCACTGCTGATATTTTATATTTGCACAGGGCTATGAATAGTTTAGGTAAATTTTTTCCAGCAGGCATTCAACATTTTCTAGGCAATATTCACTCTATTGGGGCGCCTGGGTGGCTCAGTGGGTTAAGCCTCTGCCTTTAGCTCAGGTCATGATCCCAGGGTCCTGGGATCGAGCCCCGCATCGGGCTCCCTGCTCAGCGGGGAGCCTGCTTCCTCCTCTCTCTCTCTGCCTCTCTGCCTACTGTGATCTCTCTCTGTCAAATAAATAAATAAAATCTTTAAAAAAAAAATATTCACTCTATTGCTCACCTAGTTGTGGTGATAAAAGCTTTTGAAGAAAAATAGGAAAATAAAGTGAAAACAAAGAAAAATTTCTAATCAAAGGGATATGGCAGAAATGGTTTTATATTTAATTCACCCACATAGGTAGAAAAAATATCTAGTAATCAGGTAACTAAATGAAATGAAGAAATAATTGCATATTGTGCTAGCACTAGGAGATAAAGAAAAGGGATGATTGACGAAGACCTCCAAAGTGAAAGCGACCATTGCAAGGATGAAGAGAAAGCAGTGGGTCTACATGGAAATAATCTGAAGGTGGATTAATAAATTACAGTGTGTGCTTTGCTTAGATGGCTGAGGTGTGTTTTCAAGAAGGTAGAATTTCACTGGGGAGGAAAGGGTGGATTTTAAGGGAAGGGGCTTGATGTTCAGTTGGGGGAAAAAACATGGCAAGTGTTGTGGCATAGAGAAAAAAAAATGTGTTTTCCTGGAAGGGCAAGTCCTTTCAGTGAAACTTTAGGGGATGTTTCAAATATATACATTTTTCATATGTATATATTTGTATGTGTATATATATATACACACATATATATTTCATATGTACATATATACAAATATACACACACACACACATATGTATATATATATGGTAATTCTGGTGGAATGCTGTAATTCTGAAAACATCATTTTCTTCACCTTAGTTTTTTAAAGAACAGGAGACAGGTATCTTCGTTGACATTCCTCCTCCTCAAAACACAACCATGTCTGAGTCCTGCCTATTTTTTCCTGGATAAGACCCTTCAAATCTATTATCACCCTAACTCTAATGTCCTATTCCTTGCTGGAAATATTTAAATATTTTTAACCTTTGTGAAAAAATTCCTTTCTTCTAATTATATTCTCAAAATAGATTTTGCTTTGTAAAATTTAGACATCTACAGAATATAGAACTGAGCTCCTGTAAAAAGTTCAATTTTCTATAATAAGAGTGTCAAAATTCTGTTTTTTATAGATGGAAGAAAAAAGTCATAATTCCTGCCAAAAGTAAGTGAGGCTAAAATGCACATTTTAGATCTCTGACATAATTAAGTTATGAACTCAAATTTGGTTTAAGTCATGGGATTTTGACTTACAACTTGAATGAGAAGTCATGAAACTTCTCACTTTGATGTACTTGACATACATTATATAAGAAAATTATTCATAATCTAACTTGAATTCATTCACAGAAATATGGAATAGTTGGACTTACCAGGTCCGTTGGGTTATCTCAACCAATGGCTCCCCTTGAGCATAATTTTGAATTTCCTTACCAAATACAACACCCTTTTCTGGAAAAAACTCAAATTCATTGATGTCTTTCTGAAAGTACAGTCCCCAGAGTGGACAAATATTTCAACAATGATCTAAGCAGAGTCGAGAGAGATTCATAGCTTCCTCATTTTAGATGTCATCTTCAATTGATAAAGTTCAAGATTATATTAGCCTTTTCAGAAACAACTATTTTATTCAGTTAGAACAAAATACTTAAGTCTTTATCAAATCTACTTACATTACCTCAGGGAGCGATAACAAATTGGATTCCTCTTAAAGTCAGTTCAGTTCAAAATACACTGAAATCCTTTTGAATCTGTTAAAGATTTGTTATAATTATATCCAGTTATATGATATGCAAAGAAACAATCAGGGAGAAGGTAGGCTTGTAAGCTATCTTCAGGATTAAAAAATACATAAGGAACAGGGGTGCCTGGGTGGCTCAGTGGGTTGAAGCCTCTGCCTTCAGCTCAGGTCATGATCCTGGAGTCCTGGGATTGAGCCCCACATGGTGCTCTCTGCTCAGCGGGGAGCCTGCTTCCTCCTCTCTCTCTGCCTACTTGTGTCTGTCAAAAAAATAAATAAAATAATAAAAAAAAATAAGGAACATTTGTTGTTAATTGAGAATGAGGGTGGAAAAACATAAAATGTCAAATCAAGTGTTTTCACTTTTAGCTAGAATCGTATCAATGTCAACACTGCTCATTTATGTTGTTCTGAGGTCATATGTGTATATGTACGTACATATATCTGCAATATATATTTGCTTAATAAACATGGGACATAAAATGGGTTATTCTTGCATTTATTCAAATTAGAGCGAATTTACTTTCCTGCATTTATTCAAGAATAATTCATGTATTTTCTTTCCCATGTCTATTAATCAAATATATCTGCTGCATTAAATTCCATGGGAGACATTTTGGAACTGGTATCTTCAAAACACAGAAATCTGAATATATTAAAGCGCATTTAGTAAACCTTGTTGCACCCTGGTGCTAATATTTCAAAACCTGTTCCCCATCCACTGTGGGCTGGCAGAACCATCTATACGGCTTACTGCATCTGTGGCTATTTCCTTATGAGTGTGGTCAAGGTTGCCTTTGAGGTTCTCATATGGATAAAAGCTCTTCTACATGAACCATCTATAACAGCCCCTCGAAAGCTCTCTTCTGTTTTTCACGTTTATGCCAAATATTACGATTAGTCCCATGATAGAAAAGCAATTTTCCTTCTGTTGGTGCCAAAAGTTATTTGCTATTGCTATTCTCACTGCCCCCCTCCCCGCCCCACTGATTTAGTCAGAAAGACCACCCGATTCCGTCATACATAATTTAAATTTCAGGTAAAGCAAATGGAGACAATGCTGTGAGTTTTCAATTTGGAGGCTTGCTTTGCCTTTCCCGGCACTCCAGAATTCTCATCCAGCTTCCGTGTCTCTTTGTTTCAGGATGTGCGTTCACCAATTCCAGCCAGCAGAGAGGTTCCTTGCTTTGGGGTTCCCGCCCCTGTGGTTAGGAGCCATAACATCTGCAATTCTTTTCTCCTATTGATTTGAGATGCAATCATCCTTATTCTCTTTCTTTTTGGTATAAGCATATGCTTGAAAACATGGCTCAGGTATTATTCATTTTGTGTACATGTTATTATTCACCCAGAAATCATTTATTGCCATTGGGAATAGCGTGGATATTTGAAAGCAATTTTTTAATGTTCTCATTAATTACTTACACCCACATTTTTGCTATTATGTCAATTAAAAAAAAAATCCTACACATGGGCTTTTTATTGCCTCTGTGTATGTATATCTTTAGGGAACACCAAGCAATTGGTATAGTATTAAAAGCATTAAGAGCTAACTAAAGGAAATCTTATCTTAACAAGTTGGAGTTCTTTTCTAACTAAAAAAAGAAAAACTCATGTTTTATAAGAGAAAATAATCTCCAAAGTTTTCATCCTTTGACTTACGTATGCCTTCAAGCTACTGCTCTGACAGGACAGTCTGGCAAAATTTCATTTTGGTTCAGAAGGAAGCACATGCAATGTTCATACCCATTTCCTGTTGTGGCAGGTGAAGGGAAGGGTTAATGACAGGAACCTCGGGCTGGCACACAGAGTGATAGCTGCAGGTGGAGTCCTTAGGGGACCATCAGATCCTAACACTATGATGACTTAATCTCTCCACCCCCACGGGAAGAACTGAACTGAATCAAATGACTGAAAAATGAACCCTATCTTTTGAGGTTCCGCACAAAAGCAAACTAAAATAAAATGCATTTATTAAACAAATGTCTTGGGATTATACTGTGAGACCTTTGAGTCATCTTCAAATCCTGAATTCTATTTTAACTATCTACAAGGTTGCGAGGCACCTGGGTTTTTTTACACTAACCTGTGTGGTAACTCAGTGCAGGCATGTGGTCCGTGTTAGGATTCTAGGCTGTTCCTATGAGAGAGCAAAGAGTGCAAACTAAAAATACCTGTGCCGTTCCTATGTGATAATAATTTTTTATATGAAAAAAAAGAAAGTCAGTTTGGTTCTGGAAGGACTCAGTTGATCAATGCAAACCCAGATTTCACTACCACGTCTGATTCTAATTCCTCTGCATGCTTTGGTTTTAATTTAATTGCTGAAGAAATAGGCTCTATAATTTTCATCCTGTTTTTTATTTCATTTACTTATCGTCTCAGAGAAGTTGTTTATTTTTTGTTAAAGGACATATCTGATGTTTCTGTGTTTGAGATGCAGGTTGTGGTGTGGTTAGAAGAGGGCACATCTGTCCATCCTTGCTATAACTATGTTAAATATATGCTAAAGATATATGGGAACTCTGTGGCAGTTTTAAAGAAAGTTCAGAAATGCATAATATATACAAGTACTACATTTTGTTTCTTCTTTCCTCTTTGTTCCTTTTGGGGGGTTACTGTAACATTTGGTTTTTTAGAGACATTTGTCTTTCCTGTCCTTTGATACTCAAACTATTTTATATAAATTTAGAGAAAATCCTATTGGCTGTCTTTATTTCATTTCGTTGGACCTGATTTTCTCTTGATTGTAAATTTGTCATTGGGGAATCTTTTCTTCCTCTAGGCCAAACAGCTGTTTTTTATTTTATCTTTCTTTCTTTCTTTCTTTCTTTTTTTTTTTCCCACTAAGGAGGTCAAGTTCCTTTGGGGGAAAAACTTCAGCTCATTATGTTCTTTCTGTTACATCAGCATGTACAAGAACAAAATACAAATTGCTTTTGGGTTCAGAGTTGCTATAGTAGATTTAGCATTATTCACTTAAATATCTTTGCATTTCCAAATGGTAGGACTTCTTCCAGCCCTCAGATAATGCTCATTTAGCAGCTTATTATAGCTAATTTACTTTCATCTGTAGATATGGAAAATGCATGCTAGGCATGTATTGGTGGGTTGCTGGACAGAGTGACATCTGGTTAGCTTTTATTCCTATTTTGCAGTGCTTTTACATTCCATTTGTGAATACCTAGGACTGGTGAACACAAATCATTAATCAAAAGCCAATTTCGGATACTGTCAGTGGTTTTGGGATTCCTATTCCATCTAGATCCTATCTAGTATCTTTGAATTAAATGAGTCATTGCATCTCTGGTCTTGAGAACCAGTGGGCTCTCTTAGTACAATATTATGTACTCAGAAAAGTGATTGGCAATGCGGGTGCTGTTCAGGTGCAGAGAACTGTTAACAAAATTAGTAAAATAAATGTTTGTTTACATTAAACTTGACATGAGGACAATATATAAATAGTATTAGAAATTCATAGGAGTTTGCCATATTTTTTGAGGGTCCAGATAAGGTTCAGGCCTATATGTGATATTATGTCCCTTCTCTTTGTGAAAGCAAGTAAGACACAAATGTAATACTCATAATAAGGCAATCTATTTGCTCTTTCTTCCCTCCCTCCCAAGGATTTGATATATAGAGTAATTTAATTAACTGAACCGTGTATTACAGAAACACAAATTGTTCAGTTGTACAATGGGTGGGAAAGCACAGTTCAGTTTCTTATAGCTTTATAATCATTCCTCCATATTTGAATATGGGCAGAGAAACCCTGAGAGTGTGTTTGCTATGGAAAAAAAAACCAAAAAATGTGCTTTTTTCTATCTATTTTTTCCCTAAAGTTTTAGAGAGCTAGATATTTACTACTTTTTTAAAGTTCGTAATTCAAGAATTATGATGAGAGATGGGAGCATGAGGACCTGTGTGGTTTGTCATCTCCTCTCCTCTGAACTACAGAACAATGGACAACTTGCATTTATGATTAAACTCATAAAAGTCACCAAACTGACAGTCACTTGAAGAATTTCAGCCGGGCACCAAGTATATAAGATCAGGCTAGAGAAAGGCACTTGAGGCCAACATGCTAATTAGATGCCATCACTCAGGTGACAGTAACAGGCTGAGTCATCTCAGCACTGGTGTTCATAGCCCAGGAGGGATGGTTTATCAATGTGGCAAGTGGCAGCCCAGTAACTCAGGCTGAGTTTTGCTGGCAGAAGCTGTCACAAGAGATGGCCTAGATATCAGAGAGAAGCAGCCAAGAGAGTGGCTCCTGTGAACTCCTTTCACAAGGTGAATTCCATCTGAGAAGGACAGTGCTATTCCTACACAAGGAAAGATGGGATGCAGAAGGAAGCAGAGCCTAGAATCTGCCATAGTACTTCACGAGTTGAACAAACAGATGAACACATGAAAACAAAAGAGAAATAAGGTCATGAAAACATGTAATTCTCCATCTGGAATTACCCACATTTCCAGCACCACCTCTTCTTTCAAAAGAATTGCAAAAAAATTAATTGAAGTTCGTATCTGCAGAACAAAATAGTTCACCAGGGATCAAGAAAACAAAATTAATAAGAATAGATAAAACAAAGATTTATCTTTGCGGGTTTTGTAGAAACTTAGTTACCTCTCTGCCTACCTTTGATTTCTTGTTAATTGAAATAGATGCAAGAACCAGCTGGACATTCGACTATAGCATCAAATTATGTCTTAGAGGACATTGGGTGTTTTATAATGTCTTAAAGTGAATTTACCTGTCAGTTACAGATAGGTAGCAGCAGATAGGAGATCTTTCCGCAAAGGAGCAGGTTACCATGCACAGAAATCGAAAGAACACATTTTACTTTTATGGGCAGGTACCTACAGGAGAGGAGAAGCAGCGGGTACATGGCCAAATGTGAGCAATGGTCTTTATATTACCACCCCATAGGACGGTATTAGCTTCCTCAGTTTTTGTAGCTTTCCTTTCATGAGAAGGAGGGTGGAGAGGGGCAGAGACTATTTCAAAGTGCTTCACTGAGATGACAACACTGTTGGTTAATGTTTGAATTTTATGGAATCATGCAGGAATATGATAATTAGAGCTAATATGCTTCCCTCCACCATCCTGGAGTCAGTCTTCAATTTCAAATACTCAAGCACAATAAATAACAGTTTACTTCTAAAGAAAGCAAAAATAAGGCTCTCTTCAGATTTTGCAAAATCAGGTATGAGAGGGCAATGAGAAATTCAAGGGACAAAAGAAAAAATACTGTAATTTAAGTATATGTGTTAATCTAAATAATATTTCATGTCTGAAAGCAACAAAGAAGATATTTTTAGATAGCAAAGACTCAGCACACCATGTAGTTCTGGTAAGAGAATGAAGTTGCTTTTATATAAATTTCTGCCTGAAATTACTGAAATGATCAAAAACAATGAAAATAAACCTTAACTATAATAAACTAAGGAATAGCCATATTATCAAACCATATAATATCTTTCAGAAACAATGACAACCTGAGCCTAAATGAAATTGGATGTCAAGAGCTAATGCATATCTCTCCAGAAACAACTCAGATGGCAAATTTCTTTAAACATAAGTAAGAAGATCCTACAGGGCCCTAATCAAGAATTCTTTAACCAAATACAAATCAGACACATACAAGGAAATGGAAACATAATTATGCAACAACTTGTAATTCTGTAAATTCCAACAAATTGTAATTCTGAAAAAATTACTTGAAGACAAAGTCCAATAACTGAATTATTAATTCAAAGGAAACAGAACTTATGAATGAAACATCATTATATAAAGACTAGTAGTAAGCATTATATCCAACAGGGAATACATCTTCTTTGCAAAGGGCTCTTACAACGTTTGCAAAAGTAATGAACTTGTAATAGGCCAAAATAAAAGCATAAGCATATTTTAAATTTGAAATAGTAAAAATCAAATACGTTGAGTATAATATAATAAAATACAACTGAAATTAGAAATGAACAAAAATACCTAACCGTTTGGACATATCTAAATGTTTTCTATCTTCTATTTCCTCTTGGCTCCAAAAGAAAAAAAAATTCAGAAAACAAGAAACATGATAATATACTACATATAGGGGCACCTGGGTGGCTCAGTGGGTTAAGCCACTGCCTTCAACTCAGGTCATGATCTCATGGTCCTGGGATCAAGCCCCACATAAGGCTCTCTGTTCAGCGGGGAGCCTGCATCTGCCTCTCTCTCTCTGCCTGCCTCTCTGTCTACTTGTGATCTCTCTCTCTCTGTGTCAAATAAATAAATAAATAAATAAAATCTTTAAAAAATATATATATTCTACATATAAGAATGTGTCCCATAGATTCAGCTCTACAGAGATAAAATTTAGAGCAGTAATCATCATAACACTGAACTACAAAGAATGGAATTGAATTAATTAAGGACAAGAAGCTGGAGATTGAAAAAGGAGCAAGAAAAATAAAATTTAAAATGCTCTATGACTGAATAAGTTCTGAGGATTTAATGTGAAATACTGTGACTATAGTGAACACTGTATTGTAGAACTGAAATTGGCTAAGAGAATTGAACTGAAATCTTCTCACCAAACAAAATGAAATAAAGCAAAACACAAAAACATATGTGGTGATGGATATGTTAATTAAGAGAATTGGGGGGGAGCCTTTCAATGTATACATATATCAGATCACTATGATGTCTGCTTTAAATATCTTAACAATTCTATATGTCAGTTATACCTCAATAAAGCTGATTTTTTAAAAAAAGCATTAAAAATTATTGTTTTTTTTAAAGATTTTATTTATTTATTTGACAGAGAGAAATCACAAGTAAGCAGAGAGGCAGGCAGAGAGAGAGGAGGAAGCAGGCTCCCTGCTGAGCAGAAAGCCCATGTGGGGCTCGAACCCAGGACCTGGGATCATGACCTGAGCCGAAGGCAGCGGCTTAACCCACTGAGCCACCCAGGCGCCCCAAAATTATTGTAATAGAAATGAGTTTAAGGGGGCGCCTGGGTGGCTCAGTGGGTTAAGCCGCTGCCTTCGGCTCAGGTCATGATCTCAGGGTCCTGGGATCGAGCCCCGCATCGGGCTCTTTGCTCAGCAGGGAGCCTGCTTCCTTCTCTCTCTCTGACTGCCTCTCTGCCTGCTTGTGATCTCTCTCTGTCAAATAAATAAATAAAATCTTTAAAAAAAAAAAAAGAAATGAGTTTAGGCTGGAGCACAAGTGGAAATGGTGAGAACAGACAGAATCCAGATATGAAAGGTTTATATGCTTGGAAAGTGACTACTGCATCTTGAATTGTAAAGGAAGGTTGGGAACGGCTGGGAACCATAGGCTGAACAGATCTGTCCCTGTAATGAAATCAAATTAGTTCTATGGCAAAGAGTAGATTAAGGATGATATCTTTTGACCCACCTCATATTTTTCAAATGGTTTCAAGGTAGCCACAATTAAATTAGAGAAGTACAGCATCAGGAAAAGAACTTTGCATGCAGTAATTAGTACATGGAATGACTAGAAAGCAAAAGAACAGAAGCCTCATGGGCACTTGATGGAAAGGTATGAACCTGGGCAAAATAAAAAAACAATCTTTCACTGCTTAAGCCTTAAAATAATCTCTAGACTTCCCAAATGTCTGCTCAGGAAGACTTCACCATTGCCAAAGACTAGCAATTGCCCTGTTTCTGTCTTAAGTTTTTCCAAATGGTGTTTCTTTTCTCCCTCACCCCCACCCAAGTTATCTATCTGTGAAGCAAGAAATAAATCATCCTTTCAGTTCATAGGTCACTAGACCACAAGGAGTCTCATTCTTGACCTGATGGAGAAAACTTCCTCTCATTTAGAGATCCTAGACTTTGAGAAGGACATCGTGGGTGTTTCCCCAGCAGAGAGGGTGGGTGTGCTCTGCCTGGAGAGAAAGGTACAGTTTGGAGCTCCAAAGGCAGCTGTGGCGCTGCAGCTTTCTTGTTCACCCACAGTTTCTATCCGGTGCGTGTAGCTCAGCTCTCCTTCCGAGACCCTCTGGCAGTCAGAGGAGGCTTTCTGAATGAGTTCCTGCACACACAACATGGACAGAAGGACTGACATTGGACGTCTCATGTGGATGTTACTCCAAAGGCTTTTTTGTCTTTTGCTAGACAGAGACTAGCTTCACTGGAAGCCCTGGGTTAGTAATGGCAGAGTCACAAGCTGGGAGGAGCATGGGTGCTTGAATCACAAATGAGAGAAGAGCCATCACTGGTCAGAAACACTTGGTTTGGACAGAAACAAAATAAACTCATTTATGTTTGAAGCATTGTGTCTGGAGGTTGTTTCTTGCAGAAGCTGGCATTCGTTTCTTAATATATGGTACATAACTTTGATTCTTACTATAAATTAGAATTTATACATTTTTTCCCTTTTTTTCCCCTATATAAGTAACTTATTCTGTACTGGCCCTGATTCAAATATCGGATTATTTTCTTAGGGGTTCTTGATAGGAATTTACTGCATAAAAATGTAGACTCTTTGAGAAGATTTGATAAGTATTGCCAAGATTTTTTCCAGAAAGATTATGCCAATTTTATAATCCCACCAGAAATGAAGGTCAGAATTTTCTGGATTAATATTCTATGTCTCTACTGATTTGTGATTAAAAGCCACATATAGGTATATATATTTTCTAATATAATACATGGTCTGCTTCAAGGCAATGAATTATGATTTCTGCATACTCTAGACACAGATCCCATTGTTTACTTCAAAGTCTCATTGTGTCTTAGCAATTAGTGATATGAACTTTCACTATTTTTTAAGTGCTTGTCTGTTTCTACCCACATATTTTTCAATGACCCTTAGAAATATTTTATTAAGATTCTTAAAAAGTTCCATAAGTAATATTATATGAGATGCATCCATCTAATAAATATTTTTAGGAAATTTAATTTTATTTATAATATTTAGCATTTCTAACCAGGAAGACATTTTTATATTTGCTTTGTTAATCTAGCTCAGTAAAAATTTGTACTTTTTTTCATGTACGCATGTCTACTTGCTATTTAAATTTAAGCCAAACTATTTTATTATTTATATTGCAAGTATGAGTGGAATGTATGAAAGCTTACAGGGAAACCATGTGTTTTAAAAATCAGTTTTATTTGGAATCATTTTCTGTATAAAAGATTTTCCTTCCCCCCCCCCCATAAGTTAATGGGAACTAACAATGACTAAAAACAGAAAAGGCCCATCTGTTCTATTTTTAGGCTGACTAATACATAATTTAAAATTAGTAGTTCACTATTAATAGGCATGAATAGTTTCATCACATTTTTACTAGTCAAACTACATCTGAGTACTACAGCTATGGGGTGCTACACTTTATGGCAAGTTTTGGAAAGGCAAACTTGTTTAGCTTAGGAAAATCCAGATTGTGAAGATTCTGGAAATTATGCCAAGTATGAAATCATTGCAAAAATTGGGAATGTTTAGTCCCAAGAAGGGAAGGCTTGATAACAGATGTCACAAAAAGTTATCCTATCAAAGGAATAGATTTTTCAGGTCTCTGGTGTGTGTGACAACCCTAGGACCAGCAGGTAAAGGTCCAATGATAGAAATTTTGATAAAGTTCAGTGAAAGTTTTTGACCTCTCAAAATGTCCAGAAGTGAACAGGGCTATTTTTTGAAGTTCTGAATTTTTGCTGGAGCTAGGCAGGCCATCTGTCAGAGACACTCGGTAAGACATTCTTACAGGGGTCAGAGCCTGGTCTTCAGGTCCCTAGGGTCCTGGCCAGCTGTGATTTTGTCATGTGAGTGTCAGGCAGTGAGGGTGGTCCCTACAGTGACTGGAACATCATTTCAGCCATCTCGGCAGTCAGTATGAGGGCCAACGCTGAGTTTATCCTTCTATCTAGTACTTCCCGTGCTGTGAAAGTTCTGCTTGTAAGAACAACTTCCTATTGCCAGCACCTGTGGTTGAACATTCTAGTTATACAATCAAGAGTTTCCTTCTCATATTCAAGGGGTTGTTCCAGCAACAACACAATTTCCTTTGCCATGATTAAGGTTTTTTTTTCTGCCTAAGAGAAAATCTTATATTACTTGTCAATCATTTTTAAATAATCTCTGGTTCTAAATACAGAACATTAAAACAACTTTTGAAATCCAGAATAAAAATCTTCAGAATAATAGCTTACATCTAGTGTCTTACACTCTAATAGTTTATTTAAAAAGCAGCCTTATGGGACCATCTCTTCTATATCTAAACTCATGAATTTAGCTTGATTAACTATACAAGATCGTCCTCAAATGTAGAAGAATTATCACGGGACATTTGGAATACTGAAATTGGCTCAGGGATGCACCCGCATCACTGGGGTCCAAGGGCTTATAACTGGACTAGATAATACCTTAGGGTCTCTTCCCCCTCTATCGTTTGGTAATTTTGGCATTTGGTCACTAGCAAAAGTGTCACTTACACAGGCACTAATCAGTGACACAAATATTCAGGGTTTTAAACAGGGAGTGATCATCTGCGCAGGGAGAGTATTGGGTGTGGGGGGGTGGTTGGCAACTGCTGTCTTCCTATGAGTCAATTTCCCTCTGAGGTCATAGTCTGTGATAGAGCTCATTAACCCTGAATGCTGCAAAAAGAGATGCATGCAAAGGACTACTGTGCTTTTGTGGTGGAAGAGTCCCTGGAAATCACTGGGTTCAGTACTCTCCATGTATCCCTTTTCTCCAAGTGACTTGCCCAAGATCACATATTTGCTTAGGGATAGAAGTATAAGAAACAAAGTAATTTAAGAAAAAAAATGTATTACACAAAGATATTATAACTGCTGTAACACTGTCTTTATGTCCTAATTTCAAGCACAAATAAAATGAAGCTCTGAAGGAATTGGCCTCATAAGACCGGATGCAGCTTTTTATTGATGGGGAGATAAGCATACTGTTCAGTACAAGCAAGTTCAGTCATCAGATGCTCACTATACTCGGAATTCATCAGAGCAACAGTATAGTGTGGTCACTTTAAAAAATTTTTTTTGAAGAAAAAGAATAAAAACAGACCAGAATTTTTTTTTTTTTTATAACTTTCTTGTTAGAGAAAGAGATTTTTGAAAGTCTTTCTTTTACAGCCTTGATAGATCTGGAAAACTCTGGATGATGGTACCTTCTTTGTGCTTTACCTTGTGCTGACACAACGTCTTGGCTCCCATAAGAAGCAGGCTGAGAGCCTGACAGTACCATGCATGCCTGAACTATAAGTTTCATATTGCCCTTCCTGGATATCTCTGTACCCCTTTTCCCAATCCACTAGGTCTTGTCTTAGTTCACCTTTCCATTATTTTCATTGCTTTCTTGAGAAAATTGGGGAACATGGAGTAAATCAAAATGTGTATGTATGTTCAATCACTCAATGCGATCCGTTTACTTGGTGTGTAGTTTATTCTGGAAGTGCTGAAAGTAGAAGGCTAAACAATCTATTGTAACACATCAGTTTCTTTTAATAAGGAACACTGACGGCCTGAATTGTATTGGACTGAAAATGAGACAATGGCAGAGATAGTATTTGGAAGAAAGTATCAGCAGATACTGATGGTGTTTTATATTCAAGGAGGACAGTGAGTAAGATAGGCACATGAAAAGATAACTGTGAGGGGAGGTATTAATTGGAATCACCCATAATGAGAGTTCAGGGTAGGGAACCTAACCAAGTTCAGGGGCAGCAGCGAAGGTCAGGAATGAGGAGGCATCAGATTTAGTCACTTGAAGGTCATTGTTAGGAACCGGGGTCAGATGCTGGATTTTAGGGGGTTGAGGTAGGGACAATGAGGGAAGCTGCTTTGTAAAATACTTGGTAATGAAAGGAAAGGAAGTTTTGAGGCAAAAATCTAGGGAGGTGTGTGAAGACATGAAGGTGGTTTTTTTGTTTGTTTTGTTTTTTGTTTTGATTTAATGGGAGTGACTTGAGGATACTTATATGCTATCATAGAAGAGCCATCTGAAAGTGAGGTTAAATGCGCAGGAATGTTGGGACAGTCCTCTGATAGATTCTGGAGGGAAGAGATTTCAGGTGCCGATACTTGAATAGCCTGGACACTGCTTCCCGGGTGACAGGGTCAACAAGGTAAGGAAGGAGGAATGCAGGGATGGGCTCATAATCACCTCTGACCATTTCTGGGACGAGGAAAGTAAAGTCATCTGTGGTGCGGTGAGAGCGTGTGGGGACAGAGCATGAGGGTGAGTGTGAAAGCTTGGAATGGCCACTAAAAAGGACTGGGAGAGGGAGCTTATTTGGAATATACAATCGATGGCTACATAGTTCTGGAAAAATAGATGAAATGCATAATATAAAGTTTTGTTGGAATAATCTAATGATCTGCATAGTTGTGTGTGTATGTCTGTTTTCTTTCTTTCTTTCTTTCTTTCTTTCTTTCTTTCTTTCTTTCTTTCTTTCTTTCTTTCTTTCTTTACTGAGCTGTGCCTAGCAGGCTGGGTGCAGATGAGTTGCCGAAGGACACTTTGTAAGAAGACCAGGCTAACAGATCATCAAGAACAAGGTCTAAATGGACTTAAAAACAGGGAAGGGGGATGTATCCAGAGATATACTTGGCAAACCAAGAGGGTTAAAAAAATCTTAGCACAACAGAAAATTACTGTCAGAGTACAGAAAGGACATTGGAGTTTGTTTGTTGAGGTGGAAAGCACTTACCAGGGGAGGATGGTGTTGGTTGCAGAAGTCGAGTGAAAAATCAAGTCACCCCAATTAAAGGGGCCAGTAAAGTGAAAAGATATTCTGTCTCACAAGAGTCATCTACATGACTCTGGAGTCTC
Organism: Lutra lutra; assembly: GCF_902655055.1. Taxonomy (NCBI): domain Eukaryota; kingdom Metazoa; phylum Chordata; class Mammalia; order Carnivora; family Mustelidae; genus Lutra; species Lutra lutra. The sequence continues at coordinate 173,388,818 of NC_062280.1, forward strand.
CCCAGATTGCAGCAGGGAATAGAATGATAAGAAGACACCAAATCTTTGAGGTGGTGTGAACCTCGAAGGAAAATTTGATTTTGAAAGATTTTAATTGTTTAAAAGTACAATGACATGTAACAGCCATGAAATAGTAAATCCAGGATTATTAAGGTCTCCATGCCGAGGTTCTCTTATGTAACCTCGGGAAAAACAATGTAGTGCAAGAAAGGATAAGGAACAAAAAAGGATGAATGAATGGTGGGTCTATGTGGGTAATGGAAAACAAAACAAAACAAAACAAAACAGGAAAAGAAAGACATGAAAAGGAATTCCCATGTTTGTCAGGCTTCAGTTTCAAACTCAGTTCTGCCGTCTCCTGACAGAACAACTTGGCTAAATTTATCTTTAAACTAATCAGATTTCTCATCTACAAAAGAGATAATATAGCAACTACTCTATATGGGAGTAGCAAGAACTATCACAGGTAGAGTACTTCAATAGAGCATTGTGCCAAGTGTTTCAAAAAGTGCTAGCATTTTATTATTAGTTTTTTATTATTATTAGTTATTATTATTATCCTCGATATCTTTTAGCTCATCATAATTAAGAAGCCAAACCTACTGGAAGAAAACAGTTCATTGTAAAGCTAAATTATATCTCAGTACGCTTAGAAATGTTCCCTTAAATCATCTAAGTAATAGAGTCTTGATACAGAGTCTCTTTCTTTCCAGTTTCAGAAACTCAAAGCACTGTTTTTGGATAGGCTCAACTCTGACTATAGGACAAGGCTTTGGCTATACAAGAATCACCAGCATTAGAATTACCAAGACCCATCCTAGCATTTCAAAGTAGAATCTTTCTGTCGGAAAGGGGAAGAAAGGGGAAGATGTCATTTACAGTATTGATTTTGGAGACAGTTCATTCATCTTAAAGAGATCAGGCTCTCTGCTTCTAGCAAATCTTGGAATATTTTCTTCTTTCACTATTGTCCTTTATTACAAAAGAATGAATGTATCTAGGAGAGGAAATAATGTTTATAAATAATTTTGAGTTTAAGTGTAAAGCATTTACTGTCATTTAAAAAATACATTTGCTAGTAAAAAATTGTTGCAAATGTTCATGAAAGTTGAGCCTCAGATTTAGATAAATAAAAAATAATGGACTATTCTTGACATTTCAACAGTCCTAAGTATGCATATTGCTGAAAAGTTAATGTTGTTATTTAATTCAATGGTAAGAAACGAATGAAATATTTTTATCTTCCATCTGAGCCATATACTGCATTTATTGCCATGACATACAGTGCATCTAGAATTAACTTAGCTTGGCATGTTTTATTACTGAGGGATACATTCTTTGTTCAGGAACATTATTAGAATCTGCTTAATGTGGGAAGAACTTTTTCTTTAATAATCAATTTATTGGATGATGGACATTGGGGAGCATGTGTGCTACAGTGAGTGCTGTGAATTGTGTAAGACTGATGATTCACAGACCTGTACCCCTGAAACAAATAATACATTATAATTTAATTAATAAAAAATGATTTATTCACCAGACTTTAAAAGGAAGTCCTTCTCATTCTTGGACCATTGACTCTATCTCCCCACATTTAGCCTATATCCCTACCTCTCAAATCAATTATATCATGTGCTAAAATCATTCTCCTTCTTCCCATCACTTTATTTCTTTACATGTTGGAAAAGGTCATCTGAGAAGCTATAAGAGGAAGTCTTTAAAAACTTTGCATTTTCACTTAGAAAGAGTTTTCCATGTACCTCTAGGGGATCCTTTGTCTTATAATGGCAGATAGATGGCCTTATGATGTGAGTGCATTGCCCCAGAACAGCTACATTCCTCTAGACCATGTATTTACTTAACAAACATATTAGCACTTACTAAACACCACCAAAAACCACTATTGCGGCAAGTACTGCAGTAGAAAGATGAAACATGTTTTTGCTCTAGAGGAACTTACTCTCATGTTGACCTCCAGTTTGGGGAAGCAGGGAAGCACACAGCAAGTTTTATTACATGAGCTGATTAATATTCTTGGAGGAATCATGGCAGATCATCCTCCCACTTCTGACCCCTCATTTTGTAAAATAATTACATGATTTATAACATTAGGGCTGAAAAATATTTTTCATGCCATTGCTTTCTTGAATTACAAAAGTTCTGCATGAATACATGGTTGTAGTAATTCAAGTAATACAAAAACAAACAAGCTAAAGAATGAAAGATTTCACCTTCCACTTCCTTTCCATCTGTCTCCAACTGTCCTTACCCAGAGGTGAAAAGTACTAACATTTTAGGATGTTATCACCAGGAAGATTTATTTTTAAAGAAAAAACATCTTAATATTTGTCTTCCCATCTAGGAACATAGGGTTTTTGCTACATTTGGATCTTTTTATTATGTTTACTAATTTCTTGTTGCTAATCCATGGAAAAGTTATTTTTTACTTTTATTTTTTTACCTTAAGCAACATTACATTCGCTCATATTTTAAAAATATTTCTAAATTGACTCTCTCTTTATTTTAGATTTGATATAAACACCATCTTCATAATCACATCTTTATTTTCAGTATTTATTTCTTCTATTCATTTTCTGTCTTTTACTGCACTTTTTGAGTCCTGAGAACAATGTTGAGTAGTAGTGATGATATTTCAGTCAGGATGTTTTTGATTGCAAATAACATACATTTAACTTGAATAAATTTAGGTATCAAAGAGGAAGTTATTAGGAGATTCACACATTTGCAGCTGGCCTGAAGTCAAGGCAGCTTGGCCTAAAGGGACACTCTAAGCCAGAAATAAGCGTAGCTAGGACGCATGTTCTCGCTAACTCGTTTTTAATTTTCTCTCCATTTGGGCCTTGTTTTCTAAACCTATTGATTGCCCCCTTATTGAGAGGGATCCGGGATACAGAGAGTTGCATGTTTCATGTCTCAGAAAGTCTGCCACTAGCTGGAATTCAATTCCTTTGTTCCACTTAAGTCGGGGAAACACAAACAAAAACAAAATCTAGGAAAGAATGATGATTGTCTTGGCTCATTCAGATTTTAACCTTAAACAATGGACTGATAGTGGTGGCCCCTTTTTCCCTGCCATAGGGTTGTCTTACTGTGGGGAGCAGCTCCCCATAGGAGGGGGATTTTTCACAGAACAAAGGAGTAGTGCTAAGCAGACAAACAGAAGATGTCCACAATAGTGGACTGCCTCATCTTATTCATGCCTTTAATGGGATTGTATTTAAAAAATGTTTATTGGGGCGCCTGGGTGTCTCAGTGGGTTAAAGCCTCTGCCTTCGGTTCAGGTCATGATCCCAGGGTCCTGGGATCAAGCCCCACATCAGGCTCTCTGCTCAGCAGGGAGCCTGCTTCCCCACCCCCCCCGCCCCGCCTACTTGTGATCTCTGTCTGTCAAATAAATAAAAAATAAAAAATGTTTATCTATGAAGTGTGATAAGTGGTAAATGCTATAGTTTTTTGGTAGATACATTTCAAAAGGAAATGAATTGTTGTTAAATTTTGTGTATGTGATGTGTTTTCAGCATTTGTCTAGATGATCTCCTAGATTATATTTTAAAGTCTATTCATATCATTTTGGTATTTAAAGAATTAAACAAACAAACAAATAAAAAAACCAAATGTCCCCTGCTTCAACTTTTGCTTCATTGCTTTTTTTTTTCTCGTTTCTTTTCTCTCTTCCCCACCCTGCATCTGCCATTCATGTTTGTTTGTTTGTTTTCTACCCACTATTTCCCTTGAACCTTGACAGACAGATCAGGACATTTGGGAACTCAGATCTTAAAAGAATTGTTCTGACAGTTTTCAGAGTGGGATTTTACCAGTGATCTCAAGCAATAGGCGCAAACAATCTCCCAACTATCCAAACCATAAATTCAGCGGCAGGCAGAGATGAAGAAAAGCATAGGCTGGATCAGCCCAAAGAAATGTGGGGTTGGGGGTGAGGAGGGGTTGGGGGGGCGCTATTCTCCCTGCCCAATAAAACTGCAGTCCTGCTTTGGCTCAGGGAGTTACATGTTCTTCAGGTACTGAGAGATGCTACATCTCAATAAAGCCTTTAGCTTCTCTGAGTCTTATAAACTACTTCATATACTTACACTGGTCATAGATGCCCTAGAGATGAGCAGTCCTTGCATTCCTGGAGAAAAACTCTCCTTGGCTACCAGTATTATTCCAATCCATGGCTGGACTGTATTTTAAACTTTGTTTATATTTTATGTCTGTTTTTATCAATGGGATTGCACTGGAATTTTTTTTATAAGTCTAACCATTTAGATTTCACCATGAAGATGCTGCCAGCTTTGAGAAGACTTCTGTATTTTTCTATTTTCTAAAAACCTTTTAATGTCATAGAATTTAACTCTACTTTGATGGTTTTGAAAGACTTGCAAGTAAAGTTGTTGGGGTTTGATGCATTTTAAAGTAGGATCTTTTAAATGTCAATGACTTTCCGTTTTTATTGGGTCAATCTACTTATTTCACATTTTCCTCACAATTCAACTTCTTGTTTTTTGAATTTATTGATGGAAAGTTACCGGTAGTGATCTCCTATAATTTACGAAATTTCTTCCATGTCTGTAGTTATGTTGTTTTTCCATTCTGAAAGCTATTTCTGTTTTCTAACTTTTTTGAAGTGGCAAAAAATTGGTCTGTTGCACGAAATTCTTCAAAGAATCAGCTGTTGTTTTTATTTGTATTTTATTGGTCTTATTATATTTTTATGGGATTTGTTTTTTTATCTTCATTCTTTCCTTCCCTTTATGAGTTGAGTCCCACTTTTTATTTTCCCTTGATTCTTGGAGTGAGTGTCTAAATTTTGTCAATCTTTTTTGTTTTGAGTACCATTTTAGTCCTATTCAGCAGGTTTTGATATGTGGTGCTTTTCTAAATAATCTCTAATTTTAGAATTGATATTCTTTGTAACCCTATTTTAATAGTGAAGTCTGTTTTATGTTTAAGAAGATAAGTTTATTTTGGATACCCTTTGCTTTTATTTTACAACAACTCATATTTTGGCAAGATGTTTTAAAAAGTTTGAATCTAATTTAAATCTTCCTTCAGCTTTGAACATTCTATTTGAATTATTATTCTATTTTCTTTCCTCCATTTTCCATTTCCCCTCCTGGAACTGTTACTATGTGGATGGACGTCTGAATTGAGCCTACCTTCTACTTCTCTCATGTTATTTGACTCTTCTTCTTCTTCTTTTTTTTTTTTTTTAAATAGAGAGGGAAAGGGATAGGGGAGGGGCAGAGGGAGAGAGAGAATGTTAAGCAGACTCCACACTCAACCTGGATGCTGGGCTCCATGTCACAACCCCAAGATCATGACCTGAACTGAAATCAAGAGTCAGACACTCAACTGACTGAGCCACCTAGGTGCCTCTACTCTTCATCCTTTTTGGCTGCCTTCCTGTGGAAATCCCTTGGCACTTGCATTAGCTCACTCAGTCTTCCATTAAATGCATACTACTGCACCATATCTATTTATTTTTAAATCTTAACAAAATTTTTTGTTATTCTAATTATTTTTATTATTTTTTTCTTAATGACAGTTTTTCTAAGAATGCTAAAAGTTCTCCCAAATTTCTTTGTGGATCCTTATTATAGTAAAATTTTGTTTTATCTCATCTGCATCTTGAATACAGTCATTCTGTTGGTGAAAATTCATTATTTTATACTTTTGGTTTCCTGAAATACTTGGATTTCATAGATAATTCATTTTTGTACATGTCTGTATCAGTCAGTTTTAATAAGTGGGATCTCATTCTAAATTCCAATTAGAATTGTTTTCCTAGTGAAAGAAATATTTTCCATATCTATAGTTATGATACCTCTCTTTGCTTAAAGTTGTGCTTTCAACTTTTTTAAAAAAATGCAATTTGGCAAAAATTTGAGTGTTTTATTAGATTCTTCAAAAAGCCAGCTTTTGGTTTTACTGATCAATAAAAATAACGTAGTTCCTCTGTGTGTGTTTGTGTGTGTGTGTGTGTGTGCACAAATGAGCACACACAGCATGTATGCACATGTGTATTAGTAGTAAGTACTCTGGCATGGAGATTTCTAGTTTTTTTTTTTCCTAAACACTTAGTGAACTGCCTTGATGGATTCCCCAACTCATTGACTCAATTTAGGATTGTCTATCTCATAAGAAAATAGTTCTATTTGGAGGACAGCTGCTCTATCAGTTGAGGGGTACCCTTCTAAGAGTTCTAATTTTGCTATTACTTATGTCTATTTTTATATTTCTTTAGTAATTTCAAAAAAAAAGTTTTGATAAATTCATATGTTCATTTATCTATATTGCCAAATTGAATTAAGCTTGATGTCTGATATTTTCCCCTGTGAAAATAAGTATTTCTTTTAGTGATAATAATAATTTCAGCATGTTTTGCATTATGAACTGAATGTGTTCCTTCAAAATTCATATGTTGAAGTTCTTGCCCCCAGGGTGTTGGTATTAGGAAATGTGGTTTCTGGGAGGTAAATAGGTTTAGATGAGGTCAGGAAAATGGGGCCTCCATGATAGGATTATTATCCTTATAGAAAAAGGAAGAGACACCAGAGCTGCTTACGTCCTGTGAAGGTGGCCATCTACAAACCTGAGGAGGACCCTCGCCAGGATCTAAATCTACTAGCACTTTGACCTAAACTTCTCAGCTTCCAGAACTGTGAGTAATAAATATCTATTGTTTAAACCACCCTGTATATGGTATTTTGTTCCAGCAGTCCTAAATTTTTCCCAAAACATTTCTTAAATGGCTTAAATTGCTATAAACATATTTACCCTATTGACCCCTGGCTGAAAAATCCTTTATTCTGTAGGAATCCTAAGGCTGACCTTAATTTCCTTAGACCTTTTTTTTTTTTAAAGTTATTTAGGCATTAGGTTATACCTAAAATGATGAGATGTTCTCTACTTACAAATGACCCCTAGATCATCAACTGCTTGTGTTGGGCAAGTTACTAAACTCTCTGAACTTTAACTTGGCCCTTGAGTTATAGCAGTGTCCTTCAAAATGTAGTATGAATATGAATTATCTGGGTATCCTTTTAAAAGGCAGATTTTGATCTGTAGGTCTGGGATATAGCCTGATAATCTGGATTTCTAGCAAGCAACCAAGTCATGCTGGTGTTGTGGGACACAGTTTGAATAGCAAAGCAAATGTTTTCTAATTTCCCTGAGCCATCCACACGCATCAATTAAATGAAGCACTTGATATATAAAGAGGCAATCAGAAGCAGTGACACCGATTTCTCATCTCTACAGTGTCTCTTCTGTTTTCCAGGTGAGATGCTCTCACAGGGCAGGTGTGGCTGGTGACAGAGTAATGTTAATAATGTACCTTTGGACCATAGTTTGATTTCAGCAAGTGTCCTGTTATCGTTTCCCTTTACCCCAAAGGAGATCAGCCTAGAGTTATAAATGAGACTCTGATTATCATGGGAGAAAGCAGAATGTGCACTACTGTTGTCTCATACCATCGTATTGTTTTTGGAGAGACCTGGGGCTTCATGCTTCTTCTCCCTTGAGTGGTTACATAAAAGCAAAACTTTATGTCTATTGATTTCTTACCTTTAAGGCCTGTTCATAAGAATGGGTGTCGTACTTCCTGGTAGCTCAGCAGCTTTACCTTACTAAGTGACACAGATTTCCATTGCTTGAAAAATACTTGTGGTCACATTTCACTGACCAACTCAAAAGTGTTGCCTGTTTTCTGATCAAGTACTTCTTGTTTGTAAACTCACATGATACTTGTTCTCTTTTTATTTTTATTTATTTTTAATTTTCAAAAGATTTTTATTTACTTGAGAGAGAGAGAGAAAGAGCACAGAGCAAGAGGGAGAAGCAGATTCTCTGCTAAACAGGGAGCCTGATGCAGGGCTCAATCCCAGGAACCCAAGATCATGACCTGAGCTGAAGGCAGACACTTAACACATTGAGCCACCCAGCCATCCCTGTACTCCTTTTCTTATCTTTTAATACTGAGAACAACAAACAGAAAATTTAAGGTATTCCCTTTACAACCCATAGACTAAAATTCATAACTTGGATTTGATATATTTCCTCCAAAATTGATGTAGTCTTAAGTAATTTTTAGACTTATACTTCTTTTATTCAGACATAAGTTGTAAATTCTTTTTGGCAAGGATTATACCCTTGTGTCTTTGATACTACTTACAGCTTCTATACAATGATTTGTGGATACAGTGGTATTCATTTTGTATTTTTAATCAAATGAGTTTTAGCTTTAAATTTAGGAAAATTTTCCAATGACACTTTATTGCCTCCGAAGTACACAAAGAATGATTAACAATTACCTGACAAGTTGGGCATACCAATGTTAGATGGTATTGTTGAATTTTCTCTTACCTTAAATATTACATACAAAAAAGATAGAATATATCTTATGGTGATTAATTGCTTCTACCAGATGTACGTGTGTGTGTGTGTGTGTGTGTGTGTGTGTGTGTGTTCATGAGAGAGTCTAGTGTGCTTTAAGTAAGGAGAACTTTGGAAATAACTCCCTAAATGATAGATACTACTTAAAGTGATAAAATAAAATTTAAAATGCATTCATGAAGTGTTGTGAACACTTCGAATGTGGTAATTAAAGCTAAAGTGAGGTCTCCAAGTTCATGGGCAACCAAAAGAGAGAACAGTGAAATCGATAACACACATGAAAAATTTTCAAGTAATAATAAAAAATAGAAGAAAGAGAACACACCATTTTCACTGGGGAACAAAAGACTCTACTAAATCCAGCAAAGTTCTTGAATCATCTCAAATACAGTTTTTCAAAGTCTACATGGAATTTTCCTAGATCTCACATCCTATAACCAACTCTTTAGAGAGCACAGAGAAGAGGTTGTTAGAAAATCTCATTCAGTTGGATAAGCTCGTGTCCTAAGCACTTTTTCATTTCATTTCAGATAACTATTACTACCAAAATGTTGTTAGAATGGATGATAAATTGTAGAATAATCTACGTGGGGCAGAAAAGGAAGGTAAATAGAACTAACAGAAATAGGAACATATCTTCCACTACAAGCATCCATATCAAAGTCTGTTTTGTGCTCATTTGGAGCAAGAGTGCATGTTCTACTAAGCAATAACAAACAGCCTGTACCAAACTAAAGGGCAAGGCAAAGAGGAAGGCAGTGGGAAGAAAAACTACAATATTTGCTGGACTATGTCCTTCCGTGAAGTAGTCTCTGCTCAAGGGCTCAGTTCTTGACTCATCAGCATATTCCCTTAAAAGCTTGGAGCCAGTCATTCTGTCTAAAGTAGGCAAATCTGTCTGTGGTAGAGGTCAGTACAAATGGAAGCCTATGAGGAAATAAACTCCCACGTCTTAATCGCCTTCATTTTTTTCTTTCTTTTTTTTCTGGATGAACATCTGTTCTTGTCTTACAATCAGGAGAGCTAATATCATGGGAAGTAAAGGCTATTTCCTAGACTGGTCTGTTGCCCAATACCACATCCTGAGGTGCTGAGAAGAGAAGGAACAGCTGGGAAGATAACAGTGCCAGCTGTTAGAAGCCTGTTTCCATGATTTTTAAGGATCAAATGAGGAAATTAGGTATGTTAGAGCTGCATGGAGACTTAAACTTGCAAAAGTTTCTTTAGAAAAATCAAAAGCAGAAAAAAAATCCCATATTTTACATAGAATATAAGATAGAAATTACTTTGTAATGGGAAGAATATCATTCCATTTTTCATTTTGTAAATATACCAAATAGTATGTAAACAGGATTTTACCCGGACTATTTATGTTTTGCCTCTCTAATATTAGTTCTTATACTTTCAGTTGATAAGAACAGTGTTTTTTCCCCCTCTATAATTTACACATAGATCAAAATCTTAGAGTCATTTTGGACACCTTCCTCTGACGTTTTAATTTTGTTTCCTTTTTTTTAAGACTTTTTTTTTTTTAAGTGATTTCTATACCCACCCAACGTGGGGCTTGAACTTACAATCCTGATATCAAGAGTTGCATGCTCCATCGAGTGAGTCAGCCAGCCAGGCACCACTTAAGTTTGTTTTTTATCACTCTCATGAGGTTCTTCTGATTCTATCCTCATAGGTATAACCATTTTTCCCTGAAACAATTCTGGATACTGTCATTAACTGAATTTCCTTAAGGCAACACTTTCTAAACTTTCTGCCTCAAAATCCTTCAATAAATTGTCCTTGATTTCCTGGTAACATATGAAATATTTTTGTATTCAAAATCTTTCAAAATTTGGTATCAATAAACTTTCCAATGGTATATTGTCTATACTTCCTTTACATAAAATCCATGTTCTATGCAAACTGAAATATTTAATATGGCAAGAAAGACCCTTCACAAGTCCATCTGTCTAGGTATAACACATATACTCTTTGTTCCAACCAGGTAAAACTCTCCAATCTTCTAATGCTTTCAGATAATTCATGTGTTTGTGCTTTTGCAAAATATTGCTCCCTTAAATATCCTCTTTCCCTCAATGTTTGAATTCCAAGGCTTAAGTTAAGAACACCCTGGGGAGAAAGTTACATGTGAAAGAATGAGACTGGGTCACTTTCTTATATCACACATGAAAGCTAAAAATGGATTAAAGACCTAACTGTGAGACCTGAAACCATAAAACTCTTAGAAGAAAATATAGGCAGTAATTTCTTTGACATTGGCCTTTGCAACATTTTTCTAGCATGTCTCCTTAGGAAAGAGAGACAAAAGCAAAAATAAACTATTGGGACTCTACAAAAATGAAAACCTTTTGCACAATGAAAGAAACCATCAACAAAATTAAAGGAAACTTACTGAATGGGAGAAGATATTCACAAATGTTATATCCAATAAGGGGTTAATGTCCTATATATATATATATATATATATATATATAGAGAGAGAGAGAGAGAGAGAGAGAACTTATGCAACCTAACACCAAAAAGCAAATAATCCAATTAAAATGGAGAGAGGACCTGAACATTTTTTCCACAGAAGACATACAGATAGCCAAGAGACACATTAAAAGATCTCAACATCAGTAATTGTGTGGGAAACGCAAATCAAGACCCTAATGAGAAACCTTACACCTGTCAGAATGGCTAGAATCAAAAGGACAAGAAACAAGTGTTGGCAAGGATGTGGACAGAAAGCCACACTTGTGCACTGTTGGTGGAATTATGAATTGGCCCAGCCACTATGGAAAACAGTATGGAGGTTCCGCCTCAAATTAAAAGATAGAAATACCATATGATCCATTAATTCTACTACTGAGTATTTACCCAAAGAATATGAAAACACTCATTCAAAGAGATAGATGCAGCCCTATGTTTATTGCAGCATTATTTACAATAGCTAAGATATGAAACAACCGGTCTCCATTGATAGATAAAGAAGAGGTGTATATCTATATCTATATCTATATCTATATCTATATCTATATCTATATCTCTACCTATCTATAATGGAATGGAAAGAAGAGGTATATATATATATATATATGTATCGATATATATGTATATATATATATACATATATATATATGTATATATATATATATATATCGATAATGGAATATTATTCAGTCACAAAAAGAATGAAATCTTGTCATTTATGACAACATGAATAGATTTAGAAGGTAGTATGCTATGTGAAATAAGACAGAGAAAAATAAATACCATATTACTTCACTTATATGTGAAATCTAAGAAACAAAACAAATGAATAAAACAAACAAAAAGCAGAAACAGATTCATAAATACAGAGAACAAATTGATGGTTGCCAAGGGGGATGAGGTAGGGGTTGGTCAAAAGGATAAGAGGAATTGGGAGAAACTGGTTTCAGAATGAATCAGTCCTGAGGATAAAAGGTACAGCATAGGGAATAGAGTCAATGGGACTATAATAGCATTGTATGGTGACAGATGTACACTGTGGCAAGCACAGCAGCGTAGTATATAAATTTGTTGAATCACCTGAGACTAATACAACATCTCTTCCCAGAAACTCCTTCAACTCCCCATCAATTTGTGCCTTCAGTGGTTAGCGGTGAGAGAGTGCACGGGCTTTGAAATGAAGCCATCTTTGTTTTGAGAACCACGACTCCACTCCCAGCCTGAATTACATGCTTTCAATACATTGTAGGCATATATATATCACGTGCCTAGCACTTGACATTGTAATTCTCTCTTCATATCACAGTCCCAACCACCTGGCGGATGACTACATTAATACAGGAACCATACTTAAAAAAAAATCTTTGTAATTTAATATTTAGTATTTTGCCCTGCATATGGGAGGTGCTCAATAACTGTTACTGAATATGAATTGATGGCTTTATTTCCATCAGCTTGATGGAAATCTTTTTGAAAATCTTTTTTCTCACCTCAGTGTCCTTCTAAGTCAATCCCAAATCTACACAAATATTTCCTTTTTATATTCTTTCATTTTAAAGTTGTCTTTCATATGGAATCACATTACAGCTCTTTTGCAAGTCTACACCAGTCATCTTCACTGATTTCCTCTCAGTCACATTTTAGTTATTTCCAAAAGAATCCACGTATTGTGAACATGATTTTTCTGTTTTTTTTTTTTTACAGAAACTATTTGCTTTTTCATACTTACTATGTTTGTTTCATTGGCCCACCCATTAATATAAACTCGCATGTTCATCAAGAAATTGATACTTATTGGTCTGTATTTCTCAGACTAACATTTATGATCTTTTACCTGGATTTGATTCCCACTATGATCTTATAGTCCTACAGTATGGGAGAAGTGAAATAATAAATTTTACCTCTTGCCCAAGAGTTTTACACTTTCACCTATGTGTTTTTCAACCTCATTTATGGATATAACCCATTCTAGGAAATTATGCTGATAAATACGGTTAATTTTATGTGAGGGTTTATTTTCTTTACTTCCAATAAATATTTAGGAATTTCTTCAATAAAGAAAGACCAAGGCATGCAGTTCAATACTAATCTCTACTGGTTCATCTCCTCCATATTTTTCTTTTCCCCTTTATTTTTTTTTCCCCAAAGTACACATCAATGCCTGGCATAATAAACAGTTTACTTATTGTCTATCTTTCCTCATTGAAATATAAGGGTCATGGAGGTTGGGACATGAGGCTATTTTGTTCATTGATTTTTTTTTAGGATATTATATTCTAGAAACTTGAACAGTGCTTGATGTAGAATAGTTCTACAGTAAACATTTGTTGAATAAATTCATTTAGTTTTTTGTTATTTTTACTTATTGCTAAGCATGTCTTCTACATATTGATCATCAAATGCCACTGATGTCTTTCTCTTATTGATGAGCTGAATTTTTTATATTCATTTACATTTTTCCCTGCCCTTCTTCTAGCTGGTTATTTCCTTTTTCGATCTTGAGTATTCATAGTTTTTTCATTATTTATGCCACTAGAAAGAAATTTTAAAAGGAACTTGGATTAGAGAAAATAAGTCAATATTTTCTTACATCTTGTGAAGAAAAAGCATCCGATAAGGTTTAAAAAGTCTGTAAGCCAAAAAACACTGCCCATCTCAGAAATGAGCTGGTCCTATCCTTTTTGGATTTAAGTGAAACACAGTTGAGTGGAACACCAGTTGGTACTCAAGCTGTGGAATCACTGTTGGATTTATTAACACAACGGCCATGCTTTCTCCTTAGGAACTATCATCCTTTTTGTAGTTATAGCATATTAGGTTAATAGCATGGTTTTCATTCACTGTTGATAGTTTAGGACTAGTTATTTTCAGTTCAAATGTGCCAGATAAAATGATTCAGTATTTCATGGTTCTTATATCACAATACATAAAATAGGATAGACATTTCAAAAATAATTTTTATAAATGTTTATGGATATTAAAAAAAATCTGACTTTTTAATACTTGATCACTTTGAATGACACCATTCAGATTGAGTCTGAGCAAGCTTCTTTCTGACTTTCTGACTCAATCCAGTCAAAACTTTAAAATTTAAATACCAGGATTCAATCAAATTGGTTTCCTTACAAATAATTTAAGAGTTAGCCACATGAGATTCGGTAGGATTACACTGAACCTTTGATGAGGATTTATGCTCCAAAGCATAGCAAAGGCAAATAGTTAAAGTTAGACAAATTTACATGCATACCCAGAGGTAACCAATCTTCAAGGGTGTGAGTATGGGACATAGAGAATTCCTACTTGTTTCTTTGCCAATTTCGTGCTATGTTTCTTCATTCAACCCATAATTGCATTGCTAAAGATTCCATTGTGGCAAGTGAAAAGATGAATGGAATTTAGGTCTCTTTTGTGAGCTCTAAGAGGAAAGAGAAAGGACACAGTAAAGCTTTTATTGACCCAACTCCAAATCCAGTGTGTCTAACTAGGAAATTGTTCATTCAGATGAAAGCTAAAAAGCATCTCAGCCTAATGTGGCTGAGACAGCAAAATCAATTTTGAACACAACAGCTCTGTTTAGTAAATGTTTAAAGGAGCAAAAAAGGGCCTGCACAAATTAGTAAGTGATATTAAGAATAAGACGTATATAGCTTATACCATATATCCCTTTTATAATATGCTATTTTATAAATACTGATTTACTGGTGAAGTAAAAATGAGTATTTTCTCAAAACAAAATAGTGCTCTTACCAAAACAGTGGCTCTCCTGTAAGTTATTTTTAATATCACAATTAATTTATGCCTCTGACCTAACCTTTCTTTCCAAAGACAGGATGGATTTACTCTCCCTATGAATAATATTTTATCCCACTCCTCTAGCATAAATAATTCTTGTCCATATTTAAGGATATGTCTTCACCTTTATTTTGTTTTTTATTGGCTGATATTTTGCTTAATGCCAATTTTTAAAAAGGATAAATCAATATTTAAATGGATTTTTATAACTCATTCTAGGATGAAAGTTTTATTTGGAAGAGAGGATTTTTAAGTGATTGATTGCATGATGCTATGAAAGAAACACCTCAATAAACATCTACTTTTATTGGATTTCTTGGACATTGAATCAGAGTTTGTTAGTGATTGTCTAGCTTCCACTGTGAAAACTTTTTTGGCTTTAGAAACAAGCAATTTAGTTTGTTTCCCCTGTACACCTCTTTGTTATCCACGGTTTGATAGATAAACTCTAGATTTAGTAATTGTCAATCAATATAAGCCTTTAAAATACCATTATCTAATAATCACTTCCTCATACTGTCTTCTTACAGAACATGTCATCTCACCTGAGTATGTTTTCATACTGACATACTATATTCTATATTTCAACACTCTTCACTGGATTTATATTAGGGAATGGGGTAATCACTGAAAATCATGCTTTTTTTCTTTAATGGCATATATTTGATATATTCAGCTTGGTAAGCATTTCAGATTTCAGTATAAGATAAACAACAAGGCTTTAAATATTTGTCAAATGATGAGTTTATATTTACTTACATCAGAAGGAATCTGTTTTATAGATGTCAACATCTATTGATTTCATTAAATAAAGACTGACTGATAGGCTAGACTCTGGGATGTACCAACAAAAAATATCACGACAACCGATTCAATTGAGATAGACTTATATTGCATGCCATGCTCATTTGCCTATCTGCACACAAGTATAAAAGAGTAGATTATCTTTCCAGCAACTTAATCTAATATTATCTCTAAAATCACCAGCATATCCTAGACTATACTGAAGTGTCCATCACGTGATCATTATTGTAGATGAAAGAACTGATTTGATTGTTTTCGTTTATTGAAGATTCTACGGCCAGATACAATGTGTTGTGCAGTATTAAGCTATTTGCATCATCACGGTATGTAGTTTTGTATTAATATGTTAGGAAATAGGAAATGCACATGTAAATTCATTTTAAAGGTCATAATGGCATCTTTATTTCAAAATAGGTATGTGCAATTTGGTATTTTCCCACTATATCTTTTATGTTCCAGTTATGAGTTTCTATAGGACTTCTATGTACCATGCTTTTTCTTTTCTGCTTTTCCCCTTACTTCTGTAGAACATCCCTCATATATTCTCCTGGGTAATTCCTTCTCAATTTAGATCTGTTTTCCCCTATTTAGATGCTATTATACCTGAGCCTGTACCTAAGTACCTAAGTACTCTGATAAAAGAGTATTTCCACTGTTGCATATGCCAGATTACATATATATGTATGTATGTATGTATTTAAATTGTATTTTTATTTCTTTGAAAAATATAATTCTATATATTTAAGATGTTTAATATGATGATTTGATATACATAATATTGTGGAATGATTACGAAGATCAAGGTGATTAATATTCATCATATTTAAATAATCCACTAGTACTTCCATTTCATGCATCAACGACTCAAAGAATGACCATTTTAGTCAACTTTGTACCTTGTGTTTATGACAACACCATTGACACCAAATTCTCAGGAACTGTTTTATTTTGTTTCATCTTTGTTTTTTGGGTTTAGTACCTTTATTATAAAATGAAACAAATATGTGAGGCCATATAAAATAAATGAGTAGCTCAATAATTTTTTTAAGTTGAACACATCCATAATCACCACCCAGTTTAAAAAAAAAAATTAGAGGGCGCCTGGGTGGCTCAGTGGGTTAAGCCGCTGCCTTCGGCTCAGGTCATGATCTCAGGGTCCTGGGATCGAGTCCCACATCGGGTTCTCTGCTCAGCGGAGATCCTGCTTCTCTCTCTCTCTCTCTGCCTGCCTCTCCATCTACTTGTGATCTCTCTCTGTCAAATAAATAAATAAAATCTTAAAAAAAAAATTAGAATGATGCCATCCTCCCCAGCAGACACTCCATTTTCCCCATTCCAGACACAACCTCCCCATCACTCTAAAACTAACAATTATAGTATTATTTCTGCACTTTTCTTCATATTTTATTACACAGGTGTAAATGCTTAGATGGTAGTTTATTCTTGCCTATTGATTTTTAATTTGATTTTTTTTTTTAGTTTACAGGTTTCATTTTCATTTATTTATTTTCCTTATAATTTATCTGTTCTAGAATCTGGACTATTTACAGTTTCCTACGCCCTGGGTTTTGCTGATTTCAAACTGTTGAAAGTTCTTCTGTCCTTCCAGGTTCCTGTATCTAGTCCCAGAAGCTTGATCAGACTCAGGTTTGATCCCTTTGTTTAGCTTATAGGTTATGATATGCTTATTCATCAGGAGGCACATTATTTCTAGTTCCTGTACTTTTATTTTATTTTGGTTTTTGTTAGCAGTCATCGATACTGTCTTGACCTGTTGATTCATTGAAGGTTACAGAATGATTATAATTCTTTTAATTATTACTTGGTATATTTTAAAATAAACTCGGCATACTTTTATTTAACAGTTTTTTAGGTAATATATTTTTCCTTATCCTTCAAAACTGACTAATTAGGTTTTTAATAGCATTATTAGTTCTACAAAGAACTACATATTGCTTGTCACATCAGATGTTTATATCTTCATGTTTATAAAACAAATGTTTAGATTATTTATTTTACAAAGTAGTTCAAGTGAGTAAGCATGATACAATGTGTTGTTTAATAAAAAGACAAACCAATACTTATCAATATAGCCTGTTTTAGGAACTAGACTGATTTTTTTAAAAGAAAACCAAACTATCTACTTCCTAGAGTCAATAACTTCGCTGTTCCTTTAATCAGGATCTTCTGGGAAGCATTTATTACTTTATTTTTTTCCACCTTTTTGCAATATAACTGACATATAACTTTGTATAAGATTAAGAGATACAATGTGATGATTTTATGCATGGATCCGTTGCAAAATGATTAACGCAGTAGAGTTCGTTAACATCTCTATTCACATAATTATCTTTCTTATGTGTGGTGAGGATATTTAAGATCTACTTTCTTAGTAACTTTCAAATACTTAATACAATATTATTGTCTGTAGTTAGCATGATGTATATTGGATCCCCAGAAATTATTCACCTTTTATAACTGCAAATTTGTACTCTTTCACCAGATTTTCCCTATTGTCCCCACCCACAGCTCCTGGCAATCCCCAGAGGGAGGGAAGGGGCAGAGAAGAGGGAGAGAGAATCTTAAGTAGGTTCTGATCACAGCACAGAGCCCCGTGGATGGCTTTATCTCACAACCCCAAGATCAGGACCTGAGCCTAAATCAAAAATTGGACTCAACCGACTGAATCTCCCTGGTGCCCCAGGTTTAGTTTTTTTAAAATACGTGTAAGTGAAATCAGACAGTATTTGTCTATCTTTGTCAGACTTATTTCACTTTAGCATAACCTTCCAAATTCTACCCGTGTTGTTACGGGTAAAGGCAGGATTTCCTTCTTCTTTCGTGACTGATAATATTCCATTGTGGTGTGTGTATGTGCCTCACACTTCCTTTATCCATTCATCCATTGATGGATAGTTACATTGTTTCCATGTCTTTGCTGCAATTGTAAATAATTATAGTAAATAATGTTGCAACAAACATAGAAGTAAGATATTTCTTTGAGATAGTCATTTCATTTCCTTCAGATATATACCAAGAAGTGGGATTGCTGGATCATATAGTAGTTCTATTTTTAATTTTTTAGGAAACCTCCATAGTGTTTTCCATAGTGGCTGTACCAATTTACATTCCCATCTATACTCTAGATAATTGATTAGATAATTAATAGATAATTGATTTTAGATCATTGAAAAATTTAGATAATTGATTTGAGACTTTTGCCTTTTCAAATATAAATATTTACATTGCAAATCCTTCCTCTTAAGTAATTCTCTAGCTGCATCCTGCAAATTTAAACTAGTTGTATTTTCATTCTAAGTCAATTTTAAATATTTTCTAATTTTCTATGGGAGTTTGTTTTGATACATCAGTTATTTAGAAATATTTTTGTTAAATTCTCCAATATTTGGGGATTTTTCTTTTGTTGATTCATACAT
Source organism: Lutra lutra (assembly GCF_902655055.1). Lineage (NCBI taxonomy): Eukaryota > Metazoa > Chordata > Mammalia > Carnivora > Mustelidae > Lutra > Lutra lutra. The sequence goes on from NC_062280.1 coordinate 173,407,753, forward strand.
TAATTACATTGTGGTCAGAGAACATACTTTGTATGATTTCAATCCTTTATAAATTCATTGCATTTTTCCTTTTGGGGGTAGAGGGGCCCAAATTATGATGTATCTTGGTGAATATTTTATATGCACTCAAAAAAAAGAAGGTGTATTTTGCTATTGGGTGGAGTGCACTAACGTCAGTTAGTTCAATATATTACATACTTAGTCTATCAATTACTGAGTGAGGAGTATTGAGGTCTCCTACTGAATTGTGCATTCTATCCTATGGTTTTTTTTATTTCATGTTATATGTTAGATGTGAATATGCTTAGCATTGTTATAGTTTCTTGTTGAATTGACCCCTTTATCATTAGGACTTTGGGTTTTCCATCTAGTTTCTTTATCAATTTTATGTGGGGATTGAAAAAAAAAAACCTATCATTACCTTTTCACAATTCTCAGGAAAAAAAACTTTATATGAATAAAATGACCAAGAATATCATAAGCCCATAAGCTGCCTTTATATGTAGTAAAGGAAAGATATCTTCTCTCACCAGCACATATCTATGAACATGTATTTTGGTAAGTAAATTATGTTTGAATTAGAAAAATGTGCTTTCTCCTATGGACACATGCAGCCCTTGGCTGCAACTTGGCATGAAGCATCAGGCTAGATTTTTCCCCCACTACTCACTCTTAATGTAGTTCTTCCTGTGCTTTGAAGAAATGACAGAGTTATCCATAACCATATATAGTGGTCCTGGTAATTACTTCCAATGAATATACTGCAAATAGTTTATGCTTCAATGTCCTATTTTCTGTGACATACCCATAAAGATAATACATGAAGTATGGAAAGGAAAACTAAAAACCCTTAGGTGGGATTAAGCAGAGCATAAAAATCTCTGTGGTTGTAAATGAAATAGAAATACATATGAGTCAGATGAATTCATGGGTGTGCTGTACTTTTAGCATCCTGTGGTAGTCAGGAAGTAACTCCTGCAGGGTCATATGAAGTAAGTGTTTTGTGTGAGATGGTGGATGGCAGCCAAGTTAACTGCATGAATATAGGGGTTTGGCTGGCACTGGTCCCACCTTCCACCTGTGTAAGAAACCTGAAAAAGATTCTTCTAGTTGCTTTCTGTTTCTACAGGTTATAGGAAATGGTGAGCCTGGAGACATGAGAGGAAGATTGACAGGATCACCATCAGGTCTGAAGCTTATTCGCCCTTGGCTCAGTGACCTGATATCTGCGACACCTATAATGTCATTGCACTGCAGAGGAGACCACACTTTTATCTTAAGATCTCACCCTGGACCGGGAATCTAAGGATGAGTTTCTATGACCTTGAGGAGTTTACTTCCAGCCTTTTCTGCTTTCCTTCAGATGTAGAGTAGAAAGGCTTACAGCTTAAGACTATTTACTATCTTACAGCTTTATTTTGGGAATAATTAGAAAATTCTAAGTGTGGATGACATATTAAGGATGATAATGGCATTATGTTTATGTAGAACAATGTTCTAGTTCTTAAGAGACAATATGCAGAAGTATTTAATATTAAGGAGTCAATGATGTCTGCAAGTCAATGATGTCTGTCTAAATCATCTCCCAGATGATTTAGCTGAAAAATAATCCATCTACCTATTATGTGTGTATGTATATATGTATGTATGTATTATCTATCTGTCACCTATCTATCATCTGTGGAGAGATGAAGAAATGTGGTAAAATATTAAAATTTGATACATAGAGAGGAAGGGGTATGGATGTGTATTGTAATATTCTATGTAGATTTGAAAATTTTTAAAATAAAATTAATAAAACAAACCCAAAATAGGATCTCTGAAGTCTCCCGACATACATCTTTTTGTTTCTGTCTTTCTTTCCGGGATAATCAGGATGAAGCTCTCAGTCAATACAGTAAATTTCTCTTCCGTTGTCTCAGTGATATGATAAGCCCCAAATGACCAGGCAGCAATCTTAAATTCCAGTTTAATATAATGACCATTATATTCCCTGGTAAAAGTATTCTCCTTGGCATCTTCACCAGCAGAGGAGAATATTCAATGAGAAGAATAAATGCTTTAACTAAGGGTTATTTGGGTTTGTTTTTTGACATTTTTTGAGCAATGAATTCTGATCATGGGAGAAATAATAGTACATATCAAATGCTGATTTAAAGCACAGATCACATCATGAAAAACCAAGCCCTCTGCCATTTTCTTTCTCTCTTCTCCCTCTGAAACTCCTATGATCTATATATTGGTTTGTTTTGTGCATGTCACTACCAGTGAAGATCCTTTTAGATCCCATGTACAATGGGAAAGAAGAACTTCACAGAGGAAAGAGCCAAGGTGTATGAAGGATGATGGACAAAAGGAGCTATATCCAGGGAGCAGAATTGGCCTATTTTAAGGAATATTCTCCCTCTTCAGGGTAGATAGGCCTCAAAATGTTTGCCTAGTGTATTTCAGAATTTTGCATGCCTCAATCTGCTGTTTATCCCCTATCTCTTTTAGCAACAAGGTTCTTTTTTGAGGTCATCTTACTCCTATTTCTCCATTTTACATTGGATGTGTAGGGTTACATAACACGTCTTTTTAGTTCAGAGGTTTCAACTCAAGAGGAGCCACTTCTGAATGTAATGTGTATGGGCATGGATCATTTCCCAATGGAGAGACTACCATGACTCATCCAGAGACCTGCTTCTCAAACGTGATGAAGTGACTGGAAGGGACTTGTGTGTTGTCTCCATGGAGTGTGCTCATAATGCGAGAAAGAGAATGTTCCAAATATCAGTGACCAGAAGGTTAGACTGTGGTAATCTCTGGAGATACTCACAATTATAATTATATTCCAGTTCTCCTCCTTTAGAGTGTATCGTAGGATTGGACTTCCCTTTCTACGTGAGTGGAAATGACATGCATCTTTTAGGAGCCACTGAATTATTCACTGCTGTCCCATTCTTCTACCATGGTAGTTATCCAGGCAGTTGTTGAGGTGGAGTCTCTGTCAGACTGGATCGTTAATGATATGGGTTGAGTATTTAGTATAAGCAAGAAATAAATGTGTGATAAGACATTGAGAGTTGATTTTTTTTTTAACTGTTGCTAAACTAGGCTAAACTGGCATTGATACTACCTAAAAGTGAATCTGGCCTCAAAGAGGTACATACAAATAAAGTCCTTAGAAACATAGACGGTCTGGTAAAGCAGCTGGTGGTGAGCATTGAATCAATTAAAAACAACAACAACAACAACAACAAAACCCAGAACCAAGATTATATACTGGTTGGAATTATGGTTTAAAAAGAAAACATTATTTGAAGCCTTGATAATATAAAAGTAAGAACATAATTAAAAAGTTTCAGCTCAGTCTATTGGGCATCTGCCTTCAGCTTGGGTCATGATCCCAAGGTTCTGGGATCAAGTCCCACATTGGGCTCCTAGCTAAGGCAGGGAGCCTGCTTCTCCTTCAACCTGCCATTCCCCCTGCTTGTTCTCTCTCTCTCTGATAAATAAAATCTTTAAAAAAAAGTTTCATGAGACAAAAGAATAGTAACAGTCACAGTCTTAAAATCTTAATATTTTGTAAGAGGAAGTGAAATAATAATGTATAAATTAAAATGTTAAAATGACTGTAACTTCACAATACTTAAAAGGATATCTTTTGTGCTGAAAGGAGACTTACTAAAGTTTGGAAATGTCTTTGTTTTTAATTCAGTTCCTCTTTGGTTAATTTAAATGCAATAAAATATAAATAAAATTTATTTTAATTTTAACTGTCATGGCAAATATAATATTTTGTAGGTTTTAGAAAACCATGTCCCTCTGTTCATCCACCTATCTACCCATCCATACATCTGCTATCCATTCACCTAATCATTCTTTTTGTATAACCATCTATTTAGTATGGATATAGCAAGGCTGTAGGCCTGAAATGCTATTTATAGCAAGGTAATTATAGTAATTTATGGGTATTGAGATTTTTAGTGATATTTTCTCATATGTTTTGTACTCTTCTGTATCAGACGCCTTCCTTCTACTCTTTTTTCAAAACCATAAACTCTTAAATCTTATTTAAAAAAGACAAATTTCTTGGCCTCAGTAGTTCAGGTACGCCATTTAGATGACATGAAATCAAAAGTTCCCATTATGTTTCAGTTTCTATCAAAATTCTTTTAATCTCAGTAATTTTAACATACTGAAAAAAAGAAGATTTCGAGGGGAAGTAATAGGATCTGTTGGATAGTGATCAAATCCTGCGTTTTACTTGCTCAATAGAATACATGGAAATAATCTAAGAAGAGAGTGGGGTGAATGCCCATATTTGTTTGAAGTCACATAGTAACTCAGAGCTTGAAAATAACTTTTCTGTAGGGCTTCATGTTCTCATCACTTCACACCTAATTTATCAATGAATACATCCGTATTGGATTTGGGAAATCAAATTATTACTAGTCTGGTGATTAAACTGCCCTATCCATCTGCTAGTATATTATCATTATTATTTGAACCTAGCTTCATGAAAACAGACATTATAAATCACTTTCACTAAATTTGGACAGTGAGTGTATAAAATCCTTTAGGAAAAAAAATGCTCAAATCAGATTTTTTTTTCTGTATTAAAATTAGGACAAAATAAGAAATGCAATATAATTAAGTTGAAATTGAAGTCGATTTTCAGAAATGGTAGTGTCTAATGATGTCTCCAAGTAGCAGTGCTTTTTCTTGGATGACCTTCTGGTTGAGATTGAATCCAGAGAGATTTCTGGCCTAGTGGATAGCCACGCACATGTCAGACCGTGATGTTTGTTGAATTAATGTGACTTATTTTATGCCCAGAATAATCACAGTACTTTAAGTACACTTGTAAAGCTTTTTTATTCAGTGAGCATCTTTGCTCTTTTAGAATACACTGTTGATTCTTGAAGTCACAGAACAACAATTATGGCTATTTTCTAAAATCATAGTTTGATTTCTGTGTTATTTGCATGATCTGCTAAGAACATCATGTAACTGCAATCAAGAAGATATGGTAAAGCTGTATGACAACCTTGTTATCTGCTTACTACCTCATGGTTAAAAGTAGAATGAAAAGCAGCCTAGTTGTACAAGCAGTCTTTCCACTTTCTTATTACTATGAACTGAACAAATGTTTTTAGTATTTTTAAAAATATCTATCCATTTAGTATTATTTGAATGCCTCCTGTTTATACAAGGTACACAGGAAGTGCCATAAGTATGTGGTCTCTCAAAGCATTTGCCATTTAGCAATGTTCTTCCACATAAATCACACGAACATGTTTGCTACAAGGTTTTATAGTCTTCTGTATCTGCTTTCACAGCACTTACTCATTCTTCATTATGTACTTATTTTAAATAATTTGTTCAATGTCCACCTTTACTGCTGGGATTTAATGTGTGTGCCCCATGTGTGCCCCAACAAAAGCCCTCTTTTGTGATGGCTGTATCCCACTGCCTAACACAGTGATAGCAATGTCACGGCCATGCTACTTATATATTTTTGACTGACCTACGTGGATTATGGAACTGTTATGGAAGAAGTACAATCAAAAGGAAGGCTATTAATGAAGAATAAATTACAGGTGGAATCTGTCCTAGTTTGGGGAAATGGTTCAGATTAAATGCACTGAAATTGGAAGAGAAGGGATAGGCCCAAAAGGAATAGCATGTTCAATGCTTTGAGGCAACTGAGGAGGAATGAGTATTTATGAAATGGTGAAGTACTTGATTCCACTAAAACACAAGTTCGATGTCAGGAAGTCATGCAAGGGGGCTATTGGGCATTGGAAAGAACATCTGAGTCAGATTATTAATGTGCAAGCCTAAGAAATGTTAAGATTTTATTTAATGAGATGCTGAGGAATTTTCGTAAGATTGTATAATTTTGGTTAAATGACTAAAATACATTATATTTTACTTGCACATCCATAATCTCAATTTTCTAAAAAAAATTTAAGAGCAGAGGGTTTTTTAAAGGCAGAAACTATACATTTTAATGGCTTAATCACGGTAACTGACATAGTCCCTAGTGCCTTTTAGGTGTTGGGCATGTGTTTTTGGTAAGATGGTCATTTGAATTTAAGTGAAAGAATATTCTATAAGGTGTGAGTGATTCTTGATTTGGACTATAGATAGATAATAGGTAGGTAACTAGGTAGGTAGAAATGAAGACAAACATTTAAAGGTAGATTGATGGATAGATAAATGCAAACAAACACACATAAACACTCAAACACATAAAAACCTATCTACACACCTAACCACATTCACAAAGACTAATACCCACATACAAAGGCATACATATAAGGATACAGATTCACAAAAGTACACATATTTTCATACAAATACATATCCAAGTACACAATCACAAGCACACACATACAGACATCCACACCGGTTTGTGAGAGACAGATAAGATAGAATTTTGTTAAAGGAAACACAAAGCTCATGGAATTATCAGAGAAAATGGTATCAGAAGAGCAAATAACAGATGGGTGAGGATTTAAAAGAACAAATTAAAGAATAAAGAGTTTAGTCTCTGTGAAGGAGAGGAGTACCCTAAGCAGATTATCACACTGTAAGCAGATTTCCCAAATCCATACTGAACATTGCCAAATACTTACTTGCACATCAAATATTATCTACATGAGAATCTGAGTCTGAGGACGGATCATATATTTACCAAATTTGAATATATTTATATATGTATTTCTAGCTTTAAAATCTTTTGAGCAAGCATTTTGACCTGAAGTGCTGGGGTCGACTCGCTAAGGTTTAACTGGTTTTGTCCACTCTGGGTCTCAGAATTTGTAATTTGTGATAGTTCAAGAGATTCATTGAATCTGGTTAGGTATTTATGACAATATTGGGGAAGGTTATTTAGAATTATACTTCATGAACGTTTTTTAAAAATTTAAATTTTTTAAAATTTAATTTAATTTTTTTCAGTGTTCCAAAATTCATTGTTTATACACCACACCCAATGCTCCATGCAATACGTGCCCTCCTTAATATCCACTACCGGGCTCACCCAATCCCCCACCCCCTTCCCCTTCAAAACCCTCAGATTGTTTCTCAGAGTCCACAGTCTCTCATGGCTTGTTTCCCCCTTCGATTTCCCACAACTCACTTCTCCTCTCCATCTCCCAATGTCCTCTGTGTTATTCCTTATGCTCCACAAGTAAGTGAAACCATATGATCATTGACTCTCTCTGCTTGACTTATTTCACTCAGCATAATCTCCTCAATCACTGTGATAGAACAAATCAATAAGAGAAGAGAGAAGAACCACATGATCCTCTCAGTTGATGCAGAAAAAGCATTTGACAAGATACAGCATCTGTTCCTGATTAAAACCCTTCAAAGTACAAGGGAACATTCCTCAACTTTATAAAATCTATCTATGAAAAACCCACAGCAAATATCATTCTCAATGGGGAAAAGCTGACAGCCTTCCCTTTGAGATCAGGAACATGACAAGGATGTCCACTCTCGCTACTGTTGTTCAACATAGTACTAAAAGTTCTAGCAACAGCAGTCAGACAACAAAAAGACATAAAAGGTATTCAAATTAGCAAAGAAGAAGTCAAACTCTCTCTCTCCACAGATGACATGATACTTTATATGGAAAACCCAAAAGTCTCCATCCCCAAACTACTCGAACTCTTATAGCAATTCAGTAATGTGGCAGGATACAAAATCAATATACAGAAATCAGTTGCTTTTTTATGCACTAACAATGAAAAAGTAGAAAGGGAATTAGAGAATCGATTCCATTTACTAAATCACCAATAACCGTAAGATAAACCAAACCAAAGACGTAAAGGATCTGTACTTGAGGAACTACAGAACACTCATAAAAGAAATTGAAGAAGACACAAAAAGATGGAAGACCATTCCATGCTCATGGATCAGAAGAATAAACATTGTTAAAATGTCTCTACTGCCTAGAGCAATCTATACTTTCAATGCCATCCCGATCAAAATTCCACTGACATTTTTCAAAGAGCTGGAACAAACAATCCTAAAATTTGTATGAAACCAGAAGAGACCCCAAATTGTTAAGGAAATATTGAGAAAGAAAAACAAAACTGGGGGCATCACATTACCTGATTTCAATCTTTGCTACAAAGCTGTGATCACCAAGACAGCATGGTACTGGCACAAAAACAAACACATAGACCAGTGGGACAGAGTAGAGAGCCCAGATATGGACCCTCAACTCTAAGGTCAAATAATCTTCGACAAAGCAGGAAAAAATATACAGTGGGAAAAAAGACATTCTTTTCAATAAATGGTGTTGGGAAAATTGGACAACTATGTATGGAAGAATGAAACTCGACCATTCTCTTACACTTCATGAGCACATTAAGAAGATTAACTTTTAAAAAACATTATTGTTCATTTAAATGTAAATATATACAATCAATTTTATAGTGATGCATAAAATATTTAAAGGTTCTGTGTCTTTTCACTACTAAGGGTAACATTTCTTTCCCGTTTAGGTAGATTTTGCTTAGGTGGGATGCCAGAAAGAACACCTGAGGTTAGATTATTAGGGTTGGATGTTCAAGGTGGGTTGGGTGGCAATTTTTCTTAGTTATTCCTCATTTGAAAATACTTTCATTTTTGCTAGCATCCTGTGAGATATTTCACTGGATATAGAATTTTGGGTTGTTAGTGTAACAAGCAATAGCCATTTCTTTTCATTCTTGAAAAATGCATCACTTCCTTCTGATTTCCATGGCTTCTGATAAGAAATCTAGTATGAAATCAAATTGGTTTTTGCCTATAGATAACATGAGTTTTTCCTTTACTGCTTTCAAGATTTTTCTTTGTCTTTATTTTTAGAAGTTTGTAAAGGATGTGTCTTGGTGGGGATTTCTTTGGGTTTATTCTGATTCACTCAACTCTGTGACTATATAGGTTTCTTTCTTTTGTCAGGTGTGGAAATCTTTGTGCCATATTTCTTTGAGTACTTTTCAGTCTCTTCCTCTTTATCCTCTTTTTCTGGGACTCTAGTGATGCAAATGTTAGACTTTTGATTTAGTCGCACAGGTCCCTGAAACTCTGTTATTATTATTATTTATTATTTTATCATTTAGCCTACTTTCTCTTCGTCATTCAGATTTGCTTCTTTCTTTCTTTTCTTTTCTTTTTTTTTTTTTTAGATTTGCTTATTTCTATTTTCAACCTTCAAGTTCACTGATTCCTTCATCATCCCCCTTCATTTGTCTTTGAGCTCATCATGGCATTTTTAAAATTTCAGTCATTATACTGTCCTGCTCCATCAGTCTTCTTTTTATCTTCTATTTCTTTGCTGAGTTGATATATATATATTTTTGAGTTTTTATATTTTTTAATTGGTTTACATATGTTCATAACTGCTTCTTAAAGCAATTTTATGATGGCTGTTATTAGTCTTTTCAAACCTTTATGGCCTCATTACCTGTAGGAGTAGGTGAAAGTCTTAACTCTCCTCTAGGTCTCTTCTGATCCCATCCCAGCAGATGGATGGAGGGACACTTTGTTACTACAAGGTGGAGTGGATGTTTAGGCATTTCATTCTGTCTTTGCTGGTGCAGATGGGGATTAGGCCACCATTTTTCCTGCGGTGTTTGGCTTGAATAGAGCATTATTGTTAAAAGTGTTTATCTTGCTAGGTTGCCCATCTTGGTTTTTTGATTGGAGAGAACAGGTTCTTCCTGTGGATTTTTTTTTGCGGGGGGGGAAGTTCTGCATCTGTTGGCATTTCTGGGTTGCCAGCTTCTTTAACTCCAAGTCTGGGATATGAGGCAAAGAAAACTAAACTAAATCCAGGGAACTCATCATTATGTCATCCTTTGTGTCCCAATGCACCTAGCTGTCCTGCCTTCTTTTCCCCATTTCTCAGTCTTCTTATGTTTGGTTTTGATAATAATACTATGGTGTTTAGATGTACACAGTGCAAGGAACAGGGGAAAACATGTCTATTTCATTCCCACATGATGGATTTTGAGGAAATGCATTGAGATGGATTCATAGAAAATCAGGCCAGAAAGTTACTCAATAATGGTCTCTCAGTCAATTCAAACTCTGTGCAAAGATTGGTCATTATTCCCATTCATTTTCATTAAGAATGGTCAAAAAACAGATTGAGAGCCATAGATTAGATAATACAATTATCTGACCTATTTCCTTAAGAGAAATTTCTTGAATAGTCTTTCTTGGGGGCAATTCTTTAAAACAGAACAGGTTTACATTGGATTCTGCTAAAAGACAATGTTGTAACTTGAGGGAATCTTATGAGATGCCTTTCAAGTTTTTATTTACATAGATGATATTGTGGCTCCTCATGTGTTAAAAATGTTAAATAGGCATTTGGTTTCACTAAAGATCTTCTATGTAGGTAACATTTCCTTTCAAAGTAATAGTTTTAAAGGCAATTTTGAGCTTGCTTTATTTCCTTACATTTCTTTCAAAGAGTAAATTATTTCAGCTCTAGAATAGAAATGCTTAATCTCCCGAGATTCCTCTGATGAATAGCCAAAGGGATAATTTCTTGGCTACATGGATTTCAACATAATTTTTAGCAAAATCATAGATATCCAAATGTAGATTCTGGTAATTTGGGATGCACTGTCAATATGAGAAATTCCCAGGGGTACTCTTAAACTCTCATGCAAGTACTAGGTTATAGCAGTAAACATGGGAGGCAGAGTTTTTCAATAGTCAAAACAAACTATGACCCGTGTAACATATTTTGTATAATAAGTAATGCAAGCATAATACAAAACAGGTGACTAATATTATTTTACTATTTAAATGTAACATGTGACAAAATATAGCCACATGGTAATTTAATTATTTCCATGAAAATACAGATAAATTCCAACATTTAAAAAGCATATGACCTACTGTGTTATGACTTCAAGTCTATATATGTGATTATTATTGTGGTGAACTTTTCAGTTTATAATATGTAATAAATTATGAAAAAAATAAGTTAATATTCAAATATTCTGGAAAAAATAATTGTCCTTTTTATGTGAAGAACCCAGTCATCCAAAAAGATATTTCCAAGAAATGTGTTCTGCCATGTTGAGCTGAATGAACATTGGTACTGCTTAACTCAGTTGTTGGGAAAATGAGGTTTATGGACCAGATCTAACCCTTTGGTACACCTTGAGCTCCTTCTCTAATCCACATTATAGATTATGCCCCTGTCCGAGACTGGCTCTTGGATAATGCACTTTGTAGAAACCAGATGAGAAAATATATTTGAATAATTGGAAAATGTAAAGTATTTACTCTCATATTGGGTCAGGAGCATTAATTTTCTTTACTACAGAGAAAATTTAAATAATTAGATGGGATAGCTGAGACATGTGTAAGTGATAAATACAATGATGGAATTAATAAAGCCTGTGGTCCTAATCTGTTTTGGGCATCTGCTCTCAGGACATATCCATCTATGTAAGATACTGCTTGCTTAAAGCAGTATTCAAAATTATATAATCTTCCTCAAAATCTTCTTCCAGTACCGTGTATATTTTCACTTTACCTTGTCACCTTGGCTTTGACAGTGCCTATTGTTAAGTGAACAAAACCAGTATGAAAGGCTCATACCATACAATTCCAACTATATGACATTCTGGATAAGGTGATATACTATGCAGAGAGTAAATAAGTCAGCAGTTGGCAGAAGTTCAGAGTCACTGGAAAGAGGGATGAATAGGCAGAGCACAGAGAATTTTTAGAGCAGGGAAACTACTCTGAATGATGTTTTAATGACATTATGCTTTTGTCAAAACATATAGAGCAGTACAACACAAAGAATAAGAAAATATAAACTCTGGCTTTTGGTTAATAGTAATGTACTAATATTGGTTCATCAACTGTAACAAAAGTATCACCCAAAGGCAAGATGTTAGTAAAAGGGGAAATGGTGTTTCTGAGGGAGGATATATATGGGAACTCTGTATACCTGCACACGTTCTTGGTATATTAAAATTGTTCTGAAAAAGAGTTTAGTAATTTTTTAAAAATGTAAATACCAAACTGAATGAAATTAGTTTGTAGTGTGTAATATGTAAACTTTTTTATTAACTTTCCTATTTTGAGACCTGGGTCACCCGTCCCTCTTGACTTCATTTCTCTGGTATCTTAGTTTCAGGAGTGAAAGTCCTCCTTACTCCCAATCCCATGAACACACAGAGAAAAGAACTTAAAAGCCCCAACTTTTCTTTTTTCTTTTTTTTTTTTTAAAGATTATTTATTTATTTATTTGACAGAGAGACAGATCACAAGTAGGCAGAGAGGCAGGCAGAGAGAGAGAGAGAGAGGGAAGCGGTCTCTCTGCTCAGCAGAGAGCCCGATGCGGGACTCGATCCCAGGATCCTGAGATCATGACCTGAGCCGAAGGCAGAGGCTTTAACCCACTGAGCCAACCAGGTGCCCCCCCCCCAACTTTTCTTGCAGAAGATTTTTACAACCAAGCACTTTATTTTCCACCTTAACACTCTGCCTCCTACAGACCTTGAAACTGAAGCTATTTGTAATTCTATCTAAATTTGCTCACTGTTCTTTAGTATCCTGTCCAGAGAGTTTGAGTGAAACTTCTTGTATTGCGTTACTTCACTTACTATTCTGTTTCCCATCTTCAAAAATTTGTTGTAATATCTTGCCTACTGTTGTCTCTTCTTTTGTCCTTGTTAGTTTGAACATTAATAAATTGCTTTATCTTCATTTTAGAGAAGCTTCAGGGGTGAGAAGGAATAAGCATATAAGGCAAACAACCATGTTTAACTAAAATTGTAGGTGGCTTTCTAGTCCTTTCCCTCTGCTTGTTTTTGTTTTTTCATAGTCCTCATCTTTTTCTTTCTCTGGACACAACCAGTATTAAGTAAAGTTAAACATCATCTTTGTCAATACACTGCATAGTAATATGAACTACTTTAAATCAAATAACGAATGTTTTTGGCAATGAATGAATTCAACTGAATCAGGAGACAGTGTTGGATGTAATTATTTAATTAATGGAAATGAAGTATTGCAATATTGGGGGACTTGAATGTATATTGAAGGATACTGTGGATAAGAACTATGGCTCATAGCCAACTGAGAGCAATTCACATTTTGAATAATGAAATGATGAATTTTCATTGCTTTCTTTCTTCCTTCTCTAAGCTTTGCATCCCGATTGAAGCAAAGACATCTGTCTTTTCCCAGATAGCAACTTTGGTTGCTGTGGCAACATGTTGACTGGGGAACTTAAAATAAAGGTGGCTCATTTCCAAATCACTTTTCTTCTTTTTCTTCACAAAACAGCACACATTGGAGAGGAAAAAAAAAAAAAAACCCAAACCAAACCAAAACAAACAAAAAGACTCTACTGGAATCTTTATAATCAATAAATCTGCTGTTTTTTGAAGGAGTATATCCCCAAATTTGCATGTTAAGCAGGTGAATAAGTTGTACATTTGGCTTTCATATACTTTTAAACTATGAAAAACTGTACAACCTCATTTTAAACAAATTTTTCTTCCTCCCTCTCTCTTTTCCTCCCTTCCCTTCCTCTTCCTTCCCTTCCTTCCTTCCTTTCTCTCTCTCTCTCTCTCTTTTAAATTGGGATAGTAAGGACCTGGATACATGTAGAAGGAGGAGGGGCAAAGGCAGTGAAAGAAACTCTTCAAAAGCTTTTGCTAAAGCACAGCCTGGTTGCTAAGGCTTGAAAAGATTGTTATTTGTAGCTAACACAAAGTTATTCCAAAATGCACTCAGCCTTAGAAGCAAACAAGTACTAAATTACTTAAGAGAAGCATGGATTAAATCTCCCAACATATGAAAATAATATTTTGACACTTCAGGATGCACCTATATTTGTGCATTAAATTTCATGAAACATTGTGAGGGAGTGGAAAGGAGGTTTTAAAAAAATTCCTTAAATTAAGGACACACATCTTTAAAACCTCATCTATTAAAAACACTTGAAATTTTTACAGTATTTATTTCTAAAATGTCATTTTATTTTGAGTCTTGTTGTAAAGTTGGGTTCATCAACAAGCCTACATGACAAGAAAATAAATGTGTTATTCTACTTTAGTTTTATTTAGTGACTTTCTTCCAAACCCGGAAACTTGTAATTTGTTTCTTTCACATTTATTCCATTTATTTATAAATGAGTAAATAATATTTTATGGCTGACCCATAAATATGTACTTCTTTTAATATAAATTATTTAAATTATATCATTACTCTAAATTTTGCTATAGGACCAGGCAGAGGAAATTCACATAGAACCAGTAGTTTTAACATAAAATCCCTAAGCACAGGAGATAAAAGTGATGATAACACATGAGTACTACAAAGCAATCCTAGGTAGTGTGTGGGAAGGGGAGTAGAGAAATGCTTTCACTGGTCTCTGTGAAGAATGAGAGTCTTAACTATGCTACACTTTGGTCAATGTTTAGTTTGGTGAATTTTATGGGACAGAAAAAGCCTAGGATCGCCTGGGTGGCTCAGTCAGTTAAGCTTCCAACTCTTGGTTTTGGTTCAGGTCATGATCTTAGGTTTGTGAGATGGAGCCCCTCATTGGGCTCCATGTTGAGCCTAGAGTCTGCATGGGATTCTTTCCCTCTTCCTCTCCCTCCTCCTCTGGCCCTTTCCCAGCTCATGTGTGCACTCTCTTTCAACCAAACGAATAAATAAATAAATAAAATCTTTTTAAAAAGAAGAAAAAGCATAGATATTCTTTGTTGATAAAACAGAGACTGGGATAGTTGGGAAGGTAGCCATAGTACCAACTGATTAATAAAGCCAACAGATTAATACTACTCAAAATAGATCCTAACTTCTTCTGGTATCTATTTAGGCATTCTTTGAGTTAGAAAGATGTACCTCTTAAAGATGCAAACTGCAGATGAACTTATATAGTTGACTAATATCCTCTGTCACCCTCCTAAATATCTGAATGTCCTCAAGTTCTTAGATAAAGAACCAGCAGAAAACCAGAATCCTGAACCAATGGGCATAAGAAAAAAAAAAAAAAAGATGATTATGGAATGAAAAAAATAAAGGCACATCTTCAAATTAACTCTCTTGACCTTATAAGGTTCACAGCACAATCCCTAGAGCTATTCATTTTTTAACACAACTGCACCCTGAAAAACCTATGGAATGATAAGCTTCTTCCCACCAGCAACACAGCCATTAGAGTATTTGTTTCATTACCTATCGAATGAAAGCAAAAGAAGACACCCTCCCCCGCAAAAAAGGGCATGTGACTTAAAATTGTTGTTACTTAAAGCACACAGGGCAATTTATGTTTTCATAGAATGTCTAAGTAGAAGTAATTTTTAAAGAATTAATTAATTTATTTATTTATTTATTTAGCGAGAGAGCCACATGTGAGCAGGAGAAGGGGCAGAGTCAGCAAGTGAAGGAGAGTAGACTCAGCACTGAGCTTGGAGCCCCATGCAGGGCTGGATCTCAGGACCCTGAGATCATGACCTGAGACAAAACCAAGAGTTGGATGCTTAAGAGACTGAGCCACCCAGACACCCCAAAGTAGAATTAATTTTTATGAAAAGTTATTTGCAGTAGTAATATAAATAATTTTTGATCATTTACCCTGGGCCAATCACCATGCTGAGCATTTTTAAAAAATTCTCATTTTAATTTTCTCAGAGGCCCAAGATGTTGGTCATCTTTCAGATGAGAATATTGGAGCTTATGAAAGTTGGTTAAGTGTACACAGCTAGGATAAGCAGTGGAAACAAGATCCAAATAGAGATTTAACTCAAAGGTTAAGTTCTAAACTACCATGTGGCACTTCCTTTTTGCTCTGAAGACTTGAGGCTGCGAAGAATTTAACTCAACTCATTTCTTTATGTAGTCAAAAATTAAAATCTCAGATAAATCATAAATTTTACTGTAAATGGGAATTCACTGCATAATTGTTTGCCTATCAGGAATAGTTCAACAGCTGACTCATTTCTATTAATTTCTAAAATTAAAGAAAATTCCATTCTTTAAAAGACCCATTTTTCTTTTGAAATATGACTAAAATATTAGGCCAGTCAGTTATGGTTAATTAAGAATAAAACTAAATTCAAAATTACATACAAATAGTCTGTTGGTTTCATGAAACAACTTCCTGACACAAGTGTTTGGTCAGTTTCTTCAATGTCACTTAAGCTGTCTTTTAGGATAACTTTGGAATGAATGTGAAACTCATGTATTTGGTTCTATGTAAATCAAAGTATAAATTTAGTACATAAATTGTTCACTTTTCACCATGCTTATATTTGACATGAAAAGGAAATGATTTACGGTAGCTTTTTTTAAAAATCAGGTTTTTTTGATATTTTGTTATCCTCTGGACACCACCATAACCAGGAGAGCATAAGTTTTCCTACACACAAACACCCACAGCAAAGGGAGGGGAGAAGGAGTTAGTCACAGCCCTCAGGTGCAACAGCTGCAGACCGAGTTGGCATCAGAATATCTGATTTTTAAAGTAGTCCTAACATGCTTTGTACTCAGTGAGTATACTTGAGAAATTGATTTGGACAGGCCAGAATTCAAACTTTATGGTAAGACTTATAGTTCAAGTATAATAGCTATTACTTCTTCAAAAAAAATATTACAATACAAGAAAAGACCACGGTTTTGATGCAAAGTTAGCTACTTTGACATCACTATTCATCTTCGTCAACTGGTAATTATGGTTCTTGGCACCTTTGTATGTGTCATTACACTATATTCAATTACGATTCAGTCTTGATTTTGTGTTACTTCTCACGAAATAAGTAGATTGTTATAAATAGCTGTTTTTTAGTATAAGTGGCATATCAAGAAAAGAAAATGATGTAATTATAGACACTTACGACATTTTAAATCTATTTTTTGCAATTGAACACACTTATTCCTCTTTGAATCCATTACATTTGAAGCCACTTAAATAGGTCTATGCTTTTTTATTATTCTTTCTCTATTGTATTATCTACAAAATGATAATAACTTAATCAAATCCATTTGTGATGCTAAGGATAAATTAAACGAATATATAATTTTGAAATTAATTCATAATTCATTGGTTCAGACACACTGACCTGAATAGAGATTTCTAGAAATTTTTAATGCATCTATTATTTGGGGAATTTTACTGTGACTAAATTTCCAGGCTTGAGCATTTAAGTTTTCCTACTTAATATTTTCTTGTCCTTCCTCTCTGCAGCTGCACCTGAATTAATGTGTCAGTCAAGTTTAAGTCCCATGATGGAAAGAATTAGATTTTTAAAAAATCATTTCCTTTATGCCAGTACTTTTCAACCAGAGGCAAGTTTCTACTCAGGGGACATTTAGCAATGTCTGGAGACATCACTAGTTGCCACTAATATTGTGGGGAGAGATACTGCCGACATCGTGGTTCGGGGCTGGGAAGCTGGTAACTCTCTTACGATGCACAGAACAGCCCTACATCAAAAACTTATCCAGTTCAAATGTTAATAGTGTCACTGTTGAAAAATCTATCCTATCTAATAGCCTTGTAAACAGTGTGATTTTTAGTTCTACGATTCAGTAAAAATTTGGTAAAATTAATCTTATCATGAGTGGTATGTTCTGGAATACATAAACCTTAAAAGCCTCATAAAGGGCACTTGCACAAGGAAAGAAAATCAATAAGTGGAAATAACAAAGTGAAGTCCTTTGATTCTAATAAGTTGGGATCAAAGCTTTCAGGTCTTCTTAGACAAATCTTGGCCATCTCTACACAAATGAAAACTAAGCATATTTAATTCCAAGAGTTTGAACCCTGTGGCAGGTAGCGTAGATGAGAATGAGCTGTGTCCACTTGAGAGGGATGTATGCTGAACAAGGTTTTAACACTGTCTAAGGGAAGTGAGGCTTTGATTAAGGCAAGGAGATGTGAACATGATGAAAAGACTGAACATGTAGATGAAAGCTATTTAAAATGGAAGTATGCTTGGGAAGGCAGATGGGTATTGTTGGGGGAGAGGTCCTCCATGGAAGGAGAATCAGGGCACAGAGCTTATTTGGGAATGATCTTCTCATGCTGCTTAGGATGAGGCTCCAAGGCCTAACGAGGTTTCAGTATTTCATAACTCAATAATGCCAATAAGAACAAAAAAATAAATTACTTGGGTCTTCAGCATTATATATAATATTAGCTTTTAAAAATTAGCTGAGTCTTCTAATTGAGGAATTCAGCTCAGAGTGGGAGATAAGAGTAAATAAAGGACATTTTGGCACATGGCTTAGACTGAAAGAGATAAGGGGCATATCTGACTGTGTTTGAAAATATGAAAGATTTAATGCAAAAACATATCGTTCATTAGTACATTTCTTGTGTAGGTTGGCTTCATAAATTTTCTACCACTAAGCAGCTTCAGGGTGCTTAAAAATACAATTTTGGGGTTTTGTTTAAAACTGATGACACCTTTATGAGCTAGAGGAAATTGTTGGGAAGAGCTCTCCCTAAATTCTTGAAGAGAATTTGAGACATGTATCTCTTGCTGGAGTCACTGAAGCTTTTGGTCATTGGGAATGGGGGTAAGGGAGAGGTCTATTTTAGAAATTAAATTGGAGATCAGGAAGAAAAAGGAGCAGGGGAGATTTCAGCTGATTAAAATACTTTAGTTTTTCTTTTTTTTTTTAAAGATTTTATTTATATATTTGACAGAGAAAGACACAGCAAGAAAGGGAACATAAGCAGGGGTTGTGGGAGAGGGAGAAGCAGGCTTCCTGATGAGCAGGGAGCCCAATGTGGGGCCCGATGTGGG
This sequence comes from Lutra lutra, assembly GCF_902655055.1. Classification (NCBI taxonomy): domain Eukaryota; kingdom Metazoa; phylum Chordata; class Mammalia; order Carnivora; family Mustelidae; genus Lutra; species Lutra lutra. Next base: position 173,426,541 of record NC_062280.1, read on the forward strand.
GTTCTACCCCAGGACCTCAGGATCATGACCTGAGCTGAAGGTAAACGCTTAACCACTGAGCCACCCAGGCACCCCACTTTAGTTTTTTCTTAGCTAAGAGTCAAATGGATGATGTAGTTCCATTTAACTATATTCTTTGGATAAGACACTAAATGTGTGATATATAGTTTTTCTAAAACGTGTAATTATTCATACCGGAAAGAAAAGTATCATTATTTTTGTAATGTAAATACAAAAACTCTAAAATGAACTAATAAATAGTTGGGAAGTTTTAAAGAACAGTCATTATCTGTCCACCATGATTTGAAAACTGCTAACATAATTGTTGCCATGATACAGTCATATTTCAGGGTTTGATGATTCATTTGTTCTTGGGAAAAATCTATGCTAAGTGCAAAGTTCAATATAAAACAGATTAGCTTTTGGATGTTGTTTTGACTCGGTAAGGAGTAGGCAAATAATATAATGTCTAAGGTGGGCTGGCTTCCAGGAATGTACAGGGTAAGGCGGGGACCGCGGTGAAACGAAAACACATGGGGTGACTAAAGGGGACACCATTTACTCAATGCCTGTAGATGTTGCCGTCTGTATGTAAATAAAGAACTGGTGTGACCAGCCTTCTGATTTTTCAAGCAAGATAAAAAATCAGGATTTTTAAATGTGATGGTTCCTTTTTTTTTTTTTAAGTTGGCAATGATGGAAAACAAGTACAGATTTCTCGTTTTTTTCCCCTTTATGTAAGAAATAAGCATTTCTAAGAGGCAAATTTTTTATATTATCTTTCCTCTTATTGAAGAAGATTATCCAGGTGTTCTTGACTTACGATGGGGTTATGTCCTAATAAACCCGTCGTAAATCAAAAATATCGTAAGTCATCAACTATACTTAAAATACAGAAGTTGAAAATGCATTGAATATATCTAACTTACCCAATGTAGCATAGCCTAGCCTGCCTTAAATGTGCTCAGAACCCTTACACTAGCCTACAGTGGGGCAGCATCATCTAACACAAAGCTTATTTTATACGAAGTGTTGGATAGTTCATGCAATGTGTTAAAGAGCGACTGAAAGTGAAAAACAGAACAGCTCTAAGTGTATTGGTTGTTTTTGCTCATGGTTGTGTGCCTGGCTGTGAGCTGCAGCTGCCACTGTCATGTGAGAGAGGACCATTATGCCCATTACTAGCTGGAGAAAATATCCAAATTAAAAATTCAAGGGATGAAAAAAAATTCAAGGTATGAATTCTAGTGAATGCATATTGTTTTCACACCACTGTAGAGTCAAAAATTTTTAAGCCAAACCATCATAAGTTGGGGTTTGTCTGTATATTGTTTTGCAGTGCCTAATGTCTGCTCTTCCCAATTAAAATTCCATTTTTCTGAAATCATAAGCCATGTATATTTGTAAAATATATTATGAATATGCTTAAATCTTCCTGGGTCGGAGGTCGGAAAGTATAGTGTATAAATACTGCATATAGCAACATGTTCACGATGGCAAGATTTGAATTAATTTTAAAATTTGTCACTGGCGATATACTAGGATTTCATTAATTTAATTTTTTAAAGTAGTACTTCAGTTCTACATTGTTGATTAAAAGTATACCAGGGGCGCCTGGGTGGCTCAGTGGGTTAAGCCGCTGCCTTCGGCTCAGGTCATGATCCCAGGGTCCTGGGATCGAGTCCCGCATCGGGCTCGCTGCTCAGCAGGAAGCCTGCTTCCCTTCCTCTCTCTCTGCCTGCCTCTCTGCCTACTTTGTGATCTCTCTCTGTCAAATAAATAAATAAAATCTTTAAAAAAAAAAAAAGCATACCAGGAGGGTATTTCCAACTTTAATAAAAGGGGTGAAAACACATTTACCCTCTTCTTTCAAAATTCACCCTTGCAAAAAGGAGAACAAGAAAACTACAAATGACATTTTTATTCTAATTTGTCAAAAACCTGTTATCTCCCCCAAATTTATGAAAATGGAAATCAGACAAGGAATAGCAAATGATTCAGCAAAGTGAAGGAGGGTCAGAATTAACTGCTTACAGAGAAAGAATCAAACCAGTGGCTGATTCCCTTCAGAACCATAGAAAATAAAATAATAAACATAATGGGTTTTGGACTATAAGGTTAGAATGAAGGTCTGGAAACAGTAAATTGTTTGAAAGTTTATATTAGAAGCAGTTAGACCTCCCAGCTCATACCTTTACCATGTGCACTGAGATTGCGACTACTCCTTCCTTAGAAAGACCATATCTTTTTTTCTAGGGAAACTTCATTTGGAATACTACAAACTCTGTTTCTTCAGATCCAGAGAAAGGTAGACATGAAGGTTCAAGTGAAAATAACATACTTGAACATTAAAACATACCAATGCCAAGTTTGCTGGTAGCTAAGCAGCATCCCAGATAGGCAGCTAAATGATCCTCCTCTGAAGAAACGTAACACTCCAGAGGAAATACGTTCAGATTCTGATGTTTACAAGCTTCCAAAACAAAGTTTGCCCAGTAACTTATTACTCTCTAGCCCACTGACATTTCCATGCACTTAGAATTTGTACTCAACTTTGATGCCCGTTTCTTGCCTATAACGGACAATAAAGGGTCTCCATACATTTGAGGAAAGGCCCCACATTAAATGCCTATCCTTACCCTGTCACCCCATCTTATCAAAATATAACGTGGGTGCCTGGGTGGCTCAGTGGGTTAAGCCTCTGCCTTCAGCTCATGTCATGGTCTCAGGGTCCTGGGATCGAGTCCCACAGAGGGCTCTCTGCTCAGCAGGGAGCCTGCTTCCCCCTCCCTCTCTGCTTATCTCTCTGCCTACTCATGATCTCTCTCTCTCTCTGTCAAAAAAATATATTATATCTTAAAAAATATATATATATATAACATAAAGGCTCTGCTTCCAATTGAGGTTCAATAAATTCCTAGTGGATCAACCTTCACTGATAAAATAACCATAAACTCTAGACAAAATATTTTGAAAACTACTGAAAGGCATCAGAAAGTCTCCAAGAGCAAGAAAATCCTGTAGAAGAGTTCAGATTTGGAAGAAAGAATGCCATTATTTTAACGTGTCTTCAGTCTGATATCAGGCGGAAGTTTGCAGTACAGGGCAGTTACTTAAGATGTTGTTTTGGAAAGTTTTTCTGTTTAAGGATTTTTCCCTTTTAAGGAAGGGTATGGTGGAATGTCATGTAGTGGAGCCAGGAAGTCCCTTTGCATAAGAATTTGAATGGCAGAAAGAAACATAAGCAAGGAAATGTATCTGGTTGCCCAGATGTGTAAAGGATAGAGAAATGGAAGGAAGTTAATTCTATGCAAAATGTAACTTTGTTATTTAACGGAATTGAGTAAGAGTTTGTATGATAAACTGTGTGCCATACTCTTCTCTAAACGGTTTACACATATTAACTCATTCAATCATCTTAATAATTGGTAGGAACTATTACATACAGGTTTTACAGATGAGGCTATGAGAACACAGAGAGGTTAAGTAACTTCCCCCAAGGTCTCACACCCAACAGGTAGCAGAGTCCTCTTTGGCTCCATTATGAATAAATGCTCTAGCCAAGCAATAATGCCTCCATTTCTTTTTTCTTTTTTTTTTTTTTAAGATTTTATTTATTTGACACAGAGAGAGACAGTGAGAGAGGGAACACAAGCAAGGGGAGTAGAAGAGGCAGAAGCAGGCCTCCCGCTGAGCAGGAAGCCCAATGCAGGGCTCGATTCCAGGACTCTGGGTTCATGACCTGAGCTGAAGGCAGAGGCTTAATGACTGAGCCACTCAGGAACCCCTCACTTCCCATTTCTTAAATAGTACAGTGTACATTATGGAGCCACGGTAATGTTTCAATACAAAGATTTTAAGCAGATTCTTCTTGACTCAAGTCTCCTTTATTTGTTGGCTTCCAGACCACTCAGCTCAGTTAGAAGCTACCTAAGAATTAATTGCTTGCCACACTGTTTTCTATGATATGTCTACTGCAAATGCACTGTGCATTCCTTTCATATACTCTCATCCCCTTACTCCCAACTCAGACCAGTGACCAAGTTGAGGCAGCCGGGGCTGGGCATCTGCCAAAGAGCATGTGACCTCTGCTCCGCACCTGGGACACCTAGCCACCCGCAGGTGGTTGGCTAATGCGTCAGCCTCGCCGAACCCTCTGTCCTCTTTCATCTTAGAGTTTGTCAGCTTTTCATGAGCCCTCCTTTTCTCCCGCCCACCTTGACTGTCTGCTAATCCCTCTCTGAATCTCTTGCCCACCTCTTCCTGCTTCTTTGCTTTTCCCCCTTTTCACCTGTTTCCTCACTGTCCATTATTGCAAGGGACTCCAAGGTGCCTGAAACCTGGTCCATTGCTGCCTTTGCTGTTCTCAGCAATACTCTAGCTCTCGCCACTGTAAAGTTCACCTGCTTTACCTTATATTCATATTTTTGGGAAAGCCACTGACGGTGAGAAAATTGACTTTATTTTTGGAAAGGGTGATGTTTAACTAAGCTTCTGGATAATACGACATTTGCATGCATGGTTTTAACTCACACAAAATCGATATGTTTTCCTGGCAGGTAAAAAACAAATAAAATAATAAAAAGATACTTGTTTCTTATAATAAACAGAACATAAATGATCATGTGTTTAACCCCTACAGATTTACACGCATACACACAGAATGAAACTTCAGATCAATTCTTCATTTGCATTATACCTAAAGAAAAATTTACCTGAATTTTTAAATTGCTATAGTCTAATGAGGAGGCTTGCCACCTTTAAAAATTTCCCATAATTATTTTTCTAAAACTAAAATATTGCTGGATAAAAATGCAGAATCAAGGCTTTCTGCATATATATTTTATTTATATAAAGCATTTTTCCCCTTTAATCAATTCTTATAATTGCCAATGATAGGCAAGTCAGGTATAATTTTCTCTTGCACTCATATGCTCATGCAAAAATAATAAAATGTTTTATTTTTCTTTCTTCACTTTATTGAAATTGGTGGCTTACATCATTCTGAGAGGCCCACAAGAGTATTTGTTTTTAAATTAGGACCATATTCTCAATTCGCTACACAATAAAGGGATTATACATTTAAAAGAACTGTATGCAATCAAGAAGAAATTTTAATTAATCACAAATAGAACTGGCCCAATGGAAATAATTTGACCCGACAGTTTGAGGTTTGATCAGCATAACACAGAGATTAAGAAGACTTTTGACCTGAACAGAGTCGGAATTGGTTCAGTCTGGAACTTCAGAAAGGGAAAGCTAATGGGTTCAAATCACACAATATCATTGTTTCCCGTAATGCTACCGGCCCATTAGCAAACAGTGAGAAACTTGCTTAGTTTCTGTAGAAACCTTCCAGAAGCATGTATAACTCCAGCCCACAATGAAGCAACAGAGATTACGCCATAACAAACTATAATCTTTCTCCCATGTTCTCCATGTGTAAAACACTGGGCCAGCTCCTTTGAAGCCCTAATTGACTGTCTGTATCAATTAGTGGCCTGATTGCTTTCTAGCTTACATTTTGTCTCCACAGTAACCAACTGGCATTTGGAGGAGGATGAGAGTACTTACTGGGAAGTACTTAAACATGTACAACATAAAAGAATAACTGAGATTTTTAGCTATTTAGAGGAACAAGGCTCAGCAACTCATATAACAGCAACATACATAATCATTATATTCACTCTATGACCAATCAAAAACTTTGGTAATAAACTTCTTTAGTCAACAAGGAGGTACACAATTAGAAATTTGATATTTCTTCTCCTGTTGTTAAAAAACAACCATAGGATATCAGTGAGTTTCTTTACATATGTCCAGAGTCTGAAATCAAGCATACATTTTCATAGAACTAATACACAATGAATAATATGTTGTGAGCCATGAAATGATTTATTAGAGATATCGATGATTGTGAAAGTAAGAGGCAGGGGGAAGCATAAGACTAAGGTAAACATGGGGTCTAGTCATGATCTGGGCACTAATTAGGTGAGTATTTGTTTTTAAATTAGGACCATATTCTCAATTCGTGGTTTTGGGAAAACCACTTAAACTCTCTGATTTCAATTTCTTCACAAAATAACCACTAGTTCTCACAGACTAGAAACTTTCCTAAATTTAAAAAGAACAAATCTTAATATAGCCCATTATTTTCTTTGAGACTAAGTGAAAATTAATGTCCAACTTTAAAAATACTGTGTTGTTTTTCTCTGCTAAATCCATGAGCACTTATTTGATATTTAGGGATCTGATTTTGAGAAAGATATTTCTTTTGGAGATTGAAAGCCTAGGGTTTCCAGATATTTTAGCTAGAAAGTTGCAGAGGTAGGACCATTGGTAGAACCATTTTCCGAGGTTATGCCAGTAGGGGAAAGGAGATCCCTTGAGCAAGTTGGTGTTTTGTTTTGTTTGTTTGTTTTGCCCAGGTCCACAAAAAAGCAGCGTGGTTTTAGCTCTGTGACTTTCCTGAGGTCCCTTGTCAAACACAGAGCCTTCTGACTTCCTTAAATTTAAGGTCAACATTACTCATTTAGCCAACTCCAGATCTCATCAAAGTTTCCAAAATACAAAAGTTCACACGAGAGAAGATGTATTTTTTCCAACATAGTTGACCTCTTAAGTTTAAGATTGTGATACACTGATTTCCTCAGCACACATTTTTGTCTACGGATAATAAGATCATTAGCAGGAAGCACTGTTAAATGAAAAGAATAGCAATACACATTAAAAATAGAGAAAAACATATCACTACTTCATAGTTGAATTATATTTCTCCCCCCGCCAAATTCTGACACACAATTTTTTTTAGTCTTTACTGATTTCTTTTAATTACTTTGAACTCTACTTCTGTACAGATACCTTCTACAGGATTCACACAATGCAAGATTAATATAAATCTGCTTAGAATATTGTTACTGGCTAAGCCTAAACCAATCTTAAAGGAAAAAATGAAATTGGTTTAAGATAGTCCTGGTTCACTCCATGTGACTGAATATTCTCATTGTTTATCAAGACCTTGGCCTTGTCAAAGGGGTAGGGATAAAGGTATAAGGGAGGAGGTTGGGAATAGTCATTGGGTAGCTGCCCGGTAGGCTTGTTTATCAGTTGTGCAAGCCAGGGGAAAAAAAGCCCGTGGCCAGACTGGTGTAAAGCACAGAACATCATCATTATTCATCCGTGAGTCCACAAATAAGATATACCTTCAATTAAAACAAAACAAAACACCCCTGGCATTTAGAGCTGTGTTTCTCAAAAGCTAAGTGATTATGAATTACATGAGGATCTTCAAGGATTGCAGAACGTGATTCAGTATATCTGGGGAGTAGCCTGAATGTCTCTATTTCTAACAACCTCTCAGGTCATGTCCATGCAGCTGGTCCGGAGGCCCACATTTTGTATAGGAAGGCATGTGATGTAATCTAACTTCACTTCCTTGCTAATAAACACTAACTGCTCAAAGAAAGTAATCACAGACAGTTCTGGAATTACAAAAGAAAGCATGATTCTTTGAAGTTTAAGATGAAATCTTTTGATATCACAGGATGTTGTGAGCCAATTATGCCATTGCTATTTATACGTCTGTCATTGCATAGGGTATTTTTTCAGGACCCCAATGCATATTATTTTTCTCTAATCAAAGTAATTAGAACCAAGAGCAATTTAATCCAATTTCAGTAGTTCCTAATTCCTAGATTGTGGTTTATTTTACTCATGCAGAATAAAACAAAGAATGTAGAGCTTCAAATTTCTGTTAACAAAGGGAGGATGTGGTTAATCTGGACAGAAATTAATATATATCACTAATATTTTCTGAATTTTACAAAGAGTATTGAGCAATGATTAAATAACAGATTGGCTGACATTACTTGATAAGAATCTAATCCAAGCATTTGAACTATTCAATAACACCAGCAACATAATATCCTATGGAGTTTTATAGACCAAGGTCAGGCCAGATGTTTTAGTAGGCTATATTCAATTTCTCAACCTCTGGCTGTTAACTACAATGCACAACAACTGGCTGAAAAGGAAATAATTCAGGTAATCAATATAGTTTAGTAGAATTGATTTTTTTTTAAAGGACTTCATAAATGTTACATGGAGTTTACTTGCATCATATTTATACATAAACATCTCAAAATGTGTTGGAAGTGAAAGAAAAAACAGGAACAATGGCTTGGTACCTGGTACACAGAAAGCACTAACTAAATGTATAGGATATCTGAAGATCATTTTTGAGAAACTGTAGCTACGCTTTTGATACCCCATGTTTTATCAGTAGGTCCACCTAATTTGAGCTATAGCAAAGGGGAAAACTCCCTATTTATTGACAGCTTTCCATCTCAAATGTTTATCAAATATCTTTCTAATTTTCCTTCTCAGGTTCTTCTCAGAAGTTGTCTGCAGGAGTCTGCTCAGACTATATGCAAATGTAGCCTGAAAGGTTGGAAAGACAATTCTCTAAAATATTCTACAGACATACTTTGAAGATATTGCAGGTTCAGTTCCAGACCACCACAGTAAAACAAATATGGACATAAAGCAAGTCAAATGAGTTTTTTGGTTTCCCAGTCCATATGAAAATTAGGTTTACACTATACTGTAGCCTATTAAGATTGCAGTGACATGATGTCTAAAAAATAATGTACATACCTTAATTAAGAACACTTCATTTCTAAAAAATGCCAATCACCATTTGAGCTGAGCTCTCAATTAGTCATAGTCTTATTGCTGGTGGAGGCTCTTGTCTTGATGTTCATGGCTGCTGAATGATCAGGGTGGTGGCTGCTAAAGGTTGGGGTGGCTATGCCAGTTATTAAAAATAAGACAACCGTGAAGTTTCCTGCATTGATTGGTTTTCCATTCAAAAACAAATTTCTCTGTAGCATGCAATTCTGCTTAATAGCATTTCACCCACAGTAGAACTTCTTTCAAATTGGAGTAAATCCTCTCCAACCCTGTTGCTGTTTTATGAACTAATTTTATGTAATATTCTAAATTCTTTGTTATCATTTAAATAAGCTTCACAGTATCTTCACCAGAAGTAGATTCCATCTGGAGACCACTTTTCTTTGCTTATCTGTAAGAAACAACTCTTCATCTGTTAAATTTTGTCATGAGATTCCAGCAAATCAGTCACATCTTAGCCTTCACTTCTAATTCTAGTTCTCTTGCTATTTTCCACATCTGCAGTTACTTCCTCTGCAGAAGTCTGAATCCTTCAAAGTCATCCATGAGGGTTGGAATCAACCTCTTCCAAACCCTGGTTCATATTGATATTTTGACCTCTTTTAATGAATCATGAATGATCTTAATGTCATCTTGAGTGGAGAATCCTTTCCAAGATATTTTCAGCTTACTTTTTCCCAGATCCATTAGAAGAAAACTATCTAAGCTATAGACAGTTTTACAAAATGGATTTCTTAAATAATAAGACTTGAAAATCATAATAAGACTAGAAAATCAACAATACTTCTTGATCCATGGACTGCAGAATGGATGTCATGTTAGGAGGCATTGAAACACTTTCTTCAGTTTTCTTCATCATAGCTCTTGGGTGACCAAGTGTATTGTCAATGAGCAATAATATTTTGAAAGGAATCTCTTATTTTTTTTTAAGGGACCTATGATTTTCAGAATAGTCAATGAGCATTGGCTTTAGTTTTAAGTCACCAGTTGAAACAGCCCCTAACAAAAGAGTCAGCCTGTACTTTGAAGATTTGAATGCAGACATTAACTTCTCTTCTCTAGCTGGAAAAGTCCTAGTTGTCATCTTCTTCCAATAAAAGGCTGTTTCACTGAAAGTCTTTCTTTGGTGTAGTCACTCTCATTAATTACCCTAGCTAGATTTTCTGGATAACTTGCTGTAATTTCTACATCAGCACTTGCTGCTTGACCTTGCACTTTTACATTATGGTGCTGGCTTCTTTCCTTAAACCTCATGAACCAACCTCTGTTAGCTTCAAACTTTTCTTCTACAGGTTCTTTATCTCTCTAAAACTTCACAGAATTGAAGAGAGACCTTTTTCTGGATTAGGCTTTGGCTTTAAGGTAATGTTGTGGCTGGTTTGATCTTCTATCCAGACCACTGAAACTTTCTCTACATCATTAATAAGGCTATTTTGCTTTCTCATCATTCATTTGTTCACTGGGTAGCACTACTAATTTCCTTCAGGAAGTTTTCATTTGCATTCACAACTTGGCTAACTGCACAAAAGGCCTAGATTTGGCCTATCGGAGCTTTTTGACGTACTTTCCTTACTAAGCTCAATTATTTCTAGCTTTGATTTAAAGTGAGAGACATGTCGGGGCACCTGGGTGGCTCAGTGGGTTAGAGCCTCTGCCTTTGGTTCAGGTCGTGATCCCAGGGTCCTGGGATTGAGCCCCGCATCGGGCTCTCTGCTCAGCAGGGAGCCTGCTTCCTCCTCTCTCTCTGCCTGCTTCTCTGCCTGCTTGTGATCTCCGTCTGTCAAATAAATAAATAAAATCTTAAAAAAAAATAAAATGAGAGATATGTGATTCTTCCTTTCACATGGACATTTAGATACCATAACCTAGGGTTATTAATTGACCTAATTTCAATACTGTTGTATTCAGGGAATAGAGAAAAAACAAGTAAAGGAAGAGACATAGGGAATGAATGGCTGGTAAAGCAGAACACATAGAACATTTATTAATTTTGCCCTATGATATGGGTGTGGTTCATGGTGACCCTAAACAATCACTTTGGTAATAGCAAATACCATGGGTCACAGATCACAAATTATAATAATAATGAAGAAGTTTGAAATATTGTGAGAAGTACCAAAATGTGACACAGAGACATGAAATGAGCAAATGGTGTTGGAAAAATGACGCTGATAGACTTGTTCGACATTGTGCACATATGTGATAGGCAGTATGTTCCACAGCAGAACTCCAGAACTTTGAAACCTGATATTCACTGAAAACGCCTCAGTTATTTCAATACCTGCTCCTGCCAGCCTTGGCAACTACCATTGATCCTGTTTCTGTGAGTGCGACTATTATAGATACCTTGTGTAAGTGGAATCATATAGTATTTGTTTCCTCTCTGACTGGCTTATGGATGAACCTGGAGGACATTAGGCTAAAGAAACTGTTCTCTTGATGAATCTTTATTCCTGAAAAATTTCAGGTATAGAATATTGTTCATTGGAATTCACATCACTTCCCCCTGGTGGGCACAGATAAATTTCCTTTAATCTCTCTAAAGGACTGGGGGTGAGATAAACTATTTTACTAAGCATAATTCACATAATTCAAAGTAGTGGAATTTCCTTTTTTTTTTTTTTTTTTTTTTTTTTTTAACAGAGAGAGATCACAGGTAGGCAGAGAAGCAGGCAGAGAGAGAGAGGGAAGCAGGCTCCCTGCTGAGCAGAGAGCCCAATGCAGGACTTGATCCCAGGACCCTGAGATCATGACCTGAGCCGAAGGCAGCGGCTTAACCCACTGAGCCACCCAGGCGCCCTCCTTTTTTTTTTTTAAGAAAATATTTTATTTATTTGAGAGAAAGAGAGAACAAGGATATGGGTGGGGGGAGGAACAGAATGGGGGTCAGAGAAGGAAGTGGGGGAGGGAGAAGAACAAGCAGACCCTGCACTAAGCCTGGAGCCTGAGGCAGGGCTCAATCCCGGGACTCTGAGATCATGACTTCAGCCAAAACCAAGAGTCAGCTGCTCAACTAACTGACCCACCTATGTGTCCCCAAAGTGGTAGAATTATTTATGGGATGAAAATAAATAACTTTTATATATATTGTCCATATGTAATATTCATTAAATTCTACAAGACAGTCACTAAGTCACAGTTGGGTGAAAAAGCATGAGTATTTGAATATTTGCTTAATTCTTTACTTTGTAAGTTTTAATCTTCTACATTGGCAATATCTCTTGTATAAAATAAAGCTAATATCCAACTCATAAAAATGATTGGATGATATAAGGAAACTGCCTTGAAATAACGGCTGCAAAAATAAATGATGCTCTTTAAATTTTTATTTTTGTTTAATAACTAACTTAATAAAATTTTATTTTTTTATTCGACAATATTAATCAACCACTTTCTACAATGCTAAGTATAATATGACATCAAGATAGCTAAAATTCTTAATATATTTAATGAAACATACTCTTTGGTATTATTAAATTATTTCCAATTCATATTTTGCTTGGCTTTATCCAACAGAAAATACTACTGTACTGAAATTTGTATGTAGGTGAAATAAAGCCAGAAAACTAAGATAAAGATGAATTTGCTAGAATGAGCAATAAACTACATAGAATTTATGCAAGGTAGCTCCAGATGACATTCTTTTTGAACAAAAAAATGGCAAATATTCATGATTTGTTCCATGTTACATTCTAGACTTGCTAATATAGAGAATTTGGATATGTAATTTGTCACACATTGATTATATTCCTTGTTTTGGCATTTTATAAATGGAAATCTGTTAAGTTGAAAGAATAGTTGAATATAATTTTGATAATGGATTGATATTTTACACCAAGATTTGATTGACACTAGCTTAATAATTAGACACCTACATGCAAGTACTACATTAGGAATTGTGGAAGATATTTTTAAAAAAATATCTAAGGCATTCTTCAACACTGAAATCAGCAAAAATCAAGGATGAAGGGAAAGATACCAGGTTTGCAAGACCATGAGGCAATTATAATCACGTATGTATTAAATGTAGTTTTTGCTTCTACCAATTTTTCTTTTGTTTTGTGTTCCTAGAGATATGATTTGCTAAGGCCAGTATGCAAGGTTATTATAAATAGGGAAGTTTATCAGTGTCTCATTTTCTGGGGCAGGAAAGCTACATATTACAGGTAAAATATCTATAAGTTTCTGTGCCTAATTCCAATATGGGGGTGGGGCTCCCCACACCAAGAAGCATTTTTCCTTCCTGGAGATAGCAACAGATTCCACAGGTTAAGGGTTCAGTCCTATGAAAGTATCTGCCCCCTTTCAGCTGTTAGTTGCAAGCCTAGGTTGTCTCCTCTCCTGACCCTCTGACCAACTGGTTATAGATTGGAGGTTCCATTATTCCCCAGCTTAAATTGGATTTCTTTGCTAGAGTGGCTCACGAGCTCATAGGAACATTCCACATACTTGATTACCAATTTATTATAAAAGTATGTAAGTCAGGAGTAGCCAGGTGGAAGAGATGTTTAAGGGCAAGGTATTGGTAAAGGGTCCAGAGCTTCCATGCTTTTTCCAGGTGTGCTATCTCCCAGCACCTCCACATGTTTACAGACTCAGAAGCAATACAAATTCAGTTCTTTTGAGTTCTTATGGAAACTTCAATACAAAGGAATGATTGATTGAATCATTGGCCTTGGTGACTGATTGAACTCAATCTCCACCCTTTCTCCTCCCCAAAGGTCAGAGGGGTGGAACTGAAAGTTAGGAACTTTTAATCACATTGTTGGTTCTCCTGGGCAACCAACTTCCCATCCCTAGGTGCAGTCCAAAAGTCATCTCTTATTAACATAACAAAAGAAATCTTAATTGGCTCTCTTCCCTTAGGAAATTCCAAGGGTTTGAGGAGCTCTCTGACAGGAAGGGGATGAAGAACAAATACAGTTGACCTTTGAACAATGCCGAGGTTAGGGGTGCCAATCCCCAAGCAGTCAAAAACCTAGGTATAATTTTTGACTTCCCCAAAACTTAACTCCTAATAATCTAATGTTGACTGGAAGCCTTACAGATAACATAAACAGTTGATTAACATGTACTTGTATATCTGTTATATGCTGTATTCTTGCAATAAAGGTAGAGAAAAAAGAACTCCACTAAGAAAATTTTAAGGAGGAGAAAACACATGTACAGTACCATAATGAATAATAAAAAAAAAAAATCCAGAAAAGTGGATCCATGACTCTTGAATCCATGCTGTTCTAGGGTTAATTATATATATTTTTAATTTTAAATCACACTATCACAGATCACTTTTTCAGAAAGCTCAGAGAGGCTGGAGACAGTGGTGTTATTTTGGAAGCTACAGAAATTACTGTTAGAGAGGATGGCCTTAATTCTCACTCGATGTTGCATCAATACCTTCCATGAAACATGGGCACTGTTTACACCAGTGCACAGCAACAAAACACAACAAAAAAATGCTGGGAGCTTGTGTCAACAACATCTTTCAAGCTTCTATTTTAAGCAAGTTGGATTCATGACAGTCATTTGTTTAGAATAGTTCTGTAATTGGCAACCAAATGATCAGTTTGAGTTGAGTTTAATTTCAGTGGCTGGACTATGAACTATGACATTTCTTAAGGTAGTTTGGTACTCCTTGTCCCCTCCCTGCAGGTTGACTGTATCTGTACAATCATATATTAATAAATTAATTTTTCCTTTTGCTATTTTTTCACTTTGACATCATCAATTTCTAATTTCTAACACATATTTAAAAAGAAAATAAACATGGAGACTGAAATAAGAAAAACATGACCAACTAATTAACTTTATTCCTTGTTATCAAGCCCCATATAGTAAGGTCTGCTGGAGTCAATGGCTGTTCATACCACACTTCAGCCAGATCTACCGCTCATCGGCCTGCTGGACAAGGAAAAAGCACTGCATCTGGGCTAAGGCAGAAAGCTGCATTATCTATGTGACTTATTTTTTCTCAGGCACCTCTCAGCTTTGCTGTTTGTTCTGTATCTTACACTCCAAAACAATGTCTCTGAGTTGGCCATGAAGACACCACTGCCACCACAAGAGGACAAAAGTCCCACAGCTTTCGCTATGAACCCAGGGTCACTGGACAGCCTCTGGGCAGTACTTCCAGAATCATGTGAGAGTTCCATCAAGACTCTGCTTCTGCTGCCACTGCTCTTACCAGATTCAGGTCTGCAAACCCTTGCTTTTCTTGTTTCTATTTTGAAGTCTACACTGAGAGCATCTGATTGACTGCTGATTCCATGCATCCATACCTAAGCTGCATGGGAGCTTACAAAAATATCGGCATTTTCAACTTTCAATTATGGGAGATGTTTTGTCATACCAGGTGGAGGATTCCCCAGACACAACAATGCAGCCCGAGGTGATCAAAAACCACCACTGCATCTCTTACAATGCAATGGAAAAAATACTGTAGTGGAAGTCAACAGACTTACTCTTCACACCTGGTGGTCAGTTTTTCACTATGCCTAGTTAATTTTATTACTTTGGGCCTTGTTTTTCCTATTATAAAATGGGGTTGAAGAGCATAATCTTCTAATTTCATATCTAGTGTTGATCCTACTTTGATCAAATAGTTGTATACTCTTGCTACCAGTTTTCATGATTCTTGAAAAAGATCTCACCTGTCCATGAATCCCCCTTTCCTGTTATTTCCTGTTATCCATTTTTGCCATGGATAAAAAAATTTGTCAGGCTATTGATCTTACCACATTGAGAAACAGAATAGAATTCTTTTTATTTGAAATATTTATTTAAATTATTTTATTTCATAGATAGTCACAATATCCAAAAAGAAACATTACTTTGAATGAGTTATCAAAATTTAAGGAGAAACAAAATTCATTATTTTGTATAAAAATATTTATGATTCTTTCCCCCTCCATTCTAGTTCTCTCCTTTTAAAGGTTTTTTTTTTGTTTTTTTTTTTGTTTTTTTAAATTTGACAGACAGAGATCACAAGTAGGCAGAGAGGCAGGCAGAGAGAGAGGGGGAAGCAGGCTCCCAGTTGAGCAGAGAGCCCAGTGCAGGGCTCGATCCCAGGACCCTGGGACCATGACCTGAGCCAAAGGCAGAGGCTTTAACCCACTGAGCCACCCAGGCACCCCGTAGCTCTCTCCTTTTAGAAAGACTTTATTTATTTATTTATTCAAGAGAGAGGGAGGGAGAGATTGAAAGAGAGAGAGAAAGCGAGTGTGCATGCACATGCATGAGCAGGGGGAGGGGCAGAGAGAGAGGGAGAAGCAGGCTCCCCGCTGAGCACGGAGCTCAGTGCAGGCTGGATCTCAGGACCATGAGATCATAACTTGAGCCAAAGTCAGATGCTTAGCTGACTGAGCTACCCAGATGCCCCCACTCTATCTTACGTGTCTAACAGTGTGGTGAGGTTAGTTGGGATTTAATTTTAAAAATTGCTTTATCTCTTCTCTCCTATTGTCTTATTTGGGGTCAAGGACTGGAAATACATGGAATCCAAGGCAATGATGGTATGGAACATTTAGTGCTATTCATTGTGTGTCCTAAAACTAACAATAGTGATTTTCCTGGACTGTCTACTGTGTTTTCACACATGAATCAGGAGGAGATATAGAGGACTTCAGGATTTACGATGCTGGCCATCTTTCTTTTGTCTTCCTCAATGAGGTTTATGAAACAGATTTGCTCTGTGGTCTCAAACCAATATTTTACCTATGAGAAATTAGGTCTTTGTATTAGGAACAGATTAAATTCAGGGTGTCTAATTAATGATAATCTAGTTTTGGTGATAATAGAAGATTTGTTCCTAGGGCTAAGACAAATTCACATTAAAATAGGCATAGCCAAAGTGTGTAAATTTTTGGCTTTCAGAATGGTAGTACCAGACAGATCTGATTGGTACAAAACTGGTTGCCTAGATTCTATCCCTTGTGATTTTAATTTTGTTTCATTTCAGTATCTTCTCGCTCCTCATCAGTATCTTCACTACCTTACAGGAACAAAGAGGCAACTTTGTCAGGATCAACTTTAAGCTTCAGTGTGGCACTTCTTTGAGAACCAACCCCACAATGTGCTCTCAAATAAGGTCTTGTTTGTTTTTTTGTGAGTTTCGGGGATTGGATGAGGAGAAGGTGAGAAAGAAGATAAATGTAGAAAAATGAAAACTGTAGCCATGGTAATTCTCTTGGCTCGAACATCCAGAGAAGCATTTTTCCCCCCTGTCGTGATCTGTGCTCACTCAGGACCCCCCAATGGATATTAGGTAGTAAATATTAAGATTTTAGCTGTATCATATGAATTAACCACAGGAAGTGAGCAGAATTAGTTAACAAAGATGAAGGGAAACTCAGACACATATTACATGGAAGACTTTCTATCAGCTGAAGGAAAAACTTAAGTGTATCACCAAAAACAAAGGCTCATCTTCATGGAAGCAGCCCAATCTGGGAGTCAGGTTTAATAAGAGTTAAGAAGGAAAACTACAGTTGGGAAATAAACTTCACAACTTTGTGAGTGAAAAACTACTGCTAAAGTTTTGGAAATTGGGAAAAAACTCAGTGAGGTACAGAAGCATCTTTACACACAGGATTTGATGCAGCAATTGAATGACGACCCATGTGAAACAACAACAAAATAGATCAATGGCCAGGTATATTTGTCCTTTAGGTAAAGGAGAACAGGACTGAGGTAAAAGCTATGTTGAAGTCTACAAATAGGACCCATTTAAAGAGGTTGGAAGACTCTCAAAGGGAGAACAGTCAAGCTTTTCTAATATAAGGATATGGCTTGCATAGAAGAATATTTGCCATTAAATTACAACAGTTACCCAAGACCTAAAATACTCAAATTTGAGAAAATAAAAGATTTTTTGGGAAAAGCACAATTGACCCGTGTTGATCCACAGAGGATGTGGACAACTGTCTTGGGAAATACAGCCAACAACTGAAGGTTGTAATGCAAATTTCCTTTAAATATCTGTTCAAGGGGATTCTCCAGATTGGCAGATATATGGAAAGAAGATTAACTTGAAAGAGAAAGAGAGAAAGAGAGGAAGGAAGGCAGGAAGGAAGGAAGGAAAAGAAAAGAAAGAAAGAGCAATGCAGATCTCAAGTTTGTAATGTCTTTGCTCCTGACACCAAAATCCCCGGTGCTGAGCACTGGAAGTCCCCATGTGGCTCTGAAAGTCACTTTAGGAGCACAAGCATAGGTTTTAATGATTCAAAGTTAAACCCCTTATATAATTCATTTATTCTATCATGCTGGTTACCTTCCATCAAGAGCCAAAGAAAGTAACCAAAGATGGGTGAAAAACTGGAGGAAACTGAAAGGAAGGGACTCAAAAGCTCAAAGAAGAGTTGACGTCATCGCTCTCTTTCCAAACTGTCATAATGCCAAGTTCAGGTTAAGGGTGAGAAGGAGGGCAGAATAACACAAAAACTTGGCTTTAATTTACCTTGTCAGAAACACAAATAACTTATTAAGAAGGTAACAGTGGGGCAGAGGTAAGGGGAGAGCCATGCCATGTAGGTGTTGGTAAGAAGAAATAAGGGAATATTTCCTAATAATTCATTATACATGGGTAAAATTTTAATTAAGCAGAATTATTAGAAACTTTTTACTGGATTTACATTTTTATTAAATGTGGCTTTAGTAACCTGCAGGAATATTTTGCATATATTGGCATGGATTTTTTTGGTAGGATTTCAAAAGTACTGTATGTGGCTTTTCATTAGCTAAAGGCTTTTAAAGTTTCAAGTTATATTTGAAAACAAAGTAGTATTTAAGGGAATTATTGACTTTTTAAACTGATACTTGGACAAAATGGAATTCTGAACTTCAGAAAAATTTGTGAAGTGAAGACAAGGTGAACATACCTAACAGTGAAAGATTTAAAGAAGTGCAAAGGAATCTAATGAATTTTGAGGTAAAATTGAGCAAACCTGTGACACATCTTTCCAAAGCCCCACCTTACCTTATACCTATAGACAGATCAGACTGATCAGGGAGAGTTCTTACTTTACTGTCTCAATATTCCCCAAACCCCTTTCATTTTTACTCCCAATCATTCCTTCATATCCTCTATACCAATATCAGACTTTTATTCAATATACCATTATTCAGTGATTTCTACAAGCCAGTCATTATCCCAGATACTGCATAATTTCCTGGACAAGCTTGCACAGCCTAGAAGTAGAGTCTAATGAAATAAAGCTGACTCATAATAACGGAAATATTATTTCACCAAGATAAAACTGGTATCTTCTTGCGAAGTAGATGGTAAAAATAAACCCTATTAAAAAAAAAAAAACAACCTAGATGCAGACAAGTTGGGGAATAATAAATGGCATAAGAATGGGTAGTGTCTGAAGATTCTACTGGTTCTTTTTCATTTCTCATCTTCACCTACCATTCTGAGGTATTTTATTTATTGACCAAGCCCTTCTGTGACACGCACTTTTCCTTGGACCTTTTCCTGAACCTTTTCTCAGAAGGAACACTCTTCAAGTTTTTCTTTGAATTCATTTTCACCACTCATTTCCATAACCCTTTAAATACATCCATTTCTCCAAATTCTCTTCTCTCCCATTATCTCATTCAGAATTAGGATAAAACTAAAACTCCTGTAATTATCATCAATTTTATTTTACTAGCATCTCAAACGAAATATGTTAAATGAAATATTAAATTCCTCATTTTCCCAGCCAAACCAACTCTTTCTATCTCCATTCTTCTATTTATCCATGCTCAACTTGAAAGCCTTATTTAACTTTTTGCTGTTTGGCTCTCCACTATAAATTAGCTCAATTTTCACATGACTAGGTATTTTTAGGTTTCTTAAATACTTCTCAGCTCCAAACTCCAATGCTGTGCAATCTTATTTGGCCTTTATTGTTTCCATATTTTAGGGCTGGTTTCCCAACATCAATTTCTCCTGGTGACCACCAACTTCCTTTGCAATTCATTGTGTTTGGACTTTTAGAGTACTTTTCTTGAAGCCTACCTCCCGTCGCTTCACTGCCCCAAACAAACACTATCAGACTTCAGATGGTTCCTTACCTTCTAAATTAGAATTTGGAATGTATTTTTTGATTAAAGAAAATTGGTGAGGCATAGTTGAAACGATGAAATTGATACTATATTTCTGGGCACATAGATTAAAGAGACTATCAAGGTCTCCAAAAAGCAAACTACCATTACTGTGATTTCCATAGAGAAATGTTTTCTAAACTTCAAAAAAAATTTACGGTAAACTTTTTAACACAACATATTCACAACCTGGATTCCTAACATGCAGCTGAGATACATAAAAGAAGAATTATTTTATGCAGTGGAGTCTTTATTTTAAAAATATTTAAATATTTAAATATGAAGGATTTTATGTGATTTCAAAAATACTGTTTCTGTCAAGTTTTTCAAATGTGCATTGTTAAGTGTAATATCCCTACCTCACTTTCAGTTTTGTCAGGTTCTAAGTATCTAGCTTAAATATAATTTTTTGAATTTCTGCATCTTAGCTTATATTTAGAAATAGCGCTTTGCCTACAAAAATAGGCTAAAAAGGCAATTGTACCTTTTAAACATTTAAAAAGTATGCTCTGACTTTTGTCTAAAATTGTGACAAAAGTCAGAATTAATTACCTTTTGGTACAAAGCTCATACCACCTACACATCTGTTATTTTTAATTTTTTGTTTGTTTTCTTTGAGAATATCAAAAATATCAGGCATTTTTGCGAATAATTTTCCAGATGTTGTCCCACTAGTTATCGGCATAAATGCGTTTGCAGGAAAGTTTAATTGGTGCTGTTAATTCAACTCAGGGTCCTGTTTATTTTCCTAATTGCTGCCAGACATGGAATGGGTGGTTAATATATTAGAAACCTCCTGTTTTCCTGAACCTTTGCCTTACCCACTGGCAATTTTGTTAGGGAGAAAAATCTGCTTTTCATTTACTTTCCCTACCTTGAAAGCACTCGCGTAAGCCCTGGTAACATTATTTCTGAAGATAGTACTTGAAAAACTTTCCCCTGTTGCATCTGTCTGTATGACAATACAACTTCATCCCATTTGTCACAAATGTGTGACGACTATTATTACTGTACGTTATTATACACCAGCATTATTCTCATGACAAGAAAAGCACTTGTAAGCTTAATAATTTTATATAATGTGAGATACTCACTATAAGCGACGTACCCTGATAACAAGAGATGTAGTGTTGTTGCGGGCAGGGGAGTCAACTGTGTGGAGGGACAGAAACAGGGCGGGAGGAGCACCGTTGTACAGAAACCACGTGACGCCCTCGTGGTTGGAGGAGATTCTGGAGGTCAGAGTGGCCATCCAAAATGTTCCATCTTCTAAAATGTAGCAATAAAGTTTTTGTTCCATGTTTTACTCTATAACTATCTGAGAAATTATGTAAGAAAAAACAATTTGGATAGCTTTTTTTTTTTTTCACATACTATTTCTCTTCATTTCAATGTTTTTTAAAAATAGTTTAGTTTTCCTTTCTCTCTGCCTCTCACCCACTTCTGGTAGATAAATATTTTTGCCAAATATTTAAAAGTAATATACCAACAATGTTTTATATCAGATGCTCAATATCTCCCATTGTTATCTTTACCTACAAGGTTACCTGCTTTATGTCTACCCAATTAAATTGCATTAATAAGTATGGTGTTTCCTCAGATTTCAGAAAGCTCGTTTCTCATTAGAGGGATTTTAATAAATGATTCACATCACATTTGCTTTTTGTTGATTTATTGCAAATTTGTTCTCTGGTCCTTTCTTATTTTCTGCCATACCTTTAATGTGAATTGATAATTCACCCCATCCCCACCCTCAGCCTCATTCTTCACCCAGTTCCCTTTCTTCTGGGACTGTGACAATATGGCTCCTCTCTTACTTCTCATCGCAGTTCCACAGAAAGTTCTCCATTTACTATTGCTAAAAATCCCACAAACCAACCTTCCTTTATGATATTTCTAGCTCCGTGATCTTGGGAAAGTCACTTTACTTTATGGCACTTGCGTTTTTTATTTGTAAAAATGGTTTGTACTTGACATCTAGAAAGACCAATCTTTATCCTCCATTACCTGCCTTGTTTTTTTATACACTAATTCTCTGAGGCTAAAATAATGATACTGACTTCAGTCAGAAATGTTGTCACTTTCAGTAATTCCAATAGTTAAATATGTAAAACTAATTTAATCAGTGAGTACTTAAATTAATATAGTGAGGATTTATAATCAGCATTTCTTTTAAAATATTTCTATTTGATATTTTTCCTAGTAAACATTCTTCATAAACATTTCTAGCTGATGGAAATGAATAATTCCTACTTTCCTAAGTTTCCTTGCCTCTCTTCTTAGTTCTAAACTCTTGGTAGAATTCTACCCTTATTTCAGAAAATCATTTTTTACAGGCCTCCTGTTTTTAGTCATTGTGCTAATTAGATTTTCAGAGCCCTGTATTATTGTGTTATGATTTCATAAAAATATACAATCTTTCTCTTAAACACACACGCATATTATACAAGTGTTACAGAGACATATTCAGGTTGTGCTTTTATTTTTGCAACAGTAACAATCTTAATATAAAATAAATCACTTCCTTTCCCCTGCATATGTCAGTGCTTACCACTTGAGTCATTTTCTTCACACCCTTTCACTGTAGAAACAGATGTTCTATGCCAACTGGAAGAAAAACTGCTAGCAGGCATTTGCAGACCACCTGCCTACCTGCGCAGGCTCTCGCACTCCCCTGGCTGGTTTCTCCACCTTTGTGATTCACTTAGCCTTGTTTCTTGTTCAGCTCTGTAAGAATTTCCAACAGCCAAAAACAATTGACTTTGTGCAGAGGAATTAAAGAGGGAAGAGATGGATTATGTCACAGGATAACAAGCCATGGGGACCCTTCTCCATTAAACACTTAGTCTGAAGACTTAAATACATTGAATGTCAGGAGAGTTCTGGAAGGTTAAATACATATTTACAGATGCAACTGGAAAATATTGCAAAGGCACAGGCTATCTCTGAAAACACTTTGTGAAGTTTGTCTCTGACGCATGCCCGGCTAACCTAAGAGATAGAATCTAGAAAGAGAGCTCATGTCTATAGCATCCACAACGTGGACATGCTACACAGCTCCTCCCTGGCGACAGGAAGTTTGAATATGATCCGGTCTTCCCTCCCCTCTCACCTTCCTTTAGTCATCTCTATTGCCATTACGACATCGTTCCAGTTTCCAAAGCACAAATCCTTAGTGATACTTAAATTCTTTCTCCTCTGTTTTCCATGTCCAGTTTGCCACCACATTCTTTTTGAAATCACTTTCACATTCTTTCTTACATGCATTGCTTTCCAGGAATATGGCTGGAATATGGCTACTAATTTTCTGATTAGCAGTCCTCTGGTTGTATCCCTATTAGATATATATGGTACATGGATGCCACGGACCTCTCAAAGTTCAGTGCTGATATCATCTTACCATTTGAGAATTACAATAGTACAAACCCGAGAGTCTGGGTGCTTAAGTTCTGACTCCACTACATGTAACTCCATTGCAAGTTACCTAAGTTCTCTGTGCCTCAGCTTTTCCAACTGCAAAACAGGAAAAGTAATGGTGTCTTTCATAGAGTCTGTTAGGGTGAACTACATTGTTATATTTAGAATATTTAGCATGGTGCCTACCCACACTGAATAGCAGATAAGTCTTTTCTGATATTGTTTAAAAACTAGCAATGCGTTCCCATTGGTTCCAGGACACCTTCCCGGAAGAGCCAAGATTCTCTGAGATCTGTTCAGATATTGTGCTCCAATGTAGAGAGTCTGGATGAGAGGAGATGCTGACTAAAGGCTAACTGCCTTGTAAGATGCCTTTTTAAGTGGTGGGCTGGACAGCTGATGGAAAGGTACAATGCTAATAAATCTTTGGAAGAGAAGGAAAAGCTTGCTTGCTAGTTTTTGTTTTCCTCTCATTATCTGCATAGTAGTGGTTTATTACGGATTTCATTAGGAACTCTGTACTTATCATAATTTCACTGAAACATGTTTCCAGTGCTTACATCACAGTTATTTCAACCATTCAGTTGTCTCTCTCTCCCATTATGCTGTACAGCCTTACAGGGCCTGCAACCCTACTGGGTAGCATGACACACAGCCTAGGATAAGTGTGCTGAGAAAGGCATTACTAAATATTGGAGGAAGTAGCCGTTTAGGTCACTTTGCTAATCACTTTTTACTTGCCTCTTCTGTCAGAGTGGCCTCATGTATATTTATTTGCGAGATACAACGGAGTTGATTGTGAAAGGTAGTGAGTAAAGGCCTTTTTTTTTTTTTAATTTCTTCTCCCTCAGCAGGCGTTAAAGCAAGATTTGGGAGTGGGGATAGCATAATGACTGTAATTTAAGCTACTGCAGTGGTCCTTACGAAGTGTCTGTACATTTAACACTCCATATGGTAATTATAACTTCCCCAGAGTGAGTCAGGGTTGTTGATGCTTTCATACATCTAGCAGCTGCAGCGGAGCAGACACCCTCCGTATTAGCACTTCCTCCTAAGACCATGAATGTGCTTAAAAGATTTCTGCAAATTTCTCTTGAATTCAAGTTGTTTGTTAAAAGTGATAGTTTTATGAGCCTGCCACATGGAAAAAGGTCCTTCTTTCTCAGATTTTCCATTTGTGATACAAACCCATGTGTAGTACCATTTTTAGAGAGGCATTAAAGCTGATATAATATAACCCCCAGCTGAGTTTGATAAAAGGAGAGCTTAATTTCCAGGTAAAGTATGGTTATAGGAAATGACAGCTAAGGAAGTTATGAGTAAGACTTGGAAAAATAAAATACACACTAACAGGTTGATAACTTATTTCCTGCATTGGATCTTCTGACTGTACAGAGAAAATCCTGCCATAACAAATGCTAGTCATCTGAGTGCTTTCTTTAACATAATACATAGACCGTTTTGAAACTACATTGAAATATGTGGAATTACCTGTTTTTAAATATCTTTTATTAAAAATATTAAATGTCTTGAGGTGAACATTTGTAATAGTGATACATATATGTATCATCACTGGTAGGATTTAACGCTGCTATCTTTGGTGAATTATTTTATATCTCAAGCTCAGTTTTATCAGCCATAAAATGAGAATCATGGCTTTTCAGACAAGAAAACTTGGAAAAAGAGGTAGTTGTGTATATCAGAAAACAAAAATTCCCTTCAGGAGAAAAAGAAGATGTGGTCACAAAATTTTAACTCTGAGTATGCTTCAGTAAATAGGCAATTAAATAATTTAGAAAATATTCTCCAAGTTTTTCTTTCTTAATCTCCTTCTTCTCTCCCCTTTTCCTGCTCCTTCTCCTCCTCCTTTCCTTCCTTTATTTATTTTAGCTAGAAAGGATCTAAAATAATTAACAGAATGGTTTTCCCTTATTTTAGAGTTGAAAAACCGAGAAGCATAGAGGTTAAGTGAAATTTCTGTAGTCATTTGTCAACAAATGATAAAATTGGGATTTTAAGGCAGTTTTCCTGACTTCTTTTCAAGACCTGGGGTTTACATTATAGGACACTGCAGATGGAAGAGACGAGTTCTCTGAGAAATTAGTGAGACAATGGTCAGAAAAAAAAAAATAATGAAGGCAATGAGTATAAATTGTCAAACTGAATTATATACTTTATTATTTCCTTTCTATAAAAATGATATTCTAAGATGAATAAACTAGTTGTCAGTTGACCTATTCTTTCATGCTTTTGTACTTTCAAAATATATGAAAATTATCCAAATATCTTTGTGGACTGCTAGAGCAAATATGATACATTCTGATTGAAGTAAGCATAACATTTTGTCAGATTCTGGATGTACGTCCTACTCTGTATTATCACACACAATTTTGGAAAGTCAAAAGATGTGTCCTGTTCATTCTAAGCATTGATGAAAAAGATAAATGGAATGATCTTCTCAGCATTGATAGTCTGAACTGATAGTAAAGAAAGAAGGTGAATGAAAGAATTATCTTTAAGGGTATAGAGTTTTTGAGAAACCACTTTAAGTCAAGAGATAAGTTGCTGGAACGTTCTCTAGTTTTTATTAATAGGAGAGCTTGCTGCCTTCACAGCGTCAGTCACCATCCTGGGTGCTGATGTGGCTTTGTTATCATTTCTTTCCCTTGCCTTCTTCTCAGTCCTGACACTTTACTACCGAGTCTAGGCTTTCCACAGCCTCACCAAGGAGCACATAAAAACTCTGACTGAAGATTGTTCTCTCTGATTGAAGGATTGTTTAGAAATTGAGATAATTTTTGTTAAATCTATTCTTCTATTTGCTTTGACTTTGGGTTGTTTTTTTTTTTTTTTTTTTTTAATTCTTTGTTTGCTTTGCCGAAACCACCTTCTCGTCCTAACTTTTGGTTTCCATATACATCTACTTCTTCATATTCTGCCTGGCTTCGGACCCTTACGTTTCCCAGACCTGCTAGCTGTATGTGTTTATCCATATCTAGTTTGGACTCAGATTTGTTCTGAATAACTCTTCTTGCCTGCCTTGACTAAGCTTCTCCAATTCTTGACCTAAATGCAAATTTACCAAAGTATAATATTACTTGGTTGCCCTTTTCCTTTTTATGCCTGATTATAGAAAGAGCTCTTGAAATAGTTGACTTTGGAATCTTTATGTGAACTTAAGTCCTCTCATATCCATTCAGGAATCTTGGTTAGGAAGGAAATGAGATTCTGTAGCTGGAAGAAAGATGCCTTTTCTACTTCTTGTACAGCTAGACCAGGATGGTTTTCCATCAGCTCACTTAATCAGGTCCTCCCAAGTATTTATAACATTCTTAGCCTTGGTTAGATCTTAGAATGAACAAAGAAATTTCAGAATTTGGTTTGTCAGTAGATGTCAAAGAAGATAGAATTGTTCAATGCACGCGAGTGTGTGTACAGGGAAAGGAAAGAAGAGAGAGATTAGAACAGATAGAGAAAAGAGAAAAGATGGTCCAAATATCATTACAAACAGGCTAAAGAACTTCTATAAATAGAGACTAAATTTTAATTTGTTTACTTTCTTAACTGAAGAATGGAATAATATTAACAACTAATGTCTATTGGACTTTTACTTTGTGCCCAGTTATTGTGCTAATGTAACACACCTTATCTCATTAACTACTCATTCCAATTATTTGAGGTGGCGCTATCATTTTATAAGTATGTGACCAAGATCATCTAAGCAGTAAGAGGCACAACTCAGCCTAATTCGCATTCTTCTCCCATTATTTTCTTCATATTCTTCTGTAAATTCCTTGCAGCTCTCCTGCCTTTAGTGTATGTTCTACACACAAACAATAACAACTACTAGTAACAGTGGTGCTTGTTAGCTAATTTTAGCTAAGACTAATGAAAAAGGTTGAGTTCTCTAATTGCATGGATTCTAATGCAGAGATAAAGAATTGCTTTCAGAGGTAAAGAAAGAAAAAGGATCTCAGCAGGCAGAAATTGGATTCAGACCCTTTAAACCAGAGATGTCCAAGAAAGTGTAAATTTCTCTGGAATTCTTAGAAAACTTGTTGAGTGTTTGAGAATTTCCTTAAGACATGGATCCTTACATTAAGAGGACATTGTAAACTCAGCTGATACTGGAGTTACATTTGGAATTGCACAACCTGACTTTAGGAAACTTATGCTTATCCTTACCAATAATCTATTTAATAATCTTTTCTGTATTTATTATCTGGAAGTTTCATATCAAAATTTCCTGGGTTATAGTTTGAGACATAATATCATTACTCTTTTCTACACGTGATAAGTTTATATCTCCAGTTTTGGGAAAGGTGACCATATTCCCAGTTTGCTCAAGATAGTCTTGGTTTATGCTTCTTATCCTAGAAAAATTATTAAGAGTCCTAGTTTGTATACTCAATTATATGATCATCCTATCTTTTAGTGCCATGTCTATTTCTTATTATCTCTGAAGGATTCCTACCAGCAGTTTATCAATCTCACCTTCAAATTTTCTAAGGCCACAATGATGCAATCTAATTAGATAAAAGATATGAACTCATTATTCTTAATGCAACTTCTCAGAAATATGACTGTTATGTATCTATAGTTGACTATAAGGCAGATGCGACAATCTGTCACCTACAGTTCACTACTAAAGAAAATAATACAGACTAATGGA
Organism: Lutra lutra; assembly: GCF_902655055.1. Classification (NCBI taxonomy): domain Eukaryota; kingdom Metazoa; phylum Chordata; class Mammalia; order Carnivora; family Mustelidae; genus Lutra; species Lutra lutra. Next base: position 173,454,409 of record NC_062280.1, read on the forward strand.
TAAAGTATGGACATTAGATCAATGATGCCTGGGACTGATTCTCAGTTTTGGCAATTACTGTGTGATTTTCAGAACTTACTTTTTAAAAAAAGATTTATTTATTTATTTATTTTAGCGAGCAAGAGAACAGGTAGAAGGGGCAGAGGGAGAGGGAGAGAGAATCAGAAACAGACTCTGTGCCAAGCACAGAGCCTGATGCCGGGCTCCATCCCACGACCCTGAGATCATGATCTGAGCTGACACCACGAGTTGGTCACTCAACTGACTGCACCATCCAGACACCCCAGAATGTACTTTTGAACGACTGTTCTTTGTCTATTTCCTTATCTTTAAACTATGAATACTCTCATAAATGAGCTTCATAAGGTTGCTGTAAAGGTTAAATTCAGCACTATATAAAATGATGAGCGTTACACATGCATAAAGTAAGAACAGGCTTTGACAAGTGGTCACTTGATTGCTGTTACATTCTTTCAAGAGATGCTCTTCAACCCCTGTCAGGTAATAGGTGAGTGATGCCTGGTTCAAGAAGAAAATGAACTCTGGGATTTAAATAAACAATTATTCACAATTTTTTAAGGCACTAAAATAAATTTTTAATCTAAAAAAGTAAGCTTTATCATTGCAGTAAATAATAAGTGACACATTTGAAAATTTCAGAAATTGAAATAAACACTTTAAATATATTCACAAATAAATATTGAACTTTTTGCCCATAGTTTGATATTTATTGAAAAGCAGTTTTTCTTTTTTAAAACAAATCTGCTTTGAAAGAGAATCAGAATTTTGAAAAAAAAATTATCAATTTGTAAATCCCTGCCTCTCATTTGATTCTCAAATTTTCAGATAAATTAAGGAATCTTTATTTCTGTTAGGTTTCCCTTCTTTTTAAAAAACAAGTTTATTGAAGGATAATTTACAAACCACGAATTCATCCACTTAATTATACAATAATGATTTTTAGTAAATTTACCAAAGTATGCAATCCTCACCATATCCAGTTTGAGAACATTTTCATCACCCCAATAAGATCCCTCAACTCCTTTTACTGTTAATCCCCACTCTCACCCCAACCCCAGTGAAAAATATTGGTTTTTAAATAAGCAATTATATTGAAAGATTTTCCTCATTCCAAGGCCACTCTCAATCCGGAAAAGCATTGGAAAGAGAGGCTATGACTCTTTCAACAGAAAATGAATTGAAGTGAGAGCAGACTCATGTCTACATGAGACAGCAGAGAATGGGAAGGAAACGTGGGCAGGGGAGGTCAGGATGGCACCATTTGATTGAAACTCAACAGAGTCCTGTATCTACTAGGGTAGCATAGACATAAAGACTTTCAGTAGAAGTCCATGCCCCACTCTTGTCTCATAATGCTTTGCATATAACATTATGATTTGTAACATATTTCAAAATTGATTAAGTCTATAAATTAACATTACTGAACTTGTTGATTAATACAGCCAGAAAGTAGTTTTGATTATTCAAATTGAGTGCATTTAATGAAGAAAATCAACTGCACAGATGACGGAAGAGTAGAGAAAGCAAACCAAAGACAATAAGGCAACCCAGAGATTAGCTACTAGAAGCTGCTACGCTTGGAATGGAGGAACAATGGGAGAAAATGATATGAACCCAGATGCCAAGGCCATACAATGAGAGCTAGAACCACAGTGAGGCTTGTCTGATAGAAACTGGAACAGGAGAGGGCAGACTATCTGCTGGGAACTAGAAACAAATGCAACAGAGAGCAAAGCCCATAGACTATCCACCATTCTCCCTTCTCTTCCCTGGCCTTTCGCCAGGACTTCCTACTGGCTGCTCCTATCAAGAATCGACAAGTAAGGGGAGCGGAGGAATGGAGTTCCCGCAATATACAGCAAAGCAGGGGAGAGGTAGTGCGAATCTGAAAGCACATTGTTGACAGGCGCAATAGCCTAGGATATTCGGTTGAGTGGGCTGATTTTTGGCGAGAAATTGCAGAGAAAGTGTGCACTCCTTATGTCTGAAAGACTCATCCTTCGCTTTGTCAAAGTGAAAGAGCCAGTGCCAGCTCTGTGGCCCTGTGGCCCACTAAACTCTTTGCCCTTGATTTTGATGAATAACTGGAGAAGGGAAAAGGAGTACTGGAAGGAGAAGGAGGAAGTAGAATGATGTCTTTGACTTCTTTTGGAAGCCAGTATCTTTCCCAGCCTTCATTTCTCTTTTAATCCAATGGTCTTAATAATCATGCCTTAGTTACCGAGGAATGCTGATTTTGCTCTTAGGGGAGAAAAATATCAGAAACCTAGAAGACCAGGGCTTAAAGAGACGGGGGACTGCATCCTGTAGTAGAGACTGTTGGTTTGAACCCGTTTTATTCAGATTGAAACTGCACATAGCTGGAAGATACATTCAGCTGGCTGCGGCAAGTGGAGGCTGTGTGATTAGCTCACCAACAAAAGTAGGAAAAGTAGGGAGCCTGGGTGGCTCAGTTGGTTAAGCAACTGCCTTTGGCTCAGGTCATGATCCTGGAGTCCCAGAATCGAGTCCCACCTCAGGCTCCCAGCTCCATGGGGAGTCTGCTTCTCCCTCTGACCTTCTCTCCTCTCATGCTCTCTCTCAAATAAATAAGTAAAATCTTAGGAAAAAAAAAAAGTAGATAAGGCACTTCCCAGGAACTGATCGCTCAAAGGTGGGCATTTTTAGTTTTCAATTCTTCCTCTCTCTTGCTGTTGGAAATGTCGAATCAATTCTTAGAGCTCCAGTGGCCTTTTAATCCGAGAAGTGAGTCTCAAGTACAGGTGTTCTGCTGTGGGATGACAGATGAGAAAGAGAAGAAATCTGGGCACCAAACCTGCCATAGACTATGTTCCTGGGGAAGGTTGTATGTAAGCAACACATATACACCGATTTTTTAAATTAATTAATTAATTAATTATTATTTGACAGAAAGAGACAGCGAGAGAGGGAACACAAGTGGGGAAGTGGGAAAGGGAGAAGCCGGCTTCCCACTGAGCAGGGAGCCCAATGTGGGGCTCGATCCCTGGGATCATGACTGGAGCCAAAGGCAGCCGCTTAACGACTGAGCCACCCAGGTGCCCCACATGGTTTTTATTTATTAAATGCAGTCTAAATTAATTATTACTGATTTTTCCTTCCCAGCCCCATGCCCCCAACAGCTTCTATTCATCTTTCTAAATCTGAGAAGAAGAAACCTGTTTCAAGGGAGGAAATCCTTTACTCCGTGAGGCTGACCCACAAAAGAGGTGTCTGAGACCTGCCACCGAGCTAAGGGATTACTGAATGCAGCGTATGTACGAATCTCTAACAGAAAAGAATGAAGCAGGCTTGGCTTTTGATATTCTGTGGTCAAGTCATGCATATTAACAGAATGTTTTCTTTTCACGGGACTCTCTGTCCAACCTCTGTAAGAGTTCAGAAACGAAGGCCTCTCTAACGGACTGGCCCGTGATGGAACGGGTGCTTCGCAGATATTTCAAGCAGGCTCCGAGAATCCCCCCAGTTTAGTCCTACTACAAATCCATCATTGATCCTGGATGCAGGCTACAGCTGGCAAAAGAGAGGAAATACAGGGTTCAAAGTAAGGTGAGGAGGCTCACGGCCAAAAAATCCCATCTGCAGCGAGTACTTAGGGCCTACCCTGGCCCATATGGAAGTTCACTGCTTTTACCATTTAGAGTTCCCAGGAGAGCCTGTCTGGAAGGAGAAATAAATCCCTCTCCCCACTAACAGCAGACCTGCATGCTGCACATGGGACAGCTCTCAGCAGGCCCAGCTGTGCTCCCAGCTTTCCATAAACATCCGAGGCTACTCTTTCTTTTGGAGAGCTGGTCTCCTCATTTCCAAGTTCTCTGCACATACAGGATCTGCGGAAACCCGGCCAAATCGAAATCACATTAAAGGGTGAAAAGAGATGGCGTTTGGGCCAGGACCCAGGAGATCACCCACTTGAGTCCTTCCTTCAAGCCAACTGCCCCACATGTCATGTGCCTGAGATGTGCACAAAGGACAAGGCCAGGTTGGTGCATAGTCTTCATCATGATGTGGCTTTTGCCCTGGGTCCCAATGTCAGGTCACCTCCGTAGGTACTTGCCCAAGGGAACTGGCCCCAGACTGGTTTCTTCTGTCAAATATGTGGGAGCAGATCCCACCGCTACTGACTCGGGGCTTCACTTCACACCAAAAACTCTCTACCCATCAGCACTGAGGCCAAATAACATTTCTTGCCTTTGACAATGGCCCATTCTTGATGGAAGAAGGATGAGGGGGGAGGTGGCAGGAGCAGGTCCCATTTGGTTGGTAGATGTGTAAAGGAATAGGACAGGAGTCTCAGTTTCCCCTAAAAGGCCAAGGCTAAGATGCTGTGTTCATGCTATTTCTCTACCCTTGTTGAGGGATGAAATCTATGCACATTTTAGCAGAAAACTCTTTTTGCCAGTACAACATCCGCTGTTTTATTACGGTTCTTTAATTTTCCTTACTTTCTCTAATTTTATGTTAACCCTGCCCCTTTGTGTGCAGATGGACAAGACCATCAGAGTAGTCCATGCCTTCGGCCACATCGGTTCAGAGATGGTGGGACTTGATGAAGCCAATGAGTCTCAATTCCAGAATGTTCATTCGAGCCCTTGAGAAAGAGGTCATGCTTATGACTCGAGTTTCTGGAATGGCTGGCAGGCATTTGTCGTCGTTAAAATCTGCCCAAGAATGGAGCCAATGCAGAGGAAAAAGACGTTATCCCTAGAGTTTTCAATTTAATGAGAAAACCATTTCTTTTATTTTTTTCCTTCTTTCTTCCTTTCCTTCCTTCTTTAGCCTTTCTTTTTTTTTTTTTTTTGAAATTTTGGTTACATTTTTGTCACTCTTGTCTAATAAAATTTTGCTACATATCATGTTTGCCAGATGAACTGACTATTCTGCTAATATGTTAATTGCAGGTATTTGGAAAATGCTTTCATATTTTATTCATATATGCTATTTGGAGTGATCTGTAGGTTATGTTGGACGCACGATCCAGAGTCCAGGTGCGGCAATCAAGGTTACAGTAAAGAACTCTCATAAGTAGGGAACTGAAGCTCCGGAGTAGCATTCACCGATTTAAGGAAATTTACCCTGGTTCCATTTGTCATTTCTGTCAGTCTTCTAAGAATAATGTTACTTTTGTTGGTTACTCTCTACTCTTTGAGATTTTCTCTTCTATGAAATAGCAGAGCTGCCTGCACCTCCGTTTCATGCATTAACTGACTTCGTTCGATACAGCCCAGAGGACTAGTTTGCTGTCAATAGTGGTACAGCCTTTGCAAAATGTTCCAGATTATTTTTTCACTTTCTATTATGCCATTAAATTCAATTCTCTCATTGATTACAGTTTATATTATCCACTCTGTGGGAAACCTGGGACCCATGAACCAGGTACCGGTATCTATATTGCTTTTCTCAGGCCTTCGAACTTAGAGTCAGCAGGGCAGCTAACCAACACTTAATAGAATATATGCCTGTGAGACACATATCCACGGTGAAAGCGTGAGCCTTAAACACACGCTTGAAGCTTTCCTGTGAATCAGAACCAAGAACTTCAATCTGTAGGCACATTAAGTCTCCTAATTTTGAGTCCCGGTTGGCAAATCGAAGGGTTTCCAGAGGCAATGTTTTCTGAATAAAATGGTTCTCTCCACAGCCTTGTAATTGCTAGCTTGGGCACAAAGTCAGAGTAATGTTAGCAGTGAGTGAACTAGTTATCTTAAACTCTGAAGACTTGCTTCTTCAAGTCTTTCTGTCCAGGATATTCTGCCTTGCAGGGGCGCTTGCAAGGGGCTCTGCTCCCTTTCTTGTGTGCTCTTCTCTGCCCTAATCTTGGCCCTCCCTGGTCCTACAGTTAATGCCACTCAGGGTCAGAAGCTTCCTCTCACTTTATAGCAAGCATTCCCCTGCAGACTACTCTGCCTTTGCAGTAGAAAACCAGCCCAGGCCATGTTATCTGTTCTGTGGTAAACCACATGGAAATTTGGAAGCTTTGGGGTTTGGCGAGTGCCCTCATACTCCAGCACCCTGAAAAAATTAGCTCAAGTTCTCTCTTAAATCTCTTCAAAGCTTAAATTTAGAACAGGCTAAATCATCAGTTTCCAATCTTTCTATTCCCCCTATACTTGGGGGATTTTTTAGACTTCATCAGCTTAGAAAAATCACACAGAGAAGCATATGATTTTTCCATTCTTCCACAGATTTGTTCATATTTTAGATATAAGGTGTCAACACAGCCTGAAGCAGCCCCCTCATCATGGACTAAAGGGGCCCCCAAACTTGCTGTCCTGTGGACATTTGCATCCCTTATGTACACCAGTTCTTTAACAATCCAGACTTTATTTTGATGTTTTATGTCCTCCTACCACACATATTGAAGGAACAATAAAGCTGGGATCACACATTATTTTAGAACTAGTAAGATGCGCTTGTCTAATACTGTCTTTTGTGAAACAAAAATATAAAAAAAATCATCAGAACAAGTAACTTCATGCCTGTGAAAGTTAGTCCTACGAATTTTTTCATGTGTTTCTCCAGGTAATTTATATATCATAAACTAGGTGAGATTTGCATATTTCTCTTTTCCAGCAAAATCTGACCTTCAAGACCCATTCTCTTATGAGGATTACGTTGCATCTTTCAGTTTTTTGATTTGACTACGGGAAACTCTGCCTCCAAGTTGCCAAATGTCTGAGCCCATGAGTATCTGCCCAGTAGTTTATGACGACTAGTGAGTAGATGATATACCAAAGGAGGAGACAGGCCAGTCTTTCAAGCTGATTTTCTCCACTTGTCATCACCTAAAGCATCTGATTTGATATCACATCCTGATATTTAGTCTCAATTTACTAGAATCCAGCTAGTTCCAGTTCCAAACACTGTGCCTTCCCATCGCTTACTCAGATTCTGGAGCTTAACTCAAAATTTCCCGTGGAGCTCCTGGAGACCTATATATCAAGCAGGGACTGAGATCATGCCTATTAGTGAGACACTGCTAGAAAACCCAAAGACAGAGCTAAACATCCCTAGAAATGTGGGACTTTCATGCTTGAAGGGATCAAGCAATTCTTAAAAACTATGCTGGGGCGCCTGGGTGGCTCAGTGGGTTAGGCCTCTGCCTTTGGCTCAGGTCATGATCTTGGGTCCTGCTCATCAGGGAGTCTGTTTCCCTTCCTCTCTCTCTCTGCCTGCCTCTCTGCCTAATTGTGATCTCTCTCTGTCAAATAAATAAAATCTTTAAAAACAACAACAAAAACAAACAAACAAAAAACTATGCTAGGTGCTTACTCACAGGTCGGTCTGTTATCTTTGAACTTGGAATCAGAATGAACCAGGTCACACATGTCGCTTAAAATTCAGGGCCAGGCATCTTGGGCATTCTAAAACTAGGTAACTATACTCTGTTCTTCATGCATACTTACTGGACTGGATTTTTCATCCTGGGGCTTGGGGTGGGCCCTGTGGAGTTGGAAGAAAATGCAGGGTTGAAGAGGACTAAGTGTTACCAGAGATGCTCCCAAGTCCTGAGGAAATATGTGAGATTATTTGGGTACAAGTTGGAAAGTTGGGAGAAACATTCTGAGTGGAGATTACATTTAAGCTGAGTCTTCTAAGTGTTTTAGAAACACTTTTTTTCTCATCAGAATTAATAAATGCTCACTGTAGAAAATATGGGTGGGGGAAAGAGAGCTAAATCTCACTAGGGTATGTCTTTATTATTTTTTTCCTTAAAAAAACCCTACTTCTTGCTTTTTGTGGGTCAGCTAGCATCCAAGAAGCACTGTTGTAGTAAAGAAAAATAATGCCATTGAAAATAATATGCTGAAGTAAGCATGAGTACAAATTCATTTTATGACTTCAACTTTCACATGGGGATGGAAAGAAAAGATGTATGGACGTACTGCTCAATAATATCAAGTAAGTACTATACACTGAATTGTATGTCTAAGATGTAAGATTAAAGTACTTTATGGAATAAGAGTCATCGTTTATTTAAAGTTTCTTCTTGGGAAACTGACATAGTAATGAAATCAGTCCTTGGAAGAACCTGGTGAGCAGGGCTACCATTTTGTTAATGAAAGAGATTCAGAGGGATTGATATATCTTTACCCCTACACTGCTACAATGCACTGTTTGTGATACTCTGTTGATTCATCAAATCTGCAGATCTATAAATAAAGTGTTACTCACAATGGGTCTCAGACTTTGGTTCCCTTTAAATGTGCTTTTATTCATTTGTTCTCTTTCATTTGACCACCCATTCAAAAATATTTACTAAGTGACTCTTACATGGCAGATTATCTGAGACAAATATGCGAAAAATGTTCCTTAAACTTTGAGGATGGTCAAAATTCCCCAGGATGCATGGTAAACATGCAAATACATGTTCCAGACTTACTATACTAGACTTTTTTTGGGGAGAACAGAAGGCAAATCCAGGGCATGCACATGCATTGTAGGCAAAGTCTCTAGTTGATTATGGATTACTATTACAGTAACAACAGATCATAATATCAAGTAGCAAATAAACAAAAATTTCACTAACATTTGAAATCTCATGAGCCAATTGATTTTACCACAACTCTGTAAGATGCTATAATATTTAATTTCTTATGCTATACACATTTACGCTAGTTTCTCTTCTTGGTGAACTCTTAAGTGATAGCCTTTGTGTGCCAACCAAGCCCTCCAAAAAATCTCAATGCAAGAAGACAGAACCACCATGTTACCTATAATTTAATAAGAAACAGATCTGCATCCAACTAAAAAACACAATTCTTGTGTCTTCAAAACTTCTTGAGGAAGAATAAACCTCATAAGGAAAAATATTTTGATCCAAAGTTTTATATTCGGCGAGACTAGCAGTGTGACAGCAGGTTTTACACACATTCAGATATGCAAGATAAGACATGCTGCCTTTTATTCTTTCTGAAAAATGACTAGTGTAGTTACTGCATAAATATCAAAAAGAAATCCTAAAATAAGAAAACATTACCAAAGCAGGTGGCCATGCAAATAAATCCTAAGAAGCTCCCTGAAGAATACAAGGAAATTACATAATTTGTGGTCCTAACTCAGGTCCTTATTCCAGGGGACCCATATTTCCCATCAATTAACATGCACAGAATCTACAAACTAGCAATATGATTAGAAAGTGGGTCTGAAGCTATGAATTTCCAGTATCGTGACACAGGTCACTTTTCGACTTGCCAGACCCAGAGTTTCGTTTTGTTTTGTTTTTGATCCTATTCGTCAGGATCATGTTATGCATTTTCTCGTATATTTCATTCTAAGGGGCACAGTCATTAATCAGCCACAACTACAGATCCTTCCAGGTCAGAAACTCTGTTTCTTTTGTCTGTTATAGTAATTGTTCCCATCCTGTATCTGAAGGTTAGATGTGATCTCTGGTCTCTCCTTCTGTGGGATTCTCTCACTTACAATGCAAACAGTGAGCCCAATTCCATGGCAGCATCTCCTGGCTATCATCACCAATCTGCAGAAAACACTCACCACTGAGCTTTACAAAAAGGCTGATGCCCCAATCCAATGTCTTCATAAAGGAAGCCTCCTCTGAATCCTCCCAGATGGATATGGTTAATGGCAGTCGAGTATGGCTGGACAAATTGTAGATCTACCTCGACACTCCCATTTCCCTGAGCCTTTGGATTTTCTCCTGTACAGGATGCCAGGGAAGTTCCAGGGTCTCAGACACATTGAATAGAGACTGTTACTGAAACTAAGTGTCAATTAACCAACCAAACTGTCACTAATTGCTACTCAAAATTTACACATTAAATCTAGAATCTCAATGAGAGCACCTATGGTTTTATTCAAACAAATCTAACCTTATGTTTCATCTCATTTGACTATAATTTTCAGAAATCATTCATACACATATTCCCTAGGCTTTTATTGATACATATTAATGAGGTCTTAGAAGCTCTTTGGTATATTCATTATCTTTTACAGGATAGCATATGTACCAAATCCTTTCCCTCACCGGGACATTCTAGAAGCTGTCTTTTTTTTTTTTTTTTTTTTTTTTTTTTTTTAATGAGTCTGGAAGCAGTGAGGAGTGGTAGAACCTGAATAAGAAGTAAGGATAAGAGGCCTTCTTTGGGGGCACAACTAATGAAAGTTTTTAATGAAAGAAAGCAGTGTACTTAGACACATGAGGAGGTAGCTGCTTCTGACAAGGATGGCTTAGATGGGTTTGGGAGAAAATGTTTCTCAGACCTATCTCTGTCTGCCCAAATGTTCCCATTCCAAGAATAGGGGCCACATTCCTTTTAAACCAGTGCCCATCCTTGGTATGGAAGACTTGGTGAGTCAGGCATTTAATGACCTTGTAATTTTACAAATTACATAATTAGATTTGGGGCTTTATCCTGAGCCACTATGCAGATAGAACAATGACCCTCAAAGATGTTCATGTCCTACTACCGAGAACTTGTGAATTTGTTACCTTACATGGCAAAAGGACTTTGCAGATATGACTGAGTAATGGTATTGAGATGTAGAAATTATCCAGGATTATCAACACTTCCCCAATGGAATCACAGGAGTCCTTATAAGTGAAAGAAGGAAGCACGAAAGTCAAGGACAGAGTCAGAAAGAGGGTTTTAATATGTGACTGGCTGACTTTAAAAAAGAAAGGAAGTGGTTACTCACCAGAAGTCTTCTAGGTGGGCTCTAGAAGCTAGAGAAGGCAAAGGGATATATTCTCCCTGGAGTTTCCAAAAAGGATATGGCCCTGCTGACACCCCTTGATCTTGGGACAATCTGGCCCATTCCAGACATCTGATCTTTAGATCTGTAAGATAAAAGAAAAAAAATCATGTTTCAAGCTATTAAACTTGTGGCAATTTGTTATGAAAGTAAAGGGGAACTAAATACCGCCATGCTTCCCTGCAAGAATTACTTTCAAGTCATCATAGAAACCTTCCTGCCTTCCCACAAGTACCTTGAGTTGGTGGTTGAAGTCTCTGAGGTTATCACTTTCATTTTGCCTTCTTTACCGTTCCATACAAGAGCCTATTTCCTCTCCCTCACAACCTCTGTCATGACTGTTGGCGTCATAGTGGTAATAAGCATCCACCAGTTGGTCACCTAAAGCCTTGCCCTCCACTGGTATTTTATCCCACACCACTGTGGTGATTTCCAAGTAATCACAGTGCTTTCACAGCAGAGATTTCTCACTATGCATTTCTGTGGGACAAGGGGGCAATCCTTGTGTTCACAACAACCTTATCCTTTAATCGCATTTTTAAGATTTTGATTCATTCCTAGGGCCCTCCCGATACCAAATACTATGCCATTCCGGGACCCAACAGAAAATAGAATTCATTCCAGATGTTTTGAATGGGCTGTGTTAAGAGACAAAGCACTGAGAGAATAGAATATCAGAAAGCTGTGGATAGATGGATAGATGAAGGGATCAGGAGAAAGAAAATCGTCAGTGGAATTTACGGAAAGCTGTAAATGTTAAGGATGGGCTGGCTACCAGTCAGTTAGATTCTGGATCAACTCGGAGGAACATGTGGAGAGAATAAAGTCAGCCTCTCTCTTTTTCCCACCACCGATCTCCAGGTTATCCTTCTTATTGGCCAAATTCAACCAGAATGAACCTGGCAATTAGTTTTAAAAAATACATCCCAAGGAAATTTGCCTCAGAGGGTACAGAGAAGAGCAACAAAGTGTAGGAAAAGGATCAATAATTGCAGAATAACTAGCATATAATATAAACATACTATTTGGAATTCACATAGTAACTAACAAAATAAATAAAAACAAACAGGTATAAATAGGGTGTTACCAAGAGATTGTGACTCAGAGGGTTATGGAGGCTTGAGAGGAAATGGAGCGGGGGATCTTTGCGCTTTATTTAATAGTATTCAGTAGTATTGAAGACTTTGGAAAATGTTCGTGAATGACATTTCAAATGAAGAAACTAGAAAATATAAAGGAGAACTCTAGTAATATAAGAAAATCTAAAAAACACCAAAAAGCATAGAGAAGGTAAATTAAAATCATATATAATTCCATTACTCAGAGAAAAGCACTTTTGACAACTTGATGTGTTCATTCTCTTCTCACATATGTATATATATATATGTATGACATATTTATGTATGTAAATATATAAGAATAAATGCTGCTTTATGATTTTTAAATTTAATTTTTCAGATTTAAAATATTGTAAGAAAAGAAATATTAATGACTATACATTGTTCTGACATATACTTCTTCACACACATATCATAGATATACAGATCACTTTAAAAATTTCAATATTACACCTGATGCTGCAACAAATTCCCTTGCACATAAGTATTTGTGTACATTCTGTTGTTTCCTTAGGGTAAATCCCCGTATTTCTTTTTAATCTCTCAGTCTCCAAATCCTTGTGCTCATTAATCTCTGACTTAAAATAACAGGTGTTTTCTTCTATTGCTCTTTCTGACTCCACATCCCCAAATTGCCTTTTCTACTTGCCCCCAACACCCAACCCCCCAAGGACCTTAGGGCCAGTGACCTTCTCTGGGCATCTCATCTCACTGTTCTTCCTGGCCTTTCTCATAGCACTGACCATGATCCTGCACCCAGTCCGGTCTGATCTTGTGACAAGCACTGGCCTGGCTTACCCTGACTGTCCTGACTTGCATTTTTTCTCAGGAAAATTGACTTCTTTAGAGCTTTTTATACAGCCTCTGTATTTCAAAGGGGCATAAGAAAATTTCTGGGCACAGTGCCAGTAAGAAGTGTGTCACACAGACAAACCAGACCTCCCCACGCTCACCTCTTCTCAACCCTAATTTCCTTTCCAAAACCTTCCTGTTATTCCAAGGTTAAGAGACAAGAAGCAAATCTGCCCTGTTTAATATGCAAGAGCTAGGTCACAATCAGATGGCTGTTTCCCCAGAAAATATGTTTTTTTCACCCCCCCTCAAACCATTTTACTCTTTCTTGTCAGCAATGTTGAAATAAAAAATCACATCGTGGAAGAAACACAACTATGTGTGTAATACCTAAAAATTTTTCATAGCGGAGTTAATCTTTCAGATGATAAAAGAAATCAAAGACACTGGCAATTCTGTTATATTCTGGACATTGGGTTTCTTTCTTTCAACCACATTTAAAGCATAGTTGGTCAGTAATTTTTATTGCTCTTTCACATAATTGAGCATGAGAGGAGTTGTATTATAATTTCTAGGACTTGGGCAATTAATCACCTCCTGCCTGTTCTACGGATTCTACGGCAGCAGAAAGCTCACTTATATTGATGACCATCCTCCCTTAGGACCCATGGAAGGAAGGCACTGTGTGCAAGGAGGTCACCACTGGGGGAGGGAGGACCTGCCCTCCACACCTGGCAGCCTTGTCTGGCACGTGGTACAGTGACCTCTGGTGGGGCAGAGGGCCCAGGACCCACTATGCTCTGGAAGGGACAGCTGGCCTGGAACTGTTGAAGACTTTTATTTGCTAGTTCCTTAAGATGCACATCCTGTAATAAAATTTACAAATGCCACTGAGGATGTATCCTATTGTATATAGTTATTTCAAATTTATACAAACACCCTGGCTTCACACTTCTCTCACTCACCGCAATGGCTTTTTTTCATATGAGGAGGAACTTGTATATTTATTTTTGAATCATAGCAAATATTATTAATTTTTCCTACCTTTAATATTTCCACTGTCAAAGAGGAAATAGATCTTGGCTCTATGAAGGGCACATGTAATTCTAGATTGAGATCAACAAGATCACAGGAGTGGGTAAAATAATAAGTGATAATGAACTTACCAATTCCAGTCATCACTGAAGCCCGTACTAGATTTGTTCCTTCAGTTTTCTCACTTGTAAAACTGGCATAAGAGTCACTTGCCCCCTGGGGCGCCTGGGTGGCTCAGTGGGTTAAGCCGCTGCCTTCGGCTCAGGTCATGATCTCAGGGTCCTGGGATCGAGCCCCGCATCGGGCTCTCTGCTCAGCAGGGAGCCTGCTTCCCCCTCTCTCTCTGCCTGCCTCTCTGCCTGCTTGTGATCTCTCTCTGTCAAATAAATAAATAAAATCTAAAAAAAAAAAAATGTTAAGAGTCACTTGCCCCAGAGGATTGCTGTAATGATTCAAAAGATAATGCTGCAAAGTTCTTAGTTCAATAGCTGGCACACAATAATTCTATATAAATTTTACTATTATTATTTTTTCTTTATTTTATTTTCACAATTCTATTGTGATTATATTTGTACCTATCAGTATGTTGACAAGTGTTTTTATTCACACCAGGTTGCATAATCTTTTTAAAAAAATTATTTATGTTTCAGGGGCGCCTGGGTGGCTCAGTGGGTTAAAGTCTCTGCCTTCGGTTCAGGTCATGATCCCAGGGTCCTGGGATCCCAGGGTCCACAGGTTCTGTGTTTTTATAAAATGCCTCCAAACTCTATGACAAAAATTGTAATTAGAGTAAACTAAATCCCTCATGCTTCTGTTCCAGTGACTATACAGTTTGCCAGATACAGAGACAAATAAAGCAAATGGGATAGAAAAGGCCAGGATGTTGAAGTGTTGTTTTAGCCTGAAGGAAGTGAAGGAAAGCACCATGCAAAGATCTGGAGAAAGAGCACTCCTGGTAGACAGAACAGCAAGCGAAAGCTCCAGCAGTGTGTGAAGGACAGTGAGAAGAGCAGGCACAGTGTGGGAAGCAGAATGATCAAGGAGGGTTCTAGACCATTCCAGAAAGTCCAGAGGGAGCAACAGATTTTGTGGGATCTTGGGACCATTGGGAAGATTTTGTCTTTCACTCTAAGTTATGAAGCCTTGGATGGTTTTGGGCTGCAGAGTGGTATGATTCGTGTAAGCCTCCAAGGAGGAGAGCCAGGGTGTAAAAGGGAGGCTGACGCCTTGGCACAGGTGACTTTCCCCACGCATTAACACTTGCTGTAGATGTTATTTCCTATCAGTTGTAGAACACAATTAAGACAAAATAGTTGATGGACTACCAAAAGCTGGCCTTCTTGACCTTTAGGAGAGTTATGGGATCAGCTTTTCTGTATCTTACAGATCTCCCAGATCTGTAAAATAGGACTCACACCACGCTCTAAGTTAACGGTTCCTTGACTTCTTAAATATTTTACCCCTCATTGCTGTTTTCTTGGTCTACTGAGACCATTATTAGCAAAGATACATATATACCTATGTGTGCATTTTATATATAAATATACACACATATATATATACTTAAAAATGAAATATGTATTTAGTTTTTCAGTTAGTATTTATTTTGTACCACTAATACATGATAATCTCAAAGCAGACGGTGAGGTCATAAGAGAAATTCTCAAGTACTGCAAACATCCAACTGTAAGCACTTTGAGAGCAGGAACCATATTTACCTAATCTTTATATTCCTCTAGCTGCAGAAAGCTCTTTGTATATGAACTCTTTTCAAAATACCTATGAAAATCCTTTCATTAATGAGATAATCAAATCTGATAATAATACTAACTCAATTTTGTATCACGTGCCTTCCCAGTTCACCACGATTCTGCTTTTTCCAAAAACTCCCTCCAATCCATATGGACAGCATATTTCACATCACACTGTCCATTATCTTTGGGCAGAACATGGCCTTGGTCTCTCTTTATAAATAACTGGATCAGGAGGGAGTACTAAAGAGTTAAGAATAGTCCCTCCCCAATATTTGGAATTAAGACCAAGGCTGGACGTACAACGTGCAAGATCGTGATCCATTTGCCCTCTAGATGAGAGAAACAAAGAAAGTACATTTGCTTAAAGGGAAGGTATTACAGCAGATGTCATATAGCAGATATGCAGGGGTAGTGAGGAGTCTGGCCACTTTGTCATCTTGTGTTTGTAGAAACTTCAGAGGTATTGACTTATTCCAAGAAAATTTTTGTGTCCTTACGTGGAATTATGAGTTTCTACCTAAGCTAGCTCTCACTGGTTTCTGTTGCTTGTCCTAGTACGTAATTTTCCATTCCTCTGATAGCCCATTTAAATGTTATTAGGTCTAGCAATACTGGTGTAATGATAGATACAGCACACAGGATTAAACCAAACTTTACTAAAAGCCAAATATAGTTAATTTATTACTCTTTTTCTTTAAAAGAGAATTTCAAAGTAAAAATGGACAATTAATTATAATAATAGTACTGATGGTTTACAAAGACATCTGGTTTTTGGTTAACACTTTGTCCTTGTCTTTGTATAATAAATATAATATTAAAATAAATATTCTAATCTTATGAAAAGCACTTTGAATACCCATGCATTTCCATGCAATAATTATTCTATTTAAACATTAATAAAATCTGTTTTAATGTAAGTAAAGAAAACAAACATGAAAACATCAATAATGTTAATCTGCAAAGGTTTTTTTTTTTTTTTAAACTCATTTATGAAATCTCCACTTTTGGGAGGTTTAAATCAAGACCTAAAAATATTTGGAATTGTAACTAAGTTACAAACAAATAAATGGTCTACTCCTAGAGATCAGGAGTCTAATTGGATTTATTGACTCTCCATGGAGAGTCATTCTGCACACATTTGTTCTGTAGTTACAAGGTTACAGGCAGTTTCCGTGTAGGTTTTTGTCTAGACTTATAAAAACTTTCAATAAAGCTATGGAGACATTCAATTGCTTCCTGTCTCATGGAAAAAGTTGTAGAACCCAACTTATGCTGCCTGTTATTTGGGCAATTTTTGAGTTTGTGGCCTTTCTTTCAGTGCTTCATCTGAACCAAAGAAAGGAAATCAGGAATGATTATGATGAATGAATGATACAGTGAAAGAATTGTCTAGTAAATTGGTGTTGAACAAGATTTTTATCAACTATGAAAGTGAGCAAAACAATTGTTTTATGATAAGTAGCATCATTATGGAGCAGAGATAGATTTTGGTATTCATTCATTTATTTTGTGGGAGTGTCTTCATAACCATGAGAAGTAAAATTATTCAAAGTAGATTACAGACACAAGACAATTATTTCTGTATCTTAGAAGAGTTTTCACTTTACCTGTTGCACTTTATGTTTTTATATTACTGGAAGAGTTACAATAGTTATAAAATGCTCAACTCTTAATAGTTACTGGATTGGTTAATATGCTAATTTTAAAATGTCCAGATGGGTGAAGATGAGATTTTAGAACAGTTAGCTTTGTTTCCTCTTTAATCTCCAATCAAAACAATGTTGGGAGTCAGGATGTAATGGAGGTTATAGAAGCACTCCTCAAACAGGCCTATGTGTAAGGGATGAAAACATAGGGATCTGTTTCAGAAGGAGAAAAGAGTCCCCAATCAGGAAGTTGTGAAAGTTTATGAAGAATTTTCAGGTTATTAACAAGAGCAGGTACAGAATCAAAATAAAAATTTTAAATTAGGAAAGCAAAAATAGCACAGCATGCAAGGTAAAATTAATGAAGCTGAATTCATCATCCAAATGCTGGCTCAAAGCAAGAGTTTTTAGATGGATAGATACAGAGTGAGAATTGTATATCTTCATCTTCATCAAGAGTCAGTTTCCCAAGGAAGTGTCTAAGGACAAATAAGCAGGGTAAATTGCGGGAATCTCAACACTAGGAGAGCTCAGACAGGTCACTGTTGCAATCGTACAGAATTGCATAGGCCAATTCTAATGTATCTGAGATACGGTCATAGTTGAGTTCTTTCTTGTCCTTCTGGCTTGGTGAATACAAATAAACTGGCAGGACAATCCCTACCAATCATACATAAATGACTTCTTTTCTCCCTTGCACCTTAAAAGCTAGGAAAAAAATATGTATATACTTAATATAGATGTTAAAATAAAACAACTAAAATTCACTAAGTGATTTTTTTTTTTTTTAATTTGACAGACAGAGATCACAAGTAGGCAGAGAGAGAGGAGGAAGCAGGCTCCCTGCTGAGCAGAGAGCCGGATGTGAGGCTTGATCCCAGGACCCTGGAATCATGACCTGAGCTGAAGGCAGCGGCTTTAACCCACTGAGCCACACAGGAACCCCTCACTAAGTGATTTTTGAAAATAATTCTCAAGTGCCTCATATGTGTAAGGCATTGTGTTGGGTATTATATAAGATTTAAGGATATCCACTATGTTCAATGATGCACATACAGGTGGATAAAACAAACATTTATACAGATAACAAAAGGTACTTGATCACTGTAGAAGTAGAAAGAAGGCAATCAATTGAAAAATTCAAGAAGCTGGCCTCAAAGCTCCAAGTAAGAACCCTGTTATTCCATGGAGATCTCCCTTAAAGTTACTGCAATGCTGTGGCCCATGCCAGTTCCATTAACAAAGCATCTGAGTTTGTCACCAATTATCATCCTCAAATTATACCAACAAAATCAGTTATGTTTGCCTTATTAGAGGATTCAATCTGCTTGTAACCATTTGTTAAAGTGCCTGAAAGTGGTATATAATAAATTGTGACCAAATGGCCACACTCTTTGTATTGTATAGACATAATAAAACCACTACTGGGAGTAATCTTAGAAATTCTGATATTTTGCAACACCAAATCACAAAATCCAAGGATATTTTTTCTCTTTATAGATTTTTGACATTTTTTCTGTGATTCATAACACAATAATGAGAAAAAACTTTTCATATGATATTAATTATTGATAATTTTAGTTCAAAGTATAATACTAAAATCATTACTAAAATCAAAATTATTGACTTATTCATCAGAGTTCATATGCTATGATATAGCAATCAGTTTTTATAGTGTCACCACTTATAGGAATTTTCATTCCCTATAACATGAACTAATTTGAATAACAGTTTTTCTAGACAGTATTTTTAAAATATGAGCAACATGACAGAAAGATTATTATGAAACACAAGCATCACCTTATATAATTTTAAATTACTTTTTAAATTTAGATAAACATAAAGTTAGGTATAAAATTTTCTTATGCTTTTAACACTAATAGAACTAAAATTTAAAAATTAAGTAAAACAAAATGATAAAAGCAGAAAATTGAAACTGTCAACATTAGTTTGGTATACTCATGATAATAGTGTGGTACTATAAATTGCAGAGTATAGCTAAATGAAATGTTGACTCCTCCAATGTGGGTATTTTAAATTTGACATACCTAAAATAGTGTGTGATTAGTAATGAGTAAATTGTCATACTCCTTCTTCAAATTTCTTTTGAATTTTTGAAACATATTACAATGCTCAATGCCGTTTAAATATTACTTAACAAAAATATATAATTTGTGCGTTAGGTTTTTGTCTATTATTTTATGGTAGTACAACTTGTCATCGGCTCAGTAATAAACCAAAAAGCCAATGTGTGCATTAAAATCTCACAGAATTGCAGTGAAGGGTATCCACAATGTCAAAAGAGGAGCAGCCAGTGAGGTAGACAAGGATCCTGACAGGGTGTTGTTTCAAAAAGGAGGGAGTAAACAGTGGTGTCAAACACTACCTAGATGTTACTTAAGAGGATAAATGTGGATTGACCATTGAATTTGTTATACGGAGCTAATTCAGCAAACTCACGGAAATTTAGTCAGGTCTTCTGACCTAAACAACATCTGTCATGAGTGGTGTCTGGAGCTTGCTCATACCCTTTTTCATTGTATCGTCTTAGCTTCTCAAAAATGTGGAGCTTTGATCTCAGCTCTCACACTCTGCCCACCCACTCTTCTTATAGGAAGGAAACCACACTTCACTCGTTTTTATCTACATCCTTTCCTCCTTTTAACTGCCATGCTTCATTCCTTTGGGGCTGGACTGCTTCCCCCCTTAACAGCCTGAAGTTATTCTTCATTCAATCCATTTAGCTCCACCTCAGATGGTACATGAGGGTAAATGTGGCAGACAGGTCATTTTGGGTCCTGTGTTTGAAGCATGTACAAGACAAGAAGACATATTCTTCTATGATGGGCATCTTCTTAGCATATTTGCTTTTACCATATATGCTGTAATGAAAGTGTCTCCATATTTCTTTATTTTTGAGCTGCATTCCTTTTTGTATATTTTTTTATATTGTTGTCTCATAGTTGGCTCAAACTCTGGGATGTGTGGCGGTGGTAATTTGATATACTCCAGGAAGATTTGGGAATGGAAAAACTTCCTTTAGTCACACACATACAACATACAAAATACCCAAAACTTAGATTTAAAAAAAATGTTTTTATATACATTATCCCATTTTATCCTTAGCATAGTCATTAACTGTAGATATATATCTGCATTTTTAATGTGTAAAGACAAGAATTAATTAAATATAAACTATGTTCCAGACTTTTGAAAGGGAAGCACAGTTTAAAGCAGATGTAAACAAAAGCTCACATATTTATCAAAATATGTGGGTTCAGTGGCAAATGTATGCACGGATATTTAATATAGATGATGAAAGTTCAAGGTGTGGTAGAGTCTTCACATTAAAAAGAATTTTACAAATGAATAGGCAAATAAGTATAAAGGGGAAGGTCCAGATGGTCTTGAGTGTAAGAGCTTCTGTTCCCATGGAGGAGGGCTGTGCTGCCTCTAGGCAGGTGGTTTTGTTCGCTTGTCTACAGTTTAGTCAAGCTGAGAGAGACATTAAGTAAGCAGCTTAAACCAAGCCCCTCCAACTTCCATCCCAGTCAGCCAATCAGATGCAAGAAAAGAGTAGGACCTGAGTTGCATCGAAAAACATGCTCTACCACAGTTATCTGTGTTAGACAACTCTGGCTCTCTACTGATGACCTCTCTTCCTACCCGACATACTTAAGAATTTTCAGTCTTCACTGTTGCTTCAGCTTTCATGAGTATATTGACAACATCTGAATGAATCTTTCTATAAATTCCAGATAATTATTTCATATTTTCATGGCCTATCAATATCTCATATTCAAACATTTTCAGACTCATATTTATCTTCTCCCATCTACCTGCTCTTGATTCTCTCTTCTGGATTTCAGTGAATATTAAAACTTGTTAGAACAAGAAGATCAGGGATAATTTTGACACCTGTAGTTCTTTCATTCAGTCCACTGACCTTATACAGGAGTGTTTTACTCAAGTCTTGTACTGTTCTTATATATGCTGCTGTGTGAATAAAATGGCTCCAAGAAGAGGCTAATTAAATGTGGAATTAAGTTTTATTTATTTATTTATTTATTTATTTAAAGATTTAATATATTTATGAGAGAGAAAGAGAGGGCATAAGCAGGGGAGGAGCAGAGGGAGAGGACAATCAGACTTCTCGCTGAGTGTGGAGCCTGATGTGCGGCTTGATCTCAGGACCCTGAGATTATGACCTTAGCCAAAATCAAGAATTGGACTTTTAACCAATTGTGCCACCCAGGAACTCCTAAGTGATTTTTAAATTAATCTGACAGGTAATGATCAGATGCTTACCTTATGGTAGGAACTGTGCTATGAACTTAACTACTAATTAATAGGACACACATGAAAAGTTATACTACCAAGTTAATTTCCAACTCATTCAAGGAGTTCAATAAACACGAGATTTGAATTGTAAAATTTAAGCTGTCATTATTGCAACACAAGTATTGATCAATTAATATTTAGTTGTGTTATTAAACAGATTTTTAAAAATCAGACACTGGTAGTAGCCTTTAATATTCATTTAATGGAAGATGTTACTCTTTCTTTAGAGAGGCAAGACAGACATCTGTGAATATCTGTTGATTCTGGTCAGCAAAGGGATAGAAAGAAATTCCATTATATAGTTGACCTCACAAAATGAAGCTGACTAAACTAGGCAGAATTGGGGGTGCTAAAAAGTAGAGTGCAGATATATTAACTATGACAAAGTACAGTAATTTTTAATCAGATGTATGATACAGATAGATGTAAGAATGTGGCGTGGAAGACAATGGCCACGCATTAAAGACTGGTCTAAACACCATCTCCATTTGGAAACCTTTCCTGAGCCCATCTGGATTTAATCTCTTTCCTCCTAGTAATTTATCCTAACTGGTATGACAATGATTACTTTTTATCATGCTCCATCTCCCACACTGGACTGCATCATTTTTTTAAGTATTCTCCATAGCACCCAGAACTGTCTCATGTTATGGAAGCAACTAAATACTCCTTTGTAACTGCAAAAAATATGCACAGAAATTTATATGGTAGACACTATTACTGTAAATAAAATGATAAAAATTTTGCTAAAAAGTTTCTCTTTGTTTTTTGAAGTACAAGTTTTAAAGGTACTTTGTAAAGATTTTCTCAGCTTTTTTTTTTTTTTACAGTGAGCTATTAATAGTATGTTTTGTCAATAAATTCTATTTTCTCATTATGGCCTTAATAATTTAACATATACATAATAAGTGGTATCAATATACTTCCTCATAGATATACACTGATTAATGACAAATATATGTCAAAGTAAGCCCAGATATAATTATGAAAAACAAAGCATGCTTATTATGAATGTCCAGATATCCCTTGTGGGCAATGTATACCAGAATTACTTCTCAAGAGGTCTCCTAGGTGACATTTGTCAGCCAAATGAAGTTATAGAGGTCCAGGGTATGGTTGTCAGCTCTGAAGCCTCTGACACAGGTGAAAGATATATTTTCATCATATCATGTCATGAACTAAGGACTGAAGGGAGAGGTATAATACAATACAGCAAATTAATTTGCAGTGATATGTTGCAGCCATGATAACTTGCTTGGATGGGCCTTCTCAACCTCAGTTTCTCTCATTTTCCCTTATATAGAAAACATGCTCATTACCTCTCTAAGATTTCAATATTCCATTGGTTAATATTAAACATACAAAGTCAGAGTGTATACCCAAAGAGTGGTCAAGTTCATCTTTCCTTCCTATTATGTTGATTTTTATGCTTCATATGAAGTCTTACATGAATGACACTAAAGGATTTTGAGATAAACAAAGTATAGGGAAAGTTAAACTTCTAGAAACAGAGTAGGAAAGTAGTTGCCAGGACCCAGGGCAGGGGCAGGGGGATGGAATGGGAGTAATAGAGTGGTTGGTAAAATGGTAAAAACTTACAGTTATAAGATGAATCAGATCTGAGGATCTAATGTACAACATGGTAACCAGAGTTGATAACACTGTATTGTATAATTGAAATTTGTTAAGAGAGTAGAGTTTAAATGTTCTCATCCTCCTCATCCCCAAAGATAATTAGGTGAGGTGATGGATATGTTAATCAACTTTTTTGCAGGAATTCTTTCACAACATATATGTATATCAAATTGTCACATTATACACCTTAAATATCCTACAATTTTGTCAATTATGCTTCAAAAAAGCTGAAAAAAAATCCAAACAGATTATAGGTTAATAAAAAAGTGTGAATGGAGAATAGAGTAAATGGAGATTAATTTTAATTTTATAAAAAGTTACCTTTTTTCCTCTCTATTAGTAAAGGGAATTGTGGTATTTAATATAATAATGAGTCACACTACTTTCCCTATAAAAGCATATAATTAAGTATTATACCCTATATATATATACCTAAATATATTTTATATAATATATACAGATATATTATGTATATAATACCTTATATATTATACCTAAATACCCTAAATATTATACCCTATAATTAAATATTATAATATTTAAAAATAACTTCTTCTGGACTAATATTTAGCATTCTTGTGTACTTTCTTTAAAAGTAGGAGTAGGAAAGATTTACATTGAAAATTTAGTGTTGGTGCTTCCAACAATCTTGTATTAATGTGGTAGGTTTTTTTTTTTTAGCATTGATAACTGGGTGATGGTGTCAATTTATTTATGCCCAAGTACCCATTTTAAGTAATAACATTTTATTTTTGTTCATAACTGAAAGAAATGAGATCATAAAAATGGAAGATGAACACACTGAGTTTTCCAGATCCTATGCGCTATTAAATGTTTGTTTAGTAGTTGCTTCATAATTTTTTATCTTCTTTTCTATATTTATAGGATATAGTTTTGGCTCCAGAGCTTAATGGACTAGACTTATATCCATATCTCTGCACTGAAAAGGCTGCTGTCCTTGATAAAAATACTTAACCCTTCTGTGTTCCTATATTCTCATATGTAGAATAGGAAAATAACAGCACTCACCTCATTGGTTATTGAGATTTAAAGGGCTAAGGTAAAACATATAAGACATTTAGTACAATACCCATCATAAGAAATAATGAATGCTAGCAAGTGTTGTAATGATCATTTTTACATATTTTACATCTCATTTTCCCTCAGAAAACCATGTGAAATGGGCATTGTTATCCCCATTTTACAGATGATAAAAACAAGAATCAGAGAAATTAAGTAAACTTCTGAATTCTGTTTAAGCCTAGTTTTGTCTGATTTCAAAGTCTGTCTTCTCCCCCACTAGTTTACCTCTGATTTACCACATTGCCTTAAACAGAGTCTGAGTCAGCTCTCTTTTTGAATATATTTTATATCAATTTCAATAATGTGTTTAATCTAAAGGATGTAGAATTCTATTTCATGTACCAAATAAGTTATTTTATGAAAAATATCTTCATTTCCTCTTCCTTTTACTTCTTGCCAATGATTATAGACATTAATCAGGATTATGTCTCAAGCTATATAAAAATATTATCATGAATCAAATCTACTTTCTACACAATTCTCTCTTATTTTTAAGCTAAAAATAATGGAAGCAGAAATAACTATCCAAGGAAGTATTCTTTATATAGAGGATGAGTTAGCAGAGTTTATTTTTCTCCCTCAATATGGCAAACAAATTATTTGTGCATTATAATAAAAGCACTCCTACAATCATTCCATTCATTCATTCATCTGGAAGCAACTATTTGCAATCTCACACTGATCAATCTAATATTTGAGAATATGATGATTTCAATCACCTAAGTTTTAAATTTTTAAACTTTGCTTCCTATCATAAGCTAATTCTCAACCAGTTCTGTGTTAGGATGCAGTAAGTAGAGATCACAGATGATTACACACTCCCCTACTGTGGTACCATATTTTTGTCACACCCTTTAGTTACTTCCCCAGGAGGTACAGGTCTTCTCTGTTGAGTTTTCTGCCCATTTAAAAAAAAAAAAGCCATTAGGTAAAACCATTAAACAATGTCGATAAAAATCTAATAACGTGCTGTTTTGTTTTAGAATGCTAAAAATCTGTATAAGTCTGTTGGAGGCCACTATTACTTATTTTTCTCATTTTTCAAAGCTAACCCTTACAGTCTACCTAAAATATTATTTTTATAATTTTGTCAGTTTGTGTTTATCTAGCAAATACCCTAGTAATGAAGTGGTTGTAGTTAAATGGTATGAAAGTATAAATAAGAATAGTTACTCTTTATTAAGAATTCAGTGGTAAACACTTTGCATTATGATATTTCCACAATAACCCTATCCATTTCACAGTCGAAGAAACTGAGTTTAAGGTGTTTAATCTAAGATCACACAGCCAGCAATGAACTGCACCAGCTTTAACTGACTCTTCAGGTTCCTTTTCTGATTACTAAACCAGTGATTCTAAAGTCTGGGCAACTTGAGTCATTAAGTCATTAAGGAGTAAAATCATGATTTCCAGGTAATGTATGTACATCTCCCTGATTCTGCTGTGCTATCTAGATCTCTGGCCTCTACTTATGTGTCACTGAAGATCGTTGCCAGCATCTAGGAGATCAAGGCTGCATCGAGGATGTAAACCAGATTTTGTCCTAAGTTAGTCTAGTTTTCTCTGATTTAAATTTAGTGGCACTTGTAGCAATTTCCATTCTCAATCATTAGAAAAGGAGAACAAAGAAAAAGTGTGAAGGGTGCAAAGGGAGGTGATAAGGAAGGAAGGAAATTCAAGACCGCATATACCCCCCTTGTCCATGGTCATCCTCTGTCCATCTATTTTCAGTAAAATATGACCATATGGTTATACACTTATTTGGATTGTTATATTTCTAGAATATGTTTACATGTGGGATTTATACTGTGTAAATTCTCCCTGGTGAAAGTTGATGCATCACCTATTTTCTTTTTTTTTAGAAGACTTTATTTGTTTGAGAGAGAGAGCAGGAATGGGGAGGAAAGGGAGAAGCAGACAGGGAGCCCGATGCGGGGCACGATCCCAGGAACCTGGGATCATGACGCAAGCCAAAGGCAGATGCTTAACCAACTGAGCCACCCAGGCACCCTGCATCCCCTATTTTCTTAAAGTAAAAAAAAAAAAAAAAAAAAAAATCTGTTGTTGCAAATTTGTAAGGGCATGTTGGTCACTCAGAAATGAACGGATTTTCTTTGGCCAACAAATTCATCCTAGGGTTCAGCAGATAGGAGCACAAGTACTGCCACATTTACAGAAACTTACAGAAATAACCCATGTTAAGTGAATGTGATGGAAGCAGAGCTTGGAATAGTAGTTGTTAGGGGCTGAGGGGAGGAGGACCTGGAAGAGGTTAGCCAAAGGGTACACACACCATTTCAGTTATGTGAGAAGAATAAGTCCTAAATATCTACTATAGAGCCTAGTGCCCACAGTAAACAATATCAAAAGTTTGATAAAAGGGTGAATTTCATATTAACTGTTCTTATCACTAAAAAAAGATAATAAATAAAAATGGCAGGAGGAAACTTTTGGAGGTGATGAGTATGTTTATGGCATAGATGATGGTGATGGTTTCTTAAGTATAAAGCTTATCTCCAAACTCATCAAATTCTATACATTAAATATGTACAGCTTTTCGTATGTCAGTTATGCCTCAATAAAGTGGGAAAAGTCTTTTTAAATATAGGAATAACCCCAAATTCAAATCTCGAATAAGTCTTGTGTAGGGTAAGCAGAGACCTACCGGGTATCCTTGAGACTGCAGGATGCAGGAATGCTTACATACAGAGCTCAAAAGTGAGCGCCATTACTCTGAGGGCCCAGGTGAGGTGATGTTTCTCTAGAGAGGAAGTGCATCACCTGTGTGTGGAGGTTCTCTCCGCAGCCCTGCAGTCCCTCAGCTGTGCCCAGAGCCCCGCCCCCTGCTCTCCAAGGCTGTCAATCAGGCTTCCAGGCTCAGGACCTTGCCAGCTTCGTTTTACAATCTTGGACATTCACAAGAGAAGATCTGAACATGGTGGAAAGAGCTATGGGTAGGGGGCTGGTTTAAGAAGGCAAAATTTGAAAGTCAGATTTGACAGTCCAGGACATACGTGTTTTAAATTTTATTAGCTTTATTCATTTACATTTTTTATCTCAGCACCCGTCATCTTCCCATAACAAACTTCAGATGACACTTTCTGACAGTGTTGTTGGCCTCTTCAAACAGCCAAATCAGGAGACTCTGAAGTCACATTATTTATTAATGTGACATTATTTATTAATGACTTCATTTTTAGAAAGGCAGTTCAGTTCACTAAAGAGTTTTCGTGGGGATCTCTTAAATGGATGCTACATCGGATGCTGACAGGAGACATTTATTCCTTCACAGTGACCCATTTTGATTTTTTTATGTATTCCTTGAACTGAGACATAGTACAAAAAAATGTGTACATATTTCAAACTGTTTATTTGAGAGAAAATTAACAAAACAGTTAAATGTCTGTTACACTCACAAATTAATTTAACAATCTCTTAAATTAACAAATTGATTTAATTGGCCATGCTATTTCATATGTACATGTAAAGATTATGTAAAATACTATCTTTCTATGTATGTGCAAGTCGGGGGGGTAGTATTTTTTTTAAAGATTAAGAAAAAAAATTTTTTAAGATTTTTTTTTAAAGATTAAAACACTGAGGGGCGCCTGGGTGGCTCAGTGGGTTAAGCCGCTGCCTTCGGCTCAGGTCATGATCTCAGGGTCCTGGAATCGAGCCCCGAGTCGGGCTCTCTGCTCGGCAGGGAGCCTGCTTCCTCCTCTCTCTCTGCCTGCCTCTCTGCCTACTTGTGATCTCTCTGTCAAAAAAATAAATAAATAAATAAATCTTAAAAAAAAAAAAAAAAAAAAAACTGTGTAGAATTTTGCCAAAGTAGAATAGTCTGTTGTCTAATGTAATTGAGAGACTTAAAATAAGTAATTAATGCGCAGATTCACTCAACTTGGGTAACCAAATACTGGAACACATTATCTACACGATTAAGGTTTATGACTTGAAATTAAACCGTAACCTTCAACTTTTCATCCTTGATGTTGAAATGAAGTAGGGTAAATTAGACCAGCTAAATATTGTTATACTGTATGGATTATAAACATGTAGGTAAATCTATATTGAAAACCTATTATATTTTATGTGAGCCTCTCTTAAAAGTAAAATATGGATGTTCTATTAGCACCTTGGTTTACAGTTACATTTTATTTTCTTACTTCCAGTCTTTAATTCCCCATTCATGAAACCCTTGGAAAACAGTGAAAGGCAAAGTTTTTGTTCACCTACTATAGCCCAGGTACTCTGTTAGGAAGCACTGTACATATTACCTGAATAGATTCTCATAGGGACCCTGACAGGAAAGTAATTCTTCCTAACTGTTCAGGGGAGACAACTGAAGCACTAGAATACTTATTCATATCATTCAGAGGTTTAAGATTTGGAAATAAAAATCAGCTTTATACGACTCCAGTGGCAACCTTTTGTGCAATCTTATTTTCAAAATCTCTTGTCAAAATTAAGTCCTTTGATTACAATATGATGATTCGCAACTCCTTATTGCTATAAAATGAAAACTCCTTAACATACATTTATTTTTTATTTTTTAAAAAGTTTTTATTTAAATTCCAGTTAGCTAACATAGAGTGTAATATTACTTTCAGCTGTACAATTTAGTGATTCAACAACATGGATGGAGCTACAGAGTACTATGCTAAGCGAAATAAGTCACTCAGAGAGAGCATGGCATTTAATATCCTCCTTTGTCCAGCTCCCTCCATGTTTTCCTACTGAAGTCTTACTAATTTTCTTCACTTGTCTTATTATCAATATAATATGGACTATTTGACATTTCCTTAAAAGGCCCAGTTCTTTTCTTTCTCTGTTTAATGGTTCATCCTATTCACTTCCCCTTGGGTTATTTTCTCTCTTCTTTGTATTTTTTGAAATCCTATACGCCATCCAAATCTTAGGATAAATGCCACCTCTTCCATGAAGCCTCCCCTCATCTTTTTTTAGCCATGCCCTCATAAAATGTGGCTTGCACCCTTGTTTGGAACATGGACAATCTGATCCATCTATATCCATCTATAGTTATTTGTGCATCTGTCTTAGCTCCTTTATCAGACTCTTGGAAGGAAGAAAGCCATCTTTATATTTTCCACAGTGCCTGACACAGTACTTGATATGCAGTAGAGATTCCATATTTATCTCTTGATGGGGTGGGTTAAAGTGACAGGAAACTAAAGGGTAATTTATATTTTATGCTTTATTAGTGCGGTCCTTTTGTTGTTGATTCTCATAGAACTTTTCAGAATTGTTAAAACGAGACTTGCTCACAACACAATCTCCAAATGTTATCCCCAGGATAGGTTCTGGAATAGTAATATATAAAATCCTCTTGTAAGCTCATGGAAATCATTTCAAAATGTCAAAGATCCTGGATTTAAAAACAACGATGATGACATTAATATGGAAAACACATGCAGTAATTAAGGATGTCTATGTATGTGTGCATGCAATGTTAGATTTTTTTTTATTGGATTGATATACCTGCTTACTAAAGACTAGAACCCAGTTGTGACACAGAATGTTAAGATAATTTGTCAGTAACACATGCATTGCTACAAGTTATAACAGTAAAAAAAATATTATAACTTAAGGCACCCATGGGTCAGTCAACTCAGCTGGCAACACACCTGAATAAAAAAAGGAGAGCTGGACTTAATCTCCAAGCCTGTCATTTATTTCTTTCACACAAAAAGTATGGGACACAGGTGGCCAGAAGTCAAAGATCATACTCTGCCTAAATGCTTCATAAGGCACGGTACAAATGTATGAGACCTGCTGGGTGAAATCAAAAAGTCGCTAGAATGGGGTACAATTTTAGTGACCCAGGTCAAAGGCCATACTGCTTTTGGTGTTTTACAAATGTTTGACAGATTAAATACCCACCTCCTAGGGATAACGAATAGGCCACGAAACTAAAAGTATTCATAAGCATTAAAGCTTCATTCAGAATTCTCCTTATGAAGGATGTAGGTCACATAAGATTAGTAATATGGCTACAATAATTTTTTCCCATTGTCAAAAAATTACACTCTGGAAAGTATCCCTGAGTGTAATTGTAGGTAATCCAATATGAAGAGTAAGAAAGAAAAAAGAAGAAGAAGAAGAAGAACAGAAAGCAACAGTTATACGCAGACCTGACCATCCCTGAAACACACCATTACTTTTTACCCATTTTTTCATATTTGCCACATTTTCTTAGATGCAGTGTCATTTTTCACTCACCCATATAAATTATTTTATGGATATTCAGACCTTTCTATAGTTCAGTATCTCTATAAAATTGATCTGTTATAAAGATATATTTTGACAAATAATCTGTGTGTTACCAAGGCAATAATGTATATATGGATGATAATGTATGAAAAAGTGCTTTATACATACTTCAAAGTGCCCTGAAATTAAGGCAGCATTTTTATTTATTTTCTAAAATTGGTACTTTTGTCATTTATTTTAAACATATTTGTATCAAATTGGCAAAAATTGGAATATTTTACACTTCTGTACATATCCTGGTGACTATTAGCAACTGTTACCACCATGTAAGAATAACCAGATAATGCTATAACCATATGGAGAATAGCAAATGACTGATTTTTCCAATTGATATCAAAAGCTGTAAGTGGTTCATTATTTACCATGTAATTTTAATCTTATTTGACATTCTTCATGTCACCACTGCATCTCCTCTTCAAATTTAGTAAACATGGAAAGTAAAATTGGGACACTGATTAACATAAAGGGTTTTCTTTAGTATTTATAATCTTTTCTTATATAGGAAATTTAGCTTATTTTTTGACAAAAGACAATTAACTATATGATTTATGTTTACTCTTTCATGTTTCAATTATACAGTTCAGAAAAGTTCACATCCTTTTTTAAAATGTCTCAATTTTTATTTGAATTCTAGTTAGTTTACATATAGAGTAATATTAGTTTCAAGGCAGTGTTTTTTTTATATAACACAGTATCTCTTTATTCTTATATGAACTCTGGGAAAATATGCTTACAAAATCAGTTTTTGTTGTAATATACCTTCCCTCTTTTAGTACTCTTTTACAATTTGAAAATAATAATTTAATTTCCTTTGTGCCTTATGTAAACCAATGGAATAAATTATCGTTGAGTGAGGATCACCTTGAGGGCTTCGTAAAATGCAGATTGTGGGGTCCCACCTCCCAATGGGTCTGGGTGAGCCTTAGGAACTGGCATTTCTAACAAATTCCCAAAGGATGCTGATGTTGTTGGTCTGAAGATTACACTTTGGGAACCACTTATCTAAACAACTTATCTATACAACCACTTATCTAAACAATGTGTCATCATAATAGCATAAAAAATGAAAGTATGATCTTGGGGCTCCTGAGTCAGTTAAGCATCCCACTCTATATTTAAGCTCAAATCATGATCTCAAGGTTGTGAGATCCAACCCTGCATTGGGCTCTGAGCAGGCATAGAGCCTGCTTAAAATCTCTCTCTCCCTCTTCCTTATCCCCCCCACCAAAAAGTGAAAGAATGCTCTTAATAATATGGATATGATCAAATATGTCATTATTTTATATCCTATAGATTTAATAGTAACACTCCCTTCAATTTCTACTTTTATCTTGATGTTTTATCAAATAATTTATCTTTCTTCCTAGTTATGCATCACCAGCAACATTACTTTCTTTAAGTGACTCTTAGAATGTCTAAAAACCATTGTAAAAAGAATTTTTATTAATGAATTTTTCTGAATCCTTCTAAGTTTGCTATCAATGTCATTGTTATTATTCTTTGACATCAGAGATAATTCTGATTATATTTATAGAAGGAAGAATGTGACTGAAAACTCAAGCCTTTCATTTTTAAATTAAACAATGTTTGTCTGCTTGTATTCTTACAGATTAATTACTGTTTTCAAGATTTTACCATGTTTAATTTCCTTTTCATCAGAAGTGGTAAGGGCCACCTTTGTCTCTAATGCTTTCATTTTATATTGATTATTTTCTGCTTTTTCTTTTTTTTCTCAGAAAGAAATGCTTTTGTCACATACCTTTATAGTAATCCTAGGTTACTCTAATTTTGACACAGAATATGGGTTAGTCTTGCCTAAACCACTTACTTTTCAAATTCAATTTAGCAGAGGTGAGATGTATTGAATCTATTGTCAATATCAGATTTTATGTATCAGAACCTATTAATGTTGTTCTATGCAAAGAGACTGGCAGAAGGAAGAGGGGGACCTAGAGATTTAGGATGTGAAGGAACCACTCAGCATCATACAAAACGCGGCAGTGGGTCTTGCTACCGATTTGTTAGTGCAGAGCTTTACCCCTCATTCTGCCTCCAATTATATAGTTTTCTTTGAGGGTATTTCTCTGTTGAATTTTTTTTTTTTAAGATCAAGAGGCAGAGGAAAGTAAGTAATAATCGTGGTGCCCATAGTTTCTAATTTATAGTAATTAATTCTAATTCTCACCATCTTTACTGTTGATGAAAAGTTCCAGTTTTTAGCTATTATTTCTTTTCTATTTTTAAGTTTTTATTTAAATTCCAGTTAGCTAACATACAGTGTAATATTAGTTTCAGGTGTACGATTCAGTGATTCAACACATCCATACATCACCCAGTGCTCATTACAATAGTGGATTCCTTAATCCCCATCACCTGTTTAACCCATCCTCCCACCCACCTCCCCTCTAATTAACCATCATTTTGTTCTCCGTAGTTAAGAGTCTGTTTCTTGGTTTGCCTCTCTCCTTTTCCCCTGCTACGATCATTTGTTTTGTTTCTTAAATTCCACATACGAGTTTCAATAATTATTCATACATAGATACTGATTTGGTTTTTTTAGATTTCTATTTATGCACACACACAAATAACACACACAAGGTTTTTGTCTTTAAAAAAATCTGAAAGGATTAATAGCGGGCAAGTAGAGATATCATCAATGTGAAAACTCATGCTAATAGTACATGTGCTTGGAAACATAGATGTGGTGGGGCACCTGAGTGGCTCAGTGGGTTAAACCTCTGCTTTCGGCTCAGGTCATGATCTCAGGATCCTGGGATCAAGTCCCGAGTTGGGCTCTCTGCTCAGCAGGGAGCCTGCTTCCTCCTCTCTCTCTGCCTGCCTCTCTGCCTACTTGTGATCTCCCTCTCTCGGTCATGTAAATAAAAAAAAATAAAATCTTTAAAAAAAAAGAAACATAGATGTGGCATCTATTTTTAGATTTTCAAACTGATTTTTATTTTTAGCTTAATAACACACACACCCTTACATATAACTATATATATGCACACACATATACCTATATTTTATATGTACATATATTGCATGTGTGGGTATCCCCAAGGGTTAAAGAGAATGGAGACACTATAGAAAAAGCATGATGTAAAGGGCAAATGTAGGAGTATGAAAAGTAAAAGCAAAACAAACAAAACAAAAATGGCTGAATCATTGTTGAGTTTGTTCTTATTTTCTTCTGGAAATGTTATCAAGCTTAGTTATCAAGCTTAGTTCCCCTGTCTCACTTTCCTCCACTCATTCAGACTTTTTTCTGTTCTGTTCTGTCAGAAATTGTAGGTAGAGTCCTGCTCTAAGATACAACAGAATGTAAAAGAATCAACTGACAGTCCTTTGAGATTACAAATAATTTTTCCATGAATTTAAAAATTTCTTCTTCACAACTATGACTATGAATTTATGTAGTAATTTCCTCCCTCAAATGATTTATATTTTAAGCTTATCTGGTTGGAAAATTTCTCTAAGTGAAACAATTCAAAACAGAAATGAGCAGGGAGAGGGAAATCATAGTTAATCACAGAGGTGTGTGTACGTGCGTGCACATGGGTTCATTTGTGTTTGAATGTGTGGGGAGGTAAATTCTGTTGGAAGGAAGTCGGGAAGGGATTGCTCATGAGTGAAGCTTGAACTCATGGTAAGCTCTGCCCTGAAAACATATGATCGTTTTTCATCAGTAATACATATTAATGCTTGTGTGTTGACACTTAATGTGAATATGCTCCATTGTCATATTATGGTTTATTTCCTTTATGCTTATTATTTTCCTTCATTAGACTACAAAGCTTGATTCCCTTTCTTCTGAAAAAATAACAGATCAGTATTATACATATGGGATCCAGGTAACAAATTTTGACAAACAGAATTACTGTACCATTTTAATCTCACAATTGTATTCTTTAAGGGGATAACAAAATAGGGTTTGATATTAGATATTTAAGTATTCTCAGCCAAAAAAAATAGGCATGAAGAAGATTGTCAGTAAATGGAATATTTGGTTACATTCACATCATGGAATTTCTCTCTTGCTTCATCCACATTCCTGCTTCCAGACATCCAAACAGAAGGAGACCTCTGATTTAAAGAAACAGTAATGATCTTCAGGTTAAATTTTATTTTTTTAGAGAGAGGGAGGGGCGAAGGGCAGAGGGAGAGGAAGAGAGAGAAACCCAAGCAGACTCTGCGCTCAGCGTAGAGCCTGACACGTGGCTTGATCTCACAACCCTTAGATCACGATCTGAGCTGAAGCCAAAAGTCAGATGTTTAACCGACTGTGCCGTTCAGGTGCTCCCAGGTTAAATATTTCTAAGAAAAAAAATAGCGAATCATTTTTACCTAACTCATGACTTCATTAACTATTTCCTAATAAGGAAGTTTCCTGGGAATGAATGAAAGAGATTTGGAATCCGATGCCCTTTCATAGAGCAGCTCTCCAGGCATAGGATTCCTTTTCAAAATTAAGCTAAGAAAATAAAATCTGCCTACGTAGGAAGCATTTTGATTATTGTTGCTTCTCTGTAATAGTCTGAAATATCACTCACTGAGGTTTGAATACTTAACTCTCAGGCAACCTTTTCTTTTTCCTACTTTGTAGGTTGTTGTGAAAGACACTTTGAAGAGCTGGGAGAATTATAATGACATCAAGCAAGGGCCAAAATGTGGTCAAAGCTTTGAATTAGCTTTCCTGTGGTTGCCTACCTCCAGGTGAATTGTTATCTCCTAAATGCATTTTTAAGAAGCCAATTCTCTTCTGCTGCTTGCCAGAAAGGGAGATCCAGTTTATTTCAGAAAGATAAGAGTTTATAATACTTACATTTTAAAAATCTATAACACAAGGCCAAAGAAGATATCTACTTATAAAATATGAAAATAGCCTGGTGTTAAATAGACACACCACAAAAGTAAAGGAATTTGCATTTAAGTTGCAGTGTGATATTCAAGCACAGAAGCATAAACAAGATTAAGACAGAGACAATCTGCCATTGGTGGAAGACTTGGCCTCAGCGACTCCTTGCTCTTTTTAGCAAGAAAAGTTCTCCAGCTAAGGAGAGGACACTTTAAATCCTGATTAAACCCTTCTACTTTGTTTTTTTCCCATGTATCATAGTTCTTTAGCATTGAGTTTCTGTAAGACCTGGTCCCATGTTAGTGATCACTGTCTTTCTTCTATCCATACAGATTCTGATGCAAAATCATCTGCTACTTAAAGTAACATAATGGAGACCCTTCCTTGCAACCATGATGATCACCATACTCAATTATTTTGTTGTCAATGGTTGCTGTAAAAAAGAAAAAGTGTCAATATACTGCTTTTGCGCACATTTTTACCCCGAAAGGTAGATTATATCAGTAAGTTAGTTTACCAAAGACAAATTCAAGTATTTTTAAGAATTGTAGTTATGAATATATTTTAAATTGTTTCCAAATCTAAAATAAGATGATTAGTGATCACAACACTGGACCAGTCTTGTAAATATTCTCTGGTGTTTCTGTATAAACTTTTCAGAGTTTGACTGAAATATCTTATTATGAAAGATTAAATGTTTACAATGATTATGAGGTGAATTATCAAAAGTGAACAACTAACAACCCACAAGAAAGTAAAAGACTAGTAAGGTTGAAGAGGAGAGATGAAACTGGGTAGTCTGAAGTGGGTAGTTATTGCAGGGGTGTGTTAAACAGTGTGGAGTAACTTGAGCAGCTCTAACAGGCGCGATGCCCTTCTGTCCCAGTCGTAGAGCCACAGTCTGTAAATAATTGTATTGAGCTTCTGAGCACTGGAGGGGGCATAACAATATGTACTCTCCATGTTGGAAGGGGGGGGAGGTCCTTCTTGTCCCATTTCACAAGCATCCAATGTGATTGGCTTTAAAGTTCATATTCTGAGCTCTTTCCCCCATGACATCTGCGTGGTAGAGCAGTTGAGGGCACGGGCTTTTGACCTCTGCTTAAATTGGTCCACTGGTTCTGCCACAAAGTGACTGTATGACTTTGAAACTGTGTCTCCATTTCCATATCAAAAAACATATGGCCAATAATGGAGCCTGCTTAGTAGATACAATTCAATAGAGATGAGGAAGAGGTGAATAGAAATCTGAAGTATCTTGTACAGATAAGCACTTACTAAATGTTAACCTACAGCATTACGAGGGAAAAGGTATCCTATTACCTTTGTATCATCATCATCTAGTCATCAACCATCGCCCTTCTACCTTGTTACAAAAGGCCTTCAGTGTGGACAAAGCCATTCTACCAAAAGAAAAAAAAAAAAACATGTCTGTGTTCCGAGAGTTATTAGGGTACTCAGGAATTTCAGGTGACCACTTGAATTTGATGCTACCTATCCCACACTCTGCCCTGAAAATGGTCTATGCATGCTTTAATGCGAAGGCCATACAGAAATAGGAATGCGTCTTCATGAACTGAGTAAATTACAAATTTCTTCTCCCTGTGCAAAGCCTGTAGTTTTCCCCTCAGTGGAGTGGAGTATGTTTATTGACTGCCACCATCTGGATTTGCAAGATATCAAGAGAATCGTTTCTTTAGGTCTGTACTTCTCAATACAGTTTTGGGGAGAGCAGATACCACATGCAATATTGAGGGAGGAAAGTAAAATCAGGAAATACAAAAGCAGCCAGATTGAAGGGGTAGCTTCAGAAAGAGATACAAGTCCAGGACACGTGGAAGTTAATGAGAAGTGGACAGATGATTCTGCTTGGTGGGAATCATGATTACAACTACAATTCCCCATGACACCGTGCAACTGTATCTAGATGGATGATTTTAGATATTAAGTGAGGACATACAATGCTGAAAGAAGAAGTAACATTCCAAAAGAACTTTTGCAGTTGTAATGTACTCTTTTATTTTTGAGATTTTTTTCCCCTGGTTTGCATATTATTAACAACTCCAGATGGGTGGATTTGCCTCAGAGCCACACTATAAATCATCATCAGAGCCGGTTGTGATAGGTACTATTAATGCTTGTGTTCCACACTAAAATGTCTTTTTTGTGCTTACTTTCTCTTCTTCCTTTGCATTCTACTGATCATCAATCACAAAAGCAGCTTGGCCATTTCTCTCTGTCTTGCCTCAGTGAACTTCGACTTCCCTTGACCGTTAACCCCTCCCTGGAATGCACATGGCCTGTACGCCTCTCTGGGCTCCTATTCACCTCTCCCAATGAGCCTCTCTTCCTGGCACTGAGCTGTAAGGCAATATTTTCCATCTGTTGAATGAAGAGCATGACACAGGCAGTTTGATATGGTTTCAGAGACCACAGCAAACCAACGATGCACAACTCACTTTTATTTCACAAGCCTGTGGGAGCCCAAAGAGATAAGAGACCTTTCTGCTAGGCTGAACACGGATCCTGGTATTCAGAAACAAACATTTCTTCCTGAAACACTCAATATGTTTTATATTCAAGCCAGAAACATTGTGGGTTGGAATAATCTAAGGATAAATCTAATCGGAAGTTATCTTGAAATGTGTGAGCAAGCTTCTCTTTCATACACCAGCTGTTTTCTTTCCAAAGAATGTTTACTGGGTAGGGGATCGGCGTGTTTATTATGCAGTAGCAAGAAAGTTTCATCTGTTCTGAAAGAACCTACAAGTCCTCTCCAGGGAGGAGAGAGGAAGAATGGTTCATCATGAGTTCAGAGAAATTGGGGGGGGGAGGGGAGAGGATCTGATAATATCACATTCTCAAATACAGGAAGATGTTTCTTTTTTTTTTTTTTTAAGATTTTATTTATTTATTTGACAGAGAGAGATCACAAGTAGGCAGAGAGGCAGGCAGAGAGAGAGAGAGAGAGGGAAGCAGGCTCCCCGCCGAGCAGAGAGCCCGATGTGGGACTCGATCCCAGGACCCTGAGATCATAACCTGAGCCGAAGGCAGTGGCTTAACCCATTGAGCCACCCAGGTGCCCCAGGAAGATGTTTCTTTACAAAGCACCTAAAAATATGTCATGACCACTAGTTCTCAATATCAGAATGTTTGTGGCAAAATTCTTAAAATAACATTGCTAAGGGTATAAAAATACTTTTTACGTACCCCTGGGGATAAAAATATATTATCTGTTTATTAAAAATAAAATTAAAAAAAAACTTTTTACAAACATTTTGTCATGCTATAAAGGATTTGTGATAATTGTTAATATATACGATTTCTTAACTTACACATTTAAGGAGAAAATTGAGGATCATTAGCTTTAAAATTAGTAGGATCGTTAACTTTAAAAATCAAAATAAGGGAGAAATAAACCTGGGTAAAGGGAGAAATGTTATTTGATGATATTTACTTGTTCAAAACATGTCAGTTGCTCTTCAATGCATCAAGAACCAAATTATATTTCCTAGTGTGGTTGTCAAGATTCTTTATGACCAGACCTAAACCCACTTTGATCAAACAATACCACTTATCTGTATTAAAGTGTCCAAATATTCTAGCACTTTTTGGTTCTCTCTGTCTGAAATTTCCTTTCCCATCAACTTTACATATTAAAATTCTAACCACCTACTGAGGATATTTTCATTAGTTAATGTACCTAAATCTTCCTTTTTTCTTTAATTTTTTCAACCTTTATTTTCCTCCAGAAATAATCAGTTTAAATGTTTTATGCTGTGAATGGCATTTGTGTTTGTGCGTGTTTCTTTTCTTTTCTTTTTTCTTTTTCTTTCTTTCTTTCTTGTCTTTTTTTTTTTTTCCTTTTGACAGCTCAGTTTGCAACTATGTGAAAGCTATTTTTTATTATAACAACTGCTCTTAGACTTTGGTACATAGAATGTATGTGTTGCCTCATTCTATCTCCATGACAATTTTTAAAGGTTAATACTATTATTTCAATTTACAAGTAAGGAAACAAGAGTTCAAGAAAGGCTAGGAAGCTTGCTCGAGGTTACTCAATACTAAGTGGTCAAACTGGAATTTGAACCTGAATGCACCCAACTTCAAAGTCAAATCTTCTTCTCTGCCCTAGTTCTGTGGGTGTTTTTTGTTTGTTTGCTTGTTTATTTTTAAGATTTTATAAATTTGTTAGAGAGAGAGAAAGACAGCATGAGCAGGGGGAAGGGCAGAGGGAGAAGCAGACTCCAGGCTGAGCAGGGAGCCCAGTGAAGGACTCAGTCCCAGGATGCTGGGATCATGACCTGAGCCTAAAGTAGACACTTAACCGACTGAACCATCCAGGCGCCCTCTGTGGGTGTTTTCGTGGACATGCACCCACTGTGAGGCCTGCTCTTAATCTTCCTAGATACCATCCAGTTCTGCAGCAATGCTGCTGCCCATCAGTTTGACTGGACTAAGTCAAATCTGTAAAATCTTGGCTAACTTTATTGAACAATGGATTGTAAAACTCCCATTGGTTCTGTTTATATATTTGTCTCAGATTCCACAATTGTTATGTATGAAGTAACAATTCTCCTCTCTACACACAAAATACCCAGGCATATGAGGCTTATGGAAGCATAGAGAGGTGTGTGGCATAATCCTCTACTTTTCAGACAAAAGACAATTTATTCTTTCAATACCTGTCACTTACAGTTTCTCTAATTTACTGAATTATTTATGCTAATTTTGGTAGTTAAAGCACTGAGTTATGTTTCTTGTAGACAAAAAAGACTAAGATCTTTGAGAACCTAACCGTAGTCTTAAGGGCTATTGGGGGAAAGTAACTTAGAGGAAGAGGGCCTTGGAAGTGTGCTGGGTATGCGGTATGCGGATGGCATGAGCGAGGGTGAGGCATGGGTTACAGAGTGAGGGGGAGAGTTTATTATATAAGTAAATAGGACTGAGAACTAGAATTTGGAGGGAGGGTAGGTTCTGCTGTTCCCTAGCCCACTGATCATTCCCACATTTTTAGAGTGGGAAGGAATGTCAGAAATTGAAGACAGGAGATGGAGACAGAATAAAGAGAAAGGAGAGGAGGGGGAAAAAAAATAAGTTTAACCCTCTAACAGAACTCATCTTTATAATTTCATTCCACATTAACTATATTTCAGCAAAATATTCTTCTGTTAACATTACATTCACCTGGCTTTATTACGCTTTTGGCTTTTAGGTTATATTCTCAAAGGCATACAAATCACTTCACACTCAATATTGTGAAATAAATATTTCACACTTAATACTCAACAGTTAATAACGAAAGTTCTGGGTATTCGTACCCTTTATTCTTGTGATTAAAACATGTATCACAGCAACAGAAAATCACAAACCCATATTTGTATTTTTAATTGCTGAACAGTGACTCAGGTCATGGCTTTCTTTTTCTGGTAATACTTTTCCTCGTAGTACTGTCAATAGACTATAATGGAAATACATACTGTTTAAAAATATAGTAATATATTTCTTTCCCAATATTATCTTAGCATTACACAGCACCTAAAACTTCCCCAATACAAAGAGCCTTGAGAGGAAGCAGGAGAAGGAAAAGCTGATTCTCATTACTCTTTTGAAGTTGAGACTAAAAACAAAAGATAAGACTTGGAAATTACTTATATCCGAGCCAGCTTCCTATCATCATTAATGAAGTTATCCTTATCTCCATGAGTTGTTTATTGTTCTGATTTAATATAAAAAGTTGATGTTTCTTAAAGACACTGTTTTCTTTTGAGGTTAGTAAAAAGTAGATAATAAACTACCCATAAACCACAAAAATGAATATACAAATCTACTGTGCAGTGTTTATCATGTTTCAGACTTTTTATATTCCACACATATTGATCA
The DNA here is from genome assembly GCF_902655055.1 of Lutra lutra. Classification (NCBI taxonomy): domain Eukaryota; kingdom Metazoa; phylum Chordata; class Mammalia; order Carnivora; family Mustelidae; genus Lutra; species Lutra lutra. The sequence goes on from NC_062280.1 coordinate 173,495,597, forward strand.
TGAACTACATGTTTACATTAAATTATTTTTCTAGTCTTTGAAATTAAATAATTTTTAAAAGTAGAATTCTTTAGAGGAAATTTTCCTTGGAATTGTAGAAATTAAATAAATATATATATTTACTTATTTAATATATATATATTTATTTAACACATACATATATTTATGCAGTGCAGTCAGTAATCCAAATAGATAATAAAAAAGACCAGTTAATATATAGCATTATATTATATATATAATATATATATATATTTATATATATATTTATTTAACACATACATATATTTATGCAGTGCAGTCAGTAATTCAAATAGATAATTAAAAAGACCAGTTAATATATAGCATTAAAGTCACAGGATATTCATGAAACTCAGAGGGCAAATCCTTCAACTTATGCAAAAAGTTTGGCTTTGTTTCAGAAATTCTACCCTTGTAAATCTAACCAAGTGAGTTCTCATTACACATCAGATTATCAGCTAACATCATGACAGAAATAAAGCTAAGATAAAGGCAGATCTCTTTTTTTTTTTAAGATTTATTTATTTGTTTTAGAGATAGAGAGCTTGAGTGGGAAGGCAGAGGGAGAGGGATAGAGAATCTCAAGCAGATTCTGAGTCGATCTCATGACCCTGAGGATCACAACCTGAGCCAAAACCAAGAGTCAGTCACTCAACTGACTGAGTCACCTAGGAATCCCAAAAGACAGACTTCTTAAATCAGCCCTGACGGCCACCTGCTTAACACTATGCCAGCTACTCTGAGAAACATAGAAAAAGTTGCAATCTCATTGAGGAGTGAAGTTTGCAAACAGAAAATAAGCAGAGAATCCTATCTGATAGTGTACCATCAGGTACTAAATTTTGTGTAAGGGTTTATAAGTTCTAAAAGAATTGAGCTGAAAAGATGTTAAAAACTGATACTAAGGAAACCAGAATAGTTTCTAAAATGTCTCAGTAACTGAATATGAGAATTAGAGTCAAATTTTATCAAGTCCCTTCATTTTCAGTCTTGCCACTATCTATTTTTTTTTTAATGAATATAAATATAAAGGGTCATACACATTGTGTGAAGTGTTTCTGGGTGACTTCATAGAGATATCTTTCCCAAACATCATCTTTACATTATGTAAGCTGAGAACTTTCCCAATACCTTTACAAAGAGCACTGATAGGGAACAGGAGAAGGAAAAGCTTGTAGGAAAACTTTAAAGTTTGAAATAATTTTTGAGGAAGACAGAAAGAAAATTGCTTAAGGAAAAGTCAGAGATTATTATTTTTTTTAAAGATTTTATTTATTTATTTGACAGACAGAGATTACAAGTAGGCAGAGAGGCCGGCAGAGAGAGGGGGGAAGCAGGCTCTCCACTGATCAGAGAGCCCGATGCGGGGCTCGATCCCAGGACTCTGGGATCATGACCTGAGCCGAAAGCAGAGGCTTTAACCCACTGAGCCACCCAGGTGCCCCGAAAGTCAGAGATTATTAAGAAGCATTAAATCCCCAGTTGATTTGACAACCACACATTTATGACCAGACAAATCTGTACATTTGGGAGAATTTCTCAAGAAATGTTCAGGAGCGGAGGCATGATAATATTAAAAATGTAAAATTCTTATTATGTACATTTGTATCCCCAGCCTCTTTAACATTCTTGGTGCTCAATGATTTTAAAATCCAATTTGTTTTTTGATTTGCCTCCTCTCCAACCACTTAAAATGCATTCATCCACTTGGAGATTCTCAAGGAGCCTCATTTTTAACCCAGTAGGGTCTCTTTCAGTTATTGTTCAGATGACCTCCAACATCACTGCGTAGGAGACACAACACAAAGAGAACCAACTCTTGGAGATTTCTCACATCTCCATCTCTTTTCTAGTCTTGCTTCAGTCTTCTATGGAGCATGTGCTAAAGAGGAAATATCTATCAATGTGTTCCAAGTGTAAAATAAGATAAGCAAAGGGCTCTTTGCTCAGTGAAACCTCTACCCATCAGGATGGTGATAAATCAAAATCTATCATTCGATGCATATTTTTAGTCCTTTCTTATAATTCAAATACAGAAGGAGCAGACTGAAAGTAAATGGGAGCAGGCATCTGGACTGCTGTTGGTTCATTCATTTGCTTTGGATCTTTCACCAAGAGCACGTTATACGAGGAAAGAAGGATGAGACACCAGAGTACAAGTACCTATGCGTTGGGAGACGCTGGGAACTGAGAGAAGAGCACAACAGTGAGTGAGAACAGAGACCGGCGACAGAGGCCCCGACAGTGCTGCCACTGTGACCTCCGAAGCCATCCTTTGCCACTTCTTCTGCATCTCCTCTGATGGCGGCTGGTCAAATCAAAGAAAGAATTCCATCTGAGGTTTGAGGAAGATCCATGATCAGTTTTGTTTGAAGACTGAATTGGTTTGGAGAAAAGATGGAGCACGTGGGAGTAGATGAAGGTGGGGGCAGTGTTGGTATAAAGGGGGAACAGTGACGTCAGAGCTGTTTAGGCTTTGGGAAGCACAGATCAGCAGCTTAGGAAAGTGCTAGGATTTGGAGACAACTTTGGAAATCATTCACACAGAAATAATCTCTCTTGCTTAGGTGATGGATTCATGTATTATTTCCTCATAGAATGAGAGGACTATTAAAAATAAGAATGTAGGGGCGCCTGGGTGGCTCAGTGGGTTAAAGCCTCTGCCTTTGGCTCAGGTCATGATCTCAGGGTCCTGGGATGGAGCCTCACATCGGGCTCTCTGCTCAGCAGGGAGCCTGCTTCCCCCTCTCTCTCTGCCTGTCTCTCTGCTTACTTGTGATCTCTGTCAAATAAATAAATAAAATCTTAAAAAAAATAAGAATGTAATTTTACATAGCAATTGGGAACTCAGGTCTTGGTCTCTGAGAGTTTGCTGTCCATTACTGCTCTTGAAATTTCTGTCACCTTGGGCAAGATACTCAGCATATATTAGCCTCAGTGGGAGGTTTGGTAACTGGAGATAACACTATTTTTTAGAGTTTCAGTTGAGAATTAAATGGGTTATGCATGCGAAGATGCCTGGCTTTCACTATGCCCTCAAATGTTCCTTCATATTATTATTATTGTTATCACTATTACTATCTATATAAAAATTGGCAGGCTTGCCTTTCACCAATTGTTAGTTTCTTAAACAACTATCAATCACAGTCTTCTCCATTGTATACATAGGATACTTGATAATAACATAAGGGAGATTTTTAATAGCTTAAAAAAAATCACTTGAGTCAGGAAAAAGCACCTGGTGAATGTTAGCATATTCACAGTCTACAGGAAATTCAATTCAATGAAAAAAGGAAATCCAACATCAGTCTGGAACAACTGTCAGTCTCCAAAATTGATTTTTGTGAGTGCAGAGTGATAATCTTTTACCCAAGTTTCTTAGGGTGAGGGCTTTACAAGGGGGTTGTCTAATAGTTAAGTCTGTTTTAAAAGATATTTCTGTAAACATGCTAAAGTGCTTCCTGTCTCAGACCAGTTCTTACTGAATGACATGGCATTGTACAGTGTTTGTGCCCGGAGCTTAAAATGCAGGAAGCTATAGATCATTCTTAATGAATAAATCATGTGTGTTCCTGCTGTCAATTCTGCTAGCGCTTTTGCAGAAGCTAAGGCTAGTGCTATGGTAAACTACCAATAATTAGGACCCTACTAGGCCCGCACTTTAGTACCTTGATATAGCAGTAACAGCTGTTCCCGTATATATTTCTTTCTCTCTTTTAAAGCACTGAAGCACAGCTTAGGGAAAATTAGTTCCTAGAATGTATCCGGGTTTTTTTTTTTTTCCACCCGTTTTTTTTCATGTGAAGCAATAAAGCATCCGTAAAAAGCAGACCATTTTTGAATAATAAAGTTAGTCTTGTTGTTCAAGGCATGGAATTCTCAAATTATTTATTCAATTTGGGTTGAACGCCTTACAGTTAAAACTTCATTACTTGCCATAACAATCTTTTCAGGGTGTCTACGGTAATTAGTAGGAAAAGGAGAAGTGAGCTGAGACAAACAAAAAAGTAAAAGTGAAAAAATTTAGGTGGTTTATCTTTTCAAAACCATCTAATTGACCATTCCATTTTGGAGAGAAAATAGATTATTTTTAGGAATGTACAAATCAGATATCTGATTAGCAGCTTATATTTGTTTTGTATAAATATATATGAATTCTATAAATATTAATTTCACATAAGCAGCTACTAATAATCTCCATTTAAAGTTGGGGATATAAAACAGTAACTAAACATAAAATTGGTATCTTCTCATTTTAAAATAATTTTGAATGTCCACTCTTATTCCCTTCAAGTCTTATGTTTACTCAGTGCTTGTTTAGTTCTTAATGACACTAGAACCTTCTTCATTTAGCAAGTATCTATGCACTTTTGAGAATTTGGGCTTTAATACAGATATTTTACATATAGAAATGTCCATTTAACAAATATACCTGTGAAGCAAGCACTAAACTTTTTATGAGTGTATTTGGACCAATAATTATGTAATCTCTATCCCGAGGAAACTTATTAAACTAGGTAACACAGGTAAGTGAATGTATCTTTATAATCTAGTGGGACAGTAGCTATGATAAAGGCATTTGCAGAGTTCCAGGTGAACACGGAATAGAGGCAGTTGAATCACATAGACTAGTGAGGAAAATATAATTCTAGTAAGAATTCAGGTAGGAGAGTAACAGGATGTTAAATTAGAGTGTCAGGGTTATCATCATGAATGGCCTGGTGGGTTAAATTAAAAGCACTTGAATTTTGACTAGAAAGTTAAAGGAGGCAGTAAAGGTTCCTGAATACCTCAGATGAGAGACAGGGGGTAGAAAAATCAGGGAGGCATTAACAGTTCGAAGATAATAAAAGATCCAAGACAAATAGTACAATTTGTTAAGGTACCCTGAACCTGAATGGGTTTGTAAAGTAAAGTTTATAATATTTTCCTTTACATTTTTCAGTTTGTTTGAACCGTTTAATGATGATAGAGCATATTTTTTTTAAAGATTTTTTATTTATTTATTTGACAGAGAGATCACAAGCAGGCAGAGAGGCAGGCAGAGAGAGAGGAGGAAGCAGGCTCCCCGCTGAGCAGAGAGCCCGATGTGGGGCTCGATCCCAGGACTCCAAGATCATGACCCAAGCCGAAGGCAGCGGCTCAACCCACTGAGCCACCCAGGCACCCCATGATGATAGAGCATATTAAAGAGAAACCACTATTGTCTGTCTTAACTGCTAAAGGGTTGATTTTTTCAAAACTTTATTTTGCTAATAATAACAGTTTATAGTTAAATTAGATAGTTTTGCCTGGCAGTTAAACCTATCTTATCCAATCTATTATTTTCCTATTATATAAATAGGTGCCACTGACAGTTGTCTAACTGTAAAATTGTAGCCCTTGAGAACAAAGAACTAAATCTGATTATATTAAATTTAAGTCACACTTCGTGTGCATAACCTTTAGTCAGTGGCCTACCCTCTTCAGTCAATGGTTCTAAATCTATCTTTAGCCCATAAACTTGTCTTTTCCTGCTATGTAAGACAAGGGAACCTGTTTACATGTAGATGACTTATTGACAACTATTTTAATACCTCTTTTAAAATATTCTCTGTGGATGTTCATATGTCTATTTGAATCAAGCTTCTATCAGCTTAATAACTCCAGTCCTGAGATGGAAGGATATTGTTATAAAGTGAAAGCACTTGCATCTAAATGTTACCCTCATCAAAAAAATAACTCTTGGAAAGTTCTTGTTCCAGAAACCAAAAGATAATGAACCCTTGTGGAATATGTATGTTTATTTACTTGTGCAATGGGTTATTAAGGTAAATCAGATGAGGAATGTAACATTCATTTTTAACAAAATATGAGGTTGTTATACTTACTTCATTTGTCACACCCAGTAATCCTGTTATATTCTTCATAAGTTTGGACACCTGAATTTTAATATTCTGTCTATTTCCTTACTCTGGACTTTTCCTCTCTATGCTGGAGACAATAATATTTACCTGATTTCAGAAAGCTTTATACTATCTTGATAGCTCTGATTCTGATTCTCAGGTAACAGTCTTCCTTTTTAAAAGAGCAATAAAGCAGATATGTGAAAGTATTATTTAGGCATTCATTGAAGAATTCAGATCTCTTGACTTTTCATTTAATAGTAACATATACTCCCTAAAATTGGTCTCTTATTTGGGCAAATTTTAACAAGGTTGAAAACATTGGGCAAGATCCCCTCTTCATTGGAGAAAAGAATATTTTGAAATTTAATGGCAACAGTTTAATAGTTGAAAAATCCTACCTAACATATACACACACACATATAGTTCTATATAAATATATAAATTTTTATATATAGTTTAAATATTTATATATAATTATACATATATATAAATAATATGTATATTTATATATAAATACATAATGTTAAATATTTATAAGTAAATAAATAAATTGATGTGTGTGTGTATAGTTTAAAACCCCTGAAAGCTGATGTGCTATTTTATTCACAAAGACTCATTCCTAGAAAAAATAATTTTAATCATCTGGGTCTATGTTTCAGGGAAGTGCAAATATCTCAATATAAAATGTATTAACACAACATTCTATCACTCTGCAGAAAAGCAACTCTAATCCACAAATTCATGAACAATAACAACAAAAAAATTAAGTGGTTTCCCCTTGTAGAAATAGCTATTTGAGGTAGAGTTTTCACAATGGCAAAAACTGAAAACTTGAGCCAGATGTTTTAATAACCTAGACTGATTTGGGGTCTTTGTAGTGAAACAAAACTCAGGTAACTTCTTCATGACTCAAGTTTTCATTACAAACTTTGCTGCATTCAATTACTGACAGCTGTTACTCAATCACACATCATGTAATAAATTCATACCTTCTGTTCCACAATCAAAATCAGTACCACAGGAGAGGAAATGAAAGAGAATCTACTTTACACCTAGGTCCTTTTCAACCAGGGCCTTGTGGCATTATATGAATATTAATTTCCCATCAGGTGAAAGTGATATTCAGTAAATTATTTATTATTGTAAAGTCTTAGAAACAATGAATGATGCTTTTGCCAATGCCACATAGAAATGAATTTCATTTCTCCTTTTAAATTGCAAATAATGTGAAAAACAATTATATGTGGATGATATCTATACACACATATATGTTTATGTACTCACTCTGAAGAGAAAGTAATAATAATCTGCCTACCTAAGACAGACAATTCAGAGAGAGAGATAAAAATAGTCAAATAAGGTAGTTAGAGAAACAGAGGTAGACAGTAAACTTCTACCTGATACTTTTTTCTAGAGTCATTATTTTTTTTTAGAGTTCTAAGGACTCTATGGTTGTTCTTAAAATGCCATGATGGGGATTAAGCTAAATGTTGAAAGTACCTAGTTATACATTAAAACCTCTTATAATACATTTGGCTTTTGTTACTAAACATATTTGTAGTTTTGGAGAACTTGATATGGAAATTTAATTGCCTTTGCAGCATCAAAAACCCACTGGCTATGGTCTACATTGAAAGGATACACAATGCCCTGTGCTAAAAGCAGAAGCAGTAATTATGCTGAAGAATACACACTCAGATAAATCATTGTATTTCAAAGTGATTTATCTGACAGTTTTACACTTTTCTAGGCTTATCTTGGTGTCAAAGCATAGATTAGAGACTTTCTAGACATCCAAACAAACCCTCTGCTATAATGCTAGGTAATATAACATAGGAGTAGTGCATATCAAGAAGTCTTGGAAAACCATTCCATAGAATCCAAGCTATGGGATAGGTATTACCCCAGGGAGTTTTCAACACACTGAGAGAGAACATTGCCCCCTGATGAAATGTGTCGTTGTTGGAGCCGGATAGAATCTGCTGTCTGCAACCCTCGGTTTGAAGGAAAAAGCTATTGTAATAAAGAGGGCCATACTGTTTTCAAATAAATGAAAACAGCTTTTCTTTGCTTCAGTCCAGGGCTGTTGTCAAAGAAATAAGCTTCTCTCAGGACGAGCAATGACACTGCCTTGAGAGGAGGAGTTTTACACTGCTGTCTGGGTTACTAGTGAAAGTCTACCTGTGGGTCTCATCTCTCTCCTGGTCTGCCCACCCAGTTAAAACTCTTGACAGTGTCCTCCAGCAGGGACTGGAGCCCTTTAGGTAATCACAAGTCTGATCCTTGATATTGTGACCAAACCAATGACCATGTCAGACAGCCCTCCCAAAACTCTGAAGTTCAAGCAGAAAGCTAGAAATAGGGATGTTTCGGTGGTTCCGTCGGTTAAGTGCCTGCTGTCGGCTTAGGTCATGATCCCAGGGTCCTGGGACTGAGTCCCACATGGGGCTTCTTGCTCAGCGGCGAGCCTGCTTCTCCCTCTCCCACACCCCCTGCTTGTGTGCAAGTTCTCTCTCTCTCTCTCTCTCGCTCTGTCAAATAAATTTTAAAAATCTTTTTAAAAAAGGAAAGAAAAAAGAAAGCTAAATGTAGGCATGAATTGCTTCTTTATGTACTGTGTTGAGGTTTATCAGAATATAACTCTGGGTAAATTAAGCTTTAAAAAACATTTTGTTCCTGCTGCTTCAAACTTTTTTTTTTTTAACCGTATCAATGTTATAGATATGAGTTTTTTTGTCTACCTTAGAACAAAATAATTTTCTTGGGCTGAAGTTAAGCTTTGTCTATTTCTGTGATAGGTAATTCTTCCCAATTCATCTAAGAAAACATTAGCTATGTGATCCATGCCTTTTCTCGTAAATCTGCAGCCATGGAGGTAGAAATAGGGTACCTCTTAAGAAATCAGATTTCAGGTATCATCCATAATTATTTGATTATAATTGTGTGAAATAACCAAATACCATCAAAGGGCAAATACACAATGCCTGGAATAAAGGATCATTTGAGTATGGTCATGACAATCAATCTGGTATGAGAGGGTTTATTTGTAAAATGTAAATGACTTTTAGACCAGTTTTTTTGATACTTGGTTCCTACTATGTAGTAAAATCATATGAAAAGTTGTTTAAAGTTCAGTCATTATAGGCCCCACCCCAGACTTACCGAATCAGAAATCTTTGAGTTTCAAAACACTAAGCAAGTGATTTTGATGTACAGCCAAATTTGGGTACCCAATGACCAAACACCAAATGTGGAAGATAATCTTATTTCCATCAAAACTAGGTGAGTTAAAAACAATTCTCCTCACAATCCTGGAAAGTATTTCCTCAACGAATTGCAGACACGCCTGTGCCAAACACATTTGGTACTAGAGCAGTTGTGCCTCCTTTGTTTCTCGTATGTACATGACTTAAATTAGAATAATGAGGAGAATAATTGTACTTTATATTTAAAACATGAATTTTTATCAACCACATAAAAATAAAAACATATCATCAATAAGTATAGCAGTTCAAATAACAATAATAAGCACTGACATTTATGGGATGTTTACTTTCTGTCAGTAATACATTCAAAGAACATCAAGGGTCAGAGTTGGCCACACAGGAGGTCCAGAAAATAGCAAGAGAATCTGGGTTAGTCCAAATAAAACTATTACATTAGCTATTCCTGGCTACATGCTTCATTTTTTCAAGTTTATTAGTGAGATGTTGGTTAATAATAGAACTATGCTGCAGGATTCTGATACATCATTTTAGTTTCTATGTATTTTTTAATAGCTCCTGTATATTTATGTGAGTTCTAAGTATGGTGTATTCATGCTTGATTAGTTGAGCATCCTTATAAATTACCAAGAACTCTAACAGGTCATTATTAAAGAGAGTTATCTAACTGTAGTGAACTTCTCTGACATTTAAATCATTATATATATACATACATATATATATGTGTGTGAGTATATGTATGTATGTGTATATATATATACATACATATATGTATATATATATATAAAGACCAGATATAGCAAATTAGATTACCATGTTTCTTACAAAATGGTTTCTGAGCAGTGTGCATTATCAATCCAGTGTGCTGTATTTTATACAGATAAAGATACCTCAGTGTTCCCCCAGGAGCAGTTGGACGTCCACCTGTTCCCTTCTATCCTTCAGAAATCTCAAGCATTTTGAAGTGGTTCTTGTTTCCTCTCATGCATAGTTTTGATAGGATTACTAATAACCACAGCCTATATGTCTCATGTTTAGAAAGTACAGGTAGATACATTTATCATTATATCATTATTTTCATAATACTACAAATAAATAAGGAATGACAAAGAGGATAGTGACAATGTTTGGGATAACAATAATGATGATTGCCAAAAGGTAGGGAGAAAGGGAGGAGGAAGAACAGGGCGATGAAGGGGAAGAAAAGAGAATCAAAACTTTAACATTTTTATTCATTGGTTTGTTACTATGACCTAGGTTCAAAGCCAAGCATATAATATAATCTATCAGGTAGGCACTGCAGATTCCCACTGCCATTTGCAGAATTGTTTATATAATCTGATCTAATTGTAAACAACAACAAGAAAATGCTAGATGTCAAATCCAGATCTGCGCAATTCTCTAGAATAAGTTATGAGCACTACATGCTCTTGCAAAAACTGATGAATAGAAGCAGAAAGTCTATTTTGAAAAAAGTCATATAGCAATAAATTAGGTCTCTGTATAATGGAATTCTAGATATCTGCAAAAATGTTCTTCTTCCATGACATTTACTGACAAAGTAAACTGATAGCAATACTTGATACTTATTTAACTGCATTTTCAGAAGTGTGTGTCTACTTTACTGAACTTTTATTTCATGAGTAAAAAGATACTGTATTTTATTTTTCATCATATAAAGTACGAACAAAAATATTGTACTTAATGTGTTTTCAGCATGTAATGTTAAAAGTGTCAACACTTAAAACAAGACTATTGAGACCAAGATCTTATCAAGTTGTGCCAAAAGGCATTAAAATTTAAAGTTAAGAATGTGAATATTATCAGTATTAGAGCCTACTGCGTGATTATCTTAATTTAAATAAGTACTGATATTTAAATATTTAAAATACCACAGAGAAAGTCATTATGAAGTTTTACGTTTATTTATACCTGAAAAGTTAGATTTACTTATTAGGTATGCACATAACATATGTTCAAAAGAGATCCATCTGAGATCCTTTTATGAAATCTATTTTTCCAAAGAGCTCCTCTTGAAGACAGAGATGCTTTCTTCCCCAACCCCTTCAAGTAGTTCTAGCACAGTATCATTAAAAGTAAACGAACTGGGGTGCTTGGATGGCTCAGTTGACTAAACTTCTGCCTTTGGCTCAGGACATGATCCCATGGTTCTGGGATCAAGCCAAATTGCCCTCCTTGCTCGGGGCAATTTGGGAGCCTGCTTCACCTTCTCCCTCTGCTGTGCCCCCCTGCTAGTGCTTTCTCTTGCTCTTTCCCACTCTCTACCAAATAAGTAAAATCTTTTTTAAAAAAAGTAAATGGGTTTTATGCTCAACCTTTTTTTAATTTCTTGACTTCCATTTACAAAAAATTCCTAATTATATTGTCCTTCCTTTAGAGTCCACAGATACACATTTTATATGTGCTGCCTGGAGATGATGCAAGTGCTGTCAAGTTTCCTAACCTGGGCTTTATTTCCTTCAGGATGAGAAATAGAAGTACATAATTTGGCAGAGAGCAAAGTGATTATCCTGTTGCCTAAGAGGCAAATGTTTTAGTGATGTGCAAAATAAAAAAATCATTATAAATTCCAAGTGATATGTGATGTTGCTCTAAGTGTGGGAGGTAAGATTGTCTGGGGAAAAGGAGTTGTTTGTGGAGGACGGGTGGGTCTGAATGAGTGGGACTTTGTTCCAGAAAACTAAGGTGGACAGATGGAGTTTGGGTTTGGAGCATGACTTAGATTGGAATGTGCATCTAGAAAAATCCACTGTCCCTCTATTTTTTTTCATTTTCTTGATTCTTCCCCTAATTTTGTCTCCTTTGTGCTTTTTTTTGTATGTGTTTCACCCCTGCCCTTTCCTTGAACCATTTTTTTTTAAAAAACAATTATGCTTTTACATGCCTTGATTACTTTTTCAAAATACAAGCACAAACTGAAGTGCCTCCTATTAATACATACAGAGGTGCTAGTGAACTATGAAAGGTCCACGTGGCAGAACATTGCAGCCTGGACCAGCTGGAGAGCTTTATCTTATGGTAGGTTTTACCCAAAGTTGGCAGATTTTAGGGTCAACTTGATAGATGAGTCTGTTCTGAACAATATACCCAAAGTGGTATATGTAACCTTTCAAATGCCAAGAAACATACCTAGTGAATAGTACTAAAATGCAGTAATTTTTTTTTCACCATATAGTAACTAACCTACATGGCAGAACTATTAGAACACTGGCAACTTTACAGAGGTGTCAGACTCCAAGATTTATCTCCCTATTCATAAATATAACTTACAAAGTCATCTATGACAACTGGTAATTCTGAATCGCCAAGTCCTATTGGAATGATATTTCCACTATAGTGTTTGAAAGATTCATAAATGCAGGATAGGTTCTGGGATCTGTGTTGATTTGCAACTGGAGTAAACAGCTGATTAAGCTTATAATAACTGTCTGGCATATGCTATGAATAATCATCACCTGTGCTAGCCAATAGTCTACTTAAATGAGAGTATAATAGGTATCTTAACTCTTGCATCTTTTAAAGTTTTAATGATGTCATTAATCATTGATTCCCCCAGGAGTATAATATTACTTTTAGCTTGCAATTTTGAAAGGTAGGGTAAATTCCAGGAACTTTCAGTGGTCAGAATTGCTCTCATTCCATGAATTGGAAAGGCAACATGGGGACTGTGCCAGTTATTAAATATATGTTTTAGAGAAGTTTTTGTTTCTGACCAATATGTGTGGCTAATATGCAATTAATATGACTGGATTTATCTTCCTCCCTTAGAGAAACACCTGAACAAAATAAATAAAAAATGCTTTTCAAGATATTGGGCATGAGGCAACAGAAAACAGAGACCGTTGAGATAGGGAAAACAAATGAGGTGAACCCTAAAACTGCCTAAGTTTACTTATTTGTGGGAAATTCCAGGTTACAGAGTGAAAAGGAAAAACCCAGATAGAGCTAAGCAGACTTCCTGATTGAGAAGACAGATCTAATAGTCCAGGGAAAACAAGGTAGCTAGATTTCATAAGATAGAGTATTTGGATAACAAAGCTGCACAGAGAGAGAATTCTAGAGATCTGCAGAAGGATTCCTCAAGGGTGCATCAGAGTACTGATCAGTGTAAGCATGTGAAAAACTACCTGAGGTTTGGAAATGAACCACCTGAAAGGATTAGAATACAGTAACTTGAGCTTACCCAGGGCTGGGAATAAACTGTATTTCCATCAGCCAGATTGGAAAACCTCATAACTCACTGAACATTTGGTAGTGTATTCAGAAGAATCTTGCCTCAGTGCTGGGGAATAATTAGCTATACACTAAGCACTATACACTAAGCACTGCTCCAGACTTTACCAAATCTTAAATATAAGGTTCTAAAGTCTCAAACTAGGTATTAGTATCATAAATGTATCCAAGAACAAAGATTGAGAATATAGGATTACAGAAATATCCAACACCCAACAAGGTAAAATTAACAATGCTTGATGTCCAATAAAAAATTATCAGGCATGCAAACAGGCAGGAAAATGCAATCCATAATGAGGAGAAGATGAAATCAATTGAAACTGGAATTGGCAGATAAGAACATTAAAACAGTTATTACAACTGTATTCCATATGTTCAAAAAGCTAGAGGAAAAAATGAATACATAAGTAGTGACAGAAAAGACATAAAAATATAGCCAAGCTTATAAAAGTGAAAACTACAGTGTCTGAGATGAAAAATGCATTGGATGTTATTAACAGCAAACCATGCATTGCAGAAGAAATGATTAGTGAATACGAAGACACGGCAACAGAAATTACGCAAAATGAAATACATAGGGAAAAGATCTATAACTAAAGACAGTATATTAGTGAGTTTTGGGACAAATTTTAAAAATTATAATTGCAATTGGAAGCATAAAATTTGGCTTAGGTGGGGAAAGGGAAGTGGCAGGAAAGAATATCTGAAGACATAATGACATAAAAATTTCCAGATTGATTAAACTATCCAAAAATTTTAACAGTTATGAAAATCTCCACTAACTCCAAGAACATTAGAAATATAGTCCAGCTAAATGAAACACTGAAGCATCACTTACTAAATCATCATAGCACCATTAATTAATGATTTGAACACTGAATGCTTCAGATACTAAACTTATTCTAATAGTTTCTAAGGAGCAGTTAAAAGCATTACAGTAAGTAGATAGTAATGTTAAGATCAGAATTAACATTTGGGGACACAATTATATTTGTAAAAATATACTTGGTTTTTTATTACAAGTAGAATATATGATTTAGGATATTTCAGAATAGGTGTTGAATATATAATTTTAAAAATCAAGATAAATTTTAATTAAATTGGACCAAAGCAGTGATAAAGAGAAAATCTTAAAATCAGACAGAGGGAAAAAACACATTATGTTTAGGAGAACAAAGATAGTTTGCTGGAAAGAATGCAAACAATAAAACAGTTGGGAAGGGAAGACGGCAGTGGAATAGGAGGACCCCAGGTTACCCTGTCCCACAAATATAACTAAACAACTATGAAATCATCCTAAATACCACAGAAATCTATGTGAAGACTGGCAGGACAAACTCTGCAACTAAAGGTAGAGAAGAGGCCACATGGAAGAAGGTAGGAAGTGCAGAGATGCAGTTTGGGAGAGAAACAGATCATGGCCCCTATGGTAGCAAAGGAGCCAAAGGAGCCAAAGTCACAGAGAAGGGTGAGAAACAAATGAGTACACAGGGGAACTCAGAGAAAACAAATCCTCATAGCAATTGGCTTGGAAAGTTAGAGACGGTCCGAATTTTGTGAGCGCTTACATCTAGTGGGGCTTAAAGCCTAGAGTTTTAAAAGATCAACATTCTTGGTTGTGGATGAACTCAGAGGACATTGGGGCTGTTCTTGAAGAAAAGGCAGGGCAAATATCATGCAGACTTAGTGTGGAAACAGTGAGCTGAAAATCATTGGGGCACTCGGGGTGGGGGGAATTAGTTGTCCAATATGGAGCATGTCCCATAAAGGCAGAATTCATAGAGAGACCCCTCCAGGAACAAAGGACATGGCACCAGTGCCATCTCCCTCCCCCGCCCCTCAGCATGAGCACAGAGCCACCTGCAGGGACCAGTGCAGCACTGACATTTGCTACCTAACTTGCTTACATGAAGCACCCCCTTCCATTGTGCTCCAGGAGAACTGCCCTTCCCAGTCATATTTGCTTCAGCCCCAGCACAGTGGACCCCCCTCCCCTGAAAGACTGGCTCAAACCCTTGCGAACACTGCATCTTCCCACATGGGAGTTTTGTGAGGCCTCGGTTTCAGTGGCAGCAGTGATGGGTCTCATTTTACAAGCAGATCAGAGTACAGCTAGTTAAGACTTGATATATTCAGGCCAGAGACTAAACACCCCCCAAGATAGGCAAAGAGAGCCTCTGCAGATGACTGGCCTAAAGGATAAAGGAGCCAGGACAAAACAGGAGAGCACATGCAACCTACACTGGAGACACTCCCAGAAGCACCAGACCCTGGGGAACAGGAGATACTACATGGCAGGGTACTACAGGACCTCTTTGTCATAAAACCATTACCCTCAAGAATGGGAGATATAGATGACTTTCCTAACACACAGGAACAGGCACAGAGACTTAGACAAAATGAGAAGACAGAGGAATTTGTCCTGAATGAAAGAACAAGATAAGGCCACACCCAGAGATATAAGAAAAACAGATAGAAGTAACATGCCTGATGGAGAATTTAAAGCATTGATCATAAGGATACTCACTAGATTTGAGAAAAGAGTGAAGGACCTCAGTGAGACC
This sequence comes from Lutra lutra, assembly GCF_902655055.1. Taxonomy (NCBI): domain Eukaryota; kingdom Metazoa; phylum Chordata; class Mammalia; order Carnivora; family Mustelidae; genus Lutra; species Lutra lutra. The sequence continues at coordinate 173,511,545 of NC_062280.1, forward strand.
ATTAACACAGAGATAAAGAATAACATGGCAGAGATAAAGTGCTCAATATACAAAATGAGAAATATGTTTGATGTAATGAACAACAGGGTGGAAGAAAAAGAGGAATGAATTAGAAGAAAAAGTAATGGGAAGTAGTAAAACTGAACAAAAGAGAGAAAAAATATGCAAAACAAGAGTGGACTTAGGGAACTCAATGACTCCATCAAACATAATAACATTCATATTATAGGAGAAGAGGGGATAAGGAATTCATTTGAAGAGGTAATATCTGAAAACACTCATAATCTGGGGAAGGAAACTGATATGCAGATCCACGAGGCTCAGAGAGCCTCCAACAAAATCAACAAAAGCATATACACACCAAACATACTGTAATTAAAATCACAAAATATGGTGATAAAGAAAAAATATTAATAACAAGGCAAAAGAAGAGAGTTACATACAAAGGAAACCCCCATAAAGCTATCAGCAGATTTTTCATCAGAAACTTTCCAAGCGAGAAAGGAGTGGCATGATATATTAAAGATGCTGAAGGGAAAAAACCTGCAGCCACAAATACTCTATCCAGCAAAGCTATCATTCAGAATAGAAGGAGAGATAAGGAATTTCCTAAACAAAAACCTAAAGGAGTTCATGACCACTAAACCATGCTTGTAAGAAATACTGAAGGGGGACTCTGAGTAGAAACACAAGACCAAAAATGACAGAATGAAGCTAGGAAACAGAAAAGCAATAAAGATGAATATTTCTGTAAAAAAAAAAAATCCATCAAGGAACTCACAAAATAAAAGGATGTAAAATATGACACCAAATACCTAAAATGTGGTGAAGAGAGGAGTAAAGAATGGGGTCAAACTTAAATGACCATCAACTTAATATAGACTGCTTTAGTGAATTAAATCTTTAGTGAATTAAAACAAATTAGGTGAATTAAAACAAAAAATTAAGGAAGGTGTAATTCTAACGCTACACACAATTTTCCAGAAAATTGAAGAGAAATGCTTACCAACTGCTATCAAAACCAAAGATGGCAAGAACACAAAATGTTGACTAATATCCCTTATAAACATGATACAAAAATTCCTAACAAAATATTAGAGAACAAATCCATAAATATATAAAGTGTAGTTTATCCCAAGAATCCATAAATAATTTACAATTCAACAATCAAATAATGTCATTCACTATATTAACAAACTAAAAATTGAGACTTTTGGTATATAAACCATTTCGTCTAGGTTTGGAATTCTACTCTCCTCCCAGAGAAGGTTGGAGTTGAATTCTAGTTATATGTTTGAAAGTAATGCCAGGCAGTAAAAATGGGACACTAACAGAATTTCCTTGTCCTTGTAGGGTAAATGTCTTAGGCATTCATTACAGAGCCCTCAAACAAGGCAAGAAGAAACTAGTTGCTTTCTCAGATGAGAGAATCTCCACAGGATTTAGTGGTTCAGAGTGAACTCCTTTATATAACCTAATCTTAATGAGTTTATTCTAATTCTCAGTTCACTGCCCCCCCACCTGTTTCCTAAGATCAACGGATATGTTTGCAAGTATAATTAATATTTTATTTTGCTAACTCATTTTGCTTCCTCAAGCTTCTGCTACAAGTGATAAAGACTTACTCAATAGGGTCTTGAAGAATCAGGGCTTTGATCTTTTTGTTCTCATTCTTTAGCCCCACAAGTCAGTTACAAAAAGGAAAGCTGACACCATGATTCTAGAATTTCATTATCAACATTTTATTTAATCATAACAGCTATTTAATCAAGACTTAAATTCCAGGGCCCAGGAAAACACAGGTAATAACAAGACACTGTTTTGCCACTGCATGGCAGGGACTGTTAGAGAACTGTTCTCCGATTGTGGTTGTTTTCTTACTATGTTGAGTTCCATGCATGTCAAACAACCTATCTTGGATTCCTATCATTGAATGCCTACTACCTTCGACCACTTCCAGGGCCAATATTCTTTCGGTCATTTTTATAGTTAAAAAAGTGGAAACGTGGTGGCTAGTTTAAGAAAAATATAATACATTAAATAATATTAGAATTTAACATGATCAGTAAGATAATTGGAGGAAACAAAATTTGAGGTTAAACTTGTAGATGAATATTTAAAAATATGATCCAAATTTACCTCACAGGAAAACCTATTCTGGGCCTCCTCTCAAAATCAAATGGAGGGGTGCCTGGGTGGCTCAGTGTGTTAAGGCCTCTGCTTTCAGCTTGGGTCATGATCCCAGGGTCCTGGGGTCAAGCCCAGCATTGGGTTCTCTGCTCAGCAGGGAGCCTGCTTCCTCCCCTGCCCCTTGCCTCTCTGCCTACTTGTTATCTCTGTCAAATAAATAAATAAATAAATAAATTTTAAAAAAATCAAATGGAAAAAAAATCAACTTTACTACAATGCTTATTGTCTCTTATTAATCCCAATACTGATGCCACTTCAGCATGAGAAATATAATCTTGCTACTACTACCATTCCTCGAGTCTGAAATTCAAAATTTCAGTTCTACTTGGTATAGCATGACTTGCAATGTGTTGATTTTTTTAAAACACAAGGAAGTTATTCAAAGATGATTGGTGCCCAAGAATACGCCATATTTTCCCAACAGTTAGTTTGCTTTATCTATTTCTCCATGTGTAAGTAGGATTTATTTATCATATTTATATTCCTAATTTAGTACATACACTGTAGGATATAGGGCCATGACAAAAATAGGGGATTGGTTATCACCTACAGATTCTGTAGTCTGAGATAGAGATAATATACGATTGGACTCTGTTTTGCTTCACTTTTGACAGTGTGAGAAGATATTTTCAACTGTCTGAAACTTTAAACTATTATATGAGAGTCTTTACAGTAAAATGACTATGAAAGAGGCATGTACCTATTGAGTAATCAAAAAGATGGTATCTATTCAGGATATCTGTCATGTTTTGGCCACCTAGTTCTGAACTACCATCCTATTTAGGGAAAACTCTTTATTATGTGAGTTTTGGTGAGTGGGGAGCAGATAATCTCTCACTCCCTGCAGCTAAGCTTTTAGACACATAATTTAGGCTAAGTCAATCATAGATTCCCAGAGGGACTTTGAAATTTGAGAGTGCTGCAAAGAGAGAGATTATTTACAGTGGCAGAGATGGAGTTGAGATTTTGTTGATCACAGCAGGGAATGTCATCATTGGGTTTTTATGAAGATTTAATAAGTTGATGTATATAAACTGGCTTGAATAATGCACAGAGATATCCTAGATAAGTATTTATTATTAAGGAAGAGGCCGTTTCAGGCATTGCCAAAATTGACTTACGAGCATTTTACTAGTCCAGGAATTCAGAATTAAAAATCATTCCTTCCTATAGTAGTTTTCAGGCTTCATAATTTAGTTTGCATTTCCTTAGGTGTGAAATAAATATTTTATTAAATTGGATGTTTACATGAATCAAACGACTCAATGTACAACCTCAAATCAATATAACTCATTTACTCTTGCAAAAGTTACCATGTGATCACTTTGTGTGTTTTGGGAGTAGATGTGTGAAAAGGGACACAAAACCAGTGCAACAGATAGACAACTATACTCCATTAGTCCTCTTATTGGGAAGAAAAGGAGAACTAGTGTGTGGTATTGCCTAAGCAAAAAGCTAAAGGCAGTTAAGTGGAAGGCTGGTTATCCAATGTAGCAGATCTGTTCATTTTACCATATTGAGCTTTTGTGCTAGTTGGAGACAGTCCTGAAGTATTGTGTAATGTTTTAGAAAGTTCAGTATGGGAAGTACTGTTTGCATAGTATATACCATCTACTGCTTTGCATTTTGTTTTTAGAATTTCTGGAATTAGTGTTCTTGAGTACTGTCAAACTGCAGCCTCAGTGAAGATAAATTTATTTTATTCTCTCTCTTTCTGGAAATATGAGATTTTAAAGTGTTATTTTTTACTTTTTTATATTTATGATAGAAAAAATAGTATAAGATAATTGGATGGGGCACCTGGGTGGCTCAGCGGGTTAAAGCCTCTGCCTTCGGCTCAGGTCATGATCCCAGGGTCCTGGGATTGAGCCCTGCATCGGGCTCTCTGCTCAGCAGGGAGCCTGCTTCCTCCTCTGTCTCTGCCTGTTTCTCTGCCTACTTTGATCTCCATCTGTCAAAATAAATAAATAAATAAACAAATAAATAAATAAATAATTGGATTAATTCTAAAACTCATCTCAACTTTTACACTAATAGAATCTTCATTTTATATGTAAGAAGCTGAAATTTAGCAATTTCAATGACTTGTCCAAGGTCATACATATAATAAATGGCAGAAGTGGATGAAATCTGGGTTTTGATGACACAGGTAATGTGCTTTTCACAATAGTCACTTATTAAGCTGCTTCCTAACAAAGGACACTGACTAATGCTCATCACAAAAGAAGAGAATTTCAGCAAGTCATCTGATTTCCAGTTCTACCCTTTGATCTAACTGGGAAGAACTATTATTTTAAAGAAAAAAAAAAAACACTATAGGCTAAGTGCATCAAAGTTCAGCAAAGTTCAGAGAAGTACCTCCTCCTTATCAATGTTACACAGACATGGAGTTCCTGGGTGGCTCAGCGGGTTAAGCCTCTGCCTTCAGCTTAGGTCATGGTCTCAGGGTCCTGGGATCAAGCCCTGCATCAGGCTCTCTGCTTAGCGGGGAGCCTGCTTCCCCCCTCTCTCTGCCTGTCTCTGCCTACTTGTGATCTCTCTCTGTCAAATAAATACATAAAATCTTAAAAAAAAACCAAAGACATATTATGAAAATGATCATCCTAACTACTGTCTTCTCATTATTGCCATAGTGAAGAGCCGATATAAACTTGGACACTAGATAAGTCCAGCTATAATGAGCACACCTAATCCATGTTAATACAAATTACATCAATAGATCAGGATCTATTGCTTTCCAATAAAGCACAAACTAGAACTGTTTACATTTTCAAACATCATTTGTCTCAAAAATTGTATAATGTGCTTTTTTTAAAGTTATAACTATTATTAAAACTATTATTTTTTCAATAACGTGGATCTCAAAAGCACTTGCCATAAAGGCAAGATTTAGAAGAAAAATATTAAATATTACTACAAATTTGTATTTTACAATTCTTCACAGTTTAACAATATAGTGAATAATAATTTTATTCCTGACTTTCTTTTAGCATTTTGGAATGATCTACTTATACATATGTAATTCAGCAATTTTATCCTGCTGTGAATCTTCCATCAGTTTCCTGTGGCTCAAATTTTTGAAATTTCTGAACTTGAGATCTGGAAGAGAATTCATAATTTTCAACTTTATCAAGATAAACATCTGTTTGTATGTTTATCTAAATTCTAGAATAAAAGAAAAGAAGCATGGAGATCTGAGGGTTCTTGATTTTTTTTCCCACTTTTTTACTATTATCTAAAGGCACAATACTATAACAACTTCTGATGCTACCTCAATTAAAAATAATCAGAAATAAATTTTTAAAAATTATTGTCAATAATTTATGATTGATCTAAGTTTGATAACTCCTTCATTCTCACAAGTGTCTTCTGCTATTAAGACATCAGAGCAAAATGAAGTATTATAATCTTCTCTGAGTATTTCATCCTTCTATTTGCCTTACATGAAACTGTATCACTCATGATGTCATTCTTTTTCTACAGTGGAAACTGCTTGCTGTATCATATTTCAATACATCAGAGTTGAGATACTCATGATCTCCAAACCTCTTCCAGTTCATTATTCTCCTTCTCTCCAGTCAAATCCCATTCTCATTTGAACATGTTTAATCCAGTTATATATCAAATATCCTTTCATTTTTTTTCTTCTCATTTTATATGTTCATAGTAACTACCTTTAGGCTGTCTCGTTTCTCTCTTCTATTGCACCCAGTTTAGACCAACAACAACAAAACATGGATCTGCAAAATCTCTCCTTGTGCCTTCCTCCTCAAATCTACACATTACCTATTGAGTGCTGGTAGGAATACTAATCACATACCCATACATTCATAATGTTACAATTTATGGTTTTCTCCATTAAAAAAAATGCTTTCTGTCATCAGCTTCCTCCCCATTCTCCAGTGAAAATTTAAATACAATATATCAAAACTTAAGAGATGCAACAAAAGGAGTTCAAAGAGTAGTTCTATTTTCAACATTTTGAGGAACCTCCATGCTGTTTTCCAGAGTGGTTGCACCAGCTTGCATTCCCACCAACAGTGTAGGAGGGTTCCCCTTTCTCCGCATCCTCGCCAGCATCTGTCATTTCCTGACTTGTTAATTTTAGCCATTCTGACTGGTGTGAGGTGATATCTTATGGTGGTTTTGATTTGTATTTCCCTGATGGCGAGTGATATGGAGCACTTTTTCATGTGTCTGTTGGCCATCTGGATGTCTTCTTTGCAGAAATGTCTGTTCATGTCCTCTGCCCATTTCTTGATTGGATTATTTGTTCTTTGGGTGTTGAGTTTGCTAAGTTCTTTATAGATTTTGGACACTAGCCCTTTATCTGATATGTCATTTGCAAATATCTTCTCCCATTCTGTCAGTTGTCTTTTGGTTTTGTTCACTGTTTCCTTTGCTGTGCAAAAGCTTTTGATCTTGATAAAATCCCAATAGTTTATTTTTGCCCTTGCTTCCCTTGCCTTTGGTGATGTTCCTAGGAAGATGTTGCTGCAGCTGAGGTCGAAGAGGTTGCTGCCTGTGTTCTCCTCGAGGATTTTGATGGATTCCTTTCTCACATTGAGATCCTTCATCCATTTTGAGTCTATTTTCGTGTGTGGTGTAAGGAAATGATCCAATTTCATTTTTCTGCATGTGGCTGTCCAATTTTCCCAACACCACTTATTGAAGAGGCTGTCTTTTTTCCACTGGACATTCTTTCCTGCTTTGTCGAAGATGAGTTGACCATAGAGTTGAGGGTCCATTTCTGGGCTCTCTATTCTGTTCCATTGATCTATGTGTCTGTTTTTGTGCCAGTACCATGCTGTCTTGATGATGACAGCTTTGTAATAGAGCTTGAAGTCCGGAATTGTGATGCCACCAACAATTGCACTGCTGGGTATTTACCCTAAAGATACAAACGTAGTGATCCGAAGGGGCACGTGCACCCGAATGTTTATAGCAGCAATGTCTACAATAGCCAAACTATGGAAAGAACCTAGATGTCCATCAACAGACGAATGGATAAAGAAGAAGTGGTATATATACACAATGGAATACTATGCAGCCATCAAAAGAAATGAAATCTTGCCATTTGCGACGACGTGGATGGAACTAGAGGGTATCATGCTTAGCGAAATAAGTCAATCAGAGAAAGACAACTATCATATGATCTCCCTGATATGAGGGAGAGGAGATGCAACATGGGGGGTTGAGGGGGTAGGAGAAGAGTAAATGAAACAAGATGGGATTGGGAGGGAGACAAACCATAAGTGACTCTTAATCTCACAAAACAAACTGAGGGTTGATGGGGGGAGGGGGTTGGGAGAGGGGGGTGGGGTTATGGATATTGGGGAGGGTATGTGCTATGGTGAGTGCTGTGAAGTGTGTAAACCTGGCGATTCGCAGACCTGTACCCCTGGGGATAAAAATATATGTTTATAAAGCTGTAAAAAAAAAAAAAAAAAAAAAAAAAGAAAAGAAAAAAGAAAGGATGAATACCCAAGTTTTGTAGCAACATGGACGGGACTGGAAGAGATTATGCTGAGTGAAATAAGTCAAGCAGAGAGAGTCAATTATCATATGGTTTCACTTATTTGTGGAGCATAACAAATAGCATGGAGGACAAGGGGAGATGGAGAGGAGAAGGGAGTTGAGGGAAATTGGAAGGGGAGGTGAACCATGAGAGACTATGGACTCTGAAAAACGATCTGAGAATTTTTTTTTTTAAAGATTTTATTTATTTATTTCACAGAGAGAGATCACAAGTAGGCAGAGAGGCAGGCAGAGAGAGAGAGAGAGAGAGAGGAGGAAACAGGTTCTCCGATGAGCAGAGAGCCCGATGCGGGACTCGATCCCAGGACCCTGAGATCATGACCTGAGCCGAAGGCAGCGGCTTAACCCACTGAGCCACCCAGGCGCCCCTGATCTGAGAATTTTGAAGGGGTGGGGGGTGGGAGGTTGGGGGCACCAGGTGGTGGGTATTGTAGAAGGCACGGATTGCATGGAGCACTGGGTGTGGTGCAAAAATAATGAATACTGTTATGCTGAAAAAATAAAAAAAATTAATAAAAAAAATCATATTCTAAAAAAAAAAAAAAGAGTTCATAGCTATTAACAAATACATTAAGAAAAAAGAAACACCTCAATTTACTACCCAACATTATACCTCAAAATGTAGAAAATGAACAAATTAAGCCCAAAGTTAACAGAAGGGAGAAAATAATAAATATTAAAGCAGAAATAAATGGAATAAAGAACAGGAAATATTAATGAAAACCAAAGACTAAAGAACCAAGAGTTGGTTCTTTGAAAATATAAACAAAGTTGGCAAACTTTTAGCCAGACTAACCAAGAAAAAAAGAGAGAGGCTGAATCAGGAGGAAATAGAAAATCTGAACAAACCAATAACAAGTAAGGAGATTAAACCAATAATCAAAAACCTCTCACCAAACAAAAACCCATGATCAGAAGGTTTCTTACATTAATTCTACTGCACATTTAAAGAGGAGTAAATGCTAATTCTCAAACTCTCCCCAAAATGTGAAGAGGGAAAAACACTCCTAAACTCATTTTACAAATGTAGCATTATCCTGATTCCAAAGCCAGATAGGGATACTCTAAGAAAAGAAAACTATAGGTCAATGTCCCTGAAGGATTATAGATGAAAAAGTACTCAATAAAATATTAGCTCACTGAATTCAACAGCACAACAGAAGGACTATACTTTATGACCAAGTGGAATTTACCCCTGGGATACAAGGATGATTCAACCCAAGAAAATAAAAAAAATACATCACATTAATAGAATGTAAGATAAAATCTGTATAATCATCTTGATAGATGCAGAAAAAGCATTTGACAAATACATCTTTTCATGATAAAAACTTGTAACAAATTGGGTATAGAAAGAATGTACCTCAACATAATAAAGTTCCTATATGACAAACCCACAGCTAGTGTCATACTTAACTCTGAAGGGTCAAAACTTTTGTTATATGATCAGGAACAAGACAAGGGTATGCACTCTCACCAATTTTTATTCAGTACAGTAACGGAAGTCCTAGCCAGAGCAATAAAGCAAGAAAAAGAAATAAAAGGCATCCATATTGGAAAAGAAAAAGTAAAATTGTCTCTGTTTTCAGATAACATGATTTTTTATATGGAAAGCCTGAGACTCCACCAAAAAGTTAGGACTAATTAATACTATCCAGTGAAGTTGAAGGATATAAAATCAATATTCAGAAATCAGTTTCATCTCTATACATAGCAACCGAATATCTAAAAAAGAAACTAAGCGATTCACGATAGCCTTCTTTCTGCTTTCATTCTTCAACTTTCTCTGCTTCTTCACTATGCATAGCTCTACCTTCAGGTAACTTCCAGTGACACCTTTTTGCTAGCTTTCCAGACTAATTAAGTCTCACTCCTATCTAAAATTTTTTTTTCTTTCTTCTTCAAAGATTTTATTTATTCATTTGACAGAGAGAGATCACAAGTAGGCAGAGAGGCAGGCAGAGAGAGAGGAAGAAGCAGGCTTCTGAGCAGAGAGCCTGATGCGGGGCTCGATCCCAGGACCCTGAGATCATGACCTGAGCCAAAGGCAGCGGCTTAACCCGCTGAGCCACCCAGACGCCCCTCACTCCTATCTAAAATTTTACTGCATCTTTTACTTCCCTTTCTGAAATTGGTAACACTTGTATTAATTGCTCAGTGTGTATCCTCATATTAGACTGTTTGGGAACTATTCTGTCATGCTCACTGCTGTGTGCCCAGATCTGCCACAAAGTAGAGATCAATGATTAATTGCTGTCAATTTAATATCTTCACTATTTCAAACTTGGCTGACTTAGAATATGAAATAATTATTGATAGTAATAAGTATCTAAAAGGAAAAGACAATTTTTCCAGGAAATAAGATAAATATATTTTCATGCTTAGTTTTAATTTAGATAGGACTTCCAAGCAGTTATAAGCATGAAGCTTTAAAAAAGTAGAAAAGGGAACATTAAAACGAATACAAACTTAAAATACAAGTAGTCTTACATTGATAAGGAGGAAAAAAAAACATGTGGCAGAGAACACAAAATTGCCTAACCATTAGCATCCACTATGAGAATCCAATCATTAAGGCTATTAGAATTAATATGATTGCTCAGGAAAAATACAGGAATAAAACCAAGGACTGAACGTTGAAGAACGGCTAAATTTTGGCAATAGAATGAACAATAATAGCATATAAAGGCTAGAGAGGAAGAAGAGAGCAATGTTTGTACAAAGTTATAGAAACCACAGAAGGGAGCGCATGAGTCAGAACAAGAGCTACAAAAGAGTCTGAGGTTGGCAGCTGAGGAAATGATGGTGTTCAGTATGTAGGAGTATGAGTTCAACAGTGTTTTTCAAGGAGCAGTTGGAGTAGGATAGAGGAGTTACATTAAAGAGTTTTAAGAACTATTTGGAAAAGACAAAATGGGAGCTAGGGCACAAACTTTTTCCAAGGATTTTGGCCAAAGCTTGAAAAATGAGGGGTGCCTGTGTGGCTCAGTTGGTTAATGTCTACTTTGGGCTCAGGTCATGATCCCAGGGTCCTGGAATAGAGCCCCCATCGGGCTCCCCATCTCTTCCTCTGCGGCTCCCTGTGCTTGTGCTGTCTCACTCTCTCTGTCAAATAAGTAAATAAAATCTTTTTTTAAAAAAGTTTGAAAAATGGAATTTTAACTTGAAAGGAGGGCAGGCTTTTAATTTTTCTTTCAAAGGAAAAGGAAGATTTGACCACATATAAAGTAGAAAGAAATATTCAGTGAACTGGGTTGAGTTACAGAATTAAGAAAGAATAGAGATTAATTGAGGAAGAAACTTAACTACAAAAGGTATGGAGATTACTATTTACCTTTATCACCATCATCATTATTATCATTGCTATATTTCTTAGAATAGACTCAAGAATGCAGGTGAAGAGCTTCAGCTTCTCAAATAATAATAATAGCCATAATTTGTTAAATGTTTACAATCTGACAAAAATCTGTTAATCACCCTTTATTACCCCGTGAGGTAGAAAATTGCACATCCATTTTGGAGATCATGACATTGAGGCTGTGAAGCTGGAAAACTTGTCAGGGTCACAGCATGTCAACAAAGAGTATTTAACTTTGTCTGACTCCAACACAACACATTCCACCACAGCATGATGCTGTTTTCTTGCAAAGGAAATGATTTCCTCAAGATAATGTAAAAGCAAAGAGGGAGAGATGCACAGATTTTTTGAGTTGAAGCAGAGGCAATTGGGTAAGCTTAGGTTGGGATGGTTTCAATTTTCTCAGTAGGAGGTGAGGTTATGTGCTGCTAAGAGGCCAGGGAGGAGCACTGGGATTACAGACTTGAGTGCAGCGGAAACATTTGGAACAGCTGTGGCGAGGAATGCAATAGGGAGTCAACAAGTGATAAATAAAAGATTTGCTGAGATACAATGAGAGCCCAGTTGAGGTCACTTGGCTTGGTCACTATTGTCTAGTGACTTGCTTCGGTTTACAAACATGGAAAGAGAAATTGGGCAGTAGGGGTTAGTGAAATGTGGGGATTGGTAAGGTGGAAATAGTTGGAGAACAAAGAAGGGGTAGAGGTAAGCGGGTTGTAAGTGTATTATGGACCTGATTAATTGTGTGGGTGTTGGCAGAGTAGAGAGCAAGGGTGTGGCTCATGGCCCAGAAGGAGTGTGCATGATGAAGCTACTAGACAGAATGGTGAAGATGAAGACAGAAGAGAAGACATGAGAGAGGCAGAAGGACAACAGTCTGTCTGTAGTTTAATAATGATAACATGATTTAAAAAAGAATTGCTAACATTTAGTGATTGCTCATCTTGGCGTAGAACCAATACTTGTGTTACTGTGTTGAATTCTCATAATAACACCATCAGTTTGATATCATTACCTCCAGTTTATATGTGAAGAAACCAAAAACTGTATAAATTAAGTAACTTTAAGAGGATTTTAATCCTTCTGGTAATGGAAGAGAAGGGATTCAAGGGCACGTTGTTGGGCAGCAGAGCCCAGTGACCTTATCCAAGAAGGAATCTTTGATGAGGGTTGAGGTGCCTCTTTGTAACACATATGGTTGAATAACTCCAGTTCTTTGAGATCCTTTAGTAAAAACAGATATATATTTGTTTATATGTAATTCTTATAAAATCTAAGTATACTACTTCATACATTTCATGTCATATGAAAACTTTCTGGGGAAGGTACACACCTGCTAATTGTTACTAACACCCTCAGACATATTTTATTGGTCAGGCTGTAGTGCTCTTGCAAAGTTTTAGTTCTTGCAGCTGGATGAAGCTGAACATTTTGAATGCCTGAAATTTGACCTAAATGGTGTTGACATTACAGTGACTGTGAGTGATGGAAAAGGAAACAAAAAATCTTGGATTTTTTTCCTCTACAGAGACCTCTTCTCCTCAAATTAATAACAACAACAGACTTAGAAAATATCTCGTGAACTGTAGACTGTAGCCAGAAGTACAGCTGCAGAGTTCCAAGAGGCCCACAGAGACGCCTGCCTTTCAGGTTAAATCCTTCCACTCATGAAACTCCCCTTATTGTCTTGTGAGAGTGTCCTCTCTGCTTGCTATTTTATTTATTTATTTTTTTTGTTTTATTCTGTTTTATTTAAGTTTGTCAGTGGAAAATATCTCCAATGTTTGACACAGATAACTTTAGGAATCTATATTTATTGCACTGTGATTTCACAGAAACAGAAAGAAGGAAAGACAATTGAATTCAGTAAGTGACAAGTACACTAATGAGTGGAGTTCTAGATTCCTTAGGGAGATCACAATGTGATCGACACATGATCTCTGTCCTCAGAAGTGATATGGTTTAGAGAGACAGGTAGGCAATACTGAATAAAGATTATAATATGAATCATAAGATTAGTTCATTTTGAAAATTTTTTGAAAATTAGTTTTGGAAATATGGATGAGGAGTTATTACATATGCCTAATGGATCTGCAACATGACTGAGGCATTAATAGAAAGTAAGATTTTAATAGGTGTATGTAAGATTAAAACTCAATCCAGGTAGAGAGTATCTCAGTATCACAGGCAGCAAGGCAAGTCAGTGAAGGTATTTTCATGAAACAATGTGGACTGTTCTGTGTAGTAGCTCAAACTGTATGCATGAGAAACATTCACTGAGGCCATTTTTGAGATTTAAAAAAAAAATTTATCTATTTATTTGAGAGAGAGAGCCATATAAGGGACTCCCACTATAAAGCTAGGAAAAAAAGGGATTTCATTGGCATTGGAAGGATAAGAGGCAAACAAAGCTGCCAAACAGAAAGTGATAGAAAAACTAACCAAGCAAAGAAAATCTGTCTTCAACTTGGTATCTGGAGGAGAAGAGAAACAACTAATTCTCATTTCAGGTTGTGTTCATATAGGCTATCTACTCAGAAAAAAAGTGATTTTAGGTTGGTAGTACAACCATGAAATAAAGAGACCCAACTTCAATGAATTAATACCAATGTATATGAAAAAGAGAAATTAAAAAAAAACTTTTTAGTCCAAAATTAATTTTTTTAAGAGTGCCATAACTTTGATATTAAAACAGACTAGAATTCTATAAGAAAGGAAACATATAGGCCAGTTTCTCTTATAAAAAAAGTCTTAAATCAAACAGCAATAAATCAAATCAGCACTATTAAAAAATGATTCAGCATGAGTTAATCACAGAATTGCAACCTTGGATTAATGTTAGGAAACTGATTCCTGTAGGTCACCATATGTGTCAAGACTAGTTATTGTCCCAGTATTTATTTTCCCCTTCTTCCATATAAATGGAAATTTTGCCAAGAAATATGCATTTCTAGAAATACAGTGTTTTTTTTTTTTAATTTTTTTTAATTTTTTTAGTGTGAGCATGTACTTTCCCAGAACAGCACACTAATTTCCCAGGCTTCTTTGCAAATACATGCTGTCTTAGGTCTAAATTCTGGCCAAAAGGATGCCAGATGGTGTGATGCATTTAACTTCCCTTCAGTCCTCTTAAATAAAATGGAGCAGCAGTATACCTGATTTCAACTTTTTTTTTTCCTTTTTTGCTTGAAAAATGTTGATATCAATACAATATCCTTGTAAACACAATGAAGAATGGAGGCAAAAGGCATTCCTCATGCCTGGTCTACTAAATATGAAAAAAAGAAACTTTTATTTTCTTTAAGCAATTCTTACTTGAGATTCACTTACAGTTACTGAATCTATATACTGAGTAATACACCACATTAATATCATAAAGAAGAAAAACCATATGATCATCTTAGTAGATAAGGGAAAAGCATTTAAAAATGTTCAACATCGATTCATTAAATATCAAATTAGGAATGGAAGAAAATTTCATTAAGTTAGTAAAAGGCATGAAATCATTTATAATATCTGAAGCAAATATTATAATTAAGATGAAATAATGTTAACATTCTCATTAACAATGTGGTAGATTAAAGAAGGTCATAAATTGCTTGACACCCTTCCTGTCAAGAGCTAGGTTCTATGTCTCCTATCTTTAAATCTTGGTAGGCTCTGTGAAGAATATGGCAGAAGTGAGGATACACCAGTTTCTGGGCCCAGGCTTTAAGAAACCAACAGCTTCCATTTCCACTACTGTGCAATCCTCTCTCTGGGTGCTCTGGTCACCACATAAGTTGAATTACACTGAGAACAGCTTGCTGGGGAGGCCATATATCCCCATTCAGATGGGTAGTCCCACATAAGCTCAGCTGCTCATTCATTCTTGTCAAGACTCCAGACATGTGAGCAAAGCCATTTTGGACATTCCCAACCAGCCCTTGTGCCAGCAGAACATTAATACATGGCCATAGTTAAAATATATGGAGCAAGGAATTGCTCAGCCAAGCTCTTAATATATTCTTAAGAATAACAGAAAAAGTGGTTTTATTCTCTAATTAATAAAAAACAAAAACAAAAACAGACTTTAGTCTCTAGGACAGTTTAAGGTTCACCAAAAACTTGAGCAGATAATATGGAGAGTTCCTATACACCACCATCCCCCACCCCATAGAATTTCCCCTATTAGTAACATTATGCTTTATTGTGGTGTTTGTTACAATTAATAAATGAGCCCATCATTAGCTAATGTTCATAGTTTATATTAAGGCTCACGTTTTGTGTTGTATAGTTTATAGGTCTTGACAAATGCATAATGCCATGTACCACTATTAAAATATCATAGTTTCACAGCCCAAAAAATCTCCTGCATTTTTTTCTATTTATCCTGTCACCCTCCAATCCCTGGAAACCACTATTCTTATTCCTGCCTCTATAGTTTTGCCTTTTCCAGAATGTCGTATCATTGGAGTAATAGAATACATGGCATTTTCAGACTTGCTTCTTTTTTTTTTTATAAGATTTTGTTTATTTATTTGACAGATAGAGATCACAAGTAGGCAGTGAGGCAGGCAGAGAGAGAGGAGGAAGCAGGCTCCCCGCTGAGCAGAGAGCCCGATGTGGGGCTTGATCCCAGAACCCTGGGATCACGACCCGAGCCAAAGGCAGAGGCTTTAACCCACTGAGCCACCCAGGCACCCCAAGACTTGCTTCTTTTATTTAGCAATATGCATTTAAGGTCTTTTCATGAATTAATAACTCATTTTTTTAAGTCACTGGATATTGAGTTGTATGGATATACCATAATTTTCCACTCACGTACTGAAGGACGTTTTCTTTGATTCTAGATTTTGGTGATTATAAATAAATCTGCTATAAACATTATGTGAAAGTTTTCATGTAGAAAAAAGTTTTTAATTCGATACATCTTAGGGTAAATTCCTAGGATGTAATTGTTGGTACATATGGTATGATTATATTTAGTTTTGAAAGAAACCGCCAAGGTATGAGTTGCAAGACTGAACCATTGTGAATTCTCACCACTAATGCATAATGGTTCCTGTTGCTCTGCATCTTCACCAAAATTTGGAGAGGTTAGTTTTGTTTTTGTTTTTGTTTTCAGTGTTTTGGAATTTGCCATTCTAATAGCTGTGTAGTGACATCTCTTTTTTTTTTTTAATTTAAAATTCCCTAATGACATATGATGTTCAGTATCTTTTCATAGATCTGTTTGCCATCTGTATTGTATATCTTCTGTGAGGAGGTGTTTATTTTGCCCATATTTAAATATGGTTGCTTATTTTCTTAAATTGTAAGAATTATTTATAAATTGTGGATGCATGGCTTTTATTGATATGTTTTGCAAACACTTTTCCCAGCCTGCAGTTTGCCTCTTTATTCTCTGAATAGTATCTTCCTTTATAGGAAAAAAATTAATTTTATAAAGTCCAACTTGTTAATTTACATTTCACTCTATGGTCCATTCTGAGTTAATTTTTGTGAAAGGTATAAAATCTGTGTCCAGATTCTTTTTTCCCCTATAATTTAGATGTAGATTCCTATTGTTCTAACACCATTTGTTAAAAAGACAATCCTTTCCCCCACTGAATTGTCTTTGCTTATATAAAACTCAGGCTACTTTGGAGACTTGCAGCTCAATACTGGAGACTCATAGGTGGAAAGCATAGGCTGCATGAAGTTAAACTCAAGAGGACATAATTTTTTCAACCAACACATGGCACTGAACATCTGTATGTCAAGCCAGTGGAAATGAAATATTTTTTGTTCTCAGAGAACATCCAAGATAGGATCACTTTGGCTGCTGTGCTGAGAATATACTGACAGAGAGCATGGGAGGAAGAATGAAAAAATTATGAAATTATTGATAAATTTGTCCATGTCATCTAAAATGCCCACTTTGGGTTCAAGACACGCCTGATATAGGAAGACTCTGAATTCAACTCCTCCATGGAACACACAAAATTACACCTATTAATAGAACAACTTCTCCTGAAGAACTGAGAGCTGACTGAACAGTTACTGAACAACCAAAGATAGAGAGAATGGCAAGAGAACAGGTAGAGAGATGAAGACATGCCATGGTTTAAAAGAGTAACAAGCATATGCAATCACAGCTCCAGACACTATGAATAATTATATGCCAACAAACTGGACAAACTAGAATAAATGGATAAATTCCTAGAAACATACATTCTTCCAAAACTGAACCAGAAAGAAATAGAAAATCTGAACAAGCTGATAACAAGTAACAAAATTAAAAACTGGTAATCACAAAACCAAAAAACCAAAAAGCCAAAAACCAAAAAAAAAAAAAAAAAACAAAACAAAACCCTAAAAGGACTCAATGGATTCACAAGTGAATTCTACCAGACAATTAAAAGAGCTGAAGTCTATTTTCCTCAATATTCCAAAAAAAATTTAAGAGGAAGGAAAGCTTAAATACATTCTATGAGGCCAGCATTACCCTGATACCAAAACCAAAGACTCCACAAAAAAATGTAAACTACAGGCCAATGTCTTTGATAAACATAATGCAAAAGTCCTCAATAAAATATTAGCGAACCACATGCAACAATATTAAAAAGATCATTCACCATGATCAGGTGGGATTTATTCCTGGAATGAAAGAATGGCTCAATATTTGTCAATCTATGTCATACACCACATCAACAAAACAAAGGTTAAAATCATATAATCATCTCAAGATGCAGAAAAATCATTTGAAAAGATTCAACATCCTTCATGATAAAATTTCTCAACAAAATGGGTTTGGAGGGAACATACTTCAATGTAATAGAGGCCATATATGAAAAATCCACAGCATAACATCATCCTCAATGGTGAAAAACTGAAAAAGAACAGAAATATTAAGAAGAGGCATTCATAGTAGTAAAGATGACTTTAAGCTCGCTATTTATAGATGATATGGTATTATTCATTGGAAAATCCTAAAAACTCCACCAAAAAAACTAGTGAAAGTAATAAACAAATTCAGTAAAGTGGTAATAAACAAATTTAGTAAAGTAATAAATAAATTCAGTAAAGGATACAAAATTAATACCCAGAAGTTGGTAGTGTTTTTAGGCACTAACAACAATGATGAAGAAAGAGAAATTAAAAAAAAAAAAAAAAACCCTGCCCAATTTATAATTACACCAAAAATCACAAAATACCTGGGAATAAAGTTTACCAAAGAGATGAAAGACTTGTACTCTGAAAACTATGAAACACTGATGAAAGAAATTAAAGACAGAACAAATAAAATTCATTCCATGCTCATGGACTTGAAGAATTACTATTATTAAAATGTCCCTATTACCTAAAGCAATATACAGATTCAATGCAATCCCTATCAAGATACCAAGAACATTTTTCATAAAACTAGACCAAATAATACTAAAATTTGTGTGGAACCACAAAGACCCTAGATAATCAAAGCAATCTTGAGAAAGAAGAATAGCTGGAGGTATCACAATTCCAGATTTCAAGATATATTACCAAGCTACAGTAATCAAAGCAGTCTGATACTGGCACAAAAACAGACACACAGATCAATGCAACATAATAGAGGCCCCAAACCCACATTTATATGATTAATTAATCTATAACAAAAGATAAAAGAATATACAATGGAGAAAAGACAGTCTTTTAAACCATAATTAGTGTTGGAAAACCTGGACAGCTACATGAAAAAGAATGAAAATGGACTACTTTATAACACCATACACAAAAATATACTGGAAATGGATTAAAGACCTAAATATGAGACCTGGAACCATAAAAATTGCAGAAGAGAATGCAGGAAGTAATTTCTCTGACATCAGTAATAGCAGTATTTTTCTAGATATGTCTCATAAGGCAAAGGAAACAAAATTAAAAATACACTATTAAAAATAAAAATAACAAAATTAAAAATAAACTATTAAAAATAAACAAAATTAAAAATAAACTAAAAATAAAAAAATAAACTATAGGAAACAAAATTAAAAATAAAAAGGTTTTGCACAGAGAAGGAATCCATCAAGAAAAAAAGACAACTAACTGAATGGGAGGAAATATTTGCAAATGATATATCCAATAAGGGGTTAATATCCAAAATATATAAACAACTTACAAAACTCAACATCAAAAAACCAAATAATCCAATTAAAAATGGGCAGAGGACCTGAATAGATATTTCTCCAAAGAATACCTACAGGTGGCTTTCAGACACATGAAAAGATGTTCAACATCACTAATTATCATGGAAATGCAAATAAAAACACAATGAAATATCACCTGTCAAAATGACTAGTATCAAAACCACAAGAAAAAAGTGTTTATGAGGATGTGGAAAAAAAGGAACACTTGTGCATTGTTGGCAGGAATGTAAACCATTGTAGCCACTGTGGAAAATAGTACAGTGTTCCCCCAAAAAACTAAAAATAGAAATAGTAATTCCACTATTGGGTTTTTATCCAGGGAAAATGAAACCACTAACCCAAAAAGATATATGCAGGATTATTTTTATTTATTTTTTTGCAGCATTATTTACAATAGCCAAGATGTGGAAGCAAATACCTATGATTCAACTCATAGATAAAATCTAAGAAAATGAATAAACAAAAGCAGAATCAGAACTATAAATATAGAGAACAAACTGATGTTTGCTAGAGCACAGGGGGCGAAGGGGTTGGGCAAAACAGGTTAAGGAGAGAAGGACAGTCAATGATACTGTAATAGTGATGTAATGGGACAGACAGTAGCTACACTTGTGCTGAACATAGCATAGTGTATAAACTTGTCAAATCATTAAAATGTATACTGAAACTAATGTAACATTATGTGTCAATGACACTCAAAAAAAATAAATAAATAAAAATCAGGCTATTTTGAGTAATACCAAAGAGCATGATTGCTGGATTATATGGTAAGAGTATTTTCAGTTTTGTAAGAAACTGACAAACTGTCTTACAAGTGGCTGTACCATTTTGCATCACATTTAACAATGAATGAGAGTTCTTGTTCCTCCACATCCTTTCTCCAGCATCTGCTACTGTTAGCCTTCGTTGGTCGCAACTTTCATGATTCCATTTTCTTTCATCTCTTAGTTTATCAATTGTACTTCTTTTAAAAATTTTAAGTAGGTGCTCTAGGTTTTCCATATATAACTAATTTATGTCACCCATTTCAAAGTAGTCACTTTATAATATAGTATTCCCAATCCTCTCTCCCCTTTCTTAACACATTGGTGTTATTTAATTTTATACATACATCACAATTGCCTAACAGAATTATTATTATTTCTCTCAACAGTTGTCTAGAATAAGAATAAGAAACATAAACATTTTAACTTTATTCATTCCTTCTCTGATGCTTTCATTTACATGGATCCAAGTTTCTGACCTATGTAATTTTCCTTCTTCCTGAAGAATTTATTTTACTATTTCTTGCCAGGCAGTTCTGCTGGAAAAAAATTCTCTTAGTTGTTGCTTGAGAAAGTCTTTACTTCTCTTTCACTTTTGAAGAATAATTTCACTGGGTGCAGAATTCTGGATTCACTTTTTTTTTTTTTTCCAACATTTTATTTTACTGAATCCTCTTCTTGCTGGCATCATTTCTCATGAGAAGGCTGATATATATTTTTTTCTAAGTAAAGTATCCCCCCAGCCCTCCTCTGACTCAGGATTTTTTTCACTTTGAATGTATGTGTCTAGATGCAGATGTTTTGGTATTTATTGTGCTTGGTGTTTACTTAGAGTCTCAGATCTGTGGTTTAGTGTCTGTCATTAATTTTGAAAAATTGTCATCCATTATTGCCTCAAATATTTTTTGTGCTCCTTCTCTCTTTCTTTTCTTTCTGCTACTTGTATATATAAGTATATTATACTTTTGTAATTATCGCATAGTTCTTGGATATTCTTTTTTTCCATCTTTTTATATACATGTCAGCTTGGAAAGTGTCTATGGACAGACATACAGTTCAGCAAATTGATTCTTTATTCATCTGTGCCCAGTCTACTGACAAGACTAACAAAGGTATTTTTTGTTACTGTTATAACAATTTTTATGTCTACTTTTTATTTTTTATTCTTTTTTCTGCTTTCATTAAATCTCTTCTTACATGCAGCATAACTTTTCTTGAGGGTTCTTAATATGTTAATCATAGTTATTTTAAAATTCCTATGTGAGAATTTAAGAAAAACAGTTTTAACAGATTCAGAGATGTTTACTTTGTCTCCTCAGACTGTTTTTATTTGACTTTTAACATATTATGTACATTTTTGTTGAAAGCTGGACATGAAGTAGCAAGGAATAGGACCTGGAATAATTAGGGCTTTTTGTCAGGCTTTATGTGACTATGGCTGGGAACTAAGCTGTATTTCATGCATGATATTGCTATTCGTGCCAGAGGCTTTGGTTTCTTATGATTTATTGTTTTGTTTGTTTGTTTGTTTTGCTTTGCTTTTATTGCCCTTGGGGTTCCTTAAGAAACCCTTCTAAAATAGGGTCTGTGTTTTATACACTCTAAGCTATAATCCACTGTTATTATTCTATAGTCTGATTATGGTCTCCAATGTGCTCAGGTTTTGGTAAGCTGGTCTTAGCTCTGACTATACATATTTACCACTGTAGATCTTGAAGTGGTAGTTTGCCTTGTGAACTCAATTCTCTGAGGGGCCTATGAAAAATCATTGATTTCTACTCTGTTCATTTTTTTCCTTATTGTGACAATGAGAATTATGACTTCCAAGCTCTTTCCATGTTGGAGCTGATACTAGAAATCCCCCCAGTGAGCATTTTTGAAGACAGCATAATTTTGACATCAAAGCAGTGTAGCACAGTATGAGGAATGAAACCTATAAGTCAAAGTGGCCTACAAAATTGTGAGATATAACAAAATACTGTTTTAAGCCACCACGTTTTAGAGGAGTTTGTTATGAAGCGATAAACAACCAAAATACCAATATAAAAGGTACGTTTCTAGGATTATAAAAATAGTTTGGTAAAATTGCTGGATACAAATTAATACAGAAAATCAATGAAGTTCTATATATCAACTGTAATAAGAAAATGTGACTAAAAAACATTCTTTAAAATAGTAACAAACATAAAGAGCATTCAGATAAATCTAACAAAAGATATATAAGCTTTTTTATAAGAAAAAATAAAACTTTACTGAAAGTTAACAACGAAGACTTAATTGATGGACAAATATATTATTAACTGTGAAAACGCAGTATCCTAAAGTTACCAATTTTTTCAACCTACAGGGAATTACTAAAATCCCCCATCAAAATACTTAAAGTTTTTAGTGGAAATTGCTTAGTAAATTCTATAATAAAAATGAAAGACCAATAAGAAATTTAAAAAGGGGGGCATCTGGGTGGCTCAGTTGATTGAGCTTCCAACACTTGGTTTCAGCTGAGATGGTGATCTCAGGGTCGTAGGATCGAGGCCCAAGTCAGGCTCCACACTAACAGTGGAGTCTTCTAGTTTCTCTCTCCCTCTCACTATGCCCCTCCCTACTTTATTAAATAAATCAATCTTAAGAAAAAAAAAGACTAATTTATTTCTGCAAAAGAAGGAGAAGTTTTGGAGGTCTTCTCACTCGACTTGGAAAAAGTGGTGACTTTTTATAAGGCTAATGAAAAAAATCAAAGAAACTGTAGAACTGAGGAAGGAAGATCTAGAACAGAGTCAGTATAATACACTTAAAATGTTTTTGTCTCAGGTGTTCAATTCAGCTACTAAATCTCTGCTGTCCCTGATTCACACACTGCTCTCATTTACTTTCTGGTAGAACCTAAATTTCTATTTGTTGTTTTTCAAGACAAGAGTGTTTTGGCTACCAATTTACTGCAGGGAATACTCGAGGTCACTGAGAGGTACACATAGCTATTATGAACAAGGTAGAAGAAAAACATTTTTTGACTTTGAACATGTGAGGTCACATTAGTAAACATTTCCAAGCTTGAAGTAGAGATCTTGGCTTCTGCCCCAACGCTACAATGTTCTAACTTAGCCTTTATAGAAATGCTCTTATCAGAAAACTGGGAGAGAAGAATCACCCCTTCCTGTTCTCAACTTATTGTTTACTCCTTTGTTTAGAAAATGAATATACTCAGAAGCACAGATATATTCCATGTAACCCTGAATTAAGAGGGGAGGAAGTAGAAGGTGGGAAACAGATTTGGTTTTTCTTAGAGTATTTTAGTATTAAAGCCTTCTTTTCCCCATTAAGTCATACTGATTCAAGTTTAAAGAAGTAACAACTAAAGTTAACTGATATAAGTCAGAATTCAAGGCTACATATATAATTTTTAAATTATTTATTTATTTGCGAGAGAGAGAGCGCACAACAGGGGGAGAGAGAGAAGCAGGCTTCCCTCTGAAGCAAGAACCCAACATGGGGCTCAATCCCAGAACCCCTGGCATCACGACCTGAGCGGAAGGCAGATACTTAACTGACTGAGCCACCCAGATGCCCCAAGGCTATATATTTTTAAAATTTTTTTTAAATAGTATAAATACTATTTGTATTCAAAGTTTCAATGTTTGGTCACAAATAAAGAATCTGAACTCCAACATTTGAAATCATTTTGAAGATATGTAATTACTTATAAAAAAGGCCAATAAAATTCCAACCGCTTCTTTATCACTGATAATAGAGGAATTAGTTGATGCGCTGAAAGGAAATGAGATGCAGTACAACTACATAGATTTCCTAGTAGATTACATGGTTTTTGATTATTTTCTTATTGGTTTAAAATGAAATTCAACTATGTGTAGGCATTGTCTACAACTTCCTCTCTCCCCAATTTTTGGCAGGTCATCACACTGACATTTGTAGAAATGTGCTATCTTTATTGGTACTTATCACACATCACAAAACACAAAGGGTTTTTACAATCCTGAGATGGCACTGTAGTTGAATTCAGTAAATTTCACGTAAAACATTTTTAAGTATATATATATTTTTCATTATTCGTACTTGGCATAATTTTGAAATTTACAAATCCTTGGCAAAGACACTTGCGTTTGTTAAAGTAGCCCCGCCCCCATGCATACTTAACCAAGACTGAACAAATACTCCAAGTGTCTTCATAGCTGGTCATTGGGGTCATTCCAGTTGGAAAACAAAACTTCAGATGCTATTTCCTTTACCTAAGCTAATTGCAAACAAATGTTCCTTTTGTCAGAAAGGGGGGAAAATGTTAAACCCAGTGGGGGAAAAAAAAAAATCTGTGTTTGGTGTTAGTTTCTCGCAACCAAGGTAGTCCAAAGATCTCAGCATTCCTTTTGGTTCTTCTCAGTCGGGATGGCCTATGCATAATTATTTTACTACTAATTCAACTTCAACTGAATTTATCTTGAGGATAGCTAATAACTAGAATTTATCTCGGGTACTAGGGATCATAATGCTCTTCATTATTGTTATTCCCGTGTCTATTGCTTAAGAGGAAATACAAGGCAGCCCCAGGAACTCAAGCTGCTGTCCTGCCTGACAGGCTTCCAGAAGAATAATGGGATACAAAAAGTCAGAGGGAGGAAAATGCCCAGTTTACTAATAGAACTGCCCACACAGAAAAGAAGCCACTCTGAAAAAGTTGATTTGAGCCCTTAAGCCGCACAAGGGAAAAGACTCAGAGCCCACTAAAGAAAGGAAGCCTAATAAATACAAAGAACAAGCTGCTTTATTCTTTATTTCATACTTGCATTACCAAGTGCCTATTCTGAGCTTGTTTTCTGTTTGAAAGGCCTTGAGGGTTAGGGAACTATTCACCACTGTATTAATTGGTAAAGTTAAATCACTTGCCCGCTGCATTTGCTATAACACCCACATTCTCTGCAAAGCCATTGGCCACCTGTACTCAGCATGTTCTCACACATGGTCATTAACTCTGAAAACTAATGCAAGCCAAACAAAGCCTGAGGAATAAATGGGTTGCCATAAGAAAACAATTAAAAAGTCACCTGTTGTGAAAAGACATATTTAATCAAACCTGGGCAAAGAGACCACCCAAGATTAAACAGAAGTTTTTCTACCAGTCTGGTATTTACAATACAGGTGCATTTTTGTGAATGAGTGATTGTGATGAAAATGTATTTAGTTGATATGTGTGAACACTAAGACTAAAAGTTCCTGATACAATAAATATCTGATTAGTTTGTACTTTATTCATCAATATTAAGAGTCTGTTCTTTTCTTCTTAAGGGAGCAAAAGTAAATTATGTTTTACACAAATTTGATCATTAATGATACTGTGAAATGTCTGCAATTGCTGATTAGACTCGTATTCATCAAGATTTGGGTTATAAATGATAGAAAATGTAAAAGACAAATTCTTTTTCCATTCAGAAACAAATAATCATGGTGAAAATACCTTTATACTACTTCTAAACATTCCAACTGATCATTTTTTTCCTCAGGATAGTTCCTTCAAACACAGTCTTTTAGATTTCCAAAAATAAACATTTGTTTAAACATTTCAAAACAATTAAAATTATTGCATCATAATTAAACTTTCTGTCACTAAATTTTACATTTCTAAAATTAATGGAGGATTTATCACATTGTTTTATAACAAAGACTGAATCCATGCTAGAAGGTATGATTTGTATTGAATGCCTTGGGAAGAAAATAATCACATACATTCAGACATGAAAACACATATTAAAAAACAGTATGTGCATTTGTTCTCAAAAAGTTAATTTAATGGTACTAAGGAATGTATTAACTTATAATATTAAATCAAGTATCACCATCAATGTTAACTAATTTCCCATTTAAAAATGGCTAGAGCAAAATTATATGATGGAAATGGTAAATCATTACTGTCTCTATTCTAATAATTTTATTAAAAACTGTTCTTAATACCACTTGCTTTGCATAGATTTTTATGCAGAACTTGAGTGTTTTGTCTAAAACTATAGAAAAGCAACAGAAAAAATTTGGACTTGAGTTCCATATCCTTAAAATGGGAAAAAAATGTGTGTGTGTGTGTAGTCACTATAGAATGCAAAGTGGTTACAAACATAGAGGGTCTGGGTCAAAACTTGCCATTTAAAAGCTGTGTGACCCAAACAACTTTCTTAAGCTATCTGTGCCACACTTTGCTCATCTGTAAATAATAGAATAATATTAACACCTACCTGACAAATATGTGAGATTAAATTATTTAATGTGTCAGGTGCTGCATATGCTAAGTGCTACTTATTAGTAATTGATGATATTGCTTTTGTTTCATATTTCATGGGTTTTTGATGATTCAGGAGATAAAATGTATAAAATCTCCTTGTAATTTCCCAAGTACTTCTTTATCTAATTTATTATATTATCAGATATTAAAAATGTTTTAATGATGTACTATGTGTTGGCTAACTGAACATAATAAAAATGTTTTCATGACTTTGAACTTGAATCAGTCTTTCAAAGGCAAAGATCATTCATAAACATAATGCTTAATGAATTATAGCAATTAATTTACTATAAAGGAGATAGCAAGAGGTGGCAACTGTGTTTTAGAATATCTGAGAAGTGCAAGTGTATAAAACAGAATGATGTTTACTACTTTTACCTTTTATAGAGCCTTTGTAGGCCATTCGAGGTCTTTCTGTTATTGTCTTCCACTCTAACTAAAGGACATATAGTGATACACTACAGATATTCCACAGACCTTAACCTCACTATGTCTAAAACTGCCCTTACAAACTTTCTTCTTTGAAGTTTATTTACTATATTGCTTATAGTAGATTTAAAACTTCAAAATTATCTTCAGCAATTTCTCTTGAATACGTTTCATCTGCCAGGGTTTCAATCTTCGCATGTACTTCCTCACATATTCCTGTGTGTTCTAACTTCTGAACAGCTCTTGGATACTTTTTATTTCATTTCTGATGCCTTGGTTCAGGCCCCTATCATCCTTTATATGATAATTCACCACTTGTTCTCTATCTTTGGTCTAGTTCTCTTGTTCGTTCTACACACCATCAGAATGACCTCTCTAACTGCAAACTTGCAATAAATCAACATTTTGTAAGGAGCTTTGTGTGATCTCATTTTGGCTTTACTCCCCTCCCCTCCCCTCCCCTTCCCTCCCTTCCCTCCTGCCATATCAAACTGTTAGCCATTCTTGGGATGCACCCATTTCGTTCTGTGGCTTTATGCTTTTGCACTGTTCCTTCTACCTGGCATATTCTTCCTTTTGTTAAATAATGGATTCTACTCATCTTTCATGAACCAGATTAGTGTCATCTCCTTTTCAGATTCTCCCATGACATCCCAAGAGAGACCATTCCTTCTTCCTCTGTCCCAACACAGTGCCATATCCTCACTTCTAGGATTTATTACATTGTATTGAAAATTGTTTTTACTTTTCCACCATTAAATTAGAAGCTGTATTAAGATGGATTTTTGTCTGTTTTTTAATGTATTTTTCCTATAAGGTTATCAAATTTTAATTTCTTCTGGAAAGGAAATTTTAAAAAATTCTACCACTTATTATAGCCATTATGTTATAAAAAGAAGATTGTTTTTATACTAAAAGTTGGAAGAACATACACTTAGTAAAAATTTTCATAATATTATGTATAAAATAATATGTATATAATATTATGTATATTTATAATCTGGATAAAATTTTGATTAATGTTTGTTTCATTGACTAGTACAGATTCAGGGATTTGCTATTGGGAATCACTGATTAGATGCACTAGTTTTAACTCAGATTCAAGAATAATTGAAAGGGAATCCAAGAAATTACTTGTGTTGTTATTTGGAGAGGCTGTGCATTTAGCATGGGGCCAGGGGAATGAATACCTTTAATTAATATCCACTGAGTGAATGAACACGTTAAGAATGACCAGTTAGTTAATTCCGGTAATTTGTGGGAGGACACATCTCTACATCAAGATCGAGTTACAGGTGATTATTTCCAATCCTATCCTTTGCCCCTTCTCTGTCTTCCCTTTCGTTTTCCTTACCTTACTTCATGTTTCTCCTCTTTCTTTCCTTATATTTAATGAATTTTTATATTGAAAAAAATATTTCTCTTTGACCTAAAAATATTTACTAATATTTCAGAATTTTTGTCTTATGTTCACTTTATACCAAATAAGCAGAGACATTATTTCACATCTATTCATAAATGATATTACTGTTTTTGTTTATGGTCATAAAATTCAGATTTTTACTCTTGGGATACCTTTATATATGTGGCTACATCATATGCATTATTTAATGGTTCTAAGAAAAGAACAGGTAGCAATTCTTTATTTCCAAAAGAGGAAGGAAAAAAAACACTTGAACCTTAGAGATCAGCTGTAATTCTTATCCAGCTCTGGAATGTCTAGATTCCGATCTGAGTTAAATAACAAAGAGTAAAGAGAGTTGTTTGATCTCTTCTTGTTCAAGCTCATTTGTCCCTAAATAGGAGAAAATAGAGATCCTTTCAATCTTTCTCAAGGGTAAGTTATTGAGCAAATGCATATTATGGACTTCTCAGAAGAATCGATAAGAATAATAATAATACTAATGATAATAGTAGCATTATCATAAAAATATTGAGGTATTTCATCAAGATATTGTTTAACTAAAGCCCACACATAGTTCAAAGAATCATTCTACACTGTTTTACTATTATCTGGTTATTATTAGTTGTGAGCAGTTTCAAGCAACAGCCTAACTGAGAAGGAATTTAATCTGGATCGGTTGCAATCAGGCAAAAATGCCTTCTCAATGAAAGAATATAGTCTATGTTCTAGTGTCTTCTTTTGGGGGCTTTCTATCACAATTTTTTCTTGAATTATGATTTTAGGAGACTCAAAGTCCACCAAATAATTGAAATTGAAATAAAAGTGGAAAAAGAAAGTTGTTATCCTGTTTCTCCTTTGCTTCTGAGAAAATGCAGAGGGATCAGGAGCAGCAGCAGAGACCACCAGCGAAGAAACAGCTGTCTTGTGAAACAGCAGGAAGGAGGCGCTCCAGGAAGGACAAGAGGGACCCCAAAGAGAGGTCTGTAACATGAAAGGGTGTGTGTCCGGAGGGCGAAAGGCAGGATGACTGTGAACTTCTGAAACTGGTAAGTAAACTGGCAGGGTGACATAAAATAAGAAAATACTCCAGATACAACACTAACCAAACACAGAAATGTCCAAAGGAAATGCAACTCAAATTTAGAATATTCTTTAACTGCTCTTAACTAAACATCTGTAAAATGTTGTTTAAGTGAATGTTAAAAGTCATCAGACACCAATATATCTTTTAGGTAGATTTTCATGAATATTCGTGGGTAGTGAAGCAAAATGCATGCATTACTTTCGTATTTCCATTGATGACAACTGGTGGTTCTCGGCACCACCTTTACTAGGTAAAATCTTTGCCTCTTCCCAACACACGTTCACCACGTAGCTTTTTCTTTTTTTTTTTTTAATTTTTAAAATCTCTTCTTAAAATGCTGCTCAAAGCATCTTCTTTCTATTTCCTTTTACCATCCAGTCATTCTCTGATGGATAACCCTATCACTTATTTTATGAAGCTCTGTCCAGCTGCTTTTGGTTCTGTTTACATACCCAATATAATCCTGTCCCACATATTTTCATGTGTGTTTGGGGCGTGTTTTATTTGGTCATTAAATCAAGCGGATTCATATGACCATTTTCCTTGACGATATACTGCATCCTTTCCTTTGTTTAGTGCGTGGTCATTTAAGTGTTCCTGAGACTTCTCTGGGCTTTTTAAAATGCAGCCCCATACTCTGAGGAGCTTGTTTTTGATGTTATAGGTAACTCTTATGTAGGTAAGTGTTCCCATGCTTTATCCTTAAAATATACTCATTGAAATACACAAGCATTTATATCCATGTTTCACTACTTTCTCATATATTTGGTAGCAAACATTTATGAATTCTTTCAATAATAACCCACACCTTGTTTATCCCATATAGCCTTCCTTAGCTGTTGCATCTAACACTGATATCTATCTCCCTTCACTGCACTCCTCTGGAAAATGTCCTGTACTATTCAGTAATAAGATACCTTGTTTGTATATAAAGGGAGTACCCTAAGCTCAGAGAGGCAAGTTTCTGGACTTGGAGTCATTAAATGAGATGATGTGTACAAAGTTATTAAAGTAAGTACTCTGAAAGTTAGGTATTATTATTGGTATGGTGGTAATTTCTTAATGGATCCATTTAAGATATTTTTATCTCCCTAATTAGACTCTATGTCCCTTTAAAGCACTTATTGAATTTTTACTGTCTTGTATAGCATTTGCAGCTCAGCAAAGTGGACAAAATATTTGTTAATTGTTTGATTAATGGCAGGAAGGCAGAAGACAGGGAAAAGAATTAGAGGAACTACAAAGAATCAAACAAATCCTACCAAAGCATAAAGACTATAAGATTCAGATGGTTACAAATTGAAATTGAGTGGGAGATGGAGGCTATTGCGAAAAGCTTCCCAGAGATAATATTTTAAAAGCTGAAAATTCTATTATTTGACAGCTTCTGGCCCAAATCACATGTTTTTTCTTGCAAAATCAAAAATGTTTAGTCCCAAGATAGTGAAGCTCTGATCTTCTATATCCTTTATATTCTTCTATTAACTATTACACACAAAGGGATGCATAATTATAATACAAAAGATTAAGTATAATTGTTTTCTGAAAGGCACAGAATTCATTAAGGGAAAACAATATAAATGGAAACTGCAATGCACAGTTATAACAACAACAAAAAACTCTACAAAATAGATTCCAGGAACATTACAATAAAATGTTAGACAAAGTGGGAACCAGGAAGGGAAATGAGTTTTAACAGAAAGAAAAGAAGTTTACAACCTCCTGTGGCTCAAGGGAGAAAAAGCTCACCCACATTGCTCCCTTTAAGAGTTTTTCCAGGTTTAACTAGCTGTGTGGAGGTTCCCATATGGCTATTAAAGAATTATATTATCAAATAGAAAAATAATAAGTATATTAAAAACAGTATATAATCATGCTATTAGAAGAGAAGGGCCATGTCATGAGCGCATTATATTTAAGAGTTTAGAAGAGTAGGTACTCAATAAATGCTATTCTCAGCTAGGCTTTGAGAGCTTACTTTCTAAATCCAATATATAACTAAATAAATAATGCAGCCTTGATAACCCTCAAAATAGAAAGTAATGGTCCATTAAGAGAACACATTAAGAAGTCTTATTGACTCATACATGGACCCTTCAAGCGCCCATTATTAGCCAAGTGCTCCCATCAATTGTATTACCCACACAGAAAAAACAGTCTTCTTAAATACACCTTCAGGCCGTAAATTCACGTTCCTAATCAGCTAGTAACCAATGTTTCTAATTTGAAATTTTATAATTTTATTTAAAAAGTCACAATTTTTGCTTTAAAGTTGCATTTTTAAGTGGCACGGCTCATTTTTAGAAAGCAATAACAATCTTTTTTTCTTTTTTTTTTTAAAGTAGACCTCATATCCAACAGAAGGGTTCTTAGTTATGCCACTGCTCTCATTCACGCTGTGACCACGAAAGGCAGAAAGCAGTAGGGTTCTTTTTCAATGACACTGTAGTCATATACAAATCAGCATGCTAACATAAATCATTCTAGTCATTTTCTATCAAATGCCAAGGGTACAAAAAAGACTTGATGATTCATTTGTACATTGTATGAGGATATTATCTCTGCTTTCTGAATGAGCGGAGGATTCATTTGATACAGACCCGGAAGCCATGTTAATGAATTTGAATGCATTGGTCTTCAGTTGGATTGATACTCAGGTTGCCTATATTAAATTGTTTTTAACTTCTGGCCATTTAAGCTGGGAAGGTTCTTCCATCTGGGTTTCAGGAACATACACTGTTAGTATGTTAGTTAAAACTCCTCTCTTAATTGCCACCCTACCTTGACATTCAAAGCTCCTCTTAATACACTGGGTCATGTTTGATAGTTTCCTTAACTTCTAGCCTGGAACCCTGTGCAAGATTATTCCTCCTCAGCTATTCCTGAGTAAATTTTAGCTCTTCTTTTTTGATCTGTGTTTCCCTGAGTTGATTGCATGCCAGATATCTTTTTTTTCCACTTTTCCTTTTGGTATCACTTTCTCCCTACTCCCCTCAAGCTAGTCTTTCTGTCATCTGGATTCTTTCTCTTAGTTATATATTCTCTTTATTCCCACACACCACCACTTCTGGGGCCTTCCCTGATGTGGACTAACGGTTACTATTCTTCCAGCTCTACTCAGACAGCTTTTGGCATGCTTCTGCATTAGCATTCCCCAACCTCTTTTTCTATCAGTAGATAAATGATGGCTTTTTTGTCTGTGGAAAGGAGGTAAATGTAATACACATTTAATTTGAGAGCGGGTTAGTCATCACATAAGTCATTATTCAGATATAGCTGCTCAGCAATTTATACATCTGGGAATGAATTAAGTATGTGTCATGTGGAATCTATTTGACACAAATTTTAATCTCAAAAACATTTGTGAAGAGGAAGTTGATGATATCCTTTCTTTTAGTGGAAAGGGCAAGGCTAAATGAAGGTTGTATGAAAAGGGATGGAGAAAAGTATCTGACATAATTATCTAGGGAAAGAGGAAAAAAAGGAAACACGAAAAAGGAGAAAGTAAAGCAGGCTAAAAGGAAATAAAGGAGAGGAGAGGACAGGTGAGAAGGGAGGGAGGGGAAGGAAAACAGAAAGAACGTTAGTTTCACTGGGAACATTGTTAGAGTGAAATATTTGCATTATAATTTACAGGCCAAATGAACTGAAATCCTCATTCTATAGCTGCAGAACTAGAGCAGAGCTTGGATGGAAGGCCCAGAAGATGCATCTTGCCTCTCCCTCCTTTCTGTAATGCATTGACACTGGCTTCCCAGTGACACCTTTCCTCCCTTTGTGTTCCTCAGGACTATTGCCAATATTACACGTCGTCCTCTTAACTCAGAACTATTTCTTCTCAAACACAGAAGAGGAGAGCTTATCTACATTTATACTAAAAAAGAGAGAGAAAAGAATTTAGCCAATGAGATATAATAAAAAGATGATATCAATTATCATTGAACCAAATATTCAATTTAACTAGTTTAAGATAGTTTATTAATTAAATTATTAATAAAAGGTTATGGATTCATTTCAGTCTGGTTCTTAGAAGGTAAACAGTAAAATATGACTCTCAATAGGAAAACGGTTATGTAAAAATAGTCCATTTGCCTTGCAAACTATTATGCAGGCACTGAAAGAATCATTTATCTAATTTAAAATTATTTCCATGATTTAATGATAAGGAAGGAAAGAAAATAAAGAAAAGTATGTACAGTTAGTGTCATTTTTATAAATCAATGATGAAACTTCCCTGATATGTGTATGTATATACATATAAGGAATGTATATTGTCTTATATATTCTTGTATAATGTTGATTAGGCATAGGCAAAAATATATATCTAAGTTGTTAATACAGATTTCATGGATGGGGGTGTGTGAGGGATGTAAGTGGAAAAGAATAGGAGAGAAAGAACAAGAATCAAGTTGACAATCGAAGGGGGTGGTCAGTGAACAAAAATATATATATATTAGTATAAATAAGCACTTATATATGTAATTTATTATTTATACACAATTTTATCTATGTATACATGTATATAAATGAATTCATGTGTGTCTAGGTCCATGTTTAAAAAAAAAAAAAACTGGAAATAAGAGGACTTAGCTCTCTCTCCATCCCATCCAACATCCACTAAAAACCACAATTACACATTTAGAGTTGTACAAACAGATGTGCAGATAAGCCTTCATATAACTCATATTGTCTCCTCTCTCTACAACTTAGACAGTGGGATGTAAACTGACACTTTAGGTTGCAAACCTCCAAGGAACAAGAGTAAACCTAAAATGTTAGAACTCTACAATGGCAATTCAAACTTGTGAGAAATGCCAAGGTAATCACCCCAAATGCTTGGTGAAAACAGTAACCCCTGAATGCAAAAATTAAATTAGCAACAGAAAAAATAAACCGAAGGAGGAAATATATACCAGTTAATAGTCAAAATTATTTTTGCTGTTTTCAAAAGCATACGATAATCATTAAGAGAGCTGATTTTTTTTTTCTTTTTTTTTTTTCTGAGAGAGAGAATGAGCCTGTCAGGAGCCTCTGAGGGTCTGGGAGGGGCAGAGGGAGAGACAGAATCTTAGGCAGATTCCATATCCAGGGGAGCCAAATGCTTAACCGAATAAGCCACCCAGGCACCCCCAGAGCTGACAGTTTTTTAAATGCGTATTTGCTATTTGCTCTTTCAGCTTTTAATCTTCTTTATGCTCTCTTCTCTTGTTTTTTATTAAAATACTTTTTGCTTATAAATTATTTTGAAATTGAAATTTTATTTTTATCTGATTAATATGTGCCCAGTTCTAATATTTAAATAATTTAATAAATCTTAGAATGAACAATAGCAGCCCCTTGCCTTTCCCCTGCATATCCTGATTCCAGCCACTCCAAAGTCTGTCATGTTATTTTAGCTTTCTTTTAGGGTCTACCTCTATACATCTAAATGATATATTAAAATCTCTTCATTCTGGGTGTTTGCTTTACACATTATCTACTGAATCCCTACTATGAGAGCTGTATATTTAGCTTACCTTTACCTTATATTTCCCCCTGACATATAACCCAATACCAATTCTTACAAAATTGTTATGTAAGGATTTTAGTTTAATCAATATTTACTCACACCTGTTCTACATCAGGCAATTATTTAGTTCATCATATTTTTTCTTAAGAGATCTTTGTTGAGTTCTCCTGTTTGCTATTCTGATCTAAATTGGTCTCTCTGAGCATACCTATACCACTCTCATCTTGAAACTTTCCTTACTATCTCCCTCTTAGATTGGATCTACTATTTCCTGAAAGCCATGACTTCTTTCTTGGTACACTTTTCTTAGGAGCATATCTCCTGTGAGCTTTTTTAAAAGAGTGCAAGTGAGATAATACTTGTTAAGGTGATATGTTATTAATTTGATCTATACTTATAACTAATAGCTTGATGGAGAACTGAAACTGACCTTGGAGACCGTTTTTCTCAGAATGTTGAGGATATTGTCTTGTTTTCACTTGCCATCTAGTTGTTAGTGAGAAATCTAACATCATGCTGAATCTAGTCTTTCCTACATAAACTGTTCTTTTTTCCTGTTTTTCAAAGATTTTATTTATTTATTTTAGAGAGAGAGGGAAAAAGTGTGCAAGTGTGAGGAGGAGACAGGCAGAGGGAGAGAGAATCTGAGGGCATGTTGAGTTGCGAGCCCCCAGAGAGCACTGTCTTACCACCATGAGATCATGACCTGAGCCAAAACCAAAGATAAAACCAAGAATCAGACACTTAACCAACTAAGCCACACAAGCATCCTTGTTTTTTCTTTTTCTTTTGGGAAAGCCTTTGGGATTTGTTTTTTTCTTTGAGGTTCCCTATAATTTCATGATCATTTGCCTTGATGTACTTTATTCTCAACATTTAGTGGGCCCTTCACATTAGAAAAAGGATGCCTTCAGTTTTAAAAACTTCCCTTTATAATTTCTTTGACAATCTCCTATTTTTGTTTTCTTTTTTGTTTCTTGTGTCTGAATTTCCCAGTAGTTCTGTTTGCATGTCCTGTGTTGAGTCTCTAGTTTTCTTACATTTTCTTTCCTATTTTACATTTTTAATCATATTACCTAGTTTCTGATAAAATCTTTGATAATTATTTAGCTATTCTAGTTTTTTAAAATTTATTTTTCCCTGTTCTTTGATTTTCTATTGTATATTGTTATTTTTTCATGCAACTCAAAATTTTCATTTTCTTAAGAATGTTTTTAAAAGATTTTATTTATTTATTTATTTATTTGACAGAGAGAGAGAGAGAGAGCAAGCACATGCAGGCAGAACAGTAGGCAGAGGGGGAGGGAGAAGCAGGGTCCACACTGAACAAGAAGCCTGATGTAAGACTTGATCCCCAGGACCCTGGGATCATGACCTGAGCCAAAGGTAGACACCCAACTGACTGAGCCACCCAAGTGCTCCAAAATTTTATTTTATTTTATTTATTTATTTATTTATTTGAGAGAGAGAGACAGAGACAGAGATCACAAAAGAGAGCATGAGCAGGGAAGAGAAGGAGAAGCAAGCTCCCACTGAGGAGGAAGCCCAATGTGGTGCTCAATCCGAGGATTCCGGGATCATGACCTGAGCCAATGGCAGATGCTTTGCTGATTGAGCCACCCAGACACCCCTTTCCTAAGAATGTTAATAACAGTTTTTGTTTGCTTGTTTGCAATTTTCTTCTGTTCCCAGAATTGCTTCTATTTCCTCTAATTCCCACTTTTTCCCCCTGTTTATTAGCATTGGTATCTTTCACATACTTGCATGTCTATTAATTCCTGTGCATCCATTTACTTTTAAGAATGAGATGCTAAAATGTTATTTGGAGATTTGTTTGGAGTGGGACAAAGCATTTCAACAGAGATGTTTACACAGAAGAATCAACAAATGTGGATGTGGCATTTTTACTGTAAAATCCACACATATTGGTATCTGTGTCATTTTTCTTGGCCAGATTCCTCCTAAGAACTCCCTCTAATTTCCTACTTGAGGCTTAGATGAGGGGATACAAAAGCTAGACTTATAAGCTTGACTTATAAGCACTTATAAAGGGCTGGAGACTACATATTAATATAGAGATTTTTCATTTTTAATCACTAACACCCCTCCCAACCTACTGCTATAAGTGGTGACTGGCTGCATATCCCCTCTCTTTAAATCTTCTTAGGAAAGTAAATGCCTTCTTTTCTGATAGAAATGAAAGGAGACAAGTGTTTGTACCTAACTTAAGAGGGAGTCTGGGGTCATAACTTCTTTATGCAGTATTCAAAAAAAATTTTTTTTAGTCTTCCAAAATTTTAAATTAATTTATATTAATGCTTCATATAATAAACATATTAAATATTTTTGAAATATGTTACAAGTATTTTTCTCAAGTTATTTGACTTTTTAATTATTGTTCATTCAAGTAGAACTTCTAAAACTAAAGGATAATCTACAACATAGTAAACACCTGCTCTTAGCTAAATATTAACTACTTTCACTCAAATTATCTCATATATCATATTTAATACAGGTTGCTAGTTTTCTCATTTTATACATGATGAAACCAATATTCTGGGAAGTTAGTAAAGCCTACTGTCAGTGTCCTAGATATGATCCATGATTCATATGTAACCAGATTGTATTCTTTAGTGCAAATTGGTTGGTATAAATGTACAATAATCCAAGAAGAAACAAACTGCTATGTTATTGTGAATATGTATCATGCAGAGGCCTTAATTCAAACAATTGCTGATACAGTGTTTTCCTCAGTGTTTCCTCAGTCTCCTTAGAAGAGAGTGAAATTTCTCTCTTCCTAGAACATTGTTGATTCTGGTTTGTCAGGATTCTATAAGATTCTGCTGGTCCCAGTTTCTCTCCTGGGATTTCTGTCAACCTGATTATCATTACTTCAATGACTCTAGGCTACCTGACTCTGAAATCTGGTTAGCTGAATGCTCTATGAACAGTTCTAGACATGTGAGAATGAGTGAGTACTTTCTAACTATTTTTATAAAGCAAATATATTATTGATAACTAAATCTGACAAAGATATTACAAGCAAGGAATACTGCAGACCAATATTACCAATTACTATTGATGCAAAATACTAAGTGCAAAATTAGCAAACAGAATTTGAAGTCACATTAAGAAAATCATATACTACAACAAGGTTGAATATGTTCCAGAAATTCAAGATTGGTTCAATATTAGTATTTCCATTAATATATCACATAATAATAAAGTATGTGAAAATTCTTAGATGCTAAAAATCTTCAAGAAATTCAACATTTATGCCTGATTTACAAAACAGATTCAAGAAAATAGGAGTTTCCAGACACTTTCTTAACATGATATAATACATACGCTATAGTTCTAAAGTCACTTTCTTACTTAATAGGTAATCCATACAGACATTTCCACTAAATAAAAGACAAGGGAAGAATACCCACAATTTTCAATAAGGTAGCAGGATATAAAATTAACATAAACAAATCAATGGCCTCTATACACACAAAACATAACCAGTTTGTAGGCACAATGGTAAGGAAAACTCCATTTACATCAACAAGAAATAAGATTAAAATTTAAAGACAAACAAAATAATAAATGTACAAATTTATATAAGATAAACTCTAAAATACTCCTGAAGAGTGGACTTCTTCTCCTATCTGGAAGTGACAAAGCACCCTTCCCTCTACCTGCTAGGGTGTTGTAAGAGGAGGCCTAGTGGTGAGTCAGGACTTTCACCACCCCCAGAAGTAAAGAGGCTATTCATTCTGTGGTATCACTGGAAGCCATGGAGAAAGCAGTAATGAGGAGCTTCTTTTCCACATCTCCTAAGAAGTATCAGTGGAGACTTCTTTGGGAACTTGAATTGTCACTTACACCCCATAGTAACTAGGGGCATCTCATCAGCTCAGGTGTCAATGAAGACCTATTGGAGAACTAGACTTCTAACCCAGTAAAAAGGCTGCCTCCCTCCTTTCCCTGATGGAGCAGTATCAAAAGAAAAATCTAAAATAGAAGGTTAGATAATATCCAGAGACTTACAAAATAATACTCCAAGTGTCTGATTTAATTGAAAATCGCCCATCATATTAAGAATCAGGAAAATATCAAACAGACTGGTAAAAGATGCTCAATGGATGACAAATAATTTTCATAAAATGCTTCAATATGCAATAACAAATGCATGAAATAAATGAAATGATAGAAAGTCTCAACAAATACAGTGGTAGACATAAAGAAGAGCAAAATGAAAATTTTAGAAATAAAATTATGATAATCAAAATAGTACTAATAAAAAAGTCATAAATGGAATCAAACAGTAGAATGGAGGAGACAAAGGGAAGAATCAGTGAACCTGGAGGAGGAGCAAGATTGCAGAGGAGTAGGAGACCTCAATATCGTCAGGTCACAGGAATTCAGCTAGATAGTTATCAAACCATTCTGAACTCCTACAAACTCAACAGGAGATTGAAGAGAAAAAGAGCAGAAATTCTAGGAACAGAAAATCGACCACTTTCTGGAAGGAAGGATGTGTAGAGAAGTGAATCCCAGGCAACACATGGCAAGAAAGGCCGCAGGGGGAGGGGTGACTCCCAGCAACTGAGAAAGCAGTGGAGCACAGAATCAGAACTTTGAGAACTCTGCTCCACTGAGGGACATCGTTCCACAGGCTAAGCAGGGGGTGGAGCCCTCACAGGGACAGTGTGGTCTCGGGACCCACAGGGTCAAAAAAAAGACCAGGGGTGTCTGAGTGTGGCAGAGCTCCCAGGTATCAGAGTGGGGAAGCTGGCTGTAGAGACGGAGCTGAGGAGTGAGCTCTCAGCTTAGGGTTACCTTAAACTGTGATCCAAGACACAGTAGGACCACTGATCTTCGGGCAGGGATCCAACAAGTAGCAGATCTGGGGAGACTCACCTTCCTCCTCTGGAAGGAGTAGTGTGGGAGCATGCTGCAGGAATCAGCTGGGTTTGGAGACACCAAATGGGGCTGTGCACCAGAGTCAGAAATGCTCATTCACAGTCTGGGTGAGTTCAGAGTGCTACCAGAGACCAGGGAGATGGGAGGGACTGGCTGCTTTTCTCCAAGGACACACTGAGGAGGAGGCCCCAAGCTCTCAGCTCCTATGGGGGCGGAGACTAGGAGGCCACCATTTTCATTCCTGTCCTCCAAAGCTATACAGAAAGCATTCAGGGAACAAAAGCTCCCAAGAGCAAAACTGAGCAGATTACTTAGCCTGGCCCTTGGTGAAGGCAGTGCAATTCTGCCTCAGGCAAAGACATTGGAGAATGATGGAAACAGGCGCCTTCCCCCAGAAGACTACAAGAACATACAGAGAAGACCAAGTTCACTATTCAATGAGAACTGTGGAACTCCAGAGCTAGGCGAAAGCAACACATAGAATCCCTGGCCTTTTCCCCAGGATTCTTTAGTCTTTCAAAGTTTAATTTTTTTCTTATCTTATTTTTTTTAAATTTCCTCTTTCCTATTTTAACTATTTTAACTATTTTATCTTATCTATACCTCTTAAAAAAATCTTTTAAAATTTTCATTGTTATAGTCACATTGTAACCCTCATTGTATTTAACCTTATTTTTGTATACATACAAGTTTTTTTTTTTCTTTAAAATTTTGGGATACAATTTCTTCTGATAGATCAAAATATACCCTAAATCCAGCACATGACTGTTCTAGTCTCCAGCCTGATCACATTTTTTTCCTCTTTTTGTGCTTTTTTTTCAAAAAACTTCTTACATACACTGTTTTAGAATCTTTTTAAATTTTCATTCTTACAGTCATATTCCATCCCTTCATCATGTTTACCCTTATTTTTGTATATATATGTTTTTATTTATTTAAAATGTTGGAGGGTAGTTCCCTCTAACAGAACAAAATACACTCATCAAATGTGTGGCTCTGTTTTATTTACCAGTTATACACACACACACACACACACACACACACACACACACTCCTATATATTTTTTTCTTCTTCTTTCCCCTCCTATCTTCTCCCCTTAGTTTGGGTCGCTTCTGATTTGGTAAGTATATATTCGTGGGGGGGTGGTCATTGCTACCCTTTTAGTATTTTGTTATCTCATTCATCTATTCTTATCTGGATAAAATGACAAGGCAGAAAAAATCACCACACAAAAAAAAAGAACAAGAGGCAATACCAGTGACTAGGGACCTAATCAATACAGACATTAGTAATATGTCAGAACTAGAGTTCATAAGGATGATTATCAAGTGCTAGCTGGGCTCAAAAAAAAAAGCATAGAATATAATAGAGAATTCCTTTCTGGAGAAATAAAATCCCTTTCTGGAGAAATAAAAGAACTAAAATCTAACAAAGTTGAAATGAAAAAAGCTATTAATGAGGTGCAATAAAAAATGGAGCCTCTTACTGCTAGGATAAATGAGGCAGAAGAGAGAATTAGTGATATAGAAGACCAAATGATGGAGAATAAAGAAGCTGAGCAAAAGAGCAAACAACTACTGGACCATGGGGGAAGAATTAGAGAGTTAAGTGATACCATAAGATGAAACAATATTAGAATATTTGGGATCCTAGAAGAAGAAGAAAGAGAGAGGGGGCAGAAGGTATATTGGAGCAAATTATAGCAGAGAATTTCCCTAATGTGCAAAGGGAATAAGCATCAAAATCCAGGAGGTACAGAGAACCACTCTCAAAATCAATAAAAATAGGTCCATACCCCACCATCTAATAGTAAAACTTACAAGTCTCAGTGACAAAGAGAAAATCCTGAAAGCAGCTTGGGACAAGAGGTCGGTAACATACAATGGTAGAAATATTAG
This sequence comes from Lutra lutra, assembly GCF_902655055.1. NCBI lineage: Eukaryota > Metazoa > Chordata > Mammalia > Carnivora > Mustelidae > Lutra > Lutra lutra. Next base: position 173,553,056 of record NC_062280.1, read on the forward strand.
ACTGGCAGCAGACCTATTGACAGAGATGTGGGCAGGCCAGAAAGGACTGGCATGATATAGTCACAGCACAAAATGAGAAAAATATGCAGAATACTATATCCAGCTAGGCTGTCACTGAAAATAGAAGGAGAGATATAAGGCTTTCAGGACAAGCAAAAACTAAAAGAATTTGCAAACATCAAATCAGAGCTACAGGAAATAATGAAAGAGGTCCTCTAAGCAAAGAGAGAGCCTAAAAGTAACAGATCAGAAAGAAGCAGAGACAGCATACAGTAACAGTCACCATATAGGCAATACAATGGTACTAAATTAATATCTTTCAATAGTTACCCTAAATGTAAATGGGCTAAATACCCCAATCAAAAGACACAGGATATCAGAATGGATAAAAAAACAAGACCCATTGATATGCTGTCTATAAGAAACTCATTTTTAGACCGAAAGACATGTTCAGATTTAAAGTGAGGGAGTAGAAAACAAGTTACCATGCTAATGGACATCAAAAGAAAACTGGGGTGGCAATCCTTATATCAGATAAATTAGATTTTAAGCCAAAGACTATGATAAGAGAAGAGGAAGGACACAATATCATACTTAAAGGGTCTGTCCAACAAGAAGATCTAACAATTTTAACTACTATGCCCCTAACATGGGAGCAGCCAATTATATAAACCAATTAATAACAAAATTAAATAAACACATCGACAATAATAAAATAATCGTAGGGGACTTTAACACCCTCCTCACTGAAATGGACAGATCGTCTAAGCAAAAGATCAACAAGGAAATAAAGGCTTTAAATGACACACAGGACCACACGGACATCAGAGATATATTCAGAGCATTCCATCCCAAAGCAACAGAATACACCTTCTTTCATAGTGGACATAGAACATTTCAGAATAGATCACATCTTGGGTCCCAAATCATTTCTCAACTGGTACCAAAAGAATGGGATCATTCTCTGCATATTTTCAGACCATATGCTTTGAAACTAGAACTCATTCACAATAGGAAAGTTGGAAACAACTCAAATACATGGATGCTAAAGAGCATCCTACAAAAGAACAAATGGGTAAACCAGGAAATTAAAGAATTGAAAAAATCATGGAAATAAATAAAAATGAAAACACAACTGTTCTAAATCTGTAGGACACAGCAAAGGCAGTCCTGAGAGGAAAGTATATAGCAATACAAGCCTTTCTCAAGAAACAAAAAGGGTCTCAAGTACGCAACCTAACCCTATACCTAAAGGAGCTGGAGAAAGAACAGCAAAGAAAGCCTAAACCCAGCAGGAGAAGAAAACTTAGAGAAGAAATCAATGAAACAGAAACCAAAAAAAACAAAAACAAAAACAAACAAACAAACAAACAAAAAAACAGTAGAACAAATCAACAAAGCTAGGAATTGGGTTTTTTTTTAAAGAATTAATAAGATTGATAAACCCCCAGCCAGACTTATCAAAAAGAAAAGAGAAAGGACCCAAATAAATAAAATCATGAATTAAAGAGGAGAGATCACAACTAACACCAAAGAAATACAAACAATTTTAAGAACATATTATGAGCAACTCTACGCCAGCAAATTTGACAATCTGGAAGAAATGGATGCATTCCTAGAGAATAGAAACTGCCAAAACAGAACCAGGAAAAAATAGGAAATCTGAACAGACCCATAACCAATAAGGAGATTGAAGCTGTCATCAAAAATCTCCCAACAAACAAGAGCCTAGGGCCAGATGGCTTCCCAGGGGAATTCTACTGAACATTTGAAGAAGAATTAATACCTATTCTCCTGAAACTGTTCCAAAAAATAGAAATGGAAGGAAAACTTTCAAGTTCATTTTATGAGGCCAGCATTACCTTGATCCCAAAACCAGACAAAGATCCCAGCAAAAAAGAGAACTACAGACCAATATCTTTGATGAACACAGATGCGAAAATTCTCACCAAAATACTAGCTAATAGGATCCAACAGTACATTAAAAAGATTATTCACCACGACCAAGTGGAATTTATTCCAGGGCTGCAAGGTTGGTTCAACATCAGCAAATCAATCAATGTGATACAACACATTAATAAAAGAAAGAACAAGAACCATATGATGCTCTCCATAGATGCTGAAAAAGCATTTGACAAAGTACAGCATCCCTTCCTGATCAAAACTCTTCAAATTGTAGGCAAAGAGCATACATATCTCAATATCACAAAGCCATCTATGAAAAATCCACAGAGAATATCATTCTCAGTGGGAAGAAACTGAGAGTTTTCCCCTAAGGTCAGAAACATGGCAAGGATGTCCAGTATCATCACTGCTATTCAATATAGTACTAGATATCCTAGCTTCAGCAATTAGACAACAAAAAGAAATAAAAGGCATCCGAATCAGCAAAGAAAAAGTCAAACTCTCACTCTTTGCAGATGATATACTACTTTATGTGGAAAACCCAAAAGACTGCACTCCAAAACTGCTAGAACTCATACAGGAATTCAGTAAAGTGTCAGGATATAAAACCAATGCACAGAAATCAGTTGCATTTCTTTACACCAACAACAAGACAAAAGAAAGAGAAATTAAGGAGTCGATCCCATTTACAATTGCACCCGAAACCATAAGATGCCTAGGAATAACCTAACCAGAGGCAAAGAATCTATACTCAGAAAACTATAAAGTACTCATGCAAGAAATTGAAGAAGACACAAAGAAATGGAAAAATGTTTCATGCTTATGGTTTGGAAGAAAAAATACTGTGAAAATGTCTATGCTACCTAAAGCAACCTACACATTTAATGCAATCCCTCAAAATATCATCAACTTTTTTCAAAGAAATGGAACAAATAATCCTAAAATTTATGTGGACTCAGAAAAGACCCCGAATAGCCAGAGGAATGTTGAAAAAGAAAACCAAAGTTGGTGGCATCACAATTCCAAACTTCAAGCTCTATTAAAAAGCTGTCATCATCAAGACAGTATGGTACTGGCACAAAAACAGACACATAGATCAGTGGAGCAGAATAGAGAGCCCAGGAATGGACCCTCAACTCTATGGTCAACTAATCTTCAACAAAGTAGGAAAGAATGTCCAGTGGAAAAAAGACAGCCTCTTCATCAAACAATGTTGGGAAAATTGGACAGCCACATGCAGAAGAATGAAATTGGACCATTTCCATACACCACACACAAAAATAGATGCAAAATGGATGAAAGATCTCAATGTGAGACAGGAATCCATCAAAATCCTTGAGGAGAACACAGGCAGCAACCTCTTCTACTTCAGTCATGGCAACTTCTTCCTAGAAACATCACCAAAAGTAAGGGATGCAAGGGCAAAAATGAACTATTGGGACTTCATCAAGATCAAAAGCTTTTGCACAGCAAAGGAAACAATCAACAAAACCAAAAGACAAACGACAGAATGGGAGAAGATATTTGCAAATTACATATCAGATAAAGGGCTAACATCCAAAACCTACAGAGAACTTATCAAACTCAACACTCAAAGAACAAATAATCCAATCAAGAAATGGGTAGAAGACATGAACAGACATTTCTGCAAAGAAGACATCCAAATGGCCAACAGACACATGAAAAAGTGCTCCATCACTCGGCATCAGGAAAATACAAATCAAAACCACAGTGATATACCACCTCACACCAGTCAGAATGGCTAAAATTAACAAGTCGGGAAACAACAGATACTGGCAAGGTTGCACAGAAAGGGGAACCCTCCTACACTGTTGGTGGGAATGCAAGCTGGTGCAGCCACTCTGAAAAACAGTATGGAGGTTCCTCAAAAAGTTGAAAATAGAGCTACGCCTATGACCCAGCAATTGCACTACTGGGTATTTACCCTAAATATACAAATGCAGGGATCCAAAGGGGCACATGCACCCGAATGTTTACAGCAGCAATGTCCACAATAGCCGAACTACGGAAAGAACCTAGATGTTCATCAACAGATGATCGGATAAAGAAGATGTGTGATATATATGCAATGGAATACTATCCAGCCATAGAAAACCCAAAATCTTGCCATTTGCAATGACGTGGATGGAACTAAAGAGCACTATGTTAAGCGAAATAGGTCAACCAGAGAAAGACAATTATCATATGATCTCTCTGATATGAGGAATTTGAGAGGCAGGGCAGGAGGCTGTGGGGGGTAGAGAGGGAAAAAATGAAACAAGATGAGATTGGGAGATAGACAAACCATAAGAGACTCTTAATCTCACAAAACAAACTGAGGGTTGCTAGGGGTAGGGGAGTAGGGATAGGGTGGCTTGGTTGTGGACATTGGGGAGGGTATATTCTATGGTGAGTGCTATGAAATGTGTAAGCCTGATGATTCAAAGACCTGTACTCCTGGGGCAAATAATACATTATATGTTAATTTTAAAAAAAATCAGTGAACTTGAAGACAGAATAATAGAAATGATCCAATCTCTACAACAGAGAAGACAGACTGAGAAAGGAAGTTGAACAGAGCCTCAGTAACCTGTGAAACTATAACAAAAGATCTAACATTTGTGTCATTGGATTCCCAGACGGGGAGGAAAAGAGAAAGCAGGAGAAATAGTCCATAGTAAAATGGTAGAAAACTTTCCAAATTTGTCCAAAGACATAAATGCACATATTCAAAAAGTTGAATGATTCTGAACTGGATAAATCCAAACAAACCCACACCAAAAACACAATAGTCAACCTTCTGAGAACCAAAGAGAAAGGGAAAACAAAAACAAAAGCAACAAAAACAAAACACTGAAAGCAGTTATATCAGAAAAGTTATCTTACCTATAAAGAAAAAACAATCCAAATAACAGTGGTCTTCTCATCAGCAACCAAGAAGGCCAAAAAGAAGGATTTCAACAGTTTTTAAGTGTTGAAAGAAAAGAATGCTTAATGCCAAATCCTACAGTCAGGGAAAATATTCTTCAGAAACTAAGGAAAAACCAAGGCATTCTTCAGAGGCAAAGAAAATTTGTTATCAGCAGATGTGAAAGAATGAGTAAAGCAAGTTATATAAACAGAGGAAATGACAAAATATGGAATCAAGAGAGAAATAAGAACAATGCAAAGAACAAAAGTATGCATAAATACATTTTTCTTCTCCCGAGTGTCCTAAATTATATTTCATTGTTGAAGCAAAATTATAACACTATTTCATATGGCTCTAAATGAATATAGGGGAACTATTAAGACAATTATAAATGGGGAGCATAAAGGGACGTTAAAGAAGGTCAGATTTTTCCATTTAACTCACACTGAAAATAAGTGGTAGATAATGAGGGCAAGGTTTCTAAAATATGTATTTTTATTTTTAATTATTGATAGTAATAAAACTATTAATATGAAATCATGTTTGAATCATGTTTATAAAATATTTTGAAGGGGTGCCTGGGTGGCTCATTTGGCTAAGCATCTGCCTTCTGCTCAGGTGATGATCTCAGGGTCCTGGGATCAAGCCCCAAATCAGGCTCTCTGCTCAGAGAAGCAGGGAGTCTGCTTCTCCCTCTGCCTCTCTGCCTTCCACTCTCACTCTCTCTCACATAAATAAATACATCTTTAAAAAAATTAAATATGCACAGATATCAATATAGATGTATGTGAATATGTGTGCATACATATATTTCTTTCCCAGCATAGCATGTTCTAAAAGGAATCACACTAAATAGCAATGAGCAAATCTAGTACCCAGAAATTCATTTACAAATATCATTTTACAACAAAAGGAAATTGATACTCCTAGGTCTGAGTCAGGGAAAATATAAGATGAACTTGGAATATCAATCATGTGATTGCAGAAAGTAAGAAGCTGCTGAAGAAAAGAAAAAGTGCCATGTCTAAAGAACTCAGAAGACAACTGCAAAAAGCTACCAGTGCCCATATCTGGGACATTTTTAGCCAGTAATTACTTTAGATAGTAATGTTTTATAGTAAGTATCCATGAGTTTGCCCTAACACAATAAATAAACAATAAATAAGGTATGTGGGTAGATAGGTAGATAGTTATATTTTAAGATAAAAGGGACTTTTTCTTATAGTACAATTTGAATATAAAAAGAATCATAGAAAGAGGAAGCCATCATTCTGCAGACACACTGCAGTAACTAGTAAAGTATCATCATTGTATGGTAAAATTAGTTGGGAAAAGTATTATGAGAAATGGGATATTTGCAAAGTTCAAACTATCTCCCCACAAGATGCTTGCTAAAGTGGAAAATAATAATTTTATGGGGAAAAAACTTGGCACACACTACCTTAACATAGTTATCAAAGTTACTATCACTAATATGAGATGTCGTCATCACGTACTTGGATGCTATGGAGTGAGAAGGGTTCAACTAATTTGTGGTACCCTTGCCAAAAAATGTATGACTCAGACTCAAGGAGAAATGTAAATTAAATGCAACCACAGTTCCCAGACTGGATATCAGAACAGTGAAAAAAAAATTAGTGGACAATTGGTAAGTTTGAATAAGGTATCTAGATTAGTTTATAGTATTGTATCAACATTGTTTAATTTTTATAATTGTACTCTGGTTATATAATTTGTTACCATTTAGAAAAGCTAGTAAAGGATTTTCAGAACTCTTTGGTACTGTTTGTAACTTTTTATAAATCTAAAATTATTTCTAAATAAAAAGTTTAAAAAGGGAAAAGCAAATAAAATCATTATTTAACTTCTGCCTTCTCATTGCAACCTGATTGGCCATCACCTATGGTTTCAAATTTGTTGGTATAAATATCTTCAAATATTTGGAAATTTATGCAAAGAAAATGGGAGTTACACTATATAAAATAAATTCAATATCCTATACTTGTATTTGGTTCTAAAAGATTTTAAGTTAAAATGGTTGAATTTATGACCATAGTTATATTATCAATCTTTAAATTTAGACTTAGATTACTCTGTAGTTTATAATTTTAAAGCTTTGTTGCTTCTTCCTTTCTTTTATGTAAACTTCTCATGGCTGAATAAAAAAAACAAGGATAGATTAGAAAGTACTAAAATAATTCAAGCTCTTATCATCATATTTTTCCAAATAAAGTTATCCCAATATATAATCTTAACAAGCAAGCCCTATTTGGTAAAGAAAATATGTATAAATGTTTGTGTTTCAGACATAGAATAAATTATAAACAGTGTAGCAATTTCATGTGATTGGCAAAGAACAGAGCATATTGGGGTTTTGAACCTTTTTTTTTTTCTGAACACAGTTTTATCAACATTTATCCTGATTTAGATATTTGGTACACGTGCAGGCAATATTGGAATTGAGATAAAATATTTATACTTAATGTATTGTGTAAGGCTAAAAAGAAAATAATATCTTATTTGATAGCTTGAGCTAGCTGGAATTTGACCAGTTAATATGAATAACTTTGCTTGAAATCTTTATCTAGATGGTCAGAATTTAGATGGGTAAGCTGCCTGATTAATTCCAGATTTCAAATATTTTCATTCCAAATTATCTTCCTGCCAAGATAAGTATCAGGAACAATATAGATGAGCACAAATGATTTTGGAAATTTTATGTTGTTTAGGGTTAAAAATAAGTTCATGATATTTAAACTTCAGTTGTACTTGGTAAATATATCCTTTGTCAAATTCTAATTTTTAAACATTTTTGGAAGTAATTCTTGCAAGCTTTTGTCACACTCTGTATCCTTTGGAAGATGAATCCCAGTTGGCTGCATTTCATAGCACCTGCAATTTTCGGAAATAACTAAGATTTTCAGTTGACATGTCCCAGATATCAATTTATGTTACAAGTTAAATGATTATATCTGTATGCTTGTGAGCCAAGGTGCCTTTGTTAAGGAGACTATCTAATGATGAAGAGCAAATAAAGTCAAACAGTGATTTAAATCTCAACTCAAGAGGGAAAAATATACAAAAGTAATGCTTGGAATTTGACCTCAGCTGTTAAAGGGAAAATTAATTACAAGGATATGTAGAAGCTTAGCTTTTTCAATGTTGCTGGTTTCATAAGCTAAATAGTATTGGTAGTATTGCATGATATATGTAAATCCAGCAATATTTTACTAAATCAATATTCTACAACTAAAGTTTGTAACATATAATAATGTCTCATTATTTTATGAGTTGGCATTCTGAGATTTAAAATAAACAATGGAAGACTAAAAAGGGATGCAGATTGCCTGCAATTCGGGCCCAAATCTCACACTTTTAGTGGAAGGAAGTTCTCTCAAGATTGGATACAGAAATTGTACTGATTTAATTTGTTTAGAGCCCCTGGAACAAAAATGGTCCAGGAATGAGCAGGATAACAAATTAATAAAAGATTCAATAGTAGAATCACAAAACAATCAGAAAATTTTGTATACAACCATATAACCAGGTCACTCTTAAAACATTTAGTTATTTGGAAACCTGAGGATGTTATGGAGGGGGGTGGTTCGGAAATTTATTTCATCTTATTTTTTTTTTTAAAGATTTCATGTATTTATTTGACAGAGAGCAAGAGACCGTGAGAGAGAGGGAACAGAAGCGGGGGAGTGGGAGAGGGAGTAGCAGGCTTCCTTCTGAGCAGGGAGCTCAATGAGGGGCTCGATCCTGGGACTCCGGGATCATGACCTGAGTCAAAGGCAGATGCTTAACAACTGAGCCAGCCAGACACCCCAGGGCTTGGAAATTTATTATGTATGTTCAGCACTAGGGTTTAAGGATGTATATTAGGATTTTAAATAAGAATATTTGAAAAGGTATCAGGGATTTTGTCTAGTCGAGATTTTACCTGACTTTAAAATACTATTAGGAGATAACAATTGACCCTTTATAGTTGGATTTTTTAGGGAAAAAATTACTCAAGATGCAGATACCTTTGACCCTAAATCTTCCCTGGAATAGAGCAAAGGAAAAAAGGAAGAAAGAAGAAAGAAGAAGAAGAAGAAGAAGAAGAAGAAGGAGAAGAAGAAGAAGAAGAAGAAGAAGAAGAAGAAGAAGAAGAAGAAGAAGAAGAAGAAGAAGAAGAAGAAAAAAGAAGAAAGAAGAAAGAAGAAAGAAGAAAGAAGAAAGAAGAAAGAAGAAAGAAGAAAGAAGAAAGAAGAAAGAAGAAGAAGACAAAGGACAGCTAGTGGGGCAATTATAGGCAACAAATTCTGGGCTTTATGGACTTGTTTCTCTAAGACAAACCTAGAAAGATAGAAACAAAGTTGTTGGGTAGAAGAGATGGGCAGAAGCACAAATACCATTGAAGGGCCCATGTGCCCCTACAAAAGAAGATTCTGGAATGCTTCAGTGACAAGACAGACTTTGAGAAAGACTGAGAAATACTTGGGAAGAGCTGATAGAAATATGTCCTTGCAGGGAGGAATGGGCTGTTTCTACCTTTCTCATCATTATGTTTCCAGGCCATAGGGAGTATTTAACCCTTAGATACCACTTGGCAAAACTTTAAGGGAAAAAAATTCAGTCACTCCTCCTTTCCTTCCTTTACATTTTGGAATTTCAACTACAGAATTCACTATAGTATGTTGAGTTATTATACAGCATGCTGAATATTGAGAGAGAACTGAATGTCAAGCAGAATAGAAATCAATCAAATTCTATTCACTATTAGTTTCAGAATATAGAAAAGTTATTTACTTCCATTGATTTTCAGTTTCCTCATCTGTGAATGGAGATTAATAAAACCAAAATTATATATATGAAGTGTAGCACAATACCTAATGTAACATGGAGTGAGTAGATTGAATAACATAACTGATAAATTCAGATTAGAGAATACAGAATAGAAAAACTACAAATTTGGAGCAATAACTCTGCTGAAAAACTGGCCTAAATGAAGAGGTTGCCTTAGGAATGTAGCAAATGGCATACTCACTCGTGATTTAGGCAACAGTACTAGTTACGAGAAGGGCAAGCTGTTATATCTCTTACTAGTGGTTAATATTTAGGAGTTATTTGGGCAGTGCTCTAGCCTAGAGCAAGGAAGATCATTTCTGTCACTGGCTGTTGCTTAGTAACCCATTTCTAGAGCAATGCTAGTGTTAGGTTGTATAGGGACCTAAGCTGAATCTCTGTCCTACTGCTTCTCCAGTGAGAGTAAGAAGAGAACAACTGGTAGGAGCACCTTTGGAATCTGTATATCCCTGCAATGAAGTGCATCTGAAGACTTATGGACAGAGGGAGACATAAGAAAACAGTGTGAGAATCTAGTAGTTATTCTGAAGACAACAAACAGAAGCTAGGGCAAGGCTTTAATTTCTACCACCAAGTAGAGGGCAAGGAGTATCGGAGATGGGCTAGGGTTGTTGATGTGGTTTCTTCTGGGGTCATGGTGGGCTCTCTGTGTCATGGACAACAATGAGAATAAGCTTGGGGTGATAAGGAGAGTCTGACACACTGTAATTCCAATTCCAGGGGAAACCAGAAAAAAAGCAGATGTCTAAACAAAAATAGAATGTCTTATAATTTAGGCTCATATTTCTAACACAGTTGGCAGAGAGTTTCTAGAAGAAAGGCAGATCTTAAAGATACAAAAAATGAGGGAAGAAAAGTTAACGTTCAAAGGAATACATTAAAATATGGCTGGCCTTAAAATGTAACAGGCACATTAAACTGAATTTGACATTCTTGGCAATTTTTAACAAAAGATGAACACTTCCATAAAAATAGAAATTGTTTATCTAAATTAGATGACAAACGTTATTCTTTCTGAAGTCTTCTTTGTCATAGATCTATAATTTTTAACAATGAATGATGTCTTCATATATTTTTACCCAAAGCCTTTCCTTCATTCTTCTGGATACTCATTCTTCTAAATACTCCTTTGTGCTCAAAGGAAAACTAATGGAACAGGATTGATGCACTTTGTAAAACAGCTCAATCATAGTTGGACATCGGTATGTGTAATCCCACTTCATTATAGCCTTTATCACTTCGTCTATCTCATAACTCACAGAAACTAAAATTTTTATTTTCTTGATTAATAATTTCTTTTTGGAAAAAAATGGTATGTTCCAAATCATAAAATTAAAGCTGTGTTTGTTTATAAAAAATAATTCTGTGCAAAGCTCCGTCTTCCCATTACCTAGCAATATCGTTTATACTAACAACTGGTGAGTCTCATGTTAAAGTCTCATCAGTAAATCTAAGCTGAGTTTAAAAAATTCTCTAATCACTTCTTGGCCTTTTGGCTAAGATCAAGTATAAAAAATTCTCTAAAAGACATTCAGTATATATATTATATATATATATATATATATATATATATATATATATATATATATATTTCAGCATTTGTTGTAGTAGGCCCTGGAATATAGTCAGTAATAATTCTGGTCATCCTTAAGAAGCCTCTGTAGTTTGGTGAATCATTTGGAACATTGGATAAAGTGTATGAAAGTAAATCAAGAATACAGCCCTGTAGCATATCATATGATAAAGAATCGTATCTCTAGGATAATCACAACCTACTTCTATCAGCTTGTGGTCCAAACTTCAATGTGGATTTTTAGAAGGAGTCTAATGGTGAATTTTAGCAAGAATTTCAAAGACGGCAGGTGAACAGAACATTTTGCTTCATTCCCAACCAAATTGTAGGCTGTTTGCCTTCCTTTTTAGGCAGCTTGTCCAACAAGTTGCTGTGGTAAGGTATTTTGGATGCTCTTAATGAAAGAGGTACTACCTAAAGTCAAATAGCTCTTAAGTATAAAAGTTAAGATAGGAATCCAGGTCTCTTGACTCCAGTTTTTTGGCCAAAATATATACTAAAGGGCTTAAGTCACTAATCCTTTGTGAGAGAGTTAAGTAAGTTTGGGTTTTATTTAATAATCAAGAAAGCACCCAAGTGTGGTTCCGTTAGAGAAAGAACACTCCTTTTGACGTCAGTGGAAACAGGACTTTATACTGAATTCAGGGTAGGGATCTAAATGGACATTCCTGCTGCTTGATCATATTTCTTAGTAATCTCTTAATATTTACAGATAGAATGCCAAAAAAAAGTTAAGTGTGTGTTAATCAGTTCCTAAAAGGATTAGACCTTAACTTTAAGTATTAAACCTTTGCGTATCTTGTCAAAACCCTCAGTTTTGTTGGAATCCTAATTACTAACCTATTCCCCTGTGCAGATGGTCATGGGGAGGAAGTTCCTTCTCCCTGGACTGAAGTAATTTATTAGTTTGTTGACAGATTACACAAGGCTGAGCTCTCTGCTTATCACAGTTAATGTCTCAAATATGCCCAAGGAGTGTGTATTTTGTACTTGTAAGGTCATCGTGTTACCACAAGCTCTAGCCTGTTTGTTTGAACAAGGGCAAGAACATATACATAGGTCATCCAGTAAACTTATTAGTAGGAGGTATGGTGGTTAAGATAAACACTCTATCTACATAGTACGTGAAGAAAAGCTCTCAAAATTCCTAGCTTGTCTTCATATTCTAATACCAACACAAATTTTACACAAACTTATTTATCTGTCCTTCATTTTACATACATGCACATAGTTTATATGCATGAAAATGTCCTTATCATGCATCTGTATGAAACAGATTTAATCCAAGCAGAATTATTTATAAAATTAAGAAGTAAAAATATATCTGAGACCATCACAGCTAATAGTCATGACGTATCTCTAAATTTTTCTTAATATATATAATATTTTAATGCAAAAATACGGATTGATAAGTTTCCTAAATTTGCTACCTAGTAGGAATATTTACTTTTATATTTCCTAAATCAGTTAGTATTTCTGAGGCCTTTCATATAATTTTAACATTTGGGGATTCAATACCCAGTCTAATCTATCTCTTCTCATCAAATTTAAGAATAGTTAAAAGGATGAAAAATTTCTTCTGGTAGTCACATGGATTCAGATCAAAATCCAATTATTGCCTGATGTGTTTCTTAAAAAAAATCAGTTAAGTAATCAGTGAGTATGTCCACAACTCAGGAACACTAGAGTTGTGAAGACATGATATAAGCAAATGAAAAAAAAAAAAATAAAGAAAGAAAAGATAATTTGTACTATGGGAACATCTCAAGATGAAAAGTATTAATTCTCCCATTTCCTTAATTTTTTTGCAAATGCAAAAATTATAATTCACTGGTAGAGCTCACTGAAGAATGTTAAGTTACAATTTGCCAGTGACTGAGGTAGTAGAGGCAATTCCTTCTCCCTTTGGTTGAACAATTGCCTACTTCTGAAGGACCATTTATTTGATCTACAAGCTCCCTTAGGGGACTAACTCAGTGACAAGAGGAAGAGAGTTTCTGACCTGTCTGCCTTGGGACTCTTCATCCTAAGTCAGCATATTCTTGGGACTCCTGTCACCTGCTCTTCCATTTTTCATTGGCTATTTTTCCCATGTTTATTAAGAACAAGTCTTGCTTTGTAGTTCAGAATTTTAAATTTTTTTCAAATTCATCATCATAAAGAATGTTACATATATTTTATTTTTTTAATATCAAAGCTTGTGAATTTCTTGATTATTCTTTTTTTTTTTTTAAAGATTTTATTTACTTGACAGACAGAGATCACAAGTAGGCAGAGAGATGCGGGGGGGGGGGGGGCGGGGAAGCAGGCTCCCTGCTGAGCAGAAAGGCATCCCATATACTTCTTTTGCTTTATACCTTTACTTTAAAACTTTTCTATGGAAAATCTGTATTCTTTTTACTCTTTATAACTTTATCTTGTCATATTTATTCTCCATTTTTATATTAATTTACTTACTTCTTTGTCCATTACCTTATTATTTACTTTTCTTTTCATATTTTATTTTCTTCAAAACATGTATCCCCTTTGATTATTTAACTTTTTCTTTTAATTTCCTAATTTTTCTTTTATGTAATTTTGTTGCTCCTTTTGATAACAGCCACAGCAGTGTAGCAGCAGCAGAAAGTAATATGGAGCATTTGTTTATTCATTCAGGAAAAAAAAATACTATATAATCACAAATTACTAGACACACTATTCAGGAGAAATATTGATTACTGAATAATCCTTTCCTCAAGCTTTGGAGTTTGTATCATCACCATTATAATATGGATTTGGTGCAGTTTCTCTCAGCCGTTTCTCCAAATATGAGATTATTCTCTCAGGACCCCCTGAGTGCAGGTGATGCACATAGAGCTTTGGGAAATGCACTCACCCTCCTGATTCTCTCCTGACAAGAGAACAGATATTCAAGAACACCCTTACAGGGCCATAGATAAGCCAGCTGATGAGCATGCTTTTGCCAACGTGTGTTCTTCTGAGTAATGTTTTTTTAATTATGTTTGCATTTGTGAATGACAAAGCTGACTGTATTTCCCACTTTGTTGTGACTGTTGAGACAGTCACGGATCTGTGGCCCACTTCTTGCAATTTATGGCAGGGATTTATAGGGTGAACGTAGTGTACTAAAGTTTACCTCTGGCTGTCTCTTTCCTTTTCTTATCCTTATATTCAATTCGTCCTGATTTCTTTACTAATTAATATCCTTTGTGTTGCCTTTCCTCTTCTTTGTATTTTGAAAGGTGTTTTAAATTAGTTTTAAGAGTGAGATAGAGCCTTTTTTTATACTACAAAACATTTCTAACAGATTGTGTATTTTTGAGCAGAAACTATGCTCCATCTGCCTCTGCTGGCACTCAGTAGTATTCTACCTGATACAAAAAAGGTGTGAATTCTAGCTTAATTGATTCCAGAGCAGTTCTGTGTTTTAATCGTCATATAGAAACCAAGTGTTTAGATTCATATACACCCTCATTTCCGATTTAAAAAAAATCATGTAATGAACATTGTTTCTAGGGTTGATCTCCACGCGGCTGGTACTCTCAGGACAATAGCTTAAATGGTTTCTGGTTCCTATTCCTCTACCTCCTCCAAGAGCTTAGGATCCACTAATCTAAGGCATTTTCTTTCACAAGTCAACTGACATTTACAGATTTTTTGCCCACTTAGTATTGTGAGGTTTCCTTATAGCTTTCTCTGTTACCTTGGAAAAAATGTTAAGTATTTTTCCTAAGACTAAACATTTCTTAGGGATATGTATAATGAGGAGCAGACTGCTGTAAAGTTATGGAGAGGAGCAAGAAGGAAAAAAGAAGGAGGTTTTCAGGGAAATCTACATCAAACTATTTAAGCAGAAATGAATTTGAACTATTCTTATGGAGTAAAATAGCTTTATTATCCTGTATATCCCTAAACGTAGTGCTGTTTCTGGGGAAAGATTTGATCAGAACTAAAGGCCAAATTCTTCAGGAAATATCTGGAGTGTAACCTCTTTCTGTCTCTTACCCTGAGGATATAGGGAAATCATTCACATATGCTCAGTACAATGAGAAGATTCCTTTCCTCTTCCTGTGCATAGCAAAACCAACAGCCACGGAGGGCACCAACCAGAGAATCCTTTAGAATGAGCAGATCAACACTTCTTTCTATAGGAAGAGTTAAGCATATATCTCTATTCTTTAGAGTGCCTTTTAAATCTTAAATGCAATGCATCTATGTTGACAACAAACTGGAAAGTTATGTGTATTTTTCTGAAAGCTCTCAGGACTTCAGATGGAGAGGCTCAGGGGTATAGAAGGTAAATTACTGCATTGTATTTATTTATATGAAGCTACCAGTAATTCTAGAAAGAAGTGTTACAGGTCTACAGATACTCCCTTTAATTCTGTGTGGAATACAATAGTTGCCACCAGCCAAGAGGCAACTATATAACAAAATCATCATTTATCAGTGGTTGTATACATGATAATTTAAATATGTTGTAGGGAAATTCAAGTAATATAAAAAAACAATGTACAAACCTTTAAATGTAGGAAATTCCATTGTAGATTTCAATTCACGTCAGTTTAAATATAGTCACCATAAATTATTTTATCCTAAAATCTTTTTTTTTCAGCAATAAGCATGATATATTCCATTGTAACCTAATATTTCCTGGGATCAAATTAAATAGTCTAAAAGTTAATATTACCGCCTTAATTTTAACTACACAAATGATCTATTTTTGAATGTCTGGTCTATTGAGCCACATTTGGCCTTTACTAATGATTATTTATGAAATAATTAATTTAATTCCATCATATAAACATAGCTTGAGTGCTGTCCATCAGATATTTGCATTTGCATATGCTAATATGGGACACCTAGCTCCCCATCCTCTCTGTCATCCATATACATGCTGAAGACCAAACTCAAGAGCTATCTATGGTGGGTCCTGCCTAGAGCCCCACTTCTCCCTTCCATGACCACACTGACAGCTTCAATATGGCAATCAACAGGTTGATCTATCAGGGCCATCCTTTAAGTATGCCAAATACCAAAGGAGCCAAATTTTCTTGGTCATCCTTCTTACCCACAACATCTCCCTCCCCCACAGCCACACACATACATATACATACACGTATATGTATACATATGTATGTATGTGTATGTATATGTATGTATATATGTATATGTGTATATGAGTATAAACATACATTTATGTATGCATGTATATGCATGTACATTATATATGTATGTACATATACATACACAATATGTATGTATATTTTATCTGTATGTACATACACATACATATATATGAATGTATATTTATACTCATATATATACACACATACATATGTGACTTTACTTATAACAAGAGCTGAAATAATCACTATATGGCAGTGGCCAACTTTACAGGGCTTTTTAAGCCAATATTGCCAAGATAGTGATCCTAAGAATAATATATTGGGGAAAATTCCAATTGCCTGTTAACCATTGGCTTGTTGATATTGAGAACAGGTGCCACTAGATATAGTTATTTTTATACAATCCATTTTTATAGCCTTGCAAAGACATTCTTGCTCATAAGATGCTTTTCTCAGGGTGAAACCAAGATAACACCATAAATTTGGATATGTATCATAGAATCCTGAGTATGAGTTTGAAAAATTTTACAGATAAATTTTGCTTATCTACAAATTAGAAGAAAAGTTTCTTTTTTTAACAGGCCACTTTTGAAATTTATTATAAATTTTCCTTCAGTGAAGCTATATTCTTTTTCCCTCAAAGCCTGTAATTTAAGTCAATGGATGATTTTTAGCTGTATGGAATAAAAGAAAAATGATTTTTCCACATATGCGTAAGATTGTAACCATATGCACCCAATAGTGCAGTTTCTACTATGGGTTATATTACACCAAAATAAATGACAAAATTTCTGCCTGGAAAGCCAATATTACAGGGGACTAAGTGATGTAATAAAAATAACCAGACTGTTGTCTGTTAACTTTAATTGGAATGTACTTTCACTGCAGTTTCCAGAATAAGATTAATATATATTAAGCAAAATAAAGGAAATTCAAATATATTAAATAAATTCAATAATTAAAAATATGTGCTATTTGTATTTTATAAACTTTGCCCCCTTTTTTGTATAAGCATTATTTTAAAAGAAATTAAGTAGGGACTATGATTAATTAGCATTGATTAATGAGTTTTGAGACCCAGAATAAATAAGGTTCTCCTCGCCTCCTTGCTCCTTTAAGTAGTTTTATAATTGAGATTTGCCTTAAGATTAACTTTTACAAAAGTTAATTGGTTTTAAGTATTAAGAATTGCCTTAGATTAAACTTTTTAAGAAAAAGAATTTTTCTAATACAATGTTTGAAAACTACTGGAGAGTGTTAGAATATCCTTTTCCCAACTCTGGTTTTCTTGAGGAAGGATTTTTCCTCAACGCGTTGGTGGCACCTACCCACCGCTACGACTACCCTGGAGTTACCTAGTTGATTGGAATTACTTAGCTGATGGGTGCCAAAACTCTTCCATAGTTCTGTGAGATGGGTTAAGCTCCAGAAGTCCAGTACATGAATTCAACACATTTGTGTTTTCTTCTCCATTCAAATTACTGACCCAAATAAGTGTGTTGAATCTGAAGACTTAAAACGTCCAGTGGTAGAATGCTCCAAGGTTCAGGCTTGGGGTAGTCTCCTTTGTTGATTTCATTTGGCTTTCGTGATGTTACGTAACCTGTATCTGTAATAAATGGGATATTGTGGGCTTTCATCTTTGTTTTTATTTCTTAAATTGATCAGAATCTGGTCTGAGGATTAGAATGATGGTTGCTTCCAAAATCCCAATTGATTAAATGGCTTTCAAGTGTTTTCTCCTCTATACAGAAAGAATAAAATTTGCTACCAACTAGTGGTTGATTACTAGGAGTCATGCTCTATTTTATGTGATTTTCACATATATCTTTTAACTCCTCTATACTCCAACATGGTTGCTATTCTTATGTTCATTTTACTGATGAGGAAATTGAGACCCAAAGATGTTAGTTACTTGCTGAAGGATAAAACTAATAGGTGGAAAGAGCCATGACTCAAATTTATAATTTTGTTTGACTTTACTTTTTATTTTTTTTTTTGTATTTTTTTTTTAAAGATATACATATTTATTTGAAAGAGAGAGAGAGCCCGCCTGATCAGGGGGATTGGCAGTGGGAGCAGGAAAGAATCCTCAAGGAGATTCCCTTCTCCAGGTGGGGTTTTCTCCCACGACCCTTAGATCATGACCTGAGCCAAAATCAAGAGTTAGACGCTCAACTGACTAAGCCACCCAGGTACCCCAGGTTCAGTTTGATTTTAAAGACTATCTTTTTTTTTATTATTATTATAAGACATTTAATGTGAAAAAAATTACATAATATGACATAATTAAATTAACATGTGAACTTTTTTGTATTGAGAAAAGTGCAATATTAAAAAAAAATAAGTGCCTGCAGTTTAATCATCTTCTATCTGACTCCCCCTTCAATCTCCCATCTTTGATCAATCTAATGCTAATAAGTTGTTGTTTATCTCCTCAGAACTTTGTTCTTGCTCTTATAGAACTTATAAACACACACTCATAATTTGGGTTTTTAATTTATATATTCATAATCATAATCAGCAAATTACTACAAAAGTCTTTGTTTCTCACTATCATATATCCAGCTCTATTTTTAAGTTGACTTATTTATATTTATTATCTTACATGAATTAGACTACATCATACCTGGCTATTTTTAAAGTTTTATTTTTCTCTTTACTTCCCTCCGTCCCCTCTTCATTCTGTGCAACGGCATACAGCAACCCAACTACCTACGTAAACATAGCTAAAACTGGCTATACTTAAGTACTCTTCTACATAATTTTGTATTTATATAAAATATGTAGATTCATAACTTGAGTTTAGATAAATCAGGTTATAAGAACTCAACTTTACAAGGAGTTTCATTAACTACCCTTATTTTTTTTTGCAGTTTTCTTATGATTTAAAAGACTTCTGAAGGATTTCCTTTGCTTCAGGAACAGATGGGCACTATCACCTGAGAGCCACTCACACAAAGTTTTATAGTTAATGCATTTTGTGGCAAGTTTTCCATTTGATGTCTCACAGTTTATAAACTCGTAGCAATAAAGATATTGGGCAGCATGCATCCCAAGATGCTGTGCCTTTTGTTGATTATGGTATCACTTGCATTCTTTTCATGGGTTTCTTTAGTCTTTCCTCTATTTTTTTTTCATTAAATGTAGAGTTACATAAACTATTCATAGACACACATATTTTGCTTTAAGTACGGTTGAAAAATGCAAAATAGTCACAAAAAATTAAAGAGAAATGTTGGCAAAATAGAATGATTAACTAAAGGATTTATAGGATTATTCAGCTTTTCTCTTTGATTTCAGCTTTGTAAGTTGTAATTTTCTAGTGATTTGTCCATTTCAAATTTGGCAGATAATTGTTTATAACATTCTCTCATTATCTTCCATATGTCTGATGTCCTTATATTGGCTAGTTGTGACTTGTGTCTTTCTTTTTAAAATTTTCTCTGTGAGTCTCGCCAGTCATTTAGCAATTGTATTATGCTCTAGGAACTTTTGCTCTCTTGATTCTCATGATTATATGTCTTATTAATATCTGCTCTTATTACTTTTCTCACTTTTTCATTTTATTTTATTGCTCATTTTATAATATACTGAATAGGTTCTTAATATGTTAGTGTTACACCCTTTCTTCTTTCCTAGTATTTGCACTTAAAACTTTTAAGTGCTCCTCTAAGTACTGCTTTAGTACATCAAAAAACTTTTGGTATGTAGTTACTTTATTGTCGCTTATTTCAAAACTTTATTATTTTCTATTATGATTTTTATAGGTAGGCTATTTAGAAAACTACTTTTATATTCAGTAAGTATGGCCATTTTCTAATATGTTTTTGCTTATGATTTCAAATACAATGAATTATGGTTAGAAAAAAATTTTATCATTTCACTCTTGGCATTTTTGTAAGACCTACTTTATTATCTACCATATGGTCATTATTTTTAGTCAATAATTGTAAATGTTTCTTGCATGTATGCCTGAAAATAATGCTATACAATATTTTTGATGACTAGCATTCTACATATGTCCAGAAAACTTCTCTCTATATTTTTTTTAAATGATCTTTTTTTTTTAAAGATTTTATTTATTCATTTGACAGACAGAAATCACAAGTAGGCAGAGAGGCCGGCAGAGAGAGAGAGGGAGAAGCAGGCTTCCCGCTGAGCAGAGAGCCCGATGCGGGGCTTGATCCCAGGACCCTGGGATCATGACCCGAGCCGAAGGCCACTGAGCCACCCAGGTGCCCCGAAACTTCTATATTTTTATTAAGTGTTTACATAACCTAGCAATTATTTAGTAAAATGTTTCACTGTTAATGTGGATTTGTCTATGTCTCCTTTTAGTTTTATTAAATTAATAATAACTATTAAAATAATAAAGCTATTAAACTAATAGCTTTTATAGTTTAAATTCACATTATCAGGTACAAATACATTTATAATTAGTACATATTCTTGGAAATTGGCAAAAAAATGTCATTACGATGTGGCCCTTTTAATCCTAAGTAGAGATTGTGCAGTAAAGCTTGTTTTGTTAAATTTCAACAAAGCTCTACCAGCTTTTTCATTTATTACCCTTGATATAATCTTCTACTCCTTTATATTCCAACTTTCCACATCCTCATGTTTTAGACTATATAGCCATGACTCTTGCTTTTGCTGCTGCTGTTGGTTTTTATTAGTATTCAACCAAATAAATGATAAAAATCAATCAATTGTTTGGAAATGCACAAGGTATGTAATAGGTCAGTGTTTGCTATGGCAATGGGTTCCTTGTAATATAAATTGTAGTTGCATATTTCTTCTTCCATAGCTGCTGTGGCGTTTCCCAAAGACCAGATCCTGCAGACTGTATCTGAATGTGTTCAACACTAGTGATAAGCAACTAAAGGTGAGCGCCTGGTTTTGAAATACTGCACTCAGGGTTCTCTGTGCGAGTAGTTTGTCAGGCCTGAGAAGCCGGACTTAAAGTTTAGACAGATTATAAAGTAATCAAGTAAAGGATCATATTTATTCTTAAGGTTTAAAATGTATTATTCTGTGAGCTGCAGAGCTTTCTCCTATTTTTCTATACTGCAAATTGTATTTACCAACTACATGTATAATAAATACAATTGGTAAGAAATTCAGACATGGAGGGGCGCCTGGGTGTCTCAGTGGGTTAAGCTTCTGCCTTCAGCTCAGGTCATGATCTCGGGGTCCTGGGATCGATCACCGCATCAGGTTCTCTGCTTGGCAGTGAGCCTGCTTCCCCCTCCCCCTCTGCCTGCCTCTCTGCCTACTTGTGATCTCTCTCTTTGTGTGTCAAATAAATAAATAAAATATTTTTAAAAAGAAAACAAATTCTGACATGGAAAGTTTGGAAAAAATGTAATATAAACAGATCAACTAGAGAGACACCTGCGTGGCTCAGTCTGCTGAGCATCAGACTCTTGGCTTCGGCTCAGGTCAGAATCAAGTCCCACATGGGGCTCTGTGCTGGGTGTTGAGATTGCTTGGGATTCTCTCCTTCTCCTTCTACACCCCCACCCCCCACCAATTAGCACTCTTTCTCTCGTTTTCAAATAAATAAATAAATAAATCTTTTTAAAAAAATAAATAAAATAAAGTCCAAACTATATGAGATTACAGTCAAAAGTACATTAAATACTCCTAATTCTGAGAAATACACTAGTTTTGCGAACATGACAATTTTACGAGGTACTGAATGAGAAGGGAATTTTCTCTTCTCATCATAAGTGATGGTTTTCTATTCCAAATCGTAAATGATACTCAGAATGTGATATTTTGAAAAGTGTATAATTAGAGAATATGCCTCATGCGATTATTGATTCTTCTTAGAAATGCTGGGTTGAAATGAAAATATAGTAAGGATTAACAATGGCCTTTATATTTCAGGGTATCTAATTATCTGGTTGGCCCAGAGGGAGTCACAATACCCTTTTGGAGGAAATACAGTAAGAAGACACATTTAGATAATTTTATAGCTCAATACAAATTTTAGCAGGCGATCACAGTTAATCATTACAAATAAAATGAACATATTATTTGGATGCAGTTAATACAGAGATTGGACAATGCAGACCAGATAAAAGCGAACAGTCACAGAACTCAAGATGGTAAAGAGACTGAGCCAAAGGGAGCAGGAAATCAGTGTGAAAACACAATTCCTCAAAAAATTCATTGAAACCTTATCTAGGGCATTGGATAGTCCATAAAACTAGCCATGAGGACTTGAGCCAGCTTGATCATTTGATCCAAATATCAAAGCACACAGTAACCTCAGCTGATAGCTTGGCTAAATTTTGATTAATTAATATTTAAAGAGGAATTATCTTGGTTATTAGACTAAAATTCTCCCAGGAGATCAGAATGAAAATGCTTAATTGTTAAATCTGACACCTTAGAGGATGAACAGGTTTAAAAATAGGAGAAGTATTATATAAAATGGGAACATCAGTCTTCTGAGCTTTCAACATGTCAATGACCTTTTTAGAACATGTTTATATTAAAAATTCCTTTTGTTCCCATTCATAAATGCCAAAAAGCATATTTCACCTAATTTCATTTCAGAGAAAGACTAAAAAGACTGTTTCATACCTTATTTAAAAGCTGTTGCAATAAAGATTATAAAAAATTGAAGCCTTATTCTTAGGTACTTGGAAAAAAGTATTAATAAAGAAAATTAATTGTGAATGAAATAAAATATCTCTCAGAAATACATATATTTTAGATTTTAAAATGCTGAAGTATATATACATACACAAATTATATATATACACAGCTTGATGAATTTTCAGAATGAACACACCGAACTTGTCAGTGTACACACACACACACACACACACACACACACACACCTGTTGTGACTATCTGGATTACACTTACTTCCTGGACCAATATGAGAATAACTTACATTTTTACATGACTGAGTCCTCAGTGATGCAGTGATGAAATCCTCAGTGAGAAGTTCTAGATCTTCTAATTCATCCACTCAACTTACTTTTTTTTAAACTCCGGATTTTCATTTATTTATTCATTCATCCACACTTACATTTGGAGACACAGTCATGGATAAGCCTCTCTTTTGTTCTGTGAGTAGTTTTAAGCTAACAGGGTAAACGAGATATGCATATAAATGACAATGCAAGTTGAGTCATTTTCAATTCTTGGAAATGGCACACATAAAGTAAAAACAAAATTCAAAGAAAATAATGAGTAGAAAACACAATCAAGAATGACTTCATGGAAGAGAAAGCTTTTGAATTAGTCCTTGAAGAAAGGAGCCAATTAAAACATCCGGCCAGAGGGTAATAACATTGTAAGCACTGCATGAAGTCATGATGGCAAAAATGTACACAGAATGGGTAAGTTGCTGGGTCTCACACCCAGAGTTTTTGTTTCAAAATTCTGGGGTGGGTTGAGTCTGAGGATTTGCATATCTTACAAGTATTCATGTGATTATGATGCTGCTGGTCTTGAGGACTACATTTAGAGAACCACTGCTGTTGCAAAGTAGTCCCCCTTGGTGCAGGCAGAAGTTTCCCTGAACTCCTGGGATTACTCTAATCTATGCTATCTGGATTATATACCTCATCTGAACAATATCTGTAGCTTGGATGCTCATATTGTACAGGCCTGGATCCTATGCCCACCTTTGTATCTTGGAGCAGATCACATGGGCTGAGAGAAGTAAGAATCCAAAAAGGAAATTTTAGACACCATTCCAAAAGTGAAGGAGTACTAGGCAAACACAAATATTCATCAGTGTGCTTTAATTCACAGTTCTTTAAATTGGTTGAATTATTAATAAAAACATATATTATATTCCCCATTAAAATAACTTTAAATGATTACAGCTTCACTGAAAATGTGGCATTCGGACTTTAAAATCTAGTAGTATCAACCATAACATGGAAGAGCATATGTGTTTTCAAAACATTTCAATATATAATGCATAATGGTTGAGAAGAAACATTTATTTGTAAATTACAACCTGAAGATGGGGTTAATTCAGAACTTGTTGCCTAGCTGAATGTGGGTAGCATTCACTTTGTAAGTTATGTGAATGGAAACCATGCAGTTGTGCAACATAGCTGATCCTTAATTACATTCAGAATTTTCCATGAGGTATATACCTCATTAGGCAGATAACCGGTTTTGTGGATTTGACATTTTATTGGTCACTGTTATAACACAGTTTTCTTAAAGAAAGTTTTTTTTTTATTAATCTAGAAAATATTTCTTCCTTGGCAGATATGATTTCCGCCCGTCTAGATGGAGCCTGCTCTAAAAACCCTCGGTGTGGATCTGGATTCTTTCACAAGCATCCTTTCTTGAAACATGCTGACTAGAGTTCCAGAATGTCTGCATTCTCCACAAATCCACAATATTCCTATGGGACTGTGATAAAGTTACTTACTTTATAGTATTAACTTAAGGACTTATAGAGTAACAAATTTTTTATCTCTTTCGACATACATTTAGCAATGGCATACTAGCAAGAGATAAAAAGCCTTGCAGCAATTTTACCACCAGCAAAAATGGTTTATGGAGAAAAAAAATATTAAAGCCCACTTCAAGTTCAACTCGTGAAAACTCAGTGTCCAGACACAGGTAAAGTGATTTCCAAATAAAATGACCACGTGAGGGATATTTTCTCACATTTTAATTCTTTGGGAAATGGGTAATTTCAGAATAAATAGGGAAAGCAAGGGAGTAATTCTTTAGGCAGACATACTATCCTGTGAACTTGCCCTTGTGAAAAACTGCCCATGAGCATATTTAAGGGCTTATTGTTCTGTTTTCTGTGTATATGAGGTATGATCATACATCTGGGGAATGAGTTATGAAATGGAAAATGTCCCCTGGCCTGAGACTACCGACATAGCTGTTCCGGTGTTGCTCTGGCATGGTGACAACATTCAAAAATTCTTCTTAGTGCAGCCAGAATTGAGAGTCTCAATTTCTCTCAAAAAAGTAAGGTAAAAACAGTTCTAATTTGCACATGTTCCTTGTCTGATTTTATAATCTTGATCAAGAAATCACAACAGCAACTTATGTGTTCAATTAAAAGATAGTTTTGAAGCATCCTTTCTCATTTTTTAAATTTGCTTTCAAATGTTATTTAATATCCAGCTAAACAACAAGTAAAATATGTGTGAATATTTGTATTTGTATCACTGTCCAAAAGACATAGATGAGTAGCAATGAATAAATATGATGACTCTTTCCTTGGCTCTAGGTTTGTTGGTCATCGACAGAAAAAGTTAAGAAGTGTGTTTTTTTTAAATAATGCTCTATCTCTATTATTTGAAGATGATTTATCCAGTTGTCAACCTATTTAATCTAATTTCCTAGTAGTTTGTAACTGGGTGGTATGAAGAGAAACATGAGGGGATTTCAGCATAAACCTAGTAACTTTCTATTACTACTTAAGTTTATTGGAAAAGAAAAATGTGCATATACTAAAGTATCTATGAAAATGTTATTTTGGGGGCGCCTGGGTGGCTCAGTGGTTAAAGCCTCTGCCTTCAGCTCGGGTCATGATCTCAGGGTCCTGGGATCGAGTCCCGCATCGGGCTCTCTGCTCAGCGGGGAGCCTGCCTCCTCCTCCTCTCTCTCTCTGCCTGCCTCTCTGCCTACTCATGATCTGTCTGTCAAATAAATTAAAAAAAAATGTTATTTCGTAATCTCTTAATACTGAACTATTTTTTTCTAAGGCTTAAAGACTGTAAAATGGTTCATGAGATTCCTTTTTTTTTTTTTTCAATTTAGACATGCTTTTTAAAAATTTTCTTAAACAGGACATCAGCAAGATGGTGGAATAAGTGGTTCCCTCCTCATATCCCACCATAGTAACAATAATTTGGCAGCCATTCATGGACAAAGGTGCTTCTGTGGGAACTTTCGGATCCAGGTAGGAAGTTTGGAAGCCATGGTGGAGCCCACAACAAAGGAAGGTCATTTAAGAAGGCTGGCCCATGTCCAGATGGCTGGCTTATGAACCATGGTTCTGGTTATAGAACAGCCATATCCCCTAGGAATTTGGCTACAACCCCACTAGGTCCTGGTCCTGTCATTAGCACCATCCACTAATGGTGGGAGGAGGGAGAAGTCCTCCCTCCTCATGCCTTGGGTAACAGGTCTGCCAACTTCAGTTCCATCTGAAGTCCATGAAGCAACCCATGGACCCACTCCAGCCGCTGGATACACATTAGAAAGTAATGTAAATAGCAACATGGATAACATAAAATATGGTGGGGGAGAATATAAGTATAAAGTTTTTGTGTGCAATCAAATTTAAGTTGTTATCAGCTTAAAATAGATTGTTAAAGTATAAAATGTCTTATGTAAGCCTCATGGTAATCACAATGAAAAACCTATGCTAGATATGCAAAAGATAAAAAAAAGAATTTGAGCAAAAATTAAAAAAAATCAAATCAGAAAGGGAGGTAACAAGAGAAGAAAGAACAAAGAAACTATGAAACAAAGTCAGAAAACAATAAAATGATAAGGGTAAGTCTTTACCTACCAATAATTACTTCAAATGTAAATGGATTAAATTCTTCAGTCAAAAGACATATAGTTACTGAATTAGTAAAAACAAAAAACAAAAAAAAACAATCAACAATATGTTGCCTGCAAGAAACTCACTTTACCTTTAAGGAAGCACACAGGCGAAAGGTGAAGAGATAGAAAAACCCTATTCTATGCAAGTGATAAACCACCAGAAGAGAACAGGGGTGACTATATTCATTTCAAATGAGACAGCCTTGTCAAAATCTGTCACAAAAGACAAAGAAGGTCACTATAGAATGACAGAGGTGTCGGTTCATCAAGAGTATATAATAACTGTAAATACACATGCATCCAACATCGAGGCACCTAAGTATATAGAGATGAAGCAAATATTAACAGGCCTAAGGTAGAGACAGCAATGCAATAATAGTAGGACTTCAATATTCCACTACTAACAATGGATCAATCATTCACACAGAAAATTAATAAGGACATACTGGACATCAGTCACACTTTAGAGCAATGGACCTAACAGACATATTGGACATTCCATTCATGGCAATCTTAAAATTTATATAAAACCATAAAAAACACTGCATGGCCAAAACAATCTTGAGCAAGAACGAAGCTGGAGGCATCACACAACCTGATTTCCAGCTATATTACAAAGCAGTAGTAATCAAAATAGCATGGGATTGGTGTATAAACAGACAACCAAGAGAACAAAATGCAGAGCTCAGAAATAAACCCATGCGTATGTGGTCAACTATCGGTGACAAAGGTGCTAAGAATACACAGTAGGGAAAGGACAGTTTTTTCAATAAATGGTGCTTAGAACGGTGCATTGTATCCACATGCAAAAGAATGAAATTAGGCCCTTATCTTATACCATACACAAAAATCAACTCAAAATGTACTAAAGACTTGAATGTAAAACCTGAAACTGTAAAACTCTTAAAAGAAAATATAGAGAAAATCTCTAAACTTGGTCTTGGCAATGTTTTTTTTTTTTTTTTTTTTTTTTTTGTATGGCACCAAAAGGAGAGGCACCCGAAACAAAAATACACAAGTGAGACTACATCAAACCAAAAAGCTTCAGCACAGCAAAGGAAACAATCAATAAAATGAAAAGGCAACCTGTGGAATGGGAGAATTTGTAAACCACCTTTCTGACAATAGATTAGTATCCAAAAATACATAAGGACCTCATACAACTCAACAGCAAAATCCCCCAAAATTTTATTAAAAGCTAGTCATATGGACATTCGGGAAGGTATGCGCTATGGTGAGTGCTGTGAAGTGTGTAAACCTAGTGATTCACAGACCTATACCCCTGGGGCTAATAATAAATTATATGTTAATTAAAAAATTTTAAAAAAAACTTAGTCAAAGGACTTGAACAGACATTTTTCCAAAGAAAGCATACACATGGCCAAAAAGTAAATGAAAATATGCTCAATAACATCAGGGAAATGCAAATCAAAACCACAATGAGATGCTTGACCTCTTGCCTGTTTTAGGATGGTTCTTATCAAAACCACAAGAGATAGCTAGTGCTGGTGAGCCTATGAAGTAATTGGAACCCTGTGTCCTGTTTGGGGGAGTAAAAATGGTATGCCTGCTATGGAAAATAATATAGAAGTTCCTCAAAAAATAAAATATATGACTATCATATCATCCAATAACCCTCTCTGGGCATATATTCAAAATAAATCAAGTAAGTTTCTCAAATAAATGGCTGTACTCTATGTTTGTTGCAGTATTATTCACAATAGACAAGATATGGAAACAATCTAAATGTCTATCAACAGATGGATGGATAAAGAAAATACATTGTGTGTGTGTGTGTGTGTGTGTGTGTGTGTGTGTGTGTTGTGGGATAGTGTTCATTTATACAAAAAGAATGAAATCTTGCCATTTGCAACAACATGAATGAACCTGGAAGACATAATGCTAAGTGAAATAAGCTGGACATGGAAAGGTAAATGCTCATGATCTCACTTACACATAGAATCTAAAAAAATCAAACTCAGAAACAGAGAGAAAAATGGTGGTTACTAGGGGTTGGGGTTGGAGGAAATGAGATGTTGGTGAAAGTGGACAAACTTTCTGTTTTAAGGTGAAGGAGATCTAGGGATCTAATTCACAGCGTAGTGACTATAGTTAATAATACTGTATTTATTGTATTCTTGAGATTTGTAAAGAGAGTAGATTTGAAGTGTTTTCACCACATGCGTGCACACGCGCGCGCACACACACACACACACACACACACACAAACACAATTGGTAACTGTGAGGTGATGGATGTGTTAAGTAGCTTGGTTACAGAAGTCATTTCACAATGTATATATGTCATCATGTTGGATACCTTAAATATTTATGTTTATATTTGTCAATTATACCTCTAGGAAGCTAAAACATTGCTTGAACAAAACACTAAATTTATCAGTTTGGTAAAAATGGCTCATTTTCCTCTTCTACTCTTTGCTTGATTTCTGGATATATATTTTTCTGAAGAAATGTATATTTAGATGGAATTAAAAGACACAAATGAAATTATTAAAGATAATAGAAAAAAAGATGAAAATAGTTTTCTTTTGTAACTTTGCCCTGTATTATTTCTTATCAGGCATACTAAAATATTGTAATGCTTGAAAAATTTCAGTAATAACTGGAGTCACAAAAATTAGGTACTTGCATAGGAAAATTTATATTTCTATAGCAGTTTCCAAACTTGGGAAACAACAAATGTTCAATTTCCTTAAACTGACTGCTAATTTCCAAGAAAGGAAATATTTTATCCATTGTCATTCTTGTGCTAAAATTTAATTCTGGTATGATTAACAGAATTGGGTAATGTATTATTTTCGGTGAGATAATTTTGTAAAATCTCTTAATCTGCAGTTTTATTGATTTAGCTGGCTTTATACAATGAAATACCTGAAGCTATGATTTGACAGAATATTTTATAATGTATGTATTTATTTATCCACTATAGAATAGGAATTTTCTTTGGTTGTAACCGCTCTTAATTTACTAGATTTCTAAGTTTAAAATACAGACACTGAGTTTCATAAGTTAAACATTAAGAAAATGAAGTTGTTCTCTCTTAGGCAGATTTTCAAGGTGGGCAAGTATGTAAAGATTCTTTCTCTGTAGCTGGTTTATTAACAATAAATATTTCCTCTTTGTTACATGTAAAGGTAGATATTTTCTTAAAATAATATGTACTTAGATGCACTACATTTTTTTAAAGATTTTATTTATTTATTTGACAGATGGGGATCACAAGTAGGCAGAGAGGCAGGCAGAGAGAGAGAGGAGGAAGAAGGCTCCCTGCTGAGCAGAGAACCCGATGCAGGGCTCGATGCAGGGCTCTATCCCAGGACTCTGGGATCATGACCTGAGCCAAAGGCAGAGGCTTTAACCCACTGAGCCACCCAGGTGCCCCAGATGAGCTACATTTGAAATATAAAGAGATGTTCTAACATTTACAGTGTGTTAAATTACAAAATCTCTCTCCTACTTCCCTCTTTCATTTGTTCTCTTTTTCTTAATTGTATTTACAATAACAATCATATGCGAGTGAAAAATACAGGCAACAGTGAGCAATTTCATGATTAAAAACAAGAAAGAAGGAATTCCGGATGCTTCTCAATATCTGGTAACAGAAAAACTTGAAGGATTTTATGTTTATAGAAAGTCATTACATATTAACCTGCAGGTGCCTTTCAGGATAACCTAGCAATGGGTGTTTTCACCAGAGAAATGGTTAAGACAGAGATATTAAGTCACTGAAGTCAATGTCTATTTGCATTACTTTTGGGGTAAAATGGTGTTGATACCAATAATAACACCTATTTTTTTTAAATAGAGCAATTCAATATTTTGATATGTACTTCAACAGTGATGACTAATTTGGGAGTTCTCACTACAGAAAAATATTAAGTTCTAACTTCAAAAAAAAAATTTTAATGTGCTGGGTACTTTTGTGGTTCTTGAATTTTAGTTTCTTTTTGGCACACCAGGAATCACTCATTCATATCTATGCTTACTTAGAAGATTTCTATACAATATTTTTCATAGTAAAGTATATTTTGCTTTTTTGGCTTTTTCTAGCAGATACTGAGAAACAGCATGCTGCTTTTTTACAAGTGTGTTCACTCTTCATGTATAAAGGCATGAATATCATTTTCTACCTTGCTCTTATAATTTGTGCTCCTTCCAAACACACCTCTGGATTTTACAATATTACTCCTTCTTTGTCCTGTTCTGTCAACTCAAACTTTACAAACCAAGCCTTATCTTCAGCTTCCAAATATTAGTCTAAGAAAAGAGATGGGGTCATTATTTTAGGGACCTCACCTTCTATTAAAGCCAGAGTTCATTCTCATAAGGAATTCAAATGGTAGAAGATTTTAAATACTGATCAGTAACTTTCAACATTATCACTTAATTAAGAATACTTATCTTCCCTTGGCAAAGTGCAAGCAAAAACATATCCAGGGCATAGATTAATCCAATCACTTGAGTATATATTTGCAATAAGAATGATGTCTTTCCTGAGGAAATTAAAGTGAAATATATAATGGGTCTGGTAATATGTGTAAGCTAAATATTTTCCTTCAGAAAAGGAAGGCACAGATTTTTTTTTATATGAAATCTGCTCCCTCTCCTTTTTATTCCCCTCTCCTCATGTTTAGTCTTAGAAAATTGACAGAAGCTGGGAGTAACTGAAGTTGCTATGGAGTCAACATGTATCATGAATTCTTTCTCTCCTCAAATCAATGAAAAAAACAAGCCAAAAGAAGGTGATCACCTGCCTGCTTTCCTTCCTTCCTCCTTCCACTCTCCTTCCCTCCCTCCTTTCCTTCTTATTTCCTTCTTTCCTTCCTTCCTCCTTTTTCCCTTCCTTCCTTCTTCTCTCTCTCCTTTCCTTCCCTTATTCTTTTCTTTCTTTTCCTTCTTTCTTGCCCTCCTTTCTTCCTTCCTCCTTCCATTTTTTTTAAATTAAATTAAATTTAATTTCTTTTTAAGATTATTTAATTATCTATTTGACAGAGATCACAAGTAGGCAGAGAGGCAGGCAGAGAGAGAGAGGAGGAAGCAGGCTCCCCACTGAGCAGAGAGCCCAATGTGGGGCTCGAACCCAGGACCCTGAGATCATGACCTGAGCTGAAGGCAGAGGCTTAACCCACTGAGCCACCCAGGCGCCCCCCATTTTTTTTAATAAGCCTTATGCCCCAGAGAAAACTCTTTAACCAGAGATCATTAATGGGATTCTGTTTGATATGACTTCTGAAATCATAAATTGTCTTTGAAAGCCAACCCAGGAATATAGTTCTTTTTTTTTTTTTTTAAGATTTTATTTATTTATTTGACAGAGAGAGAGAGAGAGATCACAAGTAGGCAGAGAGGCAGGCAGAGAGAGGGGGAAGCAGGCTCACTGCCGAGCAGAGAGCCTGATGCGGGGCTCAATCCCAGGACCCTGAGACCATGACCCGAGCTGAAGGCAGAGGCCTAACCCACTGAGCCACCCAGGCACCCCGAACATAGTTCTTCTAGAGGTAAATAGTCCCCGTTTTCTAAGAGTTTAAGGCAGTTATAGTTAAAATTTCCTCTTTGTCCTTCTCCAGGCAAATCTATGAGAAATCCAGCAAGAGAAATTGACTGATGATCTTTTTTAGGATCTGTTCATCTTAATAGAGCCTATAGCAACACACAGCTTTAATGTTCCTAATAGTCAACATTGCTTTATATCACCCTGAAAGAGAAAAGAGGTAATTCAAGTGCAGTGGCTAAATTATAATCTAAAGTGATATATTTCTAATACACTAAAGTGGGCATTAAAGACTTATTAAACTTCAAATACAGGTAATGGATAGAATTTTAAAAATATTTTTGAAAACACCCACTGAAAATTGAACTTATTTAAGGGGTCACTTAAATAAATATTAGCATTATAAATTACACATCCACACTTTCTATTCAGTAAAGATGTAAAGACTATAGAACAGAAAGCTTTGGAATATAAAAATACATTTCTGTACATAGGAAATAGTTTGAAAGTTTCATAAACATGGAAATTAAAACCCAAATGACTCAGAATAGAAGTGTAGGTCATTTATCAATTATACATGCAAACATTTTTTATTCTTAAGCAGAACTTCTAAATGAGCTTTTGTTTCCATTTTAAAACTAAATCTGTGTAGCATTCAATATTGCAAAATCAAAAATGAGATAGTATTGTTTTTAACTTAGCCTAGGTGTTAAAAACGTCTTTAACATTTGTTAATCTAATTATCTACTTTGTCAAAATATGTAGTGGTCAGTATGCTTTTTTGTGTAGTTTTTTAGTTTTTAGTGATGTGCTCTTCCTACCTCCCTCATTGTGTTTAGAATGAATGCACTGTTTGTGTATACAGCAAACGACCATCAGACCCTCTCTACTTAATGGAGTTTAGTCTAGAATTGCTTGCTGTAAATAAACATGAGAAAAAGGTCACTTGCTTTCCCCAGGAATGTGGTCTAGTGTCTGAAGTTTTGGTTTTATGAGATTAGCATGTTCCTTCAAATGAATTTCAATTTCATAAAACAGATTGTAGATGTTTTAGTGATTTTTTTAATGTGTGATAAGCTCATTGGAACTTAAGACAGCAATTTAATTTTGATTTATCAGAAATACATTTATTTTTTTTCAGTAGTATTGAGGAAAATGGAAAATATACGTTGCTTCTTTTGTTGAAAAGTTGAATTCCAATCAAATATTTATATATGATAAGCTTACTATGGGCCAACCACTGTCCTAAGTGATGTAGGAACCTCTCAGTGGAAGTAGGTTTTGTCACCAAGAAAGTGGCAGTTTGAAAGCCCAGTGATTGCTGGAGTCACAGAGTAAGAAATTACTGATGTTTAACTGCTTCCTTCCCAACGTGACCTTTAACTACATGCTGTGGCCAGTGTCTGCTTGATGACTGACATGAACGTGAAAGGACACTAGACACTTCACTGCTTTCCTGACACTACCCTTCAGGTCTTTTCATTTTTGTGGCTTTTCCTTATTACTTCCTATAGAGAAAAAAACCAAAGCTTGAAAAAGCTCAATAAAAAACATTACTTTTTCTATTTGAAAAATATATATTTTGGGAATGGTCAGCTTAATTATACAGATGGTTGATTCAGGTATAGCCACTTCTACTAGAAGTTAAGATAGAAGACAGTTGGAAAAATAATTAGGAAAAGGTCTTATTTTTGTCAATTAGCATAAAGTGTGGTATTTCAACTACCTCTTAACAAAGTCATACAAAACTTATTTTTTTTCTCTATTTTCTTCTACATTTCCTCAAAAACCATATTTTTTATTTTCAGCCATCATTAGGAATACAGATTTGAAAGAAATAAGTTCCTGGCTTAAATATTCTGAGAGGAGTATAGTGAGTAGCAAAACGGACTCAGTAGAGAGCTATTATGAATGGCTGCATTTTACCTCAGGGAATTTCTAATAATTGTAGGATCTAATATTCTGGTGCCCCCTTTGAGGTCCAGAGTTAAGAGGGGATCACTGAATTTCTATGTCTTGAGCAATTGAGTATGAAGTAGAGGTGATTTATGAAGTGAAGAGGAAGTAAACACATATGTTTTAAGGCTCAAGCAAAGTACTGGATATGTTATCTGGGGAAAGATAGTTAACCTTTTAGTTTTACCACTTGTTAAAAAAATGTATGAAAATACAAGTCTTATGTACTTCATTGGGTTGGTATGAGCTTACATTAAAATGTTAGGAAAGGGTCTTTGAAAACTTTAAAGCTTACTACCAAAAAAAGTTCTAAAATTTTACCAATCATTATTATTATCAACATCATTTCATGCTTCTTTTGCCCCCAACTTTTATATGATTCTACTGAATATAATGTTTCAAATCTGAGCTTCCAATGTGAAAATGTAGAATGGGAATCTGAAAAACCAAATCCATGTTCTCATTGAGTGCTCCTTTATAAATTGGTTAGGTTGCACATTGTCCCTGGGAGTGTGTCATGGTGGGGAAGCTGGCTGAGTGGCAGTGGCATCCGAAATCCACACTGTCCTAAGGACGGGGAGCTGTGGTCATTGCAGCTCTCCCACTACTCAAAGCATTCACCAACTCTCTCTAGAAGGCTGAACTAGCTGATCCATGAACTCATTTCAATGGCCAAATTCCATGCTAGTACATACCACAGTTAGAGATGAAATAGTGATGTTGAGTAAGGTATTTTGGAAAATAGTTTAAAAAGTCAAGATGGGATTGGGAGGGAGACAAACCATAAGTGACTCTTAATCTCACAAAACAAACTGAGGGTTGATGGGTGGAGGAGGGTTGGGAGAGGGGGGGTGGGGTTATGGACATTGGGGAGGGTATGTGCTATGGTGAGTGCTGTGCAGCGTGTAAACCTGGTGATTCACAGACCTGTACCCCTGGGGATAAAAATATATTATATGTTTATAAAAAAATAAAATTTAAAAAAGTCAAGAGTGGAAGTTTTGAAACTAAAAAATGAGTCAAGGGACTCATTACTTTATGCTGAGATTTTCCATTTACAAAATACTTTCTATTAAATTAAATTAATTAATGTGAAGGATACTTTAATACAACTGGGTATGTAGAAAGTCATATCAGGGGAGCTTTTTCTTTTTAACATATACAAGAAAAAAAACTTACTTTAAAAGATTTTATTTATTTATTTATTTATTTGTCAGAGAGAAGGAGAGAGAGAGCACACAAGCAGGCAGAGAGAGAAGCAGGATCCCTGCTGAGCAAGGAGCCCGATGCGGGACTCAATCCCCGGATGCCGGGATCATGACGGCAGCCAAAGGCAGCAGCTTAACCCACTGAGCCACCCAGGCGTCCCGAAAAAAAAAAACTTATTTTAAAAGGACATATATATTTTAAAATTTTACCAGAGCATTATATATACACATATATTTCTATTGATACTTGGGAAAATATGATTGAGAATAATGATTGAGAGCTTAAATCCGGAAACAGAAAATTCTGAGTTAAATCTCAGCTCCTCTCAGTTCTATCACATAGCTATAGGAATTTCTTCCCCATTTCCTTATCCTTAGTTTCTCATCTGTAAAAGAAGGATAGAGTAGCACCTAAGTAGTCGGATACTTACCAAGATTAAGTAAGAATATATATATAAAGAGCTTAGTAAAGAAACACAGACTATGTGAATAAAATATAGCTATTGGCATGACCAATGAGAATTTGACTGGTATTTAATATTAAATATATTTAAGGTGGGAGATTTGGAGTTTTTTTCCTAAGCATTCTAAAGCTAAATAGCATATTGATGAAAAATATGATCACCCCTTTTTTATTGACTCTATATCAATGTTTTATATTTCTATACTTACTTACACTAACTACTTTTCAGGAGTCTTCTCATCACATGTTTTTGGAAGAACTACAGAAATACTGGATAATGTACTAAAGTAGAAAGTGAGCAACTGAATCAGAAGGGGAAAATAGAAGAAGGGGGTTGTATGCTTTCCCCTCTAGTTCTGGTATTATTTTTATTTGTCTTAATAGTTGAAATGGAAATGTGGTTTCCAAAATGTGGAGGTTTGATTAAGGGAAATGAAGACTGAAATAAATACTAATTTTAAACTGCAAACTGGTAAAGGGGCACTAAGCTCAAGTTATATTTGTAGGGAAGAAGGGATATAAACATGTTGGATCTTCAGCAACGCCAGCTTTAGGTTTCCTGTTCTCACAAGGTTTTATGTTAAAACACAGGAAAGCAAGATAAAGAATTCATTAGGTATCTCCCAATTCAAGAAGATACATTTGTAAATAAACAATTAAATAAATTCCTAAATATTGGACTGGATAATGTACTGTTGGACGGAAGTGATGGAAGTTCTGTACTTTCTTCCAGAAAGTAGAGAGGGGGTGTCACAAGAAGCTTTACTGAGAAAGTGACCTTGAGCTTTTCAGATGTTGATGTTACACAGTAGAAAAGAGATGAACACGTATGACTGTATAGTTATATACGTGGGCACAGCCTTTTGGGGAATATAGTGGTGTGATAATCAAGCCTGATATTTTCTGTGTATCTTCACAAATTAAAATTGCATTCACATGCGTTACATTGTTTAATCCTCAAACATCTTTCTAAATTACTATATTTTTAATAGATAATGCAACTCGAACTGAAAGCAGTCTAGTGACTTAGCCAAGCAAATGCTTCTAACACAGCTGTTTTCTCTTATTAGTCTGAAAAAAAAATTAAAGCTATATGGTTTTAAGAGTAAAGTTGAGAGTAAATTAATAGTACATTTAGACACATTTATATGAAAAGAAAAATTATCCAAAGGAAATGAGGATTGGTTTATGGATCTTAACATAGTCTTAGAAATGTGATATATATATATTTTTTTCTTCTAAACTCACTAAGTGAAGTCCTAAGTCTGAAAACGTACACCAAAACATTTATTTAAGCTCAGTGTTGTTTTAAAATGTTGTCGTAAGTGGCAGAGAGATTATTTATTCTTTTTTCTTACTTTTCACCCCATTTGGTTGATCTTCTCCAAAGAGAACTTCAGTGCAGAGCCAGGAGTCACTACATTCTAAAATATTCTAAAATACTGTCAGTGAGATAGAAATCCTACAACCCTATGAAAGAACCCCTCAGCTTCCCCTTCATTTTGCATGCTGGGGAGAAGGTACAGTAGTAAGTAGGCAGGTGGAATCATGACTGTTATATAAGAAAATTCAGAAGTTATCTCCAGTGCAGTTCTGCCATGAAAAATTATGTAAACTTGAATGCATTATTTTATCTCTCAGCAAAATTGTTCTCATCTACAGAATAAAATCATTAGAAAAAAAGAAAAAATAATTATAAAAATAAAAAATCATGAAATACAGAAAGATTAAAAAAATCATTAGACCATGGATAGGTTCTAAGATCCCTATTACCTTTAATTTTACCTTTATAAAAGGCTGCAGAAGGGTTTTGACATGTATTTAGAGGTAATGGGGTGGCTTCTAAACTGTAACTTCTGTAACACTAAAAGAAAATGTTAGAAGGAGGAAGAGGAAGAAGAAAAATGTAACAGCAGAAGAACTGCAAAACATTTCCATTGTTAGCAATTTCCAAGGATGTGCAAAAAAGAAAATAGTAAGAAGCACTTAGGGGTCTTTTATTATATTCAACTTTAAAGAAAAATTATTTTATACTTACATTTAAAAGGCTGAGAAAAGCAGATAAAGAGATAGAAGCTAGAATAAGAAAATTATTTTTTTGGAGAGTTAAACTGTTTTTATCAAATCTACTTAAAATTTGAAGAAAATATTTTAATTATTAGAAATAAAATAAGATGATTAAAAAGTGATGTATGGATGTCCCAAAGGAGATTTTGGCAAACAGTGTCTTCATCTAGAGTTACAGGGAAAAAGTTAAGTGAAATATGTCTCCAAGACCAATTTTTAGCAAACGTATAAATAATTGATGCAGCACTAAAAATTTTATATTTAACTTGATTATTTTGGTGATATTGCATATGTAAACATGGGACCTGAGTCATCCAACAGTCATAAAACACATTTCTGTAGTGAAAAAAAAAATGATGTGGCCAATTATTTAGACTTCAAAATGTCTACATGGATCTAGAAAACAGAATTTGAACCTGCTTAGGAGGATAAGGATGAGTGTTTAAGAGAGGAGAGAGGAAGAAAGAAGTCAGAAGAAACTTAAGGAATTGTATCACAATGACCTTTATACTTGTTTGCTTTCTCTCCTGAGAAGGTAAACTCTGAGCCTGGTAGTTTTTATCCTGGGCATAGTTTTGCATTGCACTTGGCACCATTTTGCCACAAAATCTGCCAACATAATGAACTAAGGATCTGTGGTGGCAGAAATTAAGCTAGTTGGTAGAGAAACACAATACATATAAAAAGAATGCAGTAAAAATTAGGTGTGAGAACAGAAGTGAGGTATTCAAGAGCTAGGATTCTAATAAGAATGGGGTGTTTTTTTTTTTTTTTTAAATCCAAGATGGGTCACCTACTATGTAATCAAGAACCACTATTTTCATTTTTCCAAGAGTATCCAAATTGTAAATGGACACAATAACGTCTCTCTATGGGCTGGTAGGAACTTGAAGTAATATAAGTAATATAAATGCTGCTATAGAGTAAATGCTCACAAAGTATTAGGTGTTATTTTTATTAACTGTAATTTCTACAATAAATGTCATAAGGAGTACAAAAAAAATTCTGAAGTTTTCTCCCCAAATAAAGTATATTAAAAACACTAGCAAGTATTTTGTGTCATGAAAAAAATGTCTTTGGGATTTCAAAAACGTGTCCATTTCTATTCTGAAAATTATGATATCTTAGAAATTGTACTATTCCAATATTGTAACAGCACTACTGTATCTACAGTGTCTGGCACATAATAAGTATTCAATAAATAATCTGTTGAATATGGGAAGTTCCTTCACTGCCATCTTAAAACTCGGGCGTTTTCCTGAAAAGATTTCCCGTATTTTCCTTTTTCTTAACTAGCTCATATATTCTTTGAGAATATATTTCTTATATTCTTCATATAATCTTTGAGAAACAGGTTGTTTGAGGAGTCATTGGTGAGAAGAAAATCTACTAGAAAAATACAATATTCTATCTTTTGGTCCATCACTGCAAGTTTCTACAAGGTACATTTCACTTTACGATTACGATAATCCTTCTCTTAGGAATCTAAAGGATGGTTCAAGCTTGCGTGTGCATTTGTGCAGTTGCGTGTGAGTGTTGTAAGGAAGAAAATTCAAGAAGATTATGTAATTTGGAAGAAGACAGATACTTTGATTTTTTTTTTTCTTTTCTAAGAACCAGGGTGTTGCCTTTTCTAATACCAGGTTGAGAAATCTTCCTGCAGCTGTATGGGATGTACCTCATATAATCACAGAGCACATAATGACAATGTGAAAATGTGCTTCCAGCAAGAACATCAGAGATGGAACACAAGACATGTGTAACAACAGGTAGAAATTGGTTCTTTGGGGCATTTATTACACCAAAAGTGTCTAAAAAGCAATTTATTTGCCCGGTATCATACAATAAGTCTTTTTTTTTTTTTTTTTTTTGAGTCTCTGCTATCCTAAACTTTTTGAAGGGTCTAGTTTAATAGCTCTTAATATGATGCTGCCATACTCTTGAGGAATGAATGTTTCAAAAAAGAATGCCATCTAGAATAACTCTTAGTAGCAGAGAATATGTGTGTATGTGCACTTAATGCATTTGGTGCATAATGAAAAAACTATTCCAGATGAATTTGATTCTTACTCCCAAGAAATCATTACTCTCTCTCACTCACCACTAAATTCATGACTATGGCTTATGGTGATATTGCCAGTTGTTCATTCAACATCTAGCCAACTTTCCCTTTCCCCAGTACGTGAACTCCTACTAAACACTACATTTTCTAGTTTCTCTTCTGAAACAGGTGGCCAAATCACATTTTTAGTGAATGGAGTTTATCAAAGTCTGGTGCATATTTCTGAAAGAAATTGTGCTTTTTTTTTTTTTTTTTAATTTGGTTCTACACTTCTTTCTTCTCTTGACTGGAATTCAACATGAGTTTGGAATGGAAGTAAGTATCTTAAAGCCATGAGAGCCAATGTTGCTTGATAAAGAATAACTTTGATGAGGCAGAAGGAGTCTGTGTTGTTGAAATTTTCTCAAGCAGCCAAATCCATGCTGGAATGCCCTAACTGGAGACTTCCTGTTATTTGAAGTAAATAAACTGGCTTCCGACTACCATGGAAGGTTTTCTACATTACGCAGATGAAGACATATCTGTTACATAGGGCACTACTGTGTGTTTATAGATATGGAGACTTAGTCCCAAAGTATTTCATTATTTGTATCAAGTGGTCTATATACTAATAACTACTATATTTGTATCTCCATCTTGAAACTATTAACTGAATTTCTGTCTGTCATATCCAACTGTTTACTTGGTATGGTCATGTGATTGTCTTGGAGCATTATAAAGTTAACAAGCCCAACATGAAACCTCATAATTCTGCTTATGCAGTAGCAGAAGCTGTTCCTCCACTACAGGCCTGCAATTCTTGTTACTGACTAACCATCCGTGCTGTTGTGTAGGCCAAAAATCTTGAGATCACTCTTCATTACCTTTACTCAGAATTCACATGTATCAACTTACCTGTTGACTCTCCTCTAGAAAATATTCTGAAAAAATATATATATATATTCTACTATAACCATTTTTCAGACTTTCATTGCCATCACCATGATTCAAACCACTAGTACCTCTTTTATGAATTATTTTAAAATCCCCTAAATTTTATTCTTATTTCCAGCCTATCCTTCCAACGTTTGAAACAACAGGGATAGTACTACAGAGTAAATCAGTAATGTCATTTCTCTGCTCACAATCATCTTATTCAAACTAAAAATCAAAGTACTTGCAATTACAAGATCTACAAGATGTCATCCTCTTATTATTCCTATCACATTATTTTCTAACATTCTCTACCTCTCTCACTCTATTCTAGAGAAATTTATTGGTGAGTGCCTCTAAAAGGTTAAAAAAATGTGTTACTTCTACTCTTTTGGGTTTTCAAAGATGTCCTTATTTCAATTATTTCACTCTTTTGCAATCAAAGCTATAATTTAGTAGGTTGAAAATTTAAGTAAGTACTGTAATATATCAACCCATATGATGATAGATTTTCTTTTGTTTTCATCAATCCCAGCTCTGTACTACAAAGCTTGAGACTTTTTTTTTTTTTGGAAGATTTTATTTATACATTTGAGAGAGTGAGAGAAAGCATGAGAAGGGAGGTCAGAGGGAGAAGCAGACTTCCTGTGGAGCTGGGAGCCTGATGCAGGACTTGATCCCGGGACTCGAGATCACGACCTGAGCTGAAGGCAGTCACTGAACCAACTGAGCCACCCAGGTGCCCTAGCTTGAGACTTTTTAATATGTCCACAGAAATTCCCCATTTGTCTTCACCTTTAGAGACTGGTCTGCATCTGCTTCAAGTTACTCACCACTGTCTATAATCAGTAGCTACCTTATCTTGTGGTCTTCTGATCCCTAATATTCTTTATAACTTTCTATGGTAGCAGCAACCTATGGCTCCAGTAAATAATATATTAATTATTTCATCACTGCACTTTATGCTATCACTTTCCATTCTAGAAAATGAATAAAATATGCTTTTTTTAACCCATTCTTAAAGAGATAATTTCAAATACTGTATATTCCCTGAGGATTAATGGCTATTATTCCATTCTCCCATACTCATTTCTGATTCATTTAGGATTCTTTGGTTTTAAGTTTATGAAAGATTATCAGAAGTCTAAAAAACTCATTCAAAGACCATAAGATCAGGTTTACAAATCAGCAACAAAGCAGGACTAAGCAAAGAGCATTATGGAGTATTCAGAATGGTTTCCTAGTAGGAACAATCTTGTTAAGTCTTCATCATGGAAGGAGGGAAGGAAAGAAGGAAGGAAGGAAGGAAGGAAGGAAGGAAGGAAGGAAGGAAGGAAGGAAGGAAGGAAAAGAAAGAAAGAAATCTAAATATTACTTAGCGAATCAGTTGGTCAAAATTCAAAGACCCAAAGGAGAGGATTCTGTTAGTTGAACCTAGTTACAGATCAACCTCTGGTTCTGATCCTAGTGAAAGAACATATGTATCTGGCTCTCTGGCATCCATAATAGAGGGTTTTATCATCCCACCCAAATGGAGGACAGAATTACCAAAGGATATATGCCTGCTGCTTAGAGGGGGTGAAAAAAATTGGGGTGATCAAAAGATACCAAAGAACGGCCATAGAGATCCTATTCAACACTGGTGTCATAAACAGCACATGGCTACTATTAAAATTACTATTTTAGTCTTGCTGGTTAAGAGTTTCCTCATCTCTGGGCACCTGAGTGGCTCAGTTGGCTAAGTGTCTGCCTTTGTCTCAGGTCATGATCCCAGGTCCCGGGATCAAGCTCCATGTCAGGGAGCTTGTTTCTCACTCTCCTTCTGCCTGTCACTCTTCCTGCTTGTGCTCTGTCAAATAAATAGATAAGATCTTGAAAAAAAAAAAAAGAGAGAATTTCCTCACAATGTTATATTACTTCTTAATACTTGAAATCTTCTCTATGGGAGAACAAGCAAATATAATTTTTTATAGAGACTAAAAGAAGACATGGCCAAAACAAAATGTGGTTTAAAAGACCTGCAGGAATTTAAGAAAATCTTTTTTTCATAGCAAAGTATACAATGTGAATAAAAGTGCCATCCTGAGAAGTATCAGTATATGAAAGTCTGTTATTATTTCCAATCAGGCAAAATAGTTAATGTAAAACAAATAGCTGATGAAACTCTTATCATATATTAACTAATGGAACTATTGCTATGTATTTTTAGATTTATATATTCTATTCTTTCATAATTACTTTCACTTTTGTCTGTTTTTTTCCTTAATCCATGTAATCTACTTGAGCCACAAAAAAGTTAAAATAAATAAATGACCCTGCTTACTCTCTCCACTTTGAAAAGGCAAAACAAACAAACAAACAAAAAACTCATAGAAAATTGGAAACATTAATTTTATGCTGACAGGACTCATAATCATGCTTAATTTTTGATATTTTTATTAAACGGAGCAATTTGGGGGAGAGATTTTGAAGGACAAAGTTTTGACCCCTAAAGCCAGACCCATTGAACTTTTCCTTAAAAACACTCTCTCATCTTACTAAAAACAAATAGCAGAAGTGAGGTATGATGTTATATAAGCAAGCAAAATATGTCTCCTATTGTCAAATTTTACCAATAGGAACAAGTAGAAAACACGATCATTTCCAGAAAGTATTTGATAAAATTATAATATCTTAAACTAACATAATGGTCCTTCCTGTCCTCCTGTGGATCTTTAGTCTTTTGGAGCCCACAGATCTTCTCTTATTTTTACCACTATAAAGATGTTGTTTTTTATCCTAATTGCATAAGAAAAATAGGATCCCCAAATGAAGTAAAACCAATGATTCTTCATTGTTTCATAAAAATAATCATAGAATATCTAACTTATCTATTTTTACAATATGAAGAACTGACACCA
Source organism: Lutra lutra (assembly GCF_902655055.1). Taxonomy (NCBI): domain Eukaryota; kingdom Metazoa; phylum Chordata; class Mammalia; order Carnivora; family Mustelidae; genus Lutra; species Lutra lutra. Next base: position 173,597,073 of record NC_062280.1, read on the forward strand.
GTTTATTCATTGACCTGACACACCCTAGTAAATATATTCTGTTGTTTTTTAAAAAGGCTAAATAAAGAGTTAAAAATATTTGAAAAGATGGGAAATTTGATTCTGATCATTATATTCTGTTTAGTAAGTTCAAAGAAGGGAGAACTTCAGTTAATACATGTAAAGTCTATCAAAGATTATGTTTCAGATGAGCAAAGGAAAGATATCAGTCATTTTAAAAAAGGGTAAGTCAGGTGGAGGCATATAGAGTGTCATAGAAATGACAAAGGTTTGGTTGTATGCAAATTAAATTCTTGAGGTTTACTTTCTTTATGAAAAAAATGGTGTCATTTGACTCATTGTGTTTTTATGTGGAGACATATATATATATATATATATATATATATATATATATATATATATATATATTATATAGTATATAAGAGAATATACTGCAATATCTGTGATCAACACAGGAGATGAGTTCTCTAATCTTCCTTCCTTCTAATCTGTGTTGTTTTGCAAAAGCTGCAAAGATAAAGTAACAATTCTCAGTCACCCTTGGAATTCTGGATATGATGCGTATTTGGTAAATTCACGCGATTGCTCAGTATTTGATGGAAGTCAGAGGTCATCTTTCTGTTGCTGGGAAATTTTGGCCATCTGCGCTCTCCTGGATATATTTGATTTTTCTGTGGCAGTATTAGCAGACATGTAGCATAACGTCACTGGCTTTCTGTATGTCTGACAAGACACAGAGCTGCAGTTAGTGACAAAGGTCTGCAGAGGTATGGCATGGTCTGGAGCTGGAACAGCTGCTGATCATGGTGACTTCCAGCTTTTATGGGGTTCCTGACTGCGGCAGTGCCCTTGTGATTACTCCAGCTGCCAGCTGTAGGAATAGCTTCCCAATTCCCTGTCCAGTTCTCAAATGTAGATAAGACAGAGGCTTTCTTTGTGGGTTGGTAGTCATTCATGAACATCCAACCGAGACTTTATTACTTATACCCTCAAATAAAGTCCCTTTTTAAGTGGCTTATGGGGATAAACGTGCTCTGAAAAGGAACCTGGATCCACACAGTGCTGAGCAGATACTGATGCACGGTTGATAATGAATGGCAACGTTAAACCTGTAAAAACATCACACGAGTATACAAAAGAAGGTTCATTTAAAATTGTAAGTGCCCTGGGTTATGACATTGGGGAGGGTATGTGCTATGGTGAGTGCTGTGAATTATGTAAGACTGATGAATCACACATGTACCCCTGAAGTAAATAATATGTTATATGTTAATTTAAACAATTAAAAAATTGTAAGTGCAACAAAATTCTTCAGGAAGTTCTGAATGAACTTAGTAAGTTTAAAAATCTCCAACTATTCTCTTTCCTTTTATCAAATCAAACATTATATACTAAAATATAATTGAACAGTGGATGTAGTATAAATTAATTCTGTCCGAATATAAGTTTTGGTTCTAATCATTATACATTTGTATGTAGATGTTCTTTTTAGCAAATACAGATAAGGAAGTTACCTATGTGTATAGTCTATTGAAAGTTCTCTGAAGAATGGTTTGATAGGTTGAATGGTTGATATAAACATTTAAGTAACATGCTCTCAAACATATATAGAGTGAGATAAGTTGTATCAAATTCAAATGCAATGTAGAAATATAACTTTAATAAAGAAGTTAAATCTGAGCAACTTATATATTGAAACCAACTATGTCCTTTTTCTCTAAAGAAGTTTACATTAACTTATGGCTACATGTGTAGTCTACATTTGATTGCTCCCACGTTATTTGAAAGTCTCAAAACAACACTGAATGTGCTTAAAAACACGTGTTGCTGCTAATGTCCTTTGGGAACACAACTATAGTAAGTCGCCTTGTGGTCATCAAGAAAAGAGTCAGCTTAAACAGCAATAACCAGCATATGTATAATAAAGACAGGAAAACTGAAAGTTTTTGGCTTCTGCCTCCAGCGAAGTAACAGGAAATGAACAGTTCAGGACATATGGGCAGACTAAATATTCCACTCTGATCTTTGCCTAAATCAAGAATTATTGCACAGGATACACTTCATGCTGTTCATTTAAAGCAGCTATAATCACCAATATTGCAATGTGCTGTTTCTATAAGCAATGCTTTTGTATCAGGTTTTTAAAGACAAATGGCTTCCATTGTTTTATGTATTTTCAGACTACTACTCAAGTTTCATATATTCCAAGATTCCTAAAAATAAGGCAGATATATACTTTTTGGTTCATTACATTTATATGATGAAAATATAATCTAAAATCTTTTAAGTTCCATCAAAGCCTGCATCCTGAATCATTGATGGAAAATTTTAAATTGGATAGGATCTTGCAGCTTATCATACCCTTCTCCCTTCCCCTGAAAACACGAACAATTTCAAAATTGGGAATTAATTAAGAGATCTAATGAAGATCAAACCTATTGTGGGTTCATCAGTGATTTTCTTAAGTTGGCCACAATTACGGGCATTTATCTAGAAACATATATTTTCTTTACCTCTCTGTCTTTATCTCCACCTATCTCTTACACGTAAGTTCATAGGAGGTACTTTCGCACAGCAAAACTCTGTTACAGCAATGCACAGGGGGTTTTTTTTGTTTGTTTTTTTGTTTTAATTTTAACTTCTATAGCCACAACTTTTGAAGCTAAGGCTAAGTAAAGAGAGAGAAAATCTTATGCATCTGAAACCTAAATGGATCTACCCACTGTCCTAATCAAGGGCTAGGCTGGTCTTCCCTTTGTCCCCACTGGGACCACTAGCATGACAAGAACTCTATCTTGTTTTGGATCTTCCGCTCTGAACCCGAGTACAGGTAATCAAGGAAAAGACATGAGTAGTCTGTGCAGGGTAGTTGGAAAGGCTCAGGAGAATGTTGGAGAAAAGGCAAGTTCTCTTTTTGCTAGACAATTTGAGTACAAAATGGGACACTCTGAATACATAAGAAGGCAACTAATGGGGTTCTTAGTTCTTCAACACTGGATGGGAAAAGATGGTCTGCAGACCCTTGGTCTGCTTCTGTCAGAATTCCCTGTTCTCGATGTGCAGAGATGGCGCTCAGCCATTCTGAATACTGACTCCACTACATTCTCCAGGACTCACTAGGGCCAGCCCTTTAATATGATGACTTTTAGACACATTCTAAGGACAGAATTTCCCTTCCTGTCCAGGTGACCTTTACCTCTTCTCCCCAAGGAGAAGATAGAAGTGATTTTGCTCCCCCAATTCTCTTTTTAATCTATTACCAAACTCCATCCTGGAGAAAAGCTAGAGCTTTGGAGGGAAGGGGGTTGGGGAGATGGGGGAGCCTGGTGGTGGGTATTAAAGAGGACATGTATTACATGGAGCACTGGGTGTGGTGCATAAACAATGAATCTTGGAACACTGAAAAAATAAAATTAAATAAGTAAATAAACAAAATGAAACGTATATCTGTGGGGGGCACCTGGGTGGCTCAGTTGGTTGGGTGTCTGTCTTCTGCTCAGGTCATGATTCTAAGGTTGAGCCCCACATAGGGCTCCCTGCTCAGTGGGGAGCCTGCTTCTCCCTCTTCCTTTCCCTCTGTCATTCCCCTGCTTATGCTTGCTCTCTCAAATAAATAAATACAATTTAAAAAATAATAAAAGGCCTATCTGTGAAATAAAAAAGTATTTGTGTGCTTGTTTGTAGGGTTTTTTTCATGCTAATAATACTAATGTTTCTCCAGTATTGATGATGCCAAGTGACTATAAGATGCTGAATGATGAATCCAAAAAAAAAAAAAAAACCCACAAAAAAAAAACATGGTGATTAATATTTCAAGACACATTTCTCTGTCTATACAAATAGAAAATTTCTTTTTGTTAACCTAAAGCCACTGAGGATTATGAAACTCCCACTTCAGCCACAGAAGCATTAACTTTCCTTTATAGACATTCTATAGCAGAATTTGGTGGAAGTCATCAGCAGGACGTTCATCCTGAAGAAGATGGAATCTTCATGTTTTCAAGGATTTATGAACCAGCTCATAGAAATAGCCTAAGGTCCTGAAATGTTTTTAGGAAATGGTGACTTTAATCACTATGTTTAGAGTGATTCCTGACAAAGAGATTAAAACTTTTTCGTGACTGTTCTATCAATACAGACAGAAGCAGTGTTAAGCTTGACAAGAAATAGTGTGAGTAATTGAAACCGGTAAGAAGACAATGCAGAAGTGATTAGTTTGTGTGAAATATATAGATGAGTACCGAGGCGTGCACATAACCATGGCTTCTTGAACAACTCACCAATATTCTGGTGAGGCAAATATCAGGATCATGTTACGAGTGCCCACTTTTCTATCTTCCCACGTGTCAGTTATTAGGGGCTCTCCCAACCACAAACCCATTTAATCTTTTTAACAGTATTCTGCATCTGTAAGATCTCCTCCATACTTGAGATTACTGAACTACAACACAAAGTATTCAAGATCACCCAGCAAATGCAAAAACCCAAATCCTCCACACATTCTCCAGACTCCAAGTTTAATGCTGTTGGCCTCTGGGACTGCGAGTACCACGAGAACACGTGCTGCGTGCCGCCTGTCCCTGACAAGAGGCTCGCTTCAAGTAATAATCATAGACATGTACTGACCACTTACCACAAACGCCTGCAAGCACTTTGCATGCATTATTTTTATTTAATCCTTTGAGTAATCTAAAAAGACAGTCACCATTGTCTGCTGAAGGAAACCGAAGCTAAAAATGGTTCAGTAACTTCCTAAGGTCACATACTTATGCCTATGGTACGTGAGACATAGGCAGTCCTACCTCCATACACTTACTGGGAAACATTAAGTTATAGACCAAAAGATAATGTCGAAAATGTCCACTGTCTTCCTTTCTAGCCTTTCAGGGAGCATTTGTATTACTATGTGCATTGTCATAGGTGTTCTCTCCACTAACTTTTTTTTTTTTTTTACCAAACTTATGAATGAAATAATTGTCAATTTCATTAGAAAAAGATTGGACTTGGGGCACGTGGGTGGCTCAGTGGGTTAAGCCTCTGCCTTCAGCTCAGGTCATGATCCCAGGGTCCTGGGATTGAGCCCCACGTTAGGCTCTGTGCTCAGCAGGGAGCCTGCTTCTCCCTCTCTATCTGCCTGCCTCTCTGCCTACTTCTGCCTACTTGTGATTTCTCTCTCTGTCAAATAAATAATATTTTTAAAAAAAAGAAAAAGATTGGACTTAAGAATATATATTGCACTAATTTCACCTATAGTCTGTAAGTGTATGGACTCCAGATGTAATTATGCTAAATGCAGATAGTGTATTAGATTTGGTAGCTTTGCTTATATAAGTATTTATTATTTTTCCATGTCTATATTTCCTTAATACTATAAGATATAATGATTAGGGGCGCCTGGGTAGCTCAGTGGGTTAAAGCCTCTGTCTTCAGCTCAGGTTATGATCCCAGGGTCCTGGGATCAAGCCCCACATAGGGCAGGGGGGGGGAGGGTGTCTCTGCTCAGCAGGGAGCCTGCTTCTCCATTTCTCTCTCTGCCGCCTCTCTGCCTACTTGTGATCTGTCTGTCAAATAAATAAATAACATCTTTTAAAAAATAAAAAAGATATAATGATTAATTATTGCAATGCAAACATATTCTGTTGCAAATTGGAACCCCGGGGAAGCATAGTCTGAGTCAGAGATTATACTGCAGTAAGTGTAGAGGGAGTACCCTTGGTACCAACACCTGTGGAAACAAAGATGCTGAGGGAGAATTTGACTTTGATGCAGTGACAACAAAGATCTCAGTCTGCCTCAAGAGGGACACTGAAGCCATTCGGCTCTTCAGATGTGGCAGGCAGAGCGGACTTTCATACTCCTACACCAAGCAGTCATTAGATACAGGCTACCCACAAGAAGGAGGCATGGCCGTGGACCAGGCAGCAATCCGTAGGGAAGAAAATTTCCAAAAGGACTGAGGGCTGCAGGCCAGCAGTACTCACAAAGCTGGAGCAAGAAGGCTAGGTTTCTCATTCTTTGAAATGGGAGCTACAAATAAGTAAAGGGTCACATCTAGAACAAATTAATAAACGTGACAAGAAATGCCTTCCTTAGGAAAAAAAAAAAAAAGATAAAAGGGGGAGAGAAAGAGAGAAATGCCTTCCTTAAAACAGAACATCAACTAACAGATTTAGAAAGGATGATATAATGAGAAAATCACCATGTGGCAGCCATCATATTAATAACTGATTCAAATAACAACCATCAAGGGACTCTAAAACTAGGGAATATGGTTTTGATAAGAATTACATTATTCACGTAGCTTCAAATTAGGTCCCCCCAAACACTTAAAAATTGCAAGGTGAAAAGAGTTCATTCATGTTGGCTAAGATTGGCACCATTATTCAAGTGATCAGAGATAAAATAACTTTGATGGGCTACTTGATATTATGTACTACCTCACAGGAGTAAGGATATGGCAACACTTTGTAATATTTCTACCAGAAAAAGCATCACCTGAAATTATACTTGAAGAAATATTAGACTAATCCAAATTGAGAGAAATTCTACAAAGTAATTGGCCTGTAATTTTCAAAATTGTTAAATTTATGAAGATCAAGGAAGGTCAGAACCATCCCAAATGAGGGATACTGAAGAGAAATGAAAGTTAAAGGCAATATTTGAGAATTGGATTCTTTTGTAGAAAATACATAATTGGACAGTTGGTAAAATTTCAGCGAGGCCTCCTGGTGAGGGAGGGATATATGAGAATTCTTTGTCCTACTCTTTCACTTTATCAGTAAGTTGGAAATATGTCAAATAAAAAGTAATAAGTCAATTGGAGAAAGACAACTATCATATGAGGAAGTGGAGATGCAACATGGGGGGTTAAGGGGGTAGGAGAAGAATGAATGAAACAAGATGGGATTGGGAGGGAGACAAACCATAAGTGACCCTTAATCTCACAAAACAAACTGAGGGTTGCTGGGGGGAGGGAGATTGGGAGGGGGGGTGGGGTTATGGACATTGGGGAGGGTATGTGCTGTGGTGAGTGCTGTGAAGTGTGTAAACCTGGTGATTCACAGACCTGTACCCCTGGGGATAAAAATACATTATATGTTTATAAAAAATAAAAAAAGAAAAAAAATTTAAGAAAGAAAAAAAAAACAGATGTAGTCTTCTGAGTTCCGAGGGTAAAATAAATGACGATTATAAATCAAAGCAAAAATACTTTTGGCTTGCAAAATTCTTTGAAAATTTGTTGATTATTTGCAGTTTAGCACATTAATGGAGTCAAATCTTATTTATGCCTGATTCTAAAAGGAAATAATTTATAATTCATAAGAAGCAGATATGCACTCACTTTTAATTCCATTTTCAGATTCACTCTGTTCTGTTTCCCAATCCCATGGCATCTTGAGATATGAAATGTATATGAAGAAAGGTTTTGTTGCTAATTTGCTTGTGAGTCCTATTTCCTTTGATATTTTATGACCTACTACATCGTTAATATAATCAGTACAGAGCTTTCAGTATTAGATGTTATTTAAAAATTTATATAAGTTGAAATAGCTTCCTATTAGCGTAGTACAGGAAATAGGAAGCATTATAAAGCAAATGGTTGAGGCAACAGAGAAATAAGGAATAAGAAGCAAAACAAGAGAGCCACTATATATGTATATGAATATATTAAATATATATATTCATTCATAACCATTCAACCTATGGGAGAACATATCTTTAACAGAAAATGAAAAAAGTTAGAGAATATTTTTTTTTGCTAAGTATAATTTTATTAGTACATAACCTTCATATTGTTCCATTAGGCCTTGAGAGCACTAGGCTATTGCAAAAACAAACCCATTCTTCAACTGTTAATATAATTGGATTGAATCAAAACAATTTATTCATAACCTTGACTTTTATCACCCTTTGAAGAGATTCCTTAAGAGGCTCTGACTGAGCATGTCGCATGCATTATCATATTTAATCCTCGAACATTGTAGAGAACATATATATTATTACCTCTATGTTACTGAGGATTAGAGATAATAGTAGTTATGCAGTCTGACCAAGGCCACACAGTAGTACAGCAAATGACTGTACATGGGCAGAATTATTCCTGAACAGTTTCCTTAACCCCAAATAGGGGAATAAATGTCTGTGTTGATTTGAAATTTAAAAAATGATTTTACATTTCTTGCCCACTTTTGCATGAATCTTTGTGTGTTTTGGTCACTTTGGTTTTCAAAGGCTTAATATTCTATATGTTATTGAACTTTATAAATATGCATCATACTCCTAGTACAGATACTAATTTCAAGAAATAAAAGGTGATGCAATTTGAACAAGATAAATTTATTGAGAGCATAGTAAATATGGAAATCTTCCACATTTAGATTAAAAAACTTTTAATATATGTGCTATTGTATAATGTTATTTATAATGTACAATATTTTATATATCATTATATAATACATTATGTATAAATAAATGTTTTATTGTATATAACAACATATATAGGTATACACACACACACAGGTAGATGTTTCAATATAAGGAATTAGGTCTGTGTACATTTTACACGTGTGCTTTTCTTTTTTTTCACACGTGTGCTTTTTAAGATACCTACAACAGCAGATTTCCCACACAAATTTAGACTGCTGGAGTTAAAGGGCATACAGAAAGCCGAGACTAGATCATCACTTTATAACTTACCGAGTTTTGGTGGTAGGATTTTTTCCCCTCTCTAATAAATAATGTAACTACATGTTTCTAGAGGGAATTTAACATTTAATGGTAGAGAATTGGCTTGTTCTTTTCTTAAGTAAACAGAGAACCTCTCAGCCCTCCTTCAGATTCATAACCACCATTCTACATGTGGTGTTCTGCAATTCAACAGCCATTTGCCAGAAAGAATGCAATTACATACAATTTCCCATTTGGATTCCGATCTATTGACATAAGGTAGAGGTACCGGACAGGTAAATTCTAATCATAATTTCAGAGGACTTAAGTCTTATTTCAGATTTGGAACTAGAAGGAACTATACAAAAATCCGGTCATCCTCTTACAGTTAGGTCTGTTAATTCTTGAGTAACTATTATGGCCAAGCTTCATAAAGTAAAGTAGAGACTGAACATAGCAGAGGAAAAAAATTTCTTTTTGCATGTATCAGCTTCACTGAACTCTCATTTCTCCATATTGTCCATAAACGGTGTTCATTTAATGTTTGAGTGTCCAGGATGAATTTGCCAGACACTGTGGAACCCTACTGTTTCGACATCCACCTAAGCAGCTGACGTCGCCTTTCGCGGTCTGTGGAAGATGTACTGCATTTGTGAAAGAGCTGTTCTTCAGGACTGAAAAGAGACTGAGGAATCAATTGTGAATGGACTTGGGAAGCTTTGTTTGTTCAGTTCATAAACAGTTTGAAAAGTTCTGAATCTTGCCCAGAACACTTTGGCTTAGAGTAAGCTGTGTAAAATTTGTAAAAACAAGCTTAGTTTTCACATTGTCCCTCACTGTTGCAGTATGGCAAATATTTTCCTTTTGATATTTAAAAATTTTTTTTGGCTGTGTCACACAGATATGCTATGAAATATCTCTGTTTGCCTTTGATGATCAAAAAGTCATTCATGCTATATAAAATATTTTCCTAACGAGTGCAAATTTTACCAAAGAACAAACTTGTTATGTTCATTTAAGAGTGGCTTTTTATTTTTTAAAAGGACCTATTTTCTGGAACAGTTCTAGGTTTACAGAAAAATGGAGAAGATTAATCTAGAGAATCCCCACTTAGCCAATGCCCAGTTTCCCATATTATTAACAATGCATATTACCATGGTAAACTTGCCACAACTAGTAAACCGGGTTTATTCATTATTACTAATTAAAGTCCACAGTTATTCAGATTTCCTTAGTTTTTACCTAATGTCTATTTATGTTCCAGGGCCCTGCCCAGGAGATAATATCGCATTCAGTTTTCAGGTGTTCTTCGTCTCCTTTCGGTTATTCTAGTTTGTCAGACTTCCCTTGTTTTTGATGACCATGAGAATCTTAAGGAGTACTTGTCAAGCATTTTGTAAATTGTCCCTCATGGAGAATTGTCTGATGTTTCTCTCATTATTAGATTGCAGGTATGGATTTCAGGGATGAAAAAAATCACAGAGGTAATTACCATTTTCAACACATTCTACATGGATACACAGTATCAATGTAATTTATCAAATGTTACTATTCACCTTGATCACTTGGCTGAGATAGTGTTTGTCAAGTTTCTCCACAATGTTATTCTTTCTTTTTCTCCATTTCTAAATTGAAATTTTTAGAAGCGAGTCTCTACAGTTTACCTTTAATGAGTGGAGATTTACTCCTTGAGGACAGAGTACTTCCGTACTTTATTAGGATTTTCTCTGTTAGGGAGATCTGTCTCTTCTTTATCATTTGTTTACATACCCATCAATGTAGGGGTAGGATTTGCTACTGTTTCAGCACTGACTTTCTTCCTGTTATTACAAGAAGATCCAGGCTCATCTTAAGTCTTTTCTGCCCCAGTCCTAGAATCAGTTGTTTATTTAGAGAGTCCTGGTGTTGGAAATCAAGATTTGGGGGCACCTGGGTGGCTCAGACGGTTCAGTATCTGACTCTTGGTTTCGCCTCAGGTCACGATCTCAGGGTCGTGAGATTGAGCCCCGGGTAGGGCTCCATACTCAGTGGGGAAATTCTCTCTCTCCCTCTGCCCCCATCTCTGCTTGTATTTTCTTTCTCTCAAATAAATAAATAAATCTTCAAAAAAAAAAAAGAATAAAGATCTACTTACATTTGTTGCTACTGGATTAAAATAGCTTCTAGGCCCTTTTAGCTGATAGAGAAAAGAAATTTGTTTGTATACTAACCTGTATATACATGTATCTATAGATACTGCTATATGTAACCATCTCTATGCATATTGAGCTAAACATGAATTCATACTATGTCTCTAACCCTAAAACACTACCACGTGGATCATTTTACCTTTCTTTTATTGATTTACCGTGAACTCACACTATAACATAAAGACAACACTACAATACACACTACAACACAAACACTATTTGCTGTTTACTTAATTGTTTAGTTCCAATATTTATATATAACAGTATCAGATGAGAAACAACTTTACCAACTAGAATACAGTGAGAATGTCTTGTTCGCCTCCAGTTACGGGCTTCACTCATTTTCTAAGTAACTTGGCTCATCACCTTTGTCCACACTCCCACTTATATTCAGTGATTTTGTTTCATATATTTGTGATACATTTAGATTCTCTTATCAAAGTCTAGGTTCCTTCCTTGAATTTCTCAACTTCCCCCCAATTTTTTTTTTCCTTTTACTTGTATACATTGAAGTTAACTTTTGTGCTGTTAAAATTATATAGGTTTTCCGGGGTTGGAAATTGAGGAGTGGAAATTCATCCTTTCACCTCCTTACATGTGGGTTTTCAATAATTGATTCAAGGTGGAGCTTAAGTTTTGGGCAGGGAGTGCGTGTTGATTGATAACTTATAAAATAATGGGCTCTGATTGATGAGTAGCTACTCATTTGAGTTCCTTCCATTTGACCTAATTTAAATGGTAAAATTTAAATTGAGTTTATGAGCTCATCTTCAAAACTTTTGCTAAAAGATTTTCAGCTGTTCTAAATGGGACTTACTAACAGGATGTATATAAGAAGATCACATCAGTGGATGAGAGATACTTAATCTCTTGTTTGCTTAATAAGTTGTAAAAATTGTAAAATAAATTGGGAAAAAATATATGGGTTTTGACATATGCATAATATCATATTTCCATGACAGGATCACACAGAATGGTGTTACTGCCATAAACAAACAAACACAAAACAAACAAAAAAATCCCAAATACCGTGTTCTAGTTCACCCTCTCCTCCTCCCCTAGAACTTCTGACCTTTTAATCTTTTTTAGGTTTTTCTTTTCTGGAATGTCATATAGTTGGAATAAAACAATATATAGCTTTCTCTGACTGGATTCATTAACTTGTCACATGCATTTAAGGGTTATTTTGTCTTTTCGTAGCTTAATGGCTCCTTTATTTTATCACTGAATATGACTCCATTATCTATTGTATCACAGACTGTTTATCCATTCAGCTACTGAAGGACATACTGGTTGCTTGCAGTTTTTGGCAATTGTGAATAAAACTGCTACCTACATTTACATGCCATTACGTGTGTGTGTGTGTGTGTGTGTGTGTGTGTGTGTAAGTTGGGTAAATACCTGGGTGTGTGATTGCTGAATCATGAGAAAAGATGATGTTTATTTTTTAGGAAATGGACAAACTATGATCCTATTCTAATGCATAGGAGAAAAATGTCCAGTCTCTTACCATTATTTATGATTTATAAATAGATGTACTTTATCAAATTGAAGATACTCTCTATTCCTAGTTCATTGAAATTTAAAAAAAAAGATCATTAATCGGTATTAGATTATGTCAAATGTATTTTCTGCATCTATCGATATGATCATATGATGTTTCTTCTTTACTCTTTTGATGTAGAGGATGGTATTAATTGAATTTCTCTATTGAACCAGTCTTTCCTACTTAAGATGAACCCCATTTGGGTGCTTCTTACATATTGTTGGATTCAATCAGCTAATACTTAGTTGAGGATTTTTGCATCTTTATAGAGATTAATCTTAGTTTTCCTTTCTTCTAATGATTTTATCTATTTTTTGCATTAGAGCAAGGACCTAAATTCTGACTCCTCCCAGTCAGAAGCTCCCTCCTCTGTAGGGAAAACAAGTCATCCACAGGAGAAGTAGAAGACAAATGACTTTTTTGCCATTGGATAATTTTTATTGTTTTGATTAAGTCCTTATCTTTTTACTAATAATCAATCCAGCAATGCCATTAAGACAGGCATGATGAAATGTTGACTGTTTGACATGACTTTTTTATCAATAGGTTTATCACCTGATCATATTACACTTAGCTATTGTTGTCATCATCATTATTATAGATATGCTTTATATGAAATGATTCATGAAATATGAGGAAAGGTAAATTTGATTTAAGTGTGCTTCTTTCAACTTGTCTATGTTCTCTGGGGACTTACCAGTATTTGTGTTCTATAAACCAATGATACACTTCTGAACACATAATTGCAGACAACATGATCCCTCTACCAAACATATAATTTCTCCCTGTACCACACATGTTTTATCTTTCAGAATAATACAATCTTTAGTGGTACTTTGAAATTTTGCTTTTTTAAAAAATCAAATTTGCCACTAGTATGCTTAATATTCAATTTTTGAGCTCATAGCTTATTTTAATAATGAGTAGAGCAAATTAGCTTGTAATACACATTAAAAGTGTTTTAAGGTTTTAAATAGGGCAACTTTCTTCCAGAAAATTTACTTTATGTTTGCTCCCAGCACTAAAATGAAGAGAAAGGTCAAGGAGCAACTCACACTATTATTTCTTGTCAATAACAGTAAAGATAATTTTCTACTTCTTTAAATGTACTTCTGACTCTCCTTCACATAGTAATTTTAATTTTCCTTGGGGGAAAACTAAAAGGTTTTTCCATATTAATTACATTTCAACATTTTTTTTTTCAGAATTGTGATGTTTCTTTTCCTGTTCCTAGTTTTAAAAGTACGTTGGAAGTTACCATTTGTCAGCGAATGATCCTTTTAATTTGATTGCTATGCTTGTTTGTATAATTAACGAGAAACCTTTTTCACACTCTTAAAGTAAACTAATTTGTGCTTTTCCAACAATTCTCACAACTGATTTATTTTTTAAATTGGATTTTACATATACTCAGAGTCCAGAAGGGGGAGAGTCAAAATAACAAAGAACATTGCATTGAATGTTGCTGAATATTTGTATTGTTGGATTAGTTCAGAAAGAAGGGGTATGTTTAAATTACTTATATTTTGCTTAAAAACATAATATTGTCACTTGTAATTTTTGATGACTCTTGAGAAGTGGGTCAGATAGAGTATCTTTGGTACTGATTTTCTAATCTTGTACGCAATAAACTAATTACCCTGCAGGACTGAGGGCATTCAGTGCTGGGACCTTTCCCAGGCTCTGAGCTTCCCTCTTTCAATGTGTGCTGCCAGTCTATCAGCCATTAGCAGTGTCTCAAACAACAACTGCCAGCAACTGCAAACATCCGGCCTCTGGTGAAAGGTATAAAGGGCCAATTGATAGGAAAAAACTTCAAAATGCCTAGAATTGCCAGGACAATGGCAATTTCATTCTTTAAGTTTGGAAAGATTTAATAGAGAGCATAAAGGGAGAAAACAATAAAATTTGGACCTTATATAATATTCTATTTCAGTTTGACATTGCACAGATCATTTTTAATGTGGCATTTAAAAATGCCAGGGCAAAAGCAACTTCATTCTTTGAGTTAAAAAAAAAATGGCAAGCACAAGTATACAGAAAAAATTTTTTTTTAATGTTGAATTTATTTATCATTCCCTTTTAGTTTGAAACAATTGTACAGATATTTTAATGTGACTTTTTCGAAACTTACGATTACTTCTTTATTCATGTGCCATTAAAAAAATCTTGAAAAATTTGATGTGCTGATTAATAAATAACCAAGTGGGCTTTATAGCGAAGACTAGAGATTTTTCTGGTTTGTTTGATTTTTCCTGGTTAGAGAGTAGCTAAACCTCCAGGTGGTGTTGCAGCCATTAGGTGACTTCATGGATAAATCTGTTTTCTACAACTGTGGGTTAATGTCCTTTTTAAAAATTACCTGCTTAGGTGGTGTTCTTCCACTGTTTCCTAATCAGTTACAAACTTCTACTGTCTCTTAATGAATTCTCTTCTATCACTTCTTATAGTAATCCTTAATTTAAAATAATGGAAAATGGTAATATTTTGATTATATCATTATCTTCGGTAACATCATATCATATAGTAGGACACATTACAGTTCTTGAATAAACTATGAAAATGTTAGAAGGGAATAATCTTTATTTGCTAAGATGAATATAGTTTGAAAAATATACATTTTAAAGTTAATACTCTTTCTATTAAGCAAGAGTATTTAACGAAAGTCCATTTAATGAAAGTCTGACCTAACATTGGTATAGTAACATATTTGATGCTCAGCCCCTTGGATATACATGTGAAAATTGAAAAAAATACAATCATCGGAGTGTCTTGCTAATGTAAGGACCTATTTAGCCAGAGGCTTCCATTAAGGTTAAACAATAACCTTGTTGTTTAACCCTTAAATTGTCCCTGCTCCCCTTCCCTCAGGGGACTGACTTAAAAACAAGTCCCGGGGGACGCCTGGGTGGCTCAGTTGGTTAAGTGGCTGCCTTCGGCTCAGGTCATGATCCCGGCGTCCTGGGATCGAGTCCTGCATCGGGCTCCTTGCTCTGCAGGGAACCTGCTTCTCCCTCTGCTTCTGCCTGCCTCTTGGCCTACTTGTGATCTCTCTCTCTCTCTTTCTCTCTCTCTCTGACAAATAAATAAAATCTTAAAAAAAAAAACAAGTCCCGGAAACCAGCCCAGGTAACAAAGCCCAGATACAAGGGTGCTTCAGGCCAGGTGGAGACATCTGATCAGTGGGGGGTTGCATACTGTCTCCCTAGCTACCAAGGAGTATGGGCCCTGCCCTTTGAGAGCCTTTTGGGCGCTAACTCTAACGAGGGTGATAGGCTAGATCAAATGTCTACTATAGGGTAAATTGTAATTCAATTGGTCACTTATGTGTGACCTAACATGACTGTGGAGTTTCCTGTGTGTATTACAATCTCACTGGCCACCTGTGCGTGGCCAGGCCTGACTGAATGGCCTCTGCCCTTGAAAGCTAGTCTGTGAAACAGAGAAAGGTCGCCCTCTCTTGTAAAATGTGCGTCCCTGAACATTCGGTCTGATTTTTGATGCTCGGTGCGGAATAAAGCTTTGCTTGACCTTCGCTTTATATCAATCTTGCTCCTTTAATTGTGGACCCATTTTTTGGGGGATCTAACAGCTAACAATTAACTTCTAGTTATTTGAAGTGAAATGTTGGTTTAAATGGCTCGCCTCTTTTTCAGACAGGTTCGGAGTTCAACCTTTTTGTTACATTATACACAGGGAAAAGCAGGCCTCAAACCCCCAAAACCAAGCAGAAAAAGCCACAGGAATCCTATAATCATTACATTACTTCAGGTACACTTCTAGCATTTAGTTTGAGACCATTGGACTGTTCTGAGATTTCATTTGTTTAATTTAATGAAGAAAAAGAATAAACTGAGTAATTACCAAGATGTTCTCAAATGTAGTACCTTTTTCAAAATAGTAATTCTAAGGGCGGATATGCAATAATTGCTGAACAGACAAGGTGAGTATAGACTAAATGATAAACTGTCCTTCTCAAATCAAGGTAGTTAGAAAACAGGAAAAAAAAAAAAACCTGGAAGAAAGAAACATGGAAATAGAACAAAGGAAAATGGGTAATATGCTGTTAATGGAAGATACCTCTCAGCTCATTGTTCAGGACTTTGGAAATCTTGGGGGAGGGGTGTACTTTATGTAAGAATTCCATTGCAATAGGAGTTGGCTACAATTCGAATTTAGAGAAATATGACTGTATCTTTTTATTTTACCCAAAGAACATCTCAAATATTCTATAACCCAAATTATCTACAAAGAATGCCCTCTAAATTTTGTCCCATAGATCTTCTTTCAGAAATTAAACCAAGAGTTTCTCTTGCTAATTCTGCTTCCTTCTCTCTACAGCTTTACATGCCAATAATGTCTCCTACTTTTCATAAATGGAAATTTTCTATGTTCATTTTAAACAAGCAGTAGAAAATATGCTCATTTCAACAAATAAATCATCTCATATCTTGAATTTTAAAATTTGGTTGATGTCTACATAAAGGGATAGCAAATTATGGCCCATGGACCAAATCTGATCACCATCTGTTTTTTGTTTTGTTTTATGATGTGCAAGGTAAAAAAATGTTTTCCACCACTTTTAAATAAGTAAAAAACAACAAAAAAAGAAAAGGTGAATATTTAGATGTAAATGTGATAAAAACCTATGTTAAAACTACAAAATGCTGATAAAAGAAAATCAGAGAAGACCCAAACAAATGGACAAACATATTGTGTTTGTGGAGTGGAAGATTCAACAGAGAAAAGATGACAGTGTTCCCCCAAATTGATATTTATATATAGCTTTAAAATGATTTTTATCAAAACCAGCAAGTTTTGGTTTTGTTTTGTTTTTCTAACAAGATTATTCTAAAATAAATATGGAGATGCAAAGGAGTGGGCGTAGTTAAAACAATTAGAATATATAGGAGAGAGTGAGAGAACTATTTTTACTGAATTTCAAGACATTAAATATAAAAGTAATTAAACATATGTAGTATTGGTGGAGGGACAAACATATAGATCGATGGAATTAAAGAGAGAGTCTAGAAATACTCAGACAAATATGTCCAGCCGATTTCTTACAAAAGTTGAAAAGCAACTGAGTGGAGGAAAGACAGCTTTAGAAACAAATGTGCTGGAGCCACGGGACATCCATTCATTAAAAAAAAAAACAAATAAACCTAAACCCAAACCAGATATCTTATTTGGTTAAGTATTATATTCTTATAGGAAAGTTAATATAAACTTTAGTGAACAATGCTTACCAAGTAAGATTTAAGCTTCCTTAGATTGACACTGTATATTATCATTTTGATATTTTTGAAGAGGCTGGTAGTATAATTACCAAAAAGTTGTAATATTACTAACACTTCCCCAGATTTTTCCAGATGTGTGAAGAGCTTCAGATCTCTGCTGGATGCAAATGACTCCAGTTCACCTGATGAGTTCAGTCTCACTGGTAACTCCAAGAAAAATGCAGGCCATTGCCAATGGCTGTTAATATTGTGCTTTGCTTCTAAAAACATATTCTATGGAATTTCACAACATTGGAAATAGAATAAAGCAGGGAAATATTGATATTACTTTCATTGCTCACCTTTATTTTCTCTTTAACAGCTAAGGATAACAACTCAAATTTCCAGGGGTTGAAGATTTTGTTATTGTTTTTGTTTAGCCTGAATAAACTATAATAACTTCAATTACCCAAGGAAAATATATTTTAACTGTAATGGTATAAATTTATCATTTTTTAAGAATATGATACTCATTGCAAGTAATAAAAGGTTAAAATAATAGTAAAATGTTTGTATAGTAATTACCTATTTATTGGAAAATTAAAAGTGATTACTAGTAATATGAGCCTTTTCAACATTTATTTATGTTTAATGGAGAGTCAAGTCAAATTTCTTTCTCTTGGTCCGGGTTTTAGTAAATTTATTATCTTGTAAAATAGTGATGAGGCTAAAATTTTAAACTAACTTGACTAGAACTGCAAGTGACGTTGCTTTGTATTTATTTTTGTTTCAGAATTTATGGTTATATACCTTTTATATATATATGTGTTTTCTTTCTTCTAATTTGACCTTCAAGTTTTTTGTTTTAAAAGAGCCTGTTATTGAATTTATGATTTTTATTTTTCCATTTTTCTATTCATTAATGTTTGGTTTCTTTGCTACCACCATTGAGATTGCTTTGTTGTTCTTTTCTGGCATCCCAGCTGAATGCTTATATATTTTCAGTGTCTCTTGTTTAATTTGGGAGCATTCATGGATTTGAGTAGAAATATAACAGCATTCCAAAAGCCTTGCAATATATACGTAAATGTCAGATCACCTTCTATTCTATATGTCTCTTTACTATATATATCACATATATTATACATGTTTATAAGTATAATACATATGTACATATACATGTTTATATAATAATATATACATATACATGTTTATAAGTATATACACGTATTTGTTTTCTACATAGTCTTATTATATTCCTGATTTCCTCTTTTCTCCAAGATTTGAGTACATGTTAACATTTATAACTGACTTAACTATTTGCAGATAATTTTATAATATTAGAGACAGAAAATACAGTTACATTATGGATTTATCACAGCATGTTTTTTGTGTGTCATATGTTTATTTTGTAGTGTTTTCTAGGCACTTTAGAGGTAATATGCCACTCGTTGCAAGGTAAAAAGTTTGACACACATTTATAAAAATACATAATTCATGTTAATATTTCAATTAATATTTATTTATTAATTATATATAATTATAATAAATTTCTGTTGATTTTATAATTAAGATTATGTATACTATATCAGATTGTTGTCTACTTGGTCTATCAAAAGTAAAGAATGTATATTAATGTACCTATAAAGAATGTATATTAACCTACCTAGTACCATTGTGAATCCACCAACTTCTACTTTTTTTTTCAACTGTTTCTTCTGAGGTAATTGCAGATTCACAATTCTAAGAAACAATACAGAGATCCTGTATATCCTTTACCCAATTTCTCTCAATGGTAATATCTTGCAAGTCAATATCCCAGTATATTTAGATTGACACGGTCAATATGCAGCACATTTCCATCAATTCAAGGATTCCCAAAGGCTGCCCTTTTGTGGTCACACCCACTTCCTCCCACCACCACATCCTCTTTAATGGCTGACAACCAATAACTTGTTTTTTATTTCTATAATCGTACAACCATTGTACAATCTGGCTATCCTCCACTCCTACATTTAATACAAAGAACAGCTTTACTACATCAGGTTCAAATCCATTAAAAACAGACTAGAGAGGGTGAGCAAGTCATGCTAGTTCTGACCTTGAATTACTATGAATCTGATACTAGACTTCTTTTTTTTTTTTTAAGATTTTATTTATTTATTTGACAGACAGAGATCACAAGTAGGCAGAGAGGCAGACAGATAGAGAGAGAGGAGGAAGCAGGCTCCCCGCAGAGCACAGAGCCTGATGTGGGGCTCGATCCCAGGACACTGGGACCATGACCTGAGCCGAAGGCAGAGGCTTTAACCCACTGAGCCACCCAGGTGCCCCTGATACTAGACTTCTTTATCTGCACTTCATTTTCTTGGTCTTTGACCAATTTGAATTCACTGGTTTGTTCGTTCGTTCTTTCTCTCTCTTTTTCTTTCTTTTTCTTTTCTTTTCTTTCTTTCTTTCTTTTTTTTTTTTAATCCTCTCTTATATTTGTAATTAGCTTCTGAACAGAGGTACTTCTCCTTAGGACTCATTGTGTGTTTCAATAAGATTTATTTCTGAATTTCTCTCCCTTGTTTTGCATGACCCAGTCTCACTAGAGAAACCATATCCTGATCCATCTGGTCCACTCCAATTAATCTTCCCTAAAAGGAAGCAAAAGTAAGGCTTTACTATGTTATTTGCCAGAAGTATGCCAAGAAAAGGTTATTGGACTGGGAGTCAGAAGTACCAACTTACTAAGTTTTACCTATTTATTTAGCATAGGGCTTCTCTAAATCTTAATTTATATAATAAACATAGAAAAGTAGTAGCGTTGTATTCTTAACATTTTTAAGAGATTTATACTTTGGAAGATTTTAAGGTCTAAAAAGTCTTTAATAGGAATAAAAAAATAAGCTATAGTAATATGATGTTTAATAGGAACACTGACCTTGAAGTAGAACCTTTGGAATAACGTCACTTAAGTAGCTACATATTCCACCTACATGTAAAATGTAACTTGAAGAAGTGTTCAGTTAAGTCTTGTTGGGTGTCTTATGCTCAAATTACATAATCAATGTAATAAAAAAAAAAGATTAACTGGATGTTTTACTTATACAGTGCCAACCCAAATGAGTGGTGGAGTTTACCCAATATGATCAAATGTTTTTAAAATGTTACTTAACTTTGGTTTCCACTAACTTATTTAGTGAAAATCTCTATGTAGAGCACATAAAATAAAGGATGATGTCTTATAAGATTGTTGAACTAAAAAAGTTACATAATCAAGTTATAATTTATTGTCCCAGTATAATAAAATACAAAGATTTCACTGGATCTTCTTTTTTTGTCACTCGAATAAAAAGTTCTCCAACATCAAAATATATCTACCTTTCTCTTATACTGAAAACAGTAATATTGAGAGTTAAATAGGGTATTTCTTGAGTTAAATTGTGAAATTTGAATAAAACAGAGCTAAACTAAATATTTACAATGCAAAAGATATTTGTGATACACTGAAAAAAAGTTGGGTACTGCAATTTTTAAATAGATTGCTCTTTTGCTATTCATCACACATGATAAAAAGATCTTTACATTAGATCATTTATTTTCCAAAAGAAATCGCTGTTTGAATTTCATTTTATGATCTTGGAACACAAAGGGTTATGGTTCTAGGGCACTAAAATATTTAGCCACCATCCAATGAAAGGTTAACAACTTTTTTTTTCCTTCCAGAAATCCCTTAATATATATACAGAGAAAAGTACAGTATTTTTAAAAAGGATTTAGGCTTAAACAGCCATACTTTCTGAGTATTTACTAAATATAAAGAAAGTAAGTTACATTTTCTTTTAAATGTACATTATTACTTTAGTCCAACCTATTAAGTTTTCTAAACTAGGGTTTGTGGTATTTGGCATTAATTCTTCTGTTCTTTTGATAAGTACCTAAACAGGATGTCCTTGCAAATTAAATGAAAAATAGCTCTGGAAGTTTTTCCCCCTCAGGAATAAGCATTAAGATTGGCAGATGGCTTAAGTGGAAATACACAGGAATGCACTTTAGCCAACATTAGAAAAGTGTTCCAGCAGATATTACCAAGGTTCATTCATGAAGGCCCATCTCACTTCCTTCTGTACTGAAATGTTTTAATGGCCTCAAGCTGAAGAGGCTGAATTCATTTTGTCTAAGCTGTTACAAGACAGCCTCAATAAGGAGGGGAGCTTCACTGTAAGTAAAATAAAAATAATTACTGATTTCTTACCAGAGAAATTATATTCCTTGATATTAAAGAAAGAGAGACACCTCAACTCAAACATGTTTTCCAAATCTTGGACTACCCAAAGACTAAGTCATTCTTCACACAACTTATATATATTCTCTAACTTACTTTTCTTCCCCCCCACCCCCTCCACCTTCCTTTTAGGCTCATAAAGTTAATATGACAGTTATTACATTATTCTCTCACAATTAAGTGTTCATAATTTTTTAAAAAATTAAGTGCTCAGTAGTGATTTTGTACAACCATTAGAATTACTTCAAAACCATTAGTAATACTTTAATGTTTCAACTTAAAGATCTTGGGTATTGGAAATAATTGGGAAAAAAATTCCATGAAAATGGGAACTGGGGAAATAATACTTGAAGGTAAAATGCTAATTTTATTTAATTAAGTAGCTCATACATAGGAGGTATTGCTTTAGATTGTTATTATTTGTAAGAGTTGACATTTCTAAAAATATGACTACATATATTTAATAAATAAGGAAAGATCCTAGGAATGAATTCAAGCAGGGAAACATGTACAAATACCCAGCATAGCCCAGCTTTTTTAGTGACATAAAATGAGCTTTCCTGATCTTGTCATAGGTACAAACTATGTCCTAAACATAATGAAATACATATAGAAAATATTCAAAAAATTGCCAAACTTTTTTTAACTTATATTTTTAAGTTTCTTCTTCAATCAGCTGGCTTATCAAAACAACTAGATATCAGCAAGTTAGCTATCCACGTTTTATTCCTCATCATGAGTAAGTTTACATATTTAGTGTGAATGAAAGTCAAAGAATGGAGAATTAAAAATATATATTGATAATAGACAGATGTAACTTGTAGTATTTGTCCTTTCTCGAACAACCCAAATTACACTACACAGTTTTCTTTTACTCTCTCTAACCCCCTAAATATAGCTACCCTGAAAATATGTCTATTCTATTCCTTACCATTGCAACTACAATAGCAACAAAATAGAGTGGAATACAGCTAATTGCTAAACGTTGAGTGAGCACTTATTATTATTTATGTACTAAACATTCACTACAAAGCCTCCCCTGGCTTCCTTTATCCTTATCCATATGTCTTTACCAGAACTCACTATAATCATTTCCAATTCTCATTTTTCTTTTTTGTTTGTAAGGTAGGTCAATGGCACTGCCCTCTATCTAACTAGCCAATACAGAGAATTCAAACTTTCATTATTCTCTCAAATCAATCATCCAATCAATAATTAGCTCTTTTCAGTTCTGTTAATCAGCACTAAAATATTCTGTTTTGAAAACAGGTTTATTTAAAAATTATTACAGTATCTACATATTTAGTTTCTCTTTCTTCCAGACTGCCTCATTTCAATACACATTACATACATTGCAAAAGTAATATTTTAAAAGCAAATATGATCATGTCATTTTTATCCCCCCCCCCAAAAAATTCCCTTCATTGCCCATAGGAAAACGTAGGAACTCTTCATTATTGGATATTGCATCAAGGACTTTTAATCCAGATTGCCTACCTTTCCAAACTTACACCATGTATACAGCCACACTGAATCATCCCAACATCAATCATAATTGTATCAAAACCTTGTTTTTTATAGCATATTACAGTGAAATCAAAATGTCCAAATTAAAACATCCTAGGATGCCTGCACATTTGTCTCTTTCTTCTTTAAACTCTATCAATTTTTCGTATATGTATTTTGATCCTAAGCATTAGCTACATCAAAATATTATGAAATTATTTGTCTTTATCTATAGGTAGGTAGAATAAATTTTTTCCCTATGGTTACTGTGTAAAAAAGTAAAGAACATCCTAAAGATTGTATTCACTGTAACTGAGTAATGAAGAAATCTTGCTGACCTCTTAGGCTATAATCAACTGTACCAAATAAAATTTTAAAAACCCAACTAAAAGCCCTCTTATGAGGTAGTCACAAGGGGTCTTTTGGGCTTCAGTAGAAAAGAGGAGGAGATCCCTAGGGAGGATTCTGAGCAGCTGTGCCCTAGGGTTCATATTCTCTGGATTAGATGTAGACACTTCTGAAATGTCCACCCTGATGCCTGGAGCAAGACAGAGTGCATAAGAGCCCAGCCCAAAGAGGAGCAGGAGTGTGTGAAAAACAGCTTCCTTCCTTAGCCCAAATTTGTGATTTCACTCTCTTTTCCCTGCCTTTTACCTTTTCTCTCCTGCTGGAACATCTATTTCCAGAGGTGATACTCACCTCTCCAGCCCAAGTGGGAAAGAAATGTGCAAAAGACAAGGGTGTCAAATACTTGGGTGTCTTTTTTTCCTTCTTGTTTAGAAAGAAACAGAGCTTGTGAGCACAGAGGCAGGGTGGGAAGAACAGAGGAAGAGAAAGAGAAAATCCCAAGTAGGCTCCACGCCCAGTGAGGGCCCAAGACGGCTTGATCTCTTGACCCTGAGATCAGGGCAAGAGCCAAAATCAGGAGCCTGTGGCTTAACCCACTGAGCCACCCAGGCTCCACTTTCACTCTGCTTTTTAACATGTTTCTTTAAATGTTTATAATGCACCTTGTTAAATATTTTCGTGAAATTTCATTATACCTTTTCGATATATGTGCTTCTTTTCAGTAGCAAGCACAGTTTACCTTGTAGTACTAAATTATGTTCTTTTACCTAACAGAAAACAAGTATGTTTTGTTCTCTCTTTGTTGATATGTTCGCAGTGGTAAGGAATGGAGGTCTCAGGAGATTTCATTTTACTTTTGCTGGTCAGATATCATAAAGGCTAGGAGTATAAATGTTATCTAACTTTCTAACTGGGTGTACAGCATGTTCAAGAAAAGTGAAATCAAATCCTTTGATGCTTTACCCAAAAGGGAAAATCATAGCTAAATGTCAATTTACTTATAATAGATGTCTCTGGAAGAAAATAAATGTATAAGATATGCACAAGTCACTTTCATTTATTAGGCCTTATTCTACTTCTGAATCACAATTTAACTGTTCAGCAGCTGGTTTATAATAATGGACAGATGCCCAGTATATGTTGCTTTTTCCCAACTACTGCTATAAATACACATTTAATCACATATATACATGCAATTTCTTGGTTTCATATCTATGAAGCTATTTAAATATTTTTATTATACTTTTGTCTTTCATGCTGCTTCTGTTAAGAGTGATCTCTTTTTATTTTTTCATTCTTATGTGTTCATTAGTGCATAAATCTATCCAACTGCAACCTTAGGACCATGGCAAAATATACTGGAATCGGGGTTTTACATTTCCTTACCTTATTAAAAGGAAAGCGCCATAATTTTCTTTTAAAGGAAGGACCTGACTTGCTTTCTCTATGTACTATTTTTGTATTCTATTAGCCTTTAAACTATTAAAAAAATACCAATAATTTAGTAATCTTGAGGCACAGATTAGTTTAGGTAGTAGAGGATGTGCTTACCTTTGTCTTTAGATGCCTTTTTCTCAGCCAATTTACAGCTAAGATAAATGGCATCTCATTACTCCAACTATCAACTGAAGATCTATATAGGCCCAAGAAATGAACTACAGTACATGTCAATCTTTCTCAATAAAATATAATACTGGTTTGTGTTATGAATTGCTTTCTTTTATGGCAGATCTGTTAACAGGAAAAAATACATGAATCAAGTAGAATTATGTGCAGATTAAAAGAGAGAAGTTACCTAACGTTGGGTGACTAGATCGTAGCCTTGAATCAGCTTCTAGCCAGTTTTATAACCCTGTATCGTGAGACTTTGGACCAGAAACTTCATCTCTCTGGGCATCCAAAGAGGCCCCTCTGTTTTAGGAGCCTTGGCCCAATGGCCTCCCCTCTATAGGTCCCTGATGATGCACTGGTGTTATAAGCTGCTTCAAATATAAAATTGGTTTGTCTATCATATATGCTCATTTAATAGCTTATGAAAGGCCTTTCCATTACATAGCTTTTTCCAGTTATATGGACTTGACTACTGTAATAGTCTTGTTTTTAGCCATGTAGCTCTAAACATCATTAGCTTGAGGTCTGAGTAACCTGAATTTGATAATACAGTTGATGGGATTTGGGTATTTTATAGCATTCTTTGGTTACGTATCTGTCCATAATCTTACTACCCTAAGCACTGTGATCACTGTTTGGAAATCTGTCCTATGAAAGAATAAAAGCATTTACTTCATATGTACTTCACAGATTGGAAAGAAATTCCATTAAAACATAATTGTTCTCTTTACTGGAAAAAAATTATGAACTATTAAATCTCTTCTTTAGATTAAGTCTTTCTTCATTACAAAGTGTATCTTTTTACCTTTGCTGTTACTACTTGGTTAAACTCTACCACCAAAAGAATTATTACTCCCTCCTTCAGCTGGGGTTTCCATGGTACCATCCTTACTGTCCTTTTAGCTTCAGCTTTCTCTCTTTTTTTTTTTTTTTGATCTTTATTTTTAAGGCATTCCAGGGTAAACAACAAATATTTGTTTTTTGTTTTTGTTTTTTTTTTAAGATTTTTTGTTTATTTATTTGACAGAGATCACAAGTAGACAGAGAGGCAGGCAGACAGAGAGAGAGGAGGAAGCAGGCTCCCCGCTGAGCAGAGAGCCCGATGTGGGGCTCGATCCCAGGACTCTGGGATCATGACCCGAGCCAAAGGCAGAGGCTTTAGCCCACTGAGCCACCCAGGCACCCCACAAATATTTGTTTTTAAGTTTAATCAGTTATGAACATTTTTCTTTTGATTAAATTTTAATATATATTTAATATATTTACTAGTGTTTTGGTTTTAAGTTTGTCATAATATTGTTGCTCTCTTATTTATTCTTACTTTTGTTCTCCTTCCTTGTATTTTGGATTAACAAAATGTTCTTTTATTATTTCCCTGGTTTTCTCTCTCAGCTTGTTATTTATACATTATTTAACAAATCTTTTCATGGCTACTTAATATTATATATGAATCCTTGACTTACTAAAGTCTTATATATATCAGACTTATTAAAATTTAGCATATATTATTATATCAGCAACTTCCCATAAAATCAAAGGAACTTAGAGCACTTTCATTTTTCTCTTTTAAAAGACAGCCTTTTAAAAATATCTTTATTTTTAATTTAAATTCAATTAATTAACATAAAATGTATTCGTTTCAGAGGTAGAGAGCAGTGATTCATCCACTGTCTAAAACACCCAGTGCTCATTACATCACTCGCCTTCTTCAATGTCCATCACCCAGTTACCTCATCCTCCCCACCCCCCACCCCTCTAGCAACCCTCAGTTTGTTTCCTATGATTAAGAGTCTCTTATGGGGGATGCCTGGGTGGCTCAGTTGATTAAGTGTCTGCCTTTGGCTCAGTCTTGATCCCAGAGTCCTGGGATCAAGTCCCACATCAGGCTCCTGCTCAGTGGGGAGCCTGATTCTCCTTCCGCCCCTGCTCCTGCTCTCTCTCTCTGACAAATAAATAAATACAATCTTAAAAAAAAGGAAGAGTCTCTTATGGCTTGTCTCCCTCTCTGATTTCATCTTGTGTTATTTTTCCCTCTCTTCTGTTATGATCCTCTATTCTGTTTTTTTTTTTTAAGATTTTATTTATTTATTTGACAGAGAGAGATCACAAGTAGGCAGAGAGACAGGCAGAGAGAGAGGAGGAAGCAGGCTCCCTGCCAAGCAGAGAGCCCGATGTGGGGCTCGATCCCAGGACCCTGGGATCACGACCTGAGCCGAAAGCAGAGGCTTTAACCCACTGAGCCACCCAGGCGCCCCCTCTATTCTGTTTCTTAAATTCCACATATGAGTGACATGATAATTGTGTTTATGATAACATTTTTTATTCTAAATTTGAAACCCTACAAGACACTGATTTATTTCCCTTGTATTTACCCTGTCTTCTGCCCTTTACTTTTCTTTATTTCTAGATTTCCTTGATATTTTTTTCCTACTGATGGAGTTTTCCTACTGCCTGAAGCATTTTCTTAAATGTGGTTCTGCTTTGTGATACATTATCTCAATTAATGGATGCCTGAAAAATGTCATCATTTGCTTTCATTTATGAAGGATATAGTCATAGTTAACAAAACTCTAGGTTGGTAGTTATTTTCTTTAAATTCTCTAAGGCATCATTCTTTGTCTTTTATGTTTTACTGCTTCTGCTTAGAAGTCAGCTGTCAGTCTTAGACTTATTCCTTTTAAAGTAGTATGGCCCTTCTACCACCTTGGCTACTTTTAAGATTTTTCTGCTTTCCTGTTTTTCTTTGGTCTACTTTACTTTTCCAATGTGACCTAATGTACAGGTCTACTTGTATTTATTTTAAAGTTTTGTACCACATCATTATTATATTCTTTGATATATTTACAGGAGCTAATCAATTATTAATTCTTCACATACTGCTTCCTGCCTCATTCTTGGACTCCTGTTCTATTGGGACTCCAAATACATGTATATTTCACACTCTTTTCTGCATGTTCTTTCTTTTGTCCTTGTTTCCAGAGATACCTTTTATTTTTTCAATCTTCCAATTAATTCTCTTTTCATATGTTTCTACTTTCTCGTTAAACCCATATACTGCATTTTTAACTTGTTACTGAATTTTTCACTTCTAGAGTTTCAATGTAACTTTATAACAGTTTTCACTTTTCTACAAATATTCTCCTTCCTGTCATTGAACTTATTGAATTTCTAGTTAAAATCATGTTAAAGTTCCTTTCTGATCACTCTTACATCTGATCTTCAATGGGTCTGTTGATATTCTTTCTTCAGTTTCTGGTTCATTCCTATACTTTACTTGCCTGGATATTGTTGACTGAATAGAGACTTTTGGAATGAGACAGAGACTGAGAAGTTGAGTCCTGCAGTTCTGCATTTTGCTCTATCTTCTTCAATAACAAATTCACCTTCTGCTTATGGAAGATAGCTGAATGGTAATCTCTTGAATTAATCAGAGAATAACCTCATTCAAAGCAATGCTGGGTATCAGTTTTTTGAGAGTTAGTATATGTCTTACTTATACAAACGTACTCTTTTTCATGTTCAAAATCGAAGCCCAGGGTGCTTATGAGTTCTCTCTTCTTTGGACTTAAATTGTAATTCCCTTCATCAGCATAAAGTGGTAGAAATCTTGGTTTTATTTAGTAAGTCTTTTAAAATGCATGCTCTCAGGTTGTCCCATACTTGGGGAGGGGGAGAATCAGGATCAAATATCAAGATTTCCTCTGTCAGCTGCCCTGCTCTCTGTTACCTTGATCCCTTAAATCTTTATGCTTTAGAAGCTTTTTCATAAGCCCTGCCATCCCCCTCTCTACCCCCTCCTTTTTTTTTTTTACATTGTGTTCAGCTATTTTGTTTGCTTTTGCTGGTGGAATAGTTGCTTTGAACTCAGCTAACACAGCATTACCGGAAGCAAAAATTCCACAAAATGCTCTAGCACTGGGTCTGGGTACAGTGCTAATCATGAAGGGTAACTAATACAGGGACATTCTGGTCTAATGGAGCTTATAGTCTGAAATGAAAAGACAAAAAAAAAAAAAAAAAAAAAAAAAAAAGGACTAGCATGTGGAAAACCCCTGAGAAATGAATGAGCTGCTTGTCTTTTATAAGGATAAACATTAGTGCAGCATGTGGATGATGAATGAGGTGAAGAGTAGAGGCTGAGTTCAGTAAGGAAGGCCTCTTATTTTCTAGTGGGAAGCCTTTGAAGGTTTTAAACAGAGAAATAATGAGTTGATATATATTACTGAATGATAACTCTGCTTAATGTATACAGAATAAGTGGTACGGAAGAGCAGAGTGAACAAGGGAGGACAAAGGATTCCTCCAGGTAAGAGAGGACTCCGGCTTCAATGACAGTGATAATAGGAAGATGTGTAAAGATTTAGAATATGTTTTGAAAAAAGCACCGATTAAAATTGTTAATGAGTTTAAAGCACAGAGGCAGGGGAAAAGAAAAGAATCGGGAATAACTCAGTTGTGGTGGTGGTGGTGGTGCTTGAACCATGGACTATATTGTGATATCATGGGGAGGAAGAACCGTTATAGATAGGAAAAAACTCAAGTGCTAACTTTTAATAATGTTAAGTTTGAGTTGTCTCTAAGATAAACCGTGCAATATTGAAGATGCTGTTTGAAACTGGATATAGGAGAATGAAATCCACTGTTCCAGTGTGGAATTCAGAATGGCATTCAATGTTTATAAATATTTAATGTTGGGAATTCAGTAATAATATTTTTCAATCACAAAAAATTACAAATTAAGGAAGTGGGTTTTGGCTTATTACTTGCCACACAATTTAAAATGCATAAAGTAAATGTATTATATCTTCTTCTATTAGTTTTAATCCTTACACATTCAATGTGACAAAAATCAGACAAAAATATTATTTGGTTTGAAATAGATTATGAATATTTCTCAGTACATCAGCCTGACCCTCCCCAATGTCCCAGCCTTATCTACATCTATGCACCTTTATCTTTTTCCACCTAAGTTTCATTTCTGAATGCTTAGACATTTGACTTTTATGTTTCATATGTTTCCAAAAATATTCTCTATAAAATCAATAGTAATTTCTTTATTGTCAAACTCAATGACCTCCTTCTGGTCATTATTTTATTCTACTTCTCTATAAGATTTTGTAATTTTTACCTTTTTCTTCTGGAGGCTTTTTCAATCTTGTTCTTTATAATAGCAATCTATCTTATGATGTCCTTAGTGTGTATCTTCTAAACCTTTGTCAATTGTTCTTCTTTCCTTATAAATTACTTCAAAGAAAGACTTTATTAAAATCCCTCCCTGGGGCTGCTTCTCCTTTCCTGGGGCTGCTTCTCCTTTCCCTTTAGACACTCTCTTTGTGTAATGAGTTCTCCTTCAAATGCTTCATCTACCACTTACACTCAGAAACATCCAGAGTCATTTACCAATTCATACAAAAATATTTATTGATGCCTCAGGTGTATGCAAGATGTACTATACCATCCAGAAGAAAAATGGAACAAAAGAGTAGCAAATACACTGGAATTATAAGTCAAATAAATGGAACTGAAAAACACAGACAGTGAAAATACTGTGTGAAAATTATTTATAGAGCACCAAATGTTATGAGAGGACAGAAAAGACATGGTTATTCTGGCATGAAAAAGGAGAGACCAGAGAAAGAGAAAGTGAGTTCAGTGTTTAACAATGACTAAGAATTTACTTGGTCACAAATCAGGATGACACTGTAAGCAGAACAACTTGTACAAAATGATAAAGTTATGAAAGAACTTGGCATCTACAGAACTGGGAACAGTCCTCCATGATGAAACGTTTTTACTGACTTAACCCAATAAAAGAGGTAAGGGGCATCTTTATAGCACAGTCTTTAATACACTAATATGTATTCTCAATCTCTGAAATTCCTTGATGCTATACATTAGTGTGAAAGATTCACTGATACTATTACCTAACATTTTATAGAATTTTTCAAGCTAATTTAGCAGGGACGCTTTTCAGAGTGTCTCTCTTGGGTACTAGTCTTCTAGATGTCACTAGTTAGGAAACTGCACCTTGGATGTGTGTTCTACGGGTGACTTCCTGTTTAATTATTCACTTTCAAATATGACAAATACAGCTACCACACATGCCCTATTGTATTAATTCTCCGGTTGAAAAAACATGAAACATGACACATGAGACCCGTCCTAACTTCATGCTATGTTACCCTATGCTCCTCTAGCTACTCCCTTTCTCAGAAAAAGTAAAATGAAATATTCGTCTGCATTTCCTGTCTCTTCCTCTTCACTTACTATTCATTTTGTAAAATTATGTTATCACATATATTGAAACAGTATATAGATTAATATAACCTTTTATTTATTTTTTTTAAGATTTTATTTTATTTATTTGACAGACAGAGATCACAAGTAGACAGAGAGGCAGGCAGAGAGAGAGGAAGGGAAGCAGGCTCCCTGTTTCACAGAGAGCCCGATGTGGGGCTCGATACCAGGACCCTGGGATCATGACCTGAGCCGAAGGCAGAGGCTTTAACCCACTGAGCCACCCAGGCGCCCCTAATATAACCCTTTAAACAAAACCCAATTAATCACATATTAATAACCTGCTGCAATTTTTTTTTAGTAAATCAGTAAAGTATGGAAATGAAATCACCCCATCATCCCCAATTCCTAGAAAACCATTGATATCTCATTCCAGAATATATATTCAATGAAGCTGTAGTGAATTTTTCTCAATAAATTTTATATGCTTGTTTACACCAAAACAATAAATGTAATATACGAAAACAAAACACAATAAAGAACTCATACATTAATGTTTAGGATGATTTCAAAATATACATCAATGGTATAGTTTATCTACTCATTGCTTTTTCCTAATCAGTCTATGTAGTCTATGTACAATTTGTGCTAATTAAAGCATATAAATTTCGGTAGTATGGTATGAATACTGCTTTCTATGGTATCAATATGCCCTAACTCAGCTCTTAATTTCATTTTCCTTTTCTAATTAGTTCAATGCTTCTGTTGGAGACAAACTTGTATCTTTCTGCTTGTGTAAAGTTCTTAAGAGTTTATCTAAGAACTTAAAATTGCATTGACTATCAGTTTGGAAAGTATTGCCATCTACTATGATACTAAGTCTTCTTATCTCTATGCATAATGCTAATACACATATTAGTAAACAAACAAAATCTGTAGTTGATCTATGGGATCACGTAAAATTCACTGATCTTCTTTAAAGTACTGATCAAGGTTTACTATCATGCTCAGTTTTGTCAAATACTAAGATGGTACGTTATATCACCAAATATCTCAATAACAATTATAATATAAGGTATCATTGTTCACCTTGGCCCAGAACTGGAAGAGTCCATTCACATACCAAAGGGCCCATTTGTATGCATTAATAAAAGATTAAAATAAAATAACAAATGCATGAGATAAAGCAAACTTAAAGAATATTATGTAAACTTACACATAAACTAATTAAATCCTACACACTGACAGAGAGAAAATTATACTTGCATCCAAAGACAATATTAAAATTAATTTTTTCATTTTGTTAGGCATGATAGGAAATGTGTCTTTCCCTCCAAAACATGAATTACAATTATCACTGGAATTCTACCTTTTGCGAGGTTTTTTTTTTTTTTTTTTTTTTTTGGTCAGCAGAAAACTTTGGAATGACTTTCTGTTTATATGCAACTTCTGAACAATACTCTGTATTTTCCACTGATTAAAAAAACACTATTATTCATTCATTCATTCATTCAATCATTTATGAAGTACGTGATATTAGCAAGACATTTGTCAAAGTTGTATATCTGAATTACAAAAGTAAAAAAAAAAGATATATTCCTGATTTCAATTAACTCACAGTCTATTGAGCAATAAGATTTTCCTACACTAGAGAAAGGAACTGAAATTACAGAATTAATGTAAGCAAGTAAGCAAGTAAGCCAACAAAAAAGAATGAATGGCCAACTCTAAGAGGTTATGAGGATAAGTACAAAGTACCGAAAAGTGAGAGGAAAGCAGAAACAGAAGAACTGTAAAATATGAGGCCATTCATAATTTCAGGTAACTAAAAACAGATTAAGCAACCTGATGCAAAGAAGTTTTTTGTTAATAAACAAAACTTTTCTCTGCTATAATCGTGATTTACTCCACATCTACTATGTGACATGCTCTTCTTGATGCTTTACTGATACAGAAATTGAGATTCAGAGCCATTGGTAAATTTGCCTCAGTCAACAGAATTCCTAAATGGCTAGTCGGTCTGGCTTTGATATCTATATTTTCCCCCTCGTCCTACATTGTCATGTAATGAAGACTGACAGTGTTGGCTCAATGATTAAGACATTATTGGTTTTAACCTTTGTAGTACTAATAATCTTCATTTTTCAGAGGTTCAGAAAGATGATGTAGTTTGGAAATATTCCTGGTAAAACATTCATCCTTACCAAAGAGTGCTGCTTGTTCTTTGGAGATCAGAAGCACAAGAAGGAGTTAATGTTCAGTTCCATATTCTTAAAATCCCCTTACTGAGCTGCTTCCCTCATTCCTATTCACTATGCCCCACCCCTCTTACTTAATGCCTCTTTCTATACAGTATACAAGACCTTTCCATACTCCATTGTTTAAAGCTTAAGAGCAATATTTCAATGTTCAAAGTTCTTGTTTTCAAATGATAATGTACAGTCAGAATATACTTACATATTTTATTTTGTGATTTAGTTTTAAGAATACATACCACACAGATAGTTGAGACTATTTTAGAAGGCATGCACAAAACTGCTTTTTACATTTTTATTAAAAGGCTCTTGAAGAAAGAAAATCACACTTTGAGTTGAATGTTTGATTATTTATGCCAAAACTAAAAGCCTTTGTCCTTAGCTTGAATACCAGTTACTAAGCACATTGCCAAGATCAAGTAGATTCTCAATAAATGTGTGTTGACTAAACAAACTAATGAATTAATGACTAAGTGAATAGATATGGCATTTGGTGTAGGATTTGCCCAAATCTTCAATCCCAAAGAATAAGCAAGGTAGAAAAAGTCAACACTTCTTAATAAGCTGTAAGGCAGGAGATCTGTTATAACTTATTTAACTCCCTCAAAGGCACACAGATGTTCTTCTCCCATCGGGAGAAAAGAAGAGGAAGATGAAATTGAAGAGATAATAGTATGTCTTGTCAGCAGTTCTTAACTGCTAAACAGATCGGCTCTTAGCAAAGAGGGCCAAGAGATCATGCAACCTAATAATCGTGTCTTCCTTCACACAGGAAGTAGAAAGCTTTTTTTTTTAAATCAATATTCTGCTATTTGCAATCTACTTACAGATGGATTATGGCAGTAAACATGTATATTACCTAATTAATTAATTAGTGATATAAAAAAGAAAGAGGGAGAGAGAAAATTCAATTGTTATACAAACTTTGAGAGAACTAGATACTTGATTAAAATGGTATTTCTTTATATTTCTTCTCTAAGTAAAATCTGGAAAGTTATGAAAATTTGGAAAATATAGGCAGCTGTAATTCTCATGAGAAAATGGTGCAGAAATGCGATAATGTTTTGCAAAACTTTCTTCCTTTTCCCATCCTTCTTCCCCCATCTATTTCTTACCTTCTCTTTGTATCTTTCTGGCTTTCTCTTTTTCTTTTTTACTTTCCCTTTTTTCTAGTCTCTCTTTTTCTCCGTTTCTAATGCTGTCTTTTCTTTAATATTTGTAATAAATATATTTTAAATACCAATTAAATTCTTCTCAAGGTCATGGCCAGTAGCATCTGGTATTCTTGATGAAAGTGGGAAGAGTAAAAAATCTGTATATAGAGAGGAAGAGCAGGAAGTCCCTGGGCTCTGTGAAGCAGCAGATGCTTCTTCCATCTGGCTGTGCTCAGGATTCCTAGGGGACAGAGGACAGGAAAGAGACCATGGTGCAAATTCCTCCATGATCTAAGATCTGTCACTTTCGCGCTAAGCTTTCCTGCACCTAGATGATGAGTGGAGTTTCCATTTACAATTAGATAAAAAACAAACTGTGTTATGTGTTGTTTTCAGAAGCAGAAGTTGGGTGGCAGTTTCAATTGCTGGGAAAGAAGATAAAGGTGCTTTGCACTCTGCTGTTGCACCTGATTTTGCTGACATTTTAAAATAAATGGTCCATATTAAAACGAGGCTTAATTCATACTTGTCAGGGGCATTAATCTTGGAGTTACTATTTGTTCAGTATTTTTCAAGATGTAATATCATTATAGATATTCACGATACATTTCATTTTGCATATTGGTGACTAATAAAGCACTTTAAAAACTTACTATTCTCCATTTTAGATAAGAGATTTATGTGGGATAAGTATTTCTTTGGATTTACATACAGGAAGTCCTTGGTCTGTTGTATTCACCTGACACAATGAATGGAGCTGTCTAAAATGACACCAGCAGTTGGATTAGCAAATACAAGTGGATCAGAATGAGATAAATTTTCCAGGCTTTAGAAAAATCAGCACTGATTGGAATTGGGTGGTTTATTCTAAAACTATATTTAAAAATATTATGTTTATATTTTAAAATATGTTTAAAATATGTGCCTGGGTGGCTCAGTGGGTTAAAGCCTCTGCCTTTGACTCAGGTCATGATCTCAGTGTCCTGGGATAGAGTCCCACATTGGGATCTCTGCTCAGCAGGGAGCCTGCTTCCTCCTCTCTCTGCCTGCCTGCTGCTCTGCCTACTTGTGATCTCTGTCTGTCAAATGAGTAAATAAAATCTTAAAACAAAAATATAAAAATGTATTTTACATAATATATATTACACATTATATAATATATATAACTTAAAACATATTTATATTTAAAAATATATTATGTCTCCCCATCCATCATGTAACTAAACTATACATATCTTTCTATGTGTGGGATTTGTGTGTGTCTATGGTGTGTGTGTTCTGATCTTCGAAAAGCTAGAGGCTTGAAATTGTCACAAATTAATAGATATGTGTGTGTATGTTTTGTGTACATGCATTTGCCTGGAAAATTAGGTCAAACCAAGGTTTCCAGTAATCATGTATAAACCAGAATTTAATGTTTTAACATCTGTCATTTGCATACACTTCTTTTTCAGTGTATTCCCATTACATGGTAGGAGATTAACAGAGGAACAAAAGGAGACTTTCTATAAAACTAAAGATAATATGGCTATTTGTATTTGGAAACAACTGGGGACTCTTTCAGTCTGGGACAGTAAAACCAGAAGGGAGCCATTGTTGCTAGTAGAGAGGGACAAACCTCAGAGTTTGGCATTCGGTTGCCACATGACTCAACAGTGTCAACAGTGAGAAAGAGTCTGTGTGTACACATGCAATATGTCTGTTTTAACAATCACCTGAAATGAAACTAGTGATACTTACTCATTTAAAGAATAGTAGCTAAGGGGCGCCTCGGTGTCTCAGTGGGTTAAAGCCTCTGCCTTTGGCTCAGGACATGATCCCAGGGTCCTGGGATCAAGCCCTACATAAGGCTCCCTGCACGGGCATTGGGCTCCCCGCATCGGGCTGCCCGATCAAGCCTGGCATAGGGCTCTCTGCTCACCAGGGAGCCTGCTTCCTCCTCTCTCTGCCTGCTTCTCTGCCTACTTGTGATCTCTGTCAAATAAATAAATAAAACCTCTAACAACAACAACAACAAAAACAGTAGATAAGAAAGGTCATTATTGGGCGCCTGGGTGGCTCAGTGGGTTAAGCCGCTGCCTTCGGCTCAGGTCATGATCCCAGAGTCCTGGGATGGAGTCCCGCATCGGGCTCGCTGCTCAGCAGGAAGCCTGCTTCCCTTCCTCTCTCTCTGCCTGCCTCTCTGCCTACTTGTGATCTCTCTCTGTCAAATAAATAAATAAAATCTTCAAAAAAAAAAAAAAAAAAAGAAAGGTCATTATTGGTGGATAGAAAAGAAAAAAAGAAAAGAAAAAGAAAGAAAAAAAAACAACAGCACAAGCTTTGGATCTTAGTGACTATATAAACAAAGACAGCCAAGAACAGAAGTCTTTGGGGTGATCTGTTTTAGGTTCTGGCAGAAAAAAAATATACGGAATCTAGATCAAACTTTTATACTTCAAGGTTTGATGTGGATCACCCTTGCTTCTCTCTCATTACACTCGACACCCACCCATAGGCCCCTACATTTTTATCAAACTGTTGATATTCACTATTATAAAGGTAAATGGACTCATTTTTTAGCTCACTTGGGATTTCTGCATGACCCTCAGTTATTATATATTTGCTTAAGACTGTTCTCTGTCTGGGAAGTGTTTATAAGCAACACTACCTGGAAGGAAATGGTAACTTTATATCTTTAAGTTAATAAAAATGTCCA
This sequence comes from Lutra lutra, assembly GCF_902655055.1. Taxonomy (NCBI): domain Eukaryota; kingdom Metazoa; phylum Chordata; class Mammalia; order Carnivora; family Mustelidae; genus Lutra; species Lutra lutra. The sequence goes on from NC_062280.1 coordinate 173,634,776, forward strand.
TTAGTAAATAATATTTTGCATATTTGTATGAGAGGCTCCATCACAGACCATCTCATTAGGATCTTATCCTCTCTAGAGATGACCGAGTTCTGACTGTCTTAAAATATAACTTGGTCTTTTTGGCCCCTATTATGTCTGGTAGGACCAAAAACCGAACCAAATGGAATGAAGTATCAGAAAATAAAATGTCTAAATTACATAAATTAGAAGCACATTTTTTATACTGATTTTCTTGACAAGTATCAAAAAAATGTTTTTTATTTAATTTTTTTTAATTTTTTTTATAAACATATAATGTATTTTTATCCCCAGGGGAAGGGTCTGTGAATCACCAGGTTTACACATTTCACAGCACTCACCATAGCACATACCAGCCCCAATGTCCATAACTCCAACCCCTTTCCTGATCCCCCTCCCCCTAGCAACCCTCAGTTTGTTTTGTGAGATTAAGAGTCACTTATGGTTTGTCTCCCTCCCAATCCCATATTGTTTCATTTATTCTTTACCTACCCCCCAAACCCCCCATGTTGCATCTCCACTTCCTCATATCAGGGAGATCATATGATAGTTGTCTTTCTCCAATTGACTTATTTCGCTAAGCATAATACCCTCTAGTTCCATCCACCTCATTGCAAATGGCAAGATTTCATTTCTTTTGATGGCTGCATTGTATTCCATTGTGTATATATACCATATCTTCTTTATCCATTCATCTATTGATGGACATCTAGGTTCTTTCCATAGTTTGGCTATTGTAGACATTGCTGCTATAAACATTTGGGTGCATGTGCCCCTTCATATCACTACGTTTGTATCTTTAGGGTAAATACCCAGTAGCGCAATTGCTGAGTCATAGGGTAGCTCTATTTTCAACTTTTTGAGAAAGCTCCATGTTGTTTTCCAGAGTGGTTGCACCAGCTTGTATTCACACCAACAGTGTAGGAGGGTTCCCCTTTCTCCGCATCCTCACCAGCATCTGTCATTTCCTGGCTTGTTAATTTAAGCCATTCTGACTGGTGTGAGGTGGTATCTCATTGTGGTTTTGATTTGTATTCTCCTGATGCCGAGAAATGTGGGGCATTTTTTCATGTGGCTGTTGGCCATCTGGATGTCTTCATTGCAGAAATGTCTGTTCATGTCCTCTGCCCATTTCTTGATTGGATTATTTGTTCTTTGGGTGTTGAGTTTGCTAAGTTCTTTATAGATTTTGGACATTAACCCTTTACCTGATATGTTGTTTACAAATATCTTCTCCCATTCTGTCAGTTGTCTTTTGGTTTTGTTAACTGTTTCCTTTGCTGTGCAAAAGTTTTTGATCTTGATGAAATCCCAAAAGTTCATTTTTGCCCTTGCTTCCCTTGCCTTTGGTGATATTCCTAGGAAGAAGTTGCTGTGGCTGAGGTTGAAGAGGTTGCTGCCTGTGTTCTCCTCAAGGATTTGGATGGATTCCTTTCTCACTGAGGTCCTTCCTCTATTTTGAGTCTATTTTCATGTGTGGTGTAAGGAAATGGTCCAATTTCATTTTTCTGCATGTGGCTGTCCAATTTTCCCAACACCATTTATTGAAGAGGCTGTCTTTTTTCCATTGGACATTCTTTCCTGCTTTGTTGAAGATTAGTTGACCATAGAGTTGAGCGTCTATTTCTGGGCTCTCTATTCTGTTCCATTGATCTATCTGTCTGTTTTTGTGACTGTACCATACTGTCTTGATGATGACAGCTTTGTAATAGACCTTGAAGTCTGAAATTGTGATGTCACCAACTTTGGCTTTCTTTTTCAATATTCCTTTGGCTATTCGAGGTCTTTTCTGGTTCCCTATAAATTTTAGGATTATTTGTTCCATTTCTTTGAAAAAAATGGGTGGGATTTTGATAGGGATTGCATTAAATGTGTGGATTGCTTTAGGTAGCATAGACATTTTCACAATATTTGTTCTTCCAATCCATGAGCATGGAACATTTTTCCATTTCTTTGTGTCTTCCTCAATTTCTTTCATGAGTACTTTATACTTTTCTGAGTATAGATTCTTTGCCTCTTTGGTTAGGTTTATTCCTAGGTATCTTATGGTTTTGGGTGCAATTGTAAATGGGATGGACTCTTTAATTTCTCTTTCTTCTGTCTTGTTGTTGGTATAGAGAAATGAAACTGATTTCTGTGCATTGATTTTATATCCTGACACTTTACTGAATTCCTGTATGAGTTCTAGCAGTTTTGGAGTGGAAGCTTTTGGGTTTTCCACATATAGTATCATAGCATCTGCAAAGAGAGTTCAACTTCTTCTTTGCTGACTTGGATGCCTTTAATTTCTTTTTGTTGTCTGATTGCTGAGGCTAGGACTTCTAGTACTATGTTGAATAGCAGTGGTCATAATGGATATATCCCTGCTATGTTCCTGACCTTAGGGGAAAGGCTCTCAGTTTTTCCCCACTGAGAATGATATTCGCTGTAGGTTTTTCATAGATGGCTTTGATGATATTGAGGTATGTACACTCTATCCCTATACTTTGAAGAATTTTGATCAAGAAAGGATGCTGTATTTTGTCAAATGCTTTTTCAGCATCTATTGAGAGTATCATGGTTCTTGTTCTTTCTTTTATTAATGTATTTTATCACATTGGTTGATTTGCGGATGTTGAACCAAACTTGCAGCCCTGGAATAAATCCCACTTGGTCATGGTGAATAATCCTTTTAATGTCCTGTTGGATCCTATTGGCTAGTATTTTGGTGAGAATTTTCGCATCTGTGTTCATCAAGAATATTGGTCTGTAATTCTCTCTTTTGATGGGATACTTGTCTGGTTTTGGGATCAAGGAGATGCTGGCCTCATAAAATGAGTTTGGAAGTTTTCCTTCCATTTCTATTTTTTTGGAACAGTTTCAGGAAAATAGGAATTAGTTCTTCTTTAAATGTTTGGTAGAATTCCCCCGGGAAGCCATCTGGCCCTGGGCTTTTGTTTGTTTGGAGATTTTTGTTGACTGTTTCAATCTCCTTACTGGTTATGGGTCTGTTCAGGTTTTCTATTTCTTCCCGGTTCAGTTGTAGTTTATATGTCTCTAGGAATGCATCCATTTCTTCCAGATTGTCCAATTTGTTGGCATAGAGTTGCTCATAGTATGTTCTTTTTTTTTTTTTTTTTCATAGTATGTTCTTATAATTGTTTCTATTTCTTTGGTGTTGGTTGTAATCTCTCCTCTTTCATTCATGATTTTATTTATTTCGGTCCTTTCTCTTTTCTTTTTGATAAGTCTGGCCAGGGTTTATCAATCTTATTAATTCTTTCAAAGAACCTGCTCCTAGTTTTGTTGATTTGTTCTATTTTTTTTTTTTTTTTGGTTTCTATTTCATTGATTTCTGCTCTGATCTTTATTATTTCTCTTCTCCTGCTGGTTTAGGCTTTCTTTGTTGTTCTTTCTCCAGCTTCTTTAGGTGTAGGGTTAGCTTGTGTATTTGAGACCTTCTTATTTCTTGAGAAAGGCTTGTACAGCTATATATTTTCCTCTCAGGACTGCCTTTGCTGTGTCCCACAGATTTTGAACCGTTGTCTTTTCCTTATCATTTGTTTCCATGAATTTTTTCAGTTCTTCTTTAATTCCTGGTTGACCCATTCATTTTTTAGAAGGATGCTGTTTAGTCTCCATGTATTTGGGTTCTTTCCAAATTTCCTCTTGTGATTGAGTTCTAGCTTCAGAGCATTGTGGTCTGAAAATATGCAGGGAATGATCCCAATCTTTTGGGATACTGGTTGAAACCTGATTTAGGACCCAGGATGTGATCTATTCTGGAGAATGTTCCATGTGCACTAGAGAAGAATGTGTATTCTGTTGCTTTGGGATGGAATGTTCTGAATATATCTATGATGTCCATCTGGCCCAGTGTGTCATTTAAGGCCTTTATTTCCTTGTTGATCTTTTGCTTTGATGATCTGTCCATTTCAGAGAGGGGAGTGTTAAAGTCTCCTACTATTATTGTATTACTGTCGATGTGTTTCTTTGATTTTGTTATTAATTGATTTATATAGTCGGCTGCTCCCACATTAGGGGTATAGATATTTAAAATTGTTAGATCTTCTTGTTGGACAGACCCTTGATTATGATATAGTGTCCTTCCTCATCTCTTATTATAGTATTTGGCTTAAAATCTAATTGATCTGATAGAAGGATTGCCACCCCTGCTTTCTTCTGATGTATTTTAGCATGGCAAATTTTTTTCCACCCTCCCCCCCACTTTAAATCTGGAGGTGTCTTTGGGTCTAAAATGAGTTTCTTGTAGGCAGTATATTGATGGGTTTTGTTTTTTTATCCATTCTGATACCCTGTGTCTTTTGATTGGGGCATTTAGCCCATTAACATTCAGGGTAACTATTGAGAGATATGAATTTAGTGCCATTGTATTGCCTGTAAGGTGACTATTACTGTATATTGTCTCTGTTCCTTCTGATCTACTACTTTTAGGGTCTCTCTTTGCTTAGAGGACCCCTTTCAATATTTCCTGTAGAGCTGGTTTGGTGTTTGCAAATTCTTTCAGTTTTTGTTTGTCCTGGAAGCTTTTTATCTCTCTTTCTATTTTCAATGATAGCCTAGTTGGATATAGTATTCTTGGTTACATGTTTTTCTCATTTGGTGCTCTGAATATATCATGCCAGTTCTCTGGCCTGCCAGGTCTCTGTGGATAAGTCTGCTGCCAATCTAATATTTTTACCATTGTATGTTACAGACTTCTCTTCCTAAGCTGCTTTCAGGATTTTTCTCTTTGTCGCTAAGACTTGTAAATTTTACTATTAGGTGATGGGGTGTGGACTTATTCTTGTTGATTTTGAGGGGCGTTCTCTGCACCTCCTGGATTTTGATCCATGTTCCCTTTGCCATATTAGGGAAATTCTCTACAATAATTATCTCCAATATGCTTTCTGCTCCCCTCTCTCTTTCTTCTTCTTCTGGAATCCCAATTATTCTAATGTTGTTTCGTCTTACGGTGTCACTTATCTCTCGAATTCTCGCCTCGTGGTCCAGTAGCTGTTCGTCTCTTTTGTTCAACTTCTTTCTTCTCTGACATTTGGTCTTCTATATCACTAATTCTTTCTTCTGCCTCATTTATCCTAGCAGTGAGAGCCTCCATTTTTGATTGCACCTCATTAATAGCTTTTTTGATTTCGACTTGGTTAGATTTTAGTTCTTTTATTTCTCCAGAAAGTGCTTTTATATCTCCCGAGAGGGTTTCTCTAATATCTTCCATGCCTTTTTCGAGCCTGTCTAGAACCTTGAGAATCATCATTCTGAACTCTGGATCTGACATATTACCAATGTCTGTATTGATTAGGTCCCTAGCCTTTGGTATTGCCTCTTGTTTTTTTTTTTTTTTTTTTTTTTTTGTGGTAAGTTTTTCCGCCTTGTTATTTTGTCCAGATAAGAATATATGAAGGAGCAAATAAAATACTAAAAGGGTGGCAAAGACCCAAGGAAAATGTGCTTTAACCAAATCAGAAGAGACCCCAAATCATGGGGGGGAGAAAGGGGATAAAAAGAAGTTCAGGAAAAAAAAATTAAAAAAAGAAAACAAATAAAGAAAAAATATAAAAAAGAAAAAATATGTATATTAGACTGGTGACTAGAACAGGGTCACCCACTTAATTTGGGGAGGTTTTGGTCTCTTAGAAGAAACTACCTCCCAAAATTTTAAAGAATGAAAAACATATATAAGGGTAAACACAATGAAGGGATGGAATATGCCTATAAAGATGAAAAAAATTTTTTTTATAAATTTCTAAAAAAGGAGTTGATAAAGTAAGTTGGTTGGGAGAATAAAGAAAAAGAAAGTGGAGAGAATTTGCTTGGGCTGGAGACTAGAACAAGCCCAGAGCTAGATTTAGGGTATATTTTGATCTATTAGAAGAAGTTGTACCCCAAATTTTTTAGAAGAAAAAACCCTATGTGTATACGACAAATAAAGTTAGATATAATGAAGGATAAAATAGGACTATAATAATGAAGGTTCAACAAAGATTTTTTTTTTAAGTTTATTTATTTATTTATTTGACAGAGAGAAATCACAAGTAAGCAGAGAGGCAGGCAGAGAGAGAGGAGGAAGCAGGCTCCCTGCTGAGCAGAAAGCCTGATGTGGGGCTCGAACCCAGGACCTGGGATCATGACCTGAGCCAAAGGCAGCGGCTTAACCCACTGAGCCACCCAGGCGCCCCAAAGATTATTTTTTTAATGAAAGGTATTGTTATGATAAACTAGTTAAAAAACGTTAAAAAAGAAAGGGTAAAAGTTTAAAAAATTAGCAGAGGAAAAAAAATTAAATTAAAAAAATTAAATTAACTGCAAGACTAAAGAATCATGGGGAGAAAGCTATGAGTTCCATGCTTTGCCTTCTCCTCTTCTGCAATTCCGGTCTTCTCCTTGGTAAGTGAACTTGGCCTTGGCTGGATTTCTTGTTGATCTTCTGGGGGAGGGGCCTGTTGTAGTGAGTCTCAAGTGTCTTTGCCTGAGGCAGAATTGCACCACCCTTACCAGGGACCAGGCTAAGTAATCAACTTACATTCACTTTCAGGAGCTTTTGTTCCCTAAACGCTTTCCGTAGAGTTCCGGAGGACGGGAATGAAAATGGCAGCCTCCCAGTCTCCAGCCAGGAGGAGCCAAGAGCTCAGGGCCCCACTCCTCAGTGTGCTTTCAGAAAGTGGTTGATTTTCTGTTTCTAGAATTGCTGCTCTTCTTCTCTTCAATCTTCTGTTGGGTTTGTGGGTGTTTGCAATGGTTTGATAAGCTATCTAGCTGATCTCCTGCTACCTGATGTAGTATCACCCTGCTACTGCTCCGCCATCTTGACTCCTCCCCACCAAAAAGCTGTTTTTATGTTGCCCTTTATTACATCTATTTTCTGACTTTTGGACCTTCAGGGTTTTTTTTTTTTTTTTCCAGTTTTTCTCTTGCATTTCCCTTTTTTGCACACAAAGAAAGCTCATGATATGGAGTCTTTCTTTTTTATTCTCATATTTCTTTTAAATCCTTCAGTAGATTTGAATATTTTAAAGAAAATTATGTCTAAATTATTAAATAGTACTCATTAGTATGATTTAGGTTAATATAGAAAAGAAAGGCTATTTTTAAAAATTTGAGCTATTGGTAAATTAGACATTTTTTAGTATTTTGAAGTCTTCAGTGATAAACTTTTTGTCAACTCAATTGTGAAAATTTTATAAAATGACTAAGAAGAGAATCCAGAAAAAATTAATGTTCAGAGAGACTATGTTAGTGTGTTGATAATGTTGAACTTTGCCTGAATTGTTGTTACTGGAGAACAGCAAAGATAAGAAATCCCCTACCTTTATCCTTTTGTGTTTCAAAATGCTTAACTTTGAAGGACCTCTGTGGCATCCCATACTCTGAGACAAGACTCACCCCACTCTTCTTCGAAGACTCAGGTAAGATCCCTCTCCATTTTCGCTCACAAGGTCTAGGGTTTCATAAAACTAGACCTCGTGAATGAAGATGGAGAGGGATCTTATCTGAGTCTTTGAAGAAGAGTGGGTAAGTCTTGTCTCACTTACTGGTGGATCATAAGAAATAACATGGAAGGCACTTGGAGATGGAGAAGAGAAGCAAGTGGGGGAAAATTGGAGAGGGAGACAAACCATGAGAGACTGTGGACTCTGAGAAACAAACTAAGGGTTTTGGAGGGGAGGTGCAGGGTTGGGTGAGCTTGGTGGTGGGTATTAAGGAGGGCACGTATTGCATGGAGCACGGGTGTGGTGCATAAATAATGAATTTTGGAACACTGAAAAACAATTAAATTAAATTAAAAAAAAAAACCCTAGGTTTTCAACCTCTTCCTTGAGACATGCCTTATTCATGAATAATTAAAGAAAAATCTCTCTTTTGCAATAACCCAAGTAAAATCATCCCCTTAATTGTCTGGTGTACTTTGTCCTTCATATTTTTGAATTTATATTATTGCCATTGGAAGCGATTTATGAAAAAGAGTAAACACCATTTAAGAGTCTGCATTTCTCAACCAGAATTTTGGATATGGAATATATTTTTAAAAAGTAGTGGATATTGTAAATATTCTCAAAGGAACTATATATACTACATACGTGTACACAACATAAAGGACAGAGGAGATGTGGCATTTGTTCACTTTGATTGGCACAGACTTCATTCAGACAATGATACATGAGGTCACAGATCAATCGTACTCAGAAATGAGTTATGTGATTCACCAGTTATGTGACTTACTAGTAGAAAAACCCTGAGGAAACTACTTTACTCAACTAAGACTTTGTTTCCATATATCCCTATGTCCTACTTCATGAGATTACTGTGAAGATTCAAATAAATAATGTAAGAATGGTACTTAAATACTGTGGTAGGATTGCCTGTTTTTATATGATATATTATTTTATTAAAACTCTGAAATCCCTTATTTCAAGTCTCATCTGAAGATATTTAGATATGGAGGTACCAGAAAGGCTTCATTATAGTACTGCTACATCCCCAAGAATGTCTGCTAGAAACTATCATCTCTTTCAGGTTAGAGTGAGTGACTATACTACACAACATTGCAAATTATAAATACTTCTCTTTGTCATTTGCAGCATGAATTATTCTCTTTGAGTTCAGAAGTGAATGGATACTGACTAGACATGCAATAGCTATTCCTTTAAAAATATTCAATAAAGTATTGTGAACAATATTTAAATGAATCATTCAGTTTGGAATTAAGTTTCCATGCATTTATAAAACTGAACTATGCATGAACATTTGCAAGTTGTATGTACTTATATTAAGCTATAAACTCCATAGTTAACTGTTGACATAACTCATAACCACCTCATACCCTTTTTCCAGGATAACCCATCCCTTAAGCTGTGCTTAGAAAGAGAGGTATATTCTGCCTCATTCTTCTTCAAGATCACCAACAGACACATGAAAAAGTGTTCATCATCATTAGCCATAAGGGAAATTAAAATCAAAACCACATTAAGATACCACTTTACACCAGTTAGAATGGCAAAAATCAACAAGGCAAGAAACAGCAAATGTTGGAGAAGTTGTGGAGAAAGAGGAACCCTCTTACATTCTTGGTGGGAGTGCAAATTGGTGTAGCCACTTTGGAAAACAATGTGGAGGTTCCTCAAAAAATTAAAAATAGAGCTACCCTATGACCCAGCAATTGCACTACTGGGTATTTACCTCAAAGATACAGATGTAGTGAAAAGAAGGGCCATATGCACCCCAATCTTCATAGCAGCAATGTCCACAATAGCCAAAATGTGGAAAGAGCCAAGACACCCTTCAATAGGTGAATGGACAGAGAAGATGTGGTCCATATACACAATGGAATATTACTCAGCCATCAGAAAGGATGAATACCCGACCTTTGCATCAACTGGAATGGGACTGGAGGAGATTATGCTAAGTGAAATAAAGAAGTCAAACAGAAAAAGTCAATTATCATATGGTTTCACTTATTTGTGGAACATAAGGAATGGCATGGACGACATTAGCAGAAGGAAAAAATGAAGGGGGAGAAATTGGAGTGGGAGATGAACCATGAGAGACTATGGACTCCAGGAAACAAACGGAGAGTTTTAGAAGGGAGGGGGGTGGAATGATGGGTTAGCCTGGTGATGGGTATTAAGGCAGGCATGGATTGCATGGAGCACTGGGTGTTATATGCAAACAATGAATCATGGAACACTACATCAAAAACTAATGATGTATTGTATAGTGACTAACATAACACAATAAAAGAAAAGAAAAGAAAACATATCAAAAAAAAAAAAAAAGAAAGAAAGAAAGAGAGAGAGAGAGGAATAATACCTGGCCCCCCTGGATAAGAGCAGAATTAATTTAGCCAAATTAAATAAGGCAGTGGTTTTTTTTTTTTAAAGATTTTATTTATTCATTTGACAGAGAGAGATCACAAGTAGACGGAGAGGAAGGCAGAGAGAGAGAGAGAGAGAGAGAGAGGGAAGCAGGCTTCTTGCTGAGCAGAGAGCCCGATGTGGGACTCGATCCCAGGACCCTGAGATCATGACCCGAGCCGAAGGCAGCGGCTTAGCCCACTGAGCCACCCAGGCGCCCCCAAGGCAGTGGATTTTTAAAATAAGACTCACCATGGAGGGTGACTCTCTCTAGTTTTTATGATTTCAAATCAGACATTAGCAAGAGAAAATAAAATGTAAAAAGTGGTATTAAATACACAGGTGGAAAAATTTTATATACTTATACATATCATACTACTTTTCTCTTTTTAAAGTTATATATAACTTCTTGGGGTGCCTGGGTGGCTCAATGGGTTGAGTCTCTGCCTTCAGCTCAGGTCATGATCTCAGGGTCCTGGGATGGAGCCCCACATTGGGCTCTTGGCTCAGTGGGGAGCCTGCTTCTCCTTCTCTCTCTCTGCCTGCCTCTTTGCTTACTTGTGATCTCTCTGTCAAATAAATAAATAAAATCTTAAAAATAAATAAATAAATAGTTATATAGAACTTCTAAGGTCTATTACAATAATAATAACTAATGTGTATTTCACAGTCTCTGTAAGTCCAGCATCCTGCTAGGTGCTCATAGAGATTTTATTTCATTTAATATTCTCATTATCATTTTATCCTTCAAAAGTCTGTCTAAAGTTGTTCCTGAAAAAAATATTAATAGGAAAGGATACATTTTAGAGAAAGGTAATGTAAGTTATAATTTTCAATATGGTTATTTTAATATCATACTTATCACTCATGGTAAATTTTCCCATTTCTTTTCTTTTTCCTGTTTGCCAAGTTATCCTCAGAAAGAACACTTAGACTGAAAATAGTTTATGGGAAAAATATCAGCCTAATGATGAAACATTAAAAAAAGTTTTATATAATTATTATGTTTATCTTGTTAACATTTTTGGAAAATAAATTCCCTGAAAGTGAGAACATTTATTTTACTTTATTTTCTTAGTAATCCCTAAAATACCATGCTGAGCACCAAAAAATTTTCCTGATAGTAATACAAACCCAAAAGTAACTAAATCACATTTTAATATGTAATTCTAAACCAATGGGGGAAAAAAGGGACTTCTTCATAAATCTTACATAAAATGTGTTCAGATAGCAAAATGTATGAAGATATGATGCCTTATGAATGTCCATCAGTTATTAAACAAAGCTGTAGGTATTTATTTTAAAAAGATCATATAGTACACAAATCAATATGAATTAGATTCCATTACTAATTGGAATGCTTTATGGATGATATTTATTTACAGTTATGATTGGATTCAAACATTCACTCATTAAATCAGATAATCTATCATTCCTCTGGCGGCTTATCAAATCATATTAATCTGTTAATAAGTATCAGGCACTTGTAAATGTTAAAATATCATCTAGATGAATGTTTCTAAAAGTAATAAAGACAGCAATAAGAGGAGCTGCCTAAGGCTGTCAGAAGACAGAAAAGGAGAAGAGAAAGCAGTGATGGAAGAAAACTTCACATCTGCTAACAAATTACCCTTGTAACAATTTTTATGGTTTCTAGAAATGATATTTGTTATATCATTTCTTATGGTTTTTCCATAATGGCTTTCAGTTAAAATAATAAATAAGAATATATATTTTTAAATATTATTAATTAATTTGGCTTTAACTTGAGTTTTTAGAAGAATTGTAGAAAAAAGCAATTAACTTTTCCTCTGTGAGGATTAATGTCTTGTTGGACAAGGAGAAACTGAAAATCTGCATCGTGATTTTCTAGGCTGCATTTAATAGCAAGTTCCTTGAATGTCACAGGCTGAGTGACCACTAGAGGGCATTCAAAACATGTACTCTGGTGATAAGCTTTCCGTTTTCTATCATCAAAATGGTTAAGTTATAACCCTAAGAAAACAAGAAAAAGCATTTCTTACTCACTGAAATTGATTCTAAATGTGACTCACTATCAAACCACTAAAGTTTACTTGGAAGAAACATAGGAGGTAAATACTTTTGTGAGGTAAATAAGAATAAAATCCTCATTTTTAAAAAAGTTTGATTTGGAGCCTTTATACAAATAGGGAACTCTAACTAGGTAAATTTCCACAGGCGTGATGCCAATAGTGACATAATGAGATGAGCTCATGTGATGAATGATCATATGATTTAAAATCAGAATGATAAGGATAGTTACCACTTACCTGTGCCCCATACTGTCCTACGCACTTGATATATAAATTACTTCATTTAATTTGCACACACACACACATAAAAGGTTCTATACTGGCTCAATATTGTCAGGCGGATTCTTTAGAGGAAGAAGGAACTGAAGGCCTTGAAAATAATCATGCGTCAGGGTCTCTCATTGTGTTTTTATGGAAAGTTGACTTCACAATTTCATGTGAGCTATGATAAAACACCACTATTTAATAGAAGACTTAATTCTATCTGAAGTGTTTTTTTTAAATCTTAGATAACCTTTAGTCAAATAGCGACATATACAGTAGTTAAATTTATCTTCTCTTTGACTTTCTTTACCTAATTTATTATTTTTCTAATTTGTTTATAGAAGCTAAGTAAAACTTTAAATTTTCAAATTAAATATTCCAGAACTGATTAGGGTTAGACTTGAACTCAATGGGGAATGTTTATTTTAATTTCCAAAGCATAATTTTATTTCAAGTAAGTCTTCTATATTAGAGATGTTAGTTCATGAAAAATTTATGATAAATATGAATCCCTATTATATTGTTCATAAAGGAATATGAACAGTGGTATCTCTCATGGTCTCTATTTGTGTTGTGAGACCTCAAGACAAAGCTGTCAGATAGAAAACAGTATTATCCCCTTTTGTTTGTGAGAAAACTAAGACACAGAGTTGAACTTACTTGTATTTCTTAAAAGTACCAAGTATCGCTATGGATTTAATGTTTATTGCCCCCCAACACACCAATTTATGTTGAATCCTGATCCCAAATGTGGTAGTATTTTAGAGGTAGGGTCTTTAAAAGGTAATTAGGCCATGAGGGTAACTCTCATGATGGGATTAGAGCTCCTTTAAGAACAGACAGGAGACAGCTTGCCTCGTCTCTCTCTCTTTCTGTCCTGTGAAGGCAAGTGAGAAGAGCCATCTACAAATAAAGGGAGGAAGGCTGTCACCGGAACCCAACCAGGCTGGCACCATCATCTCACATTTCTGGTCTTTAGAACTGTGAGAAATAAATTTCTGTTCTTTAAGTCATCCTGTCTATGGTATTTTTGTTACAGCAGTTTGAGTAGACTGAGAAAAGCATATAGTACCAAAATACTTATAAATGTTATCCTGGGTGGCCTTCGGCTCAGGTCATGGTCCCGGGGTCCTGGGATCGAGCCCCGCATCAGGATCCCTGCTCAGTGAGCCTGCTTTTCCCTCTCCCTCTGCCCTCTGCCTGCTGCTCCCCTTGCTGTGCTGTGTGTGTGTGTGTGTGTGTGTGTGTGTGTGTGTGTGAAATAAATAAATAATCTTTAAAATGTTATCCTGTCCTTTTACTTATATATTTAATAGTTAAGTGTATCCATGGGGTGCCTGGGTGGCTCAGTGGTTAAGCAAATGCCTTCAGCTCAGGTCATGATCCAGATCCAGGGATAGAGCCCCGCATCGGGCTCTCGGCTTAGTGGGGAGTCGCCTTTTACCTTCCCTTCTGCCTGCTGCTCTGCCTACTTGTGCTGTCTCTCTCAATCTCTCTGTCAAATAAATAAATAAATCTTAAAAAAATATTTACGTGTATCCTGTCCTTACATTTAATCATACAAAATATTCTTTCCTTTGGCTAGAGGTGTAGATAAATAATATCCCTGCCTTGGACTTAACTGCTGCCTGATAAATACTTAATTCAAATTCCTCACTAACACTTCCATGGTTTACATAAAGTACAAATATAAATATACCCATCTTCAGATTGTTTGTGAAATAGTAACAAATTTATATGACAATAACATACATAGCTTTTCCAAAGACATCTCAGAATTCAGAAGTAACCAAAAATGAAAATATAACCTGATTCAGAAACTCTAAACTTTAATGACTGTATAAATTAGAAAATTATTTTCTAATGGTATAAAAAACAGGGAGTTTTCAAAAACAGAGAAAGTTCGCCTAAACCATTCAATAAAAATTATATTGGACATATTCCTTCAATTTACAGAAAATAAAAACTACAAGATAGAACATTAGGAGTAAAATGATCTGATGTAGGTACAAGGACATGGAGAGGGAGAAAAACAGACACGCAGAAAATGATTATGACAAGCACAACAGTAGGGATAATTCAGATTTTTTGCTGATGTGTAATTCTATGGCATATATGGCAGATTTTTTTGGTCATTATGCATAATAAAAATTGAGTTAGAAACAAAAAACACCCTTTAATTAATTTTTATTGCAATGACAAATTGTACCATTATGTAATTTCTTGTCCTTGTAAAACAAGAAACTGTCACTGGGAGTCAACATGGAAAGTTCACTGAGCAGATCAAAGAAAGGGAACACTTCTGGAAGTAATAAATAATTATTAAAAGTGCTAAAGAGAAGAGTATCGGTGCATTAAGTAAGATGTGTATGGAAAACTGGAAATAGTCAAGAGTGGCACACAGTTGTAAACATCCACCTTCTAAAGAAAGGACAAATGAATGATTGATCAAATTACCAGATCTATTTCTCATGTATGCTTTGATCATCTACAGAGAGAGAGAGAGAGAGGGAGAGAGAGAGAGACAAAGGGGGAAAAAAAGGGGGGATTGAATTAGAATTGGCACTAACATGTGGTAGAGTAAGTTGAACTGAATTGAATTGAGCTGCTCTGAATTGAACTGCATTGAATAAAATTGAATTGGGGATTTGTACTGATTGTGAATAGCTCGCTGTGTGAGAGAGTGGCGGAGTGATTAGCCAGGAGCTTTATACTAAAGCCAAGTGTGTGAGATTGCTGCAGAGCAAGTGGAAAAATAAAATGAGGGTTTGCTTCTAACAGGAATTGGATATTAAGACAGTAAAGTATAATCATTAGAAGAGAAGAATAAAAAGCTATTCAGAGAAAAGAAAAGAAAGTTGCTACAAATAGATGCCAGAAATAAGAGAAAATGAGGACAAAAAGAAACATAGGGAAGAGAAATACTGGAATAGAAGTCTATTGAAAGACATATATTCATGATTATTTGGTTTACTATTTTCTTCTACTATATTCTTGGATATTACCAAATTTAGGTCCAAATTGAGCTCTTGTTTCTTCTTCTAAGAGTTGACTACAATGTGCCAATCCTTACCCCCCAAATCAGATGAGCACTAAAGAAAGAATTATCCATTGATGGCTCTTGAGCAATGACAGAGAATCTTTGAATAAGTGAATTGAGGTTGACAATGTCCTATGTCAGTTCTTCATAGCTGTACATCCATTATCTTTCCAAACACAGCAGAGTGAGAATGGTAGTCAGTGCCATTTAACTGTTTCATGGGTGTCAACCAAGAGCAAAGCAGAGATAGTCCTATAGGTCTATTTTGAATAAGAATTGTTAAATGGAGGCTTCGTTCTAAAACCATCAAATATAACAAACTATATTCTTCAAGTAAGACTTACTAGTTCACGCATAACTCTTAGAAATGGGTAATGATCTGTTCTTGCTTTTAAAAAATACTGTATTTTGTGACAATCAGCTCTGTCTGCCTCTTGGTCCTGGGTAACTTGCAAACATGAAACTCTTGAGTTGAGGTCTTCTGCAACTCTACTGCAGTTGGCTGCACCAGCCTGAAGGAGTTCATGACATGCATTTTGTCCCAAGTCTGCTTGCATGGACTTCAGATTTGTGGCTTGAAACCACCAATGACCTTAGAAGTCAACGAAGGCCCCAAACAGAAGTTCCCTGTAAAGCCAGTACCCAATCCTTAAATATTTATCAGCACACCCACTTCCAAATGAGCTTGAGGGCAAAGAAAACCTGCAAAAGAAGAGATATTCACAAAACGAATGTGTCTGTGCCTCCATCTTTTACTCTCTTTCTTTACCAGAGTGTGTTGGCAAAGGACGTTGTTAATGGCATTAGAGAGATACAGATTTAAGTGCCAACTCCTCATTTAATAGCTATGTGACCTTTGCCACATTACTTTCTCTAAGCCACTGCATCCATACTTACTCATTCTTAATGGACTGTAGAGAGATATATAGGAAATAATATATGTAAAATGTTGAACTCCATCCTTGGCATATAGTAATTAATAGTGCCTAGCAGTAGGTACACTCATTAACTACTTCCTTAGCTTTGCTCACTATCTACTAAATTCTTTGTTTCTCTCCCTCAAACTCCATCATAGTATCTATCAGACCTTGGTTGGATGCTAGATGCTATTAGCTTTAGACCTCAACTAGATGAACTTCTTCCAGCTAGATCATGAACTCTTCCTGGTAGATTATCCACCACTCATTTGATGTATCTGCCACCTCCATGCATTTTGATCAGATCCTGTCTATATATCTTAGTCTATAAAATGAGCACAGTGTAGGGGCTAACCTGTGTGGCTCAGCCAGCTAAGTGCTGGCCTTCAGCTCAGGTCATGATCCCAAGGTCCTGGGATTGAGCCCTGCCTAAGGAACCCAGCCCAGTGGGGAGCCTGCTTCTCGCTCACCCTCTGCCACTCCCCCTGCCTATGCTCTTTGGTGCATGTGCCCTCTCTCTGTCAAATAAATAAATAAAAACTTTTAAAAAATAAAATGAGCACAGTTTAAATGTGGCATATTTATAATAATTTTCACTTACAAATCATGTATTAAAAACATGCATGTATTATAATTACATTGATGTGAAATGTCACAAAGATAATTAACATTTAAAAATACTTTTGTTGAAATACACATGCTTGTTTATTTATTAGTCATTCTGTTTAGCAGGAGCTTATTTCAGGTATTTAAAAGAATATTTAGATTCTTTAAGCAATTTTTAATAGTATTTTTACTTTTTTAAAGACTAAAATGTACTTATGATTAAAACATGAACATAAGTCACCTATTTTTAAGGTAAGACAATTGAGAAAATGAACATTTTTTTAATGGCAAATCATTTGACAAAGAGGAAAGTTCCATGAGCTGCAAGTCAAATCCTTCTTTGTCACAACTCAAGAGTGATATCAACTTATTTTCAAACTAGGAGATTTATTATCTCTAAGTTGAGAAGTAGGAGTTACAATGATTTCTTCCATTTCTTTGCTCTAGCATTTTCTAAATCTCATTATCTTTTATATTTCTCCCCACCAAAAAAAAAAAAAAACTTTCTATTGTCAACCTACTAGCAAAAACTAATATTAATGTAGCCTAAGTATACTGTAAATACTATGGTGCCTAAAACAGGAAAAACAGTAATATATCAGAAAGATACACATCCCCATATAATATATTTTTAATTGAAGAATTCTAAGAGATGGCAGCAAACATATTTTGATTCACTTTTAAATAGATATAAACAATCTTTTATGGGAACCCCACTACACCCATTTGTTTATGAATTGTCTCTGGCCACTTCTGCCCTGCAGTGGCAGAGTTGAGTAGTTGTAAGAGAGACCATATGGCCTGCAAAGCCTAAAATACTAGACTATCTGGTCTTTTACAGACAAAGTCTGGGGACTCCTACTCTTTCCTATTGTGAAATGAAATGCACCACCAGCAGGTTTTATCCCAATGGGTAATGAGGTTATTTTAAGATAAAAGTACAAATATTTTCTGCAGAAAAGGGCCATATTGAAGACTAGGGTCACCACGCTATTTGACAAGATATATACACAATAGATGTGAAGCTTTAACCTTGGTATTGTTCTGTTTTCTGCCCTTTCCCAAGTAAATACTCCAACTGCAAATTCAGTCAACAACTTAGACTTCTTCAAGTACTTTGTAGATTTCTTCTCCCCAGTGCTTTGTTATCATTTAATGGGTTAAGAGCCTTCGAGATTTCTCAGTTTAAAATAATAAATTATCCATTCATCTCTGCTAATTTTTCTTTTATCTGGTATTGCCCCTTGCTTTCTACTTCAAGGGAGATAGGTCAAAGTTAATTTATTAAAGATAAATCTAATCCATGGGGTGCCTGGGTGGCTCAGTGGGTTAAAGCCTCTGCCTTCCGCTCAGGTCATGATCTCAGAGTCCTGGGATGGAGCCCCGCATCGGGCTCTCTGCTCAGCAGGGAGCCTGCTTCCCCCTCTCACTCTGCCTGCCTCTCTGCCTACTTGTGATCTCTGTCTGTCAAATAAATATTAAAAAAAAATAAATAAATCTAATCAGAGACTGTTCAAAAACAAAAGATTTAAACCTTGCTTGGGTTCGAATTCTGTTACTAACAGTAAAGCATAAAGTGGTGCATATGTGTTTCTGTGATACGGTGCCTCTGTACAGTTTTGTGGGGGGAGGATGCGGTAGACATGGTTTGATGAGGGAAGTGGGGAAAGACCAAAGGGGAAACCTCCCTAGTGCATAGTAATCCCTGAGAAAGGTGAACATTGTTATTTCAGAGAAGCCAGAGTAGTGTTTTCCCTATAAGGAAAAAAATAGCCCATAATGAGGTAAAATATTTTCATGATACTTTTATTGCTATCATTTGCAAAAGGAAAATGATCTTGTAAGGAACACAGAATGCATTAAGAACGGTGTAGTGAGACTTGACAATACTATTTTTTTAATCTTCAAAAATATAAATTGCCTTAAATTGATCAAAGCATATTATGGTTTTGGTGTATATACCATTTTGTTAATATTTTCTGTCCTGGTCTTTAATTTTCTCAATTCTTGTTTTCTTTCCTTTTTTTTTTTTTTTAAGATTTTATTTATTTGACAGAGAGAGAGAGAGAGATCACAAATAGGCAGAGAGAGGCAGACAGAGAGAGAGGGGGAAGAAGGTTCCCTGCTGAGCAGAGAGCCGGGATGCTCAGCTTGATGTCAGGGCCCTGAGTGGAAGGCAGAGGCTTAACCCACAGAGCCACCCAGGTGCCCCTCAATTCTTGTTTCCTCAGCTTCAGTATTGGTCCATGGAAAACCTAAACCTAAGTCTTATGGTGCATTACCCATTTAGTGCATTTATCTTGAAAGTCCTTCAAGTTCACTGATTTATACATACTCAGGGTTGTTTTTTTTTTTAATCATTTTTACCCAATTATTCATGAGCTAATTTTTTATCCCTATGGTCTAATAGATCATCCTAAGGACTGATTTATTTTCCTCCAAAACAAAAACGAAAATAAGAAGTGTTTCCTTCCACCACTATTACTACTGTATTTAAAACACCCTCTAATGCCAGAACTGCTGCAATGCCAGCAATTTAAGTGTATTTAACACTAGGAGCACTAGGAGTGTAGTATTTCTGGTAATCTAAAAGAAACTGGGCTACAGAATGAGTTTGTGTTGAGTTATACAATTCTTTTACAGTTAAATCAAGTTAGAACACGTACAACAGAAAGGATGACGCTGCCTGCAAACCTATATAGTGAATCAGCCTTGGGAAGCACAGGAAAAATCGTTCACATAGCAGCAAAGCATATTTTCTGGTCTGAGGTAATTATTCTTTGAGGGAGGAAACATGTCAGCATATTACATAGTGTCATAGGATTTGTTGAGTTCCACCTAGAGTGATCGCCTAAGTTTTTCTTGTGTCATTGCTTAGAAGCTTTATTTCAGTTCTTTGAAATCCTCCCTGCAGCCAAAAATTATGGCAACTCTTGTTTCATCTGAAGTCATACCAAAAGAAATATTATGTTAATAATTCTGGCCATAAACACTTAGGCGATATTTGATTAGAATAGAAATTCAGTATGCTTCTCAGACTCTACAAGAAGTATCATACTTAAAGGCAACAAGACTTCGTCTGTGATTCTAAGAGAGAACAGATGATTTTATGCGATGTATTAAAATTGTTCCAATAGAAAAAAATGTATTATTCATTCTGATATGGAACTGTGTTATCTGGGGAAAACAGGCTGACGTTCTTCCAGGATGCCCACTTCCTTGGTGAATTTTCAGTGTCCATGGCTCAACTCTCAACCTCAGAAGTCTCTACAGTTTGACTTTCATTTATGAGTTTCCTTTAATGATTAATAATGAGGGCCTACTACGTACCAGGAATCATTTTAGTTACTAGGCAAAGAGCAGTAAAGGAAAAAGCCCTAAGTCCTTCAACTCATGGAGCTTACTTGTACTCTGTTGGTGAAATTCACATTTTCTATCAGGGATCACTCTTCTAAGCACTTTGTTGAATTCATTTATTTATCACTATGACTTATGGAAAAGATATTACTCTTTATTTTAAAAAATTAAGTACAGAGATACTAGGTAATCTGTTCAAGCTCAAACTAGAAAATGACTGGGATAAGGACTCCAGAAGTCAGTTCCATGGTCTGTCCTTTAGGACACTGTACTATGTTGTTGATTTTGGCAGCATATTAATAATACAAGAATGGTTTCAACTGTCATCGACAGAAATCTATTAGCCGAGGTCATATTAACTTACTAAGGCTGTGACAAATATATTAGTTCATAATCCTATGCAAAAATTCAATACTGTAATATGTAAATTCTTTAATTCTGGAATATGTCTATTCCTTGAATTACTCATGTATCCCCCAAGTAGCTTCATGAGTCACTGCTCAATATATCAATGAGGAGCCTGTCGGGTCAGTAAACAGAAATGACCAGGTACTGTAACAGAGTTTAATATGAAGAATTGTTAACTAGGAATAGACTTGTTCACCAGGTTATTAAAGAAGTAAAAAGAGAATACGAACGTGTCAGAGAGGGAACAACTTCAGGAGGGAGCTGAACTAGGATGCAGAATCCAAGGACAAGAACTTAGAAGTTCTAAAACTCAAAGATTTAGAGGAGGGTTCCTATGAAGCTGAAAATCAAGTTTCTAGGAAGTGGGTGTTACTGTGCAAACGTCAGGGTCTTTGAACTCATGGGCCTGGGCTCCAGAAGAGGGAGGCAGCTGACTGATGCTGATATCCTCATATAGCATATCCTCATATAGCACTCTTAAACTAAGAACTAGTATTTCCAATCAACGTAGTTTAAAGTTGCAGGGGAAGGAAACAAGATTTCTACAAAAGAATAGATAGCTTTAATAGTGAGAGGAGCCTCACCCACTTCCACCTCCTGATTTCCAGACCAATGCATTCCCATGTATTCTGGCTTATGGGAAAGACATCTCCATATATTGGTTGCTGATGCAGAACACACATTGCATCCCGTAAGACAGAACCAAATTCTTTCAGGATGTTGTCTTGTAAATGACACTGTAACTGATCCTTGTATTCAAGAATCCATATCTAGAATTGTGTTTATTCCAGTGAGGACAAATCTTTGCTCCTTCCTTGGTGAAGGAATCCACTATTAATAACTTGTTCCCAGTCCTAGCTAGTCCCCACAGTAAATGGCAACATATCAGTAGGTCGACATTGGTCTCTGCTGATGGTAGGTATGGCTTTTAGCAGTAGTAGTATCCAGACCCTGCTTGGTGAGAGGAAGTTCATGTAATTGAAATCATGCATAGCCATCAACTTTGCAATAGTGGCCACTTTGTATTTGGGATTACTGAGCAATTATTCAGTGGCTGGGGAAAGAGGCTAACTGACATGTCATATTATCCACTTGGTTTCTAAGAACTTCTTTTTAGTGGTTCCGTTAACATGACACACAGTTATTCTCCCATTCTGTGCCCATTCTGGGAGGTCTGACCACAGACATGTCTTCACCAGATGCTCTTATAACCAATCTTCAAACGTGTTTGGTTTTTTTTTTTTTTTAATGTCTTGTTTACTCATCCAAATTGATAGCAACAGCTCAAGAATGAATGTGTATTTGATTCCAGGCTACCCCAGTGGGGCACAGCAGTGGTATCACCATCTACTTCTGCTCAGCAACACTCTATAACATAGAACTCTTTGAAAACCAGGACTTTTATCCCTGTCAGCTAACCATCACAAAGAACTGTATTTCAGTCTGATAGATACCGGTGGATCAATAAAACAGTAATTTTCATGATAGAAAATACACATAGAATAAAATTGGTATCCAAACACCAATGTAATTCTTCTCTAGAACCTCCAAAAGAAATGCAACTCTGTCAACCCCTTGATTTGAGCTAGAAGATTCACTTCAGATTACTGAATATCTGAACGATAAGATATACAAACCTGTGCCATTTTAAGAAGCTAAACTTAGGGCAAATTGTTACAGAGGCAAGAGAAAGCTAACATGGCAGTTTTTCCACTAACGTCCTCTTCCTTTTTCAGGTTACACTCCAGAACCCCACACTGAATTTTTATGTCATGTCTACTTGATATCCTCCAGAGACTGAAAACTTCTCAGTCTTGGCGTATTTTAGGATTTTGACACTTTCGAGGAGTACTGTTCAATTAAGTTGTAGAGTTTCCCTCAATTTGTAAAATATTTTCTCATAAATAGACTGAGCTATCCACTTGGGGAATAAATACCAAAAAACTTAAGTCCTTCACATCATATGAGGGTACAGATAATATCAACATGACATATTGCTAGTAATGTTCACTTTGGTCACTCAGTTAAGGTGGTGTTCGCAGGTTTCTTCACTGTAAATTTACTTTTACTCTCTTTCCATATTTTCCACAGGAATCATTTGTGGACATACATTAAAACAATTAGAGTTTTTAATAAATATTTTAATAAATATTTTTCCTTCAAGTTCACCTACTAATTTTAGCATTGATGAGAAGATTTTGCTTGCAGCAATTATTACCATGGTATTCTAATGGTGATTTTCTATCTTCCTCATTTCTTCTACATGTATTTATTTGGAAATCTTCTGTGAGGAAAATTGTCCATTCTCCCCCCATTTTAAAGGAAATTATTCAACCATTTATTTATATTAGTATAGACTCCTGGATTTTCACTGTATTGCAATAAATACTATCACTATTTACTTTGTTGTTAAAATCACTACAGCTTTGATTATTGGAGCTTGTTCAGAATAATTCTTTCTCCTTTTGACATGAGTCTCATGCCCCCGACTTTTTTAAAAAACTTTTTTAAAAATCATTTTTAAAAGGACTTTATTTATTTATTTTCGGGGGAGGGGGCACCAGTAGGGGGAGGGCAGAAGGAGAAGCAGACTCCCTGATGAGCAGGGAGCCCAATGAGGGACTTGATCCCAGAACCCTGGGATCATGACATGAGCCGAAGGTAGACTGAGCCACCCAACAGCCTATTTTTCCAAACTTTATTTACTTTCAATAAAACTACAGTATACTCAAGTTTTACAGTTTATTTTTCCTGCCCAAATCCAAGAATCAGCTATTTCTTCAAAGGCCCCTGGCTACTCTTATTGAATAACTGGCATTTAGAAACTAAGGTATGGCCCTGTATATATTCATATAACAACTGGATTTTATTTTATTTTAAAATAAAACATTTATATTTATCTTTACAAGTATTTATTGTGAAAAGTAAGAAAAATAGAGAACATTACAGATAATAATAAAAATTATGATACATCCCATCATCCTATGATAATCACTATTAATTTCTTTTTTTTTTAAGATTTTATTTATTTATTTGATAGACAGAGATCACAAGTAAGCAGAGAGGCAGGCAGAGAGAGGGGAGGAAGCAGGCTCCGTGCCCAGCAGACTGCCTGATGTGGGGCTCGATCCCAGAACCCTGGGATCATGACCTGAGCCTAAGGGAGAGGCTTTAACCCACTGAGACACTCAGGTGCCCCATCACTATTAATTTCTTCATGCACTTTCCTGTTTGTATATATGCACATGCAATGACCCAAATTAAAGAATAATACAAGCATATACTCTTAATTTAGATGAAAAGGAAATTAAGAGATATGGAATGAATAAAACTTATTATACTCTATCTCTTCAACATCAAAACAGAATAATTTTGCAACAAAAGCAAACAAAAACAAAAGGGTAACAATAGGAAAAAAGAAACAGATATTATATGATATTAGTGATATACAAATGCATAATTAAATGTTAAGCACAATTTGGTTTATGTGTTCCATAACTGGTGGAACAATGTCTGAATCAAGTAGACTCTATATTGTCTAGGTCAAGAACAACTTTTTTTTCTTCACCTATTTATACATTATTTATTGTCAATATTTTATACTTTATACAAAATACAGTATTTTGTTTTTCCAAAATAATTTATTGGGGTACACTAAAACAAACAATAACCATCCCTACCCAAATAAATTTGAATATAATTTCCCATATAAATCTGAAAATGAACAAAACAAAAACAACTTTCACTTTTAATTGAATCATATGAAGCCATGCTATCTCAATGATTTCTAAGTGTATCTCGGCAGTATCACTTCAGTTTCTGGGGAAAAAAATCATCATGAAAGATTAATATTATATAGGTAAATATAGAAAAATAATCAACCTAAGTATGTTAATTTTCTACTTCTGCACAGCAAATTTCAAGCCTAGCAAATTAAAACAGCACGCATGCACTACCTCTCAGTTCCTATAGGTCAGGAGTTCTGACATTCTTAGCTGTGTCCCCACCAAGGTAACCAAAGTGTCTGCCAGGGCTCAGTTCTCATCTGAAAGTAAGTAAGAATTTACTTGCAATAGGCCCACATCCAAATTCACTCTGGTTGTTAATAAAATTCATTTTCTTGAAACAGAGAGCTTCTTTCTGAGTCTTGGTTGGAGGTCTCCCAGATCATACAGACACCATAGTTTCTGGCCACAAGACCCTCTTCATGGACCACCTCACAACATGGAGACTTGCTTCTTCCAAGTCAACATGGGATAAATATAGCAAGTCAGCTAGCAAGACTCAGTCTTATAGAATGTACTATAATCATGAGAGAAATACTGAATTACCTTTCACATTTTCTTGGTTTGGAAGCAAGTTAAAAGTCCTTCCAGCACTTAATGGAAGTTATACAAGTGTGCGAACACCAAGAGGTGGGGGATCAGAGAGGGGTACGTCCAAATCTGTTTTCCATAGTCTGATACTTTGTCCCCTATGATTCATGTCCCTCCCACATGCAAAATGCATTTACTTCACACAAAAGGTTCCCAAGAGAGTTGTGTTATTAGGACATCAGCTCAGAAAATATAGCATCAGCAATGCCTAAAATCTCATCATATAACTAAGATCCAAGGGCTGATAATTATCTTGCTGTAATCCTTTAAGTAACTCCTAGGACATTGTTTCATCTGTCCATGGATTTGTGTAACTAAAGACACAAGTTATCTGCCACTACAAACCCAATATACAATAGGGGGAGAGGCAGAGGCTGACAGCTGAAGAATCATCCTTCAAAAAATGAAATGGAGGGTGAAAAGAAGTTACTGATCCATAGCAGTTATGAAATCTAGCCAAGCAAATGTTGGGAGTTCCTTGATTAGATTTAAGGCCTGGGAATAACTTCAGTAAAAAGGAAACTCTCTTTCTCTTCATGATTTATTTTGTGTATAATGGAATTTGATTGTACTTTCTGGGCTCTTGATTCTGAATTCTAGGCTCTTGGTTCCACCCTCTGAGTAATCTTTACTTTTTCCAGCTCTGGTTCCTTTTTTGTTGTTTGTTTGAATTCTTCAAGCAATTAATTACCATCCTCCCATGTTTTATTATAGGGAGCAAAAAAAAAAAAAATACAGATGGCACCTTCAACATTTTTCTTGGAAATCTCTTTAAACATAATACCAAGTTCACCACTTTTGCCCATCTTAGTTTATCTCTCCCCTTTTCTTTGTCCTGGAATAATTCAAAGTAGTCATTACACTACTTTGCTTGTCAAATATTAATGTATACATCTCTTATTGATACAGATACTCTAAAAATAACCACATTCCATTATCACAGACTATAAAATTTCTATCCTTCTTTCTTCCCATCTGAAAATTATGTAAAGAATGTTCCTGAGTGGTTAGGAAAGCCCAAGTACCAAGATCTCTACTATTAACACTTATCTCAGGTCTGAACTTGTAAAAAAAAATTCTCTGTGTAGAACAACATGTCCACTCAGTGACTTCTTGCTGCCTGTAGCAAAATACAAAGATTCTCATTTAAAACTGGTCACAAATGACTGAAAAATATTCATTACAAAGATGGCTTTAAGAAAAACAGTGCTTTCTATTAAACTTTCCAAACATGTGTTGTTTATTCTGTGGTGTGTGTGTGTGTGTGTGTGTGTGTGTGTGTGTCTGTGTATATATGTTGCACATACTTGCATTCAACAGGGAGCAGACACAATGAGTCAGTGCTCAGACCTTCATGAAGACTGAGGACCTCCATAATCTTGGGCCTTTTGGCAAGTCAGAGTCCAGGATTTGGCAAATATTCTCCAAAAACTTTTTATAGTTTTTTGGTCAGCGAAAGGCACAGAATTCCCTCCACAGTAAGGAAGAGGTGATGCCTGAGGACACTGAGCTTTGCATATAACACGTAGTCCCTGTAA
Source organism: Lutra lutra (assembly GCF_902655055.1). Lineage (NCBI taxonomy): Eukaryota > Metazoa > Chordata > Mammalia > Carnivora > Mustelidae > Lutra > Lutra lutra. The sequence goes on from NC_062280.1 coordinate 173,661,202, forward strand.
GCCCGTTTGCAATTCTGTCTTCTTGTAGATATATGGCATTTCTCCCTCCCGTCTCAATTTTGCACAACTGTTCTGGGAGTTCATCAAATCTGTGACCGTATACTGCTCTAGGTTACACATGAGTCTTCCTCTATCCCAACCTAAAACCATTTGGGGAGTGTCTTTGTACCACAGTCTGGACTTATGTTTCAACCTAAGTATTATAGACTAGATAGTACATGAAAGTGAATAAGCTAATTTCTTCAGATTTCTAGTTGTACTCCATTACAATTGAGGGGATACCAACATGCTTTATAATCAGGGAATGCTTGTCAAGTTTAGCAGGGATTCAAAATATATTCAGTTGCCCTCATCCTTTGCAAATACCACACTCCAATCCAACCCCCATACCTACAAATAAACCCACAGAACCTCAAAAAAAAAAAAATTCTGATCCTTTCTCATCTATACTGAATGAAGTCAAATCTTCATTGCTTTCCAAAATGTGTAAGTATCATTTGTGTTGAATACAATAGCACTACTCTCATACTTCAGTATCTTTGTTATATATAAAATGAGAATAAAAATAGTAATAACTACTTCAAAAGACTGAATGTGTTCTCAATGAAATTATGTAATGAAAAATGCTTGACATAATTGAGGCTAAATAAGTTTTGGCAATTATTACTACTATCTGGGTCTTCAGTGAGTCCTCAATGCTTACCATTTCCTCCAGGCCAGTCTCGCTGCATTCCTGCTTAAAACAGTGAGTTAATCTAGCAGTAGTACACTATTCATTTGAGAACACAGAGAATAGGAAAACACATTTAAGACAAATAACCCCTAAATCTAAACACAGGAATTTTAGTCTGGCTTATTCTTATACACACTCTACGCAGTGTCAAACACAGAGTTATTTTTACTCCCCATCACAGCACCAGGGCAACATCTGGCTCTGAGTAGGACAGTTTGTGTCTGTGACACTGACATTTCTGGCATATTATAATTAATTTCAGCTACGAATGAACTAAATATTATTTAAAACAATATGCCGTGACTTGGGGATCATCAAAAGTAAAATGAGTTAAATATGGAATCAATTCCACAAAGTTAAAAATAAAAAGGATATTATTTTTACATGGCAGTGGTTTATATTTATACGGCACAATTCAGAAGCAGAAAATATGTTTTAACAGAAGGAAATGGTGCCCTCTAGTGCTTTGATTAAAGATGAACAATTAGATAACTCATTTCTCATTTGAATTTATATATATACACACACATATATATATTAGGTTTTCAACTCTCTCTCTATATATACACTATATATATATACACACATATTAGGTTCTTGACGGAAAATAATATTATATGGAATATAAATCAAAATAAAGTAAGCAGGGGTATTAGTGTAAGATGTTAGGAAAATACATGGTGGTTCTGATTCAATTTTTTTGACATTAAGCACAGAAAGGACTGGATGAAACATTAGATTCGGTTATGCTGATTTACTCTTCTGTTACCTAATAAAACACAGCTCCTCTGCCGCTAAGGTCTGCCCCAAGCTTGGTATTGCTACATGTTTATGAATATTACAAATGTCAATGTAAAAAATTACACAGACACATTTTTATCATGAAAATGTTGACTGCACACTACTACATTTCCCTTAAATGGATTGCTTCCATAAAGTGATAATGTCAGCCTTATTAGATCAAAACTTAATGTAAATTGCTTTTTTAAAAAAAATGTATGGAAAAATGTTCCACTAAACATGGTCAGAATTTCTATACCTCATTTTTATTAGAAATGAAGATTAAGATACTGTATTGTCAATTTTCCCCCTAATTTGAATATATTTTTCCATAGTTTACTCAAGAGAGATTTATTTACACAAGAGAGTTACTGTGAAACTGTCTCCTCCATTTTCCTCTCAGCAGTGGGTCTAAGGTGCCTGCATACATTAGAAGATAAGCCATAAAACACAGATTATTTGCCATGTGATTTTTTTAGCCCTACATGATCCTCTGCTATGGGCTGATGTGTGTCCCTGAAAATTCATAAGTTGAACTCTTATTCCCTGGGTACCTCAGAATGTGACTGTATTTGGAGAGAACACCTTCAAAGAAGTACTTAAAGATAAATGAGATCTTTGGGGTGAGCCCATTTCAATATGATGGTTGTAATTATAAGAAGATGAGATTAGGACACAGACATGCAGAGGGAAGGCCATGTGAGGTCACAGGAGGAGGCCACACACAAGCAAAAGAGAGAGGCTCCAGAAGAAACCAACTTTGCCAACACCTTGATCTCAGACTTCCCAGCCCCAGAATCTTGGGGAAAATGTAACTATTACTTAAGCCACTCAATCCTTGCTACTTTGTTATGGCAGCCCTAAGAAAATAATACATCCTGATTCCTGTTTTCTCCACTAGGTAGAAATTTGAAATTTATTTTTTTCAGAAAACATTACTTTCAAGTAATTTTTGCACTCCAGTAAAGGAAACTTAGAAATAAATGGTGATAAATAATCTAAACTTGCCCACAATCGACGCTAAAAACACATCAGCAATGCTTTTTATCAGCTGGGCTAAGGCTGTGCTTTATCTCCACCACGATAGTGGTCCTACTGTCTCCTCTTTTCTCCTCCTTTGGCCCAGGCCAGCCACATGGCCCCCTCCCTCTCAACAAATTTGTGGATCCATCCTGCAGCAGAGGACAGAGAGCACAGAAGTCTCCACCTCCAGCTATTGTAACCCGTACCGCGTACAGTTCCCTCAATAGAGCTCAGGGTGCAGAAATTATAACTCACCTCTCACTTGAACTTATATTTGTAATCATGGCTCTAGGGGAACTAGCCAAAACGAAACCAGACAAGAATGCATTCTCACACCAGTCATTTAACATTTTAAAAATAACTGTGATTAAGTTGAAAATAATTTGGAAAATCACTCAGCTTTGATTGTAAAAAGCAAAAATGTCTCCAACAGATTGAGATATCTTATCTACTTTCCAACATTAGTATTTTAAAACACATTCTGTTAGACTATATAGAAAATAAAAGGACATAATAGCCATGCATTTGTTCTTCTATTCATTTGCCATCTTTCTAAAAAAGAATTATTGAGCACCTGTTTTTGATCTTATACTGGAATACAAAGATGGGGAAGGCACTCTTGATTGACTGGTCTTAGAGAGAAGCAAAGGAAGTAGTGTCTGGTTATGTAACTCATGAAAAATGTGGTGTGTGTGTGTGTGTGTGTGTGTGTGTGTGTGTGTACATGCATGCCTATTTCCTAGGGTTGCTGTGACCATCATATAAGTTATCATGTGTAAAACTAACTTAATACAAATTAAGTGCTTAATAAACTGAGAAAGTGGCATGACCTGTATAAGTCCCAGTTTCTGCATCCATAAAATGAGACAGGAATATACGTACTCCACAGAATTGTCAGGATTGAATAAGATAATGAATGTAAAGCAAGATTTCATTCTTTTTCATGGCTGAGTGATATTCCTGTGTGTGTGTGTGTGTGTGTGTGTGTGTGTGTGTGTGTGTGTGTGTATCACATCTTCTTTATCCATTCATCTATCATTAGACATCTTAGCTGTTGTGGACATGGCTGTTATAAACATTGGGGAGCAGATGCCCCTTTGGAGTCCTACATTTGTATCTCTGGGGTAAAGTTTTAGCACTGCAATTGCTGGGTCATAGGGTAGTTCTATTTTCAACATTTGAGGAACCTCCATACTGTTCTCCAGAGTGACTGCTCCAGCTTGCACTCCCACCAACAGTATAAGAGGGTTCCCCTTTCTTCACATCCTCTCCTGTCGCTTCCTGACTGGTTAATTTTAGCCAATGAAATGCTATATTTGACAGGAAAATTTATTTCTTTTTCTTGAGGTCATCAGTTTAAATGCTCAGTTGGCAGGCTCATTATCCTTTTATGAATGACTATACAAATGCCAGAATACTCAATGACATTCTGTAGTAAGAACTGTCAAGTGTATTACTGAAAGACACAGATTATGATCACTACTAAATGTATACTTGAACTACAAAAATCTCAAGGAACTTTTCAAATAACAACTGATAAATCCATGCTAGGTCATTGGGGCACAACTATTTCAGAAGTATATTACATCAGCTGTCATTATTATAAACTTTTTCTGTATATATATATATATATATATATATATATATATGAAGATTAGGTTAAAAAAAAGTCAGAAAAATTGGAAACCAAAACACAAACTGCTAATCACAAAATTATTTTTACCTTTTTTTAAAAGTTTTTATTTATTTAGTTGACAAAGGAAGACACAGTGTGAGAGGGAACACAAGCACAGGAAGTGGGAGAGGGAGAACAGGCTTCCTGCTGAGCAGGGAGGCCAATGAGGGGCTCAATTCTAGGCCCCTGGGATCACGACCTGAGCTCAAGGCAGACGCTTAATAACTGAGCCACCCAGATGCCCCGAAATTGCTTTTACTTTAAAAGTCTCCCCAAATAAGATAAATATCCTTACAAAATGTAAAACAGATTCATTTCACATTAGCATATATGACTAGATTAAAGGGATTGCTTATTCCAAAATTAGGTATCTTCTGGCTAGTGTTGTAGTCTGCGTGTTGATAAATGAGAGTAAATGACATTTTTATTTGGCACATCTAATGGTTAAAAAAACTGGGAATATTTTTGTAATCATTATGCTTTACATTCTTCATGCAAAGCTTTTAAGGTTAACATTTACTCCACAGTTCATTACTGTAGAATTGGTAATGGGACATCCAAGAAACTACAGCTTTTATACTTCTAATTGTTAGCATCATACTTCCTCACTATTTGTTTGTATTTTGAGCAATACTCTCCATGAATGGAAAAGATGTGTGTTTTTCATAAATGTCTACATATTTAATCTGGGAACAGAGTTTTAGATGGACAGAAGGAATGTCACGGCAATTAGAGCTTCTGGCGTGCAAATACTATTGCTGTTCCTCTAACCCCTTTTATTTAACATCTGCAAGCCTTCTGAGACTGATTTTATCTTCCAGTTCCCATTAAAACACAAACAAACAAAAATAGCACTCATTATGGCTTGTCTTGACTATATCAATCCCATTTCTAGAAAAAGAGGACTCTAGAAAATGATGACTCCTGCTCCTTGGAGTTTTATTCGTCTCATAAAAGTACTAATCTGCTTCCTAACTCAAGTCATATGTCAAAAAAGTTTTTAAATGTAGTGTTTTTTTTAATCTAATGAGAATGATTTTCAAAGCACCCAAGCTTTACCATTAAAGAATTTACCAGTCTATTGAAAAAAGACATGCATACACTATCACTGTATCAAGTCAAGGAGAAGTGGGAATTAGTATGCAAATCCCACTGAAAACGGTATTCTGATTCATTACAGTGTAGAAGAAAACAAGCACTATAGAGCGCTTTAGGTCAGGAGGTGGGAAATGATGGCACAGGAACCAAATGGAGGCCTCTTGTTTTTGTAAATAGTTCAGTGAGACACTGCCCACTTCATTTCCAGATTGTCTGTGGCTGCCTCTGCACAACAGTAGAGGGGAAGGAACAGCTGCTACAGAGCTTGTGGTTTTCAAAGTCTGAAATACTTAACCTGCTGAAACTGTACAAAGAAAAAGAACTTGCTGACCTCTCTGCTCTAGAGTCCCAAGGTAATTGACCTCAGGGAAAGTTTAAACACTGTTTCTGGGACACATATTCCTAAGGCATGTTTACTTTGGGGAGAATCTCAAAGATCTCTGAAATCATGAAGGAAACTTTTTTTTTTTTTTTTTTTGGTTTCCTGGTCTTCATCTCACAGCTACATAGCTAGAAAATCTTATCAAGGAAACAAGCTGTTACATGATGAAGAATTATAGATTCAAGTGTAAATCTGCCAGTTATGAAGTGTATTCAGGTTGGTTATATAACTTCTCTAAACTTCACTTTTATTATTCAATGGAAGAAAAATATTACCTAAGTCTTAAGGTAGCTTTGAGTATTAAATAAGCAAATGCATACAAAGTATTTAGCATGGGTTCCAGCAAAGGGTAAAAACTTCCTAAATAGTAAATAATTTGCTATACTGGGGGCTAATTCCGTGGTCTCTGAAAGAGGAAGAAGAATGTTAGTTCACCGTCATTAGTAGTGTTTGTGTACTAACACAACAGACATTGTTTTTGTTTTTGTTTTTTTTAAAGATTTTATTTAGTTGTTTGACAGACAGAGATCACAAGTAGGCAGAGAGGCAGGCAGAGAGAGAGAGGAAGGGAAGCAGGCTCTCCGCTGAGCAGAGAGCCCGACGTGGGGCTCGATCCCAGGACCCTGAGACCATGACTCGAGCCGAAGGCAGAGGCTTAACCCACTGAGCCACCCAGGTGCCCCCAGACATTGTTTTTCATATGCCAGGTACCTTGCAAGGTACTACAAAATACTCTCAAGATACCTCATTGTGGGGCACCTGGTTGTTTCAGTTGGTTGGGCATCTGCCTTCATAATCCTGGGTCATGATCCCAAGGTCCTGGGATTGAGCCCCGCAGTGGGTTCCCTGCTCAGCAGGGAGTCTGCTTCTCCCTCTGGCCCTCCCTCATGCTCTCTTTCTCTCTCTGTCTCTCTCATAACAAAATAAAATAAAAAAAAAAAGAAAGAAAAAAAAGATACCTCATTAAAATTATTTATTTCTCTCTCTATTCCTCTCTCTGTGTTTGAGTTTGGAGATGACCTTGTTAGGCAAGGGCTCATTCTGATTATTTTTGTCTGATGCACTTAACAATATTAAATAAGACAAAATTTTCCCTAGTACTGACTAGAGAGATGCCTGGGTGGCTTCATTGGTTATGGTTATGACCCTGCCTTCAGCTAGGGTCATGATCCCAGCACCCCAGGATCGAGTCCCACATCGGGCTCCTTGCTCTTTCTCTCTCTCTCTCAAATAAATAAAACCTCAAAAAAAAAAATTTTTTTTTAATCCCTAGAGGGCGCGCCTGGATGGTTCAGTGGGTTAAAGCCTCTGCTTTCAGCTTGGGTCATGATCTCGGGGTCCTGGAATCGAGCCCCGTACTGGGTTCTCTGCTCAGAGGGGAGTCTGCTTCCCCCTCTCTCTCTGCCTGCTTCTCTGCCTACTTGTGATCTCCGTCTGTCAGATAAACAAATAAAATCTTTTTAAAAAATCCCTAGAGATCCATGTAGAGATTTAAAGGTTATATTCCCTTAATGACTCACCCATAAAATTAGTGTATTTGATTATTGTGGAGGAAAGTGTAATCTTGCAGGTTTCTCACTTTCCTCTCTTTGCCTGTATCAACTGACTCCTTTCTTCCCAGAGCAGAAGTTCTTCAATGAAATTATCAGGCATCTCAATCTGGTCGATTTACTTTTTTTCTTTCATCTGATCTAATTATAAATATTTCTTTAAAATCAAAATGTCCAGATTTGGAAGAGCAGCAGCAGATATTTTTGAGTGTTTAAATGGTAGTATATATCTTCTTTAAAAAAAATGAGACTAAAAAATTTCCTTCTCTTTTATGATAAACTTAATAATATTATGAAAATAAAAATACATAACAGGTCACTGGAAACCACACTATGGACACACTGGACTCCATCTAGTAATATCACTTTAGAGTTTTAATGTACCAGCTACATTAAAATTTAAACATTGTAAGTTAAGGTTTAAGTTAGAGTATATATTTCCAGCAATATTTAAAAAGTCATGGTGCAGAGAGATGAAAATGTTCTTAATAGAGATAATATATATGTCTAAGAATTTTTTTTAAGATTTTATTTATTTGACAGACAGCGATCACAAGTAGGCAGAGAGGCAAATAGAGAGAGAAAGGAGGAAGCAGGCTCCCTGCTGAGCAGGGAGCTGGATGTGGGGCTCCATCCCAGAACCCTGAGATCATGACCTGAGCCAAAGTCAGAGGCTTAACCCACTGAGCCACCCAGGTGCCCCAAGAATTTTTTTTTTAATGCTGCTTAATCATACTGGTACAACAATTACACCGGACTATTGCAGTTTCTTATAATATTGTTATAAAATTATTTTAAAAGTTGGGAAATGGTAATTCATAGTTACTTAGTATTTGTTAGTATTTGTAAAATAAGTACATTTTGTAGAAGAAGTAAATATATTAAATTATTAAAAACCATTATTCATGGCCCCCCAAAGCCTAATAACTGTATCCATGAAGCTTTCACCCAAAGGACATATAGTTCTTTTGAGTGAAGTGATGCCAAAATTTAAGTCCATGACTTCCCCACAAAAGACTACTGACGATGACTCTGCATATTGGTAGCTTTAACCAGGATCCTACATATATCTCCCATCAGAACAAACCTTGATTTAAGTCATTCATGCTGATACTTGTCTGCACATTATCTATGACGTTCTCATTACCTAGGATATTTTACTTCATTTCCAAATAATGCGAGGCACACTAGATGCACAAACGCTCTTCTTGAACTGACCTCTATACCATCAGTACTGTCATTCTCCGTCTTTTTCCTCACTTATTTTTCTTATGCTTCAAACAGACGAAACTAATTCTGCTTTCCCAAACAGCCCATGCTCCGTAGTATACGCGTGTATTTACAAACAGAACTCATCCCAGCTGTTTTGTTTGCTACTGATACTTCAAGACATGGACGTATCTCCTAGGGGAGGTTCCACCCACCACCATTTTTTCTTCATCTGCTTCTTTAAAAAAGTACAAGTTAAGGACCCCATCCAGAATTAGTATAATATGGGTTCCATATATAAATACACCCCCTCTATCGGATTCCCACCCCGTACTCTGTCCTCTGTACCTTTAGCATTCCATGAAACACTATGAAATTCTATGTTTCCCCATAATCATCACCAAACTTTTAATTTCCAGGAGGCAAATTGTCTAATTTGCTTGCTCAACCATTTAGAAGAAAAATAATGACAAAACTTAAAGAGGGGAAAATGCTACATAGGTAAATAGCAAAAAAAAAAAAAAGATACTATAAGAAACCTATCTTTAGGGACGCTTGGGAGGCTCAGTCAGTTAAGCATCTGCCTTCGGCTCAGGTCATGATCCCAGGCTCCTGGCATCGAGTCCCACATCAGGCTCCTTGCTCCGTGGGGAGCCTGCTTCTCCTTCTGTCTACTGCTCCCCCTGCTTGTGTTCTCTCTCTGACAAATAAATAAATAAATAAATCTTTAAAAAAAAAAGAGAGACCTATCTTTAATAACTTTGTTGAATTAAAATTCTCTACAATAAAATTACCTTTTTTTTTTTTTTTAAATTTGAGAAACAGAGAGAGAGAGAGAGAGAGAGCGCAGGAGCAGTGGGGAGGAGCAGAGGACGAAGGAGCAGCAGACTCCCCACTAAGCAGGTAGCCAGCCACACAGGGGCTGATGCCAGAGCCCTGATATCATGACTGAGCTGAAGGCAGACACTTAACTGACACAGGTGCACTTAAAATCACCCTTTTTAAGTATACAGTTTGGCGAGTTTTGACAAATGTGGGTATTCCTATCATCACCACCACAATCAAGATTTCAAACATTTATATCATCTCAAAAATTCCCTTATGTCTCTCCGTAGTCAATCCCTGATCCTGTCTTGACTTCAGGCAAACACTAAAATGTTGAATGTCTCTGTAGCTGGTTTTTTCTAGAATTTCACATCAAGGAGAATATATAATATATAGCCTATTGTGTTTGAAAACTTTTACTCCGTGTAATTTTTTTTTTAATATTTTATTTATTTATTTGACAGAGAGAGACACAGATAAGAGAAGGAACAGAGGTAGGGGGAGTGGGAGAAGCAGGCTCTCTGCAGAGCAGGGAGCCCGATGCAGGGCTCAATCCCAGGACCCTGGGATCATGACCTGAGCCCAAGGCAGACACTCAATGACTGAGCCACCCAGGTGCCCCACATAGTGTAACGTTCTTGAGGTTCACTCATTTTGTTGGATTAGTAATTTGTTTCTCTTAACTGCTGACTAGTATTCCATTGTATGTATATCAAAACTTGTCTGTCCGCTCACCAGGTAATGGATATTTAGGTTGTTTCCATTATTTGGCAGTTATAAATAATGATGCTATAAACAGAGTACACCAGTATTTGTGCAGACATGTGTTTTAATTTCACCTGAGTGGACACATAGGAGAGGAATTACTGCTTCTGTGATAAGTATAATTTCGCTTTTTAAGAAACTCTCAAAAAAAATTTTTCCCCCAAAGTGGCTGCACTGTTTTACATTCCTAGTAACAATACATAAGAGTTCTAGTTCCTATTTATCAATGTCAATACTTAGTATTGTGGCCACATAGATTTCATGGTTTTAATTTCCATTTTCCTGAAGATTAATGATGTCTGACCTCTTTTAATGCGCTTATTGATTATTCATACATCTCCCTTTGTGAAGTGTACCTCTGCTGTTTTAAAATTAGACTGTCTTACTATTCATTGGCGATGGTCCTTTATATATTGTGGAAACATGTTCCTTTTCAGATATATGTTTTGCTGATATTTTATCCTGTGGCTTCTTTGTCATTTCATTAATAATGACTTTAGAAGGACAAAGGATCTTAATTTTGATGAATTGCAACTTATTTTTTTTAAAGATTTTATTTATTTATTTGACAGAGAGAGATCACAAGTAGACAGAGAGGCAGGCAGAGAGGGTGGGGGGGAAGCAGGCTCCCTGCGGAGCAGAAAACCCGATGTGGGACTCGATCCCAGGACCCTGAGATCATGACCTGAGCCGAAGGCAGCGGCTTAACCCACTGAGCCACCAGGTGCCCCGATGAATTGCAACTTAGTATTTCCTTAAATGAAATATACTTGCCTAGCCTAATGACACAAAGATTTCCCCGTAAATTCTTCTACAGATTTTATAATTGTAGCATTTCTGATTAAGACTATGATCTATTTCAAACTAACTTTCATCATGCATGAGGCTGAGTCTAGCTTCATTTACTCCCTTAAAGACATACAGTTGTTCCAGAACCATTTGCTGAATACTATCCTTTCCCCCATTGAATTATCTTGGCATCTTTGCAAAAAACAGTTGACCATAAAATGTGTGTGTGTGTGTGTGTGTGTGTGTGTGTGTGTGTATACACATACATATATATTTACTTTCCGTCATGATCCTCTAGTTTATATTTGTGCCTTATGTCAGTACCACACTGTTTTGATTATTCTAGTTTTATAGTAAGTCACAAAGTCAGGTAATAAAGGTCTCAAACTCTTAAAAAAAAAGGCTATTCTAGGCCTCTTAAATTTTTTGTGTTACAACCTAATACTGTCTAAAAATAATTTTTAAATGGTCTAAATTAGAGAACAGCTATCGGTCATTCCTACTTTCATATAAAAGCTGGGCCCCAACAACGTGTCACAGCAATATCGAGATCATGGATTCTTGCTGGTTTATTTCCCAAATTCCAGCTTCGACATAGAAGAAAAAGCTTGGCATTTAACCCAGGGGAAAGCTAATAGCATAACTTTCATTAGCTTACACACTTATTTCTAATTCTCCCTGGAAATTTATCTTGAAAAGGAACATGGTGCCACGTCTGAAACCAGGGAAGTGAACTACGGCTTCTTGGAATGACCACAGTGCCCACAGCTCGGGACCCTGATTCCACAGCTACTGAGTAATTCCTGTTCTTGTTTACCTTCCTGGGAATCTTTATAGATATGCTGTTTACCAGACAAAATTAGAACAAATGCCTTAATAATTGTTCGATTTGTGAAATTTCATGTAAAAACATTTTATACATTTTACATTAATTACTTTATATATACATATACATTAATTACTTTAGAGATATAATCCTCAAATGCCACACTGGAAATAAAGAAGTTATATTATTGCTAAATTCAATACATATGGCAACTATACTTAGGAATATTAATTTTTAAATAAGAGCCATGTTTGGTACGTCTGTGTGTAGTTGACAATGTCCTGCCTTTTTGTGGTTTAATAAATGCAGAGATATTATTAAGATTTCTTCATGAAGCTCTAACATGCTTATAATTTATGTAAAAGTAGCTGATAATTATTTTAATGCTTAATTTTTTATTAATAAAATTATGTTCCTTGTAGAACTAAAAATATAAAAACAATAGGAAATTAATATAACCCCAAATCCCATACATAGGAGCATGTTGCTTAATAAATAAAATATTTTAAAAATGTGATATGAATGATTTGTTAGTTTTCCATATATATATATATGTAATACAAATGAATTAAAATATTTTTGGAGGTTTAAATAGCTTTCAAAATCTTGACTGTTACAATCAATTATTCCTCATAAATGTTTCTTTGCAACACTTATTGCTTTTTTAAGGTGAAATTCTGATACAAGGATTGCCAGGTCAAAGGGTATAAACATTTTTAAAGGCTTTTATATGTATTTCCTAATTAACTTCCAGAAGGTTTCACCAGTTTACTCTTCCCTCAGGCAATATGAGTATTACCTCTTTTCCAAGGTGGGTGGTCTTACTGTTCTTTAGTCTTTGGGACTGAAAGTGAGTTTAGCTTTCTGTGTTGTTCCTGTCAATGTCCACATTAAATTTAGAGTACAGCATATTTCTGAACATACAAAGATTTGGGAAACATTTCCTTTTGAGGAATATATAAATATATATATATATTTTTTTTTTTTTAATTTCCCCCTCCCCCTTGGAAACAGCCCAAAGTCAATCTTAGCTAACTCATGAATGAATTAATTGACCAAACTATTTTGCTAAGTAACACTGGAAGACAACTGATTTTTAAATGTGACTTATAAATGGAATTTAAAATAAATTCCCAAAGCAGAATTGTATAGCTGCCCAGCTATGCTTGGAAGGAGGGGTTATATATAGCATGAGTTAGCTAAAAAAGTTAGGCTTATAATTTTATAATTTTGTAATTTTTTTGACATATTTGAGTTTGTATCTATAACTCTTTCATCTGTTCTATTTAATCTCTTTTTAATCCTTTCTTTTCGATTTTTTTTCATTTAATATTTTTCTCCTATTAATTTAGAATAATGTACAATATTTCCAGCTTGGATGGTTATATCAGCAATTACAATATTCATACTTAAGTCAGGATGAGGCTGAAGAGCAAGCCGATCTGATGCTGTGGCTACATTACCCAGCACATGTACTGATACTAGAAGTATCTCTGGTCGATAGTGTGCCATATGGAATCTCTGGAAAACTGCAAGAGGAGAGTTTCAGAGAAGACCCTTGGGATTTGGAATAAGGCCATTCATTCCTTTACTGGAGGAAAATTCTGTTTGCAAAGCAGCTCCTGTCATGCTGCTGGCTCCTAACAGTTCTGTATGATGGGATAGTGTAATAACCGAGGGCTTATCAACATGAGCTTTCTTCACAAAATGATTGTTATTATATTGGTTATGTCACAAGTTCTAGCAGGTCCAGTAGCATTATAAAATAAAAATGGTACATGTAAAATTAGGTCCAAGAATGCATAAAAACATGAGTAAATTATGAACAGGTAGCCCTTTCCCTCAACTCATGACCAGGGGCTTAAGCGGTATTCCCAACAATGAACTGACAGTAGAGGAAAGGTCTCATTCGGGTCAAGGTCAGAGATGAGTTAGCTCGGTATAGTAGAGGTAGCCAGAAATGGAATCTTGCTCCCTTATATCTCCACTCACGTAGCTCCAAAGAAGTGCAACAAAGGGAAATCTTCCATGTAGAAATATGTTTGAAAAAGTTGATTTTTCCTTGCATTCTTTGGGATATAGAGAGAATTTCAAATTTATTCTTATAATTCCTATAACCCCCAGGTTTGATGACTCTCTAAAATTACTCACAGAACTAAGGAAAACAATGTACTTACAATTACAATTTTATAGCAACATGATACAAATCAGAATGAGTCAAAGGAAAAGATGCATAGGGCAAGGTCTGGGAAGTTCCCAAAGCTTTTGTTGTCTCCTGAACATGTTACTGACATTGCCCACTGATGTGGGACAATATGCAGAGGGCTGCCAGTCCAGAAAACTTTGGTGTCCAGAGCTTTTATTGGATTCACTCAACTACTGTTCATGTGGTTAACCTTTAGCCTCTTATCCCTTAATGTGGTGAGCTTTGTCACAGGTAATTTTGTGGTCTCCAATTTATATGAAAATCATACCTAATAGAGTTTTAACCTAAATCCAGAAATCTGTTCTCACCTTTTTAAGTCAATACCCCTCAGACAAAAAGTGGCTATAGGACTCAACTTACTATTTGGAGATTCCAGACTTTACCAGTTCCCTGACCTGATAATTCTTTAATTCTAGTAATCCCTTTCTTCCTACTCATCAATTTCTTTATAAAGATTTTTTTAAATTATCACATATTTTTGTTCATTTGTAAAGGAATATTGATCTTGCTACTCAGTCCACTGTATTCCTGGAAATACTGTGAATATCACTTCATCAATGACCAGTTAGAACTATCCAGAAGTCTGTATGTAAGTAGAGAGGGTCCTAGAATCATGCCAAGAGGACCAAAATTGTCAAGTTTTTAATCTTCAAAAGACATATCATTGAAAGACAAATTAGTCAGGTATGAGAATTGACTAAGGAATTTGGTGCCTTAAGGGAAGATTAAATAGTTTGTCAAGCTATTGGAAATCAGCAGAACTATAAAAGAAAAGATGGTGGACCACAGGGCAGTTGAGAAAATTATTCTACAGGTTACTTATACAAGGCTCCGTGTACTCAGAGGAGCTGACCTATGTCAGACATTTCCAATAATTTATATGTAAATTATTCACAAAGCATGCAATTTTTTAAAAGCTGATAGTGTACAAGATTTTCTCCACTGTTAGCCATTAAAGAATGTCTGTATTCATTCATTCTTTCATCTGCCTACTAGTAACTGAAAAGTTTCTCATAAAGCAGTCAGACCCTAAGTCCCTTACTGTCCCCCAGGGAAATAACATTATATTTATCCAAGTATATACCCAGCTACTGACTTGATGTGATTTATGGTTCTGGGGGACTGTGAGAAGTACAAACTTTGTATCTTTATCCATCTTTGTGTCCCTGCTTATAGAATACAGCTCGTCCTCGATGGATGCTTATTTTACTTAATAAATTACCAAATCTCTTCCTCAAAAATGTTTCCCAATTTAATTGTCTTGAAATGTCCCAACATAGCTCTTCTTTGCATACATGGCTTGCAATTCAAATGCTCATTTACTATTTTGAAGGAATAGCATATTGAGTCATGCCCTTTAAAGAAAAAATATCCTATACCTTAAAATAAGCTTTCCAATCATTTTATCAGTATATAAGAAATAGAATGCCAGTGATTTCCTCACAGAGAAAGTATAGATTATGGGGTACACTGACTTCTGACACTACCTGGAATTAGGTTAAATTTCACAGAATAACAGCACAGGTGGAAGACTGTCCTCTCTTGAGGACATCATAACTTTGCACACTGATGTGGGACAAGCTTTTGTTGTCTCCTGAACATGTTACTGACATTGCCCACTGATGTGGGACAATATGCAGAGGGCTGCCAGTCCAGAAAACTTTGGTGTCCAGAGCTTTTATTGGATTCACTCACCTGCTGTTCATGTGATTGACCTTTAGCCTCTTATCCCTTAATGTTGTGAGCTTTATCATAGGTAATTAAATTAATAATGATTATGATAATGATAATTTGCAACTTCTTTAGCAATTAGCTATACTTTTAAAAATGCATAAATGTATGTTACAGAAATGCAAGCATTGATAAAAAAATTGTATAGATAAATCTAAAAAAAATTTTTTTAAATATTTATTTTTTGGATGTGATATTTAAGCAGTCTCACCTCCCAAAAAATAAAGTCTCACCCTAATATGATTATTTTTAATCTAAAAAAAAAAGAAATGGGGGCTATCAAAATAATTTATTTTCAGTTATCATTTTCCTATAAAAATTAATTTATATATATATGTTTTAAAATTTATTGTAATTTGTAAAATCTAGAATTCTTTCTTCCTATAAATATTTTATACTTTCCTATAAAGACTGATTCCATAAGAATGGATCATCTTGCTATGTTTAAGGAAGATTTTATCACATACTTTCTCTACCCTTGGTTATATCACTTAAATGAGAGAGTATTAGTAAAGGACTTGAGACTTTTTTAAGGGTGAAGGTACGAAGGTTCAACAAGGGTGCTAAGTGAAATGCAGCTAGAGTTGAAATAAAGCAAAGAACTTCAATAAAGACATGATGTATATAATATGGTACTGCACCATTTAAAAGGAAGGAATGGTCCTTTTTAGCCCAAGAGGTAATTCTGTACAGCTATTACTGGTTACATTTAAAACACTGAAATATTTTGAAGAAAGGTAACATTTTCAGACAATGATAATATAAGAATTCTCACTCTAATAAAGCATACATTGTAAGGGCCTATTCAGCCAGAGCACCCCCACCCTGGTTGAACTGCCATTTTGTTGTAAAAACTTAAATTGACTCTGTCCCCCACCCCAGGGGAATTTACTTAAAAACAAGTCCCGGAAACCAGTCCCAGGTAACAAAGTCCAAGTAAAAAGGATGGGTCAGGCCAGGTGGAGGTATTCAATCAGTGGGAGCGCATACTGTCTCCTAGCTACCAAGGAGTATGGGCCCCGCCCTTCGGGCACCTTTTGGGCGCCAATTCTGAACAAGGTGATAGGCTGGTTCAACCGTCTACTAGGGTAAATTGTAATTCAATTGGTCACCTAGCATGACTGTGCAGCTTTCTCTGTGTGTTACAATTTCATCGGCCACCTGTATGTGGCCAGGCCCAACCACATGGCCTTTGCTCTATAAAAGTTAGTCGGTGAAACAGAGAGAGGTCGCCCTCTCTTGTAAGAGGTGCGGCCCCGAACGTTGGTTTGATTCTTGATGCTTGGCATGAAATAAAGCTTTGCTTGACCTTCGCTTTGTATCAGTCTCACTCCTTTAATCACAGACCCATTACTGGGGGACCCAACACCATTAAAAAACACAACCATTTGTTATTTCAGTTTTAGAAAGATAAGATATATCTCTGAGATACTTCCAAGACATGTTTGCCAAAGTCATGCTATGCCATTTTGTGAAACACATGAGTAAGTATTTACTGAAAAGGGAAATCCCAATTAAATCATGATTTCTAATGTTCAAGCACTGTTGTCACTAATCAAAAGAAAATAAGATCATATGCTATACTTGATAGACTAGCATAATAACATGTGACTTTCCAAGTACTTCCTTGTGCTATGTTTTTATAAAAATGCATCAAATTTGGCAATTTATTATAATTAATTTTTTGTTTCTTATTACAGAAAAAGCATTTTATTAGGTATTTTCCTTGTTGAGATTGATCGGTGTTAGAAAAATTGGATAGGGAAAATTGATAATTCATGTTGCTCTTCTCTGAGTCTTTCAGTTTAGTTGGGGGTAATTAGAAACTAATTATAAATCTTTTAGAAGATCACTATGGCTCTAAGAGGATAGGATAGGATGGATGAAGTGGGAACAAGGAGGCCCAAAAGGAGGCACTGATTTGGTTCAGGTAGCAGAAGATAGTGACTTGGACAAGGAGGGGAGTGTAGGATGGAAACAAGAGGATGGATTAAATATTTTTTTTTTCTGTTTGAGCTGATAGAACTTATTAATGAACTCAACTGGTACAGGAAGTGGAGGTAAATATAAAAATTTGGAATAATTACTATTTTTTTTGCCTACTATTTAGTTAAGTGTTATATAATTATTGGGATGACAAAATTGGGGAAATAGGTTTGCTAAGGAGGAAACCAAATGTTTAACCTTGGATATGTGAAGTTTTGAATACAGAATGGTTATTTAAGTTGCTATGTCAAGAAAGTCCTAGACACATCTGCTGCTTACATTATGAATCAAACCTGGCTGCAGAAATGTGTGAGTTGTCAGTGTGCAGAAGTGATGTAAAGCTCAGTTGTTCTCATGGGGAAGGAATGCAGATAGAGAGGCTGTGAGGATTAAGAATGAACTTCAGGGCACTAGAATTCATAAATGAGCAGAAAAAACAGCAAAGGAGACTAAGAAGAGGACAATACATCAGAGAGAAGCATGGAGGACAGGGTATCAGAAAAGAAAAAGAAAGAGTTTAAAAAAGTAATTAAGTCATCATCTGATTAGAAAATGCCTGAGATGGGGACAAAGAAGTGGTTGACTACATCCAGATTACCAACAAATACTCTCAGCTCAACATTCAAAATACAGCCAGATCTGACGACTTCTTATTGGCCTTTGCACCTATTACCAGCTCCCCCTTCCACACCACCATCACCTCCACTCTGATATACTGTGAAAGCTTCTGTGATGGTTAATTTCATGTGTAAATTTAGCTAGGCTAGTTTCCAGTTGTCTGGTCAAACACCAGTCAAGATGTTTTCTGAGGCTGTTTTTAGGTATGATTAACACTTAAAATGAGTAGTAGACTTTGAATAAAGCACATTACCATCCATAATGTGAATGGGCCTCTCCAATTAGCTGGAGGCCTTAAGAGGGAACACTGAGGTTTTTCTGAAGAAGAAACAATTCTACTTAAAACCTGCAACATAGAGACCCTGCCTGAGCCTGCCCTATAGATTTCAGACTTCCCAGGTCCAGAAAGAGTGAGAGCTAATTCTCTCTGAAATCTTTCTCTTTCTAAACACACACACACACACACACACACACACACACACACACACACACACACATATTCTGCTTCTGTGGAGAACCCTAATACACTTCTCAAGTGGTTTCCCTGTTTTCAGAAAAGTTTTTATAGAGACTGTCTTCCACATATCACAGTAATACTTTTAAAACTTAAGTTTAATTGTATCACTTTTCAGCTTTCAATGGCTTTCAGCAGCTTCCTTTTTTAGTCAAATTAAAATCCAAAGCTGGGGGGCCTGGGTGGCTCAGTGGGTTGAGAGTCCGACTCTTGGTTTCATTTCAGGTCTTGATCTCATGGGTCATGGGATTAAGCCCCCTCACTCCTCCTGTGTCAGGCTTGTAGCTCAGAACAGAGTCTACTTGGAAAGATTCTCTCCCTCTGCCCCTCCCCACACTCACATGCATGCTCCCTCTCTCTTTCTCTCTTTCTAAAGTAAATAAATAAATCTTTGAAAAGGAAAATCCAGCCATTGCCGTGTCCTAAAATGCCATATGCACATAACACCTGACTTCTCCATAACATCTCTGACTGTTTTCCTACCATTCCACTTGTGGATAAATCTACTTCAGTCACACTCCCCTATTATGTACGCATATTTTCATCTCAGAGACTTTTTACTTCTTGTTTGTTTTATACGGGACGTTTGTCCTCCGGTAGCCCCATAACTGACTCTCTCGTTTCTCAAGGCCTTCAGGTCTTTTCTTAATGGCTCATTCTCAATGACAAGGAATCTTATTTTCCCAATAATATGTTCCCCGACCATCCTGTATAAAATAACACCGAACCATATTTACTTTCTATATACATTATCTTTCTTTCTTTCTTTTCATTTTAATAATTATAGCCACCTAACCTCCACAAACATTTATTTATATCCTATTGTCCATCTATCGCCACTAAGTTATAAGTGACTAGATACTGAAAGAGGAGGCAGTTAATATAAATTGACAGTAGGAGTGAATAAACAGATGTTTATTGGTTTTTGTTTCCTGGTGTAGCTAGAGGAGTTCATCTGAGAGACAAAGTAGGCTAATAATTTAAATTAACGGAAAGAGAGGTGACATTAAATATTATTAAGTGTGGTAAGTATAAGCATCATACACACACACACACACACACACACACACACACACACACACACACTCATGATATTCATACCCTAATTCCCAAAATCTGTGAATATGCTACCTAATATAACAAAAGGGATTTTGCAGATGGGACTGAGGCTAAAGAATTTAAAATGGAGAGATTATCCTGTATTATCCAGGTAAGTCAAGTGTAATTACATGAGTTCTTGAAAGCAGAGAACCACTTCCAACCATAGTAAGAAAGATGTAACGACCGAGAAAGTGTCAGAGAAATTCAATGTTGCTAGCTTTGAAAATGGAGGAAGGGGGGACCAAGGCCAGTGAATGTGGGTGGCCTCCAAAATCTGGAATTCTGACCTACAGAGATGTAAATGATACATTATTCTTGTTTTATGGCACTAAACTTGTACTTTGATACAGCGGCAAGAAAAATCAAATACACAATTTAAGATGAGTAGACATGGGAAGGATCCTAGTGATCCTAGTAAATATGAATTAATTTGTTCTTTGACTCATTCAACAAATTCTGATCAAGAATTTTCTATGTACAAGATGCTTACCTGGCACAGAAGTTAAAGTGTTGATTGAGGCAGACATCCTTCTTTACTCTCCTAGAAGTTAAAATCCAGTAAGAAAACCATTAATCAAATCACTTCAAAAATATAAGACTACAAATTTTAATAAATTCAATGAAGGGAAAGTAAAGGTAGCTTTGGGAATATATCCCATGACAACCAAAAAGCAGACAATAAACATGTAAGGAAAGGTAAAAACATAAAGACTGTGCTAGCCCAGAGAAATAGTATAGTCAAAAGCTGTGCATCAGGAAGAATAGAGTCAACAAAAGGGAAATAATTTTCAGGTGCCTGGTATATACTGAGGGATGGAGGGGAAGGATAGAAGATGAAACTAGAGTTTGAAGTCTATTATCTGTATTATTGTATTTGAGTAGTAAAGTTTTTCTCTTATCACATTCTGCTTTTCAAATTTCATATAACTTGTAACATCATCACACAAATGGAAAAATTGAAATTTTGCCACTGCAGTAAAAACTGTTTCCAGATATCAAAACTGTTCAGAACTCTTAAAAGAA
This sequence comes from Lutra lutra, assembly GCF_902655055.1. Taxonomy (NCBI): domain Eukaryota; kingdom Metazoa; phylum Chordata; class Mammalia; order Carnivora; family Mustelidae; genus Lutra; species Lutra lutra. The sequence goes on from NC_062280.1 coordinate 173,682,036, forward strand.
GAAAAAATTGGACTGATTTCACATTACTTTTTTTTTTAAAGATTTTATTTATTTGATAGAGATAGACACAGCGAGAGAGAGAACACAAGCAGGGGGAGTGGGAGAGGGAGAAACAGGCTTCCCACCGAGCAGGGAGCCCGATGTGGGGCTCAATTCCAGGACCCTGGGATCATGTCCTAAGCCAAAGGAAGATGCTTAATGACTAAGCCACCCAGGCGCCCCTCACATTACATTATTTATAATAATATTTAAATATGAGCATATAAAACAGTGTATCAATTTTTTCATGCTTAAAGTTCTTACTATACCTATAAAATCTAAAATACTGCACAAATTAAAGGCAACAAAACACAAAAGCAATGCACTTCAAGGTATCACTTTATTTTAATATAAAAGGTAATGTTGTTTAGGAAATATTAAGTTCCCCCTCAATTCAGGAAGTTAACAAATGTACAGCCTAGAATCTTTTGAATTTGGGATACTTATCCTTCCTAAAAATAAGTCTGTCAATAGGTCCAGTTTTCACCCTTCTTCTTTATTGGAATTTCTTTTTTTTTTTTTTAAGATTTTATTTATTTATTTGACAGAGAGAAATCACAAGTAGGCAGAGAGGCAGGCAGAGAGAGAGGAGGAAGCAGGCTCCCTGCTGAGCAGAAAGCCCGATGTGGGGCTTGAACCCAGGACCTGGGATCATAAACTGAGCCGAAGGCAGCGGCTTAACCCACTGAGCCACCCAGGCGCCCCCTTTGTTGGAATTTCTTTGAAAGCTTTCTTAGAATATATTTCTAGACTAACATCTAGTATTATTACATTAAATGGTTTATATCAATGTATTTTAACTATAATTCCAGACCATCTGTATTACAATCACCTGAAAAATACTCTGGAATAATACCGTTCCCAAATGCACAGAAATCATAATTTCCAATAAACATTTTAAAAGTAACAATTAGCAGTACATTTAAAATAGAAACATATGTTTTTCACACTTTTTGTGGGAAGGGGCAAAATCACTTGCTGCTTTTAATGCTGCTAATTAAAATTTCCTTTTCTGTAACTATAGCAGAATTTAACATAGGTTGTGTAGCCCATGGATTTGTTTACTTAGAAGTTTAGCTGGCTGATGAACAAGTCCATGCCTCCCCACTTCCCTTCCTTTCCATCAAAAATAGAAATTCCTAACCTTGACTGAAGAAATTTTAACTAGTATTTTTATAATTTCCAAGACATTGATGACAATAGCCTTGGACTGTTACATGTTTTTCTTTAGACAAAATTAGAGTTTAAAATTTTTTCAAAGAATATAAATTTTCAAAAACAATATTTGAAAATAACATCGCTCATATAAATAATAGTTTATGACTAATGAGTAACATAAAATGCTAAACTCAACATACACTATTACAACACATTTTATGAATCTTAAAAAATCAAACATGCTAGATATCAGTGTGTGTCCTAACTGAAATTATTCTCCCAAATGAGACCAGGAGACTGGGGTTCTCTGTGGCAACTTATCTGTAAGTGACCGCAGGAAACCAACTGGAGAAAGTAGAGAAAGAAAAACAAAAAAGGAAAGAAAGGCGATCTACAGATGTATTATTGAGTGGGCATTTTGTGAGCAAGAGAAGCTTGGTCTCCCTGGGGACACTTGAAGGAACTGAGTAGAATGCACCTCAGACTGGCCCACCCTGAAACACTGTCATCCTCTAACGGTCATGGGTTGCCCCTACAAGACTTAACTCTGCCATATTTCCAGGTTTGCTCTGGCCCCATGTCAGAGGACATGAAAGAACAGCAGAAAAAGAACCTCAAGACAGAAAACATGAGGTTCCATTTGGACCTGAAGAGAGCTGCTGTCAGGCTATAACTAGTGTGGAGCTGGTTTCCCCAGCAATCTCTGGTACACATAAGTTAACCAAGAGAGTCTGAGATGGGGCACAAAAACATATAGCAGCATCTCCCACTTGCACCACTCACATCTACTTGTATCCTCCCTGAAGTAGAGTCTTCAACAAAACTTTCAAAGTAGTAATCAGTTACAATCTCTTCAAAAATATTTAGTATAAGAGGGTTAGCAGAACTAGCTATAATACCCTCTAAAAACTTGTTGTAAGGTCAAAATTAATAGTCATCATCCCTGTTTTTCATTGACCATTCCAGACTTCCTTCATTCTAAGCCAGCATTTCCACATCTTTAGATTGTCAGAGTTTCATACTCTTGGGGTTAAATCCCTTACCTTCTTTACTTTAGCAAAGACTATGGTTACTGCTGGTGCCTATTTATTCTTATAATTAGGCATGGAGGTGCCAAAATTACTCCAGTGAATCTACTCTTGTGCTTTCAAACATGTTCTTTTCTGGTGCTAATGGGCAGTCACAACTATAGCTCATTGTAGCAATTAGGATCAGTCACCTCTGCCAATGTAACTTATTTTTCTGTCTTCTGGTTCACTGGCATGGGAAAGTCCAAAATAACTAGGTAGTAACTGTAGCTTGGTTCAGTGGAATCTTTGATGCTTCCCAAGGGAAGGTTTGGTCTACTAATCTTAAGAATGGGGCTTCCAATATAGCAAAAACTTAAGATGTGAAAACTCACTAAATGGATCATTGTAAGTAATAGATAAGGAAAGAAAAAAAATAGTGCTACATCTTGATAATTAGACCTATATATTGTAGTTATTGAGGACACAGCCCTTTGACTCAGCAATTGATTCAGTGCATATACTATAGTCTGGAGGACAAGTCTCTGACCTCCAGGGTATTGTCTACTACTCCAGGGTACTGTCTGATTCTTAGGTTGAGCTTTGCAACAGGCTATACCACACTCTTCCAGCTGACAGAGAAAGATCACTTTACTTGGTATTCATATGCCCATTAAAACTCTTTTTCATAGGTAGGTTCTTTGGTCTGAGAAGCATCTCTAAGATCTCACATTGATAAATCAGACATTCTGCAAGTCTTTAGACAGCGAAGATGACAGATGCACTTCAGGCAATGCAGCTAGTGAGGATAAGCCTATATTGACAAATGTCCATTCAGATGAGGTCAAATTATTAATTCTTCCAACACGACAGGATTCAATGTAATTAACCTAACACCAAGTGACTTCTTGAGGAATGGAGCCATACTCAGGGCTCAGCATCTGTCTCTTTTGAAGGCTTCCTGGAGATTCAGCAATGGCATTAGCTTGATCAGGCTTAGTGAGAAGAATCTCGTACTGCTGGGGCAAGACATTTGTTCCATTCCCTCTGCCAAAATCTTTCCTTTCAGGGCTCCTAAAGGCTAAAAGGAGGGCCTGGCTGACATCTAGAGATTGAGTCATGCCCCCTGTGTTGTGGATATTTTATAGCAGGCATTAACATGAAATTCAAACATTTACATATATAGTGACCACTTTCTGTGAGCCCATCCACCACTTCAGGGCCATGCCTTAGTTGGGATGTAGTGTGGGCATCAATCCATTTTCTGCTACTCAAACATTTGACATTAACTCATCTATAAGCTTTTTTTGAATGCTTTCTTGATAAGATGTAGGAAGAACCCAGGAGGTGAATGAAGGTCATTCAAGGGCAAAAATGTTGATAATATCTTAACATTGTTTAAAAAAGAAAAATATCAGCTTACCATTACCACCTTTGCCATTTTTATAAATTACAGAATATTTTACTCCAGAAAATTACCTTTCCTTAGTTTTTCTGATCTCTTGGGAAATTACATCATTTTTTTCATCAGAAGTATAGGTACCCAGAGATACTCTGAGATGAATGTTATTGCCTGAGCCACATGCCTCATATCCCAAATTGAGTAAAACATGCTAATACATATTTGATGTGCTGGAAAAGCAGGAAAGTTCATCTAGAATAGGTGGTATTACAGGTTATCAATTGGTATTTTACTATTTCTGTTGTGATAAAGTCATTCAGTGGCCAGTAAAAAGTTTTGACTTTAAACAGAATCGTTTTCACTAAGACTATCAAATGACCTCATTTTCAACAATTTTGTTTCCAGATATAAAAGTACTGAAGTTTAGGCTGTGTAAAACGGAGTACTTTAGTTAATGATACATTCTTGAAAGCCTACATTACATCTATGTATGGTGATTATGAAACTTACTGAACACAAGTCCACGGAATATCCATAGGAATTTCCATGAATATCTGTTGATTATGGAGAAGAGTAAATCATTATACTCAATCTTTGTGCATTCAAAATTCAAAGCCTGTGGTTATTATTTAATGCTTTCTGAAGTAGGAGAAATTATTCACTTTCCTGAGTGACAGATTTTTCCTGTCTTTTAGACCATTTAGATGATTTGCCAAGTTTATACTCAACTATAAATTAGAGGATTATGTAATTATCAAAATGACCTCAGGAAACAGAGGTAATTGAAAGTGCTTGTCTATTTTGATGGTGTTCCTATTTGCCCTAATGTCTTATCATGGGGCCTTTTACTCTTTGAAATTATTGTATCCATACCTCTTAGAAGGGGACAATAAACTATTTCTATAAACATATTTCTACCAATGGGGATACACTGAATGTGACCTTTCATTCTATTGGAATTCTATTACTCTTAGCAAGTATATAGCTTCTTCAGAATAATGGTTTTCATCCTAAGGAGTATCCAAATATAAGGGCTCTTGTAGTAAAAAAGCAACTAGATGTATTTCTCTAATAAACGTTTTTGCAATACTCTGGGGAGGACCCAGAGAGGAATAGCATGTATCTATATTCTTCTGTTGAGAATCAGTGACAGAGTGAATCACTTTTCAATGAGAATGACATAGAATTCCTAATAACTTTAATGGTGGGGGGTCTGTGTCCACTTAAGTGGCAAAGTATAAAAGTTACTATAGATTTTCCAGGAAATATTTTCCTAAAATCATTATAATTATGTGGAAAACTAAAAGTTTCTGAAGTGCTAAAGATAAGAGCCCTAAAGATACTTAGTCAGTGCAAGAATTACATACTGTTTGTAAATAAATGGAACATAAAATAGATGACCTAGGCTCATAGAAAATTCCCTCTTGTATTTCTTTTGTAATAAAATACAAAGAAAAAACTTTGGTGAAATATGTATGCTTACCAACATTTTTAGCATTTGTGAGTATTTTCAATCAGTGTTTAAGAACACACAGAAGAAATAAATTTATTATTCAGTTATCAAATATTTATGACCATGTAGAATGTACTGTGTTTGGGACTAGTCACTGGATATACAGCAGTGAACAAAAGCAAACAAACAAGAACAAAACAATGACTCTCTTTTCATGGTATTTATATTATTGTCAGAAACTTTACTAAAGAAGGTTCTTTTTGATTGACTGGGTAACTTCTTAGTTTTTCTGTAGTTCTTGCTGTTGCTGGACTCATATTCAGAACTAAACTAAGCCATGAAATATAACTAACTAGCTAAACACAATTTTATATTTTCTCTTGATTCCAGATTCTGAAATCAGGTAAAGAGGCTCCCCTGCTAGGTAGACAAAAGTGAGTAACTCTCACTTTCATTCATCCATGGCAGAGAAAGATCTGGTAGAGAGATCATCTGGGTAACACAAGGTGGACCTCAAACACATGGAATGAAATTTGTTGTTCTTAGATTTCACCAAATGAAATTTCTGCAAATGTTTGGAATTCATAGAAATAAAACAAATTAGGCAACTGAGAAGGCAAATACATAGACTTAAGGCTTCTTTACCTAGATGAATATGTATTCCTAAACTTTAATACTGGCTGTCTCAGGAAAATTCCTTTATTGGCCTAAAGACATTCCAACTCTCAGAAAGAAGGTTTTATCATTGGAAGTAAGTAACACTAAAAGTTTCCCAATATTGTTTATATCCTTAAACAGTGTTCATCTCAAATTACATCCAAAAAAGAGCAATGTCTTCCATTTCACATTATATAATGTCACTCAAAATAGCCTCTGTGTGTGTGTGTAGTTGAGAAAAACTTTTCTAAATTATCTAAGAGTTATTTAACTAAAACTCAGTAATAACTTAAGGGATAAATTTAAAATTCTAGTAATAGGCATTGGAGATGATGAGTAAATGGAAGGATATCACAAGTACTTGAGCGAGACAATTTAATATTATAATAGATCAATTCTCTAAAAATTAAGCCACAAATTAATGCAATCTTAGCAAACCAATTCAGCTGAACAGTTTGAAAACTGGAAACATTTAACTCTAAGGTGTACATAAACAAAGAAGGGTCCGCAATAACTAAAATAATATTTGAAAAATCTGAAGAGTACGAAGGGTACTCTTATATTTGAAGATATGATACAGAGTCCTTTTTTTTTTAATGATACAGAGACATTAGGAGAAAACACTGTTATTTTGATGACAGAGAGAGACACACACACACAGACAGTCTAATGGAACAAAACTGAGTTAGAAACACACACACACACACACATAACATAATATTAAAATGTAATACATAAATCTAAGAGAAAATATGTATTTTTCAGTAGGAATTTTGGGAAACTGAATCATCTAAGCAGAAAACAAAATTGGATTCCTAAATAAAATGATATCCAGAAGTCGGACTCTATATTAAAATAAACCTGATGTTATTGGAAGAAAATCAAGGAGGATAACCTTGTGATAGAAGCATCGGGAAGAGTTCCTTTAAAAAAAAAATCAGTGTGTTAAGCATCAAACTCTTGATTTCAGCTCAGGTCATGATCTCAGGGTTGTGAGATCGAGCCCCACCTCGGGCTTCACATTCAACATGGAGTCTACTCGAGATTCTCTCTCACTCCCTCTCCCTCTGCTCCTCCCCCTGATCATGCTTTCTCTCTCTAGATAAATAAATAACTAAATAAAATCTAAAAAAAATTAAAACCAAATAAAACAAAATCTTCAGGAACACAGAAAACTAGAAAATGCAAAGTCTTGGCTAGAATGAATAGGAAGTAGCTTAGGTTTTTAGACTAAAATACTCTAGAATTACCTGTAATCCCATTAGGCATTATTTAGTCAAAATAAGAATATCTATACCCAATGACACAGGAATTCCAATTCTGGGGAAACATCCTAGGAAAATATTCACATAGTTCCATCTGAGAATGCATAAAGATGTCTTTTTTCAATATTGCTTTTAGTTGTTTGGGAGGTTGGAGGTAACTGGAGATCTAGCACTTTTTAGAAGCAAAATATTAGATGTGCTTATGGCAATAAGAATGAATCATATGAACATAGTACTTAGAGAAAACATAAGAAAGAGAAAATGAGATAAATATTAAATATTTTTGTTCCATTAAAAACTAGAAATAGCATGAATGCCAATGAAGAATAGTTAAATAAAATGATTGCATTTGTTATATTGAATATTATGCAAAACAACCTATGTCACTAGATCTAGATGAATTTGCATGGTAAGTTGTTAAGTGAGAAAAGTAACATAGAAAGAAAATTCACAGTATTTTAGTGTGTTTTTTTTTTTATTTTTAAAAAGATTTTATTTATTTAACAAAGAGAGAGACAGTGAGAGAGGGAACACAAGCAGGGGGAGTGGGAGAAGGAGAAGCAGGCTCCTGGCTGAACAGGGAGCCTGAAGTGGGGCTGAATCCCAGGACCCTGGGATCATGACCCAAGTTGAAGGCAGATGCTTAAGGACTGAGCCACCCAGGTGCCCCTATAGTGTGTTTTTTATTTTTATTTATTTATTTATTTATTATTATTATTATTTTTTAAGATTTTATTTATTTATTTGACAGGCAGAGATCACAAGTAGGCAGAGAGGCAGGCAGAGAGAGAGAGGAGGAAGCAGGCTCCCTGCTGAGCAGAGAGCCCGATGTGGGGCTCGATCCCAGGACTCTGGGATCATGACCTGAGCCGAAGGCAGCGGCTTAACCCACTGAGCCACCCAGGCGCCCCTATAGTGTGTTTTTTAAAAGAAGCAATTAAATAACAACAACCAACAGAACACCAAATTCCAAAGTGCATACAAACATGTACACATGTATGTATGTATGTATGAGCAAGGAGCAACACTCACCAAAATACTAATCCTGTTCACCTGCAGTGGGTAGGCGAGGGAATGAGAAATGATGTAAGGGAAGGGGAAAAAGATGTTAACAAATAGACAACTAGGCATAAGGAATAATATAAAATACTGTATCTGAGCATTTTGTATATTTGTAAATATGTCAATATTTATTAGTCAAAGATATGGCCTAGAAAATAATGTAAACAAATTAAAATAAATTACATTTTGGGTGATGTCAATGAGTAATTTCTTCTTGGCCTTCTGTTATTTCAAAATCATGTCTGTAATAATCATCAGTATTTTAAGGAAATCTAAAAGCGAATAAAAATCTGGGATGCCTGGGTGGCACAGTAAGTTGAGCATCTACCTTTACCTCAGGTCAAGATCTCGGGGTCCTGGGATAGAACCCCACTGAGCAGGGAGCCTGATTCTCTCTCTCCCTCTGCCTTTCTCTCCCCTCTCCCCCACTCATGCTCTCTTTCTCTCTCTATCAAATAAATAAATAAGATCTTTTTATAAAGAGGAATAAAATTCCTAAATCAGAAGAGGAAAGAGATTTAACAATACACTAGAAACTTCTAGGAATTTCTATATTGGATATGAAGAAATGAATTGGCAAGGTTATCAACATAATTAAAGAAGATAATTAAAGAAGATAAAGAACATGCATAGGTTTGGTTTGGTTTGGTTTTTCAAACAGAGACCTTCTGGAAGGAAATAAATGAGATTATCAAAGACAGCACTAGGAAGCCTCTGATGTTGGATTAGCAGAAAATAGGATCAAAGTGAAGAAATGGTATTGTTGGTAGGGACAAGTTAAGCTATTAGAAAATAGTGAAGGTGCTACCTCTGAGATGCACTGGCCACAGACCTCATCCCCAGCCATCACTTGACATGGAATGCAGCCAGATTAAGGCATTGTCATAGTGGGCTTTGTAAAAGGACAACTGTGTCCTTAAGAAAAGAGAAGCCATGCACCAACTAGTTTTTGTTTTTTTTTTTAAGATTTATTTACTTATTTATTTGATAGAGAGAGATCACAAGTAGGCGGAGAGGCAGGCAGAGAGAGAGGGGGAAGCAGGCTCCCTGCTGAGCAGAGAGCCCGATGCAGGGCTCGATTCCAGGACCCTGAGATCATGACCTGAGCCAAAGGCAGAGGCTTAACCCACTGAGCCACTCAGGCGCCCCATGCACCAACTAGTTTTGATGTAGTACCAAAACACAGAGATAAACAAAACAAAACCTTGAGCAGTGATGTCTCATTTCCTGCCCCATTCTGTTCCTCACGGCAATTCATCCCAGTAGAATTCTAACTTGACATGAGCCCTACTAAGCTCCCAGTTTGAAAGCCACTGAAGATGCTGCCAGGCTATCAAGTGTGGTGATAAGAGGGGAGGAGATGTTCCCTATATCTGACTTAGAATCTATAGTGACCAGAGCTGATAGAAGAAGAGCTGCTGTAAGCATGGACCCTATGCCTAGTTAGCAGCTTCCTGAAACTGGATCAGCCAACTATCAAAATGAAATCAGGTAAACATAAGCTTCGCCCTTTGCCTGTAATAGAAGTATCTCAAGAGAGGTCCCTGAGGTCCCTCGCAGAATACACTGGAATTTCCAACAAGAAATTGAATTCGTCAAGGAGAGAATACAGAAAAACCAAAAGACACTCTAAATGATATAAAGGCTGAAAAAAAGAATTATTTTAGGATTCTGAAAAAAAAATGCTTTCATATGTAAGAGATTTTTTTTGTCCCTTTATTGCGTATGGTACAAAACTGGAGTTCAGAGAATTTGTATTCACATGTGAAACAAATATCACACTGAAATGAAATAATACCAAGGAGGCATTGATTTACTGAGGCCAATAAATTATCCTAAATTTAGAAGAAATACATGAATTTTCACGAAGAGCAATGGCAAGAGGAACAAATTAGAAAATGGAACTAGTTATGATATATGTGTATTAGGAAACCTAGAAAGAATAGAAGATAAGAAGAATAAGCAGCAAAATAATAGAAGAAACTTTATTCCAGATAAAAGAAGACATGCATCTTTATAAAATGTCAGGCAAAATTAACTGAAAAAGTGTGTGTGGGGTGTGTGTATGTGTGTGTGTGTGTCTGAAATTTTATATTATCTAATAGAGAAATTAAAAATATAACCAATTTCTTTCCAGAAAGTATTACTCTAATTTATACTCAAAAAACAGTTTGAACAGACCTAAAATGTAATTCATATTTTTTTCTGAAATTTAAAGATAATGCATTCTTAAAATCAAGTTACACAAATACATTAATATAAATGTGGATACTCAAAGTTTCCGAAAAACTTGGTGGGGTTAGAGACAAATAAGGTGAAAAGTATCACCCGTACACATTTCCTAATAAAGGCAATACAATAATTGTGTGACTTGATAGGGCTGATATGATGATACTTTAACACAAAAAGTAAATGGTCCTATCGGAGTAGCTATGGCCAAATACTCTCTTTCATCTAAGGATGAGAGCAGGTTTGTGAATCATTAGTTACAGATCAAAGACAGAAAAAAATGCTAGCTGCTGTAATATATATTTGATTTCCTAAACTAAATCCTAGCCTTTAATCAGTAGGCAAATTACCAAAACCTGTTGAAGCAATAGAAGAATACTGATTCACTCCATTTTGGAAATTTTTAGCTAAACGTAGAAATAAAGTTGTAACAGAGGCCACAGTTCATCTGGAAAATAGCCTAGCTCTGTGAAAGGAACTATAACTGTCGCAGCCATGTTATATAGCCATATTTTAATATTATTAACTCAGGTTATTGGGGAATTTCTGAATTCTTAATTTTTTTGAGAAATCAATTTATTCAGCAAAGGAGTTGAAACAAAATGAATTTTTCTCAGGGTTTGCCTAACATCTATCTACAAGATTATGTATTATAATTTTAACTACAAAATGGTATAATTTCTAAACCTTGGAAAATCAATTTCTTCTTTAAATAAATAAGAAAAGATAAAACTATCTCGTATTAGAGAACAAACACATATTATAAATATTCCTTTTATTCAATATTTCATATTTTTGAACTTTGATTAAATGTCTTTAAATGTATTATGACCTTTCTGGGCTTAGTGAAGCTCAAGTCTTTAAAATTGTATAATTTGGAAAAAAATAAAATAAAATAAAATAAAATTGTATAATTTGGGGGGCGCCTGGGTGGCTCAGTGGGTTAAAGCCTCTGCCTTTGGCTCTGGTCGTGATCCCAGGGTCCTGGGATCAAGCCCCGCATTGAGCTCTCTGCTTAGCAGGGAGCCTGCTTCCTCCTCTCTCTCGCTCTCTGCCTACTTGTGATCTCTGTCAAATTAAAAAAAAAAAAAAATCTTTAAAAATAAATAAATAAATAAACAAAAATAAAATTGTATAATTTTTACTCTAATGCAGAGAATACAGTCATACAATTTAAAAAAAAAAACATGGAATTTCCCATAAAATTTAGAGTAGTTCTATTGGCATAATTATATAAAAATTTACAAATGTTGTATGGACCAATTATTTCAAAAGGTTTAAAAATGCAATATTGAAACAAAAGAAAAAGATAATGGAAATAGCTTAATTTTGTGAATAATTTTAAAAGGCATTAAATGTATTATGTGACATGTTACAGTGAGAGCTACCTTTACTGGGATTTAGGAAGGAAAATTCAAGCCCATGTGCTAATTTGTATTATTTGTGGTTTGTATATTACCAATAAGATTTTTAATGAACATGCACGTAAAAATTTTTGAGTTGAAGTAAGTTCATTTCCTTGAGACCAATTATATTTGTTTGTTTCTTTTCCCAATTGCTTTTTTTTTGTCTTTTTCAATCAGAATAAATTAATACACTTATCTTAAAGTTCAATGATTTTTTTCCTCTGCTATATTCAGTCTGCTGATAATCCCACTGAGACATTTCTTTCTCACTCACTCTCTCTCTATATATATATATGAAACGTTTAAATATATATATATAATATATTTGCATTTTCATTTGTCTAATCATATAGTTTCTATCTCTGTGCTGATACTCCATATCTGTTAATGCACATTCTACACCTTTTCCACTGATCCTTTATAATATTAAAAGTTATTTAAAAATACTTTTCCTGGGACGCCTGGGTGGCTCAGTTGGTTGAGCTACTGCCCTCGGCTCAGGTCATGATCCTGGAGTCCCGCATCAGGCTCCCTGCTCGGCAGGGAGTTTGCTTCTCCCTCTGACCCTCCCACTTCTCATGCTCTCTCTCTCTCAAATAAATAAATAAAATCTTTAAAAAATATATTTTTCCGGGGTGCCTGGGGTGGCTCAGTGGGTTAAAGCCTCTGCCTTCGGCTCAGGTCGTGATCCCAGGGTCCTGGGATCGAGCCCCACGTCGGGCTCTCTGCTCTGCGGGAAGCCTGCTTCCTCCCCCCTCTCTCTCTGCCTGCCTCTCTGCCTACTTGTGATGTCTCTCTCTCTCTGTCAAATAAATAATAAAAAAAATCTTAAAAAAATATATTTTTCCTAATAATTCCAACATCTAGACCCACTTCGTATCTTGTTCTGCTGATGGCCTTATTTATTGAATGTGGGTGATTTACTCTTTGGGTGGGGGGTGTTAATTTTTTTTTTTTTCTTGCATGCTAGCCATTTAACTTGTATGAACAATAGAGATTGAGTTATAAAATCTTTACGTCTAGTAATGGGCATGCTTCCTCTTTCAGTTTATTAAATGGTATACCAAAGAACTTAGGTGCTACACTGAAGAGGATTCCACAGGCCAAATATGATACAATTTGATTCTTAAATGAGATAATAAATAAGACTGATTTAAATTCATAATTTATTAATAATAAGAATATCTTATTGGTCAACTCCAGAAGATGATAAAGCAAATAATTATCTTTAAAATGAATATAAAGAAAATAAATAAAATTTCTGCCCCTTAAAATGAGCTATATAACAAACCATGTGAGACTGTGGATTCTGAGAAACAAACTGAGTTTGGGAGGGGTGGGGGTTGGGGTGAGTCTGGTGGTGGGTATTAAGGGGGGGGCACGTATTGCATGGAGCATTGGGTGTGATGCATAAACAATGAATCCTGGAACACTGAAAAAATAAAAATAAAATTAAAAATAAAATGAATTATAGTACAATGAAAACAAATAGTAATTGAAGCACGTTTTTGTCTTTTTCACTATTGTCAATTTGCTATGCACTATGCACCAATTGATGTAAGCGTGGAAAAACAGTAACTGATAAAAACACAGAAAGAGACAAATGATCTCTTGATATAAGATGAAACAAAACAAAATACGCCACTACCTAAGGTCTTACCAAAGGGACTGTACATGACGCTAATGAAACTGTGGATCCAGCTGCCAATCTGCAAGAAACATGGGTGACAGCAAACATACTGAACTGTACGTACGTGTGCAATCAGCAAAATGCAGACTGTGGGAAACCCTAAATTACAAAATCCTTCGAGCTTTTCAACAGGTTAGTTACAAGGAAATGAAAAGGATAGAAGGGAGACTTGTAGATTAAACAAGACTTAAAGTCACATTAATTAAAACCAAATGGATAGGGAGGACTAAACTGAGGGCTGGAATGCGAAGTTATGAAGATATGAGAGGAAATGGTTAATGTGAGGGTCAGGAGAATGGCTACACTTGACGGGAAAGACCCAGTTTTGAGACTGAATCTGAATCTACGAGGGACTTGTCGAGTTCTGGCTTAATTATTTTTCTTGACTTTGGTGATATTTGCCTTATCAAAACCTATAATCCCTGAAGCTACATAGATTTGGTTTTATATAGATTTTTGCATCTGCATTTTATTTTACATTTTAAAAGTCTTTAAAAGTTAGATCATATTAAACATTTAGTCTTGATAATTCCAAAGGGGACTATGAAACTTGCTGAGATAATAATACAGAATAAGAGCATGCTTTTCTTTATGTGAGAAGAATCACAGAATATTAATATATTCCTTTTTGAAGACAGTTTCTAAGAGTTCTTTGTTGATGACTTGGTAGATCCTATTACCTAATTACTTTGAACAAGTACACGTTTTATTTTATTTTATTTTATGATGATCATTGTCTTAGATGTTTTGATTCCACCCAAAGCAAGATTTTTTCTTCCTCTTTTTTTAACCACAAAATGAACGAATAGGTCAATTCTACAAACTACATGTTTCACACTTGCTTTGAGGTAAATTGACTTTCATTGGATTAGCTTCTGTTCACAAGGTGACCAATACAAAAATGTCAATTTGTACAGAGACCTTTTTAAAAGACAACAGGAGTTTACTGTAGCTACCGACTGTTTTCTTGCTCTTTGACATAAATTCATTCAATATAGTGGAGAGTGACTTTTCCATGCACCTTCCTTTACTTTCTTGCCTGAAATCACACACTGTATATAATAGTTCAATTGGAATGCGCTTTGTTGAACACAGACAAGCAACAACAATGACAACAAAAGTTAGGGATACATTAAAATCTATACATCATTGTATTGTCAAAATACATATATTTTTATTAAGTAACCAGCATACTGACTGCTAGAGCAGAAAAATACTTTAAACATTATACCTTCTAATTTCATTCAGAATAAACAATAATAGATTAGAAATGTTGAAAGGAATTAAGCTTTCCATGGAAGAGACCTGAGAATGCACTGTGCCCTTTTCTCTTGCTGTGTATGCAAGAAAGTGACTAGAGTGCAGGCTGGGTTCTAATATATGTATGTCTCCGAATATAAAGGTCAGTCACTTAGAAAGGAGACATCAACTGTTAGACACTATATTCCAAGATGCAGAGTCATAGCCAAAGAATTTCATGAGAGAAAAAGAGAGAAAATGATTCATAGGTGTAATTTATTTGAAAATTGCTTATTGACTCTATAACAAAAAATAAACAAAGATCAATATGTACATATTTTGACAAATACTGTGTGATCTCACTTCCACGTAGAATCTAAAATCAGACTAAAAAAATAAATAACCAGTTGACTGGTGCTGTCAAAGGTGGGGAAAAATGGGAGAAGATAGTCAAAGAATACAAAAACTTCCAGTTATAAGATAACTAAGTTCTGGGCTCTTAGGTCCAGCATAGTAACTTTGGTTAACAATATTGTATTATATACTTGAAATGTGCTGAGAAAGTAGATTTAAAAAAATTCTCACCACACACACCAAAATGACCACAATGTGAGGTGATACCTATGTTAACTAACTTTATTGGGGTAAGCATTTTACAATATATGTGACCATCAAATCATGTATATCTTAAGCTTACACAATATTATGTGTCAACTGTATCGCAATAAAGCTGAAAAATGCACATTTTACTTCTTTGCTGCCATGTGTGCCTGTGTCCATTTATTTATTTGTATGTTTTTTTTAATCATTATTGCTTGTGTTATCTATGTTAACAAGCTCAGTGGGAAATCTCACTGTCTGTGGAGGCTTTACACTATCTATTTACCGTGTTATCATTATTTTACATTCTATGCATAAAGGATTCATTCTAGTTTTATTTCCTCCTATTTAGGTGTCAGACTCTGTTTTCCTCTAGATGGCAGAGTAGTACTCTAAATGTTAAAGATACCCTTTGTGATAAGCATTTAAAATATTTACATGTATTTGCTGGCCGTTTGAAAATATATTTTCTCCCTTCTACAGTTAAAACAAAATAGGGTATATTTCTGTATATTTTTTTTATTGGTGACTACAACACATTAAAAAGCAAAAAATACAATACTAAAAAAATTATTAAAACTATTACATACCTGATAGTGCTTGTAGTAATCTATCTGGCATGTCTGCATTTACTGAAAGACTACACACCATCCAAATGTCTTTTAATATTCTGTATCTTACTTCTAGCATATATTTCCTGCCATTCAGTTTTACAGCCTTTATTACTTGCATCAGAGTTCCTGAGGAGAGGACTCTAAGAAACCCCTCCCTAGTGGTCACTCTTATCTGCTCTGAGAATTTTCCATCAAGCTTTCAGGAAAATAGTGTCTAAGAGCTGTGTGTCCAGGATGGAGTTTCTGCAGGCACTGTGGGTAAGGGCTCCCAAGTGTCCAGAATTTTCTTTCTCTGAGTTTCTCTAGCACTGAAGTGAAGCAGCATGCTACTGTATAGATCTCCTCTGCAGACACACCGGGCAGATGTGACTCTGCTTTCAGAGACAGAGAAACTGAGGGGGCCTTTCGTCGTATCCCCATTTCTAGTCTGATAGCCTTAGCATCATTTAGCATCTGTAGCCTCCAAACAGTCATATTTTACACTTTGCTATCCCCATACACAGGGGAAATAATTCTCCAATTCTTCAATGAAAATATAATTTGGTATGAAAACCAACTCTTCTTCTTTTTTTGTAGCAATAGAAAGGTACATTGCAAGACTGCTTTTTCTCCTCATTCCAATATATTGCTTGTAGTAAAGTGGATAGGACTTATTGAATGCAGCATGAAGACATTATTTTACAAAATATACCATACAGTGTGTTCATTTACCTGGCCAAATTTTAATTTAAAAAAAGTATTTTGAACATATAATTTCATTAAATAAGAATGTTTTTGTTTCAAATAATCAGATATATAGGATTTAGTGTTAGTTTTTTTAAGAAAAAAACTAGACTCTTCTTTATATATGTAAGCACGGAAGTGATAGATTTATCTTATTTTTTTTTAAAAGATTTTATTTATTTATTTGACAGAGAGACATCACAAGTAGACAGAGAGGCAGGCAGAGAGAGAGAGAGGGAAGCAGGCTCCCTGCTGAGCAGAGAACCCGATGCGGGACTCGATCCCAGGACCCTGAGATCATGACCTGAGCCGAAGGCAGCGACTTAACCCACTGAGCCACCCAGGCGCCCCAGATTTATCTTATTTTTAATTGTATTTCATTTCCAATTATTTTTTCAAATCACATAAAATATCATACAATCTATATTTTGGGCTATGTTTTTCAAAGGTAGTCAATATGCATTCACTATTTATCAAGAACTTCCATATATTCCATCAGTCCTTAGAGTCGTTAAGGATCCTGAAAAGAATATATGCCTATTTTATTTTCCTAAATATGAAAACTGAACCTCAGAGAAATGAAATAACCTGCCCAAGACAATAGGTAAATAAAATAACTGGAATGTGTCTCCCATAACTTCAGCATGAAAATTTAGTTAGCTTCTATTCTTCATTATGACCATGATCTAACATTCTGACATTTGGTATATCTCCTTCATGCTGCAGTATTTTTAGTAATTGGAATATCTTCCAAACTATCTAAATCTGATGAAATCAGTAGACCTTCCAAATTAAGCAGCTCCAAGTTTTTCCCATATTCACTAAGTTTCTTAGGACTACTGCTTCTCTATTCACTTGTCTTATTAGTTGCTTATTGACTGAAAAAAAAAAAGAATGTCAGGAAAATTGAAATTTTCATGGTTCTTGAATACCTTGACCTTTACGTTAGCTTTTCTAACTGGCTAAATTGTTCCTAATTTATATTCTAACCCCACTTATGATGGCATTTATGACTTTCCTCTGAAGTCTTCACATATCACTTAACTTTATTGTATTAGAAATGCATGTAAACGCTTGTGCATTACATTCATTTACTTGCTATAAACCTTCTTCAATAGGCTTCAAAAAAAGCAGGATTTCTCCTGACTTGTAGCTTTTATAAAGTCTATATTACCAACGATTCTTAGTAAGTTTTCAAAAACTGAATTGTTCCCAATGTTATTTTAATTTAAATTCATTCAAACAGTAGAAATTTTGCTTTATAGATTAAGTTTCATATAAGTTGCTATTCATTTTTTAAATTCAGATTTAAAAATGAATGGGTCTACCTTAGTCAAATTAGTGAAATAAAGGAGCTGAATTACTTGGTTTGTAAAGATTCTTCCAGCTTTAAAAATCTATGCATTTCATAAATCAATGATTCTTATGTACTTCATAATTAAGCTAGACAAATACTCAGTAAAATTCCTTTTAAGTATCTGTTTATGCATCTATGTTTCTATCTGATTTCTCTGAAAGTTTAAATATTGATTAATTCATACGTACAATGATATTTACAATTACAATGAATTTTACTCATTTCTTAATACAACATAATAGCTTCAATATTCTTATTGTACTTACAAAGCATTATCTACACTTAGACGCAATATAATACTCTATTCTGCTCTTTGTTGACTGATTTTGGAGCTTCCAAAGAAGATGTAGTCTTATTCTTACCTTAGAAAATGTTTTTTACATTAACCCTTATACAAAGATAAACTTGGAAAGGGGAAGGGAGTCAAGATGGCGGAGAAGTAGCAGGCTCAGACTACTTCGGGTAGCGGGAGATCAGCTAAATAGCTTATCTAAAGATTGCAAACACCTACAAATCCAACGGGAGATTGAAGAGAAGAAGAACAGCAATTCTAGAAACAGAAAATCAACCACTTTCTGAAAGGTAGGACTGGCGGAAAAGTGAATCCAAAGCGACGGGAAGATAGACCGCGGGGGGAGGGGCCGGCTCCCGGCGAGCGGCGGAGCAACGGAGCAAAATCAGGACTTTTAAAAGTCTGTTCCGCTGAGGGACATCGCTCCAGAGGCTTAACTGGGGTGAAGCCCAGGCGGGGTCAGCGCGGCCTCAGGTCCCGCAGGGTCGCAGAAGGATCGGGGGTGTCTGAGTGTCGCAGAGCTTACCGGTATTAGAAAGGGGAAGCCGGCTACAGAGACAGAGCCGAGGAGTGACTCTCAGCTCGGGGTTGCCTTGAACCGGTCGCAGGCTCGGTCAGCTCGGAGCGCGGCCGGAGGCCAGGCTGACGGGAGTCATTGGGCGCTGTTCTCTGAGGGCACACTGAGGAGTGGGGCCCCGGGCTCTCGGCTCCTCCGGGCCGGAGACCGGGCGGCCGCCATCTTCATTCCCGTCCTCCGGACTCTACGGAAAGCGCTCAGGGAACAAAAGCTCCCGAAAGCAAACCCGAGCGGATTACTCAGCGCGGCCCCGGGTAAGGGCGGTGCAACTCCGCGGGGGCAAAGACGCTTGAGAATCACTACAACAGGCCCCTCCCCCAGAAGATCAACGGGAAACCCAGCCAGGACCAAGTTCACCTACCCAGGAGTACAGTTTCAATACCAAGGTGAGTGGCGGAATTCCAGAGGAGAAGAAAGCAAAGCACGGAACTCATGGCTTTCTCCCCATGATTTTTTAGCCTTGCAGTTAATTTAATTTTTTTTTTTCTTCTTCAATTTTTTTTTCTTTTTCTCTTCTTCTGCTAAATTTTTTTAACTTTTACCGTTTCCTTTTTTAACGTTTTTTAAATAGTTTATCTAATATATATATATTTTTTCCTCTTTTTATATTTTTTCTTTATCGGCTTTCTTTTTTTAAATAGTTTCTTTCTTTTTTTTTTTTTTTCTTTTTGAACCCCTTTTTATCCCCTTTCTCCCCCCTCACAATTCGGGATATCTTCTGATTTGGCTAAAGCATATTTTCCTGGGGTTGTTGCCACCCTTTTAGTATTTTACTTGCTCCTTCATAAACTCTTATCTGGACAAAATGACAAGGCGGAAAAATTCACAACAAAAAAAAGAACAAGAGGCAGTACCAAAGGCTAGGGACCTAATCAATACAGACATTGGTAATATGTCAGATATAGAGTTCAGAATGACGATTCTCAAGGTTCTAGCCGGGCTTGAAAAAGGCATGGAAGATATTAAAGCAACCCTCTCGGGAGATATAAAAGCCCTTCCTGGAGAAATAAAAGAACTAAAATCTAACCAAGTTGAAATCAAAAAAGCTATTAATGAGGTGCAATAAAAAATGGAGGCTCTCACTGCTAGGATAAATGAGGCAGAAGAAAGAATTAGCGATATAGAAGACCAAATGACACAGAATAAAGAAGCTGAGCAAAAGAGGGACAAACAGCTACTGGACCACGAGGGGAGAATTCGAGAGATAAGTGACACCATAAGACGAAACAACATTAGAATCATTGGGATTCCAGAAGAAGAGGAAACAGAGAGGGGAGCAGAACGTATATTGGAGAGAATTATTGGAGAGAATTTCCCCAATATGGCAAAGGGAACAAGCATCAAAATCCAGGAGGTGCAGAGAACCCCCCTCAAAATCAATAAGAATAGGTCCACCCCCCGTCACCTAATAGTAAAATTGACAAGTCTTAGTCACAAAGAAAAGATCCTGAAAGCAGCCCGGGAAAAGAAGTCTGTAACGTACAATGGTAAAAATATTAGATTGGCAGCAGACTTATCCACAGAGACCTGGCAGGCCAGAAAGAGCTGGCATGATATATTCAGAGTACTAAATGAGAAAAACATGCAGCCAAGAATACTATATCCAGCTAGGCTATCATTGAAAATAGAAGGAGAGATTAAAAGCTTCCAGGACAAACAAAAACTGAAAGAATTTGCAAATACAAAACCAGCTCTACAGGAAATATTGAAAGGGGTCCTCTAAGCAAAGAGAGACCCTCAAAGAAGTAGATCAGAAAGAAACAGAGACAATATACAATAACAGTCACCTTACAGGCAATACAATGGCACTAAATTCATATTTCTCAATACTTACCCTGAATGTTAATGGGCTAAATGCCCCAATCAAAAGACACAGGGTATCAGAATGGATCAAAAAACAAAACCCATCTATATGTTGCCTACAAGAAACTCATCTTAAACCCGAAGACACCTCCAGGTTTAAAGTGAGGGGGTGGAAAAGAATTTACCATGCTAATGGATATCAGAAGAAAGCAGGAGTGGCAATCCTTATATCAGATCAATTAGATTTTAAGCCAAAGACTATAATAAGAGATGAGGAAGGACACTATATCATACTCAAAGGAACTGTCCAACAAGAAGATCTAACAATTTTAAATATCTATGCCCCTAACGTGGGAGCAGCCAACTATATAAACCAATTAATAACAAAATCAAAGAAACACATCGACAAGAATACAATAATAGTAGGGGATTTTAACACTCCCCTCACTGAAATGGACAGATCATCCAAGCAAAAAATCAACAAGGAAATCAAGGCCTTAAATGACACACTGGACCAGATGGACATCACAGATATATTCAGAACATTTCATCCCAAAGCAACAGAATACACATTCTTCTCTAGTGCACATGGAACATTCTCCAGAATAGATCACATTCTTGGTCCTAAATCAAGTCTCAACCGGTATCAAAAGATTGGGATCATTCCCTGCATATTTTCAGACCACAATGCTCTAAAGCTAGAATTCAATAACAAGAGGAAATTTGGAAAGAACCCAAATACATGGAGACTAAACAGCATCCTTCTAAAGAATGAATGGGTCAACCAGGAAATTAAAGAAGAATTGAAAAAATTTATGGAAACAAATGATAATGAAAACACAACGGTTCAGAATCTGTGGGACACAACAAAGGCAGTCCTGAGAGGAAAATATATAGCGGTACAAGCCTTTCTCAAGAAACAAGAAAGGTCTCAGGTACACAACCTAACCCTACACCTCAAGGAGCTGGAGAAAGAACAAGAAAGAAACCCTAAACCCAGCAGGAGAAGAGAAATCATAAAGATTAGAGCAGAAATCAATGAAATAGAAACCAAAAAAACAATAGAACAAATCAACGAAACTAGGAGCTGGTTCTTTGAAAGAATTAATAAGATTGATAAACCCCTGGCCAGACTTATCAAAAAGAAAAGAGAAAAGACCCAAATAAATAAAATCATGAATGAAAGAGGAGAGATCACAACGAACACCAAAGAAATACAGACAATTATAAGAACATACTATGAGCAACTCTACGCCAACAAATTTGACAATCTGGAAGAAATGGACGCATTCCTAGAGACATATAAACTACCACAACTGAACCAGGAAGAAATAGAAAGCCTGAACAGACCCATAACCAGTAAGGAGATTGAAACAGTCATCAAAAATCTCCAAACTAACAAAAGCCCAGGGCCAGACGGCTTCCCGGGGGAATTCTATCAAACATTTAAAGAAGAACTAATTCCTATTCTCCTGAAACTGTTCCAAAAAATAGAAATAGAAGGAAAACTTCCAAACTCATTTTATGAGGCCAGCATCACCTTGATCCCAAAACCAGACAAGGATCCCAACAAAAAAGAGAACTACAGACCAATATCCTTGATGAACACAGATGCAAAAATTCTCAACAAAATACTAGCCAATAGGATTCAACAGTACATTAAAAGGATTATTCATCACGACCAAGTGGGATTTATTCCAGGGCTGCAAGGTTGGTTCAACATCCGCAAATCAATCAATGTGATACAACACATTAATAAAAGAAAGAACAAGAACCATATGATACTCTCCATAGATGCTGAAAAAGCATTTGACAAAGTACAGCATCCCTTCCTGATCAAAACTCTTCAAAGTGTAGGGACAGACGGCACATACCTCAATATTATCAAAGCCATCTATGAAAAACCCACCGCAAATATCATTCTCAATGGAGAAAAACTGAAAGCTTTTCCGCTAAGGTCAGGAACACGGCATGGATGTCCGTTATCACCACTGTTATTTAACATAGTACTAGAAGTCCTAGCCTCAGCAATCAGACAACAAAAGGAAATTAAAGGCATCCAAATCGGCAAAGAAGAAGTCAAACTATCACTCTTTGCAGATGATATGATACTATATGTGGAAAACCCAAAAGACTCCACTCCAAAACTGCTAGAACTTGTACAGGAATTCAGTAAAGTGTCAGGATATAAAATCAATGCACAGAAATCAGTTGCATTTCTCTACACCAACAACAAGACAGAAGAAAGAGAAATTAAGGAGTCCATCCCATTTACAATTGCACCCAAAACTATAAGATACCTAGGAATAAACCTAACCAAAGAGACTAAGAATCTATACTCAGAAAACTATAAAGTACTCATGAAAGAAATTGAGGAAGACACAAAGAAATGGAAAAATGTTCCATGCTCCTGGATTGGAAGAATAAATATTGTGAAAATGTCTATGCTACCTAAAGCAATCTACACATTTAATGCAATTCCTATCAAAGTACCATCCATTTTTTTCAAAGAAATGGAACAAATAATCCTAAAATTTATATGGAACCAGAAAAGACCTCGAATAGCCAAAGGAATATTGAAAAAGAAAGCCAAAGTTGGTGGCATCACAATTCCGGACTTCAAGCTCTATTACAAAGCTGTCATCATCAAGACAGCATGGTACTGGCACAAAAACAGACACATAGATCAATGGAACAGAATAGAGAGCCCAGAAATGGACCCTCAAGTCTATGGTCAACTCATCTTTGACAAAGCAGGAAAGAATGTCCAATGGAAAAAAGACAGCCTCTTCAATAAATGGTGTTGGGAAAATTGGACAGCCACATGCAGAAAAATGAAATTGGATCATTTCCTTACACCACACACGAAAATAGACTCAAAATGGATGAAGGATCTCAACGTGAGAAAGGAATCCATCAGG
Organism: Lutra lutra; assembly: GCF_902655055.1. NCBI lineage: Eukaryota > Metazoa > Chordata > Mammalia > Carnivora > Mustelidae > Lutra > Lutra lutra. Next base: position 173,705,530 of record NC_062280.1, read on the forward strand.
ATCCTCGAGGAGAGCACAGGCAGCAACCTCTTCTACCTCAGCCGCAGCAACATCTTCCTGGGAACATCCCCAAAGGCAAGGGAAGCAAGGGCAAAAATGAACTTTTGGGATTTTATCAAGATCAAAAGCTTTTGCACAGCAAAGGAAACAGTGAACAAAACCAAAAGACAACTGACAGAATGGGAGAAGATATTTGCAAATGACATATCAGATAAAGGGCTAGTGTCCAAAATCTATAAAGAACTTAGCAAACTCAACACCCAAAGAACAAATAATCCAATCAAGAAATGGGCAGAGGACATGAACAGACATTTCTGCAAAGAAGACATCCAGATGCCCAACAGACACATGAAAAAGTGCTCCATATCACTCGGCATCAGGGAAATACAAATCAAAACCACCATGAGATATCACCTCACACCAGTCAGAATGGCTAAAATTAACAAGTCAGGAAGTGACAGATGCTGGCGAGGATGCGGAGAAAGGGGAACCCTCCTACACTGTTGGTGGGAATGCAAGCTGGTGCAACCACTCTGGAAAACAGCATGGAGGTTCCTCAAAATGTTGAAAATAGAACTACCCTATGACCCTGCAATTGCACTGCTGGGTATTTACCCTAAAGATACAAACGTAGTGATCCGAAGGGGCACGTGCACCCGAATGTTTATAGCAGCAATGTCTACAATAGCCAAACTATGGAAAGAACCTAGATGTCCATCTACAGACGAATGGATAAAGAAGATGTGGTATATATACACAATGGAATACTATGCAGCCATCAAAAGAAGTGAAATCTTGCCATTTGCGATGACGTGGATGGAATTAGAGGGTATCATGCTTAGCGAAATAAGTCAATCAGAGAAAGACAACTATCATATGATCTCCCTGATATGAGGGAGAGGAGATGCAACATGGGGGGATGAAGGGGTAGGAGAAGAGTAAATGAAACAAGATGGGATTGGGAGGGAGACAAACCATAAGTGACTCTTAATCTCACACAACAAACTGAGGGTTGATGGGGGGAGGGGGTTGGGAGAGGGGGGTGGGGTTATGGATATTGGGGAGGGTATGTACTATGGTGAGTAGTGTAGTAGTAGTAGTAGTAGTAGTATGCTGTGAAGTGTGTAAACCTGGCGATTCGCAGACCTGTACCCCTGGGGATAAAAATATATGTTTATAAAGCTGTAAAAAAAAAAAAAAAAGAAAAGAAAAGAAAAAAGAAAGGATGAATACCCAAGTTTTGTAGCAACATGGACGGGACTGGAAGAGATGATGCTGAGTGAAATAAGTCAAGCAGAGAGAGTCAATTATCATATGGTTTCACTTATTTGTGGAGTATAACAAATAGCATGGAGGACAAGGGGAGATGGAGAGGAGAAGGGAGTTGAGGGAAATTGGAAGGGGAGGTGAACCATGAGAGACTATGGACTCTGAAAAACGATCTGAGAATTTTGAAGGGGTGGGGGGTGGGAGGTTGGGGGCACCAGGTGGTGGGTATTGTAGAGGGCACGGATTGCATGGAGCACTGGGTGTGGTGCAAAAATAATGAATACTGTTATGCTGAAAAAATAAAAAATTAAAAAAAAAAAAAAACTTGGAAAGGTGTGCTGTTGTTACTTTCCTCTACTTTACTTTCTCCTGAAGCCCTATAATTGATTTTCATTTTCCCTCTTATGTGAAAAGCAACATTTGGGGATCAGCTCCTTCATCTGAAAAAAATCACTTCCCTCTTCAATGCCCTGGACACTGATCATGCTGTTATTTCCAGAGAAGAGAATCTGTAAATTGTCAGAAAACTCCCTATGGCCTACTTGCCTGCCTACGTTGGTGCCAAAAATCTCTTCCAGTATCCAGAGTGGTGTTCAGAGGTGCACCAACAGCAAGTCAAGGCCCAAGAATTAGAAGAAATCAGTGAAGGACAATAGGGTTTATCCTCACCTTACAAATAGCATGAACACCACCAAAATAAGGGATACACAGTTTAATTTTATTGCTATATTCACAGATAAGAGAGTAAAAGAAAGAAGAAAAACAAATGTAAGAGAAGAGCAAAAATAAAAATTAAACACAAATATTCATTACTTAGGTGGTTTTATATAGAATTTTTTGTGATGACAGAATTGGTAACTTAAGTTTTCAACAGTTGGGGCTTGGTTAAAAAAAAATTCCCCACAAAAAACGGTTGGGGCTTGGTTAAATAGTAACTTTGTATGATAAAATATATTTTTGACTTAAAATACAGTATGTTGCTAAATTAAAAATTAGAGTATAAATACTAAAGTGTGCATCCTTTGAGCATGCACATGTCACAATCCACATATGTTTATGATGTGTAACATATGTATATATATAAACACAACCCATATGCATATATTAAACGTAATATATGTGTAGATGCATGCACATAAAAACATACACACATACACAGATGTGTAAGTACTCACACAGATTTACACACGCATTGAAAAAGACAGAGAGAAAGCAATAAAAGAAAATCTTTCTTTTTTTTTTTTTAAGATTTTTATTTATTTGTTTGACAGAAAGAGACATCACAAGTAGGCAGTGAAGCAGGTGGGGCTGGGTCGGGGGGAAAGCAGGCCTCCCTACTGAGCAGAGAGCCTGATGCAGGGCTTGATCCCAAGACCCTGAGATCATGACCTGAGCTGAAGGCAGAGGCTTAACCCACTGAACCACCCGGGCATCCCAATAAAAGAAAATCTTAATAAACTTTATATCTGGAAAACAATATAATGGGTGATCTAAAATTTGTTTAAGGTTTATGGTATTTTAAATTTATATAATAAAAATAAAATTCTTTTATTACCAGATACATGTATTTTAAAACACATAGTAAAATAAAATTTAGTATTATTTTATAAATCCATAATGTAGATTTATGAAAGTATGTTTTTAGGACAGCAGATATGTTTGCAAAAAATACCATGGATATGTTATTCTTTGAATATTTTCAAAGTTTAGTTCATATGCTGTCTTTATAAAAATAGGGTATTTAGATAGCTAGCTAGATAGATATACCAATGCACACACACAGAGTGCATTTATCATAAAATGTAAGTAATCTTTAAATCTGGCTATTGTGAAAACAGTTTGTTAAAATCTGTGAGCAAATCATATCTTAAAAAAAAAAGTAAATGTTTTAATAGAGTTCAATGAAAAACAGGAAACAGATCAAGAAAGCACATAATTCTCCAAAGAAATCTTTAGAAAACTAACCAAACACTGAAAAATGTCCAGATGAATTTGTGCAATTTTTATGGTTCTGAGTAATGAATGTGGAATATACACTATGTATAGATTGTACTACTAATTTTTAAATAATCTGAGCTGAAAATTCTCTACTTTGTATTTCTAACAACTAGTGGTATGGTTTATTGTCTGGCAAAGAACAGAAAATTCTACTCTGTGCTGGAAGTTTTTTATTTATAATGCACCTCATGTCTAAATCAATTCAACTAGTCCATTTTTTATTGAGTATAGTCTATGTTTAGCATTATAGTAAGACACATACATAGAAAACAGCCTGAAGTATTAGCTTTGGTGCTAGAATAAATAATAGAGAGAGTTCTATAGGGATCAGAGAAGGCCAGGATCTCGAATGGTTGGGAAAGAATTGTGATGTCCAGGAATGAGTCTACCTTAGTCAATAGCATGTGTCCAGTGCCTAGGACAGTGCTTAGAATCTAACAGCTGCTGAGTGCATAATTACATGACTAAGAAGTGAGATGTGAGGGGCGCCTGGGTGGCTCAGTGGGTTAAGCCGCTGCCTTCGGCTCGGGTCATGATCCCAGAGTCCTGGGATCGAGTCCCGCATCGGGCTCGCTGCTCAGCAGGAAGCCTGCTTCCCTTCCTCTCTCTCTGCCTGCCTCTCTGCCTACTTGTGATCTCTCTCTGTCAAATAAATAAATAAAATCTTTAAAAAAAAAAAAAAGAAGTGAGATGTGACCAAGGTTTTTTGTAAAGAAAACTTTTTACTCTGAAAATGTTTACATATTCTAAAATACATGCCAATCATTATAAATACACATTAGATACTATTTAGAGTGTCTTTTCAGTAATTTTCATCCATTAAAAAATATTTAAAACCCATCATTCAGGAGAGAAAAAAAGTTGAGATGAATTATTACATGTATATATTTTTTTGCCAGAGTTATTTTGTTTTTCAATAGAGTGAATTACTTACAATCAGAGAAAGATTGAGAGATGTATGTCCTGCAGTTTCCAATTTTTTTAGTTTGTAAGCAGGCCACTTTACAGTAATCTACTTAAAGTACGAGATCAATATAAAACAATTGAGCCCACCAACATTTATGCTCCAAAGTTTAAGGTCATGAATCTTGCAGGGTCCAATGGAAAATATGAACAAGCTTTTGAAGTAAATCAATGAAATATACTTTTAGTCTATAGTATGGGACAAACGTTCTACAAAGTGCTTTACAACAGAATTTTGTTTACTTCTCCTAATTATACTGGAGATTAATTTTCTTCATTTCAATGACAAGGAAATTAAGACTTAAAGACAGACATTTTCCCAAATTTTACAGAGATGAAAGTGGCAGGTTGCCTAAATCCAAAGCACATTCTTTTAGAAATGTCACAATAACTTCCTGAAACACATCAAAATTAATAAAACATAACCAACACAATTAATGGGTGGTATAAAGCATTCATTTCTGACTAATACAAGCATCCTTAAAAAAACTTCAAGCATCCTAGATTTTTACCCAATCTAAATCCCCCATTAAATATTCAATAACCTTAAATTCTTCTAAATCAAAAGAGATTTAACTCTAGACAAAAATGAGAAAAGATTTTAGCATGTTTCCTACAATTTCTATGAATATAATGAATACATAAGAAATACTACTTTCAGGACGCCTGGGTGGCTCAGTTGGTTGAGCGGCTGCCTTAGGCTCAGGTCATGATCCCAGCGTCCTGGGATCGAGTCCCACATCGGGCTCCTTGCTCGGCGGGGAGCCTGCTTCTCCCTCTGCCTCTGCCTACCACTCTGTCTGCCTGTGCTCATGCTCGCTCCCTCTCTCTCTCTAACAAATAAATAAATAAAATCTTAAAAAAAAAAAAAAAAAGAAATACTACTTTCTACATACTCCAGTCTTGGGGTTATCATTTGACACGAGTCAAAAACTAAAATGCCTATGTTTGACGGTGTTTTATTGCAGTATATTAGAAGTTAAGACTCATAGATTAAAAACTTTAAGTTTCTAACTTTAAGGGAGTGTTGTCCAAAATGTCAGGTCATAAAAAACAATATCCAACTGCTTGCTAAAATACAAATTTCCTGGGCTTCGCCGTGACATACTGATCATTAAGTCTGTTATCGATCTCAGAACTCTAAAATATTAAAAGAAATCCAGGATACTCTTACTTAGACATCCAAGTCTAAGGGGAGAAAATGAATGAATTCAATAAAGATTCAAGTTTGAAGGAATAAATTTGAAGCAGAGGGAGAAATACAGTAATAAAAGTTATAAAGACTATGAATCTGACAAATTCTTAGTGTATATTTAAGCTTGTAATCAAAACTTCAAAAAAAGAAAGCATAAGTAAACATTTATAATTATAATTTCTTTCTATTTCTCAGCTTTACTGAGGTATAACTGAAAATTGTAATATATTTAAAATGTGCAACATGACAATTTGTATGCATATACATTGTATGAGGATTCCCACCATTCCATTAATTAACACAACCATCACCTCATATATCTACCTTTTTTTGTGTTTTGTTTTTTGGTGTATGTGAAAGCAAAAAGTTCTACTGTCTTAAAAAATTTCAATTATACAATGCAGTATTATCACTACAATCACCATATTAAATATTAAACTCTCAGATCTATTTATCTTATAACCGAAAGTCTGTACCATCTATCAATGCTCTCTATACCCCTCTGCCCTGGTACAACCCCTGAAAACCACTTCATTTTTTTTTTTAAGATTTTATTTATTTATTTGACAGACAGAGATTACAAGTAGGCAGAGAGGCAGGCAGAGAGAGAGGGAGGAAGCAGGCTCCCTGCTGAGCAGAGAGCCCAATGAGGGGCTGGATATGGGGCTCGATCCCAGGACCCTGAGATCATGACCTGAGCTGAAGGCAGAGGCTTTAACCCACTGAGCCACCCAGGTGCCCCTGGAAACCACTTTTCTACTGTTTCTGTGAGTTGTTTGTTTGTTTTTCCTTTTAATCTCTTTCTTTTCTTTTTTTCCTCCTAAGATTCCACATGTAAATATTTGTCTTTTTCTATCTGGTTTATTTTAAATAATGCCCTCCAGATTCATCCATGTTGTCACAAATACTTTCTTAAGGCAAGATAATATTCTACTGTAGATATTTTTTAATCACATTTTCTTTATTCATTTATCCACTGATGGACACTTAGATTTTTTCCAAATGTTGGCTATTGTGAATAATGCTGCAGTAAATATGAGAGTACAATATCTTTTTGAGTTTCAGCTTCCTATGGATATATATCCCAGAAGTGGGTCATATGGTAGTTTCTGGATCTATATTTCTGGATCATATGGTAGTTCGAGTTTTAATTTTTTGAGAAATTTCTGTAATTTTTTTCATAGTGGCTATACTAGTTTGCATTCTCACCAGCGGTGTTTAAGAGTTCTGTCTTCTCCATATCCTTGCCAGCGTTTGTTATCTCTTGCATTTTTGGTAAGACCTTCTGTTGGGTGTGAGGTGATATCTTGTGGTTTTGATTTGCATTTCCCCGATGATTTAGTAATGTTGAGTACTTTTCTATGTACCTGTTGGTGATTTATACGTCCTCTTCGAAAAAAATGACAACTCATGTCCTATGCACATTTGTTAAGTTACCTAATTTTTTTTAAATACTGAGTTGTAGGAGTCTTTTTGTATATATTGGTTATTAATCTCTTATCATATAGGTGTTTTGAAATTTTTCCTCTATTCCATAAATTTTCATTTTGTTGACTGTTCCCTCAGGTGGGAAGCTTAAAGACTGAGTGGCTAGATGTGCAGTACAAACCCTTGACTCCTCAGGAAGAAAATGGGAGTTGGGGTTTCCCTCCTAATTGTATGCCTCTGTGCTAGGGTTAGGGTTTATAGTGAGATTGTGTCTTGCCTTTCTTATACAATCTGATGTGGTACTTTCTCTGTGGCCCCATGTGTAGAAGTCCCCTTTCCAGTTTCTGGACTTCTTTCATAGAAGGCTTTTCTGTGTATGAGTATACTTTTGCCGTGTCCAGGGAGAAGGGAAATTCAGGAGCCTCTAATGTCATCATCTTAGCCTTCATCTCTGTCATAAATTTATTTTTTTAAATCTCAGTAATGAAAACCTCTAAAATACCTCTCAAATGATAGTTGATTTATCTAGCACTAGAGTCAGTAGACTAGATCAATGTTGATTTTTATTTTTCATATAGGTTTGGTGTTTCAACTTCAATCATTTTTTTCTAGCATTTTTTGAGAAATTTGATTTCACTCTACTTATGAGACAAACAGCTATCCTCTTGTTGTTTCATGCCTGCTGGCAAAAGGTATGAGGCTCCTGGGACAAAGACAAAGCACTTTATTAACACTGGCAAAGCAAGTAGAAGGCACAGCGTATATAGCCACCCCCCCTGTATCCCCAGTCCTACAAAGGCAACATAACTTAGGCCCAAACAGAAGCCTGCGTATCCAGTGGTTTAAGTTGTAGGATAGAAACACTAAACTTCAGGACTCTGCTATTTTATAAAAAGTCTGCTTTTTGGGGCGCCTGGGTGGCTCAGTGGGTTGGGCCGCTGCCTTCGGCTCAGGTCATGATCTCAGGGTCCTGGGATCGAGCCCCGCATCGGGCTCTCTGCTCGGCAGGGAGCCTGCTTCCTCCTCTCTCTCTGCCTGCCTCTCTGCCTGCTTGTGATCTCTCTCTGTCAAATAAATAAATAAAAATTAAAAAAAAAAAAAGTCTGCTTTTTGTTCTAGAGGTAACTTGACTGATGGAAATAAAACACTGACAGAAGTCCCACAGAATGAACTGTCAGGGGTTTGCCATCTTGACATACTAACAAAACGTAGGAGTGTGAGAGTCCCATGGAGGACTTATGTCTTCCAAAAGTGTTTACCAGGTTCTATAACAATGCTATGTATACATCTGTGTCTTTAGTCTCACACCTTAAAGCAGGTATAATAACCGAATATACCTCACACAGACACACTTCCACATCCCTGCTCTTTCCACCACCTTATTATTTTAATGACTAGCTTGAGAAACTGAGACAGTTGTTCAAACTCAGGCATGCTTAGGGATCATATTCAAACAGGCATATCTGATTCCAAACCCAAACTGCTTTCTAGCATCTTATTCTGTTTTCCAATAGAACATATTACTTATTTTTGGTAATAAAGACATAAAATCAATCAGCGATATTCTCCCGGTTTCAAGTGCTACTAATCAAAGTTTAGAAGGAAGAGAGCTTCACTGAGGATAAACAGTCACTGATGGGAATAAAATAGCCACCAACAACTAAATAAGTGAAAAAAGTAGCATAATGGAGAATAAGGGTTAGAATCTAAAAGTTAATACAGGGAAATTTCATTTGTGATAGAATATAAGAATACAGAAATGGAATTCGGAAAATGCAAAAAATAAGAAATCATATTACATGCATAAAACATTTTTTTAAAAGATTTTATTTATTTATTTGACAGAGAGACATCACAAGTAGACAGAGAGGCAGGCAGAGAGAGAGAGAGAGAGGGAAGCAGGCTCCCTGCTGAGCAGAGAGCCCGATGCAGGACTCGATCCCAGGACCCTGAGATCATGACCTGAGCCGAAGGCAGCGGCCTAACCCACTGAGCCACCCAGGCGCCCTGCATAAAACATTTTGATTAATTTTACATTTCTCCTTTTGTATAGGGTATCATGTTTGCCCTTCCTGAGTTGCAAGAGACAGCACCTTTCCAAGTGCGGGGCCAGAAATGGGAAGGTGTTGTGATTCCTACTCATCATGCACACCAGCATATCATTTTTGTAGCCAGTTTACAAAGTCCGGCTGGCAAAGTGTTGGCATGCTACTGTGTTACAGAAAAATATCAACAGAGGTTGATATTATTAGTAGCTGTGAATTTCCTAATATTTTATCATATGTTTTCTTTATTTGATATGTTTTCCTCCCCAGACTCTTATAGGTAGACATCATGTAAAGTATGACCATTCGCATTTCTCCTGGGAATGGATATGACACAAAGACCAACTATAATTATCCAAATGCAAACTTCTTATTACATCTATGATGATGTATTTCGCATTCCGTGATTTTTGTGTCAAGTTGGAGGGTGCTTTTGGATGAGATTAACATTTAAACAAGTGAACTCTGAATAAAGCAGATTGCTCTCCATTATGTGAGTGGGCCTTATTCAATCAGGTAAAGTTCTGAACAGAACAAAATTATCTTCTGCCCAGAACAAAAGGGAATTCTCTCACAGAGTGTCTTCAAACTTCGACTCTGAACATTTACTTTCCTGAGTCTCCAGCTGGCTGGCCCATACTGCAGATTTTGGACTTGCCACCATCCTTAATTTCTCTCTATATATTTATACAGGCATAGATCTATAGATATACAAATATAGATATAGATCTCAGATTGGTTCTGTTTCTCTGGAGAACTCTGAATAATCCACTTCTCCTTTCCAGACTTCTATATGTTTTAGTGAGGAACCATAACTATCCTGCATTGTCAGAGTTCTCACTAATGAGGTTAGAATGAAGAAAAATCAGACTGTGGCCATTCTGCTCTAAAGAACATGACTTTTATATGTTAAAAATTTATTATTAAAAACTCTACATTCTTCCATGTAGAGATTATGAATTATAAACACTTTGATTTGGTCCTGGCTAGGAAAACTGTAGATAAACCTAGAAACTTCATCCTATAATAACCATTTTTAGTGACTAAATATAATCAGATAAAAGAATCTGGACAAAAAGGCAGTAGGAAAAGAAAATTGTATTTTGCATCCATAAAATGGACCTCATAATATATAATTCACAGAGCTGTTGAGTGTATTAATTTACATAAGGAATAGAAATGTACATTGAAACTTCATATAAATATTCAAATAGGGCACATGACTTTTATTTTGAATTTTATTATTTTGAATTTTTGAATTTTCTATTATCGCCTTATTTTATTCTGGAAGTTAAGCAGTGAACAAAACAAAATCCCCATACTAGTTTGCATATATTTACAATGATATTTTTAAAATAATATATAAATGTATATAATAAACATATATGCAAATACGTGTGTGTGTGTGTGCACGTGTATAAATAATTTGTTTTGCATATTATCTGGCACCAAAGAGCTGCTCAATAAAAGTTCCTTTTATTTGTATGTAGGGGAGAAAGCAGAATATAAAACCAGCCACATGTATGAAAGATAGATTAACTTTCACAAATTTCCATAAATAATGAAAGATTCTGGTTTAGTTTAATTATATTCTGCATTCCAGTCATAGGGAAACAGGATATAGTCACCCTTTTTAAAGTATGGATGAAATAAAATAGTCACACATCTTCATCACCAATCTTGATTTTTCTTTAAAAGTTAGGTTTGGGTAACTGCAGAATTAAATTCAAAAGTTATATTTATAGGCCATTAGTTTTGGCATGTAGTATCACCAATGCTGTGCTGGTAAATGCTCAACAGCTGTGCTCTGAAGCTGATTAAAGCTGTTTGCCAATTTCTATGGTGTAAATACTCAAACCATGGCCAATTTCAGGTAATAAATGTGACATTGTTGAATGTGGAGTTGTGAAGAGACGCATAAAATTGGCTCATGAGAGGCTACATGATCTGGCTCCAGAATACTACTCACTTCTTCTATCTCAAGGACAGCATAAGAATACACACAAACAAAATCACACAAATTTATGTTAAAGTAAGCTGAATCTATTCTTTGCAGTGGATGTATTGAAAGGTATGAGTTCCTTCTGAGAACTCACTGTTTATCATTATTCTAATCAATTCTCAAACCCCCTACATTCCACATATAAAAATTACTTTTCTCTTATACCAAGAATAGGCATAATCTCAGAACTAGAATCTAAGGGATATTAGAAAAAAAAATACAAATGAGAGATAAGGCCACAGACAAGTGTATTTGTCTTTGCAGAATGGAGTCTGAAAATGCTAAGTCTGAAACAACATGTATGAACAGATCTGAGCCTGGATATCTTTGGAAAAAATGTCTAAATCCTGTCATTTTTCATTTAATATAAAACACTGCTATGGAAAAATATATATACATGTATATCTCCAAAATCAGTAATTTTTCCTAAGAACTACCATCAGTCATATATGCTTTTTTCAGGAAATAATTAGATTTTCTTATGAAAAGTGGGTAGGAAAGTCATATTTCTGCTACAGTCAGTATTTGCCAATCCCCACATATTATACATGATTATACTGAACTTGGGAGATTTTAAGACAACAGATTATAATTAAGATTTGTAGTTTCAAAGGAGTGAAGAAAAAAATCACTAACTTGCTAGTTTTATTGGAAGTTCACTTTATAATTTCAAGTTTATTTAAATCTGAAAATCTTCATGCCCTTGAATCAAATTCAGAGGCAAGAAATCTTGCAATCTACAGAGTAGAATCTCTCTGGATACAATCCCAGAGGACACACTGTATTCTAATTACCTCTTTTCTGTTGAAATTTAATTTTACTCTGCCTTAGATGACAGCTATAAATGAAAGAACAATTACATTTTTTAAAAGAAGTCATAGAGGCTGACATTTGATTTAGAGTCATTGAAAATTAATAAAACTCACTTTGTGATAATATGCCTCCTTTGAAAACTGGAAAATTGACCAACAGCAGGTCCCCAGGGTAATATGGAGATTCAATTTTATTGACACTCCAGGGGAAACGTTAATAGGCATACAGACATTATAATTGTTAGCTCATAGTATTTTATAACTACAATTTTAATAGAAATAATATAAAGGAAGGCAGTATTACTTACAATAACCTTATGGCCTTTCTATTTCCATTTTTTTTCCTTAATGTTTGAATTGTCACAGGATGTCTGGGAATTTGGCATTTTCAAAGACCTGAGGTAGAACTATGCTATCATTAATTTTCGCAGTCAAGTTAAGGTAAATATTTTGTGGGAACTGAAGGTGTTTTAAGAATGGGTAGAAAGAGATTTTGGTGTCTGAAGCTGTACATAAATCAGCCCTGATACCAATAAACTCTCTCTATATGTAGAATCAGTCTCTGACTCCTGGACTTCTATCTTTACTTTAACAACTCTTCCATTTACTTTGATCAATTAAATTTGGTTCAATAAAACTTTATTGAGCACAATTTTTGTGCTAGGATGCTCAGTAGACACCATATTTGAAGGAGAATAATACAGATGTACATACAGTGGTAAATTTCTTTACACTCAGTAATAATATGAAAGATGCAGAGTAAAGAGACAACACAGAAGATGGGATGATTAAGTGTACGTGTGTGTGTGGAAGTGTATGTGTACACACATGTGTTCAGATTCAGAGGAGAAAACTCCACATAAGACTTTGAGTGGGAAAATAATTGCACCAGACAAACTTTGGTAAGGAGTGGTGGAGGAGAGGGCATATATTATTCTATAAAATAACTCATAGAGCCTTTCGCATTTTTATATGTTTCAGGCTTCCCTTTTCTGCAAGATTACCTTGATGTTATTTTACATCTGTTAATTGGGGGTTTGGTGGCTAAAATCATTCCTGCTGCATAATCTCATCAAAAGATTTGGGGGGTGCTTGGGCGGCTCTGTCAGTTAAGCATTCGACTCTTGACTTTGGCTCAGGTCATGATCTCAGGGTCATGAAACTGAGTCCTGAGCCAGGCTATGCACTGGGCATGGAGCCTGCTTAAGATTCTCTCTCTTCCTTTCCCAAGTTTTGAGGATCTCAGGCCCAAATACAAAAACAAATTCATAAATAAAACCTGGCAATCCTCCTCCCCTCAAAACAAAATAAGTAACAACATTTTTTTTTTAGACATATCTGTGCAGTTGTTTTTTTAAAGAAAGAATTAGGAGTTTGAGAGATCAAGTCATATGCTGTGTAAGAGTAGTAGTAGAGATTATAAGTGGACATTTTATTGGTAGGGCATCCATATTTTTCTCCATGAATTAAACATCAAATTATGTGGTGAGAGTTTAGAATGCTTTCATTAGTGACAAATAATCCTACAAAGAATAGTAATAGCTAACATTTATCATGAGCTTACCATGTGCGAGGCATTGTTCCAAGCTATTCACATACATTGACTTATTGAAGTCTCATGGCAGCCCTTTCGATATGTATCACAACTATTTTATTTCCCTATTTGTAGAGAAGAAAATAAAACATAGAGAGAGGGTAAGCGATTTGCCCCAGCCTCTACAGGTAATACATAGCAGAGTCCCAAACTCAAACTCACAAGTTTACCACTCAGCTATTACATGTTTCGTGATCATCTCCACAAGTGTCCTTGCCTTTTCTGTTGCAATTCTGAGAGTGAAAAATTGACTCCAGGAACACAGTTAATGGCTCCCCTTCCATACATTTACAAAAATAAAAAGTTGGTTGACCTTTAAATTGTAATCCATACCACATTTTTGGCAAATAGAAATTAAAGCACAACCAGTACAGACGTGTCTCCTTTCTTAACACTTGTATAACTTTGCCTGCCATGGAGAAGGTGTTTAGTAAGTATTTGCTGAATAAATGAATGAAACATAGGTCATTCTAGTCAGACATCGATTCGTTCATTTACTGGTTATTTTTTTGCAGTGTTTTTGCTGCAGTCAGCTATGTATTGTACTATCGCCAAGGATGTAAAAACTAATGTACTGAGTGGCACTTGAGGAATTCAAAATCAAACGCAAGGAGAGACAGATGTTATAAAAAGGGGATAAATAATAAAATGGAATCTAAATATGTTCTTACAATACTTCTCAGAGAAGTATGCATCTATTGCACAAAAATATTGAGGGTTTTGAGCCAATCTTTCGATGTTACGATGTGTTTTAAATAAGCAAGTGTTTTAAATTGGGAGAAGAGGTATACTCCCAGTCAATGGTGGAATTTTGCTAAGACCAAGACTGCATAAAGCAACTGAGTTTTACAGAGAATTATGAATAGTTGAGTCATCTGATTGAATCCTAAACAGCATACCAGAAGTATGAAAAGTTAAAGCAACTGCCATAGGTAATAATTTAAATGCAACATTTTGGATTGATATTGACATAATCTGGAAAATCTTGTAGTATTGCTTCCCAATTGCTGAACCTTTTGTTTTGAAATAAAGTACAATTTCCCATAAAGGTAAATTAAATTATGAGAATCATTAAAAGCAAAATTGAACAACCTGACCTGCTCAGAAGAAATGTGAATGCATAGGCAGTCCCAGGAAATTTCAAACATGGCATAAAGGAAAGATCCCTTTGCATGTAAGAATACCGACTAAACCTTTTGATCTGGCCTCTGACAGGTAAATAATAAAACACTAGATAACAAACAGGGTGATATTTCTGCAAGAAATAGGATCCCCCCCCCCCTCAGATCATCTTGTATAAAACCTCCACCCAATATGTATTAATGATACCTCATAAATAAGATATACCAGGAGAGAAATGAAAGCACAGCTCCTTGTAGAACAAGTTTGCCTCGTCTCTCCAAGCTAGTTAGCTTTTTTCCTCACCATTCATCTTCTTCTGTGATTCTAAAGAGAATAATAAAATGCTGTTCTCTAATTAGGGAAGGATTTGAAAATTTGTTTTGAAATGTGTGAACTGCTGACATTTTCCATTTATATTTAAAGTCTATGGTGGCAATTACTAGGGCTTTGAGTGAGCTCAAAGTTGAACAAATACACCAGAACAAAGCCAGGCAAGTTTTAAAAGTCACAGCCCCCATTTCTCGGTAATAGATCAATTTATATTTTTTCATAAAAACATTTTCTGTAAGTCTGTCACCCTAGTTTTTATGCTAGTTTAATTCTGTAAAAGCCTATGGGAACTCCTTCAGGCTGTTCACTAGGAGAGAATGACACAGATGCACTTATACAGTAGGAAGGAGGGGGTTTTGTAATCAAGAAAAACGTGGGGTTATTTTCAATCTGTCAGGGCATTTGAGAGTGGACAGAGGTTGGCAGAGAAGGGCAGGCTCACCATTTCAACTAGAATTTACTTTAATTCAAGTGAAATCAGAGGTCACATTTCTCAAGCTTAGGTAGCACAAAAGAATAAAATCAACCTCATGGAGATATTAGTCTTGTGTTGTGGAAGGTATATTCCTCAGTTCCAGGGGGCCCTAGGAGCTGTTTGACATATGAGACAATTAGGATGACATGAAAACAGATGTTAGACTACATCTGCCAAGCCCAGAAGTAGCTGGCATCAGGAGAAGCTCAAAGCTATTGTAAGTTGTTACCTCTTGGGCTAGAAGCAACTGTTTATGATTAAAAGGTACTCCAGAAATCACAAACAGGAATTTCCCCTGATACTTGCTGCTGAAATTATGCATCTTTGGGGGCTGAAGACAGTCAGGGTGAGGATGTGGAGCACATACTCTCTGACCTAAGGTTCCTGGGTATCTCATTCAGGTGTTCGGGGCAAACTCAGCTTGATTTTTCCTTCACTGTGTGGTGGGAACACGCACACCAATATAAAAGTGTAATAAATTTAAGGCTCGGGAGGAGAGGGAAGCCTTGGTCTTGAGGGATGTTAGCCCT
The DNA here is from genome assembly GCF_902655055.1 of Lutra lutra. Classification (NCBI taxonomy): domain Eukaryota; kingdom Metazoa; phylum Chordata; class Mammalia; order Carnivora; family Mustelidae; genus Lutra; species Lutra lutra. Next base: position 173,721,293 of record NC_062280.1, read on the forward strand.
GATTATGGCCCTTTTAAAACTACATCTTAAAGCCTAGAGACTTTTTGTCACTCACACTATTAAGAGTCAGATGCTCCAACCTTGGCATCATTCCCAAGAGGAAGAGAAAATGATTTGCCTCTGGGAAAGTTGGTGAGACACAAGGTGAGAGGACAAGATGGATCCTTAAGCCCGCTGGAGCCTGGGTGCAGACACTAAAGCCCAAAGAACAAAATTGTGGTGATTCCTGTTATGAGGTTATTGATGTTAGCTAAAGAGTAATTTCTGTCTGGCTTATTTTCTCAGAAGTTTAGAGGAAAAACACATTCCGTATCTTGAGATACATCTTACCTGATCTAATAATGCACTTATTCCAATAACCAATATTAGCAATAGTTTCAAATTTATTCTCAGAATAAAATCTTTAGGAAATTGAACTAATTCGTAAAATGTTAAGATCAAGTTGTTCATTAAATTATGTTACAGAGTCTAGTTAAACAAATGCTGTTTTGTTTTATTATTGAATTGCCAAAAGAATTAGCTTTTCAGATTCAATGACCAGTATACGGACTACCCTTAAAGGCATTTTTTTAAATTTTAAAAATTTTAAATGAAATTTCCTAGAGTTGATCAACACATGCCAACAGATATTCCCCAAACTGAACAGATTTTTCAACAGATTCATTCTTTTTTACATATTCTCCTCATCCATGTTTCAAGTTCTCATGGACAATTTTTTTTACAATCATTGTTGATTTGCCTTTGTGAAACCATACTAAAAAGATAAATAGGGAAATATTACTATTGTGTATCTATCTAAACAGGGCTGTAGTACTTTGTCATTGTGGTTAAGACAACACTATGAAACTCCCAAAATACAATTAAATATTATAATATTTAACAGGACAAAAGAGGACCCATCTACAGAAATCTGCCTAAGAATAGCTGGTGATATATGCCAAAATTAGGAAGAGCTGATGGTATGACTTCAGAACACCATCACACCATGTTGCCCATTGTCTGAAAATCCTTTTGATATCACTGCAGTTAGACCATGTTCTATATGATTTAATTCTTTTCTTCAGCTTGTTGAGATTTATTTTATGACTAAGAATACAGTCCACCTTGATATATATACATGGATGCTTGTAAAGAATGGTTAGTGGTGTTATTGATTTATTCTATGTGCTTCCTGATTTTTCTTTAGTTATTCTACTTTAAATCCCATCTATCCCATAGTCCTGTGATTTAGGAAAAAAATAGATCTACTCTTTGAAACTCAATTTCTTCATCTCTAAAATGGGTTACAGAATATCTACTTTTCATGACTCTTCAGAAAAAACAAATTATTATAAAATATTTGGCATATGACAGACACTTCAGAAAACCATAGCCTTTACTGTTTTAGTCACTGTTCTCTGGTAGAGAAGGCAACTATCTTGCCTGCAAATGGAGTTAGTCTGCAACTACTTCTCCCACCTGATGTTTGTACACAATTAAGTGTAACCTTGTCCATTTCTTTTAGGAGTTACTTCAAATTCTATAAATGATAACATAATACTGTCTTGGGCAATCTCAGTTTTGTATAGAAACAGAAAATATAAAAAATATCCATAAGCAAGAACCACTCATAATCAAATTGGAACAAATAGTGTGGTAAGAAAACCATAAAAAAAGTAAACTAATTTTTAAGAGTGAATTATTCTTCAAGAAAAATGAGGAGCAATTACTTTCAGCCTTGATTCAAATAAAAATGGTATCCCACAGAAGCTGGTATTCCAGTTGTCTCTTGAATAGTTGATAAAATTATGAAAAGATGATACAGGGCTAGAGGTATTGCAAATGAAGAAAGCATAAAGTATGTAAAGAAATGATCATTTATTTTGGCTGCAAAATATGGTAAAATAAAAAGGTAAAATGACTTAAGTTTGAAGAAGTAATTTTGTCATTTAAAATACTGTGCTAAGAAATCTGGTCCAAATTGTAAAGGAAAAAAAGTTCATAGAAAGCTTGACAGCAGGTGACTTACATTGTTGGGATTATAATGTACTTGCTTGAAAAGTCATGAAAAATGAGAATTAACACTACAAATGTGCATATTTAAAAGAAAAGATATAAAAATAAAATAATTTATGGAGAAATTACTCCAACCTAATGGTATATAAAATTGATTGTGTCTTCTTAAAATGTTCTTATTTAGTAATTGTACTTTGAAATCACTAATTAGCTTACCCACTTACACCGTATAAGGTAATCTAATACCATTTTCTTAATTGCACACTTCAACAAAATGAAGAGTTAAGCAAGTCACCTGAAATCATGACTGTTTTGCAGATATGGAAATGCAAATGAGAATGATTATTTTCACTTTGTGTTTGAATTTCTAAACTCTTCTGCCTAACATAACACAATATATTTTAAGATATTTTAAGTGACTTTACTTAATGTAGCTAATATTGGCATGAGTATGAGCGTGGTAGAAAAAAAAACAATCGATGACAGGCCTTCAGGTGCTTCATGTATGTATAGAAAACTATTTCTTCTTTTTTACATAGTGTAGTAATAGAAGAAAGAAGATAAGATTTAGGAAAATAAGACTAGAGGTAGCAGTTTTGAATCCTGACAACTTTTAACTCTATTTGGCTTTGGGGAAAGCAAATACTCTCTTTGACCTCATTTTCTTACATTTAAAGTGGTAGAAATTAATAACTGCTCTCAAGGTAACTGGATATCAATAAAGAATGAGTTATATAGCATACAGTAATATGTATTCATATGCTATATGTATTCATATAGTTATCGCTAGTTAATTCTTTAGATTATTTTTGCAAACATTTTCACTATAAATGAATTTCTTCTATACTACATTCTTAATACAAGTTCTATTTAGGAAAATATATTTTTGTCGTGCCTGCTTCTCAGAAGCCTTGTCTAATTGTTGCTTTTGTTACCTTCTAATTTATAATTTTGATGTTTCTCATACTTCACTTGACCATCTTTTTTCTAAAAAATATAACCCATTTTTTATTTTTCTATTTTTTTAACTTAAATGAGGATCTTTTAAAAACTGACCAACTTGCTCTGACCAATAAATTGATGATCGCCAGCCATTTAAATTATTCTTATTGGAAAACAATGCATATGCTCAGGTGTAAACAGCTTCTCTAAGTTTAAGCCAGGAATCAGATTCTCTATAGGGCATTTAAAAATCCAAACTAGTAACCCCTCTTCATCACATGTTGGGAGCTATGTAAGAGGAACACTTAGGCAAAACCTCAGTTCTGAAATTAATTTCTCAATTCACCACTCCCATCTGCTATAATCTTTTTTTAATCCTCTTTGCTTTTCTTATGGCTATTTTGATTTTCTATTCTTTCTTTATCCTTGATTCTTGGCTGCATTTTCCCACCAATGAAACTAGCTCAGGTCTACAATGATCTGGATTTCCTTTCCTGCTATTCTTTCTTTTCTTCTTGTCTGCAGCAGACCGCTTTGGACCGCTGTGGTCAGAAAACATTCATGTCCCAGCAGTGCAACTTATACAAAACACTGGAAATGCGCTTATCTTAGCCACATGACCAGTAACTATACAAATGCAAAACTATGGTCCCATATACTTTCCCTTTGGTCCATGCATTCAATGTCATGATGATGCTCTCTTGTTTGCTATAATACAAGATACAATTCTTCTTACTTGTTCTTTGGAGACTTAACCTACCCTACGTTTAGAAGTTAGGTTCTTTTTCTTTGTAATATACTGGAATATCTCTGATATGCCTGCTTAAGTTTGAAGTAGTGTAAAATGTACTTGCATCGAAGTCCAATTTTATTATATGGAAGTGGTAAATCTGTTTTACCAGGTTACTGCTTCAACATGATGTGGGTTTGATATTTTATACTTGAGAAACAATGAAGCTCTATGTTTTTGCCTATATAACAATCCTAAAAAGGCATTGGAAAAAATCTAAATTGCATAATAAATTTAGTAGTCTTCATTATATTTATTCATTTATCATGATTATCATTTATTACTCTTTCACTTATTGCTGTGCTTTGAAAATCTCAGTAGGATCTTTGAGCGATCTGAGTTATAGTTTAAATAATAACGATACCTTACATTTATACTGCTTTACAGTCCATAAAACATTTTCAGATACATTATCTCATTTTATTTGGTGCTCAGAACAACACTGCCAGAAGAACGGGCCAATGTATCTATGTTAAATAGAAGAAAATTGAAACTCACAGATAATAATTTCACCAAACTTACTCAGTTAAATATCATATGCCCCTATTTACTTCATAATATAAGGCAGCTACAGTGAAGCTTCATTTTAATCTCAGTGCCCGGTAAAAGAGACATAAGAACATTAGGACTACCAGCATGGTATTATGCATCATATTTCTCAGCATCTGTAAAACCTTCTGGGGCATCAGGGTGGCTGAGATGGTTAAGCATATGCCTTCAGCTCAGGTCATGATATCCGGGTTCTGGGATCGAGCCCCATACAGGACTCCCAGCTCAGCAGAACATCTGTTTCTTCCTCTCCCTCAGCCTCTCCCCCTGCTTGTGCTCTCTGTCTCTTTCTCTCTCAAATGAATGAATAAAATCTTTTAAAAATAAATAAATAAATAAATAAATAAACCCTTCTAATTCTTCAAGACCTAAAACAAATTCTTTCTCTCCTATGATCACCCTTATTATTTCAGTTTGAATAAAATATCTCTCCATTGTCTTATTTCCAACCTTTAACTTTTTTTTAAAGATTTTATTTATTTATTTATTTATTTATTTATTTATTTGAGTGAGAGAGCCTGAGAAAGCACCAGCAGGGGTAAGGGGAAGGATTGGGGAAGGGCAGAGGGAGAGGAAGAAGCAGGCTCCCTGCTGAGATGGGAGCCCTCTGTGGGACTTGATCTCAGGATCCCAGGATCATGACCTGACCTTAAGGCAGATGCTTAATCTGCTAAGATATCCAGGAGTCCCAAGTTATAGTACCATTTTAAACTAACTTGTATTACTTATTCCATAGCCAACTTCTTTATTTCTCAATCTCATTCTTTTTTTTTTAAGTTTTTATTTAAATTCCAGTTAATGTACAATATAGTATTAGTTTCATGTGTATAATATAGTGATTCAACACTTTCATACATCACCAAGTGCTCATCACAACAAGCGCCATCCTTAGTCCCCACCACCTATTTCACCCATCCCCCCGCCCACCTCCCCTCTGGTAACCATCAGTTTATTCTCTACAGTTAAGAGTCCTTTCCTTGGTTTGCCTCCCCCTCTCTTTTTTCCCCTTTACTCAATTGCTTTGTTTCTTAAATGCTACATGAGTGAAATAATATGGTATTTGTCTGACTCTGACTGACTTATTTCACTTGGCATAATATTCTTTAGCTCCATCTATGTCCTTGCTAATGGCAAGATTTCATACTTCTTTGTATTTATTTACCACTTCTTCTTTATCCATTCATAAGTTGATGGACATATGGGCTCTTTCCATAATTTGGTTATTGCTGATGGTGCTGCTATAAACATTGGGGTGAATGTGCCCCCCTGAATTAGCATTTTTGTATCCTTTGAAAAATACCTAGTAGTGCAATTTATGGGTTGTAGGATAGTTCTAATTTTAACTTTTCAAGGAACCTCCGTACTGTTTTCCACAGTGGCTGCACCGGTTTGCATTGCCACCAACCATAGAGTTAAGAGTTCCCTTTACACCATATCCTCACCAACACCTGTAGTTTCTTGTGTCATTAATTTTAGCCATTTGACTGGTGTGAGATGACATCTGATTGTAGTTCTGATTTGTATTTCCCTGATGATGACTGATATCAAGCGTCTTTTCATGTGTCTGAGATGGGCAGAAGGGGGGAGAAGAAAAAGATGTAAGGTATAGAGGATATCTTGCTAAACTGACACTTATCAAGTGGGCTTATGTTATCGTAGATTCCAAATGTAAATATTATTTTCTTTATAAAGTATTTTTTTTTTTTTTAATTTTTTTATTTTTTTTTTAAGCATAACAGTATTCATTATTTTTGCACCACACCCAGTGCTCCATGCAATCCGTGCCCTCTACAATACCCACCACCTGGTGCCCCCAACCTCCCACCCCCCACCCCTTCAAAATTCTCAGATCGTTTTTCAGAGTCCATAGTCTCTCATGGTTCACCTCCCCTTCCAATTTCCCTCAACTCCCTTCTCCTCTCCATCTCCCCTTGTCCTCCATGCTATTTGTTATGCTCCACAAATAAGTGAAACCATATGATAATTGACTCTCTCTGCTTGACTTATTTCACTCAGCATAATCTCTTCCAGTCCCGTCCATGTTGCTACAAAACTTGTGGATTCATCCTTTCTTTCTTTTTTTTTTTTTTTTTTTTTTTTTTTTTACAGCTTTATAAACATATATTTTTATCCCCAGGGGTACAGGTCTGCGAATCGCCAGGTTTACACACTTCACAACACTCACCATAGCACATACCCTCCCCGATATCCATAACCCCACCCCCTCTCCCAACCCCCTCCCCCCATCAACCCTCAGTTTGTTTTGTGAGATTAAGAGTCACTTATGGTTTGTCTCCCTCCCAATCCCATCTTGTTTCATTTACTCTTCTCCTACCCCCTCGACTCCCCATGTTGCATCTCCTCTCCCTCATATCAGGGAGATCATATGATAGTTGTCTTTCTCCGATTGACTTATTTCGCTAAGCATGATACCCTCTAGTTCCATCCACGTCGTCGCAAATGGCAAGATTTCATTTCTTTTGATGGCTGCATAGTATTCCATTGTGTATATATACCACATCTTCTTTATCCATTCGTCTGTAGATGGACATCTAGGTTCTTTCCATAGTTTGGCTATTGTAGACATTGCTGCTATAAACATTCGGGTGCACGTGCCCCTTCGGATCACTATGTTTGTATCTTTAGGGTAAATACCCAGCAGTGCAATTGCTGGGTCATAGGGTAGTTCTATTTTCAACATTTTGAGGAACCTCCATGCTGTTTTCCAGAGTGGTTGCACCAGCTTGCATTCCCACCAACAGTGTAGGAGGGTTCCCCTTTCTCCGCATCCTCGCCAGCATCTGTCATTTCCTGACTTGTTAATTTTAGCCATTCTGACTGGTGTGAGGTGATATCTCATGGTGGTTTTGATTTGTATTTCCCTGATGCCGAGTGATATGGAGCACTTTTTCATGTGTCTGTTGGCCATCTGGATGTCTTCTTTGCAGAAATGTCTGTTCATGTCCTCTGCCCATTTCTTGATTGGATTATTTGTTCTTTGGGTGTTGAGTTTGCTAAGTTCTTTATAGATTTTGGACACTAGCCCTTTATCTGATATGTCATTTGCAAATATCTTCTCCCATTCTGTCAGTCGTCTTTTGGTTTTGTTCACTGTTTCCTTTGCTGTGCAAAAGCTTTTGATCTTGATAAAATCCCAAAAGTTCATTTTTGCCCTTGCTTCCCTTGCCTTTGGTGATGTTCCTAGGAAGATGTTGCTGCGGCTGACGTCGAAGAGGTTGCTGCCTGTGTTCTCCTCGAGGATTTTGATGGATTCCTTTCTCACGTTGAGATCCTTCATCCATTTTGAGTCTATTTTCGTGTGTGGTGTAAGGAAATGATCCAATTTCATTTTTCTGCATGTGGCTGTCCAATTTTCCCAACACCATTTATTGAAGAGGCTGTCTTTGTTCCATTGGACATTCTTTCCTGCTTTGTCGAAGATGAGTTGACCATAGAGTTGAGGGTCCATTTCTGGGCTCTCTATTCTGTTCCATTGATCTATGTGTCTGTTTTTGTGCCAGTACCATGCTGTCTTGATGATGACAGCTTTGTAATAGAGCTTGAAGTCCGGAATTGTGATGCCACCAACTTTGGCTTTCTTTTTCAATATTCCTTTGGCTATTCGAGGTCTTTTCTGGTTCCATATAAATTTTAGGATTATTTGTTCCATTTCTTTGAAAAAAATGGATGGTATTTTGATAGGAATTGCATTAAATGTGTAGATTGCTTTAGGTAGCATAGACATTTTCACAATATTTATTCTTCCAATCCAGGAGCATGGAACATTTTTCCATTTCTTTGTGTCTTCCTCAATTTCTTTCATGAGTACTTTATAGTTTTCTGAGTATAGATTCTTAGTCTCTTTGGTTAGGTTTATTCCTAGGTATCTTATAGTTTTGGGTGCAATTGTAAATGGGATGGACTCCTTAATTTCTCTTTCTTCTGTCTTGTTGTTGGTGTAGAGAAATGCAACTGATTTCTGTGCATTGATTTTATATCCTGACACTTTACTGAATTCCTGTACAAGTTCTAGCAGTTTTGGAGTGGAGTCTTTTGGGTTTTCCACATAGAGTATCATATCATCTGCGAAGAGTGATAGTTTGACTTCTTCTTTGCCGATTTGGATGCCTTTAATTTCCTTTTGTTGTCTGATTGCTGAGGCTAGGACTTCTAGAACTATGTTGAATAGCAGTGGTGATAACGGACATCCCTGCCGTGTTCCTGACCTTAGCGGAAAAGCTTTCAGTTTTTCTCCATTGAGAATGATATTTGCGGTGGGTTTTTCATAGATGGCTTTGATAATATTGAGGTATGTGCCGTCTATCCCTACACTTTGAAGAGTTTTGATCAGGAAGGGATGCTGTACTTTGTCAAATGCTTTTTCAGCATCTATGGAGAGTATCATATGGTTCTTGTTCTTTCTTTTATTAATGTGTTGTATCACATTGATTGATTTGCGGATGTTGAACCAGCCTTGCAGCCCTGGAATAAATCCCACTTGGTCGTGGTGAATAATCCTTTTAACGTACTGTTGAATCCTATTGGCTAGTATTTTGGCGAGAATTTTTGCATCTGTGTTCATCAAGGATATTGGTCTGTAGTTCTCTTTTTTGTTGGGATCCTTGTCTGGTTTTGGGATCAAGGTGATGCTGGCCTCATAAAATGAGTTTGGAAGTTTTCCTTCTATTGCTATTTTTTGGAACAGTTTCAGGAGAATAGGAATTAGTTCTTCTTTAAATGTTTGGTAGAATTCCCCCGGGAAGCCGTCTGGCCCTGGGCTTTTGTTTGTTTGGAGATTTTTGATGACTGTTTCAATCTCCTTACTGGTTATGGGTCTGTTCAGGCTTTCTATTTCTTCCTGGTTCAGTTGTGGTAGTTTATATGTCTCTAGGAATGCATCCATTTCTTCCAGATTGTCCAATTTGTTGGCGTAGAGTTGCTCATAGTATGTTCTTATAATTGTCTGTATTTCTTTGGTGTTCGTTGTGATCTCTCCTCTTTCATTCATGATTTTATTTATTTGGGTCCTCTCTCTTTTCTTTTTGATAAGTCTGGCCAGGGGTTTATCAATCTTATTAATTCTTTCAAAGAACCAGCTCCTAGTTTCGTTGATTTGTTCTATTGTTTTTTTGGTTTCTATTTCATTGATTTCTGCTCTGATCTTTATGATTTCTCTTCTCCTGCTGGGTTTAGGGTTTCTTTCTTGTTCTTTCTCCAGCTCCTTTAGGTGTAGGGTTAGGTTGTGTACCTGAGACCTTTCTTGTTTCTTGAGAAAGGCTTGTACCGCTATATATTTTCCTCTCAGGACTGCCTTTGTTGTGTCCCACAGATTCTGAACTGTTGTGTTTTCATTATCATTTGTTTCCATAATTTTTTTCAATTCTTCTTTGATTTCCTGGTTGACCCATTCATTCTTTAGAAGGATGCTGTTTAGTCTCCATGTATTTGGGTTCTTTCCAAATTTCCTCTTGTTATTGAGTTCTAGCTTTAGAGCATTGTGGTCTGAAAATATGCAGGGAATGATCCCAATCTTTTGATACCGGTTGAGACTTGATTTAGGACCAAGAATGTGATCTATTCTGGAGAACGTTCCATGTGCACTAGAGAAGAATGTGTATTCTGTTGCTTTGGGATGAAATGTTCTGAATATATCTGTGATGTCCATCTGGTCCAGTGTGTCATTTAAGGCCTTGATTTCCTTGTTGATCTTTTGCTTGGATGATCTGTCCATTTCAGTTAGGGGAGTGTTAAAATCCCCTACTATGATTGTATTCTTGTCGATGTGTTTCTTTGATTTTGTTATTAATTGGTTTATATAGTTGGCTGCTCCCACGTTAGGGGCATAGATATTTAAAATTGTTAGATCTTCTTGTTGGACAGTTCCTTTGAGTATGATATAGTGTCCTTCCTCATCTCTTATTATACTCTTTGGCTTAAAATCTAATTGATCTGATATAAGGATTGCCACTCCTGCTTTCTTCTGATGTCCATTAGCATGGTAAATTCTTTTCCACCCCCTCACTTTAAACCTGGAGGTGTCTTCGGGTGTAAGATGAGTTTCTTGTAGGCAACATATAGATGGTTTTTGTTTTTTTATCCATTCTGATACCCTGTGTCTTTTGATTGGGGCATTTAGCCCATTAACATTCAGGGTAAGTATTGAGAGATATGAATTTAGTGCCATTGTATTGCCTGTAAGGTGACTGTTATTGTATATTGTCTCTGTTTCTTTCTGATCTACTACTTTGAGGGTCTCTCTTTGCTTAGAGGACCCCTTTCAATATTTCCTGTAGAGCTGGTTTGGTATTTGCAAATTCTTTCAGTTTTTGTTTGTCCTGGAAGCTTTTAATCTCTCCGTCTATTTTCAATGATAGCCTAGCTGGATATAGTATTCTTGGCTGCATGTTTTTCTCATTTAGTACTCTGAATATATCATGCCAGCTCTTTCTGGCCTGCCAGGTCTCTGTGGATAAGTCTGCTGCCAATCTAATATTTTTACCATTGTACGTTACAGACTTCTTTTCCCGGGCTGCTTTCAGGATCTTTTCTTTGTCACTAAGACTTGTAAATTTTACTATTAGGTGACGGGGTGTAGACCTATTCTTATTGATTTTGAGGGGGGTTCTCTGAACCTCCTGGATTTTGATGCTTGTTCCCTTTGCCATATTGGGGAAATTCTCTCCAATAATTCTCTCCAATATACCTTCTGCTCCCCTCTCTGTTTCCTCTTCTTCTGGAATCCCAATTATTCTAATGTTGTTTCGTCTTATGGTGTCACTTATCTCTCGAATTCTCCCCTCGTGGTCCAGTAGCTGTTTGTCCCTCTTTTGCTCAGCTTCTTTATTCTCTGTCATTTGGTCTTCTATATCGCTAATTCTTTCTTCTGCCTCATTTATCCTAGCAGTGAGAGCCTCCATTTTTGATTGCACCTCATTAATAGCTTTTTTGATTTCAACTTGGTTAGATTTTAGTTCTTTTATTTCTCCAGAAAGGGCTTTTATATCTCCCGAGAGGGTTGCTTTAATATCTTCCATGCCTTTTTCAAGCCCGGCTAGAACCTTGAGAATCATCATTCTGAACTCTATATCTGACATATTACCAATGTCTGTATTGATTAGGTCCCTAGCCTTTGGTATTGCCTCTTGTTCTTTTTTTTGTTGTGAAGTTTTCCGCCTTGTCATTTTGTCCAGATAAGAGTTTATGAAGGAGCAAGTAAAATACTAAAAGGGTGGCAACAACCCCAGGAAAATATGCTTTAGCCAAATCAGAAGAGATCCTGAATTGTGAGGGGGGAGAAAGGGGATAAAAAGGGGTTCAGAAAGAAAGAAAAAAAAAACTATTAAAAAAAAAGAAAGCCGATAAAAAAAAATATATAAAAAGAGGAAAAAAAAATATATATATTAGATAAACTATTTAAAAAACGTTAAAAAAAGAAAACGGTAAAAGTTAAAAAAAATTTAGCAGAAGAAGAGAAAAAGAAAAAAAATTGAAAAAGAAAAAAAAAATTAAATTAACTGCAAGGCTAAAAAATCATGGGGAGAAAGCCATGAGTTCCGTGCTTTGCTTTCTTCTCCTCTGGAATTCCGCCGCTCTCCTTGGTAGGTGAACTTGGTCCTGGCTGGGTTTCCCGTAGATCTTCTGGGGGAGGGGCCCGTTGTAGTGATTCTCAAGCGTCTTTGCCCCAGGCGGAGTTGCACCGCCCTTACCCGGGGCCGCGCTGAGTCATCCGCTCGGGTTCGCTTTCGGGAGCTTTTGTTCCCTGAGCGCTTTCCGTAGAGTCCGGAGGGCGGGAATAAAGATGGCGGCCTCCCGGTCTCCGGCCCGGAGGAGCCGAGAGCCCGGGGCCCCACTCCTCAGTGCGCCCTCAGAGAACAGTGCCAAATGACTCTCGTCACCCTGGCCTCCGGCCGCGCTCCGAGCTGACCGAGCCTGCGACCGGTTCAAGGCAACCCTGAGCTGAGAGTCACTCCTCGGCTCTGTCTCTGCAGCCGGCTTCCCCGTTCTAATACCGGTAAGCTCTGCGACACTGAGACACCCCCGATCCTTCTGCGACCCTGCGGGAGCTGAGGCCGCGCTGACCCCGCCTGGGCTTCACCCCAGTTAAGCCTCTGGAGCGATGTCCCTCAGCGGAACAGACTTTTAAAAGTCCTGATTTTGCTCCGTTGCTCCGCCGCTCGCCGGGAGCCGGCCCCTCCCCCCGCGGTCTATCTTCCCGTCGCTTTGGATTCACTTCTCCGCCAGTCCTACCTTGCAGAAAGTGGTTGATTTTCTGTTTCTGGAATTGCTGTTCTTCTTCTCTTCAATCTCCCGTTGGATTTGTAGGTGTTTGCAATCTTTAGATAAGCTATTTAGCTGATCTCCCGCTACCCGAAGTAGTCTCAGCCTGCTACTTCTCCGCCATCTTGACTCCTCCTCCTCTTTATAAAGTATTTTAATGGGTTTCTCAGATATATTTTCTAGGATTCAGTCTTCTGGGTCAATTTACCCCTCCCTGGTACCCTTGCCCATGCCTGTCCAAATGGAAACATATCTTTGCTCCACTTTTGGTGTAAATACCAGAGCAGCTAAAATATCCCTCTTGCTCTATTCAGCCACCTCAACCACATTTAGCTTCAGATTCTTAATCGCAGAATTTTACCAACAAATATTGGTTACCAGTGCTGGAATCAAGAGCATAGGTCCACTTAAGATTTGAGGTGGCTCTGGTGGAGCTTCGGAGGCATGGGGGTGATTGTGTGATGGCAATGGTCCCAGCAGCAGTGTCCTGGGAACACCTCTCTGGCTTAGAAACTTGCTCTAATTCCTACCCTTGGTTCTACACCAAGACTAGTTTTATGAGCTACTGAATATCTTTTCATAAAAATACTTTTTACTTTAAGCTGACAGTTACTGGTTTTGTTTTCCTTTCTTTCCCACCAAGAAATACAATAAAAATTATTCATGAATACAACAGGAACACTATATAAACTTCTAATTGCTCTTCATTATTTCTTTTACTTCTCTTGCTATTGCAAGGTTACTCGATGACACGTTTGTTGAGCCACCACCATGACTTTATTATTTCTTATCATGAAGATAAGAAAACATAAGAAACTAATATGGTACAATTCAGTTACTCCAATTCAGTGCCCATTTTTTTCTTTCAATTACCACTATTTATGCAAAGAGCGTTGGCATGTATCTTAATTTTTAAACATAGCAAGAAGTTAAAATAAGCAGTGCAATATTGAACTAAAACATTTAGAAACTGAAACCATGTAGAAATTAAGAGAGTAAGACACTGTTGCTTAATAAATATAGCATAAAATATACATAGAATTTATGACTTCATACTCTAACTACATGCTACATAGAAAATGGTCACATGCCATTGTCACAAAAATTGAAATAACTGTGTTGCCGGTGAGAACTTGTAAGAGAAAAAAATATTCAGTTTTACAACTGACCTTTATGGCATGTTCATAGCTTAGAAACAAAAGACCTAATTTTACTAAATTCTAATCCCATGATAGTCATCCTTGCCTAGACAAGTTTGAAAGTGCTATAGCTTATATAATGTCAAGCCATTTGTAGTTTAATCTCATCACAGATAACAAGTTATAATGGACCAAATTATAATGAAAAGGATTTTAAATCTCTACAGAAGAAATTCTAAATGCCAAAAATGTGTTTTAACCACAAAAAGAACTTCTAAAATTCTCCTTTGTATTATATATACTACACACATTAGAATGTCCCCAAATTTCTCCTTCCTTCACAATCTCCTTTAAATTTTCCATCTATATCAGCCTGGGCTGAATTTTAAATTTTCAATCTATTCACCTAAGACTTCTGAATCTCTTCATTTGTTCTGATGCCTATAAATATTCCCTACTTAAATCCATCAAGTGAGCCTTAGAGACTCTCAATTCATGTCTTCAAACATTAAGTTGATTTTGTACATCAAAGGCTCACAAAGACAGAAAGCAAAAAATAATTCTCCTTAATCAGCACAGGAATGAAGAAATGGTGAAAATCCTGCAGTAATACAGGTCTCGCCATATTAGGGACAATACATACTAACATGAGATAAGGATGTGTATTGTTTTGCCAATAATATAGGGTTCGAACAATGTAGAATAATGTATGTGTACATTTGTGTGTGGCTGTGTGTGGTTGTGAGTGTGCATGTGTATGTATGTGTGAGAGGCAAAGTTTGCCCTCTGCTCCTGTAATGCCTAAGAGTTATTACAGTGGAGGGGGCAGTACAGCAGTGTTAACCATGCACACTATGCACAGATCTCTACAACTTACTCATCTTGCATCACCAAAACTTCATATTGTTACACAGCTTTCCATTTCCCCACCCTCCAGGTCCTCCCTGGCAACCAAGTTTGACTATGTTAGATACCTCATGTAAGTGGGATCATGCAAGAGATCTTGCATCTCCTTCTATAACTGGCTTATTTCACTTAGCATAAGGTCCTACTGGTTCATTCCTGTGGTCAAATATGATGGGCTTTCCTTCTTTTTTTTAAGGCTTTTGTTATTAAAAGAACTAGAGTATTGAAAAGAACACAAATTTTAACACAAAATAATTAAAACATCCTGATATGAATATATATGGTCCTAAGAATTAAATCCTCACTGAGAAGATTAAATAAAAGTTTATTTTAAAGCGTAAAGAATTTACCAACTTGAAGAGGTTTCCACAGAGCTGAAGAAAAGATAGACCTGGAAGAACAGAGAGAAAGATATAGAAATGGACATAAGGAAAGGAGTCAATAAACTGGGAGAACAGAATTAAAGGGCTTGAGATACACGTCTGATAGAATACCCCGAAGAAGGCGACAGAATGAAGTAATATTTGTGAGGGTAAGGACTGTGAGTTTTCAGGAATGAAAGTCCTAAGGATCCCAGATTTTAAAAACAATCAACCAAAGTCAAAGAACATATAAAATATACAAACTGATTCACCTGGAAGCAGACTATTAAAGGCAGGGAGGGTATAGTAAGAGTTAATAAAATGAAAAGATAAGAAAGCCCATTATTATAAATGCAGACTTGCCATGTGTAAATCAGATATTCTAGAAGAAAATGAAATTAAAGCTTTGGGTGAAAATAATAACTGAGAATATTAACTTTTGGGGAATGACAGTATTATTTGAATTACACTTACAAAGTCTTATTTGTTTGCCATCAAAATTGAGTGTTTATGGTGAAATGATGTGAATGCTTGTAGCGTCTTTCAAATATTGCAACAAAATGCTTATGTGAAGAACAAATTTTTAAAAAATGCTGTATAGCATCTGGAGGTCACTAACGCTTGGCAACAGTAACCTGGGGGCTCATGTTACTCTTCTTTTGCTTTAGTACATGCTTGAAATTTTCTATAAAGTCGATCAAACTAAAATTGCATACATATTAATTATAAATTCATAACAACAAGGTTCCTTTGTGGATCTTTAATAACAAGACTGGACTAAAATAATAATGAGGGTGCAATGGGGGATGGGAACAAACAGATTAATGTTTTTGAGAGATAATATCATTGGACTATGATGAATCATGCATGTCTATTAAAATCCTAAAGGTTTAGCTATATAAATAATAAAATAGAAAGATAAATTTCAAAACATTGGAGCCATCCGAAGGTAATGAAAAAACCTTGATAAATTATATAGGAGAAAGGAGGAAAAGAGAAAAGAAAATCGTATTATATAGAAAACACAAAATAAGATGAGAGAAATGGATTCAATTATATTTGCTGATGAAATAGTAGAAATATTAAATAACCTCTTCAACACTGAGATTGTAATGCATATGTTTAAAAAATTATGTTATATAATCTAAAAATGATATACAGAAAACCTGACCATATACAGAAAAATTGTGCATAAGGGTATAGATTGTATATCAGTAAAACACTAACAAAAAAGCAGCTGATGTAATATTCATAAAAAAATAGATTGTAAAGACAAAGGCCAGTAAAATGATTTTTTTCTTAATGATGGAAATGTCTAGATATCTTAATGTCTAGAAAGAAATTATAATGTCAAATTTTTCTGCACCCAAAAATATATACACTGACAAAATGCTCCAAAGAAGTGCACAAGCAAAGTATTTAAAATTTATTGGCTCAGAATCTTATAGGTCAAAAATGAAACCAAGTATTTAAGATAGAAAGATTTTATACAATAAACATACTACTTAATAAACATTCATAGAATACTGCACAAAAGAAAGAATGCATCTTTTTAAAGTACAGGTGATATATATATATAGATATACGTATATCTATATGTATATAGATATACGTATATCTATATATATATGAGAGGGAGAATGATTATATTGCCATTATATATATATATATATATATATACAGAGAGACTGAGACAGAGACACCAAGTATTGTGTGTGTGCATGTGTGTACAGACCATAGACCATGTATTAAACCACAAAATAAATATCAATAATGAAAAATTATCAATAACTTGGTGTCCATGCTCTCTGAACAAAATGCAATACAATCTGTAACAACTGTATGTCGAAGGCCCCTGAAATGACACAGTAAGGAGCAGAGACAAAAACTCCCCATACCTCTCCCTCCACTCTGCCACTAAATTATCTAGATGATTTTGGAGAGTCATTTAACATCCTTGTGGTTTATTCTTCTCTGCAAAATAAAAATGTTGCCAAATAAATGAAACACTAAGCCACGAAAATAGGTGGGACTTTATGTCTTAACTCAAAGAAAAATCCTATCAGACTGGTGGATATTTATACAACCAAGATGGGTCAAGAAGTAGTCAGCAAATAATGCAAGCTTTAATCACAGCTTTCATGGAAAGTCTTACTTTTATTGTAGTCAAATACAGAACAGGAAATAATGCATATTGAAAATCACTGTGTTCTCCATTCTTACAATTGCCTTAATAATTTACAGAGATAGCATGTAAGGTGACAGGAAATTGATACTCAGACAAATATGTCTCCCCAAACTACTGTCAAATGAACTGCCCTCTGGATGTGTCCTGAATGGCATGGCAGCTGACGCAGTCCCTAAAGAAATCAGTGAGATTTAGCAATTTGACAAAATGACTCTGCAGAGCACACAATCTTTACAAATTACTCTTTGTTTGAATACTAAAGTGAATAATATCATTTTCAAAGAGCATATGGGGATAATGCTGTATATCTTCTACTCCCTCTGGATCAAAGTGTATCTATTTTATCCATTATTGTGGAGTAAATTCTAATTTACTCAGTTCTTAGAGAAATGTTCCAATAAAAAAGAAAAGTGCTGCTCAGCAACTTTTGGTTCACAAAATGTTACTCTTGCTGCAACTTTTTAAAAAAGCAGTTGTTATTAAGCTTACAACAAAACTCATCCAAGAAACAAATAGAGGAAAAATTCCAACTGGATTTTTGATTACTGACAGCAAACATTTTCAGTCATTATGAAATTATTTAATTATAGAAATATCTATACTCAAAAAAATTTCTTTTTCTTTTCTTTCTTTTATTTTCATTGTTATTATTCTTCCTCTCTGTTCTAATTTTCTTCTGCTCCCTTTTTTCCCTTTCTAACTATAACATCTAAATGTCACACCATGGTACAAATATACAAACCTAACCTACAAGTTTTCATGGTAGATGGTGGGGAAAAGAGGGTTAAATAAAAGTGGGATACATTTGCTTTTAATCACACAGTGATGACTTTGGGAGGAGCATTTATTAATATTTTCTGTCTTGATTTCTTCATTGTAAAGTTTCTATTAAACTTTTTTTGCCACCTTTAGACCAGCTATGATTACTAAGCAAGTTGTGAAAGCATCTAGAAAATTCCAAATTGTTATTCAAATACAGTGTCAGATTTTTTAAAATTAGTGTTTAAAATGTTAGGATGGGAGGAAAGGAAAGCAAACACTACTTTTATGGTCATTCCTGTTCTTAATATGCAGCATGAGATCATGTATACTCCATGAATCTGAATTCAAAGACCTAATAAACTTTTTGCTGCATATCTAGATGCAGAGTCATTAAGAAATAACAATTTGTTAAACACCTCTTCATCTGATAAGTAATGCCATGGTAATCAGTTCTTGGATCAGGAAGGTATTTTAAAAGGAGTATTTATTTTAATAATTGCTAATTATAAAGATTCAAAAATTATTGCATGGAAAAACCATACTTCGGTGTGAACAATCAAATTATGTTCAACTTCGTGATGGAAGAGCCTAATGGACTAAGACTAATTATCTCTAATCAAATGACTAGAAGTTTCCTAATAATCAGCATGCCAACTCAGAATCTAAATATATCTAGATACCAAATAGCCCTAATAATTAAACTTTTAGCTTTGTAAACTTTGGCTGAAATAGATTATTCTAAGTATAGTCATTTTTTTTTTCTATTTTCTTATTAAATTGTGCTTTCTCTTACAAGTATATTTAGACAGAAATTAAAGTGCTAAGACAGGGCGCATTTTGTATGATCCACTTATCCTGAGCTCCTACAACCCAAAGGTTAGCAAAAATAAGAAAGAAGCAAACACTTGGTTTTTAAACTAATGCCATTTAAACTTTCTGCCAGTTTTAGCCTAAACTTATGTGAATCTATACTTGAATTGCTCCTCAGACCAGAGCTTTCCTTCTGGTTAGCAATAACTTGTCAAGAGTGTAACACCTCTGTTTTTAGCAGTCTGCTTGAGCTCTTGACATTTCTTTGTGTCTTGTGCACATTTTGCAGGGGTAGAAAATTTCTACCAATATTCAGGACATTTTAATGACATGATCATAATCTTCTTCTGATAATTATGATGCAACATACTGGCATTATTTTTTTAATGACAAAAACCAAATTCTTCTTTCTCTAGTCAAGCAACTCTTCTTCCTCCTATCCTCCCCACCCCGCCCCCCCAAAAAAACCCCAGGAAAACAGAAGCAAGAAACAAAAAACAAACAAAACAAAAAAACATAGACTTGTCCAGACATCTACATCCTAAAGCAAGGCCCTTTCACGATATGATTTTCACAAGTCCTCTCCTTATTCATCACAGCACAACACAAACGATCTTTCAGCATCCTGCAGAATGTACACATAGAACCTGACATATTCTGTGACCCTACTTTCATTGTCTCTTTTCTGACCATAACCTAGTAGGTTTTACTGTATCTATAGGTATGCTGGTCAATGTTCCAAAAAATGACCCTTACATGTCAGATTTGTAGATTTCTATGGTTTCAACATCCCCACCACAGATGAATTCAAGTTGCCAACATAAAGTAGAAAACTTCTGAAAATTTAATATTGCACTCTCGAAAATCATTATAAATTTGCTTTCTCATTTTACTAAAAAGTAGGATACCTAGGACATAAAAATACTGGTTTTAGGTTACTTCGAACCTTGTTCAGAATCCTGCCTCCAGCACTGTGAGAATTTGGGAAAGATTTTTAACCACTCTATACATCAGAACCCTCATTTTATTATGGGGATATAACAAAAATCCATCAGGTTGCTCTGAAGAAAGTCAATAATTCAGCTAAAATCTTTTCCACAATGCTTGGCACATCAAAAAACCTACAAATATTAGCTGCTATCATTAGTACTGTAATATGTAACTTGGGTAATATGCTTAGAAACATGCTTTCATTACTATGTAATTATTATAATCATTATGCCACCCCTCTATGATTCCATCTAAGCTGTATATCTAGGATACATCAGAAGCTGCATTACTCTGTTCTTGTTTCACCCATACATAAGATACCTTACTATTATCCTCACAGTATAGATTTTTTAAAAATTATTATACTTTGATTATAACACCATGAAATAAGACTGAATTCAAATCTGATCTCATGACATTTCTTTAACTTTCTTTTTTTTTAAAGATTTTATTTATTTATTTGACAGAGAGAGAGAGAGCACGAGTAGGTACAGAGAGAGGGCGGAAGCAGGCTCTCTGCTGAGCAGAGAGCCCAATGTGGGGCTTGATCCCAGGATCCTGAGATCATGACCTGAGCTGAAGGCAGAGGTTTAACCCACTGAGCTACCCAGGTGCCCCTTCTTTAACTTTCTTGACTATTATCCTGATTCATAAACTAGATGGTTCCACTGAAACTTCTATATTATGGCCCCAGGTTAATTTTAACGGATACTGAGGATCACTCTGACTCTTCAGCATGACATTCATGGATTTTCACAATAGGACCACACAAATGACATCCCTGCCACTTTCGGGGGTCTTCTTATGCTATTTATACTCAATTCCTCTTCACTCCGCTCTTGAGCAAGGCCTTCACTTAACCTATTCAGTAGCAGGGCTCAGATGGGATATCTGACTTGAATGACTCAAGTGCGGTTCCTCTGAACTTCATACACTGCATCTTTCACCTGGATAACCTGCAGGATCCTTCTCCATATTCACCCAGATTTGCAAACTTGACTTGCTATCTCCTGCTCCTTCCTCAAGTGTCAGTTCAGAATCAGTTAAAGTTTTTTTGATCCTTTCTCATTGGGGTTTGTCTTGTCATACCTTGCACTTGCCTAGACAGCACACACCTACCTCACATTACACTATTTTCTTATTAAATCTTTTGCTTTTCCCATGAGTCTCCTAGGCCTCTGTGATGGAAAACTATATTTTCAGCAAATAGTGTGCCAACAGTATAGACTGTAAGCATCTACTTATTGAATAATTAAGTGACTAAATACCCTCTTACATGTGCTAATAGTCTCTGTTAGAAGGTCATTTATTTTTCAAGTTTAGATGCAAACTATACCTATATACAGATTATAATACTGAAAGAAGAAAGAAAACCACCACATTGTCATCTTATATTACGCAAGAGAGACTAGTGCAAACTGGGACTGCAGCGCCTACCACACATAACTCATTAATTTGGAATAGTATGTCACTTCTTTCATTATAAGATTGCCAAGTTACAAGATATGTGGGATGAAATATCAGCAAACAAAAGTCCTTCACTGGGGGGTTATAACATTGGGGAGAAAATAGTCACAGAGTGAGCAAGAGTTTTATGAGTCTGTCAATTGACTGATTGGCAGGTCTCTGTAAAATGAGCCTTGCGGGATTTGATACTTGAATTTTAATTAAACCAAAATTATTCATTGTTCAGTTCTGAATCCCTAAAGAGAAATTGAAAATCTTGCAGAGGGACTCCCAACAGTAATTACATGTTCTGCTGAAATTTAATTGACTTGCATTACCCAGATAGACCCGACGAATGGAGAGCTATTCATGGCAAAGATTTTTTATAGGAATTAGATCAAAGGCAAAAAATCTACAAAAAAATAAAACAATGTCAAAGATTCTGCATTGGATGCTTTAGTACAAGAGAAGAAAAAGAAGGGCCACCTAAATATGTTTAACAATAACTGGAATATTTTGTTTGGCATTCCTCTTTTTCTTCTACTAAGCAATGTGACTTTTAACCGAAAACCATCTTGAAAAATATGTTAATCTGGACTAATATTTTATGTAAAGTACTATATTAACCTTCAAAATAAGATCTAAAATATCTCTTTTTTTTTTTACAAAGTAACAATGGCTTTCAGTTGAATTTCTCTACCAATTTTCATGTATTTATGGATTTATCAACCTTAATATTATTCTCCATGTAGAAAGATGACACTGTTGATCAACTATCTGTTGAAATGTTGCTTTAAGTGTTTTCTTCTCATGGTGGTAAGTAACTGAACACATTAATTCCCTCTCTTGCTTAAGCTTCTCCTGGACCTCTTACTTCTCAGGCCATGTATAAAGTGAAGCTTACCAGTCCCACAGGCATAGAATCTACCCAAGAGTAAAGAATGGAAGATGGTAGAATTATGGGCAATCCTATTTTACTAACTCCACTACCCAGTCCTTCAATAAAGCATCATATCTTCTCTTGTAAATTTTCATACTCCCCATGCCCCTATTCCTATCCATGTCCTGAGAGAGGCCCTTATCTGAGATACAAAAGGGCAAAAGCAGACAAAGTCACATTCCTTGGAGGCAGTTGCAGGCAGGTGTGTGCAAGGACAGCAGGCAAGAGGTTCTCAACAGCTTTCCAGTGAGCTTCTGGAATCCCTTGCGTTGCCGGGGCGGGGGCTGAGGTTGTCATTGCTGGCTTCCATGTCCTTCACCCTCAGAGTCTTTTCTTCTACAGAATGCATGTATTTCTAATACATTTGAGGTAGATGCAGTGCCTCCATTTTTTCTTATTAAATTCTAATAAAATACAAATTTCTAAAATTTATTTAATAAGGCAAGTAAAACCTGAATAGATTATAGCCATGTGGTAAGCTGAAAAGGTTATCTATGAATGATCCTAAAACAATGGTACATGTCCTGATTTCAATTTTCCCAATGAGATCCTTCAAAGTACAGGCAATTCCCATACATTTGATTAGAAGCAGGTCTATAAAATAATGAGAAGTTATTCATTTCCTTATAAATATTGCAAAATGATTAATAAAAAGAAAAATAACATAAAGTTTTGGTGAAGCATGTAGGGTCCTGCTCCTGACAAAAAACATGTGTGATTTTTCAGGCCCAATCACAGAGATGATTATAAAGGCTCTACTTGGCATGCCCCTTTCCTCCCCCTGCCCCCAATACCAGACTGGGCGTTTAGCTGGTGCCCTGCAGTCTATGAAGGGAGGTGTTGAAGGACTCAGGTCATCTGGTTGGCCACGTTCTGATATATATCGGAATTTCTAGCCCTGGTGCCTCCCACTGGAGGTCCTTTATGGGGATGAAGAGGTACATCTGGAGAAACCTCCTTAATCAGGAGTCACATCTGAAGACACTTATCTCCACTCTGACTCAGTGGTCAAGGCTTTTCCTCTCCTAATCTTTACTCTTCTCTCTTGAGAAGGCTTCTGAGTCCATAAACTGAAGGAGTGAGATTACCCATGGTTGTGCAGAATCACCTAATCCATATCCAGTATAGTGCCATGCCATTTCATAGGATAGGTAGTTGCTATGGGCTAAGAGTTGAAAGTGACCTAAATTAACAACTTACAGTCCAAGCTTTCTCCTGGAAGTTATAATTCTTCAGTAAACTCCAGGGTTCTAAAATAGTTGTATCAGACAGATTCTGCCATACAGTTGTTGTCTACGTGGAGAGAAGGATTCCTAGTACTTCCTGCTCAGACACCTTCTGTCTCTTTCTCATTATTGAGGTATCTACTCAAATATTTTTTTCCCAGTTTTTTAAAGTGGGTTTTTTTCTATTTATTCTTCTCAATTAATATCTTTTCCTAGATGTGTGAATGGCAAATCATATTTTCCATTCACTTGTCTTTCCATTTTTATAAAACTGTCTTTAGAAAATGTTTTTAATGTCGACAAAATCCAGTTTGTCATCGTTTATTTTATGGTTGGTTACTTTGTGTCCTATCTAAATCTTTGCTTAACCAACGGTCAAAAAGAATTCCCTCTATATTTTACCCTAGACATTACATTACCTGAACTATACTGTTCCTGATATTGATAATACCATCCAGCTGATTTGATTAGCATTTTTGTAGCATATCTTTTTCTATATCCTATGGTCTGAATGTGTCCCCCTGAAATTTATATTTTGAAACCTAATCTCCAAGGTGATAGTATTTGGAGACAGAGCCTTTGAGAGGGTATTAAGTCATAAGGGCTCTACCCTCATGGGATTAGAGCTCTTTCAAAAGAGACCCAAAACTGCTACTTGGTCCCTTCCAGACACAACAAGAAGGCTAGGAAATGCTGGTAGTTTAATCTCACACTTCCTAGCTTCCAGAACTGTGAGAACTAAATTTCTGTTGTTTATACGCCACACAGTCCAAGGTGTTTTGTTATATAGCCTGAATGGACTAAGACACCATCCTTCTTATTTTTAACCTGTATCCGCCTTCATAATTAAAGTACATTTTCTTTTTTTCAACATATATTCAAATCGTTCTTTCTAGTATATTTATCAAAGTTGATAAGTAATTTTAATATGTAAATTTATATAAATGCAAATAAGCATGATAATTTACTGTGACTGAGCCTTGACATTATCTTATTTCTCCTTACATTCCTTTTTTTTTTTTTTTTGGTCTATACTTTTTTCCTTCCACTACTCTATTTAATATATTAAATTGATTACTATTTATTGAATTATACAATTAAAATGGTAGGCAGCCTCTACTACCTGAATATTTTATCAGACCACTTTTATTTTGCACTCTTAAAGATATTACATTGTATAAGTTTTAAGAACTCACACCATGAAGATCCAGATCTTGGGTAATTTACTCCACCCGTCTGTGCCTTAGCTTCCTCAACTGTGCAACAGGGATAATAATAGTATCTATTATCATAGAATTGCTCGAAGATTAATTAAGTAAATATCTGTAGGGTGATTGAATGGTGCTTGTCACACAGAACTGCTGTAGAAGTTTTTGCAGAGATTATAATTAATTATATATTAATTTCATCATTTATGTACAATGAGAGAGCAAAACTTTAAAATCTAACTTAAACTATTTATGGTTTTTGTTGCTGTTGCTTTAAATTCAAAAGGCATGTAATTTCTTGCATTTGGTACAACTACTATGCTGATTTAGTAATATAAGTTCTGTTTAAGCAACGAAGTTCACTTAATGTTGAGACTTGCTGTGATAAACTGTAAAACATTAAAGCACGTGTATATTGAGATATCTTTATAAAACACTGAAACATGTATCATTTTTAAATGAAAATTTCCATTTATCCATAATAGTACAAAGTAACATTAATTACATTTCTCCTATTATCTGAAAGATTAAGATCACATATAATTCTTAAATTTATTTCTTCTATTTGAGTATATACTACAATGGTGTTCAATATACATTATTGGTATTAATCATATTATATGCCATATATGTCTCAGTACCTACATTACTCTGAAAGCAGAACTGAATGATTTTGATTCTGATGAGAGACTAAAAACAGAACTGGCAAATTTATATTAGCTTTTCATGTTCACATACTATCAATTGTGAATCCAAATCTATATTTCCTCAATTATAACTACTTGCTATTATGATGAATTTGACCAATGAACCATTTTCTCCTATTTTCTCAGGTGTCTATAACTTATATTTTCCAATATTTAACAGTATTAATAAAATTAGTTCAATTTGAGAAAATTTTATATGAAGTAAAAGAATTAAGAGAATTGAAATTTAATTTTCCCAGAAAGTAAAAAGAAAAAAGAAAAGTGGATGTATTACTGGAATTTTGAATAAAAATCGATTAAACTTAATACTATGCTTTACTGAGTGTATACTATAACAGATTCAGTTATAGTCTATGGGGAGACTATAGTCCCTGGTCTCAAAGTGAACATAGGTTTGAAAGTAGAAAATCAATATGTAAATAAATACATGTCATTCTGAAAGCTTGATACTTACAATAAAATGATGACCCAGGTTCAAGTTGAGGAACAGGTGAATAGAAGGGAAATTTCGCCAGGGGCCAGAGTGCAGTTTTTCTTCTTCTTTTTTTGTATAATTATATGCAGACCATTTTACCCTTCATGTCATTACATATTAGCACTAAAGCAATGTCATAAAAATATTCCTAATAAATATGTGCTAGAGGAAAGAGTTCTATAGAAATATTCCGGGAATGTAGTAATTCCTGACTATCGACGAACTACACTACACTTCCCAGATGGTCTCAGAGTTAGTCCACGGGTCAGGTGAAAAGCTCTGGCCAATAAGAACTGTGAGAGATGCTCCAGTGTAACTCCGGGCTCCCTCTGTTCTTTCTGTAACCATCTCAGAGAACACAGATTGAAACTGCTGCGTCAAAAGATGGAAGAAACCAGCCGAATCTTTAATTACCATATGCTGAGAAGAGCTACTGTGCAAAATCTCAGAACTTTCACTGTCTTTAGGTGAGTGAGAAACTAAGTTTTGATGTGCTAAGCCACCACGATTCTGTGATAGGGATGGCAGAGTTCACATCCCTTTCTCTAAAACTCCCTCGCTTGTCCTGTTGACAGGTGTAATGCAATTCATTTGCCATATTTATGAACGATTATAAATCCTTCCCTTAGTGTGTAATAACTAGGGCTTTGTGAGACTCAGTGAAGGCTGATGTGACTATCAAAGGAACATTACCCAGCCTTTAAAAGTTTAGTACTGTAAAGAATATAAAACCCAGCCTTGCTAATGGTTTGCTCCTTCTGTAGCAGCAAACAAAATAGATCATGTCTCTCTTTTTGATGCTATCTTATTTACTCATTTGCTTACCAGGGACTTGTTTTAGACATTCCAAAATTATTATCTTTGCAGAACAGTCTGAAGAAGTTTCTCTTGTTCTTATGAATTTTAATTAAACTTACATGTGCGCCATTTTATCGTTCCTAAAACGCACCTTTCCCACATTTGCACATCTGTGAAACTGAGGTGCATGTAACATTCAGTATGTGATCCATAAAACTCTTTTAGTCCATAAAATATTGGTGTGTCTTAAAGTTTACATTCTATTTAGTATAAAATACCGCAATACGTTTTATGCTGCAGGACCACTAATTCTTAATTTTCTTTTTTTAAGTCATTGTAAATTAACTATTCTAAAATATTTAGGGAAAAACAACCAGTTTAATTGTGGATCAAAGAGTAAATAATTTAATTCTCAAAGGGGTCCCTACATAATTATTGAAAGGCACCAGCAAATGAAGGTCACAAGACCCAGAGACAATGCCGAGTTTCATATTAACTAATTAAGAAAGTCCAATAATAATTCCAGCTTCTTTAACATCATTTATATGGCCACATGCCCCTCCCTACAAAAGTACCAATGTTATTTCTGTGGGCTGCTTTCCTATTTGATTCACTCATCCGTAAATCATCTAGATTACTCTGTATTCTGTGTACCTGTGTGTCTATGAATTTAGTATCTCTCTTTGAAGTGTAATTTTTATATTTTATATAGTGGATAACCACATAGGCCTATTAGACTTTCCATTTCAAACATTAAATTAGCAAAACTAGTTTTACCAAAATGAAATATAGCAAAAGTAGTGAGCACTGTTATATAAAGATGAAATAAAATAAATAGGCATTGGAAACAAAGCACATTACAGTTAAAGACAAGACCAAAAACATCCGTTTGTTCTCACCCCAAAGCTGAGTGTGTCAACTAAACTAAACTAGACTAATGGCTTTGCCAGCAGTTCATTAGAAGCAAGATTCTGAGCTAATCTGCTCTACTTTGACAGTGTAGGAAATTTTAGGTGGCAAGTATGTCTACTGAAAACAAATGCACTGATCTTAATTCTACATTAAATCATTGACTTATAGACGTATTTCAGATGTAGTCTGTTCACGCGACTCTCTGAATTTCACAAATATATGTCGACAAAAGGGATGAATTCTTATATTTTTCAACGAGGTATGTATCTCAGGAAGGTATCAGTAAATCTAACACTTTAATTCTTATTTACTATTATTACAACATAAAATACTAACTATAGTAAACCTTATGACTTATTTCAATTTCCCACATCTGTTTTCCTCTTGTTATATACAGAAAAAGAAACTTGATAGCTATTATCCTCTCATAAATGATCTGGCTACTGGGAAACACAGACTATAATAGAAGGAACACTGTACTGAAATTCAGGAGATCTGGGTTCTGGTGCTGGCTCTTTCCTATAAGTAGGAGTAGATGTTGACCAAATAGCATATTCATTTTACAAATGAGAAGGCTGTTTCAGAACCATATAGCACTCATAGGCCATACGTATTTTTAATCATAAGATGGCTTATGCTTTGGTGCTCTTCAAGTATTAATGCATTTCTGTCCTAACAACTCTACGTGAGACAGAACGGAATTAAGTGAGTTAGACTTGTGAAAAATATGTCAGCTAGTACATGGAAGTTCCCTGAACTACATCAGGAGGCCCTTTGTAGAAATAACCTTCATTTATCATATACATAGGGTACAGAAAATTCAGGCTTGTTTTCCATAATACTGAAGAAATATACCCAAAGTCTTCCCTGTCCTTTACATACATCAGATCCCAGGATCCAGGGATGATCCTAGTTTTCCTTTGCAAAGCTAGTAACATGTATGTATACTTGTGAGAAATAGGATGAGAAATCCAGCTTTCTTTCCCATGATGTGGTCTTTAAATTGAATGATTAGATCTCAAAGACTCAAGTCACCATTTATTTTTCTAATATTCCCATACAACTTTATTAGATAACAATAAAAGACACTCTAAACTTACTTATTCTGTGATAGGTCACTTCCTGTATGGGACTTATTATGACTAGACACTAGCCTACCTCTCCAGCTCATCCTTTGCTAGTCAGTCTTGTGCACTGTCATCTAGCTATACTCAACTGGTAAATTCCTTAAACATGCCCTGATGTTAGTTGCCTCTGAGTTTATGCAAATGTACTTTCCTCCTCCTGGAAAGTTCTTCTTGGTTATTACCAGATAAATCCTTTCACATTTCTGGTTCCTTCAAGTTCTTCCTGACCCTCCCTATGATGCTCTCATAGCACCCAGTACTCTCCTCCCACAGTACTTATTACCTTCTTTGGAAATTATCTGTTGGCTTCTCATTTGTTCTCCTCAAAAACCATGTGTTTTCTTATCTGCATATCTACATTGCAGATACTGAGAACAGTGCGGTCAAGTCAGTTCTTCATGTAGAGTAAGACTTGGCTAAATATTATTATTAAATAACTGTATAAATGAATATTTTTTATGTCCTGGAAGGTACCACTAACTCCTAATGTCTCTCATAGAATGACACAGTGTTTTGACAGAATGTATCTAGGCTCTAAGAGGCCAGATTTTATTCATTTATTCATTTATTCATTTATATATATATATATATAATATATATGTCTATATATAGATAAATATATGTATAATGCATTATAGATCTATATGTGCATTATAGATATATATGAATTATATATCTATAGATAAAGTGGATTTTCTAATAGATTCTAATAGATAAAGTGGATTTTAAAAAGTACAGGCAAACTGCAGTACTATCAGTGAAATGAGTAATACTCTGAAAGATAATAATTAAGGGGAGAAAGCAGTTAGAGAAGGCTTTTCTGGGGATTGTGGCATTTAATCTGAGAAATAAAGAATGAAAAGTAAATATGAAAAGAGTCAATGGAAGGAAATAGAACACATATAAAGGCTCCAAGATGATGTAGAGAACCAAACACCGTACTCTCCAAACTAGAATATTTAAGAATGCTTTAAATTGCTCTTAAAAACAAAACAAAACAAAACAAAACACGTCTTATTATTTCAAAAATAGAGATTAAATGAGTAGAAATTTATTGCAGCATGGAGACATATATTCTAGAACCTTTCAGTTTCAGAATTATAATTTGGCTATTTAAATAAGAATTGAAATTATAGTTTCTAAGGCTAAAATAATCACTTTTCACAAATTAAAAAGCAGAAAGTTTATCAGACAACACAAGTCCTACATTTATGATACATATTTTCTCAGATAAGAAGATTATATTTGCTTCTGTTGGGCAAAACATAGCTTTCTAAATTAAAGGATTTTGGAAGAGTCTTTGTTTTACTGTCCTAAAATGCAATTTGTAGATTTCACTGTTAGGGGATAAATGTAATTCTATGAAATGCATAGAGAATAATGAGAATAAAAAAAAAAAAAACCACAAAGCTGACTTTTTAGATTTTTCTTTATATGTAGTTGTTAGACACTAAGAAGATGGTTAAGAGAAGGCTCGAAAAGAGGAATACAGGCCAGGTTTAAAACAAACCCATGACATTGACAAATGATTGCAACAAATAGCTTTTTCCACAATAAAAATACAGACAGGTATTATTTGATAGCATGGACTTTGTTGAAAATTAGTGGCAGACCATGGTTTTGATGTGAGGTAAGGAAACAATGAGTAGGAGAAAGAATGGTGTTTATGATGATTTCAGAAAATTTCTGATCACATAAGACAGTATAGGGACCCTCAGCAGGAAGATTAGAGAACACTTATTACTCACACAGTTTATGAATCTGCTGGGCATTTTTTGATATGGGAAACAATTATGTTAGGAGGGTAATGTATTTTGTTAAATTTCTTTTCAATAGGCATCTTTAAAAAGGTTCACATGCTCTGCTGAAAAGGGGCATCATAAAATTTGTTATAAAACCTGACATCTGTACTTAAAATAAAATGAAGAATAAATGCGAAGTTGCTGCAATTTTCTTGTCACTTGTTCTTTATACATCTCTACAATTGATTGATTTGTTTTTATTTTCCTGATGTTTTATATTCCTACTCAGCACTGAAACTCAGATCATTGTAAACTTTACTGAAACTGGCTGCTAAGGCCAAAGTTATTAACATTACAGAGACTGACAGTCTGACTGATAGCCTAATAGTGATAATTGTTATTTAACTTTTATTTGCTACCTAGACTGTGAGAGCACTAGGTAGTTTTATAATTCTTGTTTCCATGGGAAACCAGGCTAAGCGCAATGATAAGACTGTTATTTATGTGTAGTCCATTAAATTACAGTCCTTTTCATTTTATATTTTTACACATGATTGGTGTCCTCATTGATAGAGTATAATGCTATGATTCATTATCTGCATTAAATTTTCATAAATATCCATTTTGAGTACAAAATAAGATAATGCAAGTGGTTTTAGAGAGCTGTCAGGATTATTTTCAGGACCTTTTTTATCATTTCGGAGAAAATAATATTAAAAAGCGACTGTATAAAAAGCTACCCTGCTTATCTTCAGAAATAAATAAATCTTTAGAATAAAACTCATACAAACGATGATGTATTTTATTATTTGTGATTTCATATATATATATTTGTGATTTCATATATATATATATATATATATATATATATCTCCAAATGTGTGTATGCATGAAGTATGTGTATACATATTTGAGAGGTATGTATATACATACATACACACATATATTTATATATATATAAATGTATGTATATATTTTTATATATATATACATATAAATGTATGTATATATTTATATATATATTTACAAAAGAGAGACAGAGAATGAAAGAATTCTCATTTTATAACATGTAAACAGGACTGGATGATATGTGAAAATAATTTGATAAAAAGAGAGCTAAAAAAAAAAAAAAAAAAAGAGAGAGCTAAAAACCCAAAAGGCAAAATCTATAATATCCTAAGGAAAAAGAAACTTTACACATAAAAAACACACACACATGCACAAACATTTAATCTAATTTGTCACACTATATTGTCCCAGACTCCCAGAACATCTTCAAAAATCAAAAGTATGATGTAATGAAGTTACATAGAATATATTTAGAACAGATGGAAGAGTGAGTATGTGAATTTAACTGAATTGACTATAAGCAATAACAATGTGAACCTCCTTCTTAAAGCAGATTATATTAGAACAAACAATAATCAATAAATCACAACATTTATATATGAATTGTGGAATAAACTAATATCTTATTGCCTGAGATAAACACATATTTAGAGTTTTAGAGAAGCATCAATAAGTCCAATTTTTGGAAGGATTAAATCTTTTAAAATGAATTTTTACAAATAGCTCTTTATATGTTACTATGTCAACATGTCAATGGTGAATAGATACAAAGAACACTTAGATTTTAATTTTTTTTGGCTTTTCCCGTATCTAGTATGTTTTGAGGTGACTTTCTTTTCTTTTCTTTTCTTTTGTTTAGTGAAATGAAATGAACTCTGAAGTTTTATATTCTTAACGGTAGCATAATTTATGGTAGCTGTCTCTCAGTTTGGAAGTCAAGGACAGTTTTGTACTTCTTTGTACTTGTATAACTAGATTTCAGACAATGGAATTGAATTTACCCAAGCTAGCAATCTCTAACAGAACTCTGGATCTTTAGCCAAAAATGTAAGGACTGACATGAGGTTGGACATTAACCACTGCAGCTTTAGGGCAACTAAAGTAGTGGTCTCTGCCAAGTAGACTGTCCTTACTTTGAGAGAGATGCAATATTTATGCATCTTTTTTCTTGTCCTCAAAAGCTTCTTTGCTTCCTGTCTTTTCTCAGATTGATTACCTGAAGTCCATCTATGCAAGCATCTCAATAAAAATTGAAAGATTCTTGCTTAATTAAATGTGGTTACCATTTGGAATCCTCCATTCACTCAGCTATTCCTCAAATATTTGTTGAATATGTGTGCATATGTGTGTGTATTCAAGACGTATCAATGAAAAAATAAAATATCCTCACCTTTGCAGAGTTTACAATCTGATATATTTTAGACATATATTGGTGAAACAATTTGGGAAAGCAGTTTGAGGATATGCAACAATAGCTTTAAGTGATGTGTGTTTAACAATTTCACTTCCTGAGACTCTATCTTGAGATAATTGGTATAAAAAGTATACGAAAATTTTTTCACATTTATTTTAAACATAATGAAGAATTAGATGGCATCAAAAGATTATAGTAGGGGAATCATACAGTAGATTATGGTGAATCCATGTAAAATATATTCTGAAACACTAAAAATAAGGCTTGTAAAACATATCTATGGAAATTTGGATGAGAGTGTTTATAAGGTATATTACATGAGAAAGCAAAATTTTAAAATTGTATTAAGACTATTACATAAAATATGCTGAGAAAAAGACTTAACAATACATAACAATTAAAATGTATTATCCTTTAGATGATTCCTTTTTTTACATTTTTCTCTATTTTGCTCATTTTACACAATGAGAAACTATATATATATATATATATATACACATACACACATATATGTATAAAATTTGTCTTGTTTCTGCATCATTTTGTTTGGATGTTCAAATGTCAGGGTATCAGTAATTAAAATAATTTTGAAAGAAGTTTGTTTCACTTTTTTTTAAGATGTAGAGTAATTGATTGCTCTCTTTTTGGATTGTATATATATATATACACACA
The DNA here is from genome assembly GCF_902655055.1 of Lutra lutra. Lineage (NCBI taxonomy): Eukaryota > Metazoa > Chordata > Mammalia > Carnivora > Mustelidae > Lutra > Lutra lutra. The sequence continues at coordinate 173,754,519 of NC_062280.1, forward strand.
CATGAACATAAACACATACACGTAGACCAAACTAAGCCACTGTTAATAATAGAAACTATAATCTAGTGGCTTAATAGTAGTAAGAAAGAAAATCTATTTCTCTGTCATGGTGCAATGTGAATGAATGCAGTATCCCAAACATGGAGTCTAAACCCAGTACTTAAGTTCTTGATCACTGAATGGCTATTGAAGTTCACATGGCTATTGAAGTTCACATATCAATGATCATCTACAACAGACTGATAGCCCCTCTAGGCTGGGTTTTTTTAGCTTGCTGCCCATAAAGCAAATCGCCCTCCACTGGAACCCTTTAACATCTTGAAGTAAGTGAGGGAGAGATGGGGCTTGGTAGCAAGAGATAGGTTGGGGTCCTGGGAATCAGGCTTATAAAATTCAAAAATGCAGGAGATGTAAGGAAACCAGAGATAAGGGAGCATACCAGACCATCCTGTCCTAGGTGTCAGATGTGAGGTCTTGTTATAACAGCTACTTTTGACCAACAAAGAATTACCCGACCTTAAAAAGGAAGTAAGCCATTGAAGGTATTAGCATTAGTCCTAGCTCAATGGGGAATATCGATAGAAATGTTAAAAAGATTTAAGTTCCCTCATTAGCTTTCTATAAAAGACCATCCCTAAAAGCCCTCGGTGGCAACCCTGTGGGACCCCTCTCACTCTAGAAAACTCTTTCTATATCTTCACTTAAACTTCTATCACTTACTCTCCTTTGTCTGCGAGATTCATTCTTAGCCTCCATGAGACATGACAGCAGTCTGGGCAGAGTGGGAGAGCTAGGTTCCTTTGTCACGGAGTCAAAGAATGAATCTCTGGGACAAAGGTGAGTACATGATAGAAGTTTATTAAGTGAAGATACACACACATACACACACACACAACCTCCCAAGAGGGAGAGGGTTCTGGACAAGGTTGCAGATGAGGGACTTTAGGGTTGGTCTTTTATGGAAAGCTAACTAGGGACCTTAACATTTCTATTGTTATCACCATTGACCAAGGACTAGTGATAACACCTTCTGTGGCTTACTTCCTTTTTAGGGTCTCCTTAATCCTTGTTGGTCACAGGTGATTATCATAAAGACACCCACCCCCCCAAGCCTAGGGTAGGGTGGTTCCATTTGTCCCTTATCTCTGGTTTTCCCACACCTCCACATTTTTGCGATTTCTGTGAGCCCGATCACAGAGCCCGCTTTGCACCTCTCCCTACCTAGCCCTGCCTGTCCCTTACTCGTGGGGGCGCACAGTTGAGATAGGGCCTGGGTCTGGTCCAGATCAGCTCTCGGCACTTACTGCTTCTTATGTTCAGGCAGTAAAGGATCTTGGTTCTTTTCGGAGATCAACTGGGCAGAGCCTTTGGCTGCAGTTGCCTTTTTTAAGGGGCCAGACATAGAGGGGTCAGGTCTGAAGAGTTTGAGTTTGCTGCCAAAATCCTCCCCTTTTTAAAGGGATTTAATCAGTTTTGGGTCTCTGATGACGTCCTATATCCTATGGTTCAGCTCCTTATCAGTTCTGGGGTGTCACCTGACACGGGTCCCGCCGTGTCTCCTAGCTGCAGTACCTTAAACTGCTTAAACTGCTTCCGTCATTGCTTGACATGAGAGACTCCATTTTGCTCTCTACATGATTATTTTGAGCTAGAGGCACTCGAAAAATAGCAAATGCAGGGAGTGGCTTTCTCTGAACTCCTCTTATCTGCCCAAAGATAGATCCTCCAAAAGGAATTTAATAATCATAAATCCCCTGCCCTGGAGTTTCATCACGGAAAAAGGAAACTGACCAGGACAGGACAGGACAGGACAGAAGACAAAGTCTGCACCACAGCCTGACAAATTTTGTCACAAACTTTCATACCTCCCATCTATTCTTCTGTAGGCCCATTTCGTTTTCCCCAAAACTCATTTATTCTCCCCGAGAAGTCTGTTTCTCCCCTGCCTTTCCCTATTAAGTAGTATTTAAATCTGTATTATAAGCCATAGCAGGGAGCGACTCATTTTTCTTTGGGAATCTCCCATGTATGCACAATGATACCTGTTAATAAACTACTGTTTGTTTTTCTTTTGTTAATCTGTCTTTTATTACAGGACAACTCAGAGGAGTAGAGGGAAACATTATTTTTCCTCCCCTCCTCTTGATGAAGGAGCAGAGGGCAAACTGAAGACAAAGCACAAGCTGACACCCACAACCCCCTCCTCCCCTGTCCCCCAGGTATGATATGTGCAACATTCCTCAGACATTCCTGCCTCCCTTAAAACTAAGGGAAGGAAAAACAAATGGTTAATTTATAGAGATTATAGCCCTGCAAGACATGAGTCTTCCTCAGTTTACAAATATCTCAGAGATTTATAAAGAAGAAGCATTCTTATTAATAACCTAACTTCCAGAAGGAAATGTAGATCAAACTAAATGACTTTATGACCTGCAGCCCACGGACAAGCACTTGAGGCAAGCTGAGTATATGTTCCTCCCGGAAGCTCCCAACTGTCTTAATGTTAATACCTTACCAGAGGGGAAAACTAACCTTGACAATGCAAGTCCTCCAGGGTCTTGTAGGTCTTCTTTAACGTAGGAAAGTTCTTTTGAAAACCTCCCTTTTCATTACTTCCCCCAACTCCAAGTATCTGATCAATTGCTCCTCCAGACCCCAGTGCGGCTCTTTCTGCTGGTGGGCCCTGTCCCCAGGCTTTAATAAAACACAATTTTTCACCAAAGAGGTCTCAAGATTTCTTTCTTGGCCAGAGGCTCCAGACCCCACCCCATCAAACCTCACCTATATTCCAAAACTACATCACTACAACTGTTATAAGGCAAGGACAATATCAGATTAGGAAAATCCTGACAGCCATGTACCCTTAAACTTTGAATTAGAACCAAGTAGATACTAGATGACTCTTCTTCCTTGACATGGCAAAATTACTGAAGAGCTAGACATTTTGGATCCCTTTATTCCATATTGGGGATATCTTTACACTACTTTTAGAAGGAAAAAATCTTAAATATTATTAAAATACTGAAACTATGAGGTACTTTATGCATGTTCCTAGATTTATAAATATGCTTTATATAACACAAAAGATAAAATATATCTGTATTGGTGTATTTATATAATTATTTTTAAGAACAGTATGACAATAAAAAGTCCATAATGTATGTGTGTATATTAATTTTATGCTTTGTATTCTTTCTCTTCTAAGTATTGAATTTTTAAAGCAATTTAAGGGTTCTGACAAATTTATGCCCATGACTTTGGGAAAAAAAAAAAAAAAAGATGATATAGGAAATGCCTTGCCATATTATCTCAAAGAGTGGACTTTTTTTTTTTTCTTCTGATTGTTGTTTTTATAATACCAAAGCAATGAGCTCCTGGAGAAGAAGAGAGTGTTTTTTTATGAACACCTTAAATTATTGATCGGCAAGATAAACTCAACTGCTCAAAAGACCTTAAGGCAAAATTTGAGGAGAAAACAAACCAAAAAAGTACTGAGATAAAGCAGCTTTATAAAATACAATGGAGTATAAAATACAGTATTAATGTAGAAGAAAGAAAATGATGGAGACACAGGATAGCTCACAAAAGGAAGTATAGGGATTAGGTAAGATACTTTAAGTATATATAAAAAAATCTAAAATAGAGAGTAATGTGCAATACTGCAATGAATTTATATAATTTATACAACATACATACAAACTATTTCCAACAACACATGGCTGGGTTTAATGAATATACTGTGACTTAGATAGATGAGCACTAAAATTACTCTCATTAAAAGAGGCTACTATTGGGTACTTGGGTGGCACAGTCATTTAAGCATCTGCCTTTGGCTCAGGTCAGGATCCCAGGGGTCCTGGGATCAAGTTCACATGGGCTTCCTGCTCAGCAAGAAGTCTGCTTCTCCTTCTCCTCCTACCCCTACTCATGCTTGCTCCTCCTCTCTCTCTCTCTCTGAATAAATGAAAAATCTTGAAAAAAAATAGGTGTTAATTACTTTTATCTTAATTTTAAATTATTTTGTAAATAAATGTAGATGGAGTAATGCTATTTGGCAAGGATACATACAATTCTATGGAAATCTATGTACTAACTAATACAAACATTCTTAGTAAATCAACTGGTCAGATAGTATTAAGATTATTTTCTAACACTATTTAAAAAATGTGTGCCAAGAAAACATATATCTATAATTAAATATTCAGCTAAATGGATATATTATTATAAAATCACATCAAAACAATTGTTTAAATTTACTTCCTAACTTACTAGAAGTTAAATGGTACTGAAATGGAGGAAGGCAATACTTCCTCTTTCTCTGGGGGTCAGAAATGACCAGTATTGTTTGCAAATGTATGAGCTTTGGACGTTACCATAACTGCGAAGGGTGAAGGGTGAATGGCAAGTAATGCCCAGAGGCCACAAATGAAACTGTTCTAGGTCCCAAGAAAGTTCTGCACAGTGAAGATGAATCACCAAACCAAAATGCCAATAATGACCTTATTGATAACAAGTAAAATTAGCAAACAGAACTGCTGATTCTGTAGTCAACTGGGATCAATGAGAAAATGTTGACAAAATCATATATTTTAAAAGTTGGGAATATGTGATTATAAATAATAATAAACATAAATCATAAAAATAAAAAACAAAAATATATAATACACTAGATTTTAGAAAAAAACATACATTTCAAAAAGTCAGAGAAATACAAGGAATGGAACTCTTTTAGAGGATCTATTGAGTCATAAGATATGTTGGTGAAAACACTAGTAATTCATCAGTATTCCTCAAAAGGAAGACTGTACTTGTATTTTCTCTTCATTGTTTTACCTATTCATATGTTATTCATTTCAGGGCAAATTTCACTTTGTCCTATTTTTCTTTATCTCTCTAGTTCTAACTTAAATGCACTTTTCCCATTAAAAATCACCTTTGATATTTCAAGTGCATTCAGCTCATCTGTCCTAAAATACCTAATAATTTTCATCTATGATCCATTCTACTAAATAAATGTTTATTCATGCAATGAATGGTTTGCTTGTTTGTTTTTTGCCTAAAATGTTCCAGGTTTTTTGCTAGGCACTCAGCATACAGCAGACATGGCCATCATATGGTCCATGTTTTTGCCACATAAAACATCTACCATGCTGTCATGGGGCTTACCCTTTGCTTGGGAAAGGAGACCCTAAACCTATAACTAAAATCAACATTTAGTGAGTTACAAGAGAGGGCTTACTTACAGGAATTTACAAAGAACTCATCAAAATCAACACCCCCAAAATAAATAAGTTCAGTTAAGAAATGAGCAGAAGACATGATCAGACATTTCTCCAAAGAAGACATACAAAGGGCTAACAGACACATGAAAAAATGCTCAATGTCACTCATCATCAAGGAACTAGAAATCAAAACCACAACAAGATACCACCTCACATCTGGCAGAATGGCTAAAATTAACAACAGATGTTGGCAAGGATGCAGAGAAAGGGGCATCCTCTTACACTGTTGGTAGGAATGCAAACTAGTGCAGCCACTATGGAGAACAGTATGTAGGTTCCTCAAAAAGTTAAAAATAGAATGACTTAATGAGCCAGCAATTGCACTACTGGTATTTATCCAAAGGTTACAACAATGCTGTTTCAAAGGGGCACCTGCACCCGAATGTTTATAGCAGTATTATCAACAATAGCCAAATTATGGAAAGAGCACAAATGCCCATGAACTGATGAATTGGTCAGAAAGAGGTCGTATATACACACAATGGAATATTACTAATGAAATCTTGCCATTTGCAGTGACATGGATGGAACTAGAATATACTATGCTAAGCGGAATAAGTCAGTCAGAGAGAGACAAATATCATATGATTTCATTCACATGTGGAATTTAAGAAATAAAACAGATGAACATAGGGGAAGGGAAGGAAAAATAAAATAAGACAGAGACAGAGAGGGAGGCAAATCATAAGACTCATAACTATAAAGAACAAAAGGAGTTGCTGGAGAGGAGGTGGGTGAGGGGATGGGTAAATGGGCGATGGGCATTGGCATTACGGAAGGCACTTGTTGGGATGAGCACTGGGTATTATATGTAAGTGATGAATCACTAAATTCTACTCCTAAAACCAATAGTATACCATATGTTAACTAACTTGAATTTAAATTAAAAAAAAAAAAAAGAGAGAGGTCCTTGGGAATCTAAAGAAATTCCACTTTATCTATGCAAGGAAGCAAAGAGAATAAGCTGACATTGAAGTGAAAGTAAAGGATGATGTAGTGATGCAGTGTTAGACAACCAAAGAACAAGGGTGAGTGTGCATGGCCGGGCTGGTCAGCAGAGTGAGGAGGCCCAGAGAGAAGAACATCATGCAGTCTAAAAACCTACAGAAGCCCCAGTGGTCGGGGTAGAGCAGAGTACATACGAGATGAAGACTAGAAAGTATTGAGACTGGAGCTGAGCTGAGATGAGGACACGGAAGTCCTCTTAATGACCCAAGGAAACTGAATTTTATCCAAGGCCAATGGGAAGACATTGAAGGATTTTATGAAGAATATCATATTCATATCTGTATTTTATAAATATCATTTTCTTATGAATGAATTTTTTTTATGGCTTACTCATGAGATTTTGTAGAGTCTTCGATTATCCCGAATGATTCTCTAAAGGAAGAAGAGCATCATGCCTATCTTTCTATCCCCAACTCAGACACCTGAGTTCCTGACATTTGGTACATTTGCCAGATTGTCTAGCTCCAGATACTTTCATCACCCAAAAAGAAAGACAATAATTGAACAAATACTCCTCAAGAGGTAGACAAGTGGAAGGAGGGTGATCAGAAATTTCTAATATTATAAAACACAAATTTATTTTCAGGTAAGTGGATCAGATTTTTTTTTTTTATCAATAAGCTAGAATGTTTCTATTGAAGCAATCTAAAATACTTCGAGCTATGAAAGGAAGTAGATTAAGGCTTTAGATAATAGCTGTGTTCAAACATTCAACCAGGTGCTTGTCATCTGTTTATGCTTCAGCTATGCAAATCCAGTGGGCAGAAAAAGAAATAATGATTATAAATTTCAAAAAGAGATAAATAAGCAGAATATGAGAATTAACAAAACAACTTCTAAAATTTTGATCTTTTTAATAATAGGAATTGAACCTTTCAATCAGAATTATACAAAACATGTTAAACTTGGTGGAAACTTGAACAAGATGAACTGATTTTCATTTTCATTGTTAAGCTATTGTTACAGAGTTAATTTAGCTATCAGAATAGAAAACTCTAGAGTTAAACATTAAAAAACAAAGTCACTAAGACCAAAACTCTTGTAGCACATTCCAAATTATCTTCATCTCAGTTTTTTGAATCTGTTACATTCATCTGTAGCTCAGTTAGTCTGTGCCCTGCCAGGAAACATAAACAACATCAAAGAGAGGGAATTTGATACCATAGGTTGGTTAAATAGATGATGATGTTGGAAAGCTGAAAGAGCAAAAGGGGAAATGGTAGAATAATCCAAAGATTAGTAACTGCAAGAAGCAATTACCATTCTGATAGCTGAGGAAATAATAAAGGGAGAGATGATTTTACTAGAACAAAAGGGCTCAGCTTTTGCTAATTTATATTATGGCAGCCTGCAGAATATGACTGGGTATACATTCTAAGGATGTATTTTGAAAGAGTACAGACTGTATCACTGGATGGGGCCAGACTGTTGATATGGCTACACTTCTCAGAGCTTCTGGATTTAACACATTAAATCTGCTTTAATAATTTGTTTGCTTTGTTGACTGAAATCTAGGCCTAATGGTTGCCAACACTCAGTGAGACTGAAATATCAGTAATTTCCTAACATAATATAAAGTGGAAAAAAATCCAAAAGCTTCAGGAAATAGGAATATAGAACTACATGCATCCTGTGCCATCTGCTTTCTGATTATATAGCAAGAGAGGGCTGAGAGGACATTCTTCTCTAAGGCACTGGTAATACATGCCTGAATGGAAAGGGAGGGCAGTATTGCTGAAATGCACATCTGTATTCCTTTCTATACAGGTGAGGAAGATGGCAGAAAAGTCTTCATTGAGATGGGCTTTCATTGTAGAGTAAGGATGAGGGATCCCAGAATGGTAGATGCTTGACAAAACACTTAGACATTAAAGGATGGGCACACACATTCAAAAATGTGCATTAGAAACAAGGAAAAATAATGTTTTGAACCTCATAGATCTTCAGCAGATTCCAATTAATTGCAGGATTCAGAGATTTCAATAGATTGGCAATCTATTAAAGTATCACTTGATCTATGTGACACAAATTCTGGATAAGGTGGAAACTACTTGAATCATCACAATGGATAGTCGCAGCCTCTCACTCAGTTTTTAGTTTATTTGAAAGGGATGTCAGAGTTTCTTCCGATATATAAATTATAAATTTTCCTTTAAGCTTTCTTCAAAGGGTCTTGCAATCTTTTCTATGTTCTTACTGCATACCACGGAAAAGGAAGATTTGGTAGATTTCTAGACATTGATTCTGATTTTGGCACTAGTACCTATAATTTTAAAATGGCATTATGGCCCATTGATTACACTGGGGGTTATGGAAGTCTGTTCAAAAAGGTAGTTTTGACCCTAGTTCATCTCATACTGTGTTTAGTGGGTCTGCATAAATATCTTAGTTAGGTAGACAGTTTCTAATAATATAGTTATATTTAGGAACTGAAAAAATACCCAAATTTGGTTCTCATTCTAATGGGATAAATTATTATGGCAGGAAAAAAAAAAAAAAAACACCCACTACATGAAGCCTCTGAAAATGTCTCTAGAGAAAGCAATGTCACATCCCAGTGCGAATTCCAGAGATTAGTGCTGTGGTCAAAGACTTCAGAAATGCAGGGCTAAGGGTTCCTATCACAGCTTTATTTAAACTGCTCTTTTGAAAAACAACAACAACAACAACAACAATAAAACAATAAATAAATAGCTCTTTGCCCATGCTGTAGGTGAATGGATCTTGAGGAATGATTGTGGAGTAGTGTAAACTTTAAATAGGGAGTGACATAAATAGTAGCTGCTTTTCCAGCTGAGGCAAGTTTTAGAAACAAGTCAATATAGCCTCTGGAATATACATGTGGTAATTGATCGAGCCTGTATTTTTCTGATAAGGAATGCTATGGGTTGAATTGTGACCCCAATTTCATGTGTTGAACTCCTACCCCCCAGTACCTCGGGATGCGACTTTATTTGGAAGTAGGGTTGTTGTGCGTTTTGAGTAGAATGTGAGTAGAGTGCGCCCCTAATCTGAGTGAGATCTTTATGAAAAGGGGAAATTTTGGCAAATGCAAGCATACAGGAAGAACAACATATGGGAATTGAAGTTATGCGGCCACAAACCAAATAAGAATCAGAAACTCAGAGAGAGCCTTGAGTGGATGCTTCCCTAGCGCCTTCAGAAGAGGCACAGCCCTGCGGACATGTGATCTCAAGTTTGAGCCTCCATAATTGTGAGATGATAATTTTCTGTTGTTTAAGTTGCCAAATTTGTGGTCCTTTGTTATAGCAGCCCTAGGAATTTAACACAAGGTATCTTCCTCTTTCTCTCTCTCCATATATATACATATTTATGTGTATATACATACACGTATATATGTATAATAATATTTGTGTGTGTGTGTGAAGGGCCATAAAGTAAATATTTTAGGATTTTATAGGATATTTGGTCTGTAACAAAACCACTCAATTTTATTATTATAGCACAAAAGCAGTCACAGACAATACATACATGAATAAGTATGGCAGTGTTCCAATAAAACTTAAGGGGAAAAAAAAAAGTAGCCGAGTTGTGGATTTAGTCTGATGGCTCTAATTTGCAGCCTTGTTCTAGACCACTATGCAAGAGCTAGCGAAACATTTGTTCTCACCGGTAGCAGCAAGTATCTGCATAGACTTGTCTCAGGGCTATGTCAACTCTTCACTATATTCTAGTGTCCCTAGATCTTAGGCACCTTGTTATCCCACAGATGGTACTGGTTCACTACATTTCTGACATCATGGTCATTGAATCTAATGAGCAGAGGTAGTAACTACCTAGATCTTTTAGTATGCTAAAGAGGAAAGGATAAAGCCTATTTCCTCATCCTCACTCCTATAATGATGGATGTGTTAGTTAACCTGATGTGGGGATTTCTTTTACAATGTATATATACATCAAATCATTACGCTGCATACTTTAAATATCTTACAGTTTTATCAGTAAAGCTAAAAAAATCCCACATAACAAATTTAAATAAGAAATTTAAATAAGAAAATTCTAAAGAGGGAATCAGTTGTACCATATAGCAAAGCTGGAAGACAAAAATGGAAATTTTTATATAAAACTTATTTTTGAATAAACTTTTTTAAAAAATCTGTATTTATTTATTTTAGAGAGGGAAGTGGGGAGAGGGGGAGAGAAACTTAAAGCAGACTCTGAACTGAGCATGGAGCCCAATGTAGTGCTCGATTTCACAACCCTGAGATCATGACCTGGGCAGAAACCAAAAGTCAGATGCTTAACTGACTGCACGATCATGAGTCCTAATAACACAGATATTACTTTTTTTTTTCATTTTTTTATTTTTTAAAAGATTTTATTTATTTGACACGAAGAGAGAAAGCACAAGTAGGCGGAGTGGCAGAGGGAGAAGCAGGCTTCACACTGATCAGGGAGCCCATGCAGGACTCGATCTCAGGAATCTGGGATCACCACCTGAGCCAAAGGCAGATGCTGAACCAACTGAACCACCCAGGTGTCCTGAACACAGATATTATTAACGGAAGAAGCAGTTATTACTTCTAGGCTGACAGAACAACAATAAAAGGGGGTTAGGGACCATATTGTAGAAGCTGACCACAGGAAGTGATCATCATGCTACAGACACTGATTATCACAGCTGAGGAACACATCACATAGCCAGCGCTCAGATCTCCAAGAAAATCACAGCACTACTACTGGTTCTTAGACCAAAGCTCTCATACAACAACAACAAAAGAATATGGTTGGCAGGTGTTAGAACATCTGAGAGCCATAACCATGACTGTTGCTAACAATGATAAAAGAAATGGAACTTGTGTTCTACAGCTAATATGATGCTTAAACTAGAGATAGGAAGTTTCTTCTCTTCCCATAAATTTTAATACCCAAGTGTCTCCATTGTCAGAATCATAAAAGAAGGCATCAGGCAATGTGCAAATTCAACCAGAGAATCACAGAGCAGAGTCTAAAAGAGAGGCCTTAGGGCTCACCAAAAATAGATAAAGGATAAGCATGCTAAACATAATTCATTGTTCTTTCAAATATTTTAACTCTAGATTATGATGTATATGGGAGCTTATATGGCATGTCTAAAGAAAATGTACCCCTAGATTACTTTTTTGAGTATGCATAAATTCCATGGGAAAGAATAAAACTGTCAAGAACAAATACTAAATTTTTTTGTTTTTGTAGGTGGACAAAACATAAGAAAACAGAAGATATGCACTGTGACTTTTAGCTATAAGTTTGCTTGGTGGACCAGCAAAAAAACATATTGACAGTGCAAAGGCATAGGAATGGTTTCTAATTTATCAGTTTGGAACAGGCACAGGAAAGAGATTTTTCATTAAACATGTCATTATTTTTGAGAAAATACAAAAATAAGTTTTGTAGAGTAACAATTCACTATGTTATCTGACATCAAAGTATAACTGAAACAACCTAATTGATATTCAGTAAGGAAATAAGAATTTATCTATGTTGAGGGAAACTATCCACAAATTTATAGGTTCTACAGGATTATATAGAACTGTAGTTCAGGATAACTACAAAATAACATCCTACAATTTTATTTTAAATTATAAGTAACACTAACAATAACAACAACAAAAAAACAGAATGGATAACATGCTGTTTAAAAGGCCATTTTAGAATGGTGTGTAGAAATAAAAGAAAAAAGTTTATTATCAACAACAGTTATATATATTATACACAAATATATATATATATATATATATATATATATCTTGTACCATCAAATTATATATATGTACTCATATTAACATAATTCACATAACTGAGAATTACTCTTTTAGTAAAACAGCCAAAAGAAATAAATATGTGTGAAGGCAGTATTTTGTCAAAAATGCTACTTGCCTAACTCTTTTTATCATATGTACCAGAATCTTGATTTTAAACATGAAGTATGTTTTGTCAGTTCACGCATCTATATTTGATATTTGGGGCATAGTTTCTTCAACACAGGATACCCCAAGAAATTATATTGATGAGAACTGAATTCTTGGTGAGGCATGATAACTATATACATTTTATCATATACCTAACTAGATGACAAATATATACATTATGACATACGTATAGTTAGAGATACAATTTTTAGTTTCTTACTGATAAGTACCTTGAAATTTTCTGGGCCAGTTGGAACTAGCAATCAATGTTATATTTATCCCAGGCTACTTCTCCTTTTGTGTATCATGCAAGTTCTTTGGATTCTTTCCAATGTGCCCAAAGTTTTTATTCCACCATATCCTCTTTATTGTGATAGCACCTTCTGTTCTTTGGGCTCTTATTACTTATTCTAAAGAAATGCTATGTGCTTTCTTTGGCACTTGCTCAGTGTTTGACTTTAATAGTGTTTTATCAGCACCTTTAGTTTCCTATATGACAGCCAGCAAAATGCTGGTTCTTGGTTTTGTTTGGGATGACTGCACCTTGTGTCCCTGCTATACAACCCTGCTGACCCCTTGGTTCTGTGCCCTCTGCAATCTCTCAAGTTGGAGGTGGGGAACATCTCAGAATCTTTCTTTTTGGAAGTCACATTTGATTAAAATAAGAACTGAACCCCAATTTCACAGAGGACACAGAGCGATTAAATAAATAGGAACATCAAAGAAGAGACAATGGACAAGATCCAAGGGCACTGGGAAAACCTGAAGAATATACTTATATAGATGTGAAATATCTTACCTATAAAATAAATCCTTTATTCAATAAGGATAAAAGCATACAAATAGAATTCTTCAGAATAAATTTAGTTCTTTACAAACAGCTACTCTGAATGCAAAATATTCATTCAGAATGGGAAATTTTGGCTCATTTGCCAAAATGAATCAATATGTAGAGGTCACAGTTTTGTGATCTATGGTCAGGATCTGCTCTGCTGACATATTTCATCTGTCAAAAACAGTATTAAAATATGACTAACATTTAAAATAATTCACACCCCAATCTAGATTTCCACTATATCATTTAGAATATATTTGGCTTCAACTGATGGAATGATTGACTAATAGTTTACCTGAATATGTTCATTTCTCTCTCTCTCTCTCTCTCACACACACACACACACACACACACACACACACACACACACACATCCAGAATTAAGAGATCATTGATGTTGATTCAGTCACTCAGCAATATCAAGTCTAACTGGACCATGATGGGTGCTGCAGGTCTGGCTATCCCCTCCTATTTAAGGAAGGAAGGGGGATAAAGAGAAGATGCCAGCTATGCTGGCATTCTTTTTCAGGAAAGCAAAACTTTGCCACAGTCCTAGAAGCCAGTACAGTGGATTTACTCTCACTGTTCACCGTTGATTTATATGGCTATCTCTAGATGAAAGGACCCAGGAATAATGACTAGAGTTGAGTGCTTGCTGTCCCCCCCTCCAAAATCAAAATTTGAATTGCAAGGAAAAAGAGAAGAGTAGATTTAGGGTAGGTGGCATAAAATGTCAAACATGCCCATTTACTTCTGAAAGATAGGAAGAATTGGAAACACTGGCTCCATTCCTCCAATGGCATCAACTCACTCTAGCCGGAAGCATATTCTCTGTACCAGATGTCTCATTAATTTTATTGCTTCTGAGGCTCTTTTAGGATTTGTGATTATGGCCCCAGTACTGCAGGAGTAACCAGGGACTTGGCTATTTATTCTACAGCACATAAAATATAATGGTCATATTTAATGAATATGTATAATTGTTCTTTGGGTGAACATTTTCTTCATTGTTTTCAGCCTCCCTTTACACTTTATTTAGTTCCCCTATAGGTTTCCCTTAGTCTTTTCTTTATATTACTTTCTTATACTTTTACCTTCTTTCTCTATTTCTTCTCTCCCCCAATTTTTGCCTTTTGCTTCTGACCAGATCCACTTTGTGCCACGTTTCCTTTTCTTAACCTCTGTATTATCTTTCCATCTACCTGAATCTTAGTCTATTTTCTCCCCTTTTCTCATACATTCTGTGCTACTAACATAATGGTTTTATTTTCACTATTAACTTTCAAAGCATTCTCTTTGTTTACACGCTATATTTCATTGTTTTCCTGTTTGATTTTACAGCTTGTCATTTGTTTCTTTGTTTTTATAGCTGATTATTATTTTTTTTAAAGATTTTATTTATTTATTTGACAGACAGAGATCACAAGTAGACAGAGAGGCAGGCAGAGAGAGAGGAAGGGAAGCAGGCTCCCTGCTGAGCAGAGAGCCCGATGTGGGACTCGATCCCAGGACCCTGAGATCATGACCTGAGCCGAAGGCAGCGGCTTAACCCACTGAGCCACCCAGGAGCCCCATATAGCTGATTATTTTTCTCTATCATTTCAAGGTGAGAGGCTTTGTTTGGGTTTCTCGTAATTTTCTTTACTCAATTGCTGTTTTTATCTCTAGTCAAAATTGACATAAACTTTATGTGTGAAGTGAGAATTTCAAATACTTAAATGATTCTTTTACTAATAGGAGAATAACCAAATCGCCTGTAACTGTGTAAATATTCAATGTAAGTAAACTGAAGTTGAACATGTCCTTAATGAAAAATGTGATCTCAACACTGTATTTTTCATATACATGTAGACTCCTCATAGAAAAAGTCTTGAGAAGGTAAGCTGAGGACGATCACGGCAAGATAAAGACACTGAGAAAAGACGTAGATGGATGGTAGAATGATTAATGCTATATCTACACAGTACAGGTGTTTGGTACTTGAGCAACTGGTCAGAAAACAAATTGAACATTTATTCTTCCTGACAAAGGGATTAAAAAATGTTGTTGATTATACCTTTATAAATGAAGTTTTGAGTAAACTGCTGTCTTGACTGATTTCTTCGGTATTTGCTAACACTGCAACTGCATATTCTGTTGGGAATTCTTTTATTTGTGTTTGTTTTCTGAAGATCTGAATTAATTCAAAGTTAATGGGATTAATAAAGACATTATGAAACAGCTGTGATAGTTTTATTAATAACCACACTGGAGGCTAACTAAACACAAAATATTTTAGAGACAATGATGGTGTTTGCATAAAACTTTCTCAATATTAAAATGCCAGAGCTTAAAACAACATTTCACTAGAACTTGATGGGCAAAAAGCATCTTAGAGTGAGATCTAATTCTTCATCTACCACAATGCAATTCTATTGCTTATTTGAAAGCAAAGAGCTAGGTTTATTCATTTAGATTTATTCAAACTAGATTTCATCATGCAATAGGCACTTCTTGAGTGTCTCCTACATACTAAGCGTGATAGGGATAGAAAGTTGAATAAAACATAGACAGTTACTACACTGAAAGATCTGGCAATAGAGTATTAGAAGCAGTGGTGCAGATTATGGAGGGAGCAAACGGGATGCTTACATGAATGGTGGGAGATTTTTTTTGGGACACATTGATCATAGAAAACCACTGTGAAAAGGTACTACTTAGGATGAAATCTGAAAAGTGGCATAAGGAACAGAAATAAGAATGTTACCAAAGAGTTCTAAGTATGGCAAATTATCTCAGGAAGAAAAACTTGGCTTTTGCATTAACCTAAAAGAATTACCCATACAATGGGATGAAAATGAGTCAGAGGGACTGTGGTAAGTCAGGCAGGGGCTAGATCAGTTCGAGGGTTGGAATTTTATTCTTAGTAGGAAGAGGACCAACAATGTGTATTTCAGACCTACAGTTTATAGTGATAGATGTACTTGTTTTGACCCTTTAAAACAAAATCATTCATTATTAAAACTTTCAAATATATTTTTTAAAAAGTTTAATATCTCTTGTACATCTGCCACTCATATTGAACTATTAATGTTGTTGCTATAAAAACTTGTTCTTAGCCATTTGATTGAACACTCAATAGACTATCACATATCATTTTTATGTACCTTTTTATTGGAAAGAAGTTGTGTCTTTAGTTTAATAAATACTTCTTGAGAGGCTATAATGAATGGTATATTCATTTTTTGATAAATGTAGCTATATAATAAGGGGGACTTTTTCTATTGCATCACCAATAATGTATGATCCATGGTAAAAATACAATGACTTTAAATATCTCAGATTCCAAAAATAAAAATAAAATAAAAGCAAGAAAGAAAAGAAAAAAGAAAAAGAAAAGGAAAAACTGAAAATAATCTGGGAAGACACCTTTTCCAGGCTTTAAAAGTCCTCTAAGACAGGGAGTTTATATCTGCTTCTCCAGGCTTCATACATCACAGCTTGAGGCAAGAGAAGCAATCATTGCTCATAAGCCAACAGTAGTAGGTTTTTTTTTTTTAAGATTTTATTTATTTATTTGACAGACAGAGATCACAAGTAGGCAGAGAGGCAGGCAGAGAGAGAGGAAGGGAAGCAGGCTCCCTGCTGAGCAGAGAGCCCGATGCGGGACTCGATCCCAGGACCCTGAGATCATGACCTGAGCCGAAGGCAGGGGCTTAACCCACTGAGCCACCCAGGCGCCCCCAACAGTAGTAGGTTTGAGTATTTCTCCCCATATATAACGAGCAAATCAAATAAAGGGTAGGGATAGGGAGAGCTTCAAGTAAACGTTTTAGAGATTGAGAAACCTGCTGAGGAGTGCCTGGGTGGCTCAATCAGTTAAGCAGCTGCCTTTAGCTCAGGTCATGATCTCAAGGTCCTGGGATGGAGCCGGGCAACAGCTTCTCCTTCTCCCTCTGCCTTCCCCTCTGCCTACTTGTGCTCTCTTTCTGTCAAATAAATAAATAAATAAAATCTTAAGAAAGAAAGAAAGAAAGAAAGAAAGAAAAGAAAAGAAAAGAAAAGTAACCTCCTGGGTGAGAATCACAGCAACAAGAGGGTGGGGTGACCAGTTGGTTGAGCTGATGTTGGCTGTTAGAACTGCAGCCAGGGTTGGGGCACTTGGGTGGCTCAGTGGGTTAAAGCCTCTGCCTTTGGCTCAGGTCATGATCCCAGGGTCCTGGGATCCTGGGATCAAGCCCTGAATCAGGCTCTCTGCTCAGCAGGGAGTCTGCTTCCCTTCCTCTCTCTCTGCCTGCCTCTCTGCCTACCTTGATCTCTGTCTGTCAAATAAATAAATAAAATCTTTAATAAAAAAAAAAAAAAAGTATTGCAGCCAGGGTAGATCTCTTTCCACCTTTGTACTACCAGAACCAGTATACAGATGGCGCCTGCAGCAGCCAGTTGATATAGGGAAACAGTCAACCCAAGAGTAAGCTATGATGCCAAAGGAGAATACCTATTCTTTTTTTTACCCTCATCCCTACCTAACAGGTTTAAAGAGAAAAGAGTTGGAGTTAAATTGAATAACAGAGACTATTCCAATGTATAAAACTGTTCAGAAAGTTGTGGGATCTTCTGCCAAGTTATTTTAATCAGTCAGGTCCTAAGAGAAAAATGATGACACACTCATTTGGTATAATTTCTGGAGAATTTAATAAGATAATTAACAAGAGCATGGACAGGTTGTTTAAAAAAAAAAAAAAGAAGAAGAAGAAGAAGAAGACACCAGGAGAGTAGAGTAATCTGGATTAATAACAGCAAAATGGTTACTAACTCGAACGTGAAGGGTAATGGAATGGCATGGCCACTAGAACTCACAGGAGAATCTTATGGAGAGGCCACTTTAAGAGCAATGTGACCTTCAGTCAAAGGTGAGCTGGAAAACAAGTACATGGACCTTACTCTTATTCTCCTACCTCTGCTCTCCTACTTAGCTTCCCAATATCCAGCCAGACTGGAAGCCAGAGGTCAAGAGATATCACTCTTAAATCTATATAAGTCAATTCCTTGAGAAGAGAACAATAAGGCAAAGGTGGAGAATGGATGGAGAGACAGGAAGAACATACCTGGTAAACTATTAAAGAAAGGGAACTAAATGTTCAGTAGAGCATAGGTGAAGTAAGTAATTACAGGGGGGAAAAAAATCTTGTCTCTAACTCACCAAGTTCAAACTAATACCTAGCTTTACCGGGATCATGGCCTCTGAAACCTTATTACCTGGAGTTTAAAATAATTAGTTTCCAGAATGTCTTTCTTGTTTTAGATCCAATTTATAAGAGGAACAATTATTGTTAGGTTAAGAATAAATGATATAATTTAGCCAAATAAAGAAAAAATTTAAACTATTTGTAAGACACATTGCAATAGAATTTTTAGAAAAGTAGTAAACAACATGTAATAATAGTAGAAACAAAATTGCCTTTGTCATCAAAGAGAATTGGGTTTGATTCTTGGCTCTGTAATTTAATAGCTTGGCATCATCAAAGACACTTGTCCTTTTGAAGCCTCAATTTCTCCATTCATTAAATATTATTATTCATCTACAAGTTTTCTGTGTGGATTCAATGAGACATGATAACAATGAGTATATTATCATTTTGACCGACCTATAGTTCAGTTTTTAATATTCATATAAAGATTCATATAAATAAGTTAAATAATTTTTAGAAAGATAGAAAATAAAGTTGGTATATGGAGGTAATACTGAACACACCATAATTGAGTACTTTGATTGTCTTGTGTCTTTAAAAAAGTTGACCTTTCTGATTCTGGTCTGAAAGGATAAATGAATCATTATCTTTGATACACACAGAGATTTCAAGAAGGGATTTAATGTTCTAGAAATTATGATTTAACAAAACTATCTGTGACCACTTAAGGTCATCATTTTATAAGATCTCTGCACATTCTGTCCTTTAGAAGGAATAAGCTGATTAAAATATATATATATATATATATATATATATATATATATATATATATATATATATCCTGAATGACAAAGTGAAAATTTGAGGCACTGGCAAGGGTGGCTCCAAACAAGATGTAGTTTCAGGGATTGGCAATGAGTTTCCTGAAGTAAAATTACCTAGGAAAGATAAGTACAAAGCACTGGTGGTAATTCTTGAAGTAAGCACAGCTGAGTATCCTTGAAGAAGTATTATGTTGTGCTCATTCATATATGCTCTACCCTTAAAGCACGCAAAAATAATTTTAGTTCCCTGAATCTGCCATGTTCTTTCTCACTTCCATCTTTTCAACTTCTTCCCATGTTAGAATGTCATACTTTGGGGCACCTGGGTGGCTCAGTGGGTTAAAGCCTCTGCCTTCGGCTCAGGTCATGATCCCAGGGTCCTGGGATGGAGCCCCACATCGAGCCCCACATCGGGCTCTCTGCTCGGCAGGGAGCCTGCTTCCTCCTCTCTCTCTCTCTGCCTGCCTCTCTGCCTACTTGTGATCTGTCAAATAAATAAATAAATAAATCTTAAAAAAAAAAAAAAAAGAATGTCATACTTTTTCTGTCAGCTCCCCATCTGCTTGGATTAGTTCCTGTTTTTCAGTCATGATATAGTCCATGACTTGGCTTGGGTAAGCCTCCATCTGAATAAAACAAGGCCAGTCCTTATCAGCACATTGCCCTGTGTGTCTACCTTTTATAACTCTTACCACACTATGATATTATTATTAGATTGCCAATTAGGGAAAGAGAGATGAAGAGTGAGTTATGTCTGTTTACTATCAGATTTTAGTCATTTGCTTGTCACAGAATATGTTTTTCCTAAATAAATGCCTGGATCGCTAAAAAAAAAAGGATGAACATTAGAAGCTTGATAGTACCCTGTCATTAATGAAGAAATCAATAGATTCCAGTAAATCATAGATTGCTTGACGTGACCTCCTAAAACTGTGACTAAAGTTATTTCAGGCTACTTAGTATAGTCCATATTTTCTTTATTCTGTGTTCTTTTCTATATTGGTATAATACACTTTAGTTATTGTTTTAAAAATCCAGATTATACTTAAATTTTTTAACGAATCTAGAAGAATTTCATACTTTTGACTGTAGAAGAGAAATATTAACTCATTTAGCAAGCTTTATGGTTTAGTCATCCCTGTATGGCCTACACCACATCTAGAACATGTTAAAAATAAATGTTTAGACATTAATGAGTAAGTTAATGCTGACTCAGATTCTTTCTCTTCTGTGTAAGTTATTAGACACATATTATATAGGTATAATACTAGGACAGACTTGAGATTCTAATGTTATTTGGGAAAAAACAAGAAAGTTTGTATTTTATATTATTCATTGAATTATTTATATAACTATAAGATACAAATAGAAGAGATTTGTTCACATAAAAATGATAAAGTGTGTGTTTAGGTTTTTTATTTAGTTATGTATTATTTTAATTATTACCTTTTAAGATGTATAAAATGGAACTTTATTGCTTATATTCTGGATACACATTTTAGCAGTATACAGAACGTTTTATTTTGTATAAGGTACTATTTGTATATTACGGTTCATAAAGTGATGCCTTCCCCACCAATAAAAGAAATCATTTATATGAAAAAGATTTGGGGTATTTCATAAATCACTCTATAATATTGGTTTCAGTGGTTATACAATGAGGGATGATATAAGAATAGAGATGAAACTTGGTAACTCTCACCCTGTCTGCAGTTAAATGTTATTGCTGATGCATAAAAATAACACATTACAAAATGAGGAGAAAATAGAAGGAAGCATCCATAAACCACTACTATAAAAAGAAAACAGAAAATGAGAATCCAAACTATTTAATTAATGAAAATCCTCCCAACTGTGAAGCAAAAGAAAATAACACCCTTATTCAAATTATATACCATTAAACAAAAATTCAGTTATGTAACATCTCCTCAGATCACAATTAAAATGGATAGATATGGGGAAAAAAAAGAAAGAAAAGAAAGGATACTTAGGAATGTTAAAGAGTTTATGCAGTGAAGCAGTCATTGAATTTACTCAGAAGAAGAATTTTATTGCTTGAAGAATTTTTATATTCATGCTAGCCAAAGAAAGCATGAGACACTGAGGCTGACATTAACATTTAAGCCATGGTGCTTTACCAACTCTTGTTTCCTTCAGCACCCAGTGAATGATAACAATTTAATTTTTAAAATATTTCCTCATGATTTTTTAAATCAACTTTGCTTATATATCAGAATAAAATTACCATTTCCTTAAGATTAGCAAAAAAAAAAAAAAAAAAGGTATGATGAGAAAGAGTTATTAAAAATGCTACTGTCTTGGGGCACCTGGGTGGCTCAGTGGGTTAAGCCTCTGCCTTCGGCTCAGATCATGATCTCAGGGTCCTGGGATGGAGCCCCACATTGGGATCTCTACTGAGCAGAGAGCTTCCCCCACTCTCTCCCTGCCTTCTGCTCTGCCTACTTGTGAACTCTCTCTGTCAAATAAATAAATAAAATCTTTTAAAAAGAAAATGCTACTCTCTTTAGGAGGCTTAAAGGACAGATAGAAACAAATATCCTGATATCACATCATTTGAGACACACATGGATTAATTTATAAATATAATATTTTAGTCTTTCCCAGAGACATGATAGAGCATTCCCAAAATAATTTTTTCTTACACAAACATTACAAATCACTGACAAGAGCTGGTTATAAGAGTTTCTTCTACTTTATTAATATCCTATAATAAGCTTTTGACTTCAAATATGAAAAAGCACCATGAAAACACACTATATCTTATCACATATATGCTCAATCACATTTATGTCAATATATCAAGAGTTTGGATAGATTTTCCAGTAATCAAAATTCTAGAGTATAAGTGGATGTGATAGTCCTTTAGATTGGGGTGGGTATCCAGGTAGCTCAGTTGGTAATCAGTTGCCTTCAGCTCAGGTCATGATCCCAGGGTCCTGGGGTCAAGTCTCCCTGCTCAGTGGGGAGCTTGTTTCTTCTTCTCCCTCTCCCTCTCCTTCTGTCCCTCTGCTCCTGCTCTCTTTCTCTCTCAAATAAATAAATATAAAATCTTTAAAAAAATCCTTTAGATCAACAGCTTACTTTGAGAAAGTGCTGAGTCTGATACTCTTCCTTGGGGACTGGACTTGCTGATAAGACCCAGGGTAAATTCAGGGTAACAGCTGTTCCTGGCAAGAAAGTGAAAGAGTATCAAGACTCAGAACACCACTGGGGCACCTCGGTGGCTCAGCTGGTTAAGTGTCCTACTCCTGATTTCAGCTCAGTTTATGATCTCAGGGTTGTGGGATCAAGGCCCAATTTGGAACCCATGCTCACCTGGGAATCTGCTTGAAGTTCTTTCTCCCTCTTCCTCTGCACCCTCCTCCCTCCCCCCGCCCCACCATCCCCTGGGCCCCTGCCCCCCTGGCTGGCATGCACACACTCTCTGTCAAATAAATAATCTTTTTTTTTTAAAGATTTTATTTATTTATTTGACAGATGGAGATCACAAGTAGGAAGAGAGGCAGGCAGAGAGAGCAGGGGAAGCAGACTCCCTGCTGAGCAGAGAGCCCGATGCAGGGCTCAATCCCAGGACCCTGGGATCATGACCTGAGCTGAAGGCAGAGGCTTTAACCCACTGAGCCACCCAGGCACCCCTCAAATAAATAATCTTAAAAAAACAAACAAACCAAAAAACCCCCTCTGAACACCACAGATAAAACTCAAAATACTGTAACTCACAAAACAGTCTCATGATATAACTGACTTCCAAATGAACAATTTTGGAGACAATAATCTTTGGAGAATGATCAGAGAAATGGTGTCACCAAATTGGAGGCAAAGTGAGGTAAAAGGAAAAATAAAATAAACTGGAGAATAAGATAGTACTGGTTTTTACTTATTTTTCAAGATAAATCAAACAAGAAACAAGCTTAAAATATAATGATTAGGTAATATAATTTTCACTGTAAGAATATTAAAATATTATTTTAAATATTAATATTAAATATAATAAATATTAAAGTATAATATTAAAAATATTCTGGATCTTTTGTCCATCACTATAGAGGGCTGGGTACATTCTTTGAGGCATTTATTAAAAACTGCATATGTCCTCAAGTGGCTGGGGGGAGTCAGAATTCCACCAACTTCCTACCTTCTGAAGAAAATAAAATGAAAATGTTCAAATGTTTTTTTAATCTGTGTGGGCATAGTTCATGAGTTTTCTTACAGATTACAATATCCTACACAGCTATAACAATGCTTTCTATTTTGAATGATTTTCTTTTAACAAGATGCTGTCAACTCTGAATATCTGTATTCTATTATTAGTTTATACCTTTAATACTGTTTCCAGTACCCTTAATTCTTTTTCAGATAAGTGAGGTCTATATTAGAAGAACTGATGTGTTGACTTTGTAATATTTTGTACTATCTGCACTTTGTTAATTCATTCACTTTTTAAACTTAGCTTAGTGGTTGTTTAAGAAAAGTAAGAGCCAAATGTCATCCTATAAATAGGCAAAATCATTCTTGACTTGAAAAGCAGTCCAAAGCTTTTAGCACACACTCTGTAATTAATTCAGCTTACTCAATGTTTAAATAAACATGACACTTAATCTTGTCTAATTTATAAGCATACAAACAAGTTTTATGCATGTTTAAACTTCTTAACAATAATATTTGTTCCTTTTCTAATTTTAGACAACGTGATTAATATAGGATTTAAGAAAGCAAAAATAATGTTTAATACATATTTTGTCAGCATGGTTCTCTCAAGATTAGGATTTGGGCAAATTTATTAATCTGTGAGCCATTATTAAAAATGTGTCCTTATCTCTGAAGAATAAATTCATCGAAAAGGGAACACGTGAATGTCAGATTTCTTTGTTTCACTTGATCAAGGTTTTCTAATGATTTATTTGTGTAAGAAGTGTTCAACGTTTATTTATTTCTGCTTATGTGTTGGACTGAAACAGACATTTTAAAACTACTAAAAACCTTAGATTATGCTTGTCCAATTATGGTACAGTGATAAAACGTTATCTTTGTGACCAAGATTATAATTAGTCTGTTTATTCCTAAATTACTACAATATTTTAAAATTGCCATTATTCAGTTTAATATTTTTCATCCCCTGAAAACTCATGAATTTCCTGTCTTATAAAATTACTACTTTAAAAGTTTGAATTGCTTTTTTTTTTTTAAAGATTTTATTTATTTATTTGCCAGAGAGACAGTGAGAGAGGGAACGCAAGCAGAGGGAGGGGCAGAGGGAGAGGAAGAAGCAGGCTCCCAGCTGAGTTGGGTGCCCTTGGTAGGACTGGATCCCAGGGTCCTGGGATCATGAGCTGAGCCAAAGGCAGACCCTTAATTGACTGAGCCACTCAGGCACCCCAAATTTCTTTTTACATTGTAATTGTATGGTTTAACAGTTTATCATTTCTTTTGAATTTGTCTATATTATAATGACCTGAAAAACATTTAAAAAGTAAATAAAGTCAAATACATATATTTTTGGTAGAGTACCATGCATTTTACAACAAAATAAATGTATCTAACTATTTTTGGTTTCAAATGTTACCTAAAATTTTACCATTCTATATTTACCAGCAGATAGCAAAATTAAGACAACTAAAACCCAGGCAGAACATTAATAATTATTCTATCATAGATAGATATAATTAGGGCACATAGATATATAAAAATATATAAAATGTGTATATGTATACAAACAAAGATATGTACACATGTACACAAAACACATGTATATACATATTATACACACACACATAAATACACATACATATTTAAGTAAATGCATATATATAGTCAGAGTCATCCAAAGGAATATGAGGAAATTAAAAATTTAAACAAAGTAAAAGACAAGGTAATATAGAAACAATATGCAAAAATGGGATAATGGATAAAAGCTTTCAAGAACTTCTGTTTACTTGACTAGACCACAAAATTCAGTTAAATATATTTAGTTTCACTATTTCTAGAGTTAGGGAAACATGTTAATATTTTGTCTTATTTTTTTCCTGGAGTCATCCTCCGTGATAACAATTCAGCAGGTGTTCTTGTCTCAATTATTGTTATTATTACAGGTTATAGTAAATGATCATCTTGATAAATGATTATTATATGAGCCTCAAGAAAACTTCTGAGTATGTATCTCAAGCTATGAAGGGAATGTAGGTAGCAGGTTTAACAGAGCCTTTTACTGTTATTTTGTTATTTTATCTCTTGCACCCAGCACTGGTCCTGGCTTAGGTTGAGGGTAGGAGAATGAGTAAATCAGTAAACTTACCAGACTGCAGAGTAGAAGCTCTGCTTTGAGCACCTGGCTCGTGGTATAAGTAGGAAATTTTATTAAATATAAAATGAAATAATAAATATTTTCATAAAATGTATTTTATGAAATGAGTGAGTTGGAGAGGTTTCTCATTGGCTGAAAGCAGTGCACTGCCATTAGAGCACGGAGATCACTCTTTTCTTTTTCTTGAAAGCGGGAAATAAAATTCCTACGTGGAAAATGTCCTGCCTTTTCAAGGCAACAATTACCTTCCCAGCTGGTGAGACAGACTGCAAGGAGTGGAATGTGTACGAGAGCGCCTACTTGGGGCCTTTCCAACTCCATTTTATTTATTTATTTTTTTTTTTTTTTTTTTTTAAAGAATTTATTTATTTATTTGACAGAGATAGATCACAAGCAGGCAGAGAGGCAGGCAGAGAGAGAGAGAGAGAGAGGGAAGCAGGCTCCCTGCTGAGCAGAGAGCCCGATGCGGGCCTCGATCCCAGGACCCTGAGATCATGACCTGAGCCGAAGGCAGCGGCTTAACCCACTGAGCCACCCAGGTGCCCTCCAACTCCATTTTAAAAGAGGTTTCCTTTATTCATTTTCACAGGGGTTATAATTATAAAAGCTCAGGAATGCACAAGTATATGTTGTTGGCAGTTTGGCATGTATATGAATGCAATATTAATTTGACATACATCTGTGAAGTATTGACTACATTCCAGAAACTGCTTATATCACTAAGGCTATATTAGTGAAAAATCAGATAAAACTTACTTCATATTCTTTACACTCTACTGAAGTGTTTCCTGTTTATAAACTAAATTTCCTATTGCAAAAATAAAATGAACAAATTTAGGGTCACCTGGGTGGCTCAGTTGGTTAAGCATCTGTCTTCGGCTCAGGTCATGATCTCCAGGCACTAGGACTGGGCCCTGGATGGGCCAATGCTGGGCTCCCTGCTTGGTGGGCAGCCTGCTTCTCCCTCTCCCTCTGTCCCTCCCCCCTACCCCACCCCGCTCATGCTCTCTCTCTCTCAAATAAATAAAATCTTTTAAAAAATGAATGAATTTAAAATAATTTCAATTTTGTCTTCATAGATACAGAAAATAAGACAGTATTCCTTAATAGATTCTGTGTGTCAATATCTATATATTTATCTTATATAATCCTAAGAACAACCTTTTATACCAAGTACTATTTTTATTTTCATTTGGCTAGTTACAAAACTGAGGCATGTAGAGGTTAAGTAAGCTTGCCAAAGTCAGAAAATAAGTACTGAGGCTCAGATTAAAGCTCAGGAAGTCTGACATAATAATCGATAATTCCTCAACTTGCTAAAGAAATAGCCTCTCAGAGAACAAGATATGGTATTTTTATACTTACCTGTTAATATGTTGCATGGATATTTGTAACAGTAAAACAGGGGACAATTATGGGGATATAAACACTTAGACATAAAAAGAGACAGAAGGAGGGAAGCAATTTCATAGCTCATAGATGATAGAGGTATAATTAGTACCAAACTCCCAATGAAAACACACTATAAGTTACTGGCTGAGGAGTAGGATGAATTTGCTTATTTTGAAGTAAAATATCTGCTTTATCAGTTTTCTATTGATGCTGTCACTATCTACCACAGATTTAGTGGCCTAAAACAACACAGCTTATTCTCTTATAATTTTGGAAATCAGAAGTCTAAACTTGATCAGCAGGGCTACATTCCTTCTGGAGACCAGAGATGAATTCATTTCCTTGTCTTTCCCAGGTTTTAATGTCTGATACATTCCTTAGCTCATAGCTTTCTACCTCCAATAATTAAAGCTACACACTCTGACCTTCCAACCTTCTGCTTCTGTCTTCGTAACAACAACAACAAGAAGTCCAGGACCATTTACCTTCATTGGTGAATTTCACCAAATGAAGAAGAATTAATACCAATTCTTCTCTGATCCGAAAAACAGAAGAGGGGCAAATACTTCCAAATTCATTCTGAGTTCCACATTACCCTTATACTAAAGCCAGACAAAAATACAATAAAATAAAACTATGGACCAATATCCCTTATGAATTTGGATGAAAAAATCCTCAACAAAGCATTAGTAAACAAAACTCAGCAGCACATTAAAAGATAATACACCAGAGGATTGCCTGGGTTGTTCAGTTGGTTAAGGTGATGCCTTCTGCTCAAGTCATGGTCCCAGGGTCCTGGGATTAAGCACCCCCCACCCCGAGACCCCAGCATTGAGCTCCCTGTCCAGTAGGGAGTCTGCTCCTGCTCCTTCTTCTCTATTTGTCCCTCCACCCCCATGCTCTTTCTCACTCTCTGTTTCTCTCAAATAAATAAAATCTTAAAAAAAGACAGAGAAATAATACATAATGGATATGTGGTGTGCTTTTTTGTTTTGTTTTGTTTTGTTTTTTTTACCCTAGAAATGCAAAGGAGGTTTAACAGGAAAATCAATCAATGTAAAACAACACATTTATAGGGTGAAGGAAAAAAAATGATCATCTCAGTCGAACTAAACATTTGTGAATGAACATATATTACAGAATAAACATCTGAAAATCTAACACCATCCACGATAAAAATGCTCAACAAATTAGGAATAGATGACTACAAAACACAGGTGAAAGTATTAAATAATACACAAATAGGAAGGTATCTTGTGTTCATTTATTTGAACACTTATTATCATTAAAATGACAATATTCCTCAAAGTCATCTACATATTGAATGTAAGCTCTACCAAAATCCCAGTGGCTATTTTGCAGAAATGGAAAAGCTTATTTTCAAATCCACACAGGATTGTAAAAACAATCTCAAAAGAAAAGAATACAGTTGGAAGACTCACATTTTTCAAAATTCCAAAATTTACCACACAGTTGCAGTAATCAAAACATAAGGGTAGACATTGAGTGTCTAGTACTAAATCCATACATCTATAGTCAATTGATTCTCAACAGGGTGTCATGACCTTTTAATGGGGAAAGAAGAGTTTCTTTAACAAATGATGTTGGGACAACTGGATATTCACAAGTGAAAGATTGAAGTTGGACTCTGTGTTACACCATATACAAAATTTTACTCAAAAAGAATGAAAGACTTGAAAGGTGTTTAAACAAAAACTTGTAAATAAATGTTCATAGCAGCCCTAGTCACAATAGCTAAATGGTGGAAACTGAGTGTCTAGCAAATCATAAATGGATAAAGAAAATGTGGTACATCCATACAGTGGAATATTATTTACCCATAAAAAGAGTGAAGATTAATACATGTTATACCATGAATAAATTTTGAAAATATCTCAAGTGAAAGAAGCCTGACACAAAATGCCACATACTTACTGCATGATTTATTTTAAATAAAATATTCAGAGTAGGAAAAGTCAAAGTCCTAGAAAGCAGATTATTGTTTGCCTGGAATGTGGGGGTGGGGGAGGTGGTGGGAGAGAATGAAGAGAGACTGATTAATGGGTGTAGTTTCCTTTTGGGGTAATAAAACATTTCTGGAATTAGACGGCAATGACAATTGTACAACTGAATTTCACACTTTAAAATGGTTAAAGTGGGAAATCTGTGTGTTTTACAGTTAAAAAAAAAAAAACAATCACACGCACTGAAAATCGACATTAGTGAAATTCACTCATACACCCATCCAACGAAAAGTAACCTCCTCCAAATATTAAATATTTTTTAAAAATCATTCACCAAATCAACAGCTTACTAACCACTAGCATGCCCCATTTTAATGAAATTCTATTTATAATCCTCTTATCCATTAACCTCTTTGATATTTTTAGATGAGGACCATCATCATGGTCCATAGATGAGGACCCTCATCATTTACATGAGGACTCATCATTTAGATGAGGACCATCATTATCAGTCCATTACTATCTTTTTCTTTGGACAAAAAAGTTAAATAATTAAGCATTTGAAACATAACAAAAACATTATATTCAGAATATTAACTCCTCAACAAAAAGAATATTTTCAGATATAATTTTATCCCTACCTCATTTTCTTAACCTACTTACATTAATTCCTTGATTCCATTATGTTATTAATTAAAATATATATGGATTTTGTTTCTTTTCTCCTTAATCAGTTTGCCTCTGCCATAGGGAAGGCTCTTTATCTCATGCAGGATAACCACATTATTTTCTTGTTCTCTCAAAGTCCTTTCCACTTCAATCTACTTGATACAGTTCTGCTAGATTAATCATCCCAAACTTGGTTTTCACATATCTTTTCTCTGCTTTAAATTCTCCAATGATCCTCTGTGCCCTCATAATCAAGTCTAAATTTAATTGTGTGATATTTCATGTATTTTGTTAAATTACTGTTTTTACTTTACTTTTTACTTACACAACCTGTATTTTCTTGATCTTTTTTCATGAATTCTCACTTCATGATGGCTAGGGTAAACATAAGACTACGCACAGCATGGTTAATTTCTGGAGTCCGAAGAAATATAACTGAGTTCACTTTTAGGATTTACTATTTAGAAATCTGAATCACAAATTAACAGAATCAGTTTCCACACCTATAAAATGGAAATTAAAAAAAAAAAAGTCTCCTTCCTATTTCCTACTGTTGTTGTGAAACAGCAGTGCATTACTGTATGTTAAACACAGTAAAAATATGAGTTGATACTAGTTTGTATTCATTGCCATGGTACTCAACCCTCCGTACAACATCAACTTTCCACCAAATCTTTTAAGGATAATTATAGCTCTGTTCTTTTTTTTTTTTTTTTTCTTTTCCCATCATGGTACATGCTTCTATTAAAGAATGGAATATTTATGAAAATGGACTTGATGTGAATGTTCCTCGGGTCAGTGGAGAAGGAACATTATTTTAATTCCTGACCATTAGCATAATCATAGTCTGGTATTCATACAGCCAATACAAAAGATAATGTCAAAGCTTAGAAACAGCTCCTACAAAAATAGAATTATACTCTAAACACTTTTCAGTAATTTTCATTAGATAAGCTGAATAGTACTTTATTCTAAACCAGAGCATGTAGAAAATCTAACTTGTTGGTTAGCATTTTGGCGGGGGTCAGCATTGATAATACCCCAATGTTAAAAAATCATCCAGTCTAGTTAATTAACTGAATTTGGGAACAGGCCTACATCTATAATCTGGAAAAGACAACCTTACAATTCTCTTATCCTGAAATTCTGCTCACATGCAACAATCAGGTTGGGTTGGTAACTGTTTAGCTTAATATCACAATATTTTTTCTTTGTTTTATATTTGATTTAGTCTCCCTTCAGTGAATTAGAGCTATGTTCATTATGTCAGTCACCTCACCTTTAATGATGAGGAAGTAAAAATAAGGAGTTGGCCTTCTACATCTGTAATACATAGTTTGCCAGTTACAGAGATGGAAACAAAAACACTCTATTATTGACTTGCTGTTTATTTCCTTTGTTGCTCGTACATAGAAGAAATGTCTGTCCATGGCCTGAATACAACTGAAATTGGAATCCTCTTCTGTTTAAAACTTTTTCATTCTGGGTAAAATCACCAAAATGATGGAGAATCAGGAAAAATATTTTCTTTATGCTTGTGATAAATGTGACACTGTAGAAAAAAAGGAGGCAGACACCGAGTTCTTGAATGTGACGCTGCCTTGACTCAGGCCACAACTGTTTTGTCGCTTCTCCCAGTTTAAGGGGACCATTTCCAAGGGATATGAAATGAAACAGCAGATACGGAATTGAACTGAAAAGGAATTTGGCATTAGAAAAGACCTGTCTTAAGTATGGATGGGAAAGGTTGGTTCACACAGAGATCATCAGGAAATCTGAGAACCAGAAATTTCCCATTCTGATGGGGTAAACAACTACAGCAAGTAGCCTAATGTTGCTTTTGAGTTCCAATTTGTGCATGTTCTATTCTGTGCATCCTATTGGAAGCGGCTACTCTAATCTTTCTTGTTTTCCCAGTTAGGAATCAGGTGCATAAGCATGAGCTAATCACATTCCTCAATGATACACATTGTTGCCAACAGTCCAAGCCTCTTTAATTCATTTATTTGTATATTTCTTTCCATCCACATTTTTCACTATTTAGTGAAAATACTTGCATTTGTATATGTTTTTGTAGAAAATATGTTACTGTTTTGCATGTGTATTTTAAATTCACAAACATGTTGTGATTTTTGTAGATTACATTCTCTTTCTATTACATATTTTAGATCTACGAGCACTTCCATGTGCACCTCCTGCATGATATTCTGTGACATCCATCCATCCCTTTTTACATGCCCACTCTCTCAGGGGTAGATATTCAGGTTGTTTCAAATCTCTATCAATGAAATAAATAAGCACAGGCTATCCTTGTATATGTCCCCCAAAGGGAATGTTGAACATCGCTATGGGGTATACACTAAGGAAAAGCACTGCATGACCTAGGGTATGCATAAATCATATTCAATTGTGTGAACTACTGCCAAATAATTCTGTCAGTCGGATTTACCAGTGTCCACTCCTTCTATTGAGCATGTGGGTCCTATTAGTCTCAGATCCTTTTCATCACTTGTCTAATCTTTGTCACTCTAACATTTACACAATGATATTCTATAGGTATAACTGGAAGCACTCTGATTTCTTATGTGCGCAATCATCTCTTCACCGATCTTCTCTCCTGTTACATCTCCTATTCCGAATAAAGCCTGTTAGTACACTCTGTCCATGTTTCTATGACATTAACGAATTAACATGTGTATGTGCATGTGAATGCTTGAGAGAGGGAAAGAAATAGAGAGAGGAATTATGGGATGTTATTTATATTCACCATAAACAACCAGCACCACATTATGCTTGGTGTTATGAGTAATTCAAATGAGGTAAGGCCTGAATCCTGTCTGAGCAAAACTATTATTTTGTTTCGAGTACAAAATTTTCAGACCCACACAATTTGTAATTAGAAGGTAGTATGCAGTAGCACGCTATACAAGTGGATGAACAGGATGGACAGAGGTCCCCGGTACAGACATGGATCACTCCCTGGGTTGGCCAAGGAAGACCCTGAACCAAGTCCACGCCTAGGTCGGCATACATTGAGCCACTGAAGAGTTTAATGTATTCCTATGCAAAAGCCAAAACAGAAAATAGCATGCTTACCCTCTACCTTCCCTTCCTTACTTCTATCCAAGCTCTTCTTCCCAATATTTTTGCATTCAAATTCCACTTTTTACATTGACGTGTTTAAACTTATAAGCTTCTACATGTATTTTTAGCAGCAGAACCATTGCCCAAAGAAAATATGTATGTAGAATTAAATTATATCTGTATCTATATACACACACACATATAAACACATAAACACATATCTACAGACTTTTCAGATCAAAGCAGTTTCACTCTGATTGTGTGGGATCAGGGCAGGTAAATTAATGATTACACTGGTGCCTGCTTCTCACTCTCCTTAGGGGCATCCTGGGAACCTCCTAGGAAAACTAGTGTCCAGCCCAAAAATATTTTAAAAGCTTGAGATGGATTTTTATAGATTCTAGGGAAAATAATGTACTTTACTCTTTAAATAGATATTCTAATGTGATTTGCATTCCAAAGCATCTGAGTTAATAAGCAGTATAAGGTAACAGAGTTTTGTTTCTTTTTTTAAGATTTTATTTATTTATTTGACAGAGAGAGAGAAATCACAAGGAGGCAGAGAGGCAGGCAGAGAGAGAGGGGGAAGCAGGCTCCCCGCTGAGCAGAGAGCCTGATGCAGGGCTCGATTCCAGGACCCTGAGATCATGACCTGAGCTGAAGGCAGAGGCTTAGCCCACTGAGCCACCCAGGAGCCCCATAAGGTAACAGAGTTTTGTAAACTTGTCAGAACTCTGTGATTGCATAGCCAACAATCTCTTCTCTGCTTTTATCAATAGAACACATTTTATTTGGGGTTCTTTAAAGGCAATGTGGGGTCAATGGGACCACTCTTTGATACTGCCACAGACCAAATCAGATGTTTTATTGCACTAAGAATGAGCACACATTTTCCTATGCTCAGTATGGACATTAGCTATTGATAGTTTTAGAGCTGCTAAGAATGTATTTCTCAGAATGAAGGATACATGTATGGTTGCTGTGTAAAAGCCAAACAAAATCTCATTCTGAATTGTACTTTCCCTTTTTCAAGCTGATAATCCCCTCCATTTTTCTTGCCTCCTCCTTTTCAAATTCAACACCTCCTTCAAAGGTCCCCCTACTCCACAGACATACGTTTATTCATATCTTAAAATATGTATGGCAACTACCCTGAGCCAACTACTTTGTTAGTTAACTGCTTGTCTGTATATTATGTTCGTTCAGTCCTCAAGCTTCAAGCCAGGAACTTTCTTCTGTTTTTCCTGTTGTCTATCTTTTAAATGCCCTGAATCGTGTTCAATCTGCCTAACATTTTTGAGAACAAAATGCATTCAGTGTATATGTGCAGAGCATTGATTAACTAAACATTTGAACTTTTGAGATATATATATATATATATATATATATATATAATCTATTTATATAATAATTTAAATCACTACATGATTTTGCCCAGTAATAGGTTCTCTTCTCTGCTCTAATAATGAATGAAAGTGCCTCTAAGTGTGAAATTTCCATTAACTTATAACAGTGTTGATTCTTTTTTATTGCTTAGCTTAAATGACAGAATCTATGTTTAGGAATACCTTCATGAGGTCACAGCTGTCAGGTGTGTCTATAAACCGGACACCTCCAGCCCTTAACCACCACGCTATTGTGACAAACAAAACCAGTAGATGGCACTATCACTTAGCAAAAACTGACACTGAGTTTTTCAGGCCTTTTGCAACAATAATCAAACTATCCTTAAAATTCCCTAACAGTATGAACTGACAAAGACCTTGCTTAGCCACAATCAATCTTTATTCACTGGTAGATTAAAATGGTTAGATATACTTGATTGCATCAAGCTCAGGATAAAACTTTGACATAATTTTGTATTTGTCGAACATTTGTACTTTTAGCGTATTGCTGCCTTTTATGTCCATTTTACAAATACATAATTCTAGAATCACATTTAAATTTGTTTTGAAACTTCTCATTTGATAATGTAAATTATTATCCTTAAAGTAGTGTTCCCAAATTTAGAAAAAGTAGAGACCGTTTTTTATATAATTATAAATGTTGCACAATGTTCGAGACCCTCACAAAGCATCTGGGTTCTGACAGATTTTTGCTTGTGTCATAGAAGTTCTCAAGTTTTTTTGTTTTTGTTTTTGTTTTTTTTTCCCATTAACTTGTTTTGTTCAGATCATAACAATGGGCCTAGTTTTGTGGATCTATGTTTACTGGTACTGCAATGCCCCTTACATTAGAGTGTATCTTGCCAGGTTAAGTAGCAAATTTAAGTAGAGATGAAATGCTAAAAATAACAGAGGTTACTTTATAATAGGCATTATAGATGACCTTAAGGCTATGTTTCAGGTTTTGCCTATCAACATTCTTTAATTCTTGCCTAGAATACTTTAGAATGATTGAACATAAAAAAATGACATGTCCAGAATGGAATGTAGAAGGGCCTGTAAGAAGTGAATTAGTTTGTGGTGGTGGTTGTGGTTTTATCACACTGGTTCTGTTTTCTCCAAAATTTTTAAGGTGACACTGAATGCATAGTAGCTAATTATTCTTTTCTTTAATATCTTGCCCCTTTTAATGAAGTACAAACAAGAGTAACACTTGTATGAATACAAGTCCTGGGGTGGAAGCAATATATGTAGTATGCATACTTAGGATTATAAATGTTATAAATATATATATATATATATATATAAAATATTATAAATCTACTTAGCTCTAATAAATCCAACTAGTGAGTCGGATGCTTAATGGAAATGAGTTGAATTGAAGAAAGCTCCAAGTGTATCCACTGGAATAAATCAATGTTCTAAATTCTGTAGAAAACAACTGGAGTGCGTCACACAAGCATCCAAAGAAAACAGGTGGTGATTTCAGATTTCCCAGGTGAGGATTACAATCAAGTTGCAATTGTGGATCTCTCCTGTGTAAGAGCAAATACGGATTGTTCTTTATCGTCATGCTCTGCTGGTGTTCTGTTTGCTGCAGACATGGGCTTTTCAAGTGACATCTCCTTTACAGGCAGATAAATTCATCTTTTTGCCAAAGACATTCATAATTGTCAGAGCCCTTAATGGATATTTTTTTTTTTTTTTGACGGGGGTAAATCAGTTGTTTAACTAAACTGTGAGAAAATGCTCACACATTTCTTCTTTCTTCCACTAGCTGTAGCTGAATTTCATGCTTTATGAAATGCCCCCTGCTAACAAAGCCAAACGGTGCATAATGGACTTTTCTGAAAGCTGAAATGTATTTATCCTAAGTATGAAGCATTTGAGCAGTCTGTGATTTAATCTTTGCTATTTGTTTTCCCTTATCAAGTGATTGACAGGATGAGGCAGGCACAATCTATTTTTCTGATTAATACACTGTCATGCACTTTGATTTCCTCTGTATGAAGGTTACAAAGACTAGGTGGTGCCACCAAGGAAAAGGCACGTTCTCATAAAGGAAAATGCCAAATGCATTCTGTTTTGTAGAGGATAGCTGAGGCTGTAAAGTTTAAGGGAAGAATCAGGGACTTGGGAACCAGAGAAGCCTGGGAACAGGCTTCATATGGCCAACTCGGAAGGTTAGACTGGTGCCCCAGCACATGAGATCTTTCTAGAAGGTACTTTATCCCCCCACCCATCCTACCAATGGTAATATTGTTAAACCAGTATCAGCTTCCTGGAAAATCTTAAAATTATACTTGGCAGTATTTCTGTTTCTTGTGGAAATAAGATGATAAGTATCTTCTAGTGAATGATGTTAGTTTTAGATTCATTCAAATAAGGTAGCCCTTACGACCTTCTGTTTCATCACTGGAAAATAAATTTATTAGTTCTTCCCTGAAGGGGTTGTACTGAGAATTGACTGTGATGACACAGGTAAAGTGCCTGATACATAACAGGTGTTCATTTAACATTAATCATGATCTTCTGTCCTTTTTCAAGTGTAATCAATGCAAAGGTCGTGAACTAGCAAATTATTTCAAGAAGGAATTTTTCTATACAAATGAAGACAAACTATTTCATGAGATTAATGTAAACTAATATTCAATATTTCCTTTGGAACTAGGAATTCTGAAGGGACTCCATCTGAGGAAAGGTCCCAACTCTGCTGTTTTCCTGCAAGGCCCCATTTACACCGGTCTTCCATATTTTGCCTCTGGATAAGCCAAAGAAGCTACGTTGCCATTTCAAGGAGAAAGCAAGAAAGTTAATTTTCCTCTGAGTTTTGTGCTAGGCCAGAAGAGCCAGATCCCAAATATGTTCCAGAACAGTAGCTTCAAATAAACCACTGCTGATGCTGGCATCAGGACCCCCTACCTTCAGTAATTTATGGACTAACACCCATTGTTCACCTGACAATCACTTTGGATTGGACCCTACCGTGGATTCCTGAAGAAACATGCACCATTGAACTTTTTCCAATAAAAACCCCGAGGCCCAAGCAATGATGAGACTTATTTTCCTTTCTGTTCTGAGTCTCCCAGCAACTCCACCTGCTACTCTCTGTCACTTATGCTATTAAAAAAACTCTGTTTTCACTTTCTCTGGCTCAGGTTTGGTTTCTATCCTTCATGAAGCCAAGCACCCTCTTAGCTGGTCATGTGGGACCCTCCCCTGGGTTCTCAGACCCAGCCTGCCTGCATCACTTTCTCCTCTTAAATTACTCTTTGACACGTTTAAAGAAGGGATATTTCGCTAATTTCCCAGTTAGTTTTCCCTATGTAAGTAAGTGATTATAGGATTTCCAGAGCATAATACAATCAGACAATTATCATTCTATAACTCATTGCTCAGACATCATAAAATGATATTACTTACTATATTTCCTAAAGGCACATCACCATTAGTAAATTATTCAAGCAATAGACAAAATAGTGTTCATTGGACTCTACTCATTATTCTACTCCTGAATTGATATTGACACAATGGTCATGCAATTTAACATTCTATACCCCTGTGACATACTTAAAATGGGAAGAGTGACTTATTTAATATGATTTTGATACGGGAATTAATGGCTGAAATGTATCATTCAAAACCTGAAAATATTTTACAGTGCCAATGTAGAACATTATTAAGGTGGAATGGATAGGCATTACTCTGAGATCTGAGGTAAGGCTGATCGTATTTTGCATTTATTAGAATACTTGCAATTCATATTCAATGAAATTCCAAAGATTATTTCCAACCCTGCTCATGTTTTACTTATGCCTACATCTCAAAAACAATTAACCCCTTGAATGAGGTGAGCAGATTAGGGAGCTTTGGGGTTATGCATGGATAAAATAATCATTTCTATGATAAATGATTTGTCCATCTTATTAATTTTATTTTTTACTTATTTTTTTTCAATTTTAAAGTAGTCATTTATTAACTGACCAGATTACAAAAATAATCATGGTAGATACCTTAGTTCATCGTTCTAATAAGCCTATTGATCTGTCTTCCCTGATGCCAGCATCTCCACCTTCTACAAAAGTAAATTTTATTCACATGCCTATTATTGATGGTGATTGACAGGACTTCAGGTACCAGGTACTGCATCTCAGACTGATTACCATCCCTACAATGTGAGTAAATTTTGTATGAGGAAATGGTTATGTCCCAATGGATAAATCAATGTATAGAGAATATGTAACTCAGGACAAACTGGTAAGATTAATTTCTTTTTTTTTCATTCTGAAAATGCTGGGTCTGAAAGAGTACTAATAATGCTTAAAATGCATTAAAGAGTTATCAGTTACTTGTCAGAAGGAAGTTTGCTTATGTAGCGAAACTATAACTTGATGATTTTATTCCTAGATATAAACCCTAGAGAAATCCTTGCTCTTATGCAACAAGAGCAATGTATAATATTGTTCCAAGCATCAAAGTAGATAATATAATAAAACTAGGAAAACACCACTTAGAAAATCATGGATAAATTGTAGAATATTACCAGAACAGAATATTATGCATCAATCAAAATGAATGAACATAGCTACATGAATTAAGAAACATAATACTGAGTTCCCAAAATAAATAATAGAATAATATAGCATAAACCTTTAATATACATATAAATACTAATGAAAGATATAAAAATATACTGAGATATATATTTATATTAAGGTGTGTAGCTATACATGTATACAATACAAATGGCAAAAATGGAAATAAATGGAAAGAAATGATGAGCAAGAAATTAAAGACCTTTAGAGAGCAAAACAAGAAATACCTTGTGGACTTCAAAAATAAGTTCAATTTTCAAAGCATGAAGTAGTCACTGAAAACTGAAACTCTTCCTAATAGTATTATTTTTAGTTGCCATATGTATTTCATATATTTTGTATGTACAAAATGTGAAAAATATTTAAAAATATAAATTAAGTGGAAGTAAAAGCAGCATAAACCCTCTTAAAA
The DNA here is from genome assembly GCF_902655055.1 of Lutra lutra. NCBI lineage: Eukaryota > Metazoa > Chordata > Mammalia > Carnivora > Mustelidae > Lutra > Lutra lutra. The sequence goes on from NC_062280.1 coordinate 173,793,374, forward strand.
TATATATATTAGTGAAAGTATTGATTTGATGTTTAGAAGTAGGAGTTAGAATAATTTCTTCAAAAACAATTCACAGCATGGATCAGAGCATTTTTAAACATTTTTTAATTTAAATTCAATTTAATTAACATATAGAATATTACTAGTTTCAGAGGTAGAATTTAGAAATTCATCAGTTGCATATAACACCCAGTGCTCATTCCTTCAACTGCTCTCCTTAATGCCCGTCATGCAGTTACCCCATACCCCACCCACCTCCCCTCCGGCAACCCTCAATTTGTTTTCTCTAGTTAAGAGTCTCTTATGGATTTTTTCTCTCCCTCTGTTACTCTTATTTTTCTTTCCCCTATGTTCATCCCCTATGTTCATCACTTTTGTTTCTTAAATTCCACATATGAGTAAATCATATGAAATTTGTCTTTCTCTAACTTATTTTGCTTAGCCTAATACCCTCTAGTTCCATCCACGTCATTGCAAATGGCAAGATTTCATTCTTTTTGATGGCTGACTAATATTCCATTGAATATATCTACCTCACCTTCTTTACCCATTCATCTGTCAATGGACATCTGGGCTCTTTCCACTGTTTGGCTATTGTGAACATTGCTGATATAAACACTAGGGTGCAGGTGCCCCTTGGGATTAATACATTTGTATCTTTGGGGTAAATACCTAGTAGTGCAATTGCTGGGTTGTAGGGTAGCTCTATTTTTAACTTCTTAAGGAAACTCCATACTGTTTTCCAGAGTAGCTGAACCAGTTTGCACTCCTACCAAGGGTGTAAAAGGGTGCCCCTTTCTCTGCATCCTCGCCAACATCTGTTGTTTCATGAGTTCTTAATTTTAGCCATTCCGACTGGTGTGAAGTGGTATCTCACTGTGGTTTTAATTTGTATTTCCCTGATGATGAGTGATGTTGAGCATTTCATGTGTCTGTTGGCCAACTGTATGTCTTCTTTGGATAAGTGTTCATGTCTTCTGCCCATTTTTTGACTTGATTATTTGTTTTTTTGTATGTTGAGTTTGATAAGTTCTTTACAGATTTTAGATAATAGCCTTTTATCTGATAAGACATTTGCAAATATCTTCTCCCATTCTGTAGGTTGCCTTTTAGTTTTATTGATTTTTTCCTTTGTTGTGCAAAGGCTTTTTATCCTGATAAAGTCTAATAGTTCATTTTTGCTCGTTTCCCTTGCCTCCAGAGACGTGTCTAGCAAGAAGTTGCAGCAGCCGAGGACACTGAGGTTGCTGCCTGTGTTCTCCTCTAGGACTCTGATGGATTCCTGTCTCACATTTAAGTCTTTCATCCATTTTGAATTTATTTTGTGTACAATGTAAGAAAGTGGTCCAGTATCATTCTTCTACATGTGGCTGTCCAATTTCCCCAACCATTTGTTGAAGAGACTTTTTTTCCACTGGATATTCTTTCCTCCTTTGTCAAGGATTAGTTGACCACAGAGTGGAGGGTCCATTTCTGGGTTCTCTAGTTTGTTCCAATGATCTATGCATCTCTTTTTGTGCCAGTACCATATTGTCTTGATGATACCAGCTTCAAAACACAGCTTGAAGTCTGGAACTGTGATGCCTCCAGCTTTGGATTCTTTTTCACCTTCTTCTGGCTATTCAGGGTCTTTTCTGATTACATACAAATTTTAGGATCGTTTGTTCCAGTTCTGTGAAAACTGTTAATGGTGTTTTGATAGGAATTGCATTGAATGTGTAGATTTCTCTTGGTAGTATAGACATTTTAACAGCATGTTCTTCTAATCCATAAGCATGGAATGTTTTTCCATTTCTTCTTGTCTTTCATTTGTGTATTTAGTCCATTTATACTTATGGTTATGTTTAGCCCACCAATTCCCACCACAGAAAAGTGCTCCATGCTGTGCCCTTACAACATTTTGCCTGTGTTCTCCCCAGACATGAACACATGTCAATTTCAACTCCCTAATGCCATATAACATAAAACCTTTTACACATTCCCTGTTAGAACTGTGCAGAAATTTCTCTGGTAATATATCCAGTTGTCTGTGGTTGGAATTGGTGGACTAAACATAACCATAAGTATAAATGGTCTAAATACACAAATAAAAAGTGAATGAGTCTGTAAACTGCTATAACTGATCTGACAATATACTACTTTAGAAAAAACAGACATTTATTTTTCTCTCTTGTATAATATACCCAAGGTTACCTTAGCCATTTTACTCTTTGCCAACCTACTTTTGTATAATCTGTGTATATGCTCACAGTTTTTTTAATTTTTAAATGATTAATAGAGGAAGTAGGAGAAGAAGCAAGAGGAGGAGGAAGAAGAGGAAAAACAGAAGCAGGGACAGAAAAAGAACAAGAAAAGCCTAAAATATTTACTACCTGAAACTTTGCAGACTACGATTTGCTGGCCTTTCCTATAAACTCATTCAAAGACTCAGGTCCTTCCTATGATATTGCTTTGTGGTTCTCAAACTGCAACATGCATCACAATTGCATTCAGGGTTTGTAAAACAAAGATTGCTAATCCTCTCCCCAAGTTTCTGACATGCAGCCATGGTTTGGGCTTGAAAATTTGCAATACTCACAATTGCTAGCAATTTTCAAGGTGACTGATGCGTCTGGGAAGAATAATTGGAGAACCAATGCCCTGGAGTACTGGCGTTAGTTGCTTAATTGAAACTGTAGCACTTTCACATCTGCCTAGCAGAGAGTAGAAAGTGAGAAAATGCAAACACCTAATATTTAAAGGCTCAGATCTAGAAATGTTTTGGATCACTTCTTTTTACTATCACACATGCACACACCAAACTATAGAGATCCTGGGAAATGTAGTGTATAATTCTATTCTATTGAATAAGGGCATAATGAATTTTGGTAGAAAATCATTAATCTCTGCCACTACACTATGTAAATGAAAAATATATAAATACAAAGTAAAAATACCCATATGGGAAAAACATTAAATCATTAAACTGGCCACTTTGTGGGGGAGGGAAATTAATGTATATATTATATCTTATCTATCTATCTATCTATATGTCTCACATATATATGTGTGTATACATATACATGTATATACATGTGTATACATATACATATGTATATACATACATAAACCATTTGTATAATGTCAACTGAGTAAAATAACTCATTTAATTCTCTGTACCTGAGTTTTTTTTTTTTTAAGATTTTATTTATTTGAGAGAGAGAGAGTGTGTGCACAAGGGGAGGTGGGGACAGAAGGAGAAGGAGAAGCACAGTCTCTGTTGAGCAGGGAGCCCGATGTAGGGCTCTATCCTAGGACCCTGAGATCATGACCTGAACCCAAGGCAGGCGCTTAACTGACTGAGCCATCCAGGTGCTCCTGTACCTGAAGTTTAAAATAAAAAATCAGTCACCCTACAAATAAGCATAGATTTACTTCGAGAAATATATACAAATTTGTCTCAAAAATTAATTTCTTTTTATGTTTATTATAAAATTTAAGTACTTAAGTTTTTAAGTAATTATAACACTTAATTCCTATAAAATTTGAAAATTTCCACCTTGAGCAAAATTGTCAAAGACTGAATCACAGACAGACTTATGGTTTAGATAGGCTTATTGTTCGCTGAAATGTTAAAACTAAAATGTTTTGATAATGCTGCATTTCATGGTAGAAAAAACACAAATCTGTATTATGAGATTTGATTCAAAGCCTAGATCTGACACCTAAAAAGCCATGGGAGATTGGACAATTTTTCATTAATGAAACATAAAACAATGAGAAAAATAGCTAGCATTTCTTGAAAAAGCTAATAATACACCAAACATGCTGATACTGAGTTTAGCACACATTTACACTTTAATCATTGAAATTACCCACTAGGATAGGTACTATTACAATCGCCATTTTATTTATCAAGAAACAGAGGTACACATAATAAATTTCACAAGATCACTAGTTCTTAAAAGACCCAGGTTTCAAATTTATGTGGGCCTGCTTTCTAAGCCTGTATTTTTCAGCCACTGTGTGAAGAAAATGAGTACTGTTTTGCTGTGTTGTTATCAGAAAAAAGAAGGATAAAGTCCTGGTCACAGAATGAATAAGAATACATTTTATAGTACCCAGAGTCTTAAGATAAACTGTACTATTCTGTGATGTACTTAAGTAGAGAATGGTTGCTTAAAACCAGTATAGTAAATTTTACTTAAATAATGGTATCTGTGTAAGTCAGAGGAGGCTGAATGGCTTCTTTGAATGTAAAACTCTGAAAATGAAGTTAAATGTATCAGGGATGAATTACCAAGTACTACAGGCTTCTATTTTTTCCCCCCATATTTTGAAGAACACGGAAAGTCCCTGTTTGGCCAACTCAGGGAGAAGAGGAAGCTAATTATTCCATCCAGGGTTAGCAAACTTTTGCCCCCTGACCAAACCCATCCACTGCCTATTTATGGGAATAAGGTTTTAGTGGACTGCAAACACACCCAGTATTTAGTAACTGTCTATGGTTGATTTCCCGCTACTGTGGAATAGCTGAACAGAGGATAGAGCCCTGCATCAATATTCATTATATGGTTCTTTAGGAAAAAAAAAAAAAAAAGGCCAACTCTTCTTTTAATCCAACATAAGCTATTTGCCATGGTGATTTATTTCAGTAATCCAGGTTTAATCCAATAAATGCTCAATGACACTCTCTTGGCCAAATGGATTGAGTTGAGAATGGGCATGTGACCCAAGTTAGACAATGAGACAAGAGGGGAAATCTGCTGAAGGTATAAGAAGAAAATAGCCCTTAAGCAACATGCAGTCAGTTGAATAGTGTCACTGAAAAATTATTGTCCTCCTAGTACCTCACAATGTTGCCTTATTTAGAAACAGTGTCTTTGCAAATATATTTAGTCAAAGATCTCCAGAAGACTCCTAATGACTTTAGGGTGGGCTTTAGATCTAGTAATTTGTGTCCTTATAAGAAAAGGAAAGGACAAAGAGGCATTCAGAAGACACAAAGTAGCAAAGCAAAGGTTGCACTAGTAGAAGTTAAATAGTCAAGGAAGATTTTATAAAAGGGCATTGGAACAGGGGAAAGAGGCCAAAACCCAGTCTGGCAAGAGAGCTGAGGTGGGGTGAGGTGTGATGGCCATTACACAAAGGAAAAGTAAACTTTGTCACACCTACTTGACAAGAGGTAGTTTTACAATTTGGAGCAAGGTGCTCACTGAAGTTAGATTCCTAAATGCTTACAGAGTCTAGGAATTAGGGACTCTATCTTCCTTGATTATTGAATTTCATAGCACTGGCTCCCGGGTCCTAGAGAAAGATAGTACTGGGTTATAAAACTGTCAAGAGTCTGTGAAGCAGATCTATATTTCAAAGGAGCAGAGAAACAATTTGCAATTACAAGTTTTCTAAAGTAAATGCTCTAAGAAAAAGGAGAGAAGGGACTTTTGTAGTTATGTCCTCTGGATTTTATAAGGGCCAAGATAGGAGGAAAGTCAGGGGGCTAGAGGCAGGAAGAAGCTTGTCTAAAATTTAAGTCAGCCAGAAGGAAACCTGAAGACTATTGGTCAAAGGCCCTGTGAAAACAGGGAAAGACTGGAGCTGTGCTGTCACAAACTAAGGAATGCCAGGAGCTAACAGAAGCTGGCAGATAAAGGAAGAATACTTCCCTAGAACCTTCGGAGGCACTGTGGCCCTGCTGACAACTTGATTTGGACTTCTGCCTGTCTAAACCCGAAGAAAATGAATTTCAGCAATTTTCAGCTACCCAGTTTGTTGTGATTTGTTATGGCAATCCTAGAAAATGAATATGCCTGAGGACATGAGCCTTATTTCTCTGTGTAGGTGGATGTAGTCCTAGAAGTTCTTGGTAGCAATCTTACACTGAAATTAACTTGATCCACTGTGGAAGTCCAAGAACAGAGGAAACAGGATCTTAATGGTGTCCATGAAATGCTGAATCAAATCAATACAATCAATTCTGACCTCTTCATATCCTTCCTATTCCATCACACAATAAATTCCATTTATATTGATGTAATTTTGAGAAGAAATTCAAATACAAACAAAACATCTAATTGATACTGTGTACTGCACAATTAAAGAGAGTACCCCCACACAGAACACAGCATGAACTACACGGCCTAGAGTTGTTCAAAGCTGCAACTCTGCTTATTTCTTTATAATCACTTTATGTTTTTCAGCATTAAACCCAGCAAAGATGTTTGAAGGCTTGGTAGACCTTAGGGTTACCAGCAGTATCTCCTTGAGACACATAGAGTGTCTCTATATGCTATGATATAGCATATATGTATTATTTTATAAGTCATATAATGTCCCCAAACTTTATTTAATTTATAAAATGTATAAAATGATTTGTACATGGTCATGAAGATTAAATAAGAAAAGAAAACTATAATCACACATTAAAAAGTAATAGATTTACTAAGAACCAAAATTTTGCTGGAACTGTTACTATGATGATGATTACAGTGGTCCTTCCTCCAAGTCTTACTGCAATTATACAATTACTGCAGATGCTATGAGCAAAAGGCACTACAGTTGTATGGAAGGAGAACGCTAAAGCTGTAACACTTTATTCACTTTGAAGTAGTTATCACTTCATATACTGTGATCATGAAGTCTGAGTACAATTAAAAAAGAACACTAACCAACTTTTGGATGAAAAAGACACTGGGGTAAAAAGGCTAATATGCTCCACTGTGTAATAAGTAAACAAATGATTTTGAGAAAGTAATAAACTAATACAAATACAATCAATAATAAGTAATAAACTAATACAAATACAATCATAGTTAACAGGTACAAATGAAGAATTTTACTTTTACAAAGATACAATGTTGGAAGAATTACATTACCTAATTTCTAGACATACTAGAAACTATAAAAATCTAGAAAATAGAATAAATTGTCATAAAAATGGGCAAATGAACCTAATAAAGTAAATAAAGAGCATAGAATGGACCCATATGTATATAATTATATGAATTTAACAAATGAGCCAATGTAATCCAATGAGGAAAGGATGGTTTTCAGCCAACAGTGCTAGTTATCTCAATATCCATATGAAAAACAAAAACAAAAGCAAAAACTCTCCCTATCTCACTTTTTATGCCATATGTAGTTCAAAATGAAGAACAGACCCAATGCAGAAGTTAAACCCATCAAACTTTACAGGGAAACACAAAAGAATATCTTATCATCTTATCAAATCTTATCATCATGAGAGTGGGCAAAGAATTCTTAGCTTGGTTACAGAAAGTAACATTCAAAAAAGAACAGATAAATTAAGCCTCATTAAAATGAAAACATCTGTTCATTATAAGACCCAATTGGGAAAAAGAATGATCAAAGCACAAACTGGGATAAAATATTCACAGAACATGTATCTGACAAAGTACTGAATATCCACTTATATATATAAAATTTAATTCAATGATTTAAAAAAAAAGCCCAATACAGAAGAGCTAATGATTTAAAAAGAAACTTTACAAAAGAAGGTATGTGGAAGGTCAATAAGCACGTGAAAAAGTTTTGAGTCTCTTTAGTTATTAGTGAAATACAAAACAACAACAACAAAACCCACAATTAAATATTTGCAGATACCCATCAGAACAAAATTAAAAGACCCTAAATGATGGTAATATTATGAAGCAACTGAAATCTCTTTGCTCTTTTTGGAATAATGCAAAAAAAGAAAGAAAAAGTAGTAGAAATAGAAAATGTTACAGCCTTTTTGGGAGAAAGTTCTATCAATTTCTTTTAAAACTAATTACATTCTAGAAATTCTACTCCTAGGTACCCAATAGAAATGAAAACATATTTTCACAAAAAGATTTTGTACAAAATATTCAAAGCAACTGTATTCAAGGGAGCCTAAAACTGGAAACATCCCAGTACCAATCACAGAAGAATGGAAGATACGATGGATTAAGCTATGGATAGAAGGACAGATAGATAGGCAACAAAGCATTTATAGTAAAACAATAACATTAGTATCTTGATGGTAGTTACATGGGTTTTCATATAAAATTTCTTAATTTTTGCTGTACTTTTGTAAGTTTCCATAATAAAAGATTAGGCAGAAAAGTACTCAACAGAGGAACAGATTGCTTCTCAAAGCACCACATGTCAAGTGCCCAATCTTTCAGAATATTCCAAAGGGTGTCCCTGTGTTGGAAGGATGAAGTGTGGGGAAAAGCTCTCTGCTAAACAGGACCAAAGGCTTCAAAAAATATCCATAGTGAAGCCCATAAAAGCAGCTTACAGTGTGGTGAGTACCTGACATAAATGAAAGAGGTCAATAAAAATAACTGAGATGCAGATCAACCAATAAAATAAAGTGGAGTTCAGAGAGTCCAAAGGTTACAGAGAACATTTGGAGGACGGAATGGATTAAATAGTACTCAAGTGAGGCATAAAGAACAACGAATATAATTATTAACCTAATAAACACTGGACAAAGTAGTTATATTCATGTTCAGTGTGAGAATAAAATAGGTTGTTCTTTTCCTCCTTCAAATTTTAAGATTCCTTGGGTGGCCTACTTGCCACCTGGACATTTGCTCACAATGGCATGTTGAATGCTCCGGTGAATTGGAAGAAGTTTAGATAGACTGTATGAATTTTTTTTTTTTTTAGACTGTATGAATTTTTATTAGAAAGATTATCTTCTCTCCTCAAAATCCACCAATTGCTTCTAATTTCACTCAGATATAAGTGAGGATACTCAGTCAAAATCTTCAAAATGCCTGGCTTCCCTCCTTGTCTCACCTCATTATCTACTACTTTTGCTCTTTTACATTGCATTAAAAAGACAGCTTTTTTAATTATTTCTGGAAAAACACAAGGCCTACAGCTCAGTTGATGACAAAATATAAAATCCTTTTAAAGTCTCATATTATTCAAGCTACTTCAGGTATATACTGTTTTATACCAAGTGCAAGTATGAATCTGTGTTAATTTCAGAGTATTAGTGTAAAGTTAAATCAGAACCAAAGACTTTAACAGACACCTCACCAAAGAAAATATACAGATGGCAAATAAGCATATGAAAAAATGTTTTATTTCCTATGCATCAGGGAAATGCAAATTAAAATAACGATTGCAAACCACTGCACACCTTCGAAATGGCAAAATCCAGAACACTGACAACACCAAATGCTGAAGATGTGGAGCAACAGGAACTCTCATTCATTGCTGAGACAAATGCTAAATGCTACAGTCATTGGAAGACAGTTTGGTGGATTCTTGTAAAACTAAACATAGCCATATGATCCAGCAATTATACTCCTTGGTATTGACCAAATGAACTGAAAACTTATGTTTATACAAAAACCTGTGCATGAATGCTTACAGCAATTTTATTCATAATTGGCAAAACCTGTAAGCAACCAAGATGTCCTTTAGTAAATGAATGGATAAATGTACTATGATACATCTAGCAAATAGAATATGACTCAGTGCTAAAAAGAAATGAGCTATCAAGCCATGAAAAATGAATAATCTTAAATGCCTATTACTAGATGAAACAAGCCAGTTTGAAAAGGCTACATGCTGTGTATTTCAACTATATGACAAACTGGAATAGGTAAAACTATGGAAATGATTAAAAAAAAAATCAGTGGTTTCCAGGGGTTAGGAAGGAAAAAGGGATGAACAGGCAAAGCAGAGAAGAATTTTAGGGCTGTGAAACCACTTTGTATGGTAGAGACACATTACCAAAAATTGTCCAAACTCATAGAATGCATAACACAAAAAGAGAACCCTAATGCTAATTATGAACTTTGATTGATAGTGATATTCATTGTAGGTTTATTAATTTTAGCAAATTAACTACTCTGGTTAGGATGTTGATGACAAGGGAAGCTATGCATGGATAGTAGTAGGGAATATATAGGAAATCTTGAACCTTCTGTTCAATTTTGCTGTGAACCTAAAATTACTCTAAAAAGTAAAGTCTATTTTAGAAAATGTAAAATTTTGAACTGCCTTCTCAAAGCTATCTTCTCCCATAAAGATGTGAAATGAAATATTGATCACACTTTGCTCTTAAATATTTACGAGTTGGTGTTAAACATGAAAAACTCATGCATTAGTTAAGATCTTAAGAGTTCTAAATAATTTTGTCTTAAAATGTCAGTAAACTAAATTAACAATGGATAAAGAGTATTATTATGACAAATGCAATTATAACTATTTGGCAATATTTCTGTTTCTTCTTTTAGGAATAAAACAGTAAAGCTGGATTTTTCAACAAGTCCCTTTTTTTTTTTTAATTCTCTTTCTCTGGATGCATTCATTGTATTCGAGTAAATAAGACTAAAGCTTCAAAACTTTCATTTTATTTTGATTTCTAAGACTCAAACTTCATTTCCACAGAGGCAGAAATTGCAAGGTTGGCTGGTAGCTAGTAACCAGGTGTTAGCTATTCACTTTTTTGTTCCTGCCAAAAAGCTGGAAGCAATAAAATGAAATGTCTGTTTTTAGGGGAGAGTACCTACAAATTTCATCACAGGGAGAAACTATAAAATTGATAGTCTATTTTTAAAAACTCAAATATCTTTGGGAATATTTTGGTAATATAACTTTCTGCTTGTACAGATCAGGAATATTCATATTTGCTATGCTATGATTGTTAGATTATGAAATAGATATGACCCACATAATGGCTGTTTTTAAATTAAATATGAAAAGTCATTTTTAAAAAATAGTGTATTTGGAAAAAATTTATGCAGTGAATGAAAATTATACGCTTTCTTAAACACCTGCAAACATTTACTGTTATATCTCAAACATTAGTTACTCTTAAGGTATCGTTATTGGAGATCAGAGGATGTTTTTGTAGACACAGCAGGATTTCTTGCAACAAATCAATTTTTAGACACAATTTAAATCACATTATGTTGAATTCTCACCTTTGTCCTTACAGACTTTAAATTCCAAGCCCAATCAACAATGACTATCTTATAATAATAACTCTTACTATAATGCCCTATTCTTAAATGATTATAACTATGTGAGGTTAGGAAATAGAATGAGTTACAGACATTACATATTTGATATTTTGGCTAATCACTCATTGAAATTAGATATATAGGGGACCTAATTTATTATCACAAGTAATTATTTATCATTATTATATCAATTATTGGAGGTAAAATTAGTGTAGTCTATAGGACTCACCATTTGGACCATACTCTCAAGTCATTCTCAACTGCAAACAGTACTTGGTAACTGGAATATAATTGTCTCCTTTCTCATCAAACCATTCTCATTTAAGTGACTTTATCTGTCTTCTGTAAAATTCACTTCTTCATGAAGAAATGAAGGCTTGATCAAAGAGTAACAACCTCTTCCCTTGACTCTCTATTTTTGGATACTTGTATAATATCATCATTGACATCAACTAACCATTAATGACTAAAGAATAAACATGCCTTTTAATCACCAGAAAGACTAAAGCCAACTGATGACTAAAATGGACTTCATTATAGCTGAAATTGAAGAGAAAATGAAGAAATTACATCTTTCTAGAAGGAAAGCTAGAGCTGAGTCAAGAGCCTGCATTAACTTAGATCCATTACCTAAGTACTCACCAGAAGGCTGCATAGGATTTTGGTATTTTAGCCACAGCTTTTCTCCAGCTGATATAAAAAACTATCACTTCCTTCCCTGGCTTGAATGAGAACATGAAAATATTAAAGTATCACGCTTATACAACTAGTCCTGAATCTTTCCCATGTTCCAGACCTAAATTTTGCTCAACCAGCTAGACCATTCAATTTGATATTCTAACACAATGTTGAAAGTGACATGCATAAAATTGAATTTCTTTTATTATTTATTCTCCCCAAATAGTTCTTTTTTTTTTTAGATTTTATTTATTTATTTGACAGACAGAGATTACAAGTAGGCAGAGAGGCAGGCAGAGAGAGAGGAGGAAGCAGGCTCCCTGCTGAGCAAAGAACCCCATGTGGGACTCGATCCCAGGACTCTGAGATCATGACCTGAGCCAAAGGCAGAGGCTTTAACCCGCTGAGCCACCCAGGCGCCCCAACAGTTCTCCTTTTCAATTCCCTTCCCTGCTGGTACTAACATTATTATTCCTGTCACACAATTTTGAAACATCCAAGTAATATCGGCCTGCCCTTTCCCAAGTTCTCCACAGCCACTTATTCACAAGTCCTATCTGTTACCTCATCCTTACATTATCTTAATGTGCATAACAACCACTTCCAAATTATATAGAATGCTAGAGAGTGTAGTGAACTGAGTCATTATTCCTCACTTGCACCTGGAATTAAAATGGCTCTGGGAAACATCAACAGAGGAAAAAAAAAAAAAAGACACTCTGGCAACTTTATTCTACATTTTCATTCCCACCTTCTCCTGAAGCAGAACACACACAGACATACATACCACACAACACCACACACACACACACACACACACAAACAGGATTCACTATCCAAAAAAGAACTCAGCTGAATGTCCTCTATTCATATATTCAACAAATATGAATACCTCTTATGTGCCAGGCATTATGCTAACACTAGGAATATGAACTTTTTATAAAACAAAATTGATTCTACCGTCACAGAGATGATTTATTTCATGATCTAATAAGAAAAACAAAATTAAAAGGCAAAAAATTTCAATTTGTAACACGTTCTTTGAATAAAACACACAATGGGTGGAGATAGATAATGATGTAGAGGAAGGGTGGCTACTGGGGTCCTTGGAAGAGGTGATCACTAAGATGATACCTAAAAGGTGAAATCATACAAGAGAAGATGTGAAGGAAGAATTCTACGCAAAACGATGAGTATGCCCAAAACTCCTATTATAGCAATGTGCTTAACATGTTCCAAAAAAAAAAAAAAAAAAAAAGCTGAAATAAAGCTAGTATTGCTGGGAGCTTGATGATTGTCCACAGCGGTGTTGTGGGTATGTGTGTATGTCTCTGGAATGTGTGTATGTCTATGCGTGTGAGTGTGTGTTCAGGGAAGCCTAGTCAGTGTGTGTATGTGTATACATATATACAAGTATGTATTAGTTTGCTAGGGCAGCTGTTAACAAATATCACAGACTGGGTGGCTTAAATAACCAAAATTTATTCCTTCATGATTCTGGAAGCTAGAAGTCCACAATCAAAATGTTGGCAGTGTTGATTTTACTCTCAGGCCTCTCTCCTTGACTTGCAGATGTCCGTTCTCTCCCTGTTTCTTCACATGGTCTTCCTTCTGATTGCGTTGGTCTCTTAAGTACATCAGTCATGTTGTATTAGGACCCATCCATAAGACCTCATTTTACAGTAATCACCTCTTTGAGACCCTATTATCAGCTGCAGACACATTCTTAGACACTGAGAGTTAGGACATCAACACATACTTTTTTGGGTGGATACAATTCAGCCTAAATAGTATGTGTGGGTAAGCATATATTATGTACTATGTGTGTATATAGGAGGGAACAGGTGTATTGGTGTATGTGTACACATGTGAGTGTTTATATAGATATCCAGATGTACGACTGCATGGGTAGGTATGCCTGTGTGGGTGTGTGCGTGTGTGTATGTATATGCCACACTGGAATGGCAAAAGGTGTGATTGAAGAGCCTCTGGTGATTTCATCCAGGAATCTATATTTATAAAGCGTGCTCTCAAGTGATTTTTATATGCACTAATTTGGGAAGCACTAAAATTTTAGAATTCAAGGTAGAGGGGATATGCATTGGGAAACTTTCTCCAAAGAAGGGAAGACAAGAGAAAATAGATAAAAGGGTACATAGGATTTTGAGTTTGATGGTGGCAAGGTAGAAGATGTCCCCATATGCTGCCTTCCATTTTCTAAGTGAATTACGTAGCGCTGTCATCAGCCATGGGAGAAGAGGAAGTGTGTGAGAGAGGGGGTTAGAGTGGATGGATGAAATAGGAGATACTATTTGTGGGAGTTGTGGAAGTGAGTATAACTGAAAAAATATACTCATGAGACTTGCTATGAAATATCTGATGTCAACTTCAGATCATAAATTTGTTAATGAAACCAAGAGACACACATAAACATTCCTTTCTCCAGCAAATTTCAGGAAAGGAGACTGTGAGTTCATCAAGATTGAGGTTTTGTGAATAAAGTGAAAGGGAAGAGAAACACAGTAGTGAGGGTATTTACAAAGCAGTAATAATAATAATGGGCTCTGGGATTTCTGCCAGGAAAGAAAACAACTGGAGCCAAGGTGATTTAACTTTGCAATCTCTTTCTCCACATCTGTAGTCTTTGCTACTGATTTTCTGAAATTATGTTAGTTGACTGATTGTCTGCTCATATGCCTCTAGCTTCTCTTTCCCAAGTTTAGACAAGATTTACTTATCTTTATCCCATTACAAAATACCCCCTGGTTTTACTTCACAGTGCTTTATTTTGGAAACTGCTATATGGCACTACACTTTTTTTTTTTTTTCAAAGAAGTACATACACGTGTGTGCATGCATTAAACCAATCTTTATTATAAATAATTTAACTAAAAGAAAATATAAGAAGAAGTAGAAAAAGATAGCAAAAGAAAAGTAAACACATATTCAAAGTATTAAGATAATAACATGTACTTAACATTAGGTTCATTATTACTACATTCTTGGTACTGTATAAAACAGCTCTATAAATTTGGTAAGTAATATTTTTATCCCTACTTTGTTTTCAGATAAGGACATGAGGTATTAGTTCAATTAATTTGTGAAAGGTTCTATATGCAGCAAATCACAGCTGGAATTTGAATTTAGCCTATCTACTTTAAAAATCTAGATTTTCTATTACTTCCCCATACTCACCTATATATACATATACCCTAAAAAATATAAATAGACCCACCTCTATCTTTACATGGTGCTATTTCACCATCCATACTTGCTTCTGTTTAGTATTTAAAACTCTCATGTTATGTTCTGTACACATAAATTAAGTATGTTTTACTCCCAGAAATAAACCATTCCAAAAAAGCCATAAAAGTTAATATTTCCCTGGCTTGCTTCCTCTGAATACAAGAATCAAGTAAGTTCTGCCTTGTTCATATATGTGCTCAGAACCATTTATTTTGGGGTTCTCTGAGAAATATATGACTGAAACCAAAGGGATTGTTTTAAAATGATAGTATCCCACGGGATGGGAATTATGTGCAATCCATGATATGGGTAATCATTTTATTGAATGCAAATGATGTATGGTGGGGCCTCAGCATGGTGTTTTGATTCTCTGTACAAAAAAGCTTTTGAGGCTCCTCATTTTGATCTATGTACTTATTCAGTCTAGAGTGTTCCATTTGGTATTTTCTATGTGTCATACGCATCATTTTCCCTCAAGTCATTTATTATATTGTAATTTTCAGTACACTTTCCAAAATTCTTCTTATTTCTGCTCAGCGGAAATAAATCAGGGACACTGTTTAAAATTCACACTAAATCCTAAGTCTTAAATAATGATATTTGAAGATGGCTTCCTTTTTATAGAGCATCTGAAGAGTCTTCATTGGTTGTCAACCACAGAATTACTTTCCTCTCTCTCTCTCTCTTTAAGATTCTATTTATTTGAGAGAGAGAAAGAGAGAGAGCATGAGAGGAGAGAGGTCATCGGGAGAAGCAGACTCCCTGCTGAGCAGGGAGCCGGAAGCGGGACTCCATCCCAAGACTCCAGGATCATGACCTAAGCCTAAGGCAGTTGCTCCACCAACTGAGTCACCCAGGCGCCCCGTCTCTCTTTCTTTTTTTTTTTTTTTTATTTTATTTTATTTTTTTTTAAAGATTTTATTTATTTATTTGACAGAGAGAGATCACAAGCAGGCAGAGAGGCAGGCAGAGAGACAGGAGGAAGCAAGCTCCCTGCTGAGCAGAGAGCCCAATGCGGGACTCGATCCCAGGACTCCGAGATCATGACCTGAGCCGAAGGCAGAGGCTTAACCCACTGAGCCACCCAGGCGCCCTCTCTCTCTTTTTTAATTGGCTGTACATTTTCATTTTTTTAAACTTGGGAGAATTTCCCCATCAGGTTAAATCAAGGATGGCACAGTGCTTTCCTGGTACCAAAATTCACTCTTCCTTCTCCTCTGCCTCCACTTCCCTTTCCTCCCCTTCTCCTCCCTGCCTTCCTCCTGCTCCTCCATTCTCCCCATCCTGCTGATACTGCTGCTTCTAGCTCACCTGCTCCTTCTAAATCATGCTGTATGCACTCTCTGATGGCTTCGTAATTATTGTATCTAGAGTTTCAGTCAGAGTTCAATCTGAGAAAGAGTCACGGCATCATTACAAACGTACACTGATGGGCATCTGGGTGGCTCAGTGGTTTAAGGCCCCTGCCTTCGGCTCACATCATGGTCCCGGGGTCCTGGGATCCAGTCCCACATCAGGCTCTCTGCTCCACAGAGAGCTTCCTCCCCTCTCTCTCTGCCTGCCTCTCTGCCTACTTGTGACCTCTGTCTGTCAAATAGATAAAATCTTAAAAAAAAAAAAAGAAATGTGCACTGATATTTATATTGGCATTTATTACAAGTACTTGCCTCACACAACTGTGGGCATTGATCAAGCGACTCCAAAGTTCTTAGGATGGGCAGTGAGGAGAGGAAGCTCACATGAAGGGTGGTTCCACGCAGTGGCTACTAGAAGTTTTTACTTAGTGAAGACCTAAAGCCCTTTTAAATTGGCCTTTTTACAGGCTACATCAGCTGCCTCAAGTATAACCACCCTTTTGATTAACTTAAAGTCCCTGATTAAGGACTCTAATCATATCTGCAAAATCACCTTGAGCAGCAACTAGATTAGTATTTTTTGAATAACTGAAAGGGATGCGGATACTATATAAAATGATTGCCACTCCCTTCTGTCCTTCAACTATCCTAAAGAATGTTCCTTGTGGCCTGACCTAAAAGAAATCATACTAGATAGGGTATTCTGGGGACTGCAGTTCAGTCTGGCCAAACTGATATAACAAAACTATTACACCAAGAGTTTAAAGTCCTAAAATCACTGGAATTGGAATGATACACTAGTTCAAAAGAACTAGAAGTGGTTTTCATTAATATTTACTTAAGAAACACAAAGGAGCACTGGCAGATTTTTAATTAATTAATTAATTTGTTTGTTTGTTTGTTTGTTTGTTTGACAGAGAGAGAGACCGTGAGAGAGGGAACACAAGCAGGGGGAGTGGGAGAGGGAGAGGCAGGCTTTCCGCTGAGCAGGGAGCCTGATGCTGGGCTGGATCCCAGGACTCTGGGATCATGACCTGAGCTGAAGGCAGACGCTTAATGACTGAGCCACCCAGGCACCCCAACTGACAGATTTTTTAAGCTGTATATATAATGTCCTCCTTTCCAGCGACTGCCCTGTTCCTCCCTTTCCTGCACTACCTTGCATATAGGTACTGCCATATGACTTAACCTTGGTCAATAAGTAGTAAGAAAAAGAATTTGGAACAGTTCCTAAGAATAGTATTCCTTTGCTTGTTTTACTTAAAACTGGCTTTCTTGGTACTTTCTTTAAACATAGCATGAAAACAGGAGTTGTAAAGAGCTTTTATGTGTCCATCATGGAAAGTTTATAAGAGTTACAGAAATTTCAGCTCTGGCATTTTTGATGTCCTAAATCCCCTTCTTATCTAAGAATAATGAATCACATTTAAAATCCTGTATAGTCGGGTTTTCTGTTACATGCAGATGAAAACATATTTATCTGTAGTATACACATCCTCTCTTATCTATAAATCTGCCTCTTGGCATTACTTATGAGAATTGACTGGACAATTATACACATAAACATATCTGCACAAGGCTGTTTATTATAAAATTTATAGCTTATAATACCAAATGTGGAAACCCTATACTTCCTAATATACTGGGATTGGTCAAATAAATTAGGTGACATTCAAAATATGTAAGCATGTTTCCATTAGGTGAAGAAAGGTTAAGTAATGCACACTGTGTAATAACTTGTGAATAACTGAGATAGGAGTCAACCCAAGCAGCTTAACTTTGGATTCCATGCTTTTAGCATCCATACTAATTTCTTCTATATTCATGAATATAGAAATATTTTATGATAAATTGTTAACTATAAAAGCAGATGATAAGACAGTATGATTTGCACACTTATCTATACAAACTATATACATAGGTACTATTAAAAATAAGTGCATTTTTATGCATAGAATGAAAATTTATCTATATATTTTATTTCTTTAAAATCTATGCATAAATTTTGAAATTCTGTTGAAGTAGTATATTTTATTTTGAAAATTAATATGATTGTGTCATGTTTCTTTAATCATTTGTACTTGCACAAACTTGCAAGAAGGAATATGTTCCAAAACTGTTTTAATAAGAGCATATGTAGTTTTTTTAACTGAGTTATTTTATAAAAGCATCAATAACATTATAATAATTTGTGTAATTATAAGAAAATTGGTGAGCTCAACTTTCCAAGAAGCACAGTTCAAGTTAACAAACACCATTTTTGAGAAACATTTTAGAAATAAAAATGATAGTCTCAAGTTTACAAGTGAATAATATTTGAGATAATTATTAAAAGTAATCTTGAGTATTTACATGAAGTTACTTTATCTTATAAGAAGTCCATTTAACAAAATTTACTTTACAATAACATGTTACTATGAGATAGAATAACTACGAAATTTGTGGTTAACTGGTATTTAAGTATTCTCAAAATATATCCCATCTCTTTCTAAATGAAGGATGATACCCCACATTGTATATTATAGTCTCCAAAGAAGTTGTATCAATAATTCCTTTGCTGAAAGCTTCTCTTTAAAGAAATTTGTAAGAGGCTCCTGGGTGGCTCAGTTGGCTAAGCATCTGCCTTCAGCTCAGGTCAAGATCCCAGGGTTCTGGGATTGAACCCCTCATTGGGCTCCCTGCTCAGCAGGAACTCTGCTTTTCCCTCTTCCTCTGCCTCTGCCTGCTGCTCTGCCTACTGGTGCTCTCTCTCTCTCTGTCAAATAAACAAATGAAATCTTTAAAAAGAAAGAAAGAAAGAAAGAAATTTGTAAGTAAAATACATTTTTTAAAATGTTAGTCTCACCAAGCTCTCTTCAACAGTTTTTGGTGTGATATAGCTTTCTTTTAGTTTCCTCTTTATATATATTAGACCTAATTTGCTAACATTTCTCAGAATAGCTGACATACAGAATGTAACATAGTGCTACAAAGTTCTTTTTGTATATTTCCATAAAATCTTTCTATAAAACTGTAGTATTTAAATGTTTACAGGTCAACCTTCCCCATGAGAATGACAACCTGACAAACAAGTGCTTTGCTCTAGTCCTCACTGTGCAAGAAACTTAGTGCACAGTTTATAAATATTTTATAAACTAATCATGAAATAAATGACACATTTTACTATCAGTCATTACTTTGTTCCTGTGTGTTATTTTTCAATAGATTGAGAAAACAGTATGTCTTTCAGCCAGAAAATGTGAGATGCATTCTGACATTATTTATGATACCCCTCCTTTATTCCTCACCAAAATATCTGAAACTATTTTCTTCTTACCTGAGTTCTTATTTTATCACATAGGCAAATTTTCATTATCACACACTGTTGTCAATTTACCGCCTGAAGATTACACACATTATTTTGAAAAATGTCCTTTTTGTAATCACTATTCTCAATCTGTAACATTCCAATGATACCCATTTAATCATAATCATTTTCCTATGTTAGAATTTCTGGAACACTTTGTTTCTTAACTTGAAAAAGTGTTATATAAATCATCTTGGGCAAAACAACAAACAGAAACAAAAGCATTCCTCTGATCTGTGCCAACATCCCCATGGTATCACTTCTGAGAAAAACTTTCTTGCTTATTTTTAGTTATTTGCCTTCCTAATTATCTGTTTTGTAATTGGAGCATTAGTCCCCATTCTTTTAAAATATAAATTTGATTAAGTTGGCGATTGTACTGACATATATTTGACTTGGTTTTCTTATGAGGTGAAATTTTTTGGTAAGAAAACAATAAAATTCTAGTTTCTGATATCTAGCTGTTCAATTCCCATGTTTTCTATCTCTGCCAAAGAGCAAAATGGTTCAGCTATTGGGAAAAAAATATAAATATTATCCCAAGTAATTTTCCTGTCTTAAATTTGAGAATCATTGAAGATATATTTATATAAGTCTCACAGAATTTCCACTATGTTTGATGGTTCCTTTGACAAGACAATTTTCTACATAGAACACTTTTACCTGGTATAACAGTGACTCTTCAAGCTCTATTATGATTTTCTTTTTATTGATCTAGCAATGGCATTCTTTCCATATGATAATATTATTGGTTTTTTGTAGAATTTTTAAAAAAGTGGATATATTAAGGAAGCAAACAGAATAAACCTCAAAAATGAAAATAAATGGTTTCTTATTCATTTGCTAATATTAGCTAGTTTTTAGATCTCTAGTCTATCAACTAACAGGGAGGCTGAGTCCCTTGAGAACGGGTTCTGCAATGTTCTACAAGAATATGTAATAAACATTCTTTCCAGTGTTTTCTCTAAGTAGACCTGCAACCATTTACCAACATAAATATACAATGGGGGAAATCATGAGGGCTCCTTGGATACTGGTGCGATCTGAAACTGGTGTTGGGTGATGTGAAATGCCATCATGGTCTCTCGGAGTAGAGTTATAAAGTACCCCTGCTAAATGAAATCTTGACTCAAGTCCATCTCACAGTCATTCCAGGGAGTGCACAGACATAACTGTGATATTGGAACTTATTTTTAAAATTTTTGTAAGATTTTATTTATTTATTTATTTTATTTATTTATAGTGTCCATGCATTAGTGGAGGAGCAAAGTGGGAGGGAGAGAGAGAGAATCTCAAGCGGACTCCACCTAGGTGTGGAGCCCAAGCTGGGGCTCAATTTCACAACCCTGAGATCATGACCTGAGTTCAAATCAAGAGTCTGATGCTTAACTGAATGAGCCAGCCAGCCTTCCTGTGATATTGGGATTTATAGTAAGAAATATATATATGGTCTTCATTCCTATTTCTGGCTTCTTAAAAGCTTTGGAATTTCCTAGGGGATGAGAGCCATAAAGGGGTCTTTTTTAATGTTAATGAAGCAACTTTTGGAACACATCTAGGATGGCAGCTCATCAACAAAGGAATGAACTTTCAAACTTTCAGTCCTACCCCCTGACCTCCAGGGAGGAAGAGGAGCTACAGTTTTAGCTCAATCACTACTGGGCATTTAGTCAAGCATACCTATATAATGAAACCTCTATAAAAACCCCAAAGGATTGAAGAGCTTCTGGGATGGTGAATGTGTGGTGATTTGGGAAGACTGGTGCTCAGAAAGGGTATGGAAGCTTTGTGCCCTTTCCCTATATCTCACCTTATGTATTTCTTCAACTGGCTGTTGATTTTTAAGTATTCTTTAATACCCTTTGTAAATCAGTAATCTAGTGAGTAAATAGGTTTCCTAAGTTCTATAAGGTGGTCTAGAAAATTAATTGAACCCAAGAAGGGCATCATGGGAACCACCAATCTGTAAGTGGTTGTTGGTCAGAAGCACAGGGAACAAACAGGCCTTCCAACTGGCATCTGAAGTTGGGTGTGTGTGTGTTGCAGGGGTGAGGGGAGGGAAACAGTCTCATAAGACTCAACCCTGGGTCTGTAGAATCTGATGCTATTCCCAAGTAGACAGTGTCATGAGTTGAATTGTAGGACATTCAGCTACAGAGCTTTGCTTGTTGTTTGGGAGAAACCCCAAGTCCACCAAAGCAGGATCTTGTCATCACAACCACTTCCACTACTCTTAGGTTATTCCTTGTATTTGAGAACAAAACCAGAATAATTATATCAAACAATTGGCTGAACATTTGCACAGTTCCCCTAATTTGTAGTAGAAAGGAATAAGGGACACTCTTGAAAATCCTTCTCATTCCTACCCTTCCATTTCGGCCAAGGCACTACACCAGAAGTCATGCTATGTATACTTGGTGAAATGGCAGAGATTATGAACACCCCCAAATACTTAAAGAAGATACAATTTCCTGTCCTATTATATCTGCCTTTGTTCATTTTTATGTTCTCCCCCTTTTTCGGGGGGTGGGAGGTGGAGTATGATAGATTATTCTATGTTGAGACCGCTTTTAGGCAACCAACTTGAGCAATGGAAACCTGAGTAGGGTAGAAGAGTGCACAGTGACCCCCAAACCTCTGGCTGAATACGAACAGGACCATTAGGCAACCCACCTCAAAATATTCATAAGTCCTAGCTGACCCATGGGTTATACCTGGATACAGGTACCCAAAACGGCTAATTCCATTCATTCCTATACATCCTCAGCTTCTCCCTTAAAACAGCTCCCTTCCACGTCTGTGGCAATCAGTCCCTCCCCTCCTGTCCTGTATGCTGCTCCCTTGCAAAGTATTCAATGAACTTCTATCTCATTTGTTCAGCCTTGGGTGAAATCTTTCATGGCTTGCTCCTCCACCCTCTACCTGATCGGTTCACCCCACATTTGGTGCCCACCCCTCCTCTGATCAGAAGACTGCCACATTCTACATTATCTTAAATATAACCAAGTGGTAGGCTCAATTCCATTTGTTTTGCCAGATGTGGCATCTTTATTGGAACAGATCCACACAGCCCCTGGCAATTATTATGCAGCTATTAATCTAGTTAATGCATTCTTTTCAAACCCCATTAGTAAAAAGGATCAAAATCAATTTGATTTTATGTGGGGTGGACAGTAGTTCTTTATCAATTTCTTATCCTTAGGCCTTGGCAATGCTTCTTCAGGTCATTGTTAACCTTGATCATCTTGACATGAAAATCATCATGCTGATACTATATACTCTGTCGCCCAGATACAGCTGCACAGAATATTGGAACAGCCTATGAAAGGCCAAGCTAAACTGTCACTTTAGGGGTGGAATCATGCAGAACTGAGGCACCCATTGTCCACCAGGTTCTAGTATATGCTTTGAACAAATGGCCAATACACGTTACAATGTTCCTAATATCTGGAATAGCCAAGTCTAGAAACACAGAGGTAAAAGCAGGATTGGCCACTTTCATTTACTGCCAGTAACCCACTTGCCAATTTTATGCTTCATTTCCCTGCATTATTAGGCCTTATCTTACTAGAGATTTTAATTCTTGAATTTGGAGTAAGGCATCACATTACAAGGAACACAGAATAATTCCAAAAACTGAACTAATTAACTATTAGCTAGACATTTTTGACTTCTTACCCTGGTGGGTCATGAGGATCCATCAGGGAAAGAAGTTATTATGCTGATAACTGACAACTGAGAAGGGAAAATTCACACTAATCATCATGAGAGGCTAAGGATACTGAAACACAATGGGGTTAAGGAGGAGTATGCCTAAAATCTATGGAGTTTACTGTGTGAAGACTTGGTTTTCCATCCCATTAATAACTACAAATGGGCAACTACAGAAAATGGGATCTCAGAAAGATAAGACAGTTAAGGGTCTGGTTTTCTCCCACCAGGCAAATAATCCAGACCAACTGAAGCATCGAACAAGAGAAAAAACGAGCTAGAATGGATGATTGAAGAAGAAAATGATGGAGTACCAATTATGGATTTGGGATTGGCTATAGCAGTGGGAACCAAAGCTCACTGATAGAGACTGAGACAAATGGATTTTTATTTTGCCTCTCAGGAAGGTAGTGAAAATATGTGTTTTTTTCCACCAAAAGAGATCCATATTATAGAGTGGGTGTTGGGTATTAGAAGGCATGAAGGTTGATTCCTGTTGCCAGTGCAGACTATATAAGCAATTTTTATGAACCACCACAGATCCTCTTGGAATTGGAACACTTGACAAACTGTGTCATCCTAGATGTCATGGACAATGACCTCCTGTGCATAACCATCAGTACCATGTCTCTTGCCCATGTTACACATACTTATGTTGCAATATTGGGTTTTCTCTTTAATACAGTCATAAGATACCATTGGACTTATATTGTGCTCATTCATTTACAACCAGAATTGCAGGGAAGTTATCTCAGAGAGAAAAATATTCGATCAGTGCAACACTGGAGTCACAAGATAAATTATTTCTCTCTTCCTTCACATGGAAATAATTTCCAGAAATTAACATGACTTCCCAGATAAAGTTTCTGAGATGTTTAGTTATAAGTTACACAGATTAAAAAGTGGTAGCCAGCTCAATATATACCTCCAAAACTCTTTCCCTTCTTTCTCAGTTTTACTACCTCTTTCAATCAGTCAAAACTGCATTCTTGGGTTCCATACCTCTTTACAAAGTATTAACTTATATAAGATTTTCCTCAGACTATATTTTCAAGGGCACCCATTCTAAGACAAACATCCATCAGTGCACCAGTTCTCTTTCTGAGTAAATATCCATCTCATACACATTTTTCAGATTTTGTAGTTCCTTCCTCTGTGCCTCCACTTCCCCCTTTTAATCAATTCAGAGTGCCTTGAACTCTATCTTGTTTGTCATAATTCTGTCTATTCTTGGAAGCCTTAAAATGATTCCTTTTGTGATCTCTTACATTATTCTTTCAAAATACTTTTCAGAACATATTTTAAAAATTTTATAAATTGCCTTGATATCCTATTTTTCTATCTATATTTTGAGTTTATCAAACCTTAGGATTATATCTATATCTCCTTTCTGGTATTCATCACACCTATTAACAGTCTCATAAAAGTATAGTTTGAATGTTTATTTTGATTCTAATTTGTTTTCTTCTATGTATTCCCCCCAACACTTTCTATCCCATTCCAGTATGGTAGCAAGTCCTCTGATCCTCTTGTATCTCACAGGATGGTATTAATTAATGTTTAAAAAGTTTTAAAGCTTTCCTTTCCTGCCCTTTGCCATTTAATTCTCATTTTGTGGGACATTATCTACAAAATAAGAGAGTTTTGTTTTATTTTTTTCCTTAGCACATCTTTTAAAATAGGAAAAAAGGTGCTAGATTTCTATTTTATCTTTATTTTTTTTTGAAAGATTATTGAGATCAGATAGGCTTGTGATATAATTGACTCAGGCTCTATTTTATATTCACCTGCTAAGGAGGTAGCACGGCCTCAGAGGGGATGGCGCAGAATACATCCAGTTAGATTGGACACTAAGCTTCAGGGGTAATAGGATCAGTCTAAAATTTTGTGCATAATAGTCCTACTGAAGCAATACTTTCCAAATTATTGCATAGGCCCCAGGGAGGACAAAGGAGTTCTAATAGTAACACTGCGTCTTCCAGCAAGCATGCAAGATTATAGTTCAACGTGAAGTTTATTAAATAAAAAATTAGAATTTGACATTTATTTTGTCCCCCAGCTTACAGAGTAAGAGTCATGCCCATAAGACTCAAAAGAGGCAATGAATTGATTGGTCATACATCCCAGGTATCATCTTCAACAGTCATTCTCCCTGTGTCTCCTCCCCACGGGCCATTCTTTTTACCAGCTTCAACAAGTTATTTGTTTGCTGTAAGGCTCTGAATAATGTGGAATCTTTTCAGACTGCCTCTTTAAAGCACAGAGTACCTTTTTTTCCCTTAAAATGTGCATTTACTTTTACCCTTTCATTTTCTATTATCTTTTTATCTAGATAGGTGATGTAAGTCGATTACTATAGTCTGAAATCAAACCTTGATTCATAAGACCACTTTCCATCCTTCATATCCCGTTACTAGCACTTTAAAAATCAATTAAATGTCATAATGTGTTTTTCCCATATTTATAATTTCTCTTTATCAGCTATTTAATTCTACAAATCTCTTATTTTCACACAGGTTCTTACAGCACACGAAGCCATATGGCTAATGTAGACACAGGGAGTACTTTCTATCCACCAGCATTTGCAATATTTCTTCCAAAATACACATCAAACTATCTTTAGTTATTTAGTTATTTTAATAAATTATTTGGAATTAGGCAAATTTTTTAAAGGCAGAATATATAATTATCTCTGGAATTTATACAAGTATTTAATGTTCAAAATTTGAAGTTGCAGGAAGCCAAAAAAAAAAAAAGACTTTTCCTGAGATTGAAAATTTGAAGTCTATAAAATTTTAAGTTTGTAGTACGTATATGGGAACAATATAATGCCACAGTCCTGACACTTCTATTTCTCAGCAATTCTAATTCTTTTTAAAATTATAAAGTATTATTTTGAGATCTCTTATGGGTTTGGTTAATCTGAATCTGTTCATGTTGAATATATTTTCAAATTGTTGTGAACTCAGGCTGTAAGAATAAAGGCAAGTGGCTGGAGCTGTACTATTTTTTAGATGTCATCACTGGGAAAAATTAAAACTAGCATCGTATAAACAATTTGTATTAGTTATCTATTTCTGCATAATACATTACCTTAAAACTCAGAGATAAAAGCCATGAGCATTTGTTATATCATAGTTTCTGTGTAACAGGGATCTGGACAAAGCTTAGCAAAGTGTCTCTGGCTCAAATTCTCATGTGCTTGTGCTCAAAGTGACAACCAGGGACATAGCCTCAACTGAGGGCAGGTCTGGAAGAGGATCTAACTCCAGGGCTCAGTCACATGGCTATTCACAGTATTTATTCCTTGTGAGCTGTTAGACTGAGGGCCCCTTTCCTCATTGGCTATAAGACAAGGCTTCCTCTGGGCATATCAATAAGGCAAAATAGGGCAGCTGGCTTTCCTTAGAGAAAGTGTGTGTGTGAGAGAGACAGTGGTAACTAAGACTTACTGTATAGTCTTTGTGTAACTTAATATCAGTAGGGACATCCAAACTTTTGCTATCTTCCATTCATTAGAAGTATTAATAAATCCAACACATACTCAAAGGGAAAGGATTACCCAGAGCTGGATAAATATGATGAGGCAAGATCATTGGAGGCCATCTTAGAGATGCCTACCATACAACTGTTAAAATTGTCTTTTGCTCAACTGTTGTAGATATAATGCAAAACCACAAATAATATTATCTTAAAGCAGGAAAGGTACATAGATTATTTTATGATAATGTTACTGTTTAATATCCAAAAAAAATCTTTTTTTCCTCAAATACAGATTCTTGACATCTTTTGGGAGTTTGGGGGTTGGGGGAATACTAGTGACGGAAATTAAGTGTTGGGAATAGAGAAATTTATAAAAAATTCTGAAATAAAATGTGTGAGTTGTGGAAAGTAAGTCGTAATTCTATTTTACTCAACCATTTTTACTGAGATTAAATTAATACTTATTACTGCCATATTGATTGTGATGTACAGACTATAGTGAAAGAATACTTTTACTTCTATCATTCTTTTCACCTTTGGGACAAATGTTTATCCTCTGCTAATTAATCAGTGAAATATAGTTCCTTGAAGACTATACAGGATTTGGAGAACATTTTTAGTTTTAAAAAATTTGCATCACAAATTTCACACAAGAGGTTTTGCCAAATTTTGTTGAGTGAGTTACTAAAGGAATGCTTGATTATTCGTATGGACTTCCAATATTTCAATATATCACAATACAATTTTTCACATGAAACAACTGTTACAAACTTGTTTTTTTTTCATATGATCAGATGCAGTCATATTCAGGTTTTGAAAAAAATTTTTTTTTCTCATCTTGTTGTAGTCACATAATTATTTATTCTGTGGAAAACTTGGGACTGGAGCCTGATTGTGCATGATAATTTGAACATAAAATTGGCTAAATAAATGTATTTTTTCTTGAACCATGACACAGCTGCCAGCTATTTTAAATGAATGTTTATAAATTTAGAATCTTACAAACATATTTTTAAATTATTATTACACTCATTGTATTATAAGAGCATAACTGGCACGTAGGCAAGAATACTGCAGCCAAATCATCTCTGGACTGAAGTTGTTTGGTGTCTGTCTAATGCTAATGGGCATTTGTTCTGTGCCCAGGATCTCCAAGTTCTGTAATTTTCTGTGCAAATGAGCCATGGTGAATTACACAGCTTCAGTGCTTTGGTAGCCCCTTATTTGTCTGCAGTCATAGAGGCATAAGAAGTACCTTAAAATATGCTTGGAAAAATATGCTAGGATATCTTTACTGAGGGCAAAAAAATATGTGTTCTTGCATTTACTTATCAGTGTTGATAGAATGGAATTTTAACAAACATTTACAATATTGGAGCTTTTAGAGATTTGATTCTAATGTTTTTGCCACAAAGAGTTTATTTTCTTTATTTAAATACTATACAACTTATTTAGGACTAACAAATTTATAAGAGAAGATAATGGGATATTTAATATGCAATAATAAACTATAATATGTTTGTTGACAGGAAACATTTTTCAATAATCTTCATACTGCCTAATCAAGGAGATAATCATTTTTATCACATGCTGCCATCATTTGGTTTGTGGAGAAAGAAGTATTGAGGATCCAGTTGTTGTCCTCAGGTTAACTTAAAGTTATGATGTAAACACTAATTTGTTTTTCACACTCATTGTCCAACCATTCATCATTTCTCGCCACAATCTACCTTCAAGCCCATTTATGTTCAGGATTTCACATGTCACTTGAGTTTCAAAGTGTCATCTTTCAGTGAACTCTTCATATATTTCATGAAAGAAGTGAGAAACATGACCCATTTTTGTAAAATTTCAAAACAACATAAATATAGAACAATTCAAGTACAAACAAATTGTTGCTAATGTTCTTTGAAATAAAAACTTTGCAATAATAACCAAGATCATCGTGCATGTCATATGCACTGTTTTATTCACCATCCCCCAGTACTATTCATGGCCACTAGAAGCCACTGGGTATAGATTTTGAAATTTACATTGTTGGGCATATACACCTCACTCAATGTACTGCACAGGTCATTTGAAGAAGCTAAGGCTACTATTGTGAAGCTAAACAAGTAAGACCAGACTTAACAGTGCTCTGGTAGTCTGTTTTCAACATTCCTTAAGGATGTGATGGCTGCCTATCCTCCTCACTACAAATGACACAAAACTTTCAGATAATCATACAAAATATTCTCTGGTCGCCCGTCAGGCTAAAAGATCAAACATCTCAGTGTTTACTTTTTAATGCATGTTACCTACCAGAATATTTGCATCTCAAGATGATATTAAGTGATATTGAGAAGATATCTCTATAGAGGCTCCTGGATGGTTGAGTTAGTTAAGTGTCTGCCTTCAGCTCAGGTTATGATTCCAGGGTCTTGGAATCAAGACCATCCTCAGGCTCCCTGCTGAGTGGGAAACCTTCTTCTCTTGCTCCCTCCCCCTCTGCTGCTCCCCCTACTTGTTTGCTCTCTCTCTCTCAAATAAATAGATAAAATCTTTTTAAAAATGAAAAAAGAAAAGAAAAGATCTTTACAAAAAAGAACTCTGTCTTCTAATGGTAGACATTCAAAACTATGATACATGGCTTGGGAGAGGTACCACTCAAATTATATTACAAACCACTACTATAATAATGACCACTACTATATTCCTTATTTCTAAAATGCCTATTTTACATGCACATAAGGAGAATGAAGTAATTTAACAAAACAGGTAAGGCTTTGAAGTTGTTTTTATTTTTATATTTAATTTTTAAAATTTTATTATTTTTTTTAGAGAGGGAAAGAGAGGAGGGTGAGGAAGGGCAGAGGGAAAGGGAAAGACAGAATCACAAGCAGGTTCCATGCCCAGCATGGAGGCCGACGCAGGGCTCAATCTCACAAATCTGAGATCATGACCTGCGCTAAAATCAAGAGTCAGATGCTTAACTGGCTGAGCCACCCAAGCACTCCTGAAGTAACTTTTAAAGCATTTCTAAAAACTAATCTGTACTCTGATAATTCAAAATCCAGTTTTTGCATTATAATTCAGCTTCATCCATTATTAGTAAGAACCTAGTTTCTGGGTTTGGATTTTGCCCTGGGGTTTGCTATTCTCAAAGCTTGGGCAGGCTGCCTTTGGTTCCTTCCATTGCTGCCAACTAGACTCCACTTCTGTTTCTTTTCCCCCAGAGAGAAACATAAACTTCCTTGCTAAGACTCCTGTTCTATCTTAGCTTTCCCAAGAGTAAGAGTCTACTCCTGGTTTATACTTTTGTTTTTCTAAATGATTTTATTTATTTATTTGAGAGCGAGTGAGAGAGAGAAAATAGACTCCCTGATGAGCAGACAGCCCCATGCAGAACTTGATCCCATGATTCGAGATCATGACCTGAGCCAAAGGTAGATGCTTAACCCACTGAGCCATCCAGGCATCCCTGGCTTACACTTTTGAATGATATTTCAGTGATATCCATTTGTCTACCAGCTATCCCTTAAGATTCCTCTTGAAATGTTATAGTTGGGGAGACGTGTGCTAAAGGGTTACTATATTTTACTGCTGGGGAAGTTCATCCTAGTCTTCTCCCCAAAGTATCATTAGAAAGAGACGGCAGTTACCCATGCAAAAGCTGTGGACACCCAAGTCAGTCCTCTCTGGATCACACAAGGATGCTCATGAACTATATATTATCTTACAAACTTTCTCCTTAACACATATGGTCATCAACAAGTACTTTCTGGCTTTGGATCTGCATGTTAGAATCTATTTGAGGCCATGTGCTATGCATGTCTTTTTTTTTTTTTTTGAAACACAATCCACCTAGAGCCTTAGCATCTGATATTTTACTAGATCATGCCAAAATTCTGCATAGTAAGATACATATATATTTATTTTTGGATATTTTACCTTTTTCAATATTAATAATTTTTAAATTTTCAGTTAGCAGAAAAGTATGTCATAAATAACTGATGTCCCCCCAAAAAGATGGGAAGTGGTAGAGCAGCAAAAAGGCAGGCTTTTTGAAGTCAGACAGAATTTGTAAAATGCAGCTCACTTTGGGCCAGTTATTTAAATCACCTCAGTTTTATAAATAAGCATAATTATTCCTTACTTATAAAGTTATTAAAGAAGCTGATGCATGTAAAAAATAAGTAGATTCGAGTCGTCTTTTTAGAGATCAACATGTTTATCCATTTTTACTTTCACTTTCCCTAGATTATTTCCACGGTAATTTCATTGGTTAGGCTGATTGACCATGCGTAGGTAGGGTGCACTGTTTTAATCATTAGTAAACACATTTCAGAAGACAGCATTCAGAAGGGATGGTCAGCTAGCCAGATACTTTACACTTTAGCTCTTATTTTCCTGGAGAAGATTTCGCTTCCTCCCCCTCCCTCTCTCTCCCACTGGGTTAAATAGAAAACCCCCAAAATTGTTTTCATTTTTGGTTTCCCCTTTCACGTCTTATTCTACCCCACATCAAACATTGACATTTGGGATGCTGAAACCATTACCTGTCACTCTTTTACTTCTTCCCACACATTCCGAAACAGTCCAGATCCATTTACTTGTAAGTAACAGATGCTTCCTATATCCTCCCCCTGAGTCTCTCCCCTCCTGCCTTTTATATGATCTCTTCTTCTCTGAGGAAGAAAGCAGAACTTCCACACAGACCATGGAAAATCTCTGCACATCTGTTCCTGCCTGTTTTCTTACTTGGTAAATAATCTTTTAGAAGATCTATACTATAGCTTGCAAAAATTCTGGTAGATAGGCCTCATTTTAGTTATTTACAGCTTCACATACATAAGAAAAAGGAATTTAAAAATATAGATGTAAATTTCCAGAAGACCTATTTCTCAAACATGAGAAGTATCTCCTATTGACCTAAAAATATCTGTCCCTGCTTAGGCGACACTGCACTAAATCTTACATGTAAGAAACTTATTCTCATAATTTTACTTCAGAAACATGTTTCCCGCAATTAAAATATCCCAGATCACTTGTGTTTAATTCTTCAGAGAGTTTGGGTTAACATTCTTTTATTATAAGCAAAACACAAACACAAAAACTTAGCTTAGGTTTAATGGAAGACCAACCCAGTTCCATTTCTTTTCACATCTGATTTCTGGTACTTTGTCTTTATAAAAATTTAAGGAATAACAAATATTCATCATTATTACTGATTTGTATTGATTTACATATACACAGATGTAACATTTTAAAGCACTTCTTGAATTAACTATCTTAATTTAAAATAGAAAGGCAAGACAGAATGTCTGATAGTCCTGAACACTTATTTGGAAAGTGCCGTCAGTGTCATTATATATGCTCTATATACTTCTTTAGTATTTTCTAAGCATGAAGTACATTTAATGTTTCCTATTCTGTAAAGTCAACTAGAAAACACTTAAAAAGGATAATCTGCTGTGCAGTGAAATGAATGATACGGGAGACATATACAAAGTTTGACATGGAGATCTTACATCTCACTTTAGCAGTTAACAGTATTTGTGAATTTACTGCAGGCAAAATTCATCCTAACTCATGTGTCCCTTTGTTGGTAATTAAGTTTTTGTGTTACATGACAACTATATATGTCAAACTTGTAAATCTGATGTACCAGCATGGAAATGTCTTTGCATTTACTGAATCTGGGGGAATAAGGTTGTGATTCATAAAGTACCGCTTCATCAAGAGGACATTTGTTTTCCATCAAAGGCAAGACTACAGGTAGTAGTACCTGTTAGGAAAGAATTCAGATATTCTACAGGAAACAGTTGGCTTTTTAATATTTTTTCTGACCTCTTTTAAATTATTAAATAAGACACTTTTGACCTACACAGAATTATAATTAAGGGTTCAGACATAAGCTTTGACATGCTTTTTGGAGATAGGATTTTTAGTACACTTTCTATAATTCATGATTTTTTTTTTTTTCTTGAGAGACAGAGAGTGAGTGCAAGCATTGGCAGGTGGGCAGGGTGGAGAGGCAGAGGGACAGGGAGAGAATCTCAGGCAGACTCCCCACTGAGCATGGAGACCAATGTGGGGCTCAATCTCACAACCTTGAGAACATGACCTGAGCCAAAACCTGAGTCAGACACTCAACCGACTGAGCCACCCAGGCATCTCAATACATGATAGTTTTTAAGAGGGTCAT
The DNA here is from genome assembly GCF_902655055.1 of Lutra lutra. Lineage (NCBI taxonomy): Eukaryota > Metazoa > Chordata > Mammalia > Carnivora > Mustelidae > Lutra > Lutra lutra. The sequence continues at coordinate 173,826,332 of NC_062280.1, forward strand.
ATTCTAGTAGAATATGCTGATAAATATAATACACATTTATTGAGCAAATTTAATTAAAATGAAAATACAAATAATTATTTCTTTGTAGCCTAAAATAAAACCAGTATATATAGTATCTCCATTATATTATCAGCAAATTTCTAGTTTCCTACTAGCAGTAAGTCATTGTGGTCACAGTAAGTCAAGAAAATAAATGTCTTAGTCCGCATTAGTTGTTCAAGAAAACATTCTGGAAGGATGGATGGATGAATGAGTCATTGCATGAATGGATCACTGGATGGATGGACTAGTCAACAGAAAGATGAGAGGGTGGCACCTGGGTGGCTCAGTCAGTTAAGTGTCTGAGTCTTGATCTGAGCTCAGGTATTGAACTCAGGGTCATGAGTTCAAGCCCCATGTTGGACTCCATGCTGGCCATGGAGCCTACTCAGAAAAGAAAAGAAAAGAAAAAAGAAAAGAAGAGAAAAGAAAAATGAGTGGCACAATAACTTATTGGGTTTTAGTAAAAACCTAATGAAAGAAATACTCAAAGTTTGCTTTTTTTAAGTCTAGGAATCCAAAGACAATTTTTCCTAAAAATGTGTGAATTTCTACCGTTAGTGTAAAGTTAGTCAAGAATATTTGCTATCCCACAAAATTTTCACTTGTATAGTTAATGGCTCTATCACAAACAAAAACACTTGGGCAAGAAACAGATTCTGATGACAAATCTCAATCTATCTAGCCTTTCTGTTTGCTCATCCTAAAAACTGGTCTGACTAAATTTGAATTCTCTCAAAATTAGTTTTGAGACAAGGATTCCCATATAAGGGGTTTCTTTGGAATGTGAGCCCAGAAAATGTCAGGAAAAAGGATAAGGAAAAGGGAACATTTAATGTTGCCTAAAGGGCAGTGTTCCACCAAGTTCTCTCTCTGGACAACTGGAGTTTAATCTTTCTGTGAATATTGCTACCAGTATCAAGAACACAGTTTTCAGAAATAGACCACCAAAGAGCGGAGCAGCTTGCAATACAAATCAACCCACCAACCCTGTCATATGTCTATTGAGAGCTCTTTCTAGGAGGGAACACTCCCTCCCTAGCAAGTTAGGTTTTCCAACTTGGGGACTAGACACAGTGGCCAGAGAAAACCTTCATAAAGTTGGGAGTTCTCTGAGTTACAATATGTACCGGAATGCACAGAAATACATTTACATTTTTGGGGATCCTAGCAAGGCATCTGAAAGTAAAATAGTGACCAGGAACAGATATGGTTTCTGCCCTCACTGGACTTACAGTCTAGTGGGCAAGATGAACAAAACCAGAATTTCCTAAGTACTATTTTATAACTGTGCTAAGTGCTAGGAAGAAGTACATGGCATTATGAGAACATATGTGTTTTTAATAATTGAAAATTTGTGCTACTGTTGATTAACCATCACATAAATAAAATGTTACACAAAACAGTACGATGTTGTGAAGTATCAAGACCATCCATTGATTTCTCAAGTTTTTTCCTCCATAGCAAATAATTGTATTATCTTGTTTCTTGATTCTGTTAGGAGGTAATGCTTTCCTTATTCTAAACAAGACATATTTATCTACATATTTATGGCTGGTTGTGAAGCCTTAACATGGAGGTGATACAAGAAGCCCTGTCAGAAAGTAAAAGGCTAGACATAGTTTTCATTTGCCAGAATTTGAATTAATTCCCTAAGCCATATACCCATCCATTAGGAAAAAGTGGAAGACTTATTGACTGAAGATGTTTCCGACAAACTACTGACCAACCATTTGGTTATTTCCAAGCTATAATAAGCCAGGTACAACTCCTAGTGTTAGAAATGATTCTAGCCTTAAAAATACAAGAAAATAAAAACAAAACAAAACAAAAAAACACCAGAGAAAGAGAGAGACAAATCAGGGATTGCATTCTTTGGTATAGATATATACCACAAAATTAGGCCAGGCAAACCACTAAACAACAAAAAGCAACAACAACAACCTCTCTGATGGGGAATCTGTGTTCAGAGTTGCTAGAATATAACATTGAAAATGTCCATTTTTCAACTAGCAATTACAAAATATGCAAAGAAATAAGAAGGCATAACTCATGAAAAAGCAGTCAATAGACACTTCCTCTGCATGGACTATAAGGTTGATCTTAGCAGAAAAAGCCTTCAATGTAGCTATTGTATATGTGTTCAAAAATCTAAAGAAAACCATATTTAAGAATTAGCCAGAAAGTAGATCAATAAAAATTAATCAAGTAAAGAAAAAAGGGCACAAGAATTTTTTTTTAAAGAGTGTTAGATGAAAAAGGGGGACATTTTATAATTACCCTGTATATGTCAACAAATCAGGAAGATAAAACAAGTATTAACCTATCACATCTAACAACAGATCCAGAAAATAAATGAAGCAAAAACAAAATTTAAGCAAGAAACAGACAACATTCATAGTTGGCAATTTGCATACATCTTACTCAGTTTATACAGCTGAAAAGATTACTAGTTAGCAAGGATATGGTAGACTCAAACTCCATCAATCTGACCTAAGTGAAGTCATAGCAACCCTCTACCTAACAGTAAAACAATACATAGGATTTTCAGCTGGGCATCTACATTCTCCAAGATAGACCTGTGTATTCAAACACTCTGTAATATGTTTAAAAGAACTGAAATCATTTAAGATGTTTTGAAAATGAGAAGAATTTAGAAATTAAGAACAAATAAATATGGGAAATCCATTAATGTGGGGAATAAACAAACACATGTTGACCAAATAAGAAATCACAAGAGAAGTCAGAAAATATTTTGAACTAAAAGAAAAAGAGGCATATCCAAATTTCTGGAATGTAATATAAACTATAAAATATAACAGAATATAAACCATATTCACAAACTTTTAGCTAGTCTGACCAAAAAACAAAAGAGAAGACACAAATTACAAAAAGGAAGCCTGAAAGAGGCTCCACTATTCACAGTATCACTCTTGACAGTACAGAAAGTAAAAGGATTATGGTGAATTCCCTTGAACAGCTTTATGGCAACAAACTATACGAATTATATTAAGTGGAAAAAAAACAAATTATATAAAATGGGAAAATGCTTATAAGACAAAATTTACCAAAGCTTCAAGAATAAATGTAAAATATTAATAGACCTATTACCAATAAGGAAATATAATTAATAAATAAGAAACTTCTTACAAGGGAAAGAAAGCCCAGACTCAAATGGCCATACTAATTAATACCACCAACCATTTAAAGCAAACAAAACAATTTTTCACAAACTACTAGAACAGAGATGAGCAAACACTTTTGAACTCCCTCTGTGAAACCAGCATTACCCTAGTAACATATATATATTATATATATTATATATATATATAAACATATACACATAAACATATATAAACACATACATACATATATATAATCTCTACCAAACATTAACAATATAAATACAACAAAATATTTTTTAAAAGTCAACATCCACGACCAATTGGGATTTACTCCAGCAATAAAATGGTTATGTAACATTTGAAAATCAGCCAGTATCAGGTCCTGTACTAGAGCTAGCTGAGTGCAGAGCATGTTGATTTTAAAGAAGTACCCAACCTTGCATGACCCTGGAGCAATCTCAAAGTTTGAGCCCAAGTGCTTCATCTAATTCACCCCGCCCAGGCTCTAATCATTATTTTATACTTTATTAATAGAATAAAAGACAAAGCCAAATAATAATCCCGAAAGATGTGAGAGACAGACCAGAGAAAATCCAACACCACGTGAAAAAAAAAATTGTCAGCAGTCTAAGAATAGAAGGAAACTTCCTCAACAATCCAACCTGAAAAAGGGCATCTATAAAAAGCCACAGCTAAAACCATACAGAAACATTCTGCCAGAATTGTAATTCAGTTTAGCAAGGCTACAGATCACAAGATCAATATATAAAAAGCAATCATAATTTTTAATACTGTCAAAAATCAGAAATTAAAATTCAAAATACCATTTACAAGAGCATTGCAAATGTTAAATGTCTGAGGTAAATCTGAAAGATAACCAAGAACCTGTACACTAAAGCTATGAAACATTCTTGAGAGAGAATTTAAAAGATTAATATGGTTAAGATATCAATTTTCCTCAAAATTACCTAAGATTCAATGCATTAGAAACAAAAGCATAGTGTTTTTTTCGTTGCTGTTGTTAATAGACTGATTAAAAAATTCATATGGAAATGCAAAAAACTACAGTAGACAACATAATTTATAAAAGCACAAAGTCAGATGACCAGCAGTATTTGATTTCCATTTTAATCTCCTAGCTTGGAATATCAACTATATTTCTTTATTTAATTTTTTTAGTGATTGCCCTAGAATATTCAACATATATTTATAACTAAACAATGTCCACTTTCAAATAATACTACGCTGTATCATGAGTAATGCAGATACCTTATAATAGAGTATTCTCAATTCTTCCTTTCCATTCTTTAGAAGATTGCCATCATTAATTTCATTATGGGCCACAATCACCTAATGTATTTGTACCATTACTTGAAAAGTCATCTATTACATTAAAAATAGGAAAAATAAAAAAATTTATTTGCCCTCATTTACTCCTTCTGTGACACTCTTCCTTTTCTTATATGGGTCTGTGTTTCTGACCTATGTACTTTTCCTTCTCCCTAAAAATCTTTTAACATTTACTGCAGAATAGGTCTGGTAGTGATGAATTCCTTTAGATTTTGGTTGTCTGCTTTATTTCCCCTTCACGTTTTTTAAAAATTTAAGTTCAGCTAGCCAACACATCTTATATATATACATGTATATAAATATATATATATATATACAACACATCTTATTATATATTAGTCTCAGTGTAGTGTTCAACAATTTATCAGCTGGATATAACACCCGGTGCTCATCACATCACATGCCCTCTTTAATGTCCATCACCCAGTTACCCCATTCTGCCACCCGCCTCCCCTCCAGCAACCCTGTTTGTTTCCTATAGATAAGAGTCTCTCATGGTTTTCCTCCCTCTTTGATGACTTCCCACCCCTTCACTTTTACAGAATAACTTTGATATAAAAAGAATTTTAAGTTGGTGGGTTTTTTGATTTTGGGGTTTTCTTGTTTTTAATTCCATGTTTAAATATTTTACTTCACTCTCTCCTTGCTTATATGGTTTCTGATAAAAAGTTTATTGCAATTCTTATCCATTTCCTCTATTAAGGAAAAGTATTTTTTTTAATCTGGTTTCTTTCAAGATTTTCTTTGTAGTCACTGTTTTCTGTAGTTTGAATATAATATATTGCCTATCTATACATTTTTTGGATATTTATCCTGTTTAGTGTTCCCTGAGCTTCTTGGATCTAAGGTTTGAATCTGCCATTTATTTTGGAATATTCTCTGACATTATTATTCAAATATTTCTTCTGCATATTTTTAACGTTCTTCTTCTTCTGATATGCCAATTATGTGTGCTACACCTTAGAAATTATCCCACAGTTCTTGAGTAGACTTTTCCGCTTTACAGTCTTTTTTTCTCTTTGCATTTCAGATGGGGTGGTTCTTTGGACATATTTTAAAGTTCACTGATTCCTTCCATGGCCATTTCAAGTCTACTGAGGAGTCCGTCAAAGGCCTTTTTTTATTTGTGTGAAAGCGTTTTTGGCTTCTTGTGTTTCATTTTAGCTCATTTTTTGGAGTTTCCATCTCTGCTTACAGTACCCATCTGCCTTGCTTGCTGTCTACTTTTTTTTAATTACTATTCTAGCATATTAAGTCATAGTACTTTTAATGTCCCTGTCTGGCAATCCCAAGATCGGCAGCATAGCTGCGTCTGGTTTGATGCTTGTTTTGTCTACTAGAACCGTATTTTTTCTTGCCTGTTAAACATGCCTTATAAATTATTGTTGAAACTGGACATATGAATTGACAAAGAGCAAAATAAATACAATTTCAGTGTGAGATTCATGTTAATCTGGCAAGGAGTTGGGCTATGTTTAATATTTGCCGTAGTGAGAACTGCGAAAGCTTCAGATTTCTGTAGTGTCCTTCTTTTTGTCTCCCCCATGGTCTTTCGGTTTTTCTAAAAACACCTCCCTAAATATACCCTGTACCTTGCAGCTCTTTTAGCTATAATTCAATGTTATTATGCTGGAGCCCTGTTGTTGTGATGGTAAATAGTAAGTAATGGGTAGCAATCTGTAATCTTACTATTACATCTCAGTGTTTTAGTAGAACTGGGTTCCTGGCTTGACCTTCACAAGTGTTTCCAAGCCTTGCACTTTCCTTCCCCTTATTTGAAACAGTTTGGCTAAGTTGGCCTACAGCTGTAAAATTGTTCTCCCTCCAGGTAGGATAAGGCTCTGATAAAATGTTACCTCCTCCCACTCCCACAGAGTAGGCCTTTGTTTTGTGGAATTATCTATATGCATTTCAAAATGGTTACATTTCTCCTGCCCAGCCAGGAATAGGGATTTTTCTTGTTTCTTCACTATTAAAATTTAGTGGGTTCCTAAGGGTAAAATCTACAAAATTATGAAGGCCCATCTACTACTGTAGCTTTCACCAGTGTGCCCAGTTCATGCTAATCCACCCTCAACCTCCAGCAAGTCACCAAAGTGACTATATAAGCTGTCCTACCAGTTTATGGTTTCTGTACCTTCTACTCTAGGTAAGCCTATCTCTGATGCGATTCTCCATACTTGCACTCTCTCTAGAATTTGGAGTGTTCATGTGCCATGGGAATCACAAATTTCCAATGAGTCTAAGAAAGTCACCAAATTTCAATTTAACCTCTTTTCTTGGTGTAAGCACAGGAGTGCTAATATCCAAGTTCTTTTCATACTGTAGCTAAAACCTGAAATCACAGATGGATTTTTCTTCCTCAAAATTAAATCAGTGTTTTATTTTTCAACTTCTTAAAAAATTTTAATACGGAATGCTTCACAAATTTATATGTCATCCTTACGCAAGAAGCCATGTTTATCTTCTCTGTGTTGTTCCAATTGTAGTATATGGGCTGCTGTGGTAAGCACGTGCTCTTTGTTTTATACAATTATGCTGTTTGGGTGAGTGGAGTTTAACAATTCACTTATAGTTGGCTTTGGTTGATGAACAGATGAGAGGTCAGAAGAGAAGAGTTCTCTGTGTTGCCGAAAGTAGAGAAAAGAAGAAGGAAGGCTCATCAGATGAACGATTGGCGGAGACCGACTCGGCTGCTGCTGAACTTACTTCTCTAAGGAGAAACACTGAGGATGCAATTGGAGATGCTCAGATTCGAAGTCAGTAATGTGCAAAAAAAAGAGAAAATGAGAGGGTGATCTTCCTAATCCTTTTTTTTTTAAGATTGAATTTATTTATTTGACAGACAGAGATCACAAGTAGGCAGAGAGGCAGGGAAGCAGGCTCCCTGCTGAGCAGACAGGCTGATGTACAGGCTCAATCCCAGCACCCTGGGATCATGACCTGAGCCAAAGCCAGAGGCTTTAACCGACTGAGCCACCCAGGCGCCCCTTTCTACTTCTTTTAGTCCTGTAGAGTCTTTCATCAATGATTATACCTTCTGCATTGATTCCATTTCACCATAAGCATCAGAATTTCTGATGGAAGCGAAGAGCATTTATGTAGCATCTGTATTGGAATTCATCAATAATACAGTCAGTAAAGGGGAGGAGAAAATGGCTACAGCAAAGTGGTGATTATTGCTAGATCTGGAGGGTTTTAACACACATATAACAGTGACTGGAGATTAACATAACTAGATGTCTCAGCACGGGGCTGATTTCCTGTAACAGTAAATGAGACGAGAGACAATAAAATTTGTGCTGTAACTACTATTCTAAAATACTCACAGGCTGGCATGACTTGGAAAAATTTAAATTACGTATTTAAAATCTTTTTCAAGTGAACTTCTAAAGAGAATCCAGTTTTACTTTGATATGTAAACGTTAGAACATGAGTTAAAAGAACATGAAGGACATTAAATTATTCTTAAATGAAGCATCTGCATATGATACTGTTCTTAATTTTTGTCTGAATTTTCCAATATATACTCATAAATTCAAACTAAATGAAATTTTACTAATAGAAAATAGCTACACTTCTTTTTTTAAATAATCAAAAATGACTTCTCGTGACATGTTGATTTTATATTTGAGAGTTAAATGACCTTTTTATCCTACAGTTTCTAATTTTAAGAAAGGAAGCAAATTAAGAATGAATATAGATACATAATTGTGTTTGTCATTCTTATAGGACAATTAGGAAAATGCCAGGAATTTTTTTTTCCTGCTTGGTATTAATCATAAAACTTTAATTAAATAATATCCTGAGAATTCTAGTAACAGATGACTTTGTCCTTTAGAAGCCGCCAGATGGGCGAATACTGGTATAAATTAAATTACAAAGTTAAGTAAAAGATATGAAGACACATTATTATCATAAAAATGAAGTGTCAAAACACATCTTAAACATTATATTTCATCTATTTTCTCATTCTTTCCATTCTATCTCATATATTTGCCCTTTGCCTTCATGAAATGTTTTATGAAATATGTAAGAATGTCTCAAATGTTGTGCTATTAGATGATTAAGGGTAAAATCCAATTAATTTTGTTTCTTAAGTAATTAAATTTTTCACGGCTTAACTCTGAATTTTTATTGCAGAATTAAATACCAAATTTATTAAATTTTCTATTGCCAGTTTGAAGAAAATCAAGAGAAAAAATTATTGCCTTATATATATTGTATAGTCATTCTCAGAAAGAATTTTGCCTCTATTGAGTAAGAGCAATGACAGAGCTTAATATCCTGTTTCTTTACACAAGATTTACTGTTCACTAAACAGAGTAATTACCACAGCAATTGTTAAAACACAAATATACCCAACACACATTAATGAAGCACACAAAAAGGCAAAGGTATTGCTATTTATCTTTATTAAGCTTTTCAATTTAAAAATATTCAATTCCCATAATTTAGAGAAAATACGCAATTAGTGAACTTATGTTTACGTTTGACAATCTAATTAACAGTGAAAGCATGGAGGGGGATAAAAGTCACTGAACTTTATGTTAGATACCTGCTTATACTTCAAATAAAATTAAATCACTTATTGAGGCTTGGAAGGAGCTGCACTGAGTTTTAGATTTGAACTTCATTCCCAATTATACAACCATTGTTAGGTCTTTGCACTCACTCCTTTTACTGCAAAATGACTAATAATGTAAAATTAGTCACTGATGGGAACTAACAATATGATAAGTGCCTCTTTAAATTAGCTCTTAGAAAGAAACATTAATGGATTTCAATGCTTCATTGGATTTTTTTTTTTTTCAATTCTTTACATGGGTTGAGAGGTTTTGAAGACTTAAAATGTATTCATTCTGAGGGGTAAAAACTGCATAACTGGATTCTTATAGTTGCAAAAGTTAAATGAATATAATTTTTATGTCCCTTCTGTAAAACAATGACTACCATATGTTAATTCATAAAAATTCTTTCGTTTGTAGTTTTTCTCATTGTGTTTCAATCCAGAAATATCAAACTATTGCATAAGTACTCATAATCTCTTAAAAGGCCCAATTTAAAATATCCTTAAGGGATTAAAAGTAGACAATAATAATAATTCATGAACTATAGAGAGTTGCAATATACCATCTTTCTAAATTTGTACAATGAAAGGTAAACAAACCCTTAGAATTCCAGCTCTTAATATAAGGCACTCTGTAGTCCATGTGCCAATGTAAGTAGGTAGATTTGTAGCTAATACAATGGCATTTGACTTTGAATTGCAATTTTGTACATCCTGTGTGGTTTTGAAAAATACACAGCATAGAAATAATAAATTTAACTCCTTTACTTAACTTGAGGAAAACCAGAGATGCATTTGTCCAGCTATCATACCTGCTCAGATATTATTACTTGTTCTTCATTTCACACTAATGTTGAATAGTATTTACCTCATGGGAGAAAGTAAAAAATATGTTCCTTACTTTGTATCTTTCTTGAAAGGTGCCATCTATGAATTCATTCATGAATTCAAATTACTATCCCTGGGATATGTTTCTCTGCAAAACAGACTACATATGGATCTCTACAGGAATATACTCCCCCACAAGATAATTCTCATTTGCTAAAAATTTCCTTTTCCTAATGGGGTATACTGAAGAAGAAAAGAGAGTAAGGTAATTTTGTTTTGTTTTGCTTTAAATTGAGCATGTATCTCACCAGATAATCTTGAAAAAGCCTTACTATTTCCAATTTACAAGTAACACAACTGAAAGAGAAGCTAAGACATACCTTAAACATCTCAGAGATTAAAATTAATTAAAATACAATTCTATTAGATCAGAAATCTCTCCTAACCATGCTGTTTTTATTTTATTTTAGCACAGGTAGATAGACTCCATAAACTCTAAATGCCTACACAATTTGAATTTATAAGTCAAAACCAGCATTATTTTTATGACCTAGAAATGAATTTATGAACTGCTAATTGACATTTCTATATAGTACAAATGTTGTGTCTTAAGTGGATATATTTTATGTCCCTTTGTAAAAATTTGAGATTAGAATTAGAACACCAATCCAGCTTGAAACTAAAATGCTTTCCTACTATTTTTCTTACTATTGAAATGTCTTTTATAAAAATTACTATAAAGCTGGATTTTCTTTAGTCCAGAATAATTCATTAGTCTGAAAAGTTTTACATAATTGTAATGCAATTATAGAGATCTGAGGGTATATGAATGTTTCATTAATCCTAGGATCTTGGCTTGAGATCCTAACTCAAACTGAAAAGATAAATGAAAACTAAATGAAAAGCTAATCCAATAGGAGAAAAGAAACTTCTCCTCATCTTAATCTATGAATTAATATCCAGAAATTATTTCCCCAGTAAATTTATATCCTTCTACATTTTGTAGTAGTTTGCACTGTTTTTTCAAAATATTTATCCCCCCCCCAAAAAAAAACACACACATCAAAACTTTCAAAAGGAAAACTGTCTTTTCCACACACTGATTTCAGGCTTGTCCTGTGGCTTGCTTTGTCCAATGGGAGGTAAATTTGAAAAGCTATCATATAGTTTCCCGTTGCTATTTTCCCTTTGACTTCAAAATGCCAAGGGTCCTAGATAATAGTTGCTTCTTTACCATTTAAGTTCTGGCGTGAAGAGAACATGGAGCTTATGCTGAGTAAAAAGCACACTTAGCAACAGGAATTAAACTTTTGTTGTTATAAAACCACTAAAATGTAGTATTCTTTTTTAAAATAGTTGTATAACTTAGCTTCAGCACGGTGATAAAATACCGAATTTATCTGTATCGGACAGCACTTATTTGCATTCTTTTGCATAGTTTATTGACAGGAAGTAAAAACTGAATGTCCTCAATTGAAAAGCAAGATGTATATATTTTCTTAACATCATATACACATAAACAATTAAAAGCTAAAATACACTTACATATTTGATGACAAATCTGGTTATAGTTAGCCTCCTCTTACTTTACTTTGGTGGAATACCTTATGATAAGAAAGAATTGATCACAAACTACATTATTCCCAATACGCCACTGAATTTCAGAGAATTAGTAGCTCTCCTTGATTTATGGTTCCAGTCTAATTTCACAGAGCTCTATCAGCAAACTAATTTTGACACTCTTGAACTACAACTATAGCAATTCATTTACAACATTCCCCAAACAAATTTCAACTTCACTAACAGATTGTGCTTGGCTGAAGCTGTTGGTGATTTAAAATAGCTGGAATCCTAATGTAAGTTTATAATGAAATGTCTGACAAGACTCTAACATGGGAGTCTCCTAATGATTTTGTAATGTTTTGACAATCTTGAAAATATGTTTTAAAAAAAGCTAGCAAATGTAAGTTTTCCCTAAGCAAAATATCCCATCTGTTCAAAAAAAATCTTTCAAAATACCAAAAGCACTAACCACAGTGCAGGAAGAAGGGTTGTGTGATTTCATTTCTTTAAATAAATGATCCTTTGATGAGATAAATAATAGGAATTGTAGGAACCTTTAAAAACTTGAGTTTTAATGCAACTGCCTGGTAACCTTTAAAGGTAAGTGACTGAGGGAATTGTTAAAGATCCCTCAACTGTGGCAAAATGTGTCCTGAATTCTCCGATTAGAGGAGCTGAAAGGGGTATTTAAAACCTTATTAGTTTGAAGCACAAAGGAAAAAGTGAGTTTTATACTAAATAGGGTACTGAATGGGCTCCCTTTACACAGTTATCACGAACATTCATCATTTCTCGCTCCAGTTGAAGGAATTTTGACAATTCCCCTTACAAGTCACCTTTAAAGGTTTTCTACCAAGCTGATGAGGCCCCGATATTGATTTGCATTGTCCACAGGTTAGCTCAGATGATTGCAAATCACTTTGGGTTCCGTGGTCTATTCTGAGCTACCCATCTGTATTACCTAGAGAGGGTGAAAATTAACACCTTCTTTTCGTACACAGAGATTTTTCCAGTTATCTCACATACACTCAATTCCATATAATAAATATATAGTCCTTAGCTTCTCTGTTTCAAATGTAACAAAACAGGCCCTGGGAACTTAAATAAACCATATAGTCAACTGTGTGAGATTTTTTTAATGCCAATTTATTAAAATGCCTCTCATCCTCCCACTTTCCTCCTTTCTACAGAAATAACTGAAGATTTTTTTCCTTATAATCTTGCTCTTAAAAAGCTAGCAAATAAAATGGTTCCTACTGTCATAAATTATTAAAAGGAATATATAAAATTGTTAATTTAAATTTATCTATTTTTAGCAATTAAGAAAAAAGTTGTGTGCACTTCATTTAAATTAGACATACTTACTAAAATTCCAAATAAATACTTCTCTTATTTCTTCATTTCAGCCAACACATTTCAGACAGCTATGATTTTTTTCCTTATGCTACATGTTCAGGGAAAATCACCTATGGATGTTATAGTCTATCTGGCCATGTTAGCAATTCTACCTTAAGAAACTTAAATAGAAACAAATACCAAATTTTCATTGGCGAGTTTGTAGGTTGTTAGTTTTTTGTGGGTTTTTTTTTTAGTTTGTAGGTCTTCATTGTTGATTCAGAGAGCAGCACTTTAAGTTCAAAGCTAGATTTAACAAACTGAATGCATCTTAAGCTATAGTACCCCTCATTTATCAAGGCCCCTACTAAATTAAGTCATTTTCATACCTAATCTTATAATTATGTGTTATTTTATTCTTAAAGAGATTCCCCAAATTATAATAAAATTTAGGTTCCAAAGTGTGGATAATCCATTACTTATCAACTATATTAGTACAAATTTAAAAGCTCCCAATAACCTTAAAATTTTCACATATGTGCCCTCATTAACTCTTAAAATTGTCATCAGTATTAAGACAGATTAAAGAGATTATTTCTAAAGGTTAGCAAAAAAAGGGGTGACCTTAAAATTTACGATCCAAACCAGGTTACTTTTCAGAGATAATATAAACCATATATATCCAAACTGAATATATAATTTCTTGCAATAAAACAGAATGTGGATTTTCTGAAACAGTGGATCTCTCAGTTTCCTGCTTCTTTGCACACGAGTATAGACAAATGCATAAAAATTCACCATTTAGTGGTATAAACTAAGAGAAGAAAAGATTCAGGAGGACCTGCCCAATGTTTTCTAATTGTTGAGGCTATGTGAATTAAAGGTGCACTTGTCCTGTGTCTCTCATGGTTATGGAACTAGAATAAATAAGTCAAGAACTGAATTTGAATTCAATATAAGGAAGAACTGTTCCTCCCTTTTCAGAACTGATACTATCCATCAACAGAAAAGTCTTCCTTGTGAAACTGTATGTGCTTTGTCACAGGTGATTTCTTTTTTTTTTTTAAGATTTACTTATTTATTTGACAGAGATCACAAGTAGGCAGAGGGGCAGGCGGGGGTGGGGGAAGCAGGCTCCCTGCTGAGCAGAGAGCCCGATACCGGGCTGGATCCCAGGACCCTGAGATCATGACCTGAGCCAAAGACAGAGGCTTTAACCCACTGAGCCACCCAGGCGCCCTCACAGGTGATATTTTAGTAGAAATAAGATGTCCCATTAGAAGATTAAAAATGTGAAAAAATTGTGTCCCCTGGGAAAAGCCATGTAAGTTCTATGATTTGAAGCAGATCACATAGTGTCTAACAGGTTTGGATCCACGGTCAGATATACTAGATTTGGATTTTAGTTTTTCTCTATCAAGTCCAGAATTTCTAAAAGGAAATATAAGTTAATGCCTAGAGAATACTTAGATCTTATTTGTATTATTGCTAAGATATTATTTGGAGCTAATTAGAGCACAACACTTATATACTTTAGAAATGATAACTTTTTATCTAAGAAGCAAAATTTTTGAAGGTGTATCCTTTAGTTTGACTTGTGCTACCATACAAGTCACATATGCGCGCGCGTGCGTGCACACACACACACACACACACAAAATCAGCTGGCTTAAGAAAATAAGAAAATGTCTCACCTCATATGCAAAGAAATTTAAAGTATAGGATGGATCCAGAGAAATGAACTAATTTTGGATTCATAATCTCTTCCAGAAAGTCATGTACTTCTATATCGGGTATTATAGTCCCCAGGCACCATCTGTTAGATGTTTGATCATGATGTCAGCTCACAGTGGGAAGGAATACCCATCAACCATTAGTCTGTAGCATCAGTAGTTACAAGCACCTGGTGCAGCTCTTCCCATTAAGGCAGGAAAGGATGTCATGGAAATAGAAGACAACTTCAAGTCTCCAAGGTTCTTCACATTGCTCAAAGGTGTTTTAATTTGGAGAGTGAAATCTTACTCATACGTGGAATTTAAAGAACAGAACAAACAAGCATGGGCAGGGGAGAGGGTGGGAAATGAGAGAAGCAAACCAGAAAATAGGCTCTTAACTATAGAAAACAAACTCATGTTACCAGGAAGGAGGTCGGTGGGGGGATGGGTTAAATAGGTGATGGGGATTAGGAATGCACTTATTGTGATGAGCACTGGGCATTATATGGCAGTGTTGAATCACTATTTTGTACACCTGAAACTAACATCACATTGCATGCTTACTGGAATTTAAATAAAAACTTAAAAAAAAACTGGGAGTGTGTGTATATATATGTGTGTGTACATATATATATAGATAGATACAGTAAAATGATCACCACAATTGAGCTAATAAACACATCCATTACCTCACATAGTTGCCATGTATGATGAGAACACTTAAGATTTATTCTCTTAGCAAATTTCAAGTAACCACATTCATCATGCTGCATGTTAGATCCCCAGAAAATTCATCTATCACTGAAAATTTGTACTCTTTTACCAACATTCTCCCATTTCTCCCAACCCCAAGCCCTGGTAAGTAACATTCTATTCTCTGGTTCTATGAGTTTGACTCTTTTAGATTCCACATATAAGTGGTATCATACCTTTTATGTTTGACTTATTTCATATAGCATAACATTCTCCAGGTTCATCCACATTGTCAAAGATGACAATTTCTTATGGCTGGATAATATTCCATTGTGTATGTATATCACATCTTTTCCATTCATCTGTGGACAAGTACTTTTGTTGTTTTTGTATTTTGGGTATTGGCTATTGGGAATAATGCTACAATGACCATGGGAGTACAGATGCCTCTTGGAAAAGAAACTGATTTTATTTCCTTTGGATATATATGCAGAAGTGGCACTTCTGTATTATACAGAAGTTTTATTTTTAATTTCTTAAAGAACGGCATACTGCTTTCCATATTAGCTGCACCAATTTACACTCCAGCCAATAGTGCACAAGGATTTCCTTTTCTGCACATTCTTGCCAGCATTTGATATCTCTTCTATCTTTAATAATAGCTATCCCAACAGGTGTGAGGTGAAATCTCATTGTGAGTTTCATTTGCATTTTCCTGATGGTTAGTGATTTTGAGTACCTTTTCATATACCTGTTGGCTATCTGTATGCTTTTTTTTTTTTAAACGTCTATATAGGTCCACTGCCTATTTTTCATGAGGTTATTATTTGCTACAGTTGTATTGGTTCCTTACATATTCTGGATACTAACCTCTTACTATATGTATAGTTTGTAAATATTTTTTGGTATGGTTTGTAAATATTTTTTCCTGTTCTATAGGTTGTCCTTTCACTTTTTTATTGTTTACTTGCTGTGCAATAGCTAAAAAGCTAAAAAAGTTTGTAGTCCTACTTATTTCTGCTTTTGTTGCCTGTGCTTTTGATGTCATAGCCAAAAAATCATTTCCAAGATCAACGTCAAGAAATTTTCCCCGATGTTTTCTTCTAGCAGTTCTATGGTTTCTGGTATTACATCTGGTATTACACTGCGAAGTGGGGAAACCGTATTTGATGCCAGGTAGCAGCTATGTGGGTGACACCAAAGTTAATATTGGCATAAGCAATACCTTGTTACTTGTATTATTTTGAATGTAGAATTTAAGCATGATTATCAGATAATACAACACATGTTTTCAAAAAGACAATGGACTATTTAAATTGTCCTTTTTCTATGTATTTACTTATATATGCATTGGTACATGCATTGGTATGTTTATATATATAAAAGAACATGCATCAACAAACTGGGGAATCTTCACTTCTCTAGAACTGAGGCATCCTCACTGTGACTTTTTGTGTTTGCTTATTTTTACAATTGTCTACAGTTCCAAAGCATTTCAAAGTTTTACAAAAGCATGGAAACAAATAGACCCCCTTGAGAATACAAATTCGAATAAGGCAGATAAAATTTGCTCTCTAGGTAAAATATGTAAATATAAATAATTGTTTTATGACTACTGAAACTTGAGAACAAACTGTATTGTTTCTAATTTACATCACCAGTTCTTGCTTTTCAATTTTACATAAGTGTCCTATGGAAAAAAATTCTTGACATAGCTCAATGAGTATGTATGTTAAATAATGTGGTTATTTATCACTATATGTAATTCTTCCATTTAAAAGTAAATTTTAGGGGCGCCTGGGTGGCTCAGTGGGTTAAGCCGCTGCCTTCGGCTCAGGTCATGATCTCAGGGTCCTGGGATCGAGTCCCGCATCGGGCTCTCTGCTCGGCAGGGAGCCTGCTTCCCTCTCTCTCTCTCTCTCTGCCTGCCTCTCTGTCTACTTGTGATCTCTCTCTGTCAAATAAATAAATTAAAAAAAATCTTTAAAAAAAAATAAAAAATAAATAAAAGTAAATTTTATTAATTTTATTTTTTATAAACATATATTTTTATCCCCAGGGGTACAGGTCTGTGAATCACCAGGTTTACACACTTCACAGCTAAAAGTAAATTTTAAATCTTTAAATAATGTGGTTATTTAAATAATGTGGTTATTTAAAGATTTAAAATTTACTTTTAAATGGAAGAATTACATATAATGATAAATAACCACATTATTTAAAGATTTAAAATTTACCTTTAAGATTTATTACACAATATTTTTACATTGATTTTAAACTTGGAATTAAATAATTTTTAAAAAGCAATAATTATGTATATAAACAATTTTTAGAAAGTTATGTTCAATAGTCTGTACTTTCTGAATAATTTTTCCTCTGAGAAGGAAATAATTATTAACTTTTAGTGTCAGATTCTCTAATAAAGAGGATACATTTTAAAATTTGTATTAATTTTTTTCATTTACTTTCTACATACTATTATTATTTTATTTTATTGTAGCATTTCATCAATAAGTAGGATAGGCATAAAATATATTACCCTTCCAAGATTTTAATAATGATTTCCCATAGAAGACTATTTGATAAAGATCAAACCTGCATTCTTCCATGACTCCTTTATCTTTTTTTAAAGATTTTCTTTATTTATTTGAGAGAATGAGCAAGAGAAAGAGCACAAGCAGGGGAGGAGCAGAGGAGAGGAAGCAGAATCTCCACAAAGCAGGGAGCCTCGTGGCTCCATCACAGGACCCTGGGATCATGATCTGAGCCAAAGACAGATGCTTAACCCACTGAGTCACCCAGGCACCCCACTCCATAACTCCTTTCTTTTTTTTTTAAGATTTTATTTATTTATTTGACAGACGGAGATCACAAGTATGCAGAGAGGCAGGCAGAGAGAGATGAGGAAGCAGGCTCCCCGCTGAGCAGAGAGTCCGATGCGGAGTTCGATCCCAGGACCCTGGGATCATGACCTGAGCCGAAGGCAGAGGCTTTAACCCACTGAGCCACCCAGGCGCCCCCATAACTCCTTTATGTTATAGATCCTGTGTGTCTATGATCTACTTATCAAGTCTGTAAGAGATCTAATTTGATTTTTTTTTTAAGATTTTATTTATTTATTTGAGAGAGAGACAGTGAGAGAGAGCATGAGCGAGGAGAAGGTCAGAGGGAGAAGCAGACTCCCCATGGAGCTGGGAGCCCGATGCGGGACTCGATCCCAGGACTCCGGGATCACGACCCGAGCCGAAGGCAGTCGTCCAACCAACTGAGCCACCCAGGCGTCCCTCTAATTTGATTTTTATCTTCACTTTGTTTTCTCCTTTGAATTGAGAGCATCTTATATAAAATATATACACATGTTAATTAATTTATTAGTTATTCAATTATTTGGGAAGACACGGGAGATTTTTATAGATATTTCAGGAACAGTAAGACAATTCAGTAGAGTTCCTCAGGCAACATCCATAACCATTAAGGAGTAGTAGGAGGATAAATGTTGTGGGTACTCTCATGCTTGACTGATATTAGAGGCTGAGGGAAAACCTGAATAGAGGTCCAAGATGGTTTTCCCCTAAGATATATTAATTCATGTTTCCCACATGTGGTTATGGAACATTAAGAATATAAAGAAGTAAGCAATATTTTATTCTTTATTATATTTGATTGTTCTTCCTTTCTTGGGGGACCAGTATATAAAATTTAAAGACTCACTGGGGCGCCTGGGTGGCTCAGTGGGTTAAAGCCTCTGCCTTCGGCTCAGGTCATGATCCCAGGGTCCTGGGATGGAGCCCCACATCGGGCTCTCTGCTCGGTAGGGAGCCTGCTTCCTCCTCTCTCTCTGCCTGCCTCTCTGCCTACTTGTGATCTGTCTGTCAAATAAATAAATAAAATCTTAAAAAAAATAAAATAAAATTTAAGGGCTCACTACATGTGTCATGCCTCAGAATTTTAGAACTATTAGGCATTTTAATTATTATTATCTATAGAATTTTTTCATTTATAAAGTAAGCTAAACCTACAAAGCTTTCTACCATCAGACAATATTCTTAGCAAAGATCTTCAGCACGACTCTTGATTTTTTTTTTTTCTAAAGATTTCATTTGACAGAGAGGGAAAGAGAGAAAGGGGGAAGAAGAGAGAGCCAAAGAGAGAGAGAGGGAGGGAGAGAGAAAGAGGGCGCACAGGCAGGGAGGCCAGCAAGCAGAGGGAGAGGGAGAAGCAGATACCCCGCTTAGTAAGGAGCCAGATGTGGGACTTGATCCCAGGACTCTGGGATCATGCTCTGACCAGAAGGCAGAGGCTAAACCGCTTAACTGTCTGAGCCACCCCAACACCCTTCAACATGGCTCTTGTATCCACTTTTCTCTGTTGTTTTTAAATAGATTTTTCTATTCATTCATCAAGTGAAATGATAGCTAATTGACTGCCACTATATTGTTCCATTCACTATTAAGAGAAGTGGATACTTCCAGCCCACCTTGTAAATAAAACAACTATACTCATAGAACCTCACAGTGATTAACAGTAGCTCTCCTTTGAGTAGAAAACCAGAGGGTTTTAAATATGGAAATCTTGTTCCCTTTTTTGTTGGTTAAAATAATTAAGGAATCAGGGGCACCTGGGTGGCTTAGTGGGTTAAAGCCTCTGCCTTTGGCTCAGGTCATGATCCCAGGGCTTTGGGATGGAGCCCCACATGGGGCTCTCTGCTCAGCAGGGAGCCTGCTTCCTCCTCTCTCTCTGCCTGCCTCTCTGCCTACTTGTGATCTCTATCTGTCAAATAAATAAAGAAAATCTTAAAAAAAAAAAAGACTAAAAAAAATAATTAATGACTCAGACTCCAAAATTTTATTTTAATAGTTATTTTTATCCAGATTAAGCTTTTAATAAATGTCAGTGAATTTAATTATAAGGAAAATTTTTTCCTTGTTTAAATATAGCAAGTATGCCAAATGCATTTCCAAATACTGCAAAAAAATCCATAAAATTTACAGTTATCAATGCTTAGCCTGCCTATAACTGTTTCTAATTAACCTTTCTTGTGTCCGCCCACTCTAATCCTGTTTAAGTGCATATGCAGTGTCTCAATGTTTACATTTCTACTTCAGAATTTTTCTTGAAGTTTTTTATCAGATGTTTTGGTTCTAAAAGCAATCAGCCTCCATTGTTTCCTGTTCTTGTTCATGAGCACTAGGCTTCTTATATAAGGCTTTGCAAAGGTGTTCAATTATTACATTTATAGCATAACACTGCATTCTCCTTTTATTGCAATCACTCTCAGATGCCTCTCTGTTTTCATTGGAATGATGTTACTTTTACTTAGACACTTATCTGATTTTGCAACCAGGTCTGTGATGCCAAGTTATGTGCTCCAGAAATTCCCATTATGCTCAATCCACATACCTCTTCTTAAAGGTTTTGCTGTAAGACATCAACCTTAAATTTTATTTATTTATTTTTAAAGATTGTATTCATTTGTTTGACAGGCAGAGATCACAAGTAGACAGAGAGGCAGGCAGAGAGAGAGGGGGAAGCAGACTCCCTGCTGAGTAGAGAGTCCAGTGAGGGGCTCGATCCCAGGACCCTGGGATCTTGACCTGAGCCGAAAGCAGAGGCTTTAACCCACTGAGCCACCCAGGTGCCCCTATCAACCTCAAAACTTAAAGTCCTAATGCTTAGAAATACAACCAGCATACAAAACATTATCACATGCTATAAATTATTTTAGACATCATTAATATAAAGGACTTCCTCATCTTTGTAGCAGGGTAATATGCACCAGGCCTGAAATGAAGTTAATATTTAGTAATGCGTGTTAGAAGAAGGATGAACTGAATGAGCTATAAATCATTCAGTATTCTTTATATGAAGATCATAATTCAGAATTCTCAAGTAGATATTTTTTACTTTCAGATTCTTAAATTTTTCTTTAAACTCTATCCTTAGAGTTATGATTAAGTGAAGCCTCAGAGAAAAGGTATTCATATTAGCTCCCATAATTTATAGACTTGTCTGCCATAGATATTTAGGAACTAGATATATGAAATGACATTTAGTGTTATTTCATCCTTATATATTTCATTTATCTGTAGACAGAATGATAAAAATACTTTAACTTTGTAAAACAGCTTTGTAAAATCATCTGTATTTATTATTTCACATTTTTTGTTCCATTACTCTAGGGGTTCAAGATGCTTTATCAAAAGTTTTTTTTTTTTACCTTAATGGTAAGCCACATAGAACCCCTCTGACACACGTAACTATGCATAAGTCATGCTAAAGTCTGCTTTCGCACTTATAAATTTAATGTGTCTAAGGAAAAAAAAAAAAGGCACTGAATCTCTTAAAAGCCCAAGAGAAAACCATCCAATATATCATATATTGCCCTTAAGAAAGTAAATACCAAAGGGTATTTCTTCATGGCTTACACTAGCAGTAATTAGGCTCTTCATGGTTTTTTGACTTGATGGATTTACCTGAATTTGGGGTGGGAATGTCTTATTCAATTTCATTGTGATGAATTTGTCTAAATTCTACTCAGTATTTACTTCAAAAAAGGAGAATATATTTAGCGGTCAGAAAGTCTAATCTTTCAAAATATCATGTGCAAAAATAATTTTAGGAATAAAGTTATGCATGATTTTTATTTATTACCATATATACTAAGTGATATTCTATGGTCTTACATAAACACTAATTAAACAAAAGTAATTTTCCTACTAATAATGTTAGTTATAAAAGGTTGCAGTACAGATAAAAACTCTGAGTTTATGGGATAATGGGAATTTTTATACATTACTAGAGAAAAGCAATAAAGAAATTTAAGAATCCTAAGAGTTTTGGCAACTTTTCCTCCCATCCCTACACTTCTTACTCCTTGGTTAAGGAAAATATAAAATGAGGAAAAAGTATAAACATTTAGCAAATTTTGTAAAGATGAAAAACTAGAGATAAACTGGTCGGCAGCAGAGAATGGATTAACACACTATAGTATAGGGTAGCCACTTAATGGAGTAGCGTATAAGCTATTACAGTAATAACAATAAACTCAAGAATGTTTAGGATATATATATTGTAAGCAGAAAAAAGTAAATTACAGAATCTTATTACACTATTATTGAAATAATGTAGAGATTTTATAAGCCCACTGACAAAGCTTGAAAGAAATTACTCTATTTCCCAATCTGAATAATTACCTTCTCCTTCAGCTTCCACATCTATTTGGCTACCGCTCTGGATCAATCTGCTCCCTTAAAAGTATCTCCCCAATTTAATACATTCCCTCTTCTTCTGTTATAGTTTTATACATTTTAAATTCCATAGCTCGGAAGGAAGGCCCTCCATTAGCTGGTAACATCTACCTCTTTATCCTAATCTTTTTCCTCACCAACAAAACACACCATATTCTAATATATATTATGAATAATTTGGAATTTCAGGAAAGGATTCAGCAGTGCCATCATTCTGGGATATTGGACATATTATAACTTCTCTTTGCAGTTATATTGTTTTCTGTTGTTTATTTAGCTAATTTATATTAATCTTCGTACTCTTTACAAGTGTTCATCTCCTCTTGGCAGCTTCCTTACCCTATAATTTCTGCAACTCTAATTATATTGAATTTCTCACTTTGAGCTAAAATGGCTTCCTGGAAAATTGTTAATATCATATTTTTTTTTTAATATTTCGAAGCAACATGTAGCAACATGTAGCAAACCACCAATACATTTTTTATCATAATCAAGTCAAATAGGGACAAAGAGAAAGCTTGATGTTTCATGTAGCACAATATTACTAAGACATATTTAAATATACCTGTTTTTATAAAATTTGAAACTTAATAGAACTTTAGCGACTTATAAATAGAATTTTAACTCTAAAAATCAAAGCAAGCAGGACAGAAGTTCAATATAAAAAGAAAAAAATAAGATCTATATATTCAAATTGAATAGGAAATTTAAAAATTAAGAAAGTATCATTTGTATTTTTATAATTAATTTATTTGAAAGAGAGAGCGTGCATGTGCATGCACGCACAGGTGTTGGGGGGCTACAGAGGGAGAGACTCTTCAGGCAGAACCCTGCTGAGTATGGAGCCATACGTGGAGCTCATCCCACAACCCATGAGATCATGACCTGAGCTGAAACCAAGAGTAGTATGCTTAAGTGACAGAGCCACCCAGGTGCCCCAGAAAGTACTGTTTGTATTTTCAAAGATACATCAAAATCACAAAATCATTAGGTGTGCATTCAATCAAATATATGGACAATATATTCAAATAACTATAAAATATTGATGAAAGAAATCAAAGATGGCCTAAATAAATAGATAGCCTGTGCTCATAGATTGTAAGTCTCAATACTGTTAAGCTATAAATCCTCCCCAAACTGATCAACAGATTAAACACAATCATAATTAAAATCCAACAAGGAATTTTGGTGAAATCTGTTAAGTTGAATTTAAAACTCCTATGGAAGGGTAAAGGATCAAGAAAAACAAAACTGTTGTGACACATACTACCTGATGTCAGTATTTATTTATTTATTTATTTATTTATTTTTTAAAGATTTCATTTATCCATTTGACAGAGAGAGAGATCACAAGTAGGCAGAGAGGCAGGCAGAGAGAGAAGGGGAAGCAGGCTCCCCGCTGAGCAGAGAGCCTGATGCGGGGCTCTATCCCCAGACCCCGAGATCATGACATGAGCCGAAGGCAGAGGCCCAACCCTCTGAGCCACCCAGGCGCCCCATGATGTCAGTATTTATTATAAAGCCACAGTAATCAGTGGACTGTTGACAAATAGATCAACAATACATAATATACCCACATATATGTGGTCAATTGATTTTTGACAAGGTTGCTGTTATGCAACATAACAGCTGTAACAGAATACCATAACAGAGATGGTTTGGACTGCCATAACAGAATACCACAGACTGGGTGGTGTAAACAACAGAAATCCTCCTCCCTCCCCAGCCACGCACACAATTCTGGAGGCTGCCTCAAGTTGCCAGCAGGACTGGCTTCTGATGGAGACTTTCTTTGTGTTTAGAGAAGGCTGCCTTGTTGTGTCTTCTCATGGACCTTCTGTGGTACAAGTGCTGGGAGAGGTCCCGGGTATCTCTTTTTCTTCCTTTAAATATACCAGTTCTAGCAGATTAGGGCCTCACCCTTAGGACTTTGATCTTACCTCCTTCGAGGGCCTATGTCCAAATTTGGTCCTAGTGGCGATTAGGACTTAGACATATGAGTTTTGGAGGAGCGCAATTCAGTTTCTAATAGGTGCCAAGTGGAGAAAGGACAGAGTTTTGAAAAGATGTAAGAACAATTGGATATCTATATGAAAGAAAGAGGAGAGGAGAGGGAGAGAGAGAGGGACTGGTCATATTGGTTATTAGTCCATATATAAATATACATACATATATACATATGTAAAATTAGTGCAGTGTGTGTTTCAGACCTCAATTTAACCGCCCCCCCCCACTCCAAAACAAGACAGAACTAGAAAAAAAGGTAATGGAAAATCTTTGTTACTTTGAGTAAGGTAGAATTAATAATAACCAAAAATAATAATAAAAGAAGTTGTACTCCATCAAAAATGAAAAGCAAATCACTGAAATAGAGGAGTTAAGGAAAATAAATCATTGTAACTGCAGTAATATCTGCAAATCTGGAAATATTTTATACCTTCCCTAAATAAACATAAATTTCCTATTTATTTTATCACCATTCTTAAGTTCTTCTCCCATAGTATACAACCAATGATATGATTATTTTTTAATATATTTAAAAACTGTTTATATTAAGTACAAATTACTAGGTCATAGAGTTAAGGATAAAAATTAGCAGTCACTGATATTTTTCCTTAATGACCCAGACAGTAAATAGTTTAGGCTTTGTGGGCCCTATAACTCTGCTGCAGTGAAACCTCATCATTAGACTCCACAGCAGCCATAAGTAGATAAATGAATGGACATGGCCGAGTGCCAACAAATTTTATTTAAGAAAATAAGTGCTAGCCTAGGTTTATAGTTTGTTCAAACTTGCTACAAGATCAAAGATACCTATGAAAAATCTCTTCTTGGTTACTATCAAGTAACATAAAATCAAGAAAACGACTTACCACTTTAAATATTGAAGTTTTATGTGAATACTCTTGAGTTTTTGATTGTTTTGTTTACTTTTATTCTTCTTGTATTATAGTGAAAAAGTGCTAAGCTAAAAGAGTTTCACATTCTGTTTTTTCTACTTATTAAGTTTGCTTTGAATCAATTAAATTTTCTGAATCTTAGTTTCTTCTCCAGGTGGAAAATTGTGATAACAAGCATAAGGATTACAGAACTCAAATATCACTTGTAATCTAAAAAGCATTACACGTATAACTTGGCATTGTTTTATTTTTGGCCTCCTCTTCAACCCACTCTCACAACTGCCTCACTTATAACTGACTAACCTCCACTAAACATACTGACTGACCAATGGTGTTACCTTGCATTCCACCTCATCTTCAAGGGGCAATTCTCTCTTCATTGATACAACTGCTACCTAAATGCCAATGTTATTTAAATCAATGTCTTTAATCTGGTTCAAGCAATTCTTCCTACCCATACTACCAAAATTATCCTCCTCAAACCCATGACTTATCTGCTTAAAAAAAATACAAAGTTTTATTACTGTCAAAGATAAAGCCTTCTTGTCATGGCATCCAGAAGAATCCTTCCTGGCTCCTCAGCCAGCCCCCAGCTTAACCTCTGCCATTCCATGCTCCTGGACACTCAGTGCTACTGGGGTCTCAGCTGGTGCAGAGTCACATAACTTGCCTCTAAGCAACTTTCCCGCCTCACAGGGGGCAGGCAGGCACCGCTGCTGAGTCCCTGCCCTTGGGTGTGTCTGCCGGCACTTTTTAGGTGTCACACCAAAAGCCAACTATTCAGCTCCCTTTTTGGAAGCTACTTGTGGCCATATGTATGTGGATAAGGTTTTGTATGGGTATACAAAATAAATTCTATTTATTGCTATTGTTTCCAGGGCAGAAAAAGTTCTTTAACCTTTTTATTTCAAAAAAAGAAAAAAAAAAAGAAAGGTATTATCAAGGTTTTGAGGCTAAAAACAAACTCCTTGTGGGATACAGAATTTTGTCCTAAATTAACTTAAAAACCTCATCCCTGCCACTCTCTCCTTCTTGATATATGTCCTATAATCTAGTCACTCCAATATACTCCTTATTCTTTAAATAAATAACAGATATTAAGAGTTCATCTAATGCTTTTCCCTCTACCCTTCAGATACCTACTTATCCATTATGATGATATTTCTTTTTTTCCCTAAGATTTATTTATTTTCGAGAACACGAGTAGGGGGAAGGGCAGAGGAGGAGGGAGAGCGAGAGAATCCCAAGCAGACTCCCTGCTGAGTGTAGAGCCCCAAATGGGGCTGGATCCTATAACCCATGAGATCACAGGTCAGGATCTGGCTTGACTAAAACCAGAGCTGGACACTCAACTGACTGAGCCACTCAGAACTCTGGATGCTATTTCTTCTGTAAGTCTTATTTGTATGTGTCCTGCAGCAAAAACGGACTATTTTCTCTCTGTGCAACACTTTCTGTTTCCCTCTACAGGAGAACTTTCCTTCCATTATACTCTCAATCTCACAGTCCTATATCAACTACAAATCTATTGTTTTCCTAGGTTGGCCCTGAATATTCTTTTTAAATCTCCCTCCATTTTCTAGGTCAGAACCTGGAATAGATATCCAAAAGTATCTGTTAAATACGAAGTTAAGTCATCAAAAAAAGACATGACTTTGGCTCACTGAACACACACAAAAAATCTATTTTGGCATTTCCAGTTTAGGCATTTCCCTCCTTCCACTTTCTTGATGTATGAGAAAGAATTGCTGATAGCTGTCGTAAGTTGAGATAACTGTACATATTCAATGCCTTGAAATCACTGGGGCTAGGAATTTAAGTATACCTGAATAGTTTAAGTGGTCCATTGTTCACCTTTTCTTTATTTTTCCCTGAAATTTCGCTTCCTTATCTTATGTCATATTTGGGTTTTCTGATATGAGCTGACAGCTTAGGTAATGACAGAAGAAAAAGAAAATTAAAAGTTACTGCCGATTTAGTGCCATCTGCTATTATATTTCCGTTCCTCGTTACCCAAGGAAGCAGGCTTTTTAAATTTTACTTTTGGCAATGTTTTTTTATGCTTTTTCAGCACCCTTTCCCTTCCTTTTCTTATATGCTTTAAGTCTCTAATTTGGCTTCTCGGTTATATTGCTACACTTCCTTCTCTGATTAAAAGTTTAAGATACCTCTTAAGGCAGTTACTTGTCAACTATGATAGGTCTAGACCTAGACTGGGTAAGTATTAGAATTAGTCTGGAAATGTCAGGGCAAATGAGATTCCTCTGCATTCTGTATCCTTTCTGGCATCTTGGTTTCTGAAGATTTAAAACACAAAGGAAGTTATAGTAAGTATTAGTGGGAACATCTTTTCCCCAGAATCCTCTTTTCTTTCATTTCAGGTAACTCAGGTATACTATCAAAAATGCCCTGAATTTCCCAAAGTAAGTTTTCCAAAGTAAGTGCCCTCTTTCCAAAAGAGCACTGTATCCCTAAGAACAATGGCTATCAATCTAATAAGACTGTTTTACAATTATGGGTCCCATCTCTATTTTGGATGACTTAATCTACTAAAAAGAAAAAAGTAAAAGGTATATACACGCTAAAATATTCACTGCAGAATCTTTCTTGTTTGTTTTTACATTTCCTAATCTTCCCTGAGGTATAAACTACACACACACACACACACACACACACACACACACACACACAAACTGTACTAAAGTTTTCCTCATGGTTTGTCTGGCTAAATATATTTTAAATATATTTCTATGGCAGTTCCATAGTAGCCACACCCATCTTTCCTCCAATGAAATCATAAGTCCTGGAGACCAAAGAGGACTCCCTAAGGGGAAATTGGCATGGGAATGGAAGGGATTAGGAAACAGTCAATTTGCAGATAAGTTTGAATGCCAGTTTTGGAAGTTAAAACATAGCCATTAAAACAATGGAACAGTATTAAATATTTTGCTCAGGAAAATGATTCAGGAAAATCAGTATGTTGTAAATATAAGAGGAGTTGGAAGACAGACAAAAGTGTGGAAATATCAAATAGTTACCTTGGGGGGTCACTGAGGGAAGAGGTATACAAGTTATACTGGCTGTTATAAGAATTTTAACTGGAATGCTAACAGGTAACAAAAAGAAAAAAATAAAAGAAAAGAAAGAAAAAGGAAAGCAAAGGACATGTAAAAGAATTTGAAGATTGATTCACCATGACAGGTAAGAGGAAAGGTGGGTTTAAAGATGACCCCTTGAAAATATGAGGGAGTTATTTTTCAGACTCATGACAAGCCCTACACTGTTAAAAAAAAAAAAAAAAAGATTTCAAAGCCATGTTCCAAGATCAACTTTATTAAAACAAAAACTCATTGGAACTCTTGATCTACACAGAAATACTAGGAACAAAGATGATTAGAATAATGCAAGTTTGTGCAATATACAGAGGATGACGTAAGAGGAGGTGTGAAATGGTTAAAATTTTTAAAAATTTTAAGAAATCTGATGCAAACAGCACTGTTTTCCTTAAGATAAGCTCTACTGATCATACATTTTATGGTTGCAAAAAGAATATCATTCGAACATTTACTTTTGAGTACAGAACTACACTACCCATAATTCCTTCCCCTGAAATGTTTTAGGTTAGAATGAGCCTCAACAGACATTTTGGTAACGCAATTTGGAAGATAAATAGCACAAACACCCATTTTCATTTTGCACTCTGAAAATGCCACGGGCATTAGAGGCTGTTGCTGAATGTGCATACGGCCACAGCCACATTGAAGTGGGTGCATCCAGGCCCACCGTTCAGTGAGTGTCAGCCAGATACGCTTTCCCTTCTCTGAATTATAGACAAGCATATCAGTTCCTGGCACAGCAAATGGGCCTACAGCTTACTAAGCATCTGTCAGATTCCTTGCTGGAGCTGCTCTGACTCCTGGGCTAGATGTACTTTTAGCTCCATGACAGCTTCTCCCACAAATCTCAAACCTCATCAAAGGTGGAGGCTTAGTAGTATTGTGGTTCAAGTGGACTCCATTTCATCTGTATGAGTTCCAGTTTGACTTTGTTCTCCCGTCTTTAATGCCCACCTTTCCTTCTAGATGGCCTGTTTTGCTGATTTTAGGCCTGGCATCGGATGTACAAGCAACAGCCATATATTGACTGGATAACCAGTCCCCACAATTAATTGAGGTCAGTATCTAAAATATCTAAAATAAATCTCTTATTCTGCATCACTCTTGGTGGTCTTATTTATTGGATTATTCAATATATTGTTCTGAGACAATTAATTACCTGAAAACAAACAGATTTTGTAGACATTATCACACCATTAAAATAAATTAAAGAGATTAAAATATTTCTGAATGGTAAGATCATTTGTAAGCTTAAAGTACAAGGAAAAATTCATAAAGAATAAGTAATTAAAAATTCTAATATAAAAATTGAAAACTTCCAAGTATTTAAATACCATAAATAAAAAATGTTAACAAAAAATTGCAAAAATGCTAGATTCATATTTGGCAGCTACTAATGCTTTTAATATATGAACTGGGTTTATAAACCAATACAATATATAAATGTCATCTGATGAGCTTACTAGGAGAAACAAAAGAGCACACTTTTAAGGAATATAACTTCAACTTCATATATTAAATTCACTCAGAATATTGCAAATCAAAAATATTTGCCAACCAATTAGAAAAAAATGAGAGTAGGACCCAAATTATTTCATTTGTTATACATAAAGTCATATTGGAATATATAGCTATAGACTTACATGTAGTACATAAGTATATATTTAAATATAGTATATATCTATAGACTTGCTGAAAACACCATATATAGAAAACAGTTCACTGGGGTGCCTGAGTGGCTCAGTGGGTTAAAGCCTCTGCCTTCAGCCCAGGTCATGATCTCAGGGTCCTGGGATCGAGCCCCACATCGGGCTCTCTGCTCAGCAGGGAGCCTGCCTCCCCCCCTTCTCTGCCTACTTGTGATCTATCAAATAAATAAATAAAATCTTTAAAAAAAAAAAAAGAAAACAAAACAGTTCATTGAGTGACCTCTATAAACTAACACTTTCCTAATAGTCGATACAACCAAATTGTGCAAGTTGTGAGCTTAATAAATTAGCATAATATAACATATCAGTGTGACCACCACTAAGAATGAAAGCGTGAAAAACATCCTAGACACCACCCTATATCCTCTCCCTGGCAATACATTCCCCTCCCCCACCCCGCCCACCCTCCAACATTTAAACACCATAGTTTTCTCTTTTGGATATATATAAAAATATAGAAAACCCATTACTAACACAAAAGAAGGTGTATAGCAACAAAAACCTCTCTGTTATTGAAAGATATGGGAAAGCATGAAGTAATAAGATTCTTCATTGGGGATTCTGCACAGTTCAATAAACCACTACAAAATTATAAGAGAAGTTAAATTATTTACATTTGTTTAAGTCACAATTGTCTCTTTCATAATTCAGGGGAGATAACTCTGGGAATCACTGTATTGCATTTATAAGTGATTAGATTTAAGTATTCCTTTTTAAAGATACTTTTGGTTGTTTCCTAGAGTATCTAAGGCCAACATCCACATGAATTTTGTCCAGAATATGTGCCAGATTGCTAAACTTAGAAAATGACCATTTACTTAGGCCCCTTTTAGGATATAGATATGGATCTCTTTCTTTTACATAGGCAAAACAGAGTTCCGGCACAGAAAATTTGGCTCTGATTTATTATTTTTCTCCAATTCTAGATGTAACCGATTATAAGAAAGTCTGCAGTAAATGAATGGTATTATTATATAATGAAAAAGAAATACTTTAAATAACAATTTTAAGACACATAGTTTAAAAACCGTTAAAGTACAAAGGTTAGTTCTAGCCTGGTGAAGTAAAAGGAATAGGATTTACCCTCCTACCTAAATCAAACAAAAATGGGACAAAAATGAAACAACAATTTTCAAAACACCAACTATCTTGCAAGAAAGAATAATAATCCATGAGAGCAGAGAAACAAGGTGCCAAAATTTGCCAAAGTTTTACTCACTAGAAGTGAGAGAATTTAGAAAGGATACAGGATAAAAGATCAATACACAAATATCATTTTCCTTTTATGCACTAGCAGTGTATATTGGAAAAAAATAGTATATTAAATAGTACAAAATTATGTATTTCAGGATAAATACAACAAATAATGTGTAAGATCTGCATACTGAAAAGTAGAGCACATAACTTAAAAAACATAAATAAAACCTTTATTAATGGAGAGGTAAACCCTGTCATTGACTAATGTGAAACTCCTTATTGTTAACATATTAGTTGCCTAGATAGATAGATAGATATCTCAATGCAATCCTGATCAAAGCACAACAGACTTTTTTTGGGGGGGGGGCATAGGAATTGACAAACTGGTTATAAAATTCAAAGGAATTGAGATAGCATAAACAACCTGAAAAAGCAAAACAAAGTTAGAGAATTAATACCACATGGTTTCAAGAAATAATATGAAAGTATGGTCATCAAGAAAATGTGGTATTGGCACAGACAGAAAAATACTATCTGGCAAGAAGAGAGCTATTGGTAAAAAAGAGTAAGAATGTGTTTCCATAGGCTCAAAGGACTGCAAAAAGAACACTTCTTCTGAAGAAACCAAATGGAATACTGGGCTCTTTCTGGGTAGTAGTGGACAAAGCAGGAATGATCTGAGTCTTATGGAGCTGGTAATGGAAGAGAGAGATCACAGGGAAACTACACAGCTCTGGGAAGTGGCTATGATTACACATTAAAAAAAAAACAACCAAAGACAAAAAACCCTTTCATTTCATAGGGATCTTCAAATCAAGATAGATATACAAATGAATAAACAGAAATCTTTTACCAGCTTTTGGTGATTTTCAGCATTATTTGAGAATGGGAATCTTTGGAAAAGATTAAATTTCCTACTACTGAAACAGAACTGAAATAATACATTTATTCGTATTCTGGTAAATCCTGGTAGCTAACAGTTCTTTCTGTAAATTCTAGGGTTATCATTTAAATTATTGCTGAGTTTGGTAAATATCTGGAAAAGCAGAGAATTAAAGTAAATTGAATTTGTTGATTTTATTCATGAGTGGCCTATAGTACCAATGAGATAAAAATAGTCCACAGGTAGTAATATTAAAAATAAAAGATAACATTAGTATTTTGTAGTTTCCCATGTATAAAATGGTTTTAAATATTTTTAAATTAATATTTCATGGATTGGTTTTCCATAATAGCTACAAATCATCACAAATATTCAAAGCTCATTTCTAGTTTTGTCCTAAATTCCCAATACTGGTATGTCCCAATTCCTAACTTTGTATCTTTCTCTCTTCCATTTCTCTTCATTTTGTAGCTTTAAGAAGTAAAAATAGTGGAAGATTCAAAATGTTTTACAATGTAATTAAATGAATCTAGGATTCATTCCACAGAGAAAACATATTTAAAAACTAAATATGTTTATGCTAAAAGCTGTTTATAGATTTTATCAAGATATATGTGAAGAGGAGATGAAAATCATGTATTGAAAACTATATGGCTTTACATAGAAATTTATGGTAAATTCTGGAAAATATTTGACCATATTACTGATAAAACACCTTGGATACTATTTTTTAATTTCATCCATCTAATACTATTACTGAAATGTAATATATATATTCCATTTTTTGTAGAACTTACCAATTTGTGCTAAATCGCTAGTATTCACCTTGCACTGCAACTGGCACAGATATGGAAAAATAACTCCCATTTCATGAATGTGCCTATTTCTTTTAAATATCAATGCTCTTGAATATGCTCTTTATCTGGAATGCCATCCCCTTTTACTCTCTAACCAGTGTATTATTATTCATTTTCACATATTTCATTTTTCTCGTTTCTAGGCAAAGATACTTGTACTTTTTTATTTGCTTTCATTGTACTTTACAAATCATTGTTATAGTACTTATTTCATGGTTGTAAATTTTTAACAGCACTTTAATGTGCTGGGAGCTATGTGAAGGCACAGCGCTTTGTTTTGTTAACAATGGTCAATGACATTTATCAAGTATGTGCCTGCTGCGGTGCCAAAATAATTTCTGGCACAACTCAATTACTCATTGTAAGCTGCTGAGTAAAAGGAGAGATTGGCTGAATGATAATTAGTGTTGGATGAACAACGGTCTCCAAATAAATAGTTTAGAAGTAGTATTTTTGTTAATGATTTAGATGAACAAATATATTCCATTTTGGAGGGAGGAATGTCTATGCTTTTTAGAATATTTAATTTTGAGAGGCATTTGATGACTTAAAGTACTTGAATTTCTGTTCTAGAAATATCAGAATCTTTAAATGTCCCATCTCATGGGCAACTAACTTGCAATCATGTTTTTGGGAAAAGAATTCTCCATTTAAAAGTCAGAGTCAGTTGAGACACCTGGGTGGCTCAGCTGATCAAGTGTCTAACTCTTTATTTTGGCTCAAGTCATGATCTTGGGGTTGTGAGATCGAGCCCTGCATTGGGTTCTGTGCTGGGCATGGAACCTGCTTAAGATTCTCTCTTTCCCTCCCCTTCCCTCTGCCCCTAAGCCCCGTCTCTAAAAAACATTTTTTAAATAAAAGTCATAATCAGTTTATATAGTCAGGGACTTCAGGAGTTTAAGCACGAAGACAAAAAGAATCATATAGTCTTGGATGACTGCAGTCTTTCATAGGATTTTTGAGTAGATGTTATGTAAATAAAGCAGAATTTCCAAAAAGACAATATGAAATTTCCATCATCAATGATATTAAAATATATTTTAGCATAAAGGTCAAAAATGTGTATTTAAAATAATTCTGTAAAAAAAACAGAATGAGGGGCGCCTGGGTGGCTCAGTGGGTTAAGCCGCTGCCTTCGGCTCAGGTCATGATCTCGGAGTCCTGGGATCGAGCCCCGCATGGGGCTCTCTGCTCAGCGGGGAGCCTGCTTCCTCCTCTCTCTGCCTGCCTCTCTGCCTGCTTGTGATCTCTCTGTCAAATAAATAAATAAAATCTTTAAAAAAAAAATTTTAAAAAGCAGAATGAAACTCATTTGCAAAAATCAGTCTGCAAGTCAGTCAGTATTTATGTACTTTGCTAAAAATTATTATACCTTACTTTAATTTCATAAAATGTATACAGGGATGCCTTCTGTCCAGAACATGATTGAGCTATTTGGTTTAAAAGCATATTTACAGATTGCATTATCAAGTTTATAATTCTCTGAAGAGAAAAATGAATTATTTACTCAGCATTCCAATGACCTTACTGATCACACATAAATTTTTTGGCAAGCTTTAAGGAAAGATTTTCTAAAATTCAGAAATATATAGAATTGCAATTAATACCAACTAACACTGGAGTATATCTGTCCAAATAGCAGACATATATTACAGTGATCATGGATATGTCTATTTTTAAGACCATATTATTTTATCTAAGTATTTATTTTTATATTGATTACCTTAATAAATGAGCCATACTTTAGACTCAAAAGAAGAATATGTATGTAATAATTAAACGTGACAACATGCATTTTATTTTTTCAACTGCCAATTTTCATCACTGCAAATTTTATTTGTAGTCAGTATTCTAGACATAGGAAGAATAAAAATACTTACTAAATGAAATACTGCCTATCCTTCTCATTCAGATGTAAGTTATATGAGGGCATGAATCCTTTATTTTTCCACTTGATATTCCCAGCTCTGGGAAAAAGGCTTGACACATGGTAGGTAATTAGTAAATGCTTTGTTGACTGACCAAATTACTGCCTTTTCATCAATTAAATTTCAAATGGAATGCCCAAGTAATTTAAATAAGTGACATTGTTAATGGAAACAAATATGTTAATTTAAATGTTGTAATGAAGTTTTGTAAAGTCCATATCATTTCATTACTTGGGTAAAATAATTAGCAAATAAACAAGGAGAGATGGGAGGGGTGCTTTTTAATACAAATCATGCCATTTATATAAGAGTGTCTAAATCACCAAGATTTGTACTGGGTTTCATTAAATGCCTGTGACATGTTGTGAATCCCATCTGAATATTTGGAAATAACCCTCAAAAAAAGCACTAACTTTATTTTTACATGCATCTATACTGAATTACTATTCCTTCTATGGTACTCCAAAGAGGATATTTTTTTCTTAGAATGCTAACAAATACAAAAGTAAAACTGAAGTTCTGAAAATATGTTTTTTATTACAATAAAAATTTTAATTCAGCAAATGAGAGTCAACTTGTGTGTTCAATTCTGCTCAGTTTTGCGGGCTGCAAAACATGGACATTTAGTTTTTTAAATATGTTTTCTCTGGAATATTTTTAACTAGCTCATGATCCTCTCCTTGTAATTATCTCCTTTTATTTATCTAACAAAGTAATTTCTAGTTTCTTTGAACTGTTTTTTATTTCTTCTAATTAATGTTTTGTGATTTGATTTTCATTTCCCACCTCTGCTTAGTCAATTTATTTGATTTCAAGTGTCCAGTAACATTTTTATAAATATCTAACCTTACATTTTATACTGAAAAAGATTAATATTGACAATCAAAGTTTGATATTAAAATTTCAGATACCACAGAGAATTGCCACATAATATGTCAGGTAGAAGTAATGTTTATACAGAGTTTTACACTCATATATTTCGGTCACTTATTTTGAGTGAAGTATACCTTTTTAAAACAGTAGGAAAGACATCTCATGAATAAATAGCTTCATGACTAGAATCTGCATTCATTGATTCCTGCTATTTGACTCTGGGACTCTTCCTTATATGACATTATTGGACATAAGGATGAATAAAACATGGTTACTTTTTCAGGTAAGTAAATGCCTAATGGAGGTAACTACAAATTAACAAATGTCTAAAATAAAATGTGTTCTGCTACAATGCGCTGAAAATGAGAGATTAATGTAGTCTCTGCTAGAGACAGTGTGAATGAAATCCTCAGAGAGAAGGTATGATGACTTTTTAAGCTTAGATTTCAAGGATAAGTACACGTACCATCTGTTTTCACATATTTCATAAATCAAATATTACTTAGCATTTGGCCATTAAGCTCTGTTCAGAGAAATGATTCCATCCATAACATTAGCTTTCAGTGCATTAGAGAAAAGTTCATGCACTGGATATAAGAGACTAGGGGGTGATTGTTCAGTCGCGAGCATATTGCTTTCCAGCAGCAAGGAGTTAGGGGAAGAGTAATGGCTAGTGCATATTATAAGGATATAAATGTCAGGTGGAGAAGGAAGGTTGGTAAAGTTCTCATTGTGTATATTTTGATGATGCTTTCAATCCAAATTATGGATTTGAAATTGAGGGAATCACATACTCTAAAATTATGTGATTAAAAAAATCAGTTAAATAGTAAGAAAAAATGTGGACAGCACTGGTAAGTCATGATTCAAAAGATTTATTAATATTCTAGATCTGGCCAGACATAAACATTTCAAGGATTTATCCAGAGGTCATGAGAACATAATCTTTTGAGTAGTGACATGGCATCAGGAAGATGTCAATTGTTAATATTTTTTCTTTCTTTCTTTTGTACACTAAACACAATAATCAGAGCTGTCTTCCTCCTTTATAAAAATTCATAGTACACACAGTTCTCAGACATGTTGAAAAATATGAGTGAGGAAAAGAGAATTTTAATAGGGTGTACATTATATTGATGGAGCTGGTTCTGCAGCCATTTGTTGATGTAGGCAAGATGCTAAATTAAGAGCAGGCTAAAAGTGTTTAATTTATTGTTTCTACTGCCTTGGGCACTGAAAAAAAGAGATCTTAGATAAGAGCTTTACAAATAAGCAATGCATTTAATTGCTTCTGCAAGGAAAATCTTTCATGTTGATAAACATAAATATTAATGAGTTATAAGAATAGAAAATAAGATAATGGGAATAGAAGACTTCATCAGAATAACACCACGTTGAAACCAATTTAGGGACTTCAAATTTCAGCCCTATTTGGATAACTTTTACCTTACTAATCTCCTACTGAAAGTAATTATGAAAGCTAAAGAACATAAAAACAAATGGTTAAATTTATCACAATAGAATCAAGGCAAACTAATTTTAGTGATTAAGAACACAGAAAAAAGTGAAATTCACTTGGTAATGAAAAGCTTTCATTATTTGCCTGTAACTTTTCCTTTGGAATTGTTTTTTTGTTGTGGTGGTGGTTTTTTAACTCACATAAAAGTAGGAAATTGTCCTTTAAACTTAGTTGTAACAGAAAATGGTAGTGTGGGCATATGAAATAGTTGTTGGGATTAGGAACCAGAGATTGCTGTTCTGGAGTTCCGCCAGGCCTTGTTCAGCAAAATTCTGTACTGCAGCGTAAGGCTAGCCACTAAAACTGACAAAAGTAAAAATAGAAAATAAGAATAGTCCTGTATTTATTTTGGAATCCGAGTCAGTAATTTAAAATGTCTCCATAAAGAAAACTCCAAATGCAGACAGTTTAACCAGTTATATCTGTAAACAATTAAAAAAGAAATAATGCTAGTCTTATGCAAATCCCTGAAGGAACAGCCAAATAAAAAGAGAGGATCTCCTCACTTCCCTTATGAGGTAAGCATAAGCATAACTAAAACTAGACAAAAACATTGTGAAAAAAAAGAGGAAATTATATTCTGGTCTTTTATATGAATATAGATACACAAATGACTAGTGGAAATATTAGTCACTTAAATAAAGACATAAAAAAGCAGAATATCTCAAGACTAAGTTTGGTTATTCTAGGTGCTAATTTTGGGGTTTAATATTCAGAATTAAATTCCACCACACTTACAGAATAAAGGAGAAATGTATATACTCTTATCTATACATGTAAGAGCAACATCTGATGAAACTTTTATTTGCCAAAGTTCAGCTTTACAGTCCATTTTGCAGACTCATGTGATGTGATACAGTGATGACACTTTCATCAGTATTTATTTTAATTCTACATTTTTTCATGGTGAACTACAGTCTCCATTAATTTTACCCATATTTGTCCTGCCACTCTAAAACATCAAAAGCCCAGATATGCCTGATAATCATTCAGTCCAAAATCCATTTTTAAAGGGGTTTCACATTTCAATTTTGCTCTATTAGTATTTTCACTTTGTTTTGTTTTGATTTTTTTTAGATATGGAAATGTTTAATGAGTAGGTTGTTAAAGTATATTTCCCAAATTTCATGTTGAAGAAAACTTTTGTCTTTAATTTGTTCTTCCAAGTGCTAAAGATGTTAATGAACTTTGTACATCTAAGATATTAATAAGAAATGGACTAAAAGAATGTTTCAAAGTGGTGTGTTAGAACAAAAAATTGTGTTAGAATATAAAAATAAATTCAAAAAGAATGAAAGGCCTAAATATGAGACAGGAAACCATCAAAATCCTAGAAGAGAACACAGGCAACAAACTCTTTGACCTTGGCAGGAGCAATTTCTTATTAGACACGTTGCCGGAGGCAAGAGAAACAAAAAGCAAAAATGAAGTTATTGGGATATCACTAAGATAAAAATCTTCTGCACAGCAAAGGAAACTATCAACAAAACCAAAAGACAACCAATAGAACAGGAGAAGATATTTGCAAATGACATATCTGATAAAGGGTTATATCCAAAATCTATAAAGAACTTATCAAACTCAACACTCAAAAAACATAATCCAGTTAAGAAATGGTCAGAAGACATGAATAGAAACTTTTCCAAAGAAGACATCCAGATGGCTAACAGACACATGAAAATAATGTCTGTTATTAATGTCACTCATCATCAGAGAAATACAAGTCAAAACAACAGTGAGATACCATCTCACACCTGTCAGAACGGCTAAAACGGACAATGCAGTAAACAACAGATGTTGGGAAGGATGTGGAGAAAAGGGAATCCTCTTGCACTGTTTGTGGTAATGCAAACTGGTGCAGTCGCTCTGGAGAACAGTCTGGAGGTTCCTCAAGAAAGTTAATACTAGAACTACCCTACAATCCAGCAACTGGACTACTAGATAGTTACCCAAAGGATACAAAATACAGATTCAAAGGGGTGCATGCCCCCTGACATTCACAGCAACATTATCAACAATAGCCTAGCAATGGAAAAGCCCAAATGCCCATTGACTGATGAATGGATAAAGAAGATGTAGTGTATATACAAAATGGAATATTACACAGCCATCAAAAATAATGAAATCTTGCTATTTGCAGTGACATGGACAGAGCTAGAGGATATTATGCTAAGCTAAATACATCAGTTACAGAAAGACAAATACCCTGATTTCACTCATATGTGGAATTTAAGAAACAAAGCAGATGAACATATGGGGGGATAGAATAAAAGAGAGGCAAACAAATAATAAGAGATTCTTAAAGATAGGGAAAAAACTGAGGGGTGGTGAAGGGAGGTGGGTAGGGGAATGGGCTAGAGAGGTGATAGGATGAAGGAGGGCACTTGATATGAGAAGCACTGAGAATGTATGTAAATGATGAATCACTGAATTCTACTCCTAAAACCAACATTGCATGGTATGTTAACTAACTGGAATTTAAATAAAAATCTGAATAATAAAAATTGTGTTAGAATGAATTTAAATATTTATTTTGGAAGGATATTTTTCAATACATGTTTTAACATTTATGATTCAGGAAATATTCACTTATAAATTATAAATACAGTACAATTTATTTGTACAGTATTTTTATCCTAGCATGTATGCTGGATGTTGGGTTGCTATAATTTTTCAAAATACTGATACTTATTTGAAAAAGATTTGCTTAAAATAAATTTATTTTTCTGAAAAGTGGGAAATACCCCTCACATATATATTTGTGTGTTTGTATGTTTACATACACAGATATATATTCTCCTTCCTAATATATAGCTTTAATGTATAGTAACATTAGAAAATTATAGCATTAAGAGATTCATTCCAAAGTGATTGATAATAGTTAAGAACATTAATCTTGTTTTATGTATTTTCTCTTAGTTTATATACTAAGGACATATATATTTAGTGTATATACTAATAATTTTGGTTTTGTTAAAAATATTAATCCACTAGGTATTTTATAATTACTATATCTAGTAGGGCTTCTATAAAGTATCCATTTTTTAATAAATATTCATGATTATACTCTAAAAAGTGTTAATCTTTTAAAGTAGATGTGGATGCACATTCATGTATTTTAACACCACACACATATATCTAATTATTTTAAGACAAAAATGGTGATTTTTCTGATGTACAGTGATTTTTTAAAAATAGCCCCTTCTCACAGATACTCATTTCTGGATGTGAATAGAAGAACAATGACAATAAATAAAATTCTTGATTTTTGATAAAATTTTGATAAAATCTTGATAAAATTCCCTGCCTCCTTGGCATTCAATATGATGAAAAGGAAGAGAAATTATTTGGATGGTGGACCCAACTTAAGCAACTTATCTGACACCTCATGTTTAGCTGCTCCTGGTTGTTTGTTTTTTTTTTTTTTTTTTCTCTTACCTCTATAAGTACCACTATCTTGCCTATTTTCTTCTGTTATGGTCAATCTCAAATGAATGTGCAGTTTCATAAACATGCAACTTTAAACCATTGCATTAGTTCTTCTTTTGTTCTCACTCAGTTTATACCTGGTATTTATGATGACTTAAGTAACAACACATCTACAGAACCATGAATATAACAGAGGTATTTGGTAGCCGGAAAAAGACTATTAGAACAAAGATTTCCTGCATCCATACCAACACTGGCTTCATTTTTCATCTATAGTGAGAAAGCTACCTAATACGGCAAGACAATGTAAGTTAAGAAAGAGGAATTTTCATACAAACATTGCAGAATTTGGTATCATTTTCTTAAAGGAAAATCCTGTTTCTTTATAATCATAATAATGTCTTTTCATCCTTTTATAATTTACTCTAATCTCAAAGCCTCCAACTCAGCATTAAAAATTTCACCGTTTTTCCAAGAAACAAAGGTGGTCTATAGGAAAAGTTAATCTCCAAGTTATGCTTTTTCACAGCTCTTTGGATGTATACATGAGGATTCATTAAATTCACAGTTCCACCCTCATTCTTTGACCTTTTAATTCTTACATATTCTTTTTGCATTAGAGGATCAAAGGGGATGCTTTCGGTAAATATGCCCTGTTATAATCCTTTAGATTTAATCTACAGGTTTCCTACCCCTGCTGCTAAAGCATCTGCTTCTCTAGTAAACTGTGCTTGTTTGGATCAAACTTGAAGACATTTCTATTAGCCCTTTCCTAAGTACACTAATAAATTCTTCCTAAGTACTTTCATAATATAGAAAAATAACAGGTCTTTAACACTTCTCAAAAGAAAAGACTATTTTGAGAATATAAAAATAATATATTCATGAAACAAGCAAGCCTAGGGAGATTAATCACTTCAAAGGTCTAATTTAAGATGCAGTTATGGATCATTCAGTCTGCTTCATGGTGACCACGAGAATTCTCAATCAGAGAGGGTATAAGTTATAACTCTTTTCTATTTAATTTATTTACTGCACAACATAAGTTTTTTCATATCTAATGTGACTGTATATCATTCTGCCATCTGAATAAAATGTTCTTTTTGTAGTTTCATAAAAATAAAATTACTTTTTCTAATTTTTTTCATAAAAGAAGAAAGTAAATTTTTAAAAAAGATTTTATTTATTTGTGAGAGCGAGAGTGCACAAGCAGGGCTATTGGCACAGAGGGAGAAGCAGGCTCCCTGCTGAGCAAGGAACCTGATGTCCCCTAGATCTCAGAACCCTGGGATCATGATCTGAGCTGAAGGAAGATGCTTCACCAACTGAACCACCCAGGTGCGCAAGAAAGTGAATGTTTTACCTTTTCTGAGAACAAATGCAACATTTAGATATAATTACTTCTAAGAAGAAATGCCATAGAATTAATTAAGATTTTATAAATATTTTTTAACTCACAGCTAAAATGATGATCTTTCTAAAAGATCAAACATGAAATTAGGTATTTTCATAATTAATTTGGTCATATCCAATTGCGTTATTAAACATAGCAATTTCATGTAATAGCATCATCTAATTTCATGTAATAGCAGGCAAAGATGTGTTATCTGCATAACTTCCTAGTTATCTAGCACTCAAAACGTTTCATCAAGGGCTGGAGAGAATAATTAGTTTTAGAAAGTGACCACTTCCTCAGAATGAGACAAATCTTTATAGCTCCATCTAGGCCATTACTGGTGTTACTACCAAATTTGCCAGACACTAATCCTGGCTTCCCAGTTGTTAGTGCTCTTTTTCTAGTAAAATAATGTCCATCTTATGGACAGAGAATTCTTCTTCTTACACTTTCTATGCTACTCACACACAAAAAGTATTCAATTAACATAGCACAAACACATGAAATATAATAGCAAAATATTCCTGTAATTTTCTAAATATTAAATCAATCAGTTTTAAATGAAAGCAGATGTTTCATTATTCATTAAGTATATACCAAGTATGAAGTAAAATAATCTAGAGATTCATCTTTCTCAACTGATAGTAAGATCTAAAGGAAGGAAAGAAATATATAAGATGAAAATTCTTTCTGCACTTACTAATGTTAATTTGAGTGCTTCATTCTTGATTGTATTCCTAACGTATGACTATTAAGACCTAACCTGATTCAGTTATTTATTACCATGGGTATGCCTTTGCATTTCCTACAAATATAGTTATAACATAAACAACTTATATGCCATATTTTAAATAAAACTATATGAAAATGCTACAGTTAAGATGTATTATTAAGGCCTTCTGGGATATATATCTTCCCTCATGAATATCACTTTTTCATTTATTCAATTGTCTTGATGTATTTACCTATATATTTAAAGTTCTGTGAATTAAATTAAAATGTTCACATAGAACTCCAAAAAAATTAATCATTTTAAAACACCAAATTTTCAAGGATGAATTTAAAACTATTCTCTTAAAATATTTATAATCAGTTCTGATGAATGATTTCCATCAGCAAGTCACACTAAGTCAAATACTTGACAGGTGGCTCAGGCAATAAGATTTGCTATAACTTACCAATATTTGAAAATCTGGTTCTCTGTATGAGTTGATCAGTAATTTCTATCAATTTCTATGAAGATGATTCATTTGCAACTTTGTGCGGCTATGATTCAAAAAAGTAACAAATCTCAGGTAATGTAAACCCAGATTTCACCTATGTAATGAATCACAAAGATGACTCATGGCAAGTAATTTATCAGAAAATCAAGGATGGCCAGAAGATGATGATTACAGCACAGACCGCATCTTTAAAAAGTAATACACCTAACAGCCAAATTACTAAGGTACTGTCAGTAGTATATAAAAGAAGCTTCATAAAAATGCAAAAAGCAATACAACAGGGAAAATACACCAGAACTCAGACATTCTGATCTCTGATACCAGTGTGCACTTGGAAATAAAAAAGGACAGGATTTCAGAACTTCCTGACTTGGGATCACAGACATATACTGGCTTTATCATAGAGTATGATTTGACAGACAGCTAAAGCAGTTATGCATCAAGTAAGTGTCAATTCCAATTTTCTGTGTTTTCTTTTCTGGTTTTTCAGGTTAGAGAGTTGGAGATCAAAGCCAAGGATGTGTTGGGCTTGAATTGTTGGTGCTGACTGATGACCAATGGCCTCCTGGGAATTAGTGCAGGTCAACAAACCAGGAGCCAGAAAGGAATTTGAGCCTGA
Organism: Lutra lutra; assembly: GCF_902655055.1. Lineage (NCBI taxonomy): Eukaryota > Metazoa > Chordata > Mammalia > Carnivora > Mustelidae > Lutra > Lutra lutra. Next base: position 173,870,446 of record NC_062280.1, read on the forward strand.
GGTCAAATATATCAGTCAGACAACTGTCAGGTGATGAACTCATGGGAATACGGTCATGGATCTATGATCTGTCCAGTCTCCCATGAGTGACAGCAGGAATGAGTGAAAGCTGTCATGAGACATGCTGGGTAGATTCCAAGGGTCAGGATGCTAGCATGCTAGAAATGACATTAGTCAAGTTCTGGTCAAGTTGCTGTCAGGTACTTTAGAAGCATTTGATACCCTTTATAAGACCTAGCAAAGAAAACCCCTAGGTCATTAGGAAATCTGTAAACTCACACAATGGCTAGAATGGATATAACATTTTGCATGTTAGATACAAAAGAGATCTTTTTTTTACCTTTATAAAGGCCAACACTCAGATGAATCCATTAATAATTTTAAAAAGATGAAATATCACTAGAAATCTTATAAATTTAAAATAAATGAAATTTCTAGATCATGGAAAAATCTACCTTACAGCCTGGGCTCCTTTCATTCAGACATACTTACAAACTCTGGGAGACCATCATCAGCCATTGAACTAAAATCTGTAACAGTAGGTGGTCACCTCTCACATTGACACTTTGAAAGATTTAAAGGAAAATTTTAAATTCCAGAAAAGTGTTTTAAATATTAAACTAGAAATTATAATATCTGTTTTCAATGTTATTTTTATTAATACAAATCCAAAAGACTTTGTGCTCTTTAATTCCCTTGGAAATTCCTTATATTTTTATTAATTTTATAAACAAGGATGGAACATATATGACTATATTGTTTTACGTATTAATGAGCAGCTATTTTTCCCCCAGAGAGACTTAGCCTTCTCACATATTCAAGTTCACACAAATACTGAATCAAAGGGGAAATACCAGATATTCATTGTACTTCAATTGCTTATCTCATTTTGGGACAGCAACTAGCTCCACAAACCACACTACCCCACATCCATATTTCTTGTCTAGTATCACTTAAAAATGAAATGGAAATATAATAGGAACAAAAGTGCAATCTGATGAATAAAATCTGAAATTATTTTAATTTATAAGCAATTAATTCCATAGGTCAATTGATCTACTATCTAAAACATTATAATCTAATTGATTTATTCAAATCATATTTAGTATAATTCATATTGACCAAGTGATTAAAAATAATTTTAAAGAAAGCTCATGACTCATATTCTTCTTAGTCATGTTATGTGGATAGTCCTAAACAACAATTAGCAATGAAATCATGTCTCTCCTTGAACCTTGTATTTTTATTTACTTACTCATCAATCTTATAAATTCTTTTGAATAACTAATTTATGTCAGAGGACATAGTAGTGAGCAAAATAGACAAAACTGGGCTATTTATAAAGTTTACATTCTACTGGGAAGGAGATGGCAAATAAACACTATATAATAACATTACATGATATGCATCTAAGCTAGTGATCAGTGCTCAGAGAAAAAGTAAATTAGGAAGAAGAGAATAAGGAATACTAAGGAAGGAGGCTGCAGTTTGAAATAAGGCTATGAGGAAAGACTTCAGTGAGAGTGCATTTTTTGAGCCTAAAGGAGATGAGGGAGGCAAGTGTTAAAGATATATTGGAGAAGAATGTTCCAGGCAAAAATAACAAATGCAAAAACCCATAGATAAGACTTCATAGGTGAATTTCAGGAATAGTAAGCTGATTATGGTAGAAGGGCAAAAGATTTAAAATCAGCAAGAATGAAAAGAGAGGAGGATAGACTGATGGGAGAAAGATAAACCTTAACAGGTACATTTTGACTTTAATTCTGAGTGCTATGGGAAATTATTTGTTTTAACTCTAGGGAGCCTGATTTTATTTAACAGTCTAAAGTTAAATTTAAAATATCATTGCCTGATACTTATAGATGGATAGACTGGTAGATCAATAGATGTCTCCTGATATCAATATATTTCATATTATGATGAATACAATAACTTACACATTAATATTATATTTTAATAAAGCATATTCATATGGACTAATTCCGGTTTAGTTTCTAAAGAAAAACTTTAGTAACAATGCTCACACAAAAACAATTCCCCTCAAATCTATCCCTCTTCAAAAGAAAGGCAATAATTTTCACACAAAATTTTTATACTAGTTTAATAGCTTAGACTAACATATGGCTGTGTAGCAATATTGGAATAATACTGTTTATTAAAAAATCAAAGTTGTATTATTTATTTATATCCCCTTTCCATTAAAAATAGAAATTATTTCAGATATATATAAAATGGACTAGAAGATAAGGTACAAAAAGATTTGTCTTGAGCTGTATTTATCTTAGAAATACTTGTCATAAAGAGAGTTTTATAATTAAAAAAAATTCTATTTAAAAAGCAAATGTCACTACCTTAAAAAAATAAGTGATAATATGATGTTATATGTAACTGAATTAATCTTTGCATCTAAAGTGTTAAAGTCTTTGGTAGTCCTTTGTTATAATCAATATTAATCTGACTGACATTAAGATCCTTCCAGCCATCTTTACAGTGAGTGCTGAACTCCCCAGGTTATTTTCTGTAAAGATGCTGTAATATATAAATACTTAAGAATGACCTGTGATCACAAGTCTCCTTTTCTCACAAAATTAGTGCTGATATTGACAATATAATTTTAATATATGCTAGAACATGTAAAACAAAACAAAACAGTTTCAGAAATAACTTCATATTAAATATACCATCTGCTTTTGACTTAGGAAAAATGTATTTTCAAATGCATTTTTAAATATAATTTTGTCCTTTACTGGATGTGAAAGTTAACATTGATGTGTTAAAATGAGTTTGTGTTAAAAAAATAAAAAGTAATTGCATCTTTACAAACTGTCTAGATTTTGTCTAATTAAATTATTCCAGTTTGAAAATCAAGGAAGATTAGAAATACTTATATCAAAACTATAAAGGCTATGAGGCTATGAGTTAATACCCATATTCAAGAAATTATAAGCAATTTGTTCATGCCACGCACACTTATAATTTATAGAGGACTCCCAGAGTCCTCTGTCATTTCCTATCAAAATTATCAGACACAAATGTTACCAGATCCATGTGGCGATCTGGCCATCTATACAACAGCAGCCAAACCGTTAAGGCCCAGATTTACATACCTCAATATTGAAATATTCTTAAAGAAAATGGACCAGTAGACTTATTGTACTTGTGAAGTGGGCATACTAATGCTTTCGCCTTCCTTGAGAATGCTGAACACTTCTGCCCAGTACTGCTATCTGCTGAGACAGCATGGAGGTGGCTTCAGCAAGACAAGAACCACGTTCACCTTTTTCTTACGAAGGTGAGACCTGATGAAGGGAATACATGTCTTTTCCTTTTGGGTAAGCCAATACTTGGCAACAAGCTATAATTATTAATCAGTAAAGAGTTGCAAATGAAATATTAAAGAAGTTTTTTACTTCTTTGGCTCCTAAAAATTTATTCTTCCATTCCTGTTTTTCTTTTAATAAACTAAAATTTATCTAGTTAATATTTATTTTCATGATCTAATTATCCCCAGATGTTACTTTTTCCTAGATACAAATGCCAAACCTAAGAGCCAATGAAATCAAAAGCCAAATCAATATTAAAAAAAATTAAAGTCCAGAGTAACTCAATCATAACTTAATATTTGTATAATTTTATTGCTATTATTTCTTGTCCAAAAGCATTCTAAATGACTACTAACAAGTTAAAACTTAACTCTAGGATGGTGGAACCTCTTGCATATACCATAATGGCTCCCTCTCTTATTGGATCCCATATGACTCCAAAACTAATAAAGAATTTTGATAGGAAAATAAAAACAAAAACCTCTTCTAAATTTTATCTCTTGTGATTTATCAAGTTAATAATTAGGACATTCATCCTTTATCCAGTGATAGTCCCTTCTGAGTTACTCCGATAATAACTATTGCCAGCAAAATGGCACACAGAGAGGCTAGTCCCATCTAACTTTTTCTTCAGTCTCTGGAACTGCAAATATCTCTACCACTAGCTACCCAATTCTAACCAGGAACTGCACTGACTTAATAACAACTGGACATATAATGTCCTTCCCTAAATTTGGAAAGTAAATATTCAGTAGTGCTACAAAACAATACTGAAAGTTTTGCCTGATTTAACCTTACATACTATAGAAGTCACCAATTTACCTAAAGAAACAGAACATACCAGGTATTTAAAAAAAAAAAAAAATCTTGCATTTTCCTAATAGCATGAAAATTTACATACAGGGATCCAAACAGGATATATATACTAGAAAAGAGTAAACTGGAGAAAAACATCCATTCCTCTTCTTGTCTACTTGACAATTAAGTTTTTATTATAGCCAGCATGGAGCTTTTCAGGTACAAATTGAAAATCTGGCTTAAGGATCCACACAGAATCAAATAAATTTGATTGTAGGTTAGCTGATCAAGAAGGTAGTCTTTGTTCATAAATTAAAATTTTTAGACCCTCACTGCTCAGGAAAAGTACATCAAAACCAGGATAAGCAAGTCATAGCCAGGAAAAATTATTAATATTAAATAAAGCTGTCCATTTCAAACCCAACTCACAGATCCATAGAAAGATGTGAGAACAACAAAGGAACTAATAACGTTTCTCATGTTTGCTTCATGTTGTGTTTTCTGATTATATTTGTCAAGTGTTTTTCCCTTAATAATGTATGTGTTCCTAGTGGCCAGTAAAACCAACCTACCAAACATAAGAAGTTCTCCAGATATGATATTAAATGAGAGCAGTAAGAGGATACTATTTAAATAATTTATATTACATTTTTAACCAGCTATACATTAACAGTTGATTTTATAGTACTTAAGCCTTTTTGTAGTAACTGATGCCTAATACAAAGTGGACTTCACCTTTTCCTGTACAAAAATAAGATCCCAAGATTTTTGAAGGATTAGATATGGGAAATGAAGAAAAAAAAATGTCAAGAATAATTTTATTATATGGTAATATGTGTAAGAGAATAAATGTATCTTCCATGAAATGAGACAGAAAATATGGGAATATAAACCAGTCTGGGAGCAAGGAATATAAATTTGCCTTTACAGATAATGAGTTTCAGGTGTCTTCAATGAATCCAAGTACAGGTGTCCAGAGCACATTAGGCATTCATTTCTTAAACTCAATGCAGAATCCTCTGCTGGAAATTTATATCTAGTAGTCTTCAGTATATGGATGAAAGTTAAAACCAGGACAGTCAATTACATCATTTTAATACAGAGGTGAGAATAAGACCAAAGCTGAAGATAGAATCCTGAGGTAAATTAACATTTTAGGGACGAGACAAAAAGACGAAAAAGAGCTTTTGGTTCTCTGGTAACCATATTGATATAATAAATCTGCAAAACCCTATCTAGAAAAGGCTGTGTAAATAAATAGATACTAGATGTGAAATTATAAGTAATGTCAAGATTCAATCTGAACTGCTCACTGATTAAAATATAGTATGATTTGGATTAATAATAGATCACAAATAAGGGTGGTATTTACCCCACCCTGAGAAAGATGTGAAGGCATTTTCAGGTGTCATAGTAACAGGGAATACAACTTGTATCAATGAGCAAGCCCAAGGATGCCAGGAATGGCCTGGATAGTCCCACACAATGAACAATCTACCTTCCAAAATTGTTGCTTCTATGTTTAAGAAGATTATTATCAGAAGTCACTCTTATTAAAAGATAAAAGCATTGTTCCTCACCTTCCCTTTCTCTTTGTCTCTAACTAAAATAAGTTAACTGTTTATGCTCAGAATTAGGAAGTAGCTGTGTGAAAAAAAATCTTCCCACCTTTTTTTCTCCAGAAGATAAGTTCTGTGTTAATGAGGACCAAGAACTTTCGTGAATGCCGCATTGTAGATCATTGCCTGCAGTGTCCAGCACAGCAGTGCATTACTTGGCATTGCTTAACATCTTTCTTTGCCTCACTTCCTGTTTTCCCATCTTCATCTTTCTGGTTTTTCATCTTCTTCTTAAAGTATAAACACTTTTAATTCTTGTCTTTCTGTTTTCTAGAGAATATGGGCTAAAATAACTGGTCACCATTATCTCTCTTTATTAAAGTTACAGGACTATCCTGTGTATATATATCATGCTGTTCTCTCTCATGCACACATATGTGCATGCATAGAAATGCATATATATACACACAAATGCAAGCTATTCCTTCTTCCATTCCACATTATCCTTCTTCCATTCCACATCATCATTTATAATGGGAGGAATAAATTTCATTCTTCATGCCAATAGGTAAACATTCATTTTAAAGAAATATAAATCTTTATAGAAAAAAAACAAATAAGTGTGTTATGGAAGCTCTGATCTCAAAAGCTTGGGAGGAAGTAGGATAATACTGTGCACAATAGAGAGAAGATAAATTGTAGTTAGAGAAGAGGACAGATGGAAAGGGGAATGTAGGAAAGAGTTGGGGAGAGGATAACAGTGATTTGTAAGATGACAGAGGGTGTGCAATAAATACCATGACCCTTTATGGATTTCCCTGTGACTTTCAGTTGTTCATGAATAATTCCAAATGCACAGTATGATGGATTTCCTGTTGAACCAGTGAAAGTGCTGAGTTCCATGTTTAAATAAATATAGACTCAAACAGAAATAAAATATATGGGTAAAAAAATGACAAGACAGTCCCCAGATGACATGTAGTGGCAGAGATGTGATATATCTAAGGAAACTAAAAACCAGTCCTCAGCTGTATCTTAGATTATCTCATTACTATAGAACTTACCTAAATGTATCCCCTTACATTGTCTGTTAAATACCTGGGTGTATGTGCAGAAAAGTAAAAAATAATGCTTAAGCTATATAACCTTAGGAATATCGAATTTTAGGACAGCTATGGAAACTCCTCCGAGATTCATATATTTCTGCTGTGTAAGAAATATACTGTGAGATACTATATATTTCATAAAAATACCTCTGAAATTAGACAAGTTTCCACAATTATCCAAAAATAGAGTTTTCCTATGAAACCCTTTGTAAACTGAAATGATGTAAAGCAATGAAGCAGTTACTGTTAATTTACCTTTTTTTTTTTTTTTTTTTTTAGTATTCCCAGACCCAAAAAATAACCTCTTGTAGGCTTTTCTAATACCTTTAGGGCACATCTTGCTAATGAATGAACAAAATAAATGTAAATAAAGCACAGATGCTCACATAGTTCAAAGCTATGATGGCTTAATACTGAGATTCTGAATGTAATTCCTGGGGAAGGAGCTTGGCAGGGCCACTCCTGCTCAGGGTACATGATGCCTCTATGAAGGCTCACTGCAAAACAAATGCTGATGCTACTTTTTGTCCATAAATATATGGACAAAATATATATTTTGTCCATATATATATGGGCAAAATCTTCTTCAGATTTCTTTCAGTTAGTGAAAACAGGCATTAATTTATGTCCTCTGTAATAGCAAAATGGCATAATACAAACTTTTGGGGGAAAAAAGAATCTTAAAAGCAGTGAGAAAACAACAACAACATGCTATGTACAAGGAAACCCACATAACACAATCAACTGATTTTTCTGTAGAAAATTTTGCAGCTAAAACAGACTGTCATGATATATTCACACAAAGTGTTGAAAAGGAAACAAAACAAAACAAAACAAAACCTTCTATCCAAGAATACTATACCTGGCAAGGCTATCAAATAGAACTAAAGGAAAGTTAGAGTTTACTGAACAAGAGGAAAAAAAAAAAAAAAAACACAAAAAGCTAAAGAAGTTCATCACCACTAAACTAGCATTATAAGAAATGTTAAAGGGAATTCTTTAAGCTGGAAAAAAAAAAAGGGTATAAACCTATAACAAGAAAATATATGGATGTAAAAATCTCATTGGTAAAGTTGAATATATGGTAACAAACTATAGAAATGATCCCTGAAAGTATAGTCTTTCAAGTTGACTATATAGTAAAGGTAGTGGATTAATGATTAATAAAGCTAGTATGAAGGTTAAAAGACAAAAGTTGCAAAATTAACTATGACTACAAAATTAGTTATGATATACACAAAATAAAAGGTGGAAAATATGACATCAAAAAAATGAAGCATGGGAGAGAGGTAAAAATGCAGAGGTTGTAGAATGTGTTCAAATTTAAGTTAATATCAATTTAAAATAGACTAGTGTGTGTGTGGGTGGGTGGGTGGATGGAGTATATATACATACACACTGTTATATGTGAACTTCATGGTAACCACAAAGCAAAAACCTATAGTAGGTATGTAAAGATAATGAGAAAGGAATCTAAACAAAACACTAAAGAAAGTCATCAAATCACAGAGGAAGAGAGCAAAAGAAAAAGAAAAGAGAAGAACTGCAAAAACAGCCAGAAAACAATTAATGAATGGCAGTAAGTATATACCCATCAGTAGTCACAATAAATGTAAATGGACTAAATTTGCAATCAAAAGACATAGAGTGGCTGAATAGATTAAAAAAAAAAAATTCATCTATATGTTGCCTGTAATAAACTCACTAAGGACACACCACAGAGTGAAGTAAAGGAATGGAAAAAGATATTCCATTCAATGGAAATGAAAATAAAGCTGGTGTAGCTGTCCTTATTTCACAGAAGACAGACTTGTAACAAGGAAAAGAAGGGGATTACATAATAATAAAGATATCAGTCTAATAAGAGAAGATAACATTCAAAGAAACATAGGAACTCTGAAATATGTAAAGCAAATATTAACAGACATAAAGGGAGAAATTGACAGCAGTGCTAAATAGTAAAGGACTTTAATATCCCAATTACATCAATGATCACCCAGGCAGAAAATCAGTAAGGAAACATCAGCTTTATATAACACATTAGACCAGAGAGACTTATATACAAAGCAATCTATCCAAAACTAACAGAATATACATTCTTTTCAAGTGCACATGGGATATTCCCCAGGACAGATCTCATACATATTAGGCCACAAAACAAGTCTCAATAAATTTAAGAAGATTGAAGTCACATCAAGCTCTTTCTGACATTATGGTATGAAACTACGGGTCAATTAAAAAAAGAAAGCTGGAAAAATCACAAATATGTGGAGGATAAAACACCAGGCTACTGAAGAACCAATAGGTCCACCAGTTTATTGAATACCCAATAGGTCAATGGGAAAATCAAAGGGTTAAGCTGAAAATAAGTTAAGACAAATCAAAATGGAAATAAAATAATCCAAACTCTATAGGATGCAGTGAAAAAGTTCTAAGATGGAAATTCACAATACAGGCCTACCTTGAGAAACAAGAAAAATTTCAAGATAACAATCTAACATTATAATTAAAGAACTAGAAAAAGAAGAACGAATGAAACCACAAATGAGTAGGAGGAAGAAAAAAATAAAGGTCAGAATGGAAACAAAGAAAATAGAGACAAAAAATAGAAAAGATCAATGAAAATAAATGATGGTTCTTTGAAAGGATAAAGAAAATTGATGAATGTGGGTGAACAGAGTGAAGAGTATCAATTATACAGTGATAATGGATAACTAGACTTATTGTAGTAAGCATTCCGTAGTATACACAAATACCAAATTATTCTGTTGTACACTTGAAACTAATATAATGTCATATATAAATTTTATGTCAATAAAACAGGAATAGTATAATTACTATATTCACTTAATCTAATTTGAGCTCAATTTCTGTAACTTCTAACTCACTAAAATTGTGCTATGTAACAAAAAGGGAGGTATGAGGGAGTTTCTGTGAAGAAAGGAATTTTCTCAAAATGAATGCCACTTACTTTGTGGAGAAAACTTGGTGGTAATGAAGTTTTCCATAGGTAATTAAGGACAGCTGCCCAGAGTGGTTCAGTAGCCAGATGTCCAGCCCTGTGTCTACATGAAACTATTTCTAACTGTGGAGGCCAAGAAAAACAAGGCTGTACGCACCCCAAGTCTAGCCCTGACATAAGTGCAGCCATCTTGATGTTCCAGATTATCACAAAATATTTCTCGGATGCGAAAACTCGGGCATAACACTAACATGTTTGTTTTGGACCAAAATCAAATTTCATTTGGATTATATGAGGGTCTTCCTACTGTGGTACGCCCAGTTTCTTTCTCTCGTTACTATACGTAAGAAGTTAGAAATTAATGGGGTAACCAGTAAGAGGATGTAACAAGTGAGATCTTATCTGTTCATCTGTGAGTGTTCACAAAACAGAGGTCAGAGCTCACCTAGGCTGTTTATCCTATGACTATGGGGTTACTTTAATGGAAAAATCTTAAAAAAAAAAAAATAGGCAGCTAAAATTCCTCAAATGACTTACAACATTAACATACATTTTTTTGTATAATTAATGAGGTTCAGGTCTATGCTAAACACACATACTATCCCACCTGATGTTCAGAATAGCTGGTGTTTTTTGCCTAGTTTCCATCCTCTTTTATAGTTAAAGAAGTATACTTAGACAGAAGTGACTTCTCAAAGCCATGCAGAAAGTCAGTGACACACTAGCACTCCAGCTTCATCATGACTGGTGTTGAAACCCACATTCTTTTTCTTTTTTTTTTTTTTTTTGAATTTTATTTTATTTTATTTTTTTCAGTGTTAACCCAAGGCAGCGCTGTTACAGACTTTTGACTAGCAACAGAAAAAGGTTGTGCCTGTAACATTTCACCACTAGGAACTTTATTTATTCATGTCTCTCCAGTGAAATGGTGAGTTATAAAATATTTACTGTATACTTTAGAGTAATATAGCATATACAGAGGAATTAAATGAAGATATGTAGCATATAAAACATTTATACATTTTACTTGTGATCATCTATGGGAAATTAAAAATAACAGGTATGGCGATGGGATCTTCATGTTTATTCAATATATAAGAACAAAAAATGAATACGTGGTGAAACAATAATTTCAGAATATATCACTGGAAATAAATAAAAAGGAAGATTTTATGGGGCAGCATTTTTATGCTGTGAATAGAGTGTGTGTTTTGTATGTATGTAAGCTATAGTAGTTCTAAGTATGATTTTGTTAGCTTTCCTTGGTGCTGTAAATGCTGTGCAGGCAGTGTATTTGGGGGACTTTTTTTTTCTCCAACAACATACAGATGCACATCATAGCAAGTGAACTGCTCCTTCAATGCAGTGAGTATGAAGATTTTTTATGATACTGGTAATGATCCAGAACCAATTATGACATTGATACATTAAGCATTTCTTGGCAGTCAGCAGCTCTGTATCAATGGTCTTCATAAGATCTTATTTGATTAGGGAAACTATAAAAGACAGTACAACTGCATTGTTTTCATTGTCAATTTCTTTAGTGAAACTATAAACTCTCTGCATTACTGGAGAAGGTAGAAGGGACAGAGGTTGGTATTTTCACTTGGCTCATCAGGTCTGCTAAAATGAGTATTAGTACCATATTACTTTTTTTTTTTAAATCACAAATAAAAAGGAGGCTTAACTGCATGAACTTCATTTAAAATATTACCTTGATGAGTCACTCTTGGTCAAATTCACTAGAGAGAATTCAAGAGCCAAGGGCTCTGAATATGACAGGATAAATTTAGTTGTTCTTACATCAAATGATGCTGCCTTGCGTTGCAATTTGTACATGCAATGTTTCTGTTTGTTTATTTAAGCTGTAGTTTTCAAAAAGTATATATGTATAATAAATTTCACGCCTCGGGCAAATCTCTAAAACTTTAGCACATCTCCAAGCACCAAGTGAAACAAACAAACAAACAAACAAAAACCTTGTTAATCACAACTCACATTTTAAATGCCAATACATTGTAAACAAGTGTGCCTGGAACAAGTAATACCCATGAGTAAACCTACCAGTTTCATAGCTACTTAGGATTCTTCATCCCTCTAAAAAAAAGGAAGTTGTGATGATGGCTGGGATCATTGTTTCTGACTACCAAGGGGAAACTGGATTACTACTCCACAGCGGAGGGAAGGAGGAGTCTGTCTGTAGTAGGGAACCTCCCTTATGGTGGGTGTCCTTTAATATTGCCATGTCCCGTGAATAAAGTCAATAGAAAACTATTAAGAATTCAATCCAAGTAAGACTAATAATGGCTCACACACTTCAGAATAAAGGTTTGGGTCACCCCACCAGGTAAAGATGCATAACTAGCTGAGGTGCAGGCTAAAGGCAAAGAGGATACAGAATGGGTAGTGAAAGAACTATAGTTAAATATAAATACCGGGTATGACCACATGACCAACTGCAGAAATGAGAACATAATTATCATATTTCTCCCTTACTTTGCTATACATATGTGTGTATATCTTTATTTCCTTTCTTATTCCTCTATCATGTAATATAAGATTACTGATTTTATATCATAGTTTTTCAGTATTCTTAGTTTTACACCATAACTTCAATTTACAGGGTATCAAGGAGATGAGTAAACATGGCTTCAGAATTTTACCTCCTCTTCTGGAGAAGGTGTTAGTGCATTTTTTGTTTATACGGGACAATTTGAATCACATTGGGCAGAACAGTTGTATCAATTATTGTATCTTGTTAGGCAGACAGTATATCATGTGAGGCAGAATGATGACATTGTCATTGTCTTTACTTGAAGATTAAATGTGATTTAGGGAGATGTATATGATTGTCAAATTGACAAAGGGTGGACTTGTGATTTTATGTGTCAACTTGACTTGTCAAAGGGTGCCCAGATTACAAACTTCATTTCTAGATGTGTCTAAAACAGTGTGGATGAGATTAGCCTTTGAATTCATGAGTTCAGTGAAGTAGATTTTCCTCAAAGAGGGTAAGCATCATCCAATCCCTTGAGCCCCTGAATAGGACAAAAGATAGAGGAAGGAGGAATTCATCTATTTTCACTTCCTGCCTGCCTACATGAGTTGTCTCATCTCATCGCTTTCAGCATTAGGACTTGGATTAAACCACCAGGTCTCTTGATTCTTAGGCCTTCAGATTCAGACTGAGTTATACTGCCAACCTTCCTGGATCTTCAGTTGGTAAATAGCAGATTGTGGGATTTACCTTCCTCTATAATAACACACAGAATATATATTACGAATATTGGCTCACTGGTTTACAAATGCATATATGTAAATTTTGGTTTTGTTTCTTTGAAGGACCCTAATACAGCACATAAAAAAAGAAAAGTTATTAAGAATGAAAATAAGGATGTGGTATCAAATTATTATATTCAATCCATGGAAAAAGAATTTAGAGAAGAAAGAAAAATGGCTGGCTTTAACATTGAGATGGCTTCATAAAAAGATGAATTTGAAAGTACATGTTTAAGAAAGGGAAATCAAAAAGTTAATATTAATACAGTAAAAAAAAATTAGAAAAGCCCAAGTGCAGGAAAATGCCTAATATGTGTAGACAGAGTTATATCATGCCTATGAGCACTGGACTCAAATTGCCAATGTTGCAGAAAACCTTAAATTTTACAAACAGGAGTACACATTCAAAAAGAATTTGTTTCGTTTTATTTTGATAAAGGAAAATAAGCTAATCCTAGTCTGTTTTTGACTAGGAAAGAAAAATAATTGGTGAGGAAGCTTTGAAAGACTCACTGATACTGTTGCTTGTTGGAAATCCTTTGGGGCAGGGAAGCTTTAGGACCTCTTTGCTATTTGCTATTTTTGGCTGCTTGAGCAGAGAAAAAAAAAAAAAAAGACTTAATACCTTCTCAGAACCAGCAAAAGGGAATCAGCTTCAAATTCCACAAATTGATTAAAAAAAAAAAAAAACTTCCACAAATTGATATAAATCATATCATATCCTGGGGATTCTGATGATAAAGAATAATGGAATGCTGAGTGTATGGCATATGTGTTGGGGAGGATGGAGAGGAGCGTGAATTGGAAAAGTCAGCAAAGGCTACAAATGAAGGGACCTGTATGAGTTGCCAGGGAGCAGGACTTATCCACAATGCAAAGCCTTTAAAGTGTTTAAAATGCAGCACCTATCTGCTCTCAGCCCACTGCTGGGTCTGCAGTCTGACTGGTATGTGTGGTTATTTTTCCCTTTCCCTGGGCAAGAGTCACTGAAGTAGAGCTGGCTTTCATCATGGCTACCTGAACAGTAGGTAAATTAAAATTTCAGGTTTTAAGTTCTGCTGTTCGTAGGAACTCATGAAATTTGGCCTCTCTGGTTTTCAAAGCTCTATAGTGTGAGAGTCAGCTTCTCTTCCCTGTGGGGCCTGCTCATCCCATCTTTCCGTGGGCAGTCCTGCAAGTCCATTTAGCTTCCTAGCTTCCTACTCCTTCTCTGCCTGTCCTACCTCTTTGATGTGGCCTCTTCTCTACATTTAGCTGTGGAGTTTGTTCTGCCAGTCTTTGCATCATTTTCTGGGTTTACACTGATGGGAGTGTTATCTAGCTGTATCTGTAAAATGAGGTGAGCTTAGGGTCCTTGTATGCCCCCATCTTCCCAGACCTGCTGTTTAAAACCATTTTTAAGAGATTGGGCTCCAGTAACCCACAGCTATAGCTGACTTGAGAACCCATTCTTTATAGGCTGTTTTCCCACCTCGTTCCCTTCCTCACTCCTATATGGATGTTTTCTATACGTCTCAAATAAAATACTTGCTCTTGTATCCCTGTTCTAGGGTTTACTTCTGGAGGATCTATTTTTCCTTGATTTTTTTTTCCTGAATGCCATTAGAATATGTGCCTTTGATTTTAAGAATATAAATGGATATGGTGAATTCATTTAACATATGAGCAATATAGCCTGAGGGGTTTGGATAGAAAAAAATGGATGGCTGGATATACTGTGTAATTTGTCTTTGAGCTGCATATGGGGTGTGTATGTATGAAGTCACTTACCAACAATCAACTTAGCCAATGTCTTCTTGATTGACTAGGTTGTCCATCCAGACATAGTATTAGCCCAGTTTAATTCTTTCTGATGTTACTTCTCATCAAGCTATAAATACCTCTGTATTTTTCTATTCTCCATAGCCACCATGAAGATCTTGCAGCCTTTCTCTCATTGTGCTAAATTGCTAATGATCACAGCAGTATAAGGGTATGCTCCCAACATACTTCAAATCACATCTATCACCTGCCTTTGTCAGCTCTATATTACTGATGATAATGAAGTTTATTTGGGACCCTTTGTGGACATATGTCTTTCTTCTAAAATAATGTTAAGATTAAGGCTAAAGAGACATCCTGCAATCTTCTCTTGTGTGTGTTATGCACAGTATAAATTCTTCACAATTTTTGAAACATGAGCACTGACCTTACTTAGTTTTGTATAACTTCATGTAAGGCTTTAATTTTCTTTCATTTATTCTAATTTTGTAAAATTTTCCATGGAAATCTTCAATAGGGGAAGGAAAGTTATATAATTTGGATTCTGAAAAGCAAAAATGAAAGAAGGCCAGAAAAAAATAAAAGAATATATAAGGCAAATATTCAAAAAATCATATCACACGTGACGAATATGTTGAGTGAACCAAATTAACTATATTTCAACATAAAGGGCTGAGGGTAAAAGTCATGAAAATCCCTTAATGGAATGTCTAGTAATTTGGGCTTTGCCTATTAAAGATAAGAAGCCTTAAAAATTTTGGAGGAGAACATATATATGAAAAAAACAGTGTCTCCCCGAAACAGACTAGCAGATTAAGCTATTTGTCTTTTTTTTTTTTAAAGATTTATTTATTTATTTATTTATTTGAAACAGAGAGAGAGAGATCACAAGTAGGCAGAGAGACAGGCAGAGAGAGAGGAGAAAGCAGGCTCCCCGCTGAGCAGAGAGCCCGATGCGGGCCTCGATCCCAGGACCCTGAGATCACGACCTGAGCCGAAGGCAGAGGCTTAACCCACTGAGCCACCCAGGCGCCCCAGATTAAGCTATTTGGAAATTAGAATTTATATGGGGAATGTGGAGATTTTTAAAAAATAGTTTATTTAAGAAAAAAAAAATGTTTTCCCCCAAATTCATGACAAAAGAAATGACTATCAAGGGAACTGCTGAAAAAACAAACAAAACCCACATCTGAGGGGGTACAATTTAGGGGAATGGATGTCCTCTTTAATAGATTTTAAGCCAGAATGATTGGGAAGATGGTGGAAGTAGGCTGCAAGGTCGTTTGGTGCATGTCAAACAGAAAAATACAGCGATTTCTACCACCCTCTGGAAAGTAAATCAGAAAGAAATCAGGCTTTAATACTGTGTCCCAACTGAAGGTTGGAAAGGTATCTGGAACTCAGAAATAAACAAAAATACCTTTCTTCAGATCCAGCAGTTGTTTCAAAAAATTATCTAGGACTTGTGGTGTTTAAGAACACAAACTTGAGGGGCGCCTGGATGGCTCAATGGATTAAGCCCCCGTAGGGCTCTCTGCTCAGCAGGGAGCCTGCTTCCCTTCCTCTCTCTCTGCCTGCCTCTCTGCTTACTTGTGATCTCTGCCTGTCAAATAAATAAATAAAATAAAATCTTTAAAAAAAAAAAAAAAAAAAAGGACACAAACTTGACCTAAGGGTCTAATCTTCTAGTTGCAGCTAACTAGCTGATCATATAAAAATTACTTAAGTTTGTAAGTCTCACTTTCCTTACCTTTTAATGGGAATGTCAGAACCTAGCATAAGTTTATCATGAAGATTAAAATACAAATATGCACTTCAAACACTTAATGAAGTTGACAATGATGAATGATGACAATGACAATAATGATGATGACAGCCATGGTGATAATGATGACATTAATTTTCATTTCCTCTTTAGTTGGATAAAATATTCTATTATACTAAACAGGTAAACAGCAGAATAGGACTCTTTGAGTCAGGGATAGCACTTTTCCTGACCTCTCATAATATTTTCTTTATGAAATTATCTAAGCAAATAATTAAATAGAATGAAAAAGACTTTCAATATCTGTTTGACAGCTACATTTCTTATTCTCAGGTGATGAAGGAATTTTTCCAACTAATAGAATCATATAATAAATAACATAAAAAATCATATACTATAATCATGTTCCATTGGAGCAATGTTATAAGCACTATGCATGCCGCAAACTTGTTTAGCAGTGTTGATTACAGTTCTTGTATATATATCTAGACTCAATTATGATTAAATTTTTAAAACCACTGTACTGTATTTAGAATAGCCTTACATGTATTTAAAATATATTTCCATAAATGACTTATCAATATTGGTAACAGCCATTCCTACATCTTTCCTTGAATGATATTGACTTTGCTGTCACCTTAGAATTCACATCAAAGATTTTTCATAGAAGCAATGGTTTTCAGTTCTTTTTAATTAGCAAGTTTATGAGGATGTAATGGTCCATTATTCTCTACTGATTTGTTTGAAATTCATTCTGACTTTAAAAAGCAGAACTTTCAAAGTTTATGAACATTATAGATAAGAATTCTGAACAGAATATTAATGAGAACTGATAATTAACAAACCAAATAGAAATCTCCCTTATGCTTAAAAATAAATACATTTGGTTAGTATTATCTTCAAAACATATACCAGAAATAATGTACTTCATTTTAACTTGCAGAACGGAATTTTATTTTACAAAATCATTTCCCTTATTAGGCACTCTTTTCCAAAATTTCTCTCTGTTGCTTCAGGAACCAGAATAATAGCTACTTAGGATTTGTGTATATTTGTACAAAGGGCATTTTTATTTTAATGCAGTCATCAATGTCTCCTTTTATTGTGCTCTGCTTTACTGTACTTTGTAGCTACTGAAAGTTCATGACAATCCCAAATTAGTCTAGTCTATTGGTGCCATTTCTCCCACAGCATTTATTCATGTCATTTGTGCCACATTTTGTTAATTCTCCCAATATTTCAAGATTACATTATTGTTATAGTGGTTACGGTGATTCTGGATCAGTGATCTTTGTTGTTACTACTATAATAGTTTTAGGGTGCTGACAAACCATGCCCATATAAAAGGCAAATTCAATCGATAAATATCATGTATGTTCTGACTGTTCCACCAATCTGACATTTTCCATCTCTCACCTTCTGATCAGGCTTCCCTAGTTCCCCATATACAGCAATATTGAAATTAGGCCAGTGAACACACAAATAAGAAAATGAAACAGTCTTATTGTTGATATGGAGAGAGTTTTAGTAGTTTTGGGTAGAAGATCAAACAAGCCACATTCTCTTAAGCCAGAGCCTAATCCAGATCAAGGCCCTAACTTTCCTCAATTCTGTAAAAGCTGAGAGAGCTGAGGAAGCTACAGAAAAAAGTCTGAAGCTAGTAGAAGTTGCATGAAATCTAAGAAAAGAAGCCATCTTCACGGGTGCCTGGGTGGCTCAGTTGGTTAAGCGACTGCCTTCAGCTCAGGTAATGATCTCAGGGTCCTGGGATCGTGGGGAGCCTGACATTAAGCTCTCTGTTCAGCGGGAAGCCTGCTTCTCCCACTCCCTCTGCTGCTCCCCCAGCTTGTATGTTCTCTCTCAAATAAGTAAATAAAATTTTAAAGAAAAAAGAAAGAAAAGATCTACAGTAGCCAAACTGGAAAGAGCTGAGATGCCATTCAACAGACAAAGGGATAAAGAAGATGTGGTCCATATACACAATGGATTATCACTCAACCAACAGAAAGGATGAATATCCAACTTTTGTATCAACATGGATGGGACTAGAGGAGATTATGCTGAGTGAAATAAATCAAGCAAAGAAAGACAGTTATCATATGAATTCACATATTTATGGAATATAAGGAATAGCATGGAGGACATTTTAGGAGAAGGAAGGGAAAAATGAAGGGGGAGAACATGGTGTGGGGTTGAACCATGAGAGACTATGGACTCCAGGAAACAAACTGAAGGTTTTTTTTTGGGGGGGGTGGGTGATGTGGGGATGGGTTAGCCCAGTGAAGGGTATTAAGGAGGGCAAGGATTGCATGGAGCCTGGGTGTTATATGCAAACAATGAATCATGGAACACTACATCAAAAACTAATGATGTACTATATGGTGACTGACATAATATAATAAAGAAAAAAACAAAAAGAATAAAAAGAAGCCATCTCCAGAATTCAGAAGTGCAAGGTGAAGCAGCAAATACTGATGTAGAAGCTGCAGCAAGTTATCTAGAAGATCTAGCTAAGTTAATCAATGAAGGAGGCCACACTAAACAACAGATTTTTCAATGTAGAAAAAAAAAATAGCCTTCTCTTGGAAGAAGATGCCATCTAGGACTTCCATAGTTAGAAAAGAGAAGTGGATGTCTGGCTTCAAAACTTCAAAGGACAGGTTACCTTTCCTGTTAGGGCTTAACGTAGCAGGTGACTTTAAGCTGAAGACAGTGTTTCTTTGACCATGCTGAAAATCCTCGTGTCCTTAAGAATTTTGCTAAATCATTCTGCTGCTCTATAAATGTAATAGCAAAGCCTAGATAACAGCACATCTGTTTACAACATGGTTTTACTAAATATTTTGAGCACACTGTTGTGACTTGATGCTCACAGGGGAAAACGTTTGCTTTCAAAATACTACTGCTCATTGACAATGTGCCTGGTCACACAAGAGCTCTAATGAAGATATATAATGAGACTAATTTTGTTTTCATGCCTCCTAACACAACATCCATTCTGCTGCCAAAGATCAAGGAGTAACTTTGACTTTCAAGATTTATTATTGAAGAAATATTTTTTTAAGGCTATAGCTTCCATGCATAGTGATTCCTCTGGCGAATCCACATAAAGTAAACAGAAAACTTTCTGGAAAGGATCTATCATTCTGGATGTCATTAATAAACTTTGTAATTTAATTTGGGAAGATGTCAAATATCAGCATTAACAGAAGTTTGAAAGAAGTCCATTCAATATCTCATGGATGACTTTGAGGGGTTCAAGAGCTTCCGTGAAGGAAGTAACTACAGATGTGCTGGAAATAGTAAGAGAGAGAATTAGAAGTGGAGTCTGAAGATGTGATTGAACCGCTGCAAACCCAAGAAAAAAATTTAATAGGTGAAGAGTTGTTTCTTATGGATGAGCAAAAAAAGTGGTTTCCTGAGATATTATCTACTCCTGGGGAAGACACTGTGGAGACTGCTGAAATGAAACCAAAGAATTTAGAATATTACATAAACTTGGTTGATAAAATAGTTGCAGGGTTTGAGAGGATTCACTCCAATTTTGAAAGTAGTTCTACTGTGAATGAAATGCTATTAAAAGTTTCGCATGCTACAGAGAAATCCTTTGTGAAAGGAAAAGTCCATCGATGAAATGTTCATTTTTGCCTCATTTTTAAAAATTGCCACACACACTCCGACCTTCAGAAACTACCATCCTGATCAGTCAGCAACCATCAACATGGAGACAAGGTCCTCTACCAGCAAAAAAAATTAGAACTTGCAGAAAGCTCAGATGATACTTAGCAATTTTTAGCAACAAGGTATTTTTTAAGGTATGTACTTTTTTTAGACATAATATTACTGCACACTTAAGAGACTACCATCCAATGTAAATATGACTTCATATGTACTGGGAAACCAAAAAATTCATTGACCCAGTTTATTATAATATTCACTTTATTGTGATGCTCTGGAACTGAACACACACTATCTCGAGGTATGCTTCTATAACTGTAAATATCCTGTGATATTTGTGAATATTTCCCAAATGAGGTCAAGTGATCTTCTTTTCTAATGTGTTATCTTTAATGAATATTTCAATTTAAGGCACCATCTCATTTTATCTCTAATAACATACATTTATTACATACACTGTGTTCCTAAGTGGTAGTGACTAATTCCAAATCCTATAAGGAGAAGCTTACCATCACCATCTCTCTGGGAATATCAGCAATATACTGTATTGAATAACTGCTATTACCATGTACCCAGTTCTCTAAATGCATTATTTAATTCATTTAGCATATTACTTGAATTGATTTGGAGGTAGCCTAATGCATTTTCATTTATTTTCTAACTCTTGCTTCTGCGTTTGTGAGCCATATACCATTTTAAATGAGTAACTAGAGGTGATTTCACTGAATTATATAACATACAAAGAATATGCAGCAAAGCATGGTTATTACCTCAAAGTCATACTGAATGTAACAATGGAAATTTTAGTATAAAGAAAAGCACCTTCTTGTAATTGTATCTAATTTTAAAGTACCTTTTAAACAGCTTTTTTCTATAAATTTCTGTACAGCTACTTCTCACTAAAATACCCAAGGGATGGAATTTTGAATAAAAGCAACAAAAATAAACTATACTTCAGGTTAATCTTTTTTTCTGAGAAATTCTTAGTAAGACTTCCATTTATACCTATTCAGACTGTCCACAATAATGACTGTGATCTTTTTTAAGGATGTGTAAACAAAAAAGTATTAAGGCTGGCTTCTAGTTTATATTCTATAAATTAGAGAGTATTCTCTAAATATAAAACTGTCTCCAAATCAACTTCCTGCTTACAAAACTATTGTAGGGATGTCAAACTCCATTACTAATGTTAAGAATGCTGCTACAAATTAGCCTGAAAAGAACAAGTGGAAAATAAACAAACAAAATTACTGACCAACGGAATCATAACAAAATACACCATTTAAAAATTCACACGTATTTTTTTTAAAAATCTCAATAATTTTGTCCCAATTTCTTGTTATTATAAAATGTTTTACTGCCAACAGAGAAAGTGGAAAAGGAAAGAAACAGAATCAAAATTATGTATATGTCAACTCTAATTTGACCATCAAAGTACTGTTATTCAAATTAGCCTTAAATTAATTAAAAAGAATTATCAATTACATACTATGTGCAAACCCAAGATCAAGTTTACAGTGGAAAAAAATAATGACACATTTTGACAGCGGGTACCTAACATATAATTCAGGAAAATAAACACATTGAAAATTTTTATCTCACTGGAATGTCAAACAAGCCAAATAACTACTTAGTACTAATGTATAAATGAAACTAGAGTTGATGAATCTAGTAAAATGTTGGAAAAAAAAAAAAGGGACAAGATGATAAAAAGCAGTGGCCAGGAGACCAGGACGTTATGGAATAACTTAGAAAATAATTATTTATTTTTTTAAGGATTTTATTTATTTATTTGACAGAGATAGAGAGAGCGCGCACCTACAAGCAGGGGAAGCTGCAGAGAGAGAGGAAGAAGCAGGGAGTCCTTCTTGGGGCTCAATCCCAGGACCCTGGGATTATGACATTTGCTGAAGGCAGATGCTTAACTGACTGAGCTACCCAGGAGCCCAGAAAATATTTCAGTTGTACAAAAATAATAGGTTCTGAGGGTAACAAGATTGAAGCAGGTTAAATGTAGCAAAAATCATACTTCTTACTCCACTTGACACCTTTTCAGATTTGCCTCCACTTCTTTATTCAAATTTATCCTCATTTCTGGTAGATATATGAAAACACTTTTATTTCTATCAATGGTTGAGAATATGAGCTAAACAAAACAATACAGCAGAATATGAACTAAAGACATTGTTATAAGATCACACATGTAGATATATTTTATGTACCTATCAAAGTCTGGAGCATACTAGAATAGTATTATTTCCACTACTGAGAAAGTTTTTTTTTTTTTTAACTTAATTTACTTGCTTTATTCAAATACAGTCTTATGTTTACTAAACGTACATATAAGTTCCTTAAATGTCCCCCTCACTTTTAACACAGTAAACATTCAAAATTAATGACAATAAATTATTCATGATCATACAGTTTCTAGAAACAAGCCTGACAAACACCGAAGAGAAGATATCGAAAAGCATCTAAGCAAAGAATATTATCAAATCCCATGATTCTAGAATCTATGTTTTCCAAATCTGCCTTCAATAAAAGTGACAAGTAAAACTACTGTCCATCCTGCTTTAGAAAATAAATCCCTCAGAATAATTTTTTAGGATAGTTTTGGTTGTTGGTATCAAGATAAAATTGAGCCTAGATTTTAGCAGTAGTGGACTATTATATCCATAAGGGAATAACAACTTTCAAGCCCATATATCATGCCTTGAAAAATACTGACTTGTGTTTCTTTTTAGATTACTCTGATGTGAAACAGTTCAATGAGCTCTTTATTTCCCATAGGATCCTGTTCTCTACAGATGCAAACTGTGCCTTTATTATAGGGCTTTGTGCAAGGGATGGGAAACTCATCCAGGAGATAGTTTTAACCTTTTAAAAAATTAGGTGTTAAAGCTCAAGGTTACAACATACAGAAAACTGTCCTTTGAGTCATATCTTCCTAGACTGAAAAATATTATTTTGCATTTATATTAGATGCTTATTGTTTGTACCAAAATACTGAAATCCAATGGAATGTAAACTAATACTATTTTTTCCTAGCAAGGAGAGTTAAGTCTAGATAGAGAAAAATGGTACATTTCCAGATAAATGTAGGGGTCATTTCCTGATCTTCTGTATCATCCCTGCTTTTTTATTTTGGCACTAGATGATTTAACTGCTGGATTTAATATGGAACATTCCCTATTATTTTCAGAAAAATAATTGTCATACAAGGTAAACTATTAAGGTGATCTGCTCTGTATAAAAAGTTACAACAGATCTTTTCGACTCACATGAGCTTACACCCTTCCCTTTAGCTCTCCAAATTAAGACAGAAACTGAAAAGTATTTTTAGGGCTTGATTCTTTGTGGGCAAAAGTTAAGAAACAAAGAACTGTGCAATAAGTATAAATATAACCCCAGTTGGGAAGGAAATAAGTGACTTATATCATCATCATAATAACAAATGTATCATGCCTGGCTTAAGTATTTAAATTAAGTAATTCAATCTTAATTACCCTGAGACAATATTATAGTTGCTCACTTATTCAAGACTACTCATATTATAATTTGTACTATTTTAAAATTGGATCAATAAAAGTCTGACAAAAGCAATATACTTATATCTTAACATTTTGAACCTTAAGAGAAGTTACTATTATTTTCCTCAGTTTGTCTGTGTGTATGTGTGTATGTATGTGTATATATATATATTCTCCAGAGGGTATCTAATAAGGGCTAGATTAGAAATTATTTTTAACTGTTTTTACAGGTATTTTTCCCCCAAAATAAGAACCCCTTTGTGGCATTAGTAAGAAATGTTTGGCCTTTGTCTTCTGTTCCTGATATAGTGTTCCTAAAACTCTTATAATTTTCTGAGTATTAGAGATGATGGGAGCATCTATTGTTCCAATGTAGTGGCTCTTGGCTGGACCCCAGAGAACTTCAGGATGGGGGCTGGTCACCAGAAAAACCAACCCTGATTGAAATCCTAGAAATTTCAGCCCCACTCTACTCCCAGTCTTAGGAGAGGAGAGGGATTAGAGATGGAGTTAATAATAGATCATGCCTATGTGGTGAAACTCCGTAAAACCCCCTAACAACAGGATTCTGAGGGCCTCCAGGTTGATGAGTGCATCAACATGCCAGATGCCCGGCAAACCCCACCCAACTCTATAGAGACAGAAGCTCCTATGTGCAGGACCTGTGCACCTATTGATCTGGCTGTTCATTTGTGTCCTTTATAACACCCTTTGTAATAAACAGTAAACATAATTAAAAAATGTGTCCCCAAGTTCTGAGCCCCCCGCCCCCTTTTTTAAAGTAGGCTCCACATCCAGCATGGAGCCCAACACAAGGTCTGAACTCATCACCCTGAGATCAAGAGTCGGTCACTTAACTGACTGAGCCACCCAGGTGCCCCTCTATGAGCCCTTCTAACAAACTGCTGAGCTTGAGGAGGGGATTATGGGAACCCTAAATTTATAGCAGTTCAGTCAGAAGTATGAAAGACCCAGAAATTGTGATTGAAGGGGGTGAGTGTTGTGGAACCAAGCCCTTAACTGTGGATTCTGTGCTGATTCCATATTAGAATCAGAACTCGATTTAATTCTGGAGAATCAAGGAATTAGTTGTGGTGTTAGGAAATACCATAGACCTTACACACAAAAAAAGAGATTAAAAGGTGAATGGCGAGCAAGACTATGCTAGACTTAGTGATGTTCTAGTAACTACAGTGGGGCAAGTATTTTTACTTCATCTATTAATAGATGAAAAAGTTATTACAAAGAGGATCTTTTGTTGGAAAGGGGGGGGGATACTTTGAACCATAGTTAGATGATCTCACTAGCGTAATCCAGTTGTGGCAAACCTCTAGGTAGCAGAAGGTAATACAATCAGAGCAATGTTGAAGGACCAGAATTAAGGTGGCCTTATTCCCATAAACTCAGACTTCTAACAACCAACGTCCAAAAACTGGGGAAAATTTGTCCTTGGCTGCAAAGAGGATCCTCAGAGGTACGTGCATTTTGGTAATAGCCTGCCACCAAAAACATTTCTAGGTTGTCAAGGCATGTCCCGAGTTTGCTGTGACAATTCAGAAACAACCTAGTGGTGCCTAATAGGAAAAAGGTTTTTGAAAATTACTCAATAAAGTCCATTGATTCCCAGAAATTTGTCTTGCTTTAGTTACGGGAAATGTTTACTTCAGTTGTGAGACACAGTGACTGTACATTTGTGAATGGGATAGGTAAGTTTTATCTAAACAACAACACGAATCACCACAAACACAAAGGAAATATTCTCTATGGCTGCAAACGAGGAAACAAAACTTCGTGCCTTGCTCACGGTACTTTCCCTACAGGCTGTTTGAGAACCCTGTTCCAGCTTGCCATCCTCACTGAGAGGCTGGGAGAGGGAAAAGATTACTCTGGTAGTTTCTCTCACCAGCAATTAAATGAACCAACCCCAAAGGGATTCATGTTACTTTCACTCACAGCTAACTGGCCAGAATTAGTCAAAAGCACCAATCAACCAGAAACAAAACATAAAATTTTACCATGTTGTCTAGGAAGAAGGATAACTGAATTTCTGCCAAATAATACAAATGACATTGAGATGGTATTTCCTATCTTCTGCCTTTGTCTGTTCTAATCACTTTTTGAGCAATCATACCCCCACCAAAAACAAACAAAACAAAACAAAACTAAGTATAAACCCCTCCTAACCTTGTTAAAGTATAATTAATTTCTTAGTATCTGTAAGATAAAACATGGAATTGGATGCTCTTCATAAACTGGACCTATGTCTCCAATCTAATATTTGGTTAGCTCTTAAAACACTATGCCACAGTTCTACTAGATGAGTTACAATTCTTGTAATACTTAATGCAACTTCATATATAATTCTCACCTAGAATTCCATCTTTCCTCTCATCATCTGCTTGTCAAGGGTCTATTAATCCTCTAAGATCCAAGGTAGGCAACAACCACCTCATTTGAGACATTTCCTGAATTACTGAGTCTGCAACACTCTGCGTAACTCCATCAAGGCACTAAACACCTTGTACTATAATTATTGTCCATGAGCCTATCTCCCTTACCAGACTGTGGCTACAGGCGATTTGTTCTTTGTTTGTCTATCTAACACAAAGCCCAGTACCTCACACAGAAAGCATTCCACAGATGCTTACTGCATTAATGAAGGAATAATTAATTAATGTAGCACTTTAACTCTTTCGACATCTGCTTCTTCCTTTATAAGCTACTGAAAGGTAAGCACTATGCTTCACTTCTGTTTTTATGTTCAGTTTATGAAATAAGTTCATACCATTAGATTCTCAGAAATTATTTTCAAATGGGTAAATAAATAAAATTACTGAAAAATAAATCTTACTTATTAAAATTATTTTTTAAACTAGTACAAAATCATTATTTAACCGTAATCAATATACAGTGAGTAGACTTCTTAGGCTCTCTCTGGCCAGAGACCTTACTGGGAAGAAAAAAAAAAAAAAAAAAAGGCAGATCCACTAACAAGAAGAGCCTTAGAAAGTAAAATCCTGATGGGAGAATGATCTTAACAATTGACTGGCTGCAAAGCACTGTCACCAACTTGATTAGTCTCTCCCAAATATGCTCCTCTTTTTGCCTATCATCTTAAAAATGATGGTGGGCAGAGGAATAATGCATTTAAAGTACTGAATGCCATAGGCAAGGATGGATTTTGTTAGGGTTTGGGGTACCTGGGGGAAGATTGGAAATTTCTCTATATATGAAATAGATTCTCAATAAGGAGATATGGAGCCAAGGAACACACATATTCTGCTTGTTTGTTTCCCAGAACTTTAGAGATCATCATGCCATTTCAACTGGCTCATGAATACTGCTCAGACATCACTTATTTATCTATGTACTCCAGATCATGAGGATGCATACCTGGATATAGAATTAGATCTTATAATAAAACATTTGGGCCCTGTAAGACTTCAGATCTCAGATAATACTCTCAGATTTTAATGTGATTTAAACATATTACTACAAATAAATCTGTGGCATATTTGGGTCACTGCAGTGCATTTTAGGATTTTAATGAATAGGCAAATCACCAAAGATTAAGGAAAACATGCATGGAAATGGGAAGATAAATGATGATAGTGAGAATTTTGTATTATATTTGAATTTCACAAGACACTGTAATTCTTGATCTCATTTTCCAGCATTTGTACCAAATAATGTTTCAGACTTCTGTGCTCTCTATTTAAAAATCCCATTTCTTGGGGCGCCTGGGTGGCTCAGTGGGTTAAGCCGCTGCCTTCGGCTCAGGTCATGATCTCGGAGTCCTGGGATCGAGCCCCGCATCGGGCTCTCTGCTCTCTCGGGGAGCCTGCTTCCTCCTCTCTCTCTGCCTGCCTCTCTGCCTGCTTGTGATCTCTCTGTCAAAAAAAAAAAAAAAAAAAAAAAAAAAAAATCCCATTTCTTTACAGTTTATTTTCTATTGTTGTTGTCACTGAAAAATGATAGAGTTCTTGCTTTCTTGTTTAAGAAAATAACAACTGTTTTCAGACTGAAGATGTCTGTTCCAAATTTCAGCTAGTAAGATCTAAAGCCTTCAAAAACTGTGTTTGTAATGGAAATTCCTATGAAACTTTTACATGACACAAGGACATTGAAGGTTTAAATACTATTTTATAAAAGCCTTTTTTTTCTTCATTGATAACTAGACCTTAAAAGCAAAAGTTGTTTGAAAGGAAGGATTTATTTTCCTTTGAGTTTGCAGACAATCAAGATTCATCGACATTCTGGCTCAAACACTAAACCCACTTCAAATGCAAGTTATGACAAAGATTCCTCCATCTAATACACAGGGCTTTAAAGTAGTTCTGGCAATTGGAAAGGGGTATGGTCTGATGATACTTTCACTGTTCTCCTCTTTAATGAAGAATTCATATATTGCCAGAATATTCCTAAGCTACCTATCCTGACAGCTAACTGAATTTTAGGCTAAATGTTGTCCTGTACTAATATCGAGCTCTGATGATAGGTGACAAACCAAGCAGGTATTGAATTACAAAATGAAACAGAATAAGGCCAGTATAAACTAGACACTTAATGAGGTGCTATAATTGAATGAAACATCAATAAAGTGCATTTGCAATTTATTATTCATGAAAAACGCACTAAAATAAATTTCAAACTGAAATTATAACAATAATATAAATTTACTCATCATCAAAAGTAAATTTTCTGAGTCAAATAATTAGATTAACTATGGCAAAACTAATACATTTTATGATTTAACAGGTATGCATTTATTATTTAAGGTGCTGAGAAATGGTAGAAAGAAAGGAGAAAATATAACAAAGAAGGAATTCTGTAAGAAAATATAAACTGTTGGGGTGCCTGGGTGGCTCAGTTGTTAAGGGTCTGCCTTCACCTCAGGTCATAATCTCAGGGTCCTGGGATCAAGTGCATTGTCAGGCACCCTGTTCAGCAGGGAGTCTGCTTCTCTCTCTGCCTCTGATCCTCTCCCCTGCTTGAGTTCTCTCTCTCAAATAAATAAAAAAAAAAAAAAAACCTTAAAAAATTCATATATACATATGCATATGTATATATGAATTTTTTTAAGTACAAATACATATGTATATGTATGTGTACATATATGGATAAACTGGAATTCAGAGCCAAAATATAAATGAGAGGACCTCTGATTTTAGACATAAAATGATTATTATGCATAAAACACATATTTCAGATATGTTATATAATATATAGAAGTTAGAGATATATATGATAGAATAGAAATTACAGGGAGTTTAAATGCTAAGCCACTTAAAGTCTTATAATAGTGAACTAGCCCAGTATCTTTTCTCCATAAATAGTAGGTAAGTGAGAAAATTAGTTGAAATCATAAAACCATATGCAAAGCAATTTAAGTTCAAAACAGGAAACGTTAATACGTTTTGTTGATATTATGTTATCATTAATAATATAAATTTCCAATGATTGAAATCCAGTGAGGAAATTGTGTATTACACCAATTCTTCTGAGTGCATATAGTGAAAAAAACAAAACAAACCTCTGAAAGTGAGACATTGCTCATATGCTCCCTCAGTGTTGCACACAGCTATTCATTCATTTATGTATACATTTGTTCACTCATTTGTTTATTTACTTTTAAGTAAAACATTCTTCGTTCAGAAAACATAAAATATTTCTTAGTGCAGGAATTATTCTCTGGTAAAATTTTAAATTATTTTAATGACGTTCTAAACTTTTTACGTCAGGGAAGTAAAATTTATATACTACAGCACTAACTTTACAAACCAAAATGATATGCTTAACTTTCCAAACAAAAAATGTCTTCTGTGGGGGGCGCCTGGGTGGCTCAGTGGGTTAAAGCCTCTGCCTTCAGCTCAGGTCATGACCTCAGGGTCCTGGGATCAAGCCACACATCGGGCTCTCTGCTCAGTGGGGAGCCTGCTTCCCCTTCTCTCTCTGCCTGCCTTTCTGCCTACTTGTGATCTCTGTCCATCAAATAAATAAATAAAAAATCTTAAAAAAAAATGTCTCCTGTGGGTTCTAGACAGCTTAGTCAGGAATGCAAAAGATACCTTAGGAATGCAAATAGATCTAGACAGGTATCACTGGGTGTAAGTCTTTCCAAAGCTACATTTACTTCCATGGTATCATAGACTGTAACTTTATTTTACCAGTTCTGGACAACTGAATTGGGCATGGGGATAAACTTAACAAAATTATATCTAATAATAACAATGGAATAGATGTCTTTTCACAACATGCTTTTTACCCCCATAACAAAACTGTCAGAAAAATTATAATGAAATTAACTTTTTACTAGATGTAATTGATAACTTATCTTTTACATTCATTTCTTCTATACACCATAAAATTATAAAATCCCCTACATTTTAAAAATATTCAGTAAAATATCATTAAATGCATTAATGTGTCATCAAAATTTTATGCACATTTTTTCATTTTTCTTCTTTATCACTGTGTGTGCATGTGTTCCCCTAGTGACTATCAAAATCACTTGTGAAGAATTCGTTTTCCATTACTTTGTTGAAGACAGTATTTTACCTTTAATTCCTCAAAATTAGAGATTATTCATTTTGAATTGGTGCTTAGGCATATGGTGATAGCCTATGGATCCTATGTCTTTAGCAATGGAATGCATTCAATTTCTAAAAGTTGAAATATTAGGGAGATGAGCTGAATCCTGCTCAGAATTGTCTGCCTCATTATAGTAGTGAAATTATTCCATTGGTAAGACTAAGGCGTGGCATGACTTGCCAATAAACTAGATTAGAAAACATAATGAACACTGCAGGAACACTACTTTACCAAGGAAACTGATGGTCATGGAAGAACTGCATTTAATCTTACGCACGATTTAGCACAGCACCCAACCACTAAGTATTCTGGGGTAGGGCCTTCATATTTCACAATTTATTTAGAGTCTGAGAAATTAGGCATGGTAGTCAATTGCCTTAAAATATATAGGCATGTATTTGTATATATTACTGGGTTTTTGTCAGGGATAATAAAAGCCACAATTAAATATAGGGGATTAGTGTTTCTGTGTAATCTCTGTCCCATTCAGAGAAAAGAGATAAGGAAGTCAAAGCAGGTAGTTAAAATTATGAGTGTTTTATCATCTAAATTACATTATACCCTAGAAAAGAAATGTTAAAGTTGCTGATGTGTTCATTTTAAAATATTTTAGTCATTGGGGTGCCTGGGTGGCTCAGTGGGTTAAGCCTCTGCCTTCAGCTCAGGTCATGGTCTCAGGGTCCTGGGATCAAGCCCAGCATCAGGCTCTCTGCTAAGCACGGAGCCTGCTTCCCCCCTCCCTCTGCCTGCCTCTCTGCCTACTTGTGATCTAGAGCTCTCTCTCTCTCTATCTCTGTAAAATAAATAAATAAATAATCTTTAAAAAAATATTTTAGTCATCTAGATTCTTATTCATTGTTATGCTGATTTGCATACTCCTAAAACTAGCACCAAATAAGTTAGGTAAAATTCATATATGAAAACTGTATTCATCCACTTTTGAGAAAACATCTGAAGGACAGATTCCTTGAACCCTTTTCAGCAAATGGTGCACTTAATTAGTTGAGGGTAAAATTCAGATAAGAAACATAAGAGGCTTTTTCACAAAAGCAGTATACACAATTTTACTATTAAATCGCGTTTAGAAATATATACTGGATATCAAAATTGGACAATGGAGGAAAAAACTCTGAATAAAATTTTACTATCATGTCTCAAAAAAAATAGTGTTGGGAAGAAAATTTAAACATAGTTACAACATAATAATAATAATAATAATAATAATAATAACAACAACAACAATAGCACTTTCATGTTCCTGTTATCTTTTACATCTATATTCTTCTTGATAACTGATGTAAAAAATACAACACTGAAAGAAATACTTCATTCATTGAACCTTGCAGGGTATTATCGTAAGTTTTACAAACCTATGTTTGAACTCAACATTTCTTCACTCTGACCCTCATAACTTCTCAGAAGTATGTTATTGACATTAAACTTCTCTGAATCTCTCAAATTTGGAAGTGTAATAGTGATGTTTGCATAATCCCTTGCTAAGCACTTAAGTCTCCCATTGAACTTATCCTGTATTCTATCGACTCTCTCCTAGGTGGTATCATGCACTCATTTGGTTTAAAAAACATGTATAGAGGGGGTGCCTGGGTGGCTCAGTGGGTTAAGCCGCTGCCTTCGGCTCAGGTCATGATCTCAGGGTCCTGGGATTGAGTCCCACATCGGGCTCTCTGCTCAGCAAGAAGCCTGCTTCCCTCTCTTTCTCTCTCTGCCTGCCTCTCCGTCTACTTGTGATCTCTCTCTGTCAAATAAATAAATAAAATCTTTAAAAAAAAAATGTATAGACTGATGACTGCAAGACATATAATTCCAGACCCAACTGCCTTTTTTCCATGAACTCTAGGCTTAAATAAGCAACTGACAACATAAGATCCCCACCAAATTACATTTTTAAATATTAGCTTTGTGCAATGTTAAAGATTTACAAAAATATGCTAGAAAATATTTTTATCTGTTACAATAGAAATATATCAAATAATTAAAAAGCAAGTTGCCAAACATACTCAGTGATTCTATTATTGCAAATAGAATAACAGATTCACATACAGAAATATGAAATATAATTTAAAGGTCTCCAGATGTATAACAAATGGGTAAGGATCCTTACCTATGGGATGTGGAATGACATTAGGGATTTCAGCATCTCAGCTTTTAAACATTTTTTCCAAAACTTATAAAGTACACATGCAGTTAATATAGTTTTAGAGGGAAACAATACAGAGTAACAGATAGCTTGACACTCAAGTGCCAAGCCTTTGGCTTATAATATGTGCTGGTAATAATGTGCAGATATTGATTACTCACTTGCTCCTTTTCCTGGGCACAGCACTAGATTATACTTCAATTGTATGTGGTCAATTGGCAAAGCAATAAAAAAGCTCAGTGATTTTTTTTTCAAGGAGATAATAAACTCAGAATGAAACTTAAAAATTCACACTGCCAAAGAAAGGATAGGAAGATGCTGGTGGAGTAAGAAGACCCTAGGCTCACCTCATCCCACCAATATGACTAGGTAACTATCAAATCATCTTAAACACCTAAGAAACAGATCTGAATGACTGACAGAACAAATTCTACAACCGAAACTAAAAGTTAGAGAAGAGGACACATCAAAGAAAGGAGGAAGTTCAGAGACACAGTTTGGGAAAGAAATTGATCATGGTGCTGCGGTGGAGGGGAGGAGACTCACAGAGAAGGTCAAGAGTCAGACTAGAACACAGGGGAGTGCATGGGGAAAATAAATTGGCTTGGAAAGTGAGAGGGGGTCCAAATTAAGTGACTTCTTGCAACCAGCAGGGCTTAAAGCCTGGCATTTTAAATGGTGGCAGGCTTGGCTACAATCCAGTCCCTAGGGCACTGCACTGCTCTTATAGAGAAGACAGGCAAACAACCCGGAGACACAATCTTGGAAACAGCGATCTGAAAAGTATCTGGGACACACAGTATGGAGGTTATTTGCTGATCTCAGAGCATATCCCAGAGAGACAGCATGCACAGAGAGACCCCTCAGGGAACAAAGGAAATGGCAGGTGTCATTTCCTTCCCCCAACCTTCTGCATAACACAGTGCCACCTTTGGGAACCAGCAATGCACCCACACTCACTACCCAACTTGCTTAAATCAAGCCCCTCAGTACAGGCATTCCAGTGCAACTAACCCTCCCAGTCATGTTTGCCTCAACCCCAGTGTGGCAGGCCCCTCCCCCAGAAGACCAGCCCAAAGCCCTGCCAGCGCTGCATCTCCCAACCTAGGAGTATTATGTAGGCTCGGTTCTGGTGTCAGTGGCAACAGGTCTCATTTCACAAACAGACAAGAACACCTGTAGCTAAAACAGGCCACACTCAGGACAAAACACTGCCCACAACAGCAAAGAGCATCTGCAAAGGACGAGCCTGAAGAATAAAGAGGTTAAGACAAAACAGCAGAGCACATACAGTATACATAAGAGATATGTGTGCCAGAAGTGCCGGCCCTGGGAAACAGGGGAAACCAAACCACACAGGAAGGCTGTATAGGGCCTCTTTTTCATAAAGCCATTACCCTCAAGAACAGGGGATGTGGCTGACTTTCTTAGCACAGAGGAACAGGCACAGAGACTTAAACAAAATGAGAAGACAGAAAAATTTATCTCAAATGAAAGAACAAGACAAAGCCTAGACCAATGATCTAAGCAAAAGAGACATAAGCAACATGCCTCATAGAGAATTTCAAATAATAATCATAAGGATACTCACTGGATGTGAGAAAAGAGTGGAAGGATGAGACCCTTAACACAGAGATAAGAATAACATAGCAGAGATAAAGGGTATAATAATCAAAATGAAAAAAATGCTTGATGGAATGAATAGAGGATAAAAGAGGCTGAGGAACAAATTGGTCATCTAGAAGACAGAGTAATGGAAACCAATAAAGTTGAACAAAAAGAGAAAAAAAATCATGCTAAATGAGAATAGACTTAAGAGAATTCAGCAACTTCATTAAATGTAATAACATTTGTATTATAGGAGTCCCAGGAGAAGAACAGAGAGAAAGAGGACAAGAATTTGTTTCAAGAAATAATAGCTGAAAAATTCCTTAATCTGGGGAGGGAAACAGACATCCAGATCCAGGACACACAGAGAACTTGCATCAAAAATCAACAAAAGCAGGCCCTCATCAAATCATATTTTAACTAAACTGGCAAATAATAATGATAAAGGAAAAATTTTAAAAGCAACAAGACAAAAGAAGACAGTAACTTACAAAGGAAAAAAAAAATAATAAGGCTGGCAGGAGATTTCTCAGCAGAAACTTCCCAAGCCAGAAGGAAGTGTCATAATATATTCAAAGTGCTAAATGGGAAAAATATGCAGCCAAGAATACTCTACCCAGCAAGACTATCATTCAGAATAGAAGGAGAGATAAAGAATTTCCCAGGTAAACAAAAACTAAAGGAGTTCATGATCACTAAAGGGGCCCTGCAAGAACTACTAAAGAGGACTCTTTGAGTGGAAATGAGAGATCAAAAGCGACACTATAAGGGTAGGAAACACAACATCAATGAAAATGAACATTTCTGTAAAAAAGTCAGTCAAGGAACTCACAAAATAAAAGGATGTAAAATAGGACACCATATACCTAAAAACATGAGGAGGAAAGGAATAAAGAATGGGTTCAAACTTAAACAACCAAACTTAAACAACCAATAAACTTAAACAACTGCTATATAAAGAAGAGGTTACATATAAACCTCATGGTAATCATATATCAAAAACCATTAATAAATATGCAAAGACTAAAAAGAAAGATATATCACTAAGGAAAATCAGCAAACCATGAAAGAGACAAAAAAGAATGGATCAGAGAAAATCTTCAGAAACAACCACAAAACAAATAATACAGTGACAATAAATGTATATCTATCAATGATTACTTTGAATACAAATGGACCAAACACTCCAATCAAAGGGCATAGGGTGACAGAATGGATAAAAAAACAAAACACAGGGGTACCTGGGTGGCTCAGTGGATTAAGTCTCTGCCTTTAGCTCACGTCATGGTCCTGGGGTCCTGGGATCGAACTCTGCATTGGGCTATCCGTGCAGGGGGGAGCCTGCTTCCCCCTCTCTCTGCCTGCCTCTCTGCCTACTTGTGATCTCTGTCTGTCAAATAAATAAATAAAATCTTTAAAAACAAAAACAAAACCCATCTATACATTGCCTATATGAGACTCATTTTATACTTAAAGATACTTGCAAATTGAAAGTGAGGGAATAGAGAAATATCTATCATGCAAATCAAATGGATGCCAAAAGAAAGAGTAGAAAATCTTATATCTGACAAAATAGATTTTAAAATAAAGACTGTAACAAGACACAAAGAAGGATATTAAATAATAATAAAGGGGGCAATCCAAAAAGAAGATATGCTAATTATAAATATTTATGCACCCAATATGGAAGTACCCAAATACATAAATCTGCTAATAAAAAGAAAATAATGAATAATAATACAATAAATGTAGGGGACTTTAATACCCCACTTACATCAATACATAGATCATCTAAACAAAAAAATCCATGGGTACCTGGGTGGCTCAGTCAGTTAAGTGTCTGACTCCCTATTTCGGCTCAGGTCATGATCTCAGGGACATGGCACTGAGATCCATACTGGGCTCCACGTTCAGTGGGGAGTCTGCTTCTCCCTCTCTCCCTCTGCCCCTCCCCTAGTTGATGCATGCTCTCTTTTCCTCTCTCTAAATAATTAAATAAAATCTTAAAAAAAAAAAAAAGGAAAGAAAAGAAAAACCACAAGGAAACAATGGCTTTGAATGACACCCTGGATCAAATGGATTTAACAGATACATTCAGAACATTCCATCCTAAAACTGCAGAACACACATTCTTTTCAAGTGCACAGGGAATATTCTCCAGAACATATCACAAAAGAAGCTTCAACAAATTCAAGAAGATGGAAGTTATACCATGCAACTTTTGTGACCACTACTCTAGAAAACTAGGAATCAACCAAAGAAAAAATCGGTGAAGAGCACAGATAACATGGAGGTTAAACAACATGCTACTAAACAATGAATGGGTCAACCAGGAAATCAAAGAAGAAACAAAAAGTACATGGAAACAAATGAAATGAAAACACAACAGTCCAAAACCTTTAAGATGCAGCAAAAGCAATTCTAAGACGTTTATAGCAATACAGACTTACCTCAAGAAGCAGAAAAAGTCTCAAACAACCTAACCTTACACCTAAAGTGGCTAGAAAAAGAACAAATAAAGCCTAACACCAGCAGAAGGAGGAAACAACAAATATTCAAGCAGACAAAAATGACAGAAAAAAAAAGTTGAAGAGATCAATGAAACCAAGGGATGGTTCTTGGAAAAAAAAATCCGCAAAGCTGATAAACCTCGAACTAGCCAGACTTAAGAAGAAAAAAAGAGAAATGACTCAAATAAATAAAATCATAAATGAGAGAGGAGAAATAACAACCAAGACCACAGAAATACAAACAATTATATGAGAATATTATTAAAAAAATAGATGCCAACAAATTAGACAACCTAAGAAATGGATAAAATCCTAGAAGCATATAAAATAACAAAACTGAAAGAGGAAGAAACAGAAATATGAACAGTCTGATAAGAAGTAACAAAATTGAGGGGCACCTGGGTGGCTCAGTGGGTTAAGCCTCTGCCTTCGGCTCAGGTCATGATCTCAGGGTCTTGGGATCAAGCCCTGCATCGGGCTCTTTGCTCAGCAGGGAGCCTGCTTCCCCCTCTCTGCCTGCCTCTTTGCCTGCTTGTGATCTCTCTCTCTCTCTCCCTCTCTCTCTCTGTCAAATAAATAAATAAAATCTTTAAAAAAAAGTAACAAAATTGAACCAGTGATCAAAAAACTCTCAACAAACCAAAGTCCAGAACCAAATGGCTTCATGGGTAAATTTATAGAAGAATTAATTCCTATTCCCGAACTTTTCCAAAAAATAATAAAGGAAGGAGAACTTCCAATTCATTCTATGAAGCCATTATAACCCTGATACCAAAACCAGATAAAGATTCCACTAAAAAACAGAACTACAGTCCAATATCAGAGGTGAACATAAATGTAAAAATCCTCAACAAAATAATAACAATGAATCCAAGAGTATGTTAAAAAAAAATCATACACCAGAATTAGGTAGGATTTATTCCTGGGTTTTGAGGATGGTTCAATATTTGCAAATCAATGTGATACATCAAGATGATTTCGACAGATGCAAAAAAAAGCATCTGACAAAGCACAAAACCATTCATTTATATATAAAATGAAATATTATATAGCCATAAAAAAGAATGAAGTCTTGCCATTTGCAACAACACTGAGGGAGCTAGAGAGTATAATGCTAAGTGAAACAAGTCCGTCAGAGAAAGACAAGTACCATATGATTTCACTCATATGTGCAATGTAACAAAACAAATGAGCAAAGGGAAAAAAAAGAGAGGGGGAAGGAGAGAGGGAGAGACAAATCGAGGAACAGACTTTTAACTATTGAAAACTTATGGTTACAAGGGGTGGGGGTCAGGGATTGGGTTAAATCGGTGATGGGAATTAAGGAGTGCACTTACAGTGATGAGCACCAGGTATGTAATTATTTAATGTATGGAATTATTTTATCACTATACGGTATACCTGAAACCAATATAAATAACACTGTATGCTAAGTGGAATTAAAAATCACACTGGTAGAGATGTGGAGAGTGAATGCCTAGGAAAATCCATATTAAGGAAAATAATGTTATAAATAAAATTTTGAACTTATTTATTTGAATTGCTATTTCAACAAACAAGTGAATATTA
The DNA here is from genome assembly GCF_902655055.1 of Lutra lutra. Taxonomy (NCBI): domain Eukaryota; kingdom Metazoa; phylum Chordata; class Mammalia; order Carnivora; family Mustelidae; genus Lutra; species Lutra lutra. Next base: position 173,908,646 of record NC_062280.1, read on the forward strand.
GAAGGCAATTCAGTAGTGGCATGTGAGCCTTGGAGATAAGATCTGAGCAGGAAATATACATCTGAGATTTATAAATGTATGATAATTGAGCACACGTTTATGGATTTGGTGAATTAAGGAGAGAATACTGATCGAAAAAACAAAGACCTAAAGCCATGCGTGTGGATTTCCTCCTTTTCAAGTTTGGAAGGAAATGATTAGTGAACAGAAATACTGAGAACAAATGGCAAGAGAACTTGAAGGGTAACGTGAAGAGTTTATGTCAGGAAAAAAGAGAAATGGAGCTCTGGCAATGAGGGTCAGGAAAGGATAAGCAACTTTCTCAAGCTGACAGAGTTAATGAAATGAGATTCAGTGAAGCTGGGATTGAAAGCCAGATGAGCTGTCTTTAGGGACCTTACTTTGAAAAACATGCTCACCTTTATGAGTTATTTTCCTATCCACCACTTTCCTGAACTGCCCAAACTGCTAGTGAAATGATCAGTAATGAACTGTGTTGTTTGGTATTGATGGTTTCTTTGGGCAAATTATAAAATCCTTCCTATGTTCCTTTGTCATTAAAGACTAAAAATCTGAAGAGATGAGTTGAAATTTATATAAACTGAAATGGTAGTTCTTTTTTGATGAAATTTGCTGGAGAATAAAACTTGGAAATGAAAACATAAATAGAGATATCACATTTTATTAAATCAACAAGTAGACCGTGCATTCCTGTATGCCTACCAGGTGCTGGATCATCCATTAACTTTACAGATCACAGAATTCATTTTTGTCCATTATTTGACAGATATTTTCCCATGAACACAAGGACCTTCATAATACTGGTAGTAATATTTTTTGGGTAATTCCTAATTTCCAGGTATTATGTAAGTACTTTACATTCATTATATCACTTTGCCTGTGGGCCTATGATGTTCACAGAATTTTGTCGGCATTAAATAGGATAATACATGTACAGACCTTAGGACAGATATAAAATAAGTATAACCATTAATCCCACTGTAAAAAGAGTTAATTGAAACTAAAATACATTAAGTAGCATGCTCAAAATAAAATGAAACTGGGGCAAAACCCTGTGGCTATCTGGCAGTAAGTGACATACACATTTACTGTCTGATAGACTGCTTTTCATACCAGTATTTTTCACAGCCTCCTTTGAGATGTCTACACACTTTTTTCCCAGGCATTTGAGCATATTCTGAATGAAGAATACCACAGTTTAAAATGTAGATTTCAGGGGTGCCTGGGTGGTTCAGTTGGTTAAGCATCTGCCTGTAGATCAGGTCATGATCCCAGGGTCCTGGGACGGAGCCCTATGTCTGGGTCCCTGCTCAGGGGTGGTCAGCTCCTCCCTCTGCCTCTCGCCCCTGTTTATGCTTTCTCTTGTGAAAAAAAAAAAAAAAAATCTAAACTGTAGACTTCATTTTACTAGTGATTGTAATATTGATGTGTATGGTTTATTAAAGTATTACATACAATTCATTGAGTATCCAATATATTCCATGTTTTGTGCTAGTAAGCATTTGCATAAATTGTTTCTGCAAAGTGGAGGCTGAGTCAAAAGGTCTAAATATTTCATTCCTATCTCTGACAGTACCATATTATTTGACTAGCTCTCACTATTTACGTTCCTTGAGTGCAAGCAAAGAAAAAGGAACCTTGTTAACTCACACGAAAAGTGAATCACTGGGAGGAATAATGTCATTATACATTAAACCCACAGAATGTACAACATCAAATATGAACCCTCATGTATACGACGAACTTCAGATGATAATGATGTGTCAATGTAAGTTCATCAACTGTGACAAATGTACCACTCTGGAAAGGGACACAGACAGTGGGGGAAGTTGTCCGATGGGGGATGGGAAAATTACAAGAACTCTGTGTACTTTCCACTTGGTTTTGCTGTGACCCTAAAACTACTCCAAAAAAAAGTCTATTTTCAAAAATCTCCAAAATTATTACCTACTATATTTATTAATAACGTGTTAACTTCGTGAGCACTTATTTTTATCTCCTAAAAGTTTCCTTATCCCTTATTTCTTCCCCCATACTTTAAGAGTGATCACAAAATAGAACATGTAAAATTGCTTTCAAAATTATTATGTAAAAGTATTGTTTTATTTTGAGGTAAATTAAAGAGATTGGGTGAATGTGGAAAATAATCCCAAAGTAAGTATACAGAGGATAGTAATGGATAGAGTTAAAAATAGAAGAGTATTGCAACATTAAATATGTCATTTATACCTTTATATGACACCTATTTTATTTTTCATATCTCATTTGTCATTTCTCATTCTCAGAATTCCTGTTGATGACAGGAATTATATAGATCTTCTGGCACTACAACGTTTATCTTTAGGAAAACTTTATTTTTGTGCAACTCATTAAATAATACCTGAATTCTACATTTGATTAATTAGAATGAGGCATGTTCTCATATATCAAAGATTCCCATCTTTGAGGTGGGGAACACAGAAGGGACATTTCTGCCTCACACAGTCCAGGAGGGCACAGCCTTTTGCCTTTTTCCTTCCCAGTATGCCTCTGCATTCAGTGATGCCTTTTTGAAGCTTACTCCTACCATTCCCTTTCCCCTGCAGGGAGACCTAGAAATATGCTGGCCACATACAGACCATTACTTAATGGAAAGAGGTTTTCTTCTGGAATTAATTAGATGTTGGGCCCAGCAAAGAAAATTTATGTACCAGTAGCAGTTCCACTTCCTTTTAAAGAGGAAGGAGAATTGAGTAGATTAAGGTGAAAAATGGATCCCTGATACTAAAAATTTGGAGAGAGAGAACACATAAAGAACAAATTATTTTTTACAAGAAACTCTTGAATGGAAAATTGTCCTAACAAATGGGTATTCAGTCTCCACTTTATCACTGCCCAAGATCAACACATAGGACACAAGCTATTTAAAAACATGGGTTTGTTCGAAGTACAATTGTGTGTTGTCAAGTACTTTTTAATGCAAGATAAAAGGTGTGGGTGTGAGCAGCATGTTAATTTCAGCAGGAAAAAATCTTTGTCTTATCAAGGTCAAATGAAATTTAAAATACATTATAAGGAAGTGATCATTTACAAATGACAGCATCAACTATAATACATGTGATAAGAGTTGATAGCAAGATATTGTTGCTGATGTTCTTTGATTAAATAGCTGGGGCTCAATTTCTTTTAGAAAAAATGCAGAACAATATGGTTCTCATCAGCCATGGAGCATGATGTTCTGGGACATTTTGTGTGATTTATGCAATTTATACTAGGTCAAGCTCTTACAGCATCAAGCCCCTAACCACCAGAGTGTAAAACTAAATTATTATTTCAATGGGGTAAGAGAGAACATTTTAAAACATTCACTAATGCTATAATCCAAATGCTTTTCATGGCTTGCCATATTCTACTTATTCTAATTCAGAATGCTGCTATTAAATTAACATTTAATTATTATGGCATTCTGACTACTTGTAACAGACAACTAAACACTGTGAGCTAATTCATAATGTGCACAGCACACAGGCCATTTTCTGAAAATAGACATTGTTCTGCTTTCACTGTCAAGAGTAGGAATTGCAAGTCACAAACAAGAATATTGCTCTCAACAGTATAATACAATCTTCAGTTTCATCATTTTTATTTTGAAAATAGCATAACTGAATCATTACACATTGTCATGCTATGGTAAGATAGAAAAATGAGTAGGAGCAAACACTTTTAAATTGATGTTGGTGGCTAGATTTATAGAAACAATCCACCATAGGGCTGTTCTCAACTGCATACTTGTTTATTATGGAAAACCCAGCAATGAAGAATAATACATGGTTATACATATTTTGATAACTAATCACTGAGCCATTGGTGGTGACTCCCCAAGTGTTTTTCTACTGACAATACAGCAGTTACCTACCCCTCAAGTAAACACTTGGTGTATAACAATCACTTCACAGTTAGGCACCGGTAATGAATTCAGTCTTCAACTTTTATATGAAAATAATCTGTGACAAAAGAACCTACTGATTGTGACCAAAATCTGCATTAGTTTCCTATGGAAACTAATACGCAGTAACAAATTACCATAAATTCTGTTGCTTAAAACCATGTAAGTTTACTATAATACAGTTCTGGAGGTCAGAAGTCTAAAATAGGCCATACAGGGCTAATATCAAGGAGTCTAAAGCGAGGTGTTCCTTTCCTTCTAGGACAGAATTTGTTCCTTGCCTTTCCCAGATGCTAGAGGCTGTACACACTCCTTGGACTGTGTACTCTTCCAGCAATGGCATCACTCAGATTCCAATACCATTACATATTATACGAGATACAAGTCATAAAAGAGTGACTTCCCATAAAGTAACTGTTACTTGTTACAGTTGTTACAGTTGTTGTTGTTATAGTCGTAACAGTTGTTACAACTGTTACTTGTTAACTGTACTGTTGCAGTTACCATAAGGTAACTGTTAAATATTTTTTCCACTTGCATTTTAATTCTGAATGTTTAGGAGGTTATTGTGTCATTTAAACAAAAGATAATACACCAGAGATTTAAAAAATCTTTCTTGGGCTGCCTGGGTGGCTCAGTGGTTAAAGCCTTTGCCTTTGGCTCAGGTCATGATCCCAGGATCCTAGGATGGAGCCTCACATCGGACTCTCTGCTCAGCAGGGAGCCTGCCTCCTTCTCCTCCTCTCTCTCTCTGCCTGCCTCTCTGCCTACTTGTGATCTGTCTGTCAAATAAATAAAAATCTTAAAAAAAAAAAAATCTTTCTTCTCAGAGAAATAGTGCAATGTATAATTATGAGTATGGCTTATATCAATTAAATATCTTTATATAGTTTAGGAGAATTATTTTCAATATGAATAATATCCGTTAAGTGATAATGTTAATATCATGTGATCTAAGACACATATCTAATACTCTCATAAGTTTTTAAATTAATAATATTGACATTTAAATATTATTGGGCTAATTTTTCCAAGTCTCTTAGAACATTCATTGAAATACTGGCTTCAAAAAAATAAGTAAGTAAACTGGATATACTGGCAGCAAATTACACAAGTTATTTATGACATGCAGCATAATTACTGCTGCACTCAAATGTACTAGATTTAAATCATATGAAAAATAGACAAAAATGTTTATAAATATTCACATATGAACGTTAGCTAAGTAATAGCTTTTTTTTTTTAAAGATTTTATTTATTTATTTGACAGACAGAGATCACAAGTAGGCAGAGAGGCAGGCAGAGAGAGGGAAAGGAGGAAGCAGGCTCCCTGCTGAGCAGAGAGCCCGATATGGGGCTCGATCCCAGGACCCTGGGATCATGACCTGAGCTGAAGGCAGAGGCTTTAACCCACTGAGCCACCCAGGCGCCTGAATAGCTTTTTTTTTTTGTATCCCAGAAACCTTCCCACTCAACTTCCAGTTTTAACTCTGGTGTCATTACCTCCCATACTTCTTCCTATATCCTCTCTCCACTTCTTAAGTAAGGTGAAGTTGCTGCTACTACCTATATCCCCTGCTTCACCTTCATGCATTTCTACTGGATAAATACCTCGTTTTTTAAAGATACTATACACACATACATACACATATACACAGACACACACGTATGTTAGATCAGTGTATCATGAACTCTTTGAAAACAGGGATTTTTATTTGCTCATTTTTGTTTCATCAGTGCATTCTCTGAGGTTTGGAAGATACCTGGAAGATACTCTGTCGTGTTTGCTGAAAGACTGAGAGAATCAATAATAAGTAATTAAAGTAAAATTGGTCACTCAATGGTATTTTAAATTATCTCATATGGTATTCTAGTGGTTTAATGGTGGCCACCGACAAGATATGTCTATGTCCAAATCCCTGGTGCCTGTGAACCCTCAAACCTTTATCTGGAAAATGAGTATTTGTAGACATAATTAAGGATCTTGAGATGAGATCATCCTGGATACTTAATAGGCCTTAAATATAATGACCAATGTTCCTATAGGAGACAGAAGAGGAATGAAACACCCAGAGAAAAAGGTGCTGTGAAGAGGAGGCAGAGATTGGAATGATGTGGCTACAAGCCAAGGAAACCAAGAAATGCTGATAGCCACTTAAAGCTGGAAAAGTAAAGGAAGGATTCTCCACTGGGAGGTTCCATAGTGAGTGCTGTCTTGTCGACACTTTGATTTTGGAATTCTGGCCTCAAGAACTATAGGAAAATAAATTTCTATTGATTTAGGCCACTGAGTTTGTGATAACATGTTATGGCAACTCTAGGAGATTTATGCATGTACTATGGGAAAATGTAAAAGAAATAGAAACCAATTTTCCTAGCTTCAATAGTGCCATTTAAGAGCAGCTATCCACTTCTTCCCAAACACAGACACACATACACACACACATACACACACACAGACACACACACCCTTCAGAAGAAACCCACCTTACTGAAAGTTAAAAATGAATATACATATTTATGTTAAGTCATTTCAAAATTTTTACCTGTATGTATACTGAATTATTGAACTTAGAATGTACATAGGACTATCACAGTAATAAGTACAGGTTAATTCATATATTTTATCATCATACCTATTTGTGTAAATTGGTTTTAGTTGGCTGTCAATATCAATGTTTCACAAATCATTTAAAGTATATAGAAAATATTTTTTTTTAATCTGGCTGTTTTGATTGATTAAGAATGAATACTTAAGTGTGGAACTGGATCATTTCCATGTCTTCTTGCTGATGGCAGAATTCTGAGAATTCTGAGTATACATTATTAAAGAGAGGTAGGTATCACACTGGATACAGCTTCCCAAAACAGAAGTCAGAAACTCATTAACCCAGATGGTAATCATTTGTACCAAGTATTAAGGCATGGAGACAGCTAAAAATCCAGATATCTGGGCAGCAGGAGGGGGAAAAGTTTAGACACCACAAACTACACTATCTATGTCAGATGGTTTAGGCAGAGGGGACCTTCCAGGAGTTTTTAGTGTACATTTTCAGTATTGTTTTTGTTTTTTTTTTTCCTTTTATTTTTCCTTTATTATATAATTAGGACAAAATATTGATTTCTTGGCATACTTGCATGGGGAGTTAATATTATCTATGAATTTCACTTCAGGACAGTAAGGGGAATGTAAAATATACTAGTTACAAAAAGGAGGTGATGGATTTGATAGGGATAAGAACAGTTCCCTCCTCCTTTCAAACTGGGCCCAAAGAAATTATGTATAGGCATGGCCATGAGGAACCAAAATGGAACTTGAGTGCATCTGCCAGATTAAATCATTATCACTCCTCTGAAAGATGGCAATGTTTAAGTAGAGAATTCTGTGTCCTATTCAGTTTACTAACAAAGCTATTCAGGGGAACATTAGTTAATATGAATACCAACATCAGTGGTGAAGAACTGCTTTCCAGATACAACAAATGCAATCTGTTTTGTGTTTGAAGGAGGACTTGAGGAAGAAAACGTTCTGTCCATAAGCCTTACTGAAGATAGAGGAGTGGAAGCCAGGAGCATGGTTTCTTAGCTCACTTGTCTTATAATCTGAGTCACAATTCCATGGTTAGGTCCGTGGTTAGGTCATAAAGAGAAGGATGTTAAGCAAATGCTACCACTCCCTTCTCCCTTAACCACATGGAATCTTTGGAGAGGCTCTGAAAGTAGGGAGGAGGAGTCCACATTTGGTTTGTGAATGAATGAAAGGTAGGTATTTGGTCTTTACCCAGAACTCTAGCTCTGAGTTGCTATTTAAGGTACGTTTGCTTTGTGGCATGCATGCCAGGGGCACATGGGGCTACCTGGGAGAAGTACCCCACCCACTTGCCTACTTAATTCTTCTTCCTCCAGAATCTCAACTCTTGTCACTTTCCAGCACTGTTCCTTGAGGTGATGTCCAGGTTTCTGACTATCCTTTCAATAATTTATTTTTCTCCTTAAATCTGCTAAACTGGGTTTTCTTCTCTACTCATTCAAATTACAAATTAGAAGAGAATGAGAAGTTGAGGAATTGAGAAAAGCCAGGGAAGTAAAAGAAGATTAGACTGAATAGAGGATATTACAAGTAAATGATGACTTTGCATTTTTATATGAATATATTTGAAAATATAAACAAAATGTCTCCTCACGTCCCCAGAACTCCTATAACCAACTGTATTACTCAGTCACATTATTCCCTTTTAATATGTGTGTACCCTTCCTTCCTCTGCTCCTCTAACTCACTATTGGCAATAGTCTCCCCATTGATTTCTTGGCATTCAATCTCATCTGAACTCTTTACACGAAAAAAATGAATATTTCTAAATAACCACTTGTGTATGTCCTTCATATTACTGAATAAGTTTCCCTTAGTCCAAATGGATGGATTAATGAAAAGATGAATGAATATGTTACATCATCACTGCAGTGGATCTTATAGGGTTCAATATATTCTGGTAGCAAAACAAAGGAATAATTTGGATAGACATAAAAAAATAAGATTTTGCTTTCTATCAATCACAAGGTTCATTTAAAGATGTAACATATCATCTCATTATATTAAACTGGATGAATATCATGTTTTATCTTTGTGTTCTATACAGTGGAAAACAAATTGTTTCTACTAACCAAAATTGTCTTTATTGTATTTATGTAAACAATTTATTCTTTAAAATTATATAATATTGCCTTTGCATTTATAGCTACTTTTGCTGTAAAATGTACATACAAAACAGTATTTTTATTGGCTAAAGGAATTATTATCTTTGTTTTAATGCATTATAATGCCAAAGCAATAAAATGTACTCTTGACATTACTAATGCAAATTGTATGCCTTTAAAATGAATCTAAATGATAAATAATAGAATTATAGGATGCTTGAAAACATAACTATTCTTAGATGATAAAAAGCTTTTTTGTTTCAACAATAATGAGATTCCTGTTTTAGTATAATATGTAAAGCAGGCATATACAAAAGCTTGGAAAGAACTTGCCAAAATAAAAAGTTTGATTCCTGAATAGCATTTCAAAAACCTCTACTTTGTAGCATTGCCTTACTACATTCACATTCACCTCTCCATACCATGATTCCAATGCACCCATGGAAATCTTTCATGAACTCCTTTTGAAAATATCTTTTAATTTCTAAGGTTTATGAATTAACTTCCTTAATACTCCTATAAAAACAGAGAAAGCACCACCTATTAAGTCTTGTTGGAACATCTCAGCTATATAAAAGTGTTTACAGCATTCACTAATCCTACCACTTGCTTACTGTGGGTATATCACATACAATATTATAGAATTGGTCAACAGACTTAAAAAGTCCTATTTCCCCAAAAATATGTAGGGTAAACATCAGAAAATCAACACTAAATCTAAAATTTTGATTCCCATGCAACAAAATTTATTGATAGTTAAAGTAAATAAAACTTATTGAGTCAGGACTAGTAGTTTTATTTATTTTTTATTATTTACCCCACAACTTTATATCAACATCCCTCTAGCTCTAAGAATTAATGACTCATTTTTAAAATACTCCTCTAAAGTAACAGAATGAGGGGAGTTAGGATAGGAACTCTAACCCCATGCTCTTCTGCCAAAATGCATACCCACATGATTGAAAAATTTATTTATTTTAGAATAACATTATCCGTATTTCAAACTGCAAACCTTCTTCATGGCTGAGTATATATCTTAAGTACCAAAATCCACATATATAGTAACTGATCCTTTTCTTACCCCTGAGTCTGCGTTTGGGAGACTTAATTTCTTGCCTCAACCTGAAAATCTTAAATTACTTATCTGAGAAAGAAAAGATAGTCAACAACATAAAATATCCTCACTTACTTAATTTCCATGGGGATATAACCATAATTATAACCTTTAAATCAGAATAAAAAAATCTTTCCTTGGACTTCAGCCATTCATTTCTTTAAAAATTATGTGTTCAATAAATATGTGTTGTTTTGATTGAATGAAACAATACAATGATTAGTATTTCAAGTATTCCTATATGTTTACTATTACTATATATGCTCAGTAAAAACCAAATATTACTTCCTACCACCATAATTTGCAATAGTGAAGTTTTATTAATTGGTTCATATATTTAACAGATAACTTCCGTTCAATTTTCTTAGGACATTTAGATTTGTAGTTTACTAAATATGTGGCATTAATCAGTTGAATTCAAAATTTTATATGAAAATTAGAACCTTTAAATATAGTAATTTTTTAAAAATTTTTATTTATTTGACAGAGAGAAAGATCACAAGTAGGCAGAGAGGCAGGCAGAGAAAGCAGGGAAGCAGTCTCTCTGCTGAGCAGAGAGCCCCATTTTGGGCTCAATCCCAGGACCCTGAGATCATGACCTGAGCCGAAAGCAGAGAATTAATCCAATGAGTCACCTACGTGCCCCTAAATATAGTAATTTTTAAAAAATAACAATAAAATGAAAGTGACTGATACATATGAGAGCTTCATAAGTTAATTAATTTTCCTTTCTGTCCTTCCTTTGCAAAAGAACTAAAAAGTGCTTCTTTGCCAGACACTAACTTGGAAAGGATTACTCTTGTTTTTTTGTGTATTGGTAGCCCCAGAGTTATTCCAATGTAAAGTAGGCAGACTTTACAGTTTTACAGTGAAATAAAACAGAGACACGAAAATCCAGAAGAAGAAAAAAATGTGAAAGAAACTTTACCCATTAATTTTATCCCTTTATAGTATCCCCTGTCAATTTACCTTCACATTATAGAACAAGTCCTTTTCAATAGAAGCATATGATAGTGATATGCAATTTCAGATATTTAACCTTTGGAACTTAATAACTACAGTCATTTATGTTTAGATTCTGATACAAATAAAATGTTTTGATAAATATTAAAAGCAGAAATGAGAATTATGAGTAATTTTTGACATAAAATTATCTACTGCAATCAGGATACTTGGCTTGTAGAAGCAATGATGCCACCATGACCCATAAGGCATTGAGCATTTCCCTTTACATATATGACCTTACATAAAGAATCTGTAGCAAACATTTCTAAGTTTCCTTCCGCTTCTAAAACTTTATTATGCAATGGGACTTAAAATTGTGTGCATTTAGTTCAATAGAGACAGCACAAAACTTGATTTCAGGGTAACTTCACTGGAGTACTAGTTCTTTTCATATCTACACATTTAACTCTTAACAAAAGATGTAATTATATAAAACCTACATCTGTGAGTGCCTGGGTGACTCAGCCAGTTAATTTTTTGCCTTAGGTTCAGGTTTAGGTCATGGTCCCAGGGTTCTGGAATCGAGCCCTGTGGGGGCTTCCTGCTCAGCAGGGAGCCTGCTTCTCCCTCTCCTTCCTGCTCATGCTCTCTCTCTCATTATCTCTGTCTCTCTCTCTCTCAAATAAATAAAATTTTGTAAAAAAACAAAACAAAACAAAAAGAAAACAACCTGTGTCTGTATAGAAGATGGGTTCAGAAAAATGAGGTTAGGAATATATAAAACAGGGCATTTTCTTTGGGAATAAATAAAATGGGCTAGGACAAAAGTGTTTCGTTACTCTTCATTAATTTCTTCAATACAGTGTTGAGCTTCTCCTGTGTGCCAGGAATATGACAGAAAACAATCATAATATCTGAGCTATTTCCACATCTTCAGTTACTCTCTAACTGCCACAATGTACATCCTACTAGGCTATCACTTACAAATATTTCCTAAGAATTCTAAAATCCAGCTTGTGCTTAACTCAGCATTATGTTAAATTGTAATAGTCAAGAGATCATGAGTTTGATGCACCAGACCTAATTTATACTACACATCAAAACAAAAGTGTTGGGGTGCCTGGGTGGCTCAGTGGGTTAAGCCGCTGCCTTCGGCTCAGGTCATGATCTCAGGGTCCTGGGATCGAGTCCCGCATCGGGCTCTCTGCTCAGCAGGGAGCCTGCTTCCCTCTCTCTCTCTCTGCCTGCCTCTCTGTCTACTTGTGATCTCTGTCTGTCAAATAAATAAATAAAATCTTTAAAAAAAAAAAAAAAAAAAAAAAAAAAAAAAAAAAAAGTGTTACTATTAAAGTAAAACAAGAATTCCAAATTAAAAAAAGAAAATCAACTGACTGAAGTGATAAATGAATGACAGATATTTTGTTGGGTACGTAACAGCTTTAAAAGTTTGCTCATTTTTCCATAAAATTCATATTAAAATAAGTGCCAAATTTGAATGCAAAATTATAGCAAAATTAAAAAGAAAAATATATGCATTATTGAAATAGTACTGTCCACAAAATGGAATGCAATTTTTCTTGGATGTGTTCCTTATTTCTGCTCCTATAACTGTGGTAAATGTCTTAATTTTGTTGGTTAGTTATAAAATAAGGTTAATAAAGTATATGTATAATTATACAGTAAATATATATCTATCACAAATGTATGTCAAAATAATTCATTTCTTAAATGTTTCTAATGTTTACTGATTTGTGTTATTACATGTCATTAGCATTCCTATAAATATCACAGCTTATAAACAGTAACTGACACATAATAGACACCTAATATTTATATTGAAGTGCTGCTTTTTCATAAAATATGTATTCTAAAAGAAGGAAAGCATTTTCTAAATGAAATATATATATATATTTCATTTAGTTTATATATACAAAATGCTTTTCTTTATATATACTTTATATATACACTAATATATATACATATATACACTATATATATACTTTATATATACAAAATGCTTTTCATATATATATATATATATATATATACACACACACAAACATATTTATTTATTTATTTATTTATTTATTTATTTATTTTGGGGGGGTGGGGTAGAGGGAGAGAGTCTTGGGCAGACTCTGTGTTGAGCACAGAGCCCTACTGGGGGCTCAGTCTCACAACCCTGAGATCACGACCTGAGCAGAAAGGCTCAGGATGCTCAGGATGCTTAACTGACTGGGCCACACAGGCCCCCCATGCATTTCATTTAGTATGAGAAATTCTAAATAAAGATCACTGTAGTTAAATCACTCTAAAAACAAGAATGAAGGTAAATTAAGAGCACTAATGTAATGATTTGGTGTACAGTACAGCTTTGCATGTCAAAATCAAACCGATATTAACAACAGCCTTTTAATATGGACAGGGTATACAAATCTTTATGTTACTAACTACCAACACTAATACCTGCCTACTGTTTTTGATGATAAAGATATCAAGCTTAGGTCTTTTGGCATCCAGTTTGGAATTGTTTTCTTGCTCAATTCTGCCTTTTTAAGAAAAATTATGCAAACATTTGCAAAGTATGCAAGATGTGGCAAACATTGTCCAAGAGATTGACATTTATGACAAGATTTTATCTTAAATCTGTAACATGGAAATATTATTTTAAATTTACAGATAAGGAAATAGGATACAGAAATACTAAGCAACATGGCCAAGGTCATACCTACCTCTAATAAGTGGTGGAGCTAGACTACTAACTCAAGATTTACATCTCCATAGCCCCAAATTTTAACTGTTATTTCATATTACCTCTCCCTTGATTATACTTACATTCTGTTTTATACTTATTATTGTTAGACAATTACCTTACTTGGGGGAAATAAAAATCTTAAGTCTCATCTATACTAGTATTTTTGTAAATACACAATATGATTCAAAATTTAATGTGTTTTTGTTCATTAGATTCACAAAACTCAAGATATTCATAGGATACTGAAACATACTGTATTGTTTCTATAATGATAAAGAACAACTAAGTTTCTAACAAAGAAATACATTCACACTTTAAGTATTTTTGCCAGCCTCAAATCACTTTCAGTTGATGCACAATACTTAACAGGAATGTGACCTTAGATTGACTCTCTGGAGGACCTCGTTACCAACACTGAATACCTATGTGTCACAATCCCTCATAAATGGCATTTCCATAAAGTGTAACACACAACTGAGTATTCCTCAATTCCCCAATTAAACCTTATGTTAAATTTCAATATAAAGAGTATGTCTGTCCATATCATTTAAAGATGGCACAACTGCTTGGTAAGTGAGCCTGGCACTTGTAAAGGTTATAAAATAACAGAATGATTTTTTTTCTACAATAATACTGATATAAATACTAACTCCTGCTCATTTCAAAATTATTCATAAAAATAAAATAGATTTCATGTCTCTGCTTACTTGGCAAATATAACCATCTCGAAAGACTGAACCTGTGGAAGCATCACCCTTTGAAGAGTTAATGAAGAAGCTTGAGAGGGGCCAAGAAGTTGAAAACAAAGAGCAGCATGCTTTACTGGAAGTAGGATAAAGCAGGAAAGCAGAGCACTTCTAGGACCAGGCTGACCTCCAGCATCAACCACTGGTGAGAAGTCAAGTAGGGCAATAAACCACAAATGGCATTGGTTTGTTTATTTGGAACACAAGTCATGTATTAGAACCAGTAAAGTTACTCAGTGTGGAGAAATGTTAATGCTGGAAAACTTTTTATACAATAAGTATACTGTATAATCACTTTATGATATAAAATTGTGGGGATAAGAATTAGGAAAATGAAATGAGCTTGACCTTACAGGTCTCAAATAGATCCCGGTTTAATTCCTAGATCCATTATATTGTTTAGGGGAAATATTCAATCTTGCTTATCTACAAAAAAGGTAAAATACTTACAGTGCAGAGTTGAAGTATCCACTGCAAAACGATGCCCGCACAGTAAGAACTTAATCTTTCTCTCCTTATTGAAAACAGAATACACCAATTACTTCTTCCTATCTGATTTTAGAAATAGGCAGAACAAAATAATATAGGTTTCTTGATTTCTCATCTAGTACTCTCCTTATAACAGAGCTCAGAATCTTTAGTAAGGTACCTTAATCTAAGTTTTATTTACTTTTCCAGCATGTGGGGTTAAAAAAAAAAATATTGATCTCAAAATCTTGTGAGGAGTTAAGTTAGTTAATGCAGTCTGAGTGCTTAGAAGAGTTTGAAACAGTTAATACCATGCAATTAAATGCTGCTGTTGCTGGTGCTAATTATGATAAATAACAATTATAATGTTATTATAATGTTGGCATGAGGATGAAGTATATTTTTTATTTAAAAAGGGTTTTTTTTCCCTTTTTTTGTGTCAAACAGGCCTCCTTATCAATTTAGTGAACACTCTTTTTTTATTTTTTTTCAATTTAGCGAATACTCTTAAATGCTACAAAATGTGTTAAGAAATTCTAGGAATACCACAACTTTTTCCACTGTAATAAAATGTTAGTATTTATATTACTAAAAAGTCTTGCCTTAATTTCCCCACTGACTTTTAGTTGGAACTTTCAGTAAACATATATAATTTTGTAGTTTCCATTTAAACAATTCTGACCTTAGCAGCTAGTTAAATAGAGAACAAAATTATTTTAGGAATTGGATTTATGATACTCATTATATATCTTCATTGGAAAGGAAGGAGGTTACAAGAGGGAGAGGGACTTTTTTTTTTAAGATTTTATTTATTTGAAATAGAGCAGGAGCTTGGGGAAAAGCAGAAGAAGATGGAGAAACAGATGCCCAGCTGAGCAGGAAGCCTGAGGCTGGGTTAGATCGCAGGATCCTCATAACTGACTGAGACACCCAGACCCCGAGGAAAGATGGTATTCTAATCTGAGCCTGAAACAACTTATATTTGACCTATTATTCTGACATTGAGATCATATTGAATCGCTATTAATCATGTACAATATAACAGATAAGAAGTGGTTTGTGTTTAGAATTTCCAGAGTCTAATTTCAGTAACGAAGACTAATAAAAAGAAATGCTTAAATTAAGTTTTGTACTCAACATTTTAATGTTTTTATTTTAAATTAATGTTTAATTTCCCTTCTTAATAATACACATCCATATGTTCTTAACTATGATTCTTCCCTCTTTCCTTTATCAGCTACTATTTCTTAAGTTATGTCAAAGATGTTCTACTTCACGACACCGGTATTGTCATAAATATCGTGTAAGTGGTGTTCTGCCATCATATAATAGAAATAGGCTTCAGTTTCCAATGGAGAATTCACTGCCCCTGAAGTGTTTCTTTCCCATTTTAGATTTTCACTTCTACAGCTTTAGCAGAATCCAAGTGAACTACAAGAACAATATTTCAAATCATTACAGCTTCCTTTCAGATTGAAATGTTGCTCTACTTCCCTTCTGATCAGATCACTACTAGTTTATGTATCCAGTTAAAAGCTGAACACCAAGTTTGGGAAATATATTGCATACTCCCTCCATGTCTTCACCCTTGCAAGAGAGCTATAATTTCCACAACAACTTCTACTATAAATCCTAACATCTAATCTCATTGAGTAGCTGAATGTATCAAATGAAAATTGATTTCAACTGTTTTCCAAGGAAATTCAATCTCAATATTGAGGAGCCAGACAATTGCAATATTTTTAGTCTCTCAAGTTCATGGAACATAAAGAAGTTTTTTATATATGATTTTTATCCTTTGAACTTTTTTTTCCACTAAAGTATCATGCATTAACCTAGAAAACACATACCAGCATTGAATTTAAGTACTCATTAATAATCATTCTAAGATATCTGATATTTAATGGTTTCAGTTTACTTTTAGCTTCTCAATGTAAATAAAATGACATTTTAAAAAGGTAGATATTGCCTTAAAAAATAAATACAGAATGAGTCATGTCATCATGATAAAGAATGCATAATAAATATAAGGATTTTGAAAATAGGCTTAATTTCTCTGAAACACACATAAAAAAACATCAAATTCCTAAATCCAGAAGAAGGCTGGGACACTACAAAATACACTCTTTGAAGATGTTTGTAATTAGAAATTAGTGACCTTTTAAAATTAGACTTCCCATATTAAGACAATTACTAATTTGATTCTCTGCTTATGATATTTATCTTTATTTATGTATTTGTTTCTTTATGAGATAATCCCCAAGAACTATGAATTCTATCTTGTTAGGAGAACTAATTATTACCTCTTTTTTACTTAAATCTTCTCCACAAAATAATAATGTTAACATTTACAAAGTGCTCAGTATGTGGCAAAAAATTGTTCTAGAAAGAGTAAACAAAAACTCTTTTAAAAGAAGACAAAGAGTATCTTCACAATTTAGGACAGGCCTAAAAGACAGACAATAACAAATGTTAGTGAGGATGTACAGCTAGCAGAATTCTCAGTTACTGCTGGTGGGAGCTAAACAGACCACCATGAACACTTTTTGTTGCATCTGCTGGAGCTGAATACATTATTAACCATTAGCCCACTAATTCCACTTTCAAGTATACTCTTATCGGAAAGGCAAACATCGTGTTCCCTATAAAAATGCACAAGTACATGTATAACAATATTATTCATAATAGTCAAAAACTAAAAATTAATGTTTATCAACAATAGCAGAGATTATATTTACCCGATGGACTACCAGTGGCAATGAGAAAGCACAAACTACCACTACAAGCAAAACTAGGGAATATCTCCCAAATTTAACATTAAATAAAAGATGATAGGTATAAAAGAGCATATACTGGGGGGGGGGAAGGAGCTTATACTGTATTATGTTACTTTTTTAAAGTTTAAATACAAAACAAAGTAACAGATATTAGAAGTCACACTGGCAGTTATCTTTGGGCAAAGTGACTGGAAAAAGAAACATGGGCAATTTCTGGGATGCTCTGAATTCTCATAACTTTCTTTTCTTCTTTCAGTTTTTAATTAAAGTAAGCTTAAATAAATGTAGAGTACTACTCATGCCTTAAATTAGAGGTAATGAAAGTTGTACTGGCAGTTTCACAAAAATATTATTTAGTAAAATTTAGTAAACAATTTTAATCACAACCATGACAATTCATAGAACCTAAAATGATATAAAACAATATTTTCCATATCTTTAATAACACTATTTGTTTTTAACAAGTTCAGATTTTTAGAGAAAATCACTTTTTTCCTATACATTGTCAGATTTAGTTCAGTTCTATGTCTAAATGAATATTCTGTCTAGGGACAATGATATTTGCTTTGCTTTTTTTGCTCTAACTCATAAATTAAAAGGCCATCTTTAAAGTATGGGCATTTTCTCATCTGGGTAACAGAGATATGATCATGAAGTTCTGTTGACAGACACCATTCTGAATGAACAGAGATTCGAGTATTCTCATAAAAGTGTGTGAAGGTTCTTTAGTGACATTCTTTGATACTTGAAATATGTTCATTTTTAAAAAATTAGTTCACAAGTAGAACTGGTTCTCTACATAGGATTAATTACTGAAATACAATCTATGGCACTTTCTAAAGCTCAGTTTATTAATGCATTTCCGGAATTGCTACAGGTCAGCCTATAGCAGGTATCTAGTTCTTTACTAGAAAAAAAAATATTAAAAACATAAGAATATATCCAAAATAATCATTTTATATTATTTTTATAACAGCCAAAAACTATCATTTCAAAAGTTTTTTTGAAGGTTGCTATAAATACATAATAAAAACTACTATTGAATTTATGTAGGAAAGGAAACTACAGACAATCTGGTGACAAACATTTAACAGCTCTCCTCAGACCAATAAAAACGAATATCTTGTGCTGTATGGATGGAAAACATAGTGTCACAAGTACTAGTGAATTTTTCCCCAGGAACAGAGAAATAGACTTTCTGAAAAGAATCCCACAACACAGCAGTGTTATTATGTGAGAGAAACATGGCATCTCTGTTGGGAGAACTCAAGACAGACTACAAATTGGGGAATGGAAAACTAAATTGAACCAGCACAAAATGAATAAGAAATTCTTCATTAATAAGAAATCACAGAAGAGTTTAAAATACGAATCAATGTCACCGGACAGAAATATATATGTATTAATCTATAATTCCACATTTACACCACACTCACCATTACATACACAGATCTAGTTCTACAGATTAATGTAAATAGATTAAAGTAACCTGTAGTAAGCTGGCTACTTCAATGGGCTTATTGTTAAAAAAATGCAGTTTTATATATTTTAAGTGGAACGCAAAAGAAAAATATGGGTTCATTCATACAGTAAACAAATACTTCTTATCCCCTTGCCAGAGTCAGGCACTTCACTCGTTGACATAGACCTATTAAGATCTACACTTGTAAAAGACTCTCTATCTAGGTCGCTTGATGTTTTAATGAATGCATCAGAAATTTAACCCTTCCCCCACCAACACCTTATTTCAATTAGCAGTCTTTAACTCAGGCTATTCTGATATTCCATTTCTTCTTAACACTGCACTTTCTCTTTGGCCAAGTTTTCATTATCAATATTGAATTTTGGCAATTTATATTTGCAAACCTATCTATTCAACACTCACATGTAGAAAGTCCAATACCATTTTCAATATTTTTAATTATGATACCAATAGAATTCCTCAAGAAATTACTGTTAGCCATTGCTACATTAATTTTAAACTAGTATATTCATTAAATCTATATGACAAATAAATGTATTTATTAAGTTTATTAACTACATGACAATTTACACTGTATATTCAAGTCCACAAAATTAAGCCTGATTCATCCTGGAGAATCCCAGAAAAACTTGAGATCAGTGTAGATTTTCAGTGTACTTCTGTTAACAATTATATAAATTAACTACAATGAGAATTTTACTCACACCTTGGTGTCTTCAGATAAACTGAAAGATGAAAAGAACCTTAAAATAAACTAGTTGAATCCTGTACCATATACAAAAATGATTATGTCTCCTCTGACTTCTGTCCCTCCAAACTGTACATCGAATACTTGTAGTTCTGTATGAATCTTTAGAAATTCCAACATGTCTTGAGACAAACATCTGGTTTTCAATAACCTTTGTACATGAATCATAGTATTATTTTCCCTTATTTACCATAAGCTTCTTAAACGCTAGCCTTGCAATATTAAAACAAAAAACCCACTACTATTTGACAATAATTGAACTTGAAAGTTCAATAAGAAAAGTATTTCTTTTCACATATAAGCTAGATTTTTTTTCCATCTGTACTTATGCAATTTTATCATATATAGATTATATGAAGAAATTCTTTTTTAATCTCTGTTTACTTTCATCCTTTTGATTTAGATATTACTTATTGGTAATTATTTTGAACTTTTCTAATAATAGATACAACTTCATTGATAAAACCAGATTATAATAAATGTGTTAACACACGTTTGTATCTTTATAAAATTATAAGCTAAATATATGATTCACGTTATGTGAATTTATTTATATCATAATAATCTCTGATGCAGATGCTGTCTGCTGTTTAATGTTGGTCTTTAGGTGAAAATATTTACTTTGCAGTGAAAATAATATTTTTATTCATAAGCAAGTCTCCTTAAAAATCAGGTACTTAACCACTATATGCAATTTAGACAAACACAAATGTTCTTAGGAGAATAGCATCTGATTAAAAAGCAGGAAACTATAAAACTATTTTATTTTTAAATCTTTTTATTTAAATGATATTTGCATGTGATTTATTTAGAAAGAGCCAAAGAGAATATTGGAATGAAATAGCAGCTGAATGTAAGGAGGCAGCAGAACTGGATAAAATATCCTGCGATAATTTTGCATATTTCAGTACATTGAAGTACTGATGCTGAGCTATAAGGATCTAATTTGGATTGCTGAAGACTATGCCTATGGCTAATAACGAAAAGCATGGTCCAGAAAGCTGGGGTGGCGGGGAGAGAAGGTATTGGCTCCTGGATCTGAGAAAACAGGGATATTTATAAAATAGGAATGGGGATATCAGAGAATAAAATTGATCACAAGTCTCTAGATTCTCTGGCCCCACCCTCTATTGGTATTGGCAGTATTCTAATGAATCATCACTGAGTGTGGACTCAATGATCCGGGCTCTTCCCTTTTAGCAACTATGCGGCTGCCTGTCCACATTAAACCCTCTTAATTCCAAGTCTTGCCTCTCTTCAAGCACCTCACAAGTATCAACAATGGCTTTGACCGTGGCTAAACCAACTACTGTGACAAGGGACATATAATATACTTCTAGATTATATCAGGTATGTTATATATTGTCCAAACAAAGATGCTTTAGAGTGCAATGACACTAAATATAAATCAACAAGAACAATGGGTGTGATTTAGAACTGCCCAAGGTCAAACAAACTGTGTGGCCACCTGATATATATATCCACATTATGATTCTCTCTTGCAGGAAATCTTTGTGCAACAGCAAACCTGTGAGAGGCAGATAGACTCAAAAGGAGAAAGGGAGGGATCTCCAGATGAAAATTAGGAACTGGTGCCCAAAAAAGGGTGCATGGAAGAATAGGAGTCAACTGAAGAGGGTGTGACCTACTATGACAAATCTGGTCACGGTGATCAAAGGTTAAGAGGCAGGGTTAAAACACAACAGTTAATAAAACAAAGACAAAACACCGTGTACAGTGGTGGAGATTGCTAGTGGTCACAACAGACATCAATTTGGAAACAGGAAACTAGAAAACACGGACAGGACACAGACTTATCACTAGTGCCTTCTGTGTCTCAGATTTCTACTCTCATTGAAATAACCTTTGTCATTACCATCCAAAGTGACATCCGAGATGTACATTGAGTAGAATGACAATTCTGGAAACAGTAAATCTTTACTAAACTCACCTTGTGATTTCAGGGGTTGTTTTTTGTGCTTGAGAATTATCTTAATATTTTCACAGGCTTTGTGTTTCAATGATAACAAAAATGCCTTGTATTCTTATTAGGCTTCTAATAAATTTCCTCTTACTAAACTCTAGAGGCTCATAAACAAAGATGTCCCAAATCATGATCTTTGGGTAAATTTGCTAATTTTTATTTTTTAGCCATAAATTTTAGTGATCTACCCTACTACTTAATTACCAATTTGATGTTCTCTACCCTGGCTTCTACCTTTAGGCAATTTAAACCATAATATTAGGTTAAGTAGTCTCCATGAATCTACATCAATGTGAAAGTGTTCCTGAAATGTGAATAAATGTTTTGATTCTCAAATAGGAAGTATATAATGAAGAACTTAGAAGGAATTTTGGACTCATGTACCTCACAGGTACTAATCCTCTGCCCTACTATATCTCTTACTTATCTTCTTCCTTCCATAGCAACTCACCTAATAAGATGGGGAAAAAAAAGTCACTCAGTGGCCACTAAAGCCTCCAGATTGCTAGAATTGCCTCGTGGTCAATCATTTTGTTCCAAGGCTTCCTACTCCACCTTCCAGGGATTGGATTTGTACTTAGAGAGCTATAGCAGCCTTTATTTGGGACAGTGCCATAAGTCCCTTGCCCAAAGTCTCAGTCTCTTTACATGCTCCTATGTGGGGGCACTCACTAAGGACCAACAAGCACACTGATTAGGTGGTCCCACATTATTTAAACAATTGGGTAACTTTGGAAGGTATTCTTAAGAGGAGGGTACAGGGATGACATATTTGTCCCAGGCTCTCTTTGAATTAAATGTTGCTCTACCTGTCTCCAAGGGTGCAACCTACAATACCTCTGAGTATCTGAGAAGCATGAAGATCGCTGGCAACAGCAGGCAAGTTTGCAACAGCAGACAAGACAGGCAGGCCACCACACCATCTGGGCAAGATGGGCAAGGTGACCAGAAGGCAATACCTCTCCCTCGGAGGAGCCCAAACAATGCCCTCCCCTACAGGGTGAGGTGCCTGAAACACACAGACAAACTAGAGTTCTTCCCGAAATAATAAAAAAACATGGCCAAAGTGCCAGCCTCTGGGAGAGGCCTGTAGCAAACAAAATGGGACAAGAAGCACACAGGAAAGCTCCACCCAAGTAGTGGCTCTAGAGGCCTATCACCCCCAATGCACTGGGATGGGGCCCCAACCTGGGCTAAAATCAACTCCTGAACTGTAGCCAAGTAGCACTGTTTGTTTTGAACATACCCACACCTAGGAAACTGGGGTAAAGAGAAAAGTGGGAACCAGTGGTGGACGCAGAAACAAAGAAATCCCAAGTCACTTTAGCAGTGGTTTGGAACCAATTCATAAGCAAAGAGCAGTCTCCCCGCAAAGCTATGTGAGCGTCAACCACACTGCTCCCATTGCCAATTGTTTCATAAGATGTAAAGATCCTTCTGATGGTGAAACAGAACACACTGACACTTAGAGAGACGAAAAGGAGAACTCTGTCACTTTCAGCTCTGACTGTGAGAGGGTGTCCAGGTAGGACACACCGAAGACTGCAACCTGGACAGAGTGACAGCAAGCTGGAGCTGCAGGTGGCAGCTTATTTAAGGTACATAGAGTGGAGTTAGCTCAGTTGGTCAGGCTCCCTGAAGGATGACTGATTTGAATGCTTTCCGGCTCCTAGGCACAGGGGCTATCTCCACTGTCTGGTACCTGACCTTAAGAGACCCAGAGCCTGGAGGCGCCTGGGTGGCTCAGTGGGTTAAAGCCTCTGCCTTAGGCTCAGGTCATGATCCCAGAGTCCTGGGATCTAGCCCTGCATGGGGCTCTCTGCTCAGCAGGAGCCTGCTTCCTCCTCTCTCTCTCTCTGCCTGCCTCCCTGTGGTCTCTGTCTAGCAAATAAATAAATAAATAAATCTTTAAAAAAAAAAAAAAAGAGAGACCCAGAGCCTGATAAGGGAAGTGGCAGGGATGTAGTCTTCATTAGCTACTCAAGAAGAGGAACTTAACAGCTTCTAAGAAACAAAAGAACCAAAACTGGGTCAATCATTAAACCAAATGGTCAAGCATTAAACCAAACTAACAAAACAAAAGAAAACAGAGAAAGACAAAGAACTTCTATTACAGGTTAAGCTTTATTGTCATAGAATAGAAGTTAAAGAGAAGTTACTGATAAACATTCCAGACTTCGCATAAACAAAAAATATATTAGTGGCCATCAATTACAGGATCATGAGTTACCAACGACATTGCCCGAAGCACATTCCATGTTAAGAAAAGGAGGAACACGGAAAGTAATGTATTTACAAAGCTGAAGTTTGAACAAAAAGGCTTTTGTAAAAAACTATTTGACTTTGTCAGTGGTATTCCTTTTGTTACAGTTAAAAATGATCCCTTTTCAGTAAGACTACTTTGATTTCTCTACTAAAAAGACATTGTTCCTTTTTTCTTATCCCATTGTACTATATCTCTCTTCTTTAGCAATCAAGGTTTTCACTATTTTGTCTGTATCCTTAGGGCTTACAGTAGTTCCTAATAGGTTTATTGAATAAAGGAATGAATGAACCTCTCCATGCCCTTTTTTTTTAACTGACTACATGGCATTTTATTTTTAGAGTACTCAGTATATATGGTATAGTCTCTATGTATATGTAAATTATCTTTAACTTACCCACTAGGAGAGATTAGTTAAGGTTTGAAATACTCTAATCAGAAATCAACACTCCAAAGAAAATTACATTTCTAACACAGTCACTGAAATTCAGCAGCGCATTCTGAACAGTATGAACATGTTTATTTATATTTATATTATATCTATATACATATTTCTGCTCTCCTCCATCCCCCATATATATACAAACTGGTGCAATGAATATTACTCAAGATATGTAGGTGGTTAGAATGACTATACAGCAATGAGGACAGGCCAGTATAATTTCAGTATAGCTTTGTTATCTCCTGTGCTGATGGTCCTCTGTTTTAAGGGGGAAATCTACTGCTTGTCTATCAGCAAAGAAATGTGGCTGGTCCTGCTGAGAGAGGATCTTTGCATCTGCCTCACAGTTAACCTTTCCTGCAGCTTGCTAGCTCTGGTGCCTAAGGGCAGAGTGAGACTTACCCTGAGCTGTAGAAAGATGTTTAGCTGGTTTTTGGTGTCTGATAGTTAGTAAGGACTTGTGCCCTCAGCATAATTCTGTCTAAGGTTGGCCTTCATTGTAGGAAGTGATATGAAAGAAGATGCATCGCTCCCAGGGGGTTGTCCAATATTAATGAAAAAAGAAAAAAAAAAACCCTTTAGCTGTTGAATAAGTAAATAGCCTTTGTACACTGAGAAGTCTTGCAGCAATTGTCATTGTAATGTTTACCTAAATTATAAATAAGCCTAAATCAGAGAATAAATATTTATTCTGAAATTTAATGAGTTAGCAGAAACATGTTACTATAACTCTGTCAAAATTGTTTCATTTTGTAAAAGATGGGGAGTATGGGATGGAGGGGTACCTAAAGACCGCTTTTAAAAAGATCCACTTTTTAAAAGATACTCTTTGGCAGCAAAGTTAAAACAACATTAGGAAACTAAAAGTTGGCCTAGTAAGGGCTGGGGCGGGGGGGATTGCTGATTTGCCGACATTTTTTTGGTTTGGATAAAAAGTGTAAGAAATTATAAATGAAAGTGTGTATGACCATGGTTAATCCTATATTCTTTTCAAATATATGCTGCAATTTTAAAAACTGAAAAATGATTAATGTAACCATTTAAAAAAGTCTATGTGAGCAGATGTTCAAGGGATGATCATTCTTTAATAGCTTGAGAGCTGATCACAGCCCAGGGATCTGCCAATGTTAATTCTACTAGATAGAGCTAATACCTAAGAAGACTAAAAAAAAATTTTTTTTAAAGATTTTTTTATTTATTTGTCAGAGAGAGTGATAGAGAGAACACAAGCAGAGGAGCTGCAGGCAGAGGTAGAGGAAGAAGCAGGGTCTCTGCTGAGCAAGGAGCCTGATGTGGATTCAATCCCAGGGCCCCAGGATCATGACCTGAACCATAGGCAGCAGCTTAACTGACTGAGCCACTCAGGTGTCCCAAAAACTGAAAAGTTCTTAAGAGCAAAAACTCAAAAAGTGAGAAACTAAAGGCTTTCCAGGCTAGAATTAAAGACTAGAAGAAATAAGCTGAGCCAAAAGAAAGGAAAAAGGATTTGCCTTTTTTTCTTAGAATATTTACTAACGGGACACAACTATTCATGTTAAAAAGTAAAATATTAAGTTTTTTTTTTTTAACTGAGATATACTAAAATGAGCCACTGACTTCACTACAGAAGGATGTTTGTCTCCTGTCCATCCCCCTTGAGGTGGGTCCTATAGCAAAGTGTTCGCCACCCACTATTACCAGAACTTAAGCAAAAGAATAAGAATAAAAAAAAAATTATAAATAACGAAGACATTTTTAAGAAACCAGCTAAAATTAAATAGGGGTTTTAGGAAGCAAATAACCCCCTTTGAACACAAGTAACATGAAGAAATATAACTTATACAGCTGTGAAAAGCATCTCTCAACCAAGGATATCTAGTGTATAGTATAGAATTGTACAGTACCTATAGTATGGGAAATACGGGTATGTTGATAAGCACCTTAAACTTTTAGAAATACGGTAAGGAAACCTGGAAAACTTTGGGAAAAAAGTAACTCCAAAGAATAAAATTGTCAGTCAGATAAGCTAATATACAACACTAACAAGATCCCATTGTTAGGCTCTAAATTCAAAGGACAGCAAGTATCCAAGAAAGGTTGTTAGAACATACAATTAAGGAATTTGAGGATAGCTCTTGATATTCAGTTTCATGTGTGGCAACCCCTTAAGCTATTCACAATTATAAGCAGGAATTTAGTATTCTGTCAGGTCATGCTAGAAGGGAGGTTGGTAACAGCAGGTACACAACTCTAAGACTCATCAGAATCTTAATAATCTGTATAAAGTATTAAATGGCACTAATACAAATATAAAACTTTCCCTAGACATCCAAAATTATTTAAAGGAGTTCAAAGATTGAAATCAGAATTTTTGATAATGCAATCATTCTGGTAATAAGAACAAACAGTCTATTAGAAAAAAACTCGTGGTCTAGCAGGTGATTTGAAGTATAGCATTCTGAATACATCAATGGAAGAGTTACTTGGGGGTTGGGAAGATAAGCGTTTTCTGCAATACAAAGAACTATAAGTTGGAGGGCTACTGCTTCCTTGTAGCAGATTACCTTGTCTCAGACCAAACAAACCAACAAGAACATCTTTTAAAAGCAAATAAAGTATAAAGATTTAAAAACTAGGGGTGGCTCAGTCGGTTAAGTGTCCAATTCTTGATTTTGGCTCAGGTCATGATGTCAGGGTCATGAGATCGACCCTGTGTCATGCTCCATGCTGGGCACAGAACCTTCTTAAGATTCACCCTCTCGGTGGCCCCCGGGAGACTCAGTGGGTTAAAGCCTCTGCCTTCGGCTCGGGTCATGAACCAGGGTCCTGGGATGGAGCCCCACATTGGGCTCTCTGCTCAGCAGGGAGCCTGCTTCCCCATCTCTCTCTTCCTGCCTCTCTGCCTATGTGTGATCTCTGTCTATCAAATAAATTAAAAAAAAATTAAAAATAAAAAAGATTCACCCTCTCCCTGTCTCCCTGCCATTCCCCCTACACCTGCAAGCCCTTTCTCTAAAAATAAGAAGAAAAAAATTTTAAAAATAAGAAATGGAAAACATCAACTTAAGTGCAATGAAGCAAGAGTATGATTCTATAAAAATGGGTGATACATGGTTATAAGACTGACCAAATATTTAAAACTTAATAAAGTTCATCATATAAACAAAAATAAAATCATAAAATAGTCATAGAAAAAGCATTTGATAAAATCCACTGCTCATTCATAATAAAAATACTATAAAACCTGTATAAAAGTATACAGGTTTAAAAAACCCTGGGGAAAAAAAGAAAGCTTCTGCATCCTGATATAAATTACCTATTAAGATCTCAGACCTTGCATCATACTAGTAGTCCAAGAACAAATGCTTTCCCTCTAAGATCAAGTCAAAGATGTCCATTTTTATCTACTATTTTCCAACATTGCTTTAGCAGTCACAGCTACCACTGTGTGACCAGAGAAACAAACTACACAGAGAATGGAAAAGAATAAGTGAAAGTATATTTGTTTGTTTTTCTCAGATAAGATGATAGTCTATGTAGATTACCCAAGGACCCCACAAAAACACTACTGGAACAAATATAAATTTAGAATAGTTGACAGATACAACCTCAATCTACAAAGATGTATCATATCTCTGCATATTAACAAAAACAATTGGAAGTTGAATTTAGAATACCATTTACAATAGCATCAAACCTATGAAACACTTGGGAATAAACTTAACGAAACACAAGACCTCCACACTGAAAATTAAAAACTAGTAGTGAAAGAAACTGAAGAATACCTAAATAGAAAGCACTACCATATTCATGGATAAGAAAACTAAATTTTGGCAAGGCATTAATTTTCCTAAAAGTGACACACAGAACTAAAGCAATCGTAATCAAATTTTCCTAATTCTAATCAGGCATTTTTGAAGACATTGACACTTTATTCAATAATTTATATGGAATTGCAGAGGGCCTAAAATAGACAAAATTATTTTGAGGAGGAAGATATAAGGCTCTCATGCTAACTGACTTAAAGACTTACTATATAGTACTACTGTAAGGAAGACAATGCAGTATTGCCATCAAGGGAGATGTGTGCATTAATGAGTCCAGAATAGATCACATTCTTGAAATTTGAAAAGAAAACCAAAACAGAATTAGGGGTTTTGTTCATTTTATTGAGAGTTATTTTACATAAAATAAAAATAACATAAAGCAATTGAAATTAAATGTGGGCTTACACTGAATATGACCAGGCGACTTGCTTTGCCTATGGGACACTGTGAGTGGTCATGATTTACTACATGTCTGCCCAGAATTTTTAATATTTTAAAATGAAACAGGATGAAACGAAAGAGGAGACTGCTACTGCCCCTTGGAACATTTTGTTACTTAAACTATAACCCCTGGAAGATTTTACTAGTTGCCAAGCACATTTAGATATGGCCTTAAGAAAAACATATACTGGCAACAGGTCTTTGGGGAGAAGGACGATATACGACCACGAAGCTGGGCAGCTGGGGATGCTCGCTCAGGGCAGAAGGCAGCCCCTTCACAGAGGCCGGGCAGACCGGGAACGTCTGGCCCGCCCAGGGCAGAAGGCTGCCTGCTTCAGGGAAGCTGAGCACCGGGGAACGCCTGGTCAGCTCAGGGTGGAACAGAAATACCGCCTGCTTCCCTTTTCCATTATCGCTCCTTTCTCTTCCCTGAAGCACCTGTTGTTAGTTAGATGAGTCCTGTGAATGTGCTTGGTTAACTATAAACTTTATCCTCCTTCTTGCTTGTCCACAAGACATGTGACTAACATTTGACCTTCATGGTCCTTCTGTTGGCTGTTGCTTCTATCCAATAAAAGTGAGACTGTGGAGTTGCTCGTGGCAGCAGTATTTTCGACTGTTGTCCCCTGCTCCCAATCTCTTGCAGCTGACTTATTTGTGCCTAATTCTTCTCCCATCACCGGCTGGAAGCGGCAGGAGACAAACCATAAGAGACTCTTAATCTCAGGAAACAAACTGAGGGTTATTGGAGTAGAGGGGGATGGGAGGGATGGCGTAGCTGGGTGATGGACATTGGGGAGGGTATGTGCTATGGTGAGCACTGTGTATTGTGTAAGACTGATGATTCATAGACCTGTACCCCTGAAACAAATAATACATATGTTAATTAAAAAAAGAATAGAACAGAATAGAATAAATAAAATAAAAGTAAAGTAAAATGATTATAGTTTGACATTTGCCTCTGTCCTTCAGCATTCCCAGATAAAGATTACTCTGTCATCGTGGGTATATGAATGAGAAGCAGAATTTCATTAAATATATTCTTGTATTTTTAAAAAAGTTCTGTTTTGTTCTATCAAGTGTCCTGGTCATTTTCCATGCTGTCTTGTTTTTGGATGCCTACCCATTGTTTCAAAAAATTCTATTGTTCTTTCCAAATAAATCCCGATTTTTTTTCTTTTTCAAGTTTTTATTTAAATTACAGTTAACATACAGTGTAATGTTAGTTTCAGGTGCAGAATTTAGTGATTCATCACTTACATATAACAGCCAGTGCTCATCCCAAGTGCCCTCCTTAATACCTTCACCCATTTAAGCCATCCTCCACACACCTCCCCTGCAGCAATCCTCAGTTTGTTCTGTATAGTTAAGAATTCGTTTCTTGGTTTGCCTCTCTCTCCCCTGCCTCATGTTCATCTGTTTTGTTCCTAAAGTCCACATATGATTGAAATCATTTGGTATTTGTCCTTCTCTTTGATTATTTCACTTAGCATACTACTGCTCCCTAGCTCCACTTATGTCATTGCAAATGGCAAGATTGCATTCTTTTTCATGGCTGAGCAATATTCCTGTGTGTGTGTGTGTGTGTGTGTACACGTGCACACATATTTACTTTATCCATTTATCAGATAATGAACATTTGGGTTCTTTCCATAATTTGGCTATTGTTGATAATGCTGCTATAAACACTGGGGGTGTGTATCCCTTCAAATCAGTATTTTTGCATCCTCTGAGTAACTAGTAGTGCAACTGCTGGATCATAGGGCAGTTCTATTTTTAACTTTTGGAGGAGCCACCATATTGTTTTCCAGAACACCAGTTTGCCTATAGTTTTAATTTTGTATTGCATATCTGTATTATTCCAAATTTTAAAATCTTGGAATTCTACATATATATTTTTTTAGTTCTGCTAATATATACTCATAGTGGCTTAATTTGTTTTGATAATTTAACTATAAATTTATGTCTGATTTAATTTAATCTGTGGAGATTCTGAAGCACTAATAAAAGAATGTTTTTTCTTCTAAGAGGATTGTGTTTTCTTCTGCCTGGTGCCTAGGTACATTTTAGCTTTTTTTCAGGGAAGTCAAGGCTATTTGTGAGTTACAGCTCGATGCAACATCTTGGGTTTAAGTCATACTTTTTTTTCAATTTCACTACTAAAATGATAAAAATCAGAAGTATCTTATAAAGATACCCCCTTACCCACAGACAACAGAGGATATTTGAAACTCAACAAAGCAAAGCTTGGAAAAAGCTGAATAGATGATCTTAAGTATATATGTAAGCTCTAATATTCCATGATTCTTTTTTATTGCTGCACAAATTTTCAAGGCAAACTCTAAGAATTTCAATTTTCTCTTCTAGTATATATAGCAAGCAGAAAGTTAAATATCTTTAACCAGTTTTTAAAGCATATTTTAGAAGGAATGAATTTTAGAAGTTTTATTAGTGTTTATTTCAAATAGTTAAATTACTATAAAGTGCTATACTACAATGATTTAAGCAATAAACAAGGAAGTTAAATAGTTTAGTATGTGTATTTGAATAGTGAATGTAATTTTTTTCTGAGGACATCCATTATTCAGCAATCTATGCTATTCATTCATGTGAAGTGACATGGATAATTTTGGATGAACTTTCCACTCATGAAAAAATCTGTTACTACATATTTGGCATTAGATTGTTCATATTTCACTGCCTTTTGTACACAAAGGAAGAAATATCCATTACAAACAAAAATATTCAAATAGTATGCTTCATATATAGCAGCAAATAAAAATATCTGGCTATGCTGGGGGTGTGTGTTAGCATTTATTGCTATTGTTTATGCTATTATAAGAGAAAATTCAGCAAGCTGAATAATGTCAAAATATATTAAAAGTATAATACAATCAAAATGTAGGAAATGCATAAAAATCAGAAGTCTGTATTTAAGAGATTACATAGTGATAGCCTGAATGGAACATTTAGAACAAAATGCTAAAAGGTGTCCTTTCTAAGACAAATACAAAACTATTTTTTAAATTAATATTGAACAGGTAAGTTAAATGTAGGCTCCCAAATACTTTAATATAAAACATAAAATAGAACTTCTGAAACTTCAATACATATCTGCTAAAAAATGCAATTTGTGCATGATTTAACTGAAGGGATAGTCTTATATAAACATTTCAGTAAACCTGAAATTTAGATTTGACACTTTAAGGTAGGATACTTATGTGAAATGGACTCAAGTTTCAATTCTAGAAATGTCACTATTTTCCAACAATTATGCTTACTGTCTTAATCTACTGCAATGTTAAATATGATATTTTCTCAGTTGGGCTATCGAGAGCTGTTTATACAGAACATAGTCTGATTAAGAGTAATAATTATTATGTATTAATGGATACTATGCATATTGCCACACTTAACATTTATAATATTTTTTTAAAGAATTTATTTATTTGACAGAGAGAGATCATAAGTAGGCAGAGAGGCAGGCAGAGAGAGAGAGGGAAGCAGGCTCCCCGCTGAGGAGAGAGCCCGATGTGGGGCTCGGTCCTAGAACCCTGAGATCATGACCTGAGCCAAAGGCAGAGGCTTAAACCACTGAGCCACCCAGGTGCCCCAACATTTATAATATTTTTGTCTAGTTCCTATAACTTGCCTTTATACCTCCAAAATTATTAATTTTTCATTCAATTTCTTATATGTGCAAATACTTTTTTCTAATTCAAAATTGTTAAGTGGATATATATAAATTATACCAGAAATGCAAAGCAAAGAAAAACTGGATTTCCCTAGAAACAGAGGATATGTTGTATGTCACAGTTTGGTTACTTGGTTCCTCAGTTTTAGACTCTCCTGTTTTATGCATTCTGTATTTATGTCACTATTAAAGGAGTATCCTCAAGGATAAAAACCTCACAGGACATGCATTCAGAAAATGTATGCAAAAATTTATATGACACATTAAAGGGAATCTGTAAGCATAAAACTAACTTAATTTCATTCTTGCTTTTGTTACAGTGATACATACACTAAATCATAATATTTGTGTAATCAACAATTTTATTTGGTTTTACATATTTGCCAACTTTATTCTTATTTTTTATAAGTACATGAACCTTGCAAGTGGGTTAAATGAAATCATGGGAAAAAATCTAAAATTACTCTGATTCTTTTCTTTCATGTAAGTAAATAAGATCTGAAATTTAATCTTAGCCTAAAACAATGTTTTATGTTGTTGAAATGCAACACTATATTTAAATTATACTGAAATATTACATGTAACATTACACTTAATGTTATAATTAAGTAAGTATATTTACTCTTGCTTCTTTTCTTTAGTGACCATAATTGGTGAACTCAATTAGCACCAAGTCTTATTGTATCTAGTAAGTAATATGATGATTACATGAATTTAATATAAGTGAAACTCCTTTTCCATTTTTTAAATCTTTACACCAATGTTTGTGTATATGTATATTGTAATAGTACATATGTATTTATGTAAATTAACTAGACTGAGCAAGACATCTATTGAATACTCCACCCAACAACAGAGCATATATTCTTCTTGTGTGTACATGGAACTTTTCCCAAAATAGATCATATGCTAACCCATAAAAGAAGTCCCAATATATTTAAAAGAACTGAAATCATAAAAGTATCCCCCATTCAAAATGGAATAAAACTAGCAACATTTTCCATAACAGCCAAAAAGTAAAAACAACACAAGAATCCATTATTGATGAATGAATAAACACAATGTGGAATGTCCATACAATGCAATATTATTTAGTAATAAAAAGAAATGATGTATTGGTACATGCTACAATATAAGTGAACTTTGAAAACATTAAGTTAAGGGAAAGAATTCAGATACAAAAGGCTTCATATTATATGGTTCTATTTATATGAAATGTTAAAATAGGCAAAGCCACAGAGATAGAGAGTGTATGAGAGAACTGAAGAGGTGAGGGAGAGGAAGAAATGGGGATTGGAGGTTAATGGATACAGAAATGGTTTTTGTTGTTGTTGGGGGGGTTTTTGACTAATAAAATGTTCCAGAAGTATATAATGATGATATGTGCAAAACTTTGTGAATATACTAAAACTACCAAATCATACAGTATAAAAGGATGAATGTTATTGAAAGTGAATTATATAGGATGAGGAAGAGGAAGAGGAAGAGAAGGAAGAGAACCCAGAGAGCTTGTTAAATATATGGATGTCCAAGCCCAATCCTAATACTTCTGAATTAGAATTCCTAAAGGTTGGCCCTGGATATCTGTGAGCTTTAAGGAAGTGTAATGATAACAACAGAAAAACACAGTATTTTTCTTTTATAGACAGATAATTCAAAATTAAAAATAAATACTTTGTTAATACCAAAAAAATCATATTTTTGGTCCTCCTTCTGACACCTCATTTTTCCAAGTGATATTTTTCTCAGCTAAAGTTCTGGCTTCTTTAAATGATGGACTGATATATGACAGGTGTTGGAAAATCATGAGGCATATCACTGCTAAGGCAATACAATTTGTAACCTCTTAATGAACTCAGTCTTCAAAGTGTCTAAAAAGGTCTTGAACTTGCCATCCTTCCATTCAGTCATTTTCTACCATGTGACTGCTTTTTTTTTGACTTATAAATTCACTGTTTTGGTTTTTTTTTTACCTACTTGACAGTCTTCTGTAAATAGTCACCTCATTTCCTTTCCTTATTTTGCCTTGAAAATCTTTAGATAAGTCCTGATCCATTTTTAAATAAGTAGTAGTCTTCACAGATTAAGTAAAACTGTTTTAGAATTTGCATTTTCCATTTTCCCATTCAACTCATAATTATATATTTATATGTGATACCTACTCAATATCCTTCCCAACTATTTGGGTTGAGCATCTCCTAGGGACCTTTCCTGCTCAAATCAATTGCCTTTTATAGTAGAAAACTCTCTATCCCCAAACACTACTATACAACCACTGCCTCTCCATAACCAAATCAGGAGATTAGAATAACCAGGAGAGTAATTAGTCTCATGGTCAGAAGACATCTCCAAGTGTGCCCTGATGATTTATGTTAGCATTAATTCTCTGCCCTCCCAAATCCCAAAGTTGCCTGACTAGCATATTTATTACTTCCTAAGATTCCTTTTGCAACAAAATCACCTAGGAAGCTTTAACAAATATTTATACTGTAGTTCCCATAGACAACACTATCAAAAACTTAATTGAAATTTCAAATTTCAAACACTTCACCA
Source organism: Lutra lutra (assembly GCF_902655055.1). Taxonomy (NCBI): domain Eukaryota; kingdom Metazoa; phylum Chordata; class Mammalia; order Carnivora; family Mustelidae; genus Lutra; species Lutra lutra. Next base: position 173,943,506 of record NC_062280.1, read on the forward strand.
AATCTTAGGAAATGAACATTCTTTTCAAGTGCACAGAGAACATTCACCTAGATATATTAGCTCCACAGGCTGAAGTCATTTACCCACTTGATTCTTTAGCTTTGTATTGATTTGTATTGATTCTGAAGCAAGATCATAAATTACCTCAATATCCAAGAAAGTAACAAACACTGGTATTACCAAAATGGTATCAATTTATATTTATACATTTATGAGGTGTTGGTGGAATGGAGGAAAATAACATAAAAGCCATTTGAAATAGGCCAACAAATTAAATTTATTCAAGGCCTATATCCACCCTCAGATTGCCAGTTCCCCAAAATCATGACTGATTTTGCAGTATGGTCACCTACATGAACAGATAACATATTTATGAGACAAGAAGTTTCAATCAAACGTAAGATTTCATATTTTAATATGGAACAGGCATCTAGGAAACACTGGGTGTGATGAGCATGACTTTTAATCAGAATAAGTGGTATATTCAAACTCTGTACTAAGCCAAATGAGCCTGGAGTTGAACTGTTTGACATAACATTTCTTGTCTCAGGCCTTCAGATTTCCATATCTATCATTATGTATCTATCAAACATTACAGCGATAATCTGAAATCCCTTCCAACTGAACTATTTTGTCTTTGCCTTCTTCTTTCTTTAGGGGTTTTCAAAATTGGCTGTGCAACAAAATCACTCATGGACCTTTTTAAGATTTAATGCCCTGAACTACACTATCAATTGACTTAATTGAAATTTACAGAACACTTTACCAAGTATTAGCAAAATAAACATTATTTTCAAGGGTACACAGAACATTCATTTAGACTATATTCCGAACACTCACTTAAACTATATTCTTGTTGTAAAGCAGGTCACAATATATTTTTTCATTTAAAAAATAAAATATATTCTGTGATCTCAACATAATTAAACTATAATTAAACAACAGTGATCTATCTCAGAATCACTTTATATTTGGAAATTAAGATTACAATTCTAAAAAATAAAAGATATTAAAAGGATTTTTCATTTAAATTATAATGAAAAATCAATATCTCAAAAAATATAATACATAAAGTAGTAGGTAGAAGGAGGTAATATTACAGCTTTGGATATTTATATTTCAAAAAAACAAAGACAATATTATGTATCCTACTGACATTTAAAGATGTTTTGAGAATTCTACAAAATACTTCATAGCAATAAATTGGATAAATTGATGAAATGGACAAATTGCTTGAAACTCACAAACTTCAAAGCTCACAAAAAAAAAAAAGGAACTGATAACATAGATAATTTTATGTCCATGCAATAAATTCAATTTATAAACAACCTGAAAAATATTTGCAAAGACATTCCTGGATATTCTGTGGCTCTCAGAACAAGTTGATACTGCAATCACATATGGAATATTTCATTTCAAGTGCAAATAGTGGAAATTTGGTCTACAAGGACTGAAGTAAAAGTGACACTAAATTTCTAGACTCATCTGTAGTGAAGCAAAGCACTGGAAGAATGATCACTGCTTGAGACAAACATTTATGTACACAGGATTACTGGTAGTATGGCTATTAAAACCAGGTAAAAATAAATCATCTTTAATAACTGGAAAATGATTTAAGCTATTGTATATTTAACTTTTGAGTTAAATCTTAGACTTAAAACAATATGGAAAACTCCTGTGTCTATAATTTTATATCTTGGTATATGAAAAAAGTAGCTGATAACCTCCAATTTCACCAGAGTATGGAGTAGAAAAGACCAGAGTTTTTGAGAAATTATGAAGATAGCATGATGAAAAACAAAGAAACAAGATTTAGAAATTATAATAAAATGAATGGATAAAATTATGGGATCAATTAAATAAGCTACTTCAAATGAAGATACATTTCATTACTTCTTATTTTTACAATATAAGTATATCACAATGTTTATGAAAGATACATATTCCTTAATATCTTCTAAAATGTACTTTTCAGTAATTATGATTTCTAGACATAAGTTGGCATTGACAGGTGAAAACTGTAATTGTGTTATGTAGAAGTTTCCCAGTTGAATGGAAGCAAGGATATGAGTCTAGGAGTCCATGAATATATTTTATGCCCATGTGCTCCATACTCTGTGCTAAGTTGTGTGTCAAGATAGAGTTGTCTTAAGGTTGTGATATTTATAGAAACCACAGTTGTGTGCATGTAAACTAGAAGTACTGAAATATTTCTGACTATAAGAGAAATATATTTATTGGAGGAATTAATTGTAAGACAAAGTTTTAGTATATATTAAGTCAGCTAATCCAAGGAAAATGCTATAATGCATAAAGATATAGATGAGATAGACAAGAGTAAGACTAGCTTAGAATACAGATGAAGGCAAATTTTAGTAAAGAGTAGAATGTGTAGATTCCATTTCCCTTTATCTTAGTTGTAAGAGTCCCTCACAATATTAGTATTATTACAATGGGAATATGAAATAGTTATTATTTATTTACAGTCATTATAGTTATTATATATTTATTATTATTAAAATAGAGTAAATGGCCATTAGAGAGACTAGTGACCTCTATTTTGACAAAGAACATGGTAGAAGTTTGGAACAGTTTGTCCATTTGTCAGAAGGTGAAATATGAAAGAGAACACTGTAGGTTGTAAATAGTAGGGATTACACTGTCCAAGGACTTCTTGGTAACAGCTGCATAGGGCATCTTATGTACTTCAGTATTTAGGGTGATAATGTATACAGTCTATGAGAGCAAACTGTGTCCAGATTGCCACATCTACGGATTTTGCTCCCCAGAAAATAACTCTAATCCTGGCAAATGGAGGAGTCACTTCCCTGCTGTGGTGGCATTGACGATTTGGCTTAAATGTCAGAAATTATGTCAGTCTGCTGTCTTATTTGTGTTTCCTGGCCCTTTGACTTTTAGGATATAGAGCCTGCCCAACAGTGTGAGAAGGTTTGTAGGAAACTGATGTCCAAAATTTTAGTTGATTGAATTCATAACTAAAGCAAAATGCAAGAAGCTGATGAAGGCTTAGCATAACTTTACCGTCTGACCCAAACTTCTCCATGGCACCTAGACTGAGCTCAATTACTCTTTGGAAACTTGTCAAGGGAAATGGCTTTTAAGGATAAGTTCAAGAATCTCTTAATATTGTAAAACTAATCTTATTGGTTTATACTTAGGTATGTCTCACTATCAATAATCTATTTATTGATATTTTAAAGTTATATTATATTTTCATGTTTTAAAAATATCACCTTTCTATTTCTTTTATTTGGTAAGTAAAAATGCAACTTTTAAAAATAAAATTTAGTAACATTTTTCTGGCTATGACTTTAGCCTGTAAAGAGAAATAAAATACATTAGAATGGTGTGTTGAAGCTAATTTTAAAGATTCTTTTATTTTTATCATGTTTAACTTGACAGTGAAAAGTCAGCTAAGTTGTCTTGACCTTTCAAATATTAACTGGAAATTCATTTCAATGTTTCTCTATAAAGGTTTGGCTAAGAGCTTGTTTTAAACCTTAGCTTTTGCTAACAGTAAGGAATTTATGAATATGACTTCTCATGACACTGAGAAACTATAATTTCAAAACAGCATGAAATATATAGTAAATGAAATAGCAACCAAATTTGCTGGTTGAAAATGAACTAACACAAATTTTAGAGTTTACTTATCATTTTTGTTATTCAGAAGGAAAAACATACACTCCTCATTTATAGAAAATAAGTCTTATATTTGTTGGAAAATAATCAAAATTAAATTCCTAAGTGGATTTTAATTTTATACAATTAGATGTTATATAAGGAAACAAACAAAAAACATGTTATATAATGAAACAAGAACTGGAGGGAAATCACTGGACTTTGGGATGGTTAACAACAGAATCTCTAAAGTTAGACAGCCAAAGATGGAATCCCTATAGCACTACCATGTTGGGTGTTCAAGTCTGCAAAATGAGTAATTGTTTCATAAGGCTTTTATAAGAATTAAAGGAATTTAAAAACATGGAGTGATAACAGTGCCTAACATATAGGAAAAGGGTAGTCTCCAAAATTGTTCTAACACTCCCCCCCCACCACCACCACTTAAATACCTTCTCCTGTTATGACCCTTGAAAGATAACAGCTTCGTTCAAATTGATATTATAGATGAAAAGCTAATGAGGCTACTTGTCTGTCTCTTGAAGCAAATTAAATCTGAAGTGACTATTCCATTTTAAATAAATCTTAATGATGTATTTCAGAGAAGAAAAGATTCTGCTCTGTTAATATCGCCAAGAAATCTGACTGAATAGCTATTTTGTGACTAAGCCTGAGTAAGAATGTTAATTTTAATTTTTATAACTGTAGAAAATTATGAGGGTATTAAAGCTTTATAAAATATTCATTATAAAACTTCTACTTTGGCCTTTGAGGATTTCTTAAGGTTTTCATAGAACTATTTCCCATTAAGCTATAGAAATGCCTGCATAAGTCTTAGATACATATGCATGTGAATGATAGAAATATAGCATGACTATCAACTATTAACATATTATAGTAATTTCAACCTATTTAAAAATGTTTACTTTTATTTACTAAACATTTTAAATCATATTTTGTTATTTTATTTGGGGTCACTATAACTATTGTCTCTAGTTAATCTTCTCATAAATGTTTCTAGCAGCAATATAGTAAGTATGGTTTGCCAGTCACTCATGGAATCTGATATTCATTAATGAGATTTAGTACTTAGCCTCTACTAACCTGAAGATTGTCTATTTATGAGCATAAATGAAATCTAAACATTATTTAATAAAGGTATCTTTGAGAGGTTATGCTTTAAAATTGCATGAGTATACTTCCTTTTACTAAGGAGCATATAATCAAAGTTAAAAGAAGAAAGACATTCTACTTCTATTCAAGTCAACATTTTGGTGTGCAGTCCTCAACATTTTAGAAAATCTTCAACTTTATAAAGTCTAGCTCTGTCAAGAAATCTAGGTTGAGACACCATCTTTAGTTTAGTGGTGGAAGAGTTATTCCTTGACCATCAGCAGTGACTTTGATATTTGTTGTCCCTTTATAATACAGAAAATATACATAACTTCTCTAACCTAGAATCTATCATAATTTATTCTCATATATTTTCTTTTTTTAAAAAGTATCTCTATTAATTTATTTTTGAGAGAGACAGAGAGAGACAGAAGAAACGAGAGAGCACGCATGTGCACGAGCAGCTGGGAGAGGCAGAGAGAGAAGAGCCTCCCAGATGAGCAGGGAGCCCAATGCGGGACTTGATCCCAGGACTCTGGGATCATGACCTAAGCTGAAGGCAGATGCTTAACTGACTAAGCCACCCAGGCATCCTATTCTCATATATTTCCACTCCAGAACTGGGGAAATAACCACAGAATAAGATTGGGGACCTACTGCACCAACTGTGAGAAGAGCCTGAGCTAAAAGTCCATTGATCACATGACCTCCATAAGTCCGTACTCTCACTCGTGGACCAACAGCATTTTGGGTCTCCTGAAATTGTGTCAGTTCAGAGCCTGTGTACAAAAATCCCCTAAAGTCTGATGATTTCCCTTTTCCCAATGCGCAATCACCTGGTACCAGGAGAATTTTTAAAATTACTATGCCTGATGGTAAGGATTTCATTCCTCTTTTAATTTGCATGTTCCTAATGAGAAAACCGCTGAAATTCTTACATTCATTCCTCTATAGCTAAAGCATTTTTTTAATTTTCTGTCTTCCTTCAAGATTTTCTCTTTATCCTTATTTTCCTACATTTTGATGATATGACTGAGTATAGATTTATGTATATTTCTTGGTGCTGTCTGAGCTTCCTAGATAAGGAGTTTGGTGTATTAATTTTGCAAAGTTCTCTGATACTGCTTCTTCTAATATTTCTTCTCCATTCCCTTTATCTTACTCTTTTCATATTCTAATTAGGAATATGTTACATCCTTTGATATTGCCCCAGTTCTTTATCTTCTTTTCTATTTTTTTTTCATTATTCATTCTCTTTCTTCTGTAGTTTGTGACTTTGTATTGACCTGTATCCAACTTCAGTGATACTTTCCTTGGCCATGCTGAATCCCTATTTCTGCTACTTTTTAAAAAAATTTCTAAAATTTTCTCTTATTTCTTAGAGTTTCTCTCTGCTTACATTATCAATCAGTTCTTGAACATTGTCTCTGTTTCCTGTGTTTTACTTCCTCTTGCCTCATACTCTCTCCCTTTCCTGTGTACAGCTTTCCCAGGCCATTTCCTTTAATCCACATTCCCTATTGGTGAGGTTTTCCTCCCCTTGTAGGTTAGAGAATAAGCCTAAAGGGGGCTTGAGTGGGAAGGAATTCCTATAACCTGTTGATAAGTTTTCAGAACTGTGCTCTGACAAAATCCTTTCTTCCTGTAGAGTAGATATGCTACAGAGAAACTTCTAGGTATGTTTTGCAATGGCTACTTTTCCCCTCATATGCCAGGGCTCTAAGGGGATTTTTCTTGGATCCTCACTATGAGAAACTTGTGGGTCCTTGGAGAGAAAGCCCATGAACATGTGTGGTGGCTCTCTAGAAGTTTCTCACTACACTCTAATCCACACTCAGCCTCCAATAATTTACTCATGTAAGCAGTTACTATATGTCTTTGGATGTACTTTTCTCTGGTATTTTAGGATAGAGTTTTACCCTGCAATCTAAATTGCTGGAGCCCCCAAAAGTTGCTATTTTTTAGTTTGTTCAGCCTTTCTTGTTGTAAGGACAAAGTAACAATTTTTAAGCTCTTTATCCAACCTGATACCAGAAGTACTTCCTCAATCTCCAAACTGTGGTTTAATAGAGTTAATTCCTTGTCCTTCTTTTCATCATTACCTACATACTACCTGTGTGTACCTACACTACTCTCACCTGTGTCATCATTATAAATGCTATCCAGAATCTATAAATTCCTAAATACATAATTTTATCACAACATATCTCATCTAATAGCTCATAGATCCAACTGCAAAATTAATTTTGATATAAGTGTGTCACATAGCTACCTCAAATCCAACATGTGTAGAACAGAGTATTTGAGTTACAACCTACGAAATCCATTTTACCCTAATCTCCATTTCAAAAAATGGTATACCCACCCATACAGTACATAAAATACCTACATAACATCCTCTGTTCCTACTTTTTTTTATCTCTGACCCCTATATTATTTCTATGACAGACTCTAATACAGAATTTGAATCCAGGATGTTTATTAGGATATGCCATTGAGATCAAGAATTGTGGAAGGTTGGGGATAGCAGGACTGAGCAAACAGAAAAGTTCAGCTATAATGCAGGCCTAACATTCTCAACCAAACCCATGGGGATTCATACCTTTATATCTCTCACTTAATCCATCATCAAATGTGAGACATCTCCAAAAGAGTATGCCATTAAAGGAGGGGGAATCTTTGCAGAAGAGGAACCCATGAAGAGGATAAAGCTGAAGGCAGTCTACAAACAGTACTCTCAGCAGCAGGTGCAATAAGTCTCTTTCTTTCTTTCTTTCTCTCTTTCTTCTTCCTTTCTTTCTCCCTCTTCTTTTCTTCCTTTGTTTTCTTCCTTTCCTTTTCTTCCTTCCTTCCTCTTTTTTCTCTTTTCTTGTCTTTCTTTCTTTCTCTCACTTTCTTTCCTTCTTTCGCCCCTTTCCCTTCCTTTTCTCCTCTTTTTCCTTCCCTTTTTCTCCTTGTTTCTTTCTTTTTTTAGTTTTTATTTAAATTCTAGTTAGTTAACACACAGTGTAACATTAGTCTCAGATGTATAATGTAATGGCTCAGCATTTCCATACAATACCCAGTGCCCATCACCCATTTAACCCATCCCCCCACCAACCTCCCCTCTGGTAACCATCAGTTTGACCTGTAGTTAAGAGTCTGTTTCTTGGTTTGCCTCTCTCTCTCTGTTTCCCTCTGCTCATTTGTTTCTTTCTTAAATTCCACATATGGGTGAAATCATATGTCATTTGTCTTTAACTGACTTATTTTGCTTAGCATAACACTCTCTAGCTCTATCCACGTCATTGCAAATGGCATGATTTCATTCTTTTTTATGGCTGAGTAATATTCCATTATAGTCCATTATATAAATATTGGAATATATATATATATTTCATTATATATATATATGTATTTCATTATACATATGTATTTCATTATACATGTATGTATTCCATTATATGTATAATTCCATTATATATTTTATATATATCAAATTATATATAATGCATTGACTAATGAATGGATAAAGAAGAATTGGTATATATAAACACTTGGGCTCTTTCCATAATTGGCTTGTGGATAATGCTGCTAGAAACATCAGGATACATGTATCCCTTTCTTTTTTTTTTTTTTTAAAGATTTTATTTATTTGTCAGAGAGAGAGGGAGAGAGAGCAAGCACAGGCAGACAGAATGGCAGGCAGAGGCAGAGGGAGAAGCAGGCTCCTGCTGAGCAAGGAGCCCGATGCGGGACTCGATCCCAGGACGCTGGAATCATGACCTGAGCCGAAGGCAGCTGCTTAACCAACTGAGCCACCCAGGCGTCCCATATGTATCCCTTTCATTAGCATTTTTTTTACCATTTGGGTAAATACCTAGCACTGCAATTGATGGATTGTGAGGTACTTCTATTTTTAACCTTTGAGGAACCTCCATACTGTTTTCCAAAGTAGCTGCACCAGTTTGCATTCCCGCCAACAATGTGAGAGGGTTCCCCTTTCTCCATATCCTCACCAACACCTGTTGTTTCCTGTGTTGTTGACTAGCCATTCTGACAGGTGTGAGTTGATATCTCATTGTAGTTTTGATCTGTATTTCCCTGATGACGAGAGATGATGAGCATCTTTACATCTGTCTGTTGGACATCTGGATGTCTTCCTTGGAAAAAGGAACTCTTCTGCCCACTTTTTAGTTCTTTATATATTTTATTTTTTTTTTATTTTTTTTTTTTAAAGATTTTATTTATTTATTTGAAGGACAGAGATCACATGAGGCAGAGGCCGGCAGAGAGAGAGAGAGAGAGAGAGAGAGAGAGAGAGGAGGAAGCAGGCTCTCCACTGAGCAGAGAGCCCGATGCGGGGCTCGATCCCAGGACCCTGAGATCATGACCTGAGCCGAAGGCAGAGGCTTTAACCCACTGAGCCACCCAGGCGCCCCGAGTTCTTTATATATTTTAGATATTAATCCGTTATTAGATATGTCATTTGGAAATATCCTCTCCCATTCCGAAGGTTGTCCTTTAGTTTTGTTGACTGTTTCCTTTGCTGTGCAAAAGCTTTTTATCTTGATGAAGTCCCAATAGTTTATTTTTGCTTTCATTTCTCTTGTCTCAGGAGACCTATCTAGAAAGAAGTTGCTATGGCCGATATCAAAGAGGTTACTGATAGTGTTTTCTTTTAGAATTTTGATGGTTTTCTGTCTCACACAGTTCTCTGGCCCATTTTGAATTTGTATTTGTGTATTTTATGTATGGTAAGAAAGTGGTCCAGTTTCATTTCCTGCATGTTGGCCTATTTTGAATTTGTATTTGTATATTTTATGTATGGTAAGAAAGTGGTCCAGTTTCACTCCCTGCATGTTGGTCCATTTTGAATTTATTTTTGTGTATGGTAAGAAAGGGGTCCAGTTTCATTCCTTGCATGTTGCTGTCCAGTTTTTCCAAAACCATTTGTTGAAGAGACTGTCTTTTTTCCATTGGGTATTCCTTCCCGCTTTGTCAAAGATTAACTTCTATTTCCTGTTCTATTTCATTGATCTATGTGTCTGTTTTTGTACCAGTACCATACTGTTTTGAACACTAGAGCTTTGTAATATAACTTGAAGGTCAGAATTGTGATGCCTCCAGCTTTGTTTTACTTGTCAAGATTGCTTTGGCTATTCGGGGTCTTTTGTAGTTCCGTACATGTTTTAGGATGGTTTTTTCTAGCTCTATGAAAAATGTTGGTTGTTTTGATAAGGGATTGCATTAAATGTAGACTGCTTTTGGTAGTATAGATATTTTAACAATATTTGTTCTTCCAATCCATGAGCATAGCATGTCTTTCCATTTCTTTGTGTCATCTTCAGTTTCTTTCGTCAGTGTTTTATAGCTTTCAGGCTACAGGTCTTTCACCTCTTTGTAGGTTTATTCCTAGGTATCTTATTGCTTTTGGTGCAATGTAAGTGGGAACTGATTCCTTAATTTCTCTTTCTGCTGCTTCATTTTTGGTGTATAGAAATAACTGATTCCTGTATGTTTATTTTGTATCCTCCAGCTTTGAATGTATCAGTTCTAGCAAGTTTTTAGTGGAGTCTTTTGGGTTTTCTATATAAAGTATCATGTCATCTACAAATATTGAAAGTTTGACTTCTTCCTTGCCAATTTTGATGCCTTTTATTTCTTCTTGTTGTCTGACTGCTGTGGCTGGGACTTCCAATACTCTGTTGAATAAAAGTCATAAGATTGGACATCCTTGTCTTGTTCCTGATTATAGAGAAAAAGCTGTCTGTTTCCCCATAGAGGATGGCATGAGCTATGGGTTCTTCATATATGGTCTTTATTATCTTGAGGTATGTTCCGTATAAGTCTATTTTGTTGAAGGTTTTTGTCATGAATGGATGTTGTACTATATCAAATGCTTTTTCTGCATTTATTAAAAGGATCATTTCTTATTCTTTATTTTTATTCTTTATTAATGTGGTATATCATGTTGATTGATTTGCAAATATTGACTCACCCCTGCAGCACAGGAATAAATCCCACTAGATTGTGGTGGATGATTTTTTTTAATGTATTGTTAGATTGGTTTGCTAGCATTTTGTTGAGAATTTTTGCATCCATGTTCATCAAAGAAAATGGCCTATAGTTCTCTTTTTTAGTGGAGTCTTTATCAAGTTTTGCTACCAGGGTGGTGCTGGCCTTGTAGAATGAACCTGGAAGTTTTCCCTCCTTTTCTATTTCTTGGAATAGTTTGAGATAAATAGATACACACTCTTTAAAAGTTTGGTAGAATTTACTGGTGAAGCCATCTGGCCCCAGACTTTAATTCAGTTTCTCTCTGTTTATAGGACCCAAATAAAACCACAAATGAGAGGATAAATAACAACCAACACTATAGAAATATGAACAATTATAAGGGAATATTATGAAAAACTATATGCCAACAAATTGGACACTGGGAAGAAATGGATAAACTCCTATAAAAATAAACTACAGAGAGTCATATAGGAAGAAATAGAAAACTTGAACAGATTGATAACAGCAAAGAAATTGAATTAGCAATCAAAAAACTACCCATAAGCAACAAGTCTTTCTTTAAGTCTGGTGGCCCATCCCTATATCCATCAGTCTCCAAAAACAATCACTGCTTTATTCACAAGGATGGGGGAAGAGGCTGGCACAGACTAGATGTTCAACAAACCACTGTACAAAATAAAAAGCAGATTTATTTCAAATCCATCCACATTTCCTACTGTCCTAGTCTAAGTTACCCTTTCCACAAGAAGATATAATAATGCCTCTCTGACCTATCTTCATTCACTTTCTCTGTCTTACAACCTATTTCCACGCTTTAGCCTGAGAATAATTTAAAAATATTATATATATATGTATACACACACACACACACACACACACACACATATATATATATATATGATTATCTATATATAAATCTAATCATGGCTGTGTGTGATTCCTAGCAACTTCTCCTAGCACTTGGGAAAAAAAAAATTCTCAACTACACGGTTTGCTTGATTTTCCAAAATTTTCTTTCATAATTAGTATGTGCCGGGCACCTGGGTGGCTCAGTGGGTTAAGCCTCTGCCTTCAGCTCAAGTCATGATCTCAGGGTCCTGAGATCGAGGCCCACATCAGGCTCTCTGCTCAGCGGGGAGCCTGCTTTCTCCTCTCTCTCTATGCCTGCCTCTCTGCATACTTGTGATCTCTCTCTCTCTGTTTCAAATAAATAAATAAAATCTTAAAAAAAACCACATAATTAGTATGTGCCTACATTCTTTTCACACTGTTCAGAGTAGATTCTTTCCCAACTCAGCACAGTTGCCCATAAGCTTCAATTTTTGAAATAGTCTTTCTTCTTTGTTCACATTGTTACCTCCATCCCTTTCTTCGATTCTTAACTCAGACATAATTTTCTCAGAGAGGCTATACTAAATCATCATATCTAAGGTAATTCAACCTCTCCAATTCTCCCTCACTAGTAAATGTCATGTCACCCCATTCATCTTCCTCATAAAATTTACCACAATTTGCATTTATGTTGTTTCTGTAATTGTTTACCTATATATTGCTTTGTTTTTCTATTTTAAGATCCAAGAACAAGTTACTGAATAAATATATGAAAGAATAAATTTAAGACCAAGAGGAGAAATAACCTTGCTTGAACTCTATACTTTATAGGGGAAGAAACTGAGGCTTAAAGTATTTAATGTCTTTTATCAGAGTCAAAGAAATTTGTTTTAGAACCAAAACTACAAAGAAAGTCTCCTAAAACTAAACTTTTACCTCAGCATTCCTCTCACATTTTTCTATATTCACATCATTGTAACTCAGACAAATTGTACTTAAGTATCACTTGAGTGAAACTATTATTAAAAATAGTTTCAGACTAAACATACTTTTCTTGCCATTCTTAGTCATACTTCCAAAATCTATAATTTTAGTCTTTTTTAACATATACATTAGCAATATCTTATATTTTTCTGTATAACTACATAATATCTCACTCATTTTTTTTTTTTTTCTCAGAGAGAGAGAGAGGGAGAAAGCAAGCACAGGTAGACAGAGTGGTAGGCAGAGGGAGAAGCAGGCTTCCTGCCGAGCAAGGAGCCTGATGTGGGACTCGATGCCAGGACCCCGGGATCATGACCTGAGCCGAAGGCAGCCGCTTAACCAACTGAGCCACCCAGGCATCCCTCTCACTCATATTTTTAAAAGTATTTTTTGTGTATTATTTTCTTTTATTAAACAAATTATATGCATTGTCTACTTGGGTATTGACTACCTTATACCACTGACACAAAACTGTCTCGTGTTTTCATTGTCCTTTATTTTCCTCAAAACTTTATTAATTTGTCTTTATGTCTAATAATAATTTGAGGGGAGCACTCATCTAATACGTAAGATAAAATCTAGCTAATGCTCTGTATTACAGAAACACATTGTGTGTACATACAATCCAGGAGATTATTTCAATATGTACTGCCATACTGGATAATTTTGTACTCCTTACACAAAAGGAGAATCATGATTGTAAAGCCACAACACCTCAACTAAAGATATCATATTCCCATTCCATTAAAATTTTTTGCATTATGTAAGAGCAATTTTTCAGATGAGGGATGAGAAAAGCTCTTTCTGGTGTTTGGCATCTCGCAGAAAAAAACACTCAAGCATATTCTGACCTTGCCAATTAATAACAAATTTATTCTCTTAATAACACACTTACTACTTTGCTTCTTTCGTTTTCTTGCCTCTTTAGCTACTCATGATTTATTGTATACTTAAAAGAAGGTATTGTGTTAAATTCTTTTCTCTGGAATGTCTTGAAGTACAAATAGCACAGTTGGTTTTATTATTATAACCTGTAAGTCACAAAACTGAGCCTCAGAGTAGTTGACTGATTTAAAGCCATAGAGCTAGTAAATGTCATAACCAGATTTGAAGTACTTATTCAAGATTCATTCCCAAAAACATTATGATAAATTCTGCCAGAGAATTATGAAAAATCCTTGCATATCAACATTTTTATAACAAATAACATGCACGTTAGGAAGTTCAATATGTTTTTACCATGTTTGAATGACTGTCAGCCTCCATTTGCCAAGAGGTATTCTTTTCATGAGTTTCCTAACCTCAAGTAATATCTCAGAAAAAAAAATTCTGCTAACTAGTCTGCTGAGTCACATACATTACACAGAAGAAAAAACTTTAGGTTGCCTTATAGAAGGCGCAGTTTTACTTTTTCATTATTAGTGGATGCTTTTCATTCTTTCTCCATTTGGATATCCTTTATATGTTTCACAATGTTTTCTACCTTGCAAATTTCACCTCAAGAAAGAACCTATGCATTCACTTTCCTAGAATACCACACATTTATGGTACAAGCATGTGATCTGTCGTCAGCCTGCAGTAGGATTTCAGTTTCAAAGGGAGTGACATGAAGAAGGAGGTATCATTTATGGCATCAGCTAGGGGAGAGTGGGGTCAGAGAGACATCAATTTGCAGGAGAGATGCCCCATACCAGACATGATAAAGCTGGTTCTGCATGACTGTTTTTCTGTTAATAAAATCTTTTAAAGTGTATCAATTTAATATGACAAATGCTAATTTTATTATTAACATAATTATACAAAATTTTGGAATTAAATAGGACTTAAAAGTAAAAAGTGACATGTATAATTTTTTTGTATACTAAAATGAAAAAATAGTGGCAAATACATCAGGTGACACAGTCAAGTAAAATGTTTTATTAGAGATATATGAAATTCAGGTGACTGGGTGGTTCAGTCAATTAAGTGTCTGCCTTAAGCTCAGGTCATGATCTCACATCTGGCTCTCTGCTCAGTGGGGAGCCTGTTTCTTCCTCTCCCTCTGCCTGCTGTTCTCCCTTCTTGTATGTACTCCCACTCTCAAATAAATAAAATCTTTAAAAAAATACATGAAGTTCCTATCTTTTTTCAAATGGTTGAAAAAAACCTATTTTCTTATTTAAATTCTTTTTTTTTTTAAATAAATTCTCAACCTTTCATAACAACAGAAAAGAGATTGACCTAAGTTTTATGTCCAGAGTCTCTGTTTCCATTTGGTATTAATAATGGAATAAATTTGGAACAAAATGGAATAAATGGAATAAAAATGGAATAATTAATAATGGAATAAAACTGACCAGTCAGCTTCCCCCAAATTACATGCATATTTCATCCTTCTGTTATTTTCTACAAAAACAAAGGTAGTGTTTTAATTATTCTATGCACATTTTCAGTGTGCACAAACTTAATGAAATTCATAGAATTTGAATTCCAGTTTGAACTCTTTGGAATCATTTAATACAGCTGAAATCTTTTTAAGTTAGAACTAATCTTCAGAATTTTCCTTTTCACTTTCAACTTTAGTGACAGATCATCAAAATGTTTTGCCTCTTCTCTTACCTTACAAAATACAGAACTAAACACAGGAAATTACAGGACAACTGTCACTAGTAACATTTCTCCAAGTATTAGCCTAAATTTTAATCTAACATTAAATTTGATTAGAAAACATTAAATGAATATCCTTAGAAAAATTAACATAAACTTAGTTCTTTTTCTGAATATATGAATGAGAGATATATGCATAATTGTCTGACTTCAGTAAAATCTAATCACATTTAAAATATATTTTCTATTTAAAATAACAATTACATGGTTACGTTTTGAAAAAATATATAAAATTTTTTCCTGAAGTGTCAATATGCAATTTTATATAGTTTTCCCACTGTAATTGATACTGATACACATGAATAAAATTTATTATTATGCTATCTTTAAAATGATGACAACATATCATATTTCTAGGACAAATATAAAGAAGTATGTATTGTGATTGCATCAACAAAATTCTCTAAAGCTTAACTGTTTCAGTAATATTTGAATAGATTTATGCTTGAATTGTGTGTAAAAACAAATATTTTCCAAATCATCTGAAATACAGGGTCACTGTTTTTTTATTTTTTTTTGAAAGATTTTATTTATTTGAGAGAGAGAGAGAGAAAGTGCCAGCAGGAGGATCAGAGGAGAGGGAGAAGCAGACTCTCCATTGTGCAAGGAGTCTGACATGGGGCTTGATCCCAGGACCCTGGGATCATGACCTGAGCCAAAGGCAGACTCTTTTTTTTTTTTTTTTTGACAGAGATCACAAGTAGGCAGAGAGACAGGCAGAGAGAGAGGGAGGGGGAAGCAGGCTCCCTGCTGAGCAAAGAGCCTGATGCGGGGCTCAAACCTAGGACCCTGGGATCATGGCCTGAGCCAAAGGCAGAGGCTTTAACCCACTGAGCCACCCAGGCGCCCCCAAAGGCAGACTCTTGACCAACTGAGCCACCCAGGCGCCCCCAAAGGCAGACTCTTGACCAACTGAGCCACCCAGACGTCCCTAGGGTCACTGTTGATATCAGTTTTAATGCTGAAAAAATATAATGTTAAGTATGAAATACTATTTTCACGGAGGAATGGGAGGTAAGAGAAATGTACTTTACATAACTATGTAATAAATATTTTATTAGGTAATCTCCAACTTGTTTTTTTCATAATCACCAACAACAACTGAGTTCTCCTTGTTACCTAAACCCCCACTGCACTCTTCTTGTTCCTCTGCCTGTTTTTATATGTATAATTTAATGTCATTTTAAATAAAATTTGACATAAAACTTACCCTAATATCCCCAATCTGAAATGAATGGTTTAGCCTCTATAGTGGTTCTATCCACAAAACTTCTCACATAATCTCCTTGCATTGGGTTGTTTTGGTATATGTTTTATCCAAGGGAATTTTGTGTCTCTCCATTAGCAATGTTAAAATTTTCAGATAATGAGCAGCAGCATGCCATTTAATTCAGTACCTGAATAGCTGAGACCTGAAGGCTTCTGTGAAGTCACTTTAGCAACAGCATTTTACTAATCTTGGCTTTAGACTATATGTTATTTCAATATTATTTCAGTGTTACTTTCATAATTATACTTTGCAAAAGACATATTTACAAGCAACATACTATTATAAAAGTAAACACAAAGACACTTAAAGGGAGTACTTACTTACCCAACCCCAGGGCAATGAAGATACTCTTAACCATAACAATCCAGAAGCTAGAAGAGAAAAAAAAAAAGTTTTTGACTATAAAGTTTTCCATAACAGAAGATTACAAAAATCAAAAAGCAAATAATTTAGTTAAAAAACTGAGTGCCAGTGGCAGATGAATGACCACCTCTCAGCTATACCAAAAACACTGAAATATTCACCAAAAAAGAAAAGCTGTAAAAGGAAAAATAAGAAAATACATAGAAAATTCATTAAACAGCAAATTCAAACTCCTAACTCACCAAAATATATTCAAAGTCACAAATAGTTATAGAAATAAAATGAGAGAGTCATATCTATCACACTGGGAGAAAAATAGAAAAAGATAACTTAGTATGGGAATGAAGAAACATGGACACTGTGGCCTATTGCTGGCGGACACTTAAACTGTTAGGTTTACAAAAACAATCGGGCAATATCTTTTAAAATGCAATAAACCCTACACATAAACACCATGAATCCATTATTGGGGATATATTCATAGAAGTCAAGGATGCAAGTATATATTTGTAATGATGCTTGATATCTGTTTTGGAATAATGTTTATTTTAAAAAGAGAATGAAAATAAATGTCCATTACTATAGGAATGGGTGACTGTATCTTAGTACAAACACATTGTACATTGTAGTTCTTATATTAAAACTCCAATAGTTGATTTGTAGGATAAGGAATGGCTGAGTGAGAAAAATAAGATGAATAATCAATGTTGGGAATATTTTTGTAAAACAATGATGCAATTCTTATGTATGTGTGTTTGTGTGTAGGTTAAAAACGTTAAACACTCCAGATTCTACTTATGAAGTTACAATAAATGCAGTTAAGCAGCCTATACAATCAGAGAAGCTGCTATTAATTTTATGATCCTGAATCCCCAAGCTGGTTGTCCACAAAAGCTCAGGTATTAGCAGCTGTACATTTTATTCTCTCTGTTCCTCTTACACCTGCTGCCAAAGAATAATGGCTATGACTTTTCTTCAATCTTTAAAATATCATGCAGGACCCTCTTATTGTTAGTTTTCTATCCAGAACCCATATGATAAATGTAGATTTCAGCTTCTCCCCTTGGATCAAGAGTTATATGTCCATAGAAATAGCACAGAAGGATAAACATCATCCCTATGGGAGTGGGACTGGGTGGGATGAGCAGGAATGGTAAAGTGGGAGTCAACAAAAGAAGAGGAAATGGAAAACAGGGTAATATTAGGAAAATATTTGCTCAAAAAGATCCAGTATATAGTTATACCCTATATAACTATATCCTATATAACAGGTAATCCTATTTACCGAAAAGCATTTATACACACATGTGTATACACACACAAACGCACATATTATTTTTTTAAAGATTTATTTATTTGTCTTACAGTGAGAGAAAGTGTGTGAGTCAGGGGAGGGACAGATGGAGAGAGAATCTCAAGCAGACTCCCTGCTGAAGATTCTGATGCAGGGCCTGATCTCCTGACCCATGAAATCACAACCTGAGCTGAAACTAAGAGTCACACCCTTTACTGACTAAGCCACCCAGGTGCCCCCAAACACACATATTATATACAAAATGTGTGATTCAGAAATACATGTATTTGATACACAATATATTTCTCTTTTAATCAATAGAATTAGATTGAGTTTCAAGTATATGCTGTCCAGTGAAGCAAATATATTTCAGAATAATGTCTAGAAGGGCGCCTGAGTGGCTCAGTGGGTTAAAGCCTCTGCCTTCAGCTCAGGTCATGATCTCAGGGTCCTGGGATTGAGCCCCATATCGGGCTCTCTGCTCAGCAGGGAGCCTGCTTCCTCCTCTCTCTCTACCTGCCTCTCTGCCTACTTGTGATCTCTGTCTGTCAAATAAATAAATAAATAAAATCTTTTTAAAAAGAGTAATGTCTAGAGTAGATTCTATTTTGCAGAAAGAGATATTTTGAAAAGTAAAACTTGCTTGTTATATGTTGTAGCTGTGTGTATAAATGTATACACACACACACACATACATACACACACACACACATCATATGAAGCAGGCAGTATTGGTATTAGGTATCAAGGGAAATTCCTTATATCATATAACTTACAAACACATACATAATACAAAGACTGCCTACATCAGTCACTTCCCTTAAGTTTCTATTAAGGTCTAGTTATCACTAATCTAGAAAATATATTCATTTGCCCTGAGATAACCATGTAAGTTTTTCATACATATATATGCTTAAAATTTCACGGAAAATGAGATTTTGACAGCCAAGGTGAAAAGAAACAGATGATTTTGCCAACATCTCAGATGGATTTATTTTTGACTTGAAAACCGACAACAGAATGCCTATTTAAACACATGAAGGTTAAGAGTGGAATCAGGTTTTTTTAAGTGCTAATAATGTGGCAACAACAACAATAAAATACAGACAGATCTCAGGGATGAAGCACCATGACAGTCATTATTGTTCACTCCAGTCTCAGAGAAAAAAGGATGTAATACAAGTTTCTACATTTAAGCCAATACTGGTAGCACATTCGTGATTACGTTTCATACAGGGAACGTGAAAAACAACAAGTATCGAGTAAAGTAAGATATGGCACTGAATGGAGTTGTGGTTAAAAATGATAACAGGGGTGCCTGGGTGGCTCAGTTGTTAGGCATCTGCCTTTGGCTCAGATTAGGATCCCTGGGTGCTGGGATCGAGCCCCACAGCAGGCTCCCTGCTCATCAGGAAGCCTGCTTCTCCCTCTCCCACTCCCCCTGCTGGTGTTCCTGCTCTCACTGTTTCTCTCTGTCAAATGAATAAACAAAATCTAAAAAGAAATTTACCCCAAAGATACAGATGTAGTGAAAAGAAGGGCCATCTGTACCCCAATGTTTTTAGCAGCAATGGCCACGGTCGCCAAACTGTGGAAAGAACCAAGATGCCCTTCAACGGATGAATGGATAAGGAAGATGTGGTCCATATACACTGTGGAGTATTATGCCTCCATCAGAAAGGATGAATACCCAACTTTTGTAGCAACATGGACGGGACTGGAAGAGATTATGCTGAGTGAAATAAGTCAAGCAGAGAGAGTCAATTATCATATGGTTTCACTTATTTGTGGAGCATAACAAATAGCATGGAGGACAAGGGGAGTTAGAGAGGAGAAGGGAGTTGAGGGAAATTGGAAGGGGAGGTGAACCATGAGAGACTATGGACTCTGAAAAACAATCTGAGGGTTTTGAAGGGGCGGGGGGTGGGAGGTTGGGGGAACCAGGTGGTGGGTATTGGAGGGTGGGTATTGCATGGAGCACTGGGTGTGGTGCAAAAACAATGAATACTGTTACACTGAAAATAAATTTTAAAAATTAAAAAAAAAATAAATTTACAGAAAAGCTCAAAAAATAAATAAATAAATAAAATCTTTTAAAAAAATAGCTGAATTGTTAGGTTATAATGTATTTAACTTGTCTTTCTACCAGTGGACGTGAATGTAGTTAAAATTTTTTGCTTCCATAAGTAATGCTTAAAATAAAATTAATTTTCTTCTAAAAAAAAAAGAAAATAATGACTTGTTTTTGTAGCCTATATTCATGTATTCACACATACACACACACAAATATATGCTGACAAACAGACTTCTTTTTAAAGGAGATCTCTTGTATTGTTATAATTGTTATGGTCACTTTAGGTCAGCCATTACCATACATATAGATGTCTGTGTGTGTCTGTGTGTTTATATGCGCATGTGAATCCATTTAATTTTTATATTAAGGTAATTCCAAAAACAACCACAGAATAACATTTTTGCAAGATTAGTACTTCACATAAACTGGTGCTGTATAAAGTTGAAATAAAAATCTTCCTCATTTCAGTTTCTGAGTTACCTAGTAATGCATCAAAAACTTTAACTTTGCAAATTCTATTATTTTTCACATATATGTAATTTATTGTAAAGTGTTGGCTCAAATGAAATAGTCATGACTAAGTAGTTATTGTATTTAACAAGAAATAATTATCATTTAGAAATTTAAGAAATATAAAATAATATTAAGAATAAAAATCTGAGATCTGGGAGGTGCCTGGGTGGCTCAGTAGGTTAAAGCCTCTACCTTCAGTTTGGGTCATGATCCCAGAGTCCTGGGATCGAGCCCTGCATCGGGCTCTCTGTTCAGTGCGGAGCCTGCTTCCCCACCCCAACCCCGCCTGCCTCTCTGCCTACTTGTAATCTCTATCTGTCAAATAAATGAATAAAATCTTAAAAAAAAATAAATAAAGAATAAAAATCTGGGAGCTCCTGGATGACTCAGTCATTTAAGCATCTGACTCTTGACTTGGCTCAGATCATGACCTCGGGGTCATGAGACCAAGCCCTGCATTGGGCTCCACGCTGGTCATGGAGCCTGCTTGAGATTCTCTCTCCCTCTCCCTCTACCCCTCAGTGTACCCTGCTTGCTTACACTCTCTCTCTCAAAAATAATAATAATAACAATAATAATAAATAAAAACCTGAAGAATTTTAAAAATGCAACTCTTTTACATGTCTACAGGGAAGAGAAAAGAAAAATATAATACAACTGGTCAGAACACGAAACCCAGGCGAGAGAAGCACACTTATGTTTCTGTTGTTGATTAAAATTATGTTAACTGCTATTAAGGTGCCAGTATTTTATATATGAAATGAAGATTAAAATATTTAGATAAGGCACTTCATGCACAGGAGTTATAAAATAGAGCTCATCTCAATATTTTTATGCTAATTTGAGTTCAGATAGAGTTCAAAAGAAAGTGATTTATGATCATGAAAGGATATTTGCCTTGGAAAGGTTTTTAAATAAGTCTTCTAGCCCAGGGAACTGCTGTTTATTAGATTAATGGTGAGTTTTGTGGCACTGAGTAAGCAAGCAAAGGTGGACGTTTACTTTTCTTGTTGACATTTTAAAAAATGATAGTTCCTTGTGAAACTATTGAAAAATGACTACTGAAACCAAGATATAAAGCCTTCTGTATTCTTTTGTTAGTTTCCCTTATTATAGTCACTGGCTCTCTTTCTATCTGCTTTACTGCATCTCAAAATACTATTAGCATTCATGATTTATTAATAATTCCCTGGTTATTATAAAGCTCTAAATAAATTTAGTCATTAATGTGCATATTAATGTATTATACATTGATTAATATTTCAGACTTGGCTTGTTTTTCTGACTCGATCTGAGACTTGTACTGCATAGACTGGATATGGTCTCACAGACCTCAGGAATAGAAAACTCATCATTGTTGACCCACCTTAAAAAAAGTGAGGAGAGGAATGTTAAACTCAAAGAAAATAAGTATAATAATTGTCCTCCTTAGGGACTTTGGGAGAAATTAAGGCATCACCAAGGAAACAGATCTGGAGACATGGCTAAGCATAAAAAGTGATTAATATTATCAATATTTTAAATAAAATAAATTAGTAAGAATAAGGATATTTTCTAGGCAACACCCATCCCTAAGGCACATGAAGACATTGTTCCACACTGAAATAGTACACAAATAATCTTAATAAAAACAAATTATACATAGAATTGGATGAAATAGACTTGTTCAGTATGTATTTGTATACATATCAGAAAAAGCTGAACACATTTCAGTATGAAATGTATAAAGCTGGCAAGTTTTTCCAGTAAATATTCTAAAATATTTTTCTATATTCCTGTAAGAATATCACAGTCTTTTTCCATGATAAGCAGCTCCTTTCACTGGATAGTTCTTCATTTGATTCTATCCCAGTACCTCCAGAGATTTTGGCTTCCTTTTGCCTCAAATATATTCTAATTTAAAAAAGGTAAAATCACGTAAAATAAGTTGTTTTCAGTGATCTGATTAGCAATCCAGGTTGCAGAGCTGAGTGGATTCTGTCACATTTTCCAATAACATTTCTCATACTTTTATAACTGACTGAATTCAAATCAATTGAACGGTCCGCAGTGAAGGACTATAGAAGGAAGAGAGGAAGGTAAGAAGTTAGGTAATAAGGAAATCAAGTACTTGACATTTTGGTTGTAGACTTGGAAACCATATGTAACTGCAAATAGGAGTGTCTGGGTGGCTCAGTCAGTTAAGTGTCTGCCTTAGCTCAGGTCATGATCCCAGGGTCCTGGAATCGACTCCCTAATCGGACTCCCTGCACAACCTACTTCTACCTCTCCCTCTACTGCCTCCCCTGTTTGTGCTCTCTCACTCTCTATTAAATAAATAAATAAAATCCTAAAAAAAAATTCCAAATAAAAATTTTTATACAGTAATATACAAATATTTTCACTTCAGATTTCAAGAGCTTAACATAAAACAATGAACTCTGCTGGTAAAGGTATCACAATATGTTTTTTCCCATTCTAGCTGCAAATATTAACTGCTAGGCTAATTTTATAGGTTAAAAAACATAAGTATAGTGTTTTACAGTTTATCCCTTTGTCTTTGCATCCTAAAATGAATTGATAACTCACTGCACATTCTAATTTTCTTAATTCTAACTGTATTTAAAGTTACCATCTTCATTTCTAGTACAAGAGACAAATATTAATAGATATAGTTCAGGAGTTCAGAATCCAGGAACAAAAAATAAATATAAGGGATTAAGGAGTGTGTGAGCAAAGTATCTAGAAAACCAAAAAAATAAGGAGGCCTACTTTATTCCTTCCTTAAAAAATAGAACCAAATGGATCAAAGCAGCAACATAAGTAACCAAAAAACTACAAGAAAAATATAGAAGTTAAAAAAATTATTATAATCTTTGGATTAAGAGAGCCTTTCCAAATTAGTCATAAAAACAAAGCCACAATCAGACACATGAAAAAATGTTCATCATCACTAGCCATCAGGGAGATTCAAATTAAAACCACATTGAGATATCACCTTACACCAGTTAGAATGGCCAAAATTAGCAAGACAGGAAACAACATGTGTTGGAAGGGATGTGGAGAAAGGGGAAGCCTCTTACACTGTTGGTGGGAATGCAAGTTGGTGCAGCCTCTTTGGAGAACAGTGTGGAGATTCCTCAAGAAATTAAAAATAGAACTTCCTTATGACCCTGCAATTGCACTACTGAGTATTTACCCCAAAGATACAGATGTAGTGAAAAGAAGGGCCATCTGTACCCCAATGTTTTTAGCAGCAATGGCCACGGTTGCCAAACTGTGGAAAGAACCAAGATGCCCTTCAACGGATGAATGGATAAGGAAGATGTGGTCCATATACACTATGGAGTATTATGCCTCCATCAGAAAGGATGAATACCCAACTTTTGAGGCAACATGGACGGGACTGGAAGAGATTATGCTGAGTGAAATAAGTCAAGCAGAGAGAGTCAATTATCATATGGTTTCACTTATTTGTGGAGCATAAGAAATAACATGGAGGACAAAGGGAGATGGAGAGAAGAAGGGAGTTGAGGCAAATTGGAAGAGGAGGTGAACCATGAGAGACTATGGACTCTGAAAAACAATCTGAAGGGTTTGAAGAGGTGGGGGGTGGGAGGTTGGGGGAACCAGGTGGGTATTAGAGAGGGCACGGATTGCATGGAGCACTGGGTGTGGGACAAAAACAATGAATATTGTTATGCTGAAAATAAATTAAAAAAAAAGATTAAAAAAAGTTGCTTGTAAGTTGAAATAGTTCTATTTTTTCTTAATCATTAAAAAGAAGGTGAAAAAAATAGTGAGATTAGTTAAGATTTATTTACTTCAGAGAGAAAGAGAGAGGGTGTGCACATGTACACACAACTGGGGGGAGAGGCAGAGAAAGAAAAATCTTGAAGCAGACTCCCCCACAGAGCCTAACACAGGACTTGATCCCATGAGACATGAGTTCATGACCTGAGCTGAAACCAAGAGTCAGACACTCAACCAACTACACCGCCCACGCTCTCCAGCAGTGAGGTTTTTCTTATTAAAAAAAAAAAAAAAAATTATATAGAAAACTGATGTTTCACCGGTTCCAAATTAGAAGACATTTTTTTTCCTCTTCTTTTGTCTTTTTTTCTCATTTCCCTCTTACAGAAGGGATTTTCCTTATGTAAACCAACAGTCTATAGGGTTAGATACCATTGTGACACTGACCCATGATATCATTTTGGGTCAAACATATTTTATTGCAGACTTAGAAATTTAGGGAATTATTCAATGCCAAAGTCCTTCAAAAGATACTATAAACAAAATCTTTACACTAATTGATAGAAAGATTAAGCAGAAATATCTCCAGAATTTGCTTGTTTACCCTTCAAACCCTCATTATCCCATTATATCAGGCTTATCAATTGCTTTTCTTCCAGAAGTCTATCCTCCAGTTTTAACCAACCTCTACTTTTTGAGAAAAAATCATACCTATTCACATTAATCCTCTGCTTAGAGGATGTGAACTTTACTCTCCATAGCAAATATCCCAAATCATTATCAGGTCAGCCGGTGCTCTTTACAAACTGGTCCCAATCTAAATCAGCAAGTACTATGTGCCCTAATACTTTAAATTTCTTTATTTTCTTCAGAAATGTTAGTTTGTGCTCTGCGTTTTTGTATGAAGTATAGTTCTCTTTTAATGTTATTTATTACCAAAAAAGAAAGATAAAACATAATACCTTACCTGCTGTTTTAATAACTCTGTCCCATAATAGCATTTATTTTAGTATTTCTTGACTTCCCATATTAGACAGGATAAAATTATAGCTTATCTTGAAAGTCTAATGTAAAGATGTTAAGGCAAAAGTCCATTGAGAAAGGAGCAAATGAGGTTTCCACTGTTAGTAAGATTCTTGTTCAGAGGCTATTATATTTGCATATATTAATATGTAACCCAACTCTTTCCCTATTTTGACAGAGAAAACAAGGAATTTCTGTTAATCATTCTCTATTAAAAATTTTTCTTTTTCTTTTTTTTCTTAGAAAGTGTGTTATTAATGCTTAATACTGGGAATTTATTCTACTTTAACATGTTATGACTTTTCTTTTAATTTGTGTTACTATAATCATTTGAATCACAAACTGAACCCATCATAGTGCCAGTACTTTAGTATTCTATAATGTATACAATAAATTATAAGTCTATAATTAATAGCAAGCTAAAGACTGATAAGATATCATTAAGACATTTGTGAATGAGATGGGAAAGATTCTCTAAGTGATATTCTTGAATGATTTTTATAATTTTAATTTCTTTAACACTACTACAGTCAATAATAATCTTGCAATTAAAACTTCTTAAGCATGCATTATCTAATTTTTATTTAGATGCCTTAAAATCAATTGGTTTTAATACATATTTCCTTCTTGTCCTACTTTAAAAGTGTTTCATATACCTTATTTTCTCAATAAAATTACATTATTTAACTTCCAAATGTATTAGTTAAAAAAAAAGACTTCATGAGCAGAATGAGAAAATTAAATTAAAAGCACTTTAATGTTTAAGTAAAATAACATACATATACATGTCCATAAACTTTCGATTCCTGGATCACCTTCTTGATTTAGTCATCTCTGGGCAAGGTAGAACTATCTTTCCTAGCAATCATTTTGATATTATCTTATGGAAGTAATCTGTTAACAAAGGCATGATGATAAACTCCAATTAAACTCTTATTCATCAAAAATCATATAGCAATTACCTTGAATCATTTTGTTTCTCTGAAGTACCTAAAATCAATTAAATGGCATATTTCACATGAAAAGCTAGCTCCATATTTTTAGAGTAAACATGATATATCTTGACAGGAGAGTTACCTTTCATCTTTTTTCCAAAGGAACTGAACAGACACTAATGGCCTTGTCCCAGGTTTCCTCTTACCACATCCATGTATTTTTAATGATTCTCTTTTTATTGTATATTCTGTTTGAAAATATGTGAAAGGGTTTTGGCATGACCCAGAATAGAGTTACCCTTTAAAATCAGTAAGGAAACCATTAATTTTAGAATTCTACCATAAATAGTTAACATGTTTGAGTTTTCTAAATATAAATATATACTTTTTGTTTTTAAAAATTCTTCTCTCAAGAAATAACTTTTCTTCTTTTGCCACCAAAGGTAGACAGAGAAATCCATAGAGAAATGAGAAAAAATAAGAGTTAAGTAATAAGATACAGAAATAAGGACAAAAAGTCATATAAATCAATAGTGAAGGAAAGAAGGGAGAAAGATGGAAGGGAGGGTAAAAAAGGAGGGAGGGAGAGAGGGAAGGAAAGAATAAAAGAAAGAATACTTACAACCACATTTTCAGAGCGATTTTGAAAGCTGAATGTTAAATTTCCCCGGTATCTGGGAAATTCAAGAAGATCAAATTATGAAGTGGAAGGGGCTGATGAAATGTAGGCCCTAAGGATCTATTCTTGTAGGATAAGCCATCACAAAAGCAAACAAACTTTTGCAAAAAGGAATTCAGGTATATAAGGAAGTAAAGAGACTAGAATCAACGGCTTCTTTATAACCTTACTATCTTTCATATTTTGGAGCCCCTGACACTCAGAGGTGCTAAAAGAGAACAGAAGGACACTGTACAAAAACAACACCAAACAAACCTCACCATGTATTTTCTTGACACTAGGGCCCAAAACAGAGCTCCTCCAGCTTCTTCAAGCTCCTCAGGCTCCTGAGAAATGTAGCTGTGAGCACATTCTTATAACTCACATATATTTAAACCAAGGGAAAAAATACACGAGCAATTATGTCAATGAATGCATGCTTAGAAAGTAGACATGTTCACATCACATCCTGTCATTATTTGAAAACTTATAGCTATAGCCTTTTAAAGTTCAGACCAAAGAGTGAATGATGGTGATAGATAAAATAGAGAAATTTATATTTTCAGAAGAAATTATATTAAGTGATAAAACTCAGTTATGCCCTGGAAGTGACTGAGCTTTCAAATATTATGCCTTATTAAAAAAAAAAAAAAAAAAAAAGCAAAAAGAAGACAAAAAATGAGAATAGTCCTCAAAATGGAAAAATAACCACAAAACACCTTGGTCAACCATATTCCAAATAAGCAAACCTCACAATCACAGGAAAAGTAAATCAAACTTAGTAGCAATAAACATCAGTGTACCTAAGCATCTTCATATGTGAGGACTACACTGAAGGGACTCAGTTAAACTCATGAACTGAATCCTCTATCCACTGACTTCTCGTGTTACATTATTTTATTAAATCTTATAAAATATAATTTTGATAATATATATTTTTCCTAATATGAACATACTGCCAAATTATTAAATTACTTATAGCAATTAGAAAACATTTTTCAATCCAACAAGAGGATAAACATTTGTAAATATTTATGAACCCAATGTATCAGAACCTAGATATACAAAGCAAATATTAACAAACCTAAAGGAAAACATAGACATCAATATAATAATAGTAGGGATTTTAATATCCCACTTTCATCAATAAATCAATTATCCAGAAAGAAAACATTGGCCCTAAACAAAATGTTGGACCAGATAAATTTAACAGATATATATAAAACAATGGATCCAATACCATAGGATGCACATACTTCTCAAGCAGACATGGAACATTATCCAAGATAAATCATTAAGTTAGGCCACACAACAAGCCTCAATAAATTTAAGAAGACTGAAATCATATCAGACATCTTTTTTGACCACAATGGTTTAAAACTAATAATAAATTACATTTTAAAAACCCCAGAATATTCACAAGTATATGGGGACTAAACAATATGTTCTAGAACAACCAGTAGGTCAAAGAAGAAGTTAAAAGAGAAATGAAAAAAAAAAAAAATACCTTGAGACAAATGAAAAAAGAAATACAACACACTAAAATTTACAGATGCAGCAAAAGCAGTTCTAAGAAGGAAGTTTATAGTGATACCGGTCTATGTCAAGAAACAACTCTAATAAACAACCTAACTTTACACTTATTTACATAGGACATGAGTGTATATATAGAAAATCCTAAAGACTCCACCAAAAAAAGTTAGAATAAATGAATTTAGTAAAGTTGTAGGATACAAAGTCAATATACAAAAATATATTGTTTCTCTACATCAGTAACAAGTTATAAGAGAGAGAAATTAAGAAAACACACACGTTTATAATTGCATTCAAAGAATAAAATACCTGGAAATAAATGTAACCAAGAACGTGAAAGTCCCATATAGTAAAAACTATAAAATACTGACAAAAGAAATTGAAGAACACATAAATAAATGGAAAGACATTCCACCCTCATATACTGGAAGAATTAATACTGCTAAAATGTACATACTACCCAAAGCAATCTACAGATCCAATGCAATCACTATCAAAATTCCAGTATGTTTTTCACAGTAATAGAACAAATAGTCCTAAAATTTGTATGGAACTACTAAAGATCCCAAATAGCCAATGTAACCTTGAGAAAGAAAAACAAAGCTGGAGGCAGCACATTCCATGTTTTTAAACTACATTACAAAGATACAGTGATCAAAAAAGAATGGTATTGTCATGAACAGATGCACAGATTAATGGAATACAATACAAAACCCAGAAATAAGTTCATGTATGTATGATCAATTAATTTACATCAAAGGAGCCAAGAATATACATTGGGGAAAGGACAGTCTTTTCAATAAAAGGTATCAGGAAAACTGGGCAACCACATGCAAAAAAATGAAACTAGACCTCTATGTAACACCATATCCAAAAATCATCTCAAAATGGATTAAATACTTGAACATAACACTTAAAGCCATAAAACTCCCAAAAGAAAAAAAAAAAAACAGGCATTAAGTTCCTTGATATTGGCCTTGGTGATGATTTTCTGAATTTGACACCAAAGCAAAGGCAACACAAGCAAAAATTAACAAAGAGAACTACACCAAACTAAAAAGTTTCTATACAGCAAATGATAACATCAATAAAATGAAAAGTTAACCTCCTGAGAAAATATATGTAAATCATATATATCTGAAAAGCAGTTAATACCTAAAATATAAAGGCCTTCATACAACTCAAACACACACACACACCAAAAAAAAAAAAAAAACCTATCTGATTAAAAAATGGGAGAGGTTCTGAACAGACATTTTCCGAAGAACAAATACACATGGTCAACAGATACACAAAAGGGTGTTCAACATCACTCATCATTAGGAAATGCAAATCAAAACTACAATGAGAAATCACCTCACACCTGTTAGAATGTTTATTAGTATGACCAAAAAAACCCAACACTGTTGATGAGGAGGTGAAGAAAAGGGAACCCTTGTGCACTGCTGACGGGGATGTAAATTAGTGCATCCGCTATGGGAAAACAATATAGAGGCTCCTGAAAAAATATAAACTACCATGTGATCCAGCAATTCCTCTTCTCGGTATTTATCCAAAGAAAACAAAAACACTAACTCAAAAAGGTATATGCGTCCCCATGTTTATTGCAGCGTTATTTACAATAGCCAGATAAAACAATATTAAGTATTGATGGATGAACAGATAAAGAAAACTGGAAAAAAATCCAAAGAAAATATATATATTACATTTTATATTAATTATATTTATATTTATATTACATATATGTCATATATATGTTTATGAATATATATATATGAATATTATTCAGCCATAAAAAAGAAGGAAATCTTGCCATTGGCAACAACATGGTTGGAATTTAAGGCATTATGCTAAGTGAAATAACTCAGAAGACATAGTCAAATACCTTATGATCTCACTTATATTCAGAGTCAAAAAAAAAAAAAAGAAAAAAGGCAAAGAAAAAGAAATGGAAGGAAGTAAGCTCACAGATACAAAAAATAGATTGGTAGTTGCTAGAGGCAGCTGGGGGGTGGATAAAATTAGTAAAGGGGGGTTTAAAAGGTACCAACTTTCAGTTATAAGATAAGGAAATTATGGGACCGTAATACACAGCATAGTAGTTTTAGTTAATACTGTATGATGCATTTGAAAGTTGCTAAGAGAGTTCTACTATCTCCAAATTTCTCATCACAATACTGAGAAATGAATTAAATCTTCATTTCAAGAAAGAAAATGAAATTAAAACAAAGTAAAATACTAAAAGTAAAAAATAAGAACAAATCAGCAGTTACCCACAAAACCTTTAAAAAGTATGTCAAGGGACGCCTGGGTGGCTCAGTTGGTTAAGCGGCTGCCTTCAGCTCAGGTCATGATCCCAGCGTCCTGGGATCGAGTCCCACATCGGGCTCCTTGCTCGGCAGGGAACCTGCTTCTCCCTCTGCCTCTGCCTGCCTCTCGGCCTACTTGTGGTCTCTCTCTCTCTCTGACAAATAAATAAATAAAATTTTAGAAAAAATAAAAATAAAAAAAATAAAAAAAAATAAAAAGTATGTCAATGAATAATATTGTGGGAAATCTGATCTGAGAAAGAAAGTGAGGGAGAAAATGTATTATCTGGTGGTAACATACTTTTAAACATTAAAAAATTCAAAAGAATTATATTCTTGCAAATTAATACATGGAATGGAGCTAAGATAAAGTTATTAAAAATTTCACATTTTAAATTTATTTATTGTTTACAATATATACATAGAAATATTAGAAAAAATAGACCTATGTTTTAGTGTGACTTATATAGAATCATTGCCTACCATAAAGCAAGTACCCAGTTCATGCATAGAGTAAATAAATGAATGCTAGATTGAATAATAAAACTTCGAAATTTGTGAGTTAAATAAAATTACACAAAAGTAACTAGAATTTTTGTCACTACTGTTATAGGTAAGTTTTAATCCAAATAATATTATGTGAAATGCAACCATGTATTTTTACTATTGTTCATATCCTTAATTTTGCACTATTTCTCATTCACTACCCCGCTGTTCTGTTTCAGCTGCTCTAACAAGGAATAAATCACAGTGGAATTCAGTTCCCTGGAGTTTGGCAAACTTAAAAAATTTAAAAAATTAAGAAAAATTAGGAAGCAGTTATTTTGAGCTTTGTACAGCAATGTTTTGATTACAGATGTGAAAACAAACCCACAGGCAGCTGAAATACTCCATTATTTCTCAACCATATGTCTCTGAAGGAGCATGTTATTTTGATATCTGCCAATTACATCAACACACTGAATGAATTTTTTTAAATCCCCAAACCCGGGGCGCCTGGGTGGCTCAGTGGGTTAAGCCGCTGCCTTCGGCTCAGGTCATGATCTCAGGGTCCTGGGATCTCTGCTCAGCAGGGAGCCTGCTTCCTCCTCTCTCTCTGCCTGCCTCTCTGCCTGCTTGTGCTCTCTCTCTGTCAAATAAATAAATAAAAAAATCTTAAAAAAAAAAATAAATCCCCAAACCCTGTTTTTCTTGTCCTTTTTTGGAAACAGCATATATATTTGACATCAAATATATATACCTTTCTGGAACAGAACAGGACATACTACAAAAGGAACTGTTATAAGGTGAGTAAAGCTAGCAAATGCAAAGGTTAAGAAAAAGAAACATAGGAGAGAGAGGAAGCAAGATGGTGGATGAGTAGAAAACTGAAATAGCATTAGGTTCCAGGAGTTCAGTTAGAGAGTTATAAAACCATTCTAAAAACCTACAAACTCAACAAGAGATAGAAGAGAAGAGCAGCAATTCTAGGAACAGAAAATCAACCACTTTTGAGAAGGTAGGACATGCAGAGAAGTTAATCTAAAGCAATGGGAAGATAGACCACGGGGGGAGGGGCCAATTCCCAGTAAGTAGAGGAGCAATGGAGCACAAAATCAGAACTATAGAAGTCTACTCCACTGAGGGACATTGCTCCAGAGGCTAAGTGGGGGTGGAGCCCTTGCACAGCAGTGTGGTCTCAGGACTCAGAAAGACCGCGGGTGTCTGAGTGTGGCAGAGCTCCCAGGTGTCAGAGCAGGGAGGCTGGCTACAGAGACATAGCCAAGGAGTGAGGTCTCAGCTCAGGGTTACCCTGAACCAAGATCCAAGGCACAACTGGGACACTGTTCTCCAAGTAAGGACCCCAAAAGTAGCCAATCTGGAGAAACCCCGTCCTTCCTCCTCAGGGAAGAGTGGCTCGGGAATGCGTGGCAAGAATCTGCTGGGTTTGGAGACTCCAAACAGGGTTGTGCACCAGAGACAGAAATGCTCAGTCACAGGCCACGTGGGTGAGCATGGAGCATGGCCAGAGACCAGGGAGTTGGGAGGGATTGACTGCTTTTCTCCACACTGAGGAGTGGGGCCCCAAGCTCTCGGCTCCTCTAGGCCAGAGGTTGGGAGGCTGCCATTTTCATTCCCGTGCTCCAAAGCTCTACGGAAAGTGTTCAGGGAACAAAAGCTACCCAGAGCGAACCCGAGCAGATTACTTCGCCTGGCCCATGGAAAAGGCAGTGCAATTCCTCCTCAGGCAAAGACATTTGAGAATCACTGAAACAGGCCCCCTCCCCAGAAGATCACCAAGAACATCCAGCCAAGACCAAGTTCCCTGATCAACGAGAACTGTGGAACTCCAGAACTAGGGAAAAGTAACACATAGAATTCATGGCTTTTTTTCCCAAGATTCTTTAGTCTTTCAAAGTTTAATTTCTTTTAATTTATTTTTTCTCATTCTATTTTTAATTTTTTTTCCTTTCTCCTATTTTAACTTTTTTAAAACTATTTTACATTATCAATACCTTTTTAAAAGTCTTTCTTAATTTTCATTGTTAGAGTTCTATTTTATCCCTTCATGTATAATTATATATAATATTATAATATATATGTTAGACTGGTGAGTAGAACAGAGCCACCCCCTTGATTCTGGATGTATTTTGGTCTCATAGAAGAAACTACCTCCCCAAATTTTGTGAGACTGATGTGCTGCCTAGTGCACTAATGAATCACCTACCTCCCAAAATTTTAAAGAAAAAAAATATATATATACAAAAATAAGGGTAAACATGATGAAGGAATAGAATATGACTGTAAAGAAGAAAATTTAAAAATTCTAAAAAATATTGATAAGTTAGTTGAAAAAGAAAGAAGAAGAAGGAGGGAAGAATGTGATCAAGCTGGAGACTAGAACAAAGCCATGTGCTAGATTTAGGGTATATTTTTATCTATTAGAAGAAACTGCACCCCAAAATTTTAGAGAAAGTTAAACCTATATGTATACAAAAAATACAGTTAAATACAATGAAGGGATAGAATATTAAAGAAGAATTTTAAAAATTCATGGAAACATGGAAATGAAAATACAACTGTTCTAAATCTGTGGGACACAACAAAGGCAGTCCTGAGAGGAAAGTATATAGCAATACAAACATTTCTCAAGAAACAAGAAAGGTCTCAAGTACACAACCTGACCCTACATCTAAAGGAGCTGGAGAAATAACAGCAAAGAAAGCCTAAACCCAGGAGGAGAAGAGAAATAATAAAGATCAGAGCAGAAATCAATGAAATAGAAACTAAAAGAATAGTAGGAAAAAAAATCAACAAAACTAGGAGCTGGTTCTTTGAAAGAATTAATAAGATTGATAAACCCCTGGCCAGACTTCTCAAAAAGAAAAGAAAAAGGACCCAAATAAATAAAATAATGAATGAAAGAGGAGAGATCACAACAAACACCAAAGAAATACAAACAATTATAAGAACATATTATGAGCAACTCTATGCCAGCAAATTTGACAATCTGGAAGAAATGGATGCATTCCTAGAGACATATAAACTACCACAACTGAAACAGGAAGAAAGAGAAAACCTGAACAGACCCATAACCAGTAAGGTGATTGAAGCAGTCACCAAAAATCTCCCAAAAAACAAGAGCCCAGGGCCAGATCGCTTCCAGGGGAATTCTACCAAACATTTAAAGAAGAATTAATGCCTATTCTCCTGAAACTGTTCCAAAAAAGTGGAAATGGAAGGAAAACTTCCAAACTCATTTTATGAGGTTGGAATTATCCTGTTACCAAAACCAGACAAAGACCCCATCAAAAAGGGGATTACAGACCAACATCCTTGATGAACACAGATGCAAAAATTCTCACCAAAATACTAGCCAATAGGATGCAACAGTACATTAAAAGGATTATTTACCACGACCAAGTGGGAATCATTCCTGGGCTGCAAGGATGGTTCAACATCTGCAAATCAATCAATATGATACAATACATTAATAAAAGAAACAACAAGAACCATACAATACTCTCAGCAGATGCTGGAAAAGCATTTGACAAAGTACAGCATCCTTTCTTGATCAAAACTCTTCACAGTGTAGGGATAGAAGGTACATACTTCAATACCATCAGAGCCATCTATGAAAAATCCACAGCAAATATCATTCTCAATGGGGAAAAACTGAGAGCTTTTCCCCTAAGGTCAGGAACATGGCAGGGATGTCCACTATCATGACTGCTGTTCAACACAGTACTAGAAGTCCTAGACTCAGCAATCAGACAAGAAAAAGAAATAAAAGGCATCTGAATCAGCAAAGAAGAAATCAAACTCTCACTCTTTGCAGATGACATGATACCTTATGTAGAAAATCCTAAAGACTCCACTCCAAAACTGCTAGAACTCATACAGGAATTCAGCAAAGTGTCAGGATATAAAATCAATGCTCAGAAATCAGTTGCATTTCTATACACCAACAGCAAGACAGAAGAAAGAGAAAATAAGGAGTAGATCCCATTTACAATTGCACCCAAAACCATAAGATATCTAGGAATAAACCTAACCAAAGAGGCAAAGAATCTGTACTCAGAAAACTATAAAGTACTCATGAAAGAAATTCAGGAAGACACAAAGAAATGGAAAAATGTTTCATGCTCATGGACTGGAAGAACAAATATTGTGAAAATGTCTATGCTACCTAAAGCAATCTACAAATTTAATGCAATCCCTATCAAAATCCCATCCATTTTTTCAAAGAAATGGAACAAATAATCCTAGAATTTGTATGGAACCAGAAGACCTCAAATAGCCAGAGGAATATTGAAAAAGAAAGCCAAAGTTGGTGGCATCACAATTCCAGACTTTAAGCTCTATTACAAAGTTGTCATCATCAAGATGGTATGGTACTGGCACAAAAACAGACACATAGATCAATGGAACAGAATAGAGAGCCCAGAAATACACCCTCAACTCTATGGTCAACTCATCTTCGACAAAGCAGGAAAGAATGTCCAATGGAAGAAAGACAGTCTCTTCAACAAATGTTGTTGGGAAAATTGGACAGCCACATGCAGAAAAATGAAACTGGACCACTTCCTTACACCACACATGAAAATAGACTCAAAATGGATGAAGGACCTCAATGTGAGAAAGAAATCCATCAAATTCCTTGAGGAGAACACAGGCAGCAACCTCTTCGACCTCAGCTGCAGCAACTTCTTCCTAGGAACATCACCAAAAGAAAGGGAAGTAAGGGCTAAAATGAACTATTGGGACTTCATCAAGATCAAAAGCTTTTGCAGGAAACAGTTAATAAAACCAAAAGACAACTGACAGAATGGGAGAAGATATTTGCAAAGGACATATCAGATAAAGGGCTAGTATTCAAAATCTATAAAGAGCTTAGCAAACTCAACACCCAAAGAACAAATAATCCAATCAAGAAATGGGCAGAGGACATGAACAGACATTTCTGCAAAGAAGACATCCAGATGGGGCACCTGGGTGGCTCAGTGGGTTAAAGCCTCTGCCTTCAGCTCAGGTCATGATCCCAGGGTCCTGGGATCGAGCCCCACATCCAGCTCTCCACTCAGCAGAAAGCCTGCTTCCCCCTCTCTCTCTGCCTGCTTCTCTGCCTACTTGTGATCCCTCTTTCTGTCAAATAAATAAATAAAATCTTAAAAAAAAAAAAAAAGAAGACATCCAGATGGTCAACAGACACATGAAAAAGTGCTCCACATCACCCGGCATCAGGGAAATACAAATCAAAACCACAATGAGATAACACCTCACACCAGTCAGAATGGTTAAAATTAACAAGTCAGGAAATCACAGATGCTGGCGAGGATGCAGAGAAAGGGGAACCCTCCTACACCACTGGTGGGGAATACAAGCAGGTGCAACCACTCTGGAAAACAGCATGGAGGTTCCTCAAAATGTTGAAAAGAGAGCTATCCTATGACGCAGCAATCACACTACTCGGTGTTTACCCTAAAGATACAAAGGTAGTGATCCGAAGGGGCACGTGCACCCAAATGTTTATAGCAGCAATGTCCACAATAGCTAAACTATGGAAAGAACCTAGATGTCCATCAAGAGATGAATGGCTAAAGAGGTGGTATATATAGACAATGGAATACTATGCAGCCATCAAAAGAAATGAAATCTTGCCATTTGTGATGACATGGATGGAACTAGAGGGTATTATGTTGGTTGAAATAAGTCAATCAGAGAAAGACAATTATCATATGATGTCTCTGATATGAGGATTTGAGAGGCAAGGCAGGGGTTGTGGGGTGTAGGGAAGGAAAAAATGAAACAAGGTGGGATCCGGAGAAAGACAAACCATAAGAGACTCTTAATCTCACAAAACAAACTGAGGGTTGCTGGGGAATGGAGGGGGAGGGACAGGGTGGTTGGGTTATGCACACTGGGGAGAGTGAGTACTATGAAATGTGTAAGCCTGATGATTCATAGACCTGTACTCCTGGTGCAAATAATACATTATATATTAATAAAAATAATTTAAAAAAAAAAGAAACATAGGAGATATAATAGGCACATAAAACTTACTCCATAATAAGGGGACTGCATTTAAGCCTGATTAGAATATTGGTCATTTGTTTCTAAGTCACCACAAAGTAAAATTCAACAATAAAGATTTTTTCTCTTTGCTTTGTTTTTTAATGTTTCTAAATCAGTCTAATTGTACTAATAATTTGTTCCAAACGTAAAAGTGATTACATCTCAGAGGAGGATATTCTCAATTCTTGATAGGGAAAATTAATGGGAATTGAAATTCAACTTTAAAGGAAGTTATAAGATCTCCATTCAAAAAGTCACATTTCTGGTGAGTCAGTAGATGAACTAGTTGCCTTTTAAACATACATATGCCCATGTATTTTTGAGAGCAAAGGATATACACTTATCTTCACATTATCTGAAATCCAAAGTTAGAAGCTTGATCATGGAACCAATGCATAAGAATGCAAGTAAATAAGGGAAAATTCAGATTAAAGAAAATGAAGAGTTGCAACAGATTTCCTTTTATGTAGCATCAGCACAAGTACCCACAGTCACAGAAAATTATTACTGGTATATTTTATGCATCTCAAAATAGCCCTTTATGATAATTTATGATACTTCATTATATCAAGAGAAACATAAAATTGCTGGGATATCATCTGGCTTGCTGATTATTTAGAAGCTATTTATTAAATAAAAAAGGAGTTCATTTCTAACAGATCAAATAACATATATTCTCTCCTACTATCCTATTAGAGAGGAGTCAATAAAATAAATGTCTTCAGTCACCAGAGAATTATAAATCTTAGTAATTTTTTTTTCTGCTTGTATCAGCAAACAAGCCACCAAATGGAGGTTCCTTGTGACCTTTAAAATATCAATCCATTTCATAGCAGGAAGTGAGAAGAAAGGTAATGGAGTGGCTTAAGTACATACATGTATACACACACATTCTTCACATATACCCATTATACATATACCCACAATTTTTCTTCTAAACTAAAAGGTTCTGTTTTTGTTTTTGTTTTCCCTACAAAAGTACAGTACTATTTTTTTTTTCCCCTCTCTAGGACTGATTACAAGAACAGAACTTAGCATTAAGCAGTGGAATGGTGAAAAGAGAAAATAAATATGCATTCCTTTTTTTCTCTTATAGATAAACTACCTTTTCTCCTACTTATTTGATATTGCCAACTCTTTCTCCCTTCCTTTAAGCTACAGAGGTACGCTACTTATTTTAAAATTGGCCAA
This sequence comes from Lutra lutra, assembly GCF_902655055.1. Taxonomy (NCBI): domain Eukaryota; kingdom Metazoa; phylum Chordata; class Mammalia; order Carnivora; family Mustelidae; genus Lutra; species Lutra lutra. Next base: position 173,982,172 of record NC_062280.1, read on the forward strand.
CGATAAAGTTTGGTAACCACTGTCAAACAAGCTTGGCAAAGAAATATGTTTAGGACCTAGACATTTTCATCATTCTGTCACTCTTTGGCAAGGAAAGGGGAAGCAAGAGATATTACCTATGCAAATAACTAGAAACTATTAAGGAATCACTGATAAAGAGAAATAATTTGAACAATTTATTCTCAACCTTCAAAGGAATTTTTCTGCCCTGGTTTGAATTTTAAAAAGGAAAAGGACACAATTATTTATAATAAATAATTTTATATCAATACTCTTATTCTAATATTAAATAATTTTAAAATAATATGTGCTTTCTACTTCTATAATACTTTTTATTCTTACCTAATGAGTCAAATCATTTTCTTCTTCTCTGAATAAAGATTGAAAGATAGATGCATTTTTTCCCAATACCTAAGGTTAATTTGTCCTAGAAAACTGAAAACTGATGAGAAAATAGGGTCTGTGTATGTTACATAGGATTTATTGAACATTAATGAATTAAAAAGCCAGTTTTTCCCAATACATTACATGTATAAAAAAATATGGGCACCTGGGTGACTCAGTGGGTTAAGCCTCTGCCTTCAGCTCAAGTCATTATCTCAGGTCCTGGGATCAAGCCCCATGTCAGGCTCCCTGCTTAGCAGGGAGCCTGCTTCTTCCTCTCTCTCTGGCTACTTGTGATCTCTCTCTCTCTGTCAAATAAATAAATAAAATCTCTAAAAAAAGAAAAATATATTAACATACCAACAGTTGTAGTATAGTGATTCAAAGTGACTGTTGGCAGTATTAGCCTTTTTTTCCCCCTGCAATAATTTTGTTACATTAAAATAAACCAACTGGTGCAATGATGTTATTAGGCAGAAAATATATTCATAAAACTCAAAGTAGATATACAAATACAATTATAATTATCCAGAGGCACTGAATGGTAATGCAAATTGCACTTTTTGGGTTTAGACACAAACATTCAACACACAGATGATTATTTGCCACGTTAAGCAAAATTATTTTATTTTTCATTTGGAAATTTACTGATTTACAGCACTAAACCATTTGTTCTCAAATTTTGCATCAGGCCTTTTTTTTTTTTTTTGGTATCAGGCTTTTAAGTAATGTCTTTCTCCATTTAATTCTTCCATACAGTAGTTAATAGGTATCCTATCAATTTTGTAAAGTATAAAACCAAAGTTGGGGTTTTTTTCTTAAAAGGACTAAGCATCTTTGAACTACTCTATCCTTAAGCTCAACAATTAAGAAAGTATCAATTTCAAAAGGGCTCTTTCACTTAGGAATACATGTACTAAACCAGAATTAAATCTGTTCGATGTTTTAGAATAGCACTCTGAAGCACTTGTGGCAGATTATTGTTTGCTGGATGAAATTTAAGAACTCCATCTGTTGAGCTTTATGTGCAAATTCTCTAACTCAGATTTTGGATGTAATAATGTGAAATAAAAGAGATATAGCAGCAAATCATATTGCAAGTGAAGACAGATTATATGAAGTGTTTAAAATGTAAGATATTTTTATTTCATACCAATGTACTCAAAATAGGATGTTAGAGTTTCTTCCTGGAAGGTACCATGACTAACTCATCTTGATAGACCATAAAAGAGTACAGAGCACATTGAAGGACACAAATAGTTTTGATGATGTAAAAGAAAAAAACATATTTTTAAAGTAATAAAATGATTTCATTTGTTCAACACCAATTACTTTTTCCAGAAAAACTGATAGAATAAAACAAATAACTGATTATAATGGTGGTCTGGCAACTAAATCTGTTCATATCTATCATGTCAACTTGAAAGGAAAGAAAATGATTTTGTTTTTAACCTGAATCATCTAACTCCTTGTGTTAATAGTTCTTAGACAAGTAAGGTGATTCACTTAACTAGTATGATTCAAACAAATGTACTGAACACTCACACATTGCAATAATATAATGGACCATATTTCAACACTATGCTACTTCGTAAAGGAGACTACTAAAATCTTATTAGTACTGGGGTGCCTGGGTGGCTCAGTGGGTTAAAGTCTCTGCCTTTGGCTCAGGTCATGATCCCAGGGTTATGGGATCGAGCCCCACATCAGGCTCTCTGCCTGGCGGGGAGCCTGCTTCCTCCTCTCTCTCTGCCTCCCTCTCTGCCTACTTGTGACCTCTCTGTCAAATAAATAAATAAAATCTTTTTTAAAAATCTGATTAGTACTATAATGCCCCCTCAAAGAACCTTATAGTTTCTTGTCATGTCCTTCTTAATCCTTGAAACTACTTCCTCAATAACAGTCCTCCTCCTTAGTCTGTAGGTCCCATGATAATGAGGATGTGTTTATACAACTCCTTAGTTTCTCCTCCAATAATTACTATTATTTCCTGATAAATGTACTGCTGTCATGTAAATATACATCAAAAGTCAGTGATAGCACAGAATATTCAGGAGAGGAAATTCGGGTTGTGATTTGAGTTGAGAAAATGGGAGTCAGCTGAATACAATTATAAAATAGTTTAAATGGTCAAAAAGACTTTTTTTTTTTTTTTTTTTGGCCTTATACCATAGCTTTACATTTTTTGGTGACTGCTAGACATGTACTACCTAATAGAAACTGAGATTTATTAGGGGAGAATTTATGTTAAGTTGGGTAGGAGTTGAGCTATAGATAGAGGAGTTGCTATAGATCTGGATACCAGAGTCTTTGGGGTTCCCTATCCATGGCTCCTTGGAGTGACTGCATCATTTGTGACCTATAATCCACTGGTACTATACTGCCATTTGGTCGGTGAGGTAGTAAGATGAAGGCAAAAAAAAATTCTATAATCCTCAGAATGAATTCCAGACCCTAGCTATAGTTTTCTCAGTCTATTTGTGTAAACTGCTGGTTGGGTTTTCACCCCACAAGGTGAGACAGAAGGGATGGAGGGGGTCCAAGTAGGAAGGGATATCTTTCCCCCTTGCTGGGGCAAGTTTTATGACAAAGTTCGTTAGCCTAGGAAGTAAGCATTTTTTAATCAGAGGAGTCACTTCCTGTGTTTCACAAGAGCTATCTTCCACTCCCTTCATCAGGACCATAAGGAGATGTTTCTTGAACTCTAACTATGCAGCATTCCTAGAAGGAAAGTTTAGTGAGAGGGGAGATGATAAGTCTGTACTATGTCAGGCATTTCCCACTCTCACACTTGTCTACTTAGTTTCCAACAACTGAGCTTCCAGAAGTTTCTGCCCCAGGTAAGCAAATACCAGCTCTGACTCTGGATTTGCATGGCTCTTCAGAGGTGGGGGGTGACAGTTTGCCCTGCAACCTCTGCTCTCTAAAGGGTCCAAGAAAGGTCACTGACTTTCATTTTTCCAGGCATTTCTTGTTGTAAGGACGGGAGTGGTAATTTAAAAGATCTTTACATGCAGAAGCTGAAACTAGAAGGTTCTCCATCAGTGTATTTTAAATTAATTTTTCAGTTTTCCTTTAGGAAAAATATTTTCGTAAAGTGCCTGTGCACTAGGAAGTACAACCTTAGTTGTGAGGGAGGGATGGAACCCTACTATTTCTTTTTTGTTTCCATATTCTCTTGTTCACCCAATACAGTTGGAACACAGGAACACCTTGTGGATAGCTATTCTAATTGCTATAAAGGGATTCTGTTATTGCGACTTCTCCCACATCTCAGGAGCAAATATAATAAGACTATCAACATTAGAAAAGTGATAAAAATATATCTGTATCCATACCCCAATTATCTGTTATCCTGCTGAGCATAATTACATTTTGCATGTTGTATGACTATTCTCTGACCTAGGGGAGCTGATTTTGTGCTGTGAAGCTTGTCTGGACTACAGTGTGCTTAGGAAAAGAAGGTATGGCAGGAATTTTAAAAGGTGCATTCCCTCTAAGCAATTATAATTAACATGACTCTTCAGATAACCTGTGCACTGGCATTCACACCGGTACAGGTGGGGAAGGCTGACAGGCAGCGGGGAGAGTTCAATGCTTCTGAAAGTGATTTAAATTAAGATTCACTAACACATTATACAATGTTTCCAATTAGTAATTGCTCTTAGGAGTAAGATCCATATATATCTATGTAAGAGGAAAAACTGATGAAAGTAAAAAAGATTTCTTTAAAAATTTAAGATCTTAAATTATACTATAAAGAGATGAGTAAATGTAGGATCAGATTAATCTGTGTTCTATGGCCAACACAAATTGTGAATGCATGCATTTTGAAGTAATAAATGATAAAGATAGTTTTGAAATGGAATCTCAAAAGCGCCTGCAAAAAAAAGGGGTGCCTGGGTGATGTAGCTGGTTGGGTGTCCAACTCCTGATTTTGGGGTAGGGTCATGATCTCGGGGTTGTGAGATAGAGCCTGCACTGGGCTCTGTCGGCACAGTCGGCTTGAGATTTTCTCTCCCTCTACCTTTACCCCTCCCAATTGTGACACACACACACTCTCTCTCTCTCTCTCTCAAATAAAATATTTTAAAGAATATTTCCAGGATTTATACCTATATTCTCATACATGTGTACATGTGCATGTGTGTGCGTGTGTGTTAACTATATGTGTTATGTTGTGTCACTAAAGTGAGGCACTGATTTTTTTTCAAATTTTTATTTAAATTCTAGTTAACAAACAGTGCAATATTAGTTTCAGGGGAGAACCCAGTGACTCATCACTTATATACAATGCCCAGCGCTCATCACAACAAGCACCACTATTTAAGTATGCGATTAAATCAAAGAATTCCACAGTGACATAATATCATCACGAATAGGAGTAATATTTGCAATCATTTAAGCCTGCGTATTTGAAGCAGTGTAGCACTGAATTAGCCAGCATATTTGTAGTTAGGCTGAAGACGGCGACTAGCAGGACAGGGGACAAATGTATTTAAAAGAATTTTTGCACATAGTGTTTTAAAAACTTAATCAGTTGTATAAATTTAAATTCCAAAATGTTTTATATTAGGATTTTAATATCCATACTTTCCTGTGAAGTAGAAGACCTGTAAAAATTGAATGCAAATAATGGACTGTACCTGGTTTGTAGACAGCTCTTTTAAAATGGAAAACATGCTCTCCAGAACATCACCATAAAGGTCAAACACATTTCACATATTCACTGCACTTTCCACTTGTCTGTAAATAACCAAATTTGTGTCTTCTGATATGGAGTGTACTCATACAATGAAACTTCAGTAAATTTAAGCATATTAAAAGTCGCCATATTTTCCCATTACAGGCATTTAATTTATATCACCAGGGTTCAGATAGTTGAGCACAGGAAATGGTATGCAAAAGATGTTTGAAGTGTTCCTTTTACTGTCTTACCTGTACACTGTTACACTGCTCTTACAGTGTGCATCAAATAACTGTATACTACCACTACTACAGCCACACTGCTTTTCTCTATTCCAATGCAACAGGACACTCCTGACACATACCACAGCACATCAAAGTTACCTTCTATTTCCGACCAAATGGATGATTTGCTTCTCCTCTAACTATACTGTCCTCATCAACTGGGCTGCTTAAAATCATCTCTTCCATAGTTAGGAAAATACTACCTATCACTCAAGAGCCAGTCTAATGCTACGTTTTTCCTGAAGCTTTTACTGAAACACCTAAGCTCTGATGTTAACTGAACCTACTCAGAAACTTCCTTTTATTTGTTGACACATTATATTTGACTTGCATTTAGTAACGTGAACTTTTAAAATTCCCAGAGTTTCAAGCTTCTAGAGAGAGACAATTTTAAGGCTGTTTTTAGAGTTTTAAAACCATAGCAAAATTGAAAGGAAGGTATAGAGATTTCTGGTACACACGCTGCTCCCACACATGCAAGCCTCACACGTTATCACTGCTCTCTCTCATCAGAATGGTGCTTTTGCTACAACTGATGAAGCCACACTGAAGCCTTTATAATCACCCAAAGTCCACAGTTTACATCAAAATTTATTCTTGGTGTTATACATTCTATGTCTTTAGGGAAATGCATAACAACATGTGTGCAACATTACACCATTACCTATAGTATTTTCACTGCTTTAAAAATCCCTTGTGCTTCACCTATTCATTCATGCCCTCAATCTCCAGCTCCTTGGAACCACTTAATTTTTATTGTCTCCATAGTTTTGGCTTTTCTAGAATGTCATATATTTGGAATCAGGCACTACGCAACTTTTCAGATTGGCTTCTTCCGCTTAGTAATATGCACTTAAGGTCCCTCCCTGTCTTTTCATGGTTTAATAGTTGATTTCTCCTTAAAAATCCATTTCTTTGTATTGGATCTTGAAGTCAGGTAGTGCTAGTCCTTCAATGATGTTTCCTCAAACCTGTGTTGTCTATTCTGGGTCTTTTATCTCTTGCCTTAAGCTTTAGGAGCACTTTGTCAACATCTACAAAATAATTTGTGGATATTTTGATTGAATGTATAGATCAAGCTGGGAAGAACTGACATCTTGACAATATCGAGTCCTCCTACATATGAACATGAAATATTGCTCCTTTTTTAGTTCTTTGATTTCATTCATGAGATTTTTGTGGTTATGTCATACAGATCTTATACAAATTTTGCTAGATCTGTACCTAAGTATTGCTAAGACAGTAGATCTCTCAGGTGTTTTACCACAGTAATAATAATAACAAAACTAGAAACTGATCTCTGTGAAATAAGAAAAGTCCACAGAGTTAGCTTGTAGTTTTTTCTTCTTTGCAGTCAATGGGAAGACAACTTCTGGAAAACAACATGCCTCTAATTTCTTTATAAGAAAGTACAGACTTTTATGTATAGATACAGGACCAAAGAAAAACTCTGATTTTCACCTCTAGCCAAATAATTTACTAATAGCTAACAGTTTTTGAATGTTTACTATCTGACAGGCCCTCAGTGCTTAACACACTCTTCCAAAGTGGTTGCATCATTTTCCATTCTCATCAGCAGTTTAGGACAGTTCCAGTTTTTCCACATCCTTGTTAACCCTTGTTATCTGACTTTTCAATTCAATTTCAATCTCACTTCTAGCCATCCAAGGGTGTCAAGTGATACTTCCTTGTATTTTTACATGAATTTTCCTGATTGCTAATAATGTTGAGCATCTTTTCATGTTCTTATTGGCCATCTGTTTATCTTCTTTGGAGAAATATAGTCAGATTCTTTTTTTTTTTTTTTTAATGGATTCTCTTTGTCGTTGGGTTGTAAGAGTTCTTTATATATTCTAGATACATGTCCCTTTGTTGGATGTAAGACTTGAAGACATTTTTTCCCATTCTGTGGGTTGTCCTTATACTTTCTTTACTGTGTCCTTTGAAGAACAAAGTTTTAATTTTGATGAAGTCCATTTTATCTATTTTTTCCATTGTTGTGCATTCTGTTGGTGTCATAGCTAAGAATCTTTTGCCAAATTCAAGGTCATGAACATGTATTCATGTCTCCTTCTAAGCGTTTGTAATTTGAACTCTTACATTCAGGTCTCTGATCCATTTTGAGTCAAATTTTGCATAAGATCCACCTTTATTCTTTGTTTGTGACTTTCCAGTTGTCCCAGCACCATTTATTGAAAAGTACTGGCACCCTTGTAGAAAATCATTTGATAATGTATATGTGGGCTTATTTTCGGACCCCCTATTCTATTCTATTGATCTACATGTTTATCCTTGTGCCAACACCACATTTCTGTATTACCAAAAAAATATATTATCTTAATAATGACATTATAGTACCCTGTATTCATGGGACTGTGGTCTGGTATCCACTCTGAACATAACTTGTTTATATACACTTTTTTACTTAATCCCTACATTAATCTATACAAATAATATCATATATGCAAGGACCACCTGGCCTATGCCACTGCATTGCCCAGTGCCTCAAGGCTTTTCACATAATATATAATCTCTAAATAATTAGAGTTGACAATGAGTTTTACTCCTAATAAATATAAGGAAAGGGGATATTATTAAACTGTAGAAAACCATAATATTGGAATTATGGTTGTTTGCATGCCCTGTCTCTATGAAATTCCACTCATAATTTATTATATAAATATTTCAAAAGTCTCACTAAGAAAATAACAGGCAACAACTACAGCAAAACATTTATCTCAACTGATAAACATGTTAAATTCAATCAACTTAAATTTTTAATGCAGACTCCTCATTTCAAGTTATAGATCTTAGTCTTCATGTGAGTTTCAAGATTTTAGAAGCTCACATAAACTGATTTAATAATGGCTGTGTAAGTGATAATTTTTATTTCTTGCTGTTTTCTACACTATACTAAATTATGTAACAAATGTTTACAATGCCCTAGAGTTATAATACCAATTTGTTGTACTGAAACTTTTTTGTTTAATTGACAAAACTTCTCAATGCATAGTGATAATTAAGAATTTACATTTGGAATGCAACATTTTAAGAGGACATAAAAATGCATCTAAAAATAACCATTAATACATAGAGCTTTTTATATAATGTATTTATAGTTATATCTTAAATCATGTTTATTATAACTCACATACTTTTTTACATACATGTACCACTATAAACACCCACACTCACACACAAAATACATACTTACAGTCTTACATTTAACAAATGTCCATAATCATACCCAGGTGAATAAAAAATATATTTTGAGGTTTAAGGAAGAATGGCTTAAACAAAACTAGGAACATTACCAGTAAAATAGTAACAATGCTTCTCGAACCAGTCTTCATGTATTAATATTATAAAATACAATTTAAAAAGGATCTTTTGAGAGCACCTGTGTGGCACAGTCAGTTGAGCATACAACTCTTCATTTCAGCCCAGATGGTGATCTCAGGGTCATGAGGTTGAGCCCTGTGTGGGGCTCCCTGCTCAGAGTGGAGTCTGCTTCAGATTCTCTGCCTCTGCCCCTCTGCCAACTTGCACTCTCTCAAATGAATAAAATCTTTTAAAAATAATAATAAAAAAATTAAAATGCCATTTTAATTATGGTTAGCTATTTATTGTTTTGTTTTTTGTTTTATTTAGTTTTTAGAATTCCTCAGGCAGAAAAATTGGTCTTAAAGTTCTTTTGTTGGAAAGATATCTAGTATCTTAGATATTAGATGAAAGTCACAACAAATACAAACTAATGATCAGGTTTTTTATACATTCCAGGATGTCAGAGTAGAAAAGTATTTTTCTTAAATTGCGGCATCACATATGGAAATTATCCCTTCATGGTAGTCGGGTGGTGGCAATTTTCAACGGATAATTCTTCTATTTATTTATTTCTCATTCAGTAAATTTCCTAAGGGATTTCAAGATTTTAATGATCATCTATCCAGTTAGTACTGAGCTTGAAATCAAAGTAAGAAGAAAACTATGAAGAAACAGTACACATCCAGCGTAAGTAGAGATAATAACTATTCAATATAAGGAGGATTATTTTTCCTTGTTACAACGACCTCTTGGTTCAAATTGAATTCACATCCATATGACCTTCCCCTACTTTATGCCTTATTGCTTGATGGTCACAAATATATTGAGATATTCAAATTTATTATTTTAAATCAATTTATTGTAATTTAGAAGGCTTTTCAAAACATTTCATGCATTCAGTATTTTTCACTTGAAACAAAATGAGGTCACTTTCTTGTCATTATTTTGTATTTAATTACCACATAAATAACTTTTAATGTGAAATATGCTTAATTTCCTATTGTGAAAATACATATGCTGAGTTAAATCAATCATGTGGGAAAATAAAAAGTATATAGAAATTACAGATTACACTTACATGTTGGATCTAATTACAACATATTTACGGATTTCTTTTGCTGTTTTAAGTCTATCCTTTTGAAATTGAAGTTTAAGAAGACCAATACTCTTCAGATCTCTTATAAAATATGACCTACTAATTTCACTTTGGGTGGGCAAATACTTTCTAATGTTAGAAATTTGTATGTCTGGCCCCATGTCAATCAGCAAAATGCTGAACTTGATTTAATGTTACTATTTTACTCTAGTCCAGCTACGGTGGGAGGTAATGGGAGTCTGTATTAGTTGAGAATACTGTGATGTACTCCTCTCTCATTCCCTGGCCCTCTAGAGCTTCTGCTCTCCTTACCTCTGGCCTGGGGCTGCTCTGCAGGTGTGGGTGGATGGAGAGGAAAGATAGTCAAGGGAGTCAGAGAGGTCTTACTTGCCTGGTACTATCAAGACCTATGTCTGCTTTCAGGATCTCGTTGTGTTTAAAGCTGATTTCTTCCTTTGTTTGGACTTTAGTAGCTTTGCTGACCTTTCCCAACACATACACATCATTAGAGAGTTCTCACTGATAGTTACCTTAAAATGGTTAAGTGGAGCTTCGGCTGTGCTGACGCTGGTGTCAGCCTATTAGAGGCAGTTATTAGATTGTCAGGAATTTTTTGAGTAGTTTGCTATATACAGCCATTAATAAAAATCTTACATGTGATATTTACATATTTTAATTATTTTTAGAAACAAAGATGCATACCAAATACAGATAATTTACTATTTTATATGCTTTAGATGTTGTTCACAGTCATTGCTCCCGTTTGATGGAAAAGTTCCACAGCGGTGTGCTACAGCCATCTCCTCACGAGGCAGCATTCAGGGATGTCAACGTGGTAGCTTTTAATCTAACAAGATGGCAGTGTTTACGCCACAGACATCAGAAAACACTATAAATCAGAGCTTGATGTTTTCAATTGTCTAGATTTAATATAGTAATGGGTGAAATATTAATACAGGTAAGACTGAAAAGTATGCCATGGCTAGAACTATTACTTGGTAAGTAACTCAAAAATTAAATTAAAAAAATTCAGTATTTGAAGTACTGTGAGAGGCAGCAAGCAAGCAATCTACGTGATTGCGGGACAAGTTCTGACATACATTTTTCATGATGTCTCTTTCATCTTATTAATATGAATGAAAATATCAACCCACACTTTACATTGGAACTATGCTATTTCATCAGTTCTAACCATAGTTTGGCTACTGATACAGGAATAGGGCAAGATCAATAAGAGCATTTTATGAGAATCGATGGCTACATGGAATTTATCATAAACAATATTGTTTATTTGTAGCAATATTTGTAAAACTGGTGCTGCATATCCTATAGATCAGTTCAATTCAGAATAGATTTATGTGCATATGTACACACGGAATTACTTCTTTCCCAGAGAACTGGCAGTTAAATATTACCAGCACATCACTGGATATCTTTCTATGCATATCCTGGCTGATGATTTATTTGTTCCAAATCCCCTAGAATCCAGTTTCTCATGACTAAGCCCTAAGGTCTTAAGAACATAAAAAGAACATAAGAAATGTAGGGTCTCTGTGAATGTGATCAATTATCTGATTCACTGGATATGTACATGGTCTTCTGCACCCCAAAAAAATCTGAAAATGCACGTGGATGCTAATATTCCAGCAACATTACCGTTACTGTTGTCATTAGATAAATGAAGCTGCATGTCTCTTTAAGCTTTACACTTTTTAAAGTAGAAATCAGAAACTATGCCCAATAGAAAATGAATCACATACTAAATATACCATGCAATCCCCTCTCTTTATAATGAGACCAATATAAAACATATTACATATAGTCCAAATAATTCAACCTGACAGTAATAAGGTATATAGCATTTTCTCTTCCCAGAAACCTCCCAGTGTCGGTACTAGTGATATATTATTTTATCACTAAGGAAAAAATTAAACTACATGAACCAGGTATTGTAAATAAAAACAAGAACAGCATAAGCATTAAGTTTCTATAAAGAATCTAGAGTATTAGAAAGTCATTTATAGATTATCAAACTTCATGATTTTTTAATATAAGTTCAATCATCTGGACATTTACTGTGTTCCAAATACTATACTAAGTGTATTAATTCTATAAAGCAAGAATTATTATTTTCATATGTAGATTAAGAATAAATATAAACAGATATACAAACACGAGTGTGCACACATTCACATGGACAGAAAATGTTTAAAGATCGCATAACAGGTAAGAATGCAACCAGATTTGAGCCCAGTTCTGTCAAAATTTCAAGATACCTGAATGAGGATTGGAGTTTAAAAATGTGAATACAGGTAAACATTTAAGAATGAAACAGCATTTTAAATCTGGAGTAGAGAATTTCATGAGAGTAACCCCAAATTTCATCTCCACTGAATTTCCGGCCCAGAGAAGATATATAGAAACACACACACACACACACACACACATACACACATACACACACACAAACTGAATACAGATTTTGAAGAGCTAAAAATAATCTTAATGTTTTTTCGATTCATTTTTCTCATTTTATAGATTCGTAAGTGTAAGGGCCTGCCCCTCCCATAGGAACTGGCTTGTGGACCCTGGATGTAGGGGCGGGGCAGGCTGGGTGGAGACGTCCAATAGGTGGGGCACACGTATATCCACTGGGGTGAATTGGGATTCAATTGGCCGCCTGTGTAGGGGCGGGGCTCAACCACCCCCATAAAGGTTGGTCTGCGAGGCTGTGGAGGAGAGAAGAAGGAGAGCTGTCAAAAGAAGAAGAAGGAAGAAGAAGCAGAAGAGTCGGCGGGAGCAGCAGAAGACTTGGCGGGAGCAGAAGAAGAGCTGTAACAGCTCTTGTAAGAGCTATAAGCGCCGCCGGCGGACCCGAGCTGCCAGCGGTCCTGACGCCAGCGGCCCCGTGCCGCCAGAGGCCCGGAGCAGCCGGCAGTCCCGAGCCGAACTTAGTGCAGACACCTGATTGGCATAGTGCACTACAGCTCAGAACTCCTGGGCTCAAGCGATCCTCCTGCCTCAGCCTCCTGAGTAGCTGGGACTACGGTCCTGCGGATCAAATGACGAGAACTGAGCCAGCATCAGAATTTTTAGGAAAAGCCTCTGGAGGTATTGGGATCTTGGGTATTGGGATCCTGTCTGTCTGGTTGGAGCTCCAGGGTATAGCCCACCGGGGAGAAGCTGGATGCAGCCATGCTCCCCAGGGCTGGAGTGGATGCGGGGATGCCCCATCCCTCTGCTGATAGATTGACAGGGGTTTCGAGTCCCCCTGGGCAATCGGGGGGTTCGAGTCCCCCTAGGCGGTCGGGGGGTACGAGTCCCCCGCCACGGTCGGGGGGTTCGAGTCCCCCTGGGCGGTCGGGGGGTTCGGGTCCCCCTAGACGGTTGGGGGGGACGAGTCCCCTGCCGCGGTCGGGGGGTTCGAGTCCCCCTGGGCGGTCGGGGGGTTTGGGTCCCCCTAGACGGTTGGGGGGGACGAGTCCCCTGCCGCGGTCGGGGGGTTCGAGTCCCCCTGGGCGGTCGGGGGGTTCGGGTCCCCCTAGACGGTCGGGGGGTACGAGTCCCCTGCTGCGGTCGGGGGATAAAGAAAGCCCCCACCAGTGGCAGGTTCTGGGTAAGAACTGCTGGGCCTGCGGTTTTCTTCGTCTTGTCTCTTTGTTGTCTGCTGTGCTGTTTGTTGTTTTTGAAGGAATGGGGCAAACAGAATAAGGGGGCTCTGACTTTTGTCTCTCCATTCCTCCTAATAGATGTGGGGCTTCTCCCTCACTCATTTTGTGTGTTAAGGGCTATAACTGGAGCCAACTGGGGTTGGTCTACTGCCGGGTTAAGGTCCCAATGTTAATGCTCATTGGAGCCAGGTGTGGAATATGACTGCCTAGTGGGCCACTTTTGGAAAGCAGAACTGGCACTGCAGGATGAACTGACCTTGAGACAGAGACTTTAAGGAATATTCCCAAGCAGCTGCCGAAACTCCCTTTGTTTCGGGAAATTCCTTGCCTTCTCTGGCCCGACATGGACTGCCTAGCCCCTTTCCCTTGCTGGCAGGGAAAGCATGGCATCTGAAGTGGAATGGGCGCCACGAGGCGTCCAGTGCAGTAACACAACTGATCCCAGACGAGCCCCCAATGTTAGGGTCCGTGATCAAAGGAACGAGACTGATATAAAGCGAAAATCAAACAAAGCTTTATTTCACGCCAAGCATCAAAAATCAAACTGACCAGTCAGGGCTGTCTCCTATGAAAAGACAAAGACAATGATTCCGACAAGGTCACTCCCAAGAAGGCCACTCCGGACGAGGCTGCTCCACAGATGAGGCCGCTCCCTGGTTATAGCCACTCCCAAGAAGAGGCCATTCCCAAGAAGGCCGCTGCTGGTGAGGTCACTCCCTGGACAGGGTCGCTCCCAAGAAGAGGCGATGACGACAGCGACGATGACAGGGAGGACAACACCGATGACACAGATTCTGCTCCCCATGACGCCACTCTGACAAGGCTGCTCTGGCGAGGCTGCTCCCCAAACAAGGCTGCTCCACCGAGGCTGCTCTGGAGAAAGCCTCTTCCCTGATGATGCTGCTTCCGCAGGGCCGCTCACCGAGGAGGCCTCTTCCCAGACGAAGCCGCTCCCTGGAATAACACAGCTCTGGTGAGGCAGCGGTTCAGGGTTCCCGGTGAGGTTGCTGCCATCTAGGCCATTCCCACGGTGCCACTGCCAAGGGTCGCAGTGTGTGGGCGGGGCCACTGGCGTCTCGGTGCCGCAGGCATCTCGGGGCTGCAGGCGTCAGGGCGCTGGTGGCGCTGGACTGCTAGCGGCACGGGACCGCTGGCGGCGGGACCTCTGGCGTCTGGACCACTGGCATCTGGACCGCTGGCGGCTCAGGGCCGCAGGATCGCTGGCGGCTCAGGGTCGCCGGCGGCACAGGACCGCTGGCAGCGAGACCGCTGGCGGCTCAGGGCCACCGGCAGCTCGGGGCCGCAGGCGTCAGGACCACTGGTGGCTCGGGGCTGCTGGCGGCTCGGGGCCGCAGGCATTGGGACCGCTGGCGGCTCGGGGCTGCCGGCAGCGTGGGGCCGCCGGGCGCACAAGACCGCTGGCAGTGCGGGACCACTGGAGGCTCTGGGCTGCAGGTTTCGGGACCACTGGTGGCTCGGGGCTACTGGCATCAGGACCGCAGGCGGCTCGCGGCCGCAGGACCGCTGGTGGCTCCGGACTGCCGGTGGCTCGGGACTGCTGGCATGGGGACCGCCAGCGGCTCAGGGCCGCAGGACCGCTGGCAGCTCTGGACCACTGGCGGCTCAGGGCCGCAGGACTGCTGGTGGCTCGGGGCCGCCGGCAGCACTTATAGCTCTTACAAGAGCTGTTACAGCTCTTCTTCTGCTCCCCCTGACTCTTCTCCTGCTTCTTCTTCCTTCTTCTTCTGACAGCTCTCCTTCTTCTCTCCTCCACAGCCTCGCAGACCAACCTTTATGGGGGTGGTTGAGCCCCGCCCCTACACAGGTGGCCAATTGAATCCCAATTCACCCCAGTGGATATACGCGTGCCCCACCTATTGGACGTCTCCACCCAGCCTGCCCCGCCCCTACATCCAGGGTCCACAAGCCAGTTCCTATGGGAGGGGCAGGCCCTTACAGTAAGTGAAGCACAAAAAGCAGAGTTTGGCCTTAGAGCTAAATACCAGAACCAGAAATCCCGGCTTCTTAAAGATTTTATTTACTTTTTTTAGAGAAAGATAGAGTGTGCAAGCAGGGGAGGGTCAGAGGGAAAAGGAGAGAAAGAATCTTAAGCCAAATTCCCACATGGCTCAGAGCCCGATAAGGGGATAGATCCTACCACCCAGATCATGACCTGAGCTGAAATCAAATCAGACGCTTATCCAACTGAGCTACCCAGGCGCCCCTCTTAGAATAATTTTTAAAGTTTAACTTAGAGCATAGCATTAACATCATGATTTTTATACCAAGTCAATATACTTTTCAGTTACATATGAGGGGACTAAGAATCATGATAGAATGACTTCTTTTTAACTTCTTGTTGAAGCATGTTTGTATTTATCTCGTTTTTAATATATTATCTGGCATTATTCAGAAGTTTAAATAATTGTATTCAAAATCTAATCTCAAAAATGTATTTTTCATAATCTGTATAAAATTACTGCAAGTATAAATTATTGTTTTTTAAAAGATTTTATTTATTTATTGAGAGAGAAATAGAGCAAGAGGGAGAACACAAGCAGGGGGAGTGAGAGAGGGAGAAGCAGGCTTCCCACTGAGCAGGTAGCCTGATGCGGGGCTGGATCCCAGAACCCTGGGATCATAACCTGAGCCAAAGGCCGATGCTTAACCCACTAAGCCACCCAGGCACCTCTAAATTATGATGTTTTGTTTAAAATTCTTCTCTGCAAAGGGTGTTGGGAGGACAAATTTACAGATTATAATAATTCCTTTGTATCCTAGCCCAAGCTAATGACTAGAATTGGATAGTAAAAAAGTTGAATTACACGATTGAGTTAGAAATAGCCACTTAGGCTTTTTAGCCTGTCTCCCTGAAAGCAACAGAACCAATTTAATCAAACAGTGTGAAGAGAGTGACAGATGAAAAGCACATCAATCCTAGTAGGTCTGGCATGACTTGAAAGACAAAATCTATCACTAAGAATTAAAAGCACAATGTAAAATGGAAACAGACAGAAAGACTTGATTTACATGCCTGCTCTATTGGAGCAGGATAAAGATTGCAGAAGCCACTGGAACCACGATCTAGCTATAGAGAATGAATGTCAGACCAGCACAACTCACAAATGACAAAGCAGTAGAAACCCTATGTCTAACTCTCAGCCATTAGCTGAATCACTTAGACTTCAGAACAACTTACAAAATATTTAACACACAGGAAAGTTTAGATATGGCATTTTAAAGTCATTAAGATTTTTGGATTTTTGGAGAAATCCTAAAATTCCATTAGGTAATTGACAAATGTATCATTGTAGTGCACAAATTGGAGAAAGGGCTAAATATTTATGTGTCCAATTTATAACTTCTTAGCTATACTCTGAGTCTTTATAATATTTGTAAAGGACCCCTCATTACTAGACATGGCATCTTATTTTTAGATAATCATCATACATAAAAAGTCCAGAAAATAATGTAAATGAATTCTTTACTTTACTGATAAAATCTTTGTTTTAAACTTCAAGGTATACTTAATATGCAAAAAGTTGCAAACATTTAATGTATACATTTTGATAAGTTTGGACATTAAATACACACATCATACCATCACATATACAAGGTAACAAAGATATCCATCACCTTCAAAATATTTGTGTTCCCTCCAAGTGTGTGGGTGTGTGTATGCATGTGCATGGGTGTGTGTATGGCATGCATTAAGAATGCTCCAAATGAGATTTACATTCTTAGCAAGTTTCTAGGTATACAATATTGTATTTGTCATGTATAGATTCTATGTTATATAGGAGATCTCCAGACTTACTCATCCTTAGAACTGCAACTTTATACCCCTTGAGAAATAACATCCTATAATTCCTTCCTCTCAGCTCCTGGCAACCACCATTCTGTTCTCTGGTTCTAGAGATGTGTTTGATTCTTTTATGTACTCCAAATAAGTAAAATCACGTAGTATATGTCCTCCTGTGACTTATTTCACTTCTATGACTTATTTCACTTAATATAATGTCTTCCAGGTCCATCCATGATGTCCCAAATGATGGGATTTTTCTTTTCAAAAGCTAAGTAATGTTTCACTGTATGTACATACCATGTTTTCTTTATCCATACACCTGGATAGGCATTTGGGTTGTTTTCTTTTCTCGGCTACTGTAAATAATGCTGCAATAAACATGGGAGTGCAGATATCCCTTCAAAATTAAGATTTAAATTCTTTGGGACGTACACCCAGCAGCGGGATTGCTAGAATATGAGGTAGTTCAGTGTTTTATTTTTTTGAAGCCCGATACTATTCTCCATCTCGGCTGCATCATTTTACATTCCCACTAACAGTGTACAAGGGTTTAAATTTCATCATATCCTCAGCAGGATTTGTTACAAATTTTTTAATTGCTATTTTAATTGGTGTTAGGTGGTAGCTTACTTTCATTTTCATTCATATTTATCTGATGATTAGCACCTTTTCTTATATCTGCCTTGATTAAATGTTTATTCAAGTGTTTTCCATTTTTTTTTAAAGATTTTATTTATTCACTTGACAGAGATCACAAGTAGGCACAGAGGCAGGCAGAGAGAGAGAAAGGGGGAAGCAGGCTCCTCACTGAGCAGAGAGCCTTATATGGGGCTCGATCCCAGGACCCCGAGATCACGACCTGAGCTGAAGGCAGAGGCTTAACCCACTGAGCCACCCAGGTGCCCCATATCTTTTGCATCTTTTAAAAAGATTTTATTTTATTTTATTTGAGAGAAAAAGAGCAACAGAGAGAGAGCCCACACGGGGAGACAGGCAAAGCGAGAGGAAGAAGCACACTCCTCACTGAACAGGCAACCTGACACGGAGACTTAATCCCAGGACCCTGGGATCATGATCTGTGCTGAAGGCAGATGCTTAACAGACCAAGGCACCCAGGCACCCCAGTCTTTTGCATTTTTAAAATCAAATTATTTCTTTTGTTTTACTGTTTTGTTATCCTTCTCAAACTCTTCCAAAAAAACCGAAAAGTGTTCCTTTTCATTTTACAAGGTCAGCCAGCATTACCCTGATATCAAAACCAGATAACGACACCACAAGAAATCACAAGCTGATATCCTTGATGAACAAAGATGCAAAAATTCTCAACAGAATTGTGGACCACCACACTCAAAAGCACATTAAAAGGAACATACACCATGACATAGTGAGACTTATCCCTAGGATGCAAGAACAGTTTAACTTATGCATAATAAAGATGCTCAAGAAATTAGGTACAGAAGGGATGTCAACATAATAAAGGCCATATATGATAAGCCCACAACCCATACTCAGCAGTGAAAGCTGAAAGCTTTAAACTTTAGTATCAGAAATATGGCAAGGATGCCCATTATTGTCACTTCTATTCAACAAAGTAGTAGAAATCCTAGCTATAGCAATTAGGCAGGAAAAAAAAAAGGCATCCAAATCAGAAAGAAAGAAGTGAAACTGTCTATTTGCAAATGACATGATCTTATACATGGAAGACCCTAAAGACTCTAAAAGAAAAAAAAAAAAAAAACTTTTATAACTAATAAATTCAGTACAGTTGCAGGATACAAAAAATCCATAAACAGAACTCAGTTATATTTCTACACCTGAACAATGTACTATCTGAAAAAAGAAATTTAAAAAAAAATCCTACTTACAATAGCATCAACAATATTAAAATACTTAGTAATAAACCTAACAACAGAGGTTAATGTTTGTATACTGAAAACACTGATAAAAGAAATTAAAGACAAACAAATGGAAAGACATTTCATGTTCAAAGATTGGAAGACTTAGTATTTTTAAAATGTCCATACTATCTCAAGTGATCTATAGATTCCAGGCTACTCCCAACAAAATTCCAATAATTATTTCTTTATCAACCACATTCCCATTTGTGGAGAGTCTCTATTCTTATTCTTCTCTTCTATCCAACTATCCCCCAATCTCATTGTCTTTCTCCTATTCTTTGAGACTTTACATCCCCACTTTTTCTTTCTAAATTACATAGCCTTCGAGTTAATGACTTTTAATATGGAAACAGATTCCGGTTCTTCATGTCCTGTCCTCAAAGGATAGAAATAAATAAAGAGAAAATATCCCAACTCAGTTTCTGACTACAACATCTGAAATGAAAACTTACTGTCCTCTTAATAGTACTGGAGCTGATGAAGCTATAATTAATTTTCCTATCACTTAAAAACACCTGTCTGTTTTTTCAATAATTCTTGAGCTTTTTTTTCAAGTACTCTAATTTAGTTGGGCAAATAAATTGCTATGCAGATTCCTTACTCCAGAATGTTAATAGGATGGGTAGGATATGGTGCTCACTCTGTTTTGCCAAAAATGTGGTATCATTTAAGTGTGGGATATCTTGTCACGTATGTGTTTTTTTGTACTTCCTGAAAAATTACCAAGTTAAATATCTGAACATATACACACAGGTATTTTATATTGGGCAAGAAGAGAGTTGTCTTTTTAAAAATATACATGATGGATCTAATTCTTGACTTTGCCACTCTACTGTTAAATAAGTGAATAAAGTATGTTAAAGACTAGGCATTTGAAAATTAATTTTGATATTACACAAATTATAAAGAATAATAAACTAACAATAGTTTCTAGGTTTTCAAAGAACTTTTGGCATCGTTAGTTATTTCCTAGGAAATAAATTATGCAGCTGATTTTCCTTAAAGACAGAATGAAGAGTCAGAATGCAATACTTCACTACTGAAGAAGGATCAAGCTGAGAGTAGATTTAGTTTAGAAACAAAACCTTACTTTTCAAAAGCAACTCATAACACTGTAAAATGTAGACTAAAATCATTTGACTTCAAGTGATGAGGACTTCAGATAAATCGTTAGAAAATAATACTTTGAAATGAATGTGAGGGGGAGAAACTCTCTCAAGGTTTAAGACATTCAGGTATGACTAAAGAACAAAAAACCTTAAAGAAATATATTTAGCATAGTTTTCTCACTTTATAATTTTGAATCTTTGGAACATTCATATTTGAAATTTTACTTCAATGAAAAAGCACATTCCTCAGCTTTAAAGTTCAAAGATTTTAGAGAAATGTGATAGTTTATATTCTTTTTAGTCTCTTCAAATCTTAGATAAGCAGAATTTATGATAAAGGGATTCAAATAACAGAAAAGGTAAAATAGTTTATATCTACGGAAAGCATGACCAGTATATCCTCCACATTTATGTATTCAAAACTAATATATCAGTTTCTAAGAAAAAAAGCTTACTTTTAAAAAATTTTATTGATAATTGAAGTAGTTTGCAAAATGACTAGTCAACATTAAATCTGAAAATAGTCAATTGGCTCAGTCTTTTTTCTGCCTCTTACCTGGTATCATAGCTCTACACTGTAAGTCACTGTGGATATCTAATAGAAATTAGATTTTATGACTATTTGCCATATTCTTTCACATTCAAATGTCATTTAAAATGATCAAAACCTCCCTCCACCTCCCCACAGAATGCCTTTTAAGAAATAAACTTGTAGGGATGGGTTACACATAGAAAGACCCTATCTGAATTGAGAAGACACATAGGTGCTTTAGAAGTAAATGTTTTCAGGATATCAGAGATCTCGGATGAAATATTGTTAGTATCAAATTGAAATTCTTGGATTATTATAAATGTAATTGTGAAATAGTCTTTCATATACATATAAATATATCTTCTAAGCAAAACTCAAGATCA
Source organism: Lutra lutra (assembly GCF_902655055.1). NCBI lineage: Eukaryota > Metazoa > Chordata > Mammalia > Carnivora > Mustelidae > Lutra > Lutra lutra. The sequence goes on from NC_062280.1 coordinate 174,003,345, forward strand.
CACTATCAAAAAAGTACTATCTTTAGTGTGATCTTTAAACTTCATGTAAGAAAATCTATTTGTAAAACTGGAATTAAGCTTCTATGGCTGGATATAAACAACTTCATTAAACATTTAAAAGTTGCCCATAGGGGCGCCTGGGTGGCTCAGTGGTTAAAGCCTCTGCCTTCAGCTCGGGTCATGATCCTGGGGTCTTGGTATCGAGCCCTGCATCGGGCTCTCTGCTTGTCAGGGAGCCTGCTTCCTCCTCTCTCTCTGTCTGCCTGCCTCTCTGCCTACTTGTGATCTCTATCTGTCAAATGAATAAATAAAATCTTAAAAAAAAAAAAAAGTTGCCCATAAATGTGTGTGTGTGTGTGTGTGTGTGTGTGTGTGTGTAAATAAAAGGCCTAGAATCTCAAGTATCTAAAAAGAGTACAGATTTTGAATTTTTTTTAAACCATAAAGACAGCTGACATAACAACAAAGTCTCCAAGCCATCAAACTAGAATTAAATTTAGAATTTAATTTCTTTTAATCATTGTATGATATCCTTACTTTGATGTTCAGTAAAATAATAACTACAACACTTGTCCACAAAGCATTTTTGGCTGCCCTTGGCTCCCACCCAGTCCTTACTCTCTATTTCCAAAACCGTTATTAAATCTACATCCTACATTCAAATTTATTTCCATGTACATATATTACTCCACAGATTATTTGCTGGATAGTAAAACTGATTAGGATTATTTTAGCTTAGAATATATAGCACTTAAAGGATGTATTTTTATTTAGAATTTATATTATAGTTTTCCCTGAGTAGACAGTAGAGGATTTCAGGCTTCAGAGAGGAAACAGGTAAAGAAGAGAACCACTTAGCTCTGTTGAACTACAAAGAGACTAAGAATTTGGAAGCATCATATACAAAGCAAGATGTAAGTAAAATTGTTTTAAAAGCTAACTATAGGAACAAGTGATAACCTTTACCTATCTCCAAACAGAAAATGCTAGAAAGCAGAACATCTGCTAAGAGATCAGAGATTTACTCCCTGGAGACTGCCCCCCCCCCCCCCCCCCCCCGCCCTGAGACTCAATGGAATCTGGAAACAACAGTAAAAGGCGGGATAAAAAGTAAAGTCAAAAATAAGAGAATGAAGTGAAAGTATGCTTTGATCTTATTTTCCAATCCAATGTGCAGAATGAGAACAGGGACTTAACCACCTAGAGAGAATTACTGGGGCCTTGAAGTTTCACCCACAGAAAAATTCAAAGGTCTCAGGGAAAAAAAATCATTGCCAAAGGCTGCTTTCACATTCAGATCCACTTGCTTCATGATAGAAAAGTGCAGCCAGAGAACAAACTTGATGGTTGCCAGAGGGGAGAGGGTAGGGGAATAGTCAAAATGGGTGAAGAAGAGTGGGAGATCCAGGCCTCCAGTTATGGAATGAACAAGTCACAGGAATAAAAGGTACTGTATAGGGAATATAGTCTGTGGTATTATATGGTGACAGCTGGTAGCTACACTTGTGATGAATATAGCATAGCATATAGATTTGTCAAGTCACTATGCTGTATGCTTGAAACTAATACAACATTGTGTGTAAAATATACTTCAATTAAAAAAATAAGTGGGGAGACCTGTGCCAAGGAAATCTTAGTGGTGCAAGACATTTCTTGGGAAACCAAATCTGACATGCAGATTGACAGGAAGCAACTGGGGAGTGCTCCCAGGATCAGTACATGAAGAATAAGAAGGAAGCAGAATTGAGCATGGGGGAAAGCTAAAAAAGCAGCTCAGTTACAACAAAGGCCTGAGCTAACACTCCAGTGATTCTGGATCTCAGCTCTTCATACACAATTATTAACCAGTGTTTAGATGGGGGCTGTCACACAAAGAGGGAGGTGACTTTTCTTAAGGTATGATTTTCTTTAGCTGAGATGAGGGGGTGAGGGATTTAGCCAAGACTTCCGGCTGCTAACAGCCCCATTACCTGGGAAACTAAAGCATGAGCTCCACAGGCTGACTCTGGACAGCATATGACATAGTCCACTACAGTCCACCCTTTCTTTCAGACAACTTTTGAAATCCCAGTGGCACTAACACTTATTATGACTGTATCAAGGCCTAATTCTCCCTCAGCTGAATCCTATTTCCTTAGGTTTTTCATAGTCACTGATGCCAAGATCACCTGTCATTCAAGTTCATGCATGTAAATGCCCAATATGGAGTCAATTTCTGTGAAAAAACTCAACCTGTGATTTGCACTGACAACAATGCTCAGTGACCCACTTAGCAAATTTATACTTTCAAAAATCTGCAGTTCTGGGCTCTCTAGGTTTAAAGATTCTGGTTCCTAGAGGAGAAACTTTTCTGTTAGGTACCCTATCAAGAGTCCCATCAATCCTCAAATTAAGATTATTGCCTCCCCATTAATTTCAATTTTCTTGTACCAAGATACTAAAAGTTAGAAAAGAAGTCATCTATCTTTGAGGGAGAATGAATTCTGATCATTGGGATAAGGTAGGCTTGCTGTGACACAATGGGATGAGGAAAAATGTATAACACCCTGGAGACCCACTTAGTGTGTCTTTAACTCTGCGTTCTAACATTGACAGTAAACTGACCTGTACAGCATCAGGGCTTGAGCTGACATGGTGCATGGGGCTTTTAGGGATAAGGATTTGGGTCACCCACCAAGTAAGCCACTTATTCCCAAAGAGGTTCTAGCTGAGGAGCCTAGAATGGATGATAACGAACTTCATGAGTATCAGCTGGGACTTTGAGACCAGATGGGGAAAAGGGATTATCATTTGTTCCAATAATCATTATCTTATAAATTTCCCAGGAAAAAAAAAAAAAGGATTTGAAGGAAAGTTTTAAAGAGCTCTAGTTGATAGACTGTGATATGAGACATACTGCAACCATTATAGAAGGACAAGATTAATAAAAGGAAAACAAAAGACCTTTGGAGTTAAAAAATAAATATAACAGATATTACTTAAGGAAAAGTTATAAAAAGTCTTCATGAAAATAAATCAAAGCAACAAAAATGGCATAAAGTAAATTAAAAATAAAAGACTTAGAGTATTTTTTGAAGAGGAAGATCTAAATATCAGATGCTTAGAAAAATATGAAAGAAAATAAAGGCAAGACAAGTTCCTAAAATTAAAGACCTCAAGTCTCTAGACTGAAAGTGCTTATGTAGTGTCAACTACAATAAATACAAAAAGACCAATGAAATATATTTTCATCAAATTCCAGAACACTGTATATAAGGTACAATATTAAAAGTATATAGGTAGGAAAAAATTAAACATGTAGAAATTATAATTTACTTGGTCACATACAAATGAGTGAAGTTAAAAATAGCATTTCTCAAAAACATCACAAAAAATATTCCTCTGATTTTAAAATTCTGTGAGAAAACACAAATAATTTTGAGGACAGAAAAATTACATTTTCAGTTCTGTAATAATTTACAAAATACCTCACTCATTCACAGTTTCTCAGGAAATTTCTCGATATTCCTGATATGCTCAAAAGATATGCTCAGAAGATGTGCTAAAAAACATAAGGATTTAGATCTTAATATAAAATGTGATGGGACCTAGAAAATATTTCTAACTCAAGGTGGGGAGGGAATCTCATGATGATACTTTTAAGATTTGAAAATTACCAAATTATCAAACATTGCCAATTCTCCCTCCAAATCCTACTCCACCTGTCAGAAAACCAAGAAGTAAATTAATAGATCCAACATGCAAATATAAATACTCCAAAGAGAAAATCTAGACCAGAAGATTGTCAGCCAACCTACATAAGAAGGGATATGGTTTTAAGGGATGTCAATTATGGGTGGAGAAGAAATTGTTAGGTGTGCCCTTTTCTTGGACAATGGCCCTCTAAGTCATTATTTCAAAACAGGAAAAAAAAATGGTAGCCAACTTGGCTAAATTACATTAAGACAGTTTAAACATCTTACAAGGAAAGTTTGACCATTTAAGGAATTAGCTCATTTCTTCTTTCCCCTATATTCCTTATCAAGAAGGCTGGATTACTAAAATTGAAATAATTAATTTATTTCAGGACAGGGCCAGGAGCTGACCCGGCCGCCCCTCTCTGCAGACATCTGCAGAGAGTACCCCTGGGCCGGGCAGACACGGCTGAACAGCATGTTATGAATCAAATATGCCTCATCAACTTTAAACCTTTAATATAGAATTTTCAGTTTTCAGGGGGCACTCTTCAACACCATCTAAACACATTAGATGTCATGCATGGTGGAGTCCAGGTATCTCTTCCGAATAGAACTCACTATCCCACATGGTTAATAACCCCAGGGGACTACTGAACCCATGTGGAAATACAATGAGACATGAGAAATTCAACCATAACTAAAAGCAGTAATAGAGGTCTGGTTTTCAGTATAGCATGTGAAGACCTTGGAAACTGTTGCTTCCATCCTTATGACAATAAAAAGGTTAACATAAAACCAAAAATCAACTCTTCTTAGATCTATCAGATAACTGAAATCCCAGGTCAAACCACCACACTAAAAACTGGAAACACAGGCAAATATAGACAATCACAGGTACCTGGGAAACAAAGCTGCTGCCCCACGAGCCAGGAGCCAGGAACTGAGAGGAGTAATTAATTAATGATTGACTAATTGAGGAAGATAGAGATTAACAGATAAAAGACTCCTGGGGGCCCAGTCCTGGGGACTTGAGCCTTATGAGTTTTCTCTCCAACAGCCCCAAAAGGTTCTCAGGGTAAATACTTGGGAAAAATCCCTCTTGTTTCTGACAGGGAAAGGAAAAGTAATAATTTTTAAAATATGCCTATATCATGTTGTTTTCCTTAACAAAGGTTTGCTCTACAAACAAAATTATTTTACTAAAGCCTAACCAACTTGGATTTTCACCAGAACGTAATTCACCTGGTGGTAGAGGAGTATCTAATTCTAGCCCTTACTAGTTTCCCTTTATCACATAAAAGGGAGGGGGCAGGAGAGGAAGTAGCTGAGAAGCGCTCCTGGAAGTCACGGCCCAGGGCACAGATTCCCTCAAATACTGAAGCCTAATCATAGAATTCTAGAACACTTCCTGCGCCCTCTGCCAAACGTTACTACATCAGTTAGAGTCCTATATAATAACAGGGTTTACAGCTAAAAGGACTGAAGTGTTCTTTCTTAAATAGAGTCTGAAACTCAAAGAGAGGGAATATGAAAACAACTCTAGAGATTTCAGCCGCTGATAAATACATTTTAGAAATGACAGTAAGTACAACTTGACTCATAGCCTAACTCATTCTATGAAGTCAGCGTTACCCTAATACCAAGACAAATATATTAAAAGAAAGGAAAATGATAGATCAATAGCCCTTATGAACACAGAAGCAAAAATTCTCATCAAAATTTTAGGTACATTACACATCATGACTATGTGGAATTTATTCTAAGTATATGAGACTAGCTCAACATTGTCCTGCATTTTTGAGTTCCAGAATTTTGAGATTTTGTTTTTGTGTTAATTTAAATGTTAGTTAGTGAACATATAGTGCAATATTGGTTTCTGAAGAATTCAGTGATTCATCACTTACAACACCCAGTGCTCATCACAAGTATCCTCCTTAATATCTGCCTCTCTCCATCAACCCTCAGTTTGTTCTCTAAGAGTCTCTAATGATTTGTTTCCCTCTCTCCTTTTTCTTTTCCCTCTTCCCATATGTTCACTTGTTTTGTTTCTTAAATTCCACATATGAGTGAGATTGTATAGTATTTGTCTTTCTCTGACTGACTTATTTCACTGGGCATAGTACGCTCTAGCTCCATCCACGTTGTTGCAAATGTCAAGATTTCATATTTCTGATGGCTGAGTAATATTCCACTTTATATACATATACATGTGTATATATTTATACACACACACACACACACAAACACATCCCACATCTTCATCCATTCATCAATCGATGGACATCTGGGCTCTCTCCATAATTTGGCTATTGTTGATAATGCTGCTATAAACATTTGGGTGCATATATCCCTTCGAATTTGTATTTTTGTATCCTTTGGGTAAATATGTAGTAGTGCAATTTCTAGCATTTTGTTTTTGATTATTAGAGCTTCCATTTCTGCTTATATTACTAATCTGTTCTTGCGTCTTGTTCACTTGTCCCATTACAGCCTGCTGCAAGTTAATTACAGCTTTTTATTTTTTTAATTATTTTTTTTTAAGATTTTATCTATTTATTTGACAGAGATCACAAGCAGACAGAGAGAGAAGGAGAAGCAAGCTCCCTATGGAGCAGAGAGCCAGATGCGGGGCTCGATCCCAGGACCCTGGGATCATGACCCGAGCTGAAGGCAGAGGCCCAACCCACTGAGCCACCCAGGCGCCCCTAATTACAGCTTTTTAAATGTCCAAATTTCTGCTATATCTGAGTCTGGCTCTGGTGTGCTTTATGTATTCATACTGTGTTGATTAAAAGTCAACTTTTAGTATGACTTATGATTTCCGTTGAAAGCTGTATATGATAGAAACATGGTCAACAGAGTGGAGGTAAACAGGCCTTTAGTGTGAGATTTTATGTTTATCTGGCTAGGAGTTAGCCTATGTTTATTGCCTACTCTAACCGCAGGTGTCAGAGACTAAACTGTCAACTCTTGTCCTGGATTTGGCTGTCCTGCTGTCTTTGAGTTTCTCCTAGGTATTTCTTTTTAAATAAGGTACGAGACATGCATTTCTATTGCATTCTCCTGTTATTATACAAGAACCCTACTGATGTGGTAATGAGGTCTAGAGGAAGAGAGTATGTTCTGTAGTCCTATAATTAGGTCACACTCTTTTAGTGAGCCTAAGCCCTGGACTGTGACCTTCATGAGTGTTTCTTGGCTTATTTGTTTGGTTTTTCCTTCCTTCAGTGTAGTAAGAAAGCAAAGGGGGCAGGATGATAGGTATTTTCTCAGGAAACACTTTCAGAGAAGTGATACATTAAAATGAATTCATTCATAAAAACCTCATTAAGATTTTATCTTGTCCTCAAAGGACATTATCCAAAGCTAAAAAGGGGTGAGCTGCTATTTCACAGCTTTTTAGGGAATTCTTCCCAGCACCATCTCCACCTGTCCATATTAGACAAGAGTGCTTAACATGGGTTAATGGGAAACAACCACTGGCAAATAGAATGCAATTATCATGATTGGTAATCAATATTCAATCATCACTTGATCCTTAGAGCTAGAATGCGGCCTATGAAAACCAAGTAACCAAACAAAATTGCAAAGTGTACTAAGAACAGTAGGTGTTTATCGCAGCATATGGACTGGAACTATCTGCGTAAATGGCAGACTTGACACAGTGTTAAAATATGATCATTAATAGTAAGAAGCACCTGGATAGAGGTAAGTATGTATATGACCAATAATACTAGTGTTGAAAGAAACTGAGGAAATAGTTAATTCAAAACAAACCTTCAATGAAAAAAATACTTACTGGCTCTGCATTGTAGTGTTTATAGATTCATCACGATGTAATCATCTATTTATGAAATTAAATATAATGATATAACAGTATTAGATGAAGGAAAGATCACAGAGGGTGTTAAATACCTATGACATTTTCATTATTATTACTATAAAAATGTACTATAGTATTGCACTATATGTTATCTAAACCAGATAAATCAAGAAATAAGAATATACATGTACCTTTTAAAAATATAAAGTTAATTACCAAGAAGAAAAACAACTTAATTAAAAATTACAGTAGAGAATTGTATAAATTCATCAAATCTGCTTTCTTCTTTTCCCATAGTAACAAACTGCTATGAATTTTGCTGTTTTCAACTAAGAAAGTGACCCATTAAATACAGCTTTCACTAATGTTTTCTGAAATTACATATTTTTCTAGACATAAAAAAGAAAATACATATTGATGTTAATTTCTGAAACCAGCCACTCTCCAGAAAGGAATAGTTATTTTACTACAGGATGGCTTAGCTACTCCCTTGTTCCCTTCCAACTTCTCTATAAATGTATAAAGGGCACAATGGCAGGGAAGGGGACGGTCTCCCTCTACAGCACTACTTACGTCCTTATTTAACTGCACAGCACTATGGGATGATCAAAATACAAGAACACTCCATGTATTCCTCTGACCCTGCTTCTAGATTTCCCCAACAAATTATCCTCACATCATCATTAAATGTCATTAGCCTTGTCATTCCTGCCTTCTGATGAAGATCAACATAGATAAATACATTTCATACCAAGATGATGATTACCAAAATTATAGGAATCAAAATAAGTCTTGTTCTTCATTATGGCTTCAAACAATAGGAATGATTTAAAGTAAAGAAATGATGATAAAGAGGATGGAAATTCAAAATATCATTTGTTTATTTAGAAATTATAAAATAATTATACCTTAAATTTACCTTTTAGTCATAGATATGCAATATTTAATAAAATAAAGACAGATATTATGTTCTAAATATGCTGAGGTTAAAATTTATTTCTAAAATGAGATGTCTAAATATATAAACTATGAATAATTTTTCACAAGATTGATTTTTTTTTTTTTTTTGGACCTGGTTAATGGACAGAATAGGTGCTAAATAAAATACTATATTTTCATGGATTTCCCAGGTGGAAGCAATAAAGGAAAATGCCAGTCAACATTTTATTTTAGCTTTCTAAAATGTTAATGTGATGCTTAAGAATCTCAAATATGTCAAATTTCATGACAAAAAAAGATCTGACAGTCAACAACATGAAAAAGTATATTTTATTGCAAAAGGAAAATCAGTTTGATAATTGCACGTATATGCCTTTATGCCAGTAAGGAAACAATAAAGCAATGAGATCGTAATTATGTATTCTAGAGTAAAACATACTCATATTTAACCTAGTTTATATCACTATACTACCTGTATAACTTGGGGCATGTTACTTAAAAATCTGAGTCTCCAAGGATTATGTAATAAAAATGTCTATAATTCACTGAGTATATACTACATTTCAAGAAAGACCTGCTCAAGTAGGTACCATTATAGCCATCCCCGCATTATGGAGAAGGAAGGTGAAACACCAAAGAATTAAAAACTTTTCTAAGATCACCAAAGTTTTAAGTTTTAGCAAAACTGTAACTCAACCTCAGATAGTATCACTCCAAAGTCCATGCCCTAAACCACAGCTACACCAACTTCTAATAAGACGTGGTATGATTATTGTGAGAATTAAATAAGCTAATGCATCCAAATTGCATATATTAATTGCTCAGTAAATACCAGCTTGCATAATCTTTTTTGTTAGTAGCAATTTAAAGTCTGAATTACTAATATATTATTGTTTTAATGATGTGTACATTGAAATACTATTGGTTTCTGACTCTAAGATAAACTACTCAACATTAACGCTGTAAAAGTTGCTTGACAAAAGTTGGAAATATTGTTAGGACCTGATTCTGACCTTCTGCCTTTACAGAAAGGTGCCAGAAAGGCTTTTTCCAAAGTTGAACACAGTAAGAATAAGGAACAAGGACCGGAAGACAAGGGCAATGTTGTGAGCTATTCAGCGGCACATGGACAAGGCTGAGGGGGTGGTGCAGGGGAAGGTTAGTGATGGACTGAATATGTAGATGAGAGAGATTGAGGAGATTAGGATCCATAGGACTTCCCCACCAGGATCAAATTTCTGGCTTGGGCAACTAGGTTATTTGTATAAATAGCTGAGAAAGCTGTGAATGAAGAGTTCGGTTTTAGACATCGTGAATGTTCTGTTGCTATTGAATATATAATGGAAACAGCTGGGCAGCTGCAAGACTGACCTTTTGGGAATTATGAAAGAAAAATGTAATTTTAGGGACAAACAATATTTAAGTTACAGGACAGTTTAACTGGACCAAAACTGATACCACTCTGTTTCCAGACCAGACAAAGGATCTTTGTCAGAGAATATTTAAAGAGAAACAATTATCCTAATTTATGTGCTCAGGAGCTAAAGAAGTGATGCTGGGTTCAGTTTTAACCATTTCCAAAAGTGAAGTACAGACATATCTATATAATAGGATTCTGGCAGGGCAGCACAATTCAGGTTATAAAGAAAAATTTAAAATCAGCATATGAGAAAGAGAATAAAACAGCACAGACCTTGGATTTGGGTCAGGGGTTGGGCAGGCAATCTTTAAATGAGCATATAAACCTTATGTGCTTAAACCTTAAATCAGTGACAGGGAATAAAAGGGCATTTTTAAGATTCTAGAAATTTTATTACTTTTTCACGTGTATTTTTTTGGACTGTTAATTTCCTTTCATAATTAGCAGTAAAACTCTTAAAAATAATTGGAGGCAAACTTACTGCCTCATTAGAAAGGTACAGCAAGCGTATTTAAAGTGTTTTCCTTCTCCCAAGGACAATTTTGAGGTGGGAAGGATCTTAAAAGAATAAAATAAGTATTTTAAAAATGGTACCTTAAACGGTAGTTTCTCTGTTTTTGTGCCTTTAGATTCTAGGATGAAAGAAGGATCAGAAAGTATAAAATAAATGTGTATACTCTTTTCCCACAATCTGCTTTCACACCCATTTTTCTTTGATGTAAGATTATTTTTATATTCCTCTAATACAGAACTGATTAAGTGTGAATTCCAGCCTGATAGCTATGTATTCACCTTTCGTAAGGGTCTGTATGTGGCAGTAGAAAGTATTTGTTTTGGCCTAAGGGTTTTCTAAGTGCTATGAAGACTTAAGAAAACAGGTTTTCCTGCAAATCTGTGGGTTTTTTTTATTGGTTCCCTCAGCCAAGTGGTACCCTAACAAACTTTAAAATACCACTAGAGTTATTTTGTAAGGTTTCCCTGCTCCCATGGTGTGAAAAGTAAAGGGAGAAAAGCAGGGAGGGAGGACAGGAGGAGAGGGGAGAGGAAGAATAAAAAGAAAACTGGACAGAAGTAACCCTTATTTTCCCTGTTTCTAAATACACGCATACAGATTGCACGTAAAAATACATGTACATGCTTAAATGCACTGAGAAGCTGATATCTTATTTTTATATTGCTGAATAATTACCACTTAAGCACAGCTTAAAATAACACACATTTATTAACCCACATTGTGTATGGGTTAGTTCTGGGCACAGTGCTCCCTGGCTCCTCCACTAGTAGGAGTGGACTCCACTGGACTCTATTCTCATCTGGGGACTGGAAGAACCCTCCTTCAAGTTTGTTTAGGTGTTTGGCAGACTTTCTTTCTTGCAGCTATGTAGCTAAGATTTTGGGTCTTGGCTAGATGTTGGCCAGAGGCTACTCTTGGATCCCAAAAGCCACTGGCAGTTGCTAGAGTCTACCTATCGCAGTTCCTCTTCAAGTGGGTTTTTACAACACTGGGCTTTAGGCAATGAGTCAGCAATAGATCCTCTGACTTCAACTGGAGCTTAGGCCCTCTTTTAAGGACTTTTCCTTATTCCTTAATAAGTTTTACTTTCACTTTATAAGTTATTAAGGAGGGCACGTATGGCATAGAGCACTGGGTGTGGTGCATAAACAATGAATCTTGGAACACTGAAAAAATAAAATAAAATTTAAAAAGAATATTTAGTAAAAAAATTATAAGTTGTCCCTTTCACTTATGAAGTCAGGGCCATGCAGAATCTTCTCCTTTTCTGACTAACTTAAAATCAGCTGAGTTGGGACCTTAATTATACCAGAACTATCCATTTATACTTTTGCTTTCATCTCTTTTATCAGGCTCCAGATGAATATTTTAAGCTGCCTACTGACCTATGACTTATTTATCCATGTTTACCTTGAACTGAAATTTGTTAATGTAGTGATGTTTTAAAACTTTATATTTGGAGATACACACACACACACACACACACACACACACACACACACACACGTGACAGGTTAGAAATCAACCAAACCGGTTCTTGTCTACCTCCATCTGGGTCCCCTTAGGAAACTTGAAATCAATATGAGACAAATTGACTTTCTTTACCTCACTTTGAAAACTGATCCCTTTATTTGCAATTTCTATGTTGGTTAATGGTACTAACTTCCTCCAGAAATTGAGATTTATTGTATATTAAACAGACCACTGTGCAGTTACATCCTTAACCCCCTTCTAAGTAAACTGTTCTGAAATACTAGCCCGTGAAGGCTTGTTAAGCAGAGATTGCTGGACCCTGCTCCTGGAGTTTCTGATTCAGCAGGTTTGGTGAGAGAACTAAGGATTTCATTTCTACTGTTTCCAAGTGATGCTGATGCTGCTGGCTCTGGAACCAGTACTGCAGATCCCTCTGTTTTGCCCTCACCGAAAAGAATCCCCTAATTTAAGTAGCTCCATTGGTGGGGGATGCCTGGATGAAACCAGGCCAGTTAATGATTTCTCAATAGTCAGGGGCAGGATGTTTTCCCAGCAGGATACAGGGATTAAGAAAACAAAACAAAAAACAATGAGAACCTCTTTCCTGAAGAATTTAAATGTTAGAGGGAAAAAGAGAAACTCCCAGTGCATGATGAAAAAGCACAGGCTGAAACACAGGAAAACAGTGGGCTAAAGAACCCATATGGCCTCAGTAATTATCCACAGGAGCATCTCTGAAAGATCACAAGCTAAAAAATACACAGGGAGGGGCACCTGGGTGGCTCAGTGGGTTAAGCCGCTGCCTTCGGCTCAGGTCATGATCCCAGGTCCTGGGTTCGAGCCCCACATCGGGCTTTCTGCTCAGCAGGGAGCCTGCTTCCTCCTCTCTCTCTCTGCCTGCCTCTCTGCCTACTTGTGATTTCTCTCTGTCAAATAAATAAATAAAATCTTTAAAAAAAAAATACACAGGGACAGGAAACCTACTTAGTCACTGGTAGCAGCAGTAGGGGAATCCGAGAAAGAAGAGCTATCAGATACTAATTAGTGTTCACAGAAATCTTTTCTAGGTGTGGGATGGAATGATGGAGAAGGGTGGACAAAATGAGTTCCTAAAAATGTGAAAGCTTCTGACTTGCATTCTAGCCTTCCTGAGGCCCAGCTCTGTTTGTGATCGCGTGTTTTCCTTAATCGCCTCCCTGAAGCTTTATTTCCAGGTTCTCCTGAGTTCTGTCCACTCACCAAGATTCCTGTATTTAAGCTCACAAGGTCAATCTCAGAATACATGTATCTCTCAGTGCTCTTTTCCACTACAGTACTACCTGTTATATGAACATACTGCCCGGATTAATTTCTGATCCTCGTAACTTAAAGAATCTAACACCGCGCACTCTCAGCCTCACCCGCTTGGACCTAACCAAATGTTGCACAGGCACACTCAGATTCTGAAACGGCCTACGTGGCACTGGCTGATAATAAACCGAGAGGCATAGAGCAGGACAGCCAAGGGTGATGGGGGGCACGCTTAATCTGATGCCTATTCTAATACCTATTAGTAATTAGAACAATGTCAGGGCCAGATACAAGAAATGCACAAGGGGGTGAAATACCGCAGCAAAATCTAAAGGCAGACCAGGATTATAGTAAACGTGGAGGAGTTTCTCAGGCATAGGGAACGGCCTCGACAGCTGTCCTGAAGCAGGCGTGTCCGAGGTGAGCGCAGCTGGAACACCGGAAGAGATGAAGAGTGGTAAGGAAGGGGCCAGGGCGGAAATGCGTAATGGCAGAGAGATGGTGTAGGAGCTGTGGGCCACCAGGGGGAGTGATGGCAGCGTCGTAGCAAAGCAGTTACACAACCTGCCTTCTTAAAAAGTGCATTCTGAATGCAAAGCTGACTGGGAATGCTTATTAAGGAATGAGCACTTTCACTTCCTTTACAAGTAAACAGAATGTTTAATAAGATGGCTGTTAGTAAGCATGTAATTTAGACATGGGAAGTTATGATGATTTTGTTATCTAGGATCATTAGCTAATTGGAACTGGATACCTTCTATTCTGTTACTGGGATTTAGCTGCCTGATAGAGTCAAATTTATGTATTGGGTAAACCTCAACGCTGAAGGAACTGTGGCACACCCTCAAAATTAAAGGTGCCATTTAAACAGTGTTTTTCTAGTTAATTCTTTCCTCAATTCCGTACTGTACACTGTCCACGTGTTCGAGAGCTCTTTAGGCCCCTTATTCTTCCAATTGTGTTACGACTTGCATTTCCTGCAACTGTGGCTTGTTCTTCAGTTTATGACCATGTTCAAGTCCTACCCCAAACTGCAGTGCACAGGTTAAGATATCCCTTTCCAAAGCCTTTTTTTTTTTTAACTGCCCCAATCAGACTCAGAAAACTCCTTCCTTTACTCATGTTAAATACGTTACATCTCAGTAGTATAACATTATCGCATTTAATCTTTGTTTGACAGAACAATGAATTCCTTGAAGGTAACTATAAGTTCTTACTCAAATTTCATAAAACTCCCAGGGTTCCAAGGCAAGGAAAACCATATTGTCGCACTTACATGAACAGCTCAGGAATGAAGATCCATTTGTTCTTTCATGCTGACTTGTTCAATGACTTGTTATTCAACAACCTTCTCGTCCAGCCCTGTACCTTCTTCTAGCAAGATCTCACACGTCACTATTAACTACTAAATGCAGAAGTTCTTCCTTTCTTGTGAGCTTTCATGTATCTCGTCCCAATATCTGCTCTTTGCAGTCTAAATGCACCTTGAGTTACTTACATCAAAGAGAATAATGATCTTACAATTTCTACTTCTCTCTGGAAATTCTGAGTTTAGTGTTCCCTTAAGTGCTTAGTAAAATGTAAAACATTATACACATGCATTACTGATTTTATTATTCAAAAATATTAACTGCTTATTGAAAACAGTGAGGCCTTTGATAGAAATCAATACATTAAAACATGAAAGTTGACAAAAAGATTATAAAATAGATGATTCATCGATTCTAAGTACAGTGTTTTGAGTCTAAGTAGAAACAAGTGTTCATGTAATTTCTCTGGATGATCAAGACTTTTCAAGAAAATGTTACATTGTATCAAAAAGATGAATAAAGGAGAAAATGGTAGTAAATCAGAAAGACTACCAGCAAAATATAATTTTACTATGTCTGCCAGAAAAGCTACGTATCTGAAAAAAAAGTGCACATAGATATTTTACTAATGTAGTCTGGCTTTGATACTGTATCCTAAAGAATCTAAACAAACTTGCTACAAGAATGACAATAACTGCCTATGTCATGCTATACTCAAATAATAATGACAAAAAAAGTGTCCAAACATAAATCATCAGTTACCATAAATTTTAAAAAAAACACCCCAAACAATCCATCATTCAGGGAAAATAAATACCTAGTACCTATTACTGATATGACTGGCTCTTTACTGTGTATGCCTTTTTAGTATGAAGCATATGCAACACTTAAAGAACATGTATTCTTTTTAAAATGTGGAAATGCATTCATTTATTTTTTTTAAATCTTTTTTAACCCCACAGGTGACTTTGGCAATTTTTCCCCCTAGAGGGGAAAATGTGCCTATCACTTTAAATAAGGAAGAAACTTCCCCATTTCATCATTACACATATAGAGTGAAGCTCAGAAAAATGAAAATCTAGTCAAGTAGCCAGCCTTAATGAATATTTGTAAATATATCAGTTTTCTGCATTTGTAACTAAATGAAGTGGCAGATTAGGGATACTAAGCTGCTTTTGCTCTGCTGCAACTGAGACTGAAACATAATTTACTGACGTGTAAAGGCTAAGATAAGTAATTCTGCAAAACTGTTTCATAAAACTACATATTTTATATTTTGATTAATGTACTTTTTGCGTTTGGCATATTTTCCTTTGTTACCCTATTTTTCTTTTTTATATAATTGTCATGCATCTGTTCCCTTTTTAAAACACAAGCAACTGGAGGCATTCATCCCATTGTCTGATAACTAGTTTCATGTAATGAATTCAAGGTAGTATTCACACCACCATTTTCTTTTTACCCCTTGATCCAGTGTGTCATAACAATGTTGATTCAAGAAAATACCGAAACTCTGAATACAAAATACTGAAAACTGGGAGGAAGAATGGGTCATAAAATAAAATTGTTTAGAAAAAAAGCACTTTAACAGGACATTCAAAGTAAAATGTTATATAACATACAGATAATATATCTGAATGTTGACTATCGTTATAAACTTCAGTTTCACAATTGCTATAAATTAATCACATCCTAAGGAAAAGGCCTTAAGTTTTCAATTTACTGAAAAATTTTTAGTACCCAAAATATATTTGACAAAGACACATTTTATAGTCTTATAGAACAGCACTAAAGGAAATAAATCTACAGGGAGAAAAAAAAATTAAATGAGTAAAAATATGCAACAAACACAATATATTCATGTAATATCATGTAAAATATGATGGACATCACTTCCTTTACCTACTGCTCCATAATGGGTTACTCCAAAATACTGTGGCTTAAGCCACGATCATGTTATTATTTTCACAAATTTATAGGTCAAGAATTTGGGGACATTTTGACTGTGCAGTTTTGCTCCACACAGCATCAGCAAGGAGAATATCTCCATAATATTCAGTTTTCACTGAGCTGCTGCGCACTGTTCAATAAGGTTTCTCTTGCCTATCTGCTTTTTTGGAAGGACCATCTGCAAGGCTGAGGTCAGCTGAGTCTCTTACCTTCCTCAAGATGTCTCAGAGCTCTTCCAAATATTCTCTCACCAAGAAGGCAGTCACTCTCTTTACAAAACGGTTTGCAGCTCAAAAGGAAGAAAGCAGTAGATGCCAATTCTCCTAAAGGCTAGACCAATAATTGGCACTGTGTCATTTTCACTGTACTCTAATAATAAGAGTCACAGCTAACAGACTTCAAGGGGAGAGGACAGAGATTCCATCACTCAATGGAAAGAGAATTAATGAATTTGCAGTCCATTTTTATCTGCCACAAACATAGTATTTCATACTTCATCTTGTTTTTTTTATCTCCCCTGTCCTCCCTTTTATATATTTTACTTAAAGCAGAAAGACAACGTCAAATATCTGTGCATTTATATAGTAAATGGTCTTTAAGTACTTCATAATTTTTATTGTTTTTTTTTGGTGAGGTGCACAATTATTTTGATGATAATCACAAATTTCAAAGCAAAATCGCTTAGAATATTGATCTTTCATTACTTTTCCATTTATAAGTCCAGTCATGCTTATCATAAATAAAAGAAACAAATAAGTAAAAACAGACACAAAAGAAGAGAATTAAATGCCTAGAAATAAACCCATGTGTATACAGTCAGCTAATATCTGAAAAGGGAGCCAAGAATACTCACTGGAGAAAATACAGACTCTTCAGTAAATGGGTGCTGGGAAAACTGGATAGTCACGTATAGAGGAATGAAACTAGACCCCTATGTTATACCCCACTCACAAAAAAATTAGATCAAAATGGATTAGAGAGTTAAATATAAGGACAGAAAACATAAAATTCCTAGAATAAAACATAGGAAAAAAAAAACTCATTGACACGGGTCTTGCAATGATTTTTTTGGATATGACACCTATAGTACAGATAACAAAATCAAAAATAAACAAGCAGGATTATATCAAACTAAGAAGCTTCTGCACAGCAAAAGGAATCAAGAATAAAATGCAAAGACAACCTACAGAATAGGAAAAATATTTGCAAACCACATATCTGATAAGGGATTAATATCTAATATATATAAAGAACTCATACAACTGCATAGGAAAAAAATAATTCAATTAAAAATGGGCAAAGATCCTGAATAGACATTTTCCAAATAGGATATGCAAATGGCCAACAGGTACATATGAGAAGGTGCTCAACATCACTAACCATTAGGGAAATGTCAATCAAATCACAACAAGATATCACCTTACACCTCTTAGAATGTCCATCAACAGGAAGATGAGAAAGCAAATACCGAGGATGTGAAGAAAAGGGAAGCCTTATCCACTGTTAGTGGTATTGTAAATTGGTATAGCCATTATGGAAAACATATGGATTCTCAAAAAATTAAACATAGAATTACCATATGATCCAGCAATTCCATTTCTGAGAATATATCCAAAGAAAACGAAAACACTATGTTGAAGAGACATCTGCACCTCATGCTCATAGCACTGTTATTTATAACAGCCAAGACATGGACCAATTTAGATGCCCATTGAAGGATGAATGGATAGAGAAGCATGTAATGAACTCATACAGCCCCCTCACTGTGTGCTCCATATTACAGACAGTTCACTGGCTGCTGAACTCTGTGTTAAGGACCATGCACATTTTACCAGAGTGAGGCAGAAGAGAAAATGGTACAGATTAAGTGGAATTATAGGCTGCAAACAAATGAGAGAACAGTTCACATAAAAGAAAAAAAAAAATTAGACTTGCCTCTAATTTGGCAGAAAACAGTAACTTCAAGAACCAAATGAGCAGTCTTAAAAATTGGCAGCTGTCTGTTTCTAAACTGCTGAGGAAGAAATTTCCAGCATTACTAATTGATAGCAATACTTTCAAGTATAAGATAGGAGCACAGATTAATTGCTAAATGACGTGGTGTCTGCAAACCTTTCCCTGAGTTCAGAAGGAAAGTAGCAGTGACTACTGCATCATGTATGGGCTCCCTGAAATACAGTTATTTGAAGGAGACATTAAAGAGCAATATTCAGATGAAGCAATCCAGAAATAATATATCCCAGCCAGGAAGTTTAGAATTTTAGAATTTTCCTGCCCTTGCATTTACTCTGTAGCTAGTTTTCCATTATCTGTTTAGAAATCAAAACAGTATCAAACAGAAGCTGTTTTGCATAATATTACATCAACTGGAAATTACTAACTGCTATTCGATTGCCTCATAAATACTAACAAGTGCCTAATATATATCAACAATTGTGATAAGAACTGTGTTGAGATGGGTGGGGGGAGAAAGAAGAGAAAAATTCCTACCATCAAGGGGCTCACAGTAGAATGGGTACATGAAACATCAAACCAAAGATGGCTTGCAAGCGAAAACGGCTATCACATATCACAGGCAGGTAGAATAAATGTTACTGCAGCAGAAAGGATGCTTGTTTCATTACAGATTTGGAGAAAAGCTAAGAGCAGGAGTGATATCTCTGGTTACTGCTAAAGTGGAGGATCCTACATAGTTACAGGTACCTAATAGGGGCTCAGAATCAGACTATGAATTAATGAGTCCATGGACAACCACTAAACAAAAGAATTGAGACTGAAAAAAAAGAAAACTTTTGAAGAATTTGGACTGGTAGAAAAGAGGCAGGGGGTGTGGGTATGTGGAGGAAACTTTCTGTCAAATGAACAAAACATGTAAAAAGGCATAACAAAGAGAGAAAGTTAATGTATGTGGGGAATAGCATTCAAACACTGTGGTGTGGTTAGAGCACAAATTCTTTAATTAAAGAGTAGAGAAAACAGCTGAGTTGTATTAAATGCAGAGATAAGATCACAAAGGGCCTTGTTAACTAGGGCTCAGATTTTGATTTTTTTTTTTTTTTTCTCCGAAAGCACAAAGAAGCCAGTTAAACTCAGGAGCACTACCTGAATGCTAAGGTGACATGACGAGATTTTCAAGTTGGAAAGATCTCTGTGGTAGTAATGAAAGCTAGTGGGTCAGAAGTTTTCAAATCTAAAAGCAGATAGAAGGGCTCTACAGTTATAAGAGTATAGATTAATAATGAAAGCAGAATTATCAGTGACAAAGAGTAAGCAGAGAGGGGGATGAATGAGAGTTCATTCTGTCACGAGAAATGAGAAAGGGAAGAGATGCTTGTGTATTTCTGACTCTGGAGCTTGACTGTATGGGTTGCCTTTATTCAAGACAGGGAGACATCAGTACTGAAATACAGGTTTTGGTGTAGTTTCATATTGAACATAATGACTTTCAGATGCTTTTATGGATATTCAAGTGAAGGTGCACAGTACTGCCAAAAAAAAAAAAAAAATGGATTTGGGATTCTGCAGACAGACCTTTGTGGAGTTATATAACCCTGTGACTCATCAGTGTATAGTGGAAGTCTTGAGCTGGGATGAAATCTCAGGGAGTGTATAAAATGGTAAGAGTTCTAAAAACATATTGCAACAGAATGCAATATAAAAATTTCAGCATTTCAGCGTGGTTAGAAGACAAATCTATGAAAAATTAAGAATAACTTGAGTGTGGTTATGGAATTCAGGAGGAAAGAATATAAAACTTGTAGAAAAAAAGAACTGTGTTGAGTGACACAGAATTGTCAAGAAAGGTTATAAAAGCTATTAATTGTATTTGTGTGAGATTCAAATTGGAGTGTGTAGAGGAATTTAAAAAGATCAAAGTGCTAAACAAAAAATTAAGATAATTACTCCGAGAAGCTTGGTAAAAAGAAGAGATAAAGGAGCAAAAGAATTAGATAAACAAGATTTTGTTTTAATACTGGAAGAAACAAGTTATAATAATGCTTTTATATATACAACCATACTATAGCACCAAACACAAATTTCAAAAAAGTACCAAATTATATCTGGTATGCTTTTATATTGTGAATTTATGTTTAATCTTATTATTTAAAAATGCAATTAATATGTAAGTTAGCTTTAATAAACAGAATCATCTAACTAAAATGCTATACTTTCAGTATTTTAATAATTGAATTCACAGTATTTCATTTTAAGGCATTAAACACAAACACACACTTCCCTTATACAATAGATTCCTTATAATTAAGTATCTTCATGGAGAAAATATATATTGATCTTAGAATTAAAGACTGCAAAGAAATACTACTGCCAAGATTGACAAAGATATATTGCAATAAATTCATCTTCTGAAGACTTTCCAGGATTAGAAAATAAATGCAAATGGATTAGTTCTCCAAAAATGATCATCTTACTAATGCTATGTGACATTTTCTATTTAATAAATACTTACTGAATGAATCATTTTCATCTCATATATATTAGGATATAAATATGTACACGCAAATGTAAAATACTGTACCAAGTGTTTCCAAAGGTCAGAAAACATATTTTTACCATTTTTCACAATTTTATTAAAGCCTTAACATCAGGCTATTAGGATTCAAGAAAATTGAGCTGCAGCTGAAACACTGTCTTGTAAACAAATCAAATTTAAGGTGCCATGTAATTTTAAAGAGGAAAAATAAAGATTAAAAGGCAATACTTGCTTTGAATTTCAAGAAATTCTGTAGATACCACAAAGGACAAACCCAAGCTATAAGAACTATAGGGAGGGAAAGAATAAAAAAGCAAACCTAGGAGCTCGAAAAGACAATCACTGTACTTAAAAGAAAATTTAAAGAAAAAGAAAAAAGATGCAATTAAGTGTATTTTTAAGTTGTACATCCTAATCACAGAAATGCTCTGCAGATGAAATCATCATAGCTTAGCTTACTCTGTACTGACAGATGTATGCATCTCCTGAGACAGTTTCCCTCTCACATGATTTAAATTAAATCAATTAAAAAGTCGTCCTTACCTAAACTAATTAATGTGATAGCAGGAGGAAGCAGTAAACCATAGCTTCTTAGTTTTTGAAAATCTTTTTGTCATAAATTACTTACATTTTAAATGGAAGGATACATTTAAAACAAAACAAAATCTGATTTTACAGATTAACTATAGAATGTGATCTCCCAGTCATTTTAATTCTGGTTGAGTAAACCACTTGCCTCTTTCTACATACAATATCATGCCTCTATTCTAAGTAGCCCTTCCATAAGTCCTTAGCAATGTACAGAATGAACATTTCCTTTGAAAGAAAAGAACCCACTTTGAACACGTGTGTATAGTCCATGTAGGTGTGGAGACAGAAATGTCCCAGACACTTCTCAGGGAGTTGGTAACTGTCACCACATCCTGCATGTACCACCGCTTGGTTTGGGTAAAAGTGTGCCATCCCTATATACGTTCTTTGGTGCACTGACCTGTTTTACTCAGGGAGGAGGCTCCAGAACTCACTGGAACACTCCCTCCATGATCCTCAGTTGGTTTGTACCATAAGTATATGAAATGGGAAAGTCTTCAGAAGAAACAAAGGTGTACTGGATATCTGTGCTAGTGTCTGGGGGAAAGAAAAAGATGAAAAGGTACAGTGGTTCATGCAGGACATGCAACCACTCTGGAAAACTGTATGGAGGTTCCTCAAAAAGTTAAAAATAGAATTACCGTATGATCTAGCAATCACACTACTGGGTATCTACCCAAAGAATACAAAAACACTAATTCAAAGGGATCCATATGCCCCAATGTTTAGAGCCGCATTATATACAGTAGCCAAATTACAGAAGCAGCCCAAGAGTCCACTGATGGTGTGTGTATACACACATACACACACACGCACACGCACACATACATACATACTTATGGAATATTACAGAGCCATCAAAAAGAATGGAATGGAATGGAATATTACAGAGCCATCAAAAAGAATGAAATCTTGCCATTTGCAACCACATGGATGGAGAATACAATGCTAAGCAAAATAAGTCAGTCAGAGAAAGACAAATGCCATATGATTTCACTCATATGTGGAATTTAAGAAACAAAATAAACAAACAAAGGGAATAAAGGAGAGAAAGAGAGACAGGCAAACCAAGAAAAGACTCTTAACTATAGAGAACAAACTGATGGTTACCAGAGGGCAGGTTGGGAGGAGGATGGGTGAAATAGTTGATGGGGATTAAGGAGGGCACTTTCCATGATGAGCACGGGTGATGTATGGACGTGAATCACTATACTGTACACCTGAAACTAGCATTACACTGTATGTTAACTAACTGGAATTTAAATTAAAACTTTAAAAAAACATAGGCTCTTCCTTTGTAAAACTGGCCAAACTGGGAAAAGAAAGGGAAGAAGATAGGTGAAAGGATGGAAAGCATCAACCAGACACCTAGGCTGAAATCAGGGAAGCTATCTGAAGATGGTAACGTCTGAGTTAAGATCTGCAGTATCATGGGGACTGCACAAAATGGCAATGAGGAAGGGCACTGTGGGGCTGATAGAAACATGTGGAAAAGCACAGACGTTTGAAGGAGAATGGTGTCAGGAATTCCAAATACAAATCAATGATCTCTTACCCTATTAGTCCTTACCTCAACCCTATAAACCCAAAATGGAATTTTTTATTGTTCTCCCTACATAAGTTGTTCTTCCCACATAAGTTGTTCTTCCCACACTCTTCCCTCTATCAGAAAATGAACCTATTTCCTGCCCTAAAGCAAAAACTCAGGAGTCATTTTTAATTCCTCCCTTTCTCTTATTTCTCTTAGGCAATATGTCACTAAGTCTATTTGTTTCTATCTCCAAAATGTATCTAGCACCCATCCACTTCCATCTTCCCAGCCATCCATCTAAGCCGGGCCACGTTCATTCTTTAATTCAATAACTGCAATAACCTTCTATCTGGCCCCCATGTATCTACTTTTATTCATCAAGTACTCATTACACAGCAGCAAGAGTAATACTTTCAAAAGTTAGACAAGGTCAATCCTCTGTTTAAACCTCTAAAATGAGTACAGCTGACACACAATGTTAGGTTAGTTCCACAGAGTGATTCAACAAGTTCATACATTATGCTATGCTCACCACAAGGGTAGCTGCCATCTGTCACCACACAATGCTATTATAGTATCATTGTGAGTATATCCCAATAAAGATTGAATGCTGTAAAATAAAATTAAATAAAAGTCTTAAATTTTCATCACACCAAAAGTAAAAGCGATATTCTTTGTGTTAATATAAAACTTCCTTGGCCTCCTGTCACTCCCTCACACGTTTACTATTTAACTGCACTTGTCACGTGTCACTTCCATTAGTCCACCAAGCACCTGCCTTAGAACTGTGCATTTACAACTTCACCTTGCCTCAAAGTGCTTGCATTGGTGATCATGTCACCTTTCTTTCAGATCTTCAGTTAAGAGTCACCTCTTCAGTTCTACAGCAGCTCAATTTAAAATAACCCAACCCCCTCAGCCCTGCTCCTAATCCTTCACTTTCCCTGGCTATTACATTTCTGCTTTTGTTTCCTTCATCCTTCATCTCTATCTATCCATCTATTTTATATATATATTTAACTACGGGCATCACAAGGGCAACTATATAAAATATTAGGAACAAGCCCTAACTAGTAAGAACTACCATATTCAATATCTATATATTTTTACCCACAAGCCCTCTAAAAAATAATCATGGCTATCACAGGCATTTCTTTTTTTCACAAATTTTCCCTTCAAACCCTTCTGTGAAGATATTTTTACAGCACAATGGATCATGGAAATAAGAAAATGATGCCCAGCAAAACACTTAAATTAGAAAATTCTCATGTAGAGAAAACTTTGTTAAGTTGATGACTTGAAAAAGAAATCAGCTTAACATATTCTGCCACGAAGAAATTGACCTTTAAATAAAGGATAGCACACTTACTCTACATAAGAACACATCCTTCACATAAATGTGCCTGATATATCACAGCTGAGTCAATGCTGAAGTGCTATTGAATATTTTATCATGAAAAGATATTATTATAGGTTAATCTGAAAATATTTCTCAAAGAGTTTGGGTTCTTGTTTAAGGAGGAGGATGTAAATGACTTGTGAAGGCTAAAAATGAAAATACAAAAAATAGCAAGGTATTGGAGGGTAGACTGAAAGAACAAAATGACAGAAAATCTTGGAGGACAGCAAGGAGATCGTGAACTTTGAGACGAAAATAAATGAGCTGTGAGGAGTACTATATTCATGCATTCAGAATGAATACATTGCAGTTCAACACACATGTTAAAGGCTGCATTTGATGATCTCTCAGATTTGTGCTTTAGTTACAGGGAATTTTACCATGTAGACGTAGCCTCAGCCTTAGTAGGATACACTGACTTATAGTTAATATGATTTGTATTCAGAGCAGGTTTTCAACTGCAGCTCTCATAACAGCAATAAAGCTTGCTAGGTCAGAATGTTTCACTTAATGAATAATTTATATTACACTAAGTCACATGTTGAGCTGTGGGAAGTACTATTGTAGGTGGACATTTTGGAATACAAATCTGGTTTTAAATTTCTACTTACTTCAATTGAAGGAGAATATATGAGTTTAGTTTCCTTTCGAAGGAACTAGGAAGCCCTTGAAAAAAGATAAAATGACTCCCATGACAAGTGCAGAGGATTTCATTTTCTAGTTTTACATATAAAGGAACAAAAATCCTAACTGAAAAACAAAAATTTTAAATATGCATTTAATCTAAGAATTAGTTAAAATTTCTGCTGGAAGTAGAAGTTGATTTTAAACTAGGCCAGCCTAATAAAATATAATTTTAGGAGAAATCTGATTTTTTTGGATTCTCTCTAATTTCAAACCCAACTATCAAAATCTACTCTAACAAAATTGTTAGCAAACAAGGATATTTGGAGATGGGGGAAAAAAAGAAAAAGCTCTCTATTTGTCAGTATCCCCTTCCCTATTAGAGCAAAGCACTATATTTTCTCTATCTGTCCCTTGCTCAGATATTTCAGTCATCTCAAGGTTGCAGAGAAATAAAATGTAATAACATCTGTCAGTAATATTACAGATACCTGCTACACACAGCTTACTTCTACTAGTGGCATAGCTAAGTACACAATAAATATTTACTGACATGTATTTTGAATATTTACACACACACACAAAATAAATACAGCATTTGCCTTAAGGCAGAGATGATTAGAATAACAGCTAACATTTGTGGAGTGCTTACTAAGTAAGGTAATGCATTAAATTATTTTATTTTCATAACCTAATATGAGCAGCTACCCCAAACCAGGTGGGCGGGGTTACTTGACCATATAAGAGATCACTGAACTATGGCTAACTCACCCAAGACACGTTGTTTGTAAACAGCAGAGCATAAATTCTTCCTACATGTCTGATTAAGAGCCCATGGCCTTAACCACTTCTCTCTGTTTTGTCAATCCTAAAAAGAAACAGGAGAAGCAAAGAAAAAGGACTTCAAAATACCTCTATTGCTTTCAGCAACTGGCAGATTAGAAGGACCCAGGCCTGTTATCAGATGCTCATTAGAACTGGTTTTACTAGTTTTTATAGATCTCTGAACTTCTTATGACCCTTGCTTATTTTCACTGATGATTAGATGACTTTTTAATCTCCTATCATGTCTTACGTTATGTTAAACCATTTTTATTAAGATTATAACTAGGGATACAAAATAAGTTAAAAGAACATATTTTACAAACGTTAAATGCTCTATTAATGGTATGCTGCATTTTAACAACTGGTATGCTGCATTTTAAGGAATCCTGCATTTTTAATTTTTTTTAATTTTTCTTTTCTTTTCTTAATATTATTGTATGACTAATTTTTAGAGCAGTTTTCAGTCCACAGCAAAATTGAGAGGAAGGTACAAAAGATTTCCCATATATTCCCTCCCTCTATACACACATAGCCTTTCCCATTATCAACATTCCCCCACCAGAGTGATTGGTATATTTGTTATAATCGATGAAACTACACTGATACAACATAAAATCCATCATTTACATTATGGTTCACTTTTGCTGTTAGACATTTCTATGGGTTTGGGCAAATGTATAATAATAAATATCCATCATTATAGCATCATACAGAGTATTTTCACTGCCCTAAAAATCCTCTGTGCTCCAATTATTCATCACGACCCGCACCTCAGCCCCTAGGGGCCATAAACTGTCTCCACAGTTTTGCCTTTTCCAGAATATCATATAGGTGGAATCAAACAGTATGCAGCCTTTTCACATTGGCTTTCACTTACTGACGTGCACTTAAGGTCTCCCATATCTTTTCATGGCTTGATATCTCACTTCTTTTCAATGCTGAATAACATTCTGTAGTTTTGAATTTACCCATTCACCTACTGAAGGACACCTTGGATGGTTTCGAGTTTGGGCCATTATGAATAGAGCTGCCATAAATAATTGTGGGCAGGGGGGCGCCTGGGTGGCTCAGTGGGTTAAGCCTCTGCTTTCGGCTCAGGTCATGATCTTGGGGTCCTGGGATCGAGCCCCGCATCAGGCTGTCTGCTCAGCAGGGAACCTGCTTCCCCCTCTCTCTCTGCCTGAGGCTCTGCTTACTTGTGATCTCTGTCAAATAAATAAATAAAATCTTTGAAAAAAGAAATTGTGGGCAGGTTTTTGTGTCAACGTAAGTTTTCTACTCCTTTGGGTAAATATCAAGGAGCATAGTTGTTGGACTGTATGATAAATATGTTTAGTTTTGTAAGAAAATGCTAAATTGTCTTCCAGATTGGCTGTACCACTGGCATTCCCACAGCAACGATGAGAGTCTTTGTTGCTTCATGTCCTTGCCTGCACTTGATGTGGTTAATGTTCCAGATTTGGGCCATTCTAATAGGTGTATAGAAATATCTCACTGTTGTTTGAATTTGCATTTCTCTGATGATGTGATGTGGAGCATCTTTTCATATGCTTAGCAACCATATGCCTATCTTCCTTGGTGAGGTCTTTCAAAGTCTTTGATCAAATTTTAATCAAGTTGTTTTCTTATTGTTGAGTTTAAAGAGTTCTTTGCATATTTTTGATTATGGCTTTTTTGCAATCAGATGTGTCAGCAAATATTTTCTTCCAGTATGTGGCTTGCCTTCTAATTCTCCTGACACTGTCTACAGCAGAGGAAAAATTCTTAATATTAATGAAACCCAGGTTATCCATTATTTCCTTTATCTTTGGTGTTGTATCTAAAAAGTCAAGACATAACTAACACCAATTTTTATTATCTTTTAGAGTTTCACAGTTTTGCATTTTACATTTAGGTCTGTGATCCATTTTGTGGATACTTTTTGTGGATACTTTTTGTGTAGAGGATAAAGTGTCTTTTTTTGCATATGCATGTCCAGTTGTTCTAGCAAAATTTGTTGAAAAGGCTATCTTTGCTTCTTGTATTGCCTTTGTTCCTTTGTCAAATATTAGTTGGCTATATCTGTGTGTCTCTATTCCTGGGCTTGTCTATTCTGTTCCATTGTTGTAGTTTATTCTTTCACCAGTACTAGACTGTCTTGATTCTGGTAGCTTTACAGTAAGTCTTCAAGTCAGGTAGTGTCAGTCTTTCAACTTTGTTCTAATTTATATTGTGTTGGCTTTTCTGAGTTGTTTGCCTCTCTGTATAAACTTTAAAGATTTTTTTTTTCTATTTATTTAACAGGCAGAGATCACAAGTAGGCAGAGAGGCAGGCAGAGAGAGGAGGAAGCAGGCTCCCCATGGAGCAGAAAGCCCGATGCTGGGCTCGATCCCAGGACCCTGGGATCATGATCTGAACTGAAGGCAGAGGCTTTAACCCACTGAGCCACCCAGGCACCCCTCTGTATAAACTTTAGAAACAGTTTGTCATCCACAAAATAAGTTGTAGGAATTTTGGTTGGGATTGCACTGAATCTATAAGTCAAATTGGGAATAACTGGCATCTAGATAATACTGAGAGTTCCTACCTATGAACATACTATATTTCTCCTTTATTTCCTTTTTTTATTTCATTCACCAGAGTTCTGTGGTTATCATACATCTGGTACATATTTTGTTAGATTTGCACCTACATATTTCACTGGGGGGAGATGCTCATACAAATGGTATTTAGTTTTAATTTCAAACACATTTGTTCATTGCTAGCATAGGAAAGCTGGTTTGAATATCATGTGGAACTTTGCGCAATTTATATAATTTTTCTAAGCCCCAATTTCCTAAACTATAAAATGGTGATAACATTTGTACCTAATTTGGATTGTTAGGTGATTAATTGAAATGTTGCATGCAAACGTCTTCATATTGTGCCTTACTCAGAATAAATACTCAAAAGTCATTCACCCTGATGAAGACAGTGGATGCCCTTGAAGTCCAATGAGAGTAAAAAAGCTATTATCAAAAAGTCCATTCAATGACTGGAAAATGGCACATATTTTTTAACTGTTTTATATTTTATCAAGTATTCTGGTTTGTTTTTTTCTCTTCCTGCTATGTTTAGGTATCCAGCTGAATGCAGAGCATTTTTATAAGCTGAGAAGGCATTTTTTTCTTTTTTTTTTTTTTTTTAAGATTTTATTTATTTATTTGACAGAGAGAAATCACAAGTAGGCAGAGAGGCAGGCAGAGAGAGAGAAGGAAGCAGGCTCCCTGCTGAGCAGAAAGCCCGATGTGGGGCTCGAACCCAGGACCTGGGATCATGACCTGAGCCGAAGGCAGCGGCTTAACCCACTGAGCCACCCAGGCGCCCCAGAAGGCATTTTTTTCTATCTAAATTTGTTTTCTATCTGGCTCACAAACCCCCAAAATTTGTCCCTAACATATTCGGATGAATAAAGCTCACAAACAAACACCTGAAGAATGTTTGAAAATATCTGATAAAGAGCAGAACTATGAAATCTTAAAATGTTTACATTGTACAATCCAGAACCATATCAGAAGATGTATGGAACAGGGTGCCTAGGTAGTTCAGTCATTAAGCCTCTGCCTTCAGCTCAGGTCATGATCCCAGGGACCTGGAATCAAGCCCTGCATCAGGCTCCCTGCTCAGTGGGAAGCCTGCTTCTCTCTCCCACTCCCCTGCTTGTATTCTCTCTCTCACTGTCTCTGTCTCTGTCAAATAAATAAATAAAATCTTAAAAAAAAAAAAAAAGACATATGGAATAAGATTATTTTACTCATCATACATAACTTGATGGGGATCAACGACCTCCAAGGTAGTCATTAATGCTATTTTTTTGGCATTTTATTTAAAGCACAGGTCATTTTGTTATTGGCTTCCACGATACTATACCCTAAATACATGTGGATGTCTTGCAGAAACAAGATATCTAGGACTCTAGGTTTTCCATAATCATTTTTCAAGGTTTTTTTTGGTTTTGTTTTTGTTTTGTTTAGTAATCTCCATACACAATACGGGGCTCAAACTCACAACCCTGAGATGGAGTCAGATGCTCTTCCAACTAGGCTAGCCAGGTGCCCCTTCCATAATCATTTTGAAACAGTAAAGAAGTTACTGCCCTAGGATATAGCAACATTGTAGTCAATTAGAGACAAGCCAAAATTCTTAAGTTCCTACATTGTCAAGTGGGGCAGGTAAGGAAGGGGGATCTTGATTATTAAGAGAATGTTAAAATATGATGTAGGAAGCTCCTTTCCTCACATATGAATTGCCAGTATCCAATTTGTTGGGCAAAACAGTGTTATGGCTTGAAGTAGAGCCCCCTTGTCAGAATGAATAACACCCAAACAGATTATGAAGTTCCAGATGGCGAGGGATATGAAGAAACATAACTGCAGAAACAGATGAAGTTTGTCCGTTTGTTTGATCTGACAGTTTCACAGCAGCAGGCTACATAAATAGGAATGGTCCCTACTTATTTTCATGGGATCACAGGCTCTTCCTCTGGGAAATATTAGGAGCGACAAAACACAGGTTACCATGATTTCCTTGACACTGTCTCATTTGACTGACTGATTCTACGTGTAAAGAAAACAAACAATGAAGGAGAATTTTTTGAGACTCCAAATCTCCCTGCTTACAAAGAAAAGGATAGATTAAAAAAAAAATAAAAAAAACTTTTTAAATAGGCTTGTTAGGATTCTTATTCTTCATTTGCATAAATCTGACAAGCCGCTGATGACAGCAATTAATGTCTGCTTAGTTTCAGCCTTATTTAATAAATGCAAAAATTATCAAGAGAAACTTGGTTGGAAGAAACACAAAGCCCCTACCAACCTAGTATATTAAGAGTAACATTAATTGTTATGTTTTACATTTTTGTTTGACAACAAAATTGATTTTTCAACCAATTCAAAATCTAGATCAAAGTAATCCCATGATACACACGCTTGCATGTGCAGACACACACACAGTTGAAGTAATTAGAATGTTTCAGTCAAATGCAAATTCATTTATAGGCAGAATGCGCTCTCATATGAAAAATAGGATCTGAAAATGCATTGTTTTATGATAAATGTTTAGGGGAATTGAGGACAGAATTCTGAAATGTTATATTGGTTAAATGAGACATTAGCATAATGTTCCTAATCCCTGGATCCCAATAAACTTGAAATGGTGTTATTTCATGTGAAAGCAAAAGAGAAAATCTACAAGCAAATGTTTTGCTTTGTGGTTAGCAGGTTTAGAGTGCCGCAATTGCTAAGATGAAATGCACAAAAATAGTGCACAGGGAGTCATAGAATTATATCTTTTACCTGGATTGTGGCTTGAGTGACTAAGCTGTGAAATATGTAAGGTTGCAGTACGTGCTACAGTGCTCTATAAATAACTTACCTTTCTAAAGATCCATAAATTTCTTGGCAAGGGATACTTCCTATCCTTGCTTTATATTCCACTCAGTAGGAAAGTAGGCCCTCTATATAATTTTCGAAGGTAAATAACCACTAGTGTGGTAAACAAGTGTCTATACCGACATAGTATTTTAATTAAACATGCAAAATATTCCCCTATAGGTTGAAAATGCGCAGTTTTTATCTACATTGTACAAGAAAACTAATATTTCTAAATAACTTGATTTCCCATGTTATTAGAATATAGCATCAAATAACCAATTACACTTTTCTCTTTGCATTTGGATACATTTTTAAGAGTATATTTTGGGCCACTTCTTTTCCCTAAAATGGCCCACATCATATCTGAGGTAACTGAATGGAATTGCTACAATTTCTCTAACTTACTGCTTTCCAAGGCAGCAATAAACCGCAAAACTTGATGCATTGGAACTTCTTTAAAATATGCTACCTGTGTTTGAAATACTTTTTTCTGTCATCTGGGGAAAAAAAGGTTCTATGGCTTCAAGCTGATTCAGTAAATTCAGGAACGCCCTGCAGGGACAAAAAAGTCCCCAAAGTAGCCTGGAAAACCCCAACAGGGCCACTTAGTCACTAACAATAGAAATATCCTGTTTCAGATTACACAAAATCTTTTCTAATTCAGAGAATTAATTTAAAACTAAATGTGTCTTGGGGCGCCTGGGTGACTCGGTGGGTTAAAGCCTCTGCCTTGGGCTCAGGTCATGATCCCAGGGTCCTGGGATCGAGCCCCGCATCTGGCTCTCTGCTCAGCGGGGAGCCTGCTTCCAATCCTTTCTCTCTGCCTGCCTCTCTGCCTACTTGTGATCTCTGCCTGTCAAATAAATAAATAAAATCTTAAAAAAAAAAAAAAAACCTAAATGTGTCTTGACAATGTGATATACTATTAGTATCAACTCATTATTATTGAAAAATTTAAATTAACAATTTTATCCCTGATAGGTCCGTGATCAAAGGAGCGAGACTGATACAAAGCAAAAGTCAAGCAAAGCTTTTTATTTCGCCCCAGCACCGAGAATCAAACCGGCCAGTGGGGCCGCCTCTTACAGAGAGGGTGACCCTCCCTGCCTTACAGACTAACTTTTAAAGAGCAAAGGCCATGTGGTTGGGCCTAGCCACACACAGGTGGCCAATGAGATTGTAACATGCAGAGAAAGTTGCATAGTCATGCTAGATCACACACGGGTGGCCAATTAAATTACAATTTACCCTGTAATAGATATTTGAATTAGCCTGTCACCTTGGTCAGAATTGGCGCCCAAAAGGCGCCCAAAAGGCGGGGCCCACACTCATTGGTAGCTAGGGAGACAGTATGCATGGTCCACTAATTGGATGTCTCCACATGGCCTGACCCACCCTTGTATTTGGGCTCTGTTACCTGGGACTGGTCAACCATATTTTACTAGTTTCCCGGACTTACTTTTAAGTAAGTCCCCTGGGGGGTAGGGGGCAGGGTCGGTTTAAGTTTTACTGCATAAACAACAAAATGGCTGTTCAACCGAGATGGAGCCGCTCTGGCTAAACAGGCCCTTACAATCCCTACTCTTGTTCCCCCTGAATTGTTCACTGACTAACTACCCATAATTTTGTTACTCAATATTCAATTTATTGTACTGGTAAGAATTTACTTCAAGCCATGCTAAACACACAGGAAAGAGAAGACACATTTCACCTGCACCAATTTTTGAAGACTTAGAACACCCTTACTGGTTTTGCCTCCTCTTTGCTTCCAATCCCTGATATCTGATATATTTGATATAGCACCTACACTATTTGTTTCATTCAATTTTTCAATGGTTTGGCCTTTTGTTTCCTGCCTGGCCACTACTCTTGTTTCCTTGATATTTCCCTATTCAGTAACACCCTCAGACAATTATTAATATGTAACACCATCACTTGGTTTTCAGTAGCTGAAGCAGGTAACAACTTTGTCTTACAGTTACATTATATATATATATACATATATATATAAAATCCTGTAGTACTTTTAAACCAGCAGAGCAACTGTGTACTGTATAGTTCTTTGAGTATAAAAAATGATTTTCTTTTTTTTAATGCTAGTCCAATGAAGTGACTCTGACTTTGGGACCCTTAGCCACATTCAAAAAATAGAAATTCCTTGTAGAAATCCCCTCAATCCATTTTAAGTCATAGAAAAAAAAAGAAAAGATTCTTCAGGGACTAGTTCTAGAATCCTGAAACACTCCTAGGAATGGAAAAACACAATAGTGACTCAGTCTTATAGACCACAATTTTTTCCTTTGAGTATTCTTCAGTACTAATCCCCCCAAAAGAGAAAAACTCCTCTGGCAAATTGTGCTTTATCATTTACTTTTTTACTCTGTTCACTCAATCATTAACTCATCCCTTCATTCAGTACCTACTGACCATGTCTTCTGTCCCAGATATTATTTATATGCTTTGAAAATTTAGCAATGAATGAAACAAAGTTGGCTATCATGTCGGGTGATACATACACGCATACATACATAAGTATGTAGTTTAAGAAATGGCGATGGGATAAAGCAAAATACGAGGAAGGCGATACAGAGCAGAAACTAATGGTCTAAGTGGGATCCCTTCCCAAGTAGGAATGAAACTGAAGATGAAACCTGAATCAGATGAAGGAGTATGCCAAGAGTCTGTATGAGGTGAGCATCCAGACAGAGGGAAGAGTACTTACTAAGACCCAGGCAAAAGCATATTTAATATATTTCAGGAAGAAGGTTACAGTGACTATAATCATGTCAGCCAATCATAAAATCTTTTCTGCAAAAAGCAATTAAAAAGCTGTATAAAACTGACAAAAACATTCTAATGTTCTGGAAATGGCTCACAGGCATGTAATAATCACAGAAGCACTTTTAAAAATTTAAAAAGCATTGAAAAATGCCAAACTTGGGTAAGAACGTAGGGAATCTGTGGTCTTTTTCCCCTATGTTTGCTCTCATCAATCCCTCCCTCCCTCCATGCCCCATTAGTAGGCATTAACCATTGAAAGGATCTACACTGGAGTGCAGGGAGTGGGGGGGGGGGGCAGTCCATCTTTGAGGATTAGCTTCCTCTGCCAGGGTCTACGGAAGCTCATTCACTTTCCAACACTGGATGACACAGCTATATTAGCCCTGGAAGTGACCATCTGAGAGGTGGGTGAGTGGGGAAGGTCACCATGTCCACTTGAGGTTTCTGTCTTGGATAGCACAAATACATACCTGGCTAAGGTTGTACACCTGCATAGGGGAGAACAGAGAGGTCTCAAATTAACCCAACACTCCTGGCCAACTCTAGGGCTGCTTCTGCTCACTGAGGAGGCCAAAAGAGTTCCATGAAAAGTGCACAGTAGGGCAGCCATGAAAACCCTGAATGTACCTTCCTAGCAATCCAAGACTCATGAGATAATACATGACTTACTAGTTCCAAGTGTTTGAGAACAACACTGTCCAATCATTGGCTGACCACAAAGCTACAAAAATACAGGAATAAACCATAAGAGAACAGGCTTAAAAATATTATCAACAAAACACAAACAAAAAACTAAAGCACAAACAAAATACATCAGCTTCCCGATGCTGCAGGAGAAACCTATTTCACAAATCTAGCATGGGCAAATGACTGAACATAGAAACAAGGAATAAAACCCAGCAAGAACAGTACCCCTCAAAGAGGAATAAAAAAATTCAATGTTAAAAAAAACTGCACTTCAAAATTGTACTTACCTTTAGGTCCTCTGGCTAAACCATGTACTTGCTCCCCATAAAGTTAACAAGAGTTTTTGGCCTTCCTTAATATTGCCACTTCTTTGTAGAGGGACTTGTACAGAACTATGCAGTGTATGTCTTATAAGTAGAGTAAAATCTTGCTTGAGTTTGGCCTAGATCTATAGAAATCTGTTCTATCTTTTGGCCAGGATATGCTTTGGGATTGCTCATAAAGCTTCTTTCTTTCTCATCTGTGCACTTTTCTATGACTTTTATTCAAATGTCATCTGAAAATTACACAATGGAGCACCCAAATGGTCAGGAGAGTCTTCCAATAAGAGCGCAGTCATTAAATAGGATTGTCTTTTGAGAATTTAAAAGCAATAATACAACTGACCAAAAGTTAGTCTGTTTTTAATTACCATCATCCTCTAGCAATTCTAAGCCATGTTAGTGATAAAGTATTTATTTAAATAATATATTGGTTTAAATTCTGAAAAACTGCTATTGCTACATTTGTTTTATAATACAGTATATAAATTAATTAATACACATTAATATAATGTGTATTATACACATTATCACTTACCTTTAAATATCATGGTATTCTGCACATTTTTAAGAACTTTGGTTTATAATATCACCCTCCAAAGAGGCAGATTCAATTATATGCAATTTTTTTGAGGGTAAGTTTGTGCCCCTTTACAATCATTTAAATCTACTTCAAGTCTAAGATAGCCTATTTTCTCTGCATACATATTATAGCATTTATTCTTTCACTTCATTTTTTAATAAGAATCTTACATATTAAAGGTGTACAACATGACATTTAAATGTATATAAGTGAAATGGTTTTTTACTATGTAGCTAATTAGTGTGTTACACTGCTAACTGATTATTTACCATACATATTTAACATACCTCCTAATATATTATTGCATTTATTTATCTATTTATCTATTTTTTTGGTTTATTTATTTGAGAAAGACAGAGAAAGCATGAGTGGAGAGGGAGAAGCAGACTCTCTACTGAGCAGGGAGCCCAACATGGGACTCAATCCCAGGTGCCCCAAGATCATGATCTGAGCCAAAGGCAGACACTTAAGTGACTGAGCCACCCAGGTGCCCCCATATTATTGCATTTAAACAGTAGCTTTGAAATAAATAATGATTGCACACAAAGACCAAGAAACAGAGCTTAAATTACTTCAGTACTTCCATTCAATGTAGCCACTTATTATTACTTTTTAAAACGTTTTGGTGAGCAGAGTAATGGTTCCTACAGATGTCCACACCCTATTTTCTGAAATCTGTGAAAAGGTCATTTTACATGACAAAAGGACTTCATTGATATGATTAAGTTAAAGACCTTAAGACAGGTTAAGATGGGAAGATTAGCCTAGATTATTTGAGTGGGTGGAATCACATGTATCCTTGAAAGAAAAAGAACATTTCCTTGCTGAGATCAAAGGAAGAAGTGATTTATCAGACAGAAGTAGCATAACTGACTCTGAAGGTAAAGAAAGGGGACCACTACTAGA
This sequence comes from Lutra lutra, assembly GCF_902655055.1. Taxonomy (NCBI): domain Eukaryota; kingdom Metazoa; phylum Chordata; class Mammalia; order Carnivora; family Mustelidae; genus Lutra; species Lutra lutra. The sequence continues at coordinate 174,039,871 of NC_062280.1, forward strand.
GGAATGTGGGAACCCTTTAGAAGCCAAGAAACTGATTCTCTCCTAGTCTCCAGACAGAACAGCCTTGCCAGCACTTTGATTTTAGCCCAGTGTGACCCATTTTGGGCTATAATCTCTAGATCTGTAATATAATAAATTTGTGTTATTCTAAGTCACTAAATTTGTGGTTGTTACAGAAAACTAATATAAACATGAATAAATGATATCAAAATGATATCAAAGGAAAAAAAACTTTTCCATTTTTTTTTTTAAGATTTTATTTGCTTATTTGACAGAGAGAGATCACAAGCAGACAGAGGCAGGCAGAGAAAGAGAGAGAGAGAGAGGGAAGCAGGCTCCCTGCTGAGCAGAGAGCCCGATGCGGGACTCGATCCCAGGACCCTGAGATCATGACCTGAGCTGAAGGCAGCGGCTTAACCCACTGCGCCACCCAGGCGCCCCATCCATTTTTGAAATGTATTGTGAAATGGCATTTTTATGAAACTTTGAGAAATTTATTCTTTCATTACTGACTGTTCCTATTTGTTACCTGTTGCTTTGTTTTTATTAATTTTAATTTCCAAAAAGCTTTTGTGTTTAAAATGAACAAAAATAACTCTCCAATCAATCATGAATGAATATAGACTGACAAATCTGGACAGTGACTTGAATGTTAAGATCAATTCAAAAAATCAATCATTGGCATATTTGGAGAAGTTAATACTCAAAAACAGAAATCTTATTATTTGTTACCATTATAGACCTAAGATTTGTCCTTTTTTTTTTTAAAAAATACACTGGGATAATTAACATGTATTACTATAAACATTTTCATTTTTTCTTATTTTTAATGTACTACTAAATTTTAACTATTTATTTTTAGTTTTTACTGCCTTCAGCATATATACATAGAGATCAGTACAAGAAAACTTTCTCTACCTACATTTTCTCTGGTTACACATATTATTTCCCTACATATTATTACCAAATTATTACTAAAAATAATTCTGTCATATACGGGGGGGGGATATTAAAAAATGATCAAATCTGTGTCAAATCTGCCATACTGCAACCGCAAATTGATCAGTCACATGCACATACACACATACACACAGAACTTTCTTTTCAAGTACTGCACATTTTGCAAGAGACTCTTTGTCTATGATTCCTCCTATAGTCACTCACTGTACTCACATTGCTATTTTGTCATATTATAAAATAACAAATCAAGGAATGAGAATAACTATGACACTGGAAGGGATACTGTAGTAATAAAAATTAGGTCAGAGGACTGTATTTGAATCTTTAAAAGTCATTCAGGACTTCTACTTCTTTTCTAGGTTTGTTTTATAATTAACACAAAAAGAATAAATGATATTCCTTAGAAATGTACTAAAGATGATAGAAAATAGGGTTTTTTTTCCTAGAAAATGTATTAAAGAACAGGGTTTTTTTTTTTTCCTAGAAAAATGTATTAAAGATAGAAAAAGTTTTTTTTTTTCCTATAAAGGCTGATAATTTGCTTTACATCCAGGCTTAAAATTTTATTCTAATGTCACTTTAGAAAGTTTGCCAGCTAAACTAAATGATAACTGTGAATAATTTTTAATTGAACATGGGAGTGCAGATACTGCTTAGAGATCTTAATTTCAGTACTCTGAATATATGCCCACAAGTCAGATTGCTGATTCATATGATAGTTCTACTTTTAATTCTTTGAGGAACCTCCATACTGTTTTTCACAGTGGCTGCATAATTTACATACAATGCAATATTATTCATACTGTAAAAAGAAGGAAATCCTGGGGCACCTGGGTCCCTCAGTAGGTTAAGAATCTGCTTTCAGCTCACGTCATGATCTCAGGGTCCTGGGATTGAGCCCCTATCAGGTTCCTTCCTCAGTGGGGAGTCTGTTTGTCCCTCTCCCTCTGCCGCTCCTCCTGCTCTCTCTCTCTCGCTCCCTGCACCCTCAAATAAATAAAAACTTTTTTAAAGATCCCAGGGGTCATAACTTGAGCTGAAGGCAGACGCTTAACCAACTGAGCCACCCAGGCACCCCTCAAGTAAATAAAATCTTTAAAGAAAAAAAAAAAAAAAGAAGGAAATCCTGACATTTGCGACCATATGGATGAACCTGGAGGACATTATTTAAGTCAGACACAGAAGAACAAGTGCTGCATTATCTCACTTACATTGGAAACCTAAAACAGTCAAACTCAAAGAAGCAGAGAGCAGAATAGTGGTCACCAAGGGCTGGAGGGAGGGGGAAACAGGGAACTGTTGGTCAAAGGGCACAGAGTTTCAGTTATGCAAAATAAGTTCTAGAGATCTACTGCACCACACAGAGACTGTAATTAACAACACTGTGATGTACAGTTTAAAATTTTCTAAGAGCGTAGAACTTCTGTTAAGTGTTTTTATGATAGATAGATAAATGGATGGATGGATGGATGTGGGGAGAAACTTGGAGGTGATAGATATATTTACAGCATTGATTGTGGTGATGATTTAAGAGATGTGTATTTATCTACAAACGCATCGAGTTGTGTACACCAAATATCTATAGATTTTTGCATGTAATTTCTTCAATAAAGTTTTTTTTTTCAACTCACACACATGGTTTTACTAAAAACAAACAACAACTAAATGATGATCTCTAGCCTGTATTAGTCCATTTAGTCCCAGCAATAGAGAACTATAAAGTGCTTTCTGTCATGCCAAGTATCATATGACAGGATACAGAGACTTCTCTTGCCTTTTGACTGCCATCTGTCATCCAGCTTTGGTCTTATGGAGAAGTGGACACTGTTTTCTTCAAGAGTAGTAAATGTTTTAACTCCTCATTTATGATTAATGTAGATTCTTAAAAGTTCATTGGATGTTGAAATGTTGTAAGGATTTGGAAAATATCTCCTAATGGACAAATTTATAATTTATATAAAAAACATCTTTTTCCTAATTGGAAGCAGGCACATCACTACATAGTGGTTTAACAAAAGCAAAAGTTAAAATTCATGTGGTCAAAACTGAGAATAAAATATGATAGTTATCAAGCTCAACAGTATCTAGAGAAATTTTCTCAATTTAATTTTTTTGGGGGGGGGCATCTGCTCCTTAGCAACTGCCTTTACTTTTTCTGTGACAACCAGTACCTCCATCTTTGTTATATGTATCCTAGGTCTTAGCCATAACCTTAACTATGACTGACACATTTGTGGTTCTCTTTATTAATCTAACACCATTTGTTATTAAAGTGGTCATTTTTACTCCATTAAGCTTACAAATATTAACAAAGAGCATCAAGTGCCAGTCTGTTTGGGTTCAGTCTTATAGACTTCTAATGTATCATATATGACTCTCTAAGCAGTTTTCCATTTGTACTCAGTCAGGAACACCTACTCCTCAGACTTCTACAGTTTAATATTACATTTATTCCTGTCATCTGCATTCCAGTCCAATCTCTTATCATCTACAAAAGTAGGATATTGTGGTTCATAGGTGTTTTTTTTTTTTTGTTATTGTGTTGTTAGTCACCATACAATACATCATTAGTTTTTGATGTAGTGTTCCAAGATTCATTGCTCAGGTACAATACCCAGTGCTCCATGCAATACATGCCCTCCTTAATACCCACAACCACGCTCACTCATCCCCCAACCCCCACCCCTCTAAAACCCTCAGTTTGTTTCTCAGAATCCACAGTCTCTCATGATTCGTCTCCCCCTCTGATCCCTCACCCCTACACTTTTCCTTTCCTTCTCCTAATTTACTCCATGCTATTCCTTATATTCCACAAGTAAGTGAAACCATGTAATTGACTTTCACTGCTTGACTTATTTCACTCAGCATAATCTCCTCCAGTCCCATCCACGTTGAGGTAAAAGTTGGGTATTCGTCCCTTCTGATGGCTGAATAATATTCCATTGTATATATGGACCACATCTTCTTTATAAATTCATCTGCTGAAGGGCATCTCACCTCCTTCCACAGTTTGGCTATTGTGGACATTGTTGCTATGAATGTTGCGATACATATGGCCCTTCTTTTTACTACATCTGTATCTTTGGGGTAAATACCCAATAATGCAATTGCAGGGTCATAGGGTAGCTCTATTTTTAATTTTTTGAGGAATCTCCACACTGTTTTCCAAATTGCTGCACAACTTGCAGTCCCATCAACAGTGTAAAAGGGATCCCCTTTCTCCACAGCCTCTCCAACATTAGTTATTTCATGCCTTGTTAATCTTTGTCATTCTAACTGGTTTAAGATGGTATCTCAACGTGGTTTTGATTTGAACCTCCCTGATTGCTGATGATGAACATTTTTTCATGTGTCTGTTAGCCATTTGTATGCCTCCTTTGGAGAAGTGTCTGTTCATGTCTTCTGCACATTTTTTCACAAAATGGGTTGAGTTTGAGGAGTTCTTCTTAACCTTGGATCTCAACCCTTTGTCTGTAGTGTCATTTGCGAGTATCTTCTCCCATTCCATAGGTTGCCACTTTGTTTTGTTGACTGTTTCCTTTGCTATGCAGAAGCTTTTGATCTGGATGAAGTCCCAAAAGTTCATTTTTGCTTTTGTTTCCTTTGCCTTTGGAGACATATCTTGAAAGAAGTTATTGTAGCTGATGTCAAAGGTGTTACTGCCTATGTTCTCCTCTAGGATTTTGATGGATTCCTGTCTCACATGAGGTCTTTCATCCATTTTGAGTTTATCTTTGTGTCTGATATAAAAGAATGGTCGAGTTTTATTCTTCTATACATAGGTGTCCAATTTTCCCAGCACCATTTATTGAAGAGACTTTTTCCCACTGTATATTTTTTCCTGCTTTATCAAAGATTATTTGACCATAGAGTTGATGGTCCATATTTGGGCTCTCTATTCCACTGGTTTCCGTGTCTGTTTTTGTGCCAGTACCATGCTGTCTTGGTGATCACAGCTTTGTAATTAGAAAAAAAAAAAAAAAAGCTTGAAGTTAGGCAATGTGATGCCCCAGCTTTGCTTTGCTTTTTCAACATTCCTTAGCGATTTGGGGTCTTTTCTGGTTCCATACAAATTTTAGGATTGTTTGTTCCCGCACTTTGAAAAATGCCACTGGTATTTTGATCAGGATGGCACTGAAAGTATAGATTGCTCTGGGCAGCATAGACATTTTAAAAATAGACATTTTAATAATAAAATATGATAGTTATCAAGCCCAACAATATCTAGAAAAGTTTTCTCAATTTAAACCAATGAAACTTTAGGGAATAAAGTACAAGAAAGCATGTCAATTATGTAAAGTAATAAAGTAATAAAAGATTCATATTATCTAATACGTTTGGTACTTCATAGTCACTTGATTTAGAAATACTGTCATTTTGCCTTAGAGATTCTAGTTTTTCCTATCTTACTAATGTCTTTCAGAAATATTTATGTGCCTACCAGGTGTAAGTCAGAGGGGGTAATACTTGAGATATAACTGCTGACCTCAATGAGGTGACCATACTGTTGAAGGTCACATATCTACCACAATAATTAATAATAAAGTACATAAGGGAAGCTTTAAATCTAACAAAACTGAACAAATCCAAAGTAATGTTGTGAAGGAATGCGCGTAGCGAAAGCAAAGGAGAGAAACTTTACCTAAATTGAGGAAAAGGAGGTATTCAAGTTTGGGTTCTGAGGGGAATATGCTTAATCGATCTTTGAAGGGTGAATATGAGCGAACCAGGTGAGTAACTTGGGTGACATGTGTTCCTTATGAAGAAAGCAGCATATGCAAGTAACTGAGTTGAAATGACTGAACAGCCACAGCTCCATTAAATTGGCTAGGGTCTTACGGATAAATGAGGCAATTCCAGAAGTGAGGCAAACAAAATTACCAAATTAAAATGGAACAACTTAAAGACTCTTCCATGAATATTTCAACCATTCCATTTGAGCTTTTGGCTACTTTTGTACCTTTTAAAAGATATATAGTCTAACATAAATGAATGAATGAATGACTGGCTACAAGAATTAATGAATGAAGTCTGCTTCACCTATCTTCCAGGAAAAAAAAATCTTACAATGTTGTTTCTTTTTAATTCATATGACTCCATCATGATATGAAATAAATGCTGTTCCATTTACTAGGGATTTTAAAAATATCTTTATCATTCAAGTATTCCATCTGCTCCATAACCAGACAGGCATTGAGCGTTATTTTTTTCTGATTATTAATCCAGGACTGTAGTGAATTCCTCATATTATTTTACTGTTAATTTATTCAAAGTTTGTTTTTTTTTTTCTGAACTTCAACATTCACCTGTTTAGTCTTCTAAAATAAAGTACATTTTAATAATAATGGCTTATGATGAATGTTTTAATATACTCTAATAATAACTACCATTATTTATTGAATGTTTACTGTGATCCTGATAATATTGGAAGTACTTTATTTATTTATTTTTAAAGATTTTATTTATTTATTTGACAGAGAGTGACACAGCAAGAGAGGGAACACAAGAAGGGGAAGTTAGAGAGGGAGAAGCAGGCTTCCCACCAAGTAGGGAGCCCGATGTGGGGCACGATCCCAGGATGCTGGGATCATGACCGGAGCTGAAGGCAGATGCTTAACGACTGAGCCACCCAGGTGCCCCTGGAAGTACTTTAATAATATTACTTCAAATAATTCTGAGGCTAGTTCTATAAGGTAGAACACTGTAATTTTCACTGTACAAATAATGAAGCAGAAGTACAGAGAGGTTTGGTAAGTTGTTATGAGACATCCAGGAATAAATGGAAGAGTACAATTGTTTCTCAGACACTAAAGTTTATGGGGATTTTTGTTTTTATCATTGTGCTGCACTGAGGTCTCTATAGTTCAATAATTCAAATAACTAATTCTGTTAGTATTCCTAGTTTTGAAAACGTGGTTGGTTATTTGTGAAAACAAAAAAGGTTGGAGTTAAGATCCGAGCCTCTCTCAGGAGTCCTGGATCTGTGTTTCTGCATGTGTATGTCTGGCTGATGTTTTATAACTGCCTACTGATATATAACCCAGCCCCCAATCACCTGCTGTAACCAACAAATCCCTCCTGAATGCTTACTACATATGGCAAAAGTTGGCACAGTAACTCGGGGGTACTGAGCAGTAACAAAGCATGAGACTGATGAGTTAAAGCCAGGGAGGCAACATATTAACATGCAAGACACAACAGAGCTGACGCCTGAGGGGAAAGACACATATTGGCATGATCAACATATTTCTCTGTAAAGTTACTTGCAACATCAAATCAGATATTCAATCTATTTATTTTCAACACAAAATATTTTAATAAGGCTTAACATAATTGAGTGCATCTGGACAGCTCACTTTATCGTAATAGACAAAACTTAAGGGGGAGATAAATAACCATGTGAGAACAGTTTAGTGACGGTTTAAAGCAAGAGCAGTCAAGAGGCTCAAGAACGAAATGGCAGCATGCTAGGATATCTTTTTTACCCCACAGTGAGAATAATTCTAGAAATGTGATTAGAATACAGCAAGTTAGTGAGCTACAAATTAGTACACCATTTCCATAATGATAACTAAATACTTGAAATCTATATTCTAAATAAGCATTATCCAAGAGAATTCTCTGTAACAAGAAAAATGTTCTCCATACTGTCCAGTACTATAACCACTAGTTGCTTCTGGCTGCTGAGGTGTTGGAACATGAACAATATAACTGAATTTTTTTAAAATTTAATTTTAATTAACTGTTATTGCCATGTGGTGGTTAGTTGCTACTGTTTTGGACAACAAAGTTCGAAGACTTTCTTTTCTTGACAGGGCTTCTATACAACACAAAAAAATTTAGACCTCCTATGCTTCAGTGGTAATAATACTGGTAATTAATGGTAAGTTATTTCTTTAGATGTATTACATATACATTTACTAAAAATACTATCAAAGGTCACTAGCTTAGAAGTCTGAAGGAGATCCTTTTGTGTCTCTGTTATGATCAATTACATGTTGTATTTGTAGTGTCATTCTCAGAAGCAACTTTTTCTTCATTCCTGCACCCTGGTGGGCAGAATATTATCGAATTCTCAAATACTGACAGCTCTGACATTTGTTTTGCTATGGTGTAACTTGCTAGCAGAGGTTTCATTTTCTGCATTACTTTTCTTCATTTGTCACAATTTCTCTTTCTTCATTAGAAAAATTGTCAGAGACTGCTGAGATAAACTCACAGATTTGAGAAAAAGAAATAAATGAACAAACAGAAGTACGGCATTTTAATTTCTTGCACTGTTGAACAGCTGTATTTTTGAAACTAAATCTGATATCCTACACAGACGTCTAGGAGTCACTATTGTTGTGCATTCTCTGAACAGCAATAGACGAGTAGGTGGGAAAAACAGGGAACAGTAAGTAGCAGTTATTTGTCATATCCCCATCTCACAACTTTAGGAGCCATTTAACATTTTAAATAAAGTTGATAATGCATGACCTATGAATTATACTCACAGAATATGACTTAGAAACACTGACATGTGTGTACAAGGAAACATGATACCACAAAGCATATTGCAACAGCAAAATTTTTGAAAGAACCTAAATCTTTGACCTCACTTGGATACCTGTGTTTACTTTGGCTTTACAGAGATTAAAGCCCTAAACAGCTTTAAAGCCCTACAGATATATCATTTTATATCCTATATAATGCCAAAGACAATTTGCAGGATACTAGATAAATTCAAAATACCAAACTCAGTTTTGTGTTTGTCTTAAGGAACTGATAACTGGAGCTCACTAGATGTTCTCCTGTTATAAAACTCAGGTATTAGAAATCTTCCAGACACAGAATCAACAGGAGCTTTTCCAAGCATGTAATAAAGCAAATATGGTTGATGTTTGTATACAAGAGAAAATAATGTAAGTAAAATATTTTCTATCCAAATTTTTATAAACTCTTGAGGAAAAAAAACATATATAATTCACTTCTATTTTGATTAAGATTATCAATTTTCAACAAGTACATATAATCTGTAATCCTTTTATTGGTTCTTCTATGTTGATAACTCCAATCAGTTGTGTGTGAGTGCGTGCGCTCACATCTATAAAAACACATCTGGGTGGCTCAATTAATTGGCCATCCAACTTGGTTTTGCCTCAGGTCATTGTCTTTTGTGAGATGGAGCCCCACATCAGGCTCTGGGTGGAGTCTGCCTAAGATTCTCTCTCCCTCTCTGCCCCTCCTCCCACTTGTGTTCTCTCTCTCTCTCTCTCTCTCTCTGTGTGTGTGTGTGTGTGTGTATTTATGTCTTTAAAAATCTCACAGGTAAATATCCATATATTCTCATATATTTTCTCTCTCACACATTTCAGGTACCACCACAGCATCATTTATGCGGTAGCAGTCACTAAGCCTGAAACTTCAGAATTGTATCTCATTCCTTTTGTTCTACCGCCCAAGATCAATCAGATGGGTTTTGTCTCCATGTCTGTATTACATCTGTTTCCCGTTGTCAATTTACCATGACCACAACCCTAGATCTGAACCTCATTATTCCTCACCAGAATACTATAATCACTACTTACTTATAAAATCTCCTCACTTATATATAGTCTAGACATCACTGAGTGGAAGATTCCTATTCTTAAGTGTCCCTGGAACTGCTCCTGGTTTAAACCATCCCCAAGTAACTATGTTTCTCACTTTCTGCAAAATTAATGACCATTGTTGCTGTTGTTATCATCAACAATTTTGTGATCAAGGAACTTGTTGCCTCTCCATTCATGCTGACTATATTTTAAAAAGTCAAATTGAACTATATTATTTTTATCCATTTTCTCACACACATTTTTTCACACTGTATTCGCTGGATAAGGATGCAGTAAATGCACAAGATGGCCACCAACTCCACTGACCACAGTTTTACCTATTTTTAAGCCCAGTTTATTACTTTATCTAAATTTTCAAATTTCAATGAAGTCACTTCTACGGGACATAGCCACTGCTCAAAAATAAATTATCATATTTTCTAAGTTACCATATTTTTTATATATTTTCTCTATAATGTATTTGTGTAGTATATGTGTGTCTGTGTAGCTGTGTGTGTACACTGTTTCTCTATATTTATCCCCTGAGTTCAGAATTTTATGCATTAGTTCTCTCAGTACCTAATAGAGTTCTTTGCACATGCTAAATGAGTTAAATTAATTTAAAAAATAATGATACCATTGTTCAGTCTATGTAGGTGACTAGAGTCTGAATGTGCAATCAGATAAGCGTGAATAAGCCTGAGCCTATACATTATAAATCCAGCTGATAATTCTCCAAGTCAGTTGTGAAAGTTTGGTTTTATTGTGAAAGTAGATGTATATATTGCTGTATTAGTTTTGGCTTCAAAATTTGTATGTTTAAGTCAACTATGTTAAAAGAAAAGTCACAGTGAAAACTTACACTGTACTCAAATATACAGCACAGTAGGAAAGTAACTTCTTGGACACAGAAAATGCCAAAACCTTGCACTCTATTCCCGGGGCTCAGACATCAGCCCTGCCAAACAATTGCTGTGAGTTGGAAAACATTCTGGATATTGATATTCAATATTTTTAACCTTTTGTCAGCAGGTGATGAATTAACTCAGCTCCAAGGCTGTTCCGGTTGACAGTGAGAGCTGATTTAACTCATTTCTCACTGCAGGAAGAAGAATCAGATCCAGGGACAACAGCCAATAGAAAAAAGAAAATGAATTAAAAATAAAATTAGTGTACTAGTACTTTAGCACAGTTAGGCATTCCAGAATCTCAAGGATAATTAACATTCTTAATATAAAATATTGATGTTATGCAGTATTAATGCAGTATCACAGTAAGAATTGACAGTGTTTAATGTTTCATAGCAACCTCCTAGCTGAGCATAGAACTTTTCACAAGCAAAAGGAATTTATTTTTAGATTCAAAAATATTAAAGCCATCTGGGATGGAGTACAATTAACTCTTCCTGCTTCCTTTCTTTACTCCTCTGTAATGAGATTGTCTCATTGTAAATTACTGCTGGCCACTTGTTTGTAAATGTGCATAAGTTTCTTGACCTTAGTGGTTCCTCATTTGCAACAATAAGTACTTATAAATCACAACACAGCCTAAATCAGTTATCTTATTAGGAACGGCAAAATCGTGATTTCTAATTCTTTTAATCATTCCTCATTTATTGTTTGAAATTATGCTGTATTTTAAAACTCCCTCCCATCTAGTAGGGTTTTAATAATCCTGAAATTTAGTCCATGTAGGGAGTACAGAGAAAAGAATTCTCAATTTTTCACATATGACTATTAATTTTCATCATAATTAATGGACTCACTATTCCAGCATTCTCTAATAAGCACTGCTTTATTTCTCTCTGATTATATATTTCTATTTCTATCTACCTGTCAACTTTGGGATTTTTATATACTTGGTGTTTTCAATATATGTTAGTAATCATTCTTTTCAAATCACAAATGATTTCCACTGGCTCGGGAGCCTTTTGAATGGACTCCATAATCCTTCTGCAGTGTCTATTCTTTATATTCAATAATATTTCCTAAACTTATCCATGCATTTCCTGCCCAGCGCCTAAAAGGGGTTTTTCCTCTGAGGATCCTCATTATTTCTATTGTTAAAAGGCATTTAATGAACAAAATCTGGCTATGAGAAATACTTATTGCTACTGGGTTGCTATTGCCTTTTCAGTGGACACTGTTAGAGCATGCACTCAAAAATAAAAACATAAAAACAACTTGCATTGTTTTAGTCAATTCAAATATAAGATTTATACTGTTTTATCCTTTACGCTGAAAAGGCATTTCCTATACAAAAGTAACATCTGTTTTCTTTAACCTATACTACCCACAATTATACATCAAGTATGTACAAGATAACAGTAACATAAAAGAATGAAGTTTAAGATTTTGCATTTATTTTTGTCCTTAGATATGCTTTTATTTTTTATTTTATTATGTTACATCACCATACAGTACATCATTAGTTTCTGATGTAGTGTTCTATGATTTATTGTTTGGATATGTTTTTAGAATGTATAAATAATTAGACTGATTCTTTCCTCTATGAGGTTGTATCACCAAAATTATATACAATTAGCTATATTTCTTCCGATTCATTTTAGTTAAAATATTTTTCTTTATGATTTTTGCTTTCTGATTATATAAAATATTTGTATGATTCAAATATAAAAAATATGTTATACATATATTCACAGGAATTCTTTTCACCTCTGTTCTTTCCACTCTGCCCCCCCCATAAATAACTATTTTTAGTACTTTCTACTTGATATTCATTAGTGTTTTTGTGAAAATAACCATGGTGTGTGTATGTGTGTGTGTGTGTGTGTTCACTTTTTCTACTTTCTTTTTAAAAATACAACGTAACGGGGCACCTGTGTGGCACAGGGGGTTAAGCCTCTGCCTTCGGCTCAGGTCATGGTCTCAGGGTCCTAGGATCGAGCCCCACATCGGGCTCTCTGCTCAGCAAGGAGCCTGCTTTCCCCTCTCTCTCTGCCTGCCTATCTGCCTACTTGTGATCTCTTTCTCTGTGTCAAATAAATAAACAAAATCTTAAGAAAAAAAAATACAACGTAACATATCCTTTATGTGTCTTGCTTTTTTTCACTCTATATGGGAGCATAAAGATCTTGCACATATGGTTTTATAATACCCTATTACTCAATTTTGTGACTGTATAATTCTTTTCTCATTTATTTTCACCCAGTCCTTTATGGATGGACATTTTGATTGTTTCCAACATTGCTATTACAGGTAACACAGGAGCAAACAACTCTGTTCATAAGCCATTTTGCAAATGTATCTTTAAATAAATGTTTAGAAGGGGAATTGCTGTACTAAAATATAGTTGCATATGTAATTTTCCTAAATGTCACCAAGTTCCTCTCCATAGGAGTTGTGGCATTTTGCATTTTCATCAGTGACGCATTTAAATATATTGTCAAACAAGATATTTTGCCACTCTGACAAATGAGAAATCATACTTTCATTTTTTACTTTCTCCTGTTATATGTAAAATTAAGTCTTACATTTTAAAGGACCTCTGGTATTTATTTTTCTGTGACTGTATGTTCATATTTTATTCATTTACTGTATCTTTTTGGTCTATATATTCTAAATTTTAAGAAACTCTTTATAAATTAGATACATTGACCTGTGTGAGGTATACTGGAGATGTATTTTCACCATTTGTCATTTTTTGACTTTGTTTTGGGAATGTTTTTTGCCTTTACTATTTATAATGTATTTATTTATTTACTTTTTGCATATCATTGTTAAGAGCTATACCAGGAGACAAGAATACAATCATAAACATGAGTATTGTCAGTCAGAAGAGACATTAAAGAGATCATCTAAATATAGTGAAAATTCTATATTTGGATATGTACAAAGAATACACAAATATATAAGGGCTTATGATATGTGAAATACTGTAATTTGATATCTTACACTCTAAAAATTAACCTTCACATTGCTTTCATTTTTTTGTCACAAAAAATAGACGTGTAATTGGTATCTGCAGAGGTCAGTATGCCTATAGTGAGCCATTACTTATATTAAACTTGTAAAGTTATTAATCTAAGACTTTCACATTTGGAGATGATGCAGGAATAGGTACTATATTAAATCTTCTGCCCAAAAAAAAGCTAAAAAAAAAAAAACAGATGAAACAATAGTTTTCAGAAAAGGGGATATACAGCACTGTGAGTTAGCTATTACTAAATAAAATTAAGGAAGGTTATTTTATGACCCTACCAGTTTTCTGCCTGCAAAAAGTAACCAGGCTTCAGTGAAGAGCCTCGCTGAGTAGAAGGGACAGATTTCAGGGTTGGGGTGGCCCAGGCAGCTAGAGTTTGCACAGCAAACACTTTAGAGGGGAGAGCTACAGTGAGAGAGAGAGAGAGACTGAAAAAGCACAAAAGATATTCAACAGGTCCCTTTTTAGTATTTTATTGAGTACTAACTTGGGCATGATTATGGTAGAACTACATGACCAGGAAAGAACATCTAAAAACAAGTTAGGAGAAAACCTCTGAGATAAATATGGCCAAGAATCACTTGTGCTCTGACTAGCCAGCACATAAAGTCTTGCTAACAGATTCCTCAGAAGGGTTTTTGTCTCAATGGTGGGAACAAATTATCCCTAGATTTAAAGTTGCTCTGAAATACCCTAAAGATTTTAAAAGCAAGACTCAAAAAGATCTAAGTCCAAATAACTTATTGGCAGCCCAGAGAAATTTTCAACCATATTTACAGGAATTAAGTGAAATTTGCCAATCAGCAATACAAAGTGTCAATGTCTGGTGAAGAGTAAAAAATTATTAGGCAAGCAACAAAGCAATTTAAAAAAGACAAAAAGATCCATAACCAAGAAAAAAAAACGTATTAATATAAACAAGCCCAGAAATAACAAAATTACAGAATTAGCATGCAAGAGAGGTTGACAAAAACATGAACATATTTTAAGATACACTAAGACAAATCAAATAGCTGGAGATGAAAATCATACCGAAAGGATACCATAAACCACCATCACATAAATATCCAATAACAAAAATAAATAACAGTTCATGAGTTCTAACAAGTTATATGAAATTTGGTTCATTATGTATTTTTTTTTAAGAGTTCAAGATTTTTCCCTCTTAAGGTTTATTTTTTTAATTGCATTTTCCCTTTATCAATAATCAGACCTAGGTGCCTCGTTAGCGCAGTAGGTAGCACGTCAGTCTCATAATAATCAGACCTTTTCCCTATTGAGGTCATTTCCAACAAGTTAAAATTTTCAATATAACCAACAACCCATTCTTATGATATTCTGCTATACTGGGCCACTCATCCTATTCTATTCTTATGCAAAGTAGATTTGTTTTCCCAATTGATTAAGTCACTATTCCACTTCATTATTCCTTTAAATAGGGCTAGAGTACAGGAATGCTAAGAAAGTTACACATACCAAGCTTCCAAGAATATATTTCCATTCCATTTTAAAAATACAATAAAAAGCAAGCAAATGCATAATCTGCACAAGTGTGTAAACCTTGATCATTAAACAATTCAACTGTTTCATCAATTGAAACAATTGAAACAACTAATATTGATTAGTAGCAATATTAAAATTGATAATTTCAATAACTCACACAGAGATTTTGTTCAGTATGTGATTTTTACTTCTAAAATAGGAAATCACACTGAGAAAAAAAAGCCTGACAAACCAAGAAAAAGAGAACATTAAAAATACAGAAATGAGGAATTTTAGGCTCCCAAAATGCTGGTATTTCCCCTCACTTTCCCTGATATACAATTTTTATGTTACTGTACACTAAATTCCTGCTTTTAATTCTCATTTCTTTAATTCTGTATTTCTTAAGTTTTAGAAGGTTCTGAAACTAAGTTTAGGAAAGCAACATAAATGAGAGCAGAGCATATTAAATCTCTGCTCAGACAGCACTGGAACAGTATGCAGAACCCTTTCCACTTTCAAAGGCGCTTTGTTTACACAAATGCAGTGCAACTTATCAGCTGAAAATGTCCTTGTATTCAGACAAAATATACAAATTCAAACCCAATTCTGTCAATTTTCACCTACGGCATCCCAGTCTTATTAGTAGGAGGATCTTTATGAACAAGAACCTACCGAATACTTTCTCCTGTGAGAGTGTCGCATCTGGTATAGTAATGACATCAAAATAAATTTCTAAGTTTAAGCAGTTGAAGGCATGTAGAGAAAGAGAAATATCACAAACCCAGACTTCCAGCCTAATCTTTGTTCTTCTTCCATTTAAACTGGGTAGATTTCCACATTTCTAATTCTGGATCCTTGACAGATTTGATCATGTTGTCTATTGTTCTATCAAAGCTTTAATATTCTACCTACCTCTATATACATATTTCGGTATTTACAATATGCTTAAAGATCTCTGAGTTAGGGATGGAACTAGAGGGTATTATGCTAAGTGAACTAAGTCAGTCAGAGAAAAACAAATACCATATGATTTCACTCATATGTGGAATTTAAGAAAAAAACAAATGATCAAAGGAAAAAAGAGAGAAATAGAAAAACCAAGAAATAGACTCTATCACAGAGAACAAACTGATGGTTACCAGAGGGCAGGCTGGGGAGAGGATGGGTGAAACAGTTGATGGGGATTAAAGAGTGCCCTTGTCATGATGAGCACGGGGTGATGTATGGAAGTGCTGAATCACTAGATTGTATACCTGAAACTAATATAACACTGTATGTTAACTATACTACATTTTTAATTTAAATTCAATTAATTAACATATAATGTAGTATTAGTTTCAAAGGCAGAGTTCAATGATTCATCAGTTGTATATAATACCCAGTGCTCATCACATTATGCACCCTCCTTAAGGCCTGTCATCCAGTTACCCCATCCCCCCACCCACCTCCCTTTCCGCAACCCTCAGTTTGTTTCCCTGGAGTCAAGAGTCTCTTATGGTTTGTCTTCCTCTCCTATTTCTTCTCATTCAGTATTCCCTCCCTTTCCTTATGATCCTCTGCACTATTCCTTATATTCTACATATGAGTGAAACCATATAATTGTCTTTCTCTGGTTGACTTACTTCATTTAGCAAAATACTCTCCAGTTCCAGTTCTAGTTTATCCTTTCTGATAGCTGAGTAATATTCCATCATATATATGAACTACATCTTCTTTATCCATTCATCTGTTGATGGACCTCTCAGCTCCTGCCACAGCTTGGCTACTGTGGACACCCCTGCTATGAACACTAGTTGCACGTGCCCCTTCTTTTCAAGACATCTGTATCTTTGGGGTAAATACCCAGTAATGCAATTGCTGGGTTGTAGGGTAGTCCTATTTTTAACTTCTTGAGGAACCTCCAAGTATACTAAAATTTAAAAAACCACGTTAGAACCATGTCAAGATGGCAGATGATCGCTGAAACACCTCTAATTCATTGTATCATATTCCTGTTGCTTCTTTCCTCATAATGTCTGTGGCCTTAAAATCCAGCCCCTTCTCCACCAAACAAATGCCTGCTTCTGACCTTAAACCATAAGAAAGCAGGTTGTTAAGGTCAAGACAGTACTTATCTTACCTCTTTTCTTTCTTCTTATCTACTGCTATTATCACTGGCATCATTTCCAAGTGTATTATATGTATTTTTCCAATCATCCTCAAATGCCCTCTGCCTTAACCTCTGCTAAATCTCAAAGCTGGTTTTCCCATGAAATATAAAGAGAAAATTTCTTCAGATTGTATATATCCAAAAATAATTAGTACATATAACCAAAGTTGGTTCTTTTTATCTGAAAAATTAAAAAACAAAACAAAACAAAACAAAACAGTGGTATAAAAGGAAGCACTTTTTTCAATTACTTTCCCTTTCCCTAATAGCAACTGCATGAAGACATTTCAAAAAGATGTGTTAACTCCAGTTAAAGGGAAATAGGCTCAAGTTAATTAGACTGAGTCTGTTCTATAGAAAACCTAGTCTGAAGCACTATCCACAAGCACTGAAAAGGAAAGTGGATGAAAAAGCATCAGTAAAAAGATGGAAGAAAAGACCCATTTGCACAGTTACACTGCTAGAAGAACCTGGCACTTACATTCCCTAATCCTCACTTTGGGAGAGTTCATCTAAACTGCCCCTTTCCTTGACCCATCTCTGTCTTTAGTCCACAGTTACTGTCCCTGAATGGCACCTTCTTCAGTATATTAGTGCCATCATCCTCAGGACTGTAGATAAGGGAATTAAGGAAAGACCAGAGCTGCAATCAGGATGGGATCTCTGAAACAAGCCCCAAATCTGTCAATAGGATTAGGAGCATGAATTTTAAGGCAAATTAGCTCAGACATGGTTTATGTTATGAGTAGCTTCTTGGATTAATCTGTATGCTATAAGTCACCCATGGATAGCCATAAAGTTTATAAACTACCACTCTCCAAACCAGTAGCCACTGGCAAAATGTGGCTGTTTAAGTTTGTATTAAAATTAAATTTAAAAAAATTAGCTTAAGTTTAATTTCTTACATGTACTAATTACATTTTAAGTGATCAATACCCACCATATTGGAGAGGGATTACAGAATATTTTGAATCACTGAAAAAAAGTTCTATGAAATAATGCAGATCTATACCCCATGATTTTTTTAATGGAAACAGCAGAAGTAGGTTCTAAGAATATGTTGTGAACTGGTTTGCTATGATTTCAAATCTACTTGTTTATGACTTGAGTGAAGTTGTTTCGATCTAAGGGTGAATTTCTTTACCTCAAGGAAGCTGTGCCAGGACGTTGTCATCAACATCTGCTGTTGTCTACAAGCACTTTGTAGCTCAGCTGTTGGACAATGATGGGCACCGCTGGGGACCTACCTGGGAACTTACTGATAAAAATACATGGAAGAGCAGCAATGATGTAATGGACATATAAACTTTAAATACCAAGAATTCATGAAGATTAACTCAAGTATTGGGTCTGGGCAGGGCTACCCTTCATTGACCTAAATAGCTTTCTGAAGATACTGGACTTTATTCCTTTTATCTCCCCTTGCCTGGAACAATAGTGTAATTAATTCATCCCCGGTCTGGAGTACGCTAGCTCTTGGAAGACGTTAACAGATACCATCCTGCATCCTACTGGTTTGTGAAATATTACCACTATAAATTATAATTCTCACAGTGAACCTGCATTAAGTAAATTATTGATGAAGACAATTTCAGTCTCTGAGCATAATCTGCACGGAATAAAACAGTGGCAAGAGATACTTTCTTTTGGGTTTCTCAAATGATAACTCTAAAAAACTTTCCGCTAAGGAACTTCTAGTAAGAGGCAGCACAGCATAGTTACATGAAGTGTCAGGTGGAGCTAGGCTACTTAGGAACAAACCAGTCTTTCACTATCTGCTGACTGAATGTGTTTTTGCAGGTCCCTTTATATACTGTATCTCAGTTTTCTCAATGAAAAATGCAGACACTAGGGGCGCCTGGGTGGCTCAGTGGGTTAAGCCGCTGTCTTCGGCTCAGGTCATGATCTCAGGGTCCTGGGATCAAGTCCCACATCGGGCTCTCTGCTCAGCAAGAAGCCTGCTTCCCTCTCTCTCTCTCTCTGCCTGCCTCTCCGTCTATTTGTGATCTCTCTCTGTCAAATAAATAAATAAAATCTTTAAAAAAAAAAAAATGCAGACACTAGTAGAAGCTGCCTGGGTTGTTCAAGTTCAATGCACATAAAAATACTTCCTGTAATACAGTAATTCCTAAAAAGTTGTTAGTTATAATAATTTTTATACTTCTATACTTATCATATATGCAAAATAAGTGCTATGACAAAAATTCCCATTATTAAGCCAAGGGTTTCTCTGGTACAAACTATCAATAGTTTGATAGTTACCAATTCAAGCCCCGAATAGAACATTATTCCTAAGGGGAAAAGAGGAAAAGAAGAGCAAATTTTATTGAGATTTATGGGATCTGATGCATATTACACAAGTGCTTTTACACAGAAATTTGAAAAATTACTATGTGTTTGAAAATTACAAATTATAAGTACTGTGTACTGTTTGTCTTATTTATATATAAACTGTGCCAAGTTGAAAGGTTAGGGAAATTTTCAAGCCTCTATTCTACTCACAGTATACTCATCTAGCAAGGCATTGACAGAAGGGAGGACAACAGCACTCATTTCCATGTATTCACAATGATTTGTTTTTACAATAAATATTTCAATTAAAAATGCTTTGATTTGATTTTCAACTGCAAAGAAAAAAACAGTCAAGACATTTATTTCAAGGACTTATTCAAAAAATGAATCCTCCTAGTTTTTGAAGTATTGCAGAAGCCATTGAAAGTCTAGATCTGAAGCACCAAGAGTTATTCTCGTGTCTCCTAGCTGCTCATTAGTTTGATGTATTTCTTGCAGACACCATTACTATCAGGCTGCTGATCGATTACAGCACATGGCTTGACCTCATTATTAAATGGCTCTAATTATTTTGGGTAGATATTGAGAATTTTATTTTCGGAAAGCAAATGCTAGAAAGAATTTAATCTTGAAATTGTGTTTTAAACCACTAACATTGTATTCATACCAACACAATTAGCAAGTATTTAAACTAAGAGCTGAAAATTCATGTGTTATATATAAAGAAGTGTTATTTCTAAAAATTATCCCTAACGAGATAAATATTCCTGTCAAAACTGTCATTTAATTGTATTATAAACACACAATGAAATTTACTCAACTGTGTTCAAAATAAGAAATTCATAACTTTAGTTAATGAACAAAAAGGACCAAGAGGAGTATAATTAAAAACAAACAAATACGGGCACCTGGGTGGCTCAGTGGGTTAAGCCTCTGCCTTCAGCTCAGGTCATGATCCCAGGGTCCTGGGATCGAGCCCCACATCGGGCTCTCTGCTCCGCAGGGAGCCTGCCTCCACCTCTCTCTCTCTGCCTGCCTCTCTGCCTACTTGTTATCTCTGTCTGTCAAATAAATAAATAAAATCTTTAAAAAAAAAAATTAAAAAAATTAAAAAAAACAAACAAATAATTCTGTCCTTTTTATGTAAAATATCTGTTTTCCATATGCTCATGGAATTCTCTCACATCAACATTAATCAAAGGTTTATCTTTTAATTTCCTCTTGGTCCCAGAGAGATATATTCCTTAAGAAAAATCAGTGCTTAACCATTACTATTTCTACACAGAATGGTGAATGAATGTGTGCTACACAAAGACATATGATGATCCTGTCAAAGCTGTTTCTTCTTTCTAGTTCTATGAATTCACATAATTTCCTAGAGTTTAGTATGCTAGTAAATGCAACTGACATACCGTCTTAGACTAATATTTCTTCAGATGTACGTGACAAAATAATTGGAAAATTTGACGAAAAATTACCAATGTGACCTACATAAATTTCTCATAGAAACGAACAAAGTAATTATATTTTAAATTATAATTTTTATAACCATTAATACTAAAAGCATTCCTGAATTTTTTTTAATATTAACAGGGTATTTTCTATGTAGTATGGAAAAGAAGGTTCATTTTCTCCTTTGGTCATACCATTAGAACATTTTGTAGAAAACATGCTCCACTGCAAAAAGATGGTTATTCATTTGGTTTAATTCCCTAAGACAGTGTAAATAACATATCTATATCCTTGGCATAAGATATAAAAATATTGGAAAGATGCTAAGATTATCCATTTGCCAGTATTATAGAGGCCATGAAGGAACCCATGAACTCTTTGAGATAGAATGATGACCAATAAATTGCACTGTAGCACTTTTGCAT
Source organism: Lutra lutra (assembly GCF_902655055.1). Lineage (NCBI taxonomy): Eukaryota > Metazoa > Chordata > Mammalia > Carnivora > Mustelidae > Lutra > Lutra lutra. Next base: position 174,061,149 of record NC_062280.1, read on the forward strand.
TTATTAGGCTCATTTTACAGATGTGTAAATGCAACAACAAAATTAAGTAACTGACTCAATTTCTCACTGTTCATAAATGCAAAGACTATATTCCTAACCACTACAATATGACTTTTTAGGGAACATGGACATTGAAGGGAAGACAGGGAGACCCCAAGACCCAAATTTATGTAAGTAAATAATTAAAGATAAAAGAAGAAAAGGTGAAATCAGATATAAGAAAGCAGCTAGCCAAAAATTACAACATTCCATAAAGCCATTTAAAAATGTCCTCAATGAGACTTTTGGCTTTAACAACTAAAGACACTGTAAAAGTTCTACACAAACAGAGCAGAAAATAATGCTTCTGGTGGAGAGTCAGACTCTGAGAGTGAGAAGAGAAGAAGGGTTTGAAATGATCACGCCCAGATGATACTGAACTCACCCAGGAGAGAAAGTAGTGAGAGTATGAAAAGGGAACAGGAATTCAGTGCTAATGAACACCCCTCCCACATGAAGAAATCATTAGTAAGGGAAATGAGTCTCTTCCCTTTCATACATGCTACCTTGAGCTTCAATTTCTTGCCAAGTAAGGCAAATGACTAAACTAGGTATTATTTTTCTTTCACAGCTTGAATGCCTGTGTCATAGAGAATCTCCTCTGCTACCCATACAGTGAAGAACAGAGTTAGTATGTGTTTTTTTCATGGAATACTTTCATCAATTCTGAAGCCAAGATGGACTTCCCTGTGCCATTTATACATGCCACCATATACCACTGGTATTTGGTGTGTTAAAGGATCACAAATTTATCCAGGTGTTTGCTGAAACACATCACACATCTTCTGTGCCCCACAAAAAACAATTCCCTAAAGAGATCTTGACATTTATCACGATCAGGGGTCTAAGCTCTTGCCACAGGACACAATGGAATAAGTAAGGCAGATCGGAAGGAGGATAAAATCAGGGTTTCATATGGGATTAGAAATGCAAGCTAAGCTTTTTTATATGGAGACTGGCAAGCAGAGATAAGATTACAAAAATACAAAGAATCCAACATATTTAGATCTATATTAGTTCAAACTAAAATTGAGTAGAATACAGGAACATATGTTGAGACTATTTTGAAGCAAGCTCTTAAGATTCTGAGTGCCCACTGGGGAGAGATGTGGTAGGCTATCAGTAGGATTCTAATTTGGTGAAAATTAGAATAATAAAGCATCTAAGATCAGTGAGAGATGTTAGGAACCCTACCTCCAAGCTCAAGACTTAAAAATCTATCCACTGTAGCTTTAGAGTAATTCAAAAACAGAAAGAGCATTAAAAATGACTTACTGCTGAGACCACTACCTACTGAAGTAGAGATAATGACATAGGATTTAATTAAAGTAATAATTGGACTATGGAGAGGTAAAACTAAATGTGGTACAAATTGTTAAGCATCATTTTCATTATAACCATCCATAAGTATAGCACACATTGAATAATATTCATATTTGTAAATCTGAAATTTTAGAACTGGGAATTATTTTTAAGAAATACTACTGATTCCCTTCAATTTACAGATTCTCTCAACATTTCATTCATTTAGCAAATATCTGAGAAATCTTACTAAATTCCAGGAATTATGTTAGACACAAGAAATTCAGCAAAGAATGAAACCGACCACTGTCTGTAGGCCATGATAAACCCTTCTCCCTAAAGTACCCAGTGTTAAGGTTCATGCTATCATATTATTCTATGTTACCCACCACTACTCCTTTCTGCAAGCATCTATAGATTTTTACCTTACTAAGGTTTTACTAGTAACAGCACTACTCTGTCATGGTTTTTGGTGTTTTAATAACCAAGTACATAATCTTTCAATATTGACTGTTCTTAGAACCTTGAACTACTCTTACTATGAATGTGTTTTCCACCTTACCACAGCCCTCGATGTACATAACGTTCTAGAACTTGACATTATTAATAGCTAATACCTTTTCATAATCCAAATATCAGATATCAATTTCAAATATCCTAATTCCTATCAGATTCCATTTTTCCATATCAGCAGCACAACCGACTTCCAATAATTTCTTAGCTCCTCTAGCACATACCATCCACTGACCTTCCCAATTTTTCTCAGCTCTCTTCCTTTATTCCTTCTTTATTCAACCTAGATTCCAGTGTGCATCAATACAATCACTTTCTTGTATAAGCCCCGATTCATTTCTCCAAAAATAAAAACAAAAAATACAAAATTCCGCACATACTCAGCCTATGCTTACACAGCTAAATGTTGCTAGAGGAAAACATAAAGCTATACTAATTCATGTCACTTTACAGTACTGATTTTTAGTCTCAAAAAGGCCACCAAAACTCCCTAGAGTCATACCATGTTTTCTTAGTTCATTTTACTATTCTCCCTGAAGTTTATTCCATGACTTCTCAACCCTCTTCAAAACTCCAACCCTTCCTCTGCCCTCTCCATGGCCGCTTAATGGCTTTGTTTTTATTTTGGAGAGAACATAAAAGCAATGAGAAGAGAGTTCCTAGGGCTCTCACTGCCACATACACGCATACCACCAATCTCCCTCTATGACTGTACTATCATCATACCTCTATTTAAAGATATTATCATGTGTTTAAAGCTAATGTCAACCCTTTGCATTCAGTAGAATCAAGAGTGTCTTATCTTCCCCAACGTGTTGATCCAGATATAGGCTCCTTCTCTGTTCATACGAGTTTACCCTCTCTTCTGAATTATGACAACATTCAGACATATAGTAATACCTCATTATTTACAAAACAAAATTCTCCACTTAATGTGCCTTTCCCTTTTCCTTTCTAAGGAAATCCTCAAAAGAATTATTGGCAATGATTTACTCAACTTATTTTCTATAGCACTTGATAGAAAATATTATCCCTTCTTTCTTGAAAAACATTTTCACCTGATATGTACAACTCTGTTCTTTTGCTGCCTCTCTGGCCAATCTTCTCCATTTCATTTACTGGCTATTTACTATTTCTCCAAATTTTGTGATTTATAATGGTCCAAGGATCATTCTTCAGAGTTTTCTATTCTATATCTGTTCTCATATTTAGATAATCAAATATAATCTTATAAATGTAAGCCAAGGTTTCTAAAACATTTTTCCATTAACATCTCCTTAAAGAGAAAAATTAGATTTACATTCTCCCTATTGAGAGAAAATAAATAGCAAAGATAAGAATTCATCAGATAGGTTTGAGCTATAGAGGCCCACAGACTATTGCAATATCAAAGATTTCCACCTCCAAGAACCAATTTTCACTTCCTGGAGGGAGATGACCTCCCTACTGAGAATGCATGCTTTAAATTTTGTTTATAATCTGATGAATCCCAAATTTATACTTCCAAGAAAAACCTCTTATCTGAACTCTAGACCAACTGCCTAAATGACTTCTTCAGTTTGGGTATACTAATTAGCACAAATTGAAAATGTATCAAATCAAAATCTTGATGTATATGTTCCCTAAAGTCTCTCTCTCTCTCTCTCTTTCTCTTATTTTTTCCCCTGAAACCTTCTCCTGCTCAATAAATGGTAATTGTTTCATTAGTTCGGAGCCAAAACTTTGAGGGCATCTTTGATTCTTCCCCTAACATTGGTATATCCTGTGGGATCTAACTCCACAATTTAACCAGAATCTGACCACTTATCATTTCTATTACTAATTTACTTGTATTCATTTCCTCAGCTGGGTTGTTGTAATACTTCCTAGTTCTCTCTTTGATTTCTCCCTTTCTGCTATCCACTCACTAAAGTCTATTTCCTAAGTGGTAATAAAAAAAAAATAAGCCACATAATAAATCTAAGCTTTCTAATAGCATCCCATATCACTCACAGTCAAAGTCCATAAACTAGCCTACGAGAATTCACATGCTTTTCACTTAAGTTACCTCTCTGATCTCACTCTGAGCACTCATCCCATTGTTCTGGTCTAGCCACACTATCATCTTCCATGGCCTTTAAATACACAAAGCAGTTCTCCATTCAAGGGCAACAAAAAATATTCTCCCTTTACCTGGACTTCCTCATGCATTTCCATGCATCATTCCCTCAATTCATTCTGTTCTCTCCCCCCAAAAATCATTTTTATAAATTCTTCACTGACCACCTATTTAAATTAGCATTCCACTCACCCCAACATTCTGTATCCTTTTATCTTGTTTTTATGTTTTCTCTATAACTCTTACCATCATCGGTCATGTTCTATTTACCTGATTATTTGATAAATATTTATGTCCTCTTTCATGAATTTAACTCTCTTATAGTCCAAGATATTATTCTTTTCACTGATGTATCGACAGCAGGATACAGAGAACCTTACAAATAAGATCTTCAAAAATATGCTGGATTAATTACATGAACTGAGAAGGCAAATTGTGTTTGTATAAACGATAAAATATATAGAAATTAATGAAGGAAAAACAGATGAAGAAAGCAAGCAGTATAGAGGAATAAAGGGAAAAAGGGGGTAGAGACAGAATGAGAGAAAAATAAACAGAGCAAAAGATTTTTAGGAAAAAAGTTCTTCTTTTAGAAGATATGATACAGGGGCGCCTGGGTGGCTCAGTTTGTTAAGCAACTGCTTTCTGCTCAGGTCATGATCCTGGAATCCTGGGATCGAGTCCCACATCGGGCTCCCAGCTCCATGGGGAGTCTGCTTCTCCCTCTGACCTTCTCCTCGCTCATGCTCTCTCTCTCTCTCACTCTCTCAAATAAATAAATAAAATATTTTTAAAAAAAAAGAAGATATGATACACAGATACATACAAATTATATACTATGATAGCGTTTTCAGAAATGTTTACAAGGTTTTTTTTTTAAATATTTATAGTAACTCCAGTCTAATCATGAGACAAACTTCAAACAAACCCAAACTGAAGGACAGAACAACTGACTAGTACTCCTCAAAACTGTTAAGCTCATTAAAAATGAGGAAAAACAAAGATCATTTCACAGACCAGAGAAACAAAAAAAACCTGACAACTAAATGCAACATGGTACTCTGGATGCCTCCTAAAGCACAAAAAAGGGCAGTAACACACCAACATTAGTTTCACCTTCGGATAAATGTACCACTATAATGCAATGTAATAACGAGGGAAACCAAAACTGGGTGAGGTCATACAGGAACTCACTACCTCTGCAACTTTTCTGCAGGTCTGAAATTAGTTCAAGATACAATTCATTTTAAATAAAAAAAGATAAATCAGGATGATGACAGATTGTAATATGCCAGAGAATGTTGTTTTAGGAAGTGTATCAAGAAATGTGGCTGGTGGGATCTGACCAGAGCCCAGATGAGTGAAGGGAGAGAGAGAGAGCCATTCAGATACCTGGGAAAGAAGATTCCAGGAAGACAAGGCAAAGAATCTGAGCTGGGGTCACACATCATCCACAATTTTCCATGAAAAGCATGTAAAATGCTACTAGAAACACAGAAAGAACTGAAGAAAACTTTCTGATTTTGCTTGTCAATACATATCAAGCGCGGTGGCTACACTGATGGTGAGAATAGCTTAACATGGAAAGTTGTCAAATGACTATTGTATACACCAAAACTAAGGTAACACAATCACTTCAATAGGAAATATAAAGATGTATCACTCAGTGGTTAATTTCTGGCATAACCTAGAAATTGAATTATTATACATTTCAATAGAAAACAGACTTATTTACAACAGACTTTTCTAGGCCCAGGTAATTATTAGGTTGTTATATTTTGACATCTTTTATTTCTGATTCATGTAACAGATGATGAGAAAGCAGTTCTCATTTTTTTCTTGGTAAAAAAATGCTAAAATAAAAAAAATCACTCTTTCCAAAATATATATGTCATACACACTTCTGTGACTTTAGCCTCCATACTATCATCTCCTCAATTAAAAACTATAGTTACATATTTTTAAGCAAGTCCCCTTAAAATATATAGAGTTTGAATACATCAACAAAACCATAAGTATCCTTTGCAAATGATAAATAAAATTCCCTGAGCAGCGAGGGTAGTCACAAGGCATAATTTAATTCCTTTTGGAATTCATGGGCAAGGGTTAGTACCCATGAGTTCTAAAAATATAAATACAATCTGCAATGTTGGCTTTAGTTAAAACCTGAGGCATCTGAACCACTCAGAAAAGCTTACCATTTAGTGCGAACTTGCAATATTTATACATAACACTGTTGTTTTTCAGTGAGGTTTCAATCTGTTTATATAGAACAAAAGTAATATTCATAGAGTCCAATAAAATCCCATGGATTTTGAAAAAGCAAGCATAAAAAAGCTTACAGAGAAGAAACAGTACTTGCTAAAAGGGTATTTGCTTAAACAGACTATAAAATCTTGCTAAAATATCACAAAATATAATTTTGAGAGCAAATTCATTTAATGTAATAGTAATAACAGCTATTATCATTTATTTACATATTATCTGGAGCAAGAATAAGTTGAGCCAAAATATAATGAATTACATCATTTTGTTATACTTTTTGAATCTCCAAAAATTACTTTTAAAAATTACAAAAGAAAAATAGTATAAATTATAAAACTGTGATGCTCATGGTAGATTAATTTATAAAAAGATTTGATTTTCTCAGGTTATTTAGCAGCTTTTAACTATCACAGATCAAACTAATTACAGATTTTTTTTTTAATCTGGATATTGCTCTTCTTTCTCATAAAATAAGGCTGCACAAATAAGACATTTAAAAATTAGACCAAATAAAAGCTACTAAAACAATCAGAGCACAAAGATATTAGGAGAATTAATAGGCAAGTGAATGCTTCTAATTCCCTGGGGGACTGATTAGCTTTTGTGAAGTCAAGTCTCATAAAATCCTCTGTAGTTTTAAAAAAAAAAAAAAAAGGAAAAAAAAGACACTCTTTTTTTCATAACTTTATAATTGTTATATTGTTTCTCTCAGTGAAAGTCGCTGCACATAAATGAATGCCACGAAATTTAGACCATTATTAACACAGGGCATCACAGATCACCATGCAGTAATGGGCTGATAATACTAAAATATTTTTTGGAGTGGAATTAATACTGACTTCATCTATTAAATGATGGCTTCACAATACAGTCCCTGGAAAATAAATAATTCTTTAATTTGCTATCTTATTTTGTTTCAGGATGATACAAATCTACAAATACATGTTCTTGCCGTAAATATGTACTTATGGATAGTGAGCAGATTTTAAGACTCTAATGCACTTTGAAATTACCTATGCTATACATGTTATTTTGCAGAGAAAGGAATTAAGGTTGTGAGATTTAAATGATTTTTCTCAAGGTCACATACTACTGTCTAGGGTAGTGAGGAGATAGACACATTTCTCCTTCCTAGACCATATCCTAGGACTTAATGCATGCTCTATCTTTATTCATATCCTTAACTTGTTATGTGTTGGAGGAGTTATGAATGATTATAAAACTCTTTTTACTTTATGTTCACATCATAGACTGGCACTTCTATGCACATATTTTTTTTCCTTAGGAAATATATACAATATCTAAAATTGTTACAAAGTTTTTCATGAACACACAGTTATTTTGGAATTTCTATAATGAGAATGAAGTCCTGTGGACTGTTAACAGATTGCTTTCAGTGATAATTGCCTATTTTTTCCAAACATAGGAACTTTTGACATATAATCTGTGGACAATAAAAAGGCCTTCATAAAGGGTATGTGTATATCTGATATTTGATCTGATATCAACAGATTATTATAGCAGAAAAACTGGTCATGAAATTTCAATAAACTACTTCTTTGACAAATCATATTTTCCAATTTTATCATGTGTGTTCTAATGACGAGACCAGCAAATCTGTTGTGTGATTTTTAAATGAGTTTATTATCAAACCATGCAATATGGAAAGTAGAAAGTAGGAATGCATGAGAGTGCATGGGGATAGTCTGATTAGTGATCTGCCCATTAGGTTAAAGCCTGTGCTTTTCCCACTGTTGAAGATATGCCCATGGAGGGTTTTTATTTGTTTTTAGGTTTATCTCTTTTCTATTGTACTTCCTCTCACATATAATCCTCTACATAAACCACTCCTCTACTTAAAACACAGTCACTACAATTAGGACCCCAAATGATCCATTAAATTCATTTTGTCTTATTATGTACTCTGTTACTTTATTCAAGAAGATAGTTCATGATCTATGAATCACTTTCCTTCATCACATTTCTACCAGATAGTTGAGATCATTCTGAAATAGTGACAGTTGATTCCTTTCATCCTTTCAGTCTTTACTCTTTCCTTTTTTCACTTTGTTTGACCTGGGGAAATGCATGGGTGGGTGTGTGAGGGTGTGTGTATAAATTTGCACACCCACTTTACCATCATGCATTAACTTCAACACACATTAGTCTCTCCTAGGAGGAACTTCAAAATTATACATAAATATATACAGTTAAAAGCTGGTTTTGTTCTATCTGGCCATTGCTTTCCATACAAATAAGACTTTAAAAATGAGACCAACTAAAAGCTACTAAAACAAGGACAGCACAAAGTCACTAGGAGAATTAATGGGCAAGTGAATTGCCCGAAAGTAAAAAGTCAAGTCATAGATTATAAAAGTGCAATAATAATGCTTCAGCCTCTGAATTTAGCTAACATGTAATCTAAGTTCCAAGAGACAGAATTTTTCTTTTATAATTTTTCCATATTGTAAAAAGAAAGAGACATAACAATGTTCATGATTTAAAAGTTTTACTAATTAATATGCTTTTTGAGCTACTTAGCACCAAAATTTATAATAAAATTCCAGTAATACATACAGTACTGTATTAGTGAAAGAACAGAAAAACAGATCAATAGAACAGAACACAGAACTCAGAAACAGGCCCATACAAATATAGCCACATGTTCTTTGAGAAAGGAATAAGGTAAAAGGGAAAACACAGTCTTTTCAACAAATGTCATGGTACACTGGACATTCATGCAAAAAAGATGAATCTAGACCGAAATGTTCTATCTTTCACAAAACTTAACTCAAAATGGATGCAGGCTTAAACATAAAACACGAAACTATGAAATTTCTAGAAAATAAAGTAAGAGACAACCTAGCTTACCTTGGGTTTACCAATGACTGTTTAGATATAATACCAAAAGCAGGATCCATCAAAGAAAAAAAATCATAAAGTGGGCTTAGTTAACAGTGGGAAAGACAGAGTTCAGAAAATGAAGAGGTAAGAGAATGACTTGAAGAAAATGTTTGCAAAACTCTACAGTGATTAAGGGACTAGTACCTGAAATATGCAAAGGAAACTTAAAATTCAACAAAAAGAAAACAAACAACTCAAGTAAATAATGGGCAAAATATGGATAGACATTACCTCAAATAATATATTCGAATGGTAAATTAGTATATGAAAAGGTCTTCAACACCATATCATTTTTCTATTGCGAACTAAAACAAACATGAGGTATCATTACATCATTCGAACAGCCGAATTCCAGAACACTGTTAACACCAAACACTGGTGAGAATGTGGAGCAACAGGAACCCTCATACAGTGTGGACGGGAATGTGAAATGTCAGACCCATGGGCGTACTATGTATTCTAGCAATATCACTTCTACATATTTTTTTTTTCTCGGTAAAAACTCTGTCCACACCAAAGCGTGCACATGAATGTTTGTTATCAGCTTCACTCATAATTGCCAAAACTTGGAAGCAAACTCAATGTCCTTGGATAGATGAATGGGCAAACTATGATCCATCAATACAACGGCATATTATCCAGCAATAAAAAGAAATGAGCTATCAAGTCACAAAGCATCATGAGGGAATTTAAATGCATATCACCAGCTGAAAGAAGCCAATCTAAAAAGCCTATCTACTGTACCATTCCAGCTGTATGATATTCAGGAAAAGGGGATACCACAGAGATGGTGAAAAGATGAGTGGCTTCCAGAGGTTGTGGGGAAGGAGGGGGTAGGGAAGAAGAAAAAGATGGACGTATGGTAAACAGAGGATATTTAGGGCAGTGAAACTATTCTGTCGCTCTGCCATGGTGCATACATGACTTACAAGTTTGTCCAAACCCGTAACACAGTACAACGCAAAGAGTGAACCCTAATATAAACTATGGATGTATTTAATAATGCGTCCATGTTGGCTCATCACTTGTAATAAATGTACCACACTAGGGACGCCTGGGTGGCTCAGTTGGTTAAGCAGCTGCCTTCGGCTCAGGTCATGATCCTGGCGTCCTGGGATCGAGTCCCACATCAGGCTCCTTGCTCGGCGGGGAGCCTGCTTCTCCCTCTGCCTCTGCCTGCCATTCTGTCTGCCTGTGCTCGCTCTCTCTCCCTCTCTCTCTGACAAATAAATTAAAAAAAAAAAATCTTAAAAATTAAATAAATAAATAAATAAATGTACCACACTAATTCAAAACTTGCCCGTAGGCGGGACTCTGCAGTAGGGTGAGAGGAATAAATATGAGAATCCTAGGCACTTTCTGCACAATTTTTCTGTACATCAAATACCGCTCTAAAATATAAAGTTTACTAATAAAATAAAAATATTTTTAACGTCCTATAATGTAATCTTTCACCAGTACCCTATGGCATGTGAGAACTGTTTGATTTCAAGACCATCTTTTTGCAGTGAACTTAACATGCGAAGCTGTAGGTGGATGATTTAGTAATGCACTGCTTTTCTCTGTCATCCTTTAGAGAATACCTTCCTAGTGCTACGTCATTACTGACATATGGAAATAAACAGTAAAAGGCTCAAACGAGTTATAATCCAACTCGACACACACTCTCACACACCTAAATCATTAAAATAATGGATATTACTTATATGGCATAAGTCTTTTTAAAGTCCTAACTTTCATGAAGCAAATGCAGTTATGCTGTGTCACGTTAATCTATAATTAGCCATTTTGAAAATTTCACTTCTTGCCCCATAACAAATACCTGTTATTGTGTGCGATGTTGGAAAGGACACTATACACATTATTATACACATTATATACACTAATACATATATATCCTCACATTGTATGGTTCTATATAAATATCCCTCCCTTGCTGGTATGTGTGTGTATCCACTTAATTTGCAAAGTGAGAAGAAAGCACTTTAAACTACTTCTCGTCATGTAGCTAATAGTTTTTACAGTACAAAAGTGACCCTGGCTTATTTATCATTAAAAACAGTGTTGTGCTTGTTATTTCCAGGTTGAGTCTGCATTATAAAAGTGCAGCATAACTTTGGACACTAATTGTGCTCCAGAATGAGACTGAAGGAAAACCTAACAATTTAATCCAATTACTACTCACAATTTGAATATATTGGCCATGATGTACATGACTAACGTGTGTATCCTGCTACCTAGATTTGCTTCTGGCTCAGTTTGATAAGTTGTCTGAAAGGTTTAGTATACAGTTAACCAAATTCTTATGTGAAAATTAGGTTTGTGAAGTAACACAATCTGAAAGACACTGGAAATGTGTCATCACATAAATAGGATATTTGCTTGAATTGTTCCTCTGGCCTTCTCAAACATTTCTATTGCTCCTGTCCTGATTTATGTATCATTTCTAACCTCTTCTTTCAGAGCTCTTTCATAATATTATTGATACATGATTTTCCTCCTTCCCTCTCTTTTCCTATCCCTTTCTTTTCTCATTCTATTCACTATCAATAAACTGCCAGGCTACACAGAACAAGAAAGAAACTGTGTATTAATCCTCCTCTCAAAGAGTACAGGTTTTGGAGGTAGGACACAAAGTAATAGTATATAACATAAAATGTGACACATGTAGCAAAAGACTTGCATATATTATAAAGGGAGCTCTAAATCAAGTATTTCCTTGGTTTGCCACCTATGTTTTGCTTCATTCAGGATTCACCTCACAATTCATCTTCTAGCACTCTAAGTTTGAAATATTTTCTGGAAAAAAATTACTAAGCTGTCTTCCTTTCTCTGTCAGTTTCTGAAATCCCATTTATTTATGACATTTTCAAAAAGTATAATAAAGTAAACAAATTATTTGGAAATAAGTGATCACATCCAAAATCATGGTAATAAAAATTATGGAAAACTAAAATTTCGTCTAACACATTCAATAGTTAAGAAAACTTTTTTTTTTAAATTTTATTTCTTTGACACAGATAGAGAGGTCACAAGCAGGCAGAGAGACAGGTAAGCAGGCTCCCTGCTTAGCAGAGAGCCCAACTCAAGGCTTGATCCCAGGACCCTGAGATCATGACCTGAGCCAAAGGCAGAGGCTTAATCCACTGAGCCACCCAGGCGCCCTGAGAAAACTTCTTTTAAGTAAGCATTCTCACTTATGTGTGTGTGTGCAGGTATTTTAAAGCTAGAGGTCAGAACTATGTTTTAATTTATAAATACAAAATACCCTGTTTTCTACTTTCCACTCTATTTTAGGTATCCTTTCATTCCATTCCAATTCATTTTCTTCATGCAGTGAGATCACTAATTCTGTCTTCTACTCCTGAACTGCTTTAGACTTTTCCTTGTGTACTGCTCCAGCATTTAACAAGGTTTTCTTAGCTTTTCGGGTTCAATGAATTTGTGAAAGTTTCAGTTATGTGCACATTTCCAATCTTTGCGTTTAAAAAAAACCAAGGGAATTGAGGTGGTTAGGGGCTGCAGGGCAGCAGGCAACTATTACCAGCAAAAAAAATAATAATAATATAGTGCTTGCTCCGCTAAGGAAAGTAACAAGGGACTACAAAACTAGGTTTTCAGTTGAGTAGAGAAATATCGACTCCACAAAAGCAAGTAGGAGACACAAAATACAGACCATTTCACAGAGTAATATTTAGAGATTAGGTAGGCCTTCAAGTCATTTACCACAGCCAACTAAATTAACCAGAGAAGACTAATGCTACAGGGGAGAACACCAAGATTTTATCCTGTAAATGGATGGTTTAGTGATAAACTGTTCTCAGTCTTTTCAAGGATACCATCACAATATCCGTTTATCTTACTGGAAATATATAGATTTATTGAGAAATAGAACATAAATAAAAGTTTACTGGTTACAAGCTTTTAGCAATCTTGAATAAGAGTATAAGCTAGAATCTCCACTTAGTATTTAGCATTAAATGCATATAAAGGTGGGAAAACACTACATGTGAAAAAAGGATGCTCTTTCTATACTTAAAAAAATCCAAACCTACGGAAATTTATAATAAAAGGCTTACGTGAGTTGTAATTCAATTCAGCACACTCCTTACACACTTAAGCTACTAAAATTATGAATACTACTTATTAAACATTCATACCAAAATGTAGTTTTCACAAATAAGGCATAGTATGCCTGAATGAATCTTTTTTTTTTTTTTAAATAAAACATACTTTTTAAAATTCTGACTTTTATGAGGCAAATGCATGGTACTGTTGCATTAATCTAAGTTTATTCATATTTAAAATGGGTGTGGTTTTTTTGGTCATTAAAAAATATTAGAGAGGAAGGTCAATCATAAGGCAGTTTCAACTTGAAAAATGAGACTGAGAACAGTAGGAAATAGAAACTGGGTACTGAACCAAAGCTTGCTTCAGTATTTAAGGCAGGCCAGCAGTTTCAATGGACGGAAGGAGTCATGAAGTTTGTTGTGAGCAATTTCCTGTGCTGCCTGAAACATAAGTATTCAATAAAAACTTACTAACCATTGAAAGGAAGACGACATGGCTTATAGAACTAGTTCTGCTATCCCCTAGATCCTGGAATTAAGCAATTCATTTTTCTATTATGGGCCTCAGTTTCTTTGCTACCGAAAGAAATGAAGAAATGTCCTTTCCAGTCACTAAAATTTTATGTTTTTAGGAGAAGTGAAGTTTTAGACCTAAATATATTTTTAATTGTATTATAAATTGCTAAGAATTCATTTCTTTTACTATTTCAAATAAAAATAGTTTGTAAAAAAAAAAATAGTTTGTGCTTTCTTAAATACTGCATATTGAATATCCATTAAACATTCTGATGACTTAGATCCAAATCATGAACATTAGCTGACTTTACTGACTTTCCTCCTGCATTTAGTTCATCTTACCCTCAGTTTAAGGAATGTCCATTTTAAATAGGTAAGGCTTAAGTAAACTTTTAGGCCACGGGGAGTGATGAAAGAAAGCAGACTCTTTTCAATACAAAAAGAGAAAAATTAATACTCTGAACACAGGTAGAAGGAACAGCTTTGGAAAAGCTTTGGAAAAGATATTTTTTTTAAAGGGGTCTCAAATGGAAATGACTTTGGAATTCAGGGAGTTCACTTCTAATTGGAAAGCAGCATGATTAAGACAATACAGAGTGATGGGGTCTGCCGGAAGAAGGGACAAGTAGGACTCCCCTAAGTACTTCCGGCTTCAAACCTTTAGATAATGCTGTGCTGGTCTTAGGTACTGAATCTCCATAACTCCCTCGACATTTTCTATTATCACATAAAATATTCCCAACAGTATGTTTACAGACTACTGTAAATAAATATGGAATTTGTATATTAATGGGATCATGCCTAGTTGGAAAGTTAACCTAATCTGTATAATTGATGAGAGAGGAGATGGAGATAATCAATAAGTAGAACAGCTTCTGCTACATGAATAAGGTTTTCCCTGTACGGATCAAGCATTCTGAATGTTAACCCAAACCAACACTTGTCTTCCAGTGAGAGATAAAAAGGCATTTTTTTTTCTCTTAATCAGAATGTATAGGTCTCAGACTTCAGTAAGAGAATATGCACAGTGGTTCTATGCTTAGAATGATTAATAAGTTTTGGTTTGAGGTAAGTGTTAAGATTTCCGTGAATCTAATTCAAAATTCTACCATGCTCATTATGACAGGTGCCAATCTGGTTAGACAAATAAAAGGTAGTTACTCTCTGGGACAGGGCTGTTTGTCTGGGAGTAAGAATATGTGTATGCAAAGAGAGTAAAAGGAAGGATGGAAATAAACCCACAACATGAAAAACTGGAGAGATATTTTAAATCAAAGATGTTAATACTTGGTGAAAGCAGAGAATTGGATTATTACAACATAAAATCTTTCTTGACCTTGAATTCACTCTTGTTTTTTCACCTGATAAGTCAACAAGAAATTACTGGAGAAATGATAGGAAATAGTTAAACTATACTGGACACAGAAACAGGCAGAGGGAATTATACCCAGTCTTTTCAAGTTGACTAGACAAAAAAATAATACAGAAAACTGCTGTCTAGTTATGAATATATTTAACACTTCCTTCAGTATCTTTATTTTCTCATAAATACATACACCTGATTATAGAATGTATCTATAAAATTCCTGTTATTAATATAAAACTTTTTAGTGATATCTGGGAAGTTACTGAGTTACTCATTTATTACTTTATTATGCATTCTAAGAATTATTGAACAAATTTTACTTATGTAATATGACAAATCCATAGCTAATACAAGGCTAGATTTTGTTTTTAAAAGGGGGGCACAGAAGGAGGCATTAGAAGGCCATAATGACAGTTAAGGGGTTTTAGGTAACATACAAAGATAAGGACAGGGCAGTATCAGACTACTGTGCCCCCATTTCACCATCCATAAAACACGTGTACAGAGTTATAAGAGGAAAGGTGGAAATTAGCAAGATGAAGGTACAGGTTCAACAATGCTGCCCACGTAAAAAGGCAAGAGGAATTAGACTGTTATATCTAAAATAGGACTCACTCAAAACTCAAAATGTTTTCTTAAGTCTTAGGGTTTCAAGTGTTGTTTTGCTTTTCTGTCATTTTTTTTTCTCTATTTTACCAAGGAGAAAGAGGAAAAAATATAGCAAGTGATATTTGGAAAGTATATTTGACTCTAGGTGCTGTCACAAAATGATTTAAAAAGCATACTATAAAAATCTAATTTTAGGGATTTTTATTTTTTACTTTTATTTTATTTTTCTCAGTGTTCCAAGATTCATTGTTAATGCACTACACCCAGTGCTCCTTGCAATACGTGCCCTCCTTAAAACCCACCACCAGGCTCACCCATCCCCCTACTCCTCAACCTTCCAAAACCCTCAGTTGGGATTTTTAGAGAGTAAAAAAGACTTCCAAACGTCTATCACCACTAGGCCTGCCAAACGGGGCGTCTCACAAAATCCTCATTCCCAAGTGCTCAATCGTATTTGCTTTGATTGATAGAATGTTTTTAAATGGTTCCTTTCAATACTTTCAAGAATCTCAATGAATTGCAACTCCAGGTTAAACTTGTTTCTAACTAGAATTTTCCATACATCAAGTTTTTAAATGAGTGGCTTTTTATTGAGCCAGAGGAAAGAAATTTGTTTTCTTTCAAATTTTACCCAAGAGAAACACATACTAAACTGCTACATTTTATTCTTTATCCCTAGAATATCCATGAGGTAAAGAATATGGATGGTACATTCCCCTCCAAATCCCTGCTGCTCTAACAATACCTGCAAAATGGTAGACTGAATGTTGAAGGCATCAGTGAATCATACAGAACAGTACCAGGGAGTATAGGAATGCTTTAAAATCATGACTTGTGAGAGGTAACATGAAGGGAAAAGTTCCAAATTTTCAAGTCTGGTATTTGAGATGGCCCTGGTGTCATTAACAGAAAAAAGAGCATAAAAATAGAAAATAGAAAAAAAAATAAGGGAAATAAATTCAGAATTAGCTATACTGTGGCAAACAAAGCAGTAAAGCATAAAAGTGAAATGTTTTACCAGTCAGTGGGAAAAATCTAGAGGAATTTCACAGCTACTGATAAAGATTTTGGAGTAATTTTCCTAGATTAAGTACCATATTCCTGAAAGTAGATGAACTTGAAGGGCAGAGAATATAAAGAGAGTGGATTGCTGCTTTGGAGATACACACACATGGTAGGGGGTAGGGGGAGAAGGAGGTAAAAATGTAAAGGAATGGGAAGGAATAAAAGGAATTTTTTAAAAGTGTCATGCAAGTCATAAAAAGAGAATTTTCACAAGGAGAATTTAGTCAACTCCGTTAACTGAACTGGAATCATGGAGGAAGGTCTGAAAGTGTCCTCTACAACCTCTCAGCCACAATGTGAATCAGAGGCTGACTAATCTAATTGAATTGACCTCTTGGGTTGAGATTTAATTTGGTAGCTCTGTGAAAACTATTTTACTTTGGGGAAATGCAACTGATTAAAGTGCGCATTCTCTACTATACCTAATCGTCTTTACATCCTTACAAATTTTAAATTCCCTGTTATACTACCTTGAAACTCATGGCTTCCTTAATAGAGCTTAGTAATAAACACATCAAAATCTTCCATATATACCAAAAAAAAAAAAAAAAAAAAGTCAGGTAGGTATGCTCATAAGTACATTTCCTAAATGTGCATTTTACTTGAACTGATAGAAAGTTTCTTGTATAAATGCAGCCAACCCTCCAGAAATATGTGATACTGCTTTTCCCTCTACTGCTAGAAGGAAAATGGATCTTAAACCCAACATTTCCCCGTCACCAGCCAGTGTCTCCTGTCAGTGGGTTTCCCCCTTGCCTTTCTGTGTGATTTTACTGTCTTCCAGTCATTACACAGCCACTACTCTTGCATTACTCTGCGATGAGCTTTCCCGCACTGTCCTGTTAGCTTGGTGCTTTCCCTCTCCACGGCGTCTCAACTTTTTCGCCTCTCATTATCCTTCTGCTGTCAGTCTCATTCAGCATCTTTCTTCATTCTCAAGTCTTGTAACTCTAATCCTCTTCGATGTTTGGTTTGCTGATTCTGTATCCTTTCTCTTCCTTTGATGTTGGCTTCACAGTTCTGCTTTATGTATCTACACTGCATTTCCTTTAATCATGCTACTTTTTAAAAATTGCATCAGGTCGGGACGCCTGGGTGGCTCAGTTGGTTAAGCAGCTGCCTTCAGCTCAGGTCATGATCCCAGAGTCCTGGGATCGCGTCCCACATCGGGCTCCTTGCTCGGCAGGGAGCCTGCTTCTCCCTCTGCCTCTGCCTGCCACTCTGTATGCCTGTGCTCGCTCTCTCTTCCTCTCTCTCTCTGATAAATAAATAAAATCTTTAAAAAAAAAAAAATTGCATCAGGTCTGAAGTTTCACACATCAGATTATATCAGTACCTTCCTTCATTCCACTTTACTACTGAACTTATTCCCCTTATATCCTATCACCTTACTCTTCAGGCATTTTACTGCTTTAAGTCCTCAGTCTTTGCAGGCCTATGAATCAACATCCTTTATTGTTCTAAAGCAATTTACAGTGGTCACTAGTGAATTGCTCTCTTTGGCTACTCCAGGGAAAGACTATCTTTTTTTTTTTTTAATTTCTTGTTTTCACTAAAGAAAAATAACTCTGTGTGGAAAGTAATATAAAAAATAAAGCTCAGATTTATTACAAGTCAGTAATCATGATTTTTCCCTCTTTTGCTTTTCTTCAGTTGAAAGAAACAAAAATTCAGAAAAACAATTAAAGCATCTAATTTTTTCATTATTTATTATGCAACTGAGGCTGTGTCATCATAAATTAAAGCATGAAAAAAATTAAGTTCAATTACGTGTTTGATGACACCTTGGTAAATGTAAACAAAGTCTCCTGACTAAATGCAATTTTTTTATAGAGTTGAGGCAAATCTCTGCATGCCAGTAAACAAAATTAAAAACATATGGATCTCATACACATGTCAATATGTGAGTATAACCTTTCCCAAATAAATTATTAGAAGACAACAAATGAAGACAACTTAAGATCAGTATGTTTTCCATTTTCTCCACATCGCCATCCATCCATTTCCTATTCTTTAAAATAATGGCTTGAACAAGAAGTTTCTATGGTAATTTTCTTTTAAAATTCGTATTTCTAATTTGCATAACAGTTCCAGTTTTGTTTACTAAAATACCAAAAAAAATGAAAAATGTATCTCTTGAATTTCTCTCTTGTCAGAAGAGTTTGTAATCCTAAATATTTGGTCAGTTAAGGCTACAGAAAGCACATCAAATAACATTTTCTATAAAAATTCCTTAATCTGAAAAGTTAATATCTAAATTTATTGAGGCTTAAATTTTCCTTACATCAAAACGAGAACTTTTTATGCAAATTAACAATAAGTTACTAATTGCCAGAATCAACTAATTTTTTTTAATTTTTTTATAAACATATAATGTATTTTTATCCCCAGGGGTACAGGTCTGTGAATCGCCAGGTTTACACACTTCACAGCAAAGAGTCAACTAATTTTTTTCTGAATTTATCACATTTGATCCCATTTGTTGTGATGGCTTCACAGCACATCTTTTCTAGAATCCTTTTCTAGAGATCTTTTTGCTGTTTCTCACTCTGATGGCTCTCAATAGCACCATCTGTCTTTTCATCTACACCTTGATACACTGCCTATGTATTAGTGATTCTTAACGCTGTTGTCTCTATCCTGTATTTCTCAGCTTGCTCTCAAGACATTTACCTATATCTGATGGCAAGTCATACTTACATTTTTCACAAGATACTAAAAGTTTAATCTGACCTTACTAGATACCAGTATTTCCCGTCATCTTAAATCTGTTCCACATCCAAACTCTATTTTCATCAACAGATTACTATCCATCTGATCACTAACCTAGATCTAGGACTTCTCCTGCTCCCTCAGGCCCCACAACTGCTCACTCTAAGTATACTTTAGGGTCACTATTTCAACAGACTTCCAAATCACAATTGCTATCTCAGTGGCTACCTTTGTGCAACATCGTCACTGATGTTTTCAATGTGATCCTTCTACAAGTCAGTATAAGCATGTCCTTCTACTAATCTTTTGAGTTTCTTCCCATGGCCTTGAAGATAAACAAATATCTTTGGATTGTAAGTAAGACTTTACATGATCTGTGCTTTACTAATTCTCCAGGTATATACCTCAAATACTAATTCAATTTTCTGTCTTAGTCTTTTGGCAAGGCCAAATAATTTCTATTCTTTCTTGGGGTATAATCTTTGTTTATAGGTTTCATACATCTTCAGTGTGGCCCCAAAAAAGTATCAATAGCTGATAAAATTCTACATATTCTCTTTATCATCCCCTATAAATGCTAAGGTAGTTAATTCACCTTTTTTTTTTTTTTAACCTCCTTTTCAACACCTTGTACACAGCTCTAGAAAAGAGTATTCAGATGAAATGTGTGTGTTTTTAAACATCCAGTAGGGGCAAAGATCTGTATTAAATGTGCCTTGACTTTTTTCTTTATGTTCTTTTCTTCTACCAGATATACATAGATTTTTACTCTTCTTCAGTTTTAGGGAGAGAGAACTTTTGTTCTATCTGTAAGCTCTAGAAATTTATAATGGGAATCTTCACCTTTCCCTGGGTTATATGTAAAAATTGTGTGTAATTTGTATTCCATCTTATCTATTGATATTAGCCATTGTTGAGTTATGCGTCATCATACTAAGCCAAAATCTGCCAGGAACTGCTCCATGAAACAAGGACTCATGAGTATTTTTCATACTTGAGTAAGGACTGGGAATGCCATGTTAAAAATCAAAAGATGTTTTCACTATAGGAAATCTTAGAACTCTTATTGTACTGATGCACACTTTAAATTTTTAGAAGTATATAATAATACAGTGGTTCACAAATTTATTTCACCATAGATTTTTAATGACAAGTATTACCTAATACCAAATCAATGTCTAGTAACTGTTACCATGTATCAAATCAACACCAATTTGAAAATGCTGACCTAATTTTCATCCTTCTTTCTAAACTGTCAGAAGATACTTCCTATACTAATTCAGCGAGTGAACATTATATTTAAGAAGCTAAACTTCACAAGAAGATAAAATCATTAGCAACACCTGGAGATTCCAAAAACAACTCAGAATATAAGAAAAAAGAAAGTCCCTAGCTGGTTAGGTAGGAGAAAAAAGTGAATGGACTCAGTTACCACCGTTTGACACATGATGCCTAAGACCCAGAGATGTGTGATCCACTGTTCTCAGTAGTAACAATGCAATGGTCCTTAAAACATGACCTCTGGCCTTAGTAACTCTGAGTCTGGAATTCTATTTGTACCAGTAAGTTGGAGATCATCAGAGGAATTAGTTACATGAATAAATCGGTAATTTTGAGGAAAGTGTGAATCAAATTTAATGTGTGATCTAAAACCTTTCATAGCATTATTTTCAAGCTAGACACCCTCAAGATCTACTCAAAATCACCCTCAAAATCAACTAAACCAAATGTAAAAGAAACTGGCCTTTCCTAGAAAAAGCAACAAGTCTTCTGGATAACTTCCTCTTGAAACAGGATGCCTTCTACTCAAATCTTTCTCTGGGAGATTTAGCTACCTGACAGGAAGTATCTTTTTGCACCTAGTTGGCTGCCATTTTATCCTGAGTAGTACACTATGGAATCCTATAGCCCTCCTTAGTGAATCCCAAGACCTGAATTCCTAGCCACCTTAGCCTTTGTTCCCTTTGCTTGAAAATCCCATTTCAAAACAGAGAAAATAAACATGAAGGAATGCCAAATAAATGGTCCTATTATTGAGAAAAGATGAATTTTAGATTCAATTTCCTAGATTATATATCTTTGAATAATTTGTCCTAGTAGAAAAGGTAGTATTTCCTTCAGAATGCATGTTCTTCCACACCAACACTTTAGATTACTTATCACTGGGTTTCATACCCATTCCATTTTCTCTTGAATGATCTCTCTAGCTGGAGATCTAAAAGAAAGATTAAACTTTTACAACATAAAAAATTATGTAGCTCTTGGTAGGAGGCATTTGTTGGGGTTTTGTTCTCGCTTTGTCTTTCATTTAAGCCAGAATTAATATTACAGTTATTAACTTTAAAAAAGTCATGCCTTTCTTTATTAGCAAAACTTACATATAAATTGAGATGCTCATGAAAATTGTTAGAGAAGCTATATGTTATCAATTTATCTTGCATAAATATCAAGAGATTCTTGATCCATACTGGTTGAAGCACAAAGGAAATAAATTTGATGAAGCAGTCCATATGATATTGTATCTTCTGACATGAACTTCAACTTACAATTATTTGAACTGTTGAAGAATGTGTTTTATGAGAAACTGTCCATATATGTGCATATGGAATCTGTTCATATATTTTGCTCATATGTGTATATACGAATGTGTTCGTGTATTTTGAAAACAACAGATGCAGTTGAAGATACACAGATACCCATGCCCAAAATAGAAATCTTGAAAAAAAAAATACATAGAAATTGTTACATGTATTTAATAGTCAGTAATTGCTTTTAATGGCAATAATTTATTACCTAAATACACGATATTCTTATTTTTTCCCATTACTGACTTTCTAATAAAAAATTTTTTTTCGCTATATTCTTATTTTGACACTCCAGAGATGCAATAAAAAAAAGGTATAAGGGATCAGTTTAGGGAGACAAATGTTCTAAAATATCCAGTGCTTGGTGTTACAGACAATCTTACTAATAATTGAAATCCATGACATGAATTCTAAAATAAAATTTTATATTAAAGCTTAAGTATGGATATACATGTAATCACTTTCCTTATTAATAATATATTACATCATCATAATGCATTTTAATATACAAAGTACTTTTTTTGTACCTACTAGCCTGTTACAACTATAGCTCAAAAAATATATATTCTTCTAAACAGGTTAAAGTATGTATTCATTCTTCAATTTAATTTAAATGGCATACTGTAATATTTAAATAAATAATATTGTCTTTAGCCAATAGCTAGGAATATGGCTTGAGTTTGAATGAAATTAAGCAAAGCAATATTGTAATAGACAAAGGATTTAAACATATTGTTTTCTTTAATTCCTGTATTTTTCATTCTTTGAAGTTTGTATGCTTGCCCCGGAATGATACATTTATAAGCCTGTAGCTATTATTATCATATTTATATTGTACAGGGAATAAGCAAGAAACATTTGAAATGGTGAGTGTGTTTAAGAGCCTCATAGGGACATTTATATCTATCTTCTTAGAACTGAAGTTTATTTTATTTTTTTGTTGCCTCTAGTTTGTGGAAATTCAGCACTTTGTAAAGACTCAGCTCCAGGTAGGCAAGAACCCCAGTATCTCATACAAAGTTAAGTCAATTATATATTTTTCATAAAGTGCATTGTAACAGGCCTCATTATAAACAGCAAAGCAGGGGTTTAACTGCAATGTGCAACTTCCTTTACAGAATTAGTTTTTTCAGTTCTCCTATCTGATGTAACAGCGAAGCATCTTATATAAAACTTTTATTTGATATTCCTACAGATTTTTGCTTATATGAGAGTAGTACAAAGCAAAAAGCCTCAAGGCCAAGTTCCAAAGAGACTGTAGCAAGAGGAAGATGGTAATAGTTAAAGGTACATCCTCACACTTAGTCAAATGTTTTGTACACAGTTTGACATGTCCTGATTATTTTTTTTTCTTATTTCTTAACCTCAAGATTTGAATCTAGCAGGAAACTTATTTTCTTGCTCTCAACTTCTTTTGATCTTATATTTCTTCTTCCCACTATCAGAAGCCTTATATAGTCTCAGTGATATCATCCTTTTTATATTGCTTGACATTTTTAGCTGATTTTCTAGTCTCTAATATCATGTCCTTCTAAGCCATAATTAACAGCAAATAAATGCTATTTAACTACTTTAATTAAATAAATTTTTATTCATATTGAACAGCAAATAATCCTTTAAAAATATTTAAGTCCAGGGGTGCCTGACTGGCTCAGTGGGTTGGGCTTCTGTCTTCAGCTCAGTCATGATCTCAGGGTCCTGGAATCAAGCCCCATGTTGGGCTCTCTGCTCAGTGGGAAGTCTGCTTCGCCCTCTCTCTCTGCCTGCCTCTCTGCCTACTTGTGATCTCTCTCTCTCTCTCTGTGTCAAATAAATAAATAAAATCTTTAAAAATATATTTAAGTCCAATAAAATCATCTATCTTCTTTAAATTAATGTGACACCCCTGAGCGTCTCCCAGGTCCCCCAAAAGTACTGAGCAGTCCAAAAATGGGAGAAAAAAAACCCAGATCTAGAACAGTACAGTGCAGTACCATATTATTAGCAATAATGCCTATTTTAAAAAGAAAAAATATGTTAGAAAAAAAACTATAGAAACAGCAGAAATTGTAAAATAGTTATAACAGGAGCAACTTACAACACAAACGTCTTTCCCTACTATCTTGGTACCTTGTTGTTTTTTTTTAAGATTTTATTTATTTGAGATAGAAGAGAGAGCACACATGATAGCACAAGTGAGAGAGAGCAAGCATGAGAAAGAGAGAGAGAGGGCGAGAGAAGGGTAACGAGCGAGGGGGAGAAGGGGAGGGAGAAGCAGGCTCCCCACTGAGCCAGAAGCCTCGTGTGTGACTCAGTCCCAGGACCCTGGGATCCTGACCTGAGCCAAAGGCAGATGCTCAACCGACTGATCCACCTAGGAGCCCCCATCTTGGTACTTTTGATAGATATTACCACTGTTTGTGAATACCTAGTTCCAGTCTATTTCTGGGCATAATGGAACCTTACTGTTACCCTGATAAGGTAAGGTCAAATGACTTGCTCTACTGAATGAAACATGAATGGCAGTGATGTGTGGTACCTGTAGGCAGACACATTAGGGAAGCAGTTCCAATGACAGACATCTAGAGAGCAGGGAAAAGAAATAAACACTGGTGTTTCTTAAAATATTGATATTTTGGAGTTACTGCAGCCTATATAGACCTGAATATAGTACTCTGAAGTCTACTTTTCAGCTCTCAGGTAAAAAATATGTATTTTTCACTGATTTAGCTGTTTGTTTTGAACCTGGAATCTGTGTATAAAATATAAAGGCAAAGACATTAAATCCATCAAATAATAAACCTTAGAGAGAGGAAATTGTAAAGAACTTTCACAGAATCTCATATTCCTGAAATGATAAGATCTGGCTTAAAAAGCTCTATGTTATAAACAATCTCAATCACACGCACGAAAAAAGTCTGAGTTGACCAAAACATTTTGTAACTGACATCATCTATCATTTCATTTTCATGTGCTTACCCAGTTATTAAAGGAGAAAAACTTGTTAAATTGTGAAAAATCATCAAGAAAAACTAGTTAAATTGTGAAAAATCATAAAATAGCTTGATGTACTTTAGACATTGCCTAATAATTAGCAGGTAAATTATAAATCTTGTTTCCATGGGTTTTTCACTGGGTTTTTCAAAGGGTTCTCTTTGGAACCCTTTCCATCAATAAGGGTTGAATCAGAAAATCTAGTAATTCATTTCTTTTACACTCAGACTGAGGTTTTATTATAGATATAATTGTAAGCATCAAATAAGCTATAAAAATCTCAGAGACAATAAATACAAAAGATTAAAAAATATGCTATATGTTGGTTGACACTTAAATGCCAAGATGATAGGTTTGATTTATTTTATATACATCAATGGAGAAAATATTTCTTTAAAAAATCTATACGGTTATGTAGAGCTTTATTACTTTATCTGTGTGGTGAAAATTACACACACACACACACACACACACACTTAAAAGGAAGATCTGTGGGGCACCTGGGTGGTGCAATCAGTTAAGCATCCATCCAGCTCAGTTTTAGGTCAGATCCTGATCTCAGAGTCATGAGATCGAGCCCCATGTCAGGCTCCATGCTCAGCACAGAGTCTGCTTAAGGTTCTGTCTCTCTCTTCCTCTATCTCTCCCACTTGTTCTCTCTTGCTTTCTCTCTCTCAAACAAATAAAATCTTTAAGTGAATAAATAAACAAAAGGAAGATCTATGTATTTCTACCCCAAACATTTGAAGGGGAAGAAATTAATATGTAGAAAACCATGAAGACATTTAGCTTTAACATTAAAAAAAAAAAAGAAGAAGAAGGAAAAATAAGGGGCACCTGGGTGGCTCAATCAGTTAATCATCTGTGTTTGGATCACATCATGATCCAGGAATCGAGGGTTCAAGCCCCAGGCTCCCTGCTCACTGGGGAGTCTGCTTTTCCCTCTGCCCTTTCCCCGACTCATGCACTCTCACTCTCTCTCCCTCAAATAAATAAAATCATTCTAAAAATGAAAAAAAAAAAATTAAATTGTCATAAGTGAGCTAGTATTTGTCAGTAAGTAATAAAGGTAAGAGTTGATTTATGTATAGTTTCCTTAAGACATGGGCATATCTAGGCAATATTTTAGAGTCTTAGTGCTTGAAGAAAAGAGCTCTGGAGCTAGACTGCCTGGTTAAAATGGCACAATCAGCTGTGTGATCTGGGGAAGTATATTTCATACCCTATTTTATGATTTCCTCATCTGCAAACCAGGATAAATACAATACCTGTTCCATATGGCTCATTTGTGGACTAAATTAACTGAGATAATCATAAGCCCCAGGACAGAATGATTGCTCAATATTTGTTTACTATTGATAACGATATTTTTTGAACAGGGAAAAGGTTATAGTGAGAGGTGATTCAAAACAAGATAAGCCTGAATGGATATTTAATTGCTCAAAGCTATCCTTTTATATTATACTATAATGCTCTTCTAGAGAAAACAGGTTTTATAACATTCCCATAGAACTGATGGTCAGCTGCAACACCTTATGATCAAAATTTTTCAATATTCAAATTTCAATGGTGTTAAAAATTTTTTTTAATTCTTGGGGCGCCTGGGTGGCTCAGTGGGTTAAAGACTTTGCCTTGGGCTCAGGTCATGATCCCAGGGTCCTGGGATCAAGCCCGGAATCAGGCTCTCTGCTCAGCAGGGAGCCTGCTTCTCCCCCTCCCCTCTCTCTGCCTGCATATCTGCCTACTTGTGATATCTGTCTGTCAAATAAATAAAAATAAAAATAAAAATTTTTAAATCTTAAAAAAGAGAATAAAAGTGAAGATCTGGACATTGGAATTAAAATTACACCAAATTGGAGCACCTGGGTGGCTCAGTCTGTTAAGCATCTGCCTTCAGCTCTGGTCATGATCCTAGCCCCACATCAGCTCCTTGCTTGGCAGGAAGCCTGCTTCTCCTTCTCCTTCTGCCTGCTGTTTGTACGCACTCTCTCCCTCTCTCACTCTATGTCAAACAAATAAATAAACTCTTTAAAATAAATAAATACATAAATAAATAAAACCAAATCAGAAACCTCCCCATGAAGATGGCTTCACTGGTAAATTCTACCAAACAAAATTAAATTTTCAAAGAAAATTTAATACTTACCCTTCTCAAACACATCCAAAAAATTGAAGAAGATGGAACACTTCCAAACTCATTTTATGAAGCCCTCATAACCCTGATAGCAAAACCTGACAAGGAAACCTCAAGAAAAAAATTACAGGTCAAAGTCCCTAATGAACATAAAGGCAAAATTCCTCAAAATATATTAGCAAATCAATTTCAACAGACATTAAAAGAATCATACACCATGATCAAGTGGGATTTATTGCAGGGATGCAAGAATGGTTTGACATCCATAAATAATTTAGCACATTAACAAAATAAAAAATAAAAATCACATGCCCATCTCAATAGGTACAGAAAAAAAAATTTGATAAAATCCAACATCTAATTTACGAG
The DNA here is from genome assembly GCF_902655055.1 of Lutra lutra. Taxonomy (NCBI): domain Eukaryota; kingdom Metazoa; phylum Chordata; class Mammalia; order Carnivora; family Mustelidae; genus Lutra; species Lutra lutra. The sequence continues at coordinate 174,088,669 of NC_062280.1, forward strand.
AAAAATTCTCAACAAAGTGGGTGTGAAAGAAACATACCTCAACATAATAAAGGCCATATATGACAAAACCACATCAAGCATCACGCTCAGTAGTGAAACACTAATGCTTTTCTTCTAAGATCAGGAACAAGACAAGGATGCCCACTCTTGCCACTTTTACTCAGCATAGTATTGAAGTCCTAGCCACAGTAATTAGACAAAAAAAAAAAAAAAAATATATATATATATATATATATATATATATATATATTAATCCAAATAGGAAGCAAAGAAGTAAAACTGTAACTGTCACTATTTGCAGAGGACATGATCCAATATGTATAAAACTCTAAAGACTCCATCAAAAAACTCTTAGAAGCAACAAATGAATTCAGTGAAGTGGGAGTATACAAAAATCAATATACAGAAATTGGTAGAGTTTCTATACACTAAAAACAAACTACCATAAAGAGAATTAAGAAAATGATCCCATCTACAACTTCATCAAAAGAATAAAATATCTAAGAATAAATTTAACCAAGAAGGAAATGAAAGACCTGTACACTGAAAACTATTAGACATTGATGAAATAAATGAAGAAGACACAAATAAACAGAAAGATATTCCATGCTCATGAACTGAAAGCATATTTTAAAAATATCCATACTGCTCAAAGTAATCTACTACCAAATTTAACGTAATACCTATCAAAATCCCAATAGCATTTTTCAGAATGAGAACAAACAATTCTAAAATTCTAAAGTTTGTATGGAACCACAAAGATGCTGAATAGCCAAAGCAATCTTAAGAAAGAGAACAAGTTGGAGTTATCATGCTCCCTGATTTCAAATTTTATTACAAAGCCACAGTAATCAAAACAATATGGTACTGGCATAAAAACAGATGTACAGATCAATGGAATAGAACAGAGAGTCCAGAAATAAGCCCACATATATATGGCCAATTAATTTACTACAAAAGACAACTATATACAATGGGGTAAGTACAGTCTCTCAATAAATAGTGCTGGGAAAAGTGGAAAGCCCCAAACAACAGAGTGAAACTGAACCCCTAATTTATACCATACACAAAAATGAACTCAAAATGGATTAAAGACTTGAATGCAAGACCAAATACCATAGAACTCCTAGAAGAAAACATAAGCAGTCAACTCCTTGACATTAGTCTTGGCAATACTTTGGATCTGACTCTAAAGGCAAAAACAAACAAATTGGCCTACATCAAACTAAAAAGCTTCTGCATAGCTAAGGAAACCATGAACAAAATAAAAAGACAACTTCTGCGTATAATATATCCAATAAGGGGCTAATATCCAAACAATGTAAAGAACTACAACTCAAGATAACAAAAGATAATCCGATTTAAAAATAGGCACAGGGGGCACCTGGGAGGTTCAGTCAGTTAACCGGCTGCTTTCCGCTCAGCTCATGATCCCAGGGTCCTAGACTCCAGCCCCACCTTGGGCTTCCTGCTAAGCAGGGAGTTTACTGCTCCTGTTCCCTCTGCCCTTCCCCCAGCTCAAGCTCACGCTCTCTCTCTCTCGCTCTCTCTCTCTCTCTCTCTGAAATTTAATCTTTGAAAAAAACAGATACAGGATGTTAACAGACTTTTTCCAGAGAAGACATACAGATGCCCAACAGACAGATGAAAAGATGCTCAACATCACTAATCATCAGAGAAATGCAAATCAAAACAATGAGATATCATCTCACACCTGTCAGTATGGCTATTATCAAAAAGTCAAGAAATAACACGTGTTGACAAGGATGTAGAGAAAAGGGAATGCTCATACAGTATATACGGTTGGTGGGAATGTAAATTTGCTCAGCCACTGTTGAAAAGAGATGGAGGTTCCTCAAAAGAAATTAAAAATAGAACTACCATATGATCCAGCAATTCTACTTTTGGGCAGTTACTTAAAGAAAATGAGAACATAAACTAAAAAAGGTATATGCACCTCTCTGTTCATTTCAGCATTATCTATAATAGTCAAGATACGGAAATAACTGTATCCTTCAATGGAGAAATGGATAAAGATGTGATACCCTCCCCCCACACACACACGGGAATAGTACTCAGTCATAAAAAAGAAGGAAATCTTATCATTTGCAACCACATGGATGGACCTTGAAGGTATTACACTAAATAAGTTAGGTGGGGAAAAACAGCTACCATTGAATTTCATTTATATGCAAAACCTAAAAAAACAAATAAAAATTACAGATACAAAGAACAGATTGGTGGTTATCAGAAGGGAAGGGGGTAAGTGAAAAGGATGAGATCAGTTGTCTGGTGACAGATGGTAACAAGACTTTATTGGTGATCACTTTGTTTTGTATGCAAATATCAAATTATGTTGCATACCTGAAACTAATAATGTCATACCAATTTTATTTCAGTTAAAAATTAAATAAAATTACACTTAAGAGGTAACTATGGAGCTGAGTTTTTTCTACTGGCCTTTTTTTCTACATTCTATTATTATTATTATTATTATTGTTTTCATTTTTATTTTAGAGAGAGAATGAGAGCACAGGGGGAGGATCAGAGGGAGAAAGAAACTTAAGCAGACTCTTTGTTGAGTAGAGACCCCCACACAGGACTCGATCTCACAACCCTGAGATTATGACCTATGCCAAAACCAAGAGTCCTACACCTAATTAGCCACCTGTGCCACCCAGCACCCCTTTATAGGTTCTATTTTAATGGGCTTCAAATACTTTTTTTCTTTCCCACTTCATTATTCTGATAACCATTTTCTAAATTAATGCAATTTTTTAAAATTTTATTTATTTATTTATTTATTTATTTATTTATTTATTTTTAGTACAGAGACTGCATAAAGCATTTTCCTTGTTCCTGGAGGCACAAAGATAAGCTGGAAGGAATACTTGTTTTCAGAGAGCTTAGATCTATAACTGGGGGAAAAGCATATAAACACATAATTCCAATACTGCAAGACAACTGTTAAAGAGAACGGTTTACAAAGGAAACAGCCATCTTTCATGGGTGGGTCAAGTAAGGCTAGCAAAGGAAGAGATGCCTAAGCTGTATCTTGAGTGATGAAAAGGCGCCTCACAGGATAAAGGGCAAACATGGAAGGGAGGCAGTTGAAAGCAGTGCTGATTCCTGGTATCAGAAAAAGATAATGCAGGGCAGGCAGCATGAAAGACCCAGGGCATCTAAAAATCAGCAAGTGTTGGTACCAAGTGGGAGAAAGTGGTGAGTGCAGACCATGAAGGCTCTGGTACCACCATTTAGTGTTTATTTTCTAAGTTATGGAAAGACATTGACTATTTTATGGAGTGTAACAATGTAATCATATTACAGAGATACTGAAATAACAGTATTGGCAGGCTTCAGTATCTAACTGACCAGATACGGAAGGCTTAAGAGTCGTCAAAGCCTTGTTGGTTTCTGGCTTGCACTACGTAGTAACTAAATTAGACTAACTATAAAAATAGTGTAGTAAAACAAACAATAGGTTTGCATTTAATGGAAAAACACAATAAAAACCAGTAGACTGTATAATTGCATTTGTTACAGTCACTAACTACTTTATATCTTTATTCAGGAAAAATATTTGGCTCTAAAAGTTTACCTGATTAGCTATACATGTACAAAGGTGGTTTATTTAACACAAAACAATGCAGTATCCAAAGCACTTTATGAAACACAAGAAGAAAGAATACCAGTTCAACATCAAATTATTCAGTTCTCACCAGATCCTTAATATGTGCTATGTAATAATTACCACTGTAATAAAAGAAGATCTGCTTTCAACTCTTAATTTTCTAAACAATTCAAGTCTGACTTTTTGGGGTAATAGTGGAGATGGGACACCATCATAAAATGTAATATAAAATTACCACTCCATTTACAAGGGCATGTTGAATGAACTTATAATAGGCCATGTGTGGGAGTTATTCATAAAAGGTTAGGTATCAGATTTTACAGTTGAAGAATCTCATGTAAATTATGGTGCAATATACCAAAGTTATTCTCAACATAAAGTCATGCAGAAACTATTGCAGGTTGGTAAAATTCCACTTAGCACAATACAGAACACACAGCAACCTAGTAATAGAAGGGAGTAGGGCCAGCTGTGATATACCACCACAGAGAAACTTAGTTCTCAAGAGTCTGCTGTTTTCTGAGCATAAACCATGTGCCCTTTTTTTCTCCTTGATTCTTAGACTTTTCTGTAAGTCCAGAAGTATTTCAGAATTTAAACAAATGAACTAGTATCTTTGAAAAAAATGGAACAAATTTGCCATGTTTAATCTTTTGCCGGCAATTAAAAGAAACAGGAGGAGAAAAAAATGCGGGAGTTAATTTCAAATTCTACTTTTGTATGTATTTGAAATTTTTATCACATACTTTTTAAGAAGAACAAATATACTGGTTTTCTATATGACATAAATGATCAAGGTTTCAAACTTAAAATATAGCATTCCAGAATGACAATTTTCAAAGTCAAAGAAATTCTTTCATTTATATATTAGACTGTTTAAATATATTCATATCCACAAACATGCTCGACAAAAGTTGCAAGAATAATACAACTAACTTCCATAAACCCGTAACCCAAAGACCTTCCAACTGTCCAAATACTGTTTTATTTTACAGCAAAAGAATCCAAGCCAGAATCATAATGTATACTCACTTAGTACATCTTTCTAGTTTCACACAATCTGAAATATTTTCTCAGCTTTTCTTGGCTTTCTTGGCCACAAAATTTTTAATACAAAACAATAATTGGGTAAAATATTTATACGTATTTATGGAGTACCACCATTGATTAGATTCATGTTATGTACTGTTGGCCAAATTATCACAAAATCATCATGTGACACCTATTTCGGTGACATTAACTTGGTTTACTTAAGACGGTATCTGCTGTATTTCTCCAGTTGTAAAATAAATTGTTTCCTCAACCCATTCCCACTGTAATTAATAAGTGCCTTGTTGCAGGATATTTTAAAACTATGTAAAGTCTCATTTTTCATCCTATTCTCACCCAATAGTTTTAGTATCCATGGATATCTCTTCTGATTTAATCACTAATACAATGGTTGCCAAATGTGATTTTCTAATTTAATCTGTTATTTCACATTTACTAGTTGGTATTATATAGCAAGAGATTTTACTCCCTTCTATTTATTCTTCTGTTTATTGATATCATATCAAATATGTGGTGACCCACATATTTCTATTTTATTCAACAAAGTGAAAAACTATTAACAGTAGTATTTTCATACTCAAATTGACCTCAGTTTGATAGGTGGAAGCTCCTTGAAACTGTTTTTTTATGTTCTTTTAAAGTGTCTCCATCATTTTATGAGTAATTCACTTTTCTCAAAAAACAAGTTACTTCAGGTCTAAAGTATTCTTTCTTGCTTTGGCCTTGGAAACAATAATTTTCCAAGGTACTTAGAAACCATGGTCTGAGTTCTAAGTATGCTAACTGTAGTCTCTAGGTAGGCTCAGAAGAAGAAGGATGGGAGGGAAGGAGGGAATGTAAAGAGAGAAGAAAGGCTCTCCTTTTATTTGGATATATATTAAAGCATGTTGATGTCATGTGATTTCATCTCTCTACATATTGAAGGATAGATCTCTAAAGGGCATGAAATTTACACACACACACACACACACACACACACACACACACACACACACACAGGTTTTATATAATACCCAGTACATAATAAAATGCCATGGATTGACTCAAAAATGTCTTTTTGAAACTGATATATTCAGGTCAGTCTCTATTAAAATGTATACGTTTTTTACTCAGTGTTATATTTCTTAAGTCTCCTAAGTCTTCCTCCATTGTTTTTTTTTTAATTTATTGTCTCCTAAAGAATCAAGAGTTAGTTGTGCTTGACAAAGATCTTAACCTTCCCCACAGCTTGACAAAATTTCAGACAGGTTTCTTCCTGAGTAGACCTCTGACAGCCCTTTCCTTAGAGAATTTACTTTAGACAACCTGCTATTGTACATTTTCTCTCTGCCTCTTTGAGATATAAATCTCAGTCTCTTGCCAGTTTTGCAATCCAATAATGTCTTTATAGAAACCTGGGAGCCATTCCTTTGAAATGTAATTATCTGGGAAGATAATGTCCCTATCGCCTCATCTCAGTGGGAGGGCAAGAGTCAATTAAGCACCAATTAGCAAACACTTATGGCCTAATGACACTAACCAACTTCCCCAATAACATTCTCCAGTACTTCTCACTAGCTCACCTTAATGCTGAAAACTCTACTTTTATTTCAGCAGAGCTGAGTTCAATCTCTCTCCCCCTACTGCAATAGTCTTGAATAAAATCTCCCTTCCCTGTTTAACTTGTATCGTGCAATTTTTCTTTCAAATTAAGTAAGCCTGCACTTTCTCCCCAGAATCATTTGTCTTATTCCTCACATATAGTTTACACCTAGTCCCTCTTGGTAAGGACTAAACATTTATGGCACCTCAAAATCCATACATCAAAGCCCTAACCCCTAATGTGATGGTATTTGGAGGTGGGGCCTTTGGGAGGTAATTAGGTTTAGTTGAGTCACTGAGGGTGGAACTCATGTGATTGGGTCCATGTCCTTAAAAAAAGAAAGCTGAGCAGAGCGCTGTCTTCCATGTGGGGACCTCCTACTTGCAAGCCAAGAGGAAGGTTCTTACCATAATCTGGTTTTGCTGGCACCCTAATGTCTAATTGACAGCTCCACAATTGTGAGAAATGAGTTTCTGTTGTTTAAGCCGTCCCAGTCATTGGTATTTTTACAGCAGCCTGAGCTAAGGCAACTGTATTTTCTGTAGAACTGAAATTAGCCATAAATTCCTGCTCATGTTTAGATCCAATCTATTAATAAGAATGGTTCATAAGTGATTCTATTTTACCACTATAGGGAGAATATGCTGTGAACTGAATTTTGTCATACAAAAATTCACATGTGTAAAACTCTAACCCCAATGTGACAATCTGTAGACAGGGTCCTTAAAGAGGTAATTAAAGTTAAGGCTGTAATCCAATAGGAGTCATATCCTTGTAACAGGAAGAGACACCAGGTATATACACACAGAGAGAAAAGGCCTCAGGCAAACATGACAAGCAGGTAGCTGTCTGCTAAGCCAAGGAGACAATCATATTCAAGTCAGAATCACCTAGAGCCACCTAATATCCAGGTGGCACCCAGAACCAATTAAGTCAGAAAACTCTGGGGCTAGCAACCAAACGTAAGTATTTTTCATCAACTGACTTGATTTATAAATCACATGCCAAAATATTCAGAGATTAAAGTGTATCTTTTTAATGCCTACAAGCAGGAACCTAGTTAAGATATACAACATTTCCATCACTCAATGGAGTTTTTTCTTGCCTCTGTGTAAGATGGATCCTGGTGACTGGATAGTTACTAAAAACTTTGTGTAAATATAGCACCTTGAAGGTCCTAAGACTGCTATGAAGAACTAAAGTGATCTAATATAAATCTACAAAAGAACAATATTACCTCTAGATATGTGGACAGGCATAAAGAAGGCTTCTAACCTGCATACCAATTTGCAATAGACAGGCATATTATTTTTAGTACTTTGTTCCTTTCCTGTGAAAGGAACTTTGTGAAAATTTGTGAAAATTTGTGTACTTTGTAAAAAGAACACAAGGAAACTTTGTGAAAATTTGTGTACTTTGTGAAAATTTACTGAGCTGTGCAACTAGGAATTGTGCACTTTTTTATTAGATAATATACATCAAAAAGTTTATTAGTTTTTTAAATAAAAGTGTATATGGAAGGATTTAAAGTGCATGAAAACAATACCATTTATGTGAGAGTGGGTCAGTGTAAACAAGAGTTAAAATATTCTAACATCCCTGCATTGTCCAGAAAGAGAGTAAAGCTACCAATTAATCAAACCCCTCTATTTCCATTCACTTATATAGCTGGTCGAGCTAATGTAATTAATCTCTATTATATATTTGGCTTCAATCTCTTACCTAAAAAGTAGACACTATCAGAATAGTTCCAGGAGTAGTATTTAGTGCAGGTAAAAATTTGACATAAAAGTATACTTTTTAGGGTTTTAAGAATAGATTAATACATATCTCAGTAATTTCCAAAGGATACCTGACTTGGGCCAAGGGGAATTTTTCTATTCTGCTCTCAGACCTTTTGTATAGAAATGGAGATTTTAAGTATAATGAGTCAAGCAGAGAAAAGTAATTTTCATGTAGCTTCACTCATATGTGGAACATAAGGAATAGCGCTGAGGACCACAGGGGAAGGGAGGGAAAACTGATTGGGAAGAAATCAGAGGGGGAGACTAACCATGAGAGACTGGACTTGGAGAAGCAAAAAAAAAAAAAAAAAAAAAAAAAAAAAACAGTCTTATTTTTTTCTGACCTCCAATTGCTAGCTATTTCATTTTATTGCTGTTTTAGCCCATGTTTATATTCCTGCCCCCCCCCATCAATTTACTGATTTTAATGTGCCTTTTAGCTGGAAAACAAACTAAAAGCACATTGGATACTTTTGAGAGCCGAGGGGTCTTTCTTCTGAATAAATTCTATGATGCTTGACATTTTAACTTTTGCATGCCTAAAGACAGTGTTCTATGCGGAGAATACCCTGTTTTGCCAAGTTTTGTATAGATGCAGAATTATTCTTATCATATTCATGATTTTTAGAATACACAGCTCTAATCAACTCCTACCATTTCTTTCTGCCATCGGGAACCACATCTGTCAGCAGCAAACTCTGCTCTGAATTTTCTACTTTCTGGCCTATATTAACAGCTGCTTCTGAGACCACCTGGCTGTAGCACTAGCAAGAGGAAACTATTTGGCTGTTATTAAATCTCAGGGCCAGAAAGAGGAGGTTTGGTGGTGTGGACCAGATGTTTTCCCTGTTGCTCAGTAGTGCTTCTAAGCCTCCTCTCTGCTGGACTGTAAAATAAACTCCTCTTAAGCCATTCCTTCAGTCACATTTTGTGCTTCTCACTTAAACCCATGATTCATGTCCACAATTCCTTTAGTCACACCTTTGTAATCCCAGGTAACTTCACTATTTATGGCTCTGTTGGACCATCACCTCCCATCCTTCCCACTTACTACTAAGAAAATTATCTGACATTATCTGTATCATCCAAATACCCATTGCACTGACCTCTACGTTTTCTCTTCTTTCCAGATTTGATTCCATGGTTTATGATACTCAGATTATTACAAACATTCTCAGAAAACCAGTCCTTCTCTTTATCATCACACTTAATTAGTGTGACCCCAATCACAGGTAAAGTCAACTACCCTCAAAAAAAAAAAATCACAGTCTCACTGGTTTAATTTTAAATAAATGATAACATATCTCAAGCAACTTACACTGCCTTTTGATCTTACTCTGTGCCCTTAGGAAGCTCACTTTCTTATTATACGTAAACACAATTTTATCCTTTTCCTTTATCTTCATCACAGTTCTACCCCAACACATAACTGATGGCTTTGAACCCTACTTCACTGAGAAAGTAAGAGATCCTAATATTGAGGCTAAGATTATAGGAACAAATTAGGATCATCCCAAGCAAACCTAGGTAAAACCTGACTTTTCTGTAGGTTTCATTAAATATTTACTATGTGAGTTTGTCCCCCCCCCCGCCCTGTACTGGGCTTACATTAAAAATAAAGTTGCTTTGTAAAAAATTCTGTAAAGATAATATTCTAAATAAGTGAGCCTAGATCCTCATCAATGGCCTGAGAAAGGCAAGTGCTTTGAAAACATGGTGTAGAAAATGGAAAGGAAGTTAAGAGCTGTGTTAAACACTCAGCTCTACTGGTAACTATGTAAATTTCTGTACCTTTCATAATATCTAAGACTTGGTTTATGATTGGAAAAGGAATATATTGGTCTGAATGATCATTAAGATTCTGTCAAAGTGACATTTCGGGATCCTCTTTATACTAGGGAGCTCAGCAGAAGGAAAACATGAGTCCTGGCAAAAAAACACTGTTAGGGTTTTAGAAAACTGTATATTCATCATGAGTTAAAAACTTTGGAATTCATAACATTAAAAGATCATTATATAAAAAAGATAGAACTTCTGTCTTTTGTACAGTATCAGACATAAATGTTCTCCAATAAATTTCTTTCAATAAAATTGTTGCATTTTGTTCTTAATTGTGGTGCTCATGATTTACTTTTACAGTACCTGGAGGGAGTATTTATAATCTGAGAGTGCTACAACTTTTCTTAAAAATTTCATGGGCATTTTATATAAGGAAAAAGTGCCCTTGGAGTATCATATAAAATTAGAAACCTAGCCCAACACCCAAATGCTATAAATCCACACATTTTCTTTAAAATTCTGGAGCTTTGTAAATCATATCTAATCCCCAATGCATAATATATGCTGTCGGCTACTACTTGCTATTAATAACAGGTGACATTCCTCTCCAACAAGTCTAAAACATTATATCCCATTTAATGTAACAATTGCAAGTCTCTGCAGGTGAATGCAGATAGTAACAGTAAATAGAACTTTAAAAATCCAGAAAAGTACAGAAAATTGGAAATGTACTAAAAGTAGGTTTACTTCTGAGTTAGTACTGAAAGCCATAAACGCAGTAACTGCATTTAGGTGAGAAAAGTCTGAGTGACCGAAGCAGTGATTTAAAACCTAAGTACCCACTGAGATGAAGTTAGGAAACCTAATCTTTTCTTATGTTGTCAAAGGTATTATTTTGCATCACCTAACAAATGTAATTTCCATTATTTCAAAGTCTGCTTTCTCAAAACACTAAAATCAAATATTAACCATTAATCTTAATGATTTTAATATTAGGCTATGGTTTATACTTGGTATATGGTGAGCTTTAAGATTTTTTTCAAAATTGTTACATCTACACAAACTTTACTTTGACCATAGTATTTTCTGTCCATTCTAACCGTATCCAAAAATCACTTCTATCAGTCACACACATACACATTCATATATACAAACTAAACTAACCATAAAATCTCTATTCTTGTCTATATTGTTTCATTTACTGTTTGTTTTTCCTTTTTTGGTAAAATGGCAAAATATCTCAAAATATCTCTGTATTAATTTATTATTTCTGTCTTAACAAACTGCCACACATTGGTGCCTTAAGATCACAAAAATTTATCTTAAAAGTTCTCAAAGTCGGGGCGCCTGGGTGGCTCAGTGGGTTAAAACCTCTGCCTTTGGCTCAGGTTATGATCCCAGGGTCCTGGGATCAAGCCCAGCACCGGGCTCTCTGCTCAGCAGGGAGCCTGCTTCCTCCTGTCTCTCTGCCTGCCTCTCTGCCTGCTTGTGATCTCTCTGTCAAATAAATTTAAAAAAAATAAAAATCTTTAAAAAAAAAGTTCTCAAAGTCAGAATTCTGGAATGGATCTCATGGACTAAAGTTATAGGAGTTTTGTTGTTGGTGGTGTTGTTGTTAAGGACTGCATTCCTTCTGAAGGTTTTCAGAGGAAAAAAACCTTTCCATGCCTTCTGCAGCATCCAGAGGTTGCCCACATTCCTAAGCTTGGGGCCCCACTCCATCTTCAAACCCAGCAGTGACTGAGTGAGTCTTTTTCACACTGCATCATTCTGACACTGACTCCTCTGCTTCCCTCTTCTGTATTTTAAGGACTCTTGGGATTACATTTGACCCATCCAGGTAATTTCCCTATCTTAATTTCCGTTGATTAGCCATTTTAATTCCATCTGCAATCTCAATTCTCCCTTACCATGTGATGTATTCTCAGGTTCCAGGAATTAAGATGTGGAAATTTGGGGGGAGCCATTATTCTACCTACCATATCCTCCCACCTTTAAGTTATGTATTTTAGTAAAACTGTTGTGCTGTTGTGTTTTTAATAGATATTAGCTAATTTTTTAAATGAAGCCTCTTCAGTGCTATGCAGGCAAACTCCAAGACGTGCCCAATAACATCCACAACCTGTTGTCCTAACCTTGTGAAATTCCCTCCCTTTGAATGACGACTACAGTAGTGAATTGATGCTAACAAACAGAATATGCCAAAAGTGATGAAATGTCACCATATAATTAGGTTACGCAAACTGTGACTTTCATCTTACCCGCTTAAAAAGCCACATGAGGCAGGCACACGTGGCAAAATCGAGAAAAAAACTAAGGCCTTGGGTCAAACCATTCTTAATGGACTAAATGCTATCAACAACCATCCACTGAGTGACCCTGAAGGAGATTATTTCCCAGTTGTTCACTGAGACCCTAATTCGAGCCAACTCCTTGATTATACTCTCACAAGAGACATAGAAGAAAAAAAAAAAAGACCACCAAAATTGGACCTGGATTCTTGATCCACAGTTATTTTGAAATAATACATGTGGGTTATCGTAAGCCAACTAAGTTTTGAGGTGATTTGTTACACAATAATGTACAACTAATAAAATCTTTTTTTTTTTTTAAGCAACAACTAGGTCTTAACATGTTGAACAAATCACAGAAATAACGTAAAGTCAAAAAGCAGTTATGAAAAATACAAGTCTCATCTTGACGTCTGAGTTTAAAAAATATCTGGTCACCAAGGACTGGACAAAGCTTCATGTCAAAATATTTTGGAGAAAAAAAAAAATGGAGGAGAAAGGTGAATTAGAAAAAGCTTTCCACCTACCAAATAAAGTAGTATTTCATACCGTAACTTGAAGGAAAAGAAAACTTACCAGGAAAAGGATGAATAAGTAGATTTGGCTGTCCCCCAGAGAAAGGATCCTTATTTCTTCGCAGACCAAGAGCTTGGGAAGAGGGCAACTACTAGATTTTCGCCCAGAAGAGATATGTGTCTTGAGGCCAGGAAAGATGACGATTAATGAGAGAATACAGCAAGAATGTTGGATCCAGGTAGAGCATCAAATATACCAATTATTTGCATATACCACAACTGGTTTATCCTTTCAACTAGTGATGGGTCATTTGGGTTGATTCCACCTTTTGCCCATTGGGAACGGGGCTAAGGTGCACTGGGTCAGAAAGAGAATAATGTCCTGACGCTGCTATCCACGTGAAAGCCCAACAAACAGGCAGCAATACTCTCTAGCGGTGAATTTTAGACACCTAGAATCTGCCAGGAGGAACAGCTGGACCGAGGAAAATGAATTGGTGTGTTTAGGTAGCTTGGTCGTGCAACTTGGCATATGTCCAGGTTGTGAAAAGGGGCACTGAGCCAGCAGCCTGCTCTTCAAGCACGGCCCTTTCGTTTCCCGGAAACGCTAAGAATTTGCAGCCCACGCATGCGCAGTTCACGCCCGCCGTCTGCCCACCCGCGGAGTTCCTTTTCCAGCCCAGTGTTTATGCCAAAGCTGTCTTCCACAACTGGCCAGACCTCTCCACCACACCAGGACTCTAAGGCGGGGCCAGACACAGAAGAGTACTCCGGTTTGCAGGATGGGCGGTGTAAGCCAGAAAACTTACGAAGTCTGGGAGGAGAGGCACCAGAAGTACTCAAGTATTTCTCAGCCCAGGGTTCGCGGGACCTCCCGTTGTCTCCGGAAACCCCGCGAGATCGGGCTGGCTCTACAATGCATTGGTGCGCCGCAGTGCCTGGGGCCTGATTTAACCACTCTCTCAGCAGTCCCGGGGTGTAGCACCTCCCAGACAGGCCTCTTCTGCGCCTTTTTTGGGACCCTCACTCACTCCTCCCACACACGGTGGGGAAGTCACTTGATGCACCGTCTGGGCTCCAACTGTGTAGCGTTTGCCTTGATGGGAAATCCCACGTGCACCACTGTCGGGCCAAGCGTGGCCCTGACCTGCAGGTGTCACCCTTCATGTTAGGGGGGAAAAATTGTATTTGAACACCTGTTTTCAATTATTTAGGTATTCACCTCAGAGTGCAATTGCTGAGTCATATGTAAATTTCCTCCTTTCTTATTCTGATGCCTTTTATTTCTTTTTGCTGCCTAATTGCTCTGACTTAGAACCTCCAGTATTGTGTTGCCTGCAGCAGTGAAAGCGGGCGGCCATCCTTGTATCTTTCCTAATCTTAAGGACAAGATTTTAGTTTTCTCTATCGAGTATATATTGCTAGCAGTGAGTTTTTCATAAATGCCCTGTATCATGTTCAGGAAATTCAGTTTCTGTTCTATTTTGTGAGTGGTTGTGTTTTTGTTTTTTTATTAATTTTTGTCATGAGGGGTATTGGATTTCGTCAAATAATTTTTCTGTGCCAACTCAAATGATGATGCTTATTTTATTTTTTCCCTTCATTCTCTTAGGTGGCATATTACACTGATTGATTTTATGTTAAACGACCTTGCATTACTGAGATAAATCCCATTACATCAAGGTGTATCCTTTGAATGTGCTATTAGACTCAGTTTGCTATTATTTTGTTAAGAATTTTTCTATCTATATTCATAAGGGAAACTAATCTGTACTTTTCTTTCTTGTAGTGTACTTATTTGCCTTGTTTTGGTATCTGAGTAATACCATTGGCCTCATAGAATGAGTTGGGCAGTGCTCCTTCCTCTTCTTTTTGGGAAGAATTTGAGAAGATTTTCATTAATTCTACTTTAACATTTGAAGCCATCTGTTCCTGGACTGCTTTTTATTGGGAATTATTATTACTGATTCTATTTTTTTTTTTTTTTGCAGATTTCTATGTCTTTTTTAGTTAATTTTGGTAAATTGTATGATTCTCAGAATTTTTATATTTTATCTATGTTAATTTGCTTCCTTTTGATTTTTAATAGTAATCTCTTATAATCTTTTTTATTTCTATAAGTTTGGTAGTAATGTTCTCATTTCTTTTTTTTAATCATCTACATATTCTCCTTTTTTAATTTGACATTTTACCTAAAGGTTTATCAATTTTGTTAATCTTTTTAAAGAACACATTTTGGTTTTGTTCATTCTCTCAATTATTTTCTCATCTACTTCATTTTTTTTTTTAAAGATTTTATTTATTTATTGGACAGACAGAGATCACAAGTAGGCAGAGAAGCAGGCAGAGAGAGAGGAGGAAGCAGGCTCCCTTCTGAGCAGAGAGCCCGATGCGGGGCTCGATCCCAGAACCCTGGGATCATGACCTGGCTGAAGGCAGAGGCTTTAACCCTCTGAGCCACCCAGGCGCCCCTATCTATTTCATTTTTTAGCACTATAATCTTTATTATTTAATTCCTTCTTCTAGCTTTAGATTTAATTTTCTCTTTTTCTTTTTCTTGTTCTATAAGGAACAAGTTTAGGTTATTGATTTTAGATATTCCTACTTTTTTGACATAGGCATTTACTGCTATAAATTTTGTTTGAATAGTCTTTGCTGCCTCCAATTGCTTTGGTTTCTTGTTTGTTTATTTTTTATATTGTGGCTTTATTTTCATTTCTCTCTAAATATTTTCTACTTTCCCTGTGATTCCTTCTTGACACACTATTTAAGAGTTTATTTAACTTCCACATATTTATGAATTTTCCACATAGTAATTTAAATTTTGTTACTGATTTCTAGCTTCACTGTATTGTGTTCATAAAAGATTTTTTTTTTTTTAATTTCAGTGTTGCACAATTTGCTAACACTTATTTTGCTGCCTTATCTAAGATCTATTCTGGCGGCTCCTAGGTGGCTTTGTCAATTAAGTGCCTTCCGCTTAAGTCATGATCTCCAGGTCATGGGATTGAATCCCGCGTCAGGCTCCCTGCTTAACAAGGAGTCTTATTCTCCCTCTCCTCCTCCTCCTCCTCGTACTCTCTCTCAAGTAAATAAATAAAATCTTTTAAATACAATCTGTTCTGGAGAATGTTGCATGAAGGGTCCTACTTATCCATGTGGTGGGATGTTTATTTGATGGTGTTCCACAGGTCTCAGTCTATCTTAAGTTTTCTTCCTTCCTTTTCCTTTCTGTTCTTCAAACTGGATAATTCTAATGCCCTCTCTGCAAGTTTGCTGATTCTTTTCTGCATGCTTAAATCTGCTCTTTACTGCTTTAGGGAATTTTTCATTTCAGTTATTGTGCTAGTATGCTGTAGTTTTTCTGTTTTGTTTCTTTATATAATTTCTCTCTTCCTGGATATTCTCTATTTCTTCATACATTATTCTTCTATTTCCCTTTAGCGCTTTGTCCATGGTTTCCTTTAGTTCTTTGAGCATATTTAAAACAGGTGATTTAATGTCTCTGTCTAGTAACAATGTCTGTCCTTCCTCAGGGACAGTTTTGTAGATTTTTTTTTCCTTTGGAAGGGCCAGATTTTGTTATTGCTTGTATATTCCATCATATTTGGCTCATAACTGGGCATACCAGATAGTTTAATGTAATTCTAAAAATCACGTTCTTTTTTAAAATAATTTTTTTTAATTTTTTGTATAAACATATAATGTATTATTAGCCCCAGGGATACAGGTCTGTGAATCTCCAGGTTTACACACTTCACAGCACTCACCATAGCACATACCCTCCCCAATGTTCATAACCCCACCACCCTGTCCCTACCCTCTCCCCCTGGAAACCCTCAGTTTGTTTTGTGAGATTAAGAGTCTCTTATGGTTTGTCTCCCTCCCAATCCTGTCTTGTTTCATTTATTTTTTTCCTACCCTCCAAACCCCCCACATTGCATCTCCACTTCCTCATATCAGGGAGATCATACGATAGTTGTCTTTCCCCGATTGACTTATAAAAATCACATTCTTTTCTTCAGCTTTTCCCCCTTGCTTGTTTTGGGCTGTGACCGTTTGTTTGTTCAGTGACTTTTCTAAACTATTTTTGGAATGTCTGTATTCTTTGTGTGGCCTCTGAAGTCTCTGTTCCTTAACTTACATTTAGTTAATATTTTGACAAAAATTTCCTCGAATGCCAGGAGAGAAACAGAGAATAAGAGAGAATAATGAAACAAACAGAAAGAAAGAAAGAAAGAAAGAAAGAAAGAAAGAAAGAAAGAAAGAGAAAGAAAGAAAGAAAGAAAGAAAAGGGAAGGAAGGAAGGAAGGATATCCTAGTTTTTGTATATGGAACTGGGGCACTCCTTCATAACTTTAGCCAGGCCATTTACACCTCTGCCTTATCCTTCACAGTGTGCTTTGCTAAGCATAGAGATCAGCCAGAGTTAAGATTTAGGATCTTCTTAGATCTTCTCTGAGTACACATCTTGCCCTAGGCAAAGTCTCAGCTCTCTAAACTCCCTAGAATACACAAGGACTTTATTAATATCCCAGTTTCCCAAAGAAACTCTTCCCCAGTTTTTCCTTCAAGGCTTTAGGAGCTCCGTTGTATACCTCAAACATAATATTTTACCTTAGGCAGTTGAGGGTTGTGTGCCTTACAAGATTTTCCAGGAATGATTACTGTTTTTCCACCCCAAGTGAGTGCCACGTTAGGTATAATAGAGATAAATGGTTTGCATCAGTCCTTGGTAGCTCCCAGACAGATTAGAAGATACAAACACAAATTCTTTGTCTAAGGAGCTGCTCTGTTGCCCTGGGACCAGGCTCCAGCTTCCAGACCACCATCAAGCTGTGAAGGAAGAAAGAGCAGGCCAGATAAAAATGCCACATAGCTTACTTGCCATTTTTAAATTTCCTTTCCCTAGATGAAGCATTCCCTTGGTTGCTGGAAACCTTTGTTTTCCAGAGTTCTGACAAAGCTAATTCTGATAGTTTTAGCTCAAATTTTCGATGTTTCTGTGGAGGGATGGGCCACTGGAGCTGCTGTCTCTGCATTTCCCTGACGGCCTCCAAGCCCCTCAGCTTCCTAAATTGTTACTCAGTAATAGGTAACAAATACAATGACTCGAACTAAAATTTAGATGCATGTATTAGGACATACTGTATGTGTCTCTTTTAGACTCAGCGCTGCCATCTTCCCTGCCTGTTTTACTTCCCTTCCCACTCCCAAGTCTGCTGTTTTTAGCTGTTGTAATGAGAACCCCTGAGTCGTGAACCATATAGCCACTATTTCATGGACTAATGTAGCCACTAACAAGTGACCATTTATTTGTATGAGCCTTCTGTGAGCTCCTATGCACAAAAGTGTAAGATTGGGAGCCAAGCACCAGACTAATAAACTAGACCCCTGTATTGTTAGCTCTTCCATCCCTTCCAGAGCTGGAGAAAAATTTAGACTTTTGGTCAAAGAAATTGGCTTAATGACACAACTTGAAAGGCATGGCTTGACTCTTATTAGAGTAATGGAGACTGTAATGGGGACCAAGAAAGTAAATTTATTTTTCTTACTTCTACCCAAGTACTATTCTACAAAGCAGAAATTCATAAAGCCTCTTTGAAGCCATTATTGAAGGCCCACCATGAGTTGTGTTTGTTATGAAGAACAACAAGTTCCCTAATGCCTATATTCTGTTTGGTCTGTATCCTTTCTGACCACACTTCCTTCCCCCATCACCCCACTTCTACTTCCTTGTGATTATATTCCTCAAAAAATAATAGCCCTTGGGTATTTCTTTTAGGCTCTGTTTTCTTTCTTTCTTATTTTTTTGTTTTTTTCTTTTTGTTTTGTTTTATTTTATTTTATTTTATTTTATTTTATTTTATTTTATTTTATTTATTGTGTGCATGAGCAGGGGAGGGGCAGAGGGAGAGAGCGTATCTCAAGCGGACTCCACACTTAGCACAGAGATCAACTCCGGGCTGGATCCCAGGACCCTGAGATCATGACCTGAGCTGAAACAAGAGTTGGCACTTAACTGACTGAGACACCCAGGTGCCTCAGTGGCTGTTTTCTATAAAATGCTGGGCAAGGCATTAAATTACAGATTTTATTTTTTTTTTAATGTGTGCTGTACCCACCCAAGTGTGTGAGCCAAGATCTGTAAGTACTCTACATGGCATCATCAGCCATCCCACTTTTCCTAATGTGACTCATCATTAGCCAATATAACTTTGGGGCTTAAATTAGGTAAGTTATTATCACCAGAAAATAGCTAGATAAATGTAAGGCAATTAAATTAATCTATTCATATAATATTTATTAAATGGTTGGCAATGTTCTGGGTAGTATGTAAGATATCAACACATTTAAATTCAGCCAAAGCCATGGCTAATGGTTTTGAGAGACTAATCATTGCTAGAATTGCGTACAGGTTTTTGGGCTTCTAACACTGTTACATTTGGAGACATTTTGAATTACCTCAAGTTCAATCAGAGACAGTTGCCTAGTTTCTATCACTACTTTAATCACAATCAATGAAAAATCTTTATACCAATTATTTCAGTTAGGCCAGTTCACTTTGATGAAAGGACCTGAGTATAAGCAGAAACAGAGAGGTTGTGATGTGATGGATAAAGCACAGAAAGAGAATAAATGTGGGTGGGATGCATATGACCAGGAGATGAAATGTTCTCTCTTTTTTAAAGATTGATAGATTTATTTATTTATTTATATCAGAGAGATATTGAGAGAGAGAGAGAGAACAAGCAGGCATTGTGGCAGGCAGAGTCAGAGAGAGAAGCAGGCTCCCTGTTGAGCAAGGAGCCCGATGTAGGACTTGATCCCAGGACCGTGGGATCATGACGTGAGCTGAAGGCAGCAGCTTAACTGACTGAGCCACCCAGGCACCCCCAGGAGATGAAATGTTCTTATTATACCATGAATGTTTTAGTAACTTTGAACAATTTGATTTTACTCTTTTACTTCCTTAAGTAGAGTCTTATTCATTTTCTATCTCTTGTCTATATCCCCTCCTGATTTGAAACCAATAACTTCACTGCATATGCCATTATTTCATCCTTATTTATATATATAGATTGATATAAGTAGATAAATGGATTGATAAATCCTTATCTACTTATATAAATCCATTTATCTACTTATATCAATCTATATATATAAATAAGGATGAAATAATGGCATATGTAGCAAAGTTATGTATGTATATAATATGTATAATCAGATAGATATATACATACTATATATATACATACATACATATACATATAGATACATATAGATACATCTCAGAAATCAAAGAGATGTTATAAAATAAAAGGGTATTTTGCCATAGACTCTATCCAGATTTCTGGGATGTTTTGAAAGTTATTCAATCTCTGAGCTTCCATTTCCTCATTTGAAAAAGGTGGATAATAATTGTACTACTCTCATAAAGTTGTGAGGATTATATCATAACAATGCTTAGAACATTGTACACACCCAATAAATCTTAGGCATTGTTGCGGTCTTCCAGTTTGAACTGCCCATGCATTAAGGGCAAGAGGCTAGGTATGTGAGAATAGAATAAAGACTTTTTTATTTTTATTTATTTATTTATTTTTATTTTTATTTTTTTAAGATTTTATTTATTTATTTGACAGAGAGATCACAAGCAGGCAGAGAGGCAGGCAGAGAGAGAGAGGAGGAAGCAGGCTCCCTGCTGAGCAGAGAGCCCGACTCGGGGCTCGATCCCAGGACTCTGAGATCATGACCTGAGCCGAAGGCAGCGGCTTAACCCACTGAGCCACCCAGGCGCCCCTATTTATTTATTTTTTAAATGAAGCTAGTTATGTTGTGTGCTTCAATCCTTCATTAGTAGCAATTCTAAAGATTTTTTTTTTTATTTGACAGACAGATCACAAGTAGGCAGAGAGGCAGGCAGAGAGAGACAGGAGGAGGAGGAGGCAGGCTCCCCGCTGAGCAGAGAGCCGATGGGGGACTTGATCCCAGGACCCTGAGATCATGACCTGAGCCAAAGGCAGAGGCTTTAACCACTGAGCCACCCAGGTGCCCCAGAATAAAGACTTTTTTAAAGAGAGAGAGCAATCTTCTTAAAACAGAAAGGAAAGGGTAGATTCTGCTATGATATAGTATATGTTGATAGCAGAATAAAAGAGAATTATGTAGCCTTAGGAAGTACTGACCACAAGAAAGACGTGGCCCCTTCATATGAACCATACAAACCTCTTAGCTTACAGGCATTTTTACACAATATCAGACATACAGAGGAAACCTTTAAAAAATAGTGATTCAGGCACTTATTTATAAAATATGCTACAGAGCCAGATAGTGGTGATCTTATATAAGTCAGCCTAAATTATTTGCTCATTAATTTACCAACTATAATCTATTCACTTATTCATCGTGAGGAAATCTACATTTTGTTCCATGATAATGACCAGCGTCAGGGTATTTTTTTTTAAAAACTGTATTTTCATGGTTTTAAGAAGACAGAAAAAAACTCAAGTTTTGAATTATAAATAATTGAATTGCCTCATATATTAGAAAAAGTTTTTTTCTAGAGGAAAGGCTGAAATTGGCATTATGCACCCTCTTTAAAATTAACTCAAATACTGACATTTCCAAAATTACATTGGGAGGATTAAGATACAAAAATATGATAAATCAGCCTATCTTACAAGGCTGTCAGCGGTAACATTACAGAGTAAACAATGGAAATGTTTGCTTAGCTGTAAATGTAATATTGAAGAAATCACTAACTTTTGCATATTATCGTTAATATTAAAAGCTCCTCATAGTCTGAGGGAAAAATATTTTCACCTGCATTCATCTTTTTCCTGTTCTAAATATAAACTATTTTAATTAGTGTATAAACTAAGTACTGTGCTAATTAATCAGATAAAGGAGAATACATTTGGGCCATCAGTCAGTTTTAAAATGGGACTTGAATTAAATGTTACTCTGGCAAAGAATTTGCGAACATATTCAATAAACCACTCCTTAGGCATCTTTACCTTGGGAAAAAGATCTTATAAAAATTTTTTTAAAGATCCTTCTTGAGCCTGACCTTAAACAGGAGTTGCTGCTGATTCAATATGACTTGAAAGACCTCTCTCTATCTCTTCACCTACTAATCTTCCCAGCAGTCTAAATATAATTGGAGGTTTTTATTAAATACTGTTTTGCAAATTGGGACAAAGATATTATAAAATCAGGAAAAGAAGGAAAAGTAAAACTAATTTTGGATGAGATTAGTACAGAAAAATATGCTGTAATTTTGCTTTGCTCTTGCTTTCGTTAAGCCACAAATTTGTCTTTTTTAAGTTTAGCAGTGTTGGCAAAGAGGGGCATATGATCAGTGACACAATCTACTGTGGTCATAAAATGAAAACAAATGTGTTTTATCAGACTCCCACTTTATAACTCAGTAAATTCATACTTAATAATGTCTTATATTCATTTAACATGGAAAAAAATCTCATTGAGTAAATAGGAATGAGAATGAAAATGCAAATACTTTGGGATTAATAATCCATTAACTTAAATCTATTTTCATATTTGAATTCACATGTGGGAAAATACCTTTTCTTTTGATATTTTATACAGGTTCCCAAATATTCAATTATCTTCTACTTAAATTCCACAAGGGAAGGGAGTTTTCGGCCCTAACACCTGCTGGCCAGATGCACTGGTAGGTATGGTCCTCCTACCTTATTGAGACTTGCCAGTCTGTAATTTCTTCCACGTAGCACATACTCAACCAATGAGGGTACACTCTTCCCTGCGTTCATCTTTTTACTTCTTTATGGTTGGGATAGAAGAAATCTTATCCCCTTAGAGTACTGCAAACATCTTTTTCTCTTTGCATTCTCTGCTCCATATAGCCACGTACCTACACATACTCCAGGCTACCCTTCTGACTATTATCTAGTTCAGCAATAGGCATCATGGTTAAAGATGTTCTTTTTGTTGAACCTTTCTTCCTCCAACTTCTATGGTTGTATTTTAGCTTGATCTTTCCCTGAATGGCAGTAATAAAATCTACTATTCAGTTAAGGAAGGGTAAAGAGATTAAAACTAGGTATTAATTCTCAATTTACCAGCCTTTTTTCTGAAGGCTGAGAAAGTGTCCATATGGGAGACCAGCGTTTCTGTACCAACTATCAAGTGGACCAGTTGAGAATTCTGTATTGCAAATATGGCTGCTGGATTACTAAGAAAATCTATGGTATCAGTAAAGACCAAATCTTATCTGCCAATTTTGAGTTATTGGACAGTTTTACTCCAACACCCATCCTTTATTCTTATCAAGTTTTGAACTGAACCTAAGGCAAAAAATAGGGTTGATTCCAACATGTACTGAGTATCAATAATTCACAGATAGATCTTTCAATATTTGCAAATTTTAGCAACTAGGATTGTGGTTTCAACTAACTTTGAAGGCTTTATTAGTGAACATTTACAAGGGTCATACAGAAATGCCCACATTCACTTTTGCTTTATTGATGTGATGTGAGTAGCTTTATTTAAAAAGCCAGGAAGAAGGAAAAGAAGGGAAAGAAAGAAAAAGTAGTCTGTTGTTTCTCACCTCTTCATCTGCTGGATAGTGAGAAATACCTAATTTTGTTAAATTGGGAAGAACCAATAGTGTAAACCAATTATTTAAGTGCTAAAGACTCAGTTAAAATGCTCAAGGCTGGTAGTCACATTTCTTTAAGCTTTTTTTTTTTTTTCTCTATGACATCTCTCCAAATGCCAACAAGGTTTGTAGTGAACGTTTGCAAACCTATCACAAGGAGAAAAGAAGGAAACACAGTCCTCTGAATCCTTTTCTACTACGGAGTAGCAGCTACTATGGTCTGCCTCAGATTGAGATAAATGAGGTAGAATACCAAATCTGAGTGTTGGAGTTCTTTGTATTCATCTCCTTGTGTTTTTTTCCTTTGCTGTCTCCATTCCACCCATATTGGCATCTTATGTGCCTCAAACGCATGAAGGATGCTCCACTTCAGAGTATTTTCATGTGCCTTTTCTTCAGTGTTCTTTCCCCAAGTCCTCAGTTCTCAGTCCTCAGTTCTCTGCTTTTAAATCAGCTTCCAGTGGAGTCAGTTCCATTCCTCAACCCAATATTTCAATGCTATGTTTATGCATTGTATTTATCAACATATGATATATGACTATTCATGAATATCTTTGTCTATTTCTTTTTTTTCTTCCTTTTTTAAAGATTTTATTTATTGGGGCACCTGGGTGGCTCAGTTGGTTGGGTGCCTGCCTTCAGCTCAGGTCATGATCTCCAGGTCCTGGGATCAAGCCCCATGTCAGGCTCCCTGCTCAGGGGGGAGTCTGCTTCTCCCTCTCTCTCTGTCTGTCCCCCTTGTGTACTCTCTCTGCCTCTCCCTCAAATGAATTAATAAAATCTTTAAAATATTGTATTTATTTGAGAGAGACAGAGGGAGAGAAGGAGCAGAGGAGGAACAAAGGTGGAGGGAGATACAGACATGGGGCATGATCCTGGGACTCTGGGATCATGATCTGAGCTGAAGGCAGATGTGTAACCCATGAGCCACCCAGGCATCCCTGTCCATTTCTTCCCTACTAGAAGATACATTGTAAAATCAATTATACATGTTTATAAAATTCTGTATCACTAATACCTAGAGAATCTCTCGCATCTTATAGCTTTGAATTTAAAACAATATTGAATGGATAAAAAAATACATGAATTACTAAATAAAATTATTTTGCCATGCTGTTTTAAGTGGTCTCATGTAAATGTTTTCTTATAGGCTAACAGGTTAGCTCTCATATACATGGAGTCAATGCCATTAGCTTCCCCAATAGCCTTGAGCTCTACAAAAGCTTAAAGTGGCAATGTCTAAACCAAGTAACAAATGTGTTACTTATGCCCCTATATATCAATAATATTACATTCTCTTATACCATCTATAATCTCCTTTTGGATTTTTCAAATACATTTTCAAATACATATTTTTCAAATATGCTCTCCACTTCCTATTTATCAAATGCTTCTATCCCAAATCCATATTAAGCAGGTAAAGATGAATTGCCATCTTATACATGTATACCACAAATAACCACTTATTGCAGCATAGATGTAGTTAGAAGTGAACTGCACGGATAGCATAATGTCTTGCATTGATATTGCCTGTAATTTTTTTAAAGATTTTATTTATTTATTTATTTGACAGACAGAGATCACAAGTAGGCAGAAAGGCAGGCAGAGAGAGGGGAGGGGAAGCAGGCTTCCTGCTGAGCAGTTAGCCCGATGAGGGGCTCAAACCCAGGACCCTGGGATCATGACCTGAGCTGAAAGCAGAGGCTTTAACCTACTGAGCCACCCAGGCACCCCGATATTGCCTGTAATTTTGACACTAATGGCTAAGACATATATAACTTAGGAAATTGCACTATGTGAGCAACCAGCAAGGGCATTTAGCTTTCTAATTACAAAAAACTCAAACATAATTTTTGGGTACTATATTCATGTTACGTTTTTGTTATTATTATTATTATTATTATCAGTATTATTATTATTTTAAACTTGTCTCAGTTTCCAGTTCCAAAAACAATAGTTACCTCAACTTTTCTCAAAATGCTACTGAAGCCCAGGTAAGATTTTTTGATAGAGTAATAATATCTTTTATAATATAAATAATTACTTCTGGGGGCACCTGGGTGTCTCAGTGGGTTAAGCCTCTGCCTTCAGCTCAGGTCATGATCCTGGGATCCTGGGATGGAGCCCCGCGTCGGGCTCTCTGCTCATTGGGGAGCCTGCATCGCCCCTCTCCCGCCCATCTCTCTGCCTACTTGTGATCTCTCTCTGTCAAATAAATAAAATCTTTAAATAAATGAATGAATAAATAAATAAATAATTCTGTCTGTCTGTTCCTGTCCCATACCCTCTATAGCAATAGCAATAGAGTCCTACTTCTAACTGGTGCTTTGAGAAATTTACTCTTTGTGTAATGTTGTCCATCCAGAATTCTGGGTCCACACAGAGCAGCTTATTAAGGTGAATTTCAGATTAACTTAAAACCTGAATTAGAAATGAATACTGTAAAGATAATAGAAGTATGATGCAGAAGAAAACATTCATAAAGAAAAATTTCACTGTATCATGAAAAATTGATATATTTAATTAAGAAAGGAATTCTATTAAAATAGCAAACCTGGAGCAAGGATAAAAAGATGACCAATTGGGAAAAACATATTTAAAATGTATAATAATACCAAAGAACTGAAACTAAGAAAAGACAAGGAATTCCCTCAACCTAACAGCTCATAGGAAAAGTAAACCAAAGGGGCACCTGGGTGGCTCAGTTGGTAAAGTGTCTGCCTTCTGATCAGGTCATGATCTCAGGGTCTGGGGATTGAGCCCCATGTTGGGCTCTCTGCTCAGCCAGGTGCCTGCTTCTCCCTCTCCTTCTGCCTGCCCTTCTGCCCACTGTTCTGCCTGCTTGTGCTCTCTCTCTGTGTCTCTCTGTCAAATAAATTAAATAAATAAATAAATATCTTAAAATTAAATAAGCCAAATATACAAGCAGGTGACTTAAGGGAAAGAACCCCAAATTAGTGCATCAGTATAAAGAGATCCTCAATAATAAGAAATATATTTTAAGACAACCAGGAATTTAGCAAATTAAAGTCTGGATAGTAATAAGCATTTTAGCTATGGACCCAATGCACTACTCACGTGAATATAGTTTACTGCTGTCATTCTGGAGAGCAAAACTTATTCAAACTGACAAGGCTCAAATCCTGGGAATGAATGAACCACTCTTGAATATAGACCACAGAAAAATTTTCATAGCCATCCAATAAGGGAACATGTTTATGAACAGTCATCTCAGAGGGGTTGAGAGAGAGAGAGAGAGAGAGTGTGTGTGTGTGTGTGTGTGTGTATGTGTGTGTATCAATTGCTGAGAGTTGTAGACAATAACTGTATCTGAAACTGAAGAACATGTAAGTCAAATGTGAAGGACGCTTATACAGAGGATGGAATGATGAGATAAATATACATGTGCAACACAAATGTATTGTAAAAAAATCTGTACTTAGAAATATTTAAAATATGCACATAAAACGACACTACATATTTTACAAAAATATGTAAGTATACAGGGTTATGTGTCAAACATTTTATATGGTTGCCTAAAACAGAAGGAGAGACTGGAAGTAAGAAATAGGAGTGAAATAAAGGGTGGCAGGAATCCACGATGTCAGTGGTATCTGGCTATGAACATAAGCATATGACTATTTGTTCCTAAGGTCCCCCAAATAAGTATGCTTAAGGTACACTTTATAAAATAAAAGAATGGGGCTCCTGGGTGGCTCAGTCAGTTAAGCGTCTGCCTTCCTCTCAGGTCATGATCTCAGGGTCCTGGGATCGAGTCCCATATCAAGCTCCTTGTTCAGTGGGGAGCCTGCTTCTCCCTCTCCCTCTTTCGCCTCCCCCTGCTCATGCTCTGTCTCTCTCTCTTTCTCTCTCAAATAAATAAATAAAATATTTACAAAATAAATAAGTAATAAAATACAAGGAGATAATGATCTATGGAGATGGGAAGCATTCCGCAGGGATTGTTGGCTCACTTAAATGAACAGTTATGGAAACTATATGTCAAAATTCTGTAGCTGCTGGTCATTTGAAAGTTAAGGGTGCACCTTACCCAGAGCACGCCACCTTGGTTCAAATAAGAAAAATGTTTAATTGCAAGATTATTTTCTTTGCTTTTTAAAAAGAAACTTTAAAAGTGAAAGCTCAATATGGAATTCAGAAACAGAGAATTTATTTATTCTTTTAGTTCTCTGCTTACTTTGTTATTGGACTTGCTATGAAAATGCTTTGTTTAAGAAAGTAAAAGCTGTTTGGATCCAGTGACATTTTAGTGCTAAGCAGAGAAAGCTCTTCTAAAGCAGCACATTAAAAAGCTACAACTGGAGAAAGTCAGCTTCTAATTAATGAGCTTTAAGATAGAGGGGGAAAAATCAGCTACATAAAGACATACTTAAACTTACAGTCCTCAGAGAGAAAACAATCCTCATTAGTGACTAAATCATTGGGGTTTGGAGTCAAAAGTGCTTAGCAACCTAAGATAATTTAAATGTGAAAACATATTGCTTTGATTGCAATTACCACCTAGGTTTCAATAATTAATCTCTAAGAAATATGTATTGTGTGCTTGCATATGTGGGAGAAAAGAAGTAAGGAGAAATGTCAATGTTTTAGGATGCAAAAATATTTAAGCTTGTATTCTTGATGCAATTTTAACACGTGAAGTTTCAATCCGAGGTTCTGGTCTTGTGCCCTTCAGCTATCCCTTGGTGCTCCTGGACCCCTAGACTGGGTGAATGCCTATCATCTTGCAGGTTATAATAAAATCGTTTAATATTTGAAAATGATAATAGTACCTCTGTAGAGGGAAAATCAGGAAAGATAACGTTTTTACAAATGATAATACAAATGACATGACTTCTCTTGTTTTCTTTCTCAAATATAAATATGTAAGTTAATTATAATATATTATAGTACATGTTATATATTAATGTGTGATAGATAAAATATTGATGTATTAGAGTGTGTATTTATATGAGATTTAATTAAGTTAATATGTTCTAATAATTATAATTAGAAATCCCTGAAATGGTATAAAAGAAACTTTAACTATTGATGCTGAGTCTGAGAATGGTTCTATTTAAAAAACACACAAGAATGTGACTGCCCTTCAGGAGATAAATGTTTACTGTATAGAAAAGATAGATCTAAAGATATTTCTAGCATTCCATGGCGTATCCACTCGTTTTACTATATTGAAGTCAGAATATAAGTATTTCTTCTGTCCTGGTGAGGCCTACCAATAAAGGACCTATTTAAGAGTTGAAATGAGTGCCATCAATCAAGAATATCTCTGCTTCAATTGCTCTTTAAGTTTACACTGAAAGCTACCAAATGTGTAAAACATTTACTACATTCATTTATGAACACCTAAGTCTGGCTTTTAATTTTTTAGCCAGAGTGGTAAGACTTCATAATATTATTACCAGAGCTCTCTGTTTCTGCATTTTCTGCATTCTCCTTCTCCTTCTTCTTCTCCTTCTTCTTCTTTCTTCTTTTTTGAAATAGACTTTATAGGGAGGATGGTTTTTGGTTCATATAAAAATCCAGTGGAATGTACACAATTCTCATGTAGTCCACCCCTAACACACCCATAGCCTCCCAGAGTGATACATTTGTTACCAGAAATGAACTGACATTGACACTCGTTATCACCACAGTCCATAGTTTCCTTTAGGCTTCACTCTTCGTGATATGCAGTCTATGGCTTTTGATACATGTATAATAACATGTATCCATCACTATAGTTCCCTACAGAATGGTTTCACTGCCCTAAAATTCACTTGTGCTCCACTTTTTCATCTATCTCTCCTTCCAAATCTCTGGCAACCACTATTCCTTTTCCTATTCTCATAGTTTTGCCTTTTTATAGAATGCCTTATATTTGAATTACATCATATATAAGCTCTTTCAGTGCTGATAGGACATATATATTGACTTCATAACCATGGATCCATTACAGTCCCCAAATTTTACTGTTTGAACCAGTTAATACATGAAGAGATACAGAAAAAAATTCCGAAGAGATACAGAAAAAAATTCCAAAGAAAAAGGAATGACTTTAGGGAATTTACTTAGGTCTCTAACAGTGCATAGAATCCTTCAGATACTATGAGTTAAAAACAAAAAATGATGATTGTATCATTAAAAAAAAGTTCATGAAATGTCAAGAGAGAAATTCAGTCAAATATTGAAGAAATCATTGGCATAAAGTAGCTCTTAAATCATTGGAAGGAACTCAAATAATAGTATGTGCAACTTGTACCAAGAAAATGTGTTGAAATTACTTCCTTTGCCATGCTGTCGCTTCATATTAAGAAATAGATACACTGAAAACTCATGGTAAATTTGCAAAGCAGGGAAACCAACAGATATCTTCAGTTTTGACCTTTTTAATAGGTTGTTTGAGCACAAAAATGAAAGTATTAGATTCAACATTGCAACTCTGCATTGGGAAAAAATATGCTGAAATTCTGACAAATTCCAGTTTAATGTGTTGTCAACATATATTCACAAAGAAATACATGCTTAGGCTCCTAATATGTTATTTTTAAATAAATTCATATTTTAAATACCCATCTAAAATGTGAGCTATATTTGGAAATTTCATTATAGAACTGTTATAAATATATATATTTCCCTTTCACTACTTAAACCAATTTCCATATAAAATACTTTAATGCATCTTTATTAATTGTTAACATTATGGAGAGTTAAAATAGACTTTTATCAAGGAAGATCAGTTTGCTTCTCAGAGATGGCCCAATAAATGGTAGTAGTGTGTGAGTTCCCCTTTTCCAGGATAAATACTTGATTTTACTCAATGCTAAATTATTAAGGTAAGAGTCAAACACTATGTTTAATTTGCAAAGAAAGCAAATTATAAATAAAGTGTTGCTGTCATATTGAGTAAGCTGTTTAATGTAATACCAATAGGATCTAGGGAAAGTGGGATTCAAAATCAGATCTGTCTTTACTACTGTGTATATTGCTTTCCAATCAGCATTTATCTGGACTTCAAGATATGGATTCACACTAATTAGGGTAAATGAGACTAATACAGATATCACAACACAATCGACAACGTGTAAAAAAGATATTTCTTTCCATAGCCTAAACAACTTTTATCTGTCCAAGTACCACTTCCTCTTTTTAGAGGAACAAGAGGAACAAATACAGAGAAAATGGTAACTGGTTATCCATGTTATATTATATACAGTGCAGGATATTAAAAATATTCATCACCATATGAGAAAAAAATCCTATGTTATCCTTGCATTCCCAATACTTGTGACTTACCAAATACACGGGTTTCAGTTTTCAGACAAAGAGCCCCACCCTTTGACACTCTCCCAAATTCTGGAGAGATCCCATGTAGATATAGGTCATGTAGTAGATAGGCTACAAAGACAGAATGTTTTCCTTATCTCTCCGTACACACCAGTTCCCCCAGGAGGTGAATCTAGCTCCTCTCCCCTTTAATGTAGCCGATGTTCTAACAAAAACCTAATCCATGTGGTACTGGCTCTGGGATGAAGTGATAAGAAAAGTCCAGAAAGACAGCAAGAAGATTATCAGGAGAAACAAGAAATTCAGTGAGAAAACTGATAATGGAGACTGAAAACACCAGGCATGTTATGTTTTGGTAGAAAAACTGGCAAGGCTACTGTGTTATGTGTATTGATAGAAAATATACCTAATAGATTTGAGAGCTAAGTAGACATATTTTCAGGCATAATGTTCAAAGTGCCAGTAGGTTTATACATGCTCCCTATGATCTATTATAAAGAAAAAGAGATGAACTAAAGAAGGAGCTGTTCAGTTTTCCAGCAGAGTTTGGAGGAAATATTTCAAACCCAATATTTGCTAAGTTAGAAAATATAAGCTTTTTTTCATCCCCTACTACTCCTGACCAAAAAAAACCCCAAAAAAAACAAAAAAAAAAAACAAAAAAAAAAAGAAAGAAAAAAGAAAAAAAAATTTCCAAGTGAGAAATCACAGTAAGATAAATATCAGTCCATAATATTTCCAGTAAAATGTGGCTTCAAGGTAACTACAAGTTTAGGGCTGCAAGTTTCTTATTACATTCTTTGAAAGATTTAAAGTGGTGCTTTATAATCCCCTGAAGCTAAACCAAATGGATTCTAAGAATCTTAGGGCATCGCCCCATAGGAGTCTTACCCGCCGAAAATAAAAGGATGTCTGTCTCTTATAAATGAGTCCTTGGGAGCACTGAGTCAATTTCACTGTTACTTATTAAAACCAACAATGTTTTTAAGAGAACTGTATTGGTGAAAGAAACAACAGCCTGTAATAAAAGGGACAAGGCAGTGTAAAAGAAAAGAGAAATATGGCTCTCCTATTTTTAAGGGCAGTGTAGCTAAGAAGTTAAGAAAGCTATTCAGTTGTAAGCACAGGCTCTCTTTTTCATCAAGACATAAGAAAGAGTAAACTCAAAAGGCAGAGAGAAGCTCTTAGAAGATAGTGCTTAAAACCTTTGGAAAATACTCCCAAGGAGAGAAAGTAGGCCTTAACTGAAGAACCTCCCCTGTTCCAGGAGTAGGAGTCTCTAACAAAATATGTACAGTTGGATTTCAAAATGTCCATGGACCAGTGGTTGCTATGTGCTTCTATTTGCTACGTTTTTGAGTTTCCAGGATTTTTTTTTTTTCCTGTTCCTGACTCATCATTGTATTTTGGGTTGTAGGGTAAGGGGGAAGATTTTAATTTTTGTTCACATATATTTAGATTTAGGTAATTTTTGTTTTTTTTTTGTTTTGTTTTTGTTTTTGAGAGGGAGGGAGTTGGGGAGAGGCAGAGGGAGAGAGAGAGAATCTTAAGCAGTCCCCATACCCAGTGTGGAGCGCAACACCGGCTCGATCTCACAACCCTTTGATCCATGCTGAAATCAAGAGTCGAATGCTTAACCAACCGAGCCACCCAGGCACCACATCTTTTTAGTTCTGGCATAAGAATCACTATACTGAGAAACTATAGTGAGAAACTGCCCCTAAGGAAGCCCCTCTCAGCTGGACCTGATTTATATGATACAATCCTGGCTATGTGCTAGTGCCAGTTTTGGATAGATTTTGCATGAAGTGGGTGTGTATTTCACCTCTTTCTAGTCTAGTCCATTCCATTCTAGTCCATTCTAGTCTAGTGTGTTCCGTTGAATACAGCTGAGAGAATAACCACAGTCTGTCATCATGTGGAACAGAACTGCCCAGCACAGCCCCATGGGAATTTCTACCCCACAAAATCATGAGAAAGAACACATCCTTGATCTAAACTACAAACTATTGGAACTATTATGCAGGAATGGATAACTGACCCAGAATGAAGTTTTTATATAGATAACCATGGATAGTTCTGTAATGGTTAGGTATTATAGATACATTATAAGCACTGTTACAAATATGAGAATCAATTGAAAATGAGGGATATTTATTTATTTATAAAAATTTTATTTATTTGTTTGAAAGAGAGAGAGAGAGCATGAGTCGGGGGGAGGGGCGAAACAGACTCCCCAGTGAGTAGAGAGCTTGAACCTGTGATCATGACCCAAGCCAAAGGCAGATGCTTAATGGACTGAGCCACCCAGTTGCCCCAGGGAATTTTTATTTAAAAAATGGAATCATGTGCATTATACAGAAGTTAGTAAAATTTAAATTTTACCTCAGATTTTGGATCAAATTAGAATAATGTATTGAGCTTAAAGAAGAATTTTGCATGGCACACTTTAAATTTTTTTTATTTTCATAAAGATACATATATCTCTCAGATGACTGGTGTTTTTGTCACAGACAAGCATCATGGCCATAAAATAATGATATGGAGTTCATAAGAGAGAGAAAAGACAGAATTTAGTTGTTAATCTAAGAATTGGATTATTTCAATCATATACTTATTCGGTCACATTTTAATATATCTTATTAGGTCTCATAATGTGGTTCATCTAATTGCAGTCCTCTTTTATTTGTTGAAATATATATGATATATAAAAATTTCTTGTCCTGGGGCACCTGGCTGGCTCAGGGGGTTGAGCCTCTGCCTTTGGCTCAGGTCATGATCCCAGGGTCCTGGGATCGAGTCCCACATCGGGCTCTCTGCTTGGCAGGGAGCCTGCTTCCTCCTCTCTCTCTGTCTGCCTCTCTGCCTACTTGTGATTTCTGTCTGTCAAATAAATAAATAATCTTAAAAAAAATAAAAATAAATTAAAAAAAAATAAAAATTTCTTGTCCTATGGAGAGGCCCTTTGTAGTTGCTATGAGTCTATCATAAACATTTTACCAGTTCATTGAGAAAGTAATACTGTTATAAAGCTCATAATTTAATTCATGACACTGAGCAAAATGCATTTTAACAGTACTACTTTTGTATTATTTATTTTATTATTCATCTGAGAAATAGTCAAAATAAGCAAAAATGTTTATTTTGTGTGACTCAGAAGGAGAGGCAGAATTAGACTCTCTAAGGGTAGCCATTCTTGGACAAAGTACATCTTCATTTGCATGGATAATTGCTGAGATCATAGAAATATATATGATAACCATACAGGTTTTCTTTCATAGTGTTACTTATTGAAAATCAGTACATGAATATTTTAAATGGATACAAACAGATTTTAAGAGAACAGTGATAAAATATGAAAAAATTTAAAAGCACTTAAAATATTCCTTATTGACCATATTTTTAGGTCTATTTCTGCTGAAAGTGACAGAAAACTAACTTGAACTAATTTATGCCAAAAAAAAGAAATGATTGCAAAGCAGTGCAAAAGTCTTTGGGAGTAATTTTGAATTCAGACATGGATTGAAAACTAGTCATCAAGACTGGATTTCTCTCTCCATTTTGGTTCTGCCTTCCTCTCTGCTGCCTTCACACTCTTGTTCTCAAGATATGGATAGTAAATCTGTACCATTAAGCAGTGAGTGCACCTGGAATGCCATTAGACTCACTTAAGGAACTCTAAACCCTTACCTAAATCCAGCTCCTCAGAAGCAGTCTTAGTTGGTCTGCAGTGGACCTACACATCCATATTGTTTAAAGGTCTTCAAATGTTTGTGACAAAGAGAGCTCTCCTCTTCTGTCGATACAAGTCTTAGGAGCAAATCTCATTGGCCTCTATGTAATCAGTATTCCAACCTTGAACCAATCATTTTAGGTCACTCTGAGGACTCTCAGGCCAATCAGGGATGGCCCACCTATTTCCTAGCAACTGGGACAATTCCATCAAAACCACGTGTGCAAAGGCAGTTTTGGAATGTGGTACTTAAGGAATGTTAGGGTAATATTTTGACAGAAAGATGACAGCATTCCTGATAGCAAAAGCAGCAAGGTATCCACCATAAGTCAAATATGTAATGTACTTGTGTGTTATTTTTCTAATTCTTGGTGAACCACGATTCAAAAATTAGAATGCAAAAAGTAATATTTCACTGTAAGTTATAGTAGGTTGTTTTCTGTGTGTCATGGAAATTTCCCAGATGTAGGCATTATATTTTAAATATAGCAAATAAAATATGCAAATATAAATGTTTATTTCATTTATGCCTTGAGTTATTATTTTTTTAATTTATTTATTTGAGAGAGAAAGAGTGCAGGGGTAGGGAGGGAGGTAGGAGGGAGAAAGACAACCCCAAACAGACTCCCTACTGAGGATGGAGCCCAAAGTAAGGCTCAATCCCAAGACCCTGAGATCATGACCCAAGCCAAAATAAGAATCAGACACTCAGAGGCAGGGGCGAGATGGCAGAGAAGTAAGAGACCCCATTTCAACCGGTCCCCTAAAGTGAGCTAATTATCTACCAGAACACTCTGAACACCCATGAAATCAGCCTGAGATATGGGATTATATACTTCTGGATCTCTGCAAGAGGAGAAGACGCCAGTTGAGAGGTAAAGTGAGTGGGAATCAGACTGATATCGGAGGATAAACAGAAGGGGGAGGGAGCCACCAGAAATGACCCATTGTAAAAAATACCCCAATATGAGAGTGTCCTGTGATTGGGCCCAGCATTACCTTGGAGTCTGGTTACAAGCACTCAAAAAGAGCAAAAGCGCTTAAGGGGCAACTGGTGGAATCGGGTGGTAACGGGCACAGGCCTAAACCCATGGACCCAGGACGGCCTCCGCCGGAGACCACCTGTGCCAGAGTGTGGCAGAGCCTACAGGCTGTGGTTCCTGAGCAGCCAGCTTTCCGTGGCTTGCACCAGTGCTGGGCCAGGCGCCCTCCGCAAGTGAGGGAGTCTGAGGTGTGTGCCAGCCAGCGCGCTCTAGAACCACAGCCTTTGGCATTCTGCAGGTGCACTGTACGACCGACCAGGGACTGAACTGTGCTTCCTGCCCACACCTGAGAGTACTCTGTGTGGGCACTAGCCGGTGGGCACCAGGGCTAGGCGAGAGCCTGGACACTCCCAGCCCAGGCTTGGAAATCTCAGTGTGCGATCTCTGCTTAAGCGCAGTCCTGGCAAAGGCGGCCACTGAAAGCGGGCTCCCTGGACCAATATCACTGGTGCTTTTAGTAGCATGGAGGTGCAGAGACAAAGCAGGCGTCTTTTGGGCGATCCTGGAGACAGTGGCTGGGGACATGCACTGCCTGTGGGAGGTCGCACCGCTCAGCGGCTCAGCAGAGTTGGCAGGGGGAGTCTGTGTTCTGGGCCACCCACGGGGAGCAGACTGAGGCTCCTCTCTGAAGATGAAGGTCTGGGCGCAGTTTGCTTTCCACTAAACCTTTGAAAAGCCACAAAAAGCCTCCAAAGAACAAAAACCTCCAGAGAACAAAAGCCTGAAAAACCGGTTTCCACAGAGCCCAGCCCCTTGATAGGGGGCAGGAGGACTCAACCCAAGCAAGACTGCCTGAAAAACAACACAGCAGGCCCCTCCCCAAGAAAGCCAGCCAAAAGAATGAGAGGACAACCACCACAGGGTCCCCCTAAAACTGTAAAACCCCAGTATCAAGGTCAAAGAAGATATTAAGCTCCCAGTATTGCCCTAAAGCCTGTATATTTCATAGATAGAACTTTCATTTTTAATTTGTTCTCACTATTCTTATTCTTTTTAATTTTTTAACCTATTTACCATTACACCAAGAGGATCAATATAACAAATTCCATAATAACCTTTTAACTTGAACTTTTTTCATACATATATCTGTGGGGGTTTTTTGCTTTTCTATTTTTTAAAAATATACGTATAGATATAAGCTTCACGGTAACCCTCTTTCCCTCATCAATACTACCCCTTTATATAAACCAGTTTTAATCTCCCTTTAACTCTGGATTAAACTCCCTTTAACAAAGATATCAAGATACATCCAGGAAGAATCAAAATAACATT
The DNA here is from genome assembly GCF_902655055.1 of Lutra lutra. Lineage (NCBI taxonomy): Eukaryota > Metazoa > Chordata > Mammalia > Carnivora > Mustelidae > Lutra > Lutra lutra. Next base: position 174,125,284 of record NC_062280.1, read on the forward strand.
TTTCCCCCACATTGACGATTTATAACTGCCCTCCCATCTTTTTCTTCTGTCAGTGTTTCTGTGTATTTGTTTTTGTTCTGGTATTATATAAATTTTATACTTGGGGCTCATTCTGGCTGGGTTCTTTTTTTTTTTTTTCCTTGTCATTTACTTTTGTCAATCTTTTCATTTGTCCATTTCTGTTCATATACCTTATAAATCTTACCTTTGGGGCCCATTCTGGCTGGGTCTTCTCTCTCTCTCTCTCTCTTTTCTGTCTCTCTCTTTTTCTCTTTTTTTCTTTTTTCTCTCTTTTTGGTGGTAACTTCGATTGCTCAGAAGCATTCCAGGGTGCCCCTTGCCTGGATCACAGCTGATATATTCAGCTACACATCCCCTCAACCACCTCTCACAAAATGACTAGGACCAGGAATGCCCAACAGAGGAAAAATTCAGAGACTGTGACCTCTCCATCAGAGTTATTGGGTCTGGACATAAACAGTATGTCAGAAGGGGAATTTAGGGTAACAATTATCCAGGCAATGACTAGGTTGGAGAAAACCATTAATGACAACATGGAATCTATTAAGGCAGAAGTGAAAGCCACCTGAGAAGAAGTTAAAAATGCTATCAATGAGATCCAATCTAATCTAAATTCTCTAACAGCTAGGGTAACTGAGGCAGAAGATAGAATTAGTGATCTAGAGGACAAAATGATAGAGAAAAAGGATCAGGAGGAGCCCTGGAACAAACAGCTTAGAAACTATGAAGACAGAATTAGGGAACTAAATGATGCCATCAGAATTATTGGGATCCCTGAGGGGGAGGAAAGAAAGAAGATTAGAAGATACAGTTGAACAAATTCTCCATGAAAATTTTCCCAGTCTGGGGAATGGAACCAGCGTTTGTGTCCTAGATGCAGAAAGTTCCCCAAGATCACAGAACCTAGAAAGACCTTGAGACACCTCCTTGTGAAACTGATGAATAATAATTCATAATTTTAGACAGGAGCTCTTGAGAGCAGCTAGGGGGAAGAGATTCTTTATGTACAGAGGAAGGTCTATCAGAATAACATCAGACCTGTCCACAGAAACCTGGCAAGCCAGAAAAGGCTGGCAAGACATATTCAGGGCACTAAATGAGAAGAACATGCAGCCAAGAATACTTTATCCAGCAAGGCTGACATTCAAAATGGATGGAGAGATAAAGAGTTTCCAAAACCAGCAAGGTTTAAAATAGTATGTGACCACCAAGCCAGCACTACAAGAAATATTAAGGGGGGTTCTATAAAAGAAGAAAGAACCCAAGAGTGTCATAGAACAGAAATTTACAGAGAAAATCTATAGAAACAAGGACTTCACAGGCAACATGATGCCAATAAAAATGTATCTCTCAATAATCACTTTCAATGTGAACGGCCTAAACACTCCCAAAAAATGGCACAGGGTAGCAGATTGGATAAAACGACAGGACCTGTCCATATGTTGTCTATAAGAGACCCATTTTGAACTTAAGGACACATCCAGACTGAAAGTGAAGGGATGGAGAAGCATCTTTCATGTCAATGGGCCTCAAAAGAAAGCTAGAGTAGCAATTCTTATATCAGATAAATTAGATTTTACACCAAAGACCATAGTCAGAGATAAAGAAGGACCCTACATCATTCTTAAAGGGTCTATCCACCCAATCTAACAATTGTAAATATTTATGCCCCTGATATGGGAGCAGCCAACTACATAAGACAACTGTTGATCAAAATAAAGAGTCTTATTGATATGAATACATTAATAGTAGGGGATCTTAACATGCCACTAAGAGACAGATCATCCAAGCAGAAAATCAATCAAGAAACAAGAGCATTGAATGACACATTGGACTAGAGGGCCCTCATAGATATCTACAGAACATTCCACCCTAAAACAACAGAATACTCATTCTTCTTGAGTGCACATGGAACTTTCTCCAGAATAGACCACAAACTGGGTAACAAATCAAGGCTCAACCAATACCAAAAGACTGAGATTATTCCCTGCATATTCTCAGACCACATGATTTGAAACTGGAACTCAACCACAAGAAAAAGTTCGGAAGGAATTCAAACACTTGGAAGCTAAAGACCACCTTGCTTAGGAATGCTTGGATCAACCAGGAAATCAAAGAAGAACTTAAACAATTCATGGAAACCAATGCGAATGAAGACACTTCAGTCCAAAACCTATGGGATACAGCAAAGGTGGTCCGAAGGGGGAAATACATAGCCATCCAAGCCTACCTCAAAAAAATTGAAAAATCCAGAATACATCAGCTCTCTTTACACCTTAAAGAACTGGAGAATCAACAACAAATGAAGCCAACCCCACACACAAGAAGGGAAATAACAAGATTAGAGCAGAGATCAATGAGATAGAAACTAGAGACACAGTAGAACACAATTATGAAACTAGAAGCTGTTTTTTTGAAAGAATCAATAAGATCGACAAATCATTGGCCAAACTAATCCAAAATAAAAGAGAGATCACCCAAATTAATAAAATTTTGAATGAAAAGGGAGACATCACGACTAACACTAAGGAAATAGTAACAATCATCAGAAATTATTATCAACCATTATAAGCCAATAAGTTAAGCAATCTAGAGGAAATGGATGCATTCCTGGAGACCTATAAACCTCCAAAACTGAATCAGGAGGAAATTGACAACCTGAGTAGATCAATATCTAGTAACAAGATTGAAGTAGTGATCAAAAACCTCCCAAAAAACAAGAGCCCACGATCTGACAGATTCCCTGGAGAAATTCTACCAAACATTCAAAGAAGGCATAATACCTATTCTCCTGAAGCTGTTTCAAAAAATAGAAACAGAAGGAAAATTTCCAGACTCTTTTTATGAAGCCAGCATTACCCTGATCCCCAAACCAGGCAAAGACCCCACCAAAAAGGAGAATTTCAGGCAAATATCCCTGATGAATATGGATGCTAAGATTCTCAACAAGATCCTAGCTAATAGGATCTAACAACATTAAAAAGATTTTCCACCGTGACCAGGTGGGATTTATCCATGGGATACAAGGGTGGTTTAACATTCGCAAATCAATCAATGTGATAGAACATATCAGTAAAAGAAGAGAGAACCACATGGTCTTCTCAATTGATGCAGAAAAAGCATTTGACAAGATACAGCATCCGTTCCTGATTAAAATGTTTCAAAGTATAGGGGTAGAGGGAACATTCCTCAACTTCATAAAATCTTTCTATGAAAAACCCAGAGCGAATATCATCCTCAATGGGGAAAAGCTGACAGCCTTCCCTTTGAGATCAGGGACACGGCAAGGATGTCTACTCCCACCACTCTTGTTCAACATAGTACTAGAAGTCCTAGCAACAGCAATCAGACAACACAAATAAATAAAAGGCATTCAAATTGGCAATGGAGAAATCAAACTCTCTCTGTTCGTAGATGACATGATACTATATATGGAAAGCTCAAAGACTCTACTGCCAAACTACTAGAACTCATACAGCAATTCAGTAATGTGGCAGGATACAAAATCAACATACAGAAATCAGTTGCTTTCTTATACACTAACAATGAAAATACAGAAATGAAATTAGAGAGTCAATTCCATTTACTATAGCACCAAAAACCATAAGATACCTGGGAATAAACCTAACCAAAGAGGTAAAGGATCTGTACTTGAGCTACTACAGAATACTTATGGAAAAAATTGAAGACACAAAAAGATGAAAGACCATTCCATGCTCATGGATCGGAAGAATAAACATTGTTAAAATGTCTATACTGCCTAGAGCAATCTATACTTTTAATGCCATCCCAATCAAAATTACACTGGCATTTTTCAACGAGCTGGAACAAACAATCCTAAAATTTGTATGGAACCAGAAGAGACCCGCATTGCTAAGGAAATGTTGAAAAAGAAAAACAAAACTCAGGCATCGCGTTGCCTGATTTCAAGCTTTACTACAAAGTTGTGATCATCAAGACAGCATGATACTGGCACAAAAACAGACACATAGACCAGTGGAACAAAGTAGAGAGCCCAGATACAGACCCTCAACTCTATTGTCAAATAATCTTCAACAAAGCAGGAAAAAATATACAGTGGGATAAAGACAGTCTCTTCAATAAATGGTGGTGGGAAAATTGGACAGCTACATGTAGAAGAATGAAACTTGACCATTCTCTTACACAATAAACAAAGATAAACTCGAAATGGATAAAAGACCTCAATGTGAGGCAGGAATCTATCTAAATCCTCGTGGAAAACACAGGCAGTAATCTCTTTGACCTCACCCCAGCAACTTCTTTCAAGATATATCTCCAAAGATAAAGGAAATAAAAGTGAAAATGAACTTTTGGGACTTCATCAAGATCAAAAGCTTCTGCACAGCAAAGGAAACAGTCAACAAAACAAAGAGGTAACCCACGGATTGGGAGAAGATATTCGCAAATGACACTACAGACAAAGGGTTGATATCCAAGATCTATAAAGGACTCCTCAAACTCAACACATGCAAAACAGATAATCATATCAAAAAATGGGCAGAAGACATGAACAGACACTTCTCTAAAGAAGACATACAAATGGCTAACAGACACATGAAAAAATGTTCATCATCATTAGCAATTAGGGAGATTCAAATCAAAACCACATTGAGATACCACCTTACATCAGTTAGAATGGCCAAAATCATCAAGACAGTAAACAACATGTGTTGGAAAGGATGTGAAGAAAGAGGAAACCTCTTACACTATTGGCAGGAACGCAAGTTGGTGCAGCCACTTTGGAAAACAGTGTGGAGATTCCTTAAGAAATTAAAAATAGGGCTTCCTTATGACCCTGCAACTGCACTACTGGGTATTTACCCCAAAGATACTGATGTAGTGAAAAGAAGGGCCATCTGTACACCAATGTTCATAGTAGCAGTGGCCACAGTCGCCAAACTATGGAGAGAACCAAGATGCCCTTCAATGGATGAATGGATAAAGAAGATATGGTCTATATATACAAAGGAGAATTATGCCTCCATCAGAAAGAATGAGTACCCAACTTTTGTATCAACATGGATGGGACTGGAGGAGTCAAGGAGAGAGAGTCAATTATCATATGGTTTCATTTACTTGTGGGGCATAAGGAATAACATGGAGGACATTGGGAGATGGAGAGGAGAAGTGAGTTGGGGGAAATCAGAGGGGGAGACAAACTGTGAGGGGCTGTGGACTCTGAGAAATAAACTGAGGGTTTTGGAGGGGACAGGGTGGGGGGTTGGGTGAGCCTGGTGGTGGGTATTATGGAGGGCACATATTTCATGGAGACTGGGTGTGGTGCATAAACAATAAATGCTGGAACACTGAAAATAAAAGAAAATGGGGAAAAAAAAAGAATCAGACACTCAATGAACTAAACCATCTAGGTACTCCTAATAGTATTATTATTATTGAAATAAGCAGAGCCTTTTCTTCTATCTACAGATTGTTCTACAACTAAAAACTATGTATCCTTTACAGATATTTTTGTATGAAAGAGCCAAAAATTTTATCAAAATTATACTCTTCTAAATTCAAGCAGTGAAGGAAAGATTCTGATATACACATTAGAATCTTATCCTTTATATATTCTTCATTTTTCTTCATAGAGAAATATGTCATTTCACAAAGTACTTGAGTATCTGATGCTCACTTAAATCTCAAAAACTCAGATTCCATTTTGAAACACCATTAAGTAAATAGACCACAATTACCAGAGAAATTGAGGTTGCATGCAGTGAGTCACATAGAAAGAGAAAGGAATTGGTTTACTCTAATTTAACAGACCCTCTGGTATTAATAGTACCTGTCAACAACAGAGAAGATGCTTTCTGGGAAAAAGGAGTTGCAAGTTCCCTGTTAATTCGTTTATTGATCTATGACCTAATGCATAGAGGATAATTAAATGAAACTCTTTGTAGACATCTTTTGCATTAAGGTGAATACACAGCATTCATTTGTTAGCTTTTATTTTTGTTGTTTTGGTTGTATCACAACAGCTTAACTTTGGTTAACATGCAGGAAAATGGATTTATTGAAAAGACATGGACTATGTCAAGAAGTTAGAAGTAATAACTCATAGGCAGAAAAGAAACCTAGAAACTTGAAGAGCATCAGCACAGAATTTCACTGACCTTCTCTCTAATGAATATCCTGGCTCTGCTAAATGAAGCCCAGCTATCAGCAGCATCAGTGCCTCCTGAGCGCTGACAGAAAAGACAAAACTGTCCACTGTATTATAGACCAGCTAACAAGTTCTAACAAGTTCCCTGGTTTATCCTTATGCACAAAGATTGAGAAGCGGTTCAATTAGTGTGACCCAAATATAACAACAAATCTCTGTCTCTCCATTCTTAAGTTAAGAGGGTGGTAGAGAAAATCTGGTCAACTTGGCTCTAGCTGAGTGTTTCTCTAAGTTATATCACAAATGGAGTAGGGCTCAGTCACACAGAGCAAATGCTGGCTCTTAGAGTCTCTTCACACCAGCATGTGGACTCAACAGGTACATTGTTTTAGGAATGCAGAATCACTCCCCTGCCTTTTGACAGATGTGAATACGATATGAATATGGAATTAAAAAACAAGGAGGGATACCTGTGTGGCTTAGTTGGTTAGGTGGCTGCCTTTGGCTTGCGTCGTGGTCCCAGGGTCCTGGGATCCAGCCTCATGTCAGACTACCAGCTCAGCAGGGAGACTGCTTCTCCCTCTCTCCTCTGCTTTTGCTCGCTCTCTCTCTTTCTCTCAAATAGATAAACAAAATCTTTTAGGAATTCATAAAAAGAAATGCAAAAAAAAAAAAAAAAAGAAAAAAAGAAATGAAACAAGTGTTAGAAGCCAAGGCATTTCAAAAGAAAAAATATATGAGTAAGTTTTATTTAAGTTTGGAAGTCTCTTTAACAAATCATCAGTGAAAAGTTTTGAGATATGCTTATTGAAAGATAAGACAAGGGGCGCCTGGGTGGCTCAGTTGGCTAAGCCACTGCCTTCGGCTCAGGTCATGATCCCAGGGTCCCGAGATCAAGTCCTGCATCGGGCTCCTTGCTCAGGGGAGAGCCTGCTTCTCTCTCTGCCTCTGCCTGCCACTTTGCCTGCTTGTGCTCTCTCTCTCTCTCTGACACATAAATAAATAAAATCTTTAAAAAAAAATAAAGAAAGATAAGACAAAATACTTAATATGTAGATAGTTGGGGATACTTGGGAATATGATCAATGAGGGCTAGCTTTATCCATATATAAACTGTTGCATATGTGTGTGTGTATATATATACATATATATACACACATATAGTAAATGTAGAAATTGAATAGATACAGAAATTAATGTAGATCTGTATGTAAATGTGAATTAGTATACATACATATACTTATTATCTTTCTCCATTGTGTTATTAGAAAACAAGAAAGTTCACAAAGAGATGGGAACATTTCACATGGATAAAAGAAGCAAGTTGAAAAAGTTCCCAGTGGCCAAGACTGAAATAATTAGAGTAAAATAATAATGAAATGACTAGATTTTTCACTCGTGTAATAAAATAAATGCCCTTGAGTTTATACTGATGTAAATAAAAGAAAGAAAAATATATAATTTTCTTGGGGTGCCTAGCTGGCTCAGTCAGTTAAGTGTCTGCCTTCAGTTCAGGTCATGATCTCAGGGTCCTGGGACCCAGTCCCATATCGGGCTCCTAGCTCAAAGGGGAGTCTGCTTCTTCCTCTCTCTTTGCCCCTGTCCCCGACTTGTTCTCTCTCTTTCTCTTTCACTCTCTCTCAAATAAATAAAATCTTAAAAAAAGAAAAATAAATAATTTTCTTAAAATAGAATTCTAATTAATAAGCACAGAAACAGTAATGGAGGTAGAAAATTGCCATTTGCCAAATAACATAGTGTTAATCACTGCAAACAAGACCTCTTGATAGATTATTAAAGTTACTAAGACATGGGGCACCTGGTTGGCTCAGTTATTAAGCATCTGTCTTTAGCTCAGGTCATGATCCCAGAGTCCTGGGATCAAGACCCAGGCTCCTGCTCAGCAGAGAGTCTGCTTCTCCCTCTCCCTCTGCCTGTCGCTCCCCCTGCTTGTGCTCACTCATTCTCTCTTTCTCTCACTCTCAAATAAATAAATAAAATATTTTTTTAAATAAAATAAATTTAGTAAGACAAAGTATAATGGGATACAAGAATGTTATTAAAGTCTCAAAGTATTTCCCCAAAAGAAAATTATTAATTACAAAGGGGGGAAAAAAGTAACATTAGAATCCAGAAATCTGGGGGCACCTGGGTGGCTCAGTGGGTTAAAGCCTCTGCCTTCAGCTCAGGTCATGATCCCAGGGTCCTGGGATCGAGCCCCGCATTGGGCTCTCTGCTCAGCAGGGAGCCTGCTTCCTCCTCCTCTCTCTCTCTGCCTGCTTCTCTGCCTACTTGTGATCTCTGTCTGTCAAATAAATAAATAAAATCTTTAAAAAAAAAAAAAAGAATCCAGAAATCTGACAGGCACAACTGTAACAAACTGATCAGTGTTATCAGTGTCAGTATTCTGACATAACGGAATCCTGCATCTCTGACCTGATTGACTGTGAAGAACATGGTACCATGTCCATGTCATTCTTTCACCAAATGACATCACTATAACCATGAGAAACTATTACACAAACCTAAATTAAGGAAAAGTCTCCAATAGGGCAGACCAGGGTTAGAGAAAAACAGGAAGGTTATAAAAGACAGGAAAGACTGAGAGACAGTCTTTAACAGATAAAAAGCCTATAATAGATCAGCAGAAACTAAACATGACAGATATATTTAGTGTAGTGTTCTTGATTGGAACTTAGTCCAGAAAAAAGTAAAGGTTGGGAACCTGGTGAAATTTGTGTAAGGTCTCAAGCTTCGTTAATAGTATTCATAGCAATGTTAATTACCTGGTTTGATATTTGTATCATGGTTATGTAAGATGTTAACATCGAGTAAACTAGGTGAAACATTCATGGGGAAACTACACACTACCTCTATACCTCTTTTGTAAATCTCAATGTATTTCTCAATAAAAGGTGAAAAATAAAAACTTACTTTTTTCTTCATATATGTTTTTTAAATATTTTCTTCAGCTAAGGAGAATTCCCTCTGTAATTATTAAACATCCTAACAGACTGAACAATAAAAATCCCATTCAAGTAAAGTGTTGAATATACATATGGATTAAAAAGACTCTTTTCAATGATGTATTAATTTAGAAGATGTTTCATATTACTATATTTTTGGTTGTCCATCTCTTCACTATTAATATTTAAGAGATTTTAGGAAGTCATTATTACTGTGATAGTAAAGCAAAAAATATCAATTTTGTTTACCCACATAAAAAATGTATATGATTTAAAGCAATATATTTTTTTTCTGTTTTATAGCTGGTACACAGAATCAAATACTATAATATTTAATTTCTGAACACTGGATTTAAATAAGCATTATTTTTTGTTGTTGAACGCTAAATCATGTTAGCCCACTATTCAATTTCAGCAATAAATATTTCCTGTTAATAAAGTTCTCATTCCTATATATTTTCCAGATTATACAAATACTTTTGAAGATCACATCATATTTATAGTGCAGTTTTAGGTTCGCAGCAAGACTGAGTGAAAAATGTAGAGATTTTCCATATACCATCTGTCAGCACACATGCACAACCTCCTCCACTATCAATATCCAGATCAGTACATTTGTTATAATCAATGAACCTCCATTGATACCCTATATCCAAAAGCCAAAATCCATAGTTTACGTTATGGATCAGTGTTGGTGTAATACATTCCATGTATAATGAAATCTATTTGCCATTTTAGTGTTGTACATTATAGTGTCACTACCATCAAGTTCTCTGTGCTCCCATATTCTTTCCTTCCTTTCCTCTAACCCCTGGAATTACTGATCATTCTCCTGTCTCCATCCTTTTGCTTTTTCCAGAATGTCAGTACAGTATATAGTCTTTCCAGATTGGCTTCTTTGCCCAGTAGTATGCATTCCAAGTTCCTCCTTGTGTTTTCATGGCTTGAGAGCCCATTGGTTTTTAGCTCCGAGTAACTTTCCTTTATCTGAATGTACCAGTTTATGCGTTCACCTGCTGAAGGGTATTTCCTTTGCTTCTAAGTTTTGGCAATTATGAATAAACCTACTGTAAATGTCCATGTGCAGGCTGTGGGGCACTCTGATGGGGTAGGGGCCAGTAGTGGAAGAATTCACCCAAGGCTGAACAAAAGAGATGAAATTTTATTGAATACACTGCAAGGAAGCAGAGGGCAGGGCCGCAGAGGAGAAGTGTCTGCCGTGAAGTGGTGGTGAGGGGCCACAATTACAGGGCAGAGTTGACAGAACATGGGGACATATGGAATTTGCCCTTTTGTGGTAATCTTAGGAACTGTACCTCATTGTAACTGGTCAGTTAGAGCCTATGGTTATTTCGAGGTAGGTTGCTTAATGCCTGTTTGCATTCAGCTTGGGGGGTCACTGTGGGGCCATGTGCCTTGATCAAATTTCCACTGGTCAAGTCTGTTACCTAAAAAGCAGCCTCTACACAGGTTTTCTCATGATATCATTCAACCCATTTGGGTAAATACCATGGTAAGATTGCTATATATTATGGTAAGAGCATGTTCAGTTTTGTAAGAAACTGCAAAATTATCTTCCAAGTGGCTATTCTACTTTACATTTCTACCAGCAATGAATTTAACATAGTCAATGTTTTGGATTTTGGCCATTGTGCAGTGGTGTTTCATTCTTGTTTTATTTGCAATTCCTTAATGACATGAGATATTGGGCATATTTCTGTGTATTTATTTTCCCTCTGTATACCTTCTTTAGTGAGGTGTATATACAGAGATCTTTTGCCTATTGTTAGATTGGGTTGTTCATTTTTTTATTGTCAAGATTTAAGTGTTCTTTGTGTATTTTGGAAAAGTCTTTTATTACATATGTCTTTTGCAAATATTTTTCTTCCAGTCTATGTTGTCTTCTCATTCTCTTAACATTGTCTTTCCCAGAACAGAAGTGTTTAATTTTCATCAAATTTAGCTTATCAAGTCTTTCTTTCATGGATCCTATTTTTGGTGTTATATCTAAAAAGTCATCTCTAATCCCAAGGTCGTTTAGTTTTTTCTCCTGTATTATCTTCTACTTTTATAGTTTTGTATTTCATAGTAAAGTCTGTGATCCATTTTGAGTTAGTTCTTGTGAAAGGCATAATGTCTGTGATTAGATTCATTTGGCTGATGAATGACTAGTTGTTCCAGCACCGTTTGTTGAAAAGACTATCTTTTGTAGTACTCTTTGTTTCTTTGTCAAAGATCAGTTGAGTGTATTTTTGTGGGTTTCTTCTTCTTTTTCAAATTAGTATTTATCTATTTTATGAAAATATGAAAACACCTAAAAAATATGGCCCTCTTGGAATTGGCAGTGTGAGAATTAAACAAAATTCAAAATTTGTTCATTCCAAAATGAACAAAATGAGGGGCGCCTGGGTGGCTCAGTTGGTTAAGCATCTGCCTTTGGCTCAGGTCATGATCCCAGAGTCCTGGGATCAAGCCCTGCCTCTCTGTGCTTGGCTGAGAGCCTGCTTCTCCTCCTCCCCCTCACCCCGCTCATGCTCTCTCTCTCAAATAAATAAAAAAAAAATCTTAAAAAAACTTAACAAAATGAGAAAATTCCTTGTTCATTAAACTTAAATCTAACACATTTAAATTTTCTAAAAAATTTACTTTGGTATATCTAGATATCCTCTTGGAGAGAAAAGATGTGAAGGAATACCAGAATTCTAGCTTCTGGAGGGGAGGGGAGGGACCCAATCAATTTCTTTTTCATTTTTAGATTATTGTTATAGTATCCTTATCAATAATAGACAAGCTATTATGTCAGTATACTATTAAAGAAGAAAAGCATTTAATCACTTCACTGAGATTTTTATACCTGCTTAATCACTATACTATTCTATCACATTGTAAGCATGTTTTAGCATATATTAAGAGCAATACAGCAAAATCAAACATTCACAATATGTCAAACATTTTGCAAAAAAACGTGAAAAGCAAGACACTCATTTACTTCCTTAGAAATGCTAATTAATCATGAACAGTGCTACAGAAGAAGTTCTCTAAGAGCAAGCCTACTCACAGCAACAGCTTTGTGGGTTAGGAAAATGGCATTGTTCCAAAAAATCTTTCTTACGAGCATTAAAGAAAAAAATGCAGTAAACTTCAATCTTAATTGGAAATATCGAAAAGAAACTTTGAAACCCAAAGGATGGAAATGAAACAAAAGACTGAAAAAATGATAACAGAGAAACACAGACACTTCAAAATAAATTCTCTTAGGAAAAAGGTTGAAATTACAGTGTTGCTTCATAGAGAAATCTCAATAAATAGTTTCCAATTTACATCTGAAAATAATATTTTCTGATCACAGATGTCTAAAAATTTTAACGATAGCTTCAATGTTCAAAATCATGGCAATAACAGCAAAAAGCCTGTGGCCAGTGAGTTAATATTAAATGGTGCTAGTTTGTTTTCAGATTTATAAGGCAAAATGTGGCCAAGAAACTTTTAATTATTTTTGCATGCAAGAATTACATTACTAACTAAATGAAATTATGGAAAGATGAAAGTATGCATGTGTTAAAGTCTGTGTTATTTAGCAGTATGCTCTCAGATTTGGAACTAAGTAAAGCTCTATTGCTATTTTTAACATTTTTAATATTTAGGAGATAGACAATGTCTAAATAGTCAGTTCTGTACATTTCAAGCTCTGTTATTTAAAAGAATGCTGTGTGCTATCATTGAAGTACAGATAAATAAGCCACTATTATTTATTGAAAAAGCAATAATTATTGATGGACTTGAAAACCATGGAAATCTTTCATCCCAGTTCAGCCTTCTCAATTTATCTATGAGGAAAATGAATTAGAAAGATGAATTGACTTGCCTAACTTTGTATTAGAAAGCTAGCAAAGTCACAACTTTGCCTCATATATATTATAGAAAATTCCCCTTTATGATCTAATTTTTGTTCCGAATGTTACTTTGTGATACTCTTGTTCAAAATCACATGTTTCTTTCATGGAAGCAATGTTGGTTATGACAATATGCTCTATGACCATCTTACCCAACGTCTGTATGAGCTATATTCTGTTTGTCCAAAGCTAATTTTTTGGTTCCTGTAGTAGAAGTCCCTTCCATACACAAAGGAAAAGAAATATATATTTTCCTTTTTAAATGTTTCTTAGGATTTGTGTTATGTATTTGGATTAATGGGACTCCTTTAATTTGGAGCTATCCCTTTGGCACACCTGTTAAAGAGTATGCCTTCCTTTCTCTTTTGTGGCTATACTCCCCCCTCATATTTTTATGTTCTTCCCTCTAGGCTTTCAGGGACTTCATGAGCTTTCCTTAAGCCATGATTTATAATTATTTTTCTTTCTATCAATTATTTTAAGAATTACTTTTTAAGTCAACTAAGTTCACAGAGAAATGAACTTAATCCTCTGTCTCCATGTTATCCCAATATCCCATTACAAAATATATATTGAATTAAAATATGGCATAATCTCAGTGGAGCTCCTTCCATATACTCTGATAACATGTATCACAAATAGAAAGACTCTGGCTTTTTAAATGGACAGGTTTATCATAAATCATCTATAAAATACTGGTCATGTCTTTAGTTCCATATTGGTTGGCCCTTAGCATCCAAACCTCAGGTCCTGGTTAAGATGAACACTCCAGTTGGACTCATCTTTTTTTTTTTTTTTTTCTTTTCTTTTCTTTTCTTTCCTTTCCTTTCCTTTCTTTGTGTGTGTGTGTGCAGAGGTAGTGGTTTCTTTGCAGGGGAGCTGGACTGCCCCAGTAAGACTCTTTAAATGTAGTAAACGAACTGGTCTATTTGCTTGAAGCCAAAGACTGTTTCCAGCTGATAAGTTTGATTGCTCTCTTTTAGTCGATGCAAAAGCCCTGAAGGGGAATTGCTTTAGATTCCTTTTTAGACCCTAAGCCAGCTCTGCAAAGCTCCAAGAAGACTAAACAAATTAAAAGACTTGGGGAGTGAATTTACAGTGAAAGCAAAATGGTTTAGGAGAACATAAATAATGCATTATGTAACGGGGAGGGGGGGTGATGGACTCAATCAAGCTCTATGAAAAAGACAAAAGTAATCCCTCTGAAATAATCAACTTAAGTTAAATAAATGAAAAATATTAGAGCACACTTAAATTGTTTTATTACTCTAACTCTAAAATTTGGTAATGACAATCTTATTTTTCATAAATAAAACTGAAAAGATCATGCCTATTTTGCTCAATTGAAATGAATAGTCCTTTTAAACTTGTAATGCAGAATTGGATCATTCTGTACTGGAAATGATGTTACTGCAACATGGCATTCCAAGCGATTTGCAATCATGTGAATTATTCCAGTGGCATTTAAGATAGGAACAGCTAATTGTAAGGCTGATGAATAATAAGTAAATAGTGGTTTCCTCATTATTTTAAATTATAAGTTTTCAAATATTCAGAGCTATGTTTATTAGAGAATAAAGGAGAGAAATCAAAGCTATATCAACATTAAAATCTCACCTAAACAGATTATGAACTTCTAAATATTTAATTATTTCAGTTTCTGTACTTATCTCTAAGAATAAGTACTATAAAACATACTTTTTCAAATGTACCATTTTCCTTTACTGTTGATTTTTATAAATCTGAGGCAAGGAAGGCAGTAATATTAGTCTATTTCCTCTCACACCATATAAAAGATTTCTAATTTGGAGATTCTCCAAAGACATTATAGCTCTCCAAGACATTATAGCATAGAAAAAGAAGTAAGTTTGTATCCACAAAATAAACTGAGTGGGATGTGGGTAGACTCTAGAAAGAGATGGAATTTGAAGAGAGATGGAAAGAGGAACTAGTGTTGATTCTGGGATAAGTGCTGGTAGAAGGAAACTAAAAAGACAAAAATTGTAACAGAAAGAATGAAATCAAATTGTTCTTCACCCCTGAATGAAGGACGAGGTAACAAATGACAGCAAAGACAAACAACAGTTGAGGAACTGGCCAAGATTAAACCATTTTCGAGTCTGAGTATCAAAAAGCCTGTAATGCAAAAAGAAGGGTGGGGGGCAGAAAGCATCCATTTAAGTAATTGCTTCCATGGGAAGCCACCACCCTTAGAAGAATGTTGCAACATTCTAGGGAGCCAGAGTAATTCCCAAGTTTCAAGCATCACGCAGGTTGTTGCTACCTTTATCATATAAACTTATTATTATAAATGTGTTTTTTGGGAAATAATATTCTGAAAATAACTGGCATGATTTTATCTTTTGCCTTTTCAAGTATAAGATGCACACACACATCTTACTAAAGATATTTTATGATAAAGGAAAATTAGGATTGGCTATCAAAGGAAATAAAAGGTAAGTCTAAGATAATAACATTTTTTTCTGGTATGTAAAACAGGGTTATAAAGCTAGACCATAGCATTCAGAATCAGGTATTTAGGAGGGAGATCAATTTTCTGATTATTTTTCTTCCATTTAAATAAATCACAGTTCAAAACAGGAAGGCTCAGTCCATAGTGTTCTCTTGAAACATGGAGAAAAAAATCTACCTTATATGACAGTTCCATGCAGCTATAGCAAAGATATCTATGAAATAGGGGGCCTGAAAGCATAAATCCCCTATTTGGGGGAGCATAGATGATTACGGGAAGGAGGCAAAGCAATCAAATTGGACGATCTTTCTCTCTCTGAGCTTTGACCCACTGAAGAGGAAGTGCTTTAGTAAGAGAGGTTACCATTTAGGGCAGATTAGGGCTCTGTTCCATACTGATTTGAAGTTGGGTCATATCAAAGTACATCTGGTAGCTCTACATGCACAGACAGAGGGAAGTCCATGACATTTTTTTCCTGCTTTTTCTTCTCATGATGTGTTGATGGCTTGACCCAGATATTGCTGGGAATCTACACAGGGAGTTTGCCTTAGGAAAACTAGTTTTGTAATGTGCTCGTGGAGTGGACTGCCAGGAATGTTTCTGTAAATCACATTATAGAGTTGTTTTATATATGTCTTATGATTATGTTGTTTACTATTTAGTTTATAAGATAAGAAACAGGGTAATTTTGAATCATTCCTGAAATAATAGAACACTTGATATAGTGCCTAATATGTCTAGAAGCATTTTATCTATATTCCTTAATGTTTCACAAGAGTCTCACAAGAAAGTTAAGTGTTATTATTATTATTGTCCTAAAACCTCTGTGATGTCTATGCCATCACCTAAAACATCAAATGGCAAACAGGGAAAGTGACCGGATTACCTCCACCATCTTCACTGTACCATCTACCAGTGTTTTGAGGCTATATCTAAAGATCTTGATTTGCTGCCCGCCAGACTCAAAAACTGGACTTACAGTCATCTCCAATCATGAATCTTTGTTCTTCTTTTTATTTTCATAGAAATCTTCCTCATTAAAAATCTGATCATATGTATCATCCAGAAAATATCTTCTACTACTAAGATCCATCAGATGACTCACATAGTCCTTCAACAACAGAAATCTGGTGAAAAACTAAGTAAATATATTTTTCTATGCCATTCAATGGGAAACTTGGTTTCCTTTCAATAAAAGAGAAGACTGACCGAGATGACAAATTTTCCTGTCCATGTCTAAGATGAGAAAAGCCTTCTCTTAAGCTAGCAAACTCATTGGTCTGTTCATGGATCACACAATGATCTTAATACTAGTAATGCTTTGAGTAAACAGGTATGACTGTGTATTTTCAAGACATATTTTTTTTTTGCATGTAATGAGTACTTACCAGTTTTAAAACAGTAAATAAAAAAAAGCTACAGTTTTTAAACTGTTTACAAATATAGAATGTCTTTCCAATAGTCATAATAGTAACATTTCTTGTTTTAAGTTAAACAAAAAAAGAAAAATACATCTCACGTCTAGTACTCTCTCTTGAGTAACAAAACATGTTTGATATTATATACCAAGTTCAGATAATAAAAGGAAAGAAAATGCCTTTCAATCTTTATTTTGATGTAAATACTTCTGAGACTGATTCATAACAAAAAATAATTTTTATATGAGCATATGTAATACACCTAGGCATACCCACTTTAAAACTATTGAATATTTTCATATTGTTTATTTAGATATGAAGCATCACCTGTCTAATGATATATAAAACCCGAAAAACCGTAAGTGTTCTCTGGGCTGACTTGCAGACACACATAACTCTCAGACGTTACTCTCTTCCCCTGACTTAGTCTGTATTTGATTACCTTAGTCCCCGCTCCCAATCTTTCTTTCTTTCTTTTTATTTATTTATTTATTTATTTATTTATTTATTTGACAGACAGAGATCATAAGTAGGCAAAGAGAGAGGGAGGGAAGCAGGCTCCCTGCGGAGCAGAGAGCTCGATGCGGGGCTCCATCCCAGGACCCTGGGATCATGACCTGAGCCGAAGACAGAGGCTTTAACCCACTGAGCCACCCAGGCGCCCCCCCCCCCCCCCCCCCCGCTCCCAATCTTTCTAAAAACTAAATCTAACCTTTTTTAAACCTAACCTTATTTTTTTAAACCCAACTTTATTTTTTTCCTCCCCAAATTGCATTTTATTAATTGCATGCTCTTTAAAAAAAAAAAAAAAAAAATTGTGTACCTGAACAATCAGATGGACCTGACATAGACGCTTCCAGTCCAGAGGAATATTTTAATTAATCTCAGAAGAGTTTTAAGGTGTTATAGAAACACGATTAACTGATAAACTGATGTAAGAGGAGTAATTATGTCAAAACACTCGAGTCCTATCGCAAGCTTTTTCCCCATCAAATAGTATATAGTGTCTTAGTACCTCCAATACTCTAGCAACACAAGCAACACAAGTCCTTATATAGGACTGTATTTTCCAGTTGTAAGAAAAAAAATGTTCGGTAATTTCAGTTCAGCAACTTCTGGATATATGTGTTGATGTTTGAAAATCATTTTTATGTGATACTTAATAAATTGTTTAGATCCTGTGGTGGTAAATCTTTCCATAGGAGAGTGACAAAGGATGAAGGTAGCAGGTGTGAGCCACTTTCAATTTGAATTTGATTGCTACTCAAGCTACTTAAGAATCAAGAAACTGAATTTTATATCTGTGTACCTTCTGTATATAATGAAGCTAATTATTCTAAAAATAATTGAGCTGACATTTCTGTGGTAATACCATCAAACCTGATTGTCATAATCTTTGAAAAGAAAAGGTTGAAGCTTAAATGATTATTTCTTATTTATAGTACAATAATTTAGCAGAGCCTGGAAATTACTTTGTAGGATTAGAATAGATGTTAATCAAATCCAAACAAGATGTGAGAAAATAATTGGAGTTTAGGGTGCAGGTTTAATTAAGGGGTGCTTAAGAACCTGCATCACCCATTTATTTATGCAGAAAACACACATAATAACCTTTAAGGAATTTTTGATAGCAAATGTATGGCATTCAGAAAACCTTGTGGGTGTTGCAGACACACTCAACAATCACCTAACAAAAACAAAGGTATTACACTTACTTCTTTCCAAAGGTGGAACATAATAGGAGATAGTGTATGCTGAATGTTAATTATGCAAGTTAGATATATACAAAAGCACAGACTGAAAAGCAGTGTTTCTCAAACTGTGGTCACCAGATGACGTGATTATGAATAATATCTGGTGCTTATTCAACAGGCAGAGTGATGAATCTCATCAGAATACTTAGAAGTAGAATCTGGGATCTGGATCTTATTTTTCTTTCTTCCGTTTTTAAAAGATTTATTTATTGGGGCACCTGGGTGGCTCAGTCAGTTAACCGTCTGCCTTCTGCTCAGGTCATGATCCCAAGGTCCTGGCATCAGGCTCCCTCCTCAGTGGAGAGCCTGCTTCTCCCTCTCCCTCTGCTCATCTCCCCCACCCCTCACCCCTCCACTCGGGCTTTTGCTCTGGCACACTCTCTATTTCAAATAAATAAATAAAAGCTTAAAAAAGAGATTTTATTTATTTATTTAAGAGAAAGGGACAGAGAGAGAGAGACATGGGGGGGGTACAGAGGGCAAGAATCTTCAAGCAGACTCCCCACTGAGGATATAGCTGGAGGAGCCTTGATCCTACAACCCATGAGATCATGACCTGTGCTGAAACCAAATCAGATGCTCAATTGACAGAGCCACCCAGATGCTCCCCCTCTTTTTAATGCATCTTATTTTTCAAGGACCCCACCAAGATTCATATGAACACTAACATTTGAGAAACACAGAGGAAAGCTGTAGCAGAAATTTGAAATTATCCCTCGGTGACTCTAAGTTACGTCTGTTACAGAGTAGGTGCATAACTTTGGTCAATTTCTTATTCATAAGTAAAATGGAAAACTCAATAATACACTCATCTATCTATCTCACCGGGATTTTTGAAGAACAGCAACAACAACAACAAAAAAACACTTTCAGTTGTTACCTGATACACAATATTATTTGTTGTTTGAACGTTTTTTAGGATTGCAAATGAGATACAGTAAAATAAATAAATAAATAAATATATAGATAGATAGATGTGCATATATACTAAAAAAATAAACTATTTGGGGTATGTATAACTTCAATTATCCAGTTCTCAGTGTCATTGTTATTATAATCTTGGATCTTGATCAAACATTTTCTATTATCTCTAACCCTTCTTCTGTCACTATTCAAATAACACTTTAATGATTTTGATTCATTAGTAAATGATAAGCCTAGAAATTAGAAATAATGATCCCATGTACATGCTCTTTAATAATAAATTATTTATCGATTGATCATTTTATTGGTCTTTTCTTTAATACAAGCACAAGGTCAGGACATTTTAATGACTGAGGCACCCGGGTGCCCTCAAGGTCAGGACATTTTAACTTTTAGAACAGAAATCATTAATTCTCAGAGCAGTTTTTTTTTCCCCAAAATTCTATGCATATAATTTGTTAAAGCAAATGTAGATATACAGAAATAATAACTAAAAACAAATAGCATATAAGTACATTTAACACCTGCAGATAATCATTATGGTAAAAGTTAAGGAGCAAAACTGGGCTAAAATCATATATAGTAGTCAAGCATAAGTGGCCAAACTCACAGTTCAGTTGTTTCTGGTGCAAAATATTAAAGACTAACAAATGTAAGACATTCTAAAAATATGCTTCTACACTTAATTAAAGCAAATATTTAGCTGATACTAAACACATCAAGCAATACAAAAAAGCATGAAATAATTATAACAGAAATTAGCATGTACCTATTGCCATAGCAACGCCTCCTTTATTTTTAAGCCATTGGTTGATAGCTGCATATAGGTATTTATTAATTTATTCATTTGATAAAGACATCTTTCTAGTCACTATCCATGTGCTTTAAATGTATTAACTCATTTAAAAGATGTTCAACATCTCTAAACATCAGGGAAATGTAAATCAAAACCACAGTGAAATTCAACCTCATACCAGTCACAATGGCTGGTATCAAAAAGACAAGAAATAACAAGTGTTGGTGGGGATGTGGAGAAAAGGGAATGCTTGTGCACTGTTGCTAAGTGAAATAAGTCAGAAAGAGAAAGGTAGATACCATATGGTATCATTTATATATGGAAACTCTGAAACCAAAACAGACAGTATAGAGAACAAACTGGTGGTTGCCAGAGGGAAGGTGGGTGAGGGGATGGGCAAAGTAGATGAAGAGGATTAGGAGGTACAAACTTTCAGTTATGAAACAAATAAGTTATGGGGATGAGAAGTACAGCATAGGGAATATAGCCAATAATATTTTAATAACATTGTATGGTGACAGATGGTTACTAGACTTATTGTGCTGAGCAATATTGTAGTGAGTAATGAATAGAATTGTTGAATCAATGTGTTGTACACTTAAAACTAATATAAGTATTGTATGTTAATTATACTTCAATAAAAATAAATCGTTGTCACCACAAGAAAAATATTTTTATACTCCATAGGCCATTTTTTGTTTATGTAATTAGAATGAACTTTCATCTACAACAACTTAAAGATATTGTATTGCTGAAGTTAACATCTGCAGATCATATGTTTTTGTGGGCTTAGATATTTTAAAAATTTAACTCATTTAGTAATCATTAAAGTATTTAAATAAAGAGAATAATTCCACAAATATATACATATATTTATATATGTTTACCTACATTTATTATATATATGGAGAGGGATATATAGATCTGTTTAGCTTTAAAGAGCCAACTTTTGGCTTTTTTATCTTTTTTTTTTTAAGATTTTATTTATTTATTTGAAGAGAGAGACACAGCAAGAGAGGGAACACAAGCAGGGGGAGTGGGAGAGGGAGAAGCAGCCTCCCCACTAAACAGAGAGTCTGATGTGGGGCTCGATCCCAGGACCCTGGGATCATGACCTGAACTGAAGGCAGACACCTAATGACTGAGTCACCCAGGCGCCCCAGGCTTTGTTATCTTTCTTTATGGTTTGCCTGTTTTTAGGCAAAATCATATCATTGATGCCTATTCTTATCTTTTTCATATCACCCAAGTGTATATATATTTAAGTAAATATATAGAAAGAATTATGACAATAAATTCAACAACATATATTAAATGAATAAATATTATAAAAATATTTGTTTTTATAATATATCTGATAATATAACTTATCAGAATTGACCCAAGATGCAATATAAAACATAAAACATTTTTCTAGTTCAGTATCTATTGGAAGACTGAAATAATTTTCAAATGCTTTAACTTTAAACAAAAGCCCAGAATACCAACCCTACACAATTTTCAAAAGGAGAAGAGGAAGAGACACCTTCCAACTGATCTTATAAAGAAGAAAAAAATGTATGATCAGTTTAATAGATGCTGGAAAAGCATTTGAAAAAGTCAACCTCTAAACTCTCAGCAAATTAAAAACAGAGAAAAGACTCCTTAAAGGGCAAGTGCAAACAAACCTAGCCCTTGGCCCTGTAGATGAGACACGGACTCATGATAGGAGTAAGCTCTTTCACAAAACTTCATTGACTATGTCCTGTGCCCTCTGGATCTGCCACCCTCCGCCAGGGTCTTGTTCATTATTCTCAATGGCCAAATCTGAGCTGGAAATGCACAACTTAAATAGTCCATCCTAGAAGATTTATTTTAAGATGAAACAGCCTTCTCTCTTTTCTGAGTAACTGGGCCTGAGTATGTTTAAATTTGGAAAATGCCACTAAAATTGCCACTGGGCAAAAAGGGAACGGAGGGAGAATCCTGAAGCCTTATTTACTCTACATAAAGTAAGGACGGGAAAATACCGCTCCTGCAGGCACTGGTTTCTCCAGCAACCAATTTCTACAGCAAGATCTACCAAGACGATTTACCCATCTGCTGTCAAAAAACAGTTCATTCTGATGTTTGTACCAGAGGGTATATGTTTCTCCTTATATTTTAAGTACAAAATGAATATAACTTTGTATAAACTGCCCCACTATATTTGGAAGTCCGATGTCTCTTTCCATATAAATGTGTCCAATAAAGTAGGTTAAATATCTTGAAAAACGACACATATATTGGTAGGATTAGAGTAACAAATGGAAGAAAACATCGTATTAGACTTGCTTCTGAGAGACTGCCTGTACAGATAGATGCAAACAGAACACTGTTCAACAAAACTAGCCCATACTCCATCGCGCAGGAAGCCAAACCACAGTCTCAGTAGCACCGTGGCAGTTGGTCCGAGTGGTCAGGACTTAATCACTAACTGCTGGCTTCCCTAATTTTTTTATTCCTTTCTCACTCACACTTCCAGCTTAGAACCAATCACCACAGAAAGACAAACATACTCTCCTAACCAATCACAGAGGATGCCTCACTTCTAGCTAGGCCTGAACTAATACTAGGAGTAATAATATGAGGAATAGTAGAGGGAGGCCAATAATATGGGGAAATAATATACTGATAATACTGTCTTCCATGTAACCTCATGCGAAAAACCTCCAATCAGGGCATACCTGAAGCCCTTCCTTTTTTCCCACTCTTCCTTTGAGTCTGTGCCAAACACATGTGATGATGTATGGCTTCTTATATGTCATGGCAAGCTCTGCAGGAACAGCCTTGGTTTTCATTTGGGTGATCTTCATTTATTTCCTCAGTTGGAGGAAAATATACAACCTCATTCTAACCTGGTAAATAGATATTTCAGTGAACCATTTAATCCATTTTCTATTAAAATCAAACGTATTAGAAGTGATGGCAACAAAAATAACAATCAAATCAGTCAATGGGACATGTTTATGAGATTCGTGCGGGATGACTGAAATTCTTTATGATGATTTGTAGATTTACTCAGATTGGCAGAAAATTCATTTCAATATTAATTATTTATTCAATTACCTCCACACTAATTTATTCAGATTGGCAGAAACTTTATTTCAACATTTATTTCAGTCATATTGATTAAAATGTATGAAAAGTCTAAAATTGGTTTTCAGAAATAAGTTTCCAATAGTATGATGAGGTTTTAAGTATGTATTTTATTAGAAATGACAAACCGTGTGACTTCTTTATACTTGCAAGGCACCCTCCATTGGATTTCAAAGCATTTTTAATTTCTATTTGCAATGGTCTTGTTGCTTTTGGAGCCCTGAGACTTAGCAACTGGATAGACACATCACCTGCAGGAGTTGATGAACTACAAATCAGAAATCCCACGATGGAAAAACTGTCAGCTTTCTTGTTAGAAATAGCCTAAAGGAGGGGTAAGTTAGGCCCAACAGTTTTGGGGAAGAAGTGCAGATTAAGGACAAGGGTCCCATTACATTGGCTAGATAATATAAATTACAGAACAAATGTGGGCTGAGATTTCTTAGTTTATCTCTGGCTTATAGTAAAATACAAAATGGAAGCTACCAGTTATCTCTTGGACACACTTTTTGGGGGCATCAAGTTCTACATAAAACTACTCCCACGTTCAGTTTCCAAAATGATTTTGAGAAGTGCTTCAACTTCATGATTTTTCAGTCTGTGTGATATCTTTCTGCCCCCCCCTTTCAAATCTATAGATTGATTTGAGATGTCAGATTCTATAATTGTACCATATTCCAAGTTTTCCAAGCCACCTTTTAAACTTTTAAGCTGTTTGTCCTTTGATTTTTAAAATATTTATTCCCATATGCTTGAAATGGTATTCTTTATGTTTAGTACAGACTTGTGTATCATCTTTAAATTAACATAAAACAACATACTCCTAGAAAGTAACTTTTGCTTCACTTGGTGGAAAGCAAAAATACTTATCTTCCTAAAGCTATGCCTTCAGAGTATTCATTTCGTTGATTTTAAATAAATGGCTACTTTTCTAAATTTAACTGACTTTAATTAAGGATAGTCAAAATAAGGTGATTAAAAACACTGGGTCATAGATCAATGGAACAGAATAGAGAGCCCAGAAATGGACCCTCAACTCTATGGTCAACTCATCTTCGACAAAGCAGGAAAGAATGTCCAATGGAACAAAGACAGCCTCTTCAATAAATGGTGTTGGGAAAATTGGACAGCCACATGCAGAAAAATGAAATTGGATCATTTCCTTACACCACACACGAAAATAGACTCAAAATGGATGAAGGATCTCAATGTGAGAAAGGAATCCATCAAAATCCTCGAGGAGAACACAGGCAGCAACCTCTTCAACGTCAGCCGCAGCAACATCTTCCTAGGAACATCACCAAAGGCAAGGGAAGCAAGGGCAAAAATGAACTTTTGGGATTTCATCAAGATCAAAAGCTTTTGCACAGCAAAAGAAACAGTGAACAAAACCAAAAGACAACTGACAGAATGGGAGAAGATATTTGCAAATGACATATCAGATAAAGGGCTAGTGTCCAAAATCTATAAAGAACTTAGCAAACTCAACACCCAAAGAACAAATAATCCAATCAAGAAATGGGCAGAGGACATGAACAGACATTTCTGCAAAGAAGACATCCAGATGGCCAACAGACACATGAAAAAGTGCTCCATATCACTCGGCATCAGGGAAATACAAATCAAAACCACCATGAGATATCACCTCACACCAGTCAGAATGGCTAAAATTAACAAGTCAGGAAATGACAGATGTTGGCGAGGATGCGGAGAAAGGGGAACCCTCCTACACTGTTGGTGGGAATGCAAGCTGGTGCAACCACTCTGGAAAACAGCATGGAGGTTCCTCAAAATGTTGAAAATAGAACTACCCTATGACCCTGCAATTGCACTGCTGGGTATTTACCCTAAAGATACAAACGTAGTGATCCGAAGGGGCACATGCACCCGAATGTTTATAGCAGCAATGTCTACAATAGCCAAACTATGGAAAGAACCTAGATGTCCATCTACAGACGAATGGATAAAGAAGATGTGGTATATATACACAATGGAATACTATGCAGCCATCAAAAGAAATGAAATCTTGCCATTTGCGACGACGTGGATGGAACTAGAGGGTATCATGCTTAGCGAAATAAGTCAATCGGAGAAAGACAACTATCATATGATCTCCCTGATATGAGGGAGAGGAGATGCAACATGGGGGCTTGAGGGGGTAGGAGAAGAGTAATTGAAACAAGATGGGATTGGGAGGGAGACAAACCATAAGTGACTCTTAATCTCACAAAACAAACTGAGGGTTGATGGGGGGAGGGGGTTGGGAGAGGGGGTGGGGTTATGGATATTGGGGAGGGTATGTGCTATGGTGAGTGTTGTGAAGTGTGTAAACCTGGCGATTCGCAGACCTGTACCCCTGGGGATAAAAATATATGTTTATAAAGCTGTAAAAAAAAAAAAAAAAAAGAAAGAAAGAAAGAAAGGATGAATACCCAAGTTTTGTAGCAACATGGACAGGACTGGAAGAGATGATGATGAGTGAAATAAGTCAAGCAGAGAGAGTCAATTATCATATGGTTTCACTTATTTGTGGAGCATAACAAATAGCATGGAGGACAAGGGGAGATGGAGAGGAGAAGGGAGTTGAGGGAAATTGGAAGTGGAGGTGAACCATGAGAGACTATGGACTCTGAAAAACGATCTGAGAATTTTGAAGGGGTGGGGGGTGGGAGGTTGGGGGCACCAGGTGGTGGGTATTGTAGAGGGCACGGATTGCATGGAGCACTGGGTGTGGTGCAAAAATAATGAATACTGTTATGCTGAAAAAATAAAAAAATTAAAAAAAAAAAAAAAAAACACTGGGTGATTCAGTCATCATGAGTTAATTCATTAAATAGCCAAAGGCCTTCGCAGAAAACAATCATAGTGTTTCAGGTTTCCCTTTAGTGCCTGAGGTTCTTTGTCAGGCCCCTTTGAAGAATGAAGAGGCAGACCAGATGACCAGTGGTGGGCAGCAAAGGAAAATTTATTGAGTGATAGTACAAAGGCTTCCAAAGAGGGAGGGTACCTGAGAGGGTTGCTGTTGGAGTTTCTAAGTCCAGGGTTTTTTTTTTTTTTTTTAAGATTTTATTTATTTATTTGACAGAGAGAGATCACAAACAGGCAGAGAGGCAGGCAGAGAGACAGGAGGAAGCAGGCTCCCTGCTGAGCAGAGAGCCCGATGCGGGGCTCGATCCCAGGACTCCGAGATCATGACCTGAGCCGAAGGCAGTGGCTTAACCCACTGAGCCACCCAGGCGCCCCTTCTTTTTTTTTTTTTTTTTTTTTTCCAGGGGGTTTTAAGAGAATGTTCGCAGCTGTTTTAACCTGATTAACCCTCTGCGCCTGTCACCCAATCAGGTTTTTTGTGTATACGTTCATCCACCTATCAGGGAGTAGTTCACATGGGAAAGGGTGGAGGGCTCCTTCCCTAGAGGTTTGTGTAAAATCCTTTTAAGGGGGGTCTTTTGTCCCTGCCTGCCTTTCTTCTGACTATCCTTCTTTAACAGTAAACGAAGAAATAAGTCTCATAAGTCTGGTTCATTTTGAGGAGTGCTGATTTTCCCAAGGGCTCATTTCAAATTAGAGTAATGGCTAAATGAAAGCAAAGCTTACAAACAAAAGCAATAGTGAAAGTTTTCATTATGGATTATTGCTTATTGATTTTCTCTGAATTATAGTCAATATGATTTGACTGATATCTATCTATACATAAAAATACTTTTGTTGCCGTACCAGGATTGTTACAATAGAGGGTCACCATAATATCACATAGGATATTCACAGGGCTCCAATGGTACCACCTTCTTCTGTTCATAGGAAAATCATGTTTTAATCGTATTTCTTCCTGTTGCTCTGAAAATGTTCTGGACCGTTTATGGACCTTTCCAAAGTGTTTTGTAATTCTCTTGATACTCCCTGACAACATTTTTTTTTTTTAACTACTCTATTTTGGGTAAATTATTACGCTTTTGTCAATGGAGACTTGCAGAGAAACCCCAGTGCATGAGTGTGTGGTTCTAAGGATGACTGCCCAGAGGATATGATTCTTTGAAGAGCCAAGCCTTTGGTCTACCTTATGTAGAAGCTGCTGAGGTTGGTGATACAGTCCCTTTCAGTTTGCATCTCCTTGAAAAAATGACCACGTTGGCTATTTCTATAACTTTATCTGAAGCCGTTGTTATTTTTAAATTGGGTTTTCTTTCATTTTATTATTGATTTGTAAGAATTCATGCTATAATCTGGATTAAAGCACCTCATCAGTTTTATTTGTTACAAATAGCTTCTCTCCTCTTTGTCTTGCTTTTTAATTTGTTTCTATCTTTTAATGAAAAGAAGCTGTTAATTTTAATGTAGCCATTTGTCAATATTTTTCTTAATGTTTTTTAGGCTTTCTAACTTTCTAAGTTTTGGTTAAGAAATTTTCCTACTCTAAGTTTCTGAAGATATTCTCTGATCTGAAAGATTTATTAACCTCACTTTCACATTTATTTATACCATAACAACAACAAAAAAAGTAATTTATATGAACGGTGTGAGGTAAGTACTAAATTTTCAGTTTTTTATATATAGCTATCTAGTAGACTCAGAATCATTTAATCTTTCCTCAGCACTGCAGTATTGCTTTTGTATTAAATGAAATGTGTTGATTTTTGAACTTGCTGTCCTGATCCATGGACTTCTTGCTTATCTTTATAGGAAATAAAGCAGAGAACTTTACTAGTGTTTTTTTTAAATTAAATTCAACTAGTTGACATACAGTACATGATTAGTTTCAGATGTAGCATTCAGTAATTCATCAGTTGCATATAACACCCAGTGCTCATTGTATCATGTGCGCTCCTTAATGCCCATCACCCGGTTACCCCTCCCCGACTAGTGTTTTTAACAACTCACCTTATCTAGTAGAGTAATTATCCCTCTTTGGTCATCTTCACATCTTTTTATTGTTCTTGGTCATTTGAATTTTCATATACATTTTAGAATCAACTTGTTAATTTACCAAAAAAATGGGAAGGGGGGAAACTTCTGTAGTTTTGACTGGATTTACACTGAATTTATACATCAATAGATTAATTTAGGAAAATGTGTCCTTTAGTCATTTGAGGTCCTCAAATTCAAGAATATATTTATACCCCTCCATCCTCTTCAATATAAAAGAAATAAAGAGGGTGCCTGGGTGGCTCAGTGGGTTAAGCCGCTGCCTTCGGCTCAGGTCATGATCTCAGGGTCCTGGGATTGAGTCCCGCATCGGGCTCTCTGCTCAGCAGGGAGCCTGCTTCCCTCTCTCTCTCTCTCTGCCTGCCTCTCCGTCTACTTGTGATCTCTCTCTGTCAAATAAATAAATAAAATCTTTAAAAAAATAAATAAAATAAAAGAAATAAAGATTCCTTACATATATTTTTAGATTCTTAGTTAATGACTTTTAACTTTATTCCGTTATGTTTTACTTTTTATAACTGCTTCTATTTTATATAATACAACTGATTTTTTGTATTGCAGTTACATACTGATTTTAGTATATTGATCTTGATTCCAAGTACGTTGATGAATTTACTTATGAAATCTAACTTATCTGTAGACTCTTGATACGGCACATAGACAATTGTGTCATCTGTAAATTATTAAAGCTGTATTTCTTTATTTTCATTTCTCATGCTATTCAATCGTTTTGTCTTGTTTATTGACTAAGACCTTCAATGCAATATTGAATGAAAGCAGTGAAAATAAATGATCATTTCTCATTTTTGATCTCAAAAAAAGTGAGTGAGCTAAATATTTCTGATTCAGTAGGATGTTTACTGTAGATTTTATGTATATACGTTTTATTTGAATATAGAATTTCTACACTAAATTTGGAAGTATTTTTTAATCACAAATGAATATTGAGTATTATCAACTGTCTTATCTGTATTGGTTAAGGTACAATATCTGTACTGTTTAGTTGTTACATTGTTACAATTGTTTCTTCTCTCTCCTTATTTGGTTAATTAATATATTTGGGTACTATAGTAGATTTTTTTTCTTGTTATTGTTATTTAGGGGACTTTTATCTAAGTGCACAAATCCTAGATCTACAACTCAGTGAAATAGTCATGCACTTAACATGTACTTAACTGTAGTCAGTATCAGATTAAGAAAAACTGCACTAAGCCCCAAAAGCCCTCTGATGCTTCTTCATAGTGACTAACTGAACTATGATAACTTCTAACTACATGTATTCATTTTGTCTGTTTTTGAACATTACATAAATTGAATCACATATGTGTACTCTTTTTTACTTGTGTGTTTTTTTTTTAAAGATTTTATTTATTTATTTGAGAGAGAGACAGTGAGAGAGAGCATGAGCGAGGAGAAGGTCAGAGGGAGAAGCAGACTCCCCGTGGAGCTGGGAGCCCGATGCGGGACTCGATCCCGGGACTCCGGGATCATGACCTGAGCCAAAGGCAGTCGTCCAACCAACTGAGCCACCCAGGCGTCCCTACTTGTGTTTTTATATCTGAAATTATTTTCTGAGATTCATTTCTATTGGTGCCTATAGTTGCAACTTGTACAATTAATTTCACGAGTATTTTATGTATAAATACATCAAAATTTATTTTCTTTTCTGCAATGATGAGCTTTGATTTTCCAGGCTGGCTATTATTATATATGTATATATATATATTTTTTTAAAGATTGTATATATTTGACAGAGAGAGAGATCTCAAGCAGGCAGAGAGGCAGGCAGGGAGAGAGAGGGAAACTGGCTCCCTGCTGAGCAG
This sequence comes from Lutra lutra, assembly GCF_902655055.1. NCBI lineage: Eukaryota > Metazoa > Chordata > Mammalia > Carnivora > Mustelidae > Lutra > Lutra lutra. The sequence continues at coordinate 174,155,516 of NC_062280.1, forward strand.
AGAGCCTGATGCCTCACTTGATCCCAGGACCCTGAGATCAGGACCTGAGCTGAAGGCAGAGGCTTAACCCACTGAGCCACCCAGGCGCCCCTAGGCTGGGCATTATTATAAATAGAAATGTTACTATATATGGTGTATGATTAGTTGGATTTATCCTGCTGTTTATAATCCTATTGAGGGGGACCTTATTAAATACCTGTCTATGTCTTTCAGATTAATCAGAGTGGACAACGGAGTGGAATAATCATAGAAAAAAATTTCAGAAGTCATGATGATGTAGACATGAGAGGTATATGTTGTTTGTGGACAATTCACTATGGAATTTCTACATATCTTAGGGCAGATTTTGTTGTATACTGTATTTTCAAAGGGGTTTACCCAACAAATAATACTGGAAGATATCATTTCTTCCGTGAAGGTAGAAAGAATATCAATTTTCTTCTTTAATGATAAAAATAATATCTCTCTGTAGAGCAAAAGTTGGGAAGGTTTGCTTGCAGGTTCCCTATAAGAGTAGGGGTTTTCTAAGCTAGAGCTTCCTCAGCTATGAAATAAATTCACTGTTTGCATAGCATCTGTCTTGGTCTACCTCAGCACCATCCCCATGGAATTTGTGGAATATGGGGAGTAAACGGAATATGAACATAAAGCTCATGCTGCCTGCCCTGCTTTCTAATAAAGTTCATTGTTTCTGAGTGAAGGATCTTGTGTTTGCTGACAGCATCAGTGAAGTTGAGGCGGCAGACTAATTTGTTAGCTTGCATCATCTCCTAGCTCCCACAGTTTTTGACAATCTGTTTCATTCTGAATATTTAATTTTTGGCTTACCTTCTAGTTTAATAATACTCTTTTCACCAGTATCTAATCTGCTTTTCAGTGCATTTACTGAGTTTTTAATATCATTTACTATAACTCTTAGTTCTAATTACATTTACATTCTTTTTTTTTTTTTTCTTTTAGCTTCTTAAGCATCCTCATCATTGCTTACTTTAAATTCTGTGACTGGTAACTCCCTTATCTGTATTCTCTATGGGTCTCTGCCTTTGGCCAGTTGTTTTTCTTGGTTTTCATTCACATTCTGTTCCTCGTATGCCTGGTTAATTTTGATCGAGTGCTTGACATTTCATATTGCACCTTATTAAGATAATTTGAGGCTTTGGATTATGTAAATCTTATCTAGAGAGAATTTATCTTTGCTTCTGGCAGTGTAATAAAATTGAGATGATCTGAAACTCTGGTTTTAGTGAAGACTTGTTTCTTTCCAGTTCATGTTTATTCCTTTATTGTAGTCCATCGAGGGCCCATTCCAAATTCTATGGATTTTTTCCAGATGGCATTAAACTCCAAGCTTGTGCTTTTAAGTTCACAAGTCTGTAGAAAGCTTTGCTCAGCTTCCCAACCTCTTAACTGCTGCTTCCAAATCATTGTGATTTCTAAAAGAGAAAAGGTCTCAAATGTCCATTTCATCTGTTTATTATCCTCTGCTCTCCCAGACTGATTTCACAATTTCTCAGTGCCTTGTTCTCTGATGCATTTTTGCTTCATTCAGTAAGTAGTTGTTCTTAGTGAAGTTATTTCAAGCCATCTAGTCCATCATTACCAGAAGAAACTCCTCAACTGTTTTTAACTCAATTAATTTATTTCATCTCATTCTTTTCTATAAATGAACTATTTCCCAGTAGACCTCAGTACATCTATCACTTAAATCTCTTTTGGTTCTACCCAAAGTTATATTCAGTCATGTCTGCACCCTAGCATGTACAGGAAATGCAAGTTTATGTTGCTTTACATTAATCATTAAATATTATATATATATGTATATATATATATAAAAATACGAGTATCATCTAGATTAAATATGGCATATATTTAAGTCAAGACCTTAAAATACAATAGAAAGATTATACTACAAATCTTTTATCAGACTATGCAAAATTATCATGGTATTTTACCAAGAAAACCAAGCACTAGGAAAGAGAAAAACTGATATATTTCAGGTATCAGAAAAGAATGTTTCTGAGGTAACACTTCTTCCTAAGGATGCAGAATATCAAAGTTGTCAGTTGTCAATGTAGACTTATAAAAGGCAAGTTATATAAATGGAAATTAACTTGAAATGAATAGACATTTGACTCATTCAAATCCTGAACCTATCTCATTATAGTATTAGCAAACTTTAAGTGAAAAATTATAAAAGATAACATTATGAAATTGTCATAATGACCATAACATCACATTGATTCTTTGTTCTGAAGATTAAAGGATTTTGTAGCAAGTTAAGGAGCACTTTCTTCCTTCTCAGTACCAAAATAATTCATCAAAAGCAATTACATATCCTTGTCTGAATCACAGGAATTTAGAGGCTTTTAATAAATAAGGTTGTGATTATTATTAGAAGCAAATTAAATAATTTGGTCTAAACTGAAATCTAAGAAGTACATTAACCCACAATTGTTGCTTCTGTTCTAAAGATCTTTCTGGAGCTCATCAGTTCATTCCTTATGAGTTTATATCCCATTGTTAATACAGCTATGTTCCCTTTATCCTCATAAATATGGAGTATCACAATCAGTTCCAAATAGCACCAATATACTTTAAGAACTTTCTTCAAGGGTAGGTCATTTCTCAAACTTGGTGCCATTTCTTAGTTTTCAGGGATCTTTTATGTCTCCTCATTCCAAAGAACATCAACACATGGACCTACTATTTGGTCGTATTATGCTGACAGGTCTGAAAAGTTTGAATTAATAAAGAATTTAAATGACATGGTAACACATTTATCAGAGAATGGAAAATGTATTCCACAAAATATGTAGGATTTCCATTTCAGGGAAGGTTATGGGATTCTTCCACATCCTAGAATAAATTGCTGTACTTTTTGCTCACTACCACTACAAAAGAGACATAGAATGTTGACTCAATCTTTTTACTTCATGAACTGAAAGACAGCCAAACTTAAGAGACCAATAGCAAGATAAATTTCTTTAGTTAAGAGGGAATCTGTCAACTGGTTCTTTCACCCAGCAAACTGAGTATCAGTCAAGCATTTGTGACATTTCAGAATGATGTACAGCAGATATAACAAACCACAGTTGGAAACCACAGTGGAGCCTTCTTAGTTTAGAAGCAAGACCATGCCATCTTTTGCATGTAACCATGATTGTTTTCAGAAATAGCTTTTAGGTTGGTAATAAGGCCATAAAAGGGCATAAAAGCTGAAATCTTGAATGCTTATCACATTATTATATGACCTTAAATGTTCTTTGTGAATTGTTTTTGTTGAACTGACATAATTGGGGGTGCATATCACCCTAAAAAAACCCTTGAGATATACAGTTGAACTTTAAAAAATATGGGTTTGAACTGTGTGGGTCCACATATAAGCCGATTTTTTACAGTACAATACTGTAAAAATATTTTCTCTTCCTTATGATTTTCTTAATAAAATTTTATATTCTTAAGTTCACTTTATTGCAAGAATATAGCATTTAATACATATAAAAACAAAATATTTGTTAATCGATTGTTTATATTATTGGTAAGTCTTCTAGTAAACAATGAGCTCTTAGCAGTTAATGTTTTGAGGAGTCAAAAATTATACATGGGTTTTTGACTGTGTGTGTTTGTAGGAGGGGATTCATGCCCCTAACCCCGTGTAGCTCAAGGGACAATTGTATATGTAATTTCCTGATATGCACAAATAAGTTGCACGATCAAACCATGTCATTAACCTTCCCATCATGATTATTCCTACCAGGTAAGTCTCATCTTCAACTCACACTTTTCTCATAAGGCATATTCTTTGGTCATCTGACAAAGGAGGTGGAAAATAACAGTTTATTGATGACTCAATATATACCCTTATATATCAGTAGGACAACCAGAAATGGACTGTGTTGACAGTATAGCTTTCTCAGGAGTGCTTCTGAAGGCTATGGGGCCAAGGAATGGCTTTCCAGGAGAGATTCCTTAGAATGGTGCATCCTGCCATCCACTTTAGAAATATATATGGCATGAGTTAAGACTATTCCATAATTCTGGGTGGTTAATTTTGTTGGATAGTCAAAGAAATGAAAGAAGCAAGTTTGAGCAATTAGAAAGAATGGGGATTCTTACAGACAGAAGTTATATAATGGCCCAAAGTATAAAAACATTTGTATCACATGTTAATTCTTACTCAAAAGCCATTATGTCAGAGAAGATTTTAATTATCAGTTGGGTAAGTTTACTTAAGCTAAATATGTAAGTAAGCCTTCTTCAACTGCCACTGTAATACTCTCACAAAGACCTCAGAAAGAGACAATTTTGCAAATAGGAGGCTATGCAGAAAATCAATGGCATGGACCTCCATAACTAAGGTTATTTTAGTTATTGCTGCCACTGAGTAATTAAACTTGCTAGTAGAGATAAACAGCCTCAAGCCCCGAATATTGTATAATATTCTAAGTAAAAGTAGCCTTGAAACAGGTCAAATTTATTTGCTCCTTCCACCTTAGAGAAAGTAGAAATTTATTCTCAAAGAGATGCTCATTCATGTTTTCAAAATATTTTATCTGCCTTTATGCCTTATTAGTACCAAAGTCTATCCATTGACTAAATGATGACAAATTGCTTTAGTGTTTTATAGAGTTTTGCTTTTGACTGAGGATTCTTTATACAGCAATATAAGGAAGGCAGTAGGCCAGTGTCTATAGAAATCATTAGCTTTCCCAGTCAGGGATCAGTTCTAAACAACAGCATGCAAGGTACAGAATATATTTTGTGCAGATCTGAAAGTTAATAAATAGAAGTAGGGCATGACACTTCTATAGTTATTCATAAGTATCCATTCACAAAATATTTGTCTAGTATTCCCATGACTGTCATCTTGTGCAATTTAGAGATTTTACTACCTCAAAAAGACAGACTACCACTAATGGATCCATGATTCCATTGAATTAGATGATATGATGGAAATTTACTTTTTAACGCTTCTGATACCATTTGGGGAAAATAGGAATTTTAATGCTGGTTTCAGTGATTTCTGCAGATTGGAAACATCAGAAAGTTTGGATGGAGACAACATTTATTCTGGGAATACTTCACTTTTTTTTTTTTTTTTAAATACAATGATGAATGTCAATGAAAGACTACTGTAACACTAGAAAAGCAGTACCACCATGGGTTCAGATCTTTCAGAAGAAAGGGTTATGTTATAAAAAAAAGTCTTAGTGGCACCTTGGTGGTACAGTCAGCTAAGAATCATCCCATTCTTGGTTTCAGCTCAGGTCTGATCTCAGGGTTGTGAGATCAAAGCCCGCATCGGGCTCGACGCTCTGCGTAGAGTCTCTGCTTCAGTTTGTCTCTCCTTCTCCATCTGCCTCCCGCCTCCCACTCTCTCTCTTTCTCAAATAAATAAATCTTTTTTTAAAAAAGTCTCAGAACCTGACCAGTTGAGTTCCAGATCAAATTCAAATTCCAGATTGAATTTAAAAGAATATTTAAAGAAGATGAATGTTCATAAATTCCAACTATGACTCAGTGATCAGCTGTGGAACTGAGGAATTATCTTTTCAATATTAATTGCCTTTCTTTTCAGAGCTATTTAAATCTATCTATATACTTTTTTATTAGTTTCTTTCATCTATATATAGTATATATTGCTTATGGTTAACTATGAAACTTAATCAGTATATGAAATAATATTTAGACAGCATTAGATCAGAACTAGAATAGAAATGGACAACACTGAATTATCTGGACCTTAGCATTCTATGTGATAAATATTGAGTTTGCCTCCCTTTTGGTCACATAGTCCACATATGAATAAATTTTGCATTGAAAGGGGACAGATGGATTATGCTTCCTGAGAGCAATTTTCTGGTCTGGAAGTTTATGTATGGGAAGATTTATGTGGATGTTGAGCAACCAAGTTTTAGATTATTATAGTTATTTGTCTTATTTTTATTACTCAGCATGTGAACACACTACCTATTTTAAGTTAGTCTACTACTATGCTATTCTGAATTCTTCTTCTACTTACACCATGGAAAAAAGAAGAGCTCCCTATTTTCTGTTTTCAGCTTCTGGAGAGTTGAAAATGAGCATATGACCAATAATCACCCATTTCAGTTCTCTTACATGGAGCTATAAATATTTTGAGGAGATCTTAAAAATGAATGGCCAATCACAGAAATGGTATGGACATTAGAGGTAATGTTGGGAGCCAATGCAGTGGGACCTTTGGGAACATCCAAAAAAGCCCATTTTTATGATATGGTATTTACTGGATTTCACATTGCCTAGTTTTCCTTTTTCCTGACAATTTTTTCCTAAACCTTGTTCTCTAGTCTTTTTGATGATTCTTTGAGAAGCTAGTCTAGATAGACTCCAAGTAACAAACTGGGACCCAAACTGACATGAAGGAAAAAGCAGATGAGTTGCTAAGAAACTTATGTAAAATGACAACATATAAATATTAAAGTTGTTTTTCTCTCATATTATGTAGCATATACAAACACAAAGTAATTTCACAAATTAACTGCCATTCTGTACCAAGGAAACAATAACATTGGAAAAGGAGTAGAATTCTAGGAACAAAAAATTATATGAAGGACACAGACATGAGTGAGAGCTCTGGGGTAGATTGAGGAACAGGTTAATCAAAGGGCACAGGTACTCTTGGTTACTAAATAAGTGTAAAAGATAAAGCAGAACACTAAGACCAAATCATTGTTTCACAAATCTACCTAAGTATAAGAATTACTTGGAAGCCTTATTATGGACCCTCTACTGAGATCTTTGGTGTTAATGTTGGGATGAGTCTAAGGATATCTATATTTTTATCTAAGTCCCCAAACAATCTCACAATCCACAATGCCTGGGACAATTCTGGACTAAAAATAAGTTTGTATGAATAAGAGTACTAATTATCAACAGATGTCTGAAACCCAGATAATTATGATTTAAAGGATACTTTTGCTTATAATAATAACATAATCATGCTTTTGACAAAGTTTCAAAAATGAGATTGGAAAAAGTCTCCCAGCTTCAGAATGTGTTCTCTAGCTCAACAAACTCAACAAACTGGAGAGATGTTCAGTTATTTTATTATGTTGCTTATAAGTAGCTTGGATCCAAAAGTGCAGAAAGGGAGAGATGATTGTCTGTGGCTCCCTGAAAGAGTCACACATTGCTTTCAAATTCAGTTGGCAAGAATTCAGTCAGAAACATCTGTAAGAATTTAGCACTGAGCCATGTATTCACTGATTTCTCTACCTGTTATTCTAATTACAACACTATAAAATTTTTATTTTTATTCCAGTTCCCTCTGATGCTGCTGGAAGATCACAGAATAAACACAGCAGGGAATGGGAGTCTAAGTTAAGAAAGCAATGGAAGAGAATAAGGCAGGAAAACAGAAAAAGTGAACTGGGAAGCTATGTGTCATCATGTATAGAATAACAAACAGACCCTCCACATCCTATGGTTTCTGTCTCCAACATAGCCTCAAAAGAAATGGAAATTGCCTTTAAGCTGGGTAATATACTCAGCAGAACAGTATGGTATTAAGTAATAAATAGAGTCAGTGTACATATATTAAAAGAGGGGGAGATAAATTTATGTTAAGGCTATACTTCCATAGATTTCCTTCACTTACTGCTCATCTGTTTTTTAGGCTATATTGCAAGCAGAAGATACTCTGAGCTCTCCCAATATTATATTCAGTTTTTCTTAAATCTGAATATATTTGGGTCAGCTTTGGCCATATTTCCTTTTGTGATTTGACAAAGGAAGGTATCAAGGAAGTAGGTATTTTATACATATATGATTTTGAGGGTCTAAACTACATTGCTTTGGAAATAGGAATTGACAAAAGAAAAAAAAAGAAAAAGAGGAGAGTTAGTTGTGAGTGAGACCAAAATCCCAAGTCATAATTAAGCTCATGATCCTATAAGTTTATCACATAGATTCTACATTGTTTTCTTAGTCTCAAATTTCCAGTTAATTAGTTTAAAAGTAATAGAAAGGAAAACCCAATATAAACTTCTTTAAGTGAAATGGAACTTAGAGGTTATGTTGCTTAAACTCTAGAGTAGAGTGAAACTGGACCTCTAAGGTGTCCCAGGACTCTTTGCTGGTTTTAAGGCTGGCCTCTTGGTAAAATAAGTGTTACCATGCAGTGTCAGCAGGCAGTGACACCACAATAGTTCCTGATGGTATCCTCCAGATGACAAAGTCACATGAAAAGTAGAGTCTGCTTCTTTATATACATAGACAAAGAAAAGTCCAGATATGACGATTTACAGCCACTAGTTACATTATGTAACCAATTTTCTGATCAGTTATTCTGAGTTGCAAATACTGGGTCATATTTCTGCCCCTAGAGACACAGATAAAATTGACTGTATCTGCAAAAATGGAAAGAGAATTAGAAATAAATAGTAAACGTAAAGTAAATGTGGGCTCTCTCACCAAAAAAATAAGGGAAGATTGTTGGCCTTGTGGGAAAACCCACAAAATCCATTAGTATGTTTACCAATTTATTCCAGAATAGTTAGATAGTTGGATAAGGTTTCAGCCCCCAAATTGAACATCATATCAATTATAGCATTCTGAAGAACCCTAAACATGCACAAGAAAGTTAATTACAAGTTTTTGAAAGTACCCATGCCATATTCTATCACAAGTAATAATTAACAGCTGGGTACTTATTTCATTCTATCATCATAAAAAAAAACCCAAAAAACAAAAACTTTCATGGTTGAACAGTTCATTTTATTTCCAAATGCTTTCAGAATAACTATTTATTTCTGAATGTTGCCAAATTCATGCAATTAATAGATAAAATATTAAAGGATTATTCCCAGTGTAAAATGTTAGTAGTCACAGTTTTTTAAAACAAATAATTGGGAATATCTTCTCTAAGACATCCAAGATGAAGGAAAAAGTAAACTGTTTTCATGCAATTAAAGTATTTTAATTTTTAAAATAATTTTGTGATTTAATAATGGTCTGGTGTTGACTGTTTTTACCTCATAAATTTGGTTCCTAAGGATTTGTCTTTATTTATTAAGAGTATTAATATTCTTAAAATTTGTAGTTTAAGGGACTCAAGTGCAAAATTACTATTTTGATAGTAAAAAGTATCTCAAAATTAGTCTTTATTATTAAAACAAAAGATGAGGAAGAGACTTGTTTAAACTTAAACTTAATGTATTTGAACACTTGGTTATAAGTGATAGAAATCCTTCTTAATTAGGTTAAAAAATAAGGGAAATACACTAAATCTCAGACTCCAAAGAATATTTTAGAAAGTATATTAGGGGCACCTCGGTGGTGCAGTTTGTTAAGCGTGGGACTCTTGACCTCAGGTCATGATTTCAGGGTTGTGGATCAAGCCCTGTGTTGGGCCCCATGCTCAATGTGGAGTTTGCTTGAGATTCTCTCCCTCTCCCTCTGCCCTTCTCCCTGACCCTCCTGTGTGTGTGTTTTTTCTCTCTCTCTCTCTCAAATAAATAAATCTTAAAAAAAAAGAGAAACTATTTTAGAAACTTCTGAGAACCATGACTTGTGTGCTACCATAACTTTTTCTTAAATATTTTTTTTCTGTTTAGATCAGTTTCTTCTTTTATTATGTTAAGGTTTGCTTTATACCCATGACAAGAGAGATACCAAAAACTCCAGGTTTTATCTTTAGTTTCCTTTTCTGGTGAAAAATATTACTTTCAGTATTAATCTACTCACAAGTTCTGAATCCAATTAAATCAAATACCACCCTTGGTCCAAACAATTTTACTAACAAGGCAGTTCCCTTATTAAATCTAAGGGGGAACAAGAACAGTTCAAGAAAAGGTGCTCAGTGCTGAATGTTTCAGATCTTACCTTAATTACTTAAGGTGACATGCACCTCATTTTTACCACTTTCTATATTATTCTTACTTCTGAATAACATACATGAGAAATGTGAATAAACTCAGCTACCATAGTTCTACTATCCTTAAACCTGTTTTTTGGGGGTTATCTAAAATGCATGGCATAGGAATCCAAAGATTTCAATCATTCAAACTAATTTTGATAAAGCTAAACAAGATTTAACCCAACAGCATTTTATTTAACTTCAATTTCCTAGATCATTAACTCATTCTTGTTGTTATCTTTGTCTACTTTGAATTTGTAAATTAAGCAAATGGTTTTTTTTTGTTTTTTTTTTTTTTGTAAAGAAATCTAGGCAAAAATCTCAGATTGGTAAAAGGAAATATTGAAAATGTTCAACACAAATTGGGCATATTGGTATTTTTATCATGCAAAGTTTTAAAGTGCATGCTTTCTGTGTAGCACTAAAAATCACAGCTCTTCCAGTTCACATTTATGTTTCATCTATGAAGAGGTGGAAGAAGTCTGCATGCCAAAAAGTTTCCCTCAGTATTCACAGTTTGAGAGCTTGAACTTGAAGGGGATCATTGGATTGTAAACCATTTTACTTTTCATATAATTGATATGAAACTGGCAATACATCACATAGGTATGTCATAGACTGTTACTCTTTACACAATACCTAAATGTTCTTAAAACTGCTAGCAAATCATGCTTTTAATCTATAACTCAACTAAAAATAAATAATATATAGTTAATTTGTCAAGCATAAAATACATATTTTTCTCGCTTGGTAAATACATGGTATCTCACTATACTCTTGGTCTAAAATAAATGACATGAATGGTTTCCTTTGCACTTTCATAATAAGTTTTGTATTAATTTTATACCAAAGAAGTTATGATAAAGGCCTAAGTGACATTATCACTTGCAGAAACATTTCTAAGCCCATTGATAATTATTTCCTTATACCAGTGTAGATGCAAGTCTCTTTGTAGATAGTAGGATCAGAATAATTTTCTATGTCCTTTTCTAGAACCTGGCCTTGCACTCCTTGTAGAAGGTAGGGATGTTATTTCAAGGAACAGAGATATTGTAACTGGAGCTCTGATTGATAAAGGAAAATAAAATTATAGTCATATACTCTAAAATTTTATTTTACTTAATAAAATTTTTGTTTTACCTAATGAATATCAGCCAATTCATTCCAACAATGTAATAAGAGAATTATATACCATGACCAAGTGGGATTTATCCCACATATATATAGGACTGGTTTAACATTTAACTCAATGCATCGTGTCAATAAGCTAAAAAAAGAAAATCACATGGCCATACCAATGCATGCAGAAAAAAACATTTGACAAAATCTAAAACACTTTCATAATAAAAAGAGTAAAATAGGAATAGAATGGAACTTGTTCAATTTGATAAAGAATACCTTAAAAAACTTATAACCAACATCATACTTGTTTGTGAGAAATTAAAAACTTTCCAACAAGGCAAGGAGTCCTTTCTCATTACTCTTTCTCAATATCCTACTGGAACTTTTAGCCAATGCATAAGACAAGAACAGGAAATAAAAGATATGCAGATAGAGAAAAGAAAAAAAAAACTATCTTTGTTCACTGATATCATGATTATCTATGTAGAAAATCCAAAAGAATAGACAACAAAACTCTTGGAACTGATAAGGGATTATAGCCAGGTAGCAGGATACAAGATTAATACACAAAAATTAATTGTTTTGTAAATAAACACAATGAACAAGTAGAATTTGAAATTAAAAAGATATTATTTATATCAGTACCTAAAAATGAAGTACTTAGATATAAATCTAACAAAATTTGTGCAAGATTTATATGTGGGAAACTGACTGTCAAACTCTGATGAATGACTTTAAGGATGAACTAAATAAATGAAGAGATATAGAATGTTCATGGATAGGAAAACTCAATATTGTCAAAATGTCAGTTCTTACCAATTTGATTTATAGATTTAATGCTATCCCAGTTAAAATCCCAGCAAGTTATTTTGTGGATATTGATAAACTAATTATACAGAAAGGCAAGAGACCCAGAATAGCCAATACAATTTTGAAGGAGAAGAATAGAGTTGAGAATAGACATTACCTGACTTCAAGTCTTTCTATAAAGCTACAATAATCAAGCAAGTGTGGTATTGGTGAAAAGATAGACAAACGGATCAATGGAGCAGAATAAAGAGCCCAGAAATGGAGCCACATAAATATAGTCCACTGATCATTCACAAAAGAGCAAAGGCAACACAATGGAGCAAAAATGGTCATTTTGACAAACAGTATCAAACAACTGGCCATCCACATGCATAAAATAAGTAAGCAAATCTAGACACAGACCTTTCACGCTTCACAAAAATTAACTCAAAATGGATCACAGAACCTAAATGTAAAACACAAAACTATAGAAATCATAAGAGATAATATAGGAGAAACCTGGACAACCTTGGGTGTATCTGTAACATTTTAGGATACAACATCAAAGGTATGATCTATGAAACAAATCACTGATAAGCTACAGCTGCACTTAATTATATTTAAGAACTTTTTTGTGACACAGTATTAAGAGAATGAGAACATCAGCGACAGACTCGGAGAAAATATTTGCAAAAGACGCATCTGATAAAGGACAATTATCCAAAATATGCAAAGAACACTTCAAACTCCACAAGAAGAAAGCAAACAACCTGATTTAAAAAACAAAAACAGACCAAACCTTAACAGACACCTCATCAAAGAACATGCACATATGACAAATAAGCATATGTAAAGGTATTCTACATCATATGTTATAAGACAAATACAAATTCAAGTTAACAGTGAGATACAACTACTAGAATATACCTGTTAGAATGGTCAAAATTGGGAACACTGACAAGACCAAAAGTTGGTGAGGATATAGAGCAGTAGGAATACTTACAATTTGCTGGTGGGAATGCACAATGGTACAACCATTCGGGAAGACATCTGGCAGTTTCTCACAACACCAAACATTCTCACCATCAGATCCAGACATCATGCTCCCTGGTATTTACCTAAAGTAAAAAAAAAAAAAAAAAAAAAAAAAAAAAAAAAAAAAAAAATTATGTCTACAACAAATCCTACAAGCGGATGTTTATAACAACTTTATTTATAATTGCCAAAACTTGGAAGTAACCAAAGTGTTTTAGTAAGTGAATGGATACCTAAAGTGTGGTACATCCAGACAATGGAATATTATTCAGAGCTAAGAAGAAAAGAGCTATTATACCCTGAAAAGACATGGAGGAACTCTTAAATGCACATTACTAAGTGAGAGAAGCCATTCTGTAAAGGCTGCATGAGAGAGATGTGAATTCCTGGAAACAAAAAGGAGTGTTTGAAGGAGGGAATGGTACAGAAAATTAAATGATATTGTTGATAAGATTATTTTTAATGTCAACATTCAATAATTTTTGATTGGTAAATAATTTTATCTGGTTTTGAAACACTAAATGATATTTTGCCTTCTTAATTATTAAGCTGATGAAAATGTGTGTTTCATTAAAACCTGATTTACCAAATACAATTTTTTTTTAAATATTGCAGAGAAAGACATGGTTTCTTTTGGAAAGGTGCTGTTTTAAAACATAGTCTGAAGACACATAAAGAGGAAGGGAGAAGCACAGGCAGATGCTGAACATAATGGCCCTCCTTTTATAACAGACAAGAAATGCAAAGCTCCCATAACAGATTGTTATTTGGGAACTAACCAACAGACACTTATGTGAGGCTCTTCTATGAGCCGAGTATCTGAGCATGTTAAAACCTCTCTGTGGGACTGGCTCTCTTTTTCTTAATTTTGAAAAGGAAAAACACTGTTTTGAGTTTCTTCTTTACACAAGTTGGCCGGCTTGGATGCAAAAAAAAAAAAACAAAAAACAAAAAACGGGAGAGATGCTTCCAGCCTAACGGATGATTCAGAGAACTTATTACCCAGCTTTCTGGAAGAAGCTGAAGCCAGTGGAAATGTTACAACCCTGAAAGGCAACCCAGCCCTCTATGACAGAAATAACTCAGATGCAAAAGTACTCTTTTCTAAGATTGTTATGCCAATTGGCATTGCAATTAAAAATTCTGCTGGGGAAGATCTCAGCCCTGCTGATTTAATTACTAGGCTTTGCCTGACCTTTTTTGTTTAAATTTTGCTGTATTGAGTGTTGCTATGGAATCCTGCCTAAATTTATTTAGTAGTGTTGAAAGAAAATATGATGGAACTGACTATTTTGGTTAAAAATAACAAAAACAAAATGGGATCTGTATGGCTAAGAAAAGATCTTGTTAGACAACTTATTTATTTATTTATTTATTTATTTATTTATTTATTTATTTATTTAAATTCCCAGATGCTTGTCTGGTCATCCAAGCCAAATGAAGAGAATTGTTGGTAATTAAAAAGTAATTCATTGAAGTGAGTGCAGCTGTAGCAATGGCTTTCCTGCCAGACTCAGTGTGAGATATAGAAGCAAATTGTAACTGTTTCAAGTGAAAAAAATATTCTTTACTTATGAGGATAAATCTGAAATGTTTATTTCATTTATAAAAACTTCAATGAATTTTTAGCAAGGAAATTATAAAGAAGAAAGGAAAGTTTGCCAATTTGACAAATATTAGCCTCACATATGTGTGCATCTGAATAATTATATACAAACTGCTCTAAAATAAGCAAGCGAATATTGTACAGCCATTTTTTTTCCTATTTTATCCCTCAGGTTTAAAAGGCTTGAAAATAAGGAGCCTGGGAAAGGGGTGGGGGGAGCATTTAAATTATTTATTTATTTTGACTTTTAAATATCGATAATACTTTAAAACTTGGCATTAAAATACCACTAAAGCTATGAATATTTTATTAACCTTCTTTGGGCATTTTCTTTGCCAAGTATTGTTTCTATGACCTTCAAATCACAGGTTTCTGCATGGTAAATCCCTCCCACACCCACCTGAGGGTGTATGGTTTCTTTAGTTGGTATCTCCCAGATTCCTTTTGGCTTTGCTTGCTTTATCCGGTCATCACTATGAACGTTTTTATTCCCCCCCCATTTTAGCACTTACCATAATTTTGAAGCTACTTATTTCTATTTTTGTCTTCTCTAAGAGACTGCTATTATTTGAAGGTCAGAGCCAAAAACATTTTCACCTTTATTGTTTATGCCCTACCTTCACACATCACTTTTCAGGGCACAGCAAACTTCGGGCCCTCAGGAGGGCCTTGGTAAAAGGAAACTGAGTGCAGAAAGAGCAGAGGAATGATAAACCTTATATAAACTCTTATAATTTATTTTGGTTTTATTAGTTTATTTTACCAAAATGTGTCAGTGCTATTTGCATAAGAAGTGTTAGTGCATGGGTTATGTTTATTAATGAAATGTCGATTACTTAAAATACAGCTGGTTTATTGCTCTACTTTTATTAAATATATGCATTTTTATTAGACTTATGTTCAAACTATATAATGTGAAGATTTATTGGGAAACTGCATTAACCACAATTAGCTTTAAAGCAAAATATTAGACTGTAAAATTC
Source organism: Lutra lutra (assembly GCF_902655055.1). NCBI lineage: Eukaryota > Metazoa > Chordata > Mammalia > Carnivora > Mustelidae > Lutra > Lutra lutra. The sequence goes on from NC_062280.1 coordinate 174,170,949, forward strand.
TAAAAACTGAAGGATAGACTTATTCTCTGTATATATGTATATCCATGAAAACTTGATGGATCTCAACTGTAAAACACTATCTTCTGAACTGTTCATAAACTTCATGTTCGATCCATAAGTTGATATATGAAATAAGTAAGTCTCCATTTGAAATACAAAATATTTAAAAGTAGGATTCAAAGACTTTAATAGCTATTATCACTCTGGAAGTTATTAAAAAGAGTAAAACATAAAACTGTGAATGGAAATAGTAATAGGTTGTTGTAGGTGTAAAAGGGTTAAAAAAAGGCATGCAAATAATCCAAAACTAAGAATTAAAGCACATTTGGGGCATCTGGGTGGCTCAGTTGGTTAAGCATCTGGCTCTTGTTTTGGCTTAGGTCATGATCTGGGCTGCGAGATTGAGCTCTCTCCCCCACTCTCTACCCCTCCCCACTTCTCTAAAAAATAATAATAATAATTTTTAAAAATTAAAGCACATTCATTCATTCTGTAAATACGTTCTGAGATATTTGATGTACCAGTTATTGAAAATATGAAAATCTATTTAGCAATTGCTTTTATAGTTTATTTTCTAGTAAGTGTGAGGCAAGAGACAATAAATGTGAATGAATGGATGAATGAATGAATGAATATCAGGTATATGTGAAATGAAGAAAAATAAACAGAAAATAACAACTGGAAACCAATTGATAAAGGTGTGTGTGAGCAGAGACTTGAAGTATGGAAGTGAAATCTGGGTAGCCATGTAAGAGCTTTTTGGGGCAGAGGGAACAGTTTGGTAAAAGGCCCTGTGGCAGGACTATCCCTTGATTGTTCCATAGACATGGAGTAAATTGTGTACCTGAAATGAAATGAGTGAGATAGAGATAGTTATAATATTAGATTAGAGAAGTGGTCCAGCACAACATGACGTAGGGCCATGTAGCTTACGGAATGACATCTTTCATTCTGAGAAAATTGTTAAGCTACTGTATGGTTTGGAGTCAAGGAACCCATTTAAGTGTTTGAAAAAGCACATTATTATTGCTTTGTGAAGAATAAATTATAGAAGGCCAAAGAGGAAAGTGGTGAGACTGGTTGGAATTTTTTGTAACTAGAGTTCCGTACTTAGCTGGAATGCCCTAGTGGGACAATACCTGCTCGTCTTTCAGAATTTGTAAAACATATGCTTCATGACAATTCCGAGTTCTTTGAATTTATCTTTCATATTTTTTCATAAAACTCGTTTTACTTTATTTCTGTTTTTTAATACTATTTCTGTACTTATATCATCTCTTCATCTAATGACCATGGCTAATACAAATACATATAGCTGTCACTTAATATTCACGTACTATGTGGCATGTTGTGTACATAAACCACGACAATCCCCTAAGGCAGGAGTTATCATGTACTACTTCATAATGAAAAGTGAAGCACCTGCACGTTTAATCAACCTGCTTACTAATTTTCTGCTATTAAATAGCAGATCTGACATTCAGATCCAGATCTACTTGTTACATGACCTGCCTGTTACTTTTCCCCTGAACTACGTGGATGTTCCTAGTAATTATGGTCTATTAATTATAGCAGGATCTAAGCAAAAGTCTTAATGTGAATCTGAAAGAAAAAACATTTCCAAATTAGAAAGATTTAAGAATCCCAGAGTTATATCATGGAAATTCATATCTCTACTGATCAATTGCTTTCTAGAATAATGATGTCTATAAAACATAGGAATGGAAATTAGAAATAATCTGTCTACTCCACAGCTTTCAGACTTTCAATACTTTCAGACTTTCAGATAAAATAGTTGATCAAATTATTTTTTTAAACGTTGACAAATTGGTTGTCCATTTCATATACAAACTCTTTCCAGACCAAAGTATTGCTTATTACATATGCACTCTCAGTTGGCCTACCTGTCAGAGACTATACATGATAAATAAACTACTTTCAAGTCTGTACATTGTCTCCACCTTTTCTCTAGGAATTATGTGATTATTGCTACTAACAATCATTTTTAAAAGATTATTTATTTACTTATTTGAGAGAGAGAGAGAAAGAGAGAGAGAGCATGCAAATAGAGGGAGAGGCAGAGGGCGAAGGGAAAAAGAAGGGGAAAGAATCCCAAGCAGACTCCATGCTGAGTGTGAGTTCCAAGCAGGATTCAATCTCAGGACCCTGAAATTATGACCTCAGCCAAAACCAAATAACTGACTGAGACACTCAGGTGCCCCCCCAAAAAATCATGGGTAGTGCAGTCTTTTAGTATAGCTATACATATATCCAGTTTCTGGCATTTTGTGGGAAAGAAATTTAAGACTAACAAACTATTTGCATATACAGTTCATTTCTGTGAAGAATAGTGTGTAAAGCCTTGTAAATCCACAAAAATAAGGAAATACTACCACTTTATCCAACTATTTTCATATTCCTGATACACTTGAATGGGCTGATACACTTGAATGACCAAAAATGTTTTCAATTTATTTGTTGCAAAGTGTTGCTGGATGTCTAATTGAATTACCCACTATGTTTCAAGGAATTAATGAGTTATTAAAAAAAAAAGATGTAATTTCAATCAATCATTATTTTTTCCCTTTTTTAATATTAGCATAGTAAGCTAAAATTAACATGCATTTAAAAAGCATAGGAAATATGACTTGACTAAGAAGTAGTCAAGTGATCCTGTGGGGGAAATTCAGAGTACATCTCCTAAAAAATTAGTAACTGCTATTCGAATGTACCTTAGAATTTTCCATTAGCTTTTCAGTTTATTTGGAACTTCTAAAAAAAAATTGCACATTCTAGATCCATGGCTGGGTGGCTCAGTTGGTTAAGCGTCTGTCTTTAGCTCAGGTTGTGATTGCAGGGTCCTGGAATTGAGTCCTACATCAGACTCCTTGCTCAGTGGGAAGCCTGCTTCTCCTGCCTCTGCCGGCTGTTCCCCTCTCTCTCTGACAAATAAATAAGTAATATCTTAAAAAAAAAAAACAAAAAACCTGTACATCCTCTGACTGTAGAAAATGTAATCACAACTTCTGAGAATTGTTGAAATTGTTTTTAGATGCCTCTCTGTATTTCTGAGGATTTATTGAAAATATATGTTGAAGGGCATCTTCCTAAGAAATCAACAAATTCATGGTAAAATATTTAAAATACATACTTTCTCCTAAAAAGAAAATAAACCTTTCACTAATTGTAATTTTGAATTAGTTTTTTAAATGAAACCTCCCTAAACTTTAAGATATATTTGATAAATGAAATTTATGTTGACTTATCAAACATATAGTCAAAGTTTTCAAGTGTTCCTTTATGCTATGGATCGGGATATCCAGAACAGGAGTGTTCCGAACAAGGGGAACAAGTGAAAATCCCGGCAGGACTTTGACCTAGCTTATTTGCAACCCACTGAGGAAGGGATAGAGGTTTAGGAGATGAGTTCAGGGACACTACAAGGCACTAGAGGATCTTATGTTCTACACAAAGACATTGGAGTATCTTTGGATAGAAATAGAAAGCATCAAAAGGCTTGAGAAAAGCAGTGAAGATCTGAATTGCATTTTAATCAGTATATTTAATTATTCATTGAAAAAAAAAAAAAAGTCAGACATTCCAGATTAGTAAGGGACTTATTCCTTTAAAGAATGAATTGAAAAGCTAAAAAGTTTCTCACATTTCAGTGACATTCATAATTCTGGTTGTAAATTCAATCTTTAAAATGTTTTCCCGCACCTGACTTGGTAAGTGAAAATCAGCCATATGTCACCAAATTCTTCCCCATTTGCCCCAACACAAACCTCTGCCAACTCTACCTTTACTGTGACAAGTCAGATAAAATAAGAAAACAAACAAAAGAAATTCTGGGAAATTTGCTTGCTAGTTTTCTTGGGGGAGGGGGGCCAGGGGGAGGTGTTGAGGAACTTGGGGATAGAAGTTAATTTAAACCTAAAGGGAGCAGATTATGTATATTCTTTAAGTTTTACATTCTGCTGCTTGATGAACCCAGCAACCTGATGAAGGTAAGGACTTTATCAGAGTGGCTCGACACATATTTTAATATATCAATTAATTTATGCTTGTGGGTAGGGACATTTTTCCTTTCTATATGCTCGTAGATATTTTATCTTCTTATGGATGGGTAAGGATGGATTGTGAAAGGGAGATTGGGACACTCATACTAAAAACTGTATTGCATGTAATTATGAAAACCACTTATAGTGGTAAACCTCTAATCCAACTCCCATTTAACTACATTTATGCCTTGTTTTATCTAAAATTCATAAGTTTCTGGGTATTTTTTCCTTACAAAGAGACATTTATCTATCTCTAGGTTATTTCTTTCAAAAACATGAACTCAGTGCTTGCAAGTTGCATTTCAAATGATTCTTCTAAATAAAGACAGTTTGCTCCCAAAAATGTACCAGCTGATAAAATAATTTTCATCCTATTAAACATATAAGTCAGGAAGGAAATATACTACAATATTTAATGGAATTACAGATAAAGTCTTATTCATGGTATAAAATACTGTGAGAAATATTTCTCACATGTAAGAAAGTGATGGGAAAATACTATATTTATAAAGGAGATGCACATTAGTATAGTTCTTCTGTCCTACTTTATCACTGTTAATGGGAAAATGTGGAATTATAGAACCAGATAGTTTAAAGGAAATTTCAGCAAACATGTCATAATACTTCCATGAGTGTCCTAAAAAAAAAAAAAATCTGTACATTGTAAAAGAGAATGGTGAAATATACATTGGAAATTTCACATATGTGGTTTTCAAAGGACACTCACATAAATTATAATATTCATTTTGCACTAATGTAATATGAAGGAGAAAGCCCTATTATTTTCAGCTTACTGTAAAGCAATGAATTCTTTTAAAGATATTATTTATTGATTTGAGTGAGACAGAGCAGGAGGAGCAAGGAAGGGCCAGAGGGAGAGGGAGAAACAGACTCCCTGCTGAGGGGGAGCTCAACATGGGACCCAATCCTAAGATTCCAGGATCATGACCTGAGCCGAAGGCAGATGCTTAACAAACAGACTGTGCCAACCAGGCAACACTTAAGCAATTGATTAATATCTAAATCCAAAGCTATCTGTCCAGTTACTAACTGAGATAAGAATAAATTTCTTATCTATGCTATCTTTAATTAGTTCCTCATTATAACTTCAAATTGCTAAGGGAAAATGAAAATGACATTTTATTTTATTTTTTGAAAATGACATTTTAAAGTGAAATTCAATTTATATTTTTGTTTCTATTATTGATTGATTTATTATATTATTTCTTATATTTCTTATTTCTTATATTATTTCCTTGAATGCTAAATTTATTTTTTACATATTCTCCTTATTTCAGTTCTAAGCAAAATTAAATATGCAGTATCACTTACTATAGTAATATGGTTAAGATGACAAGATGTAATGTAAATAAAAACTGAAACTATTTTATTTATATTTGTCCTTACCCTTGTGAATGAGTCTGGTAATCCTAAATTTTGGTCCAGCTTTAAAATCCAGTTTGAACCTAGTTCCATTTAATAAACAAACATATGCAAAATTAAAAATCTGGTTTTCTCCCCAACAAAACACAAATGGAGTTTGAGAGATACAATTTTTTTTTCAAAAGTAAAAGAAATGTTCGTAACACGGATTCCATCTCAGCAATTTTGACATGTTAGTGGGTTTCCCTTCAATCTCTATTTATCAGAGGTTGTTCAACTATAATCTACTTTTCAGCCCTTTAACCTGATACTATACTTTTACATTGTGTGACTCAAAAATGAAAGTCTTTTGGTCAATTAATTCAACTGCGCTACACCTAGAATAGTATTTGTTTTCCTTATATACAATCCTTATATACAAAATATAAGGATTTTATATCTTTTGGATTCCCTAATAAAAGCAGAAATAATCCACAGAATTGAAAATATGTTATGTAAAAATTAGATAGTATTTTTTCTAATGTGTGTGTCTGTGTAATTTTGCATTTGATAATAAGGCATATTTTTAAAAAATTGGATTCAATTTCAATTACATTGTATTAATAAGACTTTTTAAAAGTTACTTAATTTTTATTTTTATTTTATTTTTTTTAAATTTTATTTATTTATTTATTTGACAGAGAGAGATATCACAAGTAGGCGGAGAGGCAGGCAGAGAGAGAGAGGAAGAAGCAGGCTCCCCGCCGAGCAGAGAGCCAGATGTGGGGCCCGATCCCAGGACCCTGGGATCATGACCTGAGCTGAAGGCAGAGGCTTTAACCCACTGAGCCACCCAGGTGCCCCAGTTACTTAATTTTTAAATGCTATGTCTCCAACAAGTGTTAGAATATGATGGATGATTAAAGAGGCAAAGAAGACAAAGTCTATTAAGGAAAGTATGGATTATTCTATTATTATACCTGGATTTTATACTGCTTGGGGAGGAAAAAAATGTTGATTTCCTAAGTTACATTTAAAAAATATCTATTAGTCTTAAGACTGCTCAGAAGCAGGGATTCTCAGTGCTAGGACTATTGACATTTTGGGCTGAATAGCTTTTTGTTGTGAGGATCCGTTCATGCATTAGAGAAATGGTTTGTATCATCTCTGACCTCTGCCCACTGAATTCAGATAACTTCCCCAGCTCCTCTCCTCCAATTTGTTGACAACTAAAAATGTCTTGAGACCCTGCCAAATGACCTTATGTGGGGTGCAAATTGCCTTGGCTGATAACCAATGATTTAGGAAAAACTCTCAGCAGAGCATATTTTTGATAAAAGTTACTTTGTCCTATTTTATCTTTTGCTTCCAAGGTAAACATTTGCATCAGTATTTTTAAAAATGTAAGTTCAATGGGCATAAATTCATTTCAGAATATAAAATGTATTATCTTATTATTATGTATTGGGTATTTTATATTAAACATAAAATTTTAACAAACTTAAGACACTTTTCTTTAGCTTTGTTAAATGGGTAAAATGAATAAACTTTTTTTTTTAAGATTTTATTTATTTATTTGACAGAGAGAGTCATAGTGAGAGAGGGAACACAAGTCAGGGAGTAGGGAGGGAAAAGCAAGCTTCCTGCTGAGCAGGGAGCCCAATGCAGGGCTAGATCCCAGGATCCAGATCTGAGCCTAAGGCAGCCACTTAATGACTGAACCACCCAAGCGCCCCAAAATTGATAAACTTTACATGAGAAACATGCAATTGCCTCATCTGCCAAATATAGATATTGCTTTTAAAGTAAATAGTCATTGGAGAGTATTTCATAGTTAGTATTGTTTTAAATAAAACTAACTGGATTTTACAGGCATCAAAACTTAATTGAAATACATTGACCTGTGTTTGTAAGTTGAGTATTATCTCATGCAGGTATTTCTATGTTAATAAAGCTTATTATTAAGGACTTGTGTATGTCTCCAAAAAGTCTATCAAATGTTGTATTTCCATACGTTTACCCTTCCACACCCTTTTATGTTTATGTTTGTCATGCTTCGTAAATGTAACCTGGAGGAATGTTGGTATTTTTGGAGCTTGTGAAGTTGAGAAGAATGACTTGTTACACTGTTACAATTAATTGCAGTTACTTTACTTTATTATATCTAGTAATTGGCCATTTAGTTTATATCTGTGAAATTAACTCCTAATCAATATTTTCATGTGTAATATTCATGGATATAATCTTACAAATACAAGCATTTTTAAAACAAAAGAAGTAAATCTAATGAAGACTATAATATCTTAAGGCTTTTTCTCATTATCTCTCAATATGTCATTAATTATTTTAATTTCATTTACTTAATTATTCTTCATCCCATAAATGTTATCACTTAGTCATTCAGATTTTCAATGTTAATTTATTTGGAAATTAACACATGATTTTAAGTTTTAACTTTGGAAAGTGACTAATAAAATTTTATATTTGGAATGAATTTACCTTCTTTTAATGAGCTAATTATTCATTATACTTGTTGGCAGTCTTTTCTAAGCTATCTCTGGTTTCTTTATACTTAGCAGGTAATTAAAGGTTTTAAACTAAACATGATATTCCATGTGCAGCCTTATTAGTCTTTTGGAATTTATGTGTTTATTTCTTATATTTATTTCTTATTGCTAGAAACCATCTATTATGACAAAAGCTGTTTCTTATACCACTTACTTAACTTGTAACACTCAGCTAAGCATCTTAGCAGTACCACTTAGCATGGTGGGCAATTTCTCAGATAGATGTCAAATTTGTACTGATATTTACTTGTGCTTGAGGGATTTCTAAATCCAGAGCTACCTTTTGGTTATCTGTGGTGCATGAGACTAGCAAAAATAGGGATGCCAACACATTTGAGAATTTCTTTTTGGCTTTATCCTTTAAGGCATTTAACAACAAATTTTAGTGATATTTTGTTACTTTTTATTATTACCTTACTGTTATTTTTCCAAAATTTAATACCAACTTTTCTAATCATATCTATATCCCTTTCTAAACAGGGGAATAATGGAACAGGACTGAGGCTTTTAGGATTATAGCACTGGCTCCCAGAAAACTGAAAGGAAATGGATAAAAATGTGTGGAAGCAGAAGTGACAGTCTTAGGAACGTGCCCATTCGTGAGAGAGGGAGGTGGGTTCGAATGAAAGACTTATCCCTTGGAATCTTGATGGTAAAAAGTAGAAGGAAACAAGTTGCAGATGTCAAGAGTCATAAATAAATAAACACTGTCAAGCAGAAGAAACAGTAACCATAACCCCAACATAAACAGGGTTACCATCTAGTAAAGACACTGCAATATAAAACAAAGAAACCTAGTTAAGTCCAAAAACCCTATAAGAGCCATATGTTACTAGAAGCACAGAATACTGAAATTCCATTGCTCACTTACCATGTCAGCAAAAATTAAAAAACATATCAAAACTTTTACTTAGTGAGTTTGTAAGTAATCCTCTTCTGTAGTAGTGATAGGTGCACATCTTTTGGTTGAATGAATCTTAACATTCATTAAGTACCTCTTATTCTGCTTCTTAGAGAGTAGTTAAGATAATGGGTATAACACCAAGAAAAATAGATGTGGGTCCTGTTTACATAGGGCCCCATCTTTAGCTGATATCAAAAAGGTAGAGGTTTGATTTGGCATCCTCTATGTGGTATGCACATGTTTTCTCTAAATAGACACTGAGTAGTAAATCAGAAAGTTAAGCTCATGAAAAAACTGTTCACCATGATTAGGGTCCAACAGCATTTAATAGTCAATCACAGGCAATTTCATGCTGTGAACAAAGGGAAAAAATGGAAACTTCTCTCTCTCTCTCTCTCTTTTTTTTTTTTAACATTCCTGACCTGAAAGGCTTGAACAGTATCTCTTAGGACAGATTTACTTGAAAATAAATCAAATACTCGTAAGTTCTCTTGATCAGAAGATTGTGTTGGAAATCTGCTAATTCTCACACTTTGGTTTAGGTCAAAACATTCATATGGGACTTAAGGCATCACTGAAATTTGAAAGAACTGATATATGATAAATGCTAGAGTCATACCTTATGACCAGACCTTTGTCTTTTTGTAGCTTCTCTTCCTCTCTTGTCATCTGAGTCATATCTACTCCCAGTACCTACCCTCAAAAGTTGTAGTATTCATCAAAGTTACTAATTACCAGTGATAATCATTCATTAAAATGCCTCACTGCGTTCCAGAACTAAAGGTTGCTAATCCCAGGAATTAAAATATCTTTAAAAGTATGGCCTTTGTAGTCAGTAATAGATAATTTTTGTAGTATTGCTAAAAAAACTTTTAGCATATAAATACCAGAAATTTTACTTCCCTTCATAATACATGGTGAGATAATCACCAATGAATAATTAGAGATATCCTTATAAACTCAAAGTAATCAAACCATAGTTGTAAATAGTAAGATGGAACATTTCTTTCTATTGAAGTCCTCCATTGATTTAGGGCAAGTTAACAAAGTACCAGTGGTCTCTTACTCAGAATTGCAGCCATTTTCTTTTACTCTCATCTGTAAAAACCAGTTGTAAAATAGGAGTTCCAACCACAAGAAGAGAAGTGAATAAATGTACTTTGCTCTACAGCATTTGAAAAATGTAAAACTAAATCCAAATCTCTATTAATCTGGTTCAACAGAGAAATAATATTTTAGTCATCAATTTCAGCTTTTTTGGAGGGAGGGGTACATATCACCTTTTCATATTCTTATAGAGGTCCTTGGGTTTTTTAAAATCTGCCAAAATTACAGAGAAGTCCTCTATCTCTATCTTACCATGGGTTTTTGCCTCCTTCCTTGAAAGTCAATGATGACTTTGCAGCTTCTGTGCCCTCCTGGAAAGAATGGAAATTGGCCCAGGATCCAGCCTCCCTAAGCAACAAGAAGGTATATTCCCTCTGAAGATATACCATCTACTCCAGGGAAAATGTGATATGATGAATGGCCAACAAATCTGGTGATAATAGGTAATAAAATTTAACTGGCTAAAAGACAATGACCTGAGTGGCCAGGTCATTATATTGAAAAACTCACCCACTTACTAAATATTATATTTTCCATGTATTTGTAAAATTCACAAGGTCTACAGAATGTTACAGCTTTCAGAGCATTTGAGTCTCTCTCTTGAATTATAATTGGCAGGTTCAGAGTTACAGTTTAATTGTAATTATAATTTATTTTCTATTTGCCTGCTGCAGTTCTGCCACAGCATTTCCACTGTGAACAAACTACAAAGTACTCTGGGCTCTTGCAGAGGTCAGGCTTGTGACATTTGGGAATGCATTTCTTGCAAGTTTTGACTTAACAAGTGTTTACAAAGGGTGAATGTCAATACACTTGTAAATCAGGAAATTTTCTCAATTTCAACACATTTTCCATCCCAATCCAGAAATACAATTGACCTTATCTAATATAGTTTGAGTACATTGAAAAAAACTTGAAATATTCAGTGTCTGAAATATGAATGCATACACATTGACATTCAACTTAGCTAACCCTCAAAACCACAGCTAATTGGCTGAATTGTGGTCTGAGATCTAAAAACACACACACACATTATAAATAAAAGTAATGGAACAAAAACTTCAAAAATATTCAGAGTTTGTCAGAACCATCCCATGTAGTAAAATTTGCTAAAAACTTTGCAAATAGTTAACAGGAACATATTTTGTGATAACATGTAACTTGACAAGCATAATGAGTTGTTTTGAGTAACTTCTCTAATAGGCACTTAGCAAGGACACAAATAAGCTTGGGCTTTCATATACCTATAAAACTGAGACCTATTTATAGTAGCTTCCTCTACCTATCTTGCAAAAACTTCTTGGCAACAAATGAAAGGCCTGATTATTCCTCTAGAATGGAAGAGGGAAATGTTTAATAAAAATGGAAAACAAAAAAAATTTAAACATTAAAAAAAAATGAAAAACAAATACAAATTGCAATTTCAATGCATCATTTTGCTGCTTCAGAAAACAATGAAATTACAAGCAACGTACTTGTAGCAAATTATGTAAACCACAAATGAAAACGATAAACCCATCAAATGATTGATGCTGTGACCTATACCTGCACTGCAAAATTACTTAAAATGCTCTGGGTTAAAGAAATTGGACTGTATTAGCTCATTGGCCATTCTATAAAAGTAAACCTGTAGACGAATTACAATATATACCTTCTCAATGTTTAATTGTTGCTCAAATGTATCTGCTTGGTATTTTTAGTGAAATGTTATATCTACTCTCCTTGCCAAAGGTAAAGGAAAGGGTTTAGGAAAAAGACATTTGAGAGTATGATAAAAGATCTATGGAACACATATTTCGCAGTAAACTTGTGGCTTGCTTCTTCCACTGTTGAAGCCATTTAAGGAAGAGGGCGAACTCACCGCTTTTGTATTCTTTTTTTTTTTAAAGTTTTTTTTTAAGATTTTATTTATTTATTTGACAGACAGAGATTACAAGTAGGCAGAGAGGCAGGCGGAGAGAGAGAGGAGGAAACAGGCTCCCTGCTGAGCAGAGAGTCCGATGTGGGGCTCGATCCCAGGACCCTGAGATCATGACCTGAGCTGAAGGCAGAGGCTTAACCCACTGAGCCACCCAGGCGCCCCCCCGCTTTTGTATTCTTAAGACAAGTTTATTAGAGGCCATTGAAAGAAATTCCTTGCTTCTCTCAGATTACAACACACTTTGAACCCGAATCCAATAAATCACTCATATTTTCAAGTTTATGTGCAGTTGTAATTCAAGCACAATTTCAACACCATCAATAAGGTTAAGGTATAGCCTTGCAGCATACAGAACAGGGATGCAAATTTGCTGCTCAATATCATTGCTAATGGATTTCTTTCTTTCAAGTTCTTCATGCTTTTGTTATGCGTTTTCTAAATCAACAGCTGCTAAAATTGTCAGTGAAGTGCTCCCTGCTTACACTGAAGTGATCTTACTCTCACTCATACCTGCTTTGCCTGCAGCCTGCAAACTCAGACTTCATTGTGCATTCCGCTCTAGTGCCTTCGTTGGCTCTGGTGCACTGGTTGTGACCATCACTGGTGTGCAGTCAGCATTTTGGCATTCTAGACGCTTTTGTTTTGCATCTTCTCTAGATTTTAGGAAATGTTCTTATAAGAGTTCAACATGACCGTTCAGCTGATCCAGGGTTTTAACCGTGAACTGCCTAAATTTCATCTTGTGATTTTGTCCAAACTCCCACACAATGCGTAGATTCTCCTGTTAACCTTTAGGATCAAGACAGTCTGAAATTTAAGCAAATTCTCAGACTCATTTGTAGCATCAGTTTCAAATGCAGCAAGTGAGAGTCCTGGCCAGTTATGTGGTACACCTGGAATTATGTGCAACATCTGTTAAATTAGTGAAATGTCAAGCCATTTTTCCTGAGGAAAGATAATTAAATGTGTGTGGTTATAATGATAGTAATGTTGATGGTCTGAGAGGATATACTGCATAGGAGAAGAGAAGGATCCATATTTGAGCATCAGAAATTGAAATACTATGTATAACTAGGACAAAAACTGGACTTTAGGGAGATTTGGAATCATAAAAAAAGAAAAAAATATTCCAGCAATGTAAAGAATTGAGAATAGACGCCAACCCTTTAAAACTAGGAATTAGACGCTATACGTGCCATTTAGAGTCTTCTCTTTCATGCAAAGTAGACAGGCATATGTGTGCTCTCACACATATATGCTCACACACACACAGGCTTGGCATTTGCCACTGAACATGATAGATATATAACTGACTTTATAATCAGAGAAATGACTCTGTTTCTCAGTCCTCAGTAATATTGGACAGATGTCTGTATGAAATAACAAAGCAAAAACAAAATACCATATGTACATGTTTCTAATTCTATAATTTAAAGTAAAAAAAAATACTCTTTGTTTCATAGTAAATGGAAACTAACACCCTAAACAAGGTCCTTTTCTCCTTTTAGCATTTTTCTTTACCCTATCTGACCACTGTTTTCCTCAGACATACCATTCACCGCAGGCTTTCACTCTAATGTGTTTAACAGATGTGTATGTGTATGCTTATCTGAAATTGTATGATACTGTTTCATGATGTATCTGCTTATAATTTACACAAGTGATTTTTTTTTCTATAAGTCTCATTGCATTTTAATTTTTGTTGCTCAACAATTTGTTCTGAGTTATGCATGTACGCATAACATTCTGTTACATAAACCTACTTCACTTTAATTATTTACTATATTTATTTTTGGTTGCCAATAACCTTCAGATATAATGTAAAAATGCCAGAAAATGCTGGATGTCATTGCCCATTTCTTCACTGCTAGTTATCTGAGGAACAAGATTATCATATGATTGAATTGATGGCGAGGTGACCAATAGTCATTACCAGGGACAACCTTCCAATTCTACAGAAACTAAAATTGACCCAGATGAAGATTTTTTTTTTTTTTTGTCATTGGATGAAAAATATGGATGCTTATGTGACTTCCTCATAAAGATACTACATTTTGGGTTTCTCTTTCTGTGAAATCTAGAGGTCGTGTTGTAATTTCAAGAACGGGGTAGAGCTCCATGAGACAATGATAGTCTTCTAAAGCCATCACAGTTGGAGACCTACCTTAGATGTTGCTTGTGATATCCATACTTAACATATATATTTTTACTGGTTCTTTTAAATAAAATGTTTCCTGTTTAAGTGATAAATGGTCAGAATTGTTACTTTTTTTTTCTCTTGGAAATGCCATCAATATGAACCCATGTATATATATAATGATTTTGATTAGGTTTAGCTGCTATTCTAAAGAATATCCAAATAATATTAACTCAAACAGGAGAGGAGCTTATTTATTTTTTTACGAAGCTCTTATCTGCTCTATCACTCTGGCATTACATCAGAATCTTAAGCAGGAGGAAGTAAGGGAGAAAGGGGACAAGTAGAACTTTTGAGTCATCTGTTCAAGTTTCCAGGAAGTTTAGCTTCCATTTTGTTAGTCAACACTTATTCATAAGGCCATGCAATATGACTCAAAGAAGGCTTGTCTTTATCCCAGGCAGCTGTGTGCTTAGGATTGGGAACAATTTGCCGCTACAGAAACAGGCTGGTTCCTGAAAAATACGGCCCATCTTCGTAATCCTTTGTGTAGCTTTATGTCCTTTGCTTCTTTGAATCAAATCAGTAACTTTATCCATTACTGCTTTTGACTTCAGAATGAGCGTTTCAACAGTGGATTTTTTTTTTTTTCTGTCGTTCTTTGAGTTGTGTCAAGGATAGTCCTCATTGCTTGCTGTGTTTCTTGTCTTCACTTCTACCCAGAAAACGACTGCTCGGCCCCAGCTACTTCTGGCAGTCCCAGTATGTATTTTTGAGTTTGGGATTACATTTGTCTCCAAGATTCTATAAAAATGAAATTTCTGAGTTCTTCAAAAATTCAAAAACATATTCTTATGCTTTTGTAAAGATTTCAAGAGGACAAGGAGGAAATGCTGAAATACAGTTTTGTTTAAAGCAGATGTTCTTATAAGCATTTTAAATTCTGTTCCAGTGAAAGAAAAATAAAAAAGGATAATAGAGGCGATTTTAGTTTAACTTGGAAAGAGTAATTAACAAGAAGCTAAAAATGTTTGCATAGAAGAAGTCCATAAACACCTAGACAATAATGTGATTATAGTCTTCACTACAAGACAAGAGGTATAGTAAATGGGAAAGGGAAGAGAGAGGTTTGAAGAAGCAAGCGGTCATTCAACATGGAAGTGATCTTTCAACATTTTCCAGACCCATGAATTTTGGAGGAATTTATTTTCCATCCTTTGCATTTATTTAATTAGATGTATAGAATAGTGTGACACCCTAACAACCAGGTCCAGTTAGCATCAATATCACTGATATCATCAATGTAATGAATCAGTGTAACAGACCAGTCCAGCAGCATGGAGAAGAGAGCAAGTTTGTTCCAGATTAGATCATACTGCAGGATTGTGAGAGTTACATTGCTATGCAGTAGGGCAGTAAAGATATATTACTGGTATGCTCAGCTGAAAGAAAAGCATTTTGATGATTTTTACTATCAAATTTAGAGGAAAAAAACATTTTCCAGATCAATAGCTCATACCAAGTGCTAGCTGAGGGATATGTTAATTTATTCCAGCTATGAAACCTCATCTGTTACAGCAGCTGCAATTGGAGTCAATAAGGGATTGAGATGATAATAATCCATCATTATTCTCCAAGATCCATCTGGATTACGTATGATCCCTGTAGACAAATTGACTAGAACGTAGCATGAATCACCATCCTTGTAATGTTCAAGTCTTTTAGAGTGGCAATACCATCATGATTCATTTGGAATTATTGTTTTCGTAGATAAAAACAATTCTAGTGGTTTTCATTCGACCTTTCTTATTACAAGAGCCCAGGGAATCAATGTGGAAATCCTGCCAGTTGTTAAGTTTAACTATTCCAAATTATGGGAAATAACCTCAAGATGTGTTCAAGGATTAACATGTCCTCTGTGAAATGGGCATAAGTCCTTAGGGTGCCTGGGTGGCTCAGTTGGTTAAGCGTTTGCCTTTGGCTCAGGTCATGATCCCAGGGTCCTGGGATTGAGCCCCCCATAGGATTCTCTGCTCAGTGGGTCTGCTTCTACCTCTCCCTCTGCCTGCCACTCCCTCTGGCTGTGCAGGGTCTCTCTCTCTCTCTCTCTCTCTCTCTGTCAAAAAAACAAAAACAAAAAAAAAAGGGCACAAGTCCAAACTTCATTGCTCAATTAATTTCATAAGCCTCAAATCTGACTGGTGGAACACAATGGCATTTCAAGTGTCCTGGATTAAGGTCATTTCAGAGATAGAGTCCAGCAATCTTTCAAAAAATCTGATTATTTTCTCATTACCATTACACAGTTACCCTAGTAAATGGTTACAGGTTATTTGAAGGAAGGAAGAAAGAAATTTTATGTTTTTTTGGCTTTATGGAAAAATCCCTCCTTAAGGGGAATTGGCCTCTACTATGATCAAGAGATTGTAGGTATATGAACTGGGTTAAATCTCATTTGGAGACTGTGATTCTCTATTATGGTGATTTAAATACTTTTGTTAACCAAACTTAGAGTTTAGTTACTCATAGGAATTTAGTAGACTACCCATATGTTTCATTTTAGAGATACAATGTTTAACTAGTCAGTGCTAAAGATTTTGTCAGTGAGATTATTCTGATTATTTCTCCTTCATCATTTTTTTTTAAGGTATTTTATTTATTTATTTGACACAGAGAGAGAGAGAGATAGGAAGAGAGGGAACACCAGCGGGAGTGTGACACAGGGAGAAGCAGGCTTCCCACTGAGCAGGGAACCGGATGCAGGGCTAGATTCCAGAATCCTGGGATCATGACCTGAGCCAATGGCAGATGCTTAACCACTGAGCCACCCAGGTGCCCCCAGATTATTCTGATTTTTAGATTGACTTTGTCACCCATCATGGTAAACATATATACCTTGTGTTTGACAATTAAGGGTCACAACTTGGTCCAGACTTGATCATCCTCATTAAATTTAGAGAACTCAGTTCTATGAACAACAGCAGTTCCCACTGTCATTTCTGGCTTACAAAGAATAATTGTCACAGAACTATTCAAATTTGTTGTGGATGAAGATACCCAAATGCTGGGGTAGACTGGAATGCTTGAATGGATTTATCATATAAAACTGGCTACTATGTCCCACAGAGGTTACAAAGGACATTCCTTTCCAAGTCTAGAAAATATATTTGTGAGTGGGTCCCTTCCATGCTTGAATAGTTCTGTGACAGTTATTCTAAATAAGAAAATATCAACAAAACATTATACTTCTTATTTTTATGAAATGTCTATGATAACACTTATTGCTCCTCCAAAGTTTCATCTCCCAGAGATACTAAATACAGGTGTCTACAGGTGCTAATTTCAGTAATTTCTTGCCACTTCATGCCATAGACTACCAATGGCCATTTTACCACTTGGAAACAGTGTCATTAATGTTTTTAAATATAATCAGGTAGAAATCATATCCAGATAACCCAGGCCCAATTCCAAGAACCCACCATTAAGGTCCTGTTCCTGGGAAATCTTTTAGTCTATTTATTTTTCTAAAAAAATGGAGTTTATTCAGAGAGAAGCAAAACCATCCTGAATGAAATAGTATATAGGATTTATCAAAGTGTTTAGATCTTATGCAGTTTGGGAGCTAGTAGAAGAATATTGGCCATTCTTTACCCTGGCCCAAGACCAGAGAAGACAAAGGAGTAAATCAGACGGGAACTAGAGAAGCTGCAGTTCTAGGTGGTGACCAAATAACATTAGACTAATGCCAACAAGATGGCCAAACACATGGGTGACACATACAAATTGTCATGGTGACTGGCACCCTCCTTCAGTCTTCACAGTATAAAAATATGGCTCCTAGGGGCACCTGGGTGGCTCAGTGGGTTAAAGCCTCTGCTTTCGGCTCAAGTCATGATCCCAGGGTCCTGGGATCGAGCCCTGCATTGGGCTCTCTGCTCAGCAGGGAGCCTGCTTTCCTTCCTCTCTTTCTGCCTGCCTCTCTGCCTACTTGTGATCTCTGTCTGTCAAATAAATTGAAAAAAACTTCCTCGGAAGTATGATTTAAAAAAAAAAAAAAAGAATATGGCTCCTATTTCATTTCTGCCTTCAGATCCTCACAGAAATTTATCCTCTCATCAACACTAACCTTGGGCCATATAGTAAAACAATTCTGAGCAATGCAGTTGTAACCTAACAAAATTGACTCAGGAATAAACCCCACAATTTACAGAACTATAGCTACCTGAGATTCAAATCAAGTGGTATGCAAACCTTTCTTAAAACATCTGTCAGATAAGTAAATAACTATAGATATTGCATTTTGAAGCCTTTTTTATAATAACAGGAATGTGAAATCATAGGCACTGGGACACCATTTTAGCTGTGTCGCTTTTCAAAGAAAACAGATTTGTGTAATGCATAGTTTTGCAGTTCATTTTACTAATGTAGAGCCAATTTTTATATTACCATATTTCATGATTCGGTTTTTTAAAAATTATTTGTTTAGGCAGCTGTATTTTGATTTGACATTTCAAAATCCCTGACATATATGGCAAAGTTATATTAGGTCATGATAGAGACAATTAACATCTTAATTAGAAGAAATCAAGGTCTTCTGTGGTAGTACTTGATCCTTTGTTAGAGACTACAATTCACCTGTCCTTTAACACAATTTACGGGTTTTTCAGAACAGTAGTACTCCCAAATAATATAGGTGCTTTTATGGATACAATCTGAACTTCAAAAATTTTACATATTTTTGTTTTGCTTCTTTAGAGTAGTTTTTTTTTTTTTAACTTTTGTTGGCATAACTTATATTTTAAAAACAAGTTTCACATTTCTCTTTTGTGGGGACTAAGTTGTCCCTTTTAGATTCTACACGCTTCCTGTTTCTCCCATCTTCACCCTGGCCTAAGGCAATGACTGGAATATACCAAGAACTTAATCAATGTTTCATTGACTGGGCATTCCCAGCAATGTTTTTATATTTGCCACAAACTATATAGCTTCCAGCCCGAGAGTTTATATATGCTTGAGAAAAAATTATTGACTTTAAAATAACCTCACCCTTCACAAATCATTTAAATAATGAGATTTCTCAAAGACTATTAATCAAACTACATGGAGAAGAGTCATAAATATTGATGAATTGTTTAATACTGTTGTTGTTAATGATTGCACTGCTCGTTTTATATAAAAATTCAATCTTTTTTCCTATGTATCATTTGGTAAAGCTCTTTGCTGACTGAACAGAATGTGAATGATTATCAATTCTTTTCTTGCTTTGATGTACAGTCTGTGCCTCAAGGAAGATAAACCAAAGCATACATATATCCTCAAAGTTGTGATGCTTGTTCAGAAATGATATGAATTTGAGAGATTATGCAGATAGCATCATTCAACTAGCTTGGCTTTTCCTATTTCCTGATTTTTTTTTTTTTTTTTGCATTAGTAAGTCTTTGTAAATTCTATAAACCCTCGAATTGTCCACAATTATTCACCAGCTCTGCATGAATACCCACGTATCCAGGCTGAATACTGTAATTATCAGGACTGATTTTTATTGTGAAGTTATAACCACTTCATCTCTTTCTAATGTGAATCAGGCTTATAAGAATGTTATGTGCTTTGTAAATGGTAATTAGGTAAATATGAAAAAAAAAGAATGACTTTAAAAAGGAGACTGCAATGGCTTTCTGGTTTAACAAATTAGAAGGGTGGTTGGTTACAACTGAGTATTTATTGGAGATGTCTTTTAAAAAAAAATCAAATATTTTAACAGTCTTCATTGCTTCCTAAATCAAAATTGGATTGTTCAACTTGTAAAAGTCAAGGCTTTAACCTCTTTCCATCTTAGACTTAAGTACTTTCATATGAGATGTATAGATATAGATATAGATTTAAATCTGTGCCTGAAAAGAAAGAGATGCAAATGAGCATAGGGTAGCTAAATTAACATGGAGCAGAAGCTGTATAAGGATATTTGAAAAGTAAGCATAAGGCAAAAAGTTTTTGGAAAGAAAGTGCTAACTCAAGTATACAGATTCTATGTGTTCTTTCTGAAAATTTTGTGCATGATCTTACCATGTTCATGAATATTGCCTCATGTCTGATAATTATGGTTTGCTTATGATCTAGTAGTATTTCCCCAGAAAGTGAATATTTTTACTACCGGCATAAATGAAGTTATACTACCATACAGATTGTAATTTGTTGAATTATCTTCCTAGAGTAGAAATATTACATATTAAAAATCAGTCGGCACAAGACAACTAAGCAATAAGCACAAATTTACCTACTGTAAACATAAATTTGACTTTTGAGGAGTCCTAATTGAAGATTCTTTACCTGGTTTATTTGCCTGAATGATAGACACTTTCCTAAGGTAAATATATATGTCTATTGCTGGATTAGGTCATACTGAGATTTTTAAACAAAACAGCAAAAAGATTCTAAATGCATAGAAAACAAAGAAACAAACAAAAAACTATTTTAAGCAGTGTCTGACTCATAGAAATTTTCCAAAGAAATTGATATCCTGTATTTTTCTTACAGTAATATTTCCCTGATTCCCTGAGTAAATTTTTACCTTATCATCATGTAACATCTTATGGGGATTATCTAAATGTAAGCTCATTCAGATGAAAGGTGATCTTACTCAGTGAAGAAGAGACATTTCCCTGATTCCACTAAGCAACTTATGCATACTTAGTTCTATCATGTTTTTATTTTTAAAAAAGATGTTTCATCAGTATCCTTCAGTCTATCTAATATGTAATTATTAACTTCAATTCTCCCAAATTTTAGAAAATCTTATCATATTTAGGAAGACATGTAAATGAATCTCTTAGAATAAAAGTTGGAGATAAAGACAGATAATTAATGAGTTTATAACAAGGATACTATTTAAAAAGTCTGATTTTATAAGGAAACACAGCATTCAAAATTCAACCCTCAATTTCATAAACTCGTGGTTTTGTTGGTGGCTATTTCAGTTCAATTTAGTGGAATAAAATGGAGGTAGCATTCTACATAAAATAGAACATCAACTGTATTTCAAATATGTTAGTGTTGATTTATATATAATGTAAAATTTAATTTTTATCTTTTGCCTTTTCAGGATTTTTTCCCCCCAGAATGGTTAAGAAGATGATATATTTTTTGGCTTCGTCATATATACAAATAACCAGCGTATTTTTAATCCTCTGTGTCGCGGCCGGCGTGACAAATCGACCAGGAAACATGAGGGTAAGAGGATGGTGAAAAGAAATTAAGAGACAAAGAGATGGGGGCAGGAGGGACACTGAGGATGATGTCCAACAGTGCCGATTTTATTCCACATCTTACAAGCATTTATAAGGCAGACCACAATAGGAGGAGTAATACATAAGTACCTAGTCAGATGACCGCAAGTTTCTATAACAAGTTTACATTAACTACAAGCAAACCTGGTGATGCCAGGTAGTCTCGGCTAATGCCATTAGCAAGACAATCAACCAGGGAGTGGGTTATGGGAGGTACAGGAACAACAAAGACCAACTAAGAATTCATGACCCTGACCACATTGTTCCCTTCTGTAGGGAAAGCGTGTGGGAAGTCACGTAAGCGAGCGCAAGACACATAGCACAGACCCTTTCTCAGTGTTACTCAACTTTCCTGTCCTTAACCCCTTATCAAGGTGTCCGGACTTTGAAGGAGACACAAGTCAGGGCCTGGTTTGATCCATGACTCCAACCATGCCGTAGCCTCCAACACCTCTGGCTTCCTATCCCCCTTCCAAGTGTTCCACTTTGTGATGTTTTTGACAGAGGAGTTGGTCACCTCTCTGTTCCAGACCTTCCTCTGGTGCTCTGCCTCTGAACCTTGGAGTCTCAGCTCTGTTATACTGCCTCACCCAGGCAGCCTGACTCCTTTCCATTGCTCCTTTGTGAAAAGGAAAGTGTGTTGCTTCCCTTATCATTTACCTTTTCCAATCTATCATTAGCGAATCCTTCTTAACAGCTTTACTTCCTCATTGTTTTCTAATTTTTCTTTATTTCTAATTGTACTCATCTTAAATAGCTTAAATTCAAATGTACTAAAATTAGAATTCTTCAAAATTAATTAACAACTTAATGCACATAGACTGTAGGGTGGGGGTGGGGGCTTGGTGGCTCACTCAGTTAAGTTTTTGATTTTTCATTTTGGCTCAGGTCATGATCTCAGAGTTGTGGGAAGGAGCCTGCTTGGGATTCTCTTGCTCCCTCTCCCATTCCCCCTCCCACTAAATAAATAAATAAATACATACATACATATATACATGTACATAGACTACATTTGGCGTAGAAATAATCGTGTAACACTTATAACAACATAATGCATTTGTTTCTTTGAATAGCTGGTTACTGAATGAGAAATGCCTTTGTTCAGTACATACTGTGCTTAGTTAATCAAGATTTATTTGAAATTACCTTAACATTGTACCCTGCCTTGCCTTCCCTTATAATAGGAAATAACTTCTATTTCTAAATAAACTCTAATAAATCAGTTTACTACTTAAAGCGTATTTTTTCAATCAATCATTCTTTCATTCTTTTAAAACCTTTACTTTAGTCTCTACTCCATAGTGGAGCCCTGGGCATAGTTTCCAAGATAATATACAGCAAAATTATTGGTATCTTCCCTCATAGAGCTTATAGTTTGATGGATGACCCTGGAATTAATCAGATAATCATACACAGAGTCGTGTTATAAATGGAATAATATGTAATTTACTAACATTTATGTGATTAAAATACAAGGCTCAACCCAGATACAACTTTTTCCATGAAGTTTTAACTGATCTCTCTAAATTCAGAATTTCCCAGTCTATCTTTTTGATTTCTGAAACAATTTATTTTGGGTCGTCAGACTTAACTGATCTACATTCAGAATTTCCCATTTTCTTTCTTTGCAATTGCTAATAAACTTATTTATTTTAGGTTGTCAGATTTGGTAAACAAAACAAAAGCTAGATACCCAATTAAATTTGAATTTCAGACAAGTAACAGATAAAATTTTTAGTTTCCCTCTGCTGCCATAACAAATTACAAATTACCACAAAAAACTATAAGCTATGAAAATTTTCACATTATAAATGAATTGACACTAATTTTAATTACTCAGAATGTAGGAGCTTAAAATAATGTATATGTATCATCATAGAATTCTAGAGGTCAGAAATCCAAAAGAGGTCACTGAACTAAAAATCAAGAGTCAGGAGGGTTAAGTTACTCCTGGAGGCTTTGGCAGGGAACATTTCCTTGCATTTTCGAACTTCTATATGATGCCCACATTCCTTGGCTCACTGACCCATTCTACCTACAAAGCCAAAAGTGGTGGGTTGAGTCCTAACATTGAATCACACCTAAATTCCTTCCATAAAACATGAGCCATACAATATTTAGGGATATATTAGAGAGTCTATATACACACACACACACACACACATATTTTATCATATATAATATATACATGTACACACAGCTACCTGCATATATAATTCACCAACCTTTATTTATGTATTGTTTGCATGTTACAACACACATTTCTATTTTTATTCCAGTTATTTGATTAGATATATGACATCCAGTTTAGAAGGATAATGACTCTATTCAGGGCAATAAAATCTATCACTATGCTTAGTGTCAGAGGCAAATACATATTTTATTTTTATTAAGGAATTAATACATTGACTCCAGGAGTCTTCATTTTTCCATGATGCTCAGATTCATTCTATTATGCTCAGAATGAATTTTGAAACACAGCTATCTTAGGATGCCCCTATTTTCTTCTCCTTGGTTATTGATCATTTATCGTTAGAGATGAGATGGAAAAGTCATTCGTGAAAGTCCTGTCCTAGTTCAACAGTGGAAATACCTGATAATGTATGATGATGAACTGTTCTATATTCCAGGAATCCTTAACAGTAAAAATAAAGAGTAAAAACATCTTGGAAATACAGAATGCTAATTCAGTGCTACATACTAAGCAATTATTATTTTTTTTTACATTTATTCCCTGATTTATTTTTGACTTTTTATTTATATTGGTGGGGGAGGGGGAAGGAGCATCTAAATCTCCTTAGATTTTGGGAGCTCTAACATCTTACTCTAGTCCTGATCTTGGGTTTAAGGTATAACTGCTTCATTGTTTTTCTGGTTATAGATTATTCTACTCTATATGTTCCAATCTCTTGTAATGGATGTGTAGGTTTTTTCTGTCATTTGCTATTACAAACAAAGCTGCAATGTCTTTGCTTATCTATGCCTCTTTGCATGTGTGTGAGCATATCTGTTTTATGAAATCCTAGCAGTAAGTAGATGATTTTTAAATTTAAGCCTAAGAAGATTCAAGGAGACATTATATGTGTCCCATTTTCCAAAAGACAAATCTGGAACATTTAAATTGTTTACTGAAGGTAGTATAGTGCTGGGATTCAAAGTTCCTTAATATTGGGTCATTTTATCCAAGGAATGATTGGGATTACATACATTGTACTACCTCTCAAATAGAAATTTATCGAGGAAAACCTGCCTGATAGTATGACTTTTGGCCTATATAATTCAAACTGAAAGAATCCTTGCTCATGTTGCCACTGAGCACAGTAGCATCCTATTCTCTTTACAAGGTTAACTTAATGGACTGGTATGCATATTGAGGAAGACTTCTGAGTTCCCTCAAAGTCACTGAATTAGAATTTCTAAATGTTCATTAGCCATATATGTAATAGAATTGGTCTAGAGTCAATGAATTTCTGTTATACCCTTTCTAAAACTGATCTGAAAATTGCATATACTAATATAAATTCAGATTGCTGTAATAAAAAGAGACATGTGTACATGAAAAAACTCATTATTTTTTAATTTATCAAAGTTACTAAGTTCATTAGTGGCTAAGTTATTTATTGGGTTAAGACATTTAATCAAAAAACGGTCCTTCTGTCTTTCCCCGAGTATTCCTTTAGAAATGCCTTACTTAAAATGTAAGAAATTTCCAGTAAGTTTCCAGGCTGCAGAGATACATTATTTATGTTAACAAACTGGAAAGAGTTCATTTGCTTTAATATTTATAAGGGAGATCAATGAGACATACAATGCAGTATTACTAAGCTCTAAAACCACTACAAAACATAGATTCAATTAATGTAATGTTAACCAAAGAATACAGTCAGCAATTCTTACATAAATAATTGTAATAAATGTCCAGATTTTTAAAACTCTTTGGATACCCTACCAAAGCCAGCCGTTAAGCAATGTATGCTGCTACCTCACTCCATTAAAAAATGTAATTTTAAGGAAAATTACATGCAGTCTTGCTCAGGGCAGATTACGTATTTTAAAGCTATATTGGTTTTTTAAGCCTTTGAAGATAATGAGGAGGTTCATTAAGCTATTACCTTTGAGTTACTTGAAATATTGAATACCCTCAGAATGATCTGATTCAAAAAGGTTTAATTGGCATAAGCCATGCCATGCCTTTTAAATAAAATATTTTGTAAGATATTCATAAAAAATATTAATTATGAAAACATGTTTATAATAAATCAACTGGCAAACAATTTGGGAATAAAAATGTTTGTAAATAAAATATCTGAATCAAATGAATTTAAAGGTTAGGATATTTGGAAATACAAGAAAAAATACTATATTTCATTCACATAAAACTTTAATATTGGCCAGGAAAAAAAAAATTTTGTTTTTTTCCCTTTAGTACAAGATGTGAATTAGGAAGGTGTTAAACATTAAACAGCAATTAATAAGAATTTTGAGAAAAATTCAAAAGAGGTGAAAGCACTTTCTCTTAAAATACTTATTTTAAAAGTGATATAGGAATAACACTGTAATCAATATTACTCACATTTGCATGCAGTAACTTATAAAGCAGGAAAACGGCAATCTAGCTACTCATATCACATACCCTGCAGCTATCTGATCAAGGACAATAGTTGGCAATCGGCATCACTAACTTCATTTATTAAAAAACTGCATTAAACATATGAAAATTCACTTGTGCTGGTAATGATTGAAAAAAAAGAAAAACACAGAATACTTAACTTTTTTAAAAAAGAATTCACTGAGGAAGGATTGTTTCTATCTTCATTCAACAGCTCTTCATTAGCCATTCCTACTCGCCAGAAGGCTGTGTACTCAACCCATCTATTTTCTCCTAATACCAGACACCAGGGAGACCCTGTATATTCAAAGCTTACATGTTTCACTATAAAGTACTAAATATTTACTATTTATTTTCTGTGTATTTCAATCTGAATCACAGTTTCACAACCATATTGATGAGAGAGCAAAAGGCCGGCTGAAGACAAAGCATAAGCTGACACCCCCCATTCCTGGGTGGGACCTGAGTGACATTCTTCCAGGAATCTCCCAACTCTCTCTTCTTTTTTAAGATTTTTACTTATTTATTTAACAGAGAGAGAGAGAAAGAGCACAAGCAAGGGGAGCTGCAGGCAGAGGGAGAGGAAGAAGCTGAGCAGGGAGTCTGATGCCGGCTCCATCCTAGAACCCTGGGATCATGACCTGAGCCACCCAGACACTCCTCTCCTGACTATTTTAAGGTTAATGTCTTGCTAGAGGGGAAGACAGCCTTAACTCGACAATGGCAAGGCCTCAGGTATCTCAGAGGTCGTCTTCAGCATATGAAAGTTCTTTTGAAACCTCCCTTAATCCTTATCTCCCCCAAGAATCAGCCACCCCTCACAAGCCTCCTGTGGCAGCTCTTTCTGCCCAGGGGTCCGTCCTAGTGCTTTAATAAACCACCATTTTGCACCAAAGACATCTCAAGAATTCTTTTTTGGTCACTGGCTCCGGACTCCATCACACCGAACCTCACCTATATTCCAAACCCACATCAATATGATTAACAATATTTTTTTGGTATGGGGGGAAATGCACAGCAGTTCTTGTAATTTCTATCATGAGAAAAAAGGACAAGAGGTAACACATATTTGTTAAAATAGTTTAGTGAAAACTGTTTGATTTAGCCCCCTGGTTCTTTTAAAGTTGATATGAGGTCTTTTGCAGTTAGAAGAATAATTTACAGATTGCAAAGTTTGATCAAGTCAGAAAGGAAAAAAAAGTCTTCACTCTGAAGCTAGCAAGTAAGAATGCCCAGTCAGTAACAGCTAGAAGAAAAACAACCATAATAAAACCAAAAATAAGAGATGAAATTCTGAAAATAATAGGATACGTAAAAACTTGTAGGACAAAATTAAATTCGAACAGTACATGGAAGTTAAGAGTTACACAAATGTTTTCTTATTTAGGTAACCCGTCTTAATATAAGAGCAATAATGTCAGTCACCAGACATAACTCCTCTTAGCAATGAAGTATCTTGACATATTTCTCAGGTTGGTGTTCTTACATAAGACAACATTTATTTAAAATTACAGAAATACTAACAAATAACTCAGTGTGTCAGTCTAACTCATTCAATTGTGTAGTCTATTTTTTAAAGTAGATATAAGATTTATTCACAAACATATGTACACACACACACACACACACAACTAGGTAGAAAAATCAGGAGTCATCAAAAGATAAACTGGTATGATTAAGAAGTCAGTTGATAAGGGCGCCTGGGTGCCTCAGTGGGTTAAAGCCTCTGCCTTCGGCTTAGGTCATGATCCAGGTATCCTGGGATGGAACCCGCATCAGGCTCTCTGCTCAGCAGGGAACCTGCTTCCTCCTCCTTCTCTGCCTGCCTCTCTGCCTACTTGTGATCTCTGCCTGTCAAATAAATAAATAAAATCTTAAAAAAAAAAAAGAAGTCAGTTGATAATATCAACTGATAATTGATAATATAATTTTTCTACTCAAAAATACTTCCCATGAGTCATGGTACAGAACTCAGGGGATAAATTATTTGTTTTAGCCATCTGTACAATGTAAAACTGATTGATATAATGAAATTTGTCCCCAGTGAAAGCTACTTCTATAGACAAACTGTACTACATGGTTGGCTATCTCAAGTGAAATATAATCAATTTCTTTAATTCAAAAGATAAAATGACAGCTTTTCCATCATCATGCTGGGGGACATGACGTTAGGCTAACTGCTTTTGAGTTCCTGCCCAAAGCTCCATTTTAAAAATTATATTTGATAGTCAACAGAACATGCTAAAAATTCATTGTTGTAGGTTTTAAGCTTTATTCTTCATATTTGAAATTTGACTATCAAAGGGCATACTTGTTTTCTAGAGAAAGTTTAAAACTCTTTTACAAAACAAATCCAAAGCTAACATGATCTGATAGAGAATTTTTTTTAAATTGCTACACATTTAAAATAAAAATATCTTCACAGCCTCACTAAAGCCAGCTGGGACATCCTAGCCCTGTGCTCTTCCACGGCCTTGGCAAATGCTTACAGTCCATTACAGTGGACACTTATTCATCACCTGGCTCTGGTGGGCTGGGGCAAGGAGTACATTTCTGGGCCCCAAGGGACTGACAGAGAGATAGTTCTTGGCAGGCTACCGTCCCAGGGCATTGTATTGCCTGCAGACTGAAACAAATTCCTAATCTTTCTATTAAAAAAAAAAAAAAAAAGGTCTATTTACTATTCTGGAGTTTCAGAACACATCTGGAGGTAATGAGGTGCTCTCAGAGAACATGGGTGAGGGCTGTCAACTTTGTTCTCTACCATAGTCTTGCTGTTGCTCACGGGTAACTCCCAGAAAGGAGGAGCTGATATTCAAAATATATAAAGAACTCATACAACTCAATAGCAAAATACAAACAATCCAGATGAAAAATAAGCAGAGGGTCTGAATAGCCATTTTTTCAACAAAGGCACACAAACAGCCAAAGGCACATGAAGAGATGCTCAACATCACTAATCATTAGGGAAATGTAAATCAGAACCACAATGAGATATCAGCTCACATCTGCTAAAATAGCTATTATCAAAAAGACAAGAAATAACAAGTGTTGGCAAAGATGTGGAGAAAACAGAACTCTCATGCTCTGTTAGTGAAATATAAAGTGGTACAGCCACAAGAAAGCCAGTATGGAGGTTCCCGAAAAACATTAATAATTAAACTATCATATGATCTAGTAATCCACTTCTGAGTATTTATCCAAAGACAGCAAAACGCTAATTTGAAAAGATACATGCACCTTTATGCTCATTGCAGCATTATTTACAATATCCAAGATACGAAAACAACGCGAGTGCCCATCGATAGATGAATGAATAAAGAAGATATAGTAAAGGGGCACCTGAGTGGCTCAGTTGGTTAAGCGTCTGACTCTTGGCTTAGGTCATGATCTGAGTCCTGAGATCAAGCCCTGTGATGGCTCTATGCTCAGCACAGAGTCTGCTTGTCCCTCTCTCTCTGCTCTTCCCCCACACCCCATCCCTGCTCTCTCTCTTTCTCTAACATAAATAAATAAATACACAAACAAATAAAATCTTAAAAAAAAAAAGATGTCATAAATATACACAGGGGGATACTGCTCAGCCACAAACCAAATGAAAACTTGCCATCTGCAAACATGGGTGGACCTTGAGGATATTATGCTAAAGAAATAAGTCAGGCAGAGAAAAAAGTGCCATATGATTTCACTTACATGCGGGATCCAAATAACAAAACAAACAAAATAAGACAAAACCAAAACCAAATTCATAAATACAGAGAACAGAGTGATGATTGCTAGGGGAAGGGGAGATTGCAAAATGGATGAAGGGGATCAAGAGCACAAACTTCCAATCATAAAACAAATGTCGTAGGGATGTAACGTACAGCCTGGTGACTGTAGAGTATTATACTGCATATTTAAAACTTGCTAAGAGAGTAAATCTTAAAAGCTCTTCCCACAAGAATTATAACTTTAAGGATAGATGGTAACTAGACTTATTGGTGATCGTTTTGCAGTGCATACAAATATTGAATCATGTTGTACACCTGAAACTAATATGTCAATTTTACCTTAATTAAAAAAAAACTTTCATTTCATAATTGAAGATTTTGTCTATTGTCAGATACAATGACACTGAGAAAAGGATTCATAGGCTACATTCCTTTAAATATTTTTTTCCCTCTAAGAAGACTTACGGGATTAACTATGAGAAGCCGACAAGAATTTTCTATTTATTATTTTCTTCCTTATGCATGATTCCAGTAAATCTCCAAGTTAAACATAATACTCGATCTCACCAACAAGATTATCTTCAGTTACTGCTCATATTCTCTTGGTATTTGTTACCTTTCCATAAATTTAACTTCTCAAACACACAAAGATATAAAGATATAGAGCTGTACTTGAATACAAACAGATAGGAAGACGTTGTACTTTAATAATTAAGTAAATGCATAATATAATGAATAATATGAGTTACTATGTTCTTCCAAAAATAATTAATGAAAAATAAAAATTTCCCCATAGAACTCAGAATATGTTGCCATAGTATCTTAGCAGTTCATAAAAGATATTACAAAGGAGTCATTTTCAAGCTGAATTTTGAAAGCACTCAGGACATTTTAAAATACATTGTAGTCCAATATTCCTGACATTCAATATGAAAGGGGAATGGGGAAAAAAATTTTTTTAAGATTTTTTATTTTTTCTTACTTGACAGACAGAGATCACAAGTAGGCAGAGAGGCAGGCGGAGAGAGTGGGGAAGCTGGCTCCCCACTGAGCAGAGAGCGCATGCAATGCGGAGCTATCCCAGGACCTGGTATCATGACCAGAGCCAAAAGCAGAGGCTTTAACCCACTGAGCCACCCAGGCGCCCCGGAATGGGGAAAGTTTGAAGTAAGGGAGGTAAGAAGGGATAATCAGTCATGGGCCACAATTTTTAAGTTTTATGCGGGAAGACATAGGGCAAATTGCTGTCCCCAAGCCTGGAAAAACAGGAGAATCCAGGGGTTACGTCTTACCAGAGCAGATTCAGGACTAGAAACCACCGCAGGAACTAGCACAGGAAGGAAACTGGAACTGTAATTGACAAATTGCTGGGGGCTCAGTGAGGACAACTCTTGAGAATTAAAAACTCCAAGGACACTCAGTCTTAAGATTCCCACAATATTGTCAGATTTACCTCCAGGAGCTTGACCAGATTTTCAGTATCAGAGGAAAGTACCCCCTGTTTCTGGTAGGTAGAGGAGAAAAGGAACCATTTTGAAATACCGAAGAACTCTCTGTATTTAACAAGGTCTGCCCTCAGGAGAAACTAGTTAACCAGATTCTGATCTGCCAGGTATTATCAGAGCCTAACCCTCAGAGCCTAACCCGCGGGGACAGAAGGTCTAAGGGAAATCTCTGTACCTTACCTTCAATTTTGCTGTAAATGTTAAACTCTTCTTAAAAAATGAAGTCTTAATAATGAAAACAACCACCTGCATGTCACATTGGAAAATGTGCATTTTATTATATAGATTAGTATTTAGAAGATATTATTTTTTTCAGAATAGAAAAATATACTTCTTTAAGAAAGTCAAGCAATACAACCATTATATATTAATGGAAACTTTTGGACGTACTCCCTAAAAAATGGCAGATTAGAGAGTCTGAAAACGTTTCCTAGAAATAAAGGTTTGATGGGAGTATAATAAACATAAATAAAATCAATTTGCATTCACAGGTTTTTACGATAAATCACAAGGCTGAAAGGAGGAGGCATGATTTCACAGTGAAAAGCTAGTGCAAAAGCCCAGAGTGGTTAAGGGCACGTGGTGATAGAATATAGAGCTTTTAGTGTGAAAGCCTGGTCAGGATTCAGGAGACAAGGCGCTGGACCTGTGTGTAACACATGCACTTGGAAATATGCCTTTCAGCTAAAGCTAAAATTTTAAGGAAAATGGGGGCCAGGAAAAGAAAATCAAATGCAAGCAAAAAAGAAAACAGAAAAAAGAAAACAAAAAAGCATTGATATATACTGATAATGAAAGCAAGAAGAAAAGAAAGAAAATGAAGGAAGGAGGAAAAGGAGAGATTAAAGGAAGAACAAGATAGAGGAAGGAAGGAAGGAAGGAAAGAAGGAAGAATAGGAAAATAAGACTCCTTTAATATTTTATAGTAGCACACCAATTATTAATACAAAAAGTCATTCCGGGTTGATAGCAAGTGGTGCCTAGCAGCAGTAAAAGCGAAACTTTTGAAGAAAAAGACCCTTTGCTCAGGTCCCAGAGTAACTTATATATTCAGATCACCTAAATATGAGTCAAAAGAACACCCAAGCACAAAACCCTCGTGTAACAACTTCAGAGAAAAGTCACCCGAGTGAAAAAATTAAAAACTGAATCACACTCCCAAGAAATTTTGATGCTGAAATTATCAGTTATGATTATAAAAGTGCCATGTTGGAAGCATTTATAGCAATAAAGCAGCAATTGAAAATGATCAGCAATGACCAGGCTACTCTGCAAAAGAACCACACAGGAGAGGTTCTCAGGGAAAACGTGCATGGCGTTTGTGTGGTGGGCGCCACTCTTCCCACAAGGACGTTCACAAGGAAAATATATTCACAAGGAAATGTAATGCTCGCAAGGATATGTGAATGTTCGCATGGGAATGTACATGGTGCTAATGTCAATCATTTCCAAGGTTGTAAATTTTAACCTCATATGTAATATAACCACAATTTTGAAATAAAAAAAGAACAGAAATTTTATGAACAAGGCTCATAAAGCTTTCTTTGCCAGTGGTAGCATTTGGTATAGTTCTCATATTTTCCTTTGTCAATTTATATATTTCCTATGATAGGATTGATACTTAAATCCACTTTTAAATGTCTGCATCAAATTGAGTACACCTTAAATTACTGAAATATTTTCTTTTTCTTGGACATCAAAATTTGCATTTTATACATGTAGGTTTTTCTGTATTTTAAGATATTGTGTCTTGTCAGTTGCAGATATACATACAATCAAGAGCATGATAACTGACTTAAATAATAAAAATATTTCTTCCTTAGTATACATTGCAAAATTTTTTGAGGCTTCTTGAATTTGTTATCTATCACTGGAACATGTAAAAAATAGTTTCTTCATAATCCCGCTGAGACAAAGAACTGTCTTTCTTTGGTCTTGTTTTGTTTTCTTTTCTAATTTGGCCAGAAGAAAATTTCATGGATTAGGACTTTAATATTTCTTTAAAAGAATTGAAGTTTTTATGCCAGTATAATTAATTGTCTAATCACGCTCATTGCTTAGAAAAACATTTTAAAAACAACAATTTCCATAAAACTGATGGAATGTTGATGTAAAAATCATCCAATCTACTCAAACACTGCAAACTGCCCACCCAGTGACACTGCATTCTGTGTTGTCTTTCCCCCCCCAACTAAAGGGAGAAGATGTTTTGCTTTCTCTGTATTAGTTATATACTTATCATTACTTCCACCAACACACTCCTGTTTCCTGGTCTAGTAATTTGCACTCAAAGTTTGTTAAATGCAAAATGCCAATTAAAAATATGAACAAATAAATCTTTCCTGCAATGATTATCCAAACCACATTGTTGTGAAATCTAAGCATTTAGTAAAGTGAATTTCAGACCATTTTTGGCACTATAAAAGGATGAGTCCTTAATATGCTCCTTGAAGTGTGTGTTATATCTAGTAGTTATATCTAGATAATAGTCACGTTCAGTAGGCTATATTTTCCAGGTATTTATGTTTACTGAATTCACTCTTTTTTCCTTTCAGACAGGGTAATTGTAAAAACAAAGATTATGAGAATGCCTTTAACAGCAACCCCATATTAATACAAAATTGTTTTTCCTATTTCTAATAATTGATTTTTTAAAAATTTTTATTTTATTTTATTTTATTTTATTTATTTGACAGAGAGAGAGAGAGATCACAAGTAGGCAGAGAGGCAAGCAGAGAGAGGAGGAAGCAGGCTCACTGCTGAGCAGAGAGCCCGATGCGGGGCTTGATCCCAGGACCCTGAGATCATGACCTGAGCTGAAGGCAGAGGCTTAATCCACTGAGCCACCCAGGTGCCCCTAATAATTGATTTTTATATTTTCAACAAGGGACATGCATATGTGATAGGAAACATAAAGGATTTAGAGGAGAAATAAGGAAAGGATAGAAGGAGAAAAGAGAAGAGTGATCATTATAGGACCTCTTATAAAATGTGTTACCCCTTTAATTCAAGAGACAATTCGAGGTAGAATTGTCAATCTCCAAGTAATTGTATTTATGGCCTAGAGGAACTGAAAATCCATAAATGACAACCTTTGTTGTATTGTATCTAATTTTTTTAAATTTACCTTAAAAGAACAAAATAGTGATTTCTTTGTAGTATTGAGTGAATAAATGAATGATGAAAGATGAGCCATTGCTTTCTTTTTTCATTGCTCTCAGATTTACTATAATCTCTTCACATGAAATCTTTGCTTCCTTGAATAACTACTAAGAATTTATTTAAAACAATCTAAGTTCTTTTGTTTGTTTGTTTACAGATTTTATTTATTTATTTATTTGACAGAGAGAGACACAGCGAGAGGGGGATCATAGGCAGGGGAAGTAGGAGAGGGAGAAGCAGGCCTCCTGCTGAGCAGGGAGCCCTATGTGGGGCTCCATTCCAGGACCCTGAGATCATGACCTGAGCCACTCAGATGCTTAATGATGAGCCACCCAGGTGCCCTATAACAATCTAAGTTCTTATCTTTTCTCCGAGAACAAGTTTTACTCTTTGTATTTCTTTCTACTCTTCACTGAGGTGTTTTTATTATGTGGACCAATATATTAAAAATATTTAGTTGGGGTCATATATTTAATTCCATTGACTTTCAACTACTTGAGATACATTGACTCAAGACTTGTTGGTATATTTAAGGTAATGTTGACAATATTATATTCGTAGTGCTTCACACATCCTATAGGATATCAATAAACAGAGAACACTAAAATTCAATTTACATATAACTGGGGAAACCAACACTTGAAAATAGCAGACCCAAGTGTGGAGCCCATTTTTGAAGAGTAGTAAATTTAAAGGAAGACTACAAAGGAGAAATTTGTATAAAGGAACCCTAATAGTGGTGAAATAGAAATAAAAATACCCTGAGACAATATCTTGCCCTGGTAAGGATGTTGAGAATGGATCAAACCTGGTGCATCAAAAAGATAGGGTATGAAAAGCATACAACTCTAGAGGAAGTAAAGCATGGAAACATATCTAGGGAACAAGGAGGAAAAAGAGGAGGCTTGGTGATGGAAAGAGAGAAGTAATCATACTGTTCAAGTTCATAAACCTATGAAAACAAGAAAAGTGTCACTGAATCACAAGCAGAAGGCACACTGACCAGCCCATGCCCTACCAGTGCACGCACACCCATAAAGGTACCATTTATTAAGGAGCTGAACTTCACTGTAGCACCAAAATAGAAATCTCTTAAAGAAAATAAAGGAACGGGGCGCCTGGGTGGCTCAGTGGGTTAAGCCGCTGCCTTCGGCTCAGGTCATGATCCCAGGTCCTGGGTTCGAGCCCCACATCGGGCTTTCTGCTCAGCAAGGAGCCTGCTTCCTCCTCTCTCTCTGCCTGCCTCTCTGCTTACTTGTGATTTCTCTCTGTCAAATAAATAAATAAAATCTTTAAAAAAAAAAATAATAAAGGAACCATCCAAACTCCTCACCTCACTCCACCGAAATTGTTATTGCTGGGATAAAAAAAAGTCTACAAAACTTTTTTAACAAAAGAAAAACAACTGAAGAACAAGATGTCATCTCAGAGAGGTTGCAAGGTACCAATGAAAGAGTGGGTAAAATCTTTCCGCAACTCTAGGAAAAGACAGAGAGAAAGGGAGGGAGAGAGAGAGAGAGAGAAGTATTCTCTTCCAATAATTCTAACAAATGTCTTACAAATGCATGCCTCAATTGCTAATAGCATGTTTTTTGGTCTATTTAATTCTAAAAAGTTTAATAGCATAATAACCCAAGCCCCAGGTCTGGTTGATTCATAAAGCTAAATATGGGCTTCAACCTGGGAGTTTCTCTAATCTAGCAAAAGGCTTTAGAGAGATGCCAACACTTAGGCCAATGCACAATCTCTCTTTTGAGAGACTGAATTGAAAGCAAATGAAAGCAATAGTTGGAAGAAAGAAGAACAGATAATGTACCCTCTACTTGAAAGTTATTCTCAGTATGGAGACTGATTTTGGCCTTTTCTAGCAAGAAAAACATATGCATCAGGGGTCCTAAAAAATTAAGTTGCTGAATTCAAATTCCAACTTAGTCTTAAAAAAGTCCTAGAGTAGAGGGCTCCTTTAAAAATACATGTCATAAATAAATTAAAAATACATATAAATATATGTTATAAATAATATAGGAAGACAGAGAAACTAAGGAAATGCATTATAAGCAGATGTCCCAGGATGGACAAATGGACAAAGAGAAGAATGTTTTTTCCAGGCAAATATATAGGTAGAGTTTAAGATAACACATACGGGTCTGGCGAAAGGAATGGCAGGAAGTAAAGTTGAAAGAGTTTTGATAAGGTAAGTGTTTGAAGGGTCTTAAAATCAAGGTAAAGATTTGAGAATTCATGTAAGCTGTAACATGCCTTTAAAGACTTAGAATTTTTTTCTTTTTTAAAGTGGGAACAGCAGAATGAGAGCAGACAGTATTTCATTACTCATACATCATACATGAGACATAATGAGGCTCTACTAGTGACATTATGATAGAGGTGGAGGTGCATTCTAAACGTGTTTCCTGGATCTTGAAAGTAAGTCGAGAGCAATGCTTTTAGCTTCTGGGAAAATAAAATAGGAAAATAAGATAAATAGAAATATCTAGTAAGAAGTTGGAAAACAGACCACAAGTTCAAGAGATAGGACTAAAGATAGGACAGTCATAAAAATAATTGTTACTATTTACGGATCGTCTTCTGTGAGTCAGAGAGTTGTCATACATTATTTCATGTAATCCTCAAAAACTTCAAAGTAAAAGGGCAAAACTTTGCCTTTTTAAAAAGGAGGAGAGTAGATTTGAAAGGGATTAAGAAACTTGCCCAAAGTCACACAATTAGTAAGCCACAAATTTAGTAAGCAGCTTAACCAAGATTGACTATTTGTAATGTTTGAAATTTACACTTTTTAAAATATACTTTGTGTCTGTATTGGAGTGATAATTGAAACAATGCAAACAGATAACCATATCTTATTAAACACAATATCCAAATTATATTCAAGTACAGACACAAAGCAACATTCTTCCTTATCTACCATAGCTAAGTATCATGGACATCACATGTGAGCGCATATGTAAACACAGACACACAAGCCTATGTTTTGAGTTTATGACTTTGGTGTGTTTTTGTGAAATTTTGTGAAATAACTTCTCATCTTTTTATTATCACTTAGATCATCCAGATAATTTTGCTGTGGGTAAAATTTAAGCTATAATAGTACCATTTTCGGCAAACCTCTATAAATTAAGCTTTTGAAAAGTATTAATTATCAAATTATATGTAAAGGAATGCAACAAAGACAGCTACCAGTTTATCAAACCTCATTTTCTTCTTCTTCAGCACAGAGCCGCTCTACGTTTCCCAGCCTTCCTTGATTTAGATAAATACATATTACTGAGATAAGCGATGGGTTCTATTTCAAGACTAATCTTAGAAAGTATTTTCCTCCCTAGACTGTCCCTGTCCCTATTCTAGGTGGCTTCTTGCCATAACAAGGCCCTAGAGGATGGGAGAATCAAATGACTTACAAGGCTTGGACTTTTGACTCACAGCATAAAGGAGAACTACCTACTAATCAGGAAAACTACTCTAGACTATTACATGACTAAGAAATAAATTTCTACTGTGTGTGGGCTATGCAGCATGTTGGGGTCTTTATTATTATGGGCTAGCTATCCTAAAATACTGACATTGACATATAAATAAATATGTATCATTATTTTATAGGGTTCAGATTTTCAAGTACTGTCAATTTGAAGTAAAATTAGAAACTTACAATTTAAAATCTATCATTTTGATTTTAGTCCTAACTGATTGCTAATTTACACATGAAATAGACATGATTGCTAATTTAGTTCATAGTGAATATTGGAAAAATACTTCAATGAGTGTTTGTGCTGACAGAGTAAAACTGTCAAAAACCTTTTGCCTCTAATATTCCTATACATGTAAGATGATCCTGCTACTATGTTTATTATTAACACATGATTTTTTAGAATTTTTTTAAGCTTCCATTCTATCATCTACATAGCACAACATAATGAAAGCAATTTTGCTCACCATTACTAAGTCCTGAGAACTAGATGTGGTAGTCTGGTTACTCATTTATGAAACTATATAGAGACTAAAACTTACTGTGAGGAAATCGTGAAAGGACAAGAGCTATTGTAATAATTGGATCTCAGCATAACAAAGAAGTCCTAGAAATACTCAGACTTGAAATAATCTACTGTAATTTTCTCAGGAGGTTTTCAGTCCCAATAAAACTTGTGTGTTGTGACTGAATTTTAATTAGTATGGATGTTTGCACTTCAGAAATTC
Source organism: Lutra lutra (assembly GCF_902655055.1). Taxonomy (NCBI): domain Eukaryota; kingdom Metazoa; phylum Chordata; class Mammalia; order Carnivora; family Mustelidae; genus Lutra; species Lutra lutra. The sequence continues at coordinate 174,209,489 of NC_062280.1, forward strand.
AGAGTTTGAATTAAACTTCATAAATTTGTGAGACCTGGGGTGCCTGGGTGGCTCAGTGGGTTAAGCTGCTGCCTTCGGCTCAGGTCATGATCTCAGGGTCCTGGGATCGAGCTCCGCATCGGGCTCCTTGCTCAGTGGGGAAGCTGCTTCTCTCTCTGCCTCTGCCTGCCTCTCTGCCTGCTTGTGCTATCTCTCTCTCTCAATCTGTCAAATAAATAAATAAATAAATAAAATCTTAAAATAAATAAATAAATAAATAAATAAATCTGTGAGACCAAAAGAAAAAAAGAATAATTCAATAAGCTTAGAATTTTAATGAAGGCTTTTGAAAATGCTAACATTCTTCATATCATAGCTGTTATGTCATCCCTAAATACTTCTATAAAAATGGTTTGAAGATCCAGACTGAATTAACCAGTTGGTTGAGTCAAACGTTCAAAAATGTTTAAACACTAACCAAAGGCACTGTTTGAGAAATTAATATGTCACTGAATTATTTGTTTTTTACATTTTAAGCAAATGATCAAGCAGTTCCATAGAGATGCAGACTTGAAGTGTTTTTGAAATTATATTTTTGATTTCCAAACAACTCAGCTTTCTGGAGAATTTTTTGAGAAGCTAATGTCTACTGCACTTCAGTTACTTGAAGACTACCAAACTGAAAATATGTGTCTGTTTCAATAGCAATTATGTGTTCTGTTTTGTTTGTTGGTTGGCTTTTTTTGAAACTACTTTATTAAGATACGATTAACATACAAATAACTACATATTTAATGCATACAACTTGATGAATTTGGATATATGTATAACATCTATGAATCTGCCTTTTCATTTGTCTGTTTTTTAAAAGATTGCTCAGGAAATGGTCATGCAGCAAAGGCAACTTTGAACATGTATCTCTCTGACAGGACAAAACTGAAATGCCTCAAAACCAATGATTTTCAAACTTACATGTGTATTGCAATAATCTGGAGAGCCAGATAAAACACAGTTTGCTAGGTTTCAACTCCTGAGTTTCTGATTCAATATTTCTAGGAGAGGTTTGCATTTCTAATAAGTCCCCAGGTGATGTGCTGCTGTTGGTCCACAGTTCTGTCTAAAAACCACTGGCTGAAGCATTGAAGCCTACTTAACACTGGAACTCTATTTATATGATGACATTTTAAAAAGTTAAACACGTGGTGAAAAACCTATTTTTTTTTACAATTAATCCTTGAACAATGTGAGGGTTAGGGATCCAATCCACCACAACCTTAAAATCCAGTATAACTTTTTTTTTTTAAAGATTTTATTTATTTATTTGTCAGAGAGAGAGAGAGAGAGAGAGATCACAAGTAGGCAGAGAGGCAGGCAGAGACAGAGGGAGAAGCAGGTTCCCTGCCGAGCAAGGAGCCCGATGTGGGACTCGATCCCAGGACGCCGGGATCATGACCTGAGCCGAAGGCAGCCGCCCAACCAACTGAGCCACCCAGGTGTCCCAAAATCCAGTATAATTTTTGACTCTCCCCAAATTTAACTAGTAATAGCCTATTGTTGACCAGAAACTTTTCTGATAACATAAACACTTGGTTAACACATATTTTGTATGTAATATGTATTATATACTATATTTTACAATAATGTAAGCTAGAGAAAAGAAATCTTTAAAATCATTAAGTAAAAAATGTTTACAGTACTATAGTATATTTATTTAAAAAAAAAATCTGTGCATAAATGGACCCATCCAGTTTAAAGCTGTGTTGTTCAAGGGTGCACTGTGTATCAAAGTTGGGCTCCTTCTTTCTACTTGGCATATGTTGGCTTTAAGTATAAAAAAAAATTCTTTCTATATATATTTATAGAAGAGTGAAACATTTTGGAAAGAAGTTTCAAAGGAAAGGAAATTTGTATGTAAAGGAGATAGAAATAAAAAATACATATATACACGCATATATATTTATTGTAACTTTACTGTACATACGGACACTGTAGATTGTATGTATTTGTATTGATTTCCAATTTTGTTGTGGCAAGAAAAAGTACTAAGTAATATTTCAACATCTTTAATATCACTGAGATTTGTTTTATGGTCCAGTGTATGAATTATCTTGGTGAATATTCCATGTTCAATTTAAAAGCTGTATAAATAGTAGTTTGTGGTATACTGTTTTGTACATGAAAATAAGTTGATATGATGGGGAGTGTCATTCAGATAATATTCCTTTTAGCTTTTTTGTTTTATTTCATTTTCCAGAGATGAACGGTAAAATCCAAAGATGAATAGTAAAAATGATTGTAGCTTTGTCTCTTTTTCTTTGTAGCACTGCCTGATTTTGCTTCATGTATATTGAGGTTCTCTCACTGGGCACATATGAACTTATGTTTTTATGTCTTCCTGTTCAACTGGCTCATTTATCATTATGAAATGTTACTATTTCTACCTTGTGGTGAAATCTATTTTTTTTTAATTAAAAAGAGTCACAAAAGCCTTCTTCTGATTAAAATTTCATGGTACATTTTTCTGTTCTTTTACTTTCAACCTATATATGTGTTTATATATGTGTATGTATGTATACGGGCTGCGTTTATTGTAGATAGCATACAGCTGTAGTCTTTTTTTAATCTCCTTTAAGTATGTTAACTACTTCCCTTTATTGGATCATGTAGTTCCTTTATATTTAATGTAACTATTGGTATGTTTGTGTTTATATCCACCATTTTTCTATTTGTTTTCATTTTATTGTGCTTTTTATAAACTGTTTTCTTGGGCAGCTGGGTGGCTCAGTGGGTTAAGCCTCTGCTTTCAGCTCAGGTCATGATCTCAGGGTCCTGGGATTGAGCCCCACATTGGGCTCTCTGCTCAGCAGGGAGCCTGCTTCCCCCTCTCTCTGTCTGCCTCTCTGCTTACTTATGATTTCTCTCTCTGTTAAATGAATAAATAAAATATTTTAAAAAATTTAAAAAAAAACTGTGTTTTCTCTTTTTATTTTTTACTTTTTGGTTTAACTTTTTTTTTTTTTTTTTTTTTAAGATGAGGGAACGGGGTGCCTGGGTTGCTCAGTGGGTTAAAGCCTCTGCCTTCAGCTCAGATCACAATCCCAGAGTCCTAGGATTGAGCCCTGCATGGGGCTCTCTGCTCAGGAGGGAGCTGGCTACCCTTGCTCTCTGCCTGCCTCTCTGCCTACTTGTGATCTCTGTCTGTCAAATAAATAAATAAAATCTTAAAAAAAAATAAAGATGAGGGAACATGTGATATCCCTTTTAAAATCCCAATGGCATATTTTACAGAAATAGAAAAAAAAATCTTAAAATTCATATAGAACCACAGAAGACCTCAAATAGTCAGAGTAATCTTGAGAAAGAAGAACAAAGCTGCAGGCATCATACTTCTTGATTTCAAAATATATTCCAAAGCTACAGTATTAATAGCAGTATTATATAAATGCAGACATTTAGATGAATAGAACACAATAGAGATCCCAGGAATAAGGTTACTCATAAACAGTCAACTGATCTTCAAGAAGTGTGCCAAGAATATACAATGGGGACATGATAGTGCCTTCAACAAACTGTTTTGAGAAAATGGAATACCTTCTTTCAAAAGAAAGAAATGATGCCTTTATCTTACATCATACGCAAAAATCAACTCAAGATATAAAACCTAAATGTAAGACCTGAAACCGATAAAATTCCTGGAAGAAAACCTAGGGAAAACTTCTTTTTTTTTTTTTTTTTTTAAAGATTTTATTTATTTATTTGACAGAGATCACAAGTAGGCAGAGAGGCAGGCAGAGAAAGAGAGAGGAGGAAGCAGGCTCCCTGTGGAGCAGAGAGCCCGATGTGGGGCTAGATCCCAGGACCCTAGGATCATGACCTGAGCCGAATGCAGAGGCTTTAACCCACTGAGCCACCCAGGTGCCCCGGGAAAACTTCTTCATACTAGTCTTGGCAGTGGTTTCTTGGATATGACATCAAAAGCACAGGTAAGAAAAGCAAAAATACTTTGGTGGGACTACCTCAAACTAAAGAGCTTCTATACAGCAGAGAAAATAATCAACAGGATAAAAAGATAACCTATGGAATGGGAGAAAATATTTTCAAACCACATATCTGATAAGAGGTTAATATCCAAAATATATAAGAAATTCCTTTAATTTAATAGCAAAAAACACACAATCCAATTAAAAAAAAAAAAAAAGCCAAACAAAACAGGTGAAGGCGTTGAGTGGACATTTTTCCAAAGAGGACAAAAAATGGCCAACAGGTACCTGAAAAAGTGCTCAGCATCACTAATTATCAGGAAAATATAAATCAAAACCACAATGATATATCACCTCATACCTGTTAGAAGACTATTACCAAAAAGACAAAAGATAGCAAGTGCTGTAAAGGAGTGGGGGAAAAAGAATTTTTGTATACTGTTTGTGGGAATGTAAACTGATACAGCCACTATGGGAAACAGTATGGAGAGTCCTTTAAAAATTAAAAATAGGGCATCTAGGTGGCTCAGCGGGTTAATCTGTCTTTGGCTCAGGTCATGATCTCAGGGTCCTGGGATCGAGCCCCACATTAGGCTCTCTGCTCGGCAGGGAGCCTGCTTCCTCCTCTCTCTCTCTCTGCCTGCCTCTCTGCCTACTTGTGATCTCTCTCTCTCTGTCAAATAAGTAAATAAAGTCTTGAAAAAGATAAAAATTAAAAAATAGAACTACATATCATCCAACAGCCCACTTATGGGCTCACAAGGAAATGGAAAAATTTATTCTACTTTTTTTTAATACCACTTGTTTCCTCCATTATTATTATTATTATTATTTTGCTATGATTATCTTTGCATACTTTTAGAGTTTGCTCTAAAGGTTGTGATATGCATCATAACATTGTCAACAAATCTGGTAAATTTGAAATCACTATTTCATTTTTACGTCCCATTCTCTCTCTTCTGTTTAAGATTCCTGATACATATTTACTATTGTACTAGAAACTTTCTCATAATCCCTGATATTTTCCTATAACACAAAAATTCTACTATTTTAACACTTGTTTTTCCCTTTGTGTTTTGGTTTGATAGTTTCTACTGCTATTCTTTTTCTTCAGTGTCTAATATCCTAAAAAACACATCTGATGAAATTTTCATTTCCTTTCCCTGTACTTTTGACTTACAGATTTTTCCATTTGGCTCTTTTTACCACTTTTATTTTTCCCCATGAGTCCTCATCTTTACTTTTTAAAATCATTTGTTACTATTAAATCCTTAAATGTATTTAGAATAGTTTCTCATGATCTTTGCTATTTCTACAATCAAATGCTCTATCTCTGAACTATAGCACTAAGCTCTTTGCTATTTCTAATACCTGGATTTGAACTTTGTTGTGTTTCTTTAAAAAATGTTTGTTTTTGTTTTGTTTTGTTCTAAAAAGGAGTTAATCTATGACAGCTTTTCTTGACCGTTTCAAGGCTTTCAATGAGTCTTTGTTTTGGGGGTTTAGAGAAGCTCTTACCATGTGATGTGGTCATTGGTTTTAAGGTGTGACTATCTCTTGTCTCCAAAGAATGCTTTGGTATTATCAAAATCTCTCTTATATGGGTCAGAATGCCAAAGACTCCTGCCCCATCTTCATTCCATGGCAGCTGTTTAGTTGGGCCTTGTGAAGATTCACCCCAAAAATGAAGAGAGCTCAAAGATCCTTAGGGAACCCCAGTCCCATACAGTTCCCTCCTTCTGATGCGCTGTCTGGCCAACGGTATCCTTGAATTCCATTGTCTATCTTTTCCTCTCAGCAGGACCTTCAACCTGACTGAGACTGATAAGAGAAATTATCTCTATGTAGAGAGATGGGTAAGTGTGGGGCTTATCTCATATGTTTCCTTCTTTTATTTTTTGCATTTTCAGAATGTCATTTTCCTCTATGATATGTCTGAATATCCACCCAAAATACAGATGAGTATTCAAGTTTAAGGACAAAAATAAAGGCATCCTTACTTAAGAAAAACTTTACCACAATAGTTTCTCTAGCCATAATTACTCTGTTTACTTGATTTAGGCAATCACAGTATCATTATAACTTAAATTATTCATAGTAATTCCTCAGTTAAAAGCATGGTTTGGTGTTCATGATGTAATATATTTTAAAGTGTATCTTCTAAACTTTAATTTCTTCTTTCATTCTTTCCTTTGAATTTAACTTTCACATTCTTTTTTTTTTTTTTAAAGATTTTATTTATTTATTTGACAGAGAGAGATCACAAGCAGGCAGAGGGGCAGGCAGAGAGAGAGGAGGAAACAGGCTCCCTGCTGAGCAGAGAGCCCGATGCGGGGCTCGATCCCAGTACCCTGAGATCATGACCTGAGCCGAAGGCAGCGGCTTAACCCACTGAACCACCCAGGTGCCCCTAACTTTCACATTCTTAAACAGAGTTTTACTTTTCATTCTGTTATTATTATTCTCAAATAGTAATAACTATAGAAACTAACATGTATCAATTAATTATAACCCAGATATTAAGTTATTATTTTTATGTGTGTGGTTTTTAATATATACCATGTACATTTTGGTTATTACTAGATTTTGAAGATTAGGACTAAATAAAATAATATACGTAAATGTGGTTCTAACATATTTGGGTCTTTGCCAAACTAAGTTATTTTAAATGAGAAATAAGTATTTATTGAATTGAAACTTTTATTAAAGCTTCAAACATACATAACACTAAATCTTGGCATTTTAACCCCAAGTAGAAAATAAGAATATTTGAAGTGGTTTGGATGGGTACACAGAGTACAACAAGATAAAAATACCTGAGGAAACTGGAGGTTCAGAAAATTGGAATAGGAAAAGAAAGCTGAAACATGCTTCATTGATTTCTTTCTGGTTCTATTTATATTTTAAAGCTGTGCTTAAGGTTGATGTGATCTTGTTCATTTGTGGCTTCAGTCTGGGGAAAAATGGGAAATTTTCTTAGAAAAGATATTTCATAGATGTTTACTTTATAGGTAACCAAATGTAGATGAACAATTATTTGCTGATTTGACATATGAAAATGCTCCTTAATTTGTTACATTGGTCACTTCCTTTGGTTTAATCAGTCAAATAAACCAAGTATTGGATTTTCACTCCATTAAATTTACCTTAGATCAGAATAACTTTTTAATGCTTAAGTTGCTTAGTAGTTATTCCTTTCAGTCATGCATAATTGATTATTTTTTAATAATGTTAGTCATTGTCTCAGAATACCCTGCACACATGCTGAGAAACCTTCATTAACCATAGAATTTGTGGCTTCTGAAGAAGTTTTGTCATAGAAATCTCATTAGGGAAAAAAAAAAAAAGAAAGAAAGAGAATAAGACAGTATTAGACGCCAATAAGCTGATTCTGTTTTAGAGTTTCTGTTATTTTTCTTTGTGAAATTTGTATATATTATGTCATGGAGGAACTATAGTATAAGATATTGTTCAAAATATGTTTACTGCAATGTAGAAAGGCTACATATTAAGGATCAGTTACCCTTCAACAATGCTGTAAAACATTAAAGTCATTCTTTGTTCAAGAATGTGTACACTTGAGGGAAATGAAAGAGAGCAACATCATCACCAGTACAGATCTAGCTGCACATTATATAAAGGTGGGTAACAGGACACTGTTTCTATTTGGATCTATCTACAGTTCAGAGGCCAATTAATTATACTTACATAAATAAGCATATTCTAACTCTAGCCAGGATAAGTCATCCAGGAAAAAAAAAATGTTTAATATGACATGATTTCAACCAAAATCTTGCAAATAATATGCATGGTTAAGTAATAAGCTATACTTTACTAAGTTTCATCCTATTTAAAGAATGCAATGTTGAAGCTTACAAAATGTAATTTCATTTCATAATAAATGCCTACTGACATGATCTTTGGGAAGTAATAAACTATTTACTATAAAATATACTCCATTAAGATTCATCAGAAAACCTAGACCTATGTTAGTAAAATGGAATGTTCTAAAGTGATGCAATGTGGAAAATTATGGGATATATGCCAGCATTTTATGCCATAGAAAAGAACTTTCACTAAAATATACACATGATTTATCAGAACTGATTTATTGGAAGTAGAGTAATTTATATAGTCTCACATTTTTAAAATTCTACTAGGAATCTAGTAATTAATTCCTTGCAGTGGTCAAAATGCTATATTCTGACACATATCAAGATCTTTGCAAATATGATATTATTTGGAATCCTTTGGCTTTCCCTGCTCTAATATTCATACATTCCTACAAAAGTGTGTACAAACAACTCTTTCAGTCTTCAGGGATCCTCTCAGAGAAATCACCTCCTAATGGCACTGTTAAGAATAGTCATTCTTTCTGTATGCTTCCATAACATATTTTTCATACTTTGATTACAGTACTCTTGCATATTCAATTGTAATTCTTTCTCTCTTCCAAACTGAAGTGTAATTCGTCTTCGTATTCCCATGTCTACCTGCCTAGCAGAGTGCCTAGCACATAATAGGAACTCCCACGCACATATATTGTAAAAAACTAGAAATTATAGATTAACTTCCATCTACAAGTACTTTACTTTTGTTTCTTTTCATCTTTGGAGCAGTAACAGTTTTACACATTGAAAGCATATTATCATTGCAACCGTTTTGTATTCCACAACCATATATAATAGTAATAGCTAACATTTATCAACTGCATGTTCTGTGACAGGCACTGTGGTTAGCGCTGCACATGGATTAATCCATTTGATCATCATATACACAACTTGTGAATAGGAAAATGTATTATAGCAATTTTGTAAAAGAAAATCAAAGTTTCAGAGCATTCAATAACTTGACCAATACCAAAACTAAATGATTGAGGTTTACAATTCCTAAGCTAATTCTTTCTGAATCTGGTGACCTATTTCTTAACCACTGTAGCCCAATAGTACTATTCTCTTTTCTCTCTTCCACCTACTCTCCTTCCTTTCTTATTTTTCTCTTAGTCACTCTCTTTGTTTTTCTATGTTTTTCATCCCTGACTTGTACTAAACACTGAATGAATTATAGTACTGATCAAACAGATCTTAAAAATGAGTCTTTTCTTTGAGAATATGCAAAACTTTGAAGCAAAGAACAACACACATGTTTAATTCTAGCTGTTTGGGAACAAGAAAACTAAGCATCTTGTGTGATAAAAGCAATGCATAATATTTCAATAGTCTGGACTTCACTTACCTGCCAACTGCAAACACAGCTGGACACAGGTAATGAGTCGCAAATAACAAATTTTAAAAAAAGTTCCTGTATATTTGTAAAGGTGTCATAAAATCCATGGACTAAAATTCATGTACTTTATTGATAAGATATTTCTTCAGCTTGGAAAGAAAAAGCATGCAAGGCAGCAGGTTTTATTCATTACACAAACACACATAGCAACTTATTTGAATAACTGGCAAGAAAAAACCTGTCTGGTATATCTTATGTTCATTCTCTGTGTCTTGATCGTTGACTAGAAAAAGTTTCTCCTTTCATATTAGGTTATAAGTTATTAGATTGGTTAAATGAATCAAGTCAATAGTGATATTTTTGGAATCTTTGCCAATAAAACATACTTGGAAAAATAAAGCCTTACAATAGGCTCTAAAAACCACCTTAGACACAAATTTACATAGGTCAAATTATCAACAGAACAAGCCTATTTAAAATATTGAGGAGAGGGCGCCTGGGTGGCTCAGTGGGTTAAGCCGCTGCCTTCGGCTCAGGTCATGATCTCAGGGTCCTGGGATCGAGGCCCGCATCGGGCTCTCTGCTCAGCAGGAGCCTGCTTCCTCTCTCTCTCTCTCTCTGCCTGCCTCTCCATCTACTTGTGATCTCTCTCTGTCAAATAAATAAATAAAATCTTTAAAAAAAAATAAAAAATAAAAAAAATAAAATATTGAGGAGAAATTTTTAATATGATCACCTGAATTTATTGCCCCTGTTTTCCCTAAAATCCATATAAATGGTTATATTTAATATTTATATATCATATATTCTTATACAGCAAAATTATAATAATAAAATTATATTTTAAAGAATGTTAAAATATGTCATTTGAAATGTAATTCAAGCAGAATTTGATAACATATCAATTGTTCATTTGTCTCTGTAAGTGGAAGAATTTAGTATGATCAATTTTCCTATTTCAGTTAATAAGCTTTCTCTCTATAAATTTCAGAGTTCTGCAGATAAAAGATGGAAAGGTAAATGGAAGTCATACCTGGTTCTCAAAAAACAGAGTATGAGACTAGCACAGCAATTACTTATCTAGGAGAACTAATACATGCTAAGAGGTTAGCATTTTTGAGTGACAGCAATGGCTCAATTTAACTAGTATTGTCACCAGACCAAGTCCAAAGAGCCTCAAAGAGAATTTTTCTAAAAACTTGTTTTTTGGTCTAGTAGCTCCCCAACAACTGTTCCTGCCCAGATAAACTAGATGCCAGACCACAAGAAATGATAAAAAACTAGATCAAACCAGACAGTCCCAAGATGGCTGACAAAATAGGACAAAGTTATTATTGTATTATTTGTAATAATAATAATACAATAATAATAACTTGTATTATTCCTTCATTATACTATATTAAGATACTAAAACCTCTTTCCTAAGTGTACCATGGTAGGAAAACTCTGATAAGAGGAATAAGGAAGAAAATAAGGAAGAAAAAGGGAAGCAGCTTAAGTTTCTGGAAATTTCTGCCCCTTTCCCTGAATCCCATTGATATCAAGCATCTTGGGTTTGCCCCAGTCATATCATTTATGCCCGCTCCCCATCTAGGGAGAAGGAGGTGCCTTTAGAGCATGAGCTCCCTTTCTCTATTCTCTGGCTATTAAATATACTATCTGCTTTCATCAAATACTGTTTTTGTTATTTGACTATTCGGTGAACAGTATTGACTATGGAAAGAACCTATCAATTTAGTTACAGTATTTATAGGGAAATACTTTGAACTATTTGAAAATGTAGCCTTCTTAACTAGTGGTAAATATATTTAGAGTTGCTGGAAATCTCTCAATGAAGGCAGAAAATGGGTGGAAGTGTGGTTTTGGAGGCAGGTAATGGAGAGGGGGAGGCAGGTGAAGGAAGGTAAATGTCTTTTTCTTACTATTAATAGCAAAGTTTTCCCAATGAATATTTTCAGTCTATGTCTGTTTCCTCAACAGGGAATAGGGAATCAAAATAATGCAAACAGCTACATTACTCAAAGCATATCATAGTTTGAAAAATGTAACCTCTATATTTACAGAGACAAAAACTACATTTTTTTCCCTTTCCTCCTTTCTTTTCCTTCTCTTTCTTTCTTTCTTTCTTTTCTTTTTTTTTCTTTCTTCTTCCTTCTTTCCTTCCTCCCCTCCTTCCTTCCTTCCTTCCTTTCTTCTTTCTTTTTTTCTTTCTCTCTCTCTCTCTTTCTTTCATTCGTTCTTTCAAGGGAAGTGATAACCAGTATTGTGGCTGAACCAGCCCTCATGGTTCTCAAGGTTGTAAGATGACCTCAGAAATAATCATCAGGGAACTTTTGGGGAAAAAGTGTTTATTATTTACAAGTCTTGGAAAGTACATGGCACACCTGGGCCAAACCATGAGGTTATGGAGAAACGGGAGAGAGAAACTGAGAGAGAGAGATTGAGCACATGTGGGCCTGGATTCTGTTTTCATTGGGCTCAAGGTGGGGGCATATGGTTTCCCTGGGCTGAATCTTAGTTGATGAATTTAAAGCATAAGAGATGGGAATTTAAAGCACAGAAAGGAAAAAAAAAGTGCCTAGATGGTTAGTTGTCTGAGGAGCCTGGGGGTGGATGGTAGGGGCTGGCTCTTTATTTAGTTGTGCGGTTGACAATGAGTTTATTCAAGATAGCCATCTTTGAAGTCTAGGCTTCAGCAGTCAATGTAACTTAGGACAGGCACTGTATTACAAAAAAAGAAAACCAAGGGGTCAAGGCTTACACAACAGGGAGGAACATTCCTGAACTACTTTTTATATTGAAGACAATATTTAACATTCTTTTTTAAAGACTTTCCTTCATAATATTATAAACTTGATTATAAGATTGGGTCACATTTAAGATGATAAATTATAGATAACCAACATATTTTTTATGATGAAGACATTTTTAACAATGAAGCTCATTTGTTAATATTAGTGAAGTAATGAGGTTTTTGTTGCTTTTTTTTGTTTTTGTTTTTTTTTACTGTCTTCTGGTACATGGATATTTTCTCTTGATGTGTAAAAGGTCATTTTTCTCAGTGAAAATTATTGCATCTTGTATTTACACTTGACTTAAATCAAGACAAATGATAAAAACAAACAACCAAAAAAACCCCACAGAAATCTGTATCTGGATATTGGTTTTTTGAAATGAGGAAAATATTGCAATGAGTTACATAATTAGTCAGTTACAAAACTTTTCTTATGAGCAAATAGCAATCCATCTCAGTGAAATGTGCCAAGTGAGACCATTCTAGCAATAACCATTAAGACTCAGAACAGAGAAGCTGAAGTATACCAAACAGAAAGAGAGATTGACTCATTAAAACTAAATTCTCCTTCCCCCATAGGATACCCTTGAACACTCTCCTTAATATGGGGAATTTCAGCTGACATTTGCAAGAACCATTTATAACTCAGATCCTGGTTGAATTGCAGAAAATGATGGGTGCTACACACCCAACAGGCTTTATTCTGATTTTTCAGGAAAGCTGTTTTTCAAATAAACATCTTTAACAGAATTTGCTACTACATCTAAGAATGAATTGCTTTAGAATTTTGAAAACGATTATCATGTTTTTGTAAATTACTCCTAATTTGCATCTTTATTTGTAAGATACCATGATTAAAACAGATTTTAGGAATTGCACCTGGTTAGCCAGTACTATAGATATTTTATATTTTTAACAATCATAATAAATTCATAATCATATATTTTTAAAATGCATACTAAGATGAAAGGGGTATATGACACATAAGAAATTGTAGTAGGTGAAGCCAATTTGTTTATTTAGGTGGATTATTTGGTGGTGATATTTCAACCTATTTCACACAATTTGAATTATTTTTCTTATAAATAATTCTAATTTATAAATATCTTATATTATTTTTCTGTTACCTGATAATTAAAGGAATCACTGGCTCTAATTAAATCTCTTATTATAATAATCTGATGGGAGGCATTTCTGTTTTTCAAGGGTTACAAAGCAGTTCATTAATAGATACTATAGAAGCTATTCAATTTGTCAACAAGAGTCTTTATGCAAAAATTATAGATCTGATTGAAAGTATTCCAAAGTAAACTTTAAGAGATATTTGTAAACATTGTACTTTAATACTTTTTATGTAAGTAGAAAATATCTTCCAAAACTAACATATGTTATAGTCCATGTAAGTCACTATTTAATGAAGTACTATATACCAATTAAAATTATAAATCTGTTTTTTTATTCTAGGATTATTTACATTGAATTCTTTATTCCATTCTTAATTCCTTTGAGTAAAGTACTTTGTTCCATTTACAAATTATGATAAAAATTAACATTAGCTTAGCATGTTTATACTAATTTATTCTTAATAACATCCTTCCATTTTAGGCAGTGACTAATTTATCATCAAAACTGGTCATTTGAATGTGAATGTGTAGTGTAGTGTAGTGAAATAATAAGTTACTATTTAAGAAAATAGAACCAATGGTGCACTGGAGCTGCCTTTTATTGGCTTGAATGAGCTGATTATTGAAAAGAAATTTTGTCAGCCAGATGATACTGTTAGTTTGAAATTGGTTACTATGGGGATAGCACTTTCAACATGGAACTCAGCAAATGCTATAAATCAAGACCTACCCCTCACTGACAGCTGTTGAACATTTACCAACATATGGAAGTGTACACATTTAACAATTATGTCAAAACACTTGGTAAACCAAGACTGCTGTAGGTAACTGAGCCATAGGGTAATCTCCATTGTAGGTCATATTTGAGGTTAATAATTTAAGTTAATGCCCAAAGAAGCATCAGTAGGGCAGAGTAGGGCTTACTGCTCTCAAATCCATTCTTTACTCCACAGATAATATATTTTTATGTGATTTAGACGTTTCCCTGCCTAATTTGAAGCCCCCTCATACCCATTAGGATAAAGTCCAGCATGGTTAGTTTGGGTTTCACTAAATACAACTGATATGCTGCTGAATACATCCTTGGCCTATTCTTCATCACTTTCCCCAAATCATTCTGAAAGCTGTAGGTTTTTTTGCCCCCTTCATTTATTAATGTATTATGTACTCCTTTGCCCTCAGAAATTTGGACATGCTCATCCTTCTGCCTGGAATTGTCTTTCATTCATTTCAGTAACTAACTTCTACCCATTCCTTCATTCAAGAACTTTGTATCTAGAGCAATCCTGTCCTGAGCCCTGATTTTTCTGCTCCTCTATAGATCAAAGCTGGAATTTTCTTCTACTTCAAGGTTATTCTTTACCAATATCCTTTGTGGGCTCTACATTCTATCCAGTCTTAAAATATTGCAGCCCCTAGGGATAGTTCACAGGAATATATATTCCTCTAATATAAGTTACCTCATATCCAGGTCTTCAGCTTTAAATACAAAGTTTTTGTTGGTTACTTCTAAATGCATACCTTTAGACTCAACATCTCCCTTGAATTCAAAACTCATATATATAAACTGTCAATTTAACATTTTAATTTTTATAAATAATAGATCTTTCCTGGAATGTTACAATTAAACTGTGTCACCTGAAACTGTTGCTACATGTTGAAACTGTTACTATGAACTATATGCCTATCTGCTCTGCCCTGTTTCTCTCTTATCCACCCCTCACCCCATACTCCATTCTCCAAAGTGTTCTTTTTGAAACACAATTTTACTTTCTGATCACATCCAATTATTATTAAAATCTTCAAATAACTCTTCTCATTTACTTACACTAAAATATTAACTCCTTATCTGGGAAACATGATTTGTTGTTCACCTACCTATTTCATATCACTTCCTACAACTATACTGCTGCCTTATTATCTTCACATTACAGCAAAAAACACCTTCTTTCTGATTCTGATATATAAAAATGTTGCTTTTACCATAAGTCTTTGCAATATCTAATCCTTCTGCTCAGAATTATCTACCCTAATTCTTCATCCAGTTGACTCATGCCATAAATTAGGTCTTTTTTTTTTTTTTAAAGATTTTATTTATTTCACAGACAGAGATCACAAGTAGGCAGAGAGGTAGGCAGAGAGAGAGAGGGAAGCAGGCTCCCTGCTGAGCAGAGAGCCCGATGCTGGACTCGATCCCAGGACCCTGGGATCATGACCTGAGCTGAAGGCAGAGGCTTTAACCCACTGAGCCACCCAGGCGCCCCTCATAAATTAGGTCTTAACTTAGATACCAAGTCTATTAGTTCCCCAGGACTGCCATGACAAAGCATCATACACAGGGTGGCTTAAAATAGCAGGAATTTGGGCACCTGGGTGGCTCAGTGGGTTAAAACTCTGCCTTCAGCTCAGGTCATAGTCTCAGGGTCCTGGGATCGAGGCCCGCATCGGGCTCTCTGCTCAGCAAGGAGCCTGCTTACCCCATTTCTCTATGCCTGCCTCTCTGCCTACTCATGATCTCTCTCTTTCTCTGTGTGAAATAAGTAAATAAAATCTTTAAAAAAAGGAAAATCGCAGGAATTTGTTGACTCACAGTTCCAGAGTCTAGAAGTCCAAAATTAAGATATCAGAAGAATCCATTCCTTATGTGGCCTCTGATGAAGAATTCACATTCTGGAATGCCAGTGATCTGTGGCATTCCTCGCTTTGTAGATGCATCACTACAAACTCTGCCTTTGTCTCCATATGGTATTTTCTTTGTGCCTCTGGATTCTCAATTTTTCTCACAAATAAAATCAGCCTTATTGTGTTAGGGCCACTCTAATGAACTTATGTTAACTTGATTACATTGAGAGACCCTCTTCTTAAAAAAGGTCACATTCATAGTGCAGGGGTTAAGGCTTCCTTTTGGAGGACACAGTTCAAACCATAATATCACCTCCTCTGAGTGTTTTGCATGTAAAACTCACTCTCATAATGGAGTATCTAATTTTTATCAAAATACTTGCTATGAGTACTCAATGTTTTTGTATTAATTTAGTTAATGGTTTATTGTATGCCTGCTTCAAATAAAGAATAAAATCCATAAGTGACTGACCTTATTTGTCCCTCCTGTTGATTTTCCTAGATGTGTACCGAGAACAGTCTATAGCGTACAGTAAGACCTCAATATAGATTTGGTGTATATGTGTATTAATAATGAATATATTATAATATCTGCTTATCACTAATATTACTGCCATTATATTTGTTTACTATAATATCTAAAATATTATGTGTACCATTTTAATTTGCCTTAAGTTTATAAATGTGATTTTCTATGTAATGGCTAGTCAAGGTTATAGTGAGTTTTTTTTTTTTTTTTACAAGAGAACATAAGTTCAATTCAAGAGTGAGTCTTTCTCCATTACATTAATGTAGCACAAAATTCAATTTTTGGCAGTATTCCCAGACAATCAGGGTAGCAAAGTCATCTTGTCCTCCACATTTGCGTATAATGGAGAAACATATCGTCATGATATATTGCAATGTTACTGAGAGGGGTTGACCTCATTCTGAAAGATACTTGCTTATTTCTACTGACATGTGCCATTTATAAATGATAATCATTGTATTAATTTTTAAAAAAGAATAAATCATGGAATAAGAATTAAAGCTACCACAAATCTATCAAGTAAAGAATAAAAATATGATCAAGCAGGATGATATTTTTTCAAGGATTTAATGTTATTGTGTGTAGTATCACTGAGTTGAGTTATAGAATTAAATAACTTTTGAATTATATTAGGATAATCTATATTACTAAAAGTAAAATCGAAATCCATTAGAAACTAACATATACATAGTGATTAGATATTCAAGGTTTTCACATGTTTTGCATACTCTAAAAATAGTAAGTTTATTCATGATAATTAGAAGATAACATTGGTCTTTCAGGCCAGCACTATGGAAAATACTGAATTTTAACATAATTTATGAAAGGTATCAAGTCTACTTAATGTAATTTAGAAAATGAATATTTTTTAAACATGTGAGAAAAAGGTCAATTGAACTTAAAAGAAACTTACTAGAAATGGAAAAAGAAATCTCATTAGTTTTCAAGAAAAGAGGACTATGATTTCCCCCCTACACAGCAGTATACTTTCTGCAACAAAGTTTGATAAAGAAAAAGAAAGACCTAAAAGAATAAAAAGATAGTTTGCTTTTTGCTGTTCAGTAAAATAAAGTTTGTATTTTAATTTAATATAAACTAACTGTATTAATTTCTCTACCTTGACACTATTGACATTTGGCTGGAAAATTTGTTGTGTGAGACTCTCCTTTATATGATAGGATGCTTGGCAGTACACTTGACCTCTACATACTAGTTGTCAATAGTACAATTTCACCCTATTTTTGAAGACAATGAAACATGTCTCCAGATATTGACAAATATCTATGTGAGTAGGGTAAGGGAGGGAGATTTTCTCTGGCTGAGAACTACTGCATTAGCATAAACTAATCAAATATTCCTGCCATACCAGATTGGTGCTTTGCAGACTCATATCTGTCTTGGCATTTAAGTAGAGAAAAAAACAAAACAAAACAACTCTTTGAAGAATCAAAACCCAAGCCCATGCTAATCATAGGATAATGTAAGGCAGTCCAAGCAGATAATGTACAAGAAAAAAACACATATTTTATGTTATATTGAATATATATTTATATATAATATAAAATAATATATATTACATATATTATGTGTAATATATATTACACACACACACACACACAGTTAGGGACAGTGGAACCTCTCAGGAAACTAACAAGAGGAATATTTAAACCTTTCTTTGAGAACATATGCACAGCCCAGAATACACAGAAAAATAAAATTTCCCTTAAAATTGAGCTTATAAGTAAAAGTAAAATCAACAAAGGTAATAATCTATTATGACCAAATCTGTTTGGACTAAACTAATGCAATTAATATTCTTAGAATTTAAGATAGAGCAAAAACTAAAAGCTAGAATATAAAATAAATGTGTTTATAAAAATTAAATGAGAAAATAATGAATGAGAAAAAAATTAAAAGCCTAGGGCATTATGAAACAAGCATAGACTGATTTGAAAAAGGACCAAGTGATCATAATGGAAATGAGCTATTTTATTGTATTTAAAACTTTAACAGATTAAATATCAGATTAGATATAGTTCAACACTGAATGAACTGGTAGAAACTTCTGGGGAAATTTTCTGGAAAGCATCGATATAAAGCAATGAAAACATTAGAGAGGTTCTGAGACAAATGGATAATTAAGATAATTTTTAAAAAGTGAATATGAAGGTTTTATATTTGAGGTGATATTGTCTAAAACTCATGAGACATAAAGAAAGAAATAAGTCTTATAACTGAAAAATGTTGAAGTGAGAACAAAATAAATCAAAACTAATCTAATAGACAGTTGACCCTTTAACACACCAAATAAAGAAAGACTCATAAAAAGAATTAATGATCATGTGTAGAGGGAAAACAATCAGAATTCTGGCTGCAGAATTATCATGATTATTAATATAGGTCAGAAAACAAAGAGGTCTAAATAACTTATAAACTGTTCAAGTAGTACCACAAAATTACTTAAAGTTCTTAGTATATATAATACTGAGGCTCCCCACCCTTAGGATCCCATTTCAAATAATAATTAACTGTTATTTTCATCCTAAACTATCATTATTTTTTATTGTGATAATCTATGCTAATTTATATTTATTCTCATTTATCAATTTTCTAATCACAGCCAATTTATATTTCTCTACTAAACTATAATATCCAAGTTAAGGAAGAGAAATTTCAGAGGCCAAAATATTATTCCATCAAAAATCCACTACCAAAATAATTGTAAAACAAATTTCTTTGGGACAAATTAAATGAACTGAGACCAACAAAATTGGTAAAGATATAGATTGCAGGTTCCCTTATGAGTCCCTCATGTAATTTTTTTTAAAGATTTTATTTATTTATTTGACAGAGATCACAAGTAGGCAGAGAGGCAGGCAAAAAGAGAGAGAGAGAGGAGGAAGCAGGCTGCCTGCTGAGCAGAGAGCCGGATGCAGGGCTTGATCCCAGGACTCTGAATCCCTCATGTAATTTTGAGACACTAGAGAACTAATGTAGTTCAAACACTTTTAATGCAAGTATACATTTTAAGACACATGAGTAAAATTGCTCCAAGATAAAAACAGAGTATATATTTTCTTAAAATTTAAAGAGAGAATATGGATTAAAATGGATAAATTGAATACAGGATAGGAAAGGAGAAGAAATAAAAATAAAATTCAGGAAGGAATAGCTTAGAGAGAGATCTAAGATGGTGGCATAGTAGGAGGACCCTAGACTTATCTTGTCCCTTGAACACAAGTAAATAATTATCAAATCATTCTGAACATCCAAGAAATTAACCTGAGGACTGACAGAACAGCACAACTAGTGGGAGAAAAAACACCACATGGAGGAAGATGGGAAGTTCAGAGACGTAGTTTAAAAGCTTGATCAATGGAAAGAACAAAAAGAATGAAATATAGGTAAAGCCAATATATAATGACAATCATATTAAGTACAAAAAAAATTTGCTTATTAATATAGACATTTTCAGCTTAAATCAATACAAAATTCTATTATTGGATCATTGTATTTTAGTATGTCTTTAGTGGCAAAACTGAAATAAAAAAGAAACAGGAAGAATGAAAATAATAGTGGGAAATAGGCATGCAAACCATAAAACAAAAGAAAATACAATACAATATAAATACAAAAGTATTAAAATCAGAGAAAAGGAATTTTAAGGGAAAATTAAGGCTAAATGGAGTCATTACATAGCGATAGGCTACAATAAGACCAAATCAACAGAAATTATAAACTTGAAACTGCGTATACTACTATATTAACAATAGCGTTTCAAACTAATTGAATTAATAATACTAAGCAAATTTAAGGAGACACAAACAAATCCACAATCATAGTAGGAGATTTAAACTTTTTTTCACCAAGATTGCTTGTGGTTGCTTCTAGTGTTTACTTGAATATAAATTTTCCACACAACATTTCAATATAAGTAACATAAAAAAATCAACTCAAATTGAATTAAAGATTTTTAAAGACTTTATTTATTTGAGAGAAAGACAAAGAGTACAAGGGAGAACAAGAGAACATGAGACTACATCAAACTTAAAAGCTTCTACCTAGCAAAGAAAACAATAAAAAAAAAGAAAAGAAAGAAAAAGAAATCAACCTACAGAATGAAAGAAAATATTTGCAAATCACATATTTGATAAAGGGTTAATATGCAAAATATAAAAGATTGCATAGAATCATATAACTCAATAGAAAAAAATCAAATAAAAATAGAGAAACTGAACGGACATTTTTCCAAAGACACAGAAATGGACAACAGGTGCACTGAAAGATGCTTAACATCACTAATCAGAGAAATGCCAATCAAAATCACAATGAGAAATAGGATATTACTTCACACCTATTAGAATGGCTATTATCAAAAAGATAAGAGATAACAAGTGCTGACCAGGATGTGGAGAAAAGGGAATCTTGTGCCCTGTTGATAGTAAAACAAATTTGTGCAGCTAGAGAGTATTATGCTAAGGGAAGTAAGTTAATCAGAGAAGACAATTATCATATGATCTCTTTGATATGAGGAATTTGAGAGGCAGGACAGAAGGGGGGGTCATGGGGGGTAGGGAGGGAAAGAACAAAACAAGATGGGACCAGGGAGGGAGACAAACCATAACAGACTTTTAATCTCAGGAAACAAATTTAGGATTGCTGGGGCATGGGGGGCAAGGGATAAGGTGGCTTCGTGATGGACATTGGGGAGGGTAAGTGCTATGGTGAATGCTGTGAAATGTGTAAGCCTGATGATTCACAGACCTATACCCCTGGGGCATATAATACATTACATGTTTGTTGTTTGTTTGTTTGTTTTTAAAGATTTTATTTATTTATTTGACAGAGAGAGAGATCACAAGTAGGGAGAGAGGTAGGCAGAGAGAGAGTGGGGAGCAGGCTCCCTGCTAAGCAGAGAGCCTGATGCGGGGCTCAATCCCAGGACCCTAAGATCATGACCTGAGCTGAAGGCAGAGGCTTAACCCATTGAGCCACTCAGGAACCCCAATACATTATATGCTAATTATTAAAAAAAATAAAACAACAACAGTATGGAGCTTCTCATAAACTTAAAAATAGAACTATCAACAATTCCCCTACTGGGTATAAATCCAAAGAAAACAAATCACTATCTTAAAAAGGTATCTGCATTTCCTATGTTCATTGAAGCATTATTTACAATAGCTAAGACATGGAAGCACCTAAGAGTTCGTTGACAGATTAATAAAGAAAATGTGATACATATATCACATCTATTTTAAATTATACATATACATAACAATATGTATATATATATATATAAAATGTGTTGATACTGCTGTATCAATTGTACTGGTATATTAAGAACATAGTATCAAACTGGTTAACAATAGTATGTAAATTTAAGGAGACAAATCCATATTCATAGCAGGAGATTTAAGGGTTTTTTAAAAATTTGTTTTTATCAAAATCATCTGTGATTGCTCTAGAATATTAGTGTCTACCTGAATATAAACTTTACATATAGCTTTTCAAAAAAAAGTAAGAATAAAAAAATATGTATTCGTATATGTGTATATATATATACATATATATATTTGTGTATATGTATATATATATTTGTGACAACATGAACTTTGAGGGATTATGCTAAGTGAAATGAGTGAGACAGAGAAAAGCAAATACCATATAATTTCACTTATGTTAGGAATCTAAAAACAAAACAAAACAAAACAAAAAAACAAAGAAACAAACCAAAAATAGACTGTTAAATAGACAGTGTCTTAGATTTGGGTTTTATAATGGTCCTATCTATTTTAAACTGTTTCCATGATGTAATTAATTAATTAATTGAGTTATTTAGTTAAAGATTTTATTTATTTGTTAGAGAAACAGAGAACACACAAGCAAGGGGAGTGGCAGGCAGAGGAAGAAGCAGGCTCCCCGCTGAGCAAAGTCCAATGCAGAACTTGATCCCAGGACCCTAGGATCTTGACCTGAGCTAAAGGAAGACACTTAACCCACTGAATCACCCAGGCATCCCTAATTAAACTACTTAGAAGAACACATTGAGCATGGGCAATTTTAGTATTTTGGTATTGTTTTCCTTTTGGAGAAATAAAGCATTTGTTCTCCTCTTGGGATGAAGTCTCTCATACTGAATGAAATGTACTTTTGGATATATGGATTTCACAAAAATATGATCATCTGATAATGCATACTGATATATAGTATGTTCTCTAAATAGTCATTTAGTTTAAAAATAAAATTGAAAAATTGGCTTGTGTTCTTTAATATATTTTTCAACTTTGATGATATTTTGTTAATATATTTTGGTAGAGGGCACTGGGGCGGCTCAGTTATTAAGCCTCTGCCTTTGGCTCAGGTCATGATCCCAGGGTCCTGGGATCCAGGTCTGCATCAGGCTCCCTGCTCAGCAGGAAACCTGCTTCTCCTTCTCCCACTCCCCCTGCCTGTGTTCCCTCTCTCGCTGTGTTTCTTTCTGTCAAATAAATAAATAAAATCTTTAAAAAACATATGTTTTGGTAGGGAAAATTCTATGTAACCAGGGATTTCAAAGTTTTGAGAAGTTATTTTATAAAGAATTATTAAAGGTTATTAAAATAATCCGTTTTGTAACATAAACCCTTCAACATATTAATGCCTTATTATATTTGAAAAATAAATTATAAGGTATATACACTGTAATTCTTAAAAAAAGGAAAAACAAAGTCAGTTTATTGGTTAGAACGTTGAATCTAGCATCCACACTGGGTCGATACAGTGTCAGTGAAATGTTCAACAACGCAACATTTAACATGACAAACTTTACTATTTTATGTTAAGAAAATAAAATTTAAAAATCAACTTGAAACCAGAAATCTATCACTAATGACATTAAACTCTAGCCACATTGTACATGTCGTCTTCAGAAAATAAGCTTGTTGAAAGGCCAAATATATTATAAAGTAACAAACAAAAGAATAAGCGGAAATGAAATATTAAGTTAATGTATGAAGAAGTTTCCTTAAATTAAAAAAAAAAAAAACCCACAAATTTCCTCCATTGTAAAATTATATCCATCAGGTGCTGCCATTGTGTGATGCTGAAAGACCATTATTTTCAAACTTAACATAATTTCATTTGATAGCCCATATTTTAAAGTTAAAAGGAGACACATTTTTAAATAGCATGCTTGGGCTACATTATAAGCCTAAGTTAATGTCATTTACAGATCATGGGGTTTTTGGCTTCACACTACAATGGCCTCATCCAGAGAAAAGAGGCTGACTAAATCTAATTAGGACTTGTAGACGTGATGAACCCTGGTTGCTAAAAGCTGAAATGGCATTGATTTAAACAGTAGCATGGTGCGGTGGAACGAGCAAGGGTTCAGAGTTACACAAAAAGGTTATGTTTAGAAATTTCATCATTACCAGTTTTGTCACCTGGGAAAGTTATCTGATGTTTCAGCACCCATTATCTGCCTCTGCATAATCTGCAATGCTGTCGTACATTTTATATGAGGTCCCACTAGTGGAGAAGAGTAGTTAACACAATAAGCTCTGCAATTAGACAGACTTGGTTGAGATAATGACACCTTAGGAGATCTGTCACAGTGGGCCAGTCCCGTAGTTCTCGGTGCTGGAGGATAACAATACTCATTTCCTTAAGGACTTTTTAAGGAGGCCAGAAGACAAACAATGAATGCATCTCTTATCATATCGTCTGGTCCCTAGTAATTGCAATCAATTTTAGCTATTATCATAGGCAGAATGTTTATATGCTACATTCTTCCTGCTTCATAACTATGCTCCAAAAAGGTCATCCCCTTTTGCTCTACTTCATAATTGATTGCTATATTAAATGACATCATATCACATTACATTATATTATTATATTATATTATATTATATTATATTATATTATATTATATATTGCTATATATTTCAGGCAGCAAATACAGTGAAAAGTCTATGCTGTTTGGAGTCATGTGAATATTGGCTTCATCACTTACTAGATATTTGATTTTATGCAAGTCTATGTTTGCTTGGAAATGCATGATTTGGTAAAAAGCTGCTTTTGACAAAAATGGCCTCAGATATGGGTGGAGGGGAAATATGGGGAAGTGGCTTGGTAGGATAGAGCAAATGAAAATGCTCTGCGTTGGACATGTCCACGAACGTGAAGGCTGGAGAAAGCAGAAGGGTGATGAGCGACAAGAACAGATGAGAGTTCACATTGTCAGAAATAGCTTAATTTTATTTAACTGTAATTTTTTAATATTCAAATCTAGTTATTTGCTGTTCTTTGGATTTTGTGGTTATTGTAACTGGTTTTGTTTGGGCTGAAAGGGCTGATGACCACATCAGTGTTTTTTAAGCTCATTATGATCTGGAATCTGCAGAAATCGAACACAGGTGGTGTGAGCAGTTCACTGACTATTGGAGCAGAAGCAGAAGCTCATAGCCACATGTGAATTTTAAAACTAAGACTGCCTCTATCTTATTGAACATGGCATAAGATTGCAGGAAATTTCAGTTGAAGCTCAAAAGGAAATATATATCTGCTGACATCTGCTTACAAAAGTGTCCAAACCAATTGTGAAATACAGTTTCCTAATGGGAGCAAGTGAGAGTTATCCTACCAGTTTTTCTATACAATGTAAATGCCATGAAAGCTGGAATTTGCTGCATTTTGTTCTTCATTAGATGTCCAGGGATTAGGCCAGAAGTGAAAACAAATATTTATTCTGAAGGGTAAATCTCATTACATAAAAAGGAACTGTATGTAATACCAAGCACATACAAATAACTAGCCAGTGTTAGTTTAAATCTTTCATTTCCTATTTCAACATTTTACGAGTAAATTTTATCAATGTATTTCCCATACTTATGTGGATACCTGTATTAGATGTGCACCATGCTTCATACTACAAACACGAGAGGAACCAGACTGTCCCATATAAGTGGTATTAATAGACGGTATTAAGTATGATTTCTATTTCACAGGAGAAAAAAGAAATTAATGGAAAAAAGAAACTGTTAAACTTTAGCTACTTTTTTTCACTACAAAAAGGAAATACATTTTAAATGGTCTTAAAGTTGTGAAATCATTATGCAATTATTAAGAAGATTTAAATAAATACTTTTAGGGGCGCCTGGGTGGCTCAGTGGGTTAAGCCACTGCCTTCGGCTCAGGTCATGATCCCAGGTCCTGGGTTCGAGCCCCACATCGGGCTTTCTGCTCGGCGGGGAGCCTGCTTCCTCCTCTCTGCCTGCCTCTCTGTTTACTTGTGATTTCTCTCTGTCAAATAAATAAATAAAATCTTAAAATAAATAAATAAATAAATAAATAAATACTTTTGACTCTTTTATCTCATTTATAAGATGATGAGGAAGTTACAATTTCTACATTTATCATTTCTAATGACTCTAAATACAAAGTCTTGTTTCCAACATTTATCTTTATGACACATCCCAGAAAATTAATCAAAATATTCTCAAAAATACGTATAGAAAATTTTAAATTAAGATGAATATTGAAAATAAAAAATAATACTAAATTACTGTTAATTGGGGATATAGAAGACAATGGAAACACATGTAAAATTTCAAATCCTATGAATAATAATTTTTATGTTCTCATTAATCTTTTTTTCTAAAAATCGGAGATTATCACATCAAATCCTATCATTTTTTCCTCTTCAATTGTTATATATCCTTTTAAAGATTTTATTTATTTGTCAGAGAGAGAGAGAGAGCACAAGCAGGCAAAGTAGCAGGCAGAGGAAGAGAGAGAACCAGGCTCCCTGCTGAGCAAGGAGCCGGATGTGGGACTTAATCCCAGGACTTCGGGATCATGATCTGAGCTGAAGGCAGCTGTTTCACTGACTGAGCTATCCAGGCGTCCCTAATTGTTATATTTTTGATGTCCTGAACCTCTACTGAGAATTCTTCATGGTTATAGCCCAATATTGTATGGAACTTCCTTTATTATTCTACTGAGTTGAATCCATTTTCCTGATTATAAGAATTCCTATTTTTTTGTTCCTTCCCTTGCACATTTTTCCTGTTTATAATGATATGTAATATATTATACATATCACATAAAATATATATAAGTATCCTGATACAATGTATATATAATATAAATGGAATATACATCACATTTTATATAATATTATGTTATATATGATATACAATTAAATATACATTAATAGTTTTTAAGTGATCCTCATATGATATTCTATGATTTAAAATTAAACATATTTATAAGCAGTCTAGCAACAGACATGATTGAGTGTTGGCCTGGAAACAGAATTTAATATTAAACTGAATTTTTTTTTTCCTCAGAAATTTTGAAGAGAATATTGCATATTGTATTATTCTGTGTTGCTCAAGAGTTGTTTGGTAACATTATGATACTCTTTGTCCTCTTTAGAGAACTTTAAAATTTTCTCTTATCTTAGTGTACTGAATTTTGTGGATTGTCTGGGTCTGGGTCTTACTGTCTTTTAGTTAGTAGTACACGATGAGTTCTGTCAGTATGGAAACATGCCCTATAAGTATTAACATTTTCTCCTCCTGTGCATCCTCTTATTTCTTCATTTTGGATATTTTTCTTATTTTTTTACTTTAGTATTTTGTGGGTCTTTGCTATTCGCATTTGTTCTCTGTCCTTATATCAAGCTTATTAATTAATAATAATATTATTTTTGAATGTGTAGCACCATTATTTAGTAGTTCTTTCTATATGTTAGTTTTTTATATTAAGTAAATGTTCTTTCATGTTTGTAGTATGTTCTTGATTCTTTTTGACATCAGTGGAGTTGTACCTTTATGCACAAATGTCCATATGATTATGCCTGCACTTTTAACCATCTTTTGTTCCTAGAATTATATAATTTTCCTTGGGATCAATTTTTCTATTACCTTACTGTAATATCTATCATGTTGTAAATAAGGTTATTATTGGTTTGCAGTTAATTTCTTAAAAAATAGCTTATTCATGATTTTTTTGAAATAAATGAGTTTTTATATTCCATTAAATACATTAAAGGAGGGAGGGGGAATTTTTATTATAAAATGTCAATAGTTTACAGTAAGTCACAAATAATGACATAATTTGTGGTTTGCAATTCATTTTTAAGGGATATAGCAACAACAATGAACAGATATTTGAGTGTCTATCAATGGGGTTTTTAAATTGATAGACTTTGCTTTGATTCATCAAAGAGGGCTTCACTCCAGAAAAACACTAAATACAAGTGTTTGACAAAAATTGCTCAGGGCCTTGTAGTTTCTTCAGAAAATCCATCTTTTATTCCTATACACCTGTCTATAGAGATTTTGCACGGAGAATGGGGTTGCCAGTCGACACAAGGCCTCTCTAGGAATACTTTAAATGACTGTTTTTTTTCATTCCTGCATCTAACTTCAGCCCTTAGCCCACCTAACACTGCAGTAATCTCAGCCTCTCAATGTGCTGGATACAATGACTCTTTTGTCTGTATCTTCCTCTATGAATGTTATTAGCAGCTTTGTCTTCTCTTAGACCAGCAGTTACCACTCTTCCAACTTCTTTCTTTACTCCTTCCTTGATAAATTTGATGTGACTCTGACACATTTTATATCTCTTTGTCGTTGTGGATATATAAATCAGAAACATTACTCTAAGTTTATGCCCTTAGAGGTTTGTGGACTATAAGAATTTAGGTGAGATTATTTGGCCATAATCAAATGAAATGCCCTTATTATTAGAATTTTTCTTACCAAATTTAAATTATTTTCCTACAAACTATAGTTTATTAATAAACCTTTCTTTCAGTATCACATTCAAGCAGATTAAAAGACAAATTATAATTAAGTTATAAATTATTCTCACTTAAAAATATGATAGGCATTTGAAACAGGAATGGATGAATCTATTTGTGAGTGGAGACAGCAAATGTTTATCTGAACTGTCCATAGTAAATTTATCTGGATGTCAATAAGGCAATTACATTTAAGTTATAGGAACTGAATGGCTTTTATTTTACTACATTGTTCATTCTGTATATTTTTTAAAGATCTTATTTATTTATTTGACAGACAGAGATCACAAGGAGGCAGAGAGGCAGGCAAAGAGAGAGAGAGAAGCAGGCTCCCTGCCAAGCAGAGAGCCCGATGCGGGACTTGATCCCAGGACCCTGAGATCATGACCTGAGCCGAAGGCAGAAGCTTAGCCCACTGAGCCATCCAGGAGCCCCAACTCTGTATATTTTTTTAAA
This sequence comes from Lutra lutra, assembly GCF_902655055.1. NCBI lineage: Eukaryota > Metazoa > Chordata > Mammalia > Carnivora > Mustelidae > Lutra > Lutra lutra. Next base: position 174,237,993 of record NC_062280.1, read on the forward strand.
TATATAACTAAAATTTTATAATTTATTACTGAATACACATGTAGGCAGCTTGAGATTTCAGTTAGCATAATAAATGATTTGCCTTTCCATGAATCTCAAAAAAGTCCAAGAAGTATGGGTATATAAAGTTTTTTCTGGCAAACATATTAATAGAAATTGAAAATAGGGGCACCTGGGTGGCTCAGTGGGTTAAGCCAATGCCTTCGGCTCAGGTCATGATCTCAGGGTCCTGGGATCGAGTCCCACGTCGGGCTCTCTGCTCAGCAGGGAGCCTGCTTCCCTTCCTCTCTCTCTGCCTGCCTCTCTGCCTACTTGTGATCTCTCTCTGTCAAATAAATAAATAAAATCTTTAAAAAAAAAGAAATTGAAAATAAATTCACTGGCTTATTTATTTGTCTATAAATGAAGTCAAGTGGAGTTGTGTTACTGGAAAACTAATATTTGTTCAGTGCCTATATTCTAGGTATTTCATTAACATCTACCTGATATTTTTTTCAAGTTTTTATTTAAATTCCAGTTAGTCAACTTACAGCGTAATATTACAATGTAAAATTTAGTGATTCATCACTTCCATAGAGCACGTAGTGCTCATCACAAGCACCCTCCTCAAGTCCCATGATCCGTTTAAGCCATCCCCCCCATACCCCCTCCAGCAACCCTAAGTTTATTCTCTGTAGTTAAGAGTCTGTTTTCTGATTTGTTTTGCTCTCTTTTTTTCTCCTTTATGTTCATTTATTTTATCCACATATGAGTGAAATCATGGTATTTGTCTTTCTCTAATGGACTTATTTTGCTTAGCATAATACTCTCTAACTCCATCCCATTGTTGCAAATGTCTGCCTGATATTTAAGCATTAGATGGTATATATAGGTGATACTCAATAATATTTTAAATAAACTAATGAATTTACAAATATCTTACAATCTTTGATCTTTAATTTAGATGAGAAAACTAAACTTCAGAGTTTGTAAGCAATTTATACCAAAAGCTATATTATTCTCACATGGTGGGGAAAAAAAAATGGAAGCCCAGAACATTTGTTTTGTAACTGATACTTTCTCTTTCACCCTTCTTAGTATTTGACATTATCACAAGTTACCAATCTAGAAGATTACAATTAGCTTCAAAATTCATTAAAATTTAAAATGTGATTTTGGGGCACCTGGATGGCTCATTTGTTGAGCATCTGCCTTTGGCTCTGGTCATGGTCCCAGTGTCCTGGGATTGAGCCCCGCATCAGACTCCCTGATCAGCAAGAAGCCTGCTTCTCCCTCTCCCACTCCTGCTTGTGTTCCCCCTCTTGCTGTCTTCTCTTTGTCAAATAATAAGTAAAATATTAAAAAAGTATTTTAAGTGTGACTTTGGTGGAGTCACATGCTTTAATACCTCTATAAGTAGATGAGAAACTCACTGTGTGCTCACTCCAAATCTACCTCCTGAACACGAAGGCGCAGTTAATCTGAACAGTATTTTTGAAATAAAAAGACACTTCCACCAAGGGACATGTCAGTTTTGCCACCCAAACTTTCACTTATTATAATAACCTCTTCTCCTTTTACCATTAGATTATTCATTCACTTGTTCATTTAATAAAATCTAGGTACTGTTAATAAATATATTAAAACATAATCAACATCAGGAGAAGTCATGGAATTATAATTTTGTAGATTATCAAGCTTTTTCTTGTTAGGATGTAAAGGTGCTTTTATTTAGCTCTATATACAGATATACATATACATATCAAAATTTGGAAAGGTGCCAAGTCATGGGGCATGAACCTTTTTACATTAGACTCTTCTCCCTGCTTCCTTATACTACTTCTTCTCTGGACCTTAAGTGAGATTCCCTGAGGCATAGCAGCCATTTTTAAATCATGAAGATAAAAGCAAATGTTAAGGTAAACAGATCATAGAAATAAGCAGACTGAGGGTTCTTTATAATGGTGCACCAGAATATCTACTTCCATTTATCTTGATGTTTAAGGGATTTTTTTTCTTACCTGTTTAAATCATTCTTAATGAAGCATCCTATGGATTGCCAGACAAATCTTAACTGGTAAAGATTAGACCCCAAAATTTTCATATAATTTAAAACAATACTTAATGGGAAAAAAAAGCTACAAAAAGACTTCTTAACATATTGGATGTCACAGAAATTATATCATAGCAATGTCTTTACTGAAGAAAGTAAATACTAGTTCAGTTTACGGGTGAATAAAAGGTCAGCATTAATGAAACTGATATTTAACCTGATAATAACCTGATAAACCTGATAAATTTAACCTGATAAGTTTAACATAACCTAGAGTTATGGAATAGGATCAATGAAAATCACTAAAATTAGTTGCTAGAATATTTCTGTAAATAACATTACAGGGCTAAGGCTTTGTAAGGCAAATCCAAATATTTAAGTGCTAACAATTTTCTTTCTAGGCTTACCTGGTCATTCATCCATGGGAAGTGTATTAATATTTTTATTGTAATTTACTTAAACTTTTAATTTTCCAAATAAATGTACAATCAAAAAAATCTGCACCAGTTCTAAAAACACATAACATACTATAAATTTGTGTAAATGTGTATAAATTTAAGTCAATAATACTGAAGACTGACCCTTAAACTTAAAAATCAGTAGCAGAGGGGCGCCTGGGTGGCTCAGTGGGTTAAGCCGCTGCCTTCGGCTCGGGTCATGATCCCAGGTCCTGGGTTCGAGCCCCACATCGGGCTTTCTGCTCAGCGGGGAGCCTGCTTCCTCCTCTCTCTCTGCCTGCCTCTCTGCCTACTTGTGATTTCTCTCTGTCAAATAAATAAATAAATAAAATCTTAAAAAAAAAAAATCAGTAGCAGAGAGCCATTTAGATTTCCCCATCCTACAATGCCCCAGTTTTAGAGCATGAGCAGATGGGGAAACACAAAAGAGATTGAGAACAATTTCCACCAGGGATACTGTTAGCATATTTTAGCTGCTAAAGTTCATGGCTATTTTTGGTGATTCAAGGATATTTAAAGGTTAAAAAAAATGATGGTATGCTGGCAGTGTCCTTGCTTGACACAACAGAGCCAGCCTCTCCAAGTGGCAGGACAGAACCTGCATTTTATAACTATTTTGAAAGGGTCTACACAATATTCTTCTAACTGGCCCACAGCCCGGCCCCGAGAAGATCCTCTAGACACCCAGTGGGTTGATGTTTCATCATGCTGTTCTCATTCCTCCTCAGGAATAATCAAATAACATTGATCAAAATAACCCCAACCCTCCCCACGGCTCCCAATGACTGCTACTCTGTAGTTTTTTAACTGAAAAAAAGTTATCTGTATATACATACCAAAATATATTTGCAGATATATTTTTATTTTTATTTATTTTTTTAAGATTTTATTTATTTATTTGACAGACAGAGATCACAAGTAGGCAGAGAGGAAGAGAGAGAGAGAGAGGGAGGAAACAGGCTCCCTGCTGAGCAGAGAGCCCGATGCGGGGCTCGATTCCCCGACCCTGGGATCATGACCTGAGCCGAAGGCAGAGGCTTAACCCACTGAGCCACCCAGGCGCCCCGCAGATACATTTTTAAAAATGAGTTTATGCATTTCAAGTTAACAGAGACAAAAGCAAACAGAACTAGTCATATACCAGTAGAAAGAATGTAATGAGGACCAAACATATCATAAAAAAGAGTAGGATGACTGAAAAAATAGCACCAAATATATCATTTAAAAGTACCAGAGTGAAAGAAATATTCTCACATAATGACAAATAATTATATTCTTTGTAAAACTTGATAAAGTGCATAATATTTCTCAAAATCTAGTATAAAAGCTAACAGTTACTTATTACTATGGATTTCAGTCTAATAATAATAATGAAATTATAACATCCTAAGATTATTTTAAAAGGCTGGAAAGAATATGCAAATAATAATACTGTCATGTTTTGCTGCGTGATTTCATGGCTGGTACTTAATGGTGTAGGTGGAGAACGGAGATTTTGTAATGTGGTTTTATTGCAATCTAAAATATACTCTTCCTAAAAAACCAAACCAGGTTTGCAGTCCAGAATATAAGGAGCTTAGAAGTTGCTGCTTCATCCTAACAACAAGTAAAAAGCTGAAAAAACTGAAAAATCAATAACTAGCATTGGATCTGGCAGAGAAACGAACTCACAGCGCAAAACACTGCCCCTCAAAGTTGGATAGACAGGTGCACATGGAGAATCACAACTTCCAAGAGCAGAAACATTCCTGGGAACCCGTGAAGGGGTAGGAAAACCTAACCTGCAGCTAACAAACTGTGGAAAGCTCCATGTGGCCAAGTCCGAGAGATAAAAACTACAGCAGGACTTCATCTTGAGTGGCAAGTTTTATCTCAAGTGCTTTATCAGATCCTCCCAATAAATATCAGGGAATTAAAACCAACCAACCAACCAACCAACCAACCAACCAACCAACCAACCCCTATAGGTTTGGCAAGGGGAGGGAAAAAGGATAATCTTGAAATACGTAATCTAGAGCATTCTGTTCTTCTTAACAAGGCCAGATCTCAGGAGAAAATATTTTATAAGAGTCTAACCTACCTTTGGGAAGGGAAGTAGCCAGTACCATCCCCCTTTAGGAATTCTGTCCCACCTAAGCAGGAAAAACCTGTGAAGCCCTGGTGAAAACCCTAGTCTCAGGGCAAAGGCTCACCAGAAGACGGAGACGAGTCACAGGACCATAGAGCACTTCCCATCTCCACACACGTTGCCCCCACATCGCTAAAGACCTGTTCACTGCAGTTCCTTTTATGCAATACTTCATGTCCACCTTGCACAAAGTTTTAAGGATTCTAAAAGGCAAAAACACAGTATACAGAGACTTAACAAGCAGTAGAAACAGAGTCAGATATAGGAACTTTTAAAACTTATGATTGATATATTAAGGACTTTAATAGAAAAAGTGGACAACATGCAAGAACAGATGGGTATTGTAAGCACAGAAACAGGAATTCTAAGTAGGCAGGGGGAAGAAGAGAATAAATGCTAGAAGTATAAAACAAAGCAACAGAGAAGTGGAGAGCTCATCTGTAGACAGGACACAACGGGAGAAGGAATCTGGAGCTTGAGAATATGACAACAGTAACTTCCCAAACTTAAAAGTAAAGAGAAAAGACTGAAAAAACAAACAAACAAACAAACAACAGAATAGAACACTCCCAAACTGTGGGACAACTACCACGGTGTAAAATGTCTGTAATGGGAATGCCAGGCGGAGAAGACAGAAAGAAAAGAACGGAAGCAATATCTGAAGCAATAATGACTGAGAATTTCCATTCATTAATGTTAAACACCAAACCACAGGTCCAGGAAACTCTAAGAAATCCATGTAAGATGAATGCTAAGACATTACCTAGATGTATCATATCCGTATTTCATAAAACACTACCTAGAAATCATTTTCGAATTTCATAAAATAAAATAGATGGGGGGCGCCTGGGTGGCTCAGTGGGTTAAGCCGCTGCTTTCGGCTCAGGTCATGATCTCAGAGTCCTGGGATCGAGCCCCGCATCGGGCTCTCTGCTCAGCAGGGAGCCTGCTTCCTCCTCTTTCTCTCTGTCTGCCTCTCTGCCTGCTTGTGATCTCTCTGTCAAATAAATAAATAAAATCTTAAAAAAAAAAAAAAAGAATCAGGCTTCACTGGTTTAAAAAAAATAAATAAATAAAATAAAATAAAAGATGGAAAAAAATCCTGAAACAAGCCAGACAAAGAAAATATCTTACCTACAGAGGAGGCTTTACTTGTATTTGCCGAATCTTGGACGCACCAAGCTGTCCTTCAGTAGGTAAATGGATAAATACATTTCATTGTATCTAGACAAAGGAATAATATTCAAATCTAAAATGAGCTATCAAGCCATCAAAGCATGGAAGAAAAACTTAAATGCATATTACTAAGAGAAAGAAACCAATGTGAAAAGGCCATATCCTGTTTAATGCCAACTATATGACATTCTGGAAAAAAGCAAAACTCTGGCAAATATAAAAGGATCAGTGGTGGCCAGAGGTTGAGGAGAGGGAGGGATGAATGCTGGCTGAGCACAGAGGATTTTTTAAGATAGTGAAAATATTCTATATGATACTGAAATGGTAGATACATACCATTATACATTTGTTAAAACACATAGAATGTATAGCACCGAAAGTGAACCCTAATGTAAACTTACGGCTTTTGGGTGATAATGACGTTTCAACTTTGGTTCGATTGTTAAAAATGTACTGTTATGATGTGAAATGTCAATAGTGGGGGACAGAGAGTATATGGGAACTTTCTGTACTTTCTGCTCTGTATTGCTGTGAAATTAAACTGGTTACTAAAATAAAAGTTTATTAATTAAAAAAAGCCCTATCTTACCATGCAACTACCTTGAATCTTAGTAATACTTAATATACTGCATCAATATGATCAGACATACAGCAGACTCCGCTTTGGAAGCTTCGAGTCATTGTCCACAGACCACATCTTTCCCATTATCAAGGGAGGCCTACCAAATGCTTGAGTGCTTTCATTTCTGAGTCAAGTATAGCTTTTATAATAATATGAATAAAAATATTAGTACTATGGCAAAAATAAAATCTACCAAATCCTCAGAGCATATTTACTTTTAGTTAGATTTAAGACAATTTTATAACTATGCGTGATCTTTTTTTTGGAAAGGTGATCATAAAGAAATGTATATTTTAATTACTTTATCAAAACATTTCTCCGGAAAGCTGAAACTCATTCCTTACTATGTTTATAGTTACGTGAGGAATTTTATATCAAGTTAAAATATACTGATGTTATACACAATGTTTCCAAAAGTTTATGTTCACATAATTAGTCGATCTTTGTGAAGAGTTGTAGTCATCATGTGCTTAGTAAGATACCCTTTTCACCACTCCTTCTATAAACTTCACACCTGTCCTCCTTTTCTCCACAATTGGCACATACATTTGAGCCTTTTATTATATAGATTGTTTTTCCTCTTTCAAATTTAGAATATTTCTCTGGTTCCGTTTGCAAAGAAAATGCATTTTCTGATAATGTTCAGAGGGATGTTGTTATTTGAAAATCTACATAAATTCACTATTATACTTCTAAATGTGAACAAAGCATTTTTTTTTTCTAATTCTAGTATTAATTCGCTGTAGCACCAGAAGAATTAAATTCTGGTTCTTTTGAATTCTAACACTTCCCGGTTTATTTTGAATTGCTTTTCAATCAGTGACACATAAACCACTAAGCAGTAAAAATGAAATGAAAGATACCTTTAAAGGTAAGAGAGAAAAGGAAAAAATATTCACTAGTTTTCTTCCTTTGTGGTTGAGGTAATAGTAATGGTTAGTTTGTTCACTTCATATATAATGCATACAAGCCCCAGGAGACTACAGTTAATAGGAAATCTGCATTAGAACCTGACCTGCATGTTCAAAGAAGTTGGATTTTTCCTTCTGATTACTAATTTTAGTAAAAAGAGGAAAAGAAGTTTAGTTTCTATTTCTTTGAGTTTCTCCCATTCATAGTGACTAGAATCAGATCTTTAAAAGTGTCAGTGGCAATATCTTAATAACAAAAATTAATGCATTGTTCTACTATGATTTTTAACCACAGTATGTAAAAATTAAATTGAGTAATACATTGAAAAATCATGGCAAGGTGTTATTATTGAAATGCATAAACGTACCATAACCAAACTTCAATTTTTTACTTTGAAGACTTGTATACTGGAAAAACAGGGTCAGCTATATTACCTAACATTTAAATGCATTTACTGATAGAATCTTCAAGAGCTCAGAGCTCTCTCACATTTTTTGAGAATTACAAAAGCCTTCAGTATCACACATTACAAGTCAATATGGCTAGTATGTGTTTTTAAAATAATAAAAAAATAAACTGCTCATTGGAGAAAAACAAACATTACAAAGAACATATGTAAAGGTAGATAAGAAATAAGGATTTAATGAAAGAATATTATCCTTAGTTGAAAGCCAAATGCATTGCTTTTGGACCTACTTCTGCCCCCACCATTTGAAAAAAGGAGAAGATGCTTTTATAACTTACTAAAAACTCCATTTGCATCCTTATAAATGGAGGACTGAAATCCAGTGTTTCTTCCACAGCTAAAATTTTTAAAAATCAACTATGCTTTCTTCTATTGTGGGGAAGTAGAAACTTGCAGGTCAATATGAAGAAATACTCACAAATGTTTTAAACTTGTATCTTGAAACTTGGTGATTGATTTAATATTAAAATATTATTAAATTATATTTATTTCTTCCCAGCCTTGCATGTTTGTGATAAGGATGTTACAAAATAGAACTTTATTTTGTCAACTTCACAGGTAACTGCATTTGCAATATAACACAATTTAAGGAATTATTTTGTCCACGGCAAGTAAAACTTCATGGCAATTTAAGAAAAACCCACTGCTATGCTCTTTTGTTATTTAAAAGTAGTAAGAATTAGATAAATATTGTTTTACCATTTAACTATATTTCTGTGACTCACAAAGTTCAGTATCTTTGCTTTTAAAAAATTCTCAATGTAAACTCTAATTGTAATTTATGGGTAAAAAAAAAGTTAGAAAATTAACAAAATTCAGGTCATATAAGTAGAGATATAATCCTAAAATATTTTACTGAAATCTAGCCGAAACAAAAATAAAAGATATTGTGTCGACCCCTGATTCGTTATTATTTCTTTAATCTTCTAGTTAGAGTGCATATCTGGAAATAACTCTTGACATGGTTAGTGATTCTTATTTACTTTGTACTGTTAAATAGGTTTATGTACTTATGCACATCATCCCTATTTATTTCTTTTTAGTAAATAGGTAGATATTTAGACAGAAATGTGTATTTCTTTTTAATTACATGTTTTATTTCATTTGCAAATACAGGCATGCTTAGGAGAAAATACTTTTATCAAGTGCGTGAGGCAGGTTACAGGCCAAGCTGCTATAACAAGTAGATCATCAAATATACGAAGTTAAATAGGAGTTTATTATCACTCAGTAAAATACTAGAACAAGATTTTCAGCTTTGGGGGGATGATGGTTGTACAACTGTCTCAAAAACCAAACTCCCAAATTTGCTCTAATTATCACCGCTTCCCAGACAGTATGAAAGAAAAATGTAGAATCAAGAACAAGTGGCTTTGTCTGTAAGGAGATGACCCAGAAATAATCCACATCATTACCATTTACATTTCACTGCCCAAAGTTAATGACTTAGCTTCACTGAACTGTTAGAGGACGAAGAATTATTATCTTTAGTTGGATGTTAACGTGTACACATAAAAATTTTGGCACCTAAAAATAGGGGACGAATGGATGTGGGATACTAGTACTTCCTGTGATATTTTGCTTCACTAGCCTTTCAGATATTTAAGTACCCCCTTTTCCCTCATGAAGAACAAAACCTGTTCTATCACTAATCCTTTATATTATTAGATCCAGCTTTATTGATATCTGGGTTTTGTACCGTTTATCAGGCTCGATGTGGCAGGTTTCTTGTTTGTTTTTTTTGTTTGTTTGTTTTGTTTTTTAACCTTACCTCCACCAGACTGGAATACTTAGGATGCATACAAGAATCAGTGCAAATGGAATAATGGGAATTCACATATACTGCTGATGACATGAAAGTGACATAACACCGTGAGCAACTTAGTATTATTTAATGAAAAAAGTCATGTGCCTATTCAACTACTTGGCAATTTTACTACTGTGTGTGTTTTTTTTTTTTTAAATAAAAGTGTCAGTGTATTTGCACCAAGGTAAATGTTCAGATATTTTCATATCAAACTTATTATTAGTAAGAAGGAAAAGGAAGCCTTCCAAATAGTTGGAATTTAGCTGAGATGCACTGATACTCCTGTTTCTCTTAAGTTATAATTTGTTCAGAATGGTTGTGATTCTATTTTGATTGTTCAGTTTTTATGCACCACTTGTTATTAAATATTTTGAGTATTTTCCCAGGACCGTCCATCAATAGAACAAAGGAGAAATAAATCATGTATATCCTTATAAAATAGTAAAAGACATCATCAATAACAAATGTACCATGACTACATATATCAATTTGGATAGGTCATAAATGTGTAATAATGGGCCAAGTAAATAAAATGCCTTGAAGAAAGCACATAATTTTATATGAATTGTATGAAGTTCAAGCCAATAAAATGTTACATATCTATATATGTAATAATATATCTATATTATTGCAACAGACAAATGTCTAAATTGTAAAGGAAATCAAAGGAATGGTTAACATAAAAATCACAACTCTGATTAGAGATTTTTCAAAGTACTATTTATGTTCAAATTGTCAGGTTGGGCAGTGTGGCCATCAATATTTGTTTTAATATAATTTTTTATATTATAAATATATTATAACTATAATATTTGTGTGTGACACATTTTGTATATTTTTGAAAATGAGAGGATTTCTTGATAAAAACAGATTCTCTCTCAACACAGGTTTATTATGTTTTGAGTTATCTTATATAGATTAAAAATGTGGTTGTTTCTTATTACATCTTGTACGTGGATTGTGGTAGTTATCAAGAGATGGCTCTTATCCTTTGTAAATACCTGACACACTCAACACAAAACCCAGGGAGACTGTGCCGTTAGAATGGGCAGCACTACCTCTACCTTATGCTGCCTGTTTGCACCTCTGTTCACCCACCCTGATTGCCACAGGGTAAAGAAGGGAACAAATTATGGAGAGGCACAAGGGTGATTGCTTTCTCATCTTAATTCCCTTCCTGTCAGACCTGCTTCTGCTGATTTAAAGAGAGAAGGACTTGGGAATCAGAGCAAAGGTGAGAACTTTGACCACATCTAAATTAGAAATTAAATTTAAAATCATGGCCAAAGCTATAAAATGTAACTGCATTAGAAGTTGTGACTGAAGGAGCACTGTGTGTCTCGTTGGTTAAGAATGAGAGATTTTTAAAAAATGAAAAGAATCTAAGAGAGAGATGAAGGTTATTATGTCCTGATTACTTGTTTCATAAAATATCTGAGAGAAAAGCTAGAAAAAGTAAGTTGTTCTATTGTTTGTACATTTTCTAAATTTTAATGTCTTTTACCAAGATTCCCAGACTCTTCGGAAATATGATTCCCTCCAAAGAACGCAATGTGCAGAGCAATATTCTTCTTCGTAGATGTGCATTTGTGATAAAAATATAACTTTGGATAAAATGATCCTTCCTTCCTAAAAATAAGGTCCGTTGTTTCCTCCTTCTCCACTTCTTTCATTATTACTACCATTGTTATTATTATTAATATTTGACAGTTCTGCTTAATTTTAATACCAAGCAAAAATAGAAAACAATAAAAATCAGTCTTTAATGTTGATCAGCTGTAATGAGTTGTATGGAGTTACTCATTGTATAAAACTATATATAGTAAGTATGTTAAAGAAGGACCTTGCCTTCTCTAACAATGATGAAAGTGATTTGTTTTGTTTGCCTTATGAATTTTAACACTGGAAATTTTTTATTTGGGAATTTCTAGTGATAAGACTATCAACCTGCCGGGGCACCTGGGTGGCTCAGTGGGTTAAAGCCTCTGCCTTCGGCTCGGGTCATGGTCTCAGGGTCCTGGGATCGAGCCCCACATCGGGCTCTCTGCTCAGCAGGGAGCCTGCTTCCTCCTCTTTCTCTCTGCCTGCCTCTCTGCCTACTTGTGATCTCTGTCTGTAAAATGAATAAATAAAATCTTAAAAAAAAAAAAAAAAAGACTATCAACCTGCCTGACCTTAATGGGTTTTGTTTGTTTTAGTCTATGTGTAAGAGCTCAGACATGTTTGTACAAAGCACAGCTATGCAGATATCAGCTCACCATTACTTTAATAAACATTTTAGAAAATATTTTATTGAGAAAAGCACCTTCCTCACTTCTGAAATATAAAGAAAATATTAAATATGTGAAAGTAATTTATTAATGTTTTATATTCAAAGTTTGGTAGACAGAATGATAAAGAAACCAGAGAAAAAAATGTACTTGGCATAAGCACAAAAAAAATAATATCTAAATTTTACTAGGACATGGACATTTTCTTTAATACTTCTGGTTAAGTTTTTTCCACCTGGTTTTTGCTGAGAAAGAATTAGATATGAATGCCAGAATCACACTAGTTTATTAAAAGCTTACTGCATATATTGTTTTCTTGAACTTTTCCCTATACCACATAAAAGCCCTTCTTTTCTTCAAACGTCTAAATATTTGCTTAAGCCACAAAAGTGGTCTTTTTTTCTCACTTCTGTTTTCCATTTCTCAATATAATTAATCATTAGGGGTAATTGATTTTATCATCAAAATCTGTTTACTTCTTCCCATCTTCCTCCCGCAATGTAGGATAGTCCATTAGCTTCTACCCCTCAATCACTATGAGCTCTCTCAAACTGGTCTCTCTCTGTTCTTGGGCCTCTCTGAATAATTCTGTTCAATTATCAGTGATAACCAGTTATAGACATACATATTCCTTGGCTTCACAACTTTCCACGGGTTGCACATTATCTTCCAGGTTGAATAGAAACTCCTTATTATGGCACGCTGGTAGATACTGCCTGTTTCCCTCAAGTAGTGTTTCTCACTGTAAGCCTTCTATGCATTCATCACTCTGTGCTCCTTCTCCCATTGCCTTCTCTTCCTTCATCTGCTTGACTACCGCTCCTTCTTCACACATCAGCTTAGATGTTACCTTTTCCAAAAGAACCTCCCCTAAATTATTAGGGCACTAACTGTCTCTGCTAGATATTAACACGCTAACTAGGCATAGTCATATTATAATATACAATATACAGAATTATAATTATTTATTTGATTAGGTTTTCCCTAATTAAATATTAGGTGTTTGAGAGTAAGAATTATGGCTTTCATCTACATATCCTTGGAAGCTAGAGCAGTGTATGAATGATTAAGGTAAGCTATTGGTTAAATGAGTTGATGTAAATTGAAATTTAACTTAAAGATAATGACCATTGAATTTCTTTTCTGTGAAACAATCTTCCAATATTTATTTACTCATTTATTTTGAAAAGTTTATTTACTTGACAGACAGAGATCACAAGTAGGCAGAGAGGCAGGCAGAGAGACAGAGGGGGAAAGCAGGCTCCCCAAGGATAAGACTGCCTGAGGCAGGGCTCAATCCCAGGACTCTGGGATCATGTCCTGGGCTGAAGACCGAGGCTTTAACCCACTAAGCCATGCAGGCACCCCAAAAATCTTCCAATATTTAAACTGAAGAATATATGGACATTGAAGGAAGTTAGTGAAAGAAAGTACTTTAGAGGGGCGCCTGGGTGGCTCAGTGGGTTAAGCCGCTGCCTTCGGCTCAGGTCATGATCTCAGGGTCCTGGGATCGAGCCCCACATCGGGCTCTCTGCTCAGCAGGGAGCCTGCTTCCTCCTCTCTCTCTGCCTGCCTCTCTGCCTGCTTGTGATCTCTCTGTCAAATAAATAAATAAAAATAAAAATCTTTAAAAAAAAAAAAGAAAGTACTTTAGAAAGAAAAGCAACATAAGAAAGATTACAAATGGGGCATCTAGGTGGCTCAGTCATTAAGCGTCTGCCTTTGGCTCAGATCATGATCCCAGGGTCCTCGGATTGAGTCCTGCATCGGGCTCCCTGCTCAGTGGGAAGCCTGCTTCTCCCTCTCCCACTCCCCTTGCTTGTGTTCCCTCTCTCACTCTCTCTCTCTGTTAAATAAATAAATAAAATCTTTAGAAAAAAAAAAAAAGAAAGATTACAAAGTGACTTAGAATATCTAAGTATTGGGAATAAGCTTAGAATGGCTGGACCAGAAACAAGAGAATGGTGTAGAAGATTGAAAAAGTTGCATGTAGTTTTGTGGATATCAAAATTTAAGATACAAAAGATGGATACGTGAAAGATATGATTGAATAGGTAAGCAGAATCCAGTTGATAATATTGGGCGTTCATTTTATGCTAATGGAAGAATTCTGTACTCTATTTTTGAAACAGATAAAGAGGTTTTAAAATATATTCATACAGTGCTAGCAGCCCTGAGGGAGATGTGGAGAGGTTTCAGTGGTGACATGAAGAGTAGTAAGAGCTGCAAAGCCATTTATAAATGCCTCCTAGCCTGCACGATGGAAGTTATTATTCTTTTTTTTTTTTTAATTTTATTTATTTGACAGACAGAGATCACAAGCAGTCAGAGAGGCAAGCAGAGAGAGAGGAAGGGAAGCAGGCTCCCCGCTGAGCAGAGAGCCCAATGCGGGGCTCTATCCCAGGACGCTGGGATCATGACCTGAGCCAAAGGCAGAGGCTTTAACCCACTGAGCTACCCAGGCGCCCCTGGAAGTCATTATTCTTAAGAGTATTTCTTCACCCTTCACTTTTTAAAAAGCTTTTTGTTAAGATGAGCAATGATAAAAAATAAAATAGATTATTACCATATTTTTTCAGATGACTTTGACACAATTTGTTTACCTTAGTTGTTAATAATACTAAAAATAATTTGACAGTTATAGATCACTTACTTTCATATGAAAAATATCCCATTTTTCCCTGAACTAGCATAGAACTTTGTATTAGTATGCAATCCATATTTGCTGAGGTGCTGATTATGTCAGAAATGTTTCAAAATTTTATTAACCTTGGTTTGCTTTCTAATGATTTTTATTTAATAATTCTTTTTCTTGCTATATAAGGGAAAATAAAAGTTTTAAAATCTATTTCTCTGACTCAGACTCCCTTCACTGGTTTCTAGTAATGATTTAAGGTCACAAGGATAATTTGCATATTACTGGGAGGTATAGAACACTAATCTCAAGACTAAATGGTATTACCTACCATTTTACAAAGATTTGATAATTATTAATGTTGAATTTATGTGAGATCTATAGATCTTTATGTTGCCATTCTATAAATGAGTGACCTGGAGCTTCCTTCCATGATATTCCAAAGGCCACACATATCAATGGAATGAAGCCAAGAGAGAATGCTAGACAGTTTTGATGACAATCAAAATGCATAAGGCAATATGTCCTAACTGAATCCATTAACAACATTGCCTCAGATCTAATGAATTAAATCTCATTTAAAAAGTGAAACTTTTCTAAAAGCATTTCTCCTTATACGGAGTGGACAGATTTTTCATTTAAGTTCACTGTCCATGTGACAAATTTATCTTAATGAGAACACCCTGAATAGTATTAAATATGTAGAGGTCAAACATAACATTAAAGAAGAATATAGCTGATAGGTCACTGAGCTGTGTGCTAGGCACTAAGTGCATGTAGCAGGAAAGGAGGAGGTGATATGCGTTCAATTGGCCATCTATTTAACAGTGGAATAAATAATCCATTCTTGATTACTTGAAGGGCAGTGAAGAATTGTGCCTCTCTTGTTAAGGCAGTTAACTGTACTTTGGATTTGTTCTTAAAGGAAAAGTAGTTCCTACCTTTTGAAGTTATAATATAGAGATAATTGCTGCATGTGATTATACCATCAGTAAATATTTGTTAAGTAAATTAATGGAAAAAGAGAACTAATTTAAGAATATAGTATAAATAGCAATATTTAAATCTCTGCTTGTCCTTTCCAACCAAAAACAAAGCAGAATAAAACAAAATAACACAAGGTTTTAATTCAGCTTACCTAAACTATAATAATAATATTGACATCTTTCATAAATTTGTAAAAACTATATAACAAACTTCATGATGAACTCAAACTGGCCAATTTGATAAAATAGTATGTTTGGAGTTTAACCACATTAATTTGAAAACATTGATTACCAAGATAAATAATTAAATTTTATAAAGTCAAAATGAAAGATTTAATTAGGTACATCTTGAAAAAGAAGCTAAAAGAATATAGAAAATAAAAGTAAGATTTCTTCCCATGTAGCAGTTCTGTATCAATAATCTCATTTAACTAACTAAACTATTCTAAGAGAAGAATATTATTACTCATTTCTGCAAAGGAGGAGACCTCAGGTGAAAGTGTTCAAGCAAGTCTCTCAATATCACATACTTTCCTTTCTACATTTCATGATCTTCAAGCCAGCCTCACTAAATGCACTTTGTTCTCTCCAAAACTTCATGGTTCATTTTTGTTGTAGATTTTTAAATAGCAAATCCTTCATTCTGAAACAATCATTTCTATTTCCCCCACCTCTATTCACTTAATCAATCATTAATTTTTAAGTCCCCATTCTGTGGGAATGTCTCACATTCTTCTGAGAGAATGTGAGACATTCTCTCTCCCCAGGAATGTCTTAGTTGAGTATTTCTTAAGTTCAAAAGCATTCCCTGATGTCCCAAATATAAAATGATAGCCTGTCTATACCACAGCTTGTCAAAATACAGACTGCCAACATCCAGCCTGCTGCCTGTTTGCTCAAGTCCTGAGCTAAAAATATTTCTTTTAAATTTTTGAATAGATGAAAAAGTCAAAAGAAGAATAATTCTTTTTGTGCAAAGTGAACATTATATGAAATTCAAATTTCAGTGTCCATATGTCCTGGAACACAACCATATTAACTATTAATAAACTTTTACTAAACATTGGAATATTCCTAGCTGTTCATTTATAGCCATCAAACACATGTCTAATTTCCTGCCTGACACAGGTGGTATCAGTTTCACCATCAAGAAGCAATAAAGAAGAGACTGAGTAACTTCAGGGATTTAAAAAACTCCTCTATCAATGAAGATCATCATTATAAATAAATAAAAGTAGATGAAAAGTATGGTAAATATAAAAAAGGAGTCTATGATGAAAACAGCCAAGGAATTATTAGAGTCCATGTTCATTAAAACGAAGAAAAGTACATAAACAATATGTAAACTCTGAGGAGATAAAGGGGATATTGCAAGGAAGGACACTGTGTGTGTGTGTGTTGTTGCAAATAGATCATTTACTTTTTGTTTTGCAAGCTCATGATTATACTAATAATGGAATCTACTTAACAAACAAAATTTAATGTGATCATTTTCTTATACAAATTTTTACATTTAAGCTTTGTTATTTGAGATTAGACTTTATTCTCTTGAAGATAGATCATTAATTTGAATCACTGTATATTCTAGAATACAGAAGCAAAAAACATAAACATTAAGGTACAATGCTTAGTGAAATAAGTCAGTCAGAGAAAGACAAATGCCATATGATTTCACTCTTACGTGGAATTTAAGAAACAAACCAAATGAAGAAATGAAGAGAAAGAAGAGGTAAGGAAAAAACTCTTAAAACTCTTAAAAATCTTAAATACAGAGACCAAACAGGTGGTTGCCAGATCGGAGGTTGTGAAATGGGTGAAGGGGATTAAGAGTACATTTATCATGGTGAACACTGAGTAATATATAGAATTGTTGAATCATTATATTACACACCTGAAACTAATGTAGTACTGTATGTTAATTTTTCTTGAATTAAAAAAAAACAAGCATTAGGAATAGTTCCAATTTAATTACAAAATATGACACTTATCAAAATACTGGACTTAAGTATTTTTTATATCACCAATTTAAATATATTATTTTAATTTTTTGGCTCAGTGTTTTTATAATCATTCTTATACTGTGGAGATTTCATATATGATAGCTTTTCTATAGGAATATTTAATGATAGAGAGTAGTGAATCCAAATTTTAGTCTGTGACTAGCAGGATTTTAACTACTTCAATTTCCAATATCCAGTAGCTTATGTGTAATCCCTGATTATATCCCCAGATTTTTAATATTCCTCACTCCTAAAGACCTTGATCATAGTAATTTCCAAGTTCTGCTTATAGGGTGATATTTCTTATTTTAATACTTTAGAACTCATCTATAACTCAGAATAATGCATGACTGATTAAATAAATAAATCTAAATAACTGTCATATTAGAAAGGTAGAAATCAAAATGTATTCAACTGGTTCAATTGTATTATTAAATGTGGCAGCCTACTGTTAGATTCAAATCTACGAAACTGAATGGTTTGAAGCTTAAATAAGGTCAAATATCCTAAGTTTTTGAATAAATTTAAAAATTAATATATTTTTCTGATTAGGAGTTTTTTGGACCAAAAAAATGTGCCCTCAGCTGAAATACAGGTCATTGGATAGTATCCACATTTTTACTATGTGTTGATTACACTATGTCTTCCTTTCAAAATATCTTCCTGTTGTTTCTATGGAGATGGTTTAAGGTGTACTAAACTGAATAGAGGATGATTAGTGTGCCTAGCATGATAAAACCAGACGCTGTCTTCCTGCTTAGCCCTAATTGATTAGATTGGGTCTGGTTAGAATTTTCCCTTAGTGTTAGGATATTTCCAGACTTTAGAGCATGGCCCTTACTACTGAAACAGGATTTTTGGAATAAAAAATGAATGCCTAAGGTGCTCAGTGATGTTCCAACTCAGGATAGACAGAATTCCAGCATGTTGAAGGAATGCATAACTACTGGATATTTCCATTTTGATTTAAACATCACAGTGGTTAACCCATTAAGACCTTAAACTTCTCATCTTTCATCTGTCCAGACCAACTCTTGGTCAAAAACATACAGGAAATCCTCATGAAGACATCTGGGGCCAAATTTTGGGATAGCTTCCTATTTTCCAGTAATATATTTTGCAAATTACAAATGCTTTTGAAAACTGAACTCCAATTGTTGTGTTCTCAGCTCAGAAAATCTACCTCTATCTCTGTTTGACTTAAACATTCTTTGGCTACAGTTCTGAGTTCATTAATGTTGAAAGCAAGACTGAAGGTAAGGCTCTCCTTATTTGTCTCCCTTCTAGCAAGTTTCAGAGTTATATACTACCTGTTTTCCTATGCCTAAAAAAGATTTGCCGTACATATTTTTCCAGTTTTATAGTTGTTTACTGTGTTAGAGTAAGTCCAGCACCAGTGTCTCCAAAATGTTCTGAAGCGAAGTTGTCATTAACTAAAATGTTATCTTACTTTTTATAACCTAGTTTTAAGCCTAACAATTCCATTGTGTAGTCTTCATTTTAATATTTCAATCCCAAAATTGATATCAAAGAAGTTTTGGTTTCATCTTATCTTAAAACGATGAAGAAATAGATCTATCTATTCATGAGTGTACAAGAAATATATATTCAAATGTACCTATATTTATTCATTTCCAAGTAATCAGTTCTATTTTATTCAAAATTTTGTTTTTCATTTCTGCTTTTAGTGTTCTTTTATGAGAATGTGGCACTTAATCTTTTGGTTTCTAAAATTTAGCAATTTTTATAGTGGCTTAATGTTTGGTAGCTTTTGTATGTATTTTCTGACTGCTTGAAATTAGTTGTTTTTATTGTTTTAGGGTACAAAACTTATATATAATTATATTTAGGTCATTATTATTTAGGTCATAATTATATTTAGGTCATTATTATTCGTAGTCTAGTTTATCTTTCAAATTTGGAAATACCTATGCTAACGTTTATTTTGCAATTTCTGCAAATGTGCACTCTATCTATCATCTATCTATCATTTATTTCATTAGTTTTGTACCTTTAACAAGTATTATTAGCATTTTCCTTTAATTCTATTTTTTCTACTAGTAATTTAAGAAATTCTAGAATTTAATAAGTAAAATAAAAAACACTGTTCAGCATTACTCTTACATTTGCTTTTTTGTGATGAGACTTATTGACAGTGACATTACATGGGAAGTCCCCACTTATAGGAAACTGTTTCTACACCTATTGCTAATTTCTCTGAAGGTTTGAAATAAAGCATCTCATTTAAACCAGTAATATTCACTTGCACTATTTTAAGAATTATTTTTGTTCATAGAAATACTAATAATGGAGGAGTCAAGATGGCGGAGAAGTAGCAGGCTGAGACTACTTCAGGTAGCGGGAGATCAGCTAGATAGCTTAACTAAAGATTGCAAACACCTACAAATCCAACAGGAGATCGAAGAGAAGAAGAAAAACAACTCTAGAAACAGAAAATCAACCACTTTCTGAAAGGTAGGACTGGCAGAGAAGTGAATCCAAAGCAACGGGAAGATAGACCGCGGGGGGAGGGGCCGGCTCCCAGCGAGTGGCGGAGCAACGGAACACAAAATCAGGACTTTTAAAAGTCTGTTCCGCTGAGGGACATCGCTCCAGAGGCTTAACCGGGGTGAAGCCCACATGGGGTCAGCATGGCCTCAGGTCCCACAGGGTCACAGAAGGATCGGGGGTGTCTGAGTGTTGCAGAACTTGCAGGTATTAGAACAGGGAAGCCGGCTACAGAGACAGAGCCGAGGAGTGAGCTCACAGCTCGGGTTACCTTGAAACGGTCGCAGGCTCGGTCAGCTCGGAGCGCGGCCGGAGACCAGGGTGACGGGAATAATTGGGTGCTGTTCTCTGAGGGCGCACTGAGGAGTGGGGCCCTGGGCTCTCGGCTCCTCCGGGCCGGAGACTGGGAGGCCGCCATCTTCATTCCCGCCCTCCGGAACTCTACGGAAAGCGCTCAGGGAACAAAAGCTCCCGAAAGCAAAACCTATCGGATTACTCAGACCAGCCCTGGGTAAGGGTGGTGCAACTCTGCCTGGGGCAAAGACACTTGAGAATCACTACAACAGACCTCTCCCCCAGAAGATCAACAAGAAACCCAGCCAGGACCAAGTTCACCTACCAAGGAGTACAGTTTCAATACCAAGGAGAGCATTGGAATTCCAGAGAAGGAGAAAGCAAAGCACGGAACTCATGGCTTTCTCCCCATGATTCTTTAGCCTTGCAGTTAATTTAATTTTTTTTTCTTTTCTTTTTCAATTTTTTTTTCTTCTGCTAAATTTTTTTAACTTTTACCCTTTTCTTTTTTAACATTTTTAACTAGTTTATCTAATATATATATATATTTTTTCCTTTTTATATTTTTTCTTTATTTGTTTTCTTTTTTTAATTGTTTCCTTTTTTTTTTTCTTTCTGAACCTTTTTATCCCCTTTCTCCCCCCTCACGATTTGGGATCTCTTCTGATTTGGCTAAAGCATATTTTCCTGGGGTTGTTGCCACCCTTTTAGTATTTTACTTGCTCCTTCATATACTCTTACCTGGACAAAATGACGAGGCGGAAAAATTCACCACAAAAAAAAAAGAACAAGAGGTAGTACCAAAGGCTAGGGACCTAATCAATACAGACATTGGTAATATGTCAGATCTAGAGTTCAGAATGATGATTCTCAAGGTTCTAGCCGGGCTCGAAAAAGGCATGGAAGATATTAGAGAAACCCTCTTGGGAGATATAAAAGCCCTTTCTGGAGAAATAAAAGAATCTAACCAAGTTGAAATTTAAAAAGCTATTAATGAGGTGCAATAAAAAATGGAGGCTCTCACAGCTAGGATAAATGAGGCAGAAGAAAGAATTAGCAATATAGAAGACCAAATGACAGAGAAGAAAGAAGCTGAGCAGAAGAGGGACAAACAGCTACTGGACCACGAGGGCAGAATTTGAGAGATAAGTGACACCATAAGATGAAACAACATTAGAATAATTGGGATTCCAGAAGAAGAAGAAAGAGAGAAGGGAGCAGAAGGTATATTGGAGAGAATTATTGGAGAGAATTTCCCCAATATGGCAAAGGGAAAAAGCATCAAAATCCAGGAGGCTCAGAGAACCCCCCTCAAATTCAATAAGAATAGGTCCACACCCCTTCACCTAATAGTAAAATTTACAAATCTTAGTGACAAAGAGAAAATCCTGAAAGCAGCCCGGGAAAAGACGTCTGTAACGTACAATGGTAAAAATATTAGATTGGCAGCACACTTATCCACAGAGACCTGGCAGGCCAGAAAGAGCTGGCATGATATATTTGGAGCACTAAATGAGAAAAACATGCAGCCAAGAATACTATATCCAGCTAGGCTATCATTGAAAATAGAAGGAGAGATTAAAAGCTTCCAGGACAAACAAAAACTGAAAGAATTTGCAAACACCAAACCAGCTCTACAGGAAATATTGAAAGGGGTCCTCTAAGCAAAGAGAGACCCTAAAAGTAGTAGATCAGAAAGGAACAGAGACAATATACAATAACAGTCACCTTACAGGCAATACAATGGCACTAAATTCATATCTCTCAATACTTACCCTGAATGTTAATGGGCTAAATGCCCCAATCAAAAGACACAGGGTATCAGAATGGAATAAAAAACAAAACCCATCTATATGTTGCCTACAAGAAACTCATTTTAAACCCGAGGACACCTCCAGATTTAAAGTGAGGGGGTGGAAAAGAATTTACTATGCTAATGGACATCAGAAGAAAGCAGGAGTGGCAATCCTTATATCAGATCAATTAGATTTTAAGCCAAAGACTATAATAAGAGATGAGGAAGGACACTATATCATACTCAAAGGATCTGTCCAACAAGAAGATCTAACAATTTTAAATATCTATGCCCCTAACGTGGGAGCAGCCAACTATATAAACCAGTTAATAACAAAATCAAAGAAACACATCAACAATAATACAATAATCTTAGGGGACTTTAACACTCCCCTCACTGAAATGGACAGATCATCCAAGCAAAAGATCAACAAGGAAATAAAGGCCTTAAATGACACACTGGACCAGATGGACATCACAGATATATTCAGAACATTTCATCCCAAAGCAACAGAATACACATTCTTCTCTAGTGCACATGGAACATTCTCCAGAAGAGATCACATCCTGGATCCTAAATCAGGTCTCAACCGGTATCAAAAGATTGGGATCATTCCCTGCATTTTAAAGAATCTTCAGACCACAATGCTCTAAAGCTAGAACTCAATCACAAGAAGAAATTTGGAAAGAACCCAAATACATGGAGACTAAACAGCATCCTTCTAAAAAAATGAATGGGTCAACCAGGAAATTAAAGAAGAATTGAAAAAATTCATGGAAACAAATGATAATGAAAACACAACGGTTCAAAATCTGTGGGACACAACAAAGGCAGTCCTGAGAGGAAAATATATAGCAGTACAAGCCTTTCTCAAGAAACAAGAAAGGTCTCAGGTACACAACCTAACCCTACTCCTAAAGGAGCTGGAGAAAGAACAAGAAAGAAAGCCTAACCCCAGCAGGAGAAGAGAAATCATAAAGATCAGAGCAGAAATCAATGAAATAGAAACGAAAAAAACAATAGAACAAATCAACGAAACTAGGAGCTGGTTTTTTGAAAGAATTAATAAGATCAATAAAACCCTGGTGAGACTTATCGAAAAGAAAAGAGAAATGACCCAAATAAATAAAATCATATAATGAAATAGGACAGATCACAACTAACACCAAAGAAATACAGACAATTATAAGAACATACTATGAGCAACACTATGCCAACAAATTGGACAATCTGGAAGAAATGGATGCATTCCTAGAGACATATAAACTACCACAACTGAACCAGGAAGAAATAGAAAGCCTGAACAGACCCATAACCAGTAAGGAGATTGAAACAGTCATCAAAAATCTCCAAACAAACAAAAGCCCAGGGCCAGACGGCTTCCCGGGGGAATTCTACCAAACATTTAAAGAAGAACTTATTCCTATTCTCCTGAAACTGTTCCAAAAAATAGAAATGGAAGGAAAAATTCCAAACTCATTTTATGAGGCCAGCATCACCTTGATCCCAAAACCAGACAAGGATCCCATCAGAAAAGAGAACTACAGACCAATATCCTTGATGAACACAGATGCAAAAATTCTCACCAAAATACTAGCCAATAGGATTCAACAGTACATTAAAAGGATTATTCACCACGACCAAGTGGGATTTATTCCAGGGCTGCAAGGTTGGTTCAACATCCGCAAATCAATCAATGTGATACAACACATTAATAAAAGAAAGAACAAGAACCATATGATACTCTCCATAGATGCTGAAAAAGCATTTGACAAAGTACAGCATCCCTTTCTGATCAAAACTCTTCAAAGTGTAGGGATAGAGGGCATATACCTCAATATTATCAAAGCCATCTATGAAAAACCCACTGCAAATGTCATTCTCGGGGCACCTGGGTGGCTCAGTGGGTTAAAGCCTCTGCCTTTGGCTCAGGTCATGATCCCAGGGTCCTGGGATTGAGCCCCACATCGGGCTCTCTGCTCCGCGGGGAGCCTGCTTCCTCCTCTCTCTCTCTCTCCCTGCCTCTCTGCCTACTTGTGATTTCTGTCAAATAAATAACTAAAATCTTTAAAAAAAAAATGTCATTCTCAATGGAGAAAAACTGAGAGCTTTTCCGCTAAGGTCAGGAACACGGCAGGGATGTCCGTTATCACCACTGCTATTCAACATAGTACTAGAAGTCCTAGCCTCAGCAATCAGACAACAAAAGGAAATTAAAGGCATCCAAATCGGCAAAGAAGAAGTCAAACTATCACTCTTCGCAGATGATATGATACTATATGTGGAAAACCCAAAAGACTCCACTCCAAAACTGCTAGAACTTGTACAGGAATTCAGTAAAGTGTCAGGATATAAAATCAATGCACAGAAATCAGTTGCATTTCTCTACACCAACAACAAGACAGAAGAAAGAGAAATTAAGGAGTCCATCCCATTTACAATTGCACCCAAAACTATAAGATACCTAGGAATAAACCTAACCAAAGAGGCTAAGAATCTATACCCAGAAAACTATAAAGTACTCATGAAAGAAATTGAGGAAGACACAAAGAAATGGAAAAATGTTCCATGCTCCTGGATTGGAAGAATAAATATTGTGAAAATGTCTATGCTACCTAAAGCAATCTACACATTTAATGCAATTCCTATCAAAGTACCATCCATTTTTTTCAGAGAAATGGAACAAATAATCCTAAAATTTATATGGAACCAGAAAAGACCTCGAATAGCCAAAGCAATATTGAAAAAGAAAGCCAAAGTTGGTGGCATCACAATTCCGGACTTCAAGCTCTATTACAAAGCTGTCATCATCAAGACAGCATGGTCCTGGCACAAAAACAGACACATAGATCAATGGAACAGAATAGAGAGCCCAGAAATAGACCCTCAACTCTATGGTCAACTCATCTTCGACAAAGCAGGAAAGAATGTCCAATGGAACAAAGACAGCCTCTTCAATAAATGGTGTTGGGATAACTGGACAGCCACATTCAGAAAAATGAAATTGGATCATTTCCTTCCACCACACACGAAAATAGACTCAAAATGGATGAAGGACCTCAATGTGAGAAAGGAATCCATCAAAATCCTCGAGGAGAACACAGGCAGCAACCTCTTCGACCTCAGCCACAGCAACATCTTCCTAGGAACATCACCAAAGGCAAGGGAAGCAAGGGCAAAAATGAACTATTGGGATTTTATCAAGATCAAAAGCTTTTGCACAGCAAAGGAAACAGTTAACAAAACCAAAAGACAGGGGCGCCTGGGTGGCTCAGTGGGTTAAGCTGCTGCCTTCGGCTCAGGTCATGATCCCAGGTCCTGGGTTCAAGCCCCACATCGGCTTTCTGCTCAGCAGGGAGCCTCCTTCCTCCTCTCTCTCTGCCTGCCTCTCTGCCTACTTGTGATTTCTCTCTGTCAAATAAATAAATAAAATCTTTAAAAAAAAAAAACAAAACCAAAACCAAAAGACAACTGACAGAATGGGAGAAG
Source organism: Lutra lutra (assembly GCF_902655055.1). Lineage (NCBI taxonomy): Eukaryota > Metazoa > Chordata > Mammalia > Carnivora > Mustelidae > Lutra > Lutra lutra. The sequence goes on from NC_062280.1 coordinate 174,263,571, forward strand.
ATATTTGCAAACGACATATCAGATAAAGGGCTAGTGTCCAAAATCTATAAAGAACTTAGCAAACTCAACACCCAAAGAACAAATAATCCAATCAATAAATGGGCAGAAGACATGAACAGACATTTCTGCAAAGAAGACATCCAGATGGCCAACAGACACATGAAAAAGTGCTCCATATCACTCGGCATCAGGGAAATACAAATCAAAACCACAATGAGATATCACCTCACACCAGTCAGAATGGCTAAAATGAACAAGTCAGGAAATGACAGATGCTGGCAAGGATGCGGAGGAAGGGGAACCCTCCTACACTGTTGGTGGGAATGCAAGCTGGTGCAACCACTCTGGAAAACAGCATGGAGGTTCCTCAAAATGTTGAAAATAGAACTTACCTATGACCCAGCAATTGCACTGCTGGGTATTTACCGTAAAGATACAAACGTAGTGATCCGAAGGGGCACGTGCACCCGAATGTTTATAGCAGCAATGTCTACAATAGCCAAACTATGGAAAGAACCTAGATGTCCATCAACAGACGAATGGATAAAGAAGAAGTGGTATATATACACAATGGAATACTATGCAGCCATCAAAAGAAATGAAATCTTGCCATTTGCGACAACGTGGATGGAACTAGAGGGTATCATGCTTAGCGAAATAAGTCAATCGGAGAAAGACAACCATCATATGATCTCCCTGATATGAGGGAGAGGAGATGCAACATGGGAGGTTAAGGGGGTAGGAGAAGAGTAAATGAAACAAGATGGGATTGGGAGGGAGAAAAACCATAAGTGACTCTTAATCTCACAAAACAAACTGAGGGTTGATGGGGGGAGGGGGATTGGGAGAGGGGGGTTGGGGTTATGGATATTGGGGAGGGTATGTGCTATGGTGAGTGCTGTGAAGTGTGTAAACCTGGCGATTCACAGACCTGTACCCCTGGGGATAAAAATATATGTTTATAAAAAATAAAATTAAAAAAAAAAAGAAAGGCAAATTAAACAGTGTCATATACCCCCCCCCAAAAAAAGAAATACTAGTAATGATTTAACTGTTCAAAGCACTTGTCTTAGCATGCCTCTTACCCTTTCTTGCTCCATTGCTTCTTTGTCTTGGATTCTTTTGTCAGTAACTAAAATGAAGAAAGATGGCAGAGATTAGATAGTTGTAATAGGTTCTTCCCAATTTATAAAGATCATTTTTAACTCAAAAACACAAGTCATAAAACCTATGTGACTTTTCAGATTTAGCTTAAAATGAAATGACAGTACCTTGTTCTTCCCCTGCTTTCTTTATCTCCCTCCTCATTCCCCCCACATATAGACTCACACAGTATAGCTATTAATAATTATAAAATTATTCATAGCTTGAAAATAGAAATGGAACTGTATTCTTTTTAAGAGTTCATATTAAATATATAAAATAAATGTAATGCATTATATACCCTAGAAAGATTATAACAGATTGTTCTTTCTATGTAAATTTGTGTGTGATACATGCAAAAAACTTTTTAATGGCAATTTCGGTTGTTCATTTTCTGCAAATTTTCATATGGTACTTTGTGTTCCCTAGTAATAAATTTCTTCTCAAGTAATTGAAGTTATTTATTTACAACATTTTCATAAGCAGTGACTTCATTATTCTTGATTCATTTGGGAAGATGAGAAATGTGCACTATGACGATAGGTAGAAACAAAATAATTAAGGCTAAAATGATTTATGTCAAACCTCAACCTCATATTAACATGTTTTATCTATACTCCAACTTAATCAAATTACTACTGTAAATAATTCACAGTGTAATAATTTAACAGTTTATAAATCTTTTTTAAAAAGATAGGACATCTAAGTCTTTTATGCATCTGTAAAACAAGTTGTTAGACTATTACAAATCTAAGTGACAACACATAATTTAGTATTCCAATCACAACATACATGTTTTGGGTATTGTTTCCCAAATAAAGCCGAGATAAAATTGAATAAAGCCTCATATACATTATCAATGTGAAAGAGCCCACAAATCAAATTCTTCCAAAACATGTTCTCCATGGTTGGTTGGCTATTTTTTTCCTGTCACAGAAAAAATGGAAATAGATTCATTTTGTTACACTGGATGCCTGGAGGTAAATAGATGTCTACAATATTTTATAAGTGGCTTTCTTTTCTGTAAATGTGAAATTCCCAGTGATTTATAAGATAAAAATATAATCTTATTATTTTTGATTATCTATTTCCTTTAAAGTTGATTTATCCTCATGTTTTAAAATATATTTTATTGAAAATTTTGTACCAATAGATATGGATTTGAATTATATATTATTTAAAAATAAAAGTTAAATTTTGGCTGCTGAATAAGACTATTCGGAGCACCTGGATGGCTCAGTTGGTTAAGCGCCCAACTCTTGATTCTGGCTCAGGTCATAATCTCAAGGTCTGAGATGGAACAGCAGGACAGACTATAAGCTCAGGGAGGAATCTGCTTGGGAGTCTCTCTCCTTCTCCCTCTGCCCCTTCCCACTGTGCTCTCTCTCCAAAATAAATAGATAAATATATTAAAATATTAAAGAACTATAACACACGAAATATGACTAAAAATACAACTTGCAAAGGTGTGTATTTTTAATATAAAATTTCTGTTTTTAATACAAAATATGAAACTAAATGTAATAAGATTATTTCTAAGAGGTGAAATTTACTTATGGAATATTTACAATTGAATAGAAGATTTTCTTTCTTTTTTTTTTTAAGATTTTTTGTTTCATTTATTTGACAGACAGAGATCACAAATAGGCAGAGAGGCAGGCAAAGAGAGGGAGGAAGCAGGCTCCCTGCCTAGCGAGAGCCCGATGTGGGGCTTGAATCCAGGACCCCGGGACCATGACTCGAGCTGAAGGCAGAGGCTTTAACCCACTGACCCACCCAGGCACCCGACAATTAAATAGAAGATTTTCTTAATAGACGAATATATTTTCCCTCTTGTTATATAGAATTTCACATTCTAAGTATGAAATAGATTTATTTAGCTAGTTATGTTTTTGAAAATGATCTCTTTTAAAATTATAGTAATATTCATAAAAGGGATATTTTCCACTATAAAACTCTTTTTCCATGTGCGGGCAAACAGATTTCTGCCATACCCTTCAATTTCAATATAGTTTCTATGACCACTTTGCAGTATCTTCTAATTCAAGCATGTGTTTTACCTTGGCAATTTGGAACTTAAAGCTAGTGGTTCGAACATTAAATTTGTAGTAAATACCCTTGATATAGAAAAGTCAATGTTATGTTCACTTTGTAATTTTTAAAATTTGAATAATTCAATATATTAATCTCTGGATGGGTTTAAGATTAATTAATAAATTTAAAAATATATTTTTAAAGCTATACATTAACCATAGTGATCAAGTTGTCTTGGTTGTGAATGATGTGAACACAAAATATAGCAATTGTACAATTGCATTGAGGGAAAACCAGTACACTCACTTTTGGACCTGGGAAATTTGGTTACTAGTCTTAAGATGGCTTTAGGTAGTATATTAAATTCTCTGGGTCTCTTTTCACAGTGTTAAATGAAAGCATTGAAACATATCATCTCTAGTTTCTTCTTAGTAATATTTTTTTTTTATTTTGGAAAGTAATTTATTTATTAATAATTATAATGATTTAGATATATAAAAGACATTACAGAATAAGTGACTCACATTTCAATTTGCTTATAACCTCAATGACAAAATAGGGAAAACACGTGTTAGCATAGGATTAGCTCATGTCCATTTGTCTGGTACAGTGATACCATATAAATCTCAGTGTTAGAAAAAGCCATTTGGTAAAGAGCTTTTAACAAATGGAATATAAAGGCATATAAATAGAAGAATTCATTTCTGTAATTGGGAACTCCCCAAACTGAAGTATATAAAAGAAAGTTTTAACAGAAGAGGGAAGGGATTGAGGGAAGGAGAACAGAATATGAACAAGAAGGTAAATATTTAAGGTGATACTCTTATCTTGTTCTAATAAGTTCATCAATTAGATTCTAATAAGATTCTTGCAAGACTTGCCATAGTCTGCAGCATGCAACATGCTTTGAAATATTAAAGGCAGAATACTCATGTAACATTTGTTTAGTAAATATTTTTCCATAAAACTTATTATTTGGAGAAGTAGAAGTAAATCGGAGAAGCTGATAAATGATGCTCAAGTTTTAAAAAGAATGATGTGCTCTATATTCCCACTTACTCATAATGAAAAAATTGAAATATTAAAAGCAAAAAATAAAAAATAGTAATTAAAAAAGAAAAAGGGACCAGATATTGATAAAAGAAATATTGTTGAAAATTGGTCCTAAAAATTTTGTTGAATATGTAGACCACATAAATTCTTACCAATATGATATTAAAAATATTTATAAAATTATGTTAGAAAATACTGAATTGGTTAAACATTTGGTTTCAAATTTCAAATAATTTTTTTTGTGATAAATGGCTTTAAAACAATGAAAAGAGAATTCCTTAAATGAAAATAGAGGAAAAAAATGATACGTATTCTTGTCCTTAAAAATCTAAAACTAAACACAGTGATGGTGGCATACAAGGTCAAGTGATCGCAGAAATTGATAGTGTGCAGTCCTTCAATTCCTCAAAATAATTATATGAAAAAGACAATTTGATTAAACTCTGAAAGCCCTTTCTTATCTCTTTTTCAAGCAGGAAACTCACATACATCCGCACACCTACACCCACACAAACACATAATTTGTCTCGCACAATATGTGCTGTTGCCCATAATTGAAAAACTCCAAGACTGATTCAAAGGTCCATGAATCCCTCTGGCTATTTGATGCATCTCCTCACTACTGAATTAATGTGATGGCTTACAGTTTATTTGAAGGTCAGCTGTACTTGTGTTTGAATTCCTTGAAATTTCTCTGACCTTTATTTTATATCCCTTTTGGCTTTGCCTGAGTTGAGAGTAATAACTTTTCCCCCAAATGCTTGAGTAAGACATGGAGACACAATAAAAAATCAAATAAAATATTTGTAACATGAAAAAAAAAAAGTACTAAATTTCTGGTTAAACGTAGTGGAGTGAATCTTTTCCCCTGGAAGCACCAGTGAGTTAATAGTAAAAAAAAAGTAAAGAAATAAACTGGTCTAAGCCCATCTAGACAAAGAGACTCACATTTCCCCAAAGAATTCAAAAAATTTTGAAGAAAATAATAGATAGAGGGGCTGGTCACTTGATTACTAGGAGTAAACTATAAACTAAATACTTAGGTTGGGATGTAATGTTGGGGAAAAAATGACTTGAGTCTTAAAGTATCAAGACTTGGGAGCACCAGCACCAAAAAAGGTGATAATTAAATTTAGAACAAAAATCGGGAAGATAGATTGAAAGTATGTACTTGGACTATTTGTTTCCTCAGATACTTTCCTTCAGCCTGCAAAGTCAGGTCGCCACTCTTCTAAGAAAAGACTAAAAGTTATTCTCAGAAGAAAGGTACCAGAGGGACTTCCGACCTGTGGACAATAAGGTTCGCTGAGACTGGCACTCTTGCAGGAGCATGGAGAGTAAGAGTCTGAACCATGGGGCATCTGGGTTCCTTCTCTGTGGCTGTCGACAGAACCTAGACAATGAGCACTATCAGTCCAGAAATGAGCAAAAGTTATTACTGTCAATGTAAACAGTGTATATGAAACAATTCTTTGGGGTTAGGTGCATGGATTTCCAAATCTGAAAAACTGAGACATTTTACTGTTGATGACAATCTCAAAATAACAAAGAAGTACTAGTAAAGAAAGCAACATGGAAAGTTTTTGAGTCTGTAGCAAACAAAAACAGAATGGAGAAATGGCTCTGTTGCTTATCTGAAGAGGAGAAATTCAATATTATTTCAAAGAATATGAAATTAATACCATATATCTGCTTCAGTTTCACGCTCCTCAAAATGTAACCATTAACATTTAAAAATAACTCTTTTGCCTCTCTATATTCACTCAGATTTTAGATGCAGTATATTTTGTAGTGATGATTAAGTCAATTCATTTTATTCAATGACAATGGAGGTTACAGAGATAACAGGGTTTTGATAAAGATTTTTTTAGTTGGTTTTCTAACCAGAATAAGAAAGTCACAGTCTATCTCTAGACATTAATGAATAATCAATCATAATTCTTTATAGGGAATCTGAGTCATCTGCTAGTTCACAGAGTATCAAAACAATTGTTTTCCATATCGACTCACATTGTTTCAATGCAAAGTAGTAGAATAATTCATTGACTACTGTGAAAAATAGTATAAGGTGAGAGAAATGGATCTGTTCTTCTAAGAAACAAAAAGAGAATTAATTTGAAGACAGACTGCAAAAAACTATGAACACTATGATAACTAACACTAAATATAAGGGAAGTGCTGTTATTTGTTTTTATTTGTTTTATTTCTGCATTTCTGAGTTATTTAACTTAATTAAATAAATGAGTAGTTCCTCTTGTGTCATTTAACATATGAACAGTCCTCACTTGAGATTATAAAATTGATAGTGTGAGCTTAAACCAAGCAAAGCTATCTGAAACTTCAATGGGAAGAATTATAATTGTTCCATGACCTTTTAAAACCTTTATTGCAATATTAAAAACTCTCTTATTGTTAGTTATACACTTACAGGGAATGAAGAAATGGTAAAATTAGTATTTACTTAGAACAGGCTATATTAAAATGTTCAAAACATTGACAACTAAAGTGTTTTGTTTCTTTGGAAAAATAAATAAATAAATAAATAAAAACCAACTCCTAAAAAGCAGATCGAATAGTGTTTGTTTCCCCATCTCTGTTTTATGATACTTATGATATGGAACAATCAATGCCTTATTGAATTGTCATCCTTCCTTTTAAGTTTAGGTCAGCTTTTGATGTTTTATCTTTTGTACCTTCAATGCTATGAAACACCTTCAATGCTATGAAACACCTCTAAGAATTCTATCAACATGAAATTTACTCTCTAGTATTACTTCCTCTGTGATATTTCATCACAATCACCTTCCTCATTTATGCTAAGCTCACCTTCGCTAATGTCCTCTGGCTCCATATCGTGAGTCTCCCACAGAAGCCAGTACCCACATTCCCATACTATCCCACCATCACACCCTATTTCATTCCTGAGGGTATCACTTCTGTTTCTTTGCTGCACCATCATCTTTACTGGTCTAGCCAAATTACTGTAAGAGTCATGTTTACTTTAGCTGTTTAGTGGAGCACGATTCTCCCCGCCCCCTCAAATAAAAAGTTGGCTTTATTTCTTCCAAAGAAACTTATCTTAAGCTTCAAATTTCAAAGAATAATTAAGTCTCAAATGTAAATCTTTAATAGTCTAAAGTTAAAGGTGATATATACTTTTTATTTTGGTATTTATGATTAAATGTATGAATTTGGAAGCTTATAAGCAAGATGTTAACATAAGAAAGAGTGAGCTTTAATTCCTCCCTCTTCCTTTTTACAATCTGACAGAAGGGTTCAAGAGAGAATAAATATAAAAATAAAATGTGGCAGAGGGGTCTTAATTAGTGTTCAAAACAAAAGCATTGAGGGCCTCCACGGAGGCGGCCTTGTAGGTCGCTCTCAGTCTGCGGCTTTTCCAAAGCAAGGCCATTTAGAAGGAAGGAGTCCTCGTGCCCCATCAAAAGGCAGGGCTGGGACAAGGCAACTGAGGAGAGGCAGCTGCATAGGGATTCCCAGGGTCAGAACCACAATGATTCCACTAAAAGAAGTATTTTACTGTCAGTTCGGCAGCCAGAATCAGGTCACGACACCCTACGACTGGAGGAAGATCTCCCCGTACTACCAGCTGAAGCTAGCGAAGGCCCTATAATTGCTGAAGACTGCCTTTGAAACAAGAAAAAGCACCATGGAAAAATTTGGATTATTGACAAGATCAAGTTACTGCAAGTAGACTGATCCCAGAGATTTGAAATTCCCTGCTGTGTCACGTGGAGTCCCTGCCCCACCTGTGCCTGAGAACTGGTTGCCTTGGTCAAAGATGGCCCTCACCTCCGCTTTCAGAACTTTGTCTCCCGCCTGCACTTCCGCTGGCGCTGGAAGTATCAGCAGACGCTGAGACTTATGCAGACATCGAGGATCCCAGTGGCTGTCGTGAGCTGCCTGGAGTTTGAGGACTGCAGGGGGAAGTTTGTAAACACCCAAGACAGGCCTTTCCTGCCCTGGGACCACCTGGAACACTATAGTAAAAGCACGAAACTAATGGCTCAGGAGGATCCTGATGTCCCTGAATGATTTAGAGAATGACTTTGGAAATCTGAAACTTGGATGACTATCAATCCTCCCAAACCACGCCTCGTTAGGAAGTGACTCAAGAGGGCTATTCCTAGAGCATCTCAATTCTTCATAAACTGCTGACTCTTAGGAGAAAGTTGTGAGCGCCACCAGGCACACCTGACCCTTGCCAGAAAACCTTTCTTCCTCCTTCATTCTTTTGTTTTCTTTTTTAAGTGGGTATATATTTTTATTTTTTTAAAGATTTTATTTGTTCATCAAAGACATAGAGACAAAGAGCACAAGCAGCAGGAGCAGCAGAGAGAGGGAGAAGCAGGCTCCCTGCTGAGCAGACAGCACCATGAGGGACTCTATCCCAGGATGCCAGGATCATGACCTGAGCCAGAGGCAGATGTTAATGGACTGAGCCACCCAGGCATCCCAGGTATATATCTTTATAATTGAAAAAATTATAATAAGTTTTAAGTCTGTAAAAAAAAAAAACAAAATAATTAAGATAAAGCATATTGTATAAAATTCACACATGTCATTTTTTAAGATACATGACAGATGATTGCAGATTGAAGGGAATCACTAAGTACGAGCTCCCACCCTACAGATGGCAAGAAAGTTGTGAGACGTTACAAGAGGTAGAAAAAGGAAATTGTGACAAATCTCAAAGCATCAAATAAACTGTAGGGGTGAGGGTCAAAGCTAATAACTTGTCACAAATTGGTTGAGTGCAATTTCTGACATTTAGTAATGAATTTTAAATTCAAAGGCTGTGGCAGCAATGCTCTAAGGTCAAACACTGGTGACACAGTCACTCCACAGTAACTCGCTATGGAGGTGAAGCATCACTTCAACGTTGGGGAAAGATTCTGAAATCAGGTAAATTCTTTGATTCTGGGGAGGAAAGACTAGAAGAGAAGAGAAGGCCAACAGTATGAAAAGTGAAAATTATTCTACTTGAAGCCACCTTTGCTCAAGAGAGAACAATACTTAGATTTAAAGGTCTTCCAAATACTCAAGAAAATATTTGAAGCAGTGAAATTTAAGCATCTGCAAATTTGGTTATGAAAATTAGAATGAAGGACTCACTCACTAGCACAGCTGGGGAAAAAGCAAGCACTGCTCTCTTTTTCAGTGTTTAAAAACGATATACAACTTTCATGAAATATATTCTGGCAAGGACATTTTTAGAGTTGAGTTCTAACAATTCAAATGCTGATCATGCTCCTCCTGGAGCTTCAGAGTAAAAGGGCAGAATATTTCTGAAGCTAGATGATTCACAGGGGCATGATGGAGGTGACTCCCTCATGTTCACCATTTCTATAAAGAGCCAGAATGTTTGCAATGTGCTCTACCACACATTTATGCAAAGGTCTAGGGGAAATTGCTACAATTCTACTTGCACAACAGGATACTAGTTCCCATCATAGAGAGCTCAGATTCCTTCAGTAAGGATGATGCTTTTGAGTTTTTGACGTGGATGTCACCACTGATGGTGTGAAATGGCTGGATACAACACTGTCGCTAAACCTTGGGGACAGAATCAGATTTTGGATCTTGACTTTTTGTATTTGTCAAAAAAACCATGAATTTCCTTGTTCCGTATGAAAGGAAGCCTTTATATGTTACTGATATTTCCTATGCAAATATCCGTTTATAATGTTCATTGTTAAGTAAGTTGAATTAGGTAAAATATGAATAAGAAGTAATTTAAATTGGATTTTTCTTAAACCCAAGTTCTCATTGATGGATTCACCTAAAAATAATAATTGATCAGATGACAGTGATAAAAGAAGTGTAGATGCATTCCCTGAATCCTTTCTGCCTGTAATAGGTCATTCTGCTTTTTAAAAACCATGCCATCTATTAACACTTTATGGTCTTTCTGCTTCAGGAATCATCAGAAGCAACTGATCAGAGTTTCTATGACTGAATTTATATTCCCTGAAGACTGTCTTCTTACTGAGATTAAATCAGGTATCCACCCTGCACAATTATTTCTGTCACCCACAATTTATTATTTCTAAAAACAGGTATATGAATAGGATACCACTGTTAACTCCTATAGCTAACTGAGAGAAATAAACTAGAAAGAAAATATTTCATAATTATTTACTATACCACATATAGTGTGGGTAACAAACATTTTATAATAATAAATTAACATTTTTAACATAAAATATGTCAACATTCTTGCAAAATATCAATAATTACTTTCAAAATAATATTTAAAAATAAATATTCACTATTATTAAAGAAAATACACAATTCTTATAAGAAATATTTCTTATAATATTTAATAATTTAAACCCAAGCAAAATAAGAGTTAAATATCTGAGAAGATATAAATGGCTCTAATCAGAAGTAGTGAGCAGTAAGGTTACTAATTCTTTCAAGTTATTTTTATATTTGTAGTATTTTTCAACCATTATTATAATGGAATTTTGGGGGGAACTGAAAAAAACACTAATTGTGAGTGTATCTGGAAGAATAAATAATTAAAAATAAAGTTTACTTTTTTGAAACACAAAGAACATTTGGGTTAAGTAGCAAACTGTATTTAAGACTATAATATTTAGAATACATAATAAGCATTTGTGTATAAATAAATTAAATCAAATAAGTGACTCCCAAATACAACATATTAATGCATGTATGTATATATAATTTATAATTTAATAATTATAATAAAGCCATTCAAGAGCCTTTAAAAAAATTAAAAATAAGAATATTACTAGTGACCTGAAATCAATAATAAAGAATGAGTAGTCTTCAGTAGAGCAAATTCAGTCAGTAAGTAAATACACAGAAACATTTGACACTGAATTAAAAAGTAGAAAAAAAAGTAGAAAGCACACATTAAATAGCATTTTACCAATCAAAATTATAAAGTTTCAAAAAGATGATTCAAAATATCAATGGTTTCAAAGTGAGTTTTAACAGTGAACGTTAATATAGATTGATACAATAATTGTAATAGATAGACTAATCAGATTCTGTCAAACCCAACCCTCCTGCAGAATAGAACGGTAAACTCTGGACAAAATACAAATAAATGATGTTCTGAAGGCACTAAAAAGTAAACAAAAGTAGGCAGACTCTGGTGACAACATTTGGTACAAATTTGATAAGGTTTGGATATTTCTATTTTCATAACTTTTACCCTGAGGTTAGAGCCAAGATGCCAACATGAGGGTCGGCTTAAACTCTCTCTCTCTCTCTCTCTCTCACACACACACACACACACGCACACGTGCATGTGCACGCTCACAGGTGGGAGGGTGGAGAGAGAGGGACAGAAACACAGAGACAACAGAGTCTTTCTCTATTGAAGAACTAAAAATCAGAATTCAGGACAACCAGAGTCATTAGAGCATTAGTAGAAAATCTTCCAAGTCAGTGGCAATCTTAAAATCTGTGTGCAAATTCTGTCCAAATCTTTGGGCTATATTTTGAATCATACATACTTTCATCAATCTAGCTAGACAAAAAAGAGCTGAATAAAGGCTTGAGCTGCCATACAAAAGAGAGATTCAGCAATTGATTTCAGCTCTGTTGATTGTTTAATAACGGAAACCATAATTTTCAGAAAAGTAATGCAGAATCTAGAGTCTTCCCAATATAACATTCACAATATCCAGAATAGAATCAAAATTATTCAATATAACAAAAAAGGAAGACAAATACTACAGTTTCTCAAAAGAAAAATAATTAAGAGAGAATAACTCCAAATGACCAGATGTTAAAATTAGCAAGTCTGAATTTTATCATAGATATCACTACTATGGTCAATAACATTAAAGAAACATACTTCCAGTTATAGAAAAGATAGAAAAGGTTTACAGGTAAATGATTAAAAAAATATCAAAACTTAAAAGAATGCACATGGAATGAGAAAAAACCTCTTCACTTAAATAATTTTACTTAGAATGGTGATCCAGTGAACTTGAATAGAGCCAGTGACCAGAATAGATCCAGTGAAATTGAAAATAAGTAAACGAAAATACTCTAATCTGAAGAAGATGAAAACAATGACTTAAATGAATCGAATCTTTGGGAAAGCATGTAAAGAATTCAATATATATGTGGTGTATATATATCCTCAGACAAGAGGAGAGTAATAATGGGACAGGAAAAATATTTAAGGAAATGATGACCAAAGTGTCTAAAATTTGGTGAAGGATATAAATTTTCAAAATGAAGTTCATCAAACCCTAAGCAGTATGAATAAATGCCAACTATGCTCTGGCACAAAAATCGAAAATTTTTAAATTAAAAACAAAATACAAATAATCCAATCAAGGCATGGGCAGAAGACATGAGCAGACATTTCTGCAAAGAAGACATCCAAATGGCCAAAAGACACATGAAAAATTGCTCAACATCACTTGGCATCAGGGAAATACAAATCAAAACCACAATGAAATACCACCTCACACCAGTCAGAATGGCTAAAATTAACCAGTCGGGAAATGACAGGTGTTCACAAGGATGCAGAGAAAGGGGAATCCTCCTATATTGTTGGTGGGAATGCAAGCTGGTGCAGCCACTTTGGAAAACAGTATGGAGGTTCCTCAAAAAGTTGAAAATAGAGTTACCCTCCAACCCAGCAATCACCTTACTGGGTATTTACCCTAAAGATACCAATGCAGTGATGTGAAGTGGCATGTGCTCCTGAATGTTTATACCAGCAATGTTCACAATAGCCAAACTACAGAGAGAGCCTAGATGTCCATCAACAGACGAAAGGATAAAGAAGATGTACATATATACACAAAAGAATATTATGCAGCTATCAAAAAAAAAAAGAAATCTTGCCATTTGCAATGACATGGTTGGAACTATAGGGTATTACGCTAAGAGAAATAAGTCAATCAGAGAAAGACAATTATCATATGATCACACTGATATAAAGAATTTGAGAGGCAGGGCGGGGGATCATGGACAGAAGGGAGGGAAAAATGAAACAAGATGTGACCTGGGAGGGAGACAAACTATAAGAGACTTTTCATCTCAGGAAACAAACTGAGGGTTGCTGGGGGGCAGGGTAAGGATAGGGTGGCTGGGTGATGGACACTGGGGAGGGTATATGCCATGGTGAGTGCTATGAATTGTGTTAAGACTGATGATTCACAGACCTATACCCCTGAAACAAATAATATGTTAATATAAATAAATAAAATTTTTAAAAAAGAGAGAGAGAAGAAGAAAATCTTGAAAACTCAAGGAGAAAATATCATAATACATAGAGGGAAGACAAATTTATACTGTCAATGAATTTTTATCAAAAACTATAGAGGCAAGGAGATATCAAACTGAACTCCTTAGAGTACTGAGAGAAAAAATTGTCAACCCAGAGGTCAATAGCCAGGAAAAATATTCTTCAAAGATAAAGTGAAATAAATACATTCCTAGATAAACCCAATTTAGAGAACTGTTACTAGATTTCTAAGAAGATATTAAGTCTGTGGAAAGAAATGAGTTAATCAGAAATGAGATCTATCTGGATAAATAAAAAAGACAACAATTTTTTCATTTCTTTAAAATAAAAAGGATCATTTAAAATAAAAAATATAGCAGGTTTTTTGTGGGGTTTCTGATGTATGTAGATATATTACAGATAACTGTAACATGAAACATAAATGGGGCTTAGTTATGGACACAGAGTTATATGGTTTTATATATTTTATGTATTATGGTAAAATATTAACTCTAAGCAGACTGTGAACAATTAAAGATGATTTCTGTAATCTCTAGATCAGTCACACACACATACAAAATCCAAGTAGCTGTAACATAAAAGCCAATGGATAAAATGGAATTTTAAAGTTATTCAGATTACTTGGAAAACATATAGTAATAAATTTTGACATATTTTAGAATTCTTATTTGTGAACCACCTAAGGATTGACACTTACATAGTAATTATAAAGCAAAATTTCCTTCTTACAGAAACACTGATGAATACAGAATACATATTATGATGTTTGTTTGACCAAATCATTTTATATTTACTTGAGTTTTACATCTTGAAATTGTGTATACTTTATGGTGGAGATTATTACTATTGATTATTGATTATTATTATAGATTATTGTATTTTACAAATGTCCCTGCAGTTGTAAAGACTGTCTTTTAGTTATTCAGCATTCTTCTTTTTACTCTCATAAACATAAACACCCATGTGGAGTTAAGGCTTCTGATTTTCCTTCAGTGCTCTCTGCAACAATGTTACTGCATTTCTATCTCAAATAGCATTTACCAGTACTACACATTGTGTTCAAGAGATTGGTTAGGAAAACAGATTACAGCAACCTTCAGGTTCTGTGAGGTTAAATGATTTGACCTTGGTCACGGGAAAGATAAATGAGGTACTAAGAACAGTATCTGGCTAACATAAGGAGCTTATTTTAAATCTATTCTTCAATGTTAGTTTCTAAATCAGAATTTCTGCCTTACAAACTAAAGGGAAAATAAGCAAAGGGATAACTTCAATTAAAATTTGCATCAATTTAATTCTGTTGTCTTATATATTTCAATTTTCCAAAATGATATGGTTCTTTTGCATTAGTGAAATAAAATGAATTCTGGACAATGTCATTCAACAAGTGTTTATGCAGGTGGATGACTGAGAAACAATTATTTGAGAACCAAAGTAGATTAAGCCCCTTGGTTGAAAGAGTCTGAAACTTTGGTCAAGAAGCAATGCTCAGTATTCTCTAGCTCTCAAGAGACAAGATCATCTAGCACAGTATTCCTTAGAGTCTTTTTATTCATTCATTCATTCATTCATTCATTTGTTCATTCTTTTATTCATTCATTCATTCACTAAGTTATTCATTCTAACAAGATACACTTTAAATTAAAAATTTGGTTTCTGGAAATGAGCTGAGATGAATAAATTTTAGAGTCACAGAGAAGAGACTATTTGCTGTCCTGGAAGTGAGAAAACAATGAGGATAGAATGTGTTGTAGTCACTCTTACAAATACTGACTACATTCCTCCTTCAAGGTGTGTTTTTTAGAATCCACTTTGTGATCCAGGGCACATGTACCTGGGATAAATCATACCCACCTCCACAGTCTGTCTCAAGGGGTGACTAAAAAAGAGTGACTAAGGGGCGCCTGGGTGGCTCAGTGGGTTAAGCCTCTGCCTTTGGCTCAGGTCATGATCTCAGGGTCCTGGGATCAAGCCCCACATAGGGCTCTCTGCTCAGCGGGGAGCCTGCTTCCTCCTCTCTCTCTGCCTGCCTCTCTGCCTACTTGTGATCTCTGTCTGTAAATAAATAAATAAATAAAATCTTAAAAAAAAAAAGAGTGACTAATGTCTAAGGAATTTTCAGAAACGTTTTTATGTAAACATACTAGAATGTAATCATAAGTAAGAAAATAATTTATAGACATTTTCTAAATATATAATTTTCATTTTTCTCTAATAATGCATCATTGTTCTGCACTGTTTTACAATGCATATTTTATACTTCCATGACAGAGGCCAAGGGGATCTGTAAATAATTTTACTGCCTTATCCAGAGGATAGAAACATGACCTGCACAGGTCCAGGCAATGCTTTCTCAAACCAAGTAAGGCAAAAGATAAAGGGATGCTTAGGTTTTCACTTGGGCAAACAGTATTAATGATGGCCTGAAGTTAAGGTGGTATGTTGGCCAGGTTGTTTCTGTTTCTTCTTCCTTTAACCTACCTTGTTTCCATGGTTTCTGTCGAATTCACTTGCCTGCTTCTCTTAGTCTGGTGTTCCAATAAATTTTATTTCTGCTTAAGATAGCCACAGTGAACTTTAATGTCTTGCAATCAAGAACTTTGATAACAACAAAAAATCTTTACTATATAAATAAGTATGGACTTTAGATTTCTCCATAACATTTGTGGATTTTAAAATGGTGTGTGTAGGGCGCCTGGGTGGCTCAGTGGGTTAAGGCCGCTGCCTTCGGCTCGGGTCATGGTCCCGGGGTCCTGGGATCGAGCCTCACGTCGGGCTCTCTTCTCGGCGGGGAGCCTGCTTCCCTTCCTTTCTCTCTGCCTGCCTCTCTGCCTGCTTGTGGTCTGTCTGTCAAATAAATAAATGGAATCTTTAAAAAAAAAAAAGAAAAAGAAAAAAAATAAAATAAAATAAAATGGTGTGTGTAGCCTTTATTTTTTTTCCCAAAACCTTATTACTGTTTCTGAGTCATTCGGGCTAACCTTTATCTGTCAACTTACTTTTTAATTTCTGTTTTGTAAAACAGGGAGGCATACATTTGTTATTTCCGTGATCAACCTTTAAGGAGCCAAAGCCTTTTAGCTTCCTGCTGTAGCACAAAATAAGATAGAGATGTGAATATCTGTTATTGTGTTAACCTTGAGTGCCAGATGGTAAAAAAGGAGACACTTTCTGCAAAAGCCAAAGGATTGAACAGTAAGGACTACAGAGAAGATAGAGAATACTCCACAATTATTTCCACATTTCTCAATCCTATTCCAATTTCAGCTTGATTAAAACACAAAGCAACTGTTGCTATCACAGGGGAATACATTTGTTACTGTGTTATTTACTGTTTTCTTTTCTTCTTCTTTTTCTTCATTTAAGTAGGCCCCATGGACAGCGTGAAGCCCAGTGCAGGGCTCGAACTCACAATGCTGAGATCAAGATGTGATCAAGAGTCAGATGCTTAACTGACTGAGCCACGCAGGTGCCTCCTGTAATGTTTACCCTTAATTAGAAGGGATGTATCCTTAGAGATTTCCTAACTTTATCATGTGAGCTTTTTTTTTTTTTTTGCTGGTTATATTAAACTCTACATTTTAACTTCAGATTTATAATTCAATCCTTGTTTAGCATCCAAAAATCAGAAACAAAAAAATCTTTAAAAAAGAGTTTATAAATTATCTATTGTGGTTTGATTAAAAGCACAAGAAAGTGCTGCATGAGAATAGATCATGTTTATTATCTAATTGCAAGAAGGAGCATGAGAATATGAGTAAACAAAACAATTTTGCATCAGTTTACTGTGACAGATTCAAGGACATGCCTAAAAAGCAACTAATTTGAATTTAAAACCAAATTCAACACACATCAGGCAGAAGACAGTCAACATTTTAGAGGTAGGAAAAGAAAACATATCAATGACAATTTAGAGACGATTTTTTCAAGTAATGCCATTTCAGGAAGAGGTATGCCTTCCTTAGTACTTCCTTATCCACATGTGTTTATTAAGGAGGATGCTAAAATTTAAGGAACATATATTACTAATAGAGATGGATATATCTGGTACAGGAAGACAATTTGTGGACAAAACAAACCAAAAATTGAAAATGGAATCTCCCCTTCATGAACTTCCTCCTAAAATAAAATTCTACATTATTAAAGAAGGAGCACGTATTTTGGAGGGTTCTTAGTAGTAGTGTTTGCTTTAAGTGCAATGCAATATGTATATTCTAGGACATGTTTAACAGAAATAATTCTTATAAAGTTGTAATTATAATCCGTCTTTATGAAAAATTAGAACTTAAGTAGGTATTCAAATATTTGTTTATATTTAATGTTTTCCATATATTTTTAATTGCTTTGATTGCTTTTTAAAATATAAGCTGGGGGTGCTTGTGTGGCTCACTGGGTTAAGCCTCTGCCTTCAGCTCAGGTCATGGTCTCAGGGTCCTGGGATCAAACCCCACAGGGAGCCTGTTTCCCCCTCTCTCTCTGCATGCCTCTCTGCCTACTTGTGATCTCTCTCTCTTTCAAATAAATAAATAAAATCTTTTAAAAAATAAAAATAAATATAAGCTGGAAAGCTGACATATTTGATTACTGAAAAAAATTTCTAAAATGTTAAATAATCATTAAGTACTATTAATAATTATTAGTGAACAGTATTTATTATTATGTCAAAACACATACATAACTATATATTGATTTATTAGCCAAATTATAGATACTATTTCAATATTTCTTAATACTTAAAAATAAGAATTCTTGTGATAATTTATCCAAAAAATCTCATATACTCTATCACTTACCAAAGAAATACCTATAATTGTTTTAAAACTTTTATTTTACTTAAAACTTTGATGAGGAGAGACCAGATCATTCCCAACAGTATTGCCTAAATTTTAAAATTGCATAATAAAGTTTTGAGGAGTGATTAACTTTACAGCAACATAACTTAAAGTGGAGGTACACATAATTTTAAGGAAATATTAGAATGCATCCCTCATTTAACTCCATCACTCTGATGTCCATCATGGGGATATACTGGGGAATTAGAAGAAGAATAAACTCTCTTTTCACAAAGGCATTACAAGCTAGTAAAGAGGCAAAGTACATACATGAGGTAGTTAAGTAAAAATATAAAGTACACATACAGATCTATTTTATGAAGATGATTCTAAGTGCACTTGAAAGCCTTGAAGAAAGACACAATGAAGAGTCTGAGCCTTGAGATAAGTTATATTGGGACAGCTGATATAAAGAGAAGAGGCAGCTTGTTCTAAAACAAAGTGAAAAAAAAAATCAAGAGTAGGGAGCAAACTGCATGTGACTTTCTGTTTTTCCCAAAACAAAGAGAATGAGATGCAAGTTTTTTCAAGCAAATCACGATAGAGGTTTTGAAAGTCCCTAAGAACTCTATGTACATAGTATAAAGATAGTCTATGCAGTTATGTTAGAGAGTTGATTAACTCTGATTCTTAGCTGTGTTAAGAGGATGATTAAAATAAATTTGAAAAAAGTAAATCTAAATATATATGTATTAGGTAAAATTAACATTGTTAAAATGATTTTATGATGGAGCTAGTGTACATACAGAAAGTGAGCATTAGAAGAACAATAAAAATAGAGCTACCCTATGACCCAGCAATTGCACTACTGGTTATTTACCCCAAAGATATAGATGTAGTAAAAAGAAGAGCCATATGTACCCAATTTTCTTGGCAACAATGTCCACAATAGCCAAACTGTAGAAATAGTTGAGATATGGTCCATATACACAATGGAATATTACTCAGCCATCAGAAAGGACGAATACCCAAGGTTTGCATTGACATGGATGGGACTAGAGGAGATTATGTTAATTGAAATAAGTCAAGCAGAGGAAGTCAATTATCATATGGTTTCACTTATTTGTGGGACATAAAGAATAGCATGGAGGACATTAAGGGGAGGAAGGGAAAAATGAAGGGGGGGATCCTGGAGGGGAGACAAACTGTGAGAGACTATGGACACAGAAACAAACTGAGGGTTTTAGAAATGAGAAGGATGGGTTGGCCTGGTGATGGGTATTAAGAAAGGCACATGTTGCATAGAGCACTGGGTGTTATACACAAACAATGGATCATGGAACACTACATCAAAAACCAATGATGTACTGTATTGTGTCTAACATAACATAATGATAATAATAATAGAAAAAGAAGAGCATTAAGATCACCACGCTTTTCTAAATTAAACCCTCAAAAAGAAAGGAAGGGATAATATTATTGTGGGTATAAGTGAAATTAGGGGGCATGCTTCACACATTGGATATAGGAACAATATTTTTGTTTTAATTATAGGAGTCATTTATTTTAATGTGCTAAATTATTTTAATGTGTTCATAAAATAAGTCATATTGTTAAAATTTAAATCACAATAAACAAGTTACCTTAGTAAAAATCACATACAAGTAATTCCAATGTTTAATTTATTTGTCTTGTAATCTTGTGATGCTCTGGGGAAAAAAAAAATTCTTGAGTATGGATGACTCTGTTGCCCCTTCTAACCTACCTAAAGTAGAAGAGGTTATGTTAGCATTACTGTCTCTATGGTGACATTATGAAGTGTCCATTTTTTTTTTTATTTTTTTAAGATTTATTTATTTATTTGAGAGAAAGAGAGAGGGAGGGGGCAGAGGGAGAGGGAAGAATCTCAAGCAGACTTCCTATAGAGCGCAAAGCCCAACACACTGGATCCACAATCTGAGATCTTGGCCTGAGATGAAACCAAGAGTCAGATGCTTAAACGACTGAGACACCAGGTGCCCCTTGAGGTGTCCATTTTAAAAGAAAAACTTTGAAAGTCAGAATTTTTCTTCAAGAAAAATATGAGTAAATGCAAAAAGTTTGTCAAACAATACTTTGTTAATGTTAAAACCTTAGGTAGCTACACCAGTATCAATAATATTAGAAGATGTTTAAAACTGAAGCTGCTGAAGAGGATACCTGTACTCTAATCCTAAATTAATTATCTTGCTTAAAACAAGAATGAATAAGAAAATTGAAGGTAGACATATATTTTTAATAGATTTTAAAACTTTAATTTTCTTGTAGGAAAAAAGGCAGAATAGATAAATTGTCTTGTAGTTCTATAAATTTCTTCAGTTAAAGAAATTAGCTTGATAATGACAGATATATAGTATTTTTAAGGGGGGCATTTACAGATTTGGAATCAATTTCAGCTATGGCTAAACTGAAGATTATTGAAGACGCTTTCTAGGGCAACATAACTTTAAATGGGCATGGCAGGGATGAACTGTCCATCTCATTACCCAGTGAGTATGAAGTAATATTTGTCAACAGTTAATGAGCAGAATTTTGCAGTAGAAGGAAGAATTTTTCAGGAACCTTTATAAAATCCTCAGATACTGACAACCAAATGCTCATTTGATAACAGCACTGTTAGGTCTCCACAGAAGAAAGATCAGTTAACCGCACATAAGCTCCATCCATGCCACTGTTCATCTCCTATGCCTGGATGAGAGAAGTTGATGTAAATCAGTCAACAAATGGGAATTTTGGGGTTCTGGTACTGGAAGCACTTTTCTTTTCTATTTTGGTTATACGGTTTCTAAGATCTCTCTCTCTCTCTCTTTCAACAACTCCTTGCACAGATACTACTGTTACGGCCAGGGGGCTGACAATTCCTTCATAACCAGACCTTCCTTACAGTGAAAATGTGTGACCAGGGGGAAAACAACCACCAATAGCAACAAAAATAGCTCTTAGTTCACCTAAGAGGGTAGGGGTGGGTATTAGAATTGTAAGAGTGTGAGTTTAGAGGAAAAGTTTAAAGAAAATTTTCACTTACTTAGGCTTACCTCTAGCATGAAGAAAAAGATGCTGCAAAATTTAAGCTGATCTGGGAAATATATAGTGGCTTGGGAATCATCAACCATTACTAGCATCCTTACAAGGAATGGTTTTTATTGTCTATGCTTATATCCTCTACATATATCTTCGTTTAGAATCCAACCTAGCAGTTAGATGCAGTCTTAGTAGCTCACTGTTTGATGACGGGATTGAGGAATTGTGGTTCAGCCGTCCAAAGGGGACACATGAGACTTGTATTTGTTGTGGCTGCTGGATAGTAAAAGAGTTTAGGAAGAGCCAGGGAATTGTTTGGAAATATTTTCTGGGGACAGTATTTTTTTACAAATAGAATAATTGATTTAATAGTGAGGATTTATAACATTTTCACTGGATCAAATCTGTAGTATTATATAACTTTCATTTGAATTTTATTGGATAATATAGAAGTATAAAATTCAGATCAGAAAAACCTATTGATTGACTTCTCGACTGAAATAGGAGGTCTTGAGGTCAGATTAAAGATTAATGTCCTGTAATGTTCCATTTAAGAAGCTTCTGTTTATAACAGAGAAGAGATACTGTATGAGCTTTCATTGACCACTGTGTTGATATCATTGTTGCCAAATTAATACAACAGCTTGGATAGAGGTTTCTGAAATAATATAATATAGTTATATTAGATATAGATATAACAGTTATATCTATATATATCTATATATATCTATATAGTTATATCTATATATCTATATATTATATCTATATCTATATGAGATATAGATATAATAGTTCTAGTCAGCGCTCTCCAGCTAATTATTAATAGGTTATTAATATTAATGAGATAAGGTATACTTATTTGACCTTCAGGGGAAATTCTAGGTTAATCTCAATTACTCACTTCCTATGATTTCATCACCAAATATTTAGGATATTTACTAGACCATAATACAGGCACAACTTCTCTTTTTTTAACTTAGAGTATGGTTTCTTTGAGAATTTTTCTTTTTATTTGTCCACAGTTCTTGCATCAGAAGAGCCTCAGGTGATTCCATCTGGAAGTTGCCCCATCCAGTGGCTTAAGCCCTGGAATGAATTACCTTGTTCAAGTTTTTTGCTATCATTGGAGTAATCCATTGAAACTACAGAGGGGAGGGAAAGAAGCAAAATAAAAGTTCAGCAGTAGTAAAGTCCCCTCTATGCATATGCTTACCTTGTGGTTTCTGTAAGAAGAGGGTACAGAAATGTTGGCAAAAAGAAATGATTTAGAATTTCATGGTCTAATGTCTGAGGTCATTCTCTGTCTCTATCATTATCAAATAAGAACAACAAAAGCAAATGCCATCCATTCTAGAGATGAAACAGCATCTAGAAGAAAAGATTCTTCTTTGTTTACTTGGGTCATAAAAGGTAAGTGACTCGAATCAGTTCATATTCTTCTGGATATCTGTTTTCCTGACATACCACTACTTCTTGAGAATATTACCTTAAGCAATGGACTATGCATGTATTGCAAATATTTTAAATATATCATGAAGTTTCACCCACAGACTATTTAAAACTCAAACTCAAAGCAGTATAAATGCACACTATAAAATTAAAACATTAAGGCATTTAAATGCAGGATGGTATATCAGCAATTTAATCTGCTAGTAATAACAACAGAGTAAATGCCACTTTTTATTAAAATATGGAGGGCTCAGCTTCTATTAAAAAAAAAAATCTATCAAAGAACAAACAACAAACTTCCACTATTTGAGGAAGTCCATTTCTCTCTCTGCAATATTTTGTTTCCCACCCAGCAGGCAGCTTCACTAGAGAGACACGTGGAGCCATAAGGCAGTAAAGGAAGAGGCAGCAGACAGAAATGGACTTGACAACCAGCTGGGGGAGCAGATATCGCTCCATATCACAGTTGGGGGTGTATGCATATGATCTTTCTTTTTTCAAATGAATGAGTCCACAATTTTAATCAGATTGCTAAAGGTTCTTAGAATTCTCTCCTACCAACCACCAATAAAGACTAATGACCACTGTTTTAGAGATTTGTATAGCTCTCCAAAAATACTGCTTACTGAGATGTAAAAATATTTTTAAATTGCTTAATGTGTTTTAACTTTTATACTTGTAATTTACAGGATAATTTCTAATTCACTGCATATTTGTAAGGAAAATAAACCAAGCACAAAAAGCATATTTTTACTTTTTGAAATATATTTAAAAAATAGTATCAGTCTTTTGTGAGCAGGAAGAGTTAACTAGTAGAATTTTAAGTGAGGACTCTTGTTTTTAGGAAGAGATCGTCAAATATTGATTTGTCGTTTGTTCATCATGTAATGCAATAGAGAGGCATAAAAGAGTAATTGAAGTATTAAATCTCTGCTTCACTTTTAATTTTCCTTCTTTTGAAGTTTGTTCATGACCTTTATGACTGTCTGACTATAGCTTTCATGGTTTAATCATAAATAATTTGGCAATTCAAAAACAATAACATCAGACATGATGTATTTTTTTCTAGGCAATAAAATGCATTTAAAGATACCAGGGTTGAAGAGAATATAGTAAAGAGTTGGGGTTTCATCATTATCTGGTGACAGTGTGGTGAATTAAGGCGGTGCTTACTGAGATATCCTGTTGGATCCAGTTACAGCAGGTCAACTTGAATTTTGTTCATTCTTTTTTATTAGGTTTCTTATGATCAACCTTTACACTCTTTGAAATTGTTTTATTGGTTGTACCAGTGTGCACATATATATCCTGATAAAGGACAGCATATTTAAGGAGACATATCTTAACTTCTAAAACAGTTTCATATTTGACCAATCTTATGTGACCAACAGAGGCTGAAATCAAATTCTTTGAATTTTTCTCACACAGAATTTAAATAGGACTCCTATCAACAAGATTCTGAGAACAAATATGGGGCAACTGTCCTAGCCCATTCTAGCTGTTATAACAAAATACCACAGACTGCATAGCTCATAAATAACAGATTTATACCTTACAGTTCTGGAGAATGGAAGTCCAAGAGCAGGGTGTTAACATGGTCAGGTAAGGGCCTTCTTCTTGGTTGCAGTCTTCTCTTTGTGTCCTCAAACAGAGCGAGAGATAGGGGAATCTCTCAGACCTTTTTTTATAATGTCACTAATCTCATTTATGAGGGCTCTTTTCCTAACACCATAACACAGAACACAGGATTTCAACACATGTGAATTTGGAGAAGGTACAAATATTCTGCCTATATCACTAACATACAGTATTTTCCTCAATCATGCTCTCTGGGATACATGCCTAATGAAAGGGGGAAAACAGCAAATAAGCCATTGAGTCCATCTTAGAAAACTAGGAGGCTTTCTCATTATATTTCTGCTTTGACCTTCTATTTCCCCCAAGGCGATAATCCAGATATAACAGGATTTATTACTGGTTGCACTGACTGCCTTGGCCTGGGGTGAAATCTAGGGTAATTCTATCATTCATAAACACTCTGGGTGTGAATTAGCCTGAGCTGAATGCCTTCAAAGGCCAAGGTAGTGTCATTGATAATGTAAGAGAACATCAGAGGAAAATTCTTACTACTTTTTCTAATTGGAAGATCCCTATCACAGCATTTAACTCCTAAAGAGTGTGCATAAAAAATGAGTCAGTTAGCATTCTGAGGAACTTCCCCAAATAACTAAGGGTCACCCCATGTTGGCGAGATTTGTGGAGTTGTCTGAGAGATACTGATGGAAATTCCTTTAAAAATGTAAAGGTCTCTTATGACCACAATAATGTGCAATCCTTTTTTTTTTTTTTGCCTCATAATCATTTTTTAAATTGTGTTATATTATTCAATAATGTGCAATCTATTATGGCTTTGAAGCAGGGAAGTTTGTCCAGGCTTCCATATAAGAAGTATAGTCCTGGTGGTAACCATGGTAGTTCCAGAGTAAAAGTATAATTTTGATGACTGAGGTTTTCCCAATAGGAATTTCTTCAGTTGGCAGGGCAAGGGAGGCTTGATTCCAATTGGTCCCATCAGAGAACCCCTCCTTACCATGGGCATCTACATTTATGACCCAGAATTTCTCAATAGCAACAAGGGAAGTTTTTTTGTCCCTACAGTTCATAGCTTCAAAGAGAAATGACTTTAATCTGTCAGTCTATAATATCCCAAATGGCAGACCAAACAACTAGGCAATAGACAACTGCCTAGGAGATAATAAAAATGTCCCAAAGTTCATCAAGAGTAGACTTGGCCTGGCTGTGAACAATTTTCTGAGTTCTGCCAACTCAGAAAAGAGACCATATTGGCTCTTGGTTATACATAGCGGGTGCTGATTTTGCACAGATGGTTTTCCATAGCACTACAATGCACACCATCATATTTCAACATAGATGAGCAATCAGTGGACCAGGCCCAGGCATTTAGGGAAATCTCTGTGAATGGAAAGCCTCATTGAGCCAGCAGTTTTGCTTGAGGCAGTGAAGTGAAAGATAAGGATTCCCCCAAAGGGGTAGCTTTTACTTTTCAGTGCAGATCTGAGACGCTGCCAAGACCAAGTCAGCTACTCTCTTGGAAATACAATTTCTGTTTGACAATCAACACTAGTAAGGCCCTTCCTGCACAGTTATTTGTTGAGTCTACAGTGACCACAACAAAATGTGGATATCAGGCTGGAGATTCACAGATATGTATGCGGTATGCATTCAGCTATTCAAAAACAGTATGTTTTGTGGTTACGTCAGAAAGGTGATACTTTTGGGGGCGCCTGGGTGGCTCAGTGGGTTAAGGCTCTGCCTTCGACCCAGGTCATGATCTCGGGGTCCTGGGATCGGGTCCCGCATCGGGCTCTCTGCTCGGCGGGGAGCCTGCTTCCTCCTCTCTCTCTGCCTGCGTCTCTGCCTACTTGTGATCTCTCTCTCTCCCCCTGTCAAATAAATAAATAAAATCTTAAAAAAAAAAAAAAGAAAAAAAGAAAGGTGATACTTTTGTTTTGGGAAATAGCTTCTCTGAGTATTTAAGCTGCAAATAATTTTCTGAAGTATTGTCTTTTTCCTGCTATAATTATCATTTCTCCTTGGCTACCTGGGAGAAGATAGGAAAGAAGGTTGCTGAGTGATCTGTCTCACTATCTCTACATGCAGCCATTCTTGAGACAATGGGAGAATCTCCTCTGACAAAAGGGATGAGAAATTGCAAACATGTAGCACAGCAACTATATTATCCTTTTAGCTGAGGGGGTAAAAACAACATCAGTTTAAAGTTCCTTCCTCACTATGGGTTCCTTCCAAGCCACATCTGTTGAATTTGTGTGATTTTCCTCGTATAAAACCTGGTAAAATAGTAATTTGGGCACCCGATTCCACCAGGGTCATAAAATTTATGTCCCTCTATCCCTTTCCTTGGAATTTCCAGAATGCTTGATGGTGATACATAGCTTTCACTCTCCCCACAGGAAACAGGGAGAATGCATACTTATTTTTCTTTAGAAAAGATGAGTTCAGGGGTAAACAGAAGGATCAAGATCAGGAGACACAAATATACCTACAGAAGTAAATTTACATAGAGTCATTTCCATCAGCATTAGAAAAATTTTGAGACAATAAGAGGCTAATACTAGTCAATGCTTAGTCTTTTGTTTTCTACAGTAGTTTGCTTGTCTCAGTAAAATCAGCCAAATCTCCCTAATAATGGCGAGGACCCACTGACAACTTTGAGAGGTTTTACTGACATTGCAGCATAGGTCTAAGTTTGGCCTGAGAAACTACAAGAGAGGCTAACCAGAAAGGTAGACTATCTGCTGTCATTCCTTCTTACTGAGCATTGTATGTCTTACATTTGAATGCTCCAGGTGAATTTGCTAATATTCTGGTGATGTAGGTATAGCAGTTATGAATTCCTCTCATGTCATGCTCACTGTAAAGCTATATCTCTGTAAATATTGTTGAAGGTTGTAGAGACTTCCTTCAACTCTGGAAAGGTCTCATTATTAGTTATTGCAGTACAGTTGGCAGACCGGTTCATGCTACAGGAGAGCTGTTTTGAGACTATCACTTGGTATTTTCCCTCCTTACCACAGGCACCAAATTGGAGAACTATTTCTTGGCCAAATGATCATATCATTTAGTCAAGATATCTATCACTGGTTCTCAAGGATTTCCTCAAAGCACATAAGCAGACATTTTCCCAAAAAGCCATTTCTCTATCAAGTATCCCATCTTCTTCACCAAAACTGTGAGAGATTGATTTTACTCTATTCACAAGTTAATAAGAGAGCTTGCGGCGGTCACAAGGATGCTGACAGAAGACCCAAGGCTTCTGGATCAAAGACCTTTTTTACTTCCAAAAAAAGTAATAGCCAGAATATCAGCATGGCTGCCCATTAATCTGGAAATCCAGATATTCTCCATGAACACTGGGTTGCATCATAATAGTGCTGATTTTATGGGAAATATTCTTTGTGCAGAGAGAGCCATACTATGACCTTTTAGAATTGCTAGTTGTATACGGGGCGCCTGGGTGGCTCAGTGGGTTAAGCCGCTGCCTTCCGCTCAGGTCATGATCTCGGAGTCCTGGGATTGAGCCCCGCATCGGGCTCTCTGCTCAGCAGGGAGCCTGCTTCCTCCTCTCTCTCTGCCTGCCTCTCTGCCTGCTTGTGATCTCTCTGTCAAATAAATAAATAAAATCTTTAAAAAAAAAAAAAAGAATTGCTAGTTGTATAAACAATCCTAAAAAATGGTCTTGGGTGAGGGGAGATCAAGGCCCTGCAATCTGGAAATACTCTGCAAGATGTATACAAATAAAAGAAGTCCATAGAGGACTGCTTCCAAATGCTGTTTAACTAGTACCCAAAGTACCCAAATTAAGCAACAAAACATTATTAGCACCTCAGAAACTATCCTTATGCTGCTTCCTTCAAGTTATTACTTTATCCTCAAAATTTCCAACATCCTGACTTCTAAAAGATTAATCATATTTGTGTATTCAGATAAAAATAATTGACCAGCATATTCTCATTTGTTTCTGATTTAATTTGCTGGAATTTATAGTGATGATATCCATCCATATTATAACATGTTGCTGTAGATTGTTCATTCTTTTTGCTGAACAGTATTAAATTTGGAAATACAGCAAAACAACATATGTATCCATCCTATCATTGATGTACATTTACATATTTTCCATTTGGAGGTTGTTAATGAGTAATACTGACATGATCATTCCAGTGTATGGCTTTTGATGAATATATTTATATATTCTTTTTGAGTATATACTTAGTAGTAAAATCATTGTGTCTTAGAGCATGCACTTTGCCTAACAAAATTCTAAAGTGATTGTACTAATTTAAATTATCAACAGTGCTTTACGAGAATAACAGTTGTTCAACCCTTGGCATTTTTTTTTTTTTTAAGATTGTATTTATTTATTTGACACAGAGAGGGCACGAATAGGCAGAGAGGCAGGCAGAGAGAGAGGGGGAAGCAGGCTTCCTGCTGAGCAGAGAGTCTGATGTGGGGCTCGATTCCAGGACCCTGAGATCATGACCCAAGCCGAAGGCAGAGGCTCAACCCTCTGAGCCACCCAGGCACCCCAGCATTTTTTATCTTTTTCATTTTAGCCATATTGGTGGGTATATGATGTTACCATATTGTGTTTTTTGATTTGTATACCCTTGATGGCTACACCTGTAAGTATTTTATTGGCTTTTATTTTTTTAAGATTTCATTTATTTGTCAGAGAGAGAGAGACTGCAAGAGAGGGAACACAAGCAGGGGGAGCGGGAGAGGGAGAGAGAGAAAAAGGCTTCCCGCAGATCAGGAAACCCGATGTGGGGCTCGATCCCAGGACCCTGGGATCATGACCTGAGCCCAAGGCAGATGCTTAATGACTGAGCCACTGAGGAACCCCAATTGGCTATTTATATATTCCCTTATGTAATATAATTGGTCAAGTTTTAAACTACATTTCTGTTAATATTTTTTGTCTCTTTTCTACTAATTTCTGTAATAATTTTGTGAATTTTTCTTAATCAAGTCCTTTGTTAAATATAAATATATTTTATGTACATGTTCCATTCTGATAGCTGCCTATTTATTTTTAATGCTATTTTTTGATGACCAGAAGTTCATAATTTTAAAATGGTGTTAGACATATACACACATAAACACACCCATCCTTCTACTTTCCCCCCCAACACAATAGTTACTATATGCCTTCCTCAATCTTTGTTTCAAAATCTTGAAGTTGTTCACCTATTATTTTTTAATAAGCCTTTGTTTTAACATTTACAATTATATTAATCATTCATCTGGCTGTTTAAGTGTCATAAATTACTTTTTTCCAGGTGACACAACACCATTTATTGAAGACTATCCTTTCCCCACTGTGTGAGGTGTTCTCTTTGTTATAAAACAAGTGACCCTTTACGTGCAAGTCTGGACTTTCTATTCTGTTCCACTATTCAGTTTTTTCTGTTCTCGCAACATCACCTTTCTGTCTTAATTATCTCAACTTATAACAGGTCTTAATATTTTATAGTATTACTTCTTAAGCCATGCTGTTTTTCCTTTAAGATGACTTTATTTGTCCTTAGTCCAGACTTTGCATTTCCATATGAATTTTTAATCAACTTTTAATTTTTAAAGATTTTATTTATTTTATTTGAGAAAGAGAGAGAGAGAGAAGAGAGAAAGACAATGAGCAGGGGGAGGGGCAGAGGGAGAAGCAGACTCCCCAGTGAACAAGGAACCTATGCAGGGCTCCTATCCAGGACCCTGGGATCAGGACCTGAGCTTAAGGCAGACACTTAACCGACTGAGCCACCCAGGCACCCCAGCTTTTAATTTCTTAATGGACATATGAAAGCAAAGTCTGAAGAACAATATATAGGAAATTATTTGGGGAAATTGACAATTTTAGAATAATGAGCTTGCTAATTCATGATTCTAGTATATTGCCCCATTTATTTAGCTTGTTTTATTTCTCAATAATGCTTTGTAATTTTTAGTTGAAGAAGACTTTCATTATTTTTAATTAGATTTCTTACAATAAATTTGATGTTTTTCTTGCTAGTGTAATCGGTAATTTAAATTTAATTTTCATTTGTCTTGGGGTATCCGGGTGGCTCAATCAGTTAAGTGTCTGCCTTTGGTGATGGTCATGATCTCAGGGTTCTGGAATTGAGCCCCGGATAGGGCTCCCTGCTCAGCTGGGAGTTAGCGTCTCCCTTTCCTTCTGCTGATCTCCCTGCTTGTGCTCTTTCTCTCATTCTCTCTCTCTAAAAATAAATAAATAAAATCTTTAAAAAATAATTTTCATTTTTCACAGCCCCTAAACCAAAGTTAATTATTGTTTATTCATGTTTTATGGAGTGACTACTATATTTACTTATTAATTTATATTGTTTATATGTGTATTCTTTTGACTCTTGAAGGTAGACAATGCTGTTTTATGTAAATAAATAAGTATTATTTTTTCTTTCCAAGTCTCATGTTTTGTATTTATATATGCTATATTGCACTGACTATACCTACATTGCAATGTTGAAGAAGAGTGGTGATATTGGACATTCTAATCTTATTCTTGTTCTTAGGAAATGATGGTATGTTAAGTGTTTCATTATAATATGAAACACTCTCTATAGAATTCTTTATCTTTCTGAGGTACTTATTTCAAGTCTATTATGTCTTAATATAAATGTACCTAATATTAATGTGCTTATAATTGTAATTTTTTTCTGTATCAATCAATTCTATATGTATCTATGATCATACCTAAGTTTCACTTTCTCCATTAACCAGTTGAATTATTTGACTTGAGTGAATTTCAAATATTAAATATTTTTTCCCTTTCTAGATTAGATTTTATCTGGATATAATGCATTATACTCTCTAGAATCGATTTAATAATTTCTCATAAGAATTTTGCTTCTACATGAAGAATAAATGTTGGTCTTAAACCTTTCTTTTTTTTGTAATGTCCTGTTGAGTTTGTACTAAGTTAATTATGGTTTTGTGATAAGAATTAAGAAACATTTGACTTATTTCTATTATCTGGAAAAGTTTGTTAGTGATGGGCAGTCAATTTTGGGGAAAAAAATCAGTGAAGCCCTCAATTAAAAAAAAAAATTTCACCAGTGAAGTATTCTAGACTTAAGACTTTTTAAAAATGATTTTTTAAAATTTCTCTTCATTTCTTCCTTCAAATTTGTTGTGTGTCACCCAAATTTGATTTCATAAATTTTTTTCATCTTTTTGATATCAGCAAAATCTGTAGTAATGAATATCTTCATTTTCATTCTTAATACTACTGTGTTAGAGAATGTTGAGTGGGTGAATTAAAGTAGTTGTCTTAAAATATCATAGTTCTGTTTTTATATTTTTCAGATATATACTATATGCAATAATACTTAAACTTATAATGTCAGTGGCTCTATAGATACATGTTAATTTTTTGCTCATCCAAAGTCTTCTGCAGGTTTTGGCAAATCTCCAGGGCCTCAAACCAAGATATTTCAATCTTACTCCTCCATTACCTGAACATGGGCATTCTAAATTATGCATGGCAGGAGGTAGAGAGCTTGGTGATTTACTTTGTAACTTTCATGCTCTCAGACTACATATGATACACATATCTATCTGCCAGCTGTTTTTCACTGAAAAGAACAACTCCTATGGCTCCTTTTCAGTATAAAGGGATAGGGAGGATAGGTTTTCTCTGTATTCACAATGAAAAGGAGGTTTCAGTGAATACCATTAATGTCTATCCTGATTGGAAGTGATAGCTTATATGGAGTCTGGATGTTTTATCTTGGTTTACAAATTATTTCTGACCCCAAAATTGTCTTTTAAAAAGTTGTATCTTATTCATGTACATATATAATAATTTTTAAATTAGAAATTTATTATTTATCATAAATTACTGGGACTTGTATTCTGGAATTAAACAATTTTTGCTTGGATCCAAATTCAGCCAGTAGATATCATTGATTTTGCTCATGTCATGTAAAAAATATTGATCTAGCATTTAAAAACAAAAACAAAAACAAAAAACCTAGATTTTTTGGCATCTCCTTAAAAGTAATTACACTAACAATTATCTGAAGCTGAGTAGCAGATGCCATTATTTGGATAATTTAAAAATGCTTTATTTCACCTAATTCTCATCCTTTGCTATTTTTTTTAATATACTGCTTATTAAATCCTGGTAGCTTTTGAACTTATTGTCCACTAGTATTTCCATATATGTCCATTTATAAATATTAACCTTGTGAAAATTCAGAGATATTTTTATTGCTTTCAAATTACCTGTTATTGGGGCGCCTGGGTGGCTCAGAGGGTTAAAGCCTCTGCCTTCAGCTCAGGTCATGATGCCAGGATCCTGGGATCGAGCCCTGCATTGCGGGGGGGGGGGGGGGGGGGTCTCTGCTCAGCAGGGAGCCTGCTTCCTCCTCTCTCTCTCTGCCTGCCTCTCTGACTGCTTGTGATCTCTGTATGTCAAATAAATAAATAAAATCTTTAAAAAAATTACCTGTTATTATTCTTCAATTAAGTGTTAAATTATGAGTATAAGTAAAGGAAAATGTGTTAAAACATTTTGTCCTTAGGAGCGACTGGGTGGCTAAGTTGGTTAAGTGTCCTACTTTTGGTTTCAGCTCAGGTCATGATTTCATGGGTCATGAGATGGGTCCCTGCATAGGGCTCCATACTCAGTAGAGAGTCTGCTTGAAGATTCTCTCCCTCTGTGCCCCCTAGTCGCTCATGCATGCACATTTCCTTTCTTTCTCTCTCTCTCAAATAAATAAATCTTAAAAAAAAATTGTACTTAATTGTTAGCTTGACCAAGAATGTTGGGACCATGACTAAAAAGATAAAATAAATATGTAATGATAGAAATTTAATATAAAAATTATTATTGTTTACATTTTAATTTTTTTAAAATTTTTACATCAATGACGAACCATCAGATGAAAAGACAAAACTATTTAGAATAGAAAATGCCATAGTGGTACTGTTCATTTTAAACTACTTTATTATTTGTCATCATATTTCATTATTTTAAGAATTTACTTGACAGAATATTTGGCAGAAATTATAAATCCATCTTATATTTCTTTATCAAACATATATTTCAAAATATATCAAATAAATACACCTAGTTTTATTTTGGGAATTATTGTTTTTATTCAGTGTTTTTATATGATATTATATCTATAGAGTTTATTTTATTGCAGCACACTACTACATTCAGTTTTGTTTTTGTTGTTATTTTATATATCAAAAACTGACTTCAGGGTGATATAACTGTTTCTCTCTTTGGGTACTCTGTTTCACTGCATGTCTACTAACTTATTAATTCTGGTTTTTACAAGATCACTGTAACACTGCAGAAAATTTGGACTCAAAAGACAATACTATTTTATATGTGTTGTTTTATTTTATTCTAGAACAGAGTATTCTTTTAAATTTATGAGGAAGACTGATGATACATCTATACTTGTGAACAAATACTAAAGTCTCAAACTGAAATGAATAAAGTGACTTTGGTATATTTCTGGTCTGTCAGTTCTGACATGTAAAGGCCTTGGAAGTCATCACTCCTATCCTTACAACAAAAATAAGGAGAACACCTTGAAAATCAAAGACTTGTTATGGACTTATTAGACAACTGAAATCACAAGGAAAACCACTACCTGAAAGTCACAACCTAAGTGACCTTACTGAAAGCAGAAGCTACTAGATCTGATAGTACACTTAAACGTAACTTTGACAAATTGTTGGAGGCAGTGTATACTGTGAAAGAGAAATTCCTGAGGCCACAGTTTTATGGGTTTTATCTCCTGACATTCCACAAGGTTTCTGTGGTAAAGAGTCAAGATAAAGCTCCTTGGGGCTACCATGAGGCAAGAAGTTCTTTGGGGGTTCCTTGTGGAGGTTCACCAAGCCAACACCTGTGGCCCCACTGCCCACTATCTTCAGCCTGAGGCAAAAATTTAGTCTTTATTCCACTGTTTCCAAAATTCAACTACAACTTTGATTTCTAGGTCTTACATGTTCAGAAGAGAGCTAGGTGTAGTCCAGCTGTGGTACACATTGTGAATGTCAATGAACTTCCAAAGATGGAATGAAATAGAGAGGAAATTCCACAGCAGATGTGAACTCTATTTGTGATTATTGGGGAGAAGAGCTCCAGGACAGACATGCCCTCTTGGTCTACCAAAAGAGGGTTCAGAAATAAAGTTCCAGAAAATGGCTTCTTCCCCTTGGGCTATTACCTCATCCCTTTACAGGGACTGTGGGACTGCTGGTTTTGGTCTTGGGAACAGTGAAGATAGACTGTCTATGGCCCCAGCTGGATCAACTGACAAAGAGCAAATGAAACAGAGTCCTACCCATAAGACCCACTTTTTCTACCTCCTTTGGCTCCCAACTCTATACCTCTTGTTTTTCTGGGTCTTCAGCAAGTTCCCCACCCCACCCCTTTCCTGCTCTTCTTTTACAGTTACCACTTTGGTCTAACATTTCCCTTTTCCTCCTACCTCTGGTGAATTGTTTGCACTTCACTTCTTTCTCTCTCCAGATTTCTATGTTGAGGGACAGGGGACATTTCTGTGACAGGTTTCTCCATTCCTGACTCCATCCTTTTGATTCGATGGGGTTGGGGTTGGAAAGGGACTGGGTCTTCATTTACTAGGTTAATAAAATAGTTTTTGTGAACAAACAAACAAAAAATACTACTGAATTATAACCGAGAATACAAAATAAATATTGAGTCCATATAGACCTAAATAACTGATTCAATAAATTAAAATGAGGAAGCAAACACCAATTTTCCATACAGAATAATTTCAAATAATTTATGTAGGTTTTCTCCATTCAAAGAGAGGGAGCATAATTCTATGTTTTATAGATGTGGACTAAGCAAGTGACTTACTTCAAAAGTGTACAATATGGAAGTAGATGGGGAGGAAGAGAACTTTACAGTGGAGAACCCTGATAAATACCGCCTCAGTCCAGTAATTCATTGCCAACAGCAACTGTCACTATGTTGCTAGTAAGCACAGTTGATAGATACAGTGAAAATGGCACTTTACTTCTGTGATTTTCCTCCCAATAATCTGTAAATCCAGTCTTATCATGGGAAAAATATCAAGCAAATTCTAGAGTTCTAAATTCTACAAAGTACCTGACCAGTACCCCTTTAAAACTGTCAATGACTCACAAACAAGCTAGGTCTGTGAAAATTATCACATCCAAGGGGGAGCCTAAGAAAACAAATGTAAATTAATTTGGTATTTACCAATTTCCCTGACATCCCAAATTGTACTTATTGTCTAAGTGTCATGTGGTTTAATTAGGGATGGATAATTAAGTTCTGTTCTTATTCTTGATAACTCTATTTTGGGTGTCCATAACAAATAATGTGTTATGGTTAATTTTATGTGTCAAATTGATTTTGATAGGAGACAGCAGGTAAAACAGTATTTCTAGGTGTGTCTGTGAGGATGTCTCTGGAAGAGATTAGTATTGAATCAGCAGCCTGGATAAAGATTAACTTCACCACTGTTTGTGGGCATAACCTGATCTCTTGAGGGCCTAAATAGAATGAAAAGGTGGAGGAGGGGTAAATTTGCTCTCTCTTCTTGAGCTGAGACATCCATTTTTTCCTGTCCTTTTATATCAGAGCTCCTGTTTTTTGGGTGATCAGACTCCTTGTGTGGTTAGACTCAGACCATGACACACAGGTCCCTTTATTCCCAGGTCTTTGATCTTTGGACTGAAATACACTCTAGCTTTCCTGATTCTTGACCTTGCAGACAGCAGATTCAGGTACTTCTTGGCCTCCATAACCATGTGAGCCAATTCTTACAATATATTTCCTCTTATATATATCCGCCTTAATCCTCTACATATATTCTATTAGCTCTGTTTGTCTGGAGAACCCTGACCAATACACAATGGTTTACCATCAAATATTCATCTATTCATCATGCATGGAAAGCACAAGATAAATAAGCAAGAGACAATAATTGCTGAAAATGATAAAACGTAATCCAATCTTTGAAATAGAAAGGGTCATACTGAGTTGTTTATAAGTTTTAAATGTAATTTTATATGCATTTTAGCATATAAAATAGTTTCACTTTACAATGCTAAATTATTCTTCATTCTGGGCTATAAAATCATGGAAACTTTATTTGGAATTGTACTGAAGTTACTAATGAGTGCTTATTTTTTATGTCACATTCAGTAAACTTATAGAGCTATGAAAAAGTCTAAGTATTCTTTTAATCAGTAACCTAATTTCATTTCTTTTAGATAAATGCAGATTTCCTTAAATGACATATAGCTTATCAAGGAAATACTAGAAAAGAATTATATACATTCATTGTAAGAAATATTTTATTGTAACTCACTAAGTGAAATCATTATCATATTCTACTCAGATATCTTATGATAGAAATGAAAAGAGCAACAGGAGGAAAGCTCAATGTCCCTTTAACGCAATGCTACATTTCTAAGTATGTATTCCATAATAAAATTTCCTCACATGCACAAAGATTTATGTACAAATGCTTCCTTCACTATTACAATAACATAAAAAGGAAAACTATGTCTCTATCATTATGAGAATAATTAAATGATTTACAGCACATTGTGCTATGAACTACAATGAAGCACCACAATGGTGTGGTGTGCATATTTATTCATTTGTTCTGATGGGGAAATCATTCAAGGACATATTAATAAATGCCCCAAAGGGTCATAGAAAAATAAATGTCTAGTATCATCATACTCATATAACCATAGTCCTTACAAAACTAAATGACATAAGGATAATGAAAACAAAGAAGAAAACACCATATATAAAAATTATTTTAAAACACCACATTAAGGACTGCACTTATAGCATTTGGCAAAGTACCCCAAAACAAGACAAAACAAAAAAATAGCCTTCCACAAAGGCAGGAGGAGGGACTCTCTGCTATTAATTTCAGACATGGGAACAATGCCACCTGGGGCGGAGAAGCAATAAAAGCCACATACTCCTAGCAGAGAGGCAGAAGACACATTTGGACCCAGAATCTTATACTGACACAAAGGAGAGACGGCTACAACTTTGAGAGCTAGCAACATCCTCCTGCCCAAGACCACCCAGAGCTACAAAGCAGAGACTTAATGCCATGGGAAGAAAGGGGAAGGTACACTGAGAAAACCCTACCTGTGGGTCCCAGGAATATAGACCATGCTTGAGACCAAGACAGCACCAATTAAGTCAGAGAGGCAGGAGGGTTCTTTGAGTCTTGGACTCAGTAACAAATAATAACACTTTTTACTTCTGGAGAATATACTGCAATGCATGTATATAGGACCTACAGATTGTGGAACAGGAAAAGTTAGAAAAATCTTCTGGTGTGCCAGGCCCCACAACAAGCATAAATTAGACTTAGCCCACTGCTGATAGAATCAGTCTATGGTGCACTGAAAATACCTACACCAACAATGAAATAAAAGTTCAAATCCAGACTATATGGACTTTGCCTCTTTGACCTGAAATAACTAAACTATTTTGTAGTGAATAAAAAAGTACAATATATCAATATATATTTGAGGAGTCTGGCTCCTGGTGAAAACTTGTATTATGCTTTTAAGGCGAGTTTTTCAGGTCTGACCACACACAATTATAACAGGTTTACCTGGCAGTCCTCCCAGCAAAGGTGCTCTCCCCACACCTGGCTTGTGCATTACACCACACTCTGGAAAGGAAGCTGTAGCCAAGAATTCAGGGCCTCTGGCTACCATGCTTTCTGCATGTCTGCACTCCTACTTTTGGTACCTTCTACATCTCTATTATCTGAGTCCTTGGGCCAAGGTCTTCAGCTGTCTTTGCTGAGGCTTTCTTGTGTATGTGTACTAGGAGGTGGGGGCAACAGGGGAGAAACACCAAAGACACGTCTCCTCACTATAAATACCCAATACTTTGGCACTGCTAATTCTCACGCATTCCCTCACTGCAGAATCTAAAAACTGCCAGAACATTTTACTGGGGCTTCCTCAATAGTGAGATAACCTCCTCAACCCCTGGTGATGACCCAAAATGGAGCAAGATGGGTCAGTATTTTCTCTGATTTTAGACTCTTGTTAATACCATCTCGATAACTGATTAAAGTCTTAACTAATTTTTTAACTATTTAACTGGCTACTCTGACACCTGGCAGTTCAAATCCCTCTGTTAGTTCAGCTGATTTCCTGACAATGTTAAAGATGAAATATGGAATTATCACATTATAAATATTTTCCTTTCATTGTCATGTAAAAGGTAATTTAGAAACAACTGGGGGGCACCTGGGTGGCTCAGTGGGTTAAGCCTCTGCCTTCAGCTCAGGTCATGATCTCAGGGTCCTGGGATCGAGCCCCACATCAGGCTCTCCACTCAGCAGGAAGCCTGCTTCTCCCTCTCTCTCTGCCTGCCTCTCTGTCTACTTGTGATCTCTCTCTCTGTCAAATAAATAAATAAAATCTTTAGAAACAATTGGGACAAAGATAAATATATTGATATTTCTGAAAATTTTCTCTAATTAAAGTTGTATGTTAGAAAATTTGAAAATTTTTCTGTCCCTAAATATTCAAAATATGCAATAAGTACATATGTAAGTAATTTATAATGTTGTTCCTGGAAAAGATAATTAGAACATTGATGGATTTTAAAAATGTATTTCAATATGTGATGTCTTCCAAGACTAAGGAATAAACTTTAAACAACTTTATTTGATTTTTTAAAAAGATTTTATTTATTTATTTGACAGAGAGAGAGAGAGCACAAGCGGGGGACAGGCAGATGGAGAGGAAGCAGGCTCCCTCCTGACCAGGGACCCTGACTTGGGACTCGACCCCAGCACCCTGGGATCATTACCTGAGCCAAAGGCAGGTGCTTAACTGACTGAGACACCCATGCTCCCCATAAACAACTTTATTGAGAAGTGATTTTTAATCTTGAAATATCAATGACATGCACATGTTTAAACATTATTTGTTTTATGATGTTAATTTACAATGATAAGGCGAATATGAAAATACTACATTTAAAATAGATTAATTCGAGATTATAGGTTTTCTCCAAAATTTGAACATAACAGATTGCAAGACAAGAATATTAAATAATTGACATATTGTTTTTGATATTCTAGTGAAGACATTTCTAGCTATCATTTTAATAAACCAGATGAAAAATAGAATATTAAAAAAGCGGGTTGTATCAGGTATTAAAAATACTACAGGGGTGCCCAGGTAGCTTAGCTGGTTAAGCATCTGCCTTTGGCTCAGATCATGATCCTAGGGTCCTGGGATCAAGTCCTACATCGGGCTCCTTGCTCATTCCCAATGAGGTGGGATAGGGAGAAGAGGGATCCTGTTTCTCCCTCTCCCTCTGCCTGCTGCTCCTCCTGCTTGTGCTCTCTTTGTCAAATAAATAAAATCTTAAAAAAAAAACCTTAAAAAAAGAGATATTCAAATTAACATAAAAATATTTGAAAAGCATGATTGCAGATTTTTAAGTATTGCTAAATCCATGAAGGCATTTTCCTCACTTCCATGGCATAAAGATTTTCAATAGAAAAAATATATCTGTGATTACAGAATTTTTTATAGTACATTGATAAAATTCACATTTTTATTAAACAAGAATAGCTTTACACACATATCTTAAATGTATATCTATCTAGTTTCACAACTCTATATATGTGTGTGCATGCAGCTGTAGGTTTGTACATTGCTATGATATTATGGTTAATGATTTGAAAATGTAGAGGGTCATGATATGGATTAAAATTTAACTTTTGCCACTTATGTGTCATCTTGGGGAATTGACATTTATTTAACCTTTCTATGTCTTCATTTCCTTCTCTAAAATGGGAGTAATAATACTAACACATTGTGTTACAAAGATTATGTGAAATGAATAATATATATGTGTGACTCTTAACTGTTGGGGGAAATAGGAAAAGAATACTTTGTTCTTTATCTTCCATTCTACCTATGAAAAAAAATGCAGCTTTCACAAAAAATATAGCATCAATATTATAAATATTAATAGACATATTGTCATGGAAGCATTAAATAATTTGTTTTTACTCTAGTCATGCAAAATTAAATGGAGGGAATTTTTATATAATAAAAGGATAATTGGCCTGTCTTCTAATAGCCTATTCATTTTTAACCCATTACACTTCAGGAAATAGAAATAGCATGCCAAAGTAATCTTGAAAAAAGAAGAACAAAGTTGGAGCTTTCACAATCCGAGGTTTCAAACTACACTAAAAGCTATAGTAATCAAAACAGTATAATACTGGCACAAAATAGAGAGATCAATAAAACAATATAGGGAGCCCTGAAATAAACCCATATTTACATGGTCAATTAATTACCCCCTACCCAAAAAGGCAAGAATATACAATGGGAAAAATATAGTCTCTTCAGTAAATGGTGCTGGGAACACTGGACAGCCTCATGCAAAACAATGAAACTGGACCACTTTCTTATATCACACACAAAAATAAACTTAAAATGGATTAAACACCTAAATGTAAGGCTGAAACAATAAATTCCAAAAGAAAACTTAGGCAGTAATTTCTGAAACATTGGCCTTAGCACTATTTTTTCAAATCTATCTCATCAGGCAAGAGAAACAAAAGCAAAAATAAACAATTGGGACTACATCAAACTAAAAAGCTTTGGCATGATGAAGGAAACTCAACAAAAGTTAAGAGAACTTATGGAATAAAAGAAGATGTTTTCAAGTAATATATCCAATAAGGGGTTAATATCCAAAATAGAACTCAAAAAACACACTACCAAAAAAATCTTATTTAAAAATGGACAGTGGATGTGAATAGACATTTTTCCAAAGAAGACATATAGATGATGAATAGACACATGAAAAAATGTCCATCAGTAATCATTAGGGAAATACAAATCAAAACCACAATAGGATATTACCTTATACCAGTCCAAATGGCTAGCATCTAAAAGACAAGAAATAACAAGTGTTTCTGAGGATGTGGAGAAAAGGGGACTGTTGGTGGAAATGTAAATCAGTGTAACTATCATGGAAAACTATACGGAGGCTCTTCAAAAAATTAAAAATTGAGCTATCATATGATCCAGCAATCCAACTTTGATCACATATCCAAAAGAAATGAAAACACAGTATGGAACACAGTATGGAAGAGATATCTGAACTCCCATGTTTTCTGAAGCATTATTCATTACAGCCAAGGTATGGAAACAACCTAAGTGTCCATCATCATACTAGTGGATAAAGAAAATATTGTATAGATATAATATACAGCTATAGAGTATACTCAGTCATGGGAAAGACTATCTTGTTATTCATGAGAAGATAGATGGACCTAGAAGGTCTCATGTTTACTGAAATAAGTCAGTCAAATACCATATGATTTTGTTTATACCTGGAATAAACAAACAAACAAACAAACAAACCAGATGAACATACAAAATGGAAACAGATTCACAAATATACAGAACAAAGGGATGCTCATCAAAGGGTGGGCGGGGGGGTAGAGGGTTAGGTGAAATAGGTGAAGAGGATT
Source organism: Lutra lutra (assembly GCF_902655055.1). Classification (NCBI taxonomy): domain Eukaryota; kingdom Metazoa; phylum Chordata; class Mammalia; order Carnivora; family Mustelidae; genus Lutra; species Lutra lutra. The sequence goes on from NC_062280.1 coordinate 174,305,492, forward strand.
AAGAGATACAAACTTCCAATTATGAAATAAATAATTTAGGGATGAAAAGTACAGCATAAGAAATATAGTAAAAAAAATATCACATACTAGGGATGCCTGGGTCACTTAGTCAGTTAAGTGTCAGCCTCTGGCTCAAGTCATGATCCCAAGGTCCTGGGATCAAGTCCCACAAGAGGTTCCATGCTCAGAAGGGAACCTGCTTTTCCCTTTCCCTCTGCCTGCCACTACCCCTGCTTGTGTGCTCCCTTGCTTGCTCTCTCTGTCAATTTCTGACAAATAACAATATAAAAATAATGAAATTAAAAAATCACATACTAGTATATGATCAAAATGTGGTAATGTAAGTAATTAAACAGGATACAAAATTAGATAATAATTGTCCTAGGGTTATAGAACACAATTTTTCATATTAAAAATGGATAGGAAAATACACAATAATTTTAGCAAAGAAGAAATTATAAAATTAGTAATTTATTATGCATATTGAAACTTCAATTTGAAATCTATTTCCCACTTATAAAAAAATAGTGCTACCTCTTTCTTTTGATCTTTTGCAAATTGGACACAAAAGTCCAATTTGCAGAAGATCAAAACTCTCATCAAAGACTAGTAAAATGGGTTAAAAAACTTAGTTTGAAGGTATCAGAGAACCATGAAATTAGCTACGATTGGAGAGACCAGGATCCCAGGGAGAAGAAAAACATCATTGTAGTGAATGTGGCACTTTTTTCTACTTTTCCATCAAGACATTTGCTGATATGCAGTCTGGGGAGAAAGACTGAGAATCCCAGCAGAAAACGAAGGAATATCTGTGAGATTTTAGTAGGTAACAGGGCAGGAAAGAAGAAAATTGGATTTTAGGACCATCAAGGCACTCAGACTGGAAGGGCTAAATTCCCAGTGAGAAATGAGCTTGACATTTTACAACACTTTAGTTGTTGATGTGTTTCCCAATTCCTACACTATACGAACAGAAACAACTGCTGTTAAAATGTTGAATAATTTTATGAAACCATCAGAATTCTTGGTTGTGAGGGGAAAAAAATTAGACTTTCGGAATTATCAAGAAGGAAGAGCACAGATCAACATTCCATTCTCTCAATTAAGTCTCTCACAGGCTAATTCACCCAGTTAAGAGCAAATGGGAAAGAGAGTTGACAAATTCTAAAAACTAGCATTTGGACTGAGGTACATTAAACATGATTTAATTATCCTCCTGATGATTAAATATGACCTCTTTGACAACTTTCATATACTATTTCAGATAATTTCTAAAAAAATAGGCAGATTAGTAAACCAGACCAATTGAAAACAGTAAAAAATGAAATTAACTTAAAAATGTCTAGACTCTTGAGTTACCAACATAGATTAAAAATTACAATGTGATTAATGTATTTGTGAAAATAGTGAGATATAATGTTTTTTAAGGGAAAAAGCAGTTCTATAAAAATATGATGAGAATTCTTGAAGTGAAATATACAATAATTAATACTGAAAGTAAAAGAACAAATTTAACATGTTGGACACAGCTAAAAAGGCCACTAAAAAAATGGAAGAATAGGACACTGAAAAGCACACAAGCTGAAGAAGGGGGGAAATATGTTGGAAAACCCAGAAAAGAGCATAGGACATTTACATAGTATAGTTAAAAAGTTCTACTTTACTTGTAACTGGATTTCCAGAAGCAGAACAAAGAAAGCATGGAGCAGAAGCAACACCTGAGAATGCTTCCCTATTAAATTCCCAGTTTAGATTACACCGATTTCTGCCATCTGGTACTTCAGGCTGGGAAGTCTATGGAGTTTTGTATCAAAGTTCAAGCCACTACTTGTGCCTCCAACCGTAGAGCCTTCCCTTAGGGTAAACCAAAAAATGTGATCTCTCATCCCATGCTTTACTCTTCTTCCCAGTATTGACTCCCTTCCAGAATCTGCCTGCTTTTGTTCACTTTCTAGTAACTTCAAGTACTTTTATTTTTATAATTGTCCAAGATTATATGAGCTTACACTGTTATAGAAGTCTGTGGTAGGAGCTTACAAATTGGACCTCTGCCATTTAGGAAGTAGGTTCAGTAACTATTTTTTTTTAAAGATTTTATTTATTTATTTGACAGAGAGAGATCACAAGTAGACAGAGATGCAGGCAGAGAGAAAGAGGGAGAGGGAAGCAGGTTCTCTGCTGAGCAGAGAGCCCGATGTGGGACTCGATCCCAGGACCCTGAGATCATGACCTGAGCCAAAGGCAGCGGCTTAACCCACTGAGCCACCCAGGCGCCCCTCAGTAACTATTTTTAAATATTTTATTTTGATGAACATTTTTTGAGTATTTATTCTATAAAAGTCAATACTACAACTGTTGGAGATAAGAAGAAAATAAGATCCAGTCTTCGAGGACCTTAAAGAAAATATTGTAATTTATTATAATAGATGCTAAGAAAAAGTCAAGTTCTGAATGCTACAAAAGTGCAAGAAGGATCACGTAAGTAGAGAGGACTCAGAGACATCTTCTCAAGGTGATTTTTAAGATGGGTCTTGCAGTATCAGTAAATATTGATTAATAGGGAAAAGAGATGTGTAAGACAGAAACCTAGAATGAGCTAGGATTTAGTATCATAACAGTGACATTTACACAAGACCATAAGCAGGTTGGTATTACTGAGTTGAAAATTAGGCAATTTATGATAGAAGATGATGTAATTTTTTTGATGTTCTAATGTGCCATTGCAAGAAGAATGCTTTTCTTTGATAGGATATGGAAAGACATATAAGGGATTTAACCAACTAATAATACCATAATATTTGATTTTCTCATGCTGTCTGAAATGTGAAAGATGGATAAATTTTAAAGGGGTAAAATTAACCTCCAAATAGTAATAGATTATTTCAATATTCTCAGTAATAGATAATACATATTTAAATTAGAGAAGGAATGTTAGAATGAGAATATTAGAATTAGAAATTAGAGAAGGAGTATTAACAGTTGGCATACAAAGGCAGAAAATAAAAGAGTCAAGTAAGATCTAGGCCATAAGATAGGTAAACAAAAACTTATTTAGAAGGTCAGGAGTAGTTGTCATGGTAAAAAGTTTTTGAGTGAATATCAACAATTGTGTTAACTGTAACGTATTAGATTTGGATGACTGGATATATGATAGGAGCTTTACTAATGATTACTGTGTTTAAGTATTCTATTATAATAGGAATTTTGTGGAGTCAAATGAATGAAGATAAATATATATTTGTAAACATCCAGTGGCAACTGTCAAGAAGTAATGAATATAACCACGGTAATTGCAACAGTGAAACATATGCACATCTGAAGCACGTGTAAGAAAGAGGGACAGAGTCATATAAGTTATCTCTGAGGCACTATGATGCTGAGAGAGAGGTAGAGACCTTTATAATTTGTCCTCCCTTAATTACATAGACATTTCTACACCCAATAACATTGGCTTATGGGGAGAAACCTTTTCTACCTATTACACTGAATATAGTAATAATTGATGGAAATAAGGTATATGCTTACTAAAAATGATGGATTTTCTCCAGGTTAATGGAGAAATTTTAATTTTGAAGTATTTGAACTAGAAAATTCAGAAACATAAAAATACCTTATGTAATACTTGGCTAGATTCTAACTTTTGCAGAAAGTCTGAAGGCCAAAAAGAATGTGGAAAAATATGCAATGTATGCATAAGGGAGAAAAATTAATGATCTAAATCTTGGAAATATAAGATATGAATAAAGCTTAAAGGAATGATAATTAGATAGCTTCAGAGAAGACTGCTGGCAGGTGACCTAATAACTTGTATTCTGCATAAGAAGGGTCATTATATTTTAAAAAATGAATCCTTATTAAGGTGAGAGCCAAAGCAGCTGTATTTAATTATGGCAAGATAGATGTGGGTTTCCCTGAATTAAACCATTTTAGCATTTGGAATAATTACTATTGAAAAATGAGTCATTGAAATTCTTTTCTTTTTTGGAAGATCTGGTATAATACTGATTCAGAATAGGTGATATGCAAGTCCTTTCAGAAATGATATGGCATTTTAAGGGAAATTAAAAATATGCAGTTTAAAAAGTGGTTGTATTAATCAATTTAATACTGAAGTTATCATGGAATTAACTCATGTATTTCAAAAATACTTCTGATCTCCAAGCTATGACAATTAAATAATGAATTTTTTATTAATAAACTAATAGGAACAGTTTATGCATAAATCTAAGTATGTGCACATCTGAATTACAAAATAGAAGCCAGCTATATTTTTAGGGTAAATTTAGATAACCTTTTAATCCAATACCCATTCCTGGAAATTTATTTCTTATAAACACAATCACAAGAACATAAAAAACAATCTACCAAAGGATGTTTATTGCCACATTCTTTACAGTAGCAACAAGTTCCAAGCAAAGTGAATGGCTATAAATGGAAAAACTTATGAAACTATCTTACATTTTGATCAATAAATATTATCCAATCAAAAATAATAAATTTGAAATGTATCAGGAGAATTTGCAAAAGTTATTATTGAGTGAAGGAAGCAAATGCATGTGTAATAATTATATTGCAGTAAAAATAATCTTCTGAGCGTGCAAATAAATACATACACTTATGTTTGCAAATAATTATATGAGAATGGAAAATAGACAGAGGGTGTTCCTTGTCAAGATGAATTGGTATGCTAAATAGTTGGAGAAGAGACTGGGAGTGGAAAGCCAGGACAAAAAAAAAAAAAAAAAAGAAAGAAAGAAAGAAAGAAAAAATTGCTACGATTGCCAAAAAACTAAAAACCAAAAGGATTATCACTTTGCTGCCTTTATGTAAGTTATGCATATTTTAAAAATAAAATCTAAAATAATTTAATAAATTTTGTAAAAATGACGTTATATTGAATTGAAGCACTTACCTAGAAAATATGCACTTTAATATGTACATAAGCATCTCCATCACCTAACATCTATATATAGCAGCTAAAAATACAGGGAAAAGGACTGTATTAGTATGCATAGTAATTAAGGTATGTTGAAAATTCATTGTTCATTTTCACAATGTTATATTCCTGATACTTTTCAGATTATTTGAAAATAATAGAAATAAAATTTCCATGCATAGATAAATGTAATTTATACTAAAAAATGTTTGGGGGCACCTTGGTGGCTCAGTGAGTTGTCTCTGACTCTTGGTTCCAGCTCGGATCATGATCTCAGAATTGTGGGATTGAGTCCCGAGTCAGTCTCCATGCTCCAAGCGCAGAGTTGGCTTAGGATTCTCTCTCTCCCTCTCCCTCTGGCCCTCCCATGTTTGTGCATGCGCTCTCTCTCTCTAAAATAAATAAACAAATTAAAAAAAAAGAAATGTCTGGTTGCCTAATATTAAGTAATAACTTTCTGTGGCATTTAGTACTATTATTATTTTATTACACAAATGAAAAATTAAATTCACCTTGAGTTTCAATGCCTTTGAGAAAAGCTTTCCTGAAAGTTAGTGAAGGTATAAAAAAGTTCACTAAAATTTTCACTATTAAGTACATTAAGAGGTGATACTTTTCATTCCCATGCCTTGAAGAAAAAAGAAAAGAAAATCTTACCTTGCTAATGCAAAAACCAATAGTCTGGATTTCTAACCCCAGGTATCCTGTACAGCATTATGACCTTGAATGCTGTGAGATAATACTTTTTTCTCTCTTTCCTTTTTTTTTGTCTAATTCTGAAGTTCCTGTTAACCTAAGTTATTGAGATACTAGGGTTAGCAAAAAAATGTTAATATGAAAGATGATAATTAGTTTGGGAGGTTGAGTTTAACTTTTTCTAAGGATACAATGTCTTTCGTTACTTCGAAACACACTTTTAGGCATAGGGGACTATGCCCTTCAGAAAACTTGTAACCAATGGGAAATCTTTCTACTCTGCACAGTCTAAGGCATTGGATAGTATTCCTAACATGATGTTTTTTTGTAAATGTTCATCTTTTCAAAAGAAAGTGCCTTTTTTTTTACATCTTTAATAACTTTGAGGATTAAACTAATCAGATTGTTTTATCAATATATATGGCAAAATCAAATCAGGTCTTGCTCTTTATTTTCTTAGTTCTGCGCTTGTAGGTAATAAAACAACAATAATAAAATTAAGCAACAACCAAAAAAAAAAAAAACAAACATGCACTTTTAAAAGGTACATGTGAAGAAATTCTCCTTCAAACTCTATTTTCTCAATCTAATAACAATAGCTTTTGTGATGATTTCTGCCTCTTCATCAAATTAGTCATACATATGTATGTGTTTGCTCTTCAGTACAAAATCCCCACTGAGAGGCATTTTCCATGATGTAAAGTTGGAAAAAGGAAAAGAGCAAATTGGTCAATTTGCCTTTGGGGTCAAGTTCAGTTTTAGAATAGTGCTTAAGTACTTTAGTAATTATGAAAGGAAATAGGAAGACTGTGTGCTGCTGCAAATGGTTATAGTTTCAAAAAGAGGGACAGTGAATAGTTTTGAGACTTCAAAGCATGTAAGTACTTTGGATTAATTTATTTGGTTTTTAGACCTTGATGTTTTTAGCAATTTACTATTACAGAACAAGTATTTTATTTGTCTGCATATATATGTATGTGTGTGAAAACGTATTTTATATATTAGATACATGTAAGATATAAATAGATACATATTTTTCTATATTCTTAAGTTTTTCTGTTGCCTGAAGAAATAATAACTAATCCTTTTCTTTAAGACTCCATCACCATATGAAAACTGGAAGAACTTGGCATGCGTTTTATCCCTCTGTACACTTCCCTTTTCCTTATGTAGCAGCAGGATGGTAGAATGATGTAATATATCTCCCTGGTCTTTTCTTGTTCTGGGTATTGTCTATAGGAGTTTATGCTTAATCAATCAGGGACACTGTGTATTCCTGTTTCCTTTTGCTTGGTTATGTTGGTGTGAAACAATTTTTTGTTATCAGAAAATATTTAAGTGATGGCTGGTATCTCTTTCTTAGTAAATGTATGTTTATACTTATATTTTTATATATTATTTAGATAGGTATTCTGTTTCTCTACACACTTTCTTCCCACTATCTGGAAATTGAATTAAAATATTATGACAGGGGCGCCTGGGTGGCTAAGTGGGTTAAAGCCTCTGCCTTCAGCTCAAGTCATGGTCCCAGGGTCCTGGGATCAAGCCCCGCATCAGGCTCTCTGCTCTGCAGAGAGCCTGCTTCCCCCCGCCCCCCCCCCCCCCGCCTGCTTCTCTGCCTACTTGTGATCTCTATCTGTTAAATAAATAAATAAAATCTTTAAAATACTATGACATATCTCATTCTATCTTCAATTCTCCTTAGTGTCTGTTTCAAATTTTTGCTCTCCTTGAAAATTTGTATTAAATATCATATAAATTTGCATATCTATTTTTGTTTACTAATTCCCTTTAATCTTTGTTTAATATTCTGTTCAAGTTGTTCAAGGAGTTTGCAATTTTAAAATTACATTTCGTTTTCTAAAAAGTTTTGATCATTTTGTCATTTGTAACACTATTTATTCTTATATATTTTAGTTCATTTTTTATTTCTCAAGCATGTATACAAGTATTTTAAATCTATATTTCATATATTTCAATTTCTTCTGACTTGTCTGACAGGCAGCCTAATCCATGGAACATGATTTCACTTCCACCTCCTTTCTATACTAGAAGGCCCCTGGAGAGAGAGAGATGGTGTTTTAGATAGGCTACATAATGGGGAATGTTGTGTAGATATTCACTGTCATTTCTGTCAGCCCATTCTAATGCTTTCACTGGAATAGTAGAAATTCCTCTGGACAGATTCATATGTTTCACACAAAACAAGGGGGAATATAAACCCATTGTTAGCCCAAGGGATGAATTTATGAAAGTAGGCTTAGAAGGGAATTCAGCCCAATATCCTTAGAGAAAAGACAAATGTAACTTCTCCTCTATCTTAGTAGTTTGCATCATTAAGTGGAATACTCATTTCTTTTTATTCTACGCAAAGAACTATTAAAATTATTGGAAAAACTACTAAGCCAGACCCCACTTGAGAAGAATTTGCTATGTTAAGTTGATTTAGCTAAGGGACTGATATTACTTGACCAAACCAGGGCATAATAGGGAAACCCTTCCAGGACAAACATAGTGTAAGTATATAAGACAACCTGCCTTCCCTCTCTGTCTTTCCTTTTTCCAACCCTGAAGTAACTATTCTGAAAAGAGTGAGGACGTAGAGGATACAAGATCAGTTTGTATCTCGCCCAAGCTCAAGTTCCCCTAGTTAAAAGTCTACCATGAGGAGGGTGCGGAATTTCTGATTTGGACATGAAGATTTGAGATTTTAAACATTCTACTAGACTGACTGAAATTTATTAATAACATTAATTTTTATTTGTTTATATCTATCTATCTATCATCTATCTATCTATATCCATCCATCTATCTATATACATACATATGCTAAGTTAAAACAGCCCAAGCCTGGTTTAAAACTACCAGAGGAAAGTCACGATCAAATCTACTGAAGGAAATTCCATGCTATCTCCAAGAATTTATCTTGTCAGATTTCCACTGTTTTCTACTGTTTTCCAAAGATAGCTTGCTTCTCCATCTTTTATATTTTTGATTGTTGTGTTTTTAAAAATGACCAGGAATGGTTTCATGAATGTTTATTCAGGTTGAGAAAATTTTACTAATTTACCAGGACTAATATATTACTGAAGAGGGTCTATTTATTCCATTTCTATCAGTAAGATAAAAATCAAGTCCTACTTTAACTGTTAAGTATAGTCCAGTTTTTCCTCATTTGCCCAATAGTAAAATGTGGGAATTGCAAAGTGAAGAAATGAAAAAACATCAACAGTAAATAACATTTACAGAGATCCAGGAATATAAGCAAGATGTCCTGGAAGATAGAAAAAAGAACTTTTAATTATGATTGTGAAATGGAAAAGGCTCTTAGAAAGGGGATAGTTAGGATTAGCCATAAAGAAGAAATAGTTTTTAAATAAACATTTTATTTTGAAGTAATAGTAGATTGACATAAAAGTAAAAAAATAGAGTGGATCGAATCAAGAATAGATAAAGCATATATTGGCTATTAAGTATAGGCTGATGCTGAGGGAAAGGTAATAGTCAAGAATTCTTTATCAATTCCTTCCACAAGTATCTATTGAACTCACACTTGTGCTGGTCAACTTTATAGATCCTGTCGATGATCACTAGATAATATATCCAGAGAAAATATCCCTGATAGCATGGGAATTGTATTTTATCAAGGAAATAAAAATAAATGCAATCAACATAATAGATAGAAATTGACAATATATTTGAAAGTAACAGTAGAGAAGCAAAAACCAAGAACAAGTAAATGGTGATAAGGTTAAGAGGTGTTGGGAAGAGAAGAATTCATGTCAGGAAAGATAAATGTTTCTTTCAAGAAGATTTATTGCAATAGGGAGCAAAGTAACGGAGTGATACCTAAAACAAGGAAGAGCAGTCAGGAGAAAGGCTTCTTTCCAGTAGAATATGAAAAAGAACCACGCTTTTGTACCGATGAGAGTGATAAAGTGGATAATAAAAAAAATTAAGATGTAGGAGAGTGAGAAGGGAAAACTGTTGGAGCAATGTCTTTGAATCATTGAGAAGGCATGATAAATGGTGCACCACTCAAATGAATCCAGTGTTTCAGACTCAGTCAACTAGGTGAATCATGGTCCCATTCACTGAGTTAAGATACATAAAAGGAAAAGCAAGTTTGGAAAGGAAGAACATAAACTCACTTTTATGTTTATGTTTTGTAAGAGGGACATTCTTTAGGAAATGTGTTTCTCTGTACTTTCATCTGGAGCAAAAATCCAAGCAGAGGTCTAAAAATATAACATGTAACTAAAAATTTACAAATTGAACTAAAAAATAAATCATATATGTTATATCCTCCTGCCTTGGCAACCATATCTTCACAACAGAAAAATAGGAGGAATATGTTGTAATCTTTGGTTACATAACCAAAAGCTTGCAAACTGGTTAAGGCAAAGGAATTTTTTCCTACCTTATTAAGATATAATAAACATATAACATTGTATAAGCTTAAGAAGCATAGTGTGACAATTTAATGTGCATATATACTACAAAATGATGGCCACAGTAAGGCTACTTAACACATCCAACAATACATAGATATGTATGTGGTAAGAACATTTAAGATCTACTCTTTTAGCAACTTTCATATATACAATACAGTGTTGTTAATTATAGTCATCATACTGTACATGAGTCCTCAAATTACTTATCATATAACTAGAAGTTTGTACCCTTTCACCAACTTCATCCATTTGTTCCTATCCACCCATATCTGAAAATATATGTACAAGTATATATATATATATATATATATATATATATATATATATATTTTATTATGAAGGGCACCATTATTTCTCTGAATTATTTAATTTAGTAGCATCTTGTTTAAAGTAAATGCTATTGCATCAACAATAATTAATCAGTATTCTTATTGAGTGTTTGAGAATAGCTATAAGTTAAGATAATAATGTGGCCAGAAAGATATTCAAAATATAGACAAGTCAGAAAATATTCTATGTAATCTTCAATTTGTTGTAAAAACTGTAATAGCTATTTGTTGATCCTGTGTCTCACAGTGACAAATATAAACTACATATTGCTAGATAAAGAAAGAGATTCTGGACTTTTAGTTCAAATTTGGTTGCTGCTAAAAAACTCATTTTTCATTACCATCTCTCTTAGAGCCATGAACATAATTCCAAAGATAATCATTTTAAGTAGATTAAATAGCATTAAAATTTTACTAATTTATTTGAAAAATATGATTGTATTATATTACATATTTATTGAATATGTAATTATTCATAATCCTAGTATTCAATATTATCCAGTTGTCAAAAATGTATTGGTATCACTCTTCAAATATGCTGTGTGAATTTAACTAGGTATCTAGCTATACTGACAGTAATTATTTATTCTAAAACCTTTCTCAGCCATCATGGTCAATGGTTGTAAATGTCATGTTAACAGAATGCCACTGGAACCAAGATGTGAAAAGAAGGAGAAACAAGGAAATTGATACTTTGCACTGTTGGAAAACAATACTTTATTATACAAGTATCACTGAATTCCTGCAGTCTAAGTGGAAAGACTTGAAAAGGTAAATTAAATATCTTTTCACTTCTGCCAATTAAATTCTACCTGAACTCTGAAGCAGTATCTGTCTCTGATAGTGGCAGTGGTGTACCCTAGCTCTCTCCACAGCATTCTTTTTTTTTTTAAAGATTTTATTTATTTATTTGGCAGACAGAGATCACAAGTAGGCAGAGAAGCAGGCAGAGAGAGAGGAGGAAGCAGACTCCCCGCTGAGCAGAGAGCCCAATGTGGGGCTCGATCCCAGGACCCTGGGATCATGACCTGAGCCGAAAGCAGAGGCCCTAACCCACTGAGCCACCCAGGCGCCCCTCCACAGCATTCTTAAGCAGTCAGCATTTGTTTCCATGACTTAGCAACGAATGGAAAGGAATATTTTATTCTTTATTCTTGATTCTGTGTGCTGTAGTGTGTGTGTGTGTGTGTGTGTGTATGTGTGCATGTGAGAGAGAGAGAAAGAGAGAAAGAGGGAGGGGTGGGCCTCTTTAGCCTGGGGCCCATGTCAGCAGATGTTCTTCCCAGAGTCTAATGGAAGTAATGAATGGAAGAGAGTGAACTGGAAATACAAATATTAGAAATTGAGCATACTAAAATGGAACCATTGAAACTCCTATGATTAATTAGAAGAGAATCTAAGATTGAATTTTTGAAGAGGAAATACATTAGATTTTAAAAAGAAATAAGAATACAATGCAAATTATAAAGAACAACCAGAGAAGTGGAAGGAAGGAGAATCTGGGATCATAGACATAAAATGAGAGACTTTCAATAATGTAAACAAATATTAATAAGATAAAGTCTAAAAATAATTTTATTGTAGAGAAGAGTCTGTAACTGTCTACCTAATAGTATTTGCCCACCTTCTTCTTTGCTAAGGGAATCTTAGTTTGAAGATATAGGACAAAATTAGAATCCTGTTCTCCAGTGAAGCAATGAATGACCATATAACCCAGCTGTGGTCAATGAGATATAAAAGAAAGTTGTTTGGGGAGTTTTCATGAGAGAGGTTTTGCATACTTGAATAAAGGAATAACATACAAACTTAATGTGATCTGTTCTGGAGTTGAATATGGATATGTTATCTGGAATTGTGGCAACCAGCATTCGATTGGAGGAACAAGCCAAAATATTGACAGGGCCTACCTCTGACCTACCTACCTACCTACCTACCTACCTCTACCTCTATTGTGTTACTTCACTTACAACAGCAGCTATTTGGCTCCAAACTCCTTGTTAAGTAGGCATGGGAAATGTGGAGAGGGATTAGAAAATAAAAATTTTTAAAAATTACAAAAATTATTAGTATAAACTGAAGTAAATAATGTTTTTTGTTTGGTTGGTTAATTGGCTGGTTGGTTTTTCTTTCTGTAACAGATAAAAATACCTTAGATGTTAAATATGGTCTAACAATTAGAACTGGAGAGATCAGTAATCCTAGAGAAGTATGACTGTAAACCTTTTTTTATGGTAGATTAAAAAATGGAAGTGGAGGATAGAACAACAGAGAATGAGTTGGACCTTCTCAGTAGTCTTTGCTTAGGAACTTTGGGCAATAGCTAGATGAATGGGATGCATGAGCTTGAAGGAGGTTTTGTGTGTGTGTGTGTTTTTATTATATACCTTTTAAAAGATTTTTTTTTAATAACAGATTCCATAGACAGGTTTGGATTTAAAACCTGGTTGCACAACTTCCATTAGGTAATTGAACAAATCACTTAATGTCACCAAACATAAAAGTTTCTTTACATCTTATAAAATATTTTGATAAATTTAATATTCTTCAATTGAATTGGCAGAAACAATCAGTGCTAGTTAATTCATGTTTCTAGGCTCTTTCAAATAAATTACACTGCTCTTGGATTTAATACTGTTCTTTTTTTGGCAATGATTAATATGATGCTTATTGATTAGTACAAGCTGACTCAGTTAACTCTTGAAAAAAGTATGCATACCTGTTTCATAATGCTAGATAATAGAACAGTTTATGATGTATAAACAATAAATTATGGAAGAAAAAGGTCACTAGAAATTTAAATATTTATAGATGGTGAAATGGATCAAAAACTCTGAGATGAATTAAAGCAATAGAGATAATATTTATTTCTTAACTGTCAGTTAAAATACTAATGTATTTTTCATAAGGAATGTTATAATGATAAAAGATTCTTTTTTAAAAAAAATTTTTATTTATTTATTTGACAGACAGAAATCACAAGTAGGCAGAGAGGCAGACAGACAGAGAGGGGGAAGCAGGCTCCCTGCTGAGTAGAGAGCCCAATTCGGGGCTCGATCCCAGGACCCTGGGATCATGACCCGAGCCGAAGGCAGAGGCTTTAACCCATTGAGCCACCCAGGCGCCCCTCTTTTTTTTTTTTTTTTAAGAATTTATTTATTTATTTGACAGACAGAGATCACAAGCAGGCAGAGAGGCAGGCAGAGAGAAGGAAACACGTTCCCTGCTCAGCAGAGTGTCCTATGCGGGGCTCGATTCTAGGACTCTGGGATCATGACCAAAGCTGAAGGCAGAAGGTTTAACCCACTGAGCCACCCAGGTGCCCCTCTTTTTTTTTTTTTTTTTTAAGAATTTACTTATTTATTTGACTGACAGAGATCACAAGCAGGCAGAGAGGCAGGCAGAGAGAGGGAGAAGGAAGCACGTTCCCTGCTCAGCAGAGGGCCCTATGCGGGGCTCGATCCTAGGACTCTGGGATCATGACCAAAGCTGAAGGCAGAGCCTTCAACCCATTGAGCCACCCAGCGCCCGATAAACAAAAGATTCTTAAGTGAGCAATTTAAAAAAATCTGGTTGAAGTCAGCTTGTTTATTGCATTAGTCATGTACAAATTCTTATTCTGAAAACAAAGTAATAATTCAAAGAACTACCAAGGGCCAAACAGTGCCACGTTAATTAATGGAAAATATGGTTTAAAAAATTTTCAAGCAAGAATTATAAAATGGTTAGTTTTAAACACACATAAACTCATACAGTTTTGGTCATGCAATATGATTTTGTATATTTTCCTATAAATGATTCTGACTTAATTAGGAAAAGGCTAAAATTTATTTATGAAGGATATACTCGGTGACATGCAATAAAAAGGCACTTAATATCCTAGTGCTGTCTCACAATAATCTTAAGAAAATTTCCATTTTTAGATGAAAATAAACAATAATTAGCAAACAATTTAACATATAATGAGTGTTTGTCTCTTTGTCTTGTTGCCTCCAAAAATATTTAAATTCATTTTTATCATGTTATATTTTATAAACTAACATTTTAATCATACTAGAATGATTCCTTTTGAAAACAAAACACACTATTCATTAAAAATGAAAATCATTTGCATATATATTTTAAGTGAGCAAAATGAGTATTTATTTTTGTACAAATCAGAGCATAATTTATATTTTTTAAAGGTAGAAGAAAAATGATATTCTTTTGTAGGTTTCAGAAATCTGAAGATTTATCATTGAAAGAGGTGCCCTAGACTTTCCTATATTTCATTCATATCGACATCCTATCATCTTTATCTTTTTTATGATAATATAAAATATATAGTAGCTGAAACATTGACAAATATCATTAATGAGATATTTCCAGTGTTTTTAGAAGGTTTTTTTAAAAAATTGTTCTCTTTTATAAATAAAGAAAAAAAAACAAACCCAAATTACATCAAACTATCTCTCTTCTTGACAACACTTATAAACTTCAGGTTAAATTAAGCAAAAATTTGAGGGCATAGGAAAGCAAACAAAAACAGGCAGAAAATTAGAGAGGTTATATCATCAAATGAGCAGAGAAAACTAGGGGGACTCCATGTTTAACTGGCATATTACTTCAGAGAGCTCCTCAATTCATATGGAACACAGGAGAAAAGAGTACAAGACAAAGATGCAGCTTCATCAGATGGAGGATTCAGAAGTTGGAATCAGAGCTGACAAAACTGCTGAGAAACACAGGGAAGGTGCCAGAAAAGAGGAAGCCACTCAGAAATGAAAACATGTCAAACTCAATTCAAATTCGCTGGTTTTCAAATCATACATTTACAAAGTGAGACTTTACGGAATATAGCAGAAATTGACACCTTGCAGGCTAAAAGTGATATGTATAAATTTAATAGCTGCGGAAAGTTTGAGAGAGTCTAAATTTCAATTACTGCCAATTTAGAGGAGATTGATGAACACCTCGGACTTATTATTGAAACTCCAGACAATCTAACTTTAAGAGAAGCACATCTCAGAAGGAGATGCATCCTAGCCCTAAAAGCAAAATCAAAATGGTTATACTGTTGGATAATGCCCAAAAGAAAGACCTTGCAGCATTAAGCTGATGTACCAGAAATTTAGCAACCTGTCTGAATAAGCCTAACATTTTCAATAAAGATAAGAGAATCCAGAATTCTTACCTATACATCATGAAAATATACAAGATTAAAAATATATGATTTCCATAAAGTGGGAAATATGACCCATGATAAAAAGAAGAAAACAATCAACAGAAGTAGAAAAAATAACAGTATTTATATTGGAACTAGCAATTAAATTAAAATACTCTAAAATGATTGTTAAAAGTATTTTTGCATGATTCAAATGAAGATGGATACAATGAATGAAAAGTTAGAGAATTTCAGCAGAGATATGTAAAGTCTACAAGAATCAAATATAAATACACAAACTGAAAAAATATCTATAGAAACTGAAATTTAAAAATTACTATATACTTTGTAACAATAAAAAGATCATTGACTTTGAAGACAGGTATGTATATATTACCCAACCTGAAAATAGATGTATCAATGGAATCCCACAAAGAAAAAAAAAAATTGTATAAAAATAAGCAGAGCCTCAATGTGGAGTTAAAGTAAGCCTAAGTGTAATTACACTCCTAGAAGGAAAGAAAAGAAGTATTGTTTTTGGTTAATGTGTTTCGTTTTTTTGGGAGGGGGTTAGGGGTGCAGTGCACGAAATTTTTGTAAATTCAATCCTCAGGTCCAAGAACTGTAGTGAAAAAACAGCCACTATGATAAATCTATAGAAAACCACTTTTGAACACGTCACAGATATAAAGAAAATATAAAGAAAACATTTTCAAAATAACTATGAGCACAGTAAGGAAGATATATCACATAAAAGGAAATGATAAAAATTATGATTGAATTCACCCCCAAGGAACATGGACCAGAATAGAGTAGAACATTTTTAAAGAAACAACTATTTTTTTTTCAACTTGGATTTTTAAGTTGAATCAGACTATTCTCAAAAATGAACTGAAAGTTAAAAGACTTTCATGGCAAGAGCTATCACCTCATTCCATTAGTATGTTCTACAGCGTAAATTATCTATAGTACGTTATATGTATAGATAGGATTTTGATTGAATTAAGTGAGGAATAATCTTCACTCAGGGTTGAAACATTGAGTGCAATTTCATTACTTTGGAAATCGTTTTTTTCAGTCAGGCAATATTATTTTGAAGATTAAATGTGAAAAATGTTTTTGTGAGGATGTTATCTGCAACAATTTGACTGTGCTGGATAGGTTTTGTTATATCTATTCCATTCTCTTCCTAATGTTTTATCCTGCAATTTAATGCAGAAACTACATTTCCAAGACTATTTTGGAGTTAGGAGTCTGGTGCGTCGGAGGCTTAGCCAATCAGATGTAGTCACAAGATCTGGAAAGTAAACGTGATGCAGAGGCCAGACGTCTGCTGTGGCTTTTGTTTCAATTCACCAGCGGTGTTCAGGTTTTAGGGGTTTCAGCGTCAGCATTAGTGGATGTCTCAGTGTTCAGACATCTGTTTCATGAGTGCTGAGAGGCTAGATTTGAGTCAGTCATTGTGCTGATAACAGAACGTAACTAGTATTACACAGTTCTACAGTAACAGGTTCCTTTTTTGGTGATTTCCATATTGTCAGGAGCTCAGCGGAGCTGGGAAAGAGCAAGCTGAGCTATCAGGTGTCAGAGGAACCAATTAGATCCACAAGCCAAAAATGAGAATTAAGTTTCTTTATCACTTACTAAGATAATATAAGCAAGAGTCTAAAGCTAGAGAAGTGCTGGCTCCCTCTTTTCCATTTTGCCCTGTGGAATACTGCACAGGTCGAGGGTCAGATGGATCAGAGCATTCATGGGTTGTTTATCTGTGAAAGGACCCCAGACAAAAGACTCTTAACAGTTTTATAGAGCTTGGGGTTGGGGCTGTGCACCAAGCCTGGAATGAACCACTCAGCTTTTTCATAGGACTCTCAGGTGAAGCCTTTGTAATTGCCTATGGTCAGGCCAGAAAAACCACACCTAGTTTTTAACCAGGAACTGGCCACCTTATATATCTTAGCTACATACTATAGCACTTGGTGGGAATATCATCTAGGGGCTTTCTGATCATAGAAGAGAGAGTAATATCTTTGTGACAAAACTCTATGACATGGTTCTGGGAAGCATTCCTTAAAACACAACTTTAAATAGGTTTGTTCAGCCATCCTAAAGACTCTATCAGCTGTTTGTAGTTTATACTACTATTTTTCTATTTGTAAGAATTAATATATTTTCTACAAAAGGCCTCAATTTTTTCTTTCCAAATATTATCATAAAAAACCTGGTGTCCCAAAGGGAAAAACGAGAAAATGAAAGAAAAAAAACTTTTAATTTATTTACTAACCTACAGGGGAAAAAAAAAAATCAGGGCTCCTATGCTTGAGAGTAAATTATAGTTGGGAAGGAAGTTAAGTAATTTTCTATGAATAGGCAGTGTCACTTTTTATTTTTTTTAAGATTTTTTTTTTTTTTTTTTTGACAGAGAGAGAGATATCCCAAGTAGGCAGAGAGGCAGGAGTGAGAGAGGGGGAGGCAGGCTCCCTGCTGAGCAGAGAGCCCGATGCGGGACTCAATCCCAGGACCCTGAGATCATGACCTGGGCCGAAGGCAGAGGCTTAATCCACTGAACCACCCAGGCACCCCTAGGCGGTGTCACTTATTAAAACCCTCCATAACAAGATTGCTTTTAAGAAGGAAGTTTTGAGGGGCGCCTGGGTGGCTCAGTGGGTTAAGCCGCTGCCTTCAGCTCAGGTCATGATCTCGGAGTCCTGGGATCGAGTCCCGCATCGGGCTCTCTGCTCAGCGGGGAGCCTGCTTCCTCCTGTCTCTCTGCCTGCCTCTCTGCCTGCTTGTCAAATAAATAAATAAAATCTTTAAAAAAAAAAAAAGAAGGAAGTTTTGAGGGTGTCTATCAAATAGACTTGCTCTACTCTCTCATAGTAAGACCCCAAAGTGAAAGAGAAAAGCATAAGTAAATATTTTATTAAAACTGGGAATAAATGTCTTCTATGATTGTGACTTTTTAATTTATTTAGTATTTTAATAAGTTAAATTATATAGTTATCTTTATAACAAGAATGCTATAGGATGATATTAATCTCAACATACCATCTTACTTCATAAAAAAAGAGTCAGTATATCCTCTCTGGCTTAATCTTTTAGTGAAGTGGTCACTCCACTGAAAAAAGGAGCTCAACTCTATCCAAATACCTCCAGAAATTACTCTTCATGAGTGAACTTATCTCCTCTACATTCATTCACTTGTCATCCAGAGTCAAATCTGTGTCATAAAATAGCTGTTCATAAAATAGCTTTCTTCAGATTCTTAAATTTTTAGTTCTACCCAAAGTTAGAAAATATATTTCACCCACTTCAAAAGCAGTTTCCTGTGTAACAGGGTTGAGCTCATGAGCTATCATAATAGATTTTTTCAAATTCGTATGATTTCAAGATACTGGGGAAAGGCTTTTCTGCTCCCAAAATAACTCCTTTTCTATACAGTTCTTGGATCACATATTACATATTGATTTATGTGGGTAGTTTTAGAGCATGGATGGTTTTCAAGAATTAACTAAATAACGTTAAGTGCTCATGTACTATTAGTACCTAACACACTTTTTCAACTGGTAGATGGAGCTAGGCCACACTGGGCTCTTCCAGATGAAGGAAAGTATCATGAAATGTGAAGTCGGTGCCAGTTGAGACATGGAGGTGAGAATTTTAACAGATTCGATTTAAGTAAATCCTGACATGCCAAGTCTCTCATAAGCAACTTATATTAAAAATTCTCTACCTAAAAATCATGCTTACATTTCTTAAGAGACGTAAATTATATTACTTTGTCCCCACACTCCAAGACAAGTTAAATTTGAAGAAAATATGAAGCTATTTAACCTGAGTGATAGGGAAATGACTAAAGCACCAAGACAAATTCCAAATGCAAAGGGACAGAATTTATGCCTGGTTCTAATCCACACTGTTGTGTGGTCAGATTCCAGCCATACTAGTAAATGCCTGGCATTTAAGAAAGCAGTATTTATCAAGACATATGGTTTACCAGCAATATGGATTTGGCTAATAAAGTTATACAGACCCCAGTTATCCTTAACACAAGTCATTCTCCTTTTATAGAAGCTATAATGTTTGAGTAGAATTAACCTCAGGGGCTCAAAAGTGATCATGTAACCCTAACCGTTAAAAAATGTGTTAATTTTTATTTTGTTAAAGTTTATAATAAAGTTACCACAAATATAAACTATAATGCTTCTAATTACAAATATTAGAAAACCCCTACCCAACTGGATTAAGCAAGCAAGAATACAAGTGGGCTATCATATATGATTGGAAAAAAAAATCATATAAAGTGCAAAAAGTTGTGGCCTTTGAACATATTTGATCAAGACTTGAGACATGATTAGGCTACGGTCTTATCTCCCAAGATTCCATTTGCCATTCTCCAAAGTTGTAGCCTGCTTTATTTTATAAGAATACTGTTATGCCCGCCTCCATATTTGTGATTAAACCATCTTGAGAAACTGCAGAGGAGGCTGAGGAAGCTGTTGCTTGTCCAGTCATTTGTTTCTGCTGTGAACTAGATGGTAACAAAATTTTCTATGGGAAAATAGAGGGTAGCCACAATTAAATGTTTTGAATTTGGTAAAACTTTCCAATTTTTTCATAAGTTTACATCCATAATTCCTGATGTACCTCCGACTTTCTTACAGAAAACACTGGTATTGTTTCTTATTTTTCTCTTCAATAAAATTATCAATTTCTGAGTTTAATTTTGTTTTGTTTTGCGCTCTTACTACTTACTCAAAAGTATACATGTGTTGTCCATGTGTCATGCATTTCCAAATTAATAAGATGGTAGGCAAAAATATAGTATACTAGTAAGTCTCCACTTATTTCAAGGAACAGTTCATGTTTTTAATAACCTCCATAATGCATGACAATCATCCAACACTTAATATGTTCCAAACTTAGTGTATATACCAAACATATAGTATACATCATGACATATCAGGTATCTACAATTACAGGAAACAGAAGTATTTCCATTAGATGTGTTTTATAATATGATTTCATTCACTGAAGGAACATGTTTTCATCAAATATAAATATTCTATTAAGAAAGGACTTATATCAAGATTGATTTGCTGATTATTTATTACATTCACTTTACCTGTTAAGATTAGGCAACTAAAATGTAACTTGAATATTTGGGGAGAAAAACTGAAGAATCTTCATCAGTAATTTTTCCTATTTTCATGTATAGCTATCTTTATGAAAGTTAATAAAAATAAGTATTTTAGACAATTAATTACAAAATGCACCCACCTGAAGACAATGAAAGAACCATTACTGTGTTTTTAGTACATCTATATTACAGAATTTAGACATCACACTTTAAGCCTAACCTTGACAAATTGAAGTATTCCCAGAAAAATTGAAACCAGGATTTAAAGATGATTATATTTATGACTATATGAACTAGTTCTGTTACTTTAATTTTAAGCTTTTCAAAGCTTTCTTTATAATGTATTAATATCAATAAAAAGGACATTTGTTCAATGAATAAGCATATAAATAACCGCCTATTAATATATAAATCACAAATATTGGCATTCTAAGCATCACAAAGTTTCTCTGTAATGCATATATGTGTGTGGTTATGTGTGTGTAGAGAAAAAGAGAGCAAAGGGAGGAGGAAAAGGAAGACAAGGAAAAGGAGGAAAAGGAGGAGAAGAAGGGGGAAGAGAAGGAGGAGGGAAAGACAGAATATAATGAAATCTGTACTCTCAGCTTTCAGGGTTTTTTTTTTTCCCCCTAAACTCTTTATTCAGCACCTACTATATGTCTTTACTACATGCCAGGCATTATTGCTGGTATTGTAATTTGTCTCTGTCCTAGGAAAAAACAAATTAAATAAATAAGTAATTTTAGGAGAATTGCAGATCTTTTAGAAAGCTGCTCAAAGTACAGGAAAACCACCAGGGAAGTTGAGTACCATTGAACTAGGAAGAGTGGGGGATTCTAGGCAAACAGACAGGTTGTGAAATACTGGAAACAAAGCTGCCTTGCAGAAGCTATGACCTTTGGTTGATGGATGAAGCCAGCTGATGGTGTTCTCACAGAGAGCTGACTGAAGGAATCAATAATTGACCTCAATCCTCTCTTCTTATTGTCCACCACTGTATGAACCCCCACCATCCAGAATCCCTAAGGCAAGGGATCCATTTATATGTTCCAATCAAGTCGGCTGCCAAGGCACAGAGCATGGCAGTGAGGGACGAAGAGTGCTTCTGAAAAGGTAGACCTGTGATATTCAGCCCAAGGAAGAGATTTTGTAAAAAAAATATTTTTTTTCTTTTCTAAACCTAGTTGAAGTAAAAGCCTTGTTTTTCAATGTTCACAATTATATCCACCAAACTTTTCATACAGTAAATTTTAGAAATACAATACATATTTTTTAATGAATGTATGCATGAGTAAGGGAGCAGTGGCAGTTATTCCTAAATTATTTAAAACCAGAATATAGAGTACTCTTGTTCTACTTTGCTCCAGAGAATTAAAATTATGATGAAAGGATTATACATAGGAGGAGGCTAAACAAAAGAAATACATTTTTAAAAACTAGAAATTGTCCGCTAAATAATGAAATACCTTATTAGTGCTGAGCTTTTTGTCAATGAACGCATTCAAATAGAGATATGTTTTAGAAAGACCAGAGCACAATGAGTCCAGGAACTGAATAGGCTCTTGGACCGGCTGCACACTAATATCTCTACCTCTTCTAAGATTCTTCAATTATGGGGCCCACAGGAGACATTTATTTCTGTCTTAGTATCAGGAGAGCTGTGCTTCTCTTGAGGAACTGTTTGTTGTTAGCCCATAGGGACATTCTAAATCTCTGTGTGGATCTTAGCTTTGGCAGTCAGGAATTTTACAATCAAATTTGTGGTTCATTTTAGCAAATGTGTAGAATGTTTTATGACTGTTGTATTTGCATACTATCACTACCTCTGGTTTTTCTTATTTTTCTTTAATGCACCATACATCTAATCTATTTTTTAACCTTACTGATTTTTTTTTCTAATTTGTTTATATGCCTTTTGAGGGAAAAAAGCAGGTTATAAACAAAGGCTTCCATATTTCTGTTGTTTAAAAGTTCTAAATAACTCCAGAGAGGAAAAAGAAATAGGTAGCTGACAATTTATTTAAATTCTCTTCAAAAATTCATGGAGCAGGGGCATTTTTGCATTGTAAATATTGCCCCATCCCTTTCACCATTTGTTGATAGAGCTCAGAGTTGTAGGGGAGGTGCTGATAGACTTACATTCTATAAAAGCAGACTCCTAAAAGGAAGAATTTTGAATTATTTCTCTTTAAGTTTAAAATTATTAAAATGTCTCTGATACCTGAGATAATCTTGCAAAGACGAGTATAGGAAAAATAACAATGAATTATTGGGAGTAATTAACTAAGGTGGAGCTAGGTTATGAGATGAAGGACCAGGTTCAATGCCAGGGCCTCTCCCATGGAGGTATAAGGGTTGTGTTCACATTGTGTAGATATGCATATAGTGGAAGCGCTCTTTGGACTCAACAATTATAGAACTAGAAACAGTCATTAATAGAAGACTGGGTGTAAGTATAAAAAATAAACACAAAAGTAAAATAATTTGGGGATCAAATATAAAATAGTATGTGTTAAGCAGATTTGAGTATAAGATGAGCCTTCCCCTACTCTCTCCTCACCCCATTCCCAAGTACGAAGACACATATCAGGGAATCTTTAATATTAGTACAGAAGAAAAAGGGTCATTGTTCTTTTTTGAAGAGAATCATATTGGAAACTACTAGTTTCCAATAATCTCTCTGTTTGATGCTTGTAATTAGGATGGACCCTGCTATCAATGTTTGAAAGTAATCATAATTCAAAGAAGTATGTGTGAGTGTGTGTGTGTGTGTGTGTGTGTGTGTGTGTGTGTGGTGCAAATCCCTGAATTCCTAGCTGAAATAATAGGACATACTAGGGATATTTATATCGATCAAGCTGAATTTTAGTTTCAAGTAAGGGAAAAAAAATCATTTGTATTGGCATTATTTGATTCTCACAAAAATCAAGTGAAATAAAAACAATAAAACACTTTTTATCTTACCAAAAAAACAGGCTCAGTGGATTTATGTGACCCAAGGATATCACAAGTGCATTAATTCATGTCAAAGTTGGGATCAAACCTAGGGTTTTATCACAACAAAGTTTTCACAATAGTAAATTATTAGGACTTTCAAGAATGACTTATTTCCCATCAATACCTATATTGGTATTGATGCTATTGATGGTATTGGTGCTATAAGAGACACTTATATGTTACATGGGGCACCTGGGTGGCTTAGTGGGTTAAGCCTCTGCCTTTGGCCCAGGTCATGATCTCAAGGTCCTGGGATGGAGCCCCAAATCTGGCTCTCTGCTCAGCGGGGAGCCTGCTTCCCCCTCTCTGCCTGCCTCTCTGCCTACTTGTGATCTCTCTCTCTGTCAAAAATGAAAAAAAAATTTTTTAAAAATATAAAATAAAAGAGAGACTTATATGTTATACTATATGTTAAGTAACTGGAATTTAAATAAAAACTTAAAAAAATTTTTAATTCTTCAAATAATTTTATTCAGAATAATGTAAAATAAGAGCCATGCTCCTCATTTTATGGACAAAATATAATCCCTATAAAAAAAACATGTAAAAATAAAAAATTTTCCCTGAAAAATCTATAGTTAAAGAGGTATTGGCATTTGTCATTTTTAAGATTTATAGTTCCAATGGAAGTAACTGCTATAAATTTTGAAAACGTCTGTATCTAATCACATTTGGTTAGCCAAATTCTTGTTTTTAATCCAAAATATTTCTAAAGAAGCACTTGAGAATTCCATTCTGGAAAATGCAAGTAGTTTTTCACATTCCTACATTATTTTATTAATTTACAGTGTGATTATACTCAAATATAATCTATCACATTAATTTTCAATGGAAACATTTGTAAGTAAACACTCTTTCTTTACACAGAGAAACAATGGTTTGCATATACTCAGCCATCACAATATTTGAATGTATCTACAAAAAAGGAGCTCATGGATGAAACTTTGAAAGTCACTCATTGTAAATATGAAAACTTTAAATCATAGTTCATAAAACATAACAGAACTCTGAGAACCTTAAAATTATTTAACCAAAATTATTATACAGCTGTATCTAAATATCTTTGGTTGTTGTAGTCAACATTTCTTTACTCTTTGCTATCCACAATGCTCCTATAATGCTCTTTCCATAATAGGAAAATTTTATAAAACCATTTTACAATAGCATGAAAATAATTTCTAAATTTCTTATTGTAAAGACTTAGTCACAATTTTTTTTTAAACTCCCTGTATATAAATAGATAAGAGTAGGAGTGCTGTGGTGGTTATAGAAGTGAGGGAACAAGTGCATTAACAACTTGTCAATTCAGCCAGTCACCAATAAACAGTTTAGAAACCCATCATCCATCACTGGGGGACCTGGATGGTTCAGTGGTTAGGCATCTGCCTTTGGTTCAGGTCATGATCCTAGGATACTGGGATCAAGCCCCACGTTGGACTCCCTGCTCAGCGGGGAGACTGCTTCTTCCTCTGCTTGCGGCTCCCCCTGCTTGTGCTCTCTCTCTGTCAAATAAACAAAATCTTAAAAAAAAAAAAAAGTCATCTAGCATGATGTTGGTGGTAAATAAATGTGTGGAGTTCAACTAAATAGTGATAGCTTGCTATGACTATATTGAATTGATAAAATATTATAATATATTGGGTTTATTACAGTGTAATGTAAAGGAACCTCCAGCATAGTTCTCCTTTTCTTCAAACAAATTATTATTTGGGATTGTTGAAAGAATAAGGTAAAAAGTTAAACACACACACCCACACAGACATTTCACTCAGATACATTACCGGGGAAGAAGTCATTGAAATCTTTTTTATTGCTAAATGTAAGACTGGAAATACTACCTATTTTCAGATTCCTTATTCCTGGGTATGGATATTTTCATAACTACAAGACAAGTTAGCCAAGGAAGCAATGGAGAAGGAAGGTGAGGGGTTGACTGATGAGGCAGAGCAAACAGTCTAATTCTGTGCTAATTATTAGTCCAGAAGCTTTAATGAGACAAATTTCATCTCTTAGCATGAAACATGAGCTACATGGTTTTTTGAGGTGCTCATATCAAATTGTATGTAACTATTTAAGATTTGTGCCCCTTAGAATTTTTCAAGTGAGGTAACAAAAATAATTTATTTACAAAGTTAATTCAAAACAACTTTCTAAAGCTATTCTGCAGCAATTTGCCAGAGTAACATATAAAAAATATTAGAAGTATTCTATTTTTTAAATTTATGTTTCTTCTTAATTTAAATATTAGGCATTGATGTTCAAAACTAATTGGACTTTAAATTGTCAATTATATTTCAAATTAATAATTTATCATTAAATAAAATATTCTTCAACAGTTTCTCTCTTTTTGATATTAATTCTTGGGCAGCTCACTCACTAAGTCTCATCCAATGATTCTCACTTTGCATCAGTTATTTGGCATTGCTGTGCCTGTTGTAATTCATTTGAAGTCTCCAGTAATAAAAGAAGCAAACTGGGTTCAGCTACCTCATTTTCCATTGAATTTTTATAGAAATAGAATTTTTATGAAAGACTTTAAATACATGGCTTAAAACAAAAATAGATTGCTACATTATCTTCATCAAACTGGAAAAATTCTAAATATACAAATTCACTCCCTGAAAAAGTCTGTTTAAATAACATTTACCTCTAAGTATATATATTTTTTCTCAAGCACAAATTGATTACAATTACAGTATCTTTCCATTCCAGTTATATGTTTAAAAATAGGGGAAAGGCCATGCTTTATCAATCAAATCATCTTTTAGGTCACAGCCCATGGTACTTGTTCCCAGTTTCTCAAATATAGGAATAGAGTGCAGC
This sequence comes from Lutra lutra, assembly GCF_902655055.1. Taxonomy (NCBI): domain Eukaryota; kingdom Metazoa; phylum Chordata; class Mammalia; order Carnivora; family Mustelidae; genus Lutra; species Lutra lutra. Next base: position 174,332,007 of record NC_062280.1, read on the forward strand.
AGTGCATTTAATTGGAATTTAGATATTCCAATATTCTTTCTTCGGAGTGCTTTGAATTCCTGACAAATGAATGGTCTGTTGTATTAAAACAGTAATCAATATAGGAAGTGCTAGTTTAAGAGAAAGATACTGAAAGTAAAGAAACACAAATTACTAAGTGACCTATTCACTTTTGAAAGCCCATGTCTTTCAAAAGTTTAAGACCACTGGCTTCATGGAATGTTCTCCAGAATAGATCATATCCTGGATAACAAATCAGGTCTCAAATGGTATCAAAAGATTGGGATCATTTCCTGCATATTTTCAGATCACAATGCTCTGAAGCTAGAACTCAATCACAAGAAGAAATTAATAAAGAACCCATATACAAGGACACTACAGAGCATCCTTCTAAAGAATGAATGGGTCAGGGGCACCTGGGTGGCTCAGTGGGTTAAGCCGCTGCCTTCGGCTCAGGTCATGATCTCGGAGTCCTGGGATCGAGCCCCGCATCGGGCTCTCTGCTCTCTCGGGGAGCCTGCTTCCTCCTCTCTCTCTGCCTGCCTCTCTGCCTGCTTGTGATCTCTCTGTCAAAAAAAAAAAATCTTAAAAAAAAAAAAAAGAATGAATGGGTCAACCAGGAAATTAAAGAAGAATTGAAAAAATTCATGGAAACAAATGATAAGGAAAACACAATGGTTCAAAATCTGTGGGACACAGCAAAAGCAGTCCTGAAAGGAAAATATATAGTGATACAAGCCTTTCTCAAGAAATAAGAAAGGTCTCAAATACACAACCTAAACCTACACCTAAAGGAGCTGGAGAAAGAACAGCTAAGAAAGCCTAAACCCAGCAGGAGAAGAGAAATCATAAAGATCAGAGCAGAAATCAATGAAACAGAAACCAAAAAAAACAATAGAACAAATCATTGAAACTAGGAGATGGTTCTTTGAAAGAATTAATTAGATTGATAAACCCCTGGCCAGACTTCTCAAAAAGAAAAGAGAAAAGACCCAAATTAATAGAATCATGAATGAAAGAGGAGAGATCACAACCAACACCAAAGTAATACAATAATTATAAGAACATATTATGAGCAACTTTACGCCAGCAAATTTGACAGTCTGGAAGAAATGGATGCATTCCTAGAGACATATAAACTACCACAACTGAACCAGGAAGAAATAGAAAGCCTGAACAGACCCATAACCAGTAAGGAGCTTGAAACAGTCATTGAAAATCTCCAAACAACAAGAGCCCAGGGCCAGATGGCTTCCCAAGGGAATTCTACCAAACATTTAAAGAAGAATTGATTCCTATTCTCCTGAAACTGTTCCAAAAAATAGAAATGGAAGGAAGACTTCCAAACTCATTCTATGAGGCCAGCATCCCCTTGATCCCAAAACCAGACAAGGATCCCATCAAAAAAGAGAATTACAGACCAATATCCTTGATGAACACAGATGTGAAAATTCTCACCAAAATACAAGTCAATAGGATCCAACAGTACATTAAAAGGATTATTCATCATGACCAAGTGGGATTTATTCCAGTGCTGCAAGGTTGGTTCAACATCTGCAAATCAATCAATGTGATACAATACTTTAATAAAAGAAAGAACAAGAACCATATGATACTCTCTATAGATGCTGAAAAAGCATTTGACAAAGTACAGCACCCTTTCCTGATCAAAACTCTTCAAAGTGTAGGGATAGAGAGTACATACCTCAATATCATCAAAGTCATCTATGAAAAACCCACCACAAATATCATTCTCAATGGAGAAAAACTGAAAGCTTTTTCGCTAAGGTCGGGAACATGGCAGGGTTGTCATTATCACCACTACTATTCAACATAGTACTAGAAGTCTTAGCCTCAGCAATCAGACAACAAAAAGAAATTAAAGGCATCCAAATCTGCAAAGAAGAAGTCAAACTATCACTCTTTGCAGATGATATGATACTATACGTGGAAAACCCAAAAGACTCCACTCCAAAACTGCTAGAACTTGTACAGGAATTCAGTAAAGTGTCAGGATATAAAATCAATGCACAGAAATCAGTTGCATTTCTTTACTCCAAAGACAAGACGGAAGAAAGAGAAATTAAGGAGTCCATCCCATTTACAATTGCACCCAAAACCATAAGATACCTAGGGATAAACCTAACCAAAGAGGCAAAGAATCTATACTCGGAAAAGTATAAAGTACTCATGAAAGAAATTGAGGAAGACACAAAGAAATGGAAAAATGTCCATGCTCCTGGATTGGAAGAACAAATATTGTGAAAATGTCTATGCTATCTAAAGCAATCTACACATTTAATGCAATCCCTATCAAAATGCCATCCTTTTTTTTTTTTTTCAAAGAAATGGAACAAATAATCCTAAAATTTATATGAAACCAGAAAAGACCTCGAATAGCCAGAGGAATATTGAAAAAGAAAGCCAAAGCTGTGGCATCACAATTCCAGACTTCAAGCTCTACTACAAAGCTGTCATCATCAAGACAGTATGGTACTGTCACAAAAACAGACACATAGATCAATGGAACAGAATAGAGAGTCCAGAAATAGACCCTCAACTCCATGGTCAACTAATGTTCGACAAAGAAGGAAAAGAATGTCCAGTGGAAAAAAGATAGCCTCTTCAACAAATGGTGTTGGAAAAACTGGACAATGACATGCAGAAAAATGAAACTGGACCACTTCCTTTCACCACACATGAAAACAGTCTCAAAATGGATGAAGGACCTCAATGTGAGAAAGGAATCCATCCAAATCCTTGAGGGGAACACAGGCAGCAACCTCTTAGACCTCAGCCACAGTAACCTCTTTCTAGGAACATCGCCAAAGGCAAGGGAAGCAAGGGAAGAAATGAACTATTGGGACTTCATCAAAATCAAAACCTTTTTGCACAGCAAAGGAAACAGTTAACAAAACCAAAAGACAACTGACAGAATGGGAGAAGACATTTGCAAAGGACATATCAGATAAAGGGCTAGTATCCTAAATCTATATATAAAGAGCTTATCAAACTCAATACCCAAAGAACAAATAATCCAATCAAGAAATGGGCAGAGGACATGAACAGACATTTCTGCAAAGAAGACATCCACATAGCCAACAGACACATGAAAAAGTGCTCCATATCACTCAGCATGAGGGAAAACAAATCAAAACCACCATGAGATACCAGCTCACACCAGTCAGAATGGCTAAAATTAACAAGTCAGGAAATGACAGATGCTGGCGAGGATGTGGAGAAAGGGGAACCCTCCTACACTTTTGGTGGGAATGCAAGCTGGTGCAACCACTCTGGAAAACAGCATAGAGGTTCCTCAAAAAGTTGAAAACAGAGCTACCCTATGACCCAGCAATTGCACTACTGGGTATTTACCTTAAAGATACAAATGTAGTGATCCAAAGGGGCACGTGCACCTGAATGTTTATAGCAGCAATGTCCACAATAGCCAAACTAGGAAAAGAACCTCAATGTCCATCAACAGATGAATGGATAAAGAAGAGGTGAAACACACACACACACACACACACACACACACACACACACACACACTGGAGTACTATGCAGCTATCAAAAGAATTGAAATCTTGCCATTTTCGACAACATGGATGGAAGGTATTATGGAGGGTATTATGCTTAGCAAAATAAGTCAGTCAGAGAAAGACAGTTATCATACGATCTCCCTGATATGAGGAAGTTGAGAGGAAATGTAGGGGGCTTGGGGGGTAGGAAAAGAATAAATGAAACTAGATGGAATCGGGAGGGAGACAAACCATAAGAGACTCTCTCTCTTTTTTTTTTTTTTTAAGATTTTATTTATTTATTTGACAGAGAGAGAAATCACAAGTAGGCAGGAGGTAGGTAGAGAGAGAGGGGGAAAGCAGGCTTCCTGCTAAGGAGAGAGCTTGATGCGGGGCTTGATCCCAGGATCCTGAGATCATGACCTGAGCCAAAGGCAAAGGCTTAACCCACTGAGCCACCCAGGCACCTCCCATAAGAGACTCTTAATCTCACAAAACAAACTGAGGGTTGCCAGGGGGAAGGGATAGGGACAGGGTGTTGGGGTTATGGACATTGGGAAAGGTTAAGTGCTATGGAGTGTGTAAACCTGGTGACTCACAGACCTGTACCCTTGGAGTTAATAATACATTATATGTTAATAAAAAATAAAAAATTAAAAAAAAAAGACCACTGGCTTTGTAAGAGGCAGCATGCACCAATGAGAAAATAGCTCAGAAAGGTTGTATTAGGAAATCCTTGAATTTCTCATTGAAGTAAACTCAAATATATATGTTTATTACAGCTGAGTAGAAAGTGTAAAGATTTTTAAATACTGTCTAATGTAAATATTAAAGACTAATTTATTAAATTGGGAACAAAATCTTAATTTTCCAATTTATTAATAGTAAAATCATTAAAATTCTACTAGGATTTCATAGTGAAAACAAAAACATTTCTGTTAGTCATGTGACACACATATACTCAAACATGCACTTTTATATTCAGACTTGTAAGACAGGATGGTCTCATGTTTGGTAACCAGCATGAAAATGTTGGAATGCTGGATCCAGAATGACATAGTAGGATAAGGCAGATAATGGAATATTGTGCAGGCTAATCCCATAAATGTAGCCTAGAAAACAAGAACAATCTAATGTTGTAATTTAGTCTATCATTAGCACTAGTCTAGAATCAGCAGCCTTCAAAATGTGACTATAATTACATGGATATTACATGGATATATTATAACAAGAAGGAATTTGGACAAAATTCATAATCTGTTCCTAATTTTCTAAATTTTTAGTTTTCAATGAGGACATGTGCTTATAGAAAATAGTATTTCCAAAGAGTGAATTGGGATGGGATTAAGTTCTAGCTCCAAGCCACACTCCACCATATATTTCTTAAGTTTCCTTACACTGTTCCACTCCTAAGGGAAGAGTAGAATACATGAGTAGGAAAAGGAGCAGAATGCTTACACACTAGGCTTACATGACAATACGGTTGGGTAAAAAAAGAAGACATCAACCCAAGATAACGTAAGCATACCTAAATTCTCCATGAGTCTTTTGTGCTTGAGGTCCTACTGGGAACAAAAGACACTCAGAGAATGGTAGGAATGTGCATTTACCATACCAACAGTTAAAGAAGATAAGTTATGATTATCTTAAAATACAGAAAGCATATTCAAAGTAGGCCAGATTAGTAAAAGAAAATAAAACATATAACTAGTTAGTCAAAAAAACCTTAATTTGATGAAGTCTTATTATGGGAAGCATCATAATTTGTAACAGACTTAATATTTTTGAAGTTAATTTATATAAATACTACTATCATGACTTCTACTCAATATTACCCTGAAAGACCAAGCCAAAGCAAAACAATCACTAGGCCATTACTAGTATACGATTAATAACTTTTAAAAAGTCTAACAAAAAAATTATACGAGAAAAACTATATGTTTTTGCAATCATGACAACATCTACAAAATATCCAGGTATAATTTTATAATATTTGTTCTAGAACATAATAAAGAAAAGTATGAATATATTACTAAAGGATACAGGGAGATATATAAGAAGTTCATGGAAGAATGTACTGAATATTATACAAAAAATAATTCTCTGTATCACTTAAGATTAAATTTGATGGTATATGATATATATGTGTTCACAGTAACATAACAAAATCAGAATTTATTTTATTCATTCAAAATTTTTGGACAAAGCCTGTATGGATTAGTATAGCTGCTCCATGAAAAGATCTGTCCCAGTTTCCTTCTATCTTTCTCTTGTATTAATCTTGGCTTAAGCATATTTTTGAAAATAAACAATCTTTTTGAGGACTGGTTGTTGGTTCTGTAAATGTAGGTTAGAAATGTCAATAACTCCAAATTGTTTGAAGGACAGAGTTATCATCAACTGAGATAGGATGCTGGTTTGTGGCAGGGTAGGTCAGGAGTTCATTTTGACATTCTATTAAGCAAAGTTTGGATGGATGGAGGTCATGATTATATAGAAGTCATTTAAAGTCTGTACAGAAATTTATCTCCAAGGGAATACATGCAGAAGAAGGAAGGATTAAGAATGGAGCCCTGAAACAGTCTAACAATATATGGTTATACAGAAGAGGAGATCTAATACAAGTATTTTTAAAGGAGTATCCACAAAGGAAAATTAAGAGAATAACGACCTGAAAAAGAAATGAAAAGGATAGATTGAGGGACTGTGTCAAATGTTTCTGAGATACTAATCAAAAAGTAAAGATTAAGAATTGGCTTTTGATTTTAGTAGTATTGATAATTTGATATATTACACAGTATTTGTAATACGGTGGAATTAGAAAAATTGATTTGAATTAGGCAGGAATGGGGAAATAATTGATGCTTTTAAATATTACATAATTATTTTATCTTTTGAAGTATGTTTTGCTCAAAGGAAATCAAATAATTACAACTATAGCTGGGGAAAATATATATAGTTTTTAGTAAAAACTAACCTTATAATGTTGTAGAGAAAAAGAGTGTTTTTTTCATGGATGTCCTAATGCAGATGAAAGTGGCTAGAACCTAGGGCCATTATGGAAGGGTTTGATTATGATTAGAGTGTAAGTAGTTTTTAGGTTAACAGCTGGGAACATGGCATAGTTGTATTGGTGTGAATCATTGGATGGTTCCATTCTGGTTGCTGATGTTCATTCCAACATCAACTTCTCTCTCCTGCCTTCCTAGCAAAAAAAAAAAAAAAAAAAAAAAAAAAAAAAGAAGTAATGATGAGAAAGCAGTAGAACCCACATCAAGAAAATTATCCCAGATATTTTCAGTGGAATTTCATTTACTAACCACTGGCTACCATTTATCTGACACTGACAAATGTTTTGCCTTTTCTTTTTAGCTGAGTATATTATTGCACTGAACAAAATGGTGGGTTTTTAGCAAGGAATGAAAGAAGAATGGAATTTGTATAGGTAAGTATCAGTGTCTTTTACACTCAATGCATAGTTCAACATAATCTTTCACAGAACCTGATAAGTTGAAGTTATATTCATGTCAACAAGAAAAGTGTCAAAAAAACACAAAAAAAAAAAACAAAAAAAAAAAAACAAAAAACAAGAGAAGTTTGATGAAAAGAAGACAACAAAAAGAAATTTCTAATGTCTGGATAGTGAAACATCAGCAAGCAACTGCAATTAAATGAGAAGTGGTTCCAAAATGAACACTTTTATTAATGTGAAAGAATAAAGTCCAGAAAGAGATTTAATATATAATGTAACCAAGAAATCTATAACATTCTCTTCAACTTGACTACACAGATTTCTTCTCAACTCTAGGCTCCTGACCTACTTTTTCTCAGAATGTTTACGTTAGAAAACTTAAAATTGTAAATACTTTCTTTGCTCCTTGAGATGTAAACATTTCCCAGTTTTTTTTTTCTCTCTCTCTCTTTCTTTTTTTTTTTTCTTCCAAATTTCACAACCAAGGAATGCCTTTCTCAAGAACTTGGGAGGTATCCCTCTGAAGTGTATTCATCAAGAAAGCTACAGCTCCTATTGCTCAGTCTCTGTGGGAGGATAAGAGCCTTATTTCAATAATTTCACCAATTAGCAAGCATATTGACCTAATTACATTGACAAATCTTTCTCTAGTTCTTTTCCACTAGCTCATCTGAGTGCTTAAAAACTTCTGCCTTTTGTTTCAGTGGAGGTTGGATTCAATTTCTCTCCCTATTCCCTTACCCCCTTTTCCAAATAAGCCTCTCTCTTAAGTCCTCCTTGCCTGTTTAACTTGTACAGTGTAATTTTTCTTTGACAAATGAAATTATGTATAATGGTATTATCAATCTGTAGGGAAATGATTTTTTGTTCATAAAATTACATGAGAAGACTAGATATCTAATTGGGAAAAATGATCTTATTTCACACTGTTTGCAAAAATAAAATCAAATTAATTAAAAAATAAAGGTTTGAAAAAAATGTAAACTATAAAAAGGTAGGATAATGCATACATTATTTTATTCATGAAAATACTTTTTGTGTGTTTAATTTGTTCTGGGGTCTAGTAATAATAGTAGGAATTTGTAAACATGAGAGATGTTATTTACCTCTGCTCTCATAAAAACATAAAAAAATGATCAATTTGACTAAAGAAAACCAACAACTCAAATAATCAATACTTTTATACTTCAAAAGATATTATACAAATAGAATAAATATAACTGAAAACCTAGAAGAAAGTATATCCAACAAATATATAAAAGTTCTATACTGAATGTATCAAATATTTCTGCAAAAACAAAAAAGGAAACAAAATTCCCAAAGGAAGTTAAGCAAAATATATGTGGTTTTTAGAAATGCATATTGGTTTCAAAATTTATTAAAAAAGAAGCCCACGCATGTCTCTTTTTCATGGCACCTCGGATGCAATAGGGGGGCTTTAGGATGGAGCTTTCCTATCTACTGGCTGCCAGAAGCTCATTGAAGTGGATTATGAACACAAAATTAGAAGCTATGGCCACAGAAGTTGCTGCTAAGGCTGTAGGTGAAGAATGGAAGGTTATGTGGTCCAAATCATTGGTGGCAATAAAAAAACAAGTCTTCCCCATGAAGCAGAGTGTCTTGACCCATGACCACGTTCATCTCCTGCTGAGTAAGGGGCATGCCTGCTACAGACCACGAAGGACTGGAGAAAGAAAGCACATATCTTCTCAGGGTTTCAATGGAGATGCTATTCTCAGTGTTCTCAACTTGGTCACTGTAAAAAAGGGCAAAAGGACATTCCTGGACTCATCGATACTACTGTGCCTCATAGCTTGTGGTCCCAAAGAGCTAGCAGAATCCACAAATTTTTCAGTCTCTCTAAAGAAGATGATGTCTGACAGTATGTTGTGAGGAAGCCCCTAAACAAAAAAGTAAGAAACCTAGAAACAAAGTCCAAGATTCTGCATCTTGTTACTCCACTTGTTCACCAACAAAAATGATGGTATGCTGCTCTGCAAAAACAGTGTACTAAGAAAAATAAGGAAGAAGCTGCAGAGTATGCTAAACTTTTGGCCAGGAGAATGATAGAGGCCAAAGAAAAACACCAGGGACAGAATGCCAAGAGACAGAGGCTTTCCTCTCTGAGAGTTTCTACGTCTGAGTCTGAATTCAGTAAAAAATGTGATTTTCTAAAGGCAACAAATAAATAAAATCAGACAGGAAAAAAAAAAAGCCCATGTCATTTAATTAAAAAATGCAAACATATACAAAGCAAAGAAAAATTTATATCCTTCAAACTGTAATTAGTATCACACTCAAAAGTTTAGAAAACATTTATTATTAATATCTAATGTAAATAAAAATTATCACAGTAACATGTGGGTATAACTTATCCTCAACCATATAAAATCCTGTAAGACAGCAATGCCACTTCTTAGCATTTAACTTACATGAGTGCACCAAGCTTAAGCATGGATGCATAAGAAAACACTGCAGTGTTGTTTGTGGCAGAGGAAATAAAAAAGAAAAGAGCAGTTGGGGATTGAAAAAGTAAACTGTATACAACTGAATACTACATAGCAATGAAAAACTATACCAGAATATAAGGGATAGAAATGATTTATTATAATGTTGCAAAACAACAAATAGGACAATTAAATTCTAGACACATTTAGAGTACACCACCATATATAAACACACATATGAACAAACACTAATATATATTTTCATGGAGCCTATAAAAATTTGAGAATTGGAAGAAAGAAAAAAATTGAAATAAAAAATGTAAAACTGGTTATTTGAGCTTGGGAACCTGTTCAAGGAGGACATTAATCTTATTTTCAATGTTTAAATTTGTACAAGGACAATGTGGTCTGGCGTTATTTGGTAAGTAAAGTAATGAATAAAATAGAAAATAATTTTTAAATGTGCCAGAAATAATAATAATGTTTCAAAATGTGATATCATGATTAAATTGCTGGCTTCAAAGTAGAATACTAAAAAAATATTTGCAGCTTCTCAGAGAAATACAAATTTTAAAATAAATTTATATTCATATAAAATATTAAAGAGCAGTTACAAAAGAGCATTGACAATAGAAATATTCATCTTAATGCTTCAAGATATCTTGGTGTAGGTGTTCATTAACCATTTGGTTTTGAAATTCCTGACATTAATTCTTAACTTCATTCTGCCATGCAATTAGTGTGATCAAGAGAAAGGTATTTACTCCCCTCATGAGAAAATTGGGGAAATAAATCATTTCCATTGAATATGGTTCTCATGTGGTTTAAATTCTTTCAGCTATATGAAAAGCTTAAGAAAATACCTGAGACATAGTAACCATTCAATAAATATTAGCTATTATTATTTCCTAAAACACATGACATAGAAGAAAAAAGTGGCTATGTCCTGAAGATGCACTCCAAAGCAACTTTATTTCAGTAAAATCATAGGGCTGATATTTTTAGGTTTTATCTGAACAAAAAGGACCAGGCATGGTTTGACAAAAATTATAAAAATAATATTTGTTTTTCCCTTTGCATGTAATCGCAAATGGCAACAATATTATCTCTGCCTCTTATGATACCCTTCCTCCCTCCATTCCTACATCTATCACCAGACAAAATATGCTTCAACTTTCTAAGTTTTATAACAATAGGAAAAACAACACAAGAAAGAGGTGGTTTAAAACTTCAAATTTTCTACTGATTAATCCACAACTAAATAACTTATTTTGTTCAGCCAGCTAAACTTGAGAATAGTAAAAGTCTTTTTAAGGTAATTAAAAAACAAAATAAAACATTTTTCTTTTAATGCAACTATATAATTATCACTTGAAAACATCATAATATTATTCCAAGAAATATGGAAACTTGGCTTTAGAAAATAAATTTGATCATGATATTTTAATATTCTTTATTACCCAAGATTTGGAATTTTGACTAAAATACATTCCTATTTATTCATAAGATTCATAATAATATAAAACACACATTCTTATGGGTAATGTATGATCTAAACTTAGAAGGAATTTTTAAACTATAGTTCACAATAGTAGTAATTACAAACATTTTAATTAAAATTAGTATGGAAAATATTCAAAAAAGAAGATGTTGAATATTAGCTTTGCTTTTTAAATTTTTTCTATCTATAGTAAAATAATACAGCAATGTTAAACTTAGCAGGTGGTAAAGGATCTACTTATTAAAAAACTATAGAGATTTTTCCCAAAATATGAGCAGGGTACTCCCATTCAGAACAGCATTTGTTATTTCCTTTCAAAATATGCTCATTTTGCATATAATTTAGTCACATTGTTTAAACTTTGCACAGCAAATTGCACTACATCTATAATTCTCCCTTTTCATTGTTTATAAGTGTTTAAAATACATCCAATTCACTCTTAAGTTCCCTACTAAAACTACAGTTCATTGTCTCAAATACTTTCCTATTTGAGTTTTATATTATAAGAGCCTCTGTTGCAATTTAGCAGTTATAAAACAGAAGGGCTTTGCACTTACAGGAAACCTATTGCTGGCAATGATGTTCCACTTGTCACTTCAAAAAATTTCAAGGGTTTCTCTTTTTCAGTATTTAAATGGTATATACTTTAATTTAGGATGATTTATTTAGATGACTCTTGAGTTCTCAGTTACTATGGAATCTGCTCTAGAAGTAAAACAAACAAAAATACCCAGAAAATACACCTTAGAATCATTTCCCTTTTTCCTTTGAATGTTTTCATTAACTAGATATTCCTTTCACATTGAAAAACACATCTTAAGCCTTTAAATGGGAAATAATCAACAGATGGAGAATTATATTTATTGATAGGATTTTGGATTTAAAAGCAGGAGAAATGAGTTCAAATACTATCGCTATACTAATAGCTCAGTATCATTAGGAGAAGTCTATATCCTTAATTTTTCTTCATTTATAAAATCAAGATTGGGATAATTTCATTTTATATGTATTCAGCCATTATTTTTTAATTTCCAGCTATGTGCCATTCAATGTTCCGGATGTTGCAGACATAGCATTAAACAAAACAAAATGCTTGTTCTCAAAAATCTTAAATCATTTGGCAGGATCGGGATAGAGAGAGATCAAGTGAATAAAATAAAAAAGTAAATGGGTATAATAGATTAGAATCAATACATTAGACAATGAAACTTGTTTGAAAGTAACAGGCAAAATAATGGAAGGAGCATTGGGTAGAGAGGAGTGGTCCACATTTCTCTGTTAGGAAAAATTATATGTGAAAGCCTTACAAATTCTTTTTTTTTTTAAGATTATTTATTTATTTATTTGAAAGCAAGTGAGAAGTAAGTGAGGAAGAAAGAGAGAGTGCACATGAGCAGGGAGAAGGGCAGAGGCAGAGGGAGAAGAAGCCTCCCCACCCAGCAGGGAGTCCCACGCTGGACTCCATCCCAGGACCCAGGATCCCATGACCTGAGAAGACCCAAGGCAGAAACTTAACCAACTGACCCACCCAAGCACCCAGTCTTACAAATTCTAAAGCAGTAAAGAAATACTAAATTTTCTATTATAGATATATGATTACATTATACATTGCACAGTTTAAAGAAAGATATTAATTAATAAAGTTATAGGGACTTTCTTCTCAGTTTATCTAATTTAATCATTGCTTGGAGCTAAGTAAATAAAAATTATCTCATTTCCTTTTCTTTCCCCCCTAACACTGAGACTTGCAAAATATTATTTCTTCAGCTAAGGACATGAAACATATAACCACTATGAGACAAATTTCTATAATTTGAAGCAAGCTACAGAGGCATGGTACATTGGAAAAAACTAAAAGCTAAATTAAGAAAATGCACAAATTCATAAGAAGCAGTATACGGATGCACAATTAAGTGAACAGAAGAAAATTCCATAACTAAAGAGAAAATAAGAGGCAGATGAACACAGGACACAGAGAAAAAGAACAGAGTAACATGGTGTTAGGATGTTTAGCAGGTCATTTCATGTGTGTGTGTGTGTGTGTGAGGGTACCTCAAATGTTTACATTATCCATATAAACTGGAGCTTTAGAGACATGAATTTAATCATTCAAAAAGAAGTGGTAATATTGTTTTTATTAGGATAAATTTTTTTCTTGATATTCTTACAGACCCTGTTGTTTCTATATCTGATTAAAGATTAATTAACTTTTGAAATTTGTTTTCAAGTTAAAAAACGTTTATGAATTTTCTAGCTATAAATTTGCTTCACATATAAATTATACCTGATTTTTATTAATTTGTTTCATAAGACATTAGGATGGCTAAATTCTATAATAACTGAAAATTTTGTTTATGTTTTTCCCTATTTTTTTCTTTCCTTCTGTTATCCCACAAATTTTATTATTATGTACTTACAAAGACTTGTTTTATAATCGAGAAAGTTCAATATTAGGGGGTAGAATTTACAAGGACATATCAGTCATCTTTATTGTAAGATATGAGAATTTTGTTCCAATGTGACATGTGGATATGTTTTCTCAATTTTATAAATTGATTACTTCTTTAGGTTTAGGCCAACAAAGCCAAGTTATAAAGCAAATATTCACCATAAGGAAACAAAGGAAGCCATCACGAACATTAAAAATATAGCTTTAATTAATTTATGTGTTTGATCACAGTGGTAGAGCCTGAAATGAGAAAGAATATGGTACAGACTTTAATAAGATTTAGTGATCTTGAATAATATTTGCTGAGAATAATTTCTAGGAATAAAAATCAGATTTCATCTACTTTTCAATTTTATTGAATATAAGTCCTATTTTTAATTATTGTTTTTTACTTGTAAATAGACATGCAATTAGTGCTGTGGAAAAGATGTTTTATAAACTTAATCCAAACAGTGTATTTTAGCTATTCAAAGTATGAACTATAGATTCACCTGGGATTCAAATGCTGGTCCTGCGTCTTATTCCTACTAGCTGTGTTACCTTGAATAAGTTGGAAATATTCTCAGTGCATCTGTTTCCTAACTTATTGAATGAGTATGACAATAATACCTATTTCTTAAGGTTATTATAATAATTCCATGAACTCATCTATGTAAGATATTAGGAGTATATTGGGCTTATCTTAGTACTCAGTAAACAAAACTATTTTCAAAGATGTTCTATTTATACCTAGGAAGCTCCAAAAAGCGGTTAGAGTCATGCTGTTACTTTACTGAAACAAGATTCCTCAAATTGGCAGTTTTTTTTTAACGTCTATCTCTATTATTCTATTGTCTCAAAAACATCACTTTATTACCCTATTACATTATATCTAGAAATACTATTAGGCTTAATCATATGAAAATGCCAATATTTGAACATTTTGCATACTCAGAAACAACAGTTTAAAATGACTCGATCTATGAATGACCCTTTAATTCTTCATTCTGGCTTCAACTCCCTGCTTCCCCGTTCAATATGCCCATTATACTGCTACCAAAGTAATATTCTTTAAGTATGATTTTCATCCTGTCAATATTCTACTGAAGCTCCAAGAGATGGACAGGTGTCTCCTGATATTTTAAAAAATTCTTTGAATGTGGAACAAGATTCTTTATGATTTATCTTAAATTAAATTTTCAAATATATGCCAAAGTATTATTTTTATTGTAGCTCATGCTTCTTTTGCTCTGCAGCCCCTGTTACTCCTTCACTCTGACTACTGGATTCCTAGGAAACTTTACTAATCTCAGGGACTCAATTCTAAGGAGAATTTTTTTTTTTTTTAATGAATTCGAATTGACACTGTCTCCTTTCATGAACTACCTTTCAGGGTTTTCCTTTCTCATACTGACTTAACAATTAACTAGCCTTAGCCATTGCAAGCTGTGAGAAGAGGTATTGGGAAGAACATATATGTAAATAGTATCTTTGCTTAACACTTAGGTATGGACACTCTAAAACTTTTTCATCAAGGTGTCTCAAAATCTTGCTACCAAGGATACATTTTGGTACAGTTAGCTTCTCACTGATTCCTGACTATTATATAACATTAATAGACAACACAGATATTAAATTGCTATAAATCATATGCGTCAAAAACATATAGCTGTCCAATGCAAAAGGGTTATGAAATTTTACTTAGTGGACTGATACACACAGAATGTAATGAAGAATATTAACAACCATGACAGTTCCTAAATGGATAATGAGACAGAAGAACTATCTAAGTCTTCCAGATTCACATACTAGCTTCGTACATTAGGTTCTTTCTATTCTCCAACACTAATTTTATTACTATCACTATTTTTAGCCTTAATAATGTTCTCTATTCTTGGATGATGCCAATGTTCTCTTTAATTTCAGATATTTAGCCTTCCACAGTCCTCTATCTTATATCTCTTCCTGTGACTTATAAAAATCTTACCTTCTTTAAGGCCACTAAAGGATCTGTGATCCAAGAGTAATTATTAATAGCACTCACTTTCAGACTCAAAAATTTCCTGTATGGAATGATAAATTACATAATTCCAATGCATAAAATAATTGAAATTGCAGTAATATGTGCTACTCATGGGAGTTTTGTATAAATTTCAAATTCCCATAATCTCATTATTTTTGAGTACAGTGAATTGATGTAATTTTAAAATAATTAGTAAACAATTTTTCACTTGCATGGAAATCAATTTGTCTCAAACTATCAGTTGTTTTGTTTTATAATTTCAGGTCATGAATCTCATACTGAAAACCATTACAAATTATTAAAAATATTTTAAAAAGCTCTTAATAGAATACAGTATCTTCTGTGTCTTTTTAGAAATTATCTCACTACAGCATCTAACATGAGTTATATGACTAATGAAAATATTACTATTTTTGTTTTTTAAATATATTTAATTTATTTATTTGAAAAAAAGAGAGAGCACAAGCAGGAGAGAGAGAGAGAGAATATAAAGCAGACTCTGAGCTTAGCACAGAGCTCAATACGGATCTCAGTCCCATGACCACAGGATTACTATCTGAGCCAAAACCAAGTCAGGAGCTTAACTGACTGAGCCACCCAGGCACCGTGAAAATGTTAAATAAACAGTAAATGAAGACATTTTTAATGGTTGTCATTTTTACTATTATAGTTTACTGATTATAAAATGGAGATTGTAGGGGATACAAAAATATTAAAAATACAACTTTAAATTGTGTATATTAAAAGAAATAATTATCTAATAAGGGAAACACACTCTGGTTAGCCTAACAAGTGAATAACGTTAGGTGATGATTTCTTATGTATAGCATACAACTATCATCAAATGGTTCTTCATATTCTGTGGTGAAGCATTTGCTTTATGAATTGAATCCTATGTACTTTTGCCTTCCCAACATCCATTATTCATCTTTCTGGAAATAGCATCACAAAACTGCTTTGGAAATAAGACTTTTCTCACAGACACAATCTTGCTAGTACAATTAACTTTCTTCTTGCTCCTTTTTAATCCATGACAGGTCAGTCATGTGAGTTCTCACTGAAATTTGAATGTTGAACAACAACACAGAACAGGAAATAGATGGTTCTGCATACTCTAAAGAAATTCTCCACTAATACTTGTTAATTAGATCCTACTGATGCCCTAGTTATTGCCATTTCTGACATAATGTCCTTCAAATCACACTTAAATTCTTTGAGGTATTATCTACCCATTCAACAAATTCACTATTTTCTTCTGTTAATAGGGTACACTTCTGTTGCTTGTCATTGAGGGATCCAAATTAGTATACCATAAAACAGAGATGTTTATCATCTAGCAAAGCAAATAGCCAATTTCACACATAGTTTAAATAGACAATTCAGTAAATAATCTAAGTAGGCTTTTAAATGTGCTAGTTAAGACCCTGGCCTCACGCCAAACTCTCTGATTTTGAATCATGGATTAATCACTTATGAGCTATGACCCAAACCTTACTGTCCGTGGCTCAATCTCTACAAAACTCTAACAAGGATAATAATACTTTCTAGAGCTATTTTGAGGAGAAAGTGGGCTAGCAGATTTGAAGTTCTTTAAAGAAGGCCTGAACATTATATGTAGCTAATAAACAGTAACTGTTTTAAAAAAAAAAAAATTGTAAGAATGGAAACACATCTATTGTGGAAGGGGTTTCAGGAACTTGTTAAGGTAAGGTCACACTGATCTACCAGTACAAGGTAAATCTTAAACTCTGAAAAAGTGAAGGCAATGACCTAGCCCTGAAATTCTACATTCCTAATCTGCAACATGAATGCTAAATACCGCTAGCTGCATATTAACAGATGTAAACAAAACCTGGGATAAAATCTCGGCAATATGAATGAGAATCATAATTTCCCCTTAGAGTTCTTTAGGAAGAGCTTGACAATTATGCAAGTACCAGAGTGTATCTCTTCTGAAACACAAACATATATATTTTCTTCTTATAATTTTCAACTGTACATCTGGGATGAAAATAAACATATTTCAATTCCTCCTTAACAGTGTTGTAATTCTATTTCATTTGAGGCCAAGATACAAAATATATTTGCATGTTTCCTAATCATACTTTTCATAGGAAATAAAAAATATTTCCCTTAATGAAAAATGTACCAAAGTAATAATATTACAGAATTCTGATATTGCATAATATGCTTATAATTTGTTAAATTAGAATTATTTGTTATCCATGTGTTTTCATGAAAAAAAGATGATTTCTAACTGAAAGAAGGATGTGCTTAATTTGTTGAAAGGATATTGTAGATGACAAATTGTAACCAAGTTTCTGTAATGCTGGTGATATGAAATAAAAAGTCTCCAATACCATTTATTCTGTTCATTATATGTCAAAATAATTTTATCTTGTAAGCTTGAGAGATGAACACTGTTATTTAGTTGAAATTCAAGATGCAAATCTGTGAAGTTTAAATTAGCTATAGTAGTTGCAGTGTTTATTCAAAAGTAGCTGTAGTGAGTTCTGTTTCTACCTATGGAGAACTACCTCGTATTTGACAAACTTCCTTCTGAGAAAAACTGACATGTGCTGGATCAAATATTAATAACACACACACACACACACACACACACACACATATGATGCCTGATTTATAATAGTTGACTTATGAATTTTTTTTATTTACAATCCTTAAAAAGCGATGCACATTCAGTGGAAACTGTACTTTGGATTTTGAATTTTGCTCTTTTCCTGGGCTAGAAATATGTGCTAAATATTCTCTCATGATGCTAAGCAGCAGCAGGAAACCGCAGCTCCCAGTCAGCCATGTGAGGGTAAAAACCCATACACTTACAATCATTCTGTACCCATACAGCCATGCTGGTTTTGACTTACAGTATAGGAGTCAATAAATTACATGATATTTTCAACACCATATTATAAAATAGGCTTTGGGTTAGATGATGTTGCCCAGCTACAGGTTAATGTAATTGTTCTGAGCACATTTAAGTTAGGCTAGGCTAAGTTACGATGTTTGTAGAATAGATGAATTAAATGCATGTTTGGCTCATGATACTTTCAATTTATAATGTGTTTATTGGGACATAATCTCCTCATAAGTCAAAGATATCTATCTATCTCTCTGTCTATCTATCTATCCTCAAAGTTATTTGAGAGATAAAAACCCTCAGATTTGGGAATGGAATTATGAAGAGATAAGCATTAAATTCAGAGCCACTTTTCAACTTGAAGCAAATCAAAGTGGGTAGGTAGGAATTTGTGAACGAATCACAGCATTCTGTAGTTTCACTCTATAGTAGAGACAAAAATTGAAGTCCTTGTCACACCAATATAGGCTACACCCTAGGCTTTCAGGTGAGATCTGTAGGGCTAAGAACTAGAAATAATGGCAACTGGAAATGAATCAGGTCTTATAAATGATGATCTCCAAACTCAAATTAATCTCTGACTGGATTAATATTATTCACCTTCAGCCTAAATTGCCCTGTGACTCTGAAGAGATAAGACGATATTTCATCAGCCTCAAAGGTTTCAGGTGACAAAAATTTGGGTTCAAGAAAATTGTGCTTTCAGTCATGACAAAAGAACTAGTATTAGATCAGCAATCCACCCCAAATGATTAATCCAGATTAAGATCTGGATTAAATATATGAAATGACTGAGAGTCTTAGAGAACTCTAAGCCACTTATGACTTAAGGGTCTAAGAATCCAGAGAAAACATTGGAGTACCACAATGACTTCCACATCCTACTTCACATTTTTTTTTTTTTTTTTTTTTTTTTTTTACTTTTAGCTACTTCACATTTTTGATCAAGGCTTTTGCCGATGTGTAGTTTAGAGAATAGAGATAAATGAGGAAGTGGTAACTAAGACCTGAAACAATCTGATAGGAGGTTGAAAAAAAATAGTTGGAATTCAGAGTTCCCAAGACAATTAGGACTTGAAGGGGCCTCCAGAAGTGTGACTAAAATTTCAAGTTCAATTTCATTTCAGGACTTAACTCCTATACTAGGAAGGTATAAGACAAACCTAAGAAAATAAGGGGGGGATAAAAAAATAGTCAAAACACCGTCTTAGAGAATAAACCTTGAGCACAGATTTCAGCAGTCTCGCTGTTCCGAGGAGGCAGAATTTAGAGTTCAGAGGTGGCAGATTCCAAGATCGCTGGTAATTCCAGAAACTCTCTTTCCAATGAGAAGCTGAAAGGGCTGACCTCTAGAAGAAAATAAATTTCTAGAGGCAGAAAAATAAATTGGCCAATACAAATCATCCTTAACAGAGCATAAAACTTTTGTTCAATTTCATGATTATTTTCCATTATCCTATCATCCTACTAAAACCTGAGAATTAATAACTTTTTATACAAAAAATACAATAGCCAATCAAAGCTCACTAGGATGGAGAAAGGCAAGATGGTGGAAGAATAGGGGACATTGTTTCATCTGGTCCCTTGAATTTAGCTAGATAACTATCAAATCATTCTGAACACCTATGAATTCAGCCTGAGATATAAGAAAAAAAAATGGCGGGCATGATATATTCAGGGTACTCAATGAGAAAATATGCAGCCAAGAATACTTTATCCAGCAAGGCTATCACTCAGAATGGAAGGAGAGATAAGGAGCTTGCAGACAAATAGAAACTAAAAGAATTTATGATCATTAAACCAGCCCTGCAAGAAATACTAGAGGGGATCCTGTAAGCAAAAGAGAACCCAAAAGTAACACAGACCAGAAAGAAACAGAGACAATCTACAGAAACATGGACTTTATAGGTAATACAATGACACTAAATTTGTATTGTTCAATAGTAAATGGGCTAAATGCCCCCGTCAAGAGACACAAGTATCAGATAGGATAAAAAAGCAAGATCTATCTGCATGCTGTCTACAAGAGACTACAAGAAGACCTAAAGACAACTCCAGATTGAAAGTGAGGGGATGTAATCATTTATCATACCAATGGACATCAAAAGAAAGCTGAGGTAGCAATCCTCATACCAGACAAATTAGACTTTAAACCAAAGTCTATATAATAAGAAATGTAATATATATTATATATTATATAATATGTTATATATTATATATATTATATATTATATAATATGTTATATGTTATATATATTATATAATATGTGATATATTATATATATTATATTATATATATAATAAGACTTAAGAAGGGATGAGGAGGGACACTATTCATACGTAAAGGGTCTATCTGACAAGAATATCTAACAATTCTAAACAGCAGCTAATTACATAAAGCAATTAATAATCAACTTGAAGAAACACATTGATAATAATGCAATAATAGTAGGGGACTTAAACACCCCACTCACTGCAATGGACAGATCATCTAAGCAGAAGATCAACAAGGGAACAAGAGCTTTGAATGACACACTGGGCCAGATGGACTTCACAGATACATACAGAGCATTCTATCCTAAAGCAACAAAACACATATTCTTCTCGCATGCACATGTAACATTCTCCAGAATAGATAACATACTGGGCCACAAATCAGGTCTCAACCAGTACCAAAAGACTGGGATTAATCCCTGCATATTTTCAGGCCACAATGCTTTGAAATGTGAACTCAATTACAAGAGGAAATTTGGAAGGAACTCAAACAATTGGAGGTAAATGGGCATCTGTTAAAGAATGAATGGGTCAACCAGGAAAATAAAGAAAAGTTTAAAATTTTCATGGAAACAAATGAAAACACAACTGTTCAAAACCTTCTGGATACAGTAATGGCAGTCCTAAGAGGGAAGTGCATAGCACATACAAGCCTTTCTCAAAAAATTAGCAAAGTCTCATATACACAAGCTAACCTTACCTCTAAAGGAGCTGGAGAAAGAACAGCAAATAAAGCCTAAATCAAGCAGAAGATGAGAAATAATAAAGAATAGAGAAGAAATCAGTGGAATAGAAACCAAAAGAATAGTAGAACAGATCAATGAAATTTGAAGCTGGTTCTTTGAAAGAATTAATAAGATCAATAAATCCCTTGCCAGACTTATCAGAGAGAGGACCTAAATTAATAAAATCATGAATGAAAGAGGAGAGGTCATGACCAACACCAAAGACATACAAACAATTTTAAGAATATATTATGAGCAACTATATGCCAACAAATTAAGCAATGAAGAAATGGATGCATTCCTGGTACCTTATAAACTACCAAAGCTGAAACAAGAAGAAATAGAAAACCTAAACAGACCCATAACCAGAAAGGAAATTGACGAAGCAATCAAAAACCTCACAATATAAAAAAATTAAAAAAAAAAAAAAACTCACAATAAACAAGACTCTAGGGCTGGATGGGTTCCCAGGGAATTCTACCCAATATTTAAAGAAGAACTAAGACCTATTCTTCTGAAGCTATTTCAAAAAACAGAAACAGAAGGAAAACTTGGAAACTTTTTCTATGAGGCCAGTATTTACCTTATTCCCAAAGCCAGACAAAGACTCCCCCCAAAAGTACTACAGACCAATATCCCTGATGAGCTGGATGCCAAAATTCTCACCAAGATACTAGCCAATAGGATCCAACAGTACGTTAAAAGGGTTATTCACCATAACCAAGTGGGATTTATTTCTGGGATGCAAGGGAAGTTCAACATCTGCAAATCAATCAAGGGGTTCATTACATTAATAAAAGGAAGGACAAGAGCCATATGATCCTCTCAATTGATTCAGAAAACCGTTGACAAAATACAGCATACTCTCTTGATTAAACCTCTCCACAGTGTAGGGATAGAGGGAACATACCTCAATATCATAGAAGGAATCTATGAAAAGCCGACAGCAAGTAACATTCTCAATGGGGAAAACCTGAGAGCTTTTCTCCTAAGATCAGGAAGACAAAAGTTATCCCCACTCTCACCACTGCTTTTCAACATAGTACTAGAAGTTGTAGCCTCAGCAATCAAACAACAAAAAGAAATAAAAAGCATTCAAATTGGCAGAGAAGTCAAACTCATATTCACAGATGACATGATACTTTATGTGGAAAACCCAAAAGACTCCACTCCCAAATTGCTAGAACTCATACAAGAATTCAGGAAAGTAGCAGGATATAAAATTGATGGCCACAAATCTGTTGCATTTCTATACACTAACAATGAGGCAGAGGAAAGAGAAATCCAAGAATCAATACCATTTACAATTGCTCCAAAAACCATAAGATACCTAGGAATAAACCTAATCAAAGAGATAGAGGATCTATACTCCAAAAACTAGAGAGCATTTATGGAAACAATTGAGGAAGAAATGGATAAGAAATGGAAAAACATTCCATGTTCATGTATTGGAATAATAAATATTATGAAAATGTCTATGCTACCCAGAGCAATCTATACATTCAATGCAATCCGTTTCAAAATAACATCAACATTTTTCACAAAGCTGGAACAAATAATCCTAGTATTTGTATGGAACTAGAAAAAACCCCAAATAGTCAGAGGAAGGTTGAAAAAGAAAACCAAAGCTGGTAGCATCACAACACTAGACTTCAAGGTATGTTACATAGCTGTAATTATCAAGAAGTATGGTACTGGTATAAAAACAAACACATACATCAATAAAATAGAATAGAGAACGAAGAAATGGGCCCTCTACTCTATGGTCAACTAATCTTCAACACAGCTGGAAAGGATTTCTAATGGAAAAAAAAAGAGAGAGAGAGAGTCTCTTCAATACATGGTGTTGGGAAAATTATACAGTCACATGTAGAAGAATGAAACTGGATCATTTTCTTATACCATACACAAAGATAAACTCAAATGGATGAAAGACCTAAATTTGAGATAGGAATCTATCAAAATCCTAGAGGAGAACAGAGGCAGCAACCTCTTCAACCTCAGCTGCAGCAACTTCTTGCTAGACAAGTCTCCAGAAGCAAGGGAACAAAAGTAAAAATGAACTATTGGAGCTTCATCAAGACAAACACTTCTGCACAGCAAAGGAAACAGTCAACAAAACTAAAAGGCAACCTACGGAATGGGAGAAGATTTTTGCAAATGACATAACAGATAAAGAGGGAGTATCCAAGATCTATAAAGAACTTACCGAACTCAACACCCAAAAAACAAATAATCTAGTTAGGAAAAGGGCAGAAGACAAGAACAGACATTTCTCCAAATAATGCATACAAATGGCCAAAAGACAAATGAAAAAATGTTCCATATCAGTTGACATCAGGGAAATACAAATCAAAACTACAATGAGATACCAACTTACACCAGTCAGAATGGCTGAAATTAACAAGACAGGAAACAAGAAATGTTGGTGAGGATACAGAGAAAGGGGAAACTGTCTCACACTGTTGGTGGGAATGCCAGTTGGTATAGCCACTCTGGAAAACAGTATGAAAATTCCTCAAGAAGTGAAAAATAGAGCTACCTTATGACCCAGCAATTTCACTACTACGTATTTACTCCAAAGATACAAATGTAATGATCCAAAGGGGCACCTGCACCCCAATGTTCATAGCATCAATGTCCACAACAGCAAACCGTGGAAAGAGCAGAGAGGTCTATCAACAGATGAATGGATAAAGAAGATGTGGTATATACATATACAATGAAATATTATTCAGCCATCAGAAAGGAGGAATACTTACCATTTACATCTATATGGATTGGCTGGAAGGTATTATGTTGAGTGAAATAAGTCAAGCAGAGAAAGGCAATTATCATACTGTTTCACTCACATGTGGAATATAAGAAACAGTGTAGATGATCATAGGGGAAGAAAGGGAAAACTGAATGAGAAGTCATCAGAACAGGAGGAAAAATCATGAGAGACTCTTAACTATAGGAAACAAACTGAGGGTTGCTGGAGGGGAGATAGATGGGGAAATGGGGTAATTGGGTGATGGGCATTAAGGAGGGCACATGATGTGCTGAGCACTGGGTATTATAAACAACTGATAAACTACTAAATATTATATCTGCAACTAATGATATATGAAACTAATCTGATGGCTAATTGAATTAAAAAAAAAAAAAACTCACTATGATGCCAAGAGAGAGGACCAATGATGGAAAACAAAAGAAAGGGATAATAAAAAAAAAAAAAAGGAAAAAGTAGCAATATATGAAAATAACCAAGGTCATCTAAATATTGGATATATCAAAGAGTCTTTTAAAAAACTGAAAAACATGTTCAAGGAACAACAGTGAATTGAGAAGCTCATAAGATAATGAAAATGTACATAAAGGAGTCAAACAGAAAAATTAGAATAGAAAATACAACTAAAATTAATAATGGTGGTTACCAGGTGACAGGAGGTAGGGGATATGGGGAGATGTTCATTAAAGAGTACAAAGTTGCAATTATATAAGATGAATGTTTATAGATCTGACATAAAGCATGAAGACCATAGTTAATAGTACTGTATTGAATACCAAAAATTTAATAATAGAGTAGATTTCAGGTTCTCTTCCTCACACACAAAAATTGGTAAGTATGTGAGAAGATAGTTAATTAGCTTGACTATAGTTTTAAAAAAAGTAATCTTTTTAAAAAAGTAATGTATTCATTTAACAACAGATTTGTCATAATAGAAGAAAGGATTAATGAAACTAAAGACAGTCATAAGGATATATTAAAACTGAAGTATAGAGAGATAAGAGAAGTAAAGAGCAGAAAATGATTAGATATTTGAAATACAGTGTTAACAAAAGTTTAATGTGAATATAATGGGAATCCTAAGGAGTGAGGAAATTGAGAATGACTTAAAAGCATTATTACACAAAATAATATGTGAAAATATCTTGAAAATGATGAAAGCAATAAAACATTATTTTTCAAAGCTCAGTGAAATCCGAACAAAAATATGAAGAAAATGATACCAGAACATTGATAAAATTGAAGGAATAGATAATTAGAGCAAAAATAACATTGACAACTAGATTAATAGCAGAAATGACAGAAACCAAGAGAAAAATGAAATCATACCTCTAAAATGTTGGGAAACAACAACAATGACAAACTTAACAGCTTGAAATCTATAGCCAGGAAAAAGATTCTTTAAAATAAAAGTCAAATAATGGGATTTTATACAAACCAAAAATGATAGAAATTGTTCACAGGAGAATTTCATTAAAAACAAAACTTTTATTCTAAGGTGACAGAAAGATTAATTATAAAAGATGCCAGTGTCTGTAATATTCTCTCTGTCAAGGAGTTCAAATTCTTACCTCTCAAATAGAATTGATAACAGATAGTTGAAAGAAGACTGACTTCTCCTGCCTTTCATCCCATGATCAGTATCACTGAATAATGACCTGGTGAAGGATTACAAAAGCACTAGTCCATGAGTCCTAGCTGTTTTCCAAGAAACAGCCCTTACAGAAGATTTTCATTTAAAGATATTGGATACAAATTCATATTTAAATACCTTTCTTCATGGATTCAAAATTGATGCCTACTTTCTCAACTAAATGTATTATATCATCATTGGTTAAGCTTCATAATAGAGCTGATGATGTTAAAATAGGTAGAGAAGCTGTTTAAAAGCTAACATTTTCTCATTTTAAATCTCCTATTACTTTATTAGGATTACTTTCAGTATGTGTTGTTGTTTTTTTTCCCCTGAATCTATTCCTATACTCTAGTTAATGTAAGCAGGCACAAGAAAGATGAAATATCTCACAATATGCTGATTCGGATTACATAAAATTTGTAATATGTAAATAAAAATATAAAGAATACATTAATCAGTTATCACGTTAAAGGTTATGACTAATAATTACAAAGCTCCTTAGAAAAAGATGTTAAAGATCATGTATGGGTTAAAAGAGTACTTGTCAATTACTCCACATAAGCTCAAATAAATAAAAAAAAAAGAAAATAGAATAGGAATGTATTAAATACTGTGACCATGGTGTTTTTCTTAGTTTGCTCATTTTTGCTATTAAATGAATGTGCTATCAAAACTCAGAGTGGCAACTTACTAGATCTGTGATTTGAGGAAGGTTATTATCCTTTATTCTTTTAGTTTCCATATTTATACATTTAGAATAGTAACCCATCACTTACTTATGAAGGATATATAAAAGAGTATTTGTAAATCTGAACAGAATGCCTGTCAGAGAGTAGATGCTGCAAAAGTTTGAGTTCTCTCTCCCTACACTCCTCCTG
Source organism: Lutra lutra (assembly GCF_902655055.1). NCBI lineage: Eukaryota > Metazoa > Chordata > Mammalia > Carnivora > Mustelidae > Lutra > Lutra lutra. The sequence goes on from NC_062280.1 coordinate 174,358,563, forward strand.
CTAATATTACTATAATTAGGTAACTACCTCTGAGCTATTCAAAGTGTGGATAATGTCATATGCTTTTGTGATTTTTTTTTTTCAAGAAAAATACTGGGTCTGAAAATCAAGTGAATAATCAAGCACTAGACATTTTATGAAGGAACAAAGAAATGAATATAGTAATTGCAGACTGAAGCATTCTTCTTGAAACAGAGATGTAGTGATGTGTTTCAAAGTAGAAAAATTCTATTTGTTACTTTCTCTTAAAGAAAGCAGACATAAAATTTATAGACAATTCTTTTGGAGTGGGTTAATTGTAAGCAATCCAGTGCAAATTAATTTTTATTATCCTACAAACTTCAAAAGTTAGGAATATAAAGAGAGAATGATGGAGAGGGAAGAAAGTCTGATTGCTTTCTATGAACTTGTAGCTATAAAAGAGTCAAATAAATTCCCTTTATATCCCATGTAACTCCAGCCTCTTTGTCAGTACACATCTATCAATTTAACTATGAATATAAGTTATTATAACTTATGAATTCAATAAATGTTAATTAATTTACTATGGCTCTATGATCCTTTTCCTCTTCTTTGTGGTGACTAATATACTATTGTCTAATTACACATAGAGGTAAGCTATAAGTTTCCTTTTTTTTCTCTTTTCTTAAAGATTTTATTTATTTACTTGACAGAGAGAGAGAAATCACAAGTAGGCAGAGAGACAGGCAGAAGGAGAGGGTGAATCAGGCTCCCCACTGAGCAGAGAGCCTGATGTGGGGCTTGATTCCAGGACCCTGAGACCATGACCTGAGCCGAAGGCAGAGGCTTAACCCACCCAGGTGCCCCTGCTATAAGTTTCTTGACATAAAGAGACCTTTAATAGTTTTTTCCTTGTCTCTCCCATTGATTTACTATTAATCTTGCACATTATAAGGAAAAAATTGTTTTAAGAAAATTTCTAAAATATTGATGAGTAAACCTTAAACATAGAGTCATGTAAACCATATGAAATTAGTTTGATACACAATAAAAAATAACATTATTCTTTCTTAGAATGAATGGTATTAGAAATGTGCTCATTTACTTTATGTTGTGAAAATTAAGTACTATTTTTACTTTTGTATTATTGTACTTAGCTTTAAGTGTCCTAGTTTAAACTAAATAATAGTAAACATTGAATTGTTATATAAAATATAAAGTTTAATATATATGTGTATTAAATATATAAAATTCTTTAATTTTTTAATTTTCACATTTTTATTTAAATGCCTGTTAGCTAACATACAGTGTAATATTAGTTTCAGGTGTACAATATAGTGATTCAACACTTGCATACAATACCTGATGCTCATCACAAATGAACCCATCAATTATTTCACCGATCCTCCCGCTCACTTCCTCTCTGGTAATAATTTGTTCTCTATAGTAAAGAGTCTGTTTCTTGGTTTCTCTCTCTCTCTCTCTCTCTCTTTCTCTCTCTCCCTCTTTTTTCCCCCATGCTCGTTTGTTTTGTTTCTTAAATTCCACATATGAGTGAAATCATATGGTATTTGTCTTTCTCTGACTGACTTATTTTACTTAACATTATCTCTGGTACCTCCATGTCATTGTAAATGGCAAGATTTTGTTCTGCTTTTATAGCCAAGTGATATTCCATTATGTGTGTGTGTGTGTGTGTGTGTGTATGTATGTGCATGTGTATCTATCTATCCATCTATCTATATCACATCTTCTTATTAGTATATAATCAATGACTTATTCCTAAACTTCATTAGTTTTCTGGTTATAAAAATTTGTTATATGAAATACTTTAAAGGAATAAGCAAGATGGCATAAGTCCCACTCATTTAGGGAAGACCACATTAATCTTTTTTTTTTTTAAAGATTTTATTTATATTTTTGACAGAGAGAGAGAGAGCATAAACAGGAGAAGTAGAAGGCAGAGGGAAGAGGGAGAGGGAGAACAGGCTCCCATTGACCAAGGAGCCCGATGTGGGGCTTGATCCCAGGACTCTAGGGTCATGACCTGAGCCAAAGGCAGACACTTAACTGACTGAGCCATCCATGCAACCCTTCAATGTCCTTTCTATGCCTAAATGTTTGCTTGTATTTACTGTTATATATGATAGCAAATTCTTAGTGCTTACTAAATTTTTAGGACAGGTGATGTTCTAAGGCTAGATATATTATTATTCATCATTCCACCCATTTTTCAAATGGTAACTGTGGTACAAAAAGTTTAATAATTTGATTGAAGTTAATTAGTGAGAAAAAGGCCAGTGTTTAAAGGGAAGTCCATGAAGTTCTTGCTATTAATCACAGTTGTGTCTCTCATTCAGACATATTATTGTTGGGGGTATAGCTCAGTGGCAGAGCATTTGACTGCAGACATATTATTGTTATCCTTTTTAAAAATAACATTACAACTTATTTTATTTTATTTAGATTTTATTTGACAGAGAGAGATCTCAAGTAGGTGGAGAAGCAGGCAGAGAGAGAGGAGGAAGCAGGCTGCCCACTGAGCAGAGAGCCTGATGCAGGGCTTGATCCCAGGACACTGAGATCAAGACCTGAGCTGAAGGCAGAGGCTTAACCCACTGAGCCACCCAGGGACCCCAATAACATTACAATTTAGATACTGTTTTATAACTAGCTATAATTTAATCAACCTATTACCTATTGTTAGGTATATAAACTACTCCAAATCATTTTATCATTGAATATTTAGGTTATTTTCAACTTTTTAGTATTGCTTAAAATTCAGAGAAGGAGTAAAGTATTTAAAAAGAAGGAGAAGAGAGGGGAGGAGTCAAGATGGCTGAGAAGTAGCAGGCTGAGATCATCAGGTAGCAGGAGATCAGCTAGATAGCTTATCAAACTGTTCCAAACACCAACAATTCCAACAGGAGATCAAAGAGAAGAGCAGCAATTCTAGAAACACAAAATTGACCACTTTCTGAAAGGTAGGACCTGCGGACAAGCAGACAAGCGAATCCAAAGCGACAGAAAGATAGACTGCGGGGGTAGGAGCCAGCTCCCAGCAAGTGGCAGAGCAATGGAGCACAAAATCACAACTTTTAAAAGTCTGCTCCACTGAGGGACATCGCTCCAGAGGCTAAGCTACGGTGAAGCCCACATGGGGACAGTGTGGTCTCAGGTCCTACAGGGTCACAGAAGGATCAGGGGTGTCTGAGTGTCACAGAGCTCACAGGTATTAGAGTGGGGAAGCCAGCTACAGAGACAGAGCCAAGGAGTGAGCTCTGAACTCAGGGTTACCTTAAACTGTGACCCATGGCATAGTTAGCCCACTGCTCGGTAAGCAGAGACCCCACAAGATCCAGGGAGACCCCCTCCCCGGAAGTATGCAGAGATGTGCTGGGTTTGGAGACTCCAGGCAGGGCTGTGTGCCAGAGACAGAGACGCTTGGTCACAGGCGGGGTGAGCTCAGAATGCGGCTGGAGGCCAGGGAGTGATTGAGCGCTTTTCTCTGAGGGTGCACTGAGGAGTAGGGCCCTGAGCTCTCAGCTTCTCCAGGCCAGAGATTGGGAGGCTGCCATTTTCATTCCTGTCCTCCAGAGTTCTAAAGAAAACATTCAGGGAACAAAAGCTCCCAAAAGCAAACCCAAGAGTATTACTTAGCCCAGCCCCTGGTAAGGGCTGTGCAATTCCTCCTCAGGCAAAGACACTTGAGAATCACTACAACGGGCCCCTCCCCCAGAAAATCAGCAAGAAATCCAGCCAAGACCAAGTTCACTTACCAAGGAGAACAGTGGAATTCCAGAGGAGGAGAAAGCAAAGCACGGAATTCATGACTTTCTCCCCATGATTCTTTAGTCTTGCAAAGTTAATTAATTTTATTTAATTTTATTTTTTATGCTAAAATTGTTTTTTAACGTTTACTCTTTTCTCTTTTAATGTTTTTTAACTAGTTTATCTTAACAATAGCGTTCATTAAAAAAAATGTTTTTTGGACCTTCATTATTATAGTCATATTTTATCCTTTATTGTATCTAACTTTATTTTTTGTATACACATAGGGTTTTCTCCTCTAAAATAATTTGGGATACAACTTCTTCTAATAGATCAAAATACACCCTGAGCCTAGCACAGGGTTTTGTTCTAGTCTCCAGCCTGAGTAAATTCTCTCCACTTTCTTTTTCTTTCTTTCTTTTTTCTTTATTCTCCCAACCAACTTATCTTATCAACTCCTTTTTTAGAAATTAAAAAAAAAATCATCCTTATAGTCATATTCCAACCGTTCATTGTGATTGTGTGTAGCCTTATTTTGTGTGTGTGTGTGTGTGCACGTGTGTGTGTGTCTGTGTGTGTATATATATATTTTTTTCATTCTTTAAAATTTTGGGAGGTAGTTTCTTCTAAGAGACCAAAATACTCCCAAAATTAAGTGTGTGACTCTGTTCTATTCACCAGTCTTACATAGATATTTTCCTTTTTTCTTTTTTCTTTTTTTTTTTTTTTTTTTTGAGGTGTAAGTGAATTTTTATTGGGAAGGGAAGTTGTCAACTTAAACAGCAGCAAATGAAGAATGAATAAGGAAACTTCCTGTTGTCACAGATACACAGGACCTCTGTCATATATGATACAGGAGGCATTTTAATTTGTGACCCCCAGCGCAGAAATGCCAAATGCTTTTCCATTCAATCGAATACTTCTGGATTCCTACCAAAAAGGAATACATTAAGAGCATGGAAAAGTTGCTTACGGAAAGGAAACCCCTGAAGAGGGAGGGAGGGAATGTAGAAATTAGGAAGTTATGCAGAACACTCTGTAAATTGTAATGACTACATTTTCATATCTTCACAGTAATACAAAACACAGTCACTTGCAGAACTGGTTCAGATTACTTCAATACCAGACACATTTTTAGTCCTCTAGAGAAGTGTTTGGAAGTTACTTGTGTTTATAGGAAATGAAACTATTAATACTTTTCTATAGCAGTAACTGCACACCAGGAAGGCCAAGACAAACACAAAATCAAGGAATGGAGTTTTTCCCAAAGCTGCGGTGTGAAAAGACTATAAACAGTTGATTCCATACACATGAGTGGGTTCTTTGCTATAGGAAATCCAAATGGAATAAGGAATGGAGATGAGTAAAAAGGTTTCTTGAGGGGACGAAGGATGACCACCCTGTAAGCATTTAGTTTTCTGCCCCTTCTGCTGCATCACATTCTTCTCCTGCACTGTCTGATGTCCATAATGTTAGGTTGTCTCTAAGCAACTGCATGATGAGGGTGCTGTCTTTGTAGGAATCTTCATTCAGTGTGTCAAGTTCTGCGATGGCCTCATCAAAAGCCGTTTTAGCCAGGGTGCAGGCAAGCTCTGGGTTATTAAGGATCTCATAGTAAAACACAGAGAAGTTAAGAGCCAGCCCCAGGCGGATCGGGTGCGTGGGCTGCATCTCTTTCTTGCTTATGTCAAAAGCCTCTTGGTAAGCTCCTTGGGAATTATCTATCGTTTGCTTTCGATCATCACCACATGCAACTTCAGCAAGGTACCGGAAGTAATCTCCCTTCATTTTCAGATAGAAGACCTTACTCTCTGGATTAGTTGCATTGGCTATTAAATACTTATCCAACAATTCCAGTACCGTGGTGCAGATGGACCTCAGCTCGGACTCCACTTTCTCCCGATAGTCCTTAATCAGCTGCAACTTCTTGTCCGAGGTGTCGGTTTTCTGCTCGATGCTCGAGATGACCCTCCAGGCGGACCTGCAGCCGCCGACCACGTTCTTGTAGGCCACCGAGAGCAGGTTGCACTCCTCGTTGGACAGCTCGGCGCCCTGCTCGGTCACGGCCTTCATGCAGGTGGCCATGTCGTCGTAGCGCTCGGCCTGTTCGGCCAGCTTCGCCTTCTGGATCAGCTCCGTCTTCTCCATGGGGACGCAGAGAGGAGAGCGAGGGCGAGCACCGAGCCGGATCGGGAGGAGGCGTGCGGACGGCCTTCACGTCTCCGCGGCCGCGGCGCAAGTCCCACCACTTTGATCCGCTTTTGGCTTTAGCCGAGGACCCTCCCGTCTCCTATTTTTTCTTTTTAAAATTTTTTTTTTCTGAACTTTTTTTTTTAACCCCCTCTCTTCCCCCCACAATTTGGGGTCTCTTCTGATTTGGTTAAATGCATTTTCCTGGGGTCTTTGCCACCTTTTAGTATTTTATTCTCTCCTTCATATATTCTTATCTGGATAAGATATTTCCTGACAAGGCAGGAAAAACTCACCACAAAAAAAAGAACAAGAGGCAGTACCAAAGGCTAGGGACCTAATCAGTATAGACATTGGTAATATGTCAGATCTAGATTTCAGAATGACGATTCTCAAGGTGCTAGCTGGGCTCAAAAAAGGCATGGAAGATATTAGAGAAACCTGTTTGGAAAAATAAAAGCCCTCTCTGGAGAAATAAAAGAATTAATATCTAATCAAGTTGAAATTTTAAAAAGCTATTAATGAAGTGCAATAAAAAATGGGGGCTCTTACTGCTAGGAAAAATGAGGCAGAAGAAAGATTTAGTGATATAGAAGACCAAATGACAGAGAAAAAAGAAGCTGAGCAAAAGAGGGACAAACAGCTACTGGACCACGAGGGGAGAATTCAAGAGATAAGTGACACCATAAGACAAAACACTAGAATAATTGGGATTCCAGAAGAAGGAGAGAGAGAGAGGGGAGCAGAAGGTATATTGGAGAGAATTATTGGAGAGAATTTCCCTAATATGGCAAAGGGAACAAGCATCAAAATCCAGGAGGTGCAGAGAACCCCCCTCAAAATCAACAAGAATAGGTCCACACCCCATCACCTAATAGAAAAATTTACAAGTCTTACCAACAAAGAGAAAATCCTGAAAGCAGCCAGGGAAAAGAAGTCTGTAACATACAATGGTAAAAATATTAGATTGGCAGCAGACTTATCCACAGAGTCCTGGCAGGCCAGAAAGAACTGGCATGATATATTCAGAGCACTAAACGAGAAAAACATGCAGCCAAGAATACTATATCCAACTAGGCTATCATTGAAAATAGAAGGAGAGATTAAAAGCTTCCAGGACAAACAACTGAAAGAATTTGCAAACACCAAACCAGCTCTATAGGAAATATTGAAAGGGGTCCTCTAAGCAAAGAGAGACCCTAAAAGTAGTAGATCAGAAAGAACAGAGACAATATAGAGTAACAGTCACCTTTCAGGCAATACAATGGCACTAAATTCATATCTCTCAATAGTTACCCTGAATGTTAATGGGCTAAATGCCCCAATCAAAAGACACAGTGTATCAGAATGGATAAAAAAACAAAACCCATCAATATGCTGCCTACAAGAAACTCATTTTAGACCTGAAGATACCTCCAGATTTAAAGTGAGGGGGTGGAAAACAATTTACCATACTAATGGACTCAGAAGAAAGCTGGGGTGGCAATCCTTCTATCAGATCAATTAGATTTTAAGCTAACAACGATAATAAGAGATGAGGAAGGACACTATATCATACTCAAAGGGTCTGTCCAACAAGAAGATCTAACAATTTTAAATATCTATGCCCCTAACATGGGAGCAGCCAACTATATAAACCAATTAATAACAAAATCAAAGAAACACATCGACACTAATACAAAAATAGTAGGGGACTTTAACACCCCCCCTCACTGAAATGGACAGATCACCCAAGCAAAAGATCAACGAGGAAATAAAGGCCTTAAATGACACACTGGACCAGATGGACATCACAGATATATTCAGAACATTCCATCCCAAAGCAACAGAATACACAATCTTATCTAGTGCACATGGAACATTCTCCATAATAGATCACATCCTGGGTCATAAATCAGGTCCAATCAGTATTAAAAGATTGGGATCATTCCCTGCATATTTTCAGACCACAATGCTCTGAAGTATTCATAAGAGGAAATTTGGAAAGAACCCAAATACATGGAGACTAAAGAGCATCCTTCTAAAGAATGAATGGGTTAACCAGGAAATTAAAGAAGAACTGAAAAAATTCATGGAAACAAATGATAAGGAAAACACAATGGTTCAAAATCTGTGGGACACAGCAAAACCAGTCCTGAAAGGAAATTATATAGCAATACAAGCCTTTTTCAAGAAATAAGAAAGGTCTTAAATACGCAACCTAAACCTGCACCTAAAGGAGCTGGAGAAAGAACAACAAAGAAAGCCTAACCCCAGCAGGAGAAGAGAAATCATAAAGATCAGAGCAGAAATCAATGAAACAGAAACCAAAAAAACCCAATAGAACAAATCAATGAAACTAGGACCTAGTTCTTTGCAAGAATTAATAAGATTGATAAACTCCTGGCCAGACTTATCAAAAAGAAAAGACAAAGGACCCAAATTAATAAAATCATGAATGAAAGAGGAGAGATCACAACCAACACCAAAGTAATACAATTATAAGAACATATTATGAGCAACTCTACACCAGCAAATTTGACAATCTCGAAGAAATGGATGCATTCCTAGAGATATATAAACTACCACAACTGAACCAGGAAGACAGAGAAAACCTGAACAGACCCATAACCAGTAAGGAGATTGAAACAGTCATCAAAAATCTCCAAACAACAAGAGCCCAGGGCCAGACGGCTTCCCAGGGGAATTCTACCAAACATTTAAAGAAGAATTAATTCCTATTCTCCTGAAACTGTTCAAAAAAAAAATAGAAATGGAAGGAAAACTTCTAAACTCACTTTATGAGGCCAGCATCCCCTTGATCCCAAAACCAGACAAGGATCCCATCAAAATAGAGAATAACAGACCAATATCCTTGATGAACACAGATGCGAAAATTCTCACCAAAATACTATCCAATAGGATTCAACAGTACATTAAAAGGATTATTCACCATGACCAAGAGGGATTTATTCCAGGGCTGCAAGGTTGGTTCAACATCCGCAAATCAATCAATGTGATACAATACTTTAATAAAAGAAAGAACAAGAACCATATGATACTCTCAATAGATGCTGAAAAAGCATTTGACAAAGTACAGCACCCTTTCCTGATCAAAACTCTTCAAAGCGTAGGGATAGAGAGAACATACCTCAATATCATCAAAGCTATCTATGAAGAACCCACTGCAAATATTCTCAATGGAGAAAAACTGAGAGCTTTTCCGCTAAGGTTGGGAACATGGCAGAGATGTCATTATCACCACTGCTATTCAACGTAGTACTAGAAGTCTTAGCCTCAGCAATCAGACAACAAAAAGAAATTAAAGGCATCCAAATCGGCAAAGAAGAAGTCAAAGTATCACTCTTTGCTGATGATATGAAACCGTATGTGGAAAACCCAAAAGACTCCACTCCAAGACTGCTAGAACTTGTTCAGGAATTCAGTAAAGTGTCAGGACATAAAATCAATGCACAAAAATCAGTTGCATTTCTTTACTCCAACGACAAGACGGAAGAAAGAGAAACTATAATTTATAATTGCATTTATAATCCCATTTATAATTGCACCCAAAACCATAAGATACCTAGGGATAAACCTAACCAAAGAGGCAAAGAATCTATACTCGGAAAAGTATAAAGTACTCATGAAAAAAATTGAGGAAGACACAAAGAAATGGAAAAATGTCCATGCTCATGGATTGGAAGAACAAATATTGTGAAAATGTCTATGCTATCTAAAGCAATCTACACATTTAATGCAATCCCTATCAAAACCCCATCCATTTTTTTCAAAGAAATGGAACAAATAATCCTAAAATTTATATGAAACCAGAAAGGACCTCGAATAGCCAGAGGAATATTGAAAAAGAAAGCCAAATCTGGTGGCATCACAATTTCAGACTTCAAGCTCTATTACAAAGCTGTCATCATCAAGACAGCATGGTACTGTCACAAAAACAGACACATAGATCAATGGAACAGAATAGAGAGCCCAGAAATAGACCCTCAACTCTATGGTCAACTAATCTTCAACAAAGCAGGAAAGAATGTCCAGTGGAAAAAAGACAGCCTCTTCAACAAATGATATTGGGAAAACTGGACAATGACATGCAGAAAATGAGACTGGACTACTTCCTTTCACCACACATGAAAGCAGACTCAAAATGGATGAAGGACCTCAATGTGAGAAAGGAATCCATCCAAATCTTTGAGGAGAACACAGTCAGCAACCTCTTCGACCTCAGCCACAGCAACTTCTTCCTAGAAACATTGTCAAAGGCAAGGGAAGCAAGGGCAAAACTGAACTATTGGGACTTCATCAAGATCAAAAGCTTTTGCACAGCAAAGGAAACAGTTAACAAATCCAAAAGACAACTGACAGAATGGGAGAAGATATTTCCAAACGACATTAGATAAAGGGCTAGTATCCTAAATCTATATATATAGGGCTTATCAAACTCAATACCCAAAGAACAAATAATCCAATGAAGAAATGGGCAGAGGACATGAACAGAAATTTCTGCAAAGAAGACATCCACATAGCCAACAGACACACAAAAAAGTGCTCCATATCACTCAGCATCAGGGAAAACAAATCAAAATCACAATGAGGTATCACCTTACAGCAGTCAGAATGGCTAAAATTAACAAGTCAGGAAATGACAGATGCTGGCGAGGATGCGGAGAAAGGGGAACCGTCCTACACTGTTGGTGGGAATGCAAGCTGCTGCAACCCTCTGGAAAATAGCATGGAGGTTCCTCAAAAAGTTGAAAACAGAGCTACCCTGTGACCCAGCAATTGCACTATTGGGTATTTATTCTAAAGATAGAAATGTAGTAATCTGAAGGGGCATGTGCACCCGAATGTTTATAGCAGGAATGTCCATAATAGCCAAATTATGGGAAGAACCTAGATGTCCATCAACAGATGAATGGATAAAGAAGTTGTGGTATATATATATAAGGAATACTAGGCAGCCATCAAAAGAAATGAAATCTTGCCATTTGCGATGATGTCGATGGAACTAGAGGGTATTATGCTGAGTGAAATAAGTCAATCAGAGAAAGACAATTATTATATGATCTCCCTGATATGAGGAAGTTGAGAGGCAACATGGGGGTCTTGGGGGGTAGGAAAAGAATAAATGAAACAAGATGGGATCAGGAGGGAGACAAACCATAAGAGACTCTTAGTCTCAGGAAACAAACTGAGGGTTGCCGGGGGAAGGGGGGGAGAGAGAGGGTGGTGGGGTGATGGACATTGGGGAACGTATCTGCTATGAAGTGTGTAACCTGGGGATTCACAGACCTGTACCCCTAGGGCTAATAATACAGTATATGTTAACAAAAAAAAAAAAAAAGAAAGAAAAAAGTAAAATAAAATAGAAAGGAAAAGAGCCAAAATATTAAAAATTATATCTAATATGAAAACATTCTAAAGATTTATAAAAGGAAGACATGTTTTCTCAAGTTTAAAAAGAACTAAAACATAAGTAAAGAAAGATTAATTTTTGACCACCAAAATGCCTTTTGAAAAAACTTATTTACTTCATCACCAAATATATGCAACATTGTTATATTTCAAACAATTTAGACTTCTCCCAAATATGTTAATATATGGAATAAATAACTCTCATATTTATGTCATGTCGTATTCTGTGAAATACTTCACATGGTATAATTTTTACATATGTAAAATCAGTCAATGAGGTATTACAAATTGTACTTTTCATCTCAGAGTGAAGGATTAAGTGGAGATATATCTTGTTCCAGGGCATATGACTAATCAGTGATGGGATCAGCAAAGCAATTATATCTTCCTGATTTCTTATTAGATCTAGTTTCATATAAAACCAATCTAATATATATTAATACAAATGACAAGTATTTAGGAATAGCCAACAAAAGACTTCAAGAGGGGCGCCTGGGTGGCTCAATGGGTTAAGCTGCTGCCTTCGGCTCAGGTCATGATCTCGGAGTCCTGGGATCGAGCCCTGCATCGGGCTCTCTGCTCTCTCGGGGAGCCTGCTTCCTCCTCTCTCTCTGCCTGCCTCTCTGCCTGCTTGTGATCTCTGTCAAATAAAAAAAAAAAAAAAAAAGACTTCAAGAGTCCAATCTTTAGAAAAAAAATAGACAATACTGTGTATGGATATATTAGAGGAGGACTAATTATATTGCAAGAATGACTTTCATTTAGTTATAATAAAAGACTATGATACAAAAATAATAAGATTAGTTAACTTCTATTTAGCCGGTAACAAGTATCAGACTTTCTTTAAGAATGTCATATATAGGGGCGCCTGGGTGGCTCAGTGGGTTAAGCCTCTGCTTTCGGCTCGGGTCATGATCCCAGGATCCTGGGATCAAGTCCCGCGTCAGCCTCTCTGCTCATGGGGAGCCTGCTTTCCCCCTTCTCTCTCTGCCTGCCTCTCTGTCTACTTGTGATCTCTGTCTGTCAAATAAATAAATAAAATTAAAAAAAAAAAGAATGTCATATATATTAGCTTACTTTTTCCATAGTACAAATGCCTTGTTTAAAGTGGAAGTTACTTGAAATAGATGTCCCAGAAGTGTCCTAGATGACCAAATTAAAATAATTGTAGGTTAAAGTTATGTACTCATATAATAATTGAATATTGACTTAAGAAGTGATAGTCTTTCATACAGGTGCTCTCAATTAGAAGTTGAACCTTCAAGTATACTACATTAGGGAGAATAAGGAAAGTAATAAATCATGAAAGAAGGGATATACCATGTATTATGGCCAAGAAGGATGATAAAGGAAACTTATTTGTTAATCTTGACATCTGAGATATCTGTCAATAATTTGGATATTGTGCAAATAATGATCTTATTGACTATTAACTAAGTGGACATGCAATGAATTATATTCTAGCACAAAACACCTAGTGATCCCTTTGAAACCTAAGAAAGATCTTGTCTTCTCTACCTAAAACCCTCCAATGTCTTAACATTTCTCTGAAAAGAAAATTCTAATTCCTTAAAGTGGCTTATAAGATGCTACAAAGGCTGACATCTCTTTTTACTACTTTCCCTGTTGCTTTCTCCACTCTGGTCATACTTGTCCTGCCATGTGAAAAACATGTGAAAAATATCCCTGCCTTGGAATCTTGTCTTTAACTATCCCTTTTTTGAGAAAACTCTAATTCTAGATATCTACTTATCTACTTGACACATTTCTAAATTTGTTCCACTACGACCTTTGCTCAGATGTCACTTTTTTTAATGAGACTGTCTGGCTACATTATACGGCACTCACAATCCATATCCTAGAGCAAAGCTGATATTCCTTCTTTCATCCTCTCTCTCTCTCTCAGTAGATAGATAATAGATTGATACAGGCAGACACAGATATAGATATTGTCACATTATCGTCTAATATATAATTGTAAAACCAGATAGAAATATAATTGTTACAGGCAAGGTTGATAACCTCAATGGAGATGAAGACTAGAATGACTGCTAATAGATTTCCAGGTGTGGTAAGTAAAAGCCCAACAAGGTGCTACTCCATTTATGTAACTGTAAAAACTTGACAGCTGAGTAGCAGAAATCTGATAACAGCCATCCCTATGAAAATTCAGTCTACCACTTACTTCCTACTTCAGAACCCATTCACGGTTCCAGAGGCCAATATTTGAAGGACAAATATTACCTTGAGAAAGAATGCTCCAAAACTCCAACTCTAAAAGCTACACATTAATTATTTCTCTGATACATTTCAAAGACACTGGCAATGGTTTTCTAAGGCAAATATACTTAGAAAAAGAGATGTCATAACTTTTTAAGAAATCATAATCTTAGGTAGGAAGTCTGAGCCAGTACTAATGCCTCATGATTCAAAACACAATTGTGGTCAAAATTAGAGTAGTAACTAATGAATATCATAAGTGACAGTTTCACAGGGGGTCTAAGGTGATCCTATATTTATTTTCCTCATTCATTTATATATATATATTTGGACATATATAGTTACCAGAAGGTAGAACTGTAACATTTGCTCCTGATCTAGAAAATTAGGAAAATTGTGGTATGAAGACACAGTGGAAACCCATTCAAATGTTAACTAATCATGTCATGATAGTAAATAAAAATCAGTGGTACTTTATGAAAGGAACTGTAGGAGTAATTGTCACCAATGAAGATGTGAAATTTGCCTATCATATCCCTGTTAAATTTACTTGTTTGCCCTCTATAAATCCAGCTGCATCATAGATGACTGCATACTACCATGGGTTTAATCAGGTTGTAGTCTAAAATTCAGCCGCTATGGAGAATGTAATGTATTTACTGGAGCAAATGAATAAATCTCTGGCACCTGATATTTGAATATTTATTTTACCAATATTTTCATTTCCATACCTACCATTAGGGAAGATCAAAATGACTTGGCTCTTATCTGACAAAGACAAAAGGGTACTTTTATTTACTTAAATCAGAACTGTCAGCAGTCCAGCTCTCTGTCATAATGTAGTTCACGGGGACCTTGATCATATTATCATTCTGTATATCTCATAATGTTGAACTGAAATTATAGCTTTGTGTTTGTTGGGCATCATGTTAATTAGACAACATTAGTGGGTGATTAAGAAATTGCAATTAAGTAAGACACCTTAGTAGGAAACATGTGGAGTAAAGTTATCATTACTTCTACAAGAGAGAAATAACCTATGTTAAAAAATATATATGGTAGGCCAGAAGGTTCCTAGTATGATTTGATGAGATAATGATAGAACATTAAATGATCAGACATTCTGAGCTGCCTATTAGGAATTAGATGTTATCTGGTTTACTGTGTCAAAAGACTGAGAATGTACATTAAGGGCAGGTGTCAAGCAGGCCCAGAAGGTGGTTCTTTTGTTTTAATCACAATCTAAACATTTATGTACTATTTTTTAAACAATTATCATGTGGTCTCACTTACTTGTGGAGCATAAGGAATAACACGGAGGACATTGGGAGAAGGAGAGTAGAAGTGAGTTGGGGGAAATTCAGAGGGGGAGATGAACCATGAGAAACTGTGAACTTTGAGAAACAAAACTGAGGGTTTTGGAGGGGAGGATGGTTGGGTGAGCCTGGTGATGGGTATTAAGGAGGGCACGTATTGCATGGAGCACTGAGTGTGGTGCATAAACAATGAATGCTGGAACACTGAAAAAAGAAAATTAAATTTAAAAACCATTTATGCACTATTGATTAGTGCATCATCCCATACAGCATTATCTTTGACCAAAGTTGTCATCACATGTGAAAGGAGGTAGCAGAGATCACGGAAATCAGATTTTCTTGTATATCTATATATTCAATAGTACAGAAATAATAGTTCTGATATAAAGTGGATCATACTTTGGAAGACTCAGCTATGGAACACTGCATCTAAGTTTTACATTGTTTCCCAGAAAATCTCAGGAGGATTAAGCATGAAGTCACACTTAGGGATGGCTGACTTGATAATATGCCAGTCATAAGCTAGTTTGTTTTCACTGTGTTTCTCAAACCTTCAAAATAAACAATTTGTGATTGAACCCTTGCTTTAAGGTGTGCATCACTGGGAATCCAAAACAAAGCAAATGGCATTTAGTGTCCTAAGCAGCTCCTAAGGACTAGATATAATCAGTGAGTATGGTGGAAATAATGACCCATGAAGTGACAGTCAAAAATTAGAGATAGGAAATGGGAGAGAACTGTCCAAAGATATTCACTGTGCATTATCTCTTCAATGGACAAGTGCAAGATGCATTTCCTTCACTTAATCATTTTATAGAACTCCCACATGACAACCAAACATTTGCTTTGCTCCCATGGCTCACTTCCAAATGTAAACCAAGACTGAAATGCTATCTTATCTCAATGCTTAATATTTTTCCTTGACTGACATCCCATCTCTTTTACTTTCCCTCACTGCTAGGGGTTTTTATCTTTGTGATAAAACATGTAATACTTTAATAACTTTGGTTCTAATTTCAGCTTTCATTTAAGACTATAAACAAGGCAATGATGATTTTGCATCCTGGGATAAGGATCTTAATTGGCAATTTGATATCAATAATGTACCATTAAGAATATTTTACAAGCAAATGACAACCACAGTATTACAGGGGCTTGAATCTTACAGGATGTGAGTTATACAGATGCAAAATCTGACAGTATATGGTTAATATATACAGAATCTAATTTTGTCTTTGGCTAGTCATGAATATGAGACACATGAGTTATAAAATGTTTTGTAAAACTGAATTTTAGAAAATATCTAATCTTCCAAAATATTTTATGAAATATATTATAATATGCCTTGAAAAACTAATCTATTAGAAAATGATGACCTTAACTAACTTAATTGTATTTTGAAATTGAAATAAAAAATAAGAAATTTCTACTTTTGAGTGTGGTGTAACGAAATGGTCCAGTTTCATTCTTCTGCATGTGGCTGTCCAATTTTCCCAATACCCTTTGTTGAAGACACTGTCTTTTTTCCATTGGACATTCTTTCCTACTTTGTCAAAGATTAGTTGACCATAGAGTCGAGGGTTCATTTCTGGGCTCTCTATTCTGTTTCATTGATCTATGTGTCTGTTTTTGGTATGCGCCAATACCATACTGTCCTGATGATTACAGCTTTGTAATAGAGCTTGAAGTCTGGAATTGTGATGCCGCCAACTTTGGTTTTCTTTTTGAACATTCCTCTGGCTATTTGGGGTCTTCTCTGGTTCCATATAAATTTCAGGATTATTTGTTTCATTTTTTCTGCTAAGGTCAGGAACACAGCAGGGCTGTCCACCATTACCACTGCTATTCAACATAGTACTAGAAGTCCTAGCTTCAGCAATCACACATAAAAAGAAATAAAACATACAAATCAGCAAAGAAGTCAAACCTCACCCTTTGCATATGATATGATACTTTATGTGGAAAACCCAAAAGACTCCACTCCAAAAAACTGCTAGAACTCATACAGGAATTCAGTAAAGTGTCAGGATATAAAATCAATGCTCAGAAATCAGTTGCATTTCTATACACCAACAGCAAGACAGAAGAAAGAGAGATTAAGGAGTTAATCCCATTTACAATTGCACCCAAAACCATAACATACCTAGGAATAAACCTAACCAAAGAGGAAAAGAATCTGTAATCAGAAAACTATAAAGTACTCACGAAAGAAATTGAGGAAGACACAAAGAAATGGAAAAACATTCCATGCTCATGAATTGGAAGAACAAATATTGTGAAAATGTCTATGCTACCTAAAGCAATCTACACACTTAATGCAATCCCTATCAAAATACCATCAATTTTTTCAAAGAAAATGAGTATTTCTTGGTAATGATATTTGCCTTTTACATCACACAGCCTTTAGGAAATGGCCAAAACCAAGTATAAAATCCTAAAAAAGAAAATCAAAATAAACACACTACCACTACTAGTATGATTGACAGAATAGTTAATCATTGTACTAATGATTTAAAATTGCAAAAAAAACCCTCAAATATTTATCAGTTCTAGAATTATTATTGCACTAACTTGAGAGTTTATATTTAAATAAGAAAAGTTTAAGCTTCATCATAATGTTTTTATAAATTCTAAGAGAGTTAGGAATCAGTAATACATGAGTTATAATGTCAAGTGTTATCTTATTATAAGTGCATACAATTTAACCAATGGATCACTTCTTGAATGATTCTTTAATTGTAATATTTAACACAGCATATAATTTATTTGAGCTTGCATCCTAATTCTTAGCAATTTGTTTTACTACAGATCGGATATTATGCAAATTTATTTGGTTTCTAGGCTTTTATTTAACAGGAACACCTTTGTGAATGATTTATTTAGTACTTCCACATAAAATAAATAGCTTTAGAAATATTAATCAGAATGAAAGCTGATAATTTATATCCGTAAGAGTAAATACACCATTTATAATCAGTGAAAATCAAATGATTTACTTTATTCCACTTTTGAATGACTTCAAAATAATCTTAATACAATGAGATGAAGTAACAAATGTACTAAATTTCTGAAATAATCTTACCTTCAAAATCAGATTTTGAGTCTATTAAACTTTTTTTCTGGGACTTAACATCAACAATAAACAGCTTTGAAAGGGATCAAACTTGATCTTTTAAA
Organism: Lutra lutra; assembly: GCF_902655055.1. Taxonomy (NCBI): domain Eukaryota; kingdom Metazoa; phylum Chordata; class Mammalia; order Carnivora; family Mustelidae; genus Lutra; species Lutra lutra. Next base: position 174,376,610 of record NC_062280.1, read on the forward strand.
TAGTAGTGTTTACTCCCTTCTCTTCATTAAAAATAAAACAAATTGAAATTAGGTTCTAAGATATTTGGAATAAACAAAGTTGTATTTTAGGCAACTCATGTGTGAATCACTGTAAACTGCTTTCACAATAACTCAGGGACTAATTTCAGTTTTTATTTGCAAGCACTTGGTTTATTCCCCACTCCTTCTAAAGCCCATTATGGTTGTGCCAAAATGATAGTATGCCCATGATATCTGTTTTTGGATGCTGCCAAGACTTTCTGTCCATCTCTCATGGCCCAGACTCTAACCCTTCTCGGATCTCTTCTGACTTCCCTCTCCACCCAAATCACTATGACTCAGTCCATTGTCCACCACCTGACATATAATGACTTTCTTATTGATCTTCATCATAATATTCTTGGTCCCTATTTCAAGATACATAATTTTTAAAAGATTTTTTAGAATTTATTTATGCATGAGAGACAGAGAGACAGAGACAGAGAGAGAGGCAGAGGGAGAAGCAAGATCCCTGCAGAACAGGGAGCCTGATGTAGGATTCCAACCCAGGATCCTGGGATCATGACCTGAGCTGAAGGCAGACGTTGAGGTGCCCTCAAGATACATAATTTTAAAAATTTTCAGACCATGTTTGCTCTGCTTCCCAATTCAGTACATTCAGAATAAATACCAAAATGACTTACATAACAGCCATAACACCCCATCTCATCTTAGTTTTTCACCCTTTTTCTTACCCAATCTATTCTGTTTCATGTAATCGTGCTGTGCTGTTTCTTGAACTTTCTGGGGTTCTTTGTCTTGGTTCTTTCCTTTTTCTGGTATTGATGTTTTGGCTAAGATTTCTATGATATTCGTCTTCACTGCTATCAGGCTATACTTAAAAACCAGTGAGGTCTTCCTGATAATCCTTTTAAAATTATCTCCCAATACTCCCCTTATCACTTTTTGATTAATTTTTTCACTGTACCACGTATTACCTTTATATAATATATGAGGTTCTTTTCTTTGTGTTTAACAACTTTTTCCATGTTTTCCTACTTCTCTTACTTGAAATTAAAGTCCAGGAAAAGGTTTTATTGTGCATATGAATGTATTTTTAATATTGTATTCCAGATGTTGTTATAGTGACTGATAGACACTTAAAAAGTATCTGTTGACTCTGATGGCTGAATGTTATATATCTTTAATGGTATTAGGGATTGATAGAAGACTGCTTTTTCATTTTTTAAAACACACACACACACACACACACACACACACACACACACACACGAGCCAAACAAGAGTCTCTTCCTAATACCTTAATACCTAAACATAAAAAAGGAACCCTCTGAATGAAGTTAATCTATCACAGTAAAAAAGAATGGATTCAAAGACTAAGACATTACTAATCTACTCTTTATCTGTATTTTTATATGCCAAATTAATTATATTTTCTATATTTACTTGTTTAAAAAAAACAAACAAACTAGTATCTAAGAAAATACTGGAAATACTCCTGGGTGTTCTACAAATGTACATTTGTAACATTTGAGAATAAAAAGTGGTTTCAGAAAGTAGCATGCACATGTCTATCCAAAACTGGATGTTAGAGTTAGAATGCGTTCAGCTTATTTGCGCTTGATACTACAAAATATTACTAAGCTTCTTTCATTTTTGTATGAAATGTGATAACTAGCTGTATCTGGAATGACAGAATTTTCAAAAGGGGCAAATTTCCATAGTAACAAAGCTCCAAGAAATTTAGTTATGATTTTTTTAAAGTAAAGGCAAAACTGAGGTAGGCTTATAAAATAAGGTTCTCTCACATCATCATATACCATTAATGAGGAGAAAGGAAAAGCACTAGTTTTTACAAGCAATACTAAATCATTTATTTTTATCATTCTTAATCAGTGCAGATATTTCACAATAACCTTACATGTTCACATTAAAAGTAAGGAACACACAAAGAAAAATGTCTGCTTTCAATATCTACAATCAAAGCTTAGACATATTCTGTCTTAACTTTTCATTCAAACTTGTAAATGATTAAGTAAACAAAAATGAAAGATTTGATTTTATTTCAGTAAATAATAGTTAAAAGTTTTATGTTTATATAGTGAGAGATAGGTAGACTTTGAATATACAGGTTTAAAATAAAAAGTGTGCACCATGCAATCTAACTTTAATTCATCTCATAAAAAAATAATGATTGGACATGTATATGATGTAGTTAATAATTAGTTGTATATTAAGATAAGTAAAAATATTTTTCTTTTGTCATTAAATATATTTCACCAATTCTCTGTGAAGACTATGCTTACTTTAAAGTCTTTTAAGCTCCATGAATGTTATAAAACTAACAGGTAGTTTCTCTAAGTAAAATAACTATATTTAACTCCAAGAAATATGTAGGGGATATCCAGTAACACATGATGGCTATAATTTATTGAATGGTGGGTCTCTCAGCAACATCATTTACTTGTTGATTGATTGCTATAACAGAGGTAATTTTGGACCTCTATCAACACAGTGAAGTCAACATTTAAATAAATTAAAATGTCAAGTTCTTACCATATAAAGATTACAATGGGTTTTGAGGGAAATGATTTCTAACTGGAGATCAAAAAATAGCAAGATAGTGACACTGCACTTGTCAGCAGTTGGTAGCACAAGAGAGCAAAGTAGAAAATAATGAAATCAGAAAAAGAAAGATAATCAAGGAATAGACAGCAGTAGAAACATTTACAGAAGGATTATTCCTTAACTGGAAGTGGGATTTACTCTTCAATCATATATAAGCTAAATATCCATTGTCACTAATCACTCATAATTATGTAGATGGCTTATAAACTAGAGCATTCAAGCAAGAAGAGAACTTCCAATAGAGTACAGACTCCTTCTTTCTCAGATGTGGAAATTGCAACTAAAAAGTTAATTGCTAGAGGTCACATAATTAATTACTGACAACCATAATTGCTATTTACTTAGATTTGTTATTTACTTGATATCATTTAGGCTAGATGGTAAAATAATGTTTTTATGATTATCTGTATCAACTTTGTGTGAAGATGCCCAGTGTAAGAAAAAAGAACTAAATTTTGGAGTATTTCACCCTCAGGATCAAATCTGAGAAATATTATCATATGTATGATCTTGATTACATTGTTTAAGTGTTCTACAATTCATTTCTCTAATTTGAAGAGAAAAAGTTTTGCTATCTATAGAGGTATTATACACATTAAATGTCATTTAACTGATATTGTTAGTGTCTATTTATGAGCTATTTATTAGATATCAGAATTTTATACCATAATTCTCTTCTTGTTCTGAGATCTCAGTAAGAGGTTCTCAGGACATGTTGTTCAGTGTATTCAAGAATTTACAGTGTTTAAAGATCCATATTCTTCTGACCCTTAATTGCTGTAGGGAAACAGCTATTAGTATTAAAACTTGAAATAGTGTCCAATTTAGCCAAATTTCACAATGATGCTTCACCTACAATGACAGTTATTATAAGTTTTAATACCTTGGCTTTTCCTAAGAGAATAGAAATTTTCCTCCTCCTGAAAATCTTTATAATGAAAATGCTACTTTGCATCATAAAAGTAAATAAACAAATTAAAAACATGGGATTTGATATTCAACAGATTTATTGCCATCCCTGAAAGATGCCATTTATTATATGTAACCATGGGAAGGTTAATATTCTATCTCGACACTCCAATTTTCTCAATGATAAAATAAAAAAGGAAAAACATAACAAAAAAAGGAAAAAGAAACCTTAGTAACCATCTCACAGGATATAGAGGAGTGACTAGGAGATATAAAATGCACAAAACAACACTGGATACAGTAATAAGCTCTTAAAAATAGATATTAATCATTTAACAAATTAATGGGTGTATTTGGTTTTAAAAGTACTGTTAGTTTACAGGAGCTCTGTGACTCTAAATTCATCTGCTAAAACACTTCCTTCTAAAACACACCAGACATACACACACTTCCATATCCTCTGTGATCATTAACTATTCAGGAAAGGGATAATTTATTTAATGGTACTTTAAACTGATTACATGAAAAACAGAAACCATTCTATTACTACTTAAGAATGAAACTGACAAGGTTGCTTGTATCAGGAAACTGATCTTTGATCTTAATATAAATATATGAAGATATATATCACTAAATTGATAATAATAAATGATTTTTATTATTACTTAAAAAGAATTCTCTACTTTTAAAACTATTTTATAATATTTCAAGAAGAAGTGTTTAAATATATATAGTTATCTTTATTGATCGCACAAAATGTAATAAAATTTCAACTTATCTACTAGGCCTTTTGTCTATTAACAGGCAGACATGATTTCTGATCTCATATAGTTCACACTTAATTAAAGAAGCATAAATCAGGAGTTAAAATATATTTGCTTAATATAAAGATGACATACTCACATGTGAAGTGTATGTTTACAGGTAATCAACAAGACTGAGGGAAGTGATGCTTGGGTGGCTCAGTTGATTAAGCATTTGCCTTTGGGTCAGGTCATGATCCTAGTGTCCTAGGATGGAACCTTGCATTGGGTTCCATGCTCAGTCAGGAGTCTGCTTCTCCCTCTGTCACTCCCCCTGCTCATGGTCTCTCTCTCTCAAATACATAAATAAAATCTTTAAAAAAGAAAGACTGTAGGAAAAACCTCTCCAAGGAAGGTATACTCATATTGAAACTTGAAATGAGTATGAGTTAGTCAGATGTAGCAAATAGGGGAGTTGTTCCACAAAGAAGGAACAACATGTCAAAAGCCTAGGACCTAAGAAAGAACATGCTACATTAAAACATCTGCTAGAAAATCTTTCAAAAGCCAAAAGAATGTAAGCATAGTCAAAGATGGGAGACTATGAAGGAAAATATGACAGAGTTAAAAACAAGGATTCTGGATTCTCCTCTAAATTCAAAAGGAAGCAATGGAATGATTCAAAGGAATGTAGTGTGATATGCAGCTCTGTCTGGAGAACTTAAAATTTGTTTTAATAAAGAAAATACCAATATAAAGTAAAAGAATTTAGAGGCTGTTGCAGTGTTCTAGTGAAGTGAAGACAGTACACACTACTAAACAGATTTTGTTTGTGATATAAATAATTAACATATTTGAAAATCTAATTATAAGATAAATAGTGTGGCAATTGGTAAAAGTATGTAGGGAAAGAGAGAGAGAGATTAGGAATAACTCATGTTAATGGATATTTGGGCTAATGCATGGGTGACAGTGACTTGCACAAAGTAGACTGTACTAAAAAAAACCACAAAAATTCCCAAAGAGAAAATTTATTTTGGATATTTTGGATATCTATTTATTAAATGGGATTAAATGGCTGTGAGGTAGACAAAGAATCAGAAGACACATAATTTGGATGATAATTGAAAAGAAAAGGGAGTAGATGATATTGCCTGAAAAGTTTTTAGAATTGGAAATGAATAAGACTAAAATTTAATGTTGGTTGGTCTCAACAATTCAGGGTTAGCTAAAAGAAGCATAAATGATAAGGAATTCTCAAAAGTAGCTAAGATAACAGTAAAAAAAAAAGTGTAAGAAAATGGGATGCCATGCATGGAACTCAGGGGAAAATAATATTTCATTATTGCATAAGGGAAAGAATGATCAAGAGCATTTATTGCTGTAAAAGCAAAAATAAAGCAAGCAAAACTAAGACTAAATTATGCCCATGGGATTTAGAAACATTTAGGTCACTAAAGACCTTGGTCATATAGGGTCAACAACTTAGACAAAACAGGAGTTAAAGACAAAAAATATCTTTGAAAAAGTACCATGTAGTTGCGAAGTGTTAATTTAATCAATATTAGAGTTTGAAGAACTATTTGATAAACTTAACAATGTGGTGGACTACATTAAAAATTAAAATTTTGTTATAGCTCCTAATTGGAATAGTGATTTGACACAAGTTATGTAGCATCCAAAGAGGAATATTTTTGAGTGAAGCACAGTATTAAATATTTTTAAAAAGAAAAATAATATTAAAAAGAAAAATTAATGACAGAATGAATTTTTTAGATGATATTTCAACCAGGAAAGGACTCCTTCTGCCAAAAGGTTTTCAAAACAGCCCCTCACTAATAGTGCTCGGAAAATGCTGATGATATAGAGGATAAAAAAGGCCTTAAAGCACATACATCATCAATAAAACCATAAGGAAGAAGAGATAGAAAAAGCCAGGTCCACTGGTAAGTAATATTTGTAATATGTATATGATAAAACCCAAATGCTGAGAAATAATTTAACAAAAACATATTAGAGCTGTTTTAGAAGGAAGATAGTGCAAGTTCTTATACAGAAGATCAGAGAAAGATTCTGCATATAAAAGTAATTCAATGGGAGATATTTGAATCTTATGAAGAATGTTGCTGTTCCAATATGACCCAGAATAATGCTCCATGATAAAAGATAACTCTGACTATTCATTGTAATCTGTTTAAGGTTTCATGCCAGACTTTTCTTTAATGTAATGGTAGAAATATTATACCCTCAGTACTTGGCACCAGAAGCTAATAATAAAAGAAACTCAAGCCTAGCCAGAGATGTTAGGGAGATAATAGAGAGAAGGTAACAGAAAGGAGGCACAATCTTATGGGATTTGAAAGTCAGAGAGCCATGGACTAGCCTATGTGATATGATCCTTTAACAGTAATACATTAAAAATGACAGTTTTATAATCCTTTTAATTATTTTGATTAGTGGATTTTTGTAGGAACCAATAAGACAGTTGAGTTTGTCCAGTAGGTGGTTAAAGATGGAACTGAAATGGGCTGCTTGCACACAGGTAAAGAAACACTCATGGGATCATAGGGAAGAAGGAACTCTTAATTCATTGAAATCTTGTGGTTATCTCTATGTTGTCATAAGTCAAATTGGGGGGTTTGAGACAATTTACCTAAATCCCTAATAGGTAGAATAGATTCTTCTATCCAAGATTCCTTCTTCTATGTTAATAAAAAGGAACAGAAGTTATAACCATAAAACTATTGTACAATCTTAGTATTATGACATATATTTATAGTCAAAGATATTTTAGGGGTATGTTCATTTCAATGTGTATTATCACATAGGATTTGTTATAATGCAATATTTTAATACACAATTTTTATTTTTAAAAATAAGCCATTTATTAACTTTAAATACAAAGAATCATTTCAGGTTTCTAATATAGAGATATATAAAATAATTAAAATAGTAGTTGACTAATACAACCAAGATTATAATATCTACAATTACTAAAAACAGAGCAATAGCATTCTGTTCAAGATTAGCTTATGTCTAGTTATTCTATACTTTTATATATTTATTAATTAGAAATTGGACTCCTATTTAATCAAACAATTGTTAAAATGCTATATGAATAAGTACATATAGAATTTTTTTTCTATTTCTTTCCTGTGGAATCACTCTTTTTTTTTTTTAAGATTTTATTTATTTATTTGTCAGAGAGAGAGAGGGAGAGAGAGCGAGCACAGGCAGACAGAATGGCAGGCAGAGGCAGAGGGAGAAGCAGGCTCCCTGACGAGCAAGGAGCCTGATGTGGGACTCGATCCCAGGACGCTGGGATCATGACCTGAGCCAAAGGCAGCTGCTTAACCAACTGAGCCACCCAGGTGTCCCTGGAATCACTCTTAATACAGCATTCATAGAGAAAGAAAGAATATAACATTTTGAGAAGTATATTTGTAACATAAGTCTATCTAGATTCAGAAAAGAGTACTGTAGTGAGTTGTGAAAGAAGAATGGGAGAAAGAAACAAAAGAAAAACTAAGGAGGAAGAAATATGAGGAGAAAGAATTATAGAATAATAGAAGCACACCAATTGATGTGGGAGTGCAGTTATGAAGTTCTATAAATCTGACCTTAATTCTCAGCCATTCCAAAATTAAATGAAAGAAAGTATTTAACTTTCTCTATTGGCAAAATGAATGTATTGGACAGGTTGACCTTAAAGCACTGTCCTAACTTGAATTTCTTATGCTTCCAGGAATCAAAGTTAGTGACTATTAATTATCATCATAATAAAGGGAAACATTAAATGATGACAAATATCAGAAACTACTTTGGCACTGTTTCTGTGAACAAAGTGCATATCAGTCCCTAGTGGTGCACTGAATAACATCAACCTCAAAAAAACCTTGAGAAATTATATGACTCCGACCTGCAAGTCATTATTTAATGCCTAGAAATATCATTCCATTTGTAAATGCCCTGCTGCCTCCAATGAATTATACATGCCTTAGATATAGATTACATTTTTCTTATGGTTTGATTTGCTATCAAGAATTGTTTATTGATTAATTAATTAAACACATACTTTTCTCATGAATTTGACTTTCTCTTCTCTTTCCCTCTTTTTTCCTTTTCAACAGATATAGACTCTAGGTACAGATACCCTTCTCAACAGATACAGATCTAGATATAGATAGGTACTGAGAGAGAGAGAGAGAGCAAGTCAAACTAATGATTAATGAGGGACAATGGCCTTATGTTGGAAAATTGTGACATATTGCTACAACATTAGATACTAAAGGCAAATTATTTTAATTAAACTTCAAAAGACACTGCAAGATAGGCTTTTCGTCCCTAATTTATCTGAGGAAAACATTACTTTTGAACTTTAATTAGTTGAATCAAAATCCATTTTTTTCCTCACTAAAATAGGGCATTACATTATTTTAAATCTACTTTATAACTATTGCACCTACTTAAAATATGTTTTATTGTATATTTTCTATATATGGGCATCCTACCTATAGTTTCCTTAATATTCCAATAAATATTTGCATGTACTCTATTTCATTATCAGAAATAAAGCAAAACAGTTAAAATAAGTGAGTCACTATTGTCATTGAGCAAAGGTGTACTAAGTGACAGGCTGTCAGAAATTCAGTTTGGATTTAGAGATTTCAGTTTGCCCTGTGTATGTAGTTCTAGGAAGAAGAGCCTCCCTATTGAGAGGAATGAATTCAAGAAGAAAAATATAGCCCAAGCTTACTACTCCTGACAAATATTAATTCTGAAAGAAGATCACCTTTATGATAATTTACATAAAATTAAGAGTCAGAAAATAATATCTAATGCTAATCCAATCTATATTTCAGAACAGGCCAGGGGAGTCTGGGTGGCTCAGCTGGTTAAGCAACTGGCTCTTGATGTTGGCTCAGGTCATGAGTTCAGAGTCCTGAGATTTAGCACCACTTTGGGCTCTGTGCTCAGTGGGGAGTCTACTTGAGATTCTCTCCCTCTGCCCCTCCCCATCCCACTCCCTCTCTCTCTCTCTCTGTTGATTCATAGTAATATTTTAACCAAATAGCAGTTGCTCCCAGATTACAAGAGAACTACTCTTTTAGTTTTCCATTTACAAGAAACTGCCAATAATATATGCAAATAATGCTGTATGAAATACACTCACTAATTCCTCATCTGAAATTTAAATCTTTAAATACAATTATCAGTCACATTAATTACATTGGGAAGAATATTCAGGAATCAAGAAGTTCCTAAGTGTGCCAATTTGGACATTTTCCTAATATTTCTGTACAAAACTCAACACTCATGATTACTGGGAAGCTTTTTTTTTTCCTCACCCATCTGTAATGATAAATAATTATAATTTGTTTCTGGTGTATAACTCATGCTTCAAGATTTTGATAGTCTAGGGAAAAATGCAATGGTTCGTAATTTTCAGAAATCTGAAGATAATCACATAAAGGACCTCTATTAGACCATGATTGGAATGGAATATTTTCCAAATATAGGGAGGCTAAGAAAGAAACCTGAAAATCAATTGGAAAATGCCTTTGATTCCTTCCTTAATATATCAACCAAATGTCTCATTTCTCCCTCATCGCTAGTCTTCCTTCCCTTCTTTTTCTCTCTCCCTCTTTTCTTTGTCCTCACCTTCCTTCTCCTCTCCCTTCCTCTTTACTCCTTTTCTTCCTCTTACTTTTCCACTCTACTATATCATTTCTCTACTCCTCTCTCTTCTTTTTCTCCACTATATCGTTTCTAAATTAATATACATCCAAGTTTCTAAATTTAGCACTAGTAAAATTTTGGGCTATACATTTCTTTGGTGGGAACAGTCCTAGGTATTATAAAACATCTAGCGGGGGGCGCCTGGGTGGCTCAGTGGGTTGAAGCCTCTGCCTTCGGCTCAGGTCATGATCCCAGGGTCCTGGGATCGAGCCCCGCGTCGGGCTCTCTGCTCTGCGGGGAGCCTGCTTTCTCCTCTCTCTGCCTGCCTCTCTGCCTACTTGTGATCTCTGTCTGTCAAATTAAAAAAAAAAAAAAAAACATCTAGCAGTATTTTTGGCCTTTGTTCACTAGATGCCAGGAGCAAATGTTCTATAGTCACAATAAAAAACAAGAACAACAAAAAAGACTTCAGATATAGATGCTTAAATTAGCCTCAGCTTTATTGTGAGTTCTTGGTAGAATTCTCTGTATTTTTTTGAATATTTTTACTTCTATAAGAATTTATTATTTTAAAGATGTTAACAAATTGCTAAATGCAAAAATATATGCTTTATTCCTTGTATTATACATTTTTTCTTGGATGATACTTTTACTTTAAAATTGTTATGGCATATTGAAAGCTGTAGAAAATATATAAGGAAAAGTATTAAAGAAACACAGAAATTGAAAACTATATTTAATCTAGTCATATCTACTGAATAGCAGTTTAGCTTTTTTTTTTGCAGCTGCCCTTTGAGCAATTTTAGTTGTTTGTATAATCACCATCAGAAACTCCTTAGTATCTCAGAATTAGAGATAACTCCTTTGTCTACCTTATCTTTGTTTTTCTTCTTGTGCCACTTAAGTAACACAATTTCTAAAAATCTTTGATATCATAATTTCTTCAATTGGTTCTCTCTTTTGGTTTCCAAAACATATTGGTAGATAAGACTTTTTTTTTTTTTTTAGTATATAGAAACTTCACAATATTTCTTGAGTTCAGTCTCAAGTCAGTGAAGTTTCTGCTTCACTGAATTTATTTTTGTACTAGCTTTCTGGAACATAGAAGAAAAAGGTGATACGGTGACATAAAATAGTCAAAGAGTGGTCATACAGAGATGCCTCCTAAGAATCTATATAATGTTCAGTGACATGCCAGGTCATTTATACGTTGAGATTGGGACATTATGTGATACTGTGTACCAGACTTTCAGAAGCAGTATTCTTCCTGAATATAGCATGATATTTTCAGCCATGATTATATGGAGTATAACCTTTCTCTATGAATAAAAAAAATTAAATTCCTTGTCTTCTCTAGTATAATATTTGAATTATTTGCAAGGTCATAATGGCCATAAGGTTTCTAATTTTCCTCTTCCCAAATTCTGAGAAAAAATGAGAACATAAAATTTGGATCCAATTTTTACCTATTCTTAAATAAAACTTAGCCAAGAAAAAGAAAGAGGAAGGAAGGGAAAAAAAGGGGGAAAGAAAGAAAGGCCTACATTGGACAACAAAACTGTTTTTAGTAACAGCAACATAGCTGGAAGGAAAACTTGTGAGGAATGGGATAAAACTCTTCCAACACCAACGAATTGAGAGGGTTTCAAAGAGACTGTTAAAGAGGGAGAAAAAAAAAAAAAAACTTTCTGGTGATGCTCTTCCATAGCAGAGAAAGACACATAACAAGCAGGAAGCCAAAGCAGTTAAAAAAAAAAAAAAAAAAGAAAGAAAGAAAAGAAAAAAGGGCTATTGAAAGATATATAAGAAGGCTACCTTAAAGCATTGAAGAAATAACTTTCTTTGAACTAGATTTATTGTTCAGAGTAGGACAGGAACATAGAAATTGTGTGATTCATATCTTCAAAAAGATTAAAAAGAAAAGTTGCTTCTGAGAAAGTAGAACTAGCCTTCTCAGGGAAAGACACACCAGCAATAAAAACTGTTAAATGTTGTTTAAAGGCAAAGTTGCCAAATTAAAAGTTGAGATGTACTCATTACAAAAAAATATCATGAATCAAATCAAGCAGAAACATAAAACTGAAAGAAAGCAAAAATACCACCACAAGCCAATACACAATAGCATGCTACACAAACAACTATTCATAAACATACATCGTGTCTATATAAAGAAACACATCTATACATAATATAAATACCAGAAAAATATATTAATTATATTATCTTATATATGATATATAAAACCAGAAAATATACTCCTCAAATTTAATAATCTCTGATAATTATCTCTACTCAAATACACTAAAATTAAAAATGAGCATATATATATATATATATATATATACATAATTAGATTTAAAAAAAATAACCCCTTGGGTATAACCTAAAATTTTCTCATTTTCTCACTAACACTTAGGAGAAAGAAAATGTCAAATGTACATTCATAGCTTACTAATTTTAAATATTAAAAAGACCTCAGGGTGCATGGGTGGCTCAGTCAGTTGTGCCTCTGACTCTTGGATTCAGTTCAGTGATCGGAGGGTTGTGAGATCAAGCACAGCCTTGGGCTCCATGCTCAGAAGGGAGTCTGCTTGAGATTCTTTCCCTCTGCCCCTCCCCTCTGCTCTTTCTTTCTCAATAAATAATAAAATCTTCCTGGTGGTGGTATTATGGAGAGCACGTATTGCATGGAGTACTGGGTGTAGTGCAGAAACAATGAATTCTGGAACACTGAAAAGAAAGAAAAAAAAATATTAAAATCTTAAAAAAAAATAAAAAAGAAAGAAAGGTCTCATTCACAAAGTAGTTATCCCTTTCATGTGTTCCGATATATTTTTTAAAGATTTTATTTATTTATTTGACAGACAGAGATCACAAATAGTCAGAGAGGCAGGCAGATAGAGAGAGAGGTGGAAGCAGGCACCCTGCTGAGCAGAGAGCCCAATGTGGGTCTTGATCCCGGGATCCTGGGATCATGACCTGAGCGGAAGGCAGAGGCTTTAACCTACTGAGCCACCCAGGCACCCCTCATGTGTTCAGACATTTTTTATCCTGTAATCCTTTTTTTTGTGTGTGTGAGATCTAAAATCATTTTCCTGAACAGTACTTAATAGGATTTACTCCCGGAGATGCCATACCGGGCCATACACAAGACAATTTTCCTAATTACTCATCCCTGACCACAACTTTATTTATCCTCCTCTTTATGAAAAGCAAGTTGTGATGATAAAATGTAGATCCCCTTCTGATAAGACCACATCAAAGCTAAACCCCATCATACCTATTATTTGTTCAAATATCACAGCTATTATTTGCTCAAATATTTTGACTCTATTATTCTGAACCTTTTGTTTTCCTTAACTAATGCTCAGTCCTTAGCCTGTAAGAAAGCAAATGTTTTCCTGATGGTGTTTGAGGCATTAGGAAATAAAATTTTTGATACAATATTCACAATTCCCAAGATTCCCTATAAATCCCCTCCTGTAATCATGGAGGGAGGATGCAATAAAAGGAGAGAAGGATGGCTGAGGAAAGATACGTGGTTGTCATTAGCAAGAAGAAACAAGCTGTTAATGCACTCGGAGCTATACTTCCCATTTCCAATGCATTTGCTGCTATAAACACTTTTTTCCAGGTAACTTATTTTGGCACACATATGAAAGAGTATCTCAACTGCTTATGTGTGTGTGTGTGTGTGTGTGTGTGTGTGTGTGTGTGTGTGTGTGTGAGTGAAAGAGAGAGAGAGAGAGAGAGTATTTTACTCTGTATCTGATGATTCCATAACACTTTCTCTGCTTACTATTTTTGCCAGCGCTCCATGGTGGGACCTTATTTTCCCATGCATTCTGAGATTTTTTTATTGTATGATCATGTGTGATCAAACTTTACCTGTGGCAATTCTTGGAAGAAAGAAGTCCTCTAGAGAGAATTTTGTTTGCTTTCCTAGGTACCTGCTTTCCTAACATCCAAAGACCGTTTTAAAATAATTTCTTGCCTCCAGGATTGTTGGATCTGAGGTTATTTCATACTTGGGTAGCAAACTCACATGTGACTTGTGGTTGTAAAATTTCTAAGTTTTATTATGTTGGTTTTCCCCTACTTTCCAACTCTTCTCTGTTTGAGACAGTGAGGTGATTTCTTATGGTCTCTCCATGTGGATTTGATTTTAAGCTAGTTTATTTTATTTTTTTTAGATTTTATTTATTTATTTGACAGACAGAGATCACAAGTAGGCAGAGAGGCAGGCAGACAGAGAGGAGGAAGCAGGCTCCCTGCTGAGCTGAGAGCCCCATGTGGGGCTCGATCCCAGGACCCTGAGATCATGACCTGAGCCGAAGGCAGAGGCTTTAACCCACTGAGCCACCCAGGCGCCCCTCTAGTTTATTTTTTAATAAAAAAACTTAAGTTTTGGATATTGCAGCTCTATGTTTTCATCTCCATATGGGAAGGTCTCTGCCTCCTGTTTAAAAAAAAAAAAAAGTCTACTCAAGTTGTTAGAGATTTTCAGTTATCCCTACGGATACCTGGAGCATTGGAGATGCTTATTTTTCTGGATTCCAATTTTTGCGTATTTGATGTCTGTGTATTTCTCTTATTGATTTCCTTTCCTTTTGAGTGATGTAAAGTCATTTTATTACATATTTAATATTTTGCCATGCAACAGTTATTCAGACTCTCTTGTTCATTGTACTTATGCAGTGGAACATCCTTTCTTTTTATGGCATGGTTTGGATGTTGTCCTAATTATTCACCAAAATGTCAATTGATTTATTAACAAAATATCATTGCCTCATTTTTAAAATTTTCAATATTCAATATTCAAATGTTTTGTTTCAATTCAATGCACTTGGATCGATGAAGGTTAATACATCAGACTTTAATGTCCATAACTATAGTACTTTTACCTCTTGTCACATATAAATTTAGTTGTTTTTTTAAAAATGCTTTATATGTATGTATTATATTAGCTCTAACACAAAACAGAACTAAGTGTAGCTATATTGAGTGCTTCTAATCCCTTTTCATTTCAAGGCACTTTAGAAATATTTGAAATTAATTTTGGCACACAAAAGGACCAATATATATTTTTTAAAGATTTTATTTATTCATTTGACAGACAGAGATCACAAGTAGGCAAAGAGGCAGGCAGAGAGAGAGGAAGGAAAGCAGGCTCCCCGCTGAGCAGAGAGCCCAACGTGGGGCTCCATCCCAGGACCCCAGGATCATGACCCAAGCCGAAGGCAAAGGCTTTAACCCACTGAACCACCCAGGTGCCCCAAAAGAACCAATATTGAGGGAAAAGCTCACTTTTCACTTAATTTTTACACTTGGAAACATGAAAAAATAGCCATTTGTGTTTGTTTTCAAACCAATATTAAAAACACACAAGAGTGTGTGAAACTGAATACTTAAACAGGGAGAGAGTACATAGAAAGAAACGAAAATAGTGAAAAATTTCACTCACAATGTGGTGATAGGAGAAACTAATTTAGTTATTCTGAATATGAAAGCTATAGCTAATCCTATATAATCTACTAAGAATACATACTTTGACAGATCACAGAGATGTATTTATATTAAATAAATAAATAAATGAATATGCAAATCCTTATGACTTAGCTTAAGAAATATTTGAGTACATTTGAGACTTTTCTCAGTTATATCCCATATTTCCTCCTAAATGCAGCTGTAATCATGATTTTTGCATTTTAATAACTTGATTTTTACTAAAATTTTGTATCACAGGAAAAACATATTACCTGAATCTTTGTTGCTCCCTCTATACTGCTTCTACTTATCTCTCTTCCACATGAAAAATACTGTTAGTCAACCCTTATTCTCCTTATAGTTATATGACATATTTGTACATCCTATGTTTTTCATCTTGGATGACATGAAATAATATTTAGTGTATTTTTTATGACTTACTTACCTTGTGTTCAAAATTGTTTTGATTCATTCCACTTGATGAGAATATCATTACTACCTGATATTTATAGTGTGGATACATCTATTGCAGTCTTGATGGGCAGTGACATTATTTGTTATTGCATGCCATAAGCATTCTAATACATGTCTCTTCGTTAAAATGTAAAAGGATTCATTTATACTATATCTAAATAGTGGAATTATTAACCTTATATCTTCAATGTGACTAGATAATGTCAAATGGTTCTATGAAATGATTACAATCATTTAAATTTGAACTGGCAATAAGTGATTGTAACTGTTACTTCAATTCCTCAGCAAGACTTGGTGGCATCGAACCTAAAATCTAATAAAATTGTGAGTATGAAGTGATAATAACTGAGTATGTTATTTGCATTTATCTGATTGTTAATGTAGTTTATAATTTTTCATACAGATATTTGCTATTTCCATAGATGTTTCTTCCTATTTAAATGTTTTTTCTACCTTTTTATTAGTTTTGTTCTAGTTGATTTGTTGTTCTTTATATTCCAGAAACAATGCTTTTTATAAATATCTAATTCTAATATTTGAAATATTCCTTTGCTTCTCTAACAGAATTTTTAAAGAATAAAGCTCTAGATATCAATATAAGAAGTTACCAATCAAAAGTATGCATCAATGAAAGGTTTGTATTTTAAGATATGTTTACTTGAAAAAAAACCTACCTTGAGATCTTAAGTAAGTTATCCTAGGTTTTGTCAAAGATATTCAACATTTTATTTTTGTCATTGTATTATTAATCCATTTGTAATTGACTTTTAAAATATAATGTAAGGTAGTATTTTGTTCATAGATAGCCAATTGTACCAGTAATATTTATTAGGCAGCTGTATTTCCTTAGAAACCTGAAATTCTAATTTTCATTAGAAACCTGTCATATTTCATATTTATATAAGCTACTGCATTAAGTTCTGGTTTTATTTTCTGTACCACTGACTTAACTTTGTCAGATAATGTTGTCTCAATTACTCTAGCTTTATAATAAATTAGGTTATTCTGACTGAAGCATTATTTAATACATAGACTTAGGAAATTTGAAATTTCTATGATATTAAAAATATTAACTGATTTTTATGTTCAATATACTGACCTATTTTCTAATGTTTTTCAGCAAACACGTGTGTGTTTCTCTTGAACAAGTGTATGTATATTGGTAGATTTTTCCTAAGTATCTAATTTTTATTGTTATTGTAAAAAAATGACCATACACACACAAGTTTTACCACTTAAGTGACTACTAAAGATTTCATTTGGAAAGTGAAATCATACTAGGACAAATTAGAATTAAACTTTTGAAAATTAAAGAAAAAGAAAAAAAAAACCTAGAAGGCAGAGAGAAACAACTTATTACCCAAAGGGAATCACTACTTTAAACTACGGCGTATTACTCATATGAAATCATAGAGGCCAGTGGAAAGTGGTACAATATTTTCAAATGGTGAAAGAAAAGATTTGTTGAATGAAAATTCTATATCTGGTGAAACTATACTTCAGGAGAGAAGAGCAAATAAAGATATCCTCCATGAAATACAAAAATACTCTATTGATAGTAGAACTTTTAAAAAATGCCCAACAGAAATTCTTGGAACAGAAAGGAAATGATAGAAGCAGAAGGCTTGGAGCTTTGAAGAAAGAAAGAACAGAAAGAGCAAAAATATGGTTATATATAATAGGCTTCCTTTTTAATAAGTTTTATAAATCATATAGGTGATTGAATTAAAAATTATGACACTATCTGGTTCTCACGACTGTGATATTTACAAGTGAGGAAGGTAAAAGCATGTAAATTGAAGTAAGATTTCCATACTCCACACACAAACACACATACATATGTATGCATACTCAAAATGTAAAAATAAATACAAAGAGGTATACTCAAAAACACCATATATGTATATGTGTGTATATATATATGTGTGTGTGTGTGTGTGTGTATATAAATGTAATCCTAAAGATATATTCAAGTAACCCAAGAGAAAGGCAAGAAAAGAAACAGAAGAAGAAAGAAAAGAAAAGAGAAACAGAGTAATGAGAACTAGAGGAAACAAACAGAAAAAGATGATAAAGTGAGAGACATTACCTCTAACATACCAATAATTACCTTTAATGTAAATGATCTAAATATACCAACAAATTACAAGATTGGCTGAGTGGACAGAAAAAAAATATGAACCAACTCTATTCTCTTTACAAGAATTGCAACTGATCATAACAAACCATACAAAGGTATTTCTTCACTTCAACAGAATTCTTTGTCTAGCCTTGGTGCTGTCATATGACCAGGAAAACTTCTGCAGAATTCAGAGATTCAAAAGCATCAGTCTTCCCAAGTAGGGATGATTGTTGTGATTCCAAGGACTCCTAAAGTTTACCCTTACTTTTATTCCATACTTCATCACAGAGTATCTTTAGGGTTTTTATTTTTTTTTCCTATAGGAAATAGGAGAATTACCTAGAATGGATGGAATTATGTTTGCATTGTCAATTCATTTTTCTTTAAATATCTATTGATTGTTTCATCTGTAAGTTTATGTAAGAGTTAGTTTATATATTTGTATAATTTTCTTGTTCAAGATTTTCGCTTGATCTACTTATTTGGTTACAAAACAAAAATAGGAGTAATTTTGGATATATCACACACCTGCAGATTTCCACAAGATTGAAAAAATAAGCTCTGTTGATTTTATATCCAAGATATACATTACTCTTGTTATTCTTCTCTTTTCATAGAGCCTGTATTCTGATTCAGCCCACCCTACTTAATCTCTCACTCAGACTACATGATTTTCTTCTTCAATTCTTGCCCCATTTTATTCAACAGAATCATCTTTGTAAAATAAAAATCTTATTTCTGTTACTCTATTTAGACCTTTTATTTTCTTCACATTTTTCTTGGAATATCTATGACCAGTTCTACTACAACATAATGATATGGGGCACCATTTGATCTTCAAGTCCTTCTTACTTTTTTAATTTGTTAACAAAGTTTACTTCCATTTCTGAGAGAACATTCATGTTACACATTTACCTGGTCAAATCATTTATTCACTAGCACCTATTTAAGTCCGATTTCTATTGCCACTATGCCTTGGAATATCTTCTGAATAAATGGCTTCCTGGAGACAAATCCACTGTAATTTCTCAGTACTTATATTGCCTGAAACATTTACAAAAATTGAGAATATTGACTATTTCATTGTCTTTTTTTATTTTATTTTTTCAAAGACTATTTATTTGAGAGGGAGCAAGAGCAGGGGAAAGAGGAGAGGGGGGTGGGGAGAGAATCTCAAGCAGATTCTGTGCTGCACACAGAGCCCAAGGCAGGCTCAATCTCTCAACTCTGAGATCATAATCTGAGCCAAAACCAAGAGTTGGATGCTAAACCAAGTGAGCCACCTAGGTGCCCCTCCACTGTATTTTAAAACTCTTTCTTTTTGGTCTATGATGTTTTCACTCATGTCTCCCCTCTTACAGTTCTGTACTTATATTTTTGGTATCCTCATTGTGTAGTATTATTATTTCCCTTATTAAAATATTAAAATTATTAAGATAGAGTCTACTCTCAGACTTAATCATCACTATTGTTTTTATTATTATAACTTTTAATATTATTTTTATTTTATCCTCATTCTCTTTGTATATCCCTTCTAAAATGTAAATCTAATCATTCCAATTTTATTGAAACCCAACAGCTAACTGGATGGGTCAGGAGCATTTCCAATAAAATATTATCAAATAAAAGTACAACATATCAACTATCTCCCTTATGCATGTGTGAAAGCACACACACAAACGCATGCACACACACACAAACACATACTCTAAACCTAAACTTTTTACATTTTCCATCTTTTATTGGTTGGATGAGGGGCTGACTGGATAACCATTTTCCATTATAAGGCAAAGAACTACGTCTCACAGAGTTTAAATGACTTTAGCAGTACCCACAGGATAGTAAATTAAAGAGTTCAAACTCACTTTCAAAGGCTATACCCATCAAAATTAGTCTTTTTTCCCCAAGTATAAGTTAATTTATGAAGCTATTGGAAGGTGATGTTTTTATTAAATATTTTTCTTTATTCAAATTCTTTGGTTGTGGTTTAGGTGCCCATTTGTTTTAAAAGTAAAGCATCCACCAACTCCAACAGATTGAGTTCATGGGCTACATAGGTGAGTGGTAAATTTGAATCTTCACCTAGTTTCCAAGTAGTTTATTGAATAAATTAATGTGTTTTTTCCGGCTGAGCTGATTTAGAGTCAAACACCAGCATTACTATAACTCAAATAAGAAAAAATTTGAGCTACAGATAGAGATTGGTAACTAGACAGAGAGAGCCAGAGAGGAAAAGGAAGAGAACAAATCAACTGGCAGTAAAACACTAAGTTCTGATTTACTAGTCCTAGTCTAGATCTCCTTCCCTCGTGGCAACTATTTTGCTATTCATTAATTAATTGTTTTGAAGGGTTTTATCCAAATAATTAGTTGATATTTTTAAATTACTTAGAGTGATTCTGTTGCTGAAAATTATGTGGCTTATTAAAAAAAATCGTGACTATATGACCTATATGTTGGGCATGGTAGCGATTCAATGGAAGCATGGTGTTCTTATTTTTATTCTACACTAAATGAAGGACATGAGGGGAAAATATGAAGTACAGAAATAAATATGATAACTTCCAAATTATTATAAAACACTATGGGGGATTTAACTAATGAGTTTGTAATTACTAGACCATATCATTTTAATTAAGGTTCTAATTTGAAAATATGTTTGGTTATTCACAGGAGTCTTTAAACTTTCTTCTTATTATACTTTAATTAATTAACCCAAAGTAACATTTAAGATTCCTTTAGCAAATTAGCTTAATAATTTGAAGGAAAATAATATAATCAATAGGATCATAGGTTAACATGAAATTACCATAAAAGTACAAATGTAGAATTCTAGGACGATTGAAAGACATCCTATTACTATGCACTCAATATGAACTATCATTTGAAAAGGAAAGTTACATACTTAATTGAGATAAAAATAATTTCACCATATTTTAACTTTTTAATTTCTATTTTAAATAGGTATTCTGTCTTTTAATTTCCCCCATTTATTTTCACAAAATACTTTTGCATTACTGTTATTCACTTTGATACATATTTTGGAGGGCTCAGATTTTGAAGAAGCATGATATTATTTTGGTTGCGTGTTTACTGAATTCAAATAATTTTTTTTGTATATTCTTCATTTATTCATATATCCACGGAGCATATGCAAATTTAAATAAACAAACATAATAATAATGCTAACATTTCAGTGTTCATGAAGAATTGACTATACCTTAGACTTTTTTTCTGACATATTAAAGATTAAAGACAAATTTAGTGGATAGTGGGAACAGGGAAATTGACAGGTAGAGAATGGAGGAAGATGTTAATCCAAACTATTTGAATCTTGATGAAGTAGAATGTCCTCTTACTTACAATAAAGACAAGGGCTAATATAGGCAAATCTTTATCATTCCATTTTACTCTAGGCCAACTATTTCAGGACTATCATAGATACCAATCTTGGCTATGTAGACAAAACCTAGTTTACCTGTTTGTTTGTTTTTTTAAGATTTTATTTATTTATTTATTTGAGAGAGGGGGTGAGCGAGAGAGAGAGAGAGAGAGAGAGATTGAGAGCATAAGCCAGGGGAGAGGTAAAGGGAGAAAGAGGACCCTAGGACTATGACCTGAGCAGAAGGCAGATGCTTAACTAACGAGACACCTAGATGCCCTCCTCTAGCTTACCTATTAAACACAATTTTCATTTAGTCACCTGTTTTCAACACAGATGACTTAAAATGCTAATCACATGTTTAGCTAGTTAAAAGAAAAAGATCTCTATGTCAAATGTGTTCACTTTTAATTTGCTTAAAAACATTATGTTTGCTTTTTTAAATACCTGTTAAACACTTAGCAGTTGCATAATATTGTTTAAAACTCAGACCCATTCTGAATTTATTCCAAATAAAAGAACTGAAAATGAACTGAAATTACACTTGAGCTCAAAGAGAGTGACTGTTGGAAAAAAAACATTAAGAATGAACTCCAACAGGGCACCTGGGTGGCTCAGTGGGTTAAAGCCTCTGCCTTCGGCCCAGGTCATGATCCCAGGGTCCTGGGATCGAGCCCCACATGGGGCTTTCTGCTCAGCAGGGAGACTGCTTCCCCTCCTCCCTCTCTGCCTGCCTCTCTACCTACTTGTGATCTCTGTCTGTCAAATAAATAAATAAAATCTAAAAAAAAAAATTAACTCCTACAATGATAGATAAATTAGCTAAAAAGAAATTTGTGTGTGTTTATATATAAAAATATTTTGGATTTGTATCCAATTTTCTTTCTTCTTTCTTTGTTGAATGAAAGGACATGGCATAAAAGTAGAAACTATCCCATCAAAACCCACAAAGATATGAATCATTTCATGTATATTCATATGGCCCTCTCAGTAATTAAGTTAATGGTTAGAATAATGTTCTCTGTATTGTGAAATCTCTGAGTTATATGAATAAAACAGCATTCAGAATGAGTATAAATAGTAAAGTCTTTACTAATAAATTGTACATGTTTATATAGCATGATAATTGGGCCTCCTGGGTGATAGTTGATACAAACACTTTTTTGGGGGGGTGAAATTGATAGGTAATATGATAATGCTGAAAGCATATTCTGTGAAGATTGCCCTTCTCTGAAATATATCCAAAATGCCACACAAAATTCTGCCAATCAGAATTTCACGGGATTTGATGAGCCAATATGCAACCCGGACCCATCCACCCACAAAACAGCACCATCAACATTTGGATTTGAGGTCATTTTAAAATTCAAACCAGGTTCAATTAAAGGTTCAGAGACTCAGTTTAAGAACTGGGGCTCTTGGATTAATGTGTTATATTTGTCAATAATCCAGCTACAGAAAGCATGAGTGAGTAGTCTGTATGGAGAAGTGGGGTGGTGAAGGAGTGAATACAATTTTCAAGCACTTTGTACTTTGAGTAAAGATGAATGATGACATTCTCTAATGCAGGATATACTTGAGTAGTCTGAATGTTTATGAGATAGAAGATGCTAGAGGAATTCATACATAAGGAGAGTATCGTTAAGAGTGAAATAAAATCTGAGGGTTTTGAAGGGGCGAGGGGTGGGAGGTTGGGGGAACCAGGTGGTGGGTATTGGAGAGGGCACGGATTGCATGGAGCACTGGGTGTGGTGCAAAAACAATGAATACTGTTACGCTGAAAATAAATTTTAAAAATTAAAAAAAAAGAATATGGTAAATCATGACTGAATATTAAAAGAAATGTCCAACATTAAAAAAGGAGTGAAATAAAAGCATATAAGTAACTGTAAAATGATAAACATGAATTTTAAATAAATGTTAATGGCCAAAAAAGCTCTAATAACTGTTTTCTGAAACATTCTTTGATTCCCAGCTCATAGAATCCTCTCTGTTGACATTCCTTCTACACCCCAATAATGGATCATTTTAAGTTCAGTTTTGAGACATGTCTTCATCAATCTATTCAATTAATGACTATCAAGAAATTATCATGCATAAAGCACTATTCTAAGTTCTGGAGTGACAGCAATGAAAAACAGATTAAAAACGGTTTTCACCATGGATCTTATTTCTAGTGGGGCTGTTATGAAAAAAAAATTAATCTGGGTATGAAATGGAGAAGGTCTGTGATAACTCCACCCAACAAAGATGGGACAAAGATGGGCTTATGCACCTTCTGAAGGATATGCCTCTCTGTGTGTATGTGAAAGAGAGAAACCTCTGGGTATAAGAATCACATCACAGATTATGAGTTTAGCTAGATTTAACTGCATCTTTGAATCTATGAATTTAGGCAGATCTCCTTCTTTCTCCTTGGAATTAGGGTGAGACCTGGAGTGAGCTATACATATCCTTTAGGGTAAGAAAATTCTAAGCAAAAGGGCTGCTTTTTGAGTTCAGGGTGCCTTACACTTATAAAAATTCTTTCAGTAAGAAGACCAGTACTTTTGAGTTAAAAAAATAAATAAATAAATAAGACTACACACACACACATGCAAGCACAGAAAGAAATATCCTGTTTTTTATATGTTCCTTGAAAACATCTTAGAAGAGGATGCCTACTCTATCAGGTGCCCAAAATGCACCTGAGCACCTCAGAAGATAACTGAATATCTCAGCAAATATGGCTCAGAGCATAATGAGAAAAGTAGAGTCACACCAGTAAGGACTAGGGCTTTTCAAGGATCTGAACACCAAGTTCAGTGAAGGGATCAAGGATTCTCAACTCTTCCTCTAATTTGGTTTGGCTTCCAAGAGTGGTCTCTAATTCTACTCACATATTTCAACTGCTGCTTCTCTTGCGTTTATTATTATATTGAGCAATATCAATGTTTGTTCATTTCCATTTTACTCTGTTACATGATAATAGGAAGCAGGGAATATACAATTTTCCCATAAGCACCTAATATACCCAAAGCAATCTATATATTCATTTCAATCTCTATTAAAATACCAACAGAATTTTTCACAAAACGATAACAAATCATCCTAAAATTTGTATGGTACCACAAAAGACCCAAATAGCCAAATAATCATGAGAAAAAGAACAAAACTGGTAGTATCACAATACCAGATTTCAAGATACACTTTAAAGCTATAATAATTTAAAAACATGTGGTACTGGCACAAAAATAGACATATACATCAATGGAATACAATTGAGAGTCCAGAAATAAACTCATGCTTATGTAATCAATCTATGACAAAGAAGCAAGAATATACAATTGGGAAAAGACTGTCTCTTCAATAAATGGTGCTGAGAAAACTAGATTGCTATGATGAATTGGCATTCTATGATAGAAATTTTATTTTATATCTAGCAATAAGCTACTATATGGTTATATATAACAGATAAACTTACTTTGACAGAGTTTATGTGACTCCTGATTCAGTAGTATTTTGGAAGGTTTTAAGAAAAGTAGTCTCTGAATTTTCAAGTGTTTGTGGTTAGCAATGAGAAAAAATAAAATTGACGTGACTTTGTAACTCAGGGTAAATTTACTTTTTTTTTTTATAAACTGTACATATCAGTAAAATATACTTAAAGTTTTTTCTTAAATTTGCTTATGAGTATTTAAAAATTCCCTTTACTACATTTTAGCCTTTAGATTAATCAAAGGGCAAATACAAAAAAGTATATACTTCTAGAATATACACTGACTATACATCTATTCCAAAGAAAATTCAGAAACTTTTTCTTGATTTGAGTATTATATCGGGCAGGGAACAAATTCACAAACAGGGAGATTTCAAACCTGAAACTGGTATGAAAATCAGAGTCTGACCTTACAGGAAGACTTATAATGTAGAAATGAGAAAGTTGTTTATCTCTAATGACTGGTTATTACCATGGAAGGTGTCCAGAAGCAGGGAGAGAGATAAATATGATTATCTTATATCATTTTAGGAAATTACTTAAGTTTCATTTATATTTATCAGAGGCATTTAAAAGAAATATTTTTCTTATGTTCATTATGTGAGCTAGATTAAATTTTGCTTATGTGGCTTACCTGGATTTTGTCTGTTTGGGGGGTCTTCAAGATTAGGCTCCATTTTATTTTATTTTACAATATAAATATGCTTTCCCCATAATAATGTCAATAAAAATTCTAATATCATTAATATCTCAACTATTTTAAATACTTTATAAATCCCATTACTCTTCTGACATTTTATTTTACTAATTTTTCATTATAAGTTATACCATGAATAATTAGAGAGGTTTTGCTAATATTACTAATGTATTACAATAAACTTAGGTCAAGGTATAAGCTTTTTAGCTTTCGGAACAAAATGGCTTTACTGAAATCAGTCAAAAAGCAAATCTCTAATTTTTATGGTAAAAATAGAATGTCTGGATCAGTTACAATTCGCTCCCATTTTCCCATATTGGTCCACAAGAAAAATAAATGTGTTAGTCTCTCTCCTGACATTTAAAGGAAATAGTATATCCTATGGAGTACTTTACCTTTTCAATCAGCTGTCCTCTATAGACTTCCTTCCTTCATCAGATTAGTCAGCAGTGGTCTTCTGATGAGGAATTGAAGATAGCAGTTTTCTTTTATTCAAGCGCATCAGGAAGAGAAAGCGTTTATGTAGCTGTTCTCTGGCACAAGTAGCTCACTGCAGGTGATCATAAAAAGGTTCATTATTATTATTTGATATAGTAATTTGGCAAGCTGGACTCATGAACTTTCTTGCAAGACCGTTTTGATATCTTATAAAAGGTGGAAAAAAAGTTCTTTCAGGAAACCAGGGCACCATTTTATGCTTGCAAATAAAAGCTAGCATCTTGAAAAATTAAAATTAGATTATACCTCTGTGCATTAGGTAATTTCAACAGATAAGAAAGGACATATTGACTCTAAAATTTTCTGCCACTAATATATAGCATAAAAGAGAATAACCATGTTGCTTTTCTCAATTCTGACTTTATTTTAGTTGTAGTAAAAGACAATTTTAAGCAGATGGTCTTTAATGTGCAGCCTGGTGCTGATATATGCATAATGCACATGCATTTTGAAGGAGAAGAATAGGGGAGACAAATACAAGTAATTACATTTTTTTTTTAAGATTTTATTTATTTATTTGACAGAGAGATCACAAGTAGGCAGAGAGGCAGGCAGAGAGAGAGGAGGAAGCTGGCTCCCCGCTGAGCAGAGAGCCCGATGCGGGGCTCGATCCCAGGACTCTGAGATCACGACCTGAGCCGAAGGCAGCGGCCTAACCCACTGAGCCACCCAGGCGCCCCAAGTAATTACATTTTTAAATTATTTTGTCATTTTCTGATCATTTTGCAATAATTTGTGTACATTTACCAACAGCTTTTTGACATACCTTTCATTTATTTTTTAGTTTATCTAACCATCAAAAAATGTGCCCTGCAAGTACATGCAAACATAAAATAAAATAAAATAAGAGAACTAAGAGAAATAAATAAAATGAAATAATAAAATACTTTTGGGCATTCAACTTCCTCCTCAGTGTTCTATAATCCTAGGATTAATGAATACAGAGTTTCTAAATATGCTCTGAGGAAAGAAGAGAACGTGGGGTGCATGGTCACTGTGGTAGCTCTTGTCCCAAGATGGTCCCTAATGAACTGCAACTCCTAGTGTTCATCTCTTTTTGTGGTCTCTTGCCACAGTGAAACTGATCTGGCCTGAGACTCATTTAAGCCACAGAGGCAACAGAAGTAATACAGAGCCAACTTTGGACAAAATCTTAAGGCATGACAGGTAGATTTTGGACTTTTGGAAGCCTTGAGCTGCCCAGTAAGAAGAAAAACGTGGATAGAGTGCATTGAGAAATCAAATGGAGAGGAAGAGGCCCTGAGACTATGTGGAAAGAGATCAAGCCATTTCAACATCCCAGGTGATCCTAAATTTTCATCCCGTTCTGCCTCAGAGCCAGGCAAATATGCAGAATCATCTTGGATATCCCAGTCACCATCTGATTACAACTACCTAAAAGACCCAAAGGAAAAACAACAGAGCTGCCCAGTTGTGCCCAGATACTAATGCATTATTGTTTTAAGTCACTAAATTTTGAGATGCATTCAGCAACCGATAACCAAAGCAGTGATCCATGAACATTGCCACAGCCAAGAAAGCCTGGTAACACAGAATTTTGGCTTAGTACATGGTTTATATCATTTTATCACTTAAACAGCCCTACACAGAGCTACTAATAATATTGAGTCCCTATCAGATAAAAAGGAACCGAAGTTTGTGGATTTTTTGATAACAGATGTCAGACACATTGAACCTACATTGAACTCCAGTTACTGAAGACACAGTGAAACCATTCACATATGCATAAAGCTGAAAAGATCATGTCATACTCCTGCTTAAATTCCCCTGTGTTTTTTCTTTAATAGTCAAAGTTAAATCCAAATCCTTACCTTGGCTTTCCAGACTCTGAACGATCTGCTTCTCTGCAACCTCTCTATCTTCATTCCTAGTCTCTTCCCTATCCATTTACTTCTGATCCCATTTTCTGCACTAGCTTCCTTACTGATCCTTGAAAAACATATTCCTGCTCTAGGCTTGTTAGCTCTTGCTGCTTACTCTGCCAATAATAGCAACTAATTAAATTCCAGAGTACTTAGTATGTGCTAGGTGCAGAGCTTTAAGTTATTCATCTGTTGATAATCAAAGAAACCCACAGGTGTACTGTATATCAGGAAAAACTGATACAGAGAAAGTTATGAACCTCGCCAAGATAAAAGAGCAAATGAAAGGACCAAAATCTGACCACAGGCTGACCCTCCCTAGGGTATCAATGTACTATGGTAGCGCTGCCTAAAACACTCTTCTACTAGATATCTACTTACCTTGTCCCTCAACCTTCTCCAGGACTTTGCTCAAATGTCACTTCGCCAGAACAACATCTTTAACTTTACATAAAATAGAATCCTTGCCATCTTTATACATTTACCCTGCTTTATCTTCCTTCGTAGCACTGACTGTCATTTGATATACTATGTATTTATTTATTCACTGTCCATCTCTCTTCACCCTAGAAAGTGAAAGAGGAGGTTTTTCTCTTTATTGACTTCCAGTGCCAAAAAAAGTGTCACGCAAATAAGAGGCACTAAAAACAGTTCTCAAATAAAAAATAATGAATGGAAAATTTAGGTTTTGAATTCATTTTGTGGTCTGAATCCAGTTTGAGCATATTCTGCTCCTGTATTTGTCTTCTATCACTCTACAAATTGTTATTTAAACTTTAATTTACATTTATATTTTCAGGTGCACATATTTATCTTTTATGGCTCAAATATGTGTTAAGACTTTTGAGTACTGGAAATTACTTATTTTTTCAATACCAGTATAACATGCAGAAAAGCAACTAAATCATTTCTTAAGTATATTCGATTCTCTTCAACAAACTCTGAATGAAAATATGAATTCTAGCAAATAGTCACATTGCAAGATTGGTCTAAATCTTGGTTCTAACACTTAACAACTTTAGCTAACATCCCTACCATGAATGTTTTTATTGTACAGTGGGCATGGTGATATTAATGTCTATATCACATGCCTGCACATAAGTCATGGTAGGTATATCACGATTCAGTGATAATATATGCACACACACACACACACACACACATGCATATGCATACATATATTCCCCCTTCTCAAGAGACATTTGCTTTGAAACCAATTCACTCCTTACTGCAGTATCTTTCAAATGCTTGTTTAAAATTCCAGCTGTCAATTTAATGGAACTTTTATAGTGAAACATGCTTCTAAGTTTGTTGTGGCACAGAAAAGGGACATGAAAAAAAATGCATTAGTCAGAGAAATGATGAAATTCCCAAATACAGGAAATGATAGAAATAAACTTATATCAGATCCAAATAAAGTACTATGGAAAAAAAAATATATAGAATTATAAAAAAATAAAAAAACTAGGTTAAAAAAACTATAACTAAATTGGATATCCCATTGATTTACTAAATCAGAAAATAACAAAGGCCAAAACTGACAAATTTCTAAATGAGAATGGGAAAAAATCTGAAATAAGCATGAAAAATTTTTATTAAAAATATTTGTTTAAAATATATATATAAATGCCATGATTTTCTAGGGAAAAAAACACAAAAATTAACATCAGAAGAGGCAGAAATGAAAGAGGACAATTTCTATTAAACTAATTGAGAAAGTTTTATAAGCACTGATCCCAGATCTTTTCACACATGAACTCTACCAATCTTTCAAGCAACACACACACAATCAGAATGGCATTTAATCTGGTTCAAGAGAAAGACAGAAAGAGACAGAAAATTAAAAAATAAAACTTTCCCTAGTTTATTGAACTAAATCATCGTAACTTTAGTAATTTAGAAAAGGAGCTACTACAACCAGATCCTAATCATTAATTTTTATGTGGTACTCAAAGATACTAACAGCTATTTTACAACATCCAATTCCAAAATATACATATTCTTGAACACATATGTATATTTCTGTTCATTTTACAATTAATATAGAATTTAATTTATAGAATATGTACATCTTCAACTTTTGTAGATTATCCCAAACTGTTTTCCAAAAAAATTTATTATATGTTCATACAATGGGTTCCACAGTGAAGTATTACATATTAATGGAAATAAATTCCAATTATACAAGTGAGAACAGATAAATCACAAAAACATCAAATCTTATAAACACAGATGCAAGAGGGTAGAAGGCATAGTACCATTTTTAATAATGTAATCATTACCCAAACTGCACTTTGCTATTAGAAGACAGGAGGGTGCTTGGGTGGCTCAGTAAGTTAAGTGTCTGCTTTTGGCTCAGGTCATGATCCCAGGGTCTTGGAATGATGCCTTGCGTTAGGCTCCCCACTCAGCAGGAAATATGCTTCTCCCTTTCTCTCTGCCCCTCCCCACTCTTTTGCTTGCACTTTCTCTTTCTCTCAGTATTTCACTCTCTCTCTCAAATAAATAAAATCTTTAAAAAGAAGGCAGGATTGATGGAGTGACTATTGTGTGACTATTGTTTAGAAGGGAGCAAAGGGGCACTTCTGGGATACTAGCACCATGGTAATATTCTTTCATGATCTGGATGCAAATTATGTATGCTTAGTTTGTGAAAATTAATGAGTTATACTCTTATATATATAACCTCTATGAAGAATTAAAAAATTAAATGTTTATACTTACATACATGTGTCTGTGTATAAATACTGCATTTGAAAGGTTTTAAAAATCCTAACCAAGTTTGATTTGTTTTAGTAATGAATAAAATAGTATGTTAGAAAATATTTTACTAAAATGTACTGATATCCATATTAAGTGAAAAAAGAAACAAAAATGAGAATATCAATGTCAGAAAAAATTAATAAACTTAATATTTATTTCTTGTTTTTTAATGAGCTTAATTATCTGAACTTATATGAACTCATGTTAACCACATATATTTTAGAAATCAAATTTTTTGCGGGGAGGAGGGTACGTATTAGAAGTTATATGAACGGTCCTTAGCAAGATTCCTAGCATTGTATATTAATGAAACAACTTATATTTTTGTTTTGAAATTCATGAATATTTACAAAAAAAATTTTTTTAAACATGGTAAATAGCCTTAGAGAGGACAGTTCCTTAGACAGTTCCTTAGAAAGGACAGTTCACAACTTGTCATATTTTGGCTGCCAAATGGCTTATAATTAAACTTTCATTTTTCAGAGATCCCACAAGTGAGAGAGAAAGAAAAATGAATAGAAAATAAAATGACCAAGATGCATAAAATGCCAATTCATGGAAGTCATAATCATGATCACTATGAATAAAGAGGGTCAACCTCCCTGATACTCAGGTAAATGCACACTAAGATTATCTTACTAACTTTCACTAATATTATTAAAATTATTCACAATATCCAGCATAGCAAATGGTGTGAGGCTGTTAACAATTCTATATGCATATTTATAAATAATATGTATTAATAAAAATATTTTTTCATTGTAGAGGGAATCTTCCAATTGTTAAAATTTCAAAAAGTGATCACTACTTAAGCAAATTAAGAATTATAAAAAAGGAATTTTTAGTGATTTTTAATCTGTGTTGCATAAGTTTCTATTGAAGCAACAGTCAAGAAATCAAGCAAAACATAATTGAAACTGTCACTTTGATTCCACAGCACGAGTAGTTTGCACTTGTTTGTCAAGCAGCAAAAACACAAGATAACAAACTTACATAAAAGAAAAGGTAATGAATTTATTACTTATGTACCTGTTTACATGCCTATTGTTGATTTTATTTTCTTTTTTGAAATATTTTTACCACCTAAAAGCATTAATAAGCAAACAATATTTTGACTTGCTACAAGTTATTCCTTTATTTCAGTTTTCTTAGCTTTAAAGTTAATGGGCAAATAATTATTATTTTCTCCCTGTGGTTATGTAATAAAGGCATAAATGTTATGTAAACTAACAAACAGCATGTGTGTTCTTCTTAACAGAACTATAAATTAACCTTTAATGAAAAGATTTTTTTACTTTCACTAGCTTTTACTCTCAGTAGTAAAAAATAAATATATATATTTTTTAGTTTATGTTCAGTCATTAGATCAAATTAAGTAAAGTTTGTATGGCCTTTCAGTTTACTTAATACATACTTACTTCCATTTTCTTCTTTGATTCATAGAGTTTAGGTAATTTGTTTCCAAGGTCCTGATGTTGTTAGGTTTTAAGTCTAGGTATATAGGGCTTTCTGATGCTTAATTCTCACATCTTTGCTTTATACCTTGTTTAGTCTCTACAGTACCTCATAGAAACATAAACTGTTCAAATTTCAAAATTAGATATTATTGTTATTCATGTTTTCTTTTTTAAGATTTTATTTTAGAGAGAGAGAAAGAGAGAGAGAGAGGGAGAGAGAGAAAGCACAGAGGGAGAGTAAGAGGGAGAAGAAGGTTCCCCGCTGAGCATGGAGTCCCATGAGGGACTCAATATCTGGACTCTGGGATCATTACCTGAGATGAAGGCAGATGCTTAACTGACTGAGTCACCCATGTATCCCTACTAGTCATGTTTTCTTAACCGACCTAATCACAAAGGCAACTTCCAACTGTCTTTGTAATGCTTGACTTCTCCCTGCTTCCAGATCCACCTTCTCTCTTTTATCCTCACTCTTTGTACTGTACTTCCATTGTCTTCTTAATTAGAAATGTCTCTATATTTGTATAACTTAGGTGCATCCATCTGACTCGACAAAGTCTCATCTTCACCCCCAATGTATTTGTTAAAATTTTATCTTGAATATAAATTCAGCCCCCCCTCCCCCAAATGCTACTATGTATAAAATCTCACATATACCTCTTTAGAATTAACACTAAGGTCACTATTATCACCTCTGTTCTACAGATATGGAATATGAGACTCAGGAAACTTACACGGAGATACATTAAACTAGAAAGAAAACTTTTGAAATAACTGATACGTCTCATAGATAATCTAGCAGAATAAGGTTAGTTAGAATACACTGTGTATCCAACAGAGGTTGGAAACCATGTTTTCTTTAGAGGGACTTAATTTCATAGCCCTATGATTTTGTAGAGTGGAAAGTAGCAGGGTTTAGGTGACAGAAGAAAATAGTTCAAATACCAAGCATATGGGTTTCATCAGTCATGCAAACCAGGCACAATAGTACAGGCAGTTGCTAAAAATTGTGCCAAAGGAGTTGAGTAAATGATACATTACACTACCTCAAAAGAGCAGGGGAGGGCAAGTTAAGGCAGGTAGAGATAAGAACATTGGGATATAACCCAGAGGGTTGTAGAACTGCATTGAGTAGCTTGATAAAGTGATAGATTTTGTGTAAATAATTTAGTTTACAGTTTGGAACAATAGAAAGTCTTTTTAATGACCAGAGAGTTTTAATTTAATTTAATTTAATATCATTATATTAATGATGTAATTTCTTAATTATTAACTAATTTATATAAAATATTAATAATATTTAATTTAATATTTCATAACTAGATTAGTTACTTCTTGTGATAAGGTTTAGGCTACCATCATAGGTTCGGTTTATTGATAAACTCTGGAAGTTCAAAAAAAAAGAAGATGAGAAGATTAAGGAAATAATGAACAAGATTTTACATGTTTGGTGTGGATAAAATCAGAATTGCTAATTTATTCTGAGATCATCACCCACTGCTGCCAAAAATATTCTAGAATTAAGCAATGCTAGATAATTTCATTCTCCATACTCTTAATATTGTTAGAAGTATCTTCTATAACCCTTTTTTCATTTTATCTGATGATAATTTATTTTTGCCTTAGTTGCTATTTAGGGTATCTGTATTTTAGGTGAAAGCATAAGTAATGATGCTTAACTGGGAATAGCCCCAAGTAACAACATATGTAGCTGATTGTCCTAAAATGCTTAGAGGTCCAAAAGGAGATAAAAAGGAACACTTCCGCATTAAGGAAGGTAATAAAAGTCAAAACCAATAACTTACATTTTTAATTGTTTTCAAAGCCTTATTCCCAACTTAGCACTTGATTATACACAAACGAGAAAGGTTGCCATTCGTTTTTCTGAAAGCTGGGATGCCATGTCATCTTACCCTTCATGTAGATAAACTGGTCATTTAAATAAGAGAATTTAGCCTATTCTCATTCCAAAGTATTATGGAGGAAAGAGTAATTTTTTCTTGGCTTCCTTGTTCATTTTTAATTTTTAAAAAGCTTTGGTAATCTTAGCTCTCAAATGTCTCCCCTGTTTATCTGGGATGCCAATCAATGCTATATAGACCAGAGTCAACTACAGAATCTTCCTGTCTTCCTAACTCCTACTCCAAAACTGGTTTATTTGCCTCTTTGTGGTCCAGCAGAAAATACTGGAGCAGTTTATTACATGTTTAGAGGTACAATATTTACATGATCTCATATAATTTTGAGTAGCAAAATTCTAATTCTATAGATACAAATGAGTCAATTCAAATCTGTAATAGTAGCCAAGCTAAAAGAGCTCATCATCAGAGTACAGAGATCAGAACTTAATACATTATCAGTAAGAATTTCAAAAAGGATGTCTAGTGATGGATTTTAATTCCAAAAATGACCTCAATGTTTCATATGTCCCTACTATTTCTGTGTACCATACCTTACTAATGGTGAATTTAGCCTTGGGAGATTCTTTGGCCAGTAGAGAGTAGCAAATTTGATTTAAGAAGAGATTTGAAAATTGGTTTTATGTTATTGCTTCCTTCCTTGGAACCATGACAATGCTATGACAACAACAACAACAACAACAACAACAACAAACAAACAAAAAACAAACCCTGGTCTAGTCTCCTGGTGAATGGAAGACTGTGGAATAAAGCCTAGTCATCCCAGTCAAGGCCATCGTAGTCCAGGTTCCCAGTCCACCCAACAGCTGACTGCTTTTTCACAAATGAGCCCTAGTCAAGATCAGCAGACTTGTTTGGCTGCTGCTAAGTCTGCTGATAAATTTGGGAGAGATAATAAATGGTTATTGTTTTCAAATCATAAGTTTGAGACTAATCTGTTTATCAGCAATAGCTAACAATTAGAGGATGTTTATAAAGGATAATTTTTAAGGACATCCTTAAAGACATCATTCTTCTAGCTAATATATCTCTTCCAAAATGGAAAATTATAGTATTGAGGGGAAGATAGACCAAAGCTGAGTCTGTGAAATTTGAAAAATGTAGCAATAAGAGAAGGACTTTTCTTTGACAGTTTATGTTTTATTCTGAATATACACCATAGAACTAACTATATTCAGGCTGTTCATTTCCTTACTGCAGGACACTCCATCAAGAATCAGGAAATTAGGGGCGCCTGGGTGGCTCAGTGGGTTAAGCCTCTGCCTTCGGCTCAGGTCATGATCTCAGGGTCCTGGGATCGAGCCCCGCATGGGGCTCTCTGCTCAGCAGGGAGCCTGCTTCCCCCCTTTCTCTCTGTCTGCCTCTCTGACTACTTGTGATCTCTCTCTCTCTCTGTCAAATAAATAAATAAAATATTAAAAAAAAAAAAGAATCAGGAAATTATGTTGTTTGAAATCACTCCAGCTACATTGGCTACTATAAAGATCATCCTTAAGTAAAAAACAGATGGATTATTTGCTTTATCCTCAAATCTTCCAGGGTGATTTCCATATTAGGATATTAAGGAAGACCATGAATATGAGATCTAAGCTTTGATGAAATTAGCAACATAGTCTTGGTTGATAACCTGGGACAGTTTGGACAGCTTCAGAGGAAAATATATTGCTCAAAGTCATGAGAGGAATTGTTTGGAAGTTTCTTTTTCAATAAAGACTGAGATTTCAAAATAAGATATAAAACAAATTTTCAGTAAGAGTACGTACAAAATTTTAACTCATATAATGGGAATAGTATATAGTTAACACATTCAGGAAGTAGAAATAAAAACATTTTATTAGAGAAAAGGCAGCCCAGAGCAATATGGGGAGGATATTTAGTAGAGAATAGGCAATAGCAGGAGTTTTGCCTATTTGATAGTAATGTAGTATGAAGTCCCTAAAGAAATCTGGACTCAGAATCCTGATATTAATGCACTATACTCTATCACCTGCAGAACATGAGTCCAAGCTCATCTCTACCTCTTATTGTATTGAACAAGTGACATTTTATTTTTCTTAGTTTCCTTATTACTAAATAAAAAGTGTAATCCATTAGCCATTTTGGGGGGACTAAATAAAAGAAAAATGTATCAATTAGTAATTAGAACTGTAAAATAATAGAAAGGCAATATGCAAAATAATGATCAGTTAAGTATCTAGCATACACCTCCCAAATTTATGCTCTACATTATTCAGTTTAAAGCATCATTACAAATTATATATAAGGATATCTCATCTTTTTAACTCTCAAAAGAGTTAAAAAGGAAAGGGGAAATATTAAATTCTCAAATGCCCAGAGTCTATTACATACAAATAACTGTGTTGATCTTATTATACATAAATCCAATATGAATATTTTATTAGGTAATTATGGGGGAGTATAATGATTTTGAAAATTGTAAGGGAAAGTAGCATAGAATCTAGTTTGTATATGAAAAAGTGGTGGATTAGTAAAGATAAATGAAAAAGTGACATTACTGAGCATGAGATAATTCTTAAAAAAAAATACACAAGCCTCTGAAGAATTATAGAATTTAAATAAAATAATTACTTATGTGACATTTAGAATTTTGAAACTATATTTGAGGGCAGTTAGATATGGTTTTTAATAAATTCTTCCTAAAGTACATATTCTAGGGGAGGAGCCTATCTAGTTTAACCTATTTTATTAAATTTGATGACACAAACTGCCATTAATAGAAAATAAATCAAAGAAACTATGGTGTAAAGTAAATCTAAAATCCTGTGGAGCACAAAATTAACTGAGTGTGTTATTGAA
Organism: Lutra lutra; assembly: GCF_902655055.1. Classification (NCBI taxonomy): domain Eukaryota; kingdom Metazoa; phylum Chordata; class Mammalia; order Carnivora; family Mustelidae; genus Lutra; species Lutra lutra. Next base: position 174,413,546 of record NC_062280.1, read on the forward strand.
CCTGTAGTTTTAGTGCAAATATTAATCATTCAAATGTGTGAAAATCACTGCTGTTCTCAGGGAGCCAGTCATCAATAGAGCTTACACCTATTAGAAAACCGTCCTACAACATCATCCCAAGAGTATAAATGAAAAATTCATCTCATGTTCTTGCATATTTCAAATCACAATCCCTGATTTAGTATTTTTTTTAAACTTTTTTTTTAAAGATTTTATTTATTTATTTGACAGAGAGAGATCACAAGTAGATGGAGAGGCAGGCAGAGAGAGAGAGAGAGGGAAGCAGGATCCCTGCCAAGCAGAGAACCCGATGCGGGACTCGATCCCAGGACCCTGAGATCATGACCTGAGCTGAAGGCAGCGGCTTAACCCACTGAGCCACCCAGGCGCCCCCTGATTTAGTATTTTAATTTGGATTGTGTCCAAGTAACTTGTCTTTGATAGAAATGCGTTTTTGTTTACTTTTTTTCAGTTTTAGACCCTGGGTTCTAAAGCAGAGTAAAACTTTGCAAAGTGATTTTATAAAATTTATATTTTGAGATCATTTCAAATCTAAATAAAACTTACAAGATTATCCTTAAATTTATACTCCTCACCAGATTACCTGGCCATTAAATTTTGATGTTTTCTTAATCATTTACTGTCTCCAAATATAGGCATTCGTTTCAGAACTATATAAGTATATTTTTCTTCATTCATCTTCAATCCATAAGTTTTAACATCCAAAGATAATTAATGTGTAAATAAATTTGTATTACCATGGTTTCAAAAAAAGCTGTTTTTAACTTCATTTTCTCTTAATCCTTTAATAGTTAGCTGATATTCTGAAGTAATTGAAGCTGTTATTTCTCTTTTACATATGCATGTCCATATCATCTATTTATTATTTATCTGTTCTCATTTATTTTTATCTGTATGGACTCAAAGATTTCTTTTTTAAATCAGTAAGTTATAATCTGAAACTGCCACTATTTGTTTTGGTTACATGAAGCCCCTTCAATCCAGCTCATGTATATTTTGGCAATGCCCCACAATTTTTTGACTGACTTACTTTCTGGCACTACAGGATGCTGCATTTATAGTTCGGACTTTCTCTGTCTGAGACCTAAAATCATTAGCTATCTCTCCAAGGTACTTTGGTTTTTTATGTTAAGGAATGATATTTGGAAACCCAGTCTGGGTCTAGGTATTCTCATTACTATTAATACTACTGGGAGTCAATGATTTTAGGCCCTTTTCAGCTATGAAATATATGCACACACAAATATACATGTATGTTTACATACGTGTGGGTATTAAACTCATGAATTTATAATGCAGAACCTATCCCCAATATAGCATCACAGCTCTGACAAGCCTTTTCATATTCCATATTTGTATTACTCTTCTCCTACAGTGAGGAAACTACCCCAACATCACTCTACGATACATAGAAAGTTTTTTTAGAAATACTAAATTAATAGCACTGTGAAAAATAATACTACTAAGTAAAGTTTAAAGTTATTTTTAGAGTTTTTTATATCCTTAGACTGAAGGCACATTTTTTCTTTTTTAAATTAATAACTTCTTGAGTTTTTATGCTGAATCTGCATCTTTTTAAATTTTTGTTTTATTTGTTTTATTTATTTAATTTTTTTAATTTATTTTTTATTCTATTTATTTTTATTATAATTTATTTTTTAATTCTTTTTTTTGTATCTACATATCTATCTTTCTATCAATCCATCCATTCATAAACATACACCTTACTCTACTCTTTCTTTTCTCCCCCACTCCCTCTTTTTTACTTTTGTGGAGAAGAACATTGCATGGATATAAGCTATTTTTTTTCAATAACCTACTAACTATTATAATTTAGTTCTTTCCAATCTTTTGTGATTAAAGAAAATGCTATAGTGAATTGCCTTATATGTGTATATTTTAACACTGTTAAAGTATTAGAGGAAATCTTAAGGGAAAATTCTTGCAAAGGAGAACTGTAGTTTTCTTTCAGTTGCTAAAGTATTATTTTGAATAGTCATGAAGCGAATGGTTGTCCTTTCCCACCTTATTACAGATAGTCTTTAGTTTCAGGCAGTGAGTATGGCTGATTTAGACTGATTTAGTAGACTAAATCTTAAAAAATATTATCATAAAAGAAAGTAAAATCCAGAAATTGAACAAACTACAGAATCTGCAAAAATATGAGTGCATTTTCCAAATACAACTGTTTGGAAAAGAAGCCAAGCACAAAGAGTACATACTGTATAATTAAATGTAATAAAGCATAAAAAACATGTAAAACTAATCTGCAGTGTATAATCATGATAGTTGTTACCTTGGTGGATTTTTAGTGACAGGTACAGAGCATGAGGGAGCTCTAAGATGTTGAATAATGCTCCAGCCATGACCAGAGTGTTTGTGAAATGATAATGCCCAGTAGAAGAAATTTACTAAACGATATATGAATTATATACTTTTATATATGAAATAGAAGTTATTTAATAAAACATTTAAAAGACAAAGTATATATGTTTTCAATTGATCATTATTTTTCCAAGTATATTTATATTTAATTTGAGAGCATTCATAATTGTAAATTTGTAAATTCAAAATTATAAAATTTTTTGATACATATGAAATTTTAGAAAAATACGAAGATTATGTAAAGGTGATGGTCTTGGTAACCTTAGTTGCAATTAAATTCATTTATATATATATTTATAAATGTGGACAAATTTGGTATATTTTTTAGATTCAATACTTTAGAAGATTATAATAATCAAGATAATTAATGTAACTTTTTAGAGAGACAAATAGTCTCTTCAACAAATGCCGTTGGAAAAACTGGACAGGTACATGCAAAAGAATGAAAGTGGACCACTTTCTTATTCCACACACAAAAATAAACTCAAAATGGACTAAGGACCTAAATATGTGACATGAAACCATAAAAGTCCCAGAAGAAAGCATGGGCATTAATTTCTGTGACATCAACCATAGAAACATCTTTCTAGATATGTCTCCTGAGGCAAGGGAAACAAAAGCAAAAATAAACTATTGGGACAACAACAAAATAAAAAGCTTCTCCCCTCCCCCCATTTGTGCTTTTTCTCTCTCTCCCTCTCTCACTAAAATAGATAAATTTATTTTTTTAAATGGGGCACCTATTTGGTTCAGTTGGTTAATGTTCCAACTTGTGATTTTGGCTCAGGTCATGATCTCATGGGTCATGAGATTGAGCCCCACATTGGACTCCATGCTCAGCAGGGAATCTGCTTGAGATTCTCTTTCTCCCTCTCCCCTTACCCGTCATCCCACTCCCTCTCTCAAAAATACATAAATAAATCTTAAAAATAAAAAAGAAATAGCTTCTACACAGCAAAGGAAATAATGGAAAAAAACAAACCAACCAAAAGAAACCTATTGAATGGGATAAGATATTTGCAAATGAGATATCTGATAAAGGGTTAGTATCCAAAATATACAAAGAACTTACACAATGGAACACTAAAAAAACCCCATATAATCCATTTAAAAATGGGCAGAAAACATGAACAGAGATTTCTACAAAGAAGACAAATGACCAACAGACACATGAAAAGATGTTCCACATCACTCATCATCAAATGCAAATCAAAATTACAATGAGATATCACTTCACACCTGTCAGGTGTGGCTAAAATCCAAAATATAAGAAAGAGTAAGTGTTGGCAAGGATATGGAGAAAAATGAAACCTGCGCTGTTGGAGGGAATGCAAACTGATGGAGCCACTGTGGAAGACAGTATAGAGCTTCTTCAAAAACTTAAAAAAATAGAACTGTGAAGTGTGTAAGCCTGACGATTCGCAGATCTGTACCCCTAGGGCAAATAATACATTATATGTTAATAAAAAAATTTAAAAAAAAGGAAGTACCCTACAATCTAGTAATCACACTGGGCTCCCTGCTCAGCGAGAAGTCGGCTTTTCCCTCTGCCTCTCCCCCATTCAGGTTCTCTTGCTTGTTCACTCTGTCTCTTAAATAAATCTTAAAAAAAAAAGAAATCTTGCAAAATTTGATTTAAAGTGCTGTAATATTATATATTTCATTAACCAAGTGAGTCATCTGCTAAAAATGAATTAGTGCCCAAAGAAAAGGTAGCAGGTACACTTCACATGTCTCCATTCTCTCTACTAATTTTTTTTTTTTTTTTTTTTTTTTTTTTAGAGTTCAGAACTTGGGAGGACAATTTTAAAAATACTATGTGAAATTTTGGTTAGAGATATTTTTGTGGTTTAATTAAATCTAGTATAGGTCTGGAATTTGGTATGGTCCTTAAATCTGATGATTCACTTATATTCCATCTCCATTATCTCTTCAAGTTACTCTTCTTTCATGCTATCAATTAATTCTTTTTTGAACTACTGTTAGATGTGTATTAGATCTTCTTATCCTTTTTTACACGTATCTTACTTAACCTGTTTTGGCTAATACCTAAAGATCTAACAGTAATTTCATTAGTTCTTTCTTTCATTGTTTCTCATGTAACTTTTAGTTGCTTCTTTTCCAATTTGCTTTCCTTTTTTCTATTCTTCATAATATTTATTTTTTCCTCTCATTAATTTTGTTTAAAGATTTTATTTATGTATTTGGCAGAGAGAGAGAGATAGAGAGAATACACAAGCAGAAGGAGCAGCAGGCATAGAGAGGGGGAAATAGATTCCTCCCAGAGCAGGGAACCTGATGCGGGTCTTGATCCCAGGACCCTGGTGTCATGACCTGAGCTGAAGGCAGATGCTTAACCAACTGAGCCACCCAGGCACCCCTCTCTCATTAATTTTATTGTATATTAATAAAAGACACCTTTAGTTTGTTATATATTTCTAAGTCTTGTGGCTTTTATTTACCTCTGTAGACAATAGGCTCTCTCCTTTCCTTTTTTTTTTACCATAAAGATAACTGTTGAGAATATTTTGCTTATAAACAACTGTTGCTTTGTAAATTTTATCCTTCATTACATTATTTTTTAGTCATTTAATATATTGATTAATTAAGGGACAGAGTGAGTTTTATAAGTAATCAATGTAAATTCTTAGTTGTACCATTACTCTGAGAGAGTAATTTTGGCTTATTAACTTATTTAATGCAATAAGTATCTACTTAAGTATAACTAATTCTTCAAGGTCCAGATCAATTTCTATGTCCTATAAGAGGTTTGTACTCTAGTCTTGGCATGATCTCCTTCCTTGTTTGCCAGACTATGCTAGCAACTACTGGGGCTATGAGCATCCTTACTCTTATATAAAACAAAAGGCAGGGTGGCTCCATAGGTTAAGTGCCTGCTTTAACTCAGGTCATGATATAGTGGTCTTGGGATACAGCCTGGGATGCAGCTCCCTGCTTAGCTGGGAGTCTGCTTCTCCTTCTGCCCCTCTCCTTGCTTGTGTTTTCTCTCTCTCTCTCTCATCTCTCTCCCAAATAAACAAATAAATAAAATCTTTTTAAAAATGTGATTTTTATTTTCTCAATAACTCTAAGGACTCCAAATTAACCATCTATCAATCTTCCATGAGGCGAAATGAGATATATAATCATAAATAAATCTAATCCTGTGCTCTGATAGATGAATGTGTGGAATCAGACGATACTGACAGAATTATCACAACCAAAATAATAAGGCTGGGGTAGCCATTGAAAATAACAAAGGGAACTGTATTTTGGAACGTCCCCAAAGCCACCAACAAATGTCAACTAGAGCCCTCTAGATGGCAGCAACCAAAAAAGAGTTTTCCCACTAAATTCTCTTCCCTTAGACCCATTGCTTGGGAATATGTGCTGCTCACTTCAGAAACTAAATGGACCATTATCCAATTTATAGACCTGTTTTCTTCTAGCTAGTTTCTACTGTGTTTGAAGACAGTATCTTATTTTAAATATTCAAATATGCATCATACTTTTCTATATACTATATTCACTTTTCTACACTATATATAATTTAATTAAATGTAAATCTTAAATCTCATTTATAATTAGAATAAATATAATACTTTGCTTCTTTTTTTCTGTATATATTTAGTTATATATCTATATATTTAATTATCCATTGGGTAAAAAAGATAAATTATGAGAAATTCAGATGATGGTTTAACATCAAATATGAATAACTAGTATCTACTTTGGTGGAAAACAACAATAACTAGATGATAAAATGTCATGCAATTTATTCATGTGAGTACAATTTAACAAATATTATAGAAATAATAAAATGGGAAGTTATTTTATAATATTAATATAATCATTATTTTCTATACCCACTTTACTTTCTGGATTGCTTGTTATTGTTATTAAATACTTAAATATTAGCATGTTAAAATTTTTAGCATTTAAAATATTCACAGAGAATCATTAGAAATTTCTTCAAGGCACAGTATAAAAAAGATAAAAGAAAACTTGACCTATGAACAAGATTTACTTATTTATTTATTTTTTGAAGTGGAACTAAGGAGAATGTAAGGGAGCAAATACTACTCTGGTGTGAGACCAACATAATAACGTTTCTGTCCACAAGGGCTAAAATTTGTTACATGTCTTCATCTCCAGGTTTGTTTTCTACCTTCTTTGGAGCTCAGCATTTGAATCCAAATACTATTACTAGTCATTTTTTTTTTTTAATTCTAAGGATTTTATGTCCTTTACTTCCCTGAGTTGCTGCAAAGTTTTGGATGTTAGATGAGTAATTATAATATTGGCAGAATTTTCTCTTGCTAAATGAATGGTATTGCAAGAGAGGAACAAAGGTGATTGAAATAAGAACCTAGGTTATTTACCAAAGGGTATGGTTTATTATTGGTTTCTGTTTAATTCCTTCTTCAATTATGTTAGTATCAATAGAAATTAAAATATACCGCAAGATCTAAGAGGCACATAATAAAGGCCAAATATAAGTCAAATGACATATACAAATATGATAAGCATATCATATATTGAATTGAAGCATATCATAAATTGAAACTGTGAATATTTATATAATTAAAATGCTTGCACAAGTATTTTATTGGTTCATTTGGTAACTCCTGGAAAAAATCATCTTGATAACTAATTAATTAATGAAAACTTATTCTGTATAAGAACATCCTTATTTGCATTACAAAGAACAAAATCTTAAAATATATTTTAGAAGTGTCTGGAATATCCAGCTAATGCAAGAAAAGAAAGCTGCCTGAAAAAGAAATCTAATCTTAGAGACATTTTATCTCTTTTAAAATGACTAAAAATAAAAATAGTGTAGGTGTCTAGGGGCTTACCCATCATTTTGACATCTCTTCATTTTTTAGACTCTCACATTGTTCTTTATTGAACCTAAATGTTGCTGATTATTTGTACAAGATGCTAAATTTGGAAATTTCCTGAGACTGTAATTTACTCTTGACTTTCAAAATCCATCATTGTTCTAAGAAGAACTTTGTAATTTCATGATAGTCTGGCAGAGTAACTTAGTTAGAACTTCAGTTAAAAAACAGAGGTAAAATGGACTTTTGAAGTATGTGCTATGATTGTACATGTAAAATGGTGTTGAAACTTGTGGTATTATATTTTTGAGGATATTACTAATTTTATGTGTATTTGAAATGAAAATAATGTATTATTAATTGCAACTGTTGACAATAAAATTTCAGAGTTAATATATAATTTATTACTATATTTTTCTGTTAAATCTTAGAAGTAGATTGATACAAGTCAGATAAGTCATAGTGTCTTTGCTCTTAGTTTTCTTTTGTGGGCAACTTTTAGATTATTTGTTTCTTAACTGTTATCTAAAAATAGCATGGATTTCTCTGAATAGAGAGATGAAAGGTGACAGCATAGGTTTTTCAATCAATTGCAAAAAGTGGTTAGCTGAGCAGGTAAGAGACAAATACTGCCTAATGAGAACAGACTTAGAAAACACAGTGACTCCATCAAACATAATAACATTCGCATTAAAGGGATCCCAGAAGGAGAAGGGAGAGAAAGGGGTGCACTGAATGTATTTGAAGAAATAATAGCGGAAAATTTCCTGAATCTGGGGAGGTAAACAGAGATCCAGATTCAGAAAGCACAGAGATTCCCCAACAAATTCAACCCAAGGAGGTTGACACCAAAACACAGAGTAATTAAAATGGCAAAAAAAAAAAAAAAAGTGATAGGGCGCCTGGGTGGCTCAGTGGGTTAAGCCGCTGCCTTCGGCTCAGGTCATGATCTCGGGGTCCTGGGATCGAGTCCCGCATCGGGCTCTCTGCTCAGTAGGGAGCCTGCTTCCCTCTCTCTCTCTCTCTGCCTGCCTCTCCATCTACTTGTGATCTCTCGCTGTCAAATAAATAAATAAAATCTTTAAAAAAAAAGTGATAAAGAAATTATTTTAAAGGTTGTGAGGCAAAGAAGACAATTACATACAAAGGAAATCCCATAAGGCTATCATCTGATTTTTCAGCAGAAACCTCACAGGTCAAAAGAGAATAGCTTGATATATTCTAAGTGCTGAAAGGAAAAAACCTGCTTTCCAGGAATACTCTTTTCAGGAAGAATTAAATACAATTTTAACTGTAAATTATTTCAGTACAAAAGTGATGCTACTCCTGCTTATTTACCATTTTGTTTTCATTGTCAGTAATAAAGTGACAGTAGAGAATTCAGCACAGTTTAGACATAAACAGGACTGACTTTCTGAGACACATTAAAAAGAAAAGATTAACACAAAAGGATTGCCACAAGGAAGTTACCAAATGAACCAATAAAATACTTGTGCAAGCATTTTAATTATATAAATGTTCACAATTTCAATTTTATTCATGTCATGTCATTCAATGTTATTTATCATCACAACATATATATGTATATATATATATTGTGTGTATGTATATTACAGTATATTATCCATGTATATATAATGAGATATAGTTAAACAGATATAAAATATCTATTTATTCCACAGTTTGTTATTAAGGATATGTAAATTCTTAAAAAAAAACAAACATAAATAGGGGTGCCTGAGTAGTGCAGTCACTTAAGTGTCCAACTCTTCATTTCAGCTCAGGTCGTGATCTCAGGTTCATGAGGTAGAGCCCTACATTTGACTCTGTGCTCAGTGTGGAATCTGCTTAAGATTGTCTCTTCCTCTCCTTCAGCCCGTCCTGCACATGCACTCTCTTTCTCTCAAATAAATAAATAAATCTTTTAAAAAAACTGAATAAATTACAGGTCTTATTTAAAATGATTCATTCCAGCTTGGTTATTTAAATGTTATTTTACAAATAGTTTTTTTTTTTTAAAGATTTTATTTATTTGACAGAGAGAAATCACAAGTAAGCAGAGAGGCAGGCAGAGAGAGAGGAGGAAGCAGGCTCCCTGCTGAGCAGAAAGCCCGATGCAGGGCTCGAACCCAGGACCGGGATTATGACCTGAGCCGAAGGCAGCGGCTTAACCCACTGAGCCACCCAGGCGCCCCTACAAATAGTTTTTAACATTAAAAATTGAGAGACTGTGAGTGAAAACCTCATTTCTAAATCTCATTTTTGTTGCATTTTCACAAATGCATAGAATCTCAGGTTAGTGTTTGCTATAGTTTCGTATCAGGCAATTCTTAAAGCAAAAAGCCTCAGACCACAGTAGCAGCAGGATAGTTCAGAAAGGCCAGATTCTCCTGAATGAAGGCATGCTCTATCTAATGATAAACACAATCCAAGGAATCTTCTGGTACAGACAAAGAACACAGAACAAAGTTAACAAATAAAATAGGAAAATAAACCCAAATATAACTCAATTTAATTATTTTATAATATGTAAGGAGGAGGACCCCACAAAATGTAAGAAGAAAATCTCCTTGAAAGATCTTTATTGTTGGCAACAATATAAATTCATTTTACATCTGACCTCAAGAAAGTCCATTTGTGTGAACTACAAAGAGTTAAGAAGATGTTGAAAAAATGCATTTTAGCACTACATCAAAAACTAATGATGGTGGCTAACTGAACATAAAATATCTAGTTAAACATAGCAGGTAGTTACACGTACTATTGCCTTTTGTTCTTCAAACATATATTAACAGGAAATAAGTCAACAAGGAGTAAAGAAATATATATATATTATAATACAAAACCAAATTATCTAAAGAGAAAACAATGAAAAATAAGTAATACCATTGAATTCTGAAAAATATAAAATGGATGGTAGAGTGGTAACAGGCTTAATAGAGAGAGCATATAGGATCAAAGGCCTATTGCAGCAATGAAGGACACTCACTGATATGAGCAGAAACACTTCCTGTCCTGGGAGGAGATTTCTAGAAGGAGATATTAAGCATGATAATGGTATATGTATTTTTTAAAGATTAGGCATCAACATCTGAAAAGAGTAAGGAAGAAAGTATGATCTGGTGAAGGGAGAAACTAAACCATGATTCAGGCTGAATAAAGTCTTGGTCATTGCCACAAGAAATTCTGAAACATACTCAGCATCTCAGAGATATCATGTGGTAGGCCAAAATGGCTAATTCTTTGTTTGCTGGAATCCCTTAATGGGTTGCAATGGAAAGTGTGTCTATGTGTGAGATACATCTTGTTTTAGGACAATGCTCCTTTGGTCTCTCACATTTCTTCAAATCTTGCAAGCAGAGGAACTGACAGTCTTGATCTTTTTAAGCATGCCTGCGTAGCAAATAGCCTTGGAAGTTAGAAAGAGTTGATTCCATGGAGAGATCAGATTTGTTTGTTGTCCAGTGCAATAAAGACAATCTCTCCCTTTTGGGGTAAAGAATTGGCAAGTTTGCTTGCAACTGTGTATAAAATATTGGGGTTTCCGAAGTTTATCCTCAGCTATTATGTAGCAACCGCCTACACCTACTTCTGCATCATTCCCATAGAAATTCAACAGCAAGAGGAAACACTATGAACATGGAGCTCATACCGTTTGTTGTGCAGTATAAGGGATAAGTCCTTTGCTCTGACATAGAAGTCTTTAGTTGTCTTCTAGTATCCATGAAACTGGGATGACCTAATCTTAGCTTGAAAGTGGGGTAAAATCTGGAACCCATCCCAGTTCCTGACAGTTTTTGGTGATGAGGATGGGGCACTGGCAGAGACATGACTTCTGAAAAACAAAGTACAAAGGCTCTTCAGAGGCCAGGTCAGGGCACATAAGAAGATCAACTGAGATTTTATATCAAATGGCTAACCCTTGTAGTGTGTGGAGAGTAAGGGCTCCCACTGAAGAGCATGCATCTTATCTGTTAAGGAAGCTTAGAAGCTGAGTGAAAATAAAGACAATTGAAACAAGCTGTCTAATTATTTTGGATGATACTCAGAAGCTAGAGTGCTGGAACATATAGTAGTTCCATTTTTAGTGATTTCAGGAATCCCCATAGTAGCTGAGCCATCTTGTATTTTCATCAACAGTGTTGTGTAATTTATCCAAAGGAATTGAAATCAGAACTCAAAAGAGATGGTAGCACTTCCATGATCATTGCAGCACTATTCACAATAGCCAAGATGTCAAAACAACCTAAATGTCTGTCCGCAGATGAATTAATAAAGAAATGTGTCATATACACACAATGGAAACTAGTTAGTCTTTAAAAAAAAGAAAATTCTGCATTATATGATAGCAAGGATGAATCTTGAGGACATCACATTAAGAAAAATAAGCCAGTCACAGAAAAATACTGCTATTTTTAGTGGAAATGATTTCATTTATATGGGAATCTAAGGTAGTCAAAATCAAAGAATCAAAGAATGGAATGGTGATTGCCAAGGGCTGGAGGAAGCAGGGATTGGGGAATTAGCAGTCACCAAGAAAAAGTTTTAGTTAAGCAAGATGAATAAGTTCTAGAGGTTTACTGTTCAGTATGGTATCTCTAGTCAATAATAATGTCTTATACACCTAAAATTTCTTAATAAGTTCGATTTTATGTTAAGTATTCTTACTATAAGAGAAGGAAGGAAAAGCAAAGCAAAGCAAACAAGCTGCCTAAATATTGCTTTGATTTTTGTTTATTCTTCTTTGGGGGTTGGGAAGAAAAAGGAATGTTATCATGGGGTAGCAAGAGGATGTGTCAGTTAGGCAGCAAGCCCACCCAAAAAGCAGTGTGTCTGCAGCTTCTAAGTGAGGGAGTGCCCAAAGCTGATATTTAACTTTAGGCGCTTCAAATTAAAAATCTGTTTGGGGGGAACTGTGAGCAGCTGTCATATTGCTTGAAAATGAAAGTAAATGGGTCTTGTTTACTCTGTTATAGAGTTGCTGTCTCTCTCTATGACCTGTGATCCTGGACCTCCACCTTAACCTCAGTTGCTTTAGGGAAAAACATAGGGGTGGGGATAAGGTCTTCCTGTCCCAATGAGGACTGAAGACATGGCACTTGTCTGAGTAAGTTGGTAATCTTGGGGTGGTACAGAGGTCAGAGAGGTATCAAAACTTTTATGGTTGTATTAGACATAGGCATGAAAGTCACCATTCAGCCTATTTCTGTGGGCAGAAGTGTCATCCAGATCCAACTGATGTGTTTTGTGCTGGATTCACAACCAGAGGGAGAACGTAAGGGTTTGTAGGTAGAGCCCTAAGGGCCAATTGAATGCACTGATTTTATTGCTTCTGTGTTTGAATACATAGTATGATTTGTTGTACTATGTGCATGTCCATCCTTATCCCAAAAGTACCAGAGGTAAACATCCCAGAGGAGGAAGAGCTGCAGATAGAGAAGTCCTAGTGGGACAAATTTCTTTGCCACTTTCTACCAGTGTATAGTTATGTTTTAGTATGAATGTCTGTGTCCATGGTCTGAAGTTTTCACTATATAGATGGTCTTTTTCTGACAAGTCAGAATCCTTATTCCAACTGTCCTGAGTATGCCATTATCAAAGTCGTTAAGTTGGGGTGGCCGAAAAATCCTGACAAAATCAAAGGACTTTCTTCTGCTTGTGAAGTAAAGTATCTTGGAACTATGTGGGCAGATTTACAATTCTCAACTCTAAACAACAATCAAATAAAAACTAACATTTCTTTAGCCCTTATTCACACACACACACACACACACACACACACAGGCAAACAACATTACTCAGTCCATTGGATATTAGAGATAGTACATGTCTTTGTAACTATTTTTTCTTTTTTTCTCTTTTTTTTGCTAATTGGAGCTCTGGAGAAAGAGTTGCAACATATTTCTAGAGGTACTCCTTGGGATTTTGGACTCTTGGTCTCCCCGACTTGGCTGTCAGTTTAATTCCTTTTCAAAAGCACCTATTAGTTATTTTCAGGTTCTTCAAAACAGCAGGGGATCCATTGAGACATTAAGAATTTTAGGTCTGATATTTACATATTTGGATTGGAAAACTCAGGCTCTATAACTAACAAGATATGAGAGGCCAAAAAATCTTGGCTTGTGAAATGGGAATGGTAAACTTAAGAACAGAACAAGACTGGCCTTACTTTAAATGAAAAATTGGCAGCCAAGCCTTTTAGGGGAATCTTTATATCTCACAGCTCCAGATAAAAAGCTGCTGGCTTAATGTGGTTCTCAAGCCAAAGAAATTCCTGGAAATGCCTGGGTCCAGTTCACTGGTGCTTTAGATTAACAAAAACATGATAGTATCCATTGGGCTGCTGCAACTATTCAAGTCACCATCAGTTCTGCATAACCCAAAATGTAAGTGGTCACTTTCATTGGTAGACAGACTCAAGGCTGTGAAAGCTCTAGCCAATACTTTCTTGATGAACCAACCTTGTTACACTCATATAGAGTTTTAAGCTGCTGCCAACAACTGAGTTATTTGTTCTGACATTTGGAATACTATAAGGACTATCAGATTAAAGAGACCCCTGTTAGGGTCATAAACTCAGAGATTTCAATTACAGTAATTGATCAAATTGTCTAGGCCACTGCTGGAGATGCCCACCCCAAAGGCTCATTCCCTGATGGTACTGAAATCAAACCTGCTGATCCAGCCTGCACCAACTAGATTACCACTATTGCTGCCTAGATCCATCATCATGAAATATCCATCATCATTTCTACTAAGTAGAAAGTAAAGCACTCTTTGTTTATGATGTGGAGGCTGCCACTGCATGGGAAACTTGTTCATCTACCAAAAGCTGACCTGTTTAACATAGAGTGGAAGAGACCGCATTATACAAGGGATGGTCCCTACCTGCTACTGATGGATTGACTGTGTAGACTTGAGCTATCTGTTGTGCCTTACTATTGCTGACATTTTTACAGGTTACCCTCATCTGGCTCTGACCATACCACTATTGCTCTTAAAAGTATTCCAAGCCATGTTTATGTGTCTCAGAATATTTGCTGTAATAATAGTGTTTCCATTATCACAAAAGTCACTCAACAATGGGATGATACTCAAGATGTTTAGTGGGCCTCGACCCTCCCCACTACACACAGGAATCTGGTATGGTTGAGTGTTGGAACAGCAACCTAAATATATATATATATATATATATATATATATATATATATATATATATATTCATGTCTTACCTTCCTTACCATCTAATCTATACACCTTAGTAAGGTAGTTTGATGATTGAATGCAACCATTCTCAGAAGAGGGTCATCTTTTTGAAGCTGCCTCTTGAGTGATATTGGGACAAAATTAGCAGGAAGATATATGGACCAATTTTGAAAATAAAAAAAAAAAATCAAGATCCATCTGACTAATTGTTATCATGACCTGTCTTTTCCCTAACAGCAAACTGAGACCAGGCTGGCTGTTATACTTACTGGGTGGAAACCTCACTCAAAAGGACCCTAGGGAGGGGCGCCTGGGTGGCTTAGTGGGTTAAAGCCTCTGCCTTTGGCTCAGGTCATGATCCCAGGATCCTGGGATGGAGCCCTGCATCGGCTCTCTGCTCAGCGGGGAGCCTGCTTCCACCTTTCTCTCTCTGCCTGCCTCTCTGCCTACTTGTGATCTCTGTCAAATAAATAAATAAAAATCTTTAAAAAAAAAAAAAAAGGGGCGCCTGAGTGGCTCAGTGGGTTAAGCCGCTGCCTTCGGCTCAGGTCATGATCTCAGGGTCCTGGGATCGAGCCCCGCATCGGGCTCTCTGCTCAGCAGGAAGCCTGCTTCCTCCTCTCTCTCTGCCTGCCTCTCTGCCTGCTTGTGATCTCTCTCTGTCAAATAAATAAATAAATAAAATCTTAAAAAAAAAAAAAAAAGGACCCTAGGGAATTCAAGCCTAATTCAAAATACTTACAAACTAAAATAACAAAAAAAAAAAAACAATTAATACCCCCCAGAAAACCCCTCATAATAAATCAAACATATAGACAAGATCCATATACTGAATAATATAAAATATCAATGACGGAAACCAAAGATGACTTAAATAAAGTAAGAAATATGCTGAGTGCAATAATTATAACTCTATTGGTAAGATGTTAATGCTCCCCAATTTTATCTATGGATTCAATTGCCATCCCAAGCAAAATCCCAGAAAGTTTTTTGTAGATATTCACAATCTGATCCTAAAATTTATATGACAAGGGAAACAGTAGAAACTGTTTTAAAACAGAAGAACAAAATGGGTGAACTCCCACTACCCAATTTTAAGACTCACCATAAAGGTACAGTAATCAAGACATAGAGTATTGGCAAAAGCACAGAAATAGGGATCAATGGAACAGATTATAGAACTTCAAAATAAATCTACAGAAATATAACAACTGATTTTTGGCTAATGTACAAAAGCTAATTAATGGAAAATGGCAGCATTTTAGTAATTTTCACTCTGCTGGAAAACCACAGAGAAAATAAACTTCAGGGGGTGCATAGGTGGCTCAGTTGGTTAAGCATTTTACTTTGGCTCAGGTCATGATACCAGGGTCTTGGGATTGAACTCACATCCAGCTCCCTGCTCAATGGGGAGTCTGCTTCTTCCTCTGCCTGTTTCCCTTCCCCCTACTCATTCTCTCTCTCTGTCTCTCTCTCAAATAAATAAGTAAAATCTTGAAAAAAATGTTAAAAAAAGAAAAATAAACCTCATATCATGTTATATGTTGTACAAAATTAATTCAAATGGACCTAAGAACTAAATGTAAATAGTATAGATACAAGGTTTTCAGAAGGAAGGAAGTATAGGCAAAATTTTATTTAACTCTGGGTTTGGCAAAGAATTTTTAGACTTTATAATTTTCAAAATGGACAAATACAGACATTTTATTCAAAAATATATATGGGTAGGGGTGCCTGGGTGGCTCAGTGGATTGGGCCGCTGCCTTCGGCTCAGGTCATGGTCTCGGGGTCCTGGGATCGAGCCCCACATCGGGCTCTCTGCTCAGCGGGGAGCCTGCTTCCTCCTCTCTCTCTCTGCCTGCCTCTCTGCCTACTTGTGATCTCTCTCTCTGTCGAATAAATAAATAAAATCTTTAAAAATATATATATATATATGGGTAATGTATAAGTATATAAAAATGTGCAGCAGCGTCAGTTACTAGGGAAATGAAAATCAGAAACAAAATCAGACATATTACACATATATTACTACATTATTATTCTACTCTGAGTAGAATAGTAATGAACATTGGGGGTTCTGGCTTATAATTACAGATATTAGTATGAACATATAGAAAATGTCATGTATATATTTCAGCATGAAAGAGCTTTCAGTGTCCCAAACTGAAAACATTTAAGCAAACAATAAAAATGGTAGTAATGATAGTGTGGAATATAACCAAAGAGTAAAATATATAATAAATATAAAGAAGTTCATATTACTGTAAATAAATGTTTGAATAAAAAAATAGGGAAGACAACTATTACTTATAGAAAATTTTCAATTATTAAAAGTTGAAGTAATAAGTGAAATTAAATAGTCATTAGAAGAGCACAGAAATAATTTCCACAGGTAAGATAAACAAGAATTCTAAAATTAGTTTTATAAATGATATATTTTCAAAGCTTCAATATGTCTCCTCCAAAATATTTGTTGAATAGCACAGAGGGAAAACAGTGACTTTGTACTGAAGAATGTGACAGTACCAACCTTAAACATGGTATCAAGATCGATATTAGTGGTGATGAGACATATCAATACCATGTGTCCCCTGATATAATGTGCTAAGAAGGGCACATTAACTATGATGTATATATCCATACAAATCTGTAGCCTCTATCACAGTAAACATAAGACAAATCCAAACTGAGGGACATTTTCCAAGGCACCTGGTGAATACTCTTCAAAAGTATCAGGGTCATGGAAAATAAGAACAGATTAAAGAACTACAGCTCTTTGGAGGATAAAAATCTTTATTAGTAAATGCAATACATGTTCTAATATAGGATCCAGAAACAGAGAAAGAATATTGGGTTAAGCACTGCTAAAAGTCAATATAATACCAGTAATTTCTTAGTTTTGATAGTTCTACCATAGTTATGTGAATTACTAACAACAGAAAATACAAAGGGAATGAACTTAGTTAATATGTATCTATTTCTTCCTATCTATCTATCAACCATCAATATCAGAGATTAACTTAGATCCAAATAAAAAAGCACAACCATTTTTCCCCCCCAAATGGCTATTCAAATAGAAAATGTACAGTTTACCATGTTACTATATACATTTACATTTCTGGAAATTATATTGATTGGCACATGGTTTTCCATTTCCAGATCTTTATTTCTGTTTAACTTGCACAATTCATTTTCACTTAAACAACAGCGAAGATATGTCTATCCTAGTTCCTCTTTCCAACTTTGGCTATTTTTTTCCTAAATATCATACCATTTTGCTTTACAAAGTCTGCACAGATGCTGTCCCTTATTTGTGTCAGAGTTTTTCTCTTAATGACTATGGGCAATTTTCCTTGAGCAGACTCTTTGTAATTATATATTCCTTTCTACAGGTATAGTAGCTACACACATATTCTTAAAAGTGATACATATACCTTCTTAATAGGTTAAACTGGGACTTGATAGATTTGTTTGCTTTTCTCTGGAGCTCTTCCTAACTTGATCCATCCTTCTTTTTGATGTTCTCCCTAATGTCTGTGTCTGTCCATTCCCATAAATTATGGATTATATGTAGTATTTTTTCCTGAGTAAAAATAATACATTCCTAAGTGGGTAAAAGAAGGTCTATTGTAGTCCCATGAAAATTGTTGTGTACTATATATCATTTAATATACTTTTGGAATCAGTGGCTCAGAATACTTACATGACTCTTTTAAGTATTTTAAAGATTATATAGGACTGTCTGAGTAAAGAATTGAGCATGCACTAACTGCTTAACATATTACTATGGATAGAGCAATTAAGTGTATTAAAGACGTGAAATTTCTTTTGCCCACTGTGCTACCAAGATTTCAAGAGACTATAATCTTTTCATAGTTTTCAGTTTTGTATTAACTAGGTAGACTTTTTCATAAACTTTTTATATGGGAAGTTTTAATGTTAATATGATTAGTTTACATGGAATGATAATGGTAAGAGAAAAGTATCCTTAAAACCCTGTTGTATTTTCTTCCTTTTAGAAGAAAGTATAAATCATGTTATCTGGTAGGTTTTTTTTTTTTTTTACATCTTTTACAAGATTATAATTGATATTTTAAATTTTCAAGTATGTAGGGTATGGAATTTGGTGAGTTTGGAGATAGGAATATATTCATGATGCCACCCCCACATTCAAGGCAAAAACCATATCAATCACATCCAAAAGTTTTCTTGTGCCCCTTTAAGTCTTTTGGTTTGTTTTGGTTTTGTTTTGTGGTAAGACCACTTACTCTGAGCTCTAACCTCTCAGATTTTTTAAGATATAACTTTTAAAAATAAAAATCATACATAATTTAAGGTATATAACATGATGATTTAATATTCATATACATAATGAAATAATTACTACAAGCAAGTTAATTAATGTACTTCTTCAAATACTCTCTTGGCTTTTTAAGTGCACAATACTGATTGTTGTTAACTATTGACACTATGTTCTACAGCAAACCTCTAGGATTTATTCATTTTGTATAACTGTAACTTTATAGCCATGGTATTTCAACTCCTCATTTCCCTTCTCCCTGCATCTCATCCTCTGGCAGCCACCATTCTATTTTCCATTTCTATATGCTTCGCAGACCAAAACTTAATAAAACTGTGGTTAGAGATGGTCTTCCACTGAAAGAAATCTACATTTCTCCTTTGACCCAAGTAACTCTCACAGAGACAAAATTTTGAGTTGGTATTTCCTATATATTATATTTCATTTATCAATTGTAGCTACTCTATGTATTATAGGAGAGTCTAAATGGCCTGAAAAAATACAGAGTATGATTATGTCTGCCTTCCTCATTTGGCTGTTTCAAGAATAAACTTATCCACATTGTATATTTGAAAGAATGTCTGCCATATATTAGGTATTCAACAGCTGTTATTTTTGTTTACTTCCAGCTATCACCATATCATCATTTTTTTTTAAATTTTTTAAATATTTTATTTATTTATTTGAGAGCGAGAGAGAGACAGTGAGAGAGAGCATGAGCGAGGAGAAGGTCAGAGGGAGAAGCAGACTCCCCGTGGAGCTGGGAGCCTGATGTGGGACTCGATCCTGGGACTCCAGAATCATGACCTGAGCTGAAGGCAGTCGCTTAACCAACTGAGCCACCCAGGCGCCCCATATCATCATTTTTATTAACAGACTTAAAGTAAGGATTTTCCTGACACAAACTCCCTGGCTTTATTTCATCAAGATCATTATTTGTAATATAATTACTATTATTATTTTCCTGGCAATCTATTTTTCTTTTTGTCTTCTTCATTTTCAATTTTGTGTAGTGGGGTGTGTATACATAAGAGAAAGAGAGAGAAAGACCTGGAATATTTTATTAAATGCTGATGATTAAATTCATGTAACAAGTTCAATTTATGTAACATGTTCATTTGCAAACATAGCAAATGAGTAATCAAGAAGAGATTGGTAGGGGGAGCAAATGTATGAGTTTAAACATACTGTGTTAGAGATCTATTCAACATCCAGTATGTAATTCTGAGTCTAAATTTGGATTCAAAAGCACACATCAAAGCCATATTAAAGCATATAAATAATATCACCTAGGAAGCTAGTGTAGACAAAGAAGAGGCACATGGATTAAACATTGACTTTTTCTAGTAGTTGAAGACCTTAAAAAGGAAGAAGACCTAGCAAAGAACTGAGATGGAATGGCCATTGAGTTGGCATGGAGTGTAAGACTTGCTCTGAAGTCAAGTGAAGAACATTTTTCTAAATGGAGAGAAAAATAAAGAGAGCTGAGAAATAGCCATTGCATTTGGAAAGATGGAAGTTGATGACCTTAACAAACATGATTTACTTGTGTTTTAGAGTTAAAAGATTGGCTATAATGCACTCAGGGGAAAAGGAGAGAAGGGGATATAAAATTGAGAGTACAGACAACTTCAAATTTGTAGACAGAGCTAAGGTAGATAGAATTGTACATACCCATTAATATATTTATAAGTCCATGAAATGCCATATTTTCTATAAATATAGCTATACATTCACACATTTCATTTTGGTAGGAAAATTGAAAACATTCTTATTTAAATTTTTAATTGATAGTAGTCCTTGTAATTTGAGCAATTATAGAAATAACCTTCATAAGAAAGCTCCCCCCCAAATAGTCAATTCATTGATAACAAGTGTGGTTATTAGCAGTCATCTAGGACCATTAATTTGGCATGCAAATAGGGACTTATCATTGTCAACCAAGAAACAGAAGACACTGAACAAATATGAAAATTTCATGGATAAAAATAAAAGTGATATTATTCTGTCCTTAGGCAGTAGATACAAGTTTCTCTAATAATTATTTCTGTCAAAAAAAGGACAAAGCATAAAACAATCACCCAGAAACCATAATTTACCTCAAGCAATAAATGTGTTAATACTTCCAATATTTTAGTTGCATTGACCTTCTATGTTGTATCAGTGACCACATCATATTTTTCATTGATCTAAACTGTATCATATATTTATTAGAGTATTTTAAAATGATTTATTGATTAACTGAAAGTGCTTTTTAAAATATTACATCATAAGATCAGTCACTGAAAATAAATCAGCACATAGCTTAAATATGCTTTTCCCAGAGGGTTTTTTTTTTTGTGTAACTCTGAGGACTACATTTTTCTTTTCTGACAAGGACTAGTATTATTTTATTGCGGAGGAAAAAGGCTTATTTTGAGAAAGACAAACATCTTGAAATTCTACTATAAAGATGTATGAATCACTGTTTTTTACTATTATAACATCCCTTACTTTATTTAACAATGAACGGTTGCCTGAGTCACTGAGAGTGCTTTAAAGGTCAGATAAACCCAGCAGCAGTCAAAATATTTCACATTCAATAGAAAAAATATGATAAAAATAATAATATTACAATATCTCAGAGGTTTATGTTGTTGCTTGTGAATATTTTCTTTGTGTTAGTTTAAATAATTATTGTTAAAGACTCATACTATATCCTGAATTTTAAAGTATCTTTCTTTGAAGATTAACCTTATTTTTTAATGTACCTTCTTAAAAATTTTTAAAAATTTTTAAAAATTTTTTTATAAACATATAATGTATTTTTATCCCCAGGGGTACAGGTCTGTGAATCGCCAGGTTTACACACTTCACAGCACTCACCAAAACACATACCTTTAATGTACCTTTGATAATGTAGTTGTAAAGTTACTGGCCCAGAACAAAATTAATTTTCTTATAAGAGTACAGAGAAATATTTTGAGAAGCAGAAATAGTTTGAACAAATGTAAATGGATTTTCAAAACTCTATGAAAAATTTCCTTAAGATTAGAGGCAAGGAACATTAAAGAATTTTAATATAAGTACAGGTCAGAAAGTACCAAGGAGATAAAATTTACCTAAGTATAAAAGTATGTATTGGCTAATTATAATTTGCAGGGTCCTTAAGTAAGTTGGCCATGAAACAGCATTATAGAGAACAACAAACTATATCCCTACCAGTGAAAATTTATATTTTGGCTTAATCTGAGTACACTTATGTAAGGAGAATGTAAGAGTAAAATGAGTAATCTGTTATGTATAGCACAGTATGGGGACTGAGAGGGTATTGTTTGGATGAAACACAAAATGTAAGTATACTGGCAGAAAAAATATGTTATATTAGAAAGTTAAATTGGTCTTCCTCAAATAACTATCAAATAAACTCATCTGATGTTCAGAACATTACCACTGAACTTTTTTTAGGGGGACAGGGTACAGAGTTTCTCTTTCTATTTCTCCTTACACAAAATATTAAAATGTTCTCATCTCTGAATTTCCATAGTATAGTTATAGCACATATTCCTATGAAAATATTTTCTAAATTACAATTCTTTTTTTTTTAAGATTTTATTTATTTATCTGACAGAGAGAGATCACAAGTAGATGGAGAGGCAGGCAGAGAGAGAGAAGGAGGGAAGCAGGCTCCCTGCTGAGCAAAGAGCCCGATGCGGGACTCGATCCCAGAACCCTGAGATCATGACCTGAGCCGAAGGCAGCGGCCCAACCCACTGAGCCACCCAGGCGCCCTAAATTACAATTCTTATTATGCCTTTCATGTATTGCTGACATTCCTTATGTTCTATTAGGTTGAATTTAGCAATGTGGTATAGGTTTTTAAGATAACTGAGGTATGAAGGAAAGATATTTCTAAATATGCATGCAATATGAAAGCCAGTGATTAAGAAATAATCACTATTAAAATTTAGATAAAAATAGTAAAATTTAGGAAGATTCATTTAACATGCCTGACTCAAAAATAAACAAAAATTTTCATAACCATAAAGAAATCAACATGGGAATTAAACAATTTCAATTAAGAAAGGACAAAATGTCTCATAGCAAAAACATGCAACCTAAAAACAGATGATCTCAAATACTCATAAACTTTTCTACATACGAATAAACTATTTTTTCATGGAAAGGGTACACACTGTCAATAACATCATAACCTTACATGCAAATATCTTAGACAAAATATTAGGAAACTAAATTAAAAATATATAAAAATATAAAATATAAAAAATAGCATATATGGATCAGTTTGTTTTGATGGAAATCTTTGATTAACTTGCTACCGATTTAGTATGACTAAGAACCCTAGTTTTGTTTGTAAAAATACATTTCCTTTACTTCTGTGTCACGACACTGTCTGAACTTGCACAGTAAATGGTACAAGTATATCTGAAAGCATTTTTTTACATCAGTGTCACTAACAATAATGAAGCTATCTGTTATAGACTACAGAGGACATGACTAATTTATCTCATCTCTCATCTCACCGGTGATGTGTTTCATATATGTGATATTATTTTTTCCGCTTTAAGTATGATAAAAAGTGTCTTCTTTCTTTTAACCACATGATGAACTTTTCCAAATTTGCTCCTCTACTTAAAAAGCTGGTCTTTAAGTACTAGTCACTTGGATCTCTATCATTTCATTTATAGAAGCATTAGGAAAAAAATGATTTAAAAACAATTAAAGTTATCATAGGATATTTTCACCTGATATTAAAAATATATTTTAATTTTGGGGTGCCTGGGTGGCTCAGGCATTAAATGTCTGACTTCAGCTCAGGTCATGATCCCTGGGTTTTGGGATCGAGCCCTGCATTGGGATCCCTGCTTGGCTGGAAGCCTGCTTCTCCCTCTCCCACTCCCCCTGCTTGTGCTCCCTCTCTTGCTGTGTCTCTTTCTGTCAAATAAATAAATAAATAATTCTTTAAAAATATATATATATTCAATTTATGTATTTGTTATATTTGTTTCAAACTTTTAAAATATGCTTTTCTAATATGACCATAAATTTTTAAATTAAAAACACTTCAAAAATCAGAAAAGATAGAGCAATAGTGGAGAAAGAAAATTTTAAAAGACATTTGATATATTACTAACATTTATTTACAAGCACTAATAGGCTGGTAAATGTTTAAGAACCTTCTTTGGAAGAGAAAAAAAAACGAAATTCTGATTTGTGTCATTGTTATTTTTCATGGTAAATATAAAATACCCCTACCAAAGCCAACTGCAAGCAACTAACACAAAATCAATTAGCTCAAGAGAATTCCCGAACGTTTAACAATGGTCTTTCACACTCACTAATATGAAACAGGTCTAACATATCTTTGGAACTTACATATATTTTTTAAAATAAAATTATACTGAATATTTGCACTTCAGCACTGAAATCTCAGTGCACATTTAAAGTTTAGTAAGGTTAATGCATTCAACTTTGTCTGAAATTCTTTCGCATGTTCCTATATATTCCCTATATTCTATAATTTTTTTGAAAATATTTCAAAAGGAGGGTAGTACACAGAGTAACTAAACTTCATTTTTACTTTAAAAATGATTTACTATAAGATTATTCATAGTATATATCTGTCTTGTTTTCTATATTCACATTTTACTCATTAAAATTTTCACATAGGTTTGATAGAGTCTGTGAAACTTGACTAAATAATTTTAAATCTAAATTTAGGAATTACACATGAAATTCATTCACTTGTTTTCCATTTCTTAGTTTGTAAAATAATTGGCAGATAACCACAGATATATTCACCTTCTTATCACAAAGATAATGATGCCAATAGCAGCTCTGCAATCTCTTCTTGTCAGTTATTACATATGTAGAGCAAAAAGACTCTGCTGTCACTGCAGTATTATCTCATCAGTACCCTTGAATACCTCAGCAGGTATGCCATATGCCATTAGGCTTTGATTCTTTTCAATTTTAAAGGCTCTAATGCAAAGCAGATCTTGATCAATCTTTTAGTTTAGGAAAAACCTTATATCTGTCATCAGATAGAAAGCCAAAAATATGATGCTTTTTAAGTAGATATTATACTAGTCATAATATCAGTCTGCTACTATCATAATACCTTTCTTAGATTTTTATAGTATCTTTAATATCTAGTAAGTAAGGTATTAGCAGCTACAAGTAAATAATGATCAATTAAAGGTATGGGGTACTAAAATTGTGGTAAAAGTAAAATCTACATATAAATTATGAATCAACTGATATTGAGATAAAAATTTTTTTTCAAGGAGTAAAAAATATTCCCTGTAACACCTGTGTACTCTGTGTAGGAGATTCTTAAGAATTTGATTGACCATGGACCATTTACTCTGAAAATGCACATGCATAAAAATGTTTATCTCCTCTCTCAAGAGTTTTACCAAGACTCAGAAGCCACCTACAAACTTAAAATGAAGAACAATTGCATAATTATGTTTACCACTATAGTGGATTTAAAATATTACTAATATACTTTCCTTGTAATTAGGATATGTTGTCATTAGGAACACATGAATAATTTTAACATAATATTTTGGTATGAAGACTCACTGTTATGAGAAAATATTTTTTTTCAAATTTTAAGAATTGATTTAAATACTAATTTTTTGTAAAAATTCAGTCTAATATAATTGACATACTAAGAAAAGTAATTGGTGAAGAAAAACAGTGTAAGATATATGACATATTCTGAAAGTAACCATAATTTCCTTTTCACATAATACCATTCTCATGTAATTTTCACCTTAACAGGATAAATTTAGTCCCCATTCCTAAAAATCTGGGCTAGTATTGTGACTTCATTTGGCCATTAAAACACAGAAACATTTTACTTAAATGAACGTGGGCTATAAGAGGCCTTTCATGTCTTTGCTTTCCTCTTGGAATCTGGCTCACCATCTAAACAATAACAAAAAAGATAACCTTCTGGAGGATGAGATACCACAATAAGAAGATGAGAACTATCTTAGCAGAACCATCATAGACAAGCCAGCCCCTCACCCCATGATAACCCAGGAATGAGCTCAGCCAAGTTCAGCAATCCTGGCCAAATTAGGCATAAATGCCCAGTTCGTCCCAGACCATCATCCACTCTCAAAACCATGAATTAAACAAATAGTGTAGGGGCATCTGGTTGGCTCAATTGGTTGAGCAACTGCCTTCGGCTCAGGATCGAGTCCCACATCAGGCTCGCTGATCAGTGGAGAGTCTGCTTCTCCCTCTGACCCTCTCCCCTCTCATGCTCTCTCTCTCAAGTAAATAAATAAAATCTTTAAAAAGAAATGGTGCTGTTCTACATTTAGGGATGTTTTTTAAATTGCAAGCTAACTTTAAAACAAAATAAAAATGAGAATGAAAGTTTTCATTGAATCTCTGAGGAAAAAAAAAAAGCATATGCCCACGTGAGGCATGAGCTGGTAGGTAATTTTAATAACCACAACACATATGCACATAATGTACTTCTAGCTCCTATACATATTACATATCAATATTTTCTTCAGTGTTATATTGTTTCTTGGTCATATCTCTTTTTACTGCATACATTCAGGAGATAGTTCTGGAAATGCAATGCTATTTGGAACAGGATGGAGGACCTCTGCATACACTTTTTCATTCAAAGATCTTGTGCACTCAAGATGCACAAGAAAAAAAAAAGATATTTATACAAGGATTAAATTCCTGAATTTGTAGGCTGAATTTTAAAATTGGAAGAAAGAAAGAAGGAAAAAGGTAGAAAGGGATGGATGTAGAGAAGGAAGAAGGGAGGGAAAAAAGACTGAATATCTTTCCAACTCATCTCATTTAACCTTTGATGGATGGTAAACGGCCTACATTGAATTTCAGAAGCCCATCCCCAAATCACAGATTTTTATTCCTTTAATCTATTTAAGCCAATATCAGGCTTATGTATGTTATCAATAAGAGGTTCTTCAAAATAAATATAAAGTTTAGATGAACTTTATAATCCCAAGGAACAATGCATCGAAGAGAAAATATATATTCTATGTGGTATGAATAAAATATTTATTTCTTCTATTCTGCCTTTTTTTATATTATGATGCCTATCATGAGCTCACTATGCAAGTTTCTTGATCTAATATATAACTATTTTTAGAAAATAGTTTTTATAGGAAATGTGAAAAATAGAAGTTTTAATATTTGGGAAAATATTGATTAAAATAATGACATGATTAAATATGTGAAATCATAAAGTAACATAACCTGAAATGAAATAAAGGATTAGAACAGAGCCTGATATAAGAACCCAGTAAGAAATGTAAATAAAACAAAGCCTTTCTACCTACAGGAAAGATTTGAACATGCATAAACTACAAGTAGTGAGATAGGTAACCTATAAGAAAATAATTGTAAGGAATGCAGTGTAAAGGGAAAAAGAAAGCAAATTGATTAAATGAAAGCATATATCCCCACAAAGGAGAATTATGGCCTTATTTACCAATAATTGTTGTAGTTGTATAATACAAATTAACAAATTGAGCAGAAGTAGTAAGTAAAGATATAGTGAAACAAGAGGCTTGTGATCAAGAAAGCTGGTTCACACATTATTTTCAAGATAAATTAATGAAAATATGCCATCAATGCTTACTAATGTCCTAGTGAATACTAAACCAGCAATAAGAGAACAAAGTCACTGTAACTATGGAGTGAGGTGAGCAGGTGGAATGTGAAAT
Organism: Lutra lutra; assembly: GCF_902655055.1. Classification (NCBI taxonomy): domain Eukaryota; kingdom Metazoa; phylum Chordata; class Mammalia; order Carnivora; family Mustelidae; genus Lutra; species Lutra lutra. Next base: position 174,441,031 of record NC_062280.1, read on the forward strand.
CATTACTGGTAAAATATACAAAGTATCTCTCGGGCTTTTGACAAGTTATAGAAAGCTGAAACAATCACAACTATGCATTTTTACGTACCTATTAACCAATTATTTCTCTTTTGTTTGTCTATCGTATTTTATAATATGGCTCATTCTCATCAGTTATATCATAGGTAATCTATCAGTAAGCAATCTTGCCCTGAGTGTGCTGCTAGGGAAGTTGTGAATTTTAAATTGCTCATGATATACCATTAGTTAACCAACTGGCCCTTATCTTGACCAAGACTCAGTAGCAATCTCTGAAGAATCACTAGAAATAAGAACACTGTCCCAGTCGACTTGTAAATTTAACTCTGCTCTACATAGTCCATCTTGCCGATTCTTTTTCTGAATTGTTTGTTATTTTTTTCTGCATATTTGGCACTTGGGGATAAAGACTTTCCTCTGCCTTATGTTTCTTCCAGCTGGACCTAGAGCCAAATTCTCATGAGACAGATTAACAGGAGAAAATCAAATTTAATAGGCTTATGTATGAGGAATCCACACAAACCTGGAATTTCAAAGATAATGAGGTAACAAACAGGAAGCTTGTGTGAGCTAAGGAGATAGGTAAGGGGCTGCAGATACATAGGAGAGAAAGCTCATTAACAAGAAAGTGAAAGATGTTTGGAAAAACCAGGTTGCTCTATTAGGCAGGTAAGTTCCTAAGGTAAAGGAGAGTCTCCTTTCCAATGTAAATTTGGGCAGATGATGAGCAGGCAGAGAGATTTTTCTGCATCTGCTGAGTTTTGATTATTTTTAACTCAAAATAATCCTTATACCAAAGTGGCCCATTTTGGGGCAGCCTTCCCTGGGTCCTGAGATAGAGCCCCACATCAGGTTTCCTGCTCAATGGGGAGTCTGCTTCTCTCTCTCCTCCTCTCCCTCTGTGTGCTCTCTCTCTCTAGCTCTCACTCTCTCTCAAATAAATAAAATCTTTAAAGAAAATAAAATAAATTTCCTTCCACCACAGAAATTTGAACTTTATGACAAGTTGATTTAATATATAATTAAATGATTGGGTTTTTAAAGATTTTTTTTCAAATATGAGCACCTGGGTGGCTCTGTCGGTTAAGTATCTGCCTTCGACTCAGATCATGATTCCAGGGTCCTGGGATCCAGTTCTGAACCAGGTTCCCTGCTCCATGGGGAGCCTGCTTCTCCCTCTCCCTCTGCCTGTCACTCTGCCTCCTTGTACTTCCAATCTCTCTCTCAAATAAATAAATAAAATCTTAAAATTTTTTTCAAATAAAAATATTTTATTTATTTATTTATTTATGAGAGAGAGAGAGAGAGAGTGCACTCGAGTGAGCATGTGGTGGGAGGGGCAGAGGGAGAGAATCTCAAGCGGACTCCTCATTGAGCTCAGAGCCCAACACAGGCTCAGGACCCTGAGATCAAGATCTGAGCTGAAACTATGAGTAAGACGTTTAACTGACACCCAAGAGGCCCAAGGTTTATTTGTCTTTTTGAGCAAGACAGAAAGAGGGTGCACTCACAAGGGGTGAGGAGGGGCAGAGGGAGAGGAAGAGAGAGAATCCCAAGCAGAAAACCCCCTGAGCATGGAGCCTGATGCAGGACTGGATCCCACAACCTAGAGATCATGACCTCGACAGAAACCAAGAATCCGATGCTCAAAAGACTGAGGCACCCAGGCGTCCCTACAAGTAAATGATTATTAACTAACTTTATCTCCTTGTTTGGCTAATCAGCTTCCATTAGAAGAATAGAAAGTGGGGATTTAAATTCAATCACCCAGTTCATTTGGTCATCAAAGTATACTATACATTTTGTTTTGTTAAATCAATCAAATTAATTTCATCAATTACAACAGAAATACACACCACAAAGCAGTTACCAATTATGAGTTGGACTAAAGTCATTGCAAAACGTATTGGTTTGAATCACATTAGTAATTTTGGCTTTCTAAACAAGAGTAACACTTATTTTTAACACATATAGTCCTGGATTGGGGAATAAATTAATAAGTTCAGTTAAAACTGGATCTTATGTCACTTTGGGCATAGCCCTATGTACTATTTATACTGTCTTGTTACACTGAAATGGATTTCTATATGAGCTTTCTGCCGGCTACGGTCTGACCAGGATCTTATCCAGGTAATCTGTAGCTGCTTTTCATCACTAATGACCTTGTTAGTAAATAGAACAATTGTTAGTTATATTGTGAGCTTTGACAAAAACTATGTAATACATTGTTATTTCTACCCATAAATTTACTTTTTGAATGTTTGTATGGTTACTTATGTCTCCAGGGGACAACTTCCAAATAGTGAATAAATGCTCCACTTGGTTTCTATCTTCTCAATTTAATGGCCATTGAAATGATTATTTGATTTTCTCTATTTCTAGTTGATTCTCTCTTTACAATGCCATAAAGTTTACCATAACAAAACACCTTGCATTTTCATTAATCCATTAGCTACTGCTCAAGATTCACTTAAAAAACTCTACATCATTACATTTTTGTTATCTATTCTTCTTAATGCTTCAAGAAACATCAATCTTAATTATGCCCATTGTGTGAAAGTTTTTTCCCCATTCGATTAAAAAAACAACCATCAACTATTTGCAGTGCAATTGCTTTTCAGATCCAGTACCAGTTAACCACCTTTGATCTGCCTTCTGTAAGCTAAGCTTACTGTTTGGCATCATCCAGTAACTGTTCATGTAAGTGTCTCTTTGGCTGAGATAGAGTAACTCCTGAAGGGGGATCTAAGGTTGACTCAGCCAAAAGGGCAGTGACCACCAATTCATTTAGTCCCTGTTACTCCAGGGGTCACCAAAGTTGTGTATTCTTCAATACATTGTTTCCACATAACAAAAGAAATTTGCATTTCCATTTCTATGGGAATGGAATTTGTTATAACCCAAGACATGAGGGTTGTTTCAGCTTACAATATGTACATTCTTCTGTAATCAAAGATGTTTCAAAGAAAATTCAGTAACAAACCAACAAATCCTTTTCAACTGGCATGTGTCTAGAAACTGCATCAAATTCCAGCAGTAGTGCCAGTAACCGGTTTTTCCTAGAGGGTGTAGTCACTGTGGTGTACGTAACAGACATTTCCTATAATTAGTTCTGGCTACTTAATTAGCTGAAATTTCCTGATTGCCACTCCCCTCACAACCCCCCAGGTATGCTATATTGTTTTAAATTAACAACTTGAATGGGTTTAGGCAATTCTAAAGGTTCCCATTTTGCTTGCCACATTAAACAGGATGAAGAGCAGATTTGCATCACTTCCCCTTTCCTGGCTGTTTGGTAAAGAAAGACTTCCCGCATTCAGAAATGCCATGAATTTCAATAATGCATTCTGATGAAGGTCAGGCAACAGTTGTGTGAGGCTTTCCTTTAAGAATCCCCGTTTAAGACATATTTTCATCTTTAAATGTCTACAGTTGCACTACCACATCCCCCAAATTAAATTAAATTTGATTTAATTATATCATCTTTTAAATATTCATTAGCAAGTTTAGAAGTAGTTCTTTAATGTAAACTTCCTTAATGGGTGCCTGGATGCCTCAGTTAGTTAAAATTGGGCTCTGAACTGATAATGGAGCCTGCTTGATTCTCTCTTTCCCTCTCCCTTTGCCCCTCCCCTTGCTCTCTCTTTCTCTCTCCTCCTCTAAAAATAAACAAACAAATATTTTCTCAAAATTATTTGGGCTTCTTGATTTGTGATTTTTAACAATTCTGGAATATACATACCTTACTATTTTTTTTTAAAGATTTTATTTATTTATTTGACAGACAGAGATCACAACTAGGCAGAGGAGATAGGCAGAGAGAGAAGAGGAAGCAGGCTCCCCGTGGAGCAGAGAGCCTGATGTGGGGCTCAATCCCAAGACCCTTGGACGATGACCTGAGCTGAAGGCAGAGGCTTTAACCCACTGAGCCACCCAGGCACCACACCTTACTATTTTTTTTTTTAATACCATATCCTCCCAATTCTCTATATACTTTTTTTCAGCAATCTGATTAGATATTTAAAATCCTCTGGGCCTTTGGTTCTCTGTTTAATAGTTACAATTTTTTTTCTTTACAATTTACATCATTATGTTTAACTTCTCTATGTTAATTTTCTTTACATAGACATCATTATGTTTATTTATGTTTAGTCGTATTGTCAGGCTTACTAATTTCATTTTAATTTGTGGTCAATCTCCAGTTTAAACCATGTATTTAGTGTCTAATCTTCTTTCTCATATTTTTTAATTTCTTTGAAATTAATTTAATTTCTTTGAAATTTATTTGAAATTCTTTCTCATATTTTTAATTTCTAGAAATGTATTTGCTGTCCTTAAATTTCTGCTTCGTCTTTTTGTTTGATAGTATGTTGCATCGTCTTCACATTTCTAATGTTCACTTCTATATTTTGAACATATTGCACATGTGTATTTTTTTATTTTAGTTTTAAATAGGCTTCATGCCCAGGGTAAAGCCCAAGATGGGGCTTGAACTCACAACCCTGAGATCAAGACGTGAGCTGATATCAAGAGTTGGATGCTTAACTGACTGAGCCACCAGGTGCCCCACACATTTGTATTTTTTTTTATTTTATTGTTTTTAAGATCTTTTAAATTTATTTATTTGACAGAGAGAACACAAGTAGGCAGAGAGATAGGCAGAGAGAGAGGGAAGCAGGCTCCCTGTTGAGCAGAGAACCCGCTGCAGGGCTCAATCCCAGGACCCTGAGACCATGACCTGAGCTGAAGGCAGAGGCCTAATGCACTGAGTCACCCAGGCACTCCCGCATTTGTATTTTAAATGTAACATCAAAATTGTTCCGTTACCTTTATTCTTTGGCACTTGATTTTGCTATATGCTTATGTATCTATGATTTGTATTACTTCTGATTTTTGGACATGGTAGTTTTAAATGAATTCTTAAATTTATTTTTTATTATGTAATGCTTTAGTTGGTGTGCTTAAAGATCTCTGGGAAATATTATATCTCAAAAAATTATTTATGTTTGCTGTTGCAAATTACATGAAGTATTTATAAATTGAATCCATTTAAACTAGGACCTTCACTTTGAAATTTAGGTCATTCAGATCATGTTAGGTTCATTCAGGTGAATGTAAGTTTGTAATTGTGAATTTGCAGGGAAATTTTTATTTTCCTTCCTTCCAACTTCCACCTGGAAACAAGGTAATTATGGCTCTTGGTGGAGTGTTTTGTTTTCTTCATTTACCCATGAAATATGTTCACCTTTAGAATCTTTGGATTATGTGTCATTTACTTGAGTGCTAGGCTTCATCTGTTTTTCCATGCAACACATCCTACACCATCCATGTGGTGCATTAAATGCAGTTTCAAGGGAGTAGAGATTCATAGTAGAGATTTACAGATACCCCAGGTTCAGGGTCCACTCACATCTCTGAAGCTGGGATTCATTTTGTCTCTGGTTTCTAAAGAAGTTCCCATATTTTTCTGCCAACTAGTCAGGATTTTTTTTTTTTTTTTTCTGGACAGGAATATTTTAAGTGTATAATTATCTACCATTTTGAGTATTTTCTTCTGAAATAATTCCTTTTCGATATTTCTCATGTATCACATCCCCCAATGAAGGAGCACTTATTGTCATTTCTGAAAGAAGCACTCTTTAGAATACTGTCTTACGTATGTCATTTGAAATTATGGGCTACTGCATTATAGGGCATTTCACAATAAGGTACTTGTTTGAGTTGAAAACATAGATAGTAGAAAACATGGTCGGTTAGGACCTGAAAATGCTGAAAATATTATGTCAATTATTTCAGTAATCTCAAACATTCATTTCCTGATTTACATTGGAGGGACCCAGGACAAGCTGCTCCAGGATGGCATAAAGATTGTTTTAAGTTCAAATTAAACAAAGCCCAGCAGATAGCTCCCAATGAACTGCCTAAATTTATACTGGAAAGGAAAGCCTATAACAGGAAAAGAGCTATTAACAGAGACTCCCTTTTATCTAAGGAACTTACCTGCATAGGAGGTCAACCTTGTTTTTCCAAACATTTCCTTTCACCTTCTGGCTAATGAGCTCTCTCTTCTGTGTATCCTCAGGACCCCCTCTCCCTGGCTCACACAAGCTTCCTGTTTGTTGCCTCATTGTCTTTGAAATCTCATGTCTGTATGGATTCCCCATATGTAAGTCTATTAAATTTTATTTTTTTTTTCTGTTAATCTAGCTCATGGCAATTTGATTCTAAGTCCAACTAGAAGGACTATAGGCAGAGGATGGTCTTCCTCCTTGACGATGCCATGTACTTCTCTGCATTATACAAATGGAATTTCAAAGTAAAACCCAAAACCTACGGCTCTTCTTTTGGAAGGTCTTCCATGACCATTAAGGAATTAAAAAAAAAAAAAAAAAAAAGCAAGTATGTCTGAAACCAATACATTTAAGTTGACAAATGCTTGGCCATCATGCCCTAAGAAAACTCTGTTCACTTGATTGATTTATAAGCCTGTTTTGTAGAAAGTTGGTCCAGAATCAATAAGAGGAATTAAGATGAATAAACTGGGAAGAAAGAGTTCTTGCAGTTGAGCAGAAGGGACCCAGTAAAGGAAAGTAACCTCTGTGAGGATACACCCAGAGATTTCCCTCACATTTGTCATGCTTGCTGGCCCATTTTTTGATCATGCCTCCCATGAAGTGTCATGATACCTGAATGTGCATGCCCAGAAAGGGTGTTTCCTTCCCTTATCTCTATAGCCATTCAGCATATTTCACATCCTGACCCCCTACCCTTAAATACATCTAATCCAACAGAGACGTTTGTTAGAAATCTCCTTTTCCCTTGCTTGGTGCCCTGAAATAAAACCATTTTTCTGTGCTGAAAAAAACAGTGTCATTGTTTGGCTTCATGTGTGTATTTGGCAATGCACTGTTGTCTGATAATCTGTCTACACCAATATTGTTTCTCATACACACACACACACACACACACACACACACATATGTATATATGTAATGTTTCATGTATATATATCATAAAAGTCATCATATACTAGATATATAAATATTCTCTTTACTTTGTTAAACTCAAGCAGCAAGCAAGCATGGTGTTGGTACAAGACAGAAATACACTTTGCAGCTCTAGTTACAAACTTCAGAAAACAGCCATAATATAAAGTAAGACACTGTGTAAATATAATCCCTTAAAACTATCATGTTTATACATTTAATAATTTTCATTATATTTGCTTAGTGGTATGCTAAAATATTGAAGAATGGCGACTTCATATATCAAAAGCACTATAAAGTATTTAACTACAATAATTTTTACAATATTAATTAAATTTAAAAAACCTGCGATATATGAAAAATTGCCCCACAATTTTTATATATTGCTGATAAATTAACACTCAAAATGCTAATCCTCTATAGTCAAGCTATATTGAATATGTGCTATTCACAGGCTTTTAAAATTTATTAAGATCCTTATTACAAATGAGGAAATATAAAATTAATTTTGTTCCAGGAGATGATTTATAGCAACATGCTATTTTTATGGTGACTAACATATACACCCTTTACTGAACAAATTGAAGAAAGAAAACTGCAGATAAAATTGTCACTTAGATAAAGTGTTTGCAATGAGTTTTTGTGTGTACTAGAAAACTGTTTTATATATGCCTGTCATAATGCTGTGTTTGCAGTTCAGTAAATATATGGCTTAAGCCAAATAACTGTGTCAGCAGTTGATTACAGATCAATATGTTCACAGTACTGCTGAGTGTTGAATTAAGAGAAAAAAGTTCTGTTTCAGAGACAAATAGCATTGATGACTCAAGAAAACTGTTTCTTCAGGATATACTTTGATATATAAAACTGTGTTAACATATAGCTTACAATAACTATTTTAAGTCACTGCTCATTTATATAACTAGTTATAAAACTTTATTTGATTAAATTATCATATCAAATATATTTAGATGTAGTTTTATGAAGTATCCTTAGGTTGTAATTATCCACCAAAGATGTAAGTCAAAATATAATTTCTTAACAATATCACTTATGATTTTATGATTTTTTTGAAATTTTGAGGTTTTCAAAGTTAATATACATAACATAGCAATTTAATGAATTTAATGATGGGGTAGACGTTTCTTAGAAACACTATTCTGATGATGCAACTATCTAGGCTTTTAAAATTTTTCATAGAAGAAGAAAGATTTTTTGAAACTTTATTGAACTTTCACCTTTTACATATTACATGATTATTATATCAATAAAGCATAAAATTTTAAGTCAATTTTGGAGTCATAATGTATTTAAATAAATACTGGAAATATTTCAAATAGCAGGTACTATGTTAGTAATTAAGTATTTCTTTATAAATCATTTATATCTGCAAATATAGTTTTTCCCCCTAATGACTTTAAAGGAAAATTTTTCTTATAACAATAGGTCTTTCATTATTGAAATTCTCTACAATTATATAGATTCCTGATTCTTTATGATATCCTAATGAAGTTTATAAATTCTGCACTAAGTCACTTTATTTTCAAAATGAGTGATAGATTTTGGAATCATTACTATAATTTTTAAAAGTAGAGAAACTTGTGCATGACTGGCTCAGTCTGTAGAGCACACAACTTTTGACTTCAGGGTGGTAGTTCAAGCCCCACATTGGGCTTGGAGCCTACCTTAAAAAAAAAAAAAAAGTGAATTCCTGGGCCACTTGGGTGTGCAATTGGTTTTTGGCACAGATTGTGGTCTCAGGGTTGTGAAACTGAACCCAGCTTCAGGCTCTGCATTCGGCAGAGTTTGCTTGAGATCTTCTCTTCTTCTCTCCCTGACCCTCTCACTCATGCTTTCTCTCTTTCTCAAATAAATAGAGAAATCTTAAAAAAAAAAAAAAAGTAGAGAAACTAGATCTTAGATGATAAATGGCTTATATAAGGCACTCATATTAATAGCAATAGAGATAAAGAGTTGGAGAAGAGGTGTTCTGATTCTAAATACTATGTCTGCTCTTTTACTAAATTTAAGTGAACAAAAGTACTTGAATTTGCACTTTTGTCACAAGATGTTGCAGATTTAGCTTAATAATATAAAATAAATTATAAATAAAAATAATGGCATGAATAACTTGAAACATGCAATTCATATCTCATGCTTTGCAATTAGTATTCAAAGACAGAACTTTTTGTGAAAACAGTGTATAGTAAGGATCTAAGGCTTTTGTAGGGTTAAAAAATGAGGGGGTTTGGTAGAATGGGAAGTGTTTCCTTATTTTCGGTCATTTGTATCTTCAGTTCTTTCTGTCCTCTTCAGGACTGGTTTATTTTTATTTATATTTATTTATTTATTTATTTATTTTTTTTTTTTTACTCATTTAGTCCCCACTGCTCTGGGTCCCGGAAGACTTCTGTCTTTTTCCTAACCAGTAGAAACCTCTTTTTTTTTTTTTTTTTAATTGAAGTATGATTGACACACAATGTTACATTAGTTTCATGTGTACATCATGGTGATTCAAAAACTTTATACATTATGCTATGTTCCTCAAAAGTATAGCTACCATCTGTCACCACACAACACTGTTATAATACCATTGACTATATTCCCTATGTTTTACCTTTTATCTCTGTGACTTGTTCATTCTACAACAGGAAGCCTGTATTTCCCACTCCCCTTCACCCATTGTGCCCATTCTTTCTGATCCCTCCCCTCTGGCAATATATATTTGTCCTTAGAGTCCTAAAGATGGAAAAAAATACTCAACAGCAATTTTTTGCTCAAATACAGGTTTTCTTGTTGTTGTTGTTGTTTTTCCTTTTTTTTTTTTTTAACTTAGAGAGAAAGAGGGAGACAGAGAGTACACAGTAGAGGAGGGGCAGAGGGAGGGGAAGACAGAGAATCTCAAGTGGGCTCCACCCCCAGCAAGGAGCAGATATGGGACTCCATCTCATAACCCTGAGATCATGACTTAGGCCAAAATCAAGAGTCTGATGCTTAACTGACTGAGCCACCCAGGTGGCCCTTGAATACAGTTTTTTTTTTTTTTTAAAGATTTTATTTATTTATTTATTTGACAGAGAGAGATCACAAGCAGGCAGAGAGGCAGGTAGAGAGAGAGGAGGAAGCAGGCTCCCCGCTGAGCAGAGAGCCCAAGATGCGGGGCTCGATCCCAGGACCCTGAGATCATGACCTGAGCCGAAGGCAGTGGCTTAACCCACTGAGCCACCCAGGCGCCCCTTGAATACAGTTTTTAAAGGCTAATTATGTTTAATGGGAGCAGTGAATGGTTAAAGACAGGATACTCTTGGGGCTTAACTTTTTTGTTGTTAAGGCTAGTGTTAAATGTGAATATTTTACAGAAAAGTTTTGCTCACAGATTTTGGGAATTTATAAAAGCTAACAGAAATGGAATATATATCCTTTGTCATAAGGAATAAAGGTCCACTTATACAATGGGTATGGTTGAGTAAGTTAGCCAAATCTACCTGGAAATCTTAAACAAAATAAAAACAATAAAAATTTTCTGTTTTATTGTTTTGATGTGATTTCTTTCTCAGATTGAACAGCTCAAATTCCCAATAGAATGGATTGTTTAAATGCACACAAACAAACACTCACAGTACTATATATTTTGTGAAATTTTGTATCATCAAGTATAAAGAGACATTCAATAGAGAAAAAGAGGTAACCTAAAAAGAGTTTCTCATAATTAATGCAGAGTACTAAATAGCAATAAGTATTAGCTTAAAATTCAGCTAGATGATTATTTTGAATTTAGAATCCTGTGTTCTAGGGGCGCCTGGGTGGCTCAGTGGGTTAAAGCCTCTGCCTTCGGCTCAGGTCATGATCCCAGGATCCTGGGATGGAGCCCCGAATTGGGCTCTCTGCTCAGCGGGGAGCCTGCTTCCTCCTCTCTCTCTGCCTGCCTCTCTGCCTACTTGTGATCTCTCTCTCTCTCTCTGTCAAATAAATAAATAAATAAATAAATCTTAAAAAAAAAAAAGAATCCTGTGTTCTATCACATTATTACTGACATGTGAAAGCTAAGTAAAGATATTTTCAGACACTGCTTGGGTTCCCTTAGGACTGTCACTTGACGAGATGCTTAACTAAAATATGGAGGTTAACTATAAAAGGTTAATGCATGGAATATAGGAATGAAAGGACCAAACCAGATAGAGTAATAAAGGGTAGCCCTAGTATAACTGCAGTGTTCTGGAATGAAAACAATGGATCTAGAATGAATGAGCATGGTGGTGTCCTTCCAGATTACTATATTCAAATATTTTTAAAAGCACTATTTTTGTGATATCAAGAAAAAATAAATTTAAAATTGTACCCTGAATATAAAAATACAGAAAGATATTATGAGTTCACTTTAAAATAATTTCTGAATCATAAGAAAATGCTTAACAAAATAAATACTGTGCACAGATGGTTCTCACTGTTAAGAAAATAATCATGTGTTGTTTACTAGTTTCAAAAAAAAATCATCACTTACTAAGTTTATAACAACATGTACTCTATACAGATACCTTGCCTATAAAATTAAGCAGTTGTTCCTGTGCGTTGAGCATGACAAATTTCATTAAGGAATACAGATGGGAAAGGAAGATCACACCAAGCAATCACATTTCTAGGTATGTGCCCAACTGATTTACAACAGATGCACATAAAACAAAAAAATCCAAAAAACAACAACAAAAAGACCCCAAAAGACAAACAAACAAACAAAAAATCCTGCATACTGATGGGGTCCGTGATCAAAGGAGTGAGACTGATACAAAGCGAAGGTCAAGCAAAGCTTCATTTCGCACCAGCACTGAGAATCAAACCGACCGGCCGGGGCTGTCTCTTATGGAGAGAGCGACCACCCCCAGCCTCACAGACTAGCTTTTATAGAGCAAAGGCCATGTGGTTGAGCCTGGCCAATGAGACTGTAACGCACAGAGAAAGTTGCATAGTCATGTTAGGCACACACAGGTGGCCAATTGAATTACAATTTACCCTATAGTAGCTGTTTGAACTAGCCTATCACTCTGGTCAGAATTGGCGTCCTAGTTTGGCGCCCAAAAGGCGGGGTTTACATTTTTTGGTGGTTAGAGAGATAGTATGTGTGCTTTACTGATTGGATGTCTCCACCTGGCCTGACTCATCCTTGCATCCTGGGCTCTGATATCTCCACCTGACATGACCCGTCCTTGTATTTGGGCTGTTATCTCCACCTGACCTGACCCGTCCTTGTATTTGGGCTCTGTTATCAGGGACTGGTTGACCATATTTTACTGGTTTCCCAGACTTGCTTTTAAGTAAGTTCTCCTGGGGGGTGGGGTGGCAGGGTCAGCTTAAGTTTTACTGCATAAACAACAAAATGGCTGTTTAACCGAGATGGAGTTGCTCTGGATAAGTAGGCCCCTACACATACAAATGTATAGAGAGGTTTCATTCGCACTCATCAAAAACCTGATGCAACCAAGATATCCTTGAATAGGTGAATAGATTAACAAACTGAGGTACAGTGCTCTCTTTGGCAGCACATACACTAAAACAAACTGAGGTACATTCGTACAATTAAATATTATTCAATAATAAAAATAAATTAGTTCTAGAGCCATTAGAAGACAAGCATGAATCTTAAATTCATATTGGTAAATGAAAGAAGACAGTTTATAAAGGCTACACTATATAGGGTACCAGTTTTAGGACATACTGGAAAAAGCAAAATTATAGTCAAGATAAAAATGTCATGGGTTACTATAGATTTAGCAGTTGTTATGGGCTGAACTCTGTCTCCCAAAATTTATGTTGAAGCCCTAAACTCATAGTACCTGAGAATGAAACTATAATTTAAGATCTTTTTACAAAGGTAAGTTAAAATGAGGTTTTTAGAGTGAGCCCTAATCCAATTTAATTGGTGTTCTTTTTTAGGAGGAGATGAGGACACAAAGAGACACGAAGAGTGTTCATATTCAGAGAGAAGACCATGTAAAGAGGTAGCAAGAGAATGGCTATCTGAAAGCCAAGGAGAGTGACCTCAAAGGAAACCAATTGTGCTGGCACCTTGATCTTGGACTACAAACCTCCAGAGCCATTAGACAACAAACTGCCATTTTTTAAACCACCTGGTCTGTGTATTGTGTTGTGGCAGTCCTAGCAAAATAAGACAAGGGAAGTAGGGGGACACTGAATGACTAACACAAAGGAGATATTTTATAGGGGTAAAAGTATTCTATATGATATTGCAGGATAAATTAACATTCTAGTTGGTAAAAATTTTTTCCCAACAAGGGTATGGGTTAACAATTATGATAACACTATACATAAATGCTGTGATTCAACAACTGAGTCAACTGAAGGCAGAAAGTGGGAGCCATGTTTCTCACTGCTAGAACGGGAGGTTACAGAAAAGCAAGGAGATAAGGGTGTACTGCCCAAGTGCTGCTAATGGATTAGAGCTGGAGAGAGCAGTAGAAAATCATTTTAGCTAATATAGTTACAAATATTATACATATATGATTATATATATGTATATACATTTATTTATATTTTTATATTTATGTTTAATGTGTGTATATTCACATATATAGATATATATTTATGGATACTACAGATACACTTATAGATATTTGTGTATATTCATGTTAGTATGGAATTTAAATATTTCATTAAATTGTGTGATTAAGAAATAAATTTATTATTTATTCATTATCCCTAAATGTCTAGATAAACATGAAATGTTTTGGCAGGGTACTTGTTTCTATTTTTAAAGTGAGCAAATATATAAATATATCTGTATATATTTATTTATACATTTATATATACATATATATTTATATTTATATATATGACTACTATATCTTTAGTATTCCTTTCAGTATGATAAACTTTAGACAGGCTTCTCCTGACTATAGGCCCCTGACTGTAGGGTCTTTTTACTGGATCATTTACTTTAGAGAAGTTGTAATTGTAAACCCTTTCACTGCCTCTATGAGATGTAAATACTTTTAAAAACCTCTTGCCAGTCTTACAACCCACAACTATCTCTTTTCAAAGACTTGGGGACCAGCTCTTTAAAATGTCATCATCAAGGAAGATAGCACCACTTTCTGCTTCTGTGGAAGGTTAGAAGTCTAACCTTACTCAAGTTGTAAAATCACCTCCTGTCAGAAAGAAGTGAAAGTTTAATTTTTTTTTTTTTTTTAAGATAAAGCCAACTAGTAAACAGAGATGGCATTTGGTATGCCCTTACCCAGCCACTTTAAAAAAAATAATAAAAAATAAAACCTTTTATCCCCCCAGTGGAGTCAAGTTTAAACTGAGTTCTGCTCTTTTTTCCTCTACTGCAATAATTCTGAATAAAGCTTTTCTTGGCTGTTTGTTCCCTGCAATTTTTGTAGTCACATATGCCTTCATTTTTATGTTTAAAATAAAACAGCTAATCATCAAAATAGAAAAGAGAGAAGAGTGTTGTATGAGGAGAAGCTGAAGGCTGGTCACCTGAATGAGGTGAAATTTCAAAAAATAATGTTCTTATTTTGACTCTCTGATGTACCTATCATATCTCCTTAGCCTCCTCTTGGCCTTGACACTGTCTGAGACTTTCCTTATTTTTGATGGCCTTATTAAGTTTGAGAAGTCCTGTTCACTCAAATATTTTGTGGAATCTCCTTCTAATGAGATTTCTTTGATATTTTTCTTATGTTTGGACTAGGTTTATGAGTTTGTGGAAGAAAGATCACAGAGATGAAGTGTCATTTTAATAATATCATATCAAGAATATATGCTATCAACATGACATAACTGTTAATATAAAGGATGATCACCTGGCTGAGGTAGTTCTTGTCAGGTTTTTGTGACATAAACTCCCTCTTGTTTTCTCTGTTTCTACACTGTACTCTTTGGAAGGAAGTCTTTAGTTGCATAATAGTGGTACTCCTTGAGTAAAAGAGTATCTACACAAACTATTTGAAATTCTTCAGCATAATACTTTGTCTTAGATCTCCTACATTGTTATTTTTTTCTCTTTCTTCCATCTTTTCCTTGTTTTTCTTTCTTATTCTGCATTTTTCTGGCTTATTAAATTATTTAAAGTATTTTTTAAAGATTCTATTTTATTTCCATTATTACTATTTAGTTGTACCTTTTTAAGAAAATGTCCATCTTTAGGTTAATATATATGTTATTGGGACGCCTGGGTGGCTCAGTTGGTTAAGCAGCTGCCTTCGGCTCAGGTCATGATCCACATCGGGCTCCTTGCTCATCAGGGAGCCTGCTTCTCCCTCTGCCTCTGCCTGCCATTCTGTCTGCTTGTGCTTGCTCTCTCTCCCTCTCTCTCTCTGACAAATAAATAAATAAAATCTTTAAAAAAAAATATATATATGTTATTATTTGTCACATTCAACTTTCAGATAATTTACAAATGATAATCTTTACATGATACTATTATTTCAAGTATAGTTTAAACCCTTATCATCCTTTGTAATACAGTCCATCATTTTATTTTGCACACATAGCTAACGTCATAGTATATGATTACCATTTTCACTTCAGACAGTCCCTTATCTTTTAGAGCAATTAAAATTTTTAAAAAATTATATTTACCTCTTTTGTTATTATCTTCAGCACTCCTCATATCTGGTAGATGCAAGATTCTCATGTCAAACTAAACGTCTGAAGAGTTTTCTTTAACTTTTCTTGTGTCACCAATACACTAAAATTATAGTCTCTCTCACATTTTGCTTCTCCAACAATGTATTTTTTAACTTCTTTTTTGAAATAAATTTTTGCTTGTGATAGGATTCTAAGTAGACAGGTTTATTTTTGTTTTTGTTTTGTTTTTCTTTTCCTTTCAGTATTTAGAGGAAGTCATTCTACAACTTCTAGTTTGCATGTTTTCTGCTTATGTTTTTTTTTTTTTTTAAAGATTTTATTTATTTATTAGACAGAGAGATCACAAGCAGGCAGAGAGACAGGCAGAGAGAGAGGAGGAAGCAGGCTCCCCGCTGAGCAGAGAGCCCGATGCGGGGCTCGATCCCAGGACTCTGAGATCATGACCTGAGCCGAAGGCAGCGGCTTAACCCACTGAGCCACCCAGGTGCCCCTGCTTATGTTTTTATCTTTGTTTTCCTCCAGCAATATTCTTTGCCTCTGGCTATCATCTATTGGGTTTTCTGGTTTTTTGGCTATGATGGGTTTTCCTTTGTTGTGTCTGGTATTATTATTAGTAGTAACTAAAAATAACAATAAATAGCAATAACATGTATTTAACCATCTCACTTGTAGTTTTCTGATGTTCTTGTATCTATGTGTTGAAATCTTTCATTATTTTTCAACAGTCAGACCCATAGTTAGGCTGACCAAAAAAATGTATAGAGTGATAAACATATCCTGAATAACAGTGAATTAGTGAGCATGAATCCATTTCAAATTGATTAATTGATAACATTTATTCATACATAATTTCATCAACTGCTTCTTATGTGCATGCTATTGTTCTTATTTATATGACAGTTAGGAATGCCTTGAAAAGTTAATGAATAATTTTATCAATGCAATAATGAACAAAATAAATATAATTAGAAAAACTGGATATCAAGGGACTCACACTACATTTATTTTGTCTGTGTTTTATATATTTTAATTAAACTAACTTTTTTGAGTTCTCACCATATGCAAAGCACTTTCTTAAAATTTTACATTGATGAACTCTTAAAACTCTCAAAGGTACTATAAGATAGGTATGTTATTACTGTTCTCTTTTTTAAAATACAGATTTGCAGATTAGATATATTAGGTGAATTGTCACAGATCAAAAAATTAGAAATTGAACAAACCAAGAGTTAAATCCAGGACATCTGCATCCAGAATTTGGATGTTCTATCAGTTTGTAGCACAATGAAGTATTTTGATTAGTATTTGAAAGATGATTCAGCATTTCTTTGTTGTTTAGGATTTATGCTAAAATTCTACAATCAAAGTTTCTTGTTGCTTGTATGAAAGTTTCACAGATTTGGACTAGAGGATACCAGAGAAGTTTGTGTATTGTTTCAGAATTTCTGGGCATTTCACAGATAACATTTAATTAATTTTTCTCTTAGAAATGGGTTTTATAGTCTGATTTTATCCATGAGGCTAATTGGAGATATTAAAATTGTTATGTTTTCAAAATTCAGTCACCAAAATTCTCCAATAAAATATTTTTTCTAGAATAAGGCACAATAAATTTATCAAAATTTTGAGCACTTTCTGTTTTCCCCTAATTGTCAATTTCAGGAATCACCTAAAAATGTTTTATTCCAAGACCCAAATGTTTTCATGCTGTATTCTTAAAGATTTTCTAAGAAACCATCTACAGATAATTGGTGGAGATCATGGTTTTGTTTAAAATATGGTCTGACATACTTGACAATGATTCCCTTTTGATATACACCAGAAATAGTGTCTCCTTATTTATATAAAAGTTTCTTATTTTGAACTTGAAGACATAACAAAGTAATGTAAAGTAAGATCATCCTCCCCTTTTGGAAAAGAATGAAATGAAAAGTGAAAATCCTCAAATAGAAGTACCTTGCTTATATTATAGAAGTAAGTTTACAGATACATGTGAAAGATGGAGGAAATAGGGAATCATTAAGTGATAGAACATTTATTCTATGATCTCATTATGTAAGTTATCTTATTTGGAATCAGACACCGCAGTGTCAGACACTTACAGAATAGTTCAATTTATATCTGTGAGTTTAAAAATACAGATATATTTCAGCAGACTTTATAAAATGATAATTGTATTGCAAAAACAAACACACAAAAAGCATAACACTTGGCGCTAAGAAAGAGACATCTGGGATAATCACAGCAACTGGCTTCTAAGACACCACTTGACAGGGCTATCTGGCAACAATCTGTTTAACAATTTGACCAATGAAAACAAATTGGATACAAACAGCCCCTGATCAGTATAGGAACTGACTGGACTGTGAAGTTGGCAGAAAGACAGGATGTTGTTAAATGGTAGTACCTTTGAATCACAAACAGCCTGGGAAAGGGGCTAGGAAGTCATAGGACAATTTGGAATTTTATATTTTAGTCATTAAGCCACTTGCTCCATTTTCAACTGGTCAAAGTCTTTTTAGTTACAGAATTATATCATCTCTTCAATCCAGCTTCTTTTTAGCATCTCAAAAATCTTATTCTCATTCACTATATTAAAATCTGTATACCTTGTATCAAGTCTCCCCAACGTTTAGATGGCAAAGATCTCATAATTCTCTCCACAAGGGGCCTCCTGTTAAAATGTCAGAATCTATCCACGCAGTTTTCTAAATCTCCAGGCTTTCTACTAGCTAACTGCAAATGCGCATTTTGCACCACTGTCACTGAAATTCTATTTCTATTGTCCTATTATATTCTTGGAAAATTCATATTGCTTCTCTAAAACCCATCTAAAGAATTATCTATTATTCTGCATCTTTATAACCTATCTATTTTCTTTCATTAGTTTCTTATACTATGTGGACTTTTTCGAGGGGGGCTGCTTAGGGCCATCAATTTATTTATTTTCTTTATTTTTTTTAAATTAAAATTCAATTAATTAACATATAGTGTATTATTAGTTTCAGAGGTGAAGTTCAGTGATTTACCAGTCTAATAATACCCAGTGCTCATTATGTTACATGCCCTCCTTAAACACATGGACTTTTAAATGTACATTTCTCTACATATTTTGAAACAACTGGGGCAGGATTGCATATTATTTATTATTGTGAAACTAGTATATAAAATATTATCAGATACTAAAGACTCAATTAATTTAGAATGGATGATTACTTGTACAAAGAACCTGATTTATTCATCATTATTTTCTTTCACATGACACAGATCTGAGGAAAAACATTTAACATATTCTTATGAATGACTTTATAAATTGACATTTAACCTATATATGTATGTTCTGAGGAGTCTATTGATTTTGCATCTGGCTTTGCTGGCTGTTTTTAAATTGTACTTCTTAACATCCCTAATGTATTTCAATTCTGAAATGCTGCCTCCATATTATGTTCAAAAGTTCTTTTACTTCTTAAACATTATCTAAGGCTGTAGGGAGTTAAAAGATATTGAGGAAATTCTCTTAAAACTTTCTAAAAAGAATTTACAGTAATATCCCTTCAGTTCCACTAAATAACCTGCTAACTCCTTCTTTGAGGCAATGAACTCAGAGCCATCTCCAATAATTAGATAAGAAAAGTCAATGCTATTACTCATTCAGTCATTACCAGGAAGACATGGCTTCCTTTAATCTTAGATTGATGGATATACAAGAATCTAATGACAAAGTCCTTAGAGTAGAGACTCAGGAAAAATAAAAAGAGTTTCTAAGTCATGGTTCTTTTCTGGAAAAGTTCCCTTAACCTTGTTTTTAAGGGACTCATCTCCACTCCCAAATTCCACTTCATATGGTCCTTGCTGCAAAGCTATAAACATTAAAATACAGTCACATCAAAAAATTACTTTTCAATTTCACATCTCCATTAGCTATGTGACTAAGGTGACTAAGCACATTACTTATTCCCTCTGTGAAACAGTTTTCTCAAATTTAGAGCAAATGGTTTTGACATAAAAGATATATATTATCCTTTTTTTTAACTTAAAAATTTTATTCCTGAAGTTGAAAAAATATTTTAAAATATCTCTGAGTGACATTTAGTAGTAACTTGTCAAAATGCAATTGGATTACTGCAACCTGCTTAAAACAAATTTCCATCAGAAACTCCAAAACATCAATGCACATCCAACTGTATTATTCTGAGCCTGTATGAAATTTATCCTGTTTCACTTAATTAGATTTACTGTAGATGAATGAAATTTTTTTCACTGTGATTTGATGTGAACAGATCAAAATGGTGAAATATCTACAATAGCAGGTAAAATTAAATATGAAGAGAAACACAGTTTGGCATTTTACATTTAGTTACTCAATCTTAGATTTTTTTCCCCCAATAGTTTTACAAGTTTCTTATATGTTTAGAGTATAACATTGAGTGAGTTGAAAATTGCTAGGAGTTTCAGAATAATTTAATTTAGTATTTATGTGGTTCAAGAAAACTCAGTAAAACAACTATTTTCATAGAACATAATATAATTTAGATGTTGACTTATACTTTTGCATTTATTTTAGGTAAGTTTATTATCAATGATGAAATAGCTTTTGCAAATACAAGATTTTAGTTTGTGGTAGTTATATCACACAGCTTAATTCTCCAGTTGCATGACCTGGAAAATAGCGCAATATGGATATGATATAATTATATATTAAAGAAAAAATTGTCCATCCATAGTACATCAAGGCTTCCATAAAACAAAAGGGAAATAAAAAACTTTTTGGAAAATTGTATGCTAAACAAGCTGCACCCCTGTAAATAAAATCTAGCATGTAATAGTAGTAAGGAGCTGAATCATACAATTTTGTATGATTCATTAATCCATTCACTTCAGTAATCATTTATTGACTATTTATTTTGTAAGAAACATTGCATTATTACAAGAATCTCCTCTGCACAGTATATTTAAAGTTTACTCAATAAGAATCAGTAAGCTAATAGATGTCACATAATACTCAAATATAATAGATACACCACAACTCTAATGAATAGTCACTAATATCTATTGTGTATAAGAATCAGGTTCTTAGTATTCTAGATTTTTAAGTATTTACTGAGGATAGTAGGAATGAAGACAATTTGAAACTTACATTTGAGTGGCACACACAGAAACCAAGAGTAAAAGAATTAAAAATATAGAATTTTCTACTTGGCCAAAACTAAGAAACTCTAAAGTGAGAAAATATATGGAGTGAATTTGAATTTTTCAAAGTGATGGTTATTGGGTTCTCTTGACAAGAGTTACTATAGAAGAGTATAGAAGTAGATGTTTTATTAGTGTGAATTCAGCGCAAATGGGAGTTAGGAAATGGAGCTAGTAGGTATAAAATGTGAAACTAATCAGGATAATAATCATAGATCTTATGGTATATAAATTGAAAATCAGTAGACACTTAGCTTATTATAATATTTTGCAGCAATTCCATAAAATATTTTCTAAATAATAATTGGTTCTTTTTAGGCAATGTTCTTCACAATATATTTTCTAAAAATTTTATAATTTTAGATGATGATTTGCATAATTCATACCCTCATAATTGTGAAAAAGCTAAATAAGGTCTCATGAGCAATATTAAAACTATTACTCTAGACTCTAGAAATAAGTTTTAGTTTTGATTATTTTCATCTAATTCCCTATTTTATTTATTTCAACCAAATTTCATCAGTCTTTTCTATTGATTTGCAGTACAAAAGTTAACTTTTGTTTGAGATTTAGACATTACACTAAGATCTAAAGTTACCTGGCATCCTGGATTTTTTTTTTTCATGACTATTTTTTAGAGCAATTTTTAGATTCACAGCAAAATTGAGGGAATGGTCTAGAGATTTGCCATATAGTTCTGTCCCCACACATGCATAGCCTCCTTCATTATCATAATCCTCCATCAGAGTGGTATAGTTTTTACAACTGATAAACCTACATTGATGTAGGTCTTTAGTTTAAATTACAGTTCACTCTCTGTGTTATCTATTCTATCAGTCTGGGCAATTATGTAATGTTATATATCGATCATACGACATTCTACTGTGTATTTTTACTGCACTAAAAATTCTCTTCCTATTCCTCCCTACCCCACTCCAAACCACAAAAAAGTGATCTTTTTATTCCTCCCTATCCCACTCTAAACCACTGGTCTTTCACTGTCTCCATAGTTTTGCCTTTTCCAGAACACCATGTATTTGGAATCATACAGTATGTAGCCTTTTCAGATTGTTTTATTTAGTAATATGAATTTAAGTTTCCTCCATATCTGTACTTTATGTGACTTGATTACTCACTTCTTTTTAGTGTGAATTCCATTCCTGGGATGTAGAATAATTTATTTATCCATTCACCTACTGAAGGAAATCTCAGTTGCGGGTTGGGGGTTTTCTACTTGTATTCTGCCATAAATAAGTGGCATAACTTGTTTAACTAATAAAAATGAAATTTAAAAATGAAGTTTAGTGCCAAATGACTTTGCATATAACTTTAAGTTTGCTAATTACTTTGAGAAAAGCTAGGAAGTTTAATGGCAAGGTGGTTAAAATTCTTCTATAACTCAGGTCTCAGGCCTTTTTCCAATAGAGCATTTTTACCACTTTCCCTTCTTTCCTTATTTTCCACCTTTGCTTATTTATTTATTTTTGGTAGGTAGCCAAAATATGATTATAAGATCAGACCATATGACTAATGATGAAAAGATTATTCTATTTCATTGTCTTTTTCAAATTCAGAAAAACAAGCACAATACATATTT
The DNA here is from genome assembly GCF_902655055.1 of Lutra lutra. Classification (NCBI taxonomy): domain Eukaryota; kingdom Metazoa; phylum Chordata; class Mammalia; order Carnivora; family Mustelidae; genus Lutra; species Lutra lutra. The sequence goes on from NC_062280.1 coordinate 174,463,432, forward strand.
GACAACAAAAATAAATAATTCAATCATGTACATATATATTTCAAGTCTAAAATTCCCTACTCATTAACTTAAAAAATTAAGAATTCTTTGGTGATATCTAATTTTTTTCTTTTAAAATAATAATAAATAATAAAAGTAACATACACACACTACAGATCATATCTGTATATCTGAAAGAAGATCTTCTAAATGTTTAGCATTTTTCTCTTTCATACACTCTCTCACTATCTTTGATAAAATACAATTTTCTTCTCAATAAATGTCCAAACATAAAACTCAATGAAGTGATACTTTATGTATCAGACCGAGTCGAGTAGAATTTATTTTATTTGTAAGAATTTTTGTATAGGAAAAAGTTTTTTTTTTCCTGAAAGTGTAAAATGTTTATAGTGAGCAGAGAGTGCTAGAAATGTGCTAGAGAAATCAATTACTATATGTTATTATGAATCATTTCAGAAATATTCATTTTCCCAATATAATTTTAAAGATATTTCAAAATGTTTTAGTTTCACACATGCATAACTGAGCAAACATAAATGCAATAATTAATACCACTTAGTTTTAATATAAATAGTATATTATAGAATTATATGTATTTGTGTTTTAACTATTTTTCTTTTCTTTTTTTTTTTTAAAGATTTTATTTATTTATTTGAGAGGGAGACAGTGAGAGAGAGCATGAGCGAGGAGAAGGTCAGAGGGAGAAGCAGACTCCCCACGGAGCTGGGAGCCCGATGTGGGACTCGATCCCGGAACCCCGGGATCATGACCTGAGCCGAAGACAGTCGTCCAACCAACTGAGCCACCCAGGCATCCCTTTTTTTAGTTTTTGAAACTCTATTGTAAGGGGTACAATTTTAGGTTATTTAAGAAAAAAGTATTACCTTGAAAGTTATGCTGTAATACTTTCCTGAAATAGTAATATAAAAATGAAAAAATGTAACTTTAAAACAAACTATTTAAAAGAGATTTATTAGAATATTAGTGACTGTTTCAAAAAGAAATGTATCTATAGTTGTTATAGTTTAGGAGCAAATCTATAACAATTTGGGATTTGATGCCATGTCAAATACTTTTATTGGAAATATATATGCAAATCTGTTAAAGAAAAAAGTTTCTGATGCATAACATGATTTTTTTTTTAAGATTTTATTTATTTATTTGACAGAGAGAGATCACAAGTAGGCAGAGAGGCAGGCAGAGAGAGAGGAAGGGAAGCAGGCTCCCTGCTGAGCAGAGAGCCTGATGCGGGACTCGATCCCAGGACCCTGAGATCATGGAGCCCCCCATCATGCTTTCTGCTCAGCAGGGAGCCTGCTTCCCCTCCTCTCTCTCTGCCTGCCTCTCTACCTATTCATGATCTCTGTCTGTCAAATAAATAAATAAAATCTAAAAAAAAAATAATATTCTTTGGAAATAAATGTCAGCAAATCAAATAACATGAGAATACTATTATTCTATGTTTGAGGAATATATTTATAGTTCAGATTTGTTTGAAGATACTAGTATAGTATAAAATCGTTACATGTAAAAATATAAGATTATATATAGTAATTTCTCTGTCAAAGTATTGTTTAAACTTATTTCAACAAATATGACCCACCCATTATAAGATTAAATATAAAATATTTAGCTTAGCCTGGAGACTTTATAAAAATGTTAGTAATTATCATAGCTTTACAGTGTGGTAAAATTTACTTGTTTGATTTCTGCTGTGTCTTAGACATGCTTGTACAACTCAAAGTCACAGAGTTAATAGGTTGTCTTTTTAATTGTTCCAAAAACTGGTTTCCACACACTTTATTACTGAACTCTATAAAACCGATCCAATTAATTTCTTCCCTACAGTACTTGCTTTAAAAAAAAAAGATTTATTTATTTATTTGAGAGAGAGAGAGAGAGAGGAGTGGGGAGAGGCGCAGAGGGAGAAGGAGAGAGACAATCTCTACCAGATTCCCTGCTGAGTGCAGAGCCCCATGTGAGCCTTAATTTTTAGAACCCTGAGATCATGACCTATGCTGAAATCCAGAGTCAGACACTTAACTGAGCCACCCAGGTGACCCCACAGCACTTGTTTGTATTTCATTCTCTGAAGGCTCTCCTCCACTACAGGTAAGACAGATTTCAGTATGATTTCACATCCTGCTGCTGAGAAGTCATGTTTTCCTAAAATTTTATCTTATTTTAGTTTAGTTCTGTTCATTACGTATTTTTTCACGAATTCCATGTTTCAGGCAGTACACTTGGTAATGGAGATATAAACAGGCATAGTCTCTTCTTCCTAAGAGTTGACTGCCTGGTGGGCAAAAGAGACATTCAAAATATAATTTTAATATAGTATAGTTATATCAATAAAAATGCAGCTTGACTAAAATTGTATTATTTATGGGAAAAACTAGGATTTTTTTTCTTCCTAAATTTCACTACATTACTGAGGTTTAGGGTTGTTTATTATTGTACTATAACTGACAGAAAAAATGTGAATTTTTAAAAATCTAAATCAGACATTAAGGAGGGCATGTAATGTAATGAGCAGTGGGTATAATATAAGACTCATGAATCACAGGTCTGTACCTCCAAAACCAAGAATACATTATTTGTTAATTAACTGAATTTAAATAAAAAATGCATAAAAAATCTAAATCAGATATAAGCAAACATTTTCTTCTGTAAAGGGCAAGATGATAAACATTTTAGATTTTGTGGGTTAAATACATCTTCTGTCATATGTTCTACTTTAATGATTATTATTAATAGTATTTATTTTCTTAGAATTGTTTTAGATTTATAGAAAATATTGAGCAGATAGTACAGAATTTCCACATACTGTCTTCACAAATTTTGCCTGTTATTAGTATTTTACATTAATATGGTATGTTTGTTATAATTAATCAGCCAATGTTGACATATGACGACTGAAGTCCGTAACAATTCACATTCTCTTAGTCTTTCCTAATATCTTTTTTCTGCTTCATGATCCCATCCAGGATAACACGTAATTACTTTTTGCATCTTATTAGGCTCCTCTTTAGCTATTACAGTTCCTTAGACTTTTCTCGTTTTTCATGACTTTGAAAGGTTTGAAGTATTTTGAAATATGCTCCTGTAGTATAATTTGTCTAATATTTTTCTCATTATTAGATTAGTTATAGTGATTTGGGAATGCACGATCACAGAGGTGAGGTACCATTCTCATTGAGCCATATCACACTACTTACATGATTTATGGTTATTTATGCTGACCTTGATTACTTAGCTAAGGTAGTGTTTGTCAGCTTTCTCCACTGTGAAGTTACTCTTTTCCCAATTTCCATATTGTACTCTTAGAGGGAAGTCATTATGCACAGCTGACACTTAAGGAGTAGTGAGTTATGCTCTCCCTCTTTCTTTTTTTTAAAATATTTTATTTATTTATTTAACAGAGTGAGAGAGAGATCACAAGTAGGCAGAGAGAGAGCCCGATGTGGGGCTCCATCCCAGGACGCTGGAATCATGACCTGAGCTGAAGGCAGAGGCTTAACCCTCTAAGTCACCTAGGTGCCCCATGCTCTCCCTCTTTCTTAAACAACATTTAAAAATGTGAGATGTCTGGTGCCTCAGTCAGTTAAGTGTCTGCCTTCTGCTCAGGTCATGATCCCAGGGGCTGGGATGGAGTCCCACACTGGGCTCCTTGCTCAGCAGGGAGCCTGCTTCTCGCTCTGCTTGCTGCTCTCCCTGTTGCTTGTGCACTCACATGTTCTCTCTCTCTCTCTCTGACAAGTAAATAAACAGAATCTTAAAAAAAATTAAAAATGTAAAAAAATGTTTCTAAGTTTACAGGAGATACATAAACAAACAATGGACTGGACTTGGCCTGTGGAATGTTGTTTTCTGACTGTTGATCTAATTTTCTGGTTATTGTTTTCTATTAATCTTAAATGACAAGTACAGAATATAAAAACAATTATGTAGTAAAATGTATTTCCATGAGTCTTTTTATTATTTTTATAATTTATTTTATTATCTTTTTATTATTACTGCAATTGAGTTTAGGTTTAGAATATATTTGAGCTAATATTCTAATTCTTTTTAAATTTGCAGTTTAATACATGCTTAGTATGTTACAGGTAAATGGTATAAACTAAAAGTTATAAATTCATATATTTTTTCAGATTTTTAGGCAAATTCCCTAATAATATGCATTGGATGATAGTTTTTGTGGTAGAGAGAGGGTTTGAAATCCAGTTTTGGTTCACATAAAGAATTCTTGTCCTTTATTTAATTCAGCCCACATTATCTGCACTTTGTAATAACTGGTTCAACAGAAAGATTCACATATCATTTATAAATTAAGTGGACTACAAAATTCGATGGTGATATGAGGAGCCACAGACTGCATACAAGCTATTCTTATAGTTGTATATAATAGAAAATATGTCAACCCATGCCAAATAACTCCCATTTCTTAGAGTCCCTAAGCATAGACCATAATCATGAAGATTCCCTTATCAGTTCTGTGAGTCTGTGAAAAGCTATCACCAAGATAGCTATAAATCTATGAAAGAAAATAGACTTTAGTCTAAAACTGTCTCTGGAGACAAAGAAGGTAATTATTAATTATAAAAAGGTCAATTCAACTGGAAGATACAGTGATTATAAGTACATATGCTTCCAACATCAGAGCACCTAAATATATAAAGCAAATATTGCTGGATCTGAAGGCAGAATTTGACAACAATACAATAATGAAGGGATTTCAATACTCCACTTACAATAAGGTATAGATCACCATGGTGGAAAATCACCAGAGAAACAGCTGACCTGAAAAAATGCTCAATTTCACTACTTATAAGTAAATGCAAATCAAAATCACAAGGAGGTATCACTTCACGTCTATTAAAATAGTTATTATAAAAAAGACAAAGGAAAACTGTTGGCAAGGATGTGAAGAAAAGGGAATACTTTAACATAACTGGTGATAATGTAAATTGGTATAGGTATTATGGAAAACGATGGAGGTTCCTCGAAAATTAAGAATAGAACTACCTTATTATTCAGCAATCTCACTTCCAGATATATAGTCAAACAAATGAAATCAGGACCTCAAAGAGGTATCTGCAATCATTAAGCTGTACACATAAAATTGATACAATATTTTATATCAATTACATATCAAAAATTAATTATTTTTAAAAAGGAAATCCTGCAATTTGCAACAACAACATAGGTGAACCTGGGAGTCATTATGCTAGGTGAGATAGGCCACACACAGAAAGACATGCAATACTGCACGACCTGATTTGGAACACATGGACTCTAAAATAATCATAGAAGCAGAAAGTAAAAAGGTGGTTGTCAGTGGCTGAATAAGGGGGGGAATGGGAAATACTGGTTAAAGAATATGAAATTTCAGTTATGCAAATGAAAAACTTCTGGAGTTCTGATGTGTAATGTTAAAATGTTAAAATTTGCTGAGAGTCCATCTTAAGGGTCCTCACCACATACACCACACCACACACACACACACACACACACACACACACACAACTATATGAGATGGTGCATATATTAAGTATCTTGATTGTGGTGATAATTTCACAAAGTACATGTATATCAAATCATCAAATTATACATCTTAAATATATGCAAGTTATATATGTCCATTATACCTTGATAAAACTGGGGGGGGGGAGTAGGAAAGTTAAAATAATAGAGGATTAAAACAAAAAATGATGATTCCTTGATAAAATTAATAAAATAAACCAAATTCAGGAGATATGAAATACCATAAAAAACAAATTAGACTCTTATTGTGTATGCTAAGCACCAGGACCAATTCAATTCATTTTTATCTTCATCACTTGGTTTAATGCTCATCCAACTCTATGTTGTTATTGTTATTGCTTCTAATTTTCAGGCACAAGATATAAATGCAATGTCCCTACCATGTAGGTTTGGTCATGTGACTTGCTTTTTCTCATTAAATATGGTCAGAAAGGGCATTTGTTAATTCTGGGTAGAGGCTTTGAAAGCCATTACATAATTCATTGTATTTAATTTTTACTGTGCAAGAGAAAAAATTACATAAAGCCTGAATATTAGAAAATAAAGCAAAAAGAAGTGAGTGGCATGGCTTGTCAATGACATAGGAGATGGAGACCACCCAAGGTCTATATAGGGGTATATATTATGTTTTTAAGAGGTTTTGGTTCTTAAAGACAGCTTTAAGCTTGTACAAAATAGTGTCACTGCAACTTAAAATGATCTTTGAGGCCCTGCTGGAGAAAAATAAATTGAAAAAAAAAAAAAAAACAACTGTCTAATTCCCACTGAAGGTAAATTTTGCAATACTTACTTCAGATAAGGTAAAAAAAAATGTTTTTCTTGCCAAGGTTCTGAATGTGCACAAAAATACTGGCTTTTTTCTTTTTTTTTTCTTTTTTTTGGCTTTTTTCTTAAGATCAATCTATTATGACTATTGCAGAGAAAAAAATGTGTAAAAAATAGTAAGAAGTATCTGGGGAGAACTGTTTTTATTTGTGTATGTATTAGAGGAGTGGTGATAATGCTTTTGACCTTGATCAGTACCTCGATTGTCATGCTGTGTGTGTGTGTATATGTCTGTGTCTGTGTCTGTGTGTGAAACATGGCAAGAGATACTAGCTCTGTGTCCTGAATTTTCACCTGCCATTACCTTTGAGTAATCACTTCCCGCCTATACACCAGTGATAACTCATAGCACTACTGCTGGTATTTCAATGATAACTGGACAGATGACACAAAATGGTGAGTTGGCAGAAACAGGTAAAAATTGACCAGAATGAGTTTAATATCAATTTGGATTTCCAAATTAGTGAGAAAACTATGTCACACTTTAAATCTGACATTTTATTTAAAACTATTTGTTTTCATTTATAGGCTTGGGAAAAATCTGTATGTTATATTATTAAGGGAAAATAATTTATATTTAAAAATTAAGGAAGTGAAATTAAAAGCAGTATTATTTCTCATTTATACTCACATTGTATATAATTGTGATAAATACCTACAGTATAGGTAGTATATAATATATAATGTAGATCATATATAATATATGTAATATGATAAATATCATCATGATTATATAATTGTTTTTTTAAGGTTTTTATTTATTTATTTGACAGACAGAGATCACAGGTAGGCAGAGAGGCAGGCAGAGAGAGAGGGAAGCGGGCTCCCTGCTGAGCAGAGAGCCCAATGTGGGGTTTGATCCCGGGACCCTGGAATCATGACCTGAGCCGAAGGCAGAGGATTTAACCCACTGAGCCACCTAGGCGCCCCCTTATAAAATTGTTTTTACTATGAGATTTTTTTTTTATGTTCCTGAGCCAGTATCACACTAGTCTAAAGTAGTTAAGGTAGTAATACACTTAATTGATTGTGTTGTAACCATTCACTTCTCATTTTCCTTTACAGAAAGCTTTTTGACTATTTGCACTAATTATTCTTTCAGGTAAACTTTAGAAACACTTGGTCACATTTAAAAAATTATTTGAGTATTTTGTTTAAAATATTAAATTTATAATTTTTATGAAACCCTTACATAAACAATAATATTACCATGTGATAACATTTTGAAGGAAAAGTGGAAGGTGTGAAAGTGATGTCAGCGTTTACTTGAAATTTTGTGGAGGATGATATTTAAATTGATATCTAAAGGATGAATAACATATAAATATTGATTTTTGTATTTTTACTTTGTAAGTAGGCACTTTAGTGAATCTTATTTCTAGGTGTAATAGATTTTCAATTGATTTCTCTAAGGTTGAAAGGTAGACTATTATGTCAAGTGATGATAATGAAAATTTTCTTCTCTTCTAATGTGAACTGGTGTAACTTCCAGGAAATAATTAAATCATAGTAGTAATAGTGGATATCAACTTCTTATTCTTGCCTATAACTAGACTAAGTATGGTTGTCTCAAACTTTGTATGCTGCACCTTACATTATTACATGTAATGCAAACAGTATATTCTAACTGTACATCATGTTTAGGTTCATTAGTTTAAAAGTAGCATCTTGTCCAAGAAATATTTGAACAAGAATTGGAATTTATTTGTAAATACAGTTAATAATTATGTGTTCATTATGTGAAGAAAACTATTACTTCTCTTTTATTACTTTCATATTCCAAATGGTAAGTCAACATGTTATTCAAAATCTATTAAATACTTCTGAAACAGGTTATTTTCCTAATGTACAATTGGCACAAAATTTTAACAACTAAATAGATGAAGGACAATAAGTTTGCACCCTTTCCTCTGTTCATACAAGACTCATAGTTAAATATCAAGAGCTACGTTTGGTCTTATTTTTTAACTTTACAAACAGTATTTATCTGATTGGGGGCTATTTAAAATTCATAATTCAGATTTTAATGTTTCCTGTTTTAGAAAATATATAGGTGTATTAAAGAAAGTGGTATATACAGAGCATTTGTATTATTATGAACAATATGTGATTGAATATAATTTGTGACTTAATGTACACATTAATCATTTGTAAATCTAGTCTCATAGTTTTAAAATTAGGCTTCATAGTATTACCTGGTTTGCAACAAATTGTATACACATTATCCTTTAACTATATTTAATCACATTCAAGTTGTCAACATTTTTTTTTTTGTTATCTCTCCAGTCATTATTTATCCATACTGACTTCATCTTAGAAACCTGGGAAATGAACATACATATTGTGTTTGGATTATTTCATGGATGGGTGAAATCAACAAACATAATTATTTAATTACTCTTCTAATTCAAATTATTTCACATTAAGAATCATAATCAGATGTCCCTGCTTTTGATATTAAAACAAACAGGATTATGTATACTAATGTGAGATAAGAGTGACTTATACTGAATCTCTGATCCAGGCCATTTTGATTTGTTGTACTAGGAGTGAAATATGAACCAATAAATATGTCAAGGGAAAATCATGAGGAGTTAGCTTAAATTGATTTTAAAAAGACTGCTCTTGGGGTGCCTGGGTGGCTCAGTGGGTTAAGCCGCTGCCTTCGGCTCAGGTCATGATCTCAGGGTCCTGGGATCAAGCCCCGCATCAGGCTCTCTGCTCAGCAGGGAGCCTGCTTCCTCCTCTCTCTCTGCCTGCCTCTCTGCCTACTCGTGATCTCTCTCTGTCAAATAAATAAATAAATAAATAAATAATCTTAAAAAAAAAAAGACTGCTCTTTCCAAAAAATTTTAAAAAAATTAAATAATTGTGGTATATTAAAGTACACTTAGGAGATAAAGAGTACTAAATCTCCTATTAGTTAAATATCATTTTATAATATATAGCCCTTGAATCATTGATTAAAGGACCGATGCACTAATTTCTCTGACTTCAGGTAGAATATTTCTGAAATATTTTGTAAAAATAAAATTTCCATTGGCTACCTCTTTTCAACTTAAAACATTATTCATCTTATTTACAAAGTTTATATCACTGTCATATATACTATTTTCAATTTTTCCAAGAGTTAATTTAAAAACATTAATGAAAAGATATACAGATCTTAAATATATTCTGTATGTACTCATAACTATTATGCACAACACGCTTAAACTCTTTGAGACAATTCCCAGTCAATGGAGGACAAGAGCCAAAATTACCCAATGGATTCTGGTTTGCTTTCACATAGCTCCTGAGAGTTACATCTGCAAGCTTGCCTCCTGATAACTGAGAGCAGTAGCTTACTCTTGTATTAACTGACTCTACTGACCTCCACCCCCACCCCTGACCAGCACCCCCCCCCCCGATATCTGATACGTGTGATTGTTTTTCTAAATAAATTATCTGAATCCAAGCCCTTTTTCCCAAGGAGCACTAGCTAAGACACATAGAGGGAAAAAAAAATAACAAACTCCTAATGAGTTTTGTTATAGTTAAAGATATATAAAGAGGTACAATTTACAAAACATACGCCTGGCTTTTTCTTCTCAGAAACTAATATTAACCAGGATTACAGCAGGTTTATGTAGCAGGCATATTTATTTAGATAAATATAATGAATATAAGCCTTTTTTGTATTCACAGATTGAAGAAATTAAAAAAGAAGATTAAAGAAAGAAAAAAGGAAGGAAAGAAGGGAAGATGGGTAGAAAGGAAGGAGAAAGATAAGACAATTTGTGTGTGTGTGTGTGTGTGTGTGTGTGTGTGTGTGTGTGTGTGTAAATAGAGACAGGGACAGGAAGAGACAAAGAAGTGACAAATAGATTCAGTTTCAGATTATTAGGACTTGATGAAATGTTATATTCAAAAGTAGGTCAATATATTGTCAATAAAAGAAAAAATCTAAAAAAGATGCACCAGCATGAACAGCTATATCATGAATAGCTTTCTTCTTTAGAAAGCAGTTTATTGATATGTTATAGTAATCATAAAATATAGTGGTATTTTTAATTAATTTAAGAAGGTAATATGAATCATGTGAATATTTTCCAATAGTGATTTTCAGCAAAATTATATATATATACAAAATTATATACATATATGTATATGTACATATATATATATATAGCTGAACAATTAATTGTATGCCACCCCTTTAGCTCCAAAAAATATTTTATGAAAATTATTATCTATCTGGTTTCTGGAATATGACAAATCCATCACACTTATAAAGAATTTCCTATGAAAATGACAACATGAAAAGTATATTTATAAAATAAAAATATGAACAGTAAAAGCAGAGACACTTTTATTTGAGTTAGAGTAACAGGGTTTTTTTTTAATTTGTTTGTTTTTTGCAAGTGACTTATCTAATATTTTCCAAATTTTTAGAATGGTATTTTATTATTTCATATCATTTCTAATAAAAGTATGAATATTAGGTAGAGTTGATGGTGCTTAAGGCTAATAAGTACGAACTATCCTTTGTCAGATCTGTACTTCATTCTGATATTTAGTTCACATCTTAAATCAGCTCATAATTCCAATTACTTCACAATTTCACCTATATTCAGCATGGTTTTTCTCAGATATCAGTACTAGTACCCACACAATGATTATCCCTGTACAGGGTTTAGGAAAAGGGATTGATTTCAGAACATAATAGAACATGAGCATAGATCACTAATTTGTCTTTCAATATACATATTACTTAGACAATCAAGTGCTTATTATACCTGGTAATCTAGGTTATGCTATGGAGAACCCCATTCCCCAAACTTTCAGTGGATTAAGTATTCATTTCTCTCCCCAGTTGTGTGCCCAGTGTATGAACTATGGACCATGGTGAGAGGGTTCTTTATACTATGAAGTCACCCAGAGACTCAGCTAGATGGATTCATTACAATACCATCATCTCAATATGTGACCTCAGAATACACTGTGTGAGGGATAATAAGCTTTAGAGTACCATACAACTACGTTGCCTCATATTTCATTGGGATTCAATGCCAAAGGACTTAAATGAAAAAGGACTGGCTAATGAAGAGTGTCAAACAGATTATCTGGTGCATAGTACTTGCTTATTCACGTCTTTGTACATTTCTTTTTCTTTTAACACATTATACACAATAAATCATCCCCAGAACAAACCACCTAAAAATGCATTCACTCTATTCAGCTCAAATTTTAGAATGGTGGTGTGCTGTTCAGTAAGTTCAGTAGCAGGTTCGGCTGTGGCTCTTCATCTGAACAAACTATGAACTAAAGGATAAATTACTTTTCCTCTACTAATTCCCAATATTAGTGAAATGTCTGGATATCTGTACTGAATTCTCATTATCAGAAAGGGAGGAATAGAAGACCCTCAATAGTCACAGGACTATAGCATTTCTAAAATTCTGTTGAATAGGCATTATAACCAGGACCTACAATAGTGCTGGTGAATATTTATTAATTAAATTCTAACTCTGCTCTATAGGAGTTGTTTCATGGTGCATTGTTTCCTAAGGTCCTATCTGTACACTCAAGGAAATTCTTCTTTAACCTATTCTTGGCTTCCCTTGAAGGAATGTGCCTATCTTGGATTTGTTCAAATTTTTTCCCCCAAAGATTTATTTATTTAGGAGAGACAGAGACAGAAAGAGTGGGGGAGGGTGGTCAGAAGAAGTGGGAGAGTCTCAAGGCAACCCTGTGTTAAGCTTGCAGCCCAGTGCAGGGCCTGATCTCATGACTCTGCAGACCCTGATCACAACCTGAGCTGAAACCAAGAGTCAGATGCTCAACCAACTGCACCACCCAGATGCCCCTGTTCAACTTTTTGAACTCATGTTCAATTCGAGGAATTTGAAGGGGCAAAAGTGTCAAGTAACAAAATTTTTAAAATTTCACTATTGTTATTCCAGGTTTGCACTTGTTTTAGAGTAAAGCATTAAGATTTTTATCTATGTGACACTAGCAAATACCTACAGTTTTTATTAAGATATAATTCTCCATATCTGACATACACATATATAACAATGATTTATGAATATACAATTATATATATAATATGTATATACATTATACACACACATATATTTCTCCCTTCTCTCTCTCAACCGTCTTTAAGTTTTAAGCTTGTAAGTAGAAATCTGGGCTTCTGGAGAAAAGCTATAGACTGATTTTTCTCTAAATCAATTTTGAGGTTTAACTCTCCTCCATATCCTTAATCTGATCTTTACCCCGAGGCACTTGGATCTTTTGGGAATTTTGGAAATAAATGGGAAGGCTACACTCTTATATTTATCTTTTTTAAATGCTGAGTTTTGATAGGGTGTTGCCTCTTAAAACCCTTATCAATTATCTCCTACAGTTTGAGCCTCATAACATCAAGGTCCAGAGTTCCAGAATGTTTTTACTTCACTTCATTTTTTGCTTTTCAGCAATCAAATTCTTTACTTATCTCTTTCTGGTAATACCAGATAAAATTCAGTCAATAACAATCAAAAACACTAATGTTCTGTTTTTGAACTCTTCCCCTAGAGCTACCCAATAATGGGACATGCAATCAGCCTCACAAGATTTTCAGAAACATGGTGTTACCAAATATTCTGCAACTGCTCAAAAGCAGCATTTTTCCAGGCTCTGCAAATTGGTTCCTCTACTCCCAACTGATAAGCTTGTGTCACACATTTTAGATTTGTTGAGATGGCACTCTATTCCTCAGACCAATGTCTATATAAGTCAGGCAATTTCAGATCATGCCACAGTATCAAATAAACTCAAAATATTAGTGGCTTAAAATAAATACATATTTGCTCATTCTCCATGTCCAACTCAGGTCAGTGGTTGAGCTGTGATCTATATGGTTACTGAAAGTCCAAAACTATAGGAGGCTACACTAGAGGTAGTTTAGCATCAAAGTACATTTGATTCAACAATGCAATGAAACTCCATATTTTATAGCATCATCGTCTTAAAACTTGTTCTCCTTCACAAGACAACTGAAATCATATGTTCATGTAACCAGTGCCATGGGGAGGCAAAGGATGATTTCTATATAATCCCAAAAATACAATATCAAGCAATTATAATACACACACACACACACACTCACAAAAGAATAACTTTTCTTCTTAGAAGCCTTCTGCTAATATCTTATCTCCTCATAATTAATTCCATTATTGCTCATTTTTTTTCATAGCCTTTACATTAGAGATAGTATTATACTAAATAAGTTAGGTTTTTACAGCTGTTTCAGTTGGAAATTTTCCCCTAAAATATTTCATTATTTCAGTAGTTTCATAAAGAAGGGGAATGAATGTTGGTCTAACTCATTATTAATGGGTATTTTTTCCATTTACAACAATTAATTCAAATTTTAGCTATTCTAGCACTTACCCATTTGAGTTTCCTTTCTCATTTCGAATTTCTATTCTTCAACAACCTTTTCCTCTCATGTGTAAGGAATCCGTATCTTTGTTTTTGTGTACCCATTTACTCATTTATTCAATACATGCCAAACTCTGTCTCCTCTGAGTTTCCTCTCTGTTCTAGCTAATTTTTTTAAGTTGCACTTATCAATAATTGAAATTGTATATTTGTTTTAACAAAAATAGAAAATAGTTTACTTCCTTCAAACCATAGATTGCAGAGTAATTTTTTCAAATAAAGTATAAAATATTTTTCCAGTTCTATAAACTCTCCAATTGTTTAAATAACACTAATCTTACAGTTTTCATCGATGTCATTTAGTGAAAACTTCATAAATTTACTATCATCAACTCAATGTAGTCTTTGTAAGTTTCGATCTCTTCTTTGTGAAAAATTCACATCTTTTAAGTGAAGGCTTGCTAAGTAAAATCTGTTATTTTTGTTTGCAAAAGATCTTTATTTTACTACATTCTTAAAGATTAGTGAATTGTATAAGTGAATTGATAATAGTGAATTGTGAATAGTGAATAGTGAACAGTGAATTGCATCAGTGAATTGATAATACTGGGTTGATACGTAATCTCTCTCTTTGCTTGTTGAGAGTTCTACTTTGTTTTTGGTGTTATCACATATGGTACATCTATGTGTGGATTTAGAAATATTTGTCTTCTAAAAGACATTCCTTTGCTATTCCTAATGTCTAAAAGACATTCCTTAATTAGAAATTCCTTAGTTATTTCTTTAAAATTACTTAGTGTTAGTATATTTCCTGGTTTTCATATGTGTTCAGTATCATATTTGATCTAACATTTCTCCTAGTTTTTTTCTTTGTAATTATTTTGAAAAAGCATATTTTTAATAACAATTTTAAAATAAAAATTAATGTTAGACCTCCAATTTGTCCTGGATTTTAACAATGTCTAATTGAGTAGTTTGTGAGATACATAAACAGTGAATATATTTCTCACATGGGTAAGAAGTTAAATCTGAAAGAACACTATCACCAACTAGCTTCTTTTTTACATCTTTTCATAATGTGAAGAAACTCCTTTCAAAGAATGTATGCATGTTGTTCTCTAACAAAGAAACAATTCACTTGTACAGGGAAGGCACAGAATTCATTCTTTCACCACTTTAGATATCAGTGATGGGAGAAATGATCAATGCCATTGTCTCTACTCATCACTTGGTAAAGCAACCAGATTTGACACAGCCATTGCCTAAGCCTTGAGATGTGGGAAGTCAACAAAGTTGCCACATGGGATCAGAAGTTTAATTTTTTTGTCAGAAGTGCAAGAAAACAGAGATAATAGTTCCTATAATAACATATTTAGACTACTAATAGAATGCCCTATATAAACACTAGTTTTATTCCTTCAAACCTTGCTACTCAGTGCAGTGCATGGATCAGAACATGGGCATCACCTGGGATTTAATGAAAACCAAAGTTATCAGTGATGTATATGCTCTAGATATGCAAAACACAAAACTTAGTGTCTGACATAAATCATTCCTTTTATTAAGTAAATGTGTATTATTTCATGATTCATAACATTTATCTTTTGCAATAAGCACTTACAGCAACAATGACCTTAAATAAATGAAACACATTTTAATGGAAAGACAAGCGATTGCATATTCATTTCACAAAAAGGTTGATTTTGAATTGTTGACTTGTTCAAAAATATCTTTTAACATTTACCAATGCGATTACAGTGATAACTACAGAAGACACAAATGTGATGAGGTGTCTTCAACATCTTCAAATTCTGATGTTATTTCAGGAAGATTGTGTCCCTCACAGATAATTAACCCAGAGGAATTTAGAAAATGCATTTACATATCACTCTGTAAAGCACGGCTTCATTTAGATCAGAGAAGACAGTCCCCTAAAACAAGATTTTGCAATGTACTTCTTATCCATGTTTTGGAAGAGTTTGATTTTCTTTTAAATAACCTTTTTAAAAAATATATACTATGTATTCTGTTCTTAGTGCCTCTAATAATACATTTGGATTATATCTTTTGACATTGGGATTGGATTTCAAACTTTGTTTAATTAGGTAGCCCCTATGAACATTACTTCTATAGTCATTCTCATCATCCTGTTGTCTTCTAGTGATGATACTGTTGACGTTTATGACAAAATATTACCGATTAAATCTTAAATTTTATTTCTCACCACGTCTTATTTTTAGTACTTATGATTAGTGCATTTATTCCTATAAGAAAAGTGTTATTGAGTTATATATTTATTAGTATTCTTGCTTGATTTATGTTTCATGATGTCATATTTGCCTCTCTTCAAATGGGGCCCTTCTTTCCAGTACAAAACTTAGAACATGACAATATTCAGTAAATATTTACTAAATGAATAAATAAATGAATAAATAAATAAATAAATAAATACAATGCTTTTAGCCAAATGCTTTATTTAATCAATCTATCAATATTACTGCAATAAATAAAATCCAAATTACTTTTGAACTGGTAATTTTCTTATTCATACCATCTAGTTTAGAGTATTTCAAGTATTCACGGAATATCCATTTTAAAATTTCCAATTTCTGTTCGATAACTTTTGTTTAATTTTTGATTGTATGCCTGACCAACAATAAAGTTAAATTGTTTATAAAATTAGTCTTCAATGTTTCAATGTAGTGTAATGTTTCTATTTATTTATAATCTATGAATATTATTAGAAAAGAAAATGCATTCATCAATTTATTCATTACTTCAAATATTCAAAAATATTCATTACAAGGTATATATGTGAGACATGAAAAAAACAGAAAAGTACTTGTTCAAAATAAGCTTATATTTTGGTGCACTTGGGCAGCTCAGTTGTTAAGGTCTGCCTTCAGCTGAGGTCATGATCCCAGGGTCCTGGGATCAAGTCCCACATCGAGCTCCCTGACCAGCGGGAAACCTGCTTCTCTCTCTCCCACGCTCCTTACTTGTGTTCCCTCTTTCACTGTGTCTCTCTCTGTCAAATAAATAAATAAAATTGTTTTTAAAAAGCTCGTATTTTGAGAGACAAAATAGAATAAAAATAATTTCCCGTAATGATAAGTGCTCACAAGAAGCTAAAATAATGCTTTCTAATATAGTGAAATCATAATTTAGGGTAGCCAGGGAAAAAAGTTTCTTAAATTAGCAGACATTTGAGTTAGATCAGAATACTAAGAAAAAAAAAATCCATCCATAAATAAGGGAGAAACACTGAGAGAAGAGCAAATGCAGAATTCTGTAACAGGCAAGGAAACATTTGAAATATTTGAAGAACAGAATAATGCTCTTGCTCTGGTTTCTTTAAAGAGTGGATAACAGAAAGAGCATATGGAGTTGGGAGAAAGGTTAGGATGCTATTGCACTTGCTTACTCTAAAAGAAATGGTGGCTGGCTATGGATTGTGGCTGAATTAATGGTAATACCTAGTGAAACTGGTATATATTTCAATAATATACCAAACAGGATCAGCTGTGAGATTGAGTGGGGGAAGAAATGAAGTTTAAGAATCAAATATGACCAAGATTTTTAATATGAGCAATCGATGGAGACGGGATAGAGCTCTTTGGGATAGACTTCTCCTGTTTCTTCTTTGCTGCCTTTTCCTTCCCATTTTTACTCTTTTCTCCTCTTACTATGTGGGAGCTAGTAAATGGTGAGTCCATGAAATTGGAGAGCAAGATTGTAAGTTTCTAGAGTGTTACATTAAGTATATAAAAGATATTGGGATCAAGCTTCTTTGGATTGGCCTTTGGTAGGTGTAGTGATTTTTCCTAAAAAAAAAACCTGGCATGGATTTAGGTAAGTTGATAAATTTGGTCTAGGAGATAAAATACTTGTTGCATACTTGTAAATATTTCCTCAAAGTAGTATTAGTTTGGAACTTATTAAAAATATATACTGAGAAAGTACTTTTATCTTGTCATGAATTCACCTCTATTCTAAATTTCTAAATTTCTTGACTAGTCATCATTCTAAATTTCTAAATTTCTTGACTAGTCATCTAAATTTCTTGACTAGTCATCATAAATTTTATTTTAACAGATGAGACAGATAAGGAAATGATTTCTCAGACACAAGGAATAGCATTCCTATAATTTTATCTTAGTCTACAATGTGAAGCTTGAGATATACTGCTAACTAAGAAGTTCAGAGATATAGAGAAACATGAAATAAATAATAAAGGCATATATATTTCTCCACCCCAAATATATTTCCAATAATTATATTATTTTAAATAATGTAAAATGTTTAATCTGTAAAACTTTCCATGTTTCTTTTTCTAAATCTTAATTTCAATTCTGGTTAGTTAACATACAGTGTTATATTAGTTTCAGATGTACAATATAGCAATTCAACACTTTCTGTACATAAAACACACGTTTCAATTTATTTCTTTAGGGGTATCTTTAAGTTTTAATTTTTAAGATAAAATATATTTTACCAATCAGATCTTAATTAAATAGTACCTATTTTAAGCTTTATATACAGGAGACCTAATGTTAGAATATATAATTATTTCATTTTTACCCTTGAAAAACAAGGACTACAAATTTTTCATCTCTAGATATGTTAATGATACAGCGATATGCACTTAAAATACCAGAGAACATTTATGTAATAATTGCTAAGACAATATTGTTGTTTTTTGGCCTTGACATTGGTTATATAAAGCCAGGCCAGGAAAATTAGTGAAGATAAAAGACTTGAGAGGAAATACATTTTATTCCCATCCTATAACTAACTTTTTGACATCTAAATATGTTTTATTGTCCATTCTTCTATTTTGAAGATAATTTCCACATGGTTTTATTCAAAAGCAATGAAAAGAATGTAAATCTAGCACTGATAATTTCATGCTTGGGTAAGTGGAAATGAGTATCTTTGACTGGGTTTATGAAAGTCTTTTTAGAAACTATACATGTTTATATACAACATCACTACCTATAACCCACAAACAAATAGAGAAACAAAATAACAACAAACCAGCAAAGTGGAAAAACTAATGAGACAACTACTGGAATTGATTTCAGGAAAGAAATATATGAATGTTTGTTTCTAATTCTTCTTTATAAAACCCCATAACAAATCACAATGCCCGATTTAGGTTAATCTATCAGTATCTTTTCCTTTCAAGAGCTCTTTAAATTTTGTCTTGGGGGACCTGGGGGGTGCAGTTGGTTTCGGCTAAATTGTGATCTCAGGGTCATGGGATGAGTGAGCCTACTTAAGCCTCTCTCTCCCTCTGCCCGTCCCTCCCACTCTCTCTTTCAAATAAATAAATAAATAAATAAATAAATAAGTCTTTTTTAAAAATTCGTCTTTCATACAAATGGCTAACAGATACATGAAAAATCATTTATCATCATTAGCTATCAGGAAATTCAAATCAAAACCACAGTGAAACCATATGGTACTTGACTCTCTCTGTTTGACTTATTTGACTCAGCATAATCTCTTCCAGTCCCATCCATGTTGATACAAAAATTGGGTATTCATCTTTTCTGATGGAGGCATAATACTTCTTTGTATATATGGACCATATCTTCTTTATCCATTCATCCACTGAAGAGCATATTGGTTCTTTCCATAGAGTGGCAACTGTGGCATGGACATGACTGGACAAGATGATGCTGACTGAAATAACTCAAAACAGAGAGAGACAAGTATCATATGGTTTCACTTATTTGTGGAGCATAAGGAATAACACAGAGGACATTGGGAGATGGAGAAGAGAAGTGAGTTGGGGAAAATTAGAGGGGGAGACAAACCATGAGAGACTGTGGACTCTGAGAAACAAAATGAGGGTTTTGGAGGGAAGGGGACTGGGGGGTTAAGTGAGCCTGGTAGTGGAGGGCACGTATTGCATGGAGCACTGGTGTGGTGCATAAACAATGAATTTTGGAACACTGAAAAGAAATAAAATAAAACAAAATTGAAAAAAAAAAATACATTGAGATACCACCTTATACCAGTTAGAATGGCCAAAATTAAGACAGGAAACAACAAGTGTTGCAGAGGATGAAGAGAAAGGGGAGGCTTCTTACACTGTTGGTGGGAATGCAAGTTTGTCCAGCCACTCTGGAAAACAGTGTGGAGATTTCCTTAAGAAATTAAAAATAGAGCTACCCTATGACCCTGCAATTGCACTACTGGGTATTTACCCCAAAGATACAGATGTAGTGAACAGAAGGGCCATCTGAAACCCAATGTTCCTAGCAACAATGGCCACAATTGGCAAATTGTGGAAAGACCCAAGATGCCCCTCAACAGACGAATGGATAATGAAGATATGATACATATATACAATGGAATATTACACCTCCATCAGAAAGGATGAATACCCAACTTTTGTATCAACATGGACGGGACTGGAGTAAATTATGCTGAGTGAAATAAGTCAAGCAGAAAAAGTCAATTATCATATGGTTTCACTTACTTATGGAGCATAAGGAATAACATGGAGGACCTTAGGAGAAGGAAAGGAAAAGTGAATTGGGGGAAATCAGAGGGGAAGACAAACCATGAGAGACTGTGGACTCTGAGAAACAAACTGAGGGTTTTGGAAGGGAGGGGGATGGGGGGAACAGGTGAGCCTGGTGGTATGTATTAAGGAGGGCACCTCTGGCATGGAGCACTAGGTGTGGTGCATACACAATGAATCTTGGAACACTGACAAAATTAAAATTAAATTTAAAAAATTCATCTTGGTTTATATTTACTATTAAACTTTTAAAAACCCTCCATGAGAAAATGTATTTTTCTCTTAGAAAGTGCATATTTCCTACAGACTTCCACATTTCTTAGGAAAAAAATTGTAAATGTTGCTCTTATAATTCTTGAAATTGTTATTCTGTCTTCTTCATATTCAGCTTCTCATTTCTGATACTGTAAATATCAGTATCAGACATTTATCAGAGTAAATCCCACTAACTTTTTTGTGACATTGATTTATTACATTTTCCAATACTGATTCATTCTGTGTCTTCAAAAAAAGCCAATACATTTTAGTTTATCAACAATAATTTCTTAGGTCCATCTCCATATCATGTTAATAACATTTCTTCAGATCTTGAAATACTAGTGATTTTAATTAGTTAATTAATGAATATATTTTTGTGGTTTCCAGTTTTTATTTAAATTCCAGTTAGTTAATACAGTATAATATTAACTTCAGGTATAGAATTTAGTAATTCATCATTTACATACAGTACCCAGTTCTCATAGAAACAAATGCCCTCTTTAATACCCATCACCCATTTAACCTATCTTCCCACTCACTTCCCTTCCAGCAACACTCATTTTGTCCTCTACATTTAAGAGTCTGTTTTATGGTTTGCCTCTATCTCTCTCCCCCGACCATGTTCATATGTTTTACTTCTTAAATTCCACATATGAGTGAAATCATATATTTTTCTTTCCCTGATTGAATTATTTAGCTTGGCATAATGCCCTCCATCTCCATCCATGTCTTTGCAAAAGGCAAGATTTAATTCTTTTCAAGGCTGAGTAATATTCCATTGTGTATATCTACCACCTCTTCTTTATGTATTCATCAGTGAATGGACATTTGGGCTCTTTCCATAATTTGGCTCTAGCTGATAATGCTGCTGGAAAATGTCAGGGTGTACATATCCCTTTGAATCAGTATTTTTATATCCTTTGGGTAAATACCAATAATGCAATTGCTGGATGCTGGGACAGCTCTATTTTTAACTTTTAGAGGAACATCCATACTGTTTTCTGAAGTGGCTGTACCAGTTTGTATTCCCACCAATAGTGTAAGGGGTTCCTCTTTCTCTGCATAGTCACCAACATCTGTTATTCTCTGTGTTGTTAAATTTAGCCATTCTGACAGGTGTGAGATGATATCTCATTATAGTACTGATTTGTATTTGCCTGATGATGAGAAATTTGAGTATTTTTCATCTGTTAGTCATCTATATGCCTTCTTTAGAAAAATGTCTATTCATGTCTTCTGTCCATTTCTTAACTGCATTATTTGCTTTTGGGGTATTGAGTTTGGTAAGTTCTTTCTAGATTTTAGACTCTAACCCTTTATCAGATATGTCATTTGCAAATATATTCTCCCATTCCAAAGATTTCCTTTTGGTTTTGTTGATTGTTTTCTTCACTGTGCAGAAATTTTTATCTTGATTAAGTCCCAAAAGTTCATTTTTGTTTTTGTTTCCCTTGCCTCAGGAGACATGTCTAATAAGAAGTTGCTACAGCTGAGTTCAAAGAGGTTGTTGCCTGTTTTCTCTAGAATTTTGATGGTTTGTCACATTTTGTTATTTCATCAACTTTGAATTTATTTTTGTGAGTGGCGTAAGTGGTAAATTTCATCCTTTTGCATGTTGGCTTTCCAATTTTCCCCACACCATTTATTGAAGAGACTATCTTTTTCCCATTGGATATCCTTTCCTGCTTTGTCAAAGATTAGTTGGTCATATATTTGTGGGTCCATTTCCGCGCTTTCTATTCTGTTCCACTGATCTATGCGTCTGTTTATGTGTCAATACCAAACTGTCTTGATGACTACAGCTTTGTCATATAGCTTGAAGTCCAGAACCATGACGCCTCCAGCTTTGCTTTTCTTTTTCAAGAAAAAGAACTGTTCAGGTCTTTTGTGGTTCCATACAAATTTTACAATAGTTTTTTCTGGCTCTGTGAAGAATATTGGTGATATTTTGATAGGGACTGCATTAAATGTGTCAATTGCTTTGCGTAGTGCAGACTTTTTAGCAATATTTGCGCCAGCATGGGATGTTTTTTCCATTTTGTTGCATCACCTTCAATTTCTTTCATAAGTGTTCTATAGTTTTCAGAGTACAGATCTTTTACCTCTTTGGTTAGGTTTATTCTTGGGTATCATGGATTTTGGTGCAATTGTAAATAGACTAGAATCCCTGATTTCTTTCTGCTGCTTCATATTGGTATAAAGAAATGCAACAAATTTCTGTACAGTCATTTTGTATCCTGCAACTTTACTGAATTCATGCATCAGTTCTAGCAAATTTTTGGTAGAGTCTTTTGGGTTTTCTACATTGAATATCATGTCATCTATGAATAGCAAAAGTTTGACTTTTTCCTTCCTGATTTGGATGCCTTTTCTTTTTGTTATCTGATCATTGAGGTTAAGACTTCCAGTACTATGTTAAATAACAGTCTTGAGAGTGTATATCCCTGTCTTGTTTCTGATCGTAGAAGAAAAGCTCTGTTTTTCCTCTTTGAAGATGATGTTAGCTATGGGTTTTTCATATACGGGCTTTATGAATTTCAGGTAAGCTCCCTCTATTCCTACTTTGTGGAGGGTTTTTATTAAGCATCAATGCTGTACTTTGTCAAATGCTTTTTCTGCATCTATTCAGAGAATCATCCTTTAATTAATGTGGTGTATCATGTTGATTGATTTGCAAATATTGAACCACCCTTGCACCCCAGGAATAAATCCCACTGGGTCATGGTGAATAACTATTTTAATGTACTATTGAATTCAGTTTGCTAGTATTTTAGGAATTTTTGGATCCATGTTCATCAGGGATATTGGCCTGTAGTTCTCTTTTTTAGTGGAGTCTTTGGTTTGGAATTGGCAATGCTGACCATATAGAATGAGTTTGGAAGTTTTCCTTCCATTTCTATTTTGTGGGATAGTTTGAGAAGAATAGGTACCAACTCTTCTAAATGGTAGAATTCCTTTGTGAAGCCACGTGGCCATGAACTTTTGTTTGTTGGGAGATTTTTGATTACTGATTCAATTTCTTTGCTGGGTATGGATCTGTTCAAGTTTCCTATTTCTTCCCATTTTAGTTTATTTTAGGTAGTTTACATATTTCTAAGAATTTATGCATTTCTTCTAAAATGTCCAATTTGTTGTATATAATTTTTCATAACATTCTTCTATAATTATTTATATTTCTGTGGTGTTGGTTGTTATTGTTCCTGTTCATTTGTGATTTTATTTATTTGGGTCCTTTCTCTTTTGTTTTTGATAAGTCTGGCTAGGGGTTTATCAATTTCTAATTTTTTTTTTCAAAGAACCAGCTCCTGGTTCATTGATATGTTCTACTGTTTTGTTTCTATATCATTTATTGCTGCTCTAATCTTTATTATTTCCTTCTTTTACTGGCTTTTGGTTTTGTTTGTTGTTCCTTTTCTAACTTCTTTAGGTGTAGGGTTAGGTTGCTTATTTGAGATGGGTTAGGTTCTTGAGATTTTTCTTACTTCTTGAGGTAGGCCTGTATTGCTAGATACTTCCCTCTTATGACTGCTTTTGCTGCATCCCAAAGGATTTGGACCATCATGTTTTCATTTTCATTTGTTTCCGTGTAATTCTATCCTTTTTAATTTCCTGGTTGACCCATTCATTCTTTAGTAGGAATATCTTTAACCTCGAAGTATTTGTGGTCTTTCCAATTTTTTTCTTGTGGTTGACTTCAAGTTTCATAGTATTGTGGCTGGAAAATATGCATGGTATGATCTCAATCTTTTTTTATTTATTGAGGCTTGATTTTTGACCCAGTATGTGATATCTTCTGCAAAATGTCCCATATGCATTTGAAAAGAATGTGTATTCTGTTGCTTTAGGATGAAATGTTCTCAATGTATCTGTTAAGTCCATCTGGTCCAGTGTGTCATTCAAACCCAATGTTTCCTTGATTTTCTGCTTAGATGATCTGTCCATTGCTATAAGTGGGATGTAAAAGTCAGCTACTATTATTATATTTTATTAATGAGTTCATTTTTGCCTGTTACTAATTGTTTTATATATTTGCATGCTCTCATGTTGGGGGCATAAATATTTACCATTGTTACATCTTCTTGTTGGGTAGACCCTTCACTATGATATAGTGCCCTTTATCATCTTTTGTTACAGTCTTTGGTTTAAAATGTACTTTTTCTGTTATAAGTACGGCTACTCTGGCTTTCTTTTGATGTCCATTTCCATGATAAATATTTTTCCTTACCCTCACTTTCAATCTTCAGGTTACTTTAGGTCAACAATGAGTTTCTTGTAGGCAGCATATAGATATGTCTTCTTTTTTTTTTTAACCCATTCTGACATTCTAACATCCTTTGATTGGAGCATTTAGTCCATTTACATTCAGAGTAATTATTGAGAGATACGAATTTAGTACCATGTTATTACTTGTTTTGTCATTGTTTCCTTTCTAATCATTGCTGCTTTTGGTTTTTCCTACTCAGAGAGTCCCCTTTAAAATTTATTGTATGGCTGGTTTAGTTTCCGTGTTTTGCTTATCAGGAAAACTCTGTCTCTCCTCTATTCTGAATGATAGCCTTGCTGAACTGAATATTCTTGCCTATATATTCTTCCCATTGAGCACATTGAATATTGAATATAACACATCATTCTCTTATGACCTGACAAGTTTCTGTGGAGAAATCTACTGCTAAAATCTTATTGGTCTTTTCTTGTAGGTTAGGGACTTTTGTCCTGCTCCTTTTCAGATTTTTTTCCCTTTATCTTTATATTTTGCAAATTTATCTACAATATGTGTCAGTGTTGGCCTGCTTTTGTTGATTTGGATAGCAGTTCTCTGTGTCTCCTGGATTTAGACATGCATTTCCTTCCATAGATTAGGAAAGATTTCAGCTATAATTTCCTCAAATAAACCTGTCCCTTTTCCTTTCTTTTATTCTTCTGGGATTCCTCAATATGAATGTTATTAAGTCAACTTCTGTGACCCAAGATTTTCCTTCCCTTCTTTTGTTCAGCTTCATTTTTTTCCATAAATCTATTTTGCATTATCACTTATTCATTCCTCGCCTTCTTCCATCTTTGAGGTCATTACATTCAGTCAGTTTTGAATCTCAGTTATTGCATTTTTCATTTTGGCCTGATTTACTTATAGTTCTCTTAGTTCTGATGCCTTCCCTGCCTTTCTCAAGCCCAGTGAGTATCCTTATAATTATTGCTTTAAATTCTGGATCAGCCATATCACTTATATCTATTTTTTAAAAAGACTTTATTTATTTATTTGACAGACAGAGATCACAAGTAGGCAGAGACGCAGGCAGAGAGAGAGGTGGGGAAGCAGGCTCCCTGCTGAGCAGAGAGCCCAACACGGGGCTCGATCCCAGGACCCCAAGACCATGACCTGAGCCGAATGAAGGCAGATGCTTCATCCACTGAGTCACCCAGGCACACCATCACTTATATCTATTTTGATTAGATCTCTGGTCATGATCTTTTCTTATTCTTTCTTTTGATGAATTCCTCCATCTTGGCACTATGTCTAGGTCTGTGTCTTCTTCTGTGTGTTAGGAAAGCCTGTTATGTTTCCTGCTCCTGAGAGTAATGACTTTATGAAGATGTCATATAGTGTCCAGGGCCTTGAGCTTCAGGAAGTGTCTCTGGTGTGTGGTATTTGAACTCTGCTACAATTTTTGGCTGTTCTTTCCCTCAGGTCAGTCATCTGCAGAGTTCTCCTTGCCTGCAGTAGGAAGTGTTTGGACCAGGGCCAGAGTATGGGAAATTTTACCTAGATGTGCTCTGGTCTGATTGTTAAAAGAGATCTCATGCTATTTCCACTAGAACTGAAGCTTTATGAAACTCCATGGTTAGTAGATATGCTGTGTGTGGGGTTTTGTGCTGATCTTCTGGGGGAGGGGCCTGCTGTATTGCTTCTGAGGCACCCAAGAAAACTTCTGAGTTGCCCAAGAAAAGCAGCACCAACAGAGCCCAGGGATGGGGGTGGGGGTGGGGTGGGGATTCGTAAGTAGGTTAGGCAACCAGTGTTGATGCTGTGCTGTTTATTGAAGTTGGATTAATCTGAAGGGCAGGGGAAGGAAATGGTTCCAGCCAGCTGTTTTGTCGCTGGAGAGGGGAGTTTGTGTTTGCTGCTGTCAGGGAAGCCCTCCCTGAAGAGCAGATAATTATCCTCTTTCATCCTAGGCTTTTTTTTTTTTTTTTTTCAGATTGTTGTTTCAGACTGTATCTGGGTTGCTTTGCCTGTTGCAGCACAGTGCACTCTGAGCTCTATCCCAGCTAGGCCAGCTAAGTTTTACAACTCCAAACTTTAAGGATCTGTTGTGGCAGGGACCTGAGCTGGTCATCTGGGGGAGGGTCTTGCTGCATTGGGATTGATGAAAGTTTGACCCAGAAGGGCAGTTGTACTGGTGTGCAGAACATGGGATGTGAAGCAAAGCACACCAAACTTGGCAGCAACTGGGTTAGCTGCTCTCAGCAGGTGTCTCTGTGCCCACTCTGAGAGGTGGGGGTGGGGTGGGAAATGGCACCTGCTGGCTTTTTGTACCTGAAGAGGCAATGCCACCTTTGCCGATGTGCTCCAAGAAGATGGAAAAGTCTCTCCCAGTGCATCTCAGGCAATCCTCAGATTGTGTGATATGTCTCTGGGGTTACCTGCATGCCTTCTCTCCAGGAGCACTGCAGCACTCTCAGGGCTCTATACAGCAATGCTGCGGACCTCTAAGGCTCCAGTCTTTGAGTTCCACTGGTTGCAAAAACTCAGGAAAATCAACCTCTCTCATTTTCCTTGTCAATGATTTTAGGGAAGCGTTTTTCTTGCACAATCCCCTGTGTACTCTTCTCTCTGCCTTTCTTGTCTCTCTCTCTGTGACCAGAGATCACTCCCCTCTGCGTCACCCATGCTCTGTTTCTCCCTCAAACCATCTCTCCGTACCTCCTACCTTCCTTAATGTGTTCTCCTACTATTTGTGCAGTTTGTTCTGTCAGTCTTCACGTCTTGGGTACTCAGAATGATTTGATACTTATCTAGCTGTGTTTTAGGGACAAGACAAGTCTAGGGTCCTTCTACTCTGCCATCTTAGCTCCCTCCTTGAATTAATAGTTAATTTTTTCATAAGCAAGTTTGTGTGTTCAAACTTGTCCCATCTACATAATTTTTACTATGTAAGTTCATGTCATTATTTTTGAATAGTTCCTAATGATAATTTTAATTTCTTTCTAAGACAAAATTTAAAACAGTTCTAATAGACTAAATGTAGCCTATTTTTTACTCCTTCAACTACTAAAATATACTTTCAGTGCTTTCTTTTTAATTTGTTCATTGATCAGCCAGTGGATTCAGACCCAGTATCTTTGTTATAACATATTTGCAGAGAACAGTGAAGAGAAAAGTGAAGTGACTTTTCCTCACATGCAAATAAAAAGTTATCTTGCCAAGATTTTACAGATTTTGTCAAAAACACAATATTCATGGGTCAAAAGCAAAAGTAACCCAATTGCAAAGCAGGGAGCATCAATAGTGTATTTGTTTTAATTCTCCTTGCCTCCAAGTCCCAAAGAGATCATATAGATAGATCAAGATAGATGCCTGGCTTCTGGCTTTGTGCTGGACTATATTCCACCACAGAGAGTGCACACACACACACACACACACACACACACACACACTGCATTTTATTTTATTTTAGTTTCCCTTTTTGTACTTTCTTTTTAGATTCTAATGTTTCTCTATTTTTTGTATTTTCCTTTTATATGTACCAGGTTTTTCAGTTGTACTCTTAACATTCTAAGTAGACTAGATTGATGGCAATTAATATCATGAAGAGTTTCATTAGATGATTTTCTTTTTTGAGGGCTGAGATTGCTTTAAAATAGTGAATGAGAAAGGTATTCTGCTAGCCATTTTTTTCCCTTTATCTTTGTGCAAGAAATATGCAAACAAGTTGAAACTTTTTTTACTTGATGAATTGAGAAAGGAAAGTCTTCTTGCTTTAATTACTGCATGAAATGGTAATTCTCTTTCCCTCACATTTGTCTCAACTGTCTTCTTCTCCTCTCTTTCTTCTTCTACTTTTCTTCGAACTTCTTATTCTCCTTTCCTTTTTTCCCCCATCCCAGCCCTTTTCCTACTACTTTTCTTCTTCTTCCCCCTTCTTTTCCTTCTACTTCTGTTCTCCTTCTCCCTTTTCTTCCTTTTCTCTTGCTGTTCTTCCCCATTTCCCTTGTTTTTCTCCTCCTATCTTGGTTTACAGTAAAAAATTAAAAAAAAAGGAAATAATTGTTCCATTTCATCTTACATTTAGGTTCATGTTAGGGTCCCACATAAAAAAATATTTTTTTATTGCATATACATAGCTGGGTACTGTAACAAACATCTTAGAAAGAAAACTTGTTTAAACTGACCTTCCTCATGGAGCCCTTCAATATGTTCTCCTGCCTTATGGGCCATGATAGCTCCAGCCAACAATCTTTTTATTCTCTGTACTTGATGTATTAACTTTAAGAGTTTTGGGTTTGTTTTATTTTGTTATAACTGTTTCTTTGTCTGAATTTTATATGTTTTAGTTCACTAACAACTACATGATGTGTTCATGGCAAAAATTATTCAGGATAAAGACACAGGTGAAAAACTAATTTTTCTCATACATATACATTTTTAAAATTTAATTCTGTTAGTCTTGGATTATGGCTGCTTTCATAATATTTTTAAATGGATTTTCAAATTAATTAAGTTTGTTTAGGGTAGAATTTTGTTTCCAGTAGCGCTACCAATGAGTACCTTGGCAGGTCATTCAACTTGTTTATCTCAGGTTTTTTGTTTGTTTTTTAAGGTTTATTTACTTATTTTAGAGGGGGGGGGAGAGTGCATGAGTTGGGGGAGGAGAGGAGAGACTCTTAAAGGAGATTCCCCGCTGAACATGGAGCCTGATATGGTACTTCACCTCACAACAATGAGATCATGACCTGAGCTGAAACCAAGAGTTAGACACTTAACCAATAGCCACCCAGGTGCCCCAACTTTTTTTTTTTTAATGAAACTCATAATAATAGTTAACTCAGCTGTGATGATTGAATTAATATTCTTAAAATCTATAAATAATAATTAATATAAGTATTTAATAGAAAATATGACAAATTATTACTCTTTCAGCTTTTGTTTCTATTTCCAAATCACATTTTTATAATTTTTCTGGATATTTATAAGAAGTTGCTGCTTTTTTCTCTTAAAACTCCACTTTTGAAATATAAAAAAATGTACATTTAGATGTCTTTTATTCTTCATAATGTTTCAATAATATTTTGTATTAGAGCCTATCAATTTTTCTCTTGATATTACCCTAGGAAAGGAAGTATTTTAGATTAGTTAAAAGAACCCCCACACCACAGATTATGCATTAACCCATGAAAGTCACACATATCCCTTGTGAAAGGCAAAAATACAGATAAAGAGAAAAAGTGCTATCAAGAAGATATGATTTTTAGTTACTTTGTTAACAAAGAATTGACTATAAATACTGAATCGGAAAAGGAAGTATTTACATTTCCTTACTTTTAATTAATTTTTATTTAATTTTAATTAAATATTTTTTTAATTTTTTAAGTTAAGTATTTTAATTTTAATTATGCTTTCCATACTTAACAAAGTAAATTCTCATGGCACAGTCTGAAACTTAGTTAATGGTTATATTTCTAGGTTTTAGATGTAGTACCTCTACTTTAAGCAAAACAGGTTGTTAAAAATTGATATGTTTTATTTTTAACATCTTTTTACGTCTTCTATGTATTCTGAAATAAGTTTCTAAAATTCAACTATTTACATGGATATAGAATTGAAGTAACATATATTTAAATATTGTTTGCTCAATAAATGCCTTAGATAAAATATCTAGAATTGCAAATTGGTTCATTACTGGGAATATGCAACTCTCCTTAGAATTCTATATCGTTTGGTCATTTGAAGGTAATTACAAAACTACTTTCTGCCATATGAATTGTAGCCTAATTAAACAGGCCTCTAGGCAGCCACAGTGACAATGCTGGATAAGCAGCATTTTCTCAAATTCCCCCAATACTACTATGTTTCTCTCAACTTTGCTGATTTCATATGTTCCTTGCCAACTTAAACTTTTTCATATTTTAATATGACTCAGTGCTGGAATAAAATCCTTCATTAAAAAAAAAATCAGCAAGATCTGCTTTGAAAAGAGTAAAACAATGAAACTTGTAAAATTGGTGAAAACAACCAAAAGGAATAAACATGTATACATTTTATAAACATGGAATCAAACTGAAATTAGATACTTGCTATGTTATGTTCAAATATAAATTAACGAGAGTGAATATGCCAATTTAATGGCATTGTTTCTAAACTCAAAGAAATGCAGATATGCATATCTCAAATGGTTTTAAATGCAGCTTCTAATGAAAGTTATTAGAAATAGCACTTCAGATACTTCTAAGGTTTGGTTTTTAAATTGCATAAATTAGCATTTACTTAAAGAAGACTGGTGTAACAATAAGTATGTGAAGAACTATGCAGTTAATAATAAGGAATAACTTAACTTGAATATTTTCAGTGATTCATGGTATTAGAGTGCAATAAAATTTGTAAACTCATGTTAATTCATACACTGGTACACACAATGCTCATTTCATGTTTTTAGGAATACATGACAGTGCCACAAATTAAGGTTTTACATCACAGACTTAATTTTATTTCACTTTTAATTATAATTTTTTAAAAAAATTTTTAAAGATTTAATTTATTTATTTGTCAGAGCGAGAAAGAGAGACAAGGAGAAACAGAAGGCAGAAGGGAGAAGGGAGAAGCTGGTTCCTCACTGAGCAAGGAGCCTGATGCGGGATTCAATCCCAGGACCCTGGGAACATGACCTGAGCCAAAGGCAGACACTTAACCTACTGGGCCACCCAGGCACCCTAATTATAAAATATTAAACAAATTGAAAAAAAATGTAAAGATTAATGACATTCTAAGAGCCATGTACTTCCATTCAGATTTCATAGAATATATATTGCTACAATTCACTTAAATTATTTTTATTGAAATGAAATACTGAGAGTTTTAAGTATAGTTTGTTCTTTTTTCTTTCCAATAACAACACCATGTTTTTGAATTTTCTCTGTTCCTTAAGCAAAAAATAACTACATAATTTATGAAAACACTCATAAACACACATACACACACACACACTCATATCACATGTATTAAGACATTGGGAAAAACCTACAAAATTCAAAAAAGAAAGTAGCCCTTAAGTAAGAAAATGAAAATGATATTGTTGATGCTGACTTTCTTATACCAACAAACAACATGCTGACACTGGTTATTAGCTTACTTTGTCATTTGAAAGGTATCTCTTTTGCTACTCTTACTTCCTACTGTTGATGAGAATTATGCCATTGTTGCTGCCATGTAAATGATCTGTAATTTTGAAGTTGCTTCCAGTACTTATTGTCTCTTATGCTATTTATTTTTATCAATATGCTTTTATGTGGATTTATTTTTTATGATATTGATCAAAACTCAGCAAATAATTCAGTTTTTTTACCTAAAATTTACTGAGGACTTCCTATGGGTCAAGTGCTATTCTAGGTATAAAGGCATTCTGAAGAAGGCAGACGTAATCTCTGATGTTCACCATGCACACACTCTAGAAGGGATAACATTGAAATGAACCAAATAGATCAAAATATATATAATGTGAAATCTTAAGTGTGTTTATTAAATTTAGAAAATTAAACCGTTATTTCTTATAATATTCATCATCCCAGCATTATCTAGGTCTTCTACTATCCACTATATTTCCTATTAAATTCATTTTGAATCATTTTATTCTTTTATCTACATCTTCACTCTATTTTTCATATTTATTCTCCTGCTCCATGAAGAGTATTGTTTTTCTCACTCTCCTTTCCTTTCTCTGCAAATACTGTGTTTCAGTGAGGGAGAATAATAGACATAAATATTTATTATTCAAATATGCATAAAGTTTAAAGTAGATATTATCACAACTTCTCCTTGGAAAAGTAAAAATGTCTATAGTTCTGAGACTGTATCATACTATCTTTGAATTCCCAGTGCACAGCAATATTGCTGGAAAAGATCCATTTATTTAATTAGATGTCAATACATAAAGATGCATAGTGAGTATTTGTATACCACTGTAAATATATGAATTTTAATTACATGCTAATTCAAGAGTGATGCTAAGTTTTAGAAGCTAGTTATATGTGATTATTTAAATTTAAATATAAATTAACTAAAATAAAATAAAACCAAATACTCACTTTTTCATATGGTCATTTCAAATGTTCAGTTGCCACATATAAATAATGGCTATCATATTATAGGGTACCTAAGATGTAGAACTTTTCTGACTGCAGAAAGTTTTATTGGATAGTTCTCTGGAGAATATGATATGTCAACATTATCTGTTACATATATCCTCAAGGTTAGATTAGAATAGATGAAATACATAACTTTTACAATGCACTGGTATATATTAAATTATCCCTAATCTGTTTATAAGACTGATCAGAGCACCTGGGTGGCTCAGTGGGTTAAAGCCTCTGCCTCTGCCTTTGGCTCAGGTCATGATCCCAGGGTCCTGGGATCGAGCCCCGCATCGGGCTCTCTGCTCAGCAGGGAGCCTGCTTCCTCCTCTCTCTCTGCCTGCTTCTCTGCCTACTTGTGATCTCTGTCTGTCAAATAAATAAATAAAATCTTAAAAAAAAAAAAGACTGATCAAATCAAAGGAACCTGACATCTGAATCTTAAAAAAAAAAAAAAATCCATTAATAATCCTACAGACAATACTAGTTAAACCATGGCATGCATTCAATAAGCAGTCATTTAGCTCAATACTAGCAACATGGCAACAGATAATCATGTTTCAAATGAGAAGTCAGATTTGTCAAATTATCAGTTGATAATGTTTTACAACTGCCAAAATAAAATCTGAATTGTTGCATTGTGGTAGTACAAAGGAGGATATAATCAATTCTTCCCTGGTGGGGAAAAGACACAATATTGCCCAGAGATGAATCAGAAAAATGAAGTACTGATTTGCTAGTCCTAATAAGGGGAACAAGGAAGAAGGGAGAAGCGTATTCAGGAAAAGGAAGAACATGAACAAAGTTCAAGGTTACATAAAGAGACAGGTATAGCAAATTGGACTTATTTGAAAATGGCAATGCAAAATGTATGTGGCAGGTATAGGAGAGTTGAGGCTGGTGAATGAAATAAAGCCACACTCTCGGAGAACCTTGGATTGCTCTATGGCCCACATTAGTTACTAATAAATAATACCTAAAAACACCACTACTTTCCCTATTACTTCTGAAGCAATATGCGTGTAATTATTATAATGAATAGCAGTTCATAAAATACAACTCTGTCTTTTGATGTCACTCTGTATGTATCTTTCAGTACTCTGTGGAAAAGTGCTATATAACATTTTTATCTTCTGTTATATATTAATATGAGAAAGAAGTATTACCGTAAAGTGTATAACAATATAACACTATGTAAAAGTGAATTTTAAGGATGATTAAGCATTTCTCTTTAAAGTAACTTCTAGGAGTTAAGTATTCTAAGTTTGAAAATGATAACACATTATCAGATATGCCCTTCACCTTTTTTAGTCTTATTTTAACCTCATTCTTCACAATTTCACTTTAAACTATGCTATACATTTAACTTTATAGTCACCTCCATTGTATAAAAGATAAGAATCCTTCAAGAGTATTTTCCTGTGTAAATCATTTCCTTCATAGGAAATACTTCATTGCTGGAATTCATTCACTTATACTAGTGGAAGTGTTCCAAGATGTTATGGACCCACTTAATAAATTGATTTTCACAAAATTCATGGAAGCTATTATTCTCATTTATTTGACATCAAAAAGTGTCTTTCTTTGTTAATCATTAGGAGATTAATTACAGCCATAGTCAGCAAACCTGCAGCATGAAAATGAGGTAATTTAGTATTCAAATAAAAAAACACACATACATATCCTATGGTGTTGTATGCTGCTCTCTGTAGAATTTATTATGTTGCATAGTGATTTGGATAGTTTAATTGAAATAATTGTAATTGCTTCCTACAGTTTTAAGTTACCATCTATGATATGGGAATATTGTAAAGTATTTTCTTTCTAAATGTAGATGTTCAGAGATATGAACAGACTTTCAGATACAGGCGTATGTCAATTTAACAATTTCATATTAGATATAAATTTGAAATTTTCTATCATGTATATATAAATAACATATTAGTAAATATTCTATTTTTAAAGAAATCTTGAAAATTTTTATGTTGTATGTGGCACTATATTTTTGCAATATCCATTGATTATTTTTCTGCATTAAAAGTTACATTTCCTAAATGTTTTCTCTTAAAAGATAAAATTGTTCAATTTAAAAAAAATCATTCAATTTTAATTTTTTATGATAGGCCCCTGGTTGTTTTGAAGAAATACAAGGGAAAGCAAAGAAATCTCTGATTTAAAGATGCAAATCTAAACAAAGTCTGGACTGCATAAACCACTTTGGGAGAGTGGGCGCCTGGGTGGCTCAGTGGGTTAAGCCGCTGCCTTCGGCTCAGGTCATGATCTCAGGGTCCTGGGATCGAGTCCCACATCGGGCTCTCTGCTCAGCAAGAAGCCTGCTTCCCTCTCTCTCTCTGCCTGCCTCTCCGTCTACTTGTGATCTCTCTCTCTGTCAAATAAATAAATAAAATCTTAAAAAAAAAAAAAACCACTTTGGGAGAGAGCAGAAAGACAAACAACTTCTGCATGCTACCCTTTCCAAAGACATTTCTCAGGTCAATGAGTCTTATGGACTTCATTGAGAACTCTCAAGTTTGCTCTTGATTTTCCCCCATCTCATGTGCTCACTACATTGCATTTCTTAGAAGAGCATCTTCTAACAACTTATAATGGCAATGACTAACTCATCAAACATTCCCTATGGGCCAGAACTTTTTACTTATTAAATCATTTTATCCTTACTGTAAGTCAACAATGGGAAATACTATTATTATCTTCATTTTTGCAGGAATACAAATGAAGAACAAGAGAATAGTTAATTTTTCTATAGTCACACAGCTAGTAAGAAGGGACACCTGGTTATGAAGGCATAATATCTAGCTGTAGTCAATACTACCTCTCATTCTACAGCCCAGAAGCAATAGAAAGAGGTAAATTTTTTTTCATATTTCACAACTTATACAATGCATGTAAGCCAAACTGTGGGAATTCACAGTGCCTGGATAAATAAAATCTGACTTGTATATGCCTCCCTGGATGAGACTAATTGAAAAGAAAAGGAGTCCCTGGAATGCTGGGCCTCCTTTGAAGTTTCTTGGCTGCAAGCAGCCAGATCCTTACTGAGGTGCAAGGCTCTCATCTAGGGAATAAATGTCTAAATTTGAAGAAAAACAGACAGCTATAGTGGTCACGTATTTCATAAACTCCTTGCCACCTTTCTTTGCATGCATGTTGCAAGCGGTGCTTGCCCTTATCACACATTGCCCCATATATTATTGTCCTGACCATGAAGGTTACACTTTCCTCCCTGTTTTGTGCTTACACTTGGTGTACTGATCAGAACCCCCAATAAAGGTGAGACAAAGCTGGGCTTGGGTCTTTCACCACTAGATCATCTGGTGGACCCCAAGCCTCTCCTTTCTTGTACTAAGGTGTCTGGAGTAATCTTTTCATTTGCAGTCTAAACCTGACACCAGATAGTCACAGCACCTTGCTTCTTCTTCTTCTTTTCCTTCTTTTTTTTTTTTTTAACCTTGCATCTTAAGGAAAAACACATTTATTTGAGTAATAATGTGGAGAAAAATAAAGCAGTATCTATTTCCTTTTTCCAGGCAAGGATATACTTACATTTTGGATGTTCATAAAATAAATGTAAAGACAACAGTTACAAGTGATGGCAAATTTGTGTATCAAATTTACACATTGGAAGTCAAATATATTTCAATGGGAAAAAGGAAAACCTAGTTTTGGAAAATGAACCAATACATATATAAAAACCAAAAACAAAAATTAAAGTCAACCAGTTTTGGCTTCCATAAAATGGGTCCACAGCTTGCTTCTGATGTGTATAATGTTTCTCTGAGTCAAGCTACTGAAGAAAATTTTATAGAGTAACCCAGGAAGCAGAGCCAATTATATCACCAATTAAAGGGTTATTAAGCCTTAGGTTGCGTTTACAAGATGATACAGGCATATCTTCAACAGTTAATCCATTGACTATGAAGACAAACTGTCATTTACCTGACTTCTATAATGGAAATGAATTCAACTCATCATAATTATTATTGAGAAAGCTTATTAAAACAAATACTTTGATGATGGAGACCAAAATCTTTTTTCCTCCTAGAGTTTGCCAAACATGAATTCTTTCATATGCTCTGTAAAATTCCTTACCATTTTAGTCTTATAAAAACAATAAGTCACAAACTAGAGTTTGAAATTCATTATGTTCCATTGTAATCACTAGTCTCAGCATCCCCTATCAATCTTCATCCCGACTAGATTGAGTCTCATTCTTTTCTCCATTCACCCCTCTTTCAAATTCTCCCAAGGTTAAAAAAAGGCAGTCTTCTCCCTGATTAACAGCTCACAAAATTCTCCCTGATGGCTTTTTTCTACAGTTTTATTCTATTAGTTTGGGTATACTTATATAGTGCATTGCAAAACATTTCAAGTCAACGTTTTCATTGGTAATTTGTCAACTACCTTAGAAGAAATTCAAGGCCTGATGCTTTCTATGCGTATGATCCGAGCACCAAAGACCACCACAAAATATATTTTGTATTAAATACAGTAGACAAGTCTTAGTCAACTTATAAGCTTCATCACCACTTTTGTAAATTCTTTCAAATAGTAAGCTTGCTAAGCAGTTTCAACATAAGTCTCCCAGCATCCCTAAGGCACTCTTCTAAACAGATAACTGCTCATAACTCCCTTTTGTAGGAAAATTCTGGAATTACCATTCTGTGGATAACAACAGATGTCTAATTGTTTGACAGGAGTGAAACTGTATACTTCCACTAGGAGGTATATACCTGAATATCACTCTGCTGTATCAGCCATTGATGATCTTTTCCTGGATCCATTAACTCATCAGGAGTTACAAAATGTTTATATTCTAATTCTACTTTTCATCTTGTCATATTCTTCAGGATATTTCTATAAAAGAAACTTTCGTTCATGAACTATTTGGTTAAAAGATCAAGATATTGAATAAAAGGCATGATAAACTCTTGATTTTTTTATCTTGTAGAATTTTATTAAATTTTCTTTCATTCTCCAAAGATGAGGAGGACCAATTAAAATATTTTGATGTATGTTAAGAACTCATGGATTGGCTGGTTGATTTGTAAGAACTCATGGATTTAAACATATTTAATATATATTTAATACATAGTTGTGATTATTCTTGTTGATACTCAGATTGTCCCTGATTGGCCAGTGAGAGGTTTCTTTGACTGAGAAAGGTTTCTTGACATATAGTCAACTAGTCAAATATCAAAGATAAGTAGCCTTTGATAACCACCATCAAGATATATTTTGGAATCACCATGTATAATTCTACCCTATATTCAGAAGCAGCGATTTTTCAATAAGTGGGTTGGCTACCTAGAGTGGGACATAGTAATTGCTGACCGTAATTATTAATGCTTGGTATGTTTGGTGCTCTAGAATTGTACAAGGTTTTGAGCAGTTTTCAAAAGATAGAACTAGAAAATATGTGTTTTAAGGATAAGATATCTGAAACATTGATACTTCCTATGTTATTCAAGGCCACAGAGTTTTTACATGACTTCATAAGTCTTCCATATGTATGTTCTTCTTCAGAATGCCAGGATCTCTGTTTTCAATGATACCTGCACAATCTTCATGCTTTATCTTATAGTACATGGATAATGGCCCAAGATAAAAAATAAAGGACTAATGCAGACATTATTATTATAGAAAAACAGTCTTTTAAGAAACATTTTACTTATTTAGTACCTAGGTTTTATAACATTAAAAATGCACAATCAAAATATTGCTTTATAGTATTTTAAAAGCACATGTAATATTATCTATGTTTATTCATTTCATTTTATTTAATTTTAATGATTCTTTTTCAGATTAAGCTTTTATTAAAATTATGCAGTATAATTCATGTTACAATGTCAGATCTAATAAAAGTATGTTCCCAGAAATAATGTGTCTTCTATTTTATTTCCACCCCTTCTAATCTAATTATTTTATTTATCTATTTACTTTTATGTTTTTTTCTAATCCTTACTTTTTCCTTCCATTGTTCTTTTTTCTTAAATGTAAGTAGAAATATAAATATTGCTGAGTGTTTATTATTTATTTATTATTTATTTTTAGGATATATTTGTTATTAGGATATCTATTATTTATTATTTTTAGGATTTATTTATTATTAGGATATATTTGTGAATACACACACATACACACACACAGTCACACGTACATATATACTTATTGTCAGGGTCTCTGGAAAATTCTTCACTCCTAGTAATCTTCCATTCATTCAACTAAAGCCTGACCTTCTCTAGCCCCATAACCTGCTCCCACATAGTATCAGAATTGTTTCTCTCCTGCTGTCTATATTCAGACTAAGAAAATTGCACAAACTTACTGCTCTGACCATGTGAAACTTTACATATTTATGCTCTGTTCAACCATAACCCCAAGTAGGAAAAGACCGTATATAATCCCTTCCATTCCAAAATGAAGAGGTTCCTTCCCCAAACTATATTTTGTGCTCTGATAGCTTGCAAGTCAAATTAAAGATTTTCTTGTTTAATAGTAGAATGGTAAACAAAATTTTACCACTCTTATTTTCCCTTTAATGTTAAATCCCAGTGGTCACTCCATGTTTGTACATTATATTTCTCTTTCCTTTTTAACGCTGTATAGTACCGTATTATGAGATTTAGTATAATGTATTCAACCCATACCCTAATGATGGCCAACTGTGCTACTTATAGAATCATACTATTATAAATAGTACTGAAAATAATAACCATATGCATGACTTTTCATAATTTTACAAGTATATCTTTACTGTTAAAGTGTATCTTTAGTTATAACTCTTTCATCAGGGTGGTACAATTTTGCAGTTTCCACCATGAGTGTCTGTTTTCTTGCAGCCTTACCAAGTCAGATAACTTTTGGACTTGGTAATCTGATAGATGAAAAATACTGTCTTAGTGTAGTTGTGATCTATATTTCTCTTACTTTGAGCAAATTTAAACATTTTTTATATATGAAAGATAAATTTGAAGTGACATTTCTTTGTCTATGAATACTCTTTTTGTCTCTAGCTATAGAGTTGTTAACCATTTTATTCTTTATTTTCAGATGCTATTTATTACAGGTATCAATAATTGTCTTTAATTTTTATTTCTAAGTCCACTCAGATGGCCATTTTTTGGAATAGTGAACAACTATCTCAACAAATAAACATTTAAAATTTATTTTTAACTTAGCATCTCACTACCATATGCAGTAGGCATTTATAACTTATGCTACTCTGCATATTTTGCTTGTTCTTCAAATGGGGAAAAGTCTGTCACATTTTCATTCCTGAATATTTGAAATAGAAGATAAATATTTACTTCTGCAGTTTCTTTGGCAACAAAGGTATAATCACATGACCTGATCTAACCCTAAAACAACCCGAGAAAGCAGGTGCTATTCAGAATCTGTTTCAGGAAAGGGTTCAGTTTATTGCAAGGTACTATGGCAGTAGTTACGTACATAATGGCCAGAGTCAGTTAGGTGAGCTATAGCATATGTGGTCTGGTCAGCATCGATGAGTCATGGCTGATAGAAGCCTATAATATTAGCACCCTGTAACATTGGTGTTGCTATTACCTGACTAGACTCCAAACTCTTTTCCTCTCAACAATCTAATAGTTAACTTATATCTTGTAATAAATGTTGATCTAAATTAAACAAGCTATAATGGGTTTTGTAACTGTGAACGCTGACTCTGACGGACTGGAATCATAAATGGATTACTACAGGTAACAGACCCTCATTTAATTAAATTCTGATATTTATTATGTTTTTGTGAGTTTGAAGGATTTAAAGATCCAGATAGCATTAAAGGATGAGAATCTGGTAGGCTTTGGCCTGTAGATGCAGAGTTTTTAAAATTAATATCTGTTTGTATTTGCCTATCAAAGGAAACATAAGATCTTAGGAAACTGAAGAGGTTCTGTCAAAGAACAGCGTGAGGGACATGAAGAATATCATGATTTAGTGCGTGTTGGCTACTTGTAATTATGCTAGAGATTTTAAAGAAAGAAAGAACAAATTCAAAGTTCCAAACATTTAATTCAAAGTATGGTTCTGTAACAACTTTTTCTGATTGGACATAGGTACTATATCCTAGTTTCCCAAGGGCTGAGTTACCTAGAATTCAAAGGTTAAACTTTCAAGTTGTGAAATTATATCATTTGAATTCTTAGATTTGTCAGCCTTTAAAAATAAAAATTAAGGTGTTTCCTTGATTGACTTTCCTTGGTTGACTTCCTAGAAATCAATGAGAATTAACTTAAAAGAATGTGGGAGAGCTAGATGAATCTGATGAGTCCCATGACACAGCTCTCTCTACCTCTCCCTCCCCAGCAGGTGCAACACTTTCCCCCCTCACATAAGGAGGTAATACTAGCTTCTCTTTTTTTAAAAAATTATTTATTTATTTATTTGACAGAGAGAGAGAGATCACAAATAGGCAGAGAAGCAGGCAGAGAGAGAGGGGAAAGCAGGCTCCCCGTTGAGCAGAGAGGCCCCATGTGGGGCTCGATCCCAGAACCCTGGGATCATGACCTGAGCCAAAGGCAGAGGCTTTAACCCACTGAGCCACCCAGGCACCCCAATACTAGCTTCTCTTAATGAATGTGGCAAACATTGAAAGGGAAAGGACATCTTTCTAAGTTGGATTTTCAAACACTTAAGTCTCATACCTTCTCCAAATTTCCTATAGTTGGACTCTATCCCAGTATAATTAGATCCATTCTCCCACATTCTTTTTTTTTTTTTTTTGAGATTTTGTTTATTTATTTGACAGACAGAGATCACAAGTAGGCAGAGAGGCAGGCAGAGAGAGAGAGGAAGGGAAGCAGGCTCACCGCTGAGCAGAGAGCCCGATGTGGGGCTCTATCCCAGGACCCTGGGATCATGACCTGAGCCGAAGGCAGAGACTTTAACCCACTGAGCCACCCAGGCACCCCAATTCTCTCATATTCTGTAGCAGTGGAATTTCACATGAAATTTTGTATGACTTTTATAAATTCTGGATGGTGTATTTGAGTACGTTCTTATAGTGTTAGGCCATGGAACCTAGAATATAATTTCATATAGCATTATAGATAAACTTCTCAGAGTTTACAGTTTAATGTGCTTGTTCTTACACCCAAGAGTGGGACTTCTTGTTTGCTCATTTGATGGCCTAAACCCAGAAATCTCAAAACTGTTCCACAGTAAATGAAGCTAAGATGCTAGAAATTCCTTAGTATAATGTTGTGAATTAAAACATAGAATAACAATAAAACTCAGAACAACAACAACAAAAAAATGGAGTACATTTATCATGTTGATCCATTCACCAATCTCTGACTCTTACCTAAGACACTCTCCCATGACATGGAGGAGGGTGCCAGAATCTTTTAAAACACAGTATTGTTTTTCCTTTAGACTAAAGTTGAATGAGCAGTATTGTAATTAAAATATTCTTGTGGATATTGTGCTTTGGCACTCAGCCTCTATTTCCATCTCCTTTGTTACTTTGCTTGACTTGCAGAGAATTAAAGCCTAAAATCTATTTTGTTTTGTTTTCCTCACAAGACTGCACTGGAGCTATGTTTCTGGATTTAATTTGAATTTTGTCAATGATATGACCTCAAGCCAAATTTGTAATGTAGAATTGACACAGAAGCAGTATATTCCCTAACTTGGAAGATAGCTTGCTCTGTTAAAAAAGAAAAAAAAAAAAAAGGGAAATGGAGAGAAAAATAGTTAACCAGCTAACACTATTCCAATAGAGTGTTATTTATAAAATTGCTTTACCTAATAAGAAAGCATGATTTTCTGTAAGGGAATAGCTCACTTATAAGATGGGCAAATTCAAAACAGTATAGCAGTAATTCACCATGACTATGGCAAACTGTTGGCACCCCACACATAGCATTATATGTTCCATATAACACATCAAGCTCCTAGTCAGTGCTTTTTTCCTAAATATGTCATTCCGAAAATCTAGTAAAATATACTTCCTTTGGGATATAAAGGCTATTGTTAATGTCCCAGATAAAGAAAGAGTTAGATCCTTTGACTTTCCAGGATTGGGTTGTTAAAGGGATATTCATATGAAGATCCAATTCAAATGGAAGCAAACACAATTGATATGAGCCTAGAGGAAAGCGACTAGAGAAATAATATTGATCAGTGTTTCCATTTCTATTTAGCTCTCTGGATCAATATTTGAATTCACTGGGAAGATAAAAGCTCCATGAAGGCATTTAGTACTGAATGAGGGATTCATGTTGTACATATCTTAGCTACCAGTTCTCATAAACAGAAGCTACTTGTAAGCCTCTGCAAGGACACAGGTTTTGGAAAGATATTAGCATATAATTTGTGGACATGGACAAGCTTGCACTTCTCAGACAGCCATTGTAAAACCTCTACATGTATACATGGGTCTATGATATATTTTATTTGCCATATGCATTATGTCTATATGAAGTTGCTGTGTTTCATGCAGGAACAGACATCAGGCACATAAAATTAAAGCTCTAAGTGACCATATTTTTTTTTCCTCTTCAGTACTGTGATTTCCTGATATTATAATTAGGCAATCATATTCTTTTTCCAGCTGTAGCTAACAAGGAATCGACTTTTCGACATAGTATTAATTGGTTGCTTTATGCTTCTCATCCTCCAAAGACAACATGGGCTGGTGACTTTATAACCTTCACTGGCTAGCTGGTCTACCTATCCTCTTCAGAACATATTCAGATATTTATACTCTGAATATTAGTATCACCGGCAAAGGATCTTCTGAATTGGCCAGGCTTTTGAGTTTTCTAACCTAGTAGGAAGAAACAATGGGAATAATTTTTCTGATATGAAAGGACCTTTTCCATATCTCAGCTTTGAGCACTTGTCTCCATTTTCTGTTCCCAAACCAACTCCAGTTAATGGCCCAGGAGGTTCACATTGGTTACAATAAAGACAACTGGATGACCACAAATGTTTTTTCTCTTTATCTTTCAAGAAGAAACCCACTAGCCCCTCTCACTAGAAGAGCAACTCTAATGCTAGCTATAACTGGAGTGATTATATAATTTTGTTGGTTGTCTACTCTAAAAGTAGAAAATATTGCTCCAGTTCTTATCCATTTTTAGTGGATTCCATGTGCCATGCAGCCACTCTTATCTATTTTTCAGGGACATTCTGTGGAACAATGACTCCTGTCTTTCATTAGATTTTACTACTCCAAGAAAGGATACAGTTTGGCCAGTCCCCAGCAAGAACAGCAAAACTTGGTTGGTCAGAATGAATACTTCTTATCCACAAAAGAAAGAGGGAAGCTCACATAGGACAGGGTTTATTTACAGTGAAAAGTTCTTTCTTTCTTATTTTATATCACATATATGGACAGACAGCCTAGAATAAGCCTCCTCTGATACACTAGTTGGTATAGTCAACTTACAGTATGATTTCCTTGAAATATTAAGACCAGCATAACATGGTCCCAATATTTAACTTGTTGTGAAACCATTCCCAGATAATGCCTTAAGAATTTTCATTCTGAAATTACCTGAAGTCTTTGCTTGTCTTTCCTGGAGCTTTTCTTGGTAGTCATATTAATTGTGTTAGACTCTCTTTTTCTTCTCTAGCCGACTAAGACTCTCATTTCTTCCTGTTGGCTCCCAGTGGATTGGATCTCTAATACTATCAACAGTTGTTGAAGTTCTCATGTAAAGCCCAATTAATCACTTTTCCTGAAGAGGAAGTTTTCATTGAATAATCCCCAATAGGCCAAGAGTTATACTGAGGAAAAATAGAACTTTTATTTAAGATGGCCATGACATCTCCCTACCCTGC
This sequence comes from Lutra lutra, assembly GCF_902655055.1. Lineage (NCBI taxonomy): Eukaryota > Metazoa > Chordata > Mammalia > Carnivora > Mustelidae > Lutra > Lutra lutra. Next base: position 174,508,178 of record NC_062280.1, read on the forward strand.
ACTCCACCCTACCTAACAACTCCAAATCTTCCACTTGATATCAACAACCTCAATGTGTAATTTCAATAGCTGAGCTTCAAAGTCTCTTCAAGGTCGTTCCCTGGGATTAGTGATTCGTGTTTTCTTCTGTAGAATTTCTTTTCATAGTATAATCATCTCTGCCTCCACAGCAAATGCTTTGTTGGATAACTATGGAGGCTAGAAGAATCCCATGCACTCTAATGTTATTTTACTTAGACATTCTCAATCTGATAATAACCATTCTGTTTACCTTACAATATGGATAACTGTATACTTTGTATAATATATACTAAAACCTGAAGAACAAAGTACTTTTAATATGGAATGATTGCAGGGAAGAGAACTCCAAAATAGGATTCTGGAATTGGTTGTCTATCCTAACTGGTAGGCTGGTAGTCTATTGAAGGAAGTTTGTAAACTAAGCGATGAGATGGGAATAAGAAATATAAGGAAAGTAAAGGTGAATGGTTGATTCTACCTTCACTAAAGCACTAAAAAAGAAAAAATGTCAACACTGGTTTGAATTTATCTACTTGAAATATGAAGCCGAATAAATTGTTGATCCACCACTATGAAGCTCCAAATCCCTTATGTATCCGTAAAACTTTACAAAATTTACAAGAGCCAGGGGTGTCTTGTTTCTACAAGATAAAACCTGAAATGAAGTTTTCTTTTTTTTTTTAAATTATTATAAACTCCCTAAATATTCTTTTGCAATTTTCTGTTAAGAATTTACACTCAAGGGTGAAAGTATGTTCAATTTAAGTTCTCCCTTCAGCAAAAATGGCTGAGAAGATATTTCTTCCCACATGCTGCAATAATCTTTATGGCAGATGAATGGGAACTTCAATGTTTTGAGCAAATGCAGTATGTCAGGCATTTTGCATGTTAACTCATATAATTCTTCCAAACAACTCAATGAGCTGAACATTATTTTCATCCCAATTTTACACTTGAGAAAACTAACACTTATATAGGTTAAATAACCTGCTCAGGATTGAAGTACACAAGTAGAATTTTAGAGTGGCATTGACTTGTTTGCTAAGCTACTCTTAATGCCTCCTTCATCCTTCAAGCCTGTTTTAGCATTTATTCACCCCAACTACTACATACTCCTTCATCTTCATGGACTCCCACTCTATGTATTCACTCCTGGGTACATTATTAGCATATATATTTTTCCTATTGCAATGAATTTCAGAGTGGTATGACATACTGGTGTAACAATGTGAATAAAGTACAACATGGAACTTCTGTTTTGGGCCAAGAGAGAGGAATAAGGAAGATAGTTACTCTCCCATATGAAGCAGTAGAAAAATAAATGAGCAAAGTAAATGAAATACACATTGTATTCTATACATTGTGCCAGGAAAAATAAAGGACAGTGATCCATGAAAGATGGGAAGCAAACATGTTGAAGTTTATGAATGCCCCACTTTACTGATTTGAGAAAGTTACCAGACTGTAGAATGGAGAAGAAATCTCAGCAAATACTGATGGCTTCCTTGAGTTGGGAGAAAGGGCCAAGAGTCCAGGAAACAAAGGTATATATGGTTCATGGGACAGGAGCAAGAAGCACAGGGAGAGAATTCCATAGATTTTAGATGATTCTTCAAAAGTATTCATCAGAATAATAAATGTCACATATATGAGAGAAAACTATCCAAGATTGGGGAAACACAACTCAAAAGGTTAAGAATAGTAGTGTATGACACACACTTAGCATAGTAAATAGTTCATGTTCCAACCAGCCATACTAGAAAACCTCATAAAGTATCTGTCCTCAATAGTGGGGAAAAATTAACAATAAACTAAACACAGCTTTGGTGTATTTAAACAAAGATACAATTCACAAAGAATTGTGTTTCACAAAGAATTTGGTGTGTGTGAACAAAGATACAATTCACAAAGATACAATTAATTAAGAAATATTAGTATCAAGATTCAAAGGCAGATAAGTTACTGTTTACAAGTAACTGATGTGCATAACAGAACTAAACTCAGAAATATTTATGCAATAAAAAATATTTGGCACCTGGGGCGCCTGGGTGGCTCAGTGGGTTAAGCCGCTGCCTTCGGCTCAGGTCATGATCTCAGGGTCCTGGGATCAAGTCCCGCATCAGGCTCTCTGCTCAGCAGGGAGACTGCTTCCCTCCCTCTCTCTCTGCCTGCCTCTCTGTCTACTTGTGATCTCTCTCTGTCAAATAAATAAAATCTTAAAAAAAAAATTTGGCACCTAAAAATGTGAAATTCACAATGTCTTTCTCCTGATTAAAAGGTATAAGAGATACAAAAATAGTAGGAATACACAACCCAAGCATGAATGACATCAATCAATCAAAACTGATCTAGAGGTAACAGAGATGTTAAAATTAGCAGGTAAGGCTACTAAAACTGGTTTTGTAAGTATACGTCATTTGATTGCTAGTGGGGACATCTATGACTAAAAGGATTCAACTCAAACTTTGAGAGATGTTAAAAAAAATTACTAAAGAAGACCATTTAGGTGATACAAAAAAACTTTAACACTTCATGAAGTGTTCAGTTTCCATTCTGAAAACTGAAAAATAGAACAGAAAGCAAGAAGATTTTTAGGATAAAGAGTAAAAAACAAGTAAGAGACAAAGTATCTAGTTGGTTAAGACCACACAGTCAATCTTGTTTGAGTTGAGAAGTCCCAGAGATGGCTTGTTATTTGGGGATTAGCTGACTGAATATTCTGTGTTTCTGGTAAAGCAGGACACTTATAGGGACATGAAAGTTGGTTAAATTTTAGTTTGCTGACATGGTACCCCAGGCAGAAGTGGCTCTATTTTCTTTGTGCCTAGAAAGTTATTTTAACAGAGATGAGAAGCAAATGAATGAAATGAAAAGTGTACCAGATGGCATTAAGACCAGATCAGATATTTTGAAAGAAAAGATTAGTGAACTTGGAAATATAGCAGTAAAATTATTAAATTTTTTAAAAAAGGAATATAAAAATTAAAAAAAATCATTGAGATGTGGGACAAATTAAAGGAAATTAAAGTATGTGTAATCAGAATCTCCAAAAAAAGAAGTGGAGCAGAAATATATTTGAAAAAAATGAGACTAAAAACTCCAGTTTTGAAATAGCTATAAATAACTGCTCTAAGAGTTCAACAACCCCCAAGCACAAGAGACCTAAAGAAAACTACAACCAAAGCACAATGTAGGGGCGCCTGGGTGGCTCAGCCAGTGACTGGCTCTTGGTTTCGACTCGGGTCATGATCTGAGTCATGAGACTGAGCCCAGAGAAGGGCTCTGCACTCAGTGCAGAGTCCACTTTAGATTTTCTTCCTCTCCCTCTGTCCCTTCCCCCCACTTACATGCTCTTTCTCTCTGGGGCGGTGGGGGAGGGGGAGGCACAATGTAATCAAATTGCCAAAAACCAGTGATGAAGACAATATCTTAATAGAACCGATACGAGATGATATGTTACTGTGGAAGAACAAAGATACAATTCACAGAAGTATTCTAATGAGAAATAATGCATGGGAAAAGACATTGCAACAGCATCATAAAGCACACACAATAAAATCTGCCAACCCAGAATACTATAACCTCAGAATAGATCTTTAAAAACAAAAGAGTAATAGACTTTTTAGAGATATGTAAAAGCTTAAAGAATTCAGCAGATCTGAATTAGTAGTATAAAGTTAGTTATTTTCCAGGCAGAAGAAATTATGGATCCATGCGGATGAACAAAGAACAATGGAAATGTCAACTGTGTTGATACTTACAAAAAATATTTCCTCTTCCTTTAATTTAATTTCAAGATGTTTAACTTTAAGCAAAAATAATTTTTAAGCTGGTGTGACCTCATCTTGACCAATTGTCTGTGAAAAAAGACCCTTTTTCCAAAGATGGGTCACATTCTGTGGTTGCAAGTGGATAGGAATTTTGAGTGCATATTATTTAATCCACTATACTTAAAATCTTATTTCTGTTAATAGTTTTATGCACATATTTTCATTTGCATTTTATTCACATCTATTATGAAATGGACCTTGGTACACATATTTCTTTGAATCTGCTTCATTTGATATTGTGGATATTGTCTTGTGGCATTAACTAACTACATATCCATTGTATCAGAGTAATTCGACCAACACTCTGTTGACATATTTCTGTATTGTCCCCTCCTTTTTGCCATTACAACAATAAAGCTATGAAAAACTTCCTTGTAAAAAAATTGTCGGAGTTAAAATATGTAAATGTAACTATAAAATAATAATATAAAGACCTGTAAGAGAAAAAATTAAAGTAGGCTATTGTAAAGTTTTTATACCATATTTAACATGGTATAATGTCACAGTAGACTGTAATAAGTTAAAGATGTGCACTCTACACCTGAATATAACCACTAACATAAGAAATAGTATAGCAATAAAATGTCTTTAAAATGAATTAAAAATATAATAAGTTAATAAAACAAGCCAGTAAAAGAAGGAACAGGGACAAAAGAAAAGATGGAAAATTAGCACCACAATGGTAGTAAGCATAACTATATCAAACAAATGTAAATAATATGAGCACCGATTACAAAGCAGAGACTTTCAAATTGGATGAAATTAAAAAAGACGTACTGTATATTGCCTAAAAAACGACTTTAAGAGGAAGACCCAAATAAATTTTAAGTAAAGTATTAGACAAAGTTATGCAAAACTAGCAGTAATCAAAAGAAAGATGTCAGAAGAAGATTGAGGGAAAAAAGGTTTTAGGGACAAAGGAGTCAATTTACCAAAAATGTGTATCAATCCTAAAATTATATTTAATTAATAACAATAAAAAATAAACAAAGTAACTGTGTAAAGTAAATAAAACACTTTTAAATTGTCCATATATCAAAGGAGAGAAAAAAATAAATTTGAAAATATTTTGAACAGAATAAAAATTAAAACATAATGTATCTAACTTTTTGAGCTGCTGGTATAGAGCTGATGTTTTTATTAGGAAAAATAATGTCTCAAATGAATGATCTCAGCCTCCAATTCAATAAAACAGAATAATAACAACAAAATGCAAATTAAGTGTAGGAAAGGAATTAATAAAGAGTAAAAAATGAACTACATAAAATAAATAGAAATAAAGAAATCCATTAAACAGATAACAAGAACAGAATAAATGAAACCAAAATTTGGTCCACCGAGATGCTCATTAACTTAATAAAATTAATACTTTGGATGACAGCTCAGCATATTACCCCTTAAGGAAAAGATAGTTGCCTCTCTGCATTTAGGCATATTCAATATCCTTTTTTCTCCCTCTTGGTCATCATCAGTATCTTATTCCAAAGTTGTACTAATGTGAAACTAGTTCTCAGACATGGCCACCAACCTGATTATTAATGGAGCCAGTTTAGAAAGAGGTTTCCTGCATCTAAACTAGTGTTCCCTCAACTTATCCATGATGCCAACAATGTTCATTATAAATCAAAGGGACATTTAAATGGCTCAATATAAAACAGTAAAAAGGTAAAATAATCAAAAATTAAATTTTTATTAACACATTGTTGTCATAATAACTATATATCTTAAATCACTCTAATGGGATAAGATTTTAAGTTGCCTTTTCTTAAAAGAATTATGTATTTTTATGTGTATGTATAACAGATAAAGCAAAAAGGATTTTTTTAGAGTGACAAAACTATACTATATATGTATGTGTATGATACTATATGTATGATACTATACTATGATATGTGTATGATATTATATGGTATGTGTGATACTGTATATGTATGATATTATAATAGTAGATAAATGACATTATGTATTTGTTAAAACCCACAGAACTATAAAGAACAAAAAAATCAAAATAAATATATGCAAATTTCTTTTAAAAATGTTTAGGAGTTTGGGGCTCTCAAGTAGAATTCAGAATGTGACAATAAAATCTAACTTTTCAAATGTATGAAACAACCTTATATGGGGAGTGGTAGGGAAAAGTGCTGATCCAAGTAACTTTAGAGATGAGTGGGAAAGTAACTGCATATAGGACCTATATATTAGTTGATAAAGCTGTGTCCATGACTATACAGGTTAACAATTCAGAATCCACTACACATGTATACTGGAACTGAAAAAATTAATAAGTGGATGCTTGATGGTTTGGGCAAGATTTCTCAGTTTTGGAATGGGATATTATAGACAAGTATGTGGGGAAGGCAAAATTTATCCAAAGGTAGTATTTTAGAGTTGGAGACACCAGAATGAACTTATATTACCTTTATATATATATATATATATATATATATATATATATATATACATACACACACATGAATGTAGAAATATAAATATGTATATATGCACAGGATAGTATATGCCCACATATTTTGTTGCTTTTTCAATTGGGAGAGCCTAGAACCAAAGACACTCCAACAACAACGAGCCAACATAGAACCCAGATCTGGGGTTCTAATACCATTATTGAATAAAAGGAATCAGGACTTCTTGGAAAAATGGCTTATAATCAAAATGGAAGAGGAAATATTCAAGATGAGCCAAGAGCATCTTGTATTGCCAAAAATTAATGAAGTGCTTAAAAGGAGTGACATCTCCCAGATGGGGGTATGTCAAAGGGAGACAGGAGGCAATAAGATTGGCCAATGGATCAAACCTAAAAACAAAAAAGCAAAACAAAACAAAAAACCCAAAAACAAAATAAACTAATATTGAATTTTAATCCTTAATATAAAGTCAGTATCTGAAAGTTTATATTGATAAAAATAAATGATTGAATAAACAAGTAAATCAGGAGGAATGGGCAAATCACTTGGGATGAACAATTTTAAGTGATTCAAGTAGGTCCTCTTTCCTCAATGACGTGGGGCATAACTCCTTACCCTTCAAAGCTGGTTGATAGTGGCTTTCTTCCAAAGAGTACTGTATGAAAAGAATGAAAAAGAATTAGGTTCACAGTGAGGCAACAAAATTTTTTGCAGGAGAACTATACAGTCTTTTGTTTTAGATAATGATTTTTGATTAAGACTGAACTATTCCTGGAAAGAAGAAAAGCATGGAGGTCAAAAGATGGATTTGAACAGGTAAGATAATAGGGTCTCTTGAACTAACTAGCTAGGGGTAAAGATAGGAACCATGTATTTCTCTGTATGTTTCACTCTCCATATTTCCATAAGCTGAAAATTACTTATAATTTTTTTGTTGTTGTTTTTAAGTAGGTGAAAGATGATAAATACGGATGATTTTTCTGTTCATAAACAGCACACATACACTCATATATACTCCATATATTTGAGCAATACTAGATACAGTGAGAAATAAAAGCAAATCTTACTTACTTATGTTGTTTGCTAATCTATACCATACTTGTTGAATAGCTATTAAAAATAAAGTATTTTACTTATATGAAGTCCTCTTTGCTTCTTTCATGGTCATTAGGTTAAAAGACTTATGCACATTTTATAACAGATGAAAGAAAATAATAATCAAATAAAGTCACTGATATTTAATTATTCTTGCTTATTGGTAATTGTTTATGGTGTATTGTATGGTACTCACCTGTACTTGATCATAAAGTTGTGCTGAACTGGATTGTGTCTTTACTGAGAATTATGTACTTTAACATTTTTGAAATATCAGCCAATTTGCTGTCTAACTTGTATTATTTCCAAATATCAAGTGTTTATTTGTTAAATTTAATTACACATGAAATATTTTGCTTTTTATATGTTTTCTGGGTCTATTTTTATGCTCTGTTACCTACAAAATTGTGTATTTGCCTGATGTTGATGCACACTTATCTTATTTAAATTGTGTCTACTCTGAATGAATGTGATAATCCAAATCAACTTGCTTCACCGTTTCAGCACTTATTTAAATTTGTCAAGTGGCTCGTACTTCATTAATTCAGAGACACACTTTGTCAATTTGATTGCCTATCTTGTTGGTACAGCTGCTTGTTTTCATAATCCAGTTGTATATTAAGGTATTTGAGTCTGTAGTTACATGACCAATCTTGTTTATTTGCTGATGACTCTCTGCTTTAATAATTGAAGTCATTAGTGTATGAAATGTGTGTTTTGCAAACACTATGATCCATTACCAAACTCTGTGTTGGTGCCCTAATTAATATAATCTATATTAAAGTGTTTTAGTGAAAAAGATGGACCTATAATATAAAATACCAGTGTTACGGCATTTATGAGCCAGAGAAAAATATATACCTTTCAATGTATATTGAAATATATTCTTTATTAAAATAGAAATTATTAGTGAAGGCAACCAATTCTTATCATTTCTTTGGTATATCTAAGAATCTGGTGCAAAAGAATGCCTGGAGGTAGCAATCTAAGGATAGGGCAGTGATTCCATGGTATTTTAAAAGATATATTTCCTTTTTATTCTTTCTGCTCTGCCATGTACAGCATATTGGCCAGTCTATGTGCTTGTTACCTCATGTTTACATGTGATATAATCACTGCTCTTCCAGGCACTGCATACTTATTCCAGGAAGAGGGACAGAAGGAAATGGAAGAGATGTAGGAAAGGGTAATGTTTATATCAGAGAAGCAAGGCTTCTCTGTGTTTGGCACAGTGTTTGGCAAGAACACTGTCATATACTTACCACTAACTGCAATGGAGGTTGGAGAGCTTGTGAAATAATTTTTTAAAGATTATTTATTTGTGTGTGTGAGAGAAAGGCAGGAGGAGCAGAGGGAAGGGGAGAGAGAGAATCTTTAAGCCAATTCCCCTCTGAGCATGAAGCCCAAAGCAGGGTTCCATCCCAGGACCCAGAGATCATGACCTGAGCTAAAATCAAGTCTGCTGCTTAACCAACTGAACCATTCAGGGACCCCAAGCCAGTGAAATACTTTTAGTCTTCATGTTTTAGAACAATTTTAGATTTACAGAAAAATTTAAAAGGTTGTATGATAAGTTTTCATATACTCATTCACTTGGTTTCCCCTATTATTAACATTTTACATTAGTATGGTAAATTTATTATAATCAATGAACCTGATTAAAACTGATATTTATAATTAACTAAATTTAGAATTTGTTTAGAATACTTAGTTTTACTTAATGCCTTTCTTTAATCCAGGATAAATCTGGTTATCATGACTCATGCTCCACTTGGCAATGACAGTTTCTCAGAACACTTGTTTTGGGTGACCTTGAAAATCTGGGGGAGAATGGGTCAAATATTCTGAAGGATATTTCTCTAATGGAATTTGTCTACTTTTCTCTACAATTAGAGTGGCTTTGTTTTTTTGGGGGGAGAAGGGCCAAAGAGATGAAGTATGATTTTCATACCACAAATACATATCAATATGATTTATCATAGTTGATACTGACCTTGATCACCCAGCTACTATAGTGTTTGTCAGCTTTCTGCACTGCAAATGTACTTTTAAAAAACATTCCATGCTGTATTCTTTAGAAGGATATTCCACCCTCAAGATTACCACATATTTTGGTATTTTTTCTACAAGAATGATTTAGTTATTTTTTCTCTCATTATTTGTTCTGTTATTTATTTATATCAGCATAGACTCATGGATATTTATTTTGTACTTTGAGTTATAAATAATAGTAATTCATTTTGCTGATCAAATTGTTCCAGCTTTTGATATTGGGAAGTCCTTGACTCTTGTGTCCCTTTAACACACCACCTTGTAACTTACTTACTAACTTTCTTTTTCTCTTTCTCCCTTTTTGTCTTTCTTTTGAGGACCTAATTTCTGATACTACAAGATGCTCAAGACTCATCTTGGATATTTACTGTCCCAATATTAGAATCAATCGTTTACCAAGGAGGTCTGGTTGTTTTTTATTGGATAATGATATTAGAAACCAAGATCTGGATGCTAGGAATGCTTCCTGATAAAAGGGCTCCTCCCCTCCCCCATCGGTTTGCTTGTTTAAGCTCTCCCATTTGACACAGCTAAGAATTGTATCAACTAACTTGTTCATATGCACAGATGTATAATTATTTCTATATTTAACTATGTATTTATATCAAGCTAAATGTGAACTCATACTATCTCCAACTAATGCATTACCACTTAGGTAATTCTAGTTTCACCAGCAAATTGCCATTCCACAGTGAGAAAGTTTGCTTTCACCATTCACCTACCATTTAATTGGTCAGACTTAAAATTGGTAATTCCCTTTGAAGAAAATATTTTCCTTAAGATTTTACTTGGCTGGCATGTTTACCCATAGCATATTTCAATCAAATTATTTCCTCCCCCAAAAAGCTTTCCCAAACCAACTGAATTACTTGTGTTACCCTCTACTTTTTACTTCATTCTCCATCATAGCATCTGTGTTTTACACCTTTTCTAGCCCATCTAAATTCTCTGATCCTTACATTTCATTTGGTTATTAGTTGATCTCTGCACTAGAAGATGCCTCTATGAAGTCAGAAAATTCTTTTGTTTTATTCTTTATTGCGTCCCCAGCATACATCATTAGTTCTGACTTATTCTAGTTTTCAACAGATTTGTGGTGAATGCATAAATAGATGGAAAAATATATTTCCAAGTGACATATATAGTCTTCATCCAGAATCATACCCATTCCTCATAATTTTTGTCCTATTTTAAAAACATGATTCATTCATTTTTCACTCCCTAACTCAAAACTTACTGTCTTGTTGAAGACAATTAGGTTATTTTAAAGTACTTATATTTTTCTCCATTGAGTCCATATAGTACTCTCTACCTCGAATGTTTATTTTTTTTCTTCACTACAAATCTTAACTATAATTTGGGGTGCCTGGATGGCACATTCAGTTAAGTATCAGCCGTGGTTTCAGCTCAGATCATGATCTCAGGATCATGATCTCAAGGTCATGAGATCAAGCCCTGCATCATTCTCTGTGCTCAGGGTGGAGCCCACTTGAGATTCTCTCTCCCACTTCCTCTGTCCCTCCTGCTCATGCTCCCTCTCTCTCTCTCTCTCTCTCTCGAATAAAGTAATAAAATCTTAAAAAATAGAGTGGTTGCACCAGCTTGCATTCCCACCAACAGTGTAGGAGGGTTCCCCTTTCTCCGCATCCTCGCCAGCATCTGTCATTTCCTGACTTGTTAATTTTAGCCATTCTGACTGGTGTGAGGTGATATCTCATTGTGGTTTTGATTTGTATTTCCCTGATGCCGAGTGATATGGAGCACTTTTTCATGTGTCTGTTGGCCATCTGGATGTCTTCTTTGCAGAAATGTCTGTTCATGTCCTCTGCCCATTTCTTGATTGGATTATTTGTTCTTTGGGTGTTGAGTTTCTTAAGTTCTTTATAGATTTTGGACACTAGCCCTTTATCTGATATGTCATTTGCAAATATCTTCTCCAATTCTGTCAGTTGTCTTTTGGTTTTGTTCACTGTTTCCTTTGCTGTTCAAAAGCTTTTGATCTTGATAAAATCCCAAAAGTTCATTTTTGCCCTTGCTTCCCTTGCCTTTGGTGATGTTCCTAGGAAGATGTTGCTGCGGCTGAGGTCGAAGAGGTTGCTGCCTGTGTTCTCCTCGAGGATTTTGATGGATTCCTTTCTCACATTGAGATCCTTCATCCATTTTGAGTCTATTTTCATGTGTGGTGTAAGGAAATGATCCAATTTCATTTTTCTGCATGTGGCTGTCCAATTTTCCCAACACCATTTATTGAAGAGGCTGTCTTTTTTCCATTGGACATTCTTTCCTGCTTTGTCGAAGATGAGTTGACCATAGAGTTGAGGGTCCATTTCTGGGCTCTCTATTCTGTTCCATTGATCTATGTGTCTGTTTTTGTGCCAGTACCATGCTGTCTTGATGATGACAGCTTTGTAATAGAGCTTGAAGTCCGGAATTGTTGGAGGTTCCTCAAAATGTTGAAAATAGAACTACCCTATGACCCTGCAATTGCACTGCTGGGTATTTACCCTAAAGATACAAACGTAGTGATCCGAAGGGGCACGTGCACCCGAATGTTTATAGCAGCAATGTCTACAATAGCCAAACTATGGAAAGAACCTAGATGTCCATCAACAGACGAATGGATAAAGAAGATGTGGTATATATACACAATGGAATACTATGCAGCCATCAAAAGAAATGAAATCTTGCCATTTGCGACGACGTGGATGGAACTAGAGGGTATCATGCTTAGCGACATAAGTCAATCGGAGAAAGACAACTATCATATGATCTCCCTGATATGAGGGAGAGGAGATGCAACATGGGGGGTTGAGGGGGTAGGAGAAGAGTAAATGAAACAAGATGGGATTGGGAGGGAGAGAAACCATAAGTGACTCTTAATCTCACAAAACAAACTGAGGGTTGATGGGGGGAGGGGGTTGGGAGAGGGGGTGGGGTTATGGATATTGGGGAGGGTATGTGCTATGGTGAGTGCTGTGAAGTGTGTAAACCTGGCGATTCGCAGACCTGTACCCCTGGGGATAAAAATATATGTTTATAAAGCTGTAAAAAAAAAAAAAAGAAAAAAGAAAGGATGAATACCCAAGTTTTGTAGCAACATGGACGGGACTGGAAGAGATTATGCTGAGTGAAATAAGTCAAGCAGAGAAAGTCAATTATCATATGGTTTCACTTATTTGTGGAGCATAACAAATAGCATGGAGGACAAGGGGAGATGGAGAGGAGAAGAGAGTTGAGGGAAATTGGAAGGGGAGGTGAACCATGAGAGACTATGGACTCTGAAAAACGATCTGAGAATTTTGAAGGGGTGGGGGGTGGGAGGTTGGGGGCACCAGGTGGTGGGTATTGTAGAGGGCACGGATTGCATGGAGCACTGGGTGTGGTGCAAAAATAATGAATACTGTTATGCTGAAAAAATAAAAAAAAATTATAAAAAAAATCTTAAAAAATATTAACTGTATTTTTATTAGTCCTATTATCAATTCTTATTTTCTATTATGTGAATTTTTAAAAAGCTAACTGTATACCTTGTTTTATTATGCAACAACTTTCATTTCTCATCCAAAATAACTGAAAAACAGTTTTATATTATCTAGCTCTACTTCACATCATGGTATTTAACCAATGAAAACTGACATCTTTCTGCATCACATTAAAGCATTTGTGTTATAAAGATGTGTTTGTACCATTGCCTAGTATATTCAATTTTATGTTTAGAGTAAAAATTATAATACAGAATAAAAATTAGAATGAAAGTAAATATTTCTTTTTTCTCATTATATAAGAAAAATATCATTCATTTCAACCTCTTCATCTTGTAACTGGTGTTTCCATATGCATAATGACATTGGTTGAATAAATAACTAAATAAATATAAAGGACATAATATTTTAACACGTCAAAGCTTTTAGAGTACTTCTTTATACATTTAAACATCAAGTCAAATGAGGTCATGCACCGGTATTTAAAAGAATTAATAGATAAGCATCATTTCCTTTGGAATAAAATAGAAGTAAACTAGTGATAGTAAGATAAATTCATAAGTTAGAACAATAAATCCACATTTTACTGAGGGATAAAGTAATGAGTTATAGCCTTTTCATCTTTATTATAGATATATCTTGATATTCATTATTTCTAGTTATTTTTCTGTTATTTTATGCAAATACCATAACTATACATGTGCTATATTGCAAACTTTATTAAGTATATATTGGTTTATTGTCTTATCATTAAAACATACATTTATTCTCATATTTATGCATATTATGAATTAAACATAATTAAAATCCTGTTTTTATAATAAAATTTGAAATGAAAAATTATGATGTAGTTCCTGATGTTTCATGAGATACAGCTCCTAAAGTAATTATACTTCCAATGCATTAACATAGTTATTACTGTCAACTCACTTTCTATGATTTATGTATTTGTAAGATTTTACACTTTTGCAACATCAGTAATTTTTCTATTTAATTAAAATTAAAACTCCACTATGGTAGTTACAGACTTTAGGTATTCCTGATAATTTTACTTCTAAAATTGTTCTATTAATGTTACTATTCCTACTTTAAATTCCCATGAAAAACAAAATGAGTGGTAGCCTGAATACAGGGCAACATTGTTTTTGTTTGGCTGACAATTTACAAGACAAAACCTTACGATCATATACTTGAACTTTTAGCTAATGGGCTAAATAAAACTGTCTAGAATCCTATAAAATACACTGTCAGGCTGATTGAAAAATTCACTTTCTGAAAAAGAACCATAATTTTCATCTAGAAAGACTGAAGGCAATCTATAACTTTATTCTACCATATCTGCTTTAGACATTTTTTTAACTGTTTTAAATAACATTACTTTTATGGAAATGGTCAGTAATGTATAGGATTAAATAGTATGAGGAGTAAAATATAGCTTGAATCCAATTGTCAATAGATGGACTTCTTCCAAGCTGACTGTATTATTTGAATAATACGTGTCCAATATATGTGCTCATTCAGAAACAAATTTAATCTGCCAACCACTTTTATGAGCCAGGAGGACAAAAAAGATTAAAATATAAAGTTAAATCTTTGAAAGTTGATATTTTAGTATGTCAAAAGAAACATTAAGGTAACCACATAACAAAACAGCTTACATAAAAAGTACAATGTCAGTTTTGAACTTGGTAATATTGTCCCAGGAAGATTCACCCCTGGACAATTCTCTACCATGGCATCATGCTAAATAAATGTGGGCAAAAACCTCTGGTGACCAAAGATGTAAAAATAATAATTATTTCAGGAACATGAGATGGAAGTGAGAGAGCATGCTAATGGTATTGAATGATTGTGAAAGCTTCTAAATATACACAGCATTGGTCATGGTGACATTGGATTTATTAAAAAAAAAAAAAAAACACATTAGCTAAGTCTGAAGAGGCCCAATTTAAGGAGGGCATAAACGTTAAAATCCTAAAGTGAAAATGAAATCCTAAAGCAAAATTGCACTGAGGAATACGTGTCTCAAGCCCCAAAATGGTAGGACTGAATACAATTTTTGAAAAGTACATTCTGGTTGTTAAATGGGTCAAAAGGGGTGGTAAG
This sequence comes from Lutra lutra, assembly GCF_902655055.1. Classification (NCBI taxonomy): domain Eukaryota; kingdom Metazoa; phylum Chordata; class Mammalia; order Carnivora; family Mustelidae; genus Lutra; species Lutra lutra. Next base: position 174,523,187 of record NC_062280.1, read on the forward strand.
TTCATATATGTAAGTGATGAATATGAAGTGATGCTTTGGTAAAGAAGGTATCACGAGGAGGAGTGAACTAAAAGATTTCAGACTATAATTTGATGATGGAGATAAGTTTTGTTGATAAAGTAAATAAGTGGAAATAAGAGAAAAGGAGAATATAAATATAAAATATCTAAACAAATAAAAACATTAACTTATCTTTCAAATTTCCCTTCAGTTTACTAAATAATTAGTGAACTCTTAGTGTTTCTTAGAATAAGCAAAACAACAGGTTTCAAGTTTTCAATTGGGAGACCTAAATTCTAACTAATTATTGAAGTCAGACTAAAAGAGGCATTTTTAATCATCCTAAGCCAGTCCTGGGAATCAAAGTGTACTTAGCTCTAATCCGATTGCTGATATTGACCCCTTTTTTTGCCTTTAGAAAATTACTTAATCCTTTTGCTTATATTTGCTGTTTGTAGAACAAAGATAATATGGTACTTTTATATTAAGTAGAAATGCTATCATATAAAACAGAGTAAGCTGACATATCAAATATATGGAATTTATTTTGAAACATCTTATTGTATACTGTGTTTAAGAAGTATTACTAAAGAGGGACGCCTGGGTGGCTCAGTTGGTTAGGCGGCTGCCTTCGCTCAGGTCATGATCCCAGCGTCCTGGGATCAAGTCCCACATCGGGCTCCTTGCTGGGCAGGGAACCTGCTTCTCCCTCTGCCTCTGCCTGCCTCTCTGTCTGCCTGTGCTCGCTCGCTCTCTCTCCCTCTGTCCCTGACAAATAAATAAATAAAATCTTAAAAAAAAAAAAAAGAAGTATTACTAAAGAGTCAGCAAAATGAATTGTCACATAAATTATTTTCAGTTATGTGAGTCACCAATTAAGACAAAGAAATATAAATATTCATGCTAAAACACAACTTACTTCAAAATAAAAACTACATTCCTTGAAAAGGTTAGCACTTCTTTTTTTTTTTTTTTAAAGATTTTATTTATTTATTTGACAGAGAGAGATCACAAGTAGACGGAGAGGCAGGCAGAGAGAGAGAGAGAGAGAGGGAAGCAGGCACCCTGCCGAGCAGAGAGCCCGATGCGGGACTCGATCTCAGGACCCTGAGATCATGACCTGAGCCGAAGGCAGCGGATTAATCCACTGAGCCACCCAGGCGCCCCAAAAAGGTTAGCACTTCTGATATGATTATCTTATAATATACGTGGTAGCAATAAGTCTTTAAATCAGCTTGAATTAATGTGTTATAATATATAAATGAGAACCTTGTCTTTTTTCTATGGGTATAAATATAAAAAATAGCAAAAAATAAATCAAAGAAGGAACAAAAACACTTTTTCTGCTCTAAACAGAAACTAACCTTTTTTTTTTTTTTCCCCAGAAGAATTACCACTTACGAATACAGAATCTGTTTTAGCAACCAAGTGACCAATGTTAGGAGTCACAGAGCTTTGATAATCAGGATTTTACCATACACATACCCAAAGTCATTAATAACTGCTCTTAGCAGTAACACTTTCTCTGAAGCAAGAGGAAAAGTTTGTGACAAGAGTTCATTTAACCATATCACATATTTCCAGGGTGTAACATAGGATTAGTAAAAAGAAACACTAAGGATATCTGTAATTATTTCCAAATATTAAGAGTGATATAAAATAAGAAGATCATGAAGTAACTAAAAGTGGTCAGTAATTTTCTGTTCAGTTTCATTTTATAGTTTCAACTTCATGGTACTTGCATTTTCCATATATGATTTAAGGTAAATAAAGTCAATATCAATCACAATGTCCATATGGTATGGAGATGTAAAGGGGAATGGCCTGTCTATACAATAAAAATAGTCAACATATAGTATCTAATCATAATTGCCTAGGGATTAAGGTAAATGCTTTAAGTACATAATTTCATTTAATTTCCATAAGATTCATAAGAGAAACCTGCAAGGGTAAATCCTGTAATTATCCATTTTAGTAATTGAAAAATCTGACAGTCTAATTTCAATGACTAATGTTATATAATAAGTGAATAGCTTAGTCATTAGTCACACCCAGAGCTTTCTAATGCCAAAGCTACATTGTATACCTCCTTTGTACCACTACAATAATGACGAATGATTGTAACACATTTCTATTTAAGAATTAATTTGATACTTTTCTTAAAGTGTAAATTTTGAATGAGTCAACCTGTATTAAGAATTTATTTCATTTAACTTTCATAATGATGCAATATATGCTTATACAAAAGGACAGAAAAGATTACTGTAAGGAATAGAATTTCATTAAAAGTTTGCAAATTGATATTTTCATGAAGCAGAATATACCATATTATATAGAAGGAGTAATTATAAAGAATTATGTAATTTGATATTAGCACATTATTTGTACCCTACGCTACTGAACAAAAGTTTTGTTCTGAAAAAAAATGATAAGAATTTTGTTTCGGTTAACTTTGACTATAAACAAAGACATTAACTCTTACTATTTCCAGAAGCCACAGAAAGGATCAAGGACCTAGAGATTTCAAAGTAAGGCTGTATATTCAAGTATCAGATAGAATGAGAATGAAAACATGAAACCTAAGATGTGATCTAATTAACAGGAATTAATGAAAATGTCCTGGAACAGTTTTCAGAAAAAATAACACAATAATTTATTCTTGTATTATTCCACACGAGTCATACCTCAAGAGGCAGAGTTGGAGGGACCAAGTTTGAATTCCATGTTCATGAATTGGACAGGGAAATTTAATTTATTGCATTTAGCATCAACTGAAGAATAGTTAATTCTCCAAAGGACTACTCTAGAAGTAGGAATAACATATATTTCCAAATATATGGAAAGATAATTAGGTAGAGTGAGCAAGGAATCAGGAGGCGTGAAGGGAGAGAATTGCTCCCTGCCATTAAACAAGGCTTTTATTATATATTCCATTTTTAGTTGTATGGCAGAAGCCTATGGAGCAACCAGACTATTTTCTAATATTTTCAGCCTACCTAATGCTATATATCATGAAGGAAGTTCAACCTATTTAAGGCTTGTCAACTTTTTCACTCAGCAGCTTTAGCCATTTTGCTTTCTGGCTTGGACAAATAAGAGTCCTCTGAAGATGTGGGGCTGGCTCACATACAATCTTCTTTGAGGAGTGTACATTAATACAGAGTATCCAATATCCACTATCAAGATTATATAACCTACTTTTTCACCCTGTTTCAATAAAAGAGATAGTGTTGTTGTTAAGGGAGGGGGTTGACTGTAAGAATTTAGATAGCTTTCTTCATTTTCTCATTCTCTAGTGGTTGACCTTCATTAATATCATAAACCGATTACAGAGCAGTAAGAGCCCCCAAATCAGTCAATTTCCCCTTCAAGATTTCCCATGTGAACTAGAGATACAGGAAATCACTTCAAGAGAACTAAAGTTCCATTATAGCAACCAAAACTCACTCCCCAAAACTTAGAGACCTTTTACTATTATCTTAAAAACATCAGAGTCAGCATGAAAGCTGAATGCAGGACAGGTTAAGCCTTGAGATAGGCCTGTCACTGCTATTCTTTTTTTTTTTTTTTTTAAGATTTTATTTATTTATTTCACAGAGAGAGAGATCACAAGCAGGCAGAGAAGCAGGCAGAGAGAGGGGGAAGCAGGCTCCCTGCTGAGCAGAGAGCCAGACGTGGGGCTCAATCCCAGTACCCTGAGATCATGACCTGAGCTGAAGGCAGAGGCTTAAACCACTGACCCACCCAGGCGCCCCATGTCACTGCTATTCTTAAATAGCAACCACTACTCACCATAAGAGTCTCACCTCCTAAGTTAATCAGCCAAATTTCTAACAACTGGTCTTGTTTCTATCATGTTTAGTCCTTTTTTTTTTTTTTTTTTCCCTTTCAGGATCAGTATTTGTGGTTGTTTCAGTAACTATTATCTGAAAGGGGATGAAACTTTCTGTCTAATCAGAATAAATTTCATACTATTTGCAATAATGGGTAGGTCTAGGACAGAGCGTCAGATGGGTGACAAGTAGTAACAACTAAAACCACTGTTCACGTAGCTGGCAAAAAATTCTCTCAGTTGCTTTTTATTTATAAATATCTTTATTTCACCTTCATTTTTGAGGTATATTTCAATAATGTAGAATTCTGTGTTGATATTTATTTTTGCTTTAGTGCTTTAAAACTTTTTCAATTGACTTCTTGTCTCTCTTGCTTTTAATGAAAGATCAGTCATCACATTTTTATTTCTTTTGTGTAATTTGTTTTATTTCTCTATTTCAAGATTTACTCTATGTTTTTAGTTTCGAGAAGTTTGCCTATGTTGAACTTAAGTATGGTTTTCTTTGTGTACATTTGCTTGAGGTTTACTGAATCAGTAAGTGTGTTTTCATTAATTTTGGAAAAATTTTCATTTCTATTACTTCAAATACTTTTCTCTTCTGCCTTTTCTTTCTTATCTCTCTGTGGGGTTCAAACTACATGTATGTTAGGTTGATATTACCCAGTTAATAATGAGGATTTTTAAATTTTTTTGTGGGGGCACCTGGGTGACTCAGTGGGTTAAAGCCTCTGCCTTTGGCTCAGGTCACGATCCCAGGGTTCTGGGATCGAGCCCCGCATTAGGCTCTCTGCTCAGCGGGGAGCCTGCTTCCCTTCCCCTCTCTCTGCCTGCCTCTCCACCTACTTGTAATCTCTGTCTGTCAAATAAATAAATAAAATCTTTAAAAATAAATAAATAATTTTTTGGTGAGATTTTTTTCTCTTTGGTATTTAGTTCAGTAATTTAATTTTATTTATCTTTAACCTTACTGTCCTAATCTTCCATCACATATAATCTGCTATTAAATCCATCTAGTGAATTTTTCAAATTTTTCATTTCATATAATTTTCACTTATAAAAACATTAATTTTTTAAGTTTTTACTTTTCTTACTGAGATTCCCAATCTATTCTTTTCTTAGGACCATATTTTCCGCATACTTCAAAAATTATTTATAACTGGTTTAACACACTTTGTGCTAATTTCAACATCTGAATTACTTCACATTTTCTCTTTTGCTATCTTTTCCCATTGACTAGGTCATATTTTCTGTTCCTTTTCATGTCTAATATTTTATTTTATTTTATGAAAACATTTTACTTTCATTTACTTATGCTTTTCCAGTTTAGTGTAAAGGATACAACTTGGGAACAGCTAATTGAAAAGATGCATTGGACAAGGTATGAGGGCAGCACTTCAGTGTGTTCAGCAATCCAGAAAGCTTTCCGAATCTCCATGGATCCAGAGTTTTTATAGGTGTCAATCTTCATCTCCTTTCTCCTCTCCCTGGACTTTGGTGGCTGGGGCTGACAGCTCCAATCCTCTAAACACTTGATCTCTCTTGTTACCAACCCCATCCTGAGGCTATCTAGAGGCCCCAATTTCCTCCTTAACACAATCTCAGTTTATGGGTTTATGGGTTTTGGGAGCTCTGTGTCAGAACAGGGGACAAGGTTAAAAAAATATAGATATAGATATAGACATAGATATAGATATAGACAAACAAAATCTATATATAGATATATAAAATCTATATATTTATATATATAAATATTTAAATATATTTTAAAGATTTATTTGAGAGGGAGAGAACAAGCCAGGGAGACAGCATGAACAGAGGGGAAGGGCTGAGCAGAAGCAGACTCCCCACTAAGGAGGGAACCCAATGCGGGCTCAGTCCCAGGACCCTGGGATCATGATTTGAGCCGAGGGAAAACACTTAACTGACTGAGGCACCTGGATGCCCCAAAATATATGTTTTTAATTTAAAGTATGGGAAATATCAATCATTTGATTACTATTCTATTACTTGCATAAAACTTTAAATACAGTTCAATGTTTGCCCTTTTCTTCACATACATTTTACCATACAGAGTGAGCATCTTTTTCTATGCATTAGCATGTTGTCAAACTCGAAGTTTGAATCACCTTCCATGATTTTATCCTTTTCACTTTCAGTATTATAAAACATCTATGAAATTTCTTTAATATTAAGTTTTTTCAAGCACCACTTACGAGATATGTCCAACCATTTTGTCCCAATCATGTACCTCTTTTATGCCAATAAGTTTACCTTAATTAAGTTTCTCTGGGTGCGTATCAGGAGTCTCTCAAAGGATTACATGTCTGTACCCCCATGGCCAGCTATTTCTTCTATGTTTTTATTCATAACAGATTCTAATTTACCTTCCAGCATTTTCACATTTTGTTTCTCTGACATACATTTGTCGATTAATTCCCTCTTTCAATTACCCATTTTTTTTTTTAATGGTGTATGGCTTTATCACTTAAAGAGAGAGACACAACAAAACTACATGCTTTGTTTTCTGTGCATACACTGAGTAGCAGATGCACGGTGACAATCACCAACAGACTGAGAAAAGTAGTATGACTGAACATGGATTTGGATGTACATATATTATTTATATAGCTACCTGTGGACTGAAGAATTAGCAGCAAGTACATCTTTCATGCAGTTACTTAGTGCCTATTTTGTGGTGACTGAAATCAACTCTGTTGTTGGGGGAATGGTATTATATAACTAAATCATGGTAATCACAATTTGTACATATATGGACCATGCAAAATTAGGACTGCCTATTGTTGTTTGATCTCTGTTACCTCTTGGCATGTGTATGGTTTTATATCATATTACAGTGTTGAGATTTGAGAATTATTTTTGGGCTTTTTCATATATGAATAATATTTGATAAGGCCTCCTTTCATTTGATCCAAGCCTTTTGGACTTAATAAGCAAGAAGAAAGGAATATGGAAGTTTGGAGATTATAAATTTCTCTGAGGAACATAAGAAAGAAGGTATTATTTGTTGAATATTGAAACAAGTGTCTTTTTTAATGAATGGATTGATCTTTTAAAACTTTTGATTAAATGGTAACATTTATGATTTGGAATTTAGAAATATAAAGTTGAGGTTTTAAGCTTGATGTAAAAGATGAATAAAGATATATGATATCTATATCCAGACTCTAAGATCTAGGAAATGGTCATTTTTTTTTTTCACTGTTGTATCCCTAGTAAATAGGAGAGTTCTGGGTATAAACTCGGTGTAAAAATTATTTTTGAGTGCATGAATAAACTACAAATAAAATTCTCTTAGTGATCTTTAAAAAAATAACAACTCAAGACTAATTCTGGGTCTTTTGGCGTATTATGAACCATCTTTATAATCCCTGCATTGTCCAATCTTATCAGGTAACACCTACTCAAGTAGGTAAATTGGCATTTTACCATTTTAAGGGATTAGAACTACCAGTTCTTCTTATTTTATGTTACTAATTGCAATCTATTAACAAATAAATCTAAGAGATTAATCAGATAATATGACAAAAATGACCTCTGGTACATAAGAAAAAGAGACAGATCTCAGTATATGGGTCTGATTTGGAAGACCTAAAATCAGTACATGTTAAAACCTTACATACCTTCCTATCCGCTAAGGAAACTATTCCTAAGGTGTAATGCAATGAGGTACCAATGATTAGAAGTATCAAGATTTCTCTGCACTCATTTACTTGATTATCTTATAATTTTGGTTTTGTGTTTAGATAACTTATTTTGCATGACATATGTGTGATATTTAAAAACATAATTCACAACACTAATGTAAAAAGGAGAAAAATCATAAGCATAGTAATAGGCGAAAATTAGTATTAAGATTAATATCAACTTGTGATTAAAGCTGCTAGAAAGACAAGAATAGAAGGGACAGTTCTCAATTTCATAAATGGTCCCTACAACAAAACAAATAAAAAATATCAACATATGGAAAACTTTAGCCCTGACATAGGAATGAGAAAGAGATACTCACTGCAATGCCCTGGAGACATTAGTCAGAATAATAAGATGTTAAATAAAGAAAACAATTTAGGTGATTGAAATAAACTTTCATGAAGTGAACAATCCCCTTTTGAAGAACTGTAAAATGAGACAGAAGGCAGAAAGCTTTTATAGGAAAAAATGAAGACCAAGGAAGAGAAAAAATAGAAAATATCAGATTGGCTAGGGTCACACAGTCAACCGTGTTTGATGTGAGAAGGTCCAGAGCTGGCTTAGAATTTGGTAAATGACTGACTGGCTATCCTGCATTTCTGGTCAAGTGGAGTATTTACAGAAACATGGAAGTTACCCAACGTTTGGTTTGCTGACGAAGAAATCATAAAGTTCATTATTTTCTAAATTTAGAGTGGTTTATCTTTGAAATGTTTTTCTTTCCCTTTGGGCAGATAGTTTCCTTAAACTCAGGGGAGAAAGCCTAAACAATATCCTGTCAGGATCTAAATACTAGCTTCCAATTTGGACATTTGATCATAGAGTTACCTTTAAAAAGTCCTTTCCAATACCTTGCCAGGTTTTAGCCACTACAAAAAATGAATATTCACGGAAGTATTGAATTACTCCATAGATGAAAGAGGCATTCCCTAAGAGGGTGAGAATAATACTATTCCCCTGAGATCCACTCCCAAAGACATGTCCCTCCCAAAAACAAAAGACTTAAGCTAATCCCCCTGAGAGCTAGCAATAGTCAGTAGGGTAAATGGAGTACTACCCACATTTCTTTCTAGTCATATGTAGTCACAAATGAAATTAAACCCACATTTCTCTCTGACCATAATTTTGGGCCCTCAACCTATTGGTTGAGTTCCCTGTCTATGCAAGAACAAAAACCTGCATGTCTCAGGCAAGCAGAAAGCCAAGTCAAATTTTCAGAACACAAAATGAGACAAACAAAAAGGCAATAGCTTTCCCTAAGAGAGTAAGGATCAATAAACAATGGGCACCCAAAACCAAATTCATAGGAGTCTGATTTGGAACGGCAGGAGTATCATGAAATTTACCTTCTTTTCTTGGCTAGGCAATGCAGAAATCTGAAAGAACTAACTCTGGTAAGAATTCTTACCCCTCACTTGCTTCTGTCAGGATCCCATTTAAACTCCGGGGTTTAAAGTAGAGCATATAGCTTTGATATCTGCCAGAATTTGGCAAGATTTCCCATTAATTTTACTTTCCCCTTGGCTGTTTAAGGGAATAACTGGCAGAAGTTTACTGGAGAATCCCTTGAGATCCCATCAATGCTGGAAGGTGCTTTTAATGGGGGCCCTTCTTGGAGTATAGATATGAGGCATTCGAGTTGATGTGGAAGAATTTTCACAAAACTTTCAAGGACACTATTTTTTCCCTTGTCACAGTTGATTGCAAGTGAAACACTGATTTCTGGTCCAGTGCTCTGATGATAGACCCCTAGGAGGGTGAAACAGGGTAGGCCTAGATGTTATTTTAGCTTTAAGGCCTTGGAGCTGTTGCAGTTATAAGACTATTTATTTGGTAGACTTTGTTTATGGTCTTGTGGTCTATTTGAAATAGAAAGGCAATTCAGATAGAGGATTAGTAGGCTGTGAATACTCAGGTAAAGAAGGATAAAGGGGAGTAGCAGGAGTCACATCAGTCTTATAAGACTATATTTAGGTACCTCTTGTATATATAATTTTTCATTGGCCTTATACAATGAATCTTTTGATGAAGTTATTTTGGGATATTAGAGACTTCTGGGAGTTTCTGCATGCCAATTAAAATAAATATCCCATTCTGTTTGTTTGATTTGGGAACCCTTGCTTTGAAGTGAACTTCTCAAATGAACAATTTTATCTAATTGGAACATTTCCCATAGTGGCTATTGTAATTCTAGGTTGTCTTAGTAAGATTTTTACCATTTTTGTAGATGCCTACAGATTCTGGGACTATAGTTCTTAAACATAAAATAAGCAGGGGCCATGCTCAATTCTTTGAAAATTGTGGGCTCCATTTCTTCAGCTAAACTTCCTTGGAGCCAAATTAACACCTAAGGGGGATGTGAAGCTGGATTGGGGATTTTGTGGTGTTTTACAGTGTACCTCATTACATGGAAATTTTCTCAAGGTTGACAGGTGACCTAGTGCCAATCTAACTCATCACATGACCAACTTATCCTACCAGGGAATCTCTGAATTTGGTAGAGAGCACTCGAATAGTTTTTAAGTCCTTGATCCATGCCCACCAATCTTGCAGCTTTATTTTCCAAGATTACCATTAACAATAGATCTATTGCAACTTTACCTGAAGATTTCTTTAGAATGATGGATGCCCAATGGATTTTAATAGTCCAACCTATGCCTACTAAGATTTTGATTTTAAAGTTCCAAAGAGTCCAAATCTGTGGTCTTAATCTATTTCTCCATCTTCCCCAGCTTTTTATGCTATTTACCTAACTCAAGGCATTGTAAGTACCACAATGGCTGCCACCCCTTACATAAACATATATCTTTAAAATTAAGTTTCCATCAGAGAGCTGCATGCAAGGGGGCGGAGCTCAGATCCGATAGCCACTTACCCATGACCTTGGTAAAGATTAGATGAAAAGTGAATTCAAAGATTCCATGGGTGCCTGGCCTGAGCAACTCATCCTACAAGCCATTCCCACTCAGCTTCAGATCCCATTCCTTGTCAGCAAAAGCTGTTAAAAGTGATTAAAGAAAATAATCTAGATCATACAAATAAACTTTAACATTTCATGAAGTGAAAATTCTTTTGGATAACTGCAAAATAGAGTGGAAGGCAGAAAGCTTTTATAGGAAAAAGAATGAAGAATAAAGAAGATAAAAACAGAAAATAACTGATTGGTTGGTGCCACATAGTAAATCTTGCTTGGAGTGAGAAGGCCTAGAGCTGGCCTGGCATTTTAGGATTGGTGTCCTAGATATACTCCTTCTGGTCAAAAAGAACATTTAAAAGGACATGGAATGTTGTTTCATTTTGCTAATATGGCACCCCAAGCAGTAGTGGCAACATGTTGAATCCAGAAAGTTATTCCAAAAAAGGCAAGGAAATGGAATAAAAATTATTAGTGTTGGAATCAGAAAATAAAAAGGTCAATATTTACAAGCAACAATATTGTGTATGTAGGAAATTCAAAGAAATTTCTACATAAATTCCCATACACACACACACACACGCACACACATATATATGTTAACATATTATCATGAAATATAGATACATCGAATATATAGGCTAATATAGTAGAAGATACAGAAGATATCTACACCTAAATTCTTAAACATTACTGAGAGAAATTTAAAAAGGAAACTAAATTAATAAAAGGATATTTCATATTTATGCACTGGAAATCTCATTATTATAAATATATAAATTCTCCCCCATTGATCTATACTTCAATGCAATCCTAATCAAAATCCAGGAGATACATTGTTGGGAAATTATTGTTCATACTAAAATTTATAAAAGATACAAAACAGGGGCACCTGGGTGGCTCAGTGGGTTAAAGTCTCTGCCTTCGGCTCAGGTCATGATCTCAGGGTTCTGGGATCGAGCCCCGCATCAGGCTCTCTGCTCAGCAGGGAGCCTGCTTCCCTTCCTCTCTCTCTCTGCCTGCCTCTCTGCCTACTTGTGATCTCTGTCAAATAACTAAATAAAATCTTTAAAAAAAAAAAGATATAAAACAGCAAGAGCCTAATATAGCTATGTCCAACACAATTGGAGAAATTATACTTTGAAATATCAAGGTATATTTGTAAGTTTTAATAATTAGTTGGGTGGGTTTTTGGTGTGAAGATAAGCCCATAGAATAATGGGTCACCTAGAGAGTTCAAGAGATTACCCTATCATATATAGTCACTTGATGTTTGTCAAAGGTGACACTGAACTCCAGTAGCAAAATTAAATTTTCCCAAGAATCAGCAACGTTCTTCTGTGAGGTGCCAAATAATAAATGTTTTAGCTTTTGCAGACCACATAGACTCTATTGCAACTATTCAATTCTACCTAAAAACATCAAGAGATGAGATGGCAACAAATGGTCATGGTTATGCTTCAATGAAACTTTATTAATGAATACTGAAATTGAGTCATACAATTTTCATGTCACCATATATTATCCTTTTTATTTTTTCCAACTATTTATTTATTTATTTATTTATTAAAGATTTTCTTTATTTATTTGACAGTCAGAGATCACAAGTAGGCAGAGAGGCAGGCAGAGAGAGAGGAAGGGAAACGGGCTCCCGGCTGAGCAGAGAGCCCAATGTGGGGCTCGATCCCAGGACCTTGAGACCATGACCTGAGCCAAAGGCAGAGGCTTTAACCCACTGAGCCACCCAGGCGCCCCAATTTTTTCCGACTATTTAAAAATGTAAAGTTTTTTCTTAGCTCACGTGTCATACAGAAACAGATTTTCTCGTTGGCCATGTCTTTTTTGACTATTAGTGTTTTCATTAAAGTGTACATGATCAGTTGAATTATTGACATAGGAGAAAAAAATATATCAATACTCCACTTGACACCACACACACAAAAAAATCACTGTCAGTAGTATTGCAGACCCAAATCTGAAACAGAAAGGTTTATAGATTCTCTAAGTTAACATAGGAGAATATTCTCAGTAGCTTGAGGTAAGCAAATCTTTTTTAAAATGCTATTTTTTTTGGAAACCACAATCTTAGCACTCTGAATATCATTCTTATAGATTTGGTGATTATTTTTAGGCCTTTTCAATGAAAGACTTAAGTTTCTTTTTTAGACAAACGTAGCCATAAATTTATATTATCACTTCCAAATGATATTCATGAATAGAGTCTTTTACTTAGTCATATCAATCAATAATTATGACTAAGGTGATAAAAATTTAATAATTAAAATTACCTTCACAAAATTCTTAGTATGTATTCTGTGTGTGTATTTAGTTGTTCATACATAAGAATTAGCAAAGGCAGAAGGATGGGCAGAAGATGGCAAGTGCCATAGCCTAACTGGTTCATTTTCCAGATTCATATGGTAAAGCTGAAAGATCAAATGTATTAAGCAGGAAATAATTTAAGGCATATGTGACTGGGGGAATCCATGGCATGGATGTTTACATGACTACCATATAAATTCTCCTCCCTTTTACATATTGAATGGAATACCTATATAGAGGCTGCACATTCTGAGAAATCATCATGGGGCTTCAGATGTAGAACTGGTAGTCAATGTTTAGGTGGGTTATCCTATAGAAGGGAGCTTAAGATTCTGAAATTCACAGGTGTGAACCAAAACAAAATTCTTAGAGGAGAATCAATGTTCATCATAGTAAAATGGCAAAATAAAAAATCTAAAGACCTGGGCATAAATGGCTGGAAGAGGTAATGAGTATTTCTGACTTATTTTTATATTTATATATTATAGTTATCTATATATGTTATGTTTATGGCTTAGCTTTATGTTTATGTGTCTGACAAAAAGTATCTATAATTAGGCAAGAGTTAAACAGCATCTTTTTTTTTTTAATAACAACTTTGAAATGAGAACCAGAGCATGGTATAAAATATAGTTCAATTTCATTGTTAGCAGATCCCATACTTGCAAATCTGCCCACTTGTTCCAATCCCCCCTTAACCCACAATGAGTTCTTAGTGCCTTTTTTGTCATTCATGGATATACCCATTATTGAAAAAATTGAGTCACCTGATTCTGTATTCCTAGATGAGGTGGAACAAGGTGATCCTCATACTGTACACAAGTGTCCCTTCTGCAGTCTATATCATGACATATTTTTACTGTGTTTTTCTTTTCTTTCTTTCTTTTTTTTTTTTTTTTTGGTGTTTCATTGTTTAAAATGGCCCCCAAATATAGTTCTAAAGTACTGTCCAGTGTTCCTAAGAAGGTTGTGGTGCATCTTACAGAGAAAATACATGTCTACCATAAGCTTAAGGCATGAGTTATAGAACTGTAGGAAATGAGTTTAGTGTTAATGAATAAAAGTATGTATTAAGTTCGTTTTTTTTAAACAAAAAATACATAAAACAAGGTTATGCACTGAAGTTGGTTTAAAAAAAAAAAAAGTTATGACCAAAGGCTTGCAGTAATCTAACCCTACATTTCCTGCTGGAAAAACGGTTCAGTATTCACTCAGTGTCAAAGCAACTTTATAAGATAATTACTGCAAGAATGAGAGCTGACTGTAACTGCCTTACCCATAGCAGTTTATATCATTCCTATTAGCACAATCTAAAAACAATTCATTTTTTCTATAAACAAATCGTTATTTGATCTATAATTTAGCTATAGTTCACTATCATTTTAATTATGAAATAATATAATTAGTCTACTGATTATCACTTTTGCACTGTCTTCTGAGTTTTATAAAATAATGAGGTTTCTATTTCTCCCCTACCTTTTATATTAAATCTCCCAGTCGGATTAGTGTTTAATTAGGAAAGAAACTGAAAATTGAACATGTAAGAGCATTCCAATAAGATAGCTGAATATTGATTTTATCCACTTTTTAAAAAGTTCCTTTTACCTGTAGGAAAGTAGTAAATTGGTACCAGAGACAAACTTGGATAACATTCTAATTCTTTCATTTTAAAAATTATTACTAAATACACCAACTTAAAGGTCCTCTGAAATTGTAGTTTTCTCATAGATGCAGAAATTAGATCTCAGAGAATAATGCCTTAACTTAGGTTATAGGGCAGTATAAATGGATAGAAGACCCTGATCCCAGACCTTTTCCATGTTTTTTTCTCCTTCTAAACAGAATGGGCTTTATTTTCCTCCCACTTTATATATGATAATAACTGCTACATAGCAGTTATCTTGTTGCAGGCATAATTTAAGTTGCAAATATTAATTAATTTTATACTCCTAACAACCCTATCATTAGGTACATTTCCCAGAGAAGTTAAATATCTCACCCAAAGTCACAAATCTTATAAATAAAACAGAGACTAGAAGTGAACGGGACTTCTGAGTGACCTTTACTCACCAGGCTTACTGGAAATAAGTTTTCGTTATTTATTTATTTTTTTCTTTAGGACTCATAAATTTAACGTTTACATTTCACTGTCAACTGTATTTTATTTTGTCCACAAACTTCTGAAGTGAAACGATTATTTTTCCCAACTTTTCTATTAAAAAAACAACAGGTTGAAAGAGTTATTTTTGTTTTGTTTTGAGTCTTTTTTTTTTTTTTGACGACCTTTATTGACAGTCACAGGTCCCTCGGGTGAGCTCTGAGGTGGAGGGTCCTAGTAGCACCTACCCCAACTGCCTTGCCTCATTGCCTGCTGGTGACGGACAGCATGAGGGGATTCTGTCCCTTCACAAATGGCCTCCACACACAGTGGGCAGAGACTGAAGAAAAAAACAGACCAGTCTAGACTAGTAGGTGGCAGTAACAAGCACGGGAACTTACTCAGCAGGCCAGTCTTTCGTGAGTAGATTCCTGACCACCTTCCAGAATCTTCAAAGTTCATGTTGAGTACTGCACGTGCTTCAGCCACCTGTATTTGCCAGGTGGCTCAACACTTTGCTCTCCCAAGGCTAAGTAAGCCCTTCAAAGCACTTTCACGACAGAAGCTAGGGGGGCGGAGCCTATAGTCCAAGACAGGGGAGGGGACGAGGAGCCGCGAATTGCCCGGATTTAAGTTGAGTCAACCAGCAGTCACGTGATCCTGATGCGCTCCTCGAACAACTCCCAGGGTGTTGTGACTGGTAGCATCACCTTGCGGGCAGCATGCGGGTGAGCCGAGCCTTCGAGAGGTCCAGAGCGGAGCTAAACCAGAGCCATCTTTCCCACAGCCTGAGAGCAGGGACAGCACTGCCAGCTGAGCAGCTCCGCACACAGGGCTTTTCTTGTCACTCAGAGCTAGTGGAGAGTGAGACCCAGTCAGGGGCCCCTCACATTCGAGTCAGGGGGAGAAGGCAGGCTGCTGCCACGAGGAACAAAAGCACAGACAGATCTGCTGGGGGCTGAGGCCTGGGAGCGAGCTGCGTCGGTGGCCGGCTGCGTCCATGGCTCTTCAGGGCTGAGGTGCGGCCTTCGTCAGTTCCTGGGCTTTTCTCTTGAGGACGCTGTGCAGACGTTTACGAGCCCTCCCGGATCTTAAGGTAGGCGGCTTCCGTTATTAATCTCTTTAAGGTGAATTACACACAAAGACAGAAATGTGGACAAATTGGGAATTTATTAACAGCGTACCAAAGAAAATATGTTTTTTTATTAAATTTTTATTGTATTATTTTTGTGAGAGAGAGAAAGAGCGAGAGCAAGGCCGAGAGCGAAAGAGAGAATGGGGGCGGGGCGGAGGGTTGTAGGCGGAGAAGCAAACTCGGTGCTGAGCCTTGCTCATTCCCAGGACCCCAGGACCGTGACCTGAGCCAGAGGCAGACGCTTAACAGACTGAGCCACCCAGGGGCTGGAAAACAGGTGTTTTAACAACCACAAAGGACACAGGATTAAATATACTGAGGTTGGAATTCCAGTTTGAACACTTGGTGTTACTATACTTAAGATTTTATACATCAGTGTTTCGGTGGTGTTTCCATGAAAGGGAGATAATACATATTTATCTCAAACATTTTATAGAAGAAAGAAATAATACAAAAAATTCAAGCCCATGAAAAATTTTGAAATAAAAACTAGCATTCCTTGTGTTTCTGGAAAAAAATAAAATGTTTTCTTGGGTAGGTTAACTTAATTCCAGAGACAGGCACTGAGAGAATTGTGCTTTATGAAGGGCTCTGTGATTTAGTGTGTGTAATTTAATATTTTAAATTGTTTGCTGTTTTCTTTATCCTCATCTTAGTCCTAAGTAGAGTAATTGAACTGCATTATGCTATGTTAGAAATGAGTTTAAATTTGTTTGTAGTGCCTTACAAGCATAAAATAATATTCAGTGTTTACTAAATTGTTCTGAATACTACTTCAAGAATGTGTTTTCCCTTTCATGTTTTGTGGTTTTAAAAGGAAGTGAAAGCAAGCTTCAGTTCAATACGTATCAGAATAATTAAAACTTACAAGCTCATTTAATCAATTTTTACCTGGAAGAATGTAATGCATAGAAATAAAAATCAGACATGACTCTTTACTAGCGATATAAGGTTAGGTATATTATATTTTTGTTAAATGTAAATGTGCAAGTAAATTAGAACTACTATTATGTGTTATGCTTCTGAGAGTCCAGGCTGAAATCAATAGAAACATTATGAAAATGTGAGTTAATTAAGATTATAAATTACCTTCCTGCAAAATTGAGATTTTTTTTCTGTAATTACTCCCTCAAGTGTTTCTTTTCACTTTTATCTTGAAAGAGAATTTACATTTTACAATAAGCAAAAATAGTAAAAAAAAAAATAAATCCATTTTCGGAGAGGAATAAATTAGAAATTGGTGTGTGTGTGTGTGAGAGAGAGAGAGAGAGAGAAAGAGAGAGAGAGGTGAGGTTACACATATGCAAGCATTTTACTTTCTATGTTATAGTAGAAATGCATAGCTTTAATGTATTTATTGTCTTATTAAATGGGTAAATGCCAGAATAAATATGCTGAAAATCCCTCCTACTAAAATTATCAGACATTAAATAAAATAAAATGAAATTCCTCTTTAAAGTTTATAGTAAGTATAACATACAGGTAGTAAATTACATACATTGTATGTGGATACAAACTTGCTTTCACCACCTAGTTTAATAGAAAGAATAGTATTTATGTCTCAGAGCTCCTGCCCTGTGCCATTTAGTCACTGTCTAAAGTATCTTTTCCAAGGTAAGTGCTGTTTTCAATTTTTAACCTATATTGCTAGTTTTGCCTGGTTTTGTAATTTATATAAATGGGCCATAGAGTATATATGATTCTGTGTTTCCTTTTTTTCATTCATTATTGTTCGTGAGATCCATTCATTACTGTTCCTGGTAGCTGAATCTCCTTTATTTACAGTGTTCCATAGTATTCTTTAGAATTAATAAAGTATAATAATTTTTTTTTTGTTTTATATGTGTTGGGAATTTGGATTTGTTTTCATTTGGGACAAGTGTATAAATTTGGTATGTATGTGCACTCAACTTTGTTAGGTATACATACAGGGGTAGAAGTGCTGTTATTAGTGCATGTGTATGTTGAGCTTTAGTAGATATGAAATAAACATTTTATGGTGAATTTTTAATATTTTCCACTCTCAAAAGCAGTGTATGAGAGTTCTGGTTGCCTCATTTCTTTATCAACATTTGGTATTCTGGGCTTTTATATTTTAGCCATGCAGAGCTGTGATTGTGGTTGTTTTACATTTGTTTTTTTTTGGCATTTCTATGATGGGCAGTATGGTTTAACTTTCCATAAATAAGTTTTTTGCTTATTTATATACCTTTTTTTCCATTAGTTGTTTAAATATTTTGCCCATTTATATAATGGGTTGGGCAATTTAAAATTTCTTTACTTATTTGTGAGTTCCAGATATGAAAAATACAACCCTTACTGGTTATATGTTTTGATATCATTTTCCATTCTGTGGCTTATTTTCTAACTCAAGGTTTTTTTTGTTTGTTTGTTTGTTTGTTTTCTAATAAGCAGAAATTCCCATTGTGAATGATATCTAATTGGTAAATCTTTTCTTTAGGATTGTTGCGTTTGATGACCTGTTATAAAAACTTTTGCTTTCCCTATCTGAGGGGTGTGTGTGTATAAAATCATCTAGAAAATTTATATATTTATTGTTTTGTATCTAATATCACACTTCACATGGAGTTAATATTTCTGAATGCTGTTAGGTGTTTATTTCATTTTGTATGGGTGGATATATAGCCAACCCAGTGTCTTTGAAGAAGGCTTCTTCACATCAGAGCCTTTATAATAATGAGATAAAGTAAACTCAGTATGGTAGACTGAATAATGGCCCTCCAAATAATATTTATGCCCAAATCTCTGGAACCTGTGAATATTAATTTATATGAAAAAAAAAGGACTGAAGAGAGAATTAAGAACTTTGAGATGAAGAAATTATCCTGGATTATCTGGGTAATCACTTGCATCCTTTTAAGAGGGAGGCAGTAGAAGATTTGACATGATCAGAAGAATAGGAAGAGACACAGAGACAGATTGGAGTGATGTGACGATAAGCAAGGGAATGCCTACAGCCACTAGGGCAGACATGTCCTACTCTAAAGGCTCAGCATGGACTGTGGCCCTGCTGATCACACTGATTTCAGCACAATAGAACAGATTTTGGAATTTTATCCTCAGGAGCTATGAGAAAATAAATTGCTGTCATACTTAAACCATCAAAATTGTGATTGCTTTAAGAAATAATACAATAATCAACTTCTATATATTTTTTCTTAATATTTAAGATTATTTTGGGAGATTTAAATTATGTATCTACTTTGTTTTATAACTCTGGGATTTGTTTGTTTGTATGGCTGTCTTCAGAAGCCATACCTCATAGTTCCTGTGTTCTATTTACTCTAGAAAATCTTTAGCTAACAACACTGCTAAGGGTGTTACAGAGACATGATTTCTCCCTTCTAGCAAATATCATTAATCTGTTTACTCAAAGGAGGTTTAGTTGACAAGGTGTTATACTCAATTGCTTTGCATCATCACCTATTAAAAAAAATAAAAAAAAATAGACTGTAGGCCAGTTACTTTAAATCATCTTTCTCTACTTTAAATTCCAAATTTCTTAAGTATTTTTTGTGAACCACTGTTGACTTTGTTAAGATATTTTTCTGCATATCTTAAGATGGTAAGTTTTTTTCAGTTATTGTGGTTAACTACACTTTCAAATATTAAACTAACCTTGTATTCATGAAAAAATATAATATGCTTCTGAATATTTTCCTTTATATATATATATGTATATGAATTTAAGATTTTAATAAGTGAAATTATCAGTTTTTATTTCAAGTAATATTTATTTTATCCTCTTCTTGGTTTATTATGATAAGCAGGTCTTATTTTATAAAATTTTATAGTGACCAACATCTGCCTTTGTTACTAATTTCTATTTTAATTTGCTTTTAATTCTGTACATTTCTACTTTCATATTGAATATCATAAAACTTTATTATGCTTATACTGCGACAAAGAAAAATGCCTTACTAAATACACCCTGAAAGTATTGGAATTCTTTCCTATCTGCACCACAAAACACATAAAGTGCATTCTCTATTTGTTTTAATTTAATTTATTTTATTTTGGTTAGAACTTTTAACACAAGATCTATTTTCTCACCAAAATTTTAAGTATACAATATAGTATTGTTAACTATAGGTATGATGTACAGTAGCTCTCTGGAACTTATTCATCTTGCATAACTGAAACTATATACCGATGGAATAACAACTTCCTATTCCTGGTTCCCCTCAGCAACTAGTAACTACCATTCTACTTTCTGCTTCTATTAATTTGACTCTATTATATGAATGCCTCATATAAGTGCAGTATTTGGCTTATTTCACTTAGCATAATCTCATCTCGGTGTAACCATGTTGCTGCCTATGTCTGGATTTTTTTCCTTTTTAAGGCTGATTAATATTCCACTGTAAATATTTGCCACATTTTCTTTATCCTTTCATCCATTGGTGGATATCTAGATTGTTCCCACATCTTGGCTATGGTGAACAATGCTGCAATAAACATGATGGTGCAAATATATCTTCAAGATCCTGATTTCAGGGTTTTGGGATAAATACCCAGAAGTGGGTTTGCTGATTCTAATGGCCACTTAAAGAGAATATCAAATTAAAAAGATACTAGAAAAAAAAAAGATATTAGAGTAACCATTAATAAGAAAATAGGTAAATTGTGGTATATTTGTGCAGTGGAATAGAATAAACCAGTATAAAAAAAAACAATGAAATATGGTAGTTTTGTTAACATGGATGCCTATAGAAAGTAACTTCGAGTGAAGAGAACAAGTTGCAGAAAAATATGTAAAGTAGCCGTGTAACTTCCTTTGCTGCCATAACAAATTACGACAGACTTAGTGAATTAAAACACAAATAATCTTATAGTTCTTTTTGTTAGAAATTCTACACAGTTAAAAAAAAATTTTTTAAGATTTTATTTATTTATTTGACAGAGAGACACAGCGAGAGAGTGAACACAAGCAGGGTGAGTGGGGAAAGGAGAAGCAGGATTCCCTCTGAGCAGGGGCCCCATCCCAGGACCCTGGGACTGTGACTTGATCCAAAGGCAGACACTTAACAATTGAGCCACCCAGGCACCCTACACAGTTAAAATTCTTCACTTTGTTTAAATCAAGGAATTTTCTGGGCTGTATTTTATTCTGGGTGCTTCAAGGGAGAATCTATTTCATTGCTTTTTCCAGGTTCTGGAAATTGCCTCATTCCATGGCTCATAGTTTCCTTTCTCCATCTGCATAGGTAAGGGCATAACATCTTACTTACCTTTCTCTCATCACATCTTCATTGTAGCAGGGAAAGGACTGCTTCCAAGGTCTCACACAATTAAATTGCACCCACAAGGATGTTCCAGATTAACCTGCCCATCTCAGATTAAGACTGTAACTTTAATTACATCTGCAAAGTCCCTTTCTCCAGGCTCTAAGGATTATGGTTTGGACATGTGTAGGTGCCATAGTTCTGCATACTACAATAGAGTACTATTCATGCAAAGTCTCAAGACATGCATAACTTAGTAATATGTGTCTGAAGGAAGCATCATTATGAATCAAAGCTATAATAAAAAAATAATCAGCACAACATTCAGAATAATGTTTACCCTAGGGTAGGAAAGAGAGGACTAGTTGTGTAGTTTAGAAGGAAAACAGAAGCAAAATTCTGTTTTTTTAAGCTGGGTGAATGGTACATAGTTTGCTTTATAATTCTATATGTGTTATATATGCCTTATTAGAGTATACAAATGAATATAGTAAGTATTCTATAATAGTGAAAATTACAAAATTAATAATAGAAACCACTGATTTGATTATTGTTAAGATATGTGGAACCAATCTCCCATCTGAGAACTATTATAAAAACCAAACCAACCAACCCCAAACTAGAAAATGGTTACTTAAAGTTATCTTAGAAGTATACAAGATTGCATGATGTTAGTGGGATGAAATTCAGAAGTTGGAAATATAGACATGTAAGTCTAGCATTTGGGGACAGTTTACACCTGAAAAGCATTATTAACATTAAGTTAAAGAAATGAAATAAATTATCATGTATACAACAATAAGACAACAATAACAACAAAATGAAGGCAAAGAGAAAAACTTTTAAAACTGAGAAAGAAGAAAAAATTGCTTTTAAAGGTAATTGATGATTCACTTGTCCTAAAAAACACTAGCCAGGAGACCAAGGAATCCTATCTTCGATACACTGGTTTAAAATAATTGCCCATTTAGAATTATGTAGGCAGTGAAAATACTCTTTCATGATAAAGTTATAACAATGACTGAGACAGACAATAGTAGTTTCAGTTTGAACCATCATACTTCATTGTTATAATAAATGTTATACATTTATACAAAATGCTATACATTTATGCAATGTGCATAAATGGAAGAATTGTGTTTTGCACTAAAAAATAACTATCTCTTAAATGTATGATTTTTTATTGTTCTTAATATCTTTGATTATTAACTTCCCTCCAAAAAATCAAAATAAGTATAGATATAGAGACTGGTGAACTTTGTTGCTCACCATATACAACAAAATTTAGTGGCTTAAAACAATATGGATCTATTATTTCTCACAATTATAATCAACTGGGTGGATATTCTGATTTTAGCTTGCCTTACTCATTTATCTCTGCTGCGCTGCAGATTGGTTGGAGGCTGTATTGAATTTAGGTGGGCTCTATTTGGGAATAGGTAGGCTGATAACTGATCTAAGATAGTTTGGCAGGAAAATCTGACTCTCCTCCATGTGATCTCAATCCTCCTTGAGCATAGACCAAACTTGGTTCTACTGACGTGGTTATGTTCTTCATAAGGAAGAGTTAGAAAAAAATGTGCCAGGCCTCTTGAAGTCTGTGCTCAAGTCAGACATAATGGCATTTCCATCACATTCTCTTGGGCAAAGCAGGACATGAGGATAGTTTAAATTCAGAGAAGAAAATTACCTCTACCATGTGATGATACAAAAAGTAATTCTATTTGCAAAGGGTTGAGCGTGAGGAGGAATGGAAAATTGAAGGAGCTTTTGCAACAGTATACCAGAAATGATTCTTCATGGAATACTTGACAAAGTAAAATGAAAGGCACTATACAGTATAGGAGATCTATATGCTCATTTTTGAGCAATAAAAAGGTTTTATTTTATAATTCAACAGTAGTTGCTTAACTTTAAGGTACTATTTAAACGAAGGCAATCACTTTCCTATATACCAACAATGATCAAGATGGAATTTGAAATTAGAAACAGAATACCATTTACATTAACAGCACTCACAATGAATTACCTAGGCTTAAATCTAATCACTACCCATTACATAATGATGGTAGGTTTCCTTATCTCTAATTTTACCTTGGGTTCAGCATGTAGAAAACCTCAACAGGATATTAGAAGATAGATGGAGAAATACATTAGAGATATATTCCCCTTCTTACTCTCTGTATTGCCATCCTTCTAGCAATTACTGTGTTTGATTAATGTCACCTGGTCACTTGTTTTTTGGACTCACAAATCTGGTAACACCATTGTCTTCCCCTTTAGGTCTATGGGTATAATGGCTTTTTACTGAAGCTACTACCACAGTGTTGCATCAAATCCTGTGGTCCTTTAAACCTGTAAACAGCTCTTTGAATTCTGCCTTCATTAAACACTCATTAAGTAAATCCTTAATTTAAATTAATAATTTTTTACTGACAACTGTAATTGACACATATTTTAGAGCAGTTATTTGAACAACTACGTTGACGTATAAGAAATTTAAAAATCAGATCATTTAAATCTGAATATTTTCCTTCAATGTAGAGATGAACTGTGATATTAAATGTAAATATTAAGTGTGACTCACATGTTTTTTATTCCTATATGTCTATTCTTTGTTCTTTTAGGCTCTTTTAGTAAGAATGAAACACAAAATTTTGGAGGTGTTTTTACTCCTAAAGAAAAATTGAAAATCTTTTAATTTTTACCTTTGAAAGTGTAGGTGTAATTCTTTAGAAAACTAAAAAAGAAATCAGAAATACCACAGAGAATATGAAGACTAGTTTTTATACAGGTCAAGTAGTGGCAGAAGCCTAAAACCTGTTAAATTGCAGTTAGTGTATAATTTAATTCTAGATAGTTAAAGATTTTTCATAGTTATTCTATTTTTCTGCCCACTGAAAAATGGCTAAAATTGAGTTACATTTAAAATTTGTGAGAAATTCAGACAAAGACTGAACATTTTGACCTTCAATAAAGGGACTGGAAGAAAACTGATTTTACAAAGAATCAGATAAAAATTACTTTGGTAAAAATATATGGCACCAAAATGAACATACATAGTACATTTGCAGTTGATAAAAGCAGGCTATTTCTATTTTTGCTCCATGATGTAAACTTAAAACATTGTTAATGCTTAAGCAGAGAAATTCTCTCTTTTTTTTCAATATAATTGTGAAATAGTAGTAATATATTTGGACATATAATGAAAAAGATGTCTCAAAAGAGCAACATCAAAATAATTTGAATAAAATTTTTAATGCCAGTGAAGGTAATGAACAATTAATAAGATATTATTGAATATAAGCTTATAAAATTAATATTTTTCACTGCAGCATCATAAAGTCTCCTCCCTGTTCCCTCTCACTGTACATGCACATAATATTTTCACAGTAATTACAGCACATTAGCAACTTAGAGAAGTACAAATCCTAAGAATATCCTTTTTGATCAAGTGCAATTAATATTAAACAATGTGGCAAAATAAATGTATGTTTTTAGAAAAGGCCTCCAGACCTAAACCCAAGCTACTATACCCTGTTCTGTGACAGGAGGCCAGGATACTGTGAGATTGGCTTCCTGGAGGTTACATTAGTAGGGGGATGGGAGAGAAACTGTATGGGAGCAGATGAGAGAAAAGATTTTATTCTTGTTTTGCTCATTTTTCTTGCCAGCTGCTCTCCAGAAACATTTTTTCACTTCAGCTACATTAGCTGATTGTTTTCAGCCAAAACATATTTAAAAAAATAGAAAATTAATAAATAAAGTATTATTAAACAGAATCTAATTCCACATAAGAAAATCTTTATCTTGATAAAGTGAGATTTACTCTAATGCTTCAATGTTGTTTTAATATTGGTAATCCATTACTATTATATAATATGTATTATATTTCATATTATATGATTATATCATAATAGTAGGTGTAAACAAGGATATATTCAAAACCACGATAACACTTCACACCCATTAGGATGGCTATTATTGAAAACAACACAAAAACCAGAAAAAAAAAGAAAGAGAGGAAAAATAAGTATTGGTAAGAATGTGGAGAAGTTGGAAACATTTCCATTGCTTTTGGAAATTAATGTGGTACAGACACTGTAGAAAAAAGTATGGCGATTCCTGAAAAAAAAAAAATCAACATAGAACTATCATGTAATCTAGTAAGTATACTTTTGTGTACGTGCCCTAAAGAAATAAAAAGAGGAAATTGAATAGATAATTGTACATCCATGTTTATAGTGTAGTGGTGGAAGAAACTCAAGCGTCTATTGATAGACTTACTGCATAAGCAAAATGTGAGCTATACATACAATGGAATATTAACCTTAAAAAAGGAAGGGAATTCTGGCGTGCTTCAACATGCATGAATCTTGGAAACTTTATGCCAAGTAAAATTAACCTTTCACAAAAGGAAAAATACTGTATGATTCTATATATACTTATATGAGTATATAAAGTAGTCACATTCATAGAGATTGGAAGTAGAATGATGGTTGTCAGGGGGTGAAGGAATGGGAGAGAGAGAAGATAGTGTTTAATGTGTACAGAGTTTTGGCTTGGAAAGATGAAAAAGTTCTAGAAATGGATGGTGGTAATGGTTGCCTATTAATGTGAAAGTATTTAGTGCCACCAAAGTGTACACTTAAAAAACAGTTAAAATGGTAAATTTTATGTGTATTTTACCACAATAAAAAATGATCAAGAAAAAAAGACAACTTATAATTTTTCTGTAGTTATAAAAAAAGACTCTAAAAAATAAATATACATTGTTGATAGTAACATTCAAGGAACAGGAATTGAAAGATTATTCCTTAACAGGATAAAACATATTCCTTAAGCCTGAGTCTTGATTATAGTTGAAAAACAAAAACAAACAAACAAAAAAGAAAAACAAGTGATACCTCTACTAAGATTAGGAATAAGACAAGGATGTCCATTACTTCTACAATGAACACTATTGGTGGTATTAGTAAATGGAATTAGACAAGAAATATCAGAGTTTTAGAATAAGAAAAGAAGAAGTATCACCCTATTTTTAGGTAATGTAAAACATGATTGAAACAGAACCGTCATATGTATAACTAAAGAAATAAACAGTTTGCTAAGGTAGAAGGTAAAAAAATTAACATAGATTAGGTTCATATAGACACTCATAATAACCAGTTAGAAAGTACACTTGTTGAGAGGGAGGAGTCAAGATGGCGGAGAAGTAGCAGGCTGAGACTACTTCGGGTAGCGGGAGATCAGCTAAATAGCTTATCTAAAGATTGCAAACACCTACAAATCCAACGGGAGATTGAAGAGAAGAAGAACAGCAATTCTAGAAACAGAAAATCAACCACTATCTGAAAGGTAGGACTGGCGGAGAAGTGAATCCAAAGCAATGGGAAGATAGACCACGGGGGGAGGGGCCGGCGAGCGGCGGAGCAACGGAGCAAAATCAGGACTTTTAAAAGTCTGTTCCGCTGAGGGACATCGCTCCAGAGGCTTAACTGGGGTGAAGCCCAGGCGGGGTCAGCGCGGCCTCAGGTCCCGCAGGGTCACAGAAGGATCGGGGGTGTCTGAGTGTCGCAGAGCTTACCGGTATTAGAACGGGGAAGCCGGGTACAGAGACTGAGCCGAGGAGTGACTCTCAGCGCGGGGTTGCCTTGAACCAGTCGCAGGCTCGGTCAGCTCGGAGCGCGGCCGGAGGCCAGGGTGACGGGAGTCACTGGGCACTGTTCTCTGAGGGCGCACTGAGAAGTGGGGCCCTGGGCTCTCGGCTCCTCTGGGCCGGAGACCGGGAGGCCGCCATCTTCATTCCCGTCCTCCGGAACTCTATGGAAAGCGCTCAGGGAACAAAAGCTCCCGAAAGCAAACCCGAGCGGATTACTCAGCGCGGACCCGGGTAAGGGCGATGCAACTCCACCTGGGGCAAAGACACTTGAGAATCACTACAACAGGCCCCTCCCCCAGAAGATCAATGGGAAACCCAGCCAAGACCAAGTTTACCTACCAAGGAGTGCAGTTTCAATACCAAGGAGAACGGCGGATTTCCAGAGGAGAAGAAAGCAAAGCACGGAACTCATGGCTTTCTCCCCATGATTTTTTACCCTTGCAGTTAATTTAATTTTTTTTTCAATTTTTTTTCCTTTTTCTCTTCTTCTGCTAAATTTTTTTAACTTTTACCGTTTTCTTTTTTAACGTTTTTAAAATAGTTTATCTAATATATATATATATTTTTCCTCTTTTTATATTTTTTCTTTATCGGCTTTCTTTGTTTTTAATAGTTTGTTTTTTTTTTTTCTTTCTTTCTGAGCCCCTTTTTATCCCCTTACTCCCCCCTCACAATTCGGGATCTCTTCTGATTTGGCTAAAGCATATTTTCCTGGGGTTGTTGCCACCCTTTTAGTATTTTACTTGCTCCTTCATATACTCTTATCTGGACAAAATGACAAGGCGGAAAAATTCACAACAAAAAAAAGAACAAGAGGCAGTACCAAAGGCTAGGGACCTAATCAATACAGACATTGGTAATATGTCAGATATAGAGTTCAGAATGACGATTCTCAAGGTTCTAGCCAGGCTTGAAAAAGGCATGGAAGATATTAAAGCAACCATCTCGGGAGATATAAAAGCCCTTTCTGGAGAAATAAAAGAACTAAAATCTAACCAAGTTGAAATCAAAAAAGCTAATAATGAGGTGCAATCAAAAATGGAGGCTCTCACTGCTAGGATAAATGAGGCAGAAGAAAGAATTAGCGATATAGAAGACCAAATGACAGAGAATAAAGAAGCTGAGCAAAAGAGGGACAAACAGCTACTGGACCACGAGGGGAGAATTCGAGAGATAAGTGACAACATAAGACGAAACAACATTAGAATAATTGGGATTCCAGAAGAAGAGGAAACAGAGAGGGGAGCAGAAGGTATATTGGAGAGAATTATTGGAGAGAATTTCCCCAATATGGCAAAGGGAACAAGCATCAAAATCCAGGAGGTGCAGAGAACCCCCCTCAAAATCAATAAGAATAGGTCCACACCCCATCACCTAATAGTAAAATTTACAAGTCTTAGTGACAAAGAAAAGATCCTGAAGGCAGCCCGGGAAAAGAAGTCTGTAATGTACAATGGTAAAAATATTAGATTGGCAGCAGACTTATCCACAGAGACCTGGCAGGCCAGAAAGAGCTGGCATGATATATTCAGAGCACTAAACGAGAAAAACGTGCAGCCAAGAATACTATATCCAGCTAGGCTATCATTGAAAATAGAAGGAGAGATTAAAAGCTTCCAGGACAAACAAAAACTGAAAGAATTTGCAAATACCAAACCAACTCTACAGGAAATATTGAAAGGGGTCCTCTAAGCAAAGAGAGACCCTAAAAGAAGTAGATCAGAAAGAAACAGAGACAATATACAATAACAGTCACCTTACAGGCAATACAGTGGCACTAAATTCATATCTCTCAATACTTACCCTGAATGTTAATGGGCTAAATGCCCCAATCAAAAGACACAGGGTATCAGAATGGAATAAAAAACAAAACCCATCTATATGTTGCCTACAAGAAACTCATCTTAAACCCGAAGACACCTCCAGGTTTAATGTGAGGGGGTGGAAAAGAATTTACCATGCTAATGGACATCAGAAGAAAGCAGGAGTGGCAATCCTTATATCAGATCAATTAGATTTTAAGCCAAAGACTATAATAAGAGATGAGGAAGGACACTATATCATACTCAAAGGAACTATCCAACAAGAAGATCTAACAATTTTAAATATCTATGCCCCTAACGTGGGAGCAGCCAACTATATAAACCAATTAATAACAATATCAAAGAAACACATTGACAAGAATACAATAATAGTAGGGGACTTTAACACTCCCCTCACTGAAATGGACAGATCATCCAAGCAAAAGATCAACAAGGAAATAAAGGCCTTAAATGACACACTGGACCAGATGGACATCACAGATATATTCAGAACATTTCATCCCAAAGCAACAGAAGACACAATCTTCCCTAGTGCACATGGAACATTCTCCAGAATAGATCACATTCTTGGTCCGAAATCAAGTCTCAACCGGTATCAAAAGATTGGAATCATTCCCTGCATATATTCAGACCACAATGCTCTAAAGCTAGAACTCAATCACAAGAGGAAATTTGGAAAGAACCCAAATACGTGGAGACTAAACAGCATCCTTCTAAAGAATGAATGGGTCAACCAGGAAATTAAAGAAGAATTGAAAAAATTTATGGAAACAAATGATAATGAAAACACAACGGTTCAGAATCTGTGGGACACAACAAAGGCAGTCCTGAGAGGAAAATATATAGCGGTACAAGCCTTTCTCAAGAAACAAGAAAAGTCTCAGGTACACAACCTAACCCTACACCTAAAGGAGCTCGAGAAAGAACAAGAAAGAAACCCTAAACCCAGCAGGAGAAGAGAAATCATAAAGATTAGAGCAGAAATCAATGAAATAGAAACCAAAAAAACAATAGAACAAATCAACGAAACTAGGAGCTGGTTCTTTGAAAGAATTAATAAGATTGATAAACCCCTGGCCAGACTTATCAAAAAGAAAAGAGACAGGACCCAAATAAATAAAATCATGAATGAAAGAGGAGAGATCACAACGAACACCAAAGAAATACAGACAATTATAAGAACATACTATGAGCAACTCTACGCCAACAAATTTGACAATCTGGAAGAAATGGATGCATTCCTAGAGACACATAAACTACCACAACTGAACCAGGAAGCAATAGAAAGCCTCAACAGACCCATAAGGAGTATGGAGATTGAAACAGTCATCAAAAATCTCCAAACAAACAAAAGCCCAGGGCCAGACGGCTTCCTGGGGGAATTCTACCAAACATTTAAAGAAGAACTAATTCCTATTCTCCTGAAACTGTTCCAAAAAATAGAAATGGAAGGAAAACTTCCAAACTCATTTTATGAGGCCAGCATCACCTTGATCCCAAAACCAGACAAGGATCCCATCAAAAAAGAGAACTACAGACCAATATCCTTGATGAACACAGATGCAAAAATTCTCGCCAAAATACTAGCCAATAGGATTCAACAGTACATTGAAAGGATTATTCACCACGACCAAGTGGGATTTATTCCAGGGCTGCAAGGCTGGTTCAACATCCGCAAATCAATCAATGTGATACAACACATTAATAAAAGAAAGAACAAGAACCATATGATACTCTCCATAGATGCTGAAAAAGCATTTGACAAAGTACAGCATCCCTTCCTGATCAAAACTCTTCAAAGTGTAGGGATAGAGGGCACATACCTCAATATTATCAAAGCCATCTATGAAAAACCCACGGCAAATAACATTCTCAATGGAGAAAAACTGAAAGCTTTTCCGCTAAGGTCAGGAACATGGCAGGGATGTCCGTTATCACCACTGCTATTCAACATAGTACTAGAAGTCCTAGCTTCAGCAATCAGACAACAAAAGGAAATTAAAGGCATCTAAATCGGCAAAGAAGAAGTCAAACTATCACTCTTTGCAGATGATATGATACTATATGTGGAAAACCCAAAAGACTCCACTCAAAACTGCTAGAACTTGTACAGGAATTCAGTAAAGTGTCAGGATATAAAATCAATGCACAGAAATCAGTTGCATTTCTCTACACCAACAACAAGACAGAAGAAAGAGAAATTAAGGAGTCCATCCCATTTACAATTGCACCCAAAACTATAAGATACCTAGGAATAAACCTAACCAAAGAGACTAAGAATCTATGCCCAGAAAACTATAAAGTACTCATGAAAGAAATTGAGGAAGACACAAAGAAATGGAAAAATGTTCCATGCTCCTGGATTGGAAGAATAAATATTGTGAAAATGTCTATGCTACCTAAAGCAATCTACACATTTAATGCAATTCCTATCAAAGTACCATCCATTTTTTTCAAAGAAATGGAACAAATAATCCTAAAATTTATATGGAACCAGAAAAGACCTCGAATAGCCAAAGGAATATTGAAAAAGAAAGCCAAAGTTGGTGGCATCACAATTCCAGACTTCAAGCTCTATTACAAAGCTGTCATCATCAAGACAGCATGGTCCTGGCACAAAAACAGACACATAGATCAATGGAACAGAATAGAGAGCCCAGAAATAGACCCTCAACTCTATGGTCAACTCATCTTCGACAAAGCAGGAAAGAATGTCCAATGGAAAAAAGACAGCCTCTTCAATAAATGGTGTTGGGAAAATTGGACAGCCACATGCAGAAAAATGAAATTGGATCATTTCCTTACACCACACACGAAAATAGACTCAAAATGGATGAAGGATCTCAATGTGAGAAAGGAATCCATCAAAATCCTCGAGGAGAACACAGGCAGCAACCTCTTCGACGTCAGCCGCAGCAACATCTTCCTAGGAACATCACCAAAGGCAAGGGAAGCAAGGGCAAAAATGAACTTTTGGGATTTTATCAAGATCAAAAGCTTTTGAACAGCAAAGGAAACAGTTAACAAAACCAAAAGACAACTGACAGAATGGGAGAAGATATTTGCAAATGACATATCAGATAAAGGGCTAGTGTCCAAAATCTATAAAGAACTTAGCAAACTCAACACCCAAAGAACAAATAATCCAATCAAGAAATGGGCAGAGGACATGAACAGACATTTCTGCAAAGAAGACATCCAGATGGCCAACAGACACATGAAAAAGTGCTCCATATCACTCGGCATCAGGGAAATACAAATCAAAACCACCATGAGATATCACTTCACACCAGTCAGAATGGCTAAAATTAACAAGTCAGGAAATGACAGATGCTGGCGAGGATGCGGAGAAAAGGGAACCCTCCTACACTGTTGGTGGGAATGCAAGCTGGTGCAACCACTCTGGAAAACAGCATGGAGGTTCCTCAAAATGTTGAAAATAGAACTACCCTATGACCCAGCAATTGCACTGCTGGGTATTTACCCCAAAGATACAAATGTAGTGATCCGAAGGGGCACGTGCACCCGAATGTTTATAGCAGCAATGTCTACAATAGCCAAACTATGGAAAGAACCTAGATGTCCATCTGCAGACGAATGGATAAAGAAGATGTGGTATATATACACAATGGAATACTATGCAGCCACCAAAAGAAATGAAATCTTGCCATTTGCGACGACGTGGATGGAACTAGAGGGTATCATGCTTAGCGAAATAAGTCAATCGGAGAAAGACAACTATCATATGATCTCCCTGATATGAGGGAGAGGAGATGCAACATGGGGGGTTAAGGGGGTAGGAGAAGAATAAATGAAACAAGATGGGTTTGGGAGGGAGACAAACCATAAGTGACTGTTAATCTCACAAAAAAACCTGAGGGTTGATGGGGGGAGGGGGTTTGGGAGAGGGGGGTGGGGTTATGGATATTGGGGAGGGTATGTGCTATGGTGAGTGCTGTGAAGTGTGTAAACCTGGCGATTCACAGACCTGTACCCCTGGGGATAAAAATATATGTTTATAAAAAATAAAATTAAAAAAAACTAAAAAAAAAAAAAAAAGAAAGCACACTTGTTGAAATAAAAACTATTTACAATATCCAGTGAGAAAATAAAATCCTTAGAAATAAACCTAAAATAGATGGGCAAGATTTTTATGAGGAAGATATAAAAAAACAAGAAAAGAAAGACAAAAGAATAGACTTTCTTTTTTTTTTTTTTAAAGATTTTATTTATTTATTTGACAGAGAGATCACAAGAGAGAGAGAGCCACTGAGACACCCAGGCGCCCCTAGACTTTCAGCATATGAAAAGGCATCTGTAATTCTTGGAGAAGGAATTAAAAATTCTAAAGATGCCAGTTCTAAGTTTATTTATATATTTCATATAATTTTGATAAAAATAAAAAATGTAGATTCAAAAACTCATTTTGAAATTCTTTGAAAATTACAACCGTATATATCTAGTACATAATTAAAAAGAATCTATGTGGCAGTGGGGGTGGTGCCTGGGTGGCTCAGTCAGTTAAAGGTCTGCCTTTGGCTCGGGTCATTGGTTGTCTCAGGGTCCTGGGATCCAGTCCTGCGTTGGGCTCCCTGCTGGGCCAGGGAGTTTGCTTCTCCTTTTCCCTCTGCCCCTTATTCCTACTCATGCCTGTGTGCATGCGCTCCTTCTCTCTCTCTCCCTCTCTCTGCTTTTTCTCTCAAATAAATAAAAAATCTTAAAAAATATAATCTGAGGGGGAAGGCATTAAAACATGTAGCATCTACATTAAAGTTGCACTGTCGGGGCATCTGGGTGGCTCAGTGGATTAAGCCACTGCCTTTGGCTCAGGTCATGATCTCAGGGTCCTGGGATCAAGCCCCGCATCGGGCTCTTTGCTCAGCAGGGAGCCTGCTTCTCTCTCTCTCTCTCTCTCTGTCTGACTCTCTGCCTACTTGTGATCTCTCTCTCTGTCAAATAAATAAATAAAATCTTTAAAAAAAAAAAGTTGCGCTGTCAAATAATCAGAAATAATTTAGGTATAATACTAGCAAATACACATGTAAATGTAAAACTGAGGGAAAATAACCAAAAATACAAAATAAATAAACAAATACATGAAGAGCCAGTTCACAAAAGGATAATTAAAATACAGATGAAAACTGTAATGAAAACTACCCTGCTAAACAAGAAAAGTTAGGAAAAAAAAATAAAGTCTTGTTTAGGAGAAGTGGGAAAACAGGCACTCTCCTGAATTACTTCTGGTATTGTTACTTGATAAAACCCTTAATGAAGGAAATTTTCCATTACATAGTAGCAAATACATATGTTGAAACTGCAGTCCCACTTCCAGGAAATTATTCTGAAAATACGCATTCAGCAGTCCATTAACTTATGTGCAGTAGTTATTCATTGGACCATTATTTATAGTTATAAAATATGTAAGCAACCTGTATTCCATGAATAATTAATTAAATAAACCATGCGTCTAGCGAACAATAAAGTCCATTGTAATTATAGAAAACATTGACATCTTGGCCCTTTCCACAGTTTGGCTATTGTGGACTCAGAGAAAGACAATTATCATATGGTTTCCACTCATTGTGGAATATCAGAAACAGGGCAGAGAACCACAAGAGAAGAAAGGGAAAACAGAATGGGAAGTTTTCAGAGAAGGAGAAAAGTCATGAGAGACTCTTAACTATAGGAAACAAACTGAGGGTTGCTGGAGGGAGTGGGTGAGGAAATGGGGTAATTAGGTGATGGGCATTAAGGAGGGCACATGAGCTGATGAACACATGAAACTGATGAGTTATTGAACACTACACCTGAAACTAATGATGCACTATAAGTTGGCTAATTGAATTTAAATTAAAAAAAAAAATCATTGGGGCGCCTGGGTGGCTCAGTGGGTTAAAGCCTCTGCCATTCGCTCAGGTCATGACCCCAGGGTCTAGGGATTGAGCCCCGCATCGGGTTCTCTGCTCAGCAGGGAGCCTGTTTCCTCCTCTCTCTCTCTCTGCCTGCCTCTCTGCCTACTTGTGATCTCTGTCTGTCACATAAATAAATAAAATCTTAAAAAAAAAACATTGACAACATCTACAATGTATTGCTAATTGAAAATAGTAAGTGCAAAAATGTATATATAGAATGGTATAGTTTGTATAAGAAAAAGAAAATAAGAACATATGAATATATCTTCTCATTTTTTTCTCTAAAAGTAATGCAAAAAGAATAATGCAGAAAAAAATTAACATGAGTACCTACAGAGGGGTTGATGGGTATATTAGGTTATTAATGTTAATATTTTGATTTTCTTTTTTTTCTTAATGACTTACTTTATAGTTTGGCTGAATCTACTGACAAATAGAACAGGGGTATAGAAGAGATTTAGGGTTCAAGTAGCATTACATGACTGAGCCTTATATAATTTTGAAATAGGACACTGACATATCTAGGTTCAAAAAAATGAAAGAGAAAGGTTTCATCTAATAGCACATAAAATGACTCTTGATTCAAAATTAATGGTTTGGTGTACTGTGATTCTCCCTAACACAGTTAAATATTATTTTGTTGTGTGTTCAACAAGTTTTCGGAAACACCTCAGAACACTTCATGACTGATTAAACATACACTTAGAATTCTGTTTTGAGATATTGATAATCATAGGGAAAAGAGAAAAGGTTAAAATTTACCAGTGACAAATATAAAAATTACATAATTGTAAAACTGCTGTAATTAAAAATATTAAATTATAATTGTTACTTTGCATATTAATACATCTCAGAAAACATTCACCAGAAGATGAACAGTAGGAATGTGAGTCTAATCTCAAGAAATTGAACTTTTGTTATTTCTCCAAATGTTGCAAAATAACTACTTACTTTATGAGTCCTAATGAAGTGCTATAAAAAGAAATTAACTTCATAAAATCAAGCTCTTAATTAGAGAAATGCACAAATGTATTATGAGTTTCAGTAGGCTGTATTATTAATATGAAAGTTTCCTATGTCGTTTTTTCCTTTATAGAGATAGAATGAGAGGTTTCTCTTTTGAGGACTTGAAATAATTACTTCAAATCTCCAGTTTTTTTTTTCCCTTAAATAAATGGGATTAAGAAGATTAATGTATAGTTAGCACAGCCAGAATACCAGTTATACACATATTCTGGATTTTACATATTCATTCATATTCATTTTAACCTTTCCTAGTACTTCCCATCACTGTTTCATTTTGTTTCTGTTAAATAAAATTAAAGTGGTAATACAAACTTGAAAATTGAGTGCAATATTTTATTGTTTCATTTCTTTAAATTTTATCTATTTGACAGAGAGAGACAGTGAGAGAGGGAACTCAAAAAGGGGGAGTGGGAGAGGGAGAAGCAGGCTTCCCACTGAGCAGGGAGCACAATGCAGGGACTTGATGCAGGGCTTGATGTGGGGCTCCATGCTGGGCTCCATTCCAGGACCCTGGGATTATGACCTGAGCCAACGGCAGATACTTAACTACTAAGCCACTCAGGTGCCCTGAGTGAAATTTTTAGTGTAGATAGCTGGTCTAGATACTTTAGTTTTACTAACATCATATTTTTTTAAGTAGATTGGGTTAAGGTTTGTACTATTCATATATCTGATTTATCCCTCCTAATCAAGGTTTTTAGAGCATCACCCTAAAAATATCGAAACTGAAGACAACAACAATAGCAAAAAAAAAAAAAAAAAAAGAAGCAAGTACTTTTAAATCTGGTCATTTATGTCAGTAACTTTTATTTTATTTACATTTCCATATGATACTCTGATTAAATAATTTAAACTTTTATCTCCTGACCTATTTTTAAAAATATTTATTTATACCTCTCAGTGACTCATCTCAATTGTTCTTATATTTATTTTTATTCTATGTCATGTAGGCTTAATAAAAATTCAGAAAGTATTGGAGATATATCATTATTTTAGGATAGCTATCTTAAAAACAAATTGTGTATGTATGATGACTAAAGTTGTGATATTTGGTCATTCAGAAGTAAGAAACTAATGGTTATCTCTAACAAAGAAATGAAAATATGCCAAGTAATTCAACAGACCCAAATAGTAGATACAGAGCCAAGTGAAAAGCTAACAGGAAATCATCTATCAACCAGAGCAATGCTGCACTTATGAAGTGTCATTAAAAAAAATCTCCTTCTTTGGCTGACTGCTGCTTTCTTTCTGAGAATATTTGTTTTCTAAACTCAGACCATCAGGAATTTTGCTATTTGAAATGATATCTAAGGTATAATTCCATTCCTAGCTGGAAGATCTAAGTCACTTTGACACAGAGAAGCACTTCAATTTATAACCCAGGTGCAAAGCTCGAGATAAAAGTTTTCTGGATATGCCTTCCCATATTTTTCCTTAACTTTGTAGTTTCCCAAGAAAAAAGATCTTGGGTTCACTTTGCCATCCAGATCAGATGGTGACTTTATACACAGACCTGCTTTGCTGTGAGTTTGCTTTATTTAAATTTCATTTAAACTTCACCGTTCCTTAAAAACCAGTTATAACTATGTTTTCTCCAAGTTTTTGTGAGGTAGCCCTTGGTTCCTCTGGATTGAAATCTCCCTCTTTACACTTTACATTTTTAGGCTAGAAGTTTGTTCTTGATAGTCTTAGACTAATTAGGCTAGGGCAAAAGTAAGGTATTATTAATAAAAATAAATGGGAAAAAGACCTTTTGGTAGCTACCAATGTGAAAAATTTCAAGTGAATGACATAAAGAGAAGAGAGAAAAAGACAAATAATGCATAACACTAGTAACTTAGAACTTTGAAATATTTTAATAAATTAAATGAAAATGTATTTTTGGCCACAAATAGGATGGCAATTAAAATACAGACCAGGAAGTATGAGGTGATACGAATTAGAAATGACAACATAGAATAACCTAATATAAAATTTTAGAATCTTTCAAACCTCTAAAAAACAAGTTAATATATTCTGATTAATATCCATTGTGTTTATATAAATTAAGAGTAATGCATATTTGAATATATCCTATAAATCATATCGCTGTGTGTATATCTGAATCAAGCTTGTTGTCTTTTATTTTATATAATATTACATATATTTTAGAACTGAAAGATTAGCAAATGAAGCTTCCCAAAGTATATTTTTGTTAGTAGTTTCAAAAACACTAATTTTATATATTCACCTGGCAAAACACAGGCAATGTAAAGATAACATTGCCCCCAAAATGAGCAACTCGAAAGTGATGGCAATTGTAGATCTCTTGCATTCACTGTCCTCTGTATCAGTAGTTGATAGTATTTGATAGCTGCTTTTTTTTTGATAGTTGTTTTTTAATAAAACATGCTGTATGCCTTGTGTGTTTCATAATTCCAGTAAGCAAATGTGTCCAGGACTGAAGATCTACATATCTTGAACGGCACTGTGGAATCAAACTGCATATGGTGTTCAGAGAACTGTGTTGGTAAATGTGGGAATCTATACAGGTTATATTGAGACTTTGAGTGGAGATGCTGATTTCAGTGATCAGTGCAGCTTAATAGGAAGGTGCAGGTAATGAGTTGAGAAAAATAAATAACTGAAGGGAGTTTAACGGTATTCCGAATAAAAATGCAGAGGGAGACGGGGATAAAAATACATTATATGTTTATTAAAAAAATTAAAAAATAATAAGAAATTATATAAAAAAATAAAAATAAATGCAGAGGGAGAGAACACAGAGCCTAGAGCATTTAGATTTATTCCCACTTCAAAACCATGGATTCTAATTGGGTGTTGTGGAAACTCAGTTTATTTTTTTAAGAGTATTCCAGGGGATCATTATATACCGTCCCAGGTTGGCAGCTGGGCAAGAAAATTTTCAGGAGATATGTGTATGTTGTTCTGGATACTGAGAATTGCACCATGTATTGAAACATTTAAATTATACTTTAAAATGTATTTTCTTTGTATTTATGTACTTTGAGTGTTTTTTTAAAAAAATTCAGACGTGGGGGCGCCTGGGTGGCTCAGTGGGTTAAGCCGCTGCCTTCGGCTCAGGTCATGATCTCAGGGTCCTGGGATCGAGTCCCGCATCGGGCTCTCTGCTCAGCAGGGAGCCTGCTTCCCTCTCTCTCTCTCTCTCTGCCTGCCTCTCTGTCTACTTGTGATCTCTCTCTGTCAAATAAATAAATAAAATCTTAAAAAAAATTCAGACGTTAATATATACATTAAAGAAACAAAAGAGCTTCTCTAAATGGGGAGAAAAACTTAAAGCTGTGGCCACAAACCTTTACAGGAGTCAAAGTGTAATAACTGTAAGTTATATTGGAAAATGCCTTTGCCCAGTGATATCATTGTTTTAATGAGGACCTTTAGTTTTTATATAATGTGAGTTGGAGAAACATCAGAAATCATAGTTTGAGTGAAGGAGAGACCTTGTCTGCATTTATATATAAGGTGAACTTTAATTGCTGTGTTGAGAATGACATTCATAGGAGCAAGAGTAGTAAATGAGTGAGGAATTGCTTCTGGCTTGAACCAGAGAGGGAGAAACATATGAGCTGATAGCATCCTGAGTATAGTTTGGAAACAGAGGCAGCAAGACTTCAGGTAGATTGGATAGGTCTTGAGAGAGAGAGAGAGAGAGGTCATGGATGCTAATGACTTCCAAATGTGTATTTCTACCCAAGACATTTTTCCTGAAACTACAGTCACATTTTGTACTATATGCTCAAGAAAAAAACGTGATTTGAAAAATGAAAATGATAATGGGTTAAAGTGCAAAGGTAAAAAAACATTTTTTTTGATAAATATCAAACATTATTAGTTTAATTTGTGGAGGAGAGGAGGAAAAAATGAAAATGATGTTCTTTACTATTTGAATATTTTAGAAGTTTTTATTGCGTTATCAAAATGAAGACTAGAACACTGCTAATACCATGCAGAGCATCACCATGAACATTTTATTCTATTACTTAAAGTATCTAGATATTTATATTTATGTCTATATTAAAATCTATTTTCAACTATGTTAAGCATGCTATGATGCTCACCACATTACTTAAAATCTTCATAAACATTCTTTGGTTTTCAATAATCTACTTTTTGGAAGTATTTTAAGTGGATTACTGCAAATGGATGATATTTATCAAAATGGTGTTATTTTCATTCTAGCAAAATTTTATATGCATTTATCATTTTTATTTACTTCTTTATAGCTTTCGAGACAAATTAAATGATATAAACATTTTGAAGAGTTTCAACAACTGATATCATGCCATTAACCTCCCCTTTTAAGAGAATATTTGCTTATTTGTTGTTGTTGTAATTTTATCCCTGCAAAATAAGAATTCATTTTCTCTGGTCTGTGATAAGGAATGGTTTGGAAGGTAGAGCAATACAGCAAGATACTGATGTAATTCTCTGAAGAGATCATTGATCTAGCTTGTCTATTTGGTGTAATTAGAGGTTTCAAGAAATCCTTAATTTGGAGATCCTAGGAAGTGGAAAACTGTGTATATAGTATTTTTTTATATTTCTGTATGTTTCTTATGAGAAAATATCCAGCCAGAATCTTCCAGAAGGTCATATTATGACACTGTATAGTATAAAATTGAAGTTTTGAATGCCTTAAACAAATGTGCTTACCTAGTCTGACAGTGTCTTTTCATAATCTGGATACATTAAGCAGCCTATATTAATCAGGTTTCTCCAAGGAATCAGAATCAGTATGATGGATGGATATATACAATTGGTTCTTGGTTCATGCAGTTATAAAGGCTGAGAATTCCTGTAATCTGCCATCTGCAAGCTGGAGACCCAGGAAAAATAGTGGTGTAATCCCAATCTGAATCCAGAGGCCTGGGACCCAGGGGACCTGATGGTGTAAATCCCATGGTAGGGCAGAAGAAGACCTATGTTCTGATTCAAGCAGGAAGGCAGGAAGACAAAGGGGTGAATTCTTCTTTTCTTTATCTTTTGTTCTCTTCAGGCCCTCAAGGGTAAGATGATGCCCACTCACACTGGGGAGTGCAGTCTACTTTATTTAGTTCACTGAAATGCCAATCTCAATGGAAACAACTGCATAGACCCAGAAGTAAGGTTTAACTTGGACACCCTGTGGTTCAGACTTATTG
The DNA here is from genome assembly GCF_902655055.1 of Lutra lutra. Classification (NCBI taxonomy): domain Eukaryota; kingdom Metazoa; phylum Chordata; class Mammalia; order Carnivora; family Mustelidae; genus Lutra; species Lutra lutra. The sequence goes on from NC_062280.1 coordinate 174,564,030, forward strand.
ACATATAATATTAGTCATCACATAGTAATATACACATTTTCTTTGCAGCTGAGAGTACAGCACACTGGTTTAGAAGGCAAGTGATCTGAAGTCGTTTTGAAGAGATCAACTGGATCATTGTTAGGGACCAGAACAAATTACTGGAGACCAGATAAAAATGGAGGCATTTCAGGATAGGCCAGAATAGAAGGGATGAAATAAGTATAGTGAAATATTAGTTAGAGTAGAATGAAACAATATAAATTCTATAGAAATGCTAGCTTAGAATTTGTGAGGTTTAGATGTTACTTCCAGTGCTATTATATATGGATAGCTGGACTCATGGATATGGATATGGATAGCTGAACGAGAAGTGGGGTGAGAATACTGATGTGACAAGGTTTTCCTTCAATTAACTGGAAAAAGGAAAACAAAAACCAGCTGATTTAATTAACTTTAATTGGTGCAAAAAGCCCATGGGGGGGGAAATGTCTTAAAGTAGAAATTGGTTGTCGTTGAAAATAATTTTGTGTGTGTGTGTGTGTACATATGTCTGTGTGTGTATATGTATATGTATATATATATATATATATATATATGTAGATATATAGATAGGTATTTCACATCAGAGTATATGATCATTAAAGTTTTATTAAATATATATTCTCTAAATCCTTTGGTAACTTTTTTTTAAAGATTTTATTTATTTATTTGACAGACGGAGATCACAAGTAGGCAGAAAGGCAGGCAGAGAGAGAGAGGGAGAAGCAGGCTCCCCGCTGAGCAGAGAGCCCGATGTGGGGCTCAATCCCAGAACCCTGGGATCATGACCTGAGCCAGAGACAGAGGCTTCACAGGCATCACTGGTAACTTTTTTTATATTAAACTCTTAAATCTAGCTAGAGTTTACATTGTTATTAGATATAATCTAAGGATCTAAATCATTTTTTTGTATTTATCTTCTTACATGAATAAGGAACAGCCTGCATAAGAAACTGATGATTCCTAAGACCTAAAGAAAGATTCAAAATTGATTAGGTGAAGAAGGAGGGAAGGGTGTTTTTAAGCAGTGTGCCCTGTGGCAAGAAGAATGATGGGATTACAAAATAGAAAAACTGCTTTCTATTTATGACATAGATATAACTAGGGCATATATCACAAAAGGCTTTGTGCCCATGAGTGGAAATGATGGTCAGCTAAATCTAAGATATTTGAGACACACGATGTTATATGTGTTTCAGCTGTATAACATAGTGATTCAATAGATCTGTACCCTATACTACACTCACCAAGAGTGTAGCTACCTTCTGTCACCATGCAGTATGATACTTAATTTACAGAAAAATTATGGTGGTCGTACAGAGATTACTCATATACCCTACTCTCAGCTGCTTCTTACTGTATTTGTCACAATGCATGTACCCAAATCCATATATTCTTTATTTATGCTTTCTTAGTTTTTAACTAATGTCCTTTTTATGTTTCAGAATCTTATTAAGTATACCACATATGTAATTCTAAGTCATGTCTCCTTAGACTCCACACAGTGACAGGGTCACAAATTTTTCTTTTTCTGATGACCTTAAGGGTCCTATTTTGTAGAATGAGTGTTACTCTGCTGAGATTTCACTGATGTTTTCCTCATGGCTATATTGTGGTTGTGGAGTTTTTGGAAGACCACAGAGGAAAGTATCATTCTTTTTTTTTTTTAATTTTATTTTTTATAAACATGTAATATATTTTTATCCCCGGGGGTACAGGTCTATGAATCAGCAGGTTTACACACTTCACAGCACTCACCATAGCACATACCCTCCCCAATATCCATAACCCCACCCCCCCTCTCCCAACCCCCCTCCCCCCATCAACCCTCAGTTTGTTTTGTGAGATTAAGAGTCACTTATGGTTTCTCTCCCTCCCAATTCCATCTTGTTTCATTTACTCTTCTCCTACCCCCTTAACCCCACATGTTGCATCTCCTCTCCCTCATATCAGGGAGATCATATGATAGTTGTCTTTCTCCGATTGACTTATTTCGCTAAGCATGATACCCTCTAGTTCCATCCACGTCATCACAAATGGCAAGATTTCATTTCTTTTGGTGGCTGCATAGTATTCCATTGTGTATATATACCACATCTTCTTTATCCATTCGTCTGCAGATGGACATCTAGGTTCTTTCCATAGTTTGGCTATTGTAGACATTGCTGCTATAAACATTCGGGTGCACGTGCCCCTTCGGATCACTACATTTGTATCTTTGGGGTAAATACCCAGCAGTGCAATTGCTGGGTCATAGGGTAGTTCTATTTTCAACATTTTGAGGAACCTCCATGCTGTTTTCCAGAGTGGTTGCACCAGCTTGCATTCCCACCAACAGTGTAGGAGGGTTCCCTTTTCTCCGCATCCTCGCCAGCATCTGTCATTTCCTGACTTGTTAATTTTAGCCATTCTGACTGGTGTGAAGTGATATCTCATGGTGGTTTTGATTTGTATTTCCCTGATGCCGAGTGATATGGAGCACTTTTTCATGTGTCTGTTGGCCATCTGGATGTCTTCTTTGCAGAAATGTCTGTTCATGTCCTCTGCCCATTTCTTGATTGGATTATTTGTTCTTTGGGTGTTGAGTTTGCTAAGTTCTTTATAGATTTTGGACACTAGCCCTTTATCTGATATGTCATTTGCAAATATCTTCTCCCATTCTGTCAGTTGTCTTTTGGTTTTGTTAACTGTTTCCTTTGCTGTTCAAAAGCTTTTGATCTTGATAAAATCCCAAAAGTTCATTTTTGCCCTTGCTTCCCTTGCCTTTGGTGATGTTCCTAGGAAGATGTTGCTGCGGCTGACGTCGAAGAGGTTGCTGCCTGTGTTCTCCTCGAGGATTTTGATGGATTCCTTTCTCACATTGAGATCCTTCATCCATTTTGAGTCTATTTTCGTGTGTGGTGTAAGGAAATGATCCAATTTCATTTTTCTGCATGTGGCTGTCCAATTTTCCCAACACCATTTATTGAAGAGGCTGTCTTTTTTCCATTGGACATTCTTTCCTGCTTTGTCGAAGATGAGTTGACCATAGAGTTGAGGGTCTATTTCTGGGCTCTCTATTCTGTTCCATTGATCTATGTGTCTGTTTTTGTGCCAGGACCATGCTGTCTTGATGATGACAGCTTTGTAATAGAGCTTGAAGTCTGGAATTGTGATGCCACCAACTTTGGCTTTCTTTTTCAATATTCCTTTGGCTATTCGAGGTCTTTTCTGGTTCCATATAAATTTTAGGATTATTTGTTCCATTTCTTTGAAAAAAATGGATGGTACTTTGATAGGAATTGCATTAAATGTGTAGATTGCTTTAGGTAGCATAGACATTTTCACAATATTTATTCTTCCAATCCAGGAGCATGGAACATTTTTCCATTTCTTTGTGTCTTCCTCAATTTCTTTCATGAGTACTTTATAGTTTTCTGGGCATAGATTCTTAGTCTCTTTGGTTAGGTTTATTCCTAGGTATCTTATAGTTTTGGGTGCAATTGTAAATGGGATGGACTCCTTAATTTCTCTTTCTTCTGTCTTGTTGTTGGTGTAGAGAAATGCAACTGATTTCTGTGCATTGATTTTATATCCTGACACTTTACTGAATTCCTGTACAAGTTCTAGCAGTTTTGAGTGGAGTCTTTTGGGTTTTCCACATATAGTATCATATCATCTGCAAAGAGTGATAGTTTGACTTCTTCTTTGCCGATTTAGATGCCTTTAATTTCCTTTTGTTGTCTGATTGCTGAAGCTAGGACTTCTAGTACTATGTTGAATAGCAGTGGTGATAACGGACATCCCTGCCATGTTCCTGACCTTAGCGGAAAAGCTTTCAGTTTTTCTCCATTGAGAATGTTATTTGCCGTGGGTTTTTCATAGATGGCTTTGATAATATTGAGGTATGTGCCCTCTATCCCTACACTTTGAAGAGTTTTGATCAGGAAGGGATGCTGTACTTTGTCAAATGCTTTTTCAGCATCTATGGAGAGTATCATATGGTTCTTGTTCTTTCTTTTATTAATGTGTTGTATCACATTGATTGATTTGCGGATGTTGAACCAGCCTTGCAGCCCTGGAATAAATCCCACTTGGTCGTGGTGAATAATCCTTTCAATGTACTGTTGAATCCTATTGGCTAGTATTTTGGCGAGAATTTTTGCATCTGTGTTCATCAAGGATATTGGTCTGTAGTTCTCTTTTTTGATGGGATCCTTGTCTGGTTTTGGGATCAAGGTGATGCTGGCCTCATAAAATGAGTTTGGAAGTTTTCCTTCCATTTCTATTTTTTGGAACAGTTTCAGGAGAATAGGAATTAGTTCTTCTTTAAATGTTTGGTAGAATTCCCCCAGGAAGCCGTCTGGCCCTGGGCTTTTGTTTGTTTGGAGATTTTTGATGACTGTTTCAATCTCCTTACTCCTTATGGGTCTGTTGAGGCTTTCTATTGCTTCCTGGTTCAGTTGTGGTAGTTTATGTGTCTCTAGGAATGCATCCATTTCTTCCAGATTGTCAAATTTGTTGGCGTAGAGTTGCTCATAGTATGTTCTTATAATTGTCTGTATTTCTTTGGTGTTCGTTGTGATCTCTCCTCTTTCATTCATGATTTTATTTATTTGGGTCCTGTCTCTTTTCTTTTTGATAAGTCTGGCCAGGGGTTTATCAATCTTATTAATTCTTTCAAAGAACCAGCTCCTAGTTTCGTTGATTTGTTCTATTGTTTTTTTTGGTTTCTATTTCATTGATTTCTGCTCTGATCTTTATGATTTCTCTTCTCCTGCTGGGTTTAGGGTTTCTTTCTTGTTCTTTCTCGAGCTCCTTTAGGTGTAGGGTTAGGTTGTGTACCTGAGACTTTTCTTGTTTCTTGAGAAAGGCTTGTACCACTATATATTTTCCTCTCAGGACTGCCTTTGTTGTGTCCCACAGATTCTGAACCGTTGTGTTTTCATTATCATTTGTTTCCATAAATTTTTTCAATTCTTCTTTAATTTCCTGGTTGACCCATTCATTCTTTAGAAGGATGCTGTTTAGTCTCCACGTATTTGGGTTCTTTCCAAATTTCCTCTTGTGATTGAGTTCTAGCTTTAGAGCATTGTGGTCTGAATATATGCAGGGAATGATTCCAATCTTTTGATACCGGTTGAGACTTGATTTCGGACCAAGAATGTGATCTATTCTGGAGAATGTTCCATGTGCACTAGGGAAGATTGTGTCTTCTGTTGCTTTGGGATGAAATGTTCTGAATATATCTGTGATGTCCATCTGGTCCAGTGTGTCATTTAAGGCCTTTATTTCCTTGTTGATCTTTTGCTTGGATGATCTGTCCATTTCAGTGAGGGGAGTGTTAAAGTCCCCTACTATTATTGTATTCTTGTCAATGTGTTTCTTTGATATTGTTATTAATTGGTTTATATAGTTGGCTGCTCCCACGTTAGGGGCATAGATATTTAAAATTGTTAGATCTTCTTGTTGGATAGTTCCTTTGAGTATGATATAGTGTCCTTCCTCATCTCTTATTGTAGTCTTTGGCTTAAAATCTAATTGATCTGCTATAAGGATTGCCACTCCTGCTTTCTTCTGATGTCCATTAGCATGGTAAATTCTTTTCCACCCCCTCACTTTAAATCTGGAGGTGTCTTCAGGTTTAAGATGAGTTTCTTTTAGGCAACATATAGATGGGTTTTGTTTTTTTATCCATTCTGATACCCTGTGTCTTTTGATTGGGGCATTTAGCCCATTAACATTCAGGGTAAGTATTGAGAGATATGAATTTAGTGCCACTGTATTGCCTGTAAGGTGACTGTTATTGTATATTGTCTCTGTTTCTTTCTGATCTACTTCTTTTAGGGTCTCTCTTTGCTTAGAGGACCCCTTTCAATATTTCCTGTAGAGCTGGTTTTGTATTTGCAAATTCTTTCAGTTTTTGTTTGTCCTGGAAGCTTTTAATCTCTCCTTCTATTTTCAATGATAGCCTAGCTGGATATAGTATTCTTGGCTGCATGTTTTTCTCGTTTAGTACTCTTAATATATCATGCCAGCTCTTTCTGGCTTGCCAGGTCTCTGTGGATAAGTCTGCTGCCAATCTAATATTTTTACCATTGTACATTACAGACTTCTTTTCCTGGGCTGCTTTCAGGACCTTCTCTTTGTCACTAAGACTTGTAAATTTTACTATTAGGTGACGGGGTGTGGACCTATTCTTATTGATCTTGAGGGGGGTTCTCTGAACCTCCTGGATTTTGATGCTTGTTCCCTTTGCCATATTGGGGAAATTCTCTCCAATAATTCTCTCCAATATACCTTCTGCTCCCCTCTCTGTTTCCTCTTCTTCTGGAATCCCAATTATTCTAATGTTGTTTCGTCTTATGGTGTCACTTATCTCTCGAATTCTCCCCTCGTGGTCCAGTAGCTGTTTGTCCCTCTTTTGCTCAGCTTCTTTATTCTCTGTCATTTGGTCTTCTATATCGCTAATTCTTTCTTCTGCCTCATTTATCCTAGCCGTCAGAGCCTCCCATTTTTGATTGCACCTCATTAATAGCTTTTTTGCTTTCAACTTGGTTAGATTTTAGTTCTTTTATTTCTCCAGAAAGGGCTTTTATATCTCCCGAGAGGGTTTCTCTAATATCTTCCATGCCTTTTTTGAGCCCGGCTAGAACCTTGAGAATCGTCATTCTAAACTCTGGATCTGACATATTACCAATGTCTGTATTGATTAGGTCCCTAGCCTTTGGTACTGCCTCTTGTTCTTTTTTTTTGTGGTGAATTTTTCCGTCTTGTCATTTTGTCCAGATAAGAGTATATGAAGGAGCAAGTAAAATACTAAAAGGGTGGCAACAACCCCAGGAAAATATGCTTTAGCCATATCAGAAGAGATCCCAAATCGTGAGGGGGGGGGGAGAAAGGGGATAAAAAGAGGTTCAGAAAGAAAGAAAAAAAAATGAAAAAAAGAAAACCAATAAAGAAAAAGTATAAAAAGGAAAAAAAAAATATATATATATTAGATAAACTAGTTTAAAAATTTAAAAAAGAAAAGGGTAAAAGTTAAAAAAATTTAGAAGAAGAAAAAAAATTGAAAAAAAATTAAATTAACTGCAAGGCTAAAGAATCATGGGGAGAAAGCCATGAGTTCCGTGGTTTCCTTTCTCCTCCTCTGGAATTCTGCTGCTCTCCTTGGTATTGAAACTACACTCCTTGGTAGGTGAACTTGGTCCTGGCTGGGTTTCTTGCTGATCTTCTGGGGGAGGGGCCTGTTGTAGTGATTCTCAAGCGTCTTTGCCCCAGGCGGAGTTGCACCGCCCTTACCCGGGACTGGGCTGAGTAATCTGCTTGGGTTTGCTTTCGGGAGCTTTTGTTCCCTGAGCGCTTTCCATAGAGTTCCGGAGGGTGGGAATGAAGATGGTGGCTTCCCAGTCTCCGCCCCGGAGGAGCCGAGAGCCCGGGGCCCCACTCCTCAGTGCGCCCCCAGAGAACAGCGCCCAATGGCTCCCGCCACCCTGGCCTCCGGCTGCGCTCCAAGCTGACCTAGCCTGCGACCGGTTCAAGGTAACCCCGAGCTGAGAGTCACTCCTCGGCTCTGTCTCTGTAACCGGCTTCCCCGTTCTAATACCTGTGAGCTCTGCGACACTCAGACACCCCCGATCCTTCTGTGACCCTGCGGGACCTGAGGCCACGCTGACCCCGTGCGGGCTTCACCCTGGTTAAGCCTCTGGAGCGATGTCCCTCAGCGGAACAGACTTTTAAAAGTCCCGATTTTGTGCTCCGCTGCTCAGCCACTTGCCGGGAGCCGGCCCCTCCCCCTGCGGTCTATCTTCCCATTGCTTTGGATTCACTTCTCCGCCAGTCCTACCTTTCAGAAAGTGGTTGATTTTCTGTTTCTAGAGTTGCTGTTCTTCTTCTCTTCGATCTCCCGTTGGATTTGTAGGTGTTTGTAATCTTTAGATAAGCTATCTAGCTGATCTCCTGCTACTTGAAGTAGTCTCAGCCTGCTACTTCTCCGCCATCTTGACTCCTCCCCCAAAGTATCATTCTTAACACAACATATCATGAGTACATACTGTCAACATGACTGTATCACTGTTGATGTTAACCCTCATCACTTCTCTGCTGTAGCGTTTGCCAAGTTTCCCTACTGTAAAATTCCATACTGTGCCTTTTGTAAAATTTCCACTTTTCAGGCCACAGTTATGCTCCAGCTTTTCAAAGGACAAATATTTACAGAAATTATTTGGAGTTATTTTGTATAAGATAATCATCCACAGTTCCCCATGTATATATTCTCTATTCATTTATTAATGTCAGTGTGGAAAAATTGTATTCATTTCTTAGGACTGCTGTAACAAATTCTCACAGACTTGGCATTTTAAAATAACAGACATGTATTCTCTCAAGCCAAGGCCACAAGTTTGAAACCAAAGTGTGGGCAGGGGCACAGTAGCTCTGAAGCCTTTAGGGAAGACTCCTTCCTTCCTTGTTCCAACTTTGGTGGGTCCTGACATTCCTTGGTGCTTCTAGACTTGTAGTTGTATCATTCTGGTCTCTGTCTCAGTCTTCACATCACTTTCTTCTCTGTTTCTATCTGCCTCTTTGTAATCTTTCTTTTTAAGGACACCAGCCATTGGAAATAAGACCCATCCTAAATCCAGTTTGATTTCATCTTGAGATCTTAACTACTTACACCTGTGAGATGTTATTTTCAAGTAAGTTTGCATTTACAAGTACCAGTGTTTAGAACTTGAACATACCTTTTACAGGACACAATTCAATTCATGGCACTCATAGATATGTGTTTTGTAATTGGGTTATAATCTAATGCTAATTCACTTATTCTTTGGCTCAAATTGTTCTGGCTCTGGAAATTGAAATCTTGCTCTCAATTTCCTATGTCACTTGATTCCTATGTCACTTTGACCTACCTTCATTAGTATGGCCCTTTTTTTTTTTCAGCAGTATCTGAAATTTATTTAGTAGAATAAGATTGTTCAGGCTCATCCTGTATATTTCTACTCCCCATCCTCGAATCAGCCATTTCTCCAAGAAATCCTGATTTATTTTATTGGAGAGTGTTTTTTACTGGAGAGTGTTTTTGGAAATCAAGTGAGCAGTGTGCTCACAGCTATGGGGATGTTGTTGCTTTTGGGTCCATTCTACTAAGGATGCAAGGAATTATAGGTGTGCATACTAACTTCTTATACACACTTAACTGTAATTATTTCTGTATCTAAACATCTGTGTAGATATTATGCTGAACATGAGTTTATACTAATGTCTCCAAGTCTGCTGTATTACCATATGGATCACTCTAGCCTTCTTGCCTTGGTTACCTGTAACATCCCACTTAGACAGTGAAAAACCTGACTCCCACCATCTGCCATCAATTTACTTAATCTTTCAGTCTAGGATATGTATATTGTGCTTTAGAGTTATTAACCTATACCCAGTTTTAAGTATTTTTAAAATCACATCATTAAGAAGACAGGCTTCTAGAGAGTTTCTTCATCTGAAAGGCATGAATACACCAAGTGAACAATTAGCAGTGGCATTACAGTTTGGTAGAATACCACACCAATGTTATTTTTATCACCACCACCACCATCACCACCAGTGACTAAAACAGAATTTTGATGTTCAAGGCAAACTTAACCTCATACCTGGGTTCCATATTAGTATCATTCAGTCAAGTGAAGATTCAGAGCCCCTTTAATTCATGGCAAGTAAACTACATAAAACATTACCCTCAATGTTCAGAGCCTGGCCAATTTCTGGCCTAAGGTTAATTACATTTTATTGTCATACCTATTTTACCAGTTACCACCATGTACCAGAAATCTTTACCAATAAGCCTCAGTACCTGGATACTAATACCTATGTATTTATATATCTGTTCTTCGTATCTAAACACCTACATCTCTTGAACTTCTAATACTTTAGGCCCTCTAAAACTCACATACAATTGGAGCAATAGCATCCAATATCCCAAACAGGTTGTGTAAGGGTTTCTTTTTCTGACTTGAGTTAGCTGAAGCTTGGCCCTCCTTAGAGGGTGAACCTCTCTTGGACAACTCCCATAAATCTCCTACTGAGCCTGGAAGTAGTTTAGGTTCCTCTTAATTCACATTTGCCATTTCTAGACTAGTTTTCCGTACCCATCTCTAAAAATACCAAAGTTTGAATTTGATGTCATTAAAATATAACTCAAAACTTTTTCTCTTTGCCAGTAGTATGGAACCTTTTTGACCACTCCTCTAAGACAATGGTTCAGTGTGATTCTCTCAAATTGTGCTTTTGTCAGAGTTCTCGGGGGTCCTAATGTCATGGCACCTGTTTTAATACTATAAACTCTGATTTGATTGCCCTTTTCTCCTCTAAGATTTGTGTTCTTCTCCCTTCATTGGCAACTTACTTATGTATCAAAACCTTATCGTCAACAGTAATTTCAAATTTAATACATATATCAGCCAGCATTTCATTGATAATATTCTCTGAACTCCATTCTCTAAATTTAGTATATATAAATTTAAAATATTTTCTTAATGATCATTATCTTTTACCTTTATGCCATTTGTACCATTTTCTCCAGCAGTGTTTCTTAATTAACACATTTGGTGTGATATTAGTATAACTGCATTCACTTCCTGACTCACTAGATACCTAAAAATGTTCCAAACTTAACATATATAAACTAAAATTTTGCTCTTCCTCTGTATAGTCATTCATTCTAAGTTTCTGCCATCCTAATAGCAACACTATCTTTCCTATTCTTACATCAAATTTTTAAGAGTATCGTTTTTCTTTCATTCTCTTTTTTAGCAAATTTCATTCGTTTTGCATCCATCATCATATGTATAGAACAGGATGATTCCTTGCCACCTGCACAGTTGCCACCCTGTATGAATTCACTGCATGTAGTCTGTCATATGGATTCTATCAGTAGTGTCCTAACTAGTCTTCCATCTATAGCCTTTGCCCCCTGCAGACTGTTCTCAAAACAAGATAACTAAAGTCATTGTGTTAAAAGTAAGACTATGGGGCGCCTGGGTGGTTCAGTGGGTTAAAGCCTCTGCCTTCAGCTCAGGTCATGATCTCAGGGTCCTGGGATCGAGTCCCACATCAGGATCTCTGCTCAGCAGGGAGCCTGCTTCCTCCTCTCTCTGCCTTCCTCTCTGCCTACTTCTGATCTGTCTCTGTCAAAGAAATAAATAAAATCTTTAAAAAAAAAAAAGTAAGACTAATCATGTAACTTTCTAACCCTCTCTGAGTATATGATAAATTTCTTACTTTCTACCTTATTTTTCTTTATACTTCTTAGTACCTTAGATGCTGTAACATTGTGTATGTATGTGTAATTGTGTATATGTGCATATAGCTGTCTGCATGCATTTATTGATTTCCTCACTCACTGTCTAAAGTGCAAAGTCCATGAAACATGAACAGAGAGTTTATTCTGTTTACTAACTCCTCTTTTATCAGTATAAAGAAAAAGGTCTGGGGCATATTAGGCACTCAGAAATATCTCTTGAATGAATAAATGATGACCTCTACTTCTCTGTTCAAGGACAAATATATAGATAGGTTTTCCTTCCTCTGACAGGACTTGGCAGTTTCAAAACATAAATTTATCTATGATTATTCTTTAATTACCTACAATAGTTTATTTTTTTCCCTTGATAACAGGCAATTTAAGTCTTGAGAAAAAAAGAAAGCATGCATTTAGTTATATGTTTAGGGACCAACATTGATAATATGGTGTTCCCTGTGTAATTCACTTCCTTATCTCTTAAAATATAATGGAAAGTATAAGCATATTAGTGCATTAAGTATAAAGAGAAAGCTCTATTCTGACAAAACAAATTTATTGGTAAGAGCAATTATTTAAAGATGTATATTGGTGATGTTACAATTTTAAAATGCGAATGATCAATTCTTAATGTTGTATTTAAAAAAAAATCGGTATGTAAGTGAATTAATTGAAGTTTTAAAGTCTGGAACAACAAAATGAACTGCCACTTACTGAATTATAGATAATCAGGAAGGATATTTAATAGTAAGATTAAAAATAAGATCAGGAAAAAGCAATTATACTTATAATACAACATAGGTGGAAATTTTGAGTCTGAACATAACGCTCTAATAAAAAATATTGTAAAAAATCACTTAAATTAGGAGACCAACAATCAAAGAAAGGTTATCTGCATTAATTTATCCTTGATTTCTCTTAATGGAAGTAACTATTTTCCTGAATAACTTGTTTGATTTTTTATCTTCTTGAAGATTACATAACCAGCACAATTCAGTTGATAAGCCAGACTGCTTAATATTATCATTCGCAAACTTATCCTATGTCAAATATTTATTGATTTCACAGTATGTCTCAGATGTTGGAAATGCTAATGTTTTTAAGGTGAGCTATATTATGTTTACCTGGATTCAGTTATGAATTTTTTGAACTTACCCAATGCAATGAAAATAAAAACTATTGATAAAGTGTTTATTACCAAAATGAAAAATACATGGTTCAATAGGAGATTCATAAATGAGGACTTCTTAGAGAATATAGATCAGAAAGATAAAAAAAATTGATGAGGTTTGAATTAGATCTTTAAAGATGTATAATATTTTACAAAAAAATTCAACAATATCTTCCTCATTTAGAAAAAAGAATTTCAAAGGTATGAAAAGCATAATGTACTTGGGGAAGGGCAAAAACAATGCATTTGTTTCCCTAAATGGGCCTATGCATTCAAGATAAGGGAAGTCGGGACATAATATAGTTTGGATTTTTATTACACATGTAAACCATATAAGTTGCTATTAAAGTGACCATAAGACACAATTATATTTTTAAAGTAGCCATTTAATTTTAAAAGATAATGTGTTTGTTTTCAGTGAACATATTTCATGTCATCTCATACCTCACAAGGCACCAGCAATGCTTAGAGAGCAGATGCATCTCATGCTATTTTTAAATTTAATTTAATTTTTTTTTTTTTTTTTTTTTTTTTTTTTTTTGACAGAGAGAGACAGCGAGAGAGGGAATACAAGCAGGGGAAGTGGGAGAAGCAGGCTTCCCATTGAGCATGGAGCTCAATGCAGGGCTCTATCCCTGAACTCTGGGATGACCTGACCTGAAGGCAGACACTTAATGACTGAGCCACCCAGGTGCCCCCTCTCATGCTATTTTTAATGAAAATGTGGCCCTCCAAAGGTGCAAGTGGCCTCAAGGTTGCCTGTGGATCTTAGAAAAGGTATCCTCATTTTCATGTTCAGCTATGTTCTACATGAGCTAAAAATGAGAAGAAAAAGAAGATAATTTCCTAAGTAATTCTACAGAAGGGAGACTGGTAATGAACATTGTGGAAAATAATTTTGGTTTTGGCTCAGGTCATGATCTCAGGGTTGTGAGATTAAGCCCTACATTGGGCTCTGTGCTCAGCGTGGAATCTGCTTGAGATTCTCTCTCTCCCTCTGCCCCTTCTCTGGCTCTCTCTTACTCTTTCTCTTTATAAAAACAAATAAATAAATAAAATCTTTAAAAACAAACAAGTCTACTCCCAAGAATAGAGACTATGCCATGAGCATAGAAAAATTCAAAATTTAAGTTTGAGAAATGTGAAGATGGAAGTTAAATATGTGTATATCAAAGAAAGCCATCTCTAGTTAGCTTGTATTTTAAATCTTGTAAAAATGTGTCTTAGATTATACTTTCTGAAAGTGAAGCATATTATTTAGGATAAACTGTTATGACACAAAATTCAAAATATCTCATCACTTAATATAAGAGAAATTGTTTTCATTCCATTCTTAATGGTTTGATAGTTATATTCACTGGGTGGCCTTTTCTGTATAGATTTAAGGATCTAGGTTTCTTCCATCTATGGAGCATTACCCCGAAGAGTCTCAGACTCTTCTCATGGATACCCTATAAACGTGGTAGGAAAAGAGAGCATGAAAGACATTGCAAGAGGATTTTATTGTATGGATTAGCCCTAGAAGTGACTGTATTGTTTCCATTCACTTTATTTTGGTTTTAAATCAGTCACCTGACCATACCTAGTAGTGAGGAGGATTGGAAAATAGTCTACCTCTGTGTCTGGGAGGAAGAGGGAATTGTTTTTATGTGCCCATAAATCTGTCATGTATCTCATCTGTCTCATGATGACAAAGATTTCACTTCTTTCAACCATGAAAATTACTCACCTTTTACTCCAAGAGATTACTCCAAGAGAAACAACCCAAAGTCATATGTGTTTACCATATCCAACTAAAGTCCAGGATCTATAGGTGATCTTCAGACTTTTCCATGATGTACAGATGAAGCTTTTTTTGTCTTGTGACATGTGATCTAAAGAAAGAAAACCTGTTACCTGACACACAAAGTCCCATTCCCACACGTAGCCTATGCACAGTAGAACAATAGAGACAGAAATTCACAAAGAGGAAACTAGACAAAACAAAAAGTAATTTGGAAAACGGGAGTGAGAGACAACATAAAAGCTATTGGTCAATATCAGCTTGGAGTGGTAAATAAAAATTATTTGATTAGTTCCTAATTTTTATCCCTGTGATGGGTTCCTTTACTAATTGTTCTTGGATCCTAGTTTTGCCTTTTGGGAGGTGTCGTCTTTTCTATTAATCTTCATGTCTCTATTTGTGTCAGATGTTGTAGATGCCTACCTATGGCTATTGTATGTTTGAAAACCCATACATTGTTTAAAAACACAAATAATTGGATTTTGTTTGTTTGTTTTCTTTTATTATGGTTTGTCTTTCCTCTGACAATGCAGTTAATGAAAAAATTACCAGGTATCTTGTGCTCTGTTCATTCCGTGTCAGTTCCACGTGTCAATCAACCCACCAAACTTTTCTATTAGACATAAGGTCTGCTTTATTTTTATTATTTACCCCATGCTTCAGTCTCTCAATTATGACGATGATAAAACTACTTGTCACAGTAGCCTAGGTGGAAAGATAAATACCATTTATTTTTCTACCCTGGCTGATTTGTTTTGTGCTCCAATACTTCTGTGAGGATTCTGACTTTCACTTTTCCCCATTCAATATTTATGATCACTCTGAATTATTGGAAACACTTGCCCTAAGGGAGGGTTACTAAACTAGTGTGGTGGGCTAAATCCATCCATGTGTATGTATTCTTTCGCAAATAGTCTATTGACACTTTCTTTTTTTTTTTTTTTAAAGATTTTATTTATTTATTTGACAGAGAGAGATCACAAGTAGATGGAGAGGCAGGCAGAGAGAGAGAGAGGGAAGCAGGATCTCTGCCGAGCAGAGAACCCGATGCGGGACTCGATCCCAGGACCCTGAGATCATGACCTGAGCCGAAGGCAGCGGCTTAACCCACTGAGCCACCCAGGCGCCCAAGAAATGACACTTTCATTACAACAGTTGAGTTGGGTAGTTGTGACAGAGACCATATGATATGCAAAGCTGAAGATATTTACTACCATGATCCTTTACAAATAGTTGATCTCTAACAGATACAATCAGCTCATTATATTTTTTCCAACTTATCACAGATAATATTTATGGAATGTTTTTGTAGTACATAAAAAGGGCTTTGTGACATCTTTGCTAGAGTGAGGAAACACTTATGTGTTTTCTTGCTTTTTGTTTATGGACTGCCAAACCCATGTCACATATTTCAGATTTTATTGGGGTAGCACCTCTCTTCTCTATTATGCAGTGTAAGCTGGAATGAGCTATCCAAATATCTTAGGGACAACAAAATGGAAGGTTTGCTGTTATGTTGTTGTTGCTTTCATTGATTATCCAACAGTTCAATATGTTTATTTAGCATATAGCCTTCCACTCAGTACTTAAGAGATCTATGCTTCTTCCATCCTGTGTTTCCATCATCCCTTAAGAATTCAGAGTCCACTTGCATTCCTGGCATCAGAAAATAGAGGAAAAAGGAAGAGAGGGAAATCACATAGGAGGCTTTTATGGGTTGATTCTGAGAGTGACATACATAGCTTCTACATGGCCACTCCTGACTGTAAGTAAGAATGGGAAATTTAATTTACCTTTATACCTAGAAAGAAGGTATAGGTTTTGATGAGTACATGTATTCTTTACTGCAATAAGATATTATACAGAGACATCCACTTGACTTATATAAGCTATAGCAGGTTGACAGGTAAGTTCTAGGTAAATTTAAGTTCATAAATTGTAAACTCTAACCAATGAGTAAAAAAAACTAACATAAACTTTTTGAAACTTAAAATAAGATTTTTTTCTATATATCCATTGTCATACAGATAGCTTTTCATTTCTGTATTTATATTTGTAAAATTCTTTTGAATTAGGATAATCTAAACTGAATGATTTTCAGTACCAAATAATTGTTCAAGCAACTAGGGATTGGTTTGACTTCAAAACATATTGGGCATGGGCCTAGTAATGTGCCCATCTTGTATATCTGGTTAATTATTTGTTCTCTAAAAAATGGGCATGTGAGAGACTAAAACATTTTAGTTTATGAAGGACTAAAACCCATTCCTATGGAAGAAACATCAAGCCACATTAAATGAAAGGATCTAAATTTTATATGAACATCTCCACAGACAGATGAGGAGAATAAGAATGAAAAAATGGGGATAAATTTAAATCTGTAGTCTATTTTACTCACCAAAACAAATGTGATTTTTTGTGATTGCAGAATTTACTTCCTTTGGAAATTGATTTTTTTGATTTTGAACTTTAAGGGAATATAAAATTAGCCTTCAATTTCTCCCTGAATAAATACACGTAGAAATCTTTAGATAATTTCAAAGGATTTATACTGAAATTTGGAACATCTTTGTATTCAACTTTAGTTATTGAAATAACTTTATATTATTTGGTTGTGGATCATTGTAGAACCTCTGATATATAGTGGACTATGCAGTTGATCATGTTTAGAGATGGACTATTGAATAGTGAATGGATTGTCAGCCTTGAGAGCCAAGTAGTCCTAATGAAATTACCTAATTAATTCATGACTATTTTGTGGTTTCTAATGTAAAAATATACACTTCATATCAGGGATGCCAAGACAGCATATAAAAGAGCAATAGGAGGTAAGGGAAGGTAAAGAAGTATAAAACTTCAGACTTCCTTCTCTGGTTGTATAGTCCTACTCCTGGTATCTTTTCCACTCAAAAGAAGCTTTTGTCATGTAACACTCATGGCATTGATCTTCCTTCTTCAGTTTTCTTCTCTAGAAAATAGTGTTTTACTTATTGAAAAATTGGGAAGCATAAACTAGACAAAATTGGTTATTCTTTTTCCTTTTTTTTGTTGACAGACTATTGCACAGAAACAGAGCAAGAAGATGTTCAGTTTCTGTCTTCCACTGCATATTTTCACAAGGGCAGATCCCTACAAAAAATAAGGGTTTGCAGTTGTGTTTCTCTGACTGTATTTGGGAGGATGTATCTACCAGATGCTAATATTTAGGTCTCGGCACTCCAGCTATGATCAGTTATAAGCCATGCATGAGTAATGTAATACTGTGGTCTCTGTCTGATGACTCTTTGGCCTTATTTGTCTATCAGACTTCATGAGAGGGGGGATGCTACACCGTTTTTATACACACACACACACACACACACACACACACACACCAAGTAATTAAATCAATTCATTATAGGTTTGGACCATAGTAATTTTTCAAATTAATGAATATAAAGTTTAAATGCTTATTTGCTGGGGGCGCCTGGGTGGCTCAGTGGGTTAAAGCCTCTGCCTTCAGCTCGGGTCATGGTCCCAGGGTCCTGGGATCGAGCCCCGCATCCGGCTCTCTGCTCTGTGGGGAGCCTGCTTCCTCCTCTCTCTCTCTCTCTCTCTCTGCCTGCCTCTCTGCCTACTTGTGATTTCTGTCTGTCAAATAAATAAAATCTTTAAAAAAAATGCTTATTTGCTTATTTTTATATTTCTAGTAAAATAATACAAAATATTAAATAGTTCTATTAGATTTACGATAGCAATAATAAACAATTAAAAGTCCTTTACTACATTAGTCTTTATCCCTAGTTCACATACTCCAGAGACCATAACTCTCAAGTCCTCTTGCAATACCTTTTGATATTGTCAAATAGCATTGATTATATTAATATTTATTTATTAATTTTTAATTATCTTTTGGCATTCTAATTCTGTTATGGAAGATGAAGATAGAACTGTCTCACTCACCCACACAGCTAAACATACCACTTGTACTCTTCCCATGCTGTCAGTGGAATTACAGTAACAATATTGGTTAAACGAACAATTAAGGATAATTTTGACTGTACTAAAGCTATTCATAATTGAATATCATAGCTTAATGAGTCATAATTAAATTTTGAATTCTATCCAGTGATGTAACTGTTTTTTCTGATCATTTATTCTCCGTAGTTTTTAACAAAATTTAAAGTTTTCTCTGGAGACATTATAACCCATAAGGTAGTCTTCCCATTTTTAGTTAGTGGCATGGCTCTTGGAGGCTCTCCTATCTCTGCTTTCGTTTGGATAGGTGTTCTCCAAGCCTGGCCCGGTCTAATAATGGATCTGTCCATTACCTTCATCTTGGGACTTCCGGTTACTCTTTACTGTACCCTTTACTGTAGCCAATTTCTTGGGTACCATATCTTTTTTCATAGGTGGTATTTTGGAGTACATTCCTTAGGAGTTCACTTTAAAAAATTTTGTGGTGGTTGGCAGGGGGGTGGATAAGTATAATATGGCTTTTTAGGAAATTGTGTCATCTCTTTCTTCATTGTTGGATAGGAAATAATATGATTGTCTTCATTGTCTTCTACTTCCAAAGTGGCTACTGAGAAATGTAATTTTTTTAGGCATTTTATATTTGTTCTTTCTTTTTTCCTATTTCCTCTCACTTTTTAAGAAACTCCTCTTTGTTTTAAGGTTTCTAAAGCTTTCTGATGGTGTATATGGAGTATGTTTTTATACTCATTGATTTTGGAATTTAACTGGTCTTTTAAGTCTAAAATTTTATTTCTCTTTGTTTGATAATTTATTTTAGTTTTTCCTTGAACTTTCCCCCTCATTTCTATTTTTCTTATTCTATAATTAGATGTTAGGCATAGAGCACCCCTCTTTTTATATGTATATTTTTACTTTGCCACTTATTTATCTTTTTAGTTCTACTTTCAGGGATATGTAGTTAGCATTATTTTCTAACACTTTGGTTATTAAAAAAAATCTGCCACCACTTTGATAGCATAAATACCAAATTAATGATTTTTATGCTGTCAAGATGGGGGAGAGAAACTATGGTAGAAAAAAATTTCAACAATTATTTAGTGATCTATCAACATATTTTGTGGATGTGTGCATAAGTTACCTTGTTAATGTGGTTTCTTTTACTCTTAGCTTCTCATAAGTGAGGTTATTTTTCAATCTTATTTTCTTTGATTTTAACTTTCTTCCATATTTTATCTTCCCTTATCCTATTTTTAATCTGTATTTTTGCATTAAAAATTTTTGTCAAATATTTTATGATGGTTGGCTGGCTGCTTCTATATGAGTGAGGCAGCTAAAATGTGATTCTTGTGCACAGGCAGGACTTGCCAAATGACAGATTGACGTAAGCTGAGTGAGTAGAGAACAAGTCATTCCTTTAAGCAGAGCCATGTAAGTCACTATCATTAGATCATTCAATGGCATATCCCCCTTTTTAGTATCTCTCTGGTACTGTGCCTACCTATGAATTTCTATTTTATACTCTATTCTACACTTACGTGACAGTTGAGAGATTTCGTTTTGCTGTGGGTTGATTACATTCAGAATCCTCAAGTGTTCATCTATGGATGAATTCAAGTTGGTCTGAAAATGTTTAATTGCACTTCTTAGCTAACAGGAGATCATACTATTATTATTACGTTGTCAACAATCTATCTTAATGCAGTTTCTTTGCAGTCCTTTTGATTTGATTTATTTTTGAAACATTCAAATATTAGAATTTGGAGAGACTAATAATACTAAAGGATTAAGATAGATTAGCTTTACAAAGTAGACAATAATTAAATTGCAACTTTATATCAAATCAGATATTTTGCTAGTTCCTTGGTTGG
Organism: Lutra lutra; assembly: GCF_902655055.1. NCBI lineage: Eukaryota > Metazoa > Chordata > Mammalia > Carnivora > Mustelidae > Lutra > Lutra lutra. The sequence goes on from NC_062280.1 coordinate 174,584,102, forward strand.
CTGGCAGGCCTGTATGATTGCTTAAGGAGACCTACCACTTTCTTAAATGATCAGGAAAAAAAATTTCTTAGATTTTTAAGTATATACTAATTCCTTAGTACTGAGATTTTATAAGCCAAAACATATAAATCTTACTCTGTTTTGCTTGAATTTACATTGGGTGACACAGGGTACTCAGCTTTAATTTCAATCAGGTAGTTGTCAATAGGGATACAAATATATATGAGATAAAATCTTGAGAGCTTGCCATCACAACTGTGGAAGGTTTATAGGAATCTACTAAGCTAAAGCACAGTAGTTGAAAACACTTCATTTCACATCAAATAAATCATGGTTAAAATGTTATAAAATTCATGTTAAAACTTTATAAATCTTTTGACCTGAAGCTTAAGGTGATATTTTTCTTACTGTAAAGTATTTGAAACTATTGATATATATTGAAAATATATATAAATATATGAAACTGTGGTGCTTTAAAATGCGTTGTTATGTAATTTCATTGTTATTAAACAATTAGATATATTATTCTTTGAAAAACTGTTAAGTCTTAAAGAGTACCTAGTGTAGAAAACAATCTGTGACATTTCAAGTTTTCAAGCTATTGTTACAAACAGCATGCATGCTAAAGTAGATTACCATGTAGTTTTTAAGTAACAGAAAGAAATAGTGCTTCCAGCATCATAAAGATTTACCCTTCCTTAGTAGAGTGCTTTGTTTGTTTTATGCGTTGTTACTTTCTGTGTCCCTGGACTAAAGACTATGAATATCAACAAAACAATTTAACCTACTTTGTTAGGTCTCCAAGGCAGAAAACAGTTTCAAAGTCCACAACTGGTTATAACTCAAATTCTAGTATGTTTTTTTTCTTTGTATTTTCTAGTTTATATTAAAAGTTTCTTTCTTTAGTGACATTACTACATCATCTAAACTCTTTGGATTCAATTATATATTTTTGTTGTTGAATTTAGAATTAGAATAAACCAATAGGTCTAGTTCAAACTTAAAATATGTTCTGATACTATAAAAATTTATAGTAAGTTTGCTTAGTATCCGTGGGCTAGAAGGGGTTTGTATAGATGAGTTATGAAAATGAACAAAACCGTTAATTCCTTTGAAGGATTTTAATATGTTATTTATTGAAAGGAGGCAAACAATGTATTTACTGTTCACAGTGGAAGAAAATAATAGCTAAAAGGGAGAGAAGATGAGAGAGAAAAACTATACTTTCAGAAGTAGTGAAAAATAAAAGATGGCTTCAGAGGACATTGGCATTTAGTATTAGGCTTTGAAAATGAGAAGGAATATTTTTTCTGAAATATACACTCTCCCTCTTAGAATTTTTTCTGGCCAGTAATATGCTTTATAACTCAAAATAACATAATTCTGTGCTCTTTACATTATTCAGATATTCAGAGTTGCATGAATGTTTTGAGAAGACACTTGAATTCGTAGAAAGTTGATATGGGATTGTGTTAATAACTGAGCCATTATTAGTAATGAGAGTCAAATAAGGGGTATAGTTAAAAAGGAGAGGGAATTCCAGGGGTGGGGTGGAAATAACTTGTGGGGAATCATTCCAGTCATCTGTGTCATTTTTTTCTCAATACAAATGGATGCTCTACCGTACAAGAGTACATGTAGATAAAGGTATTATTTATGGCAAAGAGAGCGGAGGTCTATCCAGAAACTCTTCAAGATTTACCACTGGCTATTAATTTAAAAGAGAGAGAGAGGAAAAGTGAGAGAAGGAGGGTGAGAGAAGGAAGGAGAGATAATTAATTTTCTCTAGAAAGTTGTGCCATGTGTTAATACTATAATTCTCTTGTTAACCATTTTTTTTTCAGAATTACAGTAAAAATTATTCACCTTTGTGACTTTAAATAACTTTGATAACACATGTGTGTTTAATTTTCACAATATGTATTAAAATTTGGCAGCTATAACTAAACCTATTTGAGTATTGTAATAATTCCTTCTTTGTAACATAATGTTAGAAAAATGATATGGTCATATCCTAGTCTGTTGTAAAATGTGCCTCTTAAAATCTTAGTGCTATTTTTCATGATCAGACTTACCTATGTGTGTCAAGCATGATTAGTCTTCTAAGCCTAAAGTGATACAGTCAAGTAGTTAATAATTGTTAGTTTCAAGTTGTTAGACATACTAACCATAAATATTCACTGTCAAGACTATTAGAATATATTATTGAAAATAAAACAAATATATTCTATTAAAAGCCTTATTAAATCTGCCCAATAAAGTACTAAAATTATCTTAACTTTATATAGACCTCATCAACCCTTAAGAATCATTGCCTCTGTAAGCTTCTTAAAGAACCTAGATGCTACCATCCAACAAAAATAAGGATCAGAATTTCAATAAAAGTAAGGATCAGAATTAAGACACATTACCTTTAAGCAAAATGAGTCTGAAATAACAATGATGTATCTATGTGGAGCTGTTATATAAGCAGTTGAAGACAGATGTACATAATTTGAATTAAAAAAAAACGAGGCAATTTATGGGATTTAGGAGTTGAGAGTTTTAAACTTGATCTTTTTAATTACATTATTTTATAGTTGGTAGAAAGAAAATGAGTACCCATAGAGGGTCCTGATGAATTCCTGCAGCTGGGTTGGTAGGGGTAACTTGAATCTGCAAGAAAGGAAAAAAAAAGTGTCAAGTAAGCAATAAAACTTAACAAAATCAATAGGGGATTCTTAGAAAACTAAAGAGCATTGCTTTAGAAAAAAATATACTTAATATAATACACATTTCAGTATTTCAAGATGTAAGTAAAATATCTGTTAAGGAAATTAATAGCATGAAATATAGCTATGATTTATAAAAGCAATACCTTGTAATATGCTAGTGTATATTTTTTGTTATATCATAGCAACCTTCTGATATAACTTCTCTTTTACTTAGGAATGATATTGTTCTGTCAAATGCTATTTTTTGGCAAATACTGGTTTGTTTTTGAAAATTTGTCTCTCAATCATTGTATCTATGTAAATACAAATGTACATAATATATATGCATATGTTTTTATAATTGAGTTAAACAGATATTATCTTCATTTTGCCAGTAAATTTTTAAACATAGTTTTATCTATAAAATACCTATGTATGTATATAATTATTTCAGTAATTTTTACTTATTTGTGTTAGGCATCTTTATCATTTGTATACTGGTTTGTAAGAAGGAAGGTTGTAAATTTCACCTTTTGTCTATGCTTCAGAATAGTTTCACCCATATCCAAACCATCATTTCTTAGACATGCATGGAGGCAGTCAGTGAAATGAGTGGAACCATCTTTAATACAGTTTCTCAGTTTTTGTTCATTAATTCCTCTGCTCTGGTTTTTCCAGTTGATTTTCAGTTAAAAGTGAGAATTTATACTAAATCACCTAGAATTCAAGGAGAGCCCTATCAAGTAGCCACTATCTTTACATCTTTATAAATCTGGTCTCTCTGCTCATGCCTTCCAGCTCTTAACTGAGGCATATTCTTAACGTATCCATACCTATATATCACATCAGCTAAAACTCAAAAGTTAAATAAATGCCATATGTTGTCTTTTCCAGAATATCTAGTTACCTAGTATTGGGAGACCAAGTAAGCTTAATCTAATTTGTATTTCTGCTTGATTAAGTGGGTAATTTATATTGAAATAGGAAAAATATAATTGCTATTGAGTGTACACCAATATTCATTGAATTTCTAACAATTCAATATATGCAATGCTACAGGAAATTTATATAGATTATCTTTAATCTTTACCATAACTTTATAAGGCAGTTATTATTATTTCTCTTTTTATAGTCATAATCTTGAAGGCTTGTGATACTAAGTAATCAGCCCAAAATACTTCACTGAACAAATATTTATTAGGCACACCTGGATGCCTTGTTTAAAATTATATATGCTAAAGTCTTAAATTAATCCACTGATTTCCAAATCAGTGATAGCTCAATAAAATTTTTTATCTAAAATATAACATCTCTCACCCAGTCTCCTTATACTTGCCAGGGATTGTAGATAAAAGAACAAATCCCTTATCTCTAAAAAACTCATATTGGATAGGAAATGTAATAAATGTGTAAAAGAAATGTATAAAAGAAATGTAATAAAATGTAATAAAAATTAGAGGATATTTTAAAGATTTTTTAAAAACCATTAAAAAAACAATGAGAAACGTTATGTCTTTACATTTAAGCTGTTGTAAATGTTATATGTAATAATATAACTGAAATATAGTATTATAAAATGGCACAGAACATTGAATTAAAACAATTATTCTAAATCTCCCACTTTCTTTTTTCAAGATTTTTAAAGATGAGAGGTATATCTTCCCAAATATCTTACTATCAGAAAATGTGTGATACATGCACTTACCAAAAGTAAGCCACTTAGTATGTTTTCTTTAAAAATTCCCATTTTTGGGGTGTGTCTGGGTGGCTCAGTCATTAAGCCTCTGCCTTGCCTTTGGCTCATAATCCCAGGGTCCTGGGATTGAGCCTCACATTGGGCTCTCTGTTCTGCGGGAAGCCTGCTTCTCCCTCTCCTGCTCCACTTGCTTGTGTTCCCTCTCTCACTGTGTCTTTCTCTGTCAAATAAATAAACAAAATCTTTAAAAAATAAAAATTCCCTTTATCTTATAACATTTTCATTGATAATAAACTTTTGATATTTTTCTTCCACATGAAACCAGAATTATTTAATTAATCTTTTAATAATTTAGTAATTCATTATTGAATAATAAAATTTAATAGTTTATTTAATTGTCCTAATATTCTATTATGATAATATATCCTGAACATATTTATATATGCAGATTTATAGATATGTAAATATATTCACATATTTATTTTATGCAGAGTTGTCTTTTTATTTCCTTACAAAAATATTCCCAATTTAAAATTATAGGGTCAGAGGAAATTAGGAATTAAAATGTTGGTACATATTAAATTGGAAGCATTTGTTAATACATATGTTTTCATGTTTTAGTTGATCATATCCAACACTGTTGAGCGTGGTTTTGGCAATATCTACTCCAATTGCTTAAACAAATACCTTATGCACTACCACATTCTGTCCTATGTTGATATCCATAGAAATGTATGCATGTGTGAACAGAAGACATGCTCAACAGTATTAATGCCAATGTTGAGAATAGCACCAGAATAGAAAAAAATTCTAAAAGTGTATCTAACAAATGAATGAATAAACTTATGTAGCAGTATGTATATAGAGTAATAATAACATGTACAATAATAATAAATATGTACAAGATAATGCTAAAACCAAAAATGTGGGTGAATGTTGGATTATAAAAAAGAACTCTGTATTGGTCCTCTAATATAAAGTTCATAAATGACCAAAACTACTAAATTATGATAGAAAGTGGTATTATGAACTTTATGTGAAGAGGTAGATATTAACGATTGAGAAGAATAGTAGCTTTTGAGCTGCTGATAATGTTCTGTGTCTTGACCTGGATGGCAGGTACACAAATGTGCTTTTTGATTAATTGTGAAGATGCACACTTGTGATCATATATTTCTTTTTATATTCAAGTAATTCCATTAAATATTTCATTAAACCAAATGTTTTGACGTTTTCTGCTTATTTAAATGCTGTTGACAAGCTGAGAATTGCAAGACCTTAGGATGACTTGTTCTTTCATTTTGATTTTCTCTCTTTGTATGGTTGTTTAGTTTTCAGTGTATTACTCCTGCTCCATTCTTTTTCTTTTTTTAAAGATTCTATTTATTTATTTGACAGAGTCACAAGTAGACAGAGAGAAGGGGGGAAGCAGGCTCCCTTTTGAGCAGAGAGCCTGATTCGGGGCTCAATCCCAGGACCCTGAAATCATGACCTGAGCTGAAGGCAGAGGCTTAACCCACTGAGCCACCCAGATACCCCCTCCTACTCCATTCTTAACCTATATTCTCATGGTGTAAATCCTGTCTCCATTAATGCATTATAATACAAATGCACGTATATATTGCAACTATGAAATGATAAGAATGTTCAGTAAAGTACAACTTTCATGTGCCTTTACAACTAGGTTATTTTTGTGTGATTCATATTCAGCTGTCTTGAGGTCAGTTCACATTCCATTAGGGTTTAATTGATTTTGGCCCAGCTTGACTGATTTTGATCCCAAGCAATGGGTCATATTTATCCATTTGTCCTGTAGACCACCTGTTCTCCAGGGCATGTTTTTCTCATCCAGTGCAAGAGGTCAAGCCAAATTACACAGTCATACTGAAAGACTGTCTTTACTTCACATATGCCAACATCCCACTTAACAGAGCAGATGCCATAGACAATCCCAGTGTCAGTGAGGAAGAAAAATGTGTCTTACCTAGGGCCAAGATGAAGGTGGAGCTATTGAGAAAAAGTTGTACAACTGAAGGTGTTATTTGTGTTTATTTAGACTTTTGATAGTTTTTTAAAGATTTTTTTTTAAATTTTATTTGAGAGGGAGAGAGCAAGAGAGATCATGGGGGTGGGGAGAGCAGGGAAGGGGCAGAGGGAGATGAAGAAAGCAGACTCCCCATTGAGCAGGCAGCCCAGTGTGGGGTATGATCCCAGGACCCTGAAATCATGATCCGAGCCAAAGGCAGATGCTTAACGGACTGAGCCACCCAAGTGTCCCTAGAATTTTGATATTTTTAAATCATTAAATTTTCTTGCATTAAATTCAGTTATTTTTCAAATATCATATTAAACTCTTTACCTTATTACTGAGGGTTTGGCTCCCTGTTATATTTTGTGCCTGAGGATAACACAGAGTGCCTCTCCTTTTGTCACTGCCCTTACTCTGGTGAAGTTATTCCACTTACTCTAATGAGTGACACTAAAGGCACTTGATAAAGCTATCTATTACATATAATAATATATCATATGTATAATAATAACAGCATATTGACAATTAAAGATATAGTTAAGGTAATATAAAACAATCAGAAGGATTTATCACAAAAATAAGGTTTATGAGCTTTATGAGTCTACAAGTGGCTTTTAAATTTCTTAATCCAAAAATGCTTACACAGATAGTTGTTTTATAAATTTTAAGAAATTATTATAAACATTTAAAAATTACATAGGCACACATGCATCGGCACTTATGAAAAGTAAATAAAGTAAGTGTGGCTCATTGTGATGCCCGTATTTGCATGGGTTTATCAGATAATTGGCAGAATCTTTTTAACATATTTCTTGTTTCCAAGAGCAATTCCACATCTTTCCTGATAGAATTGTTTTTACTTCATATGCTTTATAATTGTACTCTTTTGGAACAACAACTTAATTATATGTATCTTGAGTTATGTTCTCATTACATATGTCAAAAAGAAAAGAAAACAGCAGTCCTACTATTTAAGTGAAAACCTAAAAGGAAATGTGAAAGAGAAAATGCTCAGTTCCTTTTTAGTATTTGAACCGAGTTTTTCTTTCAGTAGGATTGATTTAGGTCTTATTTAGGGTCACACTACCACATACAGAAAATTATATAGATTTCTGATTTTGCACGAAAGACAACTTCACTCACTTACGTAGTAACATATGCCATATATGTGTGTGTACATATCTATATCTATCTATCTATCTATCTATCTATCTATCTATCTATATCTGTATCTGTCTCTGTAAATTATTAGAGAAGGGGAGGGTAGAGGAACCTACAAGTTTTAAGTCCCTGTACCATGGAATTAAATGCAAATTTAAATTGGCTGAGAAGTCTAAAGTTGGATTCTTTATTTTGTAATTTCCCACCTTGATTACCTGCAAATAATAAACAATTCAAGAAAGAAATTTGTATGTGCTTAACTTACCTGCTGTGCTAATGCTTTGGAAACAGAAGGGATAGTGTGTCAGTGTCAAGGAAAATCTTCCCAATACTCTTCCCCAGTGGGTTCCAGAAGCAAAGAAAGGACACACAAGCCTGGAAGCATATTTCAGAGGTTATATATAGAAGGGAAAGGCACTGTCTGTTAACCTACATACTTCAAGCATTGTGGATGCCTTCACAAAAGAAGGAGAATAAGAAGGGTGAGAGAGATCAGAGGAATATCTGGAATTACAGATTGAATCATGGAGTAATTTAAATGATTTTCCTTAAATAATTTCTTATCTAACACCTGAGTGTTACATGTTTTTTATTATTAGTTATACTTTTAGTACTTTTATTATCTATACTTCATTATATTTTTAGCACATTTATTGGGTAATATTTATCCTTAAATAAATGGACTTCCTCTATTTGTCCCCAATCAACATATGTATTCTGTCAGGGGAGCCAGGTGGCTCAGTCACTTAAGTGTCTCACTCTTGATTTTGGCTCAAGTCATGATCTCAGAGTCATGAGATTGAGCCCTGCATTGGGCGCCATGCTTAGCTTAATATTCTGTCTCCATCTCCTTCTGTCCCCTACCCCCAACTCATAGGCTATCTCAAATAAATAAATAAATACATAAATAAATAAAATATGTATTCTTTCATAATTTCAACTTCTACCTGGATGCTTTAAATTCTTCCTTCATATATTAACTGAAAATCTGAATGATTGTGTAGTGATCTGGGGCTTTAAGTAATGATAAAGGAACTGGTATTATTGATTTAGTTGTTATTGCTTCTCTTTTTGACAAAATTCTTATGCTATCTAAAATAGAATGCTGTGTAGAATGATGTTGTTCTAGATGCTTCTGTCTTATGAATGAATAAAGGATGCTGTTTGGAAAAAATCTATTTATCACTTTGTCTATCCCCTCCTTCCTTTTGTCCCAACGGTTCCTCTGCATCATTGCCTTATATGTTCCCTGGGCTTTTTCTTGTTGTCAGAAGAAGGCATATCAGAGAGGAATTTCATTAACACTTTACCAACACCCTAGTCGATATAGTCCCACCTCATAGGACTTCTTTGTGTGAATTTCCTTGAATGTTGCACAGCTTTGGTAACTAAGAACATTTACAGTGTGATTCCCTAGGACACTTTCTTACACATGGAAAGACTCATAGAAATGACACTCTTAAAATTTATAAGTGAGTTTCATCTCTAATTCTGTGATTTCTGAAAAAGTATTAGTTTGTCTTAACAATTTACTAGGACTCAATTTCTGTTTGTTTTAATCTTTTATTTTTTATTTTTTTACTTTCTTCCATGTTTCAAATCACTGTTTGGGACCCAAGATTTATAAAGGAATTTGTGGCTTAGGAATTAGTTTATCAATATTTTTAAATAAAATCCAAGTTTATTTTCCCTACAACTTTATCACATTCTTCACATATTTGCTCAGATACCTTGCTAATGATATTGATCATGACCTCTCTTTTTAGACAGAATAAACTTATTCCTCTCAGTTCCCTTACTTTGTTGTAATTTCCTTTTTTCCCTGTTAGATCGTATTATTTCTTAGTATTTAGAATATATTCTTAGTTATTAGGTTAATTTTTAATTGTCTGATGACCTGTGCTAGAATGTAAGATGGTAGTAGGTGTTTATATTGCTTTTGTTTTCTGATATATGCCAACCTCCTTGGTCAGCATCTGGCTTATTGTAAGTTATCAAGAATTTTTTTAAATGAGTTGAATAAAAACATATAGTCTCTTCCTGGATCTTGAGTTTTATAATTTTTCATTCATATAGCAGCTAACTCTATTCATTTTTAGAACAATGTAACAAACATTGAAATGGCATCAAAAATTAGCCCCATTAAGCTAGTAGTATGTCATTGTATAGACATTTGCCCCAAACTTGTTATTTCTTACTATGTGCCTTCCCCCAAATTAAACAGCACTATAAACAGAACTTTCTTAAAAATAAATCCATTGTTATGAAGTTCAATATATTAAAACTGTGTTCTGTAAAAGGAACAAACTATCATCTGTTTGATTATAATTTGCTTTATGAGTAGCATAGAATTGTTGCCTTGGGATTCTTTTTTCTTTTAGCCAGCCTTTTCTTGATCAATAGGCTTCCCTTAGAGGGATCATTAGAACACAAGTTGACATTCATTAGTATTTAAAAGATGAACAACATAATACATTTTCTTTTTGTTCAACAATCTGGTATTATTTACTTCAATATGCAAACTAAATCACAGCAAAAATAAATACATGATGATAGTTTCCTAAGTTTTAGATTTAGCAGTGTAAAAATGGCTCTACTGGGCTTAACTCTATATTAAAATGATTTGATAGTTCAGCCAAAGCATCATATTCTGAGGAAATAAATATAATTTATCTAACTGTTAGTTTGGTATTAGACTGTAGTTATTGTGAAATGAAGTGACATTATTTGACCTCACAACAGGTGTATTAGGAATGACTGTTTCATTGGTGCTTGTGCTTTTGTAGCAATTCATATTTAACTTTAATAAATACTTTCTTAACCACTTAAATAGATTGTGGAGCCCCTTTGCAGAAAAATAATAAAAGTACACTATGTATCAATCCTGTATTCCTGAGAAACAGACAACAGGTAATTTCTTTTGGCATGTTAAATACAGTGATGCTGCAAAAAAAAAAAATTTAAAGAATGTATAGTTATCCACACAAAGTTTGCAAGATTTTCTAATTTTAAATGCATGCTAGCCTACAAGCAGCACAAAGAAACATTGACTACAATGTCAAAAATTATTTAATGTTACTTATTTATTAAGATTAATTTTGAACATTTCAAATGTTTTTGACTTCTGCTATTATTTTTTTCATTAGTAAAATATTAAAATTTTCAATTTTCTTAAAATAAATTCTTGTTTTTGGTATGTAGGTCTATGAGTTTGTAAATATGATTATATTATAATAAACACTACAAAAGCAGGATACAGAATAATTTCAGCCCTCCAAAGAATTCTGTCATGTTTTTCTTTTATAGTCAAATCTTTTTTCCACTCTTAATCTATGGCAACTAGTCTGTTCATAGTTTCCCTATTTTTGACTTTTCCAGAATGTCACAGATATGGGATTAGGCAGTTAATCAATCTTTTGAGACTTAGTTCTTTTACGTAGCATAATTTATTTGTCATCTGTCAGTTGTTGCATAAAACATTAGGTTGTTTCTCTTTATTGTTGAGTAGTATTCCATTGTGTGAACATATCACAGTTTATCCATTTAGTCACTGGGTTGTTTTCAGGGAAAGTACAATTAATGACAAATTATACATTTGTATACAAGCTTTTATTTGAATCTGAGTTTTTATTTGTGTGGTATAATCACTTAGAAGCATGATCGTTGGGACAAAAAGTAAGTGTATGTTTCAGTTTTCCAATGTGGCTATACAATTTGCACCCTCTACAGCAATATCTGTGTGATCTCATTGCTTCATGGGCTAGCCCACAGTTGGTTTTCTCAGTATTTTTCATTTTACCTATTTTAACAGGTGTTTACTGGTCTCTCACCATGGTTTTGATTTTTATTTACCTAATGACAAATTATGTTTAGCCTCTTTTTTTTTTTTTAAGATTTTATTTATTTTTTTGACAGAGTTCACAAGTAGGTAGAGATGCAGGCAGAGAGAGAGGAGGAAGCAGGCTCCCCGCCGAGCAGAGATCCCGATGCCGGGCTCGGTCCCAGGACCTTGGAATCATGACCTGAGCTGAGGGCAGAGGCTTTAACCCACTGAGCCACTCCAGGCGCCCCTGTTTAGCATCTTTTCATGCACATATCTGTAATACACATATTTTCTTTGGTGGAGTGTCTAGTTCCATCATTTGCAAAATTTTGTGGGATTGCTTGTTTACTTACTGTTGAGTTTTGATATTTCTTTATCCATTCTGAAAACAACTTCTTTGCTGTGTGGTGTGCAAATTAGTTTTTTTTTTTTCTTCCCCCCAGTCCCTGGGTTGTCTTTAGAATGTCTTAACTTTGTTCTTTACTGAAAATGTTTTCAATATTGATGAAGTTAAATTTATCATATTTTTCATTTAATGCAAGATGTTTTTGATATTAATTCTAAGAACACTATGTCCTATCCAAGATCACAAAAATTTTCCCCTAAGTGTTTTATATTTATGTATATGACACATTGTGAGTTATTTTATATAGTGTGAAGTGTTAGTCAAGCTGTTTCTCCTTCTCCTTCTCCTCCTCCACTTCCTCTTTTTTCTTCTTCTTCTAATTCCTTTCATTATCATTATTATTTCTGTCTTCATCTTCTTTTTAAATATACAGGTCCTTTTCTTCTAACACCATTTAATGGAAGACCATCCTTTCTCCATTAGGTTACCCTTGCTTTTTTGTCAAAAATTAGTTAACCCTATTTGTGTGAGTTATTTCTATATTTTCTGTTCTGTTTCCTTTGTATTCATTTTTTTATGTTTATTTTTTTAACAATATTATACTGTCATGAGTGATGTAACTTTATAAAAACTCTTAAAATCAGTTTCTGTGTGTAATAATTTGCTAGGGCTGTCTTAATTATGTACCACAAACTGTAGAGCTAAAACAACAGAAATTTATTGTCTCAAGTTTTGGAGGCTAGAAATCTGAAATCAAAGCAGGGCTGGTTCCTTATGAGGGCTGTGAGGACAGGTTCTGTTACAGGTCTCTGTTCTTGCCTTGTAGATGGCCATCTCCAGGTGTCTCTTCACATCACCTTCCTTTTATGTATTTCTGTATGTCCAGATTTCTTCTTTATATAAGGACACCAGTCATACTGTCTTGGGACCAACCTAATGACCTCATTTTAACTTGGTTACTTTTGTAAGGAATATATTTCCAGATATGGTCATATTCTGAGGTACTGAGGGGGTTATGATTTCAGGTTTTTTGTCTTTTATTTTTTTTGAAGGTAAGGGAAACAATATTGCACCTATAACACTTTGAGTACATCAACTCTGTTCTTTCTTACAACTTCTATGGATAATCTACTTGTATTTACTTACTTACATTTTAGGATTAACATGTATTTCTACAAAGAATCATACTGTGATTTTGATTAGAATTACATTGTCTGTAGATCGATTTGGAATATTTGACATCTCAACTATAATGAGTCTTTCTAGTTCATTAACATGATATGTCCTTATATTTATTTCTCTTTGATTAGGTATTATAACAGTAATTTGCAGAATTCAGTGTACATATTTTGCACATATTTTATTTGATTTAAAACTTTCCTTTTGGGGGCGCCTGGGTGGCTCAGTGGGTTAAAGCCTCTGCCGTAGGCTCAGGTCATGATCCCAGGGTCCTGGGATCGAGCCCCGCATTGGGCTCTCTGCTAAGTGCAGAGCCTGCTTCTCTCTCTCTCTCTCTCTCTGCCTGCCTCTCTGCCTACTTGTGTTCTCTGTCAAATAAATAAATAAAATCCTTAAAAACAAAAAAAAAACAAAAACAAAACAAACAAAAAACTTTCCTTTTGGAGGGAAACTCAGGTAAATGATGATACTTCTAGTTTTCAATCTTCATTGCTAATGAACAAAAGTATGATAGATTTTTCTGAATTGATCTTATGTCTTGTGACATTGTTCAACTCCTTTATTAATTCTGAGAGAGTTTGTTGTTTTAATAGGTGCCTTGGGATTTTCTATATTGACAATCATGTTGTCTGTGAATAAGCATTTTATTTATTCCTTTAAAATGTGAACACTATTGAATTATTCTTCTTGACTTATTGTAAATGCTAGAACTTTCAATATGACAATAAATAAGGCTGGTGAGAGTTAACATCCTTGCCTAGTGGAGGAAAATTATTTATTAATATGGTGTATGGTGTTTGGTACAGATCATTTGTAGCTATTTTTATTTATTTATTTATTTTTATTTTTTTTAGATTTTATTTATTTATTTGACAGACAGAGATCACAAGTGGGCAGAGAGGCAGGCAGAGAGAGGAGGAAGGGAAGCAGGCTCCCAGCTGAGCAGAGAGCCCGATGTGGGGCTCGATCCCAGGACCCTGGGATCATGACCTGAGCTGAAGGCAGAGGCTTTAACCCACTGAGCCACCCAGGTGCCCCATGTAGCTATTTTTTTATTAAATTGAATTAGTTTCTTTCTACTTCTTACACGGTGTTTTTTTTTTTTTTAAGATTTTATTTATTTATTTGTCAGAGAGAGAGAGAGAGAGAGAGATCACAAGTAGGCAGAGAGGCAGGCAGAGACAGAGGGAGAAGCAGGTTCCCTGCCGAGCAAGGAGCCCGATGTGGGACTCGATCCCAGGACGCTGGGATCATGACCTGAGCCGAAGGCAGCTGCTTAACCAACTGAGCCACCCAGGCGTCCCCTTACACGGTGTTTTTAACATCAAAGAATATTATATTTATCAAATATATATTCTTCATTTATTAATATAATGTTTCCTTTTTTAACATGTATCATGAAATACATTGATTTTTAAGTGTTGGGCCAGCTTTGCATTTGTGAGATAGATTATACATGATTGTGATGTATTATTATATATTATAGGGTTCAAATTGTTGATACATTTTTGAGGATTTTTGCATCCACGTTTCTGATGGGTATTAGTTTTATTTTCTTGTGGTATCTTTGTCTTATTTCAGGATAGTTAAACTAAGTTGGAAGTTTTTATCATCCTGTTTTTTTTTTTTTTTTTTTTTTTTTAATAGGTTATAGTTATTTCATCCTTAGAAATGCTTAAGGGAAGTCACCAGTGATTTGAAACTACTAATCTATTTTTTTAAATAAGGAGAACTATTTAGAAACCATATTTCTTTTTTAATATATTTTGATAATATGTATCTCAGAGAATTTTTTCATTTCATCTCAGTTGTTCAATTCATGAGCATAAATTTGTTTTGATAATTCTCTTATTATACTTTCAATGTCTGAGAAGTGAATTACAATGCTCCAGATTTCATTCCTGAGTTTGGTAAAATGGATCTTCTCTTTTTTTTCCCCTGTTAGTTTAGTTAAAATATTAAAATATGAATTAAAACATTTTAAAAACATGTTGGGAATTTATTGATACTTTTAACAATAAGCTTATTGAACCAATAAGAAAAACTTAATCATAGAACTGATATAAAATGCCAGTAAATATTTGAAAAACTGTTATTAAATATTCATAAAAATAAAATTAAAATTGAAACCTTATTTTCACCTATGCAAATATAAATATTGAGGGGCGCCTGGGTGGCTCAGTGGGTTAAGCTGCTGCCTTCGGCTCAGGTCATGATCTCAGGGTCCTGGGATCGAGCCCCGCATCGGGCTCTCTGCTCAGCAGGGAGCCTGCTTCCTCCTCTCTCTGCCTGCCTCTCTGCCTGCTTGTGATCTCTCTGTCAAATAAATAAATAAAATCTTTAAAAAAAAATTCAAATATAAATATTGAAATACTTCATAGTTTTTAAAAATGGGAGCTCTTATATTGAAAATACATGTAAAGGACTTTTTAAAAAAATATGCAGATCAATTGATTCTACAATTCTACTTTTTGTAAGCAGTTCTAAGGAATTCTTAGAAATAATTGTACATCACTAAACTTGTATTAGTATTATTAAGAGTAGAAAATTTTTAAAAAACTGAAAATCAAACTCTAGGGAAAGCTTAACATACAAAAGAATATTCTGTATGATGGTTTTGTTACTATGTCAGTTTAGCAAGGATGAATTATTACATTTCTTTTTTTCATGTTTCTGGTGAGAATGGGACACAAAGGAGATTCTCACAGAATTTTGGAAGGTAGAAGAGAAGCACCCATTTTATAGCACACACATACTATGTTGCTGATCAGCTGCTTGGTATGAAACATACCTGGGGTCACAAATATCTTCTTAGGAATTAAACTTTTTATTTTAATTCTTTTTTTTTTTTTAAAGATTTTATTTATTTATTTGACAGAGAGAGATCACAAGTAGAGAGGCAGGCAGAGAGAGGGAGGGAAGCAGGCTCCCCGCTGAGCAGAGAGCCCGATGTGGGACTCAATCCCAGGACCCTGAGATCATGACCTGAGCCGAAGGCAGCGGCTTAAACCACTGAGCCACCCAGGCGCCCCTATTTTAATTCTTAAATTGCTTCAAAATCCAGATCAGGGTAAATCAGGATATATGTAAAATACTTTATAATACATTGAATTAACCAAAATTATAAAAAATTATAATAAACAAATCTGTTATAAGAAATTTATTATGGTAATAACAAAATTAAAAGATGATAAAAGGTAACACTAATTTCCTAAGATACAATTTCTTCTATACAGGTGGTGTCCACAGGTTCAGGGTACAGAGCTGCAGCTGGAAACAGACCAATTTTTTTCTGGATGAGTTGGTGATAAAATAACCCATAGTACCACTGTGGCCTCTGATATATCACACAATGACCAAGACAACTAGAGCTCTGGAAATAGTAAACAGAAGAGTAATTTCTAAGGGCAGGATTTTAAGTAAAATGCAGGTAGTCCAGAGCATTGAAAGTTTGCCAAATTAAAATTGGTACCTTAAGGGTTCAAGTTCTTTTGTTATACAAACAAATTGTACGTGGTTAGTCAGTTATCCCTGACATAGTCTCAGTATGGCTTGTAGTTACTCTATCTTCCTCTGGGTCCTCCTTCAACTTCCTGACTCCTGGGTTGGGTATGTGGGTTTAGATTCATTAGGAAATTCCCTTGCTTCTATAAGACACTTGCTTCTATAAGTCACAGGGAGTAAGTCCAGACATAGATTTCTGTCTACCCTCACACAGTTTATACTTAGGGCTGCAGCTTGCTATGATCTCCTCTTTCTAACTACATGGCTGTGGACCTCAGGCAACATTATCAGACAAAAGACAGTAGCCTTACAGACTCTGCTGAACTATATCTCAAGTTTCATTAGGTAGTTCCCATAAAAGATATGTAAATGATACACACACACACACACACCACACACACACACATAGGTATCTAGATAAACATTTATTGATAAAATCTCCTGGCTCTGTTTCTGTGGTTGAACCCTGATTGATACATTATTCAAGCAATAATATTTTTTTCCATTTTATTTTATTTTATTTCTTTTTAGTGTTCCAGCATTTCAAGCAATAATATTTTTAAAGGAATGTTACTGACAGAATATTTAGTGAGACTATAGCAGGGAAAGTGCCATATGAAGAATGATTCCTAAAAGATCTAAAGCCAATTTGATTAAATTAAATTTAACACAATGTATTTGTTATGGATTGAATTATGCCCAGCCCAAATTCATATGTTGAAATCCTAACCACTCCCTTTTGTACCTCTGAATTAGATGTTAGCTGGAGGCATGGTCTTTGCATATGTAAACAAGTTAAAATGAGGGCATTAGGATGGACCTTATAAAAAATGGAAAGTTGGAAGACAACACACACAGTGAGAATGCTATGTGAAGCTAAAGGCAGGGATAGGGGTGTTGCATCTGCAAGCCAGGGAAAGCAAAAAGTGACCAGCTAGTTACCTGAAAAAGAGTGAGGTAAAAAAAAAAAATAGGTTGTTCACCATTCTCAGAAGAAATAAACCTTCTTTATCTCTGATTTCTACCTTTCAGAACTTTGAAACAATTAATTTCTGATGTTTACACCATGTTACCTTGTTAAGGAAGCCCTTGCAAACAAAACTGTTTTTTTTAATTATTTTATTCATTTTTAAAAGATTTTTTAAAACTTATTTTTTTGAAGAGAAAGAGCACAAGCAGGGGGAATGACAGAGAGAGGAGAGACTGAGGGGCTCAGTCCAGGACCCTCATGACCTGAGCCAAAGGCAGATGCTTAACTGACTGAGCCACCCAGGTGCCCCTAAATTATTCTTTTGAAATAACTTTTTGCTAAGTGTAATTAAAGGAGCACAGTTTTCTTTTACAGTTTCAAAAATGGAAGTAATGTTGACTGACTTGATGTTTTATTAAGCACTCCTAGCAAACGGTGGAATTGTGCAAATATTTAATTGATAGGGGAGAATTTGTTATTTTCCTGAAAGAAAGTTTTTCACAGTGTTGACATATTCATGTAAATAAAATGTGGGCCTCTACATTTTTCAATTTAAGCAGACTATGTTAATGATGTCATAAAATATTGACATTTAAGTCAATTATTTATTTCCTCTAATTAGACCCCTTTGTATTGTACTAATTTTGCTGCCACACTAAAATTACCTACATTATTATTTCTTATTAAGTGGCAAGATGTTTTAAAACACTCTGCCTCTGCATGCCTTTAAAGAAGTCATGAAACTTTTATATCAGATTTGTTTTTATTACTAAGCATTATCGGGCCTCTAAATTTTCTTGCTTATTTTCTGTATCTTCTCATTTATGTTTTTTGATATTTTTTGAAACATTTGGGTTATGTGTCTGTATTTGTAGAATTCTGATCTTCAAATCCAAGTTCTTTCTGCTTCAAATTTTATGTTAGATCTCTGAAAAGCATTCTTCAGATATGTTTCTCCACATTGTCAATAATAATAACTTGTATCTAATAAGTTTTGATTTACTCTCTGCTTTTATTATAAAGATAATCTATAGGAAGTCTAACAACTATCTGATGATGACTATTTTGTAAGGAATAACTATGTTACTCAAAATAAATATATATATATATATATATATATATATATATATATATATATATATTTATTTTTGATTATCGAGCCTGGTGTAGACACCTAGGAACAGCACAGAGAGATGTATAAAGTAAAAAAGATGTTTTATACTCACATGTCCTGGATGAGGGAGCTACTGCATTCCCAGAGGACCAAATACAGGGTACCCTAAACCTCAAAGCATGTAGTATCCCAAGCTAAATACACACAAACACACACAGCGAGAGTGCACATGAGAGAGTTAAAAAGCTGGTAGGGAGCAGCTGTCACTGGGTGTCAGGATAGAATGGCATTGTAGCATGTGGTCACACTTTAAATTAAAGTATGGTTTGATTGGTCAACAGGAAGGGGCTATCTTGGAGCAAAATGGAGATGTCATCATGAGGCTTACCTCTTGGTGCAAATGTTTAATCTGTTGAGTGTGCAGCAGACTCAGAGAAATTAGGTAGAGCCAAAGAGAAGTGGGCAGTGGAAGGACACTGAGGCAACAAACGTTTTACACTTAAATGACAGTGACAAAATTCAAAGCCTTTATAAATATTGTTAACTTAAAGTAATATGGTGTGGGCTTTGAATCTAGTGGCTGGTGTCCTTCCCCCGCCCCCCTTAAGATTTTATTTATTTATTTATTTATTTTGAGATAGTGAGAGGGCGTATAAGCAGGGAGGGCAGCGGACAGAGAGAGAGGGAGAAGCAGGTTCCCCAAGGAGCAGGGAGCCCCGTCTGGGGCTCAATCCCAGGACCCTGGGATCATGACCTGAGCCAAAGGCAGGCGCTTAACTGACTGAGCCACTAGTGCCCCTAGTGACTGGTGTTCTTATGAGGAGGGATTTGCACCTACAGTGACACCCACATACACTGAGGGAAGATGGCCATGTGAAAGAAGTGACAGAAATTGTAGGTCTGCAGCTATGAGCCAAGGGATGTCAAGGATTGTCCGCAACCATCAGAAGCTAAGACAAGGAAGGACCAACAGAGCACTCCGCCCAAGAAGTTCAGGGAACTGTGCGCCTTGCTTGAAGCCGTTCTGAGCTGGTATGCAGGTTTTTTCCAGATCCCAATGAAAAGGGAGTCCTGGGTTGTGCCTCCAAGTAGAGATTGAGAGAAGGCTATTTTTGGAAGGGGAAAGTTCCTCCTGAGCACTTCACAGGATTTTAGAAATTCCCTGGAGGTTGGCTGTATAATTCCAGAGCAAACCTATGGCTCAGGAGAATCCATTCACAGCTCACTGCACTGAGAAGGAAGACACCGTGGTGGCCTTCTCAGAATTTCTTCTCAGTGTCTATAGCTCCTTGTGTATCCTCATGGTGATTGTGGGTTGAGCCATGGACAGTATGAAGCTGGAGAAGAAAAAAACATGAGAGCAAGCCAGACTGCTACTCAGCTGGAACTTCTGAAGCACTCAGTGGTATTACTCTTGCAGCAACAGTTTCTTAGGTTTTAAAAAATAAAGTATAGTATTTCGTTATAAAAAAATACAGGGAAGGGGCGCCTGGGTAGCTTAGTGGGGTAAAGCCTCTGCCTTCGGCTCAGGTCATGATCCTGGGGTCCTGGGATTGAGCCCCACGTCGGGCTCTCTGCTCCGCGGGGAGCCTGCTTTCTCCTCTCTCTCTCTCTGCCTGCATCTCTGCCTACTTGTGATCTCTGTCTGTCAAATAAATAAATAAAATCTTGAAAAAAAAAAGAAAAAAAAATACAGGGAAGAAGAGTCAAGAAGAAGCATTTGAGTCTGACAGTTGACAATTTATACTCCAAAGGATAAGAAAAAGTGGTTTTGAATTTAGTTAATTCAGTAAGTAGAAAGGAGTGCTAATAGAGAGAATGCCAAGTTACTCACATTTTCTTGGTTATATAAGAAAAATCATCATTAGGTAAAATTGATTGAGGTGAATTTAAAAAATAAAATGGAAATGGGGACAGCGTTACAAGACCTGTGAGTAAAATCAAGATGCAAGAATGCTGACCAGAAAATGATACTATTAGTATGGAAGCTGAAAATTGACTGATACTGTTTTATGTTCATACTGTGTTGAAAATATGAAAAAGAGGTATCTTTGGAAATGTGTTTTCTGTTCGTATGCCATGTTTAGTTATAGGAGAAAAAAGTAACTGTAGGCATAGTACAATCTCTAAACGAATGGCTCTTACTGAACCATAAAGAATCTTTGAATACCATAGGGAGTCCTTTCTTGAATAGGATACTTAAAGACCCATTCATATGCCCATGAGCACTTGAAACTGTATTGGACAATTGAGAAGTAATCCTTGACTACTTTGACTTCTACTTTGTTATTCAAGGAAATAAGGATAGCGATGAAAGTAAAAGAATGTCAATATATATAAGTAAGTATGTGTACATATACCCACATCCACACATGCATATCAAAATATTAAACATGGAGTTAAGTTCTATTGTATTCACCGTGGTAAGATCTCTATATATATAAAGGGATCACATTTTCTGGACAGGCAGAAATATAAATAAAAAAACCCTTGAGATAAATGTGTTAACAAAATATGTTCAGTGTTCTATTTTAATGTCAAGAAGGTTCAGATCTCTTCTGGGGGTCAATCAGGAAATTTTCTCTATGGCAGGGGCAAATGATTTGAACATCTATCTATTTGCTTGTTTTCAATCTGTCTGTTCTTCTGGATTCTTTAAGTGCAGAAGCCATGCCCCTTCTGTCTGTCATTAGATACTCAGTGCATAGAACAACCTGCAGTATTTATAGTGTACTGCAATGTTTATAGTATTTTTAGATTCATTTACCTAAATGAATCATCTAAAAGAAATAAATAGTAGGTTGGAATGAGACCTCCCATGATTTCTACTTTTTTTTTAAAAGAAGTTTTTATCACTAACTTTTGATGCCAGAATCAGTTGAAGTTTTTATTACTATGTACCCATAATTATTGCAATAAGTCCTCTTAGTGTTTTATCTCTCTTACCCCTGGAGAATAGCTGTTTTTATTGCATATAGCATAAAATTTAAAAAAAAAAGTTAAGGTGATAAGCCATTACAATCTAGTACATTACACATTTCCTGATATATTTCGCACTATATTTTCCCTAAGTCCCTTAATTCTAACCAAATTGCTTTTCTCATTTTCCCTATTCAAAGCCACATATATTTATTTCTGCTCAGCATTTTTCCACAACATTCTGTAGTTTTGTTTTTTTTTTATTGTGTTTTGTTTTTTCACTCATCAGAATTCTTCCTGTATGTTAAGACCTGGTTAAGGACTTGGTTCCCTGGCATGCTCTAGTGATCAGTTCTCAAACTTCTCAAATTTCCACAATATCTCTAGCACTTGTAGTTTATACATTTACTTTATCATGTGCTGCATTGGATAATTGTTCATCTCTTTAAGTGTAGGGTGGTGAGATTAAACCCTGCCATCAGGCTCTGTGCTCAGAAGGGAATTGGAGCCTGCTAGAAATCCTCTCCCTCTGCTCCTCCCCCTGCTTGGGTGCTCTTTCTCTCAAATAAATAAATAAATCTTAAAAAAAAAAAAAGATTGTCTTGAATTGCTCAAGTGCCATATCATGAATGAAATAAACTTGAGAATCAGAGAAACAAAAGGGTTTAAGGCACTATTCCAGACATCATCAGAGTCAACAAAGGAATTATAATCAATGTTAAATAATTTGCATAGCATCCAGTTCTGAACATTAGTTCTTGGAGAGTGAAGTTGATTCTGACACTATCTGAATGACTCATTCTAGTGACCACGTAAAGGAATATGTGCCCTGCTTGCCTTCCCCTGCACCCATCTCACTTAGTTCTCTCTCTTCCACTCAAGGTAGAAGAGACCTGTCAATGTGACAGAATCTATAGTGATGCTTAAAAGCAGTATATTGGAAAAATCCTAGGAAGGTCCTTTTTCTTTCCCAGGCACAAGGACATGTTTGTATGTCTTGATACCTAAATCACTGAGTTAACAATTTTGGAACAATACTCATGTACTATGAGTCATGAGTAAGACAGAGAGGTAGAGAATTTATATTTTTATAATTTAATATATGAAGAATATATTTTGAAAAAATTCTTTGAAATATATTTTAATTTTTGTAAGTACATCGTTACAGAAATAATGTATTTAAAAATGTTCAGAGGTTTTGCGTGAATATTTTGCACATAAAGTCAGAGGCTTCAGGTTGCATTGCTAATTTGCTGTGAAATTCCTAGAGCTATAATTTGAATTTTTAAGTTAATGAAACAGCTTAAAATATCATGGAACTCTAAAATCTACCCTTAATAAATACCTTTTGGGGGAAAGCAAAAAGAACTTTCATGAACAAGACATAGGAGATTTCTTGTCACACATTAAGATTAAAATGTTTCTAAAGGTTTTATTTTTATTGATTTATTTGAGAGAGAGAGAGGGAGAAAGAGTGAGAGCACAAGCTGGGGGGGGGGGCGGCAGAGGGAGAGAGGGAGAAGTAGGCTCCCTGCTGAGAAGGGAGCCTGATGTGGGGCTCCATCCCCAGAACCCTGGGATCATGACCTAGCCAAAGGGAGACACTTAACCAGCTGAGCCATCCTGATTAAGATGTCTTATTGCTTTGGCTAAGACTTACAGTACTGTGTTAAATAATGGTGGTGAGGGTGGACATCCCTGTGTTGTTGCTGACTGTAGAGGAAAAGCTCTCAGTTTTTCCCCTTTAAGGATTATATTAGCTGTGGATCTTCCATATGTGGCCTTTATGATGTTGAGATATGTTCCCTCCATTCTTACCTTGTTGAGGATTTTTATCAAGAATGTGTGTTATACTTTGTCAAATACTTTTCTTTTTTTTAAAATTATTTATTTATTTATTTGACAGACAGAGATTACAAGTAGGCAGAGAAGCAGGCAGAGAGGGGGGGGAAGCAGGCTCCCTGCTGAGCAGAGAGCCCGATGCGGGGCTCGATCCCAGGACCCTGAGATCATGACCTGAGCTGAAGGCAGAGGCTTAAACCACTGAGCCACCCAGGTGCCCCTGTCAAATACTTTTCTACATCTATAGAGAATATGGTTCTTATCCTTTCTTTTATTAATGTGGTATATCACATTTATTGATTTGTGAATATTAAATCACCTTTGTTGGGTTTGTCAGCAAACCTTGAGATGGTGAATAAAAAGATTACTCCAGACATTTAGTAGGAGAAAAGAGAGACCTGGGGACCAGCCGCTCTAGTGGCAAAATTCCTTGAACCAAGCTTTGTCTCCACTTTGTTGGGGTCTTATCAATACACAAAGTGCAAGCACAAAACAAGGAGGAATATGTAAACTTAATGATCAAGACAACAATATATGGGGCAGTCTGTGATAAGGGCAAGAAGGCAAGGAGTTTGTGAAGTACGTGACCACCACAGGTGCCTGTTTTTCTTCAAAATTTAAATGTTTACTCCCTAGATGAGAACCTTGAGCCACAGTAAGAATCTGCCCACTTTTGGGGTGCCTGAGTGGCTCAGTGGGTTGAGTCTGGCCACTTTCGGCCAAGAAACTTCAAAAGAGGCCCAGCATTCTGGGCACTTCTCCTTTGCTTTTCAATTAGTCCCATCCAGGGTGGTATATATACAAGTCAGATTTTGTCTATCCAGGCATTGTGAATCCCCACAACCTTTGCAACACAAGAATAAATCCCACTTGGTCTTCGTGAATAATTCTTCTAATGTACTGTTTGTTTGATTTGCTAATATTTTGTTGAAAATTTTTGCACCCGTGTTCATCAGGGTTATTGGCCTGAAGTTCTCTTTTTTAATATGGGATCTTTGGTATTAGAATTAAGATAATGCTGGCCTTGTAGAATGAGTTTCGAAGTACTGTTTCCATTTCTATTTTTTGGAACAGTTTGAGAAGAATAGGTATTAACCTTTCTTCAAATGTTTGGTAGAGTTCTTCTGGAATGCCGTCTGACCTTGGACTTTTGTTTGTTCGGAGGTCTTTGATTACTGATTCAATTTCTTTGGTAGTTATCAGTCTGTTCGAGTTTCCTGATTTTTCCTGTTTCGGTTTTGATAGTTTATATGTTTCTAGGAATTTATGCATTTCTTCCAAAATATGAATTTGTTGGCATATAATTTTTCATAATATTCTCGGGTAATTGTATTTCTGTGGTGTTGGTTGTGATCTCTCCTCTCTCATTAGTGATTTTATTTATTTGGGTTCTTTCTATTTTCTTTTTGATAAGTCTGGCTAGGGATTTATCAATTTCTAAAATTTTTTCAAGGAACCAGCTCCTGGGTTTCATTGATCTCTTCTACTGTTTGTAGTTTCTGTATCATTTATTTCTGCTCTAATTTTTTTTTTTTTAAAGATTTTATTTATTTATTTGACAGAGGGAAATCACAAGTAGGCAGAGAGGCAGGCAGAGAGAGAGGAGGAAGCAGGCTTCCCGCTGAGCAGAAAGCCCGATGCAGGGCTCGAACCCAGGACCTGGGATCATGACCTGAGCCGAAGGCAGCGGCTTAACCCACTGAGCCACCCAGGCGCCCCTGCTCTAATTTTTTTTTTAAGATTTTATTTATTTATTTGACAGATAGAGATCACAAGTAGGCAGAGAGAGAGAGGAGGAAGCAGGCTCCCCACCGAGCAGAGAGCCTGATGCGGCTCTCGATACCAGGACTCTGAGATCCTGACCTGGGCCAAAAGCAGAGGCCCAACCCACTGAATCACCCAGGTGCCCCTATTTCTGCTCTAATCTTTATTATTCTCTTTGTATGCTGGTTTTAGGTTTCACTTGTTGATCTTCTTTAGCTCCTTTAGGTGTAAGGTTCACGTTGTGTATTTGAGACTTTTCTTACTTCTCTTTTTTAAAGAAGATTTTATTTGAGAGAAAAAGAGAGAGTTTGAGCATAAGCAGGGGGGAGTAGCAGAGAGAGAGGGAGAAGCAGGCTGCCTGCCAAGCAGGGAGCCCAGTGTGGGACTCAGTCTCAGGACCCTGGGCTCATGACCTGAGCCAAAGGCAGACGCTTTACTGACTGAGCCACCCAGGTGCCCACCGGAGACTTTCCTTGCATCTTGAGGTAGGCCTGTATTGCTATATACTTCCCTCTTTAAACTGCTTTTGCTGCATCTCAAAAGTTTTGGACCATCTTTTTTTTCATTTGTTTCCATGTTTTTATTTATTTATTTATTTATTTTTAGATTTCCTGAATGACTCATTCATTCCGTAGTAGGGTGTTCTTTAACCTCTATGTATTAGTGGTCTTTCCAAATTTTTTCTTGTGGTTGACTTCAGGTTTCATAGTGTTGTGGTCAGAAAATATGCATGGTATGATCTCAGTCTTTTTGTACTTATTGAGGCTGGATTATGTGATCCAGTATGTGATCTCTTCTGGAAAATGTCCCATGTGTACTGGAAAAGAATGTTTATTTTGCTGTTTTAGGATGAAGTGTTCAGAATCTCTCTGTTAAGTCCATCTGGTCCACTGCGTCATTCAAAGCCATTCTTTCCTTGTTGATTTTTTTGTTTAGATGATCTATTGCTATAATTGGTGTGTTAAAGTCCCATACTATTATTACCTATTTATCAATGAATTTATGTTTGTTGTTATTTTATATATTTGGGTGCTTCTACGTTGGGGGCATATACATTCCTAATTGTTATATCTTCTTGTTGAATAGACCCCTTTATTATGACATAGTGTCCTCTTCTCTTGTTTCAGTCTTTGGTTTCAAATCTAGTTTCTCTGATACAATTATGGCTACGTTGGCTTTCTTTTGACATTCATTAGCATGATCAATAGTTCTCCATTCCCTCACTTTCAATCTGCAGGTGTCCTTAGGTCTCAAATGAGTCTCTTATAGGCAGTATATAAATGGGTCTTTTTTTTTTTTTTTAATTTCGTTTGTTTGTTTGTTTTTGTTTGGAGTATTTAGTCCATTTACATTCATAGTATGGGTTGATAGATATGAATTTGGTAACATGTCTGGAAATATTCTCTGTTCCTTTCTTATCTTTGTCACTTTTGGTCTTTCCCACTCAGTCCTGTTTAATATTTCTTTCAGGGCTAGTTTAGTGGTCACATACTCTTTTAGTTTCTATTTGTCTGGGAAACTCTTTATCTTTCCTTCCATTCTAAATGACAACCTTACTGGATAAAGTATACTTGGCAGCATCTTTTTCCCATTCAGCGTTTTGAATATAACATGCTACTCTCTTCTGGCCTACCAAGTTTCTGTGGACAGGTCTGTTACTAACCCTATTTGTCTTCCCTTATAATTTAGGAATATCTTCTTTTTTGCTGCTGATTTTTTTCTTATCCCTATATTCTGCAACTTTTATTGTGATGTATGTTTTGTTGTTGTCCTGCGTTTGTTGATTTTGATGGGATTTTTCTGTTCCTCTGGATTTGGAAGTCTGTTTTCTTCCCCCAGATTAGTGACGTTTTCTGCTATAATTTACTCAAATAAACCATCTTTTCCTCTCTTCTTATGGGACCCCTATGATATGAATGTTACTCTGCTTTGTGGACTTGCTGAGTTCCCTAAATCTACATTCATGATCCAAGATTTTTCTTTCCCTCTCCTTTTCATCTTCATTATTTTCCATGTTTTAATTTTCTGTATTACTTACTTGTCCATCTTCTTCTGAAGTCCTTGTAGTCATATATCCAGTTGGTTTTGCATCTCAGTTGTAGCGTTTTTTTGTTTGGCTTAGCTAGTTTTTAGGTGTTATTTTTTTTGTGGCAAGGGATTCCCCGGTGTCTTCTATGCTCTGCTGAATCCCAGCTAGTATCCTTATGATTGTTGCTTTAAATTCTGGATCAGTCATATTACTTATATGTGTTTTAAGAGGATCCCTGGCCTTTCTTTTGGGATGAATTCCTCTGGCTTGGCATTTTTTCTAGGACTGTGTCTTCTTCTATGTGTTAGGAAAGTCTATTATGTTTCCTGCTCCTGTTATATAATGGTTTTATCAAGAAGAGGTCATGTACACTCCAGGACTTGTTGCTTCAAGAAGAGTTTCTGGTGTTTGCTCTGTGCACTCTTCTACTGTGTTTTGTCTGCTCCTTCTCTCAGGTCTGTTTTCTGCAGAGTTTTTTGTTGCCTGTAATGGGGAGTGTCTGGACCTTGGCCAGAGTGTAGTTTTAATTAGGTGTGCTTTAGTCTGCTTGTTAAAAGAGACCTGTTGCTTTTTCACTAGAGCCAAAGCCTTGCAGCACTCTATGGTCAGTAGCCTTGAAGCATGGGGAGCATTTATGTTGGTCTTGTAGGGGAGGGGCCCACGGCTCTGGTTCTCAGGCACACTTGCCCTAATAAAGAAGAACCTGAGGAATGCGGGTGAGAGTTTGGTGTAAGTGGCTTGGGCTGCCACTGTTGGTACTGTGCTGCTTATTGAAGTTAGTTTATCCTGAGTGTGGGGGTAGAGAAATACTGCCAGCCATCTCCCTCATTCCCAAAGAGGGAAGTTCACACCTGCCTCTACCTGGGAAACCCTCCCAGAAAGGTGAACGGTCTCTCCTCCTGTGTCCCAAGAGTCCTTCAGATCCTTGCCTTTGTCCTGTCTGTATCAGGCCTATCTGCCCTGGCAGTGCAGTACACCTGTGTTTTGTTTTGTTTTGTTTCGTTTTAAAGATTTTATTTATATATTTGTCAGAGAGAGAGAGAGAGAGCAAGTGAGCGAGCACAAGCAGGCAGAGTGGCAGGCAGAGGCAAAGAGAGAAGCAGGCTCCCTGTTGAGCAAGGAACCCGATGCAGGGCTTGATCCCAAGACCCTGGGATCATGACCTGAGCCGAAGGCAGAGGCTTTAATCCATGGAGCCACGGGTGTCCTGAGTATACCTGTGTTTTATCCCAGGTAGGCAAGCTGAGTTTTTAAACTGTAGATATTGGGACCTGGTATGGTGCAGACCCATGATGGTCCTCTGGGGGAGGGTGTTGCCATGCTGTGGCTGGTGCAGGTTTGTCCCAGAAGGGCAATCACACCATTGCAGGAGTTTGGAGTTTGGTTCAACAAAAAGTTGGTGTCCTGGTTAGCTGCCCTCAGCAGCTATGCTGAGGGGTAGGGGAAAGAAATAGCACCCACCAACTCCATTGTCCCCGGAGAGGCAATGCCACCTTTCCTGGATGCATTCCAAGAAGGGGGCACCCTCTTCCCTGATCCCAAAGGATCCTTAGATTGTGCCGCCTGCTCCTTGGCTTCTGCAGAGTACTGCAGAGCCTGCCAGGCTCAATACCGGCTATAGCCCAGACCTCTAAACTCCAATCTTTGAGCCCTATGGTTGTAAAAACTCTCGATGATCAGTCCTTCTCATTTTCCTAATCAATGCAGTGGCTTTGAGGAAGTGTTTTTCTTGTGCGATCCCCTGTGTGCTCTGTTCTCTCATCTCTCTCCTTTCTCTCTGGTTAGGACTCCCTTCCCTCCTCAGGACCTAGGATCCTTTTCTCCCCCAAATCTTGTCTATACCTCCTGCCTTCCACAATGTGGCCTCTTCTCTCCCTTTAGATGTGCAGTTCATCTGTCAGTCCTCAGATCATTTTCTTGTTTACTCAGAATGATTTGATACATATTTAGCTGTGCTTTAGTGACAAGGCAAGCCTAGGGTCCTCCTACTATTCCACCTCTTTCCAGCCTCCCTTTTTGATGTTACCTTACATAATTTCACACATAATCATAGTGATTTAAAAAGTTTGTATTTTGTGCTATGCTCACCATAAATATAGCTATCAACCATACACATTATTTAAATTATTATAACTAAGAGTTGTTAACCACAGGGCACCTGGGTGGCTCAGTGAGGTAAGGGTCTGCCTTCAGCTCAAGTCATGATCCTGGATTCGAACCCCTTATCAGGCTCCCTGCTCGGGGGAGTCTGCTTCTCCCTCTCCTCTTCGTGCTCTCTCTCTCACTTGGTCTCTCTTTCTCTCTCAAATATATAAATATTAAAGAAAAAAAAAGGTTGTTAACCACAAAGGCTTCATAATTAAATATTAATAGGTCTCACAGGCCATACCTGTGCAGAACTGAAATTATGTTGTTAACATATTATCATTTTAAAGGAGTAAAGTCATAATTCTTGTTGAGTATGGATATATATTGTTTATGTTCTTGTATATATAAATTTTTGTTGATGGACTTTTCTTTTGCTTATAATCAAACAGTTAATTCTGAGATTGTATGTTTCCAAATTACTCAAAAATAGATCCAAAGGTGGTATTTCATGGTAACCTAATTTTCAGGAAATATATTTTTGTTCTTTTGTTTTATTCTTCTCTAAATGACAACTTCTTTATCACCCATTTTGAACAGAAAAAATTAAAATATTTTCAGCAAAGGAAATAGTTTTTATTTCATTTGTGAATTATGATCACTTGATAATAGCTTTTTTTTTTTTTTTTAAAGATTTTGAGTGATTTTTCAGGTGGTGTCCAAGCTCAAAAAGAAATGTTTCATAATTTTATCTCCACTTGATATTAAATGCTGTAAATAAAATATCCATAAAATGTATAAAACAAGATAACCAGATACAAATTAAACTTCTTGCAGTGTATGTGTTATGTGTGAATATATATATATATATATATATGCACACACATATATTACCTCCTTTATTATAAACAGTCTGAGTTATAGCAATGATAAAGGCCACTGTTTACAGACTAAAATCCATGTAGTATATTTCTGAGCTTCCTGCTTAGATTTAACTTGCAGTGTCACAGAACAATAGTGTCTACAGCCTTTGATAAATGTTTGCACTAATCCTTTTTTTAAAAATTCATTTTATTTTAAACCTCAGGGATTTTTACATATCATTTATAAGTTAAGTAAGCAGTTTTCAATCAAGAAAGTACTCAAACAAAAAATGTAAACATGGGTTAAGAATCAACAGAAGAAATGGAAAATTGTGATGGATCAGCAAAGGCTTCTAGATATTGCACATAATAAATACAATATGTTAAATAGATGTATTTGAAGAATAAGAGGCAAACTCTAAAATATTTTGAGTGTAAAGCATTTTATAACAGTGAATATACAGAATGAACAGACTTGATATAACATAAAACAGACTTTCTAAAATGAACAATAAGTACTTGATAAAGACTAAAAAAGACCTTTTAAAATTAAAAAAATGTATTTATAGATTTCAGTTCTCATGATAGTGTATCAGATACCTTAGAATTAATGTAGAGAAAAATTCAAAACTATGCTAAAAAGAAAACTAGGAACTCTGGACTAATTGCATCTGCTTCATGGCATCAGGGAGTTAACAACACAGTGAAGATTTATTCACCTGGCTAGTAATTAAGAGATGATAGAGTCTAAGCAGATGAGGGTAATATTTAGAGTGGTTTATACCCTCTAGACCATCCAATTTTATAATATATATGGCTGAAAGGCTTAGCATCCCTTACAACAGCCTCCTGAGGCTAGTTCAGGTTTTCTGAACCTCAGCACTATTTACAGTTTGGGCCAGATGATTCTTTGTTGTGAGGAATGTCTTGTGATTTGTAGGGTGTTTAGTACCAAAACCTGTTCTCTATCCACTAGATGACAGTAGCACTTTCCCAACTGCGGTAACCAAACTGCGGACACACATTGTCAAATGTTCCCTAGGTTTGTGGAGTGGGAGCAAAAAATCATTCCCTCTCCATAGCCCCCTGCTCATTAGAACCACTAAACTGCAGGAAAAGGTGTTGGCGTCCAGTCTGACAAAAGAAGGGTCACTAGTGTAAAGTTCCTGGTTTGGGTTAGGAAGGTAAAGAATTCTACTCCATGAGGAAGGAGAACTGGAAATACACATCACTTGTAGAGTTCCTTCCAGTCCAAATCTTTTCAATGCCTTACTTGCTTGAAGTATTCTGAGATGTCTAGTGCAAAAAGGCAAATAGCAGAAAAAAGATTGAAAGTCCTCTATGAAGGAATATACTATTATATTAAGCCTTAAAATATTTCTAACAACCACAATTTTTAAACTTTTAAAAATTTTGAGATAATATTTGTAGATTCACATGCAGTTGTTACAAGTAATACAAGAGTATCATGTATCGTGCATACTCTACCTGTTCCACCAGTGGTACCATTTTTGTAAAACTATAGTGTAATGGCGCAACCAGGTAATCGACATTGATACGATCCATTATTCAGGTCTCCCAGTTTTACTAGTACTCCTTTGTGCATCTGTGTGTGTTCATTTGTACTGAGATCTGTGATTTTTCAACTCATGCATAGTTCATGTATCCACCGTCATAGTCAATATAAAATATAGCCACTACACAGATTCCTACTGTTGAGCTTTCATATCTACTCTCTCATTCCCCTCTCTCATCTCACTGCTCACCCCTAACAACACTAATCTGCTCTGTATTTCTATAATTTTGTAGTTCCAAGAATGTCATATAAATGGAATCATACAGTAAGTTTTTGACTTTGGTTTTCTTTACTCATCATAATTTCCTCAGATTCATGCAAGCTCTCGTGTATTAGCACTAGTTTGTTCCTTTTCATTGTTTAGTATTTCATGGTATGAAATCCTAATTTGTTTAACCACTCAGCATTCAAACAATATTTGGTGCATTTCTAGTTTGAGATTACTAATTATACATATGCTGGGATAAACAGAAATTTTAAAAGAGTCTCAATACCATTTTATAGAGTGTGCTGTTTTACTTTCCCAACAATATGATCCAGTGCCTCTGCTTCCTCAACACTGGATATTATTACTATTTTTTTTTTTTGGTCATTCTGGTTTTAATTTATACTTCTGTGATGGGTAATAATGTTGAACATTGTTTCATGTACTTACTTGCCAGCTCTAAATCCTCTATTTTGAGATGACCATTTGTGTGTCTTAAAATTTTCTAATTTTATTGTTATTCTTGAGTTGAAACTTCTTAATGTATTCTAAAACTAGTCATTTGTCAGACAGTTGGTTTGAAAATACATTATTCCAGTCTTTAATATGTTGTTTTATCCTCTTAACAGGATCTTTGGCAGAGCAAAAGTTTTAAATTTTGATAGGTCTAGTTTATATTTTCTTTGATGTGTCATGCTTGTCGTATCAAGTTCTAAAACTCTTTTCCTCATCCCAGATCCTGAAGATTTCCATGACCCTTTTAATTTAACTTTTGTAGAAGTTGCATGGTTTAAAGATAACTTTCCTTTTATCCCTTTTCATTTATTTATTTATTATTTGGCCTATGGATGCCCAGTTTCCCTAACAGTATTTGTTGAAAAAGCTGTTCTTTCTCAATTCAAATACTTTTGGATCTTTGTCAAAAAAAAAAAAAAGAAAAAAAAAAAAAGAGTTGAGACCTGTTTTTGTGGGTCTGTTTTTAAAGTCTCTGTTCTGTTCATGTCCAATGTGTCTATTCTTCTGTCTTTACCTAACTCTTCAATATTGAATAATTTCTTCATTTTATTCTTTGACAAGAATGTTTTAGCCATGCTAGCTACATGTAAGTTTTAAAACAAGCTATTCTCTGTCTAAAAAAAAAAAAAAAAAAAAAAAAAAAAAATTGCTTGATTCTTAAGTTTTCCTGGCAAATGGATCTCAGTACATTATGCCCTTTTTTTCTGGAGTGATTTTCTTTGCTCTGAATTCTGTTCTAATAATATTGCAACCACTCCTGCTTTGCTTATTTGTTTTTTATTAAAGTTTGCGTGGCATATCTTTTTAATTCTCGTCTTATACTTTCAGTCTACCTGTGTTGTTGAATTTGAAATGAGTTTCTTGTAAACAGCTCGTATTTGGATCATGTTTTTTGGTTTTGGTTTGGTTTGGTTTTTAATCCATTCTGTCATTTTCTGCCTTTTAGTTGGTATAACTATTTACATTTAAGGCGGTATTTTTATGTTAGAGCTTAAATCTACCATTTTATGTAGTTGTGTTTCTGTTTGTTCATTCCACTTTTCTAATCCATTTCTCTTTTCTTGTCTCCCTGTGGGTTACTTGTATAGTTTTTAGAATCTTATCTTGGTATACTTGTATGGTTTGAATGGATCTCTTTCTTAAATTTTCTTAGTGGTTGAAAGTATTTAAAGTTTGAAACCCTCTGGCAGCACCCAGTACAAGTCTGTCTTCTTGTTTACAGATGAAAACATTGGTGCTTGTTTTATCTGATTATACAACTTGGTTGCCTGAAAGTTTTGGGAACTGTTTTAAGATTGCTTGTGCTATTTTCCTATATTTCTGCTCTATCCTTTTTCTTTATTGAGCCTTTTATGTGTATATTTATGAACAGGATAATTAAACCAAACCTTGACACTATAGTTAAAATATTGGTTATTTATTTACTTATTTATTTTTACAGTGTGAGGATGAGAAAAATGGTGGTGGAATCTTATGTTGACAGAGTTGCTTCTAAACCATGGCTAATGAGAGGTCACTCAAGCAGGGTGATCACTTATAAGAGAAAAATCACATAAATGACTTGGAGATAACAGGTCGAAGATCAGTGGAAATTTAATAGGTATAAAAGGAAAATTTAGGCAGTGAGAAATTTAGTCAAAACTGAAAGTAACTAGGGACTAACCTGAGGCTGCCAAAGTACCAAGTTATACGTATAGATAAAATGGTGAAAAGGGAAGACTGTAAAGCCAAAAAGTGGTTGGGAAGATATGCTGTGATTAGAATATCTCCTTCCTGTGGATAATAGGCAAAAAGAATTACATAGCTTCAGTGGGAGAGAATCAGGAGCCTTGTTAAACATCATATTGGTGATCCCTTACAGAGCAGGTATTAAAGTGAATTTTACACATGGGATATTAAGGACCTCTTTGTTTTGCATTAGAACTGTGGATGGAAAGGCATGTTTAGTATTACCTAAGACACTAGATACTGCAGCTTTGAAGAAGTGTGGATAAATATATGATCTCTCAAACGTCCTCTCTGAATAAAGGCAAAAATGTGTAACATGATCCTGAAAAGGACAATTGTAATACTCCACCTTTAATTTTCAAATGGAATCCTACTTCTGAGGTTGCTGAATGTTAAGAATTTAGGCAACTTTGGATTGGCAGTGTGACACCCAGTGTTTTCCAATTCCTTTAAGTTATGATTAATGATGTAATAGAAAGGATTTCAACTGTTAAAAGACTCCCTATGTGACTAATGTTGGGGGAATAGGATAAAGTGAAATAATTTGTCACGGTCCTCCTCTCTTTAGCTTCCCGAAAGTGGGGCTGAATAATAATAAGAAAAAAGTTAGTATTCTTTCAAAATAAGAAACAATAATGATAAAAATGGTGAAAATACTTTGAAAAAATTAAACATTGCAGCTTTGAGAGATTTCATGAAAATTAGTATAAATATTGAGGAAATAAATGGATTATTTATTAAATCTATGAAACCAACCAATTAATGTTAGGCTCCCACTAAGAAATCAACCAGTCAGAAACCGATTTGCTCGGTGAACATGTTTTTAAGACTTACCCATCAAAAATGTAGTAACTATATTTTCTCAATTTTTATGACTTTTTAATGCTCATCAACTGCTCCAACAACAGATTTGCTCATATACGAGCAAATCGTGTTGTGTGTGTGTGTGTGTGTATACACCCACATATATATGTATATATATTATAGTATACTACATACGTATAATATATGTTGGACATAGGATACTACCAAAGATAAAGTAACTAGAGGGTCAGGTTTCTACGCCCAACCATCAAGAGAAGACCCAAGTTAATTTGTATAAGGATGACTAAAATGCCCTCAGGATGGATAAAAAACTTAACCAGATTGCTGCACAGTGTGCACAACTGTTTGCCATATCCTGAATTGTTTGTGAACAAGAAAGGAAACTAAATCCAGATATGCACTGCCTATTGACAGACATATATCAAGTCATAGCAGATTGCATTGGCCTCTTACCCATAGTTTCAGGTAGATACTAAGGAGTCTTAACCAGGATAGTTACTTATGCTGGATGTAGGTTTGCATATTCATTAAGTGAAACAAACATGTCTGTCATAATAAGAGGTTTAGAGCTGAAAATATTTCAGTTTGGACCTCATATTTATCAACTAATTAAGATACCCATTTAAGTGCTGACACAGTATAATATGGACCAAGTAACATCCTATAATGGAATTTCCATGTATTTCATCATTCATAAAAAATATGTGGGTTGAAAATTGGTTTGGACAGTTGAAATATCTGCTTGAGCTATTTTGGGGAAAATGTATTCCTTCCTTCCCCTCCCCATCCCTCCCTTTCCTTTCTCTCTCCTCTCCTGCCTCTCCACCTATTCATGCAGTGCCCGCACCTGGGTTGCATTTGAGTTCTGGTGTAAGGATCAATATCTAAATGTGATACTATGACAGTATCTCAAAATATTACTCACTGAATACATAGTGGAATAATGGGATGGTTTACTACTTCTTACCTGCCTAAGCTTGTTTTAATAATTGCTGCTTCTTTCCTGCCTAATCTGGTATTAATGATTGCTGCTTTTTTCCTACTTAATGGATGAGACCGTCCTTCCTATACTAATACTTACCCAACTCTGCTCCACCTACTCTGTTTGCCTGTAAATGGGCAGAGGGAGAAGCACTAGCCACATTTATACCGCTGTTAACTTGATGTGTCAGTCCTCTACTTAAGACTGATGGTCTTGGGACGCCTGGGTGGCTCAGTTGGTTAAGCAGCTGCCTTCGGCTCAGGTCATGATCCCAGCGTCCTGGGATCGAGTCCCACATCGGGCTCCTTGCTCGTCAGGGAACCTGCTTCTCCCTCTGCCTCTGCCTGACAGTCTGTCTGCCTGTGCTCGCTCTTGCTCTCTGACAAATAAATAAATAAAACCTTTACAAAACAAAAACAAAAAAACACGAATTCCCCTGAAAACCTTAAATTAAGCAAAAAAGGAAAGACAAAGTGAACTACATCTTTAAAAAAAAAAAAAAAAAAAAAAAAAAAAAAAGACTGATGGTCTTACCCTGGGAAAGAAGGTTAGTCCTGGGCAAAAGCGAATGATAATTGGAAATAAGGGAAGCAACTACTGTTGGGAAGCCAGTAGTAAGTGGAAAATGCAAACAATAAAAGCTAATTTTATTTTGGTGCCTGTGAAAGACCAAAAGTAGTAAATTTGATATTATAATTTAGCTGTATTTACAGATACCCATAAAGGCGAAGCTAATTGCTACCCTTTCCTACACATCCTTGCCAACAATTGTTACCGCTTGTCTTTTAAAGACAGCTATGCTTAACATAAGGTGTGAGGTGATATCTCACTGTGGGTTTGATTTGCATTTCCCTGGTGATTAGTGATGTTAACACCTTTTCATGTACCTATTTACCATTTTTATGTCTAGTTGCGGGGCAGGAATCTATTTAGTTCTTCTCAATTTTTTTTTTTTAAGATTTTATTTATTTATTTGTCAGGGACAGAGGGAGAGAGAGCGAGCGAGCACAGGCAGACAGAGAGGCAGGCAGAGGCAGAGGGAGAAGCAGGTTCCCTGCCGAGCAAGGAGCCCCATGTGGGACTCGATCCCAGGACACTGGGATCATGACCTGAGCCGAAGGCAGCCGATTAAACAACTGAGCCACCCAGGCGTCCCTTTCTGCTCAATTTTTAATCAGATTTTTTCCCCATTTATTTGCTTGTGTTCTTTATGTATTTTGGATTTAATTCCATATCAAAGATATGCTTTGCAATTTTTTTCCCCATTCCAGTGGTTGTCTTTTCTTTTTGTTGATTTTTTTTTTCTTTTGCTGAGCGGAATATTTTTAGTTCAATGTTGTCTGTTTTTGCTTTTGTTCTTGTGTTTTTAGTATCATAACCTAAACAAAATAATAATTGTTAAGACTGATGTCAAGAAGCTTTTTCCCTATGTTTTCTTCCAGAAGTTTTAGGGTTTCAAGTCTTATGTCCTTAATCCATTTTGAGTTAGTTTTGTGAGTAGTTTGAGATAAGGATTCAACTTAAATCTTTTGCATGTAGTTACACAGGTTTCCCAACACTATTTAATATGGTATTCTTTTCCCTTTGAGTATTCTTGGTTCTCTCGTCAAATATTAGTTGACCATATATGTAGGGGTATATATATATGGGCTCTTGATTATTTTCCATTGGTCTATGTATCTGTTTTTATGCCAGTACCATACTATTTTAATTACTAGAGCTTTGTAATACAGTTTGAAATTAGGAAGTGTGATACCTCCAACTTTGATCTTTCTCAAATTGCTCTGGCTATTTGGGATCTTTTGTGGCTCATTACAAATTCTAGGATTCAGAATTTAGTGTTTATCATTCACATGCAACTCATTGATTTTTACTAAACATATGTGCATTTTTAGTCAGAATACTGAATAAAATTTAACATATTTTTTGCAAGTACATCATTCTCTCTATGTGTGCTTTTCCTACTTGTGTTTTTGTCATTTAGCATTCTTCCTTAGATTCATTTCAATTGATGTATTCTTCTTAAATGCAGTCCATACGCATGAACATAGCTGGGATTATTTATCTGTCCTTCATTTGATGGAAATTTATGTTTTCTGGGTTTTTTTTTTTTTTTTTTTTGCTCTAATAAGGAATGTTGTTATAAATATTCTCTCTCTGTGTCTTTGTTTCTCTCTCTCTTTTCCATTAAAGTACATAACTAGAAGTAAGGTATACCAGATTTTTCTCACTTTGCTTTCCAAAATGTTTTTAACAATTTCAAAATAGTATATAAGCAATTGGGTGTTTTTGCAACCTGCTTTGTGGATTGTTGGTAATTTTGGCCAAATAGCTAGATGTGCATGCATATTTCACTGTGATTTTAATTTGCGTTTTCACATTTTTTCCTTCATAAGGACAAACATATTTCATGTTCATTGCCCATTTCAATTTTATTATCTCTTAACTATCTGTTCATGTCCTCTCACCATTTTTCTATTCAAGTGTTGAATCTTTTCTTTCTTATTGATGTATTACAGTTTGGTATATGTTCTTGATGTTAAGCCTCTGTTCATAACATACATGACAAATATAATCCCAAGTTTGGGCTTCATTTAATCCCAGTTTCCTGTTATTATTATTATTTTTTAGGATTTTAATTTATTTATTTGAAAGAGAGAGAGTGAGAGAGAGCATGAGAGAGGAGAAGGTCAGAGGGAGAACAGACTCCTGGTAGAGCTGGGAGCCCGATGCCAGACTCCATCCCGGGACTCTGGGATCATGACCTAAGCAGAACACAGTTGCTTATCAACTGATCCACCCAGATGCCCTGTTTCCTGTTATTTTTAATGCACAAAGATTTAAGCTTAAATGTGGAATTTAGCAGTCAGTCATAAACCATTCCTTATCTCAATGTGATTTGACTTTTTATAAACAGGAATAAATACAAACATTATGAATACAAGAGAAAAGTAATATTCTAACATACTACATAAACTTCTTATAAAAAGAGGTTTTATAATGAGCTGTGTACTAGTATTTTTTTGACTGACCTTAAAAGGAATCTGTACTTTGTGGTTAAGCTTGATTTTAGAAAGGGCAAAATTTTTCGCTACATTTCTACCATTTTCTCTCAGAATTTGAATGTTGAGGAATAATTTGCAAAACTACATTGTGAAAATAACTTTATCTCCCCATATTTATATCTAGATACTACCTATCTGTATATTTATAGTTCAAGTCATCCATAAATAAGAGTGAGGACAGCTTTCATTGAAGTGATCTATTCCTTCTGATATTCATTTCAAAAGAAGTTTGGGAGACAGATAAAACTGATGGCATTAAGATGCAAATGAAACAGTCAAGAATAAAGAAAATATGTGATTGGAGAGAATTTCTGAAACCACTATAAAATTAGAAAGTGGTTATAGTATTTATTCATGTACACACATGTATAAATATATAAATAGGTATGTATATGTACCATAGATATATCTATCTATATCTATACACACACACACATACACACATTCATTCATATTTTATATCAATAGATAGGTAAAATTCCATACATAGTGTGGGATTTAATCAGTTGAAATATTCTTTAAAGTTAAGCTTTATAGGGGCACCTGGGTGGCTAGTGGGTTAAGCCTTTGCCTTCAGCTCAAGTCATGATCTCAGGGTCCTGGGATCGAACCCCACATCAGGCTCTCTGCTCAGTAGAGAATCTGCTTCCCTCCCACCCCGGCTTGCCTCTCTGCCTGCTTGTGATCTTTGTCTGTCAAATAAATAAATAAAATCTTAAAAAAAAGATGAAGCTTTATAAATTTATTATTCAATTTTTATATTCTATAAACTATTATAGCAATTAAGTGAAATATTCAAAAAGCCAAATAAGTAAAACTGACTGACTTTACTGTTCTCCATATGTTAGGTATTAAGGAATATGTTCACATTCTCAAGGCGTTTGCATATAAAAATATATTATTTTTATATTCACTGACGAAACTTGAAAGATATTTCTCATAAAAACATGAAGGTGATCCAAGAACATTAAATATCATGTCTGCATAGCCTCCAAGTATATTTAGAATAAAAATGGATATTCCATTTATTAAATTCATGAATAAAATGAGATTTCTGTGAATTGAACAAAATGAGGAAAATGACGGAAGTTAATAAAATATGCATTATTATATTTCCAATATCTGAAAAACATCTAATAATGTATAGGCCTTAAACCTGGGCCACATCCTGTAGCACTTCTGATCTAATTAGATTTTACTGTTTTAAGAATATACAGTTTCTTAATACTGAAAATTGTTTTTCCTTAATCTATGGCAATACATATGATTGGGAAGAAGCAGAGTAATTTGGGTTGATGAAGCAATTTCCTTCACCTAGAACCTATTCTGCCTGTGCCTGTATGTGTACATTTATATTTTTGCTGATAAGTTGACCTAATGTGATACATGGAATCTTTAACATATTGATGTAAGAACACTGTTACTTCTATAATTCATGTATTCTGATATCTTGAAGCTGATAACTTGAAACTGTAAAGGGTATGCCGTGCCCTCTGTAGTATTATCCCAAGCTTTCAACTTTGTCTAGGTTAGAGAAGATGCTAGTAAAAATGTTTTAGGTCAGAAAAATATTTTATTTTATCATCGCATTTCTATTTGGCTAGCTTGGTAATTTAATTCAGTGATCACATTTATCTCATTCATGATATTAGGTTAATTCCAGAGGTCTAAATGGCTTCACTTTGAGAAAATGTAATAACTTTATGATTATGATTTAAACTGATATTAAAGGATCTAAAGAAGGTTAAAAGAGGAGTTTCAAAAATGTTTTGAATCATAAATGAGAGAAAGTCAAAATATATATCTTTCCAAATTAGCAACTTCACATCGACTAACACTCAAGCTGTGACATAAATGATGTTCATAATTTTGCTTCTACTATCAAGAAAGCATGCACTTTAAGATTTGGCCATGTTACAGCTGTTCACTGCTTGAACTTCTCTGTACTGCCAAGGAAGTAGGATGGATTGCCATTGTCCAGGCTTTCTTCATCCATTTCACTTCCTAGAGGAGATGGCTAGTATTATTAGTTGAAAAAGTGGGGTGAGGATCTAGTTGCCCAAACAATAAAAGAAACTAGCTACTACAGTCCATTGCCTCATCTGGTCCTTGCTTTTCAGAGCTGATGTGGATTTCTCAGGTCTGCTTCTCCTAGAATTCCCCTAGAATATTGGACAGAGCCCATTGTGCTACATTCCAAAGATCGATAGCATAAGTCAATTTTGTTTACTATAATGTACAAAAGCTTAGATAATTTATCATATTAAACAGAGAAATGTAAATCCTAAACCAGAATGTTAGATGTGAGGTGCCTCTTTAGATTTCAGTACGATGCCTACAAATTAGGAATATTCACAGATTCTTCCAACTACAGTGCATTTTCTGATATTGGCATGACTACATAGCTCTTAAAGATGATTCTTCTTACAGAGAAATATTTTAGCTTCTGTAAAATATATGGAAATAGTTTGACCTTTTACAATTAATCTTTTTAAAACTTTTATAAAAAGAAAAGGTCTACAAGTTAATTTAGAATTTAGGAAAGTGTCTTTAGCAAAAATGTATTTCCTTTTCATTTTCTCTCTTCCTTTTCTTCAAGACATATCTGTTTTAGCTTAATTGTACTCATTCAAAAGATATATTGAATCCCAAACCCCCCGTTCATCAGAATGTGGCTATGTTTGAACATAGGATCATTGCAAATATAAATAGTTCCCAGGACCCCGGGGTCATGGCCTGAGCCGAAGGCAGAGGCTTTAACGCACTAAGCCACCCAGGCGCGCAAATATAAATAGTTAAGATATCATATTGGGGAATGGTGGACTCTTCATCCAATATGACTGGTTCTTATAAGAAAAGATAAATTTGGACATAGACAAAGACAAAAGGAAGACAGCCACGTGAAGACAGCGGTAGGGGTGGAATATATACTGCTCTGGCCAAGGAATGCCTGGGGCTACCAGAAGCTAAGAGAGTCAAGGGAAGATTTCTCCTTCAAGGTTTTAGAGGATACTTGGCCCTGATAACACCTTGGTTTTAGATTCTAGACTCTAGAACTCTGAAGAAGACAACCATCCACTTTGTCATACTTTGTTATCTCAGCCCGCAGAAACTAATTCAGCAACTAAACTCTGCCTCTCCCTCTTTAAAACTTACTTTATATAGAAAAAAATATACACTTTATAACTATAGTTTATTGGTGAACGAATACTCATCCCTTCAAGTAGAAAACGTGTCTTAAATATGATGGCTAAAGGGAGAAATCTCAATTGTAGAATTAAGGAGGGTACTCTAAAGAAAAGAAGGAGAATACTCTACCAACAATGAAAATAATCTAGTCTGATTCAAATGGTTACATGCATATTTTCTTGGCTTTTAACATAATGAAGAAACATCTTACCATGGTTATGGCTATTAGAAAATAACATTAATTGTTATTATTAAAGTCTACTATATATATATATATATATATATATATATATATATATATATATATAGTTTTCCAAGCCTTTATAGTAATTGCAAAATGAGTTTATGCAAACATTTTGGATTTCTCACTTGCATGGATTTATCACATTTGAGGATAAGATGACAACTGATTGACTATTGCTTAGGCATGATTTCATTCAGTTATGTCTCCATCTCAGCTGATGGAAAGGCATAAGAATCTTTTTCATCAAATCCTTGATCTGTCACACTAACACATCTCCTGTCTTTCTCCATGTTACCAATCTTTTAGAAGCCTTTAACTATCCTGCTGTGAATCAAGAAAGTAATACCAAAGAGTAATTCTTCTGCACTTAACTGTCAGGAAAGATACTGGTTGATGGAGCAATAGCTAAACCATTCTCTGTATGTCTTTGAAACAGAGGAAACCATCCATGCTTTACTCCATGTTTACGGCTGAGTTTATCTCTCTGAAAAAGCCCAATTGCCTTGATAAATAGTTATTGTCTACTCATGTAAAAAATCACAAACACATGTGAAAAAATACAGTTCATGTGATAAAACAGTGCTTCATTTCCTATCTTGCCATGTGACAATCAGTACATAGTTTAAACTTTATTTCAGGCTAAATGGCACAAATTGCCTCATGTAGATAATACAGAAAAGCAGTTATAAGTGGTGACTCCTACTGGATTTTTTGTGTGTGTGCATTTGGTAGTGTTTATTTGAATCAAGCAAGGGAGAAATATAAATTCTCTTTCCTTCTGTAAAATGGCACTTAAATTATCCTTCTAAATAATGGACTTTAGCATGAAAGTACTATTATTAATATAGTTGAACAATATTTATTTAAAAATATTTCCCTACATTTTTATCTTTTTTTTTGTTCCACATTAGCTATTTTAGTAGTGGTATATAGTTGGACATAAGTTTAATATAATAAGTTTTTTCTTGTCTTGATTCCTGGACTATAGATGTTTAATTTTCATTCTGTTCTGTCTTCCAGAACAACTTTATTCTAACATTTTTTCAGAGTTTGAAATCCATAATGTAGCCATGATGTAGTTTAACATTTTCTAGCACAAAGAGCAAGAGCAAGTGACACACCTTTTATACTAAATATATAGATTTCTTTTATATGCTTGTCAGCATGAAAACTCTTAAAAGTGGGATAAATGATAAGAGCACTACATTGTCAATTGGAGGAATTTTCAACCACAGTGCTCTTAATAAAATGAAACTAAATTTTAGAAGTTTAATAATTAATTCTTATGCTGTATCACCTAAGTGCTTCACTTTTTTCTAGATAAATATTAATAGGAAAAAAATTAGCTCATAAAGTCTTTAGTCTGTAGGCATAATCTCTACCTTAATGAAACAATAAACCAAGTATAATATTAATGGAATGAAGTGATATCAAATATAAATTTAGAAAAATGAAATAATGAAGATTCTTTTTTTTAAGATTTTATTTATTTATTTGACAGAGAAAGATCACAAGTAGACAGAGAGAGAGAGAGAAGCAGGCTCCCTGCTGAGCAAAGAGCCCAATGCAGGGCTCGATCCCAGGATGCTGAGATGATGACCTGAGCCGAAGGCAGCAGCTTAACCCACTGAGCCATCCAGGCACCCCCAATAATAAGAAGATTCTTAACTCAGTATCACAGTATAATTGATCAAATGGGAAAATTAGAAGTTTTTTTTTTTTTAATTTTCATTTTAACATTGGCAACCTTTATGTTTATATGCTGCATATTAGCTATAATCTCTAAATGTTAGAAAGTTATTTGTAATGGAATCCACAATCTTGTTAATACCTAAGCCATGGTCAGTGCTAATAAGATTTAAAAATACAGGGTCATAAGACTATATTAGGTAATGAATCTGGAAACTTCTGGAAAATACACTGGAATTCAAGAGGTTAGTCTGTTTATAGTTCTGCTTCTGGCTTTGAATATGAAAAAATAAGACAAAATGAATACAAGAGTAGGTTTAGTACTACAAATGTCCAGTACTCTAATTTAAAATCTGGTTCTGTGTAATAACTTGAAAGTTAGCAGTTTTGTGAAACCCCAGTCTGGAGACCTTGTTGTGAGCATAGAA
The DNA here is from genome assembly GCF_902655055.1 of Lutra lutra. NCBI lineage: Eukaryota > Metazoa > Chordata > Mammalia > Carnivora > Mustelidae > Lutra > Lutra lutra. The sequence continues at coordinate 174,628,566 of NC_062280.1, forward strand.
TAAGTAGCAAAATGTTCTTTCACTCACCAAAGCTTAACCTTCTGCTAACCTGAAAATCTTTTTATTTTGAATCTGGCCTTCATTGGGACTCATTAACTTCCTTTTGCTGGTAATCTAGCAAAAGTATTTTTCCTACCAGAATTATGTTCAGGGTGGTCCAGATCAGCTGTAGAGCATCTTCTTGAAAAGATTGATAGGCATCCTGAACTCCTTAGAAATAGCAATATATATATATATACACACACACACACACACACATACTCTGAAATACATATATACATACTCTGAAAAAAAATATATTTACACACTCTGAAAACTAGAATATTTATGAAATAAATAGAAAGGGTTGCAAAGAAATGGAAAAACATTCCATGCTAATGGATCGGAAGAAGAAACACTGTTAAAATGTCTGTACTATCCAAAGCAGCCTGTACATTTTATTTTTTTTTTAAGATTTTATTTATTTATTTGATAGAGATTGCAACTAGTCAGAGAGGCAGGCAGGGAGAGAGAGGAGGAAGCAGGCTCCCTGCTGAGCAGAGAGCCCGATGTGGGGCTCGATCCCAGGACCCTGGGATCATGACCTGAGCCGAAGGCAGAGGCTTTAACCCACTGAGCCATCCAGGCACCCCACAACCTGTACATTTAATGCCATCTCTATCAAAATACCATCAGCATTTTTCACAGAGCTAGAACAAACAGTCCTGAAATTTGTGTGTGACCACAAAAGACCCCGGATAGCCAAAGCCACCCAAAAAAGAAAAGCAAGCTGGAGGCATTACGATTCTGGATTTCAAGTTGTATTACAAAGCTATAGTCATCAAGATGGTGTGGTACTGGCACAAAAACAGACACATAGATCAGTGGAACAGAATAGAAAACCCAGAAATGGACCACAATCATATGGTCAACTAATCTTTGACAAAGCAGGGAAGAATATCCCATGGAAAAAAGATAGACTTTTCAACAAATGGTGTTAAGAAAATTGGACAGCCACCTGGCAGAAGAATGAAACTGGATCACTTCCTTACACCATACACAAAAACAAATTCAAAATGAATGAAAGACCTAAATGTGAGACAGTAAACCATCAAAATCCTGTCAGAGAACACAGGAAGCAACCTCTTTGACCTCAGCCATAGCAACTTCTTACTAGGCACATCTCTAGAGGCAAGGGAAACAAAAGCAAAAATGAACTATTGGGACTTCATTAAGATAAAAAAACTTCTGCACAGAGAAGGAAACAATCAACAAAACTAAAAGGCAGCCTGTGGAATAGAAGATATCTGTGAATGACATATCTGATAAAGTGTTAGTTCCAAATCTATAAAGAACTTATCAAATTCAACACTAAATAAATAACCCAGTTAAAAATGGACAGAAGACATGAATAGACATTCTTCCAAAGAAAACATCCAGGTGGCCAACAGACACGTGTAAAGGTGCTCAGCATCACTCATCATCAATATTAATCAAAACACCTCACACCTGTCAGAATAGCTAAAATTAACAACACATGAATTGGCAGGTGTTGGAGAGGATGCAAAGAAGGGGGAACCCTCTCACACTGTTGGTGGGAATGCAAACTGGTGCAGCCATGGTGGAAAACAGAATTGAGGTTCCTCAAAATCTTAAAATTAGAACCACCCTGCAACCCAGCAATTGCAATCCTAGGCATTTACCCAAAGGATACAAAAATACAGATTCGAAGGGGTTCATGCACCTTGATGTTTATAACAGTACTATTAATAGCCAAGTTATGGAAAGATCCCAAATGTCCATTGACTGATGAGTGGATAAAGATGATGTGGTATATATACACAGTGGAATATTACTCAGTCATTGAAAAGAATGAAATCTTGCCATTTGCAACAGCGTGGTTGAAGCTAGAGTATATTATGCTAAGCAGAACAAGTCAGTCAGTGAAAGACAAATACCATATGATTTCACTCATATGTGGAATTTAAGAAACAAAAAGATGAACATATGGGGGGGGGGAAGGGAATGAAAAAAACCGGAAGAGACTCTTAAGGATAGAGAACAAATTGAGGGGTGATGGATTGAGGTGGGTAGGGGATGTGCTGGATGAATGATGGATATTAAGGAGGGCATTTTTATAATGAGCACTTGGTGTTGTATGTAATTGATGAATCACTGAATTCTATTCCTGAAACCAATATTGCACTGTATGTTTACTAAGTAGAATTTGAATAAATAACAATAATAAGAAAAAAAGAAATAGCCATGTATATTTGCTGCCTACATTCTGTATCAGTGACTGGTAAAATCAGAATCATAATGGCCCATCATTTACATAAAATTAAACCTTTCCATCTGGTTGTGACAGAGGGTTTAGTCTTCCTAATTACAGTTGTCTCTTTTTTTGCTCCAGAGACCCTGGCCAGGTCATACTGTATTGTAGCTCTCTGTGAGGTTGCTATCACAATCCTTCTTATATGCTTTCCAGTCCATGTGGAAAATAAATGTGGATTTATTTCCACATTAGGTGAGAGTAAGATTCTGGTTTTGATGGTATATCTGGTATATCTGATAGTAGGAAGCACAACTTGGGTATGTAGCTGAAATCAGGCTTTCAATTACTTTCCTCATGTCTAGATTTTAAAAACATTTGTTTTGGAAAACTAAGGACTTATATCCAGCTGTAACTGCAAGGCAAATTGCTGCCCCCAATACAAGAGACTTTTCTTAATTCATCTTTATTGTGACTTATGGAAAGAATAGTTAACTATTTAACAAAGAGAGAAGCAAGCATGTCTGAAGCATGCACATGCATATTTAATCTCCATTATCAGATAAATTTACTCTGTTTGGTGGTGAACATAGTGGGGCAGGAGTGCAGCAAAAGTAGAATTGTACAATTTTTCCCTTAAATTTTTAGAAGTGCTTAGGTATTTTTTATGCAGATCAAGATAGAAGTACTGAAAATAAAAGCAATGGAAACTTCCCAATGTGCACTTGATGATGCAGAAGAATACAAATTTTTAGAATAATAGAATAAATATACACTTTAAATGGGGAAAATAACTCTGAAATAAAAATAACAAATAAAATGAAATTGATAGTTTGAAAAAGCATATTTTAATTCAAGAAATCTTATGTAATGGTCTATATTAGAAAAATAGTTTTAAAGTTTTGGAAAAACAAATTTAAAGCTAAAGGGTTAATAGTTTCTTGATTACAATTATATACTTAGAAAACTTAAGAGAAACAAATGGAAAATACTTGCATCTATTTTTATAAAAAAAGCCATTTTTGTAAGGTAATCATAAAAATTAAGAACATGCCTATATACAAATTATAGTAATTAATACAGAGATCCTGCTTTCAATAGCAATAAAATAGATTAATTTTTCAAGAGATACGCCTAATAAGTGGTTTGTAGAAAACTTGTGAAAAATAAAACATATAAAATTAGCACATTAGCCTTAAAAACTATTGCATATGGAAAGAAACATTTGAATTAATAGAAGGCCATATGATATCAATAGAAAGGATGACTTCATAATATGTTATTTATAAATCATTCGATGAATTAAATGTGATGTCAAAAATAGTGTGGGTGATCCTGACCAGTCCTACTTTTAAACATTTTAGAATGAAGATTTTCTGAAAATATAAGCATGTAAAAATAACTAAGAACACTCAGGAAAGGAATAAAACTAATAGAATTATGTACAAGGTGAAAACATTTGCGGATTTCCTCCAAATTTAAGTCATATAAAGGAGCATCATATAAAAATCCCACCAGCTGGGTATTTATCACAATATCCTTTCATTTCTACTGAGAAATGTGTTAGATTTAAACAAAACCAATGCCATATGGTAATAATTCATGGACCTAATGTTTTCTGATTTTTTAAGTTAGAACATTAAAGAAATCAAGGTTAGAGTATCATTCCTCATTATGATTCTGGAATTGAGAAAAAATATATAGACAAATTCTGATGACTGCAGAATTCTTTGGAGTCACTTAAAAGTTTGCATGTATCCAACCCTGTCACTTGAATGAGGATTCTCCTGAGGAATTTTCTTACTTTTCAAATGGGCAGTGTGTCAGCAATATTGCTTAACTGAAAAGGGTCCAGCCTGTGTTTATGCTAACTTGGCCTTAAAGGAAATGTGCTCCCTAAAGTTATACAGTGAGGTGATCCTGTGAGGCAGTCATATTGTCCAGTTTTCCAGCCAAAACAAAAAGAATATTCTGGATTTAAGTACATTAAGAAGAAGCTTCTTGAGTTGTAGGTTGGTTTGTCCTGGCAATTTTGGACATTGAAGTCAAAGAGTGCTGAATTGTTAGTATTATAAGGAATTGTTTGGTAGGGGCTCTTGGTAGTAGTATACAAAGGTTTCCTGGCACCTATATAATTTTATGTATTCTTACTATGTGAGTTAATGTTTGTGTAAAAAACTTGGCTGAATTAAAATAACAATTCCAGGGTTGCCAGGGTGTTCCAGTTGGTTAAATGCCCGACTCTTGATTTCAGCTCAGGTCAAGATCTCAGAATCCTCGTATTAAGCCCTGCTGGTCCTGCATTGGGCTCAGCTGGGTGTGGGGCCTGCTTAAGATTTAAGATTCTCTCTTTCCTTTTTCTTCTGCTTCTCCCTGACCTCTCTCTCTCTCCCTCAATCAATCAATCAATCAATCAATCAATAAAATCCCTCTAGGGAGGAAATGTTAAGAAAAAGATCTCTATTTCTTGAGTATATATGTGTATATATATACACATACACCCTAGAGAGAAAGGAACTCTTCCTCAAGAGCAGCTCTTTCTATATTTGCTGTCTTAATGAGATCGCTGTCTATTTAAATCCAACACATAATCATCTAAACAAGTCTCTCTTTCACACTTCTGTTTCTGGCTTTTTTTTTTTTTTAAGATTTTATTTATTTATTTGACAGACAGAGATCACAGTAGGCAGAGAGGCAGGCAGAGAGAGATAGAGAAGGAAGCAGGCTCCCTGCTGAGCAGAGAGCCCAATGTGGGACTCGATCCCAGGACTCTGGGATCATGACCGGAGCTGAAGGCAGAGGCTTTAACCCACTGACCCACCCAGGCGCCCTGTTTCTGGCTTTTTAAAAGTAAGACTTTACAGTGAAGTCATGAAAAGAAACAGGAAACTCACTTTCCTTTTGATAGCTATATGATTCTTAATATCAGGGGCCAGCAAAATAAGGAGATAACAGGGAATGCCAGAATGGAGTAAAAGGAAGGGGCTTTATTGGCAGCAAAATAATCTCATTATTTACTTATATCCAAATATGAACATATATATTAAGCTCCAAGTTACATGTTTTATTATTGTAATCTTACTCTGAAATTACAACTTGAATGTTATGTTTAATTTATATCTCTTGCATTTCTTAGTTTTATTTTTTAACTGGTAGCAAAGACTAAGATGAAAATTTTAAATTACTTTTCTGAAGAAATCTCAGAGAAATTTCAGCAAGCATTGAATGAACAAAAATGGCATGATGGAACAGAAATAGTTCTTAGACTGTCAGCAGATATTTAAATAACATGAATGCTATCTAGTTATAATGGATTCCTTTAAAACTGATGATACTTAGAGAACAAAGGGAATCAGCCCAGAGTCACTTACTGCAAAAAACTGCAGAGTATAATAGTTGACATGAAAATGACTCTTCAAGACTTTTAGCATAATAAACCCCTGGGTGAAAACTCTCAGAGTGACTCCCAGAAATACAGAACCAACTGCTTTTCCATAAAGCTACTACATCTGTGATCACCTGGAGAAACTAAAGTACCAGTGTAAAATTCTGGCTGTGACTGGCCTTAATATTAAAAGCCAGAGAAATGGAAAAAAGGGGCAGAAGGGTGAAGGTCACGTTTTAAAACAGTATTAAAAAAAAAATCAGGCAGCAGTATATGTCTTTTTTCTTAATTATTAATTCAGTGATTTAATCATCTCTTAAATTATTCACTTAATAAACAGTAAGTGCTTATTGAGCATATTTCATTCATTGCTAGCCTCTATGTAAGTTAGAGTCATTAGAAAGATAAGTATGGTATGTTTTCTGCTTCCAGGAGTCCTCAATCAGTGGGATACATAGTTATATAATCACTAAATAAATATGATATAATAGCAGATATAAAAAGACAAATGATCTGTGAAATCACAGGAGAAACAACTTAGTTTAGCTAGAATGACTAGGTAAGACATCACACAGGAAAGAACATTTAATCTGGATTTTGAAGAAAAGAATAAAAAAACTTACTGTTTAGAAGTAGCAATAACATGGTCAGAAGCTAGGAAATGATATACAATTTCAGTATAACTGGCTTAATATCATGAGTAGGAATTGGAAACTATCTTGGAATAAACAGGAAGCTAAAAATACTCTTTGCAAACAGTGTGCCTGAAAGAATTGTGTCATTCCTAACATTAATACTTGAAATTATTAATCACTGTAATAATATCTGGTACAATGTAATACTCAGAATATTTGTGGAGTTGGACTGAATACAACCCTAATAAATTGAATTTACTTGGATTTTTTAAAGTATTTTTTAATATACTTTATTTTTTAGAGCAGTTTTAGGTTCACAGTGAAATTAAGTGGAAGATAACAGAGATTTCCTGTATACCCTTGCCCACACACATGCATAGCCTTCCCATATCAACTTAACTCATCAGAATTTTTTTTAAGCAAGGATAAACCAACATTGACACATCATAATCACCCAGAGTCCATGGTTAACCCTAGGGTTCATTCTTTGTGTTGTTAATCCTGTGGTTTGGGGCCAATGTGTAATGACATGTATCTATCATTATAGTAACATACAATGTTGTTTTACTGCCCTAAAAAATTCTCTTTTCCACAACTATCTGTTCCTCTCTCCTTCCTAACTCCTGGCAACCATTGGTTTTTCTTTTTTTACTGTCTCCATAGTTTTGCCTTTTCTTGAAAGTCATATTTTGGGAGTCATACAGAATGTAGCCTTAACAGATTGACTTCATTTGAAGTTCTTCCATGTCTTTTCTTGGTTTGATAGCTTATTTCTGTTTACTGTTGAGTATTTTTCCATTGTCTGAATGTACTGCAGTTTATTTATCCATCTACCTAATAAAAGACATCTTGGTTGCTTCCAAACTTTGAGAATTATGAATAAAGCTGCTGCACACATCATATGCAGGTTTTTGTGTGCACATATTTTCACCTAATCTGGATAAAAACCAAGGAACAAGATTGCTGAATTATATGGTAAGAGTATGGGTAACTTTGTAGAAAATTGCCAGCGTATCTTCCAGAGTGGCTGTGCCATTTTTCATTCTCACCAGCAATAAATGGGAGCTCCTGTTTCTTCACATACTCCCCAGCATTTGTTGTCAGTGTTCTGGGTTTGGGCCAGTAGTAGAGGTATGTAGAGCTTTCCCACTACTTAATTTATGTTTCCCTGATGACATATGATGTGAAGCATCTTTTCACATGCTTATCTGCCATTTGTATATCTTCCTTGGCTAGGTATCTCTTAAAGTATTTGGTCCATTTTTTAATTGGGTTGTTATTTTTTTACTGCTGAATTTTGAGTTCTTTATGTATAATGGCTAACAGTCCTTATGAGATACATTTTTTTGCAAATACTTTCCCCATCTGTGGCTTGTGTTTTCATTCTCTTGGTTAGTGTGCTTCACAGAGCAGAAATTTCTAATTTTAATAAAGCCCAGGTTATCAAGTCTTTCTTTCTTAGTTTGTGCCTTTGTTATTATGTATCTGAATGTGTTTTTCAGATACATTTGAAAAGAAATACTTTGAATATTCTTTTCCTGATATTCTTTTATTTTTTTTAATTTTTATTTTATTTTATTTTTTTAAGATTTTATTTATTTACTGACGAGAGAGAGAGAGATCACAAGTAGGCAGAGAGACAGGCAGAGAGAGAGGGGAAGCAGGCTCACTGCTGAGCAGAGACCCCGACACGGGACTCGATCCCAGAACCCTGAGATCATGACCTGAGCCGAAGGCAGAGGCTTAACCCACTGAGCCATCCAGGTGCCCCTCCTGATATTCTTTTAGAAGACAGAAGGTAGAGGCAGAATAATGCCCCTATTCAAGATGTCCGTATCCTAAATCATGGAACCTGAAAATATATTAGTTTACATGGCAAAAAGATATTGCATAATTAATTAAGAATCTTGATAAGAGGAATAGTCCTGGATTACAGAGCTTCATCATGTGACCACAGGATATCCAGTGTCAGAATGGTGCCATGCGAGAGTGACTTGACTGATCTTTATTGCCTTGAAGGAGGGAGTGACCACAAACAAAGGAATTTATGTGGCCTCCAGGAGGTAGAAATGGCAAGGGAACAGATCCTCCCTTCAAGCCTTTAGAGCGATGTAGTGGTTCTGTCGTTTTTAGTCCACTGATACTCATTTTGAATTTCCAGAACAGTAAGATAATGCAACTCTTTTGTTTTAAGCCATTACTTTTGTGGTAATTTGTTACAGCAGCAGTAGGAAACTATTGGAAATTATAGGAAAATAATAGGAAATTATACTGAAGAACTCATGTATAATTTCAGGATCTTTAACATTGTTTTTTCCTTTGTCGCTTTAAAATTCTTCCTTCCTGCCTGCCTTCCTTTATTCCTTCCTTCTTAATCAAGAAGAGGTGATAGAGGAAATATAAAAAATACTGAAGAACTCTAAATTGAAGAAAAGCCTCCCTTCTACTTAGCACAGATTACTTATTTCCTAAGGAGATCTATCTACCCATCTTCCTTCTCTCTCTCTCTCTCTCTCTCTCTCATCTGTGGAAAGAGAGAGAGAGACTCTAAAATTATTCTAAAATGGATTGGAATGCATAACTCAAGCATGATGTTAGTTCTAGGTATATATTTTTTAAAGCCATATTATTTTAGTGATCAACAATAAGCCCTTTTGTAAAATTGCATTCCTTTTCTCTAAAACAGTGCTTAGGGCTTGAGTGTCTTGGTAGTGTTAAATTGTAAACCCTAATGTATCAGGACAATTTTGAGTCACATCTCTATCAATTACCATTGGATCCCAAGCAACAAACATTAAGCCTGACAAAAATTTCAAAAAGACTAGATGAACTTGTAATGGATCAGGATGGAGATAGGTAGACTCTGAGGAATCAGAATGGCCCCAGAGCCCAGGTCTGATATGATAATACAAACATATGAATAGAACATATGTGTCAGTTGGAAAGAAGGTTAGTCTCCAGTCGAAGGGTAGAATGAGTCACAGAGAGAACAGTATTCACTAAGAATGTATTTTAAGGTGTAGGTCTGTGTTTTCCAGGCTACTAATTGCTTAAAACTTCAAAATTATTCAACAGATTCATCGTGTTTTGTGTTTATGTTTCTTAAGAGTTTAACAGGAATTCTAACCATTGTATGAAATACATGGAGATTTTCATGTGAGGCAGCACCTCCCAGTTGTATAAGGGATTCTCCAATGATCCACTTTCTGAGCCAATGAAAGTGAGGGTCATGAATGTGGCAATTATGAATTAATAAGGTAGATGGCAGTTGATTAAAAATTTTTTTTCAGATATCAACTTGTCCCACATTTCTACCATTTAGAGAAAAAAAAGTGTACCTAAAGTGGCTGAATTTTAGTGTATCCCATAAATAAAAATCTTATATCTCAATGGTAAAGGGAAAATATGATGTCTCTCAATATGTTAAATTTTATGACATTTAGCAATGACATGTTCTCTGTTCTGCCTTGCCATCATTTTGAGTAATAAGATTATACTTCTTCATTTCATTGACTTTGGACTTGCTATGTGATTTGCTAGAGAAAATGAAATATGCTGGGAAGCATAACATAGGCCATTCTTGAGCAGAGACTTTATATGTAAATACGTAGTTTGTCTCTGTCCATCCTCCCTTTGAGATTTTGTTATTTGCCAGGAGAAATTCATTCCCCAAATAGCGAATGTTCTTTCATGTGGGAACCCAGAAAGAATTAGAAGATGGGCATTGCCTAGCAGAACCCTCCTGAGTCCAGCTGAGGCAACCTTGCATAGCAAAGACCAAAGTACCCTATAAATTTCATGAAATGTGATGAAGAATTTAAATGTTTGAGTTAGCTACTAAGATTTGAGGGTTTTGTATGCTGAAGCATCAGACTTACATATATTTTGGGTTTCTTAATATCTCCTCTGGATGTCATCTCAAATTAGTATGAGATGTGAATTATTTTTTCCTAATCAAGCCAATTCTTCCTTATTTATTTCCATCACAGAAAATAGCATCAGTATACAACATGTTTGCTTTCGCCAAAAATCTTGATTGTCCTAAATTCCCTTTCTATTCTCCTCCTTTTTAACAAACCCAGACAAAGCATGAAAAAAAATAGTAGTTAACATCCCTTACTTACTTAAAATATTTTAATGGCTTCCAATTACAATTTCAAGGAATTTTTTTTTTTTTTTTTTTACGGTGGCCTTCATCTTTGCCATACATCTTACAACATTTCAACTTATTATACTGTAGCCCTCTCACCTTCTCCTATTTTCTTAGCTTCATAAAGATCATTCCTGTTTTATGTGCATTGTGTTGGATATTCTTTGTCCTTAGATATCTCCTAATCTGGGTATTCTAATGGTAACCTTGTTCTGATCATTCAGATACCTGTGAACTTAACAATGGCATCTTGGGTAGCCTAAAGTAGTCATCTAGTTAAATATTCTCACATGATTCTATTTTATTCTCCTCCATCACTTTCTTATCCACTTATTTATCTATTATTAATCACTCCCTCACCACCACCTCGACCACTTATTTGAATATTACCTCTAATGAACGCTGTTTAAGATATGTTCAGACCTGAATATTCAGCCCTGATGACAGCACTTGAAACATCATAGACATTCACTGTACATCATGAGTTAGTGAACTCAGTGCTATTATATTATACTGCTTATAAGTAAAATCCGTACTGTCACTATAATGAAATTAAACAAAAATACTTGCAGGAAGATTGATGGATATTGTTTCAGTATTATAAAGAAAAAGTTAAAATTTCTCTTTTATTATGTTCACAAAAATAATTAAATAGAGTTATCTTGGAAATAATTAATGTTATTTTGTATGCTTGCTCTTTTGTACTATTATGATGACAGGGAGCATTATCATTTTTAACCCTAAATATTTTGAAATAAATAGTTACACTATTGCTAAAGATTCTCCATCTGAGAAAATACTGAATGGGATTCAGTCTTTGACAAAAGATGTAAGACAAATAGAATACCTGTATTTTAAAAAAGAATATTTACATTATGTAGCTCATTACCTGATTTTCTGTTCTTTTAAACAATATACACTATAGTAATTCAAGAGAGTTCAGCTTAGCAAATGCATATTGTGATAATAAAAGGATAGACATATAAAAGAGTAAATTTCTGAAATATGTTTCTTGTGTATGGACTCTATGATAATTATATACTTTCATATATCATGAGTCTTAAGTTTTCAAACTTAGCATTTTTATATAATGATTATTATATAGTAGTGAAAAATATAAATATAACTATTTTTAAACTAGTAATTAAATTCAGTGTGTCAACAAAACCACTTGCAATCATTTGAAGTGTGGGATTATTTTATTAATTTAAACTGCAGATCATTTTAAGTATACAAAATATCAAATTTATTGCCTCTCAGTATAAATGGGAAGTCCTTACCTATACATTTTAATATAAAAATGTGAATATAATGTTTTTTGTTTCCTTAAATTTTTTTCCAGAGTTTGTTTTTCTAGAGATAGTTTCTTACCAAGAGAATGGACTGAGATTGCCCATCTGTCACCCAAGTTAATTAACATTACTGGATTATTAACTAAATCAGTGTTAAAAAGACACATGTGCGCATAAGGAAACAATGGGCATTTCAGTAAATTAAAGTTATTTATGACAGCTGTGGGCATTCAGAATGCATCTCCTCCCTACCTTGGCTAATAGACACTTTTTGAAATAATAACCATTCTGTGGGCTTCAAAGTTTGAAAAAAGAAGGGTATGCTAAGTCACCTCACCTAATTCTCTATGCAATCAGAGAAGACTTTAGGTAAACACTGGGATGGGCTAATTGCTTAGATTTTTAATTTTCTTGGGTCTAAGAATAACATTTTTCATTTAAGAACTTTTGCTTGAATACTAAATTATATAAACGTATTTTCTAACTTGTCATAAAATTTGAATGCTATGTATCTTACATGTTTAGAATCCTATAACTTGTACATCTTTAAGGCACATATTGCATGGAGCACTGGGTGTGGTGCATAAACATTGAATTTTGGAACACTGATAAAATTTAAAAAACATGATGTTCAGGATGATGATTTGTAAATAAATCTTGATGTATCTAAGTGATTTTTCTAACCACCCTCACATCTTTTTCTTCTGTCACTGTTTCTGTATATTTGTTTTTGTTCCGGTATTATATAAACTTATACTTGGCGTTCATTTTGGCTGGGCTCTTTTTTTTTTTTTCCTTGTCATTTACTTTTGTCAGTCTTTTTGTTTGTCCGTTTTTGTTTGTATAACTTATAAATCTTACCTTTAGGACCCATTCTAGATGTGTTTTCTCTCTCTCTTTTTTTTCCTGTCTCTCTCTTTCTCTTTTTCTTTCTTTTTTGTGGTGACTTCTGATTGCTCAGAAGCGTTCCAGGGTGCACCTTGCATGGATCACAGTTGATATATTCAGCTACATACCCCCTCAACCACCTCTCACCGAAATGACTAGGAGGAGGAACACCCAACAGAGGAAAAATTCAGAGACTGTGCCCTCTCCATCAGAGTTATTTGATATGGACATAAACAGTGTGTCAGAAAGGGAATTCAGGGTAAGAATTATCCAGGTGATGGCTAGGTTGGAGAAAACCATTAGTGACAACATGGAATCTATTAAAGCAGAAGTGAAAGCCACCTGAGAAGAAGTTAAAAATACTATCCATGAGATCCAATCTAATCTAAATTCTCTAACAGCTAGGGTAACCAAGGCAGAAGATAGAATTAGTGATCTAGAGGACAAACTGATAAAGAAAAAGGATCAGAAGGAGGCCTGGAACAAACAGCTTAGAAGCCATGAAAACAGAATTAGGAAACTAAATGATGCCACAAAACATTCCAATGTCAGAATTATTGGGATCTCTGAGGGGGAGGAGAAAGAAAGAAGACTAGAAGATATAGTTGAACAAATTTTCCATGAAAATCTTCCCAATCTGGGGAATGGAACCAGCATTTGTGTCCTAGATGCAGAAAGATCACCCCCCAATATCAATGAATCTAGAAAGACCTTGAGATGCTTGATTGTGAGACTGATGAATCATAATTTTAGGCAAGAGCTCTTGAGAGCAGCTAGGGGTAAGAGATTCCTTACATACAGAGGAGAGTCCATCAGAATAACGTCAGACCTGTCCACAGCAACCTGACAAGCCAGAAAGGGCTGGCAAGAGATATTCAGGGCACTAAATGAGAACATGAAGCCCAGAATACTTTATCCAGCAAGGCTGACATTCAAAATGGATAGAGAGAGAAAGAGTTTCCAAGACCAGCAAGGTTTAACAGAGTATGTGACCATCAAGCCGGCACTACAAGAAATATTAAGGGGGGGTTCTATAAAAGAAGAAAGAACCCAGGGCACCTGGGTGGCTCAGTGGGTTAAAGCCTCTGCCTTCGGCTCAGGTCATGGTCCCAGTGTCCTGGGATCGAGCCCCACATCGGGCTCTGTGCTCTGCAGGGAGCCTGCTTCCCCCCCCCCCCCATCTGTCTGCCTCTCTGCCTACTTGTGATCTCTGTCTGTCAAATAAATAAATAAAATCTTTAAAAAATAAAAAATAAATAAATAAAAATTAAAAAAAAGAAGAAAGAACCCAAGAGTGTCATAGAACAGAAAATTATGGAGACAATCTATAGAAACAAGGACTTCATGGGCAACATGATGTCAATAGAACGTATCTCTCAATAATTACTCTCAACGTGAATGGCCTAAACACTCTCATAAAATGGCACAGGGTTGCAGACTGGATAAAATGACAGGACCTGCCCACATGTTGTCTAAAAGAGACCCATTTGGAACCTAAGGATACATCCAGGCTGAAAGTGAAGGGATGGAGAAGCATCGTTCATGCCAATGGGCCTCAAGAGAAAACTGGGGTAGCGATTCTCATATCAGATACATTAGATTTTAAACTAAAGACTGTAGTCAGAGATAAAGAAGGACACTGCATCATTCTTAAAGGGTCTATCCACCAAGAAGATCTAACAACTGTAAATATTTATGCCCCCAATACAGGAACAGCCAACTACATAAGACAACTGTTAATCAAGATAAAGAGTCAAATTGATATGAATACATTAATAGTAAGGGATCTTAACATGCTACTCTCAGTAACAGACAGATCATACAAGCAGAAAATCAATAAAGAAACAAGAGCTTTGAATGACACATTGGACCAGATGGACCTCATAGACATCTACAGAACATTCTACCCTAAAACAACAGAATACTCATTCTTCTTGAGCGCACATGGAACTTTCTCCAGAACAGACCACATACTGGATCACAAATCAGGATGCAACCGATACCAGAAGATTGAGATTATTCTGTGCATGTTCTCAGACTACAATGCTTTGAAACTGGAATTTAACCAGAAGAACAAGATTGGAAGGAATTCAAACACTTGGAAGCTAAAGACCACCCTACTTAAGAATGTTGGGGTCAACCAGGTCAAAGAAGAACTTAAACACTGCATGGAAACCAATGAGAATGAAGACACTTTGGTCCAAACTTACGGGATATAGCAAAGGCGGACCTAAGGGTGAAATACATAGCCATCCAAGCCTCCCTCAAAAAAAATTGAAAAAATCCAGAATACATCAGCTTTTTACACCTTAAAGGACTGGAAAATCAACAAAAATTAAGCCAACCCCACACACAAGAAGGGAAATAACCAAGATTAGTGCAGAGATCAATGAGATAGAAACTAGAGACACAGTAGAACACATTTATAAAACTAGAAGCTGCTTTTTAAAAAGAATCAATAAGGTCCACAAACCGTTGGCCAAACTAATCCAAAAGAAAAGAGAGAGGACCCAAATCAATAAAATTATGAATAAAAAGGAAGAGATCATGACTAACACCAAGGAAATAGAAACAATCATCAGAAATTATCATCAACAGTTATATGCCAATAAGTTAAGCAACCTAGAAGAAATGAGTGCATTCCTGAAAACCTATAAACCTCCAAAACTGAATCAGGAAGAAATTGACAACCTGAATAGATCAATATCTAGTAACGAGATTGAAGCAGTGA
Source organism: Lutra lutra (assembly GCF_902655055.1). Lineage (NCBI taxonomy): Eukaryota > Metazoa > Chordata > Mammalia > Carnivora > Mustelidae > Lutra > Lutra lutra. Next base: position 174,643,898 of record NC_062280.1, read on the forward strand.
TCAAAAACCTCCCAAAAAACAAGAGCCCAACATCTGATGGATTTCCTGGAGAGATTCTACCAAACATTCAAAGAAGGCATAATACCTATTCTCCTGAAGCTTTTTCAAAAAATAGAAACAGAAGGAAAACTTCCACAATCTTTTTATGAGCCAGCATTACCCTGATCCCCAAACCAGGCAAAGACCCCACCAAAAAGGAGAATTTCAGACAAATATCCCTGATGAATATGGATGCTAAGATTCTCAACAAGATCCTAGCTAATAGGATCTAACAGTACATTAAAAAGATTATCCACCATGACCAGGTGGGATTTATCCATGGGATACAAGGGTGGTTCAATTTTCACAAATCATTCAATATGATAGAAAAATCAGTAAAAGAAGAGAGAACCACATGGTCCTCTCAATTGATGCAGAAAAAGCATTTGACAAGATAAAGCACCCTGATTAAAACAATTCAAAGTACAGGGATAGAGGGAACATTCCTCAACTTCATAAAATCTATCTATGAAAAACCCACAGCAAATATCATCCTCAATGGGGAAAAGCTGACATCCTTCCCTTTGAGATCAGGAACACAGAAAGGATGTCTACTCTCACCACTGTTGTTCAACATAGTACTAGAAGTCCTAGCAACAGCAAACAGACAACGCAGAGGTATTCAAATTGGAAAAAAAAAAAGGTATTCAAATTGGCAATGAAGAAGTCAAACTCTGTGTCTTTGCACATGACATGATACTTTATATGGAAAACCCAAAAGACTCCACCCCCAAACTACTAGAACTCATGCAGCAATTCAGTAATGTGGCAGGATACAAAATCAATGTACAGAAATCAGTTACTTTCTCATACACTAACAATGACAATATAGAAAGGGAAATTAGAGCACCATTTACTATAGCACCAAGAACCATAAGATACCTAGGAATAAACCTAACCAAAGAAGTAAAGGATCTGTACTCAAGGAACTACAGAACACTCATGAAAGAAATTGAAGAAGACTCAAAAAGATGGGAAAGCATTCCATGCTCACAGATTGGAAAAATAAACATTGTTAAAATGTTTATACTGCCTAGAGCAATCTATACTTTCAGTGCCATCCTGATCAAAATTCCACCAGCATTTTTCAAAGAGATAGAGCAACAATCCTAAAATTTGTATAGAACCAGAAGAGACCTCGGATTGTTAAGGAAATGTTGAAAAGAAAAATGAAACTGGGGGCATCATGTTGCCTGTTTTCAAGCTTTACTACAAAGCTGTGATCACCAAGGCAGCATGGTATTGGCACAAAACAGATATATAGACCAGTAGAACAGAGTAGAGAGCTCAGATATGGACCCTCAACTCCATGATCAAATAATTTTTGACAAAGCAGGAAAAAATATGCAGTGGAAAAAAGACAGTCTCTTCAAGAGATGGTGCTGGGAAAATTGGACAGCTTTGTGTAGAAGAATGAAAGTCAACCATTCTCTTACACCATACAGAAAGATAAACTCGAAATGGATAAAAGACCTCAGCATGAGGCAGGAATCTGTCAAAATCCTAGAGGCAGTAACCTCTTTGACATCGGCCATAGCAGCTTCTTTCAAGACACGTCTTTTTTTTTTTTTTTTTTTAAAGATTTTATTTATTTATTTGACAGAGAGATCACAAGCAGGCAGAGAGGCAGGCAGAGAGAGAGGAGGAAGCAGGCTCCCTGCTGAGCAGAGAGCCCGATGCGGGGCTCGATCCCAGGACTCTGAGATCATGACCTGAGCCGAAGGCAGCGGCTTAACCCACTGAGCCACCCAGGCGCCCCATCAAGACACGTCTTGAAAGGTGAAGGAAACAAAAGCAAAAATGAACTTTGGGGACTTCATCAAGATCCAAAGTTTCTGCACAGCAATGGAAATAGTCAACAAAGCAGAGGCAACCCACAGAATGGGAGAAGATATTCGCAAATGACTCTACAAATGGCTGATATCCAAGATCTATAAAGAGCTCCTCAAAGGCAAAACACACAAAATAGATAATCACATCAAAAACTGGGCAGAAGACATGAACAGACACCTCTCCAAAGAAGACATATAAATGACTAACAGACACATGAAAAATGTTCATTATCATTAGCCATCAAGGAGATTCAAATCAAAACCACATTGAGATACCACCTTACCCCAGTTAGAATGGCCAAAATTAACAAGACAGTAAACAACAAGTGTTAGGATGTGGAGAAAGGGGAGCTCTCTTACACTATTGGTGTGAATGCAAGTTGGTGCGGCCACTTTGGAAAACAGTGGAGATTCCTCAAAAAATTAAAAATAGAGCTACCCTATGAGCCTACAATTGCACTACTGGGTATTTACCTCAAAGGTAGAGATGTAGTGAAAAGAGGGGCCATCTGTACCCCAATGTTCATAGTAGCAATGGCCACAGTTCCCAAACTGTGGAAAGAACCAAGATGCCCTTCAGTGGATGAATGAATAAAGAAGATACGGTCCATATATACAATGAATATTATGCCTCCATCAGAAAGGATGAATGCCCAACTTTTGTTATCAATATGGACAAGAATGGAAGACACTATGCTGAGTGAAATATGCAGAGAGAGTCAATTATCATATGGTTTCACTTACTTGTGGAGCATAAGGAATAACACGGAGGACATTGGGAGATGGAGAGGAGAAGTGAGTTGGGGGAAATCTGAGGGGGAGACAAACCATGAGAGACTATGTACTCTGAGAAACAAACTGAGGGATTTGGAGGATAGAAGGGTGGGGAGTTGGGTGAGCCTGGTAGTGGGTATTATGAAGGGCATGTATTGCATGGAACACTGGGTGTGGTGCATAAACAATGAATTTGGGAACACTGAAAAGAAATAAAATAAAAAAAATAAAATGAAAAATTTAGAAAATCACCAAAAGAAAGAAGGAGAAATCTGAATAGTTTGTCATCCTTTTGGTAATTATATCCACTTGACTGCGGGCATTTAAACATTTTTTTGTATCATTTTAGAATGAGGATTCATTCCAATGGAAAGGGAATATATATTCACTATAAAAAATATGCTGAAAATAAAAATTAATGGCACTAATGAGGTTTCACAAAGAAACAATTACTTTCCATATTTCCCATGATACAGGAATATAAAATTTGAGTACCATACATATAATACTTTGGACCTTGCAGTTATCACTAAATGATAATTCTTAAGCATACTTTATCATATATTTTAAATGAAACTTAATAAATGCATCATAATCCACACATTACATAGTCATAATTTATCAATTCACCATAGATGAACACTTATTTTTTATTGAAGATAATACTATCATAATGTAACTATAATACACTTAACATAATAAGACAATAATAAAATGTGATAAGATCTATGTTTTAATGGTACCTATCTTGAAAATTCCTGATAGTGGAATTACTGAGTTGAATTTTTACAAAATTATAAATTATAATTGGAATGTACCTTAGGAAATTTTTTTCAAGAAGATTTAAAATTAAACTTATTCTCAAGAATGCATAGGAATGTTCATTTAATCACAAATTTTGCTACGTTTAATGTAATGAGTTTTTTTTTTTTTAACAAACTCAGGGAAATAGCATCAAGTTGTTTTAATTTGCATTCATTGAATTAATGATATGGAAAATTTTGAAATTGCTTTTTGTCTTTCCTTCCCATTTCAGAAAACAAATGCTATGTTTACCTCTCCTTATTTATACTCTAATATTTTTATTGACTAATTAACCATCTGGTATTTTTTTAAATGTTTTGTATAAAAATATCCTCATTATTTTTATGGTTAATGTTAAACAGTTTTCCCAGCATACCACCGGGGTTCTGCAATCTCTTTTCTTTATTTTTATTTCCATTTTTTATTGATACCACACTGGTTTAATTTCATTATGAATTTTGATATCTCTAATGCAAATACTCTTATTCTAACATAAATTTAATAAATTTAAGTAATTTCTTGACTATTTTCAACTACTTGTGAAAGAATAAATGCACTGATAGAGGGCATAAAAACTCAGAAATATTGTTTAATATTTGCTGAATAAAGAAAATTTTGAAACTAAAATTAACTTCTCTTTATATCTGGTAAGCTCCCCTTAGGTAAGAGGCATCATTGTCATAAGTAGTTCAAGAACTATGTGTTCCCAGCTTATCAAATCCATTTGGTTAGCAGCTTCTCTTATGACCCTACCATAAATTTCTTTGTGACTATAATTTGCCAAGTTTGGATTGCATATCAACTTCATCCCAACTCTGTGAGTGTCTATTTTTTTTTTTTTTAAGCTTTTTTTCCTGAGCGTAAAAGGAATTATCACTGCTCCTACATCAGGGATACAGAATTTCAGATTATGGTCAATTTTGACTGCTTAACTTAGGAAAAAATAATATTATTTTTGTATTTTGTATTTCTTTATATCCAAGATGCCACCCATTTAAAGGCATATGCTGCATACTATATATATTATTCTGCAACCTTTCCAGTTTATGTGCTTATGTACTTTATAAATGTTTAAATCAGTAACTCTATTATCTATTTCACACCTGTATGATTATACTTCTGAATATTTATTGATTTAAATCTCAAGGAGATTTGAAATATTTTTAATATTTTGTCATTGCAGACAATACTGTAATAGATTTTCATGTTGAGAATCTGACATCATTTCTCTAGGGTAGAGAGTTGGGGCCATGTTGCCCGTAGTGTATGCACAGTTTCAGTTTTACTAGATACAGAAAAAAAAAAAAAATCTATCACAAATTGCTTTTCTCATTTACATTCCCATTAGCAATGTATATGAGTTCCCATTGTTCCAATGTTATACAAGGCTGGTCCCATATGCTCTAGGACTGGGGAGATATTTATCAATGTCATGTAGCAAGGTGGATTTATTTTAAAAGAAAAAAATATATGAAACCATGGCTAGCAAGAGAATAGAAGGATTAGACCTTTATCCATTTTTTTTGCACAGAGAATCTTCCATGGTTAAGGCCAGGAGAATCTTTGGAACACATAGTGTGAGTTTATGTCAAGGATCTGGCACTCTATGGATTTATTCCATTCCATCTGATAGACTAGATGTATGAGTAGTGAGCATCTCAAAGGTTATGTGGGTGGCAGAGAGTCTACCAGTAAATGCTATTTTGGAAAATCAGTTTCCAATCACCTGGAGATTTCGGGGTCAGTACACTCTGACTAGAAAGCTGATTATATAGTACAGAGTATGGCTTTAGTGAAAGGACAAAAGGTTATCAGTATATAGTAAGTGAAGAAGACGAGATTGAAACTCTTACAATTTTTATTATTTTCTATTTATAATATAGTTTATACTTCCTTAGTAGAAATTGTGTTTTTAGATGTTTTTGATGAAAACTTTTTTAAAAAATGTTTTTCATAGGGGTGCTTGGGTGGCTCAGTCAGTTTAGCATCTGCCTTAGGCTCAGGTCATATTCCCTGTGTTGTGGGATGGAGTCCTGTGTTGGACTTCCTGCTCTGCAGGGAGTCTGCTTATCCTTCTCTCTCTGCTGTTCCCTTGCTTGTGCTCTCTCTTGCTCTCTCTCAAATAAATAAATAACATCTTAAAAAAAAGTTTTTCATATGCTCTGTTATAAAAGAACTTCATGTAGGAATTCTCAGTTATGTAATAGATTATATTCACCAGATACTGGTTTCATATTTATTATCTGCTAGTCACTAGGTTAAATACTGAATTTATCATTGTAAACATAATTTTATTTTCCATCAAGAAGCTTATAGTCTAGGGGCGCCTGGGTGGCTCAGTGGGTTAAGCCGCTGCCTTCGGCTCAGGTCATGATCCCAGGTCCTGGGTTCGAGCCCCACATCGGGCTTTCTGCTCAGCGGGAAGCATGCTTCCTCCTCTCTCTCTCTGCCTGCCTCTCTGCCTACTTGTGATTTCTCTCTGTCAAATAAATAAATAAAATCTTTAAAAAAAAAAAAGAAGCTTATAGTCTAGTAAAGAGGACAGTGTGTGTGTATGTTTGTGTGTGTATGTGTGTGTGTTTGTGAGGGTATATGTATCTAAAGAGAGAAAATCTGACAGAATGCAGTTTATGGGATGTGAGGGAAATATGAAGAAAAAAAAAAGGTATTTGAGAGTTTTATCAGGATAAAAATGCAGTTTCGGTGGATTATTGCATTTTTTTTAAAGATGACCTGGAAGGAGGTTGGAGAGAGAGATTGAATCAGATTGCAAAAATATGTATGGAACCACAGAAGACCCCAAATAGCCAAAGCAGTGCAGAGAAAGAAGAACAAAACTGTAGGTACCACAATACCAGATTTCTAGATATCCTACAAAGTTGTAATAATACTACAAAGTTGTAGTAATTAAAACAATATGATACTAGCACATGAATATACTCATAGATCAGTGAAACAGACCCCAGAAATAAACCCACAGTTATATGGTCAATGTAATCTTTGTCATAGGAGGCTAAAATATACAATGGAGAAAAGAGAGCCTTTTCAATAAATGGAAAAACTGGACAGCTGCATGTAAAGTAATTAAATTGGACTACTTTCTTACACAATTCACAAAAATAAACACAAAATGGATTAAAGACCTGAACAAGCGACCTGGAACAATAAGATGAGAGAACAGGCAGTAATTTCTCTGACATTGGCCATAGCACCATTTTTCTAGATATGTCTCCTAAGGCAGTGGAAACAAAACAAAAGCAAAAACAAACTGTTGAGACTAGATCAAATAAAATGCTTTTGCACAGCAAAAGAAACCTCAAGAAAACAAAAAAAAACAACCTACTGAATGGGAGAGGATATTTGCAAATTTTATATCCAATAAGGGGTTTATATCCAAACCTTAAAGAACTTATACAACCCGGGGCGCCTGGGTGGCTCAGTGGGTTAAAGCCGCTGCCTTCAGCTCAGGTCATGATCCCAGGGTCCTGGGATCGAGGCCCGCATCGGGCTCTCTGCTCGTCAGGGAGCCTGCTTCCTCCTCTCTCTCTGCCTGCCTCTCTGCCTACTTGTGATCTCTGTCTGTCAAATAAATAAATAAAATCTTTAAAAAAAAAAAAAGAACTTATACAACCCAACACCAAAAAAACCCAAACAATCTTTAAAAAAATGGTCAGAGGTCCCGAAGTAGACATTTTTCTCAAGAAGATATGCAAGCCAACAGACATATGAAAATGCTCAGCATCACTTATCATCAGGGAAATGAAAATAAAAAACAGTGAAATATCAACTCACACCTGTCAGAACAACTAAAATAAAAAACTCAATAAATAAGTGTTGGTGAAGATGTGGAGAAAAAGGAACGCAATGTTGATGGGAATGTAAATTGGACTATGGAGAATGGTTATGGAGTTTCCTCAAAAAACTAAAAACGGAAATACCATATGATTCAGTAATTCCACTATTGGGCATTTACCCAGGGAAAACAAAAACATTAACTCAAAAAGATATATGCATCCTATGTTTATTGCAATATTTATAATAGCCAAGACATTGAAGCAACCTAAGTGTCTATCAGTGGACAAATGGATAAGGTATATGTGATACACACACACATACACGCAATGGAATATTACACAGCCATAAAAAAGATGAGCTCATGCCACTTGAGACAACATGGATGGACTTAGAGGGTATTATGCTAAGTGAAAGAAGTCAGACTGAGAAACACAGATACCATAGATTCCACTTATAAATAGAATCTAAAAATGAATAAACAAAAAGTAGAATCAGAACTATAAATGCAGAGACAAAACCAATGTTTGCCAGAGAGGAGGGTCTTTGGGGGTTGGGCAAAATGGGTGAAGGATAGAAGGAGATACAGGCCTCCAGTAATGCAATGAGTGATTTTTCAAAATAAAAAGCAGAGCCTAAGGAATATAGTCAATGGTATTTTTGTAGCAGTGTAATGGAACAGATGGTAGCTACAATTGTGAACATAGCATAATGCATAAACTTGTCAAATCACTAAGTTGTACATCTAAAACTAATATAACATTGTGTGTCAACTATACTCAAAAAGGGTTGGTGGGTCATCCTAAGAATTTGATGTTTAATTTTAACTGCAATGGCAAACTATTAATAGGAAATACTCTAACTATTTTTTTGGAAGGAAATAAGCAAGCTGATTTGTGTTTTTAGAGTGGTAATGAGAGGCATTATATTAAGTCATTAGTGAAATATAAGACTGTCACTTTATTCATTTAATTAACTATTTTTTTGGTGTACCTATAATGTGCCAGATAATGATCTAAACATTTGAAAATCAATGAACCAAATAAAGAAAAATCCTTGCCCTTATGGGCCTTATCTTCTAGTAGGGAGAATAATAAGTATAATTAGTAATTTAATTAAACGATATGAAACATGGAAAAAAGAAAAAAAGGGAAGGGAAAAAAGATGTAAGGGGATTCGGGAATGCTGGATATGATAGATCATGTAGGCATTGGTGGAACAGTAAAGATGAAACAGAGGCAGACACTCAGTCCTGCATATCTCCATACAAAGGGCTAAATCACCTAGGCCAGATCCAGAAGTAGGTAGATAGACCGTGAGTCTAACAAACTTAAGCTTCAGAGCCTGCATTTATACAGGCCTCTTTAAAATCCCTGATGCTACTCTTTTTTTTTTTCTTTTTAAACTTTGTATACTTTTTCTCAAAAAAGTAACCCACATTGTTTGAGCTTTAGAACCAACCTCTAAATTGTCCTGTGGATTTCAAGTTGAATTCTTATGTCATGGAACAGAAACAAGGCTAATATGGCCAGGGTATTGATAAGTAAAGATGTCCCACATATGAAGAAGATAGAGGGGTAGAAATACAAGTTGGAGAATATCAGAATAACTTTTGAGTTTTTTAATAATGAAGTTTTCAATAATTTGGCATTTGGGAAATAAAATTGACAATAAGCCAAGAAAATGTCTATTATGACATTATAAATTTATCTCTAACCACTTTACTAAATAAATGTTTCAACCCTGTAATAGTAATGGTTATACGTAGTTTTATAAAATGATTAGAGGAAGAATTATGTACTACATGTGAATTATTTTTATAAGATACAGGCATATCTGTTACCTCACAAATCATTAATTCTATAAAATCCAACAAAATTATACATTTACCTAAAAAAAATCCCTTTTTCCAGTATTAGACCATTAGGATAAAGTGCTAATTTTGAAAATCAAATGAAAATGATGCCAGTTGTATACTCTGCATTATAAAATAAAATTGATCAATTTGCTTCATGTAGTTATTTATTACAGTGATGGACTTGGTATAACTGAAATATTTAAGGAGAGACAATGTAGGTAATTTTTTTTTAATTTAAAAATTCATATAAATCAGATTTTCAGAATAGGAGACAAATGGCCACTTTATAAACACTTCAGTTCTTCAGTTTGAAGTTGTGAATAGTATAGCTAAAAACAATGAATGTTGAAGTGATAAACACCACATGTATACATGTGCCAGTTTAGCATTGTGCATTATAAACTTTGTATTTTTCTATGGTCACTCAGAAGTTTTCCAAAATTTTTAGCCAACTTCTTGGAAATAGCAGTTCATTCTCTATGTCAGAGTGAAGTGAATCCTAACAATAGCATATGAACACTTGCCAGAATGAAAATAGAAAGGCAGCATGTGGTTTTATACTGAATGGTAATAAATAACAAGCCAGGACTTATTAAATATCAAGAAGCCATTTTCTTTGAGGTTTATGACTATAAATTCAGTAGGTAATAAATCAACTTAGATGAGAAAGTCCGTTTGAAGAATGGGGATCCTCACAGCACTTGACGGTTAGCCATCTACATTTCGGACAGCTTTAAAGATTGTTTTGATTTTCTTCATTTCACTGGGAAAACAGAGACTCAGATTTCTTCTATTCCAGTTCTTCATTTGCACTCTGGTACTCAAGGATTTTCAAGAACACTTCTGGCAAATTATATAAAAGAACAGTGCCATCCAAGCATTATTGCCCAGGTGGTATTTTATAATTTTTTTTTTTCACAAAATAGAATATTTACTGGCTTTCACTTTATCCATCATTAACCCCCTGACTAAAGGATACTATTAGTTCATCTGGAAAACTAGTACTACCTTTGATAATTAACCAGTGTGAGCTAAATTTCATATTACAATTGTGTAAGTTCCATGGTAAATCCCCAACTTGTTTCTGTCAGTATTTTTTAAACATTACATACGTTGTAGCCTATACATTTATTTCACATAAATGTACAAAGCTTGTTAGTATCAAAGCCACTATAAAAGGTTCTGAGGCTGTCAGCAGATGTTTAGAAAGGGGGAAAAATATGATAGTCCTTATAATGTGACAGATCTCCTTATAAATTCCTGTGTTTTAAAAAAAACTGGATATGCATAACCAGATTAATGAATCTTAGATTATGTCATATCATAGATCATAAATTATATACTACATTGTGTCATATCATAAATCAAAACTATGTACTAAATTTGGAATTAATAGTTGAACTAAGCATTTTTATGAAAACATCTAACATTATTTTGAGGTGCAGTTACTTATCGTTTGATAATATTGAGATGTAATAATAACAAGGAAGAACAATAACTGAATTTGTACGCCAGAGGTAGAACAGGTGAGCTTATTACATCTGTGCCAATAATTATTAAAATACAAAAAATAATTTGATCAAAATTAAGAATAATCAGTAATGATTAACTAAAATAAAATCATTTTATATTCTTGATCTAGACATTAGTTAGAAAGCACAATAAAATTACTAATGAAATTACATTATGAGGTATAACACAATCTTACAATATCAGTGTTAGTAGATTAGATTTGGACATAAATAATAATAAATAAATTAATAAAATAATTTATGGCTAACCACTTTAGAAGTGAGACATTTAATTCCATGTCCCCAAATTAAATACCCATGTCCGTCATATTGCATGTATTAAAAATAATCATTTATTTTTTAACTTTTAAAATATTTTATCTATTATTTTTAAAAAACATATTTGAGTAAGGTATTATTTATAGAAAGTGGCTAAATTTTACATGAAAGATCAGCTTTCCATGTCCACAGTAAATAAATAATGCTGGTATCCTTGAAAGTATAATAACATCAAATCATTAATTTATTGCTTTAGAAAGAAAATTGTGAATAAAATTCAAATTTCATAAAGAGGTATGGATGTGGACCTGCAATATGAAAGATGCTACCACATTAGTACCAGTTACATATGTCGTATTTCCTATATTATTTTATAGTTTTTACTGAAGTAAGTAAAGTGCCACAGAAGCATTTAGTTATGTTGGTAACTTAATATTCATTTAACATATTTTAATAAGCATTTGTCATATACTAGCCATTGTCTGATTTAATGTCAAGACCTTGAACAAAAAAATGTTAAATAGTTCTTTCCTCACTTCATATATTTAACTTAATATAGATCATGATCACTCTCATCATCTATGACATGAACAGATAATTTTTATGCTTGGTGTAATTTTCTAATATTCAAGTGGAAATGTAGGGGCACAAGCATGTTCATTGTTCACTTCTTTTTAGTTTTTAGCAATCCCCTAAACTTACTCTAAAAATGCAAACCAGAGTCCCTCAGAATTAGGTGAACTCCTAAGGACAGACTTAAATTTAGAAGCAATATGAGATTTTTTTCTGGTTTTCCTCAAGAACCTCATCTTCAGAACCACAAAGGTTGGCAACCGTAGTGATCTTAATGAAGTGCAAAAGTAATAATTATTTAATTTTTGCATGGATAATTCAGAGCAAAATATTTTTCCAGACTTTGCCATTTTCACTGCAATTAGAGTTAAATTAAAAAAGCCAATGAACTATGGAGCAGGGATGATGAGAAAAACACACCTCTGCTTTCGGCTTTTCAGAGCATCAAGTTTGAAGAGCAAATACAAAATCTTCTGTAGCATTGGTAGTTGTCAGTAGGACAACAGTAATAGAATATTCATATACAATATCACAAAACTTAGCTCCAGTGAAATAATCTAAATGATTTTGAAGCAATATCATTCAGTATTTATTTCCACCTCTTTACATAGTGAAGAGTTTAGCAAATAATTTACATTGCCTGAAAACTCATGGCTGTTGTCTTAGAATTAGATTCAATTAGACACACTCAAAACTGAACTAAAACGAAAACAAAAATCTTTATCTACCAGCATCCCGGCTTCAGTTTTGTAGGCAACAAAACAAGTACGCAGAAAGGGGTTTCAGAATTAGTCTCTATTTACCAGTGAGGTAGGGGACCCTAGTAGTGATGCCGGCTTCTTAGGTGTATTTTACTGATTCAAGGGTGCCATCACTATAGTTTGTACCACCTCAGTGTTCTGAGTGTGGCATAAGTTATAGTTCTGAAGTTCTTACTTTTGATTATGCAGGAAGTCATTCTTAGAAGTGGTCCAAGAGGGATGCCTAGGTGGCTCAGTCAATTAAGCTTCTGCCTTCGGCCCAGGTCATGATCCCCGGGTTCTGGGATCGAGTCCCGCATCAGGCTCCTTGCTTGGCAGGGAGCTGCTTCTCTCTCTGCCTCTGCCTGCCACTCTGACTGCTTGTGTGCGCACCTCTCTCTCTCTGACAAATAAATAAATAAATAAGAAAGAAAGAAGTGGTCCAAGAAACTGCTCCTCCAGTTTTTTCCATTAGTTGTTAAGAATTTAACTCTCTTTATTAAATTTCTTTCAAATTCAAATATAAAGTATTGTTTTCCTAAGAGTGCAGCTAGAATCAGCAGTTCTCAGCAATGCTTCCTCAATAGATTTATTTATTTTAAATGTGTGTCAAATATTTGTTTGGAGATATAGGATGCAAATTACAAGATTTACAGTTTTGAGAAAACCCATAATTTAAAGCACATAACTTTTTGTTAATTCTCTAAGTCATATTATGTTCTATTACATTCTCCAGAACCAATGTTTCAGAAACACACTATGAGAAAGGCAACATTTGGCAGTTTATTTTATGAAAAAAGCACTTAAGGGATTCATGAACATCCAGCAGAATAAATCATATGTTCCTTTCATTAAAACTTTTGAAATTTAATTTTATTGTCACATAGATGAAAGTTATTAGAATATTAAAACACCACCACCTGATTTAAATGCATACTTTCCCTCAGGCTCCTCCTATTAAATCTTTATTGGTTTCTAACTATCAAGAAATTGGCACAGAGTTAATATCTGACCTGAGGAAACAATATGCTCACACAAAATGAAATAAAATATTAATAAATTGAAATTAAAAACAACATAAAAATTTAGCTCTTAAAGAAATATCTCTACAACTCCACTGAGAACAACAAATTAAGTCATTATAGGGGATCAATCTTGTCCCTTTACATAAGAATATATAAGAATATTTTGCTGTAGCCAGTAAGAGTTCTCTTCAAGGTCCAACCATGTGTTCACCTTCTAAATATTGCTCTAAAAAACTGGATAATATGGGATAGTGTTTAAGAACGAACATCTTACTAGGTAATTAGCATCACATCAACCACTTAGAACCTCTACCACAAATAAATACATTTTTACTTCTATAGTCTTTTTTCACTAAAAGTAATACTGGTTTAGTTTAATTATATAAAAATTAATACTTCAAAGGAAAATAAAATATAAGTGAAAAAACAAGCTATATTAAAACTAAAACTTTGTTGTTTGTGGGGAACATTATATGCAATTATCTGTTATGTTAGATTAGGGACAACTACAAATTAGTTGACATTTTTCCCATCAAGATGTGAATCTATGACTTTCCGCCTTGAAATCTGGGTCGTCATGTTATGAGTTTTACAAAACATGGCCGAAGTGATGCTGTGAGAGTTTTTTGTTCGAAGTTTTAGAACTGGCATCTTCTACTTCTTCTCTTTTTAATAGGTACATACTCTTGGAACTGAACTTCATGATATGAGAAAGTACAAAAAGAACTGTGAGGAGCCTTACATAGAGAATAGAGGCATTTTACAAAAATAACTGGTATAGCGCCTGGCCACTATCTTCCCACCTATGTGGATAGACCACCACAGTAGAGCCGTTCTAGTTGGCATCATGTAGAGTAGATGTGACTTTCCTCCTAAGCCATCCCTATCTGGAGATTTGCAAGTAGACAAAATGTTGTTGCTTTAAGCCACAACACTGTAGGAATTGTAGGAATCTCCACACAGTACAAGGTGACCAGAACATAACTTGGGATCTGAAGGTACCATACTGCTGTAACAGAATAAAAAAAGGGGGGCACTGATGTATGTTGAACCTGGTAGTATTTCCAGAATACTGTTAAAAGTGGAAGGGTCTCACAGACACTCTTGGTGAAGACTTGAATGATGCTGAATAAATAAAGATAGATAATACATAACTAACTAACTAACTAAAAAAATAAATAAATAAGAAGAGATACTGAGTAAAAGATAATCCATACTGGGACACCTGGGTGGCTCAGTTGGTTAAGTGTCTGCCTTCGCTCAAGTCATGATCCCAGGGTCCTGGGATCAAGGTCTGCATTGGGCTCCCTGCTTGGCAGGGAGTCTGCTTCTTCCTCTCCCTTTACGTGCAACTGCCCCTGCTTGTGTGCTCTCTTTCTGTCGGATTAATAAATAAAATATTTTTTTTTTTAAAAAGGTGATCCATGCTATATAGTAATGGAAAACTTAGCAAACATTGTCTGCTATACCCTAGTAATAACAATGTACCTATTAAGATGGTACAAGATGAAAAGGAAATTTAAGTTAGAATGCCAAAAAGGCCAATTGGTTTCTTTTAGTTGTCTATAATAAAATATGGAAGAAAGAAATACAATTTTAACATTAAAGAAACACTTAAACACTTAATTTTCTTTTTCTTTTTTGGGGGGGTGTTGGAGGGGTGGGGGAAATTCCCTTTAGTCAAGAAAATATATCCAAAGATTCTTTGAGGAAGTTTACCAATGTTGGAGTGATATAAATGTTCTAAAATCTATCATGGTGATGGTTGCACAGCTCTGTGGATAAAAATAATTTTTTACTTTACATATGTCAATTATATGATGTATGAATTATAGCTCAAGAAACTGTTACTTTAAAAAATGCCAAAAGACCCAGTTCGCTCTGGCTAAGAAGAATAAATCAGAGACAAGTGGTCTGAGAGGGATTTGATAGACCACTGACTAGAAGATGGCAAATGAGAATGAATGTAAGTGGCCTCTAGGAGAAAAGACTGAGCCTGTCAACCAGCAAGGAGATGGGGACCTGAGTCCAACCACATTAGCCTGACACAACTGACAATGACTGTCAGTCACTTGAATGACCTTTAAAGAAAATTCTTTCCCAGAACCTCCATTAGAGACTCTTATGGACAATACCTTGATTTTGGACTTGATTCACCCTCATCAGAGAATCCATTTGAGCTTGCTTTGACTTGTAATTTATACAGCTATGAGATTTAACAACAAAAAGGGTGCCATAAACTGTTAAAATTTGGTAATTTGTTATGCAGCCAAAGAATAACTGCTTGAACAAATAAATCCTCTGATTTTAGGCCGTAGTAATTATTTTGCATAATCATCTAAGTTTAAGAGCCACAATACTAAAGGATGCTTATTTTATTGGCTTGCACAGATTAGGAAGGAAATTAAGGATCCAAATGAGTATGTAAAAGAGAATTTCTATCAGTGCTTTTTATGTAGTGTAGTGGGAATCTACTATAAGTTTTTTTTTGTTTTTATTTTCCCTCTGAAAAGAAAAAGTTTCAGTTTTTTTCTAAAGATTTTATTTATTTATTCAACAGAGAGAAAAAGAGAGAACAGAAGCAAGGGGAGTGACAAGCAGAGGGAGAAACAAACTCCCTGCTGAGCAAGGAGCCAGATGCCAGACTGGATCCCAGGACCCTGGGATCATGGCCTGCTGAAGGCAGACACTTAACCAACTGAGCCACCCAGGCACCCCAGAAAACATCAATTTTTAAAGGGTAAAGCTATCATTACTAAGAGAGAATCAAAGGCAAAATGTGATGAGTAATTTTAAGAATATATTAAACTGCTTTATTTTAGTTAAAAGATTTCACTTGAATACATCATCAAATAAAAATTCTGGGAAAATATGAAATTAAGATTGTTGTACTATATCAACAGCCTGAATCAAGAAAAATCAGAACATTGCATGGAACTTAAAAAGCAAACATAGTTTATTTGCTTTAATTACTTGACAGAAACATCAATAAATACTTGAAATCAATCCTGGGGAAATTATAGAACAAACAATAAAAAAGGTGTCATTAGTGTTATGCAAGAGACTTGTGACTCCTTCATTCTATTAATTGCTGGGTATTTTATGTATAAAAGGCTAGGATATTATTCTCCTATAAATGGAGATTATGTTGTTTGTCCCAAAGGCCTATTGTCAGGTTGAAAGTAAATATATATTCTCATAAACTTTCTCTAAATCTATATATCAGATAAAACTAAAGCATGTGAATATTAGATAGTAATTAGAATAACAAAGGAACACAAGACTTCAAAGTCAGCTAAATCGAAGGAAATGATGTATTTAAAATATCTGGTTAGCTTATTTATAGGAATATGATAAATAGACTTTGGAAATTAAAGCCTTTAGTGTACTTTAATTAGAGAACAGAGAGAAAATAAGTGCATAGCTAATATTTGGACTTCCATTTTGGATAAGTGAAAACATAAACACCATTATTGATTGTTATTTCTGAAAACTGAAGTTGATAAAGTGGAGTAAGAAGGAGTTGATTCAAAAACCATATTTAGAGGTGCCTGGGTGGCTCAGTCAGTTCAGCGTCTGACTCATGATTTCGGCTCAGGTCATGATCTCATGGGTCATGGGATTGAGACCTGCATCAGGCTCCATGCTGAGCTCAGAGTCTCCTTGTCCCTCTCCCTCTGCTCTTCCCATGACCATTCTCTCTCTTTCAAATAAATAAATAAAATCTTTAAAAAAAAACCCAAAAAACTAAAGCAATATTCAGAAAAATAGTATTTTTTAAATACTTTTAGCATGCATTAAAAAGCTTCTGCATAGCACAAGAAACAGTTGACAGAGTGGAAAGAACCTAAGGAATGTGATTAAATATTTCCAAATAATTTATCTGGTGTTTATTTAATATACAAAATACACAAAGAACTAATGCAACTCAATAGCAATAAAATAAACTTATTAATTGATGGGCAGAAAAGCTGAATAAACATTTCTCCAAAGGAGACATCCAAATGGCCAACAGATATGTGAAAAGATATGTGACATCAGTAAACATTAGGGAAATGCAAATCAAAATCAAAATGAGGTATCACCTCACAGCTGTTAGAATAGTTATCATCAAAAAGACAAGATATAAATATTGACAAGGATGTGGATAAAAGACAACCCTTGTGCACTGTTGGAGTATAATGTGTATAGCCTCTGTGAAAAACAGTATAAAGATTTCTGAAAAAACTTAAAAATAGAACTACCACATAATCCAGCAATCTGCACTTCTGGGTATAGATCCAAAGGAAATAAAAGAATATCTTAAGGGGCGCCTGGATGGCTCAGTGGGTTAAGCCTCTGCTTTCAGCTCAGGTCATGATCTCAGGGTCCTGGGATCGAGCCCCACATAGGGCTCTCTGCTTGGTGGGGGGCCTGCTTCTCCCTTCTCTCTGCCTGCCTCTCTGCCTACTTGTAATCTCTCTCTCTGTCAAATAAATAAATAAAAATTAAAAAAACAACAACAGGAATATCTTAAAGATCTATTTGCACTCCCTTGTTCATTGCAACATTCTTCACAATATGGAAACAATCTGAGTCCATCAGTGAATGAAAAGCTGAAGATGATATATATACAAGGAAATACTATTGTTCCATGAGAAAGAAGGAAATGTTGCCATTATGCTAACTGAAGTTAAACAGAGAAAGACTGCATGCTATAACTTATATGTGGAAACTAAAAAATGTCAAATTCATAAAAACATAGAGTAGAATGGTAGTTCCCAGGGGCTATGTAGGGGAGGACATAGGGAAGATGTTGATCAGAGTGTACACACTTCCAGTGATACGATGAATGTGATCTAATGTACGCCATGATGATTTTAGTTAATAATGCTATATTATATTCTTGTTGCTAAGAGAGTCGATCTTACATGTTCTTTCTACATACACACACACACACATACACACACACACACATGCACACATGCAATTATGTAAGGTGATAGAAGTGTTAACTAATGTTATGGTAGTAATCATTTTGCATTATGGTAGCGTACCAAATAAGCTATATTGTACACCTTAAACTTACATTATATGTCAATGATAGCCCATAAATCTGAAAAAAAAAAGTAGCAAAGACCTCAAAAACAGTTTTCAGGAACAAATATGAGATCAGTAATCAAATACACATTTTAACCCAAACACTGATATTAATGGGCTAAGCAGTTATGCAGACAACAGATAAAAAGCACACATAAATTTTCAAGGTAGCAGAAAAAGCAAGCAGGTTAGAAAGAGACGGTAAAAAGCAAGCTCCTTTGAAATGTGGAGCCTGAAGAGATCTTCTGAATTGTGGGAAGGTAGTCACTAGTCAAGTTTGAAGGGATACTATTCAGTAGGCCTAATGTAACCTCATTAACATTGATATGTTCTTTGGGTCTGGGAGAAGTCTTTAATAATACTGGGACTTTCTTGAATGAGTCAAGTTTTTGTCAGTTCTGAAACCAACTTCATTTTTGGAGTCCATTCCTAACAAAAATACTGAAAAGTTGAATGCAAAATGAGATGAAGATCCTTAGATCTGCTCCAGGCAATGAATCATTTTTTAAAAGATACTTTATCAGTTATTATATCAAAGAGAATGTGAGAAAGCCTGACCATTTACCTAGGGTTGCAAGAGGCTATGTAAGATTGATCATTATTCTGTTTGACTTTTGAATTGTCTAAGAACTTATTTCTTCACTAGAGAACATGTGTATGCTTTCTCTAATGTCTTCTAAACTTTGTATATATCCAGTGTGATTGAATTTTTATGGTTGGTGTACTTTGAGGTTTTATAGTACTTTAAATTATAAGACAGACACTGTCAGTTTCCACAAAGCATTTAAGAGAGCAGAACTTTTTTCCCCCAAATTAATGGGACTTACTATGGTATAAGAGAAATTGGCTATTCTGAGAACTAAAGCAACAAATTAAGTCTTTTATGCCCATGTTTTAAAGTACCTGTCAAATGAGTCCACAAAAGATAAAATTAAAGGAAAAGAGGTAATTTTCAGATAATTTCAGGCTGTGAAGGCAATCAAAATACTTGTGATCCTGTCAAGACCATGTGTTACATGTAACAATTGTAACTGTGGAATTAAGTATTTAAAATTACTAATCATGCATATTCACTAAACAGCAGCAAATATTTATTTTATTGAGCACCTATTCTGTAACAGCTACTTTTCCAGAGGTTGCAAAAAAAAAAAAAAAAAAAAAAAGGAAAAGAAATGCCCCCCTATTTATGGAACTAACAAGTGGAAACAGGTGATAAATAGCCAAATATCTAGTAAGGCTTACGGTTATAGTTGCATTGGAGAAAAATAAAATAGGAGAAGAGAATAAAAAGATCTGGAGGATAATATTTGAGCTATATTTTAATATAGGCAAAAAAAGGCTTCCATGAAGATAAGGCATTTGTACAAGACTCAAAGAAAAAGAGAAAATGGGTCTTGCAAATATTGAGGAGAAAGGGGTTCTAACCACACAGGGCAAGATCCACTGATGGCAAAGACCAAGGCTCAATTTTATAATGTCAGTTATAGCATTGGAAAACCTTTAACTGACCTTTAACTAAATGCTTGCTTAGTAGATGGTAAAAGCCAACCTGCTGTCACTCTTCAGGAATTATAATTGTTATTTTACTTGTATTCGTTTTCCCCCTAGACTCTAAACTTCTTGAGGCTAGTGGATCTTCTTAATCTTCCTATCTTTAGCATCTTTCCAAGTTTGTCTTGGGTCCTGTATATAATTAGTTTATGTTTTGATGTTTCATCATTTCCTTTAAATGGAGTTCCTTTTCTATCTTTCCATTCTCTCAGGTCAGTTTTTACTCACATTTCTCAGAATTTTTAAATTGTGTACTATAAATTGATCTCTATCCATCACCCACCCCGCTTATCCCCATACTGCCAAATTGGTCATAAACACTTGCACTTGAGGCTTATTTATAATACCTGTAAGCGTATTAGGAATTAGAAAAAGTAGTCTTTTCACATTGTTTAAATATTACCATATTTGAACAATAAATCCTGTCCTTATCCTGCTTAAACTTATTCAAATATCTTGTCACAAGTAAAAGGGTCTTCTCACATGTTTTCCTGCATGTATCATGTGTGTTGTATATTGATAAATTTCTAATTTGAATTATTAAGCTCTTCTGCATATAATAACAAGTGCTGCAAGTACTATATACAGAGAATGATACATTTGATACTTTCCTAGTCTCTAAGATCAGGTCCAGAGGTTTGTATAAACTGAAATACAGCATTTAGAACTTGAAAATAAAAAACTAAAGCAAAAATGACCATCACGATCCATAAATGTCTTTAGATAAATCTGAAGAATAAACTGAGTCATAACAGGTATTTCCTGTTTCTGAAATAAAAACTCAGAGAAATGAAACCCACTTCTACCATTCCAAATCATTTATTCAAGAATTTTCTGAAGAGATCTTGATAATATGGCCTCTATAGAGGTCTTTCTTGAATTTTTTACTACTTCAAGTGATAAAAATGGAGCCTACCTGAATGAGAAAATTTACTCTAATGGGAATCATTAGGAATATAGTAGATACACATTAGGTGAGAAGTAATAAAAAAGTGCAAATATAGAGATGAGAGAAGAGGGATGCTAATTAACAGAGAATGTGAATAAAAGTACTGTAATGGGAAAATAAAGACTGTTTTCATAAAGTAGCTGGTAGTCTGTTTTTGCCCACAACTGGTAAGTTAGATAAAACCCAAATCATAACAAGAAATAATTCTGGACATAGTGCTTGTAATTATCTTTTCAGGAACTAGATAACTATTTAATGCAAGTTATCCTTGTGGTATAAATGGGAAATATATTGGTAAAAGCGATCTTTGAGAGCTACTTCAATAAAAAATGGATTTCTAAATCACTTACCTATTCAATATTTAACTTCATTACACACCATTAGGAAGGCATTATCTTTATTTTAAACATGTAAATATGTGTACATGAATAAAGACTACTTATATTTTTAAATATATTCTTTGATGTCAATTTGCTGTTAATTAAAAACAATGCATTATTTAAATACAGTGTACTGTTAAGAAAAATGGTAAATATGTATTTTGAAATATAATTACAAAAATACATATATGACAGAATAGCACAAAGAATATTAGGAGTGCATAGAATTAACTGTTATAAAGTCACATTACATGTAAGGTGACATTAATTCAATGTATATTGTAATAATTTAAGGATTTGTACTGTAATCCTTACAGAAACCACCATAAATTTTTAAAAAAGGCAAAGAGAAATCATGAACAGAAATGAAAAATAGGAAGCAAACATTAAAATATAGACTTACAAATATATCAATACTTACATTAAAATAATGGATGTAATTCTCCAATTATAAGGCAGTGACTTTTAGACAATTTTTAGTTGAATAAAAAATCCAGGATTTTAGTGCATCAGGATACAGAGCTGTTGAAGTAAAAGGATGAAAAAAGACATACAGACATTAGGCATAAGACAGCTTGTGAATCTGCTTTGATAGCAGAAAAAAATAATAAAGAAAGAAGATAACCAGAGAATGTGAAGCTCATTTTGTAATGATTATAAAAGATCAATTTATCTCTTTCAGAATAAAAAGCAGAGAGCGTGCATGATAACATGCATGCTGAATGTGTTACTCTTCAGATAAATACATTTACGAACTTTCCTAAATCAGTTCCTACTCATGTAATTTATATTTGCAAATTATTTTCTTTTGCTATGGTAGTTGCTATGGTAGGCCAGCAACTTTTAATTAAAGTTTTTATCTCAGCACAACACTGCATATGAAAATATATTTTATGAAGTAAAATAAAACAAATATATGCATGATTTCTTTAATGTATATTTTAAGGGGGGAAAGATGAGGATTAATATCTGTTAAAATAAGATTGCCATAATTTATATTACAACCCTAATATATATAATTTAACCCTGGTGTGTGTGTGTGTGTGTGTGTAGAGTGAGATAGATAAATCTTAGAGAATTTATAAAGTTTATAGGTAATGTTATGAGTGAGTAAATAAGGGAATCAATCAATAAAAACACCTCTTCTTGGATTATTAGTAAATGCTCTAGATTTTCAAATAATAAACATGGTAACAGTATAATGTACAATATAGGTTAAATTTCACCATAAAATGATATTTTGACGAATTAGTAAAATAAATTTATCTCTGTGTCATTGATTTCTTTTTTATTTCATCTTAGTCAAAGAGAAAAAACTTTTCAAGTTCTCAAAAGAATTACAGCCATATCATTAACAGAAATTATATTCTACAGAAAGAATAATGTGATGGGGGAGTGCGTAGAGGATTTACATACCATGGATAATCACATTTCTCTACAAGATTGTAATCAAAGTGCCTCCCTTGAATACATACATGTTTTTGTGTAATATTTCATCTTTCTGAATCAAGCCACAAGGTATAAATTTCATTGTTTCCAGTGTTTTCATAATATAAAATTCCTTACAGCTTAATCTATATATGTTTTGAATTCTAGCTATGAAGTTACCTGTTTCAAACCTGTTAAACAAATTTTAATAGTCATTGAAGGATTTCAATCAAAACAATGAAATGACTATACACATTTTATTTTACTCTCATACCTAATGTAATTTAATCAATATCAATAGTAGGTAAGAGGAGAAACATCAATTGATAATTTAATTTCTTAGGTAACAGGAAATGGGATGAAATAGACAGTAAAATGATCAAGAAAAATATATAAATATTTATCTAATACATGTATTAGATATATATATGATGTGGATATATATATAAACATACCTATACATATGTGTATATATATATATACACCTATACATATGTGTATGTACATATATGTTATGTATATATGTATACATAATATATATATATATATATGTATATGATATGGATGAGCTGCTTCCTTCCTTTTTTTAGTGGGAATCACTAATATTTTGGAGTCTTTCCCTGCCTAACACACCTGTGGTCATATTCATAGATGCTTCTTAAATATATACATTTGGACTGTCTGTGGCTCACTTCAAGCTGGAGGAGGAGATTTGACCAAAACTTCAGTCCCCCTGAATGTTTTTCTGCAGTTATTTACACTGATGATATAGTAAGTTCCCCACCTGTGCTTTGTCTATTGGCTCTGAGTTAGAACTCTTCTGCTATTTTACCTACCTGAATAGCATCCCTTTTCTGAGTACATTTTGGAACTGGGTATTATATTTTACATTTTTTCTTAAATCATTACTCCATTTGATCCCAAGGTGTTCTTTGAAATTACCAGTATGCTGATAGTAGCCTTTTTTCCTCTGTAGGATTTTTATGTTGTTATTATCTTTGAAATACATTTTTGTTATGGATTAGTGAATAAAAGCATGGGCAGAGAAATGGCCAGATGTGAAAAATGGGTCATCTTGATCCATCAAGATGGAACCATCAAGATCCATCTTGAACATACCAAATATGTATGTTTAAAAAGACAAAATATAATGTAAGTTAAAAAGAATGATATAAAGTGTGTATTTCTTATAATAGCTTCTATGCACTTTGGGGATATCTATTTTATTTTCATAAAATATTTTGGTGTGATTTAATTATTTTCCTCAATAATTTATTGTCTCCTCTATACTTTATTTTTTCTGTAATTTAATCCCAAAATAAGGTGAAGTCAACACAATCTATTCCCAAGTGGAATTGTATTAGTTTTCATGAAACAAATTAACACCTCAGCTTAGCTGAGTCTTACTGCTTGATCAATTATAATACTATATTTGTATATGGAAAGTGAATAACTGATGCATTATCTGTGTACAAGTTCCAGCCTCATTATCAGTAACTAAGTTTCTGTGTTAAGTGGTCCTACTTTGTACCATGCCTGGATTCCCTGCTAGTACTTCCAATCATAAGTACATTTTCTATTGTTTTAGCATCAGGATGCATGTTTGCTAGCATTATCTCTCTTCAGTGTCACCTACTTAAAAATCTCACTCTCTTACAGTATCTATAACAAATTTTTTACCAACCAGTGCCTCAATGCTAACTACCCTCCTCTGTTTACTTTGTCATATTATGTGCTATCATATTCCCCAGTAATTGTTAAACCCCTGTGTACTTTAATTCACAACTTATAGAAAAATGCTCTATATATCAAATGGTATCCAAGAGTGAAAAGTCTACCTATTGAATATTCTCATACTTTCCAAAAATCAACTTATGGAAAACGTCATAGTAACATGATGCATACTACATGTATACATGTACATTTCATGGTACATTATATTCTACACATATAAAAATTCTGCAGTTTTATGATGAGATGTATTTATAAAATTATATTGTGTTTCTTTCAGTAAAAATTGCTAGTGAGATTTTCATAAGTTTTCTGTTAGTTAAGCACATTAAATACAATTACATGAATAGATTCCATTCAGAATGCCTTCTTCTATAAACAGGAGATTTTTCTCTTTTCCAGTCTGGTGCTGCTCTTGACTTTCAGCTGAAGATGATGATTTTCTTAGTGGTAATTAACTTGATCTGGTTTATCCAAGCTGTTCTTTATCTTTTCTTTAAAAATAACACATGCAAAGTATTTCTCTGAAGGTAAAAATCTCTTGCTAATTGAATCTGTGATATGATTTTTCCTCATTAACAAGGTGACTGTCCTACTCTGAACATATTTTACTGTAATATTACCTGATTATTGAATGTTATTTGTTTAGCCACTAAACATTTTTTATTGTGGTAAGAACAATAAATACTAAATACTCTTAACTACTAAAATAAACTTATACTAACTACATATATATTATATATGTATATATATATACACATATATATATACTCTCTCTCTAGATACATAAATACTCTTATAAATAAACTTATACTAAATACTCTTAACCATTAAACTTAACTAAACACTAAACACTAAATATTCTTAACTACTTTCCAAGTGTACATTTGTTTACTATAAGCACTATGTTGCACAGCAGTTCTCTAGAACTTATTTATCTTGCATAATTGAAATGTTTTATCTGTACTACTTATTTTTTATTGTATATACACCAGCAAGATGCTGGACTCTTCTTAGTAACACCTCATTGTTCTGCAATCACTCTTTGAAGACCACTAAAACTCTATCTCTTGAAGATATCTTTGAAAACCAGTAAAACTCTGTAATCCCAGATGATCTATGTGGTATAACTCAAATATGGGATGATTACTGACTTTATAAATAAAGACCAGGACAGTATTGTGTATGTTGCAAATTATAAAGAATCTGAGATTTTATGCTGCATACTAGCCAGCAATCTCGTGAATGAGAACAGAAGACACAAGATTCCTGGGTCAGAGATAAACAACTTTATTACTCATTGTGTAGTAATTAGAATAAGTATGTGATGGTACAAATTGCCTTGGACCCCAAGTTCCTGGGCTAGGGGGTGGGGATGAGGAGTCCAGAATGGCTAAGGTCAATACTGTGCATGCTGTTGGTTTGCATCACCGTTGAGGAACCCCAACTAAAGATTCCAAATCTTTTGTGATAGTCTGCAAACAAACATGCCTGACATGCACCAGAGGGAGCCATTGTCTTCATTATACTGGAGAATAAATAATCCTTACTTTTGCTCCAGTGGAAACACTGTCTATTCAGTCCATGGGTATTCACTGTACACAAATTCTTGAAAAGATAGTAAATCTGTGAAAAAAAAAGGGGGAGGTGGTTAGTGCCTTGCTTACATGACATGAAGAAATACAACATACCCAATGGGAACAGTCTTTCAGTGGTATGCATATTTTCTATGCTTCTATCATAGCATATATTATCTCATACTGTAACTGTTTAGTTGTGTTTCTTTTTAGTATTAATGGTTGTCTATTCCTTTACTTATTTTAATTCCTGAGCATCTGCAACTGAATTTTTTAAAGTAAGTGATCAATGTTACTAAATGAATAAATACAATTTTATCTAATTAAATTAAAATGAGGAGTAGGAATATAGTAATTTCAGTGGTAAAGTAGCCTGACTTCCTTTATCTAGAACCAGTTCTGTTCTGGCAATAAAAATAAATAAAAATGAATTTAGCTTTTTTACACTGAAAGTTGTGAATATGAACAGACTTGGATTTAGAAACAGCAAAAATCATGCAGTTCCAAGAGCACATAAGAGTTGTACATCCTGTGGCTTTTTTTAGTTCTGAAGAAAGTGATTTCTTATGAAAGGGATTGGTCGCTGGTTGAGTGCACTGATCTCCAATGACAAGAAGATAGCATCAGTTCATTTCCTGAGTTTCAAGAATGAGAGGGGGACTACTGTATGTACCACATAAAGGTAAATCATATCCTCTAAGTTCAGGGCACAGAGTTCTTCACAGGCTCATCTTCCATATTTTCCTCTAGCTAATCTAAACTGGACTACATGTATTACAAATATAATATCTTGCTTCTATAGCCTGACTCAGGATTCTTTTTTTTTTTTTTTTTTAAGATTTTATTCATTTATTTGAGACAGAGCACAAACACGGGGGAGGAACAGAGGGAGAAGCAGACTGCTTGCTGAGCTGAGAGCCCAATCCTGGGATCCTGGACTGATCCTGGACTTGATCCCAGGACCATGAAATCATACCTGAGCCAAAAGCAGACGTTTAACCAATTGAGCCATCCAGACACCCCCCTAACTCAGGATTCTTCACTAAACAAAGCAGCCCTTCTGTCTCCAACTGGCTAAGTATCTTAAAGGCTTAGTCAGAGGTAAATTTTCTTCATTCTATGAGAAGCTCATCTCCAAAATTGGTAGGTGAGCTTCTCTTATGGAGCACATTATTCTTTTTTCGAATTATAAATATTTGTCTATGTGTCATATCTTTATACTAGACATTAAGTTGCACATAGTAGTGGTGCAGAAAATGCACAGTGAAAATTCCAGTGAAGCTATGTCCCACTCGAAAGTATATTCTTCTTTCTTTCTTCCACCCAAAATAACACTGGGAATAAGTGTTCTACTTGCCAATTAAAGTGAAGAATCTTTAATTTCCATGAATTCTATATTAAAAAAAAAGAAATTTGAATATGTAGAGAAATATAGTAGATTTGTGGGGAGCTAAAATAATAAACACTATAAACACTCAATTTAGCTATATTATTCTACAACTTTTTATTAATCCAATTAAAAACAATCCTTTTTTTCTTTAGCTTTGTATGGTATCTGGAAAGAAGAAGTTCAGTGATTTTTATAAAATAATAATTATTTCAAAAATGGCAAATATTTATATACACAATGAAAGGCAGTGGATTAGTTCTGCCAGATATTTGAGTATATTTATAAACTATAATCATATATAAATGTTAAGGTGTGTCTGGTGGCTCAATTAGTTAAGCTCTGACTCTTGATTTCAGCTCAGTTCATGATCTCAGGGTCATGAGATTGAGCCCTGCATCAGGCTCAGTGCTGGGCCTAGAGCCCTTGAGATTCTCTCTTTCCCATTTCCCCTCCTCCCGCTTGCGTGTGCGCATGCGCACGCTCTCTCTCTCTCTCTCTCTCTCAAATAAATAAATCTTAAAAAATATTAAATGGCATTTAGAATTTTTAAAATCAACATATTATTCAATAAATACATTAATAGAAACCAGTATATGGGTATATATCATATAATATGCATTTATATATGAAATATTTATAAATGACAAAGGTGGATTTCTAGTCAATTAATATTAAATGGATTGTTAGTATTTGAGGCTAATAGAAAACTATTGCTATAAAGATTAATCTTATCAAATTCTCTATCACAAAATAAATTCCAGATGGATAATACATTTAAATATAAGAAGTATAAGAAGAAAGTCTTTTCTAAGCAACTCACATAATCTGTAATTGAAATGAAGGAAAAAATTTGTGTGTGACATATACACAAACATACACACCCTCAAAAAAAAACAGACCTTGTATTTCATAGGGAAAATACCATGAAATCAGAATAATTAGAACTAATAATAATTTAAAATGCATGCTAAAAGAGTACTCTCCCTTTTTTTTTTTTAAGATTTTTTAAATTTATTTGACAGAGAGAGAAATCACAAGCAGGCAGAGAGGCAGGCAGAGAGAGAGGGGGAAGCAGGCTCCCCACTGAGCAGAGAGGCCGATGCGGGGCTCGATTCCAGGACCCAGAGATCATGACCTGAGCCAAAGGCAGAGGCTCAACCCACTGAGCCACCCAGGCGCCCCACTCTCCCTTTTTTATTATGATATAATATAGAATAAAAATCAATTAAAATGGACTGTGCTTACTCAATCTGAAGATACCCAAAGCATATTAAAATATATTCAGCCTATTACTTGACAAACAAAACAAAACAAAATAACCAAATTGAACAGTATTTAGAAATATTGATATTATAAGGAAAATTTATATAGTGCTGGCTAAAATTCCTACAATTTCTGGATATATGTGTGTGTGTGTTTGTGTGTGTTTGTAGATACAATCTCTCTCTCTCTATATATATGTGTGTGTGTATATATATATTTTAGTATGCATGAATGGGCAACTGGTTAAACAAACATAAAAAGTAATATTTTTAAAGCTAATTTAAAAAATTTTAAAAACTAATATTTTTTAGCAATTTCCAAATGGTTAGAATTTTTTCTAAGCTTATTATTATTGTTATTTCATTTATTTTCACAACATTCTGACTGATCTTAGCAGTATCCCAAAAAATTACAGGTTTTAAAACAAAGGCACTAAGATTAAATCGTAATGAAACTGGTAAGAGATTA
Organism: Lutra lutra; assembly: GCF_902655055.1. NCBI lineage: Eukaryota > Metazoa > Chordata > Mammalia > Carnivora > Mustelidae > Lutra > Lutra lutra. The sequence continues at coordinate 174,672,941 of NC_062280.1, forward strand.
ATTCTTAGTGAAACTGATAAGAATACCCATGCAGTCTGATTCCTGAATTCCTGCTCCTTTTTATTATATTTTATGGCACATTTAAGGTACATCAAAACTATGTGGTAATATTCATCATTAAAAATAATAGACTCCTGAGTTAACCACACACACACACACACACACACACACACACAGCAAGGCCTTAAACTTTTGTTTAAAATAGAACATGCAGGTTGGGTGTGGACTTTTTCTAGAATATATAATCAGGTACATAGTTTTTAACTCGAGGAGGAAGCTGGAATGACTGGGTACCAGAAGAGAATGAGTGAGGAAAAAAAAAGAAGTATACATGGTTATAGTGTATTTATTTTTAACTATGTTATTATGTGAAATTTTCTTGAAAATGTGCACACTACAAATATGAAATAAAAAAGGCAACTCAAAGAACACAGTTTTAATAAAACGGCCTATATCTTGGTGGCTACTATTATGATTAATGACTAAATGTGTAAAATGGGAATATAATTGGCTCTTTGCATTTAGATATTCTTTAAACGTTTCTTTATTTAAGCTACATTTAACATGTAAAGCTTTATATTTTGTTAATCATTACCAGTAAAGAAACATATGCTGAATAATGAAACATGCCTTATTAGAGTTATGCATATAGGGAAGGGTGGGAGATGAATTGTCCTCCTTAAGTAGAGTATAATCAATTTATTGGCTGCCTATTATCAGAAAAGAAGAAAGTATTGTAGCTCCCTTATGTGAAAGATATCATGTAGTATTTGTCCTGTGTTTGGCATACTTCACAAAGCATACTATCTTCTAGATTTATCTGTGTTGCTGCAAATGTCAGGCTTCCCTTCTTTTTAAAGGCTGACTTGTATTCCATTATATGTATATGCCATATTTTCCTCATATTAAATAGTCACCCATAGAGACAAAAAGTACAATATTGATTGTCAAGGACTGGAAAGAGGGGGATTAGGTAAAGGGTACAAGGTTTCACTTATGTAACATGAATTAGTCCAAGAGATCTAGTACCCAGTATAGTACTATAATTAATTATAGTGTATTATATACTTAAAATTTTTTCATAAGTCAATATTACTTTGCAACCAAAATTCAAACTTAGGTTTATATAGACTTTTTAAAAAACATGCTTATATTGCTCAAACCTGACCAAATTAAAACAACAAAAAAAGTTTTTTGGGGAAAGGCCATCTGATATAACCACACATCCCTAGGTAATGTGTTAAACTGGAGTCTCTTTCAAATCACTAATTGTACAAGCAGTTGTTGTAGGGGGAGGGGATATTGTTCCAAGTGCTCAGATATCTTATTTCCCAAGAGAGTTATTTGTAGGATAGTTGAGTATCAAAGGCAGTAGTGAGACCAAAGTCAGTAAAATTATTTGTTGCAAATAAAAATGGCTTGTGACCACAGCACTTTCTTTTTATATTTAACTTGCATTCATGCTTCAGAGACTTCGTTACAGTGTAATTTGGGAGTCTCAGCTGTCCTATTTAGGGTGTCCACTGTTCAATTTTGTAAATCAATGAGTTTTCCTAAATGTTGATTGCAATACTCTAGGTTAACATATGACTACAAAATGATCGTTTCTACATTTTTCATTTCCAGGATAAATGAAACCACTGGTTTCTCTCCTTAGAACTCTTAACACCCCTTCCCTTTACTAATTGTATAATTGTGCATATGGCTAGGCAGAGTTTTGAAAGAAAAGATTTTGGCCTGAATGATTACCATTTAATTACACTTTAACAGCATGCTCCTTTCTTAAGAGTCACATCCATTGCTAAATCCTGTCTTATTTTCAGCTTTTAGGAAATTAACACTGAAGTAGAAGCAGGTAATGATTATATAGAGTCCTAAGTAAACTTGCTTGGAAATAGGGATTGTTTGAAGACTGAAAAGCTTTTATGACCCACTGGACTGAATGTTAATGCCTGTCATCTTTTTAGGTGCTATGCCAAAATGGGTGAGGATATCAGGAAAAAGAGTCATACAAATGGGATATAATACTTAAGACCCGCAAATATTTGCTTTGTGAAAACTGCTGCAAGAATTCTCTGTGCCGTGTGTAGCAATGCCAACCATTGCATTTATGTTTTATTACCTCAAGATAGTGCCAGCTCAAATTCATGGTTTTGGTTGCTACATAGTCAAAGCCTTTGGGGTATTTACAAAAAATAAAGTTTAAAATATAAATACAGATGAAAATTTTAAAATGGATACTATTTATTGCATAATTAACATAGTTTATCTTGCTTAAAGGTGATCTTATGCAAGTCACACAACATTATCTGTCTCAGTATTTTAATTTGAAAGTGATGGCAATAGTAGGTATCATTCCTTTGAATTATTTTAAGGATTGAATACATAATAAAGACAAACTTAACTCTTTGTCATGTATTATCATTGTTACTGTGAAACAGGTCTCACTGTAAGTACTTTCTTTACATTATGATCTATATATTTATGTTTATATTTACATATAAACATGTATTTATATGCAATATAGATAATATATTTACTTATATTTATTTACCTTTTGCTTTGTAGAAGAAAATATTATACATCTATTAAATGTCTTGCTCAGGGGTGGTAAGATACTATCAGTGTCATTATTACATCATTATTACTTATTACTAAATTATTACTTATTACTAAATTATTGCTATTAGATATATATTAATGTATTCACCATTCATTCAGCAACTACTGAGTGCTAACTAGATGTTTGGGGCTGCTAATCTTAATGCTCGAAATACATCAGTCATGTTGCTTATGTACTAGCAAGGGAAGATAGATACCTGATAATCAATGTAATACAACGATTTGATACATTGACTTGTACGTGTATTAGTTACATGGTGGCAGACATGTATCAACTGATTCCACTGGTCTCTTCTCTGGTTTCTGATTAGATTCAGTCAATGGGGAGCTCCTGCAGAGTGTAGGGAAAGATGGGGAACAGATAAGGGTATTTATTCCTTCAGATTTTCCCTCTGGATCTAGCTCTTTACTTTGGGCTGTGTCCCTTGACCAATGATCACTATGTCTGCCAGCACTACTTCTAACATCTTCTCTGTGATTCTTTCCATTTTCTATAACTATTCTTTTGTCTTGTGCTTCTGGACCTACCGGTTTTAATTATGTAGTTCTATACCGTAACTTACAGTTCTGTCCACCTGAAATTCCTTTGTAAAAAGTACTTGCATGAAATCCCTCTGCAATAATATAATCTAATAATAAGGCATGTTTTTCATGTTTAAGGTCTTAATTGATACTAAAACACAGGAAGTAAATGTTATGAGGGAAAAAAAAAAAGCAATGAAAAGGTATAGAGAAGTGAAGCTGATATAGAGTGTTGGGACCATGTTGCAAATTTCAATAAGTAGTTGAGATAAGTCTTATTGATAAAATGGTTTGTAAGCTAAAATAGGAGTAGATGAGGACATTAACTTTTCATTTATCTTATGAAAGTCCATTTCAAGTGCAGGGAACAGCTAGTGAAAGGGAGATCTAGGCAAACCTAGAGGACCAATGGTGTTTGGAGGTCAGAGAGGTGAGACAGGAAGTCAGATTATTTACAACTATGCATGCCATTTTTACAAATTTGGTTTTTACTCTGGAAAGAATTAAGGGTATGCAGCATTTTGGCCTAGTGAGTAGTGTGAACTGACTTATGTTTAAAAGATCACTCTGACATTTTTATGAACCCACTGTCGGTGAACTAAGAACCATAGTGACCTCTTAGGAGGCAAGGATAGAAATGAGAATTTATACAAATAAAAAAAAAATTCACTACCATTCTGGGAAGTTTCAAGTTTTCATTCATTCCCGATAGTATTTTACTGGTGACCAAAAAAATGACAATGTTAAGAATAAAGCCACAATGAAACTTGGCTAATAGCAGATAATAGCAGATAATCAAGAGTGTGTATGTTGATCTCTACTTCTTGAGGCAGCGTCAAACATACAGAATAAATGTATATGGATATTTGTGTAAAGATACTTCATTTTATCTATTAACAGGTTAAATATGTGATTCAACATGTGTTGAATCGTTAATATTTATTAACAAAAATTCACTGTTTTGCAGCTAGATACATGTTCACATTTTAACATGTTGATCTAGTTGAGGATATACCAAATAACAAAGGAGATTTAAAAGGATGATGTTCACCTGAAACTAATAAAACACTGTATGTTGATTTTACGTCAATAAAAATAAAATAAAATAATAAAATAAAATAAAATATGAAGTTAAGCATCTCCAGTAGTAAATATGACCAGTACTGATATCTTCAATGTTAAAAGTTTTGGTGTGGAAGCAGTGGTGCCTCAGTAACATTTCATGTATTTCAATCACCAGACAAGTACTGTATTCATTTCTCATCTTTTCTGAATTAAACATAGACACACACACACACACACACACACACACACACACACCCCTCAATATTTATAACAATATTTATAGCACATGCCAATATATTTTATGCTTCCTTAATAATTTTTAATACTTTTTTTCATTTTTTATTTATAATTAATGATTTAAAGTAAACATTTTAGATACTACATTTTAATTATATGTTCATTTTACAATACAAATTACTTTCATTTATTTTTTTTAAAGATTTTATTTTAGAGAGAGAGTGAACACATACATACACACGTGCTCACATGCATATGGGGGAAGGGACGGAGGGAGAGGGAGAGAGAAATCCAGGCAGCTCTGTGCTGAGTGCAAAGCCCAATGCTGGACCCAGTTTCACAGCTCTGAGATCACACTAGAGGCAAAACCAAGAGTCAGATACTCAGCTAACTGCATGACCTAGGTGCCCCTACAATCATATATATATATATTCATAACATATATTGAAGATGTATACATGAATATAAGCATATAATTTGTAAAAGCATAAAATGTAATGAAAAATGTAATTTACCAAGAAATAAGTGAAAAGTTTGCCCCCAAATAATTGCAAAATAAGATATGTTACTTGTTTTAGGGACTGAATTTAAATATCGAAAGAGGGTAAAGTTTAAGTATATGTTAAGTCATTAAGAATATGTACTATTGAGATGCCTGGGTGACTCAGTGGGTTAAAGCTTCTGCCTTCGGCTCAGGTCATGATCTCGGGGTCCTGAGATCGAGCTACTCATCGGGCTCTCTGCTCTGCAAGGAGCCTGCTTCCCTTCTTCTCTCTTTGCCTACCTCTTTGCCTACTTGTCATCTCTGTCTGTCAAATGAATAAATAAAATCTTAAAAAGAAATACGTACTATTGTGCTCTTATGATTTTTTTATTTTACCCTTTAAATTTATTTATGTTTAAAAGTTCCATTTTTATTTTAATTTGTTTTCTTTTTTTTAGGTTTTTATTTAAATGTCGCTTGTTAACATAGAGTGTAATATTCATTTCAGTAGTATAATTTTATGATTCATCACTTACATAAACATCCAGTGGTCATCATAAGTACCCTCCTTAATACCCATCACCCATTTAACCCATCTCCTCACCCACGACCCCTCCCACAAAGCTCAGTTGTTCTTTATAATTAAGAGTCTTTTTTATGGTTTCCCTGTCTCTTTTTAGCCCCCATGTTCATCTGTTTCATTTCTTAAATTCCACATATAAGTAAAATCATTTGGTGTTTGTCTTTCTCTGGCAGACTTATTTCACTTAGCATAATATATTCTAGCTCCAACCATGTCATTACAAATGACAAGAGTTCATTCTTTTTTATGACTAAGTAATATTCCATAGTGTGTGCATGTGTGTTTGTGTGTGTGTGTATACATACTGTTTCTTTTTTATCCATTCATGAGTTGATGGACATTTGGGCTCTTTTCATAATTTGACTATCATTAATAATGCTGCTGTAAACATCAGGATGCATGTGTCCCTTCAAATCAGTATTTTTGTATTCCTTGGGGAAATACTCAGTAATGCAGTTGCTGGATTGTAGGATAGTTCTATTTTTAACTTTTTGAAGAACCTCCATGTTTTCCAGAGTGGATACACCAGTTTGCATTCCCACTAACAATGTAAAAGGATTCTATGCATCCTTTCCAATAATTGTTGTTTTCTGTGTTGCTAATTTTAGCCATTCTGGCAGGTATGAGGTGATACCTCATTATAGTTTTGATTTGTATTTCCCTAAAGTTTAGTGATGATGAGCATGTTTTCATGTGTCTGTTGGGCATCTGTAATCTTCTTTGGAGAAATGTCTCTTCATGTCTCTTGCCCATTTGTTTTGGGGTGTTGTGTTTTAGAAATTCTTTATGTACTCTGGATACTAACCTTTCATTGGATATGTTGCATATTTTCCCCCATTCCATAGGTTGCCTTTTAGTTCTGTTAAGTGTTTTCTTTGTGATGCAGAAGATTTTTATTTTGATGAAGTCCCAATAGTTCATTTTTGCTTTTGTTTCCCTTGCCCCTGGAGCTGTGTCTGGTAGGAAATTTCTATGGCCACCGTCAAAGAGGTTGCTTTCTGTTCTCTCATCTAGGATTCTAATGGTCTCCTGTCTCACATTTAGGTCTTTAATACATTTTAGGTTTATTTTTGTGTATGGTGTAAGAAAGTGGTGTAGTTTCATTCTTCTGCATGTTGCTGTCCAATTTTCCCAACATGATTTTTTTGAAGACTTTTTTCCATTGGATAGTCTTTCCTGCTTTGTCAAAGATTAGTTGACCATATGATTGTGGGTCCATTTATAGGTTCTCTATTCTATTTTATTGATCTATGTGTCTGTTTTTGTGCCGGTACCATACCATCTTGATGACTACAGCTTTGTTTTACAGCTTTAAGTCCAGAATTGTGATGCCTCCAGGTTTGCTTTTCTTTTTCAAGATTGCTTTGGCTATTGAGGTCTTTTGTAGTTCCATACAAATTTTAAGGCTGTTTTTTCTAGCTCTGTGAAAAATACTGGTGGTATTTTGATAAGGATCACATTAACTGAATAGATTGCTCTGGTAGTATATACATTTTAACAATATTTGTTCTTCTAGTTCATGAGCGTGAAATGTTTTTCCATTGTGTCATCTTCAATTACTTTCATTTTCATTACATTTCATACTTCAATTACTTTCCTCAGTGTTTTATAGTTTTTGGAGTATAGATCTTCCACCTCTTTGGTTAGGTTTTTTCCAAAGTATCTTATGTTTTTTGTGCAGTTATAAATGGGATCAATTCCTGATTTCCTTTTCTGCTGTAACAATGGTGAGAGTCAACATCCCTGTCTCGTTCCTGATCTTGGAGGAAATCTCTCAGTTTTTCCCCTTTCAGTTATTACTAGTGGATCTTTTGTGGCCTTTGTGATGTTGAGGTATGTTCCCTCTATCCCTAATTTGTTGAGTGTTTTTATCAAGAATGAATGCTGTGCTTTGTCCAGAGCTTTTTCTGTATCTTTGGAGAAGACCAAATAGTTCTTATACTTTCTTTTATTAATGTGGTGTATCACGTTGATTGATTTGCAAATATTGAACTACCCAAGAATAAATCCCACTTGATAATGGTGAAAGATTATTTTAATGTACTGTTGGATTCAGTTTGCTAGCATTTTGTTGAGTTTTGCATCCATGTTTATCAGGGATAATGACCCATAATTCTCGTTTTAGTTGGGTCTGTGTGTGGTTTTGGAATCAAGGTAATGGTGGTCTCATAGAATGAGTTTGGAAATTTTCTTTCTATTTTTTGAAGTAATTAAGGAAATTAAGGAAAATAGGAATTAACTCTTCTTTAAATGTCTGATAGCATTCCCCTGGGATGCTATCTGGCCCTGGACTTTTGTCATTAGGACATTTTTTATTAATGATTCAATTTCTTTTTTTTTTTTTTAAGATTTTATTTATTTATTTGACAGATAGAAATCACAAGTAGACAGAGAGGCAGGCAGAGAGAGAGGAAGGGAAGGCTCCTCCCCTGCTAAGCAGAGACCCTGATGCTGGGGCTTGATCCCAGGATCCTGGGATCATGACCCAAGCTGAAGGCAGAGGCTTTAACCCACTGAGCCACCCAGGTGCCCCTAATGATTCAATTTCTTTGCTAGTTATTGGTCTTTTCACATTTTATATTTCTTCTTGTTCAGTTTTGGTAGTTTCTATATTTCTGGGAATTTATCTATTTCTTCCAGTTTGTCCAATTTGTCGACATAATTTTCCATAATTGCTTATAACTATTTGTATTTCTGTGGCATTGGTTACATTCTCTCCTCTCTCATTTGTGATTTTATCTATTTGGGTCCTTTCTCTTTTAATAAGTCTAGCTAGGGGGTTATCAATTTTATTAATTCTTGCAAAGAACCAGCTCCTGGTTTTGTTGGTCTGTTCTACTGTTCTGTTGTTTTGTTTTATTTTTATTTATTTCTGTTCTAATCTTTATTATTTCCCTTCATTTGCAGGTTTTAGGCATCATTTGTTCTTTTTCTAGCTATTTTAGGTGTGAGGTCAAGTTGTGTAGACATTTTCCTTGCTTCTTGAAATGTGCCTGTTTTGTTATATTTTTACCTCTTATGTCTGCTTTTGTTGTATCTCAAAGATTTTGGACCATTATGTTTTCATTATCATTTGTTTCCATGGTTTTTTTTTTTTTTTTAATTTCTTCTTTAATTTCCTGGTTGATCCATTCATTATTTAATAGGATGTCCTTTAACCTCTATTTATTTATATTTATGGTCTTTCCAAATTTTTTCTTGTTGTTGATGTCAGGTTTCAAAGTATTGTGGTAAGGAAATATGGATGGAATGACCTCAGTCTTTTTCTGGCCCAGTTTCTGACCCGTGTGTGATCTATTCTGGAGAATGCCCCATGTTCACTTGAAAAGTATGCATGTTCTGCTGCTTTAAGATGAAATGTTCTGAATATATCTAAGTCCATCTGGTCCAGTGTGTTATTACAAAGCCATTGTTTCCTTATTGGTTTTCTGCTTGAGTGATATATCCATTGGTGGGAAGTGTTAACGTCCCCTACTATTCTTGTATTATTATTACCAATGAGTTCCTTTATCTTTGTTATTGTTTTATATATTTGGGGGCTCCCAGGTTGGGGGCATAAACATTTACCATTGTTAGATCTTTTTGTTGGATATGTCCCTTTATTATGATATAGTGCACTTCCTCATCTTTTGTTACAGTGCTTGACTTAAAATCTAGTTTGTCTGATATAAGTGGCTATTCCACCTTTCTTTTGACTTCCATTGTATGATAAAATTTTCTCCTTCCTCTCACTTTCAATCTTCAGGTGTCTTTAGGTCTAAAATAAGTTTCTCTTTTTTTTTAATTTAAATATTTATTTATTTATTTGACAGAGAGATAGTGAGAGCAGGAACACAAGCAAGGGAGAGTGGGAGAGGAAGAAGCAGGCTTCCGGCTGATCAGGGAGTCCAATTTGGGGCTCTATCCCAGGACACCCAAGGACTGACTGAGCCACCCAGGTGCCCCTAAAATAAGTCTCTTGTAGGCAGTCTATATAGATATGCCCTGTGTTTTCAATCCATTCTGATCCCCTATATCTTTTGATTGGTGTATTTAGTTCATTTGCATTCAGAGTAATTCTTGGTAGATAAGAATTTAGTGCCAATGTATTATCTGCTAAGTCATTGTTTCTGGAGATTTTCTCTTCCTTCTTGACTTCTTGCTTTTGGTCTTTCTCTCTCACTCAAGGAGTCCCCTTCAATTTTCTTGCAGGGCTGGTTTAGTGGTCACATACTCCTTTAGTTTTTGTATGTTTGGAAAACTCTTTATCTCTCCTTTCTATTCTGAATGACAGCCTTGGTGGATAGAGTATTCTTGGCTGCATATTTTTCCCATTCAGCACGTTGAATATACCATGCCATTCTCTTTTGGCCTGCCATATATTCTGTGGAAAGGTCTGCTGATAACCTGATTTGTCTTCTCTTGTAAGTTAGGGATTTCTTTTCTCTTGCTGCTTTTGGGATTTTTTTCTTTATCTCTATATTTTGCAAATGTAACTACAGTATATTTTGGTGTTGGCCTGCTTTTCTTGGTTTTGATGAGAGTTCTCTGTGCCTCCTGGATTTGGGTTCCTTCCCCAGATTAGGGGAGTATTCATCTATAATTTGATCAAATAAACTTTCTGCCCTTTCTTCCCTTCTCTTCTTCTGGGACTCCTGTGTTACTAATGTTATTACACATGGTGGGATCACTGAGTTCCCCAAGTCTACATTCATTATCCAAGATTTTTTGTCCCCTCCTCTTTTCAGCTTCATTATTTTCTGTAATTTTAGCTTCATATCATTTTTTCATTCCTCTGCTTCTTCAGTCTCTGTGGTCATTATATGCAGTTGTTTTACAGTCTCAGTTATTGAATTTTTCATTTCAACCTGACTACTTTTTAGGTCTTTTATTTCTATGCTAAGGGACTCTCTAGCGTCTTCTATGCCCTTCTCAATCCTAGTTAGTATTCTTATGATTGTTGCTTTAAATTCTGGATCAGTCATATTCCTTATATCTGTTTCCAGTAGATCTCTGGCCATGACCTTATTTATTTATTTATTTTTTCTTTTGGTCTTGACCTTTTTGTTTAGGTCTGTGTCTTTCTGTGTGTTAAGAAAGCCTGATGTTTCCTGATGCTTAGAGTAATGCCGTTATAAAGAAGAGGTCATGTACTGTCCAGGGCCTGCTGCATCAGGAAATGTCTGTGTGTGTATGCTGTGAGCACTTCGCTGCTGTGTTTTGTGTGCTCCTTCCCTTAGGTCCATCATCTGCAGAGTTTCTCCTGGCATGCAGTGGGGCGTGTTTGGACCTTGGCCAGAGTCTGGTGAGTTTTAAGTAGGTGTGCTCTGGTCTGCTTGTTAAAAGATGCCTGATGCTATTTCCACTATAACTGAAGCTTTACAGAGCTCTCTGGTCAGGAAGTGTAGTAGGTGAAGGGGGTTTGTGCTGGTCTTCCTGGGAAGGGGCATGTTATGCTGGCTCCCAGGCTCTCAGGCACACTAGCCCAAGAAGAGCAATACCTAGAGCACAGGGGGGCAAGATTTGGTATAAGCATTTATGGAGCCACTCTTGGTACTCTGCTGCTTACTGAAGTTAGTTTATGCTAAGGGGCAGGGAAGAAAATGGTACCCTCCAGCTCCTTTGTCCCTGGAAAGGCAATACCACCTGTTTCAGATGCCCTCCAAGTATATCCCAGTGGATCCTCAGGTCCCACTGTCTGCTCCCTGGGCTCTCTGCCCTCCTTCTCTACAGGAGCACTGCAGCATCCACCAGACTCCACATTTACTACTTCATCATCTTAGCTCTTCCCCCTTGAAAGTTCCATGTGTTTTTATTTTACTTTTCACAATATTTTTTCTAGATTTTAATTTCAAATTCTTATACATTTTATAAAGGGTAGTAAAAATATTTAATACCAATAAAATTAAATTTTCCTTATATGTAACAGTATTGAGATGTTGATGTAGATATATAGAGACATGAATAAATATATAGATATAAATATATAGATATTTACAGGTATGTTTGAAGTACCAGGGAAATGTTTAGGTGGATAGCACAATTATTATTTTAATACTTACTGATTATGAGGGAACAGAAGGCAAGCTGAGGACAAAGCAGAAGCTGACACCCCAAAACCACCCCCCCATGGGATATATGTAACATTCCTCAGGCACTCCTGGCTGCCCTAAAGCCAAGGAAAGGAAAAACAAATGGTTAACTTACAGAGATCACAATCCTGCAAGACATGAGTCTCCCTCAGTTTACAGGTGTTTTAGCAATCTACAAGAACAAAATATTTCTATCAGTAACCTAGCTTTCAGAGGAAATGTAGGTACAATTAAATGTCCTCATAACCTGCAGCCCATGGACAGATACTTGAAGCAAGAGCAGAGTTTAATATTACTCCAGGAAGCTCCCAACTATCTTCATGTTTATTCCTTGCTAGAGGGAAAAACAGTCTTAACTTGTCAATGACAAGGCCTCTGTTTCTTGTGGCTCTACTTTAACATACGGAAATCCTTTTGAAAACTTCCCTCTTTCTTTCCTTCTGCAACCCCATAGTATATAATCAGTTACCCCTCATAATACTGGGGCAGCAGCTCTTTCTGCCTATGGTCCTATCCTCATGCTTTAGTAAACTACCTATTTGTACCAAAGACATCTCAAGAATTCCTTCTTGGTCATCAGCTCCAGACCTTGTCCCACCCAACCTCACCTATATTCCAAAACCCTGTCATTTGACAGCCAGCATGGGGCTCTAATCCTCAACCCTGAGACCTTGAGATTGAGAGTCTCATGCTCTACTGACTGAGCTACCAAACCTCATCTGCATTTCTAAAACCACATCACTGACATTTTAAGATTATACATTTTATATTTAATAAAATATCACATAGATAAAAGGATGTTAAAACCAGCACAGCAGCTACAAGTTTGCTGTAGGATAATTGAAGACATTATAATGAGCCTCCTTTAAAATTCTCTACTGATTTCCATATGTACTTATTTTGAGCATACTGGATGGTTCTTCAACAGTTCAGAGTTAACATCAAAATCTGTTTAATGATAAATGACAACTGAAATAGATTTTTGATCTTTGTAAACTATTAGTGGGGAAACATTAGCACTGATAATGATAATAATATATTCTGTATGATTACGTGTTCCTTGTAAGCAATAACCTTATTTTTTCCTATTTGGATTTATCAGTGGCTTGTGCAGTAATTAGCTAATAAATGTCTTTAAAATTAAATCTAAGTGAATTGAATTAATTCAACAAAGACTTATTGAATGCTTTCTTCTTGCCATAAACTTGGCCAAACAATAGACATATGACTGTAGAACAGACAGTATTTTTTTATTTACCATAACTTAGGAGAAAGCATTCACACAATGACAATAGAATAAGATGACATTTCTTTCAGTGTGCATTTGCAACATGCAGGAAAGAAGGAATTCATGAGTAAAGCAAAAGGTCAAGAGACATTTTAGAGTGATTATCCTTGATCAAGGGGTACCTGATTTAACAAGAGCATTGTCTTTATTAAGGTTTGTTAGGCAAAGAGAATGATTAGGATGAGGCCAGATCTTAGAATCTTACAGAATCTTGCATAAATCGTGGGTTTTGGAGTTAGGGAAACCAGGGCCTTCATCACGACTTTTCATTTACCATCTTTAGGAACTTCAGTTTCTTCATTGCTAAATTGAAGATGCACCTTAGTACATTAGTGAATTAGAGGATTAAATTTGATATTATGTGTAAATGTCTTTGTAAAGTGTCTTACTCAGAGAAAGAGCTAAAATTTTATTTTTAGTTATTTCAACATAATTCTTTTTCTTATCATTTTTATGTACTAATGCTTAGAACTTCGGACTTTTATCATAGAAAACATGAAAAAAGTTTTATGTAGAGATGGGACAAGTTTAGGTATATGTTATAAATGCCAAGGATGCTTTATAAAAGAAGAAATAGGAAACAGGAAGGTACAGTTAGAAGTTATATCAGGAACCTAGGTGAGAATAAAAATCTGTCTTTCAAAATTAGATGAACATTTTAAAAAATACAAATCCTTGTGTTTAAGATTTAAAAATTGATGTATAAATCATTTAAGGAGATTATTTATGATTATACTATGATGCCAATAAAATTATTACTTGCTTGTTTTGTTTTATGATAAAAACATAGTCTTATAAGTTCTGAGACGTACTTATAAAAGTCATACAGGAAAACCATATAATCATTTGATTATCAATCCTACACCTCACTTTTGGTAATCTCTCACTCCTTTTTCATCTTTTCTTTCTTTTTCAGTACCCAAATAATCTTTGTTCTGTTACATCATTTTGCATTTGCCTTACTGCTTGGCTCTAGCCAAATATGTAAGGATATTAAAAATACAGCTTACTTTGGCTCCAGGTGCTTCACTTTGAGTATCAAACTGCCACATGTACCAAATGTTGCTACCTGACTTTGAAGGGCTCTGTGGGAGAGGTAATAGAGAAAGACTGACACACAGATGGATAGTCATATAGGCAAACAGATAAATAGATTTGTACACAGAAACAATATATGCAAAAAAGGGGCGCCTGGGTGGCTCAGCGGGTTAAGCCGCTGCCTTCGGCTCAGGTCATGATCTCAGGGTCCTGGGATCGAGCCCCGCATCGGGCTCTCTGCTCGGCGGAGAGCCTGCTTCCTCCTTTCTCTCTGCCTGCCTCTCTGCCTGCTTGTGATCTCTCTGTCAAATAAATAAATTAAAAAATCTTTAAAAAAAAAACAATATATGCAAAAAGACAAGGGCATGATATATAATTTTATATAGATATATGTGCATACATGTCTCTCTTTTTTATAAGATGTCTATTGTGTTTTGTTTGCTAGATAGCTACTTAAAAAATCAGTGGTTAGGTTTGCCTGCATGGCTCAGTTGGTTATGTATCTATCTGCAGTTGGCTCAGGTCATGATCCCAGGGTCCTGGGATTGAGCCCCATATTGGGCTCCCTGCTCATTGGGGAGGCTGCTTCTTCCTCTCCTCTTGTCTGCCTCTCACCCTCCTTGTGATTGTGCACTCTCTCTCTCTGTCAAATAAATAAAATCTAAAAAAAAAAGAAAAAAAATCACTGGATTAATGGATGGATGGAAAAATGGAAATAGTAAGATATTTGTATTTTCTCTAAGATTCATACATAACAAATATCCCAACTTCTTACCTATTAGAATCCACAGGAGAGTGCTTCATCACACAATATTATTTAAGCATTTGTTGGTATGTTAACATTTTCCACTCATGGTAATGTTTGAATTTATATTTCAACTTAAAAAAGTAAGGGAGGACACACCATAGTCGCTGGTGTTATTCTGATATTTTCCAATTTTATTTTTCTCTTTTAAAATTTGCTAGCCCATTAGGCACTTTCAAATCAAACATTATGCTTACACATTACATATTTATATATTTGTTTATGTGTTTATATCTGCTTTATGTCAAAAGTTTCACTCAAACTTTTATTATAAGCATATATTAGTGTCATTAAATAGTCTACTATTACAAGGCTATTTAATGTATGTATGTATAATGGGATAATTATATGCATATTTAAAACATTACATTTGTTAATAGTTAACAAGTACCCAGCTCGATCCCAGGACTCTAGGATCATGACCTGAGCCAAAGGCAGAAGCTTAAGTGACTGAGCCACCCAGGCGCTCTTATTCATTGTGATCTTTAGGAATGTACACCTAACTTGTGATAGGATCTACAACATTTTCATAATATTTATTACCTGATGTTAAATAACCATATATTTGGTGCATACCATATGTTATACCTTATGGTAATTACTTTCAATAATAAAAAGTAAATACAGTACTTATTAGGAAGGATAGAACACATGTATACACATACACAGAGAAAAATAACTAAGTGAGAGTGTATGTAGGTGTGTAATACAGTGAAACAAGTAGGTCAAAATCTCTTATCTTTTTCACATCAAAGTGTTGAATTTATTTCAGTATATTTTGAGCACTGTTTATAAATAAGTCACTATACAAATATAAAAAATTTCAATGCATATTATTTACTGAATCTAATACATTCTGTTGATTCTGAAACCATTTATTTAACTCATTAAAGGTGAGTTTCTATTGCCAGTTACTTCTAAAGTTTATCTCATATGCAAGTTTCTTTATATTACAACAAATGTTAATATTTTTAACATGACAAGAAAAAATATAAAAATGTATATTCAGCAGTTGCCAGCTTAAATATATATATTTAATCATTTGTAGTAACCTAAAATGTATTTACAATTAAAAAATCATTTTTTACATTACATTCACATATTATTTAATTAATGTATTTATTTTGATATAGCTTGCATTGCAAAACGAATGTTAGAGAAACAAATTATACTTTAAAATAATGTCAGAGTTACCATTAGTTATATCTACAGGTTTTCATCTCAGAGTGAAGGCAAGTTACTTTGTTGTGATAAGAAAATATAATATGCTGGTTGTAAGGGGCGCCTGGGTGGCTCAGTGGGTTAATATGCTGGTTGTTCTACAAAGAAAATTACAAATTTGTGTTTGTTTTCTATCATCAAATAAACAATATAATAAGAGGAAATGGGGAAAAAATGAACAGGAAGATTATATCCAAGTCATGACTGTCAGAAATTCCCATTTTACTTCCTAATCTACCCAGTGTTGTGTGAAGAGAGCTAATGTTCAATCCTAATCATAATAGTGACAGCCATCCAGTCTTGAAAGGTCTGTACACATAAAAGATAAAGGTTAAATCAGTCTTCATACAATTTCAGTTCTAGGATATTCTTGGATGAGACAGCAAATCATGCTCTTGTTTTGTCTTTGTTTTGGTTTTTATGTTGCTTTCCTTCTGAAGTTAGAAACTGTAGTTATCCAGTATTTTGGAATTTTATTAAAATGAATAAAAATGTTCATTTTTACATTGATTTGGAGCATGTCCTACATTTCCATTCACATAATTATGCAATTAAAACATCACTTATTTATTTGGTAATATAATTAGTATTTGCAAATGGAATTTACAGTATTTATTACTTTGTAAACCATAATGGTTGCATTTATTATTGAATGTGTTTCCAGGCACTGTTTAGAAATAATTATAGCTAAAATGTGTTTCACTTCTTATTTATGCAATGTCCATTATTGTGAAATAATTCTTCAAATTAATTGAGACTTGTGGCATTTTCCATGCATTTTCATGCAACAGCACCACTTTCAAATCAGCAGTTATAGTTATCTTTGAAATAATAGTGAATCTTGTGAATTAAAAAATTCCAAAATGAAGTGGGAAAATATCCAGAAAAATTAATTTATAAAGAAATATGTGTGTCCAACTGACAAAAACATATTAAAACCACTGAGTAACAAATACCTATTCCAACTAAGATAATGATGAATGCTTATTTTCTCCCATCACATTTACAAAATAATGCCCAAAGTCAAACATAGCTTGGAAAAATACTTTCATACAGTTTTTAATGGAAGTGTGTAGATAGGTAGCAATATTTTATTTATAATATGCATGATCTGTGGAAAATATAACTATAACTTGATTTTCTGAGTTTAATATAAATACATACTTTTTCAAAATAGTGGAAAGATAAATGTACAAGGTGCTTACTGCAGCGTTGTTTGTAAGAACCAACATCTGGAAAGTATTTATTACAAAACAGTTGATGCATATAATTTTTTGGTGAAAGCCTATTTTGCATGAATAATACAGTAGTTAAACCATGCATAAGTAGGTTCTGTGCGTATGGAACATTCTTTGAGAAATATATATACCAGCCAAAGGAAAAAAAATAAGTTGAATGAAAGTTGTACTAAGGAAAACATATGGTACTCTAAAGGTTATGATGTGGATATCTAATCTGGTAGAGCTTCTTGAGAAAAAAATAATGGTTGATTTGAGTTCTAATGAGTAAGAGTTTTTTGGGTGAAATGACCCGAGATATAAGAACTTCAGATATACTAAGTGACTAAAGAAAACTATATACAGACTATACTAAGTGTTTAAAGATGACTAAGGTGAAGCAAAAGTGTGCAGGAACACAGGGGGAGTAGCTAGTATAAATGTTAAGAAATGCACAGAGCAAATAATTAAAATAGATTATCTGCAGGATGTAATGACTGATTGAATATGAGGAGCAAAGAGAGTTAGCAGCAAATTGTTTATTTCAGATTTCTGTCTTGAATAACTTGAAAGGTTTTTTACAATATAGAGAACAATGGAATAGGAGAGGGTTTTTTGGTTTGGTTTTTCAGATGTAATGAAGAAAAAGTCTGAGCTCAGTTTGATGTGTATTTGATATGCCCAAGAGTCATTAAAGCAAATGTGTCTTACAGACACCTGAATTTTTCTGAAACTTAGGAGAAATGGTGACATATATAATATATATTTAAGAATCATCCATATAATTGAAAACATTAGAATGGATCAAATCAGCCAAGGGATATGATGAAAAGAGCACCTGAGATATAAACCTGATAATCTTCCTTACTTAAGGATTTGGTAGAGGAAGAGGAGAGTGGAGGAAGAGGAGGAGCAGCCAATGAATAAGGGAATGATATTTTTAGAAAGCCAAGGATAAGATTATTTCAAGGACAAGTGTGCTAAGCAGTGTCAAAATTTTCCTCCAAAAAATCAGGGTTAAAAAATAGAATCTAGAGCTGAATGACCTTTAAAAACATTAGTTAAAGAAGTAGAGGTAGTTTCAATATGTGATATGCTTGGGAACCATAAATGTGTTTAGTTAGGTGTGAGTGGTGGATATAGAAATGCAAGTAGGAAGAGAGGCAACTCTTGATGTGTCATGTCAGGAATAGAAAAAAAAAAAGAACAATATATAAAAGTGTTTGGAATGTTTGGAAACTATGATGGAAGGTGAGAAAGGTTTTTGTACATGTGTCTACTGAAAGAAGCTGGATAAGAAAAAATCAAGTAGAGTGAATCCCTGGAAATACAGAACAAAGGAAACGATATATAAGATTGTGAGTGAATTAGATGAGAATACACGGAAAGTGAAATGCCTCTCCGATACAAAAGAAATGCCAAAGGACATGATGGACCTGGGTTCCTGGTCATTTGGCAGATATAACAGGAGAGTCTGTCAATCCAGACTCTCCTATTTTATTTGATTGTGTAATAGGAGGCAATTTCTTCTTTTGCGAATAAGAAAGAAAGTAGGGTTACCAAGTTTTGCAGAAGCTGGAATGGATTTCAAAAACTACTATAGAAAGATCTGTGCCATAGAAGAGTGTTACAGTGATTCAGGGCATTGTTCAGTGACCATTAATGGTCAGTGACTTAAGATGGAACCAATTCACATAGATGGTGCACTAAATCCTGCATTAGGTTAGAGAAGTCAAATCATTTTCGGAAAGTTTTTATTCTGCATAGATATATGCTCTAAATGTAGAAGAATACAGGAAGTTTTAGGATACTGGTAATAAATGATAAAATCACAAATATTTGGAATCTAAGTAAGCTAAAAAAAAAAAAGAAAGAGGAAAAACACAGGGGTATGATTGATAAGAATACCTAAAGAGTGATATTTTTCTCTCCTCTGTGTGAAATAACAGAAAAGCAAAGCACTCTGTCTAATGGTAAAAATAGCTTGGGAAAACAAGGATTTTCCATTTAGTGTTGCATATGCAAAATTTGCAGAAACTTCTTGGTAGATGTTGGATACATGTATTTCATATAATTCAGTAGTGACCTACAAGTTAAGGGTCAATTGTGAAAGCTGACCTATTACATTTTCTCTTGATAATTATGTGTGCACTTTATTCATATCAGTTGGCAGCTTCTAGTAAACCTGAGAATTTAAAAAATTTTATGGGCTAATGCTGGATATCTCATTTGTGGGATAATACTGGGTTGGTTTCTTTTTCAGGCAGTCTGAGTATAAAAGTAAAATTATTTTTTCACAACATATTTGAGGAACAACAGAATTGGAATATATGTGAGTAAAGAGGTGTCTCATTGACTATAATTTGCATACATATCTGGAATAGGCAGCCCTGATTATTTTTGTCTCATGTTTTGGAGAGCCAAGTTCAATAAATCTGAAACTTCCACAGAAGGGGATTTAAAAAATAATGAAACAGATAAGTATGACTGACTTGGAAAACATGAAATGCAGTGCCATCAAGTCATACTTTTGTATTGTTAACTGGGAAGGAACAGATGAATAACAGTATGCATTACATAAAATAATTTTAAGAAAAAATAATGATAGTAACAGAGGCAAAAAGCAAGAGACAATAATGTGGAGATATGCAGGGTTCAATAAATAATCACCTTTCCCCTCACCCACGTTCAGAATTAGTTGAGAGGTAGACAAATTATTTAGACATATGGGAAATCAAAATATCAACATTATCATTTTGATAAAACAAAATGGAACTTTAACTATACGTTGTTTTTTTTAATGATTTTATTTATGATTTGACAGAGGGATAGAACACAAGTAGGCAGAGCGGCAGGCAGAGAGGGAGAAGTGGGCTCTCCGTTGAGCAGGAAGCGTGATGTGTGGCTTGATTCCAGGACCCTGGGATCATGACCTGAGCCAAAGGCAGAAGCTTAAGCAACCCGCCACCCAGGAGCTGCTAACCATAAGTTTAACAGAGAGATCTGGGGAAAGAGACAAAATAGGTTGACATTGTAGTAGGAAAATTTTTTTGATCAAGGTCAAAATGTGTAATACATAAAAAATTTATAATGTGTTTATATTAGTAATAACTTCTTACTGACACATTTTGCAATTAGGGAAGAAGTGAAAAAAGTTCTAAAATGAGAAAATATTTGCAACATACAAATAGAGATTTGATATTTAAAATGTTTAAATAATTCCTACAAATTTTGACAATGTAAAAGAAATTTAATTAAAGACTTTCCTTCTAGCCACTATAAATAAATAAATTTTCCTTTGAATTTTAAAATGTCTTTAATTCAGTGACTATTGGATATTTTTTACATGCGTACACTTCAAACATGAAATTTTAATAATGGCATTTTCATACAGTCAACTTTGAAAACAGACCCTCACTAATGCAACTTCTAAAAAATATACTTCAGGAGAAAGGCCTGAGACTGAAAAAAATTCTATTTCATAATTTCAAGAAATATAAAAGTAGAATTTCTTGGATGTTTATTTCAGACACTGATATTTTTTGATAAATGAACCATTCTTTATGTCTGTGATTAAATTTTCAATTTGGTTATATTTATAATGAAGGAGCTAAAATCAAACACAATTTATTAAAGAAATAATGCAAACTTCCTCAAGAACTTATCAATAAAACTTCCTGTCTTGAAAATTAAGTATAATACATCTTACATTTGTATATAATATAAATTTATATTTACTATATATTACATAAGTAACATTTATATATTGTCTAACAATGTGCACTTATATCTGTGTATATATACCTGTTAACTTACATATACTATAAGCAACATATTTATATAAGATCTAACAATGTGCATTTATACATGTTTGATACACACAAAATGTCTGAAGTTTAGAAAAGACAAAAAAATTTATACGTTTCAAGAGAGTATTTCACTATTTTTTTCCCTTTAGTTTTATCTCACAGTTATACAGATTTGGGGGTAGTTTATGCATAAACTGTTACTGTTAACTGGAACCTATTAATAAAAGAAATTAAATTATCTCATAGTATCTGGAAAATAGTTTTCTATTTATAATAAATAGTCAACTGAAATGAATAATGATTTAAATAACCATTCAGATTTGGGATCTTTAAATATTGCAAATCTACAAACAATCTGCAACAGATTATTAACCATACTTAAAAGGATTTATTAACTTTCTGTGGTTGTGTTTATATTACAAGTTTGACATTTTGAAAAGTTTTTGCATTAGTCCTGATTTTCAATGAAAAGACACATTTATTACTGGCTTGAAAAAAATTTAAAGGGAATTTTTTTGTGCATACATTAAAACTCTGATAACCAAAAGGGCTTGCAAACATGTGGGTTATTTATTCAAGATAAATGGTTCAATCTCAGGACCATGAAGTTTGTGATGTTTTACCTTGTATTATTCCTGTACCCTTCTCTCAACTCCACAGAGCATTGAAAACCAACATCTTCACAGATATAGTAGCCAAGAATAGTGGAAGCCTGGCAACCACTATGTGGCAAAATGAGTTAGAAAGTCCCCCAAAGGGCACCTGGGTGGCTCAGTAGGTTAAGCCTCTGCCTTCAGCTCCGGTCATGATCTCAGGGTCCTGGGATCGAGGCCCGCATGGGCTCTCTGCTCAGCAGGGAGCCTGCTTCCCCCTCGCCCTCTCTGCCTGCTTGTGATCTCTCAGTGTGTCAAATAAATAAATAAAATCTTAAAAAAGAAAAAAAGAAAGTCCCCCAAAGAGCTAATTGTGGAGAATTGCCCTAGTTAACCTGTCTGGCCACTATTTGAAAATTTTGACTCACAGAACTATTTGTATTTGAAGTAATGAAGAGCTTACTCAGTGTGACTAGTCTTTTCTCTGAAGCATTTGTTGGAATCGTTTGGGAAAAATTAATTAACACTGCACATGTCTGAGGCAGGATAATAATTGGGGAAAGTGAGGCTGACACTTAAAAGGGAAATCAGGGAAATGAGACTGCCTATAGCATGCTTTAAAAAACTCCAACATATGCCCACAAATTCAGAAGGACATACATACATGCACAATTCTCTGCATGCTCAAAAAATATCTGAGAAAGCCCTTATCTCTCATTTACAACAGATCATGAGTCTCTGCACAAATGGTGTGAAGACTTCAGTCAAGGTATAAATTGCCAGGATGTGGAAAGCAGCTCCAAATATGCCGATTTGTCAAGACCGAGAGACTTCTTGAGGTGCCTGAGTGGCTTAGTTTGTTAGGCATCTGACTCTTGGTCTCAGCGCAGGTCATGATCTCTGGGGTTGTGAGATCATGTAGGGAGACAACTAGGTATCTTCCTATAGTTCATATCAGATAAAAAAATTAATTAAAGTTGTATCATATGCTTAAATGTAGAAATTAAAACTATAAAACTCTCTGAAGAAAATATGGGAGTAAATCTTTGTGACCTTGGTTAGGCAATTGATATAACAATAAAAGCATAATCAGTAAAGAAAATGAATTTTATATCCTCAAAATTAAAAATATTTTTGTTTCAAAGGACACTGTAAAACTATATAATGGGAAAATAGATGTCATCAAGTATAAAATATATTTATATTATCAGGTATGTTATCTATTAATATATCAGATATATTTATGATATCAACTATACTTATCATGTTCATATCACATCTAATAAAGAACTGTTATCCAATATAAGGTATACTCATAACTCAGAAGATAAGAAAATACAATTTTAAGAATGATCAAGGATTTGAATACGCGTTTTTCCAAAGAAATATATAAATGCCCGAAAAGGACTGGAAAAAATGCTTGGCATCATTAGTTATTAGGAAAATGCAAATCAAAACCCATATAACATGTTATTCTCACTAGGATGACTAAAATAAAATTTTAAGAAAGTAAGTTTTGTCAAGGAGAAATTGAAACCTTCACAAATTGGTTGTGAGATTTTTAAATGGTAACAGCTACTTTGAGAAACAGTTGGCAGTTTCTTACACTGTTGAACATAAATTTATGATAAAATCCAGTATTCCCTGCCAGGTATATAACCAAGAGAATTTAATATTCATGTCCAAACAAAAAATCTGGACATTAACTACATTACATAAGCAGCAGCTTTTATAATATGCAAGGGGCAGAAACAGTCCAAATACCCATCAACAGATAGATGGGTAATCAAAATGTGTATATCAGTAAGTGGACTATTATTCAGCAATTAAAAGGAATTAAGTACTGATAAATGCCACAACATATACAGATTTTGTAAGCATTTTAAGGAAATTAGTTAAAAATCACGTACTGAATGGAATTTATATGAGATATAATTGAAATTTATAGGAAGTACCAAAAATAAGTAAATCCATAATGGCAGAAAGTAGATTAGTGGTTGTCAGGGACCAAGGGCAGGGGGCAATAGAGCATGACTAAGAAAAGTACAGAATTTCTTTGTGCAGTTATAAAAATACTCTGAAATCAGAGTGGTGATGATTATACAACTCTATCAAAAATCAAAAAACAACTGAACCATAAACTTTAAAGTTGGATTGTATGGTATATAAATATCCCAATATATCTTCTATTTAAGTAAGAAAACTCTATGAATGTTGTAATACCTTGTCATAAATAGAAATATGTCAAAATATCTTTTCTATGAAAAAAATTACGGTTTCATTTTTTTTTAAAGATTTAATTTATTTATTTGACAGAGAGAGATCACAAGTAGGCAGAGAGGCAAGGCAGAGAGAGAGGAGGAAGCAGGCTCCCCACGGAGCAGAGAGCCTGATGCGGGGCTCGATCCCAGGACACTGGGATCATGACCTGAGCCGAAGGCAGAGGCTTTAACCCACTGAGCCACCCAGGCACCCCACGGTTTCATTTTAAATCACTTGCCAGTGCTTAAAATTGCACATGCTCTTACCTAACAATGCATTTGCATAATATATTTATACTTTAAAAATTTGTATTCAGTGAACAAGAGTCACTTTGCGTTATATATTTATTTTGAGAAAGTTTTGTTTCCTCCCAGAAATTGCTGTTTATTATAAAATTGTGTTAGTTATATACCTGAGTAGCATGAAACAAATGCACTCCTACATCTTTAAAATTCTTGTTACATGACTTATCACATTATCCACTTAAAAAAAGTATAAGAATGTTGAATTAAAATGAAGCTGAGTGTTGAGAACTTTGGAAAATGTCAAGTTGTTTTGAAGTAGTATGTTTTGCACTGTTATTCTACTCACTACCCTGCTATGGAGCTTAGGAAAGTCACTGATGCTTAGCAAGGTAAAAATAAGAATAACTTCACCCCTTAGTTATGTAAACTCTGTAAAGTCTGTGAGGAAACAGGATGTTGCATGAAACAAACCTAAAATTCATGAAAATTGCAGATACTTGTCAAACAAAACAATTCCAAACTTATTTAAAATGAGATTTTATTCAAAATCGCAATAAGCGTGCTTAGACCTCAGAGTCTGTAAGCATCTCTAGATCGAACAGAAAAGAATTAATAGGGAGAAGAAAGCAGAACTAGCAGAAACATTGTTGGGTGTAAGGCAAGGAGGTGGGCTGAGCAGGTGGAGAAACCAGGATTTTTCTACAGGAAATGTATCTCCCTGTGGTCAGCCAGTTCTTAGAGTGAACATTGAAACAGGGCTGTTTTGCACCTTAGTGCTTGTTTAAACTTGGAACAGTCCAGAATTTAGGGGCCTGTGAAGTTAATAGAAACCTGATTAAGCATCATGGAGCCAAATCAGTCATAGAAAGTAGATATTGCAGTCACTTGGTCAGTGTCAGTTATGTTCAAGAGTTAGTTATGAAAGACAGGCATAGAAAAAATAACAGTAGATACCAACTATTCCCTGTGGGGCAGTCTCTAATTATGTTTATATAATTGCACAAAAAATTATCTATATCTCTCTATAAATTCTGCAAAATATATGATTTTGCTGTGGCTTATCTCTTTATGGATAATCTTTAAGTTATTTGTTTCATTATTGAAGTATACTGTCACCTAATAATAGCGATAATTATACTTTCTAAGAACATGAGTCTGCAGTCAGAAAGGCCTGGTATTCCAATTTCATTCTGTTCAGTACAACTACTAAGAACTTTAAATGAGTTGACTTAGAGTTTTAAACCCTAATTATATAATTTTAAAATGATTTAAAAACATCTTTCATACCGCATTAAAATGCTTATTTCACAAAACAATATAATAGATCTGAGAAGAAAGTGAAAGAGGGAGGGAGAAAAATTATACCTTTCCTTGCCTTATTTCAAACTTTATTTGCTTTTTCTTTTTTTTTTTTTAAGAATTTTTAATTTATTTGACAGAGAGAGAACTCACAAGGAGGCAGAGAGGCAGGCAGAGAGAGAGGGGGAAGCAGGCTCCCTGCTGAGCATAGAGCCTGATGCGGGGCTGGATCCCAGGACCCTGAGATCATGACCTGAGCCGAAGGCAGAGGCTTAACTCACTGAGCCACCCAGGCGCCCCAAACTTTATTTGCTTTTTAAAAAAATTTTATTTATTTGACACAGAGAGAGAGAGAGAGAGAGCACACAAGCAGGGGGAGCAGCAGAGGGAGAGGGAAAAATAGGTTCTCCACTAAGCAGGGAGCCCATTGCGGGGCTAGATCCCAGGACCCTGGGATCGTGACCTGAACCGAAGGCAGCTACTTAACGGACTGAGCCACCCAGGCACCCCTATTTCAAACTTTATTAATGGGCGAATCAGTATTTATCAAACTAAATACTACATTTACTTTGAACATCTTAGTCAAATAGGGAATTGTCACAGTGTGAAACAAATACATCTTCAAACTATGATTTTCCTTTTTAAAAAGATTTATATTCTTTAAGAATCTTGAAAAAATGTGTCTAAATATTTTGATAGATTTTCTGTAAAAAATTAATAAGCTTGATTCTGCTTTAAAATTAGCAATTAATATTTTGATTTAAAATCTCTAATGATAAGATGACAATACATTATTCAATTTGCATTTATTTTATTAAGTTTTTAATTATCAATTGGCACATCTTTTGTTATTTTTCTTTTACTAACTTTTGACATTTCATTAGTTGAAATCTTAATACTATTATGAATTCATTGACTTGTTTATCAAATGAAAATCTTCATTTTGCCATTTACACATATCTCAAGCATATTGCCCAACCTATAGTCTTTGTTTGATATCGGGGTTAGGTACATGTAAAAATTGCTAATAATGATGTGTTCAAATTGGTAGGAACTGGTCATTTTTATTTCTGTTTTAATTTCCAAGATAAACGACCACACATACTTTTTGTTATGTTTATTTAAAAAAAAATGATCTGTGCATATACCGATAGACAAACACAGACACGTGCACATATAGAGTGGAGTAGGGGGAGAGAAAGGAGGGAGGGAGAGGGTTTGAAGTTCAAATAACCATTTGAAGATGCTGTGGGGAAATTGATACCATTATTTTCTCACTTTTAAGTTATCAAAGTTGAGGTTATAAACACACACACACACACACAAACTCATATACAAGGATACATGTACATATAATGTATATATGTATATATCAAACATTTTGCATAATATATTTTTATATATCACACATTTATATTATAGACATATGTGTGCATGTGATAAAGGCAAAGAATTTTTACTGCTTGTATTTTCCCATATATCAGTATAAACATATGAATGTATATTAGTTAAAGCACCTACTTGAGAATTAGGTATCCTAGGTTAAAATTCCAGCTCTGATGCTTACGTTTAGGAAATTTTTCTATAGACCTGTTGCATTTCTTCACAGGCTGTGATTGGAGACATAGCACTTTGAGACTATTTTTTCACAGATGTATGTATAACCCCAGAAAGTGTCTCCCTTCCAAACAAAGGTCACATTTGCAAACTTTCTTGGAAGATTAGAGATATTGTCTCCTTTTAGAGAAAAAGACTGTCATACCTACTTTCCCATAGTTTTGTAATAGAAACCATGTATATGTAGTCATCTATCTTGAGGCATATTTGCTGTCCTCAGTGGACTTTCTGACAAGAGGAATTGGAAAAAATATGCTGAATTTCAAATTTTTGCTATGCTATGACTATAAATAAAGTGTTTGGTTTCTGACCTAGGAATCTAGTATCTTAGTATCTTTGGCCAGCCTCCATAAACTTGTGTTAGACTGACTCATTCTCTGATAAATAGGATAAAATTTTAAAACCTTCACATTTCTTAACATTTACTAATTCTATAACTTTGGGCACTGTATTGATTTATTAGGACTGTTGTAATAATATATTATAAAATGGATAACTTAAAACAACAGAATTTTATTTGGTCATTGTTCTTGAAGCTGGAGGTCTAAAGCTCAGTTGTCAGTAGGCCCATGCTCCATGCTCTCTCTTACACTCTAGGTAGAATTCTTCCTTGCCTCTCTTTAGCTTTTGATAATGACTGTCCATCCTTCGTGTTCCTTGGCTTGTGGCTGTATCACTTCAATTTCTGCCCCTGTCATCATGGCATTATCCCTGTGTACTGTGTCTGCATCCAAATTCCTCTCTTACTAGAAGTACAGCAGTCATATTGGATTAAAAGCCACCCCCACTCCAATTACCTCCACAGTGACACTTTTTCTAAAGAAGTTCACATTCTCAGTTACTGGGGTTTAGGTCTTTACCATATGTTTTTAAATTTTGAACATAATTCAACCCATTATGAATATGTTACATTATGTCTCAGCATCTCAGGTGCCTCATCTGTAAATTAGGAATGATTATTATCAACATGATGAGATTAAGTGAATTATACATAAAATTCTTTGGTGAGTACCTGTTAGCTGTTTAGTTGTTGTTATTACTATTATTGTCATCATATGCACATATGTGTACATAACTGTAACAGGAATATTATCAGTTCTTCCTTTTGGGAGGACGGAGATAGTGAAGGCTATCAATTTAAAATTGTATTAACTATAAGTATATAACATTGTAATTAACAGTATATTCTTAATGTCATAATTTTGAATTGATACTATAACTTAGTATAATAAAAATATGCATCTATAAAGTGAAACCTTGGCATTTAACAGCCTAAGGAAAGAATAGGGATTTTGAATATTTAAATATATTACACATACAGATAGGAATTCTGAGAGCTTTAGAAAATGTCAAGTTGTTATGCATTGATTCAAAATTATTGATGTAGCTCTTGACAAAACAAGTTTAGCAGTACTTGTTAAAACTCATAAAATGTGTAATAAACCTAAGTAACAATTATGTAAATATGACTTCACTTTAGTATTACTCAAGAACATTGTAAAATAATATCTAGCATCTCTGAATTTCAAATAATATGTGTTTTCAAATTAATCACCACTAATTGCTAGGTCTCTTCCTTCTACCCATTTTAACAACAAACTAGCCTGATACTCTGGAAAAAAGAACCCTTATTTTCCATAAAGAGAATTTTCTTAACCAAATGTACATATTGCCCTACCAATCAATAAATGTTAACCCTAAATGCTACTGTGTCTCAAGCATTTCACTTTGGTTTTAGATCATAGCATTATTTAATACATAAAATCACTATCCCCCCACACTAAAGATGGTCACTATTCACACATGCCTTAAAGCTGAAATATCAAGATATCAAAAAATAGAAACAATCACTCATCCACAGTCCCAGAAGAAATAATTACGTATATCAAGATGGAATTTGTAACCAGTATGTTTTGAAAGGTTGCAATTGTAGTTCAGATAGTCATTTTATATGATTCAGGTATGTTTAAGGAAAAACACATTTAAATGGTTTCTGACTACAATATGAGTTTGCCAGATAAAGTTATGTAGAGAAAATGTTTACCTGATGGTAGAGGTATGTTTTATCAATATTTGGAACATGACTGGCATTTAGGACTAATGTATTCTGGTGCCTTTCTTTAGGACCACTGGAAAAGCTATTTTAACAAATGAATTTAGATAATGAGGACCAAATCTATTTGAAGGAATAAATCAACATTCCATTTACTCAACAGTTATTTAAGTATTTGCACCTATATCAAAGCATATATGATCAAAATTATAAGTAAAATATTGCTTTGACATATAAGAGACGTACTTTCTTACAAAATTTCTGGATTCTAGTTCAGGTAAAAGTGTCCTAATCTATTAATCTATTTCTTTTCTTCTTTCAGGACAGTTATTCTTATTTATTTATTTATTTATTTATTTATTTATTTATTTATTTCATCTAGGTTATATGCCAAGCCACTACCACACTAACTTGTGTTTAAGTTAATGTATAATGTACAAATAATATATTTACATAATACATACTATATTAACCATTAATATCTCCATTGTTTTAATAAATGTTAAAGTCCAGAGTGCAAAGTAGTATTATTATATTTTATAGCCTGATTTTTTTAAAAAAATTTTTTATTTCAAGCACTGAAATAGCTGCCTGTGAATGTGTTACTCTTCCCTTAAGTATTCTGAAACAGTATACCATGCCAAAAAATAAGAATGTAATGAGAAAATAAGAATAGAAATAAGAGTGGAATGTCAAAGAACCTTTCTATATTATCAAATGAATAAAACCCTTCTTTTTTTAAAAGATTTTATTTATTTATTTATTTGACAGGCAGAGATCACAAGTAGGCAGAGAGGCAGGCAGAGAGAGAGAGAGGGAAGCAGGCTCCCCGCTGAGCAGAGACCCCAATGCGAGACTTGATCCCAGGACCCCAAGATCATGACCTGAGCCGAAGGCAGCAGCTTAACCCACTGAGCCACCCAGGCGCCCAATAAAACCCTTCTTTAAGGCAACTTCTTATATCACATTCTGAAGTTGACTCTGTACCTACCGATTTCAATTATAGTCCAATTATTATTTTAAAAATTCTTTGTTGCTATTCTCAGTTTTGTGTGCTTCA
This sequence comes from Lutra lutra, assembly GCF_902655055.1. Classification (NCBI taxonomy): domain Eukaryota; kingdom Metazoa; phylum Chordata; class Mammalia; order Carnivora; family Mustelidae; genus Lutra; species Lutra lutra. The sequence goes on from NC_062280.1 coordinate 174,703,032, forward strand.
ATTTAATATTTGTAAAGAAGCTCACATTTTATAACTCTTTACTGAAGCCATATACTTAAAATTGAATCTGAATGAGTCATTGGTTAAAAATATAAATAAGCCTTAGGAAATTTAGAAAATAATTCTGTCTGACATAATTGCCACACCATTTGGGTTATCATTATTTCTAGATTTCTATGTGAAAGTAAAGACAGTTACCAGTAAAGAGAAAATCTCAACATTTGAAATAAGAATATCTGAGAAGATTTGAAGGATTTGAAAAAATATGGACCTCTAAACCTCTCTGATAATGCTTTCTATTGCGATTTACATCCTTAAGAAAACTGAGAATCTTCAGAAGGAGAAAACTAAAATTTCCAACATATTTCAAGATTTTTTTTCTCGTCTTTCTCATCTCAGTCACTAAGTATTTAATAAATACTTTTCTGGGGATAAAATGATGAAAAGAAGGAATTCATTAATATTTTTGAGAAATGTGTTGATGTGACTTTTGGGGGAGATTTTCAAAGTAGAAGAATGAAACATACTGTTGAATCATATTCAAAGTACATTTATTATGTAAATTTGGGTAACCAGCTGTGGTTCTAATTGTTTTATGGTGTGGTTAATAAAACTGTAAATCAAATGTTGTCTCCTGGCATGAAACACAAAAATAATAGGAAATACTTTACATGAAGTTAATTCAAAGATATCAAGAAATCAAAATGATACCTACCTACTCCCAGGTTTTACCCAACAAGGTCCATGGCATAAGGAATAAATTGATGAGAATGTCACAGTAATCTTGAAAAAAAAAAATCTTCCTGGTTTTTAGTACACAGGAAATTATAGCCAAAAAAATGATACTGAGGTAAGATCCATAATCTCAATGAGTTGAAGGGGTCACTAGAATTAGTGCTAGTAGTTATGCTAAGAAACAAAGTGCACAAAGTCATTAAATAGGCAGCAACAGTGGTTCAGCAAGCTGATTTTAGGGACTGACCTAAAACACAGAGCTACTTGACTATAGATAATTGATGATGCATTTCCAAAAATGAAAATTACAGAAAGCTCGCTAGTGTCTTAGTTGAGTTGTCTAAGCTAATACAAAATAAAAATCACCAGATGTAGACTTAAAAATTCTTTCTGATAGAGCATATACTTTCCATTTGTGTCCTGGGATCGAGTCCCACATTGGGCTCCTTGCTCAGCGGGGAGTCCACTTCTCCCTTTGCCTCTGCCTGCTTGTGCTCTCTCTTTCTCTGACAAATAAATAAATAAAATTTAAAAAAAGAAGTGAGATTTGTGTGGGTTGTTCCTACTCTCTCTTTTCAATTGCCAGTTTGGCAAGTGTGAAAAAATGGATGGATTTTAGAGAATTACTAAAGATGATAGTAAATTAATCAAGTGGAGAGACTTCAATATTAACTGCTTTTGTTTCTTTCTTTTTTTTTTTAAAGATTTTATTTATTTATTTGACAGACAGAGATTACAAGTAGGCAGAGAGCAGGCAGAGAGAGAGGAAGGGAAGCAGGCTCCCCGTTGAGCAGAGAGCCTGATGTGGGGCTTGATTCCAGGACCCTGAGATCATGACCCGAGCCATAGACAGAGGCCCAACCCACTGAGCCACCCAGGTGCCCTGTTTCTTAATCTATACTAAATTTGGCACAGATTTGGCATGAGGTAGGGACTAAAATATGTGAATTACATTTTTAAAATAAGGATAAGCATTCATTGTAGCTGTTATTTTCCCAACATAAAATTGCCTTTTTAAAAATTTAGTTTACATTGACCTGTAGTATTATGGCATGATATTCTGTAATTTACATATCTATAAGTTTTACATTTTAGTCTCTGCATTTTCTTTTTATTCATATTCAAAATATTCATTTATGAATATTTTTAAATAAATTATGAAATAAATTTATTTAATTTATTCATGAATATTTTGTTTATCTTTTTTGTTAAGGTAGATTCTTCATTTATATATTCATTCAAAATATATTTACTGATTACTCACTATGTGCTCCTCACTGTTTTTATTGCTGGAGTTACATGGACCTGACTTATGGAACTTAAATTCTTGTGCTAACCAAATAAAATAAAGAAATAAATAAGACTTCATGTAATGGTCAGTGCTATGAGGGAAAACAGATCAGAATTAATAGTGAGGGATGTGTGCAGAAGGCCACATGTTTCTGTTATAAATCACTAATATCTTCTCTGCAGAGGTGACATTTAAACAAAAACTTAATCTGTGACAGCTGGAAGGAAAGCATTTCATTCTAGAAGGCAGCAAGTATAAAAGCTCTGGGGTAGAAATAAGCTTGGAGTTTTCAGGGGAGAAATAGAAGCTGTTGTAGCTGTAGCTATAGCATGTAGGAGAGACATTTTTGAAGAGGTAGGTAAAGAAGATTCTAACAATGACTTTGTTAGAATCTTTGTAAAGGTATGTCTGCATGTGTGTCTGTGTGTATGGTCCTGTAGGGTGTTAATCTAATGTGATGTGAAGACATTAGAGGATTTTGATCAAAAGCGTTATAAATTCTGCACAACATGACATCACACAAATTATTTTAGAGAATAGACTCTAAGGAAAATAAAGTAGCCCCTGGGGAATGAGTGATAACAGAATTGGAATTAAAGGTGAACAGACTAGTCCAGGTCAGGGATGCTGATACCTTGGGACTGAGTTTGGTTATTGAAGGTGGGGATAAATTGTTAAACGGGAGAAATGATTTTTAGTAGAACTGACAGGATGAGCCGATGGATTGTGAGCTGTGAGGTTAAAAAAAAAAACAAAAAAACAAGGATGATTTCAAGATTTAAGTTTGTGTATTAAGGTGAATAACAATATTGTCACTAAGAAGGGAGAAACTAGAGAAAGAAGTTTGGGAGTGCAAGTATCATGCATTGGATATGTTAATTGGATACGTTGATTTTATAATGCTTGTTAAATAGCCAAATAGAGATGTTGCTCAGTAAGTAATTGGAAAGTCTTGAATTACAGAGGATTGCAGCAGCTCATTATGTAGATTTGAAAGTCCTTCATCCCTAGATGACATTAAAAATCATAGGATTGAATGAGATCCCAGAGTTACATCTTGGAACACCCCAACTATAAGCAACCATGCACTCTTTTCTCTATCCATTGGCTATTATTGCCCATCTTCAACAGAACTCCAAATACTGTATATTCTTGTTGTCAAGTTCCTTTCTCTGTTGTGCTCTTCCTTAATTCATTTAGGCTGTCCATGGATGATACTGCTCTCTTTCAGGTTTTTCATGTGTTGGTTGCTTTTCTTCACATGTCACAAGTTTCTGCATGAAAATAATCTGTCACTTATCTGGGATAGATGTTCAAGAGAATAATTACTGGGTGTTATGGTAACTCTCCTTTTTTTAAAATTTTTTTTGGCTCCTTTTATTTTTAAAAGGAACTGCCCAACTGTTTTTCAGAGTGAAAAACTATGTTATGTTCCAATCAGCAATGAATAACAATATTCAGTTGCTTTGCTTTCTTACCAGCATTTAGTGTTACTACTTTTTATTTTAGCCATTCTGTTAGGTGTATAGTGATACCTCCTTGTGATTTTATTTGATTTCTCTACTGGCTAATTCTCTACTCTAATAAAAAAAATCAACATTTTTTGGCATTCTTTTTTTAAACATGTATTATTGAAGTGTAGTTGATATACAAAGTTGTATTTGTTTCAGGTATACAACATAGAGATTCATCAGTTCTATACATTACTCAATGCTAACCACAATAAGTGAAATTGTTACAATACATTTATATGTGCTTGTTAGCCAAACATTATGCAAAATGTCTGTCTGTATTGTACATCTATATTCTGACTGAATTTTTATGTTTTAAATGTTAAGCTATGAGATTTCATTATGTAGTCTAGATAATGGTCTGCTGTGGTCTGAATGTTTTTGTTTTCCCAAAATTCATTTGTTGAATCCTAATCTTTGAGGTGATGGTATTAGGAGGTGGGGTCTTTGGGAGGTGATTAGGTCATGAGAGCCTAAGTATAGGCATACTTCTACCATAATCCAGTCCTTTTAGAGAGAGGTTTTCCCTCTCCTTCTGGGACTGAGTCAATGCCAACAGCCTTCTGTTAATGTCACTCGGTAAATTAATCAGAATACTATTACCCAAGTTGAATATGATCATTCCAGAATTCAAAAAGGTCTTCAGGAAAATCTGCTGCTTTATTTTTGGGAATAGGTTCAATTTATAATAATTTGTTCAGTACTTTGAAGGGGATAAGATACATGTCCCAAATCACTATGCCCCTAAAGACTGCTCCTGATGTTATAGTGGTTATTGAATCTTCTTAGGGGTTATATCCTATCCTCTGGGGCCATGTGTCCTACTAGTCCTTCTATCATACTTGACACCTCTTTCTTATCCATATAGAACAACATTTTATCAACCATTTAATGGACCAATATGATATTCTGGAGGATGTACAGAAACTCTAGTTCCCTTTGGACTAGGCATTTTTAGAAAGCAAAAGAATTAACATTTCCTTGGGGCAAAAATGCAAATCTATACTCTTATTTATCCCAAATGAATCCAGAATGTTTCTGGAACTCCTTCTTGATAGTGATGGGAAATAAACATTGCCCTGCTCAATGACCCCTTACTCATATTTCTAATACCCCATCTTAATTTGCTAAAGATGCAAGTGGACTATTAATTGGATGTTAGAAGATATTTCTAATTTTTTATAGGACTGAGAATTATGAATTAAACAGGGATAAAATAGGGAGCATCATCCATTTTTAAGGGTGACACAACTCTCTCCATTCCCATTAGGATATATTATAATTATTTAAAGTACACCCTTGGCTGGCATGAGGGATAATTCCAGTCTTCTACTAGGCGTCTGTCGGTACAGTATCTATTAACCCACAGGCCAAGGATTCAATGCGAGGATTCTGCCAAGCATCAAATATGCTCATTCCAATAATATAGCTTTCACGTTTTTCTGAACAATGTGTTTCCTTCTCATACCAATTGATATGACAGTATTATTTGGTGCAGGCCATCTTATTCATAAAGTTTCTAGTTATGAGTTAGCTCTGTTTCCTGGTGTATATGTGTTTGTGTTGATAAATGTTTCATGGAAGAATTCACCCATATCACTAAATTCTTCCATAACTAACATGGTCCACTCTGACTAACCCTTAGGATCAAGTGCTACACATGATCTCCCAGCTCGTAAGTGTTTGCTGGCTAAGTCTGCAGCCTTATTGGGATGTAGTCCTTTCCCTCCCTTATTTGTTCCAACACTTCTGCAGTCCCGTTTTAGTGTGATCTAATCAAAGTGGTCAGAAAGAGAGGAGTAGATCTGGAAGGAGTGTGTATTTCCTTGCAAGGCACAGATACTTGTGGGTGAGGGCTAATAGCTTCTCTTTTAAGGAAGAGTGGGTCATTTTCTTTTTGAGAATAAAAGGTTTAGAAAGGTACTGTTTCAAAGTTTTTCAATCATGAAACTAGATTTCTCAATTCCGAGCCTCATAGATGCACTCCATCCCAACCAGGGTCAAAACAAGCTAAGCCAAAACCTTGTTATCGAAGAAGATGATTATCTAGAGCAGACCCAGGCTGGCAGGACTCAGTAGATAGAAAGAGCAAGAGATAACTAGCCCTTTCTGCTTCCGTAAACAGGCTTCCCACCACAGGCTCCCTGCACTATGTTCCCTCCTAAAGTAGCCTCCCTGCTACTTTAAACCCAACTACCAGCAGCCAGCATAACCCTTGGAAACTGACCCCCTGTACCTTTCTATAAAAACCCTGTAACCCTGCTATCTGGGGCACAGAATTTCCAGTGCAAGCTCATCTGGGTCCTCCGGCATCAAATAAACCCAAGTTTTCCTGCTTCAAGTATCACTTGGTTTCTCGACGATCTGATTATTTTCCACAACATTTCAACTGGCTTGAAGTGGCTGAGAATTAATCCTTTTTTGGAGCTAGGCTACTCCTATAAGTCTTGTGCCTCATACTCTAATATTTCTGTGAATCCACCAAAAGATGACTATTATTATAAGATGGCAAAATAGCTTCCTGACTTTCACACTTGTCTTTAATTGGTTAATATTCATCATTGATCTTTGTTATTGTTTTTCTCCAATCCATTAATGACACCCTGCATGGGAATAACTCCATTGTTCTCATAATAGTCACCTCCTATACTTTTCTTCCACCTTCTATTAATGTCCCATACCAATTTGTCATCTGTGATATTTTCCACAATTGCATTGTGAGTTTTGATTTACCTACTACAATTAATGGGATCCATATTTACAGCATGTTTGGTAGGTGATCCAGCTCCAAATTTCCCACTGAAGTTCTGTTCTTTTGAGCTACTGTTGGAAACAGTTATAATAGAGCAGTTTCCTAGGAAATCAATGTCAGAATAGAAATTTGGGGGCGCACCTGGGTGGCTCGGTGGTTTAAACCTCTGCCTTTAGCTCAGGTCATGATCTTGGGGTCCTGGGATTCAGCCCCACATCGGGCGCTCTGCTCAGCAGGGAGCCTGCTTCCCCCTCTCTCTGCCTGCCTCTCTGCCTACTTGTGATCTCTCTCTGTCTCTCTCTCTCTCTGTTAAATAAATAAATAAAATATTTTTTAAAAGAAATTTTTGAATAGGAATTTTATTAGAGATTACCCTCAGGATGGAGACATGTATATGATTAGAAAAAGGAAGAATAGGGCAAAATGAAGAATGGAACTGCAATGCCGTTACAGCAAAGGCTTCAACAAATCCTACTGACAACTCGGGCTGGGATGAGCCTTCTGGATCATCCTTCCTAAAGGCAGGGAGATAGCATGTATACCAATATGAATATCAGTTGTTAGATAGGGCTGACCCCTAGCTGGGACTTTGGCTTTGGGAAGAGACACTTTATTAGGCGGAGGCAATTTCCAGAAAAGGACTTACCTGAGAGTCCTCAATTTCCAAAACTCTAGGTAGCTGGGAGAAAAAGTATCTCAGAATTGAAATGTGGATTTTCTAAATGAACCATTGTATTCACTTCTCCTATTAATGTCCACATTCCTTGCACTTAATTGTTACTTAGCATCTTTCTCTCTACTGTTAGTGCAGGCATTGTTCTTGATGATTTCAGCAACTACATTAACAATCTACTTGTCAGATAAGATGGCTTATGCTGCACCAGCAATATGTCCCACATCTTAGTGGCTTACGTAATTTGGATATATTTCTTATTTGTTATGCATGTCCAGAATAGATGGTTAAAGTGCTTTTCTCATCTTAATCATTTAAGGGCCTCAACTGAAGGAGAATAGTTTTGCTTAGTATTAGGTTATTATAGCAATCAATTGTTCATTGATTCTTAAAGCTTCCACTTTGAAATGCAATCTGTTATTTTTGCTTGTTCTTCATTGAACAAAGCAGCTTTCATAGACTTAGAGATCTTAATAGGAGCCTGAGATGTATTTCTACTATGTACCCAGGAACCATAATAGCCATTTGATCCTTTAATAGTCCTAATGACTAAAACAATATTTAACACCTATGAGGTTAGGGTCTAGTCTCCTAGTTTATCTTTTAATTTCCAATAACTTCTTATCTTTCCTAGTTTAGCCACCCTCTACTGTGGTAATTATCCAAGATCTTTTTATCACTACTAATTTTAATTCCATAAATTTAGTTAATTATATATCCCTAACCAATTTCATAAATTAAATTTATTTCTAGTAATTATATCATCTCCAGAATTTTGATTTTAGGTTTTCCTTTCTCATACCATAACATTCTATCTTTAAATTTTACATAATCTAGTACAAACATGTCAGTATTCATATATCCTCTCAGGATTTTCAGATTATTCACTCTAACTTCTTATCCAACTTCTATTCCATAAAACAAACAAAGCTTACCCTATGGCATACACATTCAATTATTTTGCTACTCAGTCTTTTCCCTGAAATCTAGGAAAACCCCACCTACATTAGTTCTGCAAATGCAAAGCTGAAGTTCTTGTGGAAAATGACAACAACAACAAAGAACAGAGTTTTTAAAATTTTAAATATAACTACAAATTTTAAGTGCTTATTAATAAATGAAACTAAAAGATATATATTTCTACACAATAAATATGTAAAACAAATTTGATTATTGCAAATGCATTGTGATGAAGTTATAGAGAGGATTTCTATACAGGTATAGGAATATTAAGTAACTTGTTTCAGATAATAGTGAATGGAAAGAAACAAGATAAAAACACAAACAATTTCCTTCCAAAGTGAATTTATCTAATTCTTGATTAATAATGTTTCCTTAATAAAGTCACACCCACTTCTCACATTCTACTTTTTAAAAAATTAGTCTACAATATCTGCTGCCTTCTCTCAATTTCAACCAATTACTTCCTCCTGTTTCACAAAGAAAATAGTTGTAAATCATGGGAGAACAAATTCATATTATCAAATCTATACAATGTATACAATCTGTTTACTTCTGTACCTATAATGTGTTGCCTATATTCTCATGATTTTTTTTTTTTAACCTATCTATATCTAGTCCTTTCATTGGTGAAATCTCACTCTCTATTCAGGATTCACAGAGTTTCTTGTTGCTTTACCCTCCATCCTTTTAAGTAATTTTTTTTTTTAATTTTACTGGATTAGTCCTTTTACCTCTATTGGATCAATCCTTTTAAGCTTAAAGGTGTACTCTAATATATCACATTAAAAGAAAAAGACACAAACATTTATCTTGATGATCTATCCTTATACAACTACCACATATTTCTCTGCTCCAATTTTCAACAAAAATATTAAAACAGTTCTGTAAACATACTACTTCATTGTCTTAATATCCCAGTAAGGACCCAGTAAGGAAAAGCAAGAGCTGAGAGTATTGTTCCTACATATTTTTTGAGAAAAATAGATTTTGCTTTCAGAACTAATAATAAATATTTTTATGACTAAGTACAAACATTGTTCATTCAATAATTGTAAAATTACCTACACTATTATAAGCAAAATAATAGCATCTTTCCATAATCAACATTATGTATTTAAAAACATGATTCAGAATACAATTCATTGTATTCAGATAATATACATTTAAAAACTCATTATGTTCCCTACTCAAAGTGCTTTTAACACCTTTTCCTTAGGGGAGAGATCTTATCTTCTACATACTGGTGTAATGGTTTTGTTAAATTAACATTTGTTAAGTGAAGCATGGGGTGCCAGATGGTGAGCCAAAGTTCAACAGAAGACCACAAGATAAATTGAAACAGAGAAATTTATTACTCTTAAGTCCTGGAGGAGTTATATGGCATGACTTGAGAGGCAACCCAGGAAGGTCAAGGCAGGGTGAAGGCAAGGAGAGTGGCAGGGTATGAGGCACGGGCATTTATTAGGGCCTGTTGGTGGAGTGCTTTGGGGTTCCTGGACTAGGGACAGATTATTCAATGCAAATCAAAAGACTGAGGTTTTAGTAAGCTCTATGGGGATCTTATCTAAGAAGTACACAAAGGAAAGGCTCTGGGAAGCTAAGAAGACTTTTGATCACAAGGGCTTTTGGAGAAATCATATCAGCATTTTACATTTGCTTGTGACTTTGCAGGCTGCTTTCTAGGGCATATGCTAGCATGAGGGGCTAGTGCTGAATTAAGGTCTCTTTATTGTAGCTTAGCCAAATAAAATGGATGCTTAGATAACAACAATAGCTTGGATAAACTTTCAGCGTAAGGGCCTATTTAGCCAGAGTGACCCCACCTCAGTTGAACAGCCATTTTGTTGTTTATGCAGTAAAACTTAAACTGCCCCCGCATCCCCAGAACTTACTTAAAAGCAAGTCCAGAAAACCAGTCTCAGGTGGAGATAACAGCCCGAATGCAGGGATGGGTCAGGTCAGGTGGAGACATCCAATCAATGGATATGCATATTGTCTCCCTAGCTACCAAGGAGTGTGGGCCCCACCTTTTGGGCACCAGTTCTGACCAAGGTGATAGGCTAGTTCAAATAGCTACTATGGTGTGAATTGTAGTTCAATTGGCCACCCGTGTATGACCTAGCATGACTGTACAGCTTTCTCTGTGTGTTGTAATCTCATTGGCCACCTGTGTGTGGCCAGGCTCAACCACAGGACTGACACGCCCAGTACGCTATCAGGAACTGAACCCAGAGACACAGAGTCCATGCCCCTTATTGGAAATCCCCCGAAACAACACATAAGTACCATGCTGTAAGCAGATTGGGGGTCCAAGTCCCTGCTCCGCTATGCCCGGTATATACTTGGACCAAGCTTGAGCTTGCTGAATGAACCCTTGTGTGATTGCATCAGTGTTGCCTCCTTGGTGGTCTCTCGGACACGAAACTTGGGCACAACATCAACAATTGGAAAGACAGGTAAAACTAATTTTTTGAGAAACATTAACTATAACAGGGATAACTGACACAAAATAAGTCCGTTTTTTCAAAAGGGAATGAACTGTTTTCTAGATTAATTCCATAAAGCAAGCAGTCAGCAGTTACAGAACACATTGGAAGAAAGACAAATCTTGATTAAAATCAGCCACATAAGGCTGTTCACCAAAAGGAATTTCTGGCTTTGTGTATGCACAGACCATAAGGTTAATGGGGCCATCAATCTTAGAAATAATGTATTAGCATCTTAGAATGATTGATACTACTAGTATTCAACCCAAGGGAAACATGAATCCAAAGTGTCTAAGAGGAAAGACAATTATTTTTCATACCAATGTAGTATTGCAGCTATTTATATGTTGAGCAGGAACCACAAGTTGGAAAATCATACTGTATAGTACTGTTTAAAGTAATGCATAGAAATATTGGCCCAGTTTATATTTCTGAACATGGTGGCATGGTAATTCCCAATTTAAGAACACATATGGATATATTCATATATAGATAACTGGATTAAATCAACCCTACTTTACAAATGCAGTCCAGATTATAATCATCAGAATAGGATAAACAAACAAAGCAGTGCCTTTTATAGTCTGTGCTATTAAAGAAGCACATTCGTGTCTGTGTGTGTTGCAAATGGTGGGATTTAAAATCAGACACAACTTAACCCAATATTTAAAATGAACAACTTTTTGAACCTCAAATACTGAACTAAAAAAGGGTGCAGTATTTTTAGCCAGTTGGAGTCAATCCGGCATTAAGGAAGATAAATGTAGCATTGAAAATAGAACAGTGCTATGCTAAGCTGTGAAAACTGAAGCACATGCTTGCCGTTTTTTTAATTGGCTTATTTTCATCTTTCTACTGAATCATTTTAAACTTTTAATGGATTTAATATCTGATTCTCTTGGAAGGAAGACTGCTAAAACTTCAGTTTTACATAATTACATAGTTTTACATAATTTACAAATTGTATCTATAAATGTTATAAAGCTATTCTATCCACCCAACTCCTTATGTTCTATGCTACTTATTGAGCACTTTATCTGTACTGCTTTGGATTGTTTGAAACAGTTGAAATTTATCTCTTCTGTGAAATCCTAATTTTTTTGAGAATGAAAATCTAGTCATCCTTCATCATAATCCTAAAACAAACAAATGTTTTCTAAGCCATGCTCTAAGCCAGGTTCTGAATTAGTTGGTAGGGATTCAAGGCTAAACAGTGGTATAAATTTTGCTTTTTAGTGACAAACAAGTGTAATACTGACTATATTTATTGCTGAACTGTAGTCCTATAGGAGGGGAATCAGATAAAGTAATAATGCATGTGGTATTTTAAAGGCGTCTTTAAGGGTACTTTGGGATGTATGGCATTAAAAGCGTTAAACCTTTTGGTATCTTTTATAATACTCAAAATGGAATTACTCAGTATTTCTCATGAAATACACAACAGTGGACAAAATATCTTTGTTATGAAGTTGTGGCTATGGGTGGCTCAGTCCATTAAGCATTTGCCTTTGGCTCAGCTCATGATCCTAGGCTCCTGGGATGGAGCCCCCTGTTGGATTCCCTGCTCAGTGGGGAGTTTTCCTTTCCCTCACCCGCTGGCGCTGTGCTCATGCTCTCTCTCTTAAATAAATAAATTAAATCTTCAAAAATAAGTAAAGTTGTGGTGAGAAGGAGAACTTCGTGATTTTCACAATTTTTGCCTTTTTGCCAACAGCCTTATCACATTACAGAGCTATAAATCACTCATACTTCTGCATACACCCATAACCACCTATATATTTCCATAAACATCTATTACCCTTTAGCTGTTTTTCTGTTAAATAGCAAAAGAGTATGGTAAAAATATGAAATGAAATAAAATGCAAGCAACAAGTACCTTTATAGGTTTTTCTGAAAAGTTTGAAAAGATTTTTCTAATGAGAAATCATTATTAGCTAAATACCCAAAGACTTTATGAAAATTTATGTTGGTCAGAAACTTATTTTCTTTTTTTGTAAGATACAATTCCTCATACATTTGTTGAATGTCTAAGCTATTCTATTTATAAAAAAACAAAGTAACAATTGAACAAACAATGCCTACACCAAGTTAAAAATATTAGATTTGGAAATAGCTTTCAAGTGTTTTCCAGCTATAATTATTTAACTTCTAAAAAGCTGATTTATTCTTTTTTTTATTATGTTTTTAATTTAAGACATTCAGTGTAAATTTTATCTCTAAATGATCATGCACGCTTTCATCTTTATTGCTTCTGGAAAAGTTTTAATACTATTCATGATTATAGGTTTTGCAATCTTAAATATGAATTAACTTAAATGCATAACTGAAAATCTGATATTATTTCTGTAGTCATTTATGCTAGCAGAATAAATCGTTTCTTGATAGACTGCTTTTCTAGTAAATATACCATTTATATTTTAATTGTTTTTAAGAGGAGCATCTTGAAAGAGTTACATTATTGACTCAGAAATATATTTCATATATTTCCAAAGCGTTAAATAATACCTGATGATTTTATCTATTAATATGTCCTGCATTTCTTATTTTTCTTAAGATTTTATTTATTTATCTGACAGACAAAGATTACAAGTAGGCAGAGAGGCAGGCAGAGAGAGAGGAAGAAGCAGGGTCCCTGCTGAGCAGAGAGCCTGATGTGGGGCTCGATCCCAGGACCCTGGGATCATGACCTGAGCTGAAGGCAGAGGCTTTAACCCACTGAGCCACGCAGGCGCCCCTGCACTTCTTATTTTTATTTTAAGAAATATATAGATAAATAATTAAAACATACCTTATTGGTATAGTTGATATTTTCTCTGTAGAAATTTACTGGTGTTATGGGTACTTCCATGTTATACTGAAAATTCATATTTTTTTTTCAAGTGGACACCGTGTTGGGATGGATTGAGATGTTCTATCACTGCAGGAAAATCTGACACACAAAACAAACAAAACATAGGACCAGTTCAAGGTGGGGAATGAAAAGAAGTTGATGAAGCAAAGCAAAAATATTGTTAATGGGTTAGAAAGAAAGTACGAAATCAAGAAATATGGTCAGGTCACATAGTGAAGAGGCTTCATGGAAAAATGTTATCTTTGAATCAGACATACGGCATTTGAAACTGAGCTCTAAGATTCTGTTCAAAAATGCAAATAACCTTTGATTTCTCATTAAAAATAATGTATAATAGTTACTACTGAATGAATTAATGCCTTAGCTATACATTGCACAGTGGTAGATGCATACTAGGTTCTCAACAAATATTAGTTATATCCATGTCTTCACAGTTGATGGTGCTATGATCTACAACAGTTAAAAACAATTTATGTGATTTAAAAAACAGGATTACTAAGAAGAGAGACAATGTGAGTAATCTAGAGTAGGAGCTTTCAAAATTTAAGTGTAAAAATAAAAATTATTGTGATACTCAAATGGTGCAAACTCAGAGATTCAGCTTCGGGTGGTCTAGAGCAATGTATAGGCATCTGGGTTTTTATTAGGTTATCAAGTGATTTTGTGATGAGAAAAATTGAAGTTCCATAGCCATTGCAGCTCAAGTTTCCTTGAAAAATCAAGACTTTATCCTTATCTGAAAGAAGAGCTTATTATGTAGAACAATCTAATATTTGACTTTATATCAGTATTTCAATATTTCTCAGTCATTTCTCTGAAACTTGAAAAATTGACACTTTTTTTTAAAGATTATTTATTTATTTAGAAAGAGTGAGAGTGCCCAGGCACGTGTGCCAGTGGGGGGAGGGGTAGACGGAGACAGAGAGAGAGAATCTCAGGCTGACTCTGTGCTGAGCAGGGAACCATTGTGGGGCTTGATCTCACAACACTGAGATCATGACCTGAGTTGAAACCAAAAGCTGGGTGCTCAAAGGACTTAGCTACTCAGGTGCCCTGAAAAATAGACACATTTCAAATAAATACATTCTGAGGGGCTCCTGCCTCTGTCCAAGATACAATATCAGTGACCTGATTTACCTTTCTCTCTGAAACATCTGAAAAACAACAACTATATATGTCTTTATCTCTGTCTTTATTTCTATTATTTATATCATCTATATCTATCTTTATTTATCTGTGTCACCTTTATGAACATATGCAATGATTTTCAAGACACCAGATGGCAATGAGTAATGTTTTTTGGCCAATGAGAAACAAACAAGATATGTCATTAACTGCCTTGGGAGAATCCCCATGCTGGGGCAGAGAAAGCAAAAGCAAGACAAGAGTCCAGAGAACTCCATGAATTAAGTTGAAGAAATAGAACTAAAGGTTCATAAAGAAAAATGGGTCTGAGAATTACAACTCAGATTACTGGAGAGATGAAATCTTTACAAAGAGATAACTCTGGATATCTAAATAGAATCTGAATACCGATTAGCCCAAGTGTTTGAGAAAACTATCCAAAGATGAGTTAAAAATAAAATCTGAAATGATTAGAGAACAGGGCCCAGTGTTCATACAAACTGTGAAAGTGCCTATTCCCACCAGCTAGACCAGGTAACCTCAATAACTTATATGATATTGGATAGAATACTTGCTTCAGAAATCCCGAATAAAATGCCCTATACAGATTGTTATTCTAGACACACCTAGAAAATCATAAAATCATAATGAACCTGAACACTCAAACTGTAAATTAATTATGTTCCAGAACAAACTTTACAAATATTTATAGGAAAAAATTATATGCATCTCCTAAAATGGTAAAATCCACAATTCTCATGCAACTTTTATTTATTCAAATATCTGCAGAGACTTTGTTCATATAATAATATACATGGTATCATGTAGACTTTGCTTGGTACAATCAAGTAAATTACATATCAAGTGCTCTTTCTTTAATTTTTTTTGCATATATCATTAGGTCACAAATTTGTATGCATTGTGTGAATTTGATCATAAATATACTATACACTGATATCTTATAGACATAAATAGTACAGCTGTGATTATCTAGATAAATATTCACAATATGTGTGAACATTGCCATCTAAATCAAAGCACATTTGGGCCCCAACACTTAAAAAAACAGTACTTGTGGAAAATATTTAAGCAAGAAATTAAAAGTCAGGGAATGTTTTCTGGAAGATGGTCTTGTATGAACCACTTTTGAGAATATAATGCATTGATAGTGAAAGGTGATAACACCTCATCTAAAAAACTGGCAACAGAGAAAATGTAACTGTTCAAGACAGTTTATGGCTGTGATATTTAGAGTAAATGGCATAAGGAGAAATTATTTCAGAAGTGAAGGTGATAAGCTCTTCCTTATCCAAAACAAAATCATGCAATGATCATAGTCTTCCCAATTTCTTCCCAAAGATATTTTTAATGAAAATTTAAATAGTCAACTCAAATCTTCTTAGTCAGTTATACTTTGTACAAAATGTAGGGAAGTATGCAAAACTATATTTTTACACTATTACATGTATGCAAATCCTCAAATTGCACAGATATAAGAAATGATCAGGACCTGAATAAGTTATGAAAAACACTCAGTGGACAGATGACAGTGTACTGGTTGATAGGACAAACGTTGTAATCTAAAACAGTGTTGGGATGATTGAAACTGTGTATGTTGAGATATTTGTGAGAAAAGAATGAAATGCACTATCATTAAGGACTATCTGAAACATAAGAAAGCAAACTATGACTACCTAATAGTGTTGGGAGAGGAATATTTCATGAAATAAAAATAAGCAAAATAATAGTTTTATCAAATTTCACAGAATATTTTAATGCTAAATCCAGCATAATAGGCTAACTTTTATGAGCATCAAAACGTATAGGCCCATTTCCCTATATGATTTTACCATGAAATATTTGGGGCAAATCCAGAGTTTAAAATAAAGTCTTGGGGTGCCTGGGTGGCTCAGTCATTAAAAGTTTGCCTTTGGCTCAGGTCATGATCCCAGGGTCCTGTGAATGAACCCTGCATCGGGTTCCCTGCTCCGCGGGAAGCCTGTTTCTCCCTTTCCCATTCCCCCTGCTTATGTTCCCCCCCTCTCTCTGTGTCTCTGTCAAATAAATCTTAAAAAACAATTAAATAAAGACTTTATGTACTCAGTGCAAATTATCTTACTATAAGTTATACACTTGATAAATTTTGATAATCAGTTTGTATGTCTATATATATATCTGTTGATATTGACGATGAGAAGTAAGATGATGCTAAGTATTTGAACAAAATGATGAGCAAGTTTCGACTGAAATGTGAAGAATTTAAAATTGTTCATTCAAGCAATATAAAATATTCTAGTTTCTATAGTCAGATAACATAAAGATGTGCTTAAAGAAGGTTAAATATTTTAACATAGGTAATATTTAGGAACTTGCATCAATTCACTGAGGCATATTTCTTTCTTTTCCCACTTAACCCACTAACTCTTTCTATAAAAGGAAAGAATTTACATCGAATACATGTTCTTCCTGCTGGATTTAAAGTTTTTTGAACCGCAGGAAAGCAGCACACTTTTTAGATGACCCTGATAATTGGCTCATGTAATGACAAATTCAGTGATATGCATGCCGTGAAATCTCTGTTTCTTGGACTAACAGCAGAGAAACCAGAGGCTCCAGGTATCTGGTATATCAAGAAGATTAAATATTTGCAAAGCTCAATAGAAACTAGGGATTTTGAGAAATTTGTATATACATATGAGTTTGTGTATTTACTTTGTTAAGAATCTTCAAACAAACACAAATACACAGCAAGGTTCATAGACTTAAAATTGGTTTTAAAAATCTGTGTTACTTCTTGGATTTCCTGTATACCTGTTCATGACTGTCTTGAATTTGCTGAGATAGCAGTATTTACCAGCAAGTCCAACATGTTTTTTTCCAGTTGCACTATAATGTTGATCTCGTTTGGACTGATTTACTAATTCATCCAACGCATTATGCTGACTTTTGTAAAATGATCATTACTTCATATTGCCAGTGAATTTTTTTTTTAAAGATTTTATTTATTATTTATTTGACAGAGAGAGATCACAAGTAGACAGAGAGGCAGGCAGAGAGAGAGAGGGAAGCAGGCTCCCTGTAGAGCAGAGAGCCCGATGCGGGACTCGATCCCAGGACCCTGAGATCATGACCTGAGCCGAAGGCAGCAGCTTAACCCACTGAGCCACCCAGGCGCCCTTGCCAGTGAATTTAAAAATGTGTTAAAAGGAAATCTTTGAGATGTGTTAGTTTTGAAAGTTAATGTATGACATTGATTTATAGGCAGGTGTGTATTCAAATGTGTTTATGATCACATTTCTCATAAAATAATGTGCAATATTGCTGATTAAGTAACAATTTAAATAGGTTGTTTTTAGTGTCTCTAACTACCACTCATTGAAGAAATCTCATAAAAGTCTCTTCAGCACATCAATTTAATTATCACATATTGATCAAGCCAGTCTCCTTTGGAATTAAAATCTATTCCATGTGCAAAACAGTTATGTAAGTGATGCCTTAAAGGAGCAACTCGAAAAGGGTCATATTAGGACCCTATTAAATATTTGCTTGAATTATTTTTCAAAACATGATAGGTTATGTAAATGTCCCAAAATGTTTTTAAAAAGTCTTTAATTTTTTTTTCCAAAGACTTCTTTTATCAAAGCCTGGATTCAAGTTTGAATGTTGAATGGGACTTAGTACTGGAGAAGAAAAATAACTTTTTTTTTTTTTTTTTTAAATAGAGGCAACATTCTAAGTAAAAGCTCAGGAGTGGGAAGTAATAGCAGGGTCTTTGTAGTAAATATTAGTAAAACTGACATAGCTAAAAGTGGAGTGAAATGAGTATGGAGAAGCAGATACCGAATTTAAGATGGATAATAAATGACCAGCATATTCAAATGACAGATTATGTACTTTTAACATTATTTTATGACTGTGAAAGATAATTTGATCATTTGAAATGGGAAAATAAAATTATTAGAATTCCAGCCACAGTCTGTAAAATGGACTGATGGATGAGCAAAAGACAGCCAGAAATAGCACACATTTGTTTTTTATCACACCAAACTTCCTTCTGCCCAGAATTTTTACTTTATCTATCTTAAGTTGGCATTATGAGATATATGCAGATATAATACTATTTAGGGGGTTTTAGGAATTCTGAGGCTATTTGTGTATATTATAGAATTAAACAAATGAAAAAACATATATTTATATTGTTGGTTCCAGAATTTCCTTGTATGTAAAGGAAGTGATGCATAAGGGGAGGCAGGGAAAAATCCTGCTACTGTAGAGTAGAATTAAAACTATCCATACAGTTCTAAAAACCTGTGAATTGTTTACTGAAAGAACCTAGAAATGATGATAGTCCACTATGATGAAAAACCATAGTACACAGATCTTAACTTCTTTTATTTTTTGAAATATTTTTATTTATTTATTTGAGGGAGAGATTGAGAGTAGGGTCAGAGAAGAGGGAAAAGCAGGCTTTCTGCTGAGCAGCAAGCTGAATGTGGGGCTCGATCCCAGGACCCTGAGATCATGACTTGAGCCGAAGGTAGACACTTAACAGACTGAGCCAGCCATGTGTCTCCACAGATCTTAATTTCTAAGTAACATTTCTCATGAAAAGGAACAAGGGGACTTGAGTAAAATGGCTAATTTCAAAATTGAGTTGGGGAAAATATGTGAAAAACCAGCAATTTGTTTTTGAGAAAGGAAGAAAGATTGTGTGTGTGTGTGTATGTGTGTAATACATATATTCATTTACTATTTTATACTTTCATGGTCACTTATATTTATGTGTTTAACTAAATGTTTAATTGAGTTGAAAAAGAAAAGATAATGTGTGTATACATATGGTTGGTATACTCCGTATATCATGTTAGGATGGAATCTTGGAACTGAGAATATTTTGGTCTTCTCACCATTTAGGCATTAGACCCTGTGATTATGTCTGTCAATCTTAGGCAGTGTTTCATGTTCCTCCAAATCTGCACTCAATATCACAAGAACTGACCAGTATGAATTTCCCTGGCTATTGATCACAGTCACCCAGTTAACACGTCATAGAGGTCACATGTTCCTTCAAATGATATGTAACATTTTGTAATTTTTATTTACAAGGTTAATGCCTTCTATTAAAGATATTCGATCTGCTGCAGTATTGTAATAAAAAATTCCCATATTTAAATCCATATATTAAAGTGTGTGTAATTGGTGCTGAATAAATAAAACATAATAGTTTCAAAAGAGAAAATTCTGAAGGGCCTCCTAGAACAAATGATAAAGGGGCCGTAACAAGCTAAATTATTCTGCTACTACTTTGATGGTTCTTAACTATCCTTTCTCTTCCTTTAATGCATATTAGAAGGCAACATGTTCTATTGTGGGGAAAATTATATTTCTTTTAAATCTGTGATATTCAATATTGTTCCCATAAGGTTGAACTAGACATTCTTTTTCTCCTGTTCCACAGGTTATTCTATGTGCCAGTAAAATAAAAATCTGGAAAGTCAAATGCTTTTACTTAATTTTTATTATTTTAGGACTCAAGGACCCAATGCTATTGGGAAATGGATACTGGTACCTGAACATACTATTTTATCTTAGCTAAAGTGGTGCACATGTGTGCACACAACAGAAAGAAGCGGGTTGGGGAAGAGGAAGAGGAAATAAGTGGAGGCACACCTGGAGAATATAAGTAAATCTAATCTCTGTATTGCATGACTGGAATACTGTAGATCTGGGCTAACTTGAGTTTCTGTGAATATTTTAAGATCTAATCTAGAGTTAGGAATTAATTACATAGGGATAGGCTTATATTAATCATGTTACAACGATTTTCAGATGGTGTAAAGTGATTCCTCTTTTCAGTCTTAGCTCTCTTATCTCTTCAAACAAATGGGTGTGTTCTAGGGCTACTGGCTATTAATACCTACTTCTCAGATTTAAAAAAAGAGAAAAAATGATTAGACTTCACTTAACTTCTGACTCTTCTATTTTTTATTTTTTATTTTTTTAAAGATTTTATTTATGTATTTGACAGAGAGAGATCACAAGTAGGCAGAGAGAGAGAGAGAGAGAGAGAGGGAAGCAGGATCTCTGCTGAGCAGAGAGCCCGATGCGGGACTCGATCCCAGGACCCTGAGATCATGACCTGAACCGAAGGCAGCGGCTTAACCCACTGAGCCACCCAGGCGCCCCAACTTCTGACTCTTTTAAATGGAAGTGATAGTTTTTTTTTTAATAAAACATTTTCATTGTATCATGTACAAACGTGTCAAAATAATTGAAAAATTTGCTGATTGTGAAATATATAGTTTTAGAATATCAGGACTATAACAATGTCAATAAAAATTATTATAATCACTGTTCTTAACAATACCTGTCCCCAGGGGAAGTTAGTTAACAAAAGCCTAATCTACTTGGTTATTATCATAGCATAACTTATTTAAGGGAAAGGGAAAAACCCAAATCCAAGCTACTTTAGCCATCCTGTCTTATCCAAGAGGGAAGAAAAAAACTGGGAAACACACGAAGTTGAGTCCAGAGACATAGGCTAACTGAAAGACTGAGAGCATTCCATAGGGCTACAAAATAGTTCCCTCCTGACACATCCCCAACACAGTATTGAGCCCATATATAGTAACTCTTTTTACCCAGTAAGTCATGCTCTGCTATCATGAAAAAAAAAAAAAAAAAAAAAAAAAAAAAAAAAAAAAAAAACAAAAAAACAAGGTTTACCAAAAGGCAAAAAAACACAATTTCAAGTGGCAGAGTAACTGTTAGTACCATGCATGACAGAGATGTTAAAATTATCAAATTGGATATTTAAAACAACAATGTTTAAACAACTATGATTAAAATGCCATAGACACTCTAATGGATAAAGCAGACAGCATGCAAGAACAGACAGGAAACATAAGCAGAGAGATGGAAATTCTAAGAACCAGAAAGAAATGGTGGAGGTAAAAAAACTCTGCAGTAGAAATAAAGAATGCCTTTCGTGTGTTCATCAGTAGACTGGATACAGTTGAGGGGGAAAATAATCTGAGATGGAGGGTATATCAATAGAATTTTCAAGTGAAATGAACAAAGACTGAAAATAATGAAACAGAAGATCCAGTAACTTTCAGACAGCTACAATAGGTGTAACAAATGCGTAATGGGATACCAGATGAAAAGAAAAAAAGGGACAAAAGACTTATTTGAAACATTTCCCTAAATCTCAGACACTAAACCACAAATTAAGAAAATGAGAACACTAAACGTGACAAATTTTAAACTACATTTTAACTAAACGAAAATGAAAATACAGCTTAGGAAAGCTTATGAGTTACACGAAAAGCAGTACTTAGAGTAAAATTTATAGCATTAAATGTGTATATGAGAAAACACAGGAAGTTCTAAAATCAGTTATCTAAGATTCCACCATAGGAAACTATAAGAAGAGCAAATTTCGTCTAAACTAACCAGAAGAAAATAAATAATAAAAATTAAAGCAGAAATCAATGAAATAGAAATAAGAAATAAATAGGGGAAATCAAATTGGCACTTTGAAGAGATCAATAAAGTCATTAAGTCTTGAACCAGGCCAACAAAGAAAAAAGAAAGAAGACACAAATTACTAGTATCACAAATGAAAGAGGGTGCATCACTATACATTCTATTAACATTAAAAAGATAACAAAGACATATTGTGAACAACTCTATGCCTATAAATCTGATAACCTAGGTGAAATAGATGAATTTTTTTTTTAAGATTTTATTTATTTGGCAGAGAGAGACAAAGCAGAAACAGGGGGAGCAGGAAAAGAAGATGCAGACTCCCCAGTGAAGAGTGCAAAAATGCTTAACAAAATATTAGCAAATTGAATCCAAGTATATATAAATTACATACTGTAGACATCTGAGATTTATCTCAGGTATATAAGTCACATTCAACATTTGAAAATCAATTAATATAATCATCATATCAAGCTAAAAAAATTCATATGATCATATCAATATAAGCTGAAAGACATTTGACAGTATACAACACTCACTCATGACAGAAACTCTCAGCAACTTACTAAAATATACAAATAACTCTTAAAACTCTACAATAAGAAGACAACTTGATTAAAATTTGACCAAAGACTCTAGCAGACCCAAATGGCAAATAAGTTTGTGAAAAGAAGTTCAATACTGTATGCTATCAGGGAAATGCAAATTAAAATGATAAGATACCATTCCACACTACATATATTAGAATGGCCAGAACATGGAGTACTGTCAACACCAGTCGCTGACAAAGATATGGAGCAATAAGAACTCTCATTCATGGCTGTTAGGAATACAAAGTGGTACAGCCACTCTGGAAGACCTTAAGGTGGTTTTTCACAAAGCTAACCACACTTTTATCACTCGATCCAGCAATTGTACTACTTGGCATTTACTCAAAGGAGCTGATACTTATGTCCATTCAAAAACCTGCATTTGTTTATAGGAGCTTTATTCTTACTTAGCCAAGTTTGTAAGCAAACAAGGTATTCTTCACTGAGCCAACAGATAAACTGTGTTGTATCCAAGTAATGGAATATTATACTTTGCTAAAAAGAAATGAGCTATCAGGCCATAAAAAGACACAAAGGAAACTTAAATGCATAATACTGAGTGAAAAAAGCCAATATGAAAAGGTTATATTCAATATGATTCCAAATACTGTGTGACTTTCTAGAAAAGGCAGAACTATTGACACCATTAAAAGATCAGTGGTTGTCAGGGGTTAGGGAGGAGGGAGAAATGAATAGATGGGAGACAGAAGATTCTTAGATCAGTGAAAATACTTTGTCATAATAATGAATACATTTTATGCATTTGTCCAAACTCAAGAAATGTGATACCAAAGCAAACCCATTATTTAAGCTATAGACTTCAGGTGATAATTATGGGACAATGTAGGTTTACCAGTTGTAACAAAAGTACTATTCTAGTGGTGGATGCAGAAAATGGGGGAGAAAATATATATGTAGGAGTAGAAAGGTGTATGAGAAATTTTTGTACTTCTCTTCAGTTTTGCTGTGAACCTAAAAGTTCTCTAATAAAATAAAGCGCTATTTTAAAAAGTATACTAATTAAAAAATTCATTTCATTACACATTTCTGAAATATCTTTACTAAATATTCAGTCATTTTTGTACTTACATAATTATGATAAGGGTCTTCAGGGCAAGACAGTTTAAATTGCTTTCAATTTATTAAGGCCAATTAATGAACATAGAAGGAAAGTAATTAATCATAATTAGGCTATTAGCAATTGTGACAAACAGTACAGTTTACCTCAAATTATCAAGTAAAGGATAAAAGAGAAGGGAGAAAAGAAAATAATCTAGGACTAATTAATGACAATCAGAATGACTTCTCCTGTTAGTACAGTGATACATTAGCTAGGATATAATTTTAGTATATAGTAGAGGATAAAATTTGACTGTGGCTTAAACAGAATTGAATTTATTTTCTCCAGTGTAATATCCTGGATTTAACCTGTAATAGCCCTTTTAAGGTTTGTAAGAGATCTCTATAGCAAAATGCGATCTAGTGCTTTTCCACCTCCTGTCATGATGCTGTTTGGGTTTTAGCGTGATGTCTACATCTGCATTTTACAATTTTACAAAATGGAACTATGTTAACCATATTCCAGGAACCTGGATAAGTGAGAGAGACATGTTTTATATCCTTGATAAAAACAGCATGGAAATTGTATACATCATTTTTAACATAAATATATCTCATGCATTATTTGAATATACTTATATTAAAATATTGGAATAATACGTTTGTTGCTTATCTGAAATTCCTGCATTTTATTTGGTCACTGTATTCATATCCCATTAACCAGAATTTAGTCAAAACTCAACTAGTTTTAAGGAAGACTAAGAGGTGTGAGGTTATCCCAGATGATCTTGCAGCAAACTATAAATCAGGGGTTCTGTGATTATAGATACTGAAAACAGAACTACAGTTTCTAGAAGTGATAGCTCCTAGGACTGATAATGGCCATTTGTAAATTCAGTGTTTTTTTTTTTTTTTTGTAATAGACATGAAGGAATTAGTGATAAATGAATGAATCTGGCTGGGAAAATATACCCACACTAATTTTTGGTTTCCTATTTTTAAATCCCACTTTCCTTAAAATTTACAGGTTTTTATCACTTAACACTATAAGGAATCCAGATCTATGTCATGAGGTCCTCAAGGCAGACAGCCAGTGATTTGGGAACCATTTAATTCTCGGGTGTTTAACAGGTTTATCTACCCTGTTTTTATATATTGGGCAAATGTGGAACACAAATGTTAGAACAGATATTTTAGTTTCTCATCATACTTACTAAAATTTTAGTTTGTAATTCAACTTTGATAGATACTTTATGAGGAAACACAAACTAATCTACTAAAGAGTCCATAATATTAGTTTTAGCCATGCCATTTAGAGGCTTAGTTGTAGAAAGATTAACATTCAGGTTCTCCCCAAAGTCAGCATGACAGCCCATCTCCCTCTTAAGGCTGAAAACTTTAGTTTTCCAATTTCATTCTTCCTTTTGTGCCAAACTTTGCTTCTGATTCTTCTTAAATTGTTTTAGTCATAATTATGACTGTTATTTCATCATTATTTTTTAAAGGTATGGTCTACAGTAAATTTCACATTATTAAATTCATATTATTTGTTATTAAATTCATATCAAATGTTTTTCATTCCATTTCTGTCATTTAATGTATTTATTCTCTTAATTACTTTTATTAATAAGCACACACACCTTTTGTATTTTTAGAAGAGAAATTACTTTAAGAATATTGAACCTTACTAAGTTAAAGAAGAAGTCCTGAATAATACCAAATACTAAAGTCCTGAATAATGGCAAAATTTTTTCTTCTTAGGATTATTCTACTGATCACCACTCCAGGGATGGCTCATTTAATTAGCCAGCCCTGTCTTTTCCATCTATCAAATTGCTTAAAATATACAATTTACTTATTCGCTGTTAAATTTTTTGTGAAGTAATACTTATTTAAAATGGCAGAATTGGGGCGCCTGGGTGGCTCAGTGGGTTAAGCCTCTGCCTTCGACTCAGGTCATGATCTCAGGGTCCTGGGATCAAGCCCTGCATCGGGCTCTCTGCTCAGCAGGGAGCCTGCTTCCCTCTCTCTTGCTCTCTGCCTGCCTCTCTGCCTACTTGTGATCTCTCTCTGTCAAATAAATAAATTCTTAAAAAAATAAATAAATAAAATGGCAGAATTGAGGGGCACCTGGGTGGCTCAGTCAGTTAAGTGTCTGCCTTTGCCTCAGGTCATGATCCCAGGACTATGGGATCATGGTCCTACATCAGGCTCCTTGCTTAGTGGGGAGCCTGCTTCTCCCTTTAACTCTCCCCCGCTTGTTCTCTCTCTCTCTCTCTCTATCTCTATCTCTGACAAATAAATAAACAAAACCTTAAAAAAAAAAAAAAAAGAAAGAAATGGCTGATGGAATATGTGAAGCAAAAGATATTATTCTTTGGAATATCTTTCAGACCAGACTAGCATGAAACTACTGAAGACCATGAGGGTCAAATATTAAGGATTCAATTTGAACAGGCTTCTGCTGGCATAACATGGAGTGATTTGAGCTTCAGAAAACTAATTTTTTTTTCATTGCAACATAGCCAACCAAAATTGGTTATATTCATAGGTTCCTGAAGATAAAATAGAAATTAATGCCATTTTTACAGAATGATAGAAAACCATTCATTATGTAGACAGTAAAACAAAGAATCAAGCATTTTTCCAGATTTCCCTAGGTCTGCTCTAACCTGGATTCCCAAATAAAAGATGAGGGAAATGTCCTTTTATAAAGACATTTCAAACAGTCAGTGAAAAATAATGATAAAATTAGAATACCACCATTTTTGCAAGCTCCATAAAATAATAGCTTATAGTATTTAAGCCTCAATGGCTGTGGAAATCTAAACAAGAGAGAGAAGCAGATGTCATGTATCATTATGTACTTGCCAACTCTGTCTATAGTCTTGCTAAAAGGGTTGAACTAGAGTCTGATCTATCTCTTCATATAGTTGCCAAGTTGCACGAAATCCAGAGTGCAGAGATATGCGTTAGAACTTCACCAAGATTATTCATCATCAAAACCTGGAGTTTGGAAAACTGTACAGGTCAAACAAAATAGCCAAGTTTCTCCAGAGATAAATTTTAAGAAAATAGAAAAGTTGAAAGGAAAACCTATAAATTAAAAAAAGAGATATGAAGCTATGTTAAAAATTTTAAATGAGTAAGACTAAACTCTAATGTCAGAAGAAGCACATTTGTGTAATAATGTTACTAAAAATGCAATGAAATGAAACTACAAAGTCCAAATAATTGTTAGTTACATTTTTCCCTTAACTTAGTGAGAGCTGCCTTACAATACTTGATTAAGCTATATATTTAAATTGCTTGATTTTATTTTGCTGTATTTTATTTCATAATAAATATATATACATATATGCATATTTAAGATTTATTTACTTATTAGAGCAATAGGGAGTGTGCATGGGGAGGGGCAGAGGGAGAGGAGCAGACTCCACTAAATGTGGAGCCCTATGTGGTGCTCAATCTCAAGACCCTGAAATCATGACTTGAGCTGAAATCAAGATTTGGATGCTTAACTGACTGAGCCACCCAGGGACCCCCATAATGAATATATATTTTAAAGTTATTTTGGAATTCAGTGCTGAAAAACATAAAAATTAATTCTATTTGTTTGATCCATTAAAAGGGATTTACTCTACAAATAGAAAACTGGGGAATAATGTTAAGTATTAAAAGCAGATAAAAAACTTTGCACAGCAAAGGAAAGTCAATGAAACCAAAAGACAACCAAAAGAATGGGAAAAGATATTTGAAAATGATGTATTAGATAAAGGGCTAGTACCCAAAACCTATAAAGAACTTCTCAAACTCAACACCCCAAAAGCAAATAATCCAGTCAAGAAATGGGCAGAAGACATGAACAGATATTTCTGCAAAGAAGACATCCAGATGGCCAACAGACACATGAAAAAGTGCTCAACTGCACTCACCATAAGGGAAATACAAATCAAAAAAACAGTGAGATACCACCTCGCACCAGTCAGAATAGCTAAAATTAATCAGTCAGGAAATGACAGGTGTTGGCGAGGATGCGGAGAAGAGGGAACCCTCGTACACTGTTGGTGGGAATGAAAGCTGGTGCAGACACTCTGGAAAACAGCATGGAGGTTCCTCAAAAAGTTGAAAATAGAGCTACCCTACCCTACTACCCAGCAATCGCACTCTTGGGTATTTACCCTAAAGATACAAATGTAGTGATCCAGAGTGGCATGTGCACCCGAATGCTTATAGCAGCAATATCCACAATAGCCGAACTATGGAAAGAGCCTAGATGTCCATCAACAGACAAATGGATAAAGAAGTGGTGTGTGTACATAAAATGGAATATTTTGCAGCCATCAAAAAACAAAATCTTGCCATTTGCAACGGTGTGGCTAGAACTAGAGGGTATCATGCTAAACGAAATAAGTCAATCAGAGAAAGACAATTATCATATGATCTCACTGATATGAGGAATTTGAGAAACAAGACAGAGGATCATAGGGGAAGGGAGAGAAAAATGAAACGAGATGAAACATAGGAGACAAACCATGAGAGACTCTTATCTCAGGAAAAAATCTGAAGTTTGCTAGGAGGGGAGGGGGATAAAAGGGATGAGGTGGCTGGTGATGCACATTGGGGAGGGTATGTGCTATAGAGAGGGCTGTGAATTGTGTAAGACTGATGAATCACAGACCTGTACCCCTGAAACAAATAATAAATATATGTTAATTAAAAAAAAAAGAGTTGTGGCATGGTTGGTGAGAAAATCATATCAGAGAAATATTAACTCAGGTGAAGTTAGTTGAAGGAGTGATATAATTCATTAGTACGCATATATTTTCAAGTTCATGTGTATATTATTTTATTTTTATATATAAAGTGGGCCAAAGGAAAAATATGTGTCATGAATATGAAGATGCACCTGGAATAGGCACATTTTTGTACTTGCATCTTAAACTTGTTAAGAAAAAAAAAAAACACAAC
Source organism: Lutra lutra (assembly GCF_902655055.1). Taxonomy (NCBI): domain Eukaryota; kingdom Metazoa; phylum Chordata; class Mammalia; order Carnivora; family Mustelidae; genus Lutra; species Lutra lutra. Next base: position 174,731,527 of record NC_062280.1, read on the forward strand.
ACTTTGCTAATATGACTAATTGGAAGTATTTGAGTATTGACTTTTCTGAACGTGTTGGAGAGGATATGGATGAGATAATCTTATTTTAAAAATATATATTTATTTATTTATGGATGAAAGCTAAGACTCTCAAATGCAACAATATGGATTCCTTGATTCCTGTGGGGGATATTCAATATTCTTCTAGTTTTCTTTTGTATACCAGTTAGTTTATGTTGATTCCAAACCCCAACCAGGGTTTTATGAATTTTCAAGTTATTTTCCCTGAAACTTATACCTTCTCACACACAGAGTTTTGAATTATATTTTATATTAGGTTTGTGTTATTTGTGATCTATTTATTTTCTCTAAAGAATATTTACACTGTCTCTGCTGTTATTTCCCATTAGAACTTTAGTGATTTTTTTTAAAGATTTTATTTATTTATTTGATAGAGATCACAAGTAGTCAGAGAGGCAGGCAGAGAGAGAGGGGGAAGCAGGCTCCCCGCTGAGCAGAGAGCCCGATGTGGGGCTCGATCCCAGGACCCTGGGATCATGACCCGAGCCGAAGGCTGAGGCTTTAACCCACTGAGCCACCCAGGCGCCCCAGAACTTTAGTGATTTTTTAAAGTTCAGCTTGAGCATGGAATGCCAAAGACATGTTTTTATTCAGAAAATGTTTAAAAAGAAAGATAAAAAAATCTACATCTCACAGTTACTCCATATGTTAAGGGCATTGTTAAATAACCAACATTCAACCAAATAAATTTTAAAGATCTAATTAAGTTTTATTGAGTGATTCATGAATCAGATACCATCCCATCTAACAATACAAAAAAAGCTTCAAAGGCTGCAGAAAGGCAACAGTTTTTAAAAGCAGGACTAGGAAGACATTATTGAAAAAAGGATTGTGTGGGGTGAGATTACCTTTCTTTGAGAGACAAAGGATTTATTGAGGTTAACATAATCTTCCATTGGGAATTAAGCTAGCTTTTAAATCTTGGTGAACTTAGCATAAGTGACTTTATTCTGGATTGATTGATTGATTTACCAGAATTAAAGTGAGAAATAGAGTTGATAGGGAGAAACATTGGACAATACAGACTATTTAATGAAAGATTAAGGTGAATAAATTGATAAAATGAAATTACTTTGAGATGTTGAAGAAAAACTGAGAAAGCTTGTTACACAGTAAAGCTTTGACCCTAAGAATATTTTGTACTAAGAGTGTACATATTGATCAGTATTAAAATAAATAGAGTACATTTCTTTTTTCTTGTTCAGATACCACCATTAGCATTAGAAATACCAATTAGATATCTAAGACATTCTTAAAACTCAAGTTGATATCTCATTTGCATATAAATAAAATCACTTGTGTCTAAGGTTATATCAGTCTGTGGGAGATTAGTTGTTTCTCATAATTTATTTCCACTGTTTATTCAGGCCATTTTATTGGACCCAGATATTTCGTGCATTCTAGCATGAGTCTTTAAAGTGCAAAGACAAGAAGGACTATAGCAGTAAATTTGTTGTTCAGACATTCTCTCATTTACCTTTATTCCAGCGGGTCTGCACTCAAGCCTAGGAATGGTGGCTTTAATTTGAAACTTTTGGTGGCTTTAGTTTGAAACTTTCTTTAATTGAAATCTATCATGAGGATAGATGAAACTGATAGTAATTATTTTATTAATTTGAACATACAGTCTAATTCCAGATTTATTATTAATTATTTATTATAAAATATATTTTTACAGAAATCTGTGCCATAGTATCGTAAATAGGCTATTGAATTCAAGGGATGAAATTTAATATCTCAATGTGTCTAAGACTGATTATATAAATTCATATTAAGGGGACCATATAGTTTTTCTATGGCAGCTGTAACAAATTACCACAAATTTAGTGTTTGAAACAACACAAACTGTTCTCTTATAGTTCTGGAGGTCACAACTATTCCTCCTTGAGACTCTAAGAGAGAATCACATCTTATGTCATTTCTAGCTTCTAGAGGCCAGCTGCATTCCATGGCTTGTAGTCTTATCCTCTACTTCAAAGCCAGTGTAGTATCTTTCAATTTCTCTCTTTCTTTCTACTTCCATTGTTAAATCACCTATTCTTGGACTCCCATACTCTTGCCTCCCTCTTACAACTACCCTTATTTATTTTTTTTTAGATTTCATTTATTCATTTGACAGACAGAGATCACAAGTAGGCAGAAAGTCAGGCAGAGAGAGGGAGGAAGGGAAGGAGGCTCCCCACTGAGCAGAGAGCCTGATGCAGGGCTTGATCCCAGGACCCTGAGATCATGACCTGAGCCGAAGGCAGAGGCTTTAACCCACTGAGCCACCCAGGTGCCCCCATTTCTCTTATTTTTAACTTCTTATATTAGTGTGGTAAATTGGTTACATTTGATAAGCCAATGATGATACATTTACTGCAGCCCATAGTTTGCATTATTATTCACTCTTTGTGTTGTACATTCTAGGGATTTTGACAAATGTATGATGTCATATAGCCATCATTTCTCTCTCCCCCTTCTCGAAAATTCTTCCTCTCTTCTTTAATTCCTTCAACTAATTACCTATTTACTGAGAACTCTGCCTTTAACAAAATATAGGTATTAAGAGCAAATAAAAGTAAGACAAAGTCTGCACCAAACTAACTCAAATGTTTATATAAGAGAGAAACAGAGAACAGAGAAAATTCCGTGTTGCAAAGTAAAAAACATTTGCCATGGAAACACAATAAAGGCAGACAGCTTACTATTTTTGGTCAGCTCAAAAGTTAATGTTTCAATAATTTGAAAGATTAGGGCGTATGCTAGAAAGTAAAATATCATTTGTTGCTCACCGGGGAGGGGAGGGATGTTTGTCCCTCAGAAGAGAGGCAGGAACTGTGCCTGGAGAGATATACTAAAGTCTGGTAATGGGGGCACCTGGGTGGCTCAGTGGGTTAAGCTAAGCCTCTGCCTTCGGCTCAGGTCATGATCCCAGTGTCCTGGGATTGAGCCCCTCATTGGGCTCTCTGGTCAGCAGGAAGCCTGCTTCCCCCTCTCTCTCTGCCTGCCTCTCTGCCTACTTGAGATCTCTGTCTGTCAAATAAATAAAATCTTAAAAAAAAAAAAAAGTCTGGTAATGAAAGGTATTAAATGCTATATACAAAGTTATTCGAGTGGGCAAAGTTAACACTATCAAAGGCAATTGGCTGGTGATTTGAGAATGAAAAATGTTAGGTGGTTACAAATGTCAAAGGAAAGAAGGAGGGGGGTGTTTCACCAATCTTAAAAAAGCAAATTTTAAACTAAAGTATAACAACACACAAATGTTTTTGAAAATATAAATTTAGACAAAATGTTTGTACAATTCAGTTGAAATGCCTTATTTTCTATATAAAACTTGAAAATTCTGACACATCTAGTGTGAATGTCATATTTCTAATAACATAGCCATATCACACTCTGCTATTAATAAGAATTTTATGAACTTGGGGTGCCCAGGTGGCTCAGTCTTAAGTGTCTAACTTCATCTCAGGTCATAATGCCAGGGTCCTGGGATGGAGCCCCTGAATCGGGCTCCCTACTCAGTAGGAAGTGTGCTTCTCCCTCTCCTCCTACCCCTCCTTGTATTCCCTCCCTTGCTGTGTCTCTACCAAATAAATAAATAAAATCTTAACAAAAAAAAGAATCTTATGAAAAATTGGCACTATATAGACGTCTCTATTTAAAATTTATAAGATAATATATTCAATGACCTTTTCAAGTAAACCTATATCCTTACAGTTCATGGCAGTTTGGGGGAAATTTCTATTCACTTGCCCCAGATTTATACATGGAAAGTTTTGTTCCAATCAGCTCATTTTTTGGACTTTATATTAAATCTTTCCTAGTTCCTGACCTGACTGGTGTGTTATATATTGTTTCATGTTCCTCTAGGTGGACCCCATCTAATAAACAACTACAAACAATGGAGATATATTTCTCTTTTGTTTTTCCTTTACTCCACTCCATTTTCAGGAAAACTGCAAAAATATACCCAGTCTCTTACACCAAGAGTTTCCTAAGAAGGGCTGGTTCAAGCTTCAGGATGAAGGTGGATATTCATGTGTTCAAATATGGAATCACTTTCTCCAGTTAGCCTACGAAGGGTGGCAGAATATGCTACCCCCTTATATGCCAGTTTGGTATCAGGGTTATTTTAAGAAAAAGTGACCTGAGAATAATCAGATGCAGGAAGATCATTCTAATTTCCTTTTCTGTCTGAGAACAGGAGATAAAGACTCCATATGAAAGAAGCCCTCTGCATACCAAGAGAAAAGATACATTCTTTGACAGGGAGGCAGATACTAGAGAAAATTCTGTATAGATGGACTTCTTTAAAATAATTCTTATCTTGCTTTAGTCTCTCCACATAGTTAAGTTACTTTCCATAACTGCCTCTCCTTATTCAACGTAGCATAAAAGAATCCAGATTTTGCCACTTCCTTAGATCTTCATCTCCTTTTGAGAGCTCTTGTATCTCACAGAATTCACACGTGTTCCCTGTTAATCTTTCTTATGTCAATTTAATTCTCAGGCCTAGTGAAAAACCCAAGAAAGGTAGAGGAAAGACCTTGATTCCCTTATATCTATCAGTACATTTCTATTTGCTTGACCCACTATCTCTCTACTCTTTTTGACTAGGAAGAAAAACAACAGATTGTTAGTCATTGCATCTTGGTAATATAATGTTCTTGGTGTCCTAATAAAAATTACTCTTGGGAATTTTTAGTAAGAATACCCTATGTTAGAATTTTTAATATATTCTTTAATTTCTATAGTTTCATTCAATTAACTGTTGATCTTGAAAATATTTAGATGGGATAATGGAATATAAGACTATATATTTATGTAGATAGAACTCAACTAATTATATTCACTTTTCTTCTTGAACTTAGTATAGATGAAATTAAAAATAGGGTGACAAGAAGTCCTACAAAGGGTGCCTGGATGGCTCAGTGGGTTAGGCCACTGCCTTCGGCTCAGGTCATGATCTCAGGGTCCTGGGATCGAGTCCCGCCTCGGGCTCTCTGCTCAGCAGGGAGCCTGCTTCCCTCTCTTTCTCTCTCTCTCTCTCTGCCTGCCTCTCTGCCTACTTGTGATCTCTCTCTGTCAAATAAATAAATAAAATCTTAAAAAAAAAAAAAGTCCTACAAAAATGAGAAACTAAATTTACTTTTAAGGTGTGGCTTTATGAGATATTTTAGTGGTGATACAGATATAAAACTTCAGATCCAGACAGATCCTTGGTAAATATTCAGAAGTCACCTAGATAAAATTTTACTACCCTTAGGAGTTGTGACCTATAATAATAGAAAGTGACAGAGAGAGGGAGGTGGGGGTGGAGGGAGAAAATATTTAACCAATTCATAAAGTAGAAACAGTTGCTGCAGAATTGTGTAAGGATGTAAAATCTGATGTAATTGTACCAAAGTGTTACTATGGCCAAATATGAAACTTTAGATTTTAATGCTAGTAAACATAAAAATCTGTCCATATAATAAAGGTTGGTAAATACTGTTTTAATATGTTTGCATGTGTTGGGAGAAATTTAGACATGTTTATGTCCCTAGCTGAAACTAGATAAGATACTGATAAGACTAAGATACTTGAAGATCTTAAGTATGACTTGATATGATAAGATATGACTTGAACACATGATTGTGAACAATAAGACCACAATCATGGTCCCAGTTTAACTGGCAGCAATTAAAAAATGGGTCATTTCTGTGTATGTGTGTGAAAGTTATCACCCTTAACAAAAATTATCTTCACTTAAGTAACCTTAGTAACTTGAACTGTTACTGTTAACTGTTACTGTTACTGTTAACCTCAGTTCACTTTTGTTAATTTCAATTTACTTGGAATATTATATCATTGAAGTTAAGAGTTTTTTTTTAATCCTGGAAAGGGTTAGAATAAAATACAGATATGATGATAAATCATTTACACATTAATGATATCTTTCTGGTTAGGGATAATATCTGTATTTGGAATAAAAATGTAGTGAATTAAAATAATTACCTGTCTTAAAGATTCAGAAAATTTACTTTGGTGCTTCTATTTAAAATGTGTTACTGAGTGATAGATTTTACACTTCATATTTTATTTAAAAGTTTTATGAAGGAGCACATGGGTGGCTCAATTAGCTAAGTGGCCTACTTTTTTGTTTGTTTTGGTTTGTTTTTGTTTTGGTATAATGTCTTTTTTTTTTTAATTTAAATTCAGTTGGCCAACATGCAATAAGTACATCATTAGTTTCAGATGTAGAGTTCCATAATTCATCAGTTGTGTATAAAATCCAGTGTTCATCACATCATGTGCATTCCTTAATGCCCATCATCCTATTATCAGAGAGGAAGCATCCAACTCTTGACTTTGACTCAGGTCATCATCTTGGGATCGTGAGATCAAGCCCTGCATCCAGCTCTGAGCCTGCTTAAGATTCTTTTTCTCCCTTCTCCTCTGCCCCTCCCTACACCCTCAAGTTCTCCCTCTCAAAAAAAAAAAAAATTATGAAAATTTTACTCTCTGCAGGCAACACTTTAATGTTGAGGAAACCTTGAATCTATTTATAAATTTACCTTATTAAATTTACTGTTATGGATTGAATTATTAGGATTAAAGTACCAGTGACTGAGATTTTAAGTGAATTTCATGTTGATTAAAATAAATTTTAAAATCCCAAGTGTTTGATTCTATCAGAGTAAATTGTAGTACGTTATTTACTCCTTTAGAGAATTTGTGATTTTTTTCTTTTTTTCTTTGTTTTCCTTTGAAATTATATTTTATTAGGCTTTGTCTCCTTAGAGAAGTCACTGAAACTAACAGAACACCAATTACATCATCTATAAAATGAGACTTTTAAATCAGATAATTTTTACATGACTGCACTAAAAGTAAAAAACAAACAAAAATGTGAGGACTGTAATCCAAAGAATTAAATCTGTTAAGGGACGATTAAAAAAAATGGTTAAATCATATTCTCAAGCATGGCTAAGAAGAGATTGCTTCCTGCAGAGAGACAAGAATAAAGAAGGGACGCCTGGGTGGCTCAGTCAGTTAAGCATCTGCCTTCTGCTCAGGTCATAATTCCAGAGTCCTGGGATCCAGTCCCCCATGTTGGGCTCCTTGCTCAGCAGGAAGCCTGCTTCTCCTTCTGCTTGCTGCTCCTCCTCCTTGTGCTTGCTCTCTTGCTCTCTGACAAATAAATAAATAAAACCTTAAAAAAAAAAAAAAAAAAAGAAAGAAAGAAAGGGGAAAAAAAAAGAATTGAACAAGAAGTTGTGCAATGCTGAGGGTCCTCAGAGTCCCCACCCAACCAAAGAGGAGAGACCTCACTGAGCACCTTATCATTCAATTGAGACCAAAACAAGGCCACTTTTTTCTGATCTTTTTGGAGTTTGAAGTAATGTCTTGCTAGTGTTTGATATACATTTCAAAGATGAATTCAGACTGCTCTCTTATCAGTTGGAGTGTGATTTATTCACTTCTCATTCAGTAAGATAATTAAAATGATCAATTTTCCCAGACTTTAGAACATTTCAATGCCTATACCTGTAGTTGAAGATTGTCTAACTTTACAAAAAATTTCTGACTCTGAGTTTGAATATTTGTTTTTATACATATGCATTTTATGTTCTGTTCCTGAAAAATTATCAATTTAAATGTTTATAGATAAAATACAGAAGATTTATTGTCATGATTCTAAACATTTAACCTGATCTTTAAAATATAGCTTAAAATCCCAGAAGCTAAAATAGTTTCTATAAGAAAATTTGTAGGAAGTTTCTGGTAGACATTGGAATGGCTTTAGGCATTCATCTTTGAGAAGCTGAAGAAAACAAGTTGTCTTCAGGTTAAACACACACACATACACACACATGCACATAAACAGGGCATAATCATTAGCATTCAAATTTAAAGTTCCTTATGATTTTGTAGAAATCCAAGTATTTCAACTTCCAAATGCCCAGCCAAGGCATTCTTTGGTGATTTCTCATTAATTCAAACAATTATTGTTTTTTTTCCCTGAAGAGTAACTTATACATACCTACTAAAGAGAAGAATTGAAGGCTAGAGAAGATTAAGGGTCTGTCTTCATGCCTCCAAATCTTCCATTCAAAATTTGTGTTACTTTAATGTTTTTAAGTTGCTTTTTTTCATTACTGTGGATTATGTTTACTGTTCTGATTCTTATTGTTATTATAATCATATTTTAAAATATTTTCTTTTAATATTTTAATTTACATTTTATAATGATTTAATTATGCTTCATGTATTTGAAATATATGTTAAATTCAGTTGTCTGAAATTTGTGACGAGTCAGGAGATGTTTATCTCCACATATTTTTTTATTAGACTAAGGTGTTGGATTTAAGAGAAAACAATCTTCAAAATAAACAGCTCCTGTGGCTTTCTATTCCTCAATTTAAGGGTTACTCTTGACTTACTCTTCCAGTCTATGGCAAATACTTTCTCCATTAGTTTTCACCAATTTGTACTACTAGAAATCTGGGTTTTCTTTTTTGTTGTTGTTGATCCATGTTGATTTTCTAACCCGACTTTAGTCTCTACTCTTCAGCACAACATATCTGCAATTTTGTACAGTTCTGTGCCTGGCCATTTTTGTTAGTTTGTTTCCTCATATCAGTATCAGTATTACTTTCCTACTCTCTTTGTAGTGAATTGCCACAAATGAAATAGCTTTAAAAAACACAAATTTATTGTCTTACATTTCTGGAGACTGGCAGCCCTAAATTAATTTCATTCAGTAAAAATCAGGGTGTCAACAGGGCTGGTTCTTTCTGGAGGCTATGAGAGAATAATTCATCCTCTTGTAGTCTCTTGTAGCTTGCTGCATTATACTGTTTGTAGACCATTCTTAATTTTCAAAGTTTATTGCTCTAATAGCTTCCTCCAACATTACTTACCTTTCTCTCTCTTCTATGCTTACTAGATAATCCAGGATAGTTTCCTACAAGACCCTTAATATGTACACCCATTTAAACTTAGAATGAGACAAGGATTATCCCCTATCCTGATCAGTTAATATGATCCTGACCAATGCTTAAAAGTCCTGACTTACTTGTAATACTTAAAGTTCCTGGCTAATGCTATAAAGAAATAAAAATAAAAATAATAAGGGTTTTAGGATGAGAAAGGAAAAAATAATCAGTTATTATTTGAAGAGTGTCTGTAAAAGCAAGTATAGAATCATCAATGTCTTTAAAATTAATGAATAGGATATCTGTAAGATAAATTTAAAATCAATATTATTTTACTTTATCATTAGATAATTTTTAAAAATTAGGTGCGTATTCTGCCAACTCAGCAAAGTTGGAATAATATTTTGAAAAATCCCTCTTCAGGCCCAGCATACAAGTAAGACTTGATGGATATTAGCATGAGATCTGACAGGTTGATGTAAAAGAGAAAACACCTTTTATACTCCAAAACCTGGTGTCGGTACTTAAGTACAGTGATAGCTGAAGCACATTGTCAAGGTGTGCTAAATTACCTTGGTTATTATATGGAGTAGCTGTCATGCCCACAGGTAGTCCAGCTACTACTGAATATCGTCCTGTAGATTCTACAGGTCCTAGACCAGATGCATGGGCATCTCCAGCTCTGTAGCAAAGGATGCTGGTGATTCTTGAATTTCTCCTGTGTCACTGAGAGACACATGCAGGTTCATTATGTTCTTCCTCACCCTTGTAAGTTCTGCCTCATCTTTATTGCTTCTGTTTTGTCCTCATTGGTCTCATTTTGTCTTCTTCCCTTTTTCACATCCATCCTTCCTTTAGATGCTGTCAGCTGCTGTCTTGGATAAACTATAGAATCTTCAAACCCAATGTTATAAGCAGAAACAACAGCCACCAAAATACTTTTCAGGCAGCCCCTACTATTTTGTAAGAGTTCGTATCTGCACCAGAGCTCTTATTTTATATTACTCATGTTGGTTCTCTGATAAAGTTTTGATAGACCAATATACTACTTACTATAGCAATAAAAACAATAAGAAACTAGAACCTAAAAATTCATATAGTCTCAGAAAATACTAAAATATTTTAAAATAATGGATAAGGTAAACTTTGGATAAGTGAAACATCCCATGACATTGAATGAAATGAAATGAAATGAAATTATATTTCCAACATTCTGTTTTTCCCAATTAATTTTTAAATTCAATCCTATTTAATAAAAATTCCATTTGGTTATATATTTAGAAACTTGGTAAACTGTTCCTAAAATATATGTGGAAGAATAAACATTCACAAATAGCAAAGTCAGTTATAAACATAAAATGTATAAATAGATAAATTTCTGTACCAGATTTTAAGACATTTCACAAAACCAGAGCAATGAAAGCATGTCACCATTTAAGGGTCACAGTCAAGGTTTGACTGCATAAATTGTGAGTTGAAGTGGAAGTGATGTGGACACTATACCTCCTGTATATCACATGAGGGTTGCCTAATTTCTGTCTTTACAGACATTATATAGTCAGATATGTAGTAGTGATTAAGCCAGTGTAACATTGCTAATCAGACCTAAAATCAGTATTTTCAGTTTAATTCATTTTTACATTTTATAGTTTTCCATTCTTGTTGTACAAAACTAACAAGAGTTTAGTAGCTTAAAAAAACACAAGTTTATTTTGGTTTACATTTCTGTAGAAATCCGGCATGTGTCTGTGTGGACTACAATCTAAGTTTTGGCAGGCCTGCATTCCTTTTTGGAGGGTCTAAGTAGAGGCTATCCACATTCTTTCCTACATCATCAAAGGCAATAACATGCCTCTCTCTGACTGTTCTTCAGTAGTCGTATCTCTTTGTGACTCTGAACTCAGCCAGAGAATGACCTCCAATTTTAATGACCCATGTGAGTAGAATTAACTCTTTGAATAATTCAAAATAATTTCCCCACCTCTATGTTCATAACTTAATACCATCTACAGAGTCCCTTTTGCTATGTGAGGTAACATTTTTTTTTTTTTTTTTTTTGGTTCCAGAGATTAAGATGTGGACAATTTGTAGGAGACTTTATTCCACCTATAACACATGTTGTCAATTAAAGTGATGAAGTGAGTAGCTATATGAATAGGAAGACTAATCTTTGAAAGTTCCCCACTGTGATGTAAGAATCCTCAGTGTTTTTATATCTGTGGATTTTCTGCCACTGCAGAGGAGTGTGAAGTTGCTTGAATCTCCCATTGTGTGAAGTCAAGTTTTTGACTAGAACCTCTGATCTTGCTTTGACTAAACCTCTTGTGAGAAGCCATCTACAATTTTACTCTAGGATTCCTGGGTCTATTACCATATTACCGTAGTAATATTTCCAGAAAGTGTAGGGCCTAATTAAGACTGATAATGAACAATTTAAATCATAGTTTTATTCCAATTTATACAATTTTGTTTTCATTAGAAAGATCTTTTTGTATATGGATAAGATAGATGGTTGCCTTTAAATAGTGTTGATGTAAACTTAAATGATGGGAGTGTAATATCAATAATGCAAGCTTTCAAGAAAATAGCCAAATAAATGGAATTGATGATGGGATATGGTGTGAGTATGTTAGAGGATGGAAAACTTGATGAAGCGAACAAATGATTGGAATGTACTTGAATAAGCATACTGCAAGTTAAGAGGTTGTACTTGGAAGACAGCTTGTTTTTGAGTTTGTGACTTTGGAGATGAATGGTTTGAACCATGAAAAATTCAAGTTCAAGACTGGTATGGGTTGTTGAAGGGGGATGGAAGAGAAGGACTGATGGATGGACTATTTTAATGGATATTTAAACAATGTATGTTAATGAGAGCTGGTTTTGTTTGTTTTTAAATTTTTTATTTTTTATTAACATATAATTTATTATTAGCTCCAGGGGTACAGGTCTGTGAATCGCCAGGTTTACACACTTCATAGCACTCACCATAGCACATACTCTCCCCAAAGTCCATAACTCAACCACCGTCTCCCTCCCTCCCCTTCCCCCAGCAACCCTCAGTTTGTTTTGTAAGATTAAGAGACCTTTATGGTTTGTCTCCCTCCTGATCCCATCTCGTTTCATTTTTTTCCTTCCCTACCCCTCAAACGCCCCATGTTGCCTCTCAAATTCTTCATATCAGAGAGATCATATGATAATTGTCTTTGTATGATTGACTTATTTTGCTCAGCATAATACCCTCTAGTTCCATCCACGTCATTGCAAAAGGCAAGATTTCATTTCTTTTGATGGCTGCATAGTATTCCATTGTATATATATACCACCTCTTCTTTATCCATTCATCTGTTGATGGACATCGAGGTTCTTTCCATAGTTTGGCTGTTGTGGACATTGCTGCTATAAACATTCGGGTGCATGTACCCCTTCGGATCACTACATTTGTATTTTTACGGTAAATACCCAGTAGTGCAATTGCTGGGTCATAGGGTAGCTCTATTTTCAACTTTCTGAGGAACCTCCATGCTGTTTTCCAGAGTGGTTGCACCAGCTTGCATTCCTACCAACAGCGTAGCAGGGTTCCCCTTTCTCTGCAACCTCGCCAGCATCTACCATTTCCTGCCTTACTAATTTTAGCCATTCTGACTGGCTTGAGGTGGTATCTTATTGTGGTTTTGATTTGTATTTCCCTGATGCCAAGTGATGTGGAGCACTTTTTCATGTGTCTGTTGGCCATCTGGATGTATTCCTTGCAGAAATGTCTATTCATGTCCAATGAGAGCTGTTTTAATAGAGTAGAGGAATCTGATACAGGAGCTTAAGCTATCAAAGGATAGAGCGTTAGAGAAGGTAAATCAATAATCCTTATATAAAGGTCATGGTAATGCAATAGAAACACCACATGATACTCAGAGGAAACAGAATTTTTATCACATGATGGGAAAACATTATTTTAAAAATAGTGTTTGCGGGACGCCTGGGTGGCTTAGTTGGTTAAGCAACTGCCTTCGGCTCAGGTCATGATCCCGGCGCCCTGGGATCGAGTCCCGCATCGGGCTCCTTGCTCAGCGGGGAGCCTGCTTCTCCCTCAGCCTCTGCCTGCCATTCTGTCTGCCTGTGCTCATTCTCTCTCTCTCTGACAAATAAATAAAATCTTTAAAAAAAAAATAGTGTTTGGAAGCAAGGGCAATACTAGTGTTACTTCCATACTCTGAGTTATATATAGCATTTAAAAAAAACTTTTAGGTGGTACGGAAAATAAGAACCATAGTGATAGTAATAGTTTAATAAAAACAAGGAGGAATGTTCAGGGAAAACCATTGTTGATCATCAAAAGATGTTTCAAAGTAACTTCTGGAACAGTTGGTCAGTTGGAGGAAAAGGAGCTATTAAATAAATCTAAATATACAGATCATGCTATAGGAAATTTAAATTAAGTACATAACTACCAATATGGTATAGGCACCAAATAATCAGAACAAATGCTGAATTAAAATGACTAGTAGAGCCATATTCATTTTTGGTAGTTGAACTATAGTATTAGAGTTCTGTTCCAGAAATGATTGATGGGAAATTTGCATTTAAGACAATGTCATGGGGACTGGGTGATTCAGTCCCTTAGACATCCAACTCTTGATTTTGGCTCAGGTCATGATCTCAGGGTTGTGAGATCCAGCCCCTCATTGGGCTCTGCACTCAGTGGGGAGTCTGCTTGAGATTCTCTCTCTACTTCTCCTCTGCCCTTCCACTCTCTCTCTTTCCCCATTTCTAAAACAAAACAAAACAAAACAAAAACAAATTAAAAAAAAAAAAAACAGTGTCATAAATAAAAAAGGAATACCGGGCGTGGATATTGTAGTGGAGAAGGGAACACACAGGTTTGGGTTGATGAAACTTGTATTAACCATCATATGGTGTTGATAGCTACTATTACTGTTGCCATTTGTGTCAACAGAATACAAACAACAATAGTCAGGTCGTTTTTTCTCCTTAGAAGCATCTAGCAGTAATTTTAAATAAAACCACCCAGAAATTTCTGGGAAAGTTATTTCCATGGTGATAAAAAGGAAAATTTCAAAGGCCTATTTATTGATTGGTGGGGACTCATAGCTGCTTCCCTGATCAAAATATATGAGAGATTATCTAATCTAAATATTGAGTATTTTCTCTAACTGCACCTCGTGTGTGTGTGTTTGAGAGAAAAAAATGAGAGAAAAAGGGAAGTTAGGAGTGTGAAGAGTTGGATGGTTCGGGTTTTTAGCTTTTCTGTTTATCAACATGGATTCTGTATTTTTTTTTAAAGATTTTATTTATTTATTTGACAGACAGAGATTACAAGTAGGCAGAGAAGCAGGCAGAGAGAGAGGAGGAAGCAGGCTCCCTGCTGAGCAGAGAGCCCAATGCGAGGCTCGATCCCAGGACTCCAAGATCATGACCTGAGCCGAAGGCAGAGGCTTTAACCCACTGAGCCACCCAGGCGCCCGGATTCTGTATTCTTACATCATCATTTTGCGCTTTTGGAATCATCTGTGAAAACCTTATGGTCATTTGTACTCTTCTGTATAGAAGATGACATTCACTGTAAAGTCCAAATCCTCAGAAGGCAGCACTATTTTTGGAAAAGTGTTTCTGTGCAGGTCTGTGTTTCTATCATGTTTCCTATGAAAACAGCGGGAATTTTCACCCTCAAGATGATTCCTGTGCTGTATATAATTCTGCTGTTTTTAGAAAGCATATTTGAAGCAGACTTTCTCAGAGACAGATACCCACGGAGAGCATAGCAAATACAGTTTCAACTATTATGTTGGATTTACTTCTGTTTTCTGGTCCTCACTATTAGCATTGGTGTCTAGTGCCCACACTTACTCTGAAGGCAAAGTGAGTCTAAGAAAAATGGAACCAAGATTTGATTTACCATTCAATATGGCCATCTTTAGAGATCATCTTAACTGGATTCATTTATTTACAATTGATACATGCCAAAATGAGGCACATATCATATATGTCTGCTTAAAGAAAAGGAAAAATATCTTTGAAAAATTCTAAGACTTATTCAGTTTTACAGTCTGCCTTTCAGCTCTATGTCCAAGAAGTTAATAATTCTTAGAGACTCCAGTACTGCTGGATGACTTCAGATAAATGATTTCTAATTGGTATAGGGCAGTTGGTACTACTCTTTAATGATTTTGTCCCTTCATGTATTTCAATGATATATTCACATCTGCATTCTTCTGCTGATATTAGCACTTCTCTGCTTAACCATCTCCTACTTCCTTCAAGAAATTTGAAATCATTGGGCAGACCCTGTATCATTTAAGTATGTTTGCACTAAAAAATTCTTCAAAGACACACATTCACACACACATACACACACATGTATCCTTCTCAGAGGGCTCTCTCTTCTTCCAGTTTCTCTTTCTGGTTTTCCTAGTCCAATCCATACCTATCCCATTTAAAACCTTTTTCAACACATTAGATCTATTGCTCTTTTGCTGTTTAAGCTAATTTAGAAATAGGCTCAGGTTTTCTTCCACCACATCCACAAAAAATGAACCCTCCCATATCCCTGTACCCTGGATAGCTTACCATAAAACAGAAGGCACCATTTTTAAAATCTGTGCTCACCTCCTAATATACTTCAATCTGAACTCTTCCTTTGTCTTTTGCATAATATCTTAACAATCTTATTATTGATCTCATGATTTATTTTCCATTAGGCATTTTAGACTCTGCAAATGTCTGCCCCAGTTCAGTTCCTTCTGTTTGTCTTCACTTTTCTTCCTCTGCCTTCATCATCTTTTAATCTGTCTGATCAGAAATTTGTCTTTAACTCTTCCTTTTTTAAAACTTTTGACATATAGTCAATAACTCTTGCTTGTTTTGCTTCTTCATTACATAATAGATTAATCCCCTTATCTGTGTCCTGACTGCCTGTGATGGTTAATTTTATGTGTCGTGGAACCATAGCTAATACACCACTCCTCCAAATGATTGCTGCAACTCCTTAACTTGTCTATTTCCCTCCGGTTTTTCCCCATTAGGTCAATTTGCTTTCCTGCCAGCAAAGTCCCTATCTTAAAACACAATCTGACCAAGTCATTCCTGGTTCAAAGGTTTTTAGTGGTTTTCATTCCCTTTACGATAAAATACATTCTTTTTAGTACATTTGAGTTGCCTCTATTTTCATCTCTAGCACCTCATTATGCATTTTTGCTACTATGTACATAATCATTATGTAACAGTATTTATATAATTTGCTTTAC
This sequence comes from Lutra lutra, assembly GCF_902655055.1. Lineage (NCBI taxonomy): Eukaryota > Metazoa > Chordata > Mammalia > Carnivora > Mustelidae > Lutra > Lutra lutra. The sequence continues at coordinate 174,747,752 of NC_062280.1, forward strand.
AAACACATTATACTATCCGTGGCTTTTCTTATTTTACCCCATCTGTCTGGAATCTCCTGCCCTGCTTTTGTATCAACCTACTACTTTCTGATTCCAACTACATGGATCCTTATTATGCAAGGATTGCTTGCTTGAGTGCCACCGTGCATTGAAAAAAAAAATAGAGTCATAACAAGCAAATGTTATTAAATGGCAACCTGCTAAATGAGACCTCTCCAAAACATCTTTTTTTTTCGAAGTATGATTTCTGTTCCTTACCTGTAACATCAGTCTGTTTGTGAATCAGTCACTTGCTTATTCTGGGATTTATAGTAAATATACAGTCTAAATCATATGCAAAGTAAAATTACAAATGCAGCTCCAAAACAGAATTTCATCAAGAATATGAAAGAGTGGTCCTAGAGAAGGGTTAAAAGTCATGGTAAAAGAAAAAAATTGGAGAAGATAACAGGTAGATACATTAAAAAAAGAAGGATAATAAAGTTCTTTAGACAGTTGAGGCCTCTCTTGATTATTTCTGGAAAAAAAGTTTCCTTTATGATTTTCATGAAAAAGTCAAACATGAAATACAAAATTTGATAACATTGTTTTACACTGTAATGTTAAAAAAATTAAACAGATAATCACGGCTAGATTCATACTTTGATGCAAGAATCAAATATACAAATATTTATACAAATATAACTTTCATTAAATGCATGAAAAATTCAGTACGTTTTTGCAATAATTTTTAATTTTACTGTTCACAATGAATGTTAAATATATTTTCACTTTTTAATGAACGTCTGTTCCTCATTTTAATTAAAGAATTTTTTTTTTAGGTTTCAGTGAAGCTTGATATATCCCCATATTGAGTTTCATGTACTTTCCTCTATAAATGTACTTTTATTATTCCTATATGTATCTGTTTCCCCTACAAACATGTGCATCATATGTGTAAGCTCTTAGATGATAAATTAATGTTATATTTTTAATTTTTAAAAAGAATGTCAAATACAGGATCTGGGACCTAATAGCTATGCAAATAAAATCCACTAAATAGAATTCAAATAAGTCGGCATTGACAGCGTGATCAAGTTCAATATTTGAAATTATTTTCTGGTAGAGGAGAATGGCATAAAAGCATTACCCTCACTCATCACTCAGAAAATCACCACATAAGAAAAATACGGTGAATGGTAAATATCAGGCACAGAGAAAGAAGGAGTGGAAACAAATAATAGTTTGTAGCAGGAGAAAAAGACATGAAGAAGCTTCAGCTGTTAGTGTCATATTTTGAGAATGGAGGGATATAATGTCTAATTATAGACATCACATGTTTTGCTGATTCACACTCAATACATATTCATACAAATGTGTATAATTTCAGACTTACTATGTTCACAAAATATCCTTTTAGGAAAAAATGAAGTAAAATGACTATATTAAATATTTTAAGAGGGCTGAAGTTATTCTCAAAATGATGTTACAGGAAATCAGACAGAAATCACATACTTCTTAGTAACCTGTGGGAAAGTATTTGCACATGCTTCAAACTTCACAATGAGGTAGGGGAAAAATTCACAAAATTTTAATAAAAGATCTGAAATCTGAAATGGTTATGTATTAAACAATATGTTATCATTGCCTGAGTTTGAAAATTAGGAGACTGGATTGTTTTTAAAGGGAGATCATGACTGTAATAGATTCCCCAACAATTTCATGGTAATGTTTCTATTATAGTTATTGTAGTTTTTATCAAAAACACTGAGAATACCTTTCTAACACAGGATTTAAGAATTTAATAGTGGCAGATCAGTGTAACACATGTACAATGGAAATAATTAGGCTGCTAATGCTTCAGATTGTAGGTAGTTACCTAGAGATAAATAAAACTTCTACTATATTTCCTTTAAATGTATATTGTTAGAACAAAAACCATAGATTTTATTACAAACACCATACTCAAGACATGTAAAGAATCTACATAAGCATTTGAAGACCTCAAGTATAGGTGTATGTTATTTCTAATATGCATATAATGTAATTGTTTTAGAGATAGTATTAGAATAAAATGCATTTGGAGGCCTTGTTTTCAATATCTACACCTACTTATAACAAACCTCTTCAGATAAAAAAGAGATTTTTCAGTAAATTATAAAACATAAATTTTATGATGCACAAAGCTTAAAAACTATTAATTTGTAAAAATGTTTCTCCAGATACATGTATTAGCTCAGATAATGTTGAGAGTAATTTGACTGTAGTATTTAGAAAAATGAAAGAAGGGAGGGAGGGAAAGAGGAAAGAGAGAGACAGGAGAGTCAGAGGTCAGGCTGGAATAAGAGGAGGAGGAAGGGAAGACCTAAGGAGGGAGATAAGGAGGAAGAAGGAAGAAGAGGAAAGAACAAAACAATTTTCAGGGCAGAGTACCCAATGCAGAGAGTAGATAAGGATATTATCCATAAATATTTGATGAGTAGATTAAAGAACTCCTTCCTTGAGCATAGAATTCGAGAACTGGTGTAAATATTAAAGACTTTCACTTAACCATTACCCATGTGAGAAACACATTCAGAGTGTAGATAGTGTAGATACATTGATTGAGCTTCCCCAAGTAGAGCACCTCCTTGAAAAGCTTTTGTGTGCAGTTCAGCAGTGAGGGATTTTCATACTGTATACTTAAAAGTCCAAAAAATTCAGACCCATTCTATTATCCATGGATAGTCCTTCTGGCAATAATAAGAGAGGTAAAGGAAAGTAAGAACACAAGAATCAATAGTACAATCTTCTTCCCCATTGTCACTGCTTTCCCCCTCCCTATTTCCTCTCTCTCTCCCTCTCCTCCTCCCTCCTTCCCAAACTATCCTCTTCTTCTTACCTCCCCCCTTCTTCTTACCTTCTTTAAGGAGAGTTCTAACCTTTCTTTTGTTTTGCAGTAGGCATTTTTGGCAATATGGTAAAGCTTATGGACTTCTTTTCAGAATAATGTTTAAAAAAACACAAAAATACATGGGTTTTATAGGGAAATAATTATGTTAACATGTAGTTATTTAAAATTTTGTTAATATGGAAATTTATGTTCTTCTATATTAGTGCATATGATGAGTGTCATGATAAAATACTATAATTTCAAAGAAGTGACAAGTGAAAATGATTTTTAGGGCTTTATTCAACAAGTGTAAAGTGGTATATAAATATCTAGGATATCTTTTGCTTAAAAATGTCATGGTATTCCTTTTACTGATATGGTTTCTGACTAAGATTCATAATTAGAAGAAATGTTAAATTTCAATGAGAAGGTAATAAAAGTACAGACTTTTTTTTTTTCTCATTCAAATCCATGAAATCTTCACATTCTACCCAAGAATCCTTTACAAATTTTTGGATCTTACTGGAGGGCCAAAGCCAGGAGCCTTTCTTCTGTTCTCTGCATGGTTTGGACATGGCTTTTGGTTAAAACTTCCTGATCAAAGTTATGTAACTTAGGTATTAAAAACTCAAGTACCATATATATATTTGCACATTTGATTTTGTTTTTATTGTTTCATTTTGCTTTCTAGAGTCCAGATCTCTCTTCAGAGTAAAAATAACTAAAACTGTTTCATGACACTGAAACTCTTTTCTCTGTGCTTTAATAAACACACAGTCTAAATGAAACATTGATATTCATTCAGTTAAACCACAAAAGTGTGGGATCTTAATGCTTATTCCTCCTTAAATTTGTAGTGATTGAAAAAAGTGATCCTTAATTTTAAAAAAAGTCATGAGAAGCTAGATACCTTGCTTTTTAACTTGTGTTAGTCATTGTACATAAATCAAAATATAAATATAAATTCCAGATACCTGGTCAACTTTTCCTTAATATGATACTTCATTTTCTATGCTTAAAAGTAAGCAATTCATTTTCATAATGCATAACATAGTTAAGAGTTCATAGTAAATGACAACTTTAGATGAATGGGAAGGAATAAAAATTACCAGATATAGGTCACTATCAGTATAAATAAATGAAAACATAGCAATTGAGCTTTCTTAGAATAGTTAAAATCTCTAACTCTTAATTTCTCTACTTGTTGTGCTTGATCATTCTGGGTCATTGTCTCTCTTCATCATTGGGAAAATGCACTGCTCTAGTGAATCTTGCTCTAGATATATGGTTAAAAGAAGACTGAGCTTATTATTGATTTTCAAGTTTATTATTTTTTAAGGCTGTGCTCTACCCACTGGGTTCTGTCCTATCACCCCCTTCCCTGCCCCTGTCCTACCCTCTGGGTTTGGATGTGCTTTTGCCCTCTGAACCTTGACCATGCTTCCACCCCTCCCTCATGGTCTTGGTCTGGCTTCTCTGACTGGCCTGTCCCAATTATTTAATTTTAATTTTAGTGGCTTAAAACATTTATTATTTCACAGTTTTCTGTTGGGTAGGAATCCAGTTGTGGCTTACTTGGGTCCTTTGCTTCATATCTCTGAGAGGCTGCAGTCAAGACTTTTACTGAATGTTTGGTCTCATTTGAAAGCTTGACTGGGGAAGCATCTGCTTACGAGCTTTCTCATGTAGCTGTTGAATTGTTGATCTTAGTTCCTCACTGGCTGGTGAGCTGGAGGTCATACTTAGTACCTCACTCCCTGATAAAGTGGTCCCATTTATCAGGGAATTATGTAAGAAGAACTACAGAAAGAATGTTAGGACGATGGAAATATCAGTCTTATAACTTACCTCAGAAGTGATACCTCATCACTTTCATCACATTTTATTCAGTAGGCCCTAGGTTCAGTCCATACTCAAGAGAGGGGATTACACAAGGTGTGAATTAGGAGATGAGATATAGTATATATACTAGTTGGCCTTCTAAAATGGCTTTCAGTTGACTCTTCCTACTACATCTTATGAACACACCTGGGTTTAAACATTACCTTTGTTAATGTGTAAGTTTGTAACTTTTTACACATTTAATCTCACCATTCTTCAGTTAAAAGCATATTGTAAGTCAAAGGTCATATTCTCATAACTAATACAGATTCATGGAGGGATGGGATTCATTTTAATAAAAAAAAACTCTGTAGAATAAAATAAAACCTACACAATTTAAAGTAAAAGTCATTCTATTCAACATGTTATTGTTGTTTGTCTCCCTTAACTTTATCTTATTAAGAGCACCTATATGATTGTTGCTAAAATGCCACAGCAAGGTGGGAAGAGGCCATCTAATCTCTTGTCCTTGGTTGTCATACTTTAGTATCCACCAGGTTGTCCATCTTTGTATCTGGTCGCTCATTCTATTGTCAACTTAGATGTTTGTATTCTCACATTGTCTATTTCTTTTATTCTTGCATGCACTTCCACATTCTACTTATTGTAACTACAAATTCTCTCCTTTATCTTGGTTCTCAGTGTCATATTCTTTTAGTTAAAAGGAGAGATCACCTAGTTCTTTTTTCCTTTCTGGGCTGTACAAGGACTACATTTGCTTTCACTTCATCTGCTTATACACTGTACATAATCATCTTACATAACCTATACTATTTGTATTTTAGCCTGGATGTTGTTTCTTCTTTGTGAGGTTTACCTGTTCTCCTATATTTTAATTAGAAAGTGAGGCTCTTGTAATAACCCTGTTGAGCAGATTTCCCAAATAGTGCCTTTTATTTGTTCCACCTACAAACTGTTCTTTAAAAGATTAGCTTGAAGTTAGAGAAGGAGAAAGCAGTTCTCTTGAGACCTATTCCATCTTCAGCATGTTTTGATGTCTGCTTGACTACTTTGTTTCATTAAGACAAGACAATTTCTCTTTTTAAAAGCTTCTAATGAGGGGCATGTGGGTGGCTCAGTTGGATAAATGTCTGCCTTTGGCTCAGGTCATGATCCCAGGGTCCTGGGATCAAGTCTACAGAGTGGGGAGCCTGCTTCTCCCTCTCCGCCCTGCTAGTGCTCTCTATGCTCATGCTCTCTCTTACTATCTGTCTCTCTCTCTTAAATAAATAAAATCTTTTAAAAAAGTAAATTAAAGCTTTTCATGAGAAGGAGAGTGGCAAACGCTGTCTCAAATTTAGGGCATGTGTGTGTGTGTGTGTGTGTATAAAATGTATATTTCCATATGTATTTCCATATTCTTAACCTCCCTGGTTCTACCTATATAACATTAAAAGTTAAGAACTTCTTTCATTCTCACAAAAAACCAAAGTCTAGAAGGTCCAGAAGGTCTAGGGGCAGGAAGTGGCATAGAGTGAAAGGAATGAATGAAAATGAAAGTTCATTAGGTTAATAAATCAAAATCTTATTCTATCATTATATGAGAGTAATTTGTAAATTCTGAAGCTACAGAAACACACAAGCACACTTACTGATGTACTATACACCCAAATATAGTTGGACTATTGGAATTATATACTATTTTTAACTTAATAAGCCTGATCGTTAGCAGTATTTACGTTGGTAATGCTTCTCAATCATCTTACAGTTCAAATTAAGTTGTAAAATTCTTGTTCTTTATTCATACAAAACCTGATTTAAAAAAAAATACTATGACAATAAATTTATTGATTTCGTTATTTTATCATCATAAATAATTATATTAAGCACATATACAAAATTTGAGAGAGCAAATTATATTAACAACCTATTTCAGAGAGCAAAAATAAGGCTTACAAATCATGCATTCATAATTACTGCTAGTAATATTTGATAACAATAGCATTTTATCAAATGTATGAGTTGTGGGGTGCCTGAGTGGCTAAGTCAGTTAAGTATCTCTGCTTTAGGCTCAGGTCATAATCCTGGAGTCTGGAATAGAGCCCTGCTTCAGACTTCCTGCTCAGCCAGGAGTTTGCTTCTCCCTCTGTCCTTCTCTCCCCACTCCAGCTCTCTCTTTCTCACTCTCTCTCGCAAACAAATAAATAAAATCTTTAATAAAAAACAAAACAAAAACACTCAAATGTATGAGTTTTCAACTAAATAATGAAAAAAGTGATGGATTACAGAAAAATCTGAACACCGGATATTGTATGGAAGTTTTGAGTCATTATATTATATATCTGAAACAAATATTATGCTGCATGTTAACTAACTGGAATTTTTTAAAAAATTTAAAAAAGAAGTCATTGGAGTGGGCTCTGAGAGGTTAAAAAAACTAATCAAAATATGTAAACATATTAAGGCAATAATAAAAATCTTATACTCATGTGAAATAGTAAAAACAGGAACAAAAACAGTAATATAACATAATCTCATTTTAATTGCAATTCTATTTGTTTACTTTATGACACTGTAGTTTCATTTTTTTATTATATGGGGAATGACACTAAGTTACCATTTTATTAAACTGTGGGTGTATATTTATGTCAAGCAGATATTCACATTATTACTGACGATTTAAAAACCTCCATATAAAGTTTTTAAAATACCTTATTATTTTAATGGAAACTGGAAAATATCCTAGACATCTGCTCCTTTACCTTACATTCTGGAATCTGATTCATTTCTAAGGGGAAAAAAATCAAAATCTTTGACTGTGATCTTCCTTTCCTTGACATAAAACAGAACATAATAGATATTGTACTTCCTGCAAAGACTGTGCTTCACCCTTATTAGAATATCCATGATTGTCCTGGCACCAAACTCCTTTCTCTGTGGCTGTTAATTTGCATTATAGTCATCTCTTTTTCAAAGTAATCACACTGGAACATTACTATGGAAGAGTCCCATGATGTCACAGGGAGAAGACACTTGGAGAGACAAGCAAAATATAATTTATATTCCAGAAAACTATATGTGATCTAGACTCATCACATTTTATAAGAAAAACATGTCATGAAAAATTTATTAAGCTTTTTTAAAAGCAACATATTATTAACCCTCTTATTAGCTACACTGAGTAACTGTTTCAAAATAAATAATATATTCATAGTTTCTAACACAGTAACAGTAACTAATATTTAATAGGTGGGCAATATATATACCTTTCTCCCTTATCCATTCTCTTCTGTTGATTCAAATGCCAAGTTATCTCCTAGATGAGTAATTTGAAATTTTTCCTTAAAGTCACCTTTTTTTTTTTTTTTTTGCCTTAGTTTGCCCATCATCAATTCTGAACCTCCCTGTCTTTGGGAAATAGGGGCTACATCTGTCTCATTGCTCAATTTAAACTTCAGAGTTGTCGCTGATGTGACTCTTTTATTCTTCAAGTTTGTCCCCTACCAATTAACTTATCAATGATACCTCATTAATCAATCCATTTTACCCTGCCTCTTCACTGTAACTACACAGAACAAATCATCATGATCATCAGCCTGGACTATAGTGTATGCTATAACTGTAATATTTTGTATATTAGTCATACCTCAATAAAGTGATTTAAAAAATCTTTTAACATCTCTCATTGAAATGCATGGTCATTTACCATAGACAAGACCCACAAGATGTGGGTCCTATCTGCTTTTATAACTTTATGTCTTACTAGTTTCCCCTTTGTGAATAGATGTGTGTGTGCATGTATGTGTATTTTGTTTTGTGATGTTAACCAGCTCTTTATTGTATTCACATTTTGTTAATTTTATGGTATTCAGCCAGGGATACCTTTCCCTGAATCTTTGAATGTCAGGTAATGTAGACAGCTTGTATCTCAGTTTAAATGTATACTTATACTCATTGTATACATAGATATTAATAGATATTAATCACAATATTAATTACAACTGCCCATCAGATTTGAGTAGATAAAATGAGGTACAATCATTAGGTGAAAAACTGTAGAGCAATACAAATAAATGAAAACATTACCATTCAATATAACATACATGAAAGCCACAAACATTGATTAAAGAAGGCATTCACAAAATGATGTTCTATGAATCTACTTACAAAAAGCTGAAAACTAGTAAAAATTCATTATGATTTAGTATTGTGTCTACTGGAGAGGAGAAAGAGCATAGTGATGGGAAAGGAGGATAAGGAGACTTTTGTGGTATGCAAGTAATGTTCTATTTATTGAGCTGCAAGGAGTTTACAATGATGTGTTCACTTTGAGATAATGCATTGAGCTTATTTATAATTAGTGGGATTTTTCTATATGAAGGTTACGCTTCATCTTAAAAGGTTTATTAAAATGACTAGTGGTTAGGTAGTTAGCAAAGAGAATAAGGGTGTCAAACTTGATTAAGAATACATGTTTTTGTAATTAGTTGGTAGCTACAAAATCCATGTAAAGGATAACAGGAGGATGTTTTCAGTGAAAGCTAAGATGGGGCTGTGAACAATACTGAATCCTAAATTAGGAGTATAAGTTTTAGTTTACAAATAATGAAAAACTATTGAAATTTTTATTCCATTTCACTAGGTTAAGAAATTGTCCCAAGACATAAATTATTCCCTCCTAGAGAAGGTAGTTATATAATTCAAAAATGAAATTGATATATTAGTGATTATGTCAGAAGTCAATTATCAGGCCTAGTTTTCATTTGCACAGGTGTCTGCTTTCTCTCTTCAGCATAGGCAAACAACTAACTGTGCCTGCACTGCAGGCAGGATCAAAAGTGTCTTCACTTACTGAACTAAACTATGCCCAGATCCTGCACTCTGTCAGCAACCTACGTTTTCCCCATTGTCACTTATGGGGAATTCCATAGACTTTCCATCTCAGGGAATGAAATCTTGGAGATCACTGTTTACATTTTGGTAGACGTATGTCCTCTTTTAGTTTAACTCTGTATTTAATATGGGGAATGACTATTTCATGATTTTATAATGGATTAAATCACATTGGTTTCTTGGGATTTTCCTCCCACCTCATTTGACATTTGTACTTTACCCAATATCTTACTGTGAAGAAGCTCATCAAATTCCAGTCCTGAGTTTTCTTTCCCTTCCAATCAACCTAACTTCCTTCCTTCCTACCTTCCTTCCTTCCTTCCTTCCTTTCTCTTTATGCTTGTGTTATCTCATCCATTCCTGTGGTTTTATATACAAATGATCTCCCTGGCTTGTGACAGATGTTTCGCACTTGTAAAATTATAATCATAAGCCATAAATATCTTTAATTTAGCCTTGATGAAATTTGATTAACACCATATGCCACATGCCAATGGCAGAAAACTTGACAGGACACAAATGCTTTTGAGAATTCAAAGCACTTAACAATTAGTGCTTATTTGGATAGAAAAGTAAGCATATTAATGAATATTTACAGACCAGTTACCCTACAATTTTATTTAAGTTCAATCTGTTATCTGTCTTGATATCTAAAATATATATTTATAATCTATTTTGATAACATCAAAAACATTTCTGTAACATCAGTGTTATTTTTTTGTTTGTTTTTAACTTGTTCTAAGAAATGTTTATAATCTTATAATAAAAAATTTAAGCTTAGAGCTCACTTAGAGTTGTATCTGTTTTCCCCATACATGATACATATTAGAAACTGACACTGTGATAACAGTACATTAACTATAGCCTCAAGAATCTATTACTAATAAACTCAATAAATTATTTTAATAATTTCTATTAGTAACATTGCTAAAGTACATTTGTCTTTTAAAAATCCCAAATAAAATACAGTAGCCTAACTCATGAAATTACATATATATATTAAATTATATATGTATGTTATATAATATATTAAATTATACATGCATATGTAGATATGTAAGCATACATATATACAATTATTGATATTATAATATATTGCATGTATGTGTTTGATTTATCTGTGTATGCATGTCTACAGATATAGTAACAGGGTTGAATAACTTACTTAATATGTTAATCTAGATTTTTACTAATCGTCTCAAGGTTAACCTATTAAAATGAAACTCTATAGTTTGCTCCCAAAACTTCCTTAGCAAATATCTCCCATTCTAGTAAATTGCATTGGCATCTATCCAGTTAATTAGAAACCTAATAATAACTCATCCTTGTTTCATCTTTCTCCTCCCCCATCCATTCCATTAGCAGTGTTTGCCCTGTCTCATTTTTATTTGACTCTGCATTTTACTGCAATTAAGCTAATCAAAGCCACCATACTCTTGTACAAAACTGCTTTTATTCATGTTGCATTCAGCATTACCTATCTGCAGGAAGTCATCTTAAAAATATTTATATATGATAATGTTACTCCCTTTGTTAAATCACTGGATGATTTTCATTGTTCTTTTTAAAGACTAAACTACCTACCCTAGCTTTGAAGATTCTACCTTCAACCGTTTTTCCAAAATCAACTTCCACCCTTCACTTGGTAAGCTCTTTCTGTCAAAATACCATAATTCTGTTCTCTACGCATCAAGCTCCTCTACTCTTTATAATCCGTGAACTCACTGTTCTGTCTTAGAAATACTATTTTACAATATTCTGAACATAGTTGACTCCTATTTTATAGTTATCAGTGCCCGTGTTGTCTTCTGAAATTGTAGCTCACTGCAGACTGCAGACATATTTTGAGTGAGTCTTTTTCTTTCACCCTTTCCCTTAATACTTACTTTTTTTTTTTAAAGATTTATCTTTTTTAGTTAGTGAGAGAGAGGAAAAGCAGAGGGAGAGGGAGAAAATCTCAAGTAAACTTCCCACTGAGTTTGGAGCCCAACTTGGAGCTTCATCTCTGGAGCCTCAGTTCATGATCTGAGCAGAAATCAATAGTAGAATGGTTAAAGGACTGAGCCACCCAGGTGCCCCTCCCTTGATAGTTACTTTGGATCTAATTTTGTTTTTTGCTTTCTTAAATTTCCTTTAGTCATACTAAAATTTAAGCTCTTTCAGGACAAGAAGCCTTTTCTCTCTTTGTTTCATCATCCATTGCTAACACCTAGCAAAGATACTATCATACAGTAGTGAAGGAAACCAGAATTTGTTACCCTCAAATTTATTGACATTAAAGGTTCTTTTAAACTGAAGGCAGTATAAAGAAGCAGCAAATACAAGAAAAGCGCCCTCTACTCTCTCCCTTTTTGCCTAAGGAAGGGTGTAAATTTTCCCTCTAGTGGAGACAGATTCTTATCAGCACAGAGATGGCACCAGAGGAATCTGCAAACATACTTTACTTCAATTTTCCCCTACCTGGCATTTCTCTGTAAATGTATTGTTCTTTGTTGAAGATGTTATATAAGCTGGAGTTGTGAGCTCCCACTTTGTGTTACTTTTTGTTTAGGTTTTTCCTGTATGATGTCCACTGCACTTGTTAATGAAGGGGTTTCCTCTTATTAATCTTTTTGTTACAGTATAAGCCAAAAATCTAAGATGAAGTTTTGTCTCTCCTATAGCAGGTGTCATAGTTTCCTATCTCTGTTGTAAGAAACTACCACAAATTTAATGGCTGGAAAACACGAGTTTATTACTGTATAGTTCTAGAGTTTGAAAGTCCAAAATGAGTACAAACGGGCTAAAGCCAAGGTGTTAGCAGATAGGGCTGCATTTTTTCCAAAGGTTGAAGGGAGACCCAGTTTCCTAGACTTTTCCAGCTTCAAGAAGCTGCCCACATTCCTTGGTTCATGGCTCCAGTCCTCCTCTGCACTATATCTGGATCAACATTGAATTAAGTATTCATCACAGTACTGTCTCTCTGGTCCTTTCTCTTTTGCCTTCCTTTTCCACTTATAGGGAACTTTATGATCATATTACACCCAGCTGGATAATCCAGGATAATCTTCCCATTTTAGGACCCCTAATCATCAACCTTAATTTCATTTGCACCTTTAATTCTCCATTGTCATATAACTTTATACATGCATATATATTGAGAAGTAGGACATGTATATATTTGGAGGCCCATTATTCTGCCTTACCACAGTAGGTAATGGTTAAGTTTGTTTTGCTTTTCAGTGAATGAAGAAGGGATAAGATTTTCCTTTAAGTACCCATCTATTAACTCTTTGCTATGAATGTTTGGATAGGTGAATTAGGTGACATTGCGTTACCTTTAAGCATATATTCAGAATTAATAAAATTAGATTTTTACAAAATTGTTTTTTACTTACACATTTTTTATTTGACAGTGTTCTCCCAAATAAACAAAAACAGAATTATCCTAAGTGTATAAAGCAACATAGTGCTACGGACAAGTTTTGGTCTTGGAGAAAAAAGAGCTGAAATTGAAATGTCCCCCAAAATTATTCAAGTGACTATAAAATCATAGCCAACTCATAAAGCATTTCCTTTTTTTAAAAAGATATTATTTACTTATATGACAGAGAAAGAGAGAGCACACAAGGAGGGGGAACAACAGGCAGAGGGAGGAGGAGAAGCAGGCTCCCCTAGGAGCAGGGAGTCTGATGCAAGGCTCCGTGTATGTGGAGGATCATGACCTGAGCGAAATACAGACACTTAACTGACTGAGACACCCAGGTGCCCCTCATAAAGCATTTCTGTTTATAAGTCTCTTAATACACAAAATAGGGATATTAATCATTTTTAATACTTCAGTTCTATTTATGGGAAATATTTTTCAGAGGGTAGGTGTCAGTAACTACTATTAGTTTCAGGAACCCACAACCAAATGGTCAATTAATCTTCGACAAAGCAGGAAAGAATGTCTAATGGAGAAAAGACAGTCTCTACAACAAATGGTGTTGGGAAAACTGGGCAGCAACATGCAGAAGAATGAAACTTTCTAAAGCAACCATTTCTACGCAGTTAGTGACTTGGCAGTTTGTGTCTGTCAAAAGTACACTAAAGAAAAAGTCACTGAAAATATTATTCCAGTTCTCTAATACCCGTTATTTCTTCTCAGATGTTGGTTTCATCTCCTTTAAACATCTGCTCTGAAATAATTTACCATTTCAGCTCTGTTTAACTTCTAGCATTTGTGACTCATTCTGTTTTTCTTAATCACTTCCAAAAAGGAGTCGGCCTGGGGGAGAGGAAGTAGAACACATTATTCCTTTTCATCACAATTTAAACTGGATGCAAATCATGTTCATAAAAGTAATTTTCAAATGATGACAAGTTAAAACACTTATTTTTTAATTTTTTTAAAAGATTTTATTTCTATATTTATTAGAGAGAGAGAGAGAGCATGAGAGGGGAGAAGGTCAGAGGAAGAAGCAGACTCTTTGCTTCGCTGGAAGCCCAATGGGGGACTTGATGCAGGCACTGCAGGATCATGACCAGAGCCGAAGGAAGTCACTTAACTAGCTGAGCCACCCAGGCACCCTAAACACTTATTTTTACATCTCCTTTGATAAGAATATATTGTATCTATATGTTTTTAAAAACTTCAAGGAGACAAATGTTATAATTCTATGTCTCAATCCAGTCCTCTTTGTTAGTCTTTTCATGTGAGCTGTAAAACATCCTTAAGTGCCATTAAAATTGCTTCCCTGTGTGGGTTTGGGTGTTTTTACTAGCTATACATAGACATATACATAGGTTTGTATTTTCACTACCTTTAAACATGAAGTTTATTTCACTTTATCTGTCCTGAGCTTACTTGTTTTATATTTTAATGGCCTTTTTTCTCAATTGTACTTTAAAGTTGCCTTTTTCATATTTGAGTGATAAATATACACAGTGTTAAAGTCACGTAGTGCAATGAGCTTGTAAAGAATCAATAGCAAGGGCATCTAATTGGCTCAGTTGGTTAAGTGTCTGCCTTTGGCTCAGGTCATGATCTTGGGGTCCTGGGATTGAATCCTACGTCAGGCTCCCTCCTCAGCAGGGACCCTGCTTCTCCCTCTCATGCCTACTGCTTCCCCTGCTTTGCTCTTGCTCTCTCTCCCACTCTCTTGCAAATAAATAAATACAATCTTTAAAAAAAATCAATAATGCATGTTTACTGGCTTCTTTTTCTCTGAAAATCATCCCACTTTCTAGAGGCACTACTTTTCATTGTTTTAACTCTTGTCATGCAGTGTTGCATCTTTATTTGCCATGTTATACATTATCATTTGGGTTCCAATTATAGAAGATGGGGATTGTAGTTTTCTATATTCTTAGCACTTCCCTTTCATAGTCATGACAACATTTTTCTTTGAAAAGAATATCTTTTTCTAACATTTTTCCAAAGAAGACATCCAGATGTCTAACAGACATGTGAATAGAGGTTCCACATTACTCATCATCAGGGAAGTACAAATCAATACTATGATGTGATGTCACCTCATTCCTGTCAGAATGGCTAAAATTAACAACACAGGAAACAACAGATGTTGGCCAGGATGGGGGAAAAGGGGAACCCTCTCGCACTGTTGGTGGGAATGTGAACTGGTACAGCCACTCCGGAGAACAGTATGGAGGTTCCTCAAAAGGTTAAAATAGAACTACCCTACAACTCAGCAATTATACCAGTAGGTATTTACCCAAAGGATACAAAAATACACATAGAAGGGGTACATGCACTCCAGTGTTTATAGTCAAACTGTGGAGAGAGTCCAAATGTCCTTCAACTGATGAATGGATAAAGAAGTGGTATATATGTAATACACACACACACACTCATATACATATACACACATAATGGAATATTACTCAGCCATCAAAAAAATGAAATCTTGCCATTTGCAACAACATGGGTGGAACTAGAGTGTATTATGCTAATTGAAATAAGTCAGTCAGAAAAGACAAATACCATATGATTCCACTCATATGTGGAACTGAAGAAAGAGAACAAATGAACATATGGGAAGGAGGAAAAGAAAAAAAAACAGAGAGAGAAACAAGTGATTAGAGACTCTTAACCATAGAGAACAAACTGAGGAGTGATGGAGGGCAGTGGGTGGGGGATTTGCTAGATGGATGATGGGTATTAAGGAGGGCACTTGTTATGATGAGCACTGGGTGTTGTTTGTAAGTGATGAATCACTGAATTCTATTCCAGAAACCAATATTGCCCTGTATGTTAACTACCTAAAATTAAATAAAAAAGAAAGAAACAGAGAGGAAGAAAGGAAATTATAGGCCAATATTGCTTATTAACTGAGAGGCCAAAATCCTGAATAAAATGCTAATCATCCAGTAATTTAAAAGGATAGCCCACATACCTCAGAATTCTCTCCTAATCTTTCCCAATTTCTCTTCAGCACTGAAGCAGTCATTGCTGGAGTTTCTTTAACTACAGATGATTTTTATCTATTCTAATTTTTATCTATTCTATTCTATCTAGAAGGTGTGGCATCATATAATATGCATTTTTTGCTGTCTAACTTTTTCATTCACTATAATGTACTTGAGTTCATCCATTTTGTGTAAAGCGGTAGTTGGTTACTTTTCGTTGCTGTTGCTAATATTTCCTCATATGTATATATCATTCTCTTGTTAATGGATATTTGTATTTTGTCATGAATAGTTATAATGAATAAAGGCACTGTGAACCTTAAAAAAAAAGAAAATGGTTAGTACAATGCCTGATCCATAGTAAGGGAAATATAAATGGTGTGCTTTATATTATTCTTATTGTTCTTATTATTCACATATGTATGTATACAGTGTATACCAACAGAAATATAAAATGCATATATATTATATGCATAAATTTAGTATGCATATATATTATCTATAATACTATACATATTAAATTTACATGTAATATTGGCTATTTACTATAGTAAAGGAGAATGCTTCAGTTACCTGAGAAAGTTCTGAATGTGGTCTCTGCAGTTATCTCTGATAATCTCAGTGTGGTTAATAGAAATATTTAGATACTAAATGTTTCTGAAGTATCAAAATTTCTACTGTTAAGTTATAGCTAGCTTTGGAATACAGCTCAGTGAATTTAACTGACCAATTATTGGTTGAATAATTGTTTAGTCTTTCAAACTATAGATAATTCAACAGATAAGTTTCAGGAGAGGTTGTTTTAATTATAACTCATAAGTCCCCATTTCTTTCTTTTTTTTTTTTTTAATTAGTGTCCAGGGTATAAAAAGTGTTATTTTGGTTATATAAATACAGATCTTTACATTAACAGGAAAAAAATAACCTTTTAATTAAGATTTAAGAATCTTATTTTATAGCTAAGATTTTAATATTCCCAATGACAGTTTAGATGCATAATTTCTCCTTAAATACATGTTAACTTTCAGAAAATACTAGTATTGGGCGCCTGGGTGGCTCAGTGGGTTAAAGCCTCTGCCTTCAGCTCAGGTCATGATCCCAGGGTCCTGGGATCGAGCCCCGCATCGGGCTCTCTGCTCAGTGGGGAGCCTGCTTCCTCCTCTCTCTCTGCCTGCCTCTCTGCCTGCTTGTGATCTCTGTCTGTCAAATAAGTAAATAAAATATTAAAAAAAAAAGAAAGAAAATACTAGTATCAAATGTGTAAAAGCAAAATAATATTAAGAAGAAGAAGAAGGAGGGAAGAGGAGAGGAAGAAGAAACATACTTGGATTTTTTTCTGAATTTACTTCTCTCTTTTACATAAATTTCATTATAACTAAACTGTTCTGATAACTTGTTTTATAACTTATAATAATGTGTGTAGTCTCTTAAACGAAAAGGTACAGAAGGTTAAAGAGCTCTTCTGCTTTCAAAAAATATTATTTGCATATTTTTAGCTCTTAAGCTATTAGAAAACCCTGTTAATGCAAATTAAGACCCAGAATAGAAGATAATGATTTTCTTATATTACAAAATGTGGAATATTATAGAATTCTATTGAAATGACTTTATTATAATTTAAATAAATTCCACATTTTGAGTCAAATTTTGTTCTGAGCAAATTGAAAAAACTGAAAAACTGTTTCTATAATCACTCCCAACACATATTTAAAATACTTGTTAATTCTTCGTGGATTTTTCCCTTCAGGTAATATAGACATTAAGCCAGAGATGCTAGATTTAGCAACATTATTCACAACGGCATGAATAATGGAACCTAGCA
Organism: Lutra lutra; assembly: GCF_902655055.1. Classification (NCBI taxonomy): domain Eukaryota; kingdom Metazoa; phylum Chordata; class Mammalia; order Carnivora; family Mustelidae; genus Lutra; species Lutra lutra. The sequence goes on from NC_062280.1 coordinate 174,765,529, forward strand.
TATGAGAAGTAAGGACTTTGAAACTTCTTTCATCTTTCCAAATTCTTAGAATTGGCAAACGTAATTTTCCTGATAAGATTTTGGCTAAGATTCTTCTTACAGGAAATTGAATCAGACAAAGGACCTAATGATCAGGAGTTCTTCCCAAAAATCTAGTGGTTTTCCTTTCAATAAACTCAGTCATTGAAAGCATAATATATACAGAGTTTCCACTGAATCTTTTGGGTAACATTAAATATAAAAGAGTAATCAAAAATCACCTACATTTTGAGGAAATGTCCCAGTATGAAACAATGATATCTAAAACTAGCAAACAAACAAAAACACAAAAAAGTAACTCATTGGAAATACAGAAGTGAAATATCTGGAAAAAAGATTCATATCTCTTAATTTTCAGAGAGATAATAGAGCAGATTTAATCTGTGACATAGACAAGAAAGTATATACAAAAAAAAAAAAAATCAGAGACACAAAGCATAGTTCCTAGAAAATAAAACAAAATTGTTGTTCCTGTTTTTTAAATAACTGTTTTTGGAAGATATATTTTAAAAGCATTCCTAAAAGTAGAACCAAAAAATACAGCTATGATAAAGAAGGGAGAAATTATGGGATATTAAATAGTAAATCTACATGTTCAACACATAACCTACAAACTTTAGAATAATAAATTGAAGAAAATCATGGGAAGGAGATTATCCAAGAAAATAAAATATAGAGGTCAATTTTGAACAACTTTGGTCTCTACTAAATTGTCCTTTGGATGTTTTGCACAATTAATTAAAAATAAAATCATAGATACTGCTTTAAAATTCTGATTTCAAGTGTTTTGGATGTATACTCAGAAGTGGGATGTCTGGATCACATGGTAGTTCTAATTTGAACTTCTAGAGGAACCTTCACACTGTTTTACATAAGACTCTACCAATTTATAATCCTAGCAACCATGTACAAGACTTCTCTTTTATGCCACATCCTCACCAATACTTGTCATTTTGCTTATTTTCTGTTTGATCATAGCCTTTTAGACAGTTGTGAGGTGATATCTCATTGTGGCTTTGATTTGCAATCCTGATTAGTACTGATATTGAGCAATTTGTCATGTAACTCCTGGCCATTTGTATGTCATCTTCAGAGAAATGTATAAGTTTCTTTTTCCACTTTTTAATCAAGTTGTTTTTTGCTAAAAATATATAGTTTTAATTTTAATGTACCTTCTGGTGTATGATCTTGGATTTAGTGAAGCTGAGGCAGAAAAAATTAATGTCCCCACCATTTATAACAAAATCACATTCCTTTTACTATTTCTAAGGTAATTATATGAAAGTTTAAGCTTTAAAGTAATTTAGGAATCCTTAAATATACTTCAAAAATAAATCTTGTTTAATAAAATAATTACTTATTAATAATTATAACTGGTATTTATGGTCCATGCATAGGTATGAGACTCTTAAGGAAATGGCATGATGACAACTTTATCCCATAAATCTTAGAGCAAATAAATATCCAAATATGCAGGAGAACATGAAATCAATCAAAAGCAAGGTGGTTCATTTAAACAGAAAAGTAAATAAGTTTTCTTCACATTCAGTTTTGCATATTTTATGAAGCAAATGAGTCCTTAAATTTTTAAGCATGTATGAATGTTGCTTTTGATCTTTGCGTATTAAACATTTCTATATAAATTATAACTGGCAAAACTAAGGGCTTCTCAATTTTTTTTGTTTGTTTCCAACTAGCCCACTAGCTAAACCACGTTTGTTGCTTACTTTCCTTCTTTTAAATAGCTTTGCTAAAGTGCAGCTGATATACAAAAAAATAAAAGAAAAAAAAATCCTGCACATATTTAAAATATACAACTTGATAATTTAGGGCATAAGCATTTATCTATGAAACCATGACCACAATCAGGATAATAGATATATCCATCACTGTTAAAAGTTTCCTTGTGCCTTTATGTTTTTTATAGTAGTTTGTGTGTGCCTGTATGTGTGCATGTGTGTGTATATTGTTTTATTTTATTTAATTATTATTTTTTAATTTAAATTCAATTAGCCAAGGTATAGTACATCATTAGTTTTGATATAATGTTCAGTGGTTCATTAGTTGATTATAACATCCAGTGCTCATCATATCACATGCCCTCTTGAATGCCCATCACCGAATTTTCCCATCTTTCCATCCTCCTCCCTTTCTGTAACCCTCATTTGTTTCCAGAAGTCAGGTCTTAGGTGCTTTGTCTCCCTCTCTGATTTCTTCCAATTCAGTGTTCTCTCCCGTCCCCTATGTACTTGTTTTTAAAGAACACTTATGGGGGCACCTGGGTGGCTCAGTGGTTAAGCCTCTGCCTTTGGCTCAGGTCATGATCTCAGGGTCCTGGGATCTAGTCCCGCATTGGGCTCTCTGCTCAGCAGGGAGCCTGCTTCCCCCCTCTCTCTGCCTGCCTCTCTGCCTACTTGTTATCTCTGTCAAATAAATAAAATCTTTAAAAAAATATAAAGAACACTTACGTTTCCTACCCTCTTAACAATTTTGTAGGTGCACAATGCAGCATTCTAAACTATTAGCACTATATTTACAACAGATCTCTAGAATTTTCTCAAATTACATAACTGAAATTATATACCTGCTGAACAAGAACTCATCATTTTCACCTTCTCCCAGCCCTTGGCAACCACAGTTTTATTCTCTGATGCTATGAGTTTGACTATTTACCTTATATAAGTGAAATCATGTAGTTGTCTTGTTTCAACTGGCTTATGTTATTTAACATATGTCCTCAAGGTTCATCCATGTGATCATAGATGGCAGGATTTCCTTCTTTTTTAAGGCTATTTTATGAATATTGAATGAATATACCACACTTTCTTTATCCATTCATCTGTGAATGGAAACTTAAGTTGTTGCATATTTTGGCTATTGTGAATAATGTTATAATGAACATGGTAGTACAGATATCTCTTGAAGATCCTGATTTCATTTTCTTTGGATATATACTCAGAAGTGGGATTGCTGGATCATATGGTAGTTTAATTTTTAATTTTTAAGGAACCTCCATAATGTTTTCCATAGCAACTGCGCCACTTGTGGTTTAGATTTGCATTTCCCTGATGATTAGTTATGTTCCACCACTTCTTATATACTTTTTGGCCATTTGTATATTTTTCTGGACAAACACCTACTAAGGTCCATTTTCCATTTTATAATCATGTATTTTTTTCTGTTTAGTGAGAAGTTCTTTTTTTAATATATTTTGGATATTAGCACCTTATCAGATATATGTTTTGCAAACTCTTATTCCTATTCCATGGGTTTCCTTTTTGCTATTAAAATGTTGTAGGGGGTGCCTGGGTGGCTCAGTGGGTTAAAACCTCTGCTTTCGGCTCTGGTCATGATCTCAGGGTCCTGGGATGGAGCCCCACATTGGGTTCTCTGCTCAGCAGGGAGCCGGCTTCCCCCTCTCTCTCTGCCTGCCTCTCTGCCTACTTGTGATCTCTGTCTGTCAGATGAATAAATAAAATCTTAAAAAAAATAAAAATAAAATGTTGTAATACTTAAGCATCTTTAAGACATAATAGTTAGGTGTAGTAAGCTCACATAAAAGGCCTTTTAAAGTCAAAATGAGATTTACATGAAGGACTAGGAACTTGTAATTGGTTTAAATACATAGTACCCAATTATTTCCAGTTCTGAAACACATCTCATCCTAAGATACAGTTGAAGAGTCTCAAATTTAGAGTTTGGATAACTTTCAACTGTCATTTAAATAACTGATGGAAATATGGATTGAAAAATAAATCATAAATCTCCCTGACTGGTGAAATTTTCTCAATACTTAAACTAATGTAATGAATAATTATGCACTATGGCTTACAGTCTGTGATTTGTGGCCCCAAGTTGAATAGTCTTGCTACCACATGAACATTCATAATAATGAAAAAGTCATAGGAACTGTTCTTAGAGCATGAGTGTTTCAGGAATTCACAATACAATCACAGAAACAGTTCTTAAAATTTTAATTTCTTTAAAAGCCTCTTAACCTTTTTATCAAACAAGGAGATGTATAACTTCAAGTCTCATGTCAGACTCATTTTATATTGCCAAACTCTGAATTGTTGAAGATATATAATAGTACGGCATCTGGGTGGCTCAGTGGGTTAAAGCCTCTGCTTTCAGTTCAGGTCATGATCCCAGGGTCCTGGTACCAAGCCCCGCATCAGGTTCTCTGCTCAGCAGGGAGCCTGCTTCCCCCTCTCTCTCTGCCTGTGTCTCTACCTACTTGTGATCTCTGTCTGTCAAATAAATAAATAAAATCTTTTTAAAAAGATATATAATAATAATAAATAGGTCAGATATTTTTAGCAGAAATCCCATTTATACAGTAAAATGATTTATAAAGCCAACTGGTGTATAAGTGGCCTGCTTAGATCTGATTCATTTTGAATTTTCTGAACAGATAGAGGTGACTGAAGGTTTTGATTCATCCCATTTTTGACATAGACCATTCATTTCATTATAAGCAAAAATCTGTGAGATAGGCCTTCAAATGGATATTTAGTCTCACTTTGTCTTCATTTTTATTTCTCACTCAGTTTCAGGCATTAAGTTAAGGAAAGGTTCCACTATCAATAAAATAGGTAGGAATTGAAGAGCTTATACTTCATTTTTGTGGGTAAAAATAAAAACTATGTTCTGAATTGCAGGAAACTTGAATTATAATTAAGTGAAAGAAATCAAAATTCATTTTTTTAGGGAAAACTAGTGAAAGGAAGGAAGAAAAATCTTAAGAGTGCCTGATTACAAGGATTTTTCTGGTTTCATCTAAAGACAAGAGCAGATCAGAGTTAATGATCCCAAACCAAGATCAAACAAGTTTGAGACAGGACTGAACCTGATTATAAAACAAATTGTCAAAAAAAAGTAATTAAGTAAGGAGAGAAATTCCAGAGTTAGTCTGGAATAATTTGAGCTTAAAAATTTTTTTTTGTATTTTTTTTTATTTTATTTTTTATAAACATATATTTTTATCCCCAGGGGTACAGGTCTGCGAATCGCCAGGTTTACACACTTCACAGCACTCACCATAGCACATACCCTCCCCAATATCCATAACCCCACCCTCCCTCTCCCATCAACCCTCAGTTTGTTTTGTGAGATTAAGAGTCACTTATGGTTTGTCTCCTTCCCAATCCCATCTTGTTACATTTATTCTTCTCCTACCCCCTTAACCCCCCATATTGCATCTCCTCTCCCTCATATCAGGGAGATCATATGATAGTTGTCTTTCTCCAATTGACTTATTTTGCTAAGCATGATACCCTCTAGTTCCATCCACGTCATAGCAAATGGCAAGATTTCATTTCTTTTGATGGCTGCATAGTATTCCATTGTGTATATATACCACAACTTCTTTATCCATTCGTCTGTTGATGGACATCTAGGTTCTTTCCATAGTTTGGCTATTGTAGACATTGCTGCTATAAACATTCGGGTGCACGTGCCCCATCGGATCACTATGTATGTATCTTTAGGGTAAATACCCAGCAGTGCAATTGCAGGGTCATAGGGTAGTTCTATTTTCAACATTTTGAGGAACCTCCATGCTGTTTTCCAGAGTGGTTGCACCAGCTTGCATTCCCACCAACAGTGTAGGAGGGTTCCCCTTTCTCCGCATCCTCGCCAGCATCTGTCATTTCCTGACTTGTTAATTTTAGCCATTCTGACTGGTGTGAGGTGATATCTCATTGTGGTTTTGATTTGTATTTCCCTGATGCCGAGTGATGTGGAGCACTTTTTCATGTGTCTGTTGGCCATCTGGATGTCTTCTTTGCAGAAATGTCTGTTCATGTCCTCTGCCCATTTCTTGATTGGATTACTTGTTCTTTGGGTGTTGAGTTTGCTAAGTTCTTTATAGATTTTGGACACTAGCCCTTTATCTGATATGTCATTTGCAAATATCTTCTCCCATTCTGTCAGTTGTCTTTTGGTTTTGTTCACTGTTTCCTTTGCTGTGCAAAAGCTTTTGATCTTGATAAAATCCCAAAAGTTCATTTTTGCCCTTGCTTCCCTTGCCTTTGGTGATGTTCCTAGGAAGATGTTGCTGCGGCTGAGGTCGAAGAGGTTGTTGCCTGTGTTCTCCTCAAGGATTTTGATGGATTCCTTTCTCACATTGAGATCCTTCATCCATTTTGAGTCTATTTTCGTGTGTGGTGTAAGGAAATGATCCAATTTCATTTTTCTGCATGTGGCTGTCCAATTTTCCCAACACCATTTATTGAAGAGGCTGTCTTTTTTCCATTGGACATTCTTTCCTGCTTTGTCGAAGATGAGTTGACCATAGAGTTGAGGGTCTATTTCTGGGATCTCTATGCTGTTCCATTGATCTATGTGTCTGTTTTTGTGCCAGTACCATGCTGTCTTGATGATGACAGCTTTGTAATAGAGCTTGAAGTCTGGAATTGTGATGCCACCAACTTTGGCTTTCTTTTTCAATATTCCTTTGGCTATTCGAGGTCTTTTCTGGTTCCATATAAATTTTAGGATTATTTGTTCCATTTCTTTGAAAAAAATGGATGGTACTTTGATAGGAATTGCATTAAATGTGTAGATTGCTTTTGGTAGCATAGACATTTTCACAATATTTATTCTTCCAATCCAGGAGCATGGAACATTTTTCCATTTCTTTGTGTCTTCCTCAATTTCTTTCATGAGTACTTTATAGTTTTCTGGGTATAGATTCTTAGTCTCTTTGGTTAGGTTTATTCCTAAGTATCTTATAGTTTTGGGTGCAATTGTAAATGGGATGGACTCCTTAATTTCTCTTTCTTCTGTCTTGTTGTTGGTGTAGAGAAATGCAACTGATTTCTGTGCATTGATTTTATATCCTGACACTTTACTGAATTCCTGTACAAGTTCTAGCAGTTTTGGAGTGGAGTCTTTTGGGTTTTTCACATATAGTATCATACATCTGCAAAGAGTGATAGTTTGACTTCTTCTTTGCCGATTTGGATGCCTTTATTTTCCTTTTGTTGTCTGATTGCTGAGGCTAGGACTTCTAGTACTATGTTGAATAGCAGTGGTGATAACGGACATCCCTGCCGTATTCCTGACCTTAGCGGAAAAGCTTTCAGTTTTTTTCCATTGAGAATGATATTTGCGGTGGGTTTTTCATAGATGGCTTTGATAATATTGAGGTATGTACCCCCTATCCCTACACTTTGAAGAGTTTTGATCAGGAAGGGATGCTGTACTTTGTCAAATGCTTTTTCAGCATCTATGGAGAGTATCATATGATTCTTGTTCTTTCTTTTATTAATGTGCTGTATCACATTGATTGATTTGTGGATGTTGAACTAACCTTGCAGCCCTGGAATAAATCCAACTTGGTCGTGGTGAATAATCCTTTTAAAGTACTGTTGAATCGTATTGGCTAGTATTTTGTTGAGAATTTTTGCATCTGTGTTCATCAAGGATATTGGTCTGTAGTTCTCTTTTTTGATGGGATCTTTGTCTGGTTTTGGGATCAAGGTGATGCTGGCCTCATAAAATGAGTTTGGAAGTTTTCCTTCCATTTCTATTTTTTGGAACAGATTCAGGAGAATAGGAATTCGTTCTTCTTTAAATGTTAGGTAGAATTCCCCCGGGAAGCCGTCTGGCCCTGGGCTTTTGTTTGTTTGGAGATTTTTGATGACTGTTTCAATCTCCTTACTGGTTATGGGTCTGTTCAGGCTCTCTATTTCTTCCTGGTTCAGTTGTGGTAGTTTATATGTCTCTAGGAATGCATCCATTTCTTCCAGATTGTCAAATTTGTTGGCGTAGAGTTGCTCATAGTATGTTCTTATAATTGTATGTATTTCTTTGGTGTTCGTTGTGATCTCTCCTCTTTCATTCATGATTTTATTTATTTGGGTCCTGTCTCTTTTCTTTTTGATAAGTCTGGCCAGGGGTTTATCAATCTTATTAATTCTTTCAAAGAACCAGCTCCTAGTTTCGTTGATTTGTTCTATTGTTTTTTTTTGGTTTCTATTTCATTGATTTCTGCTCTGATCTTTATGATTTCTCTTCTCCTGCTGGGTTTAGGGTTTCTTTCTTGTTCTTTCTCGAGCTCCTTTAGGTGTAGGGTTAGGTTGTGTACCTGAGACCTTTCTTGTTTCTTGAGAAAGGCTTGTACTGCTATATATTTTCCTCTCAGGACTGCCTTTGTTGTGTCCCACAGATTCTGAACCGTTGTGTTTTCATTAACATTATTTCCATATATTTTTCAATTCTTCTTTAATTTCCTGGTTGACCCATTCATTCTTTAGAAGGATGCTGTTTAGTCTCCATGTATTTGGGTTCTTTCCAAATTTCCTCTTGTTATTGAGTTCTAGCTTTAGAGCATTGTGGTCTGAAAATATGCAGGGAATGATCCCAATCCTTTGATACCGCTTGAGACTTGATTTAGGACCAAGAATGTGATCTATTCTGGAGAATGTTCCATGTGCACTAGAGAAGAATGTGTATTCTGTTGCTTTGGGATGAAATGTTCTGAATATATCTGTGATGTCCATCTGGTCCAGTGTGTCATTTAAGGCCTTTATTTCCTTGTTGATCTTTTGCTTGGATGATCTGTCCATTTCAGTGAGGGGAGTGTTAAAATCCCCTACTATTATTGTATTATTGTCGATGTGTTTCTTTGATTTAATTGGTTATTAATTGGTTTATATAGTTGGCTGCTCTCACGTTAGGGGCATAGATATTTAAAATTGTTAGATCTTCTGTTGGACAGTTCCTTTGAGTATGATATAGTGTCCTTCCTCATCTCTTATTATAGTCTTTGGCTTAAAATCTAATTGATCTGATATAAGGATCGCCACTCCTGCTTTCTTCTGATGTCCATTAGCATGGTAAATTCTTTTCCACCCCCTCACTTTAAACCTGGAGGTGTCTTCGGGTTTAAGATGAGTTTCTTGTAGGCAACATATAGATGGGTTTTGTTTTTTTATCCATTCTGATACCCTGTGTCTCTTGATTGGGGCATTTAGCCCATTCACATTCAGGGTAAGTATTGAGAGATATGAATTTAGTGCCATTGTATTGCCTGTAAGGTGACTGTTCCTGTATGTTGTCTCTTCCTTTCTGATCTAGTACTTTTAGGCTCTATCTTTGCTTAGAGGACCCCTTTCAATATTTCCTGTAGAGCTGGTTTGGTTTTTGCAAATTCTTTCAGTTTTTGTTTGTCTTAGAAGCTTTTAATCTCTCCTTCTATTTTCAATGATAGCCTAGCTGGATATAGTATTCTTGGCTGCATGTTTTTCTCATTTAGTACTCTGAATATATCATGCCAGCTCTTTCTGGCCTGCCAGGTCTCTGTGGATAAGTCTGCTACCAATCTAATATTTTTACCATTGTACGTTACAGACTTCTTTTCCCGGGCTGCTTTCAGGATCTTTTCTTTGTCACTAAGACTTGTAAATTTTGCTATTAGGTGATGGGATGTGGATCTATTCTTATTGATTTTGGGGGGGGGGGTGTTCTCTGAACCTCCTGGATTTTGATGCTTGTTCCCTTTGCCATATTGGGGAAATTCTCTCCAATAATTCTCTCCAGTATACCTTCTGCTCCCCTCTCCGTTTCCTCTTCTTCTGGAATCCCAATTATTCTAATTTTGTTTCGTCTTATGGTGTCACTTATCTCTCGAATTCTCCCCTCGTGGTCCAGTAGCTGTTTGTCCCTCTTTTGCTCAGCTTCTTTATTCTCTGTCATTTGGTCTTCTATATCGCTAATTCTTTCTTCTGCCTCATTTATCCTAGCAGTGAGAGCCTCCATTTTTGATTGCACCTCATTAATAGCTTTTTTTTATTTCAACTTGGTTAGATATTAGTTCTTTTATTTCTCCAGAAAGGGCTTTTATATCTCCCGAGAGGGTTTATCTAATATCTTCCATGCCTTTTTCGAGCCCGGCTAGAACCTTGAGCATCGTCATTCTGAACTCTAGATCTGACATATTACCAATGTCTGTATTGATTAGGTCCCTAGCCTTTGGTACTGCTTCTTGTTCTTTTTTTTGTTGTGAATTTTTCCGCCTTGTCATTTTGTCCAGATAAGAGTATATGAAGGAGCAAGTAAACTACTAAAAGGGTAGCAACAACCCCAGGAAAATATGCTTTAGCGAAATCAGAAGAGATCCCAAATCGTGAGGGGGGAGAAAGGGGATAAAAAGGGGTTCAGAAGAAGGAAAAAAAAAAGAAACTATTAAAAAAAGTAAGCCGATAAAAAATATAAAAAGAAAAATATATATATATATATATTAGATAAACTATTTAAAAAACGTTAAAAAAAGAAAACAGTAAAAGTTAAAAAAATTTAGCAGAAGAAGAGAAAAAATAATTGAAAAAGAAAAAAAAATTAAATTAACTGCAAGGCTAAAGAATCATGGGGAGAAAGCCATGAGTTCCATGCTTTGCTTTCTTCTCCTCTGGAATTCCGCTGCTCTCCTTGGTATTGAAACTGCACTCCTTGGTAGGTGAACTTAGTCCTGGCTGGGTTTCTCGTGTATCTTCTGGGGGAGGGGCCTGTTGTAGTGATTCTCAAGTGTCTTTGCCCCAGGCGGAGTTGCACCGCCCTTACCCGGGGCCGGGCTGAGTAATCCACTCGGGTTTGCTGGGTTTGCTTTCGGGAGCTTTTGTTCCCTGAGCACTTTCCGTAGAGTTACAGAGGACGGGAGTGAAGATGGTGGCCTCCTGGTGTCCGGCCCGGAGGAGCCGAGAGCTCAGGGCCCCATTCCTCAGTGCGCCCTCAGAGAACAGCGCCCAATGACTCCCATCACCCTGCCTCCGGCCGCGCTCCGAGCTGACCGAGCCTGTGACCGATTCAAGGTAACCCCGAGTTTAGAGCTCACTCCTCTGCTCTCTGTAGCCGGCTTCCCTGTTCTAATACCGGTAAGGTCTGCGACACTCAGACACCCCCAATCCTTCTGTGACCCTGTGGCACCTGAGGCCGCGCTGACCCCGCCTGGGCTTCACCCCAGTTAAGCCTCTGGAGCGATGTCCCTCAGCGGAACAGACTTTTAAAAGTCCTGATTTTGTGCTGCGTTGCTCCGCCGCTCGCCGGGAGCCGGCCCCTCCCCCTGTGGTCTATCTTCCCATCCCTTTGGATTCACTTCTCCGCCAGTCCTATCTTGCAGAAAGTGGTTGATTTTCTATTTCTGGAATTGTTGTTCTTCTTTTCTTCAATCTCCCGTTGGATTTGTAGGTGTTTGCAATCTTTAGATAAGCTATTTAGCTGATCTCCCGCTACCTGAAGTAGTCTCAGCCTGCTACTTCTCCGCCATCTTGACTCCTCCTCAAGCTTAAAATTTTTTTATGGTACTTTCAAACGATTCATTAAGCTATAGCAGAGCACAAAAAAAAAAAAAAAAAAAAAAGCTATAGCAGAGCACTTCTCTATGAGTATAATTGATCATCCTGAAAGGATGATAGCAATACCATCTTGAATATGTGTGTATTAATAGTATAGTAAGTATATAAATATTTATTGAAATAACTTATAATTAATGGTATTTTTAATCTTTCCTCAAATTAGTTACAACTTAGAGGATCAATACAATATCAGAATATGATAAATTGCAAAGAATAAAACTAAGCAGTATCACTCTACTTTTCAAATAGTATCATTTGAATCATTTTTCTTTTTTCAATTGCAGGAAACTAAAGAGACTAAAGAGGTTTTTCTTTTTCATTTTCTTTTATTTAATTTTGTTTTGTGTTTGGTGACTAGATAGTGTTTTTAATCTCCTAGGAAAAATTAGAAGAATTAGTCATTTAAGACAATAAAAATAGCATGGTTTCTACTCAGAGAGTGTCCCCAAGTAATCATTTCTGCATAATACCATTTTCTTGAAGGTAGTGAGAATTCTATAATTGATGATTTGGGTATGGAATTATTATGTACTAATAACAGTGCATGGCCTATTATCATGTGATATCTCCTGCTGTGTTATAATTAGCTCTGTGCATGGTTTGGACAAGTGGCTATGTACTTCACAGACTGTTCACCAGGTAGACTATAATGGCTCCTTGGGAGCCAATTAGTTGGTACTATCAAGGCCAATTTTAGCAATGTTTAGTTTGTGGATTATAAGCCAAAAGCTATAATTGTGACAAACATATAGACGAGTTGATGTGATAGAAAATAATATCCACTTTGACAATATAAATTCTTTTCCATTCATATTTGTTCATTATTGTAACAAAGAATTATTGCTTAGAAGTCTAAGATTGTGAAATTGTGGAATGTTTAGCTGACAATGAGTAGTAACTAACAATTTTTTTTTTTAAAGATTTTATTTATTTATTTGACAGACAGAGATCACAAGCAGGCAGAGAGACAGGCAGAGGGGGGGGGGGAAGCAGGCTCCCGCTGAGCAGAGAGCCCGATGTGGGGCTCGATCCCAGGATCCTGGGATCATGACCTGAGCCGAAGGCAGAGGCTTTAACCCGCTGAGCAACCCAGGCGCCCCGTAACTAACAATTCTTATTTTTTTAGGATAGAATCTTACTTTTGAATGAAAATAAGAGAGCAAAGGGACGTGAGCTTTGTATTTCCTTTTGCAAAGACAATAATAATAATACCTGTTAGATATATTAACAGTTTCCTTAAGAATTAAATTCAAGATAAAGCAAATAGCACAAAAATAAGTCCTATTTCATAATTTTTTTGTTATTTTGTTATTTTGCTGTTTTTATTTCAAAACTAGCATTTTCCACAAACTTAGGGTCATTCTGTATGAATGGTAAGCCTAAATTTTGCACAAGACTGCACTAGTGGGATCTGGCAATTATGTATATAAATTATATGCATATAAATATATGTATATAAATTATGTATATGAAACAAATATTTTACCAACCCCTTTCTTTTCTAACAGCAAGAAACTGATCCATGAATGTTCTCAGTCTTCCTCTTTATATTACAAATGGAGAGAGGACATACCTGCACACCAGACACCACTCTATTCATAGGGAGAATATTAACACCTATATGATATGAATTAAGTGGTGACTCAAGGGCCAGGCTGCATCAAATATCCTTTATCAAAAATCACCACATATAAAATTTCCAATATTAGGGCGCCTGGGTGGCTCAGTGGGTTGAGCCGCTGCCTTCGGCTCAGGTCATGATCTCAGGGTCCTGGGATCGAGTCCCGCATCGGGCTCTCTGCTCAGCAGGGAGCCTGCTTCCCTTCCTCTCTCTCTGCCTGCCTCTCTGCCTACTTGTGATCTCTCTCTGTCAAATAAATAAAATCTTAAAAAAAAATTTCCAATATTAGACCAATTTACAGAATAAAATATTGTCTTAGAATGTTGCTGATGAATGCAAAGTAGAAATAGTGTACAGGCAACTTCCTAAAGGCATTGTCGCGTATTTTAAAAGAAAGTGGTTAAACTGTTGACTAGTCCATATGTATAGGTCAGCTCTATTGCTGAACTTATAGAGAAGTCTGTCCGTGTCAAATATAAACCAAAGAAGTAATGTGATACATATTTACATATGGAATAGTAAAAATGTGGGTTTTGGGATGCCTGGATGTTCAGTTCGTTAAGCATCTGCTTTAGGCTCAGGTCATAACCCCAGGGTCCTGGGATGGAGTCTGCATCAGGCTCCTTGCTCAATGAGGATCCTGCTTCTTCCTCCACCTGGCACTCCCCCTCTTGTGCACTCACTGTCCCATGCCCTCTCTCTTTCTCTCTGACAAATAAATAAATAAAATATTTTTTAAAAACGTGGGTTTTGTTATAGCACTCAATTTTATAAATTACTAAAATTGTGCAAATTACTATAATAATTAGAATCTTATCTAAGAAGTTTCTTAGAGTAATTTGCCTATTATAAACTTAATTTCTGCAAATAAGGAGACACATTCCGTCTCTTTAACCATCTTCTACATTGTCAGACAGCATGGCTATTTTTACAAAGTCATATATTATTTTTATTTTTCTCTAAAAGAAATTTATTAATAGTACCATGAATTTCATAAAATTCAGTAATAACCACACAATTTTCCTGGGCAATATTCTAAAATTTTTCCTTCAACTTCCTCACTCTTTCATTTCTTAAATAATATTTTTTTAAAACAATTATGATACAGCAGTGTTATACCTAAAACAGTTTTTTAAGTACTAATTTTGGCTATTGACAAAATAGAGAAGACAATACATGTGTGGGTCAGTCATATAAATTGTATTATGTTTTAAAAATTCTGTTTGGAGTTAAAGAAATAAAAATTATCAGTGTTTGCTTGTTACCATTTAGACATGATAAAAACCAATATTCCTTAAAAGAATAATACCCCAATTAAAATAATACCCAATTTTTGTCATTATATATTATTCTGGTTATATGAATTTAATTTTACAGAAGGAATTATGATGCATGAATTTTAAACTTCTAATTATTTAAGCCAGTTATACTTATTAAAATATTTTGTGGACAAAGCCAAATATAAATTAATAGTGATAAGTTGCATTTCATTATTATCCTATGTTTGGGTTTCAGTAAAGTCATTAAAATGGTAATAACTAGAAAACAATTATTGTGTTATTAAGATATTAACAGATATTAAGAAATATACCTGAATTGCAACTTTAATACTGTGACATTATTGGCTTAAGACATGATGCACCAAGATATGCAATATCTTTGTGCATAAAGCAAAACTGCATAAATTGCAAAGAACTAAAAGAATGTGTAAGGTCTACTTTAACAGTTAATAACAAGAATATACCTAAAAAACCCCAAATAGCTTGGAAATTGAGAATCACATTTCTATACACACCATGGGATTAAAAAGATATCAAGAAAAATTAAAACAAAAACATTGAAATTGAATGATAATAAAATTATAATATATAAACAGGTATTATAAGCTACATTGTGCTTGATTTTGAGTGACAGCTGGAATGTTTTAATATTGTAACTTAAAGTGTTTATTTGAAGTTAGAATTTTTATTAGTACTTCTTTTAAGTTGAGGTAGCTCTGTATTTTAATTGAGTTTCTCATTTAAAAATGTGGGTAAAACTATTTAATACATAACGGCAAGGAAAACATTTTGCATTTTTTATTTCAGAAAATAAGTGAACATTTTTTTTTTATTTTATGAAAATATAAAGTGTTAGTTATCCCCTTTAAAACAATGTAATTTTGGGACGCCTGGGTGGCTCAGTTGGTTAAGCAGCTGCCTTCGGCTCAGGTCATGATCCCAGCATCCTGGGATCGAGTCCCACATCGGGCTCCTTGCTCATTAGGGAGCCTGCTTCTCCCTCTGCCTCTGCCTGCCATTCTGTCTGCCTATGCTTGCTCTCTCTCCCTCTCTCTCTCTGACAAATAAATAAATAAAATCTTTAAAAAAAAATAAAAAAAAAACAATGTAATTTTGATTTTATAGGCTCTTGTTACGATTAAACAAATAGTTTAATAGTTTAGTGAAACCATGCATCAGTTATTTATTTTTCTTTCTTTCTTTATTTTTCTTAAATATGTATGTTCTTTATTAGTTAATAGCAGGAAGAATGTAGTTGTTATAACTGAGTCATTAAAAATAAATACCTGGGGGGCGCCTGGGTGGCTCAGTGGGTTAGGCCGCTGCCTTCGGCTCAGGTCATGATCTCAGGGTCCTGGGATCGAGCCCCGCATCAGGCTCTCTGCTCAGCGGGGAGCCTGCTTCCTCCTCTCTCTCTGCCTGCCTCTCTGCCTGCTTGTGATCTCTCTGTCAAGTAAATAAAAATAAAATCTTTAAAAAATAAATAAATAAATAAATAAATAAATAAATAAATAAATAAATACCTGGGGTGCCCGGGTGTCTCAGTCATTAAGGGTCATTAAGTGCCTTAGACTCAGGTCATGATCCCAGGGTCCTGGGATAGAGCCCCACATTAGGCTCCCTACTTGGCGGGGAGTCTACTTCTTCCTCTTCCACTCCCCCTGCTTGTGTTCCCTCTCTTTCTGTGTCTCCCTGTCAAATACATAAATAAAATTTATAAATACATAAATACATACATACATACTCACAAATGGTACCCAACTACCCTGATAACAATCTGAACCATCAGCTGGCATGTGCACTGTAACCTAGTTCGCCTCGTGCAGCCTTCCATCATGTACTTGAGACTTCGAAGTATCACTTTTAATGTTGAAATTGTCATAGTAGGTTTTAGGATTTTTAAATGTAGTATTGCTAGACAATATTCTAAAAACACATATGAATTAGAATTAATTCTAAAAGCTGATTCAAAGTACAGTAAGTGGCATGCTTTTACTACCTAAGGCCTTTGTACGTTTACTCATATTGAGCTATTGTTTGCAATTTGATAGTC
Source organism: Lutra lutra (assembly GCF_902655055.1). NCBI lineage: Eukaryota > Metazoa > Chordata > Mammalia > Carnivora > Mustelidae > Lutra > Lutra lutra. The sequence goes on from NC_062280.1 coordinate 174,781,879, forward strand.
TTGTTATCTATTTAGAATAATTATAGCATATCAACGAACTCTACTGAGTAAATCATTAGATCTTGATGTCATTATATATTATATTCATTAGGTTTTTATTCAGTTTTATTAAATACATCTTATTGACTTTGCTGATTGGGTTACATTGATTTCACTAATATTTTTCATTTTTGTTTGTGAATGTCACTAAGTGTACTTATGAATAAAATTGGTTTTAGGATCTGTTGATTAACCAGGAAGATGTATCTGAAACACCACTAGTAGATTTATTTTAATGGCATTGGGTCTTTTTTATTGATTTAGTTTTACTTATTAAGAGCTATTTTTCACTAGAGAGTCAAGTCTCTAAGAACTATTAATGACAAGGGCATCTGAGTAATTAAAATATTAAGAAAGAAAACAGGTAGATACAATTAAACATTATTCAATATATAGCTAATTTTTTGAAGAGTTTAGAATTTTCTCTGGGATTTTTCCCAGTTTTAACACTTTTATAATACAGTTTTAAAAGATAAGCCATTTGCTTGTCAGGTATTTTGGCTCTGTGGGCTAATTAAAACCTCACAACATTGGGAAAGAGATGCAAATAAAATGTTCCATCCAGTGGGAATTAAAGTTCCTGATTATTCTTAGTACAGAGATTTAATTATCTTTAAATTTTAACTTTAAATTTTAAATCATTCATATTTAAGTTGTTTATATACTTGTGCACAATTTGCCTTATTTGAAAGTAAAATTGGGCATATTTTTTATGGTCTTTTTTCAATAAAATGAAGTTATTTTGTTGTCTTCACTGGGTTTGAAAGATTTCTGCCATAGTAACTCAGGAGCTTCCCATAATGACAATCATAATCGACATCCAAGTGTTCTGGTAACAATCCATACAGTTAACCAGCTAATATGTGCACCTTGAACCAGTTCATTTCTATTAGCCTGGTGTCTGACCCTTGAGTTTTCCAGGTATCATTTCTGACACAATGACCTATGTCATAGTGGCAGAGTCTGACAGCATGAATCCTAATAGACTATGAGCTTCCTCTCTTGGAGCTTATCACCAATTACTCACATGAAATATCTACAAAAATGCAAGTTCATTATCCATTCATCTGTTGATGGACATCTGGGATCCTTCCATAATTTTGCTCTTGTGGACATTGCTGCTATAAACATTGGGGTGCAGGTGCCCCTTTGGTTCACTACATTTATATCTCTGGGGTAAATACCCAGTAGTGCAATTGCCAGGTCATAGGGTAAAGAAGACATGGTGCATATATACAATGGAATATAATGCAGCCATCAAAAATTGAAATCTTGCCATTCACAATGAAATGGATAGAACTAGAAGGTATTATGCTAAGTGAAATAAGCCAATCAGAGAAAGACAATTGTCATATGATCTCACTGATATGTGGAATTCAAGAAACAAGGCAGAGGGTCATGGAAGAAGGGAGGAAAAACTGAAACAAGATGAAACCAGAGAGGGAGACAAACAATAAGAGACTCTTAATCTCAGGAAACAAATTGAGGGTTGCTGAAGTGGAGGGGGGTGGGAGGGATGGCATGGCTGGGTGATGGACATTGTGAGGGTATGTGTTGTGGTGAGTGCTATGTATTGTGTAAGACTGATGAATGACAGACCTGTATACCTGAATCAAATAATACCTTATATGTTTAAAAAAAAGAAGAAGAAGAATGTAAGTTCGCTATTTCTGTCCTCAGGCTGCTTACCATCCAAAAGGCTTCCTGATTGCTCATTAGTTACTGTGCCTAGCACAGCTCAAATAAAAAGCCTTCTGGTGACCTCTGGTAGACTAAAACTGATATTAAAAAAAAAAAAAATGGGAAATGAGAAACACACACACCATAGAGATGGTACCACTAAGGAGATGAGCTAAGAATATTCAGAGTTATGGACAATAATACAAAAAGAAAAAAATAAAAATTATTATTTATAAAATTTAGAAGGGTGTCCTAGTGTTTTCAGGGAAGAGATGTCCAGCTCTTTTGTGTGCTGCAGTGGCTTGTCATAACTGAACCATGCCAATATTAATTATGTTGGAGAAAGAAATAACCAATCCGTATTAGCAATTAGCTGGTTAGAGAAAGTCTTGTTTTTGGCAAAGATAAAGCTGACTCCCATTGTGAAGCTCTTCTTTTTAGTTTTGTCATACATTATATGTTTTAATTGATTTTTATAAACATCTTTAATTTATAATACTGTCTCAAGCTTAAAAAATAAAAGCAAAATATCCTCTATTCCTAAATTCCTGTCTTAAAGCAGCTTTCCAAAATTAGTTTCTTTAAATAAAAACTAAAATAAATAAATAACTAAAGTAATGTTATAAATCTTAGAAAGCAATATATAAATAAACACACATATTTTAATTATTTCCAAAAAGTCCTGTGCTCCTAACCCCTTTTGGATGTAAACAGTATTTGTCTTTTTTTTTTTCCTGCTAAAGCAAAACTTGAGTAACATAATTTTAGAGTTTTAAAAATAACCTGCAAGATTTTTTTCTTCTTATTTAAAAAATAAAGCACTGACACTAATTTTAAATAAATTATTTCAAAGGAGGACAGACCAGAAATAAAGGAAGTATATCCAAAGTAACAACATAAAGTTAGTGTAATATTCTACCAGAGCATGACAAGAGCATAAGAATAAAGATGAATTCAGAAGAGTTTAATAATAAAGATGCAAACACAAAAATTTTCAGCAAAATATCAAAACAAACCCAATAATCTGTAAGAAAAAAAAGTAATGCATCATTAAAAAGAGTTTTTCTCAGGAATGAAAATTTGTGGTAGCTTTTGTTTATTTAACATTTATCTATATATTTTAGTGAGAGAGAGTGTGACCATAAGCAGGAGGAGCAGAGGGAGAGGGAGAGAGAATCTCAAGCCAACTCTGCTCTGAGCACAGAGCCTGACACAGACAGATTTCACAAGCCTGAGATCACATCCTGAGCTAAAACCAAGAGTTGGACGTTTAATTGACTGTGCCACCCAGGAGCCCCTATGGTAGCTTTTAAAAGAAATAATAGAACTCACATTTATAAGATGAAGGAAATAATTCACATTTACAAGATGAAAGAAAGAATCATATGATCATCTTAAAAGGGAGGAAGCATTTGGCATAATTCAATATCCATTTGTGATCAAAATTCTCTATTAACTAAGAATAGAAGTTCATTTTATCTGACAAAATGTATCAACAAAATTGTTATAGCTAATGTCATATAAAATGGTGAATGTCTAAATGCTTTCTTTCTAAGATTCAGAGGAAGAAAGAAGGTCTGCTCTTACTACTTATAGTCTGTGGGGTGCCTGGGTGGCTCAGTTATTAAGCGCCTTCGGCTCAGGTCATGATTCCAGGGTCCTGGGATGGAGCCCTGGAGAGGGCTCCCTGCTCAGTGGGAAGCCTGCTTCTCCCTCTCCCACTCTCCCTGCTTGTGTTCCCTCTCTTGCTGTCTCTCTCTCTGTCAGATAAATAAATAAAATCTTAAAAAACAAAACAAAACAAAATGTAGTCATGACTCAGCAATCTTACCAGTGACAACTGATATAAAGAAAGAAATAATAATGGGGTTTTGAAATCTTTTCTGTATTCTTCTATTTTGTATGTGTGTGTGTTAGTTATCTAGTGAATAAAGAAGAAGAAAGATAATAGCAACAACAATAAAAATAGCATCATGTTAAAAATGGCCATTAAAATAGATTATAAATGGTTTGGAATTAGAGAATGCTTATTAAAAACTTTAAAGAAGAATCATCTGCCAAGAAGGGAAGACTGGTCTTATAGAAATTGTGTTCAGATTAATTTTTCTATAAAGCAATTATCCAAATATTATGCATTTGTAACAAAATCTGTCAGAGAAAAATTGCACCAGACAAGTCAAACAAGCAAGGCAGACTTTATTCAAGACTATTGCAGGAAGGGAGAGAGATTGAATTTAACTGCAGAGAAACTAAAGGAAATAGGATTTTTGAGTGCTAGAGTGAGGTCACACAAATGTAATAAACCAGGTTAGAGGTGAGGTTTATCAATGTAATTAGGCACATGTGTTTGCTAATTTGCCTAGAGACTGAAAGATTAGGCCACTATTTTCCTCAGCGATTTAGGTGAAAATAGATGGCTCCTCCATCCATGGGAGAGATGCTTTTGGGTTGTAAAACTGGCAAGAGGTCGAGAGAACATTTACTTCTCAATTTTACAGTTGCAAATTTTCTAAGATAAATGCTTTAAGATATATGGTCTAGAGACTAGAATTGGTTAAAAAAATGAACAAAATCTTATGTAGATGTTCCTCCTGAAGGGAACCTTGAAGCTGTCTGGGACAAAACTCCAACTAACAATTTGGTCATCTGTTAATACATTCCAGATGAAATGGGGATGAGAGAAGACTAAGAGTTTTTCTTCATTTAATTATGGCAAGTGTATGCTTCTTACCAGAGATAAAGTGTACAGATTTCAGCCTAACCTGTCTCTTCTTATTTTGAGGAAACCTAGGACATAAAATTGTATTTTAACAGAAGGACAGCTGATCATCTCTCCTCTCCCTATAGTTGATAGCTAAAATTCCACCTTCAAGCCTTTGTTTTATATTGTATACTTGATATAAATATTCAAAAAGTTTAGTAAAAATAGAGCATAGACTAAGGACTTTGTCCCTGAAGAAGGAATTTTAAAAATACAAGTGTGTACAAGGTGGAGGATCAAAAATGTGCACGAAACACATATGATAATATTTACATTAAGTTAAATTCTTTATGCCTCCCTCTTACATAAAAAAGTGTTTCACTCTTGCATGGCAAAGGTTGAAATAGGTCCATTCTGAGTCATATGTTAGGTTGGAATCATCAGAATTTCTTTCAGAGTTGGCAAAATTCAATCTCATTACCTGACCTATATTCCCCTAGGATTTCCAGACGTTCTGTTTTCTTGGTGCTACATTAGTCTTGAAGAGGATAAAAATTTTTCACTAAATTGATCTCAGAGTACTAACCCTTAGGTTTATTTTTTGGCTCAATTTGTTTGAAGTCAGCAGGTAGTAGAAGTCTTTTATTTGCCAGAAATACACTGACACTATTCATAAGAAAATATTTAGGATTTCTTTAATGTGGTGATAGATTATCTTATGAGGGTTAGGAGCATGCATTCTTGAATCAGGCTGATTGGATTCAAATACTTTCCCAGCTGCTTTGTAATTGAGTGTAAAATAAGTTACTTTAAGCTTTCTAAGTATCAATTTCCTTTTCTTATAGAAAAATAATAACATGTGCCATATCAAGTTGTATTAAATGAGCCTGAGACACATTATACAATATATGTTGAGTGTTTACTATAAATATTATCAATGTTGTTGTTACAAATTCAATGCCCTATGACTAATAAGCAATCCTGGTGTACAGGGAAGAGTATAATTCCCATGGACAATTTGGCAATTTGTTTTCTTTTTCCCAAGCAAAAGATGTATAACCTAGTGAAGGCTGCTTTACATGTTTCTTACCATAAAGGGTAGAATACTGCTGAACCAGCAGCTATTGGAGTCTGGCCAGAATTAGTAGGCTCAGCAAAACTATACAAGATATTCTTTTTCTCTCCAGGAAACTCATTATTCTATACACTGCATAGCTAGAGGGATTTTTTTGTTTGTTTCTTTGTCAGTTTTTATATGGTATGTGTGACTAATGAGATGGATACTGAATAGAATAAATAGAAAATACATAGTCTTTATCTTCATCTGTCTTCTGAGTTTTACATGACTGCCAAAGTGTTTGTCCAGGGTCAGGAGATACAGTAAGTTGTTTGAATACCTTATATAATACCTAATAGAGCTAATTATGGATCACTCTTTCCTAAAATTTATTATACGAAACTACTGATTCATGTTTGCTTTTATCTGCATTTCCTCAGTGGCCAACTTCCTAACCTCCTCACACACCAGGAGCACAGTTATCTAGTTATCTAGTTGTTACTCTCACAATTTGTATAAATAATTTTAGAGGTGGTTGCATTGAGACATCAAGAATAATGACAGCTGGTATTTTAAGGATCCACATGAAGATCTTTCCCCTAGAGGATTTCAGATAAATAGTGAAGTAAAAAATATAGAGAAGAGGGAAAAGCTTCTCATACTTTGAAGGTCTTATAGACATCTTCTGTGTTCTAGATTTGTTCTAGATTTGTTAATATTTATTCATCACTAAAACATTCGAAGGGAAACACATGTACCCCCAAATATTATAGTTATTGCAGATTAACTATAATTTTAAAAATAGATAGTATCTAATTGCCTTCTAATTGATATGTTACTGATATGTGGTCTTCTCTACTACTGTGGTGTTTTAACATACTGAAAGCAAACTAGTAGACTTTTAAAAGATGCATAACAAAATGCACAAATTAGTCCTGCTTCTTTTTGTCTTCAGTTTTACTCACTTGAGTATGGGTGGGCAAAAATTGCTATTTTAAAAATCCTATAAATTATAGAATAGAACCTGGAATTCCTATAAGTTCTGTGTGTCTACATTACAATCATTATTTTTGTTTTTCTTTGTATTTTAAATGTAATAATATTTTTAGAAAGCAGAATCTACTTATTTTAAAGCAGGAGTGATATAAATAGCTTTATCAGAAATATGTACATAAATGTTGAAATGCATATTATTTCAGAAATTTTATGTGTAGTATCAAGATTGTTGTCCTTAATATGCAATTGATTTTTTTTTTCAGACTGTTATTGTGAAGGCAGTTATTTAACCTTCTCTGTTAACTTTTAATTAGGAGTGTAGATGTTTTCTGAAGAAAAGGAAGAGCCCTTTAAAGCCATTCGGTATATTCAGTAACATTATTCCTTTGAGTCACTTCACAGAATTACCTGTTCTGAATAGTGTCTTTAGTAAACTTGAATTTGCAGTTTTGAGTTCCTATTAAAGTCCACACAGCAGGACATAGTTTTAAGTTAAAATTTTATACTTTTTTTTAAATTTTTTTTAAAGATTTATTTATTTATTTATTTGACAGACAGAGATCACAAGTAGGCAGAGAGGCAGGCAGAGAGAGAGGAGGAAGCAGGCTCTCTGCTGAGCAGAGAGCCCGATGCGGGGCTCGATCCCAGGACCCTGGGATCATGACCCGAGCCGAAGGCAGCAGCTTTAACCCACTGAACCACCCAGGCGCCCTAACTTAAAATTTTAAGGGAGAGAAAAAATATTCCCGTCAACAAAATCCTTTCCATAAACAACTTCTAGGAATCTGGCACTAAATGTTAGTACTTTCAGACTATCTAGCTTTTCTTATTGATAACATTTTTTTAAGGTTTATATACAGTGTATTTGCAGTGAGTTAAGCATACACATCTTTCCATAGTCTCCTACACATAAGTGTACAAATAATTCTATCTTAATGAAAGAAGATGTTAGTTGAAAGAAGGTTTATACATAGTATAGTTTCAATCAGTTAAGTATGTGGCACTTTCCATATACTCCCACACATACGCTTGCAAGCACTTCTTCTTCTTCTTCCTTTTTTTTTTTTTTCTTTTCCAATTTTTTCTTTTTCAGGAATAGAATATGGTGATTCTTTACTTACATATAACACTTAGTGCTCATCACAAGGGCTCTCCTTAATACTCATCACCCATTTAACCCATCCCCCTGCCCACCTCCCTTCCAACAACCAGCAGTTTGTTGAAGAATCAGCTTCATGGTTTGCCTCTCTGTCTTATTTTTCCCATATGTTCTTGTTTCATTTCTTAAATTCCACATATGAGAGAAATCATATGGTATTTGTCTTTCTATGACTAACTGATTTCTCTTCACATAATACACTCTAGCTCATCCATGGTGTTGCAAATGACAAGATTTCATTCCTTTTGATGGCTGAGTAGTATTCCATTGTGTGTGTAAATGTGTATACCCCATCTTCTTTCATCATTCCTGTGTCCATTCCATGTCCATACCCCACTTATAAGTTGGTGGACATTGAGCTCTTAACATAATTTGACTTATTGTTAATGCTGCTGTAAACATCAGGGTGCATGTGTCCCTTCAAATCAGTACTTGTGTACCCTTTGGGTATACCTACTAGTGCAACTGCTGGATTGTAGGCAGTTTTCTTTCTAACTTTCTGAGAAACCTTTACATTGTTTTCCAATATAACTGACTCACTTTTCATTCCCACCAACAGTTTAAGAGGTTCCCCTTCCCCCACATCCTCACCAATATCTGTTGTTTCCTGTGTACTAATTTTAGCCATTCTTACAGGTGTGAGGTGATATCTCATTATAGTTTTCATTTATATTTACCTGATGATGAGTGATGTTGAGTATCTTTGCATGTGTCTGTTAGCTGTGTGGATTCCTTTTCTTGAAAAATGTCTATTCATTGTGTTCTGTCCATTTCTTAATTGGAAAATTTGTTTTTGTTTTTGTTTTGGGGAGAGCTGAGATTAATGAGTTCTTTCTACATTTTGGATACTAACCCTCTATCAGATATGTCATTTGAAAATATTTTCTCCCTTTCCAAAATGTTGCCTTTTTGTTTTGCTGATTGTTTCATTCTCTGTGCAAAAATTTGTATCTTGATGAAGTTCCAGTAGTTCATTTTTCTTTTGTTTCCCTTACCTTGGGAGATTTATCTAATAAGAGGTTGTTATAGCCAATGTCAAAGAGTTTGATTTCTGTTTTCTCCTCTAGGATTTTGATGGTTTTCTGTCTCATATTTAGGTCTTTAATCAATTTTGAATTTATATTCGTGTAAGGTATAGGAAGGCAGTCTAATTTCATTCTTCTGCATGTTGCTGTCCAGTTTTCCCAACACCATTTGTTCAAGAGACTGTTCTCTCCTGCTTTATTGAACAGAGTTCAGTATCCAAAGGGATATTCTTTCCTGCTTCATTGTGAGTCCATATAGTTGTGGGTCCATTTCTGGGTTTTCTGTTCTGTTCCATTTATGGAATTTATGTCTGTTTTTATGCCAATATCATACTGTCTTGATGACTACAGCTTTGTAATATAGCTTGAAGTCCAGAATTGTTATGCCTCCTGCTTTGCTTTGCTTTTTCAAGATTGCTTTGGCTATTCAGGGTCTTTTGTGGTTCCATGAAAGTTTTAGGGTTGTTTGTTCTAGCTCTGTGAAAAATGCTGGTGGTATTTTGATATGGGTTGCGTTAAATACGTAGATTGCTTTCGGTTGTATAGCGTTTTTAACAATAGTTTTTCTTCTAATCCATGAGCATGGAATGTTTTACCGTTTCTTTGTGTCATCTTCAATTTCTATCCTAAGTGTTCTATGGTTTTCAGAGTACAGATCCTTTACCTCTTTGGTTAGGTATATTCTTAGTTATTAGTTGTTTTTTGTGCACTATAAATGGGATTGATTCCTTGATTTCTTTTTCTGCTGTTTCATTATTGGTGTAGAGAAATGCAACAGATTTCTGTACATTGATTTTGTATCCTGCAAATTTGCTAAATTTGTGATTCACTTCTAGCGAGTTTTGGTGGAGTCTTTTGGGTTTTCTGTGTAGAGTATCATGTCTTCTGAGAATAATGAAAGTTTGACTTCTTCCTTACTGATCTAGATGATTTTTACTGTCTGATTGCTGAGGCTAGGAATTCCAGTACGATATTAAATAACATGGATATCTGATATGAGACATCCTTGTCTTGTTCCTGACTAGAGAGGAAACTCAGTTTTCCCCCTTTGAGGATGATATTAGCTGTGGGTCTTTTGCATGTAGCCTTTATGATGTTGAGATATGTTCACTCTATCCCTACTTTGTTAAGGGTTTTTATAAAAAAATGGATCTTCTACTTTGTCAAATGCTTTCTCTGCATCTATTGAGAAGATAATATAGTTCTTATCCTTTCTTTTATTAATGTAGCATACCACACTGATTGATTTGCAAATATTGAACCACCCTTGCAATCCAGGAATAAATGCCACTTGATCATTTAATGATTCTCTTATTGTACTGTTGGAGTTCATTTGCTGATATTCTTTTGAGAATTTTTGCAACCATGTTCACTAGGGATATTGGCTTTCAATTCTCTTTCCTATTAGAGTCTTTGGTTTTTCTATCAGGGTAATGATTTCCTCATAGAATGAATTGGAAGTTTTTCCTTCCATTTCTGTTTTTTTGGAACACTTTGAGAAAAATAAGTAGTAACTCTAGATATTTGGTAGAATTCCCCTGGGAAGCCATTTGGCCCTGGACTTTTGTTTATGGGGAGATTTTTGATTACTGGTTCAATCTCTTTGCTAGTTATTGGTCTGTTCAAGTTTTCTATTTCTTCCTTTTTCAGTTTTGGTAGTTTGTATGTTTCTGAGAATTTATTCATTTCTTCCAGATTGCCCAATTTTTTGGCATATAATTTTTCATAATATCCTGTGATAATTGTATTTCTGTGGGATTGATTGGGATCTCGCTTCTCTCATTTGTGATTTTATTCATGTGCATCCACTTTTTAAAATAAGTCTGAGTAGGGATTTGTCAATTTCTAAAATTTTTTTTTGAAGTACCAGCTCCTGGTTTCTTTGATCTCTTCTACTGTTCGTTCATTTCTATATCATTTATTTATGCTCTAATCTTTATTATTTCCCTCTTTTGCTGCCTTTAAGTTTCATTTATTGTTCTCTTTCTAACTCCTTAGGTGTGAGGTTAGGTTGTTTATTTGAGATTTTTTTTCTTGCTTCTTGAGGCAGACCTTATTGCTATATACTTTCCTCTTATGACTGCTTTTGTTTGGACTGTCGTGTTTTCATTATCATTTGTTTCCATATTTAAAAAAAAAATTTCTTCTTTAATGTTCTGGTTGACCCATTCATTCTTTACTAGGATATATTTTAACCTCCCTGTATTTGTGGTCTTTTCCAAAATTTTTCTTGTGATCTTTCTGATCTTGAAATCTTTCTGATTTCAGGTTTCATAGCATTGTGGTAGGAAAATATGCATGGTATGATTTCAGTCTTTTTGTACTTTCTAAGGCCTGATTTTTGACTCAGCATGCAATCTCTTCAACAAATATCCCATGTGCACTTTTAAAAAATGTATATTCTCTGCTTTAGGATGAAATGTTCTGAATATATCTGTTAAGTTCATTGCATTCAGTGTCATTCAAAGCCATTGTTTCCTTGTTGATTGTCTGCTTAGATGATCTGTCCACTGACATAATCAGAGTTAAAGTCCCATAGTATTATTGTATTATTATTATTATCAATGAGTTCCTTTAAGTTTGTTATTAATTGTTTTATATATTTGGGTGCCCCCAAGTTGGGGGAATAAATATTTACAATTGTTAGATTTTGTTATTAGATCAATCTATTATGATATAGTGCTCTTCTTCATATCTTGTTGTGGTCTTTGGTTTAATATCTAGTTTGTCTGATGTAAATACCGCTATTCCAGCTTTCTTTTGATGTCCATTTGCATGATAAATGTTTCTCCATCCCCTCACTTTCAGTCTGCAGGTATATTGAAGTCTGAAATGGGTCTCTTATAGGCAGCATATAGATGGGTCTTCTTTATTATGCCTTCTGACACCCTGTGATTTTTTTTTTTTTTGGAGCATTTAGTCCCTTTACATTGAGAGTAATTATTAATAGATATGAATTTAGTGTCACTTTATTACTTGTTTTTGGAGATTTTCTCTGTTCCTTTCTAGTCTTTGTTACTTTTGGTCTTTTTCACTCAAAAAATCCCCTTCAATTTTCTTTCAGGGCTGGGTTTAGTGCTCACAAACTCCATTAGTTTTTGGTTGTTAAGCTCTTTATCACTCCTTCTATTCTGAATGACAGCCTTATTGGATAGAGTATTCTTGACTGCATATTTTTCCTTTCAGCATATTAAATATATCATGCCATTCTCTTCTGGCCTGCCATATATTCTGTAGAGAGGTCTGCTACTAACCTGATTTGTCTTCCCTTGTAAGTTAAGGATTTCTTTTCTCTCACTGCTTTTAGGATGTTTTCTTTATGTCTGTGTTTTGCAGATGTAACTATATGTCTTGGGTTTAGCCTGCTTTCCTTGATTTTGATGGGAGTCCTCTGGGCCTCCTGGATTTGGATGTCTGTTTCCCAGATTATGGTAGTTTTCAGTTATAATTTGTTCAAATAAACCTTTTGCCCCCTTTTCCCCATCTTTTTCTTCTGGGACTCCTATGATATAAATGTTATTACACTTGATGGGGTTGTTGAATTCCCTAAGTCTGCATTCGTGATCCAGTATTTTTCCTTCCCTCTGATTTGCAACTTTAGTATTTTCCATAATTTTATCTTCTATATTGCTTATTCGTTCCTCTGTTTCTTCCTTCCTGTGTTCATTACATCCAGTTATTGCATTTTTTCATTACGGTCTGACCACCTTTTACACCTTTTATCTCTGCACTAAGGGTCTCCCTGGGGTCTTGTATGCTCTTCTCAAGTCCAGCTATAATCTTTATGATTGTTGCTTTATATCCCAGATCAGACATATTACTTACATCTGTTTCAATTTGATCCCTGGCCATGAACTTTCTTGTTCTTTCTTTTGGGGTGATTTCCTCCATCTTAGCATTTTGTCTAGGTCTTTGTAATCAGTTATCTGCAGAGTTTCTGCTTGGCCTGTAGTGGGGAATGTTTGGATCATGTGTAGTGTGTGGGAAGTTCCAATTAAGTGTGCTGTGGTCTGTTTGTTAAAGGCGACTTGCTGCTATTTCCAGTACAATTGAAGCTTTGCGGTACTCTATGGTCAGTAGATGTGATATGTGCCAGGGGTTTATGCTGGTCTTCTGGGGGAGGGCCCTGATGCTCTGGCAATGCAACACCTTCCCGCCTGGCAATGCAATGCACCTTAGGGTCTATCCCAGGAATACTGGCTGAGTTTTAAAACTCTGGACTTTAGGGACCTGGTGTGGCAGGGACACTTCTGGTCCTCTGAGGGTTGGTCTTTTTTTTTTTTTTAAGATTTTGTTTATTTACTTGATATATAGAGAGAGATCACAAGTAGGCAGAGAGGCAGGCAGAGGGAGAGGGTGAAGCAGGCTCCCTGCTGAACAGAGAACCTGATGCAGGGTTTGATCCCAGGACCCTGAGAATATGATCTAAGCTGAAGGCAGAGGCTTAACCCACTGAGCCACCCAGGCACCCGTGGGCGTTGGTCTTACCATGCTGGCACTAATGCAGGTTTATCCTAGAAGGGCAGTCACAAGTGCAAGGGTATAGAGTTTGGATTAAGGCACAGCAAACAGCCAGTGTCAGATTAAGCATCCTCAGTAGGTGTCTAAGTACTTATGGTGAGGGGTGAGGGAGGGAAATTGCACCTGTAGGCTCTTTTGTCCCCTAAGAGGCAATGACACCTTTCCCAGGTGGGCTCAAGAAGAGGGAACCATCTCTCCCAGTGTATTCCAGGCGATCCTAAATTCAAGCTGTCTGCTCCCATGCTATCTGCCCTCCTCCTCCACAGGAGCACTGCAACACTCTCAGGGCCCCACATTGGCTTTGCCACAGACCTCCAAATCTCTAGTCTTTGAGACCCGATGGTAGTAAAAACTTAGGAAAATCAGCTCTCTCATTTTCCCAGTCAATGGCTTTGGAGAAGTGTTTCCCTTTTGTGATCTCCTGTGTGCTCCTCTCTGTCTTGTGCACACTCGTGGTGTCTGTTTGTCTCTCTCTCTCTCTCTCCCTCTCTCCATGATCAGGACTCCTTCCCCTCTACTACACCTGTGATCCGTTTCTCTCCTAAACCATGTTTCCACACCTTCTACCCTCCACAATGTGACCTTTTCTCTCCCTCTAGTTGTGCAGTTCATTCTGTTAGTCCTCAGATTGACTTCTTGGGTATTAAGAATAATTTGATATTTATCTAGCTGTGTTTGACAGATAAGGCAAGCCTAGGGTCCTCCTTCTACTTTGCCATTTTAGTTCCTTCTCTTCAAATATAATAAATGTTTTAAAAATTTGTATTTATTAATTTTAGAGGAGGGAGGAGGGAGGAGGGGCATAGGGAGTGAAAGAGAGAGAGAATTTCAGGCAGACTTCCTGGGGCTCAATCCCACAACCCACAAGATCTTGACCTGAGCTGAAACCTTGAGTCTGAGGCTTAACCAGTTGAGTCACCCAGGCACCCCAACTGTAATAAGCTCTTAACTTTAAAATAGTTTTAGATTTATAGACAAGTTCCAGTAATATTACAGAGTTCCTATATACCTGTTGTCAGATATCCCTAGTATTACTCTGGTACATTTGTCATAACTAGTGAACAAGTATGGATATGTTGTTATTATTATCTACAGTTCAAATTTTATTTGATTTTCCAAGTTTTTACCATATTACATTTAGTTGTTATGTGTTTCCTTAGGATTCTTTAGGGTGTTGAAGTTTCCCAGACTTGCCTTCTTTTGGTGACATTGATTTTTTTAAGGAGTATGTTTTGTAGAATGTCTTTTGGTTTGGGTTGATCTTATAATTTTTCTCCTGGTTTTGTAGCGGCTCTGGGTTTGGGGGATGAAGACCAAAAAGATTAAGTGCCATTCTCAACAATTCCTTTCAAAAGTTTATAGGCTGCGTTATCAACATTATTTATCACAGCTGATACTGACCTTTATTACCGTGCTGGAATTAGTGTTTGTCAGGTACTCAAGTGTGAAACTATTGCTCTTTAGAATAAAGTCACTTTGCTCAATTGACACTTAAGGGATAAGAGTTATGCCTCACATCCTGGGGTGATATTATCTTCAATAATTTTTTGGATTTTTTTTATGAAGGAAATTTCTCATTTGTTCCTTATTTATTTATTTGTTTATTTAATTACTCATTTATGTCAGTATGGTCTAAAGGATATTTATCTTATATTTTGGTTATCATCCAATACTATATAATTTTCTTTGGTGCTGAGATCATTCTAGCTTTGGAGCTTTCAGTTCCTGTGTCTCTTTGTTACACCTCCATTTTGTTTGTTTTGTTACCATGCCCTGACCTCCTGGCTCTCTAAGATGCTCCAGGCTTATCTTTTATATCTCTTACCGTAACACTAGACTCAGCCATTTCTCCAAGGAGTCTGTATTTCTCTTATTGAAGAATGTCATTAGAAACCCAGCTCTGGGAACTGTGTCATTGTTAGTGGTGTCCGTGCTTTTATATTCTTTAGTGGACAGAACTGGGAAATACATTTGTGTATCCTAACCTATCTCTCCATATATCTGTATTTATATTGGGCCAAGTATTAGTTCATGCTGAAGCTTCCAAATTTTATGTAGTATGACATGTCTCATTCTAGCTGTTGTCACTTGCTTGTCTATAACCTCTTCTTTAAACAGTGCGAAATTTGGATTGTACCCTTTATCATGTACATATTTTTATTTTATATATATATATGTATATTTATACATATGTATAATTTGTGTATAGGGATTGTTCAATCCCTATATATATTCATATATTTACATATATAGATAGATATTCAAAGTTCAAGTTCTCTCTCTATATGTAACAAATATATATATTTGTTACTGTTGCTACTTTCTTATCCCATGACTCCCTAAACTTAATCTTGGTAAGACAACCATTTCTGTAGTTTCTTTTTCCTGAGCAATTTTGCCCAACTGAAAACATTAACTTTGCAAACACTTACTTACAAACACCTTATTTAATTCGGATATTGTCATAATAGGAGTTATGGTCATACACACTTTTTTTTTTTCCCTGCAGTAAGTTAGAATCCTAGTCAACTAATTGCTCAAATGGCTTTTTAGATTCATCTTTTCCTTTGGTTGTGAAGATGTAGTTGCCTCTTCCAATCTTATAAGTCCCCAGATTACTGGATATTTTTCTTAATTTCCCTTGTCTCCTATTTGCAAATCAGTGGTTGCTTTCTGTCCTTGTCCCTTTTTTGGTGATGACCTAATACATATTAATAATAATACTACTAATAGTAACCATGATCCATAATAACCCACATATTTACAAACATTCAGTCTTTAAACCTCATTGTAGAGCTACAGTTTCATTAGGCACATGAACTACCTTCCAAGAAATCACACAGGAGTTTATTTGATCTTTCCCTACCACCTATTTAAATATTCTTCTACCTTCCATATCTATTTCTTCAACATCTGTTACTCAGAATCCATATCTTACATGAAATAGATATTCAAAGTTCAAAGAAAGATTTCTTTGAAATACCATATCAGTAACTTTGTTTTCCAGTATTTATTTCTGTGAATCCCTCCTCAACATGCTATCATCATAAGAGATTAATTCTCTATAGAAGTAGAGAATGAGAAACCAACTAACCTCCTATGTAGAGCACATGACTTACAACAGAAAATTAAAAGGTTCACCTTGAGAATATATCAAGAGAAACAATATTCTCATGAGGAGCTTAGTTTTCTTCAAGGCAAAAATGGAAACAAAACATTAAGAGAGGTGATTGAGGATAATAAGTGGGTGTTTCAAAGATGTCTGGGTGGCTCAGTCAGTTAAGGTCTGACTTCAGCTCAGGTTGTGATCTCAGGGTCCTGGGACAGAGTCACACGTTGGGCTCCCTGCTCAGTGGGGGGTCTTCTTGTCCCTATTCCTCTGCTCACCCTCCTCATTCTCTCTCTCTCTCTCTCTCAAATAAAAATCTTAAAAAAATTTTTTTAAGTGGGTGTTCAAATATAAGAACCTCTGTTACAAAGGGAAATGTGAGCAAGTCTATGAATGCAGGAAGGATTGAGGGATAGATTCTGATCAGAGTTTGTACAGAAAAGCAAAAAGTAGCCACCCCATAGTTTAGTGATGGATTATCTGGCAGGTCTCACTCAGGTAAACGAAGATGTGGTACATTTTGAGCTGAACCATGCCAGGAACCAAACAACACAAATATGGGCTATTTCTAGGCTTGCTGATGTCCCTACTAAGAAAAAGAGAGACTCCCTAGAACACCCAGAAACTAAATAGACTGGAACAATTTTTCCCTAAGTAGAAATGTTGTGCTTTGCAGAATTTGATGTATAATTTGCTCAAAAATATTTGTGAGATGAATAAATCTAGGGCAATATTTAGATTAGAACATTGATGATAATAACATTACCTGGAAACAAAAAGCATTGACCTTGCTTTCAGGAAATTTGGTTTCTAACCTCAGAAGTGTGGTTTCCAGGCTTTCTGACCTATAGTGAGAGACTATGCTCTCCTGGAGCTTTTCACAGTCTGAAAGTGAGCTTAGGAATTAGATTATTTCCAAGCTTCTTTTTGTTACAAAAATTTTGTAATTTCAATACTTTCCCCTTTGAATGACTTTTCTTCCAGTTTTATATTTGTTACGTTTATGTGAGAAAGAACTGCAAAATTGGCATCTTTTCCAACGTTCAGTATTCTGCTGTGTAATCCCCAGTCTCTCATGGTTCTCTATACCACCAGCAGCAATTAACTTTGTACTAACCAACCCCACTGTTAGTTTGGCATGGAGCTATTCACCTACAGTGCTTCTAATTATTGATGCATTTTCTCTTTTTCAAAATGTCAGACAGTGTTTATGTGTAATCATCTGGTTTACCACCTGTGGCTACTATATCCACTAGTGCAAATATGGACAATCACAAATTTCCCTCATTTCATTTGAACCTCTGAGTCTCATGAATTCTTAGAACAAAAACACTGTGTCTCTACAATATTTAAATTATGTTTCCTAATTATCTCAATGAATTATGCATCTGGTTGTGATTACTAAGCCTAGGAAGATGCTGCCTGATTGGTGATTATATAGCAATTTTTTATTTTCCATTGATTATGTTAATTTCCTTTATATTATATTTGATTATTGTACTGAGTGAATAATTGCTAGCACCTGCCTCTCATATCATGAAAAATACTTTGCAAATATGACCTAGAGATCTTATTTTGCTTGTAGATTTTGTATACAGCAGTTTTTTTTTGTTTTTGTTTTTTTTTAAGATTTTATTTATTTATTTGACAGAGAGAAATCACAAGTAGGCAGAGAGGCAGGCAGAGAGAGAGGAGGAAGCAGGCTCCCTGCCGAGCAGAAAGCCCGATGTGGGGCTCGAACCCAGGACCTGGGATCATGACCTGAGCCAAAGGCAGCGGCTTAACCCACTGAGCCACCCAGGCGCCCCTGTATACAGCAGTTTTAAAAGATAACATTTTTTCATAACAAAATTGTTCTGTCTTTTGGCATTTTTCTTCCTAGTAATTTGGTGTCTGTATAATTTTAGGTAATGATGCTCAGAGAAGAGGAAAATATTCTCCGTAGGGTAAATAAGTCTTTTAGGACTATGTCTTTTGTCTTTTGTGTTTTTACTGATATACAACTGTTACACACTTGCTTCCCTCTTTCTTAGCTTTATATTAATATGTTCCATTATTTTTGATATCTTTTCAATGATGTTTAAAGTAAATAATTATAGCATTATCCTAAAAATGAAATACTGTGTCTACTTATACTCAACACGTACTTTTCATGTGTTAGTTCATTCATCCATTTTTTTTCCTCTTTAAATACAAAATGTTCATGACTCTTTTTAAGTTTAATTCAGTCATCTTTTTCTATTGTTTTTGTAGAATGAAAGTCCATGATTTGGAGACAGACTGTATATCAGCTACAAGGTTTCTCTAAAAAGTAAAATATTAATTATTTCTTTCCAAGAGTGTTTTCAGATAACAGTGTACCAAGATATAATAAACTCTTTACAATGTTCAGCAACAGAAATGTAAAAGTTTAACTTTATGAGACCAACTATTGTCACATGTGCCTTTGTGTCTTTGAGCAATACTAGGAAGTAGAGATGATTTGTTGGAGTGTTTCTTTCTCTAACTCCCCCCTGGTTTCTATCACTGTCTCTCTTTTTAAGCTCCATTCTTCTGCCCAACTCTGAGACTAAATAATTTAAGGCTTAGTCATGCCCCAGTTTTTAAATAATGTTTCTCAAAGGAAGCTTCAGGAACAACCTGCATGAAAAAAAACCCTTTAATTTTAATTTAGGATAAATTGTGGAGTCTACTCCAGACCTACTGAATTAGAATATCTGAAGAGGATGCCCAGAAGTTTGCATCTCTATGAAGTATCACAGATGCTTCTTAGGCACAGTGAATTTTGAGAACCATGTTCTATGGTTAAAGAATTTACGAAAAGAAACTATGAAACAGTTGCATTTTTTTTTTTTTTTTGGATTTTGTGTTATCACCCTTGCTATTCATCTCATCTTGATATTGTAATCAATTTCCAGTATATACTCTTTACTCTGTCTCAGATCTAGTTTCCAAATTATATTCCAGATCTGATGAACAGAATGTTTTGTAAAAGTTAATGTTTGAGTCTGATATTTGATTGTTGATTTTTCTACCCATCTTAGATGGGAAGCCAGCTTACTCTGTGTGTCTCTAGTACTAGTGAGATTATCTTTGTTCCCATGTTCTTTGTTTTATGTTTTTTTTTTTTTTAAGATTTTATTTATTTATTTGACAGAGAGAGATCACAAGTAGATGGAGAGGCGGGCAGAGAGAGAGAGAGGGAAGCAGGCTCCCCGCTGAGCAGAGAGCCCAACGCGGGACTCGATCCCAGGATCCTGAGATCATGACCTGAGCCGAAGGCAGCGGCTTAACCCACTGAGCCACCCAGGTGCCCTGCCATGTTCTTTGTTTTAAGCAAGATTTCTCTGCTTCTGTTTGGGTACTATGTGTGGATTTCCTGTCATTAACTGTATTACTGTGTTGGGGAATATAATGATTTAGGTTTGTGATTAAAAAAAAATCTAAATCAAATTATTTTTGCTACCAACCTTATATTTATTATTGTATACCCTAAACTTCTGCAGTATAGTATTGTCAACTATAATCAGTTCTATATAACTTTTCCTCAGAACTTATTCATTTCTTTAAAATTTTTATGTTTATTTATTTATGTAATTTCTACACTCAATGTCGAGCTCTAACTCATGAGTCTGAGATGAAGAGTTGGCTGCTCTTCTGACTGAGCCAGCCAGGTGCCCCAGAATTTATTAATTTTAAAAACTAAAAGTTTGTTTCCTTTGGCCAACATCTTTCCATTTCCCCCAACTCCCAGACCCTGGTAAACAGTATTTTACTCTGTGTTTCTATGAATTTGGCTTATTTAAATTCCACAAATAAGTGAGATCATAACAGTATTTGTCTTTATCTGTTTGACTAGTTTCACTTAGCATATTCTTTCAAGGTCTGTCAATGTTGCAAAGGCAAGATTTCCTTGTTTCTCATGGCTGAGTAATATTTATAATTTTTCTTTTCCTGGATCATATGGTGGTTTTATATACAACTTCTTGAGGAACCTCCATACTGTTTTCTGAAGTGGCTGTAGCAATTTACGTTCCCACAGCAGTATTATAGTGTTCCCTGTTCTCAGTATCCTTGCCCACATTTCTTACCTCTTGTCTCTTTGACAGTAGACACTCTAATATGTGTGAAGTGATTTCACATTGTGGTTTTCATTTGCATTTCTATGATGATTGCTGATGCTGAGCACCTTTTAATGTACCTATTAGTTATTTGTACATCTTCTTTGGAAAAATGTCTATTCATGTTCTTTGCCTGTATTAATCCCTTATTAGATGATATATATAGTGTGCCATATATTTTCTGTCATATTGTAAGTTCCTGTTTCATTTTGTTGATGATTTCCTTTGCTGTGTAGAAGCTTTTCAGTTTGATGTAGCCCCGCTTTTTTATTTTTGCTAATGTTGCTTTGAATTTTGTTGTCAAGTCCAAAAAATCATTGCCAAGACCAGCATCAAGGAATTTACCCCCTATGTTTTCTTCTAGGAGTTTTACAGTTTCAGGTCTTACTTTTAAGTCTTTAATATATTTTTGAGTTGATTTCCATGTATGGTGTAATAAAGGAGTCTAATTTCTTTCTTTCTTTCTTTCTTTTTTTTTTTGCATGCTGGTATCCAGTTTTCTCAGCAGCAATTATTGAACAGACTATTTTTTCACCATTATATATTCTGTGTTTATTTATCCATTTGTTTATTTTACACACCCAGTTCTGTTGCATTAATGTCTTTGCTTTTATGCCAGTAAAATACTGTATAAATCACTGAAGCTTTATGATACAGTATGAAGTCAGAAGGTCTGATGCCTTCAACTTAGTTTTCTTTCTCAAGGTTGCTTTGGGTATTTGTATTCTTTTGAGGTTCTGTAGGAATTTTAGGATTGTTTTTCTTTCTTTGAAAAATGCCATTGGGATTTTTAATAAGAATTGCATTGAATTTATAGAGTTCTTTGAGTAGTGTGGACATTTTAACAATATTTATTTTCCTGATCCATGAACATGGAATGACTCTTTAAAAGTTTTTGTCTTTTTCAGTTTCTTTTATCAGTATTTTATAGTTTTCAGTGTATAGATTTTTTTTTATTTATTTATTTTTTATTTATTTATTTTTTTAATTTTATTTTTTATAAACATATAATATATTTTTATCCCCAGGGGTACAGGTCTGTGAATCGCCAGGTTTACACACTTCACAGCACTCACCATAGCACATACCCTCCCCAATGTCCATAATCACACCCCCCCTCCCAACCTCCCTCCCCCCATCAACCCTCAGTTTGTTTTGTGAGATTAAGAGTCACTTATGGTTTGTCTCCCTCCCAATCCCATCTTGTTTCATTTACTCTTCTCCTACAGTTTTCAGTGTATAAATTTTTTATCTCTTTGGTATAATTCGTTCCTAAGTATTTTATTTTCTTTGATGTTATTGTAAATGGAATTACTTTCTTAATTTCTCTCTCTTTTTTTAAAGGTTTTATTTATTTATTTGAGAGAGAGAGAGAGAGATCATGAGCAGGGTGGAAGGGCAGAAGGAGAAGCAGGCTCAGAGCTGAGCAGGAAGCCCAATGACGGCTAGATCCTAGAACCCTGGAATCATGACCTGAGCCAAAGGCAGACGCTTAACTGACTGAGCCACCTAGGCACCCCTAATTTCTTTTTCTGATAGTTTATTGTTAGTGTATAGAAATGCAACTTATTTTGTATCCTGCAATTTTATGGAATATATTAGTTCTAACAGGTTTCTGAAAGAGTCTTTAGGATTTTCTGTCTGTGACATCATGGCATCCACAAACAGACAATTTTACTTTTTCTTTCCCATCACATGCCTTTTTTCTCCCCTTTTCTTGCGTTGTTGCTTTGGCTGAGACTTCCATTACTGTGTTTCAAAAGTAGCATGACTAAGCTTCTTTATTTTGCATATGATCTTTGAGGAAAACTTTCAGCTTTTCGCCATTCAGTATGATGTTAATTGTGGACTTGTGACATATAGGCATTTATTATGTTGAGGTACATTCCTTCTGTACCCAGTTTGTTGAGCGTTTTGATCATAAAGGAATGTTGAATTTTGTCAAATGATTTTTCTGCATCTATCTAGATGATCATATAGTTTTCATCCTTTATTTTGCTAATTTGGCGTGTCACATATATTGATTTACATATGGCAAACTATCTTTGCATCCCTGGAATATAATCTACCAGATATTTAAGGAAGAAATTATAGCATTTCTCTGCAATTTCTTTCAGTGTATAAAAGCAAAGGGAATACATTCTAATGCATTCTATGATGCCGGTATTACCTGCATACCAAAGTTAGACAAAAATTTTATAAGAAAACTATAAACCAATGTATCTCACAGAGATGAAAAGCTTTCAAAAGGCACCTGGGTGGTTCAGTGGGTTAAAGCCTCTGTCTTTGGCTCAGGTCATGATCCCAGGGTCCTGGGATCGAGCCCCACATCAGGCTCTCTGCTCCGTGGGGCTCTCTTCCTCCTCTCTCTTTGCCTGCCTCTCTGCCTACTTGTGATCTCTGTTTGTCAAATAAATAAATAAAATCTTTAAAAAAAGAAAATTACCAAATTGAACCCAACAATTTATGAAAAGAATTATATGCCATTACCAAGAGGGATTTAACCTCATGTATGCAAAATTGGATACATTTGAAAATCAGTTAATGCAATACCTTAACAGGCTAAAATAGAAAAATCAGATGATTATATCAGTACATGCTGAAGAAGTTTTTACAAGATTCAGTACCCATTCATGATAAAACTTCTCAGTAAACTAAGAAGAGAGGGGACGTTTTCAACTTGGCAATGGCTACAAGAAAACCACAGCTAATATCGTACTCAGTGGTGAGAAACTGGAAGCTTTCCCTCTTAGATCATATGTAAGCAAGGATATCCCCTTTCACAACTTCATTTTAACATCATACTGGAAATTCTATTTAACAAGAGAAAATAAAAGTTATACAGATTAGAAAAAAATAAAAAGAGATGAAACTGTCTTGGTTTACAGATAACATGATTGTCATGAAGAAATTCTGAAAAATTTGGAAAAACACCCTGGAACTAATAAGGGATTGTAGTAAATTTCCAGGATATAAAACTAATATAAAAAGTCAAACACTGGGACTCCTGGATGGCTCAGTCAGTTAAATGTTTGCCTTTGGCTCTGGTCATGATCCTGGAGTCTTGAGATCTAGCTAAGTTGGGAGCCTGCTTCTCCTTCACCCTCTGCTCTCTCTCATGCTCTCTCAACCTCTCTCTCAAATAAATAAATCTTTAAAAAAAAAAGTCACCCACTTTTTGGGGGCACGTGGGTTACTTAGTAAGGTAAGGCCCTTCCCAGCGTCCTGGAATGGAGTCCTGTGTCAGGCTGCCTGCTCAGCGGGGATTCTCTTTTCTCTCTCTCTCTCTGCCCACTTCTCACACACACTCTCTCTCTCATGCACAGGTGTGAATGTTCTCTCTCTGTCTCTCAAATAAATAAATGAAAAATAATTTTTTTTTAAAAAGCCAACCACATTTCTACATACCAATGAATAAGTGGAATTGTAAATTAGAAACATAATACCAATTACATTAGTACCCCAAAAATATATCTCTAACAAAATATATACAGCTTGTATATGAGGGGAAAAAATGGCAAAATTCCAATGAACGTAATCAAAGACAGACTAAGTCAGTGGAGAAATTTTCCATGTTTATGGTTAGGAATACTCAGTATTGTCTCCCCAGAAAATGTATCTAGTACTTGAGAAGTACCTGAGGAAATTGCCAATTATAATGGACATATTATAAAGATTTACATATTTATTTTAGAGAGAGACAGTGAGACAAAGAGTATATGTGTGTGAGCAGGGGGAGAGGCAGAGGGACAGAGAGAATTCTGAAGCAGACTTACAGCTGCTTATGCAGCCCAGTGAAGGACTTAATCCCAGGACCCCCTGAGATTGTGACCTGAGCCAAAATCAAGAGTTGGCTGCTTAATCAATTGAGCCACCTAGGTGCCCCTATAATGGACATATTATAAACTCATACATAATATAGTGCATACATAGTATAGTACCAATTTCTTCCATTTAACAACCAGATTCAGTTAATACTAGTTCACTACCTGTTGTACACCAGGGATTGTGTTAGGTGATGGGAATACAGCAGTGAAGAAAAGAAAAAAATTCCTACTTTCCATCAAGTCTCCATCTAGTCTTCCTGGGAGAGACAGACTAAGTCAAAAACATCAGCTAATGTTAAGTTTTACAAAGAATGATACAAATAATTATGAAAAATGCAGTGTTACTTTATATATGGTAGTCATGAAAATCCCTCAGATACTGAAACTATTTAACAGTTTAACTATTTAACACTACCTAAGGGAAGTGATGAGAGTGTCTTGTAAATATCTGAGGAAAAGAGCATCATAGAATGAAAAAGAGTTGGTAGGCCCTAAAGCAAGGGTGTGCTAGGCATGTCCAAGAAATAAAGAGCAGGCAAGTAAAATTGAACAGAGTAAACAAAATGGAGAGCAGGAAGAGTTCATCTTATAACTACAGGTGGGGAGTGTATCATGAGTGATGATATAGGCCGTGGTGATTTCTTTGGGGTTCTGCTGCATGAGATGCAGAGTAAAGATAAGATCTCTTTGCAGCTCCTTTTGAGTTGCAGTTTTAAAGGATGTCTCTAGTTTTTGTATAAAAAAAAAACGTAAGTGCACAGAGATCACATATGAGGTTGTTCAAACAATATATGGAAAGTATTAAGAGGTTAGAATATAGGTAAAAGAGGTTAAAATAATTTGTTTTCTTGATACATTCTAAAGAAGAGTTAATAAATTTTGGATTAGAATTGGTGTATGGCAAAAAGAAGTCAAAATGTTACTACCAAGTTTGTGAACTGAAAAACTGAAAGAATTATTATTGTTGTTGTTGTTAATCAGATGGGAAATAGGGAAAGAAGCAAAAGATATGAAAATGATAGGCAAGAAATAAGAATTAATCTTTGGAAATGTTAATATTTTCATGCTTATTAGATATATTGGGAATGTTTGTTAGGTAGACAATGTAAATTTTCACATTTTTTTGAAGGTTTATTTATTTATTTATTTATTTGAGAGAGAGCATGTGTATGAGAGAGGAGAGGGGCAGAGGGTGAGGGAGAGACAGAATCTGAAGCAGACTCTGCATTGAGTGGGGAGCTGATGTGGGGCTCAATCCTACGATCCTGAGATCATGACCTGAGCTGAAATCAAGTCAGACACTTAACTGACTGGGCAACCCAGATGCCCCTAAATATTCACATTTTTTAACTTATGGATTTTGTCATGTTTTATACTGCTGCTTCAGGGAATTAAATTTTTCATTTCATATAAAATAAGAATATCTTACTTAGACATGATCTTGAATTACCAGAATGCATATTTTCTTATCTTGAACATAAACAACAGCACATATTATGACTATTTTCTAGGTTACCAGGATGATACTGTGTAACAGTCAAGCATTACTATGAGAAAATACAGTGCAGAAATGGACAGCGTTATGCTTTTATCCAACCAAGGTAAGAGGAAAAACTGGAATATTGCTCTTTCAGAAACCATTTACTCTGGTCAATATTAGCTGAAAAAATATTTTTTACCTCAAAATCCAAATATATATTTTAAGTTTATTTTAAATGTATTTATTTCATCTTAAATTTGTTTTGAATAGAAAAATTTGGAAAAAACAGTATGTTTTTCAGGAATATCTCAGTGGCTGGAACTGATTTGATTTTAGAAGTAGAAGGCATGATTCCTATGTCCCTTCTTTAATATACACTCTTCCCAGTTGACTAGGAATTAGACTGAATCATATTCCTGCAGGGATAATAGAAATTCTCCTACCAAGTTCTTGGTGGAAGTTTTTAGTATGTTATGGACACGCAAGTTGAGATTTTTCATTTCATAATACTGGGTGTGGCAGGAAAGAGGAAATGTTAGTTGATTATTCATATAGTGTTCCAGGTGGCATCTTAAGATTATGATGGTGGCAACATACACCCTGTAAGTGAAACTAACCGTCGTTTCATTACTTCTGGCCATACAACAAGAGATGAACATGAACACTGACTTGGGTGATCTCTGAAGAAAGGTACTGATCAGAATTCTTTTTAAGAGCTCTTACTATAAGAAAAGATCCTTAGAATCCTTCCTAGTCAAATATAGCTCCTTTGAATTTATTTCATCCTCATATATCTATAGAAATGGGGATACGGAGGAGTAGGGAAAGTTATAAATGGTAAATACCTTTGTGAAAAGTTGTGTCTTGGGGAAGGGTTCAGACAATTATCATAAAAAAGTTATTATAATTAGTGGCATGTGCTGCTTTTGAATACTTCCATGTCCCTATCTGTGAACTTTGTGATTTAAAGTTGGTTAATGAACCATAAAAAAAATTTTCAAAAAATTTCCGTGTTGTCATTTCTCTTTTAATTTCGTGTCATTATGACAGTACCTATTTTAATATTTTACATTGCAAATGTTCAGCATTTCAGAAATGTGCATTAATGATTTTCTGTATGCTAATCTGGGAAAATAGCCAAGATTTATTACACTGTTTCCCAACTCTAAGCAACACACTGACACATAAGCACACTTCTTGTATATCTATTGTCTTCTTTGATTATTGGAGATGATTTTTTTCTTAAACATTGTTTTCCACCTGTCAGATATTAAAATAAGATAAGATAAATAAGGCCCTCAAATTCATGAGTCCCTCAAATTAATTCTTAGTTTAATGATTGGATTTTATTTTTATAGTTCAAATTATAGTCCTTTGAATAGAATACCTACAATGTATGCTAGGCACTTACAAATAGCCTTCTAGATTATAAACATAGTAAATTAGATTTGAAACCTTAAGTTATTATGTGGGTTATCGCTGCTATGTAATACTAAGAAGGACTCTAGAACATATCTAAATCCTGACCTTTAGTTAAAACCATGTCCTTATTCAGAGAACATCTGCTCTAACAAGTGTGTATCTTTTAGACAGACCATTAACATAGACGATGATTAATATGGCATTGTAAATGATTTAGCAGGTGGAAAATATTAAATTGTTTAACAGGATTTGACTCAATTGTGGAAATCAAAAACTATGAATAGGATATTTTAATGACTTTCCAGTAATTTTGCTAAATGACTAATACGACATTAGCCATTTTTCAGATTAAATTCAGATGTGAAAATGTGAATGTTTGCTACCTTTAAAAATTTCTTTTAGATTTAGTGGTAGATCCATGTATTTCTCTCTGCAAAATGAATAATCATTATACCACTTCATAACATTCCCTTGCTTTCAAAATTATTGAACCAAATGTAACAGATCAAACTATGATCTAATTTTCTGCTAAATTTCACAAGAAGTACTTAAAAATTTGTTAGGATATCATATCATTGTTTTAGTATTTTGATTTATACCTATGGTGTACAATTATTTTTTATAATATTAAGTCATAAGACTAATATTCTTTTTTTAAAAAAAGATTTTATTTGACAGAGAGAGAGAGTGAAAGAGCACAAGTCGGGGAGTGACAGAGAGAGAGGAAAAAGCAGTCTTCCTCTCTCAAATAAGTAAATAAATCTTTAAAAAAAGTATCCAGGGGCACCTGAGTGGTTCAGTGGGTTAAAACCTCTGCCTTCAGCTCAGGTCATGATCCCAGGGTCCTGGGATCGAGCCCCACATCGGGCTCTTTGCTTAGTGGGGAGCCTGCTTCCTCCTCTCTCTCTCTCTCTCTCTGCCTGCTTCTCTGCCTCCTTGTGATCTGTCTGCCAAATAAATAAAATAAAATCTTTTAAAAAAATTAAAAAAATAAATAAATAAGTATCCATAGTCAATTTAATTTTAATGTAGGATTTGAAACACAAAAATATTGATTCACCTTAGTTATTAACAGTGAATAAATTTATGTATATATAAGAATATTTGTTTTCTTTATTACTTGAAAATTATTCATATACTTATTTTCAAAATAATAAACATTTATTGAACCACTATCCTATCCAATATAAGAATTAGTATTGCCAGTATATATAGATATCTATATACACCTCCCCTAAGCTGTGAAGTGCACCACCCTTCCCAGCATGGTAAGCACTATCTTGTTTAAATGTTTATCATTCCCCTTTCTTGTTTCTCAACAATCATCACATATTTATGCATGGTTATACAATATTTTAGTTATATATATTTTTAGAGATATGGAATATGGAACAATATATAATTCACTTAGAGTTATTTTACTCATCCAGTATCCCATATTTTGTTCTTAAAGTCCAACCACAGTGTTGCATTTCATTACAGCCTTTAATTTTTACTGCTATACACTATTTCATTCTTTGACTACACTATAGTTTATTCATATCCTGAAAGTGAATGTTGTATGGGTTTTAAGGTTTTTCTATTATGAGAAGTGGTGGTGCTATGAAATTTTTTCATGAAAAGATCTCTTTTTTCATGAAGTCAGTTTGTCTGATACTAGTTTCATCATTTTAAAACTAAAGATTTTATGTTAAGATAATTATGGATTCACATACTATTGTAAGAAATAATTCAGAGAAATTCTGTGTATTTTTACTATTTTACTATCATCTATATTAGTCAATATTTATTTAGTTTTAGGTTTATATCAATATCAATTTGGATTAAGAAATATAATTTCACTAGGAACCTTAAACAATGACCTGTTTTTCTAATTATAAAACAAAATAAAATACAGTTAAAACATGTACAAGAAAGAAGAGGACAATCTTGGGTTAGGCACACTTTTCTTAAATTGGATACAAAAATGCTTTTCCAATAAAGGAAACCTTTAATGAATTGAATTCTTAAATGAATTGAATTCTTAAAATTAATATCTGTTCAAATATTTAGAGCAGTTAAGAAGGCTGAAATACTGAGAAACATTTTGTGATACATTTTGTGATTGAGATACATTTTGTGATACATAAACCTCACATAAGTCTTTTTTTTTTTTTAAAGATTTTATTTATTTATTTGGCAGACAGAGATCACAAGTAGGCAGAGAGGCAGGCAGAGATAAGGGGAAGCAAGCTCCCCACTGAGCAGAAAGCCCGATGCGGGGCTGGATCCCAAGATCGTGGGATCATGACCTGAGCTGAAGGCAGAGGCTTTAACCCACTGAGCCACCCAGGCACCCCTCACATAGGTCTTTTATATATAGACATAACCATAGATATAGGTCTTTTATATAGAACTCATAAATAATTGTTACCAATTAATTATAAAAAGACATGTGTAATTTAAAAATGTCAAAATATTTGACAGGCCATGAGAAGTATTCAGATGGCCAGCAAATATACAAAAATATATCCTAATTACAAGGACTCAATTCAAATTTAAGTCTAACCTATAGTGAGATACCATAGTGCCTACCAGAATGACTAAATGAATTTTTCTTTTAATTACCAGGTGTTTTCAAGAATATAGTTTGACATTCAGCCAACTGGGTGGCTCAGTAATTTGAGTATCTAACTTGATTTAAGCTCAGGTCATGATCTCAGGGTTGTGGAATGAAACCCCACGTTGGGCTCCAAGTGCAGCATGGAGTCTGCTTGTCTCTCTCCCTTTCCTTCTTGTGCTCTCTCTCTCCCTCCCTCTCTCTCTCTCTCTCTCTCTCAAATAAATAAATAAATAAATAAAATCTTTAAAAAATAAAAAAGATTGTAATTTGTAATTACATATGCTATTACTAGAGTGTGAATAGAGATGTTCACTTTGAAAGTATCAACTAAGGATCAGCACACACATGTATCAGCAGAAATTCCTCTCCTGGTGACATATATAAGAAAAATGTGTACATATGTGCAGTATTAGACACGCACAAAACATATATGGGGCATTATTTTACAGCCCAAATATATATCACATGTATAAACATGTATGAAATGGATATACTTGTACAATTATTTACTATATAGCAATAAGTAGAGTGAATCTCATAACCATAATAATGAAAGAAATTAGGAAAACATGAAAGTACTTGTGCAGTGATGACATTTTTTTCAAAGTCAAAAGGAAACAAAATGAAATGACTGTTACTAATCAAGATAACAGTTGCCTTTATGGAGAGAGAGAGAGAGAATGATTGGGAAAGGGCATTGAGTTGTTATTACTTTTTCTATTTCTTGACCTTTGACAGTTGTAGTTACAGAGATGGGATCGTGTTGTGGTAATCCACTGACCTGCAGAGTTAATGAATTGTGCACATTTTTCTTTGTATTCCATGCTTCAAAAGCATTTAGTAATGTTATAAACATCTTAAAAATTATCCTCATTCATTTATGCAGTTTTCAACACTAAAAAAACAATTTTCTTTTATGAAGAAGCTATAACAATTTATAATCATACAAATCATACAAATAATAAATAAGTCAAAATGACTACTTTCTTGTTTATATTGGCAGCTGTTTTATTTTTAAAAAGTAGTTGCCTATCTTGTCATCTTCATTTGCTTTGGTCTGATTGTTGATAATATTAAAAATGTCTTCATTCATTTACTTCCCAATTTCATCACCTAATATCCAAGATATTTAGAGCATTATGTAAACACCATGTACTTGGATTTATATATGCCTGTCTATCTGTACTACAATGTGAAGTTCACAAAAGATGCCTCATTTTTTTATTTTAATGTGTTAATATTCATGTTTTTGCTGTATTTAAAACTAACTTTACTACCAGAAATGTTCCTTTATTGGTAAACATGTTTTCTCTTAAGGAGTTCACCTCAGAGTTGTAGACAAGTCATAATAAATATGATTGGAGGGGTGCTTGGGTGGCTTAATCAGTTAAGCATCTGCTTTCAGTTTAGGGCACGATCCCAGAGTCTTGGGATTGAGCCCCACATCAGCCTCCTTGCTCAGCAGTGAGTCTGTTTCTCTCCTTCTGTCCTTCACCTACTTGTGCTCAATCTCTCTCTCTCTCTAAAATAAATAAAATCTTTTAAACAAACAAATAAATAGATGTTGGAAAGTATCAGGAGATTCTAGTATTAATAAAATTTTTCATAACAAAAGTTTCACAAAACAAATTATGTAAGTAATGCATTACATAGTAGTGGGAGCAACCAATCAAAATACTGCAAATGCAATTTGCAGACTAATAGTCTGACTAATAAAATGTAAGGTTAACTCATAGCTCCTGCTACTATTTTATTTAGCATATAGGCTAAACCAACAAAATTGATAAAGTGCTTCAATTCCTCTGGTCTCTCCAGCTGAGCTGGCTATGAATCAACACAAGCTGATCACAAGGTGATTCCATTTGTTTGAGAAATAAATGTTACTAAACCCACCAGCTGAGGACCGACAGCAGGCAAAGCAAAGAGACAGCTGAAAGAATCCCTTGCTGCAAAAGATAAAATGAAAGTTTTGCCAGCTAAGTGGTTTACTTCCACCTTGCAGATCTCGAATGCAGGCTTTTGGTTGATCTTGATTTGTTGTTTCTCCAAATCCTTTAATTGTCAATGAGATGGCAGGTCCTTAGGATGAGGATCTTGAGAAACTGATCTCTACCTTAGCAGAATTGTTGCTTTGAATATCAATTACTTCCGCTGGATATGCTGGAAATATTTAAGAATAAGTGTGGAAATATAGGTTCTGTGAGAGATGGTTAGCTGTTTTAATAAAGAGAAAGATGGAAAAAATTTCTTAGAAATCATCCCATGGTAACCCATAAAAAGCTTACTAAAATGTTAGAAAAAAAGCCACATATTTTTTGGGAAGAAATGTCACAAAATCATAAAAACTTTTGAAAGAAATAGAATCAGAAAAAAAAGGGCAAAGTAAGCAATATGACCACTATAAGAACTATAAGCAGTTATAATGTAGTATTAATTATGGTATTAACCATTAAGCAGCATTGGGTCAATCACCATCTACCTAATACAACAGATGATAGGTTTCCAGGAGCTATGCCTTTTATGTTTTTAGAGAAAAAGCCTAAATAGAAGAAATGGAGAAAACAAAGTTACTGTTCCAGAGTATGTAACAGGCAGATTTGTAAGATCTGGGAAAGTTGTGCCAAGACCTAGGAAAGAATCTCCATGATTATTGACTTTATTAAAAAAGGGAGCTGATTCAGTCTTTTTTATCAGTACCAGAAGTGATAGTTATAAGAAATACAATCAGAAATAAAGGATTCTTTCAGATCCTGAATGCAAGAGCTGCCCCTGAGAAAGACAGACTGTCTTTTAAATTAGGTATATGAAGCATGGAAGCACTGATGGCCAGCACCTGATATGAACTGCATAACAAATAGACCTTGGGGAAAAATATAAGAGGCTATCAAATAATAACTAAATTAGATATGATTGAATGGAAATATAAGCCTTAAACTAAGCTGGTATTCCAAAGACAATGATAAGTAGGAAAATTTCTAATAGATTATTATCAAATTGAATCTACAATGCATGAAAGAAAAATTACTACCAAATATTGTTTATTTCAGGAATGTAATGATGGTTTCATATTTGGAAATTAATAACTTTGGTTTAGATGGACCTTTGATCTAGATAATGAGAATACTCACACAATAGATAAACATCAAGATAAATAGAGAAATGGCCGTGGGTGCAAATTAATTTGATTTATAAGGTATTTAAAGTTTATTTATGGTGAATTACATTTGACAAATATATTTACTGATTATGTAGACTGGTAAATGATGCCTAGACCTGCACTTAAGTTTAGTTCTGAAAATTAATAATTTAGTAGCTTGTGCTACATCAATTTAAAAACTGTGTTGTGAAAAAAAGACAGTATTAATCATTCTTGATAGTGTTGTGTTGGAGTTAAAATAACCTTACCATTTGATATACGCACACATATCCATTAACTGTGTGAAGTCAGAATTATTAGCTTTCTTTATTATTATTGAAATAATAATATGGGCATTTGTTCTTATACTCATATTGATATCAGCCATCAATTATTTGACTTGCAATATATTCTATTGCATTTGTTGCTGGAAATAGACATGCATAGACAGCATTTAGACCATTACCAACTTTCAAAATCTTTATCTTGCAGTTACATAATGAAGTATAGAAATTAGTTATCAATAATGCAGATCAGGTTCCAAAAGTAATTACTTTTGATTTTCTCCACTTGTTACACCTCATAAAACACATTCATACAAATATAAAATAAGCAGAAACTACTATTGAGATATCATATTCTTCTCTATAGAAGCAAATCATCCTGCTGACACTACATTCTCAAGAACTAATGAGGGGCACTCATGGAATTCCTATTTAAGCTTGTGCATGTGAATATGTAGGGCTAGAATAGAAGTGAAGTGAAACCAATAATTAAAAATAAAAAGAACTCTAGGAACTTGAAAGATAAATCAAAAAGAACAAGGAGAAGCTTTTAAAATGATAGTAAGGCAACTCAGTGTTTTAGCTTCATTTCTATGTTTCCCAAAATTTGATTAGCAGGACAACATTAGAAATTTATTTCTAGACAACTTTCTGGTCCATATTCATTTTCAAAGCATGGAGTCATTTGGGAGTAATAATTTCTGCATCTTTAATAAGCCTCCAAGTGACAGTTTTTCACAACACAATTTGAGAACTACTGTTCCTTCTTGACATTAGAAAACTTCCATTTCTGTTTTTGAGAGGAATTTTTTAATGCTCAACAGCTGAAGTCAAAGAATGAAATGGACAGCAAAATCTTTATCCCATTTGAAAGAGTCATTTTCAGCTCAACATTATTAAATTTTGAGTAGAGATCATTATAGTGATGATTTAATCACAAATAAACTTCTCATAAATAGGAGAAGAAGGAAAACTCCCTGGCATTTGAGTTTTATGAAAAAATATGTGGAATGCACTGGTTTCTATATACTGCTACTGTTTCACTTGAAATGGTAATGAGCCAGAAAATAAGATGTAATGATTGAGGTGACACCAAAATATCTCTGTTATGATCAAACTTTCTAGGGTATGGTTTCAGGTGGAGTTGTCAAAAATTATCATGTTTAAAGCATGCAACTTAGAACTCCAGATGCAGATAGAAAACAGTGAAACTGTTTTTAAAAAGTATAGAAGGGGTATTCCAGTTAATAACACTGCATAATAATGTACACATTAATTAGTAACTTGCAATCACAGCCCTCGTTTTATTATTTCTCACGGTTTTGCATATCAGGATTTGAACAAGGTTTCATCTAGATTTCTGGCCTAGGAACTCTCATGGAGTTAATGAGGTGTATCTGGAGCTGAAATGACAGAAGTTTGGGTGGGATAGATGTATGCAGGCTGGGCATTTCTCTCTTTGTGTTGTTTTAGTTCTTCTCCATGGAGTCTTTTTTTTTAATTAATTAATTAATTAGAGAGAGAGAGAGATCACAAGTAGGCAGAGAGGCAGGCAGAGAGAGAGGGGGAAGCGGGCTCCCTGCTGAGCAGAGAGCCTGATGTGGGGCTCCATCCCAGGACCCTGAGATCATGACCTTAGCCGAAGGCAGAGGCTTTAACCCACTGAGCCACCCAGGCGCCTTTCCATGGATTCTTTCTTCTTTTCTGTTTTGTATTTTCTTATAGGGTAACCACTTCTTCTGAGTGAGATTACTTTTACACCAAAGGTAAGGAGAGTAAAACACAAGAAGCATTGCCAGATGAAAATAGGACACAGTGGGCGCCTGGGTGGCTCAGTGGGTTAAGCCACTGCCTTCGGCTCAGGTCATGATCTCAGGGTCTTAGGATCGAGTCCCGCATCGGGCTCTCTGCTCAGCAGGGAGCCGGCTTCCCTCTCTCTCTCTGCCTGCCTCTCTGCCTACTTGTGATCTCTCTCTGTCAAATAAATAAATAAAATATTTAAAAAAAAATAGGACACAGTTAAATTTCAGATAAACATCAATAACTTTTTTACATATATATGTTCTGGACAATATTTGGGATCAAATTACACTTCAGAGAAAAAGGTGTTTGTTGTTTATCTGAAATTCAAATGTAACTAGGCACTCTGTATTTTTATTTACTGCATCTCATAACCATGGACCAACTCTGGGTGGTCTTCTGTTTTCATAAATAAAATGTAAGTGGGACACAGCCAAACCAAATCATATAGGTATTGTCTGTCGAAGCTTTAGTGCTGCAAGAGCAGAGTTGAATAGTTGCAGCACAGACCACATGCCTGGCAGAGTCTAAAATATTTACTATCTGACCTTTACAGAACAAGGTTTGCCAGTCTCTGCCTTGTAAGGCAGCTTTCCAGTAAGAAAGGTCAAAGTTATATCTACTTTCATAACTAAACCTGGGAGGTCTCATAACTCACTTCTGCCAAAACTAAGGTGAGAAGAATTAAACTTTGGTTTGCAAAAAGGAAAGGGAAGTTTCCAGAAAAACATGACAGTAAATCTTTTGTAGCCCCTGTTAGAAAATACAAATCTCTACTTACTGAATTTTGGCTCGTCTTAAGACAGCATTCTGAAAACAAATGGGGCAATTCACAAACAAGAAAGGTGATTTCTTTCTTTTTTTTCTTTTTCTTTTCTTTTCTTTTATTTTATTTTCTCAGTAATCTCTACATCCAATGTGGGACTCAAACACACAGTCCTGGGATCAATAGTTGCATGCTCTACCAACTAAGCCAGCCAGGCACCCCAAGAAAAGTGATTTCTATTTGAAAGTTGTCCACATTAAAAATTTGGAGATGTGTGGATTAGAGATGTTTCTAATATAATTCATAGAAAATAAAATAAAATATAGTATTGCTTTTTAAATAAAGCCTCAACTTATATTCATGCCCCAGACAATTTTACTTTAAGAGTAGAGAAGAGAGAGACATATTGAGTCTTAGTGAAAATGTCAAGTTTTCACTAATACAGGTTTCCTGACACTTCTAATTTGCCTATTTAGGGAACTATGTAAGATATGACTAGTGTCATATCTTAAGGTACTAAATAACTGAGCTTGGACTTAATTCAGAATGTTTAAATTTCAAAAATCATATTGTTATTTTTATATTTTTCTGAAGTAATATATATAAATTTAGTATTTATAAATTTAACCTCCCTTAAATCAAGTTTAGGTCTTCATAAACCAACAATATGTTGAATTGTAGCAAGTATAAAAGTAACAATAAGATAATCTGGTTGATTTATAAAACCAATGAAGATGTTAAGTCATAATATTTTAAATCCTATAACATTTTTCCATATGGATGTTTAATGCTTTGACTTAATCCAGATGTCTCTTCATTGTTTTTAATCTTCACATAAACTCTGAATACTGTGTATCTAAGATAAATATTAACATTAATTATATAAAATGATCTCATTTTAATGTTTAATAAATATTTGCACATAAAACAGATTAAAGACCGTCATATCACTGAAATAATACAGAACTTGATACATGTCTATATGTGTTTAATAGTAAAAATTATAAATAACTCACTCCCAATTTTAAACATGCAACCTATCCACTGAACAGAATGCAGTCTATTTACCTATCCAGTTTTTTTAAGTCAGTAATGATATAGTAAAAATAAGTGAAGCTCTTATAATTTGTAACCAGTAGCTCACATTGATTAACAATAGAAAAAAAAAAAAAAGAAAATGCTAAGATGCAGATGTATGTGGTTATCAGTTTGATTCCCCAGAGCAACTTATCTAATTAATTATATGGAAAATTATTAATTATCTTCAAATAAAACAATCATCTACGTTGTGTGCTATTATGTCAGTTGATTCATGTACCTATATATTTAGGAGAGAAAAGTAAAGATTCCAGTGTCATATCAATTACTCAACAAGTGTATATAAGTAAAATATACCTCAGAAATATTGTTAAAACTGCACAGTTTAATTTTCTAGATACCTACATTTTAATTTTTTTTTTTACTTAATTCTAAGAAATACAGAGTTTATATTCAAGATTTTCATTTTTAAACTCTTTTTGGCCGTTTAGAGATTAAATGCCACAAATCTTCTTCAGATGGTATTATTGCTTTTATACTATAGGTGCCCCAAGATAACTGCTTGGAGTGCCTGGGTGGCACAACTGGTTAAGTGGCCAACTTTTGGTTTCAGCTCAGGTCATGATATCAGAGTTGTGATCTTGTGCTCATGAAATCAGCCCCAGGTGGAGCCCTGCATTGGGCTCTGAGCTCACAGTGCAGTCTTCTTGAGTTTCTATCTCTCTCTCTCTCCCCCTTTCCCTCTGCCCTTCCCTGCTTTCTTGTGGTGTCTCTCTCAAATAAATAAATAAATGTTAAAAAAATAAAAATATTAGACAAGTACCATTATTCTGTACAGGTAATATGCCAAATAATTTTTGTCATTAGAGTATCTATAGAATATGGTACTGGCACAAAAATAGACACATAGATCAATGGAACAGAATAGAGAGCCCAGAAATAGACCCTCAACTCTATGGTCAACTAATCTTCGACAAAGCAGGAAAGAATGTCCTATGGAAAAAGTCTCTTCAACAAATGGTGTTGGGAAAATTGGACAGCCACCTGCAGAAAAATGAAACTCTACCATTTCCTTATACCACACATGAAAATAGACTCAAAATGGATGAAGGACCTCAATGTGAGAAAGGAATCCATCCAAATCCTTGAGGAGAACACAGGCAGCAACCTCTTTGACATCAGCCACAGCAACTTCTTCCTAGGAACATCACCAAAGGCAAGGGAAGCAAGGGCAAAAGTGGGACTTCATCAAGATCAATGAAGTGGGACTTCATTTGGACTTCATCAAGATCAAAAGCTTTTGCACAGCAAAGGAAACAGTTAACAAAACCAAAAGACAACTGACAGAATGGGAGAAGACATTTGCAAACAACACATCAGATAAAGGGCTAGTATCCAAAATCTATAAAGAACTTACCAAACTCAACACCCAAAGAACAAATAATCCAATCAAGAAGTGGGCAGAGGACATGAACAGACATTTCTGCAAAGAAGACATCCAGATGGCCAACAGACACATGAAAATGTGCTCCACATCACTCGGCATCAGGGAAATACAAATCAAAAAATGAGATACCACCTCACACCAGCCAGAATAGCTAAAATTAGTAAGGCAGGAAATGACAGATGCTGGCGAGGTTGCAGAGAAAGGGGAACCTTGCTACACTGTTTGTGGGAATGCAAGCTGGTGCAACTACTCTGGAAAACAGCATGGAGGTTCCTCAAAAAGTTGAAAACAGAGCTACCCTATGACCCAGCAATTGCACTACTGGGTATTTACCCTAAAGATACAGATGTAGTGATCCGAAGGGGCACATGCACCCAAATATTTATAGCAGCAGTGTCCACAATAGCCAAACTATGGAAAGAACTTAGATGCCATCAACAGATGAATGGATAAAGAAATGGTGGTATATATATACAATGGAAATACTATGCAGCCATCAAAATAAATGAAATCCTGTCATTTGCGATGATGTGGATGGAACTAGAGGGTATTATGCTGAGTGAAATAAGTTAATCAGAGAAAGACAATTATCATATGATCTCACTGATATGAGAAAGTTGAGGGGCAACGTCGGGGGTTTGCATGTTAGGAAAGGAA
The DNA here is from genome assembly GCF_902655055.1 of Lutra lutra. Taxonomy (NCBI): domain Eukaryota; kingdom Metazoa; phylum Chordata; class Mammalia; order Carnivora; family Mustelidae; genus Lutra; species Lutra lutra. The sequence continues at coordinate 174,820,746 of NC_062280.1, forward strand.
TAAATGAAACAAGATGGGATTGGGAGGAAGACAAACTATAAGAGACTCTTAATCTCACAAAACAAACTGAGATTGGCCGGGGGTAGGGGGGTAGGGAGAGGGTGGTTGGGTTGTGGACATTGGGGAGGGTATGTGCTATAGTGAGTGCTGTGAAGTGTATAAACCTGGCAATTCACAAACCTGTACCCCTGGGTCTAATAATACATTATAAGTTAATAAAAAAATTTTTTTATATGAGGGTTTTCCAATAATTTCCATTTTTAGCAGTTTTCTTTTTTCTTTCAGTTTATTTGGGGCATTTTAGAAATTAGTAATTGAATGGATAAAATGGTTTATTAAGTGGAATGTTTTATTGAACATAACCCATATACATCATTAACCATTTATTGTGATCTAATCTCGTCTACACTCCAAAAAAAAAAAAAATGGCTAGAAAGAGAAATGACAGGTAGATGATGATGGATAGATAAATATAAGATTAACACCAGATACTAAGAGAATGTGATTAAAATTGTGCCCAAATAGCCGTTCATTCAACAATGAAGCATTAGGTTTTAAGCAGATGCCCTCTAGGATAGTAAAGAGAAATGGTGCTGTTGATTTAGCTCCGTATTCATCTGAATAAATACATTAAGTTAAATTTAAAGAATTCTAAAAGCATTAAGTGAAGAAAAAAAAAAGTTTCTGCTACTTGCCATCATATTGTTTTAAATATTTGAATGTTGCATTGAAAAATATACATAGAAATTAACGTCGTACTTTTTTTTTTCCTATAGAATTCTGACAGAATGTAGTGGAATAAGTAAAAATGTCAGTAAATTAATATTATGGTTATATTACAATGTGGGTAACTTAATATTACAGAAAATAGGTTAGCATTACTTTTGTTTTTTAAAATGATTGTACTAATAAAATCACATATAGTAAAATAAATTACATCTTTTAAGAAGCCTCAAGTATTAGATGCATGACTAAATGGAGTTTGAAATAAAAAAATGTGTTTTACAGAATAACTCCATCATGCTCTTCTGCTATAGCCTGACTATAGCAATAAGTGCAAGACCAGTTATGATTTTATGTAGTTCATTTTGTACTAAATATGGCTTTGTTTTTCAGTTAACATAACTAAGTATTATTTTCATGACATTTTAGAATCAAAGCAGCCGCTAAAATCCAGTTACTGGTGAACAGAAATAATAGGGGTTGTTCTATAAGGAAAAAAATCACACAGTTAGCAAGTAAAAATTTCCAAAGACTTTAGAGAGTTGAGAAGACAAGACTTGCTTAAGTTTCCTTTTATAATTGAAGAATTGCTATTTTAAATAGAACCTACTACATACACTGAATAATGAATTCCTCTTAAAGTTAAATTGAATCAGACAGGAGTACAACTCTCATTATACATGAATCGTTTTCTTTCAAAAAGGATTGTAAGGGGGGAAAATCAATTTCTATGGTATTCTTGGGAATTTTAAAATTATTAAATTCAAAATAATGACCTATTCAGAGAAGTGAGAAAATAATGTTCATGGTCATGGAATTAGGCTAATTTTATATGATAGATCATTGCATTTTTTTTTTTATATTTGATGGCTCCGAAGTATTGCCTGCTTTAAAAGGAACTGAATTATTTTACTCTCAATCCCAAGGCTTTCATTCTTTTATCACAACACTGCTTGGCAATTCAGTCTTGAGATATTGCTTAGTTTTGATGGAGAGAAATTAGAAAAAGGTACAGAAAAGATGAGTGGAAATTATTCCTTTATTCATTTATATAAAGTTTGGGTTTTAAACTAAAATTGCTAATATCCATTAATATATCATTTTATTAAATTGAAGAATAGTAAATTAATAAATTCATCAAAAACATCTATCAAGTCTTAGCCTAAAGAATAATCCCTGAAGACAAATTCTATAATAGAGATTCTCACATTACACTTAACTAGACAATTTTGAATTGAGTTGTCATAATAAACTCTATTTTTTTCCCCAACCAATAAAACCAGTCGATTCAGATTCAATTACTCAGGCTCTTGTACTAGAATTCATTCTTTAAAAACACGTTATTTAAAGCCTTTAAATGTTAGTTGATGATGGTGTAGGCTGCAAAATATGTGTTGATTTTAAAATAGGATAAGATCAGCATAGTCAATTTCTACCTCAAAAACACAAGAGCATATTCATATCATGCTGCATTTAACCTAAGTGTTAAACCTGATACTGAAATATGGGGTAATTTTGATGCATAGCACACAATCTTGAGACATAGTTTACAATAGATGGCATATGATAAAGAAATGCAATTTCACATTTTCATAAAACAGTTGGAAGTTTGAGCTTTATTCATGTAATTACATATTGACAATAATGACTACTATGACTTCAGAAGTTATTATTTTACTCCTTTTTGCTTAACTGCTCTATTGGGCAGACCAATTAAGCAAAAGGAGTATAATAATACAACAAACTCTCTTTGATACAATATTTTATCAAACTATCCAATATTAGCTTAAGATCTATATAGTAGCTTGATTTATCTTCTATTACTTGATTTGGGATGGGATAATTTACAGAAATTGGATTGTCAAAAAAAAAAACCCAGTTTCTTAATGAAATACAGACAAAAGATGTTAGTCTAACATCTACAAAACATTAGATACTGTTGTGATTACCATTCTTTTCTGCTTGAGATAAGAATGTATATTATTTCCTCTCTCTCTATTAGTATATTTTAAGTAGAAATTAAAATTATAGCACATGCTGATGTTAAGAAAAAATAATTATAAGCATTCCAAGAAACTATTTTCTCCTCATGACCAATAAATTGAGTTGTTAATGCAAAGATGAAACAGAAATATCATTCAAGGTAAGTTTCAGAAATCATAAATATTATAAGCTTTCAATGAGTATAATATATGGCAATACCTTTGTTAATGAGGATATTCTTTTAGTTTTCATGCCAATGAAAAAAAGTAAAGTAGAAAATAATGATATTATGATTGTAATTCACAAAATGCATTTTCCAAGTACTATAATTGGTATATTTTGGTCTGCCTCATGAAGTGTGTTTCATTAACTCTGAAATAGCACACTATCCAAAAGTAGTTCCTAAGGCTCTGATTGCTGGTGATTCCTTTCCAAAATTGTTTTGACTCATCTGAAAGGAACTATTTTTGTTCATCCTGAATATTAAATTAAAAAATGGAATATGTTAACATAAGATCTTTGATGAGTATGCAATATCTTGATGAATGTGACAATTTCAACCTAATTTTTTCCATTGGTTGAACACCTGAAAACCTGTTTACTAAAATAAGAAATACAGTCCCTGACTTAAAATAAAAATAGAACTTTTGAGATCTTTAGACATCCCTAAATAATTACCAGTGGTGTTACCTTTGGTTATGGGAAGGTATCATGCTGGTAATGTTTTACTGAAAGAAAATGAAAGTTCTATATTTGTTAACTTATAATAAGAAAATATTGCAATATAGATCAAATATCAAGTTTACCAAAAAATAAATAACTTTGAAGTCTATCTTTTTTAAAAAGACATATTTATTTTTTTTTTATGGAAAGAGAGGGGAGTGTGAGTGGGGGGAGGGGCAGAAAAAGAGGGAGAGAGAGAATCTGAAGCTGACTCTGTGCTGAGTGCAGAGCTCAATGTGGGGTTCAATTTCAGAACCTCAAGGATTATGTAGAATCAGATGCTCAACTGACTGAGCCATTCACTCACTCCTGAAGTATATCTTAAGATACTATTTCTAAAAAATTTATTAAGAGGTGCAGCCAGAAGAGCACACAGCCCTTGATCTCAGAGTCATGAGTTTGAGTCCCATGATGGGTGTAGAGATTACAAAATAAATAAACTTTAAAAAACAAAAATAAAAATTCTTAAAATACTAACAAAATATTCAGATAGATTGTAGAGAAAGTTCAGAAAATAAAAATACTTGCATAAGGGCTATTAGGTGTGATTTTTTTTTTTTTAAGATTTTATCTGTTTATTTGCCAGAGAGAGACACAAAGCGAGAGAGGGAACACAAGCAGGGGGAGTGGGAGAGGAAGAAGCAGGCTTCCCGTTGAGCAGGGAGCCAGATGCCGGGCTAGATCCCAGGACCCAGGGATCATGACCTGAAACACAGGCAGATGCTTAATGACTGAGCCATCAAGGCGTCCCAGATGTGATTTTTTTTAAACTAAAGAGAATTCATGTAACACTGGGCTCATAAACTTGCAAAACAGTGTAAGCCATGGAATTTCTGAAAATATAAACTATCAAAATTTATACAGAGAAAGTAATACACAGAAATAGTACAAAATGCTGAAGAATAGTGTTAATATAAAAGTATACCAAAATTACTTTTAAAACACAGTCATGTAAATTCAATTTTAAAATAATTTCCTTTTTGTCTCTCAGATTGTCAAAAAAAAATTCCAGTGCTATTTGTGACCTAACATTCCTTGTGCTTATTTGTCATTTATACTTACTGTTCAGAAACAGTCATTCATTGTTTTCTGTTCAATTTTTATGGATATTTTTAATCTGGTTTTCACATTTCTTTCTACTGAGTTTTGAGAGTTCTTTATAAATCCTGAGTAAAAATACTGTATCAGGTAAGTTATTTAAAAATATTTTCTCCCAGACAGCAGCCTGTCTGTACAGTGTCTTAAAAATGTCTTTCAAAGAGAAGCAGTTTTGGGCGTATATCTGGCTCACTTGGCTAAGCATTTGCCTTGGGCTCAGGCTCAGATCATGATCCTGACGTCCTGGGATCTAGCCTAGCATTGGGCTCCCTGCTCCATGGGGGGCCTGCTTCTCCCCCTCCCTCTGCCTGCTGCTGCTCCCTCTGCTTGTGCTCTCTCTCTGTGAAATAAATAAATAAATAAAATCTTAAAAAAAAAGACAGCAGCTTTTAATTTGATGAAGTCTAATTTATCAATTATTTTCACATGAATTGTACTTTTTTGTTTCCTACCTAAGAAATTTGTTTAACTCAATGTCACAAAAATTATGTCCTATGCTTTCTTCTAGAAGTTTTATAGCTTACAACTTTATAGTGAGATCTTTGCTACATTTGAGGAAATATTTGTATATGTTGTAATGAATGGATAGAGGTATATATATGTAGGGCTTTTTGTTTGTTTGTTTGTTTGTTTGCAGGTAGAGATCCAATCTTTCTACTCGTATTTGTACAAAAGACTACTCTTCCTCCACTGCATTGTTTTTGTACTTTCTCAAAAATCAGCATATATGTATGCCTCTATTTGAGGTTCTCTTTTTGCAATTTCATTGACCTATTATTCTGTCTGTATGCCAATATCTCATCATCTTGATTACTGAAGCTTTAAAATTGGTCTGAATATCATAGTCAGTTTTCTAACATGGATCTTCTTTTTCATATTTGATGTGGCTGTCTTCTATTTCATAAATTTTATATACATTTAAAAATTTGTTAACTTCTACCAAAAAAAAAAAAAGGAGGAAAAAAGCAGTGGAATTTTTATTAGATGGCTTTAAAGCTATAGATTAATTTGAGGAGAACTGATATATTAACAGCATAGAATCTTTGATCATGATCACAGTGTATCTAATTTGTGTATTTTAATGTTTCTCATCAATGTTTTATAATGTTCAGAATAGAATTCTTCCATATCTTTCAACAGATTTCTCCTTCATAATTTTGATGCTATCTGGTGATTTTCTAAATTATAAAATCTGACTCTTCAATGAAAGTTTGTAAAAATTAAATTTATTTTTGTATGTTGAATATATAAACTTGCTATAAACTTGCTGAACTCACTATTTGGTTGCTTTAACTTTTTGAATGTTCCATAGGACATTCTGCAAAAATGATAATGTCATCTGACTACAAAATCTTTCACTTCTTCCTTTACAATTTGAATGTTTTAATCCCTTTTTTTTAAACTTATTGCACTACTATATAGAATCTCTAGTAAAAAGATTAATAGAAATAATGAGAGTATATCCTTGTCATGTTTTTGAGATTAGGGGAAAACAATTCAGTCTTTCATCTTTAGGCATGATGGCACTGGCAGATTCTTCACAGATGTTCATCATAAGTTTGAAAAAGATTCCTTCTATTCCACTTTGTCGAGGGTTTTTATAATGAACAGACCAACAATAACAGGTATTAGTAATGATGCATAAAATGGGAACCCTCATACATTGTTCGTGCAGTTATTTTTAAAAAATACTAGACAAGTTCTTATTTAGCTAAAAATAGATTACCATATGACCAAAAGAGTATACTACTACATATCTATCCAGGAAAAATTATACATATGTCCACACAAAAATTTATGCAATAATGTTCACAGCAGCATTATCCATAATCGACCAAAGTGGAAACAACCTAAAGGCTCATCAATAGGTGATGAACAAATGTGGTACATCCATACAGTGGGATATTATTTGGCAATAGGAAGGAATGAAGAACTGATATATATGAGAACATTCATGAATCTCAAAATTATGTTGTTTAGCAAAAGAAGCACAATGCACAGAAAGTATATATTGAAAAATGTCATTCATATGAATATCCAAAAAAGTCAGTTCTGTAGTAAGAGAAAATAATGTTTTTATATTCCTGAGGGGTGGAGATGGGTAGTGACTATAAATTGTCACAAGTTTTCTTTTTAAAATTATGGAAATTTTCTAAAATTAGATCGTGATGGTACTTTCAGAACTGTATAACTATACTGAAATTCACTGTGTTATATAAACTTGAAAAAAGTGAACATTATGGAATTTGAATGACATAACAATAAAAGTATTAAAATTTACTTCACTACTTATTTACTGCAATTTGCAGATATACAAGATATAAAGGCAAGAAAAAATACCAGCATTTATTGTATGGGTTTACAGTATACTGGTTAATGACAGATATATAAGCAAAGCAATGTATTTAAATGTAAAGTGACATAATAAGTATATTTATAATCAAGTAGTTGATTTAAAAAGGGTGGTTGTTTATGTATTTGGTGATAGATTTAAGAGAACTGTGTATTGAAAATGTCTCTATTTGTAATTGTAGGTACGTAATTTAATCTTTTTTTTTCTTATAGAAGGAACAAAATTAGAAGGTTGAGTTATTGTATCATATATTACCAAATGGAGAGCTCACAAAAAATAAGTAGTACAATTTACTTGCTCATATATAGAAGTGGTTGAAGACCAAGGACAGATCAGATACAGGACATAGGAAAGTTTTCAAATGTAGTGTATCAGTTCATCCAGATATATTAAAGTAAGAACTCATAAATTAAGAATTTATGAGTCTAAATTAATACGAATTTCTTATTAAGCACATGATAGAAATTCTTGGTTTAAAATGCGACTTAATTTGTGTTCTGCAGTAAATATTGACTCTGAAGACAAATTCAGCATGCTAATTGTTTTTTGTGCTAATACTTAGACTCTCCGAAACTCCAAGTGCAAATATATGTAAATTAGGCAAATTATTCTTTCAAACTAATTGCCTAGCAATACTTGACTAAACCAAAACATAATGTATCTTGTGCTCATCTGTACCATAAAATACTTATGTTACATGAACATACTATCCAAATCATTCACTAGTTAATCTGTTTGTTCATTCATTCACTCATTTGTTCATTCATTCTTTCATTTATTTATTTAATGCATTTAGTTGATGTAATTAGTGTTCATTCTAAACACTTGGATTGCCATACATTCAGAATATTTATCTTAAAAACACAGAATGCCAAGTATTATATATTTTAAAAATTATGTGTTTTATATATATGTTATATATATATATAATATATATATAATATATATATGTTATATATATGTACATAAAATATTATATATTAGTTTATATATAATACATATATATGGGTTTATTTATCTATATGCACACATACACACATACAGATGTGGGGCAGAGACAGAGTAGAAACTTTTCTCACAATGCATCCAAAATAGTTTCTTTTTTAAACACATGATATTTATTTATTCTTCTGTTCAAAAAGCTCCAATGTCTTCCTTTTGAAGTCAGAGTAAAGTCCAAATTACTAGTTATATGACATAGGGTCATCTTCTACCACTTTCCCCCTTGTTCATTCATTTCATATTCACTGACCTACTTAATACTTTTCAAAACAATACCCATGGTCAAAGCCTTTGCACTAGCTGATTTCTGGTAGAAATGCTATCACAGATATCTACATGATCCTCTACCAAATTCCTGAGGATTCTTCACTAAATGTGTTAATTAAAATGGTCTAACGTATCTCTTCTTGCCTCTTAACATGATCTGTTTTCTTTTTCCCTTTTTTGTATCTCAACATGTAATAGGACAAAGATATCAGTTCTCATGGGTAGGTGGTCTGTAAGCAAAAGCATTATTGCCATATTACTGTAGGAGAGACAGTTATCAGTCTAATAATGGAAGTAGACTTGGGGGACACCTGAGTCAAAGAAGCCAATGCAGTGCCTTAGCATCATATTATCACCACAAGAGTGAAACATTTTAAGTATTCTGCAAGATATACTTTGCCTAAACTGAACTACTTCATGGATGAACTATTTTTTGGAATTTTTGTTGTTTGTTAGACTTCTATCTCTGACATTCACTTTGGTTTGCATGTTTTTTCCACAAAGAGTGATTATCAGCTAAAAGGAAGTTATCCATTTATTGTTGTATGTGCATTACATGAAAATTACCCTGCTCAATTTACTCAGACTAGTTCAAACTACATGTTTGAAGAGGGATTATTCTGCTTGTTTGTATATTCATGAATGCTATGCTTTATTATAAAAGAAAAAAGTGGAAATAGAAGTAAAAAAAGTTAGGGTACACATTATTAGTTGTCTAGTAACTTTTAAGGAGGATTTTTTTCTTTTTTAATCCTAGGACTCCTTGGTTTGCCTGTGAGTTAAAGACTGAGAACCCAGTCTGTAGAGCCTATTGATAGAATTTTCTAGAGCGGTCTGAATTTTGATTGTATTGGTTTGATGTAATTGTATGGATTTACAGGTATGAAGTATTTGCTTGATTAAAACACATTGTCTTTCTTAAGCTACTAGCAGATGATAAAGAGCTATTTGACTTGGAGTGGATGTTTTCTATTAGGCTTTCAATTTCTCTGGAAGGACCTCATAATGTCTGTATTGGTATTAAGGCAATTTCTATATGGACTTTAAAGTAATTTGAAGTGCTTTCTCCAATTTACTTTTCCTTGAAACTGCTATCGGGATTCTCATGGTCTTTTAAACCTAAGTTTCTTCTGCCTATGCTTAATAATTTCTTTCTTTCAAGAATAAGTTTCCTCTAGGGGTACCTAGCTGGCTCAGGTGGTAGAGCATGTGACCCTTGATCTCAGGATTTCAAGCCACATGTTGGGTGTGGAGCCTACCTAATTAAAAAAAAAAAAAATTCGCTTCCTCTAAAATATATAAAGTTACCTAGTATATAAAATAAATTATTTCAAGACTCTCTAGATTTATCTACTAAATGTGGATTTTTCCAGTTTTAAAGATACTTCAAAAGCCTTACTGACATAACACTAATACAACCCCTGCTCCTATAGGTTAGCGTAGATAAAGTAAGAAGTTGTAATAGGTATTTTTCTCTGGTATGATTTTGCTGGCATTGTATATTTATGAGCAGTGTGGTAATTATATTAGTGGTGCACTGTAAAAAGCCATTAAGTCAATTTTATCAGGTGGAATTTGGAAGGATATTATACCCCCAAAACGCTGTTTTCTCTTGTGCTGAAATGTGTTACTATTGTTCTATTCCAATACTCTTTCAAGGGTGCCTTTCTCTGCACACACAAAAATGGAGCTTTAGTGTCATTGTTGTTAATTTTTGATAATCTGGTGAGGTTGTACTATTCTTTGTTGCTTAAATTATTTCTAGCTTTGGCCACTGGAATCTCATTCATTGGCTTCTATGTCTCTTTGACACACACTCGTCCTTTAAATCTTCTTTGAGTACTGCCTTTCTTTCTGGCACAAGATGTGCCAGGCTCATCCTATATATATCCCACAAGCCATTTCTCTAGAGAGAATAAGTCATTTGATATTCTTTACTGGGCAATGGTATTAGAAACCAGCTTTTTAGTGTTAGTTGTGCTTGTTGCTCTTGGGACAGCATTGCTTCTCTATCTTTTTCAGCTGAAGGATAAGAAAATATATGAGTATACTATATGTAGTATGTATACATACTGCATATGTAGACAATTTATAAATATTTTTATATATAGTCATTTGTATCCATATGAAGCTATACATGAGTTCATGCTGATGTCATCTACCCTAATCCATTACCAAACAGATCATCTTAGCCTACTTTCCTTGCTTAACTCTAACCATCCAACGTCAACAGTGAGAATCCTGGCTGATCTATGCACTATTCACTTATTTTTAGTTGTTTAATCAAAAAAGTTACATATAGCTGTTCCAAAATTGTTAACATATACCTATAAAAGACTTTATCAACTAGACTAATCGTTATATTATGGTTTGCTTTTCGTCTTATAGACTGCAAAAATTTCCTAATTACCACGTAAGTACCTTTTGCCCTGATTCCCTTCAATGACAGTACTAAATAATGACAGCACTAAATGCAATTAAGGAGGAGGAGAAAACAGATCACTCGTATACTGCTGGTGAGAATAAAAAATGTATTTCTACTACAGAAAACAATTTGGAAATTTCCTATAAAAATAAAGATGCAGTTATCACATGACTCAATGATTGCACACTTGAATATTTATCCCAGAGATATAAAAAAAAATTTTACACAAAACCTGTCCATGAATGTCCATAGCAGTTTTATTTGAGGTGGCAAAAACTGGAAACAACCCAATTGTCTTTTAGTGGTTGAAGGGCTAAATAAACTATGGGAAATCCATATGTACTACAAAATACTATTTAGCCCTAAAGAAAGAAAGAAAGGAAGAAAGAAAATACATTTGATAATTTCAAAAACTTAGAATAATCACAAGATAATTATGATGAGTTAAAAAAAAAAAGCCAAGAGATTAGAGACAGATGATGGAGGTGAGGTTATTTTGTGTAGTTTAAAAGCATTACAGGAGGAACTTTGCAATGATAGAATTTTGACTGTGGTAGTAGATACCTGAATCTAGAAATGTGATAAAGTTGAATAAAACTAAAGACACACACACACACACACACACAAGAGTATATGTTAAATTAGGGAAATCTAAATAAAGTACAGGGACTGTTTCAAATATTCTGGTTGTGATACTGCATTTAGTTTTGCAAGATGTTACCATTAGGGAAACAGGCTAAAGGATAAATGATATGAGAGTTTTCTATATTATTTCTCACAACTAAATGTAAATTTATACTACTCTATTTACAAAATTAAATTTAAAAATTCAGTTGCAAAACTGCAAGGAAAGAAGTCTTTCTCTGAAGACTTATATCATGGCAAAAGGTTTTAACCCCTGATAAAGATCTTTTACAAAATTAAAAAAAAAATCTACAAGTTAACACAAAAATGGCTGAAGGATATGAACAGAGAGCTCACATACACAAAAAAGGGTAAATATCTTAAACCTATGAAAATATTGTTAAGCTCATTTATAATCAAATAAATAAAATATTCCAGGGTACACATTAAAATAGTTATATTCAATATGCACAGAAAAAACAGAATTAAAATATAATAAGAAAAGTAAGTATTGTTACCATGAGGAAAATAAGGAAGAATAAAATAACAAAGATCACATTGGAAAAATAGAAAACAAACAGCAAGATAATAAATTTAAATATGAAACTACCAGCAAATATAGTAAATGCAAATTTTCTAAACTTCATAAAGTGCATAAATTTTCAGGCTAGATTAAAGAGAAAGTATACCACATTTACTATGACTTATAAACATTCATACTATTTATAAAATACACCCACATACATTAGGGTACAGAAAAATTGAAAATAAATATACAGAAAAAGTATTATGCAAATGTTAAAGGAAGCAAAGATGGCCATCTAAATATTAGTTAAAATTTAAAACCAAAAAAATACAGGTGGTAAAGAGATACATTATGATTCAAAATATTACTTATAGAAGAAGATGTACTAATCCTGAATTTTATACGCTTAATGAGAGTATTTTTCCCAAAACAAAGATTTGACAGAATAAGGATGAAGAAGAAAATTCCACAATAAGTACTTTAACAGACCTCTCTTAAAAACTGATAAACAAGCAAACAAATCATTAAAAACCTAGAAATTTAAATAACATGGTTAAGTGTTGATTTATTTAAGATATGTGAAACATCATATCCAACATCTGCAAAATATCTTTTCAAATGCATGTTGAAATTAACATTTTCAAATATAAAACCTGTAGCAATCAATACTAAAACTTTAAATTACTTGTGTGTATATTCTCTTAATATGTGCAGTCAAACTAGAATGCAGCATTACAAGGCTAACTGGAAAATCTCCAAATGTTTAGAAATTGAGCTACATAAATCTGTATAACCTATGGGTAAGAAGAAATCAAATATGAGTAAACAAATGTTTTCAATGTAACGATTATGGATGTCAATATATTAAGTATTGTGGGCTGCACATAAAGCACATCTAGGAGATTATTTTTTTTTTTAAGATTTTATTTATTTATTTGACAGAGAGAAATCACAAGTAGGCAGAGAGGCAGGCAGAGAGAGAGGAGGAAGCAGGCTCCCTGCTGAGCAGAAAGCCCGATGTGGGGCTCGAACCCAGGACCTAGGATCATGACCTGAGCCGAAGGCAGCGGCTTAACCCACTGAGCCACCCAGGCGCCCCAAGGAGATTATTTTTTAATAGCAAAGAATGGAACTGCTTCAAGAATTACTTATCCATTAAACAGATGAATTGTGACATATTCATGCAATGGGATACTATAACATTGAAAGTGAATGAAAAGTTTGTGTACACAATATCATGAGTAAATATCACAGACATAATATTGAGGGAAAAAGCCAGATATACCACAACACTAATGTTATTATAGTCCACTTATATTAAGTGCCAAATGAGAAAAACTAATATTTGATGGTAGAAGACTGAATACTGGTTGTCCTTAAAGTTGTACTACTAGAGAGCAGCACCAAGGAGCCTTCCAGGATGCTGGAACTGCTTTATATCTTGACAAGGGTGGTGTTCATATGGTGAACATATGTGAAAATTCATACATATCTAAAAACTCTATTAAGTTGTACATTTAAGATTTATGCTTTTTACTATGTGTAAATTTTACCTCAATAAAAAATAAAGCAAACTATGCTGTCATACTCTGTCACTCTATCTATCCACCTGACAAAATCCAATGCTGGTAACACCTTCTTTTTGTGAGACTAAGGAAACAGTATATCTCATATATTACTGCTGAGAGTGTACATTGGCACAAACTTTCCTGAGGGGAAACTGGCAGTATATATCAAAATTACAAGTGTATATACAGCTTCTTCCAGAAATTTTATGTCTGCAGATTTATCTTATGGAGATTATTACACATGTGAAATGGTATATTTAATAGTTTATTCATTTAGCTTTGTTTGAAACAGCAAACTATTCTCAGCAACTCAAATATGCAGTCATAGATAACAGGTTAAATAAATCATGGTATATCCACAAATGTAATAATATGCACCGCAGAAGAAAAAGAAGGAGGGCACACTATGGAAGATAAATGAATTTTCTCCTAGATAAATTGTTAACCAAACAATCATGTGGGAAACAGAGTATCAAATGTCCTACTTCCTTTATTAAAAAGAAGTGATGGGAATTAAGGACAGCACTTGTGATGACCATTGGGTGTTGTGTGGAAATGTTCAATGACTAAATTGTATACCTGAAACTATTATTATACTGTATGTCAACAAACAGGAGTTTAAATAAAAACTTTTAAACAAAGGAAGGTAAGGATTTATTTCTATGCTTCCACAAACATTAACACTGCAAAAGTACAAAAAAATATCATCAGGGAAGGGGGCATTTACATTCATAGATTATTTTTTTAGTCATGTGAAAATATGCCCTATTCAAATGTATTTTAAATGAAAACACAGACAACTGTCCAGGACACACGTACTAGGTTTGAATACAGAGATAAAAGTGGTAAAAAGCCTAGCTGTGGTATATGGAAGCAACAATGTGGCACATAGAGACATCTTCACTTACCTTGAATACAATCAGTATTTCCCTCTTTTGAATATCCAAACAGCCTCAGAATTCCTTTCACCATAAGAATAATAATTTATGGGGCGCCTGGGTGACTCAGTTGGTTAAGTGTCTGTCTTCAGTTTAGGTCATGAACCCAGGGTCCTGGATTGAACCCTTCTTGGGCTCCCCACTCAGCAGGGAAGTGTGTTTCTCCTTCTCCCTCCCCCCACCCTGCCATTGCTCTCTCTTGCTTGCTCCCTCTTTCAAATAAATAAATAAAATCTTAAAAAAAAAGAATAGTAATTTATAACAAATTTAATATGAAACTATTTTATATTACTGATGTATTTAAAAGAGAAGGGCTCTGCATACTGGGGGTAGCATGTATTAGTTTGCTATCTTGTTGGGTAAATTCTTAAAGTTAGATTTTTTGTTGTCCTCCTCTCCTCCCAATCTTTAGACTATTGATCAGGGCAGCTGCGTGCATTGAGCAGTTTGTGTCTTGCCCTAGCAGGTAACAGGAGGAGAAAACAACCCATGTTTTGCTCTACAAGTTTTGTACTTCTGATTTAGGGTTGCTGAATAAAGGGCAATGAATGCCTTTTCCTTCACACAAAGTTGCTATTCTACTAATCATGACTTATTTTGTGAGGCTGCTTCTGCTTGATTCAGCATAGTAGTGATTCAATTTTGAAAACACACAGAATAATTAATAATTAAGAAATAAAATTATTTCTATATTTGTTTTAAAATTATTTTTATTGAGGTATATTTTATAAAAAGTACATAAACCTTGAGTATACAGGAACATAGGCACATTCTGTGTAAATGGCCTCCAAATCAAGACACTGAAAATTTTTATCACCCCTAGAGATCTTTCATGTCCTTTCCAGGCCAAGCCCTGCTATATAAGTAACTATATTCTGAATTTTATCACATCACTTAATTCATCACCCTTTTTCTTGAGAGCAGGCTATTCTTTGATGGTTCTATTTATTATCATTACAGAGAGGCAGTTAGATATAATCAAAAAGAAAAAGGCTTTTGGTTTCTGCATAAACATGTAGGAAAGAAAAACAAAAAGAAAAGCAAAGAAAAAGAATACCTCTTAAAAGAAAAAAAAATAAGCATCAAATCAATTATTGTGTGTGTGTGTGTGTGTGTGTGTGTGTGTGTGTGTGTGTGTCTGTGAAATCTAACAGAATGTGTTCACAGGACAGTCTTCCCAAAATCTGGATAGAGACAGACAAAATTAATTCCTTTAATGGCTGCTGTAATTTATTTTGAATAAAATCATTCTCATTGATTATTTCCCTAAATTTTTATGTTTTTCATACTTTATGTGTCCTTTACAAAAACAGTAATAGGACACTGGCAAAATTACTACTTACTGAGTAAAAAATTGCAAAAAAGTTGAAAAAACAATTTTAAGCTGTGAGTGGAGCTCTATTCTAAGGGGCACATAGAATGATAGATATAAAGTGCTTTATAGCCTATAAATTTTCAATATTAATATGCCCTTATGATTCCTATTAACCCATCAGAGTCACTGCTCCTAATGGCATATTCAATAAAATTCCCTTACTTAGGCACATAAAAACCATCCTGTGGTTTAGATTAAAAAATAATAATAATAATAAGATTTTATTTATTTATTTGCCAGAGAGAGAGAAAGAGATAGCTTGAGACTACAAGCAGGGTCGGGGGGTGCAGCAGAGGCAAAGATAGAAGCAGACTCCCCACTGAGCAAGGAGCCTGATGTGGGACTCCATCCCAGGACCCTGGGATCATGACCTGAGCTGAAGGCAGATGCTTAACCGACTGAGCCACCCAAGCATCCCTACATGAAAAATCTTAATGATTGTTTTTCTTTTGCCTTGTTTAGGTCACTTGCTTATTCATCTTTGGACCAATTTAGATTTGTTATATGCCTAGGACACAAAGGAAAATGGACTATCAGTAAGTAGATAGTATGTGATTTTTTTTTAATTTTGTAATTTTCTTTAATAAAATATTTTGTCATATCTATTATTTTTGTTTGTTGATTTAATTCTACTGCAACATATTGTCTTTTATTTGCAGATTCAATATTTTCCTTCTTTATAGTTTTCTTGAATTTTCTAATGTTCTTTCATTATCACACTTAATAATGAAAACACTCAAATTTATAGACAAGTTTAGGCTTTATTTTTTAGTCCTGTGTTATATTTTCCTAATCTTGATTATTTTTTAAAATATTTTATTTATTTATTTGACAGAGAGAGAGAGATCACAAGTAGGCAGAGAGGCAGGCGGAGAGATGGGGAAGCAGGCTCCCCGCTGAGCAGAGCCAGATACGGGGCTCTATCCCAGGACCCTGAGACCATGACCTGAGCCGAAGGCAGAGGCTCAATCCACTGAGCCACCCAGGCGCCCCTAATCTTGATTAATTTTAATTACAAAGTAACTTTTTGATTATTAATGAAATTGACTGAATTAGTGGTTTTAATTCATGAGCTGTACTTTTGCCACCTTAGCTGTACTTTTCTTCCTGATGGAATATTTATAAGTTGCTTCTTGCACTTGCTGTTTCTATAACCTGTAATTATCTTCTCTCATCATATTAGTTTCCTTCCTAAGGTAGCCATAACAAAGTACCACACACTGGGTGGTTTAACACAACAATTTATTGTCTCACCGTCAGGAATCGAGGAGTCCAAAATCATGGTATTGGCTCTCTCAGAAACTCTAGGGGAGCCCACTTCCTTGTCTTTTCTAGATTCTAGCAGTTTGTCAGCAACTGTTGGGGTTCCCTGGTGTGATATGCAGCACGTCAGTCTCTGCTTCTACTGTCACATGGCATTCTTGCTGTTGTGCCACTGTCTTCTGTTGTTTTTTTTTTTTAAAGATTTTATTTATTTGACAGACAGAGATCACAAGCAGGCAGAGAGGCAGGCAGA
Source organism: Lutra lutra (assembly GCF_902655055.1). Lineage (NCBI taxonomy): Eukaryota > Metazoa > Chordata > Mammalia > Carnivora > Mustelidae > Lutra > Lutra lutra. The sequence continues at coordinate 174,837,867 of NC_062280.1, forward strand.
GAGAGAGAGGGAAGCAGGCTCCCCACTGAGCAGAGAGCCTGTTGGGCTCGATCCCAGGACCCTGAGATCATGACCCAAGCCGAAGGCAGAGGCTCAATCCACTGAGACACCCAGGCGCCCCTGTCTTCTGTTCTAAGAACACTGGCCATATTGCACCAGGGCTCATCCTAAAGACCTCATCTTCATTTGATCACATCTCCAAAGATTTTGTTTCCAAATAAAATCAAATTCAGTTATCAAAGAGTTAGAATTTCAACATAAGTTTTTGGGGACAAACTTCAACCCATAACACCCAAATATGGACATGATTTCCTTTTACGTAACCTTCATTCTTTACTCAAATTTTACTTCATCAGAGTGATTATTACTAATAAAATAATAAATAATAATAAAATAATAAATAATAAAATAATAATTCCTTATAAAATAATAATCCTCTACATTCTATGTCTTCAGCTTTGTCTATTTTTTTTCCAGAGGATTTATCCCTAATGGACAAAACATTTATTTCTTGTTCTGCTTCCTAAAGTACTTTGTCTGTCTCCTTTAAATAGTGAGTCTCATGAGAGTAGATATATCATCAATTTTATTGACTCTTCTGTCACCAGCAACTTGAGCAAGGCTTGGAAAACAGCAGGTGTTCAAGAAATATTTATGAAAATTTTGATTGAGTGAAAAGAGATTAAATGGAACGTGGTTACTGATCCTTTGAAATGGTTAGGGGTACTGATATTCCACATATTCAAAAATCCTCATGTAACTTTTTACTCTCCAAAACCTTTCCTACTAATAGCCTACAGTTACCTGGAAGGCTTACCAAAATACAAAGTTGTTTAACACATATTTCATGTTACCTGGTCTTACATTATATACCATGGTCTTACAACAAAGTAAGCTAGAGTAACAACATTATTAAGAAAATCCTAAGGAATTGAAAATACATTTACAGTATTGTACTGTAAAAAATCTGTGAATAAGTGGACCTGCATAGTTCAAACCTATACTGTTCAAGGGTCAACTATACTTTCAATCTTGGCTTTCTAATAAGGCTATATGACTCCAGGTGTCAATGCAGTGATAATAGTTTAAAAAGATTAAATAAGGCACTATTTTAGTAATTTAACTACTCTGTTGAATAATATTAAATCTATTTCAGTAGTTTTCTCTGACTGTGAGAAAAGTTTAGTTACTAGTTTTGTTATTTTTTTTCCCCAAAGTTCTTTTTTATAGATGAATAGCATAGCATTCAAACTATTTGATATTTTCATGGGTTTGTTTTATACAATACCAACTTTTTTTTTTTTTTTTATCCTTTCTTAACTTCATTTTGTTCTTTTGAATTTTTGTTTTTATTTTTGACAGACTGGCTTCTTCTCTTTGAGCCACCGGGTGCAACTGTATTTTAATCATGCTTCCTTTTTGCATCATACCCATATTTGATGATAAAAACAATTTCTTTGGAAAATGCAAAGCAGATACACTTGACTTAGCATGCACTATATTTTACTTTCTACAGCTAGATGGCTTTCTTTCTAAAATAAAATTAAAATGTTGGGCTAAAAGATGTAGGAATCTGCTTTTGATGTTAAGTAAAAATCAAGCAAGACATGTATAGTGCATTTAAGTAATTTATCATTAGGTATAATGATAAATTATGGACCTTAAGGGAAATTATTTCTTAGCTGGATAGTAGGTGAGTAAATATAAGTTTGACTCACATGGTTTTTCCATGTTCTTTACACCTTGTGTAAATATTTAGCTCCTTGAAAAGGAGTAGCTTTTTGCTATGTTTTTTTCATATACCATTTTACAGTGTATGGTGTTGTACCAGTTCTTTCCTCAAAGGAGGGATTAATCAAGTTTACTACAGATGGCCCTTGTTTATCATTAATCTCATATATTCTCTAAAATATGTTTTTAAGTGAAAGTGCTTCTATAATTTATTAGGAAATATGTATTTTTTAATCCTTACTATGGGCCAGAATGACTTCATTGGTTGTTAATCACTATGTGCAGAATAAGATTTCATGAAAAATAAGAGATATAAAAGTTTTCATAATATATATGTATATACACACATACATAAATGCTTAAATAAAACAAAGGTATTCTATTTTACTCTTTCATTTTGACATAACATTAAATGAAGAGTATGGAATGGCATTAATTTCTTCTTGCCAAAATGATAATTGCATATGGCAACAGTGCTTATAAGGCATATTTCTGGGGTCATGTAGAAGTCACTGAGGCAGCTTTGTGACCTTGGCTGAGATACTTCACATATTGGGATTTGGCCAGCTGTCTGTTCATTTAGGATGGCCTCAGCTGGGGCTACTGAAGTAATTTATGGCTGGACCACATATCTCTTCTGTCAGCGGGCTAACCTGGGCATATTCTTATGACAACGGCAGAAGTGCAAAAGAAGAGCAAATTCAATTGTACATGTGCTTCCATAACCCTTTATTTGTATCACATATGCTAACAACCCCTTGGCCAAAGCAAGACACATCTCAAGGAAATAATGAATAGGAGTAGATTTCAACAACATAAGGCAAGGGAAGTGATTCTGATAAAGAATCAGGGTCATTTTGGGAACCTTATGTAACATATTTGTCTCACATAACTTAATTGTGACTGCTAATTGATAGATAGTACCAATAAAATCATATAATTCTGATAACATTGAATTTCTTGGATGGGATAAGCAAGAATTTTTGTTTTCCCTTTTGTTTGTTGTTGATGTGGTTTTCTTTTGTTTTTTGTCTTTCCATCATTAAGGTATAATTTGCAGATATGTCAAAATATCATTTATACTAATTGTATTTTGAAGGTATAATTATTAGGCCAGCTACATGATCTCATTATTTAATAAATTAATAAGGATAAATCCATAATAAAACAGAACAAACTTATCTGACAAATGTATAACTATATTACAAAATAGCTTGTTTCCTTTGTAATCTTATGTATTTCATACAATATAAACACTACTCTGAGAATGGATCTACAACTTTAATCAGATGAAAAGTGGATTTATGGACCAAAAAAAGTTAATTATATACAATATAGGGTTTGAGTGCAAGTAGTTGCTGATTTTATTTTTACTCCCTTCTTAAAAAAAATTTACAAAAGTACTTAATAATACAGTGTGTTATCAAGATACTTTTTGTTTTTTGTCTAACTAAAATAATTGAATCCTGCTTCCATAAATGTTTCTCTCCCCCTCTCAGATCTTTTACCCTAATAATTGATCATTAAATGTAACATTTTAATATAGTAATTATACCAACTAGGCATGTCAGTTTCCATTGTTAATTCTTTCACTTATTCAAGAAACTTTTCTTGAGCACCTCTGCTTTAGTTAAGCACTAAATTATAAGTTAGAAATTAAGTGATAACTAAAACAAAACAGACCAATGGAACAGAGTAGAGACCCCAGATATGGACCCTCAACTCTATGGTCAAATACTCTTCAACAACCCAGGAAAAAATATCCAGTGGGAAAAATCTCTTCAATAAATGGTGGTGGGGAAATTTGAGAGCTATGTACAGAAAATGAAACTCGACCATTCCCTTATACCATACACTGAGATAAACTCAAAATGTATGAAAGACCTCAATGTGAGACAGGAATCTATAAAAATCCTAGAGGAGAACATAGGCAGTAACCTCTTTGACACCGGCCACAGCAACTTCTTTCAAGACATGTCTCCAAAGGCAGGGGAAACAAAAGTGAAAATGAACTTTTGGGACTTCATCAAGATCAAAAGCTTCTCCACAGCAAAGGAAACAGTCAACAAAACAAAGAGGCAGCCCACAAAATGGGAGAAGATATTTGAAAATGACACTACAGACAAAGGGCTGATATCCAAGATCAATAAAGAACTTCTCAAACTCAACACTCAAAAAACAGATAATCATGTCAAAAAAAAAAAAAAAAGGCAGAAGACATGAACAGACACTTGTCCAATGAAGACATACAAGTGGCTAACAGACACATGAAAATGTGTTCATCATCATTAGCCATTAGGGAAATCCAAATCAAAACCACATTGAGATACCATCTTACACTAGTTAGAGTGGCAAAAATTAACAAGGCAAGAAACAACAAATGTTGGAGAGGATGTGGAGAAAGGGGAACCCTCTTACACTGTTGGTGGGAATGCAAGTTGGTGCAGCCACTTGGGAAAACAGTGTGGAGATACCTCATAAAATTAAAAATAGAGCTACCTTATCACCCTGCAATTGCACCTCTGGGTATTTACCCCAAAGATACAGATGTAGTGAAAAGAAGGGCCATATGTACCCCAATGATCATAGCAGCACTGTCCATAATTGCCAAACTGTGGAAAGAGCCGAGATGCCCTTCAACAGATGGATGGATAAAGAAGATGTGGTCCATCATGAACAGACATTTCTGCAAAGAAGACATCCAGATGGCCAACAGACACATGAAAAAGTGCTCCATATCACTCGGCATCAGGGAAATACAAATCAAAACCACAATGAGATATCACCTCACACCAGTCAGAATGGCTAAAATTAACAAGTCAGGAAATGACAGATGCTGGCAAGGATGCGGAGAAAGGGAAACCCTCCTACACTGTTGGTGGGAATGCAAGCTGGTGCAACCACTCTGGAAAACAGCATGGAGGTTCCTCAAAATGTTGAAAATAGAACTACCCTATGACCCAGCAATTGCACTGCTGGGTATTTACCCTAAAGATACAAACGTAGTAATCCGAAGGGGCACGTGCACCCGAATGTTTATAGCAGCAATGTCTACAATAGCCAAACTATGGAAAGAACCTAGATGTCCATCAACAGACGAATGGATAAAGAAGATGTGGTATATATACACAATGGAATACTAGGCAGCCATCAAAGGAAATGAAATCTTGCCATTTGAGATGACGTGGTTGGAACTAGAGGGTATCATGCTTAGCGAAATAAGTCAGTCGGAGAAAGACAACTATCATATGATCTCCCTGATATGAGGGAGAGGAGATGCAATATGGGGGGTTAAGGGGGTAGGAGAAGAATAAATGTAACAAGATGGGATTGGGTGGGAGACAAACCATAAGTGACTCTTAATCTCACAAAACAAACTGAGGGTTGATGGGGGGAGGGGTGTTGGGAGAGGGGGTTGGGGTTATGGATATTGGGGAGGGTATGTGCTATGGTGAGTGCTGTGAAGTGTGTAAACCTGGTGATTCACAGACTTGTACCCCTGGGGATAAAAATATATGTTTATAAAAAATAAAATTAAAAAAATAAATAAAATAAGTTTAAAATTAAAAAAAAAAGATGTGGTCCATATATACAATGGAATACTACTCAGTCATCAGAAAGGTTGAATACCCAACTTCTGCATCAACATGGATGCAAAAAAAAAGCATCACTCACTGCTGAGTGAGATAAGTCAAGCAGAGAAAGTCGATTATCATATGGTTTCACTTATTTGTGGAACATAAAGAATAGCACAGAGGACATTAGGAGAAGGGAAAAATTAAGGGAGAGAAATCGGAGTGGGAGACGAACCATGAAAGACTATGGACTCTGGGAAACAAACTGAGGGTTTTAGAAGGGAGGAGGGTGGAGTATGGGTGAACCTGGTGATGGGTATTAAGGAGGGCATGGATTGCATGGAGTACTGGGTGTTATATGCAAATAATGAATCTCTGAACAATACACCAATAACTGATGATGTATTGTATGGTGACTAGCATAACACAATAAAAATTAAATATATTAAATAAAAATATGTAGAACTCAGTATCTAGTATTTAATAGTTAATAGTTGAAAATGACAGAGAAAGCACAATTAAAATATTGCTTTACAAATGCTATCATACAAATGACCTCAGAATGTTAGAAGGTATACTCTGATAATTATGCCAAGAGGGGAAGCTGGAGGGTCAATAAAAAAGGTCATGCTTCTATGACTTTGTACATGTTCATTTCTTCTATGATAACATTTCTTACTACCTGCTGGACAGATAGTAATTATTAAAACTTAGTTCAGATGCCATATATGTGATTCCTTTCCTCTTTGCAATCTCATAAGGTTTTGATCATTATTCTATTTATCATATCATTTATTAACTAATGTCACCTCTAACAGTATACTGTGAAAGAAGTTTGTGAGTTCACAGACTTAATTTTTCTTGTTTGTATTCTCAATATTAATTCTGTATTTGATAAATGTTTTGTAGTATTGAGGAGCTGAGAATTTAGAATCAGATGGCACAAACTCATATACTAGTCTGACCACTTGCTAACTATGTAAGCTGGATGATACTTAGTTTCTCTTTCTGCAGTAAAGACTTTGCAATATAATCCATATTCTATAGATATTCTAATGACATAAATTATTTGGCTATTGTGGACATTGCTGCTATAAACATTCGGGTGCACGTGCCCCTTTGGATCACTACATCTGTATCTTTAGGGTAAATACCCAGTAGTGCAATTGCTGGGTCATAGGGTAGCTCTGTTTTCAACTTTTTGAGGAACCTCCATGCTGTTTTCCAGAGTGATTGCACAGCTTGCATTCCTACCAACAGCGTAGCAGGGTTCCCTTTCTCCGCATCTTTGCCAGCATCTGTCATTCCCTGACTTGTTAATTTTAGCCATTCTGACTGGTGTGAGGTGGTATCTCATTGTGGTTTTGATTTGTATTTCCCTGATGCCAAGTGATATGGAGCACATTTTCATGTGTCTGTTGGCCATCTGGATGTCTTCTTTGCAGAAATGTCTGTTCATGTCCTCTGCCCACTTCTTGATTGGATTATTTGTTCTTTGGGTGTTGAGTTTGGTAAGTTCTTTATAGATTTTGGATACTAGCCCTTTATCTGATGTGTCGTTTGCAAATGTCTCCTCCCATCTGTCAGTTGTCTTTTGGTTTTGTTAACTGTTTCCTTTGCTGTGCAAAAGCTTTTGATCTTGATGAAGTACCAATAGTTCACTTTTGCCCTTGCTTCCCTTGCCTTTGGCGATGTTCCTAGGAAGAAGTTGCTGTGGCTGATGTCAAAGAGGTTGCCGCCTGTGTTCTCTTCAAGGATTTGGATGGATTCCTTTCTCACATTGAGGTCCTTCATCCATTTTGAGTCTATTTTCATGTGTGGTATAAAGAAATGGTCCAGTTTCATTTTTCTGCATGTGGCTGTCCAATTTTCCCAACACCGTTTGTTGAAGAGACTGTCTTTTCCCATAGGACATTCTTTCCTGCTTTGTCGAAGATGAGTTGACCATAGAGTAGAGGGTCTATTTCTGGGCTCTCTATTCTGTTCCATTGATCTATGTGTCTGTTTTTGTGCCAGTACCATGCTGTCTTGATGATGACAGCTTTGTAATAGAGCTTGAAGTCCGGAATTGTGATGCCACCAACTTTGGCTCTCTTTTTCAACATTCCTTTGGCTATTTGAGGTCTTTTCTGGTTCCATATAAATTTTAGGATTATTTGTTCCATTTCTTTGAAAAAAATAGATTGGATTTTGATAGGGTTTACATTAAACATGTAAATTGCTTTAGGTAGCACAGACATTTTCACAATATTTGTTTTTCCAATCCATGAGCATGGAACATTTTTCCATTTCTTTGTGTTTTTCTTAATTTCTTTCATTAGTACTTCATAATTTTCTGAGTACAGATTCTTTGCCTCTTTGGTTAGGTTTATTTCTAGGTATCTTATGGTTTTGGGTGTAATTGTAAATGGGATTGACTCCTTAATTTCTCTTTCTTCTGTCTTGTTGTTGCTGTATAAAAAATGCAACTGATTTTTGTGCATTGATTTCATATCCTGATACTTGACTGAATTCCTGTACGAGTTCTAGCAGATTTGGAGTGAAGTCTTTGGGGTGTCCACATATTGTATCATATCATCTGCAAAGAGTGAGAGTTTGACTTCTTTGCCAATTTAGATGCCTTTAATTTCTTTTTGTTGTCTGATTGCTGAGGCTAGGAATTCTAGTATGATGTTGAATAGCAGTGTTAATAATGAACATACCTGCCGTGTTCCTGACCCTAGTGGAAAAGCTTTCAGTTTTTCTCCATTGAGAATGATATTCACTTTTGTTTTTCATAGATGGCTTTATTGATATTGAGGTATGTACCCTCTATCCCTACACCTTGAAGAGTTTTGATCAAGAAAGGATGTTGTACTTCGCCAAATGTTTTTTCAGCATCTATTGAGAGAATCATATGGTTCTTGTTCTTTTTTTTATTAATGTATCATATTACATTGATTGATTTGTGAATGTTGAGCCAAATTTGCAGCCCTGAAATATATCCCATTTTGTCTTGATGAATAATCCTTTTAATGTACTGTTGTATCCTATTGGCTAGTATTTTGGTGAGAATTTTCACATCCGCTTTCATCAAGGATATTGGTCTCTAATTCTCTTTTTTGATGGGATCCTTTGTCTGGTTTTGGGATCAAGGTGATGCTGGCCTCATAAAATGAGTTTGAAAGTTTTTCTTCCATTTCTATTTTTTGGAACAGTTTCAGGAGAATAGGAGTTAATTCTTCTTTAAATGCTTGGTGGAATTCCCCTGGGAAACTATCTGGCCCTGGGCCCTTGTTTATTGGGAGATTTTTGATGACTGCTTCAATCTCCTTGCTGGTTATGGGTCTGTTCAGGTTTTCTATTTCTTCCTGGTTCCGTTTTGGTAGTTTATATGTCTCTAGGAATGCATCCATTTCTTCCAGATTGTCAAATTTGCTGGAGTATAGTTGCTCATAATATGTTCTTAAATTGTTTGTATTTCTTTGGTATTGGTTGTGATCTCTTCTTTTTCACTCATGATTTTATTTATTTGGGTCCTTTCTCTTTTCTTGTTGATATGTCTGGCCAGGATTTTATCAATCTAATTAATTCTTTCAAAGAACCAGCTCCTAGTTTCATTGATTTGTACTATTGGGTTTTTTGTTTTTTGTTTTTTTTTTGTTTGTTTGTTTCTATTTCCTTGATTTCTGCTCTGATCTTAATTATTTCTCTTCTCCTGCTGGGTTTAGGCTTTCTTTGTTATTCTTTCTCCAGCTCCCTTACATGTAGGATTAGGTTGTGTACTTGAGACCTTTTATGTTTCTTGAGAAAGGCTTATATTGCTATGTACATTTTTCTCAGCACCTCCTTTGCTGTGTCCCACAGATTTTGAATAGTTGTGCTTTCATTTTCGTTTGTTTCCATGAATTTTTTAAAATTCTTCTTTAATTTCCTGGTTGACCCATTTATTCTTTAGTAGGATGCTCTTTAGCCTTCATGTACTTGAGTTCTTTCTGACTTTCCTCTTGTGGTTAAGTTCTAGTTTCAGAGCATTGTGGTCTGAAATATGCAGGGAATGATCCCAGTCTTTTGGTACCATTGAGACCTGCTTTGTACCTAGGATGTGATCTGTTATTGAGACTGTTCCAGGTGCACTAAAGAAGAATGTGTTTTCTGTTGCTTTGGGATGGAATGTTCTGAATATATCTGTGATGTCTATCTGGTCCAGTGTGTCATTTAAGGCCTTTATTTCCTTGTTGATCTTTTGCTTGGATGATCTGTCCATTTCGGTGAGGGGAGTGTTAAAGTCCCCTACTATTACTGTATTATTGTTGATGTGTTTCTTTGATTTTGTTATTGATTGGTTTATATAGTTGGCTGCTCCCATGTTAGGGGCATAGATATTTTAAATGGTTAGGTCTTCTTGTTGGACAGACCTTTTAAGTATGATATAGTGTCCTTCCTCTTCTCTTATTATAGTCTTTGGCTTAAAATGTAATTGATCTGACATAAGGATTGCCACCCCAGCTTGCTTTTGATGTCCATTACCATGGTAAGTTGTTTTCCAGCCCATCACTTTAAATCTGGAGGGGTCTTTGGGTCTAAAATGAGTTTCTTGTAGACAACATATTGATGGGTTTTGGGTTTTTATCTGTTCTGATACCCTGTGTCTTTTGATTGAGGCATTTAGCCCACTTATATTCAGGGTAATTATTGAGACATATGATTTCAGTGCCATTGTATTGCCTGTAAGGTGACATTACTGTATATTGTCTCTGTTCCTTTCTGGTCTACTACTTTTAGGCTCTCTCTTTGCTTAGAGGACCCCTTTCAATATTTCCTATGGAGCTGGTTTGGTGTTTACAAATTCTTTTAGTTTTTGTTTGTCCTGGAACCTTTTTGTCTCTCCTTCTATTTTCAATGATAGCCTAGCTGGATATAGTATTCTTGGCTGCATGTTTTTCTTGTTTGGTGCTCTGAATATATCATGCCAGTTCTTTTTGGCTGCCAGGTCTCTGTGGATAAGTCTCCTGCCAATCTAATATTTTTACCATTGTATGTTACAGACTTCTTCTCCTGGGCTGCTTTCAGGATTTTCTCGTTGTAAGTTTTACTATTAGATGATGGGGTATGGACCTATTCTTATTTATTTTGAAGGGAGTTCTCTGTGCCTCCTGAATTTTGATGCTTGTTCCCTTTGCCATATTAGGGAAATTCTCTAGAATGATTTGCTCCAATATAACTTCTGTCCCCCTCTTTCTTTCTTCTTCTTCTTGAATCCCAATTATTCTAATGTTGCTTCGTCTTATGGTATCACTTATCTCTCGAATTCTCCCCTTGTGGTCCAGTAGTTGTCTCTCTTTGGCTCAGCTTCTTTATTCTCTATCATTTGGTGTTCTATGTCACTAATTCTCTCTTCTGCTTCATTTATCCTAGCAGTAAGAGCCTCCATTTTTTTATTGCACCTCATTAATAGCTTTTTTTAAATTTTAGCTTGGTTAGATTTTGTTCTTTTATTTCTCCAGAAAGGGCTTTTATTTCTCTGAACAGCATTTCTCTAATATCTTCCATGCCTTTTTTGAGCCCAGCTAGCACCTTGAAAATCATCATTCTGAACTCTAGATCTGACATATTACCAATGTCCATATTAATTAGGCCCCTAGCCTTTGGTATTTACAGCCTTTTGTTCTTTTTTGTGGTGAGTTTTTCTGCCTTGTCATTTTATCCAGGTAAGAATATATGAATAAGAGGATAAAATACTAAAAGGGTGGCAAAGACCCCAGAAAAATGTGCATTAACCAAAGCAGAAGAGACCCCAAATCATGGGGAGAAGAAAGGTGGCAAAAAGAATTTTTAAAAAATTAATAAAAAATACATATACATTTATATATATGTATATATGTATGTGTATGTGTGTGTATATATATATATATATATATATATATATATATATATATATTAGACTTTGAATAGGACTGAGCCACCCCCTTAATTTTGGCAGTATTTTGGTCTCTTAGGAGAAACTACCTCCCAAAATTTTAAAGAAAGAAAGAAAAAAAAAAAATATATATATACACATACACACACACACACACACACACACACACACACAAATAAGGGTAACCACAATGAAGGGATGGAATATGACTATCAAGATGAAAATTTTTTTTAATTTCTAAAAAAGGAGTTGATAAGTTGGTTAGGAATAGAAAATAAAAGAAAGTGGAGAGAATTTGCTCAGGCTGGAGAGTAGAACAATGCCCTGTGCTAGATTTAGGGTATATTTTGATCTGTTAGAAAAAGTTGTATCCCAAAATTTTCAAGAAAAAAAAAATCCTATGTGTATACAAAAAAATAAAGTTAAATACAATGAAAGATAAAATATGACTATAATAATGAAGGTTCAAAAGATTTTTTAAGAAGGCATTGTTAAGACAAATTGTTAAAAAATGTTAAAAGAGGAAAGAGTAAAAGTTTTTTAAAAATTAGAATAAGAAAAAAATAAAATTAAAAAAATTTAATTAACTTTGCAAGACTAAAGAATCATGGGGAGAAAGCCATGAATTCCATGCTTTGCTTTCCCCTCCTCTGGAATTCTGCTGTTCTCCTTGATTAGTGGGCTGGATCTCTTGTTGGATTTCTGGGTGTTCAGAATAGTTTGATAAACTATCTAGCTGATCTCCTGCTACCTGATGTCATCTCAGCCTGCTACTCCTCTGCCATCTTGACTCCTCCTCCAAAGAATCCTCATTTTTGATATAAGGTATTCTCTAGAGAATGGGTAGAAATAAATACTGAGAGTGAAATCCATTTAACAGACTTAATTTCTCAGGTATTATAATTGATATCATGGATACTTTATGGAAGATCAATGTACGATATAACTGTTTCTAAGGAATATGAAACTAGATTTTCTTCAACCCAACCATCAAAACTCTAATAAGTGAATAATGTCAGTGACTTAATATATCAATTATGGATGGATTTTTTGTTGCATTCTCCCAATTCATATGCTGAAGTTCTCATCTTTTGGTTAAAGATAAACGGAGACATTTAAAAGTTTTTAGAAGTTAATTTGAGAAAAATTCATCTGTATTGGGCAGCATCCAAATTAGCAGATAGAAAAGAGCTGTACAAAAAAACTTTTATAGGCAGCGGGGTGCAGGAATAAGGAAATTACACTTAAAAAAAAAAAGTGGGGAATTGACTATTACAAGGTCACTTTCCTTTAGGAGAAGGCAGGTGTCCATAAGGCAGTGCTTATCAGGCAAATTCCTGATTGACTAATTTAACATTCTATTTCTGGGCATACAAAACTATAATTTAGTCTTGGTTTGGTGATTTAGTTTGGGGCTTAACATAACTGGCTCCATTTGGGGTATACTGTCTTATTTTTAGCACCCTAAAGTGATGGTTCTTGATGTAGAGCCTTTGGAAGATAATGAAGTTTAGATGAAATCTTGAAAGTAGAATCCCCACAATGGGATTAGTGCTCTTATAAGAAAAGGAAAGACCAAAACTCTTTTGCTTTCTGCCATGTGAGTTCACAGAGAGAATCAGCCTTTTGCAAGTGAGGAAGAAAGATCTCACCAGAACATGAACATGCTGCTACCCTGATCTTAACTTCCAGGCTCCAGAAGTGGGAAAAATAAATTTCTGTTGTTTAAGCCACTTTGTCTGCCATTTTGTTATAATAGTTGAAGCAGACAGTCTCCTAGAGTAACTTTATTTTTCTTTAAAATTTATATAATACCTGTACCCATGCCTGACTTCCAGGGATTATATTACAAATATCAAATTAATAATTGAATTGAAGAAAATTGAAATTATGAAGTTAAATGAATTTTTGTGTTGAAGTCCTTTCATGTGAGTTGAGTCATCATTGAATTGATACTGCTTAATGTCATTCAGAACATTGGTGAATGAGCTAGGGAGATGGAAAAGGAGTCTCAACAAAAGCTAAATGTAAAAAAGAAAAGATGTATCTATTTATAAACTTTCTTATGGTTATGAAACTGCCATTTATGTTTCTCTATATTGTTCTCTATTCTAAACTTCACCAGCAATTTTTAGCCTACCTGCCACCAAAGTATTTCAACTATTTATTTATTTAATCTTTGGTAACCCTTGTTTTCATCACTTCAGTTTCAATCAGACCAAACCACTTATTATTATTTTTTTAAAGTATGTTCTCTCAAGGGAATTCTATTACCAGATGTTACATAAACAAGGTAATTTAAGACTATTGCAGGTAGACTAGATGAATATTAATTCATCTCCTCTTCATCATTACTTATTTTACTGGAAGGGGGAGTATGAGCAATTGATCATTAAAAAATAAAGTGTAGGGGCGCCTGGGTGGCTCAGTGGGTTAAGCCGCTGCCTTCAGCTCAGGTCATGATCTCAGAGTCCTGGGATCGAGCCCCGCATCGGGCTCTCCGCTCAGCGGGGAGCTTGCTTCCTCCTCTCTCTCTGCCTGCCTCTCTGCCTGCTTGTGATCTCTCTGTCAAATAAATAAAATCTTAAAAAAAAAAAATAAAGTGTAAAAATGTTTTTAGAATATTTCTTTCTTTTTTTTTTAAATATATTTGTTTGAGAGAGAGAAAATGAGAGACAGAGAGCATGAGGGGGTAGAGTCAGAGGGAGAAGCATACTCCCTGCCCTGGATAAGTACCTATAGTATTGCAATTGTCAGGTAGTTTCTTTCCTGTCAGAAGGCCCCCTCCCCACAACTATTTCCTTCAGTTAAGCCTAGTGTAATCGAGCACTTTACTTATTACTTGTTCCAGGATAATACACTATCGCTTGCCCTTTCCTCACATCTTACCATATCTTTGAAATCAGTGCTATTACAATTATTAAATTTTCCTCTAATACTCAATTTGAGGGTCCACCTCATTCATATGGGCATCCTGTCTAATACAGTAAGTGAATAATTAGTCATGTCAAGGAGGTAAAGTCACAAAGCAAACTCAATCTTGTTTGATAAGTAAAGATATTCAATGATTTATTTTGTAACTGTCCCTAAAAACAAAATAATACTGAAAGATTGCCTATAAATTAGTGAATAAAATATATCTGAAAGTCAGTGGAAAAGAAAATATAAAAATGTTAAAATCAAAAATGAAATATGGGGTCAAAATTTTTCTACATATCTGGGGAAATGGAACAGGCAACATCAGATAGATGGTTGACATAATTAGATGACATGTGGTTGGGTCTATGGTAGGGATGTTAGATTTAACAAATACAAATGTGTACACACAATTAAATTTGAATTATAGATGAACAACAAATAGTTTTTTAGTAAATTTGTTCCCACCAAATGCTACTGCTTAACTGAAATTCATATGTGCTTAGTGTCTTAGTCGGTTCAGGCTGCTATACCAAAATACGATAGACTGAGTGGCTTGAACAGCAAGCATTTATTTCCTGGAAGTTAGGAAGTCCTGCAGTCCTAGGAAGTTCTGGAAGCTAGGAAGTCCAAGAACAAGGCACTTGGCAGATTCAGTATCAATTGAGGTCTTGCTTCCTGTTTCGCAGGTGGTATTCTTGCTGTTTCTTCACATGGCAGAAGAAGTAAGAGTTCTCTGTGGGTCTCATTTTTAAGTGCACTAATCTCATTCATGAAGGCTCCACCTTCATGACTTAATCAACTCTTCAAGATCCCACCTCTAAATACTATCACATTGGGGATGCAACAAATATATTTTCAGGAAACAAAAACCTGGACATTTAACTGGCAGCCCCAGAAAAAGATACAATATATGCGTACTACTGAACACATATTCTATGAATGCTTATTAAAATGCCCATATCAGAAAACAGGTATTTCTACTTCATAATCACAAAGGATTGCTATCAACCCAGTAGAGATCAGTCATTCTCTTTGCTAATTCTCTTTAACGTGCTCTTTTAAAAATATGGCCCTGGTTTTTGGATGGAGGCTTCACATTGGGTCAGTGATAATTTGACCTCACTGAAGTACAGCTGGCCGTATAAATTACTGATGCCAAATGAATTGAAACAAATTTGCTCAGATTCCCCCAGTAAGACATAATGTCTCAAATGAACACACTAGTTAACTAGAGACAAATTGATATTATTGACTCCAGGATGATTGGAAGCAATCATTGTCGTCACTGAAATAGGAGGATTTTCATTTTCTTCTGCTATTTGTAATAGTTCTTCCAATGCCAGCTCCTCCCATAGACTTACTAAGTATTTTATAGAACATTATGGTATCATCACTGCTTTTTAATAACTTACTTTACAAAAAGCAAGCAAACAAACAAAGAAACCAAAACACCTTACTTTACAGAGTAGATAGTAAATCAGTGGAATGCTTTATAAGAATTTCACATCTTCCTATAAACAGCAACATGAAAAGCAGTTAGTCTTAAAGTTGGTTGCATGCACTATTGAAGGTTAATTTATGATGAAAGTATCACACATCATCTTACAAATTTGGGGTGTTTTCCTGTTTAATTTAATGTTTTCTATACCATGACCGAGCATGTAAAATGTGTCCAATAGCATAATCTACAACTAGTATATATATTTTTGTTCAGATTCAGGTAGGCGCCCTCTACTTTATGAAGACCTAAAACAATGGATTCTTTCTTTAAGTTACAAAGGGAGTAAGCTAGAATATTGGAGACAAAATTTGTTAAAAGGCTTTTTTTTAATCTGGCATCTCTTTAAAACTAATATCATTAAGACAGTATTACTCATGTTTTGAACAGATGTTACTGTTACGAAATTATTTCCTTTCCTGGTGAAGCCTTACTCTCCAAAAACTGTAAAATTCCTCTTGTAATTTGAATCCTTCTGTCTTAAAAGAAAAAGATATAAATGGTGGTTATCTGGTCCTCACTCCCCATACAATTGAACCTCTGCCATCTTAAATTATCAAAATAATTAAAGTGACAGCATCAAGTTATATTTTTCCTATCTTATTGAGGCATTAGGGAGAGAATTCCTCTGTGGTTTTACAGAAATATAAAACACTGTCTCCATCTTCTATACTCAAACCTATTGCAGAGAAAAGATCCATTATATATATATTTTCTCTTCTTTGAGGTATGAGAGATAGGCTACTTCTATTTCCTCATACAATTATGTATACATTAAAGAAGAAGCCACTTATTAAAGAAAGCAGAGTAAATAATAACACTTGCCCTGACAGTAATTCACTTGTTATAACTTACCTACATTATCTTGAGGTTATGTAACAACATAAATTTCTGTGTTCTCTTATGTTCAAAGACATTATAAACTAATGGCGTTGATAAGCCATAGGATTTTTCAGCAGGATTGTCCATGAATCTCTTAGAACAGCTAATTAGAAAATAAAGGGGTAGAATTTAAGATACTACTTATAATAAACTGAATGAAAACTTGAGGGAGAGAATGTTTCTTTCCTGTGATTCTGGGTTCTGCTAAATTGAAGGGTTTAGGTACCACTACTAGTTTATAAGCTAGAATGATTAGTGTTTATCTGGGGATCCCTGTACAACTGAGCAAAGGCAAAGATAAGTTACTATGTTAGTAGGGCTATTAATCTTGACTATTGAGGGAAAATAAGGTCACTGTGGGACAAATGTGTATGGAAACCAAAAGTAAATATGGAAACTGAGGGTTTTCTGTAGCACTTCTTGTATTTGTTCACAAGGTTAAAAAAAAAATAAAGCTTTGGGACGCCTGGGTGGCTCAGTTGGTTAAGCAGCTGCCTTCGGCTCAGGTCATGATCCCAGCGTCCTGGGATCGAGTCCCACATCGGGCTCCTTGTTCTGTGGGGAGCCTCCTTCTCCCTCTGCCTCTACCTGCCACTCTGCCTGTGCTCGCTCTCTCTCTCTCTGATAAATAAATAAATAAAATCTTAAAAAAAATAAATAAAGCTTTACTAGAGCTCTGCACAGGCATCACAACAAACAAAACACTTCTCTGTCCCTTTAGGGACTAAGTTTTGAGTCACGCTTTTGAGGTAACTCATTTAAAGCAAGGAGTACATAGAATGGATGGGAGAGAGATCAATCCTAAATGTCAATAATGCCCTTATGATTAGTTTCAGAAATAAAAATATTGAGGTATTGGGCCATAGTCCATTCTCTGCTTTGCCATATAAATTTACGTATCTCAAATAACTTATTGTTTTTTTTCCTTGATTCTTCCATCCCCTGCTTTTAGGCATAAAATGTTATAATGGGCTACAAAATTAAGCTTATTTCAAGGGTTATAAAATATATTTATGGAAAATACAAAAGAGAGAAGGAATGGACATCAAAGCCAGTTATCTAAAATGTGACACTAGATGATGGCTTACCTGATGCTGGAGCTGGAGTTGCAGCAACTTCTCTTTGGGGTTGGTTAATATTTTGGGACTTTTTATGGGACAGCCTACTTAGGTTGAGAGACATTATTTAAAGATATAACACAATTGGATAGAAAGATATGTGTGAGTGTGTTTGTGTGTGTTGAAAGGAAAAAAAATGTCCGGACTACAGAGGACATTTGTAGTGTTTTGTTGTTTTGTTTTGGTTTTGGGTTTTATTTTTTTTTTTTTAATCTTTCTAAGGCCATACAAATTTCCATTTGAGAAACTACCTCCTTACCAGAGTGTAGTCTTGATTTGTTAAAGTATAATCAAGATGCTCTGCTTTTCTCTCTCCAAATGAGATGCCCCTGACTGAAACTAAGATAATCACTCCATCTCTTATAAGGTACTGAATAGCAGCTGGAGTGATAGAAAAGGAAATGGAGTGTAAATTGTTATTACAGCCTACATTGTCCTAAATTGCCTTCACTGTTCCAGTGGTTCTTATTTTGCTTCCAAGTCTTGATCTTCATTCTCTACTTTTACCAACTGTGGTTTACCTTCAGCATATTTATTTTTTATTTAACTTAGATGGCAGATTCTGGTTTCTGAACCAAATAATGCAAACTTATGCAACCATAGTAAGGCAGCAATAATCCATTCATATTGTACTATAAGGTTATTATTTTAACAAGAATCAGTATTGAAAATCATTCAATTCCTTTTATGATCTATGAAAGAAGATAGTATAGTCTGTTACTTCTACATATTAATATAGTGATATTTTATTACTATTCTGAAAGCTATCCTTAAAATGATTTCTATTGTGAGAAAGTGTTAATATGGTAATAAATTTAGTAGTTATGCATTCAAAATTGAACTCTTTGTAAGTTTTTTTTTAATTATTTTTGGTACTACTCCTAATTTTATGAGATTTTGATATGAATGTTTCCTAATTTTTTAAGCATATATCTCTATATTGTATCTCATTATCTTGCATCAGTTATCATTGAAATAGTCTACTCTGTAGTTTGTTTTATATTTTCCCACAATTTTTGAATATTCTGTTTTGTTTTTCCCCATTCTTTTTCTATTTCTGCACTTGAAGTAATGTAGAAATAGAAATTTTTAGTAATCCATCTTCAGATTCACTCATTTTTTTTCTATCAGCTATGTCAATTATACTGATGAGCCTATTAAAGCTACTCTTCATCTCCATAACTTTTTTTTGAGATTAGTATTCCATTTAAATCTTATTGTTTTCCTCTTCTGTTGAACTACCTATTAGATCTTGCACATTGTTTGTTCCATTGGAGTCTGTAACATAGTAATCATAGTTATTTAAAATTTCTTTAGTTCCAAATCTATGTCTTATTGAAATCTGGTTCAATCTTTCCCGTCTTCTAGATTGAGTCTTAGGTTATCTTTTTGTGCAGCTCGTAATATTTTGTTGAAAGCTGGATGTGTTAATAGGGAATAGATAATGATGCAAGTATTTTGAATGCTTGAAGATTATTCTTTTCCTTCTGCTGAGCACTGGGTAGATTTGTGTTAATCTACTCAGAATTTGAGGTAGGTTTGAAGTTTGTTGTCAGGTTTATCCTTAGTGTGCCACAGAATTTAAATTCTTCTAGGGATACCTCGTGTTCAGTTTGTGGCTAGTTTGTTGGTTGTTCTTCCCGCACCCCCACCCCCTCTCACTGAGAGAATTTGTCTCTTTCTACTTTCCCAGCAAGATTGTACTGTCATTTTAACTCCATTTGATGGGAAATGAGGAAAGGAAGTATTATTCTCTGTTTTGCTGGTTAAGCCTCTGTCTGTATTAGGCACAGGGAACCTGGGTGTTGTATTATGTGATTTTTCAAGTGTTCTTGCCTCCCAACTTGCAATAATGCTGAGGCTAGCGTAGTCCTTCTCCTCTCCCACAGTAGAACTGCTTTTATCTTTTTCTTCCCCTAGTTGAAATGGATTTCTACCAGTACCATAAGCAGTTGTTTTTTTTAATTTTTTTTTATTGCTTTGTCTTTTTTATTCCCCCTCCCTCTTCTCTTTGTGGATTAAGGTATTTATTCCATCACAGAGTTAGATGTGAGTCTAACAGTGGCAATGTTCCCTTTGCTCAGTCAGCACTAGGAAGGATTATTTGGGTTTCTCCCTTGTTCTTCCTGTGAGCACCTAGCTGATGTCATGAAAGAAACATCTCCAGAGGGGGTGCCAACTTCTTTATATCTGTAGTCTTGAAGGACAGATTCTCGATCCTATCATTTCAGTCTCAAATGGATTGAAGAAAAGTCATTTAAGTTTTTCTAGCATTTTGCTGTTTTCTTTATCTCCAAATTAAGGCAAGAAATCTCATTGTAGTCAAAATTTTTATTTCTCTGTTTTATAGTTTTTTGATTGTTTATTTTCTGTATAGAAGCTTCCTAGAAGCTTATTTCTGCTTGGTTTATGCACATATCCATGGTTTAGGAAGGGGAATATGCCTTAAAGATGACCTGGGGATATAATATTGGACTCACTTCTTGATAGTTCCCTTTTTCTCTAAGATATTATACTCACAAGTCATGGGTACTTTGTTAACTTTGAAATCCAAAGTCTATCTCCCATAGCCAGTGAGACAGCCACAAGCTCTAGCATCTTATTTTCTACTTGACATCTGAGCTTTATGTCTCCCAATTATGCCAAAGAAAAAGAATAATTATTAATGTTGAGTCACTGTATTGTATTTACCTTTTGTCCAGAATCTCTGTATTTTCTTGAAGGTTATTTGCATCTGATTATTTCCTCCACTCGGTACCCTCTTCTTCTAACTGTGAATACATCTTGTTTCACTCTCAGCTCCAATGCTACCTCTTTAGGGATAAGTTACTAGATCACTGAGGCAATTGTATTCATTTCTTACTGCGACCTCATCACTCTTTTATTTTCTTCATAAAAATTATCACTAACTGAAATAATTTTTTTCTGGTCTTATTTATTTTTTTACATGTCTGTCTGTCTCTGACCATGTTAAAATAAACTGAAAGGCTGTACTTGCCTCTCCTGCTCTCCATAATATTCTCATTGTATGAAACACAACTGATACTAAATAAGCATTTTGTTTGTTGAAAGAACTCAAGAGAGAAGCAATCATGTTTTCTTCCTCTCCTCAGCTTCTCCTGAAGTTTAGTACATTGTGTTTTAGCTGAAATGCACAGAGTAGAAGTCAGACAATTCTTTTGCACTGCCTGAAGAAATACTAACACATCTCAGTTATTTGGACATTTGACAATAGTTTTCATAATTCTTCTGTAAATCAGCATGCAATATTTTCTATAATATGGTATGTTTTAAATAATGAAAAAAATAAAGAACTCACAAAAGAAAGACCAAGCTTAACATTAAAGTAGGAATTCAGTATTATAAATGTCTGTAATTTCTAATAGGTTGATATTAATGATAAATTGTTAAATAGGATCAGGGTTATTTTTTGTATTGGTATGATGCATATTTATGTCACAGGTTATTAGAAAATTTAATAATAATTCTTTCTTTATAATGGAATATGTATTTGAAGAGAGAAATTATTTTGTATAGACTAAATTTAGGTAAATAAATATCCATATGATCCATTCACTTATGTTAAATTTGCTTCAAATTCAAAGTGTATATCAGTAGAGGAATTTTCCCCAACTAAGTTTAATTTCATTCTCATCAGAAAACAAATAATCAAATACTCCATTTTAATTGAAGCAGCCCAAAACACCATTATAGCATTAAATATTTCATCTTTCAATTTATTTTGGTTATACTCTTTTAAAAAAACGCATGTTTTCAAACACTTGGAATTTATTTTGCATTACTTAGATGCTTTCTTAGATTCTTTATTCTTGCCATGAAAATGAACATCATAAAACATCTGTGTACATAATAAAGTAGGGTTTTAAAATAGTCATCTTAGATAAACTTCACTGTCACAATCATTCTCTATAAATATTTTTAAAATATGTGTTAATCAATTTTACAACTACTTAGAAAAAAAAGCTATGTATGCTCAAATACCAAAATATCCAAGTGTCTAGATTTAAAGCAAAAACCAAACCTCTGGCAGAAAACAATAAAATAATTAAAAACATGCCTCCCGCTTTTGGAATATTTTTCATGCATCAGTAAAAATCTTTTCGGCAAAGAAATAGAATAAAACATAATTAGAAAATAGCAGTCAGTTACTCTTGGAAGTATTTTTGTTTATCACCATTAAAATTTACTAAGCCTAGAGACAAATGGTATGTGAGTGTGCATTTGTCAGATAAGAATTCTGAATAATTAGTGCTCTTAAGATTAGCATAAATAGCCTAAGGGAGTATTTGTACATAAAATAAGTCAAGAAAGAAAGTGTAGAAAAGAAAAGAAGTAAAATAATACCATTAAGCTAATACATAACAATTCAGAATATTTTTCTACTTTTTTATTTATTTAAAAATTAAAACATAAAACAATTTTTTTGTGGGGGTATACATCATGTCCTTACTCCACATAACAAAGCTAATACATTTTAATAAATTTACATTCATATATGTATACATATGTAATTTTGGACCAATTGCTTATTTTTAAAAGAAAAATGATCAGACCCATTCTAAACCTTTTTATTTATTCACATAACACTATTAAAATGATAGATTTAAATGATATCAGAGGCAGCAACTTAATGGCTAATCTGACATAGCACCAAAATGAACCTTTCAGTTCACCCCCATTCTTCCTTTATATTTTCTCTGTACTTAGTCTCATTTTGCTGAACAATGTCTACCTCCTTTACCCACTGCTACAGAAATGTATCTTTGGACTTCCCTTTCCTAGAGTTTTCCATTTTCTCTATTTAAAAATAGAGAAACTTGTATTCTCTATTAGAGCATGGAGAAACTATTTAAACTTGTATTGTGTTCAAGCCATTACATTCTGCTTCCTTAAGAAGTTTGTTTAGCTACGTTTTTGAAGATTGTCTCCCTTATTTTTCCTATCCATGTGATACAGAAGTATAACCCTTTGTAGAGTTCTAGTTGCAATTAGCAGAAGATCTTTTGCCTGGTTTTAACAAAAATTAAATTTATTAAAAGATACTTGTTTACAAAATTTCCAGGAAAAATAGCTCCAGGCTTAAAAGCTCAGAATACTCTGATCAAACTAAGGAAGGAGTCCTCCAGAGAAGTGTCTCTGTCACCACTACCCAGAACCAACACTATAATGTGAAGAGTCTGCTAACTCAGGTGATTCCTAAGACCCTACCTCACTGATGCCTACAAAGAGAAATGATACTTATTAAGAAAGAATGCCCTAAGCAACTACCTCTTATTCTCATGTCCTCATGATTTAATTATCTTTTGAGTGATATTACTTGTGGGAGCTTAGTCACATCTCTATGCCTTAGTACTGAGGTAAAATGAGATCTAGATTTTGATGGGGATATTAGGACACATAATGAGGAAAATTTACATTTGCACTGTATTTTTAAATTGTTGAAGAAAGAGTTATGTCTGATGGTTGGTCACTAAAAGTCCCTCTATATAAGTTTTGTTTGTATTTTAAACAGCTTGTCAATTCTATTTTTATAAAGGCTGTTTCAGGGAAATAAATATGAGAAGAGGGTAGATTTTTTTCAAATCCTTTGTATAATGGTTATATCCTTTATTAATTTCCCATGGTGAAAAACAAAAGCAGTCTATTACTTTCATCAAATAAAAACATATTGGCAACCACTATTGTATTTTTTGCTTCTATGAGTTTGACTGTTTTAGATACAACATATCAATGCACTCATGTAGTATTCATGCTTTTGTGACAGGATTTCATTTATCATACTCTTCTCAGGTGCATCCACATATAGGACTTCCTACTTTTTTTTAAGACTAACTATTCCACTGTATGTATATATCACATTTTCTTAAGCCATTTATCTATAGATGGAAACTTAAGTTGTTTCCATATTTTGTTAATCATGAATAATGCTACAATTAATGTAGGGATGCAGATATATTTTCAAAAATTTCTTTTCAAAATTTCAATTAGTTTCGATTCCCAGGAGTGGGATTGCTGGGTCATATGGTAGTTCTGTTTCTAATCTTTTTGAAAAATCTCCAAAATGTTTCTCAAATTCTGTCCTAAAACATTATGGAGATGGCATAAGTCACTTCAGGATTAAGATTGGTACAGTCTTTTTCAGTGATGGGCTGCCCTTCACATTCTTGTTGGTTCTGAAAGATGAGTTATATTATCTATTGAGGATGCTGTTGAACTGACAGCTGTTGGAAGGCCTTATGGATCAGTTATTTAGTGGGGGGTATATCTAGGAATATAAAAAGACAATAGTTACTAAGGTTTCACTAAGGGAATAAAACCAAGAATTGCGATTTGTGGAGGGAGCCAGTTGAGACACTTCCAAGATATTTGTGCTCAAAATGTCTCTGAATAGAAGAGTGAGGATGATGGTGGCAATCTGATGAATTTCCCAGGCTGTAGTCTAAATATTTTTGGTGATGGCATAGACACTAGGAGGATTTTGTGGAACATACATATAGCAGTTGCTTACATACACTGACTGCACAAGTAACCTTTTGAGAAGCAATAATCATGACTAATGCCAGATGATTTTAGAGAACTTCTTGCTTCAGTTCCTATACTTCTCTGACAGTGATGTTGGTGGTATTGGTTAAGACTGTCCATAGTCCTGATTATTTGGGAAGCAGAATATGGAGCATGCAAAATTTTTGGCAAACTGCTTGATTGGCCGATATAACAGCACCTCCAAGCATTGAACTTACCCTATGTTATCTGCTGAAGCAATCAAATCTTTGCGTTTTCTTCCCAACTGCTTATTTAGCCTCTTGTTCTAAGAGTTTATGAGAACCTGCACTGTCTTTCTCAAGAAGCTGGGAGTCATTCCTCTCAAATTAAATCAAGGAAGACACAGTCTCAATCTCATCTCTGTGGGTGGATGAGAATCTAATTTAGGTAGGAACCTTGCTCCAAATTGTAAATTTACCTCTTATTGTGAAGATTCAAGAAACTTTACTTTTCAATAAAATAGGAATAAATTTAACCAAAGAGGTAAAAGACCTCTTCTCTGAAAACTATAAAACATTGGGAAAAGAAATTAAAAATGATGCAAAGACATTCCAGAGTTGGAAGAACAAATATTGTTAAAATGTCTATACTGTCCAAAGCAATCTACACATTTAATGCAACCCCTATCAAAATACCAACAGCATTTTTCACAGAACTAGAACAAACAATCCTAAAATTAACATGGAACCACAAAAGACCATGAATAACCAAAGCAGCCTTTAAAAAGAAAAACAAAACTGGACATACCCCAATTCCAGACTTCAAGTTATATTACAGAGCTGTAGTATTCTAAATAGTATGGTACTGCCATAAAAAGAGACATGTAGATCAGTAGAACAGAATAGAAGACCCAGAAACAAACTGATGATAAAAAGGTCAATTAATCTTTGACAAAGCAGGAAAGAATATCCAATGAGAAAAAGATAGTCTTTTCAACAATGATTTTGGGAAAACTGGATAGCAACTTACAAAAAAAAAAAAAAAAAGATTCTGAACTACATTTTTTCACCATACACAAAAATAAGCTCAAGATGAATTAAAAACCTAAATGTGAGAACTGAAACCATAAAAATCCTAGAAGAGAACACAGGCAGTAATTTATCTGACATTGGCAGTAACAACATTTTTTTGTAGATAGGTTATCTGAAGTAAGGGAAATAAAAGCAAAAATAAACTATTGGAAATATATATATATATATATATGGCTTCTCCACAGCAAAGGAAACAATCAACACTGAAAGGCAACCACTGAATTGGAGAAGATATTTGCAAGGGAAATATCTGATAAAGGATTAGTATCCAAGGGCACCTAGCTGGCCCAGTCAGTTAAGCATCTGCCTTCAGCTCAGGTCATAATCTCAAGACCCTAGGATCAAGCCCCATATTGGGCTCCCTGCTCAGGTGGGAATCTGCTTCTCCCTCTTCTTCTGCCTCTCCTCCTACTTGTGCTCTCTTGCTTTCTCTCTGTTAAATAAATTAATAAAATCTTTTAAAAAAAGGATTAGCATCCAAACTATATAAACAACTTATAAAACTCAACACCCAAAGATCAAATAATCCAAATAAAATATGGGCAGAAGACATGAACAAACATTTCTACAAAGAAGACGTAAAGATGGTTAACACGCACATAGAAAGATGACCAGTATCACTCCTTATCAGGGAAATGAAGATCAAAACTACAAGGAGTTATAACCTCACACCTGTCAGAATGGCTAAAAAACACAAGAAAACAGTAAGTCCTGACAAGGATATTGAGTAAAAGAATCCCTCTTTCACTGTTGGTGGAAATTCAAACCAGTGCAGCCATTCTGGAAAACAGTATGGGGATTCCCCAAAAAAGTTAAAATAGAACTACCCTATGATGTAGTAATCATATCACTGGGTATTTACGAAAACACATTAAAGCACTAATTCAAGGGCTATGGGATACATGCCCTTTTATGTTTATAGCAGCGTTATTTGCAATAGCCAAATTATGGAAACAGCCCAAGTGCCCATTTTTAGATGAATGGATAAAGAAGTATATATATGCAATGTAATATCATTCAGCCATAAAAAGAATGACAGAAGTAATTTGCAAGGATATAGATGGAGCTAGAGAGTATAACTAAGCAAAATAAGTCAGTCAGGGAAGGCAGATACCATATTATTTTGCTTGATTGTGGAATTTAAGAAACCAAACAACCAAAGGAAAGAAAAAAAAAGACAAACCAAGAAAGAGACTCTTAATTATACAGAAGAAACTGATGGTAATGGCGGGGCGGGGGGAGCAGAAATAGGTGATAGGGATTAAAAAGTACACTTATGATGAGCACTGAGTAATGTATTGAATTGTTGAATCACTGTATTATACATCTGAAACTAATATAATTATATGTTTTTTAAAAAGAATTTACTTGTCCTTTGGGTTAGGCCAGTTTTCTTTGGGGAAGGCAAAATGTCAAAGGTTGTCAGCTGATTTGAACAGTTGACTAAATTGAATTATGGGTGGTTGAGAAACAATACTAGATTATTTTTTAAATGACACTATTTTAAAAACTAGATAGAAGGAGAAATATTATAAAAACCTTAGCTCTTTTATTTTTTTTTTATTTTTTTTTAAATTTTTTATTTATTTATTTGACAGACAGAGATCACAAGCAGGCAGAGAGGCAGGCAGAGAGAGAGAGAGGAGGAAGCAGGTTCCCTGCTGAGTAGAGAGCCCGATGTGGGGCTCAATCCCAGGACCCTGAGATCATGACCTGAGCTGAAGGCAGCGGCTTAACCCACTGAGCCACCCAGGCCCCCCAAAACCTTAGCTCTTTTAAAAGTGAGACTTCATTCTCTTAAATAATCAGGAGGGTGAAAAAGGCAACAGAAAACAGAAAATTTTTCTCATATGATATATAATCTTTGACTTTAAGGAAGCTGACTCAGAAGGTAAAGAAAAGCCATTTATAACCATGTATTATGAGAAGACCAATAATCCAGAAAAATATCTGCCATTTTAACATAGCGAAAATCATATTATAGTTTTATATCAGTATGCTATTATTTCTAAAGCTTCTTCTAAAAATCACACAATTAAATGAATAAGGATTTTACCCCCAAACTACTAGTTTTGACTAAAAGAAAAAAAAAATCTTATTTTAAAAACCTTCTATAGCATTTCTTATCTATTTAGATTTTCTCCTCCCTATTAATCTTTGTCATTTTAGATCAGCCAGTCATTTTATTTTAAGACCACATTATTCTCCTTTAACTTAACAAAAACCTGTTTGGCATATCTTATATACACAGTTGCTCCCCTTTGCTATTACTATGAAATGCATCTACTTGAGCTATGTATGCTGCCTTCAGTTGCAGTAAAGTGAAATGGCAGATATCTAGAATGCCCTAAAATAATTATTTTTCAACTTTTAGGCAGCTGGTGAAGTTGTGGGAGAAATTTTGTACCAGATGCCTTTGGCAACTTAGTTTCATTATGAAATTTCTTGTGAAGCTTTCTTGGTTTTTGTACCGACTGGTAAATAAAGCTGTTTTTGTTTCACTTCTTTCTTCTTTCTTAATTTTTATTCAAAAGCAAACAACTTTTAATTACCTTTATTTTGTGTCATGTATAATGATCTTAACTAGATAAAGGTGTTTAAGATTAAATATCTTTCAATCATATTTTCCTGTAAAAAATAAAAGTCTATTTTATTTATCTACATCTTTTACTCTGATTCTACAACCATCTTTCCTTGGCCACACAGTACCTTGCAGGCATTGCTTAATTACTGACATAGAATCCCTCATAATAGTTCATAGGGAATGTCATCAACTTTTTCATTCTCTGCACATTTAGTGAGATTTTTAAAATCAGTAGTAACTTCTAAAAAGATAATAACATTGATGTCACAACTGGATTTAATACAAATGAAAGGGCATTATATTGTGATTTGTGAATATAATTAAGTAATAGTAATGTAAAAGTTGACATAAAGCCTATCAAATGTAAGAACATATTTACTATATGGTCATGTTGGCTATACTTTCTAACAAGGAAAACATGCCCAAGCACATTTAGTGTTTAAACCAATATGCTTAGCTGTAGTGTCTCTTCTAGAAAAGGCATACAACCCCATTTATCTTTCATGGCATCCATTCTACTCTTATAACTTCTGATAACTCTTTCACTTTTATTGCCTTCTTAAACTACCAAGAATCTTTTCCAAAGTATGACAAAACATGAATTTGACTTTCTTTGATATTTATGTTTTAATTTAAATGTTTCTGTTTCAAATCTTAATTAGGTGAGGATTAAATGAACTATTGGATTAACACTGTCGCTTATTTTAACATGAGGTATACTTTTTTTTTTTTAAGATTTTTATTTATTTATTTGACAGACAGAGATCACAAGTAGGCAGAGCAGCAGGCAGAGAGAGGGAGGGAAGCAGGCTCCCCGCTGAGCAGAGAGCCCGATGCGGGACTCGATCCCAGGACCCTGAGATCATGACCTGAGCCGAAGGCAGCGGCTTAACCCACTGAGCCACCCAGGCGCCCAACATGAGGTATACTTTTTAGGCAGAATAATTTCAGTTAAATAGGAATGAGTATTACTTAATATATATTACTTATATTTTAATGTAGCAAGCTGGAAAATATTCACACTATGTTCAGCTTTGTTATTATAATGTACATAACCATATTAAAATCTTAAACTTTCATTCTCTATGAGTTTATTAAAACATGCATATTCTGATTTATTAAAACAATGCATATTCTGATAACTGAAGATTCATTTGTTTATCTCTGTGAGTCAAGTGGTGCTTTGCTTGTTTTGGCTTACATCCTTATCCCAGATTAAATCCATCTGAGAGCCACAGATGAATGATTAAAAAATCAACACTGAACATATTTAGCAACTCATATCTGTTTTACAAGTTTGAGCAGGATGAAAAGAAATTGGAAATGTAATTGGGACTTTTACAAATAATACCTCAACATAGTTTTTTTATTTTCTTGTTTGTTTTTAAGTCTGTTTTCCCTTTCATGAAATTATTATGGTGAAACTATGCTTAAATCTTACACTTCTTTTCTACATCTGTAGATGTCATTCCTCTGTTAAAAATACTTTTCATTCATTATCTGAGACTATTTGATTGCCATCTAATAAAACTCTTTGTAAAGGCAAGATGAAGACTTACTATATTCTTATTATTTCCCAACTTTCAGAGTAACAAGTTGATGTAAACACTACTTCAGTATTGGAAAATAAGATTTTCAACTTTCCTTCTCCTTTTGCAGTTTTATTATACACTCATGGATTTTTTTTAAAAGATTTTATTTATTTATTTGACAGAGAGCAAGCACAAGCAGGGGGAGCAGCAAAGGGAGAAGGAGAAGCAGGTTCCCCACTGAGCAGGGAGCCCAATGGGGGACTCGATCCCAAGACCCCAGGATCATGACCTGAGCTGAACGCAGATGCTTAACCCACTGAGCCACTCAGGCATCCTGACTCATGGACTTTTTTTAATATTCAGTGTATTTCATACACTTAACATTAATTTTTATCATAAAATTTCCACTAATTAAACTGTGTGAGACCTTTAAACTTGCTCCTTTTTTACCTGTTGACAAGTCCTCATTAGTTTTGCTTCCTGGCATAGGTTGTCCTGAACTCACATGATTCATTTTCTGCCCCAAATCTAGATTCAGTCATTTCTCCAGGGAAGTTGGAGTGTTTCAGATGTTTCCCACTTTTTCTTTTCAACTCAGAAAGAAAAAAGTGTGTGTGTGTGTGTGTGTGTGTGTGTGTGTGTGTGTGTGTGATATATTGAGAATTATTCAGCTGGTTATAAGAGAGTCATT
This sequence comes from Lutra lutra, assembly GCF_902655055.1. Lineage (NCBI taxonomy): Eukaryota > Metazoa > Chordata > Mammalia > Carnivora > Mustelidae > Lutra > Lutra lutra. The sequence continues at coordinate 174,867,891 of NC_062280.1, forward strand.
CGAATCTTAGTTCAACTACACAGAAATGACTACATGGCTATGATAAGCTATGATAAGGAGAACTCTACAACACCAGCTGTCCATGAAATTGACAGCTCTGTTGGTCCACACAGCTTCTGGAAGGGTATGACCAAGCTGCAGTATCAGAAGTCTGCATCTCTCCACATTTTTATGTTTCCCACTTTGACATTTTTAGTGTATTAAGCCATTTGAAATTGTTCTTTCCTCATTATGGCTATGGAACCAAGATAAGGCACAGTTATTGTCATTTGTTTCAGTTTACTTGAAATTTCCATGATCACTACTTTTGTATTTGACATTTTTTAAATGAATATAGGAAAGCAATTTCCATAATCCACATTAAAGTTCATATAAGAAACTATAGGTTAGAAGATTTTTCTAGTGGTCCTGTCTCCTCTACCCCACTTCCTAAGTCCTACTAAGGGGATAAAATTTTATTGGCTTCATATTTACTCTTCAAGTGATTCTTTAGACTATTTTGTCATCTATAAACACAGATAGTTTTGCTTCCTTCTTTAATACGTATACCTTCAACTGCTGATTTTATCTCATTGCATTGGCTAATACTTCCAATATAATGTTTGATAATAGGAACCATAACTTATGGGATTTTTTTGTTGTTTTTTTGGTTTGTGATTTTTAAACACAGTGAAGAAAATATCAACCCATTTAGTGAGATTTTGCTTTGAGGAATATTAAATAATCTTTCAATTTTAAAGCTTTGAGAAGTTTCCTCTGAAATGGATTTGAATATGATGAAAGGCTCTTTCAGGATTTATTAATAGGAATATGCCTTTTCTTCTTTGGCTCCATTAGTACAGTTGACCCTTAACACAGGGATTAGGGTCACTCAACCTGTGCATTCAAATATCCACATATAACTTTTGATACCCTCAAAACTTAACTACTAATAACCTACTGTTAATGGGAAGCTTTACTGATAACATAAATAGTCAACACATATATTGTATGAAATATATGTTATATACTATAGTCTTAAATAAGCTAGAGAAAACAAAACAATATTAATAAAATCATAAGGAAGAGAAAGTGCCTTTATGGTACTGTGCTACAATTATTGAAAAGAAAAAGAAAAATGGAACATGAAGCTCAACCCCGTGTTGTTCAAAGGTCAGCCGTATAATAAATATAATTTCCAATATTAACCAATGCTTGCATTTGGGGGATAAATCCCACTGATACAGAAAACATATTCCACCATTTATGAAGACCTATATTATAGTAATTAAGAACTGAACTATGAGTATATATGTAAAATATCTTTTAAAATGTTGTTTTTAGGGGCGCCTGGGTGGCTCAGTGGGTTAAAGACTCTGCCTTTGGCTAAGGTCATAATCCCAGGGTCCTGGGATCAAGCCCCACATCAGCTTTCTGCTCAGCAGGGAGCCTACTTCCTCCTCTCTCTCTGCCTGATTCTCTGCCTGCTTGTGATCTCAGTCTGTCAAATAAATAAATAAAATCTTTAAAAAAATATTATTTTTGTTATTACCATTTCCTCTTAAATATTCACTTGTTTGCCATTGTTTCCTAAAATGTTCTTTGTGTTCACTTCATTTTTATTCTTTTTTCATTTTTTTAAATTTTATTTTTTATAAACATATAATATATTTTTATTCCCAGGGGTACAAGTCTGTGAATCACCAGGTTTACACATTTCACAGCACTTACCATAGCACATACCTTCCCCAATGTCCATAACCCCACCCCCTGCTCCAAACCCCCCTCCCCCCATCAACCCTCAGTTTGTTTTGTGAGATTAAGAGTCACTTATGGTTTGTCTCCATCCCAATTCCATCTTGTTTCATTTACTCTTCTCCTACCCTCTTAACCCCCCACGTTGCATCTCCTCTACCTCATATCAGGGAGATCATATGATACTTGTCTTTCTCCGATTGACTTATTTCGCTAAGCATGATACCCTCTAGTTCCATCCACGTCATCGCAAATGGCAAGATTTCATTTCTTTTGATGGCTGCATAGTATTCCATTGTGTATATATACCACATCTTCTTTATCCATTCGTCTGTTGATGGACATCTAGGTTCTTTCCATAGTTTGGCTATTGTAGACATTGCTGCTATAAACATTCGGGTGCATGTGCCCCTTCGGATCACTACGTTTGTATCTTTAGGGTAAATACCCAGCAGTGCAATTGCTGGGTCATAGGGTAGTTCTATTTTCAACATTTTGAGGAACCTCCATGCTGTTTTCCAGACTGGTTGCACCAGCTTGCATTCCCACCAACAGTGTTGGAGGGTTCCCCTTTCTCCGCATCCTCGCCAGCATCTGTCATTTCCTGACTCATTCATTTTAGCCATTCTGACTGGTGTGAGGTGATATCTCATTGTGGTTTTGATTTGTATTTCCCTGATGCCGAGTGATGTGGAGCACTTTTTCATGTGTCTGTTGGTCATCTGGATATCTTCTTTGCAGAATTGTCTGTTCATGTCTTCTGCCCATTTCTTGATTGGATTATTTGTTCTTTGGGTGTTGAGTTTGCTAAATTCTTTATAGAGTTTGGACACTAGCCCTTTATCTAATATGTCGTTTGCAAATATCTTCTCCCATTCTGTCAGTTGTCTTTTGGTTTTGTTAACTGTTTCCTTTGCTGTGCAAAAGCTTTTGATCTTGATAAAATCCCAATAGTTCATTTTTGCCCTTGCTTCCCTTGCCTTTGGTGATGTTCCTAGGAAGATGTTGCTGTGACTGAGGTCAAGAGGTTGCTGCCTGTGTTCTCCTCAAGGATTTTGATGGATTCCTTTCTCACATTGAGGTCCTTCATCCATTTTGAGTCTATTTTCATGTGTGGTGTAAAGAAAAGGTCCAATTTCATTTTTGTGCATGTGGCTGTCCAATTTTCCCAACACCATTTATTGAAGAGGCTGTCTTTTTTCCATTGGACATTCTTTCCTGCTTTGTCGAAGATTAGTTGACCATAGAGTAGAGGGTCTATTTCTGGGCTCTCTATTCTGTCCATTGATCTATGTGTCTGTTTTTGTGCCAGTACCATGCTGTCTTGATGATGACAGCTTTGTAATAGAGCTTGAAGTCCGGAATTGTGATGCCACCAACTTTGGCTTTCTTTTTCAATATTCCTTTGGCTATTCGAGGTCTTTTCTGGTTCCATATAAATTTTAGGATTATTTGTTCCATTTCTTTGAAAAAAAATGGTTGGTACTTTGATAGGAATTACATTAAATGTGTAGATTGCTTTAGGTAGCATAGACATTTTCACAATACTTATTCTTCCAATCCAGGAGCATGGAACATTTTTCCATTTCTTTGTGTCTTCCTCAATTTCTTTCATGAGTACTTTATAGTTTTCTGTGTATAGATTCTTAGTCTCTTTGGTTAGGTTTATTCCTAGGTATCTTATACTATTGGGTGCAATTGTAAATGGGATGGACTCCTTAATTTCTCTTTCTTCTGTCTTGTTGTTGGTGTAGAGAAATGCAACTGATTTCTGTGCATTGATTTTATATCCTGACACTTTACTGAATTCCTGTACAAGTTCTAGCAGTTTTTGGAGTGGAGTCTTTTGGGTTTTCCACATATAGTATCATATCATCTGCAAAGAGTGATAGTTTGACTTCTTTGCCGATTTGGATGCCTTTATTTTCCTTTTGTTGTCTGATTGCTGAGGCTAGGACTTCTAGTACTATGTTGAATAGCAGTGGTGATAACGGACATCCCTGCCGTGTTCCTGACCTTAGCGGAAAAGCTTTCAGTTTTTCTCCATTGAGAATGGTATTTGCGGTGGTTTTTCATAAATGGCTTTGATAATATTCAGGTATGTGCCCTCTATCCCTACAATTTGAAGAGTTTTGATCAGGAAGGGATGCTGTACTTTGTCAAATGCTTTTTCAGCATCTATGGAGAGTATCACATGGTTCTTGTTTTTTCTTTTATTAATGTGTTGTATCACATTGATTTATTGGCAGATGTTGAATCAACCTTGCAGCCCTGGAATAAATCCCACTTGGTCGTGGTGAATAATCCTTTTAATGTACTGTTGAATCCTATTAGCTAGTATTTTGATGAGAATTTTCGCATCTGTGTCATCAAGGATATTGGTCTGTAGTTCTCTTTTTTGATGGGATCCTTTATCTGGTTTTGGGATCAAGGTGATGCTGGCCTCATAAAATGAGTTTGGAAGTTTTCCTTCCATTTCTATTTTTTGGAACAGTTTCAGGAGAATAGGAATTCGTTCTTCTTTAAATGTTTGGTAGAATTCCCCCGGGAAGCCGTCTGGCCCTGGGCTTTTATTTGTTTGGAGATTTTTGATGACTGTTTCAATCTCCTTACTGGTTATGGGTCTGTTCAGGCTTTCTATTTCTTCCTGGTTCAGTTGTGGTAGTTTTTATGTCTCTAGGAATGCCTCAATTTCTTCCAGATTGTCAAATTTGTTGGCGTAGAGTTGCTCATAGTATGTTCTTATAATTGTCTGTATTTCTTTGGTCTTAGATGTGATCTCTCCTCTTTCATTCGTGATTTTATCTATTTGGGTTCCTTTCTCTTTTCTTTTTGATAAGTCTGGCCAGGGGTTTATCAATCTTATTAATTCTTTAAAAGAACCTGCTCCTAGTTTCATTGATTTTTTCTATTGTTTTTTTGGTTTCTATTTTATTGATTTCTGCTCCAATCTTTATGATTTCTCTTCTCCTACTGGGTTTAGGGTTTCATTCTTGTTCTTTCTCCAGCTCCTTTAGGTGTAGGGTTAGGTTGTGTACCTGAGACCTTTCTTGTTTCTTGAGAAAGGCTTGTACCGCTATATATTTTTCCTCAGGACTGCCTTTGTTGTGTCCCACAGATTTTGAACCATTGTGTTTTCATTATCACTTGTTTCCATGAATTTTTTCAATTCTTCTTTAATTTCCTGGTTGACTCATTCATTCTTTAGAAGGATGCTGTTTAGTCTCCATGTATTTGGGTTCTTTCCAAATTTCCTCTTGTTATTGAGTTCCAACTTCAGAGTATTGTGGTCTGAAAATATGCAGGGAATGATCCCAATCTTTTGATACCAGTTGAGACCTGATTTAGGACCAAGGATGTGATCTATTCTGGAGAATGTTCCATGTGCACTAGAGAAGAATGTGTATTCTGTTGCTTTGGGATGAAATGTTCTGAATATATCTGTGATGTCCATCTGGTCCAGTGTGTCATTTAAGGCCTTTATTTCCTTGTTGATCTTTTGCTTGGATGATCTGTCCATTTCAGTGAGGGGAGTGTTAAAGTCCCCTACTATTATTTTATAATTGTTAATGTGTTTCTTTGATTTTGTTATTAATTGCTTTATATAGTTGGCTGCTCCATATTAGGGGCATAGATATTTAAAATTGTTAGATCTTCTTGTTGGAAAGATCCTTTGAGTATGATATAGTGTCCTTCCTCATCTCTTATTATAGTCGTTGATCTGATAGAAGGATTGCCACCCCTGCTTTCTTCTGATGTCCATTAGCATGGTAAATTCTTTTCCACCTCCTCACTAAATCTGGAGGTGTCTTCATGTTTAAGATGAGTTTCTTATAGGCAACATATAGATGGGTTTTGTTTTTTTATCCATTCTGATACCCTGTGTCTTTTGATTGGGGCATTTAGCCCATTAACATTCAGGGTAACTATTGAGAGATATGAATTTAGTGCCATTGTATTGCCTGTAAGGTGACTGTTACTGTATATTGTCTCTGTTCCTTTGTGATCTACTACTTTTAGGGTCTCTCTTTATTTAGAGGACCCCTTTCAATATTTCCTGTAGAGCTGCTTTGGTGTTTGCAAATTCTTTCAGTTTTTGTTTCTCCTGGAAGCTTTTTTTTTTTTTAATTTTATTTATTTATTTTACAGACAGAGATCACAAGTAGGCAGAGAGGCAGGCGGAGAGAGAGAGAGAAGCAGGCTCCCTGCCGAGCAGAGATCCCGATGCAGGACTCGATCCCAGGACCCTGAGATCATGACCTGAGCCGAAGGCAGCGGCTTAACCCACTGAGCCACTCAGGCGCCTGTCCTGGAAGCTTTTAATCTCTCCTTCTATTTTCAATGATAGCCTAGCTTGATATAATATTCTTGGCTGCCTGTTTTTCTTGTTTTCTTGTTTTCTTGTTTTCTTGTTTTTCTTGTTTAGTGCTCTGAATATATCATGCCAGCTCTTTCTGGCCTGCCAGGTCTCTGTGGATAAGTCTGCTGCCAATCTAATATTTTTACCATTGTATGTTACAGACGTCTTTTCCCAGGCTGCTTTCAGGATTTTCTCTTTGTCGCTAAGACTTGTAAATTTTACTATTAGGTGATGGGGTGTGGACCTATTCTTATTGATTTTGAGGGGGGGTTCTCTGAACCTCCTGGATTTTGATGCTTGTTCCCTTTGCCATATAGGGGAAATTCTCTCCAATAATTCTCTCCAATATTCCTTCTGCTCCCCTCTCTCTTTCTTCGTCTTCTGGAATCCCAATTATTCTAATGTTGTTTCATCTTATGGTGTCACTTATCTCTTGAATTCTCCCCTCGTGGTCCAGTCGCTCTTTGTTCCTCTTTTGCTCAGCTTCTTTCTTCTCTGTCATTTGGTCTTCTATATCGCTAATTCTTTCTTCTGCCTCATTTATCCTAGCAGTGAGAGCCTCCATTTTTGATTGCACCTCATTAATAGCTTTTTTCAACTTGGTTAGATTTTAGTTCTTTTATTTCTCCAGAAAGGGCTTTTATATCTCCCGAGAGGTTTTCTCTAATATCTTCCATGCCTTTTTCGAGCCCGGCTAGAACCTTGAGAATCGTCATTCTGAACTCTAGATCTGACATATTACCAATGTCTGTATTGATTAGGTCCCTAGCCTTTGGTACTGCCTCTTGTTCTTTTTTTTGTGGTGAATTTTTCCGCCTTGTCTTTTTGTCCAGATAAGAGTATATGAAGGAGCAAGTAAAATACTAAAAGGGTGGCAACAACCCAGGAAAATATACTTTAACCAAATCAGAAGAGATCCCAAATCATGAGGGGGGAGAAAGGGGATAAAAAGAGGTTCAGAAAGAGGAAAAAAAATGAAACAATTAAAAGAAGAAAATGAATAAAGAAAAAATATAAAAAGGAAAAAATATATATATATATTATATAAACTAGTTAAAAAACGTTAAAAAAGAAAAGGGTAAAAGTTAAAAAAAATTTAGCAGAAGAAGAGAAAAAGAAATTGAAAAAGAAAAAAAATTAAATTGACTGCAAGGCTAAAGAATCATGAGGAGAAAGCCATGATTTCCGTGCTTTGCTTTCTCCTCCTCTGGAATTCCGCTGCTCTCCTTGGTATTGAAACTGCACTCCTTGGTATGTGAACTTGTTCCTGGCTGGGTTTCTCGTTGATCTTCTGGGGGAGGGGCCTGTTGTAGTGATTCTCAAGTGTCTTTGCCCCAGGCGGAGTTGCACCGCCCTTACCAGGGGCCGGGCTGTGTAATCCGCTCGGGTTTGCTTTCAGGAGCTTTTGTTCCCTGAGCGCTTTCCGTAGAGTTCCGGAAGACGGGAATGAAGATGGCAGCCTCCCAGTCTCCTGCCCGGAGGAGCTGAGAGCCCGGGGCCCCACAGCTCAGTGCGCCCTCAGAGAACAGCGCCCAATTACTCCCGTCACCCTGGCCTCCGGCCGCGATCCGAGCTTAGTGAGCCTGCGACCAGTTCAAGGTAACCCCGAGTTTAGAGCTCACTCCTCGGCTCTGTCTCTGTAGCTGGCTTCCCCGTTCTAATACCTGTAAGGTCTGCAACACTCAGACACCCCCGATCCTTCTGTGACCCTGCGGGACCTGAGGCCACACTGACCCCGCATGGGCTTCACCCTGGTTAAGCCTTTGGAGTGATGTCCCTCAGTGGAACAGACTTTTAAAAGTCCTGATCTTGTGCTCCGTTGCTCCGCCGCTTGCCGGGAGCCGGACCCTCTCCCCGCGGTCTATCTTCCCATCGCTTTGGATTCACTTCTCCTCCAGTCCTACCTTTCAGAAAATGGTTGATTTTCTTTTTCTAGAATTGGTGTTCTTCTTCTCTTCGATTTCCCGTTGGATTTGTAGGTGTTTGCAATCTTTAGGTAAGCTATCTAGCTGATCTCCCGCTACCTGAAGTAGTCTCAGCCTGCTACTTCCCTGCCATCTTGACTCCTCCCTCCTGTATGTTCACTTCTGTTCACTTAGAGTTAGTCACAGGTCTCCACCTTCACAGGGAGCAGGCAGTGTAAGGTACACGTAGATACTTGATGAGCAAGAAGTAACTGAATAAGAGGTTCTTATTGCCTGCTTCCCACTTTTCACCATTTACATTCCTTCAACTCACAATGGTGAGTAACAGACTAGCAAAACTTATTTTCAATAAGTTTGTCATATTCAGCATGCCAGCACAGCTTGTCACAACCTCTCTCATACCATTTGACTTATCCAGGAATGGATCCATTCCAGACTTTGTGTGTGAAATCAATTCTAGAGCATAAAGGCTTCCTATATCCAAATTGCTTCTCTTCTCTTCCTAACAAGATAGAGAGATATGGGGACAAATAAAAACATAAATAGATGTCAGAGAAACCTAAAAAACCTCAATTTTATTTTTTTATTTAAGTATAATTGACACACTAAAAATCACAATTTACATTTACTCCATTCTAAACTCAGAGTCCTGCAAAAGTTAAATGGATGAACAGAGATTGTAGGGGTTTCACAGCATTGGGAATAAGCTATAAAAATTCAACAAGAGTTCCTCCTCACAAAGATAGTGCACTGTCCTGAGTAAGAGCTCAAACATAAAAAGGGTCTGGAAGATGAGATCAACAAGAGAGTCAAAAGGAAAGGCATGGCGATTAAAACAAAAAAAAATACAAGGAAACAATTTAGGTCAAAGTACATAGAAACCCACATTTTTTAAAATCATTTTTTAAAATTTATTTTCAGCATAACAGTATTCATTGTTTTTGTACCACACCCAGTGCTCCATGCAGTCCATTCCCTCTCTAATACCCACCACCTGGCTTCCCCCAACCTCCCACCCCCCGACTTCTTCAAACCCTTCAGATTGTTTTTCAGAGTCCATAGTCTCTCATTGTTCACCTCCCCCTCCAATTTCCCCCAACTGCCTTCTCCTAACTCCCCATGTCCTCCATGCTATTTGTTATGCTCCACAAATAAGTGAAACCATATGATAATTGACTCTCTCTGCTTGACTTATTTCACTCAGCATAATCTCTTCCAGTCCCGTCCATGTTGCTACAAAAGTTGGGTATTCATCCTTTCTGATGGAGGCATAATACTCCACAGTGTATATGGACCACATCTTCTTTAACCATTCGTCCGTTGAAGGGCATCTTGGTTCTTTCCACAGTTTGGCAACCGTGGCCATTGCTGCTATAAACATTGGGGTACAGATGGCCCTTCTTTTCACTACATCTGTATCTTTGGGGTAAATACCCAGTAGTGCAATGGCAGGGTCATAGGGAAGTCCTATTTTTAATTATTTGAGGAATCTCCACACTGTTCTCCAAAGAGGCTGCACCAACTTGCATTCCCACCAACAGTGTAAGAGGCTTCCCCTTTCTCCACATCCCATCCAACACATTTTGTTTCCTGTCTTGCTAATTTTGGCCATTCTAACTGGTGTAAGGTGATATCTCAATGTGGTTTTGATTTGAATCTCCCTGATGGCTAATGACGATGAACATTTTTTCATGTGTCTGCTAGCCATTTGCATGTTTTCTTTGGAGAAGTGTCTGTTCATATCTTCTGCCCATTTTTTGACGTGATTATCTGTTTTTTGAGTGTTGAGTTTGAGGAGTTCTTTATAGATCTTGGAAATCAGCCCTTTGTCTGTAGTGTCATTTTCAAATATCTTCTCCTATTCCGTGGGTTGCCTCTTTGTTTTGTTGACTATTTCCTTTGCTGTGCAGAAGCTTTTGATCTTGATGAAGTCCCAAAAGTTCATTTTCACTTTTGTTTCCTTTGCCTTTGGAGACATGTCTTGAAAGAAGTTGCTGTGGCTGATGTTGAAGAGTTTACTGCCTATGTTCTCCTCTAGGATTTTCATAGATTCCTGCCTCATATCGAAATCTTTTATCCATTTTGAGTTTGTCTTTATGTATAGTAAAGGAAATATAAAGACTCCCTCAGTCAAACAAAAACTGAGGAAATTTATTTCTAGCACCTCTACTCAGGAAATGCTAAAATATCTTCTGCAAGAAGGAAAACAATATAGGTCAGACACTTGGATCCACATAGAACAAGAAAGTTTTAACAAATGAATAAATGAAAGCAAGATAAATAATTTATTTTCTTATTCTTAATTGATCTGATAGGTAATTGTTCAAAGTAAAAATAGTAACATTTGGTAACTGTAGTTTATGGGTAAATGAAATTAATACTAAAATGTTACAAGTATGATAAGGGAGAAGTGAGAATACTCTTTCATAAACTACCTATATTCTTCTACATGTGACTGTCCAATTTTCCCAACATCCTTTGTTGAAGAGATCATCTTTGTTCCATTGGATATTCTTTCCTGTTTTGTCAAAGATTAGTTGACCATAGAGTTGAAGGTCTGTTTCTGGGTTTTCTATTCTGTTCCACTGATCTCTGTGTCTGTTTTTGTACCAATACTATACTGTCCTGACAATTACAGCTTTGTAACATGACTTGAAGTCTGGAATTGTGAGTCCACAAGCTTTAATTTTCTTTTTGAATATTCCTCTGGCTATTGAGGGTCTTTTCTGGTTCTGTACAAAGTTTAAGGTTATTTGTTCCAGCTCTGTGAAAAGTGCCAGTGGTGTTTTGCATTGAATGTGTATATTGCTCTGGGTAGCATAGACATTTTCACAATATTTGTTCCTCCAACCAATGAGCATGTTTTTCCATTCTTTGCATCTTTCTCAGTTTCTTTCATAAGTGTTCTCTAGTTTTAGAGTCCAGATCCCTTATCTCTTTGGTTATGTTTATTCCTAGGTATCCTGTGATTTTTGGTACAATTGTAAATGGGATTAATTCCTTAATTTCTCTTTCTTTTGTCTCATTGTTAGTGTATAGAAATGGAACTAATTTTTGTACATTGATTTTATATCCTGCCACATTACTGAATTCCTATATGAGTTCTAGCAGTTTTGGGGTGGAGTATTTTGGGTTTTCCACATAAATTGCCATGTCATTGATAAAGAGTGAGAGTTTGACTTCTTTGCCAGTTTGAATGCTTTTTATTTCTTTTCATTGTCTGAGACTAAGCTTCTAGTACTATGTTGAACAATAGTGGTAAGAGTGGACGTCCTTGTTGTGTTCCTGATGTTAGGGAAAACACTCTCAATTTTCCCCATTGAGAATGATATTCACTGTGAAATCTTCATATATGGCTTTTATGATGTTGAGGTACATTCCCTCTCTTCCTATACTGTGAAGAATTTTTATCAAGAAAGTATGGTGTATTTTGTCAAATGCTTTTTTCTACATCTGTTGAGAGGACCATATGGTTCTTGTCCTTTATTTTATTAATGCAATGAATCAGGTAGATTGATTTTCAGATGTTTAACCACCCTTGAAGCCCAGGAATAAATCCCACTTCATTGTAGTGAATAATTCTTTTAATGTTTTGTTGGATCCTGTTGGCTACTATCTTGGTGAGAATTTTGGCATCCATGTTCTTCAGGGATACTGTTCTATAATTCTCCTTTAGGTGTAAAGTTAGCTTATATATTTGAGACTTTTCTTGTTTCTTGTGAAAGGCTTGTATTGCTGTATACTACCCTCTTAGGATTGCCTTTGCTGCATCCCAAAGATACTGAACTAATGTGTTTTTTTTTTCTTTAAAGATTTTATTTATTTATTTGACACACAGAGAGAGATCACAAGTAGGCAGAGAGGCAGGCAGAGAGAGAGGAGGAAGCAGGCTCCCTGCGGAGCAGAGAGCCCGATGCGGGGCTCGATCCCAGGACCCTGAGATCATGACCTGAGCCGAAGGCAGAGGCTTTAACCCACTGAGCCACCCAGGCACCCCAACTATTGTGTTTTGATTTTCATTTGCTTCCATAAATTTTTTAAATTGTTCTTTAATTTCCTGGTTGATCCATTCATTCTTCAGTAGGATGCTCTTTAACCTCCAAGTATTTGAGTTCCTTCCAGTTTTTTTCTTGTGATTGAGTTCAAGTTTCAAAGCATTGTGGTCTAAAAATATGCGGAGTATAATCCCAGTCTTCTGGTACTGGTTAGACCTGATTTGTGACCCAGTATGTGATCTATTCTGGAGAATGTTCTATGTTCTAGAGAAGAATGTATATTCTGTTGCTTAGGGTGGAATGCTCTAAATTTATCTGTGAATTGGACAGTCACGTGTAGAAGAATGAAGCTAGACCAATTTTTTACACCATACGCAAAGATAAACTCAAGTGGATAAAAGTCCTAAATGTGAGACAGGAATCCATCAAAATCCTAGAGGAAAACACAGGCAGCAACCTCTTCGACCTCAGCCACCACAAATTTTTGCTAGACACATCTCCAAAGGCAAGGGAAACAAAATCAAAAATGAACTGTTGGAACTTCATCAAGATAAAAAGTTTCTGCACAGTAAGGGAAACAGTCAACAAAACTAAAAGGCACCCTATGGAATGGGTGAAGACAATTGCATATGATATATCATATAAAGGGCTAGTATCCAAGATCTATAAGGAATTTACTAGTTCAACACCCAAAGAACAAATAACCCAGTCAAGAAATAGGCAGAACACATGAACAAACATTTCTTCAAAGAAGACATACAAATGGCTAACAGACACATGAAAATTTGCTCCATATCACTTGTCATCAGGGAAATACAAATCAAAACCACAATGAGATACCACCTCACACCAGTCATAATTAACTAGATAGAAATTAACTAAAGTTAACTAAATGACTTGCTAAAATTAGCAAGATATGAAACAACAAATGTTGGCAAGGATGCAGAGAAAAGGTAACACTCTTACACTGTTGGTACAATGTGGTACATTGCATGGAATGCAATCTGTTATAGCTACTCTGGAAAATGGTATGGAGGTTCCTCAAGAAGTTAAAAATAAGCTACCTTATGACCCAGTAATTGCACTACTAGATATTTACCCCAAAGGTACAAATGTAGTGATCCAGAGGGACAGCTATACCCCAATGTTCATAGCATCAATATTCACAATAACCAAACTATGGAAAGAGCCAAGATGTCCATTGACAGATGAATGGATAAAGAAGATGCGATTTCTATCTGTATATCTATATATCTATCTACACACACACACACACACACACACACAGGAATATTAGTCATCAGTAAGGATGAATACTTTACCATTTACATCAGCATGGATGGAACTGGAAGGTATTATGCTGAGTGAAATAAGTCAGTCAGAAAAAGAATTATCATATACTTTCACTCATATGTAGAATATAAGAAACAGTACAGAGCATCATAGGGGAAGGGAGGGAAAACTGAATGGGAAGAAATCAGAGAGGGAGATAAACCATGAGAGACTTGTTGGAGGGATAATGGGTGGGGGGATGAGGTAACTGGGTGATGAACATTAAGGAGGGCATGTGATGTGACAAGCACTGGGTGTTATATGCAACTGATGATTAATTGAACTCTACATCTGAAAATAATGATGTATTGTGTGTTAGCTAATTGAATTTAAATTTAAAAAAATACCTATATTGCCTGTGAATTGGTATAGTCTTACTTGAAAATGGATACAGATTAACCATAATTGTATATTGCAAAATCTCTGGCAACCATAAAAATTTGTGGAATAACTATAACTGGTACATTAAGAAAGTAGAAATAATGTAATCATAGAAATTAAACAGCTAAAGTAAATTGAAATAGTTGAACAAAAGGAGTATAAGCAAAGAAAAAAACACAAAGAATAGAAAGCTAAATTACTATGTTACTAAGCATAGCAAATACTAATCTAACCATATTTGTAGTCATAGTGAGCATGAATGGTATAACTACATGAAATAAAAGAGAGGGATTGGCAGTGTGGGAAAAAAATGAAAAGGCCCTACTACTATTTTGTCTACAGCAAATCCACTTGAAATGTCAAGTCATAGATAGATTAAAAATAATAGGATGTAAGAAGGTGTACAAGTTTATACTAATTAGGAGAAAGCTGGAATGGCTGTATTAATTTCAGACAAAACAGACTTCAAAACAAGAAACGTGATCAGCAATATGAAGGGTCATTGCTAACAATAAAGGAGTCCATTCAGTAGGAAGACATAATGGTCATAACAACAAATCATTAATATACTTGAGCTCAACCTGATAGTTCTGCAACAATTGACAGAAAAAAAAATGCTACTCTAGTTGGAGACTTTTAGTATTAATTAATACACTAACAAGTTTCTCCATGTTTTTCATAGGTTGATAGCTCATTTCTATTTAGTTCTTTAAGCTTGAAGTCTGATAATCAGTCTTAGAATTTTCTTCTCCTTCCATAGTAAATGGGATATTCTGTTTTTTCATAGTAAATGGGTTATTCTTGTTATTCTGGATTTTTCTGTTGCTTTTGCATATAAACTTAAGACTTGCAGCAAACTAGGAATATAAGAAGAACTAATTCAACTTTATAAAGAGCATCTACAAAAACCTACAATTAACTTTAGATGTAATGTTGAAAAACTTTTCTTTCTGTGTATGATCAGAAAAAAAAAAAAGATGTACCCTTTCATCACTATGTTTCAGCATTGTAGTAGAAGCTCTTTGTAGTGCAGTAAGACAAGAAAAGAAACCAAGTTAAACAGATTACAAAAGAATAAGTAAAACTTTGTCAGCAAAGCATGTTACCATCATGCAGAAAATTAAACAAAATCCAAAGTCAAAAGAGAAAAACGTGTATATGATTACAAAAATATAACACAGAAAGGGATGACAACCCAATAAAATATTATTTACAATATAGAAACAAAGTGTTATAAAAAAAAAAGACACCCTTGGCAATTAAGTAAGTGAAAGTTGCTTCAACATCACTGATGCTTAAAGGACTATAATAAAAATAAATTAAATAAGATGTTTGTATATATGACTTGGGTGAAATATGAAGTTAAGAACACAAATACAGTGTTGGTAAATGAATAAGTAGTACCTATTTGGTATAAACTCTTCTTGAAAACTTTCAAAATAAAAATGCACAAATAATTTAATATATTCCTATATTCCTATAGTGTTTTAAAGTAGCTTTTAAGGGGCGCCTGGGTGGCTCAGTGGGTTAAGCCTCTGCCTTCGGCTCAGGTCATGATCTCAGGGTCCTGGGATCGAGTCCCACATCAGGCTCTCTGCTTGGCAGGGAGCCTGCTTCCCCCTCTCTCTCTGCCTGCCTCTCTGCCTACTTGTGATCTCTCTCTCTGTCAAATAAATAAATAAAATCTTAAAAAAAATAAAGTAGCTTTTAAGAAGGAATGGAATAAATGCAGGGTGTGTCATAAATAAAATAGTGTGAAAAAGACACAGGTAGATTTATGTGTAAGATACAGAAAATCTATGGTCTCAATTATTAAGCTACAACCAAGGTACAGAATAGAAGGTAGAAGAACACTTGTAATATTTTCTAGAAGATTACATTAAGAATTTAAAAAAAATATGTGTTTGAAGAGTAGAACAGGAGTGGTGAGGAAGGAACAATCACATTTAAATTTTTTTAATTTATATATTTTAGAGAGCAAGAGAGAGCAAGGGGGATGCAGAGGGAGAGGGAGGGAAAGAATCCCAAGCAGACTCCCAGCTGAGTGCAGATCCTCATGGGGCACTATCCCACAATCATGAGATTAGGACCTGAGCCAAAATCAAGAATCAGATGCTTAACTGACTGAGCCACCAAAGCATCCCTGTATTTTATTTTTAACTTTTGCAATACTCAAATGCGGGGCTGGTTCCCAGGACTCTGGGATCATGACCTGAATGCAGACCCTTAACGACTGAGCCACCTAGGCACCCCAAGATTCCCTTTCTTAAATACTTATATATACAAAAACTCATTGCCACCATAAACAGGGAAACGATGCTTTCAGAAATTCTAAACAGTATTTTTCTAAAAAAAGCATATCTAATTTATCTAAAAAAGTGTATCTTAAAAAAGTGAGTCTTTCACATACCTATTTGAATGTAAAAATGCCAATTTTTAATTGAAAATTTTCAAATTACATATTAAAATTATATATTACATTCTATAATTTATAGGAAATTTTACTTAGAACTTTCATTTGCATAATGTGACTATTTTAAATTATATTTCAAAATATTTAAATATACAGTAAGTGAAAATTAAATATTTTCCTAAAGTCACAAATATTATTGATTAACAATTCATTCTGTTACCAATATTAAATTGATAGTAAACTATCAAGTTTACGACCCTCTAGGTTAAAAGGTCAAAAAGTTAATGAATATTAAAGCTAAAATCCAAATCAGCAGTTAGCATAATGGTGTACAATATAAAAATAAAAATGTAAAGAAAAATGCTTTCTCTACCCAACTTCAGTATACTTAAAAAGAATTGCTGTTTAACCTCTCTTTTGTTGAAACAACTGTGCAGGACAAGTAGTATTTTATTACTTTTTTTATAAAAGTAGCAACAAACATCCATATAATTTTATTTCATGTTAAAGACTTGGTTTAAAATTGTTAATTAATTAAAAAGTTAATTAAATCACTAAATACTGCATTCATTAAATGCAGTGGAGCTCATAATATATGAAGTTTTTATTCCGTGTCATTTATAAAGAAAATTAGGGGTGCCTGGGTGACTCAGTTGGTTAAGCCTCCGACTTGATTTCAGCTCAGATGGTAATCTCGGGGTCCTGGGACCAAGCCCCTCATTGGTCTCTTCTCTCTGCAAGGAGTCAATTGAGAATTCTCTCTCTGTCTCTCTCAAATAAATAAATCTTTAAAAAAATGGCTAGTTTTGCTTTCTCATTAAGATTTAAATTCTTTAAGCATTTAATGTGACAGTTTCAAAAGGAATTAGAAGTTGCTTTAAAATATCTGATAATGATGTTTCTAGAAAGTTTCAGGATTTTAACTTATAAATAAAATCAATTAAAGGTGAAAATCACAATTCACATTTGTTGTATAGTTTCCATATAAGTGTGAATGCATTACTTGAAGTTGTAAATACTTTTGAAAAAAATGCCTAGAAATGGAACATCAATGAATGCTATTCATATGAAATGAAACAATGCCTATCACTTGCTAAATAAGGCAATACATACACACACATAGAAACACACATATATATCTCATGCAGGATGTTATAATTTATACATTTTTTACTTACTATCTTATGATGGCCTTGGGAACATGAAGTTTTTAATAAATACTAAATAAAATACCCGTTACTCCTGTTCACTGCCATTTTACCCTCTCGCTCATTGGTCATGAAACTATAGGGTACATTCACTAGCTTTTTCTCTTGCTAGGGAAGATTTTGGTCACTTTAACAGTATTGTTTCTCCTATATGGGATTTTATTTTATTTATTTATTTTTATTTTATTTTATTATTTTATATATTTTTATATATTTTATATATTTATATATATATTTATATTTATATATAAAATATATTTATATATTTTATATATTTTATATATTATTTTATTATTTTATTTTATTTATTTATTTTTTTTTTAAGATTTTATTTATTTATTTGACAGATCACAAGTAGGCAGAGAGAGAGGGAAGCAGTCTCCCGCCAAGCAGAGAGCCTGATGCGGGGCTCGATCCCAGGACCCTGGGATCATGACCCGAGCCGAAGGCAGAGGCTTTCACCCACTGAGCCACCCAGGCACCCCTCTCCTATATGGGATTTTAGATGATGGAAACAAATATGTTAGGAATCTGATAAGAGAATGAGATAATTGGATGTGCATTATCTTGGATACTTGGTATTTGGATTTTATCAGGAATCAGCTTTTACAGTTTTCCAAGTTACCTAATTTCCAAACTCTTCTTTTTCATATTTGCATGAAAACATGATTTTTTTTTACTTCATTCCTTTTAGCACTTTGCTAAACACAAACAGTACAAACCAACAGCCACTGTAAGCCTTTTCTCCTAGAATTGCTCAGTATGTGTGATCTGTCTCCAAAATCATTACATTTGATTGTGTACCAAGAGTTTTGCCAGGGCAGAAAATTAAATACTTACATTCCAGCTTAAAGTACTCATTAAAAAAAAAAAAAGTATTCATTTTTTCCCCCTATCTTCTGTGAGACCAATATTTTAAGTATTTCTTGTAAAAGTACTCACCAGTGATACCTATCTGCATTATTTAGGATATAGTAGAGAATTTGGGAACTAAACTCTTAATGATTCACCACAACAAAGATTTATTTTTTAACTCATTTGTTACGTGCTACATAGTTCAGCAACCTTTTGTCTATAGAGCTGCTGAAGTATCCTCGTGGACAGGCCCTCTAAAATTACGTAGCTATATCATGTAGAAAATAATTTCTCTGTAGTCACTATGACAATTGAGCAAATTAGCTATTGTTTCTGGAACAAGTTCTGAAATGCATCTGCAGGAAATCATACACTCCACTTACAAGAGTTCTATGGGCACAATTAGTTGTATAGGCAACTAATTGCAAGATAAGGAGAAATGCAAAGGAATGGATGCATGTTATATGATTAGTATGTGTCTCTGCCACTTGAATTTTAGCTTAAAATCCACATGAAGGGAATTATAGTGTTGAGTTTTAAGAAGTTACTAGAGAATTTCTTTGGAAATAATTGTCAGAGTTGTAATGAATTAGTAAAATAAGTACTATAAAGCACTTATTTTACTAATTCATTACAACTGTGAGAAGAACTATAATTTGTGAAAAAAAATGCACAGACATGTCTTGGATTTGAGGAAAAGGAAGGAGTGGCATTTTGACTGATGGCAGAAAAATAAAGCTGAGAAACTTTGGTTATTGACTAAAGTTTTCAAAATAGAAAAAAAGTCATTACAAAATGTGAAATGTACCTTCACTAAATGAAAAAACCAAAGGTATATGTATAGTCTTGTTTTGTTTACATTATCATGCTTTTTTTTTTTTCCTAAGAATATGTCCATTTATCTGAATTTTTAAATTTACTTGCTTAGGCTTCTTGTAATATCTCTCATAGGTCACTTTAACCAAGCAGTTGCTCTTTTTCATTTTTCATCCTAGTATTTGATATTTATCCATAATAAAAATGTCTAAATGGGAATAAATCATATGCATTGTATGATATGCCAGTAATTTAACTTAGGAAATATTTGTATAGATAGTGTTTTTGAAATATCAGCTTATGTTCTCCTAAGAATTGAGAATTAATTCGAAGTATTTGTTTTCCAAAATTCTATCCTTAAAATATTTTGTTACTAAATACTGAATTAATAAATACATTTTTTGTTCCTCAAAATTAATACGTTTGATTTCAAATGTTATTAAGACACTGCTTTTAATTAATTTTAATGCATGTATTTATATATACCACCTGATAATAACTGAGCTTGTGTTATTTCATTACTGATTTTAATTGCTTTAGAATCTGTTATCTGACTTTCTCAAGACTGTTCAAAACTCTGTATATAATATCATTTTTGTTATATGTATTGTTTTTAGCTTAAAAATAAATTATTAAGTTATACAATTAGATTTCAATCTCAACCATTTAAAAAATTTTTGTAAGTTTTTAGTCTTAAAATTCCTTGTACATATTGTGTCTTCTGATTGGGCCAATTTAATGGCATAGAAGTGTTTTTGCTCATCATGTGTCATTTTATTTATAACCAGGCTCTTAAGACTGGCAGCATTCTAGGTAGCATTAATAAAGCATGTCATGGAGCAATGTATTTGTTTTCACAGGCTGAAATCAATTCACCTTGAAAGCACTGCTCATATAAGATGACTAACACTGGGGATAAGAAGATCTATCCTATTAGCAATGAACAAATAGCCTCAGAGAGTTATAAATTTAAAAGCAAGTGTGTTTCTTGGTACTCAGTATCTATACATCTTAAACTGGTCCAGCTATTAGTATTATTAGGTGGAGAGTAAGATTCTTTTAGTATCAGAAAAGCAACCTGGGCACTGCTAGACACTAGTGCAAGAGAAGGGAGGTTAAATCACCCAGGTCCATCCGAACACTGAAGGAATGACATATGAAATTCAATTCAGAAGCACTAAAATACAAAAACAAAAAATAAACAAAAAAGATAGTTTGCCATTCAAAAATAAGCAACTCACAAATTTAATGCAATAAAAATAATTTTCTCTCTAAGGAAATAAGTGCACAGAGTGTTATGGAGAGCATTTTTTTTCTTTTTTTTTTTCACAGTCTAAATAGAGTCATGAAGAAAATATCAAGATACTCAAACAGCACTATCTTGAATATTTCAGCTGGAATATTACTGTGTCAACATGTATAGATGGTCTTTTCTCTAAACAAATGTAATCATTTTCCAGATTCCTCTCCCACTTTTGATTATTTCCCCAAAGGCATAGCATACCTTGGAGATTTTGTGTGTTTGGTTCCAGATAACCACAATAAAGCAAACATTGCAAGAACAGGAGTAATATAAATATTATGGTTTCCCAGTGCATATAAAAGTTTATGCTTATTCAATACTATAGTCTATTAAGTATACAATAGCCCTCTGTCAAAAAGCAATATACATACCTTAAAATACTTTATTGCTAAAAAATGAAAACCATCATCTAAGCTTTCAGTGACTCATCATCTCTGATCACAGATTACCATAAAAAAAAAAAACAATGAAAAAGTTTGAGGACGCCTGGGTGGCATCTGTCTTTGGCTCAGATCATGATCCCAGGGTTCTGGGATAGAGCCTCATATCGGGCTTCCTGCTCAGAGGCTCAGAGGGGAAATATGGTTCTCCCTTGCCCTCTGCCTCTTCCTCTGCTTGTGCGCTCACTCTCCCCCTCTCTTTCTGACAAATAAATAAATAAAATCTTTAAAAAAATGAAAAAGTTTGAAATATTGCAAGAACTACTAAAATGTGACATAGAGACCCAAAGTGAGCAAATGCTACTGGACAAATGGTGCTAATAGACTTGCTTGGTGCTAGGCTGCCATAAAACTACAATTTGCAAAAAATGGAGTATCTATGAAGTTTAATAAAGCAAAGTGCAATTAAATGAGGTGATGTAATCTTAGAAATAATGCCTGTAATATAATCTTAGAAATAAATCAAATTTGGGGCATCTGGGTGACTCAGTTAAGTGTCTGACTTGATTTTGACTCAGGTCATGATCTCAGGGTCCTGACAGGGCTGGGTTGTGAGGCTCCATGCTCAGCAGGGAGTCTGTTTCTCTCCCTTATTGGGCATTTGTGATGAGCACTTGGTGTAGTATGTTATGTTGAATCATTAAATTCTATACCTGAAACCAAACCCTATTTGTTCAAAAATTAAGAACTTGAAATCAAAAATTTTTTAAAGTTTAAAAATAAACATATATATATATAAACATATATATTGTTTTCCTATTTTCAATTTAATTTATATCCACTCTATTATTATATTTTGTTTTAATCTTCTTGCTTGAAATCTATCCATTCCAATTATTTGAAGAATTTGATGCTTAGGCTGTTGATGGTAAGTTTTTCTGCAAGAATATGTGTTTAATGATCTAATTTTCCTTCTCAGTAACACTTCAGTAACAGTGCACAAATTTTGATGTTTTATGTTTCTTTTTTTAAGTAAATCACATTTTTCAAATTTTCTTGCAACTTAATGTTTGACACATGAATTACTTACTAGTGTATTGTTGAATCTAAATATTTGGGTATTTTTAAGACATTCTGTAATTGATATCTAGTTTTATTCCATTATATCTGAGACATACTTTGTATGATTTGTATTCTTTTAAATTTGTTTAGATACTAAGGTGTTTGCCCAGGAATGCTGTGTATCTTGTTGAATGTCCCATGTACACCTGGAAGGAATGCTTCTTTGATGTCATTAGATACAGCAGTTCCATAGACGTCAGGGCAGGTTGGCTGATAGTGCTGGCAAACCTCACTAATTGTCTTGTAACATTATTGAAAAGTAATTGAGAGGGAGTATTAGAATTTCCAACTATAATTGTGTTTAAGTTTCCTTTCAGATATCATTTTCTATCCCATGTGTGTTGAAGGTATATTACAAAATTTGTGTTCCTTTGGGATTACTTTGTCTTCTTATAGAATTGACTGCTTTCTCATAATGTGATGTCCCTGGTTAGTCTTGATAATCTTCCTTGTTCTGAGGTCTATTTTGTCTCAAATTAGTATAAGCATCCTAGTTTATAGAGTTTGCATGCATATCCCTTTTCATATCTTTATTTTAAACTCATTTTATGCCCTACCACTTAAATGGATTTCTTTAAAGAAGATCCTACATTTTTATCTAATGAGACAATTATTGTCTTTTAAATGGTGTTTTTAAATTGCTTACATTTAAAGTGATTAAAGAATAGTTAGATTATAATCTGACATCTCGTTATCAGTTTTCTTTTCCTTTTATGTTTTATTACATTTTCTTCTTATTCTGCCATTCCTCATTTTAATTGAAACTTTCTTAAGATTCTACATTTTCTTGTCTGTATCTTTATCATTATTACCTTATAAAGCTTGCTTAAACTATATTTTACAATACTGAGTGTAAAATAATGAGTATAAATTCATTTATTTCTGCTTCGTGTGTAAGGTCCTGTATATTCTTATTTTTCCCTACAATCTCATGTCATTTTTGCTTTTACATATATTTTAAATACCCAATACATTTCTACTATTTTTTTAATTTATTTATTTTTTATTTTTTATAAACATATATTTTAATCCCCAGAGGTACAGGTCTGTGAATCGCCAGGTTTACACACATCACAGCACTCACCGTAGCACATACCCTCCCCAATGTCCATATCCCCACTCCCCTTCTCCGAACCCCCCTCCCCCCAGCAACCCTCAGTTTGTTTTGTGAGATTAAGAGTCACTTATGGTTTGTCTCCTTCCCAATCCCATCTTGTTTCATTTATTCTTCTCCTACCCCCTTAACACCCCATGTTACATCTCCACTTCCTCATATCAGGGAGATCATATGATACTTGTCTTTCTCCGATTGACTTATTTCGCTAAGCATGATACCCTCTAGTTCCATCCACGTCATCGCATATGGCAAGATTTCATTTCTTTTGATGGCTGCATAGTATTCCATTGTGTATATATACCACATCTTCTTTATCCATTCGTCTGTTGATGGACATCTAGGTTCTTTCCATAGTTTGGCTATTGTAGACATTGCTGCTATAAACAATCAGGTGCACATGCCCCTTCGGATCACTACATTTGTATCTTTAGGGTAAATACCCAGCAGTGCAATTGCTGGGTCATAGGGTAGTTCTATTTTCACATTGTGAGGAACCTCCATGCTGTTTTCCAGTGTGGTTGCACCAGCTTGCATTTCCACCAACAGTGTAGGAGGGTTCCCCTTTCTCCGCATCCTCGCCAGCATCTGTCATTTCCTGACTCGTTCATTTTAGCCATTCTGACTGATGTGAGGTGATATCTCATTGTGGTTTTGATTTGTATTTCCCTGATGCCGAGTGATGTGGAGCACTTTTTCATGTATCTGTTGGCCATCTGGATGTCTTCTTTGCAGAAATGTCTGTTCATGTCTTCTGCCCATTTCTTGGTTGGATTATTTGTTCTTTGGGTATTGAGTTTGCTAAGTTCTTTTTTTTTTTTTTTTTTTTTTTTAAAGATTTTTTTTTTTATTTATTTATTTGACAGAGAGAGAGCACAAGCAGGCAGAGAGGCAGGCAGAGAGAGAGAGGGAGAAGCAGGCTTCCCGCCGAGGAGAGAGCCCGATGCGGGGCTCGATCCCAGGACCCTGAGATCATGACCTGAGCCGAAGGCAGCGGCTTAACCCACTGAGCCACCCAGGCGCCCCAAGTTTGCTAAGTTCTTTATAGATTTTGGACACTAGCCCTTTATCTGATATGTCGTTTGCAAATATCTTCTCCCATTCTGTCAGTTGTCTTTTGGTTTTGTTAACTGTTTCCTTTGCTGTGCAAAAGCTTTTGATCTTGATAAAATCCCAATAGTTCATTTTTGCCCTTGCTTCCCTTGCCTTTGGTGATGTTCCTAGGAAGATGTTGCTGTGACTGAGGTCAAGAGGTTGCTGCCTGTGTTCTCCTCAAGGATTTTGATGGATGCCATTCTCACATTGAGGTCCTTCATCCATTTTGAGTCTATTTTCGTGTGTGGTGTAAGGAAATGGTCCAATTTCATTTTTGTGCATGTGGCTGTCCAATTTTCCCAACACCATTTATTGAAGAGGCTGTCTTTTTTCCATTGGACATTCTTTCCGGCTTTGTTGAAGATTAGTTGACCATAGAGTAGAGGGTCTATTTCTGGGCTCTCTATTCTGTCCATTGATCTATGTGTCTGTTTTTGTGCCAGTACCATGCTGTCTTGATGATGACAGCTTTGTAATAGAGCTTGAAGTCCGGAATTGTGATGCCACCAACTTTGGCTTTCTTTTTCAATATTCCTTTGGCTATTCGAGGTCTTTTCTGGTTCCATATAAATTTTAGGATTATTTGTTCCATTTCTTTGAAAAAAATGGATGGTACTTTGATAGGAATTGCATTAAATGTGTAGATTGCTTTAGGTAGCATAGACATTTTCACAATATTTATTCTCCAATCCAGGAGCATGGAACATTTTTCCATTTCTTTGTGTCTTCCTCAATTTCTTTCATGAGTACTTTATAGTTTTCTGAGTATAGACTTTTAGCCTCTTTGGTTAAGTTTATTCCTAGGTATCTTATAGTATTGGGTGCAATTGTAAATGGGATGGACTCTTTAATTTCTCTTCTGTTTTGTTGTTGATGTAGAGAAATGCAACTGATTTCTGTGCATTGATTTTATATCCTGACACTTTACTGAATTCCTGTACAAGTTCTAGCAGTTTTTGGAGTGGAGTCTTTTGGGTTTTCCACATATAGTATCATATCATCTGCGAAGAGTGATAGTTTGACTTCTTCTTTGCCGATTTGAATGCCTTTAATTTCCTTTTGTTGTCTGATTGCTGAGGCTAGGACTTCTAGTACTATGTTGAATAGCAGTGGTGATAATGGACATCCCTGCCGTGTTCCTGACCTTAGCGGAAAAGCTTTCAGTTTTTCTCCATTGAGAATGGTATTTGCAGTGGGTTTTTCATAAATGGCTTTGATAATATTGAGGTATGTGCCCTCTATCCCTACACTTTGAAGAATTTTGATCAGGAAGGGATGCTGTACTTTGTCAAATGCTTTTTCAGCATCTATGGAAAGTATCATATGGTTCTTGTTCTTTCTTTTATTAATGTGTTGTATCACATTGATTGATTTGCAGATGTTGAACCAACCTTGCAGCCCTGGAATAAATCCCACTTGGTCGTGGTGAATAATCCTTTCAATGTACTGTTGAATCCTATTGGCTAGTATTTTGATGAGAATTTTCGCATCTGTGTCATCAAGGATATTGGTCTGTAGTTCTCTTTTTTGATGGGATCCTTTATCTGGTTTTGGGATCAAGGTGATGCTGGCCTCATAAAATGAGTTTGGAAGTTTTCCTTCCATTTCTATTTTTTGGAACAGTTTCAGGAGAATAGGAATTCGTTCTTCTTTAAATGTTTGGTAGAATTCCCCCGGGAAGCCATCTGGCCCTGGGCTTTTGTTTGTTTGGAGATTTTTGATGACTGTTTCAATCTCCTTACTGGTTATGGGTCTGTTCAGGCTTTCCATTTCTTCCTGGTTCAGTTGTGGTAGTTTATATGTCTCTAGGAATGCCTCCATTTCTTCCAGATTGTCAAATTTGTTGGCGTAGAGTTGCTCATAGTATGTTCTTGTAATTGTCCGTATTTCTTTGGTGTTAGTTGTGATCTCTCCTCTTTCATTCATGATTTTATTTATTTGGGTCCTTTCTCTTTTCTTTTTGATAAGTCTGGCCAGGGGTTTATCAATCTTATTAATTCTTTAAAAGAACCTGCTCCTAGTTTCATTGATTTGTTCTATTGTTTTTTTGGTTTCTATTTTATTGATTTCTGCTCTGATCTTTATGATTTCTCTTCTCCTGCTGGGTTTAGGGTTTCTTTCTTGTTCTTGCTCCAGCTCCTTTAGGTGTAGGGTTAGGTTGTGTACCTGAGACCTTTCTTGTTTCTTGAGAAAGGCTTGTACCGCTATATATTTTCCTCTCAGGACTGCCTTTGTTGTGTCCCACAGATTCTGAACCGTTGTGTTTTCATTATCATTTGTTTCCATGAATTTTTTTCAATTCTTTATTTCCTGGTTGACTCATTCATTCTTTAGAAGGATGCTGTTTAGTCTCCACGTATTTCGGTTCTTTCCAAATTTCCTCTTGTGATTGAGTTCTAGCTTCAGAGCATTGTGGTCTGAAAATATGCAGGGAATGATCCCAATCTTTTGATACCGGTTGAGACCTGATTTAGGACCGAGGATGTGATCTATTCTGGAGAATGTTCCATGTGCACTAGAGAAGAATGTGTATTCTGTTGCTTTGGGATGAAATGTTCTAAATATATCTGTGGTGTCCATCTGGTCCAATGTGTCATTTAAGGCCTTTATTTCCTTGTTGATCTTTTGCTTGGATGATCTGTCCATTTCAGTGAGGGGAGTGTTAAAGTCCCCTACTATTATTTTATAATTGTTAATGTGTTTCTTTGATTTTGTTATTAATTGCTTTATATAGTTGGCTGCTCCATATTAGGGGCATAGATATTTAAAATTGTTAGATCTTCTTGTTGGAAAGATCCTTTGAGTATGATATGGTGTCCTTCCTCATCTCTTATTATAGTCGTTGATCTGATAGAAGGATTGCCACCCCTGCTTTCTTCTGATGTCCATTAGCATGGTAAATTCTTTTCCACCTCCTCACTTTAAATCTGGAGGTGTCTTTATGTTTAAGATGAGTTTCTTATAGGCAACATATAGATGGGTTTTGTTTTTTTTAATCCATTCTGATACCCTGTGTCTTTTGATTGGGGCATTTAGCCCATTAACATTCAGGGTAACTATTGAGAGATATGAATTTAGTGCCATTGTATTTCCTGTAAGGTGACTGTTACTGTATATTGTCTCTGTTCCTTTGTGATCTACTACTTTTAGGGTCTCTCTTTATTTAGAGGACCCCTTTCAATATTTCCTGTAGAGCTGCTTTGGTATTTGCAAATTCTTTCAGTTTTTGTTTGTCCTGGAAGCTTTTAATCTCCTTCTATTTTCAATGATAGCCTAGCTTGATATAGTATTCTTGGCTGCATGTTTTTCTCGTTTAGTACTCTGAATATATCATGCCAGCTCTTTCTGGCCTGTCAGGTCTCTGTGGATAAGTCTGCTGCCAATCTAATATTTTTACCATTGTATGTTACAGACTTCTTTTCCCGGGCTGCCTTCAGGATTTTTTCTTTGTCACTAAGACTTGTAAATTTTACTATTAGGTGACGGGGTGTGGACCTATTCTTATTGATTTTGAGGGGGGTTCTCTGCACCTCCCAGATTTTGATGCTTGTTCCCTTTGCCATATTAGGGAAATTCTCTCCAATAATTCTCTCCAATATACCTTCTGCCCTCCTCTCTCTTTCTTCTTCTTCTGGAATCCCAATTATTCTAATGTTGTTTCGTCTTATGGTGTCACTTATCTCTCCAATTCTCCCCTCGTGGTCCAGTCGCTATTTGTCCCTCTTTTGCTCAGCTTCTTTCTTCTCTGTCATTTAGTTTTCTATATAGCTAATTCTTTCTTCTGCCTCATTTATCCCAGCAGTGAGAGCCTCCATTTTTTATTGCACCTGATTAATAGCTTTTTTGATTTCAACTTGGTTAGATTTTAGTTCTTTTATTTCTCCAGAAAGGGCTTTTATATCTCCCGAGAGGTTTTCTCTAATATCTTCCATGCCTTTTTCGAGCCCGGCTAGAACCTTGAGAATCGTCATTCTGAACTCTAGATCTGACATATTACCAATGTCTGTATTGATTAGGTCCCTAGCCTTCGTACTTCCTCTTGTTCTTTTTTTTGTGGTGAATTTTTCCGCCTTGTCTTTTTGTCCAGATAAGAGTATATGAAGGAGCAAGTAAAATACTAAAAGGGTGGCAACAACCCAGGAAAATATACTTTAACCAAATTAGAAGAGATCCCAAAATCGTGAGGGAGGATAAAGGGGATATAAAGAGGTTCAGAAAGAAAAAAAAAATTTTTTTAAAAAGATAATAAAGGAAAAATATAAAAAGGAAAAAATATATATATATTAGATAAACTAGTTAAAAAATGTTAAAAAAGAAAAGGGTAAAAGTTAAAAAAAATTTAGCAGAAGAAGAGAAAAAGAAATTGAAAAAGAAAAAAAAATTAAATTGACTGCAAGGCTAAAGAATCATGTGGAGAAAGCCATGAGTTCCGTGCTTTGCTTTCTCCTCCTCTGGAATTCCTTGGTATTGAAACTGCACTCCTTGGTAGGTGAACTTGGTCCTGGCTGGATTTCTTGTTGATCTTCGGGGGAGGGGCCTGTTGTAGTGATTCTCAAGTGTCTTTGCCCCAGGCGGAGTTGCACCACCCTTACCAGGGGCCGGGCTGAGTAATCCACTCAGGTTTGCTTTCAGGAGCTTTTGTTCCCTGAGCGCTTTCCGTAGAGTTCCGGAAGACGGGAATGAAGATGGCGGCCTCCCAGTCTCTGGCCCGGAGGAGCCAAGAGCCCGGGGCCCCACAGCTCAGTGCGCCCTCAGAGAACAGCGCCCAATTACTCCCGTCTGTCATCCTGGCCTCTGGCCACACTCTGAGCTCACCGAGCCTGCGACCGGTTCAAGGTAACCCCGAGCTGAGAGTCACTCCTCGGCTCTGTCTCTGTAGCCGGCTTCCCCATTCTAATACCTGTAAGCTCTGCAACACTCAGACACCCCCGATCCTTCTGTGACCCTTCGGTACCTGAGGCCACGCTGATCCCGCATGGGCTTCACCCTGGTTTAGCCTCTGGAGCGATGTCCCTCAGCGGAACAGACTTTTAAAAGTCCTGATTTTGTGCTCCGTTGCTCCGCCGCTTGCCGGGAGCTGCCCGCCCCCCCACAGTCTATCTTCCCGAATCTTTGGATTCACTTCTCCGCCAGTCCTACCTTTCAGAAAGTGGTTGATTTTCTGTTTCTAGAATTGCTGTTCTTCTCTTCGATCTCCTGTTGGATTTGTAGGTGTTTGCAATCTTTAGATAAGCTATCTAGCTGATCTCCTGCTACCTGAAGTATCTCAGCCTGCTACTTCTGGCCATCTTGACTCCTCCCTATACATTTCTACTATTATTGCTTTAATTATCCAGTTACATTTTAGATATTAGAGCAAGAAAAGTAAGAAGAATATCCCCTTCTTTTATGCCATTTCTGATATTCTTCATTATCTTTTTTTAAATTTTTACTTAAGTTTCAATTAGTTAACATATAGTGTAATATTAGCTTCCAGGTGTATAATATAGTGATTCAACACTTCCATACA
The DNA here is from genome assembly GCF_902655055.1 of Lutra lutra. Taxonomy (NCBI): domain Eukaryota; kingdom Metazoa; phylum Chordata; class Mammalia; order Carnivora; family Mustelidae; genus Lutra; species Lutra lutra. The sequence goes on from NC_062280.1 coordinate 174,897,433, forward strand.
ACACCTGGGGCGTATCACAACTGGTGCTTTACTTAATTCCCATCACCTATGTAACCTAGTCCCCTACCCACCTCCCCTGTGGTAATCATCAGTTTGTTCTCTACAGTTAAATGTCTGTTTCTTGGTTTGCCTCTCTCTTGTTTTTCCCCATTGGTTGTCTGTTTTGTTTCTTAAATTCCACCTATGAATGAAATCATATGTTATTTGTCATTCTCTGACTTACTTCATGTAATGTAATACTCTCTAGCTCCATCCATGTCGATAACACTTCTTTATCTGTTCTTCAGTCAGTGGACTCTTGGGCTGTTTTCATAGTCTGGCTATTGTAAAAAATGCTGCTATAAACATTGGGGGGCATCTGTCCCTTTGAATTATTATTTTTGTATTCTTTGAGTAAATACCAAATAGTGCAATTGCTGGATTGTAGGATAGTTCTATTTCTATCTTTTTGAGGAAACTGCATACTGTTTTCTACAGTGGCTACACCAGTTTGCATTCCCACCAACAGTGCAAAAGATTTCCCCTTTCTCCATGTTCTTGTCAACACCTGTTGTTTCTTTAGCCAATGACCTGCTATTGATTTTAGCCTTTGTGACTGTTGTGAGGTGATATCACATTGTAGTTTTGATTTGTATTTCTCTGATGATGAATGATGCTAAGCATTTTTTCATGTGTCTGTTGGCTATCTGGATATCTTTGGAGAAATATCTCTTCTTGTCTTCTTCCCACTTTTTAATTGGATTATTCCATTTTGGGCTATTAAGTTGTATAAGTTTATAGATTTTAGGTACTAACCTTTTACCATAATCTTCTACCATTCTGTAGGTTGCTTTCCAGTTTTGTTGATTGTTTCCTTTGCTGCATAGAAGCTTTTTATTTTGGTGGAATCCCAGTAGTTTATTTTTGCTCATTTCCATTGCCTCAGGAGACATATGTAAAAGGAAGTTGCTGTGGCCAATGTCAAAGAGGTTGCTGCCTGTGTTGTCATCTAAGATTTTCCTCTTTCACATTTTGGTCTTTCATTCATTTTGAATTTATTTTGTGTATGGTGTAATAAGTGATCCAGTGTCATTTTTCTGTGTGTTGTTGTCCAGTTTTCCCAACACCATTTGTTAAAGAAAGTTTATTCTTCCCACTGAATATTCTTTCCTGCTTTGTCAAAGATTAACTGGCCATATAGTTGTGAGTTCATTTTTGGATTTTCGATTCTGTTCTATTGACCTATGTGTCTGTTTTTATCCAGTACCATACTGTTTTGGTCTACTACAGCGTTATAATATAACTTGAAGTCTGGAATTGTGATTCTCCAGCTTTTCTTTTCTTTTTCAAGGTTACTTTGGCTATTAGGGTCTTTTGTGGTTCCATGCAAATTTTAGGATTGTTTGTTTTAGCTCCATGCATTTCTTTCTTAAGTTTTCAGTTTCTGAGCTCCATGCATTTCTTTCTTAAGATTTCAGTTTCTGACCTTAAAATAATCCTGTTGTCTGAAAAGCTTTTAGCATTTGTGGAGCAAGTATTCAGGCGTTTAATTCCCCCCCATCTTGTTCATCTAAGAAAGTCTTTATTTTTTGTTTACTTGTGAAGAATATTTTTACTGGCAATGGAATTCCAAGTTGGCATAGTTTTTCCTTTTAACATTTTAAAGATGCCACTTTCCTCTGTTCTTGTTCATATGATTTCTCATAAGAAATTGACTATAATTCTACGCTTTGTTTCTCCATAGGTAGAATTTTTTTCCCCTTTTGTTGTCTTTGAAATATTTTTCTTTAACTGATTTCAACATTTTGGATATGATAGTCCTACGTGTGGGAACACACGTGTGTGTGTGTGTGTGTGTGTGTGTGTGTGTGTGTGTGTGTGTGTGTTGGACCCTCTCCTTTGTGTTTTTGAGCTTTCTTGGATTTGTGGCTTGGTCTTTGACATGAATATTGGATGTTATCATCTGTTACCACTTCACAAGTCTTCTGTACCATTCTATTCTGTCTTGAATTTCAGTTGTATGTATGCTATAGTGTTTGATATTTTCCCATAACTTTTGGCTGCTCTGTTCTGTTTTTATGGGGTGTGTGTGTGTGTGTTTACTTTCTTTTCTGTTTTAGAAGATTAATTTATCTTGATGTATCATCAGGTTAACTGATTTTTTTCTTGACTGTGTCCGGTCTACTAATAGATGCATGAAACACATTTTCATTTATCTTACTCTGTTTTTGATTTGTAACATCCTATGTGATTCTTTCTTAAAGTTTCTATTTTCACCTGATATCCATCTGATCTTTTATATAATTTATTTTCTATTGAAGCATTTAACATATTATCCATCATTATTTTCAGTTTCTTTTCTGATAATTCCGACATATAAGTCATTTTTTATTCTGGTTCTAATTATTATTTCTTAACTTTATACTCCATTTTTTTCTTGCCTTCTGATAAGCCTAATATTTTACTTTATTATTACTATTTTTGGAGAGCTGTGATTGTTTTTGACTTAGGAGATACTGAGGTCAACATATGGACTGCTAGGAGAAGAACATGAGTTTTCTTCATGCATGTTGTTCGTTTTTAGTGTTGGGATTTTGTTAATCTATTTAGGAGATTGGATGTGTTTAAATATCATTGCTGTGGTTACCAGGGGTGAAGTTTATTGATAAAATGGACACCAAAGGATTTAAATTCTCTGGTAAAACCTTGTTTGCATCTCCCACTTCATTCTGTGTCTTCTCTTTGTGCTTCTTCTCAGTGAGAATCAGTCTCTTCAGCACTCCCTACTCTATGCCCTGCTATTTTTACGCAAGGCTTGTTAGTATCATTAAAATGGAGTAGCAGAGGGGAGAGTTCTCTGATTTTTTCCTATAACTTTTCACAGCATTGTAGCTTTCATAAGAATTCCCCAACTCTAGTAGTAGACTTCTTTTGTCCCCTTCCTGATTTTTCTCCTTGCTGCTGTGTGTGTTTACCAGTGTCCTCAGGCTAAGGTTTTGTCTCCCTTCCCCTTTTACCCAGATAATTAAGGCTTTGTTACATAGGAGACAGAGGTCCAAGGTATAGGGAGAAATTCAGTCTCTCTTCCCTTCTTTCAGCTGTGTTGAGATTCAACCAGTTTCCTCCATATAGGCTTTGATGAATATCCCCTATATATTAAATCTTTTCTTTAATGAAAGAGAGAGAAATTGGTGTGAACACATTTTACATGTGATTTATTTTCCCCTCTCCCAGCCATCACCATAGGGGTGGCTTTCACTGGATTCTTTTTTATCCTCCCTTTGACAATCTGTTGGAGTTTATAGGGAAAAAGTTTGCAAGATGACAAGAACTGCCTTGTGACTCTGGTCTCCCAGAGCTTCACACGTCCACGATACCTAACACTTATAATCACCGATAAGCAATTCATTAAAAAAAAAAAAAAAACTAGCTTAATCTCCCTGCTGTCTTCCATAGCTTCTGGTTGGGTATGCCTCTGAGTGAATGCTTGGACCCTGTTTTTGCCTGCAGGTATCTGTGTCTAAATTCTAGGGTAGCAGTAGTTTCTATGACATCATCTTTTTTTAATGGACTGAAGCAAATCATTCATTTTTTAATTAACCTATTTTTTTTGTCTTTTTATTGTTAGGATCAAAGAAACTTCTTTCCAGCTTACCAGTTTTCCAGGTTAAAACCAGAAGTTAGATTTTTTACTCATTGAAGAAATGAATGATTTTATCATAAAAAAACAATGGCAGATTGCCAAAAATCTTTTATCAACCTACCATCATGCTGATGTTTGTGTTTTTCAAACATGTCTCTAGGTGCAGCTTGTGAGGGTGTTTAAGTGAGTCAATTATAGACATCAAAAGCTTACATATAAAACAGTTGCAATGGTCAGATTGAGAAATGTTGGTGGTTTGGAAGGAATAATAGTAGAAGGAATATATTTGGAATAATAAATACATATTAAAAAGACATATGATGTATTTTGGAAATATAATTTAAAGAAATCTTTCTGGTAGATTGTCTATGGAGAATGAAGGAGAATGGGATGATAAAGAGTTCTCATGATTTTCTGTGTCTAAATTGGTAGTATTTGCAAAGGTACTTAAGACTAAAGAATTAGTCTTGGAATACAATTAGTTCTTTTACCAAATACTTTTAGGTTGATTGCTCTACACAGAAGATAAAATTGTATTTCTCTAATCCTTGGTTGAAGCTAACACAGGTGATATTTCCAGACCAGGTATGTATGTATGTATGTATTATGAACAGAGTTGATTTTTTTTCAGTGTTCCAAGATTCATTGTTTATGTACCACACCCAGTGCTCCATGAAATATGTGCCTTCCTTAATACACACTACCAGGCTCACCCAACCCCCCACCGCCATCTCCTCCAAAACCCTCAGTTTGTTTCTTAGAATCCACAGTCTCTCATGGTTTGTCTCTCCCTCCGATTTCCCCCAACTCACTTCTCTCCCTCTCCCAATGTCCTCTGTGTTATTATGCTCCACAAATAAGCAAAACCATATGATAATTTTCTCTCTCTGCTTGACTTATTTTACACAGCATAATCTCCTCCAGTCCTGTCCATGTTGATAAAAAAGTTGGGTATTCATCCTTTCTGATGGGCGTAATATTCCATTGTATATATGGACCATATCTTCTTTATCCATATGTCTGTTGAAGGGCATCTTGTCTCTTTCCACAGTTTGGCGATTGTGGCCATTGCTGCTACGAACGTTGGGGTACAGATGGCCCTTCTTTTCACTACATCTGTATCTTTGGGGTAAATACCCAGTAGTGCAATTGCAAGGTCATAGGGTAGCTCTATTTTTAATTTCTTAAGGAATCTCCACACTGTTTTCCAAAGTGGCTGTACCAACTTGCATTCCCACCAACAGACCAGGTATTTAATTACCAATGGGAAGCACTCTAGAGCTCTCTTATCACTGGCACTGCTATTAGTCAAGTTTAAGTTTGTGGCTGCTATCTGAACCTAGATTCCCGAGTAACTATGATTTACTGTACTGTCTCTTGACCCTCAGTGTATAAGTACTGTGAGAAAGAAATCAGACTTTGTCATTTTAAGCTACTGAGATTAATGATGTTTCCCCCTATAATAGCATAACCTAATCTATGCTGACTTGTCAAAGGGAAAAGTCAATAGTTTTTATTTGAACATCTTAACTTTGAGTTATGGAATTATCTGTGTTGCAGTTGGATAACTGAATGCAAAGATTAGAATGGAAGCAGGAGTCAGAAACAAATTAGAGAATCATTTGCATGTGGAAGATATTTAATACCATGAGAATAGTGGATGTTACCTAATTAAAGTTTAGAAAGGCAAGAGGTAGGATCTTCACATATTTAAGAATCCATATATAGGGACATCTGAGTGGCTCAGTCGTTAAACATCTATCTTCAGCTGAGGTCATGATCCCAAGATCCTGGGATTGAGCCCCACGTCGGGCTCCCTACTCTGCGGGAAAACTGCTTCTCCCTCTGCTATTCCTTGTGCTTGTGTTCTCGCTCTTGCGGTCTTTCTGTCAAATAACTAAATAAAATCTTAAAAAAAAAAAAAAAGAATCCAAGTATAAAGACTATCCAATCAGTATCCAATTGGATATCCAAAGGTATCCAATAAGAAGATAATAAATATTAGGTTATAATTTGGTGGTCTAGAGGTTGAGAACAGAGAGTATTTTAGAAAGGTGGAAACAGCCAACAAATGCATGTTTTACTGAAAATGTCAAAAAAGTAAGAATTAAATATATCACTTGAATTTCATAGCATGAGTTACCTTATAGAAAGTAGTTTTAGAGGGGTACCTGGGTGGCTCAGTGTGTTAAAGCCTCTGCCTTCAGCTCAGGTCATGATCCCAGGACCCTGGGATCGAGCCCTGCATTGGGCTCTCTGCTCAACAGGGAGCCTGCTTCCCTTCCTCTCTCTCTGCCTACCTCTCTGCCTACTTGTGATCTCTGTCTGTCAAATAAATAAATAAAATTTTTAAAAAAAGGTAGTTTTAGAGACAAAGGAATAAGCAAAATGAAGTAAAAAGAAGGGAAGAAATTCCATTTTTTTAATTATTCTCTGACATCAACTGTATTAAATCCTAATGAATATGAATATATGTATATGTATATTTATATTTCTGTGTACAAGTGCATTTATATTTATATCACACATGTGTATAAATTTACATATCTACATATAGGTACACCCAAATGCATGCATTCCTCTGTACACATAAATTTATAGTATGTAAACACAGGCATAAAAAAAACTATTGACTGATTTTTTTCATAATTGCATATTTTCCTATATTTTTTGTACAAATACATGGAGATTTGAATTTCTTTGCTGAAGTTACCCAAGTAGGAAGTAGTAGAGTTGGAAAATTAGGCTACCTACTTTTTTGAAAAGCAGTGGTGATTTTGTTGCAGTAATTTATGTTTAAGTTTATGACTGTCATTTATTTTTTCTTTCCTTTCTACTTTTTTTTGTTTTGCTTTATGAAATATTTATGAACTATAGTTTGCATTCCTGAGTGGTTTCCTATACCCTTTGCAATGATTTTTAAAATCATAGTTTATTTTTTAGTTATTATTGATTTATTCTTATATTTTACATTTCTTATATTCTCATAATTATCAATATCGTACCTAAATCCATTTGTTTTGACTTGACATACAGAAGATGAAGAGTATACTTTTGGTAGTAAATTCAGTCTTATTTATAAAAACAACCTCTTGGGGCACCAAGGTAGTTCAGTCAGTTAAGCATCTGACTGTTTTGGCGACTTTACTACTGCTTCCCCTCTTAAAGTTCTTCCAGCCTCCACTCACTGCCTTGTCCCAAAGTCACTCATGTTTTAGGCGGCAGCTGGTTTCATGGTAATAAAATCTGCATCTATTATCTGCATTCTTGTTTGGATGCACAGTGGCTTTTAACAACAAGTATTTATTATCTCACATTTTTGTTGGGTCAAGGATACTGAGTTACTTAATTGGGTGTTTCTGACTCAAGAGCTACCAGGAAGTAGAAGTCAAGCTGTCAATTGCAGGTTTATTTGAAAGTTTGATTGCTCATGGATCAGCAAGCTCATTCACAGTCATTGACAGGCCTTGTTCCTTTGCCACATGGTTCTCTCTAAAGTGCTAGTTCACAACAAGTATCCCTCAGAGTGAGTAACTGAAGAGAGACTGAGAGAGTGAGCATAATCAAAATAAAACTGCAGCCTTTTATAACCTAATCTTGGTAGTAACACCCCATTACTTCTGTCATACTATATTCATTAGAAGCAAGTCACTAAGTCCAGTCAGTATTCAAGGCGACAGGATTAAATGAAATTGTGAATACCAGTATGAAGAAATCACTGGGAGTTATTTTGGAAGCTGCTTTAACAAAAAGAAATTTCAAATTATATAGATACTCTTTGTATCAGGAGTCAGTGAAAGAGAAGCAGTATTTGTTTAGTTATTATTTATATAAAACAAATTATTCTTTTTTAAGTTAATCAAGTAGACCTATGCCACTAATTATCATTCCCTAAGTATAGCAAATAAAAGATAAAGAAGTCCATCAAATATTTTGGTGTTGTAAAGACTCACAGTTGCAAAATCACTTAATTTCATATATTTTATGTATGTTCATTGGTGTTTTATAGAGAAGTAAGTAGAGTTTACATTTAGTGATGGCTAGCCAAATTCTGTTTTAGATAGGCCTAGTGTATACTAGAAACCAATCAAGGAAGAAATGCATGACTAAGCTACTAAATGTCTTCTACTTGTTTGAGTATTTAAATTGAACACTTTCTACAATTGTGAGTTCAGTTGTAGACTTTACTATGTACTGAGTAGTAATGCATATTTCCATGGCGTCATAATAGAATTGATCCAAGTTATTAGAAACATCAGAAAAATCTGTTGATTTCTTAGGTAGTAGCCACTTCACCTAGCTTAATATAATTTGCTAATTTAGTTCATGAAGAAGCTATTATTACTGTTTTCCCATCAGACTTATGGTAAAATATATTAAAAAACATTTTTCAGTCTACTTCGATACCATTAAATATATTGCTTGAGGTTGACAGGGTCATTGATTACTACTATTTGGGTGTGACCCTCCTCTACACATTCTACTATTTATCAAGCATGTTGATGAGACTGCCATGTGAGATGGTGCCAGAAGGTGTTAGTAAAATACAGATTTGTTAGATTTTTTCTTTCCTCTTATCTAAGAAGCCTGTCATCCTGTCATCATGCATGAGCAATGCTTTCAATTTGAACAAATTTGAGATAGGAAGAACAAATATGCTGCCAGTAGCCATATTTTATAAAAGCTTGACTAATGCTTAATGCTGAATGTAGTGGAAGGATTGCTGACATGAACTATTTTCGCCTTGTGGAATTTAATTCTTCTTCTACCTTTTTTTTTTTTTTTTTTTTTTTTGTCCTTAGTGGAGATTGAGAATGAAATCTTCACTCATAGCATTCAAAATTTACAGTTCCCTAAGCAAAAGATGTTGACCATAAATTTTTTCCTCATTATGTTTTCTATTCCAATATCCTGGTCACTTATATCTATGAATTCATTATGCCTTCAGTATGACGCATATTGGTGTTCTCATTTGGCAGCTGTAGCTGACAGATGAGGACATTCCAGAGACCATTCAAGGGCTGTTGCCCTTGGGTGAGGCTGAGGTAGATGGCTTGCAGCATGTGCAAACTAGTTTATATTTCTATTGAAGACCATGGAAATAATCACTAAGCTATCTTCATAAATATCCCATTTTCCACATTGTAATGGACAAGCTAATAAATAATATAACACAGACTGATTTTTCAGCACAATGTCTAACAAGTAAAGAAAAGAAAAAAAGCAAACAAAAAAACCCCGAAAAAATGACATTCCAGGGGCACCTGGGTGGCTCAGTGGGTTAAGCCGCTGCCTTCGGCTCAGGTCATGATCTCAGGGTCCTGGGATCGAGTCCCACATCGGGCTCTCTGCTCATCAGGAAGCCTGCTTCCCCGTCTCTCTCTCTCTGTGCCTTCCTCTCCGTCTACTTGTGATCTCTCTCTGTCAAATAAATAAATAAAATCTTTAAAAAAAAATGACATTCCAAGTTTTTAATTCTTCCATCTTCACTCAAGTTAGATAACTTAACAAATAAGACAGAGAAGAGTCTTTGCATTGCTAAAAGTCTCATGAGAAACTTTATCTGAAGATAGTATTGGCAATACACCCTAATATAGTCTGGAGACACTACTAGAACTAAATTAGATAAGTTCCTTTATTAAAATATGTTACTTAAGATAATGTTAATTTTTTAAAAGTTATGAACAAATGATTATTTCAGGAAAATGTGATCTTTTTTATGGATGATTTTTTTTTAGACTTTATATAGATTTATCATATCTCAGTAATACTTTTCTTTAAAGTATACTTAGTTAATACTTCTACAGTATCAGTGCACTTATTTATAGACTTCCCTTGACTTATGATACTATCAGATATACTTTAAACCTACTTTTGTTTTTATGCTATAATTTCCCTAATAAAATTTTTCATTATAGTTAGAATTATTCCAATAATTAATTGTTCTGCTTAAGTAAATATCTTTGCTGTACATGTCTGAATAACACATGATCTTTTATTAGTTTGTAGTATCACTGGGAAAAGAACCATCCATAAACTCTAAACTACCAGAGGAAAGATTGAAAGCTACTAGCTACAAATCGTGAGTGATGAATTCTATTTTTATGAAGATATATTAAAATAATGACTCTGGTTTCATAATTTGCCCAATTTCCTATCTAAAAATAAACACACAAATAGAAGAGATAATATGTTGAAAGATGTTCATAGTGGTTTTAAAAAGAATTTTAAAGAGTGGCTTGTAAATAAACAAAGAACATATAACATAACTAGAAGTAAATATCCTTGCCAAAAAGGTTGTTTATTGTTACAGGTAAGAACAATTTTATGTGTGTTAATATAAGAGATTTTTTTATTATAAATATTTTAGGTTTTGCTTAGCATCAGCTGTGAATTACACAAAATACTACTAAGTTAAAATTTATATTTAATATAATTAAAATGAGAATTAACTTACCCCAAATTCTCTAAAGAATTGGGATTTGGAGGGGCACCTGGGTGGCTGAGTTGGTTAAGAGTCTGACTCTTAATTTTGGCTCAAGTCATGATTTCAGAGTCCTGGGATCAAGCCCCTTGTCAGACTCTGCACTCAGTGTGGGTTGGCTTGGGATTCTCTCTCTCTCCCTCTTCTTCTGTCCCTCCCCAGCTCATGCTCTCTAGCTTTCTCTAAAATAAATAAATAAAATCTTAAAAAAAAAAAAAGAATTGGTATTTGGAGATAGAAGATGTAACATATTTATTACATATTTTAGAAAATATATTCAATGAAAATGCTGTTTACATAAGGAGGACTAGTAATAAAATTACATCAGCCAAGGCTCTATTTACATAGGAAAAATAAAGATCAAATAAAACAAAGCAAATAATTTTTAATCAAGCAGAATAAACAAGCCAGAATGCAGAAGTTCATTACAATTCTGTGGCTTTTAACTCTTTCACTAGGACCTAGGATTTGGACCTCAAATTTAACTTCCTTAATCCTGCAACTTAGAAGTTCACATTGCAGACTGGTCAAGGTTTTCATGTGAATATTTTCAAATCTGGAGCTTGAAATGATGGGAACAGTCAATAACTGGTTATTCTTGGTTCTCATTTGAATCACTATTCTTTCTATCAATATTAATAAGATAGTAAAAACTAACTGTGGTCAAAGTTTTAAAAAGATGACCCATTACTTCTGCTATCTTTACTGATAAAAATTTTGAGGAAGTTTTTATGAAAGAAGTGTTTCCTTTTCTCGGTAGAATGCACTATCTGATATCTATAATGAACGGAATAAAATTGAGCTTTTGAAAAACATTGGTCACTTTGAAAAGTTTTATAATATATATGGTTACATACCAAAAACTAATAGATTTAAGGAAAACTGATTCTAAAAATGTGTTTAATGAAATTCAATGAAAAACTAAAATTGACCAATACAGATGATTAATGTCTTTTAAATGGCTTGTGTTATAGTCCATTATTAACTAAATAATATGGTATTCACTTTGAGTTTATAATATGACATATGTAAGCATGACTTTCATAACTTGGAGAAATAATAACAGAGAGATACCCTGTTCCCAAACCACACACGTTTCAACTTATTTTCTTAATTTGAATGAAGAGGGCCATTTTAAAGAAAATAAAAGTTGAACAATTTTCCACAGTGCATGATATGGTTAGTAGAGTTGCTTGGTAATTTTAAAGAATAGCTGAGTTACATACATCCCCCAAGAAAGTATTTCTAGGAAAAGCCAAACAGGGTAAAGTTAATTGATGTATTTTAATACAAAATACAAAACAAAGTAAGAAAGACATTAAATATGCTCAAAATATACCTTAAAAAAATTGAGTAGATTCTGCATGGTTGCTTAACACCCTCAATAGTATTAAAAATCCTCAGTTTTTAATAGATAGTTTCTAGTATTATACATTTTATGATTGATAAAACATGCTCAAAACTAGACATTAATAAAACATATTTATAAGAAAACACTAACATATATAGATACTATTATTAATGTTACTTATATAACTATTTAAAATGTATTAGAAAGTCATACTATAAACAAATAAGCTTACAGATTATATCTGTGCATGTGTTAACTAAATTCTCTGTAATATGCTGCCTATAACATTAAAAAAACTATAATAATCATTAAGAAAAAAACAAACGAATAGAAAAATGAGTGATATGCAAAAATAAATGATCAATACATATATGAAATGTTGTTCTAGTTAGTAATGAAGATAACACATTTTACATAAGATATTGGCATTTTTTTTTTTTACATCCCTAGGACTTATTTATTTTATAAGTGGAAGTTTATCATTTTTGGCCCCCTTCACCATTTTTTAAATTTAATTCAATTAATTAACATATAATGTATTATTGGTTTCAGAGGTACAGATCTGTCATTCATCACTTTTCTATAATACCCAGTACTGATTATATCACATACCCTCCTTAATGTCCATCAGGCTGTTACCCCATCCTTCCACCCCTTCCCCTCCAGCAACACTCAGTTTGTTTCCTATGATTAAGAGTTTCTTATGGTTTGTCTCCCTCTCTGGTTCTATCTTGTTTTATTTTTTCCTCTCTTCTCCTATATTCTTCAGTTTTGTTTCTTAAATTCCACATATCAGTGAGATCATATGATAATTGGCAATTAAAAAACAATCTCTCCCTCTCTTTTTCTCTTATCCCTTTGTCTCTCCATCCACCCAATTTTCAGTTTCTGATGCTAATGAATATGGAGATGAAGTAGGAAATGTATTCTCATAGACTCCCACTAGATATAAGAATAGTAACAAGCTTTTTAGAAAGCCATCTGGAAATGACTATTAAAACATATAATTTGGCATCTTGGTCTTGTATTTATTTTCTTAGTTATAAAAACATTTGTGTATAAGTATATTGAGTATAAACTATCACTATATCAGCTTAGCTTAATCTCATTGGGTATTAGATATTTGACTACAGATAGCACATGCATGTTTAAAGAAGACAGGATGTTTTGGAATTCTTATATTCTCTGAGGATGATTTAAAATGAAAATTTCAAATTTGTCATGTTAAAATTTCATAAGGAGAAAAACTAAAATCATCTGTTACAGCATCCATATGATACCTTTAACCTAAATTATTAATTTATACTGTGAAGAAACAAGAAAATGTTGGGAAAATTAACCTGCTCAAAAGACATTTTGTCCTTAAAAATCAAAATCTAAACTTCAAGCCAACAAATTCCAAAGCTAAAAAAGAATTATTTAAAATATAGCACATTATATGTTTTTGGGTTTTTAAAAAATATTATTTATTTATTTATTTGTCAGAGAGAGTGAGAGAGTGAGTGAGTGAGCACAAGCGGGAGCAGGGGACAGAGGCAGAAGGAGAAACAGGCTCCTTGCCAAGCAGGGAGCCTGCTGTGGGACTTGATCCCAGGACCCTGGGATCATGACCTGAGCCAAAGGTAGATGCCCAACCGACTGAGCCACCCAGACATCCCATCATGTTTTTTTTATAAAGTAAACCTAAAAACTTATACAAAAAGCTTGCCAAAAGAAATAGTATAAACTGCCAATTTTTTTTTTGTTTTTAATTTTTTTATTTTTTTATTTATTTTTTATTTTTTATTTTTTCAGCATAACAGTATTCATTATTTTTGCACCACACCCAGTGCTCCATGCAATCTGTGCCCTCTACAATACCCACCACCTGGTGCCCCCAACCTCCCACCCTCCACCCCTTCAAAATTCTCAGATCGTTTTTCAGAGTCCATAGTCTCTCATGGTTCACCTCCCCTTCCAATTTCCCTCAACCCTTCTCCTCTCCATCTCCCCTTGTCCTCCATGCTATTTGTTATGCTCCACAAATAAGTGAAACCATATGATAATTGACTCTCTCTGCTTGACTTATTTCACTCAGCATAATCTCTTCCAGTCCCGTCCATGTTGCTACAAAACTTGGGTATTCATCCTTTCTTTCTTTTTTTTTTTTTTTTTACAGCTTTATAAACATATATTTTTATCCCCAGGGGTACAGGTCTGCGAATCGCCAGGTTTACACACTTCACAACACTCACCATAGCACATACCCTCCCCAATATCCATAACCCCACCCCCTCTCCCAACCCCCTCCCCCCATCAACCCTCAGTTTGTTTTGTGAGATTAAGAGTCACTTATGGTTTGTCTCCCTCCCAATCCCATCTTGTTTCAATTACTCTTCTCCTACCCCCCCTCAACCCCCCATGTTGCATCTCCTCTCCCTCATATCAGGGAGATCATATGATAGTTGTCTTTCTCCGATTGACTTATTTCGCTAAGCATGATACCCTCTAGTTCCATCCACGTCGTCGCAAATGGCAAGATTTCATTTCTTTGGATGGCTGCATAGTATTCCATTGTGTATATATACCACATCTTCTTTATCCATTCGTCTGTAGATGGACATCTAGGTTCTTTCCATAGTTTGGCTATTGTAGACATTGCTGCTATAAACATTCGGGTGCATGTGCCCCTTCGGATCACTACGTTTGTATCTTTAGGGTAAATACCCAGCAGTGCAATTGCAGGGTCATAGGGTAGTTCTATTTTCAACATTTTGAGGAACCTCCATGCTGTTTTCAGGAGTGGTTGCACCAGCTTGCATTCCCACCAACAGTGTAGGAGGGTTCCCCTTTCTCCGCATCCTCGCCAGCATCTGTCATTTCCTGACTTGTTAATTTTAGCCATTCTGACTGGTGTGAGGTGATATCTCATTCAGTAAAGTGTCAGGATATAAAATCAATGCACAGAAATCAGTTGCATTTCTCTACACCAACAACAAGACAGAAGAAAGAGAAATTAAGGAGTCCATCCCATTTACAATTGCACCCAAAACTATAAGATACCTAGGAATAAACCTAACCAAAGAGACTAAGAATCTATACTCAGAAAACTATAAAGTACTCATGAAAGAAATTGAGGAAGACACAAAGAAATGGAAAAATGTTCCATGCTCCTGGATTGGAAGAATAAATATTGTGAAAATGTCTATGCTACCTAAAGCAATCTACACATTTAATGCAATTCCTATCAAATTACCATCCATTTTTTTCAAAGAAATGGAACAAATAATCCTAAAATTTATATGGAACCAGAAAAGACCTCGAATAGCCAAAGGAATATTGAAAAAGAAAGCCAAAGTTGGTGGCATCACAATTCCGGACTTCAAGCTCTATTACAAAGCTGTCATCATCAAGACAGCATGGTACTGGCACAAAAACAGACACATAGATCAATGGAACAGAATAGAGAGCCCAGAAATAGACCCTCTACTCTATGGTCAACTAATCTTCGACAAAGCCGGAAAGAATGTCCAATGGAAAAAAGACAGCCTCTTCAATAAATGGTGTTGGGAAAATTGGACAGCCACATGCACAAAAATGAAATTGGATCATTTCCTCACACCACACACGAAAATAGACTCAAAATGGATGAAGGATCTCAATGTGAGAAAGGAATCCATCAAAATCCTCGAGGAGAACACAGGCAGCAACCTCTTCGACGTCAGCCGCAGCAACATCTTCCTAGGAACATCACCAAAGGCAAGGGAAGCAAGGGCAAAAATGAACTTTTGGGATTTTATCAAGATCAAAAGCTTTTGCACAGCAAAGGAAACAGTGAACAAAACCAAAAGACAACTGACAGAATGGGAGAAGATATTTGCAAATGACATATCGGATAAAGGGCTAGTGTCCAAAATCTATAAAGAACTTAGCAAACTCAACACCCAAAGAACAAATAATCCAATCAAGAAATGGGCAGAGGACATGAACAGACATTTCTGCAAAGAAGACATCCAGATGGCCAACAGACACATGAAAAAGTGCTCCATATCACTCGGCATCAGGGAAATACAAATCTAAACTGCCAATTTTTTTAATAGTTATAGAAGATTTTGTAATCTGTCCAAGTCATGAATATTGGGAATAAAAGACCCTGTGGAAAAATTATTTTTCAAGAAAAATTTCTGTATCATAATGATTAGTGATATCAATTAATTGCTACCTCTAAATAAAGTAATTCTGGTATTCAGACATCCAAACATATAAATGTTTACATCACAGTAGACAAAATAGTCTATAAAAACATGACTATTTGTTACTATGTGGTTTTAATCTCTGACATAGTATAGTGAATCTACCTAAAGAAGTATTTATAGAATTCAGAGTTAGGAAACAACAATTGCATGCAGTTGTCTTTGACTTTTGACTTTGACTTTGACAGTTGTCTTTGAGTTTTTTTGTTACTCTGTTTTAATGTATGTATTGAATGCTATAAATGTCCATATCATTACTATTAATTATGTAGTATGTTACCCAAATTTTAGTATCTTGTGTTCTTATTTTTCATTTACTCTAATGGGTTTTAATTTACCTTGAGACTTCCTTTCTGATCTATGGATTATTTATAATTATGCTATGTACTTTTCAAGTATGTGGAGATGATCATACCATCTGTTATTGATTTCTACTTTGATTCAGTTATGCTTGGAGAACACATTTTATGTTCTTGGTTCCTTTACATTTGCTCAGGTTTGTTTTATGATTTAGGGCATCGACTATCTTGGTACATGTAATGGGGTAACTGGAAAAAGTGTATATTTTGTTGTTGGATAGAGTATTCTATACCTGTTAATTAGATCCTATTGGTTAATAACTTTTATTGAGTTCTTATATGTTCTTATTAATTGTGTTATGTAATGAACTGATTATAATTAATTGTTCTAGCAGTTATTGAGAGGTGCATGTTAATCAATTTATTATTATAGATTTGTTTATTTCTCCTTTTAGCCCTATAAGCTTTTGCTTCTCTTACATCTCTTCCTCATTCTTCTTCTCACAAAGCTTTCTGATCATTTATTAAAATTTATTAAGCATATTGAGTCCATTGATAATGGGTGCTACTTGCATTCTAAGACTGAAACGCTCTAGAAAATAATTTTATTTTAGCAAAGTTAAAATCTGTTAGTAATTATGGTGATTTTTTTGGTGTGCTTATACATAAAATAATATGCTGTTTTATTAAATGTTTGTGAAAATTTTTTTAAAAGTTTGAATATATTGAAGACTTGAAAGTTATTTCAGGAAATAGGATCCAGAATCATTTAGAGGAGTAATTTAAATCTTTAAAGAATAATTAGGTTAAAACACAAATGGGAGTATAGGGAAAGATGCCCACTATACACACTGGGAGTGTGATTGTCAGATCACATGGTAAGACTATGTTTAACTTTATCAGAAACTGTAAAACTGTCTTTCAAAGTTTTTGTACTTTTTGTCTTCCCACTAGCAATTAATGAGTGTTCCTGTTGCTCAACATAGTCTCTAGAAGTTACATTCTCCAAGGTTTTGTTTTGTTTAAAATATCAGCCATTCTAATATGTATGTAGTTGTATCCCATAGCTGTTTTAGTTTACAGTGTCCTAATCATAAATGATGATGAGTACCTTTTCTTATGCTTACATGCCAGCTATTTATTCTATTTGGTGAAGTGTGTGTTCAGATCTTTTGCATATTTTTAAACTTAGCTGTTTGTTATTTTAGTGTTATATTATAGAGTTCTTTATGTTTTAAGAGTCCTTTACCACATATGAGCCAAAATTCTTCCAAAAAGTATAAATGTCAACATCTTATATAGTCATATAAGCAGGGAAATACAAGGTTTTCAAAGAGACATAGACAACATGACAGAGTAGGTAAATCTTCAGGTGATAAAGGAAGAGTGAAAGTCATGTGTGAAAATGAGACTGAGATCTGGTGCTGACATTGTGGGCAGAGTTGCTCAGGATCAAAGAGCCTGGACTACTAGAGGTATTAAAAAAAAATCCTATGTGTCTAAAACATATGGAATGATGACAAACAAGAATGCACTGTTTTGGAAATGTCAGATTTTGCTGTGTTTTTGTTTATTTAGGAGTGATGAATGAGGATCGACATGATCGAATTTGTTCTTTAAATGAATTTGCCATCTTTAATGTATCTTAATGCCATCTTTGTGCCATCATTAAGTAAGTTTTAATACTTACTGAATTAAATAAAGTATAGATGCAGGAAAATTAGTTACAGAATTATTGCAGTTGCCCAGGTATGACATGACGGTAGCTTGGTGTAGATTATTCTAAAAGGTAAAGTCAGCAAGGCAGACCTTTCTGCATGGGAGAAAGTTTTTCTCTCTTTAGGGCTGGTGGAATGTGATGCCTGATCTTGAAATTCATTCTTAAGTGGAAACATTGGAGAAGCACCAAAACCAGGGGCAGTTGATAAATTATGCTGTGGACCAGCAAGTTGGGGGTAGGTTATACTAGAAGAAGATGGTATGAAGGACTCTCAAGAAAAGAATGGTTCAGAGAGGAAACCATAGCTAGTTGTGCCATGTGCTGCTTAGTGGGTATATGGAATAATTTTTATAAGCTGGATTCAGAAATGCTTTCTTTATATGTTGTTAGTCATGTCAAGAAGAGTCTGAGTGTTGTGAGTATTAAATAGCAGGTACTCAACAATTATGTGTAAAACCTTATCCTGTTTTGAGATAAACATTGTGTTTATCTCAAACATTGTGTTTGAGATAAAGATTGTGTGTGTGTGTGTGTGTGTGTTGAATTTTATTTTGCATTATAGAGATATTTTCCAGTTATTGAATCCTGAATTTGTTGAGAAGCTGCAATCCAAACTGGGATATATCTAAGGAAGTTATACAGAGCAGAGAGACTTCCAGACTGAGGCACATTGATTGAGGTTGTAAAACTTTAGGCCAAAACTCTTCTACTGGATACTTACCAGTCCTAACAGATATATGCTGCTACAGGTGAGACTCAAGGATTTCTCTAACACCTCTAGTATATTGCTTATAAGACAAAATAGCTATATGACTTTTTTGTACTCTTTTTCCAATTCCACAATGTAAACTTCCTGTAAAATTAACATTAAGAAGAGCTAAGAACGCCCCCAAAATTAATGAGACCTCAAAGAAAGGATAACAATTGTCCTGATAGACCTTAAATCACCAGCCAGAAATTTAGATGAATTGTCTTTATCTTGGTCTCTGCTCTTTGTCAATAATGAAAGATCTAGGAAGCAGTAGGAAGGAAACCTTTAACTCCGCCACAGAAGGCACGAATCTTCTCTAAGTATACTTAGCCTGTGTTAACTCTGAACAGAACTTTTTTTAAAAAATGAATGCTCAACAAAGTTCTACAAGGCATTTAGTAGTAATGGAATGCTGTTAATATGTTAACAGCATTATTGAATGTGGCCATAAAATTTCATCACTCTGTGTTGCCATGCCTCATCTAAATTTAGGAGCCATTTATATGGGATCCAGAAGCAATTGGTGTTCCATTCTTGACATATTGATATGACTCTGGACAAATCAGGCTTGAAATATGTTAATACAAATTATATTCCCCACCGTGATGTCTTACTTCTTTTGTCACTCTTATTTCCCAGGCCTCCCCAGTGCATAAAACACTGTTGTGATATATTGGGCAATGAATATCAGGAGTAGTCAATATTTGTGCAACACTCACAAGAAAATGCTGAAAAAGATAAGCAAAATGTGAATCTTGCCAACAGTGTAGTATATATAGTATGTTATACAGGCTTAAAAATGCGTTATACTACAAAATATTGGGTATATATTACATGTATATATATTTTATTAGTGTATAGAATTCCTCTGGGTGAATTAGCAAAAGTAACAACTTCTGGATGTATGAAATAGGAAAAAGCAAACAAACAAAACCAGCATCTTCTTTGAGTAGATTAATCAGAAAATAGCATCCTACTTAGCAAGTGAGCTTGGATTGGTGAGCCTTTACAGAGGTATGGCAATTAAATTTCTCAGAACTGCCCCAATATTACAAAATCGGTAAAAGTGTGGAACACTAAAGGTGGCAAAACTGTTCCTATTATAAATTTATCTCTGCAAGTTTGGTTTTTGTTGTTGTTGTTGTTAATTATGCAATGTTGACTCACCAAGAGCAAAACTTATAAGTGGACAGTCAAGGGTTTTCATATTTATTGTAATTTATAAGAGACATTATGAGGGCGCCTGGGTGGCTCAGAGGGTTAAGCCTCTGCCTTCAGCTCAGGTCATGATCTCAGGGTCTTGGGATCGAGTCCCACATCAGGCTCTCTGCTCAGCAGGGAGCCTGCTTCCTCCTCTCTCTGCCTGTCTCTCTGCCTACTTGTGATCTCTGTCTGTCAAATAAATAAATAAAATCTTTAAAAAAAAAAGAGAGACATTATGAAATGCCAACTACTTAGCAAAATCCAACTGAATTAATAACCACTCTTGCCTTGTATTATGAAAAACTCAATTTATTGTCAAAATATAGAATGTATTTTAATGAACTGAGAAGTTATTTGAGTTTGAAATTTCTTCTGATAAAGTGGTTTCTCATAATAGAATATAAGCCTTCTGCTTTATTAAATAAACTTTTTAAAACTAATTTTCAGTCTGTGAAGTTTCAAATTATTCATTAAATCAATGAAATTATAAATCGGGAATATTTTTACATTTTATGGAAAATAGATTTAACTGAATATTTTAACTTTAAAGAGCAAAATAATGTCACTAGAAATTATCCCAATATAATTCATAAATGTTTGGATTTGTGGGGGTAATTGGTTTTTAAGAAAACTTTGATAGAAAACATCTCTTCTTCTACGTAATGAAACACCAGGTAGCAGAGGCTATTTGACACATAATAATATAACTGTTTATTTTTTTCTGTTAATTTGAAATGGAAAGATACAGTCCTTTTTTGGAGCTGGAAAAATAAGAGTATTTTGAAATTAAAATCCAGCTGCATTTATTTTCCAGATATTGATTCATGGCCATTTTAAACTTACCAATTCAAGGGACAGGTCTGTATTAAGTGTTAGAAGTTATAATTTCTTAACTTTAATAATACCTCTTATGGAGAGGACATAATCATTGGGCATGTCGTATGTGTGTGTTTCCTCCACTGATGGCACAACCCAGAGCTCTTTAGCTATCCCATGGAAAAATATATTTTTTTTACAGGATATCAGGGGAACATTAGATACCTGCGTGTAGGCCCACCATCCCATATGTTCAGCCTGCTTCCTGTTATTGCCTCTTGTGTTAGTCAAGATTTTGCATGATACTGTTGTAATATATAAGACCCAAAGTGGGCACTCTTCTTCTACATATTTCAACATGAAAGTTAAAAACTTAATGTGGAGTTGAAAAATTTCATGTGATAAATTATAGAAATCTTAATAATAATATTTAATAGTAATTTATTGATGTGGGTTTGATAGACCTCCACTTTTCCTTTAAAGCTTTCTCCTTGGTTTGATTTAGTGGAGTGATTTGCATGGGCAGTGAACAGAGTTGTCACTCTTGTTAAAAGTAAAAAAATCAGAGAAAACCCATCTTTCTTTTTGGTAGACAAAACATATCTAACATCTTCCTTACAAGGATTCTGTTTAGTATGTTCTCCAGTAACATAAAATTATACTCAAGAATTGGTAGGGGCTTCTATTTTTCTGAATGTTTCTGTTGTTGCTGGCCACTTGATATGTTGGACTATTTGTGCCATGGACTGAGCTGTTATTTACAGGGTGTAGGAAATACTGGGCTTCTGGTTGTTGATGGTGAGACTGTGCCCCAGCCTCAGTTCTTGAGTTCAGCCAACAAGAAATTCAGAACAAAACTCTTAAGCAAGTAAGCATTTAATAGTGGTCAAAGTGAAAGTACACTCTCAAGGGTAGACAGTGGGAAGGCCCAGAATTGGCAACTCTACCAGAGGTAAAGGTTGTCTTATTTTTTATATTTGTGTGGGTTGGGTCATGCTGGGGGGCTCTCTCAGTTTGGCTCCAGTCATCTAAAGGACTCTGCCTACCAGTTGGGAGGGGGAATTTTTTGGCTCTATATGATCTATGGCAGTTCAAATTAAATGTACTATAATAAAGCTACAGGTTACTTTAGGGCAATGGCTACAGGGAAAAGTACAAGCATGTTCCCAAGGATTTTCCCTGGCTATTTGAGTTTTCCCTGGCTATTTGAGAGATTGTTGTTTCTTTCTTTTTCAGTGGTTGGCCATTTTCATTCCCTGTTCATATCTAACTAACTGACTGCTCTGTCATAGGCAGTTGGAAAAGGTGAGAATCTCCAGTTTAGATGTCTATGAAATACATCTGGGAAGTGGGGCTAAAGAGTCATGTTACAGAGTTGAGAGAGAGAGATGTCTAAATATATTTGCTATAATAATTTTATCATTTGTTTTATGATTTGAAATGATACATTATATGACAAAGCAGTTTTCTTACATCTATTCTTAATTTACTAAAAACTTAGATGATTCACCACATCTTAAAAGATAAAATCTGGTTACATTTTAAGCTACTATATTAGTTGAATTATAATTTCAAGAATAGAGAAGTTAGTCTCTTGATTCTCTGTTTAGTTCAGTCTATACATGTATTCTCTTCAGTTCCCAATGCAGTTACATACCAGCATATGTTTAAAAGATTTCAACAAGAATTTTCATATATTCATAAGCTACTAAATTATGAACTATGAAGAATAATTATATATTTCTTATTGGATAGAGCAATTTACAGTGTAAGCAATGACAGAAGAGAAATTCCACTCATATACAAAAGCAGTCATGTAGATATAGAGGGCAGACAAGAACAAATGAGTAAAATAACTGGAATATACATAAAGTATATTTGTATTTTTTTAGATGTTTTCCTGCAAGGATTCCTGTCTTGATGAGATCAAGTTTGGTCTTGTGCTAGCTTGTATTTCAGTTTTGACTTATTTGACCCAGAAAAAAGGCTGTTTCTGAGACAGAGAAGAAGAAACAAGAAGAACACTTGTCTTCTCAGACTCCAACAAGCACATCCTAGAGTCTGCCAAGTGCAGATGTATGTGATTTTGCTCTAATATCCAATATCATGTCCCATTGTTGTTGTAAGCCTTTTTAGAAAAGAAACTGTAAGGCTACAATTATACTTCAACAACACTTGATTTAAATAAGGGCTACGTCACTGCTTTCTTACTTTTTCTTGACTATGTCAGTATCATTTTGCATCAGGCCTTTGCATTACTTTTCTCTCTGCCTGAATTCTTGTCCTTTTTTGATTCAAATGTTTGGTTCTTTTGCAGAAACCTCCCTAAACTTAACCCCATCCACAAAATTGTATCATATTACTTTGCTATATTTTATTCACATGTGGCCATCTGAAATATTTTATTAATTTGTCTGTTTGTTTATAAGACATTTCCAAGACTGGATACAGACTCTGAGGACCTCATATTGTTCATTCCCTGCTCTAAAGCCCAAAACAGTGCCCTGGAAATGGGAAGTGCTCAAAATTGTTGGTTGAATGAAGAAAACTCAACCCATATAATAATCAGAATATAATCAACTATTTAAAAAATGTTTAAAGACAACTTCAGTGATACAAATCTTATTTAATCTTTCATGAAGTGGACAGTCTCCTTTCAGAGAACTGCAAAAAGGAAGCAGAAGGAGGGATAAAGAACAAATAACAAGGAAGATATAAATAGAAAATATCTGATCCTCTGGGGCCTTATAATCAACCTTGTTTGGAATGAGGATGTCCAAAGTTGGTGTTTGGGGATTGGCTAACTGGATATACTGTGTTTCTGGTCAAGAGACATGAAAGTTATCTTTTGGTCTTCTGACTTGGCACCCCAGGCAGGAACAAGTCCATCTTAGGCCTAGAAAGTTATTTCAACACCAGTATGATCTAGTTATAATAAAATTGTTCTGAAGAGTAATTTGTATCACAATATTCTTAGGTACTATAATCTTTTATCACAATAAATTGTTGGCTTCTTGGAGCATCTGCTAGGAATTTGACAAGAAATCTTAATAGTGAACAAACACATGCATATATACATATCTAACTAAATATCCTAGGTCTACAAACTTATCTTTACTTATAAAAGTTTATTCTATGAGAGAAATGTTGTAACTTTTCTGATATTTCAACTAGGATTTTTTACACCAAATATCTATGAAGGGAAATGTCTCAATAAATGAGAGGCGTTGTTATCACACAATCTTTCAAGAGTGAGAACAAAGCAAGCTATTCATATTAAATCTATATCAAATTATCTTCACCAAATCTCTTTGGCTAATATTTCTGTGTATGTCTGAAAGAAACTATTCAAGATCTTTTCATAAAGTTTCCTTTTTCTGAAAATAGATATACATTTTTAAAGAGAAAGTTATTTCAAATTCAAACAGAAAATTAACTAATTCACTTCTTATCTTCTTTGTGTATTGAGAGCTTACTGAGATCAAGTCATTATGCAAATTGTATAATATCAATCCTTTTCTTAAAATATATTGTTGTTGTTGTT
Organism: Lutra lutra; assembly: GCF_902655055.1. Classification (NCBI taxonomy): domain Eukaryota; kingdom Metazoa; phylum Chordata; class Mammalia; order Carnivora; family Mustelidae; genus Lutra; species Lutra lutra. Next base: position 174,921,455 of record NC_062280.1, read on the forward strand.
GTTTTTCATTTTCTTAGGGCTAAAGTTTAAACATACTAGCAAAATGTAAAAGACTATTGATATCTCACTTGCCTACCTTTTCTCTTCATCATTTGGCATACTCGCCATCACCAAATTCATGCCCAATCTGTTTCATTCATACTAAAGTATGGCAAGTTGTATGAACATGACATAATCATTTCACCCATACCTAATGTCACTTTGATTGAATCCTTTTTCTTCCTCAACTATTCATCCTTCAAGACTTAGATCAAATGAGTTGTCATCTCTGAAGGACTCCCTATCTCCTCATGCTTCTGTTTGTGGATTAGAATTTGAGAAATTTTCGTGAAGTTAATTGTTTATAGTTATAAGTTATAAGTTATATATATATAGTTATATATATATAGTTATATAGTTATAGTTATAAGGCTTTAAAGGATAAAGAATTTGTTATTATCTTAATTGAATGCTGAGGAGTTAATTGAATGCAGTTTTATGAAACAAAAGGATATAAAAGATAAATTCCAATAGATTGACACTAGATCTATAAGGATGTAGGTAGACTTTCTGTCCCTTAAGGATTTATAATCCTTATACAAGGTAGACAAATTTATTATTGTAGGAGAGGAAGGGAGGGGGAGAGGTTTAGGAAAATGTATAACACAGACACAAAGATATATTATGCATTATATATCAGTGATAAATGCAGTAACACAGAAATCCAAATGTCTATCAAAGAGGACACTGAAAGTTATTTGTGAAAGCATTATGATTTCATTATAGGGTAAGAAAAATAATTTTCCTTCTATTCTTCTAGGTTCTTGGCTGAGACCCAAGGACAGATAAACAGGAGAAAAATGTAATTATGTACATACATTCATATGCACAGGAGTCCTAAAAAGATATTAGACTTAAAATGTGGTCAGATAGTTGTAGCTTACTTAAAAAAGGAATAAGGATCTGAGGCCTCAAAATGGCCAGACAACTAAGTCTTATATATGTCATTCTGAGCTAAAAAAAAGGGATAAGGGTCTGGGGATTCAAACTAGGGGAGGACAATTCACAGGAAGATGAGAAAAGGAAATGTTTGAGAAAAGTTGTCGTACAGTGCAGATAAGTTTCTCAGGTGAGTAGGTGATATCTGATAACTAGCTCTTTTTTAGAGTTTCTCCCATGTGTCTGCAGCTTTTCAAAATAATCAGCTCAAAATAAGCCTTATGCCAAAGAGGCATATTTTGGAATGGCATATTCTGCCACCTTAATGAAGCACATTTTTTGTTTCATAAGCAAAGAATAAGGGGGATATCAGGCACCAATTTAGGGGGGATGCATGATGAAACAAAATTTTACATGTAGAGTTTGGTAATAGAGTACTATTTGACTAAGGAATAATGAAAGATCAACTAACAATGAGGAATTGACCAGAATAAAGTGTTTGACAGGCTAAAGTAAGAAATTAAAAAAAAAAGATTGCTTATTAATATGAGGGTGTATGGGCTCTGCAGAGCTTTGAGAATCATGCTTTCAGGATTATGTATTGGTTATAATTATATATAACACTCTCTCTCTATATATATATATAAACATATATATATTCATATATGTATTTATATATATTCATCCTCCCAATAATATTCAGTGTGTCATCCTAAAATCCCTTTACTGGCATAAAGATCAGGAACATTCCATTCATATATGACAGCCCTGAGAGTTTAAGCCAAGCCTATCTGCATCCTAAGTCATTCTAAATAAAAATTCTCTCAAAGACAAAGCCTATTAATGAGAACTTCCATTATCTGTATCTATAAATTAAATGTGGACAATATATTTTTGCTTTGAAATATATTAAAAAATGCACACAGATATATAAGCTTACTTTTTTAAAATCCTGCATATATTTTGTTTCTTAATTAAGCAAATATAATCTTATGTAAACATGAAGAAATATTTTACTGAATAATCACTTCAAGTAATCACTTATAAGTAAATAAAGATAGGATACATTTTTCACATAAGAAAAAATCTCAACAATATCTTTAGTTGATAAGCACATTGTAGACTTTTATACATCTAGTTAATTTACATATTATTTACAATTCACACTTTAAATTTTTGTTGGTATGACATAAAGTTGAACATAGAAGAAAGCAAATTTGCATTTTTGTCTCATACTTAGAGGAAAGGGTCAGTTTATTAATTTGCTGAGAACCTCTATCTTGAATTTAGACAAAACATGAAATAAATTTATACCTACTTAGTGGCTTTACCCATGTTCCACTACTTATATAATTTCAGTTTAGCTACAATATTAATTTGTTAGAGCTGCCAGACAAATATACTACAGACATGACTTAAATAATAGAAATTTATTTTCTCACACTTATGGATGGTTTCTCCTTAGACCTCTGTCTTTGGTTTATGGATGGCCATCTACTTGCTGTATTCTCACATGGCCTTTCCTTTTGTGTGCCCCTGTCTGGTGTCCCTCTCATCCTCATAAAAATACCAGTCACATTCCATTAGGGCCCATCCAAATGACCTCATTTTACCTTAATTACCTCTTTTTTTTTTTTTCTTTAAGTTTCTGTCTTCAAAGATTGTTGCACTCTGAGATAATGGGGGTTAGGTATTCAACATGTGAATTTTGGAGGGAGTCAGTTAAGCCCAATACAGTTTGCCCTTTAAAATTCATACTTCTTATATGCAATAGAGATTCACCCCATCTGAACAGCCCCAAAGTCACCCATTCTGCCATCAACATTAAGTGCAAGATCTCATCCAAATATCATCTAGCTCAGGTATAACTGAGAATTGGGGTATGATTCATTCTGGGACAATTCCTTTCCAAGTGTCAGTCTGTGGAACTGGAAAAGTTATATACTCCCAAAATAAAATGGTAAGACAGGCATAGGGTAGATATTCCCATCCCAGAAGGGAAAAGTCGGTAAGAAGAAAAGGTCACAGGTCAGACATAAGTTTGAATCATATAGGGCAAATTCCATTTAGATTTGAAGGCTTAAAAATAATCCTCTTTGGTCAGTGCTTTATGCTCCAGGCCCATGATGATGGCAGCACTACCTTCTGCACTAACGGATGGTGGTCCTGATTTCTTGGCTCCTGATGCAACATCACCCCAGTAGCATGGACAGAAATGTTGTCCCTACAGCCCTGCCCCCAGAGCCTTGAGTTCTGTCCAATGGAGCAAAGGAAGAGACTGCCATGTTCCCTGGGTCTATTCCCTCTGGATCCATGATAGCAGTGGTGGCCCTACAGACCTCTAAACGGCCTTAGGGGTCATTTTTCCTTGTTCTTGAAGGATAAGATGTTTAAAAACAGCTTGATTTGCCTGTCCTATAGAAAATCACAGATTCAACAGCCTTTCTTTATTTTGTTCTGTCCCTGTTCCATTCAGTCGAAGTAGGCAGCATTGCTACTGAATGATTAATTAGATAGAGGCATTATACCTATCTCTTTTATAGTAAATATTTGTCTAGCCACAGCCTTGATGTTCTTTGCAGAACATGTTTTCTACTTTTTTGCAATACGGATAGGCTGAAAATTTTCCAAATCTTCAACTTTGGTTCCTTTTTGCTTAACAATATCTATTTTTATTTATTTATTTAGGTTTCCAGTCTTTCATTTTTAATTTGTATTGTTTTTTTTTTTTTTTTTTTAGATTTTTAAAAATTCAAGTATAGTGTTCTATTAGTTTCAGGTATACACTATAATGATTCAATAATTCCATATTTAATTCATCTTTCTCCTCTCATATTTTACTATAAGCATCAAGGAAAAATGTCGGCAGTGCCTTCAGCATTTCACCTTTTTTTTTTTCCTCAGCTAAATATCCAAGTTAATAGATGTGGGACTTTCATCCACAAAACACAAGAATACAAGTTCTTTTTTTTTTTTTAAGATTGTATTTATTTATTTGACAGAGATCACAAGTAGGCAGAGAGGCAGGTGGGGGGTGTGTGGAAGCATGATCCCTGCTGAACAGAGAGCCCGATGTGGGGCTCCATCCCAGGACCCCAAGATCAATACCTGAGCCGAAGGCAGAGGCTTAACCAACTGAGCCGTCCAGTTGCCCCAAGAATACAAGTTCTTGGGGTGCCTGGGTGGCTCAGTCATTAGGCATCTGCCTTTGGCTCAGGTCAAGATCTTGGAGTCCTGAGATAGAGCCCCACATCAAGCTCCTTGCTCAGTGGGGAGCCTGCTTCTCATTCTCCCACTCCCCCAGCTTGTGGAAGTTCCCTCTCTCACTGTGTTTCTCTCTGTCAAATAAATAAAAATAAAATCTTAAAAAAAAAAGAATACAAGTTTTTTGCCACTTTAGAATAAGATCACCTTTCCTCCAAAAGCACCTTTGAACATTCATATTTCTACTAACAGTCTCTTCAAGGAAATCTAAGTTTTTTCTAAGAGGCACCTCAGAACTCTTCTAGCCTCCATCAACTATCCAGTTCCAAAGCCACTTTTACACCATATATATACAATATATATATTGTATATATATGATATACATATATATATATGTTTTGTTTTTGTTTTTGTTTTTCCCAAGGCTAGAGACCCATGAAAGAGCTGCAGTTTGATTCCAAAGATGGTCTGCTGGAAGAATCCTTCCTTTTTCCAGGGAAGCCAGTATTTTCCTATTAAAGCTTTCAACTGTTTTGAGGAGGCCCACCAACAATATGGAAGGTCATTGCTTTCCTCAAAGTTTACTGATTTAAATATTGCTCTAATCTAAAAAATACTTTCAGAGAAACATCTAGAATAAGATTGATCAAATATCTGGATACCATAGCCTAGCCAAGTTGACACATAAAGTAACCATCACAATCATTATGTTTGTTCTTTATTAAGCCTGTTAGTCATTCTAGTTATTTAGGTAATGATAACTAGCATTAAAATCACAGTCATAATTAGGAAGTAAATTATCATATGTAAATTAATGTTTCCAATTTTAAAAAAATATTCAAAATTCCTAATTTTATGGAGAAAATAATTTTGAGATAAATTTCAAACTTTAATATCAGAAAAGGCCCCATCTCTAATAACTTGATTTATTAATTAAAATAATTATGTTGTAGTATATTTAATGAAACCTATTGATTTAAATATTGCAAAACATTCATAATGAATTTTTTTTCTGAATTGGCTGAATAAACCAAGTATGTCTCTGCTACATTTTTACTTTTATTTTTGTTTTCTTTTATTTTCATTTGTGTTTATCTACTACTTGTTTACTGTCATTTCTTCTCATTTTGCTATAATTTTCGAACTCATTATTTTAGCTGTTAAAACAATTTTCTTTGACTTTTATTACTTACATGGTTAGCAATAGTTTTTTGTTATTTAGCATTGATAAGATGATGACAGTAGTCAGCGGGGTTTAATGCACTTTTCTAATTTGTTCCTCATTATTCTTACAGTGTGTTCTGACACCTGATAAATGCAAAACAACTTCAAAAGCACTTAGCCATGTAAATAACAGTGATAAAAGCATTATTAAAAATTTTGAAATCCAGGGCTGCATTTAGTCACTGCTACAGAATGCAAAAATTATCAACCCTATCATCAATACTTAGCTGCTTGTAAATGATGACCTACCAAAAATTCATTTGATTTTGGAAAACAATTTGAATGCAAAAGCAGAATGTGTATGTGTGTGTGTGTGTGTGTGTGTGTGTATGAGAAAAGTAGAGAAGCAGGTTCTCAAGAGGTAATAAAATTCACTTTTTGCATAGTACAGGACGTCTATTTTTTGCTAAGATGTAATAAACCATACTACTCTTTCCTAATATCTGTATTTATTTTCCCTATGAATTACATTTAATTTGTCAAGCTATTATTTGTGTGCCATATACAGCATTTTTTTATGATTTTATCTTCTGCAAAAACTATGTCCACCATTATTGGATTCTCTATGCTTGTTGCAAGGTTAGTTTGAAGGAGATACTAGAATAAGCCAAAAAGCAATAGAGGAATTTATGACACCATGAATGGTGTGGCTCAAAGGTGTGTCTCAAAGGATGGAACTTTGAAATTCATCTTTTATATAAACTTAAAAAGCAGCATTGAGAGATGTTCTCTGAAGTAAAGATGTACACACATATTCCTTCATTTTTGAGTGCTGTTTTGTGTAAATCATCATGCCAAGCACTCCTTCTAAAGTTTTTTTTTATTGTTTGTTTTTTTTTTAAGAGAAAATACAGTTGCAAAAGCCTGTCATAATGGTGTATTTGGGAGATTGTTATTGGAAAATGCTAGTGTTGGGAGTCCTTAGAAATAATTTTCCATTTACATTCAGTCATGAGAAATAGGATCCATATTATTAAAAATAATAATCTGTATAATTGGAGATCTACTTGCATAAAGTGTCCCATATCCAGCACACATAAACATACTCACATCAGGTCATAATTAACTTGCTTTCATTGACCATAGCATAATTTTGGATTGCAAATTCTGAATCTGAAGTATACACCTTATAACTGGGTCAACTGAGTTTCTCAATGATCCTGTTCTGTGAACATAATATTCACAAAAATATATTTAGATTTTATAAAGATGAATTTTGTTGAAAAACTTAAGAGTTCATATAATATTTATTACAAAGAAAAAACTTAATAAGTTGACATCATTAATTATATTATTTTCCAAAATGGGACAGATAATTTAATGTACCATCTAAGTTTTCATTAAATCAAAATAGAATGCAGTGTCTGCTCATGACATGTACTTATTTATGACACTTAAAAGAAAAACAATTTTATGTGCTAGTTGACCTTTTTTTTTTTTTTTAAGATTGTACTTATTTATTTGTCAGAGAGAGAGAAGGAGCACAAGCAGGGGGAGTGGCAGGAAGAGGCAGAAGCAGGCTCCCAGCTCAGCAGGGAGCCTGATGTGGGACTCAATTTCAAGACCCTGAGATCATGACCTGATGCTAAGGCAGAAGCTGAGCCAATTGAGCCACCCAGGCACCCCCTTTACTTATTTTTTATGTCATCTCCATCACTCTGCGTTTTCCACACTTTATCATAGTCTGCATTTTTCTTAGAATTTAAGCAATTTATTTTAGCTACAGCTTTAGATTTTACTTTCTCTTGTCAAATGATGGCATGGGGTTTTGTGTAGGGAAATAATTTTCTTGGCTTTGAATACTTACGGGAAACAGACAAATATGTTATTATGTAAGTATGCATCAGTATTGTCCAAGATGAATTGTGACTACTTCTGAAGTAACAAAACGACAAGAGAAATATAGACTTAGTAAAATTGGTTCACTGTTCCATAATAAATATTAATAATTATTATTTTTATGGGTGAAATGTTAATATAGCGTCTGATTGCAAGTGGAGTTGTGCTGTTATCATTCTTTTGTATCTAGATTCTTTCACTCAATATTATTCTTTAGAGATTCATTCATATGATTTTGTAGATAATAATTTGTTCAAATTTCATTTGTTCTATTTCATGGAAGAGTGTTCCATTGTATAAATACAACACATTCCACAGTGGATGAAATTTTTGTTTGTTTCTAGTTTAAGTTATTTTTTAGTGTAACTTAAAAATTTTTCATTCATGGGGTAGCAGACACTATTGCTGCTAACCTCATGTTTTGGCCCACCTCTCGGTTCACTGAAAGTGACTATATTCTATTTACATCTCTAGATTTTTATCACAAGTACCTCTATATTTAACTGGGACAATAAGTTATCTAGAACTACATGAGCATTTTCAGTACAAGCAGCACAAGCTAGTGTGCCAAGAATTAAATATAGAGGGAAGCAAATCTGAAACATTGATGGATGGAGATTGGTGGATAAATATTCAGCTTCCCCATCTGATGGATAATTCTTATATATTTTCAACATGCTTCCTCAGAAGACCACCACTAGGATGGAGCTACAGTTGTCCCCAAAAATAGCCAACTCACTAACACATTTATTTCCTTAAACTTTACTATATCCTTGCCTCAATTTCCATAGACCTTAATTAGTGTTTTTAGAAGCCATCTTCCACGTAAAATTATTTGTATTGAAGTTCTTGCTTCAGTGTCTGGTTTGGGGAAAACCCTATTTAAGAACAACTGGTACTAGAAGTAGTATTAGAATTCAGTACTGTGCAATGAGATAATTGTATTTTAAAGTCAGTTGGAAATAATGACACATTCATTGGTAGCAACTGAATGATTTAGTCAGTGAGGGTTCTTCAAAGAAACAACTAATTATACATAATTATTGTGTAATTATAACTTCTATGATTCTTATCCTTAGTAATTTGAGAAGAGATGCATTTGGAAAATGAAGCTATAACAATTGAAAATTATGAGTCCAATTATATTTAGAAATATGATTTTAAAAAAATTACAGGATTGTTCACGAAACTAGCAAACCAAATCTATCATGGATATAGATGTAAAAATCCTCAAAAGAATGTTAGCAAGTTTAATCCAAAAGAATACAGAAAGAATTATACACCACAACTGAGATTTACCCAATGTGCAATACTGGTCAAACACTACAACATCAGCTGATAGACTTCATCAACAGACTAAAAAAGAAAAGCCATATGATCTATCAATAGATACAGAAAAATAATTTGAAAAAATCCTGCACCCATTCATGATAAAAACTTCCAGTAAACTGGAAATACAGCAGAATTCTCTCAACTTTGTTAGGAATACCTACAAAAAATCTACGGTTAACATCATACTTAATGCTGAGAAACTTGAGAAGCTTTCCTTCTAAGATCAGGTACAAGGCAAGGGTGTCTCCACCAACTACTCTTTCTTAATGTTCTATTAGAAGCTCTTGCTAATGCAATGAGCACCCTCCCCCCCAAAAAAAGGAAATAAAAAGCACAGATTGGAAAGGAAGTTATATGTGTTTGTTCACAGACAACATGAATGTCTATGTAGGAAATGTAAAAAAAATCGACCAAAAACTAACAATAATAATTAATAGTAATGAAAAAAATCTTAAACTAGTAAGCAGTTATAGCAAGGTTAGTGTAATACAGGATACAAGGTTAGTATACAAAATTCATTTGTTTTCCTATGTACAAGAATACCTCATTTTATTGAACTTCACTTTATTGGGCTTTGTAGGTAGTGTGTTTTTTACAAATTAAAGTTTTGTGATAAACCTACATGGAGCCAAGTCTATTGGCACCATATTTTCCAACACGATTTGCTCACTTATGGTCTCTCTGTCATATTTTGGGAATTCTCACATTATTGGAAACATTTTCATTATTATTTCATTTATTATGATGATTTGTGATCAGCAATTTTTGATGCTACTATTAAAATTGCTTTGGGATATCATGAACCACACCCATCTAAGATAGTAAACTTAATCAATAAATGTTGTTTATGTTATGACTGCTCCACTGACCAGCCATCCCTCCATCTCTCTTCCTCTTCTTGGGCCTCTTTGTTCCTTAAGACACAACAATAACCCTACAACACCTCTAAATGTTCAAGTGAAGGGAATAATTGCATATCTCTCGCTAAATCTAAGGCTACAAGCAATTAAAACATACTGAGGAACGCATATTGAAAGCTGAGACAGGCCAAAAGCTAGGTTTCTTGCTCCAAAAAAATCTTGTGAATACAAAGGAAACATTCTTGAAGAAAATTAAAAGTGTTACTCCATTGATCATATAGATGATTAAGAAAACAAACCAGGGGGCACCTGAGTGGCTCAGTGGGTTAAGCCTCTGCCTTCTAGCCCAGGTCATGGTCACAGGGTCCTGGGATCCAGCCCCGCATCGGACTCTCTGCTCAGCAGGTAGCCTGCTTCCCCTTCTCTCTTTGCCTGCCTCTCTGCCTACTTGTGATCTCTCTCTGTCAAATAAATAAATAAATAAAATCTTAAAAAAAAAGAGAGAGAGAGAGAAAGAAAGCAAACCAGGGTTATTGCTGATATAGAGAAAGTTTTAGTGATCTGGTTAGAAAATTAGGAAGATCAGTTGCTTGAAACCAAGGCTTAATCCAGAATAAGGTCCTAACTCTTCAACTCTATGAAGACAGAGAGAGGTGAGGAAGCTGCAGAAAAAAGTCTGAAGCTAGTAGAAGTTGATTCATAAATTTAGAGAAAAGAAGTCAAGTTCATAACATAAAAGTGCAAGTTGAAAGAGCAAAGACAAATAGAAGCTGCAGTAAATTATCCATAAGATCTAGCTAAGATAATTAATGGAAGTGATTACACCAAACAGATTTTCAATGTAGACAAGACAACCAGCCTCCTACTGGAATAAGAAGCTATCTAGGACTTTCATAGTTAAAGAGAAGAGGTGAATGCCTATCTTCAAAGCTACAAAGGACAGACAGTTTTGTTAGGGGCTAATGTTGCTGGTAACTTTCATTGAAGCCAGTGTATGTTTATTAGACTGAAAATCCTGAGACCCTTAAGAATAATGCTGAATCTACTCAGCTCATGCTCTGTAAATGGAGCAACAAAGCCTGATGATAACCTATCTATTTATAACATTGTTTTACTCATTGTTTTAAATCCACCATTGAGACCTCCTGCTCAGAAAAAGAAAAGATTCCTTTCAAAATATTACTGTTCATTGACAATATGCCGGGTCACCTAAGAGCTCTAATGGGGATGCACATTGAGATTAATGTCTTTTTTTTTTTTTTTCATGCCTGCTAACACAATATCCATTCTTCAGGCCAAGTTTCAAGGAGTAATTTCAACTTTCAAGTCTCATAATTTAAAAAATACATTTTGTAAGGCTCTAGGCTGCCATAGATAGTGATTCCTGTGATGAATCTGGGCAACATCAACTGAAAAGCTTCTGGAAAGGATTTATCATTCTAGATATACAATTAAGGAGGATCTTTGATTCATGGAAAGAGGTCAAAATGGGAACATTTACAGAAGTTTGAAAGAAATTGATTCAAACTCTTATCGATGATTTTGAAGGGTTGAGGTTCAAGACTTCAGTGCAGGAAGAACCTACAGATGTAGTGGAAATAGCAAGGGAATTAGTGGTGGAGTCTGAAGGTGTGACTGAATTGCTATAATCTCATGATAAATCTTTAATGGATGGGATTTGATTATCGATGAGCAAACAGTGTGGTTTCTTGAGATGGAATCTCTTCTCGGTGAAGATACTGTCAAGATTGTTGATATGATAACAAAAGATTTAGAATATTACATAAATTTAATTGATAAAACAGTAGAGGATCGACTCCAGTTTTGAAAGAAATTCTATTGTGGCTAAAATGCTATCAAAAAGCATTACATGCGGGGCACCTGGGTGGCTCGGTGGGTTAAAGCCTCTGCCTTCAGCTCAGGTCATGGTCCCAGAGTCGTGGGATCAAGCCCCACATCAAACCCCGCATAGCATCAGGCTACCTGCTCAGCGGGGAGCCTGCTTCCTCCTCTCTCTCTCTCTCTCTGTCTGCCTCTCTGCCTACTTGTGATCTCTGTCTGTCAAATAAATCAATAAATCTTAAAAAAAAAAAAAGCATTACATGCTACTAAGAAATCATTCATGAAAGGAAGAATCAATGAATGCATCAAACTTCACTGTTGTCTTATTTTAAGAAATTGCCATAGCCACCCTAACCTGCAGCAACCACCATACTGATCAGTCAGTAGCCATTAACATTGAGGGAAGACCTTTCAGCAAAAAAATGATGATTCCCTGAAAAAAATGGTTACCAGTTTTTAGCAATAGTTTTTTTTTTTTTTTTTTTTAATTAAGGTATACATATTACCTGGACATCTGGGTGGCTCAGTGGGTTAAGCCTCTGCCTTCAGCTCTGGTCATGATCTCAAGGCCCTGGGATGGAGCCCCTCATTGGGCTCTCTCCTCAGCAGGGAGCTTGCTTCCCCCTCTCTCTCTGCCTGCTGCTCTGCCTACTTGTGATCTCTCTCTGTGTTTCAAATAAATAAAATCTTAAAAAAAAAAGTCATATCATTTCCTAAATAGGATGCTGTTGCATACTTAATAGACTACAGTTAAATGTAAACATAACTTTTATATTAACTGGAAAGCCAAAAAAATTATTTTATTCACTTTTTAATAGTGGTCTGGAACTGACCTAGCTGTATCCCCACGATATACCTGTATACAGACCCATCAAGAGCTATTGAACGCAGTGTCTGAGCTTGCATTAATAGCAAGGGACTTACAGTGGTATTGTGCATACTCCCTTTTCCATTCCAGTAGGCTAGTCTAGAATCCCATCTAAAGGCCATGTCTATGTGTACAGTGGACCTGTAGAACTACTGTATTATCAGTTTTCTATCCCGGAATATCTGTGTGGAATGAGTGTACTTAGTGGTTGCCAAAACACATATTAGGTTTCTTAAATTAGGAACTAATAGTTATTATGGAAGGTGGCCAAGTAGAAGCCATGAAACTGCCCTCACACCCTGGCCAAGAGAGTAAGTGAGAAGCAGTATGACATCCCATAAGCTGATATCTTTCCAACACTATTCCATATGACTACAGATGGATGAAGGGGAAAGCATATTACTGCCAGATCTAGCTATAGGTCAGTCTCTAGCTGAACCTGATGGTCCTACCCTCAAAATAAGAGAGGCTTACATGAAAACTAATGACAAATGGAAAGGATAAGTGATTTCTAATGAAAAGGGAACAAATAAATAAATAAGGTGAAAGAGGAAAAAATCTCATATTATGCCCATGCCATCCATGTAGTAGGCTCTAAATAAGAATATTATCTCTTAGCTATATTTAGAGATGCTAATGGGTGAAACCGTTTGCTTCAGAAACTTCCTCATTGTTTGAAGCTGAGGATCTAGGATGGGCCAATGGACTTAAGATGCATTCAGGCTGAGAGAGGAGCTAAGATGACAGCATTGTAGGAGGATACTGGACTCCTTTGAGCACACTGGATAGCTATCAAATCATTCTGATTGCCCAAGAAATTGACCTGAGGACCCACAGAACAAACTGCACAACTAGAGGAAGAGAAGGGGCTATATTCAGTAAGTCAGGAAGTGTGAAGACAGGGTTTGGGGGAGAAACAGATTGCAGGTGCTGCAGAGGGGTGGGAGCCATGGTTGCAAAGAAGGGTGAGAGGGAGAGGAGCACACAAGGGAATGCACAATTCCCTTTGGGAATTCCCAAAGCCACTGGCTAATAACAGGCTGACTTTCATGAGTTAAGGCTGATTTTCATGAGTTTGCAACCATTGGGGGTTGAAGACTGGAGTTTTAAAGCTCAGCAGGCTTGGCTGGAATAGAGCCCTGATGGCGCTGCCCTGTTCCTGGAGAGAAGTTAGGCAAACAGCCTGGGGCATGGGAATAGCATCTGAAGAACATCTGAGGCACACATGGAGAATGTTCACTCTTTTTTGGATCATGTCCCTAAAAAGTAGCATTTAGGAGATGCCTCTAAAGGGATAAAGTTGCTGGCTGGTGCCATTTCCCTTCCTTTCCCCTCAGCGTAAACACAGACTCACCTTCAGTAAACAGCAGAGCTCCAACATTGGAGCTCTTACAGCAGGTCCCACACCGCTGTGCTTTGCTGGTACTACCTACTTGATCAAGTTTGCCTTAGCCCCAGTGTGGCATGCCCCTTACCCAGGAGACCAGCAGAAACCCCTGCCAACACAGGGTCTCCTGACCAGAGTTCTGCAGGGCTTCAGTTCTAGTAGAAGTAGTATTAGGTCTCATTTAACCAGCAGACTAGAGCACACCTAATTGAAACTTGCTACATCCTGGCCAAGGACCAAACTGCCTGCTGACAAGGAGGGCCGCTGCAAATGACTGGTCTGAGGGATACAGTAACCAAAACATAACAATAGAGCACAGACAGCACACACTCCCTGAAGCACCAGGGCCTGGACAATACGTGACCTCTTCTTCATAAAGCCATTATGCTGAGGAGCAGGAAACATAACATGGTTTTCTCACACACAGAAGAAGACAGGGACTTAAACAAAATGCCAACCTAGAGGAATTCATCCTAAATGGAAGACCAAGACAAGGTCGTAGAGAGATCTAATCAAAACAGATAAAAGTAACAATGTGTGATGGAGAATATAAAGCAACGATCATAATGATAGTGAGCTTGAGAAAGGAATGGAAGACTTCAGGGAGGCACTTACTGCAGAGATAAAAGTTAAAAAACAGTCGGTCAAAATGAAAAATACAAAAATGAGATTCAGAATAGACTGGATGCATTAAACATCCAGTAGTGGAAGGATGGAAGAAGCAGAGTAGTGATTAAGTAATACAGAAGATAACATAATGGAAAATAATGAAGTTGAACAAAAGAGAGAATTATAGAACACAAGAATAGACTTAGGGCAGTCAGTGCCTCCATCAAACATAATAACATTTGTGTTATAGGAGTCCCAGAAGAAGAGAGAGAAGAGGAGGTAGAAAATTTATTTGAGGAAATAATAGCTAAAAACTTCCATTATCGGGGAAAGGAAACAGACATCCAGATCCAGGAGGCACAGAGAACTACCATAAAATCAGAAAAAGGAGGCCCATACCAAGATATTATAAATAAACTTGTAACATATAGTGATAAAGAAAAAATCTTAAAAGCAGCAAAGCAAAAAAAAGTCCCTTACTTGTAAGGGAAGACCCATACGGCTACCTGCAGATCTAACAAACACTTGGCAAGCTAGAAGGGAATAGCATGATATTTTCAACATACTAAATAGGAAAATTCTGCAGCCAGGTATCCTTTATCCAACAAGAGTACCATTCAGAATAAATGGAGAGAGAGAGTTTCACAGACAAAGGAGTCCATGACTGCTAAACCAGCCCTGCAAGAAACATTAAAGGGGAATCTGTGAGTGAAAAGGAAAGACCCAAAGTGACAAAGACTAGAAGGGAACAGAAAATCTCCAGAAACAATGACAAAACCAGTAATAAAATGGCACTATATACATTTCTATCAATAATTACTCTGGATGTAAATGGATCAAATACTCCAGCCAAAAGACATAGGGTGTCAGAATGGATAAAAACACAAGACCCATCTATGTACTGCCTACAAGAGACTTATTTTAAACCTAAGGACACCTGCAGATTGAAAGTGAGGAGATGGAGAACACTTAATCATGCAAATGGACATCAAAAGAAAGCTAGAGTAGAAATATTTAAATCAGACAAACTAGATTTTAAACCAAAGACAACAAGAGATGAAGAAGGGCACTATATCATAATAAAGGGATATATCCAACAAGAAAATCTAAGTTGTAACTATTTATGCCACCAACTTGGGAGCACCCAAAAATATAAAACAATGAATACAAACATAAAGGAACTCGATAATAATAATACAATAATAGGGGACATTCACACCCAACTTATATCAATGAAAAGATAATCTAAGCAGAAAATCAGTAAGGAAATAATGGCTTTGAGAAACACATGTGATCAAATGGACTTAATAGATATATTCAGAATATTTCATCCTAAAGCAGCAGAACACACATTCTTTTCATGTACACATGAGACATTGTTCAGACTAGATCACATACTAGGTCACAAATCAGGCCTCAACAAGTACAAAAAGACTGAGATCGTGCCATGTATCTTTTCTGACTACAACAGTATGAAAGTTAAAGTCAACCACAAGAAAAAATTTGGAAAGACCACACATACATGTAGGCTAAACAGCATGTTACTAAATGGTGAATGGATAAAAGAAAATATGGATAAATTCCATATATATATATATACATATATATACACACACACACATACATACATACACACACATACACACACACATATATATACATATATATACATATATATACATACATATGAATGATTTCACTCATATGTGGAATTTAAGTAACAAAACAAAGGCCCATAGGGAGGAAAAAAAAGAGTGAAAAACCAAGAAACAGACTCGTAGTTATTTGGAGCAAACTGATGGTTTCCAGAGGGTAGGTGGGTGGGGGGAAGGGTTAAATAGATGATGGGTATTAAAGAGGGCACTTACGATGTTGAGCACTGGGTATTGTATATAAGTGTTGAATCACTAAATTGTGTGCCTGATATTAATATACTGTACATTTACTAAATGGAATTTAAATAAAAACTTTAAAAAGGAAGCATTCAATTTGGAGTCATCTATCAAATGTGTGTCAATGACAAGAAAAAATTTTGTGATAAACACCTAAAATAACTCTGATGTTGCTTTGTATTTTATTTCCATATTACTATTTATATGTATTACAAAAAGAGACAATATATAAATACTGTCTCCTAGATGTACACATAGAATTTTGTTGATTGACAGTGCCCCGAAGTTCCCTGTGTAACTGTTATCCTTGTGATGATTTCTTGTTAAATATAGCCAGATGTGATAGATAGAGAATATCTGCTGGATGCCTGACTTGGCATAGTATTGTGTTTCTTAGTACCTATAGGCTGTGTGTGTGTGTGTGTGTGTGTGTGTGTGTGTGTGTAAGGGAATAATTAGAGTAAAGAATAACTAACAAATAGAAGCTAGTGTCAGTTTGGGGGTCAATTTTAACATCGCTCCAGTGTCCACCAACAGTGCCTATGCGAAGCTTTTAGATGTGCCTAAACTTAAGTTTAAGATTGACTACTACCCATACAGCATGATCCTAAATAAAACTGAAAAAAGGCACACAGTTATGTCCAAAAAGAATTGGAATCTGGAATTAACTGGGACTTTTCCCCCTAGATTTACAATTGAATCTATGCCATTATTGGTATATGAGCAAACATTGTTTTTGTTAGGAAGGCTATTATAATAAATATTTAATTGTACCTGACTTATTTTTTAATAATACACAGATATTCAGAATGTAACTGCAATTTATCTAACACCACTATAATTGGTAAGACTGATTTGACTGATCTCAATAAAACCTTTGATAATGATGATTTTTATGATTAAATGGATTGGGAGATTTTTTGAAAAAACTAATTGCTCAGAGTGGAAAATTGCTATTTAACAATAAATTAATTTTTATATTAAATCAATTTGTTGATACCTTTAATTAAATTCAAATTTCAATAGTAGAAGAAAGTATAAGTGTTCACAAACTTAAACATGAATAAGAATATATGGGTACCAGAATGTTTGGTAAAATTAAATTCTTTAAAGCAACACTTCATTTGACAATATGTATTATTAGTATTTTGACAGTCATCCTTTTGCTTTTTCTGCTGTAGAAATGGAGCAAAAGAATGATTACAAAAATTATTGGTAAATAAAAATCCTGAACCAAATTCAGACACAGACTATAGAGATAGAATAAATATATATCTTAAATTCTCTGCTCAGAGAAATTGTCAATGTTGTCAAATAAGAACATCTTCAAACAAAAATGAGTAACAAAATTTATGACCTGTTCCAAATATGAAAAAAAAAAGGAGCTTTACAGGCAGAATCTCCAAAATTAAAAAAATAAAATATTTTTAGATAAGGAAAATACTTATATGACAGAATATGATATCCACACAAAACAACTTAAACTGGGACCATTAGGAATTGATATTTGCTCATTCTTCTTTATATCCAGGTTTTAATGCCAGTAAAACATTTTGGGTTCTATAGGCTTACTCATACTATTTGTATCTGGAGTGGTTTATATTCACATGGCCATTATATTGTAAATAATTAGATCTGTGTTGTCCAGTATTATAGCCATTAGCCACATGTGGCTATTTAATTTTCTGTTAATTAAAACTAAATATAAGGTGAATGATATTTAATTACACATTCCCATAAGCCACACATCAAGTGTTCAACAGCCACTTGTGGCTGTGGTTACATGTAGTAGATAGAATTGATTTATAGGTAGACTAAAAAACTCTGTATTTGTCTCTGGGGGTAGTTAGATAGCTGTTTGTTGACTCTTGGCCAAGTAGGATTTTTTATGTGCTGTTGAAAGACTGAAACTCCCCTGGCAACCTCCAGAGAGATTTTGTTTTTGTTTTTGTTTTTGTTTTTTAACTAAAATTTTTGACTGTCCTAACCTGTTTAATCACCCTGGCCTGATTGTCAGGGAAGAAGTATAAACACCCTCCTTGAAACATCTAAACTCAAAAGAAAGCCAAAATTCCTCATGGTGCACGTGATTCAATCCACTGATCTTCCTTTCTCCCAGTTTGTCTGCCCTCCCTCCCTTCTTCCCTCACTCACTCCCTCCTTCTTCCTTCCTTTCTTTCTTCCTCTCTTTTCCTTCCTTCCTTTCTTTTTTTTTCTTTCCTTTTCTTTTTTCTTTCCTTTCCTCTTCCTTTTCTCTTCTCTTCTTTTCTCTCCTTCTTTCCTTCTCTCTCTGTCTCTGTCTCTATCTCCCTCCCTCCCTCCCTCCCTTCCTTCTTTTCTCTCTGTCTCTCTATCTCTCTCATTCTCTCTTGCTTTCTCTCTCTTTCCTTGAGAGAAAGAGGACAGACATGCCATGTACCAATAAAAACCCTGTACTGCACGTGTACAAATAAATGCCTGGGGAACTGGCACATGAGATAGCTTTCAGAACTCTGATGCTTCCTGCAGTCTGTTTTTCTTGCTGTATGCACCATAGGCTTTGTATTTAAATACAGATCTTATGCTCTGAGGAATTCTTTCAAACACTTCAACTTGAAAAATCCTCACATTACCATATTACCCAGTGGTTACAGAATATTTCTGTCATCACAGACAGAACATATAATTTAGACCTATATTAATTTTTCAAATTTAGAAATAACTATAAGCTGATAACAAAAACAAAAAAATGTTTTTAAAATCTTGTCAAAATAACAATAAAGCTACTGTTATGAAAAATTTAAATTTAACAGTTTTCTCTTCTATCACAAAAACCAATCTAAACAATATAAAATACAAAATTAAATGAATAAGGTTTAAGTATAAAGTTTCACAAAGATAATAGTAGGAAGATAATGTACCATTTTATGTTTAGAGAGAAAATTTGTTGTCTAAATTGTTATCTCAAGAAAGATGTTGGCAGATATTCTATTCGAAGTTATAATGACATCTTACAGAAAGCTTAAAACAGGAACCAAATATATATGTATTTTTTTTTTTTTTTTACTTTTTGGAAAGTAAAAAGAAGTGTGAAATAAAAGAATTTCTAATTGTTAAAAACTATGAATGATCTGATATATTGCCTAGTAAAAATCTTAGCATTCCATATGTTTGTTATATATACTATCAGAATCATTAAACCTCTTTATTAAAGAACAGATATTTTATTGACCCACAGAGCAACTTGGCAGTGCTGGTTCCCCCATACCCCAATTTCCCATGTGACAGGATGATGCATGATTGATGTACTTGCATGAGCAACTGGGTTTGCACCATAGGAACAACAAAATTATGAGAATTGGTGCTTATGTAGGGCAGCTGGCATAATCTGCTCCTCCTCTCAAGGAAAGGGCAGGACAGAGAGGTAGAGGGGAGAGAGAGAGGGAGAGAGAGGAAGTTTTATGTTAGAATGTAAAATATGAATTTTTTTCTGAGAAGGAAAGGAAAAGAACTTTACCTCACTGTCCCTGAATAGAAGCACATTGTGCTGGGGAATAAGTCTTTAAATCTCTTCAGAGCAATTCACTGTCTTTAACTTCCAAGGCATCTTTACCATTCAATCATCCACTAATCTAGGTTGCAAGTACTCTGCTCAGGAAGCTCAGATTTTGCAGAAATGTGAAAATATTTATGGAGTGTTGTTTTCCCAAGATATATATAGTCCCAGAAAGCTTCAAAATGTGGACTATGCACAAGATGAATTTACAAAATTTAAAATCTTATGAAATTACTTTCAGAAGGAACAGGCGTAGCTGAGTTCACTTCTGTCCTTAACAGATTGTAAAATTTCTAATCTCTTAATCAGCTTATAAGAGCAAGTCAGTATTTACTAAGGCAAATAATTAAAATGTGCTTGTTTGAAATATAATATATATAAACTAAACAGCACAACTCTTGTTTAGAATTTAAGATAATAAAATATTTGTGGGGAAATGTATTTTTATCATTGTTTTTATTTAGTGTTATAGGTTCCTGATGATAATAAAAAGCAGAGAAACTTCTTGTCAGTTTTTTTTTTTTAAGATTTTATTTATTTATTTGACAGAGAGAGATCACAAGCAGGCAGAGAGACAGGCAGGACGGTAGGGAAGCAGGTTCCCCGCTGAGCAGAGAGCCCCGTGTGGGACTCAATCCCAGGACCCTGAGATCATGACCTGAGCCGAAGGCAGAGGCTTAACCAACTGAGCCACCCAGACACCCCAGTTTTTTGACATTTTGTATTTAAACTCCTACAGTGAATATACCACAGGTAAATATGACCCTAAAATTCTGAAGGAAACTGTGTATTATTGGACAATGGGAACCATGAATTTATATGGGAGGATTGGACAGGATTAAAGGCAGAACTTTAACAGATACCAACACTATGTAGAGGAATATAGGGAGGAAAAAGAATCTACATGGAGAAAGAGAAAGAATAGTCAAAAACATTAAATAAAAAATTTACACAAGGCATCACTTGAAGAAAAAAAGGTGTCATTTAGAAATATGTTATGACATCCATATAGAATTTCTTAGATCCTAATTTGGAAATTTTGATTTCTATAATAGCATGTTAATAGATAATTGCTTTTTTTCACATACATACTACTTTTTCGTAAAATTTTTAATACTCATGAAAGGAGATAAGTTTATGATATATAATAAAAGATCAGTATCAGAGTAATTTAATGAATTACTACATAAATGAATACACAATATACAAATGAGAGCCTCTAAGCTTACTATATAAGAAATTCATTTGGATTTAAAAGACAGTGTCCCTTACAACCCGTTTATTAGAAAATAAACTAAGTGATTTATTATGATTATATTGTTAATGTTCTCAGATTTTAGTTTAATAGTGTTTAACTGTGCTAAATCGACCCAAAAAACAATTTAAATGAGATGAAAATAAATGAGATGAGATAAAATTTGTAAGAAAACAAAGACCTCTTACTATAGATAAATAGCTATAGTAGTCAACTTCTTTATAAAATACATGGAAATATTCATATTCTAGTTTATCTCTTAGATGATTTCAACATGATTTCATTTTAATTTACCATTTAAATCTTCTAGTATAAAATTCAAAATATTAATCAGAGTACCTGTAGCAGATTACAAATTGCTAATGACTTATAATCCATTTTCTTTAAAAGATTAAAAACAAAATTGCCTAAATACACACTGATTACATCAGTATTAAAATAACACTCAAATTTCATTTATAGTTTATAGAATTAGATTATAGATAAATAGCACAATGCTGTTTATTAACTTAGAGGAATACTTGATGAAATTCTCTTATATAATTTTTTTCAAGTTTATTAGTGGATGTTTAATTGGATGGGGATGGAAATGGTTTTATTTTTGATTGCATGGCTATATCCTCAGATATTACTACTTCCACTGAGTTTTTCCACAAAGAGTGGATTTCATAAGGAAAATTAGCATAGTAGATTATTTAATTGGAGGGTTCAGTTCTATTGTTAATAAATAAAATTTAAAGGGAAAAATTCCTATATGAAACAAAGATAATTTATTTTCTAATATATGCAAAAGCTGATACTAAGCCCTCTATATAAATTATATCATTTTGTCTTAACAAAACTCCATGAGTAAGAACTTTTGCTCCAATTTTACAGATCTGGAAGACTTTCTAATTACAATCATTTAATCATTGCACTGTATCATGATGAGAGGCCAAACAGTTTATGAGTATGTATCATAATACCAGTAATGGTAATTTATGTTTTGACATGCATTTTACTACCTTCTCTAATGAGAGATTAAATAAATCAATAGAACAACTTAAATGTTAATGTGAAAATATTAGAAACAAAAAATTAGTTAAGTGAATTTCACAATGCACTGAGAATCTATTTTTTCATCTAAAGGACTATAGCTTCTTTTATTCTCTCATTTTATTGTTTACATCCATAATATATTAAATAAAATGTAAAGATATGTGGTTGAGGGGCTCCTGGGTGGCTCAGTAGATTAACCGTCCAACTCTTGATTTTGGCTCAGATCATTATCTCAAAATTGTGAGATTGAGCTCTGTGTGGGCTCCACACTGAACATGGAGCCTGCTTAAGATTCTCTCTCTCCCTCTCCCTCTGCCCCTCTACCTGCACATTCTCTCTCTTCTCCTTCTCTCTCCTTCCCTAAAAAAAAAAGAAAACAAAAAGTACTTGGAAAAAAAAAAAAACAAACAACAACCAGGATATCTGTCAGTGTTTCTAATTACAGAGAATTACATTTAATGCATTAATTTCAAACTAGAGCAGAATTTTTAAAGGTATAAATGACAGAATTAAGAGAAGACTTAAAGAAACACATTATAGAGCGAATATTCAAGAGAATTCCAAGGACATACTGTTGGAACTATTCCACAGAGATAATTTCTCTTTTTATCTTTATAAATACATAGAATGTATATACTATATTATTAACTCATTTAAAGTATAAATTCATGTTTTTAAATGTATGCATATAGATAACAATTCATCCACATTACCCATTAGCAATCATTTCTTGTCCGTATCCCCTCAAACCCTAGCCACAGACAGCCACTGTTCTACTTTCTGTCTCTATAGATTCAGAGATTCTGAACATTTTGTATGAATGAAATGATAGGGCATGTGGTCTTTTGTGACTAGCTTCTTTCATTTAGCATGATGATTTCTAGGTCTATCCATGTTATAGCATATGTAGTTATGTTACCAGGCCCCCAAGACCAAATTCTTGTGTCTCTAATGTCATAAAAAAATGAGTGCTAAACTAAAGAAAATGAAAATAGGCAGTGTTTATTAGAGATAGCTTATATACAAGGGAGCTGACAAGAAGTAGTGTCACTCCCCAAAGGGGTAGCGTGCAATACTTAAAAAGGCACTTTTCCACAGGATGAGGAACAGGAGAGGAAAAGTGTCCTTCAGGCCACATTCATTATCTTATGGTACTTCCTTTTTAGTAGACACAAGACAGTCACAGGATACCTTTTTTCACAGTCGACATTCTTTTAGGGGCCCTAAAAATAGAAAGATGTATGTAAGCAGGCTTTAAATTATTGATTCTAATTTTGCCCAACAACCATTACTCCCTGTTGGCTGTTATCTCCTTTGCCATCTTTCCCAGAAAGATTTATCTCTAAGCATATGGAAACTCTTAACCTTTGCCTCAGGGTTTTCAGGTATTAAGCACTCTTATGTTCCTTTATACTGTCTCTGTTACATTATCTCCTTTCATTTCTGAATAATATCCCATTGTATAGAATATTTTGCTTATTTGTTCATCAGTGGATAGGCTTTGGGGTGGTTTCTACCTTTTGGTATTATAAATAATACTGTTATGAATATTGGTATATAAGTTTTTACATGGATATATATTACTAATGCTCTTAATATATATCTCAGAATTGGGTTGCTAGATCACATGATGACTCTATGTTTTACCTTTTGGAAGAATGGCCAAACATTTTGCAAAATAGCTGCATACTTTTCCATTCCTGCCAGTAGTGTTTGAAGTTTCCAATTTCTCCTCATACTCCCTAAAACTTGTTATTATCTGTCTTTTGATGTACAGCCATCCCATCTCATTTTTGGGGACTGGTTTACATTTCCCAGATTGTTGTTATTGGTTAGCATCTTAACATGCTTATTAGCCATTTGTGTATTATCTTTGAAAAAATGGCTGTTCATATTTTTTGCCCTTTTTTGAAGTGGCTTACTTCTTTTTAGTTTTGAATTGTAAGAGTCTTTTATATATTCTGGCTATTGATCCTTTATTAGATACATAATTTGCAGATGTTTTCTTCTATTCAGTGAGTTGTATTTACATTCTTTGTGGTGTCCTTCAAGTTAAACTTCTAAAATTTTTGAAGAAGTCCACTTTATGCATTTTTTTCTTTTGTTGCTTATGCTTTGTTGTTATATTAAGAATCAGTTGCCTACTTCAAGGCCACAAAGATTTGCATCTATTTTTTCCCTAACAGTTTTATAGTTTTAGTTCTTTTTATTTTTTAATTGTGTTATGTTAGTCACCATACAGTACATCATCAGGTTTTGATGTAGTGTCTCATGATTGATTGTATGGCATAACACTCAGTGTTTCAAGCAATCCATGCCCTCCTTAATACCCATCACCGGGCTCACCCATCCCTCCATCCTCCCCACCCTTCTAAAACCCTCAGTTTGTTTCCTGGAGTCCATAGTCTTTCATGGTTTGTCTCCCACTCTGATTTCTCCCCCCTTTGTTTTTCCCTTCTCCTGCTGTCCTCCATGCTATTCCTTATGTTCCACAAATAAGTAAAACCATATGATAATTGACTCTCTCTGTTTGACTTATTTCACTTAGCATAATTTCCTCCAGTCCCATCTAGGTTAATGCAAAAGTTCATCCTGATGGCTGAGTAATATTCCATTCTGTATATGGACCACATCTTTTTTATCCATTCATCTGTTGAAGGGCATCTTGGCTCTTTCCACATTTTGGCTATTGTGGATATGGCTGCTAAAAACATTGGGGTGCACATGGCCCTTCTTTTCATTATATCTGTATCTTTATAGTTTTAGTTCTTACTTTTAGGCATTGGTTTGTTTTGAGTTAATTTTTTTTTTAAGATTTTATTTATTTATTTGACAGAGAGAGATCACAAGTAGAGAGAGAGGCAGGCAGAGAGAGAGAGAGAGAGGGAAGCAGGCTCCCTGCTGAGCAGAGAGCCCGATGTGGGCCTCGATCCCAGGACCCTGAGATCATGACCTAAGCAGAAGGCAGCAGCCCAACCCACTGAGCCACCCAGGCGCCCTTGAGTTAATTTTTATTTTTGATATGGGACAGGTTGTTGGGTTTGGCCAGCAAACCCTGAGTCAGCAAATAAAGAGATTACTCCAGATACCTAAGTAGGAGAAAGGAGAGGGCCCGGGGACCAGATGCTCTCGTAGCAAAATGTCCTGAGCCAAGCTCTACCTCCATTTTTATGCATGTTATTGTTACAACAAAGAATTAAGATTCGAAAACAATATAAAGCTTCAATAACTAGGGCAGTGACATTTATCAGGCATTATGTGATTAGAACTATCTGTGTTCATGACTTGCAGGTAGGTTGTAGGTGATGATTAAGGATTTATGTCTAACCAAAGTTAAACACCTGCCCCCTGGGAGATAGCACTGAGCCATAACTAGAATCTGACTGTTTTCAGCCCAGAAATTTCAAAGGAGGTCCAGTTTTCTGGTCATTCCCTTTTTGTTTTTCAACTAGTCTTTCCCAAAAAAGTTTGTGTTTATTATATCTTAGCTAGCCATGCATTGTGAATTCCCACAACACGGATCCAAGTTTATCCCTTTGCATGTGGTTGCACATAGCACCATTTGTTGAAAAGACTATTATTTACCCTTTAAGTTGACCAGCACTCTTGTTGCAATCAATTTACAAAAATGAAAGGGGCATTTCCTGGCATGAGTTCTCTTCCACTGATCCATAAATTTATCTTCATAGCTGTATCATACTCTCTTGAATACTGTATCTTTGTAGTAAGTTTTAAATAAAGACGTTTGAGCACTCAACTTTGTTCTTCTTTTCTCAAAATTGTTTTGGCTTTTGTCGATTTCTTACAGAAAAGTTACATGCAATTTTATAGGGACTGTGTTAAATGTGTAGATCAATTTGGGAGTATTGCCATTTACAAATACAGTGTCTTCTAGGGCAACTGGATGGTTCAGTCAGTTAGGCATCCAACACTTGATTTCAGCTTAGGTCATGATTTCAGGGTCCTGAGATCCACCCCTATGTCAAGCTCCAAGCTCAGCACAGAGTCTGCTTGAGATTCTCTCTCCCTCTACTCCCCACTCCTGCTCACTCTTTAAATAAATAAATAAATAGATAGATAAATAAATAAAGTCTTCTGATACATGAATATGTGATAACTTTTCCATTATTTTTAACTTTTAAAAATGAACAATTTTAGTCTATAAATTATAAGGTTTTTTATTATTTTTTATGTATTTTTTCTAAGAATTATATTATTTTTGATGCTATTACCTTTTACACTATTAGGAAGCCTCTGGCTTCAGAACTTCAATACCTCTATATTATTAAGAAGCTGAATGAAAATAAAATTGCCACCAAAAAAACCCTCCAAAAACCAAGTTACTCATGGCTTCAGAAATATACCATGTCTTCTTTGTCCTGCATGATTAAAATAGATGTCCCACACCTTTTGTAGTAGACTCTGATTGGAAGCAGAACAAGAAGTAGCACACTGTACTAATAGATGCTTCCTTCTATCTTTCAAAATGTCTGTCCAATGTATATCATATCTGCAACCATAATTCCAAAGGAATCAATGGAATGTATGTGTGTGCAAGAGTAAACATACATAAATATTTTTCCACTTTTTACTTTTTAGTCTCAGAAATGGAAGAAAGCACAATAAAGGTGGGTTCTTCAGCCATTGCATCTAAAAAATTAATGATCACAGTACATACCCAAAATTAACTATGAAGAACTGAACAGTATCATTTAGGGTGGAAAACATTAAAGCTTATTACATGAAGTACAAGGAAGTTTCCTGTTGGGTTTTGTATGTGTCTGTGTGTGTCTTGAATTGCTGTGTAAAATGTATTATCTTTATAGGTTGTAGTAGAAAATTTAAAAAAACTACACAAGTAAAATATGGAGTAAATGTTATATATTAATCTACCATGTGTAACACAGGAAAATATAGTGTTGAATCAGCTTCATATTTAATGATTACCTAAAAAATTAAATAATTTTATTCACTTGAAAGTTGCCAATTAATTTTCAAAATTAAAATCAAATAAATTAAAATACTGGATAGGACAAAATAGATAAATAGGGAGATAAATAGACATGTTGATATAGATAGAGATGTTGGATTAGTTGTTGTTATATGATTGTCAGAGTTTCTCAGATAGTGTTTGCAAATGATAAAGAGCTTAGATAAATATTGTAATGAAAACGCTGATTTAGAAGAACTCAGATGATAGTACTGGAAGCTTTTTAAAAGACAACACTTTACACATGTAAACTATACTTATGGTATGTATAACCTACCTTATGTTTAGGGTTATTGTAATTTAAAAGAGATTTCCAAAAGGAATACTGTACAAGAGAGTAAAAGTGCTCCTTTACATCTGTTTCTTAACTAAAGTTATTTATTACAATTTGAAGTACATTTAATATTATCTCAGTTGCTGTCCAATTACTTTTTAAATGGGCTAAAATACAATGTTCTACCATACAATTCAATAATTTGAATTATTTTCTGTAATTGTTTGTTATAGTCAAAACTCTCAATAAAAACTCATGGTGAACTTTAGAGAAAGTAATCTCAGCACAATAAATATTAATATACTTGTGGCAAGTCAACAAATGTTCAAAACGATTATGCAGCAAATTCACTAAGTAAGATAAAGGACTAAAAGCAAGTGGGTTTTTGAATAGAGTATTATAATTTCTTTCCTTTATATCAGTTAACCTTGGCTAATTCAAGGCAAGCATTATGTGTGTTTGTGTATATATATAAAGATATATAAGATATGTATATATACATATATCTTTCTTCTGAGCACAGCTCTTTATTTTATACCACGCTGATGAGGTTTTAGAAAATAAGTAAGGTTCAGTGGGGTGGAGTCAGGAGGCAATGACCAAGAAAGAATTCTTGAGATATCTTTGGTGCAAGACAGTGGTTTATTAAAGCACAGGGAAAGTACCTGTGGGCAGGAAGAGTTGCTCCCCAGGCAGTCCTAAGGAGTGGCTGATTATATACTCAGTAGTTGGGGAGGTGAGGACAAAGGGGGGTGTTCAGAAGGGCTGTCCTATGGTAAAGAAGACTCTCAGCATTCTAGACCTGGTTATTGTCAAGCCAAGTTGTGGGTTTTTTTCCTCTACTGAGGTACCAACATTAGGACAGTTGAGAGTCTTCTGGAAGTTAGGTTACTGTAAATCACTAGGACATTTGTAAACTAAAGTAGACTCCTGTCCTGCAAGACTGTGATCTCTATTAGTTAACCATTTGTTCTTCCTTTAGGGCAGCCAGGAGTGCCTGAGGAACATCACACATGTCGCAAGTTGCGGGTGAGGGGAGTGTAGGGTGCCAGCTTCTGCTCTGTCCTTACCTAACCTTCTGCTCCCTCATCAATGCCTCTACGTATTGTAAGAGTCTGTAGAGCATGGTGGTTCCTGGCATAGATACTGAACCCACAAATTCTTCTTTCAAACCCATCTCAAACCTCAGTATTATTTAATCTCACTTAGGTTACATAACTTACCTCTACCTTATTTTTTTAATTTAAAATATGGAATATAATTAAATTTGTCTGATAAAGGAACAAAAAAAAATTGTTGGAATCTAAGACTGAGAATTTAATGGAAACCACAACTTGAAAAATGAACTGCACCATTTTTTAAAAAATGGAAAACCTGTGCCAAGTCAAACTGTGATCACAGACTAAGCCAAAATTCCTTTAGTGTCAGTTTGTATGGATTCATACTCTCTAAGATAAGACCATATATATATTTAGGTGACTAACTCTGCATCAACTCATGTGTTCTAAAATAAGGCTACTGACTATTCCAGTAATTCACCTAGTTTACAATTCTTTCTTTCTTTCTTTCTTTTCTAGGTTTTACTTATTTATTTGAGAGAGAGCACATCCGTGCATAAGCCAGGGCAGGAGGGCAGAGGGAGAAGCAGACTCCCTGCTGATCCTGAGCCTAAGATATGACCTGAGCCTAAAGTAGATGCTCAACCATCTGAGTCACCCAGGCATCCCAACAGTTCTAACCAATAATACTTGCCAATATCATCCTTTGACAAAATCTCATTTTCAAAATGCTGTAAGTCCGTTCTCTAATTCCCCCTTTTAAGATGTCCCATAGTTCTTAGGTTGTTTATTCTCCTTCGTTACAACAAATTAATAAACCTAACTTTGTGTGACTAGAGATGTGTTCATACCAATCTTTAGCCAGTAGACTTAACTGTTTCTTTATCTATAAATGAGGTATTCAGTATTTCCATATAAATTGTAAGAATTCGTTGAGATGATACATATATGTTATTCTTAAGTGAACCACTTATGTTCCTTTTAGTCTCTACTTTTTATTATTTATATTCTCTCAATTTATCTTGTCTCAAAACATGTTCTGAATAATTCCATGACAAAAATACATTAGCACCTCGGAAATAAGTAGGAGTGAGTTAAACCAATAAGATGACATTCAAAATGAGGGCACCTGGGTGGCTCAGTGCTTAAGCCTCTGCCTTCAGCTCAGGTCATGATCTCAGGGTCTTGGGATCGAGTCCCGCATCGGGCTCTCTGCTCTGCGGGGAGCCTGCTTCCTCCTCACTCTCTGCCTCTGCCTGCCTCTCTGCCCACTTGTGATCTCTCTCTGTCAAATAAATAAAATCTTTAAAAAAAAATGACATTCAAAATAATTCCTTCATCTTAAATATGCTTTAGAAGACTTTCATTCTCTTAACATTGTAATAAATCTAAAGCCAAAAAAAACATAAATGAAAAATAATCTGACAAACTTAAGCTCTCTTCATGTTATTTCTCCTCTTTGTTATACTTCTATTCTTTGTGCTGTGAAGTGTGGTGGAGAATTAAACATTTTAGTAATTCTTTTGCTTCTACTTGTCACTTGATCAAGTGGTAGAACTTCCTGTTTCAACAAGTCAATTTCTATAATTTCTATAGACTTGATCAAAACGTATTTCTCCTTTTCTATATTCATGCTATTGTTTTCAAGGGTTTACAAAGATAAGTGCTTTCTATACATTACCCCTTAGAATACTTAACAAACATTTTATGAATTTATAATTATGTGGCTCGGAAAAATTAGTTATTTGCCCAATATCCATATCAAATTATGGAAACTATGATGATTCAATCACAATTCTCTTATGACTGTCTGCTGTGTTGTCTGGAATTAAGCAAATCATATCCCAGCTGAACCATACTCAGCACCCACACAATTGCATACTTGATGTTTCAATTTGAAGATCCTCTGCATAAGTTAGGTTTGGAATAATTTGTTTTCTTTCATGTAAATATGTGCTTTCTCTTCATCTTCCTTACTAGTATACCATACACACCTATTTGTTATTCAACTTGTAAAGGTAGAAATCATGGAGAGCTATGATAAATTATATTTCAAATCCTTTAAAATGACTTCCTTGATTGTCAAAAAATTTTAATTTTAATATTTGAGACTTGAGTATGGCAAATTTTATCATGTCCTTATCATTTAAAAATAAGTTTAGGGGCACCTGGGTGGCTCATTTGTTTAAGTGTTTGCCTTAGGCTCAGGTCATGGTCTCAGAATCCTAGGATCAAGCCCCATATTGGGCTCCCTGCTCACCAGAGAGTCCATTTCTCTCTCTCCCTCTGCCTCCCCCACACTCATTCTCTCTCTTTCTCTCAAACAAATAGAATCTAAACAAAATTAAAACAAAAATAAATTTAAATAATAAGTTTAAAAATAAGTTTCAGCTATTATTTTCCCCTTCAATATAAAAAAAAATAAAAGAAATAATATGGAATTAGACCTGAAAAGGTTGCTAATTGTTACAATAGACACACACACTTATACACGCACACATTCAAACATGAAGACAAACTAATTTATAGGACAAAGTAAGTGCATATAATATTATTAAGGTAGTTCACATATAAAACATTAGAAACAAATGCATGTTAAATGGACAGTTTATTGAAGGAAAATAAGCACAAATATACCACAACACCAAAGTTTTATATCATCAGAGAATGAGTTTGTAAGAGGACATTTACCTAATTATTCAGAATTTCAGAATTATTCCTATATATATATATCACACTTTCTTTTTTTTTTTTGGCCCTTGGAGGCTCCTTCCTATAGATATTAACTGCTTTAAATTTTTAGCTACCAAAGGGAAAAGAAGGATTGAAAAAATCTTTCTGAAGAGTTGGAAATTTTTGAGTAAATTGGAAATAGACAATAAATTATGGTAACTAAAAATGTCCTCTCATGCAACACGCCTTACATTCATCAAAGAAATATGGAAAGCAGTAGAACATTGACACTGTCCCTTTCCATCAGCTGAGGTGGGAGCCTTAAAAAGTCACTCCTTCTATAGCCCCCACCAAAAGAGAGAAATCTGTAGGCTTATACATATAAGAAAACATTAGACTTATTCTGATCTTAAAAACCATGGAGGACTCCTAGAAGATAAGATAGGAGAAAACCTAGATGACCTTGGTATGACCATAAATATTTAGATATAACACCAAAGGTATGATTCATGAAAGAAAAAAATTGATAAGCTAGACATCCTTAAAATTAGAAACTCCTGCTCTGTGGAATATGATGACAAGAAAATAAGATAAAATAAGATAAGCCACATGCTGGAAGAAAATATATGCACAAGGCATATTTGATAAAGGACCATTCTCCAGAATAGACAAAGAACTTTTAAAACTCAAGTAAGATAGTGAATAACATGATTAAAAAATGGGCCAAAGACCTTACCAGGCACCTATTCAAAGAAGATATAAAGACGGCAAATAAACATGTGAAAAGATAATTGGCATCACATGTCATCAGGGAAATGCAAATTAAAACAACAATGAAATAACACTACACACTTATGGTCAAAATTCAGATACTGACAATAAATGTTGGCAAATATGTAGAACCACAGGAACTCTCATTCTGGTGGGGATACATATGTGGGAGCCACTTTGGAAGGCAGTTTGCAAGTTCTTACCAACCTAATCGTACTTTCACCATAGAACCCAACAGTCACACTCCTTGGTATTTATCCAAAAGACCAAATACTCATGGCCACACAAAAGCTTGTACACAGATGTTTATAACAGCCTTATGCACAATTGCCAAATCTTTGAAGCAACCAAGGTGTCCTTTTTCAGGTGAATGTATAAGTAAACTTTGGTACAGGGATGCCTGGTGGTACAGGTGGCTCAGCTGGTTAGGTGTCTGACTCTCGATTTCAGTTCAGGTCATGATTTCAGGGTGGTGAGATGAAGCCCAGTGTGGAGCCCACATCAGGCACTGCTGAGCAGAGAGTCTGCTGAGGATTCTCTCTCCATGCCCCACCCCTGCCCTTTTCGATCTCTTTCTCTGTTTCAAATAATAAATAAATAAATCTTTTTTTTTTTTTTTAAGATTTTATTTATTTATTTAACAGGCAGAGATCACAAGTAGGCAGAAAGGCAGGCAGAGAGAGACAGGGGGAAGCAGACACCCTACTGAGCAGAGAGTCCAATGCGGGGCTGGATCCCAGGACCCTGAGATCATGACCTGAGCCAAAGGCAGTGTCTCAACCCACTGAGCCACCCAGGCGCCCAATAAATAAATAAATCTTAAATAAATAAATAAATAAATAAATAAATAAATAAACAAACATACATTGGCACATTCGGGCAGTGGAATATTATTCAGTGCTTAAAAGAAATGAGTTATCAAGCCTTGAAAAAACATGAAAGGATCTTAAATGCATATTACTAAGTGAAAGAAACCAATCTGAAAAGTTTACATACTACATAATTCCAGCTATGGGGAATTCTTATTCTGAAAAAGGCAAAACTATGGAGACTCTAAAAATATCAGTGAAGGGAGGGATGAAAAGGCAAAGCCCAGGAAATTTTAGGACAGTGAAAATACTCTGTATGATATCCTAATGAAGGATATATGTCATCATACAATGTAAGAATCTATAGAACATACAGTACCAAGAGAAAACCCTGTTGTAAACTGTGGACTCCTGGTGATAATGATCGTCAGTGTAGGTTTATCAATTGTGACAAATGTACCACTCTGATGGGGGCTATGGATAGATAATGGGAGAGGTAGGTTCTGTGGGGGGGCGGGCATATGGGAAATCTGTACCTTCCTCTTAATTTGTGAATCTAAAACTCTTTTAAAAAGCCTTCATTTTTACAAAATCAGTTAGAGAAAGATCTTCACTTTTATACTGAAATGGAATTTTACTAACAGGGAAAACTATGTTTTGATTAGTTAGTCTTACAGTCTAGGTAACTGACATCAGCTTTAATTCTAGATTTGCTTATACTACCATTTAAAATAACTTTAGTTTGCTGAAAGAAAAGCCATAGCTAACACAGTGTAGAAAGTCCCTGGACAATACAATCTCCTGGAAGTCTGCTATTACAAAGCCTCAAAGGATTTCCTAAATTGAAATGAAAGTAGGAAGGGACAGTAATGTGAAACTTGTCAAATTCCCACTTTGGGGAAAGGATCAATGTTTGTACAAATTGCTAAGCTGTTCATGAGGGAGAAACTAATACTTCAACAAATGCTCCCTTGCTAGGACATGGAAACAGTTTCATTTAATTCTCTGAGGATTCTACCCCCATGGTAGAGAAATGGAATATAGAATGAATCTTAATTGAACTCCTCATACAATGTTAAAATTGGTCTGTATATTTCTGAAGCCAGACAGCTTTTGTAAGCAGATTGTGAAGACCATAGATCCATCTTCCCAGACCACAAACCACTGCCTTAGATCTAGCTAAAGAAAATATTAACCTGAACAATTATAAAAGTTACTGTTAGCAGTAACAATAGCGATAGTCCATAGTATATAATTTTAAAGGAAAATGTCTAGAAATAAGAATTCAATTCCTACTGCATAAAAAAAAAAACATAAAAATTGTTCAATTTTCGGGCACCTGGGTGGCTCAGTGGGTTAAGCTCTGCCTTTGGCTCAGGTTATGATTTCAGGGTCCCGGGATTGAGGCCCACAACCAGCTCTCTGCTCAGCAGGGAGCCTGCCTCCCCACCCACCTCTCTCTGCCTGCTTCTTTGCCTACTTGTGACCTCTGTCCCTCTGTCAAATAAATAAATAAATAAAATCTTCTAAAAAATTGTTCAATTTTCCTTCATGAGCTGCTTATACTGAGGACACAGTCTGCCTTAGTTTTACAAAGGGGCACTTTCACATTTGTTCTCAAAACTTTCATAATAACTTTATGTTTTTAAAAATAATTGGGAGTCCCAAAGTGTGATTTTTATATTGATAATATTAGCAATATTTGCCACTGCATAAGTTAAAACTGAGAAATTTTAAATATATTTATTTTTTAGGCATTTAAAATAACTGTGATCAACATACAGAGGATAACAGAAAATATAATAACTTATGAAAGAAATTAAGAGCATCAGTGAGAAAATGGCATTGTTTATAATTCCGTAAATTTCTAATGTCTGTAATAAAGATGGATTCTCATATCTGTTTCTGCGGTCAGTTTATTGCTATATGCTATTTTGTTTCAAATATATGAAGAAAATTGGCTTTGTACAAATATATAATTGAAAAATAAAAAAGTATTTCAACAATCTTTTCAGATAATCATAGATGCTGGTACTCTACCAACACTCAAAAAATGGTTGTCTCCTAAAGGATATTTGCAAAGTGACATCTTCAAAATATACCAGATTTCATTAGATTGTATTTCATCAGTTCATCTTATACTTTAATGGATCTTTCATCCAGTCATAATTTTGTAAAATTATGCTTTGATTCTTTTGGAAATTTTGGTTCAATTAACATCGCAGTTCTTCTAAGTTTTGATATATTTTATAACACAATATTAAAAATTCACATTTGTTAATAACACTAATCTCATCAGAAGAAGTAAATACTGGGAAGCTCTCAAGCTCACAGTGACAGATACAAGTTTTCAAAATTCTAATTTTTAATTGAAAATTAAAATTTTGTTATCAACACAAAGTGTTTTTTCATTAACATTATAAATTAACTTCATTTTTAATGTATGCATATACTCACATCTAGATAATCATTGTGATTCTTGCAAGGAAAAATGTGGTATTCTATGATAAAAGCTCTCTTATGCTTTACCTTAAGGTAACTATTATTCTGTATTAAGCGGTGGAAGTTGTTTTTGCGTACTATACATTTCAACATACTGAGTATTAAAAAAATGTTTACTCAGGATCTAGATTTAATGAAATTAATAATTTTTACTGCTTCATCAAGGATATTCTTAAGTGAAACTGCTGCACCATGCACAAAACCTTTCAATTAGCAAATCTGAATTTTCTAATAACTAAGTGCAAAGCAAAGGTGAATATAAAGAGCTAAGTATATTATACTAGTAAACAGAAAACATCGTGGAAGCTGTTGCATGGATATTGTAAGGCCCATTAATCCTAATGAATAATGTAAGTGTAACCTTCATTTGTACTGTATTTTGGTTTG
The DNA here is from genome assembly GCF_902655055.1 of Lutra lutra. Taxonomy (NCBI): domain Eukaryota; kingdom Metazoa; phylum Chordata; class Mammalia; order Carnivora; family Mustelidae; genus Lutra; species Lutra lutra. Next base: position 174,956,722 of record NC_062280.1, read on the forward strand.
AGCTGCTTATCTCACTTTTGCCCAATCCAATTTACTTGAATTTATTCTGTGTTGGTTAAGTCTGGGACACTGCATTCAGAGGTTGCATAAAGTAGGTGAGAAAAAGATTATGAATTTGCTGTCCTCTGTAAACGTCTGCTTCAAGGAAAATAGATTATGGTCTTGAAGTATACTTCAGCTTTTCCTCTAATATAAAGAAGCATTTCAACCAGCAAGCAGCTCCACAGTGGAGTTTTTACCAGAGTACTGAAGATTTTATAGAATGTTTTGCCTCTCAGCCCATGTATAGATCTATACTTCTAGGCAAAAAAAAAAAAAAAAAAAAAAGGAAGCCAATTGGGTGGCTAAGTACAATTCAGAGGAAAATGGGGAACTCCTTATGGATCTAGGTAAAAGAGGAAAAAAAAAAAAGAAAAATTCACACCCATGAATGTCAGTAGATATTAGACAATTACCCCATGTGATACTTCTCAGTTTATTTGCAGTTTTTTTCCAGACTTGAATTCTCTGAAGCCAGCACGTTGGTGATGTCCGTTCTTCCTCTGCCATCATCACTGCTGTTTTAGCCCCAGGTTGCTTAACTTCCTTCTCACTACAGTAAAGCAGCAGCAATCTGAGTAATCCTAATCATCCTAAAAACAATAGTAACAATAACAATTTAATTAAAAATAGAGGAGCGCTTGGGTGGTTCAGTGGGTTAAGTGTCTGACATTTGACTTTGCTCAGGTCATGATCTCAGGGTCGTGAGATTAAGCCCTGTATTGGACTCTGCACTCAGTGCAGAGTCTGCCTGAGGTTCTCTCCATCTCTGTCTCCCTCTGCCCCTCCCCCACTCACTCACTCTTAAATAAATAAATAAATAAATAAGCAATAGGAAGGCAAAATGAATCTCAAATAATAGAAAACCAACCTATATCAAATCAAATTCTTTCCATAGATCCCATTATACCTCTGCAAAGAGCAAAAGACATTTGGTATAATTATTCATTTTTCAAACTATTTTCTTCTTAATGTAAATGAGCTATCTGAATACATATTTCAGTGCAAGTTGAATTAAATGTATTATAACCATTCCCTTCCAGAATCCAATGAAATTTTAAAATAAAAAATAAAAATCAATTTCTCTTTGTTTCACAAATAATTTAAGATATTTATATTTTTTCAGTTATTTTTATGATAGAAAATAGTACTTAAAAAAAAAAAAAAAAAGGGGCGCCTGGGTGGCTCAGTTGGTTAAGCGGCTGCCTTCGGCTCAGGTCATGATCCCAGGGTCCTGGGATTGAGTCCCATATAGGGCTCCTTGCTCAGCAGGGAGCCTGCTTCTCCCTCTGCCTCTGTCTGCCTCTCTGTCTGCCTGTGCTCACTCTCTCTGACAAATAAATAAATAAAATCTTTAAAAAAAAAGAAAATAGTAAAATTTGCAACAGTACTGTATCTAAATGTGATATTTAAGACAATGTCCCTTATTTGCAGTCAATTTAATTATTGTAGTATAAAACTAAAAAAAAAATGTTAACCAATAGAGACTGATATGATTGATGTGATAAAAACTACAACCCAACCCACTACACTTTCATGTGTTTCAAAAATAATTTATATTTAAACTAGCTTCAACTTATAACTAGAATAGTGGCCTCAAATTTCTTTAAACAAATCTACCATCATGGATGACAAGTAGTCAAATTAATTTTAAAAGCTAAACTTTGGGCTTGAAAAAAAAAAGCAGGGTTATCTAAAATAACTTTTAGAAAAACACTTTAGGGAAAGTGTATGAAATACTGATTTTGTTTACACATTAAAGTAATGTTTATTACCATAGTATAATATTTTCAGATTTAAAAACCTGATAAAATAGCTAACCAAACATTTTAAGAGAATTCATGTAGATATACTTGTATAATAAATAATATTTTTAAATGTTCCTACAGTTATTAACTTTAGCAACAAAATGATTAAGTTGTTAAATACCAAATAGCTCTAAAAAAAAATGAACTCTACTATAAAAAGGAAGGATTGCCAGTCTACCTCAAAATATTGGCATCTCATAGCTAATATTTTTTTAGTGTAATAAACCATGGAATATTTGTGAAAACCAACTTGGCCCTTATTATTGGAACAACTTCCAGCTGACACTGATTTTAAGACATCTGGACAGTAGCCTACCTACACCAGATTTTTCAACTTGTATTGGTTGTTCCATGAGTAGAAACCAGAGTGGTACCAGATAGTATATTATACTCTCAAAGATAGCAGTCAGAGAATTCAGCAAGTTCGAGAAACAGAATTATGTGCTGTGATACTGTGATTATAAGAGATATATATTTGATCTTCCCATTTCTGGCAAGAGCTTTTAAAACCCTTGTAATTTTCTAAGTGAGGAGAGCAACATAGGTGTCTTATGTTAATGGGGTAACTTTGGGACCCCTTTTAGGGCTGGGGACTGGTTGTCTGTGGAGCTAGCCTTGGAATTAAAAGTTTGGAATATTCAGTTCCATCCCTCTGACTTCCATAGTGAGGAAAGGGGCTGGATGACTTAATCAATCATGCCTATGTAATAGAGACTCCATAAAAACCCAAGAGGACAAAGTTTGGACAGCTTCCAGTTTAGGGATCATACAGAGATTTAGGGAAAGTGGTCCACTCAAAGAGAGCAAGAAAGCTCTGCACCTTTTCCTCATACCGTGCCATATATGTCACTTCACTCTGCTGTTCCTGAGTTATATCCTTTTATAATAAACCAATCATTCAGTAAGTAAAATGTTTCTTTGAGTTCTGTGAGCCGTTCTAGCAAATTAATCAAACCAGTGGAGAGGGTTCATGGGGACCACTGATGAATAGCCGGTCAAAAAGAAGTACAGGCAACAGCCTGGGCTTCATGACTGGCATCTGAAACCGGAAGAAGGGGTCCTTGGAATTTCCAATTGATAGGTCAGAAGCGTGGGTGATAACCTGGGCTTTGGACTGGCATCTGAAGTGGGTGTGGGGGCAGTATTGTGGGATTTTGTGCTATCTCCAGGGGCAGGTACGTGTCAGAATTGAATTGAACTTTAAGATATCTAGCTGATGTCCAAGAATTGCTGTTTGGCTGTAGGAAACCCCTGTCTCCGTGTAGGAACCCAAAATATGTACCAACATCTGTAACATGCTTTGAATGGCTAGGGTACAGAACACTACCTGGAAAAGGGAAACTTTGAAAGTTGCACCAATTACACTGGATCAGATAATTGAAAAAATTCAAAAGCCTCTAAGGTATACTGATATAAAGCTTTTTGTGCAGCAGCAGAAAGTAAGATCAGGCTAGCAATGAAGGTCTAAGAATTCCATATGCAGGTCCTCACCCTCCTTTCTTGGTCACAAAAGATCTGTTTCATCTTGATGACAAAGAGATACTTATGGGAATTGTGGTTTCAAAGGGGTCCAGGCAAAAATTTACAGTTGTGCCTTTAACCCCTTTGATCCTATAAGCAATCCAGTTTGTGTAACCTGTTTTGTTTTGTTGCTTTATTGCTATGAAAGTTATCAGTGATGACTCCTATCCCTGACTCCTACTCTTACCATTACCCACTTAAAAAACTTTTGAAATTTACCTTGGTAGCCAACATACATTACCAACTCTGTAATGAAGTTTCTCTTCTTTTCTGCACTTTTTTTTGTTTAGCTATCTCTGCCCAATGGAGTTTTAAACATGGTTCTCTGTCCTCGAATTTTTGACCAATAGCCATAAAAAAGAATGAAATCTTACCGTTTGCAATGACATGGATGGAGCTAGAGAGTATTATACTAGGCCAAGAAAGTTAATCAAAGAAATTTCAATCATGTGAGATTCAAGAAACAAAACAAATGAGCAAAAGGGAAAAATAAGAGAGGGGCTAACAGACTGTTAAGTATAGAGAACAAATTGATGGTTACCAGAGGAGAGGTGGACAGGGGAATGGATTAAATGGGTGATGGGGATTAGGGAGTGCACTTGTTCTGCTGAGCACTAGGTTGCTCAACATGGATTATTGCATCAATATATTGTACACCTGAAACTAATATTACACTGTATGTTAACTAACTGTAATTTAAGTTAAAAAACTTTTAGAAGGGCGCCTGGGTGGCTCAGTGGGTTAAGCCGCTGCCTTCGGCTCAGGTCATGATCTCAGGGTCCTGGGATCGAGTCCCACATCGGGCTCTCTGCTCAGCAAGAAGCCTGCTTCCCTCTCTCTCTCTCTCTGCCTGCCTCTCCGTCTACTTGTGATCTCTGTCAAATAAATAAATAAAAAATCTTAAAAAAAAAAAAAAAACTTTTAGAAGTGTATAAAAAAAAACTTCAGAAAGAAAGTGGAAGGTAACTGCGTATTTTGCTATTCAGCCTAAACATTTTCCTCTTCTGCATTTCTTTACACAGTTACCATCTATTTGCTTCTACTGTTTGATATTACAGGAAGATCCAATTCAAAAAAAGAATAATCTAAATATGTTTTGTTAACATAAATCTTCAGTTCTTTATAAATTTATTTGTAGTTGAATTAACCAATATGAAGTTGAATATAATATTCTTCAGTGTTAGAATGGAATATATGATCATTTAAGATAATACCCTGCTATTGGTATTAATATATAAATTTTTTTCTTTCCTTTTAATTTTCTTTTACTTTGATTCTAAAAACAAAACTCTGAAGCAACTATGCCAGAATATAAAGATGAATTACAGAAATTCATATAGTCAGGTATTGCTACCCTTTTCTTGAAAATATGCTATAAAATAAATCTATAGATATATTGATTTTGCATTTGCTTATATGTTCTCAGTGATATAGATACACTCATGTTTGTGGAGGGAGAATAATTTAATATTCCTAGAAAATATAAAAGTTATAAAACCAAGTTTTCAAAACTGACAGTACAGAGGCTAATTTTGTTATACATATTTATCAATTTTATGCATGAAAATAAATATTTCATCATGCAAATAGAAAGTGACATTGTATGCATAAATTCATGTGCTATGGTTCAGCTATAAATTGTGATTCAGTGTGAATGTTTCAGAGAAACTAATTTCTAATTACATATATTTACATTTTATTACTACAAACTTATACATAGTGATACTATTACATCGAACTCTTGAGATGATTATAAAAGTGTATTTATAACAAAATTAGTAAAAAAAAAAAAAAGGCAGAAGAATATACAAAATCATGTAAATTATCCACAGAGCTACCACAATTTGAAGTTTGTGTGTAGTTTTCTGGTGTGAGTAGGTGGGCACACACAAACTTGAGAATACCAACTTTCTTAATGTAAATAATATTATGAAATTATATCATGACCTTTTTTCTCATAAAATTAAGATTTTTTTCAGTAACATGATTTCTATAGCTTCCCCATATAATAACCTATGAAGTTCTCTGATGTGTTTAGTTTATCAATAAATCGCATGACTTGAAAGGGCTTATCACACAGGAATTGCTTAATAGGTAATATTTGAATAACAAAATAATACTAAAGAAAATTCAGATGTTTGACATTTAGTGGTTTTTAATTTTTAAATAATATAAACATTTTTGTGTAGAGAGTGTATGTAATTCCAGTAAGTAAACTAACCATACTTTTACAAAAAGAATGGGTTTATATCCCTTGTCCTTCATTCATTCTTCATTTCATGGCTGCTAAAGCTATCTTTACAAAGTCAATGAATTTTTTTTAATCATCAAATATAAAACTCTTTTTATGTTTTTTCCCTACCAAAACATTTCGTATCACATAGCATATTATGTATTTATATGTGCTTTGCTTTTTCTACTGTACTGTTAGAAACTTAAGTTACTGCACAGAAGCCCCTTTTCTCTCATACTGATTTTTAGACCTATATATTTTCCTATCAGTACTGTTATAGCTCCATCCCATACATTTTGATGTGCTGTGCAATTTTGTTTTCATTCTGTTCTGAATATTTTTTTAAATATTTTGTTTATTTATTTGACAGACAGAAATCACAAGTAGGCAGAGAGGCAGGCAGAGAGAGAGAGGAGGAAGCAGGCTCCCTGCTAAGCAGAGAGCCCAATGCGGGGCTCCATCCCAGGACTCTGGGATCATGACCCGAGCCGAAGGCAGAGGCTTTAACCCACCGAGCTACCCATGCGCCCCAAGTTCTAAATATTTTCAAGTTTCCACCATGACTTCTTTGGCCAACAAGTTGTTTAGAAGTTTGGCTTCTAATTTCCTATAAATATTTGAAGATTTCCTAAATTTCCTTCTGTTGTTGATACCAAATTTAATTTTGTTGTATTTAGAAAACACTTTCATTATAACCAATCCTTTTTAACTCCATCAGAACTTATTTTATTTCCTAGCATACGTCTGTTGTAGAAGTATAACATTTGGGCTTGGAAAAAATGTGTATTCTGAAGTCATTTGGTGGAATGTTTTATATGTGTTAGGTTGAGTTACTTGATAGTGTGTTTTTCAAATCTTCTGTATCCTTGCTAAATTGCTGTATTATCAGAATATTTTGCTTTTAATATTAACTTCTTTTGGAATTTTTATTGATATAAAATAAGTTATCAATGTATTTATTTTGAGTAAAGTTGAAAATGTTTTGTATTTTTAGGAAATATAAATTTCATGAGATTTTTCTATCTGTTTTGGCATTTTTGTATTTAATGTTCTCTGCCCATTTTCTTACAAGATTTTTGCTCTTTTTCTTCAATATTTAATGTCCCTGTTATACTACAGATATTAGCTCTTTATCTGTATGTTACAAATACTTTCTTAATCTCTCATTTATCCTATTTAGTGATGAAGCCCTCTGCCTCAAGGCTATAATTGTTCTGTCATTTTATGTAACCACATTTACTACTACTACTATTATTATTATTATTATTATTTTATAACTGAAATGTGATCTCATTTAATAATTGTGTATTTCTATATATCTATGATACTGATAAATTACTTAATGCTTTTTCCTAGTACTTGCATATTTTAATTTTTTTCAAGTAAATTTCTGATGTTTGGATTTCCATTCCTGATGATGGTGAAGAATTGATCAAATTTTACCTGTTTTTCTGAATGGCTATCCAACTATCAAAAATCTTTTGTTTAAAATGCTATCTTATAATAAATAAACTGTTCATCTTTGTCATAAGGATTTGAGATAACATCTTATCATTTACTAGTGTCTTTGTATTAAGATAGATCTAATTTTATAGTTTTTATCATATTTCTTTAGATTTTGTCCTCTTCATGTGCCTGCAGCCCAATATGTGTTCTAAAAGCTTCATGGATTTAAAATCTGTTAAGGCTAACTGTGCCCACTACCAACTTATAGCTCTTTATTTTAATATTTTCCTAACTTGTTTGTGTGTGTTTAAGATTATTTATTTTAGAGGGGAGATGAGGGGCAGAGTGAGAGAGAGAGAGAGAGAGAGAGAATCTCCCACAGGCTCCCTGCTGAGCACGGAGCCTGCTTGGAGTTCAGTCTCATAACCCTGAGATTATGACCTGAAACAGGATCAATAGTTAGTTGCTCAACTGACTAAGCCACCCAGGGACTCCTGTGTTTATTTTTAATAGGAAATTTAGCAATCCTTCACTTACTTACCTCCAATAGAATAACCTCTCTCTGTGTAACTGATTTTCCTCCAGATAGAATGCTTCTCTGTGGCTTCTAGATCTGGTCCCTTTCTGGTCACTTTCAAGTCCTTTCCCTAGAACCAGTGTTGTAGATTATCAGAATGCCACTTTGGCATTCATGCTGGACTTTTTCTTTCTAGGTTGTTCCAGGTAGAGTTTAAGATCTCCTTTACTCTTTTGGAGAGTCTCCTGTGCCTCTTTTTTTTTTAACTCTGAGTAAGTGGAGTCACAGTAGTAAGCTGAAAGTTGGAGATTTTTTGCAATATATTTTTCTCTCTTCATAGGTAATTTGAATGTTGCAGTATTTTCTGTCTTCTAGGAATGCTAAATTCATGGGCCGTGTGTTTTTTTTTTTATCTTCATATACATATATATATATTTTTTTAATTTTCACATTCAAGCTGCTACCTTTATTTTTTCAAACTACAAGTCTGAAAAAGTAGCTAGACTTCTAAAATGGAGAACTATTTTAGGTAGAATATTTAGTTGGTTAATGCAGGTTTAATTTTAAATAAAATATGACGGTAAGTTCGAAACAGCAATAGAGATAAATAATAGTGACTGTGAGAGCTATTGTGTAGGTCGAATTGATGGATTTCATGACAAATTAGCAAAAAAGAATTAGGTAGAAGGTAGTAACATGGGTTATTCATGGATAACTTACAAAATATAATAGACAATAAATCATTTACTAAGAAATGATTTTTAAAAAGACTGGATTATAGGAAGATATTTGTTAACTTTTGATATAATGAGTAATTTGTGTTAACAATAATTTTAAAAATTATTTGAAGGTATTAATTTGAAATTAACCTCTATCAGTAAAAATGCATAGTTTTTCTGCTGAGATGGTTTTTATATCTGTGGAAAAATATGAACTTTCCAAGGGTAGTCAAGTAAAATAACAATGAAAATATCCATTGATTTTAGTGATGTGGAAATGTTCTATAGGCCAAGACAGATATTTCAGAATTTTATGGAACCAGAAACAATAACAAAGTAGTCTGAGAAGTCATATATTAAAAAGATAAGTTTGAATTTTAAAGAGATATAGAAAAGGTGAAATATGCCAGAAACTACAGCCAATATGCTGGTGTGGAGATGTTCAGTGTTTTATTGTTTTTACTTTATGGCCATTTTACTACTTTATCATCAGGGTTTTCATTATTAAAATTTTAGTGCTGGGATTCCTGGGTGGTTCATTTGGTTTAACAGCTGCCCTCTGCTCAGGTCGTGATTCCAAGATCTTGGGATTGAGTTCCACAAAAGGGGCCTCTTGCTCAGCAGAGAGCCTGTTTCTCCCTTGGCCTGCTGCTCCCACTGCTTGTGCTCTTGCTCTCTCTCTTTGACAAATAAATAAATAAAATCTTTTTTAAAGATTTTAGTATTATTTTTATAACTTCAATAATTATTTTGAAAATAAATTTTGGGCGCCCGGGTAGCTCAGTGGGTTAAAGCCTCTGCCTTCGGCTCAGGTCATGACAACCTGGGATTGAGCCCAGCATTAGGTTCTTTGCTCAGCAGGGAGCCTGCTTCCCCCTCTCTCTCTGCCTGTCTCTCTGCCTAATAGTGATCACTGTCAAATAAATAAATAAAATCTTTTTTTTTAAGTTTAATAAATAAATAAATAAATAAATAAATAAAATTTCCACCAGGTTTCTTTAACTTTTTTTTTCTTTCTTTATTTAAATTTTACATGCCCTTAAATTCATTTCTGGATCCAAATGTCATTGGTGTCACCAATTCTGGAGCCTTTGGGGATTTTTTACTTCATAATTTAAATTGAGTTTTACTTTAATCAATGGCCAAATTAGGATTTAATTTTCCAAGTCTGCTAAATCATTTAACATCCATCTAATTGCTTTTTAGGATAAAAAATTTTCTTGCCACTCTTTTCTCTTTTGTCCTTCAATCTGTGTATTTATACTCATAGTATGTCATTGTATTAGTATTTGAGTAAAATTTCAAAAAAGCCAAAAGTAAATGTTGTCTTCATTTAATCATCTTTTCTGCAAACTTTTGTTTCTGAAATTATTCCTCAAATATAGTAGTACAGTTAATAACAGATTTTTTGTAAATGTGCATTTCTATAAAATATCATAGATTCAAGTTAGTGATTTAACATATAAATTTGCTTTTTGAAATTGACTTTTTAAAACCTATCTACAATACAATATTTTACTGAAGAACATAACTAATGATTAGAATGGAAGAATGTACTGCAACATACTTTCTGATGATTCTGTTAGTTAATTCTCAGCACACACCCAAAAGAATAAGACCAAAAAAAAGAAATCGAAAAGAAAGCAGATTGTTGGAAATACAACTAAGAGAAAAAGAAATATCAATGAGATGGAGAGCCATAAAAGACTAGAGGTAATATATAAATCAATCTTGTTTCTTCAAACAAACGAAACAAGATAGACCAAACAGTAGGTAACCTAACCAGAGATAAAGTGGAGAAATTAGTAAATATAAGATGGAGATGAAAAGCAGATTATTACTGAAACTAAAAAATATTGATACCAAAAATTATTAATATAAAAAAACAAAGATTAGATTTAAAATTGATTAATTAGACAAAAAGATTGAATTGTTTGTCTATTCTTTGTATAGATAATGATAATATATAACAATTGGTATAAAAATAGATAATCAAAAATTATAAAGAAACAAATTTAGGAAAAAATACATTGTATGATATATGAGGTAGTTTATATTAGAAGTATTATGCTATTTCCCTGAATTTGTGACATTTGAAGTACTGTGTACTTTAAAAATATATAATTTCTTGTCATTCATTCTCCTTCTAAATAAATGTTTTGTACCAAATTTCATGTTATTTTCCTGTAAATGATGCACAAAAATGTGTAGGTTCTTAGCCTCTCTATACTTAATGGAATTTTTGAATAAGAGCTAATAGTTATTAAGTAAAGAGATAAATCAAGAATTATTCCAAGTCTTTTTATATCCATTATCTCATTTATTATTTCCAGGAACTCAAAAAGACTATTATTATTTTTCAAAACTAGTAGGTGATAAAGTAAGATTCATACCCATATTTATTTTTAATCAAGAGACCTATATACTATATAGACTTATTCTTCTTCCAGCTTAGATTTGACATTAATTCTGAGCGCATTGCCTATTGTTTTTCAATCTTGTGTTCAACAGACATATTTAATGATGGAGGAAAGACCTACCACCATGCATACATCGTGTGGTAATTATATTATATCTTTTTGTTATGAAATAAAGCTCCATTGTTATATACAAAATCTTTTTATGTTTCTTCATAGAGGAATTTAAATGACTTCTGTTCTAAAGGTGTAACATCAGAGAGTTATTACCACATCTATTTTACTATGACAAGGTGACTTGTTAATTTCCTTTTTACCTTCCAACTTTATTCTACTTTTTAATTATAAATGTATTTTGTACCTTCTTTTAAGGGTTATTCTTATATGAAATAAACATAGTACTCTTTAAGATGTTGATCTATAAAACTATGTGTAGAAAGATGACAATTCAAAGTGTTCCAGGGGCGCCTGAGGGGCTCAGTCAGTATGGCATCTGACTCTTGGTTTTTGCCCAGGTCATGGGCTCATGGTCCTCTGACCTAGCCTACACGCAGTGGGAAGTTGGCTTGAGGATTCTTTCCCTCTGCCCCTCCCTCAACTTGTGAGCACAATCCCATGCTCTCTCTCTCGCTCTCTCTCAAATAAATACACTTTTAAAAAAATAAAAAAATAAAAACAAATTGTTCTTGTCAAAATATTTTAATTATTCACACATTTATTTTGGAGGATTATTTTTCTAAAAATTTCTCTAAATTTCAGTAAGTCACAAGGATAGATATTTAACATTTCAAAACCGGTCAGTATATTTTTTTTATAATCCTCATGATGGCTTCATATGACTGATATGATCTTATTTTTTACATGTTTAAATTAATACTTCTTTTTACTATCATAATTGAAATCATACATTTTAGGCCTATGCGATAATTAATAGAATTAAAAATTTTTCCTATATCCTGTACACTACTTTGCTCTCTTAAGAGAGTCCTGCTTCTACCTACCTTATTTTTATTACATCTAAAAGTTCTCCACTGAAATTCATATAGACATTCGTTGTTTTCTCATAAAAGAGTCCCCATTTTTAGATACCTTCTGTATGTAGTTTTTTATTTTATTTTTTCTGGAAGCATAGTTTAATGTCATCTGTTTTGTGGGTTTTTTTTTCCTTTCTCTAGAAATAGGAAAATTATGTTATTTTTGTTTTAGGTACTTTTTTATTTCACCTATTAATTATAGTAATGTTAGATCAAAAGGCTTTGCTTTTTAGCACTTACATGAACTGTTCTATTTTTCTCATCATTTTTATGTACCTAAGGATGTCATACTTTTAGATACATCATGCAAGGTGTTTTCAAATTAATTGATTTTATGGTTTATTAAAAGATTATAAAATGTATCATTTCCTTTTTGTACACGATTGTGTACGTGCATGTGTGAGTGCATACGTTCAGTTATACAGACATTAATGTAAATAAAATGTGCAGAAGAAACTACCTTGGAGAACAGTAGCTAATTTTCTTTTGTCCTATTTAACAGAACCTAGCTTTATACAGCAAATGAAGGTGGTATACCTTATACTTAACATTTAACACAGACTTTAAGTAGACATTATATACCAACTTATGAGTTACAGCAGTGAACAGGATAAAGTGGAAGTAATGTTTTATAAAATATTACATCATTTTGAACGTTTAGTAATTTTTACCTAATCTTAAAAAAAACTGAACATTCGTGCCAAAGTTAATAAACAGACAAACCTGATAAATGTTTTCATAAATGAAGTTTCATACAAGATGTGTCCTAAAAAATACCTGGGTTGTGGTTCTGTAAATAATGACACTACTCCATAAATAATTAAAACTAAAAAAGCAAATCTTCAATATGAAACAATGTGAGTGAATCTCTATAAAGCAGATACAATTAAAAATGCATCAGTAGGGACGCCTGGGTGGCTCAGTTGGTTGGACGACTGCCTTCGGCTCAGGTCATGATCCCGGAGTCCCGGGATCGAGTCCCACATCGGGCTCTCAGCTCCATGGGGAGTCTGCTTCTCCCTCTGACCTTCTCCTCACTCACGCTCTCTCTCACTGTCTCTCTCTCAAATAAATAAATAAAATCTTTAAAAAAAAATGCATCAGTAAATTAGTTGAAAGTAAGTCAAAATATATTTCAATATATTATTTTACAAAGAATAAATTCTTACATAATATCCCAATTTAGCTGTTCCTTCTTTCCCCCCACCGATGCTTAGTATAGGTGGAACAAGAATCATTTAACAAAAGTCAAATTATTGTCAGACTTCTATTTTCTTTTATCTATGTTTCTTCCTCTGAAATGAAATTTAGCATTGGTTCAACCAAAAGAAATTGTGGATTCTTCAATTTCCTCTCACACATAGTTTTTCAGAGTAATACATAAACATTTTTACAGCTACAGTTTTCCTTTGACTTTTCATGGTCTAAAGATACTAGTTTCTCAAATTTCATAGTTCTTTCAACATCTTAGTTTGCCTTGCTTGGAAGCAAGTTCTTTATAAAGAATATAATTTATTTAGTTGGTAGGAATAAGGAGTGATGCATCTTCCTGAACATTAATTATATCAATTTACCTTATAGGTTTGGACCAGAAATTGGGAGAATTTTCAAAGGGAAAAATTTTGAAGTTGATTTAAATAGCCTGACATACCAAACTGTCTACTGCTCATTTTTCTTCCCAAATATCTCAGTTTATGACTCAGCTGCTCAAAATAATTTGCTTAATTAAATCAATGTTCACATACTCTATATATCCAATGTGCATATGGAAAGAAGAAATAGAAACAATATGCTTCAAATGAAATATTTTAAAGTCCCATGCTAAATTTGATGTTAAGTATTTAAATGTCTTTGAACTTTGCTTTAATTTTTTGAAGACCTCAGTTTAACACCAAGAGTGACATGTGATATTGTTAAAGGGGCAGTTCTGTGTTATTTTTGTAATTTGCAGTTTATCCTACTTGAGATATTTGCTATTATAGGAAGTACATATTCTTTTCTCCACTGTATGAACTGAAGTCAGATATTGATAATGACTGATAAATACATGGTTGAAGAGGTTACATAGGAAATTATGATATGTCCCTCAGGTAAATTCAGTTAGCTATTTAGCTTTCAGGCATGTCATATCATCCTCTCCTAACTTAGATGGTCATGATTCTTCACTGGATTTTTAAAATAATAAAATACATAACTAACTTGAACATAAGTCCATACCAATAAGATGAACTACAATATTCAACAAAATGGAAGAAAAAGGAATAAATGTGTAAGAGATGAAACAAGAATCCATGGACTTCGGAATTATTTAAGTGACTTATGAAATCTTATTCTGATTTGGATTGCTGTTCTGAGAATATCTGACCTATTTTCCACACTTTGAAAGTTCCAAATGTCAGAAATACATTCAATATTTGAAAATGCTAATTTTAGCTCTAATAATGTTTGGTTATTTGGTGATTGCTTGTTACATACTAAGCTAAATCCAATTTATTCTTCTGAGATTGTGTTTTTCATATTATCTGACAATTTTATTCATGAACAAAATGCTCTACTTTTTAACAAAATGAAATTTAATGATGAATTTTGTAAAACGATAAATGAGATAAAAATTGTGAAAACATGATGTCAAAAGTAAAAACAATTTATTTTAGAATAAATTTGCAGGTGCCAGGCAATCTAATTTTATAGCTTCATAAAATAAATTCATTTTATGATACTTTATGGCTCAAAAGTTTTTATACTCCACATGATTTTTTTTTTGCATTATAAAAATGGGACATAAGATTATTTATTTACCTTTTATTTATTTTTTATTTTTTTAATATTTTATTTATTTATTTGACAGACATCACAAGTAGGCAGAGAGGCAGCCAGAGAGAGAGGGGGAAACAGGCTCTCTGCTGAGCAGAGAGCCCCAGGACCCTGAGATCATGACCCAAGCCGAAGGCAGAGGCTTAACCCACTGAGCCACCCAGGCGCCCCGATTTATTTACCTTTTACATGAGTAAAATCAAAAGTGCATTTTGAGTATAATGCTGCCAAAATTAGTATTGAGAACCTTTGTTTGGTTTTGTCAATAGAGATTTATTTACAAATTAACTGAAAACATATTTTAGTGTAACTTAGAATATGTAAGATGGAAATAATAATAATGATAATGATAATGATAACAATAATTATTATTGTAAAATCCAGTAAAGTAATACATATATTTCTGATACAGCACTTGCTTATTGCTTGATAAACATTTAATAGTTGTTCTTATTGGCATTATTATTAATAATATGTCATTAGGAAGCAAAAAACCAGCTAATGGCAGTTCTATAATCATGTCTACTACACTGTTCACATTGTTTGTTTTGTTTGTCATTTATCACTGTATCTTCACCTATCTAGAGACATTTTGTTTCCTATTTTTGGAAATAGATCACTCTTTATATAAAACTTAATATGAGCATAACAAAATTTTTAAAAATAGTGGTTGGTTATCCAGATTTTGAAATTAGACAAGTTAGAGATTTAAATATTATCTCAGACACTTACTCCCTGTTCACTTGGACAATTGCCTTAAGTCTCTATTTCTTTGCACTTCCATCCATAAAATGGCCTAGTAAAGTAAAATTCAAAAGGTTTATTTTATGGGATTCAGACTCCATTACCCAACTAGCTATCTCTATTTGGTTGCCCAATGGATACCAAAACTTAACAACAAACCTGCCAATGCGTATACCATTTTTTTGTGTCTTCTATTAACTCTTTTAGAGGAGATATCTATCTATCTATCTACCGATAGATAGATAGATAAAATATTTATATTTTGATAGATATATATATCTATCAAAGATATATATATCAAAGATATATATCAAAGATATATATATCTATCAAAGATACCTATGAAAGATATCTATGAAAGATATATATATCTCTATCAAAGATAGATATATATATCTATCAAAATATAAATATAATAGCATAGTTTATACAAGTACATAAAATAATTAAAATTTTCTATAATAGATTATTTTAATAAATATAGTATAGATATTCAATAGCATATTGTTATGAAATTTAAATGATCTTGCACATCTTTATTGATATGTAAGTATATATTTTAAAAGACAAAATTTTAAAAAAATTATTCGTGCACTTTTATTTATTCATTTTGCCAATTCAGAGGTATCTGTATATAAGATACGTTTAAGGCAAGGTTAACTTTTTTTATTTTTCTATTTTCTATTTTCTAAAGAGAAAATCCAAACCTAAATAAGCAAGGAAGAAAACAAGCAAACAGAAGTCAGAAAGTAAAAAAAGTGAAGGGTATTGCATGCACACCAAATAATCAAAGTTGATACTATTAATACTCTTTGTGCCAAAATGGTGCCTATGGCTGATTACTTATAGTACTACAGATGCAGTTGTCAAATGTTTACTTAAAATAATATGCCTATTAATCTAGTTTACACATTTATCATTTAGTCAATGCAATACTAAACTACAAACTTTAAGGAAATGTACTAAATCTATTATATATTTTCTATTCTTTTCTTATTGAAAAAAATATATACAGACTTTTTATCTTTCTCTTCAATCTTTATAATAAACACTGAAGTTTTTGAGTTATATAGCATACTTATCCTCAGAAGTTCACCTTTACTTTTGCTCAAGTTATTTGAAGTACAGAAGTTTTTAAAAATGTATATTATCTTTATTGAGAATTTTTAGCTGAAGCTTCAGATATTTATTCACTTAAAATTAAAATAATTGTGTCTTTATTCTTCCTATAGTTACGATTCTTCAGTATTCACAAACTAACTGCTTAATTGAATTAAGCAGGAGTTTTTTTTGTTTCGTTTTCTAAGCTGATTATAACAGATTTGTTTATGAACTGTCTGAAGTGACCATTATGTAGTTGTATGCAAAATAACATTTTAATTTTTAAGTAAAACCATTGAAAGAACACTTTAAAAAGTACTGTGAAGGAACACAAATGTAAAATGCCTCTCTCTTTCTTTTCTGAATGACAGTTTTAGGAAAAAAAGTTTCCTTATAGCCAGTCATGTTTAAAATATATAGGTATAATATTTAAAGGGGACACATATAATGCAGGACTAGTTTATGATAGGACTTTAGCATAGTAATGAGTGGGTTTTGGGAATCAAATTACCTGAATTCAAATTCTGTCTCAATTGTGTGGCCCAGAGACAGTTAACCTCTGTGTGCTTCTTTTCTTTTGTTTGTAAATGGATACAATAATTTTACACATGCCATAGAATGACAGTGAGGATGGAATGATTTAAATAAATACTGTTAAAACATGGAAGAGAACCCATAAACATGTAATCCGTATTTTCTGTTGTTGCAGTATTCTGCTCTTGATTTCCAGCAGATAGTTCTTAATAAAGTCCAAAAGGAGCAACATCGATTTTGGGAATAAAGTGCATTATTCTACAAGAGAATGAAAAAAGTATAGGCCTCAAAGACAGTAGATGGAAAGATATGCTATAAGTCTGGAAAATGGTCTAAAACAGAATTTTTGTTAAGTAGCTACTTTAATGTGTAGAAGCTATTTGAGTGATAACTTTCTACACTTGCATATTATTTCACAAGTTTTCACTATACGTACGCAGGTATGTATGAGTGTATGCATATCCCTATACATCTATATGTATATATGCTATGTGTATATATGCATACTGTCTCAGCTGGTCTTCTGTGACGTGTGGTCAGATGTGAGTAAGGAAGTTGACTTGGATAGACTCTTCTGCATGTTGTACACTTTAGCTAGGCCAATTGGGATGTCTAGGTTTTGGTAATGTGGTCTCTCATCCTTCACAGAATAGCCCAAGCTGATTCACATGGTGGAAGCAGAAATTTGGAAAATGAAAGTATCCAGTGCTTGAGGTCTAGATTAGAATTGATGCACTTTAGTGCAACTGCATTCTACCACTTAAAACAAGTCTCAAGGCAAGGTCAGATTCAAAGTGTAGGGAAAAAAGATATCCTTTTATGAGGGGCAAACCTTCAAGATACTATTGTAAAAGATACAGATAAGAAAGAGAAAGATGCAATCATTTTGCTCCATTAACACTGTACACTCAAATAGGAATTTTCCACATTCTACTACCTCTTGACATATCATTTAATTTATTTATCTATTATATTTATTGTTTATCATCTCTCTTCTTATAAGGAAAGCCACCTCAGGCCAACCATTGTGCAGCATATCTCTAGAGCTTATTCAACCTGCTTAACTGAAGTACTATGCCCATTCATAGTATCTTTCCATTTCGCCCTCCCTGCAGCCCTTATAACCACTATCCCATTCTTTGATGCTATGGATATGACCATTTAGCTACATCATATAAATGGAATCATGCACTGTTTGGGTTTTTTTGTGACTTCCTTAATTCACTTAGCATCATGTCCTCCAGATTGAACCATGGTGTCATATGTGGTGGGATTTGTTTTTCTTGTTTAATTTCTTCTATCAGTGTTTTGTAGTTCTCCATATACAAGTCTTTTACTTCCACTGTTAACTTTATTCTTATTTTTATTCTTTTTGGTGATGTTGTACACAAGGTTGCTTTCTTAATTTCTTTTTCAGAAAGTTGTTAGTATATAGAAATGCAACTGACTTTTTAAAAATTTCTTTTTTCTCACCATAGAACATACCCCCCACAATGTCCATCATCCAGACACCCCATCCCTCCCACACTCTCCTCCAGCAACCCTCAGTTTGTTTTCTGAGATTAAGGGTCTCTTATGGTTTGTCTCCCTCTCTCGTTTCATCTTGTTTCATTTTTCTCTCCCTTCCCCTATGATCCTCTGTCTTGTTTCTCAAATTCCTCATATCAGTGAGGTCATATGATAATTTTCTTTCTCTGATTGACTTATTTTGCTAAGCATAATATCCTCTGTTCCATTGACTTCATTGCAAATGGCAAGATTTCATTTTGATGGCTGCATAGTATTCCACTGTGTGTGTGTGTGCGCACGCACGCACGTGTGTATATCACATCTTTATCCACTCATCTGCACAACCGACTTTTGTATGCTGATTTTGTATCCTGCAACTTTACTGAATATGCTTATTAGTTCTAAGAGGTTTTTAATGGAATTTTTAGGATTCTCTCTATATCATCTTGCTTAACATTTTAGTTTCTTTATCATTATGTGGTAGTAATTAAGGTTATCTATAATCTCGGACGTTTGGGAGTGTTGAACGAGATAATTAAATGCCTGTTGTACACTTAGTTCAGTGTCTACCTCAGCAAATACTCAAAAATGCTGGCAAATAACATTATTGTTTTTATCAGCTGTCAAATACTCTTTTTTTTTTTTTTTTTTTGACAGACAGAGATCACAGGTAGGCAGACAGGCAGGCAGAGAGAGAGGAGGAATCAGGCTTTCCACTGAGCAGAAAGCTGGATGATGCGGGGCTTGATCCCAGGACCCAGGGATGGTGACCTGAGCCAAAGGCAGAGACTTTAACCCAGTGAGCCACCCAGGTGCCCCAGCTGTCAAATATTCTTAATAGACATATGCCCATACCACCAAATTCATACTCCCAACAGTTCTCTCCAGTCAAAACAGATTACAGGTATTTAAGCAGAGGGTTGGAATGATTGCATTCATATTTTATTAAGGTCACTTCAGCTCTAATACAAAGAATGGTTGAAGTAGAATACAAAGGTTGAATGCATGTGGAGATATTAGTTGGAAGGTGATAGCAGCAGTTCTAATGGGAGAGGATGAGAAGTTGAAATATGAACGTGTATCAGAGATTAGGAAAAATGAGTATATTTTAATAAGCATTTATGTGTTTAAATCTAAAAGTTTGATGAATGCTTGGGTGTAGAAAGATGAAGAGTAGAAAGGGTCAATAATGACAGCTCTATAAATGCTCTATGCAGTAGACCTTGACTGAGGAGTGCTAGTAGAAATCAAGTTTTTAGAGAAATATTCTCATTTATTTTTATTTTACAAGCCAACACTGAGTTATACTGAAATATCTATATAATTATATTACATAATCATTTGGAAATATTGATGTAGTTTGGAGGAATAATATGCAATGAAATTTGTATTCAGATCCATCATAAAAATGGGGACATTAAATGTACACATATGTGGATAAGATTGTCAAGGGAAAAGATACACAATGAGAACCAAAAAAAAAAAAAAAAAAAAAAAAAAGCCAAGCTTTGAGAAATCCACTATTTAGTGACTGATGGGAAGATAGTGTATGCAAGGATGCAAGGAGACTGATAAATAATGATAAAAGAGGGAAAATTATAATATTATAATTAGGGTTAACTTTTATGGCATAATTAATTTGTCAAAGATATTCATTCTGGGGTTTTATCTCATTAATGTGTTTTAATCTCATTAATCTGAGACAATTTTAAGCAGTAGCTCCTATTATTTGATGGATCCTCCCTTTAATAGTTTTGACACTGTGGTATAAAGAGATTAAGAAAATTCCTGAGGGCATTGCGTTCATAAATGCCAAAAACAGAACTAAAATGATAACTGAAAACAAAGACCAAGTTCACTGTAATAATTTTGAATCATCGAATGATACACAAATAGAATTAATTACGTGCATTTAAATTATATTTTACATTTTACTTTTTATTTGTATTATT
This sequence comes from Lutra lutra, assembly GCF_902655055.1. Lineage (NCBI taxonomy): Eukaryota > Metazoa > Chordata > Mammalia > Carnivora > Mustelidae > Lutra > Lutra lutra. Next base: position 174,977,110 of record NC_062280.1, read on the forward strand.
AAATTAAATTACATGTACCTAATCAAAATAACAGGACCCATATCATTTTGTCACATTATAACATTGTTTTTATCCATATACTTAAAGGAATCAGTTGAAATATAAGTAGGCCGGTAAAATGAATCAAGTTCAACAAGACAAGTTATAGCTTAGTGTTTAACAGTCTCTTAATTGTTGACATAATTAAGTGAGCAGAACCATTAAAGTCACTATTTTGTAAGTTGTGATATAAGAGATAAAAGTAAAATACCCTTTCCCTAATTAAGTGACTATAAAGTGCCAATTCATTCTTTATTGGAGCAATTTAATACAAAGAAGCAGTCAGCATTCTTTTTTAAATATGTGTGCCTCATTCTTTTTTCCATTTTGATTTTATAACTCAGGTTGAGTAATTATAAGAACTAAAGAACTAAGAATGCTATGGTAAAATTGACCTGTGAAAAATAAATTTTTTAAAAAAGATTTTATTTATTCATTTGACAGGGAGAGAGAGAGAGCAGAAGCAGTGGGGGTGGCAGGCAGAGGGAGAGGGAGCCTACTGTGGGGCTCATTTCAAGACCCTGGGATCATGACCTGAGCTGAAGGCAGATGCTTAACTGACTGAGCCACCCAGGTACCCCTAAAATAAAAACTTTCAAAAAGAGAAATTTATAAGGTGATCTTGATCCAGATAATATGCATTCTTGTTAATAAGATATATTTAATCATCTAATGGGGAAAAATTATGGAAAGTTGTTGTGGAAGAAAAGTAGAGCAGATTCTAAACAGCCTGACATAGGACCTTGCCTGAAGACTGTCATATTCTTATTTGTATACCCAAACCGCTCCTTGTTTCCCTTAGTCTTTACCATTGTGGCTTTTGAGCAGACTGAAAATAAGCACTTTTCTTTCAGCACTTTTCTTTCCTCCACAAGGATTAATATACTTGGTAGTAAAGGCAGATAATTTAACAATAAAGCATTTCTTAAATTAAAAAATAATAATAATAAATGTGTTACTTTGGAGAACAGACAGTTCAGAAATAGTTGCCTAAGTTTAATAAAATCGCATCTAATGGAGTTCTTGTTATCCAAAAGGTGTTATCTTCTCATGGTAACCTTGTTGTTATATGTATATGTATATGTATATGGTTGTACAGGTCTATTTCCACCTCCTATTCTAATTATACAAACCCTTCATACCAATGGAAATTATTGTGATTCTTGGATGAGGATTTCAGTGCTAAGCAAAGAACCCTTTTTTAATTAAGATTCCCCCACTCTCCCACCAAATTGAGACTATTAAGGGAAACCACTTATCTCCTGTGAGTATACATAAGGTCTTAGAAATCAAAACCCTTTGCCTTTGTCATATATCTTACCTGAGTATGGAGAAAATGAATGAATGTATGAAGAATGAATAAGTTACATAAAAATTAATATGGAAAATTCAAACGATCTGGAAGAAAAGTGGAAATATTGTCCAGTAAAATTTTTTTTTTTTAAAGATTTTATTTATTTATTTGACAGAGAGAGATCACAAGCAGGCAGAGAGGCAGGCAGAGAGACAGGAGGAAGCAGGCTCCCTGCTGAGCAGAGAGCCCGATGCGGGACTCGATCCCAGGGCTCCGAGATCATGACCTGAGCCAAAGGCAGCGGCTTAACCCGCTGAGCCACCCAGGTGCCCGTCCAGTAAAATTTATTGAAGACAAAATGCTAAGGGTTTTTATTGCAGACTGATCATATCATCACTCTCTGCTTAGCATATACCAAAATTCTGGTCTCTCATTAGGAAAGCAGGTGTTCAGCATACACCATATTATTTTCACACCAAGTTCAGGCAAAATGAGCCATGCTTTAGGGAATATTGATAGAACAAAATATTGTACAGAAAAATTAATGAATGTTATAACTCACCAATAAAAACCAAATATCTCAGAGTGACATCAGCAAGATGACAGAGTAGGAAGCCCCAGCCAGACCTTATTCCCTCACAGAGACACTGGCGTAACTAACGGTGGCATAAAGATATCATTGAGGGGGGACGCCTGGGTGGCTCAGTTGGTTAAGCAGCTGCCTTAGGCTCAGGTCGTGATCCCAGCGTCCTGGGATCGAGTCCCACATCGGGCTCCTTGCTTGGCGGGGAGCCTGCTTCTCCCTCTGCCTCTGCCTGCCATTCTGTCTGCCTGTGCTCGCTCGCTCTCCTCTCTCTCTGACAAATAAATAAAATCTTAAAAAAAAAAAAAAAGATATCATTGAGGATTATGTTGACCGTACATACTTCCAAAAATGATTTGTTTTCTCTCTTGTTAAGCCCCTTAGCCACTAATATATTGTGAAAATTTAAAATTAATTATTCACTAAGGCCTTTTTTTTTTTTTAAAGAGTTTATTTATTTGACAGAGAGATCACAAGTAGGCAGAGAGGCAGGCAAAGAGAGAGAAGGAAGCAGGCTCCTGGCTGAGGCTGAGCAGAGAGCCTGATGTGGGGCTATGATCCCAGGACTCGGGGATCATGACCTGAGCTGAAGGCAGAGGCTTAACCCACTGAGCAACCCAGGCACCCCTCACTAAGGCCTTTTAAAATTTACCTAGTTACTTTGAATTTGGACCACAGATCTGAGGCCAAGGTAGTCATTACTTCTCAGGCTTTATTTTGGTTTTTCTTTTTCCTGTGCTTAGTGTTAAATAATGCAATTCCTCTTGTAGTTTATTGAGACTGTGAGAGTGGGGGAATGTTTACTTCTGGTTTACCCTCAAACTAAGGATTTAACCCCTTGGTCCCAGTTTTACTGATTGGGGATTTCCTGCTTAATCTTCAGCTGTCAGTGGTCAAACACTGGACCCTTTGTTTCCTATGCAAAACTCAGATCAGTTTGGCAAATTCTCCCTTTTCAAAATCAGCTTTAGGATTCCATTTACATTTTGTATTATTTAGATTTTTAAATACTGATTAATCTACATTAACATGCCAGCTCTTTAATACAAAAGGGTTACTGTTTTTGTAGCTGTTTGTTTCATGTGCTTTAAAAAATTTTTAATCCAGTAGTTTGAGTTGTTTTCAGTAGGAACATAAATTTAGCTGCCTGACTATTCATATTACAGAAATGGCTCAATCCCTCTGACATTTATTCTTGTTCATTACCTGTGCATGCATTTATACTTGACATAAAAGATAAATCTATCACTACTGAGGATTGTGGATCCTCTTCAATAAAATTCATCTCCTAGACTCTTAAATGTTAAAGATTGCTTATACTTTTGATCCCTTCCTCATTTTGTCCTTCTCACTTCTTTTTAATTCTACTTAAGCATATTCAACGATTTTCTTTTTCTCCCAGAATACTAAATGCATATCTAAATTTGTGGTCTCTAAGATTTCAAACCACTATTGCTAACAGCAGTAACAAAAATAAAATGAGTGTGCTGTTTACATGTAAATCTCCAATGACTAAAAAGCACCTAGAATAAGATGAAGGAAAACTGAGAATTCAGTCCATTGACTAGCTGAGTAATCTTGGGCAAATTATTTTCACTTCTGAGTGTTCAGTTTTTTTTCACTAAAACAAAAATGTTTCTTCCTTGCCCAGGGTTCTGACTGCTTCTGCATATCTCTTACTGCTGTCTATAATGCTATTCTTGGTCACCAAACACACCAAGTAAAATGGAGGGCCCAATTTCTTGAAAAGTTCTGTTCAGTACATTTCAGTGCCCAGGAGATCTCTGTGAGATAAGGATGCCTTTTATCAGAAGTAGATAAAAGAGAACTTTATCTCCACCTTGATGTTCCCACCTTTGTATGTCTTTGGTAGTCCTGTTCGAATTAGGAACTTTGTACTGCAGTTATCTTTCCTACCCACATCATTCATCTGGATATCAGCAGAGCTAATTCTCTTAACTTCTTTCCTTTAAGTAAGCGCTACTTGTAGAGGCTGCTTGTAAGGCAATACACTTGAGCAATGGAAACCTGAGTAAGGTAAAAGGACCCACAGTGACCACTGGGCTGAATGCAAATAGGCCCATTAGGTGACGTACCTCAAAATATCCATAAGCCTAGGGCCCCTAGGTGGCTCAATTAAGCATCTGCCTTTGGCTCAGGACATGATCCCAGAGTCCTGGGATAGAGCCGGAGCAGGGAACCTACTTCTCCCTTTCTCTCTGCCCCTACCCAGCCTGTGCTCTCTGGCTCTCTCTGTCAAATAAATAAATAAATAAATAAAATCTTTTTAAAATAATCCATAAGCTGTAGCTAACTGATGGGCTACTTACAACCAGGCACAGGTACCAAAAAAGTAAATTTCCATATGTTCCCATACTTCCTCAGCTTCCCTCCCCTAACTAGAGGCCCCCACTACTGCCTTCTGGCACACAGTCTCTCCTTTGCTGTCCTGCCCACTGCTCCCTTGCAGCTTATACAGTAAACTTTTATCTTCTTTCTTCTTCTGCCTCAGGTGAATTCTTTCACTCCCCCTCCCCCACTGCCAGCCTTCCACCACCCCCTCCCCCACCCCATCAGGTTTCTCCACACTACCTTGACCAATCTATTTAGAATTTTAACACCTCCTACTAAGTCCAAGTTTATATTATTTTTAAGAACTACATAATTTTCACATTTATTATTTATTATGCCTGTCCGTTACCCTCCCCATAGAATGATAAATCCAAGAGAACAAATTTTTTCTGTTTCCCTTACTATTATTTTCCAGTATCTAGAACTATATCTTGTATATGGCCAGTGCCCATTCAATTTAAGCTATTTCTGATTTACCAGATATTCAAGATGTTACACTAATTAAATAATTCTAAGTAGTATGCTCATATTCTGTCAAAAATAGAGTCATAAAGCAATAAAACACATATGGATATTTTTTAAATATGCTTTCGAGCGCTTTTCTAGGTGGAGTATATGCTGATTTTATTTGATTATCAAAAAGTTTCATAATCTAAACTCTCACCTTCAACTGCTTCAAGCTATTCTATGGCTTTGCTATCAATTGCATTCTTTTCAATGTTTTTATCTCTTCAGTTCCTTTGTCCATCCATCCTTCCTTCCTTCCTCCCTCCTTCCTCCTCCCTCCCACCCTCCCATCCTTCCTTCCTTCCTTCCTTTCTTCCTCCCTCCCTCCCTCCCTCCCTCCCTCATTTTCTCCCTTTGTCTCTCTCCCTTCCTCCCTCCCTCTCTCCCTCCCTTCTTTCCTTCCTTTTCCTTTGGCATCTCACAATTTGGATATAAGACACCAAAGAACATTGTGAAAAAGCCCAAAAGAATGTATGACATAGTCGATTTTGTTTAAAGAACCAAAAGGCTGTGCAATTTTTTAGGGAACTCTGCCAAAACGAACCTTTCTGAAGATTTCTTTGTGAGACATGACTTTAGGCAGAGGAAATTCTCATTTGTGTGCTAGCAGCTGATGATGTGAGATGTGAGATGTTAACACTACACATTTTCTTGCCCTTGTGTTGTGATTTGCTGTTAACTAATGCCTGCTCTTTGCCAGGCAGCAATGCTGCTGCTGTTTTCAAAAATCCTATCAAAGTAAACTCAGTTTGTTGCATTAGGAGATTTTCTTCACTTATAACCAGAAGAGTCAAGTGAAATCTTTGTGTTTGTATGTTCCTTTTTCTAGAGCTTGTGAAAGATTGGCATGGAACTTTTATCAAGCAAGAACATGATCATTTTTTTTTCTTTCCCTTTTGCTTCTCTTTCCTCTCTTCCTTCTTTTTTCTTCTTTCTTCTATTTCTCCTTTCATCTCTCCCTCCCTTTGTCTTCCCTTCCTTTCCTCCTTTCAATTGTTCTTTATTCCCCCCCACTTCCTTTTTGTCCCCCCAACATGTTCTTAAACTGAAGGGCCCCATTCTTTGAAAAGATAGTTCAAGACATACAGGTGTCTAAAAGATCTCTAAGAGCTAAGGATTCCTTTCATCAAAAGTGGAAGGAGAACTTTCCTTGTTTTTGGCATTCCTGCCCTTTCTGTAAGCCAGTGATATACCTGTACATTCATCTGCAAGTACAGCCTAGAGCAGACTTTAGCCTATAGTAAGGGCTGTAAACTCATGAACTTAGACTAATCATGATCTATTCATCTAGCACATAACAATAGCAACAACAATAACAAAAGATAATATTTAGCAATTTAAGCACTTTAAAGCCAGATCAGAGTTGCAAGAATATTTCCTATTGCATCTAGAATTAAAAAGTGCCAGTTAAGTATACTATTTTTGGAGCTACTTTAAGAGTAAAATGATTCTATAACTTTCAAGTATTTAAAGATGATTACAAATATAATTTTATAAGACAAAAATACAAAGAAATATCTGATAAATGTGTATGTATGTATATTCATTTATAGTCCTGTAAATCAAGCAGTTAAATCCCAACAGCTTGATAATATGTCTTCCTAATTAATTATCTATATAACGTTCCAACCATCATATCTTAATTTTGTACATATCAGGGTAATTTTCCCAAGCCTTGGTTTACTATACCTCTGTTCAGCTCAAGAAGCATCATGGTTGAATTTACTCTAATATTGCTCTTTAAAATGGCCATGCCATGGGACGCCTGGGTGGCTCATGGGTTAAGCTGTTGCCTTCGGCTCAGGTCATGATCCCAGGGTCCTGGGATCGAGTCCCGCATCAGGCTCCTTGCTTTGCAGGGAACCTGCTTCTCTCGCTGCCTCTGCCTGCCTCTCTGCCTGCTTGTGTGTACTCGCTTGCTCTCTCTCTCTCTCTGGCAAATAAATAAAATCTTTAAAAAAAATAAAAATAAAAATAAATTAAAAAAAAATAAAATGGCCATGCCAATTGCAATTCCCACTGAGTGTATGAGAGTAATATATAATATCACACTCCAAAAATGTTAATCCCAGCCTGTTACACCCCAGGGTGGCTCTTTATAACTGAGTAATGAAAGTGGTAAGGTGTTGATTTTTACTTTACTTACTTGAATACTGATGATCTTAAATATTTTTCAAAGTGTATTTAATGGACTTCATATTATTTCTTCTTTAAAATGTTTTTGCATAGGCAATGCCTATTTTTCTTCTAGATTATCTGTCTCATATTGGTGTATAGGAATTCTTCATATTTTTAGACATTGAAACTTAATTTCTATGTCTTAGAAATAGCATCTTTCACTATATGTTTGGGTATTATTTTATGTAGAGAGTTTTGTACTTCAGAAAGTCTTAAATTCACTATATTGGTATCAGTTTTCACCCTACACACAGTTTTCTGGTTGGGCTATAAATTCTTAGGTTTTGTTTTGTTTTTGTTTTTGTTTTGTCTTAAGGCCAAAGAATTTTCCTATATTTTGACACTGTAATGTTTTACTTCTCATATCTAGCTTATTGATTTTGTTGATTTCTTTTTTTTTTTTTTTTTAATTTATTTGACAGACAGAGATCACAAGCAGGCAGAGAGGCAGGCAGAGAGAGAGAGAGGAGGAAGCAGGCTCCCCGCGGAGCAGAGAGCCCGATGTGAGGCTCGATCCCAGGACCCTGGGATCATGACCTGAGCTGAAGGCAGAGGCTTTAACCCACTGAGCCACCCAGGCGCCCCTGTTGATTTATTTCTAATTTACTTTTTCATATGGTTTGAAATAGAAAATAATTTTATATTTTTGCCATATTTGCTTCTGTGATCTACATTTCTTGTGTATTTCTGCATTTCTCCATTAATATGAAATGCCAACTGTCTTATATACTAATTTTCTATATATTCAGAGCTATATTCATGATCTATTCAATCTATTTCTATATTTTGTTGGGTTATTCCTACAACAGTATTTCTGTGTCTTAATTATTACTTGTAATACATCTTGGCATTTTGTAAAACTAGGTAGAATTTCTGCTTCTAGTTCATTTTTGTAGCTGCTTTGGTCTATTCTTATACTTTGAATTTTCATGTGAAATTTTGACTATTTTCATAAGTAATCCTCTTGGGGATTTGGTGGGAATTAGATTTAATATATCAAGTAATTTGGAAAGTATTCAGGGGTACCTGAGTGCCTCAGTCCGTGAAGTAGCTGTTTTCAGCTCAGGACATGAACCTGGGGGCCTGGGATTGAGCCCCGCATTGGGTTCCCTGCTCTTCAGGGAGACTGCTTCACACTCTCTCTCCCCCCACTTGTGCTCTCTTGTTCTATCTCTGTCAAATAAATAAAGAAAGTCTTTATAAAACAATGAAGGAAAGAAAAAAAAGAAAGGGAAAGAAAGAAAGAAAGAAAAGGAAAAAAGAAAAGTCAAGTATTCAAATTTTCTTGTTCATATTTAAGAGTCAGCACAATTTATATAGGTTTTCTTTTATTTCTTTGTATAATGTTTTAGCATTATAGCACAGGTCTTCCACATTTTCTTACTTTCCAATATCAATATATATTATATACTTTTATTTTAATTCTATGTATTTTTTCAATAAAATTTCTAACTTGGTTTCCTCCCCACCCCCACCCCACCCCCCAAAAAAAACCCAAAACGAGTTAACAACAACCAAACAGACAGGCAACAAACAAATCTGGATGAATTTTATTAGATGCTTTCTCTGTTTTAGCACTGATATTAATTTAGTAATTTTTTAAAAGATTTTATTTATTTGAGAGAGAGAGAGCACACATGTGGGGAGAGGGGCTGAAGGAGCGAGAGAAGCAGACTCCCTGCTGATCAGGGAGCCTGATGTGACAATGGAGCTTGATCCCAGGACTCTGAGATCCTGACCTGAGCCAAAGACAGAGGCTTAACTGACTGAGCCACCGAAGTGCCCTGTATTGATTTAATAATTTATCTAGCAAAATAGTGATATGATTGTTTTTCAAAAAATTCCCCCCAAATTACTAACATTTTGTAGTAACATTATGTAGACATTATGTAACATTATGTAGACAAATGTATTACTTGAAAAAAATCACAATTTGACTCGTTTCATATTTATTTATTTATTTATTTGCATCTAAGAATTATATTTCATTGACTGTTTGTATAGGTTACACTTACTAGGTTAACATAAAATGAATGTGATAATTCATTTTAATTAAAGTTGTACTCTCTTGATTTAAAATGACCACATTTGGCATTTTCTTAATCTGAAAATTAAAGTTAAAACCTTAGGAAAAGTAAGCTGGACTGCCACAAGTGACTGATGCTGAACCTTATTCATTCCCCTAAATTTGGAATATTAATGCTAATTGGAAATCTGACAAGAAGGAAGATGAGAATAGTACATTTCAGTTAGATCTCCCTCATTGTCTGCTGCAGATGACTCAAGATTGCTTTGTTCAATGATATCTGAATTTGTAAGCCTTTGTTTGATTTTACATTAACACCTCTTTCTGGATGGAAAGTATATTTCTGGTCTTCTTGTCAATTAAAGTGCAGGACTAATTTCCACTGTTTCTCTGGATATTCTGTAGCTTTTCTTAGACAGGCAAGCAGTTTCTTCTCTGCCCAACCCACCAGTAAATAGAAAGAAATTTCTTTCACAAAATCATGTGTGTAGACTGAAGTGCTTACCAATGCTATCCAATAGAACTGCAAGAATGGAAATATTCTATAATTCTACACTACCAATGGGATATCCACCAGCTATCTGTAGTTGGAGTACTTAAAATGTGGCTCTTGCTGTGAAAGTTAGTTTTAGTTTAAGACCATTAGCTTCAAATGAAGTATTCGATTCTTGGTCCCCCCAAATTATGATCTTTCCCAATTATGGGGTCTCAAATTTAATATTCAGAGCCAAATTTTGATGGACTTATTTTCCTGAAAAGTTTTAGCAATTTAAAAAAATAATAATTTTACATTGATCTCCAAGAATAAAGGAGCTCTGTGACCTAGTCACCTAGAATCCTAATTAAATGGAGTGAGTGAATAAAGAAATTTTCCATTCCAGCATGGAAAAATGAGTGACAAATTAGATGTAAATATTATTACAGTTGACAAAATTGTGTTCATGAATGTTAGCATATGAGTGAGTTGTATCATGGGAGAAAGGATTGTAGTGTGATAATGGCTATTGAATAATTTTCTCCAGTATTAATGTTTCTAATAGGATATTTGATGTTCCCATTTCTACATTAACTAATACTGTAATCTGTTGTGATAACATTAAGCAGTGCTTCTAAATTCAGTTTATAACCTTATGTCATTTCTTGACTGAAGGAAGCACTCTTAGAAAAAAATCAGTTATATCCCAGGGATTTTATTTGTTATAATTGTATTATGTATACAGTGACGTTAAGAAAACTGAAATCTTTTATGCAGAGACAGGAAAGAAATATATAAATGAATAGCTTTTTTAAAAGTTATAATGTATGGACAAACCCATTTTTAAATTAGAGATAAAAATGAATTAATTTGGAGCCCCTGGGTGGCTCAGTGGGTTAAAGCCTCTGCCTTCGGCTCAGGTCATGATCCCAGGGTTCTGGGATCGAGCCCCACATCAGGCTCTTCGCTCCTCGGGGAGCCTGCTTTCTCCTCTCCCTCTCTGCCTTCCTCTCTGCCTACTTGTGATCTCTGTCTCTCAAATAAATAAATAAAATCTTTTTAAAAAAATGAATTAATTTAATGCTGTTTTTTCTCATAAAACAAATGAAACTCATATGTCTCAATGGTTCTTTTTTATTTTATTCCTTCAATTATTTTAGCATTGTTATTTCATTATGGCATATACAATGAATAGCAAAAGAACATTAAGGTAGTAGTCAGTGATTTATTTCAGCCCAAATATTGTTGTAGCCCAGATTAAGACATTGAGCAGTATAAACACTTCAAACATCTATCATTTCTCCTTCCTCATGTACAGAATAACCAAAATCTTAACCTCTTTAGAGTATTACATGTGTAACTTTTCTTTAAGATTTTGCCACCTAAAATGCATCATCTGTTACTGTAATTTTTATATTTTGTTAAACTTTGAATTTAATTGATCATTTATATTTTTAAAGAAATGTATGTCCATCAGATTATTTCCCTCTTTTCAGTAGCTGTACTTGAATCATTATTATTGCTCAATAATGGCAGTTTGCCATACTTTATAGACTCTTTATAAGTTAATGATAATTTGGGTGATTTCCGCTTTCAGGAAATAATAAATGCTCTTCTGTGAACATAGCCATATATATCTATTGGTGCACATGTCCACATACGCATATCTGTAGCATATTCATGTATAAGTAGCATTGCTTCAATAGACTATATGGATATCTTCACTATTAATAGATAATATCAGACCATTTCTCAAAATGATTGTTACAACTGACACTCCCCCTAAAAGGTATTATGGTTCCTGTTGCTTTGCTTCATACCCTTGTCAACACATACATCAATCTTTTTAATTTTAGTCATTCTAATGAATGTATAGCAGTGTTACATTGTGCTTTTAATTTGTATTTAGTTGATTAATAATAAAATTGAGTACCCTGTTTTCAATAATTTTGATATATGTGTTGTGAAGAGCCTGTTCACCTTTCTTGCTCACATTTCTACTTCTGTGTTTTTCATCATTTCCTTATTGATTTGTAGAGGTTATTTATATTTTGGTAATAAGCTTTTTGTCAGTTTTGTATTTGGCAAGCATCATCTCCAACATTACGACTTGGTTTTCATTCTGTTAATGGTATCTTAATTTTAATGTAATAAAATTTATTATTTTTTCTTTTACAGTTTATGTTTTACGCCCTGCTAAATAAGTCTTCTCATACCCAAGGTTATGAAGTTACATATATATTTTTTCTAGGAATTTTATTGAAGATATATTGTATGAAGATATATATGCATATGCATATATTTATACACATACATATAATACATATATATGTTCTAGGAATTTTATTGTTCACTTTTCACATTGAGGTCTGCTAATCCTGAAATGATTTTTGTGTATATTGTGATATATGGGCCATGTTTCTTTCCTGGTATGACTATCAAATTGACTTTACAAACATTTTGAAAAGAACACCTTTTCTTCATTGCTTTGTACAAGGATGTCTTAATATTTCGTCTTATACCAGTATTGGTGAGTTTTGGTGTTTGGATCCCAATTTCCTTTTTTTGGCCTATTTATCTAGTCTTGCACAAATACTAAGATCTTTTAATTAAAGGAGGTTTGATAAAAATACTTCATATCTGATCTAGCAGTATTCTTCATTTTGTTTTGTTTTGTTTTGTTTTCTTTAAGATTGACTTTAGGTAATCTTAGAACTTTGCATGTTTAAAGATTAGCATGTCAAATTATAATCGGGAAAAAACTGATGATGTGAACAAAATAATATGGTTATCATTTTCAAGGTGAATAGGTATCTAGAAAAAATGTGGATAGTTTGTGGAGAATTAACATTAAAATACTGAGTTGTTTAATCTATGAACATCATGTATAACTTCATTGATTGAGGTTTCTTGAAATTTTAAATAGTAATATTTCATATTTTTACTTATAAAACTATTGGCCTCCATTTGTTAAACTTATTCTTAAGGAGTTGAGAATAACTTTTTCTTTAATGTTATTTGTTAGTGCCAGAGAGTAGCTTATAGACTATACTCTTTTATTTTCTGTGAACACAAACTTATCATCTATGAATAAAGTTATATTCTTCCTTTATAATTCTTACAGATTTTACTTCATTGATTTATATCATGGATTAAGACTTTTAGTAGAATTATACTCTAACAGATGGCAGTAGAAATACTAATATCTATTAGTACAGTAGAAATACTGTATCTATTCTAATCTTAAATACATCATTTTTAACATTATTCATTATATCACCATACTTAAGAAATCATGCTTAGTTTGCTAGGCTAACTCTGTTCCTAGATAAAAGCTCTTTATCAAGAATGTATATAGAAAGATAAAGTCATCTTTACTTATTGAAATGTTTATATGATTTTCTCTTTCATTTGCCAATGTTCAAATTATTCTCATTAATTTTCTTATAGTAAATCAACCTTTTATTAAAATAAATTCATAATGATAAATAAATATTATTTTATATATACTCTGCTATTCCGTATATGAATTATCTTCCAATTCTTTTTTTAGGATTTTTGTGTCTATATTCAGGAGTAAAATTAGCCTCTCTATTTCCTTTACTGAATTATATTTTATCTCATAAGTTTTTCTACCTTTTGTAATTCAACCCTGAGCTTAAGTCTCAGATCATGTTCTTTTTGTTTGAAGATACCAGTTTGTATTCTTTCAGTGCAGAATTGGTTTTTGTCTCAAAATACCTTAATTTCTTCATTCCAAAATGATGTTTTCTTTTGGTAAATAATTCTGGGTTGTGAGTTTTTCGCATTCATTGGTTTGCAGGCTTTATTTTCTTATCTTCTAGAATCCAGGGTTTCATCGTGAAGTTTTCTCTCAGGTTCTTCTCTCTCTCTTTGAAGTTTTTTCTTTGTTTTCTGTTTTAAGCAATCTCTGTGTGCCTGTGTGTGTGTGTGTGTGTGTGTGTGTGTGTGTGTTTATTTTTTAGTGAGAATTCTTTACTGTGTCACCTGAATACTTTAATCAGTTTGGGGAATTTCTTAGCACTATTTCAGTAATACCTCACATATTAGTTCTTCATGTTGTGTCCTTCAATCTCTTTTGTATATTTCTTACTTTTGGTTTTTCATGCTTAAGTCAAAATGTTTCCTTCTGACACTCACCTCCATAATTCTCTCTTCAGTTCTGTTTAACAACTGCCAAATTGCCCATCCCATTATCATCATAAGCAGAATTCCTATTGTATTTACTGCTTTGGCATTAAGTCATTTTACCAATATGAGTGGTGTAATTTTTAAAAGTAAGATTATATTTTTTCTTTGTTTTAGATGTCTCCTCCAGTACCTTTCTGAAGGATATGTGTTCTAACAATACAATAAAAATTACCTTTTTGATTAATGACACCTATTACATAAAATATTAATCTTATGTAAAATGTGCATAATTTCATTTTTATTAACTTTCTTTATAATAATGTAGGTGATATAATCAAATGAACTTTGAATTCAGAGGTTTACACTGATACTATCCTTTCCCTTTGTGTACTAGCTAAGACAACCAAAAGTCTCCCTTAGCATTTTATTTCTCACCTAGTATTAGAAAATACCTTTCAAAACCCTTACCATTATTCTGCAGGTTATTTGAAATAATCAACAGAATACCTTAAAGTATTAATGAGTACTTTATAAGAGGCCCAATAGTTGAAAGTTTGTTACTTTAAATTATTTTACAATAAATATATGGCATCAAAATGCATGTAAAATCAAATTTATAGTTTAATTATTGTATTTTTTGTAGAAAAAAATAATATAAGTGCCAATAAAGTGATACAAATATATACTGTCATACATATAACCAGAATCGTAAATGTGAACTGCAGATTGATCTTCAGTTCAAGAACTGATTAAATTCCAATAATTTTCACCAAATCAACATCCTGTAGAAAACTAAAGTCCCAGCTAGCTGTCTAAATTTAAATAAGATTATATATTTAATGTAAGTTCTGTTTCTGGGCTCCTGTGCCTTTTATACTATATTGTTGGCTCACTTTTATACACATATAAAAATGAAACACATGCACACAATACACGGACACTTGGTGCATTTTCACTCTCACTAACTGCCCTATTGATTGTTAGTTATTAATGTCCCTCTGTATGTTTGTGTGGAGATAGAAAAATGTCAGGGAAATAGAAGAACAGGAAGACAGGCTGATGATGTTTTATTTGAGTGGCTAGATTATAATATTTTTAAGAAGTCTTCTCTTGCTTGTTTTGATTGTTTTTAATTGTTCCGAGTTATATTTTTTCGTATATCTAACACAACAGCAACAATATAATCCTTGCCAAATAAACCCCATAAAGCTCTTCCAGCAATAGGGTTTTTATTGTTATTGCCAAGCATCTTCTTGTGATGAGCCTGGTCAGAGGCAGAGGAAGATAAAGACAGAGATGGGGAGAGAGAGTTCTACAGAATAAAAGATCCTAAGAATTTTTTAAATGCCTTTTTAAAAACAAAAGTTCCATGGATCTTTGAATGAAACATATATTAATACTAACTGCTGTTTGTTCACCAAACAACAGTCCCAAATTATTCATCTACTATGTGTCAGGCCTGTGGTTTGAACCTATTACAAATATAAAGTTGTAAAAAAAAAAAAAAAAAAAACTACATGACGTGCATTGGCAGTAGGTTTTTGTTTGTTATATTAACTCTTTCGTCAGAATTTCAAAGGTCTGATCCTGCCAGAATTTGGTTTTGCTACTTCCAAAAGGATTCCTCCAACTGAGCCTGACTTGTCTTTTCACTACTACACTTCAGTCTAGGGTCACCTCTTCTTATATTCCTGTTTTTCTACAATCTGGATGTGACTTTCAGTCCTCTAACGCAAATATTTTTTCTTTCAATATTCTTTTCACACACAACATTCTTTGCAGTTTTTAATAACTGTTCTGGTTCACATATATATTCTTCCTACTTAAATGTCTCTCATTAATTGATTAATATTGAGTGTCTGTACTAGGAATATTGGGCACTTATATTTGTTTTGACATGACAATAAATTACATAGTAATTTGTCATTTGGTATTTGCTGTATTTTTTGTTTCACAACTACATATAGTTAATTGTTCTTTAGAATTCCATATTAATCTAGAAAGTACTGAGAATATTTTTATTTTATAATAAACTCTCCCTGCTTTTCCTTTGTACCTAAAATATAATTGGTAATAAAAATTTCATTTTTAGGATTATAAAAATTAATTTGAAATTTGTTTTGTGAAGAAAGAGAATCGTCTTTAGTTGCATGCATACAAATCTAATAGTCATTTTATGAATTTTAAAATACTAGGAAATGCATTAAGATTTTATCAGGACAAAATAAAAAAGGAACGAAGCACATATTTTACTGATTAATATTAATCTTAGTATTTAATAAAACCAAGCTTTTAATATTTTTAAACATTTCAATTTTTATTATTTTATTCTTTCTGGCTTTTAGTTGTCTACACTATTTTTGGAAATTGTTTCAGTCTCGTTCAGAGAAAATCAGGAAATGCAATTCAGTGGAAAGAGTACAATGTGAAGCAAGGCAGTCTAGAGTCAAATTGTACGGGTTCAAATACTGCTTCTGCCATGTGTTTCAGTGAATATAATAAATATTCAGGTATAAAGATTTCCTGTGATAAAGAAAAGAGATATTGTTTTTAAATGACATTGCAAGAGACTCAAAATTACTGTTTTCTATGAATATTTTCTTGTTCAAAGTTGCTTAACATTTGTGAATTTTGCATGTAATATTTCATTAGTAAAATTTAGTTTTAGAGTTCTAAGTCTCATATTCAAGAAAATTACAAGAAATGAATCAGAGGAATGTTATTTTGGGATAAATGGAAGAGGAGAAAAATACTTCTGTTGAAGACATGTTTTGTTTGTATGAAGACATGTTTGTTTGAATAATACCATTGTTGTTTTAAGTAGAGTGTTCTGCCATTCCTTGCTGTCTTTGTGTCTGTATCATTGAACTGTGGGGCTCAAATAGAGAGCAGGGCAGGCACTCCATGTTAGAAAGTGTGAGTTTGAGAAGATAACTGGTAAGATTAAAAACTCAAGTATTGCACATGAAAGTTTAAAGGTAGAGAGAGGAAAGTATTCTTTCCTAAACCCAGGTAGCTCCCAAGGGATTTTTATGCTTCCTCTGGAGTCAGTTATATATTTATAGCACTAACTTGACTTGGGGATGAATTGCCAGAAATAACCTGGTTAATCTGTAGCCTATGTTATTGGCATGTTTGAAAGTATGCATGTAGGGGAGTCCTGGAAAAGCTGACAGCTCCAGGGAATAGAAAGTGAAAAAGCATAACTCTTGCTTCTATAGGACTTCCCACAGAGATGGCATAAAAAGCCAAACTTTGAACAAGATATGAACATTTACTAAGATAATCACTAACATAGCATTAATAGATAACATTTTTTTAAAAGATTTATTTATTTACTTGACAGACAGAGATCGCAAGTAGGCAGAGAAGGGGGGGCGAAGCAGGCTCCCTGTTGAGCAGAGAGCCCGATGCAGGGCTTGATCCCAGGACCCTGAGACCATGACCTGAGCCAAAAGCAGAGGCCTAACCCACTGAGCCACCCAGGCGCCCCAATAGATAATATTTGTGTAATCCTCTGATCCTAAATTATTTCTGTGAATCCTCATGACAATCCTAGAAAAGAGAATCCTTCCTCATACCCATTTTCAAATAAGAAAACACAGCACAGACTTGCTTCCCAAGGGTTATGCAGTTTTTAAGTAGTAGGGTATGTATTATATTCATATGTTTAAGCTGATGTTTAATATTACATCCTAACAATTTTAAGAGTAACCAATTCTTAAATATTAGAATTAAAATACATATGTATATTTTTATACAAATATAAAGGTCAATTATCTATGTTAAGTCAGTGTTTCAGATTAATTCAAAGAATGATACTATATTTAAACTTCCCAATCTATTAAATTCTTTTTAAATTTTTAAAATTTTTTACTATTTTTATTTTATTTTAATCCCAGTATAGTTAACATACAATGTTATGTTAGTTTCAGGAGTACAATAGAATGATTAAACAATTCTATACAATTCTTACTCAGTGCTCATGAAGATAAGTGTTACTCTTAATCCTCTTCACCTCCCCTCTGATAACTATCTGTTGTTCTCTGTAGTTAAGAGTCTGTTTTATCATTTGCCTTTTTTTAAAACTTTGTTCATTTGTTTTGTTCCTTAAATTCCATATGAGTGAAACCATATGGTATTTGTCTTTCTCTGACTTGTTTCACTTGCCCTTATACTCTCTAGTTCCAACCATGTCATTGTAAATGGCAAGATTTTATTTTTTTTATTTTTTTCAATGAATTATATTCCATCATACACACACAGACACACACACACACACACACACACACACACACACACACACCACCACCTCTTCTTTATCCATTCCTCTACTGATGGACACTTGGCTGCTTTCATAATTTAGCTATTATAAATGATGCTGTAATAAACATGTGGTTGCATATAGCCTTTTGAATAAGTGTTTTTATATTATTTGAGTAAATACCCAGTAATGTGATCACTGGATCATAGGGTAATTCTATTTTAACTTTTTGAGGAAACTCCATACAATCTTCCACAGTGGCTGCACCAGTTTGCATTCCCACCAGCAGTGCAAGAGATTTTCTTTTCTTCCTATCATCAACTCTTGCTGTTTCTTGTGTTTTTTATTTTAGCCACTGGGACCATTGTGAGGTGTTATCTCATTGGAGTTTTGATTTGTATTTCCCTGATGATGTGTGATATTGAGCATCTTTTCATGTGTCTTTTGGCCATCTGTATGTCTTCTTTGTAGAAAAATGCCTGTTTGCCCATTTAATAATTGAATTATTTGTTTTTTGGGTGTTGAGATGCATAAGTTCTTAATATATTTTGGATATTAACCCTCTGTCAGATATGTCTTTTGCAAATATCTTCTCCCATTCTGTAGGTTGCCTTTTAGTTTTGTTGATTTTTCCCCCCATGGAGAAGCTTTTTATTTTGATGAAGTCCCGATAGTTTATTTTTGCTTTTGATTCCCTTGCCTCAAAAGACATATCTAGAAAAATGTTACAGCCAATCTCAGGAAATTACTATATGTGCTGTCTTCTAGGATTTTTATCATTTCAGGTCTCACATTTAGCTCTTTAATCCATTTTGAATTTATTTATTTATTTATTTATTTATTTTTAAAAGATTTTATTTATTTATTTGACAGAGAGAGATCACAAGCAGGCAGAGAGGCAGGCAGAGAGAGAGGAGGAAGCAGGCTCCCCGCTGAGCAGAGAGCCCGATGCGGGGCTCGATCCCAGGACCCTGAGATCATGACCCGAGCCGAAGGCAGCGGCTTAACCCACTGAGCCACCCAGGCGCCCCTTGAATTTATTTTCTGCACAGTAAAAGAAAGCAGTGCAGTTTTATTCTTTTATATGTAGCTGTCTAGTTTTTCCAACACCATTTATTGAAGAGGCTGCCTTTTTCCTGGTGCATATTCTTGCTTCCTCTGTCAAAGAATAATTGACATAATTGTGGGCGTATGTCTGGGCTTTCTCTTCTCTTCCATTGATCTTTTGTCTTTTTTAGTGCAAGTACCATAGTGTTTTGATTACTCTATCTTTGCAGTATAATGTGAAATTAGGACTTTGATACTTCCAGCTATGTTTTTCTTTTTCAAGGTTGCTCTGGCTATTTGGGGCTGTCTGTGGTTCCATACAAATTTTTGTTTGTTCTAGTTCTGTATAAAATGCAGTTGGTATTTTGATAAGGATAGCATTTAATCTGTAGATTACTTAGGATAGTATAGACTTCTTCCTGAAGTTTTCCTTTCTTTTCTCAAGCCCACCAAATATCTTTGATTATTGCTTTAAATTCTCCATCAGGCATATTACTTATATATATTTCACTTAGATCACTAGCTATGACCTTATCTCGTCTTATTTGGGATGAATTCTTCTGTTCTAGCATTTTGTCTAAGTCTCTGTCTTCTTCTGTGTTAGAAAAGTCTGTTATGTTTCCTGTTTTCTGAGAGGAATGACTTTATGAAGATGTCATGAAGTGTCCAGGGCCTGAAACTTGCAAGAGTGTCGCTGGTGTGTGCTGCATGCACTCTGCTGCTATGTTTTGGCTGCTCTGTCCTCTAGGCCAGTTGTCCGCAGATGCTTTCCTTGCCTGCAGGCAGTGTTTAGTCCTTGGCCAGAGAGTGGTCAGTTTTATGTAGCTGTGCTCTGTTCTGCTTATTAAATGAGACCTGATACTACTTCCACTAGAAGTGGGTAAATACCCAATAGTGTGATAACTGAGTCTGCTACTAGGTCACTCGGTTCTTGTTCTTGTCCCACATGTACCAAAAGAATTGGAGAACCAAGACTGGAATGGGGAGGTAGTATAGTACACTTTCAAGAGTAAAAGTGGGTCACTGCTGGAGCAAGAGTGGCAATAGCACTGAAAAGCTCTAGCTGCATCCTTTTAAGCCTGTTTTGTGAAAATGTAAAGTTGGCTTTGGTTGACATTTAAAAAAATATTTATTTGAGAGAGAGAGAGAGAGGGGGAGAGAGGACCCGAGAGGGTAGAAGGTCAGAGAGAGAAAAACAGACTCCCTGTGGAGCTGGGAGCACCATACAGGACTTGATCCTGGGATTCTGAGATCATGACCTGAGCCTAAGGCAGTTGCTTAACCAAATGAACCACCCAGGAACCCTGGTTGACATTTTTGATTGAGAGCTGGTTGTTATACATTTTGGTTTCTGTGCATGTCCCTACCCATGATTCATTCTGTTATAATTGTATTTATTTATGTATTGTATATTTATGAGTTTCTAATGACCTTTTGCTGTGATCCTAAGGGCAAGTTGCACCTTTTGTGCACAGGCTCAGCTCTTGGAAGTACCCATTATGGCTTTTCAGTAACCTCTGTGGCTGGGCCTTCTTATTCTGTAGCCCTCAGAGGTGGCTCTAAAGGTGTGGCTGTTAACCCTCGGGTGTGGCATGGCCAACATCTGCTTTAACCCTCCTCCCTCATGCCTAATTAACTGCCTAACAGATTATAGGATAGTTACATTTTTTAATTTTTTGAGAAGTCTCCATACTGTTTTCCACAATGGCCCCACAAGTTTGCATGTCCACCAGCAGTGCAAGAGAGTTCTTTTTTCTCTATATACTTGCCAACACTTGTTAGTTACTTGTGTTGTTGATTTTAGACCCTGGGACAGGTGTGACATGATATCTCTTTGGGCTTTTGATTTGCATTTCCCTGATGGTGACTGATGCTGAGCAACTTTTCCTTCGTCTATTGCCATCTGTATGTCTTTTTAGAAATGTCTGTTCATGTCTTCTGACCTTTTTAAAATTGGATTATTTGAGTTTTAGGTGCTAAGTTGTATCAGTTCCTTATACACTTTGGATACTAACCCTGTATCAGATATGTTCTTTGCAAATATCTTCTCCCATTCTGTAGGTTGCCTTTTGTTTTGTTGATTCTTTCCTTTGGTGGGCAGAAACTTTTTATTTTGATGTAGTCCTAATAGTTTATTTTTGCTTTTATTTCAGTTACCTCAGGATACCAACTAGAAAAAAAAAAAAATGTTGCTATGTCCAGTGTCAGAGAAATTACCGCCTGTGCTCACTTCTAGGACTTTTATGGTTTCCTGTCTCATATTTAGGTCTTTAATCCATTTTGAGTTTATTTTGTGTATGGTGAAAGAAAGTAGTGCAGTTTCATTCTTTCTCATATAGTTGTCCAGTTTTCCTATTTGTTGAAGAGACTGTTTTTCCCCCATTGTATAGTCATTCCTCCTTTGTCAAAGATTTATTGACCATACAATCATGGGTTTATTTCTGGGTTTTCTGTTCTTTTTTATTGATCTATGTGTCAATTTTTATGCCAGTAACATACTAGTTTAATTACTCTTATTTTGTAATGTAACTTGAGATCTGGAATTGTGATACCTCCAGTTATGTTTTTCTTTTTCAATATTGCTTTGGCTATTTGAAGTCTTTTATGGTTCTGCACAAATTTTAGGATTGTTCTGTGGAAAATACAATTGGTATTTTTTTTTTTAAAGATTTTATTTATTTATTTGACAGAGAGAGATCACAAGTAGGCAGAGAGGCAGGCAGAGAGAGAGGGAAGCAGGCTCCCCGCAGAGCAGAGAACCCGATGCGGGGCTCGATCCCAGGACCCTGAGATCATGACCTGAGCCGAAGGCAGAGACTTTAACCCACTGAGCCACCCAGGCGCCCCTACAATTGGTATTTTGATAGTGATTACATTAAATCTGTAGGTTCCCTTAGGTAGTATAGACATTTTAACAATATTTGTTCTACCAAATATGAGCATGGGATGTCTTTCCATTTCTTCGTGTTGTCTTGAATTTCTTTTGTCAATGTGTTATAGTTTTCAGAGTACAGGTCTTTCACCACTTTGATTAAGTTTATTCCTACATATTTTATTGTTTGGTGCAATAATAAATTGGATTTGTTTTCCTAATTTCACTTTGTGCTGCTTCATTATTAGTGTACAGGAATATAACAGATTTCTGTTCATTGATTTTTAATTTCCCTGCAACTTTACTGAATTCATTTATCATTCCTGGTAATTTTTTGGTGGAGTCTTTTCTATTTATAGTATAATGTCATTTGCAATAATGAGAGCTTTACTTCTTCCTTAACAATTTGGATGTCTTTTATTTTTTTATATTTTCTGATTCCTGTGGTGGAATGAGTAATATTTTTTAAAGATTTTATTTATTTCACAGAGATTGAGAGAGAGAGAGAGAGCACAAGCAGATGGAGCAGCAGACAGAGGGAGAGGGAAAAGCAGGTACCCTGTTGAGGAAGGAGCCTGCCCGGCTTGATCCCTGCAAAACCTGAGTAATGGTAGCCACTTAATCAACTGAGCTACCCAGGCATCCCTAATTAGTAATACTTTAAACATATGACTCCCAATACACTAGATAACCTAATGAAATGGACAAATTACTAAAAACAAACTATTAAAACTGACTTGAGATTAAATTTGAATACACTTATAACAATAAGAGATAATCAACTATTAGTCACAAAACCTTTGGTGAAGAATAGACAAGGCCAGATAGCTTCATTGACTAATTCTTTTTTTTTTTTTTTAAAGATTTTATTTATTTATTTGACAGAGAGAGATCACAAGTAGACGGAGAGGCAGGCAGAGAGAGAGAGCGGGAAGCAGGCTCCCTGCTGAGCAGAGAGCCCGACGTGGGACTCGATCCCAGGACCCTGAGATCATGACCTGAGCCGAAGGCAGCGGCTTAACCCACTGAGCCACCCAGGCGCCCCTTCATTGACTAATTCTTACCGATTGTTTTAAGTAGAATTAACAGCAAATCTTTTACAATTGTATCTAAAAAAAAGAAAAGAATACATCTATAAGGTCAGTATTAAAAAAAAAAAAACAAAGACATTACAAGAGAATCAACTACAGATGAATGTCCTTTATTAACATCCATGCAAAAATCCTCAACAAGATTGTAGTTAAAATAAATAAATTACCATAAAAGATTATATGGCATGACCAGGTGTCATGGCATATACATATCCCAGGAATGTAAAATTGATTCAACACATGCAAAACAATCAGTCTGATAAACAATATGAATAAAATAAAATACACAACCCACATATCATCTGTATAGATATAATAAAAACATTGGACAAGATCCAACACACTTTCCTGAAGAAAAACATTCAATAAACTAAGAATAGAAGAAAACTTCCTGAATCTGATAAAGGATGTCTCCCAAAATTCTAAATGGTAAAGGAATGAAAACTTTCCCCTAAAATCAAGAACAAGACAAGGATGCCCACTCTCACCACAACTGAACATTTTATAGGAGGTGCTAGCTGGAACAGCTAATGTGAAAAAGAAATGAAAGGAATAGGAAGAAGTAAAGCAATCTCTATTTATATATGACATGGTTTTGTATATATAAAATCCAAAAAGTTAACAAATGTATTTGAGCTAATAAACAAGTTCAGACAAATATTAGTGTACAAGATCAATATGAAAATTGATTTTATTATATACACTACTGTATTAATTATATTACATATACTATGTCAATATGAACAAAATATTGGAAAAAGCTTACAAAAAGAAATTCAAGTTGTGTAGGTGGAAAAGTACAAAACACTGTGGAAAGAAAGGAGGACTATCTGAATAAACTAAAAGGCATCCCAAGTTAAGGCTTAAAATTATCAATAGAATTAAAATATCAAAATTTAAAATAAATAAAATATCAATTATTTCTCAACAGGAGTGTCAAAATTAAAAAAAAAAATTTTTCAGTAAATGGTCCTGTGGCCAAGTATATGTCTTCCCTGGAGAAGACCTATTTTAGTCCTTCCCCCATTTTTAAAATCATATTTTATTTATTTATTTACATTTAATTTAATTTTACTATTGCTATATGAGTTCCTTATATTAACTCCTTATCAAATACAGAGTTTGCTAATATTTCCTCCCATTTTCTAAGTTTCCTTTTCATTCTGTTGATTATTTTCTTTGCTGTGGAGAGGTTTTTTAGTTTGATGTAGTTCCACTTGCCTGTTTTAAGTGTTCTTATCATAATAAAAGTAAATGAATAAATAAAAATTAATGATGCTGAGGCAGCTAAATATCCATATTCAATATAAATAATTTAAATTCCTTTCTTATGAAGTGATACAAATTAGTTCAAATGGATCATCAGCCTAAATATAAGAACTAAGTGTACAGAACTCTTAGAATTATATTTTTGTTATTTTAGGTTAGGCAGAATCTTCTTTAATACAAAAACAGCATCAAAATCATCAAAAGAAAAAAATGATAGCTTGAACAACACCAAAGTTAATATAACCCTTGTGCTTCAAAGACACCATCAAAAAAGTAAAAACACAACCCCCAAAATAGGTGCATTTAGTTTTATGTTAACAAAACCTATTTATCCATATGAGAACATCTCCTTTCTAGATTTTTTAGAAGTACATCAAGATAAGTGTGTTAAGATTGACTTCAAATGTCTGGGAGGACATTTCTACTTTTGTTTACCTGAAGAAAATTTGACCTGCTCCATATAGTGCTACCAATTCGAGTGGCTAAATATAGTTTTTCTATTAAAATTCCTGAGTCCACATACTGCCCTGACCTTTGCTCTCTCTCCTCGATGTGAATTGTAACTGTAACACAAGGACTATTGGCATGCTTACTATGTTTGACCCTTGACTCATCCATTCCTGTACAGGAATTAGGTTTCCAATCTATATCAGGAAGGGTCATTCCTGGGCAGGAAAGAACAAATTGAGAACAACTCCTTTCTAATGAAACTATAATACCAAACAGATCTGAAAACAGAGGTTACCCTGTGAAAGATAAATGACTCAAAGAGCAAGAAAAATAAAACTATTAATCAAACACCTGTAATCTTACCTGGGATTTCAGTGCCCAGAGAATGATTATGTCTTATCTTCACATTTTAAATAAAATCTTTGTATTTACATATTTACTAATTAGTTCTTTATTGATCAGTTTTCTTTTAGTATATAATTTGAAATATAGATATTTAATTATTTTCAGGATAACTTAATTTTCCCATATATCCAACTATTGAATGTTAAATACTTCTTAAGTAATATTTTTGTCCACTCAATCTATTATTGGTACTTGTTTTCTTTTTTAAACACTATGAATATGACTGTTATAAATATTCTTTCACATATTTTCTGTTTTAACAGTGCAAATTTCATTTCTTTTTTTATTTTATTTACTTTTTTATGATTTTATTTATTTATTTGACAGAGACACAGTGAGAGAGGGAACACAAGCAGGGGGAGTGGGAAGGGTGAAGCAGGCTTCCCCCAGAACCCTGGGATCATGACCTAAGCCAAAGCAGACACTTAACTACTGAGCCACCCAGGCACCCCCGAATTTCTTTTAAACATATTCTTAAGAGTAGAATTCTTAAGCCACAAGATATGTGAATATTCAAATTTAAATGATAATCTAAAACAAATTTTCAAAGTGATATCATCATTTTACATTCTAGCCAGAAATGTACATAATATTCCACATCACTACTCTTGAAATTGTCAAATTTTTATTTTTGAAGTCTCAGTGTAAATAAATTGGTTTCTCATTCCCATCTTGTTTGGGCACTAACCTAAACATAATTTACAATAGTTTTTAGACATATGTTCAATAAATTGGAAGCAATAAGTAGATACCATAGCAATGTGATTTTGATATTTGTCATAATATTTGTCTGGTGTAAGTGAACAAAATTATGATGAGAATTATTTGTTTAATATCATTCCAATGCTTCCTGAATTCTGCCTTCTCATATACTCAGTTGTCATTGTCCATCACTATAATACAGTGACAAATTAATGTTAAATTTAAGTATTTCTCTTTAATGTCAGCTTTGGGTATAAAAGTTTTATATATAAACATATGTGTGTGTGTGTGTGTGTGTGTGTGTGTGTGTGTGTGTATTTCTTTAAACTTCTTTAATAATATGGTTTACATTTTTGCTGTAGCTATGAGTTTTTCAGACTTTCTTGGCTTCAGCCAAATACCAAATATATTAGAGAATATTATTATATCTTCCTTCAGAAATTCTTTTCTCTTTAGTTCTGCAAATGATTCTGGGAGGACATTAAATTACTTCCTGAGAAAATAAAAAATTACCCAAATTAGAAACGACATCACAAAAACCAGGTGCAAAGTTGGCAGGGAACAATATTTCCCCGAAGGACACACTTCAACTATAAAGTAACATAACAATCTCTTTCTCTGAGAAAGATGACTGCCTTCTAACTCACTGAGGAGCCCGGTTCTCTAAAATCCTGGACTGTCAGAAACTTTGCCATTTAAAATTATATCAGTAAGAATGAACTAACCCCTGCCTGAAGATTCGAACTCAGTTTGGCACAGTTAACCAGTTTTGAATTACGACCCATGAAATTCCCTGCTTTCTGGCCATAACACTTTTCATCAACCAAAACTTTAAAGTCTCTAATGAAACAGGATTCAGGGCCAATTTGCAGTCCAGATCTAATGATAACCCCTTTAACTCACTGCCTTCCTTTGCTTGAGCCTATCAAATCACTGTTTCATTCCAATGTCAACTAAAAATTCTCCCTTCAAATCCTATAAGATCTCTATTTTTCCTTTTTTGGGGGAGATATGCCATGGTTCCCCTGATGTGTGGCCTCCCTCATTGCAGTGATTCAATAAATAACAGATTATTCATGGTTTTAGGAAAATTTGAAGGCTCCAAAGAGAATTGATTGTGATTGCTAGACTGGGACCCTCAGTCTAGTGATAATGTACGCAACTTGAGAACCTTAATAGGAACCCCTGTTTGAAAAATATTTGAAAAATAGGAAACCTGGGTGCCTGGGTGGCTCAGTGGGTTAAAACCTCTGCCTTTGGCTCAGGTCATGATCCCAGGGTTCTGGGCTCTCTGCTCGGCGGGGAGCCTGCTTCCTCCTCTCTCTCTCTCTGCCTGCCTCTCTGCCTGCTTGTGATCTCTGTCTGTCAAATAAATAAATAAATAAAATCTTAAAAAAAAAAAAAGAAAATGGAAATAATATTAAAAAAAATAGGAAACCAGAATGAAAATATATCCACTCATACAAAGAAGTTGAATTAAATAGCATTAAATAAATAAGGATTTACATTTATTGAAAATTACTTACATTTGTTTAAAAACTTGAAAGAAATAACTAAGCAGAAAATTGTGAAGTAAAGCGGATCAAACAATATAAAGAAGTTGAGAGAAATCCTTCTTCCTTCCTTCCATTTTTTCCTTTCTTCTTCTTTTTTTTAAATCTCTCTGGATTTATTTATTTATTAGTTTGTTTATTTTAAAAATTTGGCTCATTTGATATCTTATGAGGCTTACAAGTCCAAAATTTATTGGTCAGGCCAGCAAGCTGATTTTTGAGTAAAAGTTAATGTTGCAGTTTGGAGTAAAAATTCTATAAGATAGCAGGTTCAGCCAGGGTTTCTATGTTGCCATTCTGATTAGAATCTTTTTCTTCAGGAAGCCTCAATCTTAAGTTAGTTGCTCCTGATATATTTTTTTAATGAAAAATTTATATATACAGTTAAATTAATCAATACAGTTTTTGAATATGTAGAGGTCTATTTATCTGAGTATTTCCATATTTTGTTAAAATCATTGATTATAAAATATATGCTCCTAATTTTTTGAATAATATTTTTATTTAATGAATTGTTTTTAATGGATATTATGTTTTTGGCTTCTTTATATTTACTTTCATTTTCTTTTTCTCATTTATGTTTAATGTTAGTTCAATTTTGAATAGAAAGAAAATCCAAGTAGCCCGAAAGATAGGTTTGATTACATCAGCAAGTCTAAGTATTTTCCATTTCTTCAAAATCAATATACTGATTTCTAGAGTTGTCTACTTTCATCATTCCACTTCATGTTTGTTTTGATAATTGAATTCCTTCCTGCTCTCCAATCTGCAGATTAAAAATCAGGAGTCCCAATTAGTTTCTGATAAAGGTGTTTAGTTCAGGGAAGATAACTGTGTCAACTAAAAATTTCCTAGAGTCATTGAAAATATATATTACAGTCCATTAAATCATCAGTCTCTACATAATCTATTTACTGGGAAAACCCCATTAAAATTCAAGAGACTGAAATTTCCTTAGAAAGTTACATTCTCTTTAATGTCAGAGTTTGTTGTAGTCATTTTCTCTATTTCAAAAAACAAACTTCGTGGCAAAAACTGAGTATTTGCTCAAAACTATTTACTTAATTAAATAAAATCATTCTTCCAAGGGAAGTCCTTAGTAAAGTCTGGATATCTTTGTCCAGGAGATTTTTGTCTCTTGATGCCTATGTGTATGTGTGGCATGATGGTGTGGCATGGTAACTAATTATGGCATTGACATTAAGCATCTAATAAATAAATGGAGCATATGACAAAAGAAAGTGCCATAGTCTAGCTTTTCTAAAGCAAAGAAGAAAAAACTAAAAAACAAAGATTTGTTTTTTCTGTTATCTTGTCACATTTTTCTGACATTTAAATATTTTTGTTCTCCAATTTGCTGTAATATATATCATCTTAAATATTTTTAGTATAATATATATCATCTTATGTTTCATATTATGTCTATTACTGAGTTCAGTCTTCTCCAAGTAACAAAAATATTTCTAATTTTTAAGCTTGACATCTTAAAAATCTACTCTTATGAAGGAAGCACATTATATATAATCATATGTGTAGAGTTATAATTTTCAACATCATCTAAACTGCCTATAGGCATATAAATTTCATATGAAGAACTGGTGAAAAAGTTGTTTTTTTATATAAAATTTAGAAATGGAAGTACAAAGAGGAGGCATTTCTTTAATAGGTGCTTTTAAGATATATATATATATATTTTTAAAGATTTTATTTATTTATTTGACAGAGAGAAATCACAAGTAAGCAGAGAGGCAGGCAGAGAGAGAGGAGGAAGCAGGCTCCCTGCTGAGCAGAAAGCCCGATGTGGGGCTCGAACCCAGGACCTGGGATCATGACCTGAGCCGAAGGCAGCGGCTTAACCCACTGAGCCACCCAGGCGCCCCAAGATATATTTTAATTGTAGGTGTTATCAGCTTTAATTCTTCGTAATAAGTTAATCCAATGGATTTTTTTTTTGTTTGTGCTTTTTGTCCAACAACAAATCAAGTGAACATAGACAGTATTAATGTCATTTCAGTAGTTCGTTTATCAAGGAAATTCTCCCAACCTGTCTCTCATAGAACTAAGATGAATACTGCCACTCCAACCATTTTATTGCCATGTTTCAGAAAAGAAAAACATGGGTGGAAACTACACATATAAAAGCTTTGATATCTAGTACAGAAAAGTAAACTTTCATATAAATCACTAGAAGAGTTACATTTGTATTGTTATTGATGCACTTTTTGTTGAAACTGTTGGACAACATTATTTGTACAATGCACAATTGTAAGAGAGACTAGAAGCAGATTTTTATAACTAGTCATATTGCTTGTACAAACAAGCAAAACTAAGATTACTTATTATAGGATAAGGAATGAATAGATGTTATAAACAATAAATTATTCGGTTCTATGTGCCTATTCCATGCACATAGTAAAAATTATTCACCACTCATACTATAAGTATACACTTTAAAGTAAACATTACCTATTTCACTATTTAATTTATGTATAATATTCTAAATTTGTATTATTATAAGAACAAGTATTAGTTTAAAAGAACTATAAACA
This sequence comes from Lutra lutra, assembly GCF_902655055.1. Classification (NCBI taxonomy): domain Eukaryota; kingdom Metazoa; phylum Chordata; class Mammalia; order Carnivora; family Mustelidae; genus Lutra; species Lutra lutra. The sequence goes on from NC_062280.1 coordinate 175,006,918, forward strand.
ACAAAAAAAAGAATTAGGTTTTGTAATGCAAAAATCAAACATGTCTTGAAACAAAGTTAAGACAATTTATTGCCAATCATAAAAGTAAAAATAATAAATGAATAACATGTCATATTGAAAAGTCTATGAAATTAAATGCCCCAATGATATGCAGTGAAAATGTTCATCTAATCAATGCATGCATTTTAAACTTAAATAATTATATATGCCAGTCATATCTCAATAAAGCTGAAAAAATTAATTTAAAAATTAAAGAGAATTTTCCTTGTCAACATCAGAAAGGCAAATTTTCATCACCTCACTCATAAAAATAAAAGACATTCCAAGAAATAAGTATATCAAATTATCTTGCCTTATCTTACTTCTCTGAAAATATACTTTAACTATTTTTGTTAATTGGAAAAGTGTAAGGATTTCTATCATTTCTTGATCTTCTAATTTAAAAAAAAAATGTTCGGTTACTGCGAAGAATTTGTTGCATATGTTTTTCCCTAGTAAAACTATTACATATACTCTAATAAAAAAGATCAATTGCAACTTTGCTTTTTAACTGTTATTTATTACCATTTACTACACATTGGTCTTGTGATACACACTTATTAAAACAACAGTGTAATGAAAATGGCATCATCACAAACCAATAATAAATAATGCTGTCTTATTAAGTGGCAATCAAGAATACTATGGCAGGTCATGACAAGCTAAATTAAAAAATAGGAAGTAATTTCTATACTGAGAAATATTAATTATTATTCTTTCAATTATCACCCTTCTTGCAGATTCAGAAATCCAGTGTTGTTGTTTTTTTTTTAAAGATTTTATTTATTTATTTGACAGACAGAGATTACAAGTAGACAGAGAAGCAGGCAGAGAGAGGAAGGGAAGCAGGATCCCCGCTGAGCAGAGAGCCCGATGCGGGGCTCGATCCCAGGACCCGGGGATCATGACCTGAACTGAAGGCAGAGGCTTTAACCTACTGAGCCACCCAGGCACCCCGAGAAATCCAGTGTTTTCTTTATTGGAAGTTTATTTTTTAAAAAAATCTTCCTGAAATACTTATAAAACAAATGCCTTACACAAAAATTAAGATGCATTTTTTCATCCTCAATTTTTGGTGACAACTGAGTACAAGATAAAATGAATTATTCTCTGTGTAGGCAGAGCCATATTATTACAAACATCCATCCTCAACGATTTTTGTTTATAATTTAACTATATGAAGCTATGACTATTGAGCATGAAGATTTGGACTTCTACAAGTTTAGCATCTATTGAATTGAAGCCTTCTTTATTATATTTTAATATTTAAAAGTATCAATAAATCTTAAACTTAATTTCATGGCCCTCTTAAATTTGCATATGAGTTTTCATTAAATTAATATGTGTGACTTAAAAATAACTAAAGAAAAAAATAAATACATATCAAAAAAGCAGGGTTAACACTATTATTAAAACAATTCATCTAAGGAACGGAATTAGAAAGTAAATATTTCCTGTCGTTCCATTTGCTATGAAAATAAAATCCATTTTTAGTTACATGCTTTGGATACTTGATAATGTTTGTCATATTTTAATTAATTAGAGAAAGAAAATGACTACATTTCAAGCTGGGGACACAGAACAAAATAGAGGTCAAATACTATTACATTTTTAGTATATTAGCCCTAGCATTAAGAACTTTTTAAAGAATTTAGTCTATGAAAAATCTCTCAAGCTAACAATCAGTGATTTATGTTTTATAAAGTGGTGCCTTGGAAATTGTCCACTCTAATTGCAAACTGATAAAGTTTGAATGCTGATATATTTGCTAACTTTTCTTTTTTTCCATTGTAACTTTCTTTTCTGTAATATGTTCTTTAAGGAACTCTTCTATCAATAAGGCTAAATTTTAAGACATAACTGTAATAACAAGAATGACAGCTTGTCTTTCCATCAGGATATGCCCAATAGTGCAAAGGAACTCTTTTTACTTATTGAAAAGAGTAACTACTACCCAAATATAAGAAACAGACTTTTTAGGCTAATTGCCACACAGTGTAAGCAGGAAGAGAATAGTAGTCTCTTTTCTGGTTAATTGGATATTGATGAGTTTGTTTAAATTATCTTCATAGGCTTGTGTTTTTATCCTTGATGATTAATGAAACATTAACAACAGTCAGTGAAATTATTTGACTCAGCACTTCCACTTTTTAAGATACGTTGTAATCATTAAAACTAAACAAATCATCTTATACTTTATAATTTATTTTTCATGGATTTATTTTATTTTTTGTGTTTTATTGATTTTTAATTTAATAGACATATAGTGATATCTCATTGTAATTTTCTTAGAGATTACAAGGCACTTAACATGTCATTCACCATTTTGAAATGTATAAGTCATTTTAATATATTTACAAGGTATTGCAATTATCATCACTTTTTGATGATAGGAAATGATCATCACCAAAAAGAAAACTCAGACCTCTTAGAAGTTAGCCCTAAAACCTCTTATGCTTATCCCCTGGAAACCATTAATTTACTTCCTGTCTCTGTAAATTTGCCTATTCTAAACATTGCATATATTAGAATTGTACAATATGTAGCCTTTAGTTCTGGCTTCTTTCACTTTATTTAATGTTTCAAGGTTCATCAACATTGTAGCATATATCATTTCTTCATTGGCTGAATAACATCCCTTTGTATTGTTAGTGACACCACAGTTAGCTTGTACAATCATTACTTTCTGATATTTGCTTTTATTTCCCACTTTTTGTCTGTTAGCCGAATACTGCTATAAATGTGTTTACAGGTTTTTGCATGAAATGCTCGCAATGATCTTGGTCATATATCTAGGAATGAAATTGCCTGGTCACATTGTAACCCTATATTTAACTTACTGAGGAACTTCCAATTGTTTTTCAACTAAATACACCATATTAAAGACCCACTAACAAATAAATAAATAAATAAATAAATACCCACTAACCGTGGATGACGGGTCTAATTAATCCATATCTTTCTCCTGCTTTACTACTATCTTTTTTATTTTAACTTTCATACTGCTTATAGTAAGGCATCTCACTGTGCTTTTGTATTATTATTTTTCTGTCCTTGAAGAATGTCTATTCATATTTCTTACAGTGCCATTTTGTCATCATTGAATTCTCTCAATTTTTGCTTGTCTGAAAAAGTATTCCCTCATCACTTTTGAAGGATAATTTCACTGCTTACAGAATTCCAGTTTGGTGGATTTTTTTAAAAAATTGGAATATCATAATTTTTATAAAATTCTTTGCCATTATTTTTTCCAGTGAATCATCTACAATGTTTCTCTTGTTTCTCTCTCTCTCTTACCCCCCACCCCTTGGTAGTCCTAATACATATATTGTGTCTTTCAAATTGCACATTAGTTCTTGGATATTCTGTTGTTCTGTTTTTTAATTATTTTTTCCTTTGTTTTCCAGTTTAGGCAGTTCCTAATGACATGTTTCCAAACTTATGGTTCCTTCCTTGGATGTATCCAGTCTACTAATAAACCTATCACTGACATTCTCCTCTTACCATGATTTTATTTGCTGGGATTTCCTTTTGACTCTCAAGAGTTTCCATGTCTCTGCTTGCATTACCTATGTACTTCTACATATCTTTTTTTTTCTATGGACCCGTGACATATTAATCAGAGTTATTTTAAATTCCTTATATGAATTACAAAAGCTGGGTCATATCTGGTTCCAATCTTTGCTTTGTCTTTTCTGACTATTTTTACTTGTTTTTAGCATACCTTGTAATTATTTTTGTTATGAGGTGGACGTGGTATACCAGTTAAGGGACTAAAACAAATAATCCTTTAGTGGTTTTATGTGACTTTGGGTAGAAGTTGAGCTGTGATTCGTATGTATTATAGCTTTTGATGTCACTGGCTTCTATTTTTTTTCTAGTGGCCTTATTTGTATCTCATCAGTTGTCTTTTTGTTTCCCTAAAAACTCCTTAAATAATACCCGTACCTCACATTCTTTCAGCTATGATTAACTCTTATTATACTGCAGCTCTGTTGATGTGGTAGTAAGGTGCAGAGAGAAGTGAAACCCTGTTTTCTTACCTTATGACTAAATATCAGTCTTTTAATGTTATCTATGTTCATAGGCTGTGACCTTCACAAGGATTCCTCAGCTCCCTCTTCTCCCTTTGGTGAGACAGATGTCTAAAGAGTGCTGAAATTGGGTGACTGTCCATCTCTCAAATTGGATAAAACTACAGTAAATTCTTTCCTTCTGCCTAGATTACCTTTCTATACAAAGAGTTCTTGATACATTTCTGCTTGGTCACATATCCCCTTCTCTTGTCAGCAGTGTTACATATATTCTCCTCCTGAGGGTTTTTCCTAACTCTTCAGTGTGAGAACTGGGTGCAGTTCCTGGGGGTAAAAGCAACAAAGTTACAAGTATGTCACAAGTTTGCAGCCCCCCAGCTGTCACTAACTCTAATGCTGGTCAACACTGTGCCTCCAGCAATGCCTGAAGTTACTATGTAGGTGTTTCTGCTATTTAGGATTCCAGCTGTTCTGTCCTAGGTAAACTGAAATTACTTGTGAGTCTTTGTTTGCACCTGTCTCCCTAGTTTTGGGGATGGCAGTTTGCCCTGCGAGCTCAATTTTGATGAATATTGAAAAAATTCATTGATTTCTAGATTTTGTCTGTTGTTGTTAAGGATATGAATGATGACTTCTGAGCTCTTTAAATCTCAGGAAATCTGGAATTTCACTCAATTTTTCAGAAGTTTCTTAGAATTATGTGACATTTTATTACATAGATTTATACAAACAGCACCACAGTTCAGTTAATAAACTATTTTAACAGGGGTGCCTGGGTGGCTCAGTCAGGTAAGCATCTACCTTCAACTCAGGTCATGATCCCAGGGTCCTGGGATTGAGCCCCACATTGGGCTCCCTGCTCAGTGGGGAGCCTGCTTCTCCCTCTCACTCTGTCTGCTGCTCCCCCTGCTTGTGCTCTTGCTCTCTGTCAAACAAATAAATAAAATCTTCAAAAAAAAAAAAATAAACTATTTTATCAATGCAAAGAAGTTTTAGTTTTAAAAAAAGCTTAGTTAAAAAAACTAAAGGAAAGAAGTGTCGATTAGTAGACAAGTTTTATGAAACATTTCGTGTAAAGGATGAAAACAAAATGTTTATTTTGGAAATCTCTTAATTATCTTTCTCTAGTATTATCATTGGAGAAGCAAATATAATTTGTCACTGTACATTTTATTCATTAGTTGAAAAAAATGCATTTTGAACTTTGAATTTAAATATTTAAATGCAGAAGCATAATGGTAGCAAAGATTGTAAATGGTAATGTATATGGAATATAAATGATAAAACATATAAAAGAGTTTTAATTTGTTTGGCTTTCTTGCTTTGCTTTGTTTTGACCATGCCTATCATTTCATAAGAGTAAGTGGTAACACCTATGATATTTTCTGTTTTGTGATGTAGCAGTATAAATCGAGAGATTTTATTTGTGATCATATGAACCACATAAATAGAAATTTAAACATTAAGTGTCCAGATTTCTTTTGAATAGAATATTATGAGTAATGGCCATTTTAAAGTCCTCCAAATTATAATTGAATTAACATTTCTTTACTTACTTAGATTTTCTACCATTATCTTTCTCTCTCTCTCTCTCTCTCTCTCTTTTTTTTTTAACTTCTATTTGCCACTTTGCTGTCAATTAAAAACAAGAGGCATATTCAGGAATAAGATTGATACCTGGACTGGAAATGATCTCATTACATCTGACATTATAAATCCTACAAATGGTTGAAAATTAGAGTTTCTTATATTCTGATTCTTTTGTTTCCTTAATATTAGATATATTCAGAAATATAGAAGAAAAACATCATTTTTCTTTTAAAGGGCAGGCTTTATGTTAATCTTTCACTCTCCCTGTGGAAGAGGCAACCTGGGAAATAATTTTGTCATACAGAAGGAAGAAAGGATATAAACAAGTCATGAATACTATATAATCATCAATCAAATAACTTCTATAGTATGCATATGATGGGCTGATTTAATATAAAATTAAGAGCAAATAATTTTGTAAAATAATTTTACTATGAAACTGATGTAAAGATGATTTACACTTATTTTCTGAGGACTCTTAGAAATAAAATAAAACACATTTTCTGTGGAGTTCTTTGGTATTTTTCTTGCAGATTTTCCAATGCTATAACATGCTAAGTAGGTCAGGGGCCTCCTTTAACTCACATTTCATTTTTTTAATGCCATGATAATCTGCTAGCAGTCTAATTTTTTTGGAGCTGAAAAAGATTAGCTTTACTAGAAAAAAATCTATAACAGAAAACAAAGGGTGGCATTAAGTAAACTTTCCTTTCTATGCTGAACATGTTTTGTTCAAGGCATTTGGCACTAATATTTTTGGTGGTTGCTGATTGAAAATACTGTTTAAAGTACAGAATCAAAATTTGAATTTAAAAACTGATATATTTTCACAAATTTAAGAGATTTTACTTTAAGTTCACACATACACATTTTTGTTTTTGTGCATTTTTAAAATGTTTTTTTAAAGATTTTATTTATTTATTTTACAGAGAGAGAGAGAGATCACAAATAGGCAGAGAGGCAGGCAGAGAGAGATTGGAGGAAGCAGGCTTTCCCCTGAGCAGAGAGCCCGATGCGGGGCTCGATCCCAAGACCCCGGGATTATGACCTGAGTCGAAGGCAGAGGCTTTAACCCACTGAGCCACCCAGACGCCCCGTGGTTTTGTGCATTTTTATAACCAGCTTTTATCGTGTATTTTTTTAAGTTTTAATTTTAATTATGGTTAATTAACATGCAGTATTATATTAGTTTCAAGTATAGAAAATAGTGAATCAACAATTCCATACATCACCTGGTGCTCATTATGACAAGTGCATTCCCTAATCCCCACCACCAATTTAACACATCTCCACCTCCCCTCTGGTAACCATCAGTTGTTTCCCCCACACCCCATTAAGAGTCTCTTAGCCTGGTTTCTCTTTCTTTCTCTTTTTTTTTTTTCCCCATTGCTCATTGCCTTTGCTTCTTAAATACCAGATCTGAGTGAAACCATATGATATTAGTCTTTGACTGACTTATTTCATTCAGCACTATACAGTCTGTGCATAGCATTGCTGGTAGCAAGATGTTATTCTTTTTTGTCACCAAATAATATTCATTGCATATATATACCATCTCCTCTTTATCCATGCATCAGTGGATGGACACTGGGGCTGCTTCCACAATTTGGCTATTGTAAATAATGCTGCTATAAACATAAGGATGCACATATCCTTAGAATTAGTGTTTTTGAATTCTTTGGGTAAATACCCAGTAACTTTTTAAGGAACCTCCATACTGTTTTCCACAGTGGTTGCACCAAGTTTGGATTCCCACCAACAGTGCAACAAGGTTCCTTTTTACCACATCCTTGACAACACCTATTGTTTCTTATGTTTTTTATTTTAGCCATTGGGACAGGTGTGAGGGTGATACCTCACTGGAGTTTTGATTTGCATTTCTCTGACAGTGATGATGAACATCATTTCATGTGTCTGTTGGCCATCTGTATGTCTTTTTCGGAGAAATGTCTGTTCATGTCTTCTGCCAATGTATTAATTAGATTCTTTGGTTTTGGGGTGTTGAGTTTTTAAGTTCTTCAAGTATTTTGGATACTAACTCTTCTCTCTATCGAACATAACCTCTGTAAATATCTTCTTCCATTCTGTAGGTTGCCTTTTAGTTTGCTGATTGTTTCCTTCACTGTGCAAAAGCTTTTATTTTGATGTAGTCCCAGTAGTTTATTTTTGCTTTTGTTTCTATTGCCTCAGGAGACATATCTATTTAAAAAAGTTGCTATGACCAATGTCATAGAAGTTACTGCCTGTACTTTTTTTCTAGGATTTTTATGATTTCTATCACATTTACGTCTTTAATATATTTTGAATTTGTTTTTGTGTATGGTGTAAGAAAAGTGGTCCAGTTTCATTCTTTAGCATGTTGCTGTCCAGGTTTTCCAACACCATTTGTTGAAAAGACTTTTTTCCATTTTGATATTCCTTCCTGCTTTTTGAAGATATAATTGACCAAATAGTTGTGTGTTTGTTTCTGGGTTTCTGTTCTGTTCTTTTGATATGTGTCTTTTTGTGTGCCAGTAACATATTATTTTGATTACTACAGGTTTATAATATTACTTGAAGTCTGAAATTATGATGCCTCCAACTTTTCTTTTTCAAGATTGCTGTGGCTATTCAGGGTCTTTCATGGTTACATACAAATTTTAGGATTGTTCTTGTTCTGTGAAAAATGCTGTTGGTATTTTGATAGGATTGTATTAAATCTGTAGATTGCTTTTGGTAGTATAGACATTTTAACAATATTTGTCCTTTGAATCCATGAGAATGGAATGTCTTTCCATTTCTTTGTGTCATCTTCAATTTCTTTCATCAGTGTTTCATAGTTTTCAGAGTATAGATCATTCACTTCAGTGGTTAGATTTATTCCTAGAGATCTTTGTTTTTGGTGTGATTGTAAATGGGATTGTTTTCTTAATTTCTTTTTCTGTTGCTTCATTATTAGTGTATGGAAATGAAACAGATTTCTGTACATCAGTTTTGTATCCTGCTGCTTCACTGAATTCATTTATCTCTGTCAGTTTTTTGGTGGTCTGTAGGGCTTTCTATATTTAGTATCATGTCATCTGCAAAGAGTGAAAATTTTACTTCCACCTTACCAATTTAGATGCCTTTTATTCCTTTTTACAGTCTGATTGTTGTGGCTTGGACTCCCAGTACTATGTTGAATAAAAGTGGTAAGAGAGGATATCCTTGTCTTGTTCCTGACCTTATGGGAAAAGCTCTATTTTTCCCCCATTGAGGATGATATTAGCTGTGGGTTTTTATACATAGCCTTTATTATGTTGAGGTATGTTCCCTCTACACTAATTTTGTTGATGATTTTTTGTCTTGTTTTGTTTTATCGTAAGTGGATGTTGTACCTTGTCAAATGCTTTTTCTGCAGTAATTGAAATGATCATATGGTTTTTATTCTTTCTTTCAGCAATGTGATGTATCACATTGATTTGTGAATATCAAACCACCCTTGCAGCACAGGAGTAAATCCCACTTGATTGTGGTATATGATTTTTTAAATGTATTGTGGGATTCATTTTGCTAGTATTTTATTGAGGATTTTTGCACCTGTATTCATCAGGGATATTAGCTTCTCATTTTCTTTTCTTAGTGGTATCTTTATATGTTTTTGGTATCAGGATAATTCTAGCCTCAAGAATAAATTTGGAAGTTTTCCTTCCTCTTCTATTTTTTGGAATAGTTTAAGAAGAATACATATTAACTCTTTTTCAAATGTTTGATAGAATTCAGCTGTGAGGTGATCTGTAGTGGGCTTTTTTTTTTTTTTTTTTTTTTGACAGAGAGAGAGAGCACAACTAGGGGGAGCAGCAGGCAGAGCAAGAGACAAGCAGAGGGAGAAGCAGGCGCCCCACTGAGCAGGGAGCCCAATTCAGGGCTCCACTCCAGGACTCTGTGATCATGACCTGAGCCAAAGGCAGACACTTATTTATTAGTGGTTTTTGATTAAAAGTTACCATTAAGTTTGTGTATAACCTTTTCTGCATGGAACAATCTTAGTAAGTTAATTGTTGTTTAAGTTTGAACCTATTCTTTTCTCCTCCACTCTTATCTTATATATTTTTTGTGTATGAGTGCCTTGACCAAATATTTACATATATATTCATTTTTATACTGCCACTTTTAGTCTCTCCTTTTGACTCCAGTCATAGAGTCCCTTTTAATATTTCTTAAAGAGCTGGTTTAGTGGTCATGAATTCCTTTATTTTTTGTTTGTCTGGGGAACTCTTTATCTCTCCTTCTGTTCTGAATGAGAGCCTTGCTGAATAGAGTATTCTTAGCTACAGATTTTTCCTCTTCATCACAATCAGTGTATCATGCCACTCCTTTCTGGCTTGCACAGTTTCTGTTAAAATATCTCCTGCTACTGTATTCTTTTGTCTTATTGCTTTTAACTTTTGTTTTTCTTTATCAATACATTTTGCCAGTTTAATTAAAATATGTCTTGGTGTGGGTCTGCTTTTGTTGATTTTGATGGAAGTCCTCTGTGCCTCCTGGATCTGGAATTCTTCCCCAGATCGAGGAAGTTTTCAGCCTGTATTTCTTTACATAAATTTTCTACCTCCTTTTCTCTTCTTCTGGGACACCTATAAGATGAATGTTGTTATATTTGATGGTGTCACTGCATTTCCTAACTCTATTCTTGTTTCACATAATTTTTTTCTCACTTTTGTTCAGCTTTTTTACTTTCCATTATTCTGTCTTCTAGGTCACTAATTTGTTCCTCTGCTTCCACCTTCTTACTATTAATTCCATGCTGCATATTCTCATTTCATTTATTGCGTCCTTTATCTCTGCTATGTTATTACTTATCTCTGTCCTAAGGATCTCATTCATGTTTCCCACTCTTTTTTTCAAGTCCAGTGAGTATCCTTATAATCATTGCTTTAAATTCTCTATCAGGCATGTTATTTTGTTGTTGTTGTTTTTTCTTTTTTTTAAAGATTTTATTTATTTATTTTTTATTTTTGACAGACAGAGGGAGATCATGAGTAGGCAGAGAGGCAGGCAGAGAGAGAGGGGGAAGCAGGCTCCCTGCTGAGCAGAAAGCCTGATGCGGGGCTCTCGATTTCAGGACCCTGAGATCATGACCTGAGCTGAAGGCAGAGGATTAACCCAATGAGCCACTCAGGCGCCCCCAGGCATGTTACTTGTATCTGCTTCACTTAGATGTCTGACTGTGGTCTTGTCCTATTCTTTCTTTTGGGATAAATTTCTCTGTTTCCTCCTTTTGTCTGCCTCTTTATGTCTGTTTCTCTGTGTTAAGAAATTCAGCTATGCCTTCTGCTTTTGAAAGTACTGACTTTATAAAGAAGAGGTGCTAGAGTGTCCTGCAGTGTAGTGTCCTCTGTTCACCAGAACCTGGCACTTCAGGAGAGTATCCTATGTGTTTTTTTTTACATACTGCTCTTGTGTCTGAGTCACATTTCCTTTCAGTGCAGTTATCTACACTGACTCTGCCTGTTGGGGGCTGTGCTTGCTCTAAGTACTGTTAGTGGGATCCAGGCAGGCCAGCTCTAAGGGGGTGTGCCCACTGGGGAATTTGGGAGGAGGGCAGCAGTGTTAGCAAAATTTGCATTGGGCCACTGGTACTATGTTTGATTCCATAACTCACTGCAGTGGCCATGCACTGGGGCAGGCGGGGACATGAAGCTGGGCTTCATATGCAGCCAGACCCAGCAAGTGTGGCTGGGTGCTGTGTGATAGCTAAGTGCTGCTTAGTGGCTGGGCACTGAACAATGGCTGGACATGATGTGAGGCATGTCATGGGGTGAGGCAGCTATGTACACATCTGCTGGATGTGACCCGTGTAAGGCTTTAACAAAATTTTCCCAATCCCAGGGCCAAGGCTAGCAGTCCTCAGGAGAATTCATGGGCAAGGGAGACATCTAGCAGATTAGGTAACAAGTGTCTCTGCAGGGCTGTCTCTAGCAGGTGGTTCTGTATTTGTGCTAGGGAGGCCAGATAGCGGGGAGGAAAATGGCACCTACTAGCTCCCTCATTTTTGAAGTCCCTCAACATAGTCCAAAATAAGTAAGAACAGATTTTTCCCCCATTTGTCCCCAGTGTTGTGTAAACTGCCATTTTTATGTTGTCTTTCTATGCAGGCTGCTATCTCTTTAAGGGTAGAGACCCAGCTATCACTTGCCCTCCAGTCTGGCCTTTTTTTTTTTTTTTTTTTCCTTTTTTTAAAGATTTTATTTATTTGTTTGACATTGAGAGAGATCACAAGCAGGCAGAGAGAGAGGGGGACGCAGGCTCCCAGGTTAGCAGAGAGCCCAATGCAGGGCTGGGTCCCAGGACCCAGAGGCTTAATCCACTGAGCCACCCAGGTACCCTAAGGCTGGTCCATTGTTGAGTCAACTGGATTATAAAGCTTCAGGTTCCTCAGGTTTTTAAAGTCAAAGTTATTGGGATTGGTCTTCCCTGTGTGAACTCCCTGGTGCAAGGGCCCATCTCTCAGGCCGCTGCATGTGCAGCTTCCTCCCTCCTATTGGCCTCCTCCCTCTGCCTTTCAGACCTTCTTCACCTTTCAGATGCAGCTTCTTCTCTGTATTTAGTTGTGGAATTTGTTCTGCCAGTCTTTGGATTACTCTCTGGTTTATTGACTTCAATGTGGACATGATCTCTAGTTGTAAACATAGGGTGGTGTAAGCTTAAGGTTCTCCCACTTTACCATCTTCCCAAGCTCCTTCTGTATCATGTCTTTCCAAAATATATATCAGTTTTTTTAGAAATACAGTTGTTTATATTAATGTTTTATAAATAAAATAACAAGTACAACTGTATTAAATAAATTTTGAATACAGCAAATTATTCTTGATAAGCATACATATTATTTGATAGGTACATAAGTATATATAGAATATATATCAATATGCTAGATTAACACATTTCATTCAGAGTTCAAGGCAGTAGTTTGATACATTCTATCAAATGGTAAGAGAATAATTAAATGATTTGTCATTTCTCCTTATCATAATCACAGTTGTCCGCACACTCTTTTAATTTTTAAAGGCTAAAGTGAACTTGTTTTTATGATTAGTTCTGATAAAACTAGATTTTGTGAGTCAAAGTTTTACTCTAATAATAGAATAAAGTAGATTTGGTAGAACTGAATTCTTCCTAAGTTTATTTTAGCAACTTGAACAATTTAGAATTCCACGTATGGGAGGGCAGGATCACGGCGCTCTTGGGACATTCCGATAAAAGCTGCTGAAGCAGCTAAAATGCTTTCATTAATGTATATAGCCAGCTGTCAAGATAGGAAAGCCTTTGAATTGATCAAATGTACATTGTTTCTTAAATATTAGGAAATTGGGGAATAGGATGAAATGTATCGCATCAAAACTCTTGACTTTGTTCTTGTTTATTTATTTACTTACTTCTTTGTAATATCTAGATTCTTCAGGTTTTTAAAAATGATTCTTATATTCTCTATAGAAGGTAAAGAAGCTCTATTACTTGGGACAACATGGGAACTTCAACAAAATTACTCAGACATGGCATAATCCAAGGTATTAGGATCAAATAATCAGTTAATGTTTTATTAACCTTGCCCAATTTATGCTGTATATTTAAGAACATAATGATTCAAAGAGTTAAAAAAGGACACCAGTATCTAGGAAACTTGATGCATTTCTCTGGAAAGGGATATTCCGGATAAAATTATTAAATATTCACTAATCCTGCTCAGTTTTTTCAAATCATAATTAAAGCCTAAGTTATGGTTTGAATTAATAAAATCGCAGTAATTTTATTTTATTATGTGCAGGGAACACATAATAAAACTAGTTGAAAACTTATGGAAGAATCAAATTTTCAATGAGAAAAATTCCACTTATTATGAATCATAAATTTTACTTTTCTACTAAGTAACATATTTATAAATAGTCATGAAATAAACCATTTTAAAAGGTAGTCAAATGCCATAGATTCTTTCTTGCTCCAATTTCATCTGAATACAAACTAGATCTATCCAACATATTTTCTTGAGATTTCTTGGAATAAAGTTACCAGATTTAGTAAATAAAAATACAGAGATCCATTTAAATTTTAATTTCAGACATTTGACCATTACTTTTTTCTTTTTTATTAGTATAAATATACCCATGTAAAATTTGGGGCATACACATATAAAAATATATATATTGTTTATTTGAAGTTCAAGTTTAATTTGGCTTCTTGTATTTTATCTGGCAGCTCTACTCTAAAGACCCTACATCAGATTTGTTCTGACAGTGTTAAACTGAGGTTTGAGAGTATTATAATGCACTTTGTTACTTTTAAAATGGTGGCTGTTTTGTCCAGGAGGTTCTCAAGTGTTACCAATTGTTCTAGTATGATTAATACTAGTACTCTTTTTATTTTCAAAAGTGCCCTGAAGTGAATATAAGTTGTAAATTTTATATGATTTCATAAGAGGTAAGGATATTTTGAGTTCTTTCTGCTCTTACATTCTGTTTCTGATTCTGTTTTGCCAGTGGAAACATGGACATGAACACAAAACACATATAAGAACCTTGATGCTCTCCAGGGTATATTTATGTAAAATAAAAAGTACAAAACATAAAACTAGCAACATAATGTTTAGTAGAAGTCCTCTGTGGCCTGAGAAAAAAAGAAGAGCAAAATACAGATATTTGTGAGCAGGAGAATCATTGCAGTATTACTAACAGAACCAGTTCATACCCTATTCAGTTCCCAGCCAGTAACAAGAAGCCCATGTTAGTATTTTTCTTCCAAAGGTGACTCAGGACAATGAGATACTAGTAAAAAGGAAAATAAAAACAATTTTAATTGCCACAGCAAAATGGAATAATTGTTTGGGCTTTTACATTTGAACTGTAAAGACTTTAATTATGTTTTTAATTTTTTTCCCTGAGCACCTCATTATCGTGTATGCTTTGTGTTCATGCAAACGCTTGATTGCATTTCTGATTTGACTGCCCCCATGTTTAGGTCTTGGCTCTCTAGCAAGACCCTTTTTGTTTTCCTTAGTGCTGAATTAAGCTTGCTAGAATAGCTAGAAAACAGTTAGCAGCCAAAAAAGAGAAAGAGGGATAGAAAAAGAAAGGAGGGTGGTGGGGAGGGTGAGGGGCTGAGGGAGAGAGAGAGAATTCCTTAAACTGATCCTTATTACATTGAGCTCTCTTCTCACCTTTAAAATATAACATTCTCTGTGATAATATCTATATTTAAGTTACCCCTTCCTGTAGTTATCTGATCTCTCTCTCCTGAACTTATTCCATACAAATACAAACTTACCTCGTATCTTTCACCTGAAACATCTTCTCTCCTACATCCATTCTAGCCTGTTTCGTCTGTGTATTGCTAAACTTTTCCTCCAAAGTTAATCACCCTCTGCTTCTAGTTCTCTTAGTGACTGTCACCACAGCCAGTGATTAAATGCAATGAGTACCGCTATGACGACTCCCTCACTTAGCTGTACATCCGCACTAGGATGGTCTTGCACATTCTCCTCCCTTTCTCCACTGTCGGCAACCTTCTCTTTCCTGTACCACTAATGTAGTTATCCGTCTGGTTTCTCTATCTTGCCCGCCTCATTGCATCCTCCTTTTTTGTATTTTGTTTTTCAAAATATGTAACTATTGCAACTCTCCTGGACTGTATAAAAAGTGTGGAAATAGTCTAAATCTGGATTAAGTTCGCTATTATCTGAATAAGTTTGCCATGCTTGCCATGGTTGCTTGGAGTTTTCTCCTTTGCTTCAGACAATCATGGTATAATATGTATATCTGAGCTTTTGTGACTGAGAAGCAAAGAAAAAAGTAGAGAAGACGAACTGAATGAATACAGTTTAGGGCTGGAAGGGCAAATTTAAGGAAATCTGAAGAAAGAAGTGCAGTATCAGCCCGTAAAGAAGAGGGAAGTAAAGGAAAGTGTTCTCATATTGTATCTAAGAAACATAGACAAACAAGTAGAATTTGTTTCAATTTGCTTTTTAATTGTTGCATGACTCCCTTGGGTGTAAAGTTGGTATGAATTATATATATTATGCAAATAAGAGGTCAGGTCTGCTTACAGCTGACTAAATGCAACATATATAATGTTTAGGTTGTCTGAAATTTTGTATTTTCACTGAATAATTTACAAAGTATATTTGAATACCTTTATTTATTATTCTATGTTGATCCTTTCAGAGTCATTAAAATGTATACAAACCTATGAAGATGTTCTCATTCAGTTATTATCTCAGAGAAAATTGCTTTCTCTCTTCTAAGTCAACTGTAAAGCTAAAACCAAACAAAATAATTTTTTTCTTATTTTTCCCTACTCTGTAGTTCTTTTGTACATACTGTGGTAAGTCAATTATTTCCAGAAAAATCTTGTTTCTAGTAGATATAAATTAGCGATTTCACAGTGTTTCCTTTTAAAATAAACAACTTCTGTGTGTGCATTTTGAAATGGATTTCTCAGTATTAATGTGGCTTTTGAATATATGATGCTATATAGTCAATAGTGACAAACTTATTTATTCCCTTTTTTGTTGTAGTTGTTGTACTTAAAAAATGACTTTTTTAGGGTGCCTGGGTGGCTCAGTGGGGTAAGCCACTGCCTTCGGCTCAGGTTGTGATCTCGGGGTCCTGAGACCAAGCCCCGCATCGGGCTCTCTGCTCAGCAAGGAGCCTGCTAGCCCCTCTCTCTCTCTGCCTGGCTCTCTGCCTACTTGTGATCTCTCTCTGTCAAATAAATAAATAAAATCTTTTAAAAAAATGACTTTTTAAAAAAAGATTTTATTTATTTGTTTGATCCGGGGTGGGGAGAAGAACAAGCACAGTAGGGGGAGTGGCAGGAAGAGGGAGAAGCAAGTTCCCCACTGAACAAGGAGACTCATGTGGGGCTTGATCCCAGCTTCCTGGGATCAAGCCCTGAGTAGAAGGCAGCTGCTTAACTGACTGAGCCACCCAGGTGCTTCCCCCCGGAAAAAACTTTTCACATATCCTGTGAGACCCATATTTCCTCAGTCTTCTTTGAGGTAAACTTCTCTTAACCAATTTTTGAATATACATTCTTTATCCTACTTGCAACTGTTTTGCTCATTCTTAATTAATTCTTCTTATTATTTTACTTCTCAATTCATCCTTTCCCTCTATGTTTTCACTTTTCTTATGTTACCATGAGTTTTCTGATTTTACAATGGTTAAGGCTTAAAATAGCTATCACTCTTTAGGCTATATTTTTTTAAGTTAAAAAGATTTTTAATAATAATAACAAATGTAAATAAAGACAAGTCTTCTGGAGATTTTCAGAATTTTAGATTT
This sequence comes from Lutra lutra, assembly GCF_902655055.1. Taxonomy (NCBI): domain Eukaryota; kingdom Metazoa; phylum Chordata; class Mammalia; order Carnivora; family Mustelidae; genus Lutra; species Lutra lutra. The sequence goes on from NC_062280.1 coordinate 175,023,875, forward strand.
TCAGAGTTTTCAGAAATTTGACCTCATTATCTACCACCTATTTCCTTAATATACAGTCTAATCAATGAAAGTCTTCTTGGTTAAAAAAGGGGGAGCAATAATTGTTTTCTTTTAATACTAATTACTATTTTTTAAAGATTTTATTGATTTATTTGACAGAGACACAGCAAGAAAGGGAATACAAGCAGGGGGAGTGGAAGAGGGGAAGACTGCTTCCCACTGAGCAGGGAGCCCGATATGGGGCTCACTCCCAGGACCCTGGGATCACAACCTGAACCAAAGGCAGACACTTAACCAACTGAGCCACCCCGACGCCCCAATAATTATTTTAAATACTGATTTAAATTCAAAGCCATTTTCCAAATGAGATTTAAAAAGAAAGAAGTTGGTTGCATATAGCTTCTTTTCTCATTGCAATCATTGTAATATATTTCTACTAAAATTGTCAAATATAATTACTAATGACAGCATAGTCTTGTAATCAATCAACTAAGTAAATTTCATCCTATAGGAACAGTTGCTATTATTGACAAAATTTTACATAAAAACGTGAAAACAATGAGGTATCCAGAAGTTAAATTATCCCAGACTTCTTGGCCTGTTAGTGAAAAAGTAATGGTTAGAATGTAGGTCTTTCCATTCCTACATTATTGTTTTACATATAGAATTTAAACAAAATATTTTATTGCCAATGTTATCTTTCTTATGAGTACAAATAATTTTCTGTCACCTTTAGCAAAATGTCAGAAATTTGAGCATTCGATTTGCATTGTATGTTAATATTTCAGTAAAAACAAGAAATTCATGTGTTTTCAGATTTTATATAAAATACAGTTGGTGCCGTCAAACCACTGTAGACAGTCAGGGAAACCAAATATTGACTAAACTTTATGCAAAATGGTAGAGTAATTTAATTGAGCAAGTAGGATCCTAAATAGTGTCAAATTTGTTATTTCTCTAATGCAGGAAAACATTCTATCTTATGGATACAAAGTATATGTCTTTTAGTCAGTGACAATAATTGCAAAGAAACCAAAGAGCATGTAGAATCCATATAATGCTTATATTTTATATCAGAAATTATTCAAATAGATTTGTTTGTGTTTGGATTATATTATTTATATGAGAATATAGAATGACAATTATATTCAATATCAATTGCTAATATATTTCAGATCTATTATTTCCTTCAGGTAGAAAAATCAATACATATATTTTTACTGAACTTCTAAATGTACTGTAATTATCCCTTATTTTTTATTTGCAAATGACTTCAGAAACTTCATAACTGAAATCTTAGAACAGGGAGAATAAAAGAAGAAATAATCATGTTTTATCTTCTTCTTTTCTTCCCTCCTTTTTCTATGTGTCATGCTCTATATTATTTCAGAAATAAAATGAAGCATATATTTAAAATATTCAAACAATAAAATTAGATAAGAAAACTGTATAAATTGAATAAAGAATAGTGTAATAAAATCTTTAGAAATAGTACTATTAATAAAGATTGACAAAACATTTACTTTCCTGTATCTTTTTATTAATTTAAGCAAAAAAAAATTTGATTTGTAGTTTTTATTATCCTACACAAAGATATACATTGGCGTTGATTCACAGTATTTATAAAATAGTAATAAATTGGGTCTGAAGGATAAATACATAGCTGTTTCTGTTATTGTATACTGAGATAAATCTGTCTCAAGTTTGTTTCTCCTCTCACCTTGTGATTCTTATAATTCTTTGAGTTCTCTCTCTCATTCTCTCATGCATGTGTGCATGCCCATGCAAACACACACAAGTATTTAACATATACACAAGACATAAATATTGAAAAATATGGTGAATGACTAAAAAAGAAGAAAAGGAAATATGATGCGTTTGAGAAAGAAGAAAAGCAATGAGTGAGGACCATGTAATATTTTAAAATGAGAAGGGGAATGCCAGATTTTCTGAGAAATTAATTTTACCACGATGGCATTCAAAGAATGAATTTGAAAGGTCAGCGATACCCCAGAGTAGTTTGTTTGTTTTTTAAAGAGGGAAAGTGGAGTGAAAACAGATTCCGGACAATGGTGGATGAAGATGAAAGGCTACTGGTGGTTACTACAGGGAGAGAGAAGGTATGAGAGTCAGCACATGAGGCTACAAGATCAACAGGTATCAGATTATGCTGGGTTTATCACATAAGGATCTCCATCTTTACCTGGACATCTGAACAATATTTGTAGGTTATAAACATGGGAGATACAGGTTCGTTCAGCTGTACTGTGGAGAACTGGCTGACAAGGAAATAGGAGCTGCGGCAGCCAGGGAGTCTTGCCTTGCGGTAGATCACTAGAACTGGGTGTTCACTCATTCCATTTTGTGGCAGAGACTTATGGCACATAGGATGAACCTAAGGCTCTTTGCTTATTCATCATAATGGGTTTACACATTTTAGCTTTGGTATCACTGCTTTTGCCTTATGTATTTTAAATTATATGAAATTCGTAAGGCCTTTTCCTACTGACAAAAATACAAACATATTCTAGTAATAACTGCCATATTAAATGGTTGGACTTAGAAAATTACAACAGGAATACGAAACTAAATGGGATTTTGTCCTTTGGGGTGCACTGAAATGTGAGTAGTACAAAGCAGTAAACAACTCCATAGCAATTCTACTAAGTGTATAATAGTCTTACAGGTATTCTGATAATAGGGTAAGTAATATATCTCCCACCCTTCTCTATGGAAACAAACAAACAAAAATATCCTTCTCAATAATGTTATTGGATACTGTATTGACAGTGAATATATCTAATTTATTTCTTCATCAAATAAGTTGAAACATAATCCATTTCATTTCTACATAAAAATCACTTGCCTAAGCCACTTTTCTGAGAATAGATACTGATGGTGGTAACGCAGAGAAAAGTATTTGGGAGATACCTCAGGGGAATAAAAATGTCGCAGAGTTTAAAAATTAAAAAGTGGAGAAGGAACCGTGATTACTATATTTAAAAAATAAAAATACACTTTCTCTACCTCAAAGTGCAGCACATAATTAAATCAACATTGCTTCTTTATTACTACAGGCTGGATTTTCCCCCCCATGGTCTCGGGTATTTTGAGCACCTCACTTTTTCTTTATTAAGTCTATTTTAGAGTGAAGAGGAAATCTGTCTTTGTATAAGTTTATGTCCCACTCATATCACAATAAAAAGTTTGGTTGGTTCTCCCAGGCAGTTTCTCAAGGAGATACATTCCTGCTGTTATATGATTTTGCTTCCATTTCAAAAACTGGAAGAAAGACAGAACACAGGGTAGGTACACAGGCTGTAACTGCCCAGGCCTATAAGTGACTTAAGTCTCTCTGCTCTTATTCTTTTGGCCAATCTCAATTATATGGATTTTCTAAACTACAGGAGTGCCTGAGGAATAATAATTTTTACTAGTTTAAGAAGAGGAAAATGAGAGTTTATGTAACACTTAACAATGCCTCTTTCAGTGTTAAACAATATTTTATATGTAAGTATATATATTAGTAAATATATTTAGTAAACATGGTCCTACAACATATTTCTTCACAGTCTAAGCCCAGTGATTTTTCTTCAATATCAATTATGTTGTTCTACACATACATTTTATGTGAAAGCTTTTAAAATTGCATTTAGCCTTATTAATGAATACACATTATTAGTGTGTGCATTCAGTCTAACTATTAATTTCTAATAATATTGAAATCTCAAAGCTTCTGAAATAAGTAGGAGGCCCATCATAACTGGGATGCTGTCATTTCCAGGGCAACATAAACTTCTTCTATGGTTCATTTTTGCTATTACTTAGTATAATTGAAAATTCCTCTCAAGTATTTTATAAGCAATCATAAATGTAAGTGGTCTGGAAATTCACAACAGCACCATAATGTTAGGTATAAACAAAGATCAACTTACTAGCCAGCCTTAATTAATATCCTTTAATATTTATATCAAATGCATGAGGTGTATGTATAAGCATGAGGGAATAAGAGGAAAAGTGAAAGAAGGGAAATATTAAAATAAGCATATTTTTAAATATTGTGACAAATAATAAAAAGAATACATATGTGTACACATATATTTAACCTTAGTAAACATAATCATCACAAGTATAGATGGTTTTGATTGATCTGAAGATTTGCAGAATATGAAAAAGCGAAATGAAAAGAATAAAAAAAAAATTGAATAGTGGCCCAAATGTAGAAGTGAAACCATAAGATCAAGTTATAAGACCCAAAAGAAGAGAGATTTTCATAAAGAAAAGATGATTATTTCAAATAGTGGTAAACTGTCAGACTTTATGAGGATTACAATGTGCCCTTTGGAGTGAAATCTGAAGGACACTTGTGACAAGGGATGTTTATGGAATAGTAGGCCACAGGCGTAGATTAGATTGGACTGAAGAGAGAGAATTTTAGTTTCCCAATATGGGAGAATTTAAAGCAATAAAAATAGTAGATAAAACATAAATCAACTACAAAAACAAAACATCATTTAATAAATGGACAGAAATGAGGTTACAAAAGATAGTTTTTTTTATTGAGATGCTATAAGTAGAAAGGTACTTACAAATACTACTTGGAAGCACTAATAAACGGATAGAGAAATGTTGAAAGTAAGAGGAAGAAAAATAAATATACAATGAAACTAACCAAAAGCAAGCTGGTATAGCTGTAATAGTATTTGAAAAAATATATTTATTTTAAAATAAAAATTATAAGAGACAAAATGTGTACTTTGTAATGACCAAAACTCCAATCCAGCAGAATGATACAATTCTAAAAATGTATGCACCTAATAACATGCCTACATTACATAAGGAAAAATTGAAAGAAACAGGAAGAGAAAGACAAGTTCAGACACACCACTGTGAGATTGTAATAAACCTCACTCAATAAGTAATAGTACATGTGAATAGATAACAAAGAAGTGGATAGATTTGTAACACATGATTAACAAAATTGATCTGAAGTATTACACCCAAAAAAGCAAGATTAGATATTCACAAAAGTTCATATGGAATAGCCCACAAATTGATGATTCTTTGGCCTCTAGAATAATTCTTAACAAATACCAAAGGACAGGCTGGAATAATGAAAATATGTTCTCTCAGCAGAGTGGAATTAAGTGAGAAATCAAGACTAAACAGATTCTTAACATCCCCATTCAAACTCCCAGAACCGTATTTCAATAACAACTTTATGACAATGAGCTCCCATAATAATATTTCATGAACATTATGATAATAAATTTGAAATTTTAGATGAAATGGAAGTCATTGAAAAAATTGATAAAAATAGAAAATATAGTCCCTTATTTATTAAATAAATTAAAGTTTTAATTGAAATTATTCCCATAAAGGAAACACCAGGCCCTATTGAATTTACTGGTGAATTATCACATACATTTAAGAAAGAAACAGCATGAAGGTCACAAAAAAATTAATAGGACATAAAAAAAATACAGGAGAAACTTTGTTTTATAACGCCAACATTGTCATAATCCTAATATTTAACAGAGTCATTATAAGGAAAAGTAATTTTAGGTCAATCCATACAGTTTTGGAGTCCCTGCTATTTATTTCTAGAAACATAGTGCTATCAATGTGGTTTCCATGTTGGACATAACTTTTAAATTGTTCCTAATGCTGGGATATGCAAAATAGTTAATGGCCAGATTCCAATGATTTTGTCATCATATGCCTTTTAATGAGATATGGAAAAACATTTTCACATAGATGACATTATGTACCTATAAGAAACTATCTGGACAAAATACTTTTTGTTATTTGCTGAAAGTGAATCATGTCAAACAGTGTTACAAAAAATATTCTGGTAACTTACTGACATTGACAATTTTATGAAATTCAATTATCCTTGAATTTTATATGCAATTATATTCCAAATGAAGAAAAATCTTTATTTTTCTTTCCTGAAAGGAGTGTTAAGTACAAATTAGTTACAGCAGGGATTCTGTTTTACAACTCATTACAATCTGCTCAACTCACTTCCTGGAGAAGTGCCTAAGCTGTTACTTAAGAATTACACACTTGGAAAATTCTTGTTTGCTATAATAGATACACAAAAGTGTTATAAACCAACAGTGCTGAAAATTATTACAGTTTATTATCTTCTTCTTTTGTCACCTGTGGTTTAATTGATGCCTATCATTTGTTTAATTACTGTATTTAAAACACATTTGTAGTTGGCTCTAACCTCCACATTATTCTATCCTTTCACTTTCTGGTTCCACATAATGATAATGCTGCTAATAATAAGCTGTCTATTCAGTGTGGGTATTTTTAGAAAGAAAAATTAGAATATAGGTAAATCTGTGCTTTAGGAAATTTTCATTGGGTAATGTTTCAACTTTTATCTCTTTTTGTCTCTCTTTAAGTTCTATATCAATATATCAATATATTTATATTATATATACATCGATATAAGTATATATATATATATTCTAAGAAATATCCTATTCCTCTAATAAGCTGAATAGACATAGTTTCTCTGCTAAATAGTTTCCTGATGAATGACTAAGACTTTGAAGCCCCTGAAAAGGAACTGTCTCTACTTGTTTTCTTAAGTGTCCAACCCAGGTACTGCTGGAAAAGTATCCATGGAAACAAGATATATTGGCTTCTTTGATTTCAAAATGCAAATAGCATTATTCAGTATGGGAGAACAATTTGGTTAGATTGAATCAAGCAAAGCTTCTTTCTAAAATATCCAAATATACTAAAGGTATGAAAGTGTAAGAAAATGTTACTAGAAAAGTCTTCTAGAAATACTTTTTTTATCTGCTGAACTGATCTCGTTTGCCAAGAATTAACTAACATTGTGATTAGATATGATTTTTTCAATATTCAACTGGACTTCATTTTTAATATTTGATTTAAGATTTTAGTGGTTTTACTAAAACTACTGTCATAGAAAAATTTGTTGTTGATGAATGGAAATTATTTAGCAAAAAACACACACCTAAGCCTATGACAATATTTAACATTCCATCTATATTTAACTAACAAAAGGATTAGGAAAATTTTTTATAAAATACTGTAGTTAAGTCATTATCTTTGAACTATCTTCAGAAATGACCAGTCTTCTTTAATGTTGTGTTTTCTTCATAGATCTAAATAATCTTAATTGTAGGAAAAAAATTAACATATGAGTCCTCAGGATACTGTGGTTAACTACAGTTCCTTGAAATTTGTCATTTGTTATCAAAACAGCTATAATACCGTCACTGATTATTTAAAATCAATGTATGCTCTTCATCATATGAAAGTTTGACACATTTCATTGCTTTTAATTAATTATGGGCAGAACACAATAATATAGTTATTTTATCCTTATTTGGCAGATTAGAAAACGCTGTAAGAGACTGAAATACCTAATTATGGACAGAGCTGAAACTTAAGCCTGGGACTTTTGGAAACTAATCGTGGTACATTATCCATAGCACTAATTGAAAACATTTCTGGTGCATTTTTTTTGGCCTGATCTAAGGAATAGGTTAATAACACTGTACAGACTGATTACATCTACTCATAAAAGTTAAGTGAGAGGATCCTCAACATGGTTTGAAAAAATAAGATTAATTTTAAAACATCAGTTATACACAGGTTATGTGCTAGGTATTTGAGAGTTATACAATTGAATATTGTGTCTCTATGTATTGGAATTTCATGAGCTAGTAAAGGAGACAGAAGTATATAAGGCAATTATGGCACAAAGAAGTATTTATAATAAAGCTGACATAAACAATGTATATGGAAGAGTCTGTATTCATCATCTTAGTTGATCTGTATTATAAAATATAAGGTGCACATTTTATTATTGCAAATTTATATATTAGGCACCATCTCTCAGAGTTTTAAAATGAACTAAGGTTATACAGCTAACAAAATATGTGGCCATCACTCAAATACATAATGTCTGTTGCAAAATTCCAGTGCTTTCTACTATGCTGAATTGTCACCTCACACACATTCTTAGGACGTGACAATCAATTTTTTTCTAACATGATGCTCATCTAGTGTGGATTATTTATTTCACAAATAAATGGAATTATAATTTTGACATTTATCACTATTTTGAATTAAAGAGTCTGTTAACATTGTTTTGAAATGTTTCCGTTCTAGAAACTTGATTTAATTTCTTGAAGTTATCAGCATGTTATTTCTTTGAATAAAGATAATGGTTTTTAAATCCGAGCAGGCTACTTTTGTTTGGAAGATTTGTTTCAGAGTGAGAACACTCATGCACCCGCTAGTGATCCCACATGAGTGGGATGGGGTGGGGGAAGGGGCTGAGGGAGAGGGAAGCAGACTCCTTGCACAGTGGAGAGCCCCACACAGGGCTGACTCTTCAGACCCTGGAGATATGACCTGGGCCAAAACCAAGAATATGCCAGTTAACCCACTGAGCCACCCAGGTGTCCCAGCAGGCTGCCTTTTTTTTTTTTTTTTTTTTTTTTTGAATTTAAATTCAACTTAGTTAATATATACTGTATTATTAGTTTCAGGGGTAGAATTTAGTGATTCATCACTTGCATGTAACACCCATCACTCATTACATCTTATGCTCTCCTCAATACCCATAGCCGAATTATCCCATCTCCCCACCCACCCGCCTCCAGCAACCCTCAGTTTGTTTCTTATAGCTAAGAGTCTCTTATGGTTTGCCTCCCTCTCAGTTTTTATCTTATTTTATTTTCTCTTTCCCTCCCCTATGTTCCAATGTGTTGTTTCTTAAATTCCACATGTGAGTGAAATCATATATTTGTCTTTCTCTGACTGACTTATTTCACTTAGCATAATACCAGCAGACTACTTTTTAAGCTTTATTTATTTATTATTTAATTAAAACCATTATAGTTAGCTTAGTTTTAAGAAGACTCTCCAGATCTTCTTTGTACCTCTGATTCTACTGCTCTGTTTCTTCTAGTGTGAAGAGAGTAAGTGTAACAATTCTATGTACTAAAAAGACTTTTCTGTATGAGACCAGTGGAATGGGAGCTTTTGTTTTGTCACTTAGTAATTTCAGATATTTGACTTAATATAGTTAGTTCCTAACCTGCTTCCAATAATTTATATGATGTCTCATAGTCCAAACACTTTTGGCTTTTTCCATTTTCCCTCACTTACTATACGTGTTTTACACAGCTAGATACAAATTGTCAAATTAGCCCTATTTTCCTTATAAATAACCCTAAAAATTCTTCTGAATAAAACTAAAAAAGAATTTTTGAGTTACCCTTTTGATTATCTTAGCTGATTTATTTTAACAAAAGACTTCAGGCTTTCCTTCACTCATATACTAAATAATTATTTTCTCTATTGGAATGACATAATCAGGTTTGTTTCTAGGCCAGGGACATGGATACAAACCAAAAATACTTTTATTAGATATCTACTTGAGATTTTACCATTTTGAAGTTAATAAGTGAATCTGTCATAATTTCATCGATTCTGACAGAAAACATAAGACACTTGGTTCAGAGACAAAGGATTTTATTATAGCACAGAAAGAAACCTGAGCTTCATACACATAAATACCCCTCTGCCCCTCCAAAAACCCCTACTAGTGATACAGAGGCAGACCCAGTTGCATATTACAAATTCAGTGTTTTGTCACAGTAGGGAAGCTTGATTAGGAAACACCAATGTTACAAGGGGCTGCTAGAAAACATAACCTTTGCTTAGGAAGAAGATACTACCTTTATTATGATGGTAAAGAAAAAAATCCATATTTCTACTCATATATAGCCCTAAAAGATTTTGTTTTACTTTAAACATTATATGTGGTCATCCACTTTGTGTTTAAAATTATTCAAAGTAAAGATGTGCATGGAATCATATGCATATTTAAATGGTTTGGCTTATTGGTCACTAATCAGACATGAGAGAAATTGGGAGATGGTTGTTTTTCAGTGGTCCAGAAAAGATATATATGGGCAGACCTACAGTACTAGTAATACAGTGTATACTTTTTGTGTCAAAAGCATTTCCTGCAAAAAAACATTTGTTGTAGAACACTACTAAATTATATGATCAAGTGACTTTTCCAGCCACTGTCCTTGACATTGATCCTCCTTGTATCTATGAATGAAGTAATCACTGTGGTGGAGGTGGTAGCTATGTATGGGTTTAACATTGAGGGATTTTATTCTTTAAGGCTTTATTTACTATCACTGATGAAGGTCCAAACTCTCAGAAGACACTGAAGTTAATTATACAATGCCTCATGGAGAAAAAAGCATCCATTTGGTGCCAATTTGATTATTTCCAACTCATTGAAATCTAAAAAGGGCACCAATATTTTGACTAGGATTGACAGGTATTTCTGAAGGGCCTATGCCAGTGCTCATTTCCAATGGCTCCATGTGTTTAATTTGCTGATTGCTATTCTTTATAACATAGCCTTATACCAAGGGGTGAGCTTGATAGCAAAAACTGTGTGTCAGTTTTTATACATGACGTAATGTGTACATCTTTCCACATACCGGGTTATCCTTGCCTTGCCTTCCTTTTCTGAATAGGTTGTACTTTTTTTTTCTAGTTAGAGTAATTACCCAAGCAAAATCTAGCATTTATCCATCTCCTACTTTACCAAATAAAATTTAATTACTCTCTTGGTCATCCTATAATACATTCCGACATATCAAAAATCTTGTTCATATAATTTTGTTAACCTTTTTGTTAATTTTTAAAATTATGAGTGGATCACCAAATTTGAAGATATATTGAAGAAAATATAAAACATGAAAATAAAAATCAAGAAAGTACATGTGGAGGCATATAAACTCTATTTCTATATTTAATATAACTAACTAAAATATTTTAATGACTATTGAATATAGACCATATTTCTATATTTAATATAACTAAAATATTTCAATGAATATTGAATTTTCAATGAATATTCAATGAAACTAAAATATTTCAATTTGCACCTTTGGAAAGATTTTGTAATACAAATTCACACATAAGGGAAGTGAGGTATTAGAAAACAAAAATTAAACACTATTAGGAATTAAAACATGATTGTTTGAAAAAAACAAAAATATTCCATATAACTTTGGAAGACACAATCAATTCTATTTCATAAATGGAGATGCTCCCCAACCCCCAGAAAAAAGAAATAAGCAAATGAAGAAACAGATGAGAGAAAGGAAAAATTAAAAGGAAGGACAGGTTGTCTATCGTATAACTAATAAGAATTACAGGTAGATAGAAGAAATTGTGTGAGAAGAAATTATGAAAGCAATCAAAGGGAAGATAATAAAGTCTCTTTAAAAAAAACACAGAATTAAACTATTAAATATAGGTCATTGGTTACACATGCCTTTGAGGAAAGTTCTGATTTACTTGTTCTGTTGGAGTATAACTGATACATAATATCCTCTTGGTTTCAGGTATACATCATAGTTGTTCAGTATTTCTGTATATTATGAAATGATTTCCTTAATAAGTCTAGTTACCATTTGTCACCATACAAAGTTATTAAAGTATTATCGACTGTATTCCCTAAGCTGTAAATTACATCCCATTACTTACTTATTTTATAACTGGAAGTTTGTGCCTCTTAATCCTCCACCTGTCTCCCAACTCCTTCCTTCTCTAGTAACTAAGAGTTTGTTTCTCATATCTATGAGTCTGTTCCTGTTTTGGTTTTTGTTGTTTGTTTTTTAGATTCTACTTACAAGTGAAATCATATGGTATTTGTCTTTCTTTTTTTTTTTTTAAGATTTTATTTATTTATTTGACAGAGAGAGAGATCACAAGTAGACAGGCAGGCAGAGAGAGAGAGAGAGAGGGAAGCAGGCTCCCCGCCAAGCAGAGAGCCCGATGCGGGACTCGATCCCAAGACCCTGAGATCATGACCTGAGCCGAAGGCAGCGGCTTAACCCACTGAGCCACCCAGGCGCCCGGTATTTGTCTTTCTCATACTTATTTCATTTATAATACCCTCTAGGTCCATTGTGTTATTGCAAAAGTCAAGATTTCATTCTTTTTTATGGCTGAGTAATATTCCACTGTATATGTATACCACATCTTTTTTTTTTTTTAATCCATTCATCTGTTAATGGATACTTGGGTTTTTTCTATATTGTGGATATTATAAATAATGCTTCAATGAACATGGGGGTACACATATCTCTTTGATTATTTTTGTTCTCTTTGGATAAATACCAGAAGTGGAATTGCTAGTGTTATGCATATGGTAGTTCTATTTTTAATTTTCATAAGGAGAATATTTATATAAAACAACCAGCCATATTACCAAGGAAATTATCAAAAGGAGGCAAAAATACTCAAAGTAGTGAAATCAATGAATTATAAGCCAAGAACCATGAGTTCAAAGAATATTTTAGAATAAAAAAAGTATAAATTCTTAATTTATACTAACTACAATTACACTATTATACTTCTAATTTTAATTTTTCTAAATATGATGAAGAGCTTTTTTTCATCTGTTTTTTAAAGTAGATTTAAACAAAGGTTTACATGTTACAATACATGAAAAGATATAAACATGCTTTAAAAATCTGAACCTGTTTGATACTTAAGAATCATGATTATTTGATGAACATTAATTCGGCAAATAGGCGTTTATGAACATTCTTCATTAAGTGATTGGTATTATTATTAGGCAACATTGATTTAAATTATCATGTCTTTTTTTGAACATCCTACTATATATAAACTTATGGTGGCTATTGGCTTCATTGTTGCCTGGTGACCTACTCAAAATTAAAAAAAAAAAAAGCTGATTAAAGTTCATTTACCACATATTGATTCAAGAAGACCAATAAATATATTCCATAACTATTGGGGCAATTCTAGATGGAGTAACAATAGTCTTTCTTTTCTTTCCTTGATTATTTGCTGTGAATATTCCTGGTGTATTATTTTAAATACGCTCAAGATATTTCTGCCTTCACTTATGTATTTATACTGGTAAAAATATCACTGCCACAGCTAAATGGTAACTGATGTTTACTCTCTCTTCCTTATGGTCATGTGCAAAGTAACTACTGTTAATGAAAATAGGAGAGACACTTACAATTTGCTGTCCAAAGTAAAACAATACAAAACAAAGCAAGAACTCTTTAAAAACAAACCAAAAAATTATTTAATCTAAACATTCCATCTGCAGAAGCTTGAATTGATTTTTTTCTAAAAGCACAATTTATTTTTAAGTTGCTATTAAGAAATTATAGTTCACTATTTTCTCACCCAAAATTATTTTAAAGAGCATGCTAATGTACTTTCCTTAAGTGAATTTTTTTTGTATGTATAAAGGAAAAACAAATTTTAATGACTAGCAAACAGCATGAGAAGCTGAAACACAAATGGGAAAGAAACATACTTTGGAAACTAGCACAGTTTATCAAGTAGGAGTAACAATAAATATAGAATTGTTGTAGGAGGAAGGCTGGGAACAGTTAAAGAAAAATGAGTTAGGATTTTCAAAATAAAAAAGAATAACATGCATTTGAAATATTTAAATTACCAAAGAAGGATAAACAAATTTGGTTTTACTTTTTTTGAATGAGGACAGAATTTTGATAACATCTGTTCTTATTTTTACATTAGCAGTTGCTGTTTTTTTTCTTTTCTAATGTGCAAAAATTCCTATTTGGCATTGTGAGTCAGTGATATTAAAAAAGTCCTTGAAATTTTCTCTTCTTCCTTTTCCTCCTGCTCTTTTTATTCCAGTCTCTGTCTCCCTCCCTTCCTCCCTCTCCTCTCTCCCTCTCTCCTCTCTTCAGTGGTATAAAAAGTACTTTGCCTGTGGGTTTCCTGGGTGGCTCAGTCTATTAAGTTTCTGCCTTTGGCTCAGGTAAAGATCCCAGGGTCCTGGAATGAGCTCTGCATCAGGCTATCTGCTCAGTGGGGAGTCTGCTTCTCTCTCTGCCCCTCTGCCCCTCCTCCCTCCCTACCCCTTGTGCTCTCTCTCTTTCTCAAGTAAATAAAATCTTTGAAAATAAAATATTTTGCTTGTATAACTTTAAGAATTATTACAAATGTTGGATGTCATTAAATGTTTCTTAATGACTTATACATGAACTCATCTATCATTAGATTTACTAAATTACATAAATAATACAAGAGGAATATTTTTATTTTTCAATGTGTATTTTGATATAAAATGATGGGATGAATCTTATAAAAACATACTGAAAATCAAAGAGTTCTGATTTTTTAATTATGCAAATTAACTGCTTTATTTTTTCATTTTTTTAAAAGATTTTATTTATTTATTGAGATCACAGAGAGAGATCACAAGTAGGCAGAGAGGCAGGCAGAGAGCAAAAGGGGGACGCATGCTCACTGATGAGCAGAGAGCCCGATGCAGGGCTTGATCCTGAGACCCTGAGATCATGACCTTAGCCAAACAGAGGCTTAACCCACTGAGCCACCCAGGTGCCCCTATTTTTTCATTTTTATTTGAATAGCTACAGAATTATATCTTGTAATCTCTACTAATAGTTTTATAGACATTATAGACAATTTAATAAAGTACATATGACATCTTTTTTTTTTAATTATTTATTTATGTGACAGAAAGAGAGACAGCCATAGCAGGAACACAAGCAGGGGGAGTGGAAGAGGGAGAAGCAGGCTTCCTGCCAAGCAGGGAGCCCGACATGGGGCCAAATCCCAGGACCCTGGGATCACGACCCGATCCAAAGGCAGACACTTAACCACTGAGCCACCCAGGCGCCCCTGACATCTTTTTTTTAATTAACATATAATGTATTATTTGTTTCAGAGGTACAGGTCTGTGATTCATCAGTCTTACACAATTCACAGCACTCACCAGAGCACATTCTCTCCCCAGTGTCCATCCCCCAGTCACCCCATCTCTGCCACTCCCCTCCCCTCCAGCAACCCTCAGTTGTTTCCTGAGATTAAGAGTCTCTTATGGTTTGTCTCCCTCTCGTTTCATCTTGTTTCATTTTTCTCTGCCTTCCCCTATTATCCTCTGTCTTGTTTCTCAAATTCCTCATATCAGTAAGATCATATGATAACTGTCTTTCTCTGGTTGACTTATTTCGCTTAGCGTAATACCCTCTAGTTCCATTCACACCATTGCAAAGGCAAGAGTTCCTTTTTGATGGATGCATAATATTCCATTTTATGTACTCACGCCACTTCTTTTTTATCCATGTGTCTGTTGATGGACATCTAGGCTCTTTCCATAGTTTGGCTATTGTGGACATTGCTGATATAAGCATTGGGGAGCACATGCCCCTTTGGATCACAACATTTATATCTTCAGGGTAAATACCCAAGAGTGTAATTGCTGGGTAGTAGGGTAGCTCTATTTTCAATTTTTTGAGGCACCTCCATACTGTTTTCCAGAGTGGCTGCATCAATTTTCACTCCTACCAACAGTGTA
Source organism: Lutra lutra (assembly GCF_902655055.1). Lineage (NCBI taxonomy): Eukaryota > Metazoa > Chordata > Mammalia > Carnivora > Mustelidae > Lutra > Lutra lutra. The sequence goes on from NC_062280.1 coordinate 175,039,308, forward strand.
GGAAGTTTCCCCTTTCTCTGCATCCTTGCCAATACCTGTTGTTTCCTGACTGATTAATTTTAGCCATTCTGACTGGTGTGGGGTGGTGTCTCACTGTGGTTTTGATTTGTAGTTCCCTGATGGTGAGTGACATTTAGCACTTTTTCATGTGTCTTTTGGCCATTTAGATGTCTTCTTTGCAGAAATGTCTCTTCATGTCTTCTGTCCATTTCTTGATTGGATTATTTGTTCTTTGGGTGTTGAGTTTAATAAGTTCTTTTTAAATTTTAGATACTAGCCCTTTATCTGATTTGTCAGTTGCAAATATCTTCTCCCATTCTGTCAGTTGTCTTTTGGTCTTCTTGACTGTTTCCTTTGCTATGTAAAAGCTTTTTATCTTAATGAACTCCCAATAGTTCATTTTTGCCCTTGGTTCCCTTGCCTTTGGTGATGTTTCTAGGAAGAAGTTGCTGAGGTCAAAGGGGTTGCTGCCTGAGTTGTCCTGAAGGATTTTGATGAATTCCTGTCTCACATTGAGGTCTTTCATCCATTTTGAGTCTATTTTTGTGGGTGGTGTAAGGAAATGGTCCAGTTTCATTCTTCTGCATGAGGCTGTCCAATTTTCCCAACACCATTTTTTTGAAGAGCTTGTCTTTGTTCCATTGGACATTCTTTCCTGCTTTGTCGAGTATTAGTTGACCATAGAGTTGAGGGTCCATTTCTGGGCTCTCTTTTCTGTTCCATTAATCTATGTGTCTGTTTTTATGCTAGTATCATGCTGTCTTGGTGATTACAGCTTTGTAACACAGCTTGAAGTCTGGAATTGTGATGCCTCCAGCTTTGGTTTTCTTTTTCAACATACCTCTGGATATTCAGGGTCTTTTCTGGTTCCATATAAATTTTAGGATTATTTGTTCCATTTCTTTGAAAAAAGTTGATGGTATTTTGATAAAGATTGCATTAAATGTGTAGATTGTTCCAAGTAGCATAGACATTTTCACAGTATTTATTCTTCCAATCCATGAGAATGGAACATTTTTCCATTTCTTTGTGTCTTCCTCAGTTTCTTTCACGAGTACTCAATAGTTTTCTGAATACAGATTCTTTGCCTCTTTGGTTAGATTTGTTCCTAGGTATCTTATGGTTTTGGATGCAATTGTAAATGGGATCAGCTTCTTTTTTCTTCTGTATGACATCATTTTTAAAACAACAGAAGATATGACTTGCATAGAGATTAGTGAAACTCAGTAGTAGCACCTTTATTTTTTCTTTTTCTAGTCTAAATTTTAAATTCAAGAAGTATTTATTTAACACACAAATACTTATTCAAGGCCATGATATATAAATAGATGTTTTGTCCTTTTTAAAATAATATTTTGAAAATATCTTAATAAAAATATTGATTTTAAATCACTAATATTTAAAAATATGTATTATTTTGCTACCTTAAATAGGTTGATTTTTTATCTATTTAAGGTAAATAACATTTTAAATATCAGTAATGATTTTAAAAAAACTGCTGGGCCTCTTATTAAGGTTACTGGAATTCTGGCCTTGTTTTTCTTAATATTCTGCTATTTTTCATTTTGTAACTTTTTTTTAAAGATTTTATTTATTCATTTGACAGAGAGAGACACAGCAAGAGAGGGAACACAAGCTGAGCGAGTGGGAGAGGGAGAAGCAGGCTTCCCACTGAGCAGGGAGCCCAACTTGGGGCTCAATCCCAGGACCCCAGGACTCCTGAGCCAAAGGCAGATGCTTAACCAACTGAGCCACCCAGGCACTCCTAATTTCATAACCATTTTTTAATAAATGTATAACTCATGATCTTAAGCATGTATCAATAGCACTTTAAAATTTGGGGACAGGGATGCCTGGATGGCTCAGTTGATTAAGTATCTAACTTTTGATTTCAGCTCAGGTCATAATCTCAGGGTCCTGGAATCGAGTTCCTTGTGAATCCACCATCAGGCTCTGTGCTTAGGAGGGAGTCCACTTCTCTCTCTCCCTCTTCCTCTGTCCCTACCCCTACTCATGCTCTCTAAGACTAAAATATATAAATAAATCTTAAAAAATAAAAAATAAAATAAAATTTGGGAACAAACATGATTTTTATTAAAATATCATTAAAAATTGACATGTCCATAACAAAAACACCCAGTAAAATACATTTTATATGATTTATTTCTAATTAGTTAAAATTTAAATAATACATTTTGGTCAAAATAATAACAAAAATGCTGTATTATTGTTTTATAATAGACAATGCACTGGATTTATAACATAAACTTATTTTACCTGTCCAAACTCCTTATGAAGATTCTATTTCTTAAAATTTTGTAGAATAAAAAACCCTCCCACTGAAAAATGCAGATGATTTATAAAATAGATATAAAACTAACTTGTTTGAAAACTCAGAATACTGTGAAGTCAGCCATATTTTGAGGGGCTTGCATCCTGAAATGTGGGGCAGTTCAATGAAACTCATGGTAAACTATAAAGAACTAAAGTTAAGGGGTGCCTGGGTGGCTCAGTGGGTTAAAACCTCTGCCTTCGGCTCAGGTCATGATCCCGGGGTCCTGGGATTGAGCCCCACATCGGGCTCTCTGCTCAGCAGGGAGCCTGCTTCCTCCTCTCTCTCTGCCTGCTTCTCTGCCTACTTGTGATCTCAGCCTGTCAAATAAATAAATAAAATCTTTAAAAAAAAAAAAGAACTAAAGTTAAAGGGAAAAAAAAAAAGAAACTCAAAACAAGCAACAAAAACCTAAAACTAAAGCAAAAACTTTAAAGGCAGGTGGAGAAAAATATTTATGAACTTCAAAGACACATACAGATTATAACTTGACTTTTGGTATAATGATGGTCTAAAAACAATTGAATATCATCATTAATATGCTGAAATTGAAAACTGCCAATTTAGAATTACCAACCTTTGATAGGTAAAATATCTTGTAAACATAAAGAAAAAATTAATTTGTCTTTATATTCTAACACATATGAAAATGTGCTGTTCGGAGACAAGAAATATGCATTTGAACAGAATACAAATTCAATAAAATGAAATTAAAGTGAAAATGAAATTTAAAAACACAATGAAAATATTTTAGTCAATATAAATGAGTATTGACCAATAAAATAATATAAAAGTATATATATATATTACATGATTTAAAATAATTTAAAAAATAAAAAAGTAAAATGTTTGTCAAATAAAACTGCATGGTGAAAGTAGTCTTTGATGGCAGAAGTAAGGTTGATATGAGTTAAATAAAGTGGTCTACATTTAAGAGAAGTAGTAAAGAACTCTAAGTCTGATAGAACTAGAAAGTGACAAAAAGCCACAATTATACTGCAAGCTACTAACACACTTTTCTAACAACTGATAGATCAATATTTAAAAAAGATAGTAAGTATGGGGCGCCTGGGTGGCTCAGTGGTTTAAAGCCTCTGCCTTCGGCTCAGGTCATGATCTCAGGGTCCTGGGATCGAGCCCCGCATCGGGCTCTCTGCTCAGCGGAGAACCTGCTTCCTCCTCTCTCTCTGCCTGCCTCTCTGCCTGCTTGTGATCTCTCTCTGTCAAATACATAAATAAAAATCTTAAAAAAAAAAAAATAAAAAAAATAAAAAAGATAGTAAGTATATAGCAAATAAGAACAAGATGCCCACAATGACTAAATAATTATCACAGGCATATGGAGTATTTACCAAAATTGATCATATTTTGATTAATTAAGCAATATCAACAAATTTTGAAATACTTATATCAATGAATATGTTTTTTTAACCATAGTAGGACAGGGCTAGAAATCAATAACAAAAAATAAAATAAGTAAATCCTCTCTGGAAATTAAGCACCTAAAATATTCCATAGATTAAAAAGTAAGTGATGTACAAATTTAAAAATTTTAATTGAATGATGATTAAGATATGCAACTAAAGGGGCTCCTGGGTGGCTTAGTTAAGCATCTGACTCTGGGTTACAGCTTAGTTTGTGATCTCAGGTTCTGGGATCAGGCCCCATGTCAGGCTCTCTGCTCAGTGGGGAGTCTGCTTCTCTCTCTCTCTCTTCACCTCTCCTTTTGCCCCTCCTCCCACTCACACACTCTTTCTCTAAAACAGATAAATAAACCTTAAAAAAAAAAAAGATATGCCATGTAAAACTTGTAGGAAGCACATAAAGCCATACAGGAAGGAATTTTTTAAATTTAAATGTACAACTGAAGAAAACAAAGCCTGAAAATCAATGGTTTAAAAATCTAGTTTTGGAAGTTAAAAAAATATATTAAATCCAAAGAAAAAGAATGAATAAATTAATAAATGTAAGTGAAGAAATTAATATGATATAATGGAGATACACAATATAGAAAAAGCCTAACTCTTCATTTTCTGAAAAGACCAGTGTGTTTAATAAATCACTGTGAAATTCATCAAGAACCAAAAAAAAGGCACAAAGAATAATATCAGAAATGAATATTTGTTATCACTATATATTAAGAATAAATTTGAAAATTAATAAAGCCTACAAACTACTGTAAAAGCATAATCTATTAAGTGGGCATAAGAAATATAAAAAATAAACCACTACAGAATTATTAAAGAATTTAAAGCCACTATAAAAAGTAAAAATCCCATGGCCTCATGCCTTGCTAGGTAATTCTTCTAGGTAATTCTGCTAGGTAATTACAGAATAATTTATATCAACATTATATAAATACTGCATAACTCGATTTATGAGATCACAGAATCTACATACAAGAACCTGATAGGACTATTATAAGAAAGGGAAGGTTGATATATCTTTACATATTGATGCAAATAACCTAAAAATTAAGTTCACCTATAATTAGTGATTTATAAAAAAGAAGACATCAATAAACTCATGTGCATTCAGTCAGTTCAATACTTCTATCAATCAGTGTTATCTATGAAGTTGATATAATATAGGACTTATGTTCATTGTATGTAAGAGATGGTAAGTACCCTTAGCGAGCTAAGAGAAGGTAACCACTTTACAGAATAAAGGTAGTTGCAAATGATCTCTAGCAAATCCCATGCTGAAGGGTAAATTATTAAAAGTTTGAGGTTCAGACTGAGAATCCAATACCTACTATCACAGTGTGTATTCAACATTGTACTAGAGACCTGGACCTGTGCAATAAGATATGGAAAAGAATGTAAAGTTATTAAGAATTTAAATATGATTAAATAAAACTGCTTTTATTTATAGATAAAATAAGAGTGTGCATTAATAAAAAATGCACAGATATGGATTTAGCAAGGTCACAGGAATATCAGAAAAATATGCAAAAATAATTTATATTACCATACTCCATCCAAAAGAGAATAGGAATTAAAGAATATCATTAATAGGGGCACGTGGGTGGTTCAGTTGGTTAAGCATCTGATTATGATCCCAAGGTCCTGGGATCAAGTTCTACATCAGCCTCTCTGCTCATCAGGGAGTCTTCTTCTTCCTCTCTGTCTATGCTCTCTCTCTCAAATAAATAAAATCTAAATAAAATTTAGAAAAAGAATATCAAAGACATCGAGTGTATAGGAATAATATTATGGTAGATGTACAAAATAAGTTAACACTGAAGTACAAAGCATAGTTGAAAAAAAAAATGAAGAAAATCCAGTTCAGTGGAAGAATATGCCACGCTCATGTATTGAAAGAAGTTAACATTTAAAGATGTCAGTTAAGTTGATCAATACAACTGTATTAGGATTCAACATAATCCTAATAGAAAATGCTAGCTGTTTTGAGGGGGATTAAAATATCTTTCTAGAAATTATATGGAAGTGTGGATGCTCAAATAGCCAAGACACTTGCAGAAGGAAAATATAGTAGGAGGTCTTAACTAATATATATTGACTTATTAAACTACATTAATTAAAAAGAATTTTAAGCAAGAAATATGATGCAAAATTCTCCATGTTCTGTGGTATCTATATACAAAGTATAACTTTGGGATAAATTAATCGGATGTGTCATAAGCCATTATATTGATTTACATTTCAGGTAGAGGGGTTTAAAGGCTTGTCAGGCGTCTAAGGTGTCTACTAGGATGCTGTTAATATTCTATTTTTCTATCTGAATCATGGTTATATGAATGAGTTCACATTGTGAATATTCACTGATCCAAACACTTATGATTTAGGCATTTTTCCATAGGTATATTATACTTCAATAAACACTTTTTAAAAAATGTGTATTAGATATGTATGACTGAATTCACTTTACATATGAGAAAACTGACTCAAGCTAAATAATGTTGCAAGTTTACAGTTTATCACTGTCAAGACTAGTAGTCAATTAGTTTGATTCCATCCAGTGTCCATGTTCTTACACAATAATTATACAATCTCTGGTGAAAACCTGAAGCTTCTTCAATGGAAAAAAAAATAAATTACTTACTTGGTTGGAAACAGAAAAAAGATTAGAATCACTGGATAAGCATTAAACTAAATTCAAGAAAGAAGTGGCATGGATTGAGGGTCTGTCCTTCATTGATCCCCATATTAAGCCTTTCATGATAAAGGCTGAGGAAATACACATTTAGAAAAGTTTCCAGGGTAAAATAATCAATGGATTTAACATTGTCTTAGTCTCAGAGTATGTTGTTATTTTGGGCTAAGCTGAAATTCTTTTGATTTTTCATATAAGGATATCATCATTTTCCTAAGCTTCTCCATTCAACTTGGTGTACGGTAAAGATAGTTTATAATCATTGAATATGGCTGTCAGTTTTATATGTATTTATGAATATCTGTATTCTCACCTACTAACTTGTCTATATCGAGTGGAGTATTTTATGGAAAAGTTCACCTGAAGTAGTCTAAGTCTTTCATTTTGGTCAGTAATTTATCATATTAAAGTTTCATTACAACATTTTGTTTAGGTAAAGTATATGTAGCTTTTTTTAAATGCCATGTTAAATTTAAAAAGAAACACATACTAAGAATATCTGTTTACAATTGACTGAATTTCTAAACCTTAAATAAGCAAAGTCAGAAAGTCATGTTGTAAAGCTGATCTAGTGACTCACATTTTGCTGGGTTTCACTATGAGTAGAATAGCTTTTTCAGAGGGTGGATATTAAGATCAGGGGGCGTTTTATACAAATTGCTACTTTTGATTCCTCCTACACCCAGTGTGACTAAGTGGTTTTATCCATACATTGGTTCTAAAAGAGCATAATGAATTAGTGTACTCAGTTAATGAGATGGTGTCCTCATTCCTCCTCCCCTTAAAGTTCTCCTCAGAAACTTAGGAATAGGGAAGTAAACCTAATTATATCATTTATGTGCATCTAAAAATGATTTTGAGACTTAAGTCTCAATATTTATCAGTATTAGTATAATAGAAAGAACACTGTAATGAATATTAGAGGGTTCCAGTTCATTAGTAGCCAACACTTATTTGTTTGACCTCAGGTAGAATATTTTAATAACGATAGTGATATAAATAGCATCTAAATTGATGTGCTTTTTAATGTAGTGCTTATTTGTTTTAAAATTTGATGTAGCATCTATTGGAAATTCAGTTTTATCATACCATTTCTACAAATATGGATTTGGAAATGAATAAGAGATACTATTTTTTCGGGGCGCCTGGGTGGCTCAGTGGGTTAAGCCGCTGCCTTCGGCTCAGGTCATGATCTCAGGGTCCTGGAATCGAGTCCCACATCGGGCTCTCTGCTCAGCAAGAAGCCTGCTTCCCTCTCTCTCTCTCTCTGCCTGCCTCTCCATCTACTTGTGATCTCTCTCTGTCAAATAAATAAATAAAATCTTTAAAAAAAAAAGAGATACTATTTTTTCTTCTTAGGAGATAAACCTGGGAAGCCTTTGTTAAGGCCTCTCCTTTTTTTCCTCATAGTATCAGGTCTTCAAAAGATATGGCAATGGATGAGGGCCAAAGTTTAAATTACTCCTAAGTAGGGCTTTTGATTTAGAAACCTCAGCCAGTATATACAATTTAACATATTGTCCCAAAGAGTTTAAGAAGGTGGAAATTGATGACTACGTAATTGAGGAATAAGTAAGTATTAGATAGGAGATCTGGAGCTTCTGTATGACATTTGCAATAATGCTTTGGAACTACAAAGGGAAACATCTCATAAAGCCCACCAATTTTGTCTGAGATGTAGACCCTCACCTCAAGTAACTTAGAAGTGCCAGATGTGTTTTTCCTTCATAAATGAGACTTTGTTGGATATGATTCCATTCTATCAATATTCCAATATATTGTCCATTTATTTAATATTTACTGAATACCTGCTTTCTTTTCCATTCCACCACCAAACAGATGATAGTTAAGTAGGTAGGTAGATAGATATAATTAACATTTTTGAACTAATTTCCTCAGAATTTTTTGATTAGATAATGAAATCATATAGTAAAAGAGTCTTTGATATTTTTTAATTTCTAATTTTTGTTAAGGATACACAATATATTAGACATATCATAAATGTTTTGAGAAATGGCAGAAGTAAAACTTAAAATCTAAATATAATAGTTAGAGTAGCAGATGAGAATATAGATTGATTTGAAAAGAAACTCAATACTAGTATGTGACAATTTTCATTACTATAGAATAAGTAATTTTGTTTAAAATAAACATGAAGATGAGTGATCTTTATTTTATCCATCATAACATAGTTTACATTTCCACTTAAGAGAGGAATAGTAATTTGCCTAAAAAATTTCCTGTTTTCACATTTTTTAATGTTCTTTTCTATTAAATGCCATCAAATATTCCAAAATATGTTAATACTTTGGAATATACTCCAAAATATATTAATTCCAAAATTAATATGTTAATATATTTCAAAATATATTAATATAACAATTCTACTAATTTCCTTAGGCAAGTAAAATTCAGACTATCCCCCAAATAATGACATATTTTTCTCATTTAAGATAAATGTGAACCATACGCCTTATATTTTGCACAATGTTTCCATTGCTATCTGTTTAATAATGAGACATGGACGAGAATGTACTTTAAATTTTATAATACGGATGCAATCCAGGGGTAAAGAAGAAGACAAAGTTAAAAGAGGTTATTCCAGTTCAAGATGGCAACACTAGAAGATCGAGAGCTCACCTCGTCCCCTGGACACACTGTCTACAGCTATAGATTGAACAATTTCCTCCTTTAAAAAAAAAAAAGAAAGTTGCTGAGTGATGACTACCTATTGGGCAAACCACGTCAAGGTGGGTAAAGAGAAACTGGGGCATAGTCTCGCCATAGAACAACCCCCAGAAATGACCCATAACTAGGAGAAAGCTCAAAACCTGAAACTTCTCCCCAAGGAGCAAAGGATTCAAGCACAAGTTTGGACACCTCAACTTTTAAGACCTGCACCTGAGAGATAAGCTCCCAAAACATTTCACTTGGAAAACCAATAGGGCTTGTATCCTGGGACCCACAAGACTGTAGCATTCAGAAAGCCAGCTGTTAAAGCCCCTCTCTTCCACCTCTACCCCCGACACACACACTCAAACTTACCCATCCCAGGGTCCAGATCAGAGGCTGATCCTTTCCAGACTTGAAGTGAAGGAGGATCACTTGCTTATATTAAAGCATCAGCCTGAAGGTCAGGCATCTAATTTAACATACATGTTGGGAGCCTTCTGGAACACTCCCTGAGTGTGGAAATGAACAGGTGCTCTATCTTCACTCTGTTTCATAGCACTAATATCTCCCAGAAGGAAGATTTTACATGCATCTGGTGCCTCAATCTTTGTGACTACCACTCAAAAGACACTTCCTGACTGCCTGACTCTGAAGGTTAGGGGAATTTCTGTCACGGTCCCATGGGATTGTAATCATTGGTATCATCAATCAAAGGAGCTCACATCCATCCAGCGATTTTTGTGGATGTTGCCAAGGGACACCTCTACGTTATTTGGCTCTGGCAGTCAGTGCAGTTTATGTTTGTAGGTCCCAGAGGACTGTAAGCAAAGAGACAAAGCGTTACTTAATATCTAGCACCCCCCAGAGTACAGCAAGAAGCAACAGACTGAGGAGTTTGGTCTTTTCTTGAAGGAGACCTATTAATTAACCATCATGGCTGTGACCTGATGATCGGGCTTCTAATTAAACACACATCCAAGAGCTGACTATAATCTTTTCCAGAGACCTCAGGGGATAGGCACTATTTTCCCACTCTTCTTCACCTCACTCCAGAGCACCAGTATCTCCTACAAGAAAATTTTACATGCAGGTGCTGCCTTGATTTTGGTCTAGTGCCCAAATTTTTTCAGTTACCACCCAGAAGTGTGCCTAGCTGCAGTGACTAAAGGAGCTAGCATTCCTGAGTCCCATGGGACTGTGGCAATCAAAGAAGTAGTTCTTGGCAGGCTGTTACTCACAGAGCACTGCACAGACAGCAGACTGAGGAACACACCTGTCTTTCTGTATTAGGAGGCCTCTTGGCTTATTCTGAAGTTTCCACCTGAGAGGCAGGCTTCGGGTTTGGCACACATCTTGTGGACTACAGAGTTTTCTTCCAAGTAGTCTAGGCTGTGGACACCATCTTGGCGTGCTCTCTGTGCTTTGCTTCAGCTTGCCAGTATCTCCCAGAAAAACGCTTATCTGCTTAGCTCCAGTTTTTGTCTTTGCCACCCAAGGAACACTGCCAGATTGCCTGGAAGGCTGGGCTTATACTTGCAGTCCCACAGAACTATATATACTTGCATGCTCTTAAAAGCTGCTGCCTGAGGGTCTGGATATTGGAGTGAAAGCGGTCATTTCTATGATAACCTCAGCCTTTCACCATCAAATGATCTGTACACACAATTCTTGCACTGAGAACATACTTAAACTTCCTGAAGAAAACCCAGCTGTATCTTAGTCGTACATTATCTTCTCCACATGATTCAGAAAGAAAGAAACTGAATAAAAGACACACAGGCATATATACATAAATTACATTCACATATACATACATGCACGCACACACACACACACACACACACACACACATACACACATATAGGCATAAAGGGTTTTCTTAGGTCAATAGATAATATGCCATAAACTGAATTGTGTAATTAATACAAGTTTCAGCATGAGACACATTAAAAAGAAATCTAAGGAAGTTAATTGCCTACAAAATAGCTGTGTTTTGAAGTATATCTGATAACATGAACCTGGCTGGAAAGAGAGCACCTTCTAATCTACCAGGCCAAAGATTTTTCCACTGGGACAACATCAGAATCGCTAACACTGTCAAACTAAAAATAACACTCACTGCTAACTTGTTTTGGCTTCTCCAACTCTAGGACTCCAAAAGCCCATACTCTCAGAAATCTTAGCTGATAGAAATCATAGTTAGAAAACTCCTCCCTTATTGGATCTCTCATCTATCCCTTTCTCTGCTTACATTCTAGAGAGATCCAGCCCAAATTTGTCTCTTTCAGAGGATTTAGCTGAAAACAGCAAAATGCAGCCAATGTATAAGCATTAAACATTTTTCTAGAATTTTCTCATAACAACAGCTTTGGTTGGAATATATTCTGGCTCTTACGATGGAACAAGTAAAACGAGTCATTTTTAATGCATATATTTTCTTCTTCTTCTTTTTTTATTTAATCTCATAAAAAGAGTAATCAGTTTTCCAGTCCAGTGTCTCCTACTCTTTGCTACCTGTTGACTGTCCACTTCTGTTAAGCCAATACCAAAACTTTCAGGTTTTGTTATATGCATCAATCTACTTTAAGATACAACATTCTCTGTTGGCAGAAGTTAAGTTGATCTGACCATGACACAAAGTCTAATATAAAGAGTGTATTTTTTTCCAACATAAAAGCCATGTGAGTAGGCTATAGCTAACAGAGTGGCATCAAGATTGTCATAGAAAAAGGCTTATTCTATCTTGTTCCCAACGAAGCTCAGCCGTGACTTTTGATTCCTTGTCCAAGATTGTTCTTTAATCCCCAAATATCATGTCTATATTCCAGATAATGAAAATGAGGATGGAAAACAAAAAGTAAAGGGCCAAATACTAATTATTCTTAGGGAAGTTTCCCAGAAACAATATTTCTATCTGTTAATTGAAATTTCACTCTGTGTGAGTTGACTCAAAGGAGGACGGAAATGATTCATTAGTCCAGCTATTCATGTGCCCATATGATTTTTAGGGTTTCTATCTCAATGTAATAAGAGGGAATAGATGCTAGGGGTTAAAAATAGCCTTTGAAGAAATGAACAGCATAATAATATGGAAATAAGGCATAATAATATGGAAATAAGATAAGGCTTAAGAATGATAGTGTACTTGTTGAGGGTGAAGTATCTCATCTTGGCTGGTCCTAAATACCGCTCAGCCATTCTCTCAGTCACGTCTAACTTGCCTTCTCACCAATAATGCTGTTTTTTAATGCCATTCACACAGGAAAATACATAAAATACATGTTGGAGCTCTCCCTTATGTACAAAATGAAGCAGCGGGATTAGATGACCTGAAATTTACTCTAATATTTATTATCCTGGGACTTTCTTTTTTATGAATAATGTTTTTTTGTTATTATTCTAATATCCTCTGAGAACCTAGTAAGTAGGAATACTATAGTTTTTGTTTTGTTTTGTTTTGTTTTTTTGTTTTTTGTTTTTTGTTTTATCTTTAACTATATTACACACTAGTGACCCTGCCTGGAAGGTTTAATGGGGTCAATAAATTTTTAATGAACAAATGTATATTATAGTATGTCTGTGTCTGGTCATAGCTAGACCAAACCTCAAATAGATTTTGGTTTACAAAATCCAGGATAGAGTAGTTATTAATGGACAGAGGGAAAACAGATAGTATAGATGATCCCGGACTTTTGAAAAAGTCCATTTTCATAAATGTGGTAACAACCAATGATTTTTGGTAAAGTACACCTAGAAAATATGAGAGCAAATTAGGCCAAGGAAGAATTGGACTTTCTCTGAGGAAGAGTAAAATTAAATTTAAAAGAAAAACTAATGTAGCACATGGGCTTGCTAGCTTTATTTAGTTTTCCTTAAAAAATCTATTGACTTGGGTGCCTGGGTGGCTCAGTGGGTTAAGCCGCTGCCTTCGGCTCAGGTCATGATCTCAGGGTCCTGGAATCGAGGCCCGCATCGGGCTCTCTGCTCAGCAGGGAGCCTGCTTCCCTCTCTCTCTCTCTCTGCCTGCCTCTCCGTCTACTTGTGATCTCTCTCTGTCAAATAAATAAATAAAATCTTTATAAAAAAAAAATCTATTGACTTATGTTTACTGTTTTCTCTTCTCAGCCCACAATCTGAGTAACAAATCACCCTCAAATTCATAGTCATTTTTTTATACTTTTATTGAGACATAATTGGTGTTTGGTAACCTCCCACATTTAAAATGTACAATTTAATCATCTTTAACTGTTAATTTTAATATCTATATTTATTCATATTATTTAAAATAAATAAGATTTCAGGACTGAAGCAGATTACTATTAATTACAACAGTAAGTACATTATTTCTTCTTTACTCAGGTTCTTTCCCCTTCTGGGATGAGAGGAGAGGCAGAATAATAGGCTTGTATGTATGGGACCATGCCATATGTGAAGACCCCTATAATTAGGAAGCAGGAAGCTTACAAAGGACAGCTGGCACCACTGTCCTCCTCACCATCTGAAAAAGGAAGAGAAACTCAGTCATTCTTGTGTAGGCAACTCCCCTGGGGAAGAGAAGGAGAAAGTCCTTATATTCTCACCCTTTGAAGTGTAAAGAAATGTCTACAGTGAATAGATAAGACAGGTTTCCATTTTATCAACTGGAGTTTTATTGTCCTTTAAAAAGTATATACATAGGGGTGCTTGGGTGACTTAGTAGGTTAAGTGGCCCACTCTAAATTATGGCTCAGGTCATGATCTCAGGGTTGTGAGATCAAATCCCATGTCAAACCCCACTTGGAGCCTGCTTGAGAGTCTCTCTTCTCCCTCGGACTGTTCCCCCTTTCTCATCAATCAGTCGGTCAATAAAACTATATATATAGGATCATCCCTATTCAGGTCTCTTGGCTTTTTAATCACTGTCAACTTTCTTCTTTTTTTTTTTTTAAAGATTTTATTTATTTATTTGACAGAGAGATCACAAGTAGGCAGAGAGGCAGGCAGAGAGAGGAGGAAACAGGCTCCCTGCTGAGCAGAGAGCCCGATGCGGGGCTTGATCCCAGGACCCTGAGATCATGACCTGAGCTGAAGGCAGAGGCTTAACCCACTGAGCCACCCAGGCGCCCCTCACTGTCAACTTTCAATGCTTTTTCTTTAATCAAGGTTCCAGTTTCCTTTGTTCAGAAAATCCTCAGTGCAGAAACATGAAAATATTTTCTCTGTAGTCTTCCAATGACATGTGCATATACCTGTGATACCATCTCAAGCAAGATAAGAAAAATACTTACACCCCCAAAATTTTCTACATCCTTTTTTATAATTCCTCTCTCTACTGCCATTCCCTGTTCCAACTCTGATCCCAGGAAACCTCTGATCTGCTTTTGGTCTACTCTGATCTTAAAAGTATGTGTTACTTTTCATAATGCAGTTATTTTCTTTCTAACAAATTTCATTAAATATGAGATATTTAAATCAATTACTTCAATAGGTTTTAATAAGAGTAAACAGATGATGAAACAGAGAATTGTATCCTAGAATAAATTTTAAATCTCATAATGAATGTGATCAAAATCCAAACTATGACCTTAAGAATGTATTGCTTCCTTATTACATAAGCAAACTGTAGTTACACTGTTATGAAAAAAAGTTCATCATCCATATAAGTTGCATATAAGTGAGAATAATATTTGAATGGTTTTTCTTTCAAAGCTTATTCATGTTTACTTAACTTCCAGTTTCTATTCCTTCAGATTTGTGTATTAAAATGAAATTTCACTGGCTACCTCAGAAAGTAAATGGCTGTTAACCAAAAAAGCTAAGCCAATGAATAAAAAAATAAATATTAAGATTTACATTTATTTTGGATTACCAAAGAATACTTTGACTACGAGACACTAAAAACGTGTCTTTGATCACATTTAACACTGTCCATCCATAGTTTTCAGACAATGGAAAGCACTGTTAATTTTCTTTTATCTGATTGAAAATATTTCAATATATACACTTGTAATTTAATATAAAATATTTCAGAGTGAGTATAAGGATGGGTGTATTTTGGTGTGGCTTGCTTATAGAAAAAATACTTACAGCTCCTGGGTGGCTCAGTCATTAAGTGTCTGCCTTCGGCTCAGGTCATGATCCCAGGATCCTGGGATGGAGCCCCAAATAGGGCTCCCCGCTCAGCAGGAAGCCTTCTTCTCTCTCTCCCACTCCCCCTTGCTTGTGTTTCTTTCTGACAAATAAATAAAATCTTAAAAAAAAAAAAAACTTACATTTGAGATGTTAATTACTTAATATTATTTTGCTCACCTATGGAAATGAGGAATTTGATTTGAAATTATTTTCCAAATTCCCTTGAGAAATTATTATTTATAAAAGTACTTTGTAAATTCAATAACTATGGTTTTGTTGATATTACTCATATGACTAAATACCTATTAAGCATCACAAGTCCCTATGAACATGTGAGCAAAGCCTGTTCCAGCAAAAATATTTTTAGAAATGAGCTCTGATCTAGACAACATAGACACATCTTTTTAAAAAACTATGTCAAAGGGCGCCTGGGTGGCTCAGTGGGTTGGGCCGCTGCTTTCGGCTCAGGTCATGATCTCGGAGTCCTGGGATCGAGCCCCGAGTCGGGCTCTTTGCTCAGCGGGGAGCCTGCTTCCTCCTCTCTCTCTGCCTGCCTCTCTGCCTGCTTGTGATCTCTCTGTCAAATAAATAAATAAAATCTTTAAAAAAAAAAAAAACTATGTTAAAATGGGGCGCCTGGGTGGCTCAGTGGGTTGAAGCCTCTGCCTTCGGCTCAGGTCATGATCTCAGGGTCCTGAGATCGAGCCCCGCGTCGGGCTCTCTGCTCAGCAGGGAGCCTGCTTCCCTTCCTCTCTCTCTGCCTGCCTCTCTGCCTACTTGTGATCTCTGTCTGTCAAATAAATAAATAAAATCTTAAAAAAAAAAAAAAAACTATGTTAAAGGCGCTAGGTACTAAACATAAAATTTGTGTCCAATGTCCACTCCCCCAAGAGTAGGAGGGATAAAAACAGAATAGAACTCAATCCCACTGTCATTTCCAAAAGTAACATGCTATACATGCACAATTCAGTAAACTATGTTTATCTGTTGTGGTGATGATTACACAGGTATATGCTATATCAAAAAAACATCAGATTTATTGCATTGAGTATATGTAACTTATTGTGTCTGAAATATATCATTAATATTCCTTAAAAAATAAAACAACTGAAAATACTTATTTTAAAATAAGCCAGTTCTGTGTAAAACCATAATGCACTACTGCCATTAAGCTGTATAATGTCATTTTATTTTTTTTTATTTTTATTTTTTTAAAGATTTTATTTATCTATTTGACAGAGAGAGAGATCACAAGCAGGCAGAGAGGCAGGCAGAGAGAGGAGGAAGCAGGCTCCCCACTGAGCAGAGAGCCCGATGCAAGGCTTGATCCCAGGACCCTGAGATCATGACCTGAGCCGAAGGCAGAGGCTTTAACCCACTGAGCCACCCAGGCGCCCCTGTATAGTGTCATTTTAAAGGGGGAGGAGCAGAAGGAAATGGAGGGAGAAATTTTTTATTTTTTAGAGGGAAAAGACTGCATGAGTTGGGGGAGGGGCAGAGAGAGAAAGAATCTCAAGCAGATTCCCACTGAGTGTGGAGCCTAACATAGGACTCCATTTCACAGCCCTGAAACCATGGCCTGAGCCAAAATCAAGAGTTCATCGCTTAAGCAGCTGAGCCACCCATATGCCCCTAGTCATCGTTTTCAACATCAAAAAGTTAGAAATATAAAAATATAGTTAATATTGGGGTGCCTGGGTGGCTCAGTCAGTTGAGCTTCACTCTTGATTTCAGCTCAGATCATGATTTCAGTGTTATGAGATGGAACCCTGGGTCCAACTCTGTGCTTAGCCAGGAGTCTGCTTGAGATTTTCTCTTCCTCACCATCTACACCTCCCCCTTAGGAGCTCACTCACTTCTCTCTCACTCTCTTTCTCTAAAATAAATAAACAAATCTTTTAAAAAATATATAAGTAGAAGGGGCACCTGGGTGGCTTGGCAGGTTAAAGCCTCTGCCTTCGGCTCGCGTCATGATCCCAGGGTCCTGGGATGGAGCCCCGCATCAGGCTCTCTGCTCAGTAGGGAGCCTGCTTCCTCCTCCCTTCTCTCTCTCTCTGCCTGTCTCTCTGCCTACTTGTGATCTCTGTATGTCAAATATATATATATATATATATATATATATATATATATATATATATATATAAAATTTATATATATATATAAAATTAGGTTAGTATATTAGTAATTTAATTCCAGTTTCTTTCTATTTTGTCATTCACATTCACATTCATTCACATCAATTTTTTTTCCCAGTTGTGTAATTACTATAATCTGTGTAATTTATGATGTTGATAATCTGATTTTAGAAATTTACTCTTTAGGTTATTCATTAAATATTTATTGTTTGCTTTAACGTAGCTTTGAAAGCTTTTTTTCTACATATGAAGGAAATAGTAAAAAAGTCCTACTGATAGGTGTAATATGCCACTTAAATTATCACACTAACAAAAAGGAAAAAAAAGTTTATACTGTCAGAAGAATAGCTATGTACTGACTCCAATCTCAAGCTGACAACAAGATACATGGTTTAACAGTCTGGAAACTGGAGAGAACAGCACAAGCGTTTGGAACTACGTTAGTGAAAAACAGTGAAGATAAGGTATCATATGTTATTTTGGCTTTTAACCAAATTTATAATAATTAGCATTACTAGTATACTGAAGTATAAATATATGCCTGTAGGAAAGGGTGTGTTTGAGAGAGAGAGAGAGAGAGAGAGAGAGAAAGTAGGAGAGAAGGAAGGAGAGAGAAAGCTTGGTGGGGGGGAAGAGTTTGAGAGGGACATTGATTTTATTTTCTTTCAGGAAAACTATTTTGGATCATGTAGTGTTCCTGGAGTGAAAAAGTTTGAGAATCATTTATACCAGCAGAAACCAGGACATCCTAAAGAGAAAAGCAAATGACTTTATTTGAGGGTTTTGGTTTTTTTTTTTTTTTTTTTTTTTTTTTTTTTTGAGAAAAAAATGCAAGGGTTTCAAGTGCTAGTTGGCATTAAATAAAGCATTTTAACAATTTTGGATCTATTATTTCTTGATTGAGCCCCTTTGGAAATAAAATGTCTGTTGAATTTAAATTATCTAGCAGAAATTTTTTGTCAGAATGAAGTGGAGGTGGGAGGTTTTCTTTCTTTCACATGGCCCATTTTGAAAGCTCACACTTTGTGAATGTTGATATTATTATTCACTTGCCAAATATAGCACCTTTTATCTAAAGTGGGTAATACATATTAAAATTCCTAGCAGCTGTGTGAATTTTAGCAAAAGCAGCCTTAATGTGACAATCAAACAATATAGTGTACAATCCAGTCTTTTAAATTCATTTTCTTGTCAAACACTGGGTGACATATATGTCATATATGCATATTTTGTTTCAAGAAATGTTTGGAGTTTGTCATCTAAGCACTGGATTTGCCATGTCTAGATTCAACGAATTTGAGGTTACACTCTCAGCGGACTTGAATTTGATTAACTTATTGTATTTCATTTTTTATTGTAATATGAATGAGAAAATCACTTTAAGATTTTTCAGAAAATGCTTTAAATATGTTTGCTCCATTTTTAAAAGATAATAAATATTGTAACTTTTCTATTGTTATTGCCTGAACATTTTCTCATTTTAGTACCATTTACTAAACTTTGCCCTGAAAGAAAAATACAGACAGAGGTGACTGATACATGTCAAATGAATTAGGTTTAATTTTTTACAGAATAGTACTTCATTAACCATTGGCAGGTCTTTCTAATATTTCCATTCCTGTTTAATAATTCAAAGATGAAACCTAAAATTCTTCATTTCTAACACACTCTCAATCTCATGGTCATGGTCCATAGATCTCATATTTCATAGCTGTATTAGGGAAAGCAATTCTTCTTATGAAAGTATTTCTACAGTGATACATCCCTGTGAGAACTAAAATATGTGTCATTTAAGGAATTACAAACAATGGTCATCTGTAGAAAGCTTTTTTTTTTTTAACCTAATAATGCAACTAAAAATAAAGTTGTTAAAAGACAACTTTCTTTTGAGTTTTGGAAGAGTTGTTCACGTTTATTTTATTAATTTTGGCTACTAATGACAGAACCCACTAGACTTTCTCAACATATAGGCAAAGACAAATGTGAAGGATTTTATTCCCTTGCCTAGTCAAGTTGTTACTTTAGAAGAAACATAGATTTTAATTTGTAATAGTTTAAATGATTCAGTAGATGGAACTTTGTTCTAAATTATCTTCATTCCTCCAGTGATATATTAATATCATCTAATACTTATCTCCAGTCTATGTTGTTATCCCATAATCTACTGGTTTGGAGATCTCCCATATAACTGATGAATGTGGTAGAAGTTTTATCTCTTGAGCATACATTAAGGTGAAAGATGTTTATTTGGCATGTCCTTATTTGGGATATATTTTTCATTTTTCATTAATTAAGATAGATATAAATTTTCTCTACATTTTGCAAACACCGGGGACTTTATCTTTGAAGATTCCAGTTCCCCAATATCTTACAGGGGTGAGGCTACCTTTTCTCATCTTTCTCTATTTCATTTATCATCAGGTGATCATGAATGTCTTCTTTAATTTGCTTTATACTGAACCATTTTTAAAGATTAACTGCCTAGGGGCGCCTGGGTGGCTCAGTTCATTAAACTTCTGCATTTGGCTCAGGTCATGATCCCAGCATCCTGGTATCAAGCCCTGCATCGGGCTCCCTGCTCCATGGGGAACCTGCTTCTCCCTCTTCCTCTGCCTGCCACTCCCCCTGATTGTGCCCCCGCCGTCAATATATAAATAAGATCTTATGTAAAAAAATAAAGATTAACTCCCTAGAGTTTTCCATTTATACTGCATAAAATTTCAGCTTGGAGAGTGAGTCATGATTGCTTACATATTACCACTGATGACTCAAATTTTCATCTATTTTTAAAGGCTGGTGTATGTATACACAGTATGATAAATACTATGTTCCTTTATTTAACTTGGTACTAGTCACCCAGTTGAAGAGAACTTACTCAGGCTAGTTCTCTTGAGTGTTATCTGATGTAAATAAAGTGTCAAAAATCTAGTGCTCCAAGAATGTAAACAACCAGGTTCTAAAAGTTTTATTCTACACAAAGATGATAAAAGGAATGACAGTGTTATCCTAAGTATATTAAATTTGTTTTCTAAGGAATTTTGTTTTTATAAGCAGAATAGAATGTGGGTGTAATTATAGGAAATATCCATAGCTTTAAAACATAAAAAACTGCTGTTGAAAATACTGTCTTATTGCAACAAAAAAATTTTTGTAATTAAATATATTATTTAAGTGGATTAGGGCTATTTCCTCAATCTCTACTTTACATTTTTATATGTTATAACTAAATTTTTTTTTAGTCTTAGGGGAATAAATCAAAGACAAAGAATAGGGTTTGCTGAAGGAAAATTGGTCTAGAAAGAAAAATTTTGTCAGTAAATATTAAAATATAAATAAATAAAAAAATATTGTCAGTAAATCTTGTCAGTATTAAAATACAAAATAAATTTGATAAAAATACTCATAAAAATGAACCATCTAGTTCAATTAATATTGTTGTAGTCTGTAAACATACTGTTATAGATTATTAAAATAAGGTCTAAATATTTAATGGCATACAAGTTTATAAGTGAAAAGAAGAAAAAGTCATTAAAACACAGTAATATAATCTAGCCTTAGACAAGGGCCATAAGTACCTATCCTGCCTTCAGTGTCCATACTCTGTTTTCAGATATTTGTATAGCTTTATATCATTTTTCATGGGACAAATCTAAACGCAATTGAGACCTGAACAATGCAGGGATTAGGGACATTGACTTCCTGAAAACTTAATTACTAATAGCCTAGTGTTAACTGGGAGCCTTACTGGTAACACAAACTGTCAATTAACATGTATTTTATATGCTATATGTATTATATGATATATTGTTACAATAAAGTAAACTAGAGAAAACAAAATATTACTGAGAAAGTTATAAGGATGGCTGGATGGCTCAGTCAAGTAAGCATCTACCTTCACCTCAGGTCATGATCTCAGGGTCCTGGGATAGAGCCCCATGTTGGGTTCCCTGACCAGTGGGGAGTTTGCTTCTCCCTCTGCCTCTGCCCCTCCCCCACTTGTGTATGTGCTCTTTCTCTCTCTCTTAAATAAATAAACTAAAATGCTTTAAAAAGAGAAAAAAGAAAGTATAAGGAAGAAAAAATACATTTACAGTACTGTAGTTATTTTTAAAAATCTGCATATAAATGGACCTGCAGAATTCAAACCCATGTTCTTCAAAGGTCAACTATAATTTTATCCACTTGAATACAAGTATATAAGTTATACTTATTAGCATCTTACTAATATCCACAAACAAATGATGCATTATTAAAAACTATGTATACGTAAAGAGGATGAGGAACTAATTATAAAGATAATGTCATATGCTCAAAATTCAATTATGCATTAAATTTGAGTTAAATTTTCATATTAGGTGACCCTTTGGTCTTATTTTAGGCATTTACTCCCATGTTTACTAAACATTTTTTCTGTTGCATTGACTAGACATTTTATATATTCCAATGTAAGGATTAATCTTAATATGCACATATAACACCACACCTAGGATTTAAAATAAATCAGTGTTTGGCTGTTATAGTAGAACTAGTAGAAATGCTGTGTGGTGTTCTTATCCTTTCGTGTTACTTTCCCTTCATAGAGAATGATATCTCCCATACTTGAAACAGTTCATTGCTTTTCTCGAAGTTCAGAACCCAAGTATGTAAACAAGATCCATCAACATTTCATTTGCACTTAAAATTGCCCTGCCCTCAGATAGCCTCTTAACTAATTCCTCACTTCCTTTAGGTCTTTACCCAAAAGCTCAGCTTTTCAGGAAGGATTTCCAGGCCTTTCTAAAATTTCATTCCTGTTTCCATTTCAATAATTTATGTTTTTATTGGTATACTTTTTAATATCTCATGAAATTTACTTCATATATTGTATATTGTGTATCTTCTCCACTGAAATGTAATCACTACCAAAGAAATAGTTGTTTTATTTTAGGTATTCTTTTTCTGCAATGTCCTTTTTTTTTTTTAAGATTTTATTTATTTATTTGACAGAAAGAGAGAGAGAGATCACAAGTAGGCAGAGAGGCAGGCAGAGAGAGGAGGAAGCAGGCTCGCTGCTGAGCAGAGAGCCCGATGCGGGGCTCGATCCCAGGACCCTGAGATCATGACCCGAGCCGAAGGCAGAGGCTTAACCCACTGAGCCACCCAGGCACCCCTCTGCAATGTCCAATACAGAGTATCTGCTCAGTGGGTATTTGCCCAGTAGATGAGTTGTTGAAATAATAAATAAATATATGAGTGAAACTGAATATCATCCAAGAGCACAAGATAAACCTCTTACCTACTATCTTAAAAAGCTTAACTAACTTTTTATCTAATTGAACCATAAGGATATGCAACATTATAAATAACTCCAGCCACTTATTTTATAAGAATTAAAATTATTTTTTTTCTGAAATGTTCTGAAATCTTTTCTGAAATAAAAAATATATTTTCAGAAATATAATTCTATTATATTAAAATGAAATTAATTGATTACATAAATATATTTTCACTAATTTTGTTTTTATAAAATAATCACAACTTAGATTGACTTAGATTTTTCTTTCCTTTACTTTGCCTGCAACTGGAAATCAACTTTAGATGATTGCACATACCTTAAGAACCTGGTAACTTATTGCCAAGAAAACATTTTCAGTCTCAGAATAGTTAATGCACACATATGCTTGCATGTATACACACACACATGAACACCAGGCAAGTATTATGTATTTCTTATCATATCATGAATGGTATTCTACTACTATTATAAAAGTATTAAAGAATTCATCATATTTTCATTTGGCTCTCTGTATCACCATGTATGGATGGTTGTCATTGTAAAACAAGATTATTTATTTTTGGATAAAATAAATTCTGTTTAGCCTGCCAAGTGAAGCAGAAGCTTTCAGAGAAGGAACTAATAAAAGTTCTTCCAAAGTAGAAGTCTAGTAAAGTAGAAACTGTATGCAATGTTTAGGAATTAGAAAAGTAGAGTACTGAAATCAGTTAATCTTTCTTTAACTTTTAAAGACTTTTTTTTTTCCTTCCAGACATCTTTACTTATTTATTTATTATTATTTGAATATAGTTGACACAAAATGTTACATTAGTTTCAACTGTACAACATAGTTATTCAGTTACTCTATACCTTATGCTGTGCTTACCACAAATATAGCTACCATCTGTTACCATACAATGCTGTTACATTATTGACTATATTCTCTCTCCAGTGACTTTTACTCCTGTGACTTATTCATTTCATTTAAGTTAATAATCTTGATAAGAATTATCTGACAATACATTTTTGCTAAGTTATGTAATTTATTTTTATGTGAAATGAATAATTATATATTTACATATATATTATTTATAATTAATTAATTACAACATATTTTCATTTCTTAGTGCTGCTATCAGAAATCACCATGAACATGGTGGTTCACACAACAGAAATTTATTCTTTCACAGCTCAGGAGGCCAGAAGTAGGAAATGAAAATGTCCGCAGGGCCACAATCCTCTAGAGGCTCTTGGGAAGAGTGTTTGTGTTTCTTCTCTGGTAGATTCAGGCATTCCTTGGTTTGTGGCTACCTCATTGCAATCTCAGCCTCCTTCCTCATACGACCTTATCTTTTTCAGTATGTCTGATCTCCCTCTGCCCCTCTCATAAAGATATTTGTAATGGCATTTAGGCCCACCTGGGAAAGCCCACAATAGATAAGGAGGGCATTCAAATATAGGCAAGGCCTGACAAGACATAGTCTGAGCAAGATAAGGAGTAATGTCCATGCAGAAGCATGTTGTTCAGTTTCTGAACCTAAATGGTTGAAGTGAATGTTGGGTGAGGTAGTTTACCATGGGCTCTGTGCTTTATAGCACATTTTTCCTGAGTATGCCAGAATAGCAGTCTTATCCATCTCCCATTAATGAATAATTTTTGTAGCTCCTCATATAGGACTAAATAAGTCAATGTGGTCACAGTCGGACTACCTTCTGACTACCTTCTAATTTCCTTTGGTGGGGAGGGTGCTTGCTTACTTGCTACTCTCTACCAAGTTTGCTGGTTGATCAATAAAGGCTGTTCCCTCAGCCCTTGTTTTCTCTGTTAAGTAACCCACTAAATGTGCATTTGTTATCTGTCCCTCTGTGTAAGTCTGTGAGGGACAGGGGGAGGGTTGCAAGTGGGCCTTAGGAAACTATAGCAAATATATTAATACTCTGGCTACTGACTTGCTATGTCTGAAGTTTTTCATCTTATATCCACGAGTCTTATGTCTTCCCTCAGCATCCATGAAACTGTGGCAGATTAATTTTGTTAGCTTGCAAGTGGAATAAATTATTAGGCCCTTCACATTTGATGGAGAGTTTTCATACATGGATTATTTCATCATGAAGAATCAGAGTCTAAAATGGTGTCTGGAATGGCATGACAGAGCAAGTAGAACATCTGTGAGGGCAGAAATCATAGCTAGGAATATTTATGTTACTTGTATTCCTGGGAGTTCAAATGGCAGAGTGACAGATTATCCTGGGGGTACTAATAGTGGCCCCTGTGTGTCAGGTCCCCAGTGAAGTCAAAGGGAGAGAGAGTGGCAGCAGTAATAATGGACTGATTAAATATAGGGACATTTATCAAATAATTTAACTGAGTATAGATTCAGGCTGGTCATTGTGTAGCAGAGTATTAAAATTATGAAAAAGGTGAAAACAAGAATGAGTGGCATTAGATTGGCATGGGAAACATCATTGCTAACTCATGGTTTATAAACGCATATAGATAATTATAGAAATGAATGCACATGCAAGCATGTGTTGATATATGTATAAATGTCTGTGTGTATCCATGCATTCTCTGTCACTGTGGAAGAGAGAGACTTGGATCAATGATTCTCAAATTAATAACCATAAACACAACCAGTACCATGACTGTGGGAAGAGATCTGATCATCTAGGGTCTGATTATCTAGGGATAGATAGGAATAATACAAGAGGAACCTGTAACCCTCTGTAGTGTCAAAAATAAAGAATTAATCAACTAATGAAGGGACTTACCAGAAACCTGAAGAAGTTCCCATTGGCCACATCTATGCAATTTGAGCCTCAAAAATAAAAAATGCTTATATAAATTAGAATTCATTGAACAAATAGGATATCATGAATCCATACTGATATAAATGAATAATGAGGACACTGAAATTAGATAAGAGGATATGGAGGGGCACCTGGGTTGCTTACTTGATCCAACTCTTGATTTTGGCTCAGGTCATGATCTCAGGGTCCTGAGTTGGAGTCCCACATCCAGTTCCCCACTCAGCAGGGAGTCTGCGTCCTCCTCTTCCCTCTCCCGGTGCCCTTCCCACCACTCACATGAACTCTCTCTCTCTCAAATAAATGAATAAATAGATCTTTAAAAAAAAGAAGAGATTGATATAATATTAAGTGACCTCTTACAAACTAGCTAATTAAAAACAGAAAGAAAAAATAACTATATTGGAGAAGTCTGGCAGACATCGTCTTAATCATCAATCAAAATGAATATTATCGGGGCACCTGGGTGGCTCAGTGGATTAGGGCCTCTGCCTTCAGCTCAGGTCGTGATCCCAGGGTCCTGGGATCGAGCCCCACATTGGGCTCTGCTCACCAGGGAACCTGCTTCCTCCTCTCTCTGCCTGCCTCTCTGCCTACTTGTGATCTCTGTCTGTCAAATAAATAAATAAAATCTTTAAAAAAATAAAAAATAAATAATAATCATACAGTTACTAATCTTTTTTTTTTTAAAGATTTTTATTTATCTGTTCAGTGTATCTCCCATTATAAAGTAAGCTCGATGAGGGTAGGAGCATATATTCTCAATAAATATTTGCTGAATGAAAATATAAAATAAAATTAAATAATCAAATAACATAAAATAAAGAAGAGAAAAAATAAAACAAAGACCTAACAACACAATGCAGCAATGATTCTAGACTAGATCATTTTTCTATTAAGCACATCTTTAGGATAATGGGTGAAAATTGAAGGGTATCTATGGATGAAAAAGTAATAGTATATAAGTATTAATTTTCTTAATGCTGTTATCCTTTTCATGGTTTGTAGGAAAGTATTTGTTAGGAGGAAATTCAGGTAGTTTCAGTTTGCAGAGATTGTGTTGCTTCATTAGCTAAAGGTGAAGACATAAATATATTCCTTCAAATAATTAGTTAAAATATTGTATTTTTGAAAATGTACCCACCCCATAAAGAAGCATTTAAAAAAATTTAATATGGAAAAGAAAGAACTTGAAAATTTAAGTTTATATTTATAAATGTTTATTATTAAATATTGCATTATGCAATACAATATTTTTAGAGAAGTAAAATTCTGTCTGGGACATGACTGTGTGTTCTCACCAGGAGTCATTCTTGGAGTCTAAATTTGGCTATTCAATCCTACTACATTGTCCTGAGTCACAAGTGAGCCTATGATTGTTTTCTTCATTATTATTCCTTCCTGCATATTTCTCTTTATTTATCAGCTTCTTTTTCCTAGATATTTTCAAGCATATCAACTGATGAGTATCTAACCAGACTGTATCAATATTATAAGTTAAAAGTGAATTATCTGCATCACATGAAATTATTTAAGATCCTTAGCCCTTATTTTCTCCCTTTAAATGTATTTACTCTGAATCACAGAAAAGGTAAAAATGAACTTTAGTTATTTTATTTTCTTGTCATTTTGCTCAATTGATTCATATTTTTCCTAAAAATATATATTTGTGTGAAAATTCTTCCAAAGAAATATATTGCAGTTGAAAAACATTGTAAATAGAACTTTTCTTTTACCAATCTATATTTAAAAATGAAAAGAGTGACAATTGATTCTGTAAATATTTGGAAATGCTTGGTACCTAACCAATCAAACTTTACTGAAACCAAAAAGAAATATATTCATTTGGCAGTATTACATGATCGTAAGTGAATATAGAATATTGGAGCTTCTCTAAAGAATGGGCATTATGCAAATATGAAGTTCAACAAAATGAATAGTGCTTATAGAAATCTTTATTCTACCTAGTTTTATAAGTTTCTTCTTAGCTAGAATGTTAAGGCTTTAAGGATGACATTTTCCTAATTTTTTTCTTTAATTCCCATCATCTATTTCACCCATCCCCCAACACACCTCCCTTCTGGTAACCATCAGTTTGTTCTGTATAGTTCAGAATCTGTTTCTTGATTTGCATTTCTCTCTCTTTTATTCCTTTGTTTTGTTTCTTAAATTCTACATTTGAGTGAAATCATATGGTATTTGTCTTTCTCTGACTAGCTTATTTTGCTTAGCATTATACTCTGTAGATCCATCTGTGTTGCTTAACTGTTAAGATTTCATTCTTTTTACGGCTGAATAATATTCTATTGCATATATATATATATATATATATATATATGTGTATATGTGTATATGTGTATATATATATATATATGCAAATAGATAGATAGATAGATCTCCCTATCTTTCTGTCTATATCTATCTATTCATCTATTTGATATATATATCACCTTTTCTTTATATTACCTCTTCTTTGTCCATTCTTCTATCAATTGACACTTGGGTTGCTTCCATAATTTGGCTATTGTTAATAACACTGCAGTAAAAGGGCATGCATGTATCCCTATGAATTAGTTTCTTTTGGGGGGGTGAATACCCAATAGTGCAATTATTGGATCATTAATTTTACTTCTATTTTAATTTTTTGAGGAAGCTCTATGCCTTCTTCCACAATGGCTGCACCAGTTTGCATCCCCTCCAACAGTGCAAGAGGGTTCTTTTTTCTCCATATCCTTGCTGAAGTTTACTACTTGTGTTTTTGATTCTAGCCATTCTGACAGGTGGAAGGTGATATCTCATTGTTTTTCTAATTAACATTTCTCTGATGTTGAGCATCTTTTCATGTGTCTGTTGGCCATCTGTATGTCTTCTTTTAAAAATGTCTGTTCAGGTCTTCTGCCTATTTTTTAATTGGATTATTTGTTTGTTAAGTGTTGACTTTTATAAGTTCTTCATGTATTTTAGATACCAACCCTTTACCGGATATGTCATTTGCAAATATCTTCTCCCATTTAGTAAGGTCTCTTTTAGTTTTGTTAAATGTTTCCTTTGCTGTGCAGAAGCTTTTTTATTTTGAGGTAGTTCCAGTAGTTTATTTTTGCTTTTATTTCTGTGCCTCAAGAAACATATCTAGAAAAATGTTGCTATTGCTTATATCAGAGAAATTACTGCCTGTGTTCTCTTCTAGGATTTTTATGATTTCAGGTCTCACATTTAGGTCTTTAATACACTTTGAATTCATTTTTGTGTATAATATAAGAAAGTGATCCAGTTTCATTCTTTTTTTTTTTTTAAGATTTTTATTTATTTATTTTGAGAGAGAGAGAGAGAGTGAGAGAGAGCATGAGAGGGGAGGTCAGAGGAGAAGCAGACTCCCCATGGAGCTGGGAGCCCAATGTGGGACTTGATCCCAGGACTCTGGGACCATGACCTGAGCTGAAGGTAGTCGCTTAACCAACTGAGCCACCCAGGCGCCCCAGTTTCATTCTTTTACATATAGCTGTCCAATTTTCCCAACACCATTTGCTGAAAAAGCTGTCTTGCCCATTGCATGTTCTTGCTTCTATTGTCAAAGATTAATTGACCATGTAATCATTGGGTTGTTTGGGGGGTTTTCTCTTCTGTTCCATTGATCTGTGTGTCTATTTTTGTGCTATTTTGATAGGGATTTCACTAAATCTATAGATTTCTTTGGGAAGTATGGACATTTTAATGATATTTGTTCTTCAAATCCTTGAGCATGGAATACCGTTCCATTTGCTTGTGTCATCTTCAATTTCTTTCATCAGTATTTAGTAGTTTACTAAGTATAGATCTTTTGCCTCTTTGGTCAAGTTTATTCTTGGGTATTTTATCATTTTGGGTGCAGTTGTAAATAGGATTTCTTTCTTAATTTCTCTTTCAGTTGCTTCACTACTAGTGTATAGAAATGCAATGGTTTCTGTACATCAATTTTACATCCTGTGACATTACTGAATTCATTTCTCAGTTCTAGCAGTTTTTTGATGGAGTCTTTCAGAATTTCAAGCCATCTGCAAGTAGTGGAAGTTTTACTTCTTCTTTACCAATTTGGATGCTTTTTATTCATTTTTCTTGTCTGATTGCTTGGCTAGGACTTCCAATACTATGTTGAATAAAAATTCTGAGAATGGACATCCTTGTCTTGTTCTTCATCTTAGAGGAAAAATTCTCAGTTTTTCACCATTAAATATGATGTTAGTTGTAGATTTTTCATATATGGCCTTTATTACAGTGAGGTACATTCCCCCTAAACCTATTTCACTGAGGCCTAAATCTTAATAGATCAAATTAATCCTAATGTTACACAAAATGAGATACAGAATGGAAAAAAGTAAGTTGGAAAGAAACCATCTTTTTGAAAGATGACTAAATCTTGATAATTTTTTACAAACAGTAGGGCCACGGTCATCTTATCGACTTCTCACATCAGTTCACTCTACATGTTCATTTCATCTTTGGGAAGAATGAATACTTTCCTAGTAATGGGCATGGGAAGGGAGCTGTAAGTAAATGCTTAAAAGAAGTTATATCAAATGTCCCTAGACAGTAAACTCTGGGACTTGGAAGAATTCTTTATAACTTGTAATATATTCCACTTTCTTTGATAAACATCTAGAA
This sequence comes from Lutra lutra, assembly GCF_902655055.1. NCBI lineage: Eukaryota > Metazoa > Chordata > Mammalia > Carnivora > Mustelidae > Lutra > Lutra lutra. Next base: position 175,069,375 of record NC_062280.1, read on the forward strand.
ACAATAAATGTATTTTGTTTTAATCAATGATAACTTCCATTAAATTTACTATTTTGGAACTGGATATTTTTCCTAATAAGGAAATAAAATAATGATGTAATAGGTCAAATAGTAGTTATACTTGTAGTGAATGTAGTATAATATATAAACTTGCCAAATCACTAAGTTGTATACCTGAAAGGATACACACATTTGTGTGTCAACTATACTCAAATAAAAAAAAAGAAAAATATTCCATATCAGAGCCTATCGGTTATTTTAAGCACATTATCAGTCTTTCACTAAGTTGAGGGAAAAAATGTTCACTTTGTGTTTTGCATGGCACTGTGTGTGTATGTCTGCATGACTGTTAATGTATTATGTATTAGAGACTCTCCATTTTTTTTTTTCCTTCAGGGATATGTCCTATTTTATAAAAACCTTTTCAAAATGAGGTTCTTTAAGAGAATATAGCATTGTACTCTGTGTAATCAGTGCAGGACACTGCTAGTACCATAAACTTCCTTATTCTAGTTCTACCTGTATTAATGCAACAGCAACATGAATTAGTTTTTATAATAGCCATATTACAATTGGAAATTGCTCTTCACTTGTTTTGTTTATAGTTAAGGCTGTCTTTTTATATACTGGTATGAAAACATGTTTATTATCTTGTGAAGTTATTTGAGATGTATTAAACTATACTATTAATGTTATCCTGGGCTTTTTGGATATCACCTAGTATCTTTTTAAATCCTGAATTCATTATCAAGGACATTTACAATAAAAATATCATTATGCACTCTATTTTGTTACAATTATTATGCACTCTATTCTGTTTCCAAAATACATTATTCTAGTTTTACTTCTAAAGAAATATTTTTTTGGAACACTTGTAACTGTAATATAAATTAAATAACATCTTCAAAATTTTGGAAAGTAACCTTGAAAAATTAAAGGAGATTCTTTTACTTGTTATTGAAAGCCAAAGTCATGGGAAGAATGTTCAGTTTACATTGTGGCAATCTCAATATCCCAAAGAAACTTTACTCCAAAATGCAACAAGAAACGCTGTGTCAGAAAGCATATCTGAATATGCTTTCAAAAAGCCTTGTTATGCCCCAAAGGTAGACTTCTTATTAAATATATTTTTATTCTTAATGTAATAGTTACAAGAATTTAAGATAACAGTGAAAAAACATTCTCTTGTGCAATTTGTTCATTTGTGTTTATGTAGCTTTCCAGAAAGTCTTCAAGTTGTACTAGGTAATATTGTTGAGCAGTTCACTGAAAATTGAAAAAAACAAACTTCACAAATTTGTGTCTCAGATTTGGCCTATGCTTATTTAAATTTATTATTTCTACCTTCTTTTTCCCTAGATGAAGTCTTCATGGATTTCATGAAATAGTCTCTGAATTATTTTCATATATCAGAATTTTCAGAACCTGGCAGCAAAATTCTTTTTTATACATAATGTTGTGATATTATAAAAGATATAAGACTCTTAATCTCACAAAACAAACAGGGTTGCTGGGGGCTGGTTTAGGGAGAGGGTAGTTGGGTTATGAACACTGAGGAGGGTATGTGCTATGGTGAGTGCTGTGAAATGTGTAAGCCTGATGATTCACAGACCTGTACCCCTGGGGCAAATAATACATTATATGTTAATAAAAATAATTTTTAAAAAATATGTGGCTGATGAGTCAGCAAAGAAATGAATGAATCTTTAAGTCTTTGTTTCTTATGGGAGAATAAATATATCATTTCTCTACAGTTACAAGTGTAGAGTTCTTGAGATGGGGATAAATGGAACTTGGGTGGCACTCAATAAATGTTGTCGAATAACCAAAAAAAAAAAAAAAATCTCTATATAGGATTCCAACACATATATTCAGTACTCACTTTATCCTGTGTTTCAGATCTGTGGAGACCTCCAATTCCTTGATCTTCATAATCTGCCACAATGTCCTTTGTTTAGTCTTCCTTAACTATTAATCACGGATTCCATCCTTCATTTCTTCAACCTTTCCGAGACTGCTGTCTTTTAGTCCTGTCATCCTTCTTCCAAAGCACATTTCTGATTATAAATGAAATTACTTGAAGAAATTTTTATTCTTTCTTGACTTAATAAAGTGGAAATGATGTTTCTTTATAAGACTAGCAAGGGCCACAAACATTTCACTAGGGTTGAAGATTCTAAAGTACTCCTAATGTTCCTGTGTGTGTGTGTGTGTGTGTGTGTGTGTGTGTGTGTGTTGAGGGTGGGATATTGTGCAATTCAAATCAACTTTTAGATAAAAATTTATACTTATCACATTACAATGTTTAAAGCTTTTCATTTATATTTTTAAAATATATTGAGACCTTTATTTACTTATAGTTTACTTATATAAAGTTTAGAAAGAAAATAGGAACTATGTGTATCCTATTAGTGACAACTCATATAACTAAGGACTGTAGTGGGAGGAAAGAATGCGGGTGAGGATAAAACAGTTTTCTTCATATTTTTCTCTATAAAATCTATATAATCTCCGCTACTCTAAATTTAACATTTGATTACAGGTTTTCTGTGTAATTAATAAAAAAATAAAACATGAAGAGGGTTTTTTTTCCCCATGTGAGGATATTTGAGATATTGTGATAACTGTTGTGATCGACATTATATAAAGAGAAAATATCATCTCCAAAATTAGAGAATAGATCTTGTTTTTAGGGAAACATTAGGTAAATCTATTTCAGACTTACATAACACTTTAAGATATGACATAATTGAATGCCTACATCACTAGTAATAATACCACAATAATAACAATTTAATGAAGAAGAGGTAAGTTTAGTATAAAACTTCTATAAAGGAAAGACTGAGCATCACAGTGATAAAAACCTATAGTAATTGGCCTGTGTGTAAGTGTATTCCCTATAAATGAAATAAATAGAAAGATGCTTATACAATCTACACTTAGAATGCCATACGTAATAAGGATGGGTGTTTAGAGAGGATTGCTCTTACTGTTGGTATCCTCCCAGCCATTTTCTGATATAGATTTCCACACTGACTGCAAATATCAAACAACCAAAATCATTAGCCGATCAAGTGTTGTCTTCAAAATGCCAAGAGAGAATTCCCTGTTGAACATTAGATTACTCTAATTCAGTAAGTTCAAAAGTTAATGGATTCATTCTTGTTTAAAAAGCATGTACAGAAACATACCACTTTTATATACTCTAGTGCCTCAAAATCCACAGTGTAATTTTTCAGTTGCTGTTAATTAAGACTAATAACTCAGAAATCAGGAAGCTATATGTTGTCATTTAGAAGTGAATAAAATCTTGACACTTGCAGTGATGTGGATAGAGCTAGATTGTATTATCCTAAGCGAAATAAGTCAGTCAGAGATAGACAAATACCATATGATTTCCTCATATGTGGAATTTAAGAAACAAAATGGATGAACATAGGGGAAATGAAAAAAAAGAGAGGGAAGCAAACTTTAAGAAACTCTTGACTATAGAGGAAACACTGAGGGTTGCTGGAAGGGAGGTGGGCAGGGAACGAGCTAAAGGGATGATGGGTCCTAAGGAGGACATTTGTCGTCAGCACTGGGTATTAATATGTAAGTGATGAACCACTAAATTCTACTCCTAAAATCAATATTAAACTCCATGTTAATTAACTAGAATTTAAATAAAACTTAAAAAATAGAAACGAATAAAACTTTCATGTAGACTTCTGTAATAATATCTAAGTTAATGGTCTTATTTAAATTTCATTGACATTTATGACAAACTTGAACATTTTAGCGAGGGTGACAGGACTATGCTGATTCCATGCATGTTCAAGGTGTTTTGGCTGTTCGTGAAAATGCATGTCCTTAAGAAGATAATTTTACTATGCCTGAGATATTTTTTAGTCAATTTAATTCTTCCCTTTTTGCAATTAACTAAATTCAGTTTGCTCATTCATTCATTCGTTCATTCATTTATTGAGTATAGTTAAACACAGTGTTACATTAGTTTCAGGTATATAACAGTGATTGAACCGCTCTATGTTATGCTATTCTCTCCGTAGCTTTAAAAAATAATTTATATATTTTATGTTACTTTAAAAAGTATGTGCATTATGGAATTAAACTCTAAAAAAAGTGATACAGAAAAATTTGGTAACACTTGGTAAAAGGTTAAAACAAAGAAAAATGATTAATTAACCTGAAAAATTATATACATTCATACATTTTTACCATATGTCTTCTTTTGAGTACACAAAAAATTTACTGTAATTTTGACCTTTAATAATACACGTGTGATTTTTCTTAACATAAACTGTTGAAAATAATTCCCACACTGCCTTTCCCACTAATGAGCATACCTCTCTTCTCTCTTAATAACTAAACTAATGAAAGCCAATTAACTTAATGGAAATCACAGCAAAATATTGTCAGGGTAGTAAATCTTCCTCAAAATTATATTGTAATATTGGGATCTAAAATAAAACTATACATCCTTAGAATATAACCTTCTATATTTTTCCCTTAACAGTACAGATAATTGAGCTGACTATTCACATAGCAAATGAAAGAGTAAGCTATTCCTACTACTAAAATCACTATGATTTATGACTAATGGCCAGCCTGATGGATATTCATTCACCTTACTTTTTCCAGATAAATGCTAATGGTGCTAATTGTTATTATTTTTGGAAATGTCTAACAATAAAAATTCATTAGTAATATTTTTGTACTTTTAAATATGAAATTATATTTATAAAAAAATCTCATCAAAAATATAAAATGATCAATGATAAAAATGGTGGTTCTTGGTGTTTAGTAAGCTAATCCAGACCTTGAGATTCTTTATAGAAACACCATATAGCAAAAATCTGGTCAAATAAAAAAGAAAAATAAACTTTATATTCAGGTATATATCTAGATATCTTCTTAATTTAGATGCAAAGATACTCAAGAACTCATTCACAGAATCTGCCTCATGTAGAGAAAATATTTAGGATATTTTAAATAGCAATTACCTATAAGAAGAATATATAGTAAATCACAATTTTCATTTTCCCATAAGTATACTGAAGATTATTTTTATTTACTTTATATATCATAGAATGTAATGTAGCAGACATTCAGTTAATATCATGAAGTGGACTGTGTTAATGAATGAAGAATGGACATATATGTATATATACATATATATATTTATTTATAAGTTATTTCCATAGTTTAGATCCAAGTAAAATATTTGAGAAGACTTTATAAATATCTTTTCAATTATTTTTGCCAAAGGTCCAAACTGTGAAGAAAAAGAGTAGAACTAATTGGCGTTTGAGATGCAGTGATGTGATTATTTTGCAATTGTCAGTGAGGTGTTTGCAAATTAGTTTGGTAAAATTATAAAACTATACAAAGGTATGTTTAAAATTATGTAAGGATGTGTGATGTATTAGAAAATACTCTAAGATTAATCAACTTATGCATGATATTGAAAAGACACCCAAGGAATTTGAAGAAGAGAGAATGGTAATGTGGAATTGTTATTCAGTTAGATATTGCAGTAATCACCTCACTTTAATTCCACTTCCCGAATGACTCATTTCCAACAATTAAAGACATGATGACAGGAGAGAGATCAATTTCACAACAATATGTCTTCAATAACACAGTACTTTTTTTACAATGAGAAAAAGATCATCCAGGGAAATGATAACTGTGCTTCAGACAGTTTGGGCAATACCAACAAGAGATTAGTGATTGTTAGAAAGTAAAAAATTCCCCCAAAACAAATTGTCCCCCAGTGAAACATTGAGTTACTTGTTACATTTGGTTTTGACTAGGAGAAGCTGGCCTTGACATCTGCTATTTTACTGAGCTTATTATTACTCCAGATGGCAACTTCAAACTGTTCTACAATGTTCCACTTCTGGAGAATAACAATTTTTTGCTTTCAGAACATAAGACCCTTATCTTCATGCCACTGTTTCCATTATAGTTTGTTAAAATATTTCATCAGTAAGATTTAAGGATGCAAATACAACAGAGGTATTGATAAAGCTTTTGCTAAATCACATAAGTAATCTCAGGAAGCAGGTATTGTTTAAATACTAAAATTGTTTTGTTACAAATGTAATAAAATCACCTTTTAACTTCTTCTTAGTTAAGTAACTCCACAATTTCCTATAAAATGAAAGAAAATAAAGCATAGTAGCTAGGAGAAATCTAAAGTACAAACCATAAGTATAAAGAGTAATTCATAAATTCACCAGATGTTAAATACAGCGTCAAGAAGATGACTCCCCAAAAAAAAGTGGGTCCATACTAATATCTTAGATTTAATCAGTTGATCACAATTTTCCAGGTAGTTTAACTAATTACTCCTCCTAATGAAATTATGGGTGCACAGGGGCTTTGTTTGAAAGGAGGGTAATCATGGAATGGGAACTAAATGAAAGAGATGATGAATAAGACACATATACCTGAAGAGGCCTATTGATGAGTCAGGGTAAGGAGAAAAAGACTGCAGTATCAGTTGGTTGGGAATAAGTAAATTTAAGCTGCGTAAAATTAAAACAAACAAACAAACAAACAATCCTGACATTTGCACTCAAACTGCACTCTAAGAGTAATTGTTGCTAAGCTTGATCATGGACTTGATATCTTTCTCATGAAACTCCTTAAAGTGCTTGTTTCAAATGAACTACTCTCATTCACAGATAAGTAATTGAAGAATAAATATAAAAGCCCAGCAAATAAAAATGGTGAAAGAAATGCAACTGGTATTTGAAGAACTGGAATGTTAGAGACAGAAAACTAGAGCAAGAGAGTTGGGAGGAGGAGTGAAGACAGAGAGTGACCCAGAAATGTATATAAAAGTCCTTTGAGTCTAGGGCGCCTGGGTGGTTCAGTGGTTAAAGCCTCTGCCTTCGGCTCAGGTCATGATCTCAGGGTCCTGGGATCGAGTCCCGCATCGGGCTCTCTGCTCAGCGGGGAGCCTGCCTCCTCCTCCTCCTCTCTCTCTCTCTGCCTACTTGTGATCTGTCTGTCAAATAAAAAAAAAAAAATCTTTAAAAGTCCATTGAGTCTATTGTTAAATAAAAACATGTGCACCTGCAAAGGGAAGCTCCGCAAGGCTACAAAAATTAGTAGGGAGATGTAGGGTGAATATTTCCAGAGTTCACAGAGGGACTTAAGACAAATTCCTATCAGCCAGAGTAGAGATACTTCATTGAATTTCTGTGATACTTAGTGAAGACCTCAGAAAATTCACACATTAATATTAGATCTAACTTACTCCTAGAATTAAAGCAACTCTAAACAGACTACAACATATGTTAAAGTGAAGACATCAAATGATGATGCCAATCCATAATTTAATGGCATCCAAATGTCAGTAATATTTTATCCAAAGAAAGATGACAAAATCCACATAATAACCAGAGAGTAATTACCAATTTCAGTATTAAATCAAAAATTACTAGACAAAATTTCTACTTACAGCCTTGTCAATGATTAATATAAGTTTTGCCATACGGCACAGAAAAATAATTGAAAAACAACAAAACTGGACTCTGTTTCTGACATTGAAAAGCATAAAACACAGAATTCTGATTTCTAAGTAAAGGAAAACAAAGTGAGCTCAATGGGTGACCTAGATTTTTGTGTGTAACCTATTTCCTACTTTCCACTGAAGTTGACACTCTGGTAACACCCAGTGGTCTTTTTGAATTGAAGAGAAAAAGGAAAATGGGAATCCACAGCAATTGAAATCTCTGAAGAAGAGTTCCAGGGGAAAGAGGAAAACCCAGTGAGCTTCAAAAATATGCAAATGTAATTCACTGAAATGTTAGACTGAATAATAACCTGCTCATAGACACTTTCGTGGGTCCAGGCAATAAGAAAGTGGTTGAGAATAATAAGTTTAATTATTTCTAAAACTCACGCAGAGTTGGGAACCATTCAATTTTCTACCAATAAGAGTGGGGGAATTTTGTTTAATAGCTGTGGCATTCAGTAGAGATCCCAGAAAGGTCATACCTTAATAGTAGATCAACTCTAAATATATAGTAAAGGCTACGCTGCACTGGTAAAACTTACTTATTAATGAGCTTTGATCAAATTTTCCCCAAATTTTATTTTTAAAACTTATCAACTTAAGGATCTATAAAACTCAGGTAATACCAATCTGGACATATTCAAAGAAAATAATACCTTAGTTCATCATGGTCACATTGCTGAAAAACAAATATGAAAGGACTATGTTGAAATCTATAAATTAAAAGACACACAGTTGTAAATGGTGGCTTACACTTAATAAATTACATAGAGACCAAAGAAAAATGGAGTAATATCTTTAAAGTACTCAGGGCTAGGGTAGCAGGGATGATCAGTCAAGACTTCCATATTCAATGAATATATTTATCAAGAAACAGTAACAAAGCAAAGGCAATTTTGATCAATTAAATGTTCATAAATTAATTGTTAGCTGACCCAATATATAAGAATAGGCCAGTTGAAGAGAAATTACACCAAAATGAAATTTGGATTTGCAAGAAGAAATGATGAGATCAGAAACGGTAAATATGCCTGTCACATGCTTATTATTCAAACATAAAAAAGAAGGAAACCCTGTGATACACAATAATATTGATTGACCTGGAAAACATTATGTTAAGTGAAATAAGCCAGAGGGAAACACAGATATTGTATGATCTCACCTAGATGTGGAATAAAAATAAGAAAAAAGAAGTCAAACTCATAGAAACAGTAAAATATTGGTTGCCAGGAACTGGGAGTGGGGAGAAATGAGCAAATGTTGGTCAGAGGATACAAATTTCCATTTGTAAAGTGGAAAAGAAAGACTGAAAAGGAGATTTCCATGCAGTGATGGGGCCAGGGGAGTGGAGGCTAAAAGGCCAAACAAATGATCATTTTTTTTTTAAACCATTGTGTACAGGTTCTCCAGAGAATATTTTGTCAGAGATATATTGGAAAGCACAGCTGAGTCAGTATAACATTGTTCTAATCAGAAGATTTCTAGCCAGTACTGCCAAGGAACAAAACAGGAACCTAGCTGAGAGTTGTGAAAACTCAATATTAAGTAAAGTAGGGAGAACTTGAGAAAGAAATGGCCAAAGCTTTGAAAACATTTCTTTCCTGATTTTGTTTTATTTTCCCGTTTCAACAGCAGCTAATGCCAGAAGTTATTGTGCTTAGTCCTTTGTGATTTTATCTTATCTTTCTAGATTTCCCTACATTAATTTAGGCTGCAATTATTTCAACATGGTTTGTAACTATAACAGACAACTGTTGTTAAAGTTTATTGTCCCTGTTTTTTCCCTTTTATTAGTATAGTCTGGTAGCAAGGAAGATAAACTTTTATGAATATGGTGGGATACAGCCATGAGTACAATTTTTCTTTTAAATTCAAATCATTATCAATGTAATATAGCCCTAAACCTTGAAAATGAACAGATAAGTGAAACGACTTTTGGTTTATAATGATGTTAATCTGATACTGGTTTGCAAGTTTTCAGCATTTCATAGGCTTTCCTTCGATCTTCAAATGTGATCAGTAAGGGCTGCTGGGCACTTTACAGAACAGGAACTCAAGCATGTGACCCAGTTGTTCTTTTGACAATCTCCATTTACCTAAAATCACAGTATTCACAAAATTTGTGGTATAAAAGCAGTCACAGTTCTCAGTACAAACATTGGTCATACTCCTGGATATAACATTATGTGTGAAATATAATGCATCCTTATACAGTATTTCCTGTCCTAAAAAAAATATGTAAGCATTGAATTCAAACTGTTGCAGATGGTAACACTGTATAATCATAGATTAACAACATAGTATCTGATAATATCAGAGGCCGTTTTCCCCCTGCTATCCTACAAAACTCTATGCTCCATACCAATTAAGAATGAGAGCATATTCTCTGACCTTCTCAATTTTTCTCCCCAGATAAGCTTGAATTTTTTTGAACCACAGCCAAGCATTAAGCATAGGCTCTGCATTGTCCAGATGCAGCAGGTTCTTTTCCTAGGGGTAATTTGTGTAAATATTTCCTTATCAATTCATTCAGCAAACATTCAGTGCCAGATTTGTGCAGAGTGTAAAGGGCACAAAACTTAAGTGGTTCCAGTCTCTGTCCTCAGATCACTTAAAATATGGAAAATGAGTCAGAATGAAATGATTTGAAAATTATTATGAAACATTTTGTAGATTGGTATAGGAACATAAAAGAGAAACTAGTCAATTCCATCTATTGTTCAGAAAAGCCTTCTTAGGAGAAAGGTTAACTAGAATTTGTCTCTTAAGAGCAGGTATTGAGGAAAGGACATTTCAGGCAAAAAAAGCATTGTGACCACAAAGAAGAGAACATGTATTAGCTAGACATTTGAGAACTCAGTAGGTTTCACATGCTGAAGAACAGTAGAAAAGGAACGCGTTGTATAATGTTAAGATCACAAGAGTAAAAAGTTGAAAGATATCCATTATCTATTGTTGTAACATGTTTAGTTAAACAATATCATATGTTGTGCATTACATTATGCACTACACAATGGATATATCCACCCGGAGCAGTAAGATTTGGCTTATTCAGATCTTGGGCATTGAATGAGTGAGCATGATTTCTGCTACATCATGCACCAATAACATTTAGGCTGCCGTCACAGGAAAGATATCACCTGATAAAAAGGTTACTGCTCTACACTGGTGATGTACGCTTTTACCTTAAAAGTGAGGCATTACCTTAGCTTAGTTCCGACATGGAGTTCATTCAGTTCATTACCCAGGATTTGCCACAAGGTCCTGCAACTCAAGAACAAAATAATTAAAAAGATTAAAAAGATTAAATAACTTGCCAAAGGTCATTACCTCAAATTGACATAGGTCATCATCGAACCCAAGTCTATATATCTTCAGAATTCATGATTTTCCCACTGTGCTTCTATTTCTTTTCTTTTGTTAGATAATAAAAGCAAGTGTATTTTTTCTCACATAAATCTATACAACAGGAAAAATGTAATCGGAAGAGATTAATCAAATGAATAAAATGTGCATAGAAGACACATAAAACCACTAGACTATGCTTATTTTCCTTATGTTCAGTTTGTTTCGGCAACTGAATGAGTCAATATCTTCTACTTTATTTTCAGTTTGGATATGGAGCAGTGAAATGTTATTTTCTGATGCCAGTGTTTTTATTTTTTTTTTAAGACAGAATTTAATTTCCCCTTATAGAGACAAAGCTCCTATAATTTGCTCCAAGTACATTGCTCCTATATGTGCAGGGAGGTACAAGCAGGAGAGAAACAGTTTGGAAAATCAGAGAGAAAAACTGTGCAGCCATTGTGGTTCCATTTGTTCTTCCAAGTATCGCATAAAGAGTCGTTGTTGTTGTTCCTGTTGTTGTTGTTTTTCACTGTGGAAAGCCACTTTGGAGCTGCAATTCGTACCAGCTAGAAATCATAAAATTCTTGTATATATATATATATATATATATATATATATATATATATATATATCTCAATACCCATAAGGTTTATTAATTCACTAGAATAACCCACACTCAATTTTAAATCAGTTATTTAATTAATATTAAAACCTAATAAGAACATTAAGTCTGTATGTTATTTATAAAGAAAAAATGTCTAACAAATTCCAGTGTCCATTGGCTATATAATAAAAAAAACATCTAATATATTAAGTGTTCACCAAATGTCAGTTGCCATAAATGTTTTATCACACATTGTCTCACATTTCTGTGACATATTTACAATTTGGGGGCCAATTTTGTAAGTGAAGAAACTGAAGCTTAAGCTTTAGTAACTTGCCAGAAGTCATACAATGAGTGAGTGTTAGGCCCCAGCATTTGAACTGATTTGTTTGACTCCAGAGTCTATTTAAGATTTTGTTAGATGGGTTTCCAAATGGGAAGGGGCTAGATAGAACAATGAGGCAAGAGGGTAGGAATGTAGGGACTATATAAATTAGCCTGTAACTAGAGCTGGAAGCCATTCCATCCCTTGTTCATTTGTCCCTCTAATAATTATTTACTTTTTTTCTAACACGAGCTGCCTCTTAACACAATGATGATTGAGAGATGAGAATTCAATGTACTAAATTAGGTTTTCCTTGATCTAGTAGTTACCTTTTTAATTAAGTGTCTAGATTCATGATGGTTTCATTAGCTACCAAAAGCCTCTTTTAAGTGAAAAATCAAGCTCACCTGTTAGGCATAGATAGGGAAGAAGTATAAATGAAAGGAACTATGAAGTGAATAGTCCGAGGAAGGTATACAATCCTAACAAGCATTAAAGGGGAATAAGATAGAAACACAAAGGATGTAATATAGACGAGGACCAGAATTTGAACTCTTGAAAGAAGGCTACTTTGAAGAAATATTTTAAAGGGATAAAACAGGTCAGGATTTCTTAAACAATAGATGCTTTTTGCAGAACTGAAACCCAGTGAATTTCTACCTTTTGCTAAGAGCACTATACAAATCTGGAGGCATGTACTAGGAAAATAAATGAACAGACTAAACAATAAATAGGAACTCATTAGAGACAAAATGTCTGGTATAGTAAAGAGGTCCATGTTTCGAAGAAGGTTGAAAATACTGGCAATGTAAGAAACCCAAGTTTACAGTCTTTGATTAATGTTGCCTGCATTAACTGTAGGTTATCCTGCTTATAGTAAGGAAGAGAATAGTTGTCACATGTAGAACCCCCATTCATTTGAGTGTTGTTGTTGTTGTTTTTTGTACCAGAAATGCAAGGGAAAAATATAAATTAGATAAACATATTAAACGCACACTAGTAGTCAAGAAAGGGCAAAGGGCTGGAGAATTAATTGTTATAAGTTTCCAAATTTATGAGGAGGAATTTTTGTTCTGGATAGCTCAATCAACAAGATAAGGAAATATTTAATTTGGATTCCCAATATTATTCTATTTCACCCTCTGGCTTCTTCTTACTGGTAAAGGCAGCAATGCCACAATTAAACTTGAGGAAATACCAATTCTCCAAAATGATGTCAGTCTTTAAGTTGTGCTCCCAGAATAGCCTGAATGAAATGGTATATGTATAATACTGAAAATGAAATTTTGAAGTATTTTTGTTAACAATTTATTCTTTTTTCACTTATTGACCTTGCACCAGTAATGGCAATGTAAGTATGTTTTTGCTTCAGCTAAATTAAAAGGGATGGTTGACTATTCCTATTAGATCCTGTTGAATCTTTGGATTTCTGAAAAAGTCAGATACATTAAAGTCTTGGATTATTCAAACAATCTATATTTTTAAGTGCTAGAAGAGCTATTTCTGTTTAATTGGCAAGTGGTACGGGCTATTCTTGCTAAAAGGAAGAATCTGAGTATAATTAAGCAAAATAGTAATGCCCACTGAGAACAAATAATTGTGTTTTTCTTGAACAGCATTGCTCTATGATCTATAGCAATGATAGTAATGATATTATATAACACTGGAACAATTCATACTAACTAGTATGCCCAATAGAGCAGCATAGAAAAATCACTTGGGGCATTTTTAAATAATATTGAGTCTGCCTAGATCTCCTAAAACAGACTGGGGAGAGGGAACCTAGATAGAAATATATGTTTTTAGGTGTACCTGAGGTAATTTCCATGTAGTCAGCCTACTATCTTTACTCAGATTAGCTCCTGAGGAATATGATTATTCAGAAATGTAATTTCCTTATGGTTAAAAAGAGAAGGAATTTCCCTTTTTATGTTCTAATTAAATCTTCTAATAGGAAATTTAATAATAGATTTGAGCTTATAGTTGTCTAATATACAACATTTTATAACATTTGCGGTGCGTTATTTGAATAATGCTACAATGTTACATCAGCAAATTATTTTTATTGGTGAATTTGATTGGAAGATTTAGCTAGGCATAATTCAATAGAGAGACTGTAGGGGATAAAATTTCGGCCTACTTTTTAATATACCTTTGATTTTGTGATCCATCTTAACCTATTTCAAAAACAGCCTTGTACACATGAAAAAATAATTATTCTGTGGACTGATCTACACAAATTCTTAGTCTAAGGAATATATATTTGACCTTGGGAAGCAAGAATAGATCATCATAGTATTGGAATTCTCCAATACTTTCTTCATTTTCTCTCCCTCAGTGTGCAGTCACCACATACACAGTGGACCACAGGGGCTAGGTTATTAATTGGAAATTTTTATTAACCAAAAGAACAAAAAACATGTAAATTTAGACCGCTAATTATCCAGCCCTCTAGGGGTTCAAGTTTCTAGTCCGTTTTTATTTCCTAACACTAATTGGGGGATATTTATTAGAACATGGCTTCTCTGTCTACTATCAAGCAGGGCATAAAAAACAAACAAACAAACAAACAAAAAAAAACCAAGAATAAAATGTATGAAAGGTATACAACTTCTCCACAGAGGAAACTCTAAAATATTACTGAGGAAGAAATTCAATATATCTAAATAGGTAATCATTCCATGCATATATATTGAAAAAACAACAATATAAATATATTTCTTTCCAAATATTCTCTACCTTTAATGAAATAGCAACCAAATCCCAGCTGGTTTTTTTGAAGAAATTAACAAGTTAACTCTAAAATTTATTTAGAAATGGAAATAGCTGGAATCTGTAGGACAAGCTTAAAGAAAAAGAAAAGGGGCTGGAAGATTTATACCCCCAGATATCAAGATCTGTAACAAAGCTGAACAATTATTATGTTTGATATAGATGTAATTAATGAAATATTTAACTAGATTGTTTAAAGTACTGTAAAACATTCTTGCATAGAAATATATTATTCTTTCCTTTAATTTTCAATATTGTTATCATAATCTCATTACCAGTATCTTGAGCATCATTACTGAAGAGAATTACTCTGCTTTATGCTATGGTAGAGGGACAGAAAACAAAAATATGTATCTTGTCAGTGATATTCTTTTTTTTTTCTTAAGATTTTATTTATTCACTTGACAGACAGAAATCACAAGTAAGCAGAGAGGCAGGCAGAGAGTGAGGGAAGCAGGCTCCCCGCTGAGCAGAGAGCCCGATGCGGGGCTCGATCCCAGGACCCTGAGATCATGACCTGAGCTGAAGGCAGAGGTTTAACCCACTGAGCCACCAAGACGCCCCTGTCAGTGATATTCTGTATGTCCTATGTAGGCATGAAATATTTTGGTTATTCAGTATGATAATGGATTTGCACTTATTTGTTAATAACAAGTACTTCATACTTATAAGAGGGTTAATTTATAAATTAGAAAACTTCTGGAAGTATTTAAGAATATTGTATTTTGTAATACAACAGTCAAAGCTGATTTATCTGCAAAGAGTTTAAATAAAGAGAAAATCTAATGTAGTTTGTGTTCCAATTATAATGCCTAAAACTTACAAGACATTTTGTAGGTTACAAGCTATTTTCCCACAGCAAATTAGTTTTCTATTGCTGCTATAACAAATTACCACAAATTTAGCAATTAAACAGTATAAATTTATTATCTCAGAGTGCACATAAGTCAGAAGTCTTGGATGGCGTACAAGATCATCTTCTCAGGGATTCATCAGACCAAAATAAAGATGTAGGTGTGCTGGACTAGTCTGGAGGCTTTGGAGAAGAATCTGCTTCCAGAGTCATTCAGGTTGTTGACAGAATCAAGTTCCTTGCAGATAAAGGAACTACTTCCCATTTCTTTGATGACTGCCAGTCTGTTGTCTTTCTCAGCACCTCTAGGTCACCTGAATCCCTTCTCAAATGACCACCCCCTTTCCCCCAGTCAGCAAAAGCACATTGAATTCTTCTTCTCCTACTTCAAATATCTGACTTCTGTCAGTGCCAGTAAGGGAAAAAAATATATATATCTTTGAATTATCTCTCACATGATTAAGTCAGACCTATCAAATAATCACTGTATTGTAAAGTCAGCTGTGTTGTATAAAAAAACAGATTCATAGGAGTGATTTCTCATCTTTGCAAGTTCCAGGGATAAGAGGTTGGGGTGGGGAGGGTTAATTTCCTGCCTACCACACATAGATTATCAGTGAAGTTGTTGTTATAATTATGACTTGGTTACAAACCAGATTTCTGAGGCTCAGAGAATGAAATAATTTGTATAAATTCTAGTAATTTATAATGGAGTTAACTAGCTCTAGAATTAAAAACCTTTCAATAAATATATTTCCTAAATGAATTGTGTCCTTCCAACAACTGAGCTAGTTGACATAAAAGTGGAAATGAACACGGCCAATGGTTGATACAGTGCTTTTGTGTTTTGTTTTTGTTTTTGTTAAAACATTATATGGAAGAGTAGAATATGTAATAAATAATATAATATATAATTTACATATATTTATATATAATATATAATATATAATATACAAAAATATATATTTATATATTATATAATATATATAATATAAATAATAAAAATAAGAGTAGAATATAGAATAAAACATTATATGGAAGAGAAGAAAATAAAGTTCTGTCACATAATCTGAATGGTAGGTGCTCAATACCATCTTGATGATGCAGATTATATGACATAGCAGACAATAAATATGTACTAATAGAACATATGAATGACTGAAGCACATGATAGAAAGTACATTCAAAAGATTATTTCCAGTCATCACTGGAATAGGCTAGTTCTCTAGATCTGCACTGTCCAATATAGTAGCTACTCACTACATGTGAGTCTTATTGCAACTCCAAATTGACCTGTGCCATCAAATATAAAGATATATCCAATTTGGAAGGCTTAATATGAAAAAGTAAAAATATAATATATGCCATTAATAAGTTTATATTATCTTTGAAATATTATTTTGAATATTTTGAATTAAATAGACTATAGTAACACAACTAGCTTTACCTGCTTCATTTAAATTATTTTTAATGTGTTTCCTTGAAAAGTTTTAATAATATATGCATCTCCCATTATGTATCTATTGAACAGGACTGCTTTAAAACAATGCAGCAAGAAATACTTTTTCTTTAAGATGCAGTTTGCCCACGTCAGTATTCTCATATCAGGAAATTGTTTCTTTTCCTATTATCTACAGATCACCTAAGAAGTTACTTATGAATAAATAAATATTCCATCCTTCACATATGTTCAATCAGTCTAACTTGTTAAGAAATGAAAATGAACAAAACAAAGATTTAAAATTAGAAAAGCTTTATATGACTATTAGAATAGAAAGAGAATATGAGGCAGTGTGCCTGGTATAAATCCGATTTTGCTCTTGTCCTTTTTAGTACTCTAGATTGCTCCTCTGCCTGTTTAGCTCATTTCTTCTCTCCTTCATGTCTGACAAATTGACCTCAGTGTTCGTCTTCTGTTAACTCAAAAGAATCTTTGCACTTGGATCAGCTCTGTTTGACACTGGGAAAAATGAGAAATGGACCATTGATATGCAAAGAAGGGTGATGTGGCTAGACTAAAGATGGTAGGCTTCTGGCCAGCTACTTCCAACATGGCTCATTTAAAATTCCCACTTGTTTAAAACAAAATATTAATGAGTCTGCTGAAGAGACTTCATAAATGCTGAAGAATTAAAAAGGCTGAAGTCTGAAGGGCATAAGAACAATTTTTTAATAAATTCTCTCTGACCACTCATGCTCAGGTGCGATATGTAACCTCTTATTTTTATGAATCCTTCTGTTGTTGTGGATTCAGTACGACCTTTCCCATAAAAGAAAAAAATTTGGTTATTTTGATAAAATATCTTGGAAGGTTGCCTATGCTTTTTAAAATAAAAGTGACCTGGGGCGCCTGGGTGGCTCAGTGGGTTAAGCCGCTGCCTTCGGCTCAGGTCATGATCTCAGGGTCCTGGGATCGAGTCCCGCATCAGGCTCTCTGCTCAGCAAGAAGCCTGCTTCCCTCTCTCTCTCTCTCTCTGCCTTCCTCTCCGTCTACTTGTGATCTCTCTCTGTCAAATAAATAAATAAAATCTTAAAAAAAAAAGATTAAAAAAAAAATAAAAGTGACCAAATAACTAAGAAAGTTTAAGTTACATGCAGAGATTTGAGGAAATACTCCAGTGGCAGACAAATATTTGATTCCAAAATAAATTCTAAGTACTAAGTGAATGGAGGGTAACTAAGTCTAAAGGCTAATAATATTTTTTTAATTTTTACTGTAAAAGGTTTATTGTATAGAGGAAAAAATACTTGGTTGCCTAAATTTGTAAAATAATTAGTTTCTTGGCATTAATATGTACCAAAAACATAATTGAATAGAATTTTGGAGGGTTTTTGCTATCTTTACTTCTCAAGTGTACATTTTTCACAAAAATATTATTGGGACATGTTTTCATGTATAAAAAGGAGTAAAAATGTAAATTAAATCTTGTCTAGTTTATGGTAGCTGTAAAATAGCTCATTCTAAGTAGTATGCAGAACTGTATTTACATTAACTATTCATGGTTTCCTTGAAGACAAGATAATTTACAGTACAATGTTCATGCCTCAAAAAATATACACAGTAAGCCCTTCAGAAGATTTGTAATGCAACAGATTTATGAAGAAAGAAAAATGCATCATTTTAAACACTTGCATTAATAATTAAGTAACATTTTAAAATGGATAATAAAACATTCAACTAATTTTTTTTTGCAAAATAACATGGCAAATACTAGCCAATGAAGATAATAAATATAAAAGCAGACTTATTTTAAAAAGAGAAAAGCTGTAAATTTGATGCAAATCCTCGATTTGGTTCTTGAAAAAATAACAAGCTTGATAACAGTGTTATTTAGAAAATTATGGAAAAGGAAAAACAAATACTAAAACCAGAATTTAGATAAGGAATAAATCTATAGGTATGAAATTTAAATTGTAGAAGATGTATTAATAAATGTGAACATTCCATTACTGTGGTGGATTTTCTAAAAAATAATTCAGATTTATGTTAAACAGAGGTAGAAAATTTAAATAAACAAGTTCTGAGAAAAGAAATTTGTAAATGTTAAAAAAACACTTTAGAAAATAGCTCACTTCATAAGCACATGCTTTGTATTTTAAGGATATATGATTGTTGTACAACTTGCAATCTTTAATAACTTAAAAGAAACAGTAAACTTTTTTAGTTATTTTTAAAAGACAAAGTAACCTTGATGCAAAAACATTTAAAAATACACAGAACAAAAATAAAAACAGAAATCACATCTATGTTTACACTGGCCAAAATCATTTTATTGTCAACTATAATCCAGTGTAATATTTAAAGCATAACACACTACATCTTATCCTAATCTTCATATCTATGGCCAAATGACTATGAACCAGTGAAGGAAATGCCAGTTGTATATTTTGTGGAAATTATGGGTACATATTGTTTTAAAAGGAGAGAGAAGTCTGTAGCTTTTTCTCTATTCTTCCTACTGTCTCATAAGCACATGTAATGGCAGGTGCTCTAGCAGTCATTGTGGACCATGAGGTTACCTCAAATATGGAAAGCACATGGCTTGAGGCTGATGGGAAAAACTAGGCAGTGCTCCCTCAGTATAGTTGATGTTCTAATCAATTCTCTGCCCCTTTGTGCCTGTTCAGTTAAGAAATTTAATTTCTGTTTAAGCCATTATCACTTAATGTTGAAATTATTTCTACAAATTAATTATTCTGATGTCTCAAATTTGCTTTTTTAAAAGATTTATTTATTTAGAGAGAGCATGAATGTTGGGGGAGGAGGAGAGGAAGAGGGAGAGAGAATATCCTAAGCAGGCTTCACACCCAGCATTGAGTATTATGTGGGGCTCCATCCCACAACCCCAAGATCATGACCTAAGCCAAAACTGAGTCAAACACTCAACCAACTGAGTGACCCAGGTCTCCCTCAAAATTCTTTTACCTTTAAGCAGGACATAAAGATATAATAAGGGTAATGTGTAGAGAGTGGCTAATACATTTAAAATAGGGTTCAATGCTAAAAATGTAAAATGTGAAGAGACTGAGTGATTTAAGATCTAATCATGTAGATATTAATTTTCTATAAATATACAAACATTTGGCAACATAAGTTTAAATTAATAAAAGTTTACTAGAGAAGAGCTTGAGATCCTAAACTATATTTTTTTAACAAAACTTTTAATGTATAACTCTTTTTTTTTCAAGGAGAAGGACATTATTGTGTTTTACTAAAATATTTTTCCCATCATGTTCAGTGTACTTGTTAATCCCCATTCCTTATTTCCCCCATCTCATCACCCACCTCCCCTCTAGTAACCATCAATTTATTCTCTATAGTTAAGAGTCCACTTCTTGGTTTGTCTCTCTTTTTGCCTTTGCTTGTTTGTTTTGTTTCTTAAATTTCACTTGAGTATGGTATTTGTCTTTCTCTGACTCACTTATTTCACTTAGAATAATACTCTCTAGATACATCCATGTTGTTGCAGATGTTAAGATTTCATTCATTTTTATGGCTGAATAATATTCCATCGTGTATATGTACCCCTCTTTGTTCTCCATTCACCTATCCTATGGACACCTGGGCTGCTTCCATACTTTGGCTATTGTAAATAATGCTGCAGTAAGCAAAGGGGTACATATATCTCTTTGAATTAGTGTTTTTGTATTTTGGGGTAAACACCCAGTAATGTGATTACTGGATAGCAGGGTAGTTCTATTTTAGTTTTTTGAGGAACCTCCATACCATTTCCCACAGTGGCTTCATCAGTTTGCATCCCACCAACAGTGCAGGAGGTTTTCCTTTACCTCACATCCGCACCAACACTTGTAGTTTCTTGTGTTGCGAGTTTTAGCCACTCTAACAGGTATAAGATGGTATCTTGTTGGAGTTTTGATTTACATTTTCCCCATGATGAGTGATGTTGAGCTTTTCTTCATGGTTTCTTGGCCATCTGTATGTCTTCTTTGGTGAAACATCTGTTCATGTCTTCCATATTTAATTAGATTATTTATTTTTTGGATATTGAGCTGTATCAGTACTATGGATTTTGGATACCAACTCTTTATTGGATATGTCATTTGCAGATATCTTCTCCCATCCAGTAGGTTGCCTTAATTTTGTTCTTTCCTTTGTTGTGCAGAAACTTTTTATTTTGATGCAGCATTGATATCTTATTTTTGCTTTTGTTTCCTTTGCCTCAGGACATGTATCTAGAAAAATGTTGCTACAGCCAATGCCAGAGAGATTACTGTGATCCCTTCAAGGATTTTTATGGTTTCAAGTCTCACATTTCAATCTTTAATCCATTTTGGATTATTTTTGGTTTATTTTGTCTATGGTGAAAGAATGTGGTCAAGTTTCATTCTTTTGTATATGACTATCCGGTTTTCCCAACACCATTTGTTGTATTCAGTCCTCCTTTGTCAAAGATTAATTGACCATGTAATTGTGGGTTTGTTTCTAGGATCTCTGTTTTATTCTATTCATCTGTGTGTCATTTTTGTGTCAGTACCATCCTGTTTTAATTACTAGCACTTTGTAATATAACTTGAAATCTGGAATTATGATACCTCCCCATTTGTTTTTCTTTTTCAACATTGCTTTAGCTATTTGAGGTCTTTTGTGGTTCCACACAAGTTTTAGAATTGTTTGTTCTTGTTCTGTGAAAAAATGTTCATATTTTGATCATCTATTCTGTAAATTACATTGGGGTAGTATAGACATTTTAACAATATTTTTTCTTCCAGCCCATGAGCTTGTAATGCCTTTTCATTTCTTTGCATTGTCTTGAATTTCTTTCATTAGTATTTTATAGTTTTTAGAATATAGGTCTTTTACCTCTTTGGTTAAGTTTATTCCTGGTCATTTTATTATTTTGGGTGAAATTGTAAATGGGATTTTTTCTTAATTTCACTTTCTGCTCCTCCATTATTAATATACAGATATCTGTATTTTTATATCCAAGGACTTTACTAAATTCATTTATCAGTTTTAGCAGTATTTTGGTGGAGTCTTTAAGGTTCACTCTATATAGTACCATACCATCTGCAAATACAGAGAATTTTACTTCTTCCTTACCAATTTGGATGCCTTCTCTTTCTTTTCTTTGTCTGATTGGGTGGCTAGGACTTCCAGAACTACGTTGAATAAAAGTGGTGAGAGTGGACATCCTTTTCTTGTTCCTGACCTTAGGAGAAAAGCTCTCAGTTTTTCACCATTGAGTATGGTTGGCCATGGGTTTTTCATATATGGCCTTTACCATGTTAAGTTCCCTCTAGACCTATTTCACAGATGGTTTTTATCATGAATAGATGTGGTACTTTGTCAAATGCTTTGCTGCTTCTATTGAAATGATCATATGGTTTTTATCCTTTCTCTTATTGATGTGACTTAAGACATTGATTGTTTTGTGAATATTGAACTACCTTTGCATCCCAGGAATAAATCCCACTTGATCATGGTGCACGGCTTTTTAAATGTATTTTTGGATTTGGTTTGCTAGTATTTCACTGAGGATTTTTTCATCTATATTCACGACAGAGATTTACCTGTCGTTCTTTTTTGGTGGTTCTTTGTCTGGTTTTGTTATCAGGGTGAAGCTGGCCTCATAAAATAAATTTAGAAGTTTTCCTTTCTTTTGTATTTTTTAGAATAGTTTGAGAAGAATAGGTATTAACTCTTCTTTAAATGTTAACTAGAATTCACCTCTGGAACCATCTGGTTGTGGACTTTTGTTTGTTGGGAGTTTTTTGTTTTGTTTTGTTTTGTGTTGTTTTTTTGAGTACTGATTCATTTTCTTCTCTAGTAATCGGTCTATTCAAATTTTCTATTTCTTCCTGTTACAGTTTTGGTAGTTTATGTTTCTAAGGATGTATTCATTTTTATAAATTGTCCAATTTATTTTTCATAATATTCTCTCCACACCCAGCACTGAGTTGGGTTTTTCATAATATAGTTTTTCATAATATTCTCTCACAATCTTTTGTATTTCTGTGGTGTTGGTTGTTATTTCTCCTCCTCCTTCATTTGTGATTTTGTTTATTTGGATCCTCTCTGGATTTTTGGCATGTTTTGTTTTGTTTTTTAATGGGTCTTGCTGAAGGTTCATCAATTTTGTTGATCTTTTCTAAGAACCAGCTTCTGGTTTTATTGATCTATTGTTTTGTGTTGTTGTTGTTGTTGTTGTTTTGTTTGTTTTAGTTTCTATTGTATTTATTTCTCCTCTAATCTTCACTATTTTCTTCTATTTACTGGGTTTGGGCTTTGTTTGTTCTTTTACTAGCTCTGTTAGGTAAAAGGTTACATGGTTATTTGAGATTTTTCTTGCTTCTTAGAACTTTTTTGAAGTGCTTTTGCTGTATCCCAAAGATTTTGGACCATTGTGTTTTCACTTCCTTTTCTTTCCATGTAGTTTTTTATTTCTTCTTTGATTTCCTGATTGACCCATTAATTATTTAGTAGAATATTATTTAACCTCCATATATTTGTGCTCTTTCTAGATTTTTGCTTGTGGTGATTTCTAGTTTCATAACATTATAGTCAGAAAAGATACATGGAATGACTGATTTTTTTTGAATTTGTTGAAACTTGTTTTGTGGTCTAATATGTGATCTACTCTGGAGAATGTTCCATGTGCACTTGAAAAGAATGTACATTCTGCTGTGTTAGGATGGAATATTCTGAAATTGTCTATGAAATCCATCTGGTCCAGTGTTCGTTCAAAACCACTGTTTCCTTGTTAATTCTCTGTTTCTATGATCGCCCACTGATGTAAGTGGGGTGGTAAAGTCCCATATTATTATTTTGTTATTATTAGTTTCTTTTGTTTGGTATTAACTTTTTTTTTGTATTTGGATATTCCCATGTATTGGAATAATTGTAAATATTCCAATATTTACAATTAATATATCTTCTTATTGGATTGTCCCCTTTATTGTTACATAGTGTCACTCCTTGTCTCTTGTTACAGTCTTTGTTTTAAGGTCTATTTTGTCCTGTATAGGTGTTGCTACCCCAGCTTTCTTTTGACATCCATTTGCATGATAAATATTTCTCCATCCCCTCACTTTCAATCTGCAGGTGTCTGTAGGTCTGAAATGAGTCAATTGTAGGTAGCATACAGATGGGTCTTGTTTTTTTGTTTGTTTTATCCATTCTGTCACCCTGTATCTTTTGATTGGAGAGTTTAGTCCATTTGCATTCAAAGTAATTATTGATAGATATGTATTTATTGCCATTTTGTTACTCATTTTTTTGGTTATTTC
Source organism: Lutra lutra (assembly GCF_902655055.1). Lineage (NCBI taxonomy): Eukaryota > Metazoa > Chordata > Mammalia > Carnivora > Mustelidae > Lutra > Lutra lutra. The sequence goes on from NC_062280.1 coordinate 175,093,556, forward strand.
TATGTTTCTTTTGATCCTTTCTTCTCTTGCTCTTTTTTATGATTTGTTGGCTTTTTAAAATTTTAAAAATTTTTTAATTTTTTTTTACAAATCTACACCTTTATATGTTTACTTTTCATTATTTTTAAATCCTTGCTGGGTACAGCATCACACAGATTCTGTGGCCAATGGCTTTAGCAGGAAGGTTGCTTCAGAATTTGGCATGAACCACTGTTTCCATGAGCATGAGTTACTTTTCTCCCAGATTCCTCTGGTTTGGTTTGGTTTGCCACCAGGAGTCACCGTGTTGTTCTTTGCTTTGTACACGTAAGCACATCTCTTGCTTAGATAGAATTCCATTTAATCTTGAGCGTATACACCTTCAATTTTAAGAAGAGCTGTGTGCGCTCCTTGGTTGCACTGACCCTGCTTATAGCCAGCAAAAATGGCCTTGGACCACAGCCTTCCAGACATTATTTGGTATTTAGGAGTCCTATTCCCAACAGACCTCCACAGGACCCAAGATGGCAGAAAAAGAAAACTTGTTGGCTTTCTTTAGTGATATGCTTGAATTCCATTTTCTTTATTCCTTGCCAATCTATTACTGGTTTTTGATTTGTGGTTACTATGAGGTTTATGTATAACATCTTCTGCACATATCAGTCTATATCAAGTTAATTATTGCTTAAGTTTAAATCTGTTCAGTACTATCCCCCACCCCCATATTTCAATTGTATGTTGTCATATATTACATCCTTTTATTTTATAAATTCCTTGACTGAATTTTGAAGAAAGTTCTATTTTTACTGCTTTTGTGGGGGGTTTTGTTTCTTGTTTTACTTTTTATACTTTCCCTATGATCATTCCCTCCCACTCACAGAGTCCCCATTACTATTTCTTATGTGCCTAGTTTAGTGGTCATAAATTCCTTTAGTTTTTGTTTGTCTGAGGAGATCTTTATCTCTCCTTCTCCTCTCAATAATAACCTTTCTGGATAAAGTATTCTTGGCTGCAGAATTTTCCCTTTCAGTATTTTGAATATATTGTTCCTTGCACTTCTGGCCTGCAAATTTTCTGCTTAAAAATCTATTGCTATCCTTAGGGGTTTCCCCTTGTATGTAACTGTATTCTTTTCTCTTACTGCTTTAAAAAAATTTTTTTTAAAGATTCTATTTATTTATTTGGCAGAGAAAGACATAGTGAGAGTGGGAACACAAGCAGGGGGAATTGGAGAGGGAGAAGCAGGCTTCCCACTGAACAGGGAGCCTGATGTGGGGCTCCATCCCAGGACCCCAGGATCATGACCTGAGCCAAAGGCAGATGCTTAATGACTGAGCCACGCAGGCGCCCCTGCTTTTAATTTTCTTTTATAGCTACTTTTTGCAATTTTGATTACTATGTCTTGGTGTGGACCTCCTTGCTTGAATTTGGGGGGCATCTCTGTGCCTACAGTATTTGGATATCTGTTTTCTTCCCCAGGCTGGGGAACTTTTCAGCTTTTATTTCTTCAAATAAATTTTCTGTTCTCTTATCTCTCTCTTCTTCTGAGATCTCCATTATGTGAATGTTATTACACCTAATAGAGTCCCTGAATTCCCTAAAACTATTCTCATTTTACATAATTTTCTTTCCTCTCCTTTGCTTAGCTTTGTTACTTCTCATTACTTTGTATTCCAAGTCATTAATTTGTTCTTCTGTTTCATCTAGCCTGCTATTTATTCCATCAGGTATATTTTTATATCATTTATTGATCTCTGACTGGTTCTTTTTTATCTCTGCATTAAAGGTCTCACTCCTGATGTCCTCCATTCCTTTCTCAATCCAATAAGTATATTTATGATCATTACTTTTAATTACTTATCAAGCATATTACTTATATACATTTCACTTTGGTCTCTTGCTATGGTTTGGTCCTGGTCTTTCATTTTGGAGATACTTCTCTGTCTCCTCATTTTGTCTGACTTTTTGTGTGGTAGGAAAGTCAGCTACTTCTCTTGCTTTTCATAATAATAGTTTTCATGAAGAAGAGCTCCTGTAGTGCCCTACAGTGTAGTGTCCCCATTTCCCAGGTCCTGGTGCTTCAGGGAGTGTCTCCTATGTGTGCTGCATGTGCTCTTCTGTGGAGTCTTGGCCTGTTTTTCCTTCAGTCCAGTTGTCTACAAAGGCTGTCTTTTTTGGGGGGGTAATGTTTTGTCCCCATCAGGGATAGGGTGCATTTTAACATGGGGAGCAGTGGTGTTCTTGTGAAATGAGACCTACCCCTGCCACCCAAATTGAGGTCCTACAAAGGCACACATATGGAGATGAGGTGTTGGCAGGGTTTGTGCTAGTCTTCTGGGGAAGGAGGCCCATAACATAGGGACAGAGGCGAGTGTGACCAGGGATGGTAGATATGCCAAAGTCCTGGGATGGGTGGGGGTTGGTACAAGCAAGTTAGGTAAGGAGTGTCAGGAGGGCAATGGTTACTGCAGGTGGCTGTTCTTTGTGCTGGGAGATGGAGGAGGGAAATGGTGCCTCCCAGCTTCTTTGTTCCTGGAGGGTTCTGCCCACAGTCCCTATCTCAATAGGCCATGCTCTGAGATGAGCAAATGACTATCCCTCCCATCTGCTCCCAGTGTTTTTCAAACTGTTTGTTCTGTGCTGTATCTGCTTGAACTGTTTGTCCTGCTGTCTCTTTGGATGGAGAGTCTGCTTCCTAACCCTTCTGGGCTCTCCCAGAGTCAAGCCTGTAGATGTTTAAAATCCCAAAGTTTAAGTTTGCTGGTTGTTAAGAACTCACAAAATTAGCCCTATTTTCTTTCAAAGGCAAATATAATGAGAATTCCTCTTCCCCCTTCTTGGGCTACCTGGTGTCAAAGTCTGTTTTCCATCCTTTTCTGTGCCACAAGCTATCCTACCCACAGTGGAAGTCATGGTTCCTATTGGTCCAGACCATGTCCTTGCCCTTTCTACCTTCCTCAGTGTGGCCTCTTCACTATCTTTAGTTATGGAGTTTATTCTGCCAGTCTTTGGGTTCTTTTCTGGGTTATTTAGGCTGCTGTAAGTGTTATCTTATTGTATCCGTAGGACAAGTGAGTTTAGTGTCCTCCTAGTCTACCATATTCCCCTCAGGGCTTCTTGGTGTATAACTCTTGAATTACATAGTTTAGACCAAACCATTTGGGGATAAAAGCAAGAGTTTTATTTGACAGGTGAGCATGATATCAATCGATGTTATGAGTACTTCCAAAAATCTCAAACTTAGTCAACAAAAGTTAAAATAATTAAAATATTATGATAATCTTCCTTTATTACACCTTAAATTTATAAAACAGACTAAAATATTGAGCATAATCTATTCTGCCATAATCTTCATTTTTTATGTTGCTTTATATTGAATTAGCATGTCTGTAACCATAACTTATTCCAAAATGATGCCAGTGTTCTATAGATGAGACACTTATTTTTATCCAATTTTTGAAATAATTGGATAATAAATATTATGAAATAATATTTATAATATATATTTTATATATATATATTATATATATATTAAATAAATATATGTGTCTCAGATGGGGCTCATCGTGCCAAGGGCTCATGGGTCACTGGTTCTCCAAGTGCCAGGGGTGGGCAGGCAGTGGCACTGAGCCCCCTCCAACACTGTGCCCTTGTGGAGAAAGCACTGACCTGTTCTGCCCCCTTAAGTCCCCCTCTTCTGACATGCCTTTCGCACCCCTCCCATTAGGACAATCAGTCCCCTCCCATCTGGGAGCCCTCTTTTCTTTCTCTCTCCCCTAGCCCTTCCTGGCACCCAGCCACCTGCCCAGGGGTGTCCCCTCCTCTTCCATCCCCCCACCCTTGTGGCCAGCCTGGCTGATTTTGTAAGATACTGGGTTGGTGCCCAGTGATTTTTTTTTTCTTGTAATTTAAACAGGCCCAGCATTGTTGGTTCTATTTAATGGACACGAGATAATGTTAGAGGTTTTAAAGTGATTAAACATGCAGACTATGCAAACCAAAAAAATATATATATATACAAAATATATATATTTTTATATATATTTATATATTTATTTATTTAATATATATAATATATATAATATATAAATAATAAATATTATGAAACATTCAGGAATAACTTTCACACAGTTTAAAAGAAAGTCTTAGTAAGAAAAAGGAAAAAGAAAAAAGTCAGCAATTCATAAAAATCTTAAAGGAGAAAAATCTAAAATTTCCACATAAGTTGTAAACTTTATATGAGTAATGGCTTCAGACACTACTACATCTTCACCAAATATTTATGTAAATGATGACATTCCCAGTGTAGAAAATGAAGCCGTGAATCCATTTCATTCCTGTGTTAAAATATTGTTTGGTGAGGAAGGCTATACCAAATATCAGATTCTACATTTTGATGGAACTTGTTTTTATTGAAGAAAAATTACTTCTGAATCACCTATAGATCCAAAGAGGAAGCTGAAGCTCCTTAAATAATGATCCAGGAGATTAAATGACAGTGATGTTAGGCACAGTTTTCAATGGAGATTTAATTGGGCTATTTAAAATTAAGGTGTGTATTTCTGTTGTTAGTGCTCTAGTCAAAATTCACATAAATTTACTTGTTTGTTAAATGATTGATTGACTGATTGATTGAATTTAGTTACATAAGTTTTGTATCATATGCTCCTAACCTTGTTATCTCCATAATTTTTAATTTTTGTGATTTTTCAGAATAGGACACTTTATTTTTTTAATTTAATTTAATTTAATTTGTGTGTGTGTGTGTGTTCCAAAATTCATTGTATACACACCACACCCAGTGCTCCATGCAATACATGCCCTCCTTAATACCCACCACCAGGCTCACTCAACCCCCAACCTTTCTCCCCTCCAAAACCCTCAGTGGACCAAGAGATTGGTCCACAATCTCTTCATGGTTCGTCTCCCCCTCTGATTTCCCCCAACTCACTTCTCCTCTCCATCTCCCAATGTCCTTCCATGTTATTCCTTATGCTCTACAAGTAAGTAAAACCATACAATAATTGACTCTCTCTGTTTGACTTATTTCACTCAGTATAATCTCTTCCATTTCTGGAAGTTGATAACTTTTTTTGTTGATAACAAAAATTGGGTATTCATCCTTTCTGATGGAGGCATAATACTCCATTGTATATATGACATATCTTCTTTATCCATTTGTCTGTTGAAGGGCATCTTGGTTCTTTCCACAGTTTGGCTATTGTGGCCATTGCTGCTATGAACATTGAGGTACAGATGGCCCTTCTTTAAGAATAGGACACTGTAAGAATGTGAATTAAAGCATAAACACTTGTAGTGTATTTCATTTTTAAGCATCAGTCCTGGTGTCTAGGGACACAGTAATTTTCAAGTGTATATAAAATAAATAATAAAATTGTGAGAGAAATAAAATGTTTTATTTGTTCAAAAGAAATAATTGGAGCAATTTTACATGGAGAAGAGTCAACTGAAGGTCAAGAGACAGATGCACTAAATTTCTCCAAATAAGAATCCTTGTGAAATGGAAGAAGTGACCTCCAGTGTTCACAAAATGTTAAATTAAGACCCATGTTTAATCCTAATGTGGGAAAATTTGAGGCTTAACATAAGAAAGGAATTTTCTGATAGATCAGTCTGGAGAACTAACTGCATTTCTCACAAAGTTATATTTCATTTTAGTCTTTCAATTAAATTAGGGAAGACAAATTGTGAAGATATTTTGGAAGCCACTCAATCAATCAACAGAGTGATACTGGAACACATTCGAGGCACCTGCACCTTTGAGTAAAAAAAAAAAAAAACAAAAAAAAAACTTTCTTGCTTATATTAGAATTATATTTTTAAATAAATTGCAGATAACATCATAATTTATATAGTCATTGGTCAGAAATACTAGGAAAAGGGAATTATGTCTACTTAAAACTGACAGAATTGACCAGCTCCGTATTAAACAAATGTATATATAAAAAAAATTGTGTATTTTGAAAGAAAAGTCAGTGTGTGTGTGTGTGTGTGTGTGTGTTTGTGTGTGTTTGTGTGTGTATGTAGACAACGCTGATTGGTAATTCCAGTATCAGGTAATATTTTCCTCTGTTACATGCATATTAGTGAAAAATCGCTAATGCATAATAAATAGGACAAGAGCTATTTATCATCAGTCATTCCAACAGGCAATACACAAAATAATAACCACTATTTATTATACTGCTTTGTCACATGTTTAATTATTTGATCAGTGAATTTTCTATTTGTCTATGAAATTTATTATTGTTAAGAAATTGAAAGACTTCTTTTTAATTTTGTTTGAAAACACAAAACTTACTCAACTGAACTTCATCTGAACAGCTTTTAGAGATTAAATTTGAACAAATACAAAATTAGGATACCCTTCTAAAAATAGGACAGGGAATTGAAGTTATACACAAGTCTCAAAATAATCTTTGACATTTAATTTCTTCATTGGTAGTAGTCAGTCACAAATGTTTTCCTTTTTACAAATCATTTTTAGTTCTTGGTAATCAAATCAAAGTATGGTACTGAAATAGTTTTTATGAAGCTGTTTGTCTTACATTAATAAAACATTTAGGCACATTTATTTGTGTAATATCTTTTCTAGGTAATTTCTTAGAGTATCTATGATCATCCATGTTTTTGCATATTTTACTAACATAAACATGGAATCTAGAATATAATATTTATCAAAGCTTAATGTAATACTGATCACATTCTCCAGCAATATATCTATGTTATCATTTCTAATATATCACATTACAACTTAATTAATGGATTTATACTTAAAATTTGTTTTCATATTTAACCTTAAAAATTCCTGAAAGCAGGGACCTTCATTTTTGTTGATTGCTAAAGACTTTAGATTTGTTTATTTGTTTTTCTCAAGGATTATAGTTCACATTCACTTACTTGATTCACATCAAGTAAGATGTTTGAAAAAAAAATCAGAATTAGAACAATAGGTATCGGGCGCCTGGGTGGCTATGTGGATTAAAGCCTCTGCCTTCAGCTCAGGTCATGATCCCAGGGTCCTGGGATTGAGTCCTGCATCGGGCTCTCTGCTCAGCAGGGAGCCTCCTTCCCCCCTACTCTCTGCCTGCCTCTCTGCCTACTTGTGATCTCTGTCTGTCAAATAAATAAATAAAATCTTTAGAACAATAGGTATCTATGTCAGAACTACAGAAATATCTCATAACAAAGAAATGGATTATAGTCTTTCTTGTGTTAGTGAAATAAAAAAAATACTTAAATGTAATAGACTTTATCTTTTAGAACAGTTTTCATTTACATAAAAAATATAAAGATCTTACAAAAAGCTTCCTATACCCCACATCCAGTTTACCTTATTATTAATTTCTTACACTAGTATTATACATTTCTTACAATGAATGAATCAATAATGATACATTATTATTAACTGAAGTTCACATGATGTTCTGATTTACTGTTTTTCTCTGGTGTCTTTTTTTCTGACCACTTTTAGGATTATTGCACTTCATCATATGTCTTCTTAAGCTTCTCTTATCTGTGACAGCTTTTTTTCATATGATTCAACTGGACTTGTATAGGGATTGAGATCATGGAGGATAAGTGTCATTTTCATGAAATCATATCAAAATTGCATTATATCAATATGACTTCACACTGTTAATGTTGACTTTGACCATTTAACTGATGAATTATTATTTGGTAAGTTTCCTCAAGGTACAGTTATATCCCCCTCCCCCAGCTCCTCTTGGTTTTCCATTTATTGCTATAAATATGGATTCACAGTTATTTATTTTATAATTTGGGTTATAATCCAGAGCTACTTTCTTTGTCACTCCAGTTGTTCCAGATTTGGCCATTGGTAGCTCTTTAAATTGACTTTTGTGTCTCTTTGACTTTCTTCTTTGTTTTTTGTTGTTGTTATTGTTTTTGATAATTTTTTTTTTAAGGGCACTACAACATATTTTTTTCCCAGTCCTAGAACCAAACGTTTTTCCAAAGAGACTTTCATAGCTATTTCTTTAAAGAGCCATATCTCTTAGATCTTTTTATTAAAGAATGGTGTTAGAGGGGGACCTGGGTGGCTTGGTTGGTTAAACACCCAACTCCTGATTTCAGCTACTGTCCTGATCTTGGGGTCGTGAGATCAAGCCCAGCGTCCTGATCTGCACTGGGCATGGAGCTTGCTTGGAATTCTCTCCCTCTCCCTCTGCTCCTCCCCTGTGGGCTTTCTTCTGTCTCAAAAAAAAAAAACCCTATGTGTGTGTATATCTATATTTATATAGATACACATACACATACAGATTTCTGCAAATACTTTAATATGTAATCATCTGTATCTATATTAAGCTACATGAATTTATACTGATATATCCACCTCTAATATATTGCCACATGAATATTACCACACAGTCTACTTTCTTGCTTCTTTCTATCTTCTCACTCTAACAGTAAGAAACTTGGCCTCCAGCATCTGCCATTGATTTATTTGTTTAATTTCAACATTCCTACAAAGCAATGTCAGAATTGTTACCTCATACACAAAAAATAAACTTCAAAACTAGAGTATAGTGTATATGTACAGTCCCTTTTTCTTAGTTTTATAGACTCTCTTCATTTCTAAAGTTACTTAGGTCAGCACAATATTCTTCTACCCCTTTAGTGAGGTTTTTGTCATATTTGTAATACAGCTCAATTGTTTTGTAATATTCGACATTCCCTCCTGGGATCTCTCCTACTCCTAAAGATTTCAAGTAATGTTAAATATTTCATTAGAAAATGTTCTGTTCCCATAGAAAACACTTTAATGAGTGCCTGCACAGAGATATAGCAGTTGTGAGTCTACATGTCATTGTCAATTTTATGTGTCAATGTGGGGGCACTCTGACTGGCTCTGTCAGAGGAGAGTGTGGCTCTTGACCTTGGGGTCATGGTTCAAGATCCACATGGGTGTAGAGATTAGTTAAATAAACAAACAAACAACTTAAAAAAAAAAAAAACAACACCTCACCGCTCCCCTCCCCCCCCCAAATTTTTATATGTTGATGTGGCTTTGCTATATATTTCCCAGTTATTCAGTCAAAAACTACAGTTGTGATTAAAGTCATTTGATTGTAAGAAAGGGCTTGATTCCTGATTCAACCAGTTGAAAGGCCTTCAGAGCAGAACACAAACTTCCCAGGAGAAGAAGAAATGCCTGCTGTGGACTTCAAATCCAGCTTATGCTTCCTAGCTTTCCTTTCCTGATGGCCTGCCCTATAGATTTTATACTTTTGTAGCCACTCCCAACATTGTGTGGCCTTTTTCCTTGCAATTAATCTCCTACTAGTTCTACTTCTCTCATCACACAAGCTAAAACATATTTTGGTACCAGAAGAACATCTAGGAAAGAAATAATCTTTAGGATGAATTCTCTCAATTGGCTCTAGATTTTCTGGAATTATTTCCCTAATGTAGTTGGATTTACAGGAACTAAATACTGTATTTACAGTAGTAAAGTAAGCATTAGTAGTTCATAGCATGATGTGGCAATAGAGACATATAAAATATTGCCATTGGATACTACAAACCGAATACAGAAAGTGTAACTCATGATGCTACCGTCAAACACCTAAATTCTGCCAAATTTTCTTTGCCAGTAGAAGCAGTCTTTCTTTCCCTGCTCAAGGATGTCAGTTTTCCATTGTGTGAAGAATCTGTAATCACCTCCCCTGCGATGGTTACATTGCAAGTGACTGGTGATTCTCCTCAAAACCTACCAACCTCAAAACCTGTCATCCTCCCCAGAGCCAAGACACCTTTTATTCTAGATTTATAAATAGGTTCAAGTCTCAGGACACCCCAGAGGGTGAGTACACAGTGTGACCCCCTAAGGTAGTGCACTTTACACTAAAAAACTGCACACACTTTCTAATTTATCTAGATAGAAATATGGGGACAGGGGCGCCTGGGTGGCTCAGTGGTTTAAAGCTTCTGCCTTCGGCTCAGGTCATGATCCCAGGGTCCTGGGATTGAGCCCCGCATCGGGCTCTCTGCTCAGCGATGAGCCTGCCTCCCCCCTACTGCCCCCGTCTGCCTTTTTGCCTACTTGTGATCTCTGTCTGTCAAATAAATAAATAAAATCTTTAAAAACAGGGCGCCTGGGTGGCTCAGTGGGTTAAAGCCTCTTGCCTTCTGCTCAATCCTTCTGGGATCGAGCCCCGCATCAGGCTCTCTGCTTAGCAGGGAGCCTGCTTCCTCCTCTCTCTCTCTGCCTGCTTCTCTGCCTACTTGTGATCTCTGTCTGTCAAATAAATAAATAAAATCTTTAAAAAAATAAAAAATAAATTAAAAAATCTTTAAAAACAACAACAAAAAAAGAAATACAGGGACATGTGGGAACATATATCATAAGGGTGTGGGATCATGCTTCTTTTTTGTCAGTTCCAATTAGAGAGAGACCATATGTTGGCTGCTCAATGGCTGCTGACATACATTAAAGATTTTTGAGAAAATACAGCTTATTAGGGAGGCAATAATAATTATTAGCAACAAAATAATGCCTGTGGTTTGGAGACCACTTGAGCCAGGGTTCCCATGACCCAAACCAACTAGAATCAAGTCAGGAAATGATACAGAAGAACAACAGGATCACCAGCAGCATAACAAATCCAAGATTCTAATAGCTTTTTATATGTGGATTCATTCATTCTTCTGCCCCCTTTTCATGTCTAAACACAAACATTATTGCCATATTATATCATATGTACTTATAATATGTGTATAGAAATAAACTGAAAACTTTTGCAATTAATGGATTAAAGTCAAGGCCAAATATGATTTCTATGTATATTTTTTAGGTCTGAGTTAGATAAAAATTACACCTATTCAAGAATAAGAAATATTTTAAAGAAAACATAGGTGTACTTTTTTTTTTTTTTGCAATTTCCTAAACTCCTTTGGAAAGAGGATAAGAAGTTATTACTCAAAGTTAGTTACTTTGAGGCCTACTGAGTGGCATGATACTGCATCACAAACTTTAGACTATTTTGTATATCTATTTGACATTATAATTCTGAGGTTTTCTTAAAAGATTCTATTTTCCTTATTTTGCATCCTAATTTACTTACTCTAAATTTGTTCTGGCAGTATTTTTCATTTTGCTTGCTAGGGAAAAGAGTAAACTCAATAGAGAATAATTTCCTAGTGAAGTCTTGGAAAGTGCTGCATTTGTTTTCTACTTTCATCATTTTAAATTTTGTTGTAACAGTAAGCGTGCATTTTCTTATTTATAAACAAAAGCAATTTGTTTAATCAACACTATTATCAATTTCATGGAGGGCAACAAAATGGCCAAACTTCCTACAGAGTTATTTGAATGTGCACTTCATAGTCTGGAATCAAAGTTAAGAATACGTGTTATCGGGGCGCCTGGGTGACTCAGTGGGTTAAAGCTTCTGCCTTTGGCTCAGGTCATGATCTCAAGGTCCTAGGATCCAGCCCCGCATCAGGGTCTCTGCTCAGCAAGGAGCCTGCTTCCCCCTCTCTCACTGCCTGCTTCTCTGCCTATTTGTGATCTCTGTCAAATAAATAAATAAAATCTAAAAAAAAAAAAAAGAAATGTGTTATGCAATTTGTGAAAACTTGATCCATACATTTATTCACCCAACATGTCTTTATTGAAGGTCTTGCATTTACTGGGGAAATTGTATTTTAAGCATTTCCCAACTGAAATATGGATTTTGTTTCAAAAGATCTCTTGCAAATGTGGACTAACCAAAAACACCTATTTGAAATTCAAAACACCTTCTTAGTTTATATAAATAATGGGCTTTGGAAGGCTAACTCATTAAAAAAATCAGTAAACTTATAAATGTGTAGTTTAAAACAAAAGCAGGTTCAGCATTCTTCGTTCTTCTTTAGCATTCTAACATTCTTCGTGTTCAAAGTTGTGATGCCCTGATCTCTGAAGGGCAGACTTGTATTCCCACCAAATTAACATTCTTTGGTTTTGATCCATTTATCTTATTCTCTGACCTACCTCGATGAGAAGAAAAGGCAGGCATTCGAGGGAACACACACACACACACACACACACAGGGAAAGAGTAAGCTGTGGATGAGCACTGCCTGGACAGCATTTTGGCTTAGGACTAATAAAAACAGATTATGCTTAAAATTAGTTTTAGCTTTACATATGGCTTCTTCTCTCATCCTTCTCCTCATGGAATTGCCTTCTTTTAACAAAGGATTCATAATTTCTGTACATCTGTCAAACTTTAGTTTTATATTCCTCTTTGATCATTCTGTTGCCCTATGTAATAATAATTTAAAAAAAAAAAGGCAATTATTCCCACTCCTATGATTTACCTACCAAACGGAAGGCTGCAACATAGCAGCATCTTGGATGGCACAGTGATTTGGCATTGGGGTCCCACTAGTTCAGCCCTAGCATTCCTATCACCAGGGCCTTTCTCCTCTACTCTACTTACACCTACCACCACCACCTACAGTGTATTCTCTATATGCCTCTTCTTATGTGGCTATTCTTTTGTTACAATTAAAGCAAACACAGTAATAGGTCAGAACATTGGGTTCTGACTTCTTCAAATATAACTAAAATATTGTGTGTGCCCTAGAAGCATGTTTATGATAGAAATATGATAAAACTTTTTACAGGGTATTTTAAAATATATCTTAGGTTGCATATACACTTTAAAGTATACCTTTTAAAGATATAACAGAGAGTCCTCATAAACCTCACATCCAGTGTTCTTTATTATAGTTATCTTAGAAAAATATGGGCATTTGCTATAATTAATGAGCTATATTAAAATATACTTTATTCAGATTTCTTTCATTTTTACCTATTGTCTTTTTCCTATTCCAGGATCTCAATCAAGATACCACGTTACATTTAGTCATCATATCTCCTTAGGCTCCTTTTCACTATGACAGCTTTTCATACTTGTTTTGATAACATGGACGGTTTTGAAGAATATTTGTTAAGTATTTTTAGGGTTCCCTGTAGCAGAATTTTGTTTGATGTTTTCCCTTTATTAGATAGGAATTATATATTTTGAGAGGAAAATAATAGAGGTAAAGTGCTGTCTTCATCATAAGATATCAAGAGTACATAATATCGACATGACATACTACTGTTGATACTGATGTTTATCACCTAGCTGAGGTAGTTTGTCAGGTTTCTCGACTGTGTAGTTACTCTTTTTCCCTCTTTTCCATACTGTACTCTGGAAAGAGGTCACTATGCAAGAGAGGCAGGCACAGAGACAGAGGGGGAAGCAGGCTCCCTGCTAAGCAGAGAGCCCGATGCGGGGCTAGATCCCAGGACCCTGGGATCATCACTTGAGCCAAAGACAGAGGCTTTAACCCACTGAGCCACGTAGGTGCTCCAGATGGGCACTTTCTTGTTCCTACATACATATGGCATTTCCTTGGTGTATGCACAGAGTGAGCAACATCTCTCTTTCTTCCTCGTATTATAAAACCATCAATTCTATTAAGGGTCTACTTGTGTTATTTCATTAACCTAATTACCTCCTAAAAGGTCTGTCCTCACCCATGGATAAGGCTTTAATATATGAGTTGGGAAGGGGCAAGTCAATCAATAGTATTGCCTGTTTATTTATTCAATAATACATTATGCTTATATGGACATGGATATTTATTTTATACTTCACCTTATAATCCAATAATACTTCACTTAGTTGTTCAGATTTGACCAGCGGGGGCTTATTTGCTTGGCTCATGTGTAACTAATATTATCTAATGTTAACATTAATTTTAATTACTCCTAACTGAAGAATTGGTAAAAAATGTTTATCTTTATGAAAGTAATACAACAATATCTCATTTAATATGGTAGATTTTCTAGGTAATGTTAATTCTGTCTATATTTTGTCCCATGATTTCCTAGCCTTATTTCAGTCATTACAGTACAGTTTCCCTCTTCATATCTGGTTATTTCTTGTTGTGATGTTGTTACTATTCTTATTTTTTGTTATTATTATTATTATTCCTCTCCTCCTCCTCCTCCTCCTTATTCTGCTTTCTCATCTTCTTTCCCCATTTTTCTAGGGTTTCTGTCTTTACTGTTACCAGACAGATGAGATTACTGGTTTCTTTTAATTCTTTATCTTCCTGTCCAATATAGGAATATAACTGGATTTTGGCAGTTGCTGAAGGTTATACATGTGTATATAGAATTTATCTAATTTCATGACTACTTACTTAATAAACATTCTACCAAACAGCTCTTATATTATCAACCCTTTCCTAAGACAATAAAGTTTTTGAAATTTCATGCACTTTTATATACTGTCTTACCATCATAGCAAACTAAAAGAAGAAACATGTTTGTTATAGGGATGCCTGGGGGCTCAGTCACTTACATGTCTGCCTTCAACTCAGGTCATGATCCCAGGGTCCTGGGATCAAGTCCCATATCAGGCTCCTTGCTCAGTGGGGGAACTGCTTCTCCCTTTGTCTGCCACTTCCCCTGCTTGTACAGCTCTCTCTCTCTGACTAATAAATAAATAAAATCTTAAAAAAGAGAAGAAACATGTTATAAAAATGATGTTTAAACATCATGTTTTCTATCCAAGCCATATTCAACATATATAGGTGGACACAGAATGTTTGCCTTGTGAAAGAACTTCAAGAAGGATGAAGAGTTGGCACCTTTCTTTTTAAACAATTTAATATGTTGGTCATATAAGCTTACTGTATGTATGAATTTTGAGCTTGTAGCGAAACTTGTATTGAAGTTTTATTTTCTCTTAAAATAGTTTTCTGTGTTTGAAGTTTATATTGTGTGCAATTTTAATGGGAGATAATTATAAGAAGAAAAAGGAATGAAAAATTAACAAATCTGTTACAGAAAAAAATGAAAAAATAATGATTATTATTTTCTCCATTACATTATACTATGTAAAAATTTAAATCACACAGGTACTGATTACTATTTTCTTCTTAGGTGCAATTATTTTAATATTTTAAAATGTATACTTTTTTAACATAAATTTTTATCTCTGAAAATTATTTTTGTATCTTGGGTTGGAATGAAATCAATCATAATTTTTTTCAAAATCATTAATAGGATCAAAGGAGTTTTTATAAACAATGACAATAATGACCACTTTAATCTGAAGCTTTCTATACATCTTTCAAAAGCAATACTTTTTTAAAAAAAGATTTTATTTATTTATTTGACAGACAGAGATTACAAATAGGCAGAGCAGCAGGCAGAGAGAGAAGCAGTGAAGAAGCAGGCTCCCCACTGAGCAGAGAGCCCAATGTAGGGCTCGATCCCAGGACCCCTAGATCACGACCTGAGCCGAAGGCAGAGGCTTTAACCCACTGAGCCACCCAGGTGCCCCAGAAATACACTTTAATAGAAAATAAGATGCATGTGTACATGCAGACATGTAGGCACACATATACACACCTTCACACACAGAGCTGCCCTCCATTAAGCCAGATGATAGAGATGACAGTGCATTTCAAAATACTTATATTTAAACATCTCATGAAACATAGTACAGCATAGTACTGGAAAAAATAGCTAAAAGAGAGAAAACAGAATTATCAAGGAGTCTAACTGTGATCTAAAATCACTTACAGAGAGAAAATGCTGATACTAAGTTTAGAAATACTTAAAAAGAATTTTGGTATATCAGTGGAGTGACCATAGGGAAATAAGTTTAAAACGTACATGATTTTGATATCATCTTTCCAAAGCTATTGCTCTGGGAAAAAAGAATGTAAAAAGGAAGGACTGGTACTCCTTGAGAGAACAAAGTAAAAGCAAGTGGGGCAAATTTATGTTGCGCAAAACAAAAAGAACAATAGTAAGAGAAACTAAAGCCACATAATCCTCCCCCAAATCCACAGAAAAATAAAGGCATCCATTAACGAAATTATTCTTTACTACACTAGAAGTAAAGTCAATTTTGAACTAGGAATCTGCTCTAAATTTGTTTAGTATATACACATGAAACAAACAGAAAAAAAAAGTTCTAAATATTCATAAAAACTCTATTTAAAAAAACAGAAAAAAAATTTTATTGTGAATAAAAGCACAAGCTGATAAAATGCCCCTCATGAACAAACAAAAATAGCACAATGAAGAAAACAAACAAACAAACAAACAAAAATCCCTGAATGAATTAAATATTTTCGACAAAACATCTGGATATAGGTAAAATCATGTTGAATAATAAATATGAAAACTGAAAGCAGAAATGTTTAAAATAAAATAGAATGAAAAGTTCAGAAAGGTAGTGGAAAAGTAAAAACCATAATAGAAATGAACACTAAATTATAATTATCTTAAGGGAAGCAACAATCAAATAGAAATTTCACAATGGCTATTGAAGGAAGGTAGTAAACACAATACAATATAAATACAAAATAAAGTAAATAAAATATAAAGTAAATAATAAACAAAGAAATAAAAGAGGTTCCAGAGAAAGTGGTCAAAGTGACAGTAAGACAAAAGGGATCTAGTATATATAATTGGAAACTCTGAAGAGAAAACGAAACAAAACAAAAAAACTGAACAAAGCTAATATTTAAAATTAAAAATTTAAAAATCTAGATATAAAATAACCTGAATCTCAATATTGAATGACTTTGAACATATCTAAGAAAACTGGTTTAAAAAGCAACTTTGAGGGACGCCTGGGTGGCTCAGTTGGTTAAGCAGCTGCCTTCGGCTCAGGTCATGATCCCAGTGTCCTGGGATGGAGCCCCACATCGGGCTCCTTGCTTGGCGGGGAGCCTGCTTCTCCCTCTGCCTCTGCCTGCCATTCTGTCTGCCTGTGCTCGCTCTCTCTCCCTCTCTCTCTGACAAATAAATAAAATCTTTAAAAACAACAAAAAAACTCTAAAAAAAAAAGCAACTTCGAGACATATCTTTATAAGCAATAACATTAATAAATAAAGAAAAAATCCATAGATCCTCCATGTGAATAAAATCCAAGTTACTTGCAAATACCTGAGAATTAGACTTGCATCAAACGTCTCATGAGCCATGTACATAGAAAGGCAAAAATGCAGAAGCAGTTTCAAGAAAATTAAGGAACTAAACTACGAACAAAAAATTATATACCTCTCTAAGCTGTTTATATATGCAAGAAAGCAGCTAATATATTTCTTGAGGATTATAGAAGTGGGTGGACTTTATTAAAGCAAGAAAAAGTATTAGGAAAATGAAGAATAAATAATGTTTAAACTACTTATTTGTAGATAATAAGTTCTAGTGAAGCTGAGAGTGAGGATATAATAATGGCCCTTTATAAGTGATACTTACTGACAAAGTAAAAATGTTAACTAAAATATGAGAAGACAAGAGATAATAGAGGAAAGAACCCCAAGTGTATTGATTATGGTATAGACAATAGAATAAGGCAAAGTATATCAATAAAAACTGAGAAAGATTAATACAAATATTAATAAAACAGATGATGCCAGGCATTAAAATGGTATACATTCACATTCACAATCAACTAATATACTGAAATTACTAGCATTTATAGGTTTAAAGGAAATTTTAGCAAAAGGAAAAATTGTATCATGTTAAGAAGAAAACAGTGAATACAGTATTAGAAGCAAAATATTGTATCAAGGAGTGATTTGGCAGATGTGAAATATATCAGCCTTGTGAATAAACATGAAGATTAAACCACGTGTTTAAAAAATTCAGATTGTCTCACAAAGGGGGAACCAACTAAATGCTACTTCTGAGAGATTTACTTAAAACAAGGTATTTTTAAAGTGAATAAATAAAGACAAGAGAAGTAAAAACAGGAAGAAAATAGGCATTGCTATTTAAATATCAGCAAAATAGATTACAATAAAACAGGATTAAATATACAAAGAGGTATTTTTTTTAATGTTAAAAGCCACAATCCACAATGTAAGGACCACATATATGATACATATGCACCAAGTAATACTGCAGTGGATGTAATAAAGCAGAAAGAGGAAACAAAAAGAGACAGCAACACAAAAATATCAGAAAGGTGTAACACACTACTCTTGGTGAAGTAGACAAAGTAGACAAGAATATAGAAGAAACTTGTAATTGATAATTAGACCTATGGAGACATGTATAACTTTGCCACCTGATAATAGAGAATATACTTTGTTAAAAGACCAAATGACATATTAACAAAAATTATCAAATTAGATCACAAAAAAAATCACATTAGTTCCTTAAGGTAGAAACTCTTCCAACAACCTTCTCTGATCGTAATTATTACATCTATAAAGTAATGCAAAAATTATTTTTATAAAGCTCCATTTTATTAATTTTTTAATTAAGCAACTCAAGGATGAAAGAAGTGAAAAAATACATAATTTCTAAAAAAAATAGACGACATTAAATTTTATAACTTATAAGATATATTTATAGTGATAATTAGGGGGAAATTAATAATCTTGGATCTATAAAATTGTAAGAAGGAAGTAAAATTAATTAGTTCCAATTAATTGAAACAATTTTCAATGATCTAAAAATGAAAATAAAACAAAAACTTACTAATCAACATTTTACTAGCCTAAATGCCAAACCTTTAATAAACATAGAGCCCCTTAATTGTTTTAGAACACCAAAAATGGAAGGAACTTCCAAAGTTTTCCTATAAAATAAGTATGACAATGATAGCTTTACTGATAGCATTATCAATAGCACATGGATAAGAAATTTACAAATCAGTATTTCTAATGAACGTTTTTGGAAAATTTCTTAATATAATATAAACAATGAAATATAGTAGAAAAATGATACATGATAAAGGGTAAAAAAATTATTTTAGGGATACAGGTTTCAATTTTCAGGAAATTATTATTATAATTTACTGTATTAGTTGACTATTGTGAAAATTTATCTGTGTGAAGATGAAATTCTGTTGAAAACTTCATATCAGTTCATGATTCAAAAAAAAAGAAAATGTCGGTTGATGGATACTTTTGTATTACAATCACAGCCTATATTTTTAGTATGAAAACTTGTGTCCTCCAGTGGAATTATGGATCTAAATATTATACACACACACACAAAGAAAAAAAATGAGTAAATTCATTATGCTACTCTGAATGTATGGAGACATTTTTAATAGTATAAAATCTAGAAGACATAAAATATTAATAACTTCAAATTAGATTTTAAAATTTGGAGCATGGAAAAAATGCAGCAAGAAGTCAAAAGGCAAATGATAGTGAATATACAATATAAATATACAATGTTAGTCACAAACAGTGTGATTGTGTAAATGGGAAGACAAAAAACTTACCAAAAAATGGGAAGATATAAACAGTAATTAACAAAAAAAAGGTATGAAAATCACCTGTGAATCTTTCCTATGGAAGATTTTCAATTTTTCACATTACTAGTGAAATAAAAATTAGAAGAATCCTGAGCAACTCTTTCTTATCAATCATAATGACCAAAAATAAAAGCTTGATAATATGTTAAGATGGGAACCAGACACTCTCTTGTACTGTGCTTTGGAAATTCAAAATGTTTTAACCTAATGAATATGAATTTAACCACACTTAACAAAATTGTACATGCTTTACCTTTCAATCCAGTCATTTCCAACAATAGGAAAATATATCTGCACAAGGTTATTCAACATTATTTGCAAAATAGCACAAAAAAGAGCATAGAGAATGTGCTCTATTTTACATTGAAAGATGGAGGAAATAAGAAAACATTCATTTGTCCACATACTTTGGCAAAAATAAATACAGAAAAGATAAACCAGAAAACAGGGGTAATTGGGGACAAGGCTAAAAAGATCAAGGGTGAGGTACACCCCTAAAAATACTTCTTTTACTATATAATTGTAAATTATATATGAATGTCTTAATAATAAAAATAGTATAAAGTAAAATACAAAACAAATAAAATTCTAACATGGACAGATGTGACATTTAAAAATGGTGTTGCTCTAGTATGCGATCTCCAAGTAAAATTCATCTCTATAGGATGCTGGCTTTCATTTCAAGGTTTGTTATTTCATGTTGTATAATTCTTCATGTTTTACATTGCCTAACTCTTGAGGTACTGGCCATATTTATAATATGTAAGGTCTGTGATGGCTCAATTGAAGAGAAATCTGGAATTATTTGACTCACTAGTACCCTAAGTGTTCCCATCATGGCTGACTAAAAGTAACACTTGACACATTTCATTGAAACTCTCCTTTCAAGTGTATAAATACAGCACAGTACATATAACAATAGATTTCACAGCTCTATTAAAAGTGCTCTGTACAATAAGTTGCTTACCACAATGACTCTTTAAAACCTTAAAGTCTGAGTTCAGATTCTAAAAATATGCACAAACTTTTATTATTGTGCCTATCTGCATAAATGTGTACTGTTCTCCGTTTTTCCAGTACGAGGATAGAGGGTGCATAAATTCGGTTATATTTGCAAACCTCAAGTCAGCATTAAAAATGATAAATAATATTTCTGTATTTGAAAATGGCCTTGTTGAGGCTGAGAAAGAACCAGAGGCAATTAAATGCTTTTTATTTTTGTCACTCCTTAATATAAGGCTTTATTTTTCATCTCTGTGTATAATATGGGAATAAAAATAAAATGAGATGAACTAATACTAATGAAACCGGTAAGTAAGTAGTTAGAGGCGAAAAGTTCAACAATCAATAGAAAGCTCGATATCGAAAGGAAAGGGAATATATGGCAATGAATGGTTATCTACATATTAACTCAGAGGAGTAGAGTACATTAATAATACCAAGAGCTGGTTCAGTTTTCACATGAGTTTTCCTTTAGATAGTACCAAGAAGCTCCATTTTATCATCTTGGATCTTTCCAATATGTATGTTTTGTTTTGTTTTTTTGAAGTCAGGCAGGCAATTGTGTGAGAGCAAATTAACATTTATTTGTACACCTATCAAACTCAACCTTCTGTTCTCCATGTCTAGATACAGCAGGGCAATGGTAAAATACCTTTCTCATTTCACAGAACTTAGAAGGTAGCGTGAGTAAAAACACCAAGGTGCCAGAGCTGAGGAGCATGCTTTAGCCCTGTACTTTAGAAAATGCTTAGCTGATGTCTGTTTTCAGTTTTGCTAAAATCTGGAAGCAATTGTTTCTGCCAAGAGAAGATTTTGATTGTATACACCTATCCTTTACTAAATGGCTTTAATTTGCGTAAACCATCTCTGAAAATCCTGCAACTCAGAAAAAAAAATTAAGTACAAGTTTTCATATTTACATATTTCCATAGTTACAGACAAGATGCATAACAGAACAAAAACATGTTTACCCTTTATTCATATTAACATTTTGCTCATTTGCTTATCTATAGCTCCCTCCCCAACACATATTTTTTTCTGAATCATATAATAGAAATATACATCCATAATCTAGAAATACTTTAGTGTATTTATGCTAATGTTTAATGCAATCATAGAGCTAACCAGAATAAATTTGAGAACGTAGCATGCAACAGTGTAAATACTGGGAGATATGTTTCATGGTAGCTAAAGTAACATTAATGCGATACTTCTCACATAAATCTGGTCACTTTGAAAGGTGACAGTTACACATAGTAACGTTTCTTTCTTTTCAAGATATTTTTGGTTTGTAGTGAAATTTGAATGTTCTGTAAACTTAAACAGGCCTAAGAACCTTACAAGATTGTAGATAACTCCCAATTCTGGCCCCATTATTAACATTATTAAAACTGAAAACCTCTTGTGGAATTCTTACCTCTGGTGCACTCATTTTTTTCTTTGTGGTTTTCTGACCCAGTATTGCTTTCAGATCTGATGAAGCAGCAAACTCAACCTGTATATTTTTTTGTACTCCAGTTCTCACAGTCAGCCTTATTTTCAAGCAGAGTTCACTTACCCATATCCCAGTGGACTCATGGATTCCTATTGAATTTAATGAGTTAGAATCCAGTCCCTTTATTATTTTGATGCTCAGAATGTTCCATATTTAGCCAATGGAAAAGTTTTAGGCTGACTTTTCTGACTTTTGTTATGGTCCAATCACTCTCTGAGTTCTTATTTTCTAGTACAAAATATATCCCAGTCTCCCCTTATAGTTTCCCACCTTACCACTGCAACCTAAAATTTCGTCAAAGAATTCTTTTTTTGGAAAACAATTTTTGGAAACTTTGTGTGCTCATTGTTATTTTAATGTTGCCTTACCCCCATCCTTAGGTGGGCGAAATGAGATTCTTGCAAGAATGCACACATGCGTGCGCACACAGACACAGACACACACAACTATCTATTTATCAACATGTGTCAAAATCAGTGAGCACACTGGGGCACCTGGTGGCTCATTTAGGCATCCAACTCTTGATTTTGGCTCAGGTCATGATCTCAGGGTTATAAGATTGAGCCCCATATCTGGCTCTTCACGGGGCATGGAATCTGCCTCTCTCCCTCTCCTTCTGTCCCTCTTACCTCCTGGCACACTGTCGCTCTCACTCTCTCTCTGCCTCAAATTAAAAATTATATATAATAATAATTTTAAAACAAGTGAGCACACTAATTTCTCTAATTCCATATTTGTAACTGCCTCCCTTTCTCAGGCAAGGAAAATATCAGTCTCTCCTTTCTCTCAATATGCTTACTTGTTTGATCTGTTTTTCAGTATGTAACCGAGCACTGGCACAGTATATAGCACTATACTGGACTCTGACACCCCCCAGTGAGTCACCACTTCCATCATGCAAAAGTCTCTCCCCATCAATTCCAGATTGGAAAAATGCATGGATGCCTTCCTCCTCAAGCTAAGTGAACACTGACACCCCACTCCTGAGCTTGTACGCCTAACCTCCATGTGGAAACACCAGCTCAGTACTAGACTCCGTGCCAGTTTGTGCCCCTGAACACTGCCACCTATCCCTATATGGATGCCCTACTATTCACAAGAGTCCAATACCCGTAATGCTTAATAATTATTAAACCACATGCTTTAGTTTCAGGAATTATATTTCCTTTGAAATTTAAATTGATTGATGACTCTAACACTCTTTACAATTAGAATACTTCAGATTTTCTTAAACATTTTTAGAATTTTTAAACACTTAAAAGAAAACCAATAAAACTACTATTAAAAACTGATTAGTACTTGGGTTGCTTCCATAATTTGGCTGAAATAAATAATGTTGCAATAAACATAGGGGTACAAATACCTTTTCAAATCAGTGTTTTCATATTCTTTGGGTAAAAACCCAGGGGTGGAATTACTGGATCATATGGTAATTCTATTTTAAAATTTTTGAAGAACTGCCATACTGTTTCCACAGTGGAAGCACCAGTTTGCATTCTTACCAACAGCACAGAAGGGTTTCTTTTTCTCCACAACCCAAGTGTCCAGTGATAGATGAATGGATGAAGAAGACGTGATAATTGTGTGTGTACACAACACACACTCGCAATGGAATATTACTCAGGCATAAAAATGAAATCTTGACATTTGCAAGAACATGGATGGATCTAGAGGGTATAATGCTAAGTGAAATAAGTGAGTTAGAGAAAGACAGATACCATATTAATTCACTTATAAAGAAACAAAACAATTAAATAAACAAAAGAAGAGACAAACAACAACAAAATCTCTTAAGTATAGGGAACAAACTGATGGTCACTAGAGGAGAGCTGGGTCAGGAGGTGGGTGAAAAAGGTGAAGGAGATTAAGCGTATGCTTACTGTGATGAGCACTGAGTAATGCATTACTGATTATTGATTAATACTGATTATTGATTATCCCTGATTATTGAAACACTATAATGTAAACCTGAAACTAATATAACACTGTATATTAATTATATTGGAATTAAAATTGAAAAAAAAAAAACCTAAACATTTCTGGGAAAAAAGACCAACAACCTAATTGAAAAAAAAAAAAAAAAGGAAGAAAGAAAACCAGTTAGCACTTTTGAGATTAGTTACAAATGTTCTAATACAAATGGATATACTCTTCTTTTTTTTTTTTTAATAAGCCCTGGTTACATAGAATTATCACAATCTTCTGTTCACATTATAATCTTTTTTAAATACTTAAAAATCATCTTGTATTTATTTATTCACATTAGTTATCTTGTTTTCATGATTTAATAAATACCAGTGAACTTGCTGGGAAATTTGACCTATCTGATCCATGTGCATTTCTCCTGGGAAAACATTCTGATTATCATAATCATTGTTTTATAGTTTTCATGTATTCATATGTTATTAAAAAGGACAAAAGCACACACATACCAGCACACACACATATTTTTTTTTTCTTAGAAAGTGGGTATCATGTTCAGTGCACATTCCTGGCACTTAATTTTTTTTCTATTACTACTACATATTAAGGTTTGTCTGTATTATTGTATTTGTCCTAATTCAGTCATTTTACAGCCTTATAATATTTCTGTTTTGCTCATACACCCATTTCTCTGCCATGAAATCAAGTTTTTATTCTGAAATTTGTTACTATGAGAGGTACTGCTAGGAACATTCTTGGCAAAGTATCCTAGAGTACATATGGTCAAGTCTTCCCTTGGTATATACTGGAAAATAGAATTTCTAGGTTGTAGGGTATATAATATGTTAGCCTTCAGAAATAGAACCCACTTAACAATCCCAACAGTAATATATCATCTGTAGTCGCATCCCAACACTCAGGTCTATCAGGTTGATTTTTATATAAATGGATGTAAAATGTTTTGTATAATTTTATTCATATTTGAAGTTCTTAATTCTTAGTTCCTCTCCCCCTGGCATGATTTTACTGTAAAACTCTTAGTTTTATGGTAAAGAATTAGGATTTCTTCATTAAATCAGCTGATGCTTCAGTTATGTTTAATGGGCCATAATTTAGGGCCAAAGTTAAAAATTTCATTTCTTTCTTTCTTCAGCTTCTTTGCAACTTTATATTCATCATCTAGACCTTTCTCATGTACTTTAATTTAACCATCTTAACTGTTTCCTAAAGATGCCAGTATTGAGTCTTGTGTCTTTATATTATATACTGTTTTTATTTTTAAATAAATTTTCTGAGTATTCCCCTTTCACAGTATGTAAAACCTAGTATAAAGTTGCCATTCTGAGGGTAGTCTGATGTGGTTTGATTTAATATATCTTGTGGTAAATTATGATTTCTCAGATTATCTTTAATTATTACTGATCAACATTATTGACACCCTGCCATGATCAGTATATTCATATATCATCTTACTTATGTTGTGGATTTAGGCATAACCAACTATTTTATTAAAACTATCAGATCAATACTGTACAGACCAGTTCTGAAGGAGACCTATAGATCAGTGGAATATTAAACATCAAGTCCAGAAATAAATTCATTAATATTATGACATGATCGTAGTTTGACTCCTTAATATATATAGATAGTGTATATGTAACACTGACTCTTTATTGTATTTCTTATTTTGATATTTTAGATCAGAATAAGTTTTAAAATGATTCTATCCCATATTAGTATTTTAGCAGTAAACTTACATGAATTTATTAAAAAATATAACTTCAATATATAACTCACTGATTTACTTTGTTTCAGTCTTTCTTTAAATTTTCTGTATCAAACAATAATTTGATTTTTTAATTGTATAATACAAGAAACTTCTTTATAATAACAAAAATATATTTAATCTAATAATGTTAATACATAGTGAATAGCTAGATTTAAAATAGAGCCTCCTTGGGGCTCCTGGGTGGCTCAGTCAGTTGAGTGTCAACTCTTGGTTTCAGCTTAGGTCATGATCTCATTGGTGGTGGGATTGAGTCCCGTGTGGGGCTCCTTGCTCAATGGGGAGCCTACTTGAGGATTCTCTCCCACTGCATCTCATGTGGGCATGCTCTCTCCCTAAAATAAATAACTAAATCTTTAAAAAATACAATGAAGTAAAATAGAGCCCACATTAGGAGAGCATTATTTAAAATATTCAATATTCAGAGGTAGTAAGTGACAGTGTCTGTACTATGTGCAATATTTGTTTATGTAAGATTTAAAAGTTGGCTTATTCTATAGATTTTGTTGTTCTAACATACGATTCAATATATCAAAATAAACTGTAGCTGCTTTTCTTCCCTTTCTCTTTCTCTTCCTGAACACACCAATTCACAAACCACTAGGTAGGGCTGAGCAAGGCAGGTGCTTATGTGTATAAGTATGTGGATGAGGAGTAAAGGTGCTTCATAATCTGGATCAAATGAAAAAGACAGCCCAGCAAGGGCTATTGGTACCAAAACAGATTAGGAAAGAAATTAATCTTCTGCGGGAGAGATGTCAAAATGGCAGCAGCTGCCCAGCCCAAAAAATTGTAATTAGAACTGAGTGAGAAGAGAGTCTATCCACTTGGGGAAGTTACAGAATGGCTTAGGATGTAATATCCAAAGAGGAGTGAAGAAAATATCCCTGTGGGCATGGTAATTCAGAGTAGGGAATCGATATACAAGTGGAGGTAATAAGAAAATCAAAATAGTAGGTAATAAAATCTACCCTTGAATTTTAAAGCCCTAAAGAAGTATGAGACTGGGATGCAAGTGGCAAGTGGGTAGAAATGGAGAAAACTAGAATAAGGCCTGTGCTGTTGGATTCAAATTAGAGATATCATTGTAAACTCAGAACTTTTAACGTACCTAAATAAATGTGACAATAAATGCAAATTTGTGTTATGCATATGTATATATGTACATTCCTGGCTCTGTCTGCTGCAGTGTTCCTATGAGCAGTGACACACCAATAGCAATGAGTACACCTAGCAGCAAAATCCTCCTTTCTATACTCTGTTCTCCATTAAAACAATCCAAGAATCTTTAGAGAAGAAATTTGCTCCAGGAGTGGAAGCAAGAAAGTACAAAAATGTGACCTGAGGTATTTTTCTAGGCCAGAAAACAAAGAAGATTCAAAGAGTGATGAGTACATGCCAAAGAATACAGAGTCATTGTAAAAAGATCCTCACTGTGAAAATTTGAATACCAAGAGGATGTCATTAATAGATTATGCCCCATTAAATAAAAAAAACTCACGAGTTTATACTAATATAAATTAGTGAACAGCTTGATGAAGTCTCAGAATAGCTCTATCCCAAGTACTTACATATACCAAAAATTAAAAAAAAAGAGGTGAAAGTAACTTTAGAATAGGTGATACTAGCATGTGTCATCTTAATCAAGTGTTCAAAATCAAACTCAATAAACAAGTAATGAGACAAATTGAAATGGTGTACCCTTATAGGCTTGGATGGGAAGGACACAGCATCACTTGTTTGTTATACCTGCCAAAGATGCTTAATCTGAATCTAATTATGATGAAATATCTGAGAATCCCAAATTGAAGGGCATTATACAAAACAACTGGCTTTTAATATACCATGTGTCAAGATCATGAAAGTCAAGGATAAACTGGGAACTATTCCAGATTGAATGAAACTACAATGGCATAACACATTAATGCATATGTGTAATTCTAGAGTATCTCCCTTTCTTGTAATTGATATTACTAAAATAATTGAAGAACTTTCAATGGTCTCAGGGTAGTTGGTTGTATTATGTTAATATCAATCCTTGATGTTTATGTTTACATTATGGTTTTCTAGAAAGTGATAGTAAGAAATATACACAAAAATGTTGGTGAGTGATTGAACATCATATCCGCAATTTACTCTAAGGAGATTCAGAAAAGGAAGAGCTATTTTTAATGACTTGCCCCTTTTACTAACTCTGAGTTTGTTTCAAATTTTTTTCTAAATGTAAAAATATAATTGAGTCATATATACACACGAATTGCTGGCTATGTTTTAGAAATACTGTACATAATTGTATTTATTTTGCTACTGCAAGATAGAAATTGTCTCTCTAGATTCAATTTACAAGATGGATAGAAAAACACATTTTTCCCAAAACGCAGGTAAGTGTTTAGTTCAGTTAATATTTGGTTTATAATTACTTGGTGTTTGATTATAGAATAAATAATTCATAGAGGCACACCCCAATTTGATAAATTATTTCCATCTTTCGGTGTTCACAAAAATTAAAAAGCCTTATACTGTTATGAGAGATTTTAGAAAATATGTTGATTCAGGATTTAGTCATAACCATTAAATAGCATAAAATATCAAATAGTTAAAATAAAATCAGATAAAGAAAAGCATTTTGTAATTTAATGCCTTTGAAAATTAAGCTTTTAACATTTTATATTTTCTTATAGAGGAAACCTTTGATATAACTCTAAGAGAAAAAACTGTAAGTTCATAACTTATTTTCCATGAACAGAAGGGCATCATTCATTAAAATAATCTGTCAGTAGTTGGTACAGATTACTGGCAATATTAATTTCAACATCATTATATTCCTAATTTCCCACTACTCATTAGTACTAGAAGTAGAATTAATGATAACAGTAATAGTTTTACTTAGTGATGCTATTTCATGGTATATAGTGCTTTCTCATTTATTTACTCAAAGAATCACAACCGCTGTATATGACAGATTGTTATCCCCATTTCATATGCAAAGATACTAATTTTCAGAATGTGTTCAAAGGTTGCCCAGGGTCATGCAGCAAAGTGGAGGATCTTGAATTTGATAGCTAACTGGACTAGCCTTAAAAAACCTTGAAACATTTCAACTATTAAATTGTTTCATTACTTTCCTCTAGTGTAGTATATTTTCGTGTGCAGTATTGTGAAAGGATATTTTTTGTGTTGAAGTGCTGTCAAGGACAGTTTCTAGTAGTCACTTAACTGATTATCTGTGATCCTCTCCCTCTCTTTTGAATTTCTGTTGAATTGTGGGAATTGGTCATACATTTTTAGGAATCAACCTCCATTGATCAGGTACCTCTATATCTTCTTCCATCTGAATACTGAAAATACAACTTAAAAAGATCTTGGGTTATTGGGAAAAAGTAAAACAAGTCACAACCTGTTATTTTGTAAACATTTAATATAACTACATATCAAAATAGTGGGTATAAATAGATTATTACCTCCTGAGAAATAGTTTCTTTGCCCCTTCAATGGTTAGATTTATTTACAGATTCTCAGATTCAGTGTCAGTAAATTTAAATGTTTGATGAAGGTCAAAGTTAACTGTCATGACCAATGCCTCCTAGTATTCTAACTTATTACTTTGATTTCATGTACTATTAGACTGCAGCAAAAAACCTCAGCACAGTCCTGTATTTTCCTTTGCTTACTGCACTATGTTTAGCAGGACATAGTAGATTTGGGTATTTTTATTAGTTCTTAAACAACCCCATACTTTATTTTTTTTTAATAAAATAATTTTATTAATTTTATTTTTTATAAACATATAATATATTTTTATCCTCAGGGGTACAGGTCTGTGAATCACCAGGTTTACACACTTCACAGCACTCACCATAGCACATACCCTCCCCAGTGTCCATAATCCCACCCCCCTCCCAACCCCCCTCCCCCCATCAACCCTCAGTTTGTTTTGTGAGATTAAGAGTCACTTATGGTTTGCCTCCCTCCCAATCCCATCTTGTTTCATTTACTCTTCTCCTACCCCCTTAACCGCCCATGTTGCATCTCCTCTCCCTCATATCAGGGAGATCATATGATAGTTGTCTTTCTCCGATTGACACAGTAGAGGAGAAACATGTATTATAACTTATTGGGAATTTTGTGAATAATTAAATGCACTTTAGGTCATCTCTAAATGTATTTGCATCCCCTTCCAATAATTTATCTTCTGTAAGGGAAACAAAATGTGCCTTTTGTTCATTTTCTTTTTTTTTTTAATTTTATTTTAATGATTCATTTATTTATTTGAGAGAGAGAAAATGAGTGAGAGGCACAGAGGAAGAGGGAGAGAGAATCCTAAACATACTCCAGAGTGACTGCAGAGCCCAATGTGGGGGGCTCAGTCTCAGGACCCTGAGATTACAACCTGAGCCTAAGCCAAGAGTCAGATGCTTAACCCACTGTACCATCCAGGTGCCCCTCATTTTACTTTTTTATTTTTAAATACCCAAACTAATTCTGTCATTTTTGCTACAAATTTGTGGCATAACAAATTATGTGGCAGAACAAATTTTTAAAATTACAGAAAAGATATGACTCTAAAATATATCCTCTGCTAGGACAAATTTTTCAAGTCCATTACAATGTGTCTTAAGCATGCATTATAGTATGACAACAGTCTGAAGGAATTTTAGTTTGTGCTCCATTCAGTAGTTTGATCAATATACATCTCCATTTTCATCTCAGCATGTAGGCGGAAATAAAACCATAGCTATATAACATGTTTGGCATTTCTGAGTTTAGCTCAAATCCTTGAAGTTGTTTTTACATTTTGATTCTCTTTTGCAAAAATACTTCCCTTTCCATGTTTTTACAAAGTCAAAGTATCTTTCTCTAGTGTTTTTAAGATGAAATTGTTGAATGTTTTAATAGGAAAGTTAATGTAATTAAAAGGAATGGTGACACTGAGTTTTTCACATATGGCAAAAATGAGGAATGTAAATTAATTCTCAAGAATTATCTTTTGGGTTTATGTCATTAATGTTCTACCAAAGAACATAGTAAAGCTATATTTTAATCAATAGCATTGTTTAAGATATCATGTATGTACAGTATATAATAGTATATAATAGTTATCATCAGTAGTTATTCTCTTTCACTCCAAGAAGATATTGCCTTTTCTTTCTAGGTAAGCAATAAAAATAATAATAATAAAACTTACTTATGAGCCATGATTGACACTATAGAAAATTATTAACCATTACCCAGAGTGAAAGTTCAAATACCTCAGAAACTTTTGCTTGTTGAAAACTTACAGGCACTGTGTAGCAAATATGCAGGAATTGACAAAAGATTATAATTTATTTTAATCAAATGTTGCATAGAGTTATGCTTTTCATTCTCCTGAGCATATATAAATATGAACAATTTACCTTCAAGTCAAAAAAGGATGTAACATAAAAAATTATAGAAGACGTACTCAGTGCAGCAGCAGGCATCTGGGCCATAAATAATTCTATGAGTAAAATTTAAATAGAAAGTTTTAATGTCATTGTCTATTAATTAAAAATATACACACACAGGGCTCCTGGGTGGCTCAGTGGGTTAAAGCCTCTGCCTTCAGCTCAGGTCATGATCCCAGGGTCCTGGGATCGAGCCCCACATTGGGTTCTCTGCTCAGCAGGGAGCCTGCTTCCCCCCTCTCTGCCTGCCTCTCTGCCTACTTGTGATTTCTCTCTGTCAAATAGAAAAAATCTTTAAAAATATATATATATACACACACAGTGTATGTGTAGAAAGAGATAGGGGATTGCAATGTTGATTCAGACAACTCATTTAAAATTTATGATCTTTGGAAAATTGAATATATAGAACTTGAAAACAAAGATATATATATATATATATATATATGTGTGTGTGTGTATATATATATGTGCAAATACATATACAATTTCTTAAATATATGACTTAGAAAATTAGATCAATATAACCAAAATGAAGCAAAATATTGATACTAAATTATTTAAACAAGAAACTAGTAAAAATTCAGAATAAAAATATTCAAAAATATTTTTGAAATATTAAAATAGATAATCTATGTGTTAGATTTTGCATTCAGCTGTCCAAGATGCCAAAAGGAAAGAAGACCAAGGGAGGGGCACCTGGGCGGCTCAGTTGTTAGGCATCGGCCTTCAGCTCAGGTCATGATCCCAGGGTCCTGGGACCAAGTCCTGTATCCAGCTCCCTTTTAGGCAGGAAGCCTGCTTCTCCCTCTCCCACTCTCCCTGCTTGTGTTTCCTCTCTTAGTGTGTCTCTCTCTGTCAAATAAATAGATAAAATCTTAAAAAAAAAAAAAAAAAAAAGACCAAGGGGAAAAAGGTGGCACTTGTACCTGCTGTTAGGAAGAAACTGGAGGCCAAGATAGTAAATCTGCTATAGGAGAAAAGACCCAAGAATTTTGTCCTCAGACAGGACATCCAGCCCTAAAGCGCCTCATTGGTTTGCCAATGGTTCCCCTCCATCCAGTTGTGGCAGCAAAGGCTTATCTTCTGGAACAGCTCAAAGGGCTTCACAAGATCAGTCAGTTCACCCAGGCCTTGGAACACCAAACAACTACTCAACTGCTTAAGCTGACCTATAAGTACAGACCCAAGATAAAGCAAGAGAAAAAGCAGACAGAGGTGGGAGATTTTGAATATTTTCATTATTTCCTAAAAACTTAGTATTTTATTAACAAACATGCAATACCCATAAATAATTTATTCTGGAGCATTCAGTCCTTCAGAGTTTTTACTTCATGATATCTAGAATTAGACATCATGCAGTATTTATCATTGTAACGAATGTCCTCCTAAATTCAGAAAGTCTAAGTAATTGTTTGATAGCTCCCCTGAAAGAAGGGAAGATATATATCTCCTTAACAGGCTTATAGATACATTGTGCCTATAGATTAAAGATGTATTTTACCTATAATTAACAATAGAGTATTGTATACTTAAAAATTGTTAAAAGTATAGATTCTATGTTAAGGGGTTTAAATTACAAAAAGAAAAAAAAAGTTGAGATACATAAAAGAAAATCCCCAGATTGCATAATCACATGAAATTTGGGGATTGGCATATAATCAATTTTTTTTTAATTAAAAATAGGGATGCCTGGGTGGCTTAATCAGTTAGGCATCTGCCTTTGGCTCAAGTCATGATCCCAGGGTCCAGGAATCGAGTCCTGCATCCGGCTCCTTGCTCAGCCTACCTTTCCCTCTGCCTGCTGCTCTCCTGCTTGTACTCTCTTTCTCTCTCTGACAAATTAATAAATAAAATCTTTTTAAAAATTTAAAATAAGTTGGCTTTATTTTACCTGTGTATTGTGTATTCTGCTGTACTTCCTGATAAAGCCAGGAGGCTTTTTTTTTTCTCTCTCTTTTTTTTTTTTTTTAAGATTTTATTTATTTATTTGACAGAGAGAGATCACAAGCAGGCAGAGAGGCAGGCAGAGAGAGAGGAGGAAGCAGGCTCCCTGCTGAGCAGAGAGCCCGATGTGGGGCTCGATCCCAGGACCCTGAGATCATGACCTGAGCCGAAGGCAGCGGCTTAACCCACTGAGCCACCCAGGCGCCCCATAGGAGGCTTAATATTAAAGTCAAAAGATAATAAACCATATAATACGGGTTTATTTCTGGGTTCTCTATTCTGTTCCATTGATCTGTATCTCTGGGTTTGTGCCAATGCCATACTCTTTTGACGACTACAGCTTTGGTAGTATATCTTGCAATCTGGAATTGTAGTGCCTCTTT
Organism: Lutra lutra; assembly: GCF_902655055.1. Classification (NCBI taxonomy): domain Eukaryota; kingdom Metazoa; phylum Chordata; class Mammalia; order Carnivora; family Mustelidae; genus Lutra; species Lutra lutra. The sequence continues at coordinate 175,126,824 of NC_062280.1, forward strand.
CTTAAGATCACTTTGGTTGTTTGGAGTCTCTCATGGTTCCATACAAATTTCAGGATTATGTGTTTGAGATGTGTGAAAAATGCTGTTGATGTTTTGATAGAAATTGTGTTGAATTGGTACATTGCTGTGAGTACTTTGGAGATTTTCAACAATGTTAATTCTTCCAACCCATAAACATTGGTTATCTTTTCAATGTTTGTGTCATCTTCAATTTCTTTCATCAGCATTCTATAGTTTTTGAAATGTAAGTCTTTTACCTCCTTGGCTAAGTTTATTTCTAAGTATTTTATTATTTTTGGTAAAATTATAAATGAGATTGTTTTCTTAATTTCTCTTTCTGATACTTCATTATTAGTATATAGAAAAGTTACCAATTTCCAGGTATTAATTTTATATCTTTAAAAAATTTTTATATCTTTATATTAATTTATAAAATTTTTATATCTTTATAAAAATCTTTAATTCATTTATTACTTCCAATAGTTTTTGATGTAGTCTTTAGGGTTTTCTATATATACTATATATAGTATCATGTCTTCTGCAAATAGTGATGTTTAACTTCATCCTTACCCATATGGATGTCTCTTATTTCTTTTTCTTGTCCAATTGCTACAGGACTTCCATTATAATGTTGAATAAAAGTGGCAAGAGTGGATATCCTTGCCTTTTCCTGATCTTGGAGGAAATACTCAGTTTCTCACCATAAATGTGATGTTAGTTGTGACTTTTTTATATATGGCCTTTATTATGTTATGTTCCTTTTATTTTTTATTTTTTTTAAAGATTTTATTTATTTATTTGACAGAGAGAAATCACAAGTAGGCAGAGAGGCAGGCAGAGAGAGAGGAGGAAGCAGGCTCCCTGCTGAGCAGAAAGCCCGATGTGGGGCTCGAACCCAGGACCTGGGATCATGACCTGAGCCGAAGGCAGCGGCTTAACCCACTGAGCCACCCAGGCGCCCCATTATGTTCCTTTTAAACCCACTTGATTGAGAGTTTTATTATGAATAGATGTTGAATAATCACTTCTTGAATCTTGAGATCTTTGATTTTCCTTGAGTCTTAATTCTTATTTTCTTAATTATTGTTGGAAGTCAGCCAGAGGAATAATAATTTTCTAAATAATTTTACCTTTAATTAGAACCATAGGATTTTCATATATATTGAAATTAGACTGAACTAAGGCTATGGCCCAGAGAAAGTTGAAAGCCTTGGAAACTGTAGCATTACAAAAGGAACCAAAGGGGAAGCTGATAGTAATCTCAATAAGCTCACATAGAGAGAGGATGCTTTTCTCTGGAGTCCAGGACTACTGATGCCTCTTAAGAAAGGAATCTTTAGGTTAGCAACCACACTTTTTTCCTTGGCAAGACTAAATTTCCCAGTTGCTGCAGGAGATTTAGGCATTTTCTCCTAAAACATGATAAATTTTAGTGCATATTTAAGAGTGTCCCATGTCATCTCACCTGGTTTTGATAGTGACAGAGTGTGAACAGGAAAGGCACTGTCTGTGAGCCATACAGTACAGGGAAAAAAAAAATCCCTAAAATGTAGTTGTTTTAGAGAGCTTCAAATTAGTTACTTCAGACTATCTATTTACTAATATATCAGGAAGTAGAAGTCTATTATAAGCAATTTTAGTAAAATTTAGTTTGTGGTTTAATTTATGGGATTATTTGAAAGATAACTCTTTCATAGGAAAACTTCTGAGATTTGAATCCCTAAAAGCTGTCAGGTATGATTCAAATTAACATGTACTGATGCTTACATTCATATCGTAAAAGTGAATGAAAGGGATTAACTACAGCTATAGCCTTTATTAAAAATCCTGATTTCATTTTGCTGCATCCTCAGGCAAGTTATTTGTTAATTTCTCATTTTATATAAGGACATATTCATGCTTCCCAAGAATTATTTCAAATTAAAAATAAGTGCACTTTGGAATCCTGAAAATTGGAAGAAAAAACTGCCTTTTTTTTCCTTAATAATTTATGTCAAAAATTCTGAAAGTTTGGTGATCTTGCCCAGTGGGAAATATAAACTTTATATAGTATTTCTTCTTTGGCATATTACATTTTTCCCAGTCATGGACATACTAAATGAAAATATGCAACAGATCTTCCAATGTATCAGATAAAATTTAAAAATGTACAAAATGTAAGGAAAAAAATATATATGTTATAAATAAATGGTGCATTTCATGTTAATTAATGTCTCTGATATCCATAACTCTATTTGTATTTAAATAGATTGATAATCATTAGTGTTGTTTTTTTTTTAAGATTTTATTTATTTATTTGACAGACAGAGATCACAAGTAGGCAGAGAGGCAGGCAGAGATAGAGTGGGGAAGCAGGCTCCCTGCTGAGCAGAGAGCCCAACGCGGGGCTCGATCCCAGGACCCTGGGATCATGACCTGAGCCGAAGGCAGAGGCTTTAACCCGCTGAGCCACCCAGGTGCCCCATCATTAGTGTTTAAACTCTTAAGTTACATTCATTCATTTTTCAGACTCTGTTTCATCTTTGAAGAAACATCCAGCTTAGAGTTTTAGAATTTTCTAAATCTTCAGTTTAATTTAAAAAAAAGTCATGTTTCTAAATATTTAAGTATATTTATAAGACATTCACTGAAGTCCTTCCCTTCACTGCCAAGTTTCTAAGATTAAAAGCTTTATTATATAATATAGCTATGTGTCATTTTTATATTGTGGATACTACAATGGGAGTCAGATAGAGAAGATTTAATGGTATCAGCATGGATTTACAAAAATGTTTCAGATATATGTAGAATAATAAACCATTAATTTGGAAAGACAGGGGAGAGATAATTTTTAAAATAATTACCCAAGTTCTTTAATACTATGGATGATATAAAATATTAATACATTCTGATAACATATTCATTTAACTCGTTCTCATTTAACTCATTTAACAATTTTGGGCCCTGCTATAGTTATATGGAACATGGAATAAAAGAAAGGAGAAATGAAAGGAATGAAAACATTACATGAATGTATATATACATACTACTTAAAATCAATAGCATGTAGAACTTGAAAAATAGTTACCACATCATATTCAGAAGTTTCTAAGAAATAACAGAGTATATTTAATCTATTAAATATTACCTGAAATAGTTTCCAAACATTTTATAGCAGCAGAATTTGTTTCAGTAATTGTACATGGAAATTCAATATTTGCAAAAAAGTTAAGAGAATATCCCTTGGAGGAGGTTAATTAAATTAATTAACTACAGATACATAACACTATATATTTTTTTCTTTTTTTTAATTGTAAATTTAACACAGGTTTCCTACAAATAAAATAGAAAATGACTTAGACAATATCGTTGTCTCGCACTATAATCCCAAAGTGATAACTATCTCTATTACTTGAGCATCCATTTCACCTGATATTTCCCATATAAATGTAAATGTGCAGATAATAATGGTAATGGTAATTATCACAATACTTTAGTACAGAAAGGAAAATATATTGGTTATCTTTCCAAATCAGTCATATGTTTGATCTTGGTCATTTCTATGGAGATGTACAGATATGTAGGGTTTTTTAGGAAAACTATAACTTCAAAAATAGGTGAACCAATTCAACGTTAATATAATTTACAGATTTGGGATACTTTAGTATAATTGTTCATCTACTTCATGGAGAATGTTTTAAGTCAAATTAGTTTCATTGTTAGGACATAAAATAATGAATTATTGTACATAAAATTTAATGTGGTTGAAGCATGTTTCTTTGGATAATATATATTTTAAAAGTTACATTATGCAAATAGGAAATGCCTAATTTGTGTCTTTATTAGACAAATATGTTGTATAATTTAAATTTATTTCACCAACTCCTGTATGGAATGAACTATGCAATAATGATAAAATAAATAATGCTCTAGATGCATTAAGAAAGTAGCTTTATCCAATTTTGCATAGCTTTATTTTTTTTACGTTTTTTTTTTTTTAAAGATTTTATTTATTTATTTGACAGAGAGATCACAAGTAGACGGAGAGGCAGGCAGAGAGAGAGAGAGAGAGAGAGGGGGAAGCAGGCTCCCTGCTGAGCAAAGAGCCCGATGCAGGACTCGATCCCAGGACCCTGAGATCATGACCTGAGCCGAAGGCAGCGGCTTAACCCACTGAGCCACCCTGGCGCCCTTTTACGTTTTTGATCATACATTATTTCTAGGTTGAAGTTTCAGTTTTAAATTAAACTTTGAAAACATGAAGAAATGTTGTCATTTTACTAGACAATTGAGTATCTTGAAAAATTTATTCTTTTGATTGGCTCAAAGATATGATTTTGATCATAAATGTGAAATATTGTCTGGCCCCAGCACTAAGTTTAAGAAGGAGGGGAAATTATATATTTTGAGGCAAAAATATAGACTTCTAGTTTTTAGGAAAATCTGTATGAATGACCAAATAGATATCAAGGATTCTTTTTTTTTATGTGTTTTAATAATTTTTGGTAGTATAATATTGAATTTTAATTTACTATGATACAGTTTATTAATAACAGAGAGAAGATGTTTGACCTAGCTCTTTTACACATTCTATTGAAGTTTCTGAGAAGAAGAATGTTTGTACAGGCTTCTCTGTTACATTTATAAGAAAAAAATATAACTACACAAAAAGGTAGATATAAACTGTGAAAAATGTGGATTAAGGCAGGCAGGGAATGTTAAAGACAGAGATAATATGTTGAATGCACATTGCACACTTGGAATATTTCCTTAACTTCTCCAAAACTTGTGTGTCACTGTGGTTAAATCTAGTTTTATTGTACTGGGTCATAGCATTCCTGACAATAAAATATAGTGTAATGAACTAGTTTGGAAATGAGGGATTGTGTGGGTAGTACTAGGCAGAAGTATTTCATGTCTTCTGGGTTTTTAAGTTCTGTTTTCTTTTATTGATTTATAGTATCAATTCTCTGCATGATCTGATCATTTTGAATTCTGAAGGGTTTGGAAACAGCAAGCAACCTTGTAAGAGTGATTTAAAAACCTTCAAAAGTTCCTAGTTTTATTTCTCATAAATGTCAAAACTCCACAAGCTACGTGCAGTCTTCACGAAGAGAATAATGCTACATCTTTATTTTGCTCTGATGGCAAACATTTCTTATTTCTGTCAGATTTGAGTGAAATACTGTATCAGAAAACTATGTCTGTTGGTCATGGGCATGTTTATCACTTGATGTATGAATCACATGGTCAGTAGCAAAATTGAAGACCACCAGTGACAATTCACTTTTATGTCCCTGTATGGTAATAGCCTCAGCATCACAATAAAAGCCTACAGTAGGTACAGAGGACAGGAGACAATTATGTCTCCTGTGTTTAATTTGAATATTGCCATGGATATGAATGAAAATTAAATGAGCATCCAAATTAAAAAACTACTGGGCTTTTGTTTCTATAAACACTCCTAAGTTAAGGCTATACCCCAGTAATATTTTTGAATCAAATATAATTTACCTTCTGATGTATTGTGTACTTCTATAGTAAATCAAACATTAGGCAGGAAAGACAATGAGTGTGACAGGAACAAGAGATATATACTTTAATGACTTATGAGCTAATAGAAAGCAAAAAAATAACTGAGGTGAATTTTAGTATTCATGAGTTTCTTGAAACCTCTCATTTAGTGATATAGGAAGATGGATAAGAATATTTGTTATTTCTCTTCTTAGTCCTTAAAAACTTGCTTTATAGAAAAAATATTGATGGGGAAAAAACCATTACTCTAAGCACTTTTTCCCTCATAGCATCAGAAATATTTGAAACAAATTTTAATTTTTCTATAATTTTACTTGGTAAGCTCAAAACTGAGCAATATTTAACTGAGGAATTATTTTACCCATAAAAATATATATTTATGCAGTTAATCTCAGAATACAGGCAGAAAATGAATGTGTACAAACTGATTTTTTATAATTTAGCCTTAAACTTAAAGGCATCAAATTTTATAAATCAATATTAGAAAGTACAAGACATGATCAACCTGCTAATAATTCTGCCATGATACTAATATTTTAGTAATGCCACTAGCAGTGGAAATTGCCATAATTCTGTCATTCATTTAGTCAGCATCTAGGTTTGTTTTTTTTTTTTTTTTTAAAGAGTTTATTTATTTATTTGACAGAGAGATCACAAGCAGGCAGAGAGGCAGGCAGAGAGAGGAGGAAACAGGCTCCCCGCTGAGCAGAGAGCCCGATGCGGGGCTTGATCCCAGGACTCGGAGATCATGACCTGAGCCGAAGGCATCGGCTTAACCCACTGAGCCACCCAGGCGCCCCTGTTTTTTTTTTTTAAAGATTTTATTTATTTATTTGAGAGAGAGACAGTGAGAGAGAGCATGAACGAGGAGAAGGTCAGAGAGAGAAGCAGACTCCCCGTGGAGCTGGGAGCCCGATGCGGAACTCGATCCCGGGACTCCAGGATCATGACCTGGACCGAAGGCAGTTGTCCAACCAACTGAGCCACCCAGGTGTCCCAGCATCTAGGTTTTAAAACTTACTTGTTTGATTAAAGCATTTTGCAAATTTTAAAAATGTAAAAAAAATTAAAGATGTTGATATCTGGACAACTGTGTTTTTCTCTTACAAATTTGGGTGTGTGAACCAGAAAGACAATTTTCAGTAAAGTTTTATTTTTTTATTTTTCATTTGTTTATGTTATTTGTGGAAAATATAATTTCATTTAAAACAACAAGAAGAAATTAGCCTATTGCTGACTAAGCTAAAGAAAGTGAAAGAATATTAATATATCCTGATTTGTAAACTAATGTGGCAAAAGAAGAAGCAAGAATTCTTGATAAAGAAAAAGATAGGCATCAAATTCACCTGGAAAGCTTATTAAAACACTATTGGTGACACAATTCAGAATTTCTGATACTGTAGGTCTGGAGTAAGGCAGTGCTAACCAGTTCCTAAATGATGGTGATATTGCTGGTCTGGAACCACAATATTGCTGGTCTTGAGAACCACTTCATCAGGGCTATATGCTATTCCATTATTGCTTTGATGTCTATACTAGGCAGTTATTTTTTTTTTCTAGAAATTTGTTCTAAAAAGTGCAACTTCCATTTTTAATGAAAAATAAAATATATACTGTTGCCCCATAAATAATGCAGGAGTTAGAGATACTGATCTCCTCCCCTGGAACACACACGGAGTTGAAAAATCTGAATGTAACTTTTGACTTCTCTAAAACTTAACAACTAATTACTGTTGTTGACCAGAAGCCTTACCAATAACAGAAACAGTTGATTAACATATATTTTGTATGTTATATGTATTTTGCTGTGTTCTTATAATAAAGTAAGCTAGAAAAAATTAAGAAAATCATAAGGAAGAGAAAATACAGTCATAACACTATACTGTATTTATCAAAAAATTTCATGTGCAAGTGGACCAACACAGTTCAAACCCTGTGTTGTTCAAAGGTCAAATATATCTGAAAATTATGTATTGACATTCAGTCCCATTGAAATGTAATATATTATCAATGGAGAAAATTTAGCTTAAAAAGTAATTTAAGAGAAGGACGCCTGGGTGGCTCAGTTGGTTGGACGACTGCCTTCGGCTCAGGTCATGATCCTGGAGTCCCGGGATCGAGTCCCGCATCAGGCTCCCAGCTCCACGGGGAGTCTGCTTCTCTCTCTGACCTTCTCCTTGCTCATGCTCTCTCTCACTGTCTCTCTCTCAAATAAATAAATAAAATCTTAAAAAAAAAAAAAAGTAATTTAAGAGAAACAGATCAGTATTGGGAGGAGAACTTTGCTTCTACCATCTTAAATTTGAATGATTGGGCACCTGGGAGTTAACTCTGACAAAAGAAAAAATTACAGAAGAAAAGACAAAGTATTTTCATATGCAAAAGAAGACAAACAAAAGATAGAGTTATGGGTTTAGGTACCCACTTTGTAGGAGAAATGAGCTTAAAAGAAAACACATGGAGGGTGGGAATTTGTGGTGATATTTGTTTATGAAATTCTCATTGGATCTCTGTACTTTTGGGGTGTGGAACTCCCCCAGAAAGAGGATTTCATCCCCTATATGATTTCACTCATATGTGGAACTTAAGAAACAAAGCAAAAGAACATAGGGGGACAAAAAAATAAGAAAACAAGGAAACACACTCAGGGAACACACTGATGGTTACCAGAAGGGAGGTGGGTGAGAGGAATGGATAGGTTAGGTAGGTGATGGCTATGGGGGAGGGCACTTGTAATGAGCACCGGGTATTGTATCTAAGTGATGAATCACTAAATTCTACTCTTGAAACCAATATTACATTGTATGCTAACTACATGGAATTTAAATAAAAATTGGGGAGACTCCTGGGTGCATAGGTTAAGTGTCCAACTCTTGATTTTGGCTCAGGTCATGATCTCATGGTCCTGAGATGGAGCCCCATGTTGGGCTCTGTGCTCAGTGTGGAATCTGCTTGAGATTCTCTCTTTCCCTCTCCTTCTTCCCCTCCCCCCTGCACTCATGTGCGTGCTCTCTCTCTCTTTCTAAAATAAACAAATCTTAAAAAATAAATAAATAAATACCTGGAAGAAAAAAAAAATCACCAGTCATGTGCATTATGTTCTTTGCATACTTCTCTTCGATTAATAAAGTATTTTACTAGGTTCATATTCGTTACATTTATGTACTATACCAGAAGTTGACTTTCAATTTTGAACAACTGAAAAATCCTAACTTTTACTCCTGGTGTGGCACAAATTTACAAGTTAAGGTTTGCTATGTGAGAATCCACTAAATGGAAATTTGGTCAGTGGAAACAATAGTTAAATCCATTAAAAAAATTCAGTTACCTACTTGCTGTTCTTACATCATAACTATTCAAGCAATGGAACAATGAAAGACAAAGAACATGTTTGAAACATGTATAATTTTTCTTATTACCTTGGGCAAAGCAAAAGTCAAAAAAAGGAAAGAAAAGAGAGTTTGTCAGAGAGTAGATGGACATGATAGTGATGGAGAAAGAAATCAGTCTTCCTAACTTCCTGGTGTCAGGGTAAATTTTCAGGAGAAAAGTTAGCAGTATTTTTCAACTAATGGAGATTTAGTTCTTTTATAAAGAGAATGACTATTTTATGAAGTTACAAGTACTTTAAGGTCAGATATCATATTTCATTCTTTTGTGCTCTGCATCATTTATAAAATTTCGTAGGACCATGTACACTTATCATAAATGAAAGATGTTTAAACCATTTTAGATCAACAAACACATGGTCTCTCTCTCTCCCTCTTTCTCTCTCCAAACACACACACTATTCATCACAGAGCCCTACATTCCACTTACAGAGAAAAGCAGAACAGAGTCTATCTCTGAGCTAATTCTTCTAGCGGAAATAGCACTAAGCAAACTGTTGGGCTTATGGAAGGTATCAAGCTGAACCATCAGCGTTGGATTTTCCCTTACTGGCAATATATGACTTGAATATCAATTATCCAAGAATGTATTTATAAACCTACTATAAAAAATGGAACTTCCACTGCAATGAATTGAGGTATGATCAGCTTCCCCCTGTTCTGAAACAGAAGTGATGTTTGGATCTACATTGAAAATTATCAAAAAGCTGGAAAACCACAATGGAGATGAGCTATAACAACAACAATAAATGTGTGTGGGGGGGAAAGGGGTTTGTCCCAGGTTACTGGCACTGAGTTCCTAAAACAAGTATCTTCTACTTATTAAGAGTGTCTTTTGTATGCTAATGAGATGACTGTTGCCTCTGGGCCCCTTTGATAGCCTCCAGTTGGATGCTGGTCACTGGAAAGACTAAGCCATAATTAAAGGATTGAAACTTTAAGTAGCTCCCCGCCCTCACCCCACCACACACACACACACACACACACACCCCTCCTGGGAGAGGAGAGAGGCTGGAGATAGAGTTTAATCATCAATGGCTAATAATTTAATGAAGTATACATATGTAATGAAACTTCCTTAAAATCACAAAACAATGAAGTTGAAGAGCTTCTGGGTTCCTGAACATATGGAAGTTCTGGGAGAGTGTCCCAAGAGAACATGGAAGCTCTGTGCCTCTCTCCCTCCATATCTTGTCCTATGCAACTCCTTCCACTTGGCTGTCCCTAGGTTGCATCCTTTATAATAAACCAGTAATAGTAAAGTAGGTTCCCCATTTCTATGAATCTTCCTAGTCAATTATCAAACCTGAGGAAGGTGTTTTGGGAATGCCTGAATTTATAGCTAAGTGTGACAAAAGTGCAGGCATCCTGGACACCTAATTGCAGCTGGTGTCTGAAGTGGAGACAGACTTGTGGGCTTGAGTCCTCATCTGCTAGAGACAACACTAATTCTAGTTGTCAGTCTCACAATTGAATTCAATTGAATTTCCTGACCCAGCTGGTGTCAGAGAATTGGAGAAATTGATGTTGGAAATTACAACCAGGTATTTAGTATTAGGAAAAAAATCATGGGGTAAATGACTATCCCGGCTCACAAGAATGGAATCAGGAATTCCAATGAAGGAGAATTCTAATTTAACTAAAATGCTGTTAATACTAATAAGTAAAAATCTAAAATTACAAATCTTTATTTCTATTTCAGTTAAATTCATAAGGTATATTTTTGCAAAATTAATTATATCATCATATCAAAGTCATTCTATGGACATCTCTTATAGGTTCATATAGGTTATATATGTGTATAATCTCAAAAAAACCAGTGTTACTGCATCTAAATATTGCATTGGATATTTTAAATTAATAAACCTCTACAGATTTCAAAATCCACATTATGTGAACTTTTTAATGCAAACTTTTAAAATGATAAATTATTGCAATAACAAAATGTCACATGCATTATAAAAAAGTATGAATAATTCATGAGAAGAGAAACAATTAAACTGGGAGGCAGGATATGCCAAAAATTTTCATTTAATTGCATGCATTTCTCTGTAATAGCCAATGAATCCAACAATTGTAACTAATTATCTAATACCAAGTTATTGTCTTGCCTTGTTTTAAGATAATTGATTAAATCATTTCTCAGTGCCCCTTTTTTGCTCCATGTGCTTTATTTATAATATCAGCATTTTTTTTTTGAGATAGTATTTGGATGAAGTCATTTCCGGCACCAACTCTCTTTAAAATGAGAAATCAGGGGCGCCTGGGCGGCTCAGTAGGTGAAGTGTCTGCCTTTGGATCAGGTCAGGATCCCAGGGTCCTGGGATTGAGCCCCTTGTAAGGGCTCCCTGCTCTGCAGAGGAGTCTGCTTCTCCCTCTCCCTCTGCCTCTTCCCTTCCCCCACCCCCATGCCTGTGCTACTGCCCCTCCTCCCTCTCTCACAAATAAATAAAATCTTCTAAAAAAATAAAAATAAAATGAGAAACAATGTGATATAAGCAGTGTGAACATTCCTGAACAGAGTACTTCTGCATGTTCTAGTTTGGATCTGCAACACCAGACATGAGCAAGTTACTTTTAGTAATGAGTTACACATCGTGAAATCCTTAGTTTCTTGTAGATTTAGAGTGCTGTGAACCAAATGCTAAAATTCTCTGAAATAAACTAGTTTTAATGTTGTATCATGCATTAAAAATTATGTCTACAGCCATACTAACAAAAAATTAAAAAAGAATATAAAAACTAGATATTATGCCTAGCCACTTCTTACTGAAATGAAGAGAGGGAGAATGAGTTAGTTTTCTATTGTTCCTGTAACAAATTACCTCAAATTTAGTGGTTTTAAACAACACAAATATGAGGTCAGAAGGTTTCACATGGTTATCCCCTGGCAAAAATCAAGGTGTTGCTAAGTCTGTGTTCCTTTCTGGAGTGTAAGGAGGAACTTCTAGAGACTACACACATTCCCTGCCTCTTGGCTCTTTTACTCATTTTTCAAAATCATCAATATTGCATCTTTCTGACCCTTCTTTCTCATCTTTGTGATCTCAGGAAGGTGCCTCGGATTTAGTGTCTAATGTGATTTGATTTGTTTTACTTGGATAAAGGAGAGCAATCTCTCTATCTCAAGATTCTTAATCATATCTGCAAGGTACTTCCTGTTTTATGTTTATAAACATAGTCAGTGGCTCATAGCCATTAGAACATGGACATCTGGGGCGCCTGGGTGGCTCAGTGGGTTAAAGCCTCTGCCTTCAGCTCAGGTCATGATCCCAGGGTCCTGGGATCGAGCCCCGCATCGGGCTCTCTGCTTAGCGGGGAGCCTGCTTCCACCTCTCTCTCTCTGCCTGCCTCTCTGCCTACTTGTGATCTCTGTCTGTCAAATAAATAAATAAAATCTTTAAAAAAAAAAAAAAGAACATGGACATCTTGTGTTGGGGGGTTACTATGTCTGAGAGAAAGAAAGAAGCGGGGAAGGTGGGAGAGAAGGAGGGGGAGAAAGAGAGAGATGAAAGAATGGAGAAAAGAAGGAGGGGGGAGAGGAGGAGGAGGGGGAGGAAGAGAAAAAATACTTATTATGGGGTTAAACTAAATATTTTGGAAGAAGAGTTTCTATAAGCACATACATACAAAAATCCAATTCATACATTCATATATAAATTCCTTAATAATGAAAATAATATATAGTATTCTAGATTTAAACAAAAGACTTTAATCTCTGTTAACAGAAATAAGTACTACCTGGTTACACAGAGTTTAATAGAGAATAATGATAAAACATTGGTTTAAAGATTTTTCTAATCCACCTTTATTTTTGGTATTTATATATTAATAATGTGAGGCTAATGAAGAAATCCAATTCAAATTAAAATAATAGTTTCTATAATAAAAGTTAGAAGGTCAGAAAACATGATTGGGTGTGGAGTTCTTGGATGCAATTTCATGTATTTTCAAAGTAAGTGAAAGTACTTGAAATTTTTGGTCAAACTTCATTTGCATTTTATGCTACATGTTTCCATAAAAAATAAGGGAACTTAAAGTCAGTATTTCAAATGATAAAATTCATATTAAAGTATTTAATATGCTACCTCTTAATTAGCTTTTCTTGAGATCCAGTTCAGTGGCCAATGCCATCTGTAAGGGACCCAAAATAGTTAAGACTTTATTTGTTAAATACATGAAATACTTTTGTGCCATCATTTGAATAATAATTTCTTGAGATACATACATACAATTGATAGTTTTTAAAATATCTTTTCTAGATAGTTAATGCACATAGTCATTCAATTAAAATGACTTGTTTTATTTTGAGTTTCTTACAACACTTAAAAAGATGAAAATTTAGTTAATTTATAAACTGAAATCAAAGCATGATAAAAATATTTTTCAAGAAACTCCTCAGATAAAAAGTGCTATAAATGACTTATTACCTACATTGAACAGCATGATTATTATCCTTCACAGTTACCTAAGACAGACCTTGATACAGAGCAGATAATTAGTAAGTAATTTTGGAATAAATGTAAAAGGATACAAGTAGACTACTTCTCCAACTTACTTACCTGCCAGAATCTATCCTGGATTTTCTAACATATGTTTATTTTCCCTTAACCAAAGTATTTCTGCTATAATACATGATCACTAAAGATCCATATTTCTCTGCATGTTTTTAAATCAAGGTTTACAGAAATAATTACGAACATTGGTGATTTATTTTTTATCAATTTATAATTCTTAGATCTAAATGGTTTCTGAAATATTAAAATTAAAATTCTTAAATATATTCTTCTTTCTTCACTACCACTATTATATAGATGTAACTGCATTATTTATTAAGAATATTTGGGCAGTGGCAGTCTAGTATTACTATCTGCTACCGCCTACATTTCCTATCATCATCACCATTTTTAGGCTGAACAGACATTTCTTCATTGCTTGAATGATAACTCTTTTGCAAAATATTCTTTTATTTCTTGACAGACAGTGCCTCATCTTAATCTAATGCAACATGAAGAACTTATTTCTGTCAAAGTTTTAGAGCAGGGATGGCAAACTCCAATATCTAGTTAGTTATCTATATTGTTAAAGACAAGAAAATTTGCTTTACTCTGATTTGTAAGATTGTGTAGGACATTCTGTGTATCGTTTGAATGGAATAATTTTCCTTTAGGGGCACCTGAGTGGCTCAGTGGGTTAGGCCTCTGCCTTCGGCTCAGGTCATGATTTCAGGGTCCTGAGATCAAGCCCTGCATCGGGCTGTCTGCTCAGTGAGGAGCCTGCTTCCCCCTCTCTCTCTGCCTGCCTCTCTGCCTACTTGTGATCTCTCTCTCTCTGTGTCAAATAAATAAAATAAGAATCTTTAAAAAAAGGGGGGGGTAATTTTCCTTTAATTATTTCTTAGGACTACCTCCAGCAGAGTTCTCCTTTTATCCTCAGCAAGTAGAGAGCTCAACTTCCTAGCCAGATAGAATATCTGTGGATAGATATGCTTTCCATGGACAGTGCGTGGTTCAGAGACACACTGGTTGCTCAGGTGATACTCTTAGCTTTTAAATCTCTCTTTGAATGAGCTTTCAATAGTACTTGTTTTTCTTTTTCAGACTTAATGGAATACAATTGGGCTTTTTTCCCTTCTCACCTTTTAACTTCCTTGATATATTTTCATTAAATATATTTACTTTTATTTCAACTATACCTTGATTTGTATCTTTCTAACTAGCTCTAAATAACAATAGAATATTTTCTACTTTGCTTCCCACACATCTAAGACACACAAAATAGATCATATCAGAAATATTGATATGAAATATATCACAAAATATACAAAAATGAAACTTGTCTTCCATATCTTCTATTGTACTCTTACTGAAATGATCAATGAAACACAATTTTAATTCCCAACATATGTTGTCGCTATTTACATGTGAAAGTCAGCAAAACATGTGTTTTAACATCCCCTCTCAAAAGAACTAGCACATGGAATCATCATAAAAATAATCTGAGTCGTGCTTAAGAAACATGTAGTTTTTCATGGTTAAAAAATATGTATTCTCTAAGAGATGAATGAAGAAATTTCCTCCTTCAGTACATGTGAAGCACTTAGCTTAGTGTCTGTGCCATACTGAATTCTTGATAAACTTTAGTTCTCTCTCTATGTATGTCTCTTAGGATTGAGCTCCTATTCAATAATAGAAGAGAACCAAAATCCTTTAACCAGTATCCTGCAAATTACCATCACTTTTGTGTCATTATCGCTCCTTTTTTGCACAGCTGGCTACTATCTCTGTCATCTCTATACCCTGAAACTAATTTCTAGTTGCATAGCTATTCACACATCTGAAAATACAAAACTACAGATGCATATGGTTTAATGCAGAGAATTTTTGTTTTGGAAATAGAAGATCTAGGTTTTTAAGCCACATTTCATCACATAAAAAATATGTGATTTGAAACCTATTTCTTCTCATTTACTATTGTAGGAATTAATATATCAAAGAGGAAAAAAAAATAGTTCTAATATCAGGAGTTATGTGACCATGAGTAATTACTTAACATTGTCAAATACTTAGTTTTCTTATTTATAAAGTAGAAATAAAAGTACATATCTAATAAAACTTCTGGGAGTGTGTTTTTATGTTTGTGTATATGCATGACCCATAAGCATGATGCATTTTTGTAACATGATGCACTTCCTCAACAAATGATAGCTTCTCTCTGCAACTGGAGGAAGAATTTAGATATGTCACAATCTATTTTGCTACTAGGGTAACCACATTTATGATATATAATATTTGATGAAATAAAAGAATATGTGCAAGTATGTAACTATGTACAGCAGGTATTTTCAATGACCCTATAAAGTCAGGTTGGATAAAGCTTCAATGCCAAGGACAATAAATAAAAAGCACCCTCATAATTTCAATATTGATGTAAGTAGCACCCTTAGATTCCTTAGTATGACTGGTCATACAGCTGTTTGATTAGAAATATCTATTACTCATCTCCAGTTGCATATAAACAGCTTAAAATTTATATGAAAGAATATTTTAAAGGAAAATTATGGAATTGAGAATGCTGCATTAATGTCCTCATTTTCTGTGGGGGACTCCTCCCCCCCCCAAATTAAAGTATCCTTGTGCTGTGTCCCCAGGAGTTTGAGGCACAGAAGTATTTTCTTTACCCTTGCCTTACTTAAGATGTGACACTTGGAACCTCTCTTCTATGTAAAAGGATCTCTAACATCACACAAACAAGACAAATGTTAAAGATATTAATGGTATTTTTACAGAATGCCCTATCAGCTCAATGAATAGAATTACAGTCTCAGAAAGAATTACAGATATAGCTTTTGACTTCTGAAGTAAAATATAGTACAGGAAGCTCATGACTTTTTTTTAAGGTATTCTAACATCTTGAACTAAAAGATACAGAGACAGTATACTATCAAGAGAAGGCTTTGGACTTGCCACATACTACAAACAGGAGTAGACCAAATAGTCCACCTGCAAGGTTAGGCTATTTCTTATTGAAAAGTAATGGATGATTCATAAGGAAGAAACAAGACCCAGAGGATCAAGCCAAGACCTGAAGAGAATCTCTCTAGTGGAAGGAGCAAGCCCTAACCAAGGAATGGACAAAATATGTCCAGCTGGATTTCAGCTTTACAATCCATCAATGACTACTAATTGCCTAACATCCCCTAGCCCAGTGCTTTGTTAATGGAAGTATCTATTATAATTTTCCTATGACTGACTCACCATTGTGTGCTGAGTATATGTAAGATATATTTCTTTAGTTCTTGAGTCTCTTTAGTTCACAAGTTTAGATGGACAGAAACCATACAATATAGAAGATCCACACTTAGACTTGATTTGGATGTAATTTCCTGAAGTAGGAGAAGATGATATACTAAGGGGAGACTTTGTAGGCATGGAGAGGGTGAAACTCTGAGGAATCTCTGACCTGCCAACAGGCAGTGTTGGATTAAAAATAACCACAGATTGTCTAGCCTTTCCCCATTGGGATGTTTATTTAATTCTACCCTCTTTCCATCTGTGCTGGCCTGTTGCCTTGCTTTACTGTTGAGTGTGGAAGAAGTGATATTATGAGAGTTTCTATCTTGGTTTTCAGGAAAAATGCCAACTGCTACATTAGTTTTATTTTTAGAGCCCTCACTTGCCATGTGAGAATCCTAAGTGCCCATCTAGAGAGGCCACACTGAGAAACTCAGAGACTCCAGGAGGGGGAGAAGGGTCTGGACATTCCCAGTCTTCCAACTATTCTGGCAAAGTTACATACATGTGAGTGGAGCCATCATGAACACCCCAGGCCAGCTTGGCTTTGAGCTGAACATCACCAATTTACATCAGTCAACACCAAATAAAGCACAAAAATTGTCCAGCTGAGCCTTGCCTGGAACACAGCCCTCCCCTATTTACTGACCCACAGAATTATGAGACATAATCAAATGTTTGTTGTTTTAAGACACTAATTTTTGAGGAAGTTTTCTCTGTAATAAAATAAAATTGAATAACTGCTAAATATATTAGGAAAATATAGCACCAAGTATAGTAAGTATAGCACTTGAGTCAATACAGTAATAATATACTATAGTATCTTCATATAGGCACTCAATGATTATGTTTTTGAATTAATGTAATTTAATCTTTGTAACATTCTCTTAAATTTACACTTGAAGAATTTGAAGCTCTGAGAAAATGGTTCAACAAACTATAGCCTCTTTGCCACTGTGGCCTGCAAAAACTAAGACATTTGCTATGTTGTCTTTTATATAAAAAGGTGCTGACACCCAAGTCTGAGATTAACTGGACCAGGGCTGCATACTGGCATATTGAAAGACAGAATCATGGTCTTTCCATCCCTATTCACTTTTTCTTCACTAAAATAATTTCTCTCAAGTGTGAAATGAATAGTTAAATCCAGTTTAATTATATGACAACATACTAAAGGATCTGGGGTATAAATTTCCTAAAGCTTAACCTTACTACTCAGAAAACACAGTCAGTGCAATATTCCTTTTTGACAATATAACTTAATTTTAGGCCTTTGAAAAAGAAGATATTATAGGGTAAGAATCTAAAAAGCTGAAAACATAAAGTATCAAGAAAGGTCATTGTCACTGAATTCATTACAAGTTTAAAAACAAAAAAAATCCTTTATGAGTCTAAAAATTATTTCTTATAGATTTTACGGCTTGGTAAGAAGTTACAAGTCACCTATATTGCAATGTCATAGGAATTACAGTAATAGTGAATTTTTAAAGGTCCAAACCATTGTATATGGACTTAAATCTTTTAGATCAAATTATACAAAATGTGCCATTTTTCATAGTTACTGTGCCAAATATTTTAAAACTAAAATATATAGCACTTAGACACTCTCTTCTACAACTCATTATTTGTAGCCTAATAATTAGCACTGTTACATTGAATAATTTCCCAATTCTCACCTGTTCTGTCCTCAGTTGCTAAACCAAATGTCCCACCTCTACTAGCCAAAATAGATCACTCTACATAATCACTCCTTATAAACTGCTTCTATGGTTAGTTATATTGGCAAATTAGAATCTTGTCTCACTGTGCCAGGTTTATCCCCACTGATTTATAAATAAGTATTTTATTGATATATATCATATATATCATATATATTTATAAGTCATAAATATATATATACACACACATACATATATATAAATACATATTTATTTATTTATCATGGAACCTATTAATTGTTTCTCTATTCTTTCTCTCTTTATCTAAACACTTAAACACACATATATCTATTTTAAGAACAACAGATGATCCTCCATGATATGTTACATTGTTAATTATGTTACATTGAATAATTTCCCAATTCTCACCTGTTCTGTCCTCAGTTGCTAAACCAAATGCCCCACCTCTAATTGCCAAAATAGATCACTCTACATAATCACTCCTTATGAACTCCTTCTATGGTTAGTTGTACTGGAAATTTAGAATCTTGTCTCACTGTGCCAGGGTTATCCCCACTGATTTATAAATATATGTTTTTACATATATCATATATATGATATATATCTATCAATAAAATACTTATTTATAAATCATAAATGTATATATACACACATACATGTATATATACACACATATATATTTATATATATGTATATATATATATATTTATCGCAGAACCTATTGACTCTGTTTCTCTATTCTTTCTTTCTATATCTAAACACTTACACACATACATCTATTTAAGAACAGCAGATGATCCTCCATGATATGGGAAGGACTCATCCAATCAGTTGAAGGTCTTAAGAGCGTAAACTGAGGTTTCCTGTAGAAGAAAGGAATTTTATCTGAAGATTAACATAGGAATCCTGTCTGAATTTCCAGTCTTCTGCCTTGGCCTATAAATTTCAGACAATTATGTGAGTCAACTCCTCAAAATAAATCATATGTGTCTGTGTGTGTGTGCATATATATATATATATATATATAAAATCACATATATGTATGTATATGTATATATATGTGTGTACATGTATATGATTTATGTACATAAATCATAAATCATATATATACATCTATGTACATAAATCTATATGATTTATATATATCATATATGATACATATATAGTCATATATATGATATATAATATATACATGATATAATCATATGATATGATTCTATGATAGGATATAATATGATTATATTATATCCTAATCATTGAATATTAATGATTATAAGGATTAATCCCATCTACAAGATATCTTCACCACAATATCTAGACTAGTATTTGACCAAACAACTAGATACCATGGGCTAGCCACCTTGACACATAAAATTAACCATGATGGGAATCAAAGTTTAATTTACTTATCAACATCTTAAAGAAGATGTACCTGACCACAACCCTATGGAGAGTGAAGTTTCCTGTATTTTGTACCTCAGAGCTATATTAAGACTCACTTTATGTCCTTATCATTTGCATTCTACAGTGACACCAACTTCTTGATAGTAAATGCTTAATATTGTCATTTTTATAATTTCCAGTGCATAAGCTAAGGCCATACACTACTTAATCCACAAATATCCATTGAATGAATGACACAATTTTTAAGATATGGTATGTTGGGACTGAAAGTATGTTAGTCTTTTTTACATACCTGGAATCATAAAAGAACAAAATTAGAATTTAAAGAGGAAAAAAATGCTTTGAAAGTTTAATCTTAAGCATAATTTCCAAATGGAATATTTATAATATTCAATATTGAAATGTCCAAGTTTTAAGAGCCACCCTGCATATGTGTATGACATGTCACTAATTACCAGTATTGTTTACTGTAAGCATCTTTAGTTGTAATTTGTATAGCAGTGGCAGATTCTACCACATCAGTGCAAACAGATGGTAATTACAAAAAGAATGAAGCAGATTGTTACTACACCACCATGTAAATTACAGTATCTGTTATCTCATGAAATTAATTATCTAATGGCTCCAATGAGTTGTATCCACATTTGCAATTAAGATGTCTGAATCAATATCTTAGAAGAAAAAGGGTCATACAGTTGGAAATACTTGATTAGTGAGACATTATCTCCTCTCAGTGGTGCCAGATAAAAAATATTTACCATAAGCAAGCTGACAAAAGAAATCTAGACAAACCTTACACGGGTCAAAAACAGAGTAACACAAATTTTCTACTCTTATAAGGCAGAATGAAAAGTGGTCACTTTGTCATTGTGTGTAAGTGTATATGTGTATGATTCTTACACCAAATTGTTATAATGGTTTAATTCATAAAATCAGGTTATTTATAATTTTGTTTTAACTCTCAAGGACTCTCATATATTTTTTAAAATATCACCAGATTTTATTCCATATCACTCATAAATGTTAAAAATCAGGTGAGGAAGTTAAACTCCTTTGAATTTTGTGTTTCATTACTTTCTTCAGTACTATACTTAAAGTGACATGTTAAAATCAAATCCCTATATATCTTGTGCTTTTTTTTTTTTCAGCTGGGCATACTCAGCATGAATTCACTTTCAAAAATAAAAATTTACCAAAGTGCGATGTATACAAATATATGTGACTTGGATGTAGGAGAGTATATGAATTAACAAGGCATTTGCATTATACCAAAGTTTTATAGTTCTTTATATCACATTCACTGTTCATCTTTTAATAGCTCTGTTCTTTTCCTGTGATGTTATTAGTGAGTAAGAAATAAACAATGGGCGGGGTATAATTTAGTGGAACATATGTCTGTTTATTGATACAAGTGAGACAGTTTCAAACCACTAGGATCAGCCCCTATTCCTATTTCTATGCACAATTGTACATTACCACATTTAGCTACCTATTAAAAGCTAGAACATTTAATTTTTGCTTTTTAGGTATACTTTTTTAATGCGCAAAGTTTTTTTTAAAGTTCCATAATAATTATATTGTGCTTTTATGTTAAGTATTCCCCAAAATCTAGCAACAAGTTTAATACAAGAAGAAAACAAATACTTTCTCAAATAAATGCATTTTAAATTAAATTCAAGCAAACTGGATTCTAGACATTTGCTTACAGAGTATCAGTGATCCAAAATGATTGACCAAGTAATATTACTGAATTTGTAGTAATTTAATTTTTTAAAAAGAGAGTATGTCTTAATTGTTAGAAATCTTATATGTTTGGAAACCCAGAACCCTTCATCTCAATATCCCTTTAACATTTGTAAAAACAGTTCTCTGGGAGTACATGCAGCTTTAAAATTGAACTAACAAACCCTATCTTCAAATATGTGATAACTGTGCCTTTTAAATAGCATAATCATTAGTATCAAAGTTCTTTAGAACATGAGGGATTTGATCACCATACTAAACTTTTCATATAAGGATATCCATTTGAAGTATTGTTGTTAATTCAGGATAGTAAAGCAACATCTTCACCCATAGTTAAGGAAAATTTTTAGTTACCTCAATTCTTACCAGTTTCTGATGATGAATTTGTCTATTATTTTGTATTATCTCTATATTTATGTAACAATAAAGCTAAAACTCTTTCTTATTGAAACAGTTTTGCAAGAAAAGTCAAGGGTAAAAAATGCAGCTTCAATAATTATCTGATTAAGGAAGCAACCATAATTTGGAGTCCGAAAATAAATCATGGCTAAAAACAGGAAATACATAGACCCTTAAAAAGTATCATCAGAAACACCTGGGTGCCTCGATTGGTTAAGCTTCTAACTTTTTATTTCAGCTCTGGTCATGATCTCAGCATTGTGAGATTGAGCCCTGAGTCAGTCAGCCTCCTCACTGGGCATGAAGCCTGCTTGGGATTCTCTTTCTCTCTCTCTCAAAAAGTGCCTATCACACAATACAAAGAAAAATTAGGAACCTCAAAAAACAGAATCAAGTTTTAGCAATATCAGGAATCAGACAAATCTAGCCATTAAGTTAGAGCAATATCATTCAGTCATACAGGCTGGAGAATAATAAAGTCTACAAATCAAATTCAAATCACCCCTCAGAGGAGATGAACTAAATGTCTTAAATACCTAAATAGTTCTGCCATGGCTCTCTCCTTCTCCATCTGTTAGTAGCTTTTAGAATAATCCCTGGATACTCAGACCACTTATTTTCCATAAGACTCACTTCCTGTGAACACTATAATTACACATAATGCGCTAGGGAAATGACCTCCTATAGTACTCTCTTACTCTCCTCCTATCAATATATTGATAACTTTGGGGGCTTTTAGATAAAGAGAAAAAATGAAATTGTTTGAAGAAAGCAGAGTATTCAGGTATTTTACTATGACTAACTTAGAATTAATGTTTTAATTTTTTACCTGTATGTTTTACCTGGCATCTTCCTTTCAAAATAGCTATCTGTATAAAGAGAAGGATCAATATATATTTTAAAATATATATGTGTGTGTGTATATATATATATATGTAATTTTAACATATAATGTATTATTTGTTTCAGGGTACAGGTCTGTGAATCATCAGTCTTATACGATTTACAGCATTCACTGTAGCACATACCCTCCCCAATGTCTATCACCCAACCACCCTATCCCTTCCCCACCCCAGCAGCCCTCAGTTTGTTTCCTAAGATTAAGAGTCTCTTATGGTTTGTCTCCCTCCCCAGTCCCATCTTGTCTCATTTTTCCCTTTCTTCCCCCCAACCCCCACCCTGCCTCTCAAATTCCTCATATCAGAGAGACCATATAATAATTGTCTTTCTCTGATTGACTTATTTTGCTTAGCATAATACCCTGTAGTTCTATCCATGTCATTGCAAATGGCAAGATTTCATGTTTTTTGATGGCTGCATAGTTTTCCATTGTATATATATATATACCACATCTTCTTTATGGAGAAGGAGCAATATTTTTAAGCACATATTAAATGTTTAAAAATATATAAACTTTATCTATAATGAGACATTTTAAAAATAGATATGGGAATATATTAGATATATTAAAATTTTGAAAATACAAAATAAATGTGCATTTAATTAAAAACAGTGTTAGGTTATTAAGAGTGCTATGGCAAAAACTAGGTGAGCGTTCATCAATAATAAAACCTCATCTTCCTTGGAACACTACTAGATTATATTTTCCAGCCCACTTGCCTCAATGGGGAGTCACATGCCTGGTTTTCACCAGGGGAATATGAGTAAAAATGATATACGTCCCCTCCAGCTCGAAGTGGCTAACAGTGTATATGTCTTCTGCATGGACACTGTCTTTCTTGTGGTCATCCAGATGATGCAGATGACACAGCTTCAAAATCCCAAATATTTGAGTACTAGGGTTGACAGAATGTGTTTTGTCCTTGAAACATAGCTTGGAGCAAAGATCCTCACTTCCTTTCCCACTTGTCCCACCTAGAATGTGATTTGAGGGAAAAATAAACTTCATTCTATAAAAGCCCTTGAGATTTTGTATTTGATTGTTACTACATTTACCCTAACTTAATAATATGGTAAATAAAATCTGAGTGTTGTCAAACAAACATAGCAAAATATATGCCATTCACTCGGTAGTTGTTTAACAGTTGGAGAGGCTGACATCAGAGGCTAGACAGAAGCAGATAAGTCTTACAAGAGAAGCAAGTTCCAACACACTTGCTTATGTCGCTACTAGCAGTGCTTTTTAAGCTGGTGAGAAAGCCTGAGATAGCCTCCTGGGTGGATAATGAGACATATTTAGCCATTGTTCCAATTGACACAGAGTTAATCACAAGATATATGAATCCAGTTTTTCTTTTATCCAATAAACCTGGTTAACCCCTAGAAAGTTGAATGAAAACACTTGAGACTAGACTCAGCTGAACCTGACCATATCAGCAAATCTGCCCTGTGAAGCCATAGCGCTGTAAGAATACATAATTCTTATTTTAAGCCAGTACATTTTAAGATGATTTGCCATGAAGCAAGATCAGACTGGCACAGAATTGCATATGAATAAGAATTGAAACCCTCTGGCATTGACCCAACCACACCAAGGCTGGAAATGTGGCAAGGTAACAGCAAAGGTCAGGAAGATGATGCTGAAAATTTTTATAGTGATAGAAAAACAGTGAAAAACATATTTGGAGAAACTCAACTATTAGAGTAGTGAAAAAACAATTAGCAAAATTATTGTTTGCAGTAATGCGGGAGATAAAAAATATATTTAATGGAGTTGAGCACTGACTAATGTCATCAGGTGAAAAGCTGTAAATGCCAGTTGGATGGCTCCAGTAATCTGTGATAAGGGAAGAGGGAGATGATGACCTAAGGAAGAAATTGTTTAGGATTTAGAGGAAACAGGGAAGACCCAGGTATTGCTGAGTAATCATCTTCAGTCTTCTCTGTTGATAATGATTCACAAACTAAAATGAGTTCTGGCATTAAAAATCAAATCAAGGTTTTAGCTCATAAAGAATGAGCTAAAGATATAATGAATCCTCATTAAGATCTGTGAAAGTTTTAAAAGAAGTGCCTAGTAGACATTCACAGCTTAACACAGGGGCTTCTAAGAATTTTAAAAGTGTTGTCAGCAGCCTGACATACAGATCTAAATAAGAAGATACATTATGGATATGGCTTTTAACACATGGAGAAAAACCACCACATCAGATGTTTAAGAAACCCATAAACTTTAAAGGAGGCTATTCTGGCAAAAGCACTACCTGCATAAGGCAAAAAAATGAGAAGACAAATTAAAATTAAAAACAAAAACACACAAACAAACAAAAAACACTGGGCTTCGAACTTTCTGCTGTTGAGAACCAGGCTGGAAAATCAAATATGGACAGTTTCTTAAGAAAAAGGAATTTTTTTCTTAGTGGAAAGAACCTGGATCAAAGAAAATTTGGACAAGTACAATACATGATGAACTTGGGAACTGCTCTCATGGAGCGAAACTAGGTCCTCATCAATGAATATTTTCACTCCCAAGAGGAGGAAAACCTGGCAACAATTCATTGCTTGCCTAAAATTCAGAATTACTGTGGACCAGTGATTCTCATGTTCTTTCAAATCTTTTTGAAGGGCATCATTTTTGCAATTATATTATTCCTATTTCAATGTTGTATGTTGTATAAATTTGTGGGGTGAATGACTTGACAATGTAGTGCACTGTTATCTGTCAAGATGAAGCCACAATCTGCCAAGATCACCAAGCTTATCGAGCTATTTCAGTTTACTTCCTATGTCAATGCTGCTGCAAAATTTCCAGGCTTTTTTTGCATCAAAATTATTTCAAGATTCCTCTAGTTGGAAAGAAATTCAGCTTTTGTTATAATGATCTGTAGAAATGGAATTTGGGTCAATGGCTGGAAATAATGGTTCAGTCCCTTTTGGTTTAAACTAGCAAATGACACTTCAATATGTATAACTTTTCTAAAAAGAATGGTGGTGTCTCATCATGTAACAAGTTCTTCATTCTTGGAAGTTTTCAAACAGAAACAAGATTATATCCTCAGAGGTATATCTGACACAGAGAGAATTGGATGAAATACAGAATGAAAAATAAAGTTCATCCTGACTCCTAAGCATAATTCATTCAACGTGGCTGCCGCAGGTCTGTTGAGAAACCTCAAGAAGCCAAATCCATAATGTTCTCAGTAAGAGTGCTAGGATTAATAACTAATAATGTTCTTGAGAAGAATAGTAGTGAGAGGACAACACATTTAAAAGAACTTTAGATCTAATTTAAATTCTATAATTGTAGTAAGTAATCTCTTTTATATGGCCTCAAAATGCTGATCCATCATAGGACAAATCATTACAAGTTACTTATAATATTATTGCTCATTACATATATTGTCATTTAAATAAGAGCAATAGACCTGAACAAATGCCCTGAAGAACTGCTAGGAGTTACCACAAAACCAAGTGAACTTTCTTGTTGACTGTTTAAATTAATCTAAATGCTATATTACATAACTGTGGTTATTGCATCAAGATGAACCCATAGAGATTGTATTTAAAGCATGCAATGTTGCGTTTTCCTTTGAAACAAGCAATGATAGCTTTAGTGCTAAATTTACAACATATTTAGATATATAAGTGTATCTGAACTGAAAGTATTATTTTATTTTATTTTATTTTTAAGATTTTATTTATTTATTTGACAGAGAGAGACACAGCTAGAGAGGGAACACAAGCGGGGGGAGTGGGAGAGGGAGAAGCAGGCTTCCTGCTGAGCAGAGAGCCCAATGTGGGCCTCCCTCTGAGGACCGTGGGATTATGACCTGAGCTGAAGGCAGACACTTAACAACTGAGCCACCTAGGTGACCCTGAAAGTGTTATTTTAGAAGTGCTTCATTGCAATTTACAAATGTGTTTGTCTTTCTCTTGTAAGTAGTAAATTTCACTTGGAATATGGAGCTCTTCAGACAAAGTGAAATTTGCTAATAGTAATGTTCTTCAAGCATTAAATACCCTAGGGACTTCTTAGTAGAAAAGACTGCTGAAAAAAATCTATTGACTTTCAAGAGAACTTGGTAATTAACCTCCTGGCAGTTTCCTCCAGGCTATTCTGTTAGTCTCAGCACAACAATGGTAACTTAATTCTACAAACAGAAATTAAATAGGCTTTGGACCAAGATCCTTGGAAATAATAAACTTAATATTCCACTTTTACTAAATGTACCTATTAGGAAAGACATGAAATGAGATTTCATTCTCTGCCCTTATACCTTATAGTAGATTTGATGGCTGAAAATATCAGAGGAAAAAATGGTTTCCTCTTACATATGGAAAGTAGTTATAAGAATAAGAATTATTGAAAGGAAGACATAAATGATTTTGTGGGCTTCCCTTCATATTTAATATACTATAAATATCTTAGTATTTATTTCATAGTATTAACTTGAAAAAAGATTAGAGAACACTATGTAGTATGAACCATAATTATAAAACAAATAGCATAGATAGTATTCAGAGTGTTAATTTAAGAAATTAGTCTGAGAAAGGTATTGCACTAAGAATAAAAATCATCAACATTAATTCTCAAATTAATCCTTGAGGTAAAATCATTATTATTATTTCAATTATGCAAATAAAATGAAGCTCAGAGCATTTGAGTAAACTTTCTAGCATAACAATTTAGGTAGAGAAAGAGACTGAGAGGAAAGTCCAGGCAAGCTAACTCCAAAACCTATCTGCTCTCTTCTGTAGACCAATGGCTTTTTATACATGAGAAGCTCTATAGCATTACAGTTCTTTGGAAGACTTCCTTACTTTCTGGTACTTAGGGATTTTCCAGATTCATCTTGTACATTCCCTGACCCCGTCCTAGAACAAGTCCATCTCTAAAAAAAACCCAATTCCTTTTGCTGGAGAAAGGTATTAGAAACTAAGGTAAAGGTTCTCTGGATGTGCTTATCTTATTGATAGTGGAGTATTTTTGCTGCTAGGGTTTCGCATCTCAAAGAAGAAGCAAAGGAATATGTACATAATAGCCTGTGGATATACACATATCTATAAATATTCCTATGTGCAACAATTTATTCTTTTATTATGGTAACCCAGAGTTCTTACAACTGTTTCCAGTTCTTAGAACTGTAACAAACTGTTTCCACTTTCCTCAACTTGCTTATTTGTAAACTATTTCAACAGCCCAAAATTTGGAAATTGTTACACATAAACTTAACTATTCAATTTCAGAATTGATGTATAGCATTAATAGCACTGTTAACATATAATAAACTTTATAAACGCTAACAGGTTTGTTTGTTTTTTTTCTTTTAGTCTTATAAACTCCGTACTTTTCCAAAGTTACTGAGGTCATTAATTTTCTCCTAGCCACATCAGGGAGATAGAGTAAGATATTTTTAATGCAGTTAGCTTGTGTTACCACATGTGGCATAACATTCTGGGATCCCAGTTTCATTTGGATAATTTTATTTGTGTACATTAATATCTACTTTTTGTGCCTTAAAGCTCTGTAGATCTTGATAAGTACATACTCTTATGTATCCACTTCTGGTATCATACAGAATAGTTTTAATACTCCAAAATATTCCATGTCTCACCAATTTATCTTCCCTTTCTTTCTTGAAAACTATTGATCTTTGTATTGTAATATTGACCTCTGTAGTATTGCCTTTCTCGAATGTTTTATAATTGGACATACTATGTGCAGCCTTTTTAGACTGCTTTCAGTTTTAATAATATATATTTAATACATATTTTTGTGTGTATGTATGTGTAGTTTGATAGTTCATTTCTTCTTATTACAGAATAATATTCTGTTGTATGAAACAGCCATACTGAAGGTTAATGCTTCAACCTATGAATTCTGGGAAAAGACATTCAATCCATAATATTCTGCCCCTGCTGCCTTGAAATTCATGTTCTCACATGAAAAATGCATTAATTCCATCTCAATAGCTCCAAAAGTCTTAACTCATTCCAGCATCAACTATCAGGTCTAAAGATCAAAATCTACCTAAAAATCACAGATGGTTGAGACTTAGGGTACAATTCATCATGAGGAAAAACTCCTC
This sequence comes from Lutra lutra, assembly GCF_902655055.1. Taxonomy (NCBI): domain Eukaryota; kingdom Metazoa; phylum Chordata; class Mammalia; order Carnivora; family Mustelidae; genus Lutra; species Lutra lutra. Next base: position 175,155,734 of record NC_062280.1, read on the forward strand.
TCCAGCTGTGAACCTGTGAAACCAGACAAATTATATGCTTTCAAAATACAATGATGGGGCAGGCATTGACTAGATATCCTCTTTCCAAATGGGAAAAATTGGGAAATGAAGGAGATGAAGGGTTTCAAGCATGGCTAGAATCTAACAAGGCAAATTCCAATAACTCTTAAGGCTTAAGGATAATCTTGGCTTGATGTCTCACCTTCCATACCCACAGGAGTTTCTAGCCCAGGATATTGTTTCAAATAAGCATATCTTAGCTGTGACTCTCTGGATTCATCTGTGTCTGTGGATTTTGTGGTAGTTGTTGACTCTGAGACTTCACTTCTCTAATGGGTCCAAGGAGAATCACTAATATTCAGTGTGTTCAACATCTTTTTTCTTGTTATTTAAGAATGTGAGTGACCATTTCCAGCCTCTTTCCATGTCAGAGGTGACTCTGAGTCAAATTTTTTTAATTTAGAAAAAAAATGAGAATAAAATAAAATAAAATTTTAATTTTATATTTTCTGTTTCCATGGATGAGAAATATTAATATTTATCAAATGTTAATCAAGTTGCGGTATAGGGAGTGTAAAGATCCTATGATGGCATAGTCACAAATTTTACTAATTTCTTTCTTCATTCCACTATGTCAGTAGTTCTTAAATTTCTATAAATGTAAACCCATGTATGTTTAAAAATACACATACACATCCTCTTTGTGTACTTGACTAACTCTTTGTCCTCAGTTTTATTCAACAGTAATTGAATAGATGAAGACTTGACTTCCACTTGGGAAATGATACTGAATCTTGTTTCTCCATATCCCACTCTCAGGCCACATATAATCTATTAAAAGAGCAGTGTTTGTTTGATTTTTAATGGAATAAGCCAAGACCAAATAGTTGTGCTTTTCAAAAATAAAATATCTCTGTGTCTCTCTTATCTATCATCTGTCTATCTCTATCTCTATTTCTGTATCTAGCAGCCTATCTCTATTTATTGGCTGCAACTCTGAATACTTAAGACTGTAATTATATAATGATCACATACCCAGATATATTACAGCTTACAAAGCTTCCCTCCTCTCACTTTGGAGGAATAATTTTTGTTTTCTGAAAAAGAAAACTTCATTTCCACTAGTTTAAAATTTTTACCACCAACCCTCCAAATCTAGCACTGGCAGACTAGTATAAAATATCTGGAATATGCTATATGAAAAAAAAATTAAAAGAACATTGAGTCTCTAATGAAATAGCATGAGAAAATGACCAATGAATGTTAAGAACTCCAGATAAAAACATAATAGGAAAAGAGATTAAAAAAAAAAATGATCTCTCTATCTCATTTGACCTCTCACTCCAAGCCATTCAAAATATCAAATCATTTTCTTTAAAATGCTTTACGGTGGGCGCCTGGGCAGCTCAGTGGGTCAAGCCTCTGCCTTGGGCCCAGGTCATGATCTCAGGGTCCTGGGATCAAGTCCCGCATCAGGCTCTCTGCTTGGCAGGGAGCCTGTTTCCTCCTCTCTCTCTCTCTGCCTGACTCTCTGCCTACTTGTGATTTCTCTCTGTCAAATAAATAAATTTTTTAAAAAATTAAAAATTGGGGGCGCCTGGGTGGCTCAGTGGGTTAAAGCCTCTGCCTTCGGCTCAGGTCATGATCCCAGGGTCCTGGGATCGAGCCCCACATCGGGCTCTCTGCTCAGCAAAGAGCCTGTTTCCTCCTCTCTGCCTGCCTCTCTGCCTACTTGTGATCTCTGTCAAATAAATAAATAAAATCTTAAAAAAAAAATGCTTTACTGTATATGATGACAGCTGACAAATTTATCAACTATTTAGATATTTTGTTTCAAGATCTCACAATGTAGTAGAATTAAATATGAAACATAATTCAGAACTTTATGCATACTGTACCCAGTTACAGGAACACAGTCACTCTGCAATTATTTCAGTATAAAACATTTGCTGATTCTGTAAATGGAAAGAGAAGTTTTTCTAGCTTTTTCCAAGATTTAGGGATAAATAATGTGCCAAAAGTGAAGGAAAGTCAGGAAAAAAAGATGTAAAATGTGGTTAAAATCAAATTTTAGAAAGTACATTTATGAGATCAGTGAGAATATATGTCCCTTGAGTCTTTAATCTGTTCCCTATTTCCTCTATTAGATTTGCAAAGGCATAATTTATTCCAAATGAGTGAGAGGATTTGTGTAAAGTTCTGGTTCAGGTGAGAGGATGATGGTATTGAGGCTCTTCTATAATTTTTATGAGTCTTTAAGAATTTGAGGTCATCATTGTTTTCCTCATAATATTAATCAGATATTCAAATTTTACATTATCCCACACATCACTTTTAAAAATACAGTTCAAATATTTGAATGAAATATTTACTTAAAATAGACTTGGATTCCACATGGATTTAAGGAGTTAGACACAGCTAAGATTTACAGAAGCTCTTCCTGGATTATCTGGTAAAGCATAAAAAGTAATCCACTCTGAGATTGAAAAGTCACCAAGGATTAAATGAGATTGGAGTTGAAAAAAATCTCTTTCTTTACTTCTCTTCCACTTTGATACCATTTCTGTTCTTGTGTTCCTTTTTATAAATATATGTGAAAATTGTATTTAATAGTAACAGTAGGAAATTGTTATTTCAGAGCAATAAGAAGACAAAAGTATTATAGTCACACTGTTATTTTTTCAATCTTTTCAGCAGAGTTCCATTTTCAGTCATAACTGGAATTTAAGTATGTTTGAGTGAAGATATTATCCTCCTTTTCAGTGCCTCTTTCATTCTCCCATGAGTTGACATTCGTCTTTTGATACCACAGAGCCAGTGTATACCACATTAAAGATGACATTTTGCACTATCAGACATTTCCACAGGTCTGAGTCAAAAATGAATTTATTTACTAGGTTTCTTTCTTTTTCTCCTCTTTCTTTCTTTCTTTGATGGCTTCAATATATGTATTCCAACTCTATGTATACAGCATACACACAGGCTGTGCAATTTCATTTACATTCTTATTGAGTTCAGAAAGAAAATGCTAGGTATGCACCAAAATGTATTTAGAGCTCTCTATTTTACTGTCAGTACAAAGATTTATAAGCATATCTCCTCACAAATATGCACATGCATAACTCCATGTAGGGCAATAAGTTAGGTATTAGAAATGCTTAAAGCAGTCTTTGTGCAATATGATTTTCCCCTCTAGTATTCTTTCATTTTCCTACATGCCGGATATCCAAAAACAAAAGAAGTAATTTTCACAAAGGGATATTGAGTATAAAAATTATATGCTTCAACATCTTCCATAAATTCTTTGTAATCAGGCCTCAATCTGTATTTTAACAGACAAATCTATTCAGCATTTACTTAATGCAAATCATCATGATAGTGAGGATTTGGTCTCAGCACTGGTAGAAAATTGGTAGGACCTTTATCTTGTTATAAGAATCATTTAATCCAGTTGAAACCAGATATAGTAACCATTTCATTGGTTATAAGAATATATAATTTAAATAATTCATATTTAAATGGTACTTAATGGGTTAAAAAAATAATTTTGATAGAGGAAAACCAAACATGGCATTAAGTAAGTGACTCTTATTCTGGGCCTTGAAGAATAGATAGAAGTTAGGGATACAGAAAAGGATCACAGCACACCAAGGCCCAAATGAAAGAAATTATGGCATTAAGCTGTGCTATTATGTATTCTGATTATAAAAGTACCCTGGATTGTCAACTGTGGCTACCTGTGAGATGCATGAGGAATTACGCAGTATCAGTGAATAGATAAATAAGAAACACTTTTGACAGCCAACATCCAATGCATTTATTTAATGTAAACAGAAATCTACTCTAGGCTGATACCATTACACATCTCCATAGCATTAAAGGGTGCCAAAAATAAGTACACACACCACACGGAGCTAAAATATTAGCATGCATGCTTTCTCTCTCTCTCTCTCTCTCTCTCACACACACACACACACACACACACACACAAATCCACAGATGCCTTTTTCCTAAGTGTTCATCATTTGCTAACCAGTCAGTTAAGTTGTATGCATTCATTATCTCATGGGATCCTCATTAGAAATCTAGGTGACCAGTGTTTATATTTGTATGTTGTTTTCAAGTTAGTGCAGGTTCTGGAAGTTTACATAACTTGCTCCAACTGTGTAAGAGTGGATAGAATCAAGATTTATTCCTATATGAGTCCAGAGCTGTATTCTGGTTTGCACTGAATCAGAACAAGAGATGCCCTAGAATTTAAAACCAAACAACAGCTCAAAAACTTGAATAAGTATACTGTTTCCTTCTACCCCGCTGTTTTATGTATGGCTAAGATCACTCTGGAATCAAAGTGCCTCTGACTCTACCATATATTAGCTATTTGAACCTAGAAGATAATTCTTATGCTTTCTGATGCAATTTATTCCTAAGTAGAATGGAGGAAATAACCATTTTCCTTATCCTGAAAGTTCTATAAGATGCTAACATGCTTAAACTATTTCCTCATGTGTAATAGGTACTCCACAAATGCCAAATACTTTATTGTAATTGTTAACATTATTATGATATATAAATGTGAATCTAAATACATTGCTATATCTCCTGACCAGTTGACATTTTTGGTAAATATAATTGGTCTGACATTATAAAATAGCAAAATAATACTAAAAAAAAAAAAAAAAAAAAAAAAAAAAAAAAAAAAAAACCAGGATGTGGAATGTTTAATGGAGCATCCTCTTACCTAATCTTGGTTCTGAAGAATTGTTGATAATGATAAGACATAGACATACAGATGCCACAAATAGACCTGCACAAACTTTATCTCCCAACTAAATTTAAGGGAAATTACCAAATTCCCCTCTTAGGAGAGAAATATCACCTCCCCACCTATAAACTTACAAATTTTAGCCAGTCTTCAAGCTTCAGTCTATCTCCACTTTCATTCATCTATAGCAAAAATAGCTTTCTCGAGTGTCACTGGGATGGTACTATATCTATTACAGAAATGTAATACTTAGAAACTCAGGTTGTGGTTTTCATTTATTTCCTCTTTCAAAATTGTGTCCAGTGGATATCAGCAGCCTAAAGCTGTGAAACTTGTTAGAGCAAAGAAGTGCTGGCCAAAAATTTTAAAGAAAGATCTAGGAAATGAGATGTTCATCAGGGACTTTGTAGAATTCTGAAATATTACAGGAGACCTAAAGGCTATACAAATGCAAAGATGTGTTCAGAACCCCAAAGATGGAAAAAAGCCCAAACTCTCACTTCTTGTTGACCTTGAGGTCCTGTGTGAGCAGGCATTGGAAGGATAAGGCAAAACTATAAACTACATGATCCTTAAAGTCATGTCCAAACATAGACACAGTCCTTCTGGCAATAGGCAGAGAACTTATGGTTCAAGATGTTAAAAAAAAAAAAAAAAATCTAACAAATCATTAGCAGCCCTGGAAGCTAACTGAGCAGAGTTATCAGTGGTCATACATGGCAATAAATACAGACTTCAAAGAATTAGTAACTGAAAGGCAAAACTATGGAAAAATAAATAAAAAGATCAGTGGTTACCAGAGTTGAGAAAGTAACGACAGATGAATAAGAAGAACACAGAAAATTTTTAAGGCATTGAAAGTATTCTGTATATTAAACTGATAAATATATATCATTACACATTTGTCTAAATTCATAGAATGTACATTACCAAAAGTAAACCCTAGGATAAATTATGGATATTAGGTGATTATGATGTCAATATAAGTTCATCCTTGGTAATATCTCTACTAGTATTCTGATGAATGATTTGATAATGGGAAAGGATATGTATGTTGTGGGGCAAGGTATTTTATAGGAAATCTTTGTACCTTCCTCTTAATTTTATTGCAAACTTAAAACTGCTCTGAAAAGAAAAACTCAGGCAAATGACCAAAAATTACTCCTGAAAATTCATTCGGCAAACAAATAGCAGCAAAAACAATGCAACAATAACAGAAGAACAGGAAGCAATAGCGATACAGTCACTTGGAATATCATGCTGTAATCTATCACGATAGAAGTTGTAGCATACTTAGCTAAGCCAAAAGACAGAGGTTTCTTTATTTTTTTATTTTTTTAAAATATTTTATTTATTTATTTGACAGAGAGAGACACAGTGAGAGAGCGAACACAAGCAGGGGCAACAGGAGAGGGAGGAGCAGGCTTCCCACTGAGCAAGGAGCTGAATGTGGGGCTCCATTCCAGGGTCCTGGGGTCATGACAGATCGTGGCAGAAGCTTAATGGCACCCCAAGTTGGAGGTTTCTTTGGGAGAAAAGTAGCCTATTGGATAAAAGACCAGAGTGACATGAAAAGGAAAGTGGAATCTTGAAGGCCAGGACGGACAAATATAAATTTTAGAAAGCCATATTTTAACTTGTCTAACAGAGGATATTAGAAATGAACTAGATATTTTACTTGTCATTAGATCTTAACAACTGATAGAGGCACAAAGAATTTTAACAGGAAAAGAAGGACAAGACATTGGAAAATTATTGAATAAACCTATGTATGGACCAAAAACAAATGATTGTAGGGGAAGAGATACATTAATTCAAATCTAGCAAGTATTGGTAGGCTTACACGATGTACAGAATAAAAAGGATCTACTTAAGTTGTATGTTGAACTATCACAAATTAGGTTAAGGCTCCAGAAAGGAGTAAGTAACAGCAAGTGAAAATGAATACTACAAGCATATCTTACTGGGGAAGGAGTAGATGAAACCAAAATAACGATAACTCAATGTTTGGGACATTTGAGATTTAGGGAATGAAATGGGCACTGTGAGAAACCATGTGCACAGATTTAGTCATCTCTAAGAATCCATAGTCTGAAATTCAGAAATAACAAACAAAAGCTTCAGTTCAGAAATATCCTGAGGATAACTACTCCTCTTCTGCTCCTCCTCCTCCTTCTTCCCTTCCTCCCTCTCCTCTTTCTCCTTCTGCTTCTACTTCTTTTTCTGACAGATTGAAAAATAAATAAATAATAAAATTGCAAGAAAAGAGAAAGCTTCCTTAAGAGAGAAATTGTTTAAGAGATTTCACAACAAAAATAGTGGAGGAAGCCAGTGTGGCGAAGTGTCAGAGGCCTGCCATGAAAGCCTGCAGATTGGAGATCACTAGTGAGTAATAATTCAGAACTTCAATACCAGAAACAACTCACTCAAGGCTAAACCTAAATTAAGAGGAATTAATATGCCCAATATGGAAAATTTTAATTTTATTAAAAGTGCCACTCCTTGGGAAAGTATTCACAGTGAAATGTCTCCCTGCATAGTAAACCTAATTACTTAATTAGCTATATATTGAAGAATTTATTTCAATGTTATGTAAAGCCCTGGTTTTGGGCTATGTTCCCATAGAATGACTGGGAAAACTGAACCCAAGATTTATGGATCTTCTCAAATGTATCTGAACTTCCTACAGCTTTGTGTACTGTGGATATCGTTTTTCTTGGTATAACTGCTCTAGATGCAAGGCATTTTGTATTTTCTGTTTTGGAATGTCTACATATAAGTGCATCTGAGGGTGTGTGTTTTGGGGGTAGTCAAGGTAAGTGTTGTGTATATCTTGTGTGTGCTTTTTATTTATTTGGACTCTCTAAATGAAATACACAGAAAAATTCTCTTTAAAAAACCTGAGGACACTACTTTCATTCTAGTATAAGATAGCATACTTTGTAGCAGTCCAAGAAATCATACTGTTATCAAGTTATTGGGGGAAATATCCGTCTTATTATAGTCAGAATAAAAAATTGGGACATGTGAATTCTGGGTTTTAATTACTTTGAATCTTAACTCATTAGTGCAGTAGAAATTGATTTTTATTATAATTCCTCAGGATTTTAATTTGCAGAGACTTGAACTTGCAAACAGATTTAATATTTAAGCTTCAATATCCATTAAAATTTTAATATATGAAAAGCACTTTATTCAAGTTTATGGCATCTCTGTGTTATCACAGTTATATTATTGGTGTTAGTTTACAATGCTATTTAATTTTGCTGAAGTACTTCTGATGGGTTTGATGAGATAAAATGAGGGGGGCAATTTTTCTTTAGAATGTAAAATAACAAGTTAATTTTTGTCTTAGATATAGCAAGGTTGTTAAGTTAGCTTAAACAGTGAACTTTTGTGGCCCATTTTGAAATATTGTAGGCACAAAAGGAAACTGACCCATTGGTCACTCTATAAAAGCAGCCAAGAAAGCTTTCAGAATTGGAAGCTGTGAGAGGAAAATTAAGTAAGAGGAAGCAGGACTATTACCATGAATTGATAATCTCTTCCTCATAGATTCAGTTTTAAAGCTAAACACAAGGGGAAAAAAAGGTGGAGATTTGTGACAGAAAGCACTGAAACGTCTTACCTCAGTCAGCCATGTGTAAGACTTTCCTTAAAGAAGCACCTCTGACAGAATCTCTGTCGTTTCTTCTGTTTCTTCCATTCCTCTGGAGGAGTTCGTTGTCTCACCACGTAGGTGGGGAGAACGAGCTCAGGTGTTAGGTCAGCCTTTGCCAGTGTTCCTCCTTGGGTCTACATAAGGGTATGTAGAAGGCTTGACTCTGTGGCCAGAGAAGAGACACTGGGTTGAGGGTTAATGGTTACATTCAGAGGGTTATTAGCAAACTCACTCTGGCACAGAATAAGGTCACATCTTCCAGATAGCTTTATCAGAAATATAAATGATATATTGATTTGCATCTGCTTGACTCTTAGATCTCTCTCAATTATTCAACTCAGATGGGGAAAGGGGATACTTAGTTATTGATTTCCTAAAATCCCAGTTGCTTGCATAGGTTTTTATCTAATAAGGAACATAATTTGTTCAATGAATGAGATGATTATATTTAGATAATGCCACCATAAAAATCACATTATGCCTTAGAGCTGTGGTTTTAAAAATGTTTGGATCATTGACAATGTTGAAAGACAGATGAATATTTTGTAGTTTTTCCCAGAAAACATGTACTTCTGAGTAAAATTAAACATACAACTTCAGAGATTCATGGTCTCCAAATTAATAACCAGTCCTTAGAAAATATTAAAATTGAAGTTTAAGTCAACCTACAGGTTAATTTATATATGATAGTCAGCATTCATTACACCTTTTACATTTAAAACTGCATTAAGTCTCATGAGTTACTTTATAATTTAGTAGAAAGTAAGTGACTGGAAAAATTAAATATTAAGCAAATGTTATAGCTGAATAAAATTGGCATATTAAGACCAGAGGTAGGAAAATGACTCATTTTCATTATTATTCCACATATATTACTTTAATTAATAAAGTGCCATGTACTAAAAAATTACCAATACCCTAGTATTACTGTATATTTTTCATTAATGGAATATCTATGTTTTTAAAAAATGGAGAATATATATATATATATATGGTGCAAAGTGTCTAAACAGTTTTATTTTCAAAGTTCATTATTTTGTTTCTAATTCTGTTTGGAGAAAAATAATCTAAGATACAAACTGAATTTCATAAATATAAAATCAAATACACAGATAATTTGATATTAGAAATTGTTAATTCAAAACTTTAAATTCAATAAATGCCATTTTTCTTAGTTCCTTACATGCTATATTCTAAAATGTTTTATCACCTTGTGCTCAGTCATCAAAGTCATCAAACTTTAAAAAATAATGTTATACAAAATGCAATATACAGTATAATGAAAAACTTCAAGTAGTAGCAAATAAATCTCAATAACTATGTTAGTTAGGTTAATAACAGCTCCAAAATTTATATCTATGTCCTAATCCTTAGAACCTATATATATTACCTCATTTGGAAGAAAATAATCTGTGCAGATAGGATTAAGGTAAGGGCCTTGGAATAAGTATATCATTCTGTATTATATGGGAGAACTTTAAATGTCATCACAAATATCTTCAGAAAAGAGGCAGAGGGAGATTAGATCACTGCTGCACATCCAAAAGAGAAGCAATATGGAAAGAAACAGAGAGAGATGTGTCCCTCTGCTCAGGCACCCTTACAGCCACCAAGAGTTTAAAGAGGCAAGGAACAAGTTTCCTCCTATGATCTCCAGAGGGAGAGTGGCTCTGCTGATGACTTGTTTTCAAACGTCTGAACTCTAGAACTCTATGATAGTAAATGTCTGTTGTTTTAAGCCACAGATTTGTGGGCATTTGTTATGGCAGCTAATAGAAACTAACTCAATGGGTAAAATCAATTGAACACTTCTCTTTTCCAAGCATTCCTTTAGGGCTTTCTTTTCTTTTGTTCAGTCATTCAGTCTTTGTAAGATTAGGGAATAATTTATATTTATAACATAACTTAACCTAAAGCAGGTATCGTTCTAAGCATTTCACATGAATAAACTCACATAATCTTCAAAATAAGTGTATGAGATAATTTTAAAACTGTTATTTTATAATTTTACAAAGTTCAAAACTGATGCAGGGAAGGTCAATTATTTTTTCCCAAAGCTAAATAACTGATAAACTGCAGTATTGTGACTTGAATCCAAATTATTTGGTTCTAGATTCTATACTCTTAACTACAATATCATGATACCCTTCTGAAATCTTAAGATTTGAAACACTGGAAGTGTTTCTTCCTCCCATATTTCTTCCTCCTATATTTCAGACAATGAAAAGAAAACAAAGAAGATTAAGTAAAGCCCCTCCTGTCATACAGTTAGTGATACAGGTAGGATTTGAATTCATGCAGCTTGGTAAGACAGGCTGAGCTTTCAACCATTATGCTATCCTATTTCTCAGATCGTTTTCTTAGATTGAGTCTGTTTTTCCATCATATACTCTCTAGGGGACCAAATTATCTGATATGTCTATGAACTATGGCCAAACTGAAAAATAGCACAGGTACTCAGTAAATATAGGAAATTTATCTTAAAATCTTGCTCTATAATTTGCAAATATAACTCACAATCATGGATTTTATTAATATAAATGGATATTATTACAACCTCTATACAGATTTGAATTTCATAATCAATTTTGAGCCTTTCTATAATGAGAAATGGCAAAAAAAATAGTCTGAATAGTAAATGGCATATAAATTCTAAGTACCCTCCTCCCCAAACAGAATCTATTGTATTTAGATGTCTCTTTAACAAAATTCAATAAATTATTAGGGAATACCACTTCAGTTAAACTTCTTGTAAATCTTGGAATATATGCACTATTGTGGAATAAGATGTTTGGAATTCATTATGTAAATAATTAAAAGTTTTCAGTTACTATTTTTTCACAGTGACTCAGCAAATAGCTGAGACCTACTTTCCGTATTCTCTTTCTTTATACATGGTTAACATACCCCCTCATTAACATCCTACATACATGCCATGCACACCTACACGTACTCACACACATAATGATTTTAGATATTTAGGGAATATACAAAAGTAAAATATCTACTATACTTTTTAAATTTTAAAATAATCCTATAAAAGCATTTTAAGAACCATGGTAACATAATCTAAAAAACATTAATCATATAGATATATGGAATGCATATATGTATTTTTAATTCAGAGATTCATATGGTAACTTCACATACAATCTATTTTTAGTGTCAAAAAGGCTGTAGGCAGTGGTGTAAACTATGAATAATTAGTTATATTAGGGCAGCTAAAATAAGCTTTTATTTGGTTAGGCTAGTGAAACAAATTTAAATCTTTTGGGACATTTTGTATTCGTTAAATATTTGGAAAATAAAATACTTTATCTGAGTCACTTCACATTACAAATTTGGAATTTTATGCATTTGATTATATTACCAATGGGCTTTTAATAGAAGTGTTGAGATGGAAACTTTATGTCTTCCTTAACTATAGCAGTTTACTCTTCTATATATTTTTGTTTGGTTGGTTGGTTGATTTTTTTTTTCTTTTCTGAGTATTTTCATTTATGTAGTTACTCCTTGTTCTTCTACAACCTACAGTGAAGACGACCTTTCTGAGGCTAACTTTAAGTTTCATATTTGACAGAGAAGCCGTTGAACGTTGCATATGCTTTGGCACGCTGTCCCCTTTTTGATATCTAATATTTCAGGCTAAATTTATGTTTCCTCTTCTAGATTTATGAATTCCTCCATTGATTCCCTTAAAGGTTTGGTTCTTCATACTAGTGGGCTTATTTTTTTTTTTCATTTTTTGTTTATATGCCTTGTCTGTCTTTTATTATTAAACATGTAACCACTATTTATGCAATGAATACCTCCCCAAATATCCCCGCATGCTGGCATGCTAGTGCTTAAAGCCATCATACCCCCAAGTCCTTACAAGAACTCACCTACGCATACACACAAATGAGGTGGGCCTTGTCACCCAATCTGTCTCACTTGAAAGCTTTAAACCTCCTTTATATTTATATTTATATTTATATTTATTATTTATAAATAATTTATAATATAAATACATTTATATTTATATATAAATAATATAAATAAATTATATTATATATATATAATTTATTTATATTATTTATATATAAATATAAATGTATTTATATTATAAATTATTATATTAATATAAATAGTTATATTATATAAATATATAATATATATTTATATAATATATAAATAAATTATTATATTTATATTTATATATAATATTATATATAAATAATTTATTAAAATTATTATATTATAAAATATAAAATATTTATATTTTTTAGCTTTATATTTACGGGTATCCTTATTTTCCACACACCTTTAGGGGAAATTCCAGTTCATCTGAGTTCTCTTTTAATATACCTTCTGGGGTAGGTAAAGGAACTCTGCTGATTGGAAGTTGGTTTAGGTCAATTGTGGTAAAGCATAGAAGCCTGCCAACATCCTTAGATTTGCCAGATGACATTAAGGATGCTCAATTAAATTTGAATTTTAGATAAACAATATATATATTTTGATATATATTCCAACTATTGCACAGGATATACTTATACTAAAAAATATCTTTGTAAATCTGAAATTCAGAATTAAGTGTCTTTCCTGTATTTTTAATTTTCTAAATCTGGTGGACTCAGGGTGCATAGAAGAATACTGCCCTTTGTGGATCTAATTTATGAACTGAAACTTTGGCTGTGCTATTCCAGTGGTGCAGGATGCAAAAATTATATTTGATGCCACGACATGGTTTGGAAATATGGGTCTTTATTCAAAAGCAAAAAGATAGGCATGTGGAGTGTGAATTTGATCCATTCTTTATGATCTTCTATAAAAAACTTAAAGCATTACATACAGTGAATAATATGGCTCTAATAATCAGTTCATGTCTGGAGTTAGTGATTGAGACTGCTCAGTCTACCTCCACAGCCTGAAATTTTTCAGAATGGTTCTTTGAAGGAAGGGCATTTCCCAGCATCTTACTTAGTTTACTGTAAGATAGGCCTGAGTTCAAAATATTAGAGTTCTTTCCCCTGAGCTCTTTCAGTGAACAAAAAATCACTTCCAGGATTAAAGCAGATGTGTATGTGTGATATTTGTTATTTAATCCTCACAATACCCCGTGAGTTGGTATAATTATTATTGTTATTGATGAGGAAGCAGAAGCACAAAGAGATAAAATAATTTGAGCAATGTTTATTTAGATAGTATGTGTTAGACCTAGGGTTTGAACCAGATAGATAGTCTGGCTGTAATAGTTATTGTTTGAACCAGTAGGCTCTACTGTTTGTCTCCCTCTCAGTACTATGGGATTCTTCAAGGCTAGTATAAAATCTTGTATTAAATAAATGTTTTACCCTTTTCCCAATCACCCAAATGGGAAACATCCAGTTCACTCCCTACTCTTTCTCATGTGCACTAGTTTTACTGGATTTATGGAAAAAAAAAAAATTCCACCCTCAGAAGTATCATTGTCTTTTCTTATTCCTATTCTCCTCGACTTTTTTAAAACCCTAAATTCCTGTTTGGAATCTGAGAGCCAAAAATATTTTTTCTCCTGACACCGGACTCTTTCCCATTTCATTTCAGTCTTCGTAATGCCTCCAAGGAACTTATCTAAAACATGAATCTGATTGTGCTGTTTCCCATGACCTTGAAAAGCTGATAGCCTATGTGGTAATAAGTTCAGCCATAGGCTCTTCAGAAGCTAACCATGGACTTGGAAAGACAGTGGAATGTTGTTTTTAAAACGTTAAAAAAAAAAATCATGTCACCTTGAATTGTATTCCTAGTTATCTGTCAATCTAGAATAGAACTCAGATAGAAAATTGGGAAGAATTACTAAAAAAAAACACTAAAAATTTAGAAAGAAGAAAAATAATTTCAGAATGTAGCTCTGAGGTACAAAAAAAATCTTAAAATATAGAATTAGTAAAATTATAAGTGAATATGAGTTCAATTTGCCTTTATAAAATATATGAAATCAGGAAATGGATATAGAAGATATTGAAGATTTTCTAGAATTTGTAAAGGGAAAGAAGGGATTCAGAATGCTTAAATTCATTGTTGAGATAAGTCTTAAATCTAAAGCATAACTTTACATGCTATCTGGTTTAAAATCTAGAAGATTAAAATTCGATTACTTCAGAATTAAGAAAAGGGGAATTAAGGGGAATTAAGAAAAGGGGAATTAAAAATTACCATAATCAATTCAAAGTTATTTAAAAAAAAAAAAGAAATGAGGAGGACATAAGTAAGGACACACAGCATAAGACAAAATGGATAAGAGATTGTATTACTGTAAGAAAAGCCCTCAGCTAAAAGTTGTTTAAAAGAGGCTTGCATTAAACTAATACATAGGGAACTTCATAGTAAAGTAACAGAAAGAAAAAACAATGCCAAGAAAAAATTAACAACAGCAAAAATATTGCCGGCCTATTAATAGTCATAAAGAGAAATTTATTGGGAGAATGTATTCTTAGAAGGAAAAAGTAAAAAGATGATTAGATTTGATTTTGCAAAAAAAAAAAAAAAATCAAATAGCAAGCGAGAGCTTGGAAATATGAGAAGGAAGAACAGAGAGTCAGAGGAAAGAAAAAGGAAGGTTAGTAAAAGCAAAATCCAGAGAACCCATGGGAATGTGTTCTTCCCGTAGATGGAAGAATTAACATTGGAGAAGAACAGTTAAAAGGATTAATCTGCAACAAGATTCAAAGGGGAAAATCAAGTCGTTAAAACATGGGAAGGATATCGAAGAAAAGGCATTTTAGTTTTTGATCTGGTGATTATCCTCTCTTTGCTCCAGTGCTTAGGAAGCTCATGCTCTTATGTTAAATAAATTCATTTAAAAAATAAAACAGAAGATAACTTCAACAGTTTCTGAAGGGGAGAAATGGTACCTTAGTTATAACAGGTTTGGTTCTTAGAATCCTGGTGCGAATTACCACCTCCAAACCAATCCCCTCTGTCTTGACAGGAAAACCAGGGCTCTTGAAAGTCAATTTCTAGATTTCATTTTTCTAAATGATGAAAGGAGTTTGTATTCCAGGTCTCTGTTACATTGTTAACAAAAAAAGTAATTAACAAACCACTCCATAGTTCAGCAACTTAAGTTATCAATAACAAGTCATAATAATAAAAGCATGTATATGCTGTCATTTGTTATCTCTTCACCCTTGGATTTATCTTCAGGATTTTAAGACCTGTAATGTCCAGTGAGATGTACTATAATGAATAGTGGAAAATGAATTTATCTTTGTTACTGTTTACTATCAGAGGCATAAAGTCTAGTCAATATATAAATTCCTAAGGAATATGAATTATTCATTATCCTTAATTTTTTATAGATTTTTAACTTGGGGATTATAGCTTGAAATTATGATTTAATGATGTTCATATTGGCACAATCCATAGAACTTCCATTATTGTTTCTTATGCATACTATTTCATCATAATAGGAAGTATCATCCATCTACATTAGGGATCCAGGTTTTGCAGCCTTTAGAAATTCATCAAAGCATGGGGCGCTTGGGTGGCTCAGTGGGTTGAGCCGCTGCCTTCGGCTCAGGTCATGATCCCAGGTCCTGGGTTCGAGCCCCACATCGGGCTTTCTGCTCGGCGGGGAGCCTGCTTCCTCCTCTCTCTCTGCCTGCCTCTCTGCCTACTTGTGATTTCTCTCTGTCAAATAAATAAATAAAATCTTTAAAAAAAAAAGAAATTCATCAAAGCATACATTTATAGTCAGGAATAAATACTGAAATTACCAACATCCACCTTTTGGGATACTAAGGCATTTTTAAAAAAAATCAGGTATGGAAAAAGAAGTACTAGGAAAGAATAAAAGAAGACAAGTTGGAATACCAGGATCAAGTGCCTCATCTTGTATTATTAAAAGTCATCCTGGTATCTGCAAATTCCATATCAGATAAAGGGCTAGTATCCAAAATCTATAAAGGACTTATCAAACTCAACACCCAAAGAACAAATAGTCCAATCAAGAAATGGGCAGAAGGCATGAACATACATTCCTGCAAAGAAGACATCCAAATGGCCAAAAGACACATGAAAATGTACTCACCATCACTCAGCATAAGGGAAATACAAATCAGAACCTCAATGAGATATCACCTCACACCAGTCAGAATGGCTAAAATTAACAAGTTAGGAAATGACAGATGTTGGCAAGGATGCAGAGAAAGGGGAACCTTCATACACGGTTGGTGGGAATGCAAGCTGGTGCAGCTACTCTAGAAAAAAGTATGGAAGTTCCTCAAAAAGTTGAAAATAGAGCTGCCCGACGACCCAGCAATCACACTACTGGGTATTTACCCCAAAGATAGAAATGTAGTGATCTGAAGGGGCTCCTGTACCCCAATGTTTATAGCAGCAATGTCCAAAATAGCCAAACTATGGAAAGAGCCTAGATGTCCATCAACAGATGAATGGATGTGTGTGTGTGTGTGTGTGTGTGTGTGTGTGTGTGTGTGTGTAATGGAGTATTATGCACCCATCAAAAAGTTGAAATCTTGCCATTTGCAATGACATGGATGGAACTAGAGGCTATTATGCCAAGCAAAATAAGTCAGAGAAAGACAATTATCATATCTCAATGATATGAGGAATTTGAGAAACAAGACAGAGGATCATAGGAGAAGGGAGGAGAAAATGAAAGAAGATAAAACCAGAGAGGGAGACAAACCATAAGAGACTCTTAATCTTAGGAAACAAACTGAGGGTTGCTGGAGGGAATGTGGGGTGAGAGGGATAGGGTGGCTGGGTGATGGACATTGGGGAGGGTATTTTCTATGGTGAGCACTGTTAATTGTGTAAGACTGATGATTCACAGACCTGTACCCCTGAAGCAAATAATACATTTTATGTTAATAAATAAATAAAAATCATCGTGGTGCCAAAACATTGCTTTCTAAATTAATTTCATAAAGTTGAACACAATTGTTTAAACCACTTAAATCTTTATTTTATTGGGGATCAAAAATTTACTTTTTGTTTCTAAGTTTTATATTTTTCAACAACATTAATGTTTGCATATCCTCATAGATTAAGCATAGTTACTCTAAATTCATATCTGTGTTGGAATTCACATTTATTTGCTCCTTTAAATTTTTGATCTCTATTTTTTTGTGAAAAGTCATGGGGATTAATAGATTTTAATGATATTCTGACAAAAGATTATGGGGAAAGTTTTAATTAATATGGGAAATCCACTGAGTCCTTGAGTGTGCTATTAAAAGATACTATTCTTTAAGTCAGAGAATTATATGAAGAATCAGGGAATTTAAATGTCCACTCTATACTCATAGACATTCCTGAATATTGAAAACCAGAAGTTAAATATGAAGCAGTGTTAGAATTGTAATACTTTAAATTCCCTGAAGTATGGCACTGATGAATATTAGCTAGGAAACCATTATCTAAAAAGTCATAATTGTTCATGGGTCAAGTGCTCACTAACCCTGTAATTGCATGCTTCTTTAAATGGTAGCTCTTATTTGAGTTTTTTTTCTTTCATTTAATTCCTTCTCTTCCTTTTGATCTGTTGGCAAAAGTTAATGTTGACTCTTTTTCTACCTCAGTTCCAAAAGCCCTTCTTAGTTATCAAACCCTTCCCCATCACATGCCAGATTGTTATTTCTAATGATGTAATTACATCTAATGATGTAATAATAGTTAAAATGCCATTTCCTTTTTGATTTCTCTAATGTGTTCCAAATACTCCACTGTGGCTTGCTATTTTTTGCTTTCTAAACTAAAAATGTAATCCAGAGAACTGATCCAATGAATTATATGTGGGTAAATATTGCACATCAGTCATCCAAGGTGTTGTAGTAGTGATAACAATAATAACAAAATAATAATAATTGAAAGTAGTGTGTTATCCTGTTTTCCATCCCGAAAACTCTGAGATATTATGATTTTGTTTTGAAAATACAAGAACTAAGATGTGAAAAGTTTTGTGACTTTTCATAGATGACACATCTAGAAATTGGCAGAGTTTAAAATTGAATCTAGTCCTTCTGGCTGTTAGTTTTCTTTCTACATAACTGCAGCTGCTAGTCCAGAAAACACTCCAAGGAAAGCAGCCTTTAAATGGGATATATCCATTTTATTTATGTAGGTTTCCAAACACCTGTACTCTCCACCTTGCAGCCTTCCATGAAGTTTTCTCATTGCATTTCTCCCTCAATAACCACATTTTCTGTCCAGGCTTCCTTTCCATTTTCCCATACTCACTGAACAAAATTATTTCCCCACACTAGCAAGCTGTTTAAACTTTCTCTGAAAGCAGAGAACTATAGATACTAGTGCCTTATTTTAGGGATTTATGTATAAGAGGTGAATCTAATAAATGGCAACATTAGTTGGGAATAGGGACATTAGCATTAATCTTTTTGCTTAGAGAATATTTCTCTATACATTTCTTTAAAAGAGCTGTTATTTTGATGTAATGTAGTATTTTCAGATGTATTTTTTCATGTCATGTAGTATTTTGATTAAGTGAAATTTCAGCTGTGGCCTTAGGGAGTGATAGGAATTACACAAGTTACACAGGGCATAGTAAAGATTTTGGGAGGAAGATAGCTTGTATGTTTCTCAGAACTTAGTTCTATTTTAGAAAATAATAGGTATGAGTGTGCACTTTCTAAGGGAGCTACGTATTAAGAAAAGAACTGGGGAAGATTTTGTTTTTACTTTAATAAAGATAACTAGTCCGATCTTCTAGCAGGAGATAGGGATGTAGACATTAAGTATTTTTTGAATACTCAAAATTGATGGTAATACAACCAGGTTTAAACCTGAAGAAGAATTGGTATTTGATAATCACAATATTATATTATATTAGATTATTATTATTATTTTTTTATTTTTTTATTTTTTATTTTATTTTATTATTATTATATTATATTATATTAGATTCCTTCCACCACCAAATTATCAATATTTATTTCTCTCCTTTCTTAGCGATATAATTACACTTTTTTAAACTTTTGTTAGTGTTGGCCTAAAGTTTGAAATATGTATTTTCAATTAACCCAAGTCCACCTCAAATAGCACTGTGCCACTCAATGAGTAATACACATACCTATGACAAAATATTTTTAATTCCTCCCTCCCATGCCTCATATCATTGTTGTCACTCATTTCATTCATACATAAGCATATATAACATAATACATAAATATATACCTAACCATGCATAACTAAATACACTGTTGCTGTTATTATTTTAAACTGTTATCTGTTAGGTCAATTAAGAAAAAACTAAAAGTGTTTGTTTTGTTTTCACTTAGTCATTATTGAGTGCTCTTTTTTTCCAGCTTTATAGGGATACAATTGACATATAACATTCCATACATTTAACATAAAACATGTAACATTCCATACATTTAAGATGTAGAACACAGTGATTTTAAATATGTATGTACCATAAATGATCACCACAATAAAGTTAGCTAACATATCCGTCACCCTATATAATTCAAAATTTGTGTATGTGTGGTGATAACTTTTAAAATCTACTCTCTTAGCAGCTTTCAAATAAGTCTTTAGATACACTTAAAAAAAAAAAAAACTACATTTAACAAAAAATCACCTCAGTTCCTGGACTAGTAATTGAAGAACACCAGAGAATTTCTGTATATCAGTTATGTGTTTGAAGTAAATCCACAACATAATATAGAATTCTGAGTTACTCATTACAATATAATATATTTACAATATGAAGTCTGGGAAAGCACTTTTCCCATGACATATAAAATCATAAAATATTTTATCTAATATATATGAAGAAATTTGCATAAAAATTGGCAGAAAATATCATAAAATGAAGCTTTTGTCCTCAAAAGTTAGCAAAGTCGTATTATATATACTTGTTTAGCAAAGTAATAATTTGTTGGTCTCAACAGAGAAAAGACTTAAGCAATTAAGCTGGATAAATATTAGGCATGTATATGTCTTCATCTCTTGATACCTGGTAGGTAAATAGTAGACTTCTGGGAAACCTGGGTGGCTCAGTTGATTAAGAATCCAAGTCCTGATTTCAGTTCAGGTCATGATCTCAGGGTTGTGAGATTGAGCCCTGCGGTCTACATCAGGCTCTTGCTGGCATGGAACCTGCTAAAGATTCTCTCCCTCTCCTACTGCCCCTCCCCCCACTCACACTTGCACTCTCTAAATAAATAAATAAAATATTAAAGAAGTAAATAATATATTTCTTTAATGTGTAAGGTTTTTATATTATCTTTTGAGTATATATAAATATAATTTATGAGAAATGAATGTTTTTGCTAAATAGGGGCTTAGGCAAAAAAACAAAACAAAACAAAACAAAAACAC
Organism: Lutra lutra; assembly: GCF_902655055.1. Classification (NCBI taxonomy): domain Eukaryota; kingdom Metazoa; phylum Chordata; class Mammalia; order Carnivora; family Mustelidae; genus Lutra; species Lutra lutra. The sequence continues at coordinate 175,176,493 of NC_062280.1, forward strand.
ACTCAAGAGAAACATTTGACCCACAAAAAAATTGTTCTAAACTCCACATTGGTGGAAAGGACACTTCTTTTTGTAACTATTAAATTTACTTTTAGTATAAGAAACAGATAAATAAGAGGAAGGAAAAGAAAATAAAATACTTAGAGGTGACAACTTATCCATGTGCAGCACACATTTCTGAGATGACGAGGGTGCTTCAAGTACTTTGGTAGATTTTCTAACCTTTTGAGGAAAGTGACATAGCATTTAGAACCAAGTAAATAATTTTTTAAAGAACTAAGACTGATAAAGAACTCTTCACACACACACACACACACACACACACACACTGTGCCAGAACAAGAATCTTAGTCATTAATCTCTTTAGAACAAATTTTACTCCCTCTTCCACATTCTTTCCCTCAGGACTAAAGAAAGGAAAACTCTAATTTTCATTAATTATCTCCTGTAGATTAAATGTAAAATGAATCTCTTATAGATAAAACCTTATTCATGAATTTTTATTGTGAATTTTGAACCTTGGTGGATATTCCCATGGTTTAAGATAACTATAATATGGAATAAAGGCAATATTTATTTATTTTTTTTTAAAGATTTTATTTATTTATTTGTCATAGAGAGAGAAGCGAGAGTGAGCACAGGCAGACAGAGTGGCAGGCAGAGGCAGAGGGAGAAGCAGGCTCCCTGCCAAGCAAGGAGCCCGATGTGGGACTCGATCCCAGGACGCTGGGATCATGACCTGAGCCGAAGGCAGCTGCTTAACCAACTGAGCCACCCAGGCGTCCCTAAAGGCAATATTTAAAGTACTTTGAAAATTGTCTGATACTTAGTAGTTATGCAAAAAGTAGAAGGAAGAACATCACAAACTATAGCCCTTCTTGTACTCAGAAAAAAAAAAAACATGAAAAGAAAAGATGCATACCATCAACTTTTTAGTATCAGAAAACAAGAAGACAAACCTTGAACATCATAAAAAATAATAATAATAAAGTACAGAGCCTGAGGAAATGAGTTAATACATATAACACAGATGATATTTAAAACTGATAATATATCTAACAAAGAAATCAATTATATTTTTCCTTATTCTTTCTAACTTAGAATCTACTTGGGCTTGGATTTTATTTTATTTTTATTTTCCCCAGTGTTATTGGGGATATAATTAATATATAAGATTGAACTATTTGAGGTACACAATATGATGTTTGATATACACATAGATTGTGAAATGATGAATGTAATCAATTTAATTAAACATCTGTTACCTCACATAGTCACCTTTTTTTATTTGTGGCAAAAAGTTTTAAGATATACTGTCTTAGCAAACTTAAGGTTAATAATACATAGTAATACATAGTCACCATGCTGTATGTTAGATCCCAGAAATTATTCATTTTATAAATGAATTTGTACCTTTGACTATCATCTACCTACTTCCCCCCGTCCCAGCCCCTGGTAACCCATTCTACTTTTTGTAAGTTTGATGTAATCCCACTTATTTATTTTAGCTTTTGTTGTCTATGCTTTTAATGGCATTTTCAAAAAATCATTGCCAAGACCAATGTAAAAGGTCTTTTTCCCTATGTTTTCTTCTAGGAGTTTTATAGTTTCAGGTCTTACATTTAAGTCTTTCATTTATTTTGAGTTAATTTTTTTAGTGGTGTGTGACAGAAATCAGTTTCCTTCTTTTGTATGTATATGCAGAGATACATTTTCTGCATGTAGTCAGTTTTCCCAACACTGTTTATAGAAGAGACTATCCATTTCCCTTGTGTGCACTTGGTGCCCTTGCCAAAGATTCGCTGACTGAATATGCATGGTTTTATTTCTGGGCTCCTTATTTTATTATGTTGGTCCATGTGCTAAGTTTTATATGAGTACCATATTGTTTCTTATATTCTTATATTGTTTCTATAATTTTATGATATAGTTTAGAATCAGGAAATATGACACCTCCAGCTTTTTCTTCCTCAAGATTGCTTTGGGTATTTGTAGTCTTTTGTGGTTCCACATAAATTTTAGTATGTGTGTGTGTGTGTGTTTCTATTTCTCTGAAGAATATCATTGGACTTTTGATGGGATTTCTATCTGTAGTTTCCTTGGGCAGTATGGACATTTTAACAATATGAATTCTTCCATCCATAAACATGCCCTATCCTTCCATTTATTTGTGTCTTTTTCAATTTCTATCATCAGTGTCATAATTTTCAATGTACAGGTCTTTTCTTACTTATTTAAATTCATTTCTAAATATTTTATTTTGTGGTGCTTTTGTAAATTAACTTGTTCTACTATTTTTTGTTTTAGATAATTTCTTGTTAGTGTGTGGAAAAACAACTGATTTCTTATCCTGCAACTTTACTGAATTTGTTTATTCTTATAGTTTTTTGGTTGAGTCTTCAGGGTTTTCAATATCTAAGATAAGTTATTTACAATGAGAGACCATTTTACTTCTTTCTGATTATGATTCAGTTTTAACATCTCCTCATTGATTTTTGTGTCTGGATGATTATTAAAGTGGGGGTATTAAAGTCCCCTACTATTAATGGGTTACTGTTTGTTTCTCCCATCAGTTCTGTTAATCTTTGCTATTATTTAGGTGCACCAATGTTGGGTGCTTAGATGTTAGTTGTTGTCATATCCTTATGATGAATTGACTGTTATAATTTTATGACCTTCTTCATGTCTTGTTAGAATTTTTTACTTAAACTGAATTTTGTCTGATGTAAATATGACTACTTCTGCTCTGTATTGGTTTCCATTTGCATGAAGTTCTTTTTCTGTCCCTTCACTCTGAGCCTATGTGTATATATATTTTTTAAGATTTTATTTATTTATTTGACAGAGAGAGAGACAGAAGAGGGAACACAAGCAGGGGGAGTGAGACAGGGAGAAGCAGGCTTCCCGTTGAGCAGGGAGCCCTTACAAGGGGGCTAAATCCCAGAACCTGGGGATCATGACCAGAGCCTAAGGGAAATGCTTAAGGATTGAGCCACCCAGGCACCCTACATATGTGTGTCTTTAAAGCTAAAGTAAGTCTCTTGTTGGGTGCTTAGAGTTGGATTTTGTTTTTGTATTCATTCATGAGTTAGGATTTTAATTGGTCTACAGAGACCTTTGATAGTGGCTCCAAATTGACTTTCCTAATCAAATGACTTATTCGTAATTTATATATCATAGAGAACATTGGCTTATTTTGTACAGAATTTTATAAATAAATCTTAGTAATTATATTGTTTATGTAACTGTGCTTTTGAATATTATTCTATTAAAGATTTTTATCTTTTCTCTTAAATATGTTATACAAAAAATAAACATACTTACAAAAATATATTAAAAGTGAAATGTAAGACAATGATATAAAACATCACCAGATATGTATAAAGAATTGTTAATTAAATGTCATGAATAATTTATGTGATATTAAAATTGTTAATCTATTCCAAGATATTTATTAATCCATTACTTTGTATCAGGAACAATTCTAGGCATTGCCAGTATATCAGTGGGTATGATTCAGCTTGCTCAGTGTTATGCTAGAGCTGACACGATTTATGTTCATGTTGTTTTTGAGGTAACCCTGGACATATGGATGATATTAGGAAATAATTTGTCATCATGCTATTTTTGATGGTTTTGATAATTTACAAAATGACTAGAAGGAATTCTGTCAACTGCTCACATAAGCAAAAATAATAAATATTCTCTGTAAACCACAATCCTATCTCAATATCTCAAACAGAAAAGACATGCAACTGGAAAGCCATGACATTGTTGCAGTTAGGATGTAGAATCTTGCACCTGTAAAAATGAGACCAGATTTAGTAAGTCATAAAAGATGACCCAAGATCACCCTCATGAAAGATATATTGACAGTTGAACGAAGTGGAGATGACCCAGGCAGAATTATCCTTAATCTTCTTAATTAGACCGCAGAGAGTGGCAATTAAAGGCATTTAGACAAACCCTGCTATAGATAACTATTGTATTCTCATGTAGTGATTAATCATTACACAAAACCGAAGGCCAGCAACAACAACAACAACAAACAGGTACATATCTTTTAGCAGAAATATGTCTGGAATACTCACCTGCATTTACCTGCATTAAAGACAGTTGAAACCGCAACCAGCATTCAGAATTTATGTATCATAGCAAAAGTTGTGCATGTAAAAGTTGAAGTTAAAAAAATTGAAATAAGAATACTACAAAAATGGAGGCATTAAAACCCAGATGACTATAAAATTTTCATTTGTCATATCCTTCTGGGGAAAGTGTTAGGACAAAATAATTCTATAAATCTTTAAAAAGTGTCTAATCCCTGGTTGGTACTTCTCCTCGAAGGTCACCTACTGCTACAGTCATGCTCTAGCAATTGCGTTCACACAGACTATTATATAACCAGTTATTTTACTCTTTCTTTATAAATCTTAATATTTCATTTGATCAGCTTATCATCATTATGTTTGTTATTTGACCTTATAAAGATCCCTCAGATGTAATTATTGTTTTACTTGATATTCATCTTTTCACCTTTCTGTAGGCTTTACATTTGTGTCCATCTAGTATATATTCCATGCTCTGTAAATCGATGTTTTCCATGGCAACAGTATCAATCTTCATGCTTGCTAAGCGAAGTTTATGTTGAAGTCTCAAATTAATTCAATTAATCTTCTTTCTGCCTCTACTAAAGATAGAAGATAATTTCAAAAATTTGAAGAATGAAATAACAATAAGTTCACAGTCTCTAACTTCATTTGCACTTTACTCATTAGCTGCAAATCATTTTTTTTTTCAAATTAGCAGCTCATCTCATCACAATTTCTTTTCTAAACCTTCTCTGTGCTCCTTAAGACTTCCTTAGAGCATCACATCACATTTCCTACTACATAGCAAACATAGAGGTTATCAGAGGGATCCTTTCATTTACACATTTTTTTTTTTTTTTATATTTTATTTGTTTATTTGACAGAGAGAGAGAGAGCACAAGTAAGCAGAGCGTCAGGGAGAGGGGGAGAGAGAGAAGCAGGCTCTCTGCTGAGCAGGGAGCCTGATGTGGGGCTCGATCCCAGGACCCTGGAATCATTACCCGAGCTGAAGGCAGCCGCTTAACCAACTGAGCCACCCAGGCGCCCCTTACACGTCTTTTTGTTTCTTACATCATTTAAACAAAATCTAGTATTTCCTATTTCTTTTAGGATTTTTCCTACACCCTAATCCTATTTCAGTTTCCTTTCCCTTTTCCTTTCTTTATGTAAGGGCGGGGGGTGGTGTTAATGCTCTTGTTTATCCTTTCAAATACTTGAAAAATAGAGAACATACACTGGACCTGGACAATGATCAGGTATTATACCTGATTTGGGTAGTTTTATTGCACAAGTTGGTGGAGCTTCCTACCATATTAATAGATAAAGTTTCTGACTGATCATCCTTGAAACAGAGCTCTGTCTTGTTTTGAAATGAGTCTCATATGCCAAAATAAAAATTACCTAAATTATGTGGTCTTCTTAAAACAAAAAGATCCAAATTAAAAACAAATAAGGCATATACCTCCAAATAGTAAATTTCCAGAGAAATAATATACACCAGTTGATTTTCCAATGGGAAATTTTAAAAAACACAGTAATTATTTACTATCAAGTTGTTATCTCCTACTGGAAATAGCACTGCTACAGTGTAATAACCCATAGTTTAACCAAAAGAGTCACTTTTCAAATGTGTCTAATGTTGCCAGATTTAACAAATAAAGATATAAAAGACCAACCAGGTAAATTTGAATTTCAGATAAATAGCAAAATTACTTTTAGTATAAAAATTGCAATCGCCTGAGACATATTTATATTAAAAATTATTTGTTGTTTATCTGATATTTAAATATTACTGGGTTTCAAAAAAATTTACTTGGAATACAACCATATATGTGTCCTACTTTACAAAAACAAAACAAACAAACAAAAAACCAAACTCACAGAACCACATTTGACAAAAGTTTAAAAGAAAAAAAATCACAAGACCAACTTACCTATATAATATATTCTACACAAGCAGATTCCCAATCCTTATGGTGGTGTTCCCAAGTAAATTTCAAAAAAAGAAATGAAAAAAATTGTCTTCATTTTTCAAACATACAAACATTTTAATTTTGTTGAGGTTTATGTTTTATAAGCTTAAGAAACAGCAGTAGCTTAGGAGGATATGTCTTAATCTATCCAGGCTACTGTAACAAAATATCATGGACTGTCTAGCTAATAAGTAACAAAACATTTCTAGAAACTTCTGGAGACTGGAAGTTCCAAGATCAGAAGTGCCAGTATGGTTGGGTTCTGGAAAGGCCCTGTTCCAGTTGTAGACTGATGACTTCCTGCTCTGTCCTCACATGGTGAAGGAGCAAGGATGCTCTCTAGAGCCTTCTTTGTGAGGCATTACTCTCTATTACTTCTCAAAATCCCCACTTCCCAATACTCTCACATTGGGCCTTAAGATTTCAACATATGAATTTTTAGAGGACATACACATTCAAAATAGCAAATGGGTAATTGTGGCATTATAATTCCCACATTTTGAAAGGGAAGAAAATGCCTATGGATGCTAAGTCATCATGTGAAAGGAGCCTGCTATCTTGAAAACTGGAGGAAATTTCAATATCAGCAATCCCAGGTTCCATATTTTCTTGGAGAGTAAGTTTTCCATCTCAATGTCTTTAATACATGTTTCATATATTTAATTTTATTTCTCATTTTGACAGTTGTGTCCAAGCCTCCTACATACTGAATATAGTGAGGGACCTACCTAGTTAAAAGTACACTGAGCTCTATGTTTTAGAGTAAATATTTGGAGTAAAATACATGGATTATGCTTATGTTTACTTTTTCTAAGATCCTAATCTATGTTTCTATTTGGTTTCTCCATCCCCAGAAAAGTGCCAAGAGAATGACACTTTACTCTTGGCACTCTTTATTGTTTCCCTTGCTCTGGTAATCCTTGGCATGTAAAATTCTTACTCCAGTAACAGTCTTTCTCTTGCCCTAACATTTGGTTCACTTGGAAAATCCCCCTCAAGATTCTTGTGTTGAATTAACTGATGATGCTTCCAGACCCACCATAGACCCTCTGCAGACACATTTACAACTTTTCTTATTAGCCTCAAAACCCTTGACTTTTCTCAGGCTTTGAATTTTACAAGACAAATAAATCATGCTATTTCAATGGAAGAAGAAAAAATGTGATTTCTAATATTTTTTTACCAAAGCAAATATATTTAATATTACTTTGCTTTATGTAATCATATCTGTTTTTAAATATGTATATTTAACTTAATAATAAATACATATAGAGTACATTTAAAATTGTCTACCTTTATGATCACCTATAAAACAGTTACTTACTCATAGTAGATCTCTTTCCTAATACATTTTCAGACAAGATTCTACACTTTTTAATAGATTGATTGATTGATTTCAGACAGAGAGCTAGAGAGAGCACAAGCCCAGGGGAGGGACAGAGGGAAAAACAGACTCCCTGCTCAGCAGGAAGCCTGACTGTGACAACATAGGACTTGATCCCAGGACCTTGGGATCATGATATGAACCTGAGTGGAAGGCAGACACTAAACTGACTGAGCCACCCAAGCATCCCAGATTCTACATTTCTTAATATACTCCTTCAATTTAGGCATATACAGTCCCCATGTCAGATATATGAATCCAATAACTTCTGGTATACTAAAAATATTTATTTTTTAAAAAGTGCATACACAATGTGCTCACCTTCACCTTCTTATATAAGATAATCTATTATAAAATGCCAAAAATATGACACTAAAAAAGTCACTTCTATTCAACAGCTAATCTCACATTTGTATAAAATCTTACACTTTTCACCATGATCTGCTTTTGTCATGCTTTTCTATCTTTACTATGAAGCTCATCCTCACGATATTTTCCTTTACATACCTAATTCTGTTAATCGACAGATATTTTAACTCAGGGAATGTGATACATCTTGTTATCTATAATTACTGTGCTATTGTTATTCACAAGCTAGAATCTTAAAAAGCCTATGCTGACTTTTAATGTCTGTGTTTCTTCTTCTTCTTCTTTTTTTATTGTTATGTAGTCACCATATAATACATCATTAGTTTTTGAGGTTTGTGTGTAACAGCCAGTGCTCCATGCAATACATGCCCTCCTTAATACCCATCACCAGGTTAGCCCGTTGCCCATTCCCCTCCCCTCTCAAACCCTCAGTTGTTTCCCAGAGTCTATAGTCTCTCATGATTCATCTCCTTCTTTGATTTACCCCCTTCATTTTTCCCATCCTTCTCCTAATGTCTTCCATGCTATTCCTTATGTTCCACAAATAAGTGAAACTATATGATAATTGAATTTCTTTTCTTGATTTATCTCACTTAGAATAATATCCTCCAGTTCCATTCATGTTGATGCAGATGTTGGGTATTCATCCTTTCTGATGGCTGAGTAATATTCCATTGTATATATAGACCACATCTTTACCCATTCATCTGTTGAAGGGCATCTTCGCTCTTTCCACAGTTTGGCTATTGTGGATATTGCTGCCATGAACATTGGGTTGCATGTGACCCTTATTTTCACTAAATCTGTAAGTTTAGGGTAAATACCCAGTAGTGCAATTGCTGGGTCATGGAGTAGCTCTATTTTTAACTTTTTGAGGAACCTCCACAGTGTTTTCCAAAGTGGCTGTACCAACTTGCCTTCTGATCAACAGTGTAAGAGGATTCCCCTTTCTCCACAACCTGTCCAATATTTGTTGTTTCTTGTCTTGCCAATTTTTGCCATTCTAACTGGTGTAAGGTGGTACCTCAATGTGGTTTTGATTTTAAATTCCCTGATGGCTGATGATGATGAACATTTTTTCACCTATCTTTTGGTCATTTGTATGTCTTCTTTGGAAAAGTGTCTGTTCATGTCTTCTGCCTATTTTTTGCCTGATTATTTGTTTTTTGGGTGTTGAGTTTGAGAAGTTCTTTATAGATCTTGGACATAAGCTCTTTATCTGTAGTGTCATTTGCAAATATCTTATCCCATTTTGTGGGTTGCCTCTTTGTTTTGTTGACTATTCCCTTTGTTGTGCAGAAGTTTTTTATCTTGATGAAGTCCCAAAAATCATTTTTGCCTTTGTTTCTCTTGCCTTTGGAGATGTGTCTTAAAATAAGTTTTTGTGGCTGATGCCAAAGAGGTTACTGCCTATATTCTCCTCTAGGATTTTGATGGATTCTTGTCTCACATTGAAGTCATTCATCCACTTAGAGTTTATCTTTGTGTATGAGAATGTAAGAGAATGGTTAAATTTCATTCTTCTGTATATAGCTTTCCAGTTTTCCCAGCACCATTTATTGATGAGACTCTTTTTTCCTTTTGATATCTTTTACTGCTTTGTTGCAGATTATATCACTATAGAGTTGAGGGTCCATTTCTGGACTCTACTCTGTTCCATTGATCTCTGAGTCTGTTTTTGTGCCAGTACCATGCTGTCTTGGTGATCACAGCTTTGTAATATAGCTTGAAATCAGGCAGCATGATGCCCCCAGCTTTGTTTTTCTTTCTCAACTTTTCCTTCATGATTTGGGGTCTTTTCTGGTTCCATACAAATTTTAGGATTGTTTGTTCTAGCAGTTTGAAAAATGCCGTTGGTATTTTGATCAGGATGGCATTAAAAGCACAGATTGCTCTGGGCAGCATAGACATCTTAACAATGTTAATTCTTCATATCCATGAGCATGAAATGTTTTTTCATCTTTTCATGATTTCTTCAATTTCTTTCATAAGTATTCTATAATTCTAGAGTATAGATCCTTCACCTCTTTGGTTAGGTTTATTCTAAGGTATCTTATGGTTTTTGATGCTATTGTAAATGGAATTGATTCCCTAATTTCTCTTTCTACAGTTACATTGTTAGCATAGAGGAAAGCAAATGATTTCTGTGCATTGATTTTGTATCCTGCCACATTACTGAATTGCTGTATGAGTTCTAGTAATTTGGGGGTGGAGTCTTTTCAATTTTCCACATAAAGTAACCTGTCATCTGCAAAGAGAAAGAGTTTGACTTCTTTGCCAATTTGAATAACTTTTATTTCTTTTTGTTGTCTGATTGCTGTTGCTAGAACTTCTAGTACTATGTTGAACAATAGTGGTGAGAGTGGGCATCCTTGTCATGTTCCTGATCTTAAGGGAAAGGCTCTCAGCTTTTCTCCATTGAGGATGATATTTGCTGTGGTTTTTCATAGATGGTTTTTATGAAATTGAGGAATGTTCCCTCTATCCCTACACTCTGAAGAGTTTTAATCAGGAAAGAATGCTGTATTTTGTCAAATGATTTTTATGCATCAATTAAGAGGACCATATGGCTTTTCTCTCTCCTCTTATTAATATGTTTTATCACATTGATTGATTTGTGGTTGTTGAACCACCCTTGCATCCCAGGAATAAATCCTACCTGGTCATGATGGATAATCCTTCTAATGTACTGTTGGATACTATTAGCTAGAATCTTGTTGAGAATTTTGGCATCCATATTCATCAGGGATATTGGTCTGAAATTCTCCTTTTTAGTGGGGTCTTTGCTTGGTTTTGGGATCAAGGTAAAGCTGGTTTCATAGAATGAATCTGGAAGTTTTCCTTTTGTTTCTATTTATTTTGAAATAGAACATTCTTTGAATGTTTGGCAGAACTCCCAGGGGATCCATCAGGTCCTGGACTCTTGTTTTTTGGAGGTTTTTGACCACTACTTCAATCTTGCTACTGGTTATTGGTCTACTCAAGTTGTTAATTTCTTCCTGTTTCAGTCTTGGTAGTTTATAGGTTTCCAGGAATGCATCCATTTCTTCCAGGTTGTTTAAGTTATTATATATAGTTTTTGATAATAATTTCTGATAATTGTTTTTATTTCCTTGGTATTAGTCATGATCTGTCCCCTTTCATTCATAATTTTATTAATTTGGGTCCTTTCTCTTTTCTTTTGGAGAAGTCTGGCCAGTGGTTTATCGATCTTTTTAGTTCTTTCAAAGAACCAGCTGAAGTTTCATTGATCTGCTCTACTGTATTTCTGGTTTCTAATTCATTGATCTCTGCTCTCATCTTAATTATTTCTCTTCTTGTGCATGGCTTAGGCTTCATTTGTTGCTTTTTTCTCCAGTTCTTTAAGGTATAAAGTTAGTTGGTGAATTCGTGATTTTTCTATTTTTTTGAGTGAAGCTTGAATGTATTTCCCCCTTAGGATTGCCTTTGCAGTATCCCATAGGTTTTGGACCTATGTGTTTTTGTTTTCATTGGTTTCCATGAATTGTTTAATTTCTTCTTTGATTTTCTGGTTGACCCAAACATTCTTAAGCAGGATGGTCTTTAGCTTCCAAGTGTTTGAATTCCTTCTAAATTTTTTCTTGTGATTGAGTTCCAGTTTCAAAGCATTATGCCCTGAGAATATGCAAGGACTAGTCTCAGTCTTTTGGTATCTGTTGAGACCTGATTTGTGACCCAGTATGTGGTCTATTCAGGAGAAAGTTCCATGTGCATTCAAGAAGAATGAGTATTCTGTTTTTTTAGGGTGGTATGTTCTGTATACATCTATGAGGTCCATCTAGTCCAGTGTGTCATTCAAAGCTCTTGTTTCTTTGATTTTCTGCTTAGATGATCTGTCTGTTGCTGAGAGTGACGTGTTGAGTTCTCCTACTATATACATATTATTATCAATATGTCTATTTTAACAGTTGGCTTATGTAGTTGGCTGCTTCCATTTTGAAGGCATAGATATTTACAACTGTTATATCCTCTTGTTGGATAGACCCTTTAAGAATGATATAGTGCCCTTCTGTATCTCTAACTACAGTCTTTAGCTTAAAATCTGATTTGTCTGAGATAAGAATTGCTACCCAGCTTTCTTTTGAAGTCTGTTGGCATGAAAAATGGTTCTTCTTCCCTTCACTTTTAGTCTGGATGTATCTTTAGGTTCAAAATGAGTCTCTTGTAGGCAGCATATGGATGAGTCCTGTCTTTTTACCCAATCTGCAATTCTGTGCCATTTCATGGGAGCATTTAGGCCATTCACATTGAGAGTGACTATTCAAAGATATTATTTTATTGTCATCATATTGCCTGTGAAGTCCTTGTCTCTATACCTTGTCTCTATAAATTTCTGTTCTGTTCTTGTGGTCTTTCTCCTTTTATAGCGCCCCCCTCAATATTTTTTGCAGGGCTGGCTTAGGGGTCACATATTCTTTCAGTTTGTCAGTCCTGGAAGCTCTTTATCTCTCCACCCTTTCTGAAGGACAGATTTGCCAGATAAAAGTACTATTGTTCTTCTCATTTAGTACCCTGAATATGTCTTGCCAGTGCTTTCTGGCTTGCTAGGTCTCTGTGGACAGATCTGATGTTACTTTGATGTTCCTCCCTCTTTATGTAAGGAATCTCTTCCCTCTAACTGTCCTTAGGATGGTTTCCTTTTTTTCTAAGATTTATGAGTTTTACTATTACAAGCTAGAGCATTGGTCTGTTCTCCTTGATCTTGGGAGCAGTCCTCTCTTGCCTCTAGGACACAAGTGATTGTTTCATTCCCCATGTTGGGGAAGTTTTCAGCTACAACATGCTCAAATATATCTTCTAGTCCTCTATCTCTCTCCACCTGCTCAGGGATTCCAATAATTCTGACATTGTAAATTTCATGGCGTCATTTATTTCTCTAATTCTGTTTTCATGGATTTTAAGGTGTTTGTTCCATGCATCCTCCTTTTCCTTTCCTTCTATCAGTTTGCCTTCTAGATCACTAATACGTTCTTCTGCCGGTGTAGCCTAGCTGTTAGAGTATCTAATTTACTGTGCATGTCATTTATAGCTCTCATTTCTGCCCTTAGAGAATCTATGTTGCCGTTAATGGTTTTCTTCAGCTTAGCTACTGTCTTCATAGCTGTTACCCTGAAGTCTATTTCTGACATCTTGCTTATATCCATATCCATTGGGTCTGTGGGAGAGGCCATTGTCTCTGGTTCTTTTCTTTGTTGGTAGTTCCTCCTCCAAGTCATTCTGTTTAGTTTTGGTTTAGGGGTTGTACAGTCGAAAATATCAACCACAATCCAGGCAAGGTGCACCCTGGGAATGTTTGGAGCAACAGGAAGCCACCACCAAAAAAACCCAGCTAAAATGAAACCCAAGATTTATGAAGTACAAAAACAAAACAAACACAAACAAACCAAACACACACACACACACACACACACATACGCAAATTTGGGGGGTGAAGGGAAGGTAGGGATCTTTAATCCCTCGATGTGGTCCAGGCAGGGTGTTTCAGTTCTTCCTGGGTATATTTTGTTTTCTTTGTTAGAGAACACTACCTCCCAGAGATATAGGCAAATTAAAACTGGGAGATATATAAAGGTAGTATTGAATAGGGAAAAAAGATAGATATTGAAGCTTATATCTATATATATATAAAAAGAAAAAGAAAAAAAGTATATGTGTGAAAAAGTTCAAGTTAAAAAGTTACCATGAATTATATTGTATTAAACATATAGTTGAAATGATAAGTAGGTAAAAACAAACAAAAACAACAACAACAAAAACAGAAGAAATACGAGAAAGAATTTTTTAAAAAAAAGAAAAAGAAAAAGAAAAATTGTATCTAAGAAATACACAGACCATGAGTCACCACCAGGAGCTTAATATGCTGTTTTCCCCTGGTGTTGGGGTTTTAGAGTTTCATGGGGACCCTGGAGTTGTTGTCCTCTTGTCCTTCCAGCTTGTTTTCTGGGGGAGAAGCCTGCCCTGTTCTTTTTCAGTCAGTCCTTCTTGGGTGGAGTTGCCCTGCCTCCTATCAAGGGGCTGGACTCCATGGAAATCAGATTTTTGGGTTTTTGTTCTCTGGCACTTTGTGTTCTCTGGTGGCTTTTTTAGTCTTTTCTGAGGGTTAGAGCAAAGGAAAATGTCTGCACCCAGTCTCCATCCCAGAGGAGAGAAGCCACAGTCTGCTTCTCTCTGAATCCTCCATAACACACAGTCTCCCCCTCTGTAAGCCCCACTGAAAACTGCAGCCTCCTACAGGCTGTGCATGCCCCCAGTGATCCTCTCAGTGGTGGACTCTGGCCCCAACTTGTTTCTGTTCACTCTGCCTCCAAGACCAAGAGCGATCTTGGTCTGGATGGGCACAGCCCAGCTGCAGTGGCAGCCAGCTCCCAGGTCCGCAGGCACAGGTCCCCCACGAACACCCCCCACGGGTTCTCTGGGGCATGGGTAGTGGTGGTTGTGGCCACCAGACCAGGTCTGCGAGCTCAGCTCTGTTCCAGGTCCACTCTGGAATGGCCCAGGTGGCACTGGCCAGCCCCAGGTCCATGGGCTCAGGTCTGTGCTGCAGCCACCCAGTACCAGCATTTGCCCCTTAAGCTCCTGTGTTCCGTTTGAGCACTGTTATCAGTCCCTTCCCCCGACCCTCCACCCACCGACCCCTGCCACCACTCTCTCCAAGCTATCACTGGTTCCCAGGCACAGGATGCTTTTGCACTGGGGTATTACTTTCCAGTGGCTAGCTTTTGGCGGTCCCCTCTCCCTTCTGTTTATCCTCTGACATCTGTCCACACAATCACAACTCCATCCTTCATAACTCTTGACTAATAGTCCTCTGCCCCCACAGAAATCCAGATGTATAATCTTACATCTCAGGCTGATTTTGTGGGTGTTCGTAGTGGCTTACTAGATATCTAGCTAAATTCAGGGGACTGGCTCCTCTGTCATCTTGCCCTGACCTTAATGCCTGTGTTTCTTTATCAAGAAAGCTATACAATTTGTAGTCAAAACCTAATGTAGCTTAGTTGTTAAAAATGTTATTCCTAAATGTTTTCTTATTATTGACCATTTTCCAATTTAAAAGTGAAACTCTCAATAATTTATTGTCTCTAGTCACTCTCTTTAGAGATTAGTTATGGTTTTTGTTTTTTCTGTTTTAAGTACCACCTGTCTGTCATATCCCATAAATTATTTGGACATTTTGAGAGTTACATCTTTCATTCAGATTAATAGAAAAAAGAAAATTTTTAAATGCCTATTATACATATACATTTCTGACTTAAAATTTGGTAAATATTTCTAATCTTATTTTGAACATTTTACTTTGAACACTTGGAGAAATATTTTATTTCAGCAATGAATTATGTGTGTGATATTTCTACACATACATTGGAAGGGATATCTTGAGCATTCAATGTGATGTATATAAAATAGTTATTTATAGTTATAGTGTTGTTAATAGTGGGGTATATACACTTTTTAGGTATGTGTTCTCTAAAACCACAAGTAGTCATCTGTTCTTGTTCTTCCATGTTATTTGATACACATCATGGAGTATGAAAATAAAATTAATATACGGCTATAACCTCAATGATCTTTTCTTAGTAACAGAATTCACAGGGACACCTGAGTCAAATTTTAAACAGTTATGAAAAGGAAGTTTTGGATGTAAAGAAAAACCCAGCAAAAATATATATGTAAGAAATATAAACTGGAGTTAAGGGGTTATGGAAGTGAATTAGTTGTAGGTAGGTTTGGGTGCCACAATAAAAGGATTCTTAAATAATAGATCAAAATAATGTTTTCAGATTTTAGGGTACTTCAAGAAAAAATGAAACCTTAGTTTAAAATAAAAGATCACCAGGAGCCAATCTCAGAGATTTTGATTTATTGCAGCTGTGTTCAAGGCCACACATTTGTATTTTAATCTGTTGCTGAGGTGATTTTCATGACGCTTGTGCATAGCCCTTTCATTTGAAACAGTACTTTGTTTTGAAGTTGAACTTGAAAAACAGTGGTATTTTGGTTAAGAACAAAGCCTCTGCAGTTGAACTATGTGGTTTTACAACTTTCTGTTGTTTTCTTTCCTGACAAAATTAATACCTACTCCATTGGATTTTTGTAGGAATTAAATGAATTAATATTCCTAACTCACTTTAGAATAGTGCCTAACCACCACCACCAATAAACTCTCAGTAAATGTTAGCTATTATTTATTACTTCATGAGTAACGGTGCTACTTAAATACCATATATGAATTAGAAATGGCTTATTAGGGGCGCCTGGGTGGCTCAGTGGGTTAGGCTGCTGCCTTCGGCTCGGGTCATGATCTCGGAGTCCTGAGATCAAGCCCCGCGTTGGGCTCTCTGCTCAGCAGGGAGCCTGCTTCCTCCTCTCTCTCTGCCTGCCTCTCTGCCTGCTTGTGATCTCTCTGTCGAATAAATAAATAGAAATCTTTAAAAAAAAAAAAAAAGAAAAGAAAAAAAAAATAAAAAAAAAAAAAAAGAAATGGCTTATTATCATTGAAGCATGTGAGAAGCAGAAAGTTATTTTAAAAATCTGAAAGTTTGTTTTCAAAATAGTTTAGAAAGAGACTCGACTTCAAACCCCCTTATAAAAAAACACCCTTATAATGATTTACATGTGATTTGATTATATAATATTTGGAAATAATAGATTTTTTTTGACATCCTATATTTTCATAGTTTATACTAGATGCTGTTGCAATTCCTCATTTCAAAGATCCACACTGAATGTAAGATCCTATTAAATATTCTATTTTTTTAATATTTCATCATAATGTTATACCATCTCAGCTCTCATAGACTCCAATGGCATACTAGTTTCAGTATGCATTCAAAAACATCTTTATGTGAAAATTCATTTTTATATCCATCAGTGCCTTTTTTCAATAAGGAGATCTCAAGGCATGTTACTTATTTTTTAAAAATTCCTAATGGACCTTTTACAAATATGGTGCTGAAAGCTAAGAAGGAAGCTCCTGCCCCTCCCAAAGTCAAAACCAAAGCAAAGTCTTTGAAGGCCAAGAAAGTGGTGCTGAAAGGCATCCACAGAGACAAAAAAAAAAAGAAGAAGAAGAAGATCCACACATCACTTACATTCCGAACTACGTCTCCAAAGGCAGCCCAAATATCCTTGAAAGAGCACCCCCAGGGGAAACAAGCTTGATCACTATGCCATCATCAAATTCCCTCTGGCTACTGAGTCAGCCATGAAGAAAATGGAAGACAACAACATGCTTATTTTCATTGTGGATGTCAAGGCCAACAAGCACCAAATCAAACAGGCCATGAAGAAACTCTACCACATTGATGTGGCCAAGATCAACACCTTGATCAGGCCAGATAGAGAGAAGAAGGCATATGTTCGACTGGCCCCTGACTATGATGCTTTGGATGTTGCCAACAAAGTTGGGATCATCTAAACTGAGTTCAGCTGACTAATCTAAATACTGGGATAGATGGATGGATAGAAAAGGAAAGAAAGAAAGAAAGAAAGAAAGAAAGAAAGAAAGAAAGAAAGAAAGAAGAAAGAAAGAGAAAGAAGGAAGGAAGGAAGAGAGAAAGAAAAGAAAGAAACCAAACAGTAGATAGATACTCTACATTCTTATAACCTACTTGTCAAATTTTGCCTTTATAATCATTGTATTGACAGCAGAAGAAAAACAAAGCATCTGATATTTTCCAGATTCCTTCTGAAATTAATAATAACAATGGATGCTACCATATCATAACATATATTTGAACATAAGCAATTAGGTAAATTATCAGGGTAGAACATTTTAAAATGCATTTAAAGAACAAGAATACAAGACTACTTTATCTAAGATGTGGTTATCATTATTTTAATAAAGAAATAAGAAACAATACTTATAAAAATATTACTGTATATAGGAATTGTTAATTATACCAAAGATATTAAAGTGCTCAAGTCACTCATACAAGAGGGGTATATTATCACTGAAGTGATAATTGTGTCCTTGAGAATATTCTTTAATTTATCTTGTGTATCTATAGTTAACAATGATTGGAAAGATCTCACATAGAAAGGTATTAACTGTCCTGGCAGGAACTGCAGGAAACAATATGGAAAAATCTCCAAATGAAGTACTTTTGATAAAGTAAGCTATGCATACACTAAGTTCCCAAACACTTCAGATCGTTAAGGATAATTATACCTTAAAATGTATGTATTTGAACCTTTAGTAATAGACATAGAATTGATACTATTTTTGAAAATACTCAACATTATTTGGAGGCTAGGGATCAAAAAGAATTCCCTCAACTACATTTCAAGTAGAGGTTGATTTGGTGATATTACTAACAAATATCTATCTATTCAAATAATTAAATATGACACTTTTATAAGATAAATAAATACAGATCTTCTTTGAAGAGAATACACAGAAACCGTTTAATCTTAAAATTCCCTATCTGTTCAACTTAACAGGCTATCAAGTAAAAAGGGTTTTATTACTAGTGTATTAATAAATCTTTGAAGGTTTTTTTCGGGGGGGGGTTGAGGGGTCTTATTATTTTCATATGTTGTACATTTGTTTATTTATTTTCGTTCTCCCATAATAAAAAGATCAGGCAACGAGACCTCAAAGTCTTGTGAAGTTCACCTGTTGTTCATTGTAGTTCCCTAAACAGCATGCTCTGCATTTGATCCATTGAAGATGCTAAAGAATCTGTTTAAGTACAGGTTTAATGAGCACCACATAGAAGTTTTATTTGTGATTTCTCACTGGGAAATTTCCGAAATAATTACTGCCACTGAAGCATCGTGGAACAGGATCAGACCTCTAGTGGCATTATGAATTAGAAATGAGAGTTATTAAGATATTCAAAAAGAGAATAAAACATTAATAAATCCCTAGGACATTTTTACTTATCTCCAATTAGTCCCTGTAGAACATTCCTTGGTACTCAGGTATAAACAGAGCTACCGCCTGTGGCAGTGCCAGGCTTCTTCTCTTGTTCCTACTGCTCCTACAATCGCTTTCTTCCTTTAGGTATCGTAAATGTCTGTGTCTTCTGCCTACGAATTTTCTTTCCTTTCTTTTTGTTTTTTTCTGCTGCTTATAAATTTTCTGCATTATACTGGCATTTCCCTCTAGGTGCCTACCGCTAGTGCTCCTCTCCTTTTGAAACTAGAAAGAAGCTGTTTACGTTTCTTATAGCCAGCTCTTTGGGGAGATGATTACAACAGAGATACTGTCCTAAAAACACAGGTTTTTTGGTTTTTTTGTTTTGTTTTGTTTTGTTCTTATCACTTATTTCAGAGGAGAGGGAAGGGTGAATGTTGAAGCATGCTCAGCTGTGTCAATACAGACTTAAGTATATCATTGTTGTTACAATGTTACAATGGCTAATCAAAAGATATCATTTCTCCCATCTCTCTAGCTCAGCTGTATTTAGGAGAAATCTCTTCAGACCCTTTAGTCATTAAACACAAAAGGAAAATCAAAAGTAGTTGGGGTTTTCAAAATCAAAATAGATGATGTAATAAACCAACTGCATTTTTTGTGGTGTAATTTCTTGTCCTAGTTTTCCTTTAGTTAAGCAGGATTTTTTTTTTTTTTTAAGATTTTATTTATTCATTTGACACAGAGAGAGAGAACATGAGTGCACAAGCTGGGGGAGTGGGAAAGGGAGAATCACACTCCCCGCTGAGCACGGGGCCAGATGGGGAGCTCCATTCAGGCACTCCAAGATCATAACCTAAACCTAAGGCGGACACTTAACCCACTGCGTCACCCAGGTGCCCTGTTAAACTGGATCTTAGTCTCCCAAACCTAGTGTTTAAGCTTTGACAGAATTTATAAAGTTCTAATCCCATTTGTTAAGAAATAATCACATACTCTGAAGTAAAAGTTAGCTGTAATAATTCCGATGATTATAATGTTTCAGAATCTTTCCCTTTATCTGAGAAAATGGAAGCAGAAAACTCAGTTTTATAAAACCCAGGCAATTATGATTGTGCATGTGTAAGCGTGTGTGTGCACACCACAATAAGGTATGTCTTCTTATAATGCCCAAATAAGTTGATTATTGCAATATCTGGTTTCTGGTTCCAAGGATAATAATTTATAGAAAGTAAGAGATGGCCACCTCCCAGAAGACAAGAAAACCTACTAATCAAGCAAAACTAAGTGTATTAGGTCTACTAAGATAAGAAGAATAAATCTTATATACTTAGATCATCTCAAAATTAGTGAAAGATATTTATAGAGTTTTAGAGCTCGGATATTTATTAAACAATAGCTTTGTATTTGTGAGCAGAGTGAGTCTCATGAGCTTTGATGAGCAAACAGTAATTTTGATACAAAACAATTTTACTTAACTCACAGACTTATTTTCCAGAAGCACATATTTTTAGTACATCTAACTAAATTATTAGTGTTCATTGTTGGTATTATTTGACAAATTTTTGGCCCCAGAAATTTTAACAAAATAATAGAAAAGTTTATTTTAACAAAATAACAGGAAAGTTTAATTTCTTTATATTTGTTATCATAGAGGTAGAACAGCTGTTCTAGGCAAAAATAAAAACAAAACAAAACAACAAACAAAATAAAACAAAGCTACCAAAAACACTATGACAAAATTTTTTTAAAAAATCAGTTCTAATTGGGGTAGTGTGCGTGTGTGTTTATGTGTGTGTTGTTAGCTCTTAAAATGTTTACTTCAAAAAATAATGCATGTCGGGGCACCTGGGTGGCTCAGTGGGTTAAGCCTCTGCCTTCAGCTCAGGTCATGATCTCAGGGTCCTGGGATCCAGCCTGGCATTGGGCTCTCTGCTCAGCAGGGAGCCTGCTTCCCCCTCTCTCTCTGCCTGCCTCTCTGCCTACTTGTGATCTCTCTCTGTCAAATAGATAAATAAAATCCTTAAAAAAAAAATGCATGTCCTTTTTTTAAAATTGTGGTAAAAATACATAACATAAAATTTGCCATTTTATAATATGTGTTTTTTGTTTTAAACTCTTTTAATTGTCCTACATATTGTTAAATATTTTAATAAAAGCTAGTTAAGAAACTGTTTTCTATTACCACTGAATGAGGAATTGCAATACTTTGGCAACTACTAGTGTACCATTTTTATCCTGAGGATAGAGATAAAACTTGACTCATTTGCTACTGAATCCTTAATAAATACCAGAATGCCAGATACACAGAAGGAGCTCAATAGTTTTTAACTAAATAGATGAGTATTTAAGTACTATCATCTAGTCCTGGATTTATAGATGATTTTTAACTCAAAAGTAGTACTTCCAAATCACTTCACACACTGATCTCACAACCTTGTATGCAGCAAGATCTGGCTAATTCATCTTAGCTCCAACATGGTAGAAATTATCATTTCTCATAGTTGTATATATATTCTCACTCTGTATTTCCTATATAGGTCAAGACCTTGAGGAACCTTTGTAATTCATCCTAAATTATATCATTAAAGTATGCAATTTATAATAATAGAAATGTCAGGTAATTCATATAGCCTTTCCCCCTTTAACTCACCCCCTAGAAAGTAAAAAGATGAGAAAGTCCTTAGTGTTCTCATTTATGCCAGTAAACTCTCATGGAATAAAGAACAATTTTGGATTCATAA
This sequence comes from Lutra lutra, assembly GCF_902655055.1. Classification (NCBI taxonomy): domain Eukaryota; kingdom Metazoa; phylum Chordata; class Mammalia; order Carnivora; family Mustelidae; genus Lutra; species Lutra lutra. The sequence continues at coordinate 175,197,933 of NC_062280.1, forward strand.
GTATTTCTCAAGTCCATCACACACACACACACACACACACACACAGAGTTTTCTTCACAACTGTAAACGTGACTAGAGATATTTGTTCCCAGTCATTTCCAGTTAATTCTACTTGATTCTAAATTCTCATAGCCACACTCAAAATTATTCCTATTAATTATGCATTCTTCTCAAGTTTGCTTTATTTTTTTGTCTCCTTACCTCCCTTTTGCTTAAATGTGCATACTTTGAAGACATCTGAGATCAATAAGATTGTGGGAAAATACTGCATTGAATCGCATCTTTTCTACACAGTAAAACAAAACAAAACAAAAACTTCATTTAATTGATAAGACTTAAAGTAATAGGATTTTTGCTCAAAGCCCTTTTTTTTTGTTTGTTTTATTTTCTGACTTTTAGTTTTCAAAGTATATAGCTTTGTCAAACCTCTGGGGCTACAAATTTAGACTCTTCTTTTTTTTATATCATTGCTGTCATAGGAAAGTCAGTTTTTACTTTAGTCATCGCTTTCATACAGCTCTTCCAAATCAAAAGTTGTGACCAACACACATTAATACTCTGTTTTCAACTTCTACAGTTACTGACAAGTTACCCCTTTCCTGCCCTCCAGGTTTTTTTCAGAGGTAAATGTGTTATTATATATTTCACCACATTACGTGTAATTTCATTTTTCAACTTCATTAATCTATTTCTTCATTCTCTGCTTTAAACTGTCAAAGCAATGTCACATATTTTATTACTATAATTGCAGCATCCCACATTAAAAAACAAGATTCTGTATTACTTAGAATAGAAATGACTGTATAACAAACACAAATGTGTGTATGGACTATGGCACAATGGAGATATATCCTTATCCATATATTAATTTGAGGCATACACTCTTCCTACATGTAGTAATTTAATATCTTAAGCTCCTTTTGCAGGGAGTCGTCCTTCTTATGACAGTTCATGCACCAAACTTCTTACTATCTTGTTACTCTTTCACCCAGAGAGTAAAAATATTACCTTCAGTTAGGTATTTTAAGGGGAAAAGGAGCATGCAAAAACACCTTCTTTTTCTTAAAGTCTTGTGTACACAATGGTATACCTTCATATCATCTCATTGTTCACTGAGTGCCATTCAGTCATGTGGAACACTTAGTTGTAGGAAAAAACTGGGACATACATTCTAGCTGTGAACTAGTGTACTAGTCAGCTTCTAAAATACCTCCCAATGATCTCTGCTTTCTGGTATTTACATCATACATAATCCACTCCCCTGGGTTTCAGCTGGGCCTAGTGACTTTCTCCTGACAAAAGTGACCAGATAACATTTTGGAGATTAGTTTACAAAAGACTCTCTTTTGTCTTGCTTACTCTCCTCTTACCCTTCTGCCTTCCTTTCCTTGTTGAAGCAAGCTACAGTTTTCTGAGATGCCCTGCAGAGGGTTTTTCTTGGTGAGTAAATGAAGGTGTCCTCTGGCCAACATCCCAGGAGGAAATGAATCCTGTAAATAGCCACAAGAATGAGCTAAAAAGCAAATTCTTCTCTTGTCTAGCCTAGGAAGACTGATGCAACTATCCAATGCTAGTTAATTTTGGGGTAAATTGTTATTCATCAGGAAAGGTAGGGAAGAGTTACCTGGTGAACATCAAATAGTGTCAGCCACTGGCATAGAGAATTTAGAACACAGACGAAAGCATTTTAAAGAATTTCTTAGTACTGTTACTAGTCAGGATGAGATAATATGTCTATATAAGTTGTATTTTATTTTATTCATGCTCTACTATGATGAAGAAAGCATGTCTATATAAATTCTATTTGATTTTATTCGTGCTCTACTGTGAAGAAAGAAATTTTACAACTGAGAAATACGACAATAATTTTTCTTTGTAAGCATATATTTCTTATTGTTTCTTTCACTTAATAATGCATTAGGTTTTCCTTCCTTTGCTGTTACATGATGAAACAATGTTGCTTTATTTCACTAAGATCACTTATGTATTTACCCCTAAATTGCATTAATTAGATCTGTTACTCTTTAGCTTCATATGAATGAAATCATGCTGAATGGTTCTTTGAAGTCTGCTGCTAATATTGCATTTGAAAGTCGTTCATGACTTGCTGCAATTAATCTATTTGCCATCATAGAATTTTATTGTATTATTCTACAAGTGGTATAACCATTCTACTATCAATGTGAATTTAGGTTGTTCTTATTTTAAGATGCAATGGATAATTCTTGTTTGAACATTCTTGTACATATATACATAATGCATATACATACAATTTATTTTGGTGTGCAAAACTAGGAGTGGAATACTAGGTATATATGTAAATACTAGGTATATACGTAAATACTGAATACTAGGTATATACGTAAATTTTCCAAAGTGGTAAGGTCAATGTGCATTTTACCAGTCATCTCTGAGTTTTGTTGTTCCACATTTTGTAAATACTTCATATTCTGGTTATCTCCCACCATATACAGTAGCTCAAACAAAAGAGTAGCTGTGCATAGATCCCAGAACATAGTAGCTAAAACAAAAAAGCATTTTATTATGTAAGACAGTTCTTGGGTGGACAGGTCTCAGCTAGTATTTCTCATGTGAGTTATCCCAACTAGAGGAGTCAGACTGTAACCGAGGAGTCATATTGAGGGTTGGTGTCTTATCTCATTTGGGGCGATATAAAAAAAAAAATTCCCTGAACTGGGTAATTTATAAACAATAGGATTTTATTTCTTACAGTTCTGGAGGCCGGGAAGTCCATGATTAGGGTGCTGCCAGATTCAGTGTCTAGTAAGGACCCATTTCCTGCTTCAGAGATAGCTGTCTTTTCACCATGTCTTCACCTGGTGAAGGTGTGAAGGATGCCTCTGTGTATTTTTTTTTTTTTTTTTTTTTGGAATGGTACTAATCTCATTCATAAGGCCTTTACCCTCATAACATAGTCACCTCCCACAGGCCCACCTCCAGGGATCATTACATTAAGGATTAGGTCTCAACATGAATGTGGGGAGAAACACACATTCAGTCTGTACCACTTCCTCAGTCGAATATCTCTAGCTGATGTTGAATTTCTGCTGGGTTTATATCTGGGACTGTCACACAGAACACATATAATGGCCTCTAAATATTCCCTGGATTTCCTTGCAATATGCTACTTGGGTCCTAAATGGGAGACAAGACAGAAAATACAAACTAGCTTTGGAAATCACAGGACATACTATTCATGATAATCTTAGCCCTACACATATTCAAGGACAGAGAACGCATGTATACTTCTCAATGACGGGAATATCACATCATGCTATAGGACAGACTGGCAGTATGGCAAAAATTGCAGTCGTTTTGAAAAGCTCAACCATCCAGGTTTTTGCTTTTTGTAAAGAATTTTCAACATTTCTTCCTTTTTTTTTTTTTAAAGATTTATTTATTTGACAGACAAAGAGACAGCAAGAGAGGGAACACAAGCAGGGGGAGTGGGAGAGGGAGGAAGCAGGCTCCCTGCTGAGCAGAGAGCCAGATGCCAGCTTTGATCCCAGGACCCTGGGATGATGCCTGAGCTTCAGGCAGACTGTTAATGACTGAGCCACTCAGGCGCCCCAAGAATTTTCAGTATTTGTATGTTTTTGTGGTAATATTTTACTTTGTTTTTAATTTGGATTATCTGGATAACATTATATTAGAATATATATATATATATATATATATATATATATATATATATATATATAAATATTTCTAGTTGAAGAAATGTTTTTAGCAACTATTTGCAAAAAACAAAATCTTCCTCAAGGTCATAAGGATATTTCCCTATAACATACCTTTAAAAAAAATTTAGAACAGGTGTTTCTTTTTCTTTCTTTCTTTTTTTTTTTTTGGAAGAACTGCAATTTCAATACAAAATATGTTTTGACAATGAAGAATTTGAGAGTAAGTTATAACATGAAGTACTACCATTCCTCAATACTTAAGAACAAAAGGGATTTTTCTGGATAACCTAAGTACTTTGATCATGTAGTAACATTGATATGTCATTGACATCTGTTAATCAGAGCTCATTCAAGAGCTCTGAAAAAATGTGTATAGACATATATGTATACATACATATATGTACATATATATGTACATATACACAACACACACACATAGATACATACATTTTATCAACAACTAGCCAAATTCTGCCAAAATAATTCAGATTTTGAGACTGATTTCATGTATCAATTTTGGGAAAAGTGTCAGTGTATCACAGCTTTCCTCTAATCCGTGTCCCTAAGAGTTTGTCCTCTAACCCATTGATGACAATGAAGTTGTTATTCATTTTTTATCAAAATATCCTTGTTTTTACATTTACATTTATATCTACAATGCATCTGGTATGAGCATGGAATGTCTTTCCATTTCTTTGTGTCATCTTCAGTTTCTCTCATCAATGTTTTATAGTTTCAGAGTACAGGTCTTTCAACTCTTTGGTAAAATTATTCTTAGATATTTTGTCATTTTTGGTGCAATTGTAAATGGAATTGGTTTCTTAATTTCACGTTCTACTGCTTCATTATTAATGTATAGAAATGTAACAGATTTCTGTGTATTAATTTTGTAACTTGCAACTTCATTGAACTCATTTATCAGTTCTAGTAGTTTTTTGGTGAAGTCTTTAGGGTTGTCTATATACAGTAGCATGTCATCTGCAAATAGTGAGAGTTTACTTCTGCCTTACCAACTGGATACCTTTTATTTCTTTATGCTGTCTAATAGCTGTGGCTAGGACTTCCAGTACTTTGTTGAATAAAAGTGGCAAAGAGTGGAGATCCTTGTCTTATTGCTGACCTTAGGGGGAAAGCTCTAAGTTTTTATAACTGAGTATGATGTTGACTGTCAGTTTTTCATATAAAGCATTTATTATGTTGAGTTAAGTTCCCACTAAACCTACTTTGTAGTGGGTTTTTACCATGACTGAATGTTGTACTTTGTCAGATGCTTTTGTTGCATCTATTCAAATGATCATATGGTTTTTATTCCTTCTCTTATTGATGAGAGAAATCATGTTGAAGGATTTGTAAATACTGAAACACACTTGCACCCAGGAATTACTTCCACTTGATTGTGGGATATAATTTTTTTAATGTATTTCTGAAATCAGTTTACTAGTATTTTGTTGAGGATTTGTGAATCTATATTCATGAGAGATTTTAGTCTACATTTCTCTTTTTTTATAAGGGCTTCATCTGGTTTTATTATCAGGTGATACTGGACTCACAGAATGAACTTTTGTATTTTTTTTAAAGATAGTTTAAGAAAAATAGGTATTAACTCTTCATTAAGTATTTGATAGAATTTGCCTGTGAAACTGTCAGGTCCTGGACTTTCGTTTGTTGTTGTTGTTGTTGTTTTAGTATTTTGATTACTGATTCAATTTCATTGCTGGTAATTAGTCTGTTCAAAATTTTGATTTCTTCCTGCTTAAGTTTTAATAGGTTATGTGTTTCTAGGAAATTATCCATTTTGATGGCTTATAAATTTGCATAATATATATTTCATAATGTAGGTATTCATAATATTACAATTATTTGATATCTGTGATGTTGGTTATTATTTCTCCTCTTTCATTGGTGATTTTATTTGGATCCTCTCTCTCTCTTTTTTTCTTTTCTTTAATTTTTTAATGAGTCTGGCTAGAGATTTATGCAACTAGTATTTTTATACACTGCTGTTGGTATGTAAGTTGACACAATACATGTGCACAAAATATTTGGTGGTTTCTAGTAAGGCTAAAATATCCTATTACCAATAATTTCACTCTTAGGTGTGTATCTCCCAAAATATGTCTGTAAGTTTGCTAAAAGAAGTATATAAAAATATTAATAGCATCACCACTTGTGATAGGCCCAAATTGGAGGCCAACCAAATAACCTTCAATATTAGATTGGGTAAATAAACTTGGGGGTAATATATAGCCATAGCATTGGGAATAACCAAAGTACTATTATAAGTGATAACATAAATCGATTTCATAAGCTTGACATTTAGCAAAAGAATATTGATACAAAATTATTGCATTATAGGTTTCTGCTTTTTAAAAAGGCAGAATCTATGCTATTAGAAGAATTGATAGTAATGTTACCTACAAATGACATTAATCACTTGAAGGAAATATGGGAGACTCTTAGAGTTCTACTAATTTCAAGTTTCTTGGTTTCATACTGTTTAGTAAGGAGCATTCATCTTATGATACTTTAAGCTGTATACACTAGGTATTTTATTCTTCAATAAAATATTAGAAAATAGGGTACAAATACTAACCAATATGTAAAATTATTCTATTTACAAAAATTAAAATGCATTAAAATATATTTAAAATAATAACATAAAGAAAAATTGTGAGATGTTTGTGGATTGGCAGAAGCAATACATAAAAGAAATCAGTTTTCCCTAAAGTTATCTGAAAATATTAGTTATATCTTAATAAAATTCTCAATAGGCAATTTCATTTGTTTTCGATACTTATGAAGTTTGAAAAACCAAAACTATAATATACAGAATTGAAAAATGAAAGCCAAGATAATCTTAAGAAAAGAGAACAAGTCAGGAGGGTGTGCTCTAGAAGATATAATGATGTTTTATAAAACTTTAGTAATTAAGCAAATGCACAATTATAGACCGTAGACCAATATGGCAAATTCAAAAAGGTCAGAAACGATCTTACACTTAGAGTGTTGGAAAATATAATTAAAACCTAAGTCTCCTCCCCAGAAGATCTCTTCACAAAAGTAGAAGAGAAAGAAAACAATTTCATTTTTAAATAAGCATTAAGCTGGAATTTGATATGTATCATAGGCAATCCACTAAGAAATTATAAAGACCGGAAAAAGTTATCATTTTAATAGCCAAACAGAAAGCAACCTACTTGTGATGATTATTTTTATATATCAACTTGATTGGGCCACAGGGTGCCCAACTATTTGCTCAAATATTATTCTGGGTGTGGCTGTGAGGGTGTTTCTAGGTACATTAACATTTGAATTGGTAGACTGAGTGGAGTAGATTGTCCCCTCTAATGTGGGTGGACCCATCTAAAGGGTCGAGGATCTGAATAGAACAAAAAATCTGACCATCCTATAAGAAACAATTCATCTTGCTTGAATGCTTTTGAGCTAGCGCATCGTTTTTTTGGTTTTGGTTTTGGTTTTTCCTGTCTTTGGCAGAAGGGAAAAATTAGCCCTTCCTGGGTTTAGTTCCTAATAGCCTTCAGACTAAGACTCTATCAGCTCGCCTGGTTCTCCTGCTTTGAGACTAAGGCTGTAACTATACCATCAACTCTCCTTTGTCTCCAGCTTGAGGACTGCGTATCTTGGGACTTGCCAGTCTCCATGATTGCATAAGCCAGTTCCTTATAATAAATCTCTTTATGCATTGGTTTTTGTTTCTCTGGGGAACCCTAATACATTATTACATAAATGTTCTCAAGATAAACAATAACTAGTGTTAGATTTAGAGCATTTGACAGCAGCATTTGTCATATATAGTTCCTTCTAAATTCACTTAGTAGTTGGGCTGACCATCTGTGTTTGTGTACTGGCTTTATCCAAAGGAAAATAATCTTCTCATATGTTTTATGACAAGATCATAGTTTTCAAATTTGGAGTAAGATGTCAGTCCATCAGCTAAACTCAGCCTCTTACCCTTTCACAGAACTGGAGATAAAGGTGCTTTTTAACTTAATAATTACATATCAAAGAGATGATTCCTAGGCTCCTGAGAAAGCCAACCCTGGGTCTTAAAGCTGACAAGAGGCTCCTTTAGGTTTTGAAATGATTTACATATATTTCACAGAAACAGAACTACACAGAAAGAACTACACATTTTCTAAAATAAATACTCTGAGTGCTTGGGTGGCACAGTTGGTTAGGCATCCAACTCTTAGTTTTGGCTCATTGTGATCTCAGGGTCATGAGATCAAGCCCTACATCAGGCTCTACTTGAGTATGGAGTCTGCTTGAGATTCTCTCCCCTTCTTCTACCTCTCCCTTTGTCCTCTCTCTCTCTCTCTCTAAAATAAATAAATAAATATTTAAAAAATAAAATAAATACCCCAAGAAAAGGGAGGCGTAAGTCTTTTCCCTTATTTTTAAGGAGAACTTAGGCTCTTATTTTTTATTTATATTTGTACTTAAAATCTTCTACCCGTGTTATAATATTTTTTACAATTTTCTAGTTGTTTTTTCTTTTCTTTGGACAAGTTGCAGATGTCTAAATATCCAGCAAGTTCAGAGTAAAATAAAAACAAACCAGCTATCAGAATAGTGATGGAATAGCTGAATTACTGATTTTTTTTTTTAAAAGCCAGCGTATCATCTGCCTTTGAGGAATAGCCTTTGAATATGCCATAACCACTGATAAATGGTTGAATCAGATTCCTTTTTTTTTTTTAAGATTTTATTTATTTATTTGACAGAGAGAGATCACAAATAGGCAGAGAGGCAGGCAGAGACAGAGGGAGAAGCAGGCTCCCCGCTGAGCAGAGAGCCTGATGTGGGGCTCGATCCCAGGACCCTGAGATCATGACCTGAGCCGAAGGCAGCGGCTTAACCCACTGAGCCACCCAGGCGCCCCCTGAATCAGATTCTTGATTCAAAATGCACAAAAATATTTCTTGGTGATCCATTTATTTTACAAATTGTTGTGATGGTTTTATTGCTTTCAAGTGCAAATGATTAAAAATCTATTATTTAGTAGTTCCTTATGAAGGCTTACCCAATCCAAGCCTAAGGAATAGCTGAGGTCTGGAGCCTGATAATCTAAATTTTTAATTAAGAGTTTTCCTTGAAAAGCCCAATAAATATCTCTTGAGTTTCAGTCAATCCCATGCCATCACCTTATATGACTTTTATTTTAAGCTCTTTATTACATGACTTTTATTAATCCCTTTAGTAATGGTTCTATTTTTCCAAATAATTTTCTCCAGATATGAAATGCAAAGACATCCATGGCCATCAACTGTTATCATAGTCTTATAATAAGGTACCCATTGAAAGGTACAGAGTTAACTTCCAGTGTTTAATGTATATGGTTCTAATGGTTTTAAGCCCTTATGGACTTAATTTTTTTGCACTGGGGCTAAGTCAGTAATTATACTATGATAGAAAAATCTCCATGAATAGCAGCCATTCATCTTTGTTTGTTTATTTATATTGTATCCAAAGTTAATTGAGTGATAATAGATCTCTCTTTTGCAGACTCCATCTGCAGTTGTTGGATTTCTGTTTGTCTATTACTTAGATGGTTTTCTTTTCTTTTTCTTTTTTTATTTTTTAATTAATATATAATGTATTATTTGCTTCAGGGGTACAGGTCTGTGATTCACCTCTACACTATCCTTCCAATCAAACCAACTACCTAAACAATTTTGTGTGGAGTTTAGAGCCTGAGTACCCAGGTGCATGTTCATTACTTTTACTTTTGTTATTATCAGCAATTACTGATAAAAATGGTCTGTCTTCTGCACTGTCAGTAACCAGATTGTGGGACTTCTAAATCGAGGTGTCTTTTAACTGGAAGTACAATTTAGAGAGAATTAGAAATAAGATTGTGGGACCATTACTGAAAGGATAGAAAGAAAATAATAATGAAACAAATGATATGTTCATTTTCTAATAAAATGTGATTCTTCAATAAACTAATTGAAATAAACCAACTGTGAATAGGACACCAAGGCAGTCTCTGGCACTTGTAATCTGCTAGAATTCCTCCTTCTATTTTAGTAGTTAAGAGTTCTTTACTAATTAGTAGTTAGTTTACTACTGGTATTGTTACTCATCTATCTTAGCTGCTAAATCAAGAAACAAATGGGTGGGCTCTGGTACAGTGCCTTGGCCAACTGCTCTGTCCCAGGGAACCCTGAGGGGTCTGAACAAATCTAAAGCATGGCTCCTGGCTGGGTTTGACAACACTGTTGCCAAACTAACTCAGATAATCTCATCGCAAGAGAAGCCAATAACTCAGGAGATGAGTTGAAAAGGAGAAATTTATTTTGGGTGCCAGCAGCCAGGGGGGTTGGCAGGCTCAAGTCTTAATAACTAACTTCTCTCTGCTGGCAAGATGGACAGCTAGAGTTTTATAGAGAGAGGTTTGAAACGGTAAGTGTAAGACAGCAGGAAAAAAACCATGATCACGAGTGGGGGTCAGTCTGTGTTCAGTGGTGACCATAAGCATGAATTGGGATGCATGTGGGGTGTGGTCTTATAGGCATTCCTGTTGCTATCAGAGCTTTTTTGGTCTGACTGTTGGAAGGTTCTGTTCATTGCAAAACACATTCCTCAATGCCTCAAGAAAATGCGGTAAGAAAGAAGGATAATGGGTTTCAGTTAGAGCATGAATTAAGTGGGTCTTATCCATTACTGTTTTAACTGTTGGGTTCAAAAGTTGGGCAAGAGGGCCGGCTGACAGTGTCAGTCTAGAAATCTCAAGTTCTTTGTAGGAAACACAAACCAGTCCTCTTGAGGTGCTGGCTTCACATAGTAAGTGTGAATCCAGTTTTGATTTATTTTTGTATTCTTTTTTTTTTTTTTTTTTTTTTTTTTACTTTGCTAGCCAGATGCATAATCAGCAACACTTGACAAGGTTTCTACAGGGAGAAAAGCTCTTTTAAATATTGAACATGATTATAAGAGGATTCACTTAAGTCAGGTATAGGACATGGGCTCAGACCCAAATGTATAGGTCTGCCAAACATAAATTTAAAGGGAGAAATCCAGTGCTTACTTCCAGTGCCCTCTAATTTTTAACAAGGCCAATGGTAAAGCTCTAGGACATCTTAACATAGTAGGCTGCAGTATTTTAACTGATGTGTAGTTAGAATTTGATTCACTTTCTCTACTTGTCCTGAGTCCTGAAGCTTCTAAGAAACTGAAGCATTTGCATACTTCTTATTAGAGCAGAAATAAAGTGACTTCCTCAGCCCTACTCAATGTGCTCTGGTATCCCAAAAGTGGGATTTATGTGTATTCATATTGCAGGATTTCTTTTCCTTTGGTGCTCACTGTTCTTGATCACATCACTTTGAAGAATGAAGAGGTCTATCGATCAGACAGTGTGGTGGGCAGCAAAGCCAAGTTTATTGAGCCATAGAAAAGTGATAGCACAAAGCACCCAAAAAAGGAGGGGACCCGAAGGGCTGCCACCAGAGTTTCTAACTGTAGGGGTTTTTATGGGCTTGTTGGCGGGCTGTTTCAATCTGATTAACCTTCCCTGCTCCTGTCATCCAGTCAGGTTTTCTCATCTATCTATCACATAGGAAAGGGTGACGAGCTCCTTCCAGGGTGGTATAAAATCCTTTTGAGGGTGGTTTCCTTTTAGAGTGGGGAGGACCCCTTGTCCCTCCCTGCCTTTCTTCCAAATATCCTTCATCAGTAAGAAAAACTTTATTATTGGCTGCATATGAGCTTTTGACAAGGTGAGACTTCAGACTATCACATATCATATATACTATATCTAGACAAAAGTCTTACTTTTACCTTTATCTTTTATAATTAGCATTATGAAATCCACTTCTTCTATTAGGTTCCTAATAACTTTGGTCAGGGAGACTTTGTATTCTACCTTGGGAGGGGCCTGCAAGGAATTCTGCGGGCAAACAGCACATACTTCTAATACACTTTGAATTATTTCATCTTTTCTGTAGGCATAGTAAGAAGCTGTTGTCTTTAAAATCTCCCTTTTAGGGGCACCTGGTTGGCTGAGATGGTTAAGGGTCTGACTCTTAGTTTCAGCTGAGGTCATGATCTCAGGATCATGAGATTATAGCTGGCGTTGGGTTCCAGGCTCGTGAGCGTGGGCCTGCTTGATATTCTCGCTCTCCCTTTCCCTCTACCCTTCTCACCCCCTCAGTTCACACCCCACATACTCTCTCTTTCTCAAAAAATAAAATAAACTTTCTTTTATACAATGATTTTGTTGAGTACACAACACTAACCAAGCAAATAGGTGGTAGAGGAAATGTTGTGTTCGATATTTCCCATAGCCCAGTCAAATTTCTATTAGCCTTTTTCATAATCCATGTGTCCATTTTCTTTTGTGAAGCAGAGTTTTAAAGATGAATAAAAGTTTCTTTTTATTGTATTAAAAGTGAAGCCTCTATATTTGTAGTCTGTCATGTTTTCACAGCAGCCTTTGCAGTTCTGTCAGCAAAATTATTGCCTTAGAAACTTCATGCTTCCACCCTGTGTGAGCTCTACAATGAATTGCTGGTATCTAAGCCGGAAGCTGTAAAATTGACAAACCAGTTCTCAATTCTTCATGAGATTTTTTTGTTGTTGTTCTCATTCAAATAAAAACTTCTCTATTAAAAAAAATGCTTTGTTGCATGAAAGACACCAATCATATACTTATTATTGTTGTTATCACCAGAGAGAGAGAAATAAGAGGAAGAAAGGGAAAGAGAGAAGTGTGAATTTCTAACCCCAAAGAAATCCAATTATAACATTATGCTTATGGGGGAAAAAAGATATTTTCACTTATATTTCCTTCTTGATGTTTCTTTTTGATTGAGCGTAAAAGTTTTTGAAATTCCCTCTCAAATCTCAATATAAGTTCTATTTCTTACTAATACTTCATATTATTCTGATTTTATATCTGGCTATTACAGATAGTTGCATAATAATTCTCAGATAATACTACATGATTGAATTATAACTTACTTAGGCCAATTTATTGAAAATCATGAGATATTTAATGTTCTGTTAAATTTGATCACCCAGAGGTATGAAGTGACCACTAAATGCAGATCACCTTAATAGATAAAGGACACATGGAAAAATGAAATGATACTAAAAACAAAATGAAATGACCTGGATTCTGCCATTCAATTGGTAATTTTTCACCTGACTGGTTCTGCACAAGTTATAGAGTCTTTTGAACTTAATTCTAATCTTAAAAACAGAGAAAATGGTATCTATTTATATTCTCTGAGTTGTAGTTACATAGTAAAGAGGATAGAAAAGAAAGCCTAGAACCTGGGGATCTGACTTGGACAACAAAGTACACGGCTACATGATACTCGAGTGACGTTCTAAATATAGGCTTTATCCTTATAGTTAGGCTTTTATAACATGTTTGTGATAAATGAGTGTACAACATAGTAACAATTCTCCCAAGTACTTTTCTTGTCTCTCTTCTACCGTTAACATTTTAACCAATTCTTATTAATCTCAATTTCATTTCATGCAGGAGACATGACTGAAATCTCAGTATTCTTTGAACTTTAACCCTTAGAGTTTTCTAAATCTGTGGGGTTTATCCTAAATTAGGCCAAATATATTTATTTTGGGATTTTAATTAACCTCTAATATGGAGTCATTTTTCTTTTTTTTTTTAAGATTTTATTTATTTATTTGACAGAGATCACAAGTAGACGGAGAGGAAGGCAGAGAGAGAGAGAGAGAGAGGGAAGCAGGCTTCTTGCCGAGCAGAGAGTCCGATGTGGGACTCGATCCCAGGACCCTGAGATCATGACCTGAGCCGAAGGCAGTGGCTTAACCCACTGAGCCACCCAGGCGCCCTGGAGTCATTTTTCATTAGCAATATTGTCATTTTCTTTATTAATCCTTCCCAAATCACTATTCCTTGGCATTTTCTACAAACTGCCACTGGCAAGGACAAGAAAACAGTATTCTATACAGATTCCATTAAAATAGGCCAGTATTCTTTACCTATTTAACTTTTAGCATAACTTTGCATATAACCATGCAATTATTAAACATAGGTAATTGAAGGGCATTTTTATATATATGATTGCATCACTCAGATAATTTTAATGATAAACAACTATAGCAAATTTTAAAATATATATATTTTGTAATTATAGAAATGGATATTTTTTTTAAGATTTTTTATTTATTTATTTGACAGACAGAGATCACAAGTAGGCAGAGAGGCAGGCAGAGAGAGAGGAAGGGAAGCAGGCTCCCCGCTGAGCAGAGAGCCCGATGTGGGACTCGATCCCAGGATCCTGAGATCATGACCTGAGCCGAAGGCAGCGGCTTAACCCACTGAGCCACCCAGGCGCCCATAGAAATGGATATTAAACAGGCCCTATACCTTGTAGCATTCAATATTATAAATTGAGAAAGTCATGTATGACTTAGTGAGATAAATCACTATTGGCTGAAATAACATAAACTAGGTCTAAATATTCTTGATCTAAGCCATAGAAACACTTTACAGTTACTACTGAGATTTTATGCGATAGTGAATTAATATGATCTATGGATAATAAGAATATATGCCGAAAACAAAAAAACTATATATCTCTACTATTCACATGTACTTTGCATTTAAGGATGTAATGGAAAGTAAAAATGAAAAAAAAAATACCAGTCATCATGTATAAGTTTTACAATTTAAGGGACTTAAATTCTTAAAAGTCTTGATGTCAACATCCTTTTTGAAATTTCTAAAAGTCTAGATGTTAGCATCCTTTTTGAAAATTTAAAAAATTAAAACATTAAATAAATGAGATGATATTATTGCAGATTTCTATAATGTTAGCATAGAAATATAAATCATATAAGTAAGTCCTTTACCATTTCTTCGTCTATTTATGACAATGCTCTAAACAACAGTAATAGATTTGGGGTATGTAGCTACTGAGTCATTTCATCCTACAACATGATTCCTAACTTAATCAATTTTACTTATCAAGATGTAATAAAGTTCACTTTCCAGGTAATAACAAATATAATGTCAGTTTCTACTGGTATTTTTTTTTAAAGATTTTATTTATTTATTTGACAGAGAGAGATCACAAGTAGACAGAGAGGCAGGCAGAGAGAGAGAGAGAGAGAGAGAGGGAAGCAGGCTTCCTGCTGAGCAGAGAGCCCGATGCGGGACTCGATCCCAGGACCCTGAGATCATGACCTGAGCCGAAGGCAGCGGCTTAACCCACTGAGCCACCCAGGCGCCCTCTACTGGTATTTTTAAAGATTATTTTATTGCAGTGAATGCTATCAGGACAAAATATAACACCTAAAATGCATTTATTTTTTAAAATTTTCCATTTGTAGGGGCGCCTGGGTGGCTCAGTGGGTTGGGCCGCTGCCTTCGGCTCAGGTCATGATCTCAGGGTCCTGGGATCGAGCCCCACTTCGGGCTCTCTGCTCAGCGGGGAGCCTGCTTCCTCCTGTCTCTCTGCCTGCCTCTCTGCCTGCTTGTGATCTCTCTCTGTCAGATAAATAAATAAAATCTTAAAAAAAAAAAAATTTCTATTTGTAGTGTTTGTTTCTGAGGGCTTGTTAACAGTTATAAAAGTGTTTTTTATTTGTTCAAATTCAAATTGTATTCAATACATCATAAACTGTTTTTTGATTGCAGTGAGTAATGCAGTCACACTGAAATTTTCTGCTGCATCATATAGGCAATATTCTAAGAAATAGTTTCCAACTAACATATGTGGTTATTGTTAAAGTATAATTTTTCAAAAAGTAAAACCATGAATTTCATGCAAATACAAAAAGAACGTGTGTCATAGATTTTATTAAGCTCATTGATTAATGAGGATGCCAATAATATATTAAAACTGGCTTAGATTAGAAATGGGCTCAGATATATATTTTCTGTAAGAAAAAAATTGATTTACAAAACTGTGAGCAGGGATTCTTTGTACTGCAATGGTCAGGAAACATTTGCATAACTTTAATTTTCTATAAATTTATTGCTCCCTGAGCAGAGTTGTAAAGTAGCCTAGTTAATAAGAAAGATAATCAGTTGTTCACATCTATACTAAATCATATAATCCTAGAGAGTCTGTAAAATAACTCCCAGAAATCCACTGACTGAAAGGATACACAGTAATCTTGGTTTTAATCCTTTCTAAACCTTGGAAAATTTTTTTGTACAGTATTCATTTTTTGGATAGAGATATTATAGATTCACAGTTTAAATTTGCGTCCTATAAAATTTTGTGAAGTATATGGAGTCATAAAATTTTCCATACATACACATTAAAAATCATATACATGTGTGTATGTGTGTGTGTGTATATATATATGTATGTACAGGTATATATATATGTGATATAATAAATTTTCAGTGCTACTAAATGATGAAAAGCAAGGGAACACTAAGCATAAAAATACTTATTTTCGAACTAGTATTTTTAGCCAGTGTAATTTGTAACTGTGTTTTACAATAGGAAGATACCACTCAGACATATTAGAGCTAAGGAACTTTCTTGAGATTTACTCAAGTAAAACAAGGGATTGATTAAACAAAAATATAGATATGTGATTTTGGAAAAATGGCTCCAGTACATTTGTAAGAAATAAATTCTAGCTTTCACAGCTTGGATTGGCAAAGAAATTTATATCCCTATAATTATTTAAATCATTTTTAATGTTTTATACATTTAAAAAAAATCATATGAAAACTTTATTGGAGAATCTATTGTGGTAAAAAAAAAAAACTAAATTACAACTTTAGAAAATCCAAATTGACCTACGGCTACCACTGAAACTGGAGCATAGAAAAAAGGTTAAAAGTGTGAAGGAAAACATTGGCGCACTCCTAAGAGTTGAAATAATTATACTGAGAAGAGTTTAATGTAATAATATTTTAAGTGAAGTAAATTCTCATAAGAGAATTCACATTAGAATTACCCTGAAACACCACTTTTCAGTTTGGAACAATCTAATGGTTTAATAATATATTTTGTTGTGCAGCTGTGAGGAAACAGATAATTCAGTTATTATTATGGTTGATGGAAATGCAACTTTTATGGAAGAGGGTATGGCAAAATTAAAAAAAAAACATCCACAGACATTTTCCTTTTCATCTAGTAGTCCCCATTTTAAGGATCTACCCTAAACATTCATTGAAAGAATATAAAATTAACATATAGAACTTTTATTGAAGTACAATTCATAATAACAAAAATAAAATATAATTAATAACTGGACACATTGGGATATTGGTTAAATAAACTATGATAAACTGACAAACAGGACTCAACAAAATGGAGAAATGCATAGATGTAAAAAGGAAAGAAAACATTTTTTAAAATAAATTACTAATAAATAATCTCTAGGAAATGTGCACAGTATTCCTAGTTTAACCTAAGAAAATGTGGGTACACTCATACCTACTACATGGATACAGACATATGTAGTTATGTATATGTTTATAGTTTTTAAATGGTTATCTCTGAAGGAAAGCAGAGAATGGAAAAGTCATGGATATAAATTAGTCTTTCTTTAGATATGCTTTGCTTTGACTTTATATTAATAGAAAGAGTATATGCCAGTTTAAAATAAAATGAAAGAAATATGCTTAAAAGTATAAAGTAAATAATACAAATAAGTTTAAACATTTAACTATCCCAAGTGACTTTAACGCACAGTAATTGACTATCCATCTCTAATGAGATATACTGTATAGACAAAAGCACAATTATGACCATATACATGTATGTATATAAATTATTTAGTAATCAAATTGTTAATGGTAATTTTAGCAGTACTGATATTGTTTTGTTTTTAAGATTTATTTATTTATTTATTTGAGAGAAAGAGATCACAAGCAGGCAGAGAGGCAGGCAGAGAGAGAGGGGAAAGCAGGCTCCCCGCTAAGCAGAGAGTCCAATGTGGGGCTCAATCCCAGGACCCTGAGACCATGACCCAAATGGAAGGCAGAGGCTTAACCCACTGAGCCACCCAGGTGCCCCTGGTTTGCTTGTTTTAACTGTGGATTTATGGTGGTGATGAATACAATGATAATTCATTCACCATTTTGATCCACCACTTTGGCTTGTGCCAAGCTGCAACAATCTTACTTAACATAATTTCCACATTATTTGTGTAAATGACAACCCAAGATAAAGGGCAAATAATGTTCTGGTGTTATATAGATATATTTTGATCTTGCTGTATAGGACTGCAAAAGGTATGACATTTTGCTCATACTTGAAAACTAAAACATTAGTCTGCTAAACTAAAAACTTAAAAAATACTTGCAGAAAACAGAAGAAACCTGTTAAAACAGAAGAAACCTTTAAAAACAAAACAAAACAAAAAAAGGAGTTTATTATTACTTGTGGCCATAGCAGTAGCTAGAATATTATCACTCTAACTCTGGTTCCCTGAGACCAAATCCCATAGCGTTGTGTAAAGAAGCTTAAACAAACTACCACAGATCAACAATACCTTTATTTCTGTCCCCAAGGAATTGTAAAATAGCCTAGTCAGTAACAAAGCCGATCAACAGTACTCACATATAATAAACCATGTCATCGCAAAGGGTATGTCGGACAACACCCAGCACCCCCCACACAGAGGATTATATTAAAGGAGAAGGATCCGGAGTTCAAGGAGCCAGCAACTTTAATAATGGAAAGTAAACATGTCTGACTTGCTCCAGAGAAAACATGATCTTCATTATACTGCAAAGTGAGCAAACCCATCTCTCAGAGACATGTTCTGTCTCAGCAGAACGAAATTCAAAACCCAAGGGAAAGAGGTTGAGGTGATATAGTCTGTGGCCTCTGTGGTTAAGGATACAAGCAGAGCAGTGAGGATCAGAGACTAGATGGAGTTTGGGAGAGAGCCATCAGCATATTTAAGTTTTTCAGTTCATTAGTTTTCCTTCACAGTGATTGAAATCTCATGTGTTTAATTTTCTCTGTGAGCTCTGGATCCCCAGGCAAAATTTATCAGCAGGTGATAACCCTAGGACAGGGATAATGCCAAGACACTAGATCATGCTTCTGCAGATGTTTCTAGAGAAGTACAGGAAACAGAGTTCATGAAGGGGATCTGCTAATGTTATACGCTCTGTATTTACCCTGGTGATCCTCTTTAAAGAGCTAAGTTTTTATCTCCTAATCCTCAAGGATAGATACCGAGAGGCTGTCTGTGATCACTGTTCATTGTAAACACCCTACGCACTCCCTACCAAAATTAATTTGGCTATATTCTCATGTAGACCAATCTTCCTAAAGCTGCATTGGACTTGCTGCTTTCCTGACTATAATACAATACAGTAGGGCATTGTGTAAATCACAGTTTGCAGTAATAAAAAGTATGGACATAAAAAGCTCTCCTGATGCTTTTACAATCCTACCTGTAGAGCTCTCCTGCTCTTCCCCAAGTATGGTGATTTTCTGCAATCCTTTCTTGTTCAGAGAAGACGTGACATATACTCTATGGTTAGATGTCAGCATTTTCTCTTTTACAGAGCCTTTGCAAAAAAAAACGGGTTGGAAGAGAAATCACAACCAAAGATTAGACTGTGTGCCTTCTCTCACAGGCTTCCTCTGTGCTTGGGTTCGAGAACCCAGAGCACCTTTTGTTACATTTTTCATAAAATAAATTATCTGTATTCCATCTGGCAGAGGACAAAGGGCAATTGCTGCTTTCAACAGCCCACTGGTTTTTAGCTATGTGCATCATTTTCAGTTTAAATTCTGAGAATCTCAGGAATGATATGAAGTAATTATTTCTCATCGGGTCTATATAAAAATGTCAACTCTCCCTGTTCAATTCCCTGCATCCACAATAGTTGTTTAAAGCTTTCTTCTTCTGATGTTTTCCCCTCAATTGTCTTTTGTATTTATTTTAGCTATTTTACTTCATTTCACTCAGGGTAGGGAAAGAAGAGAAAGGAGCATGGACAATCACCATGTCTAAATAGAAATAACCCCCCTCCAAGCCTTAGTCCTTTGTCAGCAGATTGGAGACTTTGAGATTCTAATGCACAGCCAGTAACAATGAGCCTCTTTCTACAGATAAAACACACAATGCTTAAAGTCCTCTCTCTTAATATAGTTATAGAGCTCAGATTTTGTTTTCTATAATAGTATCCTTTTAACCTAAAGTAATAAGACTAATTCTTCTATTCACAGCTGCAAGTTTCCTTAATTTACTCATTTAAGGAACACCATGACCTAGAAAATTTCTTTATGATGCACTCTTCAGAGCAAAGAAAATTAGGATAATATTTCAACTTAAATATTTTAGATTCTAATTATATAAGTATGTTCTAATCACATTGCATGAATATATATACAAATACAATTGAAGAATACACACCCACAACATAAGAAAGTTATATTCTCATAGCATACTTAGCAAATATTTTCTATTAGATTTTTTTCCCTATTGTTCCACTGTCATGAAAAGAATTGAGTGAAAGAGGCTCTTAGAAAATAAGAAAGCTCTTCAATGTCAAACCAAAGGTCAAGAGAATTTTTCATAAGAACATCAGATAAAATTTCCAAATTCTGTGCTCAGTAATTTAGAGTTTCTTTGAAAAGATTTGACTTTTGAAGTGCAGTTTTAATCATAATTTTAGAAATAAGAGTATTATGTTGTAAAAGATCTTCAGTACAGATAATAGGAAGCTCCTCTGTTTCATTCCTCTTTCAAATGTCAATGTGAATTTAATATATTTTATATATTATCGGTATCAGAATAGTATCTCAATATAAGTCAGTTCTGAGGATTCCTTCAAGAATTCTGCAATACATTATCTCAGAAGTACTTTGTCTTCAAGAAATGTTCTTTAATTAGTTCTCTTTTCCAAAGGGACCACCTCTAAATGATATACTGGTGTCACAAAGAATGAATATGACCTTTCATTGACCTAATTGAGAGAGTAAACTTTATTTATAAGAGGTAAAATTACATAAAATATGCTCATCACAGCATAGTTAAATAAGCATATTATAAATCTATCTAAATAACTAGTATTTCAACATACATGTTTGTATATACCTTTCTATGTAGTGTATTGAACTTGGTGTAATGTTGTTAGGATAGTGCTAAAAACCTTCAAAAACTCTTAAACAAAACAGTTGTTGGATTAGGAGTCTTTTTTTTTTTAAGATTGTATTTATTTGAGAGAGTGAGGGTGAGAGAGAACACAAGAGAGCGGGGTGAGGGGGAAGAAGGGTGAGGGGCAGAGGGAGAAGCAGAGTCCCCTCTGAGCAGGGAGACCGATGTGGGACTCAATCAGGGACTCCAGGTTCATGACCTGAGCCAAAGGTGGACACTTAACTGACTGCACCACTCCGGTGTCCCAATTTAGAAGTCTTAGTAAAATGAAGGCATACTATTTCACTTATTTAAATGGCAAGACTATCATGGGATTTGTAGTATACCTACTTATCTAAGGCAACTTATTTAATCCTGTAATTAGGAAAGAACTAGGTGGCAACTGTAGACTCACTAAGGCATATCCAGGAATAAATTAGCTGTAAATTAAAACTTAATTCTCCATTTTTTTTTTAAGATTTTATTTATTTATTTGACAGAGAGAGATCACAAGTAGACGGAGAGGCAGGCAGAGAGAGAGAGAGAGAGAGGGTAGCAGGCTCCCTGCTGAGCAGAGAGCCCAATGCGGGCCTCGATCCCAGGACCCTGAGATCATGACCTGAGCTGAAGGCAGCGGCTTAACCCACTGAGCCACCCAGGCGCCCCTTAATTCTCCATTTTTGATAATGAATGCTAATAATGTATTTAGATTTTATTCATATGTTGAATTTTAGAAACACATGAGCAAAGGGGACAAAAAGGAAAGAGAGATAAACCAAGAAACAGACTTTTAGTTATAGAGAACAAACTGAAAATTACCAGAGGGGAGATAGTTGGGAGGGTGGGAGAAATAGGTGATGGGTATTAAGGAGTGCTCTTGTTGTGATGAGCACCGAGTATTGTATGGAAGTGTTGAATCACTATATTGTACACCTGAAACTAATAAAACACTGTTTAAATGAATGAATAGCTATGCAAACAAACTGGGTAAATTGCTAGGAAGACGAAAATCCATAGGGAAACAGTATTTCCACCTTCTACCATCTCCTTAATTTAAACATTGTAGGAAAAAGCAGAAGAAAAGTTAGTAAAAGTACCTAAACTTTGGACATCATCATTAAAGAGTATGAGCTAATAGACATATGTAGAACTCTGCTCCTCGCTCCTGAATAATATACTTTCACTTCAAGTTATAACAAAAAATATACTGGGCTATAAATCAAATATCAACAACAACAAAAAGGACTGAAATTGTAAAGGGGATATTGTTTGAACGTAATGTAATTAAGCTAGACATTATAAACAAATAGATAAATATGAAATTCTCCCTGTCTTTGGGAAATATAAAGCATATCTCAAAATAAACTTTATGTGAAAGAAAAAAAAAATAGAAGCCCCATGGATAAAGAAAAGAAGGGGAAAAAAGGATAGTAGAAGAAAAAATAAAAATAGAGAGAAAATAAAGAAATGGAATGAAAAGAGTAAGGTATAGCAGAATAGCATTAAAAAAATCTGTGATACCTGATATTACAAGATTCTTTGTGATATACGTATTACAGAAATAAGATCTATGGATTGGGCCTGGAAAGTGAAAAATAGTAAATTCTTATTGTGTAATATGACCTATCTATGCCAAAACAAAACACAGTAAATTCTTACTGTGTAATATGACCTATCTATGCCAAAACCATGAGAAAAAGAATGCTGTCCTTCAAAACTCATTCTAGATATTGGGTCACAAATACAGAAAACAAAGTCTGTGTTGAGGAAGAGAGAAGGACAATAAGAGGGCTGGAGGGGTGGGAATTAAAATTGCCTATAATATTTAGCAAATGATGAATCTTTTAAAGATTATGGAGTAAGTAAGCGGATGTTCAGAGGAGCAGATAGAAGAAGAATCAATGGCACTTTAGGAATTGGATAAGTACTGATTATAAAATCTAAATTTAGCAAGCAGTGTAGGAAGATATATTTGGAATATTAATCTGTGATGGGTTGATTACTTGAGAAATCAAGCTATGTCTACATACTCCTCCCACTGTCTTTCTTTCAGACTACCCCATCTATATGTCACATTATGGGATTTCCATTTCTTCCTGGGGACAGTTGAGCAGGAACCCCATTTAGGTTCCAAATTAAGATCATTTACAATTCTGAATGAGAGATAATGTAACTTGTTTAAACACTGGTGCAATTTGAAATAAGTTGTTAAAATCAATTGCCTACTTACCTACCTCCACCTATCTGTGGAAAGTAAAATAGTCTTTTGAATATAGAAGTGGAGTCTGAGTGAGTGAAGGAGGGTTGACAACAGTGACTCCATCTCTGGCCTTTCATTTTGTTCATGTTCACTGGATGACCTGTCTTGGGGCTACATGTTTCAGGTTCTCTGGGGATGAATACATATACCTCAGAATTGCCCACCAAGGCCAGCATGGGGCAGGCTTGCTCTGGCTTTCCACGAGTCTGTTAGAGATTAACATAGTCTTTGCCCTCCCTGATGCACAGGTGACATCCCAAGATCTAATGAAAGATTAGCTGTCCATTGAGTGCACACAAACCCTTTAAGGTGCATGCAGACTCTGATCTCATTACAGTGCATTTCCCTTCAGTATCTAAAATCTGTGGACTAAGGTCCAGACTTTTGTGGAGACTGCGCAACTGCATCTATCATCCTGTGCCTTGTCCCCCTGGTCAGTAAGTTACTCTGAGTGAAACTGTATGAACTGTGTGGAGTTCCCTGCTTCATTTTCAGTCTCAAAGAGCCTGCAAAGTTTGGGGAATACTTTATTATCTCTCCCCCACCTTCTAATGGAAAGATTTACAGGTAAAGTGCTGAAAGTGAGAAGCCATGTCAAGTACTAGACTGCTGTTTGTACTTCTTAAGCAAAGTCTCAGAAGAAAAGCTGAGAAAGTATGTGGTTGATGAGATGGCCCTGTGTGAATTTTGGGAAGGTCAGTTATAGAAAGACGGCCTTACTATCTTCCAATTGGAGTTTCAGTGAAGCAATCACCTAAATATATCTTATACTCTCAGATTTGAGGTGGATTGATAACTTTAGTCATAAATTTTAACATTCAGACTTATCCTAAGTTCTAAATGATACAAACACTGAGGAGCAACATGGAAGTAAACTCCTCATCCACTAGTGACCACATTAATGAGCCCAATAATATACAAGCTAGGAAAAGGGAATATAAATTAAGGACATGGTGGTAGATGGAAATGCTCTTTCTCTATAGATTTGTATATGAAAATTAACTGTCTAGGAAATGAAGTCACATGATAGTCTGTAGCAGATGTCCTTTTTGCATGAAACACAGGTCCTAAAAAATGAAAAGCCACCCTAACACTGAAACAGTCAGACTTTCAGTTAAAAACATTTTTTCCAGGGGTGCCTAGGTGGCATAGTCATTTGGGCAACTGACTCTTGGTTTCAGCTTGGGTTGAGATCTCAGGGTTGTGAGATCTAGCCTTGCATGGGGCTCCATGCTGAACTCGGAGTTTGTTTGGGACTCTCTCTCCCTCTCCCTTTGCAACCGCCCCTCCCATGAATAAATCTTAAAACAAAACATATTTTCTCCAGCAGGCAACAGGACTTGAAGTTTTCAAAGTGTTTAACTCATAAACATAGTGGAAGAAAGTCTCAAAGAATTTTGAATCTGAGTATCACAATTTTAATAAATCTAAGTCAATGAAAACATTCATTGGAATGGACAGGGAGAAAATAACTGAGTAAGATTAAATTGCCTGCACTAGGGAGAGAAGGACCTCACAAAAGTTAAATTTAGCTGTTAAAATGTCACCGTTTTTTTACTCATTTGCATAACTTAAGAAACAAAACAAATGAGTGAAGGAGAGAAAGAAAAGAAAGGCAAACCAAGAAACAGACTCTAAAGAGTTGACAACAAACTGATGGTAGGAGTAGAGGGATGGGTTAAATGGGTGATGGGGACTAAGTAGTGCACGTGTGATGAGCACCAAATGTTGTATGGAAGTGTTGAATCCCTACTTCGTACACCTGAAACTAATATTACACAATATGTTAACTGGAATTAAAAAAAAAAACCTTATAAAAAGAAAAAAAAAGTGTCATAGTTTTTATTTCAAACAATGGAGCCTTATACAGTATATTTCTATAATATAAATACAGGTTTTAATTACTCATCCAAAGAAGACATTATTTTACAGAGATAATGGATCAATATCTGAGTTGTAGAACTCCTCAAAATGTGTAATAAGTTATTTTTTCCATAAGTGTCTAATTTAGAGCTCATGGGAATGGCCAAGGACAGAGTGATACAAATGGTTAGTTTTCAAAGCAAGTGGAGTGGAGAGGTGAATGGGGAAAAGAAAAGCAATAGGAAGAAATTCTAGCTGCAAAAAAGACAACACTGAGGTAGAAGTCAACAGAAATAAAGAGTTCAGCAAGCATAGGGATTTAAAGAGAGGTCTAAAGAGATATAGAAACTTCACTAAAGGACTGAAATGAGGACAGAAGTTTGGAGATGTTAAGCAGATATACAACCTCATACTAAAGAAACAGTACTATTTAATAACTGTCATACTTCTAACTTAATATCTAGAGTATAAGGAACAATCCCTTCTCATAATACACACTTGGGATTGGAGATGGAGAAACAGAGGCAGTATCTTCACTCTTTGCCCCCAGAGGGCTATCCCTAGGACCTCCTTCCTTTTTTTTTTTTTTTTTTTTTTTTTTTTTTGGCTTGGTGGTTTTATGATTTTTTTTTCTTCTATTCCTTTACTTTTATTTTACCTGTGTCTTTAAAGTGGGTTTCTTATGAGTGATATAGTTGGATTTTTTTAAAAAAAGATTTTATTTATTTATTTGACAGACAGAGATCACATGTAGGCAGAGAGGCAGGCAGAGAAGAGAGGTGGGGGAGGAAAGCAGGCTCCCTGCTGAACAGAGAGCCTGATGGACTTGACCTAAGGACCCGAGGACCTGGGATCATGACCTGAGCTGAAGGCAGAGGCTCAATCCACTGAGCCACCCAGGCGCCCCTATAGTTGGATTTTTAAAAATTCAGATTCTCTGAATCTTAAGGGACTTCCACATCAATGGTAGAAAGAAGATAATTTATTCTATAATCCCCAGTGATTGCTAGAAAGAAGATTTGTGCTGTCTTGCAATTTTTGTAATGAATCCAGAAGGATAACAGCATCACTTATAATAATTTGAGGTCCAAGTTTTAAAACTTACAACTATATTAACATGGGGGGGAAGCTGAATTCAAATGAAAAGTATTTCCCACATAAATTCACAAGTACAGCAACATAATCATATAAATATTTTGTTTATTATCTCTGCTTAACATGGATTTATTACAATCAGATGGTGATTGATTAAAGTTTAATATACCATAATTTTTAAAAATATGATGTTGTACAGTGAAGTACAGACCTAGTGAAATCGTTAAAAAAATCTTTCAGGAAATGCTGTAGTCTCATTCCCTAATAGATACCTAAATTCCAATGAAAATGGTAGTTTGAGGTTTTGGAGTATTTAGAAAAAGAGTGGTGTCTAACGTATACATTGAATCATATTATTGGATTTAAGTCACTTTTATATAACCTGCACTGAGATCAAATATTCTGGGTATGGAGATGTGTGGAAGAAGGAGTACTTGGTAAAAGTCCTGACAGATCAATCCAGTCAACACTTAGACAGAGAGAACCAGATAGTTACCAGGCATTGAGCTGGATATTACAAACAAAATGGTGACCATGACAGAACCTCACATGTGATCAATCTAGGTTTAGTTAGATCCCAACACTTATTTGTTTGATGAGTGAATGTGTTCAAAATATCTGAGTTTGATTTATGTCTCTATGTTAATTTTGCCAGTCATAATTTACCTGAGGTTTAATTTCTTCTCCCATAAAATAGATCAATGGCATTTACCTTCCAGCATGGATATAAGGATTATAGATGAGATAATATATAAAGTGAAAAAGAGTGTGTTGTAAGTGTAATTAAACACTTAAAATGTGATTTTTTCCCTCGTTGTTTCTTGGAGGATTAGAAAATTTGTGGCCAACTAAATGGGCTTTTTGGAATCCATCCAATAGTAACTTCACTTGATAAAGTTTCATTCTGTTTTTTAAATTTATTTCCATGCTGTCTGTTTGATTGTTTAACTTGTTAATTATCATGTGGCCCATTGTGCCTAAATATGTAGAGTTAGGATTATGAGAAACAATGAACTGAGAATTTGAAATATTCTACATAAATAGAATATAATCTGTATCATTTTATGACATGTATTATTTTACTGGCCGATGAACACAAAAAACATAACATAATCACATCTTTATATTTATTCCAAATAATGCCAATAAAGGATTCAATGCAGAATGTAGAATATTATAAAATCACTATACAAGTAGGGCGAGGTAGGAGAATGTGAAAGAAATGCAGGGTTATTTTCATATTCTTGCTATTTTTCAGTTTCTACATTCTACTTCATATCGCTATGACTCATTGAGTCCAGTCTGTAGGGTTCCATCTTTGTCTAAAGAAGATAGTTTTACATTGGTTACAGGGGAATTTAAGGATAACTTATCACTCTCTATTACCTACCACTATGAAATTTTGTTAGTATCCAGGTTTGGATTTTGTGTACTAGTTTGGATAACTGACTTTCTGTTTATCCCCATGTGGCTGAGAGTCTGTTTTTGTAATTTGTCTCATATATTAATATGACTAGGATAATGTCTCTGCTTTTTAGGAAACTTATTAATTGCTTTCAAGCATTAAGGTACAAATAGCCCAAGTGTGAGCATTTCCTCATCTGCTTTTTCATTTGAATCATCTCTTATCCCATTCAAAATATATTGTATCAGTTGCTCTGTTAGATCAACATTTTCTGCAAACTGAACTTCTTTGTGGCTTGTGATTCTGGGTCTGTTTTGATCTACCATCATCTCAGATTCTATAACACAACTGAACCTGACCACATACAATACTCTTCAGCTGACTGTAAATGCTTACAGCACCTTAGTTCTCGATATTTCATCTCATTTAAAATTGTTTCTATTTTGACACATAACTGTT
Organism: Lutra lutra; assembly: GCF_902655055.1. Classification (NCBI taxonomy): domain Eukaryota; kingdom Metazoa; phylum Chordata; class Mammalia; order Carnivora; family Mustelidae; genus Lutra; species Lutra lutra. The sequence continues at coordinate 175,225,804 of NC_062280.1, forward strand.
TGACCCTGAAATCCTTCTTATATGTGATTCTATTAACTTGGAATTTTTCTGTCATCTTTCCAGAATTTGAATTTTATTGGCCCTAACTTGCCTGCCTCTTTTGACTATCTCAAGCGAGGAATCACAAATTCATTCAGCATTCTCAAAGCACAACCTCCTAACAGTAAGTTGACTAGCATCCTGTCCTGATCAACACTGGCATCATTCAGATTTGAAGAATGGGCATTTACAAGAATATCATTGTGTTCATCTTTATCTGCCCAATTTTGCTCATGTTAATTAGTCCACACTTGGTCTAATTGAATCAATTAATCTAAGTTACCCCATGTGTGGACATAGAGTCATTTGTAGTATTCCTTTATTATTCATTTGTCATCCATGAGATCATCATGAATACCCTTCTTTCATTTTTTTTTTTTTGTCATTTGCTTTTTCCCTATTTTCTTGGTTAATGTATATGGAGATTTATCAGTTTGATTAGTCTCTTCAAAAAGCAGGCTTTTTGAGTTCATTGATTTTTCTCTATTGTTTTCTCTTTTCAATTTTTCTGAGTTTTGCTCTAATTTATTATTTGTTTTCTTATGTATCCTTTAGATTTAAATTGTTCTTCTTTCTCTGGTTTCCTAATGCAAAAGCTTATATTATTGATTTCAGAAATTTCTTCTTTTATAATATATGTTCTTAATGTTATAAATTTTGATTTCAACAAAGCTGTCATAGACCTAAAAAGTTGACCACGTTTATATTAACTTTTGTTTAGTTCAAAATATTTTTATCCTCTTGGCCTTTTTAAATAACTTAAAATGGTCCTAAATAACCAATGTGTTATTTGGAAGGTTTTTTGTTTTTTTTTTTTTAATTTTTGGATATTTGGAAATTTTCCAGTTATCCCTCTGATTTAATTCCATTCAAGTTAAGTTAAATTTTATATCTTAGGATACGGTTTACCTTGATGAACGTTCCATTTGGCCTTGAGAGGAATGTGTATTCTGCTGGTTGGTGGTTGTAGGATTCCTTATATGACAGTATATCAAGTTCATTGACAATGCTGTTTGAGTCAACTATATTTTTAATGATTTTCTGCTGGTTTGATTTGTCAGTTACTGAAAGAGGAACATTGAAGTCCTAACTGTAATAGTAGGCTCGTTTATTGCTTCTTCCATTTTTATTGGTCTTTGACTCAAGCTTCTTAATGGTCTCTTATAAGGCACAACATGTTTAGTTTTGGGGGGTTTTTTTGTTTGTTTGTTTGTTTTGTTTGTTTTTTGAGAATAGATGTATTTATATTCATGTGATATCTCTTTTTGTCCCTTATAATTTTCCTTGTTCTGAAGTAGGCTTTGTGTAAAATATAACTACTCTAGCCTTTTTTTTCTTTTTTTTTTTTTTTTGCTTGATGGTTTTATGATTTTTTTTTCTTCTATTCCTTTACTTTTATTTTACCTTTGTCTTTAAAGTGAGTTTCTCATGAGTGATATAGTTGGATTTTTTTTTAAAAAAAGATTTTATTTATTTATTTGACAGACAGAGATCACATGTAGGCAGAGAGGTGGGGGAGGAAAGCAGGCTCCCTGCTGAGCAGAGAGCCTGATGGACTTGACCTGAGGACCCGAGGACCTGGGATCATGACCTGAGCTGAAGGCAGAGGCTCAATCCACTGAGCCACCCAGGCGCCCCTATAGTTGGATTTTTAAAATCCTTTCTGACCACCACCTGTTTTTAGTTTTTATTTACTCCTTCTCATTTGAAGATGTTATTGATGTGGTTGGATTATTCTCTAGCATGTTTGTAACTGTTCTATATAAAACTATTTCCCATTTTTCTTCTCTTCTATCCTCCTTTTCCTGCCTTCTCTGGTTTTAATGAACCATTTTTTATGATTGCAATCTGTCTCCTTTAGAATGTCAATTATGTTTCTCTAGAAATAATTTTACTGTTGCCCTAAAACTGACGTTCTAACTATTCTAAAACCACCTTGAAATAACACTACTGCTTCATGTGTTGTGAAAGTACACTAAGCTATTTGAGTTTGAATAAAGAGCTCATTGGAGTTCTAAAGATAAACTTTATTAAAATTAATAATAATTGGCTAGTTTCTCTGATAACAACAACAAAAATGTGCCTAATAGGAAATAGTTTTTTAAATGCAAGGTTGTTTCTAGTTTATTTAGAGTACCCATAGAGAAACGAAATAAATAGAAAAAATACAATTATATATGGTACATTTAATATATTAATGTTGTCAGTTCTACCCAAATTTCATTTCCCGGGGTTCCGGGATCGAGTCACTAGCTAAATTTTGTATATTTGACTTGGGTGTTTAGTTGATATGACATGTAGGTCAAATATTTGCTTCTTTATTAGAAACCCACATTGGAGGCTGATACATATTCAATTTTTTATGCATATAGGAGATGAACTGCATATAGAATTTCATTGCTGAACAAAATCTAGATTACCATAAATAATAAATATTAGACTACCTATCATCTATGCACTGTTTTATTTGGTTTATATTAGAGTTAGGTTTTCTCTGAATATTCCATTGTAGTATTCTAATGACAATTTAGAAAACTGAACATACTATATTATACAATCATTTTGGTAAAATTTGATGATTATGCTACATATAGACATTAAAGTTTAATTTGAAATTATAATTCATTTTTAGTACTTTTGGAGTTAATATAAATAGAGAACATATTTAATCCCTATTTATCCCTGCTTTAATTCTTATTTTAAGAAGTTTCTTCATAAAATTAATCATCCTAAAGAGAAATCACTCTGTCATTTAAGCATATTATTTTTTATTATTGAACAATAGTTGCCATATAAAAAGCTGTATGTACTTAATGTATTCAACCTAATGTATTGGAACCATATGAGCTTATCATGACAATCTATTCATAATCCATCCCATTCAACAGTTTCCTTCTGCCCTCTCTTATTTATTATTGTTTTGGTCTGGGGTGGGTTAGAACATTTAACAGAGTATATTCCCTCTTAGTATAATTTTATGTATACAGTACAGTGCTGATATCTACAGATACTCTGTTGTACAATAGCTCTCTAGGCTATTGTACAGTTGAAACTTCGCATGCTTTGACTTTACTACTTCCCTATTTTACGTGCCCTCATCCCCAGTGTTTGGCAACCACCATTCTAATCTGCACTTCCATAAGCTTGACTATTTTAGATTCCTTATGTAAGTAGCATCATGCAATATTTGTCCTATTTGTCTGATTTATTTTACTTAATATAGTGTTCTCTAGGTTAACCCAAATTCACACAAATGGCAAGATTTACTCTTTATCAAGGCTTAGTAATATTTCGTTGTCTGTATGTACATTGTGTTGCATGTACATTACAATGTATGTACCACGTTTTCTTTATCCAGTCACTTGTTGGTGTACATTTAGTTTGCCTCCATGTCTTGACAATTGTGAATAATACTGCAGTGATCATGGGGATGCAGATACCTTTTGAAATCCTGAAGTCAATTCCTCTGGCTATTATCCAGAAGTAGGGTTCCTGAATTATATGGTCATTCTAGCATTAATTTTTTGAGGAACTCAATTTTTTTCCATAGTGGCTACACCAATTTAAATCCCCATCAACAGTGTTTAAGGGTTTCCTTTCTCTACAACCTCACAAACACGTTTTATTTTGTTTTGTTTTGTTTTTAATAGCCACCTTAGAAGGTGTGAAGAGGTATCTCATGGTGGCTTTTAATTGCATTTCCCTAATGACTAATGATACTGAGTATTATTTCATATTCCTATTGATGGTTTGCATTTCTTCTTTGGAGAAATATTTACTCAGTTCCTTTGCCCATTTTTAATTGGATTATTTGTTTCTCTCGGGTTTTTTTGCTCTTGAGTTGTGGAATTTCCTTATATATTTTGGATATTGACCCTTTATTAGACATATGGTTTGCAAATACTTGTTTCTATGCTGTAGTTTGCTTTTTGTTGTTGTTGCTGATTGTTTCCTTTGCTATATAGAAGCCTTTTAGTTTGATGTAAACTTACTTGTCAATGCAACATAGTACATTAACAGAATAAAGGACAAATATCACATGATAATTTCAATAGATACAGAAAATGAATTTGACAAAATTCAACAGCCTTTCATAGTAAAAACTCAATAAATTAGGTATAGAAGAAACTTACCTCAACACGGTATATATAAAGCTCACAGCTGACATCATACTTGATGGTATAGAACTGAAAGTTTTTTCCGTGAGTTTCAGAACAAGGCAAGATGATTATTCTCACCACTTCTATTCAACATAGCAGTGGAAGTGCTAGACAAAATAATTAGGTAAGAAAAAGAAATAAAAGGCATCCAAATTAGAAAGGGAGAAGTGAAATTATCTCTGAAGATGATTGTTTATGTAGAAAATCCTAAAGACTACACATATACACACACATGACTTTTAGAACTAATCAGCAAAATCTGTAAAGTTGCAGGATGCAAAATCAATATACAAAATTCAATCCCATTTCTATATAGTAACAACAAACTCTCCAAAAGGGAAATCAAGAAACAGTCTTATTTACGTTAGCTTCTTCAAAAAAAAAAAAATACTTATGAAGAGCTTAACCAAAATGTTTAAAGATTATATACTGAAAACTACAAATCATGGATAAAAGAAATCAAAGAAGACACAAATAAATGGAAAGACATCACATATTCATGGATTGGAAGGATTAATATTGTTAAAATGTCAGTAAACCCACACATACACCATAGCCAGTCTTCAACAAAGATACCAATAATGAGTGATGGTGAAAGGATAGTCTTTTCAATAAATGGGTATCAACCTGTAAAAGAATAAAACTGGTCCATTATTTTAACCCATACACAAAAATCAAATGCTTTAAAGGCTTAAATGTAAGAACTGAAAACATAAAAACCCTAAAAGAAAACACTGGGAAAGTCCTTTTGATACTGGCATTGGCAATAACTTACTGGCTATGACATTAACAACACAGAAAAAAAGCAAAAACAAGTATGTGAGAGGAAATGATAAGACAAAATATATTCCTAAAATTTTATATTACCTTATTTTAAAATTATTTCATATCAACTACTATTAATATACCTGAATGCAAAAGAACTAGAAATCTTATTATAAATTTTTATAATATTTTTATGTTAATAAATTCACAAAGGAAATGAAAATATAATAATGTCTATAATACAAAAAAGTGGAAAAATAGAAATATAGGTAATGTGATACAGTGAAAGGAAGCAAAAATATTGTTCTTACAGAACAATTTCCAAATGTACCTCCATCATTATTTCAAACAATAGGCTCTAGGGTATACTTCCAGATCTGTCTCACGTACATGTCCTTAAGAAATTTACCTTTTCATGTATATTAAGATTCTTCCAGGGCACCTGGGTGGCTCAGCCGTTGGGTGTCTGCCTTGGGCTCAGGTCACGATCCCAGAGTCCTGGGATCGAGCCCTGCATCTGGCTCCCCGCTCCACACGAAGCCTGCTTCTCCCTCTCCACTACCCCTGTTTGTGTTTCCTCTCGCTGTGTCTCTGTCAAATAAATGAATAAAATCTTTAAAAAAAAAAAAGATTCAGTTTTTATAACAGCAGACTCAATTATACTGATTAAAGCAAACAAAACATAAATTAAGGGAATTTAGTTTTCATGATTAAAAAGTCCAGTTAGTACTTAAGTTAGGTAAGGCTGTCTGCTAGCTAAAAAAATTCACCAAAAACCTACTTGAGAATGGTATCTCAGTTTCCCAATTGATTAAAGGAAAGAATAATACGTTTGTATCTTTAGGGTAAATACAATAGCCAAACTATGGAAAGAACCTAGATGTCTATCTACAGACGAATGGATAAAGAAGATGTGGTATATATACACAATGGAATACTAGGCAGCCATCAAAGGAAATGAAATCTTGCCATTTGCGACGACGTGAATGGAACTAGAGGGTATCATGCTTAGCGAAATAAGTCAATCGGAGAAAGACAACTATCATATGATCTCCCTGATATGAGGGAGAGGAGATGCAACATGTGGGGTTAAGGGGGTAGGAGAAGAGTAAATGAAACAAATGGGATTGGGAGGGAGACAAACCATAAGTGACTCTTAATCTCACAAAACAAACTGAGGGTTGATGGGGGGAGGGGGGTTGGGAGGGGGGTGGGATTATGGACACTGGGGAGGGTATGTGCTATGGTGAGTGCTGTGAAGTGTGTAAACCTGGTGATTCACAGACCTGTACCCCTGGGGATAAAAATATATTATATGTTTATAAAAAATTAAAAAATAAATAAAAAAAAAAGAATAATAGACTCTGCCTTAGCAGTCATGGTGAGGTCTAAATGAGGTTTAAGGAAGTTAGTTGTTTAGGAGATTATCAGGAACATAAAAGTTCTGTGTGCTTGCTAATTAAGTAGTGACTGTATTATTTGGCTTCATACTTTTCACTTAAATAAATTTGCTGAACAATGTCATTTGATATAACATCCAAAACATGAAATACTTTAGAATAAATTTAATGAACTAGGCATCCACAGTAAGAACTGTAGCACATTGCTGATTGAAATATTAAAGACCCAACCAATTAAATGAAGAGATACATCATATTCATGAATTTGAAACTAAAATATTGTTTTAAATGATAATGTTCCTCAAATTTATTTATAATTTAATTTAATCAAAAATCTATCAGACATTTTTATAGCAATTAGCAAACTGAGTATGACATTTGTATTCAACAAAATTTTTCCTAAGTAGAAAAAAGCTAAAGGTTGTACACTGATTTCTAGACATATTCTAAATCTAAGCTAATCAAATCAGTGTGGCGTTTGCATGAGGTAGAAAAATGGAACAGCAGAGAGATTACATAAATTGATGGTGAGGGTGAGAGAATTTATAAATAAAAGAGGTCCAGGGAATTTTCTGAGATTATGAGTATCCACTGCATCATATGGTATTGGTTATATATGGTATATTTTCCCAAAAATCAGTGAACTATTTACTAAAAGTTTTATCATATGAAATTTTTAGCTCAAAAAAGATGACTAAAATATTATGGTCTAAGAAGGGAAGTTAATTGAAAGTGTAGATAATTTCATATTTGCTAACCATAAAATACAACTTGAAAGAAGCTGGCTGGAATTTTTTATAAAAAATAAAAAATATTTATTAAAGAAAAATTTATAAAAAAATACCCTTCAGAAAAATAGCAACACTCAGAGACAAATATGGCTAAGAAATTGATTAATGTATGTGCATGTGTTCCAAGAATAATTATTTTGTTTACCTGTTAATATTCAGGTACTCAATATAAAAAGATTTTTTGTTGATGTTGTTCTTTAATAATGTATATATTTGTTTATACAAAAGGATGATTTATACATCCATCAATATAATCAAGCTGTTTTAATCTAATGAAATTTTAATTACTTTAGCATTTTTGCCACTCTGAAAGTTCCCAGACTTCTACAGTAAATAAAGCTGTCATTCTCTCTCTGAGTAGATCACATTAAATCATTCTCATAATCTACCCTGTCTTTCACTTTTTGCAAACCTTCCCTCTCTTCAAAATCCTGTTGGTAGGTATGTGACATCATAACCCTCATATTTATAGTCAGATGCTTGAACAATCTCAAAAACCCTATTTCTCATAATATTTTGAATAAGTACTAGTCAATCTCCAAAAAAAAAAAAAATCCTTGTATACGGTTTCTTTATATTACATATACTACTTATGTAGCGAAGATCCACATTATCTGTATTTCAGATAATTTAAATTTGGTCTTTACAAGTCTACCCGGCCTTAGCCACACATTATCATAGTTTGTAAACTTTTTTTTTTTTTTGGTCTACATCACTCTAAGAATGATATCTAATCCCACATCCAAGACATATAAAATCTTTTATTAAAGAAAAGCTATATTACAATTATTTAGAGGTTTGACAATATTGCCAACATTCAGGAACACTGAGCTTCTTAGAAACTATGCCATTTTAAGAAAGCTTTTTAACTACTTGTTTGATTTAAGAATGTGAAAACTACTACTGAGAATAATTTTGGTAGAACTGTTGGGATAAAAGCCTTGGAGGTTTATAGATTGATTTAATATGTACACGGTCCTAATATCTTGCACTCTGAATATGACTGGAAATGCAACATGAACAAACAAAAATACAAGTTGAGTAAGTAGACCATGAAAAGTAAAAACAGGGGTACCTGAGTGGCGCAGTTGGTTAAGCATCTGACTCTCGCTCTCAGCTCAGGTTTTGATGTTGGGGTCATAAGCTCAAGCTCCATGTTGGGCTCCAAGCTGGGTGTGGAACCTAATTTAAAAAACAGTGACTTTGTTTCAAAGATGTACTAGTATTAAGCCTTTATATAGAAAGATCACATGGTAAACCAAAATTTGATCTATTTATGTTCATATTGATTGTGATGCCTTCATCAATGCAATAGTATATGATTTAAGATTTTCAGGAAAAAAACTATAAAAACTGATTTGCTATACTTGCAAATTTCAATTAAAAATGAATATTCTTTACATTTAATGTCTAAATTAAATTACTATTTCTATTTACAAGCCTTCCAGTAAGTCCATTAGAAACAAAAGATTTCTATTTTCTTATAGGAAATATAGCCTAGAAATGAAATTATCAGCTAGTCACTAAATATATAATCAAGACTAGACTAACATTAAATAAATGATTGAAAGCCAGTGGTTTTCTTTTTAGTTTATTTTCCCTATTAGCAACATTTATATTTAGTCCTGGAATATAGGGTTTTTGAGAACCTAAAATATTTCTTTAAAGTGCAGCACTGTAGTTAGTCCAAGTGACTATTTGAGATTTTTTTATATATAATTATATTACCAAGCTATTGTAAATAGTATTTCCTATTTGGTATCCATAGTAACTCTAGATATCTGGAAAGATCTATATTCATTTAATGGAAAACAAGCGTATTGCCAGACTCTTGGAACTATACGTATCTATTTTAATAGGACCTTAATAGCATATTTATCTTCTTCATGATAGGTTAAATTAAATAGCTAGATAACGATTTGAAATCCAAAGCGAAGACCTTTAAAATAAAGAATTTATGTTCAGAATAGATACAGAAAATCTTACTTGCTGTTATTTTCCAACTCTTTATATTTCCAAAGAGAAACTGCTGCTGAATTCAATACTTTGAAATATGAGTATTTCTGAACACATAAATGCACCAAGAGAAAAGAAAACCAAATAAAACCTCAGCAATTTGACATGGAGACCATTAGACGTTATCTTCTTAAGTACAATAATATCAGAAAAATAGTTTTCAGAATTAAGTATTGCCTGGTAGCAGACACAATTTCGAGCAATGAGTACACTGGAGTGGAAACAAGACCAAAGACTTTACAGTTGTAATTACGGTTTTGCAACTTCTTTTCTGTGTGGTATTTGTTTGAGGCTTTGGTAGGGTCACATCCAGTTTTATGTAGCATTCAAGTAGAACAAGATCTTAGGTGAGATGATAGGACTGTAAACCACATAAAAATAAGACTGTAATTCTGATTATTTGTAATTCTTTTAATGAGAGAAACATTTTTAGGAAAATTAGAATTCTTCAGTGACTGCTCAGTATAAATTCACATTTTAATTCCTTTCTACCTTTCTTATCTCTTAATATATCTTTTCTCAATTTATTAGTAAATAAAGCAGAGGCATACAATCGTTAAGAATTTTCTCATTCCTAAGTTTAATAAAATTGTAGGTAGGAATTAAAACATTTTAAAAAGAACACTTAGGAAATTCACACTGAAGCAGTAAGTTAGTAATTGGTTGTTAACCAATGCCTTCCTGGTGGGAGGAGAGGTTGGCACTTATAAGGCTTAAAATAATAATAAATAAGCAATTATTGAGGATTTGCTATATGATAAGCCCATGCTGGGTACTTAGATAAGCATTGCACATGCGTTACCTGGTCATTTCTTAAAATTCTGTGAACCAGACAATATTTTATCCTCATTTCATGAAAGCATAGAGAAGTTGTTTAGATTGTCTACTATTACCATAGCTAATACATTATAGGAATTAACCTATCCAGCTAGATGTACTATAAGATATATGTATTAATAAAAGGGAGGATTTACATGAATCGTTACACTGATGGAGTATCTTAATTTTTTAATCCTTTGGACCGAGGAGGGAAAGAAGAGTTCAATGGACATGTACATTCCCCCACAAATAATTGTTCAACATAGAATCAATTCTAATATGAAAATGGGATTTTTTTGGTTTTGTTATTTTCTGAATATCAATTATTAAAAAGTAGCCTTAAAAAGTTTTCTGTAATATTATATTGAGTACTTTTAATAAGGAAGGACAAAAATCTGTTTAGCACAATAATATTCTAAAGAGTTTAACTGAAAACAAACAAAAAAACAACAAAATAAACTGTATTAGCTTCATGCTAAAACTTGTGGCCTGAGGCTTCCACAAATCTAAAATGAAGATTACTGACAGAACTTGACGTTGAGTTATATTAGGATATCATCAATTCCCTGAATAGGTATTTTGTGTTTTTTATCTTTCTGTCCCTGTCTTTGTCTCTTGCTTTCTTTCTCTCTTCCTGGAACACACACAATTAATACGTATCCTAACTTTTACTATTTTTGTCTGTCATTCTACAGATTACAGTATCATTCTTGCTTGTCAAGGTTTGATGTCACTTGATATTGTACATGCTTCATAAAAAATGAAAGAAATTAGAATACTTTAATTTTATTCATCCCTTCTGATTTATGTTACTTTGACCTACATTTAATTTTACTGCATTGTGATTTACACAGTAATTTCCAATTAGATTTACTCTTTTCAGTGTTTTTTTTTCCCCTCTCAGCATCTCCAAGTTTCAGAATTATACAACTTTCTGTCAGAAAAATCACCTCAATAAAAATCAGGCCTACTAGACAAATTCTCTTCTTACTTTTTCGACGATGTCTTTGTTTTGTATCATTTTAAATGATATTTTTACTTAACAGAGAATGTGAAGTTGGAATTATTTTCATGTAGGATTATAAAATATACTATTTTATTGATTTCTAGCCACCACTGGTTTCTGGAGAACTTTGAGAGTAAAGTAAGTCATTTCTATTGTTTTGCAAGACTCCTTAAGATTTTGTCATCTTTGCTTTCTAGCAATTTTATTATGATGCATCTGAGTAGGTGTCTTATTTTGAGTTTGGCTGCTCAATGTTTATAAGACTCTGAATTTGTGGATCTATATCTTTATCAGTTCAGTAATATTATTAGTCATTATCTCTTCAGATATTTTGCCACTTTAAATGCTATTTATAGTACTATGGCTCTTCAAAGAACTTATTTCATAAAGTGCACCTTATAATTTACTTGTGCTACCATATGATTCTGAACAAAATAATAACATAAAAAGTCCTATTCACGACTTGTTCGTGTTTAAATCATTTTTAAAGTTATCATTTTCCACAAGTATATTTTAGAAAAACATTCCCCCCCCACAGTTACTCTTCTACCAAGCTAAAGTAACAAGGAAATGTTGAAAAGAGAACAATAAAAATACAAATATGGTCATTGAAATAGTAGATATTTTAGACACTGGAAATAATTCAGAAACTAAAATAGACACGTATTTTCAGAAAAAAGGTAAACATATGCCTATTTCACACTAAGCTATATTTTATTTCATCTTTTTTCATGAAACTAACAATCTGAAAACAATCAAGGATTTATTTACATTTGTATTTTTAAAGGAGAAAATTTTGCAGATTCAATACACTTGCTTAAGCAGCCTGTCGTGCAGAAGCCCTGCGCCAGGTGTTAACCATAATTTTTGTATTTTTCACATTTCACTTCAGTTGCTTTCCTAAGTCTCAAGGAAAACATAGGAAGTAAACTTTAAAAGGTTTCTTGCACTCCTTATGCTATCGAAATAAATTATAACAGCAAGTGTCAAGCCAATTTCTACCCTCCTGTTAAAGAGACAGCCACTCTTGCATATTCCTGTTGTCATAGCAAAGTCTCTCAGTCTCTCTCTTTCCACATGAACCAAGAGAGTTTGTTATTTATAGGTGTTTTTATCTAATTTTTCTTTTAGTTATATGATCAATGAAAGTCTTTCATAAGAAGAGCAAATAACAACTTACCTAATATCCTTCAATATGTCTCTATAATCCTTTCCTATTCTCTCTCTGGTTGTTCAATTCAGAAGCAATTTGTTATTTTTAATATTTTTTGTTTGGGGGAAGATTGAAACAATGATTGCATTACTACCAATTTGCTTATTATTCTCTGTAAACAGAGTACTTGGGATATGTGCCAATTAAATGATATCTTGAATAGACATTTTTCCAAAGAAGACATACAACTGGTAAATAGGTACATGGAAAGATGCTCAGCATTACTAATAATCAAGGAAATGAAAATCAAAACCACCACGAGCTATCTTCTTACACCTGTTAGAATAACTATTATTAAAACACACACACACACACACACACACACACACACACACACACAGGGCGCCTGGGTGGCTCAATTGGTTAAGCAACTGCCTTCGGCTCAGGTCATGATCCTGGGGACCTGGGATCAAGTCCCGTATCAGGCTTCCAGCTCCACGGGGAGTTTGCTTCTCCCTCTGACCTTCTCCTCGCTCATACTGTCTGTCTCTCAAATAAATAAATAAAAATCTTAAAACACACACACACACACACACACACTGAAAAACCCCCAAACCCAACAACCCCAAAACAAGTGTTGGTAATGTTGTGTGTGTGAAGCAATTGGAGCCGTCGTGCACTGCTGGTGACAATGTAAATTGGTACCACCACATTGTAAACAGTATGAAGATTCCCCAAAAATTCAGGAAGGAAACTACTACATGATCCAGCAATTCTGTATCTAGGTATATATACAAAGGAACTAATATCAGATTCTAGAAGAATTATCTGCACCCACATGTTTATTGCAGTATTATTCACAATAGCCAAGACATGGAAACAATCTAAGTGCCCATCTGCAGATGAATGTATAAAGAAGACATGAAATATATTTTATTTCAAAAATATTATATAGCCATAAAAAAGAAGGGAATCCTGCCACTCGCAACAATATGGATGGATCTGGGGAGTATTATGCTAAGTGAAAGAAGTCAGACAGGAAAAGGCAAATACCACTTGATCTTATTTATATGTGGAATCTAAAAAATACCACACTCATGGAAACAGAATTTGTGGTCGCTAGAGATGGGAAGTGGGGGGGAAATGGGTGAAGGTTGTCAAAATGAACAAACTCCCAGATATAAAGTAAGTTCGTTCTTAGGATATGATATATAGCATGGTGACTGTATTTAACAATACCGCATTATGTATTTGAAAGTTGTGAAGACAGTACATCTTAAAAGTCAAATCACAAGAAAATTTAACTAAGTGAAGTGATAGATGTAAACTAAGAACGTGGTGATTATTTTGCAATATATACATATACCTAATCATATGTTGTACACCTTAAACTAATACATATAATGAATGTTATGTTAGTTTTATCTCAACCAAATTGAAAAAAAAGAAACTATGGTATGTACATGCAATGAAATATTATTCAACCTTCAAAGAGAGACAGAGAGAGACATCCTGCCCTGTGCAATGACATTATTAACATAGAAGACATTATACTAAGTGAAATAAGCCAGTCAGATATCATGTAGTTTCACTTACGTGAGGTATTTAAATTGTAAAGCTCATAGAAACAGAGAATACAATGGTGGTTACCAGGGACTGGGGAGAGGGGGATGGGGAGTTGCTAAAGTTTGAGTTATGCAAGATGAACAAGTTCTAGAGATCTGCTGTACAACACTGTGCTTGTAGTTCATACTGTATTGTGCACTGAAAAATTTGTAAAGAAAGGGTAGATCTCATGTTAAATGTTCTTACTACAAAAAAAATGTAACATTTAATAAGATACATTTTAGTGATTTGTATTTTTCTGTATTACCCTGTTGGGTAATTGCCTTATGCGCAAGATACATTACCAGATGTAAATTAACATTTTAAAATATTTTTAGTGAAATGCTTGCTTTTTGGGAAAATAGAATAAAGATAGGTAGTTCTTTTTTCATGAAACTAATATTTTATTATTATTTTGCTATATATATTAGTGAATATACTAAACTGCATTTTCTCAAATGGCCAGTGAGACACAAGATAACATCTTTTCAATTCCTGAAAACCTCAATAACATGTATCTTTTGGAGAATCTAGTTTCTTATGATATCTATGATACATCCATAGGAATATCAATGGTCCTTAGTAATAAGGTACATTTTTTCTAAGTCGTTCTATCATGGGTCCTTGCTCAACATGTTCATTTTTTTTTTCTTCTAATCTGGATTGGAGCACTGATCAAGTGTTTCTTCATTATTATGCACCACATCTAGCCAAGAGATAGCTTTTGTATGTTTATATATAATGTCCACAGGATGGTACCCTACTATTCTCTTGCCATCAGATATTAAAGCAAGCTCTACTTTGCAATTATAGTTATCTGGAAGAGAAGAATATGTAGATTTAAGACAAAGATAATATAAATCTCTGTCTTGAATTTGAAGTAAATGTTTCCAAATAGTTCTGTTTGAGATACCAAACATTTTACTGCTGCTAATGCAATAGCGAAAGAAAGTGTTTATCAAACGGTGTGAAAGAAGATGATTCAAAGAGAAACTGCTTTAAAAATTTGTGTCTAACCATATCTATGTTCATCCCGTAACATCTACTTACTGTGAGCCCGCCATCTTATTTCAATCAAGACGGGTATTTCTTGATGATTAATAATATGGTTCGCGCAACACTAAAGAAGCAAAACACTTCACTTAACTAAGTCAAAGCTAAAGTAAGGCATAATTTTTATCCATTTAGTGTTTAGAGTTTTGAAAAGAGAATGTAATTATTAAGAATTTATGCAAATGATTTGTATCTGGAATATTTGTGAAAATATGGAAGAAAAGTTTTTTTGGAACATTAAGCTAAGCATTGTCAGTAGTTAGAGCTGTTATTTTTAATAGCTTAAGCATAATGGGACTTGTACTAATCAAAATATTCCATCTTGTATTTTGCATATTCCATTCAGGATTCTTTTGAAAGGATCCATGGAAACATTTCTCTGACCATTTAATGCGTATTTTTTCTAATAATTTATGAAATAAAAGAATTTCCATATATTAATATGGTAATTTGAACAGCTTTGGTAGCTGAAAAAGTAATTCAGGAAATAGAAACTGCAAAAGATAATATTGAATCACAGAACTGAAATAATTTTCTTCCTTATTTCTGCTCTCTTTTCATAATTAACATAATTTTATAATACAATATAAATATTTTACAACCTCATTTCTCCATATGCCTAAGAGTTTTCTCTATTCTAAGTAATAGTGTTTAAACCCTATTTATAATCTTGGACTATCTTTTAGCCCCAGTGAAGGTTTCAAATATTCTTTTATTTGTGAATAAGCCCAACCAAAATCTTGATTGCAAACTCTGATCCACACTGCTAGAATTACCCAGATAAGCAGTTCCTCAATTGCTAACCCAGGGAAAATAAAAAGATAAATAAATAATGCTGTTGTTTTAAGTTGCTAAATTGAGAGATAATTGTTATATAGCAATAGATAACTAAGATATTCTAAGATTATATACCTTTGGCATGTTATTTTCCAGCCACTTACGGCTATTAAAGCTAATTCTGGTCTAGTATATATCTTCAGTTATATAACACATTTAAAGCTTTCTTTAATCCAATGCAGATTAAATTTTGGCTCAAGAAATTTAAAATTCCTCCTTATTCCATCTTCTGACACTAGTTCTTCTAGACACACATCCTTTTTATTATAAGGCTTGTGAGAATACAGCTTCCTTCTCATTTGTGGTTACTGCTTTCCTTGCTGATATTGGCTAGCTGAACATATTTTCTGAGTAATAATCATCCCAGTGTTGTCCTTCTTATGGGATGCATATATTGGTTCACAGTTGGTACCTGCAAGGCTACCCTGCTGCCCAGTTTGCTGATGTGGAAGACTCGGCCTCTTCTACTTCTCCTGCTTTCCAACCTCAGCTTCCACCACCAGTGGTCCTTATTCTTGGCCCCTTTTTGCTATGAATTCTCACCTGTTGAGAAGATTCTTTATTTAGAGTATTATAATATACTCAACTACATCTACTTTCCACAGTGTTCATTTGATTCGCCACAAAATCATATACTTTCACTCACAATATGTGATATGAGTGGTGGCAACTCCGGGGTCAACTTCTCTCATGATCTTCTCTCTGCAATTTCATTTTTTTTCCTTCTCTGAAGTGAACAAGAGCAACTTTAACATCTTTTATCCACACTGACATAAAACAGGAAAATAAATGTTTGCTTATGATTCTTAAGGGCACCCTTAGTTTTCCCAAATAATTTTCCTGGAAGATCCCTTCTATTTGTTGTCAGGAAGACAACAATGAAACACTCTCCTTACTGCTATATTGGGGGAGAGAATAACCTTTTAGAAAATGTAATACCCCTAAAATGTTGATGACAATGTCTCCTCTGTCCTCCCCTTCTGAAATGGATGGGGAATTACGTTCCTTTAAAAAAAAAATATATGATCCTAGTGTGTGTGAAGTAATATCTCATTGTCGTTTTGATTTCCATTTACTTAATGACTAATAAGATTGAGCATTTTTCCATGTAGTTGATCAACATTTGTACACCTTCTTTGGAGAAATGTCCATTCAACACATTTGCTCATTTCTAAATTGGGTTGTTCAACTATTTGTTGTTACGTTGTCAGAGTTTGTTGCACATTCTGGACACTACATTTCTCTCAGATATATGATTTACAATATTCTCTTTCATTCTACAGGTTTTTACTTTCTTAGCTAAACTCCTTGATGCACAAGTCTTTCATATTGATGAATCCCACTTTTTTCTGTTTTTTTCTTTTTTTGTCTGTGTTTTGGATATCACATATAAAAATTTCATTGCCAAATACAAGGTCATGAAGATTTGCTCCTATGTTTTCTCTAAGAAGTTTAGGACTTCTGGTATAATTTTGAGTAGTAGAGGTGAAATAACGTTCTTTTTTTTCTAAACTTTGTAAGCTATCTTTCAGTCTTTAGCCATTGAATATGGTGTTAGCTGTGGGTTTTCTATAAAATAATGTCATCATCATTATCTTGACCATAAGATTGCATAATTTATGGACTTAATCTGTAGTTATGGTAAAGGGCAGAGGCAGGGACTAGGCTAGGGACTCGGCTTAGCAATGGGTTGATTTCAGGAATGTCAAACACAATGTGTGACAAATTCATGTTCAATATGGATAATTGGAATACACTAAGGGGTTCTATGTAATCATCTTGGAGATAAAAAGTAAAAGAATAGATGTGTCTAAAGAGTCCTGACGTCACAGATTATGGCCATTGCCTTTACAATGTGGCTTTTTAAATCTGTGGTCATGTCATAGACCCCTCAATAAATACAATCTATCCCTTACTTGTGAATTCCATATTTGTGTATTTGCCTACTTACTATAATATTTATTTGTAACCCCCAAATCAATAATCATTGTAGTTTGGCAGTCATTTGCAGACGTGCACAGAACATGAACAGTTTGTATCACTTGATGTAGATGTAGATGTTCCCAGTTTTTTCAGCTCTCACAGAGATGGCATCTGTTAGCAGGGTGGTCTCAAGCAAGTCACTTACTTCTGAACCCCATTTTTCTTTTCTTAAAATGAAGAAAATGGACTCTGTGATGATGCATTGTTTTATGACTTAAGATTATAATGTTTGAGAAGTGCATATATATGTATATATGTACGTATATCCCAGAAACAATAGTTCAGTATTCCCCAATTAACTGTTCATGGTGATTTTATAGAACTAAACTACCACAAATAACAAAAATCAATTGTCTTTGTGTAAGCATACTTAGTAAATGAATGGCTACTATACATTGGGTTGGTATCCCTTTCAAAAGAGTTCTAATACTTAGGGCACCTGGGTCTCTCAGTCAGTTAAGCATCTGACTCCTGATCTCATCTTAGGGTCATGAGTTCAAGCCCAGCATTGGGCTCCTTGCTGGGTGTAGAACCTACTTAACTAAAAAAAAAAAAAAAAAAAAAAAAAAAAAAAAAAAAAAAATTGAAACTCAGTAAAATTTGAAGAAACTGTTAATATTAATGGGTTAAGATGCTGTATTTAGGGTAGAAAACAAATGATGTGTACACACAAGAAAATTAGAGAAAATAAAATATAAATTCTAGCTTTGGTGAATAATGGATATATATATATATATATATATATATTGCCTTGATTATAGGGATAATTGCATAGTTTTATATGTATGTCAAAAATGTAAACTTAAACATTTTAAATTACAGTTCAATAGCACTGTTGATAAAAAACAATCACAAGGTGAAGAGAAAAGTAGAAGAATAAGTAGCAAGATTGGGAACACACTGGAAGCAAGATGGAATTAATTTCAAGTAACTGGTTGACAATAGAATTCAAAACCAAGATTACTTAAAATGATGAATTATACTACTTTGTCTCATGTTTACGTGAAGACCTTCTACTTCACCTCCCAAGATGGAGCAATGCCCTAGTAATATTTTTTTGGCAACACTAATGAGTGTGCTCATTCATAGACTCTTCACAGAATTGAAGTGACAGATCTGATTGATAAAAATGATGAAAATATGATAGAAACTTGTCAACATTTCTACAATGAGTGTGCTCTTTTGAAAGGTAATTGCACACACTCTTCTTCTTAAGCATCAGTGAGTTCTTCTTAACTCACATCAGTGAGTTCTCCTACCTGCTTGATCATTAACAATCCTTGTTGATGATGATGATGATAAAGTGGTTTTCCTACTCATTTTCTTCCATCAGATAGTGAGATAACTTCAACAAGCTCTTCTCTTCCTCTTCCATTTCTATTTCCAAACTTTTCAAATATGCACGGCTAGGAAATAAATGTCATTACGATTTATGGTAGTTTTTTGGTAAAAACATAGAAGGCTATACTGTTTGCTCCAATTTAGAATTCATTAGATGCAAAGATATGACAAATTGGACAACAAACATCACACTGAACCTCCATGAACTGTGAATGTACAATGTTTCCTCGACCATAAATGTAAATGGCAACTGGGGTAACTGGAAAACAGAGATCACTTAAGCCAAAATAATACCTTGTTTGTTTTGTTTTGTTTTTTAACACAGATTTTATTTTTTAATGACCCAGTGTAGTCTGGTTTCCTATTTATCCTTCTAGTCTGTCCTTGCTGACATAGCTCCAGTTCTGTTTAAAATTTCATCATTAATGACCATGTGTTCAGGGAATGACACCTCTATAGCTTAAAGGACACAAAATAATTTTTTTCGGCACAACAGTGATTATCTTATTCCCTTGCTATTTTTTTGTTTGTTCCAGCAGAAGTGGCCCAATTCTGGTTAATGAGAACTGAAAGGAAGTCTTCTGGGAAGTCACTAAGAAATTTCTTATTTCCTTGCTAATAAAAAGTGCTACACACTAGAAATATTTATCTTCTCTCCTTTTTGGAGGGATATTTTCATATTTTTACTGTTTATGCAAAATACTAAAGACATAATGCCAAAATACTAAAGACATAATCCATCAACATACTGAGAATTGCACAGCAAAATAATGAAGAAATGAGTTCCAGAGATGTTGCTTCTCTTAATTATCCCACCTTGGACTGACCCTATTTCCATACAACTTTCATTTGAGATAATGACCATTTTTTAGGCGGGGGGAATAACCTACTTTTTAGTTGGTTTTAATTAATTTTTAATCTTTACAGTTATAACTGATATAACTATGGGTGACTGAATGAGTCTACTGACATGGTAGTGTTTAAGTATCTGCAGCTAAATAATCGATATCATCATCTGTCTACCTGAGAAGCATTTGATTTGTATCCAGGCATATATGCCCATTGACAAGAAATATAAAAGGGTATCAACTGCAATTGAGCAATGTATAACTGAATTAGCATACAAAACATGCAGACTAATATGCAAAAAAACCCCAGAGAAATAGAACATTTAAGTAAAGTTTTAGTACTTCTTCAATCATAAATGATATCTAAGGCCTTTGGATGATGATTCATAAGCTAGTATCTTTAGGAATTATCCAAACCTATGAAGTGGAATATGGAAAACAATAATTTGAACCCGTTTTTGGAAAAACTTTAACTTGAAGAATTACATGAATTACTGAGGGAAAAAATGGGGTCTGATGAGCTAATTGTTGTAGATATTGAGTAATCATATTTTCTAAATCAAAGTCAAAATACATTCATTAGTTTATTCATTTAAACTATAGATGGTATATCCTCAGTGTCTAATTCATCCTCTTTGCCGGACCATTAAAAAAAATAACACAGTGAGAGAACAAATTTTATTTTATACATATTTTTTTCAATTGAAATTTAAGAGGGCCTGACAATTTTTGTTTGTGCTGTGGGAACAGTAAAATCTCAAAGCTGAATATATAATTGAAGTCCTCAAATTTACAAACTAATAAGGAACATGGAGAAAAGATAGGGAAGAAAGACATATTTCTGCCTCAGGGAACTTAATTTTTAAATTATTTTTCTGGATATATTTGACTTAGGAACTGAATGTATAATCCTTTCCTCAACATGTTCTAATTCTTGTTTCTTTTTAAAGATCCCTGAATTTCATTCAAATGAATATTTGTTTCTATTAAAAAGATAAACTTTTCTTCTCCTTTTTAAATGTTTGGCTATCTAAGACATAAAATTAATATTATTTGTAACTCAGATTACAAACTTTCTATGTAGGATCATATTGACATTAAAAACATTTGACACATTGTATAATTTATTCTTCAGTGATATTTCTTAATTAGTTAATTGGCTTGTTTGACCTCTAATCTTAATCTGTATGACTTTTGAATCTGATTCATAAATATTTTATTAAATTCATTAACATTTAGGTCATTAGCAATAATGCCTCTTGATTAATTTTCTCTTTTCAAATAGGATTTTTTGTAATCTTTTTCAGTTCATATAAGGAAACGAATGAACTGCTAGTTTACATACCTTTTAGTTACTCAGTTATATATGATAAGCTGATTTCAACCACTCCACCCTTTTCTGCCTACCACTTCATATCTTTTCCTGCTCATTTTCCCTAAAAGATTCTTTAACTACATGGTAATGTCCAGTTCACTGATGCCACCACACTTAAACTTTTTCTCCTTCTCAGTTTCTTTTTTCTCCGAATTAGATTACATACTTTGGCAATAACACTACTCTATAATCACTGTAAAAAAGTACACCACTAACTTATTTCTTGTTTTTGTTTTTTGTTTTTAAAGATTTATATATTTATTTGAGAAAGAGAGAGCATGAGTGGGAGGAACAGAGGGAGAAGGAGAGAGAATCAGACTCCTCACTCAGTGTGGAGCCCAATAGGGCACTCGATCTCATGACCCTGAGATCACAACCTGAGCCAAAAAGAAGAATCCAGTGCTTAACCAGTTACACCACACAAGAATCCCTCTATCTTATTTCTATCATATACACCTGAGGAAAAAACTCCCCAAACATTATAGTTCATGATGATAAAAAGACAACTACAAACAGAGCAAAACAAAACTAATTCATGTTTTCACCTAAATATTCAATATTGCTGGATGAAAATCACCCAAGATTAATTTACAATACCATAAAAATTATGACCTCAAGCCTCAAATGTGCATTTAGCACTCCCCAGCAGTTCCGTATTACTTCCCCTGTGAATCAGGGCACCATGCCAGAATTTACTACTGTATAGCTCCATGTGTTCCCATTTTCTCTCAGTTCTCTAAATGGATGAATAACTCCTTTTTATTCCTGTTTTTATCAAAGTACAAGCTGTTCTTCCTGTGCTCTGGGAATCAGGTGCTATTTGATCTTCTCAAGGATTAATTCCTAAAGTATCACTTTGATATCCTATTTATAACAACTCTCCTAAACTACTATAAAATTCATATTCAGATATAAATCCCTCTCATCTCCCATATATAAAAACACCCTCCTTGTCCCATCCCTCCATCACAGCTACCACCTAATTCTTCTGCTTCTTTTCACGGAAAATCTGACCAAAAAAACTTTTCTGAAATTTTATCTTCCCCCCTATCACCTCCTGATTATCTTGTCAGTTTTCTGTTATCCTCAACTAAAACTGATCTTTTCAAAATTCTTGATGAGTATTAACTTTTTCATAAGTTAATTGAAATTTCCATTCTTAGAACACTTTTGTTTTGACTTTCCTGACCCCATACTCTCCTGGTTTAATTTATTTCTAATTTGGCTCTTAATTTGCCCAATTATTTGTCTCTTTTTTTATTCCACCTCTGTTATTCTGTGATAACCCGAAACTCTGTTCTGCTCTCTGCTCTAGCTACACTTTCTCTTTTTGTGATAGCAAGATAACATGTGAACCCAGAAGTTTAACAAACATCTGGATAAACAACACACGTGTGCATGCGCGTGCACACACACACACACACACACACACACATCTTTCCTAAGATCCAATTTCACCTAATGAACTCTCTACAGGACATCTACAGTTGTATGTCACATGTTTTTGTCAATAAGTTTTGTCAATAACTATTATTTTATATTAGAAAGTCTGATGATTCTATTATCTGAAAACAAAAGTGATACCTCATTGAAAGTGAATGGCTCAGAAAGTCATTCCTTCCTCTGTTTTTTTTTTTTTTTTTTTTTTTTTAAGATTTATTTATTTGAGAGAGAGAGCATGAGCAGGGATGAGTGGTAAAAGGAGGGGAGAAGCAGACTCAGCATTGAGCGGGGAGCCCAGTGCAAGACTCAATCCCAGGATCTTGAGCTCTTTACCTGAGCCGAAGGCAGATGCGTAATGGATTGAGCCACCCAAGTGCCCCTTCTTCTATTTTCTGTTTCCTGATGCTAGTAATTTGTTTTATTGTGAGTATAATCATAATCCCATTGTTTATTATAAGAAGACTACATTCTCTTTTCCAGACACACCCACACCTCTTATCTGTAGGCATTTGTGCCTGTAATTTTTGTTTAGCCTAAAAAGCTGCTTCATAAGCACTCACAACCTACATATTGCAGCTGAAATGTCTGTACTAAGGAAAATCTTCCACTGATAATTCTAACCAAAGTTATTATTTCTTCAGCCTGTTTACTTCCTACATAGAATACATAGTATTTAATGTTATCTGTATTTAAATTTTTCATTTTAAATGGTTAATTGACTCTTTCCATCCTTAGAACATAACACTCGATGGCCATATTTCCTAGGAGACAGATTTATAAACTAGAAAAGAGATAATCCTCACATCATTTTATTTCTTTATGAAACTATCATTTTTATTTTATGTACTCCTTTACCTCCTGTATCTTTTAGCTAAGCTGCTCTGCCCTTGCCCTGAACTTTTGATAACTCTCTTTAAAGACCAAATGGAATTTCCACAGGCACTCTGCAATGAGAATTTTCAGATCACTACTCATTATTAAATTACTAGAAACTTGAAATATGATTCCTTCCCATTGCCCTGTCACAGAATACGAAGAGCAGAATACCATGCACCAGTTAACAGTCACAAGAGTATGGAGCACTGTGTACCAGTTATCAGTCCCAGGGAAGGAAACTTTCTACCCAGTGCATCATAGTATCAGACTACTCAAGGAAGATACACCACAGTCAAGCACAGGACAGAGTAACACTTCACTTACACAGAGAGGAGACGCAGCAATATTGATTTTAGCAATGTGTGCTGGTCCTCTATGACTGGTGGGTCTCTCCTGGAGGCTGAAGGCAAAGCAATTTGCCTGATGCGCCCTCTCGTGCAGTGGTGGAAGGAACCAACAGCAGAGTTGACGAGATGCCATAAGATGAACACACTTTAAGCAGAAACAAAAGAACATTTGTTGAGCCCAGGAAAGGGAAAAATACTCCCATAAAAGGCAACAAGCTTGGCACAGGGTGTTTGAGCTCTTCATTTCTTGATAAGTATGAGTTCTAGGCCTGAGACCCATTCTTTATGGCGGGTGGAGGCTGAAAGACTGTACCCCTGAGATTGCCTTTCCCAGCAGAATGGAATTAACATTTTACCCAGAAGTCATACTTGATTTTTTTTCCCTCTTCTTTCTGACCTAATTAGGCATCCTCCTTGCTATTTTAAAATCACACTGTTGGGGCGCCTGGGTGGCTCAGTGGGTTAAGCCGCTGCCTTCAGCTCAGGTCATGATCTCAGGGTCCTGGGATTGAGCCCCGCATCGGGCTCTCTGCTCAGCAGGGAACCTGCTTCCTCCTCTCTCTCTCTCTGCCTGCCTCTCTGCCTGCTTGTGATCTCTGTCTGTCAAATAAATAAGTAAAAAATCTTTTAAAAAAAAAAAATAAATAAAATCACACTGTTGCCATTTTTTCCTTCCTATTATGATTTCAACAGCTAAGTGTAAGTTATTCACTGGCGTCGAACAGCACAATTGTAATAGCCTTATAATTGGTTAATTGTATCCCACCCACTTTTCTATAAATCGTACACGTTTTAATCAGAACGATCTTTATGAAATAAAACTTTTATAATTTTCTTATCTCGTTTGCAGTTTACTTGTGAAATTTAAAACAAAACAAAATGTGCTCAGTCACTGCTCAGAGTCAACCAAACCAACTAAGGTCCACTTGATTCCCTTCACCCAACACTGGAAATTGTTACTCAGTATATCTGGTTTAGCACCAAAGATCTGTAATTCTAAACATTGTCCCAAGTGATTCTGACAATCTCATAATTTGGGAAATAGCTATTCTAGACAAGATGAGTTCCCAAAACCCTTTTTGAACTCTTTTTCCTGATTCTTCTACTTACATTTTTTACATAAGCATACATATTTTTCAAAATAGCTCAAATCTTACCTTAAATTCAAATGCTTTTAAAATAAAACTTTCAGGGGTGCCTGGGTGGCTCAGTGGGTTAAAGCCTCTGCCTTCAGCTCAGGTCATGATCTCAGGGTTCTGGGACTGAGCCCAGCATCTGGCTGTCTGCTCAGCGGGGAGCCTGCTTCCTCCTCTCTCTCTGTCTGCCCCTCTGCTTACTTGAGATCTCTGTCTGTCAAATGAATAAATAAAATTTTTTAAAAATAAACAAATAAAAAAAATAAAACCTTCACTTAAAAAAATCAATCTCTTAGCTTTTTGTCTTTCCATTGTATGTTATTTCTAATTACATTTTAGATCTTATTAATTTGTCAAATAACAGACTTATGATTTATAGACATATTTCTATGTAACTAATCATCTACATGGTAAGGGCATGTTTTCTCACTGTCATCAAAGAAAGCATATCTTTTTATTTCTGCTGATATTTTTCATTATAACTTCTGTTTTGCTTTACACTTAATATTAGATTAATACTCATTAGCTATGTAACATGAACATTTTGTTTACCTTGATATGATTTTCTATTTGTGCCTCATATGCAATGTGCAAAAAATATAATAAGATTCAGGAATATCATTCAGATTTGATTGTGTGGAATGATTGCACAGTTTTCATTGTGTTAATACTTCATTATATAATTTAACAACTGAAGAGTAAGTGCTATCAATTTGCATTTGAGTACTTGAAGTAGATAGTCTAGATAATTTCCTACTCTATTTCTCTAGGAGACCCAGGAATTTTATTGTTTCAAATGAGAGGGAACAAAAAAGTCTAATATCACTGTAAAGTGAATTCTTTTTTATATTATATATTTTTACAAAATGAGACCATTAACTTTGGTGGTAGTTATGTAATTCAGAATATTAACAGGATATCTAAGTCAAAAAATTCTTGCACTGAAATAATTGTTTACTTCATAAAACGTAAACATTATTTTCTGTATTCAACCACTGGTGGTTGGTTATTAACTAAAGCTATGCTACATTAGTAAAATGAAATTATATTCTAAATACTCATATATTTATGGGCATTGGGTAGAAAGTTAATTGAAATATTCCAGGAAGCGAATTCTATGTAAATTAAGATAGATTTGATTATCTGCAAAACCACATTTTGTTTTGTAGGCCAGATAAGAGCTAAATATCTATTGTGTGCTCTCCATGTGCCAGATACTAATCCGCTAGAGTCTTATAACCAAAACATCCAGTTTTTTTGCTTATCAGGTGAGCTCCAAAGAACAATTATTATATTATTTACTTAGAGTTGTTATTTTACATTTCTTAGTTAATTTTTATTTCACTACTAGGGATGGCATGCAGGAAGAGGGGAGG
The DNA here is from genome assembly GCF_902655055.1 of Lutra lutra. NCBI lineage: Eukaryota > Metazoa > Chordata > Mammalia > Carnivora > Mustelidae > Lutra > Lutra lutra. The sequence goes on from NC_062280.1 coordinate 175,252,173, forward strand.
AGATGTTAATATGTCAATTCCAAATGCTATATATTACTTATTATATATAATGGGAGTGTGTAATGAAAAATAAATCAAAATGTTTAAAATAATTAAAATTAACCATAATAGTACTAACAACTTCAGAGTTATATTATTTTGCAACAAGACATTACTTTACATTCCATTTATTTATGGGTATCTTATAGTAGATGCTGGGCACCCAGCCACAGATAAGAACCAAATATTTCCTAACTGTAAAATCTATCACCCTACACCGCAAACACGACTTTCTTTGCTATGTTAGTGCCCAGGCAACTGAACTCAAAATTCAGTCCTCTTTCTCCCATCTTTAGATTCAAGTTCCCTTCTTTGACGCACTTTCAGTAGGTGGCCAAATATTATGAATTATGCCCTCTTCTGCATTTCTTATGTCTGTCCCTTCATGTTCTTTTCCACTCTCCTATTTCAGCTCAGCCAAGTCTCACTTGAACAACTCTGCACTATATTCTATGCATCAGTCATGGATTCTTCAGGCTTTTGCTCAAATATGTTTTCTTTACTGGAGGTGTCATCATATAAATCAGTCGTGCTGTACTGTCACTAATATCTGCTTGCTTTTGAATGTGGGCCAAGTGTGGGTACAAAATGAGAGGCCTCTCCTGTCTCTAAGTTCTTTTCATAGAAATATCTCCAGTTCTCTGTGTTCTACTCTGATTTTATTTTCCCCTTCCTCGTTTCAAATACTTGAAATCCTAGACTTAATTCAAAGCTTAATTCAAATGCCTTTTCATCCTATTAAGTATTTCTGGTTGCCTTTCCCAAGATAAATTGACTCATAAAATATTTGTAATCTCTCATCCACTAATTAAATTCTATGCTATTTTTTAGTTGCCTGTCTTATGTCTCCTACATAACTGTATGGGCACAGGGGGCTAATGCTGATTCCAGTTAGTCTTTGTATTTATAGCAAAGGTGAGCCATGACTTGCATAAAGGCAGGCAAAAGAAAATACGGATAATCACTGTTCTGGTACTATTTAATAAACATTATGCATCTCTAAACTATTCTCTCTGGACAAAGGAATCGAAATTAAAAATGTTTAATCTACTTGGTTCCAATATCTTTCTTTACCAATGCTTAATTGTTTTTTATCAGTTGTGACTTGGGAAGAACAAAAAAGATTACACACTGTAGTCCTTTTTCTCCTGTTTGTTTGCAAACAATAATATTTTCATATAAATACACAGGCTTATAGCAAAATAAAAAAAATTTTATATGACTAAAATATAATCGACTGTATTTGACTTCTATCTCCTCCTAAGATCAGTCTCAGTGAGCTTTTTATTGCTAAAGCATCAGGACTTTGTTATGCCTTTTACTGGATACCAGTTCTTGTTTTCCTTTGGTTCTTTGTTTATATGATATTTTCTGATTTGCTGTCTGACTTCAGGGCTTCTCTTGCTTTAGGCCAGTTTGATAATTCTTTGGACTAAGAAAGTTTATATGCTGAGTAGAACAAGTTGTTGCCTTCTCTAATAGAAATTTAAAGTCCAATCCATAAAGTACAAAGCAAATCATCCCCAACTGCCCTAATTTAGGCATTGTACTTACACTGTCATTGTTGCACATGTTCATAACAGCTATTAAAACAAAATCGGTGTTAAGCAGAACTTTTTAGAGTCAAACCTCTATTGGTTTTCTTAGAAGGAGAAAAATCAAATGCCCTTGCTTATGAAGAACAAGATGTTATTTCTGTAACTGTGGAGTAAAGTATTTCATAGGCCCCCATGGATTTAGAGGTAAAAAGAATGTTTTCTAATCAGTTTTGCCTGGAAGACTCCACTCTATTTCCCAAAAGCCCTACCTTGTAAGGTTGCTTTCTTTTTCTCACCTTCAAATGTCAACTCTCTGATGTGTAGGTAGAGGTTAAAAAAAAAAAAAAAAAAATTACCTCCTTAAACACAGTGTGGCTTCCCTGGAGTGTATGAGTGACCTAAGAATTATTTGATGAATCCTATAAGTACCTGAATTCTACCCAAATCATATTTTCAAATCTCAGTAGATTGTGTGAAGTAAAAATATTTATTTTTACTCTTAAGGAGTCTTTAGTTCCTCACTAGTTATTACAAGGCAACAGACTAAGATTCAGGCCCCTAATAAGAATCATTCTAATTTAATAACTTTATTAATCACTTGGTAATTGTGTTATTAATTCTAGTCTGAAGTCTACCTGAAGCCAACCATTAAGTTGCAACCAGTCAGTTTATTTAGGGTTCACTGTTTAAAATGAAAACTCCTTTACGGTATCATATCAGATGGCCTTCTTTTTCCTTTGGAGGTTCCTGTATTTGTATTTAAATATTATGGATATGTATGGCTTTTTTGAGTCTCCTTTCCTTTAAATTGCTGTATGTAAGTCTATTTACTTTTGTATTCTAAACTATTACCAAAACATTACTAAAATTTACCCACATCTCTCAAAGCACAATTGTCCTTCCTACTGTAGAATAAGTGACTCCCTTACATACAAATGTGGTAATAAAATCCAAGTTACTAGAAATCATCCATATTCTGCTGGAAATGTAAGGTGATAGTACTTGCATGGCATCACCAAGAAAGACTAGTGATAATTACTTACCTTTCATTTAAATGAATAGGAAATTTAATAAATCAAACAGCAATTTTTTCTTTCAGTATAAAGGGGGAAAATGGGATAGCAGCCAAATCATTTGAGATGCTACTTGACTTAATTTTGAAAGCAATTTGAAACATCTTATGAATGGCCAAACTGGTTCTACTAAACTTCTCTATTTCTTAACTCAATGTTTGGGAACTCCTTGGTACAAATAATTACAATTAAAAAAATAAAAAAGAGGCTTGCCTTATAGATTTAAGTTTTAAAATTACTTATTTGAGGTATTTTATTTTTACTACATTTAAATGAAATGAGATATTTTACTTCATTTAGGTCTTTAAATTTGACTTCTATAATTAGTATTAAAATATGAAATCTATCTGTAGTTATTAAACACATTGTTAATATGTCAATATTTCAAATATGATTAATGTTTTCTTTCAGAATTTCATAGTATATTGGAATTATAACCAAATGAATAATTACAGTAGCATATTCTAAGTGACTTCGTACAGTTGTCCAAAGCGGCAAAAGAAATACATTTTACCTTTGAGTAATATTTAAGTAATATATCAAATTAGAGTGGAAAGGAAGATAAAAAAAATCCAAGAAAACCTATGAAAAAGAGAAGAATATGAAAATTCTTAAGAGATGGTAGGAGGACTTTTGAATATTTTACATGGCCACAATGCAGGGATCATATGTGTATATATATTATATATGTGTATTTTTTAAAGTGTATATGTGTATATATATTATTCATTTTTTCCAAAAGTTAAACAGAAGAAGTAAAAGATAAATAAACTTTTGTCACTGATTTAATAACTGGCTCAAGGAAGGGTACATTTTGCCTTGTAGCTAATGGTAAGCTGTTTGAGAGTTTTGGTAAAGGAAGCATTTTCATCAGATGAGTGTTTACAAATAATCATTTACCGTAGTGTAGAAAATGACTTAGAGAGAGATGGGCTAAGAAAAGAAAGCAAGGGGGCGCCTGGGTGGCTCAGTGGGTTAAGCCGCTGCCTTCGGCTCAGGTCATGATCCCAGGTCCTGGGTTCGAGCCCCACATCGGGCTTTCTGCTCAGCAGGGAGCCTGCTTCCTCCTCTCTCTCTGCCTGCCTCTCTGCCTACTTGTGATTTCTCTCTGTCAAATAAATAAATAAAATCTTTAAAAAAAAAAAAAAAGAAAAGAAAGCAAGAAGATGGGTGTTATTATGGGAGCCTAAGTGAGAAAGGATGAGAGGACGGTATCCTGGTTCTGAAGATAACTTTTAATTTTCTGTAGACAACAGAGTAACAGAATGCCAGGTAATATTCTGACATATTAAACATATTTATATGTTTTTGTTATTTGAAATTAACACTCAGTAGACACCTCTTAGACCTTGAACAAAAATTCCAGATAAATTCAATGATGAGGCACTTTGTGATAAACTTTGAAGCACTAATTTTTATAATATTTAGATTCTAATAAAGACCAAATATTTGTTTACTATTCTTTAAAATTGTTCCAACTTTAATAAAAAGTATAATGGATCATTTAAATTACACATGAAGTCTCTTTTCTGCCTTATTTTCCTCTATTCAAATTTAAAAAGTCCAAAAACATATATTTAAAATTCTGTCTTTGGCACATATCTTAGTTGGCTTGGGCCACCATAACAAAACACCAGAAACTAGCTGGAAGTCAGAGTACCAGCATGGTGGAGTTCTGGTGACAAAGCCTGCTCTCTGGGTTATAGACAGGCACCTTCTCACTTATCCCCACCTGACTCACAGAGAACTCTAGTCTCTTCATCCTCTTTACATGGATACCAATCCCATTATGGGGGATCCACCCCCATAATTTCATCCGAACCCAACTACCTCCTAAAGGCTCCATCTCCAAACACCACTGCACTGGGGATTAGGACCTCAACAAATGGATATTGTATGCACATAGCAGTACCTGTAATGGTGAGTTGAAATACATGAATTTATTAAAATTAGTTTTAATGTCAATTTATTATTTACTTAACAAGGCATAAATAAGGAGATTGTATAATGGAAAATAATACTGCCTTGTTCTATTCCCCCTAATTATAGATTGTGTTGTAACTCATCAATGTGCTGTGCATCTTTTCATATAATTCTCAGTGTTCTTAATAGTAAAATCTTACATAAAATGAACTGATTTATTTTTTATCCTTGTGCACAGCACTAAGTAATGGCGTATTTTAAACTGAGTTGAAATATTTGAAAGAGTTGAAGAAACATTCAAATAGTGTTAGCTGCTTATCTTTGTATTTTTGTTTGTGACACATAATCGTATCTGTGCTACGTTTTTTAATGTTTTTTATGACCTTTATCTAATGCTCACTCTTTCCATAGCTGTCCACTTTCCTTACTACAAACAGGAAAGTTTGTGTAGTGAAATTTAAACTCACTTATGCTAAAGTCACACAAATTAGTTAAAGTTTTTGTTTACAAGGTTCTAGTCACACTGGCCTTCTCTCCAGTCCTCAAATATATTCAAGGTTTTATCCTTTTATAATGGCTTTTTTTTTAATCTTTACATAAGCTTCATGAGATTCTGGAGCTCATTTTGATTTTTTTTTATTCTTGTATATCTATTGCCTAACCTAGCACCTGATCATTATAGATGTACACATACATGTTTAAAAGCATGGCTGTAAGTATCTATGAGTATAGATTCATTTGATTTAACACTTTAAAAAATCCCTTGCATCTTCTTTTTTTTTAATTTTTAATTAACTTATTTATTTGAGAGAGAGAGATGTAGAGGAGAGGGGAGGGGCAGAGGAAGAAAGAGTCTTAAGCGGACTCTGCACTGAGCACGGAGCTTGATCTCAAAACTGGAGATCAAGACCTGAGCTGAAACCAAGAGTCAGACCCTTAAACAGACGGCACCACCCAGGCAACCCTCCCTTGCATCTTCTAATGCTGAGCAGAATCTACTCAGGTGCCCAATTCTTAGAAGTTGGGGTATAGGAATTTCGTTTCCTATCTACAGGAAAGTTAAACATTTAAGAAGGGACTATTAAATAATCAAAGTGTTGCCTGTGGCTATTTTGTGTTCTTTTTTTTTTTCTTTTTTTGTCTTTGATCTGCTGGTCATTCGGTGGGGTGTATCTCTCTTTTCTTCAGGTAGTCTTGACCATCTTTCTTTCTTTCTTTTTAAAAAATTGCTATTGATGACATCATTTTGCCAAAACGGGGTGTATACATCTTGATAGGGTCAATCAGACCCCAAGTTCAACAATTTGAAGCAGAGTACCATCAAGGTGAGTCTTACTGTAATAGGTAAAAGATTGTTGAATCTTTGAGAATGTACCTAGCTATCATTTCCCTCCCTGAAAAACTCAGAAAAATTTCCTTTGAGAAAGAAGTATAGAAGGAGTTAATGTAAACTTACCTTAAGTCCTTCCACTTATATTTCTTTTTTTTTTAAGATTTATTTATTTATTTCATGGACAGAGATTACAAGTAGGCAGAGAGAGAGAAGGAAGCAGGCTCCCCGCTGAGTGGAGAGCCCAATGTGGGGCTCCCTCCCAGGATCCTGGGACCATGACCTGAGCCAAAGGCAGAGGCTTTAACCCACTGAGCCACCCAGGCGGCCCCCACTTATATTTCATTTATACACACATAGACACTCACACTTTTGTACACATAAATGTATATTTAAATACATTTGTATGTGAGTGGGCATTCATATGTGCACACCACAAGTATAGAGTGCATGTCTTCTATATTTATAATACTTAAATAATGATTTATGCTATCCAACAGCTTTTGGCATATATAAATATAGGCAGTTTGGGACTATTTGCTTAAAGCTATAGCAATATATTTCTAGCAAATTATTCAAATATTTTTATTCATCCTAAAAGATGTATCTGCAGGGGAAAACTCTTATCTTTTCAATACCACACATGTTTAAGCTTCTAAACTTTGTTCTTGCCAGCACAGATTTGCTGTCAAGCACATAATTTGATGTTTGATCTCAACCTGTTAATGACTTACATCACACTTAGGGCACATTAAGCAAACTGAACTCAATTTATTTAAATCTGGGGACTTGTGCTTTGAATGTACATGAAGGGAATAGTCGTTCTGATTATGTTAAGGGTTATGTTAAAGACAATATCAACATTTTATTGGTGCAGTGTTTACTTTTAATCAACATTCATATTTACATAAATTTACATGAGAACAATTTGTTATTATAGATTCACTGATAGACATTTTATTATAAGAGAAAATTATTTCCCCAACATTGAAAATCAATAGTTCTCATAATTTTATAAACTATATAGTTCTCAAAAACATATTTATTTTCAAATATTTTAAGGATATATGGAAAGCATATATATAATTTTTAAAATTTTTTTCTTTAGATTTGCATTTAGGCAAATAATTATTTTAAAAATATATCAGTTCATATGCAGCTCATCTGGGTGATCTTAAACAATAGTATGAAGAAGATAAACAGCATTCTTTTCATGCTGCCTGTGATACATTAATCTAGTATTTGGAAATTTGCTAAACAACCTTATTAGATAAATTTATAGATATTTAGAAATTTTTTCTGTTCATGTAATTACTTCCTTTATGAATTACAAAAGACTGCTTATTTTTTATTCAAAGTCTTCTCTTATTTGCTTCAATTCCATTTACTCAACTGGTTAGCAGGTCGGTAGAATGCCCCAAGGAAAGAATGTTAGTAAAGTCCTTGACATAATTTTAGCTTTACATAAAGAATCCATTTGAGTTTTTATCATTTCACTTTCTGTTATGCTTTCATAATGTTAATAAGGTTAATAAACTTTTTAAAAAAATTGTTAAGAACAGGGGCGCCTGGGTGGCTCAGTGGGTTAAGCCTCTGCCTTCAGCTCAGGTCATGATCTCAGGGTCCTGGGATCGAGCCCCGCATGGGGCTCTCTGCTCAGCAGGGAGCTTGCTTCCTCCTCTCTCTCTGCCTGCCTCTCTGCCTACTTGTGATCTCTCTCTCTCTGTCAAATAAATAAATAAAATCTTAAAAAAAAAAATTGTTAAGAACAGGGGCTCAGTTGGTTAAGCGGCTGCCTTCCACTCAGGTCATGATCCCAGGGTCCTGGGATTCTCTCCCCTACTGTAATAGGCTTCTCCTATTTCTCAAAAGTCCTGAATAAAGTCTGTTCACCATTTTAACAAGTGTCAGAATATTTTTTTCTTTAACATTCATTTAATTTTTCTACAGTTATGTTTGTGAGAATAACATATCATAAATTAGATTTGCTATCAACTTTTAAAAATCTATTTCTCTCTCCTTTCCTAGAAAAATTAATATAATTCACGAATTTTCTCTTTGTTCTCGTACTCAAGTAATAAGCATAATTTCATAGGTGAGTGTGTGCATACGGGTATGTGTGCGTGTAAGTGGTTTTAATAAGTGCTTACATTATTTAATGCCATTAGGTATATTCAGTTATATAAATTTTTTAAATGCTTGTCAGATATTTAAGATTTTCTCCAAAATTGTCCATTTGTTTTCAAATATATTGGATATAAAGATTCCTATAATAGGGGCGCCTGGGTGGCTTAGTGGGTTAAACCCCACATCGGGCTCTCTGCTTGGCGGGGAGTCTGCGTCCCCCTCTCTCTCTGCCTGCCTCTCTGCCTACTTGTGATCTCTATCTGTCAAATAAATAAATAAATAAATAAAATAAAGATTCCTATAATAGTCTATTAATTTTTAAATTCTTTGTCCTATGTGTATTGTTAAGCAGTTATGCTATGCCTTATGTAATTACTTATGCTTCCTCTTCCTTGATTAATTTTTCCAGATATGTTTGTCAGTTGTTATTGTTGTTCTTCTTCTTGTTCATCTTTGTCTTCTTCTTCCTCTTTCCCTCCTTCCTCTTACCCCTCTCCCCACCTCCATCTCCTCCTTTTCCTTCCTTCCTCTTCTTTAGTGAATCCACTATTTCTTTGTTTCCTAAAGTATAAATTTTTTTTTTTTGGTGTGTAATATTTATTACGTTTGATTTGCTTTGACTTTATTCTGAAGTTTTATTTATTAGCAGCCTGAATATCTAGGCCATCACTTTTCAATCTTTGTTTGCACATATGAATGCATTTAAAGCAAGACATTACTATTTATGTACTATTGTATTTCCATCTGACAAGTTTTGATATTTAGTTTACTTGCTTCCGTTAGTGTAATTTTAAATATTTTGTAATATCAATTCTGTAACATGTTCTGCTGAAGAACTAGTTTAAATCATTTTTTTTAAAATTTTCACATGTTGGAGATTTTTTTTTTTAAATATCTATTTATTACTTATTTTTAATTGTCTTGTTTCCTTTGAGCAAAATATCATCTTTGTCATGATTATTTTTATTTGCTTATACATGTTTAATGATTTCATAGATAATTTTTTGTAAATGTGTTTGGAAGTTATGTGTATCCTACATTTGAGATATATATATATGTATATATCTATCTATCTATATATATGTATAGATAGATATATACATATATATCTATATATACACACACATACATTTAAAACATAGATCATGATGGTTCATTTTGTTTTTCAAAACTATATATCCTTATCAATTTTGGTAACAATTGTTTTTCCAGGTTTTAATGATTAGTATTTGCTTTGTATGTGTTCCTCTGTCTTTTTAACTACTTACTGTTGACTTATTGTATTCATATCTTTTATAAGTATCTAATACATAGCACAAAGTTTTTTTTGTTTTAACCACTCTGGGGATTTCTTTTAAAGAAATATAATCAACTTTTATTACTTTAATGATATTACAACTGGATTAAGTCTGCTACCTTAATTTTTGTTTTACTTTCTTTGTTTTCCTTTATTTATTCTCTTGGCTGCTTTCTATCAGGTTGATTACATTTTATATACTCCTGTCCCTCTTCTGAATTCTTCTATTTAATTATTTTGTTTTTCAGATATTGCTTATTTTAATTCATTGTTTCTTTCTGTTGTAAAATTATGACTACTTCATGGTTATGTGAGTTAATATATTCTCCAACTTGTCTTGCACTTAGTGTGGTTTCTATGTGTGTGTGTGTACTTAGAAATTTAATAATAAAAATTATATTTTAAGCTCTTTGTGACATACTATATAGTCATGGTTTGTAAGCAAACTATTGTAACAAATACAATTATATATATAAATGTATATACATATGTTTTCTCATTCATTCAATTTGATTCTCTATTTACCTCCTCTACCTTGTGAAATTTTAGTCAATTCTATTCTCTCTTAATGGCTTCTTGTGTATTCACTGAATAGTCAATGTCTCTTATAAGACTGTTTCAGATGCTAATATTGGGATAAGAATGGATGAGAAAAAGTAACTATAGTAATATAACAAAAATAAGGTACACAGTGCTCTACAATGTTGTTTGATTTTTAAGGATAGAAAAAGTGAAATATATATTTCATAGTAAATCCAATATTATAACAATGAACAACTTTCCATTTATATTTATTATAATAATTTATTTAAAGAGCAGACTTAAGTCATAATCATTATTGGAGTTTTAAAAATCACATTAATCGGGGCGCCTGGGTGGCTCAGTGGGTTAAGCCGCTGCCTTCGGCTCAGGTCATGATCTCGGAGTCCTCGGATCGAGCCCCGCATGGGGCTCTCTGCTCAGCAGGGAGCCTGCTTCCTCCTCTTTCTCTGCCTGCCCCTCTGCCTGCTTGTGATCTCTCTGTCAAATAAATAAATAAAATCTTAAAAAAAAAAAATCACATTAATCATTCCTCCCTCCTCTAGAAAATGGTGTTATACACAAAATGAATATATGTGACTAAATATATGAAATGATTATCTTGCTACATTTTAGAAATAAGTAATAATAATATTTTCTTGGTTAGTAAATTGGTGTTTAATAAAAGAAATTATAACACATTTACCCAATTAAATGGGATTCCATTCCAAAAAGGAAATGCAGTAGTTATAAAGAATGAATGTAGGGGGTGCCTGGGTGGCTCAGTGGTTAAAGCCTCTGCCTTCGGCTCAGGTCATGATCCCAGGATTCTGGGATCGAGTCCCGCATCAGGCTCTCTGCTCAGCAGGGAGCCTGCCTCCTCTTCCTCTCTCTCTCTGCCTGCCTCTCTGCCTACCTGTGATCTGTCTGTCAAATAAATTAAAATAAATAAATAAATAAATAAATAAATAAAAATAAAAAAAAAGAATGAATGTAGACATTGAATAAAATTATTATTTACTAGAGTATAATTAGTAATGAATTATTCAATATTTATGTTAGCAGATATAGTTTACATATCTTAAAGATTATCTGCGATTTGGAGTAATGCAAATTTTTAGTCTCTTTCCTTTCTTTCTATAGCCTCAAGAGAGAATTAGTGGTAGCAATTAGATTTGTAAGAAATCCTAAACCCCAAGACATTCTGTACCTGATTGTGTTGCCAATGAGGAAAAAAAAAATTGGGGCGCCTGGGTGGCTCAGTGGGTTAAGCCGCTGCCTTCGGCTCAGGTCATGATCTCAGAGTCCTGGGATCGAGCCCCGCATCGGGCTCTCTGCTCAGCAGGGAGCCTGCTTCCTCCTCTCTCTGCCTGCTTGTGATCTCTCTGTCAAATAAATAAATAAAATCTTTTAAAAAAAAAATTACAGGAAATTTTTTGGCAGAGTAACACCTAATACATGACTAACTGACAAAATCAAATATATTAATTTCAGTATTTAAATGCTCCTTTGCTAACATTGTGCATTCAGCCAAGTTTGCTTTCTTAATTACTGCTCACCATTAGAGTTGAGAAATTAATTTTAATCAGAGTGCACATTCAAAAGAAAAATCTCTTGGATAGTTGGTAGGAAATTTTACTAGGGTTATTTCATAGAAATAAATTGCTGAATGTAATGCTTTTAGAAAAAAAGTGCTGTCAAAAGAATGTATGGAAACACACACACACACACACACAGATGCCAGCAGAACTCTGCCAAGTTTTATTTTTTGTGATTAGAAAATGAAAATGTAACAAAAGGCAGTCAGAATTTTCCAAATATGCAGAGGCTGCCTAAGGTTGAATTGTGCACACACTATTCTTACTTCCCTGAATAGCATGACTGACCTTCTCCTTATGATAATTATATACAATCAGAAAAATACATGAACAAAAGTAAATGATTATGAAAACAAAGATCCCAACTCAAGTTTTGAGATAATTCTGATGAAATGTCTTGTACTTCAGACAAGAGATGAGGCCGTACTGAAAATAATTTGAATTTATTTTAAAATCTTAAGTGAATCTATGTTTTGGAGAGATTTGGAGGTAGTTCAGGAGCTATTTTTTTCCTGACTGCGGTGGTTATGTCATTGTAAGCAATAAGGCATGAAGGGTATGGTCATGTTGTCTCACCGTTTAAAAATCTTCATCTCTCCTGGTTGTCTTTTAAAGTTGGCTTTGGTTCAGAACAATTACAGCAGCCTGCTGCTTGAAATTATTTTGAAGGATGTAAAAGTAACGTGACTATGACTATTAACAACTTTACCGTTAACCCTAAAGCTGGTATGTGTACTTTGAAGTTCAGTGGGTAAGCTGGAAACTATGTCCATTGCTGTGACTACATAAAATTAGATCCAGTAGTCCAGCTCTTCTAGATTTGTTAAAGGTTTTGTTAAAGGTATCCCATATCCATTGTGAGACTATGCCTACATTTATTTCAGGGAAATTATTTTTTTTTAAAAGATTTTATTTATTTATTTGAGAGAGAGACAGTGAGAGAGAGCATGAGCGAGGAGAAGGTCAGAGGGAGAAGCAGACTCCCCATGGAGCTGGGAGCCCGATTCGGGACTCGATCCCGGACTCCAGGATCATGACCTGATCCGAAGGCAGTCGTCCAACCAACTGAGCCACCCAGGTGTCCCTCAGGGAAATTATATTTTAAAGGTAACATAGTGACATCATTTGTATATATGTATATTCTGTCTTCCATTTGTTAAGCTATTAACTCCTAGTGTTAAATTTTAGATTGGTCTTAAGTTTGTGACTCATGCCTGCTTACTAAGTTTATCTCAAGACTACTGGTTTTACTGGGACATTTAATACAGAATTAATCCCAGGGATGAACTGTTCTGCTCTTTCCTCCATATTGTTAAGAAATTTCTACAGATTGCTAAAGACCAAAGTCAGATGAAAATAAATATATGAAATATGATTCTATTCTGAAATCCAAAAGATAGTGATAAATCTGAAATTTTTATAGCTTAACAAGGAATATAGGCATATGATAACTGTACTTACTTAAAAAATAAGAAGATATTTCATTCCAATTCTCTTCCAGGGGAGAACATAGTTTTACTTTAACTTTTACTGTCAAAATAAGGATAAGACAACATTTGGGACATTCTATTGGTTGGCTAGAATAAGAACACTGGAGAATAGCTTCTTCCAACTCTCAAAAAAGAAAAAAAAAGGCAACTATCAATTTTAAAATTTAAAAAGCAAAATTGTTTACAACTATATAAAGCAAAATAAATAGAATAAGTAAAATAAACTGAATGTTCATCATTAAACAAATGGACAAATTGTTGCATACCTATTCACTACTTAGCAATGAGAGGGAAAAAAGGTATTGATAAATTAAATGACATAAAAAAAAATTTCTCCATATTTGTGATGAGTGCAAGAAGATCTCCAAAAGGCATAAGGAAACTATTAAGCATGACTGATGAGTTCATTATACCAATTTTGGTTATAGTTTCATGAATGTATACATGCAAGACATATTAAATTGTATGCATGTGCAGTTTATTGTACAGTAGTTATACTTGAATAAAATGTGTTTAATATTACTGACAAAAATTTTTGTATACACAGTCACAAAAATGGGAAATATGTTTGCAGCTGCAAACAAGGATAAAACTCTAACTTCAATCATTTATAACGAACTTCTAATACTTCATAAGAAAGTGACTCAGAAAATTGAGCATTTATGTAGGAGCACTAACAACTGACTCCATCTTTGGCCCTCCATCTTGTTCATGACCTTGCAATGACTTCCCTGGCAGCTGCATGTTCCAGGCCCCATGCAGGTTAATGTATGTCATGACTGAAATGCGGGAGGTTTTTTCTGGTCTTCCCTAATGTGGTTCATGTAAGGGGCCACTTTAGGTGACTATTACAGACAACTGGTGCACAGAAGGCCGCACTTAAGATAACGAGTAGGGATCTTCTGGTGCACAGACAGAGCCGTTTTAGATAACTACCTTGTGACCTCATCACCATGCCCCTCGCTCCATAAATGCTGGAAAGGGTGGACTGTTGCAGAGGATAGCTGCAGAGAAGAGTTGTTTGGTGCTCTGGATCGTCAGTCTGTTGGTCTATCCATCCATCCACCAGCCCGATGGCCCATGTCAGTAAGTAACTCTGATTAACATTCTGTGTAAATGGAGAGGCTTGCTTTATCTTTCAGGTTTAAAGGGTCTTCTTGGGGTGGAGGAAACTCTCCTGTCTTCTAACAATATACATGGTGAACTGGTATAGGACTGTTCTCAATACTGTATAATGTCGGCATTCTAAAATTTGCCTTTATGAAAGGATGTAGAAATATTTGACAATGTTGTGCATTCAAAAAAAAAAGAAAGAAAGGAAAGGACATACATAGAAAGTGGTATCGTTCTGTGGCTGCTTCTAAGAATGGACACTGGATAGTCAAAGAAAAAGAGTGGGGATGCAGTTTCTACTCTGCCTTTTCAAACATATAAATGTTTATTCAGAATTAAATTATGGCATAATTTAGGGCAGTTCAAAGTACAAACTAACCAAAAAGCAGCTAAATATTTGAATACATTTACATTTCCTTTTGGTAGAATTAACTTACTAAATGACAATTTAAAGACACAATTCATAAAGAAAAATGTCGATCCATTTAACCATTCTAAGTTATAGATATTGTGTTAAAATGCTTCAATGAAAGCAAAAAAAAACATGATCAATAGGCTGGGAGAAAATATTTGCAATTCATATCTCAGGCTATGGACTTGTAGTCAGAATATATTTTGAAAAGTTCTACAATATCAAATAGGAAAAGAAAACAAAATTGTTAATAAAAAATGAGTAATTTGTGGAGGAAAACCAAGAGGTTCAATGAAAATATATGAGAATGTCCTACCTGTAGTCAAATAAGGGTGAAAATATAGTAAAAATTTGTATTCATTCCTGGAATAGAGAGGAAGAATTAACTTTTTTTTTTTAAATACTGCTATTGATAAGTATTATACTTGCTTTGAAACAAAGTTTGTGAATATCTAATGAAGTTAATTTCAGATAATCCAGAAGTTTATAATAATATGTTCACCAAAAAACAGGTTATAAGCATGTTTAACTCAGCCCAGTTTTTTTGTAATATCAAAAAATAGAAAACATTACAATGTTCATCAACAAGGCAATTAATTCAAGATGATATGGTATGCAAACCCTTTGACTATCCTGCTGTTTCATATCAAGGTAGGTGGAAAAATAGATGATAGATGGATAATAGATTTTTCTATGCACAAAAATAAATATACCAAGTTTATATCTCAGAAATAATGTTGAATTTTTTAAAAAATTGTGTTAGTATTAATTACATAACAGAAGTATGTTTTGAGAGTAAAAGAAGAACAAAACTTATGTACTTATGTATAAATGCTTTGGAAAGATTCTCACATTTTCACAGGGGATGAAAAAAACTGAATTGGTCTGAAAAGGATGTTTAAAGGCATTGTAATTATTTTGTAAAAAGGCAGAAAGGAAATGCATAACAAAAAAATAGTTAATTATATGTGTGAAGAATGTGTGTTTTGCCCCTCCCCTTAACATTCCTAACAATAAAAATATGAGAGATCAAGGACGAGCTTGCTAATGCAGGCAGCTCAATAGTACAATCTAACTTTGGAATAAAAAATCCTAGTGTATTATAATTATTTTTACATATATCCTCCCACCTCTGTGTATGCCTTGGTGGCATTAATGATAACTGTATTTTATTGCTAGTGCCTGCCAAGTGTCTAGTTCAGGACAATAATAGTTACCACTTAACAACTCTGCTTTCTTCCAAAATGCCATGTTATTTCACATATTAGAATTCACACAATTCCCTCCAAATTCTTTAAATTATTAGCTTAATTTTTAGATGAGGGATTGAGGTTAAGAAAGTTGTTTTAACTTGATCAAGGTCACGTAACTTGCAAAAAAAAAAACAAAAACAGGTATTTGTACTGAGATATTTCTGACACCCAAACTTTTCCATCATACTGACAAATAAATATTGGTTGGATAAATGCTATATCTCATTCATTATATCTGAAAAGTAAAATTTACAGGGTGCCTAGGTGGCTCAGTCATTAAGCATCTGCCTTTCACTCAGGTCATGATCCCAGGGTCCTGGGATGAGGCTCATATCGGGCTCCCTGCTCAGTAGGAAGCCTGATTCTCCCTCTTCCACTCCCCCTGCTTGTGTCCCCTCTCTCTGTGTGTCTCTCTCTGTCAAGCAAATAAAAGTTAGTAAAATAAAATAAAATTTACTTTAAGGTCTATAGAGTTGAAATGTAGAGTTACATGAAACACTCAGCTAGAGAATGGAGGTAGCATCATTTTCTAAGAAATTGTGTGTTGGGGGAGGGGACCAGGGAAGAAGGATTCTATATTGCTCTAACTAAAAGATAATATGACTATATTATATAACAAGAGTGGGAGTTATTTATGACATCTGTCCATATGCTAAAAATGATGTTAAAGAAATGTGAATAACATTGAGGTATATTATTTATCTCTGGAATTATGTGAAAACTCAATATAATACATCAATTTGATTGATTTGTATACATTCCCTTTTGGACAGGGAAGTAATGCCTAACCCTGTAATCTTTATATATTTTATAAATATATAATATTATATATGATATTATATAATAATTTATATAATTATAAAATATATAATTATATATAAATATATATTATATGTGTATATATAAATATATATATAATTTCCCTTTGAAAATTAATTTAAATATTTTCTATAAATTTGGACAATGCAATTACTACATTTTCTTTATTTAATTTGGTAATAAGTCTGATGGAGAATGAAAAGGTATAAGAAGAAAATTTTCTTTCACCAGTGTGGAATTATTGTGTCCTTAGTGCCCTTATGAGCTCTAAGAGTATCTCATATGTTATGTGATTCACTGTAACACATGCAATTCAGTGTATATAAAAATGTTAGAAAAATGAGAAAAAAACTGTTATAGGCCAGATAAATTCTCTTGATAATGCCAGAATTGATGGGTATCTGAAAAAATGACATGTTTATGTGATTATTACCAGCTTGAAACAGCCATACCTTTGGAAACTTCAGCCAAAAACTAAATAATTGGCCCATGGAAACCAATAATGTGCAGACAGTGTTGAAACAGCTAGCAGCGTTTCTAAGGGAAATTCATTTTGTCATATAACTTTTCCTTGCAGATAGGCATTATTTGTTCAGTAAAAAAAGTACTTTCAATTAAGCATGGCTTATACATATTTTACACAGGTGCTGTAACCTACTGTTTCTAGGATGCTGACTTTATAAACAGTTTCTATTAGAGAAGCAGTTGATAGAAATACATCCATGCTTTCCTAAGTAAGTGCCCGAGGATGCAAAAGCAGGGGGTGAACAAGAATAAGGGAGAGCTGACATGTGAGCTCATAAGTCAATGGGAGGAAAAGGACTATAAATATTTTATGTGTCAGAAACCACATTTTTTCCTTCCTCCAAAAATAAAAAATGTGTCTTAACTACACTAAAAAAATGCAACCTTTATTTTCTAATATATGTACAGACAGAATCACTTCATTTTTCTTTTATGGACTTTATTTTTTACAGCAGTCTTAACTTCACATTAAAACTGAGAGGGGTATACAGATTTTCCATATGCACCCTACCTTCACACGTGAATAACCTCTAACGTTCTCACATTATCAGTATCACTCACCAGATGGTACTTTTATTTTTCCCCTTTTCTCAAGAATGGACCTGCATTGATACCTGATAATCACCCAAAGGCCATAGTTTACGTTAGGGTTCACTCTTGGTATTATACATTCTATGGGGTTTTACAAAAATACAATGACATATACATATATTTGTCATTATAATATCACACGGTGTATTTATTTTCACTACCCTAAGAATCCTCTGTGCTCTGCCTCTTCATCTCTTTCCACCCACACCTCTGGCGATCAGTGATTTTTTATTTTCCCATGCCTTTAACAGTATCATATAGTTGAAATCCTAGAGGATGTAGACTCTTCAGATTGGCTTATTTTACTTAGTAGTATGAATTTAAGATTTATCCATGTCCTACTGGCTGATAACTCAATGCCTTTTAGTACTGAATAATGTTCCATTGTCTGGATATACCGCAGTTTATCTGTTCACCTACCAAACCACATTTTGTTTTGTTCCCAACTTTGGGCACTTAACAGGCTGTGATAAACACCTGTGTACAAGTGCATGTGTGGCCATAAATTTTTCAACTCCTTTGGGTAATACCAGGGTACCCAACTGCTGGATCGTATGAAAAAGAGTATGTTTAGTTTTGTAAAAAAACAAAAAACAAAACAAACAAACAAAAACAAAAAACAAACTGTGTTCTGTAGTATTTTGTATTTCTACCAACAATGAATGAAAGTTCCTGTTGTTCCATACACTCACCAGCATTAATGTCAGTATTCCAGACATTGGCCATCCTAATAGGTATGTCATACCATCTTCTTGTTTTAATTTGCATTTATCTGATGACCAATCATGTAGGATATATTTTCATATGCTTATATGCCATAGTATATCTTCTATGGTGAGGTATCTGTTAAGGTCTTTGGCCCTTTTTAAAAAAATCAGGTTGTTCATTTTCTTATTGTTGAGTTTTGAGAGTTCTTTGTATATTTTGGATAACGGTCCTTTATCAGATGTATCCTTTGGAAATATTTTCTCCCACTTTGTGGCTTGTCTTATCGTCTTTTACAGAAATTTTTAATTTTAATGAAGTCCAGCTTATCAATTGTTTATTTCATGGATCTTGCCTTTGACGTTATATGTAAAAAAGCCTTACCATATCCAAGATCACTAGGTTTTCTCCAATGTTATCTTCTAAGAATTTTATAGTTTTGTGTCTTACACTAGGGTCTGTAATCAATTTTGAGTTAATTTTTGTGAAGAATGTAAATTCTATGCTTAAAGACTTTTTTTTGCATGTGTATGTCCAGTTATTTCAGCACCATTTCTTAAAGAGACTGCCTTTGTTTCATTGTATTGCTTTTGCTACTCTGTTGAATATCAGTTGACTATATTTTATCCAACATTTCCTGGGTTCTCTATTCTGTTTCATTGATCTATTCTTTTGTCGGTACCACATTGTATTGATTACTGTAGTAAGTTGTGAAATCAAGTCGTGTCTGTCCTCCAAATTTGTTCTTATCCTTCAATATTTTATTGACTATTCTAGTTTTCTTTTTGTTTTTTTGGTTGTTGTTGTTTGCTTGTTTGTTTGGCTTTCCATATAAACTTCAGAATCATTTGTTAATATTCACAAAATAACTTACTGGATTTTGACTGAGATTGCATTGAATCAATAAATCATATTAGGAAGAACTGACATTTTGAAATTATTTTTTTTATCCGTGAACATGAATATCTCTCCGCTTATTTGGTTTTCCTTTGATCTGTATTTTTCTTTAGAGATTTATTTATTTGAGACAGAGACCATGTGAATAGAGGGAGATGCAGAAGGAGAGGGAGAGAAAGTCTTAAGCAGATTCTGTGCTGAGCTCAGAGCCCAACGCAGGGCTTGATCTCAACACCCTGAAATCATTACCTGAGCCAAAATCAAGAGTGGGACACTTAACCAACTGTACCACCCAGGTGCGTCGTTGATCTATATTTTAATAGCCCCTCTTGGTAATGTTCTGGTGACCAATGTCAATTTATTTATGATTTGCTCCATAGAAAACAGTGTTTGAAAGCTTCAATTCCAGATCCATGAGTGATACTTTTCTCAGTTACACGTAAATAAAGATTAATGAGAGAGTAGGAGTAAGATACAAAGATGGCTTGTAATGAACTTGTCCAGTTCACTGCAGTGTGAAATTTATTTTCCTCAACCTTGAAATATTTAAAACTTGATTCTCTAAGTATGTTTAGGCCTCCTCAGATCTCATCAGTACTATCAACTAAATTATTCAGGTTCTCAAATTAGTTGCTTAAGTTGTCTAAATTCTTTACAGAGTAAAGTGGTTGTTTTTAACACTGATATTTCAGTGGGTCTATCTTGAATTATTTATTAACTAGTTGCATTTATATAGTTGTGTACTTGCAGTTTGTTCTTTTTGATAAGGTATATTTACTCCTGAAGGATAGACCTAGCACAAGATCACTATCCGTTCCCTTATTGATGGGCATTTGGTTGTTTCCAGTTTCTTCTTATAAATGAAGATGATATAAGTATTTTTGTACTTGACGTTTATGTGGCTATACATTTTTATAACTCTTGGCAAAAAAGCAAAGAATTAAATTATTGAGCTATTTGGTAACTATAGATAAATATAGAGGAAATATATACAGGAAACTGCAAACAGGTTTTCAGAGTTTTACCATCTTATATCCTCACAAGCATAGTTGAGAGTAGAATGACATCACTTCCTGACTGACATGTGGTATCTCTCATATTTTTAATTTTACCTATTTTATTGGGATTGAAGTGGTATAATATTTTGGTTTTATTTTGTTCCCTAATGACTAATGACAGTGAGCTCCTTTTCTTGTAATTTTTGGACATTACTATATCTTCTTAGCTGATGTATCGGTTCAAGAGTTTTGCTCAATTTTATTCTGTTGTCTGACATTTTATTACTGATTTGTAGGACTTTTTTAAAACTATATTTTGCATACAAGTCTTTTTTTTTTTAGAATTTTTTTTAAATTTTTTATTTCTTTTCAGCGTAACAGTATTCATTGTTTTTGCACCACACCCAGTGCTCCATGCAATACATCCTCTCCATGATACCCACCACCAGGCTCACCCAACCTCCCATCCCCCGCCCCTTCAAAACCCTCAGATTGGGCGCCTGGGTGGCTCAGTGGGTTAAGCCGCTGCCTTTGGCTCAGGTCATGATCTCAGGGTCCTGGGATCGAGTCCCGCATCGGGCTCTCTGCTCAGCGGGGAGCCTGCTTCCCTCTCTTTCTCTCTCTCTGCCTGCCTTTCTGTCTACTTGTGATCTCTCTCTGTCAAATAAATAAATAAAATCTTTAAAAAAAAATTAAAAAAAAAAAACCCTCAGATTGTTTTTCAGAGCTCATAGTCTCTTATGGTTCATCTCCCCTTCCAATTTCCCCCAACTTCCTTCTCCTCTCCATCTCTCCATGTCTCCATGTTATTTCTTATGCTCCACAAATAAGTGAAACCATATGATAATTGACTCTCCCTACTTGACTTATTTCACTCAGCATAATCTCTTCCAGTCCCATCCATGTTGATACAAAAGTCAGGTATTTACCCTTTCTGATGGAGGCATAATACTCCATAGTGTATACGGACCACATCTTCCTTATCCATTCATCCATTGAAGGGCATCTTGGTTCTTTCCACAGTTTGGTGACCGTGGCCACTGCTGCTATAACCATTGGGGTACAGATGGCCCTTCTTTTCACTACATCTGTATCTTTGGGGTAAATACTCAGTAGTGCAATTGCAGGGTCATAGGGAAGCTC
The DNA here is from genome assembly GCF_902655055.1 of Lutra lutra. Classification (NCBI taxonomy): domain Eukaryota; kingdom Metazoa; phylum Chordata; class Mammalia; order Carnivora; family Mustelidae; genus Lutra; species Lutra lutra. Next base: position 175,273,563 of record NC_062280.1, read on the forward strand.
TACTTTTAATTTCTTGAGGAATCTCCACACTGTTCTCCAAGTGGCTATACCAACTTGCATTCCCACCAACAGTGTAAGAGGGTTCCCTTTCTCCACATCCCCTCCAACACATGTTGTTTCCTGTCTTGCTAATTTTGGCCATTCTAACTGGTGTAAGGTGGTATCTCAATGTGGTTTTAATTTGAATCTCCCTGATGGCTAGTGATGATGAACATTTTTTCATGTGTCTGATAGCCATTTGTATGTCTTCATTGGAGAAGTGTCTGTTCATATCTTCTGCCGATTTTTTTATATGATTGTCTGTTTTGTGTGTGTTGAGTTTGAGGAGTTCTTTATAGATCCTGGATATCAACCTTTTGTCTGTACTGTCATTTGCAAATATCTTCTCCCATTCTGTGGGTTGCCTCTTTGTTTTGTTGACTGTTTCCTTTGCTGTGCAGAAGTTTTTGATCTTGATGAAGTCCCAAAAGTTCATTTTTGCTTTTGTTTCCTTTGCCTTTGGAGACATATCTTGAAAGAAGTTGCTGTGGCTGATATCGAGGAGGTTACTGCCTATGTTCTCTTCCAGCATTCTGATGGATTCCTGTCTCACGTTGAGGTCTTTTATCCATTTTGAGTTTATCTCTGTGTACGATGTAAGAGAATGGTCGAGTTTCATTCTTCTACATATAGCTGTCCAGTTTTCTCAGCACCATTTATTTAAAAGACTCTCTTTTTTCCACTGCATATTTTTTCCTGTTTTGTCAAAGATTATTTGACCATAGAATTGAGGGTCCATATCTGGGCTCTCTACTCTGTTCCACTGGTCTATGTGTCTGTTTTTATGCCAGTACCATTCTGTCTTGGTGATCACAGCTTTGTAGTAAAGCTTGAAATCAGGTAACGTGATGCCCCCAGTTTTGTTTTTGTTTTTCACCATTTCCTTAGTGATTTGAGGTCTCTTCTGATTCCATACAAATTTTAGGATTATTTACTCCAGCTCTTTGAAAAATACCGGTGGAATTTTGATCGGAATGGCATTAAAAGTATAGATTGCTCTAGGCAGTAGAGACATTTTAACAATGTTTATTCTTCCAATCCAAGAGCATGGAATGGTCTTCCATCTTTTTGTGTCTTCTTCAGTTTCTTTCATGAGTGTTCTATAGTTCCTCGAGTACAGATCCTTTACCTCTCTAGTTAGGTTTATTCCCAGGTATCTTATAGTTCTTGGTGCTATAGTAAATGGAATTGATTCTCTAATTTCCCTTTCTGTATTTTCATTATTAGTGTATAAGAAAGCCACTGATTTCTGTACATTGACTTTGTATCCTGCCACGTTACTGAATTGCTGTATGAGTTCTAGTAGTTTGGGGGTGAAGTCTTTTGGGTTTTCCATATAAAGAATCATGTCATCTGCGAAGAGAGAGTTTGACTTCTTCATTGCCAATTTGGATACCTTTTATTTCTCTTTGTTGTCTGATTGCTGTTGCTAGGACTTCTAATACTATGTTGAACAAGAGTGGTGAGAGTGGGCATCCTTGTCGTGTTCCTGATCTCAACGGGAAGGCTGCAAGCTTTTTCCCATTGAGGATGATATTTGCTGTGGGTCTTTCATAGATAGATTTTATGAAGTTCAGGAATTTTCCCTCTATCCCTATACTTTGAAGTGTTTTAATCAGGAACGGATGCTGGATTTTGTCAAATGCTTTTTCTGCATCAATTGAGAGGACCATGTGGTTCTTTTCTCTTCTCTTATTGATTTGTTCTATCACATTGATTGATTTACGAATGTTGAACCATTCTTGTAACCCAGGGATGAATCCCACCTGATCATGGTGGATAATCTTTTTAATGTGCTGTTGGATCCTGTTTGCTAGGATCTTGTTGAGAATCTTAGCATCCATATTCATCAGTGATATTGGTCTGAAATTCTCCTTTTTGGTAGGGTCTTTGCCTGGTTTGGGGATCAGGGTAATGCTGACTTCATAAAAAGAGTCTGGAAGTTTTCCTTCTGCTTCATTTTTTTGAAACAGCTTCAGGAGAATAGGTGTTATTTCTTCTTTGAAAGTTTGGTAGAATTCCCCAGGGAATCCATCAGGTCCTGGGCTCCTGTTTTTTGGGAGGTTTTTGATCACTGCTTCAATCTTGTTACTAGATATCCATCTATTCAGGTTGTCAATTTCTTCCTGGTTCAATTTTGGGAGTTTATAGTTTTCCAGGAATGCATCCATTTGATCTAGGTTGCTTAGCTTATTGGCATATAACTGTTGAGAATAACTTCTGATGATTGTTTCTACTTCCTTGGTGTTAGTTGTGATCTCTCCCTTTTCATTCATAATTTTATTAATTTGGGCTTTCTCTCTTTTCTTTTGCATTAGCGTGGCCAATGGTTTATCGGTCTTATTGATTCTTTCAAAAAACCAGCTTCTAGTTTCATTGATACATTCTACTGCATACAAGTCTTTTGTTAAATATATTGTGCAAATATTTTCTTCCAGTCTGTGGCTTACTGTTTTCTTCCTTATATTAAGTGTGTGTTTGTAAGAACATAAGATTTTCATTGTGAAACAGTTCAATTTCTTCTATTTTTTTTTATATTTCTTCTATTTTTATTGATTTCTTGTTTTTATTATTTTATCTTTGCTTACCTATTGTCTATATGGAAAAGACAGCAAATATAGTCTCCTTTGTTTTCTTCTAGAATTTTTATATTTGGTTAAGGTTTGGTTAAAACTTAGGCCTGGGATCAATGTTAAAATAACATTTTTCAATGTTGTGAGGAACAGATCAAAAAAATTTTTTCTTCTTTACATATACCCAGCTTTTCTAGCACCATTTGTTTAAAAAAAAAAAACCCTATACTTCTTGCATTATTTTGTCTTGATGTCTTTGTTTAAAATCAATTAACTACATATCTGTAGGTTTATTTCAAGGCTCTTTATTCCATTCCATTAATCATTATGTCTATCTTTACACAAATGCTATCACTGTTTTAATTATCACAAATTAACACAAATTCCTGAGATCAGGTCATGAAAATCTTCTAACTTCTTAATGTGCATTTTGGCTATTTTGTGACCTCTTTGTTTCCATATAATAAATATAGCCTTATCAATTTCTACACAGGCTTTCTAGAATTTTGATAATGGTATATTTAGGGAGAAATGACATCTCAACAAAGTATCTACACATTTTCAAAGGCTTTCTCTAATATTTCCCAAAACGATTTCTACTTGTGCAAGCATTTAAAAATATTTTGTTAATATTTATTTGTAAGTGCTATATATTTTATATTATATAATCGGTATAATAAATAAAAACTTCCAATTCACTTTTAGGTTACAGACATGCAATGGAGTTTTTGTATATTGACCTTTTATTTTTTCTTCCTTATTGTATTCACTTAATTATATCCTGTGTTTTTGGTAGATTTCTTCAGATTTTTAACATAACAATGAAGTCTTTGAAAATAGTTTATTATTTATTTATTTTTAATTTATGCTCTATTCTATTTGTTTTTTTTTTTTCATTCTTTCTTTGTTGCACACACTCATATTTCAACCACAACATTAAAAAGAATAGGGCACAGCAGAAATTCCAAACTTGTTCTTGTTTTAAAATTATATATTCAAATTTTAATAGATATAGGGCTTTTCAGATGTTCTATTTCTCCTGTCTTCATCTTTGTAAGTAGTACCTTTCAATGGGTTTGGCCATCTCAACTAACTTGTAGAATGTACTAGAACTACATTGTTTATAACAGTCTTTTAATATATATATATATTTAAAGAATTTTCTTTATTTACTTGACAGACAGAGATCAGAAGTAGGCAGAGAGGCAGGCAGAGAGAGAGGAAGGGAAGCAGGCTCCCTGCTGAGCTGAGAGCCCAATGCAGCGCTCAATCTCAGGACCCTGGGATCATGACCTGAGCCAAAGGCACAGGCTTTAACCCACTGAGCCACCCAGCCACCCCAGTCTTTTAATATATTATTAATGACATTTAGAAATGTTTTATTTTGTTTGTTCCCTATGTGTAAATGAGTGTTTCCTAACTTTGTTATTATTTTTTAAAACAACACACACTGGCTTTCTTCACATTCTTTTTTTTTTTCTGCCCTTTTGATTTTAATTTTATTTCACTTCTATTATTCATTTTTCTCTTATTTTGAATTAAATTTGCTTTTATTTTATTTAAAATAGATGATCTAGGGACGCCTGGGTGGCTCAGTTGGTTAAGCGGCTGCCTTCGGCTCAGGTCATGATCCCAGCGTCCTGGGATCGAGTCCCACATCGGGCTCCTTGCTCAGCGGGAAGCCTGCTTCTCCCTCTGCCTCTGCCTACCACTCTGTCTGCCTGTGCTCATGCTCTCTCTCTAACAAATAAAAATAAATAAAATCTTTAAAAAATAAAATAAAATAAAATAGATGATCTAAGCTTTAATTTTAAACATTTGGAATGTTTAAAATTAAAGCTTAGATCATCTATTTTAAACCTTTTGTATTTTTTACTATAAGCAAATGAAGCTATACATTTCCTTCTAACAATATTTTAGTGATATTACATGTTATGTTTTATTATTATGATATGATTATTATGTTTGGCATATTTTCTAATTTTTCTTATAATTTTTGTTTAAGTGCATGATTTATTTAAAGTAATATGTCATAACTTTTCATTATTTAGGACTATTTCTGGGTAAACTTATTTTGATTGCTTTCCAATTTAATTAACTTTTATCCAAAGAACATAGCATATTTCAATTATATTTTTATTTTTAAGATTTAGTTTATGGTCCTGCATATTATCTATTTTCATCAATATTCTGTGTGTTCTTGAAAATAACATGTATTCTACAAATATTTGATAGTGTTCTAGAAATATCAATGAGATAGGTTGGATAATAAAATTTTTCAAGTCTTCTATATCTTTACTGATTTTTTTTGCAGTTTGGTTTTGTCAAATTATGCTTATGTATTGCTTAGGGGTAGTCCTTTCCCTACCTTGACTGTAGATTTTTTTTATCACTTTAGTTCAGCAAATTTCTATCTTGTGTATTTCAAAACTGTTATTTTTGTGCATAAAATTGATGTTTATTGTGATAAAATTTCCCTGTTATTATTATAAAAAATTATTTTTGTTTTCTATGTTAAATCTCTGTATGCTATAATCTGAATTGTCTATTTTTGGTATTACCACATCATTTTTTTGTGTATTTGGAGTTAGTATGTTATGTCATTTTCTGTCCTTTAACTTTCTGCCTTTATAGTGACTCTTCTCTTATAAAAATTATGCACCTTCTCCTCTCAGAGTGGAGAGTGCCCTCATGTAAACATAAGTGTTGTTCAGCATTTATTTCGAATGTTATGCCTTCTTCAGTTGGTTAATGTTTTGGCTTGCTCTCCAAGGTCTTCAAACAAGATTTCTCCCAGCGGAGTTTGTAATTTATATATCTAGGATGTTAAGTCTAATATAAGTTACTTTGCCACTGGAAGTTCAAAAATGTTTTAGAGTTTTATCTTTGTGTTTACATACTCCATTTGGAATATTACTTAATACTAGACACACATACAGAATACAGAAAATCCCTTAAAGATATTTCCGGTGTGGGGCCCCTGGGTGGCTCAGTGCGTTAAGCCTCTGCATTTGGCTCAGATCTTGATCTCAGGGTACTGGGATCGAACCCTGTGTCTGGCTCTCTGCTTGGTGAGGAGCCTGCATACCCTCTCTCACTGCCTACTTGTGATCCTTCTCTCTCTGTCGAATAAATAAAGAAAATCTTATTTAAAAAAAGATATTTCAGGTGTATGTTGAATGCATATGTAAACTTTCTACTTTTAGTTTTTTATTATTTTTAAATAGAGTTAATTATTAAAGTTTTGTTAAGTGATATGACAGTCTCAGAACATTCTTTCTATACATAATATTTGTAAAATGCATTTCTTCACTGTACCAAAGGAGATTAGAAATGTTCTCAAATAATTAGCAATATACTTAATTTTCCCAAACCACTGCAAAAAATTGCACATAAAGATAATATTAACATTTTTATTTTAATCAAGCAGATAAATATTTAAAATATATTAGTGTGTAGGGGGGCGCCTGGGTGGCTCAGTGGGTTAAGCCTCTGCCTTCGGCTCAGGTCATGATCTCAGGGTCCTGGGATCAAGCCCCGCATTGGGCTCTCTGCTCAGCAGGGAGCCTGCTTCCTCCTCTCTCTCTACCTGTCTCTCTGCCTGCTTGTGATCTCTCTCTGTCAAAAAAATAAATAAAAAAAATCTTAAAAAAAAATATATTAGTGTGTAAGTGTCATTTACAAACCACTCTAGAAAATAGTTTGGTAGTTTGTCAAAAAGATAAAACTAAGGGCACCTGGGTGGCTCAGTGGGTTAAGCGTCTGCCTTTGGCTCAGGTCATGATCTCAGGTTCCAGGGATAGAGCCCCACATCAACCTCTCTGCTCGGCGGGGAGACTGCGTCCTTCTCTCTCTCTGCCCGCCTCTCTGCCTACTTGTGATCTCTCTCTCTGTCAAATAAATAAATAAATCTTTAAAAAAAAAAGATAAAACTAATATATGACCCAGCAATTGCGCTTGTAGTTATATAACCAAGAGAAATAAAAATATATATCCACACAAAGAAATGTATGTGAATGCTCACAGCAGCATTATTCGTAATAACAGCAGCATTATTCATAATAGCCAAAAATGAGGAAAAATCCAGATCTTCATCACTAATGAGCAGATGTACACAACATAGTATATTAATAAAATGGCATACTACTTAGCATTGAAAAGTAACAAACTACTGACACAGGTCACATTGTGGATGAATGTCAACATTATGTTAAATCAAAGCAGCCAGATATAACAGACAATGAATTGCATGGTTCCATTTATATCACATAGTTAAAGAAGTTAATTTATAGAGAAAGAAAGCACAAAAGTGGGTGCCTAGGGCTGGGGGTGAGAATGGAGATTATGAATTATGTAAATGGGCTTATGAAATAAGATTGTTTTAGAATTGATTTATATTAATGGTTGCACCACTCAGGATAATTACTGTAAGTCACTTGAAATGAGTTAGTGGAAATAGGTGAACTTTATGAAACAGGAAATACTTCTCAAGAAAGCTGTTTAATGAAAAACAAGTAAAATAAAAACATAATGAAATAAAATACACTAATCAAAATTATTTGAATAATCAGTATATTATTGAAACTTGTAAACATTTTTGAAAAAGCAGGTTTTGTATTTTCAAATAAGTTCATTTACAGTCGTACATGGATGGACAGAAAGGGTGATGCTAAATATAGCATATGACCTTCTGGATGAATAGGTGAGATAACCCAAACTGCATCTTGCTCCCCTGAAGGAATATTTAAAAATTGCTAAGCCTATTGGGAAATTAAATAGCCTCATTTCGTTTTCATCTTTTTTCTCTTTTCATGCCAAATCTCTAATGAAAGTGCTAAAGAGCAATGAAATGGCCAAAGGCAGGAAGCCAGAAAGAAAGAGAGGGATAAAGAGCCAAATAAGCAACCTTTAAATAACTGACTTGATTGATTGATCAACTCATTTAGACAATTACCTTAATAGCTCTGTTTGTTAAAAATTTCCTGGTGGGTTTGCCAGATACTCCAAAATAGCGGTGATTCAGAAACAATATGAGTATTGTTTAAGCGAAAAGATGGGGAGTCAGACAAAGTTTGACTTAAATAAAATCTGCATAAATTCTGATCTGTGCAACCTGTCTCAGGTCCAGGTCCAGTTCATACTGAGGTATGGGTTTAATGAAGTCGTACCTGTAAGACACTTATCACATTACCCGTGCATGGTATTTACTCCATATACAATCATGAAATTAATTAACATACCATAGCTGTCATTAATATTTTAGAATGCCATTCGGGAGGAAAGCAAAGTAGACCACATATATTGAAGGTCAGTACAGTGCTAGAGAAGCAACTAATGTCTTTTATTCAAGAAAATGTACAATTTGGAAAGGTAAAGACAGTGATTGACTGCTAGGTCCATGTAACTGACCAACACAGCCCAAATAATTGAGTAAGTTTTTCTATACCCCCAGGTTTTCCATTTCTTTTTAATGTTTAAATGGCAAGATATATTATGTAATATAGAATTACAGGACTAATGAACAGAACTAATAATTGAGCAATAAACTCTTTCAATGAGGAAAAGAATGTGTACATACATACTTCTGTAATGATTCCCCTTATCTTGTGAATCAAAATTATTCATTAAATAACTGTTTATCTTCCCAGCAAGTAGTTGCTAAGGTCAGGTTTTATGCTAAGGTACACAAAGAATACAATAGAAAATCTGAAGACAGTATGAGGCCTTCTTTGATAAAGAAATGTATGGGTAAAAATGGCAGGAATAAAAGTCTTAGGTGGACAAGGGAAATCTCCCTTTAGGACAGAGGTCTTCAAGCTATTTCTTGATAATTGCCAGATAGGAAATATATCAGGCTTTACAGGCCAGAGAACACCTGTCAGAGCTCCTCAGTTGCACTGTAGTATCATTAAAGCAGCCATAGACAGTAAGTTAAAAGAAAAAAAGTAAGTTAAAAGAAAAAAAAAGGAAAAAAAAAGGTGTAAGAGTGTTCTGATAAATCATTATTTTTTAAATTAATATTTAATGTATTATTTGTTTCAGGGGTACAGGTCTGTGATCCATCAGTCTTACACAGTTCACAGTGCTCACCATAGCACATACCCTCCCCAATGCCCGTCACCCAGCCACCCCATCCCTCCCACCCCCTCCACTCCAGCAACCTTCAGTTTGTTTCCTGAGATTAAGAGTCATTATTAACAAACATAGGCCTAAGTGCCATGATTTGGCCTAAGTGCCATCTTTTGCTTACCTGCTCAAGGGGAAGCTACTTGAAGGACAAAGTAAGTAAGTGAGAGACAATTATGTTTGGAAGAATGATATATAGGAGTCCCCTCTTATCCGCAGGGGATACATTCCAAAACCCCCCACAGGTGCTTGAAACAGCAGAATACCAAACCCTGTACAGACTATGTTTTTTCCTACACATACATGCATAACTATAATAATGATTATAAATTTGGCACAGTAAGAGATTAATAATAATAATAAAGAGAACAATTAACAATGCACTACAATATGTTACATGAATGTGGTCTCTCAAAATATCTTATACTGTACTTATACTTCTTCTTGTGATGATGTGAGTTGATGAAATGCCCATATGATGAGATAAAGTGAGGTGCACGACGTGGGGATTGTGATGTATGTAGCATTCGCCTACTACCGACTTCCTGACAATATGTCCAAAGGGAGATCGTCTGAAGCTGGACAGAGGTTTACCACAGGTACTAACTGAAGAAAGCAAAACTGCAGATAAGGAGGGACTAGTGTAACTGAATAGCTTAAAATTTGAAAGTATGTTTGAAGTTAATGAAAATATTAAATACATTTAAGTGCAGAAAAAATAATCAGATTATATTTTAAAAAGACTCCTGTTAATTAATTAGAGGTCAACTATCCTTTGAAAACGTGAATAAAATACATACATATATATATATATATATATATGTATGTATGTTACGGGTGTGTGAGTCTACATTGTCTGAACAGAGGTCTTGGTCCTTGGATTCCTGGTGAGATAGATTTACATGGGGGTCCATGCTCAGAGTAAAGACAGTCAGAAGGAAAGTAGCAAGCACAAGTCAGTTTATTAAAGCAAAAGTACACTTTCAAGGTGGGAGATGAGGCAGGTTTTGCAAGGTGGAATGAGCGTCTCGGCTGTTTTGGAATTGGGTAATTTTGGGTCTCTCTGTGCTGGGAGGAGCTGTGATATACAGTGAGGGGTGGTCACTAAAAGGAGGCTGTTTCTAATCATTGGAGACTATTAACTCTTTAAGGTTTCTACTGGAACTTTTAGGGCTGCCTTTTGGCGTGGGTGGGGCTGTATTCATGATGCAAACGTATTATAATGAGTCTAGGGGTTACCCTGGGGCAAAGGTGGAAGAGAAGAATGCATGTTCCCATCTGTGGCTCTTGACCTGTCAGGCCCAACATCTTGGAAGCCACCAGGTCAGGATGTTGTGCCATGGGCTTTTTTTTTTTTTTTTTTTTTAAAGATTTTATTTATTTATTTGACAGAGAGATCACAAGCAGGCAGAGAGGCAGGCAGAGAGAGGAGGAAGCAGGCTTCCTGCTGAGCAGAGAGCCCGATGCGGGGCTCGATACCAGGACTCTGAGATCATGACCTGAGCCGAAGGCAGCGGCTTAACCCACTGAGCCACCCAGGCGCCCCTGTGCCATGGGCTTTTAATGTGTATCTTATTTATCACTGTCCTTACCTCCAGCTCCTGTCCCTTTAAGGACTTGGGATTCTGTCTTGAGGGTTCCTTCCACTGCTCCTGTCTGGCTTCTACCTAAATATATATTATAAACTATATATATAAATTACATATATAGTTTAACAGTCTTAAAATCTGTGATTTAGTATATAGAAACCCATAACTTTCCTTTTAGTTCTCCTAATAGTATCTGTTGCTACCATCAGGCACATAAATGATTTGTAGTTTTACCTAGTAAAATCTTGTAACTTTCCTTGTTGTTGTTATTATTGATTTGTTTTTAAGCTCAGTAAACTGCAACTCCCCTATTAAACAGGATGACAGTTTTCTGGTAACAAGTGTTATCAAAATGTAATATGAAATTAATATCGTCAAGTAGCAAAATTCTGATTCAGTATTTTAAGAGCTGAATTGAACAGGTTAAATGTTTCATTAATCTCTGGTCTTAATATTTCCCCTGGAAATTCATAATTCAAAATACTCAAGATTCAGATTTAGCAATTTTTTTATTAAGATAAAAGTTTCTGGATCTATGATTTGTTTAAAACTCTAGTTTTCAAAGCAACCTGTCATCCATGTACATAATTAATCAATATTTACTCTTAAAGTTAGGCATTATCCAATAACAATTTTAGAAATATATCTCAATTTATAAACATATAGAGGATTAAGTTGAATGAATGTGTCATGGTAAATCAAATGAAGTCTTTGTATCAGGTATCAGCTTTAATGGAGAAACCAAAGCAAGTATGTATCTCTATTTCTTTTTATATCTAGACCAGAGTAAAGAACACCTTTACTCCATTCTGTGATGCATAGATAATGGCTTGGCCTATATTAGGTGATAATAAGCTAATAAAGTATTATGTGCCAGTTGTATTGAAGTGATAATGAGCCACACTTTACAAATAAGACATCACTATAAGAAGGAAATTCCCTTTAGGAAGGTTAAGTGCCCACATTAACAATGTGCAATAGAAATATAATCAAAACAACATCAGTAATTTTAAATTTTCTGGTAGCCACACTTTAAAAAAAAAAAACAATAAAATGAAATGATATAATTAATATAGAATGATTCATAAGATATTTTAGTGTTCTTTTTTCCATGCTAAATCTACCTTGGATTTTGAAGCAGTAGCATTAAAAAATTAAAATATCTCATAAATCATTTTATATTGATTATATGCTGAAATCATTTTGGATATATCAGGGTAAATAGAATATATTATTATTAAAAATTACATTTTGTTTGTGTTTTGTTTTTATTGTTTGCACTAGCTCCATTTCATATCCTCAACACCCGTGTGTGGCTAGTGATTAATGCATTGAGCAGGTAAGTCCCGCTTGAAGTCTAGCTCCACGGCCTTACCAGGTAAGTTAACTTGAGCAAGTTGTGTAAACGTTCAGTGACCCAGATTTCTTTTCTTCTGCTTAAAGGTAAACATATCACTATGTCATTGAGTGTATGTGAACATAAAATATAATCTATATAAAATTCTTATACTCAAAGGTATCATCTAATTTTCCAATTATTATTAGCGATAAGGTCTGATTTATATACTATGATTCATTCATGAAGAATTATAATTTCTGAAACATTCCATCTTTGATATTTACTTCACATGATGGTTAATTCTATATGTCAGCTTAGCTAGGCTATGGTGCCCAAGCTGCTCGCTAAAATGGCAGCATAGTGTTGCTGTGAAAGTGGTTTTTTAGATACTATTAACATTTAAATAAATAGACTTTTAGGAAAGCAGATTACCATGGATCGTCTCATCCAATGAATTAGAAGCTGTAAGAGAAAAGACTGAAGGTCTTGGAAGAAGTAGTTCTGCTCCCTTATGGCCTTAGGGCTTGACTGCAACACAAACTCTTGCAGGACTTTCCAGTCAGCTGGTTATTAACAGGTCAGCCCTGCAGATTTCAGACTTGCCGGCTGACTGTCATATCAGATGTTAACAGAGACTGTCCTAGGCGATCCCAGATTGTTACCTTATTATGAAGTGAGCTCAGCATTTTTTGGTAAATACTCAGTCTTCAACACATCTTTCCACTTTTTTTTCTTCCATTCTTTAATCTTTTTTAAATTGGCAAGGAAAGCTACCATCCTACAGCACCAAGGTAGGTTTCTTAGTAAAAGGACTCTCCTCACCATAAACTGTTTCATTTATTCAACTCAGAATTTCTTTTTTTTTTTAAGATTTTATTTATTTATTTGACAGACAGAGATCACAAGTAGGCAGAGAGGCAGACAGAGATAGAGGAAGGGGAGCAGGCTACCCGCTGAGCAGAGAGGCCAATGCGGGGCTTGATCCTAGGATCCTGGGATCGTGACCTGAGCTGAAGGCAGAGGCTTTAACCCACTGAGACACCCAGGTGCCCCTCAACTCAGAATTTCAACTAATACCCATAATAAGCCCAATGCTGTGGTGTCTACAGGTGGTAAAATTCATGGCCTCTGCTCTTAGCATGAATAAAGTATGACAAATGTTCCTGAGTCAAATGTCCACCTCCTCATCCTAATTAGGTATAATACCTCAGCTCTCTCTCTAGTGCCAAATTTAAATGGGTGAGGAAGACTTGTTCAAGACTATTGCCAACAGGGAAGAGAGAACAAAACTCAATCTGAACTCATTTCACTGAAACAAAGGGCAGGAGTTTTTTTAGATCTAGGATGAGCTACTGGAAAACTACTGGAAGATGTTGGGGGACAGGATGATCAATAGGAAGTGTAAGCACAATGAGCTATTTCCAAGTTTGCAAATATTTTTGTCTGTGATCATGCTATCTGTTTTTGCTAATCGGTGCTGCTCAGGGGAGTTAAACTCCTAACTTCTCCCAAAGACTGGAAGAGAGGAACACTATGTTCTTGATGTTTACATTTCAAAGGATGATCCCCAGGCCCTTGAGAAAGATGTTCTTGGTTTATAAAACTAGTGAGACTTTTTAAAAGTTTTTATTTAAAATTTAATGTACAGTGTAATACTAGTTTCAGGTGTACAATATAACGATGCAACTCTTTCATACAACACCCAGCACTCATTACAAGTACACTCTCATTCCCCATCACCAAGTACCCCCTCCCCACCTGCTTGCTGGTATCCATCAGTTTGTTCTGTACAGTTAAGAGTTTTTAAAAGATTGATGTCTCAAAGAGGCAGAGAAAGAACTTACAGTTGCACATACTTTACAGAAGTACTCTTAAAAAAAATGGGAGGTCAGGGGATTAGAGACTGGCTTATACCTGTCTAAAATTTAGTCAAGCTGAACAAGTGTAAACCTGCAAGGAAGCTAAGATTCCAAACACATCTTGATGCCACAGTGGAATTGTGAAAGGGGGACAGGTGGAGAGGGCTATGGGAAGTTGTGGCTTCTGTGTGATCACCTTCTCTTTGGATATGTAGCCAACCATGTTTGTGGGCCAGGGATGCTATTTATCTTCATTAAAAGACAGAAGCAGGATAAAGCATGAAGAAGAGCAAACAAGGTTGAAACCATTGATCAATGTGGCATTTGGCTTTAACCATATTTAACAGTGATGACCTTCCAAGACTAAGGGCTGCTATTTCACTGCTTTCTGATTTTGGGAGACTCTTTAGGATGATGCTAACCTGGACCATTCTACTGGCTTCCTTGAAAGGAAGTCTTTAGTTTAGCGAAGTTCACATAATACAATCTAGCACAATCCAAATATTGTCCTCTTGGCATCCATACACACATTTTTTAGAAATTTTCACTTAGAAAAAAAGACAACAATGCTTCATTTAACCTAAACCATATTACTTCTCTCCCTAAAACTGGATATACAATAACACCTGATATCCATTGTTGGGTGATGACTATTGTTTTCTACCTTAGTCACACTCACCCTTTGGCTTTTATAATTGAAAGACTGAGATATATGTCTAGCCACTATCAATGCATGTTATGATAAAGAGCAGAAAAATAGAAGGGAAAAAAAGAGGAACTGTCAAACAAATACACGAAAGCATACCTAAACATACATATTCATATTAAAGCAAAGATGAAATAACTATAAAACTTTTTCTGCAACTGCCCACATGGTCCTAGCGGGTATGTGTAATTGCCTTCTTCCACTGCATGTTTATTTTGCCATCATCAAGCATTTCCATTAGTTGTGGTTCTTTCCTAATGGGTGATACTAAATTATATTCCTGAAGAACCTGTGCTATTAGAAGTTGTGCCTGTTTGGGGGTTTTGTATTTTTTTCTTTAAGTTTTAACAAAGTATGTCTCCCTCCTGATCCCATCCTGTTTCATTTTTTCCTTCCCTACCCTCCTTCCCTTCCCCACTCAGCCTCTCAAATTCTTCATATCAGGGAGATCATATGATGATGCTGTGAAAAGGGGGGTAGGGAGAGGGTGGTTGGGTTATGGACATTGGGGAGGGTATGTGCTATGGTGAGTGCTGTGAAGTTTGTAAACCTTGTGATTCACAGACCTGTACCCCTGGGGCTAATAATACATTATATGTTAATAAAAAATTAAAAAAATGAAATTAAAAAAAAGTTTTAACAAAGTATATGGGAGTATCAAGGACTACTTGAATCTCAAACCTCCTTGCCCTAATTTTCTGGATACAACCGAATTTTCCCTTGATAATTGACATTGGTCACTCCCTCTAGTACAGCAGATCACTTTCTGTTTTTAGCTGTTTTTGCGATTAAAATGGCCAAGTGACCAGCTCATTTTTGAGTTTATTGAGTCTATTGTTGTTGCCCCTGATGACTGTATTCCTCACCTTGAAATGAAGTTCTCTAAAATAGCAAAACCTAACATCCATGGGAGGAGAAGGAAAATTTTTGCTGGTGGAGCGTTAGGGGCAATAATGATAGGAGAAACTCCCCTTTCCATCTCTTGATTTCTAGATGCATAAATTCTACTATTGGGAGAAACAACATGTTATACCATGCACTAATTCAGAGCATACATTGCTTCCTGGAGATTAATATCTCAACATTGCCATGTGCCACCTAGTTTACGATGTGATTTAGTATTCAAAAGAACATGCTAGGAGCTCCTGGATGGCTCAGTTGGTTAAGTGATAGACTCTTTATTTCGGCTCAGGTCATGATCTCAGGGCTGTGGGATGGAGCCCTGTGTGAGGCTCTACAGAGTCTGTGTGTCCCTCTCCCTCTCCTCGTCCCTCTGCACTTGGGTGCTTGCTTGTGTTTTTGCTTTCTCTTAGATAGATAGATAGATAGATAGATAGATAGATAGATAGATAGATATGCCATACTTCATTACCTTAAAGTTATTTCCCTTAATAGAAATGTGTGAAATACCGTGATAGTGAACACATATCTATGCCTTCTTGTGGTGATATGGAAGGAAGTATTGTAGGCAGAAAATGAGAATATGTATGCAGATTAAGTATCCTTCTGGAGAGAATAAACCATGTTTCTTCCTTCAGGAATTTTTCCCCAAGTATACTCATTCTGTTTCTAGAGAGTGAGCAGTTATTGGCATGGTGATATATCAAGGGATCATGGTTTGTCTCAGTTATTGGGAGGCTGGGAGAGCAACAGTTAGTGTAAGCAGATCAGCCTGAAAGTTTCGAGGTCCGTGTTGCTGCTTAAGTTCCAAAGCCACATCTCTGATTCCGCAGACACATTGTTACTGTGGTATTTGAGAAAGAACAGGGGTGACTGGGCAGATACCAGCTGATCTCTACAGAATGGCTCATCTTGTCCAGCAAATTATTAAAATCTTTCTCTTACATTTCTTATTAAGCATTTACCGTGCAAATGTCTTAATTACTTAAATTAACAAATATTTAAACAAATACCTAAATTACCTAAACAAACAAAGTGATTCTTTGAGGCCATGCAGTGACGTCAATCCTGAGTCCATGTTTTTACCACCCCTGAGTCCTTCTTATTACCACTTTTCTTTTTAAATTATTCTAAGGTTCTGTCCATACAGTCAAACCACTAGCCATCATTGATCAATAGTGAAATGCATATCTCAGTCTTCTCATCTTCCAGGAAAAATGAGAGGATTTTTCCTCACTCATGTTCTTAGGGTTACCCTTGAGTGAGGATATAATGTTAGAGCTATTTATTTTTTGTTAGTAAAATATGTACAACTATATATTTAAAACCTAAATTATTGTATTCATCTGGTCATAATAATCTCAAGAGGGTACTGGCATGGAATGAGACATTGGAAATTAATGGACAAGAAGAAAGAACCATGATCTTGAATTAACTTCTTGTTCATTCAAATTACTTGTTCCTTTAAGACATGCCTAAGCCTTATTTAATTTGTACCACTTCTGCTTTATGGTAAAATGCTAATGCCAGCCTTACGGCATTAGAGGCTGAGAGAAGTTCTAGGTCATGATAGGGTCCATGATCACACATTATATTCATATTACGTATGGCTCAGTAGCAAGTGTGAAGCTGTTTCTCAGGAAGTGACTATTTGCTAAGGATGACATATTTACTCCAAAACTCTAAAACTTTATGCTGGATTCACTCACAGTGATCTGCTAAAGGCTCCGTACATAGACCTTATCTGACTCCTACATTTCAAGAACCAGTGTGTCTCCTCAGTGATACGGTTTAAGTGGCAGAGTCGCTTGCATGATGTCACTGGCTTGATGCAGATCCTTCTCTTGCTTTGCACTCCACTCAAAACCAGAAGCCTTTCAGGGAAGTAGATGTAAACTCCAAAAACCATAAAAATCCCACTAGGGGATCTGCCTCCTTCTCAGTGGTAAGGGGTACCAGAGGCAGCCATGTGTCCCTCCCTGTCTAGCATAGTGTTTTAACATGCCACAGACCATTGCATATGCAGACATTTTATAGAGATTGAAGCTCCTGAATTTTTATGAGATTTATTTTCTACTTTCTAGCACCTATGTCTTATCAATAAGAAGAGGAGGTTTTTGGTTTTTTTTTTTAGGTAGAATAGTTTTGACTTCCTGCTCACTGGCTCTAATTAACATAATAATATCACATATCAATTTCATGGACTAGCATCATATCCTCTGTGACTGAGAAACCATTGAATTCCTACAAAACATATTATGCATGAAAACTAAAGAGTGTATATAAACCTATGGGAGGACAGTGAGGTTGATAGCGGGGCCTACCCATTAACCATAAACTGCCTTTGGTAACCTTTGCTAGCAGGTTTAGATCAGTAACTGCAGATCAGGTACAATTTCTTTCCCCAGTAAATACAGAGCAAAATATTTGGTGTTCCTATTTTATTAAATATATGAAAATGCATTGTGATCATCCACTTACCATCTATTTTTGACTTTTTCTCACTGAAAGCACAGGAGCAGATAAAGGTTGGTAAGAGGTGTAATTGGTTTATGCTCTTTCATTATGTTGGCTGAATACAGACAAGAAAAAGGGTCATGGGGGTCAGTAATGGACTATTTAATCATACTGAGATTGAAACCAAAGTACAAAGATGTCTTTCTATACTTTGGTCTATATTTTGCATAAGACTAATATACTTAGGGGGATTCTTGGGTGGCTCAGTCAGTTGAGTGTCTGACTCTTGGTTTCAGCTCAAGTCAGGATCTCAGGGTGGTACAATCAAGCCCCATGTCAGGCTCTTCCCTCAGCGTAGAGTCTGCTTGGGATTCTCTTCTCCCTCTCCCTCTGCCCCTCCCTGTGCTAGTGCACACACACACTCTCTCTCTAAATAAATAATAAAATCTTAAAAAAAAAAGACTAATACACTTAAGGGTAATCCTTCTCTTCCTTCTCCTGCCCATTGTCATCATCATGTGGCATCAAATTATACATAACAGAGAAACATCTCTGAAATAAAATGACATAATTGATGCAAGTTTTCTTAACTTCTTCAACAATAGCTAAATTTAAATTGTTACCTCTGAAGTACATAACACAGTCCAGTGGAAATTTTAACATAAAAAAGGAAAAAGAAAAAGAAGGACATATTCCATTGGAAATTCTAAATAATATAAATTAAATGTGGATACTGCATCTTTATTTAATCATGTATTTCTTCACACAACATAGTATTAGTGAGTGAATTCTGTGTTATCAGATATGTTCTAAGACCTGAGAATACAGTGTTCCAAACAGTATTTACCATTGGTGATACAGCAATGAACAAAACAAACAACTTATTTGTATTTATAGGATAAAATCTAAGAGAGTCTTTTACTTCATTTTTGGACATAGGCTTTTGTGCAAGATGAAATAATTTTCCTTTAACATCGAAGGGAATGTTCCAAAATGTCCAGTAGAAGCCCCTAAAATTTTACTGATGTGGTGTTTTGTGATTATCCTGCAGAGAAGGCACGTACTCTTACCCAAAATTTGGTTCACGTGTCCTAAAGGACATGTATCTTAATGAACTCTCCGTTGTATTTGCCACTTCTTGCTCACCCAGTGAATATGTCATCCAGACCAAGGTGATGTTTATAGATTGTTCATATGATCTCTGTATGCCCCTTACAACTGTAAATATGACAGAGGGTAGAAGATTTAACATAGCCCTGGGGCAGGACTGGAAATGTAGACTATTATCTATCCCACTTAGTTTTTAAAATCTCTGGTCCTCTTTCATTATATAGATAGAAAATAAGGCATTCAACAGATTGGAAGCTGCATATATATTATCAGAGGCCCTATTAATCTTCTGTGTCAAATATACCCAGTTACACAACATTTGAACTTGAGGTGTCTACCGGGTTGAGCTTGTGGTAGTCTACTGTCAACTTCTAGTATATGTCTAGATTTTTAGGGCTGGAGCGATAATTAGATAGAGAAAGGAGGGAACCACTAACACAATATTAAGGTAGTAGAAATCTTTACCAGATTTCTGGGATGTCATCTTTTTACTTTATCTTTTTCTTTCTTCCTTTAATGGTTATGAAAGGAACCAGTTCAGATTCTTCCATTTGGCTGTTCCTACTATCACAGTCCTCAAACCATTACCTATGGAAATGGTGTGTGTTGCATGGGTAATCAGTGGGAGAACAGGGGTAGAGAATTATGTCATCTCTTAAGAATATTCATTCTGATTATATATTCAGGAGTTGGGAAATGAAAAGGCTTAGTCTAAGAATTCATTTATTACCTGATCTCATTATGTTCCTGCTTCTATATGCCATGACTATATTTTGAGTTGAATCACCCTTAAAATGTCTGGATATTCACTCTTGTTGAGTATATTGTTATCCAAGTAAATGGCTTTAGGTCTGTTTGTGATTTATGTGGTGTTTTGTTTAATTATTCCTCCTCGAAACTTGATTTTTCCTTTAGTCAATATGTTCCTGGTCTGAATATGAACTAAAGTCCAAAAACAGATAAAGAACTATTATATTTTGCCTTGATGGCTTTCAATTCTATTGACTGAGCATCCTTTATAGCTGCCAATCTAGCTTGACCAAAAATTAACAATTTCCATAACTCTCTGAGGTTCAAGTAAGTTGGCTGTCACTCTGACTTTTGTCACATATTTTGTAATTGTATCTGCCTTATTTCTAATGGTTAAACACTACCTCCTATCTTCCATTATTTCAAAAATCCTATTATCCATTTTGATATAAAGGATCTTATATTTATAACAACATCTCCTTCCTTCAGTCCTAGCCTGCAGGGGAAAGCCACCAAGTGATGGTCTCAGTGATATTACTGTCATCCACATTACATTTAAAACAATGATAAGCAGTTTTCAAGCTATTCCACAGAACACAAGGGGAGGTAGTATGCCTGATTTTAGATCTGTTTGCTTCCTTTCCACCACCTACCATGGTCATTCTGGAATTCCTACTTCTCTAATATAGCCTATCAAATCATCCAAGGTGCCAGGAGCCATCCTGGTAGCAATTAATACTATCTCCTTGGTTTTGTCCTGGTAGCAATTAATACTATCTCCTTGGTTTTGTGCTAGTATGTTAAATTCTATGTCCTGGAAGTATGCTTATATATGAATGAATTCTTTGTTATCCAAGTTTATGCTTTACTTCTCTTGATCCAGTGACCTAGTTTCATAATTCTCTCCTAGGGCATCCTAGGGATGCTTCTCTTTTCAGGAGGAATACTACTTTTCCTGCTAGGACATTGTGTAACTAACCTATTTATGACTCTGATGAGAAGAAAATAAGGTGAATGCCAGTATTGAGTGGAGTCAATGTCATCTTGAGAGGTCTTTGAATCATTTTCAAAAAAGAGAGCACTAAACTTTAAAAGGAAATCATGAGATACTTCTGAGGGCTTAAGAGATTCAGGGAAATCTGGAAATTTAATATTTTTCTGTGTATGATTCAAGAGTATTTGTTTGTCAAGTCTCTGTTTTACTCCTCCAAAATCACAGTTGTGCTCTTGGAGTAGCAGTATTGTACAGTTTGAAAATTTGATGTTGTAAGTAGTTCTGTTACCCTTATAACTAAATCCTGGTCCTAATCCTTATCTTTGATTATCCTCCAGCAACAGGGAATTAGAAGCTCTTTAGATACTCCCAAGAGACTATCTGGCTTTCAAAATTTGTCTTAAATTTCAGATGATGTCTCTGAAAAATCTTAAGAAAAAAAAAAGGTAAACATAGCACTTTTTCTAAAGTGGGATGAACTAAATCATTAAAGTAAAAGTGGAAGTACTTAGGACAACAGTTATACAATTTCACTCTCAACAATAATAAAAAGGTGCAAATGTAAACTCTAGAATACGATGAAGTAAGCAGATAACCTACAAATAGATATGTATACATATATATACACATTCAAACATGATGAATCATGCTTTTCAGCAACAGGTTGCATGTAAAAAGAAAATCTAATCTTTTAGAGTAGCACAGATCAAGTCACATTAATCCATGGAAAGAACATGCAATCCTAGTATATTAATGGGACTTTATAGTAAAGATGTACACATAAACATTTTAATAAATATTTGTTAATTATTTCTCGATAGGAATAAAATAAAAAGCTTGACTGCAACTGATGTTATCATGAAGGTTTCTAAGCTAACCTTAAAATTTTGTCACCTTGATATGTAAAATTATAGTTCCATTCCATTCCATTCCATAAAATTATAGTTCCTTCAAAAGAGGGAACAAAGAAAGAAAAAATGGAGAGAGGAGAGGAGTAAGGTGTTTCATATATTTATTCTTTGTGGTGGGAGTCCATGAAGCATAGTTTAAAGTAGATGAAATATGAAATCCAAATTTATTTAATTATTATTTAAAACTGAATGAAATTAGATGAATGACTTAATATTGGAAGGATAGGTGAGGATTGTATCAATAAAAATTCCTCATTTTGATAGCGAGCAATTCATTAATTATATAAAATAGTAACTAGCAAATTAAAATAAAATTAGCATTATACATATTTAGTTAAATAGAAGAAACAACCATATCTTAAAGCACAATGTTTACAAATAATTACTTCCTAGAAATGAGACTGGAGTTGACAATACTATTTTTTGGTAGGAAACTCATTATACTATATTTTTTACAATGTTTATGAATCTTTAAATACAAGGGAAGGATTGTTATGCCTATAAAACGGTGTAAAAATTGCCACAAACTTTGATACACAATTGAGAATTTGTCTTAAGAAAAGCATTCAGCACAATAAAAAAGCTATAGGTATGAAATTTTTGATTGCAGAGCATGGACAATATTGAAGTGTGGACATAATAATGAAGGGATATTATGTATAAGTGTTAAAATTAACTATTTTAAGACTGAAGGAATCTGTGGTTATACAGCATATTGAAGGAAAATATAACTATGTACTCCATTATAATTATGCATTTAGGAATAGTACCAAAAAAAAAGAAAAACAGTTGCCTAAGATGAGATGGTGGTTCATGTGCTTTTATACTGTTGTTCTGTTTTGTATAGTTTTTACTTTTTGCTTTCTAAAACTTCCAATGAATAATAGCCCTAAAGGGAAGAGACTATAATGACCAATTCAGGTTGGGATATATAATGCAGATGAGAATCTAAAGATCAAGTTGGGGAACCACACTTACAGCAAAGAATCAGAATTATTCAGAGGAGTAAGTGGAAAGACATGGCCCAAACGATGCAAGATTTGGTCATAATAAGGGATAATCAAGCCATTAGGCTCCCTCACATTTGTGTCAATCTGCAGGTAGAGAAACAGAGTAAACACCCTCAGTTCTAAGACAAGAAACATTCCTGTGCAAAAGCAGTGGTCTTCGTCAGATGCTATGCATTCTGGGCCACAAATTTCTGAAAGTGATAGTAACTTTCACTCCACCTGAGGATGAGGTAGCCTGGCAGCCTCTTTGAGGGCCAAGTGGAGTGCTTGTTGAACTAACCTGCATCAACAGTTAAGGAAGTTCACAAATGTAGATTGACCCTGTAGTTATATACTTGCTGATATGCTGGTACATCTATGACTTATGATACACCCATTCTGTTCTTACTTTTGCACTGAATATATAGACAAATACCTTTAAACAAGTAAAACAAAAATAATAAAAACAAAACCCATAGTTCCATACATACCTCCAGCGAGGATAAGACATTCCAGATCATTACAGAAAGACAATAGTAGTGGTGGAATATAATAAACCACATTACCCACTTCACACACACAAGCACACACACACAGTTTTCTTTTACCTTCTTTTCTTATCATTGTGGATCTCTATGATGAGGTAAGGACTGACCCAGCATGCTTAGCTACAGAGTTGTTTCTGAAATGTACTTTTATTTTGTTAAACGTAGCTCCTTTTAACACCCAGGGACTTGATCAAACTAAAACGGTTTGCCTGATTTTGAAAAAAGGGAGAAAAATGATAGGATTTAGCTGAAAACAAGGTTGTAGTTTTATTAAGCCAAAAGGTGATAATTATAACATCAGTAGACAACACATTAACACAGAAATACAAATAACCTTGAGGATGAGTAGAAAGGCATAATATTTCCATCTCTAATAATGTCTGTGTTTCAGAGATAGCAAGAATCAGGCTTTAAAATTCTCAAATGCTTCATTCCACCTCTGGGGGCTGTCGCCTGGTTGGTGATAAAGGTGGCATGATTCAGTCAGGGTTGTGGTATTATTTTTGTAAAACAAATTAACTCTTTAGAGTCAAAACAGTATGAGACTAATTTTATTTGCTCTTTATAAGAAACTAAAATTAATAATCTATAGAGGAAAATTTTCAAAGAAAGAAATTTTATGTCTCATAATGAATATTGCTATTAATTTAAAGCCTTGACTTCTCTTTCTCTAAATATTACTGTTATTAAGTATCACCTACAGACTACCCCAGGCATTTTTCACAGATCCCGGCTCTCCATCTGTTTTGGTTTATCTTCTATCTGCTGGACAGATGATAGATGTAAAACACCCTACTGCCACACTTCTACCAATTACCAACTTATTAAATTTTCGGTTGTCTCCGACAGTGAGGAGTCTTTATATAAATCTGTTATCACACCAATCTCTCTTTCAAATATAGGTTCTGTTCTTCCTTCCTCTTTCTCATGCCAAAATGTAATTTAAAAGAGAGATCTCTCATAATTCTGTGTTCTTACAATGCTTGCTAAGGCAACTCTTAACTTAAAGCCAGCAAAATTTTTAAAATTATTTTATTCTGTACAATATGAACAAGATAAAAATGAATATCAAGAGTGAAGCAAATCTATTTACCAAAAAAAAAAATCTTGAAAATGATTATTTCAGGGCACTTGAGATGGAGACTCATAGTTACTATTTATAAGATCAAGAAGTGAAAGTACAACATAACAAAAGATCACCTGCAGAGCATGAATCCTTAAGTGTGATCACCATCTTTCTATTTAGAAATATACAGTAAATCGTTCAGCACAAATTGCATAGACATGTTCCTCGGCCACATTCAGCCAGAATTTCAAAGAGGAAATCCTGTCAAAATAATCTCTTTTTCTTAAGACACAGTGACAGATATAAATGATCAAACAGGGTAGTACACATAATCTATCACAAGTTTAGAAAGGCTTCTGTTTCTGTCCTGCAAACCATAACACTAAACACCCTGGAAAAATATGACCTTGACTACAAAATTATTGAGAAGCTGAACAACTGCTTCTTGGTTTTTAGTGGATTATGTCAACTGAGCAAGGGGAATAAAAGATGCCTTTAGTGATTGCTTCTTGACTCAGTGATATTTATTACTGCTATCCATAACCTAGATCAATATTTTCCTCCAGAAAAAATGTCATTGTTACTTACGTGGGACTCTGGGGATAGGTAATTGCCCAATCTGCCATTCACCATTTCATCTTTGTCCCCATACCTCATTCAAACCACATACGTATCATTCTCTTTGCTTTTATGACTATTCCTATTTCCATCCTTTACTCTCTTGTAAATTATAAGCAAAGAATGTAAGAAAATGTTATTCATTAGCTTCTTTGATGTGCTACAGGGTCACCTTGTACCTTTTGTAAATGATGAATGAGATAATGTAATTGGTTTTCAAATATCTCTGTTCTTAAGATATGACTTATATAAATTATGTTTATAATTCTGCTTTTAAGATTCTTCCCTAGGAGTTACTGACTCATTGAGTGTGAGTTGGAATCTGGGATTTCATACTTTTTACTAGTGCCCTACAACTGGGTATGCTTAACACCAATTTAAATAATATAATCAATATAATATAATAATATAATCAAGTTTTTAAATCAGGACACAAACAGATAGGATACGAGGTTAACAGTTAATGCTTTGCTGATTCCTTTCACTGAAGTAGTTTAAGTTCTATTTATAATCTGTATTTGGGATATTATTAACACCAATTTAAATAATATAATCAATATAATATAATAATATAATCAAGTTTTTAAATCAGGACACAAACAGATAGGATACAAGGTTAACAGTTAATGCTTTGCTGATTCCTTTCACTGAAGTAGTTTAAGTTCTATTTATAATCTGTATTTGGGATATTATTACTAAGACAGAACTTTTTAAGGAATTTTTATAAGTGAGCACTAGATCATCAAAAGTTACAGATTTTTAAAAATCTTTTTTTTAAGCATCGATTGTTTTTTTTGTTTTGTTTTTTTTGGTTTTTTTTTTTGTTTGTTTTTTTAATGAAAGCTTACTTCAGAATCTAAGACAACACTTCATTCTAGCTATAGGTGGCAACAGATGCTATGACAGAGAATCCAGATGTTTAAACATGAATGGAATTAAGGATCACCCTTTTTTCAGGCACAAGTAAGAGCTTACTTTTTTTTTGGCAGATTTCTTAATTCCACCTGTGGCCAGGGAGCCCTTCCACATGACCTTTGCTTTCAGCTCCTTCAGTTTATTCTGCTCCTCTTTCTCCTCTGTTTCTACTCTGCTCCTTTTTCTGCTTGAATGCCTAATCTCATCCATCTCCTTGGCCTGCTTCTCGGGGTGTCTCAAGGGCTTCTTCTTGACACCTTTGCATACAGATATGGTGCCTGCCTCTCCTTCTCCAGAGCCTGCCACTGGAACCAGAGCTTTAAAAATCTTTTTTTTTCCATTTTATTTTATTTTATTTCTTTACAGTGTTACAAAATTCACTGTTTATGCACCTCACCCAGTGCTCCATGTGATACATGCCCTCCTTAATACCCACCGCCAGTATCACCCAACCCCCTACCACCCTCCCCTGCAAAACCCTAGGTTTGTTTCTCAGAGTCCACAGTCTCTCAGAGTTTGTCTCCCCCTCCAATTTCCCTTGTTTCACTTCTCCTCTCCATCTCCCAATGTCCTCCGTGTTATTCCTTATGCTCCACAAGTAAAGGAAACCATATGATAATTGACTCTCTCTGCTTTACTTATTTCACTTAGCATAATCTCTTCCAGTCCTGTCCATGTTGATACAAAAGTTGGGTATTCATCCTTTCTGATGGAGGCACAATACTCCATTGTATATACAGACCATATCTTCTTTATCCATTTGCCTGTTGAAGTGCATCTTGCTTCTTTCCACAGTTTGACTATTGTGGCCATTGCTGCTATGAATGTTGGGGTACAGATGGCCCTTCTTTTCACTACATCTGTATCTTTGGGGAAAATACCCAGTAGTGCAATTGCAGGGTCATAAGGTAGCTCTATTATTAATTTCTTAAGGAGGCTCCACACTGTTTTCCAAAGTGGCTACACCAACTTGCATTCCCACCAGCAGGGTAAGAGGGTTCCCCTTTCTCCACATCCTCTCCAATGCTTCTTTCCTATGTTGATGATTTTGGCCATTCTCACTGGTATAAGGTGGTATGTCAATGTGGTTTTGATTTGAATCTCCCTGATGGCTAATGACGATGAACATTTTTTCATGTGTCTGTTAACCATTTGTATGTCTTCTTTGGAAAAGCGTCTGTTCATGTCTTCTGCCCATTTTTTATTTTATGTATTTACATTAAATGTTACCTGAATGGTTTAGAAACTGTGTGGAAGCATGTAAGTGAAGAAAACAGATAAATTGATAACTTTCTCAAGTTATGAAACAGAATATAAATATGACTTTTTTGAACCAAGAAGCCATGATAGAATACAAAGAGTAAATTATAGATACACTTTTGAATAGGGAAGAGTTCTCCAATGTTTCTCTTTATCATATCCCCTCTGGGTTGTTCCCTCTGCCTAAACTGTCCTTCCATAATTTTATGATTAGCAACCTATACCCATCATCTCTTGCCTCATCTCCAGCAAAGGGAGCTTTCATTCAGCCTCCAGCCTATTCCAACATGGTTCTACTTTACAGTGGCCACAAAACCGTTTCTTCAAACCAATAAACTCATGAACAAACATATCGAATCCTTTACTGGCATCCCTCATTTTGGTAAATAAGAGATGAAAAATAATAAACATATCAACATTGTGTATTAGCTCATGTTTCCTTCAGGAAAGATATTTTAAAATATCATCTAAAAAATAATTTGAAATGTCTCAGTTCCTTCTATGAGGCCCCAGTAGTAGGACTCCAGCTTCATTCTCCAGCCTGTTCTTTCTCCAACATGACCTCTCACTTCCTTTATTATCCATGGTTCTCCAGAGACATAGAATCAATTGGATGTGTATGCTTCAACAGGAAGTATGTTTTTTAATCTAACTTGTAGTTATTTTATATATATATATATATATATATATATATATATATATATATATATATAAAATTTTAGGATATTTTTAACATATATAGTGACAGAGAAAGAGAGAATGAGAGAGAGATTTAAAGAGATTTATTTTAAGGAATTGATTCACATGATTTTGCGCTTATGTCTGGGGACCCTAGGAGAGCTTATGTGTAGTACTAGTCTGATCTGAATGTCCCAAGAGAGTTGATGATATAAGTTCCACCCTGAAAGCCAGCAAGCTCAAGACGCAAGAAAAAACAGTGTCTAAGTAGTAGTATGAAGGCTGGAGAAGAGCAGTGTCCCAGCCTAAGCAATAAAGTAGAAATTGCTTCTTACTTTGCCTTTTTGTTCTATTCAGGTCTTCAGTTGATTGTATGTGGCCCACTCACATTAGAGAGGGCAGGTGGTCTACTGATTCAAATGTTAATTCAGAATTAATCCAGAAACACCCTCACAGACACAGCCAGAATCATATTTTGCTACGTGTCTGCATATCCTGTGGTCCAGTCTGGTTGACACATAAAATTTGCCATCACACCTGCTCTCACTCTATTGACGAGCCACATGAATGGGTCCTCAGGTCCTGCATTTGCCACATTTTCCATCCTCTGCTATGACATTTCATGAGTTTCTCCCTTTGAAAGAAATGACTTCCCTTTTTGTCTTTGACTGTTGCTATCGTGTTTATCCTTAAGCTCCACTTTATAGCCATGTTATAGTGGAGACTCCATGAACTGACCTAGGCAAAATGAATTCCTGATGCTCTGTTTCAGGAATACAACTTTGTTCCTCTTTTTGCTACATGAAATACGACAATCTGGGCAAAGCTAATTCCCCATCTTCTTCACTTTTCTGTGAGCTAATTACTCCAGGGCAGTGGCTGTCAAACAAGGATGCTTGACAAGCATGATCAGGGAATCTTTATTAGTATTTGCTGATAGTTTTGGTTGTCATAATTGGGAGAGGGAATGCTAATGCAATATAACATATAGAAGCCAGGGTGTGGCCAACCAAACAGTGGTGCACAAGACACCCCTGCACAACAAAGAATGGTCTAGCCAGGGTCTCCTTGACACTGTTTGATACTCTAGACAGGCTAAGTCTTTGTTGTAATGAGCAAGCTGTCCTATACAGTGTAGGATGATTAGTAGCATCTCTGGCTTCTACCCACCAGATGCCAGTAACAGCTCCTCCTCCAATCATGAAACCAAAACTTTCTCCAGACATTGAAAATGTCCCCAGAGTGGCAAAATTTCTCTACTAATGTTGAGAAATAAAACAAAACAACAACAAAAAAATCCAAAACAACTATGGAAAAGCCAAACTTGTAGAGATAGAGAGTAGAAGAATGACTTTCAGGGCCCAGCAGTGGTAAGGAGTGGGTGAATGGGAGGAGGAATGAGGATACAAATTTCTGGTTGTTAAGTTCTGGGGATCTAATATACAGCATTGTGAGTATAGATAACAACACTGTACTATAGATTGAAAGTTTCAAACATAGATCTTAAATGCTTTCAGACAAAAAAAAATGGTTAATTATGTGAAGTGTTGGAGGTGGTAACTCACACTATGGTGGTAATCATATTTGCAATATGTAAGTGTATTGAATCAACACATACACCTTAAAGTTATACAAGGTTATATGTCAGTTATAGCTCAGTAAAGGTGGGGGAAGAAAGAACACATATTGTGCATAAGAACACATGATTAGGCAAGATGATGAAAGGCTTAAGAAAATGAACTCTGGAATCCTAGAGTCCTGGGTTTGGATCCTCTCTGCATTTACCACAAGGAACAATGAGCCATATTTAACCTCATCAAACTCTGGTTTTCATCTGTGACCTGATAGTCTAATAATACAAAATGACTCCTACACTACTTGGGATAATTAAATGAGTTAATATATAGTGTCTGATAAGTGATATGTGCTCAATATTTGTAGCCATCGTGATTGGCTAAGAGAAATGCTGTCATAAAGGCAGGTGTATTTACCTTATAAATACCCTTAGTCACTTCATTCCAGAATCCATTGAGATAAAACTCAAAATTTGCACCAAATATCACAGCACAGAAGTACTGTCTGGATTATATTTCAATGTTTCCTGTGTAATTTTTGCCCCCCTTGAATATAGGGATTACATTTTTGCTTTCACCCATAGTGTAGGCTGTAATAAATATTTGTTGAATTAAAACTAGCAAGAAAAAACATCACCACTTAAAAAAGTGAGTGTAGTTGTTATATCTCTAAATAATTCTTCTTTGTCTGTCTCACCCTATTACCATTATGAGTAATTTTCTTTTTATCAATATTAAGAGCACACAGAGGCAGCGTATAAAATATCAATCTACAGGGTCATGGCATACTGCTACAATACCATGATGTAATACAGGGAAAGATGAAATTTGGGACATAGATGTCTGTAGGAGGTCCAAAAGTTATGGAGAAATTATTCCAATTGTACAGACCACAATCACAGGATTAAGGAAAGCAATTGTCACTTGCACTCTGTGCTTATAACAAGAGTCAGAATGTGCCAGATGCACAGCTTGTCTGCAGCTGTTGTCATTTGAATCTTTTGTACAACATCCATTTTCTCTCCCAACTGTGAGGGATTTATAAGTGCAGAGAGCTGATCAGAATCACTTTTGTGTAGAGAATTCTTGTATAATAGCTCTTAGATTTAAACCATGCATAAGAAAACATAGCCCAGAAATAATTCCACACATACTGCTTAAGCTAGCACAGATGCCTATGTTGGATTTAGCTGGATACAACATTAAAATGCTGATTAGGTCAGGCTATGGGCATTGCCAACCAGAGCTGGAAAACTTATGACTTGCTAAAATGCCACCTTTGGGATAAATGTGTATTTTAAGTACAGTCTTTATATGAATATTAGCAGGTCAATCTCTAACTAACAAATACCTATTTTCCACTATACATTAGATTTGCAACATGCTTTTACTGGACAATATTAAGTAGACCATATGATTGAAGAACATATGAATGTACTATATACACAACATATTTCAGGACCAAAGGCTGTGAAAATGACCATAACATATTTGTTATTATCATGTTTGTGGATACATATCATGTTTGTTACATTAAAGATTTAAAAAATTGGGTGCCTGGGTGGCTCAGTGGGTTAAAGCCTCTGCCTTTGGCTCAGGTCATGATCTCAGGGTCCTGGGATCGAGCCCCACATTGGGCTCTCTGCTCCGCGGGGAGCCTGCTTCCCCCCCCCTCTCTCTGCCTGCCTCTCTGCCTGCTTGTGATCTCTTTCTCTGTCAAGTAAATAAATAAAATCTTTAAAAAAAAAGATTTAAAAAATTACTTTAAATTTTCAGACTAAAATTATGTCTCCCATAAATCAGCAACTCACCTATTTCACTTTATTTTTCTCCTCCATTCCCAGGCAAACAGCGCAAGAGAATATTATAAATATTAATTTGTGGTTTAATCAACCTTGATGCTTGCTCTAACTAAAGCCAACTCTAAATCTTTTGTTCAGATTAAGCCTAGTAGTTCTTTTTTTTTCTTTTTTTCATATTCCATGAGACTTTTATTCTAATCAGGAAGTAATCAAATCTATATACAATCTAGAAACAGAAAAAGGTCTCAGTCCATCTAGGGTGGGAATAGAGGTGGGGTAAGGAGAGCATCCAACATGGCACCTGGAGAGAGGGACTGGGCATTGTTTGGCAGCACTGAGGGCAGGACCAAGCAAAAGGAGGCTTGTCGAGTATAGGGCTGGGAGGGCATTGCCCAGCAGGCTGAGCCTGTTTGCTAATCCCCACAAGGCAGGCAGAGACACTGAGATAACTCATGAGGCCAGCTTTCTCCAGAAGAAGCCCACACTCATCCTGGATTCCCTGTCAGCAAATCTTCACAGTGCTGTCCACAGTCCTTAAGAAGTACCATCTCAGGACACAACCATCACAGTCACATTGTCCTAGAGACACAGTAGTGTCTGAATACATACTTTAGACCCTAAGGGACTGGTCAGAGCAGGGGCTGAAGATTTGGTCTGGTAGGGCATAGAGAACATACACAATGCCTATGGACTGCCAAGGTCCATACTTGTGTCTTAGATTCCGTGCCCCCACATGAATGTATTCTAGGTGCCATAGACAGTGTAGTGTCTCACCACATGGATAGACTAGATATTGCCACTAGATGTTTATAGAACATGCAGTTGAGGGTCTAGATTTTCCAAATCTTGATTGGTAGGAACCACTATACAAGTACTCTGGGCGGCTATCAGGGCCCATACCCAATGGTTGAGGCCCATGAGCTCCTTCATCTCAGCTGGGTGCCCAAGATGTTGCAGACCTTGGTGGCCTTCAGAGAGCTTCTGAAGAGTATGCTGCATGAGGAAACCAGCATTCACACTGTGTTGTCATGCCTGGACTGTATTAATCTTCTGCAGCATGTCCACAAGATTTTGGTATAGTCTGAGTTGCTGTAGAGCTTGCACCCAGCATGTGGAATGCTAGCACAAAGCCATCATGACCCTCCAGTCTTCTGGCACTTATAAGTGGTACATGTATCTTTTTTTTTTTTTTTAAGGATTTTATTTATTTATTTGACAGACAGAGGTCACAAGTAGGCAGAGAGAGAGGAGGAAGCAGGCTCCCTGCTGAGCAGAGAGCCCGATGTGGGGCTTGATCCCAGGACCCTGGGATCATGACCTGAGCTGAAGGCAGAGGCTTTAACCCACTGAGCCACCCAGGTGCCCGGTGGTACATGTATCTTACACATTGGTGGTCTTGTCAAAGAAGCAAGTCACCTGAAAAGCAGGTCACCTGTAGACAGGGCTCTGGTAGTCCAGGAAGATTCTTTTGTACTGAAGATCTGCTGATGGTCATGGGATTCTTAGGATTTCCATGCTTAGTCATGCATTGATGCAAGATAGCTAGTCTGTCAACATGGATATTTCCCTCTGAAACTCCATGATGCCCTTGCTGAGCTTGCTTGTTTTCATTCAGGATATTAAACTTGATCTTGATGCTCTTCACCTAGCTTCTCCTAGGGCTTGCCCAGCATAGAGCTCAGGAAAGCATCTTCTAGCTCTTCCACACTAGTACCATGTGCATTTCTGGAAGCAGTATTCTGTACGCTGCAGGAATTCCTTCAGGCCCTGGAAATAACAATTCTGCAGGTATGTCTCATATGTTTCCTGGTTCCTGGTGAACCATGTACCTATACTTGGGGTGGGGACACTTGATTTCACACTCCTTGAGGTGTGCTTCCAGGTTCGTCTTAAGGTAAGGTAGGCAGTTGGGGTTTTGGGGGCACTGCACAGATCTGTAGTCATAACTGCCCTTGTGGTCCTTGCAGGGACTGAGTTTCCTGGATGATGAGCTCTTCCATCTGCTCCACCACAGCAATGCTTTTCACCCATCACCATCAGCTTGGTGTTGCCCATAGGGCATTTCTTTGTCTGCAAGGCTCATCTTTGAGGGAAGGTGTGTCCACACACAATGTCACAGGGTTCTCAAACACACTGCAGTGCAGCTGGTGCAGGGCTTCTTCAAGGGCTGCTCTGCAAACACCAGTGGCTCCTGTTCTTCCTCCCTTGGACAGTAAGAAAGTGGAGGGAGGGGACATGCTGGACTCAGTGCAGAGAGGTGACTGAGACAGCAGAGTCTGAGTGGTGGGGTACTGATAGGGGGGCATGCTATCCTCCTCATCCTATGGAGAATAGGCAAGTATGCTTTTGTACATGTGGGTCCCATCAGATTTCTTGATGGTGCTGACAGCCAAAAAGGCAGCTTGAAGTTTATTTCCATTCTGGTCCTAGGGGCAATGTCTGGGGTGGGAAGGTTGACAGGTCCCTCAGAGAAGCAGCTGCAATGGGCACTCTTGCCTGGGCTGATGCCCTAGAGAGGTATCTAGAGTCCTCAGGTGATGTGTTCCCAGCCCCCCTCACCTGCCCTGAGGCTGTAGCAACACATTTTCCCTTCTTTTTTTTTTTTTTTAAAGATTTTATTTATTTATTTGACAGAGAGAGATCACAAGTAGATGGAGAGGCAGGCAGAGAGAGAGAGAGAGAGAGAGAAGGAAGCAGGATCTCTGCCGAGCAGAGAACCCGATGCGGGACTCGATCCCAGGACCCTGAGATCATGACCTGAACCGAAGGCAGCGGCTTAACCCACTGAGCCACCCAGGCGCCCCACATTTTCCCTTCTTGTGCCCACTGGCCACTGGCCAGAAAAGGGCTTAAGTTTACCTCTAAGGATACTTAGAGTCTTCTAACTGGTGCCTTACTCCATAATATACTTATATACTGTTCACTTCCTGTTTCCTTTGATAATTACCTATTACTGACAAATTTCAAAAACCTGTGTATTGCTCTTTGATTCTGGTTGCTAGAATTGCTGTTGATGAGCATGAACTAATTATTTCTTTTCTCTGGTCCAACATATTTAGAACTAAACTCATCTTGTGCCCTCAGATTCTTAAAGCAACTCCAATAATACAGTCAGACATATATAATGAAAACCTTTGAATTAATTGTATCCAGGTAGCCCCTTCCTTCTTGCTGAGATAGCATATGAAGGTGAGCCCATTGGTATGATGTACAGAGAAGGAAGTCTTGGGGATAGTAATGTTTCACAAGCAATGTTTGTTCTCTGATGCATAAAAGCTAACTTTTTTTTTTAAAGATTTTATTTATTTATTTGACAGAGGGAGAGAGAGATCACAAGCAGGCAGAGAAGCAGGCAAGAGAGAGGGGGAAGCAGGCTCCCTGCAGAGCAGAGAACCCGACGCGGGGCTCGATTCCAGGACCCTGGGATCATGACCTGAACTGAAGGCAGAGGCTTAACCCACTGAGCCACTCAGGTGCCCCAAAAGCTAGCTTTTAGTTTGAAACATGATGTACAACATAAAGAGTACATTTTCAATTCTAATTACATTTCTAAGTTACTCAAGTGAGTTGACTTTTGAAGATCACTGTCCCACTATACACTTGTCCAAAAAAAGAGCCAGTAATTTTTCTTAATTCCAAGCACTATTGTGTAATAAAGAAATTACTTGAAACATTCAACATAGATTTTAAAATAAAAAAAGATGTAAAAACAGAGTCTCTATCATATATCCCAATATATGTGCTTTTTGTTGCATATAGTCAGCTTAACGGGTCGCTATGTAACTTTAAGGTTTTTGTCTTTCCCATGCAAGATACCAGCAGAGGTAGTGTTTGCTTGCTTTGAGTTCCCATCCCAAGTTCTAGAGAATCTCATGGCTTTAGCAATGAGCATATATCTATTCCATTCTGATTCACTGTGTTTGGGGGAATTAGGGACATGTAGTATAATCACAATTGGTGTGAGTCTGTCTTTGTGGATGGCAGCACTTTTTACAATAAAGAGGGACATTGGTAACTGTCTTGACAAGCCAAAAATATCTAATGAAAGAGAGTATGTGCTTTTCATTCAAGAACACTAGTTATATTATTTTTATCACCAGCATATTGGAATATATTTGATTGATAAGTATCTGAATATTTATGATCAAAGATTATACAAACAAAATTTGATAGGACTGTTGAGATATGAACACTGATAGTGATGATTGGCAGCAGTAACTGATGTCAGAAAGTAGTACCTGAGTTCAGAGACAAGGAGGTTGGTGGTTCCAAGGAAA
The DNA here is from genome assembly GCF_902655055.1 of Lutra lutra. Lineage (NCBI taxonomy): Eukaryota > Metazoa > Chordata > Mammalia > Carnivora > Mustelidae > Lutra > Lutra lutra. The sequence continues at coordinate 175,308,643 of NC_062280.1, forward strand.
CAAGTGGTCAATTGTTTTGTGTACTCTTCCAATTAGATGGATTCCAAGAAGAGTGTGTCTGTTGCTCATAATCATAACTGCTGTATTTTGAGTGAAAATAACTATTTTTTAATAATGCCTTGTTACATACACATTCAAATAAAGTATTCTTCCCCAGAAGAAGATGAGAAGTTATTTTCATTACGTTCCAGGCATATTTTTGATTTATACATATCCAACCAATCAAGAAAGTACAAAGCAAAGACATGGAATTTTCTATGACAATTCTTTGAATGTTTTGAATTTTATTTGTCAGGTTCTCTGACAATGTAAAAATAATTTCATAATAATGATTATTTATATGTTTTATTAAGGCCTTAAAGCTTAGTTTTTTTTCTTTTTAAATTTCATTTTCCTTGAGTGAAAGCTTAGATACATTGTCCCAAAAGGAAAAACAGAAGTAATGGTCCTTGAGGTCACATTTCAGTAAATGACTGTCATATTTTCTCATCCAGTTTTATTTCAGAACCTCTCTTTAGGGATAACAAATTATTTGATAATAGTGATAAATAAAGATGTATAAAGAGCTAATGATTTGGTCATTTTAACATATGTTTTTCCCACTAGGACTAGAAAGCTATTTACCCAGAATCAAGCTAGGGAATCAAGCTCCAGAATGACTAATAAATATTGCCTTTCATTTAAATATTGCCTCTATACATATTTTAATGAAATAAAATTAGATTTTCTAAATATAAAATATTTTAAAATATTAATAAAAATATATTTAAATATATTGACCTTATCCTTATTGACTATTTTGATATATTTGTTTAAATATTTTTGTTGAGTATTATCACACACGGACTCATAATATGTTCATCCAAAAAAGAATTTACAGATAATATGATCCAACCTCTTCATCTAAGAGATGAAACAGGTGAAATCCAGAAAGTTCATGGGAAATTTACAGACAGAAGCCAGAAATGTTGACTTCCTGTCAAATACATCTGTATTGCAGCTTCATCAATCACCAATTTTCAACAAAACAAAATGCCATGAAGACCCAATATTAAAGATACTTAACCATTCTATCATATTTGATTGATGATTGAGGTGGCACATAAACATTTTGCAAAATCCCTAGGTGATTACTGTAAAGATTAATATGCAAGTGGGTGTAATTCCATAGATAAATTGTTGTTTGGCCATGTACTTTGGAATGTCAGTAGAACAATAGTTTATTTCACCAAGATAATTACAACTGTTTTTCCTCTTGTATCATAGTTTACTGTGCTTTGTAGTTTATAGTACTTGAAATAGAATTATGTTTATTCTTATATTTTTTCCTTACTTGTGGATGGTTTTTAGACTTCTTGCAGCAACATTATATGGTTGTCTTCAAAGTGGTGGCCTGCTCTCACCTCCCTTGCTTGAAAGGTTGAACTTCATACAGCCCATCGTCCCTTCTTCTTATACAAATCATAGGACTAGAATAGTAATTCTTCTCTCTATTATGAAATATATATTCCTCTTAAAAATGCCTTTGTTTTGGGGGCCTGGGTGGCTCAGCGGGTTAAGCCGCTGCCTTCGGCTCAGGTCATGATCTCAGGGTCCTGGTAATGATCTCAGGGTCCTGGGATCGAGCCCCGCATCGGCTCTCTGCTCAGCAGAGAACCTGCTTCCTCCTCTCTCTCTGCCTGCCTCTCTGCCTGCTTGTGATCTCTCTCTGTCAAATAAATAAATAAAATCTTTAAAAAAAAATGCCTTTGTTTTGCATGGCAAAGATAAAAATAATCTTTTTCAAGGGATTGTTATAAGGATCACATTGAAATCACCATTATAAAGAGTAAAGAATTACTTGTTCTGAGAAGATAACATTTAGCACTTCTCTGTCGCTGGACTAATGAAGATGAGCAAGAGTGGCATGAGGAAATGTGTAAGATTCTGTTTGCCCAAAGAGTGGCTGGTGATCAAATCCTCAAATATATCTCAAACACATGTCATTTAGGTCACAATACATACAATCTTCTCACTCAGTAATTCAAATTTGCATCCCAAATTAAAATTCTCCACACAATGAAACACAGTTATCACTTGATGAAAAGGAAGTCTGACAACTTCAGCAAAAATGAAGGGCATTTTCAGTGACCTTCACCACTGTCTAAGGAATTTGTCTACTGGGCACCCATTAAATTTTTGACCATGGAATGTTTTGCATCTTGGGTCCTTCAGCACCCTGCCCATCACCAAAGGAATGCCCTGTGATCAGTATAATGAAAGCAGGTATGTATTGAGATTTTAAATCTATGTGTCAACAGATCCCCCAGTATAATAAAATATTAAAGAGTACTATAATCACGATCAAAGACTGCCTAAATTTTAAAAAAGTTTAATTTCCCTTTTTAAAAAAGGGAAATAACTGTTTCTTAAAACAGCATTGTTGTATTTTAAATAGAGAGTCAGTTATTATTCCTTAATTTCTCTTTCTATTTCATTTCTAAAGACTCACCAATACCTGCTAGGATGCTGGACTCTTAAAGAAAGCTCAAAAAGCAGAGTTCTTTTGTGATTACTATTATTAGCTATTTTGTTTCTGAAATTGGAGAAAAATCAAAGAAGAATATATGAGCACGAATTTAAAGAGACTGCTAAAAGCAACAAAGCTAAAATACTTAGTATGAAATTTAGATATTTATATGCTACAAGATTCTTTTGAATAATAATTATCACAACCTTGAGTGCAGTGCTAATGTGTCTAAAATTGTTTTCATTGCCAGAAAATGCTGCAGGGAATGTGCGGAAAAAAATAAATAAATAAACAGGCATTAGCTCTAGAATCCCTAGGCAAATAATATAGGTAAATCAGTCACTGTTCTAATTTCAAATGCTTCACAAGTTATAAAATGTAAAACCAAATGTATATCAATTAGATATATGTTTGTTTTGTATTCCATATCTGTTCTAGAACTCTATATGCATGTTTGTGCATAGGTGTCCACACATGTACATGTGTGTGTCTATGGGTGAATTTGGCACCTGTATGTTTGCTAAGACTACTTATGTAATAAATTTCTAAGGCAGTTTACTATTACTCCATTTGGAGCCTAATTACATTAGGCTTAAAGCCATTACATAATCTGTAGCAAATGAGGTTGGTGCCCCCCCGCCACCGTCCCCATATCTTCTTTACTGGGCAGCAGAGCCCAGCTCTCATCTGCTGTAGCTGTTGGCTGATAGTAGCTCAATGTTGCACTCTTACCCTGAGAAATGGTTTTGGCTAAATTGAGTCACCTGAACCAACCAGGAATCTCAGCTTTGGCTCCCCTTTAGCGTGCATAAAACCAAAGACTGGCAGATATGGGGATACAGAAAGCTAGTCACCATCCCTCAAGGTCTGACAACTTCAGATGGTAATTCACACTCCCTGTTGGTTCAGATTGAAGCTAGATATCTGCAGAAATCAAATCTTTATCTAGCTTTTTTCCCTGCTTAATCCTGCATCCCTCACACCCTATCTGTTTTACAGACAGAGTTCTATCACTATATGATTTTCTCAATAATCCTTCTTTTAGCCTCTGCTTCTGGGGGAACTGAACCTGGAAACAATTCAGCTACCACTGTGTGCAATATGATGACAGCCAAAATCAGATGTTTTGAGAAGTCAGTGCTTGCAAAATTTTGTTCAGTTATTACTTAATGGTCTAAAGAGGTCCTAAAGCAGCTTATGATTATGGAAAGCTTATAAGAACAATCCCTATGGGTCTCTCATCTTGAATCCAATTTTCTTCAGGACTCTCTTTTATTATTATTAATACTTTATTTTTTAGAACAGTTTTAGGTTCACAGCTGAATTGGGAAGATACAGAGATTCCCATATACTCCCTACTCTCACATATGCACACCTTCTCCCATTATCAATACTCTTCACTGGAGCATTTTCAGATTGGTTCTTTCACTTAACTAATATGCATTTAAGATTCCTCCATGTCTTTTCATGGCTTGGTAGCTAATTTCATTTTAGTGTTGACTAATGTCCCATCATCTGGATGTATCACAGTATATTTCTCCATTTGCCAACCAAAGGATATCTTGGTTGCTTCCTCATTTTGGCAATTATGAATAAAGCTGCTATACACATCCATAAACAGGATTTGTGTGGACATACATTTTCAAATTCTTTGGGAGGTAACAAGGAGCATGATTACTGCCTTATATAGTAAGAACATGTTTGGTTTTGTAAGGAATTGCCAAACTATCTTCCAGAGTGGCTGTACCATTCACAATGCTATTGTGCATTCACAACAGCAATGAATGAGAGTCCCTGCTCTTCTACATCCTTGTCAGCATTTCATGTGTTCAGTGTTCTGGATTTTGAACATTTTAATGTGTATGTAGCAGTATTTCATCATTGATATCATTTGCATTTCTTTGATGACCTATCAGGGAGAGCACCTTTCCATACGCTTACTTGCCATCTGTGTATCTTCTTTTGTGAGGTGTCTGTGAAGCTCCTTGTCCTATTGTTCATTTGTTTTCTCATTGTGAAGTTTTAAGTGTTCTTTTGTTAGTGTTTTGGATGACAGTCTATCTGATATGTCTTTTAAATTATCTTTTCCCAGTTTGTGGCTTGTCTTCTCATTCTCTTAGCATTGCCTTTCACAGAAGTTTTTGATTTTAACGAAGTCCACCTTATCAATTATTTCTTCATGAATCATGCCTTGTGTTAAAAATGTCATCTGGATTTTCACCTATTCTATCTTTCAGGATTTTCATAGTTTTATATTTTATATTTAGGTCTGTAATTCAATTTTTAAAGATTTATTTATTTACTTGAGAGACAGAAAAAGTGGTGAGAGGGAGAGGGAGAATCCCAAGCATACTTCCCACTGAGTGCAGAGCTGATGTAGGGCTCTATCCCCAGACCCTGATCATGACCCTGAGATCATGACCTGAGCTGAAATAAAGAATCAGACGCTTAACAAACTAAGCCACCCAGGTGCCCCAGTTTGTAATTCATTCCAATAAGTTTTGTGAAGGGTATAAGTTTTGTACCTAGATATATCTCCATAGTTTTCCATAATCCTATACCTCTGAACAGAGTCTCTTTTATCTGGCTAGCGTCTATAAATAAGATAGTTACAGGGAATATGCTCCCATGTTTTGGATAATATTAAACTTCTTTAGAACCTCCTCGGACCATGAGATAACTAAACAGTGAAATAAGGTAAAATATTAGATCTTTCACATTTATTTACAAGAAATAGCACTGGAAATATAAATTTTATATATGTCCAGTTGTTCTAGCATCATTCTTACAGAGACAGTCTTTACATTGCCTTTATTCCTTTGTCAACGATCAGTTGACTGTGTTTATTAAGTTTATTTCTGGGCTCTCCATTCTGTTTTATTGATCTATTAGTTGGTTCTTTTTCTAATACCACACTTACATGACTACTATAGCCTATATTAAATCTTGAGTTGGATGGTGTCAGTCCTTCAATTTTGCTCTTCTGCTCCAGTGTTGTATTGCCTATTTTGGATCTTTTACCTCTTCATTTAAACTTTAGAATTGGTTTGCTGCTATCCACAAATAACTTTCTGGGGGGTTGATTAGGATTGCCTGGATCTATAGATCAAATTAGGAAGACCTGACATCTTGACAATACTGAGTATTTCTATCCATGGCATGGACTAACTCTACATTGATTTAGCATTTTGATTTCATTCATTAGAATTCTGTAGTTTTGTTAATATAGATACTGTACATATTTTATTAGATTTATACCTGTGTATTAAATTTTTGGATGCTAATATAATGGGAATGTTTTAAGTTTCAATTTCAATTTATTCATTAATGCATATAATACAGAAAAGTGGTTGACTTATATGTATTCATCTTGTATCCTTTAACTTTGTTGTAATTATTTGTTAGTTCCAGATTATTTGTTGATACTTTTGGGTTTTCTACACAGACAATTATATCATATGTGATCAAAGACAGTTCTATGTATTCCTTCCATGTATGTATACCTTTTATTTCCTTTTCTTGTCTTGTTCTATTAACTAAAACTCCTAGTACAATATTGAAAAGGGGTGGTGGGAGGGGACATTTTTTGCCTTATACCTGATGTTGGTAGGAAAGTTTTGAGTTTATCACCATTAAGCATTAAGTATAATGTTAGCTGTAGACCTTTAGTTGATATTTATTGTCAAGCTGAGGGAGTTCCCCTTTAATCCTAATTTACTGAGAATTTTTATCATGAATGGATGTCGGATATTGTTTAATGCTTTTTCTGCCACTACTGATATGATCACATGATCTTTATTTTTTTAGCCTGTTAATGTGATGGATTACCTTAACTGACTTTCAAATGTTGACCCAGCCATTCAAGCCTGAGATAAATTCTCCTGGTTTGTGGTATACAACTCTTTTTACACATTGTTGGATTCTATTTGCTAATATTTTGTTGAGGATTTTTTAAATCTGTGTTCATGAAAGATACTGGTCTGTAGTTTTTTTTACAAAATCTTTTCTGGTTATGGTATTAGAATAATTCTGATCTCACAGGATGAGTTAGGAAATGTTCTCTCTGCTTCTAGCCTCTGGATGAGGTTGTAGAGAATCGATAAAACACCTTCTCTAAGTGATATAATTTCAAGTGAAACCATCTGGGCCTAAACCTTTATTTTGGAAGGTTATTAACGTTGGACTATCTTTTCAAGGAGTTTGTATAGTATATAATTTTCAAAGTTACTGGGAGTTGGTGACTTCCTCCAGGGCAGAGTACTAATTTGTTTACTGTCCAGTATAATGAATATAGTCTCTCCATCTGGGATAAAGCTAATTTAGGTTCTCTAAATTTAGGATTTCCTTACCTGTGACACAAACTCTCTGCCTATGCAGCATCTATCCGTACCACTTCTCATTCTTCTCTGGGGCTGGGGGGTAAGGGAAACCAATGCAACCATAGAGTTCATTGTGCTGTTATGATCTAAGTAATAAAATCGTACACCTCTGACCAGGGAGTCGCTTGTATCCAGCTAACATCTATAAAATAAGATACTTATAGGGAATAATCTCCCCTGTTTTGGATAATATTAAACTTCTTTAGAACCTCCTCAAACCATGAAAAAACTAAACAATGAAATAAGGTAAAATATTAGATCTTTCATAGTTCTTTACAAGAAGTAGCCTCAGAAACATAAACATATGTTATCTAACAAAGATGAAGATACAGATCTCAGAAATTATGCTAACACCACACCCACAGAAACATTTAATAAAAGATATTATAGAATGAACACAGTAACACAGTATTAAGATATCATCACAAATTTGATGATCAGAGTCAGATTCAGTTGTTTAATGAGATCTTCCAACAAGGATGAGATCCATCACAGATTTTATTAATAAGTTATGTATAAAGGAATTTCAAATTCATTAATAATGTATATGCAGAAATACTCAGCTTGGGGTAAAAGTTTCTTGTTTGACATCTTGAACTCTGGAGACTTTTTATCCTCATTCCTGCAGGATATGAAATACTCAAGACCCTAAATCACATGAATTTAGACTCTGCTTTTTGTACATCTTTTAACAAGTATGTTGGCCAAGCTGGTAATTATACAATGCATATAATTGTTACATTAGATCCTACATACATTTTCACTGAATGAAAATTATATTACTCATTTGAATTTGAGGGTTTCTTTTTTTGTTTGTTTGTTTTGTCTTGTTTTTTGACAGCTGGAACAACCATGCATTTTTTTTTTTTAAGATACAAACACGTCATATAATAGAACAGTTTTTGAGGAACATGTAATACCTTTTCATTAAAATCAGATAAAACATGAATGAGAGCAGACTATTTTAACTTTTATCTGTGTTGGTCAGAAGGTTACACTGAGTTTTCTCACAGATGATTTTAAACCAAGATTTAATCATTCTGTTTTCCTAATATTTTAGAAATTGCAAGGCTCTTAGAGGAAAACTGACTCAAGACATGTGAAGTCATTGAAGAGTTTAGCTCTAAGGTTTACTCCCAAAGCAACCTGAGGCAGTGTATTCATACTCACTGTGTGTAAGGGAAAGAAACTATGTTAAAATGAATATAAGATCATGTCCAGCTGTAGCATTCTGTGATGAATCCAAGACCTTAATTGCCAATTATAGCATTATTGTAATGAAGAATCATGGTGTATTTACAGCTGATTTTGGAATAAATACAAGTAAATGCTGATATTACATGTAAAATTAAATTTAACATAGTTGATAATTATGAGCTGTGCGTGATAGAAGGTTTAGAAATTAAAATAGGAATGACACTTGAATGATGACCAAACATATACCTAAGGACAAACAATGGAAAAGGATCCCAGACGGAATTTACATAGGCCTAAGTATACGGAAGTCTGGCATGTCTAGGAACTACAAGTAGTTTAGCACTACTGAAACATAAAGTTTGAGTTAAGAAGGATTTTTAACATATCGGTGGAGGCCATGCCATGAACAGTCAATGGAAAATAGTTTAATTTTTGTTGTGTCAGCAATAGGCCGCCATTGAAGATTTTGACGAGGTTAGAGACATATTTCTTACTTTCAGTCCTTGCTAGCAAAAGGTGATATAGGAAGTACAAGAAAGAAGGAAGAGAGTAGGATGGAGGAACAGTCCTCTAGAGTACAGAATGATTCCAGCTGAGTGTAACCTAAAGAGCACAGATTATTATGTTCCCCAACAGTTTGGCTCCTGGACTCTTGATATAGGAGGAACTTGGACACAATCTCACAGCATGTGGTCAATCCATGGTACTGTTTTCTACTAATTTTCCATATCTGGTATATATAGATAACCTATTATCTCTTTCTCCTCTGTTTCTTAAATTTGGTAGGAGCTATTAAGAGCTTATATAAATGAGTTATTTAGCATGGTTTTGAACTCCCTAGAGACAGATGTGCTAAACAGGAATATTCTACTCTGAATGGAGTCTTTTTCTGTGTATACTTTATGAGTCACTTTGAAATAGCTTTTAAATCATTTGCTAAAGAACTCTGTGATATGTAATACCTAAGACCAAGGCTCGCATTATATATCAGAACATAACTCATACCAACCCTTCAAATATATTAAGATTTTTATGGGCAAAAGACATGAACAGACACTTTTCCAAAGAAGACATACAAATGGCTAACAGACACATGAAAAATGTTCATCATCATTAGGCATCAGGGAAATTCAAATCAAAACCACATTGACATACCACCTTACACCAATGAGAATGGCCAAAATCATCAAGACAGGAAACAACAAGTGCTGGAGAGGATGTGGAGAAAGGGGAGCCCTCTTACACTGTTGATGGGAATGCAAGTTGGTGTAGCCACTTTGGAAAACAGTGTGGAGACTCCGTAAGTAATTAAAAATAGAGCTACCCTATGACCCTGCAATTGCACTACTGGGTTTTTACCCCAAAGATACAGATGTAGTGAAAAGAAGGGCCATCTGTACCCCAATGTTCATAGCAGCAATGGCCACAGTCGTCTAACTGTGGAAAGAACCAAGATGCCCTTCAACAGACAAATGGATAGAGAAGATATGGTCCATATATACAATGGAGTATTATGCCTCCATCAGAAAGGATGAATACTCAACTTTTGTATCAACATGGATGGGACTGGAAGTGATTATGCTGAGTGGAATAAGTCAAGCAGAGAGAGTCAATTATCATATGGTCTTACTTACTTGTGGAGCATAAGGAATAACATGGAGGACATTGGGAGATGGAGAGGAGAAGTGAGATGGGGGAAACCAGAGGGGGAGACAAATGATGAGAGACTGCAGACTCTGAGAAACAAACTGAGGGTTTTTCAGGGGAGGGAAGTGGGGAGTTGGGTGATACTGGCGGTGGGTATTAAGGAGGGCATGTATTACATGGCGCACTGGGTGAGGTGTATAAACAATGAATTTTAGAACACACACACACACACACACACAAATTAAATTAAATTAAATTAAATAAATATCCCCTTCTAGTTTGTATTTAGTGCCAAATATGAGTTTAAAGGAGCTCTCCTAGGGTGTCCAATGGCACAGTTGGTTAAGCCTCTGACTCTCAGTTTCCCCTCAGGTTGTGATCTCAGGGTCCTGAGATAGGACCCCCTTGTCAGGCTACATGATCAGCACAGAGTCCGTTTGAGATTCTCTCCTCTTCTCCCTGACCTTCCTGCTTGTGTGTCCTCTCTCTGTCCCTCTCACTCTCCCCATAATAAATAAATCTTAAAAAAAATGAAAAATAAAGGAACTCTCCTATCCCCAACTGAATACACAGGCTACTTGTTCCTTATGTGGAGCAACCAGCTGCAGTTAAGTATTTAAAAGAGCCCTTATTTGGGTAGGCGGAGCAGGTTTTGTTTCCCCCTGGGGAAAAAAAAAATTATGGAACTTAGATAGCTAGGCAAATTATTAGGCTGATATCATCCATATTTCTGTCCACCAACTTATTAACACATGTCTAGTAGGAAACCAAATGCAAGAGCTGAATGTTAGAAAGCAAGCAAGAAGTTTTTTGTTTTCTCCGTATTTTATCCGAGTTAACTGAGTGAGTCCAATAAAACCTTTGAGGCAATCATTCCTGAATTATTATATGCTCCTGAGTACACCCTGGAGACACATACACTGACAGAAATACAGGTGGCTGTGGAGCACTTCACTTAATTGGACCAGTGTTATGAGCTAACATTAAGCTTTAGTATGACAGAGATTGTTTTGGCAATTCATAAAATCTAAGATTTTTACTAACAGGTAAGTAAATAACTGTCTGAATCACACTCCTCATGATCTTTAGAATGGCTCTAGGCAAAAATGTGAATTAAAAGTCTGTCTTAGCAGTTCTCACCTAGCCACCTATCACACTCCTTTTGGTAGAAAAGACTTAAACTGCTCTGTTTACAAATGTGCATGATGGAAAATCGGTGTGTTACTTCTCTAAGTGTAATGGTTTTTAACCTTACTTGTAGTTACAAAATGAAAGGTTCTGTTAGGTTTAAAAGACTCGTGTTTTCGCAGCAGGCAGGTTAAACATTTAGCTGGCGTCGATATCTTTCAGCCTCCCCTGTCACTGTAGCTTGTGCCCTGCCTTCCGGCTTACCACAGAACAGCAGCTTCCTACGTAAGGCACAGGTGGACCGTGAGAGAATGTTATATAGAAGAAGAGAGAAAGAGAAGAGGTTAATTACATATTGCAGAGCCTTTAGTGTTCCTGCCAAGTTAGGTAGAAACCATACTTCTGCCCTCCTGTGTTCATCTTTTATTTTGGGAGTGTCACCGATGCTGAGATTTGTGCTGTGTTTCTGGATTGATGTATTGACCCTACTTGATTTCAGAGCAGGTATAGTATGTTGCTGAAATATGCATTTTTCATTTGATACTTTCTCCTGAATTATGATTCTATAAGTCATATTTTAAAAGCCAGGTTGTTTATGAGAAACTGTACATATATATGTATATATACCTATATATACATATATATATATACACACACACACACACACAGAGAGAACAATTTATATGTATTTCTTCCTGAAATCATGTAATCATGTGAGAATATAAATATTTAATAAGTTTTATAACAACATTAATAATTCATTCTAATATACAGCAGAACCTGAAAGAATGTCATTTCAGGCTGAATTTGAGAACCATATAACAAAGCACTTAATGCCAATCCATGGCCTATCTTTGACCGAGGAGGAGAAAATATCGTCTCACAATGCACTGAAATTTTGCATTGTTTTCATTCTTTATAAAAGTTGACATATCAAATAAAGTTCATTCAGGAAATTTGAAGGGAATTAATCAATTTTACTTTTATAAGGAATAGGAGATAACTTCAACACTTGGCTCATCTCCCTGACTAAAGTATTTTAAATGTTTAGCTAATTTAAATATTAATGCTATTATCCAGTAAAAAGAACCAACCTTCCATTGAGAAGAGCTGGAAAAATAAAAGATGAGCTGTGAACATTTTCTGATGCTAGGAGTGAAGTGTTTAAAAAAACACAAATGATGGGACTATGTCAAAGGGACACAGAAGTTAAGTGAAAAAGATTCCAATGTCCAAATCAGAAAAAATTAGCAACAAAGTAAATAAAATATTATCAAATTATAATCTACAGTATAAATGAATAGTCATAGATCTATAATGATATAAATGAATAATTGACTAAATAAATCAATGGGGAGTGCTAGACAAGTCTACCATGAAGAAATATTCTAAATAATTTGTATAGGTACTTCCCCATCAAAGAGACAAAGTGCAAATTCTCACATCTTAAGTGAAGGCTACAAATAATGACATCATTCCAAAGAGGATGGTATGCAAATGAGGGGGAAGAGTAACTGTAGAGTGGAGAAATTTGACGAGTCCTATGTTAACCAAGTGGTCAAGTTTAATATAAACAGTGAGAAGTTATGTTGATGTATGTACCCTTAATATGACGTGTTGAGAGTACTTTACTTCAGTGGTCTTTCATTGCAAAGTTGTAGCCTCAGTTAAATCATGATAGAAGGATGTCCTGCAAAATATTTGACAAGGACTCTGCAAGCTGTCCAGATTCCCCAAAACAGAAGAGTCTGAGAAATTGTCACAGTCAACTGAAATACAAGGGGACTTAATGGTATAGCATGGTTCCTTGCATGGAATCTTGTACTTGGAAAGGGATATTAAGTAAACATTAAGGAAGTCTGGTTAAATTGTGGACTTGATGTATCAATATTAATTCATTAATTATAACATGTTATGCTAAGGAAAACTAAGTGGAAAACTATATGGAAACTCTGGATTTCTATTTGCATTTTTTTTCCTGAAAAATCTAAAATGATTCTGAAACAAAAAGTTCATAAAAAATTAAAATGCAATTACATTTTAGTTCCTCAGTCATAATAACCACAATTCAGATGTTCAATATCCACATGTAGCTATGAATATTGTATTGAATAGTACAGATATAAAACATGGCCTTTGTTGCACAATTGTATGAAGTCCTCTGGGCAGTCTTCTTCTAGACTTCTTTTCTAGCCCATCTCTTCTCTCAACTGACCCAACCTCCATAGTAAGGCTTAAACTTATAGATCTAGGGATGAAAATACTAGAGGATATATGCCTGGTCTTCTTCACTTTTTCCACATTTCAGATATTTACATTTAATAGTCTTAAAAATTTGAATCATCTGGTTGTAATTAATTATTGCCCTCCCACTTTTTAAAAAAGTATATTTGGTGCCCAACAAATATTTCCAAAATACATTTAAATATCTTTCCATTGGTCTCTTAGAAATTTGGTAAATACTGTTCTTGTCCAAAGGTTATGATACCTCTGGGAATTTTGCTTAGTGGCACAGAACTGCAAATCTTGACCCAGCAGAATCTGAAATAAATAAATAAATAAATAAACAAATAGAATTCTGACTACAATAGTGTCCATTATATTTATTACAAATAAAATATTTCCTATATCATCCTGAAATAAAATCCTGAACCATATATGATATTGGCACAAATTTGGCCACATGCCATCATAATGCATACTGTCTGGATGTCATATTCAAGTGTAACTGAAACCCAGAGCTCCCATTATTTCTGAATATATTTCTTTAGAGGTTTTAGAGGAATTCCCTTAGAGGAAATTTCTTTAAAGAAAAAATGTGTTTTTGTCCTTATGACAGCCATAAAAACAAAGAAATGAAAAAAGAAAACACTGTAGAAATCGATTGGTTTTTTTACTGTATTTCTAAATCAATGGAAGTCAGAACAATCTTTTAATTTAACATGAAAAAAGAAGTTCCCTGCTTTATATAAAAGAAACATTCTCCATTAAAATTTAATTGTCAGTATTTATATATATATATATTTTTTTAAGATTTTATTTATTTATTTGACAGACAGAGATCACAAGTAGGCAGGCCCACAGAGAGAGGAAGGGAAGCAGGCTCCCTGCTGAGCAGAGAGCCCGATGCGGGGGCGGGTTGGGGGGTGGCGGGGGGCCATCCCAGGATTCTGGGATCATGATCTGAGCCGAAGGCAGAGGCTTTAACCCACAGAGCCACCCAGGCGCCCCAGTATTTATATTTTTAATATAAAATTTTCTTTAAGAATCATTCCTAAAATTTATTTTCTTTCACAGAAGTTCACACTATCATATGACAGCTTCCTTATAATTCCAGGAATACATACTGGGATTGTATTCAGAAAATTAGAGTACTTTGGTCTAAAACTAAAATAAGAATTATTTCTTCTGAGTTAAATATTATAATTCAATGTATTATAAAATTTATTGGGGCGTCTGGGTTGCTCAGTGGGTTAAAGCCTTTGCCTTCCCTCAGGTCATGATCCCAGGGATCATCAAGCTCCACATCGGGTTCTCTGCTCAGCAGGGAGCCTGCTTCCTCCTCTCTCTGCCTGCCTCTCTGCCTACTTGTGATCTCTGTCTGTCAAATAAATAAATAAAATCTTTAAAAAAAGTTTATTGCATCACCACAATTTCACATGCAATTTTATATTGGTTTTGAGCCTTCTGTTTGCTGAAGGGTATAGGACATTTTTGTATCTTGGTGATTAATGATTAAGTTTAATTGGGTCATTACTGTGGCACATTCCAAATTGTGCCTGTCTGGTGAATTGCATAGCTCTTCATAACACGTGTCTGGCTGAGATTTCCTGAAGAGCTTCCTAGAAAAGAACTTATGTTAAAGGAAAACTTGAGCATATATTATTTGATCCAGAAAAACTATCTCACATCTCACAAAAGGCACAGGAGCGCTTATAGATAGTTTTATCTTCCACTCTGAACTATGTCTAGCCTAGCTCCATAAATTATTGAATAGATCCTACAAAAAGGACCATTAATTAAATTAAGAATAGCCTTTTCCCCTGAACTACCCAAAACACTGGCAGGGTGAGGATTTGTTTCACTACTTTTTAAAAAAGATATTAGGAAAAGAAAAAGTTGGGAAAAAATAATTATTTGTTGATAAGATTTCAGTTCATTGATGGTGGTAGTGGGTGATGATGGCAAGCAGTGATATAAACGTGTGAAAGTGAAGAACTTGGAGAGACCGGGAAGTGCAGCAGTGGTAGCTAGTAGAAAAGCTACAGGAGTGGGTAATATAGGAACATCTTAAAATATTTGGAGGGAACTTTGAAGTGAAAGGAAGTCCTATTTCAAAAAATATCAGTCACTGTTAATGTATTTTGTTGTCCTCTATTATAGCCCCTCTTGTTGATGAAGAAAACAAAACCAGTGTACAGAAATAGGATATTATAGGAGAATTGCAGTTTGAACCAAAAAATACTGAACACATATAACACCTTATAATGCGACAGAGCTGATTTTATAGGCTTCTTCTTTTTTCTTTTTTTAATACAGAAGAGTTACTTTGTGATTAAATATACATCTTTATTTTCACCACTTATGGTTTCTTAAATGAGAGAAGGATGCAGGGTTTCAACACACTATATTTTCCATAGTAAGTTTGTTTTGCTCCTCTTTTTATACATACTGAGCTAAAGATCAGTTACTTTGTTGTCAGTTCAAGGAAATAAAGATGAAATCAGCAGCAGTGTCCAATATTGTAAGTTGCCCCTTTGTATCTTTACTTCAAAATGGTCTAATAGGGTAACATATATTCCACCTTTTCTTTCTGGTTTAGTAAAGATATATGTCTTCCCTGTCGGAAACTTACAAGGAAAATGAAATCATTGACATAACCTAGTGTGCCTCAACTGGATATTATAGTGCTTTAAATTGAGTTTTGGGTCTTCTCTCTTATTTTGTATTACTTGAAGATTTTCATTCTCAGTTTGTCACCCACATGGGAGGGAGGAAGAATGACAAGTGCTGAAACACGGGGCTTATTTTCATTATCACACCAGACATTCAGTGGGATCTCTATGACCCTCCCTCCTTTATATCCTTTACTATCAGGGATCCTTACAAGCCCCAGGTTAACTTTTTCAGGGAAGATAATTAAAGGAACTGGCGGCTGTTCTCTGTCCATAGAGAGATAGGTATATAATCAGTGGTTCAACAATAGGATGATACAGGACCATTTTAGCAGGTGATTTAAACAGAACAACTGTTGGGAGTCTGTAAGAAATAGATCCCCAAATGAATGTGATTTCAATAGCTGTTCCATCAACCCATGATTTCAAAGTCGAGTAGGGAGTCAATATTGTTATTCAAGATATTTTCATGTTTGAGTTGTCTGCTGGCATGTACTATGTTACCTAAAGTTTATTTTTCTTATTTTGAGGTTATAAAGTTATACACAAGCCTCCAAAATGCTTGTTCTGTTGGTAGTTTGTGTCTGGTGTTTTTCAAGGAGGTTGTGTATCTTGTTCTCTCACATTCATAGTATCATGAATGACATTTTATAATTAAGCAAGAAACTTAGTGGTTTTATTTATTTTTACATTATTTTTTTCTTCCACCTATGACTTATTAAAGAGGGAAACAATGTATTGTCATAAGGACAAAACAAATGCCTTTAATTTTTAAATGAAGAGTTAAGGACTACGTCTGTCATTCACAAGCCTTGTGGTCATGAGGAAAGTCATCTTATCTGTCGGAACTTATTTTATTTTCATTTAGGGAAAATTAGTGCACATATCAGCTTTCATCGCTAAGTTGAGCATAAAGTTAACTTTGTAAACAACAGTGCTTAAAGATTAATAGATTAATAACAATTAATACCACAGCTGACACACTGGCTCCAAAGAGAACACCTTCAAATCTGTTTTCTTTTGCTCAGTCAAGGTTATAAAAATTATATAATTGCTCCCACTTCTAGTTCCAATATGTAAGGAGCTTGGGAGTCATTACTCCCACCTTGGTCACAGGACAAACTACTACTCTGAAACTTGGAGACAGCTGGCTTTAGAAAGGTATAGCTGGGATCTGGTTACCTAGAGCAGAAGCCCTTACACTGGTAAGGACACTTAACATGGTAACATTGATGAAGAGCAGAGGCTGAGTGTGCACTGGTGTGAAAATCAGAAATGTATGAGGACTGTCATCTTGGTGTGCGGAGGAGCTCACATTGCTTGGGCTTTGCCTCCTGCAACTCACGAAGAAACTGAGAACATTCTACTCATGACTCTTGAGGGGAGTAAAAGATTAATCCCGCTCCTACATGTTTAGGTTCTTTTGCAGAGCAAAAGTCTACTCTTCATGAGGGAGAGACATTTCTAGAGACTTGCCCCACAGAGGTAGAAGGGTATCTCTCCCATTCCAACCCCATTTAGCCCTCATATGTCACAAAGAGAGGGAAAGACAGCTATACAGTAAGAGAAATGTGTGAAGCCCAGAGACATATGCCCATCAAAGGCTGTGATTTAATTGGAAGGCAATAGGATAATCCTCTTCTCCCAAACATTTGCCAATATACCAACAGGACTCCAGTTTAATCCTAGAGGATCACAGCTGAAAGAGTGGTAAGAGGCAGACTTAACGAGAGAAGCAATACTTAGGTTAGGCCAAAGTCAAGAAGGGAGACAAAAATGAGAGAAATTTGAAGTCTCTGACACATAACTGCCACACCACAAAGAGCAAAACTCAGCTTTTAGACAAATTGACATGAGACAGATTAACAAGAGAAAAATCAAATTTAATAGCATACATAGGTGGAATTCACATAGACATGGAAAGTTCAAAGACAGGCAAAATGAGATAGATATGTCATTCTGAACTAAGGAGAAGGGTCTGGGGTCCTGGGACTTCTACGGAATACACTTCACAGGGCAATAAGAAAATCAACTGTTTGGTAATTAGATGTTTGCCCTACCATATGGTTGGGTCACTCAGACAAAAATCCGTCTCTGTTAATAACCCTTATGCTGGGAAAGCCCCTCAATTTAGATTCTTCTGCATGTTTAAGGGGTGGGACAAAAATTTCTCAAGTGCCTTCAGCTCCAAATAATCCACATGCCAAAGTGGCACATTCTGAGGGTCCTGTCCTGAATCTCTTCAGACAGACATTGAAGAGGAGCACGCCAGTACTAGCGCAAATAAAGACAGAAGATACTCCGAATGTAATAGAATTCTCAATTATCAAGCAATTTCAAACATAGTCAAACTCAATCATTCTTGAAAAAGCAGAATACAGTACTTATATAAGGGTGTGCATTTGAAACAGTTTATGAAAATACATATGTATTTCCCAATAGTTGGAAGAAGTCTATTGTTTTAGGTACTATTATAATACACAATAAAAAACAAATGAAACAATTAAAGAATACTCTAGTGTTTTCCAAAGCTTTTAAAAGCTGTATCATATTTATTGAAAATATAATGTTATAGTACTTCAGAGAATAAAACAAGTTTCCTTTCCTACTAACAAAATAATGGACTTTCCTTATTTTCAATAAAATTCTGCATACTATATTCTTACAGAAAGAAAGAAAATCCTAAAATATGTAGCTTTTGAAGTCAGTAAATTAATGATTAAGAATAATAAATTAGGGCCACCAGAATGGCTGTTATGGGTTATGGCTCCAACTCTTGATTTCCATTCAGGTCATGATCTCAGGGTTGTGAGACAGAGCCCAGCATTGGGCTCTAAGCTCAGTGGGGAGCCTGCTTGAGAGTTTCTCCCCCATCGCCCCTCACCCCACTCGCATGCACTCTCTCTCTCTCTCTGAAATAAACAAATAAATCTGACCCCCCCAAAAAAGAATAATAAATTAATCTAGGCCAAAGTATTTTAAAATACTTAAAATATTTTAAAATTATATAAAATATTTTAAAGAATAAATATTGAGCATGTAGGCTCTTCAAACAAATAATAAAATGTATCCCAAAATAAACAGAATTTGTCAATAAAAGGTTTGGGGAAATAAAAAGATGTAAACTATTAAACTTACTTTAAAATCAATGCTTGACTTTCCTAAGGTATAAGATCTTTCAATGTTTAGGTTTTAAAAGTGATTACACCTTAATTTGTGTATGCAAAACACTCTGCCTCCAAAGAAACACTTGGAATATAGGTAATAGTTGAGAAGATGAGACACATAATAAGGAGTAAAGGTTTTATATATATATTTTTTGTAATTTTTTTTCAGTGTTCCAAGATTCATTGTTTATGCATCACACCCAGTGCTCCATGCCAGAGGTGCCCTCCTTAATCCCCACCACCAGGCTCACCTGTCCCCCCATTCCCCTCCCTTCCAACACCCTCAGTTTGTTTCTCGGAGTCCACAGTCTCTCATGGTTCCTTTCCCCCTCCGATTTACCCCAATTCACTTTTCCTTTCCTTCTCCAAATGTCCTCCATGTTATTACTTAAATTCCACACTTCTTACTGAGTTTTAGCAGATATATAAATTTTTAATAAAGCCTTTATTTCCTGTATGCTCTTAGGTTAATTTTCAGAGATATTCCATGGTTGCATTTTTCAGAAGTATTTTCACCAATTATGCCTGTTTCATCAGGGAGCAAGTCCCTATAACTCTTCACAAAACTGTTTTGAAAGTAGAACTCTCTCATGTAAACTTTTCATTGTGGTACAGCTAAAACAATGCATGCAAATCATATTATGTTTCTCTGATTAAAAAATATGCATGCAACAAAATGTATACATTTAGAACAGCTTTCACATATTGTTTTATATAAAACTGATCTTTTTATTCTTTCACTCGAGATTTAAAATATTTATGTATTCAGTAGTCCATTTTAATCCTCATTTCTTTGCTTCTTAATATATATCCATTTTTTCTTGATAAATAATTGCAATGGAAGAAAATTTGGAAGCATTCCCAAGTTCACAGAGTATATAAGTAGCAAAGCCAGAGTTCAATCCCCATGGTATGAAAATTGAAATCGATTGTTCCTTGTTGCTATGCTCTAATGAGTTTATAGATCGTTAATATGATTAATAAGAAGTAACTAAACATATTCAAATCTGTTTTTGACAATATTCCGTAGAGAGTCTCTTATTTTCTCAAGGAGTCTGAGACCTGATCATTTGTAATGAGAGCAATTTGGACACACTGATGTGGTACGAAGATTATTTTAAGCTGAAGATATTAGAAAAAACAGAAGCTACCAAAAAAATTTAAAAAACATACACAATAAAACCCTCATCTAAATTTCTTTGCTGACTTAAACAAAGCTCCCTCCCCCCGTTAAAAAAAAAAATCATAATTCTCCTTGCTGGAGGTTTATAGCCAGAAAGGAGAGGCACTACCCACACCTGGATGAAGATTTATATAAATAAGCACAACCCTATCAAAACGTTCCTTATCTTCCACTTGTTTCTCCTGCTTGTTTCTCATTGATTTCTCACCATTTGCTTTCTCCTGAGGTTCTAACTCCCTTTCTTATTATGATGGTCTATCAGCCTTTGATTCTGGCTTTTCACAGGGTCATTTCTTTATGTGCCCCCATATAGGAGAATAAATTTTGCCTTCTTTTCTGGCTAATCTCCCTTCTGTCAGTTTATTCTCAGGTTCCCAGGTGGAAAGGTTATTTTCTTCTTCTCCTCCTCCTCCTCCTTCTTCTTCTTCTCCTTCTCCTCCTCCTCCTTCTCCTCCTCCTCCTTCTCCTCCTCCTCCTCCTCCTCCTCCTCCTCCTCCTTCCTCCTCCTCCTCCTCCTCCTCTTCTTCTTCTTCTTCTTCTTCTTCTTCTTCTTCTTCTTCTTCTTCTTCTCCTCCTCCTCCTCCTCCTCCTCCTCTTCCTCCTCCTCCTCCTTCTCCTCCTCTTCCTCCTCCTTCTTCCTCCTCCTCCTCCTCCCTCCTCTTCTTCTTCTTCTTCTTCTTCTTCTTCTCTTCTTCTTCTTCTTCTTCTTCTTCTTCTTCTTCTTCTTCTTCTCCTCCTCCTCCTCCTCCTCCTCCTCCGCCTCCTCCTCCTTCTTCTTCTTCTTCTTCCTACTCCTCCTCTTCTTCTTCTTCTTCTCCTCCTCCTCCTCCTCCTTCTTCTTCTTTTTAAAGATTATTTATTTATTTGACACAGAAAGAGAGAGAGAGAGGGAACAGGAGAAAGGGGAGTGGGAGAGGGAGAAGCAGGTTTCCTGCTGAGCAGGGAACCCAATGTGGGGCTCAGTCCCAGGACTCTGTGATCATGACCTGAGCCAAAGGCAGATACTTAACAGACTGAGCCACCCTGCTGCCCTGAAAGGTTATTTTCCTTCCCACTCCTGTTTTGGAAACTATATGGCTAGACCATGGTGGTCAGGTCTCTTTGGCAGCAGTAGTTCAGACTAGAGAACTAAGAGAAAAGAAATTTGACCTGGAATTGAAAATTAGTCACAAGTAGAATGAGACCCTGATTCTATAGCAGTCAAATGCACATAAATGTGGCTTCAGATGTGTTAAAAAGAAGGAAGTAAGCAAAAGTAAGTAGTAAATCCAACTGTTAGGGTTAAAGTTTAGATTCTAAGGGAAGCAAAACAATGAAAATAATAGAAAGATGAATTTGTGCTTTAAATCAAAGCCAAATTAATCAAATGATGCAAAAAAAATGTCACTGAAGTTTTGTCACTCAAGAAATGATGCAATATTTTTAAAGCATGGTAGAAGTATCTTAAAACCCTATTAGAAAATTTAGAGATTAATAATGTCATCCCCAGATTTCTGTGAATTTCTAAGATCTGGTTAGCAGGTTATTTTCTCATGATAAATATTTGGTACAAATTTTCTTTTGTTGAATTAGGTCCATTTCCTAATTATTGTTCAATTCCTTGTATGTTGCCTCCATACTGTAACATATTCTGACAAGGTGCTAGATCCCTTTGTCTAATTTTTGAAAACAACCCAAAAATAACATCATGAGAGAACCAGGGATGTGACATAACTAAAGTTTTGTAGTTATAGAAGTTTATATCATAACATTTTAAATAGCTTAAAAATATAGTAAGATTATGTGTCCCTAAAGAACCCTATTACCTCACATCTTCATAAACTATTCCACTATTTATTATGCATCAGTCTTTCAGGGACTCACTTTATTTCCTCTGTCTCCTCCCTCCACAACAACAACCTCCCCAGTGAAATAATGCACATGTTTACCTTTATAATATGCAAAGAATTTCAATGCTTTTGTCATTATACCTTCCATTATTTAACTCCTATGACATATCAAAATATTTTCCTAAACCAAAATAAATTCTTGTTTTCTGAGAATTCTATAATCAAGTTCCACCTGTGTGTGTATGTGTGTGTCTCTGTGTGTGTGCGAAAAGGTTTATACATTGGTAATATTTTTAGATAATGTTAAAATAGATTATGGTTATAAAGTTACCCTATACATACAACATTTAAACACCTCCTGATATGGCTAATACCTGATTTGTTGCATTATATCCAAGTTTACCTGTGTATTCATATTGTACTCATCTTCCTGGACGTTCTACCAATTACCTGAAAACAATCTGTGGTCCTAAGATATGTTGCCATGGGGTCATTCTGTTTCCTGAACTATAATGTCTTCTACCCAGTTCTATGCTTATCAAAACCAACCTCATATTCAACATAATGTTAATATATACTGATGTTTATGAGTTCTGCTTTGTGTAATAAAAACATTTTTTCCACGGTTTTAAGTCAAAAAGAAAATATCTAAAACAACAACAACAAATCCTTACCTAGTGTAATAGTTTCTCTGGGTCTAAAGGTAAAATAAATGGTATGCTATAAATGGCCTCACTTTGAACTATAAGGAAATAGAAATGAAATAAATTGCTTGGATTTTCTAATCTATCTATTTGAAGTCTGTAAGACTAATTTTTTAAGACTTTATTTATTTATTTGACAGAAAGAGAGAGAATGAGTACAAGGAGGGGAACAGCAGGCAGAGGAAGAGGTAGAAGCAGGCTCCTCACTGAGCAAGGAACCTGACACAGGGCTCGATCCCAGGACCCTGGGATCATGACCTGAGCTGAAGCTAGACATTTAATCAACTGAGCCAGTCACGCACCCATAAGACTAATTTCCAACACATTCTTGACCTATGTCACATGTGGCAGACCTCTCTTTTGTAAGTCTCTCCCATTTGATTAAAGAGATAAAAAATTACTAAAACACTGAATCATTTTTGCTTGGGTTGTCTCTAAGCACTTACAATGAAACTTGAGAAACTTAACAACCGTAAGATTGTTGGATTTGTTAACTCAGGTGATTTCCCCCTTTTTGAGCAAGAAATAATACTATTTTTAAATTGATATTTATTTACATTTAAAAAGTATGTATGCTTACATACATCTTCCCTTATTAAACCACTATGTACTCCGAACATTTTGAAACAAGAGGAATCAGTTCCACATTTTTGTCCAATAACTAACAGTTGTTCTGATAAGGACGTGACTATTTTCTGTTTAAATCACAACTTAAGATTAATTTCTCCACAACATTTTCTTAGAGCAAGATACTTTTCTCTGTCTAATTATCTTCCTTAAAATAAATCTTGATGGTAACAATGCTGTTGTAGTCAGCTTTTGTCTCTTACCATGTGTCATATTCAACAGAAGCAAACTGCAATGATTGTTTAATAATTTAATGTTAAAAGTCAAGACTGGAGCTGAAGTAGAAACATAAGAAGAAGTTCCAAAAATTTTGAGGATTTTAGGGATTTTTCTCTTACCAGCCTTAAGATCCCTCAAAACTTTAGCAAAAATCTGTCCAGTGTATCCTTATATTTATGTGTAATAGCAATGTCAGAGACGAGTTATTTGATTCCTAACAATAAATGTTCATCAAAAGGTCTGACTAGCTTACAAAGAGTTACCTACAAATTTGATGTAGTTTAATATGTTTTCTCTATTTTCTTTTCTAGTAATAACTGAAATAACATTTTCACAAGAATAATTTATTCTTTTACATTAAACCTCTTACGCTGGAAGGGAATAATTAATTTCAAAACCATTTTACTCTACTATGTGAACCATGCAACATTTATGAAAACTAAAAATTATCTGCCTTTATATTACCATAACATAAGTGAGTAAATTTTGTAGCTCAGACCATCTTGGCAGTGCCTTAAACATAAATTAAGATATCCAGTATTCGAAGGAAGAGTCTATAAGATTTCACATCAAATGGTTTATTACAAGAGAGCCACAGTTTGTAAGAGATAAAATAAATAATATTTTCTCATGATCATAATGTGGCAGCACATTATTTCCTCAGTAGATATATCTACAAGTGTGTATAGTTTGCCACATATATCATTAACATTTTACATCTCATATTTCTTATACTGATTAATTCATACTTCAGTCTCATTTTGAAGGTCCACTTTAACTCTCACTTCAATCTAAATCTTAAATTGGCTCACCCATTATAATCTCCCATTCAGTTCTTTATTTTCTTTTATATTTTATATGATTTGAATTGTCCTCATATTTAAATAATTTTTAGCATGTTTCCCTACCAATATAGTTTAAGTTTCATAAAGTTGAGACTATGTATATCATATCACCATGTTATAGAATCTCAAAATTATTTGAAATATGAATGAATATCTAAATAACTTTATTTCTTAATTATTTCCTTTCTTTTTTTAAATTCACTATTCAGTTAGGATTTTCAGGGTTTAATTTTTTTCTCTCAACATGATGAATGGTGTTATGAGATAAATGAATTTTTACATTTGCATATTTGTTTTGTTTTACTTGTTTTCTCATTTGTTAAGTGTTGCAGATGTGTTTTTGTGTGACACCAAATTAATTTGCATGAAGTTGCTATATTAAACCACATCCATATGCTATAATAAAAAATTGCAGTTAATTTATCCTTCGTTGATAAATTTTTAAAAAGGACATTAGTTATAAACAAAGCAAATTTGCATTTGCCTCATTAGTGCACAAGGAAAAAAATGTTTTGACCATTTGAGAATTTTTTTATAATTGTAAAAATTTACTTAATGAAGACATATCATTTTCTCATGTCTTTTTCTTGTCTATACTTATTTTTCCCAAAATTGTTCCATTTAAGATTTATGTTGGCCCTATCCTAAAATCATAAAATCCAGATTCATCATGGCCTATTGAATATAATTTTCACAGGAATGATGGGAGAATCTTACCCTCTGTGTAAATTTGTATAAAACAAATTTGATACAAACTAACTTACATAACTCTTTAAGTGTCCCCACCACACACATTCCCATGTAAACCTGCACACACGACAAATGAAAATAAAATCTGAAGGAGAAAACTAATTGTACAACAAAAGAAATCAGAACTATTTAGTCTTCATTTATCATTGTATCTGAAGATATTTAATACTATTTTAATCTTGTCTTTATGAAGTCCATTAAGGCCAATGACAGAAGGAAGGAAAAATGGAGGGAGTAGAAAGGAATAAAAAAAAAAAAGAAAGAAACAGAAAGAGAGAGAGGAAAAGTAGATAGAGCGGACAAGCCAATATTGAGAGACATTGCTTATTGGTAACACAGGTTTCCAGACATTTTGCAGAAACATTGACTACCTCTGTTCTAGACTGTTTTTGAAGTTGTTTGTCTAGTAATCAGCCTAGGAAGATAGAAACTGTCTCCCTTTGGAGCAGACATGCTTACTACTTTTTATTTTTAAAAAATTTGAGTTTCCTAAAATAAGGATGCTTTTCATATAATGCAAACCATTCCATTTGCCCACATCCTTTGGGGCCCATCTGAATTACTCCCATGGACTTTATTGACAAAGGGGGCTGAAGAAGTACCCTGATGCTCATGCTCCTTGCACTGCCATGAGCAATAAAGTTCTTTGTCTCTGACCCATGTCTCATGTTCTGCCAGCATCTGTAAAACTGTGGCTTGTAAGTAAAGCAAAATTACACAACTTTCATGGTTCTTGACAACTTTAGCAGTGGTAATGGAATGCTGAGATTACACACACACACGCACACACACACATATGTATTTTCTGGAAAAGTAAAAATATAGGATTTTATAGGTTGATTAATAGAATTTGAAGTAATTTCATGGAAACTCATAGTGAACGTATCATTCAAAATGTTATGGTCTACTGAGTAATAAGTAGTCTTCTGCTTTATATCCTGTAAGTGTAGACAAATTTGGAATGAGATCAGACTCTATACTGAAGTAAGTTCAAAGACAGGTGACCAAACTGTGTCCTAATTATTGGTAATATTTCTCTGGGATTAGTTCTTTCTGATTGGACAGTCAGCCTCAGGTCCACCCTGTTGTAACAACTAATATTAATTAGCATCCTGAGTAGACCAAAGGATGCAACCCATTTCAGACAATAATTATAGGTTCATCTATAGCATGGAATCGCTGGATAACTATAGGGTTGGGTGGGAAGCTATCTGGGGTATTCATACATGTTTTCCATGAGAGATGCAGGAGTTAGGGTTATCTCTTATGGTTTTTATTAGAATTAATATTCAGGTTATAGAAAATGGCTATCAAATCATGATCTAAACTGTCTGATTGTTGAATGACATACTCTACTTTTAAATATAAGGCTCTTGAAAAACATCTGGGGAACTATGATAGAATTTTGTTTGAGAGGAAAATATAGGAGTGGCTCTATAAGACAAAGTATCAGCAATGGCTTCCCTCTCTAGCATCTGCTGGGGTCTGGAGGATTTGTTCATCAGATGCCAGTGTTGCTATCCCTCCACTACCATGAGATTAGCAATTTGTTAAAAAAAAAAAAAAAAAAAAAGTAAAGGCATATTTTTTTGAAGAAAGTAGATGATGCTTATACCATAAGTTTTAGGGGGGGAAATGACACATAACCATTTATGGAGAACATGTATTCCCTGAGCCCAATTGCATTTAAATGCATGTGACTAAAAAAAGGGGGGGACAAAATATATTTTTATTTTTTGGTTTATCTTTGAGCTGTGGCATTATATGTGACTCATATTTTGTTCATTTAAAACTTTATTTTTATTTAATTCTTCATTTTCTTTTTTTTTCCATTTTATTTTATTTCTTTTCAGTGTTCCAAAATTTATTGTTTATGCACCACACCCAGTGCTCCATGCAATACATGCCCTCCATAATACCCACCACCAGTATCACCTGACCCTCTCATCCCCATCCCCTCCAAAACTCTGTTTGTTTTTCAGAGTCCACAGTCTCTCATGGTTTGTCTCCCCCTCCAATTTCCCCCAATTCACTTCTCCTCTCCACCTACCAGTGTCCTCCATGTTATTCCTTATGCTCCACAAGTAAGTGAAACCATATGATAATTAACTCTCTCTGCTTGACTTATTTCACTCAGCATAATCTCTTCCAGTCCTGTCTATGTTGATACAAAAGTTGGGTATTCATCCTTTCTGATGGAGGCATAATACTCCAGAGTATATATGGACCATATCTTCTTTATCCATTCGTCTGTTGAAGGGCATCTTGATTCTTCCCACAGTTTGGCGACTGGCCATTGCTACTATGAACATTGGGGTACAGATGGCCCTTCTTTTCACTACATCTGTATCTTTGGGGTAAAAACCCAGTAGTGCAATTGCAGGGTCATAGGGTAGCTCTATTTTTAATTACTTAAGGAGTCTCCACACTGTTTTCCAAAGTGGCTGCACCAACTTGAATTCCCACCAACAGTGTAAGAGGGTTCCTCTTTCCCCACAACCTCTCCAACACTTGTTGTTTCCTATCTTGTTGATTTTGGTCATTTTAACTGGTGAAAAGTGGTAAGTCAGTGTGGTTTTGATTTGAATCTCCCTGATGTCTAATAATGATGAACATTTTTTCATGTGTCTGTTAGCCATTTGTATGTCTTCTTTGGAGAAGTGCCTATTGTTGTCTTCTGCCCATTTTTTTGACGTGATTATGTTTTGTGTGTGTTGAGTTTGAGGAGTTCTTTATAGATCTTGGATATCAGCCCTTTGTCCGTAGTGTCATTTGCGAGTATCTTCTCCCATTCCGTGGTTTGCCTCTTTGTTTTGCTGACTGTTTCCTTTGCTGTGCAGAAGTTTTGATCTTGATGAAGTCCCAAAAGTTCACTTTTGCTTTTGTTTCCTTTGCTTTTGGAGACCTATCTTGAAAGAAGTTGCTTGCTGTGGCCGATGTTGAAGAGGTTACTGCCTGTGTTCTCCTCTAGGATTTTGATAGATTCCTGCCTCACGTTGAGGTGTTTTATTCATTTCAAGTTTATCTTTGTGTTTGGTGTAAGAGAATGGTCGAGTTTCATTCTTCTACATGTAGCTGTCCAATTTTTCCAGCACCATCTATTAAAGAGACTGTCTTTCTTCCACTGTTTATTTTTTCCTGCTTTGTCAAAGATTATTTGACCATAGAGTTGAGGGTCCATATCTGGGCTCTCTACTCTGTTCCACTGGTCTGTGTGTCTGTTTTTATGCCAGTACCATGCTGTCTTGATGATCACAGCTTTGTAGTAAACCTTGAAATCGGGCAACATGATGCCCCTAATTTTGTTTTTCTTTTTCAACATTTCCTTAGCAATTCGGAGTCTCTTCTGATTCCATACAAATTTTAGGATTGTTTGTTCCAGCTGTTTGAAAAATGCCAGTGGAATTTTGATCATGACGGCATTGAAAGTATAGATTGCTCTAGGCAGTATAGACATTTTAATAATGTTTATTCTTCCAATCCAGGAGCATGAATGCTCTTCCATCTTTTTGTGTCTTCTTCAAATTCTTTCATGAGTGTTCTGTAGTTCCTCAAGTACAGATCCTTTACCTCTTTGGTTAGGTTTATTCCCAGGTTTCTTATAGTTCTTGGTGCTATAGTAAATGGAATCAATTCTCTAACAATTGTAAATATTTATGCCCCCAATACGGGAGGAGTCAACTACAAAAGACAACTGTTAATCAAGATAAAGAGTCATATTGATATGAATACATTAATAGTAGGGAATCTTAACATGCCACTCTCAGTAATAGACAGATCATCCAAGCATAAAATCAATAAAGAAACAAGAGTGTTGAATGACACATTGGACCAGATAGATGGACCTCATAGACATATACAGAACATTTTACCCTAAAACAACAGAATACTCATTCTTCTTGAGTGCACATGGAACTTTCTTCAGAATAGACCACATACTGGGTTACAAATCAGGGCTCAACCGATACCAAAACATTGAGTTTATTCCGTGCATATTCTCAGACCACAGTGCTTTGAAACTGAAACTCAACCACAAGAAAAAGTTTGGAAGGAATCCAAACACTTGGAAGCTAAAGATCACCCTGCTTAAGAATGTTTGTTTAAACGTGAGTATTACTATCCAGAAGTATGAAACAAGACCCTTATCTTGCACTACACAAAAAAATTCAGAGTGGATTAAGGACTGAACATACAGACACGAAACTGTTAAACTAGGATAAGAAAAGAGAGGGAAAATGTCATGACATTGGTATTGGCAATGATTTTACAGATATGACACCAATGCATGGACAATAAAAAGAAAAACAAGTGGGACTTCATCAAACTAAAAAGTTTTTGCAAAGCAAAGGAAATAATCAGCAGAATGAAAAGGCAAACTGTTCAATTGGAGAAAATATTTGCAAACCATATATCTGATAAGTGGTTAATCTTAGAAACATAAGGAAAACCAATAACTCAATAACAATAACAATTTAAAAAACTTGATTTTGAATATGGGCTAAGGAATTGAATAGACATTTCTCTAAAAAAGACATATGGCCAATGGCCATAGGTATATAAAAATATGCTCAACTTTACTGATCATCAGGAAAATGCAAATAAAAGTCAAAATGATTCTAAATAATACACTGATCAAAGAGAAAACTTCAGAGAATTTTTAAAACTGAACTAAATGAAAAGAAAACATGACGTAACTCATGGAAAGCAGTAAAAACAATACTTATAGACAATTTAATAATATTAAACACATACAGTAAAAAAGAAGAGAGATTTAAAATCAGTAACCTTACATCCCCCCCTGAAGAAACAAACAAACAAAAAAAAAGGAGCAAATTATAGCTAAAGAAGTAAGAGAAGGAGAGAAACAGAATTAGAGCAGAAATCTTTTTTTGAAAATTGAAAATGGAAAATTAATAGGGAAGATCAATAAAACCAAAAATCACTTCTTTGAAGAGATCTTTGAAAGTTGATAAGATACTCAGGCTACCTAAGAAATAAAGAGAAAGTACACAAATTACTAATACCAGACAGGAAAGAGGGGGCATCACTACAGGTCCTCTGAACATTAAAATAATAATAATAATAATAATAATAATTTAACGGAATAATATGAGTGATTCTATGCTCACAGATATGATAACTTACATGAACAATGGACCAATTCCTTCACAATTTGCCAAAGCGCTCTCTCTCTCTCTGTCACACACACACACACACACACACACACACACACACACACACACAATGAATAGGCTTATATCTAGTACATAAATTTACCCAATAATTAATAACCTTTCAATACAGAACGCATCAGGCCTTCATGGGTTCACTGATGAACTCTACCAAACATTTAAGGGGAAAAAATCTACCAATTTTTACAATCTTTTTCAGAGGATAGTAGCAGAGAGAATGCTTTCTAACTCATTCGAAGAGGCCAAAATTACCCTAGTACCAAAAACATACAAAAACATTACAAGGAAAGCACAAGACCAATAGCTTTCATGAACATTCATATGGAATTCCACAACAAAATATTAGCAAATCAAATCTAACAATGTATAAAAAGCATTAGACATCAAGACAAGTGGTTTTATCCTAGGTATGTGTGGCTGGTTCAGTATTCTTTAAAAATCCACTAATGCATCATACCAACATATTAGAAAAGAAAATTCACATGACCATATATCAATTGATACAGAAAAGACATTTGACAAAATCCAACACCCATTTGTGATTAAATCTCTCAGTAAGATAGCAAAAGCGAAGAACTTTCTCAACTTGATAAAGAATATCTACAAGAAATCTATCTTGTACAGCTATCATCACACATAATGACAAAAATTTGAAGCTTTCCCACTAAGATGAGGTAAGAGGTAAAAATATCCTCTCTCACCATTCCTTTCAATGTCATACTGAAAATCCTTGTTAATGCAATAAAACAAGAGTATAAAAGGTATACAGGCTGGCAAGCAAGACATAAAACCATGTTTGTTCACAGATGACATGATTGCCAATTAAAATACCAAAAATAATTGACAAAAAATTCTCTAGAATTATTCTAGAATGAATAAGCAATTGTACTGAGTTGCAGAATACCAGGTTAATATACAAGTCAATCACTTCTCTATATACCAACAATGAATAAGAGGAATTTGAAAATAAAATACCCAGTACCATTTACATTAGCACCTGCAAAAATAAAATAGGTATAAATCTAACAAAATATGTATAAGATGTATATGAGGAAAACTACAGAACTGTGATAAATCAAAAAACTAAACAAACAAACAAACAAAAAAACCTAAATGAATGGAGAGATACTCTATGTTTCATGGACAGTAAGGTCCATGTCAATATTATCAGGATGTTAGTTCTTCCCAACTTGACTTATAGATTCAATACAAGTCAAATCAAAATCCCACTAAGTTTCCTGTGGATAGAAACAAATTGTTTCTAAAGTTTCAGTGGAGAGGCAAACAACAAACAGAATAGTTAAGCAAACAACAACAACAACAAACAGAATAGGTAATCCACCAAAGCAGAAGAACAAAGTTGAAAGACTGACCCTAAATGACTTCATGATTTATAAAGCTATGGTAAACAGGACAGTGTGGTATTGGCAAAAAAACAAAACAGATCAGTGGACTGGAACAGAATATCCAGAAATATAGTCAAATATAGTCAAATGATCTTCAGCAGAAGGTCAACAGCAATACAATGGAGCAAAGATACTCTTTTCTACAAGTAGTGCTGAAACAAGTATACATCCACACACACTGTTGGTATGGACACAAAGTTTTATAGACTTTAATAAAGACATTAAGATGATTTCTCAAAATATTGAAAATATAATTACTATGTTATCCAGCAATCCCACTTTTGGGTATTTATCTAAGACGATTTAAACCAGGTTTTCAGAAAGATATCAGTACTCCTGTACTCATTGCTGTGCTATTCACAATAGCTAAGGTATGAAAGCAACGTAAATGTCCACCAACCAATGAATAAAGAAAATATGATATATACATACAAGGAAGTATTATTCAGCCTTAAAAACAAGGAGAAATTCTGTAATATGCAACAAAATGGATGAATCTCGAGGACATTATGCTAAATGAAATATACGAGACACAGAAAAACAAAAATTGCATGATTCCACCTAAGAGGTATCTCAAATAGTCAAATTCATAGAACAAAAGAGTTTTATACTGGTTTCTAGGAGCTGGAGGGAGCAGGAAATGAGAAATTACTAATCAATGGGTATAAAGTTTCGGTTCCACACAATGAATAAAGATCTGCTGTACAACATTATACCTATAGTCAACAATACTATGTTGTACACTCAAAAATTTGTTAAGATGGTAAATTTCATGTTAAATGTTCATGCTACAATTAAAAGAGAATGAGAGTGAAATTTTCTAACTCTAGGACACACTGCTTTCTCTCATGCTAGCCAGGGAAGTGCTACTTCAGATATACAGTGTTTGTCGAAACACAGATTATGATTATTAGTGCTCATTATTGTAATCAGCAGTCCAGATGAGTGCTTCTCACCATCTAATGTGCATACAAATCACTTGGGGATCCTGGTAAAATGTACCTTCAGATTAAGTCTGGGAAGGTACAGATACTCTACAATTATAATTAGCTCCAGGGGGATTAATGTGGATTCTTCTCACTGTGAGAAGAAAGGGGATATATTATTTAAATCAAATTGTTCCATTTTATGTAAACATTATAACATATATTTTGGGCCAACTCTACCACCTATCACTAAATTACAATAGATTGTACTTTTGGTTAAGTTTTGTGATTACTAGTCATTTTTTCTTATTTTTTATTTTTATTTATTTTTTGTGTTACTAATCATTTCTTAAGCACTTGAAGAAATGAATATGAGGGTGAGGCAGCTTGATGTGTATGGGCTGACAATCATTAGAGTACATTGCCTATAATAAAAAACCTCTAGATAATTTCTCTCTTTTCTTTTAAGATTTTTTTTTATTTATTAATTTGACAGACAGAGATCATAAGTAGGCAGAGAAGCAGGCAGAGAAAGAGAGGGGGAAGCAGGCTCTCTGCAGAGCAGAGAACCTGATGCGGGGCTTGATTCCAGGACCCTGAGATCATGACCTGAACTGAAGGCAGAGGCTTTAACCCACTGAGCCACCCAGGTACCCCATAGTTAATTTCTATAAAGAAGATAAATAATGGCTGACAAAGAATATGCTGTAGTTATCACACATTAATTAATTCTCATGAGAACAGACATAAGTACTGACTTGTATTACTAATTCTCAAAAGAGAAATGATAATACATTAAATCAATATTAAATATTTCCCAACAACTTATGGATGTTGAAAATATGGTA
Organism: Lutra lutra; assembly: GCF_902655055.1. Taxonomy (NCBI): domain Eukaryota; kingdom Metazoa; phylum Chordata; class Mammalia; order Carnivora; family Mustelidae; genus Lutra; species Lutra lutra. The sequence goes on from NC_062280.1 coordinate 175,342,094, forward strand.
CTGCCACCTTTTGGCAAGAGGTATAGTAGCAAGATGAGTGCTGTTAAGTGATTACATATCTTTTCATTGTTTTATATACTAATATTGAAGACACCAGATTTAAGTCATTTCAATAGAGATAGATCAAGTATTTTGACTCACTTGTGAAAAGCATTTCTTGTGTTGACCTTTTATGGTTAACAGTCTCTTAGTTTAAAATAGCTAAACTATTTCTCACCTGTTTCTCTTTATTCTGATATCAGTAATGGGGAATTATTTATTTGGTTAAAAGTGGTATCAGTACTTATTTTCATTATGAGTGAACTGAGGCTATTTTTCCTTTTCCTTTCATGTAAAATTGAGCCATTTGGACTCAAGCTGCTTAGCAATGGAAGGAAGAAGCAAGTAACTACCTACATTATTTTTAAAAGCAGATGACGTTTTTATTACTTGGTAACATCCTGAGACTTAATGTGATATTCATATGACTTCAAGGACTAATTCATCAATTTGGTTAGGCAAAACAAAGAAAAATCAAATTTATATTTATATATATGTGTATATATATACATATATATTTCTGTGTATATACATATATATTTCTGTGTGTATGTGTGCATATATATATATATATAGTCCTTTTAGAAGATGAGCTGCAATTTCACTTGCCTACCAAAGGTAAAAAGGCCAAGTCACTGAACAATATAGGAATGTTGAGTGTCTGATACTCGGTACCAATTTCTTTAAATGATAGCAAAATGATAACCAAAATGGAAAGAGCAAACCATTGGTTCAAACTTACATATCATGTGCAAATTTATAGAGGAATTGCCAGCTTTTATTTTTTAGAGAAATATAGTCATTTAATTTTTCTGTAAAATCTTCTGTTTTGTAAATGATGAGTTCCTTTTATTCTTCTTAAAACTGTAGGCCACTGGTTTACTACCTATCATATAAAATATAGAATCTTAAAATAGGATGTGTTGTTAGCAAGCATGTCTTTCTTCTAACAGTTCTACAAGTGAATATCCTAAAATCAAATTGATTTGACTGTGGTTTCAAAGTGCCTGGATTAGAAATTAGCTCTAATGATCTTTAGTCTGATGTTCATTGATAAAGTATACTGAAAAAGCATTTCAAGATTGCCTTTACCATACAAACATCGAAGTAAAATTTAACTAGTTATATCAGTGTTTTCCCCTATATTATCTGACAATATTCTACCTGGTGTAGATTATAGAACACAGAGCATGCACACATCTAATCATGAATTCTTCAAAGGTTTTATAGACTGTTTTTCCTTAGGTGTTTTTTATTATTCATGCCGTATAATGAATGACAGAGTCTCTATTGAATATATTAAAATCTATAATATATTGATGGAGTTAAAATGTCAATTCCTTGTTTATTTCTTGCAAGGAACTCAATGTGTATTATGAAACTAGCACATTAATCTTACATTATCACTTTGAGATAGTGGAAAACAAGTATTATTTGACATATGATTTGACTTATGAATACAGAAGAGAATCTGAAAATAGGAAGTTAGTGATAAAAAAGTGATTACACTTGGTGATGTTAATTTAATGCATCAACTTGACTCTACGGGGACCCCATATATTTGGTTAAACATTATTCTGAATATTTCTGTGATGGTATTTTTGGATATGATTAGCATTTAAATAGGTAGACTGAGTAAAACATATTGTTCTCCCTAATATAGATGGATCTCACCCAATCACCTGAAGGTCTGAATAGAACAGTGGACTAGACTTCCTCCCAGTAAGAGAGAATTCCCAATGGCCTTATACTATTGGTTCTGTTTGTCTGGAAAACTCCAACTAATATAACTACTTCCACACTGTGCCTTTTAGCTGAATGAGTGAAATCTTAGTTAATTTCAGTTTTTTTCCATAAATGATAATACCACTCCAACCATTTATTCTTCCATTAAAACCAGGCTAAGCATTTATGAGCTCAGAAAGATTAACTGATAACTCCTTCAACTTCCCTATAAAAATTAATTAATATTCATTAAGGAGTATAAAATGCAAATCATTGGAGGGAGTTTGGAATATGACCAGAAACACTGAGGAATTTCAGCCTTTCTTAGATCACAAGTTCTCTGGTAGAATATTGGGATCATGGTGGGAAGGAGAATCGATTATCACCTGTGCACTACTTGGAGTTTCCCTATATTTCAGGTATTCTCTAAACTTTTTAGAGGAACTTAAACAATTGTTTCTTCATATATTCCCTAGAATCTCCACCCCTAACCTATTGATCTTATTAAAATGAACCCTCATAACTAGATACTTTAAAAAGAATACCTTTACTTTAAAATGAGACCTATCCATCAGATGTCATGGACTTAGAAGTCAAAAAAGCAAGTGCTTCAGTCATCAGCGGGCCACCTATCCTATGACACAACGTATTTACAGTCTGAGGTTTTCCCTCTACATGAGGTTGGCTTCTGACAGATAAAATGGAAATGACCAATGAGATCTATACTTGTGTCTTGATCTCTGTATTCAGTTGTTTCTCTTAGGTGAACAATTACTATAATTGAACTGGGCCACAAAAGACCATACATGCAGGAAATGTGTATTTTTTCCAGCATTTTCATCTCCTTGCCAGAGCTTAATCATTTTCATATTGACTGATCCAAATTATACCAATTATATAGTTGGATAATGTATTTAATGGGTCAAACCAAAGCATATTTAATATCTTTACTGTAGTTCACATTATTTTCTGAGAGGTATTAATTATAACTATATTAATGATATTCTCTAGGAAATTTTCCACATATATGTGATTGCTCTTTTCCTTTATCTCTAGGGGGAAGGTGGTTATAATCAGAAGTCACACATGGTAGACTGTATTTTAGAACTGTGTATCCTCTGAGATAGGTGGGGAGGGCTTCACCTTGTTACCACTGCACCTCCATCCATTTAGTTCTCAATTTCTTCCTAAAGTAGTCAGAGTAATTTTACCCCCATCTTAATTCCTTAGTTATTTTCTACTGCATGTTCATTATATACTATTACTATCTGTGACACAATATGGTAAGAGATAGAAATAAAAATCAGTGGTTCTCCATAACATAACTGAGTATGTCCATATATTACAAGAAAGTTACTAAACTCAGTATACTCTGAAGGTTATTGCATTTGCTCATTCTCAGGAATGGTAAAACTATAAATACCATTAGAAGATTTAAAATAAACTACATGCTTTCACGTAAGAAGACCAAGCACTGGAATCAAAGATCCCTACACAGACCTGCGCAGCTACAGATGTGTATTAGTAAATATTCAGGTTTATGATAAAGTTTGTGTATATCAATCTGTCCTACAACTAAGGGTTTAAAAGAGGAATTAATATTCAAGAGAAAATATGGTGATGCAAGAACATTCTGTAGATGTTCATGGGACAGAACACATTTGTAATTCAAAACTATATCAACACATAATAAGAAACAACCTATGAAAATGTATTCAACTTCAAAGAATGACAATGAACTTGTAAGACACAGAGGACAAACATTCTTCAAAAATTGCCACCACAGACTATAATTCAAATAGCAAAATAAACTCACAAAGACAACACTTGCCCCATTTTGAAAGACAATTTTAAATATTCAATGCGATACAGCAAAAAAAGATTAATAACATTCACATTGCAGGCATTTTCCATTCACTTACCTGGTAATTTGGAGAAAAATCTTTAAATATAAGGCAGGCAAGACAAACTAAGAATAAAAACAAGCTAATACTGGTTCCTGGGTGGCTCAGTCAGTTGAGCAACCAGTTTTGGCTCAGGTCATGATCTCAGAGTGGTGAGATCAGGCTCCACATCAGCCTCCAAGTTCAGCAGAGAGTTTGCCTGAAGAGTCTCTCCCTCTGTCCCCCCAATAAATAAATAAATCTTAAAAGAATTAATAAAATGAGGAAAGAGAAGCCTAATAGAAGAAAAATGCTCAAAGGGTAATACATGAGAAACACTAGAATCCTCCCCAAACCACAGATAAACATATATAGGGGAGAAGAAAAGATGGGTTGCTTGGCAGTTAATAACGTATCTCAATCCTACTGTTGGTGCAATAGGGTTAATGAGTTATGGGCCATTGTACGCCTTGGGCTATGCTGTAGTAATAATCTCAAATATAATGACTTAGCATGACAAAAGTTTATTTCTCACTCACACTGAGTGTCTCAAGTTGGCAGCATGTTTAGCTCATTATAGTTATTCCAGGATCCCAGCTGATAGTATCTCCATCTTAACATTTGCTTCCAAGATCACCTTGGCAGGAGAAAGAAAATGTGTTGAGTTATTCTCAGGCTTTGAAAAACCCCAGTGGAAACGATACATGCCACTTCCGCTCACATTTCATTGAACAGAATAAGTCATACTACTATGCTCAATGTAATATTCTATGCTATTTCATTTTCCTGTATTCTACCTTAATTTGCAGTTCTATTTACAAAGAAACTTGTAGAGCAGACACTATAGCAATCATCATAGTGTTTGTCCTGCCTGAGAACTGTCTCAGACTATTTTAAGGGATATTTTCATCTGTTTTAATATGTTTAAGTGTTGCGTAAAAACTGCATTTCTAAAAAGCACGATGGGTAGTGTTAATGCAGGTGGTCTGGGTATGAAACTTTGAGCGAACAAAAACAAGACAAAACAAAAAAAATCTAATCTTTAATGATAGCTGAAAGAGTCCATCCTTTTTCTCTCTCCACTTGCTTCAGTGTCAGGGAGAATACCAGATATGAATCAAGACAGAAAATTTCAACATGATAATATTATTTGAAACTTTTGGAAGAAGGAGCTAAGGGGCAAAATCTTTTTGTCAGTGGAATGACCAAAACCCCTCTGTGTGTCGCTAGATGACTTTTCCTCTTTACAAAATTCTTTTCTCTCTTTGCTCTGAAATACGTTCAAGAAAATGGAATTTTATGCATCAAAAGTAGCTTCTTCCTCCACTTACGATGGCAAAATGTTAAGATAATGGAACACAGGATAAGAAGCTACTAGAAAGGTTAAAGTGATTCTAGGATAGGTAAAAAATGTTAAAACTTCTAGATTTTCTACTTTATTTCAACAAAGTAAGACATCTTTTAAGGGTTAGAATCAAATTGCAAGCTCAGCATAGTGCCCATTCACTGATTTTTTTTTTCCTCTCAGAATGAATAATTTAAATAACCTCAACAGCCTAACATGCTGTGTTAGTCCTTTCATGCTGCTATAACAAAATGCCATGGACTAGGTTGTTTATAAATAACAGAAATTTATTTCTCACAGGTTTTGTTTTGCATAAAATGCACTGTTGATTATACTATTTTGGAACAAACATTTAACCATCACATAGGTAAACAAATACTGTGTTGCAACACCTTAAAGTCCCTTTTCATGTGTCCTTTCCTAATCACGCCCACTCCTTCTTCCCTAAAGTAAACCGCTGTCCTACCTTAATAGTAATGACTTTCTCAAATTTCTTTATATGTTTACCAGTTAAGTATGCATTCCCAGACACTATAGTTTAGTTTTGCCTCTTTGCCTTTACATAAGAAGAATCCTATTTTATGTCTTCTTTTGTGTCTTGATACTTTCTCTCAAGGTTTTAAGTTTCCTTTGTGTTATTGTCTGTAGTTGTAGTTTGCTTATTTTCCTTGCTCTATGTTACATTATAAGAATATTATACAATCTATCCATTCTGTTGACAGGCATTTGGGCTGTTTCCAGTTTTTGAATGTGATGAATATTCTCTCATGCTAGTGTGGTACAGAGAGGCTCTCAAGTTCGAGCCTGAATCAGAATGCCCTGGAGGGCTTGGTAAACACAGATTGCTGGGCTCCACCATCCAAGTTCTGATTCAGTAGATTTGGGTTCACGTCCAATGATTTGTATTTCTAGTAAGTTCTCAGTTGATGCTGATGGTGTTGGTTTGGCAATCACACTTGATAACCATTCTTTTGGGTGTGCAATTGGGAATAGGTTGCTGGGCCAAAAGAGAAGAGAATCTTCCATTCTGCTAGGTAATGGTTTTCTAAATTGGTTGTGCCAGTTTTTACTCTCCCTGGCCATGTATGGATGTGCTTGTTGGCCCACAGCTTACCAACACTGTGTTTCTGTGGTGGGGATGTAGTCCTAGCTCACTGTGTTTTTTATTCATATTCCTGATTTCTGTTTCTGTTGAGTACCTGTTTTGGGGCATATGGATTTCCTTTTTTTGAAGTGTATATTTGTCTTTTTTTTTTTTTTTAATTAACATCTAATGTATTGTTGCTTTCAGAGGTACAGGTCTGTAATTCATCAGCCTTATATAATACCCAGTGCTCATTATATCACATGCCCTCCCTAATGTCCATCCCCCAGTTACCTCATCCCCTCACCCCTTCCCCTCAAGCAACCTCTCTGATCCTCTCTTCCCCTCTGATCCTCTGTTTTGTTTCTTAAATCTCACAAATGAGTGAGATCATATGATAATTGTATTTCTCTGATTGACATATTTAAAAAGTACTTTATTTTTTATTTTTATTTATTTATTTTTAAGAGAGAGTAGGAGGGTGCAGAGAGAAAGGGAGAGAGAGAAATTTATACAGATGCCACATTCAGCACAGAGCCCAACATGGGCTCGATCTCAGGGCCTTGAGTTCGTGACCTGAGCCAAAATCAAGAGTCTGAGGCTTAACCTACTGACCCACCCAGCCACCCCTCTCAGAGTTCTTAAGGCCAGAAGTTCAAGATCAAGGTATTGGTAGATGTATTGTCTGGTGAAAATCTTCTTCCTGGTTCATAGACAGTTGTCATTTTGCTGTATCTTCACATTGAGGAAGGGGGAAGGACTCTCTGGGGTCTTTTTTATAAGGACATTAATCTTATTCTTTGTTTGTTTTTAAAATATTTTGTTTATTTATTTGAGAGAGTGAGAGAGTGTGTGAGAGAAAAAGAGCACATGTAAGAGAGAGGGAGAGCATGAATCAGGGGGAAGGGCAGAGGGAAGAGAGAAGCAGACTGTTCTGCCTTGAGCATGGAGCATTATGTGGGTTCGATCTCAGGACCCAGATATCATGACCTGAGCTGAAATCAATAGTCAGACACTTAGCCAACTGAGCCACCCAGGTATCCCTCAACATATGAAGTTTAGGGGGACAGAAACATTTCATCTATAGCAACTGCCAAAACTGTGACCATACCAGATTCATGAATGAGAATTTCAGGCTTTGAGATTCTAGTCCTATTTCATGCATCAAAAGATACCCTTTTATCTTCAATTTAATGGGCCACCATACTTATTCTACTTGTGTTTCTCCTCTTCTAAAAAGCAAACAAACAAACAAAAAGAAAGAAATCTATTTTAATTTATCTTTAAGAGAGTGCCTTTCTGTCCATTCCCCAGCTAGTTATTTAGCTTTCTGCTACATTATTAATTTAACTGTTTTTACAGATTTTCTTTCCATTTCTTCCTACAGCAACTTGTAATTCTACCTCTTTCAGACTTTATTAAGCTCTTGGTCATAGTTGGTAGCTTTTTTCCTATGGAATTTTTTATTTTCTCTTTTTCAAGGAATTTAAAGCTTTCTCATTATACTTCTTCTTTAATGGATGCTTTTGAATTTTTGCATAGACATTTCACACTAAATTTACATGAGTTTATATTTACATGAAGGTCATTTTCTATATCAAATAAATCCATGATGCATATTTTACTTTGTAAAACTATAAGAAATTAATCATCTCTAAATATCAACGATGACCTTTTTTCATGCAGTTAAGTGAAAAAAAAAAACTGTTGATATATTTGCTCATTCATCCATTCTTCTCTAACCTACTTTATTCCTGTATTTTCTTATTTTTCTAATAAAAATTCATTGACCACCTATAATGCTGGGTGCTGAATAGATAGAATACAATTATGTGAGTTATGCAAACAGTTCAGAATGACTGAAATGTAACTTGAGACACTAGAGAAGAGTACTGTATAAGTAGGAACAGGGTTTAGAAGATGAAATGATAAGTGATTAAAATGTAGTTATAATTTAGTATAGAAATGTTCTTAATTTCTCAGTAATAAGCTTGACTAATCAACCCAAAAGTATTTTGATATTGAACTATTTCAGATGAAGCAACACCATGATCACATGTAATTTTAATAAAAATCACTGTGGTAGCTCTATGAGAAATGGGTTCAAGAGGATGAAATCAGAGATAGGGAATAACTTGGGGAAAATTGTAATTAGTTATGATAGAACTTATTAGCTCCTGCACAAAGGAGGAGTAGGAATAATTCAAAAAGGTCTTAAATAACATGGGAGTAGAAATGACCAGGATTTGGTAATAAATTGGATGAGGGATGAAGAAAGACTAAGGAGTCTTAGTGTCCTGCCTCCCAACTCTCAAGCTCTTCAAATTGCGTAGCTTGTTAGGTACTTATTGCACACAAAGAAAAGAGAGAAAGAACTGAATACACATACTTCAGCCTGTATGAGATACTATATTAGTCATTCTGTATGTATGAGTATGCTAGTGTATGTTGTAGTATATTACCCCTAGAGCTGCAACAGCTACCTAAAGAGTACCTACCTCTTCAACCCTGACCAAAAGCTGGGATCAGGGCAACATTTGTGACTCACTATATGGTGGAAAATGTTTTGAGATGCATCTGAAAATATACACTCTATGGTAGTGGAAGAATACAGGGAGAATACAGGGAGAATCCTCTCTATACAGGGAGGATTGTCACCTTCAAACATACTGCAGAGTTCCCCAGAGAAAAACAGGAGGAGCCATTTACTGGGAAGGGTCCCATTTATGGCATTCTATTAGGAAGACATTGGAGAGGGTCTTGGAAGCACTGAGGAAAACCAAGTGCTCTAGAACCAGGAACTGGAAAATCCACCCTCTGCAGGAGTTGGGACTAAAAGAAGTCACACCCAACAATAGCAGACATCTAGCACAGGATTAACTACACCGTAGAGGATTCTAGCACTGGAGAAAGCTCTGCGCTGAAGGAGACTGGAGAGGGCAGATGGAGACAGAATGGAGAGAAGAAAAGAAAAACTCTTACTCCTCCAATGTCCTTCACTCTCTATTGAGTACACACTGTTGTGAAAATACTGGCAAAGCAAATGTGCATTATCACAGAGCAGGCAGAGAGGAGTATATCTGGATATGAGAGGTAATAAGTTGACAGCTTGAGAGTCTACATCCTTATATTTTTACTTAAAAGGATCCAGCTAATCTTCTTACAAGTGAAGAAGTTTTCACCTCTCAAAATTAGGGCATGTATAGTTGTAACACTCATTTTAGAAATAGGAAGAGATTGATATATATATTCTGTTATTCTGTTTTATTTCCTTCCTTCCTTCCTTCTTTCCTTTTCCCCTTATTTTCTCCTTCCTTCCTTCCTTCCTCCCTCCCTTCTTTTCTCTTTCTTTCTTTCTTTCTTTCTTTCTTTCTTTCTCTTTCTTTCTTTTCTTTCTTTCATTCTTCTCTTCCCTTTTTCTCTCACTTTAGCTCTCTCTTCAGAAAAAGAGAATAAACAAAAATAACAAAAAAAGGAAAATATGAGATATGCAATGTAAGACTATTATGGTTACTATTTAAAATTGGTCACGGTGCATTAGTTGATAGCTGTGATTTCCTATTTCCACTATGCATTCTGTATTTTTCTGTGCTCAGTGAGAAACATGAGAACTGAGAACATCAGCTGATAGGGGTTTTAAAATAGTGTAGTGATGTAAAATTGTGGTGTAAAGATTAGATTGAAGGTCTGAGTCACTCTGTCTCTCTCTTTTTGCTATAGTTTTCCATCAACCTATACTACTGAGTTGGAAGTACTAAAAGGCAGTATAGAAAATCCCCTAGATTTCAGACATCTTTACCCTAGTATACAGTAGCAACACAATATCTCCATGGTAATCAATATCAATCACTTCAGCAAAGAGAGCAGCCTCTTTTCCTGCCTATTGATTCAGTAGTAAAAAGGAACCCCAAATAGCCTATGGCAGTCTTATCTTACATTTGAATTGAAATTGTGTCGTGTCCCTTTGACATGTCTTGAAGTCTTGTCATGTCTTAGGGACTAAGACTTTCAAAATAGCAGAGTTTACAGTTTCAAGACGGAAAGCAAAAATTAGAATGGTTATTTAGGAATAGGAGTGAAAGGAGTCACTTCACTTCTGCTTTGTGTTCTAGAGTCATGTGTTGCTACTTTTGGGAAGAGAGCAGGAGCTAATGTGCTCTGATCCAAACTGTACAAATCACATACTGCAACCTTTTAGGGTCTTATTTCTCAACTGATACCATAACTGAATCTTCGACAAAACCATTAATTTTAAATTAACTCAATCATTCCTTGTGTGTTTCAGTATGTATCAAAACAAGTTAATTCCATGAGCATGAATCCGTTGCTACTCTTTCTTTGTTGAGAAATTGTGTTTTATTTTTTTATAAGTCAGAAGTATTGTTACGTATATGGGTAAGCCATTCTGGCAGTCCATGAATGATGATGTTGGCAGGTGTATTACATGAAAAGAAGACAAATCCATATACAGAAAATGTATATTCCAGTAACAACAAATATCTGATCCCTCCATGACAGAAGAGGTCCAGTCTAATCAACAGCCACCGGGCAGACTTGCCTTTCCCACAGTTGTGCCACATCACAGTAGTCCTCAGCATTGGCCTCCATATTAACAAAATAGACCTTCAGCCATATTTTTAGCCAAGTCAACCTTGATAAAGGAAATTCCATATTGTTGAGCTCATGTGTAGCCTCCATTTCTATCACTTTGATGAATCATTTTGGCCACAGGCCTACTGAGCCAGCACTGGATGGGTTGGGGAAAGATGTTTGTGGACATCCACAGAGCATATTGTTTCATCACATGATTAATTTAGAACCTCCTCTCATTGTGAACACCTTTTAGTGGACTTCCACACTGGCACAAATATAGTCACACAATCTATGCCAAATCTGAAAAGTCTATCCACATACTTCTTTCCCAGATTTCCTTGTTACCAGCCTTCTTCTTTTTTTTTTTAAAAGATTTTATTTATTTATTTATTTGACAGACAGAGATCACAAGCAGGCAGAGAGGCAGGCAGAGAGAGAGGAGGAAGCAGGCTCCCTGCTGAGCAGAGAGCCCGATGCGGGGCTCGATCCCAGGACCCTGAGATCATGACCTGAGCCGAAGGCAGCGGCTTAACCCACTGAGCCACCCAGGCGCCCCTGTTACCAGCCTTCTAATGCTTTTTCTTTCAAGGTTCTGACCATCTGGTTAAAACATGAGCATCTTGTCTTTTTAATAATTTAAATATGTGCTTCTGGCCATCTGTCACTAAATATATTACTAAGTCCAGTACTTCCCACTGGAAGGAGTTCTTTCCATTACTCTTTAGGGGTGACCCTAAGTGAGGCTGCAGTACTGAACCTGTCCACTTTTGGATGGTACCAACATATTATGCAAACACATGGGTAAACTAGACTTGAGATGTTGATCTTTTTTATTTGTTTTTGTTTTTGATTCTTTAAATGTCTTTTTAAAGATTTTATTTATTTGAGAGTCAGTGAGGAGGGGCAGAGGGAGATGGAGAAGCAGACTCCCCACTGAGCAGGGAACCCAACACGGGGCTCCTTCCCAGGACCCTGGGATCATGACATGAGCTGAAGGCAGTCGCTTAACCGACTGAGGCACCCAGGTGTCCCTTGATTTTGTTTTTGTTTTTGTTTTAATCTTCAACAAACTAATTATAAGAAATAGCCCAGGAAGCCACAGGCATAGATTGTGGCAGAACAGACTACAATAGCAATCAATGATGAAACTGTCTGAATTACCTCCTCAGGCAACTTACTGGTAACTCTTGGTTCTGCTCAAGCTTAGTTATAATTTCTTGGTTACAGATTGCTTATTTTATGTTCATTTATTATATATTCTAACCAAGTTGTATCAGCTGGCCCATGGAACGCTTGCAAGTGGGTTGTGCAGGTTCTCCAGAAGGAGCCTTTCCAGCAAGTTTCCATGACATCCCCATGGGTACTTTCCCAATGGGTTCTATCTCTCACCTCAACCATCTTCTCAGCAAGTGTTTTGATATCATGTGCATATTTGCTGCTTGTCAGCCTTAGTCTGCAGCTTTATGGATAACTTTTCTACCAAGTAGTAAGGGAAGTTCTCATATTTTCTTATAAGATATAAACTTTAGACTTGAAAGTGGAGGTCTTCCAACTTGTTCCTTCTTTTGTACTCTGCCTTAGCCATACAGGGAGTGCTTTTTCTCAATGTCTACTACACTTTTATATTTAGGGTTTCTTTATTAATATTTAATCTGTCATTAACTAGTTAATGAATCTTTAAGTTAAACTTCAATGTTCAAATTATTATGTGGTTTTTATTTCATGATTAAATCCTAATGATATATTATCTTCTCCCTTGAGGTCCTTTTCCCTCTCTAGAAATTCCAGGGACATACCCATTTGTCATTCAAAACCAACATGTGGCAGGAACTATGGCCAGTTTTGTTGGGAAATCAATAATAAGCCAGAATGATGTAGCTTAACTCCTCATTTTGCTTGAAGTATAGTGGTGATGATGGAGAAGGAGGAGGAAGAGGGGAATAAAGAGGAGAAGGGGAAAGAGGAGGAGGAAGGAGAAGAAGAGAAAAGACCACTGTGCAACAAGAGGAACTGCTATGGATAATATTAGCGAGACACATACACTAATATTATATAGATGTTTGGAAGAAAATGTATTATAATTCATCCACTATCACCAACCCTCCACCAAAACAATCAAAAAACTTCTCAGTATACTGCTTTTCTAAATCTGGATTTAGAAGACATCTGCCTAAATGAATGAGCTATATAAGATTCAAGGGTATTGTTTAATTTTATTCTTAGAATTGTGTCCCAATAGCTGCACATCTAGCTGTAGACCATTCTTAACCAACAGAACATTGCTGTTGATTTGCCATAATTTGGAGAAATTATGACCCTTTCGGTGCTCCCTGTAGATATTATATATTTTACCTCCACACCTTTCTCAGATTTCAGAGTATACTATAATCTCATCAACTTATTATCTGGAGAAGTTCTGTAAGAATTAACAAACACTGTCTTTCATATGAGAGAATAATATAAAGTACACGCTAACTGAGGCCAAGTGCTGGGAGGAGCTATCTGAAGGAAAGTCATTTGGTTCTTCTTCTAATGCATGTTCTTCAGTAAATCCAGAAAATCATCTTTTGTGACTTTGCATAGAAACTAGCAGTATGATTTTGATAGTTCCCACTCCCCTGTACATGTGTAACTTTCTATACAATCTAGATACAATATTCATAATTCAAAATATCCAAATACAGTATTCATAATTCAAAATGTCCAACCTCAACACTTCAATGAATTAAGGATCATTATGAATGATCTACTACCAGGTTGTAGAATTACATTCAAACTACCCAGAAGCAAGGAGTTCATCCAGTTTGAATTTTCAAAATATTTTTCCATGCATTCTTTTGATATATTGTGTTCCAAATTACTGGCTATCCAATACACAGCTCTAGGCATTCAATGTGGCATACTTTTTTAAAATTGATTAATTCATGTAGTTTTTTTTTTCATGTAGAAGACACAACGAGTCTTATTTTCTATTCGTTATTAGAGAACAACAGTTGAATTCCCCTACAAAGTTCAACTATCTGGTGGCAAGAAACACAAAGACTACTCATAGATAAATTAACTTTAAGGAAATAAGAAGGCATAGAAGAAAATAATGGAGTGGGTCTTGCTTTATATAATCTAGGAGAGGTCCTCAGCCAAGTAAGAAGAGAACATTGTATGCAGAGAAATATACAAGCAAATAGGGCAATTTGGAAAGCACTAGGTTTGTGATCATTGAACAAAAAGCTTCTGTTTTTCAATGATAGTGAGTCAAAAGTAGATGGCCAGATAATGGAGTTGCTGAGCTGATCAGGAGCAAAGGACACTTCACTAGAGGCTTCTAATAACTGTTGTGGGCCGTCTTCATTGACATCATCTATTTAAACTAGATTACCCACCATAAACCTGCTTAATGAGAGATTGTACAAGTTCCATTGGTTTAGGCAAATTCTACATATATAGTTACATTTGTTCAGCTGAACTGTAAACATAGAGAATTTGGAGGTAACTTATTTAACACAGAGAAAAGTTTTACAGTAGCAATCAATCATTCAGAATTTGAGTTGCACCTTGGGTTTCTTTCAGTTCAACATTCATATTCTTTGTATTATATTTAATTTATGAAAGAAGATTTGCAAGTAAAATGGTGTGGATGGAATAAAAAAAAAAATGCATGACTCTCTTCACCTAAGAAGGGACAGAAAAGGGGAAGAGGGAGATACATATAAACTTGGAAGTAGAGATACATATAAACTTGGAGAGGTTCTATCATATGTACTTATATAGCTGGTGTTGAAAGCACAAGATTGTGTCAGACAGATTCAGAGCGAACAAGATTCTCTAGTGTGATCTAGAGAGTGTTACTTAGCTTCTTTAAACAGAATTATTAACTTATTTCATCCAAATTTAAAGTGAGGATAATAGTAACTGCTTAATAGGACCATTGCAAGAAATTTATAATTGGTCCTAACTTTCACATTGCTGCACACAGAGAACATGCTATATTTATGTCCCAAAGAGTAAAATACATAAGCCTACTCTGGTTGCTACAAGTTCCTACCAGTCACCTCAGTGGTTGGAAATAACAGTGACACAGAATACCTAGAATTTTCTGTGACACCCAAATTGGGAAGGCATGCTTTAGATAAAGAATGCATAAGGCACATTGCTTGATACACTGTAGGTTATCAGTAAGTAGTAGCTATTATTATAGAAGATTTTTCTCTGTGATTAAGTGGGTCAAAATTTTCTGTTTCATGTTACTCTTTGGGATACCATATAATATATACAGTAAAATGAAGAATTTCTTTCTCTTTCGAAGATCACATCAACTCCGTGTTTACTGAATTTAAGTTAGGATAAATAACATTTCTCAAGTGCATTCATTTTCAGTGACAATCTAAGCCCCAACAATTCAGGCATTGACATGATACCTGGATTCATCTTTGGGATATGTAGTTCTAAAACAAAATTTTTTTCTATAAAAAGTATCTTATTTGTTCATTTTGTCTCCTGTAAAGATTTTTGATGATGCAACAAGGAGAGCGGCAATATCTGTCTTTTCTTTTTTCTCAGCCTTCTCAATATTTTTTTTCTTTATGTTCTTTTTTTTTCTATAGGACTTCAGGATTCTTCATGTTTTTAAAATTTGCATTTGCAGTAGAATTCTCACACTCCCCATGCATCTGACTGGACTGAAGCTATTTGTGTGTGTGCACTCGTGCATGCGCGCGCGCGCGTGTGTGTATTCTCTTCAGTTTCTTTTTCTTTATAAAATGCTGAGTGCATTAAGCCTAAGCCAACACCATAGCAACACAGTTTTCTGAAACTTCTTGTTCTGCCAATTTAAGAAGTTATAGTATTTCCCTTAGTAAATGCTCTCATCTTCTTTATGTTCACCATTTATTCTAAAATAATGTTAAATATGATTCTGTGATTCTTACATGCTCTACATGGGATGATTATGGTTAATAAAATGGATATGCCAGATAAGGATACTGAGGGTCATGTAAGGAATATGCTTTTCTTTAGATCACTAAGTGTTGATTGATACATAAGGATTAATCCTTGGGTGGATAACCTCTGAATTTACACAGTACCTCAAATGAAATGTTCTGCCTAATTCAAGTTTGTCTCAATGGCATATTGCAAGAAATACAGTAATTCTCATGTAGATCACATAGTTACTTTATATGGTCTGGATTTATCTCGAATGTTACTTATCTATGTATCTGGCAACATAAATTTAATACTCTACTTCTTCCAAAAAAGACACTTACATAATGCCAGTCTAAAATAGCATCACACAATTTATTATAGCACTTATAATAAGTCACATATATTTTATCTTCAACTCTAATGGCAAACGAATTCATGAATATCTTCTCTCCTCAAAAAGAAATTCTTAATTTTTGAGATTACTATTCTTCCTTTCCCCAGTTGTGGCAGGCTCTTTCTTGGGCATTTGAATAAAATACTTTCACAAAATTAGAAATCCTTCATGGTGTGAAAAAAATGTATAGATGCTTTATATCATCAGGATTTTAAAAGCAATTCTATAATAATTAGTAGCTTTTCTTAAAAAAAGTTTAAAAAAATTGAAATACAGTGAATTAAGAGATTGAAGTGGAGTAAATAGTAGAAAAAATACTTATGTTATTTGCTTTAAAAAAAGAAAGGAAAAGAAAACGAAATTAAATGTTAGCGTATGAGTATAAATTTTTATAAGAAGAAAAATGGTTTTTTTTTCTCACCTAATTTGTGTATCTTGGAAACATCAGAAAATAGAAAATTCTTCAGTTTTGAATTACTGACTACACAATCCTTCCTGCTTTCTTTCCTTGAAAATACCAAAGACAGACATTTTTCCTCTGAGTGATGCTATAGTATGTAAATAATTTCTATAAGGAAATCTCTCTATGATATGATTATCTCAGTTTTTAAAATTTTCTTTTTTAACTTGAATGGTTACATAGTTTCTTCACAAATGTGCACTTGCCTTAGTAAAACCAAACAACGTGAATCTTGTAGAAGTCTAGAAGCACTGAATTTCTCCTCCTGATTGCAATTCGGTCCTAAATAAAAATATCAAATCCTTTTCATTAATCAGGCTTTGCAGACTTTGGCTGTTGTGAAAGCTGAGGAGAATGGGCCTGATCCAGGGAGTATCTGGGGAAAGCTCTCTTTGCAGTTGATGTGCACATTTGGTTTAGCAGATGTTCTTTGTTGATTGAGCCACGAGTGACTATATCCTAGCACTGCCTAACCTCTTTCCTTCCTTCAGTCAATCTTTTCACAGCCTGGGTTAATTTACTGACAGATGCTTCAAAAGTCAATAAATGGAGGAAAACTTATTAATATTGAAAAATAGGAATGCCTGGGACACTTATTGTTTTATATAGAAAGATATTAGCAAATGTGTTTAAAATAAAGGGTATACCAAACCAGTGTAAGATTAAATTAATTCTAATCATTTTTTCTCATTAAGATATTAGATACTTTATAGAATTTTTAAAGACATACTCATAAGGAGGTGTTAAGCCATATTCACAGGATGCAGTTACAACAATTTTTTAAATTTTCAAAATAACAAATGAGAAAACAGTAACGATAAATGTAAACTATATATAGAGGGAAAATATTCAATAAAGGTCAGTACATTATAATTTCTGTAGTAACTACTCAGTAATGACTACTATGGACTGAACTGTGTCCCCTGAAGTCTACAGAACCTGAGCATGTAGACACCATGATCTCAGACTTACAGCCTCTATAACTGAAAGAAAAAAATTTCTGTTATTTAATCCACTCAGTCTGTGGTATTTTGTTATGGCAATCTGAGCTGACTAAATAGAATGACCAATAAATTATTTAAATATTCTTCAAATATATTATGTATTAAAATCTTAGGTAATATAAATATTTTGTTACTGAGATTGATACTTGCCATGTGAAAAAGAAAACAAATATCAACTTTTTAAAAACAATTCCTGAAAATTATCTTCAAAATTTTATTTAAATAGTGGTTATTCTGAAATATGTATGAACATTGTTATTTACAGGTAGAAGAAAGTTGTTAATTAGAATGCCAGTGATTTTGTCATGAAATATGGGAAAGGAGGAAAAGAAGTTTAATTTCTCTACCTAATGACAGGAGAAAATTTGAACCCCTAGGAAGAAAATTAAACAAAAGGATCTGTGATGGAAGTAACTTGAGAAGGCAGGAGAGACCCAGGTATTACCAAGATGAATGGGAGATGTCTATGTGTTCTATACTGCAGGCAAAGAACTGGCTGAACTTTTTGTTTGATTTTAAAGAGAGTAAGGATGGCAGTGGTAGGTGAAGAAGAAATAGTCATATAACTTGCCAATGAGAGGGGCACTGGGAAACATGAGAAATTAAGTTCCTGGGCATATTTTTTTAAATGTTAAAGACATTCTTGACTTCCATAATCCTTGGGATTTAGGGTTTGAAACAAAATTATATTTATCTCCAAAAAGTCAGAAAGACCAAATGCCATCTAGGATACTAGGATACATGTAGGCTGTTTATTAAGCATTCAAATATGTTTATTTTTTGCAGCCTATAAATTATTCTGTCTTTGCTGATGGCTTTATAAAGCGTGTGTACCGATACACATGCATAGAATCCCAAGGTTTTGACTATCAACAGAACCTATAGTGTCTCAACAGTGTGTCTTGAATAATTGACATAACCTAAGAAGATCAAAGAAATCACCCAGATAAATAAATAATATGGTTCTTTTCTATATTAGTGGAAAGTCTGGAACAAGATTAATGCAGTGGCTGTGGTAGCTCATGCCTGTCAGTAAGCCAAAAATTCTCATCTTAATACCACCTCAATGACCTCTCAATTGCTAAAGATCCAGAAACAAACACTGGAAAAAAATCCTAAGAATGTGGACTAGAGGCTTAAATTCTATTGAGTGATATTAAATAAAGTAAATCATGAATATGATCTATAAATCATAAATTAATCAAAATTTGATAATCACAGTCCTTAAAACTAACACTATAATGAATTAACAAAAAAACCTACTGAAAGTACTCATTTCAAAATATCAGTACTAAAAATATAGACTTGAAAATATATATAATGAGAATCCCATTTTAAAATGTATTAAATGGGTGCCTGGGTGGCTCAGTTGGTTAAGCAACTGACTTCAGCTCAGGTTATGAACCTGGAGTCCTGGAATTGAGTCCTGCATCAGGTTCCCTGCTCAGTGGGGAGTCTATTTCTCCCTTTGCCCCTCCCCCTTCATCTGCTCTCTTGTGTGTGCATGCGCTCTCTCTCGCAAATGAATAAATGAAATCTGTTTTTAATTATTAAAATAATGAAATGTATTAAATTAAAGAAACATCTATCAAGCACTAGATACAATTGTTTTGATCCAAAACCTTGACACTTTAAAAATATATACTTATTTTAGAGAGAGACAGCATGAACGAGAGGGGCAGAGAAGAGGGAGAGAAGAAACTCTCAAGCAGACTTCATGCTGAGTGCTGAGCCCAATGCAATTTGGGGACAGTCCTGAGCAGACTTCAAGAGCCAGATGCTTAACCAACTGTGCCACCCAGCTGTCCCAAACTTGACACTTACTAAACAATAAATAAATAAATAAATAAAATAAAAAATAAAAGCAATGAGGTTATGATCTAAATAAACTGTATCATCTAAATAAGACAGAAAACTGTGGTAAAAATATCTACAAAATTATTCTGGCATAAAATTTAAACAGACATTAATAGTTAGTATATCACATCCCTCAAATTAGTTTATAGTGACTAGATGAAAATAAGAAAAATATAAATGACAATGTCAGCCATCATAATCTAATTGATATTTGTAGAACACCATATTTATCAACTGGAGGATAAACATTATTCCAAACACATATGGAGTGTTCACAAAAGCAGACCACTTATTGATCCATAAAACAAATCTCAGTAGATATTAAAAAATGGATCTCTTTCAAACTATGCTCTTTGATCACAACATAATTAAACCAGAAATTAAAAAAATGAACACACATAGAAAACTCCCCAGTATATATATTATATATATAATACAGAATAGACACAATATATATATACAATATATAATATAGATATAGATAAACATTTCTAAATAGCATGTATGTCACTATATAAAACAGGGGAATTATACAATATTTTGAGTCAAATAATTTAAAATCAGCATATCAAAATTCATGTGAAGCTGCTAAAGAAATACATAAAGGGAAATCTTTAATATTAAATGCAAATATTAAGAAAGAAGAAATGTCTGAAGTCAATGCTGTAAACCACAGGAAAGTAGTAAAAGAACAGCAAACAAAGCATATAGTAAGCAGAAGGACAGATATAATAAAGATTAAGAGCAGAAATCAACAAAATGGAAAACCTGAAAATAGAGAACATAGAACTGCCTCACAAAATTCAGAACACTCAGTTAAATTCATATTTCAGATAGAGTATGTTTTTTTAGCATGTCACAATTTTTTTTTGAAGATTTTCTTTATTTATTTGAGAGTGACAGAGAGAGCATGAGCAGGGTGGAGGGACAGAGAGAGAGAGAAGCAGACTCTCTGCTGAGCAGGGAGCCCGATATGGGACTTGATCCCAGCAACCTGGGATCATGACCTGAGCCGCCAAAGGTGAACACTTAACTGACGGAGCCACCCAGGCACCAACTATGTCTCAAATATTTTCTGGAACATGATTATGCATGCAAAAATATCCAGTGTTGATATGAATTGAAATTCAACTGGGTTTTTGTATTTTTATTTGTTAAATCTGACAACCCTAAGATAAAAGTCAATAACATCAAAAGTTTGTTATTTGAAAAGATCAATTAAGTTATATATCTCACACTCTATTGACAAATTATCATTATTATCATATATCATATATATCATTATCATATATCATTATTATAAATTAAAGAGGGGGTATACTCAAGATCTTTCACATATTAAAATAATACAAAGGGAACATTATAAACAATTTAATGCCAATTATATGAAATGAAGAAATTACTTGGAAGTCACAACTTAACTAAAACTGACAAGAGAAAATAGATAATCTTATAAGAAGAGGCCAGAGAACCTCCTCACTCTCTTTCTGCCATGTGAGGATACAGCAAGAAGATGGCCATCTATAAACCAGGAAAAGGACCCTCACCCAAAACCTGACCCTGCTGGCACCTGGAGTTTGGGCTTCACAATTATGAGCCTCCACAATTATGAGAAATAAATATTTCTTGTTTAAGCTACCTAGTCTGTGGTAATTTGTTACAGCAGCCTCAACTGATTCAAATACTTTTCCATTTCTGTCATGATTGTCTAAACTTGTGGCTTCAGAGCCTTGGGAGTGTGGAGAGTAAGATGCTCCATTGCTTTTTCCCGTGTCCTTCCCTTCTGTCTAAAATTAAATTCTGCCCAGGCATTTGCTGACTTATGGGGGTGTGGGTGTGAGTCCTTCACAAGTCTCTTCTGAGGCTTTTCTGCTGCCAGGATCCAGGAAGTGAGAATTCACTTCTGGCTCAAATTTTTCCATAGCTGTTAAGGTTTCCTCCAAATGTAGAAGTCCTCTCTGGTAGGGTAACTACCGAATATTTAGGTCTTGGTAGCATTTTCTTCTTGACCCAAAATAAACTCACAGAAAATCCACCCCAGGCCTGAAAATAGTAGTATAGTCTGCTCCATTTTTCTCTCTCTCTCAAATCTCCTTCTTTCTCCACATATACCGGTTCGTTCATTCATTCATTCATTCATTCATTCATTCGTTTGATCTTGAGATGGCCAGAGGATCAGCCTAGTCAGTCACTACTTAAGCCATCATCCTACTATTAGAGCTTTGAATGTTCTCTCCCATCTTGCAGATACTTTCAAGCTTACTGGGATTTTGGTGGACCATTTCCCTTTACTTTACTGGGCTGTGGACAGCAAACTGGATATGGTATATCCTTCTCTCTCTCTTTTAAGATTTTATTTATTTCTTTGAAAGAGTGAGAAAGAGAGAGCACAAAAGGGGGTAGGGTCAGAGGGAGAAGCAGACTCCCCACTGAACAGGGAGCCCAATGCAGGACTTAATCCTGGGATGCCAGGATCATGACCTAAGCTGAAGGCAGTCACTCAACCGACTAAGCCACCCAGGCATGCGGTATATCCTTCTCTACGGCATAAGGAAGAAATGGTTTCATGCCATGGCTACTGAACTTCTATTAGGTAGATAATTCTGATGTATCTGTGTCCCACTTCCAGGGTTAAGAGTGGGCTCAACGGGTAATAATCCATTCTGTTATACCAATTCACTGTTATCCTCAAATTTATACATATATGGACATACTTGTGCATTTTTATCTGATTATGGTAAATAGCACAAAATATGCATCATGTGGAGTCTTAAGTGTTTGAACATATGAACAGTGAACTATGATGTTTTTGTTTAGAATTTTTTCATACTTTGTTTTTACTTTCTGTATTTTATAAGTTCTCTGTAATTATATAATATGCTTAGAATCAGAAAAGCAGTAAAGAAAATTTAAGCACAATTTCTCCAAGTTAAATAAATTCTTAATATATTGCTTCCTAATTGTAATTGTAACTATATAATTATGTATATAATTATATAATTACAGTTATGTATAATCAATTCTAATAATATTTTATTTATTTTTACATTCCAACTGGATACAAATAACATATGGTAGTTTAAAAGCATGTAATTAGGAAAAACACTAGTTTTACCAGAAAAACTTTCATAGTCTTGAGTGGTATAACCTACATATAGGTGAAAATTTTAGTTTTAAAAAATTAAGTTCACAATTGATAGATTAAAACTTGGCAAAACCTTTTGAATTCACATCGTATTAAACTATTTTCTACTCCATGACTAAAAAGTATGAGTAATGCTAATTGTTCAAGGGTTCAAAGTTTTCAAGAAAATTTTAATCAGCTTTAATTCAAATGAACAAATAATATGATGGAAATTTTAGTTCCAGTGAAATGATAAAGTAATATTCTCTTGATCTAATTTCAGAATATGTGGAATATGTGTCAAAATTATATGTAACTACATAATTATAATTTTACTATTTTTAAAAGGTCATGTACAATTAAAATTTCCAAGAAGTAGTATCCGGGCAATAAGAATAATTGAATGCCCTGGAACACTGAAAAGATAGAAAAAAAATCTAAAAATCTGGTAGAATATATCCTGTTTACTTTCCCTTTAGTTTCCTTAACAATATAGTTTCTTTGCCAAACTTACACATACTGTTGGATCTGTGAGAATAATTTCAACCTTGATTTGCTGGTAACATCAATAGTAGTAAATGCTTTAAATAGTAAATTCTTTAGATGTATAAAGTTTCCTTTTATTTATAATTGTGATTGTGTTTTCTTTTGGACAAAATAATAGTCACAAAAATCCACATGAAAATTAAAAATAAATAATAACAATAAAATATATGCATATGATTCATAAGAAAATTTTGAGGAAAATAACACAAAATATGAAAAATAGTGAAATGATGAATATGAACCATATTTTTTCAAAATATGAAAAAAAGATGCCAAGATGCTCTTTAATACAAAAAATAATTTCCCCTTTCTCTAAAGTTGTGTAATTGTATCCAAGTATATAATTTGATTATTTAGGAAAATATATTTTGATACCTCTTTTTGATAAAGCCAGGAAATGCTTGATAAGCCAGATTGTCATGACTGACTAAATGGAGGTGAATTTCTCCACATAACAATATCAAATGAAATTTGACTTACTGGGGCACCTGTGAACTCAGAAAGAAAATGAAGTACCTAAAATATGTGGAAGGAAAAAAAGAGGAAATTCTGGTGATAATCTGAAACGAAATAGATACGACTACAAACAACTTCTTAACATTTTTGCTGAAAGTCTTATTATATCCCATTTCTCTTCTGCCTACTCAAAAACTTTAAACAAATCTGATATATATGATTTCTGTTAATGGTTATTTAAGCAAACAGGAAAATTGAATATCTTATGGTTCTGTAAGATGAAATCAGTTATAAAAGACTTCAAGTTGAGATTGGTAATTTAATGAAAAGAGAAAATTAGAGCTGGAGGTGAGAAATCAAATGTAAATATTCTCAGAGATTTTCTATTCAGGACATGTATTTTTTTTTTCAAGGAAAGTGAGATTTTAGGATGAAGTCAAGATACTAAAACATAAAAAGAAATGTTGAGGTTATCTGTGCTGCAGACTCAAATATTCAAAAGCCATAAAATTAGTAGTAAAGCATAGAGGCAGTACAATGAAATGGTAATAATGATATTAGAGTTTGAATGCACATATTCAGAGTGAATAGTTTTAGTACAGGCAAAAAAGAAAACAAACAAACTATGACTACACACACACACACACACACACACACACACACACAGAGTTTTTCACTCTCTTAGGACAGTGTAATATGCCAAAGATATTAACTTGATCATGGTCTGTTTCTTCTATGAAATTTACATTTGGCCACTACCCTGATTGCTTTTCTCAAAGACAACTGGTTTATGTACACTTAATTTGAAAGAGCACCATTTAGATTCATGACCAAATCCTGTCTTTCTGAAAGACTACTAAATATATTTTCAGTATTTCTAATCCATACTAGCCAAGAGAGATCTGAACACCATTCATCACTTAGGAAATGCGACAGAACAATTTGGACTGTCCCTTAAATATTTGTTGTCCAGGTGATACAGCCAACAATGTTACTAAACTGAGGAATAATGGTTTTATTGGTTCAGAATTGCTTGTATTTCAAGTTTACTTATGTATTAAATTGAGAGAAGTTACATTAAAACACTGTCCTGTTTCGGGTCATTTGTTCCCTTGTCATTTTCCATAAATGCCTAAGTTGTGTCATATTGACTTCATCCAGTGTCTAAGAAGATTCTTTTTTAGAGACATCTTTCTTTATTTTGTTTAAAAGATTTTATTTATACATTTGACAGAGAGAGACATAGCAAGAGAGGGAACACAAGCAGAGGGAGTGGAAGAGGGAGAAGCAGGCTTCTCGCCAATCAGGGAGCCCGATGTGGGGCTTGATCCCAGGACCCTGGGATAATGACCTGAGCCGAAGGCAGATGCTCAATGACTGAGCCACACAGGCGCCCCTAATTACTATACTTCTTCCTTTTTTTTTGGCTTGGTGTCAAAAAGAATTCTTTATTTTTTTCATCTTTCAATAGTTTCTCTACCAGTAGTTTGAATATTTAGTATTAGTAATAATTAGGTTTTAGAAAAAATTCCCCATTTAACAAATATCCTCTCCTTTCTTTTGCGGGTAATACTTTATTCCCCGCCCCACCCACCAATCAGATATAAGTGAAGTAAAACAATTGAGTGATTAACTTTCATCAGAAATTAAAGAAAGTTGCGGCATTAAGTTGCACGTATCGACTGAAAAATATCTCCAGTGAGTTCTAACAATAGCCAAGCCCTGTACTCACAACCTGCCTTAGATAATTTGTTTTCTGAAGTAGCTCTGGAAATTTTATTTGTGTGCCTAAGCTTCTCTGGTTCTATTTTAAATTGTCTTTTCTCTTTTATTATTTATATTGGAAATACTTTTGATTTAGTTCATAATCTTCCTGCAAAAGATACATTGTACATTTGTGCTTCTTCATACATTATACATAACAATAAGCAAAATTTACAGCAGTGTAAGCAGAAGAATAGTTAGCTTTACTGCAGTGTACAAAATTCAGCCAATTCAGCAAAAGCCTTAAAACTCTAGAAGAAACATTTCACAAGTTGCATATGTGTTATATAGTAAGCCCTTCAAATATGTGTGCATATACTTTTTTTTTTAACTTCAAAGAAAATTGAATGGTTTAGTAAATTGAAAGTGGCAAGTAGAAACATAGCACTCTCTGTTTTGTAGTAACGGTGTTTGGTACGGCAGTTCCAAATCAAAGATCTTCTATAGATTTTGTTAAAGGAAAACACTACTAATTTCAAATTTCCATATAAGGACTACAGCTATTTTGGTTGTATATATAGTTGTCATATAAAGAAAGTATTGAAAAACAGAAGAGTCTGACCAATATTCCCTGCAGCTCGACTAAAAGTTAGGTTTCTTCCTGACTCCAAGCTTCTGACCTTCCTTTTATTTACATTAGAAACTACAATTGTGAACTATTTTTCTACTTTTTTGAGATGTGAATCTTCTCCAGCCTCTTGCCGGTTTTACAAACCCAGGAATATTTTTCACAGGGATCTGGGAGTCATCCCTTTGAAATATAGTCCTCCAGGAAGAGTGTCTATCTCCCAGTCTCTGAGGAGCCAAATTTGTATTAGTACCAGTTAGCAAACAGAGATGACCTAACCAAATTGACCAAGCTCCCTCTCCCCCAACATCTTCCAGAATTTTTCTAGTAGTTCATCCCAGTGTTAAAAGTTCTCCTGCCTTTTGTGTTGGTGGAGTTGAGCTCAGTTTTTCTGTCCTGTTGCAATACTCCTGACCCTTATTGGAGTAGTCTTGAACATAGTCCTCATTGCCTGTTAAATTCCATCCAGTGAATTTTTTTCTTTAACAAGTCTTTTTCTAAAATCACGATGTGCAGTAATCTCTAGGGAGATTACTTAACTTCAGTCATTTCTAGGGAGATTCCTTAACTTCAGGAATGGCCTAATCGAACTGTATTTGAGTGTGATAAGTGATGCTTTCCTAAATGCCTATGCAATTACTAATAATTAGAAAAAGCATTTTTTGTTCCTCATTTAAATATCTTACTTTTAACAGCTATAGCTAGTTATTCCTTGGTTTTTATTTTCAGGGCCTAAACAACAACAACAAAGATATCTACAGAAGAAATTCAGCTCTTGTATTCTGAAACATTTTACATATAACAAATTTCCTGGGCTTCCTCCTTGGTAAATATATGACAAGGCTAGAGTTTATCGATTTCAGCACATAAGCCTCACTATGTCCTTGGTCCTCTTGGTCCCTTAAAGGGAGATGGATTCTTTTTAAAAACATAGTTTAGTTCTAACAAGGTTTTACATTTTAACAGTTTTTTTGGGTCATGTATCCCAATGAGAATTTTATGTAAGGCATAATAATTATTCTCTAAAAACTGCATCTTTACATAGACAATTGACATTATGTTTGAATATCCAAGGGTTGATGGAACTCTTCAACTGGGAGATACATATTACCTAATATAACTCTGCTTCCACCAGCAAGTCCTCTCCAAACTGAATTAATGGAATAGTATACCTAAGTATACCTGTTCTCTGGCCTAATATTGGCTCCTG
The DNA here is from genome assembly GCF_902655055.1 of Lutra lutra. Classification (NCBI taxonomy): domain Eukaryota; kingdom Metazoa; phylum Chordata; class Mammalia; order Carnivora; family Mustelidae; genus Lutra; species Lutra lutra. Next base: position 175,369,066 of record NC_062280.1, read on the forward strand.
TTTCCCCTGCTGTTACTGCTTCATATTCCTCAACTCATTCTGTAACTAAAGGTGTTTCTATGTTAATCTGGTTCTAGTACTTAAAAATCCTCCCATAAATTCAGAGATCCTTTACCTATAATATTCTATTTCCTAAGTCAATGAGATTTTCAACCAAAAGTAAGTTAAATTACACTTGAAATTTAACTTCCTCACTGTTGTTCATTTCAGTTAGATTTCCTGTTGGAACTACTGCTCTATAAAATCTTTAGCAGATTTTTATCTCTGCTTCAGCTGAATTAATTTTTAAATGGTATCTAAATATTCTCTAATATCTTTTCTATGATTATTTTCTCCATTGTGTCATTTTTGTTCATACTTACTACCTATTGAAGAATCTGTCTAGTGTTATTTTATCCATACATCTAATTATTCCATCAATAATTGCTATTTTGACCTTCTTTTTGTACTTGGTAAATTACTATCAACATTCCCAAAAGATCCCCACCAAAGTCCCACAGATTGAATGGCCCATGACGAAGTGTCTTTTCCCTTATTAAACCTGCTTGGGAGTTTGCAAAGTTCTTGCCCAACTGTTATAGATCAGCCTGGTTAATCTTTAGCCTAGTGATCATCTTTTATCTATGTTACTTTAGTAGGGATTTGAGACAGATTGCTAGAGAATTGACTGACAGAACTGATTATCAGCATTGAGAGGATGATTTATCTTATCCCTGGACTAGAGAAGAGAACATATGGTCAATGACTCCACTGATACAGAACTGATATTCATCCTTGCTTCCTTGTTCTTGTTTTATGCTAGCGCATAACTTTGCACCTTAAAAATATCTCTCATTATGTTTCCTGAAAATTATTCTTAAAACTTCATAGCCCAATTGATCTAGGTGGGCAAATTTATTCCTTTCCTTGCCTGCATCATGCTAAAAAAAAAAAAAAATCACCTTATGTTATTCTAAAATAAAGAAATTGACATTAAGTTATTTTCTTTTATATCCCAGAAATGTAATGGAAAGTGTGAGCCATTATCAGCATGCTGTTTAAAAATTAAATATTTGTAGTCTTAAGTAATCAGAAATCATTTTGTATGTTCTACTATCTTCTTTTTTTAATGTAACAGTAAATTTTATTCAAATTTCTCAAAATTTATATTCAGTGTATTAAGTGCTTCTAAAACATATGTCACCCTTTATATAACGTTTTTATTATTTCATCTTTATTTTATAGTTTTTTCATCTTGGCTTTGCACAGTTCTTCAGTAGAAGTCGGAGTCCTGAGTTGCCCAGTTAGAAGCCTCTGACCCAGTTTTCTGAAGAAGTTTCCTCTTTCATGACCAACATCTGGTGTTTAAATGAAAGGCTTTCGGTCTTTTCAATCACTTGCTGATAGGGTGAGACTGCATTGTTACCCATAACCACATGGCCTAACTTAGAATCAGTCTTCGTATGCAGTCTTGCGTTCTAATCAAATTGACAATCCACTTTTCAGCTTCTTCCAAAGTCATGTTCGGTCTGTCTGCCCATGTGTTAATGCTGATACGCAGGTGGGTGTGACAAAAAGTCTCATATATGAAAAGATAAGCATTTTCAATGAAATTCTCAGGACAAGCCACCAAGAAGTCATTTACAAGAACTGATTCACATTCCTTCAGCTTTTTCCAAGACATGAAGTCAAAGTTAACACATAAGCATTCACCACATTTTGTAATTGGGTCTTTACCTGTGTAAGACTCTGTTGAATGACTTTAACTAGATCTTTTAGTACCTGCTGGTGTTTTCAAACATCTTTGTTTGAAATGATGGATGTATCAAGACAATGCAGAATATGTGGACACGTTGGAATTGCATTATGGTATGGTGGCTGGTAAAGGAAGAGATCAGTAATGTTATTATGCCCTTTGAGGTGGGTGAAGAAAAAACACAGAGGCAGTGGATAGGACACGTTTACTGCTGAAGAGATTGAAGTGGAGAACTCACAGATTTATTTTCTATTTAACCATAATAGCTCTTCCATAGCTGCATCCCAGTTCTACGCTAAGATTTCAGAGGCCAGTTTTCCTGAGTGAAAGCAAAGTGTTTCTGTCTGTCGTTGGAATCAACACAATCAAGAAGTAAAGATTCTGCTACTCTAGAGTGATTCCCTCATATTGGAATTCTGCGTACCTTTAGAGCGTATCTAAATATTCCTGCCTAAAACCACACCTGTCCAGCAGGTAGGTAGTTGAACAGTATCTGGCCATCTCTGGTTGACTGCTTCTGCCTTGTAGTTTCTCGATCTTCAGATGTCTTCACAATTGGTTCCATTTGCCTGAAGCTGTTTCAGTTTTGCAACAACTGTGGTACTTTTTTCATTCAAAACATGTGGAGTATCATCAATATCAAGGTTTTTTTATACATCCATAGCAAAGTTGACCATGTTGGTATCACTAAGAAGATCCAATTTTCCTTGTAATAATTATTTTTCATTATATATCCCTTTATGGAGAAAAACTCAAGCAGTGGAAAGAGTAGATTCCAATCCAAAAAGTGTATGATGGAAATAGTCAAGTTGTACTCTACCATCTTGCCGAGGCCAAAGTTTCTACTACCTTCTTGACATAGGCACAGGAAAGATTTACAAATTCAACAAATCTAAAATAACTTTTATTTATAGTGGAGGACAGACTTTAAAGTGACCTCCATGATCTCCGTTTCCTGGTGTTCACACTCTTGTATTAATCTTTCCCCTTCAGAGCCAGGAAGACATGTGGCTTGATGTAATCAATAAAATATTGCAAAGGTGATAAGATGTCTGTGGTTGTATTTACAAAAGATTGCCAAGACTGTAGTACCCATCTGGCTAGCATCTCTCTCTCTTGCTCTCACTCTCTCTCTTGCTTCCCATCTTCCTCTCCCTGTCTCTTTACATTACTGGTTTTGAAGTGTTAAGCTGCTACATGTCTTATAGCTACAGGAAAATTAATTATTCCAACAACCTGAGAAAGCTCAGAAGTGAATTTCTCACCATTTGAGCATCTGAAAAAGAAGGCAGTGTGGCTAATGATTTGATTGCTGCATTATGAGCCCTGAAGAAGATAACCGGTTAAGTCTTCCTTGGACTCCTGAGCTACAAAAACTGTGAAATAATAAATGTGTGTTTTAAACTGCTACATTTATGGTAATTTATTACATAGCCATAAAATGAATACACTGATAAATGCTACTTTTTTGCTGTCTTTCTATTTCACTTATTAACGTCATTATACATTATTTTATGTAGGCTCAAAACATGTCACCATATTGTTTTCTTTTCCACCATTACCAACAATACCCAGTTGTATGGTAAACCCTATCTGTTGCATCTTAGTGATATTATTCCAATCAAGTAATAGAATCCAATCAAGTAATAGAATATTTCCATAAACAGATATATGCATATATCTGTAATCAAGTAATAGAATCCAATCAAGTAATAGAATATTTCCATAAACAGATATATGCATGTATCTATTCACTTATTCTCACCCCCAATCCTAGAAAAACAATGATATTATTTCAATCATCATAGATTAACTTTACTTTTAAAACTTAAACTTTTGTGTCTGACTTTTTTCACTCGGTATGTTTTTGAGATTCACCCCTATGTGTATATGCAGATTATTTTCTTTATTCATTCACTCATTGATAGATTTTGTGTTATTTACAGGTTTAGACTAATATAGATAAAACTTCCTTAGTTGACATATGTTTTCATTACCCCTGGCACTATATCTAGGAATAAAATGGATCAATCACAGGCTAAGTATATGGTTAACATTATGAAAAACTAACAAAGCAGGGCATCTGGATGGCTGAGTTGGTTAAGTTACTGACTCTTGATCTGGGCTTAGGTCATTATCTCAGGGTTGTGAGATCAAGCCCCAAGTCAGGCTCTGTGGTCAGCAGAGAGAGTCTGCTTCTCTCCCTCTTCCTCTGCTCCTCCCCTCATGTGCCCTCAGGCATGCACTCTCTCTCTCCCTAAAAATAAATAAACAAAATATTAAAACAAACCCCTGACAAATCATTTTATAAAAATAATATAATATTTTGCACAACCAGAAATAAATAAAAGTTCCAAGTACAACCAATCATGTCATAAGTTGATATTGTTTAATTATAGCTATTCTGATGGGGTGAACTATCTTATTATAGACAGATTTTATTTTGCTTGTCAAATATAAACTTTCGGTAAGTCTGCTTTGCATATCTCTCCTTTCTAGTAGTCAAATACATCCATGCATAGTCTAACCACACCTTCTACACTCGATGGCAATATTCTATTTTATGTCTTTATTTCCTTTCCATATATTGCTTAATTTTTCATCCTCATATCAGATTTAAATGAATTATCACACAGCACGTTCATGCGTCCTGAGAATTCTTCCTTTGTTGAACGATTAAAGTAAAAATAAGTAATTCCGTGTATCATAGTCTTAAAGCAGTGATTTTAGAAGTATCATTCCAAACCCAACAGCATAAGTATAATTTGGGACCATGTGAGAAATGCAAATTATCCGGGTCCTACTGAGTCAGAAACTCTGTGGGTGGGCCAATCAACCTATGTTTTAATAATTCCTCCAGGTAATTCTGATGCCGCTAAAGGTTGAGAGCTTTGCTCCCTTTTTAAAAATTTTATTTATTTATTTGACAGACAGAGATCACAAGCGGGCAGAGAGGCAGGCAGAGAGAGAGAGGGGGAAGCAGTCTCCCTGCTGAGCAGAGATTCCAATGCGGGGCTCCATCCTAGGACCCTGGGATCATGACCTGAGCTGAAGGCAGACGCTTTAACCCACTGAGCCACCCAGGCGCCCCAGCTTTGCTCCTTTTTAATAAAATTACTATTTGATATTTTGTGTGGCAGCTTATGAATCTGTTTTATTCAGTAGACTATGAGTTCATTGAAGCTAAGGACTACAGGTTATTCATTTTTGTACCTCTGGTAATACCAAGGACCAAGCTTTACACAGCATAGAAAATCAATGATTACTTGCTGAATTAAATCATGTTGAAAGGTGAAACAAATTATTATTTTTTCTTTATCAACTGAGTACTGAATAATGGTATTTGTTTTAAAATACATACCCCTTGCTTTAATTATACTCTTAATTAGTCCCTCAAAATAGATAAAAATTAGGAATTTCAAAAGACATTTGTTGATTTGTAATATTTAACTGAGACATTTTAAATACAGAGAAACTAGAAATTTTCTTTCTCCTCATTACTCATTGTCTGACTCTCTTGAAAGAGGAGACATCTATATTCAAAGACAGTAGGGATTATTAAGAAATAATTTACTTTCTTTCTGAAAAATAATTATATGTGCTTTTCTTTTGGAGGCAGTAGTTATTGCTTTCCTCCTTGGAATTAATTCTTATGGTTAATCAGGGTTTTGCTGTAGTTATAGTCATCCTCCTCATTGTTGATTAGTTGGTTTGCAAGAGGAATCTCAATTTATCTGATTATTCACATAGGAGGAATAATTGGCATGCCCTAACTCAGCTGAATGCTCAAGTGTACACTTGTTAACAACTCTCTTCTTTTCTCATTACTATGTGAAGACCATCTTTAAAGGAGCATGATCTGGCTAGAGTTCTAAATTATTATAGTCATAATTCTATTGTCATCTTCCACTACAGGAAAACGTCACAGAATGACCAGAAGGTTTTCTATTTTTCAGGTATAAATGTAGACAAATGGTAGTCAAAACAGCTTTTAAATTAATTATTTTCACCACACAGCTTTTAAATTAATTATTTTCACCACACCACACCTTTAGTTCAGGTCTTCTAGTGTTACATTAGTAGGCATGCAGTTCTTTTATTTCTATTTGTTAAAAAATATTTATTTATTTATTTACTTATTTTGCATGCTGTTTCTTTTAGATGTAAGTTTGCACACAGACTCATACAATGTAAACTTATTGACTTTTCCTACGGATTCTTCCAGGCTTATTCTTTGAAATAAAAATTAGGAAAAGTGTTTAGTAACAGACCATTTCTCTGTCTGGGTGTCATTCAAAAATCTAACTTACTCCTAAGGAATTGTTTTATCACTGGTGATGTCATATGTGACTCATTTTTCTCAAGTTCTTACTTTGGGAAGGAAAAAAAAAAAAAAAAGGAAAATCTGAGCCTAAACTTAGCATCTCACTGGAGGAACCATCCATGGGTAATGATGGAATAACTGACCAGCACTAAAAGGTGGTATGCATCAGAGATATAGGTATACAAGGTCATCAGAGACCTACTGGCTTGATATCTACTCAGATAATTCTGCTACAAACAAAATTTTGATAATGAAATCAGTATGTTCTTTAACAAAAAATACTTGGACCCAAATCAATCAATCAATCAATCAATCAAGTCTTTGCATTGCACTTAGTCTACTGCAATCAAAGTATTCATAATATATTAGAATTACTATGATGAACTAAATTTTTAAAGTTTGACATTGTCTACATTTCCACTACAGATAAATCTATTTCTTTCTCTAAATATATGTATATAGATAGATATACATAGATAGATACACATAGATACAATCTGACTTAGTCCTAATGTTAATAAGCCACAAGGGAAATAAATCTGAAATAAGTTTCTTTTAAACAGTACCCACCAAATATGATAATGTTTATAAATAGGTTCATAAGTCAATCATTTGATAGTTTGTAAATCAGTCAAAATATTTGGTCATTTTATTTTTTTATTTTTAAAGTACTGGTCCATAACCACCTGCTATAGGTGCTCTGGGTGGCTCTAGGGAAACTTTATTTGTTGTCCTAGATCTCAAGTATTTATACCCTGACTTGGAGTTTCTAACTAACAGAAACAAAGTGATAGAAGTTAATATATTTTCAATTGCTAAGATAATTGAGTCAGAACTGAAAATATGATGAGAATAGATAGATGTAGTTTCTAGTCCTCAATAAAACCTTAAACATGTTTTAAATATTTTAATAATTTCCCTTTCTATATTTTCATTGTTAGTATATAAGAAAGCAACTGATTTCTGTGCATTGATTTTGTATCCTGCCACATTACTGAATATTTTAATGAAATAAGGATCTTACTTTGATTATTTCATAATCAGTTTAATGTTAAATATGCACACTTCCATGTTTTAGAAAGAACTTGGAAGTTTTACTTTTTTAAAAAAGTATATTGTTTAACCTTCTGTTTGTTTCAAGCTACCTCTTTGACAATAAAGGAGGTAACAAGGTGGGTGAGCCTTTTGCATGTCCCTAGTTAATACAGTGTGGCATTGTGTTTAGAACTTATACAGTGATAATTTTAGACACATAGTGTCCTACCAACATTGACTTGATCAGAGTTAGTAAGATAAGCAATAGCTCTTAAACTTGTAAGCTTCACGTAATTTAGTTATCAATAACTGAACTCATAGAGACATAAATAAAAATCACTTTCCTTTGTTCATACCCTTAGCTTTACCCAGATTAGCATACAATGACTCCTCGAATCTTCTGCTTTGGATCTCTTCAATATCAGACCATTCAAATGTGGTGAACTATGATCTTTTTTATTATATTTTAGTGAAGAAAGTTTCTGTTTGGCATTGCTTCTTCTTTTTACTGTCAACAACCATTGGTTGTTTCTGTTGTTTTTATTTTTTGTTGTTGTCATTTGTTTTTAACAGGAGCCCCTTAAAAAAATAAACATAATTATTTCAAAAACCTTAGTACAATTTTCATATTATACATTATTCTGTATCATATGTAATTATCAAATATTCAAAGAGCTGTCAGGAAAGATAGCTATCTGAACCTATGTTATAAAGAGATTAAAATTTAAAAAGGGAGTGCAGACACTGACGCTTGATCTCACAACCCTGAGATCATGACCTGAAACGAAATAGTAGTAATCAGAAAGGGCATGAAAGGAGGTGTTTGAGATGCTGTCCTATTGTTAGCCTAGGCAATATTTAAATAGGTATGCTAACTTTTTGATAATTTAAAGATATATATATATATATATATATATGTGCCTTTCATCTTTTCTGGATGTGTGTTGTACTTCAATATAAAAAATTGACTGAAAATATTCATCCTACCGCATGGAAAATAATTAAGCCTTTAACACTTTAAAAGACAGTTCAATGAAGACAGTCAAGGTTTTAAATTTGCACATATTTATCCAAAACTAAAGAGATGTTGAAGAATTCTTCATTAAAATGGTATTTTTAGATATTTATTTATTTATTTTGAGAGAGAGAGAGAGAGAGAACAAGCATGGAGGAGGAGAACAGAAAGAGAGGGAGAGAAAAACTCAAGCAGATTTCTCACTGAGTGTGGAGCCCAACACCCATCAATCTCAGGACTCTGACCCTGAGCCAAAACCAAGAGTCCCAGGCTTACTAGACTTATCAGACTAAGTCCCAGGTGAACCTAAAATGGTATTTTTAAATTATTATTGTTAAAGATTTTATTTACTTATTTGTCAGAGACAGACAGAGAGAGAGCACAAACAGGGGGAGCTGCAGGCAGAGTGAGAAGCAGGCTCCTCACTGAGCAAGGAACCTGAAATGGGACTTGATCCCACGACCCTGATACCATGACCTGAGCCAAAGGCAGATGCTTAACCAACTAAGCCACCCAGGCATCCCTAAAATGGCATATTTTTTAAAGGTTTTATTTATTTATTTGACAGGGAGAGAGAGCACAAGTAGGCAGAGCAGCACACAGAGGGAGAAAGAGACAGGCTCCAAGCTGAGCAGGGAGCCCACTCTGGGGCTTGATTCCAGAACCCTGGGATCATGACCTGAGCCAAAGGCACAGGCTTAACAGACTGCGCCACCCAGCCACCCCCGACATGGTATTAAAAAAAAAAAAAAAATTCAGCAACATATTTTGCCTATCTGTACTGCTGTACACACAACAGACACCATTGCCTTCTTTACCACCAGAAATAGAGTGATGAACATCTTTGAAGTCTAATCAGATTTGAGAACCAATTCCAAAAACTCTGGACTCAATTCAGAAAACTTATCCTTAAGATCGTGTTCTCTAGGGGCGCCTGGGTGGCTCAGTGGGTTAAGCCTCTGCCTTTGGCTCAGGTCATGATCCCGGGGTCCTGGGATCGAGCCCCGCATCGGGCTCTCTGCTCAGCACTGAGCCTGCTTCCTCCTCTCTCTGCCTGCCTCTCTGCCTACTTGTGATCTCTCTCTCTCTCTGTCAAATAAATAAAAAAATCTTAAAAAAAAAAAAGATCATGTTCTCTAGAACCGCTTTCAGTATCAAATAACCTGTCAGATTTTTTCAGAAAATGAACGAATACGATGTGTATGCATACATATAATACAGATATACTTAATATATACACTTTATGTTATATGCATGTAATGTATATTTTAACATATATATATGTTATTAAGAAATATCTTCATGGAGACCTGCAGAAGCTGGTGGAGGAGGGGAGGAGCCACACGGTGGGGCCCAGCAGCTGAAGCTGCGCTGAATCAGCTGGCGCAGACGCAGAATCTCTGCCACGTGGCGGCCACTGCATGTCTGCCCCACCCCCTGCCGCCCTCCAGCTCTGGTAGGTGCGAGCGGCTAAAGCGACTGGAGCCCCAGTGGGGACAGTCAAGGCAGGCACCTGGCTCTCTACCCACCGTGGGCTCTCTCGGAGCCACCTTCGCCCTGCTCGGCCATGCCTGTGCCAGATTCTGAGAGTGAGAAGCCCCAGGAGCCCAGGTAGGCAGAGCCAACCCAGGCGGCAGCAGGGCTTGTCTAATGCGCGAGTGGGAAGTGGGAAGTGAGTGGGTCTTGGGAGCCACGCATGCCTTGTGTCCAGTTCACGGGTTCTGTAACCACCTTCTGAGTATTTATTTACCTTTTTTTTTTTTTTTTTTTAGTTCATGGTTGGAAACATACGTAAGCAAATATTTTAAAATGGGGCAAAAATGAAAAAAAAAAGTATATATACAGACACATATATGTGTTTGTATGTTTGTATATGAATGCCTTCTTATACTTTTTTTTTGATAAAATATATATTGAGATTTTTTTATTATAGACACTGTACACCAGGCACAGAGAGTACGTTAGACAGCTACTCTGTCCTTGAAGTGTTTGCTTAGGAGTCTAAAAAAGTCACCAAGCAGGTGATTATTACATAAAGTGTGTCAGTTTATAGGATAGAGGGACAGTATACTGTAAAAACTCAGAGGAGAGTCATATAAAACAGACCAAAAATGTCAGGACAGTGAGATATAAAAAACTGATATTTGTTTTTCCTAAATCATACAACCTACTTTTACCTAAGGGCATCCTTATTCTGGCTATTCTATCATCTTGGAAACTGCTCCTTGTAAATAATTGTATAGTTCACTCCCTTAGTTCATACGGGTCTCTGCTCAGATATACATTTCATCAGAGTGGTTTCCCTGGCCACTCTATTCTCCCCATGATGTTTTATTCACCAACCCTAATTTATTTTCCTCCATAACACCTCATGTCACTCCTTCCCATGCTTTTGTTTGAGACCCAGCAGAGCATGAACTCTGTATTATTCACTGATGTACTTATTCTTAGTGTCTACAATTAATCTTGACACCATGTTGACATTCAAAATGGTTTTACTGAACAGATGAATAAGTATATATATAATTTAGAATTTGAAATATGAAAATAAATTAGCCTGTGGTGGAGAAATGGGAAAATGAGTTTTAGGCAGACAAAAGTCTTGAGCCTATAGTCGATAGACTGGCAATGATAGCTTACACTCAGCAAGATGTTATAATAGGTGGAAATTGTGGAGGTAGCAGTGCTTAGGAGATAGGATTACATACCTTTAAATTAGTTGGATATGGAAGTAATGAAGAGAACCAGAGCAATAATAAAATTTAAGTTTCTTGTTTGGAAAACTGAATGTCATACACAGGAGAAAAAACAGGACCAGTGGTGTGAATTGTAATGATTGGAGTGTTGGACGTTTTGAGTTTGAGATGCCTGTAGAATATCTAACTGGAAATGTTCAGTTAGGAATTTGCTCTGTGGATCTGAATATTGGGCGAGATCTAGGAACTGGAGATAGATACCTGAAAGCCTGTAAGTGATAACTGATGCCATAGAAAGAAATCAGAGAGAACGCAGTGGAATAAAGTGGACCTGGAGGCTCTAGAGATGAGAAGGGAAAATAGGCTCCCTAGCATGGGTGAAGATTAAACTTACACAGAGGGAAAAATGCCACATTGTTCATAGGAACTGAAGATATTTTTATCTGATGGTTTCTTTTACAGTATCAGTGCTATGCTACATAGTTATGTGACATGCACTAGTCCCATTCATCAAACTTCCCCCTTTTATCATAATACATTCATATACAACCCATAGATGCTTAATATAGATTCTGTATTATTGAAAGTTATGTGACTAAGAAGAAGCATATTTTTTTTTTTAAAGATTTTATTTATTTATCTATTTGACAGACAGAGATCATAAGCAGGCAGAGAGGCAGGCAGAGAGAGAGGAGGAAGCAGGCTCCCTGCTGAGCAGAGAGCCCGATGCGGGGCTCGATCCCAGGATCCTGAGATCATGACCTGAGCCGAAGGCAGCGGCTTAACCCACTGAGCCACCCAGGCGCCCCAAGAAGAAGCATATTTGTATCTGGATTTGGCTTCACCCAGAACCAGGTCCGGAGCAAAGAAAATGAGTGAAAGTAGTTTATTTGGGAGGCGCAGGGAACATGAGCATGGCAGTGGGGCAGTTAAGTAAGGAGAGGTTAACAGTGGGCATGCTATCCACCTTGTGAGTGTCTGGCCCTTATTTCAAGGGGGAAATTCTTGAAAATGGTGTAAAACACATGCCTCAAAATTATCTTAAGGGAGCTGGTGTATGTACATAAAAACTCCTATCAGTCATTAATTGAGAGATGCTCTTGAAGGCGTTAATTTTTTTTTTTAAAGATTTTATTTATTTGTCAGAGAAAGAGCAAGCGAGAGCACAAGCAGGCAGAGGGGCAGGCAGAGGCAGAGAGAAAAGCAGGCTCCCTGCCCATCTTATTTTTGAAATACAATAAATACTCGGTAAAATATGATATTAAATCTTTAAAACAGCAATGTCATTATAACCAGTTTTTTCATTTATAGTCTGTATGGAACTAATCACTTTACATTTTATGCCCTTTAAAGTATATTTCTCTTTAAGAAGTATACAGGTAAACATAGCTTTGAAAAAGATTCATTTCCTAAAATATGGAGTTATTTTTATGTTTATTTTGTACCTAATATATGTAAGATTTCATAAAAATGTTTATTTAAATGACAGAAATTTTGGGCACCTGGGTGGCTCAGTTGGTTAAATGGCCAACTCTTGATTTCAGCTCAGGTCATGAACTCATAGTCCTGGGCCTCTGGCAGGGAGTCTGCTTCTCTTTCCCATTCCCTTTGCCCCTCCCCCGCTTGCGCATGTAAGCTGGCTCTAAAATAAATAAATAGATCTTTAAAAAAAGACAAATTTTAATGAGTAATGATTGTTTTTAAAATGTCATTGGTATCTTTAGAGCTACATGACTTTAGAGTAGTATTTTAAATTTATAAATTTTTCTGTATACCATCAAAACTTTGCTAAGAGATCATTACTTGAAAAAAGTTTTGTTGTAGTATAATTGATATCGTTGATATACCAAAAACTATATGTATTTAATGTGTACAATTTAATGAGCCTGAGCACACACATATATCCTTGAGACAATCTTTGTAATAAAGGTTATAAATGTATCCGTTACTTCCCAGTGCTTCTTTATTCTCTTTATGAGTGTGTACTGAAAACACTGTGAGATCCACCCTTTTAACAACATTTTTTAAGTGCACAATGCAATATTGTTAGCTATATATAGGCATTATGCTTTGTAGCAGATTTTCAGAACTTATCCATTTACATAACTGAAACTTTTATTTTTTTAAAGATTTTATTTATTTATTTAGAGAGGGCAGGCAAGTGGGGAAAGGGTAGAGGAAAGGGAGAAAGAGTCTCAAGCAGGCTTGGGCAACTTGCGCAGAGCCCAACCAGGGACTTGACCTCAGGACACTGATATCTGAATCACAGGGGAAACCAAGAGTCAGATGCTTGTCTGACTGAGCCAGGCAGGTGCCCCATAACTGAAACTTTGTATCCATTGAACAGCAACTCCATTTCCCTCTCCTCTCATCCCTGACTTTTATGAGTTTGATAATGATGATTTGATGATTTAGATAACTCATTTGTGGTATCATGCTGCATTTGTCCTTCCTTCTTCAATGGGCTTGTTTTACTTAGCATAATGTCCTCTAGATTCATCTGTGTTGGCAAAAATGGCAGGATTCCTTCTCTTTCAATACTGAATACTATCCCATTGTATGTATATACCACATTTTTAAAATCCATTCATTTATCGATGGATATTAAGACTGTTTCCTTGTATTGGTATTGTGAGTAATGCTGCAGTTAAGTGGGAGTGCAGATATCTCTTCAAAACCCTGATTTCATTTCCTTTAGATATATACTCAGAAGTGAGATTGCTGGGTCACATGGTAGTTATACTTTTAATTTTTTGAGAAACCCCATACTGCTTTCCATAGCAGCTGCCCCAGTTTACATTCCTGCCAATAGTACATAAGAGTTCCAATTTCTGTACCTCTTTGCCAACACTTGTTATCTTTTGTCTTTTTGATAATAGCCTTCCTGAAAGATGTGAGGCCATATCTCATTGTGGTTTTGATTTACATTTTCTGATGATAAGTGAGCACCTTCTCATATACCCATTGGCTACTTGTTTGCCTTTTTTGGTGAAATATCTATTGAGGTCTTTGCCCATTTTCAATAAGGGTTTTATTTTGTTCATTTGTTTGTTTTTGATATTGAGTTATTTAAGTTAAATACAAATTTTGGGTATTAGCACCCAGTCAAATGTATGGTTTACAAATATTGTTTCCCATTCTATAAGATGCTTTTTTTTTTCTTTTTTCTTTTTTTTTTAGATTTTATTTGTCAGAGAGAGAGGGAGAGAGAGCAAGCACAGGCAGACAGAATGGCAGGCAGAGACAGAGGGAGAAGCAGGCTCCTGCTGAGCAAGGAGCCCGATGCGGGACTCGATCCCAGGACACTGGAATCATGACCTGAGCCGAAGGCAGCTGCTTAACCAACTGAGCCACCCAGGCGTCCCTATAAGATGCTTTTTCATTATGTTGATTGTTTCCTTTGGGGTGCAGAAGCTTTTTAGTTCGATGTAGTTTTACTTGTCTGTTTTTGCTTTCGTTGCCTGTGCTTTAGTCAGAAACTAGGGCATGTCTGTGTTGTGAATGAAGGTCCTTCCTTGGATTCCCCCAAGAAGATTTACATGGGGATCTGCTCTCAGATCAGAAGGAAAGTAGCAGACACAAAGCAGTTTGTTAAAGTGAAAGGATACTCAAGGTGGGAGAGGGAACAGGTTCTGCAAGGTGGAATGTGCCCTTACCATAGTTTTGGAATAGATATAATTGGGTCTCTCTGGACTGGGAGGAGCTGTGGGGTGGTCACTAATGGAGGCTTCTTCTAATCATTTGAGAAGCTCTTTTTACAGGTTGGTAGGAGGAATTTTTGACCATATGAGGATGTACTGGAACCATCATGATAGCCTTTCCCATGGGGGTGGGTGTGCCAACACTGTAATTGTATTATAATGAATTTAGTGATTACCCTGGAGTTGAGGTAGAAGAGGAGAGTGCAAGTTCTGTATCTGACTCTTGATCTGTTAGGCCCAAGGTTTTGGAAGCCACAAGGTCAGGATGTTGAGCTCCTGGGCTTCTAATATGTAGCCTTTAAAAAAAAAAAAAAAAAATCCTTGCCTCTGGCTCATATCTCATTACCCTTCAAGGACTTGGGTATCTGCCTTAGGTGTTGCTTCCACTGTTCATATCCAGCTTCTATCAGACACTTTGGTGTTATAACCAAGATATCATTGCCAAGACCAATATCAAGAAGAGTTTCCCTTATGTTTCCTTCTAGGAGTTTTACCGTTTCATATCTTATATGTCTGAGTTAGTTTTTGTTTATGGTGTAAATAAGGGCCTGATTTCATTTTTGTGTGTGTGAATGTCCAGTTTTTCCATGAATATTTTTTGAAGAAACTATCTTGTTAACTGTTGTGTATTTTTGGCTGTCTTGTCAAAGATCAGGTGACTTTCTTTAATATGTGTCATTTATTACCAGGCTCTGAGTTCTGTTCCATTGATGTATATGTTTATCTAAGCCAGTACCACACTTTAAAAAATTACTCTAGTTTTGTAATATATTTTGAAATCAGGGAGTGTTGTGTCTCCAGCTCTGATTTCCTCAAGATTTTTTTTTTTTTTTTTTTTTGGCTCCTTGGGGTTTTTTGTGATTCCATATCAATTTTAGATTGTCTTCCTATTTCTGTAAAAAAATGTGCCA
Source organism: Lutra lutra (assembly GCF_902655055.1). Classification (NCBI taxonomy): domain Eukaryota; kingdom Metazoa; phylum Chordata; class Mammalia; order Carnivora; family Mustelidae; genus Lutra; species Lutra lutra. Next base: position 175,384,483 of record NC_062280.1, read on the forward strand.
CTGGGATTTTGATAGGCATAGAATTGAATCTGTATATTGCCTTGGATAATATGGACATAGTAACAACATTGTATCTGCCAATCCATTAATATGGGATATCTTTCCATTTATTGTCTTTTTAAGGTTTTTTGTTTTGTTTTGTTTTGTTTTTTTTAATCGGTGCTTTGCGGTTTTAAATTTACAGGTTTTTCATCTCTTTGATTACTCCTTGGTAATGTTTACTCCTAAGTATTATATTCTTTTGGTGTCTTTTTGTTTCTTTTGTCTCCAACACTTTATTAGTTAGCCTTATTAGAGGTGCCGTGGTTTGGGATGGACAAAAAGTGCCCATCTCAGGGGAATTTCCTGGACAGCAGGCATTCGTCCGTGCACATTGAAAGGAAGCACCAACATGGATGAAATTCACAGAGGACATTACTGTGACAGCTAAGCAGCAGGGATGGAAGGGATGCCCTAGGCAGAGGTGGGCCCTTGGGACATCAAGGCTTTAATGTCAGGCTTAGTGGCAATGGTTGGAAAGTGGTGGCTGTACCTGCACACAGGCAAATCATCTGGGCCACCAGAAACTTCTTCAAGTTCCAGGCGATGTCATTGCATCACATTGGAGACCAGGTGATGTACTTGGTGTCGATCATGAGTGCAGTGGCATCATCACTGGGGGCAAGCAGAGCTTCATGTAGGAAGGCAAAGGGGGGTATGTCTGTGTACCATTCACCTCGCACTTCTCAAAGGCTTCATGAGTCATTTCTACCAAACATTTAAAGAAATAATAACAATACTTCTCAAACTGTTCCAAAAAACCACAGAGATGAACTACTCCCAAACTTAATTTTATGATACCAGCATTACCTTGAAACCAAAGCTAGACAAAGACACTACAAGAAAAGAATACTACAGGCCAGTGCCCCTAATGAACAGAGATGCAAAAATCCTTAATAAAATCTTTGCAAATCATAGTTAGCAGCATATAAGAAAGATCATATACCATGACTAAGTGGGACTTATTCCTGGGAGGCAGGGATGGTTCAATATATGCAAATAAGTTAATATGATACACCACATGAACAGAAATAATAAAAATCACATGGTCATTTCAGTCGGTGCTGAAAAGGACACTTGAGAAAATTCAACATCCTTTTATGGTAAAAAAAACTATCAACAAATCACGTGGAGAAGGAATTTACCTCCACATAATAAATAAAAATTATCCTCCATATATGATAAGCCCATAGCTAACAGCGTATTCTGCCATGAAAATCTGAAATTTTTCCCTGTGAGATCCAGAGCTACTCATGAATACACACTCTTAACATTCTGTTCAACGTAGTAATGGATGTACTAGCTAGAACAGTTAGGCACGAAAAAGAAATAAATGCATTGAAATTGGAAAGGAAGAAGTAACCTTTTCTCTATTTGCATATGACATGATTTTATATGTAGAAAACTGAAAAGCTTCCACAAAACAACTGTTAGTAGTCATAAATGAATTTACTAAAGTTACAGGATGCCAAAATCAACATATAAAATCTTTTGTTTTTCTCTAACAATGGAGTATCTGAAAAATAAATTAAGAGATCATTTCAAAATATCATAACATTAATACTGAGAAGTCAATCAGCAATTAAACTGAATTGTTTTAAGTGTACTTAAGAATAGATTTGTTAACATTTGTTAATTAGTGTTGCTCTAGGCAGTTTTTTGCTATGATTTCATGACATTATAGCAGAATGCTACTGCTTTCAGGCCACAAAATCATGAACAAGGAATGAATCATAAGACTGAGTGAATCACACAAATCATCTTATATAATTAGACATACTTCTTGCAGTTAAGTGTTATTTTTTCCACTTCAATCTGTGTTCTTAGTCTGTGGTTCCCTTGTAGGTTTCTTAAACATGGTGGCAGTCACCTGGCAATGCCTTGTGATTTAGATCTCATTGGATTTGATTCATCAGTATTAGCCATACAAGTTCAGGTTGGAATAAAAATGTAATAGAATATAAAGAAAGAGCCTTCGGAATATTATAACTCTATATGCTAATAACTCAAAAAATCAAAATATCAAATTGTATTCAAAATATTTAGGTGGAGAAGAGATAGAAAATGCGTGGTTTAATAGTAGTCATCAGAAACAGAACTTTTTGAGGTGCCTGGGTGGTTCAGTGGGTTAAGGCACAAGTCTGTGCCTTCAGCTCAGACCATGATCTCATGGTCCTGGGATGGAGCTCCACATTGGGCTCTCTGCTCAGCAGGGAGCCTGCTTCCTCCTCTCTCTCTGCCTGCCTCTCTGCCTGCTTGTGATCTCTGTCTGTCAAATGAATAAATAAAATCTTAAAAAAAATAGAACTTTTTGTTGTTAGTTGTAGAGTGGTATTTCCCATTTTGGATATAAATTGAATGGGTATAAATTGTACCATTTTTCATAAAGCTGTTAATAAACACATGTTTGCTGAACATTAATCAGTAAAATGAGGTCTGAATAAAGGACATGGAATCTTCAATTTAAGTTATAGGTAAAAACATTGGCAGTTTCCATATATCTGGGATAACTTAACTGAAATATGAAGTTAAATAATGCTGCTATATTCCTCAGATGTTACTTTAGTTTTGTACCAGTTAATTTTAAAATTGTAACCTTAAATATGTTTTTCAAGACTGCCATGAGTCTCCTGTTGTTTCTTTTCACTCCTTGGGGCTGTGGCAAGCAGCTTCTGACATCATTCCCAATGACCACGCCTCTTACTATTCATACTATTTTTTTTATTTTTAATTTTTTATTAACATACAATGTATTATTAGCCCCAGGGGTACAGGTCTGTGAATTGTCAGGTTTACACACTTCAAACAGCACTCACCATAGCACCTACCTATTCATGTTACTGTATAAACTCCTCCTACTATGAGCTGGACTTCGTGACTTGGTTTTAATGAACAGAATATATAAATTAATGGGTTATCACTTCTAGTATGAGTTTATAAATAACAGTGACTCTCATTTTGCTTGCACTCTTTGTCTCTTGCTGGTATTCTCTCTCTCAGAATTTGACAATTCTGATGAATTAAGCTGCCTTGTTGTGAGATTCAGCACATAGAGGAAAATCTGTCAAAAACTGAGAGACATTGGGGACACCTAGGTGGCTCAGTCAGTTAAGCGTCTGCCTTCAGCTGAGGTCATGATCTCTAGGTCCTGAGATTGAGCTCTGTGTCGGGTTCCTTCCTCAAAGGGGAGTCTTCTTCCTCTCCCTCTACCCCTCTCCCCAACCTGTGCCCTCTCTCTCTCTCTCTTTCAAATAAATAAATAAAATATTAAAAAAAAAAAACAACAACTGAAAGACACAGTCAATATCTCTTGAAGAAGTCAGGATTTGTTTCAACAGCATATAAGTAACTGGATCCTGCCAACACCCACATAAGTGAGTTAGGAAGTCAATCCTTCCCAGTGCAGACTTGAGAAAAATGTGTGTTTGTGAGAGAAGCAGAGCCAAATGCATCAGCTAAACCATTTCACATTCCTAATCCACAAAACTTGTGAAATAGTAAATGTTTTAAGCCAATAAACTTTGAGGTGAATTGTTATAGAGCAATCAATATGTCATATTTAGGCTATGGGCTAACTTACTCATCCCCATGGATTCATTTCTCATCAATTTAGTGATACACTAAAATTCAAATTATACATCACTGAAGCCTACTGAAATTCATATCCATATTTCAAAATTTTCCTTTTATATCCACATTTGACACCTTTCAGGTACTATAATACCAATACAAACAAAATTGAACTCGTTATTTCCTCCCGTAATTCAGTCTGTCTCTTAAACCTTGGTTCATGAGATGATGCTTTAATCAAACCAGTTTCCCATGGTAATGTTTTAGGTTAAGTCATTCTGAACATCTTCTACTCTCTCATGAATCTACCATCTGACTTTTAAAAATTAAATTTATTTTCTTCCACTTTTAAATATGTCTGGAATCTGTTTTATAACTGCTGTTTATACTTGAGTTTAAAGTGCTGTCACTTTTCAAATGAATTGCTATACCAGCTGCATGAAAAATAGCCATTTTTGACATAGCAGTGAAAATATTTTAAAAATAAACATCTGCTTATTATTTTTTTTTTTAATCCTCTATCTGCTTTCAGGTGAAAGTCAAACATATAACATGGATTTAGGGCACCTGGGTGGCTCAGTGGGTTAAGCCTCTGCCTTCGGCTCAGGTCATGGTCTCAGGGTCCTGGGATTGAGCCCCATATCGGGCTCTCTGCTTGGCAGGGAGCCTGCTTCCTTTCCTCTCTCTCTCTCTGCCTGCCTCTCTGCCTGCTTGTGATCTCTGTCAAATAAATAAATAAAAATCTTAAAAAAAAATAACATGGATTTAAAGGATTTGATAGAAATGCCCTATTTAACTCTCACATATCACATTTGTATTTGTTTTAGGCTTAAGCCTCAGACTGCTTGAGAGCAGTCACATTTTTCTGTATTTCACATTTTATGTATTTCTTCATCCTCAGGCCCAGTTTAGTTTCTTTTCAATAAATTCATGAAAGAATGAATAAATGAATGACAACAGTCTTTCAAATTTCAAATTATATTTTTTTAAACGTTAGGATTATGTTAAGAGACTCTAACCTGTTAAACATATGGACTTGTAAAGACGAAAATGTGTGGATTTTAGGCCCAACTTTCCCATTAATTTCTTGTCTTTGACCTTTAGCAAAATATTCCACAGAAAATCATACTGGTTCACTACCAGAACAGTCAGCATTCAAAGCATTAGTAAATCACAGGGGCGCGAGAGAGTAGAAAGACACATACATGAAAATAACAAAAGGGAGTTAGGAATAATAGAGGACAGAGTATTGTCTAATGTATGTTCACACTGACGCTGCAGTGGTGTCTGACCATGTGTCTCAGGCTACTGGCCCCAGGGTCAGGCAGAGATACTCTTCACAGTCTCTCCAAGTAACCACTATATCAGAGAGAAACATTTGTTTTACCAGTGGAATGTAATGTGTCCACCACGATTAAGAGTAAATCCTGTGCATCAGTATTCATTAGTGTTTGCAGATGCTTTTTCTTGAAAGAGGAGAAAAAAAAATCACTAACTCATTCACTGGATTAGCTTTCATCACCATTGTGCCTGGTTCAGGAGTGGAATAGGGTTCTGCCACATTCTCCTCCATTTACTTTTATGATGCATTGCACAAAGAGTTTTCCTCTTCCTTCAGTATCTTCCTTTGTGAATCTAATTAGAAGAAGCTTTGAAGCCTTTGGAATATGGAGAGGAGCAAAATATTTCTACCACTGATGTATCTCCCATTTTTGTGAAAATAATAATAAATGGTATATAAGTAGAGATTAATTTGTCCCCTGTAGTCTGCTTAGATTTCCACCTTGAAAATCTGTACCTATAAGTATTATGGCTATACTCTAATGTATACTTGTAATAATATACTTGTAGGTATTACTGATGTATTCTGGCAAATGTAGAAGATAATTTGAAAATCATTACTATAAATTAATTTATTTGGAAAACACCTGCATTCAAAATATAAAAAAGGAATACATCAATTATGTAATATCAACTTCTCAGTTTAAATTTGTCAGGGTTTTCTTTAATTGAGTGAATTATTAACTTCATTAATTTTCCACCATTTCTAATTAAATTTCTTTATAATGTAACAGTCATAAAATAGGTAACTTTTCATGCTAGTTGGAGTTTTATATATACAGAAAACTGAATTAGAGGAAATGCACAATTAGAAGCTATAGGTATAGCCATTCTCTAGGCTTTGTGATCATGATGGGATTGATGGTAAAACAGAATGATGTCAAGAATTGTGAAGGAGGTGCACCTGGGTGGCACACTTATTTAAGCATACGACTCTTGTTTTCAGCTCAGGTCCTGATCTCATGGGTCATGAGATCGAGCCCCACATTGGGCTCTGTACTCCATAGAGAGTCTGCTTGGATATTCTCTCCCTCTCTGCCTCTACCCCTACTCGTGTTCTCTATCTCTGTCTCTCTCCAAAATAAATGAATGAATAGAATAAATTAGAATAGTGAAGTATCTGAGATGTGCCCTAGTTGTAGACTCACAAGTTAGCCTACCACGATTTTATGTCTGAGACAACCGCATCAGAGAAAAGCAACTCTTATTCGGATACAGCAAGAAGCACGGACTTCACAATCATATCAGTTTCTCTCCACATTTCTCAACCCACATTCCCAGCCCTTCATGCAGGTGAGTTAAGATGGATGCAGTACACATGGTGGGTTTGTGTCCCGGAGAGGAAAGTTCAACAAGAGTATGAAACGTCAGTCTTTTATAATGAACTGCAAGCATACCTGGCCAGTCTGTTCCCCAGAGGGTAAGCTTATCTTTATTAAACTCAACAGCAAACAATTCTGCCTTCAGCTGTGGAAGCTGTCTTCCAGGGCTATTCACTACTCAACACTTTTGAAAAGTAATCCAGGAAAAAAGAAATTAAAAAGCTGTCAGTGTTTCTATTTATCAGGGTCTCTACTTGCAGGTGTTCCTGAAATGTGAGAGACACCATGAACAGAAATAACCAAAAAAGGCAGTTGATTGTATTGTGTGAATTACTGATGCAAGATGGCTTTGGGGGTGGGGCTTAGTTGAAGATCCATCTGTGTTTGTAACTGCCAATCCTTGAAATTCTCTCATAAATGAATCAATTACTAAAAATTTATTGACAGCACCATATGTAGGATTGCCTGAAATTATTAATCCTTTAAATATTGCATATTTTGTTAAAAATTAATATAGTAGTACAACAAAGCGGTGCCTGCCATTAAGACACTAATGTTCCTTAGTATCATTTTATCTTTTAATGTGGCTCTGAACTGAGAGCAAGTTTTAAAAATGAGGATAGTAAAAAGGAAGTTTTTCACAATCTAGTTATGTGCAGAAAGTGGTGAATATTGAAGAAAAAACAAATAATTATGGCACCTGGGAGATTGTGTTGTATGAAGTCAGGGGAAGAGCACTGGAACGAAGGTAGGAAAATGTTCTAGTCAAGCCTTCTTAATTTGTAATTGCCCTTTGGTCTGCTCTCATCATTCAGCTTGTTGTTTTCTTAACAAAATCACTTCATAGGGCTAATAAGTCACTTTAATTGTATTTTGTTTGAACAAACATTACTGAAACTTCATAAATTTAATTGACTACATCATCTAAGAGAGTATTGTCAGTATAAAAATCATAAGAACAATTTCTCTAACAGTTCCTAATGTACTCCTGGCGTCATAATTCAGATCTTAGTCACTGAAATAATATTTTGTTGGATTTCACCCACTACAACTTACTAGCTCTGTAGTCTTAGACAAATTGTTTCATTTTCCTGAGTCTCATTTTGTTCCTTTGTAAAGTAAGAATTTGTACTTAAAACATTTGTGATTTTCAACAAGTTTACGTATGTGAAGAACATAGTGTTATACTGGAGAGATTCTATCCACTTCTTAAATAGGAGGTGCTATCGTAGTTAGCATTATTAGTATTTTAAAAATCAGAGAAGCAGGGTGCCTGGGTGGCTCAGTGGGTTAAGCCTCTGCCTTCGGCTCAGGTCATGATCTCAGGGTCCTGGGATCGAGCCTCACATTGAGCTCTCTGCTTGGCGGGGAGCCTGCTTCCTCCTCTCTCTGCCTGCCTCTCTGCCTATTTGTGATCTCTCTCTGTCAAATAAATAAATAAAATCTTTAAAAAAAAAATCAGAGAAGTAACCTTGGATAAACAACCTCTCAGAAAAATAGGACAAATACTATAAAGTATAAGTAATATGGAAGCTAGAGAAAAACCTGAAAGGATGAGATATATACTACACAGATATCTCCATAAATTTGGAGAGGAGGATAGTAAAATTTTTGAGAATAGAAAAGATAAGATTTTGCTTTAGCTACCTAATTGAAATTAGTTTCATCAAAAAGCCACCATGAAAATGTATAACAGGAAACTGGAAATGAATTATTCAGGGCAACAAAGCTTGTGAAACATGTGCCTTGCTTAGGATTCTAAAAAAGTGAAATATAAAAAGTAAAAAGATGGAGATATGTCTTCTAAAATAAAAATGTCATTTCCTTTGCAGTTACTCATGAGGTCATATCTGACCTTCACATAGTTCCAGTGTCCACATAGTTTCAGTACTAATGAAAATCGGGTTTGGGGTATGCTGCCTACTACTCTGTTCTTCTCTCAGCTGTCTAAATTTTAGGCATAATATTAGGAATAGGTAGGTAGGATTGAATAGCCAAAGATTGTTACGTGGCTTAGTATGTAATATCCACATCTGGAAAACTTTGGATTAGTTGCTGAGTGTGATCGTAAAGGTAAGTAGTATTCTTCATTATGCACATTAAGAAAATCCATTTTAGAAATCCTAAACCTTACATGTGAGAGTCCTAGCTACTAAAAGGACTCTCCTATTGTGTAGTCCCTCCATCGCTCCATAGTGACCTCTCAGAGGTGTATATGAACTGCCACAGTCAAGTATACCAATGATGGAGGAGGTTCTGGGAGAACCAGCATGCAGTAAAAAAGAGCCACACTGAGAAGCACTCTCCATGCAATCAGAGAACATCCTCATCGCCGCCTTGACAGGTGCGCGCTCTCTTTACCTTTGTACCTCCACACGTACTGTCTCAGGGCTTTGCCTATCCAGGTGTTCAATAAAATGCTCACTGAATTGATTTGCTCTGTTTGAAATTCCAATTAAGTTGTCAACACTGCTTTTACTTCTTTATCCCAGAACCTCTAGAGGTTCCTCAAAATGAAATATCAATGAGGTTGATACTGGTGGAAAGGAAGGTTATTTGCCTTGCTTTAAGTTGTTTGTCCTATTATCGGTTCATCCATGTCACATGAAATCAAACAGAAGAGCTGTGTGTTCCCAGTTACTGGTATTCAACATTAGTGCTCTCACAAGAGTAGAATTGAGTGAAAATACAGTTTTTAAATAATGAGAACTTTAATGAGTGGGCACTGGAGGAACTATATATATTTTCCATTTTGTAAAATTTTTTTATTTCATTTGTAATCTCGCTTGTACCTCCCACTAGTTTGCTATTAGTTAATTGATTGATTGACTCATTTATTCTACAAACACTATTGAATTTTATTCATTGCCAGGTAGTTAGCTTGAGTGCTGGGGATTAAATGATTAACAGGAGAGACTTAGTCCTGGCTTCCAGAAGCTGGGCGTCTTTTAAAAAAAGCAAACAATGGGGCGCCTGGGTGGCTCAGTGGGTTAAAGCCTCTGCCTTGGGCTCAGGTCATGATCTCGGGTCCCGGGATGGAGCCCTGCATCGGGCTTTCTGCTCAGTGGGGAACCTGCTTCCTCCTCTCTCTCTGCCTGCCTCTCTGCCTACTTGTGATCTCTCTCTGTCAAATAAATACATTAAAAAAATCTTATAAAAAAAGCAAACAAGTATTTATGTCAGAAGTTGTTTCATTAGATTTCAGCTGTGACAAGATGATACTTTAGTGTGGGGCTAATGGAAAACTTTCTGGGAAAGTGATTTTAAGGAGTGAAATGTAGGAAGGATTAGCCCATGAAAAGAAGAGGAGAAAGGATGCCTGACAGATATTCAAAATCCTGCATACGTGAGGGAGACTGTATTTGTTAGGAAATGAAAGTAACTGGCTGTGGGAACAGTGAAATAAATTTGGAGATGAAGTCAGTAAGCCAGTCCATGAAAAGTTTTGTGGTCCAAGAGAAAATCCATTATAAAGTTTTAAACAGGAAATTGTCATTATCCAAATAGTATTTTAAAAAACATATCTGGTATTTAGCAATGAATGAAATGAAAGGTTTCAAGAGCAGACAGAGCAGATGAGTTACCAGGATGCTGCAGAAGTGGTTTTTTAATATAATCGATATACAGCATGTACAAGCTTATTTTTTTATTTTTTTAAAGATTTATTTTAAAGAGAGAGCATGAATGGGAGGGACATAGGGAAAGAGAATCTCAAGTAGACTTCACGCTGGTTGTGGAATCTGACACCAGGCTTGATCTCACAACCCTGAGATCATGACCTGAGCTGAAACCAAGAGTAAGATGCTTACGCAGCTGCGCCAGCCAGCTGCCCCCATGGTACAAGTTGAAGGTATGCAGCATGTTGATTTGATACAGTTATATTGCAGTATGATTGCTATTATAGTATTAGCTAGCACCTCTTTCAGGTCACATAATTATTCTGTTTTGTGGTGGGAAAAATTAAGATCGAGTCCCTTAGTAAGTTTGTTTATAAGTTGTTATCTATAATCACTATACTATGCATTAGATCTGCAGGACTTACTCATCTACTATTAGCAAGTAATATACCCTTCAACAGCATTTCTTCTGTTCCCCCATCCCCAGCCTCTGGTAGCTACCACTTTATTCTGTTTTTATGAATTTGCCTTTTTTTTTAACACTTCTCATATAAGTGATATCATACAGTATTTGCTTTTTTCTGTCTAAATTATCTCACTGAACCTAATGTCCTCAAGGTCCATCCATGTTGTCACAAATGGCAGAATGTCCTTTCTCATGGCTGGATAATATTGTGTGTATATAATATATATGTGTGTGTGTATATCCCACAGCTTTTAAATCCATTCTTCCATTGATGGACACCAAGGTTGTTCCGTATTTTGGTTACTGTGAATAATGCTGAAATAAACATGGGAATGCAGATATCTCTTAGAAACCCTGTTTTCTTTGGGTATATACTTAGAAGTGGAATTGCTGGATCTTATGGTAGTTCTAATTTTTTGAGAACCCTCCAGACTGTTTTCCATAGTGGCTGAGGTTTAAGTGTGAGAGAATAGTGACTCCTACTAGTTTCATGACCCTTAGATGAACAACAGATTTGAAAAATATTTCAAGAATGGGATCAAACACTTGGTGATTAATTTTGAGGAGGAGAGGAAGAGAATGTCACTCTTAAATTCTTGATAGGAGTGCCTGAGTGGAGACTATGCTTGCTGAGATTGGACTGTTTTCCAGGTGTGTGTGTGTGTGTGTGTTTGTGTGTGGCAGAGGATGGGCAAGAGAAAATCAGGGCAGTCTCATGAATTAGTCGAAGCATTTGTATTTCTTCTGATAACCAAGGGAATTGAGAATGGGATTAGGAAGATAGATCTAGGGGCTCCTGGGTGGCTCAATGGGTTGAGCCTCTGCCTTTGGCTCAGGTCATGATCTCAGGGTCCTGGGAATGAGATCCACATTGAGCTCTCTGCTCAGCAGGGAGCCTGCTTCCCCGCCTCTCTCTGCCTGCCTCTCTGCCTACTTGTGATCTCTGTCAAATAAATAAATAAAATCTTAAAAAAAAAAAAAAGAGAGAAGGATAGATCTAAAATTGAGCATTGTTGAAGAAAGTAAGTTAGTGCTAGCTTCAGATAATCTGAAAATTTAAAGCACTTTTCTTTCTTCTTCAGTCATTAATTTTTGGTCCTAAATGCAAGCTTGTTAAATTGCTTACATTTCCAAATTTCCCTTGACAAATTAATCGATATTTATTTAAGCCACATGATATATGTTATGTGTAAAAGGAACCAGGGAGGAGTGAGAGTCAAAGGTAAAATATTCTCTCTGGTCTCCTAAATTTGGCACCACCCTTTTATGTATATCTGTGTGTATTGGGTGTTGGTGTGGGATATCTATATCTGTATTTATAAAGATATTAATGAATCCAGTGTATAGAAAATATGATAAACCCAAAGCTTTTATATTTCATGTGTGGAATTCAAATGAAGAAAATCAAATGGGCTGATTTCAACTGCAAAGTCTTAATGTGTTCTGCAATGTGGCTTATTGCTGCGGAATTGGTTATAATAAAAAAAAAACCCTACTCAAGTTGTTTTTAAAAAACCATTTTTACTCTATGCGCTTTTGACAAAAAAAAAAAAAAGAAAGCAATTTGAAACCCTTTAAATGATGCATCTACTGCTGTATAGCATGTGGCATCGTACTGTTAAGAGTAACATCAAATCCCATATCAGGTCAGCTATTACCTTTTCATTTAATTCAAAATGACCTTATGGAATGGGCTATCATACTGTGCAAAGTCACATACAGTAGTCTAGCTTTTAAAATGGTGTTTATATATTGTGTTTTATTTTTCTTTGATGAAATGTCAATTGTATACCATTGAGTGGACAAATAAATGTTATTGCTGATAAAAATGCTCACCAGAATGTTACCTTTACATTTTTTTTACCTTTACATTTTAATGAGAAAAAGAATATATTATAATTTGTTCTTGAGATTAATAAACTTCTCATTACCATGCAATATATTTCTCATGTCCTCATCACTTACCTGAAACACAATGCGTTTGTAAATATCATGACATTTTTGGTTTCTAAAAATGACTCTTTTAAGAAAACGTTCAAAATTTCTTTAAATCTTGTAACCTTTTGGGGGCACTAGATAGTTCAATGATGTATCTTCTCAGTGAAGAAATATAGTACAATGTCAGAGGGGGAAACTGTTTTATAGAAGTGTCCTTCACTATAGTGATTTTCCTTTTATTTTGAATATAATGTATTTTCTTATCTTAGACAAAGTTCCAGGTCTGATTCTTTTGTATGTGTGTTCTTTAATATCAGTAACTATGGCAACAAGATTTTAAATGCTGTATGTAGTATAAGGGAAAATGGAGAGCATAAAACCTTAGAAGAAGATGCTGTCAGTCCTCTTACTGCCATTGTGAGTCACAAAAATAATTTTCCAAATTATATTGTCACTTATGCAGGAAATGTATCTTGCATGCAACAAAGAAGTTTTAGTTTATTTATTTACCTGTTTATTTTATAATGAGTTTGCTTAGAATTATCTGCGTTTCTTTATTGGTCTTTGTTTTATGTTATGCTTTTATGTGATGGCTGGCATTAGTTATATGCAAATTACATTCCATTTCCTGAATAGTTATAGTTCTATGAGGAGGTCTGTGGAATCACATCTCAGTAGAACAAACACAACTGAAGAAACTTATATTAAAAAATTAAAATCTCTGGAAATTATTCTAAGGGCATAAAGCAAATGAATAAACATTTATTCAAGAAAATTTACTAAATGTCATGAAAAAAAAAGGAACACCACAGGACTTGAGCCATGGTCTGTTCCTTTCCTTCATGCTGAACTTGCATTAAAGGTTATATAATCTTCCCTGAGGTAGTGTTTCGTCAGCATTTCCCATCCTTGCTGTTTAAGCCAAAGCTCAGGAACAGTGAAGAGGGCTCCTTCTTCAATTTGCCTCAATGCAAAATCCTTCCACTCTACACCAAGAGAGGAAGGATGACAATACTTCTCCAGTTGCCCTCACCCACCTCATTCATAGCGTAGAGATACCACAACCAGGGGGGCAAGCTGAGGGGCTGTCAACACAGAGAACATTGGGTATGTTCAGTCCTGTGTCCACTGAGAAGCAGCATCGGAGACTTTACAAGACAGAGGAAACAGACACCACAAAAATAGTTCAGCCAGTTCACTAAACAAAAGAGCAAGCAAACAGCCAAATTATTTTAAGGCCCCAGAGGTGTTTCAGAGTAAATAGTAAAGGAAACTTTTCATGCTGAATACAACAAACACAGAGAGAAATTCAAATCCATACCAAACAGTGAACTCTAGTAAAGTAATTCAAAATAAAATGTAATACGTAATGTTTGTTTTTTTTCCTTAGCTAACTTAAAAAGCAATTGTAAGCAGTTAATTTGTATATAGTTAAATTGTTGGACCTATAATATACCGGAATATAATATATTTGACAACAGTAGCACAGAGTACATAGGTAGAATGAAACCTGTATTGGAATGAGGACATTTATACCAGATGGTATCTCGAATCCACAGAAACAAATGAAAAGAATCAAAAATTATATATAAATGGGTTAATATGACAAAGTATAAATATGTACCTGCTCTTAATTGCTCTATGAGCTTTTGTAACTAACCTACAATTATATAAAACAATAGCTATTATACTATATAGCAGACAAATGCAACTATATCAATCATAATTAAATTTTGAATGGATGAAAAAATCTAATTAAAGGCAGATTTTCAGACCTAATAGAAAACAAACCAGATCCAACTATAGGCTGTGTACGAGGCAAATTTTAAATTCAAATATACAATTAGGTGTAAAGTGAAAATATATGCATATGTATCAAGTGTGAAAATTAATGAAAGGAAACCTCACTTAGAATGGAATAGAGATGCCAGCAGAGAAAGCTCTCACACTCTACCACTCCTTGTCAGTTGCTGACCCAACAGGAAGAGATGCACCTTACAAGTCCGTACTACCCGGCTACTACTTTCCCATCCCAGCAGTAGGAAGAAAGCTTTCCTCCTCCCCCAGGGATGCCCAACCGACAAGGACTGTCGTAATTCGACCAGTGAAAATCCATAGTACTTTAAACTCCCAGTTTACTCCAATGGAGTCTGTTTATAACTGCTTTTCCAACTTCTTTTTCTCTGTAAGAGTGTCCGTCCCCTTTATTTTTCAGACTTCTCTATAGTTCTGTGGTAGCTTATTTGTCCGGACTTGTAATTCTTTGCTATTCCTAAATAAGCCCATTTTTTATGGTAGAATAACTGGCAGTTTTATTTTTAAGGTTGATACATACAAACAGAAACCATAAGAAAGCCAGAGTGGCTACACTGATATCAGATAATATAGAGCTTAAAATAAATATTTAATCTCTTTGCAAGGCACATAATTTTCAAAAATTAAGTATGAGAGAATATATTGAATTGAAACGAATATTGTGGCTAAAGTCTCAGTGTGGGAATAACTTAAAATTTAACCCCAAACATCAGATGTATGGAATATTTTTCTGATTCACTGTAGGTCATCATTTAGTCTTTTTTCTTCCTTTTTCTCTCTGCCTTAAATTTTCATACATTTTATACCATACCTATCTGTTGGAAATTGAAAATTCTGAATCACAGTTTTGCAAAATATATGTATTTTATTATTGTATATAAAGCCATCTTAATAAACTAATTTTCATGTCTTCATGAACTTTATCAATTTGAATACCAAATATATATTCAAACACATCTCAAATGAAAGTATAGTCTATCCAGAGAGTATAATGCTAAGGGAAATATGTCAGTGAGAGAAAGAAGTATATGATCTCACTCATATGTGGAATTTAAGAAACAAATGAGCAAAGGTAAAAAGAGAAAGAGAGGGAAACCAAGAAACAGACTTTTTAAAAAAAATTAACATATAATGCATTATTTGTTTCAAGAAACAGACTCTTAACAGAGAACAGACTTGGGGTTGCTGGAGGGGAGGTGGGTATGGGGATGGGTTAAATGGGTGATGGGGATTAAGGAGGGCTCTTGGGGTGAACACTGGGTGTTGTACCGAATTGTTGCATCACTCTATTGTATACCTGAAACTAATAGAACACTGTATGTTAGCTAACTGAAATTAAACTACAAACTTAAAGTATAATCTAGCATTTTCCACAGATGAATAGAAGATCAATTAATCAATAAAAATGATTTCAACTGTTTATCATTCAAAAACTATGCATATAGGGCACCTGGGTGGCTCAGTTGTTAAGCTCAGGTCATGATCCCATGGTCCTGGGATAAAGTCCCGCATTGGGCTCCCTGCTCAGCAGGAAGCCTGCTTCTCCCTCTCCCACTCCTCTTGCTTGTGTTCCCTCTCTTACTCTCTCTCTCTCTCTGTTAAGTAAATAAATAATAAAGAAATCTTAAAAAAAAAAAAACTATGTGTATATGTTAATTTGAAAAGAAAACACTAACACTCCTAATACTATGTTTCAAACATTGTCACAGTGATTTAACACTAACACACTTCATCTTTACCACATTCTTCTGTATTAGCTTACTTTTGTTTTATAAATGAAGAACCTGAGTTATAGTGAGGTTAAGTTATACATTTATGATCACAAATAAGCAGCTATAGAAATAAAATTTGAACTCAGAAGGTTCGGTTTCAAAATCTGGCAACTAATTAAGAACTCCTAATTTTCTCAATAAGTAGTCACATTATTTTAAGATAGTCATTACATTTCTCTAGGCCTTCTTGGTCTACTAGAGGAAAGGTTGTGTCATATGTTCTAGTTTTTGTCCAGATGGCTTCTTTTTCACCACGTCAGACTAATCGAAGTGTTTTTTCTTTTACAACTATTATGCTGCATCTTTTCATTTAATTCTGCAGTATAATTTTGACTTTGACCAGACATACTGTCCTAGAGGATTAATTAAAGAATTAACAGTAGTAAATGTGTATTGAATACCTACTATCCCCTAGGCACCAATATGTTATTGAACCAAAAGACACCAGATTTCACTGTGAAATTGAACTCATTGTATTCTAATATCCCATGTGTGCATTTAGAAATAAAATAGTATTGCATGTCTATATCAAGAAGGTTATTTTAGAATAGTTATCAAAGAAAATGTAAATTTAAATTGTCATTTTTTTTTTTTACTAGTTAAAAATAAATACCCAATTCCACAAAGTCAGTGTTCCAGGCTCTACAAAAAGACTAATGAGAAAGGCATGCAGTATCATTTTTGTACGAGACTGAGGTATACATCGAGTATTGCACAAAAGCACTCAGTCATGAAATAGAATTCTTACTTCTTATTCTAGCATTAAATAACTTCTTTTGATAGATGCTGGAATCAAGTTAGAAAAAATATTAGACTTCTTTTAGAAGATGAGATAGAATTAAAATCAATTCAGTGATTTTTCATTATGTAATTTTTTCTTAATGTTCTTTATAATTATATACATGCAAGAAATATAAAATATTTAAAACAAAGTGCTGAATTTCAGACTAGCAAAAAATAATAATTTTTAAATTTGCCAACCTCATATTTAAATTTTAAATGAAATATTCTAAACTTATGTGTTTGACTAATTCATCAGAGGACTTATTTTAAAAGTGATGCTTTAACTTTTGGATTATGCTGTTGAATAATTTTATAGGATAAATTTTACTTTATCAGGACATATAATTTTACCAAGAGTTTGCCTAATTTTTGTTTTTGCTAATTAGAATTTTCTAAGTATTCCTTGACAAGGATTCAAAAATTAATTATAGCCATACCATTTTTAGACTAGTTACTTTTCACTGTGCTTTATTATTTAGAGTTCTCCCAACTATACAAGTACTTATCTACTTATGTTTGTTCAATCTATTTATTTATATATGCAAATATAAACAAAATGATAACATCACTGAGGAAGTATAGGGAGCTTGCCATCAGCAGATAGGAATAGTTAGGACTTTCTGAAAAATGTAAGGCAGATGGTAGCACATATCATTGACTTAAAAGCTAACTAACAGAGCGCCTGGGTGGCTCAGTGGGTTTAAGCCTCTGCCTTTGGCTCAGGTCATGATCTCAGGGTCCTGGGATCGAGTCCTGCATCGGGCTCTCTGCTCAGTGGGAAGCCCGCTTCCCTTCCTGTCTCTGCCTACTTGTGATTTCTCCCTCTGTGTGTCACATAAACAAAATCTTTCAAAAAAAAAAAAAAAACTAACAACACAAAATGGAGAAAGGAACAAAGAAAATATGAATTTTCCCAGCAAAATTCTAGAGCGACCCCAAGATCAGGAAGCAAGGAAGGAATGAGGTTTAACTGAATGAAGAGCCCTGAAATCACTGTGCCATCCAAAGGCCGATACAGCATTATTTCCCATTTGAGTAGGGCTGAAGGAATGGCTCCCTGAATAGGGTGAATGATCTGTGATGGACCCCCACAGTGGGCACTGGGGCTCAAAAAGATGCCACACTGTGCTTTCAACTAACTTAGGTTATCATAGTGGGCCACTAATGGGCAAATCTCCATACCTCCTTAAAAACAAGCTCCCAATAACTAGTTTCCCTCCCCCCACTAGTGGAACCAGGGCTTCTGGCATCAGAATCTGTACCTATTGCTGGAAAAACAGGGATTTTTGCATGTGATGGAAATGCCAAACTTAGGATATCAATTCTGTTCCTCTAGGTCCTGATTTGGAAATATCAATAATATTAATCACTAATATTAAATGAAAACTAATAGTCTGAAAGTGATTCATAGGATAAATAGACAAATTCCCTGGGAAAATGAGTTAATACAGAAAAATAGAAAAAAATTAAAGCAAGTAAAATTAGTGTCTTCAGAAATAATTGTGAGTTTCCTTGCAGTTAAAAAAAAGAGATGAATCAGAATTCTTGAAAATTAAAAATATCATTGTATAAATAAAATATATGCAGATTTCTGAGATCTGGAAAAGTAAGATAAAGAATTCTGTCAGAAAATAAAATAAACAGCCAAAGAAATGAACTTCAAATAGAAAGTAAAAGGACTTCTGTGATAGGCAGAGTATGGCCCTTTCGAAGATGCCCATATCTAAACCCTAAAACCTGTATAAATGTTACCTTATGTGACAAAAGGGATTTTGCAGATGTGATTTTTCCCCTGAATTATCTTTTATCTTTTTTAATTGAAGTACAGCTGACACACAATGTTATATTGGTTTCAGGTGTACAACACAGTGTTTCCACAATTCTGTATGTGATGCTCTACTCACAAGTGCAGCTACCATCTGTCACCACACAACAATACCACAGTACCGCTGACTACAATCCCCATGCTGTGCCTTTTATCCCCATGACTTATTCATTCCACAGCTGGAAGCTAGTACCACCCACTCCCCTTCACCTCTTTCACCCATCCCCCCATCTCCCTCCTCTCTGGCAACTGCTAGTTTGTTCTCTGTACTTACAGGTCCCTTTCTGCTTTGCTTTTTTTTTTTTTTTAAACTTCTATTTGAGTTTATTGGCAGCACCTGCACCGAAATTTCCAAATATGAATTCAACTTAGAGAAAAATGTGTTTTTTCTTTTTGACCCCAAGAGCACTGATTTTACTAAGTTCTCACAATCAGTGGTGTGATTCTCAATGAAGACAAGTTAAGTTAGATCAGCCATGTGAAAATAGGAAGAATACAAGTAAGAGTCATTGTTTTTCTAAACCCCATAGTATGTTGGTAATATTTAATTTTTTGTGTGTTTCTGTTTTTGTTTTGTCTTTTTTTAGATTCCCCATGTAAGTAAAAACATAGGGTATTTGTCTTTCTCTGACTTATTTTGCTTAGCATAATATACTTCAGGTCCATCCATGTGATCACAAATGGCCAGATCTCATCTTTCTTATGGCTGAGTAATATTCATGTGTGTGTGTGTGTGTGTGTGTGTGTGTGTGTGTGTGCACGTACGTGTGTGTCTGTGTGTGTGTATCTCACATTTTCTTTGTACTTTCATCTATCAGTGGGCACCTGAACCTCTTCCATATGTTGGCTTTTGCAAATAATGCTGCAATAAAGATAGAGGCACACGTATCTCTTCAAATTAGTGTTTTTGTTTTCTTTGGGTAAATATTTAATAGTGGAATTACTGGATTATATGGTATTTCTACTTCTAATTTTTTGAGAAAGTCCATACTGTTTTCCACAGTGGCTGTATCAGTTTTCATTCCCACCAACAGTATATGAAGGTTCCTTTTTCTCCACATCCTTGCCAATAATTGTTAATGTCTTTTTGATTCTAGCCATTCTGACAGTTGTAAGGTGGCTTTGCTTTGCATTTCCCTAGTGACTAATAATGTTAAGCATCTTCTCATGTGTCTGTTGGCCATCTATATGTCTTATGTCTTTATCTGGAAGGATGTCTATTCAGGGCCTCTGCCCATTTTTTAGCTAGATTATTTTTTGTTTTTCTTATCAAGTTGTATAAGTTCTTATTTTAGATATTAACTCCTTATTGGACATATCACTTACAAATATCTTCTCCCATTCAGTATGATACTTCTGTGCTATGTTATATGTTATATGTTGCTATTTTTAAGTAAATGTTTAATAATAATTTTAGGACTATCTCATAAAAAAGTTTTAGGAAAAAATTTCATCTACGGTATAGCAAATTCTTCCAAAAGATAATTTTGATGTCTTCAGAAATGCATATTACATGCAAATTTAAAACACAGTGTAATTGAACAAATTAATGTAGACAAGCAGAGAGAGTCAAACCCTTAAAGGTGAGAAACTTATTTTGTGTAGGTGTGATTGATGAAATTAGCCAAAGAAGAGTTTTATGAAATAGTATATAATTACTGGTTGACATTACTCAAATTTATTTATTAATTAACTTGCTACTCAGCGTTAACTCTAAAGATTTGGAGAAGATAACTCAAACATACTTCTGCCATAGAGTACATATTCTTTTTACCTTGTAACTATTTAAGAGGAAAATAATGCCTTTAAGGTCAAAGAAATCAGGAGAAATAAAGACCTAGATGTGTATTTGACTTCTTTGATGACTTTTTTTTAGTTGATATGAACTAAGTTCTTTTTAAAATTTTACATTTTTTATTAACATATAAGGTATTATAGCCCCAGGGGTACAGGTCTGTGAATCACCAAGTTTACACTTCACAGTACTCACCATAGCACATACCTACCCCCAATGTTCATAACCCAACCACGCTCTCCCTAACCTCCCCCCGCACTTCCCCCCCAACCCTCAGTTTGTTTTGTGAGATTAAGAGTCTCTTATGGTTTGTCTCCCTCCTGATCCCATCTTGTTTCATTTTGAGTTAAGTTTTTAATACCTGCATTTACCAGTTCCTAACAGAGATTGATAAATGTTTGGACCGTGAAGGGAAAGAATCAAATTTTACTAGTAATAGTAATAACAGAAACAATACAAAAAATGACAAAACTATATTTTTCAATGGCTGAGGAAGTATAATCATTAACATTCCTTAGAACATTTATTTAAATTAAGTAGTCCTTGAGGAATCACAGATGTTGAGAGGTGGAAAATGCTGGTGTGCAATGATGGAACTCTTGCATTAATTGTAAGGGGAATAATATTATTTAAAAGCAGACTGAGTTAAAGATCCATGTTGTAAATTCCAAGCATTCACTTCCATACATACTTGGACATGAGCGCGTACACACACACAAACCCAGGTTCAGGAAATAAATACATTTAAACAAAACAAAATAGGGAAAGAATACAAAAGGAGCAAAGAATAAACTGTATAAGTAAAAAACCCAGTAAGATAAAATATTTAAACTCAAATATATAAATAATTCCATTGAAACAAATTGTCTAAACATACCAATTAAAAGGCATGTATTGTTTACTATATGCTACCTATAAGAAATACATTTTAAATATAAAGGTATAAAGATCTTAAAAGGATGGGGAAAAGATTTGTCATTCAGACGCTAATCAAGAAAATTCCAGATTGATTATATTCACAAAAATAAAAAATAACTTTAGGAAAGTAAATATAATCAGAAATAAAGGTCTGTCATAATTATAAAAAGGTCACATCCTCAAAAACTAACAATGTACTATATGCTGGCTACCTGAACATAGTAAAGAAAAAGCGTGACTTCTTTAAGAATATATAAAAAGTTTCACTTATTTGTGGAGGATAACAAATAGCATGGAGGACAAGGGGAGATGGAGAGGAGAAGGGAGTTGAGGGAAATTGGAAGGGGAGGTGAACCATGAGAGACTATGGACTCTGAAAAACAATCTGAGGGTTTTGAAGGGGTGGGGGGGTGGGAGGTTGGGGGATCCAGGGGGTGGGTATTGGAGAGGGCACGGATTGCATGGAGCACTGGGTGTGGTACAAAAATAATGAATACTGTTACACTGAAAAATAAAAAAATTAAAAAAAAAAGAATATATAAAAAGTCATAAAGCTATATGCATCTTATAAAGCTTTAAGATATATATGAAACAAGAACGGACAGAAAATAAAATAGAAATGGATTTCCATAGGAATCTCCCAGTAATTCTTAGTATAAGAAAACAAAACACCTTTAAAAATATAAAACACATAAAATAATATAATTACAATAATAGAACTACTTCAAACAGTAGAAAATCAGGTTTTCTTCAATATCATGTAGGACATTCAGTATGTCTCAATAATATTGATGGGATGAAATCCTATAAATCATATTCTTTGACTCAATTGAATTGGATTCAATGAAACCCTATTAAATATCCCCAATTAAAAAATAATAAAATGGGAAATAAAAAAAAATTTAAATGAAACATGTTGTCTTAGACCTCACTTTGGCAAAGAGCTTATAAACAACTGCCACTTTTAGCATTGCTACTGAAAGTTGCCTTTTCACAATAAAGTATGCTATGCTTTGGCAGAATATTAAAAAAATAAAAAATACAAATAAATAAATAAACAAACCATATCTTATCCAGATTTGGAGGATTTAGTAAAACAACACTTAGAATATAGTGTATAGTTGTAGATGTTTATGTTAAAAAATAGCTAAGCCTAAAATTTATTATTCTAAGTTTTCATCAAAAGATGCCAGCAGAGAAGTGCAAATTAAACTCAAAATGTAAGGAGAAGGATATAATAAAGATTAAAATAATAAAGAGTAAGATAGTAAATAGGCAAACAAAAGATAAAATTAATCAATCAAAAATATGATTTTATGAAAAGTTTCATCAATTGATGAACATCTACCTAGTTCGATTATGCAATAAAAAAGAGGTTATGCAAATGGCCCCTATCTTAGATAAAGGTGGGCACATTACTGTAGATCCAATAGCCATTTTGGGAAAGAAAGAAAATATGAACAATCTTATGCAATACAGTCATCTCAGAGATACATTTTCTTTAAGAGATTACAAATTATTGAAACTGAGTTAAGAAAATACCTGAAAAGACTATATCTATTAACAAAAGTAAATTTGTGCTGAAAAACCCTCCCAACCAGAAAACTCCTAATTCAAATGATTTCTCTGGCAAATCCTTCCAAAAATTTAGGGAAAATGTAATATCAATCCTACACAAACTTTTTTTTTTATTTTAAAATTTTTTAAAATTTTTATTATTTTGCTGTAATTTATTATTAGGTTATAATGTAGGTAAATAATTCTTTATAATGACAATAGCCTGCCTCTGCTGACTCCTTATCATGTACCAACTTGCTTGCCTACCTGCTTTTTTCTTCCTTTCTTTTTCTTTCATTCATTAATTCATTCAGTTTTTTAAAAAATTTTAATTCCAGTAAAGTTAACATACAGTGTTGTATTAATTTCAGATATACACTATAATGATGCAACAGTACGTTGCTCAGTGTTCATCATGATGAGTGCACTCTTTAATCCCTTTCATCTATTTCAACCATTCCTCCACTCAGCTTCCCTCTGCTAACCATAACTAAGTTTGTTCTCTCTAGTTAAGAGTCTGTTTCTTGATTTGCCTCTCTTTCTTGCTTTCCTGTGTTCATTAATTTTGTTTCTTTTTTTTAAATTAATTTTGTTTCTTAAATTCCACATATGAGTGAGGTCATATGGTATTTATCTTTCTCTGACTGACTTATTCACTTAGTGTTATACTCTTCAGATCCACCCTTGTTTTTGCAAATGGCAAGATTTTGTTCTTTTTAATGGCTGAATAATATTCTTTTACACACACACACACACACACACACACATACTTATCTGTTCTGTTGTTCGACACTTGGGCTACTTGCATAATTTGGCAATTGTAAATATTGCTGTAACAAACAGGGGTGCCTGTATCCTTTCAAATTAGTGTTTTTGTATTTTTTTTGGTAAATACTCAGCAGTGTGATTACTGGATCATACTGTAGTTCTATTTTTATTTTTTTGAGAGAACTGGAAAAACTGGGTACAAGGCAAGAATGCACTCTCTCAACACTTCTTCTCAACATAGATTTTCCCTAGAGCAACAAGAAAATCAAATAAGTAAAATACACATGGGACAAAAAATAAGAAGTAAACATCTCTTTATCTGCCTATGACATTATTGCACATGAGGAAAATCCTGGGTAACCTAGAAAAATTAATAGAACAGAAAAGTAAGATTAAAAAAAAGTCATTTATAAATTATTTGTATATCTGTATACTAGAAAATAATGATTAGAGACATTTGGGAAGTGGAATCAAAATTAATGTCATTAAAACAGGCATCCCCAAATATGAAGTGCTTAGAGATGAATTTTTAACAAAATGCATATATGATCTTGGCACTAATAACTATACAAAACATGGCTATAAGGCATTTAAAAGTGCCCAAAATAATATTTGGTAAATTGTAAGATATTCATGAGTTGGCCATCTTGATATTGTTAAGATGTCAATTCACACTGAATTGCTAAGTGAATTCAACATTGTTCTAATTAAAACCCCAACAGACTATCTTTTTGTAGAAGTATATAATCTGATTCTTTTAAAAAAAATGGAATTGCAAAGGACTTGGGATAGCCAAAACAATGTAGAAAAAAAAGAACACAGTTGGAAGATTTACATTTACATGATTAAAACTTATAATAAAGCTACACTAATTAAGATACTGTGTTATGGCTTGAGGATATACATGTAGATAGATAGGATAGATTAGAGAGTCCACAGATGGACTCATCATGTATGAATGATATGTTGCCATTGTAATTCAGTGGCGGGAATGGCCAATTTTTTCAACCATGTTCATGGAGCAACTTAATATCCATATGGGAGAAAAAACTTTGTTACCTCACATTAGAACAAAAATTGTATTGAAATGGCTTACAAACTTGGAAAGTAAAAGCTAAATCTATGATATTTCTAGATTAAAAGAAGAAAATCTTTGTGATCTGGGGATAGGCAAAACATATGGCCAATTGGGAAAAGTAAAATGATTAAGTTTGGCTTTTACAAAACTAAAAACGGTATTTTTTTTTGTAAATGCTGTTCAAAATGAAAAGAAAAGCACAGACTGGGAGAGAATATTTGCAATACTGATATTTGATAAGTGGCTTGTATCTGAAATATGTAACGAACTCTTATAGCTCTATAATAAGAAGACAAACTACCCAATTTAAAATGGGCAAAGAATTTGTACTCCAAAGAACATATGTTAATGGCAACTAAGTACTGGAACGCTGCCTACCATAATTAGTCATTAGGGAAATGCAAATTAAATCCACAATTAGATACTGCTATATGCACTGGTAGAATAGCTAAAATTAAAAAAGGCAGAAAACCAGTGTTGGTAAGCATGTACATTAACTAAAACTCTCATGTATTGCTGTTGGAGATCTAAAACAGTATTACCACTTTGAAAAATGTTTTGGCAATTCCTTATAAAATTAAACATAATACTTACCATAAGTCTGGCAATTCTACTCCTTAATATTTAGCTAAGATAAATGGAAATATATATTCTTTCAAATATCTGTACAACCATTGTTTGCAGCTTTTTTCATAATAGCTAAAAATTAGAAACTGCAAAAATGTCTATCAAGAGGTGAATGGTCAAATTTTGATCTATCCATTATAGTATAATGACGCCAATAAAAAGAATGATCAACTGATGTACTAAATAACAAGTATGATTCTCAAAATTCTGATGCTAAGTGACAAACACCAAATACAGTATCTTTTCCATTTATAGAGCACACTTAAAAAGGCAAGTCTTGTTTACAGTAACACAAAGCTAGTTCTGCCATGTGTGGTGCAGGAGAATCACCACGAGTAACAGATGGCTACATTCTGTATCTTGATTGTGGTGATAGTTACCTGGATGTATAAATACACTAAAATTTATTGAGGTCTACTTTTAGAATGGATGGGTTTGCTTATGTTGTAATTTGTAGTGATGTTTATTTTAATAAAGAATGGTTAGACAAATGAGGAAAAAAAAAACTATATCTACTTTTTTTTTTTTTAAACACTAGTAGTGGGCTCTCCAAATAATCACTAAGGTCCTTTTAGACCATTTTAAGGTTGTAGCCAAAGTAGGCAAAGGCACTGCATGTTGCCTTTCTTATCTTCCATATTTTTCTCCTGAGTCCAGCCAGCTTCCTTATTTTCTTTAGGAACCAGAAGATAAACAAGCAAATAAAAACAGTTGATAAAACATATTTAAGAAAAAAGAATTTAAGGCACCACGGTTTAGTATGATAGGTTTGTTAAAGGGATTCTATCCACACATGAAAAATACAACTTTGCTTTAAAGTCTCTCTGATCCTGTTTTTTCCTTGCCACTAGATGGAGTTATGTAATCTTTCCCACACTCTCTCTTAAGTTATAGAGTAACTTTCAGGCATTTGAACTCCAATCACATGCTCCTTTAAGCAATTACAGTTATCACTCCAATGTCATAATCATACCCAATGAAAAGCTTTCCTTTCATGGCTCAAACTGGAAAGCCTGTGCTAAAACTAGAGGAGAACGAATGAAACTGGCCTTGGATAGAGGATTTCACTTTTTCTTCAACTTCATATATTTTTTTCTCTCCCTTCATGAGGCTACCCCCATCTTTCCAGATACTGAACAAAAAGGAGAACAGAGAGTTAAGTGTAGAAAATTACTTTGTGCAAGGACACATGTGATGGTTTCTTTTGAAATGCATCTCAGTTATTCTTAGTTCTTGAGGACATTTTTATGATTTCATGGGTCATGAGATCAGCTGAGTCCCACATGGGTCTCCAGAGATACCTGTATTCCCGTGTTCACTGCAGAATTATTTATAACAAGCAAGACATGGAAACAACCTAAATGTCAATCAGTGGATGAATGGCTGAAGATGATGTGGTGTATATATACAATGGAATATTATCCAGCCACAAAAAAATAAGGAAATCCTACCATTTGTGAGAACATGGATGAACCTAGAGGGGCGTTATGCTAAGTGAAGTAAGTGAAATAAATTAGAGAAAGAAAATACTGTACGTGGAATGTAAAACAACAAGCTCGTAGAAACAGAACAGATTGGTGTTGGCCAAAGACAGGATTTTGGAGGAGAAGGAGGGGGAAATGGGTCTGAAGGTGGTCAAAAAGTACAAACTTGCAATTACAGGATAAGTAAGTTCTGGGGATGTAATGTACAGCATGGCAACTATAGTTAACAGTACTATATTGTATATTGGAAAGTTGCTGAGAGCAGATCTAAACAGTCCTCATTACAATAACAAGAAGTGTAACTGTGAGGTGATGGGTGTTAAGTAAACGTACTATGGTAATCATTTCTTGATATATACATATATCAAATAATTGTGTTGTACACCTCAAACTAATATAATATTATATCTTAATTATATCCCAATAAAATAGGAGGGGCAAAAACCTCACAGGATTGAAAAAAAAGCATATTATAAAAAGAAAAAAAGACAAGAAAAGATGATTTGCCTGTTGAATAATGAATATGCAGTCTGTTCAGTTCACACTTCTGAAGCCTCACTAAGGATCACAAGGCTGGTTTTCCATAGTCTTCTCTGTAGGTCTTCACTTGGTCATCTAGCACCTCACTTAGGCATTATGGGTGTGTCTGTTTGCTTTTTTTTTTTTTTTTTTTTTTTGTGACTTTTGCTATCTCACATGAGACAGAATGAGAAGCTTTTTTTAGTAGCTTAGTTTTTTGAGAGAGCACCTCATGAAGAGTTGATACTATAGCCACTCGAGTTATCCTGAATAAAAACCTTACAACTTTGGGACTAGCTGTAGATGCATGTAATGATCTGCTTGTCTTTTTAACATGGTGACTATGTTTTGAATAGCTAAACTATTTTAACATGGGGCATATCAGGCAAAGAAATAATTTATTATTTTGGAACATTTAAGAATACAATAAAAGTGATACAGAAATCTGTCTCAAATCAATAGAAGCATAATATGCTTATTCTTTTTATTTTAAATAATTCAAAAATATTTTAATCACTCTAAAATAACTTGTATTTGAATATTAGATTTTATCAACACCTGTCTAGTACATCTAGTGCAATCAAGTGTTCTCTGGAGACAGGGTACGTTACAGAATAAATGACCTCAAAGATGTTAAATGACTTGCTGTAACCTACAAAGCTAATAAATCTAACAGGTGGGCCTAGGTACCAGTTCTAATAGCTGTTAGTCCAGTTTCCTATTCGCAAGGTCACAGACCATGTGTTTCATAAGCACAACTTCTTTAAACATAAAAATTTGAAATAGAAAAAAAACTTACACACATTAAATACAGATTTTTAAGAGGCCATCAAAATGTCCAATTACTCATAAGCAGATAGAACTGAAACTTCCAATATGAAATTTTAACAGACATTATATGGTATGGAGGTGATTGGCAGTTTATTTAGTAAGGAAGAAAAAGGTATTTGATCCCTAAGAGGATATGAATTTTAGTAAGATAGGCAGTATTTAGAACTGTGAAAGCCCTTTGAATTTTGCGTTTTGAGTTTAAAAATTACACTTAACCACTGCTAGTGTATTCTGGCTAATATTTTGAGATATTATCCTCTCAATTTCAAAGTGGTGCATGCTTCAATTTTTCTTTGAAAAGTGCTCTTATTTTGTAATCTCTCAAACCCAAATTCAAGTGAGTTTATTTTTTCTCCACTTAGCAATTCCATAAAAGAAATGTTTTATTTATTTCTCCATAACACAGCATAATCTTAAGTAATAAGAGATTTTGCATTAATTAGGAAAGCAACATAGTAGTTTTAATATGGAATTAGAAAATGTTTGTCATGCCATTTTAAAATAACATAAAGTGATAGTAATTAAGCAGTGTAGACTTTGTTATATTTTCATTAAAGAAATAATAATCTTTCCCATTCACAAAAGCCAGACTGCATAGAAGATACTGTATTTTGATAGTTGTGTTTGTTTGTTGGCATTCCCATAATAAAATACCATCGACTGAGTGACTTAAACAGCAGAAATTTATTTTCTCATAGTTTTGGAGGCTGGAAATCCAGGATAAAGGTGTTGGCAGGTTTAGTTTCTCCTAGGTCCTCACTTGTTGGCTTATAGAGAACAGTCTTATTGCTATGCCTGTGCGTAACCCTTTCTCTGTTCACCTGCATCCCTGGTATCTCTTGCCCTTAGAAAGACACCGGTTCCATTGATTAGGGCTCCATCCTGTAGACCATCTTTAACCTAATTACCTCCATTTACAAATACAATCATATTTAAGGTACTAGATGTTAGGATTTTAACATATGTATTTTGGAGGTTGGGGGCACAATTCATTCTATAACAATAGTAAACTTTACAATACTTTTTACTGCCTTTACTTTAGATGATATTCTCAAATTAAGTGATTATTTTATTTTTATTATAATCCCAACATGAATCTTAAAAGGTGCTCAAAAAAGGTGTCAAATTAATTGATAAACTATTTTTTAAAAATATCATTTATCTAACCTCTTCCTAAGCATGAATTTGGCACCTTAGTGCTATTAATTAGTATGACAATATAAAGCACAGTTCACCTCCAGTCAAAAAATGTTCTACATGATGACATAAAATATACATATTGTTAAGGCTTTTTGGAATAAGGTATGATGTTGATGATATTGTTTTACTATCTATAAAATTCAGAGAAGATAAAGATTAGTAGTCTCAAGGGTCAGGAAAAATAAGTTATGGGAGATATAATCACTGAACTATACTTCAAATCTAGTAATACTGTTTGGCTTGGTGAAGACTGGAATTCTGTAATAAAAGTGAGGTTTACTATCTTCTGCTGTCTAATGCTGCTAAGAAGTTCATGTAACAATAGACGGTATTTTTCCCACTGAAGAAATGCAGATTTCAATTACTGAGAAATTGCTGGGAAGAAAAAGACCAGGGAAAGTTGAATCGCACATATTTAATTACCTGAAATACAATAAGGTTCAAACTTAGGACTCATCATAGTAGTATGAAAAGCCAAGAGAGAGGTATCTATACTGATTTTTTTTTTCTTTCTTCTAGTGAGAGGAGGAGGGTGGGGAGGGGTAGAGGGAAAGAGAGCGTGGGCTCACTTTGCAGGGCTTGATCTCACAATCTTGAGATCATGACCTGAGCTGAAACCAAGAGTCAGATGCTTAACCCATTGAGCCACCCACATGCCCCTATACTGATTCTTGAGGAAAGCTTTGGGTTTGGCTGGAGTAAATAATGAGATTTTCAGGAGAGAGGACCAGGATAGAATGAATATCTTAAGTAGACGTATGCAGTTGTATTTTTTTCTTCTAACAAGCTTTTACTATAATATTGTATTACTCTTAACAGATTTAAATTCATGTGTTTCTCCAAAAATTGAAAGACAATTCCTTCTTACAACTATAGTAGATTATTTTCATACACAAGTGAGATCTGCTGTGCTCATAGGTAACTAGATATTTAAGGTGAAAATATTTAAAATTAAAACAACCATTTTTCTTTCAGAATTTTAAAAACCTAGAATCTGAAAACTTAGTAATCAGGATCTTATCCTTGAAATATTTAAGTAAAAAATACTTAAATTTAAGCAAGTAATTGAAAGTGCCTGTGGTATCATGGTGCACTAAAATGTATGTAGTAAATACCTCCTGAGTAAAGGGATGATGAATGGAAAGTGAAAGTGAAATTAATTCAAAATGATATTTTATCAGTAATCCCAGTAAATCCAGTTTCTTCAGTATATATCTTTAAAGTCAACTTTTCAACAATTTGTTATTATAATATTAAATAATAATTTTAAAAATGATAAATAGGTAATATTTAGCTAATCCATTCATCAGGTTTTTGTCAGTTTTGGCACAGCAGCATATGAAAAATAGACCTCATAACTATTATTTAATCTAGAGGAACGATATGATATAAACTAATATAAAATTGTCTTAGAATTACTTATAAAAAGTGTATACTGATTTAATGAAATTTTAATATCTGTTTCCTTTGGTAACATAGAATGCCCTCCCTCATTCCCATCCTCCATTTTTATGTTTCTATTATGAATTGAGGGTTATGTTTGAGGAGAGGCAGTATAAAAACTGAAAGACACTTTTTAATCTTCGAAATAGTGTAGGTGAGCATACTTAGATCACATATGCTGTGGATGTTCCTAATTATTCACCTTAGACTTCTGACAATTCT
Organism: Lutra lutra; assembly: GCF_902655055.1. NCBI lineage: Eukaryota > Metazoa > Chordata > Mammalia > Carnivora > Mustelidae > Lutra > Lutra lutra. Next base: position 175,415,413 of record NC_062280.1, read on the forward strand.
CCTGGAACCTCTTTTGGACTTATTATATGTAAAAGTATTCATATATATGATAGGAAGGTGCAAAAGATGTAGCAGAAGCAAAATAGACCACAGTATTTATAGCATTTATAGGTATACTAAGTGTTATTTTGAATATTAACATTGGAAAGAACCAAATGTTGGTATGTTGTAGGGGAAAAAGGTATTTTACTAAACATATCAGAAAAGGTAGTTATTTTCCATAATTTCTCTTATGACGTTAAAATGGTTTGATAAATTACGGTTTTAAATTTTTATCTGACTGTACATATATATGTATATGTATACATATATATGTATATCATAAAAATCCAGTAGAAATTAAACCACACTGAAAAGCAAAATCCATTCTTCAGTGTCACATGTTTTCAAATAAGTTGATGAGAATATGAATGATTTTCTATTAAAAGAAATAAAATCTAAAATCTTTCAAAAGAACCCAGTGACACTTGCACAATAAGGAGTTAAATCCTTAGTAGGTTAAAGAAGACAATATGAATAAATTAAATTATAGACAATTGCGTTGTAGCAGTAAGAAAATGTTTTTAAAAAGCAAACACTGAAAAAGCCCATAGAAAAAATGCGGATCTTAGATAAACTTCTGCACCAGCAGATATGGGGCACCATGCCATAGCAAAATAAAATCAATAAAAAAATTCAAAAGTGACTCATATCCAAAACTTTTGAAAACTTAATGTCACAGCTGACAGTAAGGGAATAAAAAAATAGATTTTAATTTATTCTATGGAACTCAATGATTTTTGAAGGTTATTTTTCTCAGTGTACCTTTAAATAATTGTAGTAATAAGATGTTTTACAAATAGGTTAATGGGATGCCTGGGTGGCTCAGTCGGTTAATTTTCTGCTGTAGGCCCAGGTTGTGATCTTAGGGTCCCAGGATTGAGCCCTGCACGGGGCTTCTTGCTCAAAGGAGAGCCTGCTACTGCCTCTTCCTCTACTGCTCCCCCTGCTTGTGGTGTCTCTCTCTCTGTCAAGTATATAAATAAAATCTTTTAAATAAATAAATAAAATAGGTTAATAATCTTTATAACAAAACAAACATTTCCTCCTTGTTTGTAACTAAATTGATCTTTCAGTAGCAGAGTATTGCCTGGTGTCTGTTGAATTTAATATTTTATATTCATGCCTATAAAAATTCTGTTTTTATTGGCTCAGTTTATCCACATTTTAGAGTCAAAATACACCATAGGCCATGATATTATATATTAAGTAAAAAATTAGTATATATTTCAGTCTGACATTGTATTAATTACTGTATGGTACTATAAAAAATAATTAAATGATACACTAATTAATAGAAGTAATAAATAAGGCAGAACTCTGTTAAGACATACAAATAACTGAACTGGTGTTAAAGATTTGTAGGTTAGATATTTGTAAATACTATTATCAAGGGGTGAACTTATGTTTAATAATTAATGTCATTTTAGATATAATAAGATACTATGTAGTAGTCAAAAGAAACTCTAATAGGATTTTAAAATTATTATTTAGTTCATTTACAAATGGAGAAAAGAGGCATATGGATGTTCACAACTTGCCTGGCCTGTTGTATAACCAATTTTAATAACCACATTTTTATTCTTTGAATTCTGTACTATCTCTGACTAATAGAAGCACGTGGTAACTGGTGACAAATAACAATCAGTATTGCCATTTTAGAAAATTGTAGATGGGAAGAAAATTATAGATGGGAAGAAAATATATGGCATCCTAAAAGTGTTCTTGCTGGAGTTAAGATTATTCTCAACCTGTGGAGGAATGAAAGCTGTAGTGCTCAGTAGACTAACAGGTATAAGATTTTAAGTGTAGATCATTTCTTGAAGGAAAAACTTAAAATAATAGTCTATCAAAAGAATGGAGAATGGAGTTCCCCAGGCCAAGTAAAGGCTATGGGTAAGATGAAGATAATAAGGAGACAAGCCATAGAAATGTCTTTGAGATAGAGTGTGAGAATTAGTTCTGTTCTATCAAAATTTGAATGATGAGCCACTTCCCCCATGAGTCATGTGATCTCATATAAGCCATGATGGTCAAGTTCAGGGGACCTGAATAACAGAGGCTTGATACGAAGTTAAGGCTACTCCCAAAATCATGAGTAGGATGAATATTTTAAAAAATACCAGTTTAATTAAACTAAGGGAAAATCATCCTTAAGTGTCAAAAAAAATCCTTATTCTCATTATGAATTGAAACTCAGAGAACTTACATACCTATGTGGGAAAAAAAATATATGTCTTAATGTCAATGGAGAGGGGATTGTATAATTGCTGAGATAGAATTTTGATTGCCAAATAATACATATGAATTCAGATTTTGTTTCAAATGCAGTAATAATAAATATTAGTACAATGCCATTAGTCCATATATGATTTTTTTGTTGGATTCATCCTGACAATATTATTTACATACATGTATATATGAGTAAATATATATATGTACATTTATGCATGTGTTTGAATATGTAATATATATGTGTGAATAAATGTATTTACATATTCAATAATAAAATACATATTCAAACATTAATGTATGTAACATTAATTCATAATTCAAACATTAATGTAACATTAATGTATAATGTATTAATGTAGAAAGATTATGGTCAAATATGAAAATTAATTATTAAAATGTCTAAATACAGGGGCGCCTGGATGACTCAGTGGGTTGAGCCTCTGCCTTCGGCTCAGGTCATGATCTTCTGGTTCTGGGATCAAGTCCCGAATCCGGCTCTCTGCTCAGCAGGGAGCCTTCTTCCTCCCTCTCTCTGTGCCTGTCTCTCTGCCTACTTGTGATCTCTCTCTCTCTCTGTCAAATAAATAAATAAAATAAAAAATAAAATGTCCAAATACAGACAAATACAGTATAACAAATGCATTCCCACATGTATACTTCTGATTTTAAATTAATATTTTTTCTTCTATAAGACATTAATTTTCAAGTTAAGTTGACTTTTTTCATCTTTTTATTACTCAGGAGTAATAGCAAGTAGCTGGTCTGGAATTTAACAACGAAATAATATAGACAAAATTCTGATATGTGGATGAAATAGTTTCAGACAAATAATTGCTCCACTATGTACTAAATTATATGCTGAAGATTTTGCTAACACATATGTGTTTGTTTCTTTTGCGGGGAGACATATGTTCATACAGAATTAATTGAGTTATAACAGAGGTCTACACAGTAAATTTCATACTGAAAAATTAGATTTAGAAAACCAGAAATTATTTGAATTTAGATTTGAACCTCAAGGGAAGCCCATTTTCAAATAAAGTGTTCTCAAGTCCATTTGTCTGGGTTTTTGTTTTGTTTTGTTTTGTTTTATGTTTGCATTTTAAGTTTGTATTTCTGAACTGGGTAGAAAAAAATAAACGAATGGATGGATGGATGCGTAGATAGATAGGTATTTTATTGCAGTAGCTTAAAGAAGAGTCAGTGTTTTTCAGGTTACTATTAATTTATTAGTTAAATACCAAAATATTAAAACAGTAAAAAGTATAGTGTGTTCAGTTATGGTATATGAGAAAGTTTTAGTTTGAGATTTTTTCCAAAAAAATTTTTTTGATGAAACAGCATGTTAATTTTGATCAAAATGAAATCTTTGGGAAGTAGTATATATTTGATTAACCATTTAAGATTTTGTGGTTTGCCTTCAATTGTTTCTTCCTTCTTTTATTTATTTATGTCTTTTTCTTTATTATTTCTTATCTTGAGGGGTATAATCTTAATATTTTGGAGTTAAATTTTTCTGGAGTTAGTCTTTTAGAGTTAAAGACAGGTCATAATTTTCAAACTTTATTTGAGAAAAATGGCTTCTAAGTTAAAATTTTCCCTTTAGCTGATTCCTACATATCCTAATTCAGTTCTAAGTAATCTATAATCTCTTTTAATTTTTTTTTCTATTGTCAGGGTTTATTTATTACTGTTTTCAGCAATAAGATATTTTAATACCACTCTTTGTGACTTGCAATTTCATTATATTCTAGATAGGCGTCCATTGTTTAATAATTGCAGGATTTTTGTGGCCCAGTGTATGTTCATTTTGTTATGACTATTCCATATCAAAAATAATAAATTATTTACCTTCAAAACAAGATAAATATTGATTTCCTTTCTACATGTCTTCAAAACTGCTTCTTGATGCTTTAAAAATTTACTATACCAGGTCTCTATTTGGATTTCCTTTTTCTATATTCCATTTGACACTCTAGGGTCCCTTCCAGCTGATGTTTTATATACATTCAAAACAAATTTTTGTAGAATATAACGTCTCATTTCTTCAAATATTTCTGCCAGAATATCAATCAAGTATGAGGATGATATAGATATCTATTTTTAATTTGTAGAGATTTTTCATGAGTATCGTCTTCTGGTTTCTCTTGGAGAACTCCTTAAGGCTTCAGGATTTAAAGTGAATGAATGAATGAATGAATGCAAAATGGTAGAATACCAGGCTTTTAGAAAGTAGATGACCAAACCCAGGAAGGCAAGGAAATGAAATTTCAGAATGAAAGCTCAGCAGCAGGCCTGAAAAGCAAAGGAACAAATCAGCAACAGAAATCCAAAGAATATAGAAGAATAATGTGTTTGAGAAAAACAATTCCTTCCATGTAACTACTAGTATGATAAAGAATTTGGCTTAAATTGGTTCAAATATTAATTTTATTACTACTTTATTTTTCATTACTATTTGTATTCTATTTTATTCTGTTGTTTTCCCATGCAATACCTCTTCCTTTTCCAGCTTTCTTAAAGCTTTCTGTTCCTCCTGGTAGACTTAGAAAAGAAAACTAACACAGAACCTACCAAATTGAATCCTGCCTCTCCCTTTGAGCTGCAAAAATTCATTGTTTTTCACAGGCAAATAAAAAATATTTCAAAATTATTAGCATCTAATACACATTAAGTACTCAATAAATATTTTTAATGGTTCATTCAGGAAATGATTTATCTCTGTGATTGTCAGTAACTTCAGTGTAGAGTTGACACTCAATAATATGTATGTTTTAGGTAATAAATGTACATACTCATACACAAAATAATCAAAGTTCTTGTACACCGCGGGCTTCCAGATCTTACATTGCCTCACCAGTTGTTTCATAATGAATAAGTATATGTGGATAAGTGAATAAACATTGCATGCGCATACTTGGGAAGGTATACTTAACAATATCTCAGATAAATATTGGGCTTTTATTTCACAGAATTATAAACTCTGTAGCCTTAACTTTTTTTTTTTTTTAAGATTTTGTTTATTTATTTGACAGACAGAGATCACAAGTAGGCAGAGAGGCAGTCATAGAGAGAGAGAGGGGGAAGCAGGCTCCCCGCTGAGCAGAGAGCCCGATGCGGGGCTTGATCCCAGGACCCTGAGATCATGACCTGAGCTGAAGGCAGGGGCTTTAACCCACTGAGCCAACCAGGCGCCCCATGTAGCCTTAACTTTTGATAGGTCAAGAAAAAGTTATGATTTGTAGAATATTGATTTTTTAGAAGATAATTCTTTCTCTAATATATACAATTGAGTGCAAGTCTCTTGTAAATTGGCCAGGTTCTTTTTATTTTCAGTTTTGTGCTCTTTGAAGTTTTTTACACTTTATTCTTAAGGCCATAATTGGGGTGAAAAGTTAAGATCTGAAAAAATTTCTGGTGGTATCCTTTTCATTTCTGACATTTTGTAGTTAACTGAAATAAATGATGTAAAATTCAGGGGAAGATGTCTTTGTCATCGTTCCAAAGCTTTGGAACTCTCTGTTCCTGCAGTTCTAAGGCTTGATATAAGAGCATTTAGGAAGAAATTCAAAAGATAGTTCTTCATCAGTATTCTGTATCTACCAAGCCAAGATTATTCTTATTTTGGCTTAGACTTTGCCTATATAAAGACACAGGATCTAAAAATCTAATTTATGTGGAAATAAAATATATATCCATTTACAATGGTATATGTATATACACATGTATAAGTATGTATCAAACGTACATATTTTTATATAATAAAGTATGATATGCTTAAATATTTATACACTTCTAGTATAACATGCAAATTTACAAAACATGCTCATTTAACTGGGGTTGATAAAGTCTAGACTTTTAAAATTGAAGGCATATATTCTTCTCTTAGATGTTTTTACGGATATAAACTGATTCATTTATGGATCATGCTGATTAACAAGCAAACCACACAGTTGGGAAGACTATCATTAAAATTATTTTCACTTCTCTGCTGAATTTGGATAAACCATTATATATTTTATATTTCCTTTTAGTTTGGCCAGAAGACAGGAGGAAAAAAATGTACTCTAATGTTTAAAAATTCAAAGAGTATACTCATTTTGCTTAAATTAATAATGATGTCAATAACCACAAACAAAACATACTTCTCATCCTGTGTGGAGAGGCAATACAGGACAATGGAATGGGCTTGGGTTCTGGAGACAGATAACCAAGTACAATTCCCAGCTTCATTACATACTAAGTGTGAGTTTCAGCTCACTTATCCCTACAGATAAGTAACTAACTTATCTGTAGTGCGGTATCCTTCACAGTAAAGCACAGGTAATATCGATCTCACAAGGATGGTTAGGAGTGAATAAATTCATTTCCACGGAGTATGTTGTTAAGTGCTTCACACAAAATAAGCACTCAATGAATGTTTATTACAATGTTCATCTTTAAGGAGGAAACTTATTCATTCATTTATACAGTCAACAAATATAAATTAAGCTTCAATGATGTAAGCATATTATTTGGTGCTGAGTTTATGAAGCATTTCAGTCAAGGTTCTTTTTTTCCCCCTAGGTAAAGTTTAGCTAAGTTAACTAGAAAAACATATGAATGTGTATAAAATAGATCAAAATTGTGGAAGGCACATGGAATACCAAATATTATAAGAGGTAACTGAAAAAAAAATGGTTTAGGTTTGAGGAGCGTAGAATGGAATACACTGTCCAGAGGTTCCCATGAAGAGGTTCACAAGAAACCACTGCAGCTTCTGCTCAAGTGAGCCAAGGCTACTGCAGTATCGCTACCACTACTGGGAGAATGTATCAAAAAAGTCCCTGAATAATTTCCTTAACTATTCATTTTTTTTAATGCCACGCAATTTTATAGTTTCAGAACGGAGTATCTGATTTGCTGAGGCAATGAGCTTAATATTTAATAGTGAGGGTATTAGGAAAGAAACTGTTTTCTGTTTAATTGGAAGGGAGAGAAATAAACTATTATTTCTAAGAAAGTGCTAGAAGTTTAAATATAGAAGTATGGGTTCATTTTGAGGCAGTAAGAATAAAGGAGATAATTCTAACTGGGACAAAGGACAATTTAATATGAAGCAAGTCTTGAGTTGATTGCATTTATAGGTGTTTAGAGGAAGTGCTTTAAAAAAAGTATTCTATGCAAGAGGCAGAGGGTGATCAAAGCAAGCGATGGTTACAGACGATGCTGTACATGAATAAAATTTAATATAACTATGGTTGGCCCTTGAGCAATGTGGGGGTCAGGGCATTGACTTCCCCACATAATGGGAAATCTGCATACAACTTTTGACTCGCCCAAGGCTTAACTACTAATAGTCTTCGGTCAACCAAAGCCTTATTGATAGCATAAACAGTCCATGAACACATATTTTGTATGCTATATATATTATATACTGTATTCTTAAAGCAAACTAGAGAAAAGATAATGTTATTAAGAAAATCATAAAATATATTTACAGCAAGGTACTGTATCGGAAAAAAAATCTGTGTATAAGTGGACCCATGCAGTTCAAACCCATGCTGTTCAAGAGTCCACTGTATTTCCACTGGGTTTCAATGTGGAATGTGTGTGGGCATGTGCTCATGCTAAGGATGGGCATGTGTGTATGATCGCAGTTGGTTATAAAGTATTAGTTAGCAAGACCTGAAAATAACAAGTTTTATGTGCAAATAAAAGATAGTTAGACTTTATCCTGAGTACTGAGAACTGTTGAAGATATTACAGATGATACACATCAAAATATTTGAATTTTAGTAGTACCATTCAGTTAATAAGTTGGAGAACAGGTATAGGCACCAAGGGCTAAAGGAATATTCCAGGAAAGAAATGACATGTGTCTTTGCAAAAGCAGTTAAGTGTGACAATTAAAAATATTAGTAAAAATATTTTGGAGTTTTATCAGTATAACTTTTATAACTAGCATGTGTTGGTAGAGAATCAAATGCATTCAGAGGTTTAAGATTCAGGAATTGACAGAATGATAGAATGATTCATTAAGAGAAATAGGGAGGAAAGCATGTTTCCAAGGAAAGTTCAGGTTAGAACATTGTGAGTTTAGGTATTTGTTTGGATGGTTGCATATATAGGCCTGGAGAGAAGAATGATGTTTTATTTTGTTTTCCCCTAGAAATGCATATCTATAAATCAACAGCATTTAGGAGATCATTAAAGCCCTTCCACTTACTGAACGCAATGAGATGTACCCTAGCAAGTGATCCCAGAGGAAGCTTTTCTTATGGGTCAGCTTTTCTCCCGAGTCGGCAAATGCTGGCTCAGTGCAAGGGAAAGAAGGGTTGAGAATGGCTGCGGTCAAGGGGAAGAGCGAATGGGGTTTGACATTTGACATCCAGATGAATTACTCTCTGTAAAATCACCAGTTACCTATTATGTAAAAATGCAGTTTCAGGGCAATCCAACATTTTCCTTTCATTCATTATCTTCCATATCTGTTTGCCAGATGTTTTACTTTATTATCAGAACATATCCATTAGAAATGGGCAGAAGACATGAATAGACATTTTTCCAAAGAAGACATACAGATGACTAACAGATGCATGAAAATATGCTCAACATCACTCATCATCAGGGAAATACAAATCAAAACTACAATGAGGTTATCACCTCACACCTGTCAGAATGGCTAAAATTAACAAAACAAGAAACAACAGGTGTTGGCAAGGATGTGGAGAAAGGGGAAACCTCTTACACTGTTAGTGGGAATGCAAACTGGAGCAGCAACTATGGAAAACAGTATGGAGGTTCCTCAAAAAGTTAAAAATAGAACTACTGTATAACCCAGAAATTTTACTGTTAGGTATTTACACAAAGGCACAAAAATACTAATTCAGAAGGACACATGCACCCCAATATTTGTAGCAGCATTATCAGTAATAGCCAAACTATAGAGAGAGCCCAAATGTCCATCAATTGATGAATGGATAAAGAAGGTGTAGTGTATTTATATACAATGGAATATTACTCAGCCATCAAAAACAATGAAATCTTGCCATTTACAATGTGTATGGAGCTAGAGTGTATAATGATAAGCAAAATAAGTCAGAGAAAGACAAATACCATATGATTTCACTCACATGTAGAATTTGAGAACTGAAACAAATGAACATGGGAAAAGATGCAAACCAAGAAACAGACTTAACTATAAAGAACAAACTCATCTTAAAGATCAAGTTGACACATCTTCTTTTACTTTCTGGTCAATACCATTATAGTAAAGAGTCATCCATCTCCTTTAGCTCACTTGCTCTCGTACAAATGGCACCCTGTATCCTCTGAGTCTTGTGACACACTGAGGTTATGTTTTATTGGCTGATTTACTACTAGGGAAGCTATCTTGCTGCTGCTTGCAGTTCATCTGATTCTTTTTATATTCATTTTCTCTTTATTTTAGCTACTTGCTCTTGCACTAATTTATGCAAATATTTTCTGAGATTCAAGGACAAGGAGATAAGAAACAAAAAGATTTGGGTTTTTTAGATGAGCTATTTGTTAATAATGATGTAAATAGATTTGATATATCTTCGTAGACCTTTTCCTTCTCTCAATCTGTAGATTCATTGTCAACAAGATCTAGACTCAGGATACAGAGCTACTATAATCTAGCTTTGGCCAAGGAAAGTTGTAATGATATCATGGAAACCACCTCGACTTGATATGGAAACTACCTTGAGTAGTTACTGACTGATAACTTGTTTCGTGTTTTCTTTGCTCAGAGGACCTCAAAATTAATGAGGAATTTGTGGGGCTATGATATTCTGATGTACTTCTCAAATTAAACAACCATTCAGTTGTTATTAGACTTACTCTACTTGTGAGAGATTACAGAATATGGCACCCCAGCTACTCTGGCATGTTGACAGTTTTGAGTTAAAGGCACTTGAAAAAGAGTAAATGTAAGATAAGAAAAACGCTCTTAACTTTCCTTCTGTTTCTCAAAAGCAGGAGATGAAATTTCCCTGTGAAAGATGGCCTCTCTATACCAGAAGGAAAGCAGCTTTCTTATAAAGGACAAGAAGTTGGGACCAAGAAAATCCTGTGTAAACAGGACTTCACTATTTTTTTTTAGTTTCCCCCAACTAATTCAGTTATTTTTCTGCAATTGCCTTGTAAGGGCCTATTTGGCCAGAGCGATTCTATCCGGTTAAACAGGGATTTTGTTGTTTATACAGTAAAACTTAAACTGTCCCTGTCCCCCTTGCCCCCAGGGGACTTACTTAAAAACAAGTCCCGGAAACCAGTCCCAGGTAACAAAGCCCAAATACAAGGGTGGGTCAGGCCAGGTGGAGGCATCCAATCAGTGGGGGCGCATACTGTCTCCCTAGCTACCAAGGAGTATGGGCCCTGCCCTTTGGGTGCCTTTTGGGCACCAATTCTGACCAAGGTGATAGGCTAGTTCAAATATCTACTATAGGGTAAATTGTAATTCAGTTGATTCAATTGGTCACTTATGTGTGACCTAGCATGACTGTGTAGCTTTCTCTGTGTTACAATCTCATTGTCCACCTGTGCCAACTGGCCAGGCCCAGCCACATGGCCTTTGCCCTTAAAAGCTAGTCTGTAAGGCAGAGAGAGGTCACCTCTTTGTAAGAGATGGCCCTGGCCAGTCAGTTTGATTCTAGATGCTTGGTGTGAAATAAAGCTTTGCTTCACCTTCTCTTTGTATCAGTCTCGTTCCTTTGACCATGGACCCAACAGCCTCTCTTTGTTCAGCATAGTATAAAAGCTTGTAGACATCACCTTGGGTCTTCATTCTTTTCAAAGACTCCCTTGTCACATAAAATTTACATAAATTTCCATGCTTTTTTCCTGTTAATCTGTTTTATTTCAATTTAATTCTGAGGTCCAGCAAAAAAAAAAAAAAAAAAAAAACTAAGAGGGTAGAGGGAAAAGTTCACCTCCCCTACACTTGATGAGACACTATTCTCAGTGAAAGATACAGAGAGGTATAAGACTTAACACATTTCATTAAGATTTTTATATGATACTTGAGGGAGACAAGGCAAAATGAGATATGGAACAAAACATAAGGCATACCAGTGTATCACTAAATATTGAATGTAAGACATATCAACTATTGTGAGAAAGTAAGTATGATTTGTTTATATACTTGAAAGCTGTATCATATTAGAATTACTGTAAACAGGAACAATGAGTAGTTCCAGAAGAGGGGATCTGGGTGCGAAAATGCCGTAAGCATGAGCTGAAAACTCTTGTGAAGGAAGCAGTTCTTTATTCTCCAATAAACACCAGTGTTTGATTGTATCTCCTTATGAACAGCTGAATGAGGAGATCTATATTCAGGGGAAGCTAGTTGTTTTGGGGGGCGCCTGGGTGACTCAGTTGGGTAAGCATCTGACTTTGGGTCAGGTCATGATCTCAGGGTTCTGGGATTGAGCCCCAATGTCATCAGGCTCCTCATTCAGCAGGGAATCTGCTTGTTCCTCTTCTTCTCCTTCTCCCCTCTCCTCCTGCTCAAGCTCTCTCTCTCAAAAAGATGGGGTTTTTTTAAAGAAGGTGGTGTCATAGTTTAAGAAAATGTGTGTGAGGATTCCAGTAATGGAATAAATAAGTCACAGGAATAAAAGGCACAGCATAAGGAATATAGTCAACAGTATTGCAATAGCAATGTAATAGGACAGATGGTAGCTACACCTGTGGTGAGCATAGTATAATGTATAAACTTGTCAAATCACTAAATTGTACACCTGCAACTAATACAATATTGTGTGTCAACTATACTAAAGAAAGGAAAAAAAAAAAGAAAATGTGCTTCTTGGTAAAAGTGGGAAAGTTTGTGAGCTTTAGGAAGAGAGTTCATATGAGAATTTATCAAATGTCTTTTTTTTTTAATATTTATTTATTTGACAGAGAGAGAAATCACAGGTAGGCAGAGAGGCAGGCAGGGAGAGGAGGAAGCAGGCTCCCCGCTGAGCAGAGAGCCTGACGCGGGGCTCGATCCCAGGACCCTGGGATCATGACCTGATCGGAAGGCAGAGGCTTTAACCCACTGAGCCACTCAGGCACCCCCAAGATTTTATCAAATGTTTTCTGTAACTAATGTTTATCATGTGGGCCAGGTATTGTACTAAAGCCATATTTGGTCACAGTTTGTATTACACACACCATGTGGGATTCATATTACTATTTAAATATTAATAGGAAGGGTACCCAGGTTTTTCAGTCCGTTAAGCATCTGCCTTCAGCTCAGGTCATGATCTTAGGGACCTGGGATGAAGCCCCATGCTGGGCTCAATGCTCCACGGGGAGTCTGCTTGTCCCTGTGCCCCTCCCCCAGCTAGTGCTCCCATAAGCATGCGCTCTCTCTCATGGTCTCAAATAAGTAAAATCTTTAAAAAAATTTTAATACTAGAATGCTGAGGCTCTGAGACAATAGTTAAATTTTCAATTCAAATAGTAAATAACAGACCTGGGATTCAGTTTCCCATCTTTGTGACTCAAATACTAGTAACTATTTCTATTAAGATATCTTAATAAGGAACCATTAAGGTATCTTAATAATGAACACTTAATGATAAAGTATTTATCATTTAGTAGTTTATGTTTTTCTTTGTAGCTTATGTTATATCCTTAGCAAGGTTATAAGAATATTAAAGCAAGTATTTTAACATACTAATCATACAACTAGTCTGATCTTAGCAAGGAAGTATCTAAATCCCTAAAAACGATTAGGTCATAGGAACCTTGTGAGCAACTGCACATTTAATGCATCTCATTTGTCTTAAATTGTGGTTAGTCAGCATCCTGACCTTCTATTCACAGGATGGGTAATTGACTAAGTGAGTTGAGAAAACCATTTGTTTGACCTCTGTGGGAGGGAGTTCCATCAGTCTCTGGCAGCAGAAGGAACAAAGTTATGATTAAATAACCACAACCTCCAACAGCTCTAAACACATTCCTCTCACTTCACATGCTGCTGTTTTGTTCCAGTGTCTGCTCCTGGCCAGGCACATTCTGTTCTCCCTTCCAGCCATAACTCAATCCTGTAACAGTCGCCACCACCCTCACAGCCTGATCTGGCCCAGGACCCAATATCTGCTTTCCTTCTGGCACAGAAACCTCCTTCTCATTCCAGCCTCATTGCCTTTCTCTGCCTAGCCTTTGCTTTTATCTTGATACCTTTCCAGATGTCCATTCCAATCCTCTTTCCTGTTCTGACTTCAGTTGTCCTCATTTCTCTTCTGATTTCAAGGCCATAATGCTTTCTTTCTCTTTTTTCCTCTCAGTTTTTTCTCTTTCCTCTAATTATTATTGTTTAATTTTGTGTTTGTGTATAGAATTTGCCTAGATCTAAATATTTAATTGTTACTGAAGAATAAAACCCATGCAGTACTTATCAATAACATATTTGTGGGGCATAAAGGAGAATCACTTTTCTTTTTTTTTTGTATTTCCATACGATATATATTAGCAGATTATAGGTCATCAGTATGGAACCTAAAGAAGAAATGAAATACATTAGATTATATGAAAATTGCTGTATGAATTTAGTATATGCAGGGCATCCTGTAATCTGTTATGTCTTGAATTAGAGTTTTTAAAATATATAGAAATTTAAGATAAACTTAAAGTTTCGTAGTTACCTCCAATTAATGCAGATTAATTAGAAGTATACATGAATTTAATGAAAATATTTTATAAAAGACTGGATTAATGCTGGAATTTCTGATATGTACTTCCCAGTTACAATTATATACTCTAACACTAAACTCAAATTAATTATTATAAACACACATATAACCTAAAAGCTGATAATTCTGATTCTTTTATTCCTATGACTCTTTATCACCTGTTCACATGGGACATGGTCCTAACTGACTTAATAGACCCCATTCTCTAATCTCTTGCATTTCTGCATCAGGCTTCATTCCTGGGAAATTATAACCATTTTAATTCTTCCATTCCTAAAGTCTGTTCCTTGAGATGCACTGATTGTCATTTTTTCCTCTCTGCCATATATTCTTGCTATCAGAAATATAGGCACTTTTTTTGGTGTTTCATTTTTCAATATGAATATATGTAAAGGATTGAAAGTTGTATTTTTTCATATATTTTCTTACTTGTAAAGTAACATATAACATTGTGTGAATATAGGTGGGTTGACATAGTCACATGGTGGAAGAAACTACAGTGACAAAACAGTGGACAGTAAGTGGAAAGAAGTAAGTGGAAATGGAGATGACAAGAAAAATGAAGTTTTTTTAATGGTGGAGGAACATGGTGGCATATGGTGATTTTAGATTTCAAGATGGTGAATGGAAGGGGATATGGAGACAGGATATGTTTTAGATGGAGGCACAATGAAAGAACAAAGTTTAGGATAATGCTATAATCCGGGTTTTTGATTACTGGTGCTTAACTCAATTTTATTGTAATACTCTGAATTGCATTATACCTTCAAACTACTCATGTAATTAAACCTGTAATGTTTCTGTGGTTTAACCTCAGCCATCTTTTTGGTTCCATTACCCTTGGTGTGCTTTACTCTAAGTCGAGCACTCTCTGAAAGCTCTTATCTTCAAAGGAGTAATTAAAGCAAAGTGGAAAATTGGAAAGCACTTATTATGTAAAATGCAGAAATATTTTCATGCTACAAATATTTTACTAGGCAAAGGATAAGCCCATGTAATTGATAATCTGTCAAGAATTTAATGTTTGATTATTTTGGACACCAGATTCTAAAATATATCAAAATGATCTGTAATTCTCAGATATCTCAAAAGCTGTTATGTTTGGGCAGTGATAAAACATGTATTAAAATAACTTTTTTCTTAGTATATATATTTGCGTAATACATAGTTAAATGACAAAATAATAGATGAAGAGAATTAAAGAGAATAAATACATTTGCTTCTCTTCTATATACAATCTGATACCAAATATACAGTTAGTTATACACAGAAACTAAAGAGTTTATTACTCTCATTCCATGGTATATAAATAAATACTGTGTGAACTAGTTTTGCAAGTGCCAGATCTGACTGTTAAGTTATCTTATGGCAAGTATTCTGCTATTTTTGTAGACAGTGGTTTCCAAACATGAATAAAATATGAGAAAACTTTATTTTTGTCAATTTGATTCCTCTTGATTGAGCTCAACTTATAGAATATATAAAATCAGAACCACTTTACTTGGTCAGTGGGATTAAGGAGAAGAGAGAGGCTTAATGAACACTGAAGTATTTTTTATAAAAACACATTTCATTAAACACTTCTCTAAAAATTCAGGTTGTACCTCAGGCTTTTTGTTTTTTCCCCTTCCTTTCTCTCCTTAAAAAAGAGTTAACTTGTTCCCTGTCGTCTAAAAGCCCCTCAATCATTTACCCAGTAAATATACATAAATTGAATGAGGTGAAATGGATTAGAGGACCAGAATTCACATAACTCATTAATAAACTATAGGAAAATAAGCAAATGCCCGCTCATTTGCCTATCTAGGTAGATGAGTAATATCTGCCTTTTTTTTTTTTTTTTAAGGTTTTATTTGACAGAGACACAGCAAGAGAGGGAACACAAGCAGGGGCAGTGGGAGAGGGAGAAGCAGGCTTCCCACTGAGCAGGGAGCCCAACACAGGGCTCCATCCCAGGACCCTGGAGTCATGACCTCAGCCAAAGGCAGACACTTAACAACTGAGCCACCCAGCCACCCCGTTTCTGCCTTTTCTTAATGATTTCGGAGTGTATGAATATCCAGAAAGATTGTTGAAGGAGGGTTAACTCTGACAAGCTAGATAATACTATTGAGCTAAATACCTAATCTTTAAGTATAAAATGCAGAATTGTAAATATAGTATGACAAGTCAAGAAACAAAATAAGGATGAAGGACATTTGGACAGTCTTACTGCTTTGACGAAAAGTCAAAGAACATGCTAAGAATCACTATTACCCTGTCTTCATCAAAGTTACTATGCAGCTATACCTGTATACTAATGGGTAGTTGCTAGGAATGGGTTACCTTATGACTGATGACTACACACTTCAGTATTTTGTGCTCAGGAAAGACAGATACAATTAAAGGACTTAATGCAAATGAAGACTCTCATGAATGATGCAAATAAGGGAAATATTTGCTTAGTCCCATTTCGGTTTGCTAGAGGAGATATACTTGAGACTTAAATATATTTAAGACAAGTTAAAATAAAATGTACATGATTGTAGTGAGTTGATAAGAATTTTTAAGATCAAATGTTATTTCAGAGAGAAAATATGAATAAACTTAAAATGAATTAGAGTGATAGTGTATATAACATAGCCATTAATGGTTTGGGATGTCCTTGAGATATAACTAGCTGTTGAAATTAATTCAGGAATGAAAATATATTGTGTCTCCTATTATAACTGATGGATTTGCTTTTAGAGACAAGTTCAAAAGCTGAGCTGATTGGCATCTTTGAAATTTCCTCATTCTTCAGATATTTTATTGAAATATATATACACATAAATAGAAATAAATCTAATTTCTATTTTCTTGCCAGAATAACTCATTGTTCTTTCAAAACATAGAAGAAAGTTCCTCCTTCTATATTATTCTTGTTTTTCTTGTACAAATGTCCAATGATATATACTAGTCTCTTTGCCTAGGAACCCCTTAAGCATTTCTTAATTGTTTCTAAACAAATAATAGAGCTACTTATGTCTTACTACCTTGAAGTAATATGTATATTCATTATTGTTGCAGAACTTAAAATCTTTTTTTTACAGTGTAATAATACTCAAATCTATTGATTACTATTAATCAGTACAGCAACATTCTTTTAAACTTAGAATGTGTTATTAAAGGACTGATCTAGCAAATTCTTAATTCTTTTCTATTCCCTTCTTCTGCAACTCCTATGTTCAGTGATTTTAATGTATTCTCCATATATCTTCTTCTCCTTCATATTTTCTGTATCTTTATTTCTCCGAACTATTTCTCTCACCCGTATTTATGTTATATATATCTATGACATATATATAACATAATATATATATAATTTAAAATATATACTCCAGTAAACAAATTATGTAAGTGGCTGTGCTAATTTGTTTTATGCCCACACTGAACTTATATTTTAATTATATTGACATTCTTTCTAATTGGTATTTCTAACTGGATCTTTCTCAATATGTCTAGGCTACCTTGGTAGTACAGTAGTACTTGGTAGTGTTTATTTGACATTCTATCTTCTTAATAATGGAAAACATGCTTACATTCCTTTATACTGTATTTTTAATAATTAAGTTTCCTATAAATTTACTCTTGATACTTATTCTTTCTGTGTGTTCTCATGATAAATTATTTCTTTTTGTGAACTGTAATTTAGAATCAGCAGTTCATATTCAGTGGAACTTTGTCTGTGGAAATCATTGTTGGAGGTGTGTGTCTTCAAAGAGATTTTACCTTCAGATTCTGTTGGAACATTTAAGTGTTATCAACAAATATTGACATTAATGTGTATTTTGTTGCTTGTGGTTATTTGAATCATACGTCTTTTAAAATTCAAACGTCAAACCACATAAGTTAAAGTAGAGCATACTCATAGTCATGTAGAATTGTTTTTTAACCCAAGTAAGCTTTCTTGTTTCTTGTTTGATTGAAAGTAAGTCAATTTATATAATTCTCACTTTCATTAATGACATAATTTTGTGTCCTTCGACATGTGTTTAAGTAACAGGGTCTTGGGTTACACAAATTGGCAAGGATAAGACAAATGCTTATCTTTTTGGTTTTCAGTTATTTTTTTTTTTTCAATTTTGGACCATGGCAATTTCTCTGAAATTCTTAAGACTTCAGCTTTTATATTTTTTATAAAAAAATATATTTTTTATATTTTTATATTTTTTATATTTTTAAGATATATTTATCTATAATTACAATTTTTTTTGAGGGAGACTTTTCAGAAAAGTTAGTCTATAAAATTCTTGGCAAGAAAGTAGTTTAACTTCAGTAACCTTAATAACCATTCAGTTCTTCACAAAAATGCATTCATCTCTTTGGTAGATAGCACTGTGAACAATTCCAGAAATATGAAGAGTGGTAAAATGATGGGAAACTAGATGAATATACCATATAATGACACAAGATCTGGCTCAATGGTTGATATAATTATCCTTTCTCTGTGTATATACTTAGATTCATATAAATGTGTATGAATATATCTTGAATGTATATGATTATATATTTGAATTTTGTTTCATATACATAAACATACACAGACACACAGAAGGAAGAGATATTGATAACCAGATAGCATTTTCTATGGCTGAGATTTAATTGAGATGGAGCCCACTATACATTGTCAGTATTTTTTAGTTACTGTTGCTTTTTAAAAAATACTACTGTTGTTTAACATTAATTTTGTTTTAACATCATCAAAACATCATTATATTTAACTTAAAGTAGGTATTAAATTCAGGCTAATCTGTAGTTTAAGTTTTGAGAGTAGAAAATGTGTATATTTGGGTGCCTGGGTGGCTCAGTGGTTTAAGCCTCTGCCTTCGGCTTGGGTCATGGTCTCAGGGTCCTGGGATCGAGCCCCGCATGGGGCTCTCTGCTCTGCAGGGAGCCTCCCTCCCCATCTCTCTCTGCCTGTCTCTCTGCCTACTTGTGATCTCTGCCAAATAAATAAATAAAATCTTTAAAAAAAAAAAAAGAAAAAGAAAATGTGTATATTATGAGTAATAGTGACAAAACTTCAGGCTGAATTTAACTGTAATTATATTAAAGAAACAATACATTACTATGATAATGTCAGCTTCTAATGAAGGAAAGCTCTTATATTATTCAGGAAATATGTTACTTTAGCTTGTGATTATTTGGTAACCAGATTTGTTTGTCATATTAAAACTGTCCAGCATCAGAAGTCACCCCGGGGTGAAAGATTAGCTGAAGTTAATCAGAGTGGCCTGCCTGTTTGTGGATTTCAGCCCACTGGTGAGCAGATAATCACGTCTTTCCCATTCTAAGGAATAAATGCTGGTTTGCTGACCAGAAGCTGCAGTTCATTCTGATTTCCTGTTGCCGTATCAGAACATATTCCACCAATTTAGTCCTTTTGCTCATGGGTTGGATTGTACTTCCAACTGTGAGATTTAAAAAATGAATTTTACTTATACAATAAGATGAATAGCATTAGAAAGTGGTATTTTAGTAAGAAGAATCTGGCCTGACTACTGTTAACTTGTTTGTTATTTTCACAAAATGTACAACTATGCTTATAATATATACTGCTATGTACTTTTCTTTGTAATTTATTCAGTAAGTAAGAGAAACACAGTTTGATAGAGAAAGAAACAAGATGTTAAACTCAAGAGAAAAAGACTGCAGGACACTTACTGAAAGACTAGTGGAAGGAGAAGATGATTGTGGGCACCAAAGTAACTCTCTAGCAAAGTAATAATAAAAAAGAGTCTATACAGAGTGATGGTAATCTTCAGCAAAAATATTTTTTTTTCCTTCAACCTAAGCAAAGAACCTAAGAGTTTCAAGCATGTTGAACCACTAAACTGATGAATCAAACATCATCTTGTGTGGGAATGGTGAATCCCAGAGTGTTGGAAGGAACTTTGCATAAACTTTAGGACTGTGTGGCACTGAAGATTCCCTGTGAAAAGATTATGAAAACATTGTTAGGTAAATGATGCATACTCATAAATCTAGGAATATTGCCTTAGTAAATGGAAGGTTTGCCAGTTTTAGTTATATAGATGATAGAAAAATAAATAATATAGAAAAATAGTTTCTGATAAAACAAAGGGAATAATATAAAAATTTCTGTGCCATAAATGAGAGAATCTCAGCAAGATTATAAAAGGCAAATTGGTTTACATAATCATGTACCAAATGTCAAATTGCATAATGAAATTAATCTAAATATTAAATGGCAGGGCACCTGAGTGGCTCAGTCAGTTTAAGCCTCTGACTCTTGATTTCAGTTAGGATTATGATCTTGAGGTCAAGCCCCACGTCTGGCTTCATGCTCAGCATGGAGGCTGCTTGGGATTCTCTCTCTCCCTCTGCCCTCCCCCTTCACACATACATTGATTGTGCACACTCTTACTCTCTCTAAATAAATAAAATCTTTAAAAAATACATAAATAAGTATTAAATGGTGTTGGTGTTGTCTTTTTGTTGTTGATATATAAACTTTTAGGTATATAAACTTTAATCATAGGCCATGCTATTCAATTCTACCATCTCATAAAAATATAAACTGAATTGCATACACTTGTAATTATATAGTTTACTTGAAAAATAACCTTAAACAAAACGTAGAATGTTTTATTCCAATTTACTATGTGCTATTACATAGTGATTTGTGGGGCCCTCAACTGTGTGTACCTGTGAGATCAGAATATTTCTATAACTCTTAGTGGTTCCTATGTGTCCATGAACCCTTGGAAGAGCTTTATCTGAAGCAAAATTTAAAAGATAAAGCCTTTAACTCATTCTAAATGGCAATGACTTGCAAGCTCCCTTTCAGAATTTATATATATGTATACACACACACACACACACACACACACAACCAAAATAGACAAATATTTTGCTAGTCTCACCAATAAAAAGGACAAAAATTAATAAAATTATGAATAAGAGAGGAGACAACACAACTGATACCACAAAAGCACAAAGGATCATGAGACTGCTATGAATAATTATATGCCAACAAATTGGACAACCTAGAAGAAATGGATAAAATCTTAGAATCATACAAACTATTGAGACTGAATCATGAGGAAATAGAAAATCTTAACAGACTGTTTACTAATAAGGAGATTGAATTAGTAATGAAATACCACCCAACAAATAAAAGTCCAGGACAAGAGAGCTTACCTGGTAAATTCTACCAAACATTTAAAAAATAATTAATACCAATCCTCCTCGCACATGTCCAAAACAAAAACAAAACAAAAAACAAAAAAGGGAAGACTTCCAAACTCATTTTGCAAGGCCAGCATAACCCTTATACTAAAACCAGGCAAGTACACTACAAGAGAAGAAAATTACAGGCCAGTATCTTTGAAGAATATATGTGCAGAACCACTCAACAAAATATTAGCAAATCTAATTAATAAATTAAAAGGACCATACACCATGATCAAGGGAGATTTATTCCTAAGATTCAGGAGTGGTACAACATCTGCAAATCAATCTGTGTGATATAGCACTTTAACAAAATGAAGGATGGCAATTACATGATCATCTCAATATTTGAGAACAACATTTGACAGTATTCAACATCCACTCATGATGAAAACTCAACACACTGGGTGTAGAGAGAACATACCTCGACATAATAAAGGCCACATATGACAAGCTCTCAGATAGTGTCATACTCAGTGGTCAAAAGGTGAAAACTTTTCCTCTGAGATCAGGAAGTGGGCAAGGAGTCCCCCTCTTGCCACTTTTATTCAACATAGTACATGGTCCTAACCAAATAAATGAAGTAAGATAAATAAATAAAGGTATCCAGATTGGAAAATAAGAAATAAGACTCTCTAGAGTCATAGATGACATGTTATTATATATAGAAATCCCTGAAGACTCCACCAAAAAATTTTTAGAACTAAAAAAGGTTTTTAGTAAAGTTGAAGGCTAGAAAATGAACATGCAAAAATCAGTTATGTTTATAAACACTAGCAACAAATTATCAGAAAGAGAAATTAAAAGAAAAAACACTGCCATTTGCAAATGCAGTAAGAATAAAGTTCTTAGGAATGAATTTATTCAAGGAGGTAAAGGACCTGTACCCTGAGAACTATAGTACACTGATGAAATAAGTTGAAGAAAACACAAATAAATGGAAAATATTCTGTGCTCATGGATTAGAATGATTAATATTGTTAAAATGTCCATACTACCCCAAACCAGCTAATTCTGTAATCCTTGTCAAAATCCTGATAACATTTTTCATGGAAATGGGGAAAAAATGTTGTATGGAACCACAAAAAGCTCCGAGTAGCCAAAACAATCCTGAGAAAGAGGAAAAAAGCTAGAGGTATCACACTCTTTAAATTACTATAGCTTTGTTATATATTTTGAAATTAAAAAGTATGACACTTGCCTAAAACTGGACATACAGAACAAAGAAACAGAATAGAGAGCCCAGAAATAAACTCAGTCACACATGTCAACTAATTTACCACAAGGACCCAGGGATGTACAATGGAGAAATAAATAGTGTTGAGAAAACTGGACAGCTATCTGCAAAAGAATGAAATGAAACCCCTGCCTTGCTCAATATACAGAGATCAGTTCAAAGTGGAATAAAACCTTAAATTTAAGACCAGAAACTGTAAAACTCCTGAAAGAAAACAGAGCTGGTAAACTCCTTGGCATGGGTCTTGGCAATGTTTTTTTTTTTTTTCAGTTTCATACCCCAAAAAAGATGACAAAAGCAAAAATAAGCAAGTAGAACTACATCAACTAAAAAGCTTCTGCATGGCAAAAGAAATCATCAATAAAATGAAAAGGCAGCCTGTAAAATGGGAGAAAATATTTGCAAATGATATGCCTGATAAGGGGTTAATATCCAAAATATATAAAGAAATCACACAAATCAATACAAAAAACCCTCCAGACAATCCATTTTTTTAAAAAAATGGGCAGAGAGGCTGGATAGATATTATTCTAAAGAAGACATGCTAATGACTAACAGATACATGAAAAGAGCTCAACATCACTACCATCAGGGACATACAAATGGCTGTCATCAAAGAGGCAGGATGTAACAAGTGTTTGAGAGGATATGGAAGAAAGGGAACCCTTGTGCACTGCTGGCGGGAATGTAAATTGGTAACGCCACCCTGGAAAACAGTATGGAAGTCTCTTAAAAAAATTAAAAATAGAAATATCATAATCCTGTAATTCCATGTCAGGGTATATACAGAAAGGAAACAAAATCAGTATGTTCAAGAAATATCTGCACTCCCATGTTCACTGCAGCATTATTTATAATAGCTGGGACATGGAGACACCATAAGTGGCCATCAGTGGATGAATGCATAAAAAAGATGTGGCATTTATACACAGTAGAATATTATTCAGCCATTAAAAAAAAAAAAAGGAAATCCTGTCATTCACAACAGCATGGATGGACCTTGAGGTCATGATACTAAATGAAATAAGCCAGAAAAAGACAGATACTGCATGATATCACTTATGTGTGGAATTGGAAGAAAATGTCACTCATAGAAACAGCAGGAAAGTGGTTGTCAGGGGCTGGAGGTGAGAGAAAGAGGGAGTTGGGGAAAGAGTACTAGACATTTTAAGTTGAATACAGGGAAATGGTAGTTGTCCCAAGGCAAGTTGAAACTCAAAAGAGAACCCGAAATGAAAGTGAGTTAAAGACATCACACATTGGGAGGGGGAAAGGCTGAGCATTTTCAAGCCTGCTGGAATTCTCACTATCCCAAGTCCTCGGTGGCAGCACAGAACCCTCTCTTTGCTGTGGGTCACTTCCTTCCATCATGCACTTGTGCAAGGTTTCCTGGATGGGCTTTGGACACCAAACCTAGCCCTGCTGGGGTAAGGTGCTCTCAGTCTCCAGGCAGGGGTAAGAAAACCCTGTGGCCCTCAGGTATGGAACCTGTGCTCTGAAGAGCAGGCCTATGGAATCTTTACTTCCATAGTTTGGGTGAGGAACCTCCTAGAGCTGGAGTTTCAGGCCCAGCCCCCAGAGCAGATCCCCACCCAGACCCTAGGTCCTCCAGTTTTTTCCTCACCCTCAGGCCTAGTAGGCCAGGGCTAGTCCCTCTACCTTTTGGCTATGCCTGGACCTCTTCGCACTCCTCCCTCTGCAGGCCAGGGACTGTCCCCTTTCTTTGTTGGACTAGCCTCACCTGACTTCACCCTCTCTGGCTTAGATCTCCAAGGACCAGACTTGCAAGAGAATTCTTAATCAGTCATATGATTATTGATTCCCTCCAGGAAATAGAGCTAAATTTTTGTCCCACCCATACACATCTTGATTATGGGATGTGCTCATGACATGCTTCCAAAGAATGTAATATGAAAAGGGGCCACAGAGAAACTTTAAGTGGAGACACCTGGCAAACACTGCCTTGGCCAGATGATGAGGATTAATATCCTAGTCATGAACCATGTTGCTCACATGTTCCCTGATATAAAAGGACACCTCACCTCTTTGGTGTCCTTCTCCAAAGCCCATAATCTCAGTTCTTTCTTGAAGAAAACAAAACCAAAACATGTTAGACAAACCGGAAAACACTTGAGCAGTACTCCTAAAATCTCTCAAAGGTCATGAAAAAGTAAACTGTGAGAATCTGCCATAAGCAGAGAAACCTAAGGAGCCATAATAACGAAATGCAATGTGGTATTTTGGAGGGAATCCTATAATAATAAAAAGGATATTAGGGGAAAACACATGTGAAATCCAAATAAAGTGTGGAACTTAGATAATACTATTGTTTCAAGGTTCATTTCTTAGTGGTGGCAAATATGCAATAGTAGTTAGATGGTAAAAGGGGGAATTTGATGAGTGGTGTGTAGGAATTCTCTGTACTATGTTTGCAACTAAAGTAAATCTAAAACTTTCCAGAAGTAAAAGTTTATTGGAAAGAAAAGAGTGATTATAAGTAGATGGTTTCATATTTGGCCTCATGATTCAGTGATGTCATCAAAGATCAAGACTTTCTGGCTTTCCACTGTACCATCTTCAGGGAGTTGGGTCTTCACCTTTAACTTATTTCCTCATGGCCTCAAAATAGTTGCTGTAGGTCCAGCACACATTTCCATAGAACTGCATTCAAGGTAGGAAGAAAAGGGCAGATGAGGGAGGAAAATAATATATACTATCACTTTCTAGGTTGTATTAAAAATGATTAAAGAAAACAATTTAGGTGGCACAAAGAAACTTTATTTAACACTTAATCAAGTATACAGTCTCCATTGGAAGAACTGCAGAATGGGGCAGAGGTTAAGAAACTTGATGGGCAAAGAATAAAGAACAAGGAAGAAAAAAATAGAAAATATATGGTAGGTTAAGGTCACTCAGTCAACTTTGTTTGGAGTGGGAAAACCAATGAAATAAGTAGAGAGCTCAGAATTGGCTTGGCATTTGGTGACTGGCTTTGGATATACTACGTCTCTGGTCAAGTGGAACATTTACCCGAATAAGAAAGTTATCTAAGTTTTAGTTTGCTAATGTTACATCCTAAGTAGGAGTGGCTCCTTCTTGGGCCTAGAAAGTTATTCCAACGATGGGAATTGACAAGATTCTCACCTTGACCAAACTATAGCCACACTCTCCTGATTCTGTGTCTCCACTAGGCCTCAGCCTTGGCCTATAAAACCTACTGACTGGGCATAAATGATTTTACACCCCTGCCAAATTAGAACACTTTAACATAACTTCTAACAGATCAAGGGAGCCTCCCTAGAATGATCCTAGACCCCTTAATGTTCTTAAGGCTACCAAAAGAATTTACTGTTTGTTCTAGCTAATGTCTGAGGATAGACCCTTTGCCACCCTTTCTTAGACCATTTACTAAAAAGGACCTACAATTTGTGAATCCGTCTGTCAATTTGAGATGTATATATTATAACTATATATATATGTACATAGTTATGTACATATATATATATTATATATTAACAACTCTATATTTTATCTCTACAACTTAGGTGTATCTTTCTCAAGGACCTGAGTCATAACTCTGAAATGTCATCATCAGGAATGGTAGGGTCTCTGTCTCCTAGTCCCTGTGTAGCCCACACAACTGGCCTGATATTTACATTACCCACCCTTTGTAATTTTTCACTTCCCTGACTCTACTCAAGCCCCTCTGTCCACCCTCCCTACTCCTTTATCCTCCTTTAAAAGATCCAGTCCTCTGTGCAAATTGAAGTTGAGTGGATCGCAAGCTGGACCCACTTCCCTATTTCAGTAGTGTTTTACTGATTAAAATCTGTCCTTACCACTAACTCATATCTGGCTTTGTTTGTTTCTGCAGAATTAAATCAGTAGTGTGGGGTTACATATCTACAAAGCAGCTCAACCACAATTTGATTCCAGGACTCAAAGTCCATGCTCTACTCCTTTAGGTAGGCTTATTGAGCATCCTAAACAAACATAGAGTAAAAGTAAAAAGTCATGGTCAAGTAGAGTTATGTGAGGGTAAATAATCATGGGCAAAGGAAGACCTTAAAGTTTAATAACTTGAGATTTAGCAATACTATTTTCCAACATCTTTTATTTTAATAGATATCATGGGTTTGTATACTTTAAGACAAATAAAATTAACTGCTTTGAACCAAAACTAGCAAAAGTTATATGAGGTCTAGGATCTAATGTATAACGTGGTGACTGTAGTTGATTACATTGTATTGTATAATTGAAATTTGCCAAGAGAATAAGACTTAAATATTCTCACGTACACATGCACACACACACACACACACACACACACACACGCACAGATGTGGGGTGATGGATGGATGTGTTAATTAGAAGGGAAGAATCCTTCCACATTGTATATGTATATCATTATGAGGTTCACTTTAAATGTCTTAAAGTGTTGTTTGTAATTATGCCTCAGTAAAGCTGAAAAAATATTACAAGTCAGCTGTTATTAAGCCTCTGCAAATCCAGTTGCCAGTCCCAATTACTGGCCATCATAAGATGAATATTAAACAGGGAGTATGTGCAGTGAAGTCTACAATCTAAAGAGAAGCAGAACAATTATGTCTGTACCATGAAGGAGTTTTAATCCATTAATAGAACTGAAATTCATTCCAATTAAGTTACTAGAGAAGACATTTTTTTTAATGTGGAATTTATGTTTAAATTGACTACTGGAAACATGCTGAGTGGATGTTAGGGTAATCTAAGGAATAAACTATCAAGACCCCTCTGTGACATGAATGTCCAGTGCGTGTTAAAGCAGGGGAAGATCTCAGTAATTAGGTGGAGGAAGAAAAATGTTTCAGTTAGTGGGAATGCTGTACGTGAAGACCTGAAATAAAATATACGACAATTTAATAAAATGGTTTTAAAAGAAAGGAACTTCCTAATTTGACTGAAGGGGAAAGTAACATACACAGTTTTCGACCTTTTAAAATTAAGCTTATGAGTTTCTGTTCATACTTGTTTATCATAAATCTATACAAATATATAGTCTATAAACATAAACATATAAACATAAATTTTAAATATTAACAAGGACTTATCCTTATCTGACTTTGAGCTTTCTAAGCACTAGAATCTTGATTTTAATACTCATATATTATCTAATCTGTTCATTAACTCTGAATCCTTTGTAATCTTTTTATTTATTTATTTAAGATTTTATTTATTTATTTGACAGAGAGAGAGAGAGAGACAGCAAGAGAGGGAACACAAAGAGGGGAGGGAGTGGGAGAGGGAGAGGCAGACTCCCCATTGAGCAGGGACCTAAATGTGGGACTCCATCCCAGGACCCTGGGATCAGGACCTGAGTGTAAGACAGATGCTTAATGACTGAGCCACCCAGGTGCCCTACTTTTTTTTTTTTTTTTTTAACTGAGAAGTCTATAAAAACAAAAGACCTGGTTGAGAATTGTATTTTTGTATTTTTTTTCTATTGATTTATCAGTAATCAATTTTAAATGTCTCGACCCTACATTGTTTTCATTCATTTGATGTAAAATATTTATTGAGAAATTGTTATTTATCAAAACCTGTTGTGGACATTTCAGGATCCATTAGTTAACAAAATTAGAGAAAATCTCCTTGACTTTGTGGAGGTTATGTCCTAGGGGGAAGAGATAGCCAATAAACTTTATACATAATAATAGTGAGTAAATGATGGTGGTAAGTGCTATGTAAAAAAAAGTGGAAGATCAGGAAGGAGTCCTGGGGGCTTTCATTTGTAACTGGGGTTTTCAGGGTAGGCCCTGTTTCTGCAGCTTCTGAGGGAATGTTGCATTTGCTCTACTAGCATTGAAAGTAAGTTTTATTTATACTAGTCGCTTCGGAATGCTTTCTCTCCAGTTTACTTTATAAAATATTGGCATCTTAAGTAGATCTGAAAGTAGTGTGTGATACTAAAGTTATTTAGCCAAGTGTTCTTTTCTTTGTGCTCAATAAACAGTTTGTGTATAAATTACCTAATTTTTCCAAAGGATATATTTTCAAAACTCTGATTATCCATTTATTCTTAACTATCTATGGTGTTTATCCTTCTAATGTCTGAACAACAAAACATTCTGGTATCTTTAGTTCCATAATTTGTTTTATTCATTAGTTGAATGTATTCCTCAAGGCATGCTTGTTTTCATAGAAAGAGAAAGGAAATAGCACAGTACAGTTCCCTGTACTGAGCCTATATAAAGCTCAGTGTCTTAAGGACCACAGTGACTCCTTTTACACCATCTGGTATTCAGAGTGCTTTTTGTCTTTTTGTGTTTTTTTTTTTTTTTTTTTTAACATGGAACCTGAGGCTATGTATGGTCTGAGAATTTCCTCAAATGGTGTTTGCTGCTACTGAAAAGGGATCCTGTAATTATTTGTTTATAATTTGTTTTGTTTTTGTTGTTATTTGGTTTTGTTTATATGTTTTTGCTTTTTAAAGAAGTTTCCCATCAGGGTCCGTATATCTGGTTCTTTGCCCTGAGTGCTAGAAAAAAAATATTACCTACCTGCTTTAAATAAATATAACATAAACTGAAGATGTTTCAGGAAAATGATCCTTGTCTCTAATTATAGCCTGCACATCTCAGTATTCATCATTACAACTTGAATTTACTTGATTAAAAACATTAGGGTGAGTACTATGTCTTATTATAATTGTGGACTTGCTTAGTTTAAAAATTGTTAGAAATTGTTAGAATTGTTAGGAAAAATGTTATACTTGTTTTAGTTTTCTATCATGGCTGGGACAAATATCACAGATTCAGTGGCCTCAAACAACAGAAATTTATTATCTTATCATTCTTTAGGCTTTTGACAATTAAATACAGATTTTACTGAGCTAAAATCAAGGGGTTGGGCAGGTTGCAGGCCATCTGGATGCTTTAGGGCAGAATCCGTTTTCTTGTATTTTCTAGCTTCTATAGGTCATGGGCAATCGCTGTTGTTAGCTCCCTCCTCCATAGCCAAAACCATCAGTGGAACATCCTTGCTGATCTTTGCTCCCTTTCTCCTCTCTAACTGCAACCTTATGAACTCCGTTTTACTAGGCCCCTTGTGATTAGATTGGACCTGCTGCATAATCTAAGATATCCCATTTTAAGATCAGTTTATTAGCAACCTGAATTTCATTTGTAACCTTAATCTCCTCTAAGTAAATCTCTTTTGTGCCTTTGTTAGAATCTAGAGTCTGCCTATGTTTGGTTGTGGCCTCTTTCCTCAAACCAGCGATGGGTCAAGTTCCCTTATCCCCTCAGTCTTACTCAGCTTCTGTCATCACATCACTTTTTCTGATTCTGTCCTTCTGCCTCCCTCTTCTACTTTTAGGGATCTTTGTGGTTATATTGGGCCCACCTGGCATATCCAGGATAATCTCCCCACTTTCAGGTCAACTGGTTATGAGTGTTAACCATGTGCAAATGTACCATTTGACCCAACATATTCACAGGTTCTGAGGATTGGGATGTGAACATTTGGGTTTTGTTTGTTTGTTTGATGGGGGTGGGGGGGCATTATTCTGCCTATCATATTGTTGTTACCTGAACCTAAAAATAGTGGTTTGGCACAGTAATTTACAGAATTACAAAGACAAAAATTGATCTTTTCTTCCATATGATTTTCTTCCTAATGCTTGCATCCCTCTACACTTTTCTTGACTTTTGGTTATTCTGAGGTAAACATTTTATAGATATGCATCATGTTAACACTATTGATAAAATTTAAATTTATATAGGGAATTTTACAAAATCTTTCTTCTATCTTGACTCTGACTTTGTGTCTCCCTGTTTATTCCCGTTTCTTGTTCTTGTCAAATTATTTTAATAGAAATATTTATTTATTTGAGTAAATTTATAACATCATTAATCCATAAAAAGTTCCAGTGCAATTATCCTTTATCATAAAATTATATATATACACATACATATATATGATACATATATATATATATAACATATATTCCAAACTATTTTTCTAGAAGTATGAAAGTTGACAATGTGTAAAGATACCTGATCAGCAAGCAACCAGGAGTGGTTGGGCCCAGATAGATCTCTGCTTCCTTACTGTGATTCTGTAACTTGGTCCAAGTTGATTAAAATAGAATTGGTGCCCTCCCAAAGTCATCATCTTTAGTCTGTTTAGAGTCACTTATGAGGGAAAACACTTTGCTTGAAGGATTTGTCTGTGTACAGTAGCGATTACTCAGTTTAAAAAAAAAAATCCTGCTTCTTTTGGAATCTGCAACTGAGAAACAGATGGCAACAGAGACAAGGTTGATAAAAGAGGTGGTGCAGATAGGAGGTGGTGACATGGAACTGTATTGGAAAGGGGGACAGAATCCATAGGATACCCCTAAATTGGTAACCAAAGAGTGGGGGCAGGAATTCTACAATCAGAAATTTGGATTTATAACTTTAAATTTTTTCAAAACTGAAGAAGAGCTTTACTTCACTGAATTTTAGTGAATATTTACAAAGTGCAAATCCATCTTCTAGAAGTATGCATAGACCTCAAACTTAATTCCTATAAAAAATAAATGAGATAGGCTGATAAATACATATTTTGTGGTTCCTCACTTTTAAATAATCTCTCCAATATTATATAGTTTAGAGCTATATAGAGCCATAATTTGAACATGATCTGTTTATTTCTAGTTCAATATTCTTATATATTTTAAAATATTACACTTATTTCTTCCCCAAAGGAGAGAAGCAAAATGAGAACAATAAAATTCTAGGAAAAAAGTAAGGGAAGAATCTTCCTCACTTTGTGGTATACTCCCCCAAATAACCATACACACAAGAAACAAGAAGGTTATAGAGGAAAAGACCTGTAAGTTCTTTAATAGTTAGTCTCTCTTTATTCAGTATCAGGAAATACATGAATCATGAGGTTGGTTTGTTTTAAGAGGACTATGTTGGAAATATCCTAGTATATGAGAAACCCAAGGGAATATTCAAGAAAACAACACTCTCTTCAATTGAAAGGTTTTAATTCCAACACCACTAGAAAGAGACTAAAATGTTTGTATCTTATTCAGGGAATAAAGCATTCGTCCATGATTGGAAAAACTGTCTTGCTGGTTGAATTTCAAAAACCAAGGTACCTAGTTAGTTACAGCTTATTGGACAAAGTTAATAAATTTACAGCATTTAATCTTCTAACTAATGTCTCAAATGCAACATTTTCATTGGATGTCATTATGTAGTCCTGTGGATTTGTTTTTTTTTTCCCTGATCTGCCTATTTAGGTAGCCATGTTGACCATTGACTCAAGCTAGAAATCTCAATACAAGTCTATATTATGGTCTCTGTGCCCAAATCAGTTTCATTAATATTTGTAAATATGTCCCTTTTATTCCATCTCTGCTAGTTCAAGTCTTTACCATTTCTTCCCTAGTTTAATACAATAATCTCTTTAGTTGTTTTCAGTCTTCTGTTCCCACCCTGTGCAAATTACCACTTATAATATTATCAGAGTGATCAAACTAAAAATCTAACCTATACATTTGATAGCTAAGCTTAAAAATATCCAATGAGTTCCCTAATTCATAGGATAAAATTCAGTACGATTGTATGACATTCATAACCCTCTGCTTTTCATTTCTGTTCTCCTCTCCAGATGTTTCCTACCTTATTGTGCATTCTTTAACAAGTTTTTTTTTATATAATTCAATGAGTCATTTATCCCCATAATTTCTTCTGTTATCTCCATTTAAATATACTATCTATTTTAAATCCTTTGTTTTCATATATATTTTTCTCCATAGACTTTTCAAGTCATTCCAAAGTATAACCCACGTTTTATTTATTTATTTGTTTTTTGGCTGCCCTCACACAATATCTGGCATGCAGATGGACAAAGTTTACCTGAATGATTCACGTTTTCCCTTGTAAAATGTTTTCAAAATGAATACTTAAAATTTAGTTGAAGTTTTAGTCAGGGTTTTGAAGAAAACCAGTGTGAGAAAGGGAGGTAGGAAGTGGGAAGATTGTCTGATTGCTTGATTTTAAGGAATTGGCTTGTGTGATTGTGGAAGCTAGCAAGCCCAAAATCTGCAGGGTAGGCTGACAGCCTGGAGACCAAGGAAACTCTTGAGGTTTCTGCTTGAGCCCACAGGCAGTTCGCTGGCAGAATTCCTTCCTGCTAGGCGAGGTTCAGGTTTTCTCTTAATGCCTCTGTTTGAATGAGCCCCACCTATAGTATGGACGTAATCTGCTTTACTCAAGGCCTATTGATTTGAATGTTAATCTCATCTAAAGAGACAGCTTCATGTCAACTTCCAGACATTGTTGACAAGATATCCATGTTTTATGGCCTCACCAAGATGACATAAAATTAACCATCTCAGTTGGCTAACACAGGATACTACCAAGAACAGAAAGCATAGACCAAATTATACTACAAATTCTTTGTTCCACTTCCACAGATTAATTCCCTACAATAACCCATGGAGGCAAGAATGAGTAATTCAAATAGATGAATACATATGATTATGGATATGATTAGACATGTTGTTCAGAGAAAATAAACTGCTATAGAACTACAAGGAAATATGCATGATTTGACAAGATGAATCTACAAGTTGCCTTGATATAAAAACAAGTAGTTATAAAGAATTTTATGTCTAAATCATTTGTTGCATTTAGTGTTATATTTAAGGTCATTAAAAAACTCAGGATGCGAGGATTTGTGAAAACCGTTATGAAGAAGAATTAAATATCATCAGGTAATAAATAAAGCAACAAAGTCTCACAAAACAAGTTTACTGAAGTTTAAAGTTTATCTGACTCCAAAACTCATGTAAATAACATTCAGTTATGAAATTAATGGACTTTACAGTTATTCCTATTCTAATGAGAGGTAAGTCAACATTTTTATTTTATATATATATATATATTTTTTTTTTTTTTAAAGATTTTATTTATTTGTCAGAGAGAGAGGGAGAGAGAGCGAGCACAGGCAGACAGAATGGCAGGCAGAGGCAGAGGGAGAAGCAGGCTCCCTGCTGAGCAAGGAGCCCGATGCGGGACTCGATCCCAGGACGCCGGGATCATGACCTGAGCCGAAGGCAGCCGCTTAACCAACTGAGCCACCCAGGCATCCCTTTTTTATATATTTTTTAAAAGACTTTATTTATTTATTTGACAGAGAGAGAGAGAGAGATTGAGCACAAGCAAGAGTAGTAGCAGGCAAAGGGAGAAGAAGTAGGCTCCCTGCAGAGCAGGGGGAGCCCGATGTGGGAACTTGAACCCAGGACCCTGGGATCATGACCTGAGCCAAAGATAGTTGCTTAACCAACTGAGCCACCCAGGCTCCCAATAAGTCAACATTTTTAGAAGTCTTGAATAAACTATCACTAAAATTTTGTTAAAAATTTATCAGAATTTTTTTAACATGCTACTAAATATTTAATAAACACTTGACATATTTTGAGTAGTTTTAGGAATTTAGATATTTGTCACTTTGAGAAAATGTTTTCACATCAGTTTCACTTGATAAACTACAAATAGAGTAAGCATTTGTTATCACAAAATAGTGTCTCCTTTTTTTCCTGAGAAAGCCTTTAAGCTTTCGGTTGCTGTGCCATTATTGCTGTCCTATAATTTTGTCACAGAATGACAAAACAGAAAAACTGAAACAAACAAAAAATATTTTGGCAGACAATGAATATGGTGTTTTATGTAATCTAGATGTTCTTCCATTATAACAAAATGGTTTAACTGCCTGGTCTCTCTATGTACATTTACCATGTGCTCACTTACATATAAATACCATTACAATTGCTTATATCCATGTGCATTCATCTTTTTATAGTAAATAGTCTTGCAGAAATATTCTTCTAAACTAAGTGCACATGGCTGCTTATGTATACACCATTTGTGTGAATTCAAATAATCTTTAATGAATGCTGGCTAATTATAGGTTCTAGCTAATTAAGGCTTTATAGTAATAGTTATTTTTCTGCTGCAAATGTTGTGGTAGCCTCAATTCATTTCAAGGTTCTATGATTTAGGAGATTCTCTGTACAAATGTATTGCCTGGGAATAAAAGAACCATGGTGTTATTTATTGTTACATTATTATATTTCAACTGGATTTAAAATGGCTTCTAAAAATGCACATTATGGCAAAAATAAACAAAAATGAAATTTCCTAGGTTAATAAATGAGGGAAAAGCAAAATAAAGGTGTAAAACTAACTAAAGTCAGCAAAGAATTTAACATTCCAAATGCACCCTCTGTGCTTTTTGTACATGTGGTGGGTAATTATGGCTTTTTCAGGAGATTCATGTAGGAGGAGCTTGACTGACACAGAGCTCAACATGTGGCAAGTATTTAGTAAATGGAATTAACATGAATTAATTGTTTTTCACGTTTCCCATGATTTACACACATATTAATATAGGTTGAACTTCATACAGAAGAAGGACAATGACAAGGATGAAATTAAACTATTTTAAGGTAGGAGGAATAAATAATTATCACATAGTTATAACAACTTTCCTTAAACAGAATCAACCACATCTTGTTTCTACTACTATTTTATGATGAAACCAAAAAATATTTCCTAGAAAACAATTGGCCGTTTAAAGGTGATGCAAATTTAATCTATTCTTGGCCTGTTAATGATAAAAGAAAATAATTTCAATCCTTCTTTCAGTTTTATTTACCACAAACTATATATCCTTCCCAGAGTCATTGAAAAAGTGGGTAGTGATCAACTGATTTTGCAGAATTTAAATTAATGTGTTTTACTCATTAACCTTGAGGAGTTTCCTGTAGGAAAATAAATGAGCAAAAGCAGTAAAGTGTGAAAAGAGATTGAGCAATCCCAAACAGAATACTTTGGGAACAATCCAAGGCAGGAGGACTGGGTGGTGGGGGCTAAGATTCCCTGTGGAAACTGTGGGTAAGACATAAATACTCTGATACTGAATCAGGATAAAACCAGTACAAGAACAAAAAGGTCTGCTTTGTCTGATGTAAGTATTGGTAGTCCAGTTTTCTTTGACATCCATGTGTGTGATAAATGTTTCTTCACCCTGCCACTTTCAATCTGCAGGTATCTTTAGGTCTAAAATGACTTTCTTAGGGCGCATGGGAGCTCAGTCAGTTAAGGGGGCCAACTCTTGATTTCAGCTCAGGTCATGATTTCAGGATTGTGAGATTGAGCCCTGCCTGGGGCTCTGTTCTCAGCAGGGAGTCTGCTTGGGATTCTCCCTCACCCTCTTCCTTGCCCTTCCCCCAACCTGCTGCATGCACATCACTCTCTCTCTCTCTCAAATAAATAAATAAAATCTTTAAAATGACTCTCTTGTAGGCAACATTAGGTGGGTCTTGTTTTTGCTTTTTTAATCCATTCTGACACCCTGTGTCTTTTAATTGAGCATTTAGTCAATTTATATTCAAAATAACTATTGATAGATATTGTATTTATTGCCATTTTATTACTTGCTTTGTTTTTGTTTCTGGAGATATACTTTGATCCTTTCTTATCTTTGACACTTTTGGTCTCTCCTTCGCACTAAGGGGTGTTTGCCGGTCTTCTGTTGGGAGGGGCCTGCTGGGCTTGGACTTCTGTCCTGCTTTATCACTATACTACAGGAGTCATAGAATGATTGTGAATGTCTTCCCTTTATTCCATTCTTGGTAAGATTTTGATAAAGATTGTCATTTTTATTATTATTATTTAATGTTTGGTAGAATTCACCAATGAAACCATGTAGTCTTGGGCTTTTCTCTGTTGGGGTGTTTTTGATTCCTAATTCAACTTTCATTCTTCTTTATTGGTGTAAGAAGATTTTCTATTTCTTGGATTCAAGATTCATGTTTCAGTCTTGGTTATTTGTGCATTTTTAGGAGTAATCCAGAGTTTTTTTCCTGTTTTCTGATTTGTTAGTATATAATTGTTTATAGTATTGTCTATTACTATAGTACTATTAGATACAGAACTATTAGTACCAACAGATCATTATTACTATAGTACTATCTATTACTGTGTATTTCTGTGGTATCTGTTGTTTTCTCTTCCATTTCTCATTTTGGCTTTTGAGTCTTCTCTCTCTCCCTCTCTCTCTCTTTTTTTCTCTTAGTCAAAGTAGTTAAAGCATTGCCAATTTTATTTATTTTTTAGGGGAAAACTCATTACTTTCAATGTTGTTATTGTTTATTCTGCTATTTTATATATTTCTGAATTTTCTTTGTTATTTCCTTCCTCCACTAAATTTCAGATGTTTCTTCTTTTTCTAGTTCTTGTAGTATAATGTTATTTATTTGAAGCTTTTCTTAATACAAGTATTTATAGCATAAAAAATTAAAATTAAAAATAGAATTACCATAATATCTGGGTATTTACCCAAAGAAAACAAAAACACTAATTCAAAAAGATATGTACACTTCTGTGTCTATTATAGCATTATTTATAATAGCCAAGACATGGAAGCAACCCAAGTGTTCATCAATAGATGAACAGGTAATGAAGATGTGGTTTTGTGTGTGTGTGGGTGTATATATATTTTATTTTATATATATATACACACAGAAACACAAACACATATACATACAATGGAATATTACTCAACCATAAAGAAGAGTGAACTCTTGCCATTTGCAAAAATATAGAAGGATCTAGAAGTAAAATGCCAAGGGCAATTAGTCAGTCAGGGAAAAGAAAAATACCATATAGTTTCACTCATATGTGGAATTTAGAAACAAAGCAAATGAAGAAAGAAAAAAAGAGACAAACAAACAAAAAAAACAGACTTAGAGAAAAAGTGATGTTTGTCGGAGGGGAGATGGGTGGGCAGGATGGGTGAAATAGGTGAACAGCATTAAGAGTACACGTATCATCATGAGCACTGAGTCATATATAGAATTGTTGAATCACTATATTATACACCTGAAACTAATGTAACACTGTTTGCTAATTGTATTGGAATTAAGAAGTAAATAAATAAACAAACAAGAGACATAGATACTCTCTTACAGAGCCTGATTGTAAAGCCTCATTCAAATGGTAAATAGAAGGGGCATATCTCACCTGTAGTTTTTTTTCTCAACAGAAATTGGCAAACTTAAGGGTGACCCTAGAGGAGACCTGGTATTAGTAAAAGTGTGGGAATAAAGCAAGATTATATATATGTACTTCCTGAACTCAGATATTTCCTTTACTTTGTTGAATTTCATTTTGAATTTCGATTCTGGGTTATGACTCTATCATTGACTGTATGGATGGGGATTCAAGGTGGGTGAAAGACACAGAACTGGCTTTAGATATATAAAATATTTTTAGAGTCCTATTTATTTCTTTATGAAAAGTCAGATTACAGTTGTGGTTATTGATAAAAACAACTAAAAGTGGCTAAAGTGATTGATTTTTCCTTACCACTTATGAAGTTGGACATTTAAGTTGAGCATAAATTAAAAAATAATGAAACAGGGCACTTGGATGCCTTAGTTAGTTCAGTGTCTGCCTTCAGCTTTGATCATGTTCCCAGAGTCCTGGGATCAAGTCCCGTATAGGGCTTCCTGCTCAGCGGGGAGCCTTCTTCTTTGCCACTCCCTGGCTCATTCTCTCTCCCTCTCTCTCAAATAAAATCTTTTAAAAAAAAATGAAAGTTTTGTAAATAAAGTAGCAAATAGATCAATAAAAATGTGATATATTTTTGAATAGAAATGCATTTAGATTAAGTTATCTATGTTATGATAATATGCATCTATTTTTAAAATCTTTATTTCATATGTTATTTCATATGATAGGCATCTAATTAAATTTATATATTTTAAAAATCTTAAAAGTTTTTAAAGGCAAGATAACATTCTTTTTACTTAGTTCAGTCACGCTTTATAGGCAGTAACACTTTAAATTATTTTATTTTATTTTTTTAAAGATTTTATTTATTTATTTGACAGAGATCACAAGTAGGCAGAGAGGCAAGCAGAGAGGTGGGGGAGGGAAGCAGGCTCCCCGCTGAGCAGAGAGCCTGATGCGAGGTTCGATCCCAGGACCCTGGAATCATGACCTGAGCGGAAGGCAGAAGCTTTAATCCACTAAGCCACCCAGTAGCACCCCCTAAAGTTCAGATTTTAAAAATCAAGCAATAATCACCCATTTTATAAATATTACAGTACATTTATGAGATTAATGCCGTGCAGCATATATACTTCTGTGTAAAGCATTGGGACTATTAATGACTAAATATTTCTTTTTTCTTATTTTAAAGATTTTTATTTATGTATTTGAGAGAGAGAGAGAGTGAGCTAGAGAGAGAGCCAGAGAGAGAGAGAGCAGGAGGAAGGGGAAGAGGCAGAAGCAGACTCTCCACTGAGCAGAAAGCCTTACATGGGCCTTGATCCCAGGGATCTGGGATCATGACCTGCGCCAAAGACAGATGCTTAACCGACTAAGCCACCCAGGCCCCTCATGACTAAGTATTTCTTAAGTGGGAAATTCTCAAATGCTTTTAGTTATTTCTTTTTAATAGAGTACCTGTAATTAATTTTGTCAGTATATGCTTTTCTTTCATACATTAGTAGTACCTCAAAACATGGTTAAAGAAAAAGTTTGGTATTCACTATTTTTTTTCCTCTTAAGAATAAATCTAGCATGAGCATATAAAATAGTTTGTATAAAAAGGAACAAGCAAAATTGTTATTTTTAACCTTCCTCTTTAGGTTAAAAAATGACTTTTTCTTTTTGCTTGCAACTGAAAGAAATATGAGTCAATGAAGGAAAAAATTAACTGTATTTTGAATCCTTGATAACTATCTTACAGTGCCTACCCATATCATAATTATAAGGTAGCATTAAAAGAAAGAAGAGGAGGAGAAGGAAGGATAAGGATAAGGAGAAAAAATATGTAGAGATGACAAATAATATATTCTTTTTAGCTAGCACTGTAATCCCAACCTCAATAAGATCTAAAAGTTAGATAGATGGTCTGAGGGAAGGACTTTTTTTTTTTTTTTTTTTTAATGTCAGTAGACCATCCTAAGGTATGGAGCTGGAGGTGACTGAAAGGTATTTTCATTTTTCTCTCCAAAAACCGTAATAGTCCATTTTTTTTCTTCAGATGATATAGTGAGAAACTAGCAAAATAGCCCATCAGCTAACAGTGAAATCGCCTTAGGCACAGGAAAGAACAAGCCTAATACCATTTTCCAAATGTAAGCAGTGACAAATTAACTGACGAGAGGGAGTCATCACCAGGCTTTCTGTTTAACGGGAGCAACTTGGGAGGCTTTGCTAGTTTCCCTGGGCGGGTTATATGTCCCAACATCTAAAAAACGTCAGTGCCCCAGACCCAGGTTCATTGATGCCACTTGGCTGACTCCTCAGTCTCAACTGCTTCAACAGTGCATTGAAATTCACTTACCCAGAGCAGTCTTCTTTGTTGGAGGCCACAGCATGGTTGGAGTCGAGGATCAAACCAGGCCCTGACTTGTGTCTCCTTCAAAGTCTGGACACCTTGACAAGGTTAAGGACGGAAAAGTTGAGTACACTGAGAAAAGGGTCTGTGCTATGTGTCGTGCGCTCGCCTACCGTGACTTCCCACACACTTCCCCTACAGAAGGGAACAATGTGGTCAGGGTCATGAATTCTTAAGTCAGTCCCTTTTGTTCTGTACCTCCCATAACCCACTCCCTGGTTGATTGTCTTGCTAATGGCTTTAGCCAAAACTACCTGACATCAGGAGGTTTGCTTGTAGTTAATGTAAACTTGTTATAGAAACCTGCGGTCATCTGACTAGGTACTGATGTATTACTCCTCCTATTCTGGTCTGCCTTATAAATGATTGTAAGATGTGGAATAAAATCGGCACTGTTGGACATCCTCTGCAGTGTCCCTCCTGCCCCCATCTCTTTGTCTCTTAATTTCTTTTCACCATCCTCTTAGCCCTCCCTCACGTTTTCCTGGTCGATGCGTCCGTGACACTTCTTTAACCCAGGAGCCTTGAAAAGATGTGATGGAAACATTTAGCAACATGGAGATTGCTTTCTCTAGAACTCTTTGCAGTAAGGAAGTCACAGTTATATTATGACAATATGAGCTCATTAGATGTAACAAATGTGTCATTCTGGTAAGGATGTTGTTAGTGGAAAAGCTATGCATGTGTTGAGAGCAAGGGAGATACAAAAACTTTCTGTACCTTTTCAATTTTGCTGTGAACTTAAAATTTAAGTGTTCTAAATAAATGAAATCTTAAAAAGAAAATTAATTAACCAGAGACTTCCTATTGCCAAACAGAAAACAAGATACAACAATTTATTTGTTCTTAAGATATAATACTAAGTACTATTAAGGAATAATAAAAAAGAAGCAAGCATAGAATGTAATTTGTGCCTACTCATATCTATGAATCCATGTTTTTCTTCAGTGTTAACAAAAGCAGTAATGGTTAATCTAGACCAATGGCAGATATCAGATGATGACTTAGTTTCAGATATGAGATTAGTTGAACAACTTCAACTTCTGTTTCATCAGCCTCTTAAGAAATGTTTATTTAAAATTTGCATGTAAAATAAGTGTTTCCAGTGAGATAGTTTTCAGCAAGTTTAGGTATTGATATATTGCATATGATCTAATGTCAAAAGTGAGAATCCTCTGTTATACAAAAACAAAAACAAAAAATTGCAACAAAAACAGCAAATTAAAATGAATAACAGTGTTCAAAGGGTAAGAAAGAAAAAAAAGAGGGCCACTTGGGTGGGCCAGTCAGTTAAGCATCTGACTTCAGCTCATGTTAGGGTCTCAGAATCCTGGAATTGAGCTCTCCGTCGGGGTTGGGTTCCATGCTTGGCCTGGAGTCTTCTTGTCCCTCTCCCTATCCCTGTGCCCATCCATCACCCTGCTCATGCTCTCTCTCTCTCAAAATAAATAAATAAATAAATAAATAAATAAAACCTTAAAAAAAAAAGAAAGAAAGATAAAAGAGGCAGAAAGGAAGGAAATGA
Source organism: Lutra lutra (assembly GCF_902655055.1). Taxonomy (NCBI): domain Eukaryota; kingdom Metazoa; phylum Chordata; class Mammalia; order Carnivora; family Mustelidae; genus Lutra; species Lutra lutra. Next base: position 175,456,811 of record NC_062280.1, read on the forward strand.
TTAGTTCATTATGCAATAACTTAAAAATGAAAAGTAAGAAATGCAAGGTAGAGAGAACATAGAAGACTAAGAAAAAATCTTAAATATACCATACTAGAATTCTGTGCAGTATTAAATCCTTTGATAATTCTTTTTATCCAGGAATTTTAGCTTTCAACTATACCCATGGCTTGGTTTTTCTGTTCTTTTTCTCTAAGCTTTGTAAATAACATTTATTGTTAGTAATAATTTAATAAGAATCTAGCAGTATCCTGTTTTATTTCTATGTATATAAACATGCTCTCTATTAAAGCAGTATTTTTCCAATAATATATATAATCCATAATTTAGGTTTAGTTAAGGGCAAAATAAACTTGTTTTTCTAAAGTGAAGTTTTAGAAGATTTTATATATATATAAAAGGATACAAATGTCCTTTTTCATAAAATTTAAACCTTTTTATAATTTATGAGTTTTCAGATACAAATATAAGTCATAAAATATGTATTTTATGTTGCAATGACTTAGGATGGTACTGGATAATTAGTTCAAAGTTTTGAAAATGTTTATATTCATACATTATATCTAATAACATATACGAGGCTAAGTATAACTGTTCTCCCAGTTGAGCCAAACCATAAAGTTAACTCATTTCCTAACTTTATTTAGGTTTTAATCTATTTTATAGTGGTGATTAAGTAAGAATAGTACACCATTCAAGTGAAGGACAAAATGTATTTTCTTTTAAATTTGTTAATACTCTATATTTCTGGAAGGTGAATTCTTTTTTTAAAAAATTTTATCTATTTATTTGAGAGAGAGAGCATGAGGGGGGGAGGAAAGGGAGGAAGAAGCAGACTCCGCACTGAGCAGGGAGCCCAACAGGGGGTTGATCCCAGGAATCCCAGGAATCCGGGATATAACCTGACCTGAATGTATATGCTTAACCAACTAGCCATCTAGGGACCCCTGGAAGATGAAATCTTATAAGAAAAAGCATTTACTGTCAAACCACTGTGTTCAAAGTATCTAAAGGGTTCTTGTTACTTTTTAGGCATTACATCAGAATGGTTTTGCAAACTTTTGTAGAGAAGAGGCATCCTGTGTTTTTTTAAAAATACAGTTTGAAAACCATTTAGTCAGATGTACAAACAGCTAATAAAATCTTGGATTAAAAAAAAATCTGTGTTCATTTTCTTTTTTAGAATTTTTTTTAAATTCATTTAGTATAAATTATGTATTCCCACCTTCTATAAGGAGAAAAAGTACATAAATAGAGATCTGGAAAATTTAATTTAATTTTAGCTGTGTTGTAACTATTAATGTGCTATTTATTAAATCAACTCAGCTGTCTGTCTCAGTAAATATATTTGTAAAATGAAGGTGAAAAACCAGATGATTAACACATTCTCAGCAATAAATGTTCTAATTTTAATGTGCTGAATGCCTGAATACTTATCTTGATCATAGAATAGAGTCAGGACTTCTTGTAAACTTGGAAAGAAATTCATTATAATTCATTTTATCTTGCATTTCTTGGTGTCATAATATAAAGAAATACATTCTATTGACTTGCATATTTTTTTGATTGAGTAAAAATGGACTAGGGAATAAAGTGAGATACCAAAGTAATTCTTACGTAATGCCTGAGTCCAGAGATTAATAATTAGCATTATTTATTAACTATTTTCCATAAGAAAACCTACTTTTTGCAGGCTTTATAATTTTACTGAATCAGAATATGTATTTTTGATAATATCCTCTTAGAAGCTTTGGATACATTAAATTTTGGTATTGGTTATTGTAAATAAAAGAGTCAACTTTTTATGTGATATAAAAATTACTATATGTAATAATAATTTATAAGTGGTTTTGGTTGACCCATTTATCATAATTATTCTCAATAAAATAATTAATTTATATATCTCTGAATTTAAAACCCTTACTATTAAGACCTGAGACTAATTTAAGATACATTGTTTAATCAGAGTTCCAAGAAATATTATAAATAGGAAGGAAGAAAAAAACAAAAAACAAAGGAGTAAAGCTAAGTCTAAATTATTCTTCCCTTTTCTTACATATTATTGTGGATATTAGAGTTCAGCAGATTTCACATTCTCTTGTAAGCAAAACAAACAAACAAGCAAATGTTATTTGATACTATGTCTTGATTCATTTCCCGAAAGATAGCCATCATTTTGTGAAGCTTACATGGTAATATTAAGTAAACAGCAAGTAAAAGTTGCTTTAAAGCAATATCACTTATCAATCTAAATTAAATGATTAGTGGCTATTCTTCAGGAAAACAATCTTGGTTATATTTGATATACATATAATTAATTTAACTTAGATGCATTTGTTGTTCCTGAACTAACATAAGATGTTTTTCCACATACTGAATTGCACTTGAAAAAGTCTGCAAATGATTCCTTAACATGCAGGTATATTTTAGGGATTCTGCATTGATTTTATCCTCTATTTATATTTTTCTCTCTGATGTCTCCATGGCAAAATCTCTCACTTCCTTTCAGTATTCTGACATATTCATCTGTCTTTGAGACCTGCCCTAACTAGACCACTTAAAATTGGATATGCCACCAGTCTCTTTATCCCTGTCCTGATACTTTGTATCTTTCTTAACCTATTCTAAACACATTACCATCTACCATACTGCATGATTGACTTATTTCTGCTGTTGTACCTGTATGTCTCCTTCAAGAACTTTTTTTTTAAGACTTTATTTATTTGAAAGAGAGAGACAGCGGGAAAGGGAACACAAGCGATGGGGTTGGGAGAGGGAGAATCAAGTTTCCTTCAGAGCAGGGAGAGCCCAATGCAGGGCTTGATGTGGGGCTCGATCCTAGGACCCTGGGATCATGACCTAAGCTGAAGGCAGATGCTTAATCACTGAGCCACCCAGGCGCCCCTTCCTGTAGGAACTCTTAACTGACACGCAACCTTATCCATTTCATACACATGAAAGATGGCCCAACACATAATGACCTCTCAATAAATACATGTTAAATGAATGAAACAATAAAGATCCTTGTTATTTATTAAAAGCATGAATACAAAAGTTGTGCTATGTTGTTAAACACATTATTTCTTTCATGACATGTGTATATTGTTTGAGGTCTAATTAAAATAATGAACACAATATTATAATAGTTTCACAGTTTCTACATGTCAAACACTGTGCTAAGGGATTTGTATGTATTTTCTTTTAATCCTCACTACAACTTTTAAGGTTAGTGTTATATCACCCCTGTATTACAGGTGAGGAAAATGTGTAATTTATATAGTTGTCTTACCTTTAAGCAACTGAAATTGACTCTAAGAGACTGTAATAGAAAACTACCAAAAACAATATTAGATATCTCATAAAATCAGTTAACAATCTCCCATTAGCTGTGAAGCTGGAGAACCTTTTTCTCCTCAAATGGTAAAGAATCAGAGGAGTTCAGATCATAGAAAACAGTGCCAAAATTATGCCACAGAAATATTCTGTTGAAACATTCCTTTGTATCTGTTCCTACAGTCCTAATCTCTGCTCATGGCATTGCCATATTGTGGTTACTGGGCTGACATCCACCTGCCATCCTTGGTCACCCCTGATGGTCACCCCTGACCATCTTTAGCCATGGAGGAAGTCACCAGAAAGGAATGTAGGAATGCAGATTTAGAATCTAGAAAGTGCAAAGAAATATTTTTCCTTAAAACATCTGGAAAGAATGCAACTCTGCTGACACCTAGATTTTAGCCATAAGGCCTATTGTGTACTTCTGACCTCTGAAACTTTAAGATAACTCATTTGTGTTGTTTAAGCCATTAAGTTTGTTGTAATTTGAAATAGTGGCAATAGGAAAATAATATACCCAGTGTTTTTGGTTCTTAAACTTGTTAATGTCAGTTTATTTTATAGCTTTAATTATGTTATTTCATTAAACATTGCATAATCCAGTAAAATGTATGTGGAAAGAGAGTTGCAGTTTTTATGCTTTTGATGACCTTGATAAATGTAAAAGAAGGAAAATATATTGAATTAGGAATGGGCATAGCAACTATAAAACTAGGCAAAACTAATAATCTGGAAGGATCCTGGTTCAGAATGTATTAAAAATAACTCAAGTAGAAAATTATTGGCAAAAATTATGTAACTTAAAGAATGGAATAGGCAATTGAAGAAAGTGACTCAGAAAATGTTAAAAAAAAACAACAATATATGGGGCATTTGGGTGGCTTAGTGGGTTAAGCATCTGACACTTGGTTTTGGCTCAGGTCGTGATCTCAGAGTCATGGGATTGAGCCCCATGTTGGCTCTGGGCTCAGCACTGTCTGCTGGAGATTATCTCCCTCTCCCTTTGCCTTTGTTCCTCCCCCAGCTCATATGCTCTCTCTCTCTCTTTCTCTCTCTACAATAAATGAAATCTTTAAATAAATACATAAATAAAAATAAATGAATACAAATTAAAAAAAAACATGCTTTTCTAGGCAGAAAAAACACTGCAAAATGATGCAAGAGACAGATGTCTGACTCCTATTTAAGGCAACTGGAAGGAGAATTCATTGATCACACATCTTGGACACAGTTAGAAAGTACATATAGGAATCCACTTAATGAAATCATGTTAACAAAATCTTGGCTCTACGTCCTATGATTCATAAATTTAAATAAATGATGAAGAAAGACCATCAATACCTAATTAATTATTAACCAGTAATAATTTGTTTTAACCAGCTATTGAGAGTCATAAATGATTAATTAACAATTTCAATGCATAATAAATAAATAATAAAGTAAATTGATGGGTATTTAAATTAGATTACATTTCCAGTTAGGGGATGTTTAATAATAGAACTTGAGAATCCAGAACATAAGTGAGGTCTTAAAGTGCAGGTACTGAAGTTACTTATGTAAATGATTACTTCAACAAATATTTATTATGGGTCTACTCTGAGCTGGGCACTACTCTGTGCAGTAGGGAGATGGAGTAGATGGGGACAAATCAGAAACAACACAAATAAGTGGATTCACTTATGATGGAAAATGAAAATGCTGTGAGGAAAGGAAAAAAAAAAAAAAAAGGTAAAGTGATGAAAGTACCGTGAATGAGGATGTTGAAGTCGAATAAAAATATTGGTGACCTGGTGAGACATGGGTGGTGGTTTGAGATTTTGAAAACTGTCTTTTGATTGATTTGTCTCAGTGAGGCAGAGATGAGTGTCATCAGGTGAGAGTGAAGTTTGGGAAGAAAACAGAAAACAGAAATAATCCACAGTGATGGGATACCAAAATTGAAAGAACAGGGATAGGAGACTGAGAAACACCAGTGGATAAGGGTAGTATATACTTAAGAAGGGCAAGGCATGACTGGTTATTGGAAAACATTAATTTTTTAAGGTAATTTCAACTTATTGGTAAGATTTAGGTAGATTTTGTCCTCATTGCAGTTTAATGTTAAGTGCTAAGCTTAATTGTTACTATTATTATTTTTGAAAACAGAGGAGCCTGCATTGTTTATTTTGTATTACTATAAAATCAATCATCAGAGGCTTCCAAGAATATTAGGAAGCGTGACTAAAAATTGGCAATTCTAAGACAAAGGGGGCATGTCAAGATTGTAAAAATATTAATTAGATTGATGTAAATGATTCATAGAAAAAAATGATGATGTGTCAGTACTATTTTTACTCCCTTTATTTGTGAGTGGATTAATTTTTTAAGTAACTGAAGTTGCCAAAATACTAATATGTTTATTATTTTCTGAGTTTTCTATTAAGTACTGTATAGACATACCTGGCACATATCACAGTTTTGGTTTCAGGTACCACAATAAAGCATACATTGTAATTAAGTTAGTCAAAGGAATCTTTTTGTTTCGCAGTGCATTTTATAAAAGTAATGGGTAAACTGTACCATAGTCTTAAGTGTGTAGCAGCATTAAAGCTGCCACAAAGCCAGAATACATACCTTAATTAAAAAATACTTTGTTGTGGGGCACCTGGGTGGTTCAGTCATTAAGTGTCTGCTTTAGGCTCAGGTCATGACGCCAGAGTCCTGGGATCAAGCCCCTTATCTGGCTCCCTGGTCAGTGGGGAGCCTGCTTCTCCTTCTTCCACTCCCCTAGCTTGTATTCTCTCTCCAGATGTCTCTCTCTCAGTTAAATAAATAAATAACATCTTTAAAAAAATACTTTGTTGCTAACAAATGCTAGCCGTTATCTGAGTGAAGTTTGCTTCATTGATTAATTCTTCCTTTCACCAACAATGTCTTTCAGCATATGATCCTGCTTGATAGCATTTTACTCACAGTAGAACTTCTTACAAAATTGCAGTCATTCATCTCAAACCCTGCCACTGCTTTATTAACTTTATGTAATATTACAAATCCTTTGTTACTATTTCAACTTTCTTCATAGCAGCTACACCAGGAGTAGATTGCATCTCAAGAAACCACTTTATTTGCTCATCCATAAGATGCCACTCCTCATCCATTAAAGTTTTATTATGAGATTATAGCAATTCAGTCCCATCACCAGGCTTCGCTTCTAGTTCTTTTGCTAATTCCACCAATTCTGCTGTGATTTCCTCCACTGAAGTCTTGACCCCTCAAAGTCACCCATGAGGGTTGGAATCAACATCTTCCATACTCTTGTTAATTGTTGATATTTTGACCTCTACCCATGAATCACAGTTTTTTTAAAATTTAAATTCTATTTAATTAATATATAGTGTATTATTAGTTTCAGAGGTAGAATTTAGTGATTCATCAGTTGCATATAACACAGTGTGCATTCCATTAAGTGCCCTCCTTAATGCCCATTACCCAGTTGGCCCTGTCTCTCTACCTACCTCCCCTCCAGCAATCCTGTTTCCTATAGTTAAGAGTTTCTCATGGTTTTTCTTCCTGCTTTCATCTATTTTCCTTTCCTTCCCTATGTTCATCTGTTTTATAGCTTAAATTCCGCATAGGAGTAAAACCATATGATATTTGTCTTTCTCTGATGGACTTATTTTACTTACCATAATACCCTCTAGTTATATCCACATTGTTGCAAATGGCAAGATTTCATCCTTTTTGATGGCTGGGTAATATTCCATTGTGGGGATATACGCACTGATTCCTTTTTATCCGTTCATCTGTTGATGGACATCTGGGTTTGATTCTGTGAACAGCAGGCTGGAAGAAGCAGAGGAATGTATTAATGACCTAGAAGACAAAGTAATGGAAAGCAAAGAAATTGAACAAAAGAGGGAAAGAAGAGCAAGAGAAAGAAGAATTATGCAACATGAAAATAGACTTGGGGAACTCCTTGATTCCAACCAATGTAGTAACATTCATATTACAGGAGTCCCAGAAGAAGAGAGAAAAGGGGATAGAAAGTTTATTTCAAGAAACAAGAGCAGAAAACTTCCCTATTCTGGGGAAGGAAACAGATATCCAGATAAGAGAGGCACAGAGAAATCTCATCAGAATCAACAAAGGCAGACCAACATTAAGACCTATTATCATTAAATTTGCAAAATACAGTGTTAAAGAAAGAATCTTAAAAGCAGCAAGACAAAAGAAGTCCTTAATTTACTAGGAAAAACCCATAAGATTAGCTGGAGATTTTTCAACAGCAACTTGAAAAGTCAGAAGGGAGGGGCATAATATATTCAAAGTACTGAATGGGAAGAATCTGCAGCCAAGAATACTCTATCAAGCAAGGCTATCACTCAGAATAGAAGAGGAGATAAAGAATTTCTGAGACATACAGAAACTAAAGGAGTTTGTGACCACTAAATCAGACCTACAGGAAATATTAAAGGGGACTCTGAGTGGGAAGGAGATACCAAAAGTGACAGTATAAAGTCAGGTGACACAAAAGCAGCAAAAATTCAGTCAAGAAACTCACACACACACAAAAGGACATATGAGGGCATCTGGGTGGCTCAGTGGATTGCAGGGTTGCCCTTGGCTCAGGTCATGATCTCAGGATCCTGGGATCAAGCCCTGCATGGGGTTCCCTGCTGAACAGGGAGTCTGCTTCTTCCTCTTATTCTGTGTGTTCTCTCTCCCACTCTCACTTTCTCTCAGATAAATAAATAAAATCTTAAAACAAAAACAAAAACCAGATACAATGACATATACCAAAAAGAGGGGAGGAAAGAAGAAAAGAATGAATTCAAACTTGAACAACCATCAACTTAATATAGTCTGCTATTTGCAGAAGAGTTTAGATACAAAACAATGATTTTAAATGACGCACTGGATTAGATGTACTTAACAGATATATTCAGAATGTTCCATCCTGAAACAGCAGAATACACAATCTTTTCATGTGCACATGAAATATTCTCCTGAATAGATTACATATTAGGTCATAAATATAAAATACAAATAACAAAAATATTGCAATCATTCGATGCCCCTTTTGTGACCACAAGGCTATGAAACTAGAAGTCCACAACAAGAAAAAAAAAAAAAAAAAAACCTGGAAAGACCACAGATACACATAGGTTAAACAAGATGCCACTAAACAGTGATTGGGTAAACCAGGAAATCAAAGAAGAAATTAAAAAAAAATACATGGATACAGGTAAAATGAAAACACAATGGTCTGAAGTCTTTGGAATGCAGCAAAAGCAGTTGTAAGAGGGCTATGTATAGCAGTACATGCCTACCTCAAGAAGTAAGAAAAATCTCAAACAATCTAAACTTACAACTACAGAAGCTAGAGGAAGAACAACAAACGGAGCTTAAAGCCAACAGAAGGAAGGAAATAATAAAGATTAGAGAAGAAATAAATGATATAGAAACTAAAAAAGCAATAGGAAAGATGAATGAAACCTGGAACTGATTATTTGAAAAAATTCATAAAACTGATAATGCCCAACCCGACTTTGAGAAATGAAAAGAAAAGAGGAAGGACCCAAATAATAAAATTGCAATGGGAGAGGAACAATAACAACCAACACTACAGGAATAAACACTGTTGTGAGAATATTACGAAAAGCAATACGCCAACCAATTACACAACCTGGAAGAAATGGGTAAATTCCTAGAAAACATATAAATTATCAAAGCTGAAACAGGAATAGAAAACTTGAGCAGACTTAAAACCAGCAAATAAATTGAATCAGTAATTAAAAACAAACAAAAGTTCAGGATCAGGTGTCTTCATAGGTAAATTCTACCAAACATTTAAAGAAGAGTTAATACCTATTCTTCTCAACCTATTCCAAAAAAATAGAAAAGGAAGGAAAACTTCTAAATTCATTCTATGAGGCCAGCATTATCCTGATACACAAACCAGATAGACACCACTAATAAAAGAACTACAGGCTAATATCCCTGATGCAAAAATTCTCAATAAACTACTAGCAAATCAATCAATGTGATACATCCCAATAACAACAGAGAGGATAAGAATCATAGGATCCTTTCAATAGATGCAGAAAAAGCACTTGACAATGTACAACATCCATGCATGATAAAAACCCTCAATGAAGTCAGGTAGGGGGAGCATACCTCAACATAATAAAGGCCACATAAAAAAGCCCAGAGCTAATCATTTTCAGTGGGGAAAAACAGCTTTTCCTCTATGGTCAGGAACAAGAGAGGAATGTCCATTTTCAGGATTGTTATTTAACATAGTACTGGAAGTCCTAGCCACAGCAACCAGACAACAAAAAAAAATTAAAAAAAAAAAATCCAAATGAGCAAGGAAGAACTAAAACTTTCACTATTTGCAGATGACATGATACTGTACATAGAAAAGCCAACAACAACAACAAAAAAGCTAGAACTGATAAATCCATTAATGTTGCAGGATACAAATCAACGTAGAGAAATCTGTTGCATTTCTATACACCAGTAATGAAGCAGCAGAAAGAGAATTAAGGATTCAATCCCATTTATAATTGCACCAAAAACCGTAAGATACCTAGGAATAAACCTAATCAAAGAGGTGAGAGGCCTGTACTCTGAAAACTATAAAACACTGATGAAAAAAAGCTGAAGATGACACAAAGAAATAGAAAGACATTTCATGGTCTAGATTGGAAAAACAAATATTGTTAAAATATCTATACTACCTAATGAAATCTACACATTTAATACCATCCTTATCAAAATATCATTGACATTTTTTACAAAGCTAGAACAAATAATCCTAAAATTTGTATAGATCCATAAGAGACTCCAAAGAGCCAGAGCAATCTTGAAAAAAAGAAAAACAAACCTGGAGGCATCACAATTCCAGACATCAAGTCATATTACAAAGCTGTAATAATCAAACCAGTAAGGTACTAACACAAAAATAGACCCAAAGATCATTGGAAGAGAATAGAGAGCCTAGAACGGAACCCACAACTATACGGTCAATTAATATCTTTGACAAATCAGTAAAGTAGACAGTGGGGAAAAAGATAGTTTCTTCAACAAATAATCCTGGGAAAACTGGACAGCAAAATAAAAATAATGAATCTGGACCACCACACACAAAAAAATTCAAAATGGATTAAAGATCTAAATGTGAGACCTGAAATAATATAAGTCCTTGAAGAGAACACAGGCCTGTTTTTGTTTCTGGTTATATCTTCTGAGGCATAGGAAACAAAATAAAAAATAAACTATCAGGGTTACATAAAAATGAAAAGCCTTTGCACAGTGAAGGAAATAACAAAACTAAAAGGCAACATATGGAAAGGGAGAAGATATTTGCAAATGACATATAAGGGGTTTGTATTCAAGATATATAAAGAACTTAAATATTCACCCAGAGTGAAGGATGGGATTAAAAATGGGCTGAAGAGGGGCGCCTGGGTGGCTCAGTGGGTTAAAGCCTCTGCCTTCAGCTCAGGTCATGATCCCAGGATTGTGGGATCGAGCCCCGCATCGGGCTCTCTGCTTGGCAGGGAGCCTGCTTCCTCCTCTCTCTCTGCCTGCTTCTCTGCCTGCTTGTGATCTCTGTCTGTCAAATAAATAAATAAAATCTTTAAAAAAAAAAAAATGGGCTGAAGAGATGAATAAACATTTTTCCAAAGAAGACTTGCAGATGACTAACAGACACATGAAAAAATGTTCAACATAACTTATCATCAGGGAAATGCAAACCAAAACAACAATGAGATATCACCTCATACCTGTCAGAATGGCTAAGATCAACAACACAAGAAACAACAGGCGTCATCAAGCATGTGGAGAAAGGGAAACTCTGGCACTGTTGGTGGGAATGCAAATTGGTGCGGCCACTCTGGAAAACAGTATGGAAGTCCTTCAAAAAGTTAAAAATAGAACTACCCAGCAAAGACACCACTAGGTTTTTACTCAAAGTATACAAAAATACTAATTCAGAGGGATACATGCACCCCAATGTTTATAGCAATATTATCTACAGTAGCCAAATTATGGAAACAGCCCACATGTCTATCAACTGATGAACGGATAAAGAAGTGGTAGATATATACAATGGAATATTATTCAACCAAAAAGAAGAATGAAATCTTGCCATTTGCAAGGACATTGCAAGGACATGGATGAAGCTAAAGAGTATTATGCTAAGTGAAAAAAGTCAGTCAGAGAAAGACAAATACCATATGATTTCACTCATATGTGGAATTTAAGAAACAAAACAAATGACCAAAAGCTAAAAGAGAGAGAGTGAAGCAAACCAAGAAACAGGTTCTTAACTATAGAGAACAAACTGATGGTTACCAGAGAAGTGGGTGAGGTGGGGTTGGGTTAAATAGGTGATGGGGTTAAGGAGTGCGCTTGTAATGATCACAGGGTGATGTATAGAATTGTTGAACCACTGTATTGTATACCTTAAACTAACACTACACTGTATGTTAACTAGCTGGAATTAAATAAAAATATAAATAAAAAACCAAAAATGGCGCTGATAGACTTGCATGACAGAGTTGCCATAAATCTTCCATTTGTAAGAAAAATTCAGTATCTGTGAAGTGCAATAAAATGGGGCATGTTTGTGATTTGTAAGATTTTTTTATTTTGTTGTGTTGCTATTTCAAATTTATTTTAGACTTTATGAGTTTAGAGTATTTCAAATATATAATTATTTCTTTTAAGTTTTTAAAGCAATCAGTCATAAATCGCAGCACACTTGATTTAATTAAAGATTTGCATTCTCTGTCAGTATTCAGAACTTATAAATAAATAAAAGAAAATTAATTTTTCCATACATTTTATTTTTCTAAGAACACATTTTTGTGACATTTTACCATAAAAGAATTTTAATGAGAGGCAGTGGTTGCAGCTTGTGTAAATTTCTAAACTCTATTATGTCTGTGACCCATTTTACTTTATATAATTTGATAAATACTCAAATTAAATATATAAAATAAAAATTTTAATGAAACTTTAAACAAAGAAAACATTTCTTCAGCTAAAGGGTGGATTCAAATACTTAGATATAATAGAACAAGTGGAAAATGTCCTTTTGAACACTGACTTGGCTGTTTTAGCTTTGATCTGTGGAGAGAATTTTTTTTCTTTTGTAATTTAATTGCAATAGAAGCCACTGTTTTCAGTGATGTGAAGTGTCAAAATGGAAAAGAACAATTGTTTTGATAGTGGATGCAAAAGCCTGATAACTTTCAACCACAGAAATAAAAACATCTCACTCCCTAGGAATTCAGTTTGCTGAATTTTAAACACGAACTTTCTCCTGTAGTGGTAGATGATTTTCTACAAATTGGGAAAATGTAATAACCTAGTTGGTTATTCCTGCCTTCATTATGAGGCCTTCGTTATAGTTATCCACTGCTGCTGCTTTTCCTGATGTGTTTCAAAAACCTTTGTCCTTCTGAGACAAGGCTCTCTCTACTTTGTTTCCTTTATTCTCATGGCCTCTGGATCTTAACACTGTCCAGTCATCCCTGATTGTCAGATATCAGAGGCTCTGATAAGACCATTGGTCCCTTAGGCTATCAAACTGTCATTCAACCTCTCAGTGTCATGACTAAATCCCCCCAAAAGTTCTCCATTTCTGTTAGCTTAGCTGGAGAGCATGTTGTCCTTCTGTAATACTTGGATCTTTTATTCTGTAAGTGGCTTTATCTTTAACATAATCAAAATGTGTTTTAATAAAAATAGCTTTAATATAGATTTTGTTTTAAAATTTTCTTACCAAAATTTGCATGTTGGTCAAAGCTAAAACATAACAAATAGCTAATTTATTAGGAAAATAAGCCTAATTAGGGACTCCTGGGTGGCTCAGTGGGTTAAGCCTCTGCCTAAAGCTCAGGTCATGATCTCAGGGTCCTGGGATGGAGCCCCACATCAAGGTCTTTGCTCAGCAGGGAGCCTGCTTCTCCCTCTCTCTGCCTGCCTCTCTGCCTATTTGTGATTTCTCTTTCTGTCAAATAAGGAAAATAAGCTTAATTATAAGATTAGTTGGTTTACACTATAATTCTTTATTACGTTGGTCTTTGATGTTCCCCAGGATTATACAGTGTGCCTACGGATAAAACAGAACATATAAATGCTAATGGTTTTTTAGATAAAATGTGTTATATGTAAATATTCATAAATCAATGAATGTGGATGACTAATTACAATATATTTTAAATGTGTTTTTAAAAATAAGTATAATTTGGGGGGATCATCAAAATTATATGGGTCTCAGATATTGGTTATCTCTGTGGTGCCTTCAATAGGTGAATTAAAAATAAGACTCAGTGTTAGAGGTTCGAGTAAGCTTTGGTATCCAAATTATAGTGCTACCATTTGCTATCAATGCAAAGAAAATAGGTTGATTTTTAAAAAATTAACCTATGATTTAAGTACCCATGGGAGAATACCCTATAACTGCTAGTATAAGACTTTTCTGATAAATGTTTCTGTAGCATGAGGTATAAGCCTTGGAAGTCTAAAATATTTAATTCAAAGAATAGTAATCAGATACTTCTGTGCAAGGTTCTCTTCCAGTGCTTGGGTTCTATCCAGAAACAGAATGAAGGTCCTGACTTCTTTGGGGAGTTTTGTTTTGTTTTTTAAACTTTAAATGAGTCTTGATCTATTCTCTTTTCTAAAACAGATTCAATCTTTGGCCCAAACATTTGATTTATACCCATGCAAATAGCCTCAAAGAGAAGGAATTAGAATATGGCTTGTTAGGTAGGATGGTCAGAGTAAAGTATTAGCAAAAGACCCTGAACTTACCAATAAATGCAGCAGATTAAAACCATAAAATTATATTTTCTATGCTTTATCTTAATTAATTTTAAGCAATATTCTAACTTCCTAGACACCAGAGGAAAAGAATTCAAATTATGTATATATTTTTAAAAGATTTATTTATTTGACAGAGAGAAATATTGAGAGAGGGGACACAAGCAAGGGAGGTGTGAGAGGGAGAAGCAGGCTTCCCGCTGAGCAGGGAGCCTACGTGGGGCTGGATCCCAGACGCTGGGATCATGACCTGAGCCGAAGGTGGATAGTTAACGACTGAGCCACCTGGGTGCCCCTCAAATTATATATATATATATATTTTTTTATTTATTGGACAGAGAAAGAGATCACAAGTAAGCAGAGAGGCAGGCAGAGAGAGGAAGAAGCAGGCTCCCTGCTTAGCAGAGAGCCTGATGCATGGCTCGATCCCAGGATCCTGGGATCATGACCTGAGCCGAAGGCAGAGGTTTAACCCACTGAGCCACCCAGGCACCTCTCAAATTATATTTTTAAGTATTGTGAATATAAGGATGGGTCACATGATGTTTTCAGGATTTTTTTTTTTTAAAGATTTTATTTATTTATTTGACAGAGAGAGATCACAAGTAGGTAGATAGGCAGGCAGAGAGAGAGAGGAGAAAGCAGGCTCCCTGCCAAGCAGAGAGTGGGACTCGATCCCAGGACCCTGAGATCATGACCTGAGCGGAAGGCAGAGGCTCAACCCACTTAGCCATCCAGGCGCCCCTGTTTACAGGATCTTAATATAGAATGGGTTCCTGTACAGACACTAAAAATGGAAATACCTTTTTATAAGGAAGTTGACATATATATAGTTTAAATAAAGTATAAGGTTGAAAAATTTGATATTTTAGTTAGATAATTTTGAAATTTTAACTCATTTAATATAAAAATCTCATATGATTTGTTTTTTTTTTTCAAAGATTTTATTTAAAAAATCTCTTAGTTTAAGTCAGGGAAAGTTTTAAGTAAAATTTTATCAAAGTGTTTAAGAAGAAAAATATCTTAACTCTGCATTATTTGACAACCAAAAAGTGGTAGAAAAAGAAAATATATCCTGGACTAGTAAATGTTTTATCATCCCCATTTCTGACTTCTGAGGTCCTCTTCTCTCTTCAGCTGAGACCACGATAACCCTACCCCAATCTTCTCATTCATCATTAGGACCAATTTTGAAAATAGAAGTATATATTTAAAACAACTTAATGAGTCATGCATTGTAAAACTTGCTCTGATATTATCATCCATTAGATTGTAAGCCTTCTGACAGCAAGTGCAGGTTTTTATTGTTTTATTTTAAAAATTACTTTATTTATTCATTTATTGGGAATGAGAGAGAGAGAGCACAAGCAGGGGGAGGGACAGAGGAAGAGGGAGAGAGAGAATCTTAAACAGACTCTATGTTCAGTGCAGAGCCCAACCCGGGACTCAATCCCACAACCATGAGATCTTGACCTGAGCCAAAATCAAGAGTCAGATGCTTAACCTACTGAGCTGTCCAGGAGCCCCCCAGGTTTTTATTATTTATTGCCTTTATCCAAACAATTTTTACAGTCTGTCATATGGTAGCATTGACAATATTTTGATGGGTGAATAATCTAGTCTTGTTCTGTCATTTCCTGCCATTACCCAAGAGGAAGTAATTGTAAATAGAGCAAAATTGGAAACCACTTACTGTGTCTTGGTATTAGAAACTGGAGTTTTGAGGTTAAAGCATGCCAGTGTCTGTTCCTATCATGATTCTCTTGAGTCTCTTCATTTGTTGTTTGGGCCCCATCTAAAGACAATCTCTAAAGAGATTGTCAGAATGAATAAAATAAACCATGATTCAACTGTATGTTGCTTACAAAAGTCTCAATTCAAATTCAACAGCATGAACAGTTGAAATAAAATAATGAAAGCATGTACACTATGAAAATATGAATTTAAAAAATAGGAAAGCAAGAGTGGCTATATTAATATCTGATAGAGTGTATTTCAGAATTTAAAAAAAAAAATTTCTAGATCCGATGGAATGCTTTCTAACTTCAACTGAATCTTTATCTTGAAATAAATACACATTTTCTATCCCTCTGTTCAGCTAGAGAACATTTATCCTTTCATTGTCACAAGATCCCATGTCCCCAATGTTTTATTTTTGAAGATAATGCTGGCATTGCTCTGAAGACCTACATTTCCCCTTTGATTTTTTTCCATGTGTAAATGTCATTATAGACTTGTCTTTATTTCTGTGAAGTTAAAACCATATATCTACTTTTTATACTATACTGACAATAGTTCAGAATGATATCTACATATCTTTGTGCCACTGACAGTCATTATTGTGTCACAATTGATAAATATTTACTTAATCACTTAATAACTAGATAAAGTGAATCTAGATATATTATTAAGTGAATTAAGTGAATAACTAGATGTATTATTGAAGTAAAGAAGCATTCATTGTTTTGGTAAAAGAGAATGTGTGCATAGAAATCAAACGCATACTTATGCAATCTTCATTTTTATTTTGTTGAGGTCATCTTTCATTTAAAGTTACTCAGTATGTTTTGCATACTCTCTCTACATCTTGATAATTTTCCACACTACGAGTCTAATCTTCTCAAACAGAATTGGAGAGACTATATTCACAAGATCCCTTTCAAGTAGAACATGTTCATTTAATCAAAGTCACTCCAATGAAGTGCAACCAAACACTCTCATAGAAATAATCAACACCTAAAAGGAAGTCAGACTTTTGGCAACCACTGTGATAGAGTGTCCTGTGACAATAATAGAATTTCTGATGCCAATTACTGAATGCCATAGGAGCCAATGGATAATGACAATCAGGTTTAGGAACAGAAATCACTGTGCCATGTAGGGCATTGCTGCTGCTTCTTTCTGGCCTGTTGACCTTACCAGCGATTTTGGAAGCTGCCAAACATCTTTTAGTGAATTTTGTTCTGGCTTAAGTAACTCTGAGAGGATTGCATTGTTTGCAGTCAGGAGTCCTGAACATTAATCACTCTGGTATTAATGGTGTGTGTTTGTTCATAGTTATTTTTGATGGTAAAGATAATAAACTATAAACTTCTATAGAAATCGTTTTTAGCCCATAGGTTGCAATGGGAAAGTCAGCCTACCTTAGGCAATCTGCTTTTGGTAGGAGGTACTGTATGATTCTCTCATGACTCATTGATGGGCTTTGGGTACAAACTTTTCTTCAAAGAATTTGCCAGCAGCTCAGGCAGAGAGGGGTGACTATATGTAGTTCACTTTCTAGAAAAATTAATTTGTCCTAGACTAAACATAAGGGTAGATTCCTGCTAGGAGTGTGAAGATGTAATATTAATGCTCTGAGTCAGTTGGTTTGAATAGTGTGAATGTTCAGGTGAGAATTTCTCCTGTTTCTAATATTTGTGACAAATGCACATGGAAGATGGCATTTCTTGCCAGCTGGGACTCTGTAAGCAGCTGTAGATTTAAAAGTGCCTAGGCAATTGAAGTACAAAAATAAAGCAAATAGAACAAATATCTTATTTAATAAATAAAATTCCATAAACATACATTTTAGTGACATGAGTATTGGCTACATATTTTATTTCCATATTAATAGCTTTTTATAACTCTCTGCCATCCAAATTTTATAATCAGCTCAGTTTAGCAAATACTGATTGGAAAAATCCTAAATATTACAGAGTACATAGTGAACTATGTATGCTGTGAATGTAAAGATGAAAAAGAGAGTTGGGAAATAAAAGGAAAGAATGAGAGAACTAATATTTTATTATGTACTTGGTGCTATGAACTCTGCAAAAATTTTCACCCATGTTAAAAAACTTAATGCTCATAATAGCCTTTTAAATGAGCTTTCAGCAAAGCTCAAAGATTTGTCTATAGTCATATAAATAGTGGATTATGTTGTGGTTTAATGAAGGAACAGAGATTCAACTTACGTTTAGTTGATTTCCAAAACTTAGCCCTTTTATTTTCATAAGTAGTTTTTTACTCTGTTGTTTATAACAATGGAGTGTATTATGGAGTATCACATGACTTTAATTAGATTTTAACATTTATGTAATATTAAAATGCTATATATTAAATAGCATGTTATGATGAATATGTTATTAATAATACAAGCAGATCTATATATCTGAAAATTAGTTTGTACATGCAAGCAATGTTCTATTTAATTATATAGACAGCATTCAATATTCATCTGTATTTGTGAATATTTGCAGGAATTCAATTGCCCTGAAATCCAGTGAATATATTAGAAACCACTATCTCACACTCTGAGATAAAATTATTAATCCAAGATAGAACAACTATCTGCATTGTTTTTATAATATGCTCCTCAGAAGAATAGTTAAGAATAGTAATAATTCATCTTAGCCTAGACAAGGGTATTCGTGCTAAGATAAACTTGTGAAATTATGAGTTAATCAAAGTTAATACAGTCCTCCCCAGGAGCTGTATCTTGCTAAAATTCATATGGGTGTCCAAGAAGACCATATAAAATAATGTGCTCTCTCAAATTATATCACATAACATTTTCCTCCCATGAAACATAAAAAAGACCAAAATTCAGTGTAATACATTTTGGAAAATATTTTTACCTGTTATTCTGACATAACTGGACAACTCACTGATCAGACATAGGGCAAATATTTAGATCACTACCATAATCCAGGGAGAGTTTATGGGGTTATTTCTAGAAAGGAATAGGAAACCTAACACAGTGAAAAGCTGTAAAATATAAGTTAGAAGGGCTAGTGACACTACTTAGAGACAGACAAAAGCATTTATACATATCAAAATAATAATAGCTATCATTTGTTGATAATTTACATGCTTTCCACTACTATTTCCTGTGGTTGGCTTATTTAATCATTATCCTGTAACCCCATTTCCAGATGAAATCTCTAAATCCACGTACATGGAGTACCTTGAAAAAATGAGTTATGGGCATAAGAAGTCAAAGCCTTATTTTATAACACTGTGATGTGTTCTGTATAAATATACAGTCATTCAAAATACTTATGTATTAGCTTGAAAATACTTAATTCATCCAATATAGTGTAACTCTTATCCTCTCTGGTTTCAAAGGCTGTTTAAATCCCTTAGAGGTAAATTACTTCAGTTACTGAATTATGGGACACCTGGGTGGCTGAGTTGGTTGGGTTGGTTGATTTTGTCTCAGGTTGTGATCTTAGGGTTGTGGGATGGAGCCCACTGTTGGGCTCTGTGCTAGGTGTGAAGTCTGCCTGAGATTCTCTCTCTCTCCCTCTCTAAAAAAAAAAAATGGAGAAGAACATAATCAGCACCTC
This sequence comes from Lutra lutra, assembly GCF_902655055.1. Classification (NCBI taxonomy): domain Eukaryota; kingdom Metazoa; phylum Chordata; class Mammalia; order Carnivora; family Mustelidae; genus Lutra; species Lutra lutra. The sequence continues at coordinate 175,476,298 of NC_062280.1, forward strand.
TGTTTTGTGCTTCCTTTCAGTCACTCAAGTCCCAAGGAAAATGTTTGTTCTAATTGTACAGAATAGTTTTGCCAAAATTTATATGTTACAAAAATGAAATCATGTATTTTGTACTCTCTGATGTCTGAATTTTTTTCCTCAATATTATATTTGCAAAATACAGCCACATTTTTTTCCAGTGAAAGGAACACACACACACACACACACACACACACACACACACACACACACGGAGAGGCAGGCACACACACTTTAACTGCATCATATGTTGACTTTCTCTTGCTAACATTGACATTTTATCAGGGTTGCTGTAACATTTATCTTAAGCTAACAAATGACTTCTACGATTCTTGTTTGCTTATAAAAATATTAAAATTAAACATGAAAATGAAAGTTTTTTGTCTTCTTATATTTTGTCTGGCAAAAATGACACTGAAAGAATGTAGCTTAGAGGCGTTAATATAAATCAAATAATACAAAAAGTGTGATTCTAACACAACTTTGCAAAAGATTTCAAGTTCTCACACATTCAGATGAGTTTATTCTCTTCTGTTCTTAAATTTTTTTTCAAAAATAATTATGGACCTTTTTAAAATTTTAATTCCAATGTACTTAACAAACAGTGTTTTTAATTTCAAGTGTACAATATAGTGATTCAACAATTTCTATATATTACTTGGTGTTCATCAAGATAAGTGTACGCCTAATCCTCTGCACCAAATTTACCCATCTGCCCACCCACCTCCCCTCTGGTAACCATCTGTTTGTTCTCTTTAGTTAAGAGCCTGTTTTTGGGTTTGTCTCCCTCTTTTTTTCTCCCTTTGTTTGTTTCTTAAATTCATCATATGAGTGAAATCATATGGTATTTGTCTTTCTTTGACTGGTTTATTTTGCTTAGCATTAATACTCTCTAAGCTTCATCCATGTTTTTGCAAAAGGCAAGATTTCATTCTTTTTTTATGAAACATTTTTGATGCATTTTAGTTTCTTCTGAAATTTGAGCATGTGTCAGTTTTTCCTCAGGTTAAATTAACAACAAATATAAAAACATAACAATACAATACAATACAGTAATAATTTTTACCACCTTTAGGCAAGGTTGAAATATGAACTCTACTAGTAAATGACTAAATTTAGTAGTATAAAAATTAAGACTTTTGCAGGGGGTTATAATAACAAACAAAGACACATAGTAGTTCCAGAAACCATGAAGAGTGTATCAGGGATATAATAAGAAAGTAAAAATAAATAGAACTAATATTTATATCATGTTTCATAATGGGGGGGCAGGTAGCTTTGAAACTACTTTAGTAATAATGATTTTCAGTTCCCGATATGTAGTTCAAAGCCTCCAAAAATACTATTTCATTTTGTTATCTTTAAACCTTATAAATGTAGTCCAATGTAATGGACTTGCAAAATTTATTTCATACTACAATGCCGATGTGCCTGGAAAGCCTCAGTGTGTGGAGAGAAAAATAGGTTAATTCTGTTCTGTAAGGTTCAAAAATTGGATGATACATTATTTTTGGTAATCCTTTTAAGTAGTGTTTGGTATCTATTAGATAAAATTTTGTGGTCACTTAGCATCTCTTTTCTCCTGCTACTTCTGTAATTTCATTGACAAAGCCATGGGAGCATATCATCTGTTGATGGTGGCCATCTCACTGTCCACAGTGGAATACTTTGACAGTAATAGGAGTTAATTACTAATAATAATCACACCTAGACAACAGGCATAACCGGGAATATGCTCCAAAATACGAACCTCAGCCTCTTCCATTCTTGGTGAATGTAAACTCTATACCCTACCAAATTTTTCATCTCATTCACTACAATAGCCCACAAGGTTTTGCTCAGCATTTTGTCATAGCTATGCTAATGGGAGCCATGTTGCTGGTACACTAGGTTTCAGCTCTAAACCGTCAGGTTCTGAAAGGCTCATGACTCCTTATACCTAAGCACATTGAACTTTCCAAGGCTCTGTGATGATACCTGTGCACCAAATTATTGTATGGACATTTTCTAAGTGTCCACTTCCTTGCTTCTTCCTTAGCAGACAGCCACTATTTCTCCAGTCTCTGCCCTTACAACATCTTGCCCCCTCTGAGCAAAAGAGTATGTAGGGAAGAAACAGGACTCACCTTTGAACCTTGTTCTCTCTCTCTTTCTCTCTCTCTCCTTCTCTTACTTTTTTTGTTCTCACTGCACTAATAGCACCAGGTCAGAAAAAGACTCAATCTCATTCTATCAAAAACAGGCATCTGTTCCCTTTTAGGTTCATTATTGACATACTAATGGGAATCGTTGTTAAAAAAATCGGAAAATCCTCTCTCATGCTAACATGACTAACATGGCTCTCTTCCCTACTATGTAATTTTTCATAATGTTCATAACATGAACATTACATATTCTATATGCATCCCTCTATAATATATCTCAATATTCCCATTACTTCTATAATTCATCTTAACCTCCTCCTGTGAGGTGAAAATATTAGGCAGTTGGGGAAAAAAAGAAAAGCACATTTATAATAAATAGTCTTGTATTAATAATCACATTTTTAAATTTTTGCATAAGTAAGAAAGCTTATAGAAAAAAATGCTGTACTGGCCATATAGTATATGTTTTAACAAATTTCCATGTTTTCCATAATAAATCCATTTTTCTGTAATAATTTAAAAAAATCACGAATTATGACTATTTTCCTAACATGTAAGATAAATACAATTTTATAATACGTAAAATATTTTCTAACATATTTTCTAATATATAAAGTAGATATAATTTCCAAAATTTTACAAGTTACTGTTCCCCCACTGCATTATTTTAAGAGGAAATGCACATTCTAGTTGAATGAAATTTTTTTTTTTTTAAGATTTTATTTATTTATTTGTCAGAGAGAGCGAGTGAGCGAACACAGGCAGAGAGGCAGGCAGAGGCAGAGGGAGAAGCAGGCTCCCTGCCGAGCAAGGAGCCCAATGAGGGACTCGATCCCAGGACGCTGGGATCATGACCTGAGCCGAAGGCAGCCGCTTAACCGACTGAGCCACCCAGGCATCCCTTGAATGAAATTTTTAAAAATAAGTATTAGCAACTCTAGTTTTCAGTCTTGCCAAGGAATTTTGTCCTTGGTGACAGTGGGCAGCTTACATTATATTAAGGGAATTTTATAAGCTGGCTTGCTACATGAAGTGTTATTTATAAAGTAGTTAGTCTATTAGTAATTTCCACATTTATTTTAATGTGTAACTTGGTGACTTTCATGTTTCATATTAGGAATAGTTTCCTCATATCCAACAATTTATGTTGATATTTGTATCTAATTGGATATATTATTTTATAAGATATTTATATGTATTATTATAGTGTATTTCCACAAAGACTTATCTTTTTTTTTAATATGCTATGCATGTGGTCAAATTTTGGAAGAAATGTATTCTCATTATGATAGCAAAAATAACTGTTCTCTTGATATCCATAGAATGAAAAAGAAAAAATAAGAGAATAAAGCCATATGCCTTTAAAAAATATTTTGAGGGGTAAAAAATAACTGAAGTCATCCAACAAAATGGATCATGAGGTTATGAATATTTTTAGTCTATGTTCTACAAGTATATTATAGAAATTAAAAAATTACCAATATTTGAAGATCACCAATTCAGTAATAATTACCTGTCTGAGAAGCATATTGTCTTTAGATACATTTTAATGTGTTTGATTAATTAATCTTCATTTACACAAGAGAATGACTACAATTACCATATTAAACATGTTATAAAATGGTCTGAAAATGTGTGTATGTGAATTTTATTATAAAAATGAATACCCACGTGATTATTCTATAAAGGAAACCAGTAAAGCAATCTTAAAAGAAATAGGGGTGTTTCACATAACCAGGTCTATGTATATAGGTATTTAGTATATAGACTAAAACTATCCTACTAATATATAGGAAAATAGGGTAAGTATATTTATGTCTATATCAGATATTTATATGTCTGTATCTATATCTACATACACACAAGCACATATATATTTATATTTTGCTGTCTAGATCTCTACGCGCGTGCGCACGCACACACACACACACACACACACACACAAACGTCTTGCTTTGAAATCACTTTTTCAATTGACCACTTCAGTTATTAAGATAACACATCAATTGAACATATATTCCAAATTGACATATATTACTAGAAACATGAGAAATTTGATTCAAAAACGAGTCTGTATGACATTATCACAGGCTTAGCTCATTGATAAAATGGCAATCTCTTCCTTTGAGCTCAATAATTAACCTTCTAATACCAATGTAATGTAAGAGATGACATTTTTGTGCTGTAGATAAGTAACTTCTGGAATTTTGTCTCTTAACCACAAAAATACTACATTTTCTAGTAACATCACAAAATAGTCACATTCAAAAATGAATGAAATCATTTTATAATTTTCTATCAGCTTATGCAGATGTTATCTTTTGTTACACATTTTTTTCTTCTAGACAATCCTTGGAGTGATTATTCTCTTATAACTATATATAATTTGAAACAATGCTATGTTTTATTTTGTTTAATAAATTTCTTACAGAAACTTGTATTGGTGATATAATATTCTACACATAGAAAAAATCAGTCATTACATGTGATCAGTAACTATCCTTTAAAATATGTATGAGAGAGGGAGGAGTCAATATGACAGAGAAGTAGCAGGCTGAGACTACTTCAGGTAGCGGGAGATCAGCTAGATAGCTTATCGAAAGATTGCAAACACCTACAAATCCAACGGAAGATCGAAGAGAAGAAGAACAGCAACTCTAGAAACAGAAAATCAACCACTTTCTGAAAGATAGGACTGGCAGAGAAGTGAATCCAAAGCGACGGGAAGATAGACCGCGGGGGGAGGGGCCGGCTCCCGGCAAGCAGCGGAGCAACGGAGCACAAAATCGGGACATTTAAAAGTCTGTTCCACTGAGGGACATAGCTCCAGAGGCTTAACCGGGGTGAAGCCCACGCAGGGTCAGCGTGGCCTCAGGTCCCGCAGGGTCACAGAAGGATCGGGGGTGTCTGAGTGTTGCAGAGCTCACAGGTATTAGAACGGGGAAGCCGGCTACAGAGACAGAGCTGAGGAGTGAGCTCTAAGCTCGGGCTTACCTTGAACCGGTCGCAGGCTCAGTCAGCTCTGAGCCCGGCCAGAGGCCAGGGTGACGGGAGTAATTGGGCGCTGTTCTCTGAGGGCGCACTGAGGAGTGGGGCCCCGGGCTCTCGGCTCCTCCGGGCCGGAGACCGGGAGGCCGCCATCTTCATTCCCATCCTCCGGAACTCTACTGGAAAGCGCTCAGGGAACAAAAGCTCCCGAAAGCAAACACGATCGGATTACTCAGAGGCCCCTGGTAAGGGCGGTGCAACTCCGCCTGGGGCAAAGACACTTGAGAATCACTACAACGGGCCCCTCCCCCAGAAGATCAACGGGAAACCCAGCCAGGACCAAGTTCACCTACCAAGGAGTGCAGTTTCAAGACCAAGGAGAGCAGCGGAATTCCAGAGGAGGAGAAAGCAAAGCATGGAACTCATGGATTTCTCCCCATAATTCTTTAGCCTTGCAGTTAATTTAATTTTTTTTCTTTTTCAATTTATTTCTCTTCTTCTGCTAATTTTTTTTAACTTTTACCCTTTTCTTTTTTAACGTTTTTTAACTAGTTTATCTAATATATATATATATATATATATATATATATATATATATATACTTTTTTTTCCTCTTATATTTTTTCTTTATTGGTTTTCTTTTTTTAATTGTTTCTTTCTTTCTTTTTTTTTTTCTTTTCTTTCTGAATCTCTTTTTATCCCCTTTCTCCCCCCTCACGATTTGGGATCTCTTCTGATTTGGCTAAAGTATATTTTCCTGGGGTTTTGCCACCCTTTTAGTATTTTACTTGCTCCTTCATCTACTCTTATCTGGACAAAATGACAAGGCAGAAAAATTCACCACAAAAAAAAGAACAAGAGGCAGTACCAAAGGTAGGGACCTAATCAATACAGACATTGGTAATATGTCAGATCTAGAGTTCAGAATGACGATGCTCAAGGTTCTAGCCGGGCTCGAAAAAGGCATGGAAGATATTAGATAAACCCTCTCGGGAGATATAAAAGCCCTTTCTGGAGAAATAAAAGAACTAAAATCTAACCAAGTTGAAATAAAAAATGCTATTAATGAGGTGCAATAAAAAATGGAGGCTTTCACTGCTAGGATAAATGAGGCAGAAGAAAGAATTAGCGATATAGAAGACCAAATGACAGAGAATAAAGAAGCTGAGCAAAAGAGGGACAAACAGCTACTGGACCACGAGGGCAGAATTCGAGAGATAAGTGACACCATAAGACGAAACAACATTAGAATAATTGGGATTCCAGAAGAAGAGGAAACAGAGAGGGGAGCAGAAGGTATATTGGAGAGAATTATTGGAGAGAATTTCCCCAATATGGCAAAGGGAACAAGCATCAAAATCCAGGAGGTTCAGAGAACCCCCCTCAAAATCAATAAGAATAGGTCCACACCCCGTCACCTAATAGTAAAATTGACAAGTCTTAGTGACAAAGAGAAGATCCTGAAAGCAGCCCGGGAAAAGAAGTCTGTAACGTACAATGGTAAAAATATTAGATTGGCAGCAGACTTATCCAGGGAGACCTGGCAGGCCAGAAAGAGCTTGCATGATATATTCAGAGTACTAAACGAGAAAAACATGCAGCCAAGAATACTATATCCAGCTAGGCTATCAATGAAAATAGAAGGAGAGATTAAAAGCTTCCAGGACAAACAAAAACTGAAAGAATTTGCAAATACCAAACCAGCTCTACAGGAAATATTGAAAGGGGTCCTCTAAGCAAAGAGAGACCCTAAAAGTACTAGATCAGAAAGAAACAGAGACAATATACAGTAACAGTCACCTGTAAGGTGACTGTTACAATGGCACTTAATTCATATCTCTCAATACAATGGCACTAAATTCATATCTCTCAATAGTTACCCTGAATGTTAATGGGCTAAATGCCCCAATCAAAAGACACAGGTTATCAGAATGGATAAAAAAACAAAACCCATCTATATGTTGCCTATAAGAAACTCATCTTAAACATGAAGACACCTCCAGGTTTAAAGTGAGGGGGTGGAAAAGAATTTACCATGCTAATGGACATCAGAAGAAAGCAGGAGTGGCAATCCTTATCAGATCAATTAGATTTTAAGCCAAAGACTATAATAAGAGATGAGGAAGGATACTATATCATACTCAAAGGAACTGTCCAACAAGAATATCTAACAATTTTAAATATCTATGCTCCTAACGTGGGAGCAGTCAACTATATAAACCAATTAATAACAAAATCAAAGAAACACATCAACAATAATACAATAATAGTAGGGGACTTTAACACTCCCCTCACTGAAATGGACAGATCATCCAAGCAAAAGATCAACAAGGAAATAAAGGGAATTAAATGACACACTGGACCAGATGGACATCACAGATATATTCAGAACATTTCATCCCAAAGCAACAGAATACACATTCTTCTCTAGTGCACATGGAACATTCTCCAGAATAGATCACATCCTGGGTCCTAAATCAGGTCTCAACCAGTATCAAAAGATTGGGATGATTCCCTGCATATTAAAGAATCTTCAGACCACAATGCTCTGAAGCTAGAACTCAATCACAAGAGGAAATTTGGAAAGAACCCAAATACATGGAGACTAAACAGCATCTTTCTAAAGAATGAATGGGTCAACCAGGAAATTAAAGAAGAGTTGAAAAAATTCATGGAAACAAATGATAATGAAAACACAACGGTTCAAAATCTGTGGGACACAACAAAGGCAGTCCTGAGAGGAAAATATATAGCGGTACAAGCCTTTCTCAAGAAACAAGAAAGGTCTCAGGTACACAACCTAACCCTACACCTAAAAGAGCTGGAGAAAGAACAAGAAAGAAAGCCTAAACCCAGCAGGAGAAGAGAAATCATAAAGATCAGGGCAGAAATCAATGAAATAGAAACCAAAAAAACAATAGAACAAATCAATGAAACTAGGAGCTGGTTCTTTGAAAGAATTAATAAGATTGATAAACCCCTGGCCAGCCTTATCAAACAGAAAAGAGAAAGGACCCAAATAAATAAAATCATGAATGAGAGAGGAGAGATCACAACTAACACCAAAGAAATACAGACGATTATAAGAACATACTATGAGCAACTCTACGCCAACAAATTTGACAATCTGGAAGAAATGGATGCATTCCTAGAGACATATAAACTACCACAACTGAACCAGGAAGAAATAGAAAGCCTGAACAGACCCATAACCAGTAAGGAGATTGAAACAGTCATCAAAAATCTCCAAACAAACAAAAGCCCAGGGCCAGATGGCTTCCCGGGGGAATTCTACCAAACATTTAAAGAAGAACGAATTCCTATTCTCCTGAAACTGTTCCAAAAAATAGAAATGGAAGGAAAACTTCCAAACTCATTTTATGAGGCCAGCATCACCTTGATCCCAAAACCAGCCAAAGATCCCATCAAAAAAGAGAACTACAGACCAATATCCTTGATGAACACAGATGCAAAAATTCTCACCAAAATACTAGCCAATAGGATTCAACAGTACATTAAAAGGATTATTCGCCACGACCAAGTGGGTTTTATTCCAGGGCTGCAAGTTTGGTTCAACATCCTCAAATCAATCAATGTGATACAACACATTAATAAAAGAAAGAACAAGAACCATATGATACTCTCCATAGATGCTGAAAAAGCATTTGACAAAGTACAGCATCCCTTCCTGATCAAAACTCTTCAAAGTGTAGGGATAGAGGGCACATACCTCAATATTATCAAAGCCATCTCTGAAAAACCCACCGCAAATATCATTCTCAATGGAGAAAAACTGAAAGCTTTTCTGCTAAGGTCAGGAACACGGCAGGGATGTCTGTTATCACCACCGCTATTCAACATAGTACTAGAAGTTCTAGCTTCAGCAATCAGACAACAAAAGGAAATTAAAGGCTTCCAAATTGGCAAAGAAGAAGTCAAACTATCACTCTTCGCAGATGATATGATACTATATGTGGAAAACCCAAAAGATTCCACTCCAAAACTGCTAGAACTTGTACAGGAATTCAGTCAAGTGTCAGGATATAAAATCAATGCACAGAAATCAGTTGCGTTTCTCTACACTAACAACAAGACAGAAGAAAGAGAAATTAAGGAGTCAATCCCATTTACAATTGCACCCAAAACTATAAGATACCTAGGAATAAATCTAACCAAAGAGACTAAGAATCTATACACAGAAAACTATAAAGTACTCATGAAAGAAATTGAGGAAGACACAAAGAAATGGAAAAATGTTCCATGCTCCTGGATTGGAAGAATAAATATTGTGAAAATATCTATGCTACCTAAAGCAATCTACACATTTAATGCAATTCTTATCAAAGTACCATCCATTTTTTTCAAAGAAATGGAACAAATAATCCTAAAATTTATATGGAACCAGAAAAGACCTCGAATAGCCAAAGCAATATTGAAAAAGAAAGCCAAAGTTGGTGGCATCACAATTCCGGACCTCAAGCTCTATTACAAAGCTGTCATCATCAAGACAGCATGGTACTGGCACAAAAACAGACACATAGATCAATGGAACAGAATAGAGAGCCCAGAAATAGACCCTCAACTCTATGGTCAACTCATCTTCGACAAAGCAGGAAAGAATGTCCAATGGAAAAAAGACAGCCTCTTCAACAAATGGTGTTGGGAAAATTGGACAGTCACATGCAGGAAAATGAAATTGGATCATTTTCTTACACCACACATGAAAATAGACTCAAAATGGATGAAGGATCTCAATGTGAGAAAGGTATCCATCAAAATCCTTGAGGAGAACACAGGCAGCAACCTCTTCGACCTCAGCCGCAGCAACATCTTCCTAGGAACATCGCCAAAGGCAAGGGAAGCAAGGGCAAAAATGAACTGTTGGGATTTTATCAAGATCAAAAGCTTTTGCACAGCAAAGGAAACAGTTAACAAAACCAAAAGACAACTGACAGAATGGGAGAAGATATTTGCAAACGACATATCAGATAAAGGGCTAGTGTCCAAAATCTATAAAGAACTTAGCAAACTTAACACCCAAAGAACAAATAATCCAATCAAGAAATGGGCAGAAGATATGAACAGACATTTCTGCAAAGAAGACATCCAGATGGCCAACAGACACATGAAAAAGTGCTCCATATCACTTGGCATCAGGGAAATACAAGTCAAAACCACAATGAGATACCAACTCACACCAGTCAGAATGGCTAAAATTAACAAGTTAGGAAATGACAGATGCTGGCGATGATGTGGAGAAAGGGGAACCCTCCTACACTGTTGGTGGGAATGCAAGCTGGTGCAACCACTCTGGAAAACAGCATGGAGGTTCCTCAAAATGTTGAAAATAGAACTACCCTATGACCCTGCAATTGCACTGCTGGGTATTTACCCTAAAGATACAAACGTAGTGATCTGAAGGGGCACATGCACCCGAATGTTTATAGCAGCAATGTCTACAATAGCCAAACTATGGAAAGAACCTAGATTTCCATCAACAGATGAATGGATAAAGAAGATGTGGTATATATACACAATGGAATACTATGTAGCCATCAAAAGAAATGAAATCTTGCCATTTGCGATGACGTGAATGGAACTAGAGGGTGTCATGCTTAGCGAAATAAGTCAATTGGAGAAAGACAACTATCATATGATCTCCCTGATATGAGGGAGAGGAGATGCAACATGGGGGGTTATGGGGGTAGGAGAAGATTAAATGAAACAAGATGGGACTGGGAGGGAGACAAACCATAAGTGACTCTTAATCTCACAAAACAAACTGAGGGTTGATGGGGGGAGGGGGGTTGGGAGAGGAGGGGTGGGATTATGGACATTGGGGCTGGTATGTGCTATGGTGAGTGCTGTGAAGTGTGTAAACCTGGTGATTCACAGACCTGTACCCCTGGGGATAAAAATATATTATATGTTTATAAAAAATAAAATTAAAAAAAATATATGTATGAGAGGGTGCCTGGGTGGCTCAGTGGGTTAAGCCACTGCCTTCAGCTCAGGTCATGATTTCAGGGTTCTGGGATCGAGCCCCACATCAGGCTCTCTGCTCAGCAGGGAGCCTCCTTCCCCCTCTCTCTCTGCCTGCTTCTCTGCCTACTTGTGATCTCTCTCTCTGTCAAATAAATAAATAAATAAAATCTTAAAAAAAAAAAAATATATATGAGCTATTTGCTTCAGTCATTTCATCAAGTTAAGGACAAATTAACATTTTATGGATGAATTGATAACCAGTATAATTTCTCTTGGTCGGTGTTTGATGTGAATAGCAACTCCCTGGAATACAAATATTTCATAGTTTTAAAGTCTGAGCATGATGTAATTACAAAATAAAAATAATTTTTCTCTGCTTTTGCAATAGCCTGTGAAACCACATAAATTCAGGACCTTGAGATTGTCTCATTGCAGTTTCTTTTAAAAATTAGGCTTTATGAGTTTCCAAAGTGAGGATACATTTCTGTATGTCTGGGTAAATAAATTCCCATACACAAAAGTCAAATTGTAATTTATTTTCAATTGAAACCACAGAGGATGAACTATGAAGGACAAGATAGTTCCTTTTGTGATTTTGCAGACAAAAAATTTTTAGAATGCTATATTGACATTGGGCTACATTGAAATATTTGAGGAATTCTATAAGAAGGAGAATGTTAAATCTGCTCCTTCTCATACAGTGTAGAAGGAAGAATCAGGGCTAGCATGCAGAGATCATGTCTCACAGATGATGATGAATTTCCAATGATTAGTAGTAGGCAGAGATCTTGTGTCCATTATTCCTTAGAGTAAATTAATTAACCCTGCCTTGTGTCAGTTTGCACCAAAGATCTTTCCAGAAAACTCCTGCTCATATGATTATGTTAACAACATCAGAAACACTAAGGTTAAGGATGTCTTGTGGGTAAGAAAGGAGGCTAGCACAAGGAGTGAACTCTAGGTTTGTGGTGCCCTTGGAATACTCTGGTGCTTTATTTTGGCACTCTGATGGTATGGCTTAAGAAACCTGACATTGATGGTAGCAATAGATTTGCCAGATTTAACATCCAATCCAGACAGATAGGTTTCCTCACATTTACTTTAAACCCTGATGGATGGATCTGTAATTACGCTAACGTGGAAAAGTACAAAATGGCGCTTTGAGGACACACATGCTAATTGAGGCATTATTATTATTATCATTAGGCTTGAAATATGTTTCCTCTTTGACACATGATCACACAGGGAAGAGAAATTAAATGAGAACCAATTATGTATTTTTTTTAAGTGGATGTCTCTGATAATTCCATCTCAAATTTAATTTAAAGAATGTCTTGGAAGTCATAGTCAAGATTCTCTCAAGTCAGAAAGGAAACTTTCATTTGGAGAATGTAAGTGGGGAAATACATCCTCTTCTAGATGAGATGACCATGTCAATTAAATACTTCATTTTATGAGAGAAGCAAATGGAGTGGTGACTACAAAAGAGGCACTTAGCCAGCCAGATCAGCGGAAGCAGTGTATAGTTGTCACAGCCAACTTGTCCTCAAATCACAGATGTCAAAGGGTATCTTCATAATTTTAGTTGTTGGTTTCACCACTACCTCTGGCAAATTAAATCAAATAATGTCACTCTCTCAGTGTATTCATTTTGAACCAATGTAACAGTTGGCAGAGATGAGAGGGACAGATTCCACAGGGTCCCATTATAGATGTATCATTAAATGAAAATAATTAAGTACTTTCAGTATCATGCTAAGTACTGTCTCACTTGACTCTTTGCTGATATATTGGGAACTGAGCGCTACGGTAATTGAGATTATATTTCAAATGAAATGGTTTATTTGGAACCATGAAGTAATTCAATTAAAAAGTTTGTTTCAAATATATGTTTTCTTTGTGTGGGGCTCATTTGTCATCTTGCACTGTGATTTTGTAAAGTAGAGGTAATAAATATCTTGAGCCTCAAAGACCATTACACTTGGTTTATTTCTTCCCACCTAAAGGTCCTAAGTGCATATTTAAACTGTGAGTTGTAATAGTGCCTATATAATTAAAATTACTACAGTATTGGTATTCCAGAGAAACCAATGTTTTCTAAAGTTTTATAGGAAAATAAATGAGAGGCTATTATTAGAAAACAAGTGAGCATATGAATATTCATACAGCCACACTATGTAGTGCATTATTTATTCACACATAGTATTCCACTGTTTTAATGGAAGTTTGCTCAAATGGGAGTCAATAAATTATGACATTAGTGATTATTATCATTTTAGATAATATCATTTAGTTTTAGATATTAGATGATATCATTTAGTTTTAGATAATAAATGGATTTTAATATTTGTCTACTGAACAGACAGGTGGGGAAATTGAAAAGAGAAAATTTAATTAGGTTTATTAAGAAGAAACAGCTAATTAATAGTAGTATATAGGCCAGGACATAATTCTTCCCATTCTGTTCTCTGTGATTTTTGTTTTTTTTTCGTTCTATAGATTAATTATGAATTATCTCACCAAACATTATAGTTCCCTCTGGTTGTGTTTAACATATTATATGATATTTAATTTCCCCAAGTCATGTACTAGAGGATCACACATGAATACATGCCAGATTCATGTCTGTGACAGACACTATTTATTTGCTTGTTCCATGTTCATAGTATCTTTTTTACAAAGAGAACACTGGTGTTATTAATCCTGGCATTCAGCCCAAATTTTAAAAGCCTGACATTTATCCTAGAGCTGCTCCTTTCCCTGCCTATCCTCCACCCCACAATGCCTCTGTGGGGTTGAGAAAGTAAGTTTAGAAGGATAAGAACAAGGAAGATTTTAGTTCCTTGATGGCTCATTCGGTTAGGGATCTGACACTGGATTTCGGCTCAGGTCATGATTTCAGGGTCATGAGATAGAGCCCCATGTTGGGATCCATGCAGGGTGTGGAACTGCTTTAGATTCTCTCTCCATTTCTCTCTCTGCCTCTCCTCCTCATTCTCTCTCTCAGAAAAAAGAAAGAAAGAAAGAAAGGAAAGAGAGAAAGAAAGAAAGAAAAAGAAAGAAAGAAAGAAAGAAAGAAAGGAAGATTAGCAGTGGAAGGAGGAAAGGGAGGGAAAGGAGGACAATGAGAACAGTGCCATGTCATTCTCCAGTTGAATATCTACATAGGTTATGGTTTCAAATGTTGATCTTTATGCCTGAATTCTCTGTATTAACCACCAGCACCACATCACCTACAAAAATATAGGGAGAGATGACAGGGCCGAGACAGAGGTCAAAATTAAGCTGCCACATTTCCATATTTTGTTATGTTCAATAAGACACTGTCAGCATTTGCTCAACTGAAGCTACCCTACGTACCATGTTTACTCAAAAAAAAAAAAAAAGTGCTTGCTATTTTAAGGGATCAGAAGAACAAGTGAATTTGGGTCAGGACCTGAGGAAGGAAATGAATAAGGTGGTAAAAGGGCAAGCCGAGAGTGCAGAAAACTGGAGAAGGTAACCCCAATGAACGATCTAAAGAACATACGGTTTTCCCATGAGGGAATCAGCATTTGAGCTGATTTGAGCCACACCAACTACACTGATCAGACATCATTGGCCCGAGAATCAGTAATACTGAAGAAAGAAGACCATTAAATGGCCAGGTAGTTGAAAATCCACATAAAATGTTGCTCTTTGCAGTCAGAGAACTAAGTTTTGGAGAGGGAGTGAAGAGAAGATAATTCGGAACCAGATAATGACACTAAGGTTCCTAACACCAGCACTCAGCGATCCAGGTCAAGTCTTCAGAGAGGAATGAGAGGAGATGTGAGCTCCAAATGAAGATGGAAATGGAACTGAGTTTGAAAAACATAGTGTGGCTGGCAAGATACAGAATCAGTTCAAGGTACCACTAAGGGATTAGACAGAGATTCAGCATGGCATGTAGAGAAGCAGTGACAAAAGAAAAGTGAAAACTCTCCAGGGATGATTTACTAAGTTGAAACTGCGAAAATAAGACAGAGTCATGAAAACACATTATGAAGTTAATTAAACATAAGAAAAATGGTCTGGTAATGTTATACTTCCTCACTTCCTCGTAGAGAAATTCAACTAAAATGCCATGTATAAATGACTAATAACTATTTTGATCCAAAGACTTTAGGAAATAGGAGTAAGGAGAGAGAGAGAGAGAATGAACGAGAACACAGAAAAACTGTCATAGACGATAGGAGACAAAGTTAGACACGATGGCTAAATGCAATGTCATATACTCTGTTTCATTCTTTTTTTTTTTTTTAAGATTTTATTTATTTATTTGACAGAGAGAGATCACAAGTAGACAGAGAGTCAGGCAGAGAGAGAGAGGGAAGCAGGCTCCCTGAGGAGCAGAGAGCCCGATGCGGGACTCGATCCCAGGACCCTGATATCATGACCTGAGCCAAAGGCAGCGGCTTAACCCACTGAGCCACCCAGGCGCCCCAACTCTGTTTCATTCTTGAAGCAAAACAAGACATTAATGGAAAATCATAAATGAAATCTGAATGAAGTCTCCAATTAATAATAATAATATACTAATGCTTTTTTCTTACTTTTGATTATTGTACCCTGGTATGTAAGATGTCAGCAGCATGGGGAAATGAGTGAGAGGATGCCAAAGTTTCTGTATTATCTTTGCAATTTTCTTATAAGTCTAAAATTGTTCAAAAGGTTTTTTTTTTAATCTTACTTAAAAAAAAGATTAAAAAATGAATAAAGGATATATACAGATGATTTACAGGGAGAAAAAAAACATAAAGAAAAGAGGATGAAGTTCATGAACTGACAATATCATGGTAGAATTCAGGTAAAACAAACTTTAAAACTATATGAATTATTTATAATTATGAGAATAAAAATATATTTCAAAAGATATCCTCTCCTTCCACTAACCCCAAGCTAAGGACACTCTACAAAACACCTGAGCAGTACTTTTGAGAAAGATCAAGCAAATTAAAGGAAAGTCTGAGTTGAGGGACCTACAGAGGTGTGGTGCCTGACGGTAATGTCGTCTTCATGGATGAGATACTGGAACAGTAAACAATACATTAAATGAAAACTTAGAGAATATTGATAATAATGGACCAGTTAGTTATCATGTATTGGTTCAGTAGTTCCAACAAGTTACCATAGTAATATATGATTTTAACAATAAAGGAATCTGGGTGCGGGCTATATGGAAACTCTGTACTATCTTTGCAACTTTTTTGTCAATCTAAACTATTCCAAATTAAGCTTATTTGTATATACATATTTTTGTTGGAAGAGACCATAAACATACACACATCACATGTGCATACATCATAAGAATATATTAAACATAATAATTGAAAAATAGCTAGAAGGAAACATACTAAATTGTTAACCTATTTATTTCTTGGGAATAGAATTATGAGTTATTGTTACTCTTTTATAATGTTTTCTAAGTGATGTAATAACCACATGTTGTTATCTTTAAGCCACCATTAAGATAATACTAAGTATTACCCAAGACTAGATTAAAACATGAGAGAAAAAAATTCTGTTAGACTTTTATATACCTGAGTGGTGGGCATTATCAAATAGATTATTGTAAACTAGTGCCTTAGACACAGCTTTGCCCTGAATGAGGAAAAAGGAAGTCAGGAAGTCAGGAAAGAGGAGTCAGGAAGGGCAAACAACACATTTGCCCAATAATCTGTATCAGTTCGGGCACCTGGGTGGCTCAGTCGGTTAAGTGTCTGCCTTTGGCTCAGGTCATGATCCCAGGGTCTTGGGATCCAGGTGCATCAGGCTCCCTGCTCAGTGGGAAGTCTATTTTTCCCTCTCTCCCTCCCCCTAGCTCATGCTCTCTCTTTCTCTCTCTCTCAAAAATGAATAAAGTCTTTAAAAAAAATTTATGTCCGTTAAACCCATGTAGATTATATTGCTGCTTAGTAGGTTGACCTTTAGCAATGCAAATTTAGAATGCATTCATGAAGAGTATTTAATTAATCTGACATATGTACCAGGTAGAGAATATTTGATTCAATAGCTGCAGGATGATATTTATGTATACACATATATGATACTTCTGTGACACAGGAGGAATGCAAATAGGATTGGATTTGAATAACATAATCTGACTGGAACATCCTGCAGTAAACTAGAGAAGATCCTCTAGTTGAAAATAAAGGACTTCCAGGAAAGGGTTACCTATGTAAGGTCAATAGAACAGTGTACCTATGTAAAGTCCTCTTCTTCAAGAAATTATGCAAAAGCAAGAGAGTAGAAAACAAAGTATAATGTCCCTTGTTAATGAAACTTGAAGACATAACTGTTCATCATCCTTCTGATCATATGAAAATGTTTTTTTAGGCACTGGATTTGGTAGAAGCTGTGAGGAAGAGAGCCTAAATAGAAAGAGAGGCAGAAGGAAAAGAAGGGGGGAAAAAAAAGAGGGGAAGGAAGGAGAGAGAGAAAGCAAGAAAAAAAAAAAAATAGAAAGTCTCCTGAGAGACTTCTACCTCCTCTCACTCTACAGAAACTTCTAAAAATGTCACTTAGTAAAGCTTGTGTGTGTTCCCGGCCACCTTGTGGTGGTGGCTTTTTTTTTTTTTTTTTTTTTAATCAAATTCCTCAAAGTCTGCAAATACCACCTGAAGTAAGTTATCAAAATATATTTGTTGTCCTTAACATCCTCTCATTTCCTTCATCAATAACCAGGGTTGCTATTCTTGGCTAGTATGTGATGATCACACTAAGGGTGCACTGTCAAAGTGTCTCCTGAGGGTGCTAAGCAAGAGATGACAAAATGCTAGACAGGAGAGAATTCATAGACAGCGTAGCATTCTCTCACAAGTTTAGGCTTAACATCCTAGTGTGTAGTATTTCACGCTAATTCTAATAGCCTATTTAATGGCCGCTTAGCGTTAGAACAGGATGACTAATTAGAATAAATGGGTGGAGTTGTAATAAGTGCTTTGTCAGAATATTGAGGAAAAAATGAGAAAGATCATAAAAGTAGGAATGTTAAGATGGATTTAATTTGAGACCAGAGATTCCGCTATGTATATTCTTTGGGGTGCGCAGAAGGCCATCGTTTCAATCAAGGCAAAAGGCAGTGAGAAAGGTGCTCGTGAAGGTGGCACCTGCTTCTTTGGAAGGTTTACGGTTGGTGTCCTTTGTAGATGATGATGAACTATAGGAGACGTGATCAGGGAAGTTCACTCCCTGGTCTCAGTGGGTACAAGATTTCAGAAAGGCAGGTGTTTGGTGGTGGTGCCTACACACAGAGGAAGAGTTAAAATTATTATGATAGGAAATAAGGTCAGAAAGGCAACAGTTACCTTGACCTTCAGGATTCTATGGAAATTACTAATGGATCATGATGTTCCTAGAGGGTTAGATGAACAACTGAATACAGTAAAGGTATTACTTGAATTGTGTAACAAGGAAAAGGGGGGAAAGCAAAAATTGGCGCGTATAGGCTGACAAGAGATACTCAGTGCAAAAAATTATTAACCTAAGCCAATTTACAACCCCAAAGCCTACCAATTACCTTGACCTTCAGGATTCTATGGAAATTACTAATGGATCATGATGTTCCATGATGTTCAAAGTTTTTAAATTTTAAAATTAATTTTAAATTAATTTAATTAAAGTTAAGAATGAGACCCTTTAAAGAAAGATCTAGTAAGGATGTGGCAAGTATACACAATAAATATTTCTCCTTTTCTTCCCTTATGGGGCCTATAGTGACTTACCATAGTCATTAATTGTTGGGGGAGGACTACCCAAATATTGAGTTTTTTAGCTTCAGAATCTAAGCTGATACTGATGTCAGGGTACTTGAAATGTAATCACAATCACTGCCCTCTAGGTTAAATTGTTGATTTATTTATAGATGCTAAATGATGAATAGAACCCAAGTGCATCCCATGGTGGGTCTAATGCATTTAGAGACTCAATATCATGCTCCTCATCTTTCAGAGTATAAATAGTATACATACATTTAACATCAGAAAAAGCCTTCACATTGGTTACCTGGATTTGAGGTTAAGAGTCAGAGTAGGAGGGGTGCCTGGGTGGCTCAGTTGTTAAGCCTTTGCCTTCAGCTCAGGCCATGATTCCAGCCTGAGAGGTGGGAGGCCTGCCTCTCCCTCTCCCACTCCCCCTGCTCATGTTCCCTTTCTAGCTGTCTCTCTCTGTCAAAAAAATAAATAAAATTAAAAAAAAAAAAAAAAAGAGAGCGAGAGAGAGAGAGAGAGTAGGAGGAAGAGCCAAGCAAAATGCCCTGTAGTTCTGGGCCCAAACAAGACAGTGAATCCAAAGTACTGCTTGATCCTTGGAGGAGCTGCAAAGATTAATGCCATCCTCAAAAACTTAAGAAGAAAGGAATAGATAGTTCTCTAATTCATCTACCTGTTGATCTTTTGGGAGGAAATGTATCATAGCATTTGTGGACTATACTAAACTTAGTCAAGTGGTAGTCATAACACCAGATGTTATGACTCATGAGGTATCCTTTTTTTTTAAGTTTTAAAAGTTTTTTTATCAAAGTATGGTTGACGTATAATATTAACAACAGAACAATTCAATTATACACTACAAAATGTTCACTGTGATAAATGTATTGTAATATTGACTGCTTTCCCTATGCTGTACTTTTCATTCCTGTGATTTACTTATTTTATAACTGGAAGTTTGTACCTCTTAATCCCTTTCACCTGTCTCACTCATCTCCTGCCTCCTTCTCTTTGGCAACCACCAGTTCCTTCTCTGAGTCTGTTTCTCTCTTTGTTGTTATTATTTGGTTCTCAGTTGTCAGAGCTCAACAAAGCCTCGGGAAATTGGCATTTTAGTCTCTTATCCATCAAATCTATTTTTCTTGTCTCCAATAAGTAGGACCAAAACCAACTGAATTTTAAATTTTATTATTATTATTATTATTGTTGTTGTTGTTGTTGTTAACATATAATGTATTGTTTGCCCCAGGGGTATAGGTCTGTGAATCATCAGTCTTACACACTTCACAGCACTCACCATAGCATATGGACACCCTCCCCAGTGTCCATAACCCAACCACCCTCT
This sequence comes from Lutra lutra, assembly GCF_902655055.1. Classification (NCBI taxonomy): domain Eukaryota; kingdom Metazoa; phylum Chordata; class Mammalia; order Carnivora; family Mustelidae; genus Lutra; species Lutra lutra. The sequence continues at coordinate 175,496,505 of NC_062280.1, forward strand.
CCCTACCGCCCTACCCCCAGCAACCCTCAGTTTGTTTTGTGAGATTAACAGTCTCTTATGGTTTGTCTCCCTCCTGATCCCATCTTGTTTCATTGACTTTTACGTGATAAGGAACACTGTCCACATTCAGTGCCCTATTTCAGGACTTCTTAACCATCCTGATTCTGTACTGATATGTATGGTCCACCAAAAACTTGATCATCTTGTCATTCATAAAAAAAATTCACATAAATCCTCACCATTGATGACCTCAATGGATCTAATAAGCAGGTGATTGCAAGCAGTCTAGGTTAACCAATATAACAAGAATGTGCCAGATGGTAAGAGATAAATGACATGAAGACTGAGGTATGATCACATGTATGCATTTTTAGGTAACCAGTCATATAAGGTAGGATAGGGTATTCCCTTTAAGTAGACAACTTTGTGCATATTGTATTCCCTACCACTAAGAAAGAAACACAGAAGTTGGTGAGTTCACACAGCTGACAAAATGATAGTCCAACAAGAGACCAAGAATTTGCTGATTGTAGGGCATCAAAGGACTCTACACATTATGACACAATGTTGGCCCATGCAGTAAATCAAATGCAGGCTGAGCAGTAATCTAGCATATGACTGAGATGTAACTTTCAGGATCAGCCAAAGCAGGCCAGGAGGCCATAAATTACATGGGTAGGTAGTGCAGACTCCATGTCCTGTAGACTCATGTCTCTTCTTATATTGACATGTGCTTATTCTTGTTTTTTGTTTTTTTTTTTTAATAATGCATTAACAGAAAAGAGGAAGACTAAGTAAAGGCTTGCTGTGCAAATGGGCTAGCAAGGTATTTTGAGGTCAGCCAAAGTCCTATTCAAGAACGACTTGAAAGAGTATCATGAGGGCAAAGTCCTCCCAATATCCAGAGAGAACCTTACACATCTATATTGTATGGAGGGAGAAGTGGCCAGTGCTGTGTATATGCCCTGACTCTAAGACAGAGAAGATGGTTGAGCTGGTTGGTCAGTGATCTAGAAGGAACTAGGTCATAATTCCACACTCAAAGGTTTGGGAACGAAGCATGTAGATGAACACATGGGAGTAGACACAAAGAGCACAGATATGTATGTCTCATACTAAGGTTCAGCCCAAGACACTCATTGCTGAGGAGACACTAAACAGTCCAGTAGAGAAAGGATTTTTTGGTGTATACATGCCAGCCAGAATCTTTGACCACCCTGGGCTGCTATGATAGGTTCATGAACACAATGGTCATGGTGACTGTGATTGAAGTTATGCATTTGTCTGAAGGCACAGGGCCCCATTTTCCAAGGCTGATCCAACTACTACTGTTGCTGAAAGACTTAGGCTGCAACAGCAGAGACTGACATTTAACTGTAACTGACATTTAGCCCTTAAGATGATACGCCTTAAGAAGACCAGGCAGTCACTTGGTAGCAGATTGATTACATCCAACTCCTTCGATCAGTGGAGAGGACAGTAATTTATCATTACTGGAATCCATACCTTCTCTGAATATGTATTTGCCATCCTTGCTCACAGTGCTTCTGACAATATCATCAGCTGAAGGCTTATAGATAGTGTTATTTCCTGGAATATGATCCCTCACATCATTGAATTAGAGAGACTTACTGAAGAGCATAGAAGAGGTGACAGAGAAAACAATGATAAAATCAACAACAAATATTTCTACCACATAATCCACCACTTTGATATTGGCAGGTGAGCAACATCCTGTGCTGTGCTCAAGGCTTGGTCCTGTGGCATGCACTAAAGACAATGAACAATGTATAAGACATGTTAATGGCTCTAGAAAGGATGCACCATACATGGATCTAAGACCAAGTGAAGGAAGGAAATCGTCTCCTCTTTCTTATAGAAATTGTATTCCCAAAACCTAAACTTTACTAGCATGGAAGGTCTGATTTCCAAGGGGAGGACTGCTTGCTTCTACTGGCTATAGGAAGAACACTGGATTTGAAGCTCTATCATTTGGTGTTTGGGTGAGCAGGAAAGTAAGTAATGAAGTGTGGTAACTTCTACACAATTGGAGTAGAAATGGTTAAGTTTAGAATCCCAGGTATTCACTAGGGCATCTTTTAATCATTGTAAAACACAGTGATAAATAAAAATGGACATTTGCAGCAGCTATGATCCTCTCAGGATAAAGCAACTAAATGTTCATATACTCATGCATGCTAAGCAAACTTGCTGACATTCTAGCCAAGGGTAAATAAACCTAAACTTGTTGGTTAGGGAGAGAGGTGATGAATATTATTTTCTGTGGGTCTCATTGTGGCAGTTAGAATTAGCTTCTTCCACTGAGAATGCATTCTGCAATCATATATTGATTATACTTTAGGAATTAAAAACAGCATAATCTATGGTAGTCTTCTAATGATTTTGACTCAATAAAAAGTTCTGAATAAGCTAAGGGAAAAATGTATGATACTTACACCTTCCACCTCATAACGTCTTTGTATTTTATTTAAGCAATTATTTTTGCTATTCAGCTTCTTGCACATATTACCTAAAAGTACCTCACGTCACCTCATTTCACCTACACTACACAAATTTCACACTATGCCTGGGTGGTTTCTTTTGAAATGCCTGTAAGAATCAGTCTGATACTCCTAATGCACAACCTGGAGTCTGGAGGGATTTATCCTCTGTGGAAAAAATTTTTGTGGGGTGCCCGGGTGGCTCAGTGGGTTAAGCCTCTGCCTTCAGCTCAGGTCATGATCCCAGGGTCCTGGGATTGAGCCCCGCATCGGGCTCTCTGCTCAGTAGCGAGCCTGCCTCCACGTCTCTCTCTGCCTGCCTCTCTGCCTACTTGTGATCTCTGTCTGTCAAATAAATAAATAAAATCCTAAAAAAAAAAAAAAAGTCTTTGACTAATAAGGAAATGGATGTCAGTGGCTAAATGCCCCCTCTTGCATCTCTCAGATAAATAATTTGAGGCATGTTTTACATGATTCCTCATAATCCCAGAATCAAGTTACAGTTATCCAAGTGGTAGCAAAAGGATGAATACATCCTCAAAGCAAAGTTTTCTCCCTTGAGGTTTTGCACTCATCAGTACCCACTTTTCTTGGATCGCTTTACATGGTAAACTATTTGCAAGAAACTGGTTCATGTTCTGCCTTGATAAGTAGACACAAGCTAAGACTCCCACATTCAGTGGGGTTGGTGCTATGGCTTTGTAAGGACTGTGCAGCAGGACAGGATAAGGGCATTAAGAGTATAGGCAGGCGAATTACTGTAATGACTAAATATGGAAGTTAAGCAAAAATGAGGGAAAGAGGTTTTCAAAGGCATTGGATGTTTCCGCAGACCAGAAAGGTAGGCAGTAATAGAAAGATTCTTCCTTGAATCTAAGTTTTTTCAAGTATTGCTATTGTTGATAAGGTCAATTATAAGCTGTCGAAGCTGTTTACCACTGAGTTGAAAGGATCTGTATTGCTTCAAAGAATGAAAGCAAGCCAGAAAAACAAATCATTATGAAGTGAGAGAGACTATCTCTGGTCAGTACTAAACAACAAGATAGGGGGATTAGTCTTATATTTTGATTGCGTGATATTCAAAGGTGGTTAATTTTTTTTTTAAGATTGTATTTATTTATGGGGCGCCTGGGTGGCTCAGTGGGTTAAAGCCTCTGCCTTCGGCTCGGGTCATGATCTCAGGCTCCTGGGATCGAGCCCCGCATTGGGCTCTCTGCTCAGCGGGGAGTCTGCTTCCCTCCCTCTCTCTGCCTGCCTCTCTGCCTACTTGTGATCTCTGTCTGTCAAATGAATAAAATCTTTAAAAAAAAAAAAGATTGTATTTATTTATTTGATACAGAGAGAGAGAGATCACAAGTAGGCAGAGCGGCAGGCAGAGTGGTGGGGGGGAAGCAGGCTCCCTGCTGAGCAGAGCCTGATCCAAGTCTTGATCCCAGGACCCTGAGATCATGACCTGAGCTGAAGGCAGAGGCTTAACCCACTGAACCACCCAGGCACCCCCAAAGGTGGTTAATGTTAGGAAGAGAAGAAAAATAGTTTAAATATGAGCAAAAAAAAAAAAATGGTGAAGGAAGAAATCAACTTCACTTCTAGTCACTCTAAGGGTCTTGTGAAAAAATAATTGCTAAATGCTAAGATGATGTAGGAAAGTGGTATTCTCAGGAGACAGCCTGAATACCTTTGCATACTGAACAGAGAAGAGTGTGGGGATATAGGGAATTTTGTTGACTATGAACCATAAATTCCAGAGGGTAGGTTTTCAAGAGTTTGGGAGATGTGAGTGAGACAGAATAGAAAAAAATATAGAAATTTGTGGAGATTAGACTATAAGGCAAAAGGTAGGATCTGGAAAAAACAATTAATAGAGAACATAAGGTCATTCATTGTTGATTCAAGGCATTTAGCAGTAGTGAAACTGATAATGTTCTAGAGCTAGGGAGAGGTGGGAGCTGGAGTTACCTCTTGAACTCTGCCAGTAGAGGTAGAGAGATCTTGGGAAACAGGGCCATAGGTCCCATTTGGGAATCCCCTATCATACCTTAATAGTTGCAGTGTAAGAGGTCACTGTTTGTTTGCTAGTATGTTATATATTAGCTAGTGCTAATATGAAGCCTTGATGCCCTTTGGCAGTTTGTGGACCCAAAATAGGAATGGGTCACAGAAAATAACCTTATATAGAAAGAAAATTTAAGAACTCATTAGACTATTTCTGTTCAAATTAACATTTGATAACTGTATAAAATGACTTAGAGATATAATTACCAAAACTAACTTCAAAAGTAATAAAACATCTAAATAGACCAACTTCACAACATTAAATACAGATATTTGAAAGCATATTTCTCACCTTTTAAAATGAAACATATCCAGATATTTTCACAAGGGATATTAGGGATATTGCTCTAAACATTTATAGACCAGATATTTATAATAGTAACGAAAATTTTCTAGACCATGGACAAAGAAGAAAATTCTCCAAATTGTTTTTATGAAGAAGATATAATATGGACAATACATCTAAATGTTTCTCACTTATGAATATGTACACATTCTAAGTAAAACATTAGGAAACATAACCATGCAGTATTTTTAAAGATAATATGTCAACATCTGGATTATTTCTATTGATTGTGTATCATTGACTCTACATGTGTCAGATAGTTTTGGATTGTATTCTGGACACTGTGCTGTCAATATTGTGAACTATGGATTTTGAGAATGGTAATAATTGTATTGAGTAGGAAATTAAGTTGGTAAGGTAAAAATAGCAAACTCTTGCTATTGAACTATGGATGGCATTTCAAATTTAGTTCAGTTCAGTTCTTTGAAGCTTAGTTTGGCATCACAAACACTAAAAATGTGAGATTCAGGGTTCAGCCTGGGAATTGGCCAAGTTCAGGGACTCCCATCTCCTATTTCTGCAGCAGTGGCCAGCTTTGGCTTTGTCATCTGTTGTCAGGTCAGAATGATGGTGGGGTCTTTACTGGTGGTTCAGCCACCAAGTACCACTATGCCTTGCACCTCTTGCTCAGACCAGTGCCCCCAATTTAGGAAATTTTCTTTGCCTTCTTCCAAGTTTCAACTCCTTTTAAGGTGCCCTGCCTTTGTACGGTTGTTTTTTTTTTGTTTTGTTTTGTTTTCATTGTGTGTTGTTTCTTATCAAGTATACGTAACTGTTCTTCCAAAGAGGGTTGTCCATTAGGACTTGCTTCATTATATTTAATGTGCCAACCTCTGCCAATGCAAAATTTATTAATTCATTTTCTTGATGATTCATCGTTGTGTTTTTACCCTGAGTTATCTCACGTATACTCGTCATCGCACCTCAGCTGAAGGATGCAAAACCTTTTTACTGAAGACCTGTAATTTCAACATTAAAATTTTCCATATCTGTTTGGAAAGAATTTCATAGTTAAATTCATTGCCTCTGTGTTTATTGATAAGCATTAGTTTCATTTGTTCACTGTTATCTTCACTGTCACTGTCACTTCACTGCCTTTTTCATCCAGGTCAAATTCTTATGCAGTAATAAAAAATCAATATGTGTATTTCTGCATTGTTGTGTGACAAGCAGCATGCAAACAAGCCAGTAAAGTGGTTATAATACAAAAGAGTTAATTAGCTTGGTGTCACCTAATCAGAAGGAGGGAGAAATAAGTTTGCATCTGAAAAGAAGTGGCCTAAACTATTTCAATAAGAGCTATAGGAAATCTGTATTTATAGCCTATTAGGAAGAAAAAAGTTAGTCCTGTTCTAGAAGGAGTTATAAGAAATACCTTTTGCAGTAACAAAAACAAAATGGAGAATTAGAAGTTATTCAATATAAAATTAAATTTCTTTCAAATTTTGAATTTTGATCAAGCTGAGCTCTTTAACTGTACATACTTAATTTTATGTGATTTTATGCTTAAATCTAACAATTTACAGAGAGCTACTCTTCTTTGCACCAAAATATCAGGAATATAAAAATTTAAACTGCTCATACTTTGACTACAAACAACATAAATTAGGTAAAAATCACAATTATTGACCATTTTATAACTGCTTGCACAGTAGTTATCTGCAGTGAGTCAGTGTCGTATCATGTAGGAGAGAATACTTATTGAAAGTTCATTTTTATATAATTAGAGAGGTGATTTGTTGGCTAATCAAGAGATTATCATTTAGCTAAATGACAATTTGTTAATGTAAATTTAATATTATGTTTATGAATGATAAATATTGAAGTCCCCTTCTTTCATTTTAATTCATTTTTATAGTGCAAAGATTCATATACAACTTATTAATTTTTTCTGACTTTAAAACAAATAATTATTGTAATCATGAGTGGAAACAAGTAAAGAATATTCTCATCAGTTGGGGATTCATATGCACCAGACAACTTTAATTCATATTCCAAAGCTATGCAAATAGCTAAAGCTGTTCAAGAATATACCAACAAATCCTTAAATTGGGTAATGCACCAAAAAAGGCATATTAGTCATGGCTGACAGTTTTGAAAGGGGAAGAGAACAGTTAAAACTTATTATTTCAGAAAGCAGTGCTGCTCTTTCTACTGAAACTGATAGTTTGTAAGTTACAGTTTGGTCATTCATCCATTGTTAGGTTCCACAACTCTTTAAGTTGGTAGTTGGAAACATGTTAACTCTACAACAAAAACAAAAATACAACTTCTCCTTTTTGATACAATAATTTAGTTATTGGAGAATGTGGTCTATATTTTATGGAAAGGTTTTAATTCTGAAAAAAATGTATATTTTTGAAAGTTTATAACTTTTCGGGGCACCTGGGTGGCTCAGTGGGTTAAGCCTCTGCCTTCCACAGGGAGCCTGCTTCCCCCTCTCTTCCTGCCTCTCTGTCTACTTGTGATCTCCCTCTCTCTCTGTCAAATAAGTTAATAAACTCTTAAAAAAAAGTTTCTACCTTTTCAAATTGACAATAGGATTACTCCTACATGGTTGGTTATAAAATACCACCAAACTGATCTTCATACTTCAGCTTATATACTTTTATTTCAAGATACTTGTATGATATTTTGAGACTTATGGATACATGAACAAATACTGTTTTTTTTAAAAAATCCCATAAGGTAGTTAACACAGATTTTCTTTTTATTTTTTTTTTATTATTATTATTTTTTTTAATTTTTAATCCTTTCTTTACAGGTTACCTAGACCACTTTTGATTAAGAAAACTGTAGAAAGTTTTCTTTCTTAGAAAGAAACTGCCACAAGCAAACGCCAGGCGGCGGCACGTGTCAATTTTCCACAGAGTCCTGCTTTGCGGGGTGTCTGAATGCGCTGTTCAGGGTCTCCGCTCACACTCGCTGGAATCGGTCGCGGCAGAGTTTAGTCCACAGGTCGCTTCTCCCCGTATTTCTTTGTAAACTCTTCAGCGTTCTTACAGAATTTTTTACGGTCCTTAGAGTATTCTTCAGCTAGGTCAGCCCGAAGTGGGTGCTCGGGCTGGGGGTCGTTCACCAGTGCTATGAGGGACTGGATTACTTGGTCAGTTTTGGTTGCTGGCTTCCAGTTTTCAGCACTAATTACTGGCAGACAGACCTGCCCCTTTTCATCAATGTTCGGGTGATAGATCTTTGTTTTAAATGTGATCTTCGGTGGTTTGAATGGGTACTCTGCTGGAAAGTTGATTTCGATTCTGAAGGCCCCCTTATCATATGGAGGGTTGTCAGGAACAATAAGCCCTTGCCAAGTCAATAAATTAGCTTCATCAACCTGGATGTTACGGAAGTTTTTCATTCCACATTTGCGGATTTCTTCAAGCTCCTTCATCCTGCTGGCCGCCATCTTGGATCTGGTGCTGCTCTCTTTTTATTTTTTTGAAGTATAATTGACATACAATATTGTATGAGTTTCAGGTATACAAGAAGATAGTGATTGGTATTTGTTTACATTGCAGAATGTTCACCACAATAATTCTAGTCACCATCTGTCACCATACAAAGTTATTAAATATTATTGGCTGTCTTGCCCATGCTGTACATTATATCCCCATGATTTTTTATTTTCTACATGGAAGTTTGTACCTGTAGACCACTTTCACCCATGTTGCCCAACCCCAGCCTTGCCTCAGGCAACCAGCAATCTATTTTCTGGATCTGTGAATTAGAATGTTGTTTTGCTTTGTTTGTTTTGATTTGTAGATTCCACATATAAGTGAAATGGTATTGTATTTGTATTTCCCCGTCTGACTTATTTCACTTAACATATTAAACTCCAGTTCTATCCATATTGTCCCAAAGGCAACATTTCATTCCTTTTCATGGCTGAGTAGTATTCCATTACATGTGCATATTTTAAAAAATATTTTATTTATAAATTTGAGAGAGAGAGAGAGTAAAAGAGGGGGGAGTGTCAGAGGGAGAAGCAGGATCTCCACTGAGCAGGGAGCCCAACATGGGACTGTGTCTCAGGACTCTGGGATGATGACCTGAGCCGTCCCTTAAGGTCCCTTAAGGGACCTAAGGCAGTCCCTTAACCGACTGAGCCACCCAGGCACCCCTTGTACAAGATCTTTAATCATTCATTTATCAGTGGGAATTTAAATTGTTTCCATATCTTTGCTATTATAAATAATGCTGCAATGAACATAGGGGTGCAGATAATCATTTTGTATTAGTGGTTTTGTTTTCTTCAGAAAGTTACCCAGCAGAATTGCTGGATCATATAATAGCTCTGTTTTTAATTTTTTGAGAAACCTCTGTACTGTTTTTCATAGTCACTGCACCAATTTATATTCCCACCAACAGTGTACTAGGATTCCCTTCTCTTCCCATTCTTGACAAATACTTGTTACTTCTTGTCTTTTTGATAATAGCCATTCTGGCAGGAAATATACCATTATGGTTTTAATTTGCATTTCCGTAATGATTATTGATATTAAGCACCTTTTCATATACCTGGTGGCCACCAGTATGTCTTCTTTGGAAAAATATTGATTCATACCCTTCACCTGGTTTTTATTTTTATTTATTTCTTTTTCTCTTGCCTTCCCCCCCCCTTTTTTTCCAAGTTTTTATTTAAATTCCATTTAGTTATCATATCATGTCATATCAGTTTCAGGTGTAGATTTGAATGATTCAGCACTTACCATACAACATCCTGTTCTATTCACAAGGGCTGTCCTTAATGCCTACCATCCATTTAACCCATCCCCCTGCTCACCTCCCTTCCAGTATCCCTGTTTGTTCTCTATAATCACAATTCTGATTGCAAGTAAAATTAAGTTTGAGAGGAGATGATTGAATATTCTATAGATTTTTTCTTATCAACTAGCTATTAAATAATACACAGAACATTTTTATGTCATTTTGTTGGTTAAACCATTTGTAGATATTATTTAATACAAATACAGGCAAATTATGTTATTTCCTTTGGTCAGTAACAAACATTTTAAAGTTTAATGGTCTTTAAATATATTCAGATTTTTTGAGCTCCTTATAGTATCTCAGCCAGAGAACAATAATAAAATTTTAATTTGCCACATATCATTTAATATTTATCCAAAATCTTTTAATATTGTGTTAGTAGATTCTTATAAATCCCTACTTTTCTAGCAGTTTCTGATGAAGACCATTTTCATCAAGTAAAGGACATCAGGTTGTTTCTGTTGCCATCTATGGCAAGCAGTGGGTTGAATCTGATAAAAGTTAGTAGTCCTATTTCTGTGAGCTCCTTGCAGTTTGTTCTCAGTATTGGATACTTATAGTGCTGACATTTCGAAAGCACAGATGGTGCAGAGGAAGTCCTCAGACGTCACCAGAGGGCGGTTTTCAAATCTTTGTCACAGGTTTAGAGAGCTACAACTTGAAAGAGACAAAACTTTTTCACTAAGCTTTCTATTTGGAATTCAAAAGTAGTTACCTTCCAAAACACATAAATCAAAATAATACCACCTAACATTTTTGGCAAAAATAAAAAGAAATAATTCCACCTGAATTTGTCTAATAGTTACACCTTATGTTTTCTATGATTTGAGGAAAATATTAGCTCTTCCATCTTTATGACAAATGGTGGATATTTTCTATAGAAAGGTTTGTATCTCTTACCATGGAAAATATATTTGTAACTGCCTATCATGAGCTTTGTACCACAATAATACTCTTTATTTATGGCATTAATATATCTAGTATATTTTATTACAATTATCGGGTTATAGATTTGTCTCAGAGTTAAGAATTTTCAGTTTTTCTATGTTTTTTAACAGACCACTGTGCCTAGTTTAGTGTTGGGCATATGGATGGTGCAAAATACATGTTCATTTAGTGTTTGAATGAATGGATACCTGATCAATTATGAGACTACAATTATATGTTAAAGAGGAAGATAACATTTCATTTTTATAAGCCACAGATTAAACTAAAACTTAAAAAAAAACCCTTAGAAATTAGGAATATTCTGTCATCATAATGTGATTAGTCCCTCATTTAAAAAAGAAAAAAAAAACCCTGCAAATTTAGTTTATAATTAAAAGAAATAACATGTATAGAAATAATAGAAATGTATTTTATATCATCTTACTATATACTTTGATATTAAGCAGGTATTTCTATTTTATTTTAAGAGTTAAGCACATCTTTTTTTTTTTTTTAAGATTTTATTTATTTATTTGACAGAGAGAGATCACAAGTAGGCAGAGAGGCAGGCAGAGAGAGAGAGGGGGAAGCAGGCTCCCTGCTGAGCAGAAAGCCTGACATGGGGCTCGATCCCAGGACCCTGGGATCATGACCTGAGCCGAAAGCAGAGGCTTTAACCCACTGGGCCACCCAGGCACCCTGAGAGTTAAGCACATCTTTAATGAATATCCATTTCCAAATCAAGACTTTTGTTAAATATCCAAAATAACATCCAAAATATCCCAAATATCCAAATATATCCCATTATATCATCCAAAATATCCCATTCTTTCAGGTATTTTTTCCCATATGGTTAGAGATAATTTTCCATATGTCTGTGTGATTTGTGTATAACTTAAGGAAGTACATTCTGTAAAATATTCTATAAAATAGTAATAAATTACTAAGTAGCTTCTAATGCCAATATAATTTTAGGAGAAAAACTTATAAATTCCTAATAATAACCTTAAAAGTAATGCATCACTGGGGCACCTGGGTGACTCAGTCGGTTGACTTTGGGTTTTTGCTCAGTTCATTACCTCGTAGTCGTGGAACTGAGACCTGTATGGGGCTCTGTGCTCAGTGCAGAATCTGCGTGTCTCTCTCCCTCTGCTCCTCCCCCTGCTCACACATTCTCTCTCTCTCTCAAATAAATAAATAAATAAAATCTTTGGAGGGGGAAAGATGTAATGCATCATTTATTTTAGGTATTAATGTTAAAACTCTATGTCACTGTACTGTTCTGATAATTATGTACTGATAAATAATAACCATATAAACAAAAATAGATTCTTAGCTCCACTTTACTTAATAAAAGAATTTTGAAAATGGCAGATGCATAGTATCCACAATTTAAATCATACAGTAAATGACATAGAAGAATGTAATCATTACGTGAAATTTAACCTTTCAAAAATAATCATGTTTGACATTTTGATGAGCTCATCTCCACTAAATGCATATATTTACATAATACATTTTTATATATATTTTCAAAGCTGAGATAATATTGTGAATGTTTTTCTGTATATATTTGTGTGTTTATATGTGCATAAATAATCATTTTCAAGAGAGAATATCTAATCATGTAGTATTTATTAACTGAGATAATGATTCAAATATATTATAATTTACATTACTAATCCCCTCTTGTTGGATATTTAAGCTGTATTAAAATTTTTATATTATAGTAAAAGATTTGGATAAATTATTTTCACAATTTTTACATTAAATTATCAATTACTCTATTAAAATTTATTTATTACATTGGTTTGCAACTGCATCTCCGAAATACTTGCAGACAATTTGCACTCAGTTAATGAGTATATTTTTCATATTTTTTTACACTGTAGCCATATCTATATGGAAAATTTTTAGAAGTAGAATTGCTGGACCAAAAGTGAAGGATATTTCATATTTAATGATAATTTAAACTAACATCCAAAAAGTTGCATAAAACTATGCTCAAGCAATATTAATGAGTTTCTGCTATCGATTTCCTTTCCAAAAGCAAAATACCTCATTTTACATAAACCTTTACTTTGTCTTTTAGTAAAGTTTTTCTTTTATCATAGTTTCTGGAGGTCTCTTATTTTTACTCTATATAATTTATATTTTTGTTGTCTATTTTAAAAATATATTTTCTACTTGTGTATTTTTGTTGTAGAAAAGCTACTTCTGTATTATGTCTTGTGTTTTGTATGGGATTTTCTAACATCGTCAAGAAACATTAACTTTTGATCCTGGGCTTTCAAGTATAAAATCTTATTTGGAAGTGATTGTAATTTTCCTTTCTTCCTTCTGCTTTAGTACGTATACTTAATTGATTCACTGTTAAACTGCACTGGCCAGATCTTTGAGAATAATATTAAAGTACCAAACATTTATTTATCATCTCTATAGTTCTTATAAAAGCAGTCCAGCACTTTAATCAAATAAGAAAAGCTTCATTTTTTTTGCATTTATTTCTTTTATATTCTAAGACATAAATTATTCACATAGTTATAATGTTCTTTCCCCAAAGCAATCAACTTCTCATCTAAATTTCAGAACTCTTGAGTCAGAAATCATTAAAGAAAAATTGGTTGCTAGAATATAGTATGGTCAACAGGCTGGTATTTTAAGATAACAACAGATTAGAGGACTAAAAATAGGATAAACATAATCTTGCAAGGAAGGGAGAGAATATCCTTGTCATTGGATTAACTTCTCATCACATTTGCTCTTATGAGAGAATATTGAACATGATGGACGAGTTTGTACTTCGCTTCCAGGCCAAGCTTTTAAGAGCTATTCCATCTTTCTTTAACAAAACTTCTATGCTTGTAAATTAGTTATGTTAAAATGTATTAGTTTCCTGTGCTTCAGATAAAATAGTAATGCGTACTCAAAATATGTATAATGAGACAGTGGATGAAATACGGAAGGTTAGTAAAAACGTTTAGACTAAGGGTTCTCAGTAAATCTCTAGAAATCTTGTAAATTCTCTCCTGGCTTAAGAAAGGTTAATAAACTCAGATTTAAAAGTAGTAGAAGGACAACCTAAGTAATTATCTTGTGAGACTTACTTCAATCCCAGGTAATGGTCTAGAAAATATAATAAGGTAATCGATCTTTTGGAAGAAGGAACTCATGAATTGAGTGAAAAGTTGTCCGCAAGTATTTCAGAGACACAGTTGCAAACCAATGTAATAAATAAATTTTAATAGAGTAATTGACAAGGTTGACAAGGACAGTGTGCCTTGTGTAGTGTAACAAAGTCAAACCACACATTCTATTTTGTTGCCTGCTTCTTTCAACAAATGCATCGTGAGCATCATTCAAAATGGCTTGCTATGAATGAAATGATGAGAAAGTTGTTATAATTACTGGAAATATACTATGTCCGTCATAAGTTTTCTTGACTATATTATCTTCATTCTTTGGATATTTCTAAAAATATATATTTTCTTATTTTGTCAACTTTTCCTGGGTGCTAACCCCCTACCTGATTTATCACACAATACTTTTTTATTTTATTTTGAGATTTAGTAATTTATTTTGTGGGGGAGCACCAGCAGGAGGGACAGAGGGAAGGGGAGAGAGACTCTCGACTCCACACTGAGTACAGAGCCTGTTGCAGGGGTCCATCTCATGACTGTGAGATCATGACCATGAGATCACCACCTGAACCAAAACTAAGAGTCAGACGCTTAACAACTGTGCCACCCAGGACCCTGATTTCACAGTGCTTTTAATAAAACTGCATTTTACCACATAATTTTAGAAGGCACAAAGTATTATGCATCCCATTTTGCATCACAAGGCAAATAGTTTCCTTCCTCCCTCTTCCTTTTTCTTTCTTCCTTTCTTTCTTCCTCCCTCCCTTCTTCCTCCCCTGCCTTCTTCCCTCTTTCTTTCTTTCTTTCTCCCTTTTTTCTTTCTTTCTTTCTTTCTTTCTTTCTTTCTTTCTTTCTTTCTTTCTTTCTTTCTTTCCTTCCTCCCTCCCTTCCTCCCTCCCTTCCTTTCTTCTCCCTCCCTCCCTCCCTCTATCTTTCCTTCCCTCTCTTTCTCTCTTTCTCTCTCTCCTGTATGTGTACAGGATCTCAATCATAATTTGCTGCTTCTAGAGAAGTAGGTTGTAATCCTTTTCACTTCTTTAGATTACATTAAAATAACTCTGTAAAACAACCAAACAAAAAAACGCATTATAAATATTAGCAGTATAATTGTCCTAATAATTCCTGTTTAAAGAAGAATAGGAAGATAGTGACACTGAATTACAAGTGAACTTTCTTATTTCCAAATTTTAATTGTTAAAATTATCATTTATTTTGATCCAAGTCTTCTTTCTAATTATTAGTGTGCCATTATTTCATAGCTCCCTAAATACTTAGCTGTAAGTTTTGGATAAAATTGATCTTAAACTCTCTAAAGAATACCCTTAATTGTATAATCAAACATTCATGAATTTAACAGAATTTAAAAAAAAAATCTTCTGTGAGCCAAGCACTGTTCTTTGTGGGTATGGCAGAGAGGAACATTGATTAAATCCTTGCCATTGTGGAACTTTTATTCTAGTTGCCAGAGATAGTAAACTAACAAACTAACAACATAATTTTAAGAAGTAATGTGATGGGATAAGAAAATGAAAAATGGTAGGTGGTGGGGCCATTTTTATAAGAATAGTCTGGAAGGCTGAGGCATTTGAGCAGACACTGAATGAAGCGGGAAGCGAGTTGGAGAGCAATTCATTTCTGGCATGAAGAACAGCAAGAACTATTTTCTGCTGTGCTAATTAATTTGTTATTAATGAAGAAGAGCAAAGGCATAAGTCTTCCTAAAGTGAAGTGAGCTAGAATAATATGGTAGGAAATGACTTAGAAGAAGAACCTCAGTCTAAGTCTCTCTTATGTGAGAGCAGGGATTTGGATTTTGTTGTGATATTAAAAGATTGGCATGGTGATGATGTGTTTTGGTCTGTGTGGAAAGTGGACGGTAATAAAGAATGTTGGTGACCACTTTGGATACCATTATGGTAGTCTAGGTGAGATCATTTCATATCCATTATGTAGATATATCCCAGAAAATATGCTGATGTACCAGATATGGTGTGTGAAAGAAGGATAAGGTCAAGGTCAGATTTACAACATTTTATTTGCAAAGTGTTGTTGATTTAAGTGACATCCACTGAGGAGGGTACAACTTGAACAAGAATCATTGGGAGGAGAAGGGAGCAACAAATATTTGTGTACATGAGCTTTGAAATTCATTTCAGGCCATCTATAGATGATTTTCAGTAGGCTTCTAAAGATAAATTTATTTATAGATAGATGCAGATATATATAGATGTAATTATGAATATTAGGAAAGCAGTGAGCCTTGAAAATGTACAGTTAAAACCATAAGCATTTAAAAGACATGAGGGGCGCCTGGGTGGCTCAGTGGGTTAAGCCGCTGCCTTCGGCTCAGGTCATGATCTCGGAGTCCTGGGATCGAGCCCCGCATCGGGTTCTCTGCTCTCTTGGGGAGCATGCTTCCTCCTCTCTCTCTCTGCCTGCCTCTCTGCCTGCTTGTGATCTCTCTGTCAAATTAAAAAAAAAAAAAATTAAAAAAAATAAATAAAATAAAAGACATGAAAACACACTTTTCTACAAAATTTACTATTAAATACTAAATTATTATCTGTATATTTTATGGTTTATATATATTCTTTACATTTCTTTTTTTTTTTTTTAAAGATTTTATTTATTTATTTGTCATAGAGAGAGAAGCGAGAGTGAGCACAGGCAGACAGAGTGGCAGGCAGAGGCAGAGGGAGAAGCAGGCTCGCTGCCAAGCAAGGAGCCCGATGTGGGACTCAATCCCAGGACGCTGGGATCATGACCTGAGCCGAAGGCAGCTGCTTAACCAACTGAGCCACCCAGGCGTCCCTATTCTTTATATTTCTAACCAGAGAATAGTCTCCTGTGCTGTAATGTGTATCTCCGTTCTGTGTGAAATTCTATGATATTTAAATATAAATAGGCTAACGTTTGTTAATATTTTAGGGAATATCTCCTTTACTTAAATGCAGATTTTCAGGGTCTAAAAATCATGCTCTACCATCTGCCTGTGAATGCAAAATCTGCCTTACATAAAGAATTCTTCCATTTGTTAGTGGTACTGAAAGAATTCTTACTCCCTTACCAGATTTCCAGTGCCCTTGATTTAATTTAAACCAGTGAAGTCTTCTGTGAACGTTGGGCAGTCCTTCCACTGCTGTTGTCTCCATTTTTGGTTAGTTTGATTGGTGGCCTTCAGTAGTTCCTATTTCAAGTCTGTGATTTCCCTGGAAATTCAGTTGTAGACCTATTAGGTGGAACATCAAATGTTTTACTTGTTTCTTCAGATCGCCATCGTAATAATAGCATTTATGTTGTCTCTCTTATTAATGAAGCCATTTTCCTTTATGGGATGGAAATAACAGTTGAGAAATTCTTCAAATCTTCTCTCTCAGGGTGTTGTTGTATCTGAGTAAGAAAATCAAATCATGGACAAGCTAACAGGAAATTAATATATTTTCACATTGCTATCTGAGTGTCACCTTCCCATTCATATATAAAATTGTGTGTCTTTTTGTCTGTATTGAATCTGCACAAAATGGGATTTGTTTATAAGTTATTTAGTAAATTTCAAGATGATGAGTTAAGGCCATGTTCAATTTATTATGATTCCCCACCACTGTACCCTGAGCTTGAGTAAGTCCTGAATTCTCAAAGGAGGCCCATCAGTATTTCTTTGGGTGTGAAGTAAGTGTTAGTATTCTACCCAATCACATCTACAAATGACAAGTGTATCTCACTAATAGAATATATAAAATTTGTTGCAAAACTATGAATATATTTTTGGTCAGAATTTTGTATTAAGTAATTCACCAGATAAGTATATTCTCAAATTATCTAAATATAAATACTGAATTTTATTGGATTTTGAGGTATTTTTCAGGGTATAATTAGTCAGGGCTTGAAACTCCTATGATTGAATAATATTATTTAAGGTGGTTTCCTGAAATGAAGGAAAAACTGAAGTTTAATAAACTGATTATATTTTGTGTCAACAATCAAATAACAATTTAAATTATTATTTAGCATTTCACCTATATGCAAGAGAACTTATTTAAAAATTGTAATATAGGAAAGAATTTTATAATACATATTTAAATTAAATATGTTTATTATCTGCATAGGCTTTTTTATTTTTAGAAGGGAAAATTTATTTTATCAGAGTACATTTATGATTCTCCATTTATTTTGTGGTACAGGTGAATAAATTAACCTTCCTTCATATCTGGAAGTGGATGTTTAGGCAACTTAAATTTTAGTGTCACTTGCCTCCTTGCTTTATGTCCCATTAATAGGGTCTTGTAAATCTGAAAGTCTTTATTTTTCTAACATGGTTTCTGGGATATGCTATTTCCACATACCATAATTCTAACCATGTGGACTTACTATGGCAAATCCCTTTAACATTCCCTAACAATATCTTAAGTAGTGGAGCATAACAAAAATTTGCTGCTAGGGGAATGCTAACTTTCTGGCATGAGTGTATAGGAAAGATTTTCTTTTTTGTGATTTCTTCCAGCATTTGTAAGTGTGGTTATCATGGTTCAATTCATTTGAATGATGACAGACTTAAAATCCAATGAAACATTTTTCTTCTGAAAGAATTAAAGTAAATTATTCTTTTTCCAATCCCCTTTGCCTATGGATTCCTGGCATTTTTTAATTTTTTTCACCAAAAGCAATGCCTTATGTGATGCTCAAAATAGCGTTTGTTCAGTTCATGTTGATAGTGGATTAAATTCAATATTAGAGTACTAAGAACTATTTGTAATTGATAAGGATTTGGCTTATAGAGGAATTAGGGAAGTATAAGAAGAAACCACCTTAACCTCAGGATAAATATTTCTAACAGCAGTATTTTCTTTCTTTCTTTTTTTTTTTTTTTTAAGATTTTATTTATTTATTAGGAGAGACACAGCAAAAGAAGGAGCACAGCAGGGGAGTGGGGGAGGGAGAAGCAAGCTTCCTTAGGTGCAGGGAGCCCAATGTGATGTGGGGCTCAATCCCAGGACCCTAGGATCATGACCTGAGACCAAGGCAGACGCTTAACAACTGAGCCACCCAGGTGTGTTTTCTAATGGAAAACAGCAGTGTTTTCTTATGGAATATGGATTACGTGATAATCCTATAACTCAGGTGTTACTGTGCATTGTAGAAACCTGTGCTGGTGAAGCAGTATATTGCCATATATTTAAATTTAATGAAGGCACAGTTTGTTCAAATAGATACAAATATTTAAGACATATCTTACGTAATCAATAGCCTGGGGCACCTGAGTGGCTCAGTCGGTTAAGCATCTGACTCACGGTTTTGGCTCAGGTCATGATTTCAGGGTCCTGGGATCGAGCTCCAACATCAGGCTCCATGTTCAGTGGGGAATCTGCTTGAGATTCTCTCCTCCTTTCTCTACCCCTCCCCTGCCTCTAAAATAAATAAATAAAATCTTTAAAATATAGCCTGAGTGATTTCAAATCATCATTGTACATTAAACCAGGTTACTTTTCCTTTGGCTCTAATATCTTGTGTTACTATTATAAATTCAAATAATCTCAGAAATGGATATCCATTTACTGGATAACACTCTCAATAAACTTAAATTATTTTCAGAATGGTGAATATTATCCATTTGGATATTAATTATTATTAGACCATTTCTAAAATATTAAATTATATTTATCTAACTTCAGTAATTCTATTGCTTGAATATTAAGAAAGCAATTGATTGAACATTGATTCCCTTTACCTTAAATGATCAAAATTAAAATATTTGCATAGTCACTCAGTTTCCATCATGCTCAAATGTGAACTAAGCTGACATCAGAAAGTGCTTTAATTTCTTTAGAACAAGATTTTCAATAAAATTACAAAATTCTTAAAATACTCATGAGGAATTAAATTTCTAATAATGACAAAACTAAGTTGCTTAGGTCAAAGCAAAAAAAAATGCTTATTAAATATCAAATAACAATGCTTGAGATCATTAGTAACCTGGAAACGATAGAAACCCCTAGGTAATTTTTTTTTTTTAACATAAAACCTTTAATAAGAAAAGGGTAAAAAAAAAACAAAACCCTATTCATTAAAGGTGCATTTGCCCTCACGGCATCTACCATACTCCAGTCAGCTCTATTTTGGTTTCCTGGTTGAAGCAGACCAAAGACACAGATCACAGCCCAGAGTTTTGTCACTTTCCCTTGCCTTGAATCGAAGAGCTAATCTTCAAGTAAGAGTGAACAAATGTTGAAACACAGAGAGAGTTTCTTTGGCACAAAGTGGAAAAGAAGAAAAAAAAATCACCTTGGGGAGTTTATGGTCACAGACTTGACCTTGTCTTGTATATTTATGAGGGTGCTCAGCCTGAGTGAACCAGGGACTTATGCATCTTCAGTTTGGTTTGAGACTTTCTCAGACCTGTGTGATAGCAGAAGGGAAGGAAAAGAGGGAGGAAAGGGACAAGTCTCCTTAATTTCAGAGAACACCGATTATCATTTAAGGACAGTAACTGGGAAGCTGTGAAATATTACAAAGCATATAAGGACATGAGAAGTGTCGAGCCTATGTGAGAATCAACAGAAATGACATACAAGCCTTATGGAGTCTATAGATAATAGATGTATATGATGCGGTGGTTAAAATACTTCATGCTTAACCTGTTTAAAGAAATAATTTTTAAAAATATTGGAAACCCTAAAAAGTGACATAGCAGATTTTCAAAAGCAGTGGAGCAGGCAAGTATAAATGTCAACTTCCAGCCCTGTTGGAGACAAGAGTTTTCATTTCGTTTTTATTTTTATTTTTTAATTATCTTATTTGTTTTCATCATGATAACTGTACTCTTTAATCCCTATCTTCTATTTCCCCCATACCCTCCTCAACCTACCCTCTGATAACCATCAGTTTGTTCTGTATAGTTAGAACTCTGCTTCTTTTTGTTGTTGTTGTTCTTTCCTTTACTCATTTGTTTTGTTTCTTAGATTTCACATTTGAATGGGATCCTATGGTATTTGTCTTTCTCTGACTGACTTATTTCACTTAGCATTACACTCTCTAGCAACATTTGTTGTTGCAAATGGCAAGATTTCATTTATTTATTTATTTATTTATTTGATCACAAGTAGGCAGAGAGGTAGGCAGAGAGAGAGGAGGAAGCAGGCTCCCCGCTGAGCAGAGAGCCTGATGCGGGGCTTGATCCCAGGACACTGGGATCATGACCTGAGCCGAAGGCAGAGGCTTTAACCCACTGAGCCACCCAGGCGCCCCAAGATTTCATTTTTTTTATGGTTGAATAAAGAAGATAGATGGATAGATAGATAGATGATAGATAGATAGATAGATACAAACAAGACTACATCCATTCATCTATCAATCTATCAATGGCTGCTTCCATAGTTTGGTTATTGTAAACAATGCTGTAATAAAGCAGTAAATTCAGGGGTGCATGTATCCCTTTGAATTTTTGTATTTTGGGGGTAAACACCCAGTAGTGTGATTACTGTATCATAGGGTAGTTCTGTTTTTAACTTTCTGAGGAACCCCTACACTGTTTTCCAGAATGGCTGTAACAGTTTGGCATTCATTTCATTTTCAAATAGGAAAACTGAAAATATACAAGAAAACAGGGAAGCAGATAGCACAGGACTGTATTCCTTGAGTAAAAGAAAACAAATGACATGAGTTTTAATACAACCTCAGGTGTCTCTGTGAAGAGGTTTTTCTGGAATGGTGTAAAAATGAGTAACCCAAGGAAACCACAGTGCCTATAATGAGTTGAGGTACAAGAAATCAGAATTTTTGACAATTGAGACAGCTGTAATTTGTAGGGAAAAACTACAAAAGGAGGAGATATGCCAAGAAAGAATTTACAAGTACATTTGTGCCATCCCCATTAGTCTTTTGCTGGATACCAGTTTTCATATTTATATGGTGAAAACCCAAAAGGCTGATGAATGAATTTCAGGGACTACTCAGAGCTGAGAGACAGGCTTTCCCACTGTTCAAATATGGAGATATGGTGCAACATGTGTGTAGTCAGGAGAGCCACCTAAAGGATCAGGTTATAGAGTAGCTCTTAAATTACTCTTGAGGAAAGGCTACTCTCTAGATGCACTAAACAAAACTTAAAAAAAGCCTCGGAACATTAGCTTTATTTGTAAGTAACTTATCTTTCCCAAACACTAACAATATTCTTTGAATGTAGAAAAATAAAATACGGTATTTAACTCTGTACAATAGTCAAATTTCCAATAAAAATATACTAGACTTTGGAAGAAACATGAAATAACAGGAAAAAGAAATAAATGCAGGTCCCCAAATGGCAAACATGATAGATTAGTAGACAATTGCTGTGAAATCGCTACTATAAATAAGATTGACGTTTTAAGGGAAAACATGAGTATAATGAGTAGAGAAATAGAAGCTAAAAAATAGAATCTCTGAAATGAAAAATTCACTGGATCAATATATGACAGATTTAAGTAATGTAAAAAAAAACGTGTCAAGTGAACTTAAAGCATAATAACAATTCTCTGGCAAGATTAAGAATAATATAGAGAAGAAACATACAACAAATACAATGAAATAAAAATGGGTCAGGATTAGAGGTGCTTCAAACAAATACTGAGATTATATTTTGATAAATAATTTATTCAATAAATTTGGAGGATTAGATAAGATAGAAAAAATTTCAGAAAAAATTCACCAAAGCTACCTAAAAAAGTTAGAAACCTATTCATGTTACTTTATAATTAAATTATTTTATAATTACATTTATATATATATAACATACACTTCTATTATAACTATTTTATACTTTTATTTATATGATATTCTAAAATGTAATTTACATATTATATTTATAAATTATTAACAAGCAAATTATAAGTAATTCATAAACTATTAATAAATTAAATATATTTAAATACATATTTTAAAGCCATTCTCAGAAGGTATGATTGTGTACCTAGAAAATTCATGAACAGCTGCATGAAAATGATTAGAATAATATGGGCAAAGCCCCTAGATATGAATTTACTATAAAGAATTTAGTTGCGTTTGATAGTCTAAAAACATAATATTTCAGAGTAACAACAAAAATATGAAAAGCTATGTATAACTTTAAATAATAATGCATAGAAGCTATGTGGAAAATTCCACTAGATGTGTTAAAGAAGATATAAATAATATACTTGACATAGCATATTTACATTTTTAATACTAGCTATTATAAAGATGTCAGTTGCTATCAAATTGTTTAATACATTCATTAGGAAGCCAATAGCCAAAAATTTTTATAGGAATGGGCAAGAATCTTCTCATATATACTGAGATATAAGGACCAAGTATAGTGAAGATTGTAATATAAGATTGAGGATTTTCTTTTGAGATATGTAATATTATACATATATATTGTATTAATTGAGTTTCAACTTTTGCATTGCTTGAGTTTCATAAATTTCAAACCTTTGATTACTTTAA
The DNA here is from genome assembly GCF_902655055.1 of Lutra lutra. Taxonomy (NCBI): domain Eukaryota; kingdom Metazoa; phylum Chordata; class Mammalia; order Carnivora; family Mustelidae; genus Lutra; species Lutra lutra. The sequence continues at coordinate 175,519,697 of NC_062280.1, forward strand.
GATATAATTAAGATATTTTTCATTTTGCAACTGTGGAAATTATGGGCATGTATAGAAGACCATCTTCACAAACCCTGTACCTTAAAGGAACAGTTAAAAGTGAAAGGCTGATCGTCTAATCGTTACCAAAACCAAATTCAGGTTAAAACATGAATCCAGTCTGAAGAAAGCCATATGTTGCACTTTAGTTGCCTAAATACAGACTCATATAAAAGTGCAAAGACATTCTCTTAACTGTCGTTCCTTGAGTTGCATGGATTTGTATTTGAAAGAATGCTCATCCTTCCAAAACAAATGCAGGGTATAGCGATCCACTGTTAGTAGAACAGGGCTTATTTCAGAGTTAAAGTTAAAAAAAAAGCACATCACTTTATTAGCCCCTCTCTTTTACTTAGTTATTTTGAGATTAACATTGTCTAAGACACTATAGATTTAGAATTCATAATTCCTTCTTAAATTATTTTCCGTAATTTTGAAATATAGACCTCTTGTTAAATGCAAATCATCGGACAACTCTATGTAAAAATCTAATCTGAAAATATAAGTGATGTGGATACTGGCAGGAGAGCACACAGTAGTTAATTATTTAAAGTTACTTTATTTCCTCTACCTTTTTTTCCCTAGTTGATATACATTTGAAGGAAGAAATAATAATAGCAAAAATGCAAGTAGATACAATATGTTCAGATAGACTGGCAGGAATCAAGGTATCTATGAATAAGAGACATGTAAGTTTACCAAGAAAGACATAGCCAGTTTTAATAAAAGAAAAGAGAAATCTTTTTTTTTTTTTTTTAAGATTTTATTTATTTATTTGACAAAGAGAGATCACAAGTAGGCAGAGAGGCAGGCAGAGAGAGAGGGGGAAGCAGGCTCTCAGCCTCCATCCTGGGACCCTGAGACCATGACCTGAGCCGAAGGCAGTGGCTTAATCCACTGAGCCACCCAGGCGCCCCAAAAAGAGAAATCTTATTTGCAATACTAGTAACAACTAAGGAGAGGTGTTTGGGTTGGGGAGAGAGGTAGGAGCATCATTAATAATTCTCATGGTTCATTACACCTAAGCCAGATGTGTATCTTCTCTCTCAGTGGCATTTAGAGAAAGGAGGAGGTACATGAAAGAGTTCATGTTTATAGATCATTACTGCCTGTTTCTGTGTCTATTCCATTAGATCCATAAACTGATTTCTTCAGGTAGTTTACAGCAGCACGTGGTTGCAAAAACTTCTTGATGACTGTTTCAGCAGGTGGAGAATGGGGGTTTTCAGCCGAGCACACCAAGATTCCATACTCTATAGCTTCTGTAACAGGCGTCAGTATGGCAAAATGCCTTTCCTTGTCATTTTTCTATTTTATTTAAGTATCTACAAAAGCAATTCAATAGTAAAGATCATTATCAGTTGCATAGATGACAAAAATCAGCTTTTTATTATCTGATGATATAAACTCACGTAAGCAGATATGGCTAGGACCTAAGGTATTATCACACTACTGTTTTACACCAAAAGTATTTTTTTTTGGCATTGTGAAGTAGCTTTTTTAATAGACTGAGTAAAGTAAAAAGCATTTTTATTATGTGAGTGTCATCTCCAACAAACTTGTAATTTTTCATTTTTATGTACTTTTAGTCTTGTATAGAAGGATGTGTTATGACATAAACCTCTTTGACTGAAATCTAATTCAAGTTTACACTTAGTACTTATCTCAGATGCATAGCACTGTGGAGAATGTGACAACTTTTCTTATTTAAACAAGATTCTGTCAAATGTCGACACACTAAGTACAGATGTGAATTTATCTGAAGGCCAATAGATGCCATCCTCTGCTTCAGTGTGCAGTCTTTTTCTTTCTTCTTTGTTCCTTTCTTTAGATAGCTTCATAATTTTGTGATTATTAGTCACAGAACTGAATAAAAATTATGGGCTCAGAGATCTGGGTGCAAAGCTTTGTGTGCGATTGAACACATTTCTCTCTTTTATGATTTTTTACCTCTCTTCTGGCATCTAACAAACATACAGGAAATCACACGTATCATCAATTAGTGTTCAGCTCACTAGGTTTACACAAACTGAATGCCCCAGGGTAGCCGGCAGCCAGATCAATAAACAGAAGCCTGCCAGGGCCACGCGGCACCTTACCTGCTCACTCTCAGCCTCAAGGATATCGTTACTAACTTCTAACATCATGGAATAGTCTTGGCTATTTGTATCTTTTCTAGATAAAGAAAATCATATATTATTAATCATTGGTACCTGGCTTCTTTCAACTCAATGTTATGTTTAGGAGATTTAGCCATATTGGGGTATGTGGATTCATCCATTCATCTCACTAGTGAATGATATCTTGTGTAACTATATCGTAGTTTATTTACCCATTTAATGTTGAGGGTATTTGGATATTTTCCATTTTTTTAAACTTTCCTTATTAGAACTGCTATGAACCTTTTTGTATGCACTTCTATTATATATTTAAACACTCTTCAGTAGGTTGTCTGTTAAGGACAGGAATTACTGAGTTAAAGAGAATGCATATATTCCTTGCTATTGTTTAATACCAAACAATCTCCCAAGGTGATTGTACCAATTTTACTTACCCACTGGCAATAAATGAGGGTTCTGGTAGGTCCACATACTGACAGACACTTGGCATTTTCATTTTTATCTTCCTTTTCTGGCCCTTAAGTGTTTTTCCAACTTCTTTGGCTTATTTTCCTTCTCATTCTACATGTGCTCAAATTGACACAGATTCAACTCTATATAAATTCTAAGGCATAAATATATATTTGTAGCCTAGATCACTCTTAAAAATCCAGAATTTATATCCACATGCCTCCTGAATCATTCAACTTAAGTGAAATTTCTCAGAATTATAATAAAACCCATCTTCCTAGATTTGCCCTTATTTCTCTTTTATTATTTGTTGACTAATCTAAAAATCTGATTTTATCTTTTAGGTTTATACATTTACATATTCAAAATATGAGTAGAAAAGTCCTTTTATTTTTCGCTCTTAATTATCTAAAACTATAGCTTTCTCACCTACATTACTGCCTTTGCAGTATTATTCAGGGTTTGATTATCTCTTGTCTCATTTCTTTCACTAAATGTCTATTTTTTCCCCTTTGATTTCAGGCCATTTACTCCCCTCAATTCCCAAACTGTTTTCTAGAATTGTCTTTTAAAATGTAGCATTCATAGCATTATCATGGCGCTGTCTTTTTTGTAGTTTTCCTTCTTATATTCAGATTTTAAAAAGATAAATTCCTTAGACTGGCAATTAAAAAAAATTAATTCCTTAGACTGACAAGCAAGGTGTTTTGTACTCAGACCAAAGATCTGAAGACCCATCTCCTTGGAGGAAGCATTGAACTGTAGAAAGAACAAGGGTTCTTTTCAGATAGACTATAATTAAAACTTATTTGAGAGATGATCATGTCACCAGTGTGCATGACTTATTCTCTTTTGTGAAAGATTCTTATGTCTACCTACCTCAGAACAGAGTTTTTTTGGGGATTATATTAACTGGGGTATCAGGTGAAAGACTGACATGGTCTGATTTGTAATAGTCTCTTAAAATAAGCAATTAGCTCCTGACACATCTTCAAGAATGTTCTTATCCCTTGCCACATAGGATACTTCAGAACAGTGAGTACGTGATGCTTTAAATTTCCCTGTGTCTTTGCTCATGCTGTCCCATTTTCTGGTACGTAAGTCTTGATTTAGGGGGGATGAAAGGGGCTGGCAGATTGATAGTCTTTAATCAAAAAATGGTTCATTGTCATTTCTTCTGATTATTATAACTTGGGGTGGTAATGAAGTATTTCTGATTGAAGTATATTTGATATATACTATTATATTAATTTTTTGGGGTACAACATAGTGACTCAACATGTATTTATAAGTTACAAAATGATCAGCATGATAAGACAGTTACCATCTGTCACTGTACAAAGTTAATACGATATTATTGACTATATTCCCTATGTGTACTCTACATCCCTGTGATTTATTTATTTACAGCCACAGTCTTTTTTACATGCATTTTTTCCCTCATATGCCATGTTATACATAACTAGCAGCTTCTGGTTCACAACTATGTCCAAAATAAAACACAACAAAAATAATTACACAGCCTATTATTTCATCATATACAGAAATGTGAGTTTATTTAACTCTAGTACAGAAGTACTTACCAGTATATCTGCCATCTTATGAGTTCAATACATATGTAACTAAAGACAACATTTCACTGGTTGACCTAATGAATAAATGAATGGGCGAGTTATTGAAGTTTATATTAAGGGAGAGGTTAGAAAAAGTGATTTGAAAATATATACATCATCCTATTTGATGTCAAAATGTTATTTACTTATAGACCCTAATCTTTTTTTCTTAAATCTGTAATAATTTGCATTGGTTATATGTTCAGTTGAAATAACAATTCCATTTTTAAATACTTGAATTGTGATTGAAAGTTAGTTTAATTTGGTGGATTGATTCATGGGACAGGAATTTACTGATCAATGATATACTTAATGAAGTATCAAGCAATAATGGGCAAATTATTTAGTTTAATCATCTCATCCCATATACCTTTCTAATTACTGTATTAAATCTGCACAAATTGGGATTTGTTTATAAGTTATTTAGTAAATTTCAAGATGATGAGTTAAGGCCATGTTCAATTTATTATGATTCCCCACCACTGTACCCTGAGCTGAGTAAGTCCTGGTTCCTAAGTGCTTAAATTATGAAATATTTTGTTCATTGGAATATATTTCTGATTTAATATTGAATGTGATATAAAAGCCATAAAAGATATATTGAATTTTTAAATAGCTAAATTTTCACAAGAACTATGAGATGTGTATATTAAAAAGTGTTTTATTTTAAGACCAGCTTCTTAACTATCATTTTTATGTTTACTTAAAGCCTGAACATAGATAGGTTCAATTATATTCAAATATCTCCTGATTTGATCCTTGGAAATTATTTCACATATCCAGAAATAAACAAAGAGTTAAGCAAAGAATATTGCTTACTTTTAAAATATTCATAAGGCAATGAGACATTTCTTGTGAACTATAGGAGTTTTAAAGAAAATACCTGCGAGCAGAATTGCAATGCATTTTTCAAATACCTGGTTTCTTATGACAGCAACTACCTTCACATTTAGCCAAAGGGATTTACAAATCAGAGATCTGAGTCTGACACTTCAGTTAAAGCTACTATGCATAATGCAGTCTTAGATCACATTTGGGGTTTGATAATTCTCCCGTACTTCAGGTTTCTATATGCTTTGTGTTCATCTGAATTCAACTGAAAAAATAAAAGCTTTTAATGAAAAAAAAAAATAAGAAAGATGATAGAATTTACTTTGAATCTTTTGGAGAATATAAGTATTTTATTCAGGTTAATTTTCAGTAAGCATCAGTTTGAACAAAGATAATTTTCCTACCATTGCATGCACTTAAAATGATCATTTTGTATCATTCTCTTTTATATATCTTTTGTATATCTTCTCTTTTTATTTTTTAATAAATTATGTCCCAAATGAAGCAAACTTTTTTTCTAGATTTATAAGTGAAATTCCATCCTTTGAATTTGTCTTCAGAATCATCAGTAAAACCCTTTTTCTTGCTATTATAACCATCGTGCATGTTTGACCTTTCGTGTCCAGTTTGGGCTCGCTACTGCAAAAATACTCTTTAAAGTCTTTATTTTATGCAAAAAATATCTGAAATAACAGTCTTTTTTTAAAAAAGATTTTATTTATTTATTGGACAGAGAGAGATCACAAGTAAGCAGAGAAGCAGGCAGAGAGGGAGGGAGAAGCAGGCGCCCTGCAGAGCAGAGAGCCTGATGCAGAGCTTGATCCCAGGACCCTGAGACCATGACCCGAGCTGAAGGCAGAAGCTTTACCCATTGAGCCACCCAGGTGCCCCTGAAATGACAGTCTTAATGTATTTTTGACCAATGCTGTTATCATTGCAAGGAATAGGTAGTATCTTCAAAGTAATTAAAGGAGATTCGGAGAGTTATTCTACAAAGTCAGTTGTTCGTGCTATATACCTTGTGGATTTTATAAAGATAAAATCTTCTAAAGAAAAAAACATCTGTAAGTATATCAGGAAAGCCAAACAAGTAACCAAGGTGGAAACTACACAAATTAACATTAGGTTTTATTAGAGACAGCGTGAGGATGGGCCAAGGGATATACTGTAGCATTATTAATAGGGATTTCTGTATTCATTGAACCTGGTTTTATGATAAGATGTACAATGAGAAGATATATGAAAACTATAAAAATGAAATTATAAAAGAATAAAAATATTTTAGCAGCATGGAATTTCTAGAAAAACATTTGAGAAAAATGGAAAACCTGGATTTCACCAGGGAGGAAAATTGCCAGTAAGGATAAAAGTGCCAAAAAAATTAAATGTGCTCTTCAGGACAGGGGAAAGGATGGAATTCTTATAATACCTGTTATTATCCTCAAATTAGAGGACCAATGTAACCAATAGCTGACTTTACATATACCCCCCATTTAAATAGTACATTTCTTTTTGATAATGAAAACATGTTTTTTTAGAAGGTTTTCCAGTAGAAAAATATGAGCATTTGCTGAAATTAACCTCCCACATTTCCCCAGTGATGATGTTTATTATTCTGCCATCCTGTTAAAATTCATCATACCAATGCAAATAGTTATGGTGCATTACTTCAGTTTATTATTTGTTCATTTTTTCTTTAATTTTTAATGGATTTATATGAATGAAACTGAAATTACTTGTATTATATTTTATGATCTAAGCTTAAATATCCTAAAATTATTACTCCCAATATTGTAAAAGTTGTATTAGGTTAGATATTTATAATTATTATGCTTATTTTATCAATTAATAATAATCATTAATATATCATAGTTTATATTATAAAGTATTTTCAGGTATAAAAAAATGTTTTCAGGTATTTTTGAGAATAGTAAAAGGTCTTCAACCAGAATAGATATTTTTCTAGACTTACTTTTTTTTCCCCCTCCTTTTAATAGTCCTTTCCTTTGCAGGAATGAAGATACTCCATTTTAGTTAGAAAATTATGGATCATTGATTGTTTTGGTTATTTATTGGTTTATTAAAAACTACATTAGAAATTTGTGGTTTAAGGCAACAATTTTATTTTGCTTAACATTTTACAAGTCAGAAATTTTAAAAGGACCTCCCTTGACACTTGATCTCTGTTGTCTGTGGGGTCAGACAGGGAGGTTGACTGAGGTTAGAGGATTGCCTGATTCTGGCTTACTCATAAGGCTGGCAAGTTGTTGTCAGCTCAGATCTTGCTTAGAAACTCAAGGACCTCTCCACTGGAATGCATAAACTTTCTTAGAAAACTGGAAGCCAGATTTCAACACATAAGTATTAGGTTGCCATTCTCTTAAGTCATGGATGTAGAAATTGGCAATATTGTAACATCTTCCATATACCATTGGTCAAAGCAGTCTTAGAATCCACTCAGATTCAGAGGAGGCACGGATCTTACAACTAATAGAGTGTTAGTATCTGCCCTGTTTCATAGGGATCATATATGGATGAGAACCAACTTAATTCTGACATCAGTCTGATTTCAAACAAAACAGTTGTGCTGGCAGGTATAGAAATATTTGAATGATCAGCCAAAAAATTATTGAATATATCTACCTTGCAACACTCTACTCTTTAAATTGGATCACTGACATCAATCACTGATAGTGCCCTTGATGGAACTTTTCCTTTTCTTCCCCGCTTTGGTAAGCCTTAGAGTACTTCTAAGATACATTAAAGCAGGGAGATCCAGACATAAGAGACATAAAAGAAGAATCAATGCCTGTGAAGAGAAACTGAGAATATTAAAGAAGAAGAATCTTCCTTTCTTCTTTATTGCTTAGAATGTTAACAGATTTCTGAGACAGGATGAGACTTTTAACCCAAGACCTGAGCAGGACATTTAAGGTTTAGATTGTGCCTCTACTTCTGACCCAGAGATAATGAATATTCATTGTGTTAAGCCACTAGGTCTATGGTTAGTCATTACATAAAAATGAGATACTAATATAGTCATATATTTCAACAAACAGTTGTGCTTATTTTCAATTTGGACCAGTATACTTACATTTTCTTTACTGTCCATGTTCTATGTCCTGTTTAAGAAATTACTGGCTAGGGGCATCTGGGTGGCTCAGTTGTTTATGTGTCTGCCTTTGACTTAGGACATAATCCCAAGGTCCTGGGATGGAGCCCTACAGTGGACTCCTTGCTCAGCAGGGAGTCTGCTTCTCCCTCCCCCTCTGCCCTTTCACTCTGCACAAGCTGTCTGTCTTGCTCACTCTCTCTGTCTCAAATAAATAAATAAAATCTTTAAAGAAAAAAAAGAAAAAGAAATTACTAGCTATTCCAAGATCCTGGAGATTGTTTTTTCTTATTCTTTTTCTAAAAGATGTATTATTTTACCTTCTTCACATACAATCTATTTAGAATTGGCTTGGTATATGGGAGAATTCATAGTTTATTCTTTTTCATATATCTATTTAGTTAATCCAGTACTATGTTTTTGAAAGTCTATACATTTTACACTGCTCTGCTAGGCTCCTTTTCCACTGTATGAAGGTGCATTTAAATCTGGATCACTTTAGAATCCTGAATCCTTTAAAATGGTTTAGTTGTCTATCATTCATTGTGCCTGTAACAGCCTGAATAATTATAATATTTTTATATTAATTAAGTTAATATACAGTGAACTCTGTTCTTCAAAATTGTTTTGGTTATTTCAATGCTTTTCATGTCCATAGTAATTTTAATATCATTTTGTCAATTTCTGTGCTCATATACACATAATTTATGCACAATTTGCATATATATAAATACGTGCACACATTGATTACAGCTGGGCTGTTAACACATCCAGACATTTGAAGAAGTCACTTCCAAGCTTGGTCAAATTCTTGTCAACATCTCTTTCTTTACAGCTGCATGGCAGGGGTCTGGCTTTTTGCTGGCTGTCTTCCTGAAAGCTTTCCTCAAGTTCTAAAGGCCCTCTGGTTTCTTGCTACATGTGCTTCCTCAACATGGCTCTCACCTCATCAAGCCAGCAAGAGTGACTTTGCTACACTGTTTAGGGTGTCTTTTGTAACATAACGTATTCATTGGAGTGACATCTCATCTCCAATGCCATGCAAACTTATTGAGCAGTAGCTCTTCAGCTTTGCTATATTTTATTGGTTAAAAACGAGTTACAGCCCCCACCTACAATGAGAAGAGACATACAAAGCCATGGACACCGGAAAGTAGAATAATCAATGGGGGTCACCATAGAATCTGTCCACTACAAACCTTAAGGAATGAAAGTGCAAGCTCTAGAAGGTGAGACAAATTTGCAATTACTACAACTGGCAAGGAGTTTATAAACAGGAAATATAAAGAATGCCTACAAATGCATAACAGAAAGAAATCCCAAGAATATAGTGGAAAAGAGACCAGCTAGAACAAAGACATCACAAAAGGAAAATTCAATATAATTTGGATACATGAAATGTGCTCAGTTTATGAAGGAAGTGAAATTATAATTACATTGAAAATCCACTATACAAAAACTAGAATGACTATATTAAAAAAAGATTACAAGAATATAAAATAATTAGAATGCTCAAACTCTGCTGATAGGAGTAAAAATCTGTATAACTAATTTTAGTCTGCATAACTGATCATAAAAGTCTCCATTTATGGGTATATACCCAAGTAATTTTGTATATAAATGCATTGCAAGTCATGTGTAGGAGTACTTTAGTCAAATTATGGCCCCATATGACTAGAAACTAAGTCAAATATTCCTCAAAAGTAATTTGGTTAAATGCATTGCATTATATTTATAAAACAGAATTTCAAATAATGCTGAAAATAAGTGGAATATTGCTACATGCAGTAATATAGTGTTGACTCACACATGCCAGAAACAAAAAAGGAGACATTAGATTATTCCATTCACATATAAGGTTCAGAAGGATGAAAATGAACTCATGTAAGTACAATTAAACATTAATTACTTTATGTAATTAATAGAATAAAAGAAGGTGGTTAGGCTTTTGTTGTCTTGGAATTATTATTTTTCTTAATTTTTATGGTGGTTACATACTTGTATTAACTTTTTGATAAGTGACTGAGATTATCACATAAAATTATTATTATATTTCAACAAAAATATGTTTAAAGTAATTATGATTCAAGATTATGCTCTCCAAGTTATTAAATATTGTTTCAAATTATGTCACTAAAGTGTACTTTTTTTAAACTTCCAGGAATCTAATGATTTAGTTATTGACATTTTAAATGTGTTAAAGGAAGCAACATGTTTAATTTATAGAAATAACATTTATATTATTTTTGAACCAATAGGCCTATGAGTTAATTTACAAAATATATTGGTATCTTTTCAATAGCACCTGAAACTATTCCACTATGTTAAAAGCTATCAATTTTATTTTTTTTTTCCAAGAAGCCAATGATATTACCTTATAAGGCCTTTTTAGCCAAATAAATTATTCTTAAAGAAGGTCCTGATGACAAAAGTACAATTAAAATAAATTTTGTAGCAAAAAAGAGTTAAAAAGAAGTAGAAATTCCTGGAACTGATATAGAATGAGTAAACATGTGCATTATACTTTGCTTTAGAAATTAAACTTAATTAATAGTTGCTTTTTAAAATTAATATCTCTAAAGTTGACCATTCAAATCCCATAGGATTTTAATGCAAAGTTTTCAGTAGATATATGAAAATTCCCATTTATAATTAGTATCATAACTGCAAGGAGGTAGTAATAAAATGCATTGGTTTTAATGTTAGAATTTTAAATTAAGATGTATATTAATTTTAAGAAAAACGTATTCATTTCTTTAGAAATTTCAGAAAGACAAATGTAAAAAAACTTGCTTAATGTATATTGCCATTCTGTTTTAAAAAACCTTAAATTTTACCTTGTGTTTTAAACATATTCACTCACTCCTCATGACAACCCAATGGATTAGATGTTATTATTGTCTGCATTAGTGGTAAAAACTAAGGCTTAGAGGAATTAAATAATCTGCCCAAAGTTATACAGTTTGGGAATAGAAATGTTCTCTGAAGCCAGACCGACACTGTGCCAGTGATCTTAATCATTCTACAACTGCCTTAGCTCCTAAACATCATTGATTATATATTCTTTGCACCTGGTTTTCTTTGTGGGCAATGCTGATATGCACAAGAAAGAATATTCTTTAAGTAATAATCTTAATATTCTCTGTTCTTAAATATAGCATGTAAAGTTAATAACTAATATGAGACAAAATATTATTAACTCAGTTGTATACATGGCTATATAGAAGATAACTTAATTTCATCTGGCTGGCTTCTGTGTGAATCCAAATCTTAAACCAAATTCCATGTCCTCTAATTGCTCTTGCTAGCACTGGATGGTAAAGGAGATTAGAAGTGTTTGGGGATTGGCTTGGAAAGGTAAATACCTAGAGTAATAATTGCTTGCAAATATTTTTTGACAGAGTAATAGAACATAGTGAAATTACTAGTTGATCCATGAGAGGGTATGATAAACAGAATAAGGCACCCTCCTCTCTCCCCCTCTGCCACCAGAACATGTTCCTGTCTGATTTCCTGGAACCCGTGAATATGTTGTTACCTGGCCAAAGGACAGTGCAGATGTGATCAAGGTTATGGAATTAAAATGAAGAGATTATCCTGGATAATCTGGGAGGAAGGATTTAATATAATCCCATGAGTCCTTAAAAATAGAGAATCTTTTCCTGGTCTTAATCAAGAGATGGTCAGAGACATGGCAGCAAGATAAGGATTTGGCACCCTGTTGATTCTGAAATACAGGTGTTTTGTAAAAGGAACGCAGGGCTCTGTAGGGTTCAAATGTGGTCTCCAGCAGATAGCCAGCAATGAAACAGAAACCTCAGTCCTGCAGCCACATCAAACTGAATTGTCAACACGTGAATGAGCTTGGAATTTGTCTTCCTTCTAGAGTCTCCAGAAAATAACACACTGCTGCTGACCCCTTGACTTCAGCCTGTTGAGATTCATGTGAGACTTCTGACCTTCAGAACTGTAAGGTAATAACGTTGTGTTGTTTCTTGGTGCTGTGTTTGGGGCAATTTCTTATTGCAGCATAGAAAACTAATATATTGGGTGATATAGTTTTCCAGGCATTAAGAGCAAGGTATGGAATTGTGCATGTTCCTAGGGACATAAAATGGATTGTGAGATTGTACAAGTTGGATTGTATATATGAAGGTGAATGGAGAGGTGGCTGAAAATTCTTCCAAAGGAAAAGAAAAAGATGAGTGAAAAGAATTCCACCATTTGCTGGAATACAAATTCCAGTAACATTCCTTGAATGGTAATAGTACTTGTTATTTCTAATTCATTGATCCTTCACAATGAATCTGCATTGTCAAATAGACATCCTTCATCTAAAAATAAAATTTTGCAAAACCATGGTATTTTTGCACGGACTGTGGTGAAATATGCATGGAATATGTTCATTTAAACCCATTAGAATATCAAACACTATCTTTACTGCTTCACTTTCACCTTGTAACGAAAACTTGTCCTCAGTTTTGTATCATCCACTCTCCTCCTCTTGTTTTTGTTCATTACATCGTCTTTCTTTCCACTCAGACAATAATGCGATTTTGACCACGTCTTTTTTATTGACCACTTACTAAAATGTAAGGCTCATTTCAGTTCCAGAATCACTAGACACAATTATAAAGCAATAATATTCAAATAAAATAACTGGAATTAGAAGTTAAAAAAGAAAATCATACTCAACTAATTGTATAACATTTCTGAAACCAGTTAGTTGGACATTCACCATTGGAAAGAATTTGTGCAATAGTAAGTGATACGTGTGTGTGTGTGTGTTTATGCACACACATTTACATTCAAATATTTATTTTTTTTCACTGAATTATCTACAGGAAAAGAAAACATAATTTGGGGTGCCATTTTATATGAATAGTGTCATAATATGAAAATAATTTGGTAAGTTTATTTGTTTTCAGATATGCCGAATACTCCTTATGTATGAGTACATTTGGTTTTCATCAATCATTAAATATGATTTCTTGTATTTTATACTGTAAGGATATTCCAGTGTTATTCCTTCTAATGATTTATATTAAGTCTTATAATTTATCTTTAAAACAAATATAGACTTTGGGTTATTATGTTCATTGGCCAAGTTAATGCAAAAATAAGAGAAAAAGAACTTAAATTTTCAGAAAAAATATTATTAATGTTATTAACTTCTCACATCTTACTTAGTTTAGCATGATTTAGTAACCTTATTTCTCCACACACTCTGGGAATTGATTTATCATTCACCCTTTGCACTGAACATTGACAAGAGATCACAGAATGGAGTGATATAAGTTGCAAAAACTGTCAGAAGTATCTCAGTTCATGTTAAAAGTAGGTGTTAAGAGAAGTACTTTTTAGATTTTAGACAATTAGATTTTGTTCTTCAGTGATCACTCTCTTTCAGTGCCATATGAAAGCCCAGGTGGAACAAAATTGATAACCCAGGACCTCTCCCAATTCTTCAACCATTTCTTCACCTCAGCTTCATATTTCCACAGTCTAAATTCTTTAGGAATTAATTTGCCCTTCCTCTTCATAAATTGAAATTAAGGAACTATTCCCTCAGTGAAAAACACTTATGTTAGAAATTCCAGCAGCAACTGAGTTTGGTGTTTATCTATTTGGAGTGCGAACTTTAATAACAAGTTAGAAGGAATGACTCAGTATTAGTTGAGTAAGAGTTATATTGTTGTAATTGATTTATTGATTCAATAAGTGCCCTTCTGTAATTCTCGTAAACAGCATTCATTACCATTAATTTGAGATTGTTCTTGGGTTCATGTGAATTTGAAAAGAGAGAGAGATCTGTGGTATAGAGTTAAGAACACATAAAACACTCTATTTTTCTATCTTATTTCTATGTGATTTATGAAAAGTACATTGAAACCTGGCACATAAAGTAAAAATCGACATGTTACTTTATGTAAAGATAATATAAAATATCCTAGAAAATTTCTCTGTTAAAAATCAGGAGTCTGGGCTTTCAAATCAGAATAGGACAAGTACATTTTCTCCACAAGATTCATACAATGAATAGGGAAGAGGCTTCTGCACATGTGTTCAATGTCGGTATCACTAGGCTATCAAATTAATAGGTACTGAAGATTGTTTTGTTTGTTTTCTTAAAGGACTTACATAGTGAAACTTTGCAGAAGGATTTTAATCATATAAATGTCTTTATACAAGAAGTATTTACGTTCTTAAGTATGTACAAAGGGGTAAAGAGGCAACAGAGTCAAAAGTATTAACCATTCAACTTGAATACATAGAATAATAACAGTTGGGTACAAAATTGCTTCACATTTTCTTGATTAGAACATCAAAGAAAGTATGTTATTGCCTATTCAGGTGAAAAAATTGTGAATCTGAATAAAATGTTTAGGGCATTAAGACCTCTATGTCAAGAACTTATTCAGTAAAGTTTAATTCAGCCACAAGTATTTTTGAGAAAAATTTCTTTCCAAATAGGCAATAATATATTAAGACTGTTCATCCCATGTTTTTCATTTTCACTATCTTCTTTAATTAAAAATAATTATGGTTTAGGAACTATAATTAATTTAACCCTACAATCCAAATTTATTCGGAACTTCTTGACCTGCACTGTCTGTTCTCTTGTGAGGTTATTTTAGATTAAATTTATCCTGTTATTTTGAAAACCAAAGAAAAATAACTACTTCTAGTTTTGTTACAAATTCCCTCGATAAGGAAATGAAGGGTCACATTTTTTTTGTCAGCTTTTTAATGTGGTGTTAGCACTTCAATTAAGGATCCTTTCATTTGGGTACCTTTATTGGTTGAAGGAGTTAAACTTCCTTAGTATGATGCAAGCACTTTATAAATTTATAAGGCTTGTTTTTCCATCTCTTTTACTGAAGACAGGACAGAGAAATGAATAAAATGTACATTTAAAATAAATAATTCCTTCAGCTATAAAAATGTGCCAGGATGCCATGGTGATTTTTCTCGCACAATTGCTGCAATGGGTGTTGAGATGATTCTCCCACCTTCTTTTCATCCTACTCATATAGTTCTGCTCAATTTATTCTGTCAGCAAGTTAACAAAAATCAAATGAACAAGAACCTGATGTTCTGAGGAAAGCATTTAGAAAGAGACTAGAGGTTTTGCTGTCTCAGCTGGGAGGTGTGGCATCTACCCTTTTCCAGTGATCTCTGACTGCATTTGGACTGTCAAGATAGTGGTGGAAGCCAGGAACATCTTTACCATCTGTGCTTGGCATCCGTTTTACAGAGCGCCTGCCAAAGGAGAAACAGCTTCTTTTAGTACACACCTCAGTGCCATTTTCCTACCTTTTAACTCCCCATGAGGTTACATTACAGATACCTTGGCAGCAGAGTGGTGGGCCAATTGCAAATATAAGAAACGTACAAAATTCAGCAAATCTCCATTTTAGGGGAAGTGTTTGCTATCTGGATACTTCTAGGCATAATTCATTTGCTAAACTTCATACAGTTACCTAAATCATATACTGTGGTTTGACAAAAATGTTCTCTTCTGAAATGCCATGAATAAAATTTATGCATGAGAAGGAATAGGTTTAAAGCCTCAGTCAGAAAAAAAAAAACAAAAAAAAAACATCTGAAACAGTCTGAATGCAACAATTCTCATAAATATAGGTACTGAATGGGAAGGGCTAATTTCATTATAGTATCTTGCCTTATTGGATAACTTCTAGTGTTCTGTAATATAGATGGTATATATAGAAATAGTGAACAAAAGTGAAAAAAAAGCTAGATAAACATTGATGTAAGGAAGAACATAAAAGTATGTAAATGAAAAAGCCTACAGTCAAAATTATTTTTTAGTAAGTCTATATATAACAAACCAAAATATATCCATATGCACATATGGAAGTTTATATAAATATATAAACATATAAATATTCTCTGTGCTCAAGACATTATGTCTGATGTTGTGACTGATATAAACTCTCATTGTGTACCCTTGAATCGGTCCATAGACTGTGATGGGGGAAGCCTTTTGTGTGAACTGATTACTGAAACATGACTTAGAACTGTTTGTACCCATTGAGTACTGGGTAAATATTTTTGAATGACTGTATATCAGTTAATAACTGCTCTCAAATAGTTTACAACCTACTAAAGGAAATACATATATAAATAAACAACACAATCAGGTTTTGAAAGTTATTAAATCACAAAGACTTCTATGATGTTTCCAAAAGATAGAAAATTCGTATATACTTGAGGCAATCAGAAAAGTAGTATTTTAGATAGAACTAAAGAATATATATGAAAAAGACAACAGGGAATATTGGGAGTATCTTGTGTGCTGAAAGAATTAGAAACATTTAATAACAACTAGCCTGACTTGACTGATGCATTGCAGATGGTTAGGGGAAAGGGAGAAAATAATACGGGGAAACTGATGTTGAATTATACACATCCCTCAGTATCTGGCTTAGTAATTGTATATGATTAGATAAGAAAAGAAGGGAGGTAATGAATCAATAGCTTAAGCAGAGAAGTATATTAGTAACACTTTAAGAAGATTAAGTCATATATACAAGATAAACTGGAGAAAAGACACTGCATGGGGTAAGACTGATTCCAAGAGATAAAGACGGTGTTCATGAGGGCTCACACTAAGGTGGTGTCTTGGGGAATAGGATGGACTCAAGGGAAGTTCAGTTTTGTAACTGGAATTTAATACTGTGCCCCATTGAGAGCTTTCTTTTCCGACCAACATATCTAAGCACTCATACAACACCAAAAACCTTGACTAATTTTTGAGTTAACTCAGAGAGGAAATCACCCTATCAAAATGAAAATATGGAAGATTCCTTTTTAAGCATCTCTTCTTCTCTCCTGTGTTTCACAGTACATATTTCTTTGAACTCTCTTCTTTCTTTATCATTGTCAGATCATCTTTTTTTCAAAAAAAATCTTGTCTTGGAAGAAAAAACTGTTTTAAAATTATGTAACTTGGGGAAGTATAGTGCTTTTATAGTTCTCACTCTTTGTTTCATGAAAAGAAAATTTTCCCTCCAATCTCTAACCCTAGAATTTTGGTGAATGAATTCCTACATTGACAGATATAAAAGGGCTAGTTAAAGTTGATAACTATATAAAGGAAAATCTGTGACAGGTATAGCCACTTGATTGTCTATATTATTCCACTCCAATAACTAATGAATGAGCTACCAAGGTTAGTAATTGTGGTGCCAGATTTTCGGATGAGTTATATTTTATGATTCAAGCATTTATTATACAGAGTTCAGAACACATACTAAGTAGTTAGTAATTATTAACTATTATAACCATTTGAGTTCCTTCTGCTGTTGTTAGAGCCAATGCTCTTAACTAAGTTTTTCCAAATATGAAAGTGGTTAACTCTGTGCTCATCCCCCTTCAGTTTATTTGGTCCAATAATCTTGGACCTACTTCCCTAAAAATTATATATTTTTTAATTTTTATTTTTTTCCCTAAGAATTTTAAACAATGTTGAAATGTCCATAAATCAATTATATTATATAAGAAAAAATCTAGAAAATTGCATAAGGAAAACTCAGAAGCGATATTGGCTGTGAAAAGCATTTGTACAGACAGTGGGAGAAGTGGATGGGATTGCCAGGGAAAATACACATATATGCAAAAGAAGGAGGGAGGAAGGGAAGGGTGGGGGGGGGAGAGAGAGAGAGAGATGGGAAGTGGAGGGAAGAGGGAATCTTTGAAAATGCCTAGATTTGACTAAAAAGAATGAACGAAATGAGGAGTGTTATGATCGAAAACCAGGAAAGCACAGGATTGGGGAATTAGGGAACCTGGAGTAAAAACAGGTGGCTGTTATGATATATGGCAGAAGGATAGCTAGGATAATGGGTATTTTGAGGAAGATTTCATTGTTTTTTTTTTTTTTTTTTCCTCTGTCATGAGGAGGTATGCACCAGATTTTTATGAGTAAGTTAGTTAAGAACTGAACTGTAGCTTATCACTGCTATTTAAAGAGGTTAGGAAACAGAGATAACAGGAACTCTACCACAGATGTGAGTTCCAAGTCACATGGTTTGAACCACACAGAACCTGCATGACTGCTGTTCAGAAAGAATAGAGGGGACTTGTCCAAATATAGGTGGGCTTTTAAACCACCTGGACTTTAAGACGTTTTCTTGCCATGATGCTCTATAACTATTCAATTAAGAAGGCAAGCTAAAAGTATGAATACATAGCAAGTGCAAAGGTGGTGACGTTTTCCTGAAATGTGTTCGTTCTAGAAATACTTACTGCTGAGGAACTACTTTGAGTCAGACTCTATTCAAGAAACTGTGGATAGAGTGGCACATAATATGAGTAATATATGCACCTTGATGGGATTTGCATCATGGTTGGGAGGGGTTTCCAGAAAGTAAAGTAGTAAAATTATGGTTTAACATTTTGGATATCAATATGTGATACAAACAAATGAAAAAAACAATGCGACACACACAAAAAGACTTGGATGAATAGAATCCTACTTTTATGTAGAGGGTTGAAACATACCTTTCTTGGATGGTGACACCACCTGGAGATTTGAAGCCGGGAAAGGAGCTAGCTGTGAAAAGAGATGTAGGAGGAAAGTTTCTAGCTGTGGAATCTGCACATGGAATGACTCAGTGTTTGGGAGATAGAGAAAGGCCAATGCTCTAGATAGTCATAATTAAAGGAGGAAGTGGTAGAAGATTGGTATAGCACTGATGGAACTATTACAGAGGAGGCTTGGGAGAAGTCTGGAAGGCTGGAAATAATTGATGAGAAAAATCCTGGAAAAGTCAGATGGGTATTGTATCAGACAAACCATTTACCTCCAAAGATACGAGGGACACTTAATTGATGCAGAAGTATTTTTGAAATAGAGGTCCAGGATTTAAATATCAGTATCCATATCATAAACCCTTATTCCTGGTAATGTAGGGAGCAGTTTTCTGAGAAGGGGAGTAAAGAGAGATTGGTTACCTAGAAAGGGAAAGTAAAACAAATTTGGGTCAGTTTCTCAGGAAATGCAAAATGAAATAGAATTATGTATTTCCCATCACCAATTAGAATTCATCTGTACATTACACAAACATTTATTAAGCACTTACTACCTATGAGAATAGAGACCAAACACTGGGAATATGAAAAAATCATATAATGGGATCACTGCCCTTGGAGTTCATACCTGGGTAAGAGCACAGGCAGCCTGGAGTTCTGTGAATTTGTAGTAGATTCATCAACATAAATTTATAAATGTATCCCATAAGTCATAATCACATAAATAACAATAAATATCTTTATTTCATTCTGTTCCATTAATAACAGACTCTTTAGTGTGTGCACTCTGGAATTTTGCATTAATAACAGTTTGGAGAGTAATACATAACCGTGAATTGTCCTCAGGCCTGTAATTTGCTCTGTTGACAAGCATAGAGACTGATAATGCAGAGTGAATCATAAACATTATCTTGAATTAATGCAGCTGCCTGCATTGATATGCAATTATTTGTATTCAGTTTCTTCACTCAGACCTCTTAAAATGTGTAGAAGTATATGGAGTTTTCTTTGATCCTCAGTGTCACTATTTGCAATGCCGAAACACTAAATTAAATGTATGGATAAATATACAGGACAGATTCTGAACTCTGATGTCTTAAAAAATTGATCTACTCTTTATCAACTAAAGTACAGTGATAATAAATGTCAAATATTTTGTGCAAAAATGTATTACCATTCATCTTTGGCTGAGTCCATAATAAATTGTTAGCCAACACCTTCTAGGGCTTCCTAATTAAATTGTTGAATTAATTAGTGTGCAATAAGGATGTTGATATTTCTGTATCAATTCATCACTACCATTTTGGCTTCCAATGTGCATTTTATTAGATTATTTAAATATTTTAAAAATATTGGAAATGGGCTTATATAGAATGCACATATCCAACTAATTATGCCCAAAATAATCTTTTCCCAACATTTTTTTTCTCTTGCCAGATCCCTCTTCACCATTTGTTTATCTGAAACTATAAAGGCATAAGAGATTTTTAAAAAACCAAAAAACATATTTTAAACTTACTAAAAGGCAATTGGTCTTTTGCCAAAATCTCAAATTGTTAGCTCTGGAATTTTCTCCTGTGGTTCAGTAGTTCCAATTTTCAGTTGGACACCAAAATGTTTTTATCATGAGGCACTTTAAATTTGTCCTGTTCAGAATCTGATTAAATGATCCTTTTACCCAATAAAACACAAAATACATAAAAATCCTGATATATTTATTATCTTCTGTATATATTCTTCCTCCATCAGAGCTTTTTTTTTTTTTTGGAGAGGAAGAGAGAGAGTCCCAGGCGGGCTCCATGCCCAGTGCAGAGCTTGACTCAAGGGTTGATCCCACAATCCTGAGATCATGATCTGAGCCGAAATCAAGAATCAAGATGCTTAACTGACTGAGCCACCCAGGCACCGCCCTGTCAAAACTCTTACAACTATACAGCACTATACATGCAGCTACAAACCTAAAAGTCATTTCTATATTTCCTTTATTATATCTCATTCAACCAGTTAATTGTCAAATGCCGTTGGCTCATAGTTACACTTGTCTCTAATGCAAGCCCCAGTGGTTTTTGCATCCTGGTGACAGCACCCTATCCTGTGTCTTTTTCAGCTTTCCGTCTCAATCCTGTTTCATTACTAGTTCTAGCTATTCTTGATTTAATAATTCCAAATTTTTGCTTATAATAGTCAAGATTTAGAAATTTCTTCAATTATTAAATCCAAATATGCCTACATGGATTTGTGCTGCATTGGAAACCTAATGTTTTGCACACTTACTATTGCAAAGAAGACCAGTTTCTGGAAACTGATTTTGTTTCTTATGTGATTTTTGTTTTTCCCTCTGGTGATTCTTAGAAGGGTCTGGAGACCCTATACATTGGAATCATTTGTCAAATATAATACTTGTATTAGTTTATTATTGTTGCTGTAATTACCACAAACTTAATGGCTTACAACAATACAGATATATTATGATTCTGGAGGTCAGATTCCTAAAATTAAGGTGCTGGAAGGGCTGCATTCCTTCTGGAAGCTCTAGAAGAGAATCTGTGTCCTTGCCTTTTTTAGCTACTAGAGCCCCCTATATTCCTGTCCCCTGATCTTCAAAACTAGACCCCAGAAAAGGTGTTGGTTGAAACAGACAGCAGGATGGTGGACATGGAAGTGAGAATCTGCTAAAGAGTGTGTAGAAACTCACCTGCCACTTTACTTCTGAGAGTCTCCCAAATCCTCAGGAAAAAAAAAAAAAAAAATTAGCCCATCTTGTATTCCCCTATATTTTGCCTTTGTCCTTAGTTCTCCAGCAGAGTATCTTGTTAGGTTTTCTAAGGGTTACTTTAACTTGGGAAATTCTTAATTGTCTAAGTTGTTGTTTTGTTTTTTTTGTTGTTGTTGTTGGTTTTTTTTTTTTTTTTTTTTTTTTTTTAAGCATCCCTTACTCACAGACAAAATATACCAAAAGCACTCCTGGCCATTTTATGGAACCTGTAAATAGCTTAAAATGCCATTGGTCTTTAAGAATGAGAATCATATTTTTAAAATTTTTTTTCACCTTTGGGTCTCCATTATGTAGAACTGTGACCTTTCCAGAGTTAGCAATTAAATAGCTATCAAATTGATAAATATAATAATGTGACAAAAATGAAGCAAAGTGAAAAATCAATTAATCATTTATTCAGCAAATCCTGAGTACCTACTATGTACCAGGCATGGACAATGACCTGTATATATTTTGTGGAAAAGGACAGAGGTCTTGTCTTTTGGGATTTTTAGTGTGGTGGAGAAGGCAAACTTGTAATAGCGCCATTTATATCCTAATGTGGTGAATTTTTAATATTATGAAAGTGTACATAAGAATCTTAATAAAATCTTATGTGGAAGAGGATTAGGAGTTTGAAATCTGATTCCTTGCAAAGATGTCACAAAGGAAATACTCAGAAAGAGATAACTCCTATTGTGAAGGATACCAGATGAAACAGAATATGGCCCTTCGTGAGGAACTGCCAGGTATCTTACTGGGGTCAGAGCAAAGATTGCAAAGATAAATATCACAGGATGGCACTTGGGAGGTGTTAGTGGGGGGGGGGAGTTGCAATTAGAGGATTGGTATATTCCATGTTCTGTGAAATGCCCTTGGTCTATCTTTGATCATGTATTTCTCATAGTAACCATATAGAACAGAAAAACTTGGGAAAAATTGCATATAATAAAAAGAGTTAAAGCAGAGATACTAGCCAAAGGAGACACTAAGAGGAATATATGCCATAAGTAGGGTAGGATATAAGCAAATTACTCAGAGTTATCGAACAGGTTAGCTACATAGTTGAGTGGCTTGATCATTTCCAAAATATGATACTAATATGCAGTAGTCAGTTCAGACTGCCACACAAACACCATTGACTGGGTGACGTAAACAACCAAAATTTATGTTCTCATAGAATTCTGGAGACTAGAAGTCTAAAATCAAAGTGCCGGTAGAGTTGGTGACTTCTGACAGTATTCTTCCCGATGTGCAGACAGCTGCCCTTCTCAACTGTGTTGTCACAAGGCCTTTCCTCAGTGTGTTATGTGGAGAGAGAGAGGGTAGGGAGGAGATCTTTTTCTTTCTCTACTTGTAAGTTCACCAATCCTATTAAATTGGGACCCTGTCCTTATGAACTCATTTAACTTTACCTCCTTTGAGCTCTGTCTCTAAATATAATCATTTTGAGGGTTAAGGCTTCAACATATGAATTTGGAGGAAACACACTTTAGTCCTTATCATTTGCCCCAAACCCCCCAAAATCATGTTCTTCTTGAATGCAAAATACATTCACTTTATCTCAATAGCTTTAAAAGTCTTAACTCATCCTGGCATCAACTCTGAAGTGTGAAGTTCAAAGCCTCATCTAAATACATAAATCCAACATGAGTATGACTTGAAGTACAGTTCATCTTGAGGAAAAATTCCTTTCAGCTGTGAACCTGCGGAACAAGACAAGTTATGCCTTTCCAAAGTACAAGGAGAGGAACAGGGATAAGATAGACATTTCTATTCTAAAAGGGAGAAGTAGGAAAGAAGAAAGGAGTATGGCTCCCAAGTGAATCCAAAACCTAGCAAGGCAAATTCTGTTTGATCTTAAACTCAAGAATAATCCCCTTTGGTCTGATGCTCTGTCCTTTATGCCCACTGGGGTTCTAGGCAGGGGTCATGCCCCCAGCCGTACCTGGCCAGAGTCCATCCTCTGCAGCTCTGCCTGGCCCAGACCCTGACATCATGGCTTTGGGCAGCCCCACCTCCATGACTCTGCAAGGGAGCTCTGACCACAAGGCTTGGAGTCTTCTTGAAAAACAGCACACTTTCATAGCTGACTAGCTCTTTTGTCTTGTTCTAGCAAATCCAAGGAGCCTGACAGCCTTCCTTCTTTTCATCCTATTTCTGACCCCTTCAGTTCAAACTGACAGTATTTCTACTCATCTAATCCTATAAGATCTTTACCAAGGGATGACTTCACGACTTTGATGGTCTCTTCAGAACATGCTTCCCCATTTCCTACAAAATGGATAAGCTAAGGATTTTCTACATCTTCAAGTTTTGGTTCCATTTTACTTAACAATTTTTCAATTCATGCCTCCATTATCTCATTTTACTAGGCAGTCAGGAAGCACCAAGCCACTCCATCAGTATCTTGCTTAGAAATCTTTCCTGAATATCCAGTTTCATTGCACACAAGTTCTACTCTCCACAAAACCATAGACTGTGGACACAATTCAGTTGAATTCTTTGCCACTTTATAACAAGGGTCAGCTTTCCTTCAGTTTCCAGGAATGTTTCTCATTTCTGAGACCTCACCAGAATGGCCTTTAATGTCCATGTAGTTCTACCCACATTCGGCTCATGTATTCTCCAAGAAGTTGGAAGTTTTCTCTCCAGCTCTTCTCTTTTCTTTGTGAACCCTTACCAGTACTGCCTTTAATGTCCATTTTTCTAGCATGCCTCTCAAAACTCTACCCTGTCTTAAAGCAACTCCTGTATTTTTAGTCACTTGTTACAGCAATACCTGGCTTTTGGTACCAAAATCTGTATGGGTTTGCTAGGCAGCCCAAATATAGACAAAAACATAGACAAAAGTAGGTAAAGTGGCTTAAGTAATCAAAATGTATTTTCTCATAGTTCTGGAGACTGAACATTCAAGATGAAGATGCCAGGAGTATTTAGTGTCTGGTGATAGTTCTCTTCCTGGCTTGCAGACAGCCACCTCCTTGCTGTGTCCTCACATGGCCTTTCCTCAGAGTGAGTAAAGAGAGGAAGAGAGGATTTCTCTTTTTTTTTTTTTTCCTGTAAGGCTACCAATACTACTGGATTAGGACTCTCCCCTTGTGACCTCATTTAACTTTACCTCCTAAAAGACCTCCACTCGTCTCACCAAATACAGTCACATTGGGGTTTAGGTGGACATAATTCATGCATAGTGTAATAGATAGGTCTCTCATAGCATATTAAATTTATGTAATTACTGAACCTGTACCTACCCTAGATTATGTATTGGGAGTTTTACTTATCCCAGTCGATCCCTACAAGTTATCTTCTTTGTGGTGGTCCCAATTGAGGATCAGTTAAATTATTCTATTTCGTTCTGTGAATCATGCATTATTACCTTCATTTGGCAGTTTTAGATATTGAGACTTAGAAATATTAAATATTTTTCCCAGGGCACCTGGGTGGCTCAGTCAGTTAAGTGTCTGCCTTCAGCTCAGGTCATGATCCCAGGATCCTAGGATGGAGACCAGCATCTGGCTCCCTGCTCAGCAGGGAGTCTCCTTCTTCCTGTGCCTCTGTCCCTCCCCTCTGCTCATGCTCTCTCTCTCTCTCTCTCAAAACAAATAAATAAAATCACAGAGAAGGTATATAAAAAAACAATGTATCAACCCAAATAATTGACACCACAATCCATCTCTTAAAATTTGCATTATACTTAAAAACAGAATGAGTGATAAACCACACTGTTCATATGAGTATGTTTCATCTTTGACCACTTTCAAAGCCATGAGTCAAATCTGCAAGGAATATCAAAAAGGTAAATGGTATGATTGAAATAGTATTAAAATAAATTCCTTTAAATACCTGTGGAAAACCGAAGAATCTAATTTTGCAAATTAGAAGATCCAAAAAAGATGAAGATATTTTTACAGCATATCAGGGACAATTCCATGTATATACCCACCAAATACTCTATAAAGTAATTTTTGTATGTTATATATGTTTATATGAGAAAAGGAAAGATAAAATTCGTTTGCTTCCCTGCCAAACAAGTAATTTTATATTATCATCTACACATTCTCATTAATCTTTTCCAATTTCAACCAACATTGAATGAAATACTAGCATGACAAAATGTATCACTACAAAAATCACCACCTTATTAATGAAATATGAAGACAACTATAAGGAGATATTTTATGATATTACTTATAATTTATTAAAGTAGCAATATGTGGTTCCCCCAGTTGGTTACAGTTAAATTAAAAAAAAGATAAGGAGTCACCAAATTGAGTTTTGGTAACAAATTAAGATTTCATATCTGGTAATGAGGTGCAAACAGCATTTTGTGACTCATCAAGGATGAGATTTAAAGAAGGAAAACTTCTTTCTCAAAGGCTGATGGTGTATGCGCAGAGTGCATTTGTGTGTGGGGGCATGTGTGAGTTTACTTTTAATTTGTGAGACAAAGGAGAGTAATGCTTAAAAACAGTCTTGGTAAAAAAGGATGAGGATTGGGGCACCTGGGTGACTCAGTGGGTTAAGCCTTTACCTTCGGCTCAGGTCATGATCTCAGGGTCCTGGGATCAAGCTCTGCATTGGGTTCTCTGCTCATCAAGGAGCCTGCTTCCCCCCTCTCTCTGCCTGCCTACTTGTGATCTCTCTCTGTCTCTCTCTCTGTCAAATAAATAAAGAAAATCTTTAAAAAAAAAAAAAGGATGAGGATGATCTCAGATCTGAGAATGTGTTAAAAGAAAAGTAACATGGTTGAGAGGCAGGAGATGGTTGAGAGGAAAGACCAATCATTACTGATTGTGTAAACCTTATTATGAGCCTAAATTTCCACTTTTATAAAATAACTGGGATTTTCATACCTTCTATAACCATCTCGAAAGATTCTCTTGAGACATCAATTAAAAATAATGAGAACATTTTAAAACATATAAACCGTAATATAGGAATAACATAGTTAAGATCATGGATCTCAGGTTAACTGAGTTTAGTTTAACTGAGTTAACTGAGGTTAACTGAGTCTAAGTTTGGCTCTGCCTCTTCCCAGCCATGTGAACTTGACTTTCTTGCTTAAGATATCTATGCTCTGTCTCCTCATCTGTTAAATGGTGCCATTGTGAACCTGTCTCAGAGGAAGCTGGTAAGGATTAAATGTTCTAACGAGATACATACGGCACTTACAACAATGCCTAGGAAATACTGAGAGCTTTTAAAGTATCTCTGTTAATCATTATTAGTGACCATGGTCCTGTTCTCTTTCATTTCTGGATCAAACTCAGAAATAATATTTTATTTTATATTTTATTTATCTTATAAGTAAAATGAAATATAACACTAAACCACAATTAATACAGTGTTCTAAAATTCAGTGGAGATGGTTCTCTTTATATTATTTAGCAAAGGTCAGGAGATCTTTTTTAAACCAACATACTCTTCCTGTGAAGAACTAAATTTTTTTGGAGAGGACATAGGGTTATTTCAACTTAAGAAATAACTGCTCTACAGAGCCACAACTTGTAGATTTACAAGTCAAACAATAAAAATTAACAAGCTGGCTGAATTACCCACTGGGGAAAACACTTTGAAAATTTAGGAGCATGTATATCATCTATAATGCACAATGTTACATTTAAAATACTAAAATTCTATGTTTATGCTCACTGAGTTACAATCAAGAAACTATTAAAACCTGCTAGTCAGTGGATAGCACATAGTTGAGTGAATGAATCATGGATAATTCCCTACAAACTAATAAAATATTATTCCAGTTTCCATACAGGGAAACATTTCTTAGAAGATGTAACAATGATTAATTGCCTGAAATATTTATATTTAATGAAATTTCAAATTTACCTTATAATTTTATCAGTATTAATTTGTGTTAGAGTTTTGAAGAAAAGATCTTTAAAGACATCTTAAGTTAGATATTATCTCACGTACTTATTTCTGCAGAAACAACCCAAAATGCAGTGGTTTAAAGAAACAACATATGTCTTACTCATGAATGTGCAAGTTGGGAAAAACTCATCATTGCTTCATTTAATAAGCTAGATTGCCTCAAAGGCCAGGACTAGAATCAGCTGAGAGCATTGTTAGAGAGTTGATGCTCATTGTCAGTCAAAAGGCAAATGATGCTAAAATTAAGGTATGACTTGTAGACAAAATTAAATCCAGGACATTGTTACCTCCCTTTGATTTGGGTGGTGTCATTTTGAAGTCTATGTGATCAGTCCAAAATCTTTAGGCAAGAACACATAAAGATTTAAGGCATTGCTAGTGCTTCATAGACTATTTCAAATAGAAAGAAAAAAAATGGCCCTTTAAGAATCTTACTCTCTGTTAAATAATGGTTCATTTGAATTGTGAGGACATTACCCTACAGTAGCTTTGCAGGGACTTAAGCAAGAAGTGGCTCTTTTAAAAAAAAAAAAAATCTGTAGAAGCAGTTTTCATCTAATTTTATACAACTGGAGATGAGAGGGCTGCGGTCAGAAAACTATGTCCTAAAGAGCAAATGAGTCCACTGAATACTTCTGTGGGTAAAGATTGATTGATTGATTGATTGATTCATTCATTCATTCATTCCTTGCCCCACTCATCCATTTATATACTGTCTATGGATGTTTTTGCACTACTACTGAAGAGTTGAGTCATTGCAACAGAGAACCACATGGCTGCAAAAAGAAAACATTTACTTTTTGGCCCTTTACAGAAAATAGTTTGCTAAACCTTAGTATAGGTTATTCATTAATTCATAAGCAACCCAAACAGCTTTCAAAGGAATTGGATTAGCTTGGGGCAGTGACAGCACCAAGTGGAGAGAGGCTTTTTGGACCTTCAGTTCTGTCTGTAGACAACAAGACTGAAGAAACTACTAAACTATAAGCAAGGAGTATATTTTATGTAAAGGAAAGCGTTTTCAGAAGATGAATAAAAGGTCTAGAGGGTTGAGCCACGAATGGAAAAACAAAAACAAAAACAAAAAACCACCACCATATTTCTCCAGTGTTAATTCCCAGTGAATTTCTGCTATAATTAAATCAAGGACATCACACGCCTGACTGGATTTCAGAATTGCTATGGGCTATTCATTGTTGTGTTCTCCCCTTTTTACTTGGGAGTATCTAAAAATAGTCAGCTTATTATCTATTCCACCAATAGATGTTGAGAGTGTGTGTGTGTGTGTGTGTATAAACTATTTGAGTCCTTACATAACAGATCTTCTGAGTGAGGGTCGTACTCAAAAAGTTGTGCTGAATAAAACCAGTACTGTGCTGAATTAAACTAGCACTGTGCCGAGAAGCCTCTTCCATGCTGGAATCTGACTTAAGTAACAAGATCCTCAAACCTCTGAACTAAGCTTACTGATGTCACAGGGTAAGAATTTAATGGGTTTGGAGAAAGTATTTTGCATGTAGGCAGAATGCGAATTTTTTGTGACCAGAGAGGGAACTCCATTTCCAATTTCACACTGTCTTCTAGGCCCTGCCACTTTCCTGTTAGGAGGTGGAATAGGTGTACTTGCCTTTTGAACTTGGTTGGTCCTTTGTAACTTCTTTGATAGGTAGAATGTGGAAGAAGCAATGTTGTGTAATTTTCTGCACAAGATCATAGAAGGTAATACAAAAAAGGTGATATTCTACTATTTCCCTGAAATATGGGCCTGGATGGTCCTAAAAATAGTTCACGCTAATGTCATGGGTATAGTACACCAGCTGTCACTGGTTCTCCTTCTGTGGACTTAGGAGAGACCACTCTGTTTGCACTCTTCCCAAATCAAATTCATGGAAGGTCTGCTTCTCTAGGTACTTCCTGGATGGTTTCAGTAAGATGACACGGAAACCCAAGGAGTAGACTTTGACCAGTGGGAGGCAGGAAAGATCCAGCAGATGATTTGCTATCCCTTTTCTCATAATGGGTTATTCTGGGTGAAAAAAAGAATGTTCTCATGCATTTTCTCTAGAGACCTCAAATGACTGGACTGAGTTTTGAGTTCTTGCAAAACTATGTCCAGCTCAGTAATCTTACTTATTTATATTTGTTCTGTATCATTTCTTGTTTTACTTACTTGTTTCTTACTGTTATTCTCTGTGTTTACACCACCCGAAGAAAGTGTTAATACATAAAATTTTGGTTCAAGATCAATTTCCTGGGGAGACCAGGCTAAGAAAATATTTTTATCTTTAAAAAGCTAAAATTCAGTTGAATATGTGTGTGTGTGAATACAACGTATATAAATCGGTAGTTAAATCAGGAGATACTGACTTGAATAAAACTACTTTAATCCAAATCTCTACACTGTCTTTTAAAAGTTGTGTGACCCCCCGAAGCTTTGTTTACCTTTATGAAATTCTGATAATTCCATTTTTTATCATTGTCTTAAGGATATTTAGGTGGCTCTATTTGAGGCACATAGAAAATTGATTGCAATATAATAAAATCTTAGCAACTTTTATATTCCTTTTTTACTGTCATTACATCATTATTATTTTGGAAAGATCCTAGTCTACATGCAGTCTTCCTATACAATGATAAAACTAATGAGGTTACTATTAGAATGCTTTAAAACGTAATGGCATTATCTTGGTAATATGCACTTTAACTGTTAACATTAAATTAATTATGAGCTAAATACAGTCATATATATGTTAAGCTACTTGAAATCACATGATATGCAAGTTAACATTTTTTATACTTTGTCTCTATGTATTTTACTACATGCATTGGAATTGAAGATAATCATATATTTAGTTATATAGTTAGTGCTACTGATTTTAGATTCAAAGTCATATTTTCTTTCTAATAATCTTGATTTAATTTTTCTAAGTGTAATGTGCAAATCTAAAACTAAACTATTATTAATTTACTATTACATTCTTTATTGGGGTACTTTTCTTCTATGGCCTTGTTTTTAAAAAATCACGTATCAGTTTTTATACTGTTTTCATACACTTGGTACATCTTATTCATTTTATATCCCTGTTTCATTCAGCTTAAGTCATGCTGCAGTGAATTACCCTAGACTATGAGTAGCTTATGAAACAAAGGTTAATTTTTTACTCATGTTACATGTCCATGGTGGGTTCACAGTGTCTCTGCTTCATGTCTATTTACTCTGAGAATTAGCTTCACAATGTAATCACAGTTTGGTTAAGGCTGGTCTTGTGACAAAGAGAAAGTAACTTGGCAAAGCCACAAGTTGGCACTTTCGATTGACCAGAGCAACTTACGTGGCCATTTTGTAGTTCAGTACAAAGGAAATGTACTCTTCTCTGGTATCACCACAATCCACACGATGGCACCTAATTTTTGTGCATGGGTAGAGGATAAGGCAGTAAAATTTTTCACAATTATACAGTCTACTACTCCCTTCTGCACACAAAGTTCATAAAATCTTTTCTCCAGGGGCACAACCCAAAAGTGTCATCAAAATTCTGCATAGGTTCAAAATCTAGGATCTCATGAACAGATATATATGTGTTTCCTCTATATACATAGCCTATAAAATTAAAGAACAAGCTGACTACATATTAGGAGGAAGGATGTATCAAAGGGGAATCATGGAATTATGGATTACTTGCTACTCTCATTGTCTCCTCCTTCGGTTTTAGTGGCCTTTGTAAGGTATTTTTTTTTTCTTCCTTTATATAAGGATGTGGCCATGATAAGAGGAAGAGGATGTAGTTGCATCACTCCATGATCTAAATATGCCGAATAATATTCAGTGGATTATTTTAGGAAAGATTTACAAATAGGGTCTTACCTGAAAACAGTCCACTGTGCTCCTAGCTCCATCCCAAGAGCTCTGAGTTTTTTTAGTTTGCTGCCTTAGATGTCAGAGGTGGAGACAAGAGACAAATCATTGATATTATAAGACCCTTGTTGACATCATATCTAGAAATGTGGATACCTCACATTTTATTCTTTAAATATTTTATATTCTCACATTACAACAGGTACTTTTTAGTCTTTTCCTTTGTATATCACTTCCACTTTTGTTTTCCACAAGAGTCAATGATACCTTATTCAAAGAGTAAACATTCCACAATCCATCTCTTGCCTCAGAGTGGCCTTAGAGTCTCAAGGAGTTGTGCAATATCAGTGGATTTCCATTTCCTGAAATTCTATGTTTCAGGCACGGGAAAATGTTAGGATCACATACCAGGAAAATTGAAGCAATGGAGTTTCATAAAAAAGGCATGAGATTAAGACCCAGACAATCCAGAGTTTAAATTCTGATTCTAGGGTTTGTGAACTTTGTGTCCATCTCATGGGTCTTCCCTACTGTACTGGTCTGATTTAAGAATAGTTATCACCCTTTCTTAGAAGAATACTTACTGCCCTGTGGGTTTGGGTAAACAAAAGTAGCAATTCCAGCCATCTGCAACATAGAGGAATTTAGCAGAATGAGATAATATAATTAAACAAGAAACCTGTACTGTAATTATCGAAAACACCCCATCTATTCATCTGTAATATTACTAGCTTCCCAATAATATTCATGTTTTTCAGATGTGTGCGGTTTCTCTGAGTCCAGACATTTCTACCTTCCTAACATCAGAGATGAAGTTTCAGAAGTTATATCTCTTTTGTTAAGGAAGTCACCCACCTAAGTCTCCTAATCAGGTGATTGCAGTGAACTTTCTAAATTTCAAGTTAGAGTTCTATGGAAGTTGTCCCTGCTTCTCAAGATGAGTATAGGCTCCTCCTTCATTGGCTAGAAATCAGGTTTTGTAGCTACTCCTCAGTTGCTAACAAGTGGGAAAGAGATGGCAGTGCCGCCACCAGGACCGGTGTTGGGATTTCATAGTGATGTAGAGAGTCTGGAATTTGTGCTTCTGACACCTTGACAGCAACAGGAAATAACACACATAGCACACAGGCTATACCTTGTGACAAGGTTCAGGTTCTACTATCTGAACTTATTACCCAGGATGAACAGCTAGTGAGAAAAACAGAACTTATTATCCAAGCCACAGAAGAGTATAATGAAAACTATTCATGTCATTTCTCATATATTTTGCTTAAAAAAAATCACTCAGTCATGTCTGATGCTTCTGCCCCAAGGCCATTATGCCTTGTAATAGACTTTCCTGCTCTGGCCATAGGACAAAAATGGTGATCACTTAATGGCCAAAATGCTAAATTGTATCTTGGGTGAGAGGAGGAACGGAAAGTATTTGTGCTGCGAGGAGGAATAAAGCACAAACAAATAAGCCCCATGTTACAGTCACTCATTTAATCTTTTCACTTGTACTTTGAAACCCTTACCTGGCCATGCTTTCAATGTTGTAAGGATATGGAGCTGCCTTTGCCAGGAAAAACAATCAAAGGATGAGAAAGAAATTATTAATCATTTTGGCAAAATTTCAAAACAGCCCAAAATAAGTCTTAATTCAGGTACAAGAATACAGTTGTCTGTAATTGGATAGCTAAGGAGATTTACCATTGGCAGGATAATCAAGGGTTCTATACAGCCGAGCGATGAATTAGCAAAGCAGATGTTTTCCTGACTTACTAAGCACTGAGGAGGGACCCGAAAATGCCTCAAATTTGTGACAAAAGAAGAAGCTTGGATCATAAAAATAAAAGAAGGGCCAAACAGGAAGTATATCCCTGTATTCCAATATAGGGGATAACCACATGAAAGAATGTGTACATATATTGGCATACATCACGTTAAGACAGAACATTATGGCAGGCATTCCTACAGTCATATAACCAACTTGATCTCCAAGGTGATGTAAGCGGGCATAGGAAAACATAGGAAATTAAATTTTAAAAATAGTGGTACTTGGGTGGCTCAGTCCGTTGAGAATCTAACTCTTGATTTCGGCTCTGGTCATGATCTTAGAGTGGTGAGATCTGGCCCCACACTGCGTCAGGCTCCACACTCAGTGGGAGTGTGAGCGAGATTCTTTCTCTCTGTCTGCTTCTGTACCTCCCCCACTTCCAAAATTAATAAATAAATCTTTCTTTTTTAAAGATTTTATTTATTTATTTGACAGACAGAGATCACAAGTAGGCAGAGAGGCAGGCAGAGAGAGAGGAGGAAGCAGGCTCCCTGCTGAGCAGAGAGCCCGATGGGCTCGATCCCAGGACCCTGGGATCATGACCTGAGCTGAAGGCAGAGGCTTTAACCCACTGAGCCACCCAGGCGCCCCAATAAATAAATCTTTTAAAAGATATAAATAAATAAATAAATAGATAAATACATAAATAAGCGAACATAGTTATGGGTTAGAAGACTACTTGTTCATGGAAAAAAAAAAAAGAATGATGTGAGAGAATTCACAGCCCATATTCATTTATAATGTTTAGAGTTTGACGCAATGTTTTATGTTAACTACCTGGTTGCTAAAGCCAAGAAGGAAATATGATCAAGTGAAAATATGTGTAATACTTATATTAAGACTAACAGAAAAAACCCTCCATAAAGAATCATAAATTTCTCAGTAGATAAAGAATACTGCTTTTTTTTTCTTTCCCTACACACACACATATACAAATATATGTTCTCTATAACTCAAAGGATTTTTTGCTAGACCCCAAATTCATGTAGTCTATTAAATAGAATGAAAATTGTAAGATCCAGGAAATTTTGACATACTGTTTAAAAATTGATTTAAAACACCAAGTTTGTAGAAGTTGGTTTAAAAAGGTCAATTTATTAGATTCTCATCTTCTCTAAATGGGAAGTCTCATAAAAACCCTACAGCAAAGTGGCTCTATGAGGACAGTATTACTTAGTGATAATGCATAGTCATGCATTAATTTATTCTTTCATTCATTCAGCATTAATTGTGGGTGTGAAATACGTAGAGATTTATGCTGGAAATAAAAAAATATATAACCATAAATTAGAAATGTGCCATTTTTAAAAATGTCCCTTTGGCTTCAGGAGACTAGTAGAAAAAATTACAAGATTTTGTCATGTGTGTTAAGATGAAAATATGGAGATACTTGTAGGGCCTGAGACACAGTACTCAATCTGGGAATGAGGGAAAAATATTTGACAGTGATCAATATATTATTGTGTTCTTTGTTTAACTTAGAATTTTCACAGTTTAGAGCATTTGATTTGATTATTATATTAGTCATATGTTATTTTTATTAAGTACTTTTACACTAATATTCCATGACTTTTACAAGTTCTTAGGTTTAAAAATTGCTTTTTAAATTTTATTCTCTTTGTTAAATATTTCACATGCAATAACAAAATATAAAATAAAACAAACAAAAAATGCCTTTACATCTGTTTCTTTCATTAATTCATGATTGCTTTCATTTAGTAAATTTGTGTTGAGACAAAGGTGAACAGGACAGGTCTTGCTTTAGATGACAAAGGAGGAATGGAAGGAGCCACTTGGTATAAGTAGGGAAAGTTTTACAATGTTAGTAATGTTGAGCCTTAAATATGAATAAAAATTTGCCAGATGACAAATGTAGAGACTATGTCCCAGGAATGTAAAGCTTTACAATAACATGAAAAATTATATTTTCACCATAATCCCATTTTTCTTATTTATGACAGTGCTTTGACAAAGTTTTTATTCAATACCTTGTGATACTCTAGGGAGCAGACATATCCAATTAGCAAAGCTGTGTCTCTCATCTGTCTACACTGAAGTAATGTTAACATGTTTCTATTTTTTAAAGATTTTATTAAGTTTAATTCACCTAAAAATAGTTTTTAAAAAATATCTCCATTTTACTGCTGCAAAGTGGATTGGTGTCTTCCTGTAATGATAACAAAATAGAGCAAATCAAGTCTGTTGAATACATGATATTAAAAGAGGTTGTAGGGGTGCCTGGATGGCTCAGTGGGTTAAGCCTCTGCCTTCGGCTCAGGTCATGATCTCAGGGTCCTGGGATGGAGCCCCACATCCATCTCTCTGTTCAGCGGGGAGCCTGCTTCCCCCTCTCTCTCTGCCTTCCTCTCTGCCTGCTTGTGATCTCTCTCTCTGTCAAATAAATAGATAAAATCTTAAAAAAAAAGAAAACTATAAAAAAAATACAAGAGGTTGTATTTAAAGACCCATGGGCTGGTGTTACTTTTAGGATTAGCTTAGGTGTCAACAAAATAACACTCTGGGGTTCCATTATGTTAAACATGTCATGAGACAGAAAAATCATACATACTGAAAACGAATGGAGTCTCATGTTAAGTATACACACACACACACACACACACACACACACACGTGGGTGTGTGTGTATAAAATAAATAAAAAGCAGAAGAGCTCTAAAATATATGTTCATTAGCAAAGGGAACTGTTAAAAAGAAGATCAAGTTATAGACGTGCTTCTTAGCTGCTGTATTGCTTTCATGGGCAGAGAATATTTGAATACCAATTGTTAGAAGTAGTAGAGGATATTTTCTGTGGATTCAGCATCACTAAGTATTATCAAAAAAATTGGGTGACATGTTTTCAAACTTAGAAGGAAATGCTGTACATCCTGAATTAATAATAGCTTAGTATTATTAAGGTATCTTTCCATACTTCCACATTTCGAAAAATAATTTTCATCTGCTTTATTATTCAGAATCACTACTTTATCATTCAATAATACATCTTTGTTCCAAATGAATTTTATGTTGTATAGGTTTTTTTTTTTTCAATTTTGCAGAAGAAAAATGTTTCTGGTCATGTTTATAGATCCATTTTGTCATGAGGTAAACACCTTTAAGTTGCTCTCCTGTCCTCTTTTACTCACCAGTCTGCACATTCAGATATGCTCCAAGAAATAATTTACTGAAGGATTTTGCAGTAAACTTTTCCTTAAATTATTGTAACTAAGATATACAGTATCTTTATCATTTGTTAAATATTCCAACTGATTCACCATGCCAGTCTTCATATTTCCTAACATTCTACAATTCTTTTTTCACTTTTATTTCACTTTTATTTTTATTTCACTTTTATGTATGGTTAACCAGCCAATCCAATAATTTTTCTACTAGATCCTACATTTTTTATCCTCTATTTTCTTTTCTTTTTTTTTTTTTGTGCCTCTATTTTATTTTCATATTAATTAGGTGACATGTTACTTTTTAAAGAAAATAAAGTCCTAAAACGAAGTCATTTGCACATGACTTCATTAATATTTAAGTGATCTCTAATAAAATACATTTAATAAAGTCATGCCTTTTTGGGGCGCCTGGGTGGCTCAGTGGGTTAAAGCCTCTGCCTTTGGCTCGGGTCATGATCCCAGGGTCCTGGGATCCAGCCCCACATTGGCTCTCTGCTCAGCGGGAAGCCTGCTTCCCCATCTAACTCTGCCTGCCTCTCTGCCTACTTGTGATCTCTGTCTGTCAAATAAATAAATGAAATCTTAAAAAAATAAAATAAAGTCATGCCTTTTTAAATCTGAAAATACAAGCCTAAAATAAAGAGTAACAAGTTAAGTGTTTGCTAATATAATCTATATGTCATTTATGACCTATTTATTCTATCTCACCTTGCCAGTTTACTCCACAAAGTTGCCAAAATGAAAAAACACTGTAAGTATCTTTTAGTTTACCAGAAACTAAAGAGATAATAAAAATAAGCTTTTTTAGACTTTGATTTTTTAAAAAAGCTTTATAAAACATATTTGGAGGAAAAAGTTGGTCTGATATCTGACAACATACTATAATATATGATATTAAGATTTCTTTGTTTTATTGTGGTGTGGTAATTGTAGTGAGTTCTGTCAAAAATATGTTTATTTTTAGGTATGGCATATTGCCATACTTGGAGTTGATGTTTGCTACCTTCTTTCCGATAGTTCAGGAATGCGCATGCACATAGACACACACACACAGACACACATACTCACATGCGTATATATTTATATATGTCCACATGAATATATATCTGTATGTTCACAAGTACATAAATATATTAAGCAAATACAACAAAACACCAGCAAGTGATTTTATGTTTTGGGTGTGTTGGTGTTCATAGTGTCATTCTTTGAACTTTTCTATATATATTTAAAATTTTTCATAACAAAATCCGGTGCTCTCCTAATTTTATTAATCTATCACCACTACCCATTATATTTGCACATATCTCTTACCACTTTTCCTTTTGATTCTAATGATTGCTTCAAAATGTATCCAAATGACCCAAAAAACCTAGCTTACTGTGACTCATTCTATTTGGGAGGTACCTTCAAATTCATGGAGAATATTAAGGCTTCAGGCATAATCTCCCACAACTTTCATTTCTAGTAAAGATAATGACCCTGCTTGTATTTTGAGTCTCTCCTCTAACCATCCTTTCCATCTAAGGGATGGTTTTATTTACTTAAAAGTAAATAAATAAATAAATAAGAACTGATTGTTTCCATTTATTTTCTTCTACACTCTGCCTGGCATGCTTGTCCCTGTCTTTCACCTCATTAAATATTTTATTAAAAAATGGAAATTTTGTTTACTTCTTCCGGAGTAATTTCCCAGAGCTCAGTCTAAAGTGTAAACAGATAATGCATAATGAATGATTACCATTTTTTAAATTGTTGTAGTTTACCTCATGACCCGTGATATAATGTGTCATGATAAAAGTTCCATAGGTACAGATTTATTTTTCAATTCACACTTTTAAGGTATTTTTATTTCAGGATCTTCAATCTGACATCCCAGGCTATCAGGGTTTGTCTCAGCAGCATTTCATTGTATGGATATACCTCAATTTATTTTTTTCATTAGTGGGTATTATAACTATTTCCCAGTGTTGTCTACTGAATAAAGAAAGCTGCTGCAAGCATTCATATACATGGCTTTATGTGGGCATTTTTTTATGTTTCTTGGGTAAACTATTTTTAACTTCATAGAAAACTCCCAAAATGTTTTCAAGAGTTGTTGCTGCACCATTTTATACCCCTACTTAAAAAGTATGAAATTTGTTTCAGTCTCTTCAACACTTAGTACTTCTAGTCTTTTAAAGTTAGCAAGTTATTTTTAAACATTAAAAAAATAAAGTTAGCCAGTTTTTTTGGTATCTTGTGGTGTCTCATTTTTATTTTATTTGCATGGCCCTGATGACTAACAATGTTAGCATATTTTTGTTTGCTTTTCACCTTTGATACATCTTCTGTAAATGCTTTATCAATTAGTATTTTAAGTATTTTATCCAACATGTGAACTTTCTGGTACTATAAAAGCTCTTTGGGCTTTAGCCCTTCATAAAACTAGAAATGAAATTTTATCTTAGGTATATATCCTTCCAACGTTCTGCAAAGCAATATCATTATCATGGCAATTGTCTTAAGAGAACATTTTTTCTGGATTCCTCAGTATTCTTACGAGAGTTGGATAGTCTGAATTTAAAAAAAAAAAAAATGCCAAGCTATAACAAAGAGAAAGAATATCTCAATGTTTTTAAAGATTTTATTTATTTATTTGAGAGAGAGAGAGAGAGATAATGAGAGAGAGAGAGCATGAGAAAAGAGAGGTCAGTGGGAGAAGCAGAATCCCTTCCTAGCAGGGAGCCTGATGCGGGACTCGATCCCGGCACTCCAGGATCGTGACCTAAGCTGAAGGCAGTCGCTTAACCAACTGAGCCACCCAGTGCCCAGAATATCACAATCTTTACATCTGCAAGATTGTGAAAGCTTAGATTTGTTTACATCACAGAAGTAAAGATGAGGTTTCTCTCTCTCCATTTCCAGGGAGTAGGATAGACGGATATATTCACAGCCAATATATGATCTCTCTCAGATTTTTTGATTTCCTTCCCTGTGGTCCAAACTGAGTGCACATGCACATGAAATTTCGGCTTTTGATGCCTTGTGGGGATTTGGGGTATGGTGAGCAAATGTAAGTTACTATTTTGGCTGGTTCTATTTTGTTTTCCTTTTCTGTGAGTAATGTGGTTTATTCTCTGACCCAGAGAATGTCTCTGTACATTTCATAAAACTGACAGGTTGACTTCTCAGCTTGTAAGTAGGGTCAAATTTCAGACCTAAAAGTTTCAGACACAACTTTAGGTAACAAGAATAGAATATCAGAGACATGTTTGGAAATAAAATCAAAGAAGACAAAAATCGTTAAGTAACTGTTGCGTAGGGTATACTGACCAGTTGTGGCACTAGGCAGTGTGGATGGCATTAATCAGAATGGTAGACAGAGGCATATACCAGAGAAAATTTGCTGGAGACCAGGACCGTGTAATATCAAAAAGTGAATATTCTGAGAAAAACTTCTTCTTGGGTTTATTGTTGTTGTTGTTGTTGTTCCTGAACATTCCTCCCATTCTGGCAAAGGAAATTGACAAACCCTAATAAAGATGGAGAGCACCTCTCCACCCATCTCCAGAATCATTTGCTTGAACTTCACAGTTGAAAAATACTGGAGCTCTCCTCCCATCCTACCCAAAGAGAACTTCGTTACATTGTAGAAATTAAGATAAGGGTTTTCTTTATATATTTTCAGAGAGGGACAGATATGTCTCCTTGCTCCTGTATCATCTCTGAATCTCATAATTTTGGGGTTCCTCTCCTGTGTACAACCAACCAACCAACCAAACAAACAAACAAAACAAACTATGTGTGCAGGTAAACCTCTGGTCCTCACTGTTGCTCTGTGGGAGATTGGAGTTTGTAGGGAACTAACATAAAGTTCTATCCTGTTTGCATTTTTTGTCCCATGTAATAAATGTCTGCTCTTTGACAGAG
Organism: Lutra lutra; assembly: GCF_902655055.1. Lineage (NCBI taxonomy): Eukaryota > Metazoa > Chordata > Mammalia > Carnivora > Mustelidae > Lutra > Lutra lutra. The sequence goes on from NC_062280.1 coordinate 175,559,831, forward strand.
ACACTGGATCTCTATATGAGAGAACAGATCACTTATTACTCACAGCCAAATATTGTGTGTGTATGTGTTTTCTGTGTGTTGCATATATAAATATACGTGTATACATGTATTTATGAATGCTAGTAGAATTCAGGCCAATGCCAAGATGTGAATATCATAATGTAGCATTATCTTTGGGTTCCTTGAAATTATATTTCCCAGATTAATATGTCTATATTCCTTGCAAATGTTCTTTTATGAAACTCTTCAGAAGAATGATATCTTTAAGACATTTACCTATTTTTTTGTCACAGTTTTCTATTTTAAATTCAAATAAATTTTGCTACATTGATTATTTGTTATAGACTGGTAGAACGTTTGCACAGTACAAATTTGAAAAAAAATGTTAAATAAGCTACAAAGAAAATCAAATAGATTATTCTAGATTGAGCCTAATTCCTGGATGGCATCTAATTTAAAATAAGTATAATGTTTTCATATTTAAACATGGTTTTAGATTTTATATATATATATTTTTTTTTAATTTTATTTTTTATAAATATATATTTTTATCCCCAGGGGTACAGGTCTGTGAATCGCCAGGTTTACACATTTCATAGCACTCACCATAGCACATACCATCCCCAATGTCCATAACCCCACCCCCCTCCCCCAACCCCCCTCTCCCCATCAACCATCAGTTTGTTTTGTGAGATTAAGAGTTGCTTATGGTTCGACTCCCTCCCAATCCCATCTTGTTTCATTTACTCTTCTCCTACCCCCTTAACCCCCCATGTTGCATCTCCTCTCCCTCATATCAGGGAGATCATATGATACTTGTCTTTCTCCGATTGACTTATTTTGCTAAGCATGATACCCTCTAGTTCCATCCATGTCGTCGCAAATGGCAAGATTTCATTTCTTTTGATGGCTGCATAGTATTCCATTGTGTATTTTTACCACTTCATCTTTATCCATTCCTCTGTTGATGGACATCTATGTTCTTTCCATAGTTTGGCTATTGTAGACATTGCTGCTATAAACATTCGGGTGCACATGCCCCTTTGGATCACTACGTTTGTATTTTTAGGGTAAATACCCAGCAGTGCAATTGCTGGGTCATAGGGTAGTTCTATTTTCAACATTTTGAGGAACCTCCATGCTGTTTTCCAGAGTGGTTGCACCAGCTTGCATTCCCACCAACAGTGTAGGAGGGTTCCCCTTTCTCCGCATCCTCGCCAGTATCTGTCATTTCCTGACTTGTTAATTTTAGCCATTCTGACTGGTGTGAGGTGGTATCTCATTGTGGTTTTGATTTGTATTTCCCTGATGCCAAGTGATATGGAGCACTTTTTCATGTGTCTGTCGGCCATCTGGATGTCTTCTTTGCAGATATGTCTGTTCATGTCCTCTGCCCATTTCTTGATTGGATTATTTGTTCTTTGGGTGTTGAGTTTGCTAAGTTCTTTATAGATTTTGGACACTAGCCCTTTATCTGATATGTCATTTGCAAATATCTTCTCCCATTCTGTCAGTTGTCTTTTGGTTTTGTTCACTGTTTCCTTTGCTGTGCAAAAGCTTTTGATCTTGATAAAATCCCAACAGTTCATTTTTGCCCTTGCTGTCCTTGCCTTTGGCGATGTTCCTAGGAAGATGGTGCTGTGGCTGAGGTCGAAGAGGTTGCTGCCTGTGTTCTCCTCAAGGATTTGGATGGATTCCTTTCTCACATTGAGGTCCTTCATCCATTTTGAGTCTATTTTCGTGTGTGGTATAAGGAAATGATCCAATTTCACTTTTCTGCATGTGGCTGTCCAATTTTCCCAACACCATTTATTGAAGAGGCTGTCTTTTTTCCATTGGACATTCTTTCCTGCTTTGTCGAAGATTAGTTGACCAAAGAGTTGAGGGTCTATTTCTGGGCTCTCTATTCTGTTCCATTGATCTATGTGTCTGTTTTTGTGCCAGTACCATGCTGTCTTGATGATGACAGCTTTGTAATAGAGCTTGAAGTCTGGAATTGTGATGCCACCAACTTTGGCTTTCTTTTTCAATATTCCTCTGGCTTTTCTAGGTCTTTTCTGGTTCCATATAAATTTTAGGATTATTTGTTCCATTTCTTTGAAAAAAGTGGATGGTACTTTGATAGGAATTGCATTAAATGTGTAGATTGCTTTAGATAGCATAGACATTTTCACAATATTTATTCTTCCAATCCAGGAGCATGGAACATTTTTCCATTTCTTTGTGTCTTCCTCAATTTCTTTCATGAGTACTTTATCGTTTTCTGTGCATAGACTCTTAGCCTCTTTGGTTAGGTTTATTCCTAGGTATCTGATAGTTTTGGGTGCAATTGTAAATGGGATTGACTCCCTAATTTCTCTTTCTTCTGTCTTGTTGTTGGTGTAGAGAAATGCAACTGATTTCTGTGCATTGATTTTATATCCTGACACTTTACTGAATTCCTGTACAAGTTCTAGCAGTTTTGGAGTAGAGTCTTTTGGGTTTTCCACATATAGTATCATATCATCTGCGAAGAGTGATAGTTTGACTTCTTCTTTGCCGATTTGGATGTCTTTAATTTCCTTTTGTTGTCTGATTGCTGAGGCTAGGACTTCTAGTACTATGTTGAATAGCAGTGGTGATAATGGACATCCCTGCCATGTTCCTGACCTTAGCAGAAAAGCTTTCAGTTTTTCTCCATTGAGAAATATTTGCCGTGGGTTTTTCAGAGATGGCTTTGATAATATTGAGGTATGTGCCCTCTATCCCTACACTTTGAAGAGTTTTGATCAGGAAGGGATGCTGTACTTTGTCAAATGCTTTTTCAGCATCTATGGAGAACATCATATGGTTCTCGTTCTTTCTTTTATTAATGTGTTGTATCACATTGATTGATTTGCGGATGTTGAACCAACCTTGCAGCCCTGGAATAAATCCCACTTGGTCGTGGTGAATAATCCTTTTAATGTACTGTTGAATCCTATTGGCTAGTATTTTGGTGAGAATTTTTGCATCTGTGTTCATCAAGGATATTGGTCTGTAGTTCTCTTTTTTGATGGGATCCTTGTCTGGTTTTGGGATCAAGGTGATGCTGGCCTCATAAAATGAGTTTGGAAGTTTTCCTTCCATTTTTATTTTTTGGAACAGTTTTAGGAGAATAGGAATTATTTCTTCTTTAAATGTTTGGTAGAATTCCCCCGGGAAGCCATCTGGCCCTGGGCTTTTGTTTGTTTGGAGATTTTTGATGACTGTTTCAATCTCCTTACTGGTTATGGATCTGTTCAGGTTTTCTATTTCTTCCTGGTTCAGTTGTGGTAGTTTATATGTCTCTAGGAATGCATCCATTTCTTCCAGATTGTCAAATTTGTTGGCGTAGAGTTGCTCATAGTATGTTCTTATAATTGTCTGTATTTCTTTGGTGTTCGTTGTGATCTCTCCTCTTTCATTCATGATTTTATTTGTTTGGGTCCTTTCTCTTTTCTTTTTGATTAGTCTGGCCAGGGGTTTATCAATCTTATTAATTCTTTCAAAGAACCAGCTCCTAGTTTCGTTGATTTGTTCTATTGTTTTTTTGGTTTCTATTTCATTGATTTCTGCTCTGATCTTTATGATTTCTCTTCTCCTGCTGGGTTTAGGGTTTCTTTCTTGTTCTTTCTCCAGCTCCTTTAGGTGTAGGGTTAGGTGGTGTACCTGAGACCTTTATTGTTTCTTTATTTTTTATATATTTTTTCTAATTGTTTGACAGAGAGAGATCACAAGTAGGCAGAGAGGGAGGCAGAAAGAGAGGGGAAAGCAGGCTCCCTGTCGAGCAGAGAGCCCGACATGGGGCTTGATCCCAGGACCGTGGGATCATGACCTGAGCCAAAGGCAGAGGCTTTAACCCACTGAGCCACACAGGCACCCCTTCCTTTCTTGTTTCTTGAGAAAGGCTTGTACCGCTATATATTTTCCGCTCAGGACTGCCTTTGTTGTGTCCCACAGATTTTGAACCATTGTGTTTTCATTATCATTTGTTTCCATGAATTTTTTCAATTCTTCCTTAATTTTCTGGTTGACCGCTTTATTCTTTAGAAGGATGCTGTTTAGTCTCCATGTATTTGGGTTCTTTCCCAATTTCCTCTTGTGATTGAGTTCTAGCTTCAGAGCATTGTGGTCTGAAGATTCTTTAATATGCAGGGAATCATCCCAATCTTTTGATACTGGTTGAGACCTGATTTAGGACCCAGGATGTGATCTATTCTGGAGAATGTTCCATGTGCACTAGAGAAGAATGTGTATTCTGTTGCTTTGGGTTGAAATGTTCTGAATATATCTGTGGTGTCCCTCTGGTCCAGTGTGTCATTTAAGGCCTTTATTTCCTTGTTGATCTTTTGCTTGGATGATCTGTCCATTTCAGTGAGGGGAGTGTTAAAGTCCCCTACGATTATTGTATTATTGTTGATGTGTTTCTTTGATTTTATTATTAATTGCTTTATATAGTTGGCTGCACCCACGTTAGGGGCATAGATATTTAAAATTGTTAGATCTTCTTGTTGGACAGATCCTTTGAGTATGATATAGTGTCCTTCCTCATCTCTTATTATAGTCTTTGGCTTAAAATCTAATTGATCTGATGTAAGGATTGCCACTCCTGCTTTCTTCTGATGTCCGTTAGCATGGTAAATTCTTTTCCACCCCCTCACTTTAAATCTGGAGGTGTCCTCGGGTTTAAAATGAGTTTCTTATAGGCAACATATAGATGGGTTTTGTTTTTTTATCCATTCTGATACCCTGTGTCTTTTGATTGGGGCATTTAGCCCATTAACATTCAGGGTAACTATTGAGAGATATGAATTTAGTGCCATTGTATTGCCTGTAAGGTGACTGTTATTGTATATTATCTCTGTTCCTTTCTGATCTAGTACTTTTAGGGTCTTTCTTTGCTTAGAGGACCCCTTTCAATATTTCCTGCAGAGCTGGTTTGGTTTTGCAAATTCTTTCAGTTTTTCTTTGTCCTGGAAGCTTTTAATCCCTCCATCTATTTTCAATGATAGCCTAGCTGGATATAGTATTCTTGGCTGCATGTTTTTCTCATTTAGTGCTCTGAATATATCATGCCAGCTCTTTCTGGCCTGCCAGGTCTCTGTGGATAAGTCTGCTGCCAGTCTAATATTTTTACCATTGTACGTTACAGACTTCTTTCCCCGGGCTGCTTTCAGGATCTTCTCTTTGTCACTAAGACTTGTCAATTTTACTATTAGGTGACGGGGTGTGGACCTATTCTTACTGATTTTGAGGGGGGTTCTCTGAACCTCCTGGATTTTGATGCTTGTTCCCTTTGCCATATTGGGGAAATTCTCTCCAATAATTCTCTCCAATATACGTTCTGCTCCTCTCTCTCTTTCTTCTTCTTCTGGAATCCCAATTATTCTAATGTTGTTTCGTCTTATGGTTTCACTTATCTCTCGAATTCTGCCCTCAAGGTCCAGTAGCTGTTTGTCCCTCTTTTGCTCAGCTTCTTTATTCTTTGTCATTTGGTCTTCTATATCGCTAATTCTTTCTTCTGCCTCATTTATCCTAGCAGTGAGAGCCTCCTTTTTTGATTGCACCTCATTAATAGCTTTTTTTATTTCAACTTGTTTCGATTTTAGTTCTTTTATTTCTCCAGAAAGGGCTTTTATGTCTCCCAAGAGGGTTTCTCTAATATCTTCCATGCCTTTTTCGAGCCCGGCTAGAACCTTGAGAATCATCATTCTGAATTCTAGATCTGACATATTACCAATGTCTGTATTGATTAGGTCCCTAGTCTTCGGTACTGCCTCTTGTTCTTTTTTTTGTGGTGAATTTTTCTGCCTTGTCATTTTGTCCAGATAAGAGTATATGAAGGTGCAAGTAAAATACTAAAAGGGTGGCAAAGACCCCAGGAAAATATGCTTTAACCAAATCAGAAGAGATCCCAAATCGTGAAGGGGGAGAAAGGGGATAAAAAGAGGTTCAGACAGAAAAAGAAAGAAAGAAAGAAAGAAAGAAACAAAAAAAGAAAACGAATAAAGAAAAGATATAAAAAGGAAAATATATATATATATTAGATAAACTAGTTAAAAAACGTTAAAAAAGTAAAGGGTAAAAGTTAAAAAATATTTGGCAAAAGAGGAGAAGAAAAATTGAAAAAGAAAAAAAAAATTAAATTAACTTCAAGGCTAAAGAGTCATGGGGAGAAAGCCATGAGTTCCATGCTTTGCTTTCTCCTCCTCTGGAATTCCGCTGCTCTCCTTGGTCTTGAAACTGCACTCCTTGGTAGGTGAACTTGGTCCTGGCTGGGTTTCTTGTTGATCTTCTGGGGGAGGGGCCTGTTGTAGTGATTCTCAAGTGTCTTTGCCCCAGGCGGAGTTGCACCGCCCTTACCAGGGGCCTCTGAGTAATCCGATCGGGTTTGCTTTAGGGAGCTTTTGTTCCCTGAGCGCTTTCCAGTAGAGTTCCTGAGGATGGGAATGAAGATGGCGGCCTCCCGGTCTCCGGCCTGGAGGAGCCGAGAGCCCGGGGCCCCACTCCTCAGTGCGCCCTCCGAGAACAGCGCCCAATTACTCCCCTCACACTGGCCTCCGGCCGCGCTCCGAGCTGACCGAGTCTGCAACCGGTTCAAGGTAACCCTGAGTTTAGTGCTTACTCCTCGGCTCTGTCTCTGTAACCGGCTTCCCCGTTCTAATACCTGTAAGCTCTGCAACACTCAGACACCCCCGATCCTTCTGTAACCCTGCCGGACCTGAGGCCACACTGACCCCGCATGGGCTTCAACCCAGTTAAGCCTCTGGAGCGATGTCCCTCAGCGGAACAGACTTTTAAAAGTCCCGATTTTGTGCTCCGTTGCTCCGCTGCTTGCCGGGAGCCGGCCCCTCCCTCCGCGGTCTATCTTCCCGTCGCTTTGGATTCACTTCTCCGCCAGTCCTACCTTTCAGAAAGTGGTTGATTTTCTGTTTCTAGAGTTGCTGTTCTTCTTCTCTTCGATCTCCCGTTGGATTTGTAGGTGTTTGCAATCTTTAGATAAGCTATCTAGCTGATCTCCCGCTACCTGAGGTAGTCTCAGCCTGCTACTTCTCCGCCATCTTGATTCCTCCCCTGGTTTTAGATTTTTGATGTGCCATTAGCTGTACAGAAACAGTAAGATTCTTGTTATAATTGTGGGCACCTTTATTTATTTTCTGAACAATCCTGGTTATAATTAAGAATTTAATATATTATTTGACATACAAATGTTTCTTCTGCATCATTCTAAATTATATTACCTCTATCACTGCTCAGGGTCAAGCTGATTTTTGCAGGGATGTATTTTTTGTTTCTTTTTAATTGAAGTCATTAAAAATAAGGAAAATAATGATAAAGGCTATTGAGCTTCCAGAGCCCATTTGCTTAGTGTACAAAAACTTTATTATATGGCATGATTACTTAAGATTGCCAAGCAAAATATTTTATACAATAAAATAGCATAATGACAAAGCTATTTAAGTTCAAAGAACTTCAAGAATTCTCATTGAATTTATCTACAAATTCAATTATTGTCATATGAAAAATATCGGTTACCACATCCAATGTTTCAAAAATAATTTAATTTAAAACTGAGTGCAGAAAACATTGAACAATGTTTTTCAAAAAAGATGCTAAGTGCACAGCTATCACATGACACAACCATTGCACTTCTAGGTGTTTATCCCAGAAAAAGAAAATAAAACCAAAACTTATGTTGACAAAAATACCTGCACATGAATACCTAGAGCAGTTTTATTCATTAAAGCCAAGAACTGGAATCTATCCTGTGGTCTTTCACAAGTGAATGGCTATAGAGTCAGGGGTATATCCACACCATGGAATGCCACTCAGCCAACGAGAAGGAAGTAACTACTGATACGTGGACCAACATGGGTGAATCTGCAGAGGATTATGCTGAGTGAAACAACTCAGTTCCCAAAAATTCCATACTATATACTTCCATTCACATAAAATGTTTGAAATAAATAATGCCTAGGAGATCAATTTGAAAATCTTAGTAAGGGGAATCTAGTTTTAAGAATTTTCCAAAGCTGTTAATGTTTGTGTAAATTCAAAGTCGGGTAGGTATAACAGTGATATAGTAAGTAGTTCCGACAGTAGTGGCAGAAAGAGGCCTCAAAATTAATAGCACAATGATGATGATTACACCTGTAGTCAAAAGACTTAAGTCTTATGTTTTCAATTAATTAATAATCGCCCATATTTCCTAAGGCTGATTTTAATTGAAAGAAATATAAATTTTTATCACTCCAGTAGATCAATATCAGAAAATACTTTCAATTACTATTTTTAAATTTAATTATCCTTCTCCTTTTCTATCTCTGTCCTTCTGATGATCAGTACTATATAAAAGAGAACTTCCCTGGATATTTTTAACAGGTGGGGAACATGTTGGCTGTTCTAGCTTACACAATTACCCACTGAGTGTAAAATTAGCAGTAATATCCTAAATTATTGTGCCTGATTGTTACTGAAACCTCATCCCAAATAACCTTTCATGATGATAGGAAATTACCAGTTTTAGGGAGTCCCAAAATAACTTCATCTCTTCTAATTTAATGTTAACAATGTCGGTGTCCAGGCCTCAGAAATGTAATCCTGATTTTAATTAAAGTAATTCTGGTTAGATAATATGTTTGCAGATTAAACAGACATGCTTTATTACTTCTAAATCTTCATATAAACATAGTGAATTGAAAACTTAGAACTCTGCAAAAAAGGATTAGAACAATAAATTTATTGCTGAATTTGACTGTAAGATTGGTTTTGGGGATGGTTCAGATTGATTCAATAGTCTTTGGAATTAGATTTTATTAGGAAGATTTGTGAATTAAAGAAGGATACACATTATTTTCCATTTCTCCCATTAAGAAGTGGGTTGTATTTTCACTCCCCCTACTACTGGGCTTGACCTGTGACATTCTCTGATTAACAGAATTTGGCAAAAGTGGTACCGCTGAAAGTCTTAGACTAGGCATTAAGAAATCAGCAGTTTCCACTTTTGCAAGCTTGGAATTTAGCCCCCTCTAAGCTAAGAGAAATTCAAAATACTTGGAGAAGCCACAAGAGAACAGGAATCTCTGGTCAATAGCTGTTGCTCATTTCCAAGCCAGTGGCTAGTTAGCATGGCCTGCCAGATGTGTGCAGTAGTCACTTTAACATTCCAGCACAGCTGAGCCTTCAGACAACTGCAGCCTCATTAAACATCATACGAAGCAGAAGGATTGCCCAACTGTGCCCAATTAACCTACAGAATCATTTGTAAATAATAAATGGTTCTTGTTTTAGTCTCCAAAGTTTTAGGGTGGACTGCCATGTGTAATAAGTAACTGAAATTGGAGAAAATAGATTTTCTGAATTCCAGTAGCTTCTTTGAAATAATTAGCTACATACTTGGTTAATTTGGATCCTGGAGTTTCATAGTATGCAAAAATAAAGAAATACCCAGCATATGAAATAAACAGTTTAAGAATGTACCACCCCTTCTGGTGAGAAGATTAGAGCAAAGGAAAGATAGATATAGAATCACAGGAGGAAGCAAAGTAATGGAAACAGCAGATAGATTTAGCTTCTGGTACTCTTTTTCCCTTAACATCGTGTGTAAGGGCAACAGAATGACACTAATGGGGAGAGATTTCTCTACAACATGGAAATAGTGCTGTTGTTCTACAAGGAAACCAACATGTTTCTGCATGCTCCTGGGAGGTATCGGAGAAGCTAAGAAGGCTGATGAACAAGCGTGGGGTCAGATAATGGAGGTCACAGATGCTTGAATATCATCACCAAGAATTCCAGCCTAGACGGAAGCAGGTGTAAGGCCTATACAGAAGCTGGATGGAACTGCTACTTATCACCAGCAGACTTAATTAGGACCTAACATAAAGCTCAAAGAAGCAAGGATGATAAGATACCACATTGTAATCAGAAAGGACCTAGAGAAAAGAATGTGAACAAGAAGCATTTCCTCCTCTTAACATTGCTATTAAAAAGGCCTAAAGCCATCCTTTATCCACAGATTATATCAAGGGGCAAGTTCTCTAAATAAAACACTTTTCACTTGAATCTCTAATAGACTGACTTACCATAAAGAGTGTATTTATTTGACAGAGATGGCAATGCCTTATATTAAGCTTTGTCCACATATGCTGTATATTAGGTAATGCATAAAAAGTTAAACCCAGAATAACGTAACTGTGGTACAACATTGGATTTGCGTAACTGGAGATGGGTCCTGCAGGTTTTATGTGTCCTATTCCAGTTTTTTGGCAGAAAAGGCAGAGAGCTTCTGGTAATCAGTCTTTCTCACCTTGGGGTTGTCTACTCACCATGGATTTCATTCATCATTAAAATAGAAAAACCAGGGGCACCTGGGTGGCTCAGTGGGTTAAAGCCTCTGCCTTCAGCTCAGGTCATGATCCCAGGGTCCTGGGATCCAGCCCCTCATCGGGCTCTCTGCGCAGTGGGGAGCCTGCTTCCTCCTCTCTCTCTCTCTCCGCCTGCCTCTCTGCCTACCTGTGATCTGTCTGTCAAATAAATAAATAAAAATATTTTAAAAAAAATAAAATAAAATAGAAAAGCACCTAGAAACACAACTACAAACTTTGTATACTCTGTTGCATAGCTTTGTCATACATCTTTGAACTGCTTGTTGGTTACTTGTAATAAATTATAGCAAAAACAACCTAATCCAAGTATAGGTCATGGTTCTCTCTGATCTTTGAAGGCAGATAAACTCTTAAAAGTTTGACTGAATTATACTTTTATTTGTTAAGATTAAATACTCCTTACAAATGAATGAATTGGGAATGCTTCAAGAAGTAAAAGGAATTGAGGAATGCCACAATTTTGGGGCACATCTGACTTGTTTTCTGTGATCTTACATCCTTGTCATATAAACACGAAAATAAATCACCATACCCAACACTCTTTAAGTTTTGCAAACTGTATGATATTTATATTATAATGCAGGTGGTGCAGTTGTATAAAACATACAAAGTTAAAGGTCACAAAGCTAAAGTTCATGAAATCTACATTCTTGAGTTGTGATTATGGGGTTTTTTCCTCCTCTGTAAATACACATCAAAATGCCTTTGCTGTCTCTCCATTAGTAATGGTGGCATTTGAGTGAAAAAACTGATGAAAGTAACTTTTAGATACTCTTAAATAGGAGACAGAGAGAACATATCTAGGAAGTAGAATGTTGAAGAAGCCAGGATACCCAAAGAGGGATGGTGTAGAGACTGCAGAGAGAATTCTCTGCAATGAGACATTGTTAGGTAACATGGAGAGTATAGAAGGAATTAGTAGTTGAATCATGGAGGAGACAAAGTGGAACCTTGGGTAAACTAATTTGCAATTATTGCAGATTATTGATGAGGTATTGTAAAGAGAAATCTAGTTATCTAGGATCCCTGAAGTGCTTTTGCTGGCAATGTCTTTCCTTCACTGCATTCTCCCTTTAAATGGCTTCAAAATAAATGTCCATCAAATAAGAGAACCTAAGTGTATGTCTCTTACATGCAGCTGAAAGAATGACATTGCAAAAATCTTGTCTCTGGAGGGCACAAAAAATATAAATCATGAACAATGTGACAAGTTACTTTGTCTTTGATTCAAAAACTAGTTCAAATTCATATTAAAATTTTCAGTTCTATACTTTGAATTCTCATTTAACTTTTAAAATGAATACTCAAAACTATAAAATGATTTATTAAGAGGATTTCTAATTTGAATATGATCTTTGAGTCTTTTACCTTTACAAACACAATTAAGAGAATGATAAAAGAAACCAAAGAAAAATTTCAGATTTCATTTTTAGTAACCCTAGAAGACAGATAAAATCAAGACTCCAGATTTTGGTAAAGGTTACTCAAAAGACCTGAGTAAGGTCTTTTGAGTAAGGAAATGCAGAAAAAAAAAAATCAAGAGATTATGGACATACAACAAAAATGTTGAAATATTGCCATAAACATTTAAATTTATTAAAATAAGTTACTATGTTTTCAAAAACAGTTAGTGATATAATTTTCTCTGTGAAGGAATATTATAAAGCAGAACTATATGGATATAGAGAAGAATTAGTGAGACAAAAGCAGATTATAAGTGAGAAAACAGATTTAAGTAGAAGTAAAAAGGAGAAAAATCCCCCAAGATGCTAACATAAGAAGGACAAAGAAGAATACAACTATGGGAAAATCTTGAGAGACATGAAGCTATAAAAGAGAAGAGTACTCAAAAGTACATGGATAAAATGAAATTGTTAAATAGGATTAGAGAGAAGTTTCATTTCAGTCAACAGTGGACTAGTTGGTAAAGAGTACTGTTCTATTTGGAGATGCATGAAATGCCAGACAAGAGAAGCAGATGAAGAAGAAGCTGAAGAGGGAGAGGAAAAAAAAAAAAAAGGAGAAAGCAAGCAGAGGGGGAGGAAAAGCAGAAGCAGAAAAAGAAACAGAAGAGGAGCAACAAAACAACGGAGATAACACTTGACCAAGCATTAAGATTTTCTGTACAGATTTTCATTCCAAATGTCTAGCATTCAAAGAAAAACAAGTAAATATAAAAGAGTAGTTACTTGACCAAAACACTAGAGTAGTATAAAGTTTAAAAAACATGGAAGATGTGGATAATGGGGTGCCCAGAAATGTACATTAAATAACCATGTTTCAATTTGGGGAAAAAAAAAAGAATGTAAGCAAAAAACAGGAGATTACTTAAAGAGTAAAATGGATCTTTTCAAGTAGAAATTAGGAATTCTATAAATGATATTAAAAGTTAGAAATGATCATACGGAAATTCATGATGTGGAATATAGAGGAGAAAAAAAATCCAGAGTGTCCTTTAAGTATAAAGTGATACTAAAAGGGAAATAAAGATTATGAGGTATAGGGCTACCATTAAAAAGGGAGAGAACAGAATAGGGAGAATAGAGAGAATAGGAAAGGAACAAATAGCCAAACAGATTAAGGATGAAAATTTCCAATACTGTTAAAAATCATCTTAAAAAAAAAAATCATCCAATCTGCAGATCCAGCAGTCTAATTCCCCCTATGCCTAGTGAGGATAAGTAAAGAAAATAGCTTCCAGACACATAAGAGGAAATGAGTAACATACAAAGACACTGAAAAACTCCTAGAAACAGTCAGAAAATATAAGAGGAAAAGAGTTCAAAAAGAAAAGAAAAAAGTTAACAGTTTTACAGAAACAATGTGTATTAGTCCGTTTTTTTCAGCAGTATATGTGCACGTTTCAGTTTCAGTGGCTTATCGCAGCCATTCTGTATTTTTCTATTTCACAGGCTCTTGTAGGTCAGCTGTGGTTCAGCTGATCTGAGCAGGGTTCATCAGCCAGACAAGTCTGAACTGCAGACTTCTGATAGGTAAGATTTATTTCTCCCTTCGTTCTAGAGTCCTGTCAGGCCTAGCCCAGCTGAGGAAGCACGTTCTTCCCCACATGGGTCATAGTAGCAGAAGAAACCATGCCAGATCATTCAAGCACATCTGAAGGCTTACTTTTAGTCTTCTAGACAAACATTTGATTGTCTAGAGCACACCTGGCATAGTTAGGTGGAAAAGTATACTCTGGCTGGGTTGGCAGGAATGATAAAATCGCAGGCCAAAGGTCTTTCTCTGTAGGGGGCAAATAATGTATTGAGAATAATTTTCCAAGCTACCTCATAATGGAAGCTATTAAACAATGATATTATATCTTCAAAATGCTTAAAGAAAATAGCTTCCAATTTACATTTATATATCCAGAGAAAACTCCAAGAATATTGTACATGAACTTTTCTAGCACAAATTCCTCCAGACATAGATCAAGCAACTAATAATGACTAAGGTGGCATAACAAGAAATATTGTTTTTTAGGGGGGTGCCTGGGTGGCTCAGTGGGTTAAACCCTCTGCCTTCGGCTCAGGTCATGATCCCAGAGTCCTGGGATAGAGCCCCACGTCGGGATCTCTGTTTGGCGGGGAGCCTGCTCCCCCCTCTATCTCTGCCTTCCTCTGCCTACTTGTTATCTCGCTCTCTCTCTCTGACAAATAAATAAATAAATAAATAAAATCTTTTAAAAAAATGAAATATGGGTTTTGATTACTGTATATATTTAACTGAATATATTTAAGGATGACATAATGTGGGCATTAAAGTGACTGAGCAGACATGCAAATATTTAAGCTCTAAAAATTTTTAAAAATGGGGTAGAAGGAAACAATTTGGGAGTTATAAGTTTTGTAGTTGTCCACTTTATAACTGCATGCCAAAAAATTTATTTAATCTGGACAAATGGAAGATCTCTCCTATTGAAACATCTTAGTTCCTGCAGGGAAGAAAACACCTGTGATAGTTCATTTCTATTTGAAAAATCATTTAAATGATCATTTTGTTCACACTCTCCCTGATGACTGAGGAGTTAGTATCTGTATTTTTGACTAAACCTTTTCCTAAGCGATCTATAATGGTTCATAGGGTTTTTATCATAATTTAAATACCACCATCTGGATCACCTACCAGCCAGTATGTCACTGTGGAGCTTATACAAGGAACACCAACAACCTCTTCCACATTTACTTTTCATCCAAATTAAAAGGCATGGTGTACCAGAAGTTTAAGATCGGGTGTGAGTGTCTGGGCAAGCTCAATGATGCCAAAGCCTCACTCTCACGGAACCCATTGTGGTGTGGATTTCTTTGAAACACTATTCCACCTTGGAACGGACTCAAGGGGTTTTCATTGCCTCTGTTATTTTAGAACTCTACTGGTAACACTGAGGCTCCAGTGTGGGGAGGTGAGGGGGCCAAAATGCTAATTATGCACCCCTCTGCACCATAAGTGGGAGAATCTTACCTGTGTTGGGATTTCACAGACAATGAGAGTTGTAAAATACCAGCCATCAGAGAAGCTAGAGTATGTAATGACACAGAGTTTTCATTAGCTTTATCACCATATTCACAATGGAAAATTATATTAAATGATAGCAGAAATAGGCATTTCTCAGTGTTGCTTATATTTTACCTCAAATTAAATAGTAGATACAGAGTAATAAATGAAATCCACCCATGCCTTTCACATACAGTAAATAAATAAATAAATAAATAAATAAATAAATAAATAAAGTGGACCAGTATTCTATATTACCATATAGAATAGTGAAAGGAAAAGAAAAAAACATAGTATTTGTAAAACATAGGTGATGGAGGAGAGAGTAAGTAAGGCTCCTTAGTGATAATTACAAATTGTGTCTAGTGTGTGTCATAGTATGAAAGGTATTATACAATTGTAATAATAAAGATAACCATAAGAACCAAACTTTATTAAGTAGCAGAAGTTATACTGCAAAAAGAACAATTCAGACAGAAAGATTTAAAGAAAACATAATATAGGAGAAAAATAGCATAATATGATATGACATACTCTGTGTGATCATATGTCATGTTCATAAATATAAATAGGTTAATCTCATCTTTAAAAAAGAGTGGTTTGGGGCGCCTGGGTGGCTCAGTGGGTTAAGCCGCTGTCTTCGGCTTGGGTCATGATCTCAGGGTCCTGGGATCGAGCCCCACATCGGGCTCTCTGCTCAGTGGGGAGCCTGCTTCCTCCTCTCTCTCTGCCTGCCTCTCTGTCTACTTGTGATCTCTGTCTGTCAAATAAATAAATAAAATCTTTAAAAAAATAAATAAATAAAAATAAATAAAAAAGTGGTTTAATTCACATAACAGGGCCGGCTTGCCCTTCCCGAAACAATTTTTCCTTTCCTATAGTCCTCACATATATGGCTGGTACCTCATGGAGTAACCTTGGAAGCCACCATTCTTCAGCTTATAAGTGAATATAAGTAATATAATCTCTCTACAAATGGTGCTAAAGCAGTCATGAAGATTGTTCAATTATTCGTATTTGTGAATAGTTTTACCACTACACCATGGAAACTATATTTGGTGTCCAAAATAAAAAAGACAGTATCATCTAACACAGCTTCATGAAAATAATTTACTTAGAGATTTATGAAATATATTTTGACTGCTTCAGTAAGCAGATAAAAATGCATAGACCTTTCATAACCGTGAAGTCACAAAACAGGCATTTTAATTTCCTGAAAACAAGAGAAAATCCTTTTATGTACAAAATATAGGCGATTTTTAGTGGATCACTTCCTGGAGGGCATACTGAGAGCAGGTTTTCCAAGTCTAGAGATTAATATATTTAATAGTCTGTGGTCATGTGCAAAGATGGAAATACTGCTGTGATATTACGTTTCTAAGAAATCTAGATAGTAAAATAGAGTCAGTGCTACCAACGCCTTGATTGTCTTCACACCTACTTGATTTCAAAGACAGATACAAATGGAAATCTCTTTGTATTTTAACAGATTAAAAGTATACTTGGATCACATCGTTGGATTCTGAACAGTATTATCAAATCCAATAACATCAGTCATTCCTTAGCTTTTGAGAACAATGTAAAATAAAGAGTATGTTGATGAAGTTGCTTTAAAGTAGTAAATATAATGAAGTTCATTTGAAGAAAAAATGATGGGAGGTAATTGATATACTTCTTGAACATGCAGTCAATGGCAATATACATATGTTATTTAAAAATATGAAGGCAATATCAGAGAAATTACCATAAGGAATTGTAATTGCTTGCCTCTGGGAAGGGAGGTAAGATGAGGAAAAGCAAAGCTGAGAGGTCATTTTTTTTTTTTAATTTCCTTTTTCTTTGAAAAGTCTTTTAGAACTAAGAGACTATTTCAGATATATGCAATGATAAAAATAAAAACTAACTTATAAAAAACTCAAAAGTTTACCATATATTATCCTTAATAGTGCAGTCTCTGGCACACACTTGAATTAGAATTCTGGCTCTTCACCTCATAGCTCTCTGTACCTGAGCACAGAATTTATCTTCTTTGTGGCTCAATTATCTTAATTATACAATCAGGATAATAATGGTGCCTACCTCAAAGGACCTCATGCTTGAGTTAATATATGGAAGTGATTTAGTCTTTGCTCTGCACATAATTAAGTTCTCAATAATTGTTAAAAATCTAAATGTTGATGTTGATAGTTCTATATAATGTCTTTCTCTTATAATTATTTCTAGAGAAAAAAATAAACACCTTAAGACCCATTCAGATGCCACATTTCTCTATAAGAACTTTCTTCATCTTTACGTAAAAGTGATCTTTCCAAAGACAGTTTATCTGTATTTGTATGCTAACAGGCACAATTAGACCAGTATTGTTAAGAGGCACTCAAGCCTAGGAGATTTAAAGGATTGCCAGCAGACCTTGTCCCTGATGTAGGAGTCAAGAATGAGAGAGATTTGCAGTTTGAAAAATTTTTAAAAATTTTTCACTTTACTCACTATTTTGGCCTAACAAACTACAGAATGTAAAGTTTGACAAATTGTTTAGAAGGTACACTGAGAAGTCATGAGGGAAATGTGACACAAGTTTTTTAAAAAGTGTGTTAAAATGAGCTAGAGTTGTTCAGTATGGCCTTTATGTTTCTTGAGAATTGATATATCATTTCCCTAAAGTTAATGTAAAGAGAGCTAAATCAATGTTTATAAAAATTTCAGAATAAATTAATACACAGTTAATTAAGTTACTGTGTTGTAAATATTGCAGTTCTATAGTAGTCAGAATTGATATCGTTCATATTGATGTAGGAAAGACATTAGGGTTCGAAGCCGATGGCCAGGAAAGAATTCTTGAGACGTCTTTGGTGCAAAAAGGTGATTTTATTAAAGTATGGGGACAGGACTCCTGGGCTGAAGGAACGGCACTGGGGTCATGAGGAGTGGCCCATTATGTAGTTTCAAGTTGGGAGGAGGTTAGGGATAACGTAAGTCCCTAAGGAATTTTGGAATCAAGGTGTCCAGGACCTTGAGGGGGCTAGCTATTGTTGAAAAGGTCATTTATTACTGTCTAATAAAACCTTAGTCATGAGTCCCTTCAGATTTCTATCGGTGGTGGACCATATGCTTAGGGGATGATTGCCAATATGTATCTTGGGGGATTTAGAGATAAAAGACATTTCTAAAAGAATTTTTATATGTTAAGGTAGATTTACAGGATCCTGGAGTCAGGCTAAGGTTGCCTTTTGCCTGTAGCAAAGGATTAACATTGAGGCAGTTGAGTCCCTAGAGGAAGGTCACTCTGCCTGCTTCAAGGACTTGTCTGTGGGATGTAGGTAGTAAGGAAATTTAATAATTTTTCTTCTGCCTTTGTTTCCCACATCACACATCACATGGGTGCATTATTTGATGTGTGATAGTATCACATTTAGGTAGGTTTTGCAGAATCTTTCAAAGCAGTGAAACTTTTTTTTTTTTTTTACATCGGAAGGAAAATATAACTGAAGGAAGCAATAAAAAAGTGAGCTAAAAGCAAAAGATAGGACATGACTTTAGAAAAGAAAAAGATTCACCTTAATCACTGTAGTGCAGAAGGCTAATTATACTCCATGATATAGTTAGCATAGCATAAGTTGAATAAAGTATGTATTACAATTATTCTCTTGGAAATGACATAGCACATTGTCCAATTTCTGAATTAGGGGACATATGATTTAAGCTGGTTTAAACTCATTTAAAACTGTTTTATAACAAAATTGATCTTTTAGGCAACCTTTTTTTCTCACTGAAATTAAGAAAGTGGTAAGATCTTGCTTTAAATTTCAGAATGTTTCTAGATTATCTCTAGTATATCTTTAGTAAGACTGTGTAAGAACTACCATCATATAGCTCTAATTTCTCATAATGTTTTGTTTATAAATGTTTTATTGATGTTATTTCCTGTGGTGGTAATGAGCCAAACTGATCCAATTGTAACTCACTTCCAGAACTATCTATCAAAGAGTCAGAACTATAACATATGTGACAAATGAAAGGGTTTTTTTTTTTTTGTAAAAATAATATTGGATTAGTAACTCTAATCTGATTAAAAATCTGACACAAGTGTAGCTAGAAATGGGTAACTTTAGAAAAGCTTTATAAGTTAAAGAGATTGAACTCTTTCTATAAATAGCACAGGACAAATGGGGATGGGAATATCTAAAACTCTCATCTTCATAAGTAGACAGATTAACCTTTAGTAAAATATTTGTGGAAGATGAGATTAAATCTTTCTGTCAACAAGTCAGAGAAAGAATGTAATTACAATTGTGTTGTTCAAGGGTCAACTGTATATAATAAGTATATTTTCTCTGAAAACAGAACTCAGTCTTGAGGTAATTCACTTTTAATGTCTGCATAGATTTAGTGTGAAGATGTCTCCTTAAAAGCTCTCTAGAAGAGAAAAATCACAGGAATAATGAGTACGCTAATTCTGCAAATTTTCTAGGCTATCTAGAATTGAGCTACCTTTTGTAGTTGTTGGAATATGATCAATATGTTGGAATACACGGATGTGACAGAAACACACACTAGGATATTTACCAGGCTGTATTTCTGTAAGATCTAACAACATTAAAAGGATCTGATCACACCTGACAGTGTGTTATCATTGAAAATGATATGATATCATGAAGACTTGGACTAGCATTTTTAATTGCCACACTTAGTTAATGTGACTTTCAAAAGGCTGGTACTCTTTTTTTTTTTTTTTTAAACAAATACAACCACTAATATTTTGCTATAGAGAGGGTGTTATGAATGGATTCACAATTTCCAACCTTTATAATCTTTGCCAAATAATCAACCCAAGTACAATACTTACTTTAATAAAGATATCATTAAAAGACTGACAGGCATTTTCCAGTGAGTATTACATTTTGTTTTGTTTTTAATAAAGGAAAAGGTAAATAGTAAGCTTCAAATAGAAGTACCTGAGTAACAACAACAAAAAATCCAATTTAATATTTATTCAACATATCTGATTAGATTATCAAGATTCACAAAAGATTATCCAGCAGTTTTGCTGTCCTAAAAACTTTTAAGTAATCTTTGAAGCATTGAAATTTCAATGGACTTCTTAACTATGACCTAGCCCTACAGGTGGAGATAATATTTTTCTTCCATTTATTCATTTATTTCAAACAAGGTCAGTGAGCATACAAGACTTTTATTATAGTTTAAGTGGAGTTCCATGAAGAGAAAGAATAATGTGTTATAAAATGTTGGCTTAATATTACTCACTCTTCCAATCGAAAATAATAAAAATCAAAATTCAAAATAAATTAAGCAAATTAAAAAATTGATAACATAACTAAGAAAACCAAATGTAAAAACAGTTTTCACCTCTTGCCTCTGAAATTTTCTTTGTCATGCCTGCATTTTCTTATTGCAAACCCACTTTCTCCACATGGCAATTTAGATACTCTTGGATAGTCACTGATTCCCGTGTGCACCATTTTGTTACTCCAGGGGTAAGACACTTCACTAACTGCAAGTACAATAATCCAGAGAGGCATACCTTTGCACCACTTATTCTGACCAGGATACTAATTTAATATATTCAGTTATATGTGAATTATATAAATCGATCTGGAACAAAGAATAAGGATATTATGATTGTCAAACCCATCCCAAATTAGCATAATTGGAGATGTGCTGGAAAAAGAAAACAACCAGTTACTATGTGAGATAAGTATTATAAGAGGAGATCAATCAGCTAGTACTTTCTACTATCCTTAGTAATAGAGAAACAAACTTGTATAGATTTAAAAATTAGAGTAATGCTTTTAGGAAAAGGAGCTATTCTTTATTCAATCATACATCTATTTCAATCCTAACCGATGTGGGATGACAGGACCTCTTTTTTTTAACATAATAATACTAGAGCTATATAATAGAATTTTTACATATTTTGTGATGTTGACATATATGATTTATTAATAGTACTAAACAACAGATAATTAAACTGAATAACATGACAGCTATTAGCAATAGCAAGAGTAAGCTATTAGACCTCATTGGAGATTTAAAAGAAGATGTGAATATGTAAATGAACTTAAGTTTAATAAATCATCATTATTTCCTTTTCTTAAATAGTCAGATTAAATATTATAAGCATGTAATTTTTTTTTTACTTCAGTAATTAAATACCCAAAGGATTTTTTGAAACTAGGATAATGACTAAATAGTACATCAAAAAATTCTTAAGAATAGGGGCACCTGGGTGGGCTCAGTGGGTTAAAGTCTCTGCTTTCAGTTCAGGTCATGATCCCAGGGTCCTGGGATCAAGCCTGCATCGGGGCTCTCTGCTCAGCAGGGAGCCTGCTTCCCCCTCTCTCTCTGCCTGCCTCTCTGCCTACTTGTGATCTCTGTCAAATAAATAAATAAAATCTTAAAAAAAAAGTCTTAGAATATTGGAAATTATTTCGAGAAATAAGGGCAAAATAATAACTTCTCCCTATACAAGAAACTTCCTTAGTACTAATTCTCATGGAAAAAAAATTAGATAATTAAATAAAAGGGTTTTTTTTTTAAGATTTTTTTTATTTATTTGACAGAGGGGAGAGAGAGAGAGCACAAGCAGAGGGATGGCATTCAGAGGGAGAGAGCTAAGCAGACTCCCTGATGAGTAGAAAGCCTGGCATGGGGAGGGGGGATTGGAGCTTGATCCCAGGACCCTGGGATCTTGACCTGAGTGGAAGGCAGACTGAGACACCCAGGTGCCCCAACAAAAGAGATTTTAGAAATAATGATAGTCACTACTGAATTTAATAGGAAAAATCAAACAAACAAAAATAAAAACCCTTCCTCCTTTTCTGTTATTGTAGATGAACTGGTCTTGTTTCTATGAAAAGTTACTCCTTCCTGTTTTAAACTAGATCTCATCTTTTGTCATCTTTTTTTTCAAGAATTACTCCAACAATATTCCATGTGTCCTGAAGCATCAGTTTTTTCAATTAAGACATTGACCAAGTGTTCACAGTTGCCCATTTCTTACCCACTGGTTTGTTTTGATCAAAAATTAGATTTCTTTCTTTCCTATAGGCTTTCGAATGTCTCTTCACCAAACCTAAGTGAGCACCAAAAAATAAAAATAAAAAATAAAATTTAAAAAAGTGGCATGTGCTGCCCACCTCAATCAGGTTCTCCTGTCAGAATCAGCTGAGCACAGTGAGATCCTTTTCCTGGCAGATAACACTGGTCCCCATGCTTGTCCAGCTTCCCCTCCAAATTTTCTGCTTATCTCTGTTTGCTGCCTCCTTTATCTCATAAAAAAATTCTTTTTTGTTTGATTTTGAGATACTTGCAGATTTCTGAAATAAGAGTGTTCGCTCTCTTGTAGTAGTCTTTCATTCCAATTAAAATTTCTCCCCATCTAGATTTTAGATTTGTTTTTGTTTGGCAACAACATGCTATTTTTCAACCCATTTCTAAAGAACTCTGTCTTGACCTTATATTCTGTCTAGCTACTGCACCAATTCTCTCTTTTCAAAATAAAAATGCTCATAATGACATTTTTCTTCTTCCATTTAAAATGAAATTCCTTTATTCTCATATCGCCCACACTCTACCCCTCTGCAGACAACTCTGATATCCACATACACACACAAACTAGGTACTCTTCAAGATCTAGTGCTATATAAAATATATATTTCTTAACCTTTTACTATGTGTAAAACTGGTTTTCTTCTTTAGTTACTTTTTTCCTTCTTCCTTCCTTCCCTTCTTCCTCAAGATTTTATTTATTTATTTGACAGAGCAGGAGAGCATAGAAGGGGGAGTGGCGAAGGAGAAACAGACCCCACTGAGCAGGGAGCCTGATGTGGGGCTAGATCCCAGGACGCTGGGATCATGACCTGAGATGAAGGCAGACACTTAACCAACTCAGCCACCCAGGTGCCCCAAATTTCTGTATTTATTTTTGTCTGTCATTAATGAAGTGGGTTTGTTGTTGGTGGTGTTGTTGCTTTTTGGTCCTGTGGTGTTTTTTATTTGTTTTTTTGTTTGTTGTTGTTCTGTGTTCTAACATCCTTTTTTCCTATAGTTCTTGGATTTTTATTGTACAATTTTGCATGGAATGACATTTTTTTTTTTTACAGATATAGATTTTAACCTGAAAATGAATAGCTATAATAATAACGAGCATTTATTTGGGACTAAAGAATTGCAATTCGGGGAACACAGATTCTAGTAGAAACCTAAGTAGTGTCCTGCTTGTAGGGTGAAAGCAGAGGGTGTTATGAAGAAAAAGAAGGGGTGCAATTATATGATTTGAAAAGAAGAAAAAATGTTTTCTATGGGTGTTAACAAGCTCAGCTACTTTGGGTCATACATTGATTGACTTCTGATTCTGTCTTTAGAAAGCCCACAGTCATCAGTCTCATGATTAGGACATCCATTCTGCTGACTTGTCAAAGAATTGCTTCAAACAATAGCCATATTGCCCAATCCAAAGATTTTGGCCCAGTTCAGGCAGGCAGGTTAAGGCAGTTGCTCTATAGTGACCTCTTTAGCTTTATTTTTAAATCACTTCAGTCATGTCAGTTTTTCGTAAATGTGTGTATCTCATCACAGTGGAACTGACACATAAAAGTTATGTCAGTATGCAGATTTATGAGTTTTTTCAATTCCATAAAAAAATAACTATCAGTTTAATTCAATAACAGTCCTCTTACATTTTGTTTCTCTTTTTTAAAGATTCAAATATATACAGAAAATTAAACAACTATCTTTCTGAAAAATAAAAATAGTAACAAATGCAAACAAAAGAAAGAAAAGAATTCAAACATTATAGTCAATACCATTAAAAATTTTATAGCTTCTTTGTAAAGTGATTTGTAAAAATACTGTAAGAAATGTAAATAGTTTATTTAAATTTGAATACAATTTCTTCTAGGAATTTTTTTTTAAAGATTTTATTTATTTATTTGACAGACTGAGATCACAAGTAGGCAGAGAGGTAGGCAGAGAGAGAGGGGAAAGCAGGCTCCCCACTGAGCAGAGAGCCCAATGCGGGGCTTGATCCCAGGACCCTGAGACCATGACCTGAGTCGAAGGCAGAGGCTTTAACCCACTGAGCCACCCAGGCACCCCTCTTCTAGGAATTTAACCCATGATATTATAATGCATATCATTTATTGAGTACATTCATTAGGCATCAAGTGTGATTTGATATTTTAAAAATAATAACTACCACAAGGAGAGTTCTTCGAATTCTGAACTTAAGTGATATTTTTAAGCAGGAAAAAGCTCCCAAGGTCCTGCAGCTAGTCAAGAACTGATTCATAATTTTAGCTTAGATTTGTTCGATTTTATTGCTTATTCTTTTCTTCCCTTTGTGACTACACCATGTTTTATTTAAAGGGTTGATTCAATAAATCAACCGGTATATTTTCCTACAGTATTTTCTGTAATATTAAAAATCAGAAAAGCTAAACATCTAATATAGAAATAACTTGATAAATTTTTAGCTAAACATCTAATATAGAAATAACTTGATAAATTTTTAAATATTAAAACTACTGGTAAGATTATACCTTGTACATTGTTCACCTCCCCTTCCAATTTCCCCCAGCTGCCTTCTCCTAACTCCCCATGTCCTCCATGCTATTTGTTATGTTCCACAAATAAGTGAAACCATACGATAATTGACTCTCTCTGCTTGACTTATTTCACTCAGGTTGGGGGAACCAGGTGGTGGGTGTTAGAGAGGGCACGGACTGCAATGGAGCACTGGGTGTGGTACAAAAACAATGAATACTGTTATGCTGAAAATAAATTTAAAAAATGATAAAAAAAATTATACCTTGTACACACAATATAGAAACATTAACATTGTTTATGCTACAGTAAAGATTAAGATGGAAATAATATTAGCTTTATTTTACAGACACTATGGGAGCACAAAATCATTAAACAAATTGCAAGTGTGAAAAACTGCAAATAGTTGGTACTATAGAAGATTTTAAAACCAGTATTGTGAGAGAAGGGATTCATTTTTTTCAAGACCAATAATATAGAAGTTGACCTTTTGCAAAGCTCCATGGAAACCAGCCAGAGCTGACTCCTTAAAGCAGTGAACCTGGTAGAGGTCTGAGGTAGAGAATCAACTCACCCACTCTGTCATGAGAGATACAATCACAAACTTAGACTTTCCCATTGCCCATTATATTCTAAGGAGTGCATAGAAATCTAGCAAGGGTGGCTGTCAGATTCCTGGGGAGGTATCTGATTTTTGGGCCAAGTGACTTTTAAGATACTAGTGATTATATTATAATGCTTGTTTACACACACACACACACACACACACACACACACATATATACCTAGTTAACATTATTATTTTTACTTTAAGTAAAAATTCATCTCAAAAAGTTTAATGTTTGAATAACTATAACACAGAGATGATAAACTGAGGTTAGTCAAATTGTCCTGCAAATATAACTGAAATTCTGTTTCACTGTGGACACATACAAATGTACAAAATAAGATTTAGATTACATATCAGAGTTTAAATTATGTTTTAGTCTGAACTTTTAAAATGAAACAATTTTGGAACTGGGAATTACTTTAGAACTTATTTCTTATTAATTCATATATTACAGCTCATATGTTAAATTTTTAAAATTAGTTTAAATTTCATAGACTACACATGCTAAGCCCTGCTATTATTTAAATTTAAGACCAAAATAATTCTTGTAAAATATGCAGCCTGGTAGAAAGAAATGCAGATGGCTTTGTTTGAAAATCTGTGTCATTAGAGAAATGTTCCAGATTGACAGTAAAATGTGTTGATAGAGTCATAACCAGAGTCGACTAACTTTACTGAGCAAACAGGAAAATGATGGTAGTTAGGCTGAGGACTGAGAAGAAATTTCATTATTTATTAACTTTTTTTTGGCATAAGGTATTAGTGAGAGTATTGTGTGTATATGAGTGTGCATGAACACACATAAGCCATGTATGTTTTATAACTGCAGAAAGAAGAAACATTTATGACTCCTTTACAGTTATGAATGCTTTATTTAACTTGTCCCTGCATTTTCCCTAATCCTAAAATAGTATTGCTCTCCCACAGATTGCAGTATATCATGTACAAAAATATAATAATAACTCTGAGAGTTTTGGAGGATTAAGTTATATGACAATTATTTGTCTGGAATTATGCAAGCTGCAAACATAAGATAACGTCAGGTTGGATTGTGGCATCAAATTTCCATCTAGTAAATTTGATGTTTGTTGCTATTTTGAGCCAAGGGTATTTGGAAATAAAACTCAGAGAGTGAGTCCTTTTCTAATTTTATGTACACATGATGAGTTTTTTTTGGACAAAGGTATAAGTATCTTTGGGCACCAAAATTTGGATAAGAGAAAAACCTTTGATTCTAGCTATTATAATGTTACCAAGACTAGATTCTTTCTTGCTACACTATACAACAACAGTAACAAAAACTGGAAAGATATATGAAATAACTCTTTTCACACATTGGGAAAAGGCCATTTATGTCCTGATATCAATGAGTGGAATAGTCAAACAAGGTGAATTCTACAACCACCTGTCTTTCTTGTTGGAAGCCTTCTCCAAATTGCAGTGCACAGATGGGGAATTCAGCAGATGGAAGGTTTTGCTGAGTAGATACAGAAATCAAAAATGCAAGGATGCTAGGGTGCCTGGAATCCGCAAGAACAATACTGGACAGAAGGGAGCTACTCAGAGAAAGGGCTTAAAAGATTTTTGTAGCAAAATCACTTGAGTCTTTGGCTGGAAAAGAAACTGTACATGTGTAAGGTGAGATTTTAGGAGGGTACCAGAAAAAGCTACTGGGCAAAGGTAGCTGCCAAAGGACTATAATCTGAAGAATCAATTCTGAGATGGCACACGGAATAGGAACAATCAAGTTCTGATCAGCTGTAGTGGAGAGATTCTGTATATAATTGAAAATTTCAATAGAGTCCTGAGAAAGTTCACATTTAAATAATGATACCAATTGGCCTTAATGTTAGGGCTATTCTCTCTAGTCTTTACAGTTTCCTAAATATAAGATCATGTCATCTGTGAACAGATAGTTTTTCTTTTTCCTTTCTTATTTGGATGCCTTTTATTTCTTTATTAGGAATAATAAACAGGTTCAATGAGGTTAAAGAATACAAAATAAACTTATAAAAATCTAATGTGTTTATACATACCAACAACTGAAATAAAGAAACAATCCCATTTACAATAACATCAGAAAGAATAAAATGTTTAGGAATAAATTTGACCAAGAAAGTGAAAGACTAGTATAATGAAAACTATAAAATACCGATGGAAGAAATTAAAGAAAACTCAATTACATGGAAAGTTATTGTGTGTTCATGTATTGAAATACTCAGTATTTCTAAGAAGTCCATACTACCTAAAGCTTTCTGCAAATTCAGTGTCATCCCTATCATATTCACAATGGCATTTTTTATAGAATAGAGAAAAACAATCCTAAATTCATATGGAATCACAGAGGACCCTGGATTTCCCAAAACAACCTTGGGAAAAAATAAGCTGGAGGCATCATATAACCTCATTTCAATTATATTATAAAATATTATAAAACTATTTTAAATATTAAAAATATTATAAAATATTATTAAACTACAGTAATCAAAACAGTATGGTATTATCATAAACACAGGCATTTATACCAATAGAACACAGTTGAGAGCTCCCAAGTAAAAAAAGCATATACAGTTAACTGATCTTTGATAAGAGTGCCAACAATACACAATGGAGGGGCACCTGGGTGGCTCAGTTGGTTAAGCATCTGCCTTCAGCTCAGAGTCCTGGGATCAAGCCCTACATAGGGCTACTGGCTAGGTGGGGAGCCTGCTGTTTCTTCTCCCTCTGCCGTTCCCCAACTCCCATCCACTTGTGCTCTCTGGTTTTCTCTATCTCTCTGTCATATAAATAAAATCTTTTTAAAAAGTGTAATGGAGAAAGGGTAGTCTTCAATAAATTGTGTCAGGAAAACTGGATAGCCATATGCAAAATAATGAAATCACATGCTTCTCTTACCTCACTCACAAAAATCAATTTAAAGTGAATCAAATGCTTAAACATAAAAACTGAAATTATGCATATCTTCAAAGAAAACATAGGAGTAAAGTTTCATGGCCTTGATCATAGCAATGGCTTTTGTATATATTTCTAAAAGTCCAGATTAAAAAAAACAAAAATTAGAAAAGTGAGACTGCATCAGAAATAAAAGGATTCTGCACAGCAAAGGAAAAAATAAGAATGAAAAGGCAACTGACAGAATTGGAGAGAATATTTGTAAACTATGAATATGATAAGGGGTTAATATCCAAAATATATAAGGAACTCCTACAATAAAAGATAATAATCCAATTAAAAATGGGCAAAAGAGGATTCCAGAAGAAGAAGAAAGAGAGAGGGGAGCAGAAGGTATATTGGAGAGAATTTCCCCAATATGGCAAAGGGAACAAGCATCAAAATCCAGGAGGTTCAGAGAACCCCCCTCAAAATCAATAAGAATAGGTCCACACCCCGTCACCTAATAGTAAAATTGACAAGTCTTAGTGACAAAGAGAAGATCCTGAAAGCAGCCAGGGAAAAGAAGTCTGTAATGTACAATGGTAAAAATATTAGATTGGCAGCAGACTTATCCATAGAGACCTGGCAGGCCAGAAAGAGCTGGCATGATATATTCAGAGTACTAAACGAGAAAAACATGCAGCCAAGAATACTATATCCAGCTAGGCTATCATTGAAAATAGAAGGAGAGATTAAAAGCTTCCAGGACAAACAAAAACTGAAAGAATTTGCAAATACCAAACCAGCTCTACAGGAAATATTGAAAGGGGTCCTCTAAGCAAAGAGAGACCCTAAAAGAAGTAGATCAGAAAGAAACAGAGACAATATACAATAACAGTCACCTTACAGGCAATACAATGGCACTAAATTCATATCTCTCGGGGGGAGGAGTCAAGATGGCGGAGAAGTAGCAGGCTGAGACTACTTTGGGTAGCAGGAGATCAGCTAAATAGCTTATCTAAAGATTGCAAACACCTACAAATCCAACGGGAGATTGAAGAGAAGAAGAAGAGCAATTCCAGAAACAGAAAATCAACCACTTTCTGCAAGGTAGGACTGGCGGAGAAGTGAATCCAAAGCGACGGGAAGATAGACCGCGGGGGGAGGGGCTGGCTCCCGGCGAGCGGCAGAGCAACGGAGCAAAATCAGGACTTTTAAAAGTCTGTTCCGCTGAGGGACATCGCTCCAGAGGCTTAACTGGGGTGAAGCCCAGGCGGGGTAAGCGCAGCCTCAGGTCCCGCAGGGTCGCAGAAGGATCGGGGGTGTCTCAGTGTCGCAGAGCTTACCAGTATTAGAACGGGGAAGCCGGCTGCAGAGACAGAGCCGAGGAGTGACTCTCAGCTCGGGGTTGCCTTGAACCGGTCGCAGGCTCGGTCAGCTCGGAGCGCGGCCGGAGGCCAGGGTGACGGGAGTCATTTGGCGCTGTTCTCTGAGGGCGCACTGAGGAGTGGGGCCCCGGGCTCTCGGCTCCTCCTGGCCGGAGACCGGGAGGCCGCCATCTTTATTCCCGCCCTCCGGACTCTACGGAAAGCGCTCAGGGAACAAAAGCTCCCGAAAGCGAACCCGAGCGGATGACTCAGCGCGGCCCCGGGTAAGGGCGGTGCAACTCCGCCTGGGGCAAAGACTCTTGAGAATCACTACAACGGGCCCCTCCCCCAGAAGATCTACGGGAAACCCAGCCAGGACCAAGTTCACCTACCAAGGAGAACAGCGGAATTCCAGAGGAGAAGAAAGCAAAGCACGGAACTCATGGCTTTCTCCCCATGATTTTTTAGCCTTGCAGTTAATTTAATTTTTTTTTCTTTTTCAATTTTTTTTTGTTTTTCTCTTCTTCTGCTAAATTTTTTTAACTTTTACCGTTTTCTTTTTTTAACGTTTTTTAAATAGTTTATCTAATATATATATTTTTTTTCCTCTTTTTATATTTTTTCTTTATCGGCTTTCTTTTTTTCAATAGTTTTTTTTTTTTCTTTCTTTCTGAACCCCTTTTTATCCCCTTTCTCCCCCCTCACAATTCGGGATCTCTTCTGATTTGGCTAAAGCATATTTTCCTAGGGTTGTTGCCACCCTTTTAGTATTTTACTTGCTCCTTCATAAACTCTTATCTGGACAAAATGACAAGGCGGAAAAATTCACAACAAAAAAAAGAACAAGAGGCAGTACCAAAGGCTAGGGACCTAATCAATACAGACATTGGTAATATGTCAGATATAGAGTTCAGAATGACGATTCTCAAGGTTCTAGCCGGGCTTGAAAAAGGCATGGAAGATATTAAAGCAACCCTCTCGGGAGATATAAAAGCCCTTTCTGGAGAAATAAAAGAACTAAAATCTAACCAAGTTGAAATCAAAAAAGCTATTAATGAGGTGCAATCAAAAATGGAGGCTCTCACTGCTAGGATAAATGAGGCAGAAGAAAGAATTAGCGATATAGAAGACCAAATGACAGAGAATAAAGAAGCTGAGCAAAAGAGGGACAAACAGCTACTGGACCACGAGGGGAGAATTCCCTGAGAGATAAGTGACACCATAAGACGAAACAACATTAGAATAATTGGGATTCCAGAAGAAGAGGAAACAGAGAGGGGAGCAGAAGGTATATTGGAGAGAATTATTGGAAAGAATTTCCCCAATATGGCAAAGGGAACAAGCATCAAAATCCAGGAGGTTCAGAGAACCCCCCTCAAAATCAATAAGAATATGTCTACACCCCGTCACCTAATAGTAAAATTGACAAGTCTTAGTGACAAAGAAAAGATCCTGAGAGCAGCCCGGGAAAAGAAGTCTGTAACGTACAATGGTCAAAATATTAGATTGGCAGCAGACTTATCCACAGAGACCTGGCAGGCCAGAAAGAGCTGGCATGATATATTCAGAGTACTAAATGAGAAAAACATGCAGCCAAGAATACTATATCCAGCTAGGCTATCATTGAAAATAGACGGAAAGATTAAAAGCTTCCAGGACAAACAAAAACTGAAAGAATTTGCAAATACCAAACCAGCTCTACAGGAAATATTGAAAGGGATCCTCTAAGCAAAGAGAGACCCTCAAAGTAGTAGATCAGAAAGAAACAGAGACAAGATACAATAACAGTCACCTTACAGGCAATACAATGGCACTAAATTCATATCTCTCAATACTTACCCTGAATGTTAATGGGCTAAATGCCCCAATCAAAAGACACAGGGTATCAGAATGGATAAAAAAACGAAAACCATCTATATGTTGCCTACAAGAAACTCATCTTACACCTGAAGACACCTCCAGGTTTAAAGTGAGGGGGTGGAAAAGAATTTACCATGCTAATGGACATCAGAAGAAAGCAGGAGTGGCAATCCTTATAGCAGATCAAGTAGACATTAAGCCAAAGATTATAATAAGAGATGAGGAAGGACACTATATCATACTCAAAGGAACTGTCCAACAAGAAGATCTAACAATTTTA
Source organism: Lutra lutra (assembly GCF_902655055.1). Taxonomy (NCBI): domain Eukaryota; kingdom Metazoa; phylum Chordata; class Mammalia; order Carnivora; family Mustelidae; genus Lutra; species Lutra lutra. The sequence goes on from NC_062280.1 coordinate 175,591,265, forward strand.
AATATCTATGCCCCTAACGTGGGAGCAGCCAACTATATAAACCAATTAATAACAAAATCAAGGAAACCATTCGACAAGAATACAATAATAGTAGGGGATTTTAACACTCCCCTCACTGAAATGGACAGATCATCCAAGCAAAATATCAACAAGGAAATAAAGGGAATTAAATGACACACTGGACCAGATGGACATCACAGATATATTCAGAACATTTCATCCCAAAGCAACAGAATACACATTCTTCTCTAGTGCACATGGAACATTCTCCAGAATAGATCACATTCTTGGTCCTAAATCAAGTCTTAAACGGTATCAAAAGATTGGGATCATTCCCTGCATATTTTCAGACCACAATGCTTGCTCTAAAGCTAGAACTCAATCACAAGAGGAAATTTGGAAAGAACCCAAATACATGGAGACTAAACAGCATCCTTCTAAAGAATGAATGGGTCAATCAGGAAATTAAAGAAGAATTGAAAAAATTTATGGAAACAAATGATAATGAAAACACAACGGTTCAGAATCTGTGGGACACAACAAAGGCAGTCCTGAGAGGAAAATATATAGCAATACAAGCCTTTCTCAATAAACAAGAAAGGTCTCAGGTACACAACCTAACCCTACACCTAAAGGAGCTGGAGAAAGAACAAGAAAGAAAGCCTAAACCCAGCAGGAGAAGAGAAATCATAAAGATCAGAGCAGAAATCAATGAAATAGAAACCAAAAAAACAATAGAACAAATCAATGAAACTAGGAGCTGTTTCTTTGAAAGAATTAATAAGATTGATAAACCCCTGGCCAGACTTATCAAAAAGAAAAGAGAAAGGACTCAAATAACTGAATCATGAATGAAAGAGGAGAGATCACAACGAACACCAAAGAAATACAGACAATTATAGGGAAGATACTATGAGCAACTCTACGCCAACAAATTTGATAATCTGGAAGAAATGGATGCATTCCTAGAGACATATAAACTGCCACAACTGAACCAGGAAGAAATAGAAAGCCTGAACAGACCCATAACCAGTAAGGAGGTTGAAACAGTCATCAAAAATCTCCAAACAAACAAAAGCCCAGGGCCAGATGGCTTCCCGGGGGAATTCTACCAAACATTTAAAGAAGAACTAATTCCTCTTCTCCTGAAACTGCTCCAAAAAAAGAAATGGAAGGGAAACTTCCAAACTCATTTTATGAGGCCAGCATCACCTTGATCCCAAAATCAGACAAGGATCCCATCAAAAAGAGAACTACAGACCAATATCTTTGATGAACACAGATGCAAAAATTCTCACCAAAATACTAGCCAATAGGATTCAACAGTACATTAAAAGGATTAGTCACCTCGACCAAGTGGGATTTATTCCAGGGCTGCAAGGTTGGTTCAACATCCCCAAATCAATCAATGTGATACAACACATTAATAAAAGAAAGAACGAGAACCATATGATGCTCTCCATAGATGCTGAAAAAGCATTTGACAAAGTACAGCATCCCTTCCTGATCAAAACTCTTCAAAGTGTAGGGATAGAGGGCACATACCTCAATATTATCAAAGCCATCTCTGAAAAACCCACTGCAAATATCATTCTCAATGGAGAAAAACTGAAAGCTTTTCTGCTAAGGTCAGGAACACGGCAGGGATGTCCGTTATTACCACTGCTATTCAACATAGTACTAGAAGGCCTAGGCTCAGCAATCAGACAATAAAAAGAAATTAAAGTCATCCAAATCAGCAAAGAAGAAGTCAAACTATCACTCTTCATGGATGATATGATACTATATGTGGAAAACCCAAAAGACTCCACTCCAAAACTGCTAGAACTTGTACAGGAATTCAGTAAAGTGTCAGGATATAAAATCAATGCATAGAAATCAGTTGCATTTCTCTACACCAACAACAAGACAGAAGAAAGAGAAATTAAGGAGTCCATCCCATTTACAATTGCACCCAAAACTATCAGATACCTAGAGATAAACCTAACCAAAGAGACTAAGAATCTATACTCAGAAAACTATAAAGTACTCATGAAAGAAATTGAGGAAGACACAAAGAAATGGAAAAGTGTTCCATGCTTCTGGATTGGAAGAATAAATATTGTGAAAATGTCTATGCTACCTAAAGCAATCTACACATTTAATGCTGTTCCTATCAAAGTACCATCCACTTTTTTCAAAGAAATGGAACAAATAATCCTAAAATTTATATGGAACCAGAAAAGACCTCGAATAGCCAAAGGAATATTGAAAAAGAAAGCCAAAGTTGGTGGCATCACAATTCCGGACCTCAAGCTCTATTACAAAGCTGTCATCATCAAGACAGCATGGTACTGGCACAAAAACAGACACATAGATCAATGGAACAGAATAGAGAGCCCAGAAATAGACCCTCAACTCTATGGTCAACTCATCTTCGACAAAGCAGGAAAGAATGTCCAATGGAAAAAAGACAGCCTCTTCAACAGATGGTGTTGGGAAAATTGGACAGCCACATGCAGAAAAATGAGATTGGATCATTTCCTTATACCACACACGAAAATAGACTCAAAATGGATGAAGGACCTCAAAGTGAGAAAGGAATCCATCCAAATCCTTAGGAGAACACAGGCAGCAACCTCTTCGACCTCAGCCGCAGCAACATCTTCCTAGGAACATCGCCAAAGGCAAGGGAAGCAAGGGCAAAAATGAACTATTGGTATTTTATCAAGATCAAAAGCTTTTGCACAGCAAAGGAAACAGTGAACAAAACCAAAAGACAACTGACAGAATGGGAGAAGATATTTGCAAATGACATATCAGATAAAGGGCTAGTGTCCAAAATCTATAAAGAACTTAGCAAACTCAACACCCAAAGAACAAATAATCCAGTCAAGAAATTGGCAGAGGACATGAACAGACATATCTGCAAAGAAGACATCCAGATGGCCGACAGACACATGAAAAAGTGCTCCATATCACTTGGCATCAGGGAAATACAAATCAAAACCACAATGAGATACCACCTCACACCAGTCAGAATGGCTAAAATGAACAAGTCAGGAAATGACAGATGCTGGCGAGGATGCGGAGAAAGGGGAACCCTCCTACACTGTTGGTGGGAATGCAAGCTGGTGCAATCACTCTGGAAAACAGCATGGAGGTTCCTCAAAATGTTGAAAATAGAAGTACCCTATGACCCAGCAATTGCACTGCTGGGTATTTACCCTAAAGATACAAACGCAGTGATCCAAAGGGGCACGTGCACCCGAATGTTTATAGCAGCAATGTCTACAATAGCCAAACTATGGAAACAACCTAGATGTCCATCAGCAGACGAATGGATAAAGAAGATGTGGTATATATACACAATGGAATACTATGCAGCCATCAAAAAAAATGAAATCTTGCCATTTGCGACGACGTGGATGGAACTAGAGGGTATCATGCTTAGCGAAATAAGTCAATCGGAGAAAGACAAGTATCATATGATCTCCCTGATATGAGGGATAGGAGATGCAACATGGGGGGTTAAGGGGGTAGGAGAAGAGTAAATGAAACAAGATGGGATTGGGAGGGAGACAAACCATAAGTGACTCTTAATCTCACAAAACAACCTGAGGGTTGATGGGGGGAGGGGCGTTGGGGGGGTGGAGTTATGGACATTGGGGAGGGTATGTGCTATGTTGAGTGCTGTGAAGTGTGTAAACCTGGTGATTCACAGACCTGTACCCCTGGGGATAAAAATATATTATATGTTTATAAAAAATAAAATTTAAAAAAAAAAATGGGCAAAAGACTTGAATAGACATTTCTCCCAACAAGATATACAAATAGCACAATGATTTGTGAAAAGATGCTCAACGTAACAATGAGTGGGGAAGAGCAAATCAAAATCACATCTTACACCTGTTAAGATGGCTATTATATTATTATTTGTTAAGATTTGGCAAGGATGTGGAGATTGAAACCGTTATATACTGTTAGTGGGAATGTAAGATGTTATTGATAAAGATTGATTTGCTTCTGCCATTTTGATTTGTTTTTTGTATGTGTCACATCCTTTCTATTCCTCTATTCTTTCTTTCCTCTATTTTTTCTTAAGAGAATACTTACTAGTATAATGTTTTCCTTCCTTGAATTACATTTGCACTATATTAGTTCAAATCTTTTTCTTAGTGGTTGATCTTTAGTTTAAAATATACTTCTTAGTTTATCAGATTATGTATCAGATTTATGCTAACATATCCAGTATAATGTAGAAATGTTATTACTATACAACTCTATCCCTCTTTCCCTTTTGTTGTACTGTTATTATGCATATTCTAAATTCATTGTAAACTCAAAACCATATTGTTCTAATTTTTACTTTATGTGATTTTATATCATTCAAGACACATTAGAAAAGATGCTTTGTTATATTAACTTTTTTATTTACTCTTCTCTGTTTCTCTTAATTGCTTCCTGTGCAATTTAGTCACCATCTGCTGTATATCCATACTCCAATAGCTCTGTTCAAATCCACTTTCTTTGTGCTTTGTTATCATTTGGCAATAACAATTTGTTATTGTTTGACAGCAGTTTGTTGTCAAATATATTATGTGTCTACATATTATAGACCCAACAGTATAATTACGTACATATTGTTTTATACAGGTTTTGTTCAGTTAAGGAAAGAAAGGAGAAGTGCACATTTTTACTGCCTTTTGGAATTACATAATCACTTTTAGCAGTGCTCTCTCTCTCTCTCTCTCTTTTAATGGAGTTGATTTATAGTCTTAGGTCACTTTATTTATCCAAAAGAATGTTGTTTGGTACTTTTTGTAGTCGTATCAGTCACCAACAAATTCTGAGGATGTCTTCATTTTGCCTTCATTTTTGAAATATAGTTTTCCTGGATATAAGATTTTTGGTTGACAATTTGTTTTTTATGCTTTGTATATGTCAACTCACAACCTTCTAGTTTCCATTATTTCTAATGAAATGTCAGTTGTTAATTTTATTGGGTTTCCTTGTAAGTGATCAGTCATTTTTTGCTTGATGCTTTCAAGATTTTGCCTTTCTCTTGAAATACTTTAGCCCCTATGATGTATCTGGATATGGATCTCTTTGCCTTACTTGGAGATCATTGGGCTCCTTAGGTATTAGACTTAATGTTTTTCATCAGATTTATAAAGTTTTCAGCCATGTTATCTTTGAATATTTTGGGGGGGTTCTTTCATTCTATTCTTTTTTCTTGGAACTCCAGTTAAACTTATGTTAGTGTGTCTAATGAAATTCCATATTTCTCAAACGTTGTTAATTTCTCTTTATTTTTCTCTTTGATTTTTTTTTAAGATTTTATTTATTGGGGCGCCTGGGTGGCTCAGTGGGTTAAAGCCTCTGCCTTCAGCTCAGGTCATGATCCCAGTGTCCTGGGACCGAGCCCCATATCAGGCTCTCTGCTCAGCAGGGAGCCTGCTTCCCCCACCCCTCTCTCTGCCTGCCTCTCAGCCTACTTGTGATCTCTGTCTGTCAAATGAATAAATAAAAAAATAAAATCTTTTAAAAAATTTTATTTATTTACTTGACAGACACAGCGAGAGAGGGAACACAAGTAGGGGTGAGGGAGAAGCAGGTTCCCACTGAGCAGAGAGCCGGATGTGGGGCTCAATCCCAGAACTCTGGGATCCTGACCTGAGCTGAAGGCAGACGCTTAACAACAGAGCCACCCAGGTGCCCCCTCTCTTTGATTCTTAGATGCATTATTTCTATTGATCTAACTTCAAGTTTGCTGATTCTTCTGCTAGCTCAATTTTACTATTTAGTGACTCTCGTATTTTTTTTTTTAATTGTGCTTTTGTATTTTTCTACTTGAGTCTCAGGGTAGTTCTTTTATAATCACCATGTCTATTGATATGCTGTATTCTGTTGCAGGTTGTCCTTGTACCATCCTTTGCTTCTTTAAGTATGACTCCTTTGAGTTCTTTTAACTTAATTATAATAGCTTCTTTAAGGTAGTTATTCATCTCCTAAGCTTGACATGTAGGCTGTCTCAATGGCCGTTATTGTTGCCTGTTTTTTTCCTCCTATGTGATTTGCACTTTCCCCTTTCACTGCGTTTGTCATATAATTTAAGAAAATTTGCCAATCTGACATTTTAGGTACTACTTTGTAACAACTCTGGATTGTTGTCATTGTTGCCTTTGTCCTTGTTTACACTGACCAAAATAGAGGTATATCCTGCTGAGCTGTGGAGGGAAGGAACAGGTCTTAGCTCAGAGGACACTGGCTGATCCTATCCAAATGTAACAAATATTCTTGAATAGGTAGTTCTTCTTCTTCTTCTTCTTCTTCTTCTTCTTCTTCTTCTTCTTCTTCTTCTTCTTCTTCTTCTTCTTTTTTTTTTTTGGTATCACAGTGAGATAGTTCTCAGAGATTTTAATTTGTTTTTATTAAATTCACATATATTTATGGTTGTTTATCTGGAGAGCTATTCCATGAAGTTTATCATGACATCATTCTAGAAGTCATTCTCCAAGATAAAATATATTTTTTTAAGATTTTATTTATTTATTTGACAGAGAGAGATCACAAGTAGACAGAGAGGCAGGCAGAGAGAGGGACGGAAGCAGGCTCCCTGCTGAGCAGAGAGCCCGATGCGGGACTCGATCCCAGGACCCTGAGATCATGACCTGAGCCGAAGGCAGCGGCTTAACCCACTGAGCCACCCAGGCGCTCCCAAGATAAAATATTTTTAAGATACTAATACCATCCACCCCAAAGCAGATATTTTTCTTTTTGATATTGACAAATTGATTCTAAAATTTATGTATAAAATTCTAGAAACAACTAGAGTAGTAAAAAAAAAACCAAACAAAAAAACACAACTTTTTTAGGGAAAAAAATGAAATGTTGAAAGAATTACATTCCCTAATTTAAGACTTTTTTTTTAAAAATTTCAAGTCTCTTTTTTAAACATTTGAAATTTTTTTTTCAAAGATTTTATTTATTTATTTGAGAGAGAGAATGAGCAAGAGACGCTGGAGGGTCAGAGGGAGAAGCAGACTCCCTGCCGAGCAGGCAGCCTGATGTGGGACTCCGGGATCATGACCTGAGCCGTAGGCAGTCACTTAACCAACTGAGCCATCCACACATCCCAATTTTAAGACTTTCAATGAAGTTCCAGTACTCAAGTACTAGAATAAGCGTAAACATAGATACAGATTAATGGAAGTAGGTAGTACCCAGAAATCGACCTGCAATATATGAACAATTGATAATTCAGAGGTATGCCAAGGTAAATATTTTCAACAAAATCACTAGAACAAATTAACACCTATGTGGAAAAAAATGAATAGCAGTTTTTATTTTATGATAAAGAAATATTACTTTGAAATTTTCATAGACCTAAATGTAAATGCTAGAATTATATACCTTCTATAACACTACTTAGGAGAAAATTTGGGGTACTTTAATAAAGCAAAGATCCATGACAAATCTCTCTCTCTCTCTTGCACACACATGCACACAAGAAACTTCTATTCTGTGACAGACACTTAAGAAAATAGGAAGGTACATTATTCATTTGGTTTATTAGCTTCTTAAGATTAGATTATAGGGATTCTTTATATATTCTGGAACCAAACCTTTTTTTCAGATGTATCTATTTTCAATATTTTCTCACAGTCTGTGTGATAAATTATTCAAATGGTGTATGTACTTTCTCAAAATTAGAATCTGTTCATCAAAGGGGCTCCTAAAAGTACTTTTATCTGGAGTATATTAAGAATCCTTAAACTCAGATCAGGCAAAAGAAAATATCAAAATAGGTACTCTGCATCCTGAATGTGGATGTTTATAATTAATAATAGCCCTCAAAGCTATTCTTAAGAGAATACTTAGTAGTATAATGTCATCATTATATGACATTGTATGACATTATATACATCATTATATGACATATGTCTTCTGAACTCAGAACAGGCAAAAGAAAATATCAGAATAGGTACTCTGCATCCTGAATGTTGATGGTTGTAATTAATAATAGCCCCCAAAGCAGAGAAAGTAAAATTAAATATCATCAATTAATGAATGAAGAAACAAATTTCCATGTACTTATGAAATGGGGTACTACCAAGCAATAAAAGAAAACATGTTAACTGCATACATTCAGCAACATGGATGACTCTCAACAGCACTGTTCTAAGTCAAAGAATCCCTATAGAAAGTAGCACATGCTGTTTTATTCCATTTATATGAAGTTTTAGGATAGTCAAAATTATTCTGCAGTGACAGAGAACAGATTTGTGGTTGCCTAGGGCTGAGGATATGGGAGATTGACTACAAAAGAAAATTTTGTGGTGATGAAAATATTGCATCTGCATTGTTCTGATGGCTAAATGACACTTATCAAATGCATTTGTCAAAACTCATAGGACTCTATAATTAAAATTAGTTCACTTTATGTTATATAAATTACATCTCGATGATGATTTATAAGGTAAAACAAAAAAGTGAAATAACAAAAAATGTTGCTTTTGGAGAGAAAGCCGAAGTTATTGAATGTCTAACCATATCAACACTTTATCACTATGATTAGAAATCATAGTGAGAGAGATAAAAGTAAAAGACTGTATAATTCAGTCTGAGGAATTGAACATGCACATATGAATGGAAATGTTTAAGAACACTTACAAAAAAAAAAAAATCCAACTACTGGTTGTATCCAGTAAGGAAGTCATTCAATCACTGATGTATTAGATTCCTAATTAGATTTCTCCTTTCCCTTTTTTCCAAATATAGAACTTCAAAATTAATAACCACAACAGATTCTGTAATTTCGATGTCTTTAAAAATGCAAAAAACTGAAATAAAAACACCATTCTAAACAACTTTCAGGAGATATAGTTATTCACATTTTTAGTAATTCAAAATGTTACCTTAAAATAGTGTATGTCAGTTATAATAAACATATTGACTTAAACATAAATCATTATTGCAAAATATTTGTCAAGGTATATCAAACTATTTTGATGAAGCATGTTCTTCTTCTGAAATGAATCATTGAACACAAATCAAAAACTAATGATGTACTATACAGTGGCTAACTGAACATAATAAAAAAATGAAAGGTAGGGGCGCCTGGGTGGCTCAGTGGGTTAAAGTCTCTGCCTTCGGCTTAGATTATGGTCCCAGGGTCCTGGGATCGAGTCCCACATTGGGCTCTCTGCTCAGTGGGGAGCCTGCTTCTTCCTCACTCTCTGCCTGCTTCTCTGCCTGCTTGTGATCTCTGTCTGTCAAATAAATAAAAAAATCTTTAAAAAAATGAAAGGTAAATCAAAGTGATTATATTTCAAACAGAATATTTTTCCAGTAATTTTGTTTATAAATTCTAAGAATACAATTCTCTGCTTTTAATTTGGATGATTTCTAGAATTCAAAGACCAAAGGACAAATTTGTCACTGTATTTTGAAAATCAAATTAAAGGTCTTATAAATGAAGTTATTTTTTTGCACTGAAGAGGATAAGAAAGAAAATATTTTTTCCAATCTAGCGAGATGAATTTTGAAATTGAATCACATTTACCCTCGTTTGTCAATATTTTTTATATTTTTGAAACTCATTGTTTTAAAGTTTCTGGTAGTTTATTTGATCAAATGTCCCCACTTTTTACTTAAAGATATGATAAAATATACAATGATTACTTTAAAAACATTTTTAAAAGGCAGGTAAAAAAATGTAAGGTACCTTTGCTCTTGCATTCAAAATAATAAATGTTTCCTTAAAAAGTATATTTTAAAGATACTTAAGCCTTGAGAATAATTAACTTGCCTTAAACGAAACACTGACTTCAAGAGGGTTCTTTTGCAATCTCCACAGCTGTCTCCCCAACACTGAATACATAAATATCATTCTGGCACTATGGCATACATATAACAGCATCAACATGCTGCTTTCTGACTATCAATATTATTCATGAACTTTTGCAATTAGTTGTGCTTAAAATGAAGACAGCTGTTAAAGTGGAATCTTTTATCATATGCATGCATTATTAAATTTGCTCCAAAATGGCAATAAAACTGTGAGTGATTTCCAGAGCAGAAGAGCTTCTTAAGAAAATAAACAAATATACAAAAAGCAAGCATTTATTGAGCACTTTCTCTTAGCCAGACATTTTGCTAAGTATGTTATAATAAATTACCTCTAATCCTCAGAGTAATACTTCAAGTCAGATATTTTCTGCATTTCAGAGAGAAGAATACTGAAGTGTTAAAATGAAAATGGTTTTCCAGTTTAAACATCTAGTAGTTAGCAAGACAAGCATGTGTCTCCAGGTCAATATGCCTCCAATATTTGGGCAAGGCCCAACATCTCTTCATCCTCATTGATTCTCTCTTCATGAATGGCTTGAATGCTTAAAACTAAAAACTGGGAAAGGAAAAAAGAATTAAGTAAATTTTGGATGCTGCATTATGGGAAAAAAATGGCCAAGACATTTATGAGATGTCCTATCAAAACTTGTTATTGTCCTCTATTATTCTTTTAGAAAACTAAAGAAATAGATTTAAAATTTTAAGTTGAGTACTGATTAATGAAGAAATTAATGTTTCTCCTGAGTGGGTGAAGAGAAAATTAATCATTTTTATCAAGTGTCTAATAAATCAGTATTAGAGGAAAATAAATTGAATGACGAAGACCACAAACATAATTGAGAAAACTGATTGACACATTGCAGGAAAGAACTAGATAATTAATAGTGGTATAAGCAAATAATTTTGCAGCATAGAATGCTTCATTTTAAAAGTATATGCTAGAAGTATAAAATAGTGTAATTATGTTTAAGCTATTAAGCAAGAATTGTATACAAGAAAACAGAATTTCAAACATGGAGATAAATTCCAAGATTAGATACTGCATTTATTACTCATGTATTTTGGAGATAAGTTTTGTGCAACAACTTGAAACCTTTTAGTTTGGCTTCTATATCCACTACTTATAACTTAATACAATTGAAAGAAATTCAGGAAGTAATCCATATTACTATCAGTAAAATAAAATATATTTTAAAACTATTAAGATCATAACTAAAAAACATTTCTAATATTGAGTTCTGAGCATTTTATAAAGCTTAAATTGTGATACAAATGTGACTATTATGAATTTAAATGCATTGAATTGCAAATTCTATGTCTGTTCATCCTAATAGTCATTGTAAAAATACCATTCCTCCTGTTCTCTAGCTCAGCAAGGAATAGTAATGGGTTTTCAATATGAATTATGAAAATTCTCAGAATATCTGTAATTCCACATTAATTTCAATGATTTTTTTACCCTCCTGGAATAGAAAATACCAGTTAATATGTCAGCTACTCTTAAGATTAAAACAGCATTACATTTAGCTAACACCAAATGTTTGATTTGAAGAAAACTATTACAATGTAAGGGGTATATTTATATTTTAAAACACAGACATATTTCTTTTGGCATGATAAACTATAGGTAGTGGTAAATATTTTTAGATATTAATGACTTCCTGTATATCCATAGGAAATAATACTATCACAATTTGAGCATGTTTTAAGTTATCAAGATCTTTCTCATCGAAATATTGGTCTTGAGTGCCTTAATCCATGAACTTATTTACTGTACCACTATGGGTTATTACTTTCCTTAGTAATGTGACATTTGTGAAAATTGGTTAACTCTTACTTAAAAGCTATTACCCTATATGTGTAATATCTGAATTGTAAAAGTATTTTTTTAAAGATTTTATTTATTTATTTGACAGAGAGAGAACACAAGTAGGTGGGGAGGCAGGCAGAGAGAGAGAGAGAGGGAAGCAGGCTCCCTGCTGAGCAGAGAGCCCAATGCGGGACTCGATCCCAGGACCCTGAGATCATGACCTGAGCCGAAGGCAGTGGCTTAACCCACTGAGCCACCCAGGCACCCTGTAAAAGTATTTTTTTAAAAGTAGTTCAAGAATCTTTCTCAATGGAATATGTGAAAAAAGGGAAACTGTCTTGTTTGATATGGCCCCATGTAGGGCTAATTGGTTCAAGTGGGCAGGCCCTCTAATGACTGTATATAATTTGCTAAATGCCTTTACTTTCTAGCCCTAGTACAGTTTAGGGGCTTAGGTTGTTATGAAGGCATATATTTATAATAGGTTTCCTCATCTATAGATCTGTCACAGCCCACAGAATTCTACATGCAAAGATGGTTATTTCTAGGATTCTTCCCAACCTTGCTCTTTGACCAGTAGTAATATGCAACAGCTTTTTAATGAAAACTAAAGTAACATTAAATTCCCTTCAATAGACACGAATTAATACCAAGATGAAAGGATACTGATCATAAAGAAAAGAAAAATGAAAATACCAAGAAGCAAACATGTCATTGTGAAATATAAACCTTTAAATTAGTTAATTGATTTGGAGATGAGTAAGGGATAAAAATTAGTTAGAAAAGAAAAGGCAATTATTTTTTTTTAACTCCGAAGAATTAAGTTGAGGATAGTGAGAAGGGTTTCTTCACCAGAGTCCTTGCCACCCACATGAGCCCTCATACCTGAGCTTCAAGATAGTCCTTCAAACCCACCATTATTCCTCACCACCAAAATCACCCTCCCAAGCTATTGTCATTTCCCAGTTATATTTCAAGTAACCCTTTGTTTTATCTACCTGCATCCATTTAGTCTTTCCCTCTCCAACACATTCTCTAGATTACAAAGAGAGTCTTCTCTCTTATTCATCTAAATTAAAACATGTACATCCTCACTGTCTGATATGTGGGCTCAGCTTTTCAGAGAAGTCTTTTCTGTTCCCCTTAACTGGTTCATTTTCCCCAAAATAGGCTTATTGCATTATAAGCTTCTCTGATACAGAATTTGTTTAAATTTATTTTTAATTAGCATTTATCTCTATCACTAGATTAATCCCAATAATGACTAGAGTCATTTTGGGGCTCAATTCCATGAAATAGGTGGGACTTAACATGGTTCCAACTCTTACTGAGCTTATTGTCAAGAAACAGAGTAACTAGACTAGGGCTTTATATTTGATTAGAGCTCACTAAATATATAGATGACCTTTGAACGATATGAGTTTGAACTGTGCTGGTCTATTTATTTATGGATTTTTGTTTTATACTACAGGACTGTAAATGCATTTTTTTTCTTTCTTAAAATTTTCTTAATATTTTTTTCTCTAATGTTATAAGAATACAGTATCTAATACATATAACACAAAATATTTGTTAATTGGCTGTTTTGTTATCAGTAAGGCTTCTAGTTAACAGTAGACTATTAGTTGTTTAGTTTTAGGGTGTCAAAAATTATACATCGATATTTTGGCTGTATAAGTCAGCACTCACAACCGGCACATTATTCAAAGGTTAATTAACAGGGAAAGAAATGAATATCCATTAACTCTCCCAAGACTGAAACATAGACTCATTTATGTCCGGGTCTAGCCCACCGAAGGAAATCCAAAAGAAACAATAAGAACAATCAAGTTTTATACGTTGGTTTGAGAAATGGTGGCACCTCCCGGTAAAAGTTCCAGTAGCCATAATGTGAAGAAGTAAACAAACTGCCAGTTGGCAGATGACAGTAAAAGTCAAGTTTGTTGAAAGCACTACTTATTCCAGAGTAGTATGGGGAAAAAAGTGTTTCAGTGGTGACCAAGGAACAGTATGGCCATGGAAGAAATAGGAGTGGAAATATCCAGGGAAGAAAGTGCTGACATATGCATCAACGTTGCCCGTGTCAAACTATTACTCAGTTTTATAACAGCCAGGAGTGCTTGGCCGCAATGAAATACTCTGTAAATCGCATTCTTAAATCTATGAATGACCAGTAATAACTGGAATTTACCAGGATGATAGTACTGAGCAATTCCTTTAGAAAAAGCTAAGAGAGGAAAAACTGAACTTTTATCAAACAGCATGCATGTAGGTGGGGAGCAATAGTGGAAGAATGCATTATTTACATCTTCTCTAATGCATTTCTGGTTTCAGTCAGCAATGGTAAAATCTTCCTTATGGAGTTAAATTTCACATAAATACACATCTAAATTTCTAAAGATTCATCTAAATATAACATGCATAATTTCTCCCACAAAAAAAATCACAGACCCATAAAATACCACACTGCATTTATTTTCTGTCAGTCATTATTGAAGGTCTCTAACTTAAATCGGAGGTCATATTTATTCCTCCAGAGGCTTAAAAAGTCAGAAAAATTTAGTTGATTATTTTAGTTTTTAGTTGATTTCATTTAGTTAAGTTTCATTTTCCACTAACCCTGAGAGATAGGGACCAAGACAGCAATATTATCCACTGATGATTGTCTAATAAGCATCTATTTCTTTCTTTCTTTTTTTTTTAAGATTTTATTTATTTACTTGACAGACAGAGATCACAATTAGGCAGAGAGGCAGGCAGAGAGAGTGAGGGAGAAGCAGGTTTCCCGCTGAACAGAGAGTCCGATGCGGGGCTTGATCCCAGGACCCCGATAGAAATGGGAGAAAAGATGTCTGATTTTTGCCTATACATTTTGAAGGGAACTAGGGTGTGACATTTGCTTATGGACGTATGAAAAGGTGCTGGCCACTTAACTGAGAAAGGTAGTAGAGTGCATACAGAAGAGAAAGTGCAGGCACTATTAAAAATGGTTAAATTTAACTGAAGGTAGCTAATAGTTTGCAGAGGGGCCAAGGAAAATTTCTCAGATTTTTCCCATATGACAAGAGAATAAGATCCTATTAAATAATATCAAAAAAGATTTGAGATTTGAGAACACATAACTAGAAGTTAAGAGATATTCTAAGGATAATCAATAATATTAGGAACTGAGATATGCTGAGGTGAAAATCAAAATGCAGCACTGTAGGATATTGACACGAGATGTAGTAATTGTCACGGGGTGGAACCATGCACAGAACTCAAGTAATTAGGTTGGAAGAAGAAAACAGGTAGGGAGAGTCTGAGAGGTTTTTTTAGCTAAATTACAGAAAGATAAGGAAACAGCAAAAGAGAAGGAGATAGGAAAATTTATAGTTTGAAGTGGAAATTATAACCTAGAAGTAATGTTATACAGAGTTGAAAACAGTTAAAAACTGAAGAAAGCTCATCGGATTTCTTAATTAGAAAATGGGAAGCAAATTTCTGTTATGCATTTAAGAAAGTAGAAGCTTTCTGAAGACAAATTTATTTACCCTCTCACAAAAAATGATTCTTATTATGGTAAACATGTTGGACATTTGGACATTAAGTAAAATGAGTGTGAGAGACGAGCACAAGATCAGTGCTTTATTCTTCATGTATGCATGCATCAGACAGACCCTTGATGGCTTTTGGTTTCATAGTCTCAGCACAGAAACGTGTCAGTCACAGAAGGATTATCCAGCCAGTATCCAGAAGCCTATGATGTAAACAAATGTGAAACTGTACTGAGAGAAACATATTTTGAATGCACTGCTGAACTAGCAGCAGCTGTCTTGAAGTAATGGCTTAAGGAGTTACAGGCCTCAGTTGTCAACATTTATAGTGTTCTTCCCAGAAGCAGTAGCATTTTCAAGCATTATATTGGCAGTGACACCTATACAATTTAAAAAGAAAAAAATTCGCTGGATTCAAAATACACAGATAGAATGACAATTTCATTCTTTATAGCTCAACTTTTTGAATTCCTAACATTAATTTCCTTAAAAGAGAATTGGTTCATTAGGGACATATGTTCACATGTTACTTAAATGAAGAAAAGTGTCTTCAAACCGTATTAAATGTGACCAAGAATTGTGAAGAAAATGTATGAGTAGTCTATGCTGAGACTCATCAGCTTTCTCTTTAATCCAGAAAACTAGATAAGAGATGTTCATTTACTAATTGGGGAGCATTGTAAGTTTGTTACCAAGGGGGGCACTTGGAATGAGAAGGGGAGAGACAAAAAAGGCAAAGGTTTGAACAGATGTGAAGAAGTTAAAAGTTCAGTACGATATTGTGCAATGTAATAAAAATATTGAAAGTGGATAGAAAAAAGTAGATGAGCGTTAACGTTCCTAGAAAATAATGGTATAATGCTTCATGTTCTCTAAGGACCTAATTATGAGCTGTTCTGAATAGTGCACCTCAAGTATTGACAGACAGTCTGTTTATATTGGTTCCTAATTAAAGACTCTCCCCTCACACCCCCTAAAAAGGTTTAGCAAAGACATCCTTCAGCACTAACAAGCATACTGTGAAGCCACATGTTGGCAAGCAAAAATAAATGAATTAAGAAATAGAGTTTAAATATCTATGTAGACTGGAAGAGAGAAACTTCTCTATAACTTCCAAGCGAAACAATCTTTTTATTTATCTGTCCAGGTTTCCAGTCATATTTTTTTTATATTTCCCATATTGCACATAAAGCTCAATCATATATTCTTAAACTCCCAGAACAGCATCTATGGTGGGGATGTTTTTCAAAAATTATAATCTTGGGATAAACCTTTATGAAAACAGTTTCATTCTTCAGTTTCTTTGATGAATGCTTTCAATTCAGTTTCTTTGTAGTCATTTCTAAATATTTTTATGTGTCACATGAAAGTGAACAGGAAATGGACAAATTTCTAATTGTATCAGTTTCATTCAAGTAATAATATCATGTCTTGGGAATGTTTCATAAAAGAAAGGGAGTAATACTAACAACCTGGGGGGAAAATTTATGGTCTAATACTTGGATTTCATAAGGGACTAAATGGCAAGAAAAGGAGTGTCAACAATGGAGATAAATTGCAGGAGTATTTTTGAGCCTTAGACAAGTTGCTACTTTATGTCAGTAGTTTTGCTGGACTTTGTAGGCATATCACTTATCTCTAATGCAAACAACAATGAATATATTTATAGTCTCATTTTATATAGGCCAGGATTTGAACAGTCTGTCAGACTGCAAAGCAGCGCTCTTAAAATTTTCACTACTCTAACATTTAGATCTAATTCTTTACGAAGCAAACTCTCTCACAAAAATGTGATTCAGCACAATGGCTGTTCCCCTTGGTTTCTTCTAAATGAATTCAGCATCATTTGTTTGGTTTGAAACAGTGCTGATTGTTTTCATGGCTGGTATTAACTCAACCATATCAGCTGGATCAGTCTTATTAGGATTTGATTTTTAAGCAAAAAAAAAAAAAAAAAATTTTTTTTTTTTTTTAGGTTTTGTATATTCTTTATATTCTGCTATGTTCCTTTGTATTGCTCTTGTTTTCTGGTGTTTAATTAATTACTCATAACAATGAACATCATTCCACCTATTTGATCATATTGTTTGCAGGATTTACCTTGTTCTTTTAAACATTACAAAATATTTAAACATTATAGAAACAGTAATATTTAAAAGCTGTAACACATTAATGGCTTCCCACAAGATGAGCTAAAGTACTGGTAAGGATTCTCAATTTATAGATCATCCTGAACTAAACAACATAAAAATACATTTATCAATCTTGGGAGGTGGAGAGGAAGGCATATTCCGGACCTACATTCCCAGCATCGAAGTCTACATTCAATAGATAGAGTAATTTTCAGCAGATTGTTATGTGTTCTAAAGAAAAGACACAATCAAGAGCCATCCACCTATGGAATTAAATCATTTAAAATACAGCAAAGCTTTCTATTCCTCAATGCAAATGTCTTTCCAGGGTAGTTTTACCATGGTGACATTTGGCTGAAATGAGACCATTGGGATCCAAACATACTCCCAAATGTAAGTAAAATTTTTCCTTTTAAAATGTTAACATGTTTTCCAGTCCTTTCTTACCATTTCATACTGAAAATGAAAGCACAGTTTTCTTGATTTCTCTGCCAACAGGACCTAATTTTAAGTATTTAATTTTCTGAATGTATGTTATTCTTCTAATATAAACGTAGAATTAGAATCATAGAAACAAAATGGTTTAAAAGGCCTTTCAGAGTTCACCAAACTTATCTGCCTGGAAGTTGGCCTCTTCACCAATCCAGGCATCTATTTATCTATATTATTTTAAGGAAAACATTTCCAGAGAATATTACATCAGCAAACAAAATCCCTGTAGAACAACCTCTGAGAAATTTCCATAATTACACTTTTTAAACACTCTCCCTCCTTCCCTGTGTCCTTTGCTTCCTCTCTCCTTTCCATTCTCTCTCTCTCTCTCTCTCTCTCTCTCTCTCTCTCTCTCTCACACACACACACACACACACACACACACACACACACGCTAACCTTTTCTAAGATGTATTCTGAAATCTTCCCTCCCTCTGTTTTTTCATCCATGTTTCTTTCTTCTCCCCTCACATTAACGAGATGTAGTAACAGTAGAGTTTGAAGATTACCTCCTTAGCCCACAGTAATTTGATAATTTTTACACACTCTCACACACACCCCTCAAATAGTGAAGCTAATAGCTCCATGCCAATCTTGGTCTTTATGGGCTAACATGAATATGCTCGATTCAAAATACTCTCCAGGGGCCCCTGAGTGGGTTGGTGGGTTAAGCCTCTGCCTTCGGCTCAGGTCATGATCTCAGGGTCCTGGGGTCAAGCCCTGCATTGGCTCTCTGCTCAGCAGGGAGCCTGCTTACCCCTTTCTCTCTCTGCCTGCCTCTCTGCCTACTTGTGATCTGTCTGTCAAATAAATATACTCTTTAAAAAAAAAAAAAAACCTTCAAAATGCTCATCCATAAGCAGCCAGACCTCAAAAAACAAGAAGGACTTCCTTTTATTCATTCCTTTTGTACATATTACTACCTGAGATTTCTTTCAGGTTGGTTCGGCATTGAACAAGGCTGATCTCGAATATGTCTTCTAACCTCAAAAAACACGTACAGTGTATTGTTTTCCCTTTCAGTAAATCTGTGTTATTACTCTTGGTTAATTCAGTATGTTACTCCAAAATCAAGAAAAATAATTGATTAAAAGCTGACGTATTTTAAGTTGCATTTGTCTTAACTTACTAGAGTTAAAAGAGAATATAAACAAGACAAATGCAGGGATGTTTTGATTGAACATTTATCATTTGATAGCACACAATTAAAATAAATTATGTCCTTAAAAGTGTTGTGTTCTTTTAGAAGTGATGTCATAGCAGAATGATAATTCAGACACTTGAAGAATATGTATGCACTAGTCAGTAAAGTTACTTATTTCTCATATTTCATACCTAGACCTATGTTTAATATTTAAGAACTAGCTGTTTTTTGCCAACATTATAATATTATGTTCCTTCTTTTTGAAGGTAGAGATTAAATTTATCAATTAGAAATCCCCATTCTGTATTTCCTAGAAGAACGATAACCTTAAGAGAATATAATGCATTTGAATTGACTTGAATATAATTAAATTTAACTGCAACCTATGTTTTCCTTTTAAATAAAAGCTTACAAATGGAAAACTACGTGACAGAAAAACATTTAAGTACGGCTGGTTCTGTACCATGTTCTCTGAAATGTGATTTGAAGGTCCCGAGTGCAATTTATTCTGTCTAAGCAAAAATTACTATTAATGGTTTAGTAGATGGACTGTTGATTTGTGCCATTGCTCAGAGATTATTTATTGTCATAGAGTCATTGAAACTACCTTTGAAAGTATTCACCTTCCTTTGTATAAATTCGTTTCCTAAAATAGTACAAATGTACAAGCAAAAACATTTCCACTTCCTTGTAAAATAAAAATTCATTCCCTACTTATAGGCTTAAGATTGAGTTTTATGATTAAGATACTTATCTCAATAATAATTTTCTCACGGACAATAACTCCAAAGGGAACATGACATAATTTGACTGCTTAAACAGCTTTGGAACATATGAACTTTCAATGTTGGGATTCTTTTTATATAATATTCCACTTCGATGAAACGTGAAACACAAAGATTATTCTCGCCATGTACTTATCTAATAGATCATCTTTTTTTCATAGTAATTACATCATCAGTCAGATACAATGAATTAAATATATTGAAAACACAAGAACAAACTAAAGATGGATTAAACTCTACTTTAAACTGTAGCACAGACAGCATCTGTCCCAGATCTGCCCCAATCCCTGGGCAGGTAGAACTAGGGATGACAGTACTTTTAATTTTGCATTGCTCTTTCTGGTTTTCCTTACATGCATGTTGATGAACTGCAGGAAGGAGGTCATGGAAAGACTGAGCAGCCTGGAGTCTGATTCTTCCCACTTAAGAAATGGGCCTGCTTGCCCACCATTCTTGTTCTCGCTCCCTCTGCCCATTTTCCAGTTGTGCCTCTGGTTTCCGTCGATGATGGGGCTCCCACCCCCCAGCTAACATCGCTTGGCTCCATACCTGTCTGGGGTAGTAGTTTTACTCAACAGGTCTTTTCCCAGCCTCCCACACACATGCTCTCTGATGGAAAGGTGCCTTGTCATTCCCAAAAGAAGCCCATGGGCACTCTCCCTAGCTTCTTTGCTGATCAGGGTCATCCAGTGCCATGGTTTGGGTAAAAAGAACTCTGACACTGCCTTTTGAGGAGCAGGCTTGGAAGGAGGGGGCTTCTTCCCACCCACTGTCACCCTCTGCTTCATCAGGTCCTGAGCAGTCGGGCCACTGTCCTGGCAGGTTCCTGCGGCCACCTGTCCTATCTTTTTTTGTACCAGTTAAGCTCTGGGGCCCCATCTGTGGTCATTTTGTCTGAATCTCTGCCTTACTCTTTTATTCTACCAGCTGTTTTACATAATGTTGCTCATGGACTATTTATGTGGGGGAGAAGAAGTGGAAGTAAACCTATAAATATATATTTTAAAATAAAATAAATCTTGGAAAAAGTACTGCCTTTATGTGTGTGTGAAGAACTCTTATGAAAAAAATTTTAAAGCTTTCTTTATGTAATTAATTTTCATAATTGTTGCTCAGTTTTAGTCTGCTGCTGTTTCCCTCCATTTGCCATGTTTATTCACAAAGGCTTGGTGTATTTTTGCCTGCATTTAATCTTTTGATGTCTACTTTAATCCCTACCATTCCCATGCTGCTTCAGCCTACAGTGATCTCCCTTTTTTGTGTTCCTGTCTTACAATATATGTTGTAATTAGCTAAACGAAGGTAGGGATCATTAGAAAATAAGTCAATCTGAAATATAATGACATGTTATTTTTTTTTTATTTTGCATAATTTTTCCTCTTTTCTCTCAGAGTTTTCAGTATTATTATTGCTAAATGTTAAGACTCACTGTCATGAGCCTTTAATTAGGAAACTTCCCCCAAAGCTAGTATTAGTGAATATTAGAACACATGGTGCTTCTTGAACTTTGGCATCAAAAAATTAATAATTTACCCTGAATGACATCTCCAGTCATCATTAGGCAGGAAATTTCTAGTTTTATTGCTCTCTATGTGAATTGTAGCAATGAACTACTAAATCATGGTCACCTCAGGTTATATGTCTTCTTCTTTTTATTTTTTTCTTTAGAACAACACATTAAGCAACTCAATTCAAATTATGCGTCATTTTAATTGGAACTGGAGAGCAATTAACTTTTGTGTGGCAAAATGTCAAGTGCTTTTTTTTTTAACTCATCAAAAGGAATTTGTCAAGAGAAGTCTATAGCTTCATATAAATTACAGTTGTTGCTATCATTGGTCTCTGTTTCAGTTAGCCTGTGAACTACTTTAAGTGTGGCTAAGGATAACAACTAGGAAATTGAAGAAGCAACAACTGTGTTTTGCCTCTTGGCATGACATCGCTTCTTAAGAGTCAAAATCAGTGCAAGTTCCAATTCATGTAAATAGATTTTCTCCATTTTATACAAAAAGAAAACTATAAAATGCCCAAGTTGTATTTTTCTCACTTTAGTTCCAATATCCCCAAATTTTATCCCCAAATTAATAAATATCCAATATCCAATATTGGGATATTGGGATATCCAATATCCCCAAATTTTAATCCCCAAATTAATAAAATCTATTTATGTTTATAAATTATAAATCATTATAGTTCATAAACCAGCACTGTAAATCTAATAGCAAAGGACTAAATAACAGACAAGAAATTGCCTAAGCAGTATCTATATTATCTTCCTCCACGTCATAGTTGGATATATTCCCTAGCTTTCTGTAAATTATAATTCAAAGGAAGTTTTTTAGAACACTGTAGATCTTTCTTTTCTTTTTCTTTCTTTCTCTCTTGCTTTCTTCTTTTCTCTTTCTTTCTCTTCTTCTGTCTGTATTCCTATCACATTGTAATGTCTGTATACCTATCACAGTGTAATGTTAAAGTCTCAGATTTATTGAATTTTAGTGAAAAATTGGAGAAATGTGACACAAAGTATATTTCCTAATAGACCCAAATAGCTTTAGTTCTTCTGTAAAAGAAAGCCAAAAGTGGATAAACTTTTTTCAATAATTAATGTTTCAGTATTTTATCATTTGGGAATGATTAAGGTATTAAATGAATATCCATCATTAAACTTACCTCAGTGTAACTTTAAGGATACAAGTTACCAAAAAATATCTTAGAAACTCTTTTTACATAGACATATCGCAAAGCATAATTATTATTTTGTTATTTAAATTCAACAACCAATTTAGAGTACATCGTTAGTTTCAGATGTAGTGTTCAGTAAATTGTCAGTTTCTTGTTATATCCAGTGCTCATCACATCACGTGCCCTCCTTGATGCCCATCAATTACCCCATCCCCCCCACTGGTCTCCCCTCCGGCAACCTGCAGTTTGTTTCCTATAGTTAGGAGTCTCTCATGGTTTTCCTCCCTCTTGATGATTTCCCATCCTGTTATTGTCGAAAAGTTCATTAATAAATTTTTATTTACTTATATCCATTTAATTTACTTATTCATAACAATCATGTTTAGATTGCTCATAAAAATCTTGTAAGACCTTAAACAGCTAGCCATCATCTTAAGTTATCTTTCTTGCTGATAAATTCTGTAACAGGGATAATGTGTTTGACTTCTAGCAAAGCTAGGTAGAGTGTAAGTTATATGGCTGCATTATATCTAGTGATGATACCTCTAAAGATATTCTGGTTTTAATTAAACTCACAAACTTATGTAAGTTTTTATTTACGATTACTCTAGATCACATGAACTTGAAAAACTTTTGAGTTAGTTTCTATATTTCTGAGAGTATACTTAATTTATATAAATGCCTCATTTTCTTTCAGCCAAGTAAATAGAGCTCTCTACAAATTAATTTTAGCAATACCATCCAGAGGTAGAAAAAACACCACACATCTATAACACATACACAGACATAGATAAACATGCAGACAAATACAAACAGAAATCTTTCAGTTCTTGTTTTAAAAACTTAGTCATGAAGGGTGTGATAATATGAAACTCGCTAGTTCATAAAAGAACAATTTGGTCCAAATTATATTTCTGGCAATGGAATAAGTTCACATTAACTGATAAGATGATTTAAACTCTTTACTAGTATTTCTGGAGAAGACATTTTTTTTGTAATTTTATTATTTTTTTCAGTGTTCCAAGATTGATTTTTTGTGCACCATACCCATTGCTCCGTGCAATACATGCAATAATACCCACCACCAGGCTCACCCAACGCTCCATTGCCTCCCTTCCCAAACCCTCAGTTTGTTCCTCAGAGCCCACCGTCTCTCATGGTTCATCTCCCCCTCTGGTTTCCCCCAACTCCTTTTTCCTCTCCAACTCTAGAGAGGACTTTTAAGATTTCTTTCATTTACCTAGTTTCCAAACAGCATCTTCTCCCCTTCTCCTACCCTAATAAGAATTAGCTAGTTTCCCAGAGAAGACAGGGAAGAACATTTATGTCTCAAAAGCACAGGGAAAGAATACAAGTTCTTCCAAGAAGGACTTCTGTTTTCTGCAACCAGAATTTTTACAGTACCTACAAGCCTTCTGAAATGAATAGGGGAGGTTTGAAGAATGTTAAAAAGAATAGATGTTTTATATTTTTTGATTCTTTTTGTTGTTGTTGTTCTTGTAAAGACTCAATTTGTAAGGCAAGTTGTACAGGTTGTCCTCAGTTTGTAGGAGTTTTGTAATTCCTCAAAGAACTGGCTTATAACCTGGGTGATATCAGGGGTCACCAAACAAATATATCATCTTTAGTTTGCTTCTTTATGTCAGAAGTTCTTCAACTAAAATAGAAATCAAAAGATTTCCATGTTCTGGATTTAGAGTTGTTTGCCTTTGGAATGTTTCTCTTAACCTCTGGATATGTAATTTCATTTTAGCTTCAGGGAAAAGGCCTAGAAAAGCTTCTATCAGGCTCTGAATATCAGCTTTCAATTTGGCCAACTTCTGACCATAGCTTTATTTAAAAAAAAAAAAAAATCCTTTTAAACATCTTGTCAAGTCTTAGCCAAGACAGACATCCCTGGCATTAATGAATGATCCCTTGAATGCAAGAGGCACCCCCAAAGAGGATGAAAAAGATACTACCCTCTCATGTTCCAGAGCCACTCTCAAAAGTTGCTAAAAGAAAAAGAAACAGTTCCCCTGAGAACTGTCAACAATCAGAATGGCCCGAGACTCAAATGGAATACAACCTGCATTTCTGTTGACAGAATCTAGCTACAAGTTGAGTTAAACCCATTTTTTGTCTGGTTATATCTTTGGCTCCCCAAACTGATGGTTGAGCTGCCTACATATACAAGAATGGACCATCCATGTGCCCAGACAGGCAGAAAGCCAAGTCAAGTTGTTAGGACACAAGGTAAGACAAGCAGGAAGACAGTTCATTATCTCTAGGAGAGAAAGGATTAGCAACCAATAGGCACCTCAGAACCATACTGACAAGAATCAGGTTTTGGAAAGGAAACGACAATGTGAAATTTTACCTCCCTTTCTCTACTAGGCACTACAGAGATCAAGAGAACTGACATTAGAAAGAATTCTCTACCTTCACTGGCTTCAGCCAATTTTCCCACGATCCTACCTGTAGGCTCTGAATTGACTGTGGTTTTAAAGAAGAAAGTTTACCTCCAGTATCTACTAGAATTTGACATGGTTTTCTGTTAATTTTAATTTTTAGTTTCCTCTCAAATGTTTATGAGAATATTGGTAACAACAGAGAATTCCTTAGAGTACCATCAACCTTTGAAGGGCCCATATCTACCCTCAAAGGAGTCCCCATGTGGGCCCTTCGAAGGTAGATATGGGTACATTCAATTTTCTGTCAAAGGATTTGATGAAATCTTGGAGGACATTCTTTTTTCAAGTGTTTAGGAAATAACTGCAAATGAAACACCAATTTGGGGGTTAATGTTTTGATTATGGACCGGACCCATAGGAAGGTGCAGTGAGGGAGGCCCACATGTTTTAAGTTTCTGTCCTTGGAGCTGCTGCAGTTTTAAGGGCACTAACTTAGTGGACTTTTATTTATGGCCTTATGGTCTCTTCAGAGTAAAGACACAATTCAGGTAAGGATTAATAGTCTGAGTACTCAGGTAAATAAGGATAAAGCGGAATTCTAGAAGTCTTACAGTCTTTTGTTTTAGGTAATTCCTGTGTATTTAATTTTTCATTAGCTTTTTGCAATGGTTCTTTCAATAAATCTATCTTGGAATCTTGAAAGCTTTTGGATCCTTCTACATGCCAATTAAAATAGATATCCCATTCTGTTTGTTTGGTTTGGGAAGTTTTGCTTTCAAGTGAGTTTCTCAAATGAATGATCTTTTCTAATTGGAACATTCTCCATAATGGCCATTGTGATTCTAGGTTGTTTTAGTAAGATTTTGCCATTTTTGTAGATATCTCCAGCTTCCAGGATCACAGTTCTCAGATACAAGGTTAGCAGGTGTGCTGGGAGATTGAGCACTCGATTCACTG
The DNA here is from genome assembly GCF_902655055.1 of Lutra lutra. Taxonomy (NCBI): domain Eukaryota; kingdom Metazoa; phylum Chordata; class Mammalia; order Carnivora; family Mustelidae; genus Lutra; species Lutra lutra. Next base: position 175,617,030 of record NC_062280.1, read on the forward strand.
AAACGTGAGAATCTCCTTTCTTTACCTAAAACTTTGGGTCTCTTGGGGCCAGAATAATATCTAACAGTGATGTGCTCTTATGTTGGGGATTTTGTGGTGTTTTACAGTGTATCTTATTGCACAGAAGAAATTTTCTTGAGATTGGTGTGTGACCCAGTGTCAATCTAACTCATTCCATGACCAGCGTATTCTAGCATGGGAGTCTTACAGTTACGTGGAGAGCAGTCTCAGTTTTTAAATGCTTGACCTGTGCCCACCGGTTTTGCAGTTTTGGCTTCCAAGATTCCCATTAACAATAGAGCTATCACTCCTTTCACTTGAAGATTTCTTTCTAGAGGTAGATACTATATTGGCTCTTAATAGTCTGTCTTGTGCCTACTTTGATTTTGATTTTGATGGTCAGATCAGTCTGAATTTTTTTGTATTAATTTATTTCCCAAAGTCTCCCAGAAGTTTATGCAAGGATTTACCTTGAGCCTTTATGAGTCTCCTAAGAACTAACCCCCAATGTGGACATTGGAATTCCCTCTTCCTGAGTCCTCTAATGGCTGAAGCTTATGTGGGCTCATAATATAACTACCTTACAGGTTCCAGAAACATTCTGAGAAATTTAATAAACCCCAGAACCTTCCCAGGACCCCAGAGCCAGGGAATATGTATATATATATACAGTGTGTGAGTCTCCTTAGCAGTCACCTCTGGATTCCATTCCTCATCTCCAAACACTGTTAAAAAACTGATTAAAGGGGGCACCTGGGTGGCTCAGTGGACTAAAGCCTCTGCCTTCGGCTCAGGTCATGATCTCAGAGTCCTGGGATCGAGTCCGCATCGGGCTCTCTGCTCAGCAGGGAGCCTGCTTCCCCCTCTCTCTGCCTGCTTGTGATCTCTGTCAAATAAATGAATAAAATCTTTAAAAAAAAACTAATTAAAGAAGACAGTTGCAGTGATACAATGAAACTTTATTTAATACTTTAAGGCACTGACAGTTTCCTTTCACAGAACTTCAAAATGGGGTAGAAGGCAGAAAGTTCTTTTATAGGATAAAGAAAAAAGAACAGGAAGAGAAAAATAGGAAAAAGAAAAAAAAAAACAAAACTATTGTCTTGGACCAAATAGTCAACTTTGTTTGGAGTACAAAGGTCCAGAGTTGGTTTGGCATTTGCAGATTGACCGGTTGACTGTGTTTCTGGCAAGTGGAGCATCTACAGGGACACAAATGTTGACTCAGTTTCGATTTGTTGACATGATGCCACAGGCAGGAGAGACTCCATCTTGGGCTTAGTTATTTCAACATATTTGATAATCTGTAGAGAAGTTTCAACTTAAAACTGAGTATGTGGCATATGAAAAAATAGAATGTGTAACTTTGTTATATTGGTATACAAATAGGCACAGTTGTGGATGATTTATTATAGAATAATACTATATAAGTATTATAGAAAAGTCAGAGTCAGAATATGCTTCAATTCTATGTTTAATGTTCTTTCATGTTTTTTAATAAAGCTATTCGCATTGTCATTTTAATAAGTTCTTTGTTTGGAAAATATATTTTTCAGGTATTAGTCAATTTAATTTATATTTAGTTATAATTATACCCATCTTGGTCCAATAAATATTTAAACATTTTGAGACATAATTTAATCCATTTACTTAAAAAATATGGAAACTCTTCCATTCATTTATTCAGTGAGCATGTATTGATCACCAATTTGGGACAAATTATCTGGAAGGATTAGCAGTTAACCGGAAGTGTAGGCCCTCCCCCCTAGCAGGATGGAAAGATACTTAACAATAAATTAAACTGTTTATATACTTTTTACAAGAATGGTGTGGTATTTAATAAAGATGCTCAGGTTTATAAAATAGTGTATAATAGGTATCTGAAGTTGTCTTGAAGGTCAGTAAAAAGTTCCCTGAAATATGGTTTTAACTGAGAGCTCAAAAATGTGGTTAAGAGTTAACCTAAAAATGATAGTGATGAATTGGGGCAGAGAAGAGGCTGCCGATAAAACAATCCAAGAAAAAGAAATGTGAGGATAAAATCCCTGGGGGAGGAAAATACTACATTCATTATAGGGATTGAAAAAAGACTCAGTATGGTGGTTGAATGTGTCTATAAATTACTGATAGATTGATGCTGGAATAGAAGAGAGACAAAAGCCAATTATGTAGGGAATTGTAAGCCAGCTTAATAATTTGTCTCTTTATGTTAAGAACAATGAGCAGAAAACGTCTAAAGGTTCATATTTACCAGAATTTTTCTTGACGCAGCTGACTTGTCTACACTTCAAATTAGATCAGACATGAAGGGGAATTTATTGATTCACATTACTGAAAAAAATCTATGATTCATACATGACTGTGAAAGACTGAATATACAATTGGACACTAGACAGACCATATATAAAAATAAAACTCTGACCCACAGCTTGCAGGAATTTGCCCAATAAACCAACCCATCATCTGTAGTAACCAGCCCAGGAAGCCAGTCTGCCATAAATCAGACTTGTGGGAGGCCAGATTGCTATCTCTCCTGACAATCCAGTAACTCCTACAATATTCAGCCCAAAATGGTGAGGGCTTGATGAATCACTAGAAGTGTCCCTAATTTTTTGTCCCCATTTCCAATTTAGGACCAACCACAGAAAGCCAAATATGTACCCCTGACCATTCTGGCTAGTCCACCTACAGCTTCTCCTTTTCAACACCCTCCACTTAGAGCATACTTGAAGTCTTCCCTTTGGTCCCATATAAAGCTTTCTCACTTCATTGCCTGGCTTTGTGTCTTTGCCAAAATTTAAGTGATGGTGACTGACTTCTTTCCTATAGCAAGTCTGAGTAAATAGACTCTGCTTTCTCTTATTTGCCTGACCTTCGTTTATTTCCACAACTGGATTCACTGACTCACCGAAGCTGGCAGTAATCTCTCTTTTTGTTCTCTCCCAAATTTTCCACCTCTCTGGTCAACTTTCTTCTATTTTGTTTTCTTTCACAAGACCAAGATGTCCACAGATAAGTGGTATCAAGTCTAATATCCTACAGACACACATCACAGATAAAAACTAAATATATATTTAAAGACAGACACAAAAACATGTTCAGGATGATCGCTATCTCATCTTAGGGCACAGGTCCATTCCTGAGCCAAGAATAGTTTCCAAGAAGGTAATTTGTTACTGGGGTTTATGAGATGATTTCTGTATAGGTTTACTATAGGGAAAAAAAAAATGCCTGGCTTTATTTCAATTTTAGGTAAAGAACAAACATGTTTTTAAGAAATGCAAGTGTGACTTGTGAAATAATTTATGAAAAATGATTTTTGTTTACCTCAAGTTCAAATTTTGCTGGGCATCCTGTCTATGGTGTGGCAGCCCTACTCACATGGCATGAAAAGCAAAGCTGTCATTAACTCATGTAACAGACTGTGAGGTTGTTCAGGGACAAATCCAGAAAGGAAAGTGCCAGGCTGAAAAATAGAAATATGTCATTAAAATTTTTAAATAAGAGAGATATTCAGATTTGAAATTTGAAAATCTAAGCCCGGTTGCTATGTTCAGAGAAACTAGAGGAAATAAGGAAGGATATAGGATATTAATGGGAGGCTGTCACAGCAGGTAAAATAAAATGTGGGCGGTTGTGGCTGGGATGATGGCACAGAAATAAAGACAAATATATCAGGCAAGTGGGGCATTAGAATCAGTAGCAGTTTGGGATTGTTACTTATTAATTAATATGAGTAAATTTAGTCAGATTACAATAGAACTGTTAGAATTTAAGAGAATTTAGCAAATGTACTGGATGCAAGGTCACAGTGGAAATTCAATTTTATTTTTATAAAGCAACCATAAACAACTCAGAAGTGAAGTTTATGACAATAGAGTGGCATCCTAATCACAACATGACTAAAAATAAGTAAAATAAAATTTGGGTAATATTTCTTTACAGTAAGATAAAAAGCTTTTGAAAGTAGAGAGAAAGTGTCAAACTAAATGCAGATATGTATCCTATTTGTTGATCAGCAGCATTAATATTATAAAGTTGATATCCCCCTATCTCCTGAAATTATGATGCAACCACAATCAAAATTTAAGCAGGTGTTTTTGTGAAAATGTACAAGTTGCTTCTAAAAAAATATGGAAATACAAGAGACAAATATAGCTAAGGCAATCTTGAAGAAGTACACAGTGGTTGAATATACTCTGCTAGATTTTAATATGTATATTAAAATTAAAGGAGTTCAGAGAATTGGTATTGACACAGAATAAACAGGTTGATGAAACAGACCTAATAGAGTCCTGAAACTGATCCAAGTACATGTGGCTACATTATTCAGAATGAGCTAACTCTGCAGAATAGTTAGGACTATTCTTTTCAATAAAGTGCTCTGGTTCAGTAAAAGTTCAATAAAGGACTGAATATCCATATGAAAAGCATGAAAAAGTTGACATTTGATTTACCACAAAACCAAAACCCGTAAGTTGGTCTATAGATTTATATGTGAAACAAAAAAGAAATAAAATGTGTGGATGATGATATGCATAAAGATATAGTAATTACATACATGATAAGAAATACTTAAATAAGACACAAAAATTACCAAACATGAGACAGTTGTTTGACATAGTAAAATTAAAAAAATATATTAAAATAAAAAGTACCATTATGAGAATGAAAAGATGAATTATGGAGTGAGAGAAGATATTTGAAATACATAACCAACAACAGGCTTATACCTAATGTATTTTTAAAACAGTTCCTACATAAAAGCATTCATACATAAAAGGCAGAGAACAAGTAGAAAAAAAAGACAGACATTAAGCAATTACTCTGCAAAAGATAATACCCTAGTGGCCAATAAAAATATAAAAAGGTAACCATTCTATTCTCATTTGTTGTCGGTGAAAAACAACTTAGTCACACTGAGATACCCACCAGAATAGATACAGTTTTATAAAGTTAACAGTCTTAAATTTTGGCAAGGATATGCAGTTAACTGGCATTCTCAAACACTGCTGGTGGGAGTATACATTGGTATAAATGTAATTGCTACAAAAAAAAGAAAAATGTTTATTGTTGCTTACTAGAATTGCAAATGTAAGTTTATTATGACTCACTGATTTTACTCTTATTTATAACCAACAGAAATCCATGTAAAGTTGCAATGAAAGACGTTTGCAGACATATTTATAGAAATGTTATTTATAATAATCCAAAATGTGAAATAAGTAAAATGTTCATCATATGGAAATTGACACTAAATTTTGTATATTTCTTTTATATATATGCATGTATCTATAAACATATATATGCACACACATTATATACATAACACATATATATATAGTATTATGTTTACTATGTTTTTGTATTTCATTTTATACAATGAAAAAGGAGAAAGCGCTCCTACACACATATATGCACACACATACACAGGTACATATCATAAAAAACTGAGTGAAGTAAACCCTACCCACAAACACATTTGTATAATTCAATTACATAAAAGTCAGAAATACAGCAGATTAGGCTATGATTGTAAAATTCAGGGTAGTGAGAAATAAGGAATGTTCCAGTATCTATCATCTTATTCCACTTACCTATTGCAACAGAGTAAGCATGGGAGCTCCAAGATGTCTCTTCTTTTCCTTGTAATTTTTTGGATCGGTAGTTCAGAAATGACTTGACTAGGTGGTTCAGCCCTGATCTACATGGCCTCAGCAGGGTTTATTAGGGTTTGAAGATTTACTTATCAAGTGATTACTCAGTTTTCCTTCGGCCCATCTCCGCTCACATTATATCTCATTCTCCAATATTAGATGGCTTTGACTTACCATAATATGCTTGGCTCGGAATGGTTAAACTTTTTACATGGTAACAGTCTTCCAAGAACAGGTCTTCTAAAAAATTAAGAAGTATAAGCTGCCACTCTTATGGCCCTGCTCAGAAGCTGGCACCAGCTTTATTTCTGCCATATTATATTGGTCAAAGTAATAATAGAGACTTCCCAAACTAAAGAAGGGAGACATCGGGGGTCCCTGGGTGGCTCATTCAGTTAAGCCTCAGCCTTCAACTCAGGTCACGATCCCAGGGTCCTTGGATCGAGCCCCACATCTAGCTCCTTGCTCAGCACTGAGCCTGCTTCTCCCTCTCCCTCTGTCTGCTGCTCCCTTTGCTTGTGTTCTCTCTTTGCCAAATAAATAAATAAGTAAATAATCTTTTTAAAAGGTTTAAAAAAAATGAAACAAAGGAGACATTTAATGGAGGAATAAGAAGAAAGAAAGTGTATTCCTTTTAACCTAGCATAAGCAGGAACAATTGGGAAGAAGCTTAAAAGATATTTTTGGAATGCAATTAATATTTTATTTCTTTATTGGAGTAATAATTACATAAGTTTGTTCAATTTGTTATAAATCAAATTATAGGCTTAAAATACGTGTTGTGTGTGTGTGCGTGCGTGTATGCTGTAGTAAGTTTAAAAAAGTTTAAAAAATCAGGTGCTAGCTAAAGTTATTTTTAGTGAAAAATACTAGAAAACTTGAGCAAGTTAAAATACTAATTATAAGGGTGATATAATAGAAAGATTAAACTATTCAATGAATATTTGATGCCTCCAATATCACAGACATTTTTCAATACTTAGACATTTTAAAGATACAGGAAAGAGAGAGACACACAGAAAGAAAGAGAATCCAGGATCAAAGGGGAGATGAGAATTCATCCCAGTTTCAGGTATAGTGGCAAGAAGTTAAATGAATTATATCTATTTCTTCTATAAATTAAGAAAAAGTTTAAGATAATCACTAAAATTCCAAAACTTGGTGCAATATATAATTGTACAGATATGAGAAGCTCATTGTCCCACAAATGAGACAAATTCTAAGAATTAAACATAGGCACATCACAGACAAACTCTTGAAAAACAATGGTAAATAGAAAATCTTGAAATCAGGTAGAAAAATATATATGACATTGTCTCAGAGGAATAATCTTCCAATGACTGCAACTACTAATCAAAAACTATGTAGTCTAGAAGAGTGCAAAAATGACTTTAACATTGAATGAAAAACAACAAAAAACCTGCAGAATTCTATATCTAGTAAAATATCCTTTAATGATGAAAATGAAATAAATATATTTTCCGCTAAAGCTAATCTAAGATTAGTTTTGTCACCATACCCACATTTATAGTGAGGGTGATTTTTCAGTCTGAATGGAAATAATACCAAAGTAAACTCATATTTTTAAAAATGAATAAAAAGCATATCAGAGATAAATTCCCAGATACATATGAAAAGACTAGATTTTCTCCTATTTTCTTTAAAAACTACATAGCTACTATATCAAAAATTCTAACATTGTCCTGTTGCATTTGTAGTATTGTAGGTTAATTAATTAGGTTAAAGAGTGTGCAAGTAGGGAGGGGCAGGGGGAAAGGGAGGGGCGTAAGAAAAGAGAGAGAGAGAATCTTAAGCAGGTTCCACACTCAGCACAGAACCCAATGTGGGGCTCAATCTCAAGACCATGAGATCATGACTTGAGTCAAAATCAAGAGTCAGATGCAACTGACTAAGCCAACCTGGTGCCACTATAGTATTGTAGATTTAATACATGTGCTAACTATAACATAAAAGGACCGTGAAGGATGGAAATAAATCTATATGATTGGAAGTTTCTATTTGTGTGAAGCACTACAGTGTTACCTTTCAGTAGACCATAAAATTTAGAGATCCGTATCGTGCTGTCTAGAGCACTGCGAAAATATGTAAGAATACGTAACTGAAAACAATGGGTATATTAAAATTGAATTCTCAGAAATTCAAAGAATTAAAAAATAGATAAAGAGAAATTAAAGAACAAAGCTAGCATGGATAAACAGAAAACAATACAAAGATAGACCTATATCTAACCATATCAATTATGGAATTAAATGTTAAGGGGCTGTATAATCCAATTAGGATATTATTGAAGTTAGGCTCAACGGACATTTTTTCCTATTATTTTTTTTCTTTCCTTCAGTAAGTCAGAATGTAATCGATATCTATATTGTAGTCTATGAGTGAAAAAATTAATACAGTAATTTATTTACTCTTACTGTTTTATTTCTTAAACAATTGTTTATAGAGATTTCTGTGGTAGACACTAAGGCAAACAAACAAACAAAAAACTCCTTTAAAACTAATCAGCATTTGTGTCAAAACGGCAGCATATTTTCCCCCAAATTCAAAGTCAATTGCTGGGTGCTCAGCAGTTATGCAAACAGCTTGGTGATTTACATTTTTGTTAGTCAAAATATAGTAAATAAATAATGCATGTTCTTTACAAAATACCATGTGGATGGTAACAGAGTTTTGTACAGAATCACAAGAATCTGAAACTAACTTTCATGTAATTAGCATGAGATAGTTGCAAAGATAAGCCTGTTGCCACACATAGAGCAATTCCATCCATTCATCTAATTTGGAGAAAACCTCTTATTTAAATTTCTTCTCAAATTTTGTTCTTTTATGTAGAAATTATGTTTTCTATATTACTGATGTAAACATTTAATTTGTACTGATTTTCCTATAATTTGTTCTTCCTCTTTTTGAATGCTTAGTCAACATCATCATTGTTGGGAATAAACTAGCTCTTAGAATTCTTATTCAAACTTTGAATAAGTAATTATCATCTTTAGGTAAAATATATGGTCTTTCAGATTCATATGCTTGATGCTTTTGGAGATCCTTCGTGGTATAAAATATAAGTTTATATAAAAAGAACTTTTAGTTTGGAGTTTTCCATGTTACCTTCTTAAAATGGAAGAAGAAGAAAATAAGTGGAAAATAGTTATCCAGTTATCGAGTTTTTTCTTTGTGTGCTAGTTACACATATAGCCTGAATCATTGCTCCAACACCTTGGCATAATGTATAGGAATACAAATTATATTGTTAGGAGATTTTCTTCATGCTACTTAGCAGAAAGTAAGACTTCTTTGACTTTATTGTGAGCATAGCCCTATAAAATACCATCTTAATGACTTAAGGGAGGCTGAGCACTACGATGGTATGATCTCTGCTTATATTTTTTAAGACATCGATAATAAGCTATATGGTGACTCCCTCAATTTACACTGCTTTTGTTTTGTTATCTAGGTAGAGTGGGAGCATCAATTATCAAGGTGTTCATTAAGAAGTCAATATATTCATTTATTTTCATCTGACAGTGTCTGAAATGTGAGTTTATGGTTAGTCTGCTGTGGTGCTCCAGGGCAAGTTTCAGATTCTTCAGCTATAGTTTTCTCCTCTTGTCATCATAATAAGGTCTCTGATCACTTGTGGGTTCAGAGGTTCACCAAGGATCCTCTCAAGTATGATCTCAATTCTATTTTGATTTCTCCCACTTTGTATACAAAAGTCAGCAGACAGATTGTACTTCACTCTGGTCCCCAGCACAATTTTTTAACAAAGTATCACTAACACTATGTGTAATAGCAACAGATAATTTACTAAAAGAGTTTTGTACATTGAGACAATGAGTTCAAACTGGATTTCACCTAGTTTCTGGCAAGTTTCTGTGTGACCAATTAAACTTTTTAAATACGAATTTCCAGGTGTACCCATTTTTTTCACTTTTTTTTTTCAAACTCTGCAAGACTGTTCACATCCAATCTCTTAAAAATGGCAGTGTTCATCTCTTCTTATAGCTCATAGTTTGTTTTGTTTCATTTTTTAAAAGTGTAGGTGTCTGAGAATGAAACCTAACTTCCCTTTCAATGAAAATCCCTCTCTGTATATAAGCAAAATGTATTTTCTGACTCAATAGCACATATAATAACCCTAAGAATACATGTTGGAGTCCCCCCAGTGTAGTTAATATATTCCTAAATAAAACACTATGTGTAAATTGACCCTTCCAAGAACAGTTTTGATAAGCAAAGGCTGGACTACCTTTTTTTGACATTTTTCTTTAATAGAAAGTTAAAAAAAAAAAAAAAAAAGTCCTCACTTGCTCTTGTCTTATCCTGCCAGTAACCAATGAAAAGAGAAGTTCTTAAATGGGAATAGTTACCATCTTTGGTAATAATAAAAACATTCCAGCGTAGTGGAATCTAAATATAGTGGGTTTAAAAAAAAAAATTTTAACAGAATGACATTGTGCAAGGAGTTCCACAGACCTAATTCCCAGTGAAATTGGTCAAAGTTATTTTTATTTTATTTTATTTTATTTTTATTTTTTTATTTTTAAAGATTTTATTTATTTATTTGACAGAGAGAGATCACAAGTAGATGGAGAGGCTGGCAGAGAGAGAGAGAGAGGGAAGCAGGCTCCCTGCTGAGCAGAGAGCCCGATGCAGGCCTCGATCCCAGGACCCTGAGATCATGACCTGAGCCGAAGGCAGCGGCTTAACCCACTGAGCCACCCAGGCGCCCGGTCAAAGTTATTTTTAAAAAACAATTTGATGTTGTCTGTACTAATTTTTGTCTGCTTTAATTTCTTTCATCAGTATTTTATAGTTTTCTATGTACAAGTCTTTCATCTCCTTAAGTTTATTCTTAAGTATTTTATTCTTTTTGATGCATTACTCCACTTATCCAAGGTATTTAAAATAGTCAAACCTGTAGAAACAAAGAATAGAATGGGGTTGCTCATGGCTGCGGGGCAGGGAGGAATGGGGATTTTTCGCTCAATGGATATAAAGTTTCAGCTATGCAAGATGACCAAGTCCTAGAGATCTACGCAGCACAGTACCTGTCATTAGCAATATGGTATTGTGCATGTTAAACTATATTGAGTATAGATTTCATATTAATTGTTTTTACCACACACATACATATACACTCACTGAGCACAAAGAAATTTTTAGAGGTTATGGACCTCTAAAGTTTAGTACCTTGATTTTGTTGATATCACAGATATATGTATATGTCCAAACTCATCAAACGTATACATTAAATATAAGCAATTTTTGTTTATCAATTATACCTCAATGAAGCAAAATTATTTTTCCCAGTTCTCTGAAAATGGTACTAAGGGCTAACAGCAAATTAAACACACTTATTGAAGAAAATGTACTAGATCATGGTAATAACAGTGAAAATTGGTAGCATTTGAACCCTGACCCACTCCCTCCCTGCCCACTCCCAGCCTAGTATGATGGAAACTCTATTCCAGAGTAGTGTAGCCAAGAGTACTGGGCTTCCTCTTCTATTGTCTCCCAGCTGAGGGATAACATAGTTGTGTAGGAGAGGGAGAGTGTCCACATTATCCTCTTATCCCCAAGCTACCAGTAGCAGGTGCAAAGTTCTCAGTGAGTAAAGCCAAGGACAAGTTGCTCCCTTTTTGTGTATATCCCCCACTTATGAGATGGATGCGCAACCTCAGGAATGACTCACACAGTAATACTAAGCCCCTTAGCTCACTAACACTGGCCCATTCATTAAGTAAAGACTCCTTACTAGAAGAGACAATTTTGAGACAGGGAAACTAAAGATCCATAAAAATCTGTGTGTTTGTGTTTGTTTTTTCTCCTTTTCCTGCTTCTATTCTTGCTAGGACCTGCATTCCTACCCAACTTTACACATGCCTCATATTGCAGATAGCATATATCCTCCTTCTAGGAGACAAAGAGTTAATGATTTCTCTAGAATAGATAATATTTAAGGAAGGCCAGGTGAGAATACACTGGACAAGTGTATTCTAGACCATCAGTACTAGACATCTCTCTGCCAAGGAATAACACTTGGGCCCTCATCCTTTTTCTAACTGGTTCCTGGATGCCTCAGGGGACATGTACACCAGACCACCATCTTCAATAAAACCCCCCAGATCCTGAACAAAGACAAGACTCCCTCCTTTTTGAGACTCCCAGACATTCCATCTGTGTCAGCTCTCTATTTTCAATAAACTCTGCTCTTATTTCCTGTTGGCTTGCATTTGATTTCCGTCCTTTGCAAAGCCACAGATCCTCTTGGCTGGTCCTGTGGGACTCCCTTAGGGTCCTCTGGACCTAGCCTGCTGGCATCAGTTTGAGAAAAACACCCAATATTGCTCTGGCCCTCTTACTGAGCCCCAACATGCAGAGCACAAGACTGCTGCTGTCCCTACCCCCAGCCATGGGTCAACTATTTTGTGTAGGTAGATTTTATGCTATAGGAAACAGACTTTCTAATATATTGCAGCCTTTCAATAAACAAATAAATAAGCAAACAATAGTAACAGGCCACAGGTGAGAATGATCAGTACCCAGAGCTACTATAATAGCTTACCTAATGTGTTTGCTTTCCAATGAAGAAAGGTCTGAGTCATGAATACTCAGACAAAAAAAGAAAGTCTGATGCACCCACGGGTAGGAAAAAAGACAGTAGAAATTGCCTGTGAATTAACTAGGTCATCTTCAGTCAACAAAGACTTCAAAATAACCATTAAAAATATGTTTAAAGAAGTAAATTGTGTTTTGTAAAGGAAGTGATGATGACAATACCTCATCAAGTAAATACCAATAAATAGACTGAAATCATGTAAAAAGCAAACCAAATGGAAATTATAAATTTAAAAAGTAAAATAATAGGAATGAAAAGTTCACTAGTGAAGATTAACAGTAGGTTTGGATTAGCAGAAAAAAAAACGAGCATGTTTGAAGGAAAATCAATAGATTATGAAGTCAGAGGTACACACACACACACACACACACACACAGAATGAAGAAAAATGAACCTAGCTTCAGAGAAATGTGGGCATGATTAAGCATGCCAGCACACATGCAATAAGAGTGCCAAAAGGAGAGAAGAGAGAAAAAGGAGCAGAAGAAATAATGGCTGAAAGCTTCTCAAATTTGATGAAGAGCATTAATCTCCACTTCCAAATAGATTGATAGATCCAAGTAGAGTAAAGCAAACGCATCATGTTAAAAATTGTGAAAGCCATAGTAAGAAAAAAAAATATTAAAGTAACAAGGGAAAAAAATCACTCATTACTTACAAATGATCCCCAGTAAAAATAAGAGCTAACTTCTTATAAAAAGTAGTGGAAGCAATGGAAAGGCATAATCAAAGTCCTGCAAGAAAAAGACTGTCAGTAAAGTATCCCGTATCCATTAAACTGAAACCAAATTAAAAGACATTCCTGGCTACATAGAAAGTTATATAATTTGTTGGTAGCAGAGAAATATTACAAGAAATGTTAAGGAAATTCTTTAGGCTAAACACAAGTAACTTCAGACAGATATTAAAATCTTATAAACAAAAAAATGAGAACTGGTAAAGGTAATTATGAAATTACAAAAGATAGTATAATTGCATATTTTTATCTTAAATGATTTCAAATCAATTTAATAAAACTAAATATAAGTGTGTGTGTGTGTGTGTGTGTATAGATATATATTTGTAATTGTATTGTTGGGTCAATCACAGTATAAGGAAGGGATTGTTAGAGAAAAGGTAAATGACAGCAAAGGATAACTCAGATTCACAGGAATAAATGATGGAAACTAGAAATGGTAAAAAGAAGGTTAACAGTACAAACACTCTAAATATATTACTCTCTTTTCTTCTTTTAAGGGTTTTAGAAAATATGCAAATATAAACTACACCTGTCATGGTGAGCATTGTGTAACATATAGAATTCCCTAATCACTATGTTGTACATCTGAAACATATAACATCATATGTCAACTATACTTTAATAATAACAATTTTTAAAAAACATGTAAGAGTAATAAAACATGTTTATATATTTATTTGTAACTTCACTAATATATAATTATGATATTCATATATCATTTATAATAATTTTATTTGTATTTATAATATTTATTATTTAGCTTGCATTTATAATATAATTTATTTATATTTATTCATAACATTTATAATAATAACCCAAAAAGGAAGAGGAGAGAAATAGAGCCATGCACGGGTAATGTTTCTGAATCTCACTGACTTACATTAAGTCAATATAAAACCAAAGTAGATTTTGATAAATTGATATATACCATGAATTCTAGAGCAACTACTAAGGAAGTAAGCAAAAATATATATAGTAAATCAGATATTTTGAAGCTGAAGGGGTTCTATTTTATAGAGTACATTGCTGTTACTTTGCTTTCCAAATTACATTTCCAAATAGAGTGTTTATCAAATAACTCATCCTGAAGCACCAAAATTTTCTCATTTCTCCATATTAAAGATTTCCATAAGAACTGCCTTTAGTTATTAGTGGCCCAGCAAATGACATTCCACAGGGGAAAACAAAAATATGACTTGAGAATAAATTTCGATTTCCATTCTAGAAAGCAAGGACTGCTTTTGTTTCCCAAATACCATTTTTTTTTCAAGCTTCGAAGTTTATTATCAAGAAAAACCATTAGAATTGCTAAAATTCAAACAATGAATGATAAGTATTCTAAAATATGTTCAATAGATGCATTACTAGTGTAATTGTTCTAAGAATATAAATTGTTATAAGCATTTTGGAAGCCCATTTAGCAATAATTATTAAAGATCAATGTGTGTGAAACCTATGGGCTCAAAAAACTTACTCCCAGATAAATCACTAAGGGAAATACATTAGTATGTATATTAAAACACATACACAAGAATGTTCAAAACAATAATCATAACGCTTCAAAGGGGAAAAATTCAATATCCTATTGTCAAAAAATTCAGAAAGAGCAAAATGAAGATCACTAGATCAATAAAGCAGTATTTAGTAAGAGTTTATTGTACCTATAAACAACCTGGAACCCCAAACTGATATGAGGCTTAGAGCTATGATGTTACTGGAAGGCTTATGAAGTAGAAATGAGGAATTTGCTAATTTTTACAATGATTGGTTATTACGGTGGGGTTTCCATATGGCAAAGGATTGGTTAAAAGAGATTATCTCATATATATATATATTTTTTAAATATTTTATTTATTTATTTGACAGACAGAGATCACAAGTAGGCAGAGAGGCAGACAGAGAGAGAGGAGGAAGCAGGCTCCCCGCTGAGCAGAGAGCCCGATGCGGGGCTGGATCCCAGGACCCTGAGATCATGACCTGAGCCGAAGGCAGAGGCTTTAACCCACTGAGCCACCCAGGCGCCCCTCATATATATTTTTTTTTAAATGACTTACATTTATGACTATTAGAGATATTTATAAGAAATAGCCTAAGTTAGGCTATTTCTTATAAATATCTCTATTTATTAGATGAAATAAGCTAGAGATATTTTTTCATCACATCAGATATTATTTCATCATATATTTTTTCATAGATTTCATCAAATATTATTTGGTGAAATAACCTAGAGACAGTTTTGCTTGAAGGGCTTAAATAGTTTTGTCTGCTCACGGAATTCCGAAGTCCGATCTTTTTTTATTTAATTTTAACAATGTTAACAGTAGAGTAGATTAAAACGATACTGAGCTTTATTTGTACAATTAAATGTGATTCTGAAATATAAAAGAACATCATAGGTGAACCTCAGGAACATAATATTGCCTGAATAAAGCCAGACAGAAAAGAGAACATATTGAGATTACTGTTTTTTTAAAGACTTTATTTATTTACTTGAGAGTGAGAGACAGAGCATGAGAAGGGAGAGGGTCAGAGGGAGAAGCAGACTCCCTGCTGAGCAGGGAGCCGAACGCGAGACTCGATCCGGGGACTCCAGGATCATGATCTGAGCCAAAGGCAGTCTCTTAACCAACTAAGCCATCCAGGTACCCAAGATTACTATGTTTATAAAATATTCAGAATAAGAATATTAGTACTGCAGGGAGGTAATGATAGGTAAGGGACAAGTTAGTATGTATAGGATGAGTAGAAGTAGGTATACATGTATTATAATTATGTAAAAATTCTTTGAACTAAGAATTTAACATATGTATACTTTATAGTATTTATGCTATAAACATTACATAAATAAATGTTATATAAACATTATTATAAATAAAAAGAACTTTTGAATATATGATATTATGTCTACTAGGCATACTAGTATCTTGTAATTTAGTTTCTCATTATTTTTGATATAGCCTGGAAACAAATCTTTAAAAAGGAGAGTGAGAAAATCTATAGTATGGAAGGAGGAAAAGGGCATATAGTTTTAGTTAATAGTAAAAAATATCATTAAGGAATAAAATCAGTAAGTGGCCAGTTCAGCTGACTTACTGTAATTATGTTATAAGGAGGGAAAATGTTCAAATTAAACACACAGCCCATAAAGAGATCTGATATGTAATTTAATAAATTGCACATTTAGGGAAGAACAGGGAGAAATAGAGGTGGGTTTTTTTTCCCCCTCATTCATCACTTCAGTACAAATACTCATTAATAGCCTCCTGTTTTCTTGCAAGTATTCTAGATGCTGGAGCTACAACTACAACTGTTAAAAGTGGCTTTTTTTTCTCTCTCAATCCTTGACTATCCCATAGTCCTGTCTTGAAGATGGCCCTTCTGTCCCATGGCCCTATTTTTCAGTCTTCATCTTCTTGAGCATCTCGATGGTAGTTTATGTCGGGTAAGGAAAGGTTTTTATAATACTTATACTTTTGGGTTTCTCCTCTGATTGAAGACTTGTTTTTCTCCTTTGATAAAGAACGTTTTCTCTTCCCCTAAATGGGCACTACTTAACTATATTTATTTGAGGGGGAAAAAAGTGTCTCTACCATTTCTAAAACATCCCTGTAATAAACTGAGAAATACAGTGTTCTAGAGGCAGAATCTCTGATGAAATCACACCACAGGCAAACATGCTGGAGTTTGACAGAATCCATCTATAAAATCCCCATCTGTGTAGTTTTATTTTCTAGATCCACAGACCCTGGATCACCACGTATTTGGCCAGTATTCCAAGCTACTGACTTCCTATGTAGTCTTCCTCTATAAGTAGTCCCAATCCTTCAAATAAAGACAAGATTGGGGAGGATATTCTGAGTTAAAGGCTACCTAGATTACCCTGAATTCCAAAGAGAGTATTGACAGAGGTAGCATCCATTTTTTTCCCAACTCTACATTTTTTAAAAGATTATATTCATTTATTTGACACAGAGAGAGAGAGATCACAAGTAGGCAGAGAGGCAGGCAGAAGGAGAAGGGGAAGCAGGGTCCCTGCTGAGCCCGGAACCCAATGCGGGGCTTGATCCCAGGACCCTGAGATCATGACCTGAGCCGAAGGCAGAGGCTTAACCCATTGAGCCACCCAGGCGCCCCCAACACTATATTTTTAATATTTGAAGTGTCACTTGTGAAGAGTGATCCATGAGAAGTCTAAGTGGGAAAATCTGGCCACACAAATGCATGACGGATTACTTAACATTACACTAACTAAAACCTTCCCATGCAGGAGAAGCAAGAGGACGAGACAGGGAATCTCCTGTAGCCCACAGGTTGTCTCAACACATTTAACAATAGGTCACATTCTTCCCCTATGGATGGCATTATTTTATGTGGAGAACTCCACCCAAACTTTCCTTTATTCCTTTTACAAAGTTGGAAGTAAGTAGGTCCTATGTGATCACTGCTCAAATACAGTTCTCTTCTATTTGCTTGAAATTTTTCTCTTTGTAATTCATTACCACCAAATGGGGTTTCTGTTACCAGGAATGTGGCAGTCTTGATTCAGTCTCTAATTCTATCAGACAGAAATAACACTGCGATCTTTGTAACCCACTCTTGCCTAGTTAAAATAATCCATTCTACCCCATGCCTTTGTTTCTTTATTCCCTTCACAGTATGTCTGTCTCTCTCTCATCTCTCCACTCTGCCTTGTCTCTTTCTATCTTGTTGATCTGCAACAGTTTCTTCAAAAAAATGTCGGTTTAAATCTTTCTATTCCCACTAGGTAAACGTGATCCCTTTCCATCTCCCTATTGCCTGTATTCCTCACTTACAGATAGTTCTTTTTCAGCAGTAGCAATTTTATATCCTATTCTCTTCCTAAAGCATACTTATTTTTCATATGAAATTTATATCTTGAAATATAGAACATGTAAGGAAAAAATGTATGTTTTAACATCAAATATGTTTTTAAAATGAGTAATTATATTCAGTCATTCAGTGGTTTGAGAACATATTCGAATTGAATAAAACAAATTTTAGGTTGACTAAAATAAATTCAGTCAACTAGATGCTGAGTTCTGGCTTACATTGACTTTGGGTCTATGTCTTTCTGTAATTGTGATTTATTGTATGCAATTGTGTCTCGAGTTTGAGATGCCCAACTGCACTTGTATTCTTGGGCACTGCTGTCCTGTTCCATGAAAGTTGTTTTCCATGTCCCTACTATAATTAAGCACAAAACATTTCATGTGAATTTAGAGGAAATTTTAATTTCATTCAAACTTAGATTGAGTTAGTGGCTACCATTCTAGAAACACAGGATTAAATGGGGCTTTCTAACTACTGAGATGGTGAAATGGCCAGTGTCTTTTCTAGAAAATACTACAACTAAATGTACATGGGACTATTTCATGATAACCAGAAAAGTATGACCATAGCTAAATATTCAACACGTGTTTTAAGAAATGAATGAAGATTCAAAAGATATGTAATAGTCTACAAGTTTTCTCCTCTGCTTATGGATTTCATAAAACTATTATTAAATTTTCCAAATATAATAGCTTCATAAAAAAAAGATGTTAATAACTATACCTTATAATCACAGCATGAGTCTTCATCTAGCCTGTAAGCTAGCCAAATAATTCAAACCAGCTTGTTAAAAGAGTTCTAAATAATAAAAAACAGTGAGGGTAAATACCTTACATTTTAAAAAAATTTGTAACTATTTTTGTCTTAACATGAACTTGAGCACTAATTTCAGATTAAGTGCTAAAGAAAAAATAGAGAATAATAGAATAAATGGGCCAGCGGATAGTGTTGTTGTTGTTTTTTTCTTCTTAAGTTATTTTATGTTCCCTGGATGGTCCTTACAATGTTGTCTATTTAAAAAAAGATTTTATTTATTTTTATTTGAGAGAAAGATAGTGAGAGATAGACCATGAGCAAAGGGAGAGGGAGAAGCAGGTTCCCCACTGAGTAGGGAGCCCAGTTCAGGGCTCGATCCCAGGACACTGGGATCATGCCCTGAGCTGAAGGCAGTTGCTTAACTGACTGAGCCACCAAGGCTCACCATGTTTATTTCTAATATAATGCCCTCTATTTTTTTTTCTGCCAGTCAAGGTAAAAAAATCCAATAGACATTTTTCTCTGATTTAATAGGGAAATATTTTCTTCAACATTAGATTTAGAAATTTCCATTATTATTACATTTAAGAAATGTTAAATAATCAAATCACAGACAGATGAAAAAATTAAGTATTTTATCCAATTATATAAATTCTAAAATTGCTGTAGAACTATTTAGCAATTTGTTTAAAGACTTAGAAGAAAAATAAATTGCAGGGGCAAAATTTGTATTACAAGAATTACCAAAATCAACTTTTGCCTTTCTTTCCTATATTCTTTTTTTTTTTAAGAATTAATTAATTAATTTATTTGACAGAAAGATCACAAGTAGGCAGAGAGGCAGGCAGAGAGAGAGGAGGAAGCAGCCTCCCCGCTGAGCAGAGAGCCCAATGCAGGGCTCCATCCCAGGACCCTGGGATCATGACCTGAGCCTAACGCAGAGGCTTTAACCCACTGAGCCACCCAGGCGCCCCTCTTTCCTGTATTCTAAAAAAATTCAGTTTTACTTTAATAATGTTTTCAATCTCCTTGGTTTGGTAGCAGTATCTTTTAGTTAATTCTGAATGATTTTCATGCCTAAATCCTCCTCTACCCCAACCCACTCCCGAGTTTTTTAGCTTAGAGATCTGTGCACAGAAAGGTTAATCACTAAATGAAAAATGAAACTGTATTTGCTCTTAGGCAAACATCGGCTCTGTGAATAGTGGACAATTTGGTACCAAAACCCCTTTGTCTATTGGTTTCACTCTCTGTGGTTTCAGTTACCCATGTTTAACCATGGTCTGGAAGCAAATGATCCTCCTTCTGATGAATGGCCAGAAGGTCAAGAGTCTGGCTGTATCCTTCACCTCTCCTCATCTCATCACATAGACAGTTTATCATCTCACATCCTCTGGGAGCCTGCTTCTCCCTCTGCCGCTCTGCCTGCTTGGGTTCTCTCTGTCAAACAAATAAAATCTTAAAAAAAAAAAAGAGAGAGTTAAAGATACCCACTAGTGGGGCACCTGGGTGGCTCAGTGGGTTAAGCCGCTGCCTTCGGCTCAGGTCATGATCTCAGGGTCCTGGGATCGAGTCCCGCATCGGGCTCTCTGCTCAGCGGGGAGCCTGCTTCCCTCTCTCTCTGCTTCCCTCTCTCTCTGCCTGCCTCTCCGTCTACTTGTGATCTCTCTCTGTCAAATAAATAAATAAAATCTTAAAAAAAAAAAAAGATACCCACTAGTTAGTTCATTGACAGAAAGTGTTAAAAAAAAGAAAAAAGAGTGAGTACATATTTTGATATTTTGAGAGAGATGATATTTATGTTTTATCACAGTCCATTGTTATAATGTTCTATTTTATTGTTAGTTATTGTTGTTAATCTCTTCCTGTGCCTAATTTATAAATAACATTTTATTGTATTATGTATGTACAGAAACAACATAGTGTATATATAGGGTTTAGTAGTGTCTGCTGCTTCAGGCATTCACTAGGCGTCTCCGATATCCTACAGAGAAGAGAACTGTAATTTGCTTTGAGCATGTGTTTCAGAACTGAAAGTGAAAGTGAGAGTACCTATCTCTTTTCAAGATATGGGAATATAAAAAAGAATAAAGAGGGTACCTGAGTGGCTCAGTTGGTTAAGCATCTGCCTTTGGCCCAGGTCATGACTCCAGGGTCCTGGGATGGAACCCTGTTTTGGGTTGACTGCTCAGGGGGGAGTCTGCTTCTCCCTCTCCTCTGCCCCTCTCTCCTGCTTGTGACTTTCTCCCTCTCTCACTGTCTTAAAAATATATAAATAATAAAAATCTTTAAAAAAAAAGAAATAAAGAGGGTACAATACTAAACACAAGGCAGCTTTAAACTTACTTATTTTTAGATATACTTTTACCATTAATTCAATTTTGTGGTGATCAGAGAGTAAATGATACGTGATTTCAATACTTTTTTATGTATTGATACTTATTTTATGTTCCATTTGTGCTGTATTCTTCATGTTGTTTAATGTGCCCTTAAAAAGAATGAGTATCTTCAACAATTATTTTCTCATTTTATTATGGAAAAATGTATGTTACAGTTGAAGGGCTGTGTTTCATAAGTATGTTACTAATTATTATTAGGTTATCATTAGGTTAAGATGTTTGATAATGTTCAAATCTTTTATATTATTTTTTTTTTTTTTTTTTTTTTGGTGGGGGGAGAGTGGGAAGGGGCAGAAGGAGAGAGGGAATCTTAGGCAGACTCCACACCTAGCATGGAGCCTGACTTGGGGCTTAATCTCATGATCCTGAGATCATGAGTGAGCCAAAATCAAGAGTCAGATGCTTAACTGACTGTGCCATCCAGGAGCCCCCATTTTTTATTATTTTAATTGCTAGTTGTTTCTCCGGGGATTACACTGCAAATCATTAATTTATTACTGTCTGTCTTAAACATACCTACTTTGAAGGATTAAGTAATCAATCCCAATTATTCTGTGGTTTATATTTTTCTTGTATTGACTTCAAAAATCTGTGTATAACTACTAGCCCATATTAGGTGAATGTGTTCAATAACCTAAAACTCAGTTGAAAGGAATCTCTTCTGAAGAAGTTTATTATGCTATTATTTTCAGCTTTTTCTATGCTCTTGGAAAACCCAAGTGAGGCTATTGACTTTTCCCAAGTCTGTGCCTTCTGCAACACAATGAGAACAATGATCTGTGTCCATAAAATCTTTATGAAGACAACATTTTCTCAGGTTTTAATTTCTTGAACTCTGGTTGTTACCACACTATTCAAGTGGTAGTACATGAGTTTTATTCAATAGCTGGCTTAATTTTCTATCATAGTCACAAAGAAAAAAAAAATAAACAGATTTTATTAAGTATTGCTCAGTATTAAGAGTTGCTGTTAAATCTTACTGACTTGTAGGTATGTTTCAGAGGAATCTTGTTTTGTGTTAAATTTTCTATGGCTCCCAAAGAAGTCTGTTTTCCTTTCAGTCTCCAAGGGAAGGATACCTGTCTTTACTTTCTTCATTCCATCCTTACCTCATAAGGGAAGGGAAGAATTTCTATTTCTACCATTTTGTGTTCTCTGTGATATGTAGTGTGACTTTGAAACGTGATTCTTTTTTTAATGCAGAATGCCTTTTGTGTCAGTAAAGCCAAACTAGCGACTACTGTGTATGCAAATGTTGTGTAGTTCTTTTGTTCCAAAAAAGTAGCTCTTGTTCTTATTAGTCACTTGACCTTAAAGGGAACACCGTGGTGTTAGGAATTTCTTGTGGTAGGGATATCCCTTCCTAATAGGAATTTCTTTCCCTTTAAAAATCAGATGTTTTAGGACTATCCATTGCATTGAGAATAAATGTTTATCAAAGATAAACTCACCAGTGTCAGAGAAAAAGGAACTAATCAGTTGACAAGAATGAGCAAATGTGCCCCTGCTACTTATCCTCTGGTTCTCAATAGGTATCCAGCCTTCATCCATGCTGTAGCAAGGATCATATTATTTTATCGAAAAAGAGTACAGAAGTGATGGGTGAACTGTGTCTTAAGCAAAATCTCTTTATTTTCAACTGCCAGCAGCCTGAAATAGGAAAAAAAAAATGGAATTAGGATACTTAGGCTGTTCTAATGGGTCGGATTCTGTAGAAGTTCATTTATTACAATTATTGTAGATGTATTCTCTCTCTCAAATGTATCACTAAACATGGAGCCATGCTGAGTTGATTATCAGGTTTCCCTGTATGTCTTTAAATTGGAAAAAGGTGATATTGGTGGAAGAGAAGAAAGAGGATAAAAAAAAAGAATATCAAGCCTTTCCAGAGTTCCCTGTTTTTTTTCCTTTTTCCCTAAAATATATTAGTTTGAAAAAGTTGACAATCCATAATTTTTATACAAGTGCATCCTTTCTTTTGCAGAATCACACATATACAAAAATAGCTCAAAGTAGAAATAAAATCCAACAATAGAAAGATTTGAGTATTTGGGAGACACTTAATTTGGGCAGTAATAAGAGTAGGAAAAAAAGAACAGAAAATATGACCAGCGTGTCTGGGCCAAACTCTTCACATGTCCATACTGTAAGACATATGACCACCTATAATAATGATAGAAATTGTTAATTAAGGGGAAAAAAAATCAAGTCAAGGTCTGTATGTGAGACCATGGTAGAGGTTGGATAAGAAGAGAATTACAGAATTACCTTCAGAGACACACTGTACCCCCAAAACAGTCTCACTCAAACTCTATAATATACTTCAGGCCTTTCTTTATAAAAGCTAATAATTTCTGGATTAGATTAGTTTTTACTACATTAAGAATTCTTTTTTATCTTGAAAAATCATGAAACATTATTGGAAATAAATCCAGATATCAAGAATTAGCTGATACTTGTGCCATTAATACTTCTGTGGCAAAAACCCAGATTCCTTTCGCTAATAGAACTGCAAAGTAATGTAGTATAATGCCTAATAGGAAGGAAGGGTGGCATTATGATCTTACCATAAGACAGACACACACACACACGTGCACATGCACACGCATTCAGGGAAATGTGCAAAATTCTCTTTGAGCTCAAGGTCTTAATGAAGCTTCCAAACATTGCAGGTTCCACAAGAGAATGAGGTTTAAGGATGTAATTGTGTCACCGTATTTATCTGGTTCAATGCATCCTCCCAGCTCCTCAGTTGTTATGAGGCCTTTAACTATCAACAGCTTACCAACAGCTACCAGCTGCTTTCCAGAGAGGTCTTCAAGAAGGTGAAGTTCTCCTTTCTTGGATCTTCTCATTCCTCTTTTAATATTAAATCCATTTTTATTTCCTTTGAGATAGTATCTTCTAAATCATTAAACATGGCTTATTATTCTTTGATTCAATCTTTAAGACTTTCAATTCCATTCCATAGTTTTGTGGTGCCACAATTGAACTCTTAATTTTTTCCTACTTCCCAGGCTGAGAGCCTTAGAGGTTTCCTGTGTCTTTGCACAGAGGAAACATTTCTTTTCTTTATCCTGGTTTTGATAGTTTAGACTGGAAAGTAGAAGGATGAGAAAACCACCATATTTGTGTGAGAATCTGTACAACTATAATCTCTATTTGTGATGAACCTCGTGGAATGGAGTGAGTATCAAAATTATCATCAGGCAGTTGTTCTCCATTGGGAAGATGCAAAAAAAGTAACAGAAAAGTTTACATAGAGCGGTGCCATCTTACATATTGATGGGAAACACATTATCAGAGTTGAAATATGACTCAGAAGCAAGAAAATATCAAGTCTTTCTAGGTAACTGGTTGACTCAAGAACATTTTTTTCATTTAAAAAAAATATTTAGCTTAGTAATATACTCTTCGTACCTACTAAGTAGCAATCACTTTATATCAAACTGGAGATATAAAGTTTAAAATACATAATTCCTCTGTCAAAGAAGTGAAGTCTCTGACTACTATAGTTAAGATTTGGTTCAAGTAGGAGAGAGAGAGGGAGGGAGAGAGAAAGCTGTGGCCAATTATACTATTCTTATGTGCCTTTCATTTTATATTTATTCCACATTAAAATTCATTGTTTGATTTACTTTTGAGACAGAAAATTTGAAAGCATCACTTTAACTTATTGGTACATTAAATAAATAATATTGTTTATTTCCTTATAGCCAAATTATAAATTAAACAAAGTTAAATATTACAAGAACCAGAACAATTTAATTCAGAATTAATCTTCATTAGTCAGTACATCTTCATAGAAAGTCAAACTGGATTGGAAAGGTGCTAGTTGACTATAATTTTAAAATGAGACAAGAATTATACAATTCCAAAGCAGGAGAGATGATTATAGAGACAATATTCATGACAGTTAAGGATATTGGAGTTGGAGCAGGTTAGAGTGCATTCAGATACTAACTCTGACACTCTCTACCTGTGCCACTTTGAGAAGATCATTTAACTGCTTAGTGATTCATTTTATTTACCTGCATAATGACAATTATAAGAGCACCTACCTACAGGGTTGTTACAGAAGTCAAAGCTGCTTAGACTAATTCCTCCTTCTTACTAAGTGCCAGGCAGCTAATGCTATCAAGTTCTAATATCCTGACATTTTCTTTTCTACAAAAGAAATGTCCAGAGACCATCATTATTGAGTACATGGGCCAGGAAGTTTCTTCCCTAATGGTGTTGGAGACCTAGTGCTAACTTGGGGCTTCACAGCTACATTTTACCAGCTTCACTTATTGCCACCTCGTTCACTTCACAGTCTTCAGAGAAGCAAAAACACAATAATTGGGTTTCGGTTAAGTAAATTGCCTTATCATTTCAGTTCTACTTTTCTGAGATTTTACCCAGGGGACTATAAGAATGTTTGGGGTATTCTCAAAATTGTCAGTTTCAGATTTACATATAACAATTCCATTGTTATATGTAAGATTGCAAATTAATGCCCATTAAATTTGGATTTAAATCTGAATTGGGAAACCCTACTCTCATTGATTGAAATGTTTTGAATTATTTTTTCATTTCCTTGGAAGAACTATATTACCTTAAAAATAAAACCTTTGAGTGATTTTAGTCTTCAAATTTTTAATTTTGGTTACATCACTGATGCAAAAGTATTACATTGATATATTTAAGGGGTTTATCAATTAAGTAGAAGATATACACAGGGTGGAAATTGGCATTTATTAATCTTTTAATGGCCTGATCAATATAATAAATGCTGTCTATTAAAAACTAGATACATCCTGCATTGCACAATTTGTTTTGATGGCCTCATTGTGGCTGTTAATTATCGATGATATTATTTACTTAAAATGTGTCCAAGGGACCATGGGTGAAATTTTATTATTGATTTGATACAATTCAGTTATTTTAAAAAATGTCAGTATTTTGCATTCGATTTATAGTTCCTGAAAATGCATTTTCTGCACATAGTTACTATGGATGACTTGTTCTCTGGGGCTTACTTGGTAATTTATGTGAACAATAAAATAAGGTGTTGTTCTTGTTGACTTCCTCCCATGATATAGTAAGTTCAAGATGAAGTAATCTAAGCTTGTGAATAAATCCTAAAATGATGAGTAGAAATGATCGGGGCGCCTGGGTGGCTCAGTGGGTTAAGCCGCTGCCTTTGGCTCAGGTCATGATCTCGGAGTCCTGGGATCGAGCCCCGCATCAGGCTCTCTGCTCAGCAGGGAGCCTGCTTCCTCCTCTCTCTCTGCCTGCCTCTCTGCCTGCTTGTGACCTCTCTTTCAAATAAATAAATAAAATCTTTAAAAAAAAAAAAAAGAAGAAATGAAATACAGTTGACTTTGGAACAATGCAGGGGTTAGTGGTCCTGACACACCAGCAGTTGAAAATTCACATATAACTTTTGACCCCCCTAAACTTAACTACTCATCACCTACAGTTGACCAGAAGCCTTATGATAACATGAACAGTTAACACGTGTTTTGTACATTATATGTATCACATACTGTATTCTTACCATAAAAGTTAAGCCAGAGGAAAAAAATGTTAAGAAAATCATGAGGTGAAAAAACATTGATAGTGTACTGTATTTATTTAAAAAAAAAAATCCATGTGTAAGTAGACCCACTCAGTTCAAACGCGTCCTGTTCAAGGGTCAGTTGTACTCTATGTTATGGTCCCATGGCCTCTTGTGCAGTCTCTCTATTGGAGCCCACAAGGCATTGAGTTTCTGCCACATCAAGCATATGTCATTTAATCTAATCCTCATATGACTCATAGGGACACTGAGACGGGCTATAGATATGATGGAAAGAATTAGCACAACTATAGACTACTTTTGATTCTTATCCATTATCATCATAAAGTAACTGTTTCCAATAAATTTCAACATCACAATCTCTTAGTTCATTTACTTCAGGTCATTCATCATTTATAAATATCATTTGGATGCCTTGTAAATTTACCTTCTTGAGGATGTATGTTACTTTATCAGTGAAAAAAAAGTCACATTCACATTCCTGAGAAAAATTTAAAGCAGTGTGTTTTGTTTGATGATGATATTAGTATTTCTGTAGAGTTTTTCATTTTCTCTGGGTAAAGTCACAGTAAAAAACCTTACCATTTGTAATATAAAATTTGTAATTTAAACATAAAATTTACACTTTAGAATTTTGGCTGTGTAAGAAAAAATATTTTGGACAATAGTCCATAGGTTAAATAAGTTATAATAATTTCAATTTTTAGTTTTAGTTACTTGTTATTCTTACTTTTTAGAAATAGGTTGGAAATTAAAGAATGTAAGGAAGGAATGGAGTAAATTTTTTGTTATAGCAGAGGAATGAAAAATATATGGTATAGATAAGTTCCCAGGAGGACCTCAGAAATGACCTAGTAACTCCATAATCTCCCAGATAAAGGTTAATGAGACATGAGAGCAGATTTATCAGCCTCTCCATAAAGTCACTGTATTTTAACTTCCATCCTCATCCTAATGCTATATAAACACCAGATTTTGCCTCTTAGGCAAATTGCTAGTGTTCTATATTTAAGCCTTTTTGTTTTTCTCTTCTAGTCATTTCAAGATGTGGATATTTTAGAATGCGGCACATAGAAATCTTGAAGATTTCATAAATGAAAGATATTTTCTTCTGATGGAATTTATTTATTTTATTTTATTTAAAGATATATTTACATATTTTAGAGAGAGAGAGCCGGGGAAGGGATAGAGGTAAAGAATCCCAAGCAGACACCCTACTCCACCCTGGGGCTTCATCTTGCAACCCTGAGATCAGGACCTGGGCTGAAATTAAGATTTGGACATTCAACTGACTGAACCACCCAGGTGTCCCTGGATGAAATTTATTTTAAAAGTAATATGTGCACAAGGAGGTTTAATCTTTGGATACCTAACCTCTCGTTTCTAAATATGTGTATACAACAGAAAATTTCCTGGACAGATATCAAAGAAAGAAAGAAAAGTGTCATAGAGCCTAAATGCATTAATAAGACCTTTAATAGAAGGAAAAGGAGAGAGATCAGAAACTCTATGAAAGCTGAATAATGTTTGTTTATAATTAACATATAATATCCTATTAGTTTCAGATGTACATCATAATGATTCAGTATTTTATACATTACAAAATGACCCCACAATAAGAATAGTTACCATCTGTCACCATACAGAGTAAATATACTATTATTGACTATATTCCTTTAGCTATACATTACATCCCCCTGATTAACTTATTATGTAGCTGGAAGTTTGTACCTCTTATTCTCCTTCACCCGTTTTACCCATCTCCCAATCCATCTTGCTTCTGGTAACCAACAGTTTGTTTCTTGTATCTGTGGGTCTGTTTTTGTTTCTGTTTCTTTTGTTTAGATTCTACATATCTGTGAAATCATTAGGTGTTTATCTTTCTTTGACTTACTTCACTTACCTAATGCCTTCTGGGCCCATCCCTGTTATTAGAGATGTTAAGATTCCATTCTTATGGATGATGTATTTAATATATAAAACAATTATTATATATGTGTATATATATATATATATATATATATATATATATATATAAATTCTTTTTTATCCATTTTTCTACAGATAGACACTGAAGTTTGCATGTTGGCTATTATAAATAATGTTGCCATAAACATGGGGGTGCATATAGCTCTTTGGATTGGTGTTTTTGTTTTTTTCAGATGGATACCCAGAAGTGGAATTGCTGGATCATATGTTAGTTCTATTTTTAACTTTTTGAGGACACCCCCACCTGGCCCATACTGATTTCCATAGTGGCTGCACCAATTTACCATCCCAACAGCAGTGAATGAGGGTCTCATTTTCTCCACACACTCAGCAATACTTGTTATTTTTTGACTTTTTGGTAATAGCCGATCTGACAGGTGGGATGTGGTAACTCACTGTTGTTTTGATTTGCATTTCCCTCATGATTAGTGATATTTAACATCTTCTCTTGTTCCTGTTGGCCATCTATATATCTTCTTTAGAAAATAAGTGCTCTGCTCTTTTTTAATTGGGTTATTTGTTTGGTTTTGCTTTGATATTGAGTTGTGTAAGTTTTTTATGTATTTTGGATATCAACCCAATGATAGATGAATAATTTACAAATATTTCTCCCATGCAGTAGGTGTCCTTTTCATTTTGTTTAGGTTTCTTTTGCTGTGCAAAAGCTTTTTACTTTGATATAATCTCATTTGTTTATCTTTGCTTTTATTACCCTTGCCTGAGGAGACTGCCCCCCCAAAATATTGTTAATGCCAATGTCAAGGAGCTTATTATCTATGTTTTCCTCTAGAAGTTTTATGATTTCAAGTATAAATATAAAGATTTATATTCAAATCTTTAATCCATTTTTTTTAAAGATTTTATTTATTTATTTGACAGAGAGAAATCACAAGTAAGCAGAGAGGCAGGCAGAGAGAGAGGAGGAAGCAGGCTCCCTGCTGAGCAGAAAGCCTGATGTGGGGCTCGAACCCAGGACCTGGGATCATGACCTGAGCCGAAGGCAGCGGCTTAACCCACTGAGCCACCCAGGCGCCCCTCTTTAATCCATTTTTAAAAATATTTTATTTATTTAATTTGACAGAAAGTGAGAGAGCACAAGCCAAGGGGGAGGGGCAGAAGGAGAGGGAAAAGCAGACTCCCTGCTAGGCAGAGAGTCTGATGTAGGACTGATCCCAGGACTCCGAGATTGTGACCTGAGCCGAAGGCAGACTGTTAACTGACTGGGTCACCCAGGTGCCCCTTTAATCCATTTTTAAAATTTATTTTTGTATATAATATAAGGTGGTGGTTCTGCTTTATTCTTTTGTATATAGCTGTACAGTTTTCCCAGCACTGTTGAACCATGAACAGACTATCTTTTCCCCATTATATATCCTTGCCTTATCATAGATTAATTGAGCATAGATGTGCAGGATTTTTTTCTGGGCTTTCTGTTCCTCTCTGTTGACTTATGTGTTTATTTTTTTGCCAGTACACTCCTCTTTTGATCGCTGTGTATTGTAGTATAGTTTGAAGTGAGGGAATGTGATACCTCCACCTTTGTTCTTTCTCAAGATTGCTTAGGTTATTGTGTCCTTTTGTGGGTCTATAAAAATTTTAGGATTCTTTTTTCTGGTTCTATGTACTATGCCATTGGCATTTTCATAGGTATTGCCTTGAACCTGTAGATTGTTTTGGGTAGTATGGGAATTTTAGAAATATTAATTCTGATCCATATGCAGGGAGTTTATTTATCTATCTGTATTTTGGATTGGAGTTGAAAGAAAAATACATGGAAACCTTCATTTAAATGGTAAATTATCTTGTTATAGATATATCATCACCAATGAGAATTAGTTGTCCAGAGATTTTTTTGTAAGGTACATAAATGGATGTGTGCAAGATTTTCTATTTGGAACAGTAAGGGGAAAAAATGTTGCATTTTAGATTGTCAAGTGTCCTTTCAGCGACTTTTTATATCCTCTTTTTAATTGAGCTTTTAGGGTTTTCTTGGCGAAGAAAAGGGCCAGAACAGCTTTTTGCTGAAGGTAGACAGGAGGATTTAGATTCTTACTCTGGGCCTTACAAGCTATGTGACGCTGGGAAAGTTACTTCAACTCTCTGAGCCATAGCCTCCCCATACAGATAAATAAAATATAGTAATGTGGGCTATCTATGATAAATGGACACAAAGGTACAGCATGATGTCAGTAATAAGTTCTCAATAAATTTAGGTATATATAAAATCCGAGCAATAGGTAGGTATGTATTAACCAGAATTTGAGTCTCAGATACTTATAGTCCTTCAAAAATGGTTTCAACATACATAACATATAAAAGCATTTGTATTTATGGAAAAATGTATCTGTGTATTAAAAGCTAAATATGCATATAGAATGTAATTGTCATCACGAGAAGTTGATTTCAGTATCTCAATTTAATTTAATTTAGAGAATTTACCTGAGAGATGGCTTCTGAAACACAATGCATTGATAGGATTAAATTCTGCTTGCATAAGATTAAGCTTGACTGGCACTGGCATTAGCTGTTTTCACCTTTCTTTTCACTGTCTCTTTGAAAGAACTGTTTCCAGAGGGACACCAATGTCATCTCCTTTGTTTCTGGTCTAGATACCTGAAAGAAATATTTTACTGGTTTTGAAATATTCTGTTCCTATTTTTTTAAATAGAAGTATCTGTTTTTGTGAAAAAAAAATAGAATAAACATTTTTATTTTATTTTATTTTTTTAGTTTCAAGCTTTAATTTAAATTCGTTAGTTAACATGCAATGTTTTACTAGTTTCAGATGTAGAATTTAGTGGTTCATCATTTACATACAACACCCAGTGCTCATCACAACTGCCTATCTTAACACACATGACCTATCCAGCCCATCTCCTCATCCATCTCCCCTCCAGCAACCCTCAGTTTGTCTTCTATAGTTAAAAGTCTGTTTTATGGTAGCTATTCTAGATATAATAACTTTTTGGTAAAACCTAATTATGAAGCAGATAAAATGTCCATTTTTATAGCACTAAGTAGTTAGAAGAGTACTGGACACAATATTTGTGGTGTACATTCTCATTGAAAATGAACATGCCCTGAAGTGTTATGGAACAGTTATGTCATTTATTTCAAATTTCCTCAAACAAATATTCATTTAAAATGTTAGCTCTTTAGCTGAATTAATTTTCATTATTTTAGATTCTCCATAAGAATTGTTTTTGTGGGACGCCTGGGTGGCTCAGTTGGTTAAGCCGCTGCCTTCGGCTCAGGTCATGATCCCAGCGTCCTGGGATCGAGTCCCACATCGGGCTCCTTGTTCTATGGGGAGCCTGCTTCTCCCTCTGCCTCTGCCTGCCACTCTGTCTGCCTGTGCTCGCTCTCTCTCTCTCTCTCTGACAAATAAATTAAAAAAAAAAAAAAAAAGAATTGTTTTTGTAATAAGGAGCCCATTAAATATTTCACTAATTTTTATTTTTTCACAGGAATTTTCATGATTAATCTGTTAGATTAAAAAAAATTGTTATACTTTAGTAGAAAAGTGCCACATATTCTTATATGTCATGTGTGCTTATGACATAATTTCTCTTATTAATATTACATTAATGAAACACAATAATTAGTATACAATACTAATATTAGTATAAAATAGTATAAAATACTAAAACAGTATTTTAGTAGTATAGTATAGTATAAAATAGTATAAAATACTAATATTAGTATAAAATACTAGTATTTAAATACTCTGACATATTCAGTTTTTACTTTATATTTGAAATTACTACATTTTAGGAATGAATTTAACATATTTTATTATATATAGTATCCAGTATACATAAGATGCACTAGATATGTCAATGTATAATAAAATTATATAATTCATATAATATTTTAAAATGCATAAATAAATAATTCTTAATAGATAAATATCAGTTCATTTATGAATATGCTTTATTTGTTATTATAAACTATGTTGATAATATATTAACTAATAGATAATAAATTAATATGTATAAAATGTCTATGTAGTATAGATAATATACATTAGGTGTGTACATATAGTATGTCTGTATATATTTTGTGTATATACATTAAGACATTCAGCTATTCTTACTTCCTACCATAATACTGCTTTTTATCTGAATACGTAAAATAATATATCTTATCATATTTAAATATATTTATAGCTTAAGATTCTATATCATTTTCCTGAATTTCAGTATTTCCCAATTTAATGTTAATAATGTATTTTATAAACTTCTCAGTCAGGCACTGTGTATGACAAGATAATTTTTCATGCACAATTCTATCCTAAACATGGCATCTCACAGTGGGACGTGTTGATACATTATGTATTTTTACATTATGCCTCTATTTTTTATTGGAAACACAACCATGTACATTTTAGATATATTTGGCCAACTAATAATCAGCAATGTTTATAAAAACCAACTGTAAAAATCTGAATTTTTTATGCAAATACAGAAAATGAATAATTAAATGCTATTAACATGGGCCTTTCTGTGAGAAATAATAATCATCTATATTTTAGCAAACTTATGTTTGGTAATAAAAATCATTTAAACATAGTCTCAAAAATTTTATGTTAATTGATATTCTTTTAATTCATTTGTATCGTCTTTCAGATCATTCAACTGACCTTTTGAAAATGAAGAAGCAGGTTGATTGAGGAGACCAGAATTTCATGCACTGAGACTCTTAGAGCTAGTCTCTAGATTGAGGATAGAGTAATATCAGATGGCTAAGACATTTTTGTGATTGATGGAAAGAATAGCAATCAGAGATACATTTAATAATTTATTTTTCTTATCTCTGATGCAGAAAATGGCCTAATCTATCTAATGACAAGTCCAATTAGAGTCAACATCTGTTTGACCTTTAGATATATTCCTGGAATGAACAAATAGTCAAGCTTGCAGGATATGTAGCAAGCATCATATCTTGGTGTGAAATGACCTTGGAAAAGGACATGTTTTTCTGTTATTTTCAAACTACATGGAAAGAGTGGCAGAAGGGATGAAAGAGCCATTGTATTGATTAATTAGGATGTTAACTATAAATAAGAAATACATGTAATTTAAAACTCGGTGTATACATTAAAAAGTCAAGAGGTAAATATGAAAGTTCTGTTGTAATAGGGATGACAAAATTTTGGCACTTATACTCCACAAATAACACGTAAATGCTGACAAGAAGAAAATAACTATATCCAATAAAGAATTGGACAAGGTCCATGGAGAGGAATTTTACTGTAAAGCAATCCCAAATAGCTAACACAAACCTGAAATCATAGTCAAATTTACTGATACTAGGGATAGACATTAGAGGAGCACTGATACATTACTTAATCGAAGTAGCATTGTAATATGCTACATAATACCTATTTTTGGCAAGAGTGAAAGAAGCGTGCTCTTAAACATTGCTGGGTGAACTGTGAAGTTAGTAGCTGTTTTAGAAAGCAATGTGGAAATTAATAATAAAACAACTCACCATTTTCATTCCAGACAATGTAATGTATAGCAAGTTGTTTTTAAACTAAAATTCATACATAGGAGAATTTATTGAAATTTTTTTTTCAAAAAGCCAAAAAATATAATCAATATGGTAAAAGTTGATGAAATGTGCTATTTGTATTCCATGAACTATTATAGTCATTCAGTAGACTAGTGTATTACTAGCCACTATTATTAAGACACTTGGGAGTATTACCATAATGTATTGCTGGATGAGAAAGAAACCTTTAAAAAAGTGTGTATTACATGCTATTTTTGGAAAACCTAAGGGAATATCTAAGAAATGTGTCTTTATGTTTACCTGTAAACACAACAAAACTTGGTCTATGAACATAGGATATGATACCAAGAACATAGCTAAGTTTGTAGTATTATTCCATTCCTGATTATATTATGAGGGGGGAGACAGAAGGAGAAGTTGGTATGGATCTATTCGAGACTATGTTGTGCCCTCCTTTATAAAATTTTATATACCATACAATTTTTTATTTTTTTCTTGTGTGGTATTACTAGTGTTCCAAAATAGCATCGGCTCTTTTGGAAACTTGACCCTGAAAATATTTCTGGAGTGGTTAATAGATGAAACTGTTGTGGTCTCAAACCCTACTGAAGTCAGAACTTTAATGAGAAATGGAATTAACCTTGAATCTCTTTATTTAGATTTTTAGAGTACATATTTAAGTATTTAAGTGTTTTAGCTTGATTCAAATATGTATTCCAGCTTAGTTTCTGGAAAAATATTATGTCAACACAAAAACTAATGGTATCATTTTTAACTAAGTGACTAGGGAGAAGATAGTCACTAATTAATTGTTAGATTGAATTTATTATATTGCCTCTATAATTGACTTTGGCAACTGGTTCAATTGATGGAGATGGTATAACTGATTTAGTCTGAAAGTATAAGAGAAAAAAAGATGGCATTAAATAACACCAAAGCTAAAGTGAAGTGTGTAGACAAATGGAATTTCCTGGATCTGATATATAGTGCTGAAATTATTTCCATATAGGATACATTAAAAACAAACCTTGATTCTGAAAAATTAATGGATAATATTATATACCAATTTCACTACAAGTAGACATTCCTAAACAATTAATCACATTTTGTCTCTTAGGTATGGACAGGAAATAATATTTTTGACCTTCATTTATCTATTCGATACTTAATAAATATTACTGCAATCATAATTTCACAACCCTTCTATTTTTAAATAAATATATCCTAAAGTATAGACTGTTTTACATACTATAACGTGAGGCTTTTATTTTTATTCAAAAATTATGGAAATACATATAATGATGAACATCTGTGGTGGAAGACAAAGCTAAATAGATATCACTACATATGTGAGAGAAAACATGTTGACCTGGAGTGAGGGTTTATTTTTTCATTTCATGAATAGTAAGACTACAAAACATCATGAATATGTGAATACAAAAGAAAGAAGCATTCATCTTATTATTAAAATAATATTTTAAAATATTACCATCTAATAAAATGGATTTTCATCTGCACAATATCAGACTGTGGAAAAGAATGGAATGCTTTTGCTGTTGTAATTTATTTTTAAATAAGTTCAACCTATAAATACAGTTCTCAAATCTGCATCAACTATGGTCAGGCTGATGACAAGGTTTTAGGCTCTGTATCCATCAAGACTATATGATCTTAAATCACTAAGTCCCAGTGTACCAAATCAACACCATTCCTTTAACCATGTAGTTAACAGAAACCACATTTCCCACTGTGCTAGATAATGCAACTTTGCTTTTAAAAATTATATTTCTTATATAGTATTGAATTTTTGATAATTGTCAGTATAAACCTTATTAATGACCTTTAATTTGAGTACATATATCCATTGTATTTGCTGATGAGGTAGCCATAAAAATTTAATAGTAAGCTTATAGGATATAAAAAGTTATTAGAACATGACTTCAGAAATTTCATTCTAGCATATTTGTAGGTTCCCATGGTGCTAGCCACTGTAAAGAAATTCATTGAATATATATGTTATTTGAATGATAGGATAAACAGTTCTAATATAAAAATTGATGTGAGGTAAGATGAGGTCTTAATTCTCTAGACATTTGTTTTTAGAAACTGTGCCATTTTTGAGACTTTATGCCTTTAATTTCACCTGTTTCTTTAGAAAACATCTAATTACCCAATAGTGAAAAATATTTGAAAAAATTACTACAAAAATGCATCACTTTAGAATTGCTTTCAGTACATACTGAGTTTCACTTGAACTTACTGTATCTTGTTTTTCCTTTCCTCAAGGGCTAAATCAAACAATATTTCCAGTTTAGTAGTTCTGTGTAATATTCTTAGAAAGAAAATTAAAAGAAGAAATAACCATTGGATACAAAAAAGTATAAATTTCATTTTTATTTTTTATTGAAGTACCACATTTTCTGTGACTGGAAAGAATAACTGGAGTAATTATCCTTTCTTCATAAAGATTTTGTGTTTAAAATATACTTAAAAATAGAATCATTGAAAATTCTCATTTGACACTTACTTATTGGTATTCCCCAGACATTTAAATCTTACCCAACCTCTCTCTTAATATATTCAACAGATATTATTTATTCTAGTGTGAAGACACTTGCATGAAATAAAAGCTATATTGTGCCAGTGTTGTTTTGTGAAACTGACCTATTACCTACATATAGAAATACACTCATTAGTTTATTGGATGGAGGTAATTTTTGGAGTCAACCTCTTTTATTGACATATCAGAAAAAAAGGCATTAAGTGCACAGCAGACAGGTAAAATAAGATGCATGTCAGATAATCAGAAAGGCAGCATGTGTGACGGAGATCATGGCTGCTGTAGGAGAGACTGATGAGCTAAAAATTACAGAGAAGGGGAGCCTGGGTGGCTCAGTGGGTTAAGCCTCTGTCTTCAGCTCAGGTCATGATCTTAGGGTCCTGGGATTGAGCCCCACATCGGGCTCTCTGCACAGCAGGGAGCCTGTTTCCCTTCCTCTCTCTCTGCCTGTCCCTCTGCCTACTTGTGATCTTTGTCTGTCAAATAAATAAATAAAATCTTTTGAAAAAATAAAAAAAAATCATAGAAAAATGACAGGGAAGGGGACACTAGTGTAAAGTACTTGGATTCTCAATACATGCAGGATGACAAAGATACAAATACATTCTTTAAAAGCATGGCTATAGTCTTAACAGTTATTATGATGGAAATTTACATATGCCAATTATAAAATCATGTTTTATTTTATGATATTTCAAAACTGCATATTAAAAGCCAGCAATGCAATGTAAGTCACAAGACTTGATTTTAGATGTGTGTTCTCCACTTGGATCCAAAACCTTGATTTGTCACTTCCTAGAAAGACATATAACTAAGTTGGGATTTGTCTGGGCAGACAGACAATCCACATGTTCTTATTCCTTCTAAGAAATATACAGTCAGAAAATGTGATACAATGAAATCTAATTTAGGTATACTAATGCAAATAATACAATGGCAGTTTAATACAGTGGATAGAGCATTAGATAGGCAGTCCAGAAACATGTTCTTCTATCAGAATGAACATTAGGTATGTGGCTTTGTAGAATGTTTGTGATGAAGCATATATTTTCATGGAACAAAATGAATATCAGTTATGTTTTAAATAACCATATTCGCTCTCTCTCTTTTCACTTACAGCATTTCATATATGATTCAAAATACACTAAGATTTTAATTAAGACATGAAAGCGTGGGTCAACTTTCTCCTATTATAAAATTTCTGTTTTGATGATGGCTTAAGAACATAAATGTATTCAATGACTTAGAAGCAACTAATCATACAAAGATTAGTTAGAACAATGTGGATTAATTTTTGACAGCTATTGCATGACTTTGATAGATCAGGCAAGAAGGGAAAATCCTTACAGTTTGTTTTACTTTTGTTTGTGTAAAGATCAGAGTGTTCAGGTACATTTAAAGTCAACAGGCTTTATAACTGTTACAATTAGTGACAGAAACTTGATGAACTCAGGCATGAAGAAAGCAAGAAATTGAGAAAACACTTTCCAGTTCTCTATAAATTATCTTGAGAACACTGTACCATGGACTTATTAAAAGTTTGTGACTTTGTCTGGTTTGAATATTTAACATTTTAATGTCATCTTCAAAAGTAACCTCTATCATATGTAAGATATCACCATTAAACTACCTATGGGAAAAAAATCTGTCGAATGGTTCCATACACATCACCTATATGACAATGTCTCATTTTCTTTTTAACAAATGTAAAGAATTTATTGAAACATTTTTATAATAATACAGCAGACATAAAGGGAATTCCAGTGTTTAGAAGACTTGAGTAGGAAAACATTATTTTTTTCCTCCCTTCCTCCCTCTCTCCATCCTCCTTTCCTTCCTTTCTCCCTCATTCTCTCTTTCCTCTCTCCCTGCTTCTCTCCCTCCTTTCTGCCTTCCTTCCCTCCCCTCCCCTTCCCTTTTTTTCTCTTCTTCCTTCCTTTCCTTCCCTTCTTTCCTTACTATTTTCATCTTCTCTGACAGGAAAAGATAAAAAAGACAAAGAAAAAAATGAGGTGGAAAAATTTTATTATACCTGCTATTAGGTTTCTGTTTAATAATGGTGTGTTGGAGATAAATTGAATATTTCAAGCATCTTCTGAACATTATGAAAAGTGCAACTTAAACAGAAGGTGAATATACATTCGTATAATTCAAACTTTCACACTATGGAAGCGAAGATGTTGTTTTAAATTACCAGATAATTACTTACTGACTAAAGAAATGGAGAGCAATGTGTAAATTCAGATAAAACCAAAATATGTATATATGGTGAGGAATTTACTTCATTTTTCAAAATTTCTGTTATGCTATTAGATTGCTGAAATACATAAATATATGCAGTCACCAACTGTAAATGAGAGGGTTACTGTAAGAACACCACTATTACAGTGATTATATATGTATACCTTCACACATGCACACGCACATGCACAAAATACATACATATATAAATTTAGTTGTCATATATTCTGAGGCTTCTCTTAGCTGAAACAGGTTTTTAGACTTTCTCATTTCTGATGACTTGACAGTTTTGATGAATGCTATATAATGTCCCATCAATGGCGATTTGAGTGATGTTTTTCTCATCATCTTGCTGCGATTATCTTTTGGAAGTCAGGAGACTACCGAGAAGTGTCATTCTTATCATATAATATCAACAGGACATAGTATCAACATGACAGAACTACATTTTAAACTTGATCACTTGATTGACATAGTGTTTGTCAGGAATCTCCACTGTAAAGCTACTCTTTCATTCTGCTTTCTATAACTGTAGTCTTTGGAAGTAAGTCATTATGGATGTAACCTATGCTTAAAAAAGGAGACTTATGTTCTGTCTCCTTGAGAGAGGAAAAATCTATAAATTATTTGGAATCCTGCACAGGACATTTATTTATTTAGTCATGTTTTTATATCTGTATGGATTCATGGATATTTTATACTTTGGGTTATAATTCAATGCCAAAGTATTTATTTTCTCACTCAAGTTGTTCCAGATTTGGACATTGGAGACTTTTCTAATTGATCCCCATGTCCTTTTGACATACTCTCAATGTGACATATTTAAGCGTGTATAGGTGTGTTGTGAGCACCTCATTAACTTCTGCTATTGTAAGATGCTTCAAGCTCATGCCGAAGATTCGCTTCCTCTCTTTTAGATTCAACCATTTTCCCAAAAGGAATTTTATTCAAAACCAAGATCTGGGAGCTATGTGTGCTCATTGCTAGTAGTTTTCATTGTGTGTACACCTTTTCAACAAATAAAGGAAATCTATTTGTGTATATTTACCTGTGTATATATACATATCTATAAATATTTCTATATGTGGTCATCTATATCTACATGAAACTGAACATGATTCATACTGATGTTTCCAACTCTAATCCATTACCACATGGATTATTCCCCCTCTCCTGGCTGAACTGTAACCTCCACCTACAAAAAACTGAGAAACTGACCCTCACCATCCATAGTCCATTTAGTTAATTTTGTTCTGTATCATGACTGGTAACCATAGCCCTGTGGGAACATTATCAACTAAAATACAATAATTTGTGGACCTTTTTGCCTTTCATCTTGTAGACTCCATTCATTTTCATAGTTACTTAGGTCAGTATCTCCTCCCCGCACTCCTCCTTCAATGAGGTTATTACATTCATTTATAATACAGTTAGATTCTTCTGTTACAGTCTATATTCTATCACAGGATCCTGGGATAGACCTCCTACAATGATTTTTTAAAACTTGTGTACAAGGTTCATTCTTTGTGTTATGAAGTCCAGTGGTTTTAACAAATGCATAGTGTAATATATCCACCATTATAGTACATATGAAATAATTTCACTACCATGGAAATGCACTGTTTTTTACCTGTTCAGCCCTTTCCCCCCAACACACATTATCACCGGACACCATCAACCAGCTTAACCATATTTATGTCCTGGCCTTTACCAGAATGCTCTATTATTGAAATCATGAAATATGTAACCTCTTCCTGTAATTACTCTTGCTTAGCAATATACATGCATTTATGCATGTCTTTAAAGACTGCTCCTTTTCATTAGAGAATAAAATCCATTCTACAGATGTACCTAGTTGGTTTATTCTATTGAAGAACATCTCGGTTGCTTATAGTTCTCAATGATTATGAATAAACCTGCAATAATAATGTTCAGGTTTTTGGGTAGAAATAAGTCTTCCAGTCACTTGGGTAAATGTATAGGAGACTGAATGCTCAACTATATGGCAAGACTATGATTAACCTTGTCAGAAACTGCCATACTGTCTTCCCTCCAGCAATGAAAGAATGAGAGTTCCTGTTGTCTTACATCCTTGGCAACAAATGGAATTGTCAATATTCATTTTTTTTTTAGCCATTCTAATAAATGTGTAGTTTCTCATGAAAGGAAATATTCAGAAAGTCAACTAGTGTATAACCCTCTTTCTTTTCCTAACACTTAAAGAATAAATCTCTTAACTGATCATAATTCCCCAAAATTCCCTATATATTTGCTTAAGATCTTGCCTAAATAAAGTTACATCTTCTTTTCCACTTCCATTTATATGCATGTATATACACACACATATTCTTGTTTTTGATGATGAGACAACAGTTTTTGTAAGTTTTTCAAGGAAACAATGTAGAACTTCATTAGTTTGAATCTTTACAAAATCTAGTCAAATTAAAATCAATGTTATAATAATGGCTATTTCTTAGTACAACCTTGTGTTCAAAAACTCATTTCTTTTTGGAGGAGTGAATGAGTGTTTTCTATTCAGAAAAGAACAATTATTTAAAGAATCATTGAATGGTCCAGATTTTTCTGAAGAAAATGAACTCTACATTTTAATTCAAATCATTTTAATTGTACTAGGGAGTCAATAGATTCTACTGAAACTTAGTGCCTTAAATCACATTATTTTGGTGCTTAGTCCGTTTACTTATATGAATTTGATATTTATATTAAATTGCAAAGTACGAGAGCTGTTACTTCTTGTTTTTTCTGTATGGAAAGGAAGACTAAGATGTTAATTCTCAGTTCATCAGCTACAAAGTAAAGTATAGTTATGTAAACTAAAAAACAATATTATAAAGAAGAAATCTTGGATAAAACTGTTTATAGTGTTGGGGCGCCTGGGTGGCTCAGTGAGTTAAGCCTCTGCCTTCTGCTCAGGTCATGATCTCAGGGTCCTGGGATTGAGCCCGCATTGAGCCTAGCATCAGGCTCCCTCTGCTCAGCAGGGAACCTGCTTCCCCCTCTCTCTCTGCCTGCTGCTCTGCCTACTTGGGCTCTCTCTCTCTCTCTCTCTGTCAAATAGATAAATAAAATTTTTTTTAAAAATTTTTATAGTGTTTAATATTGTATCGTGGAGTAAAATATATAGCATTTTGTGTGCTGGTAAAAACAAATTCATGAGGTGAAAAGAAGCTGTGATTTCAAATAAAAGGGATCAGTATAAAATTATAATATAAATACCTTAAGGTTACAACTTCAAATCATTATTTTATAATTTATAAATAATTTAATGTAAACTACATTGGTAAGCTTTAAAAAGATTAAAAAAAAAAAAAGGTTAGCCAAGGCATCTAGGAAAATCAAACACTGGAATACTGTCTTTTTAATCTCTTGATCTGGGAGGGGATTATATGGGTGTTTGATTCATAAATGTGCTTGTTTTGTTTCAAGTTTTTATTTAAATTCTAGCTAGTTAACATATAATATTGGCCTAAATATCTTTTTAATTATAGTTTATATTGAATGTGCTCACCTTCTGTAAGAATGAATAAATAATGGTCTTTCTTACAGTTAGTAAGACAAAAGTAATAATAAAAAAAAAAGCTATTTCAGGCATAAAAAAAAATGTAGTTCCTGATACAAAACCTACACAAAAGACTTTGATATAGAATGGAGAATAGGATTCGATGTGGTAGTAGCATGAGGTAAATGGGAGAGAGAATAGTCTGAAGAGGGTTGTGACAAGAAACGAATTAGAGCCACAGGTGCCTGTGAAGCCTTTTAAAACTTGATCTGAGCAATTTAGAGCCACTGGAGGCTTTTTAAAGTGAATGGAGAGAGACATTCAGATCAAATTTGTGTTTTTATTCACTGTGACTACAAAATAGTCTGAGGAACAAAAGCATTAAGACTGGAGGCAGAAAGACATATTAGGATGCTTCTGCAGAACTTCAGTACCTGAACAACATAGCAAGCCAAAGAGGGAAGACGTATTTATACACAGAATCTAGAGGGAGTAGTAAACTTGAGTGCAGAAAGACCGTGAAGAACTATGCTAGCATCAGGATTTCCAGCTTGGCTTACTGGGACTTCAGTACTGTTCTACTATTGTTCTCATGGCCATGAGAAAGGACATAGCAAAGGGAACATAAGATTTCCCCTCCTAGGAGAGGAGATTTTTCCAGCTCATTGGTAGCCATGTGCCCAAGCGAAAATTCTAGTATTAAGAAGGGGAGAATGACTATTGTTACTGATTAACAGTCTTTTCTACAGATATGCATTTTAGAATAACTTTAGAAGAATATCAGGAAATTAATTGCAGTGGTTACCTATTGAGAGGGATAAGTCAGAACAGTGTAGATGAGGGTAAAAATGGCTGGGAAGTTTTCACAGTATATCTTGTTAAACATTTGGATTTGTGCCCGTATGTATTCCTATTTACAGAGAAGTTGGGTAATTAAAAATCTGTTCCCTACAGATTAATAAATAAAAGAAGAAAGAAATTATGTTCCAGGTAGTCTCAGCTTTGCTAAGAACCAAGGATGGTCTTGTGTCCATGTTTGGGTCAAAACACCAGATGAGGAGACCTTGTCATGGAGTTCAGTGAGCTTACAGTTCCATCAGTTTCAATGAGCTAATGACAAAAAGGTATAACGCAGGGTGTATTTGTTTTCTATTGTTACATAACAAATACCACAAATTTAGCAGTTGAAAATAACCCAAATTTATTATCACACATTTTCCCTGTGTTAGAATTTTGGCATGCTTTATTTGGGTCCTGTGCTCAGGGTCACATAATGCTGAAATCAAGATGTTGCTGGGCTATGTAGTTATCTACAGGCTGTCAACTGGAAAGATACATTTATAAGTTCACTGGGTTTTTGGAAGAATTCATTTCCTTGCGGTTGTAGGACTGTGGCACTCATTTTGTTGTTAGCTGTTGGCCAGGAAACACTCTCCATTCCTAGCAGCTGCATGGAGGTCCTAGTCACACGGCCTTCTCCTTCTCAGCAGTGGAGAACATGCATGGCATCGGATCTTGCTCATGATTTGAATGTCTCTGACGTCCCTTCTGCCACCACCTGGAGAAAATAGTGTGCTCTTAAGGAGCTCTTCTGAGTAGGGTGGATGCGCTTTGAAAATCTTTCTTTATTAAAACCAATTGTACAGTATAGTGTAACCTAGTCAAAGGAGTAATATCATATTCACAGGTTCTACCCATATTCAAAGGGGAGGGGATTATCTCCTTCATATTTGAGAAATGATTTTGTCAGATGGAGAGTTATTGGTTGACAGTTTTCTTTCTGCACATTGCCTGCCAATTGACCTACATTGCTTTGATGAGACGTTAGCTGTCAGTCTTATTTGGTTCCTTTGTGTGCGATGAATAACATTTTTCTTGCTGCTTTCCAGATTCTCTGTCATTCTACAATCTGATTATGATATATGTCTGTGCAGATATATGAGCTTTTCCTACTTAGGGTTCTTTCATCTTCTTGGATGTGTATATTAATGTTTTTCATCATATTTGAAGAGTATAGCTAATCATATACTAACATGCTTGATAGAATTTCCTAAGTCCCTTAGGTTCTATTTATTTTTTCTTAATTTTTTTTTTTTTTCTTAGACTGGGTAATCCGGACTCACCTATTTTCAAGTTTGGTGATTCTTCTGCTCTAATCTGCTCAAATGTGTTAGTGAGCTCCTCTAGCTTTTTTTTTTTTTCAAAGCTTGGTTCTTATACTTTTCAAGTCCAGAGAATTTCTATTTGGTTCCTTTTTGTAATTTTTATCTCTTTATTGGTATCTTTGTTTGGTGAGGCATAATTAATTATTCATAATTCATAATAAACTATCGAGACATGCATTCTATTTCTCCTTTAGTTAAGGTTTTCATCAGCTATTTGAATATATTTAAGATGAC
Source organism: Lutra lutra (assembly GCF_902655055.1). NCBI lineage: Eukaryota > Metazoa > Chordata > Mammalia > Carnivora > Mustelidae > Lutra > Lutra lutra. Next base: position 175,661,864 of record NC_062280.1, read on the forward strand.
TGACTTAAAGTATTTGAAAACTAAATCCAACATCTGATTTCTCAGGGACAATTTATTTCTTTTGGCTTTTTCTGGTGCCTGGGCCATATTTTCTGATTTTTTTAATGTTTTGTGTATCTTTTGAAAAATGTACATTTTGGGGCACCTGGGTGGCTCAGTGGTTAAAGCCTTTGCCTTCGGCTCAGGTCATGGTCTCAGGGTCCTGGGATCGAGTCCCACATTGGGCTCTCTGCTCAGCGGGGAGCCTGCCTCCTCCTCCTCTCTCTCTCTGCCTGACTCTCTGCCTACTTGTGATCTGTCTGTCAAATAAATAATAATAAAAAAAAACCTTAAAAAAAAAGAAAAATGTACATTTTGAAAATTATAAGGTGGCAAAATCAGATAATCTCTCCCCTATTGTAGTTATTTTATCTGTTTAATGATTTTTTCCAAACTAATTTTGTAAAGTCTCTGTTCTTTGTTGTATGTGGCTAAAGAAATCTTGCTTCCACTTGTTTAGTGACCTTCTAATGGTCAGACTGGCCAAATGCTTAAATACTTAGAGCAAAAGAAATATTTCCCAGTCTCTGCAGAGTAGCTCTGTGTGTATGTTTGTAAATGGCCAGGTCATTTACAACTCTGCCTTATCTTTCAGTTCCTCCTTTCATATAGCCTCAAGGTCAACCAGGGTGAGGGATTAGGGCTTCTTCAAGACTACCTTGAGCATGCATATAATCCTAGACATGTACCTGGCCTTACATTCCTAGGAATATGTCAGAGCTTTTCAAGGCCCTTATTCCCTGAAACATTCTTCAAGCTTCTTGTTTATTCTCTTATTAGCTTGAAATTTGATCTGTTGCTTCAAATGAAACCAAAACATTTGTGCTACATGTTTTCTTCAGACATACCCTGAGTAGCAGCTTTGGCACTGAGCTTGTTCAGCTTGGGTCAAAATAAAGGGAATCCTTTGAGCCAGTCTTCCAGGGAACCCCCAGACAAAACAAATAATTCTTTGAAAGTGAGATCTATTAGTTCCTTCTGGTACTGTTGCTGGAAATGCAGGCAGAACTTTACAAGGTCACCACTGAGCTGAAGAGTAGGCCATGGGCTATAGTAAGTTAAAATACCACAAAGCATACTGGTTTTTTTTTCCCCAAGATTCAACTATTTTCTCTTGAATAATTGTTCTTATGGTTGCTGTATACTACTGACTAGTTTCCAGAGTTCCAAAAGCTTGCTGCCCATAATTTTTGACAGTTTTTTTTTTTTCTATTGCTTTTATAAAGAGGTAGATGTTTGGAACTTTTTATTCCACAATTTTCAATGATGCCTTATTAACATTAGTATCATTTTAACTTTATAGAAGATAAATCTAGACTAGGTTATATTGATGCCCCATGTCAAATTAACATGAATAATGGACATCCCTCTTTCTTATTTGCAACCCACACCCTCATTAGGTAGAAGTTTCAGGTTTGCTTTATTGTGTCTATGTATTTTTCTTTAATTTTAGACTTTATGAATAATATTCTTTACATTTTAGAATGAGACAGTTTTCAGTATGAATGTAATTCTTCATTTTTAGGTCTCATATCTATAAATGATGTAAACCTTTGCTGAAATAAGTAAGACCATAAGAATAAAAGATGTTTTCCTATAACAATGCCACTGATTTCTTCAAACGGTTTTCAAACTCTAGACAAAAATTATTTAGTGAATGATAATTTTTAAAAATTATCTATCAGTTTACAATTGGATTATATCCTCCTCCAGCTATTTTAAAAGCAACAAAATGCTGGAAAACACAGAAAATGGAAATAGATGATGTTTATCCTATGAATTAATACTGTAACTTGTTAAACATGACAAATGTTCTTATTTTGCTGTCCATTGGGTACAATGCACATCTGTGAGATTCAGAAGAGTTGAGAATTTTGTTTTGCCAAATAGGAAATGCTTATGTGTAGAAGGAGAGGTGAGAAAAGAGCCACCATAAAACCTTGAACAATAATCTGTTCTTTGGCATATTGATTTTAAGATATAATGTATAATATATACAATATGCAGAAACTGAGGATTTGGAAATTGATTTGCTTTAAATCTTGCTGTCCATGGGTCACTTGGAAAACCTTCATATACACTCACATTAATGACTGCTGCTTATTTTTCATCTGCTAACTGCCCTGTCACTAGGAAAAAAAAAAAAAAGACTATACATTTTTGAAGTATAGGGAAAAGGTTAGCCCTGTTAATCTAGAGAGTAAGTAAAAGCTACACACTATAAGAATGGTGTCAATAGTATTAAGGTTTCATTTGCAAACAGTGGAAAATCATACCTGTGAGCAGCTGCTAAGTGGAATCACTATCAGGAATTCTATTTCTCAACTCCTCAGCCTACCTCTTGGTTGCTCTCAGAAATTTTAATAATAATTTATTTTTTCAGGGACGCCTGGGTGGCTCAGTTGGTTAAGCAGCTGCCTTCAGCTCAGGTCATGATCCCAGCGTCCTGGGATCGAGTCCCACATCGGGCTCCTTGCTTGGCAGCGAGCCTGCTTCTCCCTCTGCCTCTGCCTGCCACTCTGTCTGCCTGTGCTCACTCTCGCTTCTCTCTCTATGACAAATAAATAAATAAAATCTAAAAAAAAAATAATAATAATAATTTCTTTTTTCAAACCCAAAATTCAACTCGAAAGTGTGATGCCAGACTTCAAAATGTAATTTAGTGATATCATTATTTTATCAGTGAAAAATATACTGTTTTATTGATTTCTATTTTAATTTTAAACTTCTAAAAATATTCACATGCTACTGGCAGGGCATTAATTAGAAAGGAAAAGAAACTTATCACATTCTCTGTAGTCATCATTTGATTGCAAAATGTGACAATATGATCTTGATAGAAAGATAAAATTGGAAATCCAGTATATTGAAGAGAGTATTCACAACTGGGAAGGTTTTTATTCAGATAACATCTTTGGTATTTTCTTTTGAATAAAAGAGAGTTTATGATTATCCATGAGAAAGGATTTCAAGGTTAAAGTCACAATTCAGTTTGGCAATGATTATCATACTACTGTGGGTTGAATTGTGTCCTCCAAAAAGGTATGTTGAATTCCTGAACTCAGGTACATAAGAATATGAATTTATTTGGAAACAGGGACTACCATGCTGGATTAGTGCGGGCCCTAATTCCAAAAGCTATTGTCCTTCTAAGGAAAGGAAATTTGGAGACAGAGAGGTGCTCAGAACAGAAGGCCATGTGAAGGGAGGAATAGAGATAGGATTTATGCTGGCACGCACCAAAGAATGCCAAGAATTACCAACACCTACTGAAAACTAGAAGAGGAAAAGACAGATTTTCTCTGGAACTCTGGAATGAGCATAGTTTTACTGATATTTTGATTTCAGAATTCTGGCCTTCAGAACTTGAGAGAATAAATTTCTGTTTTGTAAGTCACTCAGTTTATGATAATTTTTCTGGGAGCTCTAGAAAATTATACATTGACTTTTCACTAAATCTGTATCCTTTTAGTTTTGGGCATCCTGTTGGACTAACTTTCCCGGACTGTCTTGGTTTTAGCCACATGACTGAATTACAACCAATGAAATATGACAGAAATAATAAATGTCATGAGCTGATGAAACAACTACTTTTATATAGTCAATTTTCCAAATTCAGTGCTGTTCTAGTTTAGTAGACTTCCAGGAGAATCTTTTAAGACACTTATTGGTGATGGGAGATCCTTTATTAGTTTATTAGTTTATTATTATTAGTTTATTAGTTTATTAGTTTAGGTCCTTCAGGGTTCCAATGATCATAGTCTCTTGAATCCACTGAGCAAACTAACTATGTTCAACCAAACAGCAATTTTGTTACAATCCTAAAGTTTTGGTGTTTTTCTGCTAAATAATCCACTGGATACTTGGTACATAGTGTGGTTGTTTTACAGAAAAGGAAGCTTTTAGTCCAAAATATTTTCGCCATTAGATACCATTGAAATCTATCTGTTTTGTAGATTATTCCTTCTCACTGCTGTGTAGTATGCTGTTTGATAGATTAAAAATCATTTTGACCTCTACATCACACTACATGCAAAATGTACATAAAGCATACCTTAATAAGTAATAGATCCTTAATTTGAGAGGTAAAACAAATATTTCCCTTTTTTTAGAAAAGAGAGGTTATTGAGATAAAAAATTATTTGAGAGAAAGCAACAAATATTAAAGATAGTAAGCCACTACTTTGGTTAATAAGTAGCATGCAAATGATAGGATTCCCTGAAGAAAAAAAAATTAAAGATACAAATTATTATAATTCAAGGGGACTTCCTGAAAAATTTGAGAATACAATTGAAACAGTACACTACACTCCTGAAAATATTGGTTCATTAAAGCAAATTTTCATTAGCTTAAAGAAAAAAAAATCCTTTGGGCATTTAGAAAGAACATATGCTTGTGAAATTAAAAAAAAATTATCCTCAAATGTATTCATAGTAACTTTTTGTGTTAGTATGAAGATGTAAGGCAGAAATTATATATCCAGTAAAACTTTTAAGTAAGAGTACAAACTGATTGTTAGCTCCTCCTGAGAAATTTACCAGACAATGAGATTCAAATAAACAAAAGATACTAGAGTGACAAAGGATCTGTAACTTCTGACTAAATCGTCATTAAATGGGAGGAAAAAATAGTAATTACGGAATGATCTAATTTTATCATCCCCTGTATCTTTCATAATCAGCAATGCTGGTGTGAAAGAAAGACACAGATGTAATAGAGTGAGTTTTAGTAAAACTCATTACAGACTGTTGTCTTTAATTTGAATTGGAAATACTCGTAATAACTCATGAGAATTGTTTTGAAAAGACCTGGAGACAACTACCCATCCAGTAGCAATGAGCATCTAAACACGCACACTATAGTCTTGAAAAAATTTTTTTTTCTCACTGAAGATAACCCAAGTCATAGAGATAGCGGATTCCAGGTATATTTTCCAGGGAAGCAAATATAAAAGGTGATGTTAGAACAGAGTGCTGGATCATTTCACAAGAGATGTTTCCAGGGACATACTGAAGGGACATAGGAGTCAACAATAAGAGAGTTTCATTAGTCCCTTTAGTCATATTAGATGTAACATTTTGAACTTTAATTATGACAGTAGTTGCAGTAGATTGAGTAATGAGAGAGCAAATGAGAGTACGTATCTCTTTGTAATAGAATATCAATTAGAAAATAAAAAAGTAATTATAGAACTAGAATATCAACACAGTAGATAGATTAAGCAGACACAAACTAAATCTATGAACACAGATATTAAGCATCAATGGCTCTTAATGTCTCAATGTAGAAACAATCTGATATTATTTACCTCTTGCAGTACGACCATATGCCACCAGGAGTCAAAGTTTGAGTCTTGTCAAGGAAATAAAATCTAATACTGACCCAGTCTCTGGGTGCCGGTGTTAATTTACAGAAAATGCAAAAGACAAAGAAGCATGTTGAATTGCATCAATATATGCAATCAGCAAAACCCAAGGTGTGAAGAATACTACAGTTCAAATGGACCAAATTCATTCAGTGTATTTTTTATCATAAAAAAACCACAAAGCTGAATAAATTATCCATTTGTACCAAGGTGTTTTTCTTCTGTACAAAACATCTAAAACATGTATTAAATCACTAATACAATCTATCTTTGTAAGGATAGAAACACAGACAGCTGTCATTCTTCAAGAATTACTTAAATTCTAAGTATTACCTGTAAATTGAAAAGTTAAAGTGCTGTTATAATATATATTAACAATATTATAATATTTATTAACAATAACCAAAATAACAATAAAACATCTTCCCTCTAAAAATTTTTAGGGTTGTAGCTAGTTATTGAATCTGTATGCATATGATCCAAAAAATGCTTAGAGATTCAAACTGATCAATTAAATTAGTGAAAGTCACTTACTGTTAAAATTCAGTCTGTCAGCATGTGGTAGATCCGCTGAATTAAACCAAATTTTCCACCCAAACAGGTTAATTAGTGCTCATTAGCAAACTCATTCATTTTGCTGTTCTTTGCCAGGCTGTATGACTCTTATGAATATTAGACAGATGTTATCTTCTGGCACTGCTGGAAACTCCCTACAGAAGAGTCTCATCTCATTCCCTTTTCAAAGGCCTTTTGTTCCTAACAAATGTATCTCCTGCCACCTTTGGGATGATTCCCTGGCTACAATATTTAAACTATTTAGAACAACAAAGATGTAATAATAATTATCGCAAGTGATTGTAGATTAGTTTGCATTTTATAAACCACTTTCTCTTACATTATCAACTTTGATATTCTCAATGACCCGTTTAAATGATTTATTGTTGTTATTTTATCGTTAAGGTTAGGAAGCATTATTATTCATCTAAGGTCAACAGTTAGAAAGTGATGAGGAGTAGCTTCATCTCAGGACTTCTGAATTGTGTATCATTCACACACACACACACACACACACACACACACACACACATTCAAATCCTGGTTTTCTGAATAAAACTCTGCTTTACTTCTGCAAACCCCTGCTATGTGAGAGAGTCAGTTTCTGTATATAGCTGTGATTCAAGTTAGCCAGTAAGAAGTACCAAGTACAGTTCAAGGTTCTGTAAAGATAGTCAAATTACAATATTTCTACTCTCATGCAGTGTACAGTCCTATGAAAAAGTAAGATTTTCCTTATTATTTGCATTACTAAACACAGATTTTCTTTTGTTTCCTTAAGCCATATTATTAAACATGTACAGTGGAGTAGAGAGGTCTAAGCACAGGCACTAGAATCAAAAAAGTCAGGCTTCCACTTTGCCTTAGTGAAAGTAGGATTTGAAGTAAGTTACTTAAATTTCTGAGCCTTATTTTCTGTATCACCAAAGTGGATTATTTTAACACCAAAAGGAATGATGCATAAAAAAGATAAAGCACTTAGTACAGTGCTTCCCACAGGTAAGTACTCAATAAATTTTTGGTACTAAGTTATTATCTCAATTGAGAGACCAAATTTAAGTGCTTATTCAGCGTGTTCTTGATGTTATTTAAGTAGCTATAATGTTCGGAGGATAACTCAGTGACCCACAGAAATTTCAGTGCTACAACTAAAAGCATCTAGAAAAACATTACAGAAAAAGACCCACTGTAAGAGTGAACATTAATTAAAAGGTAATTTTTCCCATGTGATTTTGAAAGGAAAGGTCAGAGTAGTTTTGATATTGCTGTTTCTATACACTTTGTTTGTATCCTGACATCTATTTGCCATCTGTTGATGTGAATTAGTACACCCAACTGGCTGATAAAAACTTTTATATACTTTTAACATACATTTCTCTCTAGATGAATAATGATTAAGGTCAAATATATCAATGGAATTCACAATATTAATTGATCAATGGATACTTTTTAAGAAGTACTTATTTTTTATTAAATGACATTTAAAAAATAATGTGAACTCATTAGCAGTGGCTGACATATAATATATACATGATAAACAATAACTGATTCTGGTGATCACTTTGCTGTCAGTAGTTGTTGAGGCAGCAGCTCTCATAGGTATTATTTAATATCAATAATGATAATTAACATTACATTCACAAACAGAACAGAATTTTATTTTTTCCCTGTGTCTCTATTCCAGACCATAGCTATATCTACTCTTTTGAAGTTTTTATTGTTGTCAGTAATGGGGAAATAGGAAATAATATGAACTTTTGTAAACTCCATATATTTTTCATTAATACAAAATAAGGCAATCATCTTACTCTCTTGTTTAATACAGTGTTGTTAGAATATTCAGAATAACCGTATAGTCATAAACGTATCTATGAAAAAAATTAACAGTGGTTTATAAGAAATTACATATAACAAAACTCACAAACATCTATGAAATGTATGAGAAAAAGTGAGCAAATTGAAATAAATTTTTCTTGATTGGAAAATAAATAAATTTTTCTTGATTGGAAAAAAGTCAAAAGTATAAAGTATATTGATAAGTATCTCAAAATCCACCTATGGCAGGCAATTTTACCATATATAATGTTTATAATGCATTCTCAATTTTAAGTATTCAGCTAAAGGAGCTAATTGAGCCTGGAAGTAAATGAGTGTATGTGAAGTATATTAATGAGAACAGTTTATAATAGAAATATTTAAAAACATTTATTAGATAAGATAAAAATGTGCTATTAGGAAGGGGTATATCATAATATGTCATACTTTGGAAAAAATAATGTATCTGTATTGCACATACAGATGATTAGATATCTGTACTTATATATGTGTATATAAATACAGAAATATATATCTGTAGAGATAAAAAATTAAGATATATATCAAAATGTTAATTTCTTTTTTTGTCTACTTTTTATTTTTTCTCATTTTATTTTATTTTATTTTCAGTATTCCAGCATTCATTGTTTATTCACCACACCCAGTACTCCATCTGAGTGTGGCACATGGATTATTTAAAAAATATTTACTGAAATTTTCAAGTCATTTACCATTATCACATATTGTTTCTGTAATTCCTCTGGTCTCTTTGCATAAAAGCTCAATTAGGCCATTGACTCCTTTTTTCCATTGCTCACAATATCCACACCCACTTACTTGTTTGTATACTTTCTTGATGTAAGATGCCACAACTGACAAAGTGTGTGCATTCATTTTGGTACCAGAGGCTCTTGCAATTCAACAGAATAGAGATATCCGTGAAAATGGATGCTCCATGAGGGCAGGGATTTATTAAAAAGTATTTTTATTAACATATAATGTATTATTTGCCACAGCGGTACACACCTGTGAATCATCAGACTTATACATTTCACAACATTCACCATGGCACCTACCCTCCCCCAATGTCCATAATCTAACAGCCTCTCCCTACCCCCGCCAAGACCCCCAGCAACCCTCAGTTTGTTTTGTGAAATTAAGAGTCTCTTATGGTTTGTCTCCCTCCCGATCCCATCTTGTTTCATTTTTTCTTTCCCTACTCCCCAAATGCCCTGCCGAGGGCAGAGATTTTTTTAACTGTTTTGGTCACTATTGTATCATTACTGACAAGAAGAGAGCCTGACACCATGTACATATTCAGCACATGTTTCAGCTTAATTAAGCAATGACTGGAATTTACAAATACATGCTTTGTTCTGCCTTGAAAGTGGAATATTGTTTTCATTTCAACTCTAGTCAAGAATTAAAAATGAGTAACTCATGGAATTGAGTAACTCATGGCTATATTAAATATTTTGAGTGAATAAATGTCCACCTGTTTGAAGATATAATTCTGAACTTAGAGTACTAAATAGTGACTAAGCCTACGTTTTTTAAATGGCTGCCAGTGTTTTAAATGGTTGCTGGCCCCAAGATAACAGTGGGATATAACAGATTACCACAAATAAAACACCCTAAAAGAGTTGAGTCATGTGTGAGGGTAAGAGGAGAATCATGCCCCATAGGAAGATGATGTAAAAGCTCTAGAAATGGAATGTGTATGTACTTAAACATTTCCCATATACCCATGATTTCTGGTATTAGTTGCAAGAACATGTCTTTGCTCAATCCTTTGCCTCTGAAAATGATTGGCTATCAATACCAATTGATAATCTGTGGAACTAGGTTTGGAAAAACAATGTGATCACATCTTTACTGTTGAAGTAAGTTCTGCTTCTGGGGTCCAGCAAATGATGTTTTAACTCTAGGCCCTGATTCTAGTTGGGGTGTTGAATATACCTCTTTTATAAATTGTGTGTGTGTGTGTACCAACACACATATATGTAAATGTATATCTGTATGTGTATTTATAATGTATCCCCATAGGACTTTCAAAAATACGAGTCATGCATTCTTATTTCAAGTATCATTAACTCTAGCCCTTCAAATTCCCCCCTGAGATCTCAGTTATGATCAGCTCCAGCATATTTATTTTGAATAAAAGTATTATAAAGGCATACAGGATGCCTTCCATTTGCTCTTTAGATTCATTCTTGATTTCCTTCTTTTCTCTGCCTCAGTAGGCGGTCTCCATGATTAGTTATATCAATGTGCTCCTGTGCCCTCTGCCTTACAGATGAATCCAAGTATTTATTTCCCTAGTTCCTCTTGTGAGTTTGGCTTCAATTTGTTGTGTTCCTTGGGCAGAAGGTCACAGCTCCTCTCAAGGTTAACTTACCCTATTTCACACTCTTGTTCTAAATTCTAGTAACTCCACCTTCCCTTTGTTCCTTCAGATTTGCAGGCAGTGATAACTCCAACTATGCTAGCTTTAGGTCTGTACATTAGACTTTGTATTTGCCCTCACCCCACCCACACCTTTGCAAATTAATCCTTTGTAATGATTATTATTTTATAGTGCTATATTTATCCAATTGTGACTGCATTTGATATAAAAATTGGTATTGCGCCCAACCTCCCACCCCCCACCCCTTCAAAATTCTCAGATCGTTTTTCAGAGTCCATAGTCTCTCATGGTTCACCTCCCCTTCCAATTTCCCTCAACTCCCTTCTCCTCTCCATCTCCCCTTGTCCTCCATGCTATTTGTTATGCTCCACAAATAAGTGAAACCATATGATAATTGACTCTCTCTGCTTGACTTATTTCACTCAGCATAATCTCTTCCAGTCCCGTCCATGTTGCTACAAAACTTGGGTATTCATCCTTTCTTTTTTCTTTTTTTCTTTTTTTTTTTTTTTTACAGCTTTATAAACATATATTTTTATCCCCAGGGGTACAGGTCTGCGAATCACCAGGTTTACACACTTCACAACACTCACCATAGCACATACCCTCCCCAATATCCATAACCCCACCCCCTCTCCCAAACCCCTCCCCCCATCAACCCTCAGTTTGTTTTGTGAGATTAAGAGTCACTTATGGTTTGTCTCCCTCCCAATCCCATCTTGTTTCATTTACTCTTCTCCTACCCCCTCAACCCCCCATGTTGCATCTCCTCTCCCTCATATCAGGGAGATCATATGATAGTTGTCTTTCTCCGATTGACTTATTTCGATAAGCATGATACCCTCTAGTTCCATCCACGTCGTCGCAAATGGCAAGATTTCATTTCTTTTGATGGCTGCATAGTATTCCATTGTGTATATATACCACATCTTCTTTATCCATTCGTCTATAGATGGACATCTAGGTTCTTTCCATAGTTTGGCTATTGTAGACATTGCTGCTATAAACATTCGGGTGCACGTGCCCCTTCGGATCACTACGTTTGTATCTTTAGGGTAAATACCCAGCAGTGCAATTGCAGGGTCATAGGGTACTTCTATTTTCAACATTTTGAGGAACCTCCATGCTGTTTTCCAGAGTGGTTGCACCAGCTTGCATTCCCACCAACAGTGTAGGAGGGTTCCCCTTTCTCCGCATCCTCGCCAGCATCTGTCATTTCCTGACTTGTTAATTTTAGCCATTCTGACTGGTGTGAGGTGATATCTCATGGTGGTTTTGATTTGTATTTCCCTGATGCCGAGTGATATGGAGCACTTTTTCATGTGTCTGTTGGCCATCTGGATGTCTTCTTTGCAGAAATGTCTGTTCATGTCCTCTGCCCATTTCTTGATTGGATTATTTGTTCTTTGGGTGTTGAGTTTGCTAAGTTCTTTATAGATTTTGGACACTAGCCCTTTATCTGATATGTCATTTGCAAATATCTTCTCCCATTCTGTCAGTTGTCTTTTGGTTTTGTTAACTGTTTCCTTTGCTGTGCAAAAGCTTTTGATCTTGATAAAATCCCAAAAGTTCATTTTTGCCCTTGCTTCCCTTGCCTTTGGTGATGTTCCTAGGAAGATGTTGCTGCGGCTGACGTCGGCACCAGGTGGTGGGTATTGTAGAGGGCACGGATTGCATGGAGCACTGGGTGTGGTGCAAAAATAATGAATATTGTTATGCTGAAAAAAAAATTATTAAAAAAAAAAGATAAACAAGGATTATAATTGACTATGTAGAGTCTAAAAAATAAATCAAGTAGAACAAAGATTGGTAGCTAAGTATTTAACGTGGTTTAAGCTATGTATGTGTGTGTTTTTCTTTTGCTGTATCCCTGTAGTATCTTACATGGCTCAGGAATCTCAAATGATACAATCTGAACAGAGGAATCTGTTAAAGCATATAATATTAATTTTTTTTGTTATAGTGAGCCACCTATGGTTTTATTGAGTGTATTGACTGATACACATACATTTGATGATATCACGTCCACAGTCTCACTATGTTTTGTGTGTCGGTATCAAATTAGAACATTCTTTATATCTCTTCATACCTCTGAATGTGTCAAAAGTCAAGTAGTAGCTTCGTATGTGTATCAACATCTGTGCAGTGCCTGTGGCAGCCGTGAGGATATACCTGCAACTCCTGGGAGTGCACTGATCGAGGACCCCAGCTTTACTGCTCTGAAATCCACTTCAGAGTTTGCTCCAAGGCCATGCATCCTATGTGGCTCAACCTATCACTGAACTTGGGTGGTGTACCAAGTCAGGGCAGTTCCTGGGACATTTGGATCTCCTTTGACAGCTGACTTTGCCATAAGGACTCCCCATGGCTTGCTGAACCTTCCTAGCAGGACAGTCTAGGAAGCTTCTGTCCATCCCTTCTTCCCTCATGTTCAAACTGCATCATGGTCTAAGGGCTGTCCTTGCCTCTCCTAAAATCCCGTTTTGGCATCTGCTTCTCAGAAGACCTAGACTAACACAGTGCTTTAGTTTATTTTTATTCTTTTGGGATTTTAATTATTTGTCAACCTTATTTCAATCAGTTTCAACAGTCTGTAAGCAATGAGATGCTCAATAAATGTTTTAATGAATTCATGAAAAAAAAATTGGTATTGCGAATAACCTAGGAAACATGAATTTCTGTTGGGTTGTTCAAATACTGAAGGCAAACACATATTCAAGCCACATTACTGCAGCAAACAGGATTAATCTGTAGTATAAGAGGTCTTAAAATTGCTCAAATCATTACCAGTGGTTACTTAGGATGAATTATAGGTAGAAGGCATAACATTTAGAGAACGAGTCATTGTGGTATTTAGTTGCTATGGCAACTGGAGTGATTATAACGATAGTAGATTCACCTGATTTCTTTACACAGTTCTAGAGAACAAACACAGAGAACAAAAACTTAAGAGTTATCCATATACAATTAATATGCATAGAAACCAGAGAAATTTCCAAAATCTTTGAAGAGTTTTCTCAGCTCCTATAATGATAATGAATTTAAGGAGCTTGAAATTCCAAATTTTCCTAAATTTCCCTTCCCCCCACTTCTACCTAGGGATCTGATCTCCTCGTGCCAACATTTCAATGATTAAAATCAGGGTATTATCTTCACAAGCTGAGGTCAGATTTTCTTAGACGTACCCACATTACTTTTTATTCTTTTCATTGCCTTCAAGTCTCTAATGAAAATCAGACCTAGTAAAATCCTGCTAAAGAAGTACAAGTCCTGATCTCCGAGAAAATCACCTTGACGTTGAAAAAAAAAGTAAGATTTCTGTGATTTGTCCTGGCATAAGACTGGGAGCAATTGTGGATGTGAGTCTAGTGCAAAAGAGCCAAGGAAAAATAACAAAGACTTGATTCAGTCAAATATATTGAGAAGTATTTAAGCTTTAAAATCTTGATTTGATTCACAGGAAGTAATAGTCTACTAGATGGGTTATTCAAAGGCAGGCTCAATGATGACATTAATTAATAACATCAAAACATTGCAATTTCCTTGTGATATTGCAGTGAATGCAGTGTGAAGAGCTATGAATATGGGACTATGGGAAAGTTGAAGTGAATCAATTAAGTGCACATTGCTCAACTGCCCCTAAGAATACCTCCCAGCAGGACCTTCCATTACCATCTATTAAGCCCAGTATTTTTGAGGAATGACTCCCTAATCCTTGAAAAGCTCTCTGTGTAGCAATGTTGACTAAGGGTGATAGATAAAATGTTAGACACAGGCATCCTGATGTCCTGATAATAATAGAACCTAGGGATGTAGAGGCCAGTTGGCAATTGTAAACCATCAGGGACAGCATGAATGCAATTACAATTAAACTACATTGGCACAAAGTTAATTAGGTGTTTTAAGCTCAAGGATTTGTGACAATGGTTAAGTGATCTCAGGGCACCTAGAAATTAAAGAGAAATTCAGCGGCTAAAAGTACTGCTTGACATACGTAACAAGAACAGTTCTAGGTCTGTTGAGGTCTGCTGAGCAGAAAACTCACTTGTCCACAGTAATGGTTATTCTAATAACCTTTTTGGAGTTGTTAGACATAGACTCTGAATGTGAGCTGACCTTTGGTCACCTCAAAAGCTACTTTGGTTTTTCATTCAGTGTAAAGATCTGTGGCAGTCATCTAGTAAATGGATTCTTGGTCTGAGTCCAAGTAGTTTCAATAGGACTATGGTTTCCTCCTCAAATTATTTCTCAATTCTGAGATGAATAGTTGAAACTTACATGTTTACCACATGGTAGGATTTACATTTGGGTGTCCTAAACCGTGGAGTAAGAGACATTATGGTAAAAACACTCAAACTGAAGCCATCATGTTTGAGTCTCTCTTTCCTTTAGCCACAATAGTAAACTGAAAACAATGGCACATTTTTAGGGAGAATTGCAGAGGTCAGCATACCAACTGAAGTCTTCTGAGATGCTATGGGTGCTGATTTCTACATCTCCTCTTAATTTGCCTATTTGGCTGATACAAAGTCTGCTGGTTAATGTAAATGTTAGAGATTATCAATAACAATATGCAGTAATAATATTCATAGGTGTAGTACCAGATACTTAGAGGAATGTTCATCCTAGTTGTCTTAGAATTCTACTTAAGAAAGCTCAAGGGCCTGCCAGATTGATGGAGTTTCGAGGATTCCATGGTATGAAGTATCCATTTTAAGGTCAGAGCCAAGTTGCTCTAACTCTGTGCAGTCCATCCTGGAGAAAGAGGAACATTATTTGGATTCGAGAGAGAACATTCACCACATTTCAGATGCTTCTTGCATTCATGTACCGAAAAATCTCTAAGGCTGCCGGATGCAATTGATCATGAGTCAAATAATGCCTCTTCTGCAGTTACCTGTAAGCTTCCCTCTCATTTTTAGACCCAGCTAAATTTAAGTGTTGAAAAAACAAACGTGTTGTATAGAATCTTTAGCAAACCCATAGGGGAAATACAACATAGACCCCCAGGGTTTTGGAAAAGGTCACTCTTTCTTTCTACCAACAGATTCTCTGACTTGTTAATTGTCCAGTAGGGACTAAGAGACAGATTAGTGTGTATACCAAGGGAATATGAAGCCATCATCACCTATAATAACATTAGTAGTAGTTTATCCAATGAACTACACAATTTGATGGGTACATAAATATCCCATTATAAAATAGAAATAGAGAGGTACAGGAGAGTAGGCCTGATAAGTTTTGGAAGGCGTGATTACAGCAGGGAGTTGGTTGACCAGATTTCCATGGTATCTAATGCTGCTACTTAATTACTTTTCCATTAGCCTATACCTAGGGCTGCACATAATCTGAAAAACTTGGGCTTCCGTCTCTAGAGATTATCCGGTTGCAGAAATGCCTTGTTGCCAAACCTGCATTGGCCATCATTTTGCTTGACATGGCACTCTCTCGGTGGGATTCCTGCTAACTGCCAGGTGGCAGATCAATCACATTGGACTCCAGACATCATGCAAATGGAAGGTCTCTCTTCTCACTTGTATTCTGAGTATGGATTAGCCTTTATTGCCCTCAGAAACTCTTTTAACACCACCAAATCTGAAACTTGACCTTTCTTTATCCATCAACATATTTCACACATATCATGTTTGACCAAAGAAGTGTAACAATGGGCTCATTGCATGGGTTTCATTTGTCTTATTTCGTGTTCCCTGACCCATAAAGAGCTGGCTTAATAGAATGATTGACTGGTATGCTGAAGAGTTAGTTATGGTGCTAGCTAGAGACGTGTGATTGAGAAAATTGGAGTTTGGTATAACATTATTGAACATATGCCCTAAATCAATGGTTAATTTATGTCATGCTGCTTCCCTTATAGCAAGGATCCACAGATTGGGATCCACCAATTATTACACTAAATAACTCAAAGAAGAAGCCACACTCCCTTTCTTCAAGACCTTTGGATTTTAAAGAGCATAGTAACTAAGTTTGAAATGCTTCTAAGGGGATTCAGTGATATTTGTCACCATTTGGGCTCCTTATAACAAAGGACCTGCAGACAGAGATTATGATCACTCTCGTCACCATCATGATAGCTTTTTTCTATCTGGGAATATTTGGGTCTATGCTATAAATTAAGAGAAAATGAAAAAATATAGAGATATTAACTCACAAGCATAAAAAAATCTAATTTTAAACTCATGATTCAGATGATCAGCAGTTTGATCTCAACTGGGTAATTCTGATCTCGGCTGAGCTCATTCAAGCATCTTTAAAAATCAGCTTTGATGTTGACTTTGCAGTACGTAAGCTTTGCTTCTGTTGTGTGGACTGGGTTTTAGCCAAGTTTCTCCGGATAGTCTCTCATCTTCTAGTAGGCTAGTAGAGCCTTGTTCAAATGACATGTTCAGCAAAATTCTTGGAACGAGGGCAGAAACAAACAAGATATTTTGAGGCCTGGATTCAAACCTCATACAAAATTAATTCCCATGTATTTACTGCTAAAACAAGTCGAGAGTCTAACCCATATTAAAAGGATAAAGAAAAGATTCATTTTATCGATGGAAGGAGTTGCAACATTATAATGCAAAGATGTGTGCACATGGGGAAAGTGGAGTATTGTGAACATTTTTGCACTTTAATACAGAGCAAAATGTTTGTAAACAAATGAGACTAATTGGGGTGCCTACTATTATTCTCTTGCTTATTAATATTAGTCAAAGAAAAAGTTCAGAAATCCAGTAAAGAAAAGACCACAAGGAATTGGATGCTATATGAATAAAGGTATGGATCACATGATCAGGTAAAGTAGATGTTACAAAGTGTTAGAAGATACTAAGGGGACGTTTGAATGAGTAGTGGAAAAAGGCAGACGTGATTAGCTATTAGGTCCACATCAGTGGTAGGAACAATATGGGATCTATACTCCATATTACTCACTTATTATCATCATCTCTGTTTTACTTCCTAATCTTTTTTTTGAAGATTTTTAAATTTAATTTTATTTATTTATTTGACAGAGAGAGAGAGTGATCACAAGTAGGCAGAGAGGCGGGCAGAGAGAGCGGGGGAAAGCAGGCTCCCTGCTGAACAGAGAGCCCAGTGTGGGGCTAGCACCCAGGCCCTGAGATTATGACCTGAACCAAAGGCAGAGGCTTACCCATTGAGTCACCCAGGTGCCCATACTTCCTAATCTTGTATAAAACCATTGTGTGTGATGAGCATTTAATTTTCAGATAGGGGTTTGGCTGAGTTAACATCAACCATTTCAAACCGTGTTTGAAACCTCGTGCTTCCTCTGAATTAGGGACGGGACTTTTATTATAGAAAAAAATTTAAAAGTAGATCCTGAAAATTTACATAGTAGACTGTACTAAATATCTTCCTATTGTCCTGTAGATCCAATCCTGAAATTTTACGTAGTAGATTATACTGAATATCTCCCTGTTGTCCTGTAGATCTTTCCCACCTGCTTTTTGTGCTAGGGTTCTAAGGCAGTGGGTATTCAGTGCTTTCTGGTTTCTCATCTATTTTAGCTACAGGGAGCCCTGCAGTAGATCAGAGGATGGAGAAGAGTGAACTCATTTTTTTAAGGCATCCTGCTATACAAATCTCTTGTAAGCCTATGCTGTCATTAAATGTCCACTGCTATTTAGCACTGTGGAGGATGTGCAATTTCTGTTGACTTTGAATATTACAACCAAACTAGATGTGATATATTCACCCATGAGCAGTTTACAGACTTTTCACACAAGATAAAATAACAATGATGTTTTTAGTAAGTATTTCGGTAAAATTTTCAAAATACCTGTATTATTATGGATATTTCATTAAAAAACCCTCAGAATACATATTTTAGTATCAAAAAAATAAATATTTGAAGAAGAAAAAAGAGAAGGCAAAATGTCTCTCTGATCATGTCTGCTGTCATGTCTGCTATTCTCTTGGATTTCAGTGGTATGTTGCACAGATTTTTTTTTTTTTAATGTAGAGAAATGGATAGAGTTTTAGCTTTCTCGCTTCTAACTTCATATTTTTTAAAAGGTGGTTTCGGGACTACCATCTCTCAGCTCTGGCCATGAGATCTGAGTTGCTTCAATTTTTTTTTTTTAAGATTTTATTTATTTATTTGAGAGAGAGCACATGATCGAGGAGAAGGTCCGAGAGAGAAGCAGACTCCCCGTGGAGCTGGGAGTCCGATGCGGGACTCGATCCCGGGACTCCAGGACCATGACCCGAGCCGAAGGCAGTCGTCCAACCAACTGAGCCACCCAGGCGTCCCTGAGTTGCTTCAATTTTAAGTTTTCTTCCTGTTGACCCAGAAGAGAAGCAATTTTCCAAGTCTTATTCCACCTCCACAAGAAGAAGAGTTCTACATGCTCTGTAGAAGGCTCCGAAGAAGCTCACCGTCAGCCCCCAGAAGAAGGTATGATGGGTGGTACAGAGCTATATGCATTAGTGGGGTATGTTTTCAGGAGGCAAGTGATAAAGAGATCCTGCAAGGCTTGTGAGCAGTTAGAGCTTTAGAACTTTGATAATGGGAAGGAAAAGTATATTGTTTTCTTTCTTTTGCTTGCTTCTAATTTCATTTACTCTTCTTACTCTACTTTTTAAAGGTGAAGTTTAACTATGTATTAAATATATAATATATTAAATATATAATTATAATAAATAATAATAAAGGTGAAATTTAATTATTATTAATTTTTTATTTTTTATTTTATTAAGGCTAATAATAATAATGTATTATTAGCCCCAGGGGTACAGGTCTGTGAATCGCCAGGTTTACACACTTCATAGCACATACCTTCCCCAATGTCCATAACCCCACCACCCTCTCCCTAAAGGTGAAATTTAAATAACCGATTTTAAACTGTTTTCCCAAAGTGATAAGAGTTTTTACAATTATACATTTCCCTCTATAGAATGCTTTTAGATGCAGTATGACTTCTGTTATGCTGTATTTTCATTATTATTTATTTTAAAATGGTCCATGTGACTTTTTGACCCATAAATTCTTTAGAAAAGGCTTAATTTCCAGATATTTGGAGTTTCCTAGATATTTATGATTAATAGATTTTTAATGTAATATAGTTACAGCTAGAACATATATATCTATAATCCTTTAAAATTAATTGAAAATCTGTTTATGATCTAGTATATTGTCTAATATATTGTCTTCCTCAGTGAATTTCCCATGTACAGTTGAATTGTATTAAGTAGCTGTTGGTTAAAGTGTTTTTAAACTTTCATTACAACTTCTTGTTCAATCCATCATTTGTTTATCATATCCGAAAGTGTGGTATGAGCTGTCATAACAAATCACCACAAACAAGCTGGCTTATACCAACAAAAAAGATTATCTTACAGTTCCAGAAACTAAAAGTCCAAAATCTGCTTGAGATTCTCTCTCCCTCCCCTCTGTCCCTTCCCCTGCGTGTACTCTCTCCCTCTCTCTAAAGTAAATGAATGAATGAATGAATGAATGAACAAAATATTTTAAAAAAAGAGCAGTCAATTTTTAAGTGGTCAATGTTTATGAGAAATACAATGTAGAAATTATAGGCTATGAAATGGTTATGTTGTCCTATAAATTATTAATGTTGACAAAGAAAATTTTTGTTGGAATGATGAGGGTGGATTCAAGAATCATTAAAAGATGATAAAATTTAGAAGGCTAATTAACCAACCTTTTTAAGATATATACATGTGTGAAGATAAATTGTACAGTTAAAAATTGTGGTTAGGGGGCATCTGGGTGGCTTAGTGGGTTAAAGCCTCTGTCTTTAGCTCAGGTCATGATCCCCGAGTCCTGGGATGGAGCCCAACATCAGGCTCTCTGCTCAGCAGGGAGCCTCCTTCCCCCTCTCTCTGCCTGCCTCTCTGCCTATTTGTGATCTCTCTGTCAAATAAATAAATAAAATCTTTTTTAAAAAATTGTGGTTAGAATGGAAAAATGCAGGGGTGCCTGGATGGCTCAGTGGGGTAAGCCTCTACCTGCGGCTTGGGTCATGGTCTTGGGGTCCTGGGATCGAGCCCCGCAATGGGCTCTCTGCTCAGCTCAGTGGTGAGCCTACTCCCCCCCCCCCCCGTTTGCCTGTCTGCCTACTTTTGATCTCTCTCTCTTTGTCAAATAGATAAATAAAATCTTTAAGAAAAAAAAAGAATGGAAAATGCAGTAAAGGAATTTTCTATTGTTGTTAATTTTGATTAATCACTTTTAGGTTCTGTTCTTTTGTTTTTTAAATGAGTCCTAATAAAATGTGAAGATGATTTTGAGAAAGATCGGGGAGAGGAACTGAAAGACACAGAAAATGAAACATTTCTTTCATTTGAACATGAGGAAAAAGGAAAACATAAGAGAAGGAGAAAAGATTGGCTTTATAGATTTAGTCATGGGAAGCAAAATGATTCTTTCTCTCAATGGTTTATATTTTCTAAAAATAGATGGTAAACTTATCTGTGGAGTGAACATGAGAAAAAACAAAGAATCCATGCCTGTGTGGAGATTTCAGGACTCACAAGCACTAACATGACTAGCACTGTGCTGGCATTTTAAAAGACTAGTTGAGAACAACCTTGGATTTATAGAGGAGATTTATAGATGAGATTGAGGAGGAGGATCATGAGAACTTCAAAAAGTGTGCAAAGATTGCACAGTTGTCAAGCACAGTGAAGTCTATGAGATTTTATGCTACTTTCTCACTGACAAGTTAGCCTGCTGAGTTTTCAGAGATGATAGTAGAAAACCTGAGAAACTTGGGTTGTAGACAATAGACAGTTTTATTAATCATAGTACAGCAATGGTCAGAATACCATAGTTGTACCTGTTCTTACATGCTCCAGGCTCACAGGGTGATGCAGAGGGAGCCACCTGATGCCCGCACCTGACGTGGGTTGAATTAAAGGGAAGGAGCCATGTGCTTTGGGGAGATGACTCTTTCATAGTAGGTAATTGGCCTGACCTCTGCCCAGAGGGAGGTTATCTTTATTATACTAGACAACATACAAAACACCTTGAGTCTGGAGTCTCTTACTTTCCAGCACTGTCTGCAACTTAACTATCCTTGTAAAAAAGAGTCTGGAAAAAAGAAAGTGACTGTCTCTACTCACAGGCACATAGAACCGAAGAGGCATGTGGTTGCAACTCAGTCAAATCTACTCCCAATGCTTTTAGCTTATTCACTGCTCTACATGATCAAAGCTTTTTTAAACTTCCGTATAAAAAGGATGTAAGGAAAAGTGAGGGGGCGGGGATCAGAGGGTGAGATGAACAATGAGAGACTGTGGACTCTGAGAAACAAACAGGATTTTAGAGGGGAGGGTGGTGGAGGAATGGGTTGGCCTGGTGATGGGTATTAAGGAGGGGACGTATTGCATGGAGCACTGGGTGTTATACATAAACAATGAATCTTGAAACACTACATCAAAAACTAATGATATACTGTATGGTGAATAACATAGAAAGGATGTATTCTTCTACAAGAATTGTAAAATTATAGTTAAAATCTTGGGTGTGTATATAGTACTTTTTAAAATTTTTACCCAATTGTTGCAATCATTTTTTCCCTCCTCACCCTTTCTGTGCTTTCCCATTTTATGGTCTTTGCCTGTGAAATTTTGTCTTGGCTGTGTGAACTGTGTTGGACAATGGATTCGAGCAGATGTGACCTTTGCCACTTTCAAACAGAAACTATGAGTGCACTTAAGAGATTCTTTGGCGGCGGGGTAGGGGGCTCTCTTGCTTGGTCTTTTTCTATAACAGCATGTGCCACATGGTAAACCCCCTTTTAGCCTAGATCATGGAATGAAAATGAGAAGGGATTATGAAATGAAAATGAGAAGAGACAAAAAGGTTAGACTGAGTAAGAAAATGAGGTCAAACCCAGTCTAGGGGAACCGGGTTGATCCCCATAAGACTGAGACAACCCTTACCAGGCCCAAGCTCAGGATAGCAGAGTCACAGCTCTTCCACTATACTCATGAATCTTAAGGGGAGAAATAAAACAAAGCAAAACAAAACTGTTTTAAAGCACTGAAATAAGATTGTTGTATGGCATGAATTAGTGAAAGTTAATAGAGGGTTCTTAAATTCATTTGGAAAAAGTAGATAGAAACAAGTTACACTTCAGAGCTGTAGTAATCAAATTCAAATGCGTGTTAGATATAATTCTGTAATTTTGGGGAAAATATCATTGATAGGAATTATGAAATCTAGGATTTAGTCTCTGCTTTCCTATTGATACACAATGAACTTGAGAAAGCCAGTTAATTTCTAAAATTCTTGTTTTTCATTTATGATAAAAGAGAGTTGGAAAACTGATGTTTCATCTCATTTTAAAATTCCTGGATTGACTTTATATTTCTCCTTATTGAAAATATTATATTGAATATAGACTTTATCAAGGGCTGTGAAAGTTGGAGTATTTTACCCTAATTACAAGATAACAAGGTAGTCCATCACAATTTTGTGGATGGTGGTAGTATGCAAGAGATTTGGGATAGAAACGAGGGATAGTTCATTTCTCTTGCACCTCTTAGGTGAGATGAAGAGAGTAAACCTACCCTTAGAACACCTGATTTTTTTTTTTTTTAAATCATCATCAGTAAGTATGCCTCTCTGGAGGGAGCCCTTATTCTGATCTTCAAAGGCTTTCACTCTACAAATATCATTGGAAAAATAGTGCAGAAAAATGCAGTCAGAGTGGCTTTGTTCATAAGACATGCAAAAATGCAAGAGACTCAGAGAACTGTCCCCAAAGAGACTTTAGAAAAAAATATACATGGTATAATGTTGTTAAACATTAGGACATAGAATAATTTTAATTAGTACAAATTACATGGGATAACTTGCAGTGTAAACTAGTGTCAGAATTTGTACTGTATAAAATATTGTATACTGTAGTATTGGAAATTTACTATTTATTTCAATTTTGCCTATTTTAATTGTTAGCGAGTGCCTAGTATGCCCTCAGCATTTCAAAGAGCAACACAGTGAATATATGATACAGTACAAATTCCATTAAAAGTTTTTTAGAAAGTACCTGAACATCATACTGAGGAAACTGCAGTCAGGTGTCAAACACATTGTCCAAGTTTATGCTAAGGAAACACAGTATTGAAAAAAAAAAAAAAAAAAGACACAGTGACTTTGGGTGACTTAGAAAGGATTTCATTACAAAAAGGGGAGTTAAGAGAAACAGTAATGTGACCAGGGTCTAACAGAAAATGTTCTCAGGACAGCACCTGAAACTGTTCTAGGTACTAACATGAAATGGACCAGCAAATCAGTTTAGTACCAGTAAATGTGTATTAGTGAGTATAAGTTCCACAGTAACTCTTTAAAGTAGGCATTTTGAAGAATTATTATGATTCCTAATTTTAATTGAGAAAATTTAAGTTGGAGACACAGCATGACTTCTTAAGGATGACAAAGCTAAGAAACTGGAAACATGCCTTTAACTTATACTTACTCATTTCTCCTCTCCTTTTCTTTTGAAATGGCCACATCCATTTCTGGTAATGAATAGGAAACAGGTCCTGTGTGTGTGTGTGTGTGTGTGTGTGTGTGTGTGTGATCTGTATCTTCTTTTGGTTTTCAGTTTGTGTTGTTTCAAACGTTCAAAATGCATGTTTTTTTCAGTTTTATAGCATAGCTGATATATTTACTTGCCTTACATTTTGACTGGGATATATTTTATTTCACTGAGGGAATAAGTTTATGTTAAGTATGTGGATTCATGGTTATCTACTTATTTCATTGTTGAACACATTAAAATATACTGTCACTGAATGAGAAAAAATGAGAATTTGTTTTTCTTAAATGATTTCAAAGTGCTTTATTTTAAAATGTGTGTTTGCTTTTGCATTTCACTTTTAACTCCACAGGGTTTTTTTCTTTTTAATTTGATGGACTGTAAAAAAAAAGAATAGTACATACCCCTGTAATTCAAGAGCTTCAGAAGAAATCTGAGGAAACTAAGCCAGCGTTGTGAAAATTTAAATTCTGTACTGTAAAAGAAAATATAGTTTTCTTTCTACCTTCTTTCTGTTTTCTTCCTCCCTCCTTTTTCTTTCACTTTCTTATTTTTGCTTTCTCTTTCTTTATTTCTTTGATATAGAATACATTTTATTTCTTCAATATATAATTTATATATTACATATAATATATAATATATATAACTTGTACCATATTTGTAGATTACATAATATATATTTCTTTTTTTAAATATTGGATAGGATAGACCCCCCAAAAAATCTATGTTTTATGGAGGATTTATGCCTCGGTTATATTAAACAGATGTTTAAAGGGAGTACAACCCAGGGCACTGAGATGGCTCAGTCAGTTAAGCATCAGACTCTTGATTTTGGCTCAGGTCATGATCTCTGGGTCTTGAGATTGCCTGGCTCTGCCCTGAGCTTGGACTCTGCTTGAGATTCTTTCCTTTTCCTTCTGCCCCTCCCCCTGCTTGCACACACACTCTCTCCATCTCTCTCTCAAATAAATAAGTCACTTTTTAAATACATAAATGAAGGGAGTAAAACCCATGTACCATTTAACTTTGTGAATATATGAATTCCATGCATGGATTCACTGATAAAAGCTTCATTGTCATAAGAAAGTTTTGCTTATGTAATGTCAATGTTCTGTTTTGCAGTTATGAGTAACTATATGAAAGCTATTAAAATATTTTTACACAAAATATTCTCAGTAATAAATTTGTATCCAATATTATGCATAATACATTTAATGTGCAAATTTTATATCTTGATGTCCTTATAGTATAAAAGTATGTGGTTTAATATTTTTACACACTTCCAGAATTTGTTTTAAAAAGACTTTATTAGGAGAGTCTTAAAAGCTCTAAGATTCAGTTAAAAGTTACTTACATAACACGTTTTAGTAAAAACGTTCTTTTAATAAAATGCTGACAAAAAAATAATATCATGAAAAAAGAGTTGGCAGGAGTACAGCTTTGGTAGAAGATTTCATTCTAAGGAAAACATTCCCATATGTTTCATTAAAGTTGCCACAGTTAACATTTCTCTGCTTCCATAATTTGACTATATAAACGTATGTATCTGTGTGCCCCTAAAACTGCAAAGGGTCCATTCCTGTAAAGTGTATGCACCCACTGTGTTTTAAGCATGTGTGTGTGTGCCGTGTAATTTATAAGATCAGTCCTTTTACAAACAATATAGTAAACAACTCAAAAAGTTATGTAATAATGCGAAAATGAACATATTTATCTGTAATTAAAAACAAAACATCCGAGGATTGCTAGAAGTCAGCAGAGTAGTATGTTTGCTCTAGTTGTTTTATTTACGGTAAAACAATCAAACAGGCTTTCTTCCCAAAGGATTCTCAATTCAGGTTTTCTGCTAACACATGCCAGACTTTTCCTGATTGATACAGATGGGTGAGCCTTGGTTTAAGTATTAAGGATGTGGTATTGCTTTTGTGTACTCTCTGTTGTGGACAAATTCAGAATTTGATGTGAATAGAAGAAAGGAACTGTGACCTGTGGCTGATAACTTGAAAGCTTAATCTGACATTAATATTTTAATAAAGTTAATAACTATTATTACTCATATTAATTATTCTTGGGATGATTGGGTCATTGGGTAAAAGGGATAGATTGCTGTCACGTGATCCCTCTGGTTAAGGTGGACATGGATACTGTAATGATAACTGGTTCAAAGGAGTGAAAAAAGCCCTCTGACTCAGAGATGTTTGATATGGGCTAGCTGATCATGCTGTCTGAAGAACTGAAATCGAAAGCTAGTCTGTTGAAGTTTTATTTAATCTGCGTAAGCAGGAAATCTCTAGGTCCGCTGAGAAGAGATCTTAATTGCGTCATCAAAACAGGGAGTCACAGCCCTCAGTTTCCAGACTTCAGTTAGTTCACACACCTGGAGTCTCTTCATTGAAGGGGAGGCTGTATCCCCTTAGGAAGAGAACCTTATTGGGATCCCTGGGTGGCTCAGTCAGTTAAGCGTCTGCCTTCGGCTCAGGTTATGATCCCAGAGTCCAGGGATCAGGACCTGCATCACTGTGCTCCGTGCTCAGCAGGGAGTCTGCTTCTCCCTTTCCTCTCCCTGCTCTCTCTCTTTCTCTCTCTAACTCAAATAAATAAATGAAATCTTAAGGAAAAGTAAAGAACCTTCTTTACTGCTAGGATTTATACTCTCTTCTTCCTAGGACTTCAAAAATATACTTGCAGCCACTTTCCAAGGTAGCACTTTGTTTTGGCACATTGGGGGCAGGAAAATCATCAGTCTTTGGGGGATTTCAGGACACAGACTCTGGACTGACACTACTCCCATAGGTGCAAATGGTTACACTCCACAAGTCAGAGCAGGGCCTTACAGAGATCAGGGGAGCAAAATGGGATCACAGATATATTAGTTTTGGGTTGTAAAATATATCTGAAGTTGGAAATTTAATTGAGAAGCCCAAACATATATACAACACATTTTTTATTTTATAGGCATAAGTTTTATAACTGTTAGCTCAGTGAGGTAACCTGAAGTTTATTTCAGGTTCCTTGTCAGTATTTTGTTGTCTTGACATATTTTTATTTTATTCTTGGAACCCAGAAATCAGCTTTAAAAATGCACAGGAAGAAGCAGACAGAAATGCTGAACTTTGTATTGAAAATGCTTTTGATGTCCAAGTCATCTCCTGGTCCAGGAAACAGTGCTATCTATAATTAAAGGAATGATGTCCATCATTCTCTCTGACCTAAAAATATTTCAGTGTGAAAAAACATTCAGAAAGATACATTTTTCAAAAATGATCAGAAATGTGCTGTGAGACAGGGAACAGTATTCCATTGGTGAAACATTTCACCAATATGTTCAGACCGTCCAAAGCAGATACTTTGATCCCCCACATTCACTTCATCCTCAAAAACAAAACCAAATTAAAACAAAAAAATAGAAAACCTCATTCATTAGCTTGTATGTTCTTGTCCAACTTAGAGCAGTGACGCATCATCATTTTATTGTATCTTGTGTAGAATACATGTCTACGTACTATTCTAGGGAACTGTAAGAGGAATCATGATGGAAAACAAACAAAAACTGGTGAGAAAAAGAACGAACAAACCAACAGAAGCCTCTCTACCTGTACTAGGGCCTTGTTTTCCTCTTTCTGCTTAGTAAGTTATCTGTTAAAAAAAAAGAGACAGAGACACAGAGAGACAGAGAAAATAGTTTATATATTTAAGTTATTACTCATGCTTTATTTCCTACCAATATTCATTTCAGTGTTGCTGACATAAGTCCTTTGTTATTCAATGTAATTTTTGGTGCCCATCCATATACTACCACAGCACTGTGGGTTTTCACCCATCTTACTAGCTACTAACAGTTATTGTCATTTATCATCATCATCATCATCATCATTATTATTATTACACTGTTATGACTCCTTATTGAATTGCCCATGCTGCAGTATGATAGTATGTTTCTTCAAAAGCAAATCTTTGTTTCATGTTAGTTTCCCTAGTATATGGGATAGTGTTTGTTAGATAGTAAGAATTCAGTATATTTTCTTGAATAGTTGATGACCAAGTTTTATTGGAAATCTAGTTAAGTAGTTTGCATCTAAATTATACAGATATACAAGAAGAGATGATGAAGAAATTTTCCTCTATTAATGCATACATATTGTACTGATACCAGAAATTAATCATCATATCAAATATTCTTTAAATAAAAAGAAGTTGAGTTTTCCTGACTTTAAAATGTTTTATAACCACTTCATTTAAAACTATAAACTTTTTTTTCTTTTTTCTTTAAAAACGTACCTTATTTTGGGGTGCCTGGGTAGCTCAGTGGGTTAAGCCTCTGACTCTTAATTTTGTCTCAGGTTATGATCTCAGGGTTGTGAGAGTGAGCCTCTCCTGGTCTCCTGCTCAGAGAAGAGTCCACTTCTTTCCTTCTCCCTCTCCCTCTATCTCCCCCCAACCATGCATGCCCACACATGTATGCGTGCTCTATCTCTAAAATAAATAAATATTAAAAATATATATACATATTTTTCCATGTAAATGATATTCCTAGAATAGCACACAAACACACACACACATAATACGTTTTATTTTATTTTAAATTGAGGCGCACCTGGATGGCTGAGTTGGTTAAGCGTCTGCCTTCAACCCAGGTCATGATCCCAAAGTCCTGGGGTTGAGCCCTGCATCGGGCTCCCTGCTTACGGAGAGTCATTTCCCCGCCCCGCCCCCGCCATTCTCCTTAAATAAATAAATAAATAAATAAAATCTTAAAAAAAAAAAAGTTGAAATGTTATTTGATATTTTTTATTATTAACTTTGAACTTAACTGAATTATGCTTAGATAACATGGTCTGCATGATACATATTTGTAAATACTTTGAAGCATGCTTTATGGCTCCATATGAAGTGAATATTGCATGGCTCCCTGTGTATTTTTAAGTTGTTAATGTTTTTAATGGATAGGCATACAATTTGATAATTCTCTTTTCAAACACACTTATGTAAATTTGTCATCAATTTTTCCTACAAAATTATTATTGTTTTCTTTAGTTGCCTATTAATCAAGGGCATCACCAGCAAGAGGAGGCAATCTCAAAGTGCAGGATAGTGTAGATGGCTTAAAAATCTTGTTAATTAGAAATAACAGAGGCAAATTCGTGATTTTAGGGATACGTACTTTTTTACTTGCTTAAAAAAAAAACTATTTTATTTATTTATTTGAGAGAAAGAACCACACAAGCAGGTAGAGGGGTAGAGGGAAAAGGAGAGAATCTCAGGCAGACTCCATGCTGAGAGCAGAGCCCCAGATGGGGCTTGATCTCACAACCCTGAGATCATGACCTGATCCAAAACCAAGAGTTAGATGCTTAACTGACTAAGCTACTCAGGTGCCCCTTTACTTGCTTTTATGTCAGGCTTATTGTGCTATAATTTTTATACAATAAAATATGAACAATTAACCATAGACAATTTTACCCCAATAAAGATGTTTTAAAGAAAAGAAAAAAACTTTTCTGCAGAAGATTTGAGCCATCTATTCATTCACTTAAAGCATAGAACGTGGACTTCAGATTTCTTGTTTCCCTGTGGCTTTCTAAGATCTAACTCTTAAACTTCATGAAACCAGAGGCTTTTCTCTTTTCCTGAAAAGGTAATGCAGACTCACCCCTCTGGTTACCTCTTTTGATAAATTCCAGTTTTAGCCTTCGTTTCACACTCTGGTTTCCAGCTGTCTCTTCATTTTGCAATCTAGGGTTTTCTCTTATGTTACTGTGATCTAAGTCATGCATACATAGAGACATTTAGAAGATATTCTATTAATTTTTCCAGAGATTTTTGGTGGGGGATATGCAGAATTTTTTCAAAATAACTAGTTTTTCATATTGCCAAAACTCAGAAATATAGTTATTAAAATTAAAGATAATATTATCAGAAAATAATCATTATTCAATCTTCTTGAAAACCAAATATAATCTATGAAGTAGATTTTATGATGAAAAAATGTATATGTATAAGCTTGGAATCTAAGTTCCTGGAACTATATCTTCATATACCTGACATTCAATTTTACACTATAATAGTTACAGATACAGTTCTAAGCACCAGATATATAGCAGAGAAAATAAACGTAAGGAATCCTCTCCTGTAAAGAGCTTAGTAAACAACAAGCAAGGAAATAAATATGTAATATAATTTTAGATGGACAGAGTGCCTTTAATAATAATTTTTAAAAAATTAGTCTGAATATGGTGACATATGGTGGCCATGAGGGGATCAGTGTTAAGATGGTATGGCTGGGGCGCCTGGGTGGCTCAGTGGGTTAAAGCCTCTGACTTCAGCTCAGGTCATGATCTCAGGGTCCTGGGATCGAGCCCCACATAGGGCTTTCTCCTCGGTGGGAAGCCTGCTTCCTCCTCTCTCTCTTTCTGCCTGCCTCTCTGCCTACCTGTGATCTCTGTCTGTCCAATAAATAAATAAATAAATAGATAGATAAATAAATAAATCTTAAAAAAAAAAAAAAGATGGTATGGCTAAGAAACACTTGCCTGAGGAGGTGATATAAGGAAGCAAAATAAAACCTGAAGGGACCAGGTAAAATTTTCGTGGTTGATGTGGGTGGTTTCTCAGAATCTCCTGCAAGTGTAAATTAACCCTTTCCTGTGTTCCAAGGCTTCTGGAAAACTTCAGGTCCACCTTTCCTAATGGATCTTTATTCTCACAGCTTCTCCATATTTCTGTAAGGTTTAATTTCCACAATAATTATTTTGTCACATATATTGCCTCTGCTTCCCTGCTTGAGCTCTGATTGATTACTCCATGATGACTTAGGAAAAAATGAAACTTTCCCTGAGGTTTATGAATACATTGTAGCAAGGTTACTTTTTGCCATAGAACTAAAAACCATATTGCAACTTTAGTGACAACAAGTGTCATTTTCCCCACCCTCTTCTTTTTAGCTACAATTGTTATAATCAAAGTTAACTATTATGGCAGTTTTCAGAGGGAAATCTCTAAATTAATATGGAAAATACAATTTTAAGGTGGTATTCCTAATTTGAGTACTGTCTGCATATAAACTATCAGAAGCAGGAAATTGTTTTTCACTATTCTTACAATTCCTCACATACAAGCTAAGGGTAAACTTTTCAGAAAATGGAGACTGCTCAGATAAAAAAAAAAAAATCTTATCACTAACAACCAGTGTAACAACATCAATGTCATGAAACAAAGAGGAAATGAATGCTAGCTGAGTTTACTGGAAATTGTAAGTGGTAGAGGAATGAGGAAGAAGAAATTTTGAACATGAGTAATGTATTTGTCTCTGCCTCTTTTAAACTTTTAAATAAATGCGAGGATGGAAAGGACACTAAACTAAATTACACACCTAATGTGCTTTCAGTGCATTTTAATTTTTCATATATATTAAATTTTTCCGTAGAATCCACCTCCTAATTCAGGAATAGGTAAAGAAACCATATATAAAAGATATTAAAACTGAAATATATAGGGTCTAATCTTAAGGAAGTTAGCTATCAAAATAAACACAGCAGGGAGGCCATGTCAATTTATCTCCATATTAAATAAGTAATCCCAACAAGATCAATGGAGGAACTCAATAATTATCGGTATGTATTCTCAAATTTCTTTCTAAGAGTACTTTTAGACTTATATTTAGTAGCCCATTTTAATTATTAAGGGTGGATTAATTTTTGCTCCGTTTGTTTCATAAGATTTACTCAAATCGATTTTTTTAGGGTATGTCTTGAGAAAATGCATGACTAGAAAGTTATTTTGAAAACATATGGGAGAGAGGGCTTCCGGAAAAAAAAAATTGGGGGTAGAGTCACATTTGAGACCCAGATGGCTTAAAGATAAACCATCTTTCTGTGGGTCTATTAAATATTCAGATGCTAGGGATATACAAAAACAAAATTTTATTTTTTTGTGCCAACAAGAATAATGTAGGGATCCATAACAGCTTTAGTTACACAATGGTTTCCTTGTGACAATAATTTCAGAAGTTTATGATTCATTGATTTCATTAAAGGTTAATAGAATAAAGCTGAGGACTCACAGTAAACCAGGCATGTTCTGGGGTTTTCAAAGATCATCGCCTCTGGTTAAGAGAAAGTCACAGAGTGTGCTGAGATCAATCTCAACTCCTCTGGCACAAAATCAACAACAAGACACAAGCTCTTTGAGTTCAAGTGTTCTTTCACGCTAAAAAAGTAAAATAGGGAAGGTTAAGGGCCCTCTCATTCAGCACCTTTGTAGGGAAACACCAACCAAATCGAATCTGTCTTCTTTAATATTATCATACTCTCTAATCTTTTGATAAAAGCAAAATCAAAGTTTGTATTATTTCATTGTACTTTCTTTACTGAAGCAAGGTCTCTGCCAACCAAGTAACCCAGATGGGACTGACAAAAATGATACACACAGCAGGAGGAATGGACACTATTCATTCCCTGGTTGTTTTACTCAACTCTCTCAGGCATTTTTGGGGAGTGCCTGGGTGGCTGAGTTGGTTAAGCATCTGCCTTTGGCTCAGGTCATGATTCCAAGGTTCTGGGATCGAGTACCACATCTGGCTCCCTGCTCACAAGGAGCCTGCCTCTCCCCCTCATCCCTACTTGTGCACATTCTTTCCCTCTCTCAAATAAATAAATAAAATGTTAAAAAAAAAAACCCTTCTCTTACCCATTTTGATTATTCTGTTTTTTTCTTTTCTTTTTTTAATTTTCCTGTTCTTAATGATTCATAGAGGTCGGGCAGTCGTTCCCAAATTGGTTCTGTCCATGGGCAGAGGGACGGGTCAAGGGAAGTAATTTGGTTCTTTGATAAATCTTACTTAAGTTAATAAGGAAATACTCATGCAGAGGATCACTATTAGCAAAAGATTTGCAGCTTTTCATATGGAGGCACTGCTGACATTCAGAAGCAGGCACTTTCCTCTAAAAGCTAATAAACATAATCCATGATATAGAGTTGCTAAATATTATTGATCGTGATTATCAATATGTTCTCACACTGAAAAGTTAACAAAGCTTTGTAAAACTCTAAGCCTCCTTCAATGTATGTGAAAAATATCATTACAAAATCAATTTTATAAGAAGCTGAGTCAGAGTGTTAAATTAAGGAATATGGAAAAGTTAAGTCTCCCCACTAGATATGTCACTCGTTTGATGTGGAGCTATGGTGAATTTGCATAAGTGATTTGAAATTTAATTTTCTCAAATGTAAAACTGCAAGGTAACTCCAAACCCACATTTCTGAGGATCAAATGAAAAAATAAATGTAATTGAAAGACCATTTATATGTGCAGTGTTAGAGAGTTTAATTTCTTTATGATCACACAGTTAGCAAAAGGCAGGGCCAGTATCTGAAACCAAAGACTTCAGAACCAGGTTCACTCTATTAGGTCATACGTGCTACCTAAGAAGTCCCAGCGCAGTCTGCTTATGGCATAAAAGACAGAGTGCTGTGTGTGTGTGTGTGTGTGTGTGTGTGTGTGTGTGTGTGTGTGTGCATGCATTCTTTCCAATTAGTGTTAAAGACAGACTTTAGACTTGTTTTTCTCTTATTTATTTCCCTGTTCGTATGCTCTGCACCTCTAGCACATCCCCACAGAGCTGCTCTGAGCGTAGGACTGAGCCATAGGAATTGTTGATTATGTAAATGAAACACCCCATCTAAGCAGCTCCATGGAGAGAGAAAACAGCAAAGGAGTAAATCCAGACATGAATTGAGTTAATAAAGCCTATAGGGAGTTCCGCTTATAGTTTGCTTTCATACAGAGCTGAGAAATTTTTCATTTGATGTGGAACCTCGTGGTTTTGCTGTAAATGAGGTTCACTCAATTTCAAACTTACTGGTGTATGAGTTTGTGTGTGTGTGTGTGTGTGTATGTGTGTGCATGTGCACACACATATATATGATTTGTGTGTGTGTGGCATATGGGCTATTGGAGCTTAAGTAGCTATGTATTTTTTTAATTGTATAATCATATTTTAAGAAAGGAAAGGGGAATTTAGAAGGATGCTCATTAAACATAACTAATTTAAGATCTTCTCATAGCTGTTTGTTACGGTGTAAAAATCCTTACTGGTTATTGCATATTTCATAATATAGAAACTACAGCAGTAAATACTTCTACTCTTTACAATTCTTACTAATGGAACACTATATCTAGAGCAGCCATATATTTTTCTCTAGGATTCATATATGTGAGATGCCTTAAATTACGTGTGGTGATACAAACATAGGACTTGATTTTTCACGTTGATTGATTGAATGTGAAAAATCTAATCATTGGGTTATAAGAAAAGCTAAAGCTAATGCGTAATGTGAATAATACGGCCTCAAATTTTCAGATGCATATCATTTATGATAATTATTCCAAAGCTTAACGTAAAAAAGGTATCACAAATATATGTAAGGTGGTTACCTTTTACCAGGTGAACCATAATAAATGAAGCCAAGTATCCAAAAAGTTAGCCAATTTTACTTCAATATTTAGTATCCTCATATAAGAAGGATGGTTAATGATGCATTAAAATAGAATCACAAAAGGGATGTAACTTGTATTCTGCTTTCATTTCCCTTTGTTGCTACTCACCATGTCATACTGCCCTGGTGTTTTCAGTTTCATTCTCTCTTCTATTTCCTTTAAAATTAAAATTAGTATTTTAATTTGTTAGGTTTTAGACTTGCTGATGACTGCTCCGTCTTGTTTCCCTAGACAGTAGTCTTACAAAGTACCTGGAGACATAAAGCATTTGCAGAGAGAAAAACCCCACATCTGTCTACTATATTCTATTACACTTAACTTCTCTTAATCTGCCATGAACATAAACATTTCTTCTAGAAATTCTACGGCCAAACAGCTGTTCTTTTCATGCTTCTTTTCTCACTTAAGATGATATGAAATATCACAAAACCAAATAGTTCCCTGGATACTGCTTTTCATTTAAATCATAATGTTTGTATCACAAGACTTAAGCAACATTTGGACACTATTTTAATAGCCATCATATTCTTCTACCTTAAAAAGTAAACAAGATGACTAAGACAAGTAAAAGTAAAACAAAATAAATGTTTGAATGAATGTTTGAATGATTTTTACCCCCAAAGGGCTTTATTCATGAAACAAGAAGCTCACAGAAATGGGTTTTATGTAAAGCTCTTCTCTATTTGGGTGTAAGAATATGTCCTTTAAATACAAGGATGAGGGCACCTGGGTGGCTCCATTGGTTAAGTATCTGTCTTCTCCTCTGGTCATGACTGCAGGGTTCTGGGACTGAGCACCACATCGGGATCCCTGGTCAGCTTCTCCCTCTGCTCTTCTCCCCACTTGTGCTCTCTCTCACTCTCTCTCTTTCTTAAATAAATAAATAAAATCTTAAAATAAATAAATAACGAATAAACACAAGGATGAGATGACATGTTTCTGTATGGAAAACTAATGTGTATACATTCCTGTATTTTCTGGACTGAGAAATACAAGTATGACAATCTATGATTCCTTAGATGTCATACAAGTATGACAATTTCCTTGAGAAATAGGGAGAAATAGGAATAAACACATACAACTTCTGAGAAGAATTTCTGAAAAGTCATATGTGATTGAATTCTAAAATGAGCATACAAGTAAGTACTATAAGAACAGTATATAGGACAACAACAAATATATTTCCATTTTATACATAAAATGGAAATATATTTGTTGTTATATATATACATATGTGTG
This sequence comes from Lutra lutra, assembly GCF_902655055.1. Classification (NCBI taxonomy): domain Eukaryota; kingdom Metazoa; phylum Chordata; class Mammalia; order Carnivora; family Mustelidae; genus Lutra; species Lutra lutra. Next base: position 175,697,312 of record NC_062280.1, read on the forward strand.
TGTGTACACACACACACACACACACACACACACACACGTATATAAATGGAATGTGTAGAAAGGAATAGCTTATGTTTTCCTTTTTGCTGTCCTGAAAGGAGAGGAGATGCTTTTTTTCAGGACTGACTGATACCAGCATTTATAGTATCAACACGCAATTATCTCTGTTTGGGAACCTGGTACCCTGACATTTCTTCACAATAGAAACAGATACATTTGTCCTCCACTTCTTCATTATATAATTGTTTATACAAAAAGCTCCTCTTCCTTAAAATACGGAAATTCCTAAAAAATGTTTACATTTGTTGGTGGACCTACTCATGTTCCTGTGTGGCAAAATTTGTGCAGATGTCTAGTTTCTCTTTGTCTTTTTCTTGTGAGGTATTTACCAGGCCTTTTCTATAATTGAATTGTTCCAGAATTCACTACCATTAAAATAAATGGTCTACCTTTGCATATTTTTCTGGCTTGGTAAATAAGTTACTTTAGAAATATAAGATCTAACAACAATTTTTACCTTTATATGTACAACACTTTCTAAAATATAGTACATTTTATTTTTAGTCTGTGATGGAATGGAATTTATCAGACCTTAATATATGAAATCTACATGTATTGCTATTTTATGTTATCTTTCCATAAAATTTAAATATTCCATTTTATTTTTGTTTTTTTATCTCTCTTGAATTTTTTTATTGATTCCAATTAATCAATTTTTTGAAGTTATGACATATCTACATGACAAGGTAGGGTTAGAATCATATGTTAGATATTTTTTAAAAGGGATCACACCCATTTGATGGGTATGGTTATCCTTATTAAGATTAGAATAAGAATTAAACAAGTTCCATAAATATAAGTAAATGACTTTTTTGATATCTACAAAAGATACAACAAATAAAAAGCTACTTCATTTTAACAGACTAATTTTGCATACATTTAAAATAAGAGGAGAAATCTTACAGGAGTACAGTTCTTTAAAATTTTATACTTAGATCGCTTCTCAGTCTTTTGGCTAAGATCAAATGTAAAATTTTATACTTAGATAACTGGCATAAAACAGCTATCATGACAACACTTGTATAGTTTACCCTTGAATGATACAGGGGTTAGGGGTTTTGACCCCATACACAGCTGAAAAACCTTTGTATAATTTCTGACTTCCCCAAAACCTAACTACTAATAGCCTACTCTTGACTGGAAGCTTTACTGATCGCATAATCAGCCCATTAATACATATTTTGTATGTTATATGTATCATATACTATATTCTTCTAATAAAGTAAGCTAGAGAAGAGAAAATGTTATTAAAAAATCATAGGACGCATGGGTGATTCAGTCCTTAAGTGTCTGCCTTCAGCTCAGGTCATGAACCCAGGGTCCTGGGATGGAGCCCTGCATTGAGTTTCCTTTTCCTTGGGAAGCCTGTTCTCCCCTCTCCCACTTCCCCTGCTTGTGTTCCCTCTCTAACTGTGTCTCTCTCTGTCAAAAAAATAAATAAAATATTTTTTTAAAAAACTGTCTTAGACTGTTGGTGGGGATGCAAGTTGGTGCAGCCACTTTGGAAAACAGTGTCGAGATTCCTTAAGAAATTTAAAATAGAGCTACCCTATGACCCAAAGATACAGATGTAGTGAAAAGAAGGGCCATCTGTACCCCAATGTTCATAACAGCAATGGCCACAGTTGCCAAACTGTGGGAAGAACCAAGATGCCCTTCAATGGATCAATGGATAAAGAAAATATGGTCCATATATACTATGAAGTATTATGCCTCCATCAGAAAGGATGAATACTCACCTTTTGTATCAACATGGATGGGACTGGAAGAGATTATGCTGAGTGAAATAAGTCAAGCAGAGAGAGTCAAGTATCATATGGTTTCACTAACTTGTGGAATATAAGGAATAACACAGAGGACATTGGGAGGTGGAGAAGAGACTTGAGTTGGGGGAAATCGGAGGGGGAGACAAACCATGAGAGACTGTGGACTCTGAGAGACAAACTGAGGTGTCTGGAGGGGAGAGGAGTGGGAGATTGGGTGAGCCTGGTGGTAGGTATTATGGAGGGCATGTATCGCATGGAGCACTGGGTGTGGTCCATAAACAATGAATTTTGGAACACTGAAAAGAAATTAAATTAAATTAAATTTTTAAAACTGTAAAAAAATCATAGGGAAGAGAAAATACATTTGCAGTATTGTACTGTATTTATGGGAGAAAAATCTACATGTAAGTGGACTAATGCAGTTCAAATGCCTTACTGTTCAAGGATCAACTGTATTTTGTTTGTTGTTTGTGCATGGAATTATCAATCGAAGAAGCTGTTTTCCTTTACAGTCAATCAATATGAAAAGTCTAATTTACTTGCTTTATATACTAGTGTGATTCCTTAGATGTGCAGGGACTAAAACAGTGAGGTAGTTTTAACATTATGAAACCATATAGTATTTAAGTGCTCACTAAGGTAATTTCTACCTTGCTGGTGAAGCTCAAAAAAACAAAAATCAGCAGTAATTTGGATCCAAGAAATGCTAAACACTTAGATATGTTGTCACTATTACAGAGACAGGAGAATATTGCTTCTGTTTACTCTCTCAATTTATCAAAAACTATGCCCATTATTGAATTCATCGAGAGAATTAGATTAGCATACATTGTACACTTAAAAACTAAAAATGTATTATGGTACATGGTTTTTTTTTAATTTTCCCTAAACTATAAAATAATGTGCTGCTGGTATTTTTACTTATTTCAGCAATGTATATAGACATTTTTTTCAAGTTTCTTAATTATCTATTTTTGATAAATATTAGCATAATTATTTGGTACTTTCTCTCCTGCCTATAAATAAATTTAAGCTTCACCCATTTTTAAGTAAACCAACCGGAAAAACAAAAAACAAACAAAAAGCCCATTGCCTGAACACACACATAAACACCTACTGTATCATCCTTTATCTACAAAAATTTATTTTCCTTTAGAGGTATTCTTCTAAGTGTTCTATACCTGCTGTTTCTCCTTTTCAATGCAACATTCACTACTCAAATCGTATTAATATACTCACTGAGAACTCAAAATTATGTCTCTGCTAAAGATCTTCAATGAACTTCTTTGATTGATTAAATGAGGGGATATATTACTATTATCTTACTTAAATTTGCTATAATGTTTAAAACTATTGATTTTTACTTCCTTATAATATTATTATGTTATATATATATATTATTACCTTTTTCCTAAAAAAATTTTCATGTTACTACTTATGTGGTAGTAATCCCTTAGCTTATATCTCCTTAGTGATTCAAATTTTATTCTGTACTAAGTGGTCTTAAGTCAATAAGACTTACTTATTACTTTTTTGTCTCATTGGTTTGTCAAACTCTGTAAATTCTGCACTTAATAATTCTTCCACCCATAGATTACACAATTTCCTCTGTTTTCTCATTGCTTCCACCCACCTGCACCAACTGAGCCACCTAGGTACCCCTAACGGGCTTATTTTTATATGTCACCTTATGTCACTTAACATCCTGTTCTGTAACATCAATTCAAACAATGGTTTAGCTTTAGTTCTAGAATTAAATGAGTCATTTCTTATTACCATTTCACGTACCGTGACTTATTTCTAATTTATTTATTTTAGTTAAACTTTTAATCAACTGGATCATATTATCAATATGTCTTTAAATAAGAATTCATGAATTTTTTCACACTTAACATTAGGATTTATGGCCTTTATACTTCAATGCCATTTTGGTTACATACAACTTTCTTGGATCAGAGACCTTCCCCAGATCTTTGTAAGCATTTTTCATTATGCTTTTTGATAACCAATTTTGAGATCAGTCTAATATTTCCTCCTTGTATTTAATTTAGTTATTTTACCTTGATGGATTAAGAAAATTTTCCAGTCTCTAAAGTTAAATAATTTAATGGAGACTATGTTGTTGTCCTTATGATTATCCAAAATAAATTCTTAGAACTTTCTAAGTTCTGCAGGTAAAATTCACTTGATGACTTGTTCTGAACTATGTGTTGAGATCTCTAGTTCTAAGGTACCAGTGATAATCCTTATTTTGCATCCTCTTTGCTCTTCACAACTATTAGCTTTCCTCTGATTGCTTTATCCTTTTCTCATTCACTAAAATTATCTCTGCTTATTTCATTACATCTGTAACGTTAATTCCATCCATATATTTGAAGTGCTTTGTTATTTCTACTTATTTTATTAAACTTAGCATGACATTTTGTTTCTCAATATATTTTGTTTTGTTTTAACCCACTGAGCCACCGAGGCGCCCCTTTTGTTTTGTTTTAACACTCATTTCATCTCATTCTGTTGTTCTAGTTCTCATCTTTGAACTTCTAGTTTTGATTCCATATTGTTACCAACTTGTCCTATAATTTAAAGAATTTGAAAGAAATTTCTTTCTGATTATTTATGTTCTTTAAATCCAAAATTGCATATATTCTCCTTCTTCTTCCCTCTCACCTTATCATCACCTTTTTCTTATAATATATTTACGTAGAGTTTCTTTTCATCTCACTCATATTAGACAGCTTTTTCCAGAACTCCAATGTGCTGATATGGTAGGAACATTTCTTAAATCCCTAACTGTTCTAATAATTAGCTTTATTAAGAGCTACTTTTTGCTATTTCATATTTTAGACATAATGTCTTTCTTGACATTCTGAGTGGGGAAGGGAAACCACAGCTCAGTTAGTAGGTATCTTTTTTTTTTTTTTTTTTTTTAGAATAACTGGGCTTTTCACTTGCTTCTTAGTTGCCATGAAGTACCTTGAATGCCTATTTATTCTGCCTAATCGTTGGACATAATTGTATCCATTCCATCAATTCATACAGCAAGGAGAATGAAGTAATCTTACTTTTCTAAACGCCAGTTTAATCCATTACTCCCCAACAGCTCTTTTCAGTATTTCTACAAAGTGGAAAAAGATTAGAAAACAACTGAATTTACTTTGCTCCCTGATTGGAGGTAGTAGAGAAATTTTTCAGAATTTCAAAACTCAACATTTGGGGCTGAAAAGGGGGCAGGGTCAATCTGGGTAGCATTCTGTGCTATGTAAATCCTTCCATATCTTTCTCGAATATCACTTTCTGAGATAAAAATAATTGGATTGTGGATTCCGTACATCATTAATTATCATTAAATTAGTATCAAAATATTAAATTAGTATCAAAATATTACTCGATAGAGTTACCTCTCTTTGCTTTCTGACTTCCTTTTTTCATTTTGTTGCTTTCACACCTAATCATACTTCCACCACAGTGTCTTTCCTTATTGAATTCTCAGAACATGAGGATTCATCCTTCCTCTTGAGAACTTAAGAAGAAAAGAAGTTATCAAAACTCATCATATAATGGAGTGATGTTGCCTATATAGATTGGGACAGATTGGAATAATGAAATAGGTCTACCATGTGAAAGATTAGGTACCGATTTCTTTTTGTTTTCTTCCTCCATTTTTGAAAAGACAAGACTAAGAATTCTTATGTCTGCTAGAAGATGTAAAAGAATTCTACACACTAGAAAATATATTTGTTGTTTTCGTATTTATAGGATTATGAATTATTTGAAGCTGTTTCATTTCTTTGCTTTCTTTTAATACTTTCAAAAATTTTGACTCAGAGATTCTAGTCTCCATGTTGTTTTCTTAATTGATTCTTGCTTACTTATTACTGTGTTGATGCCTTTTCCTAAATAAACACATTTGGCGTAAGAATGACAAACTGGTCCGATTTGCGGAAGAGGAGAGTTTGAGGGAGTACAGAAGATGATTTACTATTTCTGCAACACCAAGGCTTTCTGAGAACATCAAGACTTGAGGACAAACCTAAAATGTTAATGGATGATTAGATACTGAGAGACCTTCCAGAGACCTAAAGTGAGAGACCTCACTTTAGGTAATAGGTATATATTTATATTTCAAAGGACATAAAACCCTTGACAGTAAACTTTCCTTGTAGCGGAGACATTTATTTGATAATGAAAGGCAAGAACCCAGGGTTCTTCTCTTTTCTACCCCAGGAGAACAATTACATTAACAAGATTTTGTCTCCCCTTCTCAAGACTGGAGGGGAAATGTATACATATGCTCCCATCATTGTATAGTTGAGGTTCCTTGTCTGTAATATAGACATAGGACATACAGGTTGCTTTCTGATGTCATTGCACCACCTTAGATGCGGGAATTATTAGGTCAGAGGGAACCAATGTATTATTATTGTACCAGAACTCTGATATTTACTATAGAAAACTTGTTTGCATTCAAGGTAATAAGCATAAATATAGATATTAAAAATTATCTCATAGGAAAGAGAGGGCTAGGACCTCTTTTAATCTGTTATTGAGAAACAGTGTTCATATTCATGTCGCTTTCCAAATCTTCTATCCCAGTTCATTTGAATAGGAATGGATGCATAGAATTAGAGAAGTTTTGCCTAATAATATATATAGCACTGAGAAAGATGAATGTCAAGAACAGAACTCTAAAAAAGATAGAAATTTGAGCAAAAAGCACATTTAGGAGCAGTGCCCCTTCACTTCTAGAGAGTTTATGTTGACTAAATCCATTTTATCTTAAGGACTTCAAAATTATAGTGAGAGAAACAGAGATATTTAGCAATTACCATATGCTAAGTACAGAGATCAAGTCTTAATTATCACACTAAAAGTAGAATGTAAATAAAAGGCAGTTATTATATTCTGGATACAAAAGGGAACAACATATAAAGAAATCAATAAATTCAGTTCACCAGATTGTCATAAGTAGTATTTGTATTCACATTTCACATTTGTACTTGACTTTAAAATAAAGCACTTTATAAATGCAGCATTTCATCTCTTTGGAACAGTTTTCTTCCTCCTTCACAGACCTGAGGTTATCTTTAGACAAAGGAAAAAATATCATTTTGGAAATCATATTTTCATAACTTAAAGAATCTTTAAAGCGTCTATGCAGGATATACTAATTGCTGCATCCATCTAATTATAAAATAAGAGGGGAGGGGCACCTGGGTGGCTCAGTCATTAAGCATCTGCCTTCTGCTCAGGTCATGATCTCAGGGTCCTGGGATCGAGCCCCGCATCGGGCTCCCTGCTTGGCGGGAAGCCTGCTTCTCCCTCTCCCACTCCCCCTGCTTGTGTTCCTTTTCTCTCTATGTCTGTCTGTTAAATGAATAAATAAAGTCTTTAAAAAAAAAAGAATTAGAGGGGAAAACATTGAAGACAATAGAAAAACAGTCATTTACCAAGAGTTTAATTTTGACTTTTCTTCTTTCTGTATGGAAATATGAATACTTTATTGGAGATACTCCTATTTGGAGTGCAGTGGCATAAAGTATGATATTAAGTGACATTTCACAAACAAAATTTCTAGAGTCCCAACTGATTATGCCTTAAAATGGTGGAAGTAACAAAAGTTCCTTCCAAAGTGCACAACAACAAATTATAGGTAATTCCCTAATGTGACCCTCTAGTAAAATACATTCTACTGTTCCATGGACTAAAAATAAATTATTGCTCCTATAATGCACCGATTTATCTGTTTTGCCATTTCATTCTTAAAACTTAGTGTCTTCTTTCCACTTTCCTGGGCTTCTATGCTCTTTTATCTCACTGGGTCCAATTTGGGACCTATGAAGTCAAGAGCCAAAGAATGTATGTCATAAATTGTATGCATTAAATGCTAAGTTGAAGAATTACTGGAGAACCCATGAATTTAATAAAAACTTCAGATTCCTAAAATGATTAACAAAGGTGTGTGCGCACATATGCGTGTGCACACACAGTTCAGCAGAGAGGGCCACTGTCTGTCCAGCCACAGACTTATTGTTTTCCTTTTTCAGTGGTATTAGGGCTGAGATTTTACTGTGGTATTGTGAAGAGTTCTTTTGGACTCAGAAAGGCCAGACCATACTATGAGAGTGTGCCTTTGAGGCAATTTTTACCAATAAAATATTAGCAGATACCCATCGGGAGGCTCTTGAGAAATCTTTTGCTTCCTGAAAAGAGTATAGGTTATCACAAAAAGCACTTGCACTGTTGTCAAGAACTCCCTCTCCATGTTAAATGTGGAATAAATATGTAATATTTAAAGTTGCTACATCCACATGGCCTTTTTTTGTGACCCTAAGAAAAAAGCCAGGAGATCCCTGAATCACAATTTTCAGAGCCCTCACCTCCCTGACTTCTAGAATAATGCTAACAGTTGTCTAATATCATCTTCTTGTCATGTGAGAAAAGTAAAACCTTTTGGATAAAATCTATTAACTTTTTTTTTTTTTTTTTGCTACTTTTACCCCATGGTTTTCTTCCCTATTTAGTCATTCACTAAGGGGAATGTCTTTCCTAACATGTTAACCAGTTCACTGTCATTAAAGTGATAGTATAAGTAGCAAGACATGAATAGCAAGATTTCAACATCTAATCAAATACAAATGTTGCCCAACATGAATAACAAGATTTCACATTTAGTCAAACATAGCATTGTTACCCACGTGGATCTCATATAAGAATATTCGTCCCTCACTCCTGAAACAAGGTACCAACTCAAATTTTAAATCTGTTAAGAGGGATATTCTTTGTATGTGTGTCATCTGGCTGGGCTACTTCAGTTATTAAGCTAAATTTCTTATTTACTTCAGAGATCAGCTGTGTTAAAGCTCACTAAAATAATAAGCAATGCATGAAGTAATTAAATATACAATTTGTAGTTATTTTTGAAAAGTCTCAATGATCACGATGTTTCATGAGGAGAGTCTTTATTGCTTTAAAAGTAAAACAGCACTAGATCAATAATACTTTTTTTTCAAAAGGTTAAGTATTCAAAAAGATGTTACTCCCTGTTTCTTATTTCTGTCTCTTCTCATATATGTAAACATATGTATGTTGTATCGTGAAAATTAGAACCTTGTGATATATCACAGTCTGAAGCAATCTGTAATTCAAGGGACACGGAAAATTCTGAAATGTCTGCTGTTTATTACTTGAGTAACTGAAAAGAAACTAAAGGTAAAATTGAAAATTTTAATTTTAGTTCTGTGCATTTTCTTACTCTCTACTGATCATCAGTAATAGAAAGTCATTGACGATCTAAATAGTTAAAACCACGGCATTGCTATCATTTCTTCTTGATTAGTCTTCTTTGTTCACATTAGAATATGTAAGCAGGAAGGATTTCTAATTTAGTCACACACATTATAATAAAAATTATTCGTTTAGAGTGTACACACTTTCTTATTAAATTATACATTTCAAGATATATGTGTGTGTGCACACACACCTTTAAAAGCATATATATAATATATGTAATTTTAGTAATAGCAATCAGTTTCTTTAGATAACCAACTCTAAAACAACATAACTGAAGGTTAAAAAACCTTACAACTTACATTTATGTTTGTCTATTTAAGATTCATATCATGTCTCTATACATCAAGATCATTTCTCTTAATATTGATAATTCTGTATAATTTTATATATTCTCATGACTTTGTTTCTTTCCATTCCTCAATTATTCTACTGAATTTGCTGTCATAGTTTTTTCAAAAGTCTAATGATAATGAGTAAATAATTTAAATAAACACAATAATTCTGAAAAAAATTTAATTCTCACTTCATCTAAAGTACCTTTTTATTTTGAGATTATGTTTATGATTAAAACTGTAGGCTTTTGTATCAACTAATCTATGGAAAATTCCAATAAATCTTTTTACTAAGAAATTTTCCATATATATCTTAACCACTAAGACTGAAATAACTGTAGCCAGCTGTGTTAATTAAATGTTATATAATGCTCAATGATAATTATTAGAAATAACGTACATTAATGTAGAAAACATCATGATTTTATTTACAACTATATTTGTGGAAGATTAGAAATACATGTGCCTTCAGTGGTATTTAGGCTGTTAGCAAAACCCAGACAAGAAAGAGTGGATCTATGTAATAGCCAATGAAATGAGTCAAAGTATTAATGAATATTTTCTTCCTTCCTTCATTCAAGAACACAGCCCTCCAAATGACAGACTCTCAGCTACTCTTGAAACTATGGGGATTAATTGTATTTCTTACTTATTTATATTCGTACATAGGTAGAGATAGCCATGGGGGGTGGGGAATCACAGAATGACAATATCCCAAATTCATAAATAATTATAGCATTGATTTTCACATGATTGTGTGGGATTGCTTAACTAAGTGTGGCTACATAACTAGGTTAATAACCAATTTCATTTCCCAATTAAATTTTCCAAAATGTCTATTCTTTTTAAGATACTATCATATAGTCTTATATTACATCATTAATTTTGATGTCATAACAGCATTACTAATAAGGTTTAATACTAGACAATATTTTATGTGTTGAGAAAAAAGTTAACAAACCACAGCTAACATTTCGTACAGGGAACATAAATTGTAAAAGTCCAAGTACCTGAAAAGAAATTTCCTATTCATATCATTTGAGTCTTCTATCAGCAAGCTTTAGTGGGAAGTTTCAATAACATGCAGTATAGTATGCTCCATTGAAAATGACTGTAATATTTCACTCAGTTTTAATATTTTGTTTGTAGATGCCAAGTCAAACTATGTATTTGAAAAATGTTATGTGTTTAAGAGGATTATTTTTGTTCTGATAGCAATGCCACAAAAAATGAAAACATCAAATATATAGACATTTGCCATCAGGAATTTTATAAACATTATCAAAAGGTGAAAGGACTTTTAGATATAGAAGACTTAAAGATCTCTTGTCCTTTGTATTTTATAGAGGGCATTTAATCATGACTTAAGAGCACTTTTCTTGTTTTTGTTACTTTTTATTTATTATTCTAAAACTAAGGTTTGTTATAGGAGACTATTGAATGAAGTCAGTATTCCCTTTTTAACTCAGTGTGATAGTAGTGAGATCACAAATCTTCTTGGGGTGATTGCACAGCACCGTTGTGTCCAACATCCAAGAAACACAGCCAGTTTTCCCAGGCTTAGTAATCTAGGCAGAGCTCCAAAAACATGGAGAAAAGCTGCAGAGATCAAGGCTAGTGGGCCTTTGTTATCTACTAATTATTTTTTTTTTAAGGAAAGGAGATGAATCTTGATAAATTCATAATACAATGGCTTAAATATTGCCAGTGGAATTTCCCCAGGCATGTACATCTTTTTTTTTTTTTTTAAAGATTTTATTTATTTATTTGAGAGAGACAATGAGAGAGAGCATGAGCGAGGAGAAGGTCAGAGAGAGAAGCGGACTCCCCGCAGAGCCGGGAGCCCGATGCGGGACTCGATCCGGGACTCCAGGATCACGACCTGAGCCGAAGGCAGTCGTCCAACCAACTGAGCCACCCAGGCGTCCCGCCAGGCATGTACATCTTAAAAAAAAAAAAAAAAAGCCTTTGTATCATCAAGTTACTTTATAAAAAGAATAAACTACCTGAGCAATTTTCCTTGACATCACTACAATAAAAACATAAAAGTGTTCAGAAACATAATACTAGAATACTGTCAGAATTGATTTGTACACTCAAACTAGCATAAGACTTAATTCTTTCAAGGAAATTCACCCATGGTAATAATTAAAAACTTGTATTTGCTGACTTATTTGACTCAGAATTGGGGAAGATTCTGAGAGAAGATTCCTATATATTCACATGTGAAGGTAGATCCTACTGCACTTTTTTCTTTAGACGTAATGAGAGAAAAAAGTCCTCCTTTCTGGAGCCAAATCACCATGAACAAAGAAGTAAAGACAATACTCATCATAAAACTTTGTCTCTAAAACCTTCATTCAAATGTAACACTAGAAATGAGGCCACATTGATGGGAATATCCAATTGATTTCAAGAACTATTGAACATGCACCCATGGAAAACTCAATTCTTATTTTAGACTCCAAGAGATTATATGTAATAAATATTTCTATTCCAAAAATGTGTCAATGATAATTTAAACTTCAAAGACCCAGATATAATTTGAGTCATTAACAGCAAAACAAACAAATGTAAAAAAAAAAAAAATCTGAAAAAATTAGAATCTTTAAGTTCATATTTTGGAGAAGCTCCTATAGCTCTTATAACTCTTAACTGAAATTTTTTAAATAAGTAATTCCACATGAAAAGCTTAACTATGCTATTTCCATCCTTATTAAAATTTGATGCAAAAAGAGTCATCAAAAGAAAACCTAAGCAGCGATTTTTTTTTAAATCAGATTTCTGGGGTCCTACTGGCTTCTCAATGTGATCCATGTCTCTCATTAGCATTATTAAACACATGGCCTAAAATGTGCTACTAGTAAAGCACGAAATTCTTAGAAATACAGAGAAAGGTATATTGTGCTCATAGAAGCATGTAACAAAATACAATGGCTTCAATTACCATAATAGATGTTCAGTGCTTTCAAAAACAGAGACATTTAACAATAGCATCTGAATTGTGGGCAATTAAATGAGAAGTAAAAAGAGAAAAGTCAGGAGTGTTTTAAGAGACAAATATAATATGTTTGCCTCATAGTAAAAATGTTCCCTTTTATGTCTGACCCCTATAAACATGACTCCAGATACAAATATATACATGGTATTCTTGATAGTCTCAATCAAAGTTGAGAACTGGTTTCTGTCATACTTTTTCAACCATCTTTTTTTTTTTTCCAGCCATCTTTGAGAATTCATTTTTCTCATACTTGTTTCAGCTTTTCTCTGACCCAGAACCAGCATCTAACTCAGAGCCAACCATATGAAATTAGTCTCCCATGCTTTCAATTTTAGACTATGCCCCCTCTCATTTGATTTTGATCATATTTCACTCTTACAATGCACTTTACACATTTTAGAGCTAGTTGGAAGGATAAAAATGAGCTAAAAACCTTTTTTATAGCACTACATATAATCCTATGCAAGATCACATAAAAATATATGCAGAATAAGTACAAATTTTTGTTATTTTTACAAAAGGATCTTATAAAATCACTAAAAGAGGGATGAATTATAAATTCCCCAACAATTATGACTTTGTAAAATATTTCTTGTCTATATATTTATAATAATTTAAGTCCAAAGTGTTTATTTCGATAGGAATAGACATCCACAAAATTTAGTTTATTTTTCTATTTAAAAAACTGAAAAATGCAATTAATCAGATAAAATAAGGTCATGACTTCACCTTATCTAGAATAAGATTATTGGAATTTTTTTCTTGAACTATTCATATTTAAGTAAATATGACTAATAGCTTGACCTATTTCATCACCTAATAGGCCATTCCTTTAGGCATTATATTATACCATTCCAAGCAGTGTGCAAATTTCAAGCAGTATTGAAGTCTCATCTTGGGATGTTTTCAAGTGTCAAGAGTGCATATAGATGCATTAATAGAAAATGTTTCCTCTCTGCTGTAAAGTTTAATGTAAAAAACCTTGTAAAATGTCTCAACTCTGTCATTGGGCCAATCACTCAAAATATATTAGACACACCTTGTAAGTAAACATTTTTTTTTTTTTAGATCAATTGTAATACTCCTAGAAAGCCATCGATTTTAAAGACAGGGCATCGTCCAAATGAAAATCATAAATATATGGTCTCAAATGTAGTTTCCTTCCTCCATCTGCTTCAATCTTTTCTTACCATTTCTGTCATTACAGTAATCTAATGCATAAAAACGTTTGTATATACATTATTTCAAGATAAAGGCTTTACTAGTTTTTGTCATGAATAAAGATTATAATATTACATTATAAGATTTTGGCTGAGAACATAGATGAAATTAGCCCATTTTTAGTCACAAGAAATGTAATCATAAGAGAGGCTTTGAAATACATCCTTAAATACTTATGTATTTATGAAATATGTATATTTCTCTCCTGATGATAAAGAATTAAATACATGTGAATTTTTTTAGTAAAATACTGTTTAAAGTTTGCTTACTCTTAAGTTTGAAGTCATGACTATTGATATTATTACATTTTTTATTATGCTTTCCTACGTCTTAGCAGTTTTTGTGTGTGTGTGTGTGTATTGATGATGGTTCTAGCAGTCATTTCCATTCCTTCTTACTTATGGACATCTTAAAGAAAAATTCTTTTGATCTTCCCATTAATGACGTAATTTTTTAAATGATGTTGTTATGTGAATACAAGAGTTCTGCCATAAGTTCCCTACATTTATAGGTCTTATAGAAATATGAAACCAAAACAAATGGGTAAGTTATGTGCAAACGTCTAAAACATAAATGCAAAAGAATACTTAATTGCAACTAAAAAGTTTAAGTTAAGGATTACTCTGTGAAGTAAAGAGATTTATTTTATGTGCAACTTACATTTTAAGCTTCAGCTTTGCTTAGACATTTTTTCTTATATTATCATCCAGCATCAGAGCTCTACAATTAGTTTATTTCTTCAGTGTGTCTTTTGTATATTTTCTCTATTCTCTCCATTGCCAAACATACAACGACAGTAAGTCCCAGTCATTTTCCTCTTCTAAAGGTTATTTGCAAACTGTCCAATTATTGACTGTATTATTTCTGCTTCTCAGGAAAAGCTTGACATTTATACTGTGTTTTCCTCTCCTACACTAAGGAGTTTTCTAATTTTATACAGTATAAATTTAACGTTTATCTTGGTGAGCCAAGAATGAGATGTGTTGGTCTGTCTTTTCCTTTCTGGTGTACCATCATAGCTTATACACAAATGGACTTTGACCTTATAGGTGTGCAGTCCCCTGAATACAAGAGAAACCAGTACAATTTTAATACCAGAACCAAAAATAAGAGAAGCATATTGGATGATCTCAGGGGGGACAAAAGGTCAAAATATATAAGATCTCAGTGCCTTTTGTAAAAACTTGGACATTGCCACTATAAAGTAACTACCTGTTATGGTTCTTGTTACATTTCCCACTTACTTACACATCAAGGTGTAAAAGCAACAGTGGCAAAGTGGGGTAGAGGAATAAGGCTTTCTTTCTTTTCTTTCTTCCTTTCTTCTTCTTCTTTTTTTTTTTTTTTAAGATTTTATTTATTTATTTGTCAGAGAGAGCGAGGGAGAGAGAGCGAGCACAGGCAGACAGAATGGCAGGCAGAGGCAGAGGGAGAAGCAGGCTCCCCGACGAGCAAGGAGCCCGATGCGGGACTCGATCCCAGGACGCTGGGATCATGACCTGAGCCGAAGGCAGCTGCTTAACCAACTGAGCCACCCAGGCGTCCCTTCTTCTTTTTTTTTTTTGAATAAAGCTTTCTTAAACAATATGACCCAACTCAAAAGGAACTGCAAACCACATGAAAATAAAAACTGCTAAAATTGTCAAAGTAAGGAAACTATGATCAATATGAATTTTACCAAATAAAATTTTGTTTTTGAATGATAGATGTCTGCAAATGAATAAGGGGCTATTTTCAATAGACCAATAGAGCTGAAGGAGAAAATAGTGTAGAAAATAATAAAAAGATATGAGGAGCATTCTACAAGACTTCCTTACCATTAACAATATGTGGTATGAATACAGGAGAAAGGCTCATTACTTAGGAATATAGTAGATGCTTATGGACACAAGAGTGAATTATACACAGTTCATATTTTAAGTTTCACTTTTTTTTTTTTTTGTCAGGGATTTGGATAAAAATAGTGCAGGGGCACCTGGGTGGCTCAGTCAGTTAAACGTCTGCCTTCTGTTCAGGTCATCATCCCAGGGTCCTGGGATGGAGGTCCAGATCGGGCTCTCTGCTCAGTGGAACCTGCTTCCCTATTTATTACACTAGTCTGCCCTGAAGAGGACAAGATTCAATGTTTGTTTGTTTGTTTGTTTTTCCCTGCTCACTGTTGCAGGTATGGTAGATAGATTCAAAAAGAAAGAGGAAATATGTAAATTTATAACAAGAAGCCTAAAAGAGGATTATGAACATATAATCCAAAGGGTTTAAAAGGGCTAATATATGAGATAAAATTCTATTCATTTTAAATATTATTGAAAAAAATACCTCCCTCCATAAAGTAATGTATGGCAAATGTAACACTCATAGGAATAAGTATCACAAGAAATATGCTGAATGGATATCAGAAAAATAAAGTATTCCTCTAAATATAAAAGAAGATGAGGGTAAGTGAGGACTCATACTGAGTTACTAAGAATATTATAAATAAATGCACTTATAAAATTATTTATTGTGATTCCAAAAAAATTATATGGGTCATTTTTAATGAAATGAAAGATTTCTAATGGATATCTATGAATACATGGGGGGAAATAAAAACAATATTTAAAATATGTTTTACCCGTCAACATTTGCTTGAAATGTATATAAAAAATACTTAAACAAAATAGAAACATATTTCTAGCTAAACATTTAAAATTCCAGAATGGACATTGTAAGTTTGATTTGTCAGCTCCATGGTGGTAGAGATCTAGGATCCTTCTGTTGTTCTCTGTTATCTTCTATCATAGCTTCCCTTCTCAATTGTTCCTCAAGTCTCACCAGTCTGCTAAACTTCAGTTACCAAATCTTCATTCCAAGAGCATGGGGGAGGAAAATATGATTCAGGTCTTTTTAACATGACTCCCACAAGTTCTGTGCCGTATTTGCATTCCCACAGCATATACCTGACCTCAAGCGATATATGTATGTATAGGTATGTGCATGTGTACCTGTACCGATATCGCCTGTATCTGTAGCTGTATCCCCTATATCTGTACTATAGCTGTCTCTACACTATTGCTCGGGGCTCAGTTACTAAGTAATAGGTAATGAATATTTGGAAAGGCAACTGAAGTATTTCTCACAATAGCTAATGAGAAGAAAAGAAGAAGAAAGGACATGTCTATTAGACATTAAATTAATTTTGTGCTATTTATAATTTAAACTCTGATGCTTATTTAAGTATTAATAAATGTATAAATGGAATAAGAATAAGATATCTTTTAAGGCGAATGTTTTAGAATAATTTCATTAAGAAGGAAAAGCAGTAAATTTTAAAAATCAGTTAAAATTTTTACTTAGAGGGACGCCTGGGTGGCTCAGTTGGTTAAGCAGCTGCCTTCAGCTCAGGTCATGATCCCATCGTCCTGGGATCGAGTCCCACATCGGGCTCCTTGTTCTGTGGGGAGCCTGCTTCTCCCTCTGCCTCTGACTGCCACTCTGTCTGCCTGTGCTCGCTCTCTCTCTCTCTCTCTGACAAATAAATAAATAAAATATTTAAAAAAAAATTTTTACTTAGAGTTGGATAAAATCCCCCCCCCCCTTTTTTTAAAGCCCTATCCCTATTTCCCCCAGTCCCTCAGCTACCAGACTCTACTCTGGTAACCATCAGTTTATTCTCTATAGTTAAGAGACTTGTTTCTTTGGTTGTCTCTCTCTTTCTCTCTCCTTTTTTTCCCTTTGCTTTCTTGTATTTTGTTTCTTAAAGTCCACATATAAGTTAGATCATATGATATTTGTCTTTCTCTGACTGATTTATTTCACTCAGCATTGTACTCTCTAGCTCTACCCATGTTGTCATAAATGGCAAGGTCTCATTAGTGTTTTTGTATTTTAGGGCTAAATACCCAGTACTGTGATTACTGGATTGTAGGGTAGTTTTATTTTTAATATTTTGTGGAACTTCCGTTTTGTTTTTCAGAGTGGTTGCACCAGTTTGCTTTCCTACCAACAATACAAGAGGGTTCCATTTCTCCACATCCTCACCAATACTTGTTTCTTGTGTTGTTGAGTTTAACCATTCTGGCATGTGTGAGGTGACATGTCATTATAGTTTTGGTTTGCATTTCCCTAATGATGAGTGATCTTGAGCATCTGTTCATTTGTCTATTGGCCAACATTATGTCTTCTTTGAAAAATGTCTGTTTATGTCTTCTACCCATTTTCTGGGTTTTGAGTTGTATCAGCTCTTTATATATTCTGGATACCCTTTATCAGATATGTCCTTTGAAAATATTTTCTCCCATTCAGTAGTTTTGTTGATTTTTAGTTTTGTTGATTGTTTCCTTTGCTATGCAGAAGCCTTTTATTTTGATGTAGTGTCAATGTTTTTTGTTTTTTGGTTTTTGGTTTTTTTTTTAATTTGACAGAGATCACAAGTAGGCAGAGAGTGAGAGGGAGAGAAGCAGGCTCCCTTCTGAGCAGAGAGCCCGATGCGGGGCTTGATCCCAGGACCCTGGGATCATGACCTGACCTGAGCTGAAGGCAGAGGCTTTAACCCGCTGAGCCACCCAAGCGCCCTTGCCTTACTTTTATTTCCCTTGCCTCAGAAGACATATCTAAAAAAGTGTCTCTATGGCCAATGTCAAAGAGATTACTGCCTGTGTTTTCTTCTCGGATTTTTGTGGCATCAGGTCTCATATTTAGGTCTTTAATCCAATTTGAGTTTATTTGGGGCATGGTGTAAGAAAGTGGTCCAGTTTCATTCTTTTGAATGTGGCTGTCTAGTTTTCCCAACACCATTTGTTTCTGTACATTGACTTTGTATCCTGCCACGTTGCTAAATTGTTGTATGAATTCTAGTAGTTTGGGGATGGAGTCTTTTGGGTTTTCCATATAAAGAATCATGTCATCTGCGAAGAGAGAGAGTTTGACTTCTTCATTGCCAATTTGGATACCTTTTATTTCTCTTTGTTGTCTGATTGCTGTTGCTAGGACTTCTAATACTATGTTGAACAAGAGTGGTGAGAGTGGGCATCCTTGTCGTGTTCCTGATCTCAACGGGAAGGCTGCAAGCTTTTTCCCATTGAGGATGATATTTGTTGTGGGTCTTTCATAGATAGATTTTATGAAGTTCAGGAATATTCCCTCTATCCCTATACTTTGAAGCGTTTTAATCAGGAACAGATGCTGGATTTTGTCAAATGCTTTTTCTGCATCAATTGAGAGGACCATGTAATGCTTCTCTCTTCTCTTATTAATTTGTTCTATCACATTGATTGATTTGTGAATGTTGAACCATCCTTGTAGCCCAGGAATGAATCCCACCTGGTCATGGTGGATAATCTTTTTAATATGCTGTTGGATCCTGTTTGCTAGGATCTTGTTGAGAACCTTAGCATCCATATTCATCAGTGATATTGGTCTGAAATTCTCCTTTTTGGTAGGGTCTTTGCCTGGTTTGGGGATCAAGGTAATGCTGGCTTCATAGAAAGAGTCTGGAAATTTTCCTTCTGCTTCAATTTTTTGAAACAGCTTCAGGAGAATAGGTGTTATTTTTTCTTTGAAAGTTTGGTAGAATTCCCCAGGGAATCCATCAGGGCTCTTGTTTTTTGGGAGGTTTTTGATCACTGCTTCAATCTTGTTACTAGATATCCGTCTATTCAGGTTGTCAATTTCTTCCTGGTTCAATTTTGGGAGTTTATAGTTTTCCAGGAATGCATCCATTTCATCTAGGTTGCTTAGCTTATTGGCATATAACTATCAATAATAACTTCTGATGATTGTTTCTACTTCCTTAGTGTTAGTTGTGATCTCTCCTCTTTCATTCATAATTTTATTAATTTGGGCTTTCTCTCTTTTCTTTTAGATTAGTGTGGCCAGTGGTTTATCGAACTTATTGATTCTTTCAAAAAACCAGCTTCTAGTTTCAGTGATACGTTCTACTGTATCTCTAGTTTCTACCTCATTGATCTCAGCTCTAATCTTGATTATTTCCCTTCTTATGTGTGGAGTTGGTTTGATTTGTTGTTGATTCTCCAGTTCTTTAAGGTGTAGAGACAGCTGGTGTGTTCTGGATTTTTCACAATGCTTGGAAACTGGAGCTCAATCACAAGGAAAAGTTCGGAAGGAACTCAAACACCTGGAAGCTAAAGACCACCTTCCGAACTTTTCCTTGTGATTGAGCTCCAGTTTCCAAGCATTGTGATCTGAGAATGTGCAGGGAATAATCTCAGTCTTTTGGTATCGGTTGAGTCCTGATTTGTGACCCAGTATGTGGTCTATTCTGGAGAAGGTTCCATGTGCACTTGAGAAGAATGAGTATTCTGTTGTTTTAGGGTGGAATGTTCTGTTGAAGAGACTGTCTTTTTCCCATTGTGTATGGATAGAATAATTTACCAGGAGATGGTTCTTTCCACAGATAATAATTGTAAACCCAAGCAAATACTAAAGCAGCTACCTAACTAGCTTAAAGGTCAGGAGTGAAAAAAGACAGATTTTGAGGGGGAGCCAAATTTTGAAAGAGCAGACAAGCATGAAATAAATTCTCTGTCTTTGAGACATTGACTTAAATGACTAAATGCAAGCTATGTTATGGCAAGGATCCTATGACCAAAACATCAATGGAAAATATGCTGTTTTTATGTCCTGCGACTAACAGAGCCAGGAGTGGCAACAGTCTGGAAAATGAGATTGAACTCGCAAAAGGAAGAGTGCCTGAGAGGGGAGCCTGAGAAGGGGAGGCTCAGTACTCTCTACAAGTTTCTGGCTGATGTCCAAATAATGTTTTTGCAGGGCAGAGTGCAAACAGCATAACTCAGTGGAGAGGGAGAAAAAGAGGGAAAAGAAAGAACTGAACTGTATCTGACATTCTGTCCTCTGCGAAAAAGACAAAATTTGTATTGTAGTCGATTTAGGTGTAGTAATGCTAAAAAGCAAGTCACATCTCTCTTTGGAAGAAAGTGGGAGAATCCAGACTCCATTTCATTGTATGCACAATATGCAGGAGAAAATACAAAATTATAAGAACACAAAGACCCAGGAAAATGTGACTAATTTTCAAAAGAAATGACTATCAGCAGAATCTAAATATGAAATAACACAAATTTTTATATTTTCAGAAAAAGGTGGATAAAATAAAATGGATGCTGCAAATATACTCAAAGTATATTATTCTCATAATGAATAAAAATATATCATTTTAAGCAGAGAAAGAGAAATTATAAGATCAAAATAGAAATGTTTGAATTAAAACATTAGTCTTTGAAAAAGTTTCCTTGAAGATAAAAATAGAAAGCATCACAAAGAACATGAAGCTAGATCCATAAGTTATCATCTTACAAAGAAATAGAAACAGAATTTAAAAAAAAAAAAGAGAGAGAGAGAGAGCTCTAGTGACCTGTTGGAAAAATACCATATGGTAAAACATACCTACCTATATTGTTACATGTTTATATTTACTATATTAGTGCATTACTATGATTATATTTACATTACATAGACTGAGAAAATTTAAGGGTACTTATTCTAAGTTAATTAAATTTTAATTAAATTTAAATCTAATTTTAATTAAAATGTAAAGATACAATTTAAGGATACATCTTCTAATAAGTTCATTTTAAAATTAATTGTTAATAAAATTAGACAAACAACCTAACATGTTTAGCTAAACAACTTATATTTGCAATTTTGTAAATGACCTAAATTTTAAACTTAAAAATTAAAATTTGTTATTTAAAACTTCTGAAGACTTAGAGACTATGAGGACCAAAATTTAATAGTTATCCAAATGTACAACTGTACTAATTATTTATATCTCACGTTAGTTCAGTCTGGTCAGTTTTGATGTTCATCTGTTTTTAATTTATTATTTTTATTATCCATAGAGAATACTCCAGACTTACTATGACAAATGTCCTTAGCAACATCTCTACCTTCCCCTGAATTATTTCTTCTTTTATTTTGAAGTCAAATTCCAATATTCAAAACTGAATAATATTATAATACTTTTATATCCCGAGTTATTGATATTCTCATGTTGTCTAAGTCAATTTAGGCTCCTGTAAAAAATACCCTAGATTTAGGGACTTAAACAGAAATTTATTCCTCATAGTTCCAGAGGCTGGACATCTGAGAATATGGTATCCACATAGTTAAGTTCTGAGAAAGACCCTCTCACTAATTTACAGTCAGCCATCTTCTCTCTGTGTCTTTCTATGCAGACAGGAGAGAGAAAAGCAAGCTCTCCTGTCTTTTCACATAAAGATACTAATTCCATTCATAAGGGCTCCATTCTCAGGTCCTAATACTTCTCAAAGGCCCTACCTCCAAATACCATCATATTGGAGATTAGGCCTCAACATATGAATTTGGAGAAGACACATTCAGTCCATAGCATATATCCAGTCCATAACGCATGTCTGCAAGAATATATTAAAGACTGTATAGAATTCATTCTTACAAGAGCTGCACATTAAGTACTTCAGTCGTGCTAGGCACTTGGGCAGGAACTATGGATTCATAGGTGCCCAATCTGTCAAGGATCCTGTGATCAGAGTGTAAGACTTTCTAGTATTCCTTTTTAATTGTAATGACCTTAATTTCAAACAAACAAGAAGAAAAATATTCCATTTTATATATTCAGAATAATTTCTGTGCGCTTACGTTTATAGT
Source organism: Lutra lutra (assembly GCF_902655055.1). NCBI lineage: Eukaryota > Metazoa > Chordata > Mammalia > Carnivora > Mustelidae > Lutra > Lutra lutra. Next base: position 175,719,625 of record NC_062280.1, read on the forward strand.
ACATACTCATATATAAATATTACTTAATTCAGTCATGAATCTGGGTTTCTATAAGAATCATACTAGTAATGAAGTAAGATGCCTAGGAAAAGTGACATGTACACTTTAGAAGCTAACCCTATATGACAATACAGCACTTAAGAAATGTTGGAAATAATTTTTACTCATTCTTACATTAACAGATAAAAATACGTCTTAAGATGCTAGAAGAGAGACACCGCTTGTCTCTTAAAATTGACATCATTTCTAAGCAGTGTTTCATTTTCTTCCAGGAATCTGGCAGTAAAATTATCCATTATAGGGACGCCTGGGTGGCTCAGTTGGTTAAGCAGCTGCCTTCGGCTCAGGTCATGATCCCAGCGTCCTGGGATCGAGTCCCACATCGGGCTCCTTGCTCATCAGGGAGCCTGCTTCTCCCTCTGCCTCTGCCTGCCATTCTGTCTGCTTGTGCTTGCTCTCTCTCCCTCTCTCTCTCTGACAAATAAATAAATAAAATCTTTAAAAAAAAAAAAAAAAAAAATTATCCATTATATATATATAATGTGAAGAAGTTTAACAGTATAAAAATTAAAGTTCAATTAATTATGTTAGTTTTGAAGTAAATATTCAAATAAAGCTTTGTTTCTCTAAGAAAATAATAAAGAAAATATATAGATATTTTTGTATCTTTAAATTTTAAAAACAACTTCTCATTTTTCCTTCTATTGTTTTTCTTTATTTTTTTTTATTTCTCCTTTATTTATAGGTAAAATGTCTATAACTCTATCCTTAATTTCTAGCTTCAGTTTATAGAATAGTGATCAGGAATAACCGTTTATATTTTTCAAAAGTATATAATAAAAAACACATTTTCTAAATTAGACATTGTCACATAATTAAAAAATAAAAAAGCACTTAGAGACAATGAAAAACCACTTTCTCAATGTTGGTCAATATTGTGTCAAGATTTAACACCTGCCTGACATTGTACAGGTTTGCAAATCTGGTGTTATCTGACTTTACAGATCAAGCCAGGACTTGTTGTAACTGACAAGACTTTAATTAGGTTTAGTTTCATGGCCATGTGCCCATTACTCAAATGTGTTGCCTTTTAAAAATTATACCAGTAAGATACTGGCACAATTTCAAGTTCATTTCCCTGCAGTCATGGGAGAGATATAACCCAGAAACAACCAGAGTGCTTGTCTCAAATAAAAGTGCATAATAACTTTGGTTGAATATCCATAAGAAAATAGTGGTTTCAGTTTTATTTTGCATGGCAAATGTAAATCAGGAAAAGTGTACATTCAGCAAATATCAAAAGAGCTTCCACTTCAGAAACAAGAATCAATGAATGGTACTGAATGATATTAAGCGCCAGTTAAGGGGATATTTAATTATTTGAATGTAAATTAAGATATTAGCGTTTATTTCTTAACATAATCATCACAGTTGCTGTTGTCATGCTGAAATATTTAAAACTTGGTAAAAAAAATAAACCTATGTATTTGGAAATATATGAACACATATATTGTATATATGAACACATATATTGACATATATATATGAACACATGTAGATCAAAGTACCCAAGTAGTTCTATCTAAAAATACTCTAGTGCAAAGAATGAATAGATGGTTGGTTAAAAAGATCCACAAGAGGCAGTTTCCATTTTTGTTTTGTTTTGTTTTGTGTGTTTTATTACATCTTGGCATCAGTAGGTACTGCAGAGGCAAAGTAGTGTTACCTCACTTTTCAGGTAGAATCAAGCACCTCTGGAAGGTCTTTCCAGCCTGTTGAACTTCCTCCTTGCCTTTTTCTGCATTACACCCACCATTATTTCTTTGGGGAATGTCTAATTTGTCATGAGTCTCATACTTTTCTTGGACACTCCAGTGCCCTGGTAATATTCCTATACAGAGACTTACAAGGACAATGACTACTATTTATTAATTGGCCTTATACTAATAAACAACTATTGTGATGGTTTTATATATAGTTATTGTAAAACTTAAACCTATTGTGATGGCTTTGTATGTAGTTATTTTAACCTTTCTAACAACGTTTTGCATGTTTATTATTATAATTCCCATTTTCACAGAAAGAAAATCAAAGCCTAGTGATGAGACTTGTCTACACACAGAGCTAGTAAGTAGCTAACATGAAATTTAAAATGAGGCAGACTTTCTCCAGTATCTATGCTCTAATTTAAATGAAATGTATTTTTATTTAGATATGCTTTTCTATGACTGATAAGAGTTGAAGCTTATTAATATTGAGCTCTAGTAAATACTGAATCTGATATAGAAATGTAAAATCAAGGGAAAATTATTAATTTTATTATTATCATCATATTTCTTAGACATAATAACTGTAAGAAAATGATTCTGTAGAATTCAGTATTTTTTTTCCTGATATTTCTGTACCATTGGATCATTTCAACTCAAATATCCTTAGGTCATATAGGGCTCACCTTTTAAAATATACATGAAATATACAACTTAAAAAGCCATATTTCCGTATATAAAGTAGGTTTCATGTTCTGTGAGACTCAACCTCCACCATTTTAATGTCAATGGACTCTTCAGTGTGTATATAGAGATACAGAGAAAAATATCCTTCATTTTTTAATGAATCATTTTTTTCCCACACAAGCTAAAGAAATATGAACAGATTTGTGTGAGGAAGCATCAGTAAATATCCTGATCAATATAAAAATTGGACATGCCACATGCTGAAGTCACATTAAAATGAAAATTGAGGAGTAAATCCATAGGAGGATTGTAATATGCACAGATGGCAGGGATGAACCTGGTTGCTTTCCAGCCAGTACCTGCTCTGGAATATATGAAACTAGATCTCCAGAACATCTTTACTATATTAAGTGCTTGTGGGTGGCTGCCAGATTCCAAAAGGACATCCCTCCTAAAAGAAAGTGAACATGAAACTCATAATTTGAAAACCATATTTGCATATATAAAGTAGGTTTCATGTTCTATGGAAGTCGAAATTGAACAATACAGTGAAAGTGCAGGCACATAATTTTCTTAACCTAAACTATATTAATATCTGTAAAAAGCTAGAAGTTCCAAATTTAAAAGGAACAGAATAAGAAGCCGGTGCTTTAGGTTCATGGCCAATAGCTCAGAATAAGGAGCAACCAGGGAAACAAGAATTTCTCCTCCCACTGTTAATTATAATCTATGAGCAGGTCCCCTTTGGTTCAAGGTACAGAAACTCAGTTAGGACTATGTTGGGCCCAGATGGTTGAATGATTGACTGGTTACCATTTTTGTGCCAGATTGGCCCATTTCCCTACTTTTTCATCCAGGTCCATATGAATTGGAAGATTGTATATGAGGGAAAAGATCATATCACACAATGAAAAATAAAATATTTTTAATATCCAGAAAGCATCACACTGAAAAATTTGGGAATAGTTCTTTAAACTGAATGATTAATGTAACATGTTTTCTTTCTTAGATATTTTCAATAATTAGAGATTATGAAAAAAGACTAAAATATTTTATATTTAAGCCAAATTATAATGATCAGTCTGTATAATGACAAACTGCATATATTTCTTTAATTTTCTATAGTAGCTCTATATTTAAGCAAATTCAAGAACCTAAGAATATTCATTTTAATATAGCAGAATATTGCTTTCTTGAAACAGAAGAGAATATTTTTTTTTTAAAGATTTTATTTATTTATTTGACGGAAAGAGAAAGACATCACAAGTACGCAGAGAGGCAGGCAGAGAGAGGGGGAAGCAGGCTCACTGCTGAGCAGAGAGCCCGATGTGGGGCTCGATCCCAGGACCCTGAGATCATGACCTGAGCCGAAGGCAGCGGCTTAACCCACTGAGCCACCCAGGCGCCCCCAGAAGAGAATATTTTTGAGATAAATATTGGTAGAAAGGGTTAAATGTATACATATATTAGGATTGATTAAATTAATTCTACTGTATTTCTCAACAACGGCTTTTTTACATAACTTTATAAGCTTGTACACATTCTAAGAAATGATATTAATATAATATTATTAGTGTTCTAATATTAATATATTTGAGTAGAATATTATATTATTTGTTACAAAATTTCTATTTATTCTAATGACCAATCATATTTGAAAATCACTAGTATAATCTGAATATTATAGTAGATACTTAAATGCAAGTCAACATCCTCTTGTTTTTGTCTCATTTTCTTCCTCCACATTATTGAGGGGAAACTATTGATAAAGAAGATAATGATTGTAAAAGCATATTGAGTTTCATGGACAGAGAATAAAATATTATTTCTGTCATTTTCTAAAAATGATAGTGTAGTCACTTGATGTCCAAAGATACTTCTATTTCTGACTCTGTAATTTACTGGAAGTATGACCACTGGCTATGAAGTTATATTATCTGTGGGCCTTGGCTTATTTTAAATTTTAAAAAGGCAGATAGGTTGATTTGTATCTATATGTGTTCCTAGATATTTGTATGTTATTTTTAGGACCTCATAATGGTATTTATTATCCATATAAAATGGCACTATTTTTGATGCATAGGCACTTTGCAGGCTGGGAATTGGCCTCTTACCTCATTTACCTACGCATCCTGCCTTTGTTTATTGCCCATGGGCTCTCAAATTCACAGTAAATAAAGCACTGAATATTGTATATTTTGTAAAATTTTCACTAAAATCATTTTTGTTGTTATTGTTTTGACAGCTTTCCTTGTTCTATTTTTGTCACTAGGATTTGAAATGTATCTCTCCAACAATTTTGATGTCCTTTTAGCTTGCATTTTTCAGATTCTTAATTTAATCTCTGCTGTGAGGATATTTACAGCACTCCATAGAGCAACTGAAACATAGATGGAAAGTTCTGTTGGTCTAGAAAGTACAGTCTCATTTTCTCTTTATTTTTCAGACCACGTGGTTAAAAAAAAAAGGAAAAGAGAGTCTTCAGTATCTTTCATAAGTAATAGTATTATGTGGTAATTAGTAATTTTTAATCACATTCATGGAAAATTAGTTAAATCAATAACAGAAGGACCTCTTAAATTATAGCAATTTATTTAACTCCAAATTATATGAGATTGAAGTCCTAGTGTATTTCTTAATGAAACTTAGCTCTTTCACATGGAAAGCTGTGTGGAATTTAGATAGACTAGAATAGAACATTTGAAATATAGTATTCTGGCTTCTATGACAACTATTAGGTTTTAACTGATTGACACCATATCCCTTTAAGAATGGCAAAGTGTATAAGAAAGGAGCAATGGCATGGGATCCCAGGACTTAGAATTTAATCTTCAATCTTGATTTTACCTAGTTCTTTTTTCATTAACAGGTCACATCCTCTCAGAGTATTCTTTTAATGCATAAATTAAGGAGATTGCACTCAATAATGAATAAAATCTCATCTAGCTAAAAAAAAAATTCAGTTAACCACTCTAACTCTTGATGTTCTAAAATGATCACTAGTGGGGTCCTGCTGTCTCAGATGGTTAAGCTTCTGCCTTCAGCTCAGTTCATGATCCCTGGGATCAAACCCCACATCCTTGGCTCCCTGCTCAGCAGGGTGTCTGCTTCTCCCTCTTCTTCTGTGCCTCTCCCCCTGGTGCTATCTTTCTGTCTTTCTCTCTCAGATGAAAAAATAAAAAAAATAAATAAAAATTAAAAAATAAAATTATCACTAATATTAAAATAATAGTGTTCTTGGAAATACCATGGAGTACCTCATTTCAACCATGTAATATTCTTTATGAATTCCAAACTTCGAATACATTTACCTTATAGTAAATATGCATTGTAAAAAGAGATATGCACTATAAAAACAAAAATAGCAATGTTATAAAACTATTGCACATAATTTATAAGTAGAAAACTAATTTGTAAATGGTCACTATGTCTTCATGATAAACAAGAATGATTACTCTTTAAAAAAAAAAGCCTTGGGGCACCTGGGTGGCTCAGTGGGTTAAGCCTCTGCCTTTGGCTTAGGTCCTGGTCTCAGGGTCCTGGGATAGAGCCCCGCATTGGGCTCTCTGCTCAGCAGGGAGCCTGCTTCCCCCTCTCTCTCTGCCTGCCTCTCTGCCTACTTGTGATCTCTCTCTGTGTCAAATAAATAAATAAAAATCTTTAAAAAAAAAAAAGCCTTTCCCAAATGCAGTACAGCTTATTTTACATAAGTTGCTATCCTATTCAAGTAAACAACTTTTATTAATTTCAAGTTTCATCTCAATTTCAGCATTCTGTCAATCACTAACAGCAATCAGTTAAACAGTGAATATGATTTTTCTTTTTCTATATTATGCACTGAATTTATTTATTAAAGAAGACACAAATTGTTTTATTTAACAAATATTGACTACAGTATTCCTTTGAAAATTTGCAGTTTTCCTTAAAAAATAGCCAATTCATGTTGTGAGGATGAAAATCATTCTGGCATTACTAACACAGAAATTGTCCATTTTGGTACAAACTCCACATAGAATATTTAAATTCATATACAATATCCATATTAACTATGCAGTTCATGTATTTTAAAAATATTTAATCTCTGTTCTACAGAATTAATTCCAACATTTTTAATGAAATTTATTATAAATTCTTTATTGATCAGCTGAATTATAAAAAAAATATATATTTTTTAAGTCAAGAGAAACTTTGTAATTATTTGTTCCTGGGGAAGATGATTATATTATAAATGCATCCACTTTTTAAGTATAAGTTTGTCACAAAACTCAAAATATCTTCTGATTAAAAGAAATTCTCAAAATTTTGCCTACTGAACACATGCGTTACAGTTAACCAGATGTTGGGCACATGGGTGGCTCAGTCAGTTTAACATCTACCTTCTGCTCAGGTCATGGTCCCAGGGTCCTGGGGTGGAGCCCACATTGGGCTTCCTGCTTAGTGGGAATCCTCTCCTTCTGCCCCCCATCGTGAGTACGAACCCTCTCTCTCTCTCTCTCAAAAAAATAAATAAAATCTTCAAAAAAAAAAAAAAAAAGCTAACCAGATGTTAAAATTGTATTAGTGGACCTCACCCAAGGCCAGATGAAATGCAGTCTATTCCGCTTTGAAAACCCATCCACAATTAAATAGCTGTGAGATGTCAGTTATTTGGCTTTATTATTCAGAAGAGCTACAATGACTTAAGTCAATATTTGTTTTGTGAAAAATCGAACTCTGAACAGTGACTAAAACAAAGCCAGAGAGAGAGAGAGAGAGAGAGAGAGAGAAAAGAAAAGTAAACAAAATGAGTTTATTGCAAAGGTTTCATCCTGTAAATTGGAAAACTCAAGGCTACAGGAGCAATGAGTTCCAAGTTGCTCACTGACTAAGGGGCTTTTATGGGGCTAAATGTTCAGCTGATCGGTTGCCTTGTGGTCTTCATTATTTGGATCAGGGTAGCTGAGGGAATGAGGAAGTGTAGAATTGAAGTGAACAGACTTGGCGTTTGGTGATTGGCTGAGGTCCTCTGCAGATTTCTGAGAAGAGCTGTAAATTCCAGCAACTCCTGTTAGGTAAGGTTAAGTTTCATTTTCTTTAATGCACCTGTGTTGGCCAGCTCCATTTGTCCCTGACATGCGTGACTCTGTTTTAGTTTCAGATCCACAGGTTTTTTAGGATGGCATGATATATATACAGATTGGGAAACTGAGCTTAGATCTTAGAGGTAATTTGAAAAGTTGATCTTAATTGGCAACTGTTACCTTTATTAAAACATTAAAACAACAAAAAACATTAAAACACATTTTGACTTAAAATTCTCAGTAGTATATCTCAACTGTATTTATTAAATTAGATATGTTAGTATCCTTTATTTGTTAAACAGTTAATTTATCCTTCTCACCTGTCTCTCTTTGCTTCTTTCTGAAACAAAAATTTAAATGATTAAAATATAGTCTAATAAAACCAATTATTTTTTTTTCAGGAACCACTTAGTTTGATCTTTTGAAGTAAAAAGTACCTTTGAAATCTGATCTAAAGGTGTTTCATGCAGCATTTCATGTCATCTCTCAAACAACAATTCAGTTTCTGAACACTGTATCATTTCCAATTAAGAATTGCATGTCGCAAAAATGATTTGGCTCTCTGCAGCTCTGACTTCCATTAGATACTCAATTATTTATAATGGGTTGAAGCTTAATTAAATAAACTTAATTAAAATTAGATTAACCCTTTTCACAAAGTATTTTCCAAGTTATATTAAGTGAAGGACAAAAGAAACTTTAACATCATCCTTAAGCAAGGGGATACTTGAATACTGAGTTTAAGGAGATTGCATTATTAAAATTTAAAAGCATAGTGTTAAAATTAAAAGATACTAAAGCTATTAATGTAGATCTCTTAAGAAACTCAGAGCTTCATGTGGCATTATTATAGATAATGCTAAAGTGTTTTTCCAAGTTAAGCCAGTGCCAACAGCTTCAGTGGTGACCTTTGAATTCACTATTTGACAGACTTTAATATTCTTTAATACAATATTTAATTGAATAATTGTACACTAAGGAGGTATTTATTTCAGACTTTTGGTCACTGTTTAGATGGAATCAGTTCTGGTTTTTAAGATGATCCCATCAGTAGGTTTATTTTTATTGTTAAAGAAAATAATTTTGTTGTTACTTTATCGAGATAATGTTGTATTGCCTAACTACAAAGATAAATGCAGTATTATCTCATTTATATGTAAAATCCAAAAAGCAAAACAAAACCAAGCTCATAGACACAGAGAACAGACTGGCATTTGCTGGTGGAAGGAATGGGGAACAGGTGAAGAAGGGCAAAGGTACACCCTTCCAGCTATAGAATAAATAAGTTAGGAGGATGCAATGTACAGCATGGTGACTATAGTTAATAACACTATACTGAATATGTGAAAGTTGCCAGGAGAGTGAGTCTTAAATCTTCATCATGAGAAAAAAGAGAAAAAAGTATTTTAGTATCTATGCCTGGTGACAGATGTTAGACTTACTGTGATCATTTCACAACATATACAAATATTGAATTACTATGTTGTACACCTGATAGCAATGTACTATTATATGTCAATTAGACCTCAAAATATATACAAAGAGAAAAAAGAAGATATTGGGTGCCAAGTAATATAAAGATTTGATCTCATATTGGATTTGGTAAATAGGGTACCATTTTTCCTCACAAAAGGAGAAGGGCAGAAGTTAACTCTGGGTCTGGTGCAAGAGTGTGTTGCCAACCAAAAGCCATCCTTCCTTTACCTTCTCTCCTTTCCTGTTCAATTATCCTGATTTAATCATATATTATATAAATTTCCTGAAGATTAAAATCTCAGTGACATTAAATAGTCATACTTATCTTATTCTTCTTGGACAATCATTCATCTAAAGCTGGGCTTGGGACTTTTCCTCGGGGAGATTGTTCCGGTGAATAAAGAAGTTGGTCCCGGATGAAGCCAGAGCAGCGCCCATCTGTTGACCAGATCCTTACACATATTTAAAGCTTTTCTTCTTCATCTGTAAGTATAAACCAAGAGCCAGAGATGACCACATATTTGGGGAAAGCATTCAGTATGAAAGGCAAAAACAAAACCATTTTTTAAAGGAATGAAAAGACCATCACAGAAAGCAAAAGAAAACTTCCTATGAAGTATAATTAATACAATCAGCCACAGGAGATCCTATTGCATCATTAAAACAAGAGGAAAATATTACAGATATCATCAACCAGAAAAACATTAAAGAGCTTTTGGAAATTATGTCAAGCAAATACAGAAATAATAGGCCAGTAACAGAAAAAGATGACTATCCAAGGATTCTGGAGGATATCTAATAGCCAAATAATATTACATCAAGAAGAAATAACATGGGAAACAGAGACGAGGAAATTATCAAAGTAGCAGGACAAGATAATTTTCTAGAAAGGAAGTTTGTCTTAATGAAGGACAAGTACAATGAAATAAAATGAAAAATAGATTTGTAGGAGGATGTAATATCAGGGCATTTTAGAACAACAGGGCAAAATGAATATCCTTAAATTTCCCAATGGAGAATGTTGATAGAACATTCAATACTCAAAAGAGATTTGGCTTTTAAATAACAATATTGGAACTTATAAAACAATAACTCAGTATCTTCAAAATGAGGTAAAAATAATTTGAGAAAAAAGAATTTTCACCTTTGAGTGATCACATATAAGGATAAAATGAAGTTATTTTCAGATGTGTAAAGTTTTAAAAATTTTTCTCCTGAAAAATTGGTATCAGGAAACTTCTTGAAAATATGCTCCAACAATATAATGACATAAAGTAGAAAAATGGAATTCAGTATAAAATAACAGCTTATTTGATTTATTGACCAAGTATAATATACATGAGAATTAATTGGCAATACTCTTGATCAGTATGAGAAGACTTAGAGATTCTGTGAAACTCAGTAAGTTTTTTTAGAAAGCCAAATATTAAGTACAAAGGAAATCAGACTTTGAATGATAAAGGGAATGCAATCACATTGAAAAATATTTACATTGTCCTAATAAAATCACTATTAATTTAACCAAAAATTGTGACATAGCAATACTGGAAAGATGGGTGCAGGGGGAGGCAGAAGAAAGAGATATAAAATATTTATATATTGTAACTAATGAAAGGCTTTATTTAGTAGCATTAACATAAAGTTTTAAAAATATAAAGGAAATTCTGGGCACCTGGGTGGCTCAATCGGTTAAGTGTCTGCCTTCTGCTCAGGTCCTGATCTCAGGGTCCTGGGATTAAGCCTAGCCTAGGATTGGACTCCCTGCTTGGCAGGAGTCTGCTTCTCCCTCTACCCCTGCCCTCCCCATTCATGCTCTTACTCTCTCTCTCTCAAATAAATAAAATCTTTAAAATATATTATATATCTTATATATTTTTATATTTACATATTTCATATATATGAAATATTATATATATATGAAATTCTGTAGGAGCAAGCAACAGGTTAACAATGTTTTTATCTTTTTAGATGGCTAATTCTGGAGGCAGGACAAAATAGGGGTAGGACAAGTGAATTTTCTTTTCCATTACATGTTCTCTGTTTTTTGTTTTTAGCATTATAATAAGTAAATAGACAATTAAAGTCAGTTTAATAAGCATAAAAATGACTTTTAAGGGATGCTGGGATGGCTCGGTTGAACATCTGAATCTGGATTTTGGTTCAGGTCATGATTTCATGGGTCATGAGATTGAGCCCCAGGTGGGACTCCTGTTCAGCATAAGTCTGCTTGGAGATTCTATCCCTCTACTTCTCTGGCTCTCTCTCTCTCAAATAAATTAAATATTTCAAAAAATAATAATAATAATAATTTTTATGAAGTGATTAAAAACATCCTGAAGAAAGAAATACTCATATTCTCCTCCAGTTAGTTAGAATCTTTTCTTTAAAGATTATTTATTTATTTATTTATTTGACAGAGAGAGATCACAAGTAGGCAGAGAGGCAGGCAGAGAGAGAGAGAGGGACGCAGGCTCCCTGCTGAGCAGAGAGCCAAATGCAGGACTCGATTCCAGGACCCTGAGATCAGGACCTGAGCCGAAGGCAGAGGCTTAACCCACTGAGCCACCCAGGCACCCCTAGAATCTTTTTTTAAGCTGATTCCAATATATAGTAATAAATTTCCCCAGTGACTTTAAACTTTATGTTTATTATGTAATAAATTATATATAATTTAATTGTCTGGACTGCATTACAAACGACAAGTATTGTGTTTATGGTTGTACAAAAGTGGAGTGAGATATAGAAAACAAGTTTAAATAATTTAGTAAAAGATAGCTAAAAATCTTTGACCATATAACCAGAAAAAAAAAAGATATAAAAAGAATACAGATGAAACACTAAAATTGGAAATATAATAAGATAAAACACACTATTGGATATTTTTCTGAGTTTTTATTGCTGTGGTAATTTGGGTTTTGTTTGTTTTGTTTTATGGCTTTTTAAAATCAGGTCAGTTTAAATTTAAATTAACTTAAATTTCTTTTCATGAACATTTAGATCCAAAGAAAAAGTGCTTTGAGAATTTTTGAAAATAGCTTACAGTTAGCACTCAATAAATTGAAGGTTCAGTATATTTCAAGTCAGTAGACATTTAATAAATCATAAATCCAATATCCTTTTTTGAGTAATTAGAAATGAAAAAATAAAATATAGTACATCCCACTTTCATGGAGCTTATGATTTGGGTAGGTACAAGATATAGACATAAAAATGTACAAAGCCAAGAAGTAACTTCCAGTCTTCAGTAAGAATAACAGTATTTTGGGGTTGTTTGCCTAAAGAGCAGTTTTCAAGCCCCACAATCAAAGATTCTGATTAAGCCAGTTTGAGGAAGAGCTCAGAGATTTCATTATTCTAGTGCATTCTAGGAGTTTGTAGAGAAATTTTGAGGGAAAGTGGTTTAGACACCCTAATGAAATAATATGTATTCATTTTAAGAGAATATATCAAGGGAAACAAAGAATGAAAGCCACAGAGAAGAAGAGTGATAGGCTCATCTAAGTCCATTAAGAGAGCTACCTAGTCAGGCTGTTGAGTACTCATTTCTCCTGACAAATATTTCTGTTGTTATAAATGAATGTGGTAGCCTTTTAGAAACTGCTAGTACCAGATTTTTCAAATAATACTGGTTACTTCAGTTACGTGCATACTAGGGATCCTTCAGATCATTTGCCTTTGCTTACCGTGGCCTACAGGGCTAGAGTATGCTCAAATTCACACAAGTATTCAGTCTACTCTAAAACTGTATTTCACCCAGTAAACCAAACCATAACACTGATCTTTGTATCCATTTTTATAAGCTTTGTTAGTATGAGATGATGTGCCTGAATCTAATTAACTCTAATATATTGCAAGTTTGTGTTTCTGAACCTGTAAAGTCAAATCGTGGACTTTGGTAAATTTAATGAGTTAAATGCTATCTTTTTAAAATTAGTTCACTAATTCACTAATTAATTAATATTTATGTATTTACTTATTATTTATTATTGGATGATAATTGGCATACAATGCTATATTACTTTCAAGTATACAACATAGAGATTTGACAGCTACATTATGAAATGCTCACAATGGTAAGTGAGGTTACCATCTGTCACCATACAAAATTATTACAATATTATTGACAATATTCCCTATGCTATACTTTTTATCCCCCATAATTTCTTTATTATATAATAGAAGTTTGTACCTCTTAATCTCCTTCATGTATTCACAATTACCCCACTCCCTTCATCCTCTGGCAACCACCAGTTTGTTCTCTGTATTTATGAGTCTGTTTCTGGTTTTAGTTTGTTTAGGTTTTTTATTTTGTTTTGTTCTGTTTTTGGTTGGGTTTTTTTGTTTGTTTGTTTGCTTGTTTGTTTTTTGTTTGTTCGGGTATTTTCTTTTTTGTTTTTTGTTTTTGCTTTTGTTTTAGAATCCACATGTAAGTGGATCATATAGTGTTTGTCTTTCTCTCTGACTTATTTCACTTAGCATGATACCCTCTAGGTCCATTCATTTGTCATGAATGGCAAGATCTCATTGTTTTTTTTTATGGTTAATTAATACTCCATAAATGTGTGCGTGTGTGTGCGTGTGTGTGTGTGTCCTTATCCATTCATCTATTGATGGACATTTTGGCTGCTTCCATATCTTAGTTATTATAAATAATGCTGCAGTGAACAGGGGGGTTCAGATATCTTTTTGAGTTAGTATTTTCATTTCTTTTGGATAAATACCCTTCAGTGGAATGGCTGGACAATATGGTAGTTCCACTTATAATTTCTTGAGGAACTTCCATACTATATTTTAACCTATATTTCCACCAACACTATACAAGGTTTCCCTTTTCTCCATATCCTTGTCCACACTTGTTGTTTCTTGTCTTTTTGATATTAACAATTCTGACTGGTATGAGGTGATTATTCATTGTAGTTTTGGTTTCCATTTTCCTGATGAGTAGTGTTGAGCATCTTTTCATGTGTCCATGAGCCATCTGTATGTCTTCCTAGGAAGAATGTCTGTTGAGATCCTGTGCCCATTTTAATTGGATTATTTATTTTTGTTTGTTTAAGTATATGAGTTCCTTATGTATTTTGGATATTAACTTCTTATCAGATATATCATTTGCAGATATCTTCGCCCACTCAGTAGGTTGCTTTTTAATTTTGTTGATGATTTCCTTCACTGTGCAAAAGCTTTTTATTTTAATGCAATACAGATACTTTATTTTTGCCTTTGTTTCCCCTTACTTAAGGAGACAGACCCAGAAAAATATTGCTGGTTTTTGTTTTGTTTTGTTTTGTTTTTTCGTTTAGGAGTTTTATGGTTTCAGGTCTTAACACATTGAGTCTTTAATCCATTCTGAATTTTATTTTTATGTATGGTGAAAGCAAGTGGTCCCGTTACATTCTTTTATGAAGTTGTAGTAATCAAAGCAGTTGGTACTGGCACAAAAATAAACAAAGATAATGGCACAGAATAGGGAGCCCAGTAGTAAACCCATGCATATATAGAAAGTTGATCTACAACAAAAGAGGCAAGAGTATATAAAAGGAGAAAATCTTGTTAAAAAATGTTGCTGGGAGGGGCGCCTGGGTGGCTCAGTGGGTTAAGCCTCTGCCTTCAGCTCAGGTCATGATCTCAGAGTCCTGGGATCAAGGCCCACATCGGGCTCTCTGCTCAGCAGGGAGCCTGCTTCCCTTCCTCTCTCTGCCTGCCTCTCTGCCTACTTGTGATCTCTCAATCTCTCTCTGCCAAATAATAAATAAAATCTTAAAAAAAAAATGTTGCTGGGAAAACTGAAGAAGCTACATGATATGTTTTGAGGCTTCTTGTTATTAAATGAGTCATTAAATGAGCCAATACTTCATGCCATGAACATTTGTTCATCCTAAACCTATAGATTCTATATTGTTCTATCTCTAAGTTCTCCTTCTCATCAAGGATCTGTTAAGGATGATGAGTAGTTTATTTTTATATTTTTTCAGTAAATATCCTTATTCCAAATAGGGTTTTTTGTTTATCTAAATCCTGTTTGAAATAACTGTTGACATAATTACTAATAGCCTTTCTTCCCCCATAAGTATATGGCACATTTAAATAACTGAAAATTATATTTTTCCTTGATGAGAACATATAACTATGGCACAGTGGCTTAATCACTGGGCTTCTAATAATTATATATTACCTATCTCCTTTTAAAGATTTCATTGAAGCAGGGTTCTGCCTTATGTTTAAGTAATAGTGGAATTCATATCTAAGGACTGTGATACCTTGGGTCCAGAGAGATAGAAATATTCTTGCATTAACCATTTTCCTACTAACAAATAAGTGGAAAGATATTTTCATCCTTTCCCAGATGACTTTGAAAATTAAACTCATAAATAAAGTGAGGTGGAAAAAAAAGATAATATTTTCTACAAAATCCCAAAACAACTCATGTAGAATATGTGATTGAACTTTCTGCTTACTGTAATGGAGAGATTAATGAAATCATTTCTCATTACTAATACATGTCAATCCTTTAATATATTCAACTTTTCTGTAATGTGCTTCTCTTTGACTCAACTGACCTTGTAGCAAATGTCCTCTGCATCCCTTTTCCTGAATACCAATTATGGATTTAGTAATGTTTTTGCAATCTTTCCTCATTTTTGAATGATAAAATGAAAACTATTCCTTTCTAATAGAACATGGATTCTGAAACAAATATCATTCATAAACTTCTCTGTAAATGGTTAGATATAATTGTATTTTCCTAATAGGTTTATGAATTTTTTCCCAACTGAAATTAAATTCTTAATAATGCTGCATTTGTAAAGCATGCAATACCACCAATGATGTCTCTGGTCAAAGAGGGTGGGGGTTAGGCTGCATTTAGAGAGATAAGAAAAAATCTGAAATCAATATAATTGAATGTATAAGTTTTTTTTAATTCCACTAATAATTATTTTCTCATATTTCACAATTTAGTATCACAATTATCTAATTAAACAATTGTATATGACTTTTTTAAACTAATGCGTCTTGTCTTTTTAAAAAGAACAGATTTAGGAAAAAGAATGTAGATACCATGTGGCTTAATTTACTAATAGTCAAAAAATACATGACTATTTGCATAAGTACTGAGAGAGAGCTGTACACCTGTGTATATTATAGAGTCTACATATTATACTCTGCATGCTAAAAATAGTAATAAATTACTCTTCCAGATTAAGACCCATTCTTTCCAATGTATTTTAGTATCTTAATTCTTCAGCTACAAAGATTTTAAATACATTTTGATTCATTCTCTTGGACTCCTAGTCCTTTTCTTAATGAATCAAATTTTCTCTTATATTTATTCTGTCATCTATGTATGTGATTTGCCACCAAAATATTGATGGATTTCTCTACCTTATCCTCAAGTAATTACAAATTAGTTTATGTGGCCTCAAAATAAAATCTCTACACTGAAGGATATTCTGCATAAACTCTAATACATGGAAGAATTTTTTTAAGAAGGATTTTTAAAAAAGTAATTGTATAGGTTTACTAGTTCCATGGTAAATTACTTTCAAAATGTATTAATTTGAACATGTTGACAAAGTTGATTTAAGGAAATGCAGCTTTTAAACTTATTATACATATGTAGCATTTCTACTTTTATAGGCCCTTATAGATACAATTTCTGACATTAAATATTTCCATGTGCCTCTAAGGATGTGGTTCAAAAGTATCTTTCAGTTGTTATCTCTTCTATCCATCCTGTCTTTCCTTACACGAGAAAAAATAAGGAGGATTAAGAACTTCTGATTCCTGCGTATTTGCCTTGGGAAAATGAGATCCTCTCAGATAAATGTCTGCCTTATTCGTTGGGCTCTCCAGGGAAGAAGTCTTCAGTCAGTAACCTAATTCTGACAAAAAGTTCCCTGTGTCAAAATGACAAGTCCTCTATTTCCATGTAGATGTTCTAAGGATCTAGCTATTAAAAAATTATTCTGCAGAATCTGTGGGACACAACAAAGGCAGTCCTGAGAGGAAAATATATAGCGGTACAAGCCTTTCTCAAGAAACAAGAAAGGTCTCAGGTTCACAACCTAACCCTACACCTAAAGGAGCTGGAGAAAGAACAAGAAAGAAACCCTAAACCCAGCAGGAGAAGAGAAATCATAAAGATCAGAGCAGAAATCAATGAAATAGAAACCAAAAAAACAATAGAACAAATCAACGAAACTAGGAGCTGGTTCTTTGAAAGAATTAATAAGATTGATAAACCCCTGGTCAGACTTATCAAAAAGAAAAGAGAAAGGACCCAAATAAATAAAATCATGAATGAAAGAGGAAAGATCACAACGAACACCAAAGAAATACAGACAATTATAAGAACATACTATGAGCAACTCTACGCCAACAAATTTGACAATCTGGAAGAAATGGATGCATTCCTAGAGACATATAAACTACCACAACTGAACCAGGAAGAAATAGAAAGCCTGAACAGACCCATAACCAGTAAGGAGATTGAAACAGTCATCAAAAATCTCCAAACAAACAAAAGCCCAGGGCCAGATGGCTTCCCGGGGGAATTCTACCAAACATTTAAAGAAGAACGAATTCCTATTCTCCTGAAACTGTTCCAAAAAATAGAAATGGAAGGAAAACTTCCAAACTCATTTTATGAGGCCAGCATCACCTTGATCCCAAAACCAGACAAGGATCCCATCAAAAAAGAGAACTACAGACCAATATCCTTGATGAACACAGATGCAAAAATTCTCACCAAAATACTAGCCAATAGGATTCAACAGTACATTAAAAGGATTATTCACCACGACCAAGTGGGATTTATTCCAGGGCTGCAAGGTTGGTTCAACATCCGCAAATCAATCAATGTGATACAACACATTAATAAAAGAAAGAACAAGAACCATATGATACTCTCCATAGATGCTGAAAAAGCATTTGACAAAGTACAGCATCCCTTCCTGATCAAAACTCTTCAAAGTGTAGGGATAGACGGCACATACCTCAATATTATCAAAGCCATCTATGAAAAACCCACCGCAAATATCATTCTCAATGGAGAAAAACTGAAAGCTTTTCCGCTAAGGTCAGAATACGGCAGGGATGTCCGTTATCACCCCTGCTATTCAACATAGTACTAGAAGTCCTAGCCTCAGCAATCAGACAACAAAAGGAAATTAAAGGCATCCAAATCGGCAAAGAAGAAGTCAAACTCTCACTCTTTGCAGATGATATGATACTCTATGTGGAAAACCCAAAAGACTCCACTCCAAAACTGCTAGAACTTGTACAGGAATTCAGTAAAGTGTCAGGATATAAAATCAATGCACAGAAATCAGTTGCATTTCTCTACACCAACAACAAGACAGAAGAAAGAGAAATTAAGGAGTCCATCCCATTTACAATTGCACCCAAAACTATAAGATACCTAGGAATAAACCTAACCAAAGAGACTAAGAATCTATACTCAGAAAACCATAAAGTACTCATGAAAGAAATTGAGGAAGACACAAAGAAATGGAAAAATGTTCCATGCTCCTGGATTGGAAGAATAAATATTGTGAAAATGTCTCTGCTACCTAAAGCAATCTACACATTTAATGCAATTCCTATCAAAGTACCATCCATTTTTTTCAAAGAAATGGAACAAATAATCCTAAAATTTATATGGAACCAGAAAAGACCTCGAATAGCCAAAGGAATATTGAAAAAGAAAGCCAAAGTTGGTGGCATCACAATTCCAGACTTCAAGCTCTATTACAAAGCTGTCATCATCAAGAATGCATGGTACTGGCACAAAAACAGACACATAGATCAATGGAACAGAATAGAGAGCCCAGAAATAGACCCTCAACTCTATGGTCAACTCATCTTCGACAAAGCAGGAAAGAATGTCCAATGGAAAAAAGACAGCCTCTTCAATAAATGGTGTTGGGAAAATTGGACAGCCACATGCAGAAAAATGAAATTGGATCATTTCTTTACACCACACACGAAAATAGACTCAAAATGGATGAAGGATCTCAATGTGAGAAAGGAATCCATCAAAATCCTCGAGGAGAACACAGGCAGCAACCTCTTCGACGTCAGCCGCAGCAACATCTTCCTAGGAACATCACCAAAGGCAAGGGAAGCAAGGGCAAAAATGAACTTTTGGGATTTTATCAAGATCAAAAGCATTTGCACAGCAAAGGAAACAGTGAACAAAACCAAAAGACAACTGACAGAATGGGAGAAGATATTTGCAAATGACATATCAGATAAAGGGCTAGTGTCCAAAATCTATAAAGAACTTAGCAAACTCAACACCCAAAGAACAAATAATCCAATCAAGAAATGGGCAGAGGACATGAACAGACATTTCTGCAAAGAAGACATCCAGATGGCCAACAGACACATGAAAAAGTGCTCCATATCACTCGGCATCAGGGAAATACAAATCAAAACCACCATGAGATATCACCTCACACCAGTCAGAATGGCTAAAATTAACAAGTCAGGAAATGACAGATGCTGGCGAGGATGCGGAGAAAGGGGAACCCTCCTACACTGTTGGTGGGAATGCAAGCTGGTGCAACCACTCTGGAAAACAGCATGGAGGTTCCTCAAAATGTTGAAAATAGAACTACCCTATGACCCTGCAATTGCACTGCTGGGTATTTACCCTAAAGATACAAACGTAGTGATCCGAAGGGTCACGTGCACCCGAATGTTTATAGCAGCAATGTCTACAATAGCCAAACTATGGAAAGAACCTCGATGTCCATCTACAGACGAATGGATAAAGAAGATGTGGTATATATACACAATGGAATACTATGCAGCCATCAAAAGAAATGAAATCTTACCATTTGCGACGACGTGGATGGAACTAGAGGGTATCATGCTTAGCGAAATAAGTCAATCGGAGAAAGACAACTATCATATGATCTCCCTGATATGAGGGAGAGGAGATGCAACATGGGGGATTGAGGGGGTAGGAGAAGAGTAAATGAAACAAGATGGGATTGGGAGGGAGACAAACCATAAGTGACTCTTAATCTCACAAAACAAACTGAGGGTTGATGGGGGGAGGGGGTTGGGAGAGGGGGGTGGGGTTATGGATATTGGGGAGGGTATGTGCTATGGTGAGTGCTGTGAAGTGTGTAAACCTGGCGATTCACAGACCCGTACCCCTGGGGATAAAAATATATGTTTATGAAAAATAAAAAAAATTATAAAAAAAAATTATTCTGGTTGAGTTCATAGGATCATGATAACAATGCTAATTTCAAATAACATTTTGGCTGGTGGCTTCTTATTCTTTCTGAAATTTGGAAAATTACAATCAACTTCTGCTTCCTCAGTTTACAAATTACCTGATTATTTCAAAATACATGGAACTTAATGTACATATCAATGAGTGAATTTGGTCACTTTTAAAGATACAGGCTACTTTCTTTTTGTTAATATAGTTCTTAGAGTTATCATCCCTGTTCATTATGCATTCTTAAATAAGGTATTATAAATATTTTAGTTACATTCTTTAGACTTATGATGATCACCAGTCATCAACATTTGTATTTTTAAACTTTTTGTGAACCAATAAAGCTAGTAATAAGTATGTGTTTTGCCTAATGAAAGAACATCCAAGACTTTAAATATGTATGTACCTAAATATACATATATAAAAATTTCTGAAGATGTTCATAAGTCAGACATCTTATAAAGAAATGATAAATAATCATCTCATGAGACAGAATTTATCCATAAGACATAAACACTCACATATATAGGTGTACACACACACACACACACAGAGAGAGAGAGAAAACAGCCAATGATAAGATATTTCAACAGCTGTGACCATAGTTATCAGCTTCAAAGTAGTCTGAGTGACACCTATCAAGGTAGACACAATTGGGCTCAAATTAATACTTTGAACTACATAGCCTACATACACTTTTGACAGGTATGGTGTATGTTTTAGAACAGCATTGCGCAACATGATTTTCTGTGCTTAATGCAGCTCATCAACAAATTAAATATTAAACATTGCAATAGTCCTCATTACATTTTTAACACCCTACATATACGTGACTCAAGACTAACTCATTGTTGATAATAGGAAAGCCTTAAAAAATTAAATTTAAACTATCATTTCTGATGTGATTTGTAAGATTAATAATAGAGTAGAATAAATTTAATATATGTTGGAATGTTCATTTGCTCACAGGTGGCTTGAACAACGTCTGAACAACTTTATGTTACATTCCAGTCTTAAACCCATATTTAGATATGGCCTCTGGTTGTGGACTTACCAAACCAAGTCTGAAACAAATAATTACTCATTTTTCCTATTTTTTTATTTCTTTATTTACTAATTTCAGGTCACTCACATTAAACCATTTGCTATATATCCTTGCAATAAAAATAAAATGAATGATTATAAAAGTTTATACACATTTGCATCATAAATTTTATATAAATTTGATATATATTATATACAAGACATATATATATACAATTACTGTTACTTTATAATTGATTTTAAAACATAGATTTGAAATTTTCTCTTTTTTCCAAATGAAGTCTTTTAGACTCTATTAAATATTTGTCTAATAGCTATCATGCAACACTTATATGCTGTCTGTGTGACAGAGAAATAAAAATAGAGACTGTGGGCAATAACAACAAAAAAGGTTTTTTAAATTTTTAGTAAAGGCAGATTATTACTTATTACTAAAAACCCCTAGGAATAAACAATTTAGTTTGTTTTTTTAAATTAGGACTTGATGAAAAATGTAAGCATGATGTTGTTTTGTTGTTCTTGTTGTTACTAAGCATAGCAACAGGGATGTAGGAAGGGGAAGGTGCATACAGTTGCCAAAAAAAAAAAAAAAAAAGTTTGATTTTGAACATGGAATTTACCTAGTGATAAAGTCATAAAAAAATCTGAACAATAAATTGATGTCTTGAATACTACATTGATGATTTTGAGTTTTTATACGGATTTCCTTAGATCTCAAATGTTTTTCACGGATCAGTTTTTGCACATTTTACTAGTAGCAAAGCTTGGAGAAAGGAGAAAGGAGAATAAGAAAGGAGAACCTCCAGAAAAGGAAACATCCTCTTCAATGATGAAAGATCATTGGTGAATCTGATTTCCTTTCACAGAAAGGATCATATATCATTTATAATTTTTCAACTTATGATATTTGTCTTTCATTTTCAAACCAAGATACACTTAAAGCATTAATAGAAATGCAACTAAGAGGCTGTCAAAACTTAAATAACCTATTGATTTTTTTTTCTATAGCAGATGAGCCTTTCATGGTGTTTTAGAACTTCTTGCAAGTGAAGGTAATTGAAAAGAGAAAAGTCTTTATTAATCTCCTCAGTTATATTTTTAACGAGTTGGTTATCTTCACCTGGTGGCCCATCAGACAAAGGATGAAACATGGGGTGCCTGGGTGGCTCAGTGGGTTAAGCTTCTGCCTTCAACTCAGGTCATGATCTCAGGGTCCTGGGACTGAGCCCCGCATCAGGCTCTCTGCTCAGCGGGGAGCCTGCTTCCTCTTCTCTCTCTGCCTGCCTCTCCACCTACATGTGATCTCTCTCTGTCTCTGTCAAATAAATAAATAAAATCTTAAAAAAAAAAGGATGAAATATTATCTCCATTATTTACATACTTATTATTTTCCTTCTCCCTTCTCTGGTTAGTAGGGGGAGTTTATATACTAGATTTCAATATCTCTGAATTCTGAGTACGTGTCAACAAAATGGCCATTTCAAAACATTCAGAACTATTTTCTCAGTCTCCAGAAATTGAATCAGTAATCTATATTTTTTCTACCCTTTCTTTGTTCTAAGAATGTTAAGTTCAGTGAAAGCTCTTACTTTCTCATAGATGGAAATCAAGTTATATCTCATCATCTTTGCCTTGTGGTGGTCTGGAAATTGGCAAAATGAAAATCATACTGCAATGTGGAAGATTATCTTTTATAATGCATGCTTTAATTTTAGAAAATGCATCTACAAGAGGGTTTAATTTTAAAGGAGTATTTTATTTCTCTGAAAAAAAACATAGGAACACAACTTGGGATGGGGGAGATTAGAAATGGGAGGTAGGATATATTCTGAGTAGGAAATGTTCCAAATAGCAGATTCACTGTAACTACATATGGATGATAGATTTTGGAAGCATTAAAGATGTTCTGAATAATGATTACTTTATATTATATAAATGTTTTCAGTTGTTTGTTAGAAACCTCAGATTAAGTGTCTGCTTTGATTGAATTTTGCTAAATAATAGTGAGGGATAGAATGAGTCCAAATTTTTGCTCAAACAGAATAAAGAGAGCTGAATCAGCATGGAGAGATAGTGATGATGTGGCCAATGGTGACTAAAGAGAAACTGGGAATTTGTATCAACAGAAGAGGTTAAAAAAAAAAAAAGATACATGATATGTGAAAACAATCCTTCAAAATGCTCAGAAATTTTCAAAAGTTCTGGACTTAACTGCATGCAAATAGGACATGGAATTGAGTTATTTTATTTGAATGTTAATGAAAACATCACATAAAATTCTCCCAGTTAAATGCACTATCTTACCACATCTCATTTCTTAACAACTTCTCCCTGTCTAATTGTTGAAGGCAGAGGTTTAACCTTTTCTTTCTGTGCCACTGTCTAGTTTTAGTAACTTATTTCTAACTAGAGCCAGCACATTGTTATTTAGTTAGTTTACCTGTCTTCATTCTGTCTCATATATTCTGCACATTGCCAGAAGACACAATTCTGATCTTTTTATTCCTATGATTAAATGTTTTCAAATCTAAATGCCATTGCATGAAATGTGAGTTCTTTCATAGTCTTATCGTAATGGACTGTTTAATGTTTTCCATAAACTCAACCCCCAATACACATACACATGCACATATACATTCATACATATACCCATAAATGCCTACCCTTTACTTCATCCATATTGACCTGATGTCATTTGTGAATATGTATTTTTTAAAGATTTTGTTTCTTTATTTGAGAGAGAGAAAGAGTGAGAGAGCATGTGCATCTGCCCAAGGGGGAGGGGCAGAGGGAGAAGGAAAAGCAGACCCCTCACTGAGCAGGGAGCCTGATGAGGGACTCAATCCCAGGACCTTGAGATTATGACCTGAGCAGAAAGCAGACACTTAACCAACTGAGCCACCCAGGTGCCCATATTTGTGAGTATATTATTCCTCTTTGTTCTCTCTCTGGTTTTGCATATGACGACTTCTCTGTCAGAAATAAATCCTATTCTGATTTCCTCCTCTTGCTCTATCCAGTAAGGCTAGACTGAATATCGTCTTTGCTCATCTTTCCATATCTTGGAGGTAGATTTAGCCAAACATTCTAATATACTTCTTCAGTTCTATATGTTATCATGTATTTCATGCTATATTCATTATACCTGCCTTTTCATCCAAGTGTATACTTCTTGGAAGGCAGAGTCCATGCCTTACTAGTGGCTACACCATCATAGTCAAGTAAATAGTGGATTTCTAATAAATATCAGTTGCAAAAATAAGAAATTTATTAAGTGAATAAATTTATGTGTAAAACCATAACTTCTCTATAACTTCATAATCAGAAAGACTTCTATTGTCTCTTCTTGTAAAGGAGACCTTAGTATAGTTTCTCTTTTATAAACTATAGAGGACTTCCCTACATGACATTATATTTGCCTGAATTCCCACATGTGAATGAAAGAATAAGCTGCTTGAATTTCAAACACCAAGATAATTAGCATTTCATTTGCCCAGAGAGGAAATAAAGGTCCTAGTTCATTCACTGCAACACTGATTTGGCACTCTTCTTGTCTCAGGAGTTAATAACAGAAGGGCACAGATTATTAAACAAAGTGCTCTCTACCCCACTTTTCCAATTCTTTAGCATTTATTTCCACATTAATTCTAAAATATGGTTTCTTTCTCAAAAATCCAGTGAAGCTTCTGCCTTGATAAATTGTATATGTCAGAATTCTTAATTGGAAAAAAACAGCACACTAGCTAGTTCAAAAAATAATTTTTAAAGGATATTAATTAGGTTGAGGAATATCTAGGGAGAGAGTAAGTTGGGCTTTCGGGTTCTTGGGGCTCCACAGCCAGATTCAGTGCCCAGAGTTCATCAGAAGACTATTCTGTGAAGGCCACAGTGACCCACAACTGGGCATAGACACTGCTTCCAAATACTGAGGTTGGGCTGGACACCATTGCTTCATCTCTCCCATTTCTAAAGACCAAAGCCTGCCTTCTAACATTACCACAAATGGATTCTGAGTACTACGCACCTCCTCACTTGCTTACCTTCAAATTTAAGTGTTAAGGAGGCTAATCTGTATGCTGGAGCCTACATCATGTCCCTGACCCCTAGCTGCAGACCAGGCTGTATATACTAATTTTCAGTGGCTACTATGAAAGCAAAACAAAAAACAAGTTCAATGGCTTAACAACCAAATTTATTGTTTCATAGTTATGGAGGTGAGCAGTCCAAAATGTATTTTTGTAGAGATCTATTTAAGGATACTTTAAGGAAAAATCTATTTCCCTGCCTTTTCCAGCTTATAGAGGCCACTTTCATTTTTTGACTTATGGTCCTCTGTTTCCATATTCAAAACCAACAGGTTGGGCCTGAATCCTAATATTGCCATCTCTCTGGTCCCTTTTCCAATTCTTTCCATTTTTTAAAAGAACTTGGTGGTTATACTAGGTCCACATGGATAATCCAGACTAACATCAGTATTTTAAGGTCAGCTGGTTAGCAATCTGAATCCCATCTGCAATTACTTTAATTACCTTTTGTTGTGTATTCTAACATTTTCACAGGTTCTGAGGATTAGAATTTTAGTATCTTTGGCCAGCCATTTTTCTGCTTACCACAGTTCACCCTTTGGTCACCACAGAGTCATGTCCTTTACACATAAAATATACATTTATTATATTCCAAAGCAATTGTGGGATAGATATAGGATTAACAGTTATCAGGATTCCTGTTTGAAATGGGAGAAAATAAAAGGCAAATGGAATCACAAGTCCAAAACAATTTCAAAATCGAGTTGGGCAAAATCTGTTTAGTTTCAAAGCCTGGAAATACTCCTCTTTGATTCTTAACTCTGTCTTCTGAATCATTCTTCCTTTTTGATCGATGGTAGAATGTGCTTGCAGCTGAATAATTTCATTTAGCCTGTTTCTTGCATGCAGAATTTTGGAATTCCAACAACCTTCTTTTATTTTGTCCTCTTTCAGTTCCCTTTAATGTAATCTGACTGTGTATCTTGTACAATATTCCTAAGAGCTTTGTGATTCTCTCTAGTATGTTATATTTCTTTTATTACCTAACACTGTATGTATATCTGTATGTATGTGTACATGTATGTGTGTATGCATGAATATATATATGCTAATAGTCAAGAGGGTCCACTAGAGGTCATTCCTAGATAATTTCACCTCTGATTTTGATTCTGCTATGATGACTGATGGGCTTTGAGTCCCATACTTAATCTTTCCAATGATTGAGCCATAATTCATTGTTTTTCCTCTTCTTGAAAGTAAGTCTCTTAATTTTAGCCAGCATTGTAATCAAGATAGGCTAACATCCAAATCACAGTCCTGGTTCCCTTTTGTTTAAAAGTTCTTCAATTTATTCATTCATCTCAACTTGTATTACAAAAAGCAAGAAGAACCAGCTCATATCCTCAACACATTTTTTGGGAATTTCTTGAACTAAATACTCAGTTTCAACATGAGTTCTGCCTTCCCCATAACTAAAGGCACAGTTCTACCAACCTTTCTGTCCCTATAATCATGATCCTTTTGCCTTCAGTTTCCAGTAACACATTCCTCATTTCTTTCTGTGCCCTGAAGACCACCTTTAACTTCCATAGTTCTACTAACAATCTGGTCATAGTTATATAGGTATTTTGCAAGGTTATTTAGGCTTTATTTACCATACTTCTGACTTCCTCTGAGTACTCAGTAGCAGAAACATTAAGATTGATATTTCCCTAATAAGCTCTTACAGAGTTTAGACCCCTTTTATTATGCTCTTCAAAATTCTACCAACCTCTGCTCATCTCAATACATACGATACAAAATCAAAACACATTCTTGCATTTTCTATATACTAATAATGAAAAGTCAGAAAGAGAAATTAAGAAAACAGTCTCATTTAAAATAGCATCAAAAACAACAAAATTAGGAATAAATTTGATCAGGGAGGTGAAAGATCTGTAAACTGAAAACTATAATACTTAGAGGGGAGAAGTTGAAGAAGACACAAATAAATGGAAAGATATTCCATGCTTATAGATTGGAAAAATTAATCCTGTTAATATTACTGTATTACTCCATGCCATCCAAAGATTCAGTGCAATCCCTATCAAAATTCAAATGGCATTTTCACAGAAGAAGGAAACAGATACTAAAATTTGTATGGAGCTGCACATGACCCTGAACAGCCAAAAAGTCCTGAGAAAGAAAAACAAAGCTGGAGACAATAAAAGTTCTGATTTCAAACTATATTACAAAGCTATAGTAATCAAAACAGTAGAGTATTGACATAAAAACTGACACACAGTTCAATAGAACTGAATACAGACTCCAGAAATAAATCCACTCATATATGGTCAATTAATTTTCAACAAGCTAATCAAAAATATAAAAGGGAAATATAAAATGGGGAAAATGAAGAGAACTTCTATAAATGTTGTTAGCAAAACCAGAGAGCCACATATAAAAGAATGAAACTGGACTCCTGTCTTACACCATATACAAAAATCAACTTAAAGTAGATCGAAGACTTGAAATTAAAATTTGAAACCATAAAACTTCTGACAGAAAAGATACATCCAAATTGAGAGTGAAGGTATGGAGAAGCATCTTTCATGCCAATGGGCTTCAAAAGAAAGCTAGGGTAGCAATTCTCCTATCAGATAAATTAGATTTTAGGCTAAAGACTGTAGTCAGAGATACAGAAGGACACTACATCATTCTTAAAGGATTTATCAAACAAGAAGATCTAAAAATTGTAAATATCTATGCCCCCAACATGGAAGCAGCCAACTATATAAGCCAACTGTTAATCAAAATAAAGAGTCATATTGATATGAATACATTAATTGTAGGGGATCTTAACATGGCACTCTCAGTAATAGACCGATCATCAAAGCAGAAAATCAAAAAAGAAAATAAAAAAAAGAGGTTTGAATGACACATTGGACCAGATGGACTTCATAGATATATACAGAACATTCCACCCTAAAAACAACAGAATACTCATTCTTCTCAAGCACACATGGAAGTTTCTCCAAATAGACCACATACTGGGTCACAAAGCAGGGCTGAACCAATACCAAAAGATTGAGATTATTCCCTGCATATTACCAATGCTTTGAAACTGGAACTCAGCCACAAGAAAAAGTTTGGAAGGAATTCAAACACTTGGAATCTAAAGACCATCCTGCACAAGAATGTTTGGGTCAACCAGGAAATCAAAGAACTTAATTCATGGAAACCAATGAGAATGAAGACACATGGGTCCAAAACCTATGAGATACGGCAAAGGCGGTCCTAAGGAGAAAATACATAGCCATCCAAGCCTCACTCCAAAAAATTGAATAATCCCAAATACACCAGCTCTCTTTACACCTTAAAGAACAGGAAAATCAGCAACAAATTAAGCCAACCCCACACACAAGAATGGAAATTATCAAGATTAGAATAGAGATCAATGAGTTAAAAACTAGAGATACAGTAGAACACATCAACGAAACTAGAAGCTGGTCCTTTGAAAGAATCAATAAGATCGATAAAGAACTGGACAAACTAATCCAAAAGAAAAGAGAGAGGACCCAAATTAATAAAATTATGAATGAAATGGGAGAGATCATGACTAACACCAAGGAAATAGAAACAACCATCAGAAATTATTATCAACAGTTATATGCCAATAAGTTAAGCAACCTAGAAGAAACGGATACATTCCTGGAAACCTATAAACTTCCAAGACTGAAACAGGAAGAAACTGACAACCTGGATAGACCAATATCTAGTAATGAGATTGAAGCAGTGATCAAAAACCTCCCAAAAAACAAGAGCCCAGGAACTGATGGATTCCCTGGGGAATTCTACCAAACACTCAAAGAAAAAATAGTACCTATTCCCCTGAGGCTGTTCCAGGAAATAGAAACAGAAGGAAAACTTCCAGACTCTTTCTGTGAAGCCAGCATTACCCTGATCCCCAAAACAGGCAAAGACCCTATCAAAAAGAATTTCAAGCCAATATCCTTGATGAATATGGATGCCAAGATTCTCAACATGATCCTAGCTAATAGGATCCGACAGTACATTAAAAAGATTATCCACCATAACCAGGCAGGATCTATCCCTGGGATGCAAGCGTGGTGCAACATTCGCAAATCAATCAGTGTGATAGAACAAATCAATAAGAGAAGAGAGAAGAACCACATGGTCCTCTCAATTGATGCAGAAAAAGCATTTGACAAGATACAGCATCCGTTCCTGATTAAAACTCTTCAGAGTATATGGATAGAGGGAACATTCCTCAACTTCATAAAATCTATGTATGAAAAACCCACAGCAAATATCATTCTCAATGGGGAAAGGCTGACAGCCTTCCCTTTATGATCAGGAAAACGACAAGAATGTCCACTCTCATCACTGTTGTTCAACATAGTATTAGAAGTCCTAGCAGCAGGAATCAGAAAACAAAAAGAAATAAGTTATTCAGTCGGCAAAGAAAAAGTCAAACTCTCTTTGCAGATGACATGATACTTCATATGGAAAATCCAAAAAACTCCACCCCCAAAACTACTAGAACTTATACAGCAATTCAGTAATGTGGCAGGATACAAAATCAATGCACAGAAATCAGTTGCTTTCTTATACACTAACAATGAAAATGTAGAAAGGGAAATTAGAGAATTGGTTCCATTTACTGCAGCACCAAGAACCATAAGATACCTGGAAATAAACTTAATCAAAGAGGTAAAGGATCTGTACTCAAGGAACTACAGAACACTCATGAAAGAAATTGAAAAAGACATAAAAAGATGGAAAAGCCTTCCATACTCATGGATCAGTAGAGTAAACATTATTAAAATGTCTATACTGCCTAGAGCAACCTATACTTTCAATACCATCCTGATCAATGTTCCATTGACATTTTTCAAAGAGCTGGAACAAACAATCCTAAAATTTGTATGGAACCAGAAAAGACCCTGAATTGCTAAGGAAATGTTGAAAAAGAAAAACAAAACTAGGGGCATCATGTTGCCTGATTTCAAGCTGTATTACAAAGCTGTAATCACCAAGACAGCATGATACTAGTACAAAAACAGATACATAGACCAGTGGAACAGAATAGAGAGCCCAGATAAGGACCCTCAACTCTGTGGTCAAATAATCTTCGACAAAGCAGGAAAACTATCCAGTGAAAAAAAGACAGTCTCTTCAATAAATGGTGCTGGGAAAATTGGACAGCTATGAATAGAAAATGAAACTCAACCATTGTCTTACACCATACACAAAAATAAACTTGAAATGGATGAAAGACCTCAATGTGAGACAGGAATCCATCAAAATCCTACAGGAGAGCATAGGCAGAACCTCTTTGCCACTGGCCACAGCAACTTCTTTCAAAACATATCTCCAAAGGCAAAGGATATAAAAGTGAAAATGAACTTTTGGAACTTCATCAAGATAAAATCTTCTGCACAAAAAAGGAAACAGTCAACAAAAAAAAAGAAACAACCCACAGGATGGGAGAAGATATTTGCAAATGACACTACAAAGTGCTGTTATCCAAGATCTGTAAAAACTTCTCAAACTCAATACCCAAAAAACAAATAATCAAGTCAAAAAATGGACAGAAGACATGAACAGACACTTCTCCAAAGAAGACATACAAATGGCTAACAGACACATGAAAAAACGTTCATCATCATTAGCCTCAGGGACATTCAAATCAAAACCACATTGAGATACCACCTTACACCAGTTAGAATGCCAAAATTAATAAAGCAAGAAACAACAATTGTTGGAGAGGATGTGAAGAAGGGGGAACCCTCTTACACTGCTGAAGGGAATGCAAGTCGGTGCCGCCACTTTGGAAAACAGTATGGAGGTTCCTCAAAAAATTAAAAATAGAGCTACCCTATGATCCAGGAATTGCATTATTGGGTATTTGCCCCCAAGATATAGATGTAGTGAAAAGAAGGGCCATATGCACCCCAATGTT
Organism: Lutra lutra; assembly: GCF_902655055.1. Taxonomy (NCBI): domain Eukaryota; kingdom Metazoa; phylum Chordata; class Mammalia; order Carnivora; family Mustelidae; genus Lutra; species Lutra lutra. The sequence goes on from NC_062280.1 coordinate 175,750,884, forward strand.
TATAGCAGCAATGTCCATGATAGCCAAACTGTGGAAAGAGTTGAGATGCCCTTCAAGAGATGAATGGATAAAGAAGATGTGGTCCATATATACAATGGAATATTACTCAGCCATCAGAAAGGATGAATACCCAACTTTTGCATCAACATGGATGGGACTGGAGGAGATTACGCTGAGTGAAATATGTCAAGCAGAGAAAGTCAATTATCATATGGTTTCACTTACTTGTGGAACATAAGGAATAGCATGGAGGATATTAGGAGAAGGAAGGGAAAAATGAAGTGTGGGGGGGGAATTGGAGGGGAAGATGAACCATGAGAAACTGTGGACTCCAAGAAACAAACTGAGGGTTTTGGAGGGGAGGGGAGTGGGGGGATGGGTTGGCCCGGTGATGGGTATTGAGGAGGGCACAGATCGCATGGAACACTGGGTCTTATATGTAAACAATGGATCTTTGAACAGTACATCAAAAATTAATGACTTACTGTATGGTGACTAACACAACATAATAAAAAATAATAATAAAAAGAAAACACAGGGACTTTAAACATAAAGGATCTTTAAGTACTTGAAACATAAAGTACTTGATTTTTTTAGATTTGAGATAAAAAGCAAAGGCAACAAAAGCAAATAATAAACAAGTGGATCCATTGTGCACTATTGGTGTGAATCTTAATTGGGTCAGCCACAGTGGAAAACAGCATCCAGGAACCTCACTCTGGATATATATCCAAAGGAAATAAAAAACAGGATCTTGAAGAGATATCTGCATGTTTTTGTTCTTTGGAGCGTTATTGACAAAAGCCAATGTTTGGAAACAACCTAAATGTTTATCAAAGAATGAATGGTGATGGGGCGCCTGGGTGGCTCAGTGGGTTAAATCTCTGCCTTCTCCTCAGGTCATGATCTCAGGGTTCTAGGATCGAGCCCCGCATCGGGCTCTCTGCTCATCGGGGAGCCTGCTTCCTCCTCTCTCTCTCTGCCTGCCTCTCTGCCTACTTGTGATCTCTGTTTAAAAAGAAAAAAAAAAAAAGAATGAATGGTGAAAGAAGCTTTTATATACCCAAAAAGGCTAACTTAGGTTTTTGTTGCTAAGAATGGCAGATCTAGAAACCCAAAGGTCCCATACATTAGAAATCAATTCTCAGGAACAAAAAGCTTCTCTGGAACTCCTTGTTAAAAGAATTTAGCCTCACCTGGAGTGCTATTTGTGTGGAGGATAATTATTTCTAATTTTTTAATGGTAGTAATAGTTGGGCAATTATCCTAAGAGGGATTCCCCTCCCCCCACCTTGGAGAGCCCAATAAAAGTATCTGTTTTTTTCTACAACTCTACTCTGAAGTAAATTCCCAGACTCAGAGTGGTTTATGAGAGAGTACTCTTCCAATTGTTTATGCCTGGGTGCCCTAAGACAGTCAATCTATGAGGAAACTTAGTGCTTTTCTTAAATGGGGGCAGTATTGCTGCATAACAAAGTACTGCAAAACTTAAATAAGAATAGAGACATAGTGCAAGGAATTGGTTTGCAAGGTTGTGAGGGTTGGCAGGGAAAGTCCAAAATCTAAAGGATACTTCAGGGTACAAGCTTAAACTCTAGAGTACAAGTTTAAGTAGCTATTCACAGTTAAAATTTCCTTCTTCAACTAAGCCTCAACTCTGCTTTCAGACCTTACAGATTGAATAAATTGTCTAGGATCTTCTCTCTTACTTAGAGTCAACAAAATCTATCTATCTATCTATATATATCTATATATAGATATATATATATGTCTAGGGCATATATCTAGGGTAACCAAGGCAGAAAATAGAATTAGTGATCTAGAGGACAAACTGATAGAAAAGAAGGATCAGGAGAAGGCCTGGAACAAACAGCTTAGAAGCCATGAAAACAGAATTAAGAAAAGATGACGAAATGTTCCAACGTCAGAATTATTGGGATCCCTGAAGGGGTGGAGAAAGAAAGAAGACTAGAAGATATAGCTGAACAAATTCTGGATGAAAATGTCCCCAATCCGGGGAATGGAACAAGTGTTCCTGTCCTAGAGCCAGAAAAGTCATCCCCCAAGTTCGAAGACCTCCAGACAACTAATTATGAAATTCACAAATCATAATTTTAGACAAGAGGTCCTAAGGGCAGCAAGCGGGGAGAGATTCCTTATATATAGAGGAAGGTGCATCAGAATAACATCAGATCTGTCCACAGAAACCTGGCAAGCCAGAAGTGGCTGGCAAGACATATTCAGGATAAATGAGAAGAGCATGCAGCCAAGAATACTTTATCCAGCAAGGCTGACATTCAAAATGGATGGAGAGATAAAGAGCTTCCAAGACCAGCAAGGTTTAAAAGAGTATGTGACCACCAAGCCAGCACTACAAATTAACCAGACAGTAAACAACAGGCGTTGGAGAGGATGTGGAGAAAGGGGAACCCTCTTACACTGTTGGTGGGAATGGAAGTTAGTGCAGCCACTTTGGAAAACAGTGTGGAGATTCCTTAATAAATTAAAAATAGAGCTACTCTATAACCCTGCAGTTGCATTACTGAGTATTTACTCCAAAGATACCGATGTAGTGAAAAGAAGGGCCATGTGTACCCCAATGTTCATAGCAGAAATGGCCACAATCACCAAACTGTGGAAAGAATCAAGATGCCCTTCAACAGACGAATGGATAAAGACGATATGGTCCATATATACAATGGAGTATTATGCCTCCATCAGAAAGGATGAATACCCAACTTTTCCATCAACACGGATGGGACTGGAGGAGATTATGCTGAGTGAAATAAATCAAGCAAAGAAAGTCAATTATCATATGGTTTCACTTACTTGTGGAGCATAAGGAATAACACGGAGGACATCAGGAGAAGGAAAGGAAAAATGAATTGGGGGAAATCAGAGAGAGAGATGAACCATGTGAGACTGTGGGTTTTGGAGGGGAGGGTGGAGGGGGATAGGTGAGCCTGGTGGTGGGTATTAAGGATGGCATGTATTGTATGGAACACTGGGTGTGGTGCATAAAAAATGAATCTTGGAGCACTGAAAAAATAAATAAATGAAAATAATAAAATGTCAAAAAAAGGAAGTAGTTGTAAACCCTTTTAATGCTTAGATTATAAACTCTAACCTTCTTTTTGTCTTTTTGATGGTTAGTTTCTTAAACTGTAAATATTATGCATCCTAGACTGATAATAAATAAATAAAATGAAAAATGAAAAAGTTTAATATACATGTCATAGTATATCTATGGTAGATTATTATTCATGATTCACATTCTCTTTCCTTGTAAGAGACCTGAAGGACACAGTCCTCCTGGGGTTGGTAATTAGCAATGCCTTCAGGAGATAGAGTATAATTTCTAATTCTACTAACTTTAGAGTGACCGTGTGACCAGTTTTGACCAGTGTGAGTACATATGGCTATACAACATCCACAGACACTCTTAAGTATTATGTGTTTATACCAGTTCTTATCTTCCACTTTACTGCAGAATATTCATGTACTACACAGGAAAAGGTGCTACTCCTTCTCCTGTATTCTGGAATAAAGCGATATGCCAGTCATACCCCAAATGGAGCAAAACAGCAGCCTGAACCAATTAGCCTGAAGCCCAGGAACTGCAGCCAACCCACAGTTATATACGGTGTGAGTGATAATTACATACTCATTTTAAGCCACTGTAATCGAAGGATTCTTCACCATTATAGCAAGGATTAGCAATATTATAATTGTATTCCATTAAAGAACCTCATTAAATACTCTTTACCATTTTTTTAGGATTTTATTTATTTATATGAGAGAGAGAGAAGGGGCAAAGTGCAGGGGGAGGGGCAGGAGGAGGAGCAGAGGGAGAGGTAGTCTCTGCACTGAGCTCAGTGGGGAGCCAGTTGGGGGCTAGATTCCAGGACCTTGATATTAAGACCTGAGCCAAAGTCATACACTTAACTGACTGAGCCACCCAAACACCACAACTCTATGATTCTTTAAATGATTTTGCTTGAGTCTCATTTTCTCATAATAAGGAGCATACACCTATTCTAATGCATAATGTCCATTTCTCTTAAATTTTGAATACATATTCTATGCATTCAATACATATATATTGGTTAATTTCTGATATAACTGCATTTTCTGCTTGAAGTTTTCTACTTTTTTTCAATTCTATTGCAAAATAAAATAACAATCTTAATAAAAGTTTGTATATTGGAAAAAATAAGGTGGTTGTATTAAATAATGAATAAAATTTCAACTACCTAACAAATTCAGCTAAATATACCTTACCACCCTGCAAGTCTTGAGCTGACCAAATGTATTACCCTTTCTAGAGAAACATTGAGTCAGTTAGAAAGAATGTTGGTCTCATGTGGATTTATGTAAGAACAGAATCATGAAAGTGAATATACATTCAAACTCTGCCCAAAGAGAAAGAACACTGTAGCTGATGGATGCTTAGTATTACATTCAGTAGTTCAGTCCATGTTTGTTGTGGAATTGATTACATTATGCCATTTTAGTTCAAAACCATTGAACATTTAATTGATCTAGGCTATTTGCCAATGACTCTGATTGTCATGCACACGAAGTCATACTTCCAAAAGAATTAGAATCCCATGTAGGGAGGGGGAAGAGAATCCACTGTATATGCAGACACGTGTATTCTGGCCCCTATGTCAGTTACTGTCTTTTTTGTTTTATAAAACAAAATAAAATTGAATTTGGTTAACGTGATTTTTTTTTCTCTTAAACTTTGAATGGTTGCTTCTCAGTGATTAATTCTGAATCCAGTAAATTCACTAATGCAATTTAAGGAGTATGGGATAGATACATGAAAAAAAAAAAATCGCTGCCCTCATAGAACATAAAAATTCACCAAGGCAATGCCATATTCTGATTTTACTTGAAGGTAGCCTATTGGCCTTCTCTTTTTGGCTTATCTCTACAATTTCCATCTGCTACAATTCCTATATGTTTTGTTAGCTGAAAGATGCATTTAATCATCCAACTCATATCATGCTGGGAAGCCTGCTGGAAAGAATCAATGAATATGCATTTTCCTGTAATCCTTAATTTTGTTTAGTGGTAGTCTTACTTTATTCCTTTCTCAATGGTCTTGAATTTAGATGGCACCCAGTCAGTTGAAGATTATCTTTAAACTGTGTTCTGTGCTTTGGACATGTTAATTCATTTTCTACATTTTTTTCTCTGAGGTTTGGTTCTTCCTATTTTTGCTCGTCATAAGAAAAGGATTGCATGAGTGTCCACATAAACTTGATAAATTGCAGTTTAGATTTTCTCTTTAATTCCCTCCAGGATGCTTGGGAAAAACCAACATGAGAAGAGTCATCACTCTACAAATACTTATTGAGCATCCATTGTATATTCTACCAAGTACTGAAATTTTGCAGGAGTCATTGAAGACACTGATAACAAAATATTCAGTTGAGAAACAAAACGGGCTGGACTACAATGAAATGGGACAAAAAGATTTGGTAATTTGATCGACCTATCTGGAATCCTGGTTCTGACATTTAAATATCTTTGCAAATTTGCAAGGCATATCAGCTTTCCAAGTTTTGATTTCCTTATTCAAAGAATGAGATGCAATTACCATGATTGTGAGAATTAGGATTTTAAAATGTATCTAAAATCTTGGTTAAAAAAATAGCAGTTTAATAATTTTAAAATGCATCTACTGCTGGAATAAAATACACCCTGCTTCTTTACTATAGATTTACAAAGCTCTGTGTGTGTGTGTGTGTGTGTGTGTGTGTGTGTGTGTGTGTGTGTTAAGTGTATATACAAAAGATATTTAAATAACAGAACAAGGAAAGAAAAGAGACTTGATTAAATACCATAAAAGTTCAGGACAAATCTAAAATGACATAGAGTGAGGTAGTTAATGGAAACTTCCCAGAAGAAGAACAGTTTTAGAATATGGGAAGACATGTCTTTCAGATGAAATTATGTGCATATCAATTCTAATTTTAAATAAGATGGCCATTTTATAGCACTATGTGTTAGTGGATAATGTGGAAAATAATAAGGGGTTCTTTCCTTAATGGCCTTAAATAATGAGTTAAACATTCCTTGCTCTGATCTGATGGCATTGAGGGTCAACTACTGATTTTTTAAGTTAGGAGGAACATGATAGAATGGTGACTTTAGAAGAAAATATACACCTACATCTTTGCCCAGTAGGTGATTCCTATAAGTAGAATGATTTACCTTGCTACTTTTCAATGTCTTACAGCGTCATTAGAGGTCATGCCCACAGGCCCATATAATTCATCTGATAAACATTTGAAGGAAAAATATGAGGCAGGTTATGATAAAAGACATTGGAAATACTTAAGTTCCTCACTAATATCTTGTATTATAAAGTGATTAAATATCTCTGTCAAATCCAATATGCTTCTTTTCTCCTTGAAATAGCATTGTGAATCTAGTAAGAAAAGTCCTTTGACTTTATATGCTTTAGGGCAACCAAGACATATGATTAGGTAGATGGCCCAGCCTTAATGCATTTTACTCTGGGAAGAATACAGGTATGAACCTAGATTTCCTGCTGCAGAAGGTTAAAGGCCCCTCTCTGCAGGTAGAAATTAAATGTATTGTAAGAGGGTCCTTAGAGAGTGTTGGAAATTCTGGCAACAGAACTCTGTTCCCATATCCCATTTTCACTTTACGGGGAGGCAGATTCCCTTGGGCCAAAGACAGCGTATTGTTCACACATTAAAGCTTCCCTCACCATGATTATAACAGCAAAATATCTTTTGAATGAGCTATGCATCTAAAAGATCAATGTTTTAAACAAACAAAAAAATAGCATATTATTTTTCAGCTATATTAGCTCATTTTCTAAAAAAAAAACCCCATGGATTATACTGTCAACACAGTCCAGGAAATAATAATTGCTCTGGTACTTCTGAAAAGACTTTTTTTTTTCCTTAAACATCACTGCCATCTCAAACAAGCTGTAGAGAAAAACAAAACAAAATCTTGAAGCCTTTTCATGTTATCTTCAATTTGTTATGGAGCAAGAAATATTTTTAGGTATTATTTTTTCATTCTTCCCAAATGATAAATTCACCAAAACATATAATTTATTGTAGTCCTATCATCTGAATATTTTGGGGAGAAATTCAATTAAACACTTGATAAGGTTTTTTCCCTTTTTTATTGAACTATAATCAACATACAATATCTTACTAGTTTTGGATATACATCATTGTGATTCAGTATTTTCATACATCACACCTTTTTCACAGAACCAAAGAAAGAATCCTAGAATTTGTATGAAACCACAAAAGATCCAAAATAACAAAAGCAATCTTGAAAAAGAAAAACACAGCTGGAAGTATCACAATCCTGATTTCACATTATACTACAAAGTTATAGTAATCAAAACAGTATGGTATTGATAAATTTTCTTTTGATGACTTGCTAATTTTCCTCTTAATAACTTAAAAGAAAGTAAATTCAGAATGTTAAAAATGGATTTGGAAAGATCATCTTTGATTAGCATATAGAAGGATATGAAATATTTTCACTCCCTCTATAATAATAAATCATTGGATTAATTTAAAATATCATATTTTCCTTTAAAACCATCAATAACCCTAATGCAAAGAAATTTAAGAAAAATCAACACCCGTTGATGAAATATGTCATAGATTAAGCAGGAGATAGAATGCTCCATTCTTAAAGCCAGTAGCTAAATTTGAGTTGTGGCCTACCAAATGAGCAAGACTAGCACCAAAACAAGGAGAGTGTATGCTCAGAGGACAAGAACCATCCAAACTTTTGATAACTGAATGGCCTGACATGTCATATTAGATTCTGAAGCGCCCCAGTGAATATGTTATACTCTTAGTAATAGAGCAATTCTCCCTAACAACTGTTGAGTAAGGAGAAGTAGGGCACGCAACTGAAAAGCAAAAAGAAATTTCTACTGTATAAAGAGATTATATGCTTATAGAATATATGCCAGACTTGTATATTTTTTTAGGTCTTTGTTTCAAGGTAGTACTACTGTGTTACAATGTGGGAAGTTGTTCTACATTTTTAATTCTTTGGGTATTTACATAAGTTGAATTTTTAAAATGTATTTATCTATTTTTATTTTATTTTTTTTAAAGATTTTATTTATTTATTTGACAGAGAGAGATCACAAGCAGGCAGAGAGGCAGGCAGAGAGAGAGAGGAGGAAGCAGGCTCCCCGCCGAGCAGAGAGCCGGATGTGGGGCTCCATCCCAGGACCCTGAGATCATGACCCGAGCCGAAGGCAGCGGCTCAACCCACTGAGCCACCCAGGCACCCCGTATTTATCTATTTTTAATCTGAAAGTTTATACCCCATAACGCCCTTCTCCTATTTGCCCATCCCCCCACCCAACTCCCCTCTCAACCACCAGTTTGTTCTCTGGATTTAAGAGTCTGTTTGTTTTGTTTTGCTTTGTTTTTTCAGATTCCACATATAAGTGAAATCATATGGTATTTGTCATTTCTCTATCTGGCTTATTTTACTTAGCATGACACCCTCTAATTCCATCCATGTTGTCACAAATGGTGAGAGTCCATTCTTTTTTATGACTCAGTAATATTCCATCATATAATTGCACAGACACTACATCTTCTCTATCCCTTTTTTAAAAATTTAATGTTTCAGTGGACTCACTAGAGAGGACATCTATATCTAGAGTTCTCATTTTGGAATAATTAAAGATTCTAATTGCTTCAATAGATTTGGAATTGTTAATATTTTTCATTTGATAGTTTTGGTTTAGTCTTTTTTACAATAATTCATAGGAAACCATCAACAAGCTTTTAACAAAATGAAAAGGCAACCTAAAAAGTATATACAATATATGCAAACATTGAATCATTATGTTGTAACCAAATATAATGAAAATAATATATCACATATCAATTGTATCTCAATAAAATATGAACAAATTAAAAAATAAATGTGGATAAAGTTGAATATATTGTTAAAACTTTAGACAAAACAAACAATAGACAAAAAATATATTTGAAAAATGCAATATAAATTAGCACTCATATATACATTTAAAAAACTATTATAATTGCACATGTTAAGAGATGAGAGTGGTCTAGCCTTGGATGCTTGTGTTGAAGTCTATTGAAGTGGCCACATTTTGGACATGCTGCCTTCCTTGCCTTTAGACTGTGTAGTTAACATCATTTTTGCTATAACATCTCATGAAAAGTTATGAATTTTTCAGGTAAAGCACCAGAGGTGCTATTTTGACTTGTATCTCAAAAATACACTAATAATATATTCTTTTTGCAGAGGATATAAAAATATCTTTATCCTAATTCAAGAAAAAATTCACTTTAAATTCACTTTTTTTTCCTGGTCTAGCTTTCCAATATCAATAAACTCACTTTCAGGAGAGGAACTTCTCATGCATAACACTGACATATTTTCATCATGGTTACCAGTTGAGAAAGTGTATCACATGCATCTTACTTAAACCTAACAATGCTGCAAGGCAGACAGGCTAATATTATTATCACCATGAAGCTAATGGGGAAAGTGACAACAAGACATATTATTTATAGGCCATTTATTTCCTAAGCATAGCTGTAAGTAATATTGAGAGTTATGATATCAAAACAAAAACAAAAATACATGGTCCCTGTTTTTTCCTGGGAGATCATTTCAAATACCATCAACAGGAGTTTAAATGTCTGGGATAATTCAGAAAGGCTCCTTAGAGGATCAGTTAAATCATAAATTGATCTAGGCCAAAGTGAGGATAGAAATTGAGAAATAAGAAGGGCTTCCAGCAACAGCAATAATTTACACAAAAGTCTTGAAATGTGAAATTGCAGAATTTATTCTGTAAATGAAGAAATCAGTAAAATGATCCTAGAAATGTGAAATAGCTGAACACTTGATTTTAAATATGCTGAAAGCCTTTTTTCAAATGTATAGCGTATAGCTGGAGGTTTTCAAATAGTAGCTTAACAAGATTGGGTTTAAATTTTTGGAAGATCATTGTAGTAAGATATACATTTCATTGGAACAGCAAAAGATTAGAGATTAAAAGGGAAATGGGAGGTTTACAACAATCCAGGCAGCACACACGAGGACCTGAAAAGTAGACATTGGCACTGGGAACTTGAAAGTGATAAAAGATACTGAAAAGTATTATAGAAGCAGAAAGTTAGGATTTCCTCAATGCTTGCAAAAGAGAAAGAACAAGAGGGCATTGTGACAGTGGGACCGAGGATGAGAAGTAGAAGCGGAAGTCAGGTCACTGGACAGAACGGATTTCAGGAGATTATGAGGACTTTAGGTTTGACTTTGTTAAACAGAAAGCCATGGAGGTCTTGATTTAAAAAGGAAAGCAATTTGCTTTAGGTTAAAAATCACTTTGACCGTCAGGTTGAGAGTAGACCATGGAAGATTAAAAGTTGAAAAAGGGAGATGTATCATGAGCTATGGTAATTCAGATGAGAGAGAATAGTGGCTAAAATCATGTGGTAGCAGTACAGAGGGCAAGTGGTGGTTGGATTCAGAAATGGTTTTCCCTTCCATTCCCTCTTTTAATCCTTTTAATCATGTAATGAAACTGCATGATCAGATTCTAAACAGAAATTATTTTCTGAAAAGATTCTGTGAAATTTATATTCCAGGCTTCCAACCCTTGTGATACAGGAAAGGATATCTAAAGAGGAAAATAGTACAATCACTGAGTACCTTGAATATTAGCCTACATAGTATAATAACAGAAACCCTCACACTTTTTGCTCTAAGTTGTATGCATTTTTGGAAATTGTATCACAAAGATGAGATAAATTCTCCTCTTTACTACATCAGAAAGTAACAAAATGAAGTTTTAATAAATGAACACTTCAAACTATTTTACATACAGTATGGTATGTTTCTTTTTCATTATTACAAGTGTGTTTCAACTTTGGTTTTTAAATCTACTTTGAGATTTGAACTAAATATTGTAATATGTTTTTAAGATACTGTTGAGTTGATGATTTCCACTTCATCTGTTATATTCATATTATTTATATCTTAATTCTAGGAGTACATCTTCTAAACTTTGAGGGCTGAATTTTCTTTTTTTTTTTGAGGGGCAAAATTTTCATATAACTTATGTAAATTTTATGTTGATCAAATTTTTTTGCACTCTCAGGAAAATCATACTATGAATGCTACCATGAAAATGTAATAAATATGGGCTTTGTTTATGCATATAATGAAAATATATTTCTGTTTATAAATAAGCATAATATCTGTCATTTTCTAAGTAAATATCTGAATATAGATAGAATATAAAAATTTTTATTACATAGGTGAGATATATTATTTCTTCTTACCATTCCTTGTGTTTTTTTCCTATGTCATAATTACTTTTCTCTTACTGTTTTGCCATTTCCTTTCTTAGTTTGACCATTTTTCCTTATCTTCATTAGTTATTATTTTCTTTCTTTTCTGAAAGAAAAGTTATTATTTTCTTTCTTTTCTGTATTTGTATTAAACAGTCAACTGGATTAGAGGTTTTGTTCTAATTTGCTTATACAAGAGTCTGACTCCTATTTTATTCCTCAGTGTTATTATATTATTAAAAGCAAAGGTTTAAGTCAAAATATATATTTGGTAGTTAAACTAAGATTTCCTAAACTCCTTGCATTATCTGCTAGTGGTTAATGTATTAATTTATACTAAACTTACATAATACAAGATTATATGTTGCAACCTCCTTAATAATCACTACAATAAGGAAATATATCTAAGTAAAAAATTAATAGAAGGAAATGGAATATAAGTAATTTATAATTTTCAGTTGTTCTGCCATTTGAAGGCATTATAGGTAAATAAATGAATATTGAAGAAATTGTCATCAGCATACCTGCACTACAATATATTCTAAAATAAAGTTTTGAAGTTGAAAGGAAATTACACCAGATCATAACTTGAATATATTGAAACAAGTGAAGCACAATGATAATTATGCACAAGTAGGTAAATATAAAGGATTACTTATAATAATAAAATAAATTTTAAGTTACTTAGATTACATGTTAAACTCTCATTAAAACAAACTTGGGAATTTCTTTTAGAAGAAATGACACTGTCACATTATTTTATTATTATGTTCTTTCTGCTGTTGAATTTCAGATGAAGGGCAAATATTTTGTTTGACAGTATATCACATAATTTCTCTGAAAACTTAGAAACTGTAGGTTTCAAGTTGACAAAATTATTTTTAAAATGACTTCTAAGTCTCTGTATATATGATTTTCCTTTCTTATAAGGAAAACAAAGAAGAAACTGCTTTTCTGTTCATTATTTTCATGATGTGCAAGGCAGATATTTTAAAATATCCTTCTTTTGATATGAAGTAGTAAGAATGGAGAAAGGAATAATATTGTTTATATTGTTCAACTATAAATGGATGCTAGTAATTATTGATTGACTATCAAACCATAGGTCAAGTGTTGAAAGTGTAAATATTAGTGAAAACTGAAAGCTTTTGAGTTCTATAGAGGATTTCCATTTTTATTAGTATCAAATGTACCAAATTGTAGGATGAGTTTGGCAAATATAAAGAGTTTAGATACACAGCCAGTGGTTCAGAGATTAGGACGTATCTGCCCTTAGAGCAACATTTTAATCCCTATAATATCTGTCTAAAATTCTAATGGACTTCAACTTTAAACTATATACTGATGGCTTACAAGCTATACCAGGCATATTAAGATGTGAAATCAAACCTCGATCAGAGGAAAAATTCATTTCACATCACAGTTACTTCTATGAAACAGCTGTTGTTTCCTAAATGATATAAAGGAAGGAAAGTAGACTTTCAGTTACCATTCATTTCCATGGCAAAACCTATGTTAAAAGTTTTTCTTATAAGAGCTTATTTAATAGTGTTATAGGGTGTTATATTTGTTGCCAGTCATGCATGTATTTGAAATTCAAAGTGACATAAAGAGAATGGTGTAGACCACAAAATGCCCTAAGATTTACCAATATATATATAAAATATTAAGTTTTTATGGATGGCTATTTAAAAGTATTCATGATTTTAATAAATTGTGATTAATTTCCAGATCGGAAATATATTGAGTTTGCAGGTGAAAAAAATAGTTTATTTCTTTGGAATTGAATATGGTTTCCTGGAGCATGTTAAATATGATTGGTGCTGAAAAGGAGGGATAAGGTAATTTTCAGAAAGGTGATAGAAATATTGTTAATAAAGACCCAGACCGACCTAACATTTATTAGATATGCTTAAGTGAGGAGCTAGCCGGAAAAAGACTTTATCTCATACCCATGTGATTAGGGAACTCACAGGGAAGCGAATTCAAATTGCTCAGACTGAAAACCTTGCTTTAACATTTCCTAGCTGTGTAAGCTTGTAGAAACAAAGAAACCATTTGGTTATTATTTGGAAAATAGAGAAAATGTATCTAAAAGATTCTCATAAGGAAGAATTGAATTTAGGATTCCAACTTTGAAGAATAGTTATAGCTATATTTTCTTTCTCCTCAATCATTTCTGAAATAATTTTAAGATGAGATATAATTAATACACTATAAAATTTATTATTTAAAAGGGTACATTTAGGGGGTGCCTGGTTGGCTTAGTTGGTTAAGTATCTGATTCTTGATTTCAGCTCAGGTCAGTGATCTCAGGGTGGTGAGAACAAGCCCCACTCTGGGCTCCACACAAATTGTAGAGTCTGCTTGAGAGTCTCTCACTTCCTCTCCTTCTGCACCTCCCCTCCACTTAAGCACACACACACTCTCTCTCTTTAAAAAAAAAAAAAAGTGTATATTCACTTGTGTTTTTGGTTGTTTCATTTTGTTTTAGAATATTACACATTTGTGCAACTATCACTGCTATCTAATTCCAAAATATCCTGTCTTTATTACCCATTAACAGTTGCCCAGTCCACTCTTTCCATTATCACTGGCAACCACTAACCTACCTTCTGTCTCTATGAATTTGCCTATTCTGTATATTCCCTAAAAATGGAATAATACAATGGTCATTAGTTTCTAGCTTCTTATACTTAACATTTGTAAGGTTAATTTATGTGCTACAGTGCATCAGAACCTTATTTTTATGTCAGAAAAATATTTCTTTGTATGGATATACTATATTTTATTTATCCTTTATCAATATGTAGATATTTGAATTGTTTCAACTTTTTGGCAATAATGAATAATGTTATGAAAATTCTTCTATAAATTTTTGTGCAGACAAATCGTTTCAGCGTTCTTAGGTCCGTACTTTGGAACGGAATTGCTGGGTCAATCTTTACTTGCTATGTGTCTAATCAGTCCTCTAATTCTTTTTGAGCTGGCTTCAATAGTTTCTGGCTTTTCCTTCAATTTTATTTAAAATATTTCTATATCTATTTACATTAAAAAGGAGCTTTTAAGTATATGTATTAATATATATTTTTAATAAATATATTCTTGTAGAATTTAATTTAAATTTTGTCATTTGTTTCCTCCTAATTTTCTCAGAGGTGTAGATGGATATAATGTAACTGTAGTTTTTATGGGTAGAAGATATCAGCTAATACAATGCATATCTGTAGATACAGGATAGAATTGGGGGTTAAAGGAGAAAGAAGTTATCATGATTATTTGGGTAAAAAAGGTTTATACTTACTTATTTATTCATAGACTGCATGTATATGGGAAAAATGAGCCCAAATATGAAACTCTTGGTTTCTATAACACCTGAATAATTGTATTACCCACTCCTGTGTTCCTCATAATGTACTATCATATCTCTCGTAGTGTCAATGTTGAGGAAAGTATTTTAAAGTTCATATATGTGCATGCTTAATTTGCATCTCTATCAACCAGTGTTTTTTGCCAGAGATTCGATGCTATGTGAAACCGAGCCATCTTGATTTACGCAGACATCAGTATACACCATGTACTTGCTATGTTTCATTTATATTGTTCATTCATCCCTAAGCTTTTCATTTCAAGAATGTTTACTATATGGAAAATAAAATGAGTCCACTGCACCAGTTAGGATCCAATTAGTAGACACTAACAACACAGCAACCTAAGAAAAAGAAAGTCTCCGTGTGGAGAATCAGAACTTGGAACTTACTGCAAAGATGCTCAAGGCATTCCTGAAGGAAGTCTTCCACAGGGAGGCTTGCTGACAGCAGATCACCCACTTTGGAGCACCAGGGGAATCTGACCATAGAGAGTCACTGTATTAACAGAGACAATGGCTTGAGGTCTCTTTGGAAAAGACTTAAAGTTGATTAATAATATGCACGTGCCTAATGTGCATAATCCTTCTTGGGCACTCCTATGACCAAGAGGCTCTGGATTTGAAAATTGTCTTAGATCTGCAAACTGAGCAAGAGTTCATGACCTTATTTTATGGCAAGAATTATAAAGATTTTGGCTACCAGACATAGGGCTTTCTCATTATACTGATCAAGCACTCCTCTAGTCCTCCACCAGCTTTGGACACTTTAATCAATTTGCCATTATATAAGATATATACTAGCCAAGACATTCTGAGATGGGTGTGTTCCTGTTCCCTTTATGTTGATGTTCTTATCAAGTTGTTGGCAGTTAACAATGGAACTTTATCTCTGCTAGCCCAGGATCCCATAACCCCACTGAAATAGAGGAACTCACTTCATGGCAATATTCCCTATAGTTATACCTGGCTTAGAGTGAGAACAACCACAAAATTTATGAGAGCAATTTCTTCACTTACGTATTTTTCAATGCTTTACAGCAGGTAGTGTCTTCTGGAACTTCTGTTATCCTTTATAATTCTATCCAGGACACTCATCAATTCATATTCTAGAAGTAAACCTTTGTGGGTCCCAGTGGCTTTCTCTGAAATTTGAATGTATATATTCCCAGGTTTGGTGGTAACTTTCAACTCTCAACTCTTACTTTTATTAGACTATATGGTTAGTTAATATCTTGGGTTGTCTTTTTTGGGGGCGAACAATTTCCCATGACCTTTGCATGGCTTTTTTTCATTTTCATTCTGGCTCCTAATAAAGTTCATAAGAAAGTGTGACTAAAGAAAAATATCTGAATCTTCACATGTCTAGAAGTTTATTTTATTATTTCTCTCAATTTTAGTTGATAATCTGCCATGCTATTAAATTTAATTAAATTAATATAATAAATTACTAAATTAATATTTCCTTGTAATTCCTAGTGTTTTCTACAATCCAGTGTTATTAGAAAAATATCTTCAATAAGTGAGATTCCTATGTATTTATAGATGAGCTATTTTTACCCTCTAGAAACCTTTAAAAATAGGGAACTATTTTTAAAATGTAATTTTTAAAGAACTGAAAGGAGGCATACAGTTTTATGTCAAGTGAGCTCTGTGTAAGTGCCTAGCATAATTAATGGGGGGAAAATACAGCTATCAGAATGTAATAGAACTATATATCTCACACAGATTCAGGTGAAAGAATAATATTTGTTTACACACACACACACACACACACACACACACAGAGGCAGAGACAAGAGATTGACAGAAACATGGGAAGAATGTACATAAAGATATAAACTATGTTGTTAACCTAAATCCTAAATTAACTGGGGAGCATAATGTATGGGAGTTGATCTAGGGAGTAGAGGGATAGGTGGAAAACAAATAAGAAAAAGTAATGTAAGAAATAAGATTGGAGACATGATCAGGATCCTGATCATAACCAGTGTTTTAAGCCATGATAAGAATTTTAAGAGCATAGAAATTCACCAAAAGTTGTCAAGATGGGAGGAAAACATTTGGATGTATACTTAAGTAGATCATGCTGGGAATGCATTGAATTTGATAGTAAAAACAGGGAGAAGAGAAAGGAGTGTATTATGATAACATGTGAACAATCATGGTTTGGACTGGAGTTTTGGGGAGCAAAACAGAAATAGAGACAAATAAATATATTTCAGAAGAAAGAGAATTAATAGACTAGACCTGGGATATATTCAATCTAGAGAATAGTGAAAGTGGTAATAGCAGTGACTTTGGGTTATTAGTGGAAATAAACAGGGTGGATACGAAAATAATGACTTACAGGTTTAAAGCATGATGAATAGGGCTGGTGATATGGAAAAAATTACAAATGAAATTTTTAGTTACCATAACTTTGAATTAGTTAGAAACCCAAATTTTAGAAGTCATATCTGGGACTAGGGATAATCAATTATTTCTTGAAAATAATTGACATCAAAATTGAGAAAGGATCTATAGGATTTAGTCAGACAAAATTACTCCTTAGTCTGACATTCTGGACTCCTTGTAAATAGCTTCCTCTGTTCTTTTTAGGTTTATCTCCAAATAGTCATCATTCTGATCCTTCTGTTTCATCAATATTGATTTATTCATTCTTCTTTCAGAATGAATTGCTGTGTGCTACATCCACCCACATTTAATTTTCCCTTATAATGAGCATATTAATAAATCATTCACTGAGATGGACTGATATTAGTCATGTATTTATACATTTATTATTAATCCCTACTTAATATGAAATAGAGAGGTATGACAATTTTCCCTCTATAAAACAATTTCTAGTATCTCATATACAATATGTATGTGATTTATCAATATTTTATGTTTAAAATGAGATTACACACATGAACTTCTGATTTAGAATTTCATAAGTATATTTTTAAATCATTTTAATGTTACATTGCAGAATTCAAAGTGAAGCATATTCAAGTCTCCATAGCCTATGTTTTGAAAGCCATGAACATCACTCTTGCTTTGTTAATGTAATCCTAGATATTTATCACATGAGTTTACAAATAAAGTTTGTTAAATTAAGGAAGAAATAGATACATCAAAATACTCAAGTTAAATAGAATTGAAATCTAGCTATTTAGTGATGGCAAGTACCATCTCTATCTTGCTGGCAAATTTCTGGCATCCTGCTTTAACGGAAGGATGATGCAGTCATTTCAGTAAGCTAAAGACTAGTCTGCTTTTAGTGGTGTGTTAAGAGTGTGGAGAATGTCTTCATTTTCTTATATGTCACCAGTCATGTCTTATTTTCTTTCATCATCCCTTATGCTGTGGTGAAGGTGGCTATCTAACCAACTGATAGTCCCATCAATTGTAATCTTAATTTTTTTTTCACGTCTATAAATTCTGCTTGATGATTTCGTAGTTTTTTGTTGTCTTTTACAATTGCCTACATTTTCATTTAATTTGCTGAACATATTAAATACAATAATTTCAAAGTTCTTGTTTGATAACTCTAAAAGCTGGATCAGAGTATTTTGAATACTCTTCATCTGTTTCTATTTACTTGTTCTCTTTTTCTTTAGTCAGTTCTTATACATTTGCATGTTGTTTTCTGATTCAATGCTAGACACAAATGCATAATTATAGGAAACTTTGAGGGCGTAGAGCCAGCCATCTTCCACACCTGGAGTGATGCTATTGTAGATCAGCCAGCCTGCAATATTCTTGCCATCTTAACCCTAATGGATGAGTGAGCACAACTGAAGCCAGAAGAGGCCACTATAACCATCAGTTTAGCTTATTGGGCTTGTAGGCTTAATTATAATAATAAAAGTTCAGTTTTAGAGCCACCAAATTTGGGTGTGGTTTGTTTTGCAGTAATAACTAATTAATAAACCTTCATCCTTACTGAGATTATTATCTCAGAGCAAAATATAGTTATTTTAAATGTGTGAAATGTACAGATCATGGAGATTTTATGAGAGCATTTCATTGTCATTTGCTCAAACATGTTGACGATTTCTATTAAATTAAAAAATCAACTTCAGGTGCACGTTTTGATTAATAGATGTATTTTTTTGTTTTTTTTCTCAAATTTTCTTATTTATAAGTTCTTAAATTTTAGAACATGATCTCAGCATGACTTTATGCATGTGACATTATCATTAGTCACTATTTCTTTTTCTTTCATACAAAAATTTTCTGGGGCACCTGGGTGGCTCAGTCAGTTGAGCATCTGCCTTTGGGTCAGGTCATGATTCCAGGGTCCTGAAACGGAGCCTGTGTGTTCCTCTCCATTCTCAGCAGGGAGTCTGCTTCTCCTTCTTTCTCTGCTACTTCCCTGTTTGTGTTCTCTCACTGCCCCTCTTTCTCTCAAATACATACATAAAATCTTTTTAAAAAATTCCTTTATGTATCTCACAAACTGTAGAAAATTTTATATTTGTCAGCCATATTTGTGTATGTTATATGTGAGTTTAGATTAAAATTCTGTCTCCTAATCAATAACAGACCTGATTATCTAAATAACATCTTTTCATATTGGCCATCTGTTGCTTTATACTCCTTTTTGGCAGTCAATTTTCTCCGTAACATAATCTGCATTTGAAGATTTTATTACGTGTTCTTGATGAGTCACTTTTGCCTCATTGACCTATCCCTAAAACACAAAACACATACAATTCATTATCATGAAGTAAAGCCTGACTCATGAAAAGTAAATAGTAAATAAACGAACTATTCCATACTTTTTTTTTAAAAGATTTTTATTTATTTATTTATTTGAGAGAGAGAGATTGAGTGAATGAATAGGAGGAGGGGCAGGGGAAGCAGACTCCCTGTTGAGCAGGGCCCCCCCCCCCCTTCCCCCAAATCAGAACTCGATCCCAGGACCCTGGGATCATGACCTGAGCTGAAGGTAGACGATTAACTGACTGAGCCACCAAGGCGCTCTAACTATTCCATAGTTTTAAAACACAATTTCATGCAAAGCTACTTGTGCACAGTCATCTTATTTTGTCAGCTATCATTTTCTAAAATGATTTTTATGTCAGATGTGATTTTCTAAAAATGATTTCCAAAAGTTGTGGTTTAATTTTTCAAGATTGAATATAATATTATGTAATAAATGGGTTATCATGCTGCATTATTTGGAACATACACAATCACTGATGTAGTGAATCCCATAGACAAATATGACAGATGAGTTGGCATTTATCCCCTACCTTCTGTGACTTCAACCACAGCACATCAATTCAAACTTAAACAATGTAAAATCTGTCTCTATCCCTGTCTTTGTCTCTCTCTCACATATACACACACAAATTGTGATGGAAACTTTTTATTTCCAGATAAATACTCTGATAAGAGACTGTGACCTCTGATGTTCAGTGTGTCCATAGTAAAAGCATTGTATCTTGGTAAGTGGCCATTCAGATAAAGACTATGGTAGACTAAATCTAGCCTATTCTTTAAGCATGTAAATAAGTTATGGTCAGTAGAATGTTGGTGAAAGTGATAAATGTAAATCCATGTGTGCCCTTAAGTACTAGGGTATGCCATCTACTATGCTTTCTGTTAGTAATCAGTAGTCACACACTGGACTCCCCTATTCCTTCTGCATGCCAGGTACATTTCCATGGTAGGGCCATTTCACTGACTGTTAATTCTTGCCTCCAAAATCCATAGGTATAAATACCTTACCTCTTTCTAGTCATGGCTCAACTATTATCTTCCTGAGGGAGCTATATGAAGATAACCAATTCACTAATTTCAACATTTACTTAAACAGCTACTGCATGACAGGAACATAATTAAGATTAATGTAATATTTCATTTGGGAGATAGTGAGAGCTTGGCCCAATTCATTGGTAGTCATGGTGGATATAAAGGGGTATATAAGAGAAAAGTTCAGGTGTTCACAACTTACATCTTAGTGAAAAAATGGATCCAGAGAACTGAACAAGGTTTCTGATTCTCACACCCTTCTTTCCAGTTTTGGTTTTTCAGTTGATGGTCTTAATAGGAAAGGGAATAAGTTTTAGAGAAAATAATACAAGTGGGGAATTTTTTATGACTCAAATTTAACCTGTTAAAATATCATTTGACTGTCATATATTCTTCTAAGTAAATCATTCTTAACACTTTTCCTTTTTACAAAGTCCCAGTTATTGATGTAGTTCAAGTTCATTATACATTTACTTATCTGTGTCTAAGCACTAGTGACTCAGTACTAAAGTTTAAATAAGAATGTACTCAATCTCATAAGTGCCTGGGGGAAATGAAAATTATATTGTAAGAAATAATGAAATTTGAATTTGTCATTGTTTTCATATGTTCAGGAAATTATCTAATATTACTATACCATGTTTTTGCAGTATGTAACAAATTAGCATAATTAGCTTGGAAAGCATATCCTTGCAGTAGTCAGTTTCCCAGGTGTAAATTGTTGGCACATTTAAATTGGTATAACTTGAAAAGAGTATAATTCCTTGAAAAGGAAATATTTCAGGGAAATATGCAAGGCTTGGGGGAAACATAAGAGATAAGACAGTAGCCTGGAGGTTAACATTAACAGAGATTTAATTCTCCCAATGAGAGGGAGAAGTTGTTACCCAAACCCCAAAGGAGAGAAACTTCAGAGGGATAATTAATAACCTTCAAATGAGGGACACAGTCAAAGCCAGGTGATCCTGTAGGAGAAAGATAAGAGAGCACTCTGCATTCACTCTTATTCCTTTCTCTAATCTCAGCAGATTTACCTTTAATCAAATCAAGAAGGCACAGGACAAAAAAAACTATTGATACAGCTTATTTAGGTCAGTTTCCCTAGACAGTGAGCAGAGAGAAGCATATCGAGTGAATATGAAAGGATAAACAGAAGATGGCCAGCATAACTTTTGTTTGAAGTTTAGTAATTATTTGCCAATATAAATTTATTAACAAATTTTTCCCAAGTTAGGAAACTGTAGCCCTGTGATGGTAAATGTATAACATAAACTTAACACATACAACCACATTTCTAAATTTTTAAGAATTCTCAAAAGGCAAATACCAATGAATGGATGTTTTTACATATTAATATGAGAATTCAGGAATATAATACAGTGTAGTATGTGTACTAAAATGTTTTTAGTGAATATCATCTATATTTCCAAAATAAAACCAGTGTAATTTCTGTGTCACAATAGCATCAGAATTTTGGTGGAAACATTAAATGCCTTTATTTTTCTTCAAAAGAGCTTACTAAAATACTGTTGAAGAAAGAAAATGTTTATTTTCATTCCTTGAAATGCATTTTTTCAGATATAAATTTCATATATTTAGTTCATATGAAAAAAGTTGAAGTTCATTTATTAACTAGTCAAGAAAATTTATTATAGTATGGAAATTTTATGTGGTAAGAAGAAACATTTTGCTTCTACTAATTAGTATTTAACAGTAGAGTGCGTCAAAGTGGCTTTAACAGAGAAAAATACAATACACATCATAACAGAATAAGAGAAAAGGGGGAGTGGACACCTAGTTTACAACTATGGTGCTTAAGTTATGCTTTTTTTTTTTTTTAAAGATTTTATTTATTTATTTGACAGAGATCACAAGTGAGTAGAGAAGCAGGCTGAGAGAGAGGAAGAAGCAGGCTCCCTGCTGAGCAGAGAGCCTGATGAGGGGATCGATCCCAGGACCCTGGGATCACGACCTGAGCCGAAGGCAGAGGCTTTAACCCACTGAGCCACCCAGGCGCCCCTAAGTTATGCTTTTTGATTGCATTGTTTTAATGACCCTTTCCTAACATAGTGGCAGCCTGTATTTTGCAGCTATTGTAGAATTTAAACTATCCTTAAAACTCTCATCCAAAGACTGGTCCTTTTCTTCATTCTCAGAAGATTGATTATCTTACTTACTAGTCCCAGCAAAACAAAACAGAAAAAAAAAAAAAACCTATTAGATACAATTTCTTTTTCCCCCAAATCTTAGAAACTTAGTTCATTTGCATGTATCTTGTCTCCCTCCGTAACCTGCAGTTGAAGGGGTTGTTCTATTAGAGTAGATGGTTCTACTCTTCTCAAACTCTAAGCAGTATCTTTCTTTTTATTTTTTATAATTTTTATTCTTTTATTAACATATAATGTGCTATTAGCCCCAGGGGTACCTGACTGTGAGTCATTAGGTTTACACACTTCAAGCACTCACCATAGCACATACCTTCCCCAGTGTCCATAACCCAACCACCCTCTCCCTACCCCCCTACCCCCGGCAACCCTCAGTTTGTTTTGTGAGATTAAGAGTCTTTTATGGTTTGTCTCCCTCACGATCACATCTTGATTCATTTATTCCTTTCTTACCCCTCAAGCCCCCCACGTTGCCTCTCAACTTTCTCATATCAGGGAGATCATATAATTGTCTTTCTCTGACTGACTTACTTTGCTAAGCGTAATACCCTCTAGTTCCATCCACATCATCGCAAATGGCAAGATTTCATTTCTTTTGATAGCTGCATAGTATTCCATTGTAGATATATACCACATTATTGTGGACTTTGCTGCTATAAACATTCAGGTGTACGTGCCCCTTCAGATCACTACATTTGTATCTTTAGAGTAAATACCCAGGAGTGTGATTGCTGGGTCGTAGGGTAGCTCTATTTTCAACTTTTTGAGGAAACTCCATGCTGTTTTTCCAGAGTGGTTCTAAGTGATATCTTTCCACTGATACTTTCTTCTCTCTCTCTGTTACCAAATTCCTGCTTATCAGCATCTAAACATCTAAACATATTTTCCGTCTTAAACAAACTCCTCATCTTCAATAAAAATAGCCCAACAGAAGTGTTCACTTAAGAGTAAGATTTTGTTCATATCTTAGTCCTTTCCAAATTTACTTGATCTTGTGCTTTCTCTTTTAGGCATGTCTATGAAGATAATGTAGTAATTATTAGCATGAATACTTAATAAATATTTTTTCTAAGTCACTGAGATGTTTGAGTCCACTTGTTACTCTAGAACAACTCAACATACCTGACCTGGTACAGAAATTCATTCGTGGGAACAGAGTGGTATAATAAAAAATGAGTAAATGTGTGGCACTGGGTTAAATGTGTGGCAACAGCATGCAGACCTCAAGGAAATTGTGTTAGAGGTTGGATTCATGATGATCTACATTAGGCAGTAGTACAACACTGATGAAATTATTGACTGAGATAACTCAGCATAGACATCATAAATACCTAAAAGAGAAAGATTGATATATATGTTGGTTTCTGGAAGCTGTATTTAATAAGATAATTCAAATAAAATATCATCTCAGAAAACAAATTGGCTTTTCTTCAAGTAGAGAAAAAGAGTCATGGAGGGGATCCAGAAATTTTGAGGTATTGATGGTTTTTCAACTCCAAATACTAAATTTTTTTTAATATGTGAAATGAGAAAAGGTAATTAAATCTTTGCCTCAATAGGAAGAATTAAAGAGTTTCACCTTTGCACACAATTATTTAAAGCCCCTCAATGTGTTATTATGGTAGGATGAAGTAAATCCTTTCAGATGGAGAAAGTGCTCAGGGAAAATCAACTATATCCTGGATAATATACAGGGCTACACTCAGTGCCGTCATTTCCTTTCTTCTAACCAGTCTTCAAACCACTGTAATCTGATCTTTTTGCTCACTGCTTTTCCAAACCAAAATTCTAAAGGACATTAATATGATCTGTGTCATTTTCCCTAACAGCTGTCTTTTTTTACTTATTCTGACTGACCTCTTATCACCACCGGCAGTTTGCTTACATCTTTATTTGATATTCTGCTTCTTCTCATCTCCATGACTCTACATTCTGGTTTCTCTCTTAGCAATGGCCCATTTTTGCCAATTTATTTTGCCATGACACTCATGTTTACCCCTTTTGTAATTGTCTTATAGTTTTTGGATATTCTGTTCTGGGTTTTTTGTTTTTTCTTCCCCAGTCTTCATTCTCTTTGTTTTCAGGTTTTTTTGTTTGTTTGTTTTGTTTTGTTTTTTGTTTTTTTAAGATTTTATTTTATTTATTTGACAGACCGAGAGAACACAAGCAGGCAGAGCAGCAGAGGGAGAGGGAGAAGCAGGCTTCCCACAGAGCAGGGAGCCGGATGGGGAACTCGATCCCAGAATCCTGGGATCGTGACCTGAGCCAAAGGCAGTCGCTTAACCAACTGAGCCACCCAGGCACCCCACTTTGCTTTCAGTTTTCAGGGCTACTATTGGTGTGCCCTCTAGCTCAGAAATTCTTTCCTCAGCCATGTCCAGTCTCCTTGTCAGCCCATCAAAAGCATTGTTCATTTATGTTACAGTGATTTTTATCTCTGGTACTTTTAATTTTTTCTTAGAATTTCCATTTCTCTGCTTACATTGCCCATCTGTTCTTGTATGCTATCTACTTTATGCATTAGATCCCTTGGCATATCAATCATAGGTATTTTAAATTCCCAGTCTGCTAATTTTAACATCGCTGACATGTCTGGTTCTGATGCTTGCTCTGTCTCTTCAAATTGTGTTTTCTGTCTTATGATATGCCTTATAATTTTTTCTTGATAGCAGGACATAATGTACTGAGTAAAAGGAGCTTCTGCAAATAGCCCAATTAGTAATGTAGGGGTGAAGGGTGGAGGGGAGGTAAGTGTTCCTAGTCCCATTATTAAGAGGCAGTCATTTAAGGAGCCTGTTTCTGGACCTTGAACTTCGCAAGAGATTCTCAGTTTTTTTTCTACCCCTTAGGTGAGACAGGATGGCTAGAATAAGCTAGAGTTCGATAATATTCTTCTTCTAGGTGGAAGGCAAAAGCAGGCCAGAGGAGGTATTTCCCTTACCCCAGTCAATTAGACTCTGATAATACACAGCAGATTAGGGGCGCCTGGGTGGCTCAGTGGGTTAAGCCGCTGCCTTTGGTTCAGGTCATGATCTCAGGGTCCTGGGATCGAGCCCCGCATGGAGCCCCGCAGTGGGCTCTCTGCTCAGCGGGGAGCCTGCTTCCTCCTCTCTCTCTACCTGCCTCTCTGCCTGCTTGTGATCTCTCTCTGTCAAATGAATAAATAAAATCTTTAAAAAAAATAAATAAAAATTAAAAAAAAAAAAATACACAGCAGATTAGGCTGCAGTGGATTAATTTCCCCTGAAGGCACACCTTGTTAAGAGGAGAGGATGTTCCAGCCCATTTCAAGGTGTGTCTTTCTCCCCTCCCCCCACCGGAAGTACAAGGGGATTTCCCCGTCTGTGCTGTGGGAATCTGGCCAACCTCCCGGAGGTAAATCTCACAGTCTGGTGGGATTTCTACTTTGATTGAATGCCCTTGGAGTTTTTAACTCTCCAGAGTCGCCCTCACGGAACCTCCAGCAATCCAGAGACTATGCTTGGCGTTTTTCTTCCAGGTGCTGATTCCTGCAGCGGTTTCTACGCCTGATTGTCGCTTCAGGTAAGACCTGACTCCTTGTGTCCACCTGTTTCTCCAGTCTTAGGGACAGCAGTTTGCACGATGCCCTGCCCTCTCTTGAATCCAGGAAGAACTGTTAGTGTATCGTTGCGTTCAGCTTTTCGCTTCCTACGGCTCAGTGGTGACTTCCGTGCGCCTTACCACGGAACCAAAGCCTGCCAGTTTGCAGGTGTCTCATGTTCTCACAAATGGAGATCTCATCGTTCTGTTCAGGTTTTCTTCTTCTCCATACTCAACTCTGCATTATCATGTATTCCTGTTTACCAAAAGCTCTCGCAGATCTGTCTTTCCAGTTATATTATTTCTCGAACTTACTGTCTTTTGCACGTTGTTCTTGAAGTACCGAAAATGAATAAAAATCCATAGTCACGAATAAGTATTCAGTGGGGAGTAAAATATGACACTTACAAATGACCCTGTACACAACAAAAGTTATTTATATAAAATGAAATAAAATTGAAAAATGAAATATATGCCAAAAATATCTCAAGGAATTAGAATATGATACAACTACAAAATGTAACCATTTCATAAAAGATAACAGAATGTATAAGCACTGCACCATGACAATGAGTGTATGCTAATATTGGGGTTGTATTAGGGGGAAATTGCAAATTATGGTAAATACTTAAGCAAAATAGCAAATGCATATGCATTCATTAAGAGGACTCACACAACTCTGTGTGTCCTTGCTTTCAGTGAAATACAGTAGTATGTAAGAATTTGAAAGAGTAATGGAAGAACATTATTCCTATTCAATAGCCATAGTAAGGAGTATATTTCTGCTCCTTGTTAATAGATCTCATCTAGGAGAAAAGTGAAATTCATGTTTGAACTCACTATGGAGAGTCCTCAGACTCTGTCATTACCACCACCACTAAAAACGGCAGTAAGTTGATTACGTGGATGTATTAGCTGTTTAGTGCAGATCTTAAAACTTAATCAAGCATACAATTCAAGAAAAATGTAGATGGCAGTTGTATGTGATCTCAGTGTTGAGGACATGTGTTTTCTGTGTGCCTGATGAAAGAATCACATATACTGCTTACCTAAGATTATGACAAAATGAAATGCTCTGTAAAAGTCATTTTTTTTTTACGATTTTATTTATTTTTCAGAAAGAGAGACAGAGAAAGCACACAAGCAGGCAGACAGAGGCGGAGAGAGAGGCAGGCTCCCTGCCGAGCAAGGAGCCCGATGTGGGACTCCATTCCAGGGCCCTGGGATCATGACCTGAGCCAAAGGCAGCAGCCCAACCCACTGAGCCACCCAGGCGTCCCTGTAAAAGTCATTTTTATAGATGACTCATTTTTTTTTCTTTTGACGTGCTAAAAATTTGAAAAAAAAAATACCAGGTGAAGTACTTTAGTGACATATTTCTAAAGTAGAGACAGTTCTGCCTACCTCAGTAGAATAAATTTAGCATGATATGCTTTTTCATGATGGCTCAAGGTCATATCAACAAATATTAACATGAGTTATGGTCATACAGTGATGTTCATTGTTGCTAATGAGGCGCACAAAGGTTTGGTGGGTTTTTTTCCCCTTTTTATTCTTTTCCTCTTCCTTTTTTTTTTCTTTGCAATCTATAGATTCAAACTATTTTCCTTTTTCAAAAATAGTGGAGTAACTTTTTTCTGCTCTTTTGGATTTGGTCTTGCCTTCTAAAAGCAGCTAGTGCTTTTTCCTGCCTTTTATATAATACCTGCTCTATTACTCAACTTCTCATGTAAAGATAAAAGTGTATTATTTTCAAAGAAAATAACTATGTTGCTTAAAATTCTAATATTAGAAACTTTGAAAGAAATCATATATGTAAATCATAGAGTTATTTTAATTCTTTGAAATTAAAAAAAAAAATTTAGCCTCTGAGTACCACTTCTGAGTTGTTGTTACTTGTGAATTTTTGTTAGAAAAGTGAGCCCGTATTATTTTACCATTAATGCTGGGCACGTGAAGTGGTGGTTGATAACAGCAGTGTTACCTAAAGGCACAAGTGAAAATATTTTGTACAGTTTCTCCCCGACATTTTAGGTGTAAACAATGCATAAGAATCATAGAAAACTTGTTATGACCTAATTAACTTTGAACTAGAGTGAGTCTAGATACAATACCACTTGTAACTGCTTCCAAATAATTTAAAATCCAAAATTGTGAAAACAAGGCTTCTCCTTCAGCTGAAAAATCTCATTACATGGCCAGTAATATTTTTATTTTTTTAATCAAGAATGCTATGAAATATAGCACTACATAAAAGACTGTTCAGCTGATGGTCTGCTTTTTTATGTTTTTAAATTCTGATATTTATGTACATGGTACTTGCATGATAATAGTTAAGTACTAGTAAATCAAATTGTAATATGACTAAAGTTAGTGGTATATAGAATGTGGTACAGATTTCCAAATGAGAAATGATCTTTTAAGCCAGAAATCAGTAGGGATATAAAGCAGAAATGGGAGAGGAGTTGGCTGTTTATTTCCCTTCCAAATATTTTGCAGGCATGAAAATTTCTACAACCCCATGAAGCTCTTCTTATTATATAATTTTTGTGCAGAGCTTGTGAAATTCAATAAGAACATCAGTATGGCAGGTGACTTTAAACTTGCCAGTCACTGCACAGCTGAGTTTCTGAAGAGTAAAGTCCTTGTCTCCTCATATTTAACTTGAAGAAGTCGTCAGAGTATCTGGCATGTATTAGACAATCAAAAATTTTTGAAGAAATTAGTGTATGCCAAATTCACACAGAATCCAAACTATTACAAAGTGGAAAAGAAAACTGGAAATTTAATTTTATTTTAGAAAGTAAAATACTATCACTCTTCTTCCTCTGGTGTATTCTTTAGTCCATAAACAAATAACTACAGAAACGATCTTTTTTGTCTTGAATTATGTGGACTGTTCACACTTTTAGATACATACATTTATTTGACATAATTTCTTCATGCCTGACTTTGTCCAATATGCTGTTGTCTAGCAGGTCAACACTTATGTAACAACTGCTCAATCACAAAGATAAACCCTAATCTTAGGTAACTGGCTGTCAAGTTAAAGAAAGAATAAACCTATATGGTACAAGAAATAATACCTAGAAGTTTTACAAAAAGAAACATATAAATAAATGCAAATTAGTCATTGTAAATTATGTACTTAAGTATCCAAATGTGAAATGGAATTAATTAGGGAGGTTTTCCTTAACTAAAAACCACTATAATCAATTGTCTGATGCATAGTATCATTACATTTGGAAAGTGTCACTTTAGTTTCAAAAACTTTATTTTTTCCCTTTCAAGCCTTTGGAACTACTTTGGATTTTTTATAATCCTTCGGAAAGCTGTTAATTTTAATTATTAGATTCCTTAGCACATGCAGTATTACCTCATCAGATATTTACTGAGAACCAACCTTGCAACAAACACTGAGTAAAGGTGTGGGAAGACATGACTAGATCATAAACAATCCCAAACACAAGCAGATTACATGGCAGAGGGAATAACATGTGGTCTGAAGAGTGACCTCAAGAGTTGATTGGATCGTTAGTGTGAGCTCAAGTTCATGGAGTGCTGCGGTGGAGGTTTAGATGATGTTTTGCTGGGTGGGGATTCAGGGAAAACTGAATCTGCATCATGAGCTGCGTCTTAATTATGTTCATGACTACAGTTTGGCCAAGAGTTGTTTGCAGTTTAGTATTTGAAAGTACTATGTACACATCAAAGTTCAGTAACAGTTAGTATATGCTGTTAGAAGAAATTTTGATTATGTATGTATTAGAAAATTCTGGAATAATCTTAGAAATGAAAAATAAAAATCTGAAATTTTGGTGAATGTATATATATATATATATACGTATATATATATATATATATATATATATATATATATAATGTTTTTCCTGCATAAGAATATAGAACACTTTGAAATTAGACACTATTATAATAGAGCTTTATCACTTAGGTAGCTTTACTTAACACTATCATTTAAAAATGATATGGAATGAAACCAATAAAAAATGATGGTTTGGTCTTTCATATACAAGGTAAAAGTAAATAAGAATAAATGCATGTGATTGGGGTAAAGTATCTTTTTATAAATATATATTATAATTAAATATAAGTTTTATTTCTAACTTCTAGCCTAAAGTTAAAATATAACTTCTGCAGGTGGAAAATCATACATATTCAAGGTTTACCTAATTATTTTAACTGGCTTTGGCAAGGCAGAGTTGTGAAATTACATTACTTTTTTTTTCCTTTTTCCAAATTGGTTTGTTTAGTGATTCATGGACATACTTAGAATGGAAGAATTTCTAATTTAGTTTCAAACTTTATTAGAGAATGTTGCTTTATACAAATATAATGGGGCTATTATTTTTTTAAATTCATAGATTTTAAAAATATGATTAAAATGTTAGGTTTTTTTTTTTTTAAGATTTTATTTATTTGACACAGAGAGAGAGATCACAAGTAGGCAGAGAGGCAGGGGGAGAGAGTGAGAGAGGGAAGCAGGCTCCCTGCTGAGTAGAAAGCCTGATGCGGGGCTGGATCCCAGGACCCTGAGATCATGACCTGAGCCCAGGCAGAGGCTTAAACCACTGAGCCACCCAGGTGCCCCAAGTTGTTTTATTTCTTAGAAAATAAATTTGTTAAAAATGCATGATAATGTTCTGTTATGTTCTAAAATCATAATGCCCTATAATGGAAAAAGTGTGTGTCAGTGAATTTATTTTAAAAACTGTAGAAAGCCTAAGAAGTTTGTTTTCTGTATTATTATTTTTTAAAAATACTAATGTATATTTTTATTAAATTATAAATTAAACTGTAAGTTAAATTAGTTAATTGACATGTTTTTACATGTTCTTGGAACAAAAGTAGTTTTTTTTAAAGATCTTTCATTTGGTTTAGCTATATCTTAAATTAGCTATATCTTATGTTTCTTAAAAAATAAGAGTATAATATATATAGTATATATTATACATATGATATATATTATTTATAAATATATTAATATATCATACATTATGTATAATATATCATGTATATCATATAATATATGATATATTATATATCATATATCATATTTATATATAATATATATAATATTATATTCCTGAAATGTATATCCACTGCATTAGGTCAAAATGTCAAAGTAAGGTACTAAGTTTAACAGACAGGATCAAATAGTTAAGTACATTTAATCTCATGGAGAGACACATTTCTCAGTGTAAGTTAATTTGACATTTGAGTATAACATTCCTACATTCAAAATAGAACTTTCCAAAATCTTTCACATCATTATATGACACATTACAAATTTGAGTTGAAAATGTCCTTTAATGGGATATAATTCTAAATACTGTAACCTTTATAGATCACCTATGACAAAGATTTTTCTTTGTCTTTTTAGTTTTCTTTCTAAATGGCCAGTAAGAGAGTTGATGTTGTGTTAGTATGGATTATCAGTTTCTGAGAACAGTCCAAAATTGATATCACTGTTACCTCATTTGGATATGATCCTCTATAAATAATGAGATAAACAGACAAAAACTTTGGCCATGTCCAGATACAACTGAAGTGATAAAAGCCCCTTTCATAAAACAATGCCGACCAATATGAAATTAAAAAAAAAAAAAAAAAAAAGGTTCTGGGACTCCTGGGTGGCTCAGTTGGTTAAGCATCTGCCTTCAGTTCATTCATGATCCTGGGATCGAGCTCCACATGCAGCTCCCTGCTTGGTGAGGAGTCTTCTCCTCTCCCTCTGCCTCTTTTCCCTGCTCACGTGATTGCTCTCTCTCTCAAATAAATAAAATCTTGAAAAAAGAAAAAATTGAAAAATGGCTCTAATAAAATTATCTTTTAGGTAAACTTTCAGTTTTTCTGTGAAAAAAGTTTTGTGCTAGCCATGTGCTTTTAGTTTGTCTCTTTTTGTCTCTTGTGAAGATGTGGAAATGTGGTTTTGTTTTATGACTAAAATTAAAGTACCTGTTCATATTCCATGCACAGCTGCCAAGAATGGAGCTAAAGGAAAAATACAAGGAGAATTGAAAACTAAGTAGTTACTTGCTATTTTTAAGCATTTTCATGATAACTAGAAATCATTCATGCGTAGTATCATTAGTTGCATTTAAAGAAAATGATAAGGATAAATATAATATTCAGTGTTATCATTTATATTATATATATATATATAAATACATATATAATGTGCATATATGTATGTGTACAATGCATGATCTGGATCCAATATAGAGAGACACTAAAAATGAAAATTTTTATACTGTAGTAGTAAATGCTAAAATTCATACCAATACATGGCAGACTGCTACATGATTAGTCATAAGTTGTATACAAATACTAAATAGGGGTGCCTGGGTGGCTCAGTTGATTGAATGTACAACTCCTGGTTTCAGTTTGGGTCATAGTCTCATGCGTCATGGGATTGAGTCCTCTATCAGTTTCTGCACGTGGCAGGGAGTCTGCTTGAAGATTCTCTCCTTCTACTCCTTCCCCTGCTCACTCTCTGTCTCCCTTTATCTCTGGAATAGATAGATAAATCTTTAAGAAAAAATACCAAATAGCTCTATGTTCAAATTTCACAAAAGGAATCAGGAAAACAAAGTTAATGATTCAGGATCTCCCACTAAATACTGTCAGTTTAGAACTAGAATTTATATTTTCGTATTCCAATAGCAGATCTTACTTTATCATATATCATTTCTTTTTTATAGGAAACAGATCTTTGTAGAAGAACATGAACATCTTTTTTTTTTTTTCCTTTGAGAGAAAGAGAGAGTGAGTTTGAGTGGGATGGGAGGAAGGACACATGGAGAGGAAGAGAGAGAAAATCTTAAGTGTCATGGCCAGTGCAACAACACGACCAGGGTCTAGAGGGCAAGAGGATGCTGAGACCAAGACGAGACGCAAAGAAATGAGTAAATGAGGGGCAAAGTGGATGATGTCCAAGCAGTGCCAATTTTATTCAAGGCTGTGAGGCATTATATAGCTAACAGAAACAATTATAAGGAAGTATCTATTTTTAGCTGATTACTAGAGAATTTGCAACATACACATAAAACTCCTCAAGCTTCCCTATTATCTATTTCCCAAGCACTAATGGCAGACCCTCTGACGTCAGTGGTCTCTGTCTTCAGATAACTCCTTAACCAGCTGCACTAACTTCAAAGCTACTCAAAACATAGTTTATGGCCCGTGCAAGGACAGCACAATCCCACAATGGTTTAATGAGCAGGCCTGTTTTACCCATACCAGATAAGCACATGCAGGCAACCACGTCAGCGAGTCTTAGGATCCATAGCTCAGGCCCTTTCTCAAGCACTGCTCAACTTTTCCACCCACAGGGCTATTAGCCCCTGGGCTTCAAGGAGGCACGAGTTGGGGCCTGGTTTGGTCTCTTGACTCTAGCCCAGTCCGCGGCTGCCTACACTTAAGCCCAGTGCAGGGCTTGATCTCACAACCCTGAGATCATGACCTAAGCCAAAATCAAGAATGGGATGCTTAATCAAATGAGCCACCCAGGTGCCCCTGAACATCTTTATTGAGAGTAGAATGGGTCCTTTGATGGAGTAGCCAGTTATTATCACCTCCATTCATATGTATATAACTTGTTTTGAAATTTTTAACAGTTTTATTCAGGTATAA
Organism: Lutra lutra; assembly: GCF_902655055.1. Lineage (NCBI taxonomy): Eukaryota > Metazoa > Chordata > Mammalia > Carnivora > Mustelidae > Lutra > Lutra lutra. The sequence goes on from NC_062280.1 coordinate 175,784,747, forward strand.
TTGATATACAATAAGCTGCACATGTTTAAGGATACAACTTGAAAAGACATGGCATATGTATTTATTTATGAAAACATCACCACAAACAAGATAAGACCCACTCCCCAGAAGTTTCCTTTTTCTCCTTTACATCCACATTCTCCCACCTCTCTTGCCCTGCTTCCATCCCCAGTCAACTACTGATCTGCTTTCTACTGCTGTAGATTAGTTCATATTTTCTATAATTTTATATGAGTGGAATGATACAGAATATATGATAGGGGGGTACTAGCTTCTTTCGCTCAGCAAAACTAGCGATGATTCACTTATTTTGTTAACTCTTCATTCCTGTCTTTGCTGAATAGTGTTCCATTGTAAAGATATACAATGTTCATCTCTTTCCAAGTTGCCACATATTTGTGGTGTTTTCCAATTTTGACTATTCCATATAAAACACTTGAGTGAAAGTACTTGCTTCGACATATACTTTTATTTATATGTGGGGTAGGTGCAGAATAACAGGGGCATGATCAACTTAAAGAAATGCTTTCCAAAATGGTTCCTCCATTTTATATTCTGCCCAGCACTGTATGATGATTCCAATTGCTGATACTAACCAATACTTTTTTTTTAATGTTTATTCTTCTTAATTGTAGCCATTCTGAGAGGTATGTAGTCGCATTTCATTGTTGAGTTTCGATATTCCTAACAATTATTTGTGTTGAGAATATGCTCATTTGCTTATTAATTATCCATATAGCTTTTTGGATGAAATGCCTGTATGAGTCTTTGGTCCTTTCTTTATAAATTGAGCTATTTTTCCTTCTCTTATTATTGAGCTATGAGAGTTTGTTTTGTTTTGTTTTTATTTTTAAATTCTGAATTCCCACCTCATATCAGATATTTGATTTACAAATAATTTCTTCCAATTTTCCTTCTCTTTTCACTATGAGAGCAATGTCTTCTAAAGAACAGTGGTTTTGAATTTTAACGAAATACAGTTTATCTGTGTTTTTTAACGATTGAATTTGTAGTGTCAGATCTAGGAAATCTGTGCCTAACCTAACTTCACAATGGTTTTCACTTGTTTTTGTCCAGACATTGTAAACTTTGTTGTTTTCCATGTGGTCTATGATCTGTTTTGACTTAGTTTTTGTGTATAGTAAGTTAATAGTTCTTTTTAATGTTAAGTGGTATTTATTAGTGAAGCCAACTGGGCCTACAGTTTTCCTCTTGGGAAAATTTATACTATAAATTTAATTTCATTAATAGATACCAGGCTATGTATTTAATCTGTTTCTTCTTGAATGAGTTTTTGCGATTTTTGTCTTTCAGGAAGTTTATCCATATTCTCTAAATTATTAAATTTACTCCTGTACAATGGTCCATAACATCTCTTACTATTTTAGTATCTGTGTAATCTGTAGTGATTTAATCTGTGTGCACCACGAGATTGATAATTTGTGTTTCATCTCTTTTAGTCTTGATCAGTTTGACTAAGATTTATTAATTTAGTTGATATTTTCAAAGCCTGCAACTTTTCCTGGGCATATGTGAAGACATTCCAATTTTACTCTTGTATGCAGCTGCTTTTGAATACCCCCGAGTCTTTAAAGTCTAGCTCTTGAAAGGGGAGAAAGAAAAACGAAACTTGAAAATTTAAAGGCCTTTTAACACCTGGAAAATCACTTCATATGGCTGGGGGGGGGGGCGGGGGGAGATGGTGGGAGGGCTTGCCACAATTTGGGGAAGGTACAACAAAAATGGGGGAGGGCTTGCAACAATTTGGTGGAGGTACAACAAAAATGGTCACATACCTCTTTGCATTCCTGAAGTCAGAAGCTATAAACAGTGATCAAAGCACAGATCCTTTTTTTTGCTCCAGTAATCTACACAACTTCCTGCCACTGGGCTGGGGGGTAGGAGATGAAAGCTGCTACAGATCTAAGAGCTAAAATTGACAGAAATTAACTACAATTTGCCCTTTAAGCCTTCTTCCAACACTTCAAGTCTTCAGTAGGCTTTAGAGTTCCAAAATAGCTACATCAGACAGATTCTTCCAGTGCAGTTATTGTCTAGATGAGGAGACAGTCCTGATGCTTCCTACTCTGTAATCTTCCCAGAATCCTGCTCCTATGTTAGTCAATTTTAAAACTGTTTTTTCCCCCAAAAGACTTTAGAATCACATACAATGAAATTCAAATTCTGACTTTGCCTCATAGTAGTACAATAACCATGAAGATGTTAGATTATTTGAACTCCAATTTTTTTGATTTCTTAACCTATAAAAAGATATTATTAATCTAGAATACATTTATTGGATTAAAATATTTAATACATACAAAACAGCTGAATAATGTTTTTCATAACAGTAGGTACTAAATTAATGTTAGCTTTTATTTTTAGGATGTTTTTACATATTTAAAACACCTTAAATTTTGTGTACCGTAAAGTGTTTACAAAATACAGGAGCAAAATCAAAGAAAATATGAATACAAAAAAGTGACCTAAAAGAAGAGAGAGGAAATTTAAAGGAAAAATATAAAAGTTATTTTAGAACATTGCCGGATGGTTGACAAGAATAAACAAGCCATAAATATCTATATTTATGTTGTACTTCTTAAAAAATCTTGACATAATTTTCTTTGGATTATGCTGTTTTTATTCCTAGAGGATGTTTATTTTTTGAAAGAGAGTTTCTGACTACCAGACAATTAATCTTAGAGAAACATGCATTTTCAAACCTTAATAAGTCCCTTATCAGGGTAAGGAAAAGGAATTCTACTGGGCATAGAGAATAACTTTCATTCTTTTATATCAGCATACTTTTACACTTGATCTTAGCCAAAAGGCCGAGAAGCAATATATCAGAATACTTTTAATCACATTTTGCATACAATTTATAAAAAAGTCTGTTTTTAAGGGACTGTATACAAATTTTATTTATGAAGACAGTGTTGAAATGTCTTCAAACACTAGACTTTTTCTACAAAATTGACCTTTCCTACTGTTTGAATGTAGATGGCATTGAAGTCTATGTGGAACTTTATACATTGTCAGCACTAACATAAGTATGGGAGAAATTTGTTTGAATACTATTTCACTGATCTGTCACCTTCACAAATAACTTTGGATAAATCATGGAAAACCCTTTGCTTTATTCACAGTAACTGGAAAAAAAAAAAGATGCATTGCGTTTTTTTTTCTGATTTAGAAACATGACGCAATTGAAAGGAAATAAGTAGTGACATTGTTAGATATTTCTTGAATAAGGTATATTAAGTCCAGTTACTTCATTAGGGCTTTACTACCAATTATTATTACAATTTTCTTTGTATATAAAACAGAGAAGTAATGACATACTTCATACATTTAAGCAAGTAAACTCTGGTTAAAAGTAAATGGATAAAATAATATATTATCTTTAAAATTATTCTAAAGAGAAATGGGATGTATCATGTTGGGCTGTATGACTTCTTTCCTCAAAATAACAGAAATATATTTTTCCAGACTAAGTAATTAGCAATTATTAGTTACATTTCTTTCAGGACATAAAGGAAATGAATATTAATAAGAATTCCATGATGAAAAGGAAGACAGGATTCTGTTTGGAAGAGTATAACCTGAGTATATAACACCAATTATTTTTCACTTTTAGGGAAAAAAAAATGCTTTCCAGTCTCAGTTTTTAAATGTAGTTATGTGAAAGTAAACTTTTCCAAGATTTGTCTCTTCTACGAGACTATGGAAAAGCAAAAACTTTTTAATTTTTATTGTTTGTTTTTTGGTAGATCTGGAGTAAAAGATATTAAATTTATATTTGTTCCCCTCCCCCACCATCATTTTTGTCTTTTTGGCTTTGTTTGGAGTAATTCTATCACCGTGCTTTCAAGTTATTATTTATCCTGTGAATCAAGTCTATTCTTAAGCCCATTCCAAAAATACTTCATATCTGATATGAAGTATTTTCTAGCATCTTGTTTTTTCACCTTTCTGCTGAAATCATCATTAGTTACATGTGCTATTCACTTTTTCTACTTCATTTTAAAACTTTTTTTTTTTAAGATTTTATTTATTCATTTGACAGAGAGGAATCACAAGTAGGCGGAGAGAGAGGGGATGGAAAGCAGGCTCCCTGCTGAGCAGAGAGACCAATGTGGGGCTCGATCCCAGGACCCTGAGATCATGACCTGAGCCCAAGGCAGAGGCTTAACCCACTGAGCCACCCAGGTGCCCCTAAAACATTTTATAACAGTTTAATTCCGTGTCTGAAAATTCCAATGTTTAAGTCCTCTTTCAGTTTCTTCTATTAACTATTTCCATTCTTGTACATAGTTTATAATTATTTGCTTTGATATGTGTCTTAAAATTTTTTACTGTATACATGACATTTTATTTAAAATCACAGTAGAGGTTCAAATAAATATTATTTACCCGAGCAAGGGGCACAATCTGTTTTTCTGTCAAGAAAATTGTGTGAAGAACTGAGTCAATATAATATTTAATTAAATTGGGTGTAGGGATTTGTTACATGTTTAGCATTTTCAGGTCACCAGCCATTGGCTTTAAATATTTTGATGTTGGGATCAAAACTCCTGCTATAGAGTGATCCATAAAATTCTTTAAGTGTTAGCCAGTTTCCCAGTGTTCTGAAACATTTGAGTGTTCTTCCAACTTCACAGCCTGTTTGCCAGTGTTTTCTAGCACCAGGAAATTTTCTTTCCCCTCAAGTCCAGCTCCTGGTTATATGCACTGTGTACAATCTGTCTTCCCTGTTGCCTCCCCGCTAGCATTCAGTTGTGCTGCCGCACAGTATTCAGCAAGTATCTGGGCTGGCCCAACGTTCAGCAGTCTTAACAGTTACTTTCCACCTGGCTTAAGGTAGGCACCAAATGCTTTAGGGAACTCTTTCTTAAATCTTCTCTGGTCTTAGCCTTCTGTACACCAACCCATACATTGTTAAAGGCTTATGGGTCTTATATTGCCATAAGGGCTCACTCAACTTCTATCTTGTTTCTTTTTATGGCCTTAAGTGATGCTTTTACCTATTTATTTTCACTCCATCAAGGATGAGTCTTGTCTTCTAAGATGGGCTTGTGTTTTGCCAGATTTTGGTACTTCTTGTCTTTTGTGGGATTATAAAAATATAATTTTATAGTTAATCAAGCTTTTTATTATAAGGTTGAAGCAACAGTGTTTCCTAACATCTACCTTTTTATCAGAATTGGAAGTTTTAGCAACTTCAATTCTAGCTCTCTCTTTATAAATTAATAAAATTATTTATGGAGAACACAAATACATTGTTTTTTAATTAATGAGTGTATAACAGACTTTGATATCAGCATATATTTATTTACCCTAAGACTGTTCGTTCATTTTACTTACTCAGCATGTGCTGTGAGCTTTATTTGATCAGTGACTAGTAATTATATTTCTTTTCTGCTTTACAAAAACTCACAATGTTAAACGTACAGTAAACAAACAAAAAACTAGTGAATACTTACTGATGAATCACTCTAGAGAATAATTTTAATTTGCTCACTTTGTAATAGTTTTCAATATTCAAATATGATTACCTTTAAAAATAGTTTATTTTAATCTTGGATTTATTCCATAGCATTTTTCTTTCTTTTTTTTAGAAACAGAAAATATAATGTTATATATAAAATCTCACCATATCAATATTTATCTTTTATCACAAATAGAATTTTTAAATTATCTCTAGACATGAAGATAAGAAGTTGAAAAATTATACTGTAGGCAATACCTGCATATTTTTCTTAAATTTGTACCCATTATTCACAGCAGTTTTCCCTCTAATATAAATAGGAGTTATATTTCAGTTCTCTGGGCTAGGGACAATAGCTGTACTTTGCTTTTCTAAACCAAGAAAAAAAATTTTTTTTTATTTACTCATTGTTTCAGAGAGTCATGGTATGTAATCTTAAAGAAAATAAAGTTCCATGTGACAAATTTATTTCATTAACAACCTGGACATGAAGTTTACATTAATTCTAGTTCTTCACCTGATCAGAAGCAGAAACTTTTACAAGTCTCCAGTATATTTTGGTGTCCTCATCATCTCTACATCTGGATGGGCCACACTACTTTAACCATGTAATGAGACATAAAAAGCATGTATACTTCGATTACAGTATAGATATCTGTGTTTTTCTTTTTCATTTCAGGTGATTAGGACAAATGGTACTGTTTTGCTCTTTTTTTTACTATCTAATTTGGAAGAAATCTCAGTTTATCCATGTTGAATAAACTGCTTGCAAAGACCCATAGCTAAAACCTAAAGATCTCTACCAGATTATTTTATACTGGTCTGTTTTATACAGATTACTACCCAGATATCATTGCAAAATTAATTATTATTTATGTTTACAGGATGACATCAAAATTTACACTTAGTTGACTTTAAAAATAAATAAATTAATTAATTAATATGTTTAGAAAATAAGAGCTAATAGAATGGAGTAAGTATTAACTCATTTACTTTAAAAATTGTAGGAATATAGTTTTAAGGCACTAAAGAACTCCCAAAAAGGGAACATTTTTGTTCTTTTCAACTATTTTTGTACAGAACTTCAAGTGCTAATGCTGTCAACTTCAAAAGCAAGGTCAAATTTGATGCAATTTGCAGGGAATGTGCTACTCACTTTAAAATAGTTAAGAAAGGAGGATATAACTGATGGCTGCAATCTAGAACACAATTGATTTTTGCAATTTTTTCTGTGCACTTAACTGTTCAATTTTGCTATGTGGTCATATATCACCTAATTTCAGCTTTTGAGACAAAAGTGATAATTTTTCTTTTTTTTTTTTTTAAGATTTTATTTATTTGACAGAGAGAGATCACAAGTAGGTAGAGAGGCAGGCAGAGAAAGAGGGGGAAGCAGGCTCCCCACGAAGCAGAGAGCCCAATGTGGGGCTCAATCCTAGGACCCCGAGATCACGACCTGAGCTGAAGCAGAGATTCAACCCACTGAGCCATCCTATGTGACTCAACATTTTACTAGATTATAACTTTTTCTTAAAGACATTTATAAGGGATAAAATTCAGTTGTCTTAGTTGTGTATTTTGGGGGGAAGGTCTATATATAAATGAAATGAATTTGTTTGATTCTTTTCCATGTATTTATTTTATCTTATACAGTTACAAAATGATCATTATTACCAAAGTTTAAAAAAAAAAAACCTGAATATTCCTTTAAATGAATTCCTGTGTTGTTGTTGTTGTTTTTCTTCTTCTCCTCATCCCACCCACCTCCCCTTTAGTAACAATCAGTTTGTTCTCTGTGGTTAAGAGTATGTTTTTTGGACTTAAAAAAAAAAAAAGAGTATGTTTTTTGGTTTCTCTCTCTTTTTTTTTCCTTCGTTCATGTTTTATTTTCTTTCATATGCTTTATTTCTTAAATTCCACATATGAATGAGATCATATAGTATTTGTCTTTCTCTGGCAGATTTATTTTTCCTAGCATTATACTCTCTAGCTCTATCCATGTTGTTGCAAATGGCAAGATTTCATTTCTTTTTTTTAATGGTTGAATAATATTTCATTGTATATATTATATACCACATGTATCTATTCACCTGTGGATGGATACTTGGGCTGCTTCCATAGATAGGCTATTGTAAATAATATTGCAATAAACATAGGGCTGCATGTATCCCTTTGATTTAGTGGGAGTTTTTGGGGTGGTGGTAAAGGTAAATACCCAGTAGTGCGATTGCTGAGTTGTAAGGTAGTTATATTTTTAATTTTCTGAGGAACCTCCATACTGTTTTCCACAATGGTTGGAACGGTTTGCATTCCCACAAGCACTGCAACAGGGTTCATTTTTTCCACATCCTCGCCAACACTTGTTTCTTGTGTTTTTTATTGTAGCCATTCTGATGGGTATAAGGTGATATCTCATTATAGTTTTGGTTTGCATTTCCCTGATCAGTGATGTTGAACACCTGTTCACGTGTATGTTGGCCAACTGTATGTCTTCATTGGAGAAATGTCTATTCATGTCTTCTGCCCATTTTTAAATTGTATTATTGTTTTCCGGATATTGAGTTGTGTCAGTTCTTTATATATTCTGGATTCTAACCCTTTATCAGATATCTCATTTGCAAATATGTTCTCTCATCAGTAGATTGCTTTTTAGTTTTATTGATTATTTCATTTACTATGCAAAACCTTTTTGTTTTGATGTAGTCCCAATAGTTTATTTTTGCTTTTATTTCCCTTGCCTCAGGAGACATATTCAGAAAAATGTTGCCACAGCTGATGTCAGTAATGCAGTATTAAGTATACCAAATTATCACCTTGTATGTTTTAAATTTACATAATGCTAAATATGAATTATATCTTGTTCAAACTGGAAGAAACACATATAAATTTTAAATATATATATTATATATATGATAAGATACTGAAAAGGGTGAATAATAACATGAATAATTTTTTTGCAATGAAAAAGTTAAATATGTAATTAGTAAGATAACAGAATTAAACACTGAAAATAAAGCTAAATGTTTTTTGTATTACCTATAGAGAGAGTTGATAAGGAAAATCAAATTGTACCAAAAAAAGAGATTAGACATGCCATTAAAATACATCTTTACAACAAGAATGCCCTAATGAAAGATTTCAGAGTAAAAAGTTTTAGAAATCAATCCTGGCAACAAAAAAATCTCTGAGTTATCAAGAACCATGAAAATCAAATATCACAGAACTCCAGAGTAAAGTTGACCACGGAGAGCATAGAGAGGGGTGCTAAATGAAGAAAAAGGTTCAAAATGTTAGAAATTTTGCCGGATTTTGCATTGGCATAGCAGCTACCATCTCCCTTCCTCCAGTCCCATGACAGGCAGCTATGGGATTGGTAGATCAAATTACTGGTACCTGTACCTGATGTGATTGCTGGTGCCAGTTGGATATAGGAACTTTGTTCTCCAAGGTTTCAGGTGGGTGGGTGTATTTTGATTTGCCTGCTGGTTTTCTGAGGGACCAGTGCAGGGGCTGGTCATTGTTTCTGAGGGACCAGAGCACGGGCTGGCCATTATATTTATATTCAAGGCAATCTGTCAGATCACCGGCTAATTACAAAAATGATGGAACCAAGAGTTCAGTGACCATAGAGATAAGGAATACAGTCCTTGTAAAAATAGTTTGGACAAGTCTGTAAACAACTGATAACTGCATACGACTCCCTCCAAACACAAACACACTGGCCCACCCCAATAACAAAAAACATCAGCGATTCTGAAGAAGAATAATTTTAAAGGATTTTAAATGTTCTACCACATAAGTGGAGAAATAAAGAGAAGATGCAATTCTATGTCTTACTATTTTTCCTATTCTACTAGTTTTTCCAAAGAAGTGAAAGATAAAACCTATAACTTCTGCCAGAAAAATAATGAAAAACAAAAAAGCAAAGTACAAGAATCAAGTACTATGCCATCTAATAGGAATATCATTTGAAGATTCTTCTTGCTATTTTTTTAATATTTTGAGCCTAGTCTTCTGCAGTCAACTGTAATTTACTGTAGTAATAAATGGTTTAAAATGTTTTATACTTTTGTCCCTATGTCATAAACAGATCACATTAATATCTCTGGAATGATCCTTGAAATTTAATTTTATAGTTTGCTTTTTATGTCAGGAAATATGCATATTTCAGGGTCATTAAAATTGTTCTACATCTGTGGAATATACCACCACCACTTAGTAACTGATTTTCTAGTAGAAAAAAATATAAAGCCAAAATAGAAGGAAAATAAGAATAAAGAAAACATTCTTAACTGTTTTGTTATCTGAACAGGTTTTTTCACAGTGGCAACTTTGGGAAAGACATGAAAGTTAGCTAAGACTTTAAAGCAGCTGTCAGGGAAGTTTTCTAAGTTTAAAAGAGGAAATAAAATGTTTAAGGGACTTTGCTAAAATTTGCAGCTATCAGACCTGTAAGGATTTGATGTCTCTTTTCAGAAAAAAAAAAAAAAAAAAATGGGGGAACTGTGAAAATGGATTAAAATAAATTTTAACCCTAAGAAATTTCCTTTAGTAGACACTCAGTTGTCTAAAAAAATCAAGATAGTAGCATATAACTCAAAATCTTATATTTATTAATATAAAATTTACTTTATGGATGTATACAGTCTCTGACTTACGATCATGCAACCTATAATTTTTTAAGTTTATGATAGTGCAAAAGTGATACACATTCAGTAAAAACCATATTTCAAATTTTGAGTTTTGATCTTTTCCCAGATTGGCAATATGTGTATGATCGTGTGATGTTGGGCAGTGGCAAGGAGCCATAGCTCCCAGTATCCACACAGTCATCAGAGTAAACAAGTGGTATACATAGAACCATTCTGTACCCATACAACCATTCCATTTTTCACTTTCAGTACAGTGTTCAATAAATTACATGAGATAGTCAACACTTTGTTATAAAATAAGCTTTGTGTTAGGTGATTATGACTAACTGTATACTAATATAAGTGTTCTGACCACATTTGTGGTAGGCTAAGCTTTGATATTCAGTAGGTGAATTGTATTACACTTGATCTTAGCCAAAAGTCTGAGAAGCGATTCAGTAAGTGAAGTGTATTAAATGCATTTTTAATTCATGATATTTTCAACATTACAATGGATTTATTGGGACATAACCCCAGGAAGATCAGTGTGTGTGTGTCCATAAGTGAAAGGTTTGTTATATTATTAACATATAACTTATGATTTATTTTTCAGTTAATTAAGGAAAAAAGTCCAATTTTAATCTGCACGTATTTTTGTAAACCTAATTCTCAGCCTCGTTTCATGAACCCAAATTCCAAGAGTAACATCCAGGTATAATACTGTTTTACCTCCCTTACTGATACTCAGTATCCATTTTCAGAGAGTGTCAGGCAAAGACTGTCTATGCAATTTCTTCATCAGTTCTCTTGCATGGCCCTGTGTTGTTCTTACTGCTGTTAATGGATCCAGGGTTGATCTTCCTGCTGTCCAAAATCATTCCCTAATTAAATTGTATTCTGACTCTTCTATTCTTCAACTTAGGATCGTATTTCTGAGACTTAACTGAGAAACCTTACTTGAAATTTTGAGAAGAGCCTTTGTGTAAATAGCTCTTTAGAGAAAAAGTCAAACTCTTACTTACCTTTTAAAAAAATTTTATAGCAAATCAAAGCTCGTTTGAGTGAAAAATCAAGTTCTTTCATAAATTGGGATCTGCTCATCTTTCCATTTGCTTTTCTAAACAAGACAATTTACATTCTTAATACACTGACCATTTTGTTTTGTTTTCCAAATATGTTATTGCTCTGCCTTTCTTTTTTGCACAGCTATATTCTGTAACTAAAATGTCTATTTCTTCATTTCTTTGCTTACATTCATTTGGATATGTCCTGTCACCTTTCAGCCTTTGGTTTAAAAGTGTATACTTGGGGCACCTGAGTGACTCATTTGGTTAAGTGTCCAACTCTCCTTTTCAAATCAAGTCATTATCTCGGGGTTGTGAGATGGAGCCCCATGTTGGGGTCCGGGATTTCTTCTTTCCCTCTGCCACTATACCCTCTCTTTCTCTCTTAAAAAAATAATTAAAGTGTATACCTGAAACTAATATAATGCTGTATGTTAACTGTAGTGGAATTAAAAAAAAACACAAACCCTCAATTTAAAATAAACAATAACAAAGTATCCTATACAATCTTATTTGATACTCATTCATATAGACCTAATAGAATTAATATTCTACCAACCTGTTTTACAGGTAAGCAAAGTGTTGCTCAAAGAAACTTAAGTTCAGAAAACTGTTGTATTAGCATTGAGACATTTCAGAATTATGTTGCTTTTAAGAAATAGAAATAATGAATTTATGAGGTGCCTGGGTGGCTCAGTGGGTTAAGCCTCTGCCTTTGGCTCAGGTCATGATCTCAGGGTCCTAGGATCGAGCCCTACATCGGGCTCTCTGCTTAGCAGGGAGTCTGCTTCCCCCTTTCTCTGTATGGCTCTCTGCCTACTTGTGATCTCTGTCAAATGAGTAAATAAAATCTTAAAAAAAAATAAAACAAGAAATAGAACATAAATTCAAAAGAAGATTCATACTGTTAAAAATATGATTTTGATAGTAATCCCAGTTGAACACTTCATTTTTGCTACACACATAGATAAGAAAAATTTTCCTAGAATAAGTAACCTCCTATTATTTTTCCTAATTTTATACTGTAAATTGTAAAAGTTTTGCAAAACTTTATCATGAAAGTTTTCATCCACATATGATTGTTTAAAGATAGAATTAAAGTTCAATTTTTCATCTCCCCCTGAGACCTCTTTTTGCAAAATATACACACACAATGCCCATACTTTTTAATTTAGGGAAGTTTATTTAATAAACCAAATAAATATAAATAGCTAAATTGTTTCATATGAAGTAATAATGATCCTAATCTTAATGCACATGTTAAAAAAAAGACCACTGTTGTAACAAAATTATAAAGTAATTCTTCCTGTTTCATTTTGCCTGCTCTTGAAACAAACAAAAAACACTACATGGAAAGGTATATGATAATTTATGTACTACAATTCTGAAAGGGTCAAACTTACTTATTCACTTAATGAATAGTTATCTCCTAATATTACTCAGCAATAAAAAAATAAGGAAGTCCTGCCATTTGTAACAATATGGAGTGATGTTACTTATTTCATCCTTCTCTTCTATTCTTGCCTATTTGCTTTTTATTTTTAAGCTTGTTGCCTCATGGTCAAAATAGGTCACAGCATTAATAATAATAATCTCAACCCTGCTGAATCAACACAGACAAAAATAGTAGGGTTTTTGGTTTTGTTTTGTTTTTTACCTACCTCTTTTTTGGGTGCATCAATCTTCAAATAAAAAGACTCCTTAATTTGAAGATTAGAATTGTGTTATGGGTCTATCCCTAAAATGAAGGAAGAATGGAGGAGAATGAAGTAAACATTTCCCACTTAGCTTAGAAATGGCTCATCCTGGATTTAATGGAAGAGCCCTCCTTTACTGAAAATACAGTACCAAACACAATTCTGTAAGGAATTACATGCAGGAGGAAGAAATGTATAGATACTGTATAAATATACAGCATCTGATACATTTTTGAAAACTCAGAAACTTTAAGTAAAGTTAGTGGAACTGCTCAAAAGGAAGATATACATTTTGTCTGAATTTGAGAGGTAGTGGTATGGGAGAGCAAGACCTCAGTGGGTAAAACAGGTGGTAAGAACAGGAGCATGCGTAAATGGCAGCAGCTCTTTGCGAGTGGCAGAAACCATTTATTCCTGCCATCACCCATACTGAGAACAGTACATGCTGTAAACAGCAATGATGGTGGATAAGATAGCTACGCCTGCTCAGCTCAGTTCTCCCATCCCCTGCAGCCCCCTAGTTAATGTCTCACTAGGATCCGTGCTATTATTCATATATACAGTTCCCCGCTGCCCCTCATGTGATTGCCTTCTTGAGCTGTGTTTCCCTCCTTGCTTCTGCATACTTTACATTGTACGATAATAAAACCAAGAGTCCACCCAGACCCTGGGCTTCACCTTGGAGCCTGCACTCTTGCCCTGCGCCTGGTGGTGCAACCTCTTCGGGCCTCTCTTTGTTCCAAATTATTGGATTCTGAGTAATCATTTTGTCTCTTGACAAGTACACTGCATGGTATAGTGGAAACTGTGTCTGGACCAATAACTTTCACTGCTCTTATTGTCTCTACCTTCTAAAATATTTAGTCATGGTCTTTGGATCTAAAGCAGATGCCTTCTGAATTCCACATCTCCTGTTTCCCATTTGGTATCCAAATCATTAAGTCAATTTGAAACTTGCTAGTGTTGGGACAATTACTCCTTTCTGGGTGGCTTTGTGGGTTAAGCATACAAGTCTTGATTTTGGCATAGGTCGTCATCTCAAGGTTGTGAGATTGAGCCCCTCTTCAGGCTCCATGCTGGGCACAGAACCTGCTGAAGGTTCTCTCTCCCTCTCCCTCTGCACCCCCCCCAAAATCATCTTTATAATCTGCTTTACCTAAAATTTTTCTTTGTTACTTGTATAGAGTTAATTTTTTAATAAGCTGGTTCATAGCTCATTTTTATGAATGCTGCAAATCTTTATCCTGTGGTTGGTTTTCTGACAATAGTACTTAATATGTTAATAATACAGTTCTAAAAGAAAAATTGTCATTTAATAAAAATAAACACCATAGCTAGGTTGATATGCCCCAAATCCTAAGTATCTTGTGGTTTTTACCATAAGATAAGCTTATATCTATATCGTATCAGTAATATTAGACATTGGAATGGAAAAAGAGGTTGCAAAATGGCTTGCTAATTTCAAGTATTTCAAGTATGGCATCCGTTATGTATTTTTTTTAAAGATTTATTTATTTTAGAGAGAAAGGTAGAGAGAGTGCATGAGGGAAAGGGAGAAAGAGAATCTCATGCAGACTCCACTGAATGTGGAGCCTGATGTGGGGCTCCATTTCATAATCTTGAGATCATGATCTGGGCCGAAATCAAGAGTCAGATGCTTAACCAACTGAGCCACTCAGGTGCCCCTTATGCATGTTTTGACTCAACCTTATTTCTGGGACATTGCTGTTTATCTTTCTCAATTTTATCCCATCAGCTGGCTAAATTCAGTGATTGAGACTTAGCTGGCACAGTCTCTGGCTCTGAAATTACTGTGTGCTGGAATGAATATGGACTGGAAGCAGCAGGCTCAGAGAATCTTTCCCAATCCCGTTAAGGCAGGAGTGGAGAAAGGACCAGATATGGATTTGAAGAAATTTTGTATGCATGGCAGAAGATACTGAGAAACTGTCTAGCTACATGAAATAAAATATCAATCCACGTTAATGAAAGTAATATGTGTTCTATGTAGCTCAAATAAAAATGAAATTCTGAGATTTTTCTGAATATATTAGAACAAGTTAATATAATTTCCCCTTCTTATTTCTGAAACTAAATTTTAAGCCATGATACCTACTTCCTTCATTTAATTTTTAAACATTTATTATCCTTCAGATATCACCAGTACTGTGTAAAGCATATAAAAGATATATTTAATTATGTTTATAATTTTAAAAGAACACAAAAACAATTGTATTCTTTCCAAGATAGAAAAGGGATATCTGTGTAGAATATGATTTCTCTCCCAAGTAAAGATGAAATGCACATCATACCATTCATTTTCCTAAGTTTACCAAACATGGTCAGCACAGGTTGGCACACGAGCTGGTTTCACTGGGGTTAGAAGCTAAATTCTAAGGGTAGCTGCTTACTTATCCAACAATGACTTGTGCAGTATTGAGTAGACCAGCACCATTATGGGCAATAAAATACGGGCCATACTTACCATCAATTTGTGAAGACACTTGTTTGGTTTGCTGTTCATATGTCCTGCTACATCAAGATATGACTTGAGGAGATTTTCATAAAAACCATGATGCAGATATATTAAAGGGGATAGATTTAGTATTCTAATTCTAATTCTGAGCTGCTAAGACTTAGTATTTAATACTGTATATTAATTTAGTATTTTTGAGAACCCCAGAAACTTGAAAATACTAATTGAAACAGAAAATTTGCTGATTTAGAGAGGAAGTAAAATATTCTCTTATATTTTTTCTCTGATTCCCTTAAACATGTAGAACACAGGCAGTGAAAGAAAGGCATGAACTGATGCTACGTATTTAAAGGCTAATGGAAAACTCATAACTTCAAATCTCTGGCAGTAGCAGGCTTAGCATTGACCTTTTTGGTAATATAGTGTCAGTGTAAATGAGGGAAAGGGCCACAGAAACACATAGGTGAAATGAAACAACCAACACAGTGGTTTCAAGGCTTTTTGGTTTCCTTCAATTTTGTAAATAATGAAATTCTCTTTCTCTCCATCTATATACTGGAGTTAAGTTCATTGAAAAAGATAACAATAGGTTCTATAATAAGAGTATATTTTAAAGTCATTCCCAGGAAAAGATTTATAAATACATACTTTCACTTGCTTTTTCAGTGAACTCATTGCAAAGCTATACTAAAACATAATGGCATTGACATAGCACATATTGCATTAATGCTGAACCATATATCCCTCAGATTTGCATGCAATGTCATTTTGTCATAATTTCTAGACTTGAAAATGTGTCATAACTGGCTATCTCCCAGGAACTCTGGACTCACACATAGTGTGATGAGAATAAGAAAGTATTCAATTGGCCAATAATTACTCAGCTGTCCTTTGTTTTTCTATGTACTTTTTTTGGACACAACAATGTACTCTAGGGCAACCTAAAAATAAAGGTTAATTTGTACTTAATTTACAACCATGCCCCGTGTCTGACCAGAATTTACATCAATGAAATGCACTTTATTTTTTTTTAATTTTTTAAAAGATTTTATTTATTTATTTGACAGACAGAGATCACAAGTAGGGAGAGAAGCAGGCAGGAGAGAGAGGAGGAAGCAGACTCCTCGCTAAGCAGAGAGCCTGATGTAGGCCTTGATCCCAGGACTCTGAGATCATGACGTGAGCCAAAAGCAGAGGCTTTAACCCACTGAACCACCCAGGTGCCCCTGAAATGCACTTTAAATAGTTTTTCTGTATGAGAAGCTGAAGGAGTAAAGAGGTTCAAAAAGATGAATAGGTAAAATGCACTGGCGTGTATTTGCTTTTTTGTATGTAATGTGCACAAACCAACCTGATTTTGCATTCTGATATTGATTGCTTTGTGCTGGTAAAGCATACTGTGTTATGCAGTTTTCCATGGAAATAATCCCTGCCTTAAGGGTTTACAGCTTGAACATTCAGAACTGTCCAATCAGTACAATTGAGACATATGCAGCTTAGCAAGCTGACTGGAAAAAAACTGGCACTGAACTTTTAGTCAAGATCCTGTGTCAGCACCATGGACACAGGCACAAACAAGGATGATCTGTTCCATCTGTGACAGAACCAATGAACTTGGAATTAAAGACAACTAATAGATTTTCAGAGTTATCTAATATTAAACATAATATTAAACTGAATAAAGGACAGTGAGATATTAGTGTCCCTGTTCTTACCATGGTTTATTTTTGCATAAAATCAAAATTTCTAGTTCGTTTTTTAAAAAGAAATTGATTCTGGGAATATTGAAAAATGTTGGTGAGGTTAAGTCTGCCTTTATACTCATATTTTTTTCTTCTGAAAATATTCTTTGTGGGAAACTTCAAACATCAAAATGGCTGTTGGTGAGTTAGAGGGATTAAGCAAGAGTAAAAGAAATACATTTTATTAAAGTATGTTTTATTTAATCACTAGAAATGATTTATTTAATGAGTTTCAAAACTTTTGACTGTATACAGACACTCTTAAAAGTCCTATTTCATATGTATAATATATCTGAATTCATAAAAAATTATGAAATGTATTAATAATGACACTGAGTAATAAGAAAAAGCCTCGATTTTTGAATACTGGATATAATAAACATATTTATATACAGGAGAACTCTATTCTGGAGCTCCTGTCCCAACATCTCAAGATACCATATGAAATAGTCCCATTCTGATGACAGTACAAGATAAAAAAATGAACAATGCTGAATAAATTTACATTGTTTGTATGTATGCTTGATATTTTACATACATATAGCAAGGATACCGAATCCCTTCATGCCGATGTCAGGAGTAAACATGCTTACTTAAAATTTAGAAATTATTTTATATAGAAACTATAAATAGATATATGCTTAAAATGTATATAGTAAATGTAGTACAATTTTACTTCTAATTTTATAAATAAAAATCTGTACTCAATCTAAGGATTTAACTTCTTTTTAAGGCTTTTTGATTTTTTTTCTTAAACCTTGTCAGAAAATATAGTTCATTTTCCAAGTAATAATTCTATTGAAAACCTATCCAAATTACATATCTTGGTGCTCTCCATCTTTTCTCCTGAGGACGGTTATTTTTTAAAAAGTGATATTGGAAAGAATATAACCAAACTATCATAAAATGATTACTTATTAAAAATACAATGTGAAGCCAAGTAGATGAGGTTTAGACAGGTGATATTTAAAAGAATAACCACTTATTCTCTACTAAAAGTCATAAAAATTTGCCTTATAAAACTTGACAAAAGAAAATTATTAAAAAAATAGATGTAATCAACCACATTAGGAATAGCTTTTAGTAGAGTTTCAAAAGATACCAAATTATATATATCCAGGCAAAAGATGTTGAAAAGTTCTTGAGTGAATAACTGAAATCCTACTTAAACTTCAAGTAAGAAAAATGTATTCCTGAGAAGTAATGCAGCTGTCCTCAAGGCATGCGTGCTCACGCTATCCCCACATGATAGCCATGCAACGTCAGGTTAACTACTCTGTCCCTAGTCAAGTCAGGCTCTTTTGTATCCCTCCCTTCCTCCGTCCCCCCATTCCCACCACAGCCATAACTGAACCAGCACAAGCCTTGTCCTATTGGGGTGAGCATACCTGCCTACATGAGGGAAGGTAAAACAAAGGATTCCTTTTTGCAGGTAGGTTGCCAGCCTAAAGAACCAAGTGAGGAATTGGCTGAGCCACAAGAAAGAGTGTTTTTCCTCTCACATTAGATGTGGCTCTAGATATTTGATATGAGGTCCCCATTCATTGCCCAACTAAGGAAACTCACTATAATAGTTGATAGCAATATTTGCTTTCTCAAACTTTGTTGTTTTTTTCCTCTCCAAAACTTTAAGAGAAAGTAAGGCTTTCCCATCTCAATTGTATGACTGAATGGGGACAGGCACTGTAACAGTCTCAGCTACCATAAATCACACTCATGAGAGCTTTTGTTCACTGGACTTTCATCACAGATGTCAGCATACCCCCTGTTATCTAGCCCAAAGCAGGATTACCTTCCCAGAAGCAGGCCATTTGATTCCTATTACTTTTTGTGAGTTCTCCTGCTTCTGACACAGGAACAGTATTCTGGTTTAGAGCTCTTGAAATTGATACTACTGGGATAGGTGTTACTATAACAAAAGCAAGGCACAAAGCCATTGTGAATTCATGTTGGGATTAGAAAGGAAACAGGTTGTATCTGCATTCACTTTGTTATTCAAATAGTGTTTTGGACATATCTTTCTCCTCTCCCGTAGTTCAAACCTCTCCAGGTAAAGGTAAGAACGAAGCAAAGCCTTGCACTGGTTTCTGAGATGTTCAATTGCGGTAAGATGGCCTCTCTAGAAATGTGAATACGTGTTTCTAAACTAGATACCGGTGTGTCCTTCTGTGTTTTTCTTTAGTATGGATTTTGCTTTTCCAGTCCAGAACATGTCAACTAACATATATTTTAAGTTAGACCAGATGTTAAAAATAATAGTGCTATATTTTCACGGCAAAAATATTTTTTATTTTCTATTTTTTTTCCTGATTTTGAGATTTCTGTCTCAGATGCTTTCATTGAAAATTCAGAATCCTTTGGGGAGTATCCCCTAATTCTGTTCTCCAGATTGAAAGCTGACCAGTGACCCGTCATCCTCATGTCAACCATACTTTAGTGGAGGGTTAAAGAAGGCTGTCAGTCCCCCTATGCTGTAAGTCTCATATAACCCAGATACCACATAAAATGATATTCTATGAAGAGACTTTGAGTTATCTCTTTGATATAATTACTGTAAATCTGCTTTATTATTTTCCTGCAATTCCCCTTAAAATGGCGATTTATTTGCTACATCTGCTGGAAACACAGCTGTCACTATTATTATCCCTTGTCTTATCAAAATTTAATGAAAACCTGCAGTGTACCAGGTAATATGCAATATATTGGGGTTTAAAAGCAAACAAAATTTAAAATATCTCTGTTTTTACAGAGCTCCTGTCTAATAAGACACATAGAAAAGCAAATAAGCTATTATAAAGTAGTACAGTAAATGTTCTCATGAGGGAAATAGAGGTGTTTTGTTTCTTGAAAAGTGCTGATCTTAATACACAAAAATATTTACTAATACACCATAAACTTTACCTTTTCTTATATTGTTGCTTGATTTGTCTGTATTCATTCAGGTTTTTACCAGTAGTAAGAACTTCATAAACTGCTAACTAGCTTTAGCTCTGTGATGCATTGTGATTTCAAACCACAGATTTACTTCACAAAAAGTCACATTGATTACTTGTTATTCTATGCCCATTCAAACAGGTTTTATACTGCCACAGTGACCTTTGCCTCATCTTATTTGACTATGTTTTAAAACAGATTGATTGTTTTGTTTACACTTGGACAAAGATGGTCTAGGCCATGACAGGAAGAATTTCATTAATTTGCATCTTTCTGGGGAAAGTGCTGAATAATAGAAGTTATCTGTATCAGAGAGCAAAAATGGAGAAGAAAAAAATGAAGAGGGAATTTAATAGGAGAACAAAGATACGTGAAGTAGAAGGAAAATCAAAGTGTTAAAAGTTGAATATAAGACCATTTCTATGGCAAGCTTCCTCTTCCTTCCCTTCCATGAACAGAAATGTAACTAAAAGGAACCGTCCTGAAAGCTGATGAGAATCAAGAAACCAATTAAAAAACAAAACGTTTAAAAGAGAGAGCAGTTTAGACACAACTAAATAGAAGAGGCAAGAAATTAATTGTTTTAATAACAAAAGGAAGACTAACAAAGGAGAAAGTCAATTAGAAGTCAGATAAACTAAATTCTAAATAACTTAATAAACAAAAGCCAAGTTCTAATTCTGTTGTGGGCAAGTTATTGGCTTTTAGAAGATGTCCTTGGAAAATATTTCATCATTGTGGTACTTACTATTTCTGAGAAACAACATGGGGAAGTTGTTTCTGTTTTTGGTTAACTTCTGAAAGGGTACAGATATCTCTGTCCCTGAAGTGAAAGCTCTAACAGAGTCTTCTGCCTTGTTGTAACCAAGGTTTTGGGTTTTTTTGTTTTGTTTTGTTTTGTTTTTGTTTTTGTTTTTGTTTTTAATTAAACACATTGTAAGCACTGATATGTGTTTTTAGGATTAATGTCCAATGAATTTGTGGCAAAATAATTTATTGAAATATCCATGTATGTTTTATTCCGTTTCAAATAACTGAAAGTAAGGTGGTGAAGGATTAGAAGTGCAATTTCTTTTTAGTCTCTCAGTCCTTCCTGCCTCCATCCTACAGGGAAAAAAGTAGTGGTATGCACAGTAACTTGAGCATCCATTGTCCTCAGGGACATAATTAAGTGGCCTTTGTTGAATAAAACCTAACAATGTGGGAGACAAGTAACACATTTTTCATGAGGAGGAGGCTGTAGGTCTTGAAGACTAAGGGATCATGAAAATTTGGAGAAGCTTCCCTTAAGACAGGAATATTTCAGCCAACACAGGAAAGGACACGGGACTTAGAATCTGAATAGAAGTACAGACCTTTCCATATATATCACAGTTACCTGTCTCTCTAAAGTAACAGAAATGTGGATATCATGCTAAAGTAATGGAATCCCGTAAAGAAATAGCTCTGAGATTCCCATTGACTAAAGGGTTCATTCAGGGAGCCAGAGCTCTCAGCCCTAGCAAACTGAAATCCCCACCAATCTGACCAATATGATTGGAGCAGAGTTAAATCGACTTAGAGAATGAACAATTTTCTCAACCAACTAAAGGGAAGGTTTTGTTTACCTTATGGATTAGGTTTATTAATTCCCATTATTATATGACCTCATAACATTCCAGTTTTATAGTCATGGTCACAAATAATAATTTTTATTTATGTGGCTTGGTTAATAAGTCTTGATTCCAAGAATGCAGGCTTTGTGAATGTGGATATCATGCTTCTTTTTTTCACCTTCTAGACCATAGAAATCCCATAATAAAAGGTGAATTAATGAATGTCCACTGTAGTGTATATTCAAGCCTACTAAAAGTCATATGGGGAAAAATTAATTCTTCTCATAAATATTTTCTAAAGAAACTCCTGCTGGGTGTATGGATTAGACATAATGATTGGATTTTCAAATTTAGATAAAACATTCAAGAGAAAGGTGAAGAAACTCATGCTGGGTATATGAATTAGACATAGTGATTGGATTTTCAAATTTAGATAAAACATTCAAGAGAAAGGTGATTCAAGAAGTGTCTTTCAACGAAATCTTGCCATTTCTAACAACATGCATGGATCTTGAGGACTTAGGCTAAATGAAATAAGTCAGAGACTTATAACCAATTATACCTCAATTTACAAAAAAAGAAAGATGCAAGAAAGACAGAAGTTGGTGAAGTTTGTGCTGCTGTTGATCTTCAGAAACGTATCAGGCCCTTCCAGCCATGCGGTTAGGCATGTGTCCTCCATGCACTCTCTGTTGGCAGTGCAACATTTTGTGTTTTCTTTCTTTTAAAGTCCCAAACTCAAGAGACTAGAAGAAAAAATATATATGTATTATGTATGTATGTATGTATATATAAATTTTTAAGCTAGTGATAGTAGCATATAGTTTATATATTGGGTTAAAAACATGAAAAAAAATAAAATTTAAAGTGAATCTCTTAAAACTGTAGGATAATGCAGCAAACTGTAGCACAGTAAGAAACCTCAGTTTATGGAGTCAGGTAAAGGAGGTCAAGAAAGTTATCCAGATACTATGAGTCTCTCCTTTGTTCCTTTGTTAGTTTCCTGGCCGCATGTGTGAGGTGTATGATAATGGAAGTAGAGGTTGCAACAGAGTCCTCATGCATTTTTCTGGTTTGTCTTCTCAGAGTGTCAATAGCATTGGCTATAGGACTGCCCTTTTCTCTTGCCACCCAACCAGCAATGAAGGTAATTAAAAAAAAAATTGTTGGTAATTTAGTAAGTATATAATTCATTCATAGAGTAAGGGAGTTCTACCAGCAGCAGTTAGTGAGAATGAAATGTTTCCACTTGTTAGCTACTGTATATTGTCTTATATAATGCAGATTGTATTTGTCCAGCCAAGTATGGTTTTAAATTCCAACTCAAATAAATGTGATAATATTGGCAATTTATTTAACCTTTCAGTGCTTCAGTTTTCTCACTTCTAAAATGGGTATTTCGAGTAAAACATGATTCTAAAGAATAACTTAATATGTAAAATTATATACAATTAAATGTGTGTGTATATATACATATATATGACTTCAGGGTGTGACACATAGAAAGCACTCAAGAAATGGTAGCCGGTAGTAATAATAATGATTAGTCCTCTATTATGTCCCAGGGATTTTTCTTATATATTTAAATTAATAATCTAGATTTGAATTTATTGTCAGCTTTAATGCAATCTATAGTTTTCCCTTTAACTTTAGTTTGGCTCTGTTTCATGTGTAGAAGTTTGCTAGCATTGCCCTATTGATTCTTTTCCTGTGTGTTTTCTTTGATTACCTGAGAAAGTTGTGGTTCTTCCATAGGTCTAATAAATCCTCTAATTTATAATCTTCGTTTTGTAGGAAAAACTGATACTTAGTTAAGTTCAGGTGGATGAGGTTAGACAGTAGAGAGATACGCAAAAGGTTTTTCTTGGGGTACCAGAGGGGCTTTGGAAAGTATCTTTTCTTGTGAAGCTATGGACATTTTTAGGATATTTGAGAAAAAACACTGAGCTACCAAATCCCACACATGTTTACAAATAAAAATAAATAAGACATGCTATCTAGCCAGTGATCAAACATTAATTGACCATATAGTATCAACTCCCTCATCTATTATTCGATGCCCCGTGCTTGTTACGGGCACAGAGACTATTCTGATGTAGATTTCGAATCTTGGATTTCATGGAGGAGAAATGTGCATTGGATTCACCATTTGCCACTTCAGATGTATGCTCCACCGCTTGCCACGCAACTCTGAGCTTCAGGAAGCAGATCCTAAGACAACATCCCTTGTCCTCCTCTTTGCTGGGTTCACTTAGTTGGGTCTTCTAGAAGGAGATCAGAGGGCAGAGCAGAGAGAGATCAGTGTAGCTCTTTCCACAGCTCCCTCCCTCACCAGCTGCTGGGAGGTGACAATCGTGTTCTTCACCTAGGACCACATGCCCTCTTATTCCAGCTACAACCTTCTCACCTTGTCTCTTTGACCACCAGGCAATAATTCTTCCAAATATTGATGGTGCCAGGGTACTTCGTCGTTCGTTGTTAATTTCCCTGAACCTTGGCCCCCAGCTTAAACCCCTTTAACTAAACACAATTCCGTGTAAAAACAAACAAAAAACTGTGGAAGCCAGGGGGGAAGAATGTGCTGCCAACTTAATCAAGTAACAAACCTAGTCACTTGACCTGAAATGCATAGCTCAGATGCTCCTTCGGAGATGGACTTCTGGAGAATGCTGTCAGCAGAGAGCCTGCACCTCTTGGTCCTTCCAGGATTTGTCTCACTGGCAGTGTGCTTAGCCTACCTCTTCTTGCTTGGTGGTATAGAGTCCTGGCCGTGTTGACTCAACTCAGGACAAACCCGAAAGGCATTCTGGTTTCAGAGTTTCTCCATGGGATTGGAAGAGATTAGAAGAGGCTGCTCTCGTACTTGAATTGCCTCTCAGCGTCTCTCTGCCTGCCTCTACCTCTTTCAGTCCCCTTCCACGGTGTTGACCCGTAGCCCTCCTAATAAACGCCCTGCATGCTAAGCTCTGTCACAGAACATGTATTATCATTTAACTCTCCACTGCATCTTTTCTTTCCTATAAGTAGTGTTTTTAATGAAGGGGATCATAAACTGAATTTCAAAACATTTTGGTGGGTAACTAAGCAAAGTAAGAAAAGACAGTGGTAATAGTGCAGGCAAAACAATCATTTAAATATAAAGTAGCCTATAGTTTATATACTTATCATACCGCTTTTTATTATAGCATATAATCTTATATTTTGCACTGCAGATTTTGTAGAAAAGTGTTATGGATTCCACATGGTGATGCAGTGTTAGGTTTAAAAATGTATGTACATAGAGCTGCCAAGAAATTTATCTATCAAAAAGAAATCAACTACCTGCCTTAAAATGTGACCCAGATCTAAGAAACAATCTAGCTGGGCTGACAATCAACTTGATGTCCTCTGACATTTTTATTTTGGTTCTCTCTGAAAAGGTGTCCTATTTTTCAGTTTTTAAGATTTGGAGAAATTTCGTTTACTGTTTCTCACGGTGAAGGAAAAAAAACAGGAACGAATCAAAGATATACATAATTTGATGATTTGGTAGTTTCATACATTCCTTTAATTTTTTACAGGCTAGATTTTTACACTTTCATATTGAAATAAAGTCATGTGCATGAATTTCCCTCTACTATATGTAAGTTGTTCATAGATTATAACATTATATAAATCTTCAGTTCATAACATGTTCCTAAAACAAACATATACTGAACGAAATAAATTGGAAAATAGTTCCTTTTCAAGGCTCCAGGTCGTGAAACTTTACCACTGTTTAATGGATTATTTTAGCTCAGCTGTAACTAAAGTCCTTTGGAAGAATTATAAAGTGTTCATTGGGACCTTTCCTCCACTTACCAGATTTCCTGCAAGAAGATAAAATAAATTCAAATTACCACCTAACTTTAAAGTGCTTGTTCTTTCAGTTTGACTACTTTTGGAGGAATAGGTTTTTAGTTGATTTTTTTTAAAGATTTTATTTATTTATTTGACAGAGAGATCACAAGTAGGCAGAGAGGCAGACAGAGAGAGAGTGAGAGAGGGAAGTAGGCTCGCTACTGAGCAGAGAGCCTGATGTGGGGCTTGATCCCAAGACCCTGAGATCATGACCTAGGCTAAAGGCAGAGGTTTAACCCACTGAGCCACCCAGGCACCCTGGTTTTTAGTTGATTTAAATGACAGTCTCAACCATCTTTCTCTCTAGGCTACCTAAGAGAAAGCTAGATACTAGTCAGAGAAGGTATTCTTTGATGATAATTCCTAGGAGTTCTGGGGAATTTCTCCATCCCTTTTGGGGTGAAGTTGATACTTTTCTACTCCCCCAGAATCAAATGAAGAAGGCAACAATGAATCCATCTGTAAAGTCAGAAGCGTTCTTGCAAGAATGTACACTTGCATCACACTCCCCAGATACAAACCCTCAATGGCTTCCATCCAGACTTGAAGATAGAACAGAGAATTATAAAGGAGCATGTCCTGTATCCTGCAGTTTTCAGGACAGAAGAGAGACTGCCCCTTGTCCCTTAGAGACCGGGTAAAGGTTCCACGCTCGCTGGAATAGCTGACAATGACCTGGCTGGAAGAGAGAAGTAAACAGTTTTCAAACTGCATTTTTCCATATACAGTTCAAGACTTCAGAATTCTATCAAGATGTTGTGGAGGGTATCAGGCTGACGTTTCTTGCAAGAACTTCACCAGGAAACCTGGAGCAAGAAAATCTTGGTGTACCATCAGGGGAAGGAGCTAAGCAATTGTCACAGGAATTCTACCCGAGTTTGCACAGCACAACCAGAAAATGACATTATGAAGAAAGCTTGAGTGGAACAGAGAGTACGCCAGAAAGCTAAAAATCCACTCAATGAAATAGCTGGCATTTGGAGACTGGAAGGGCCAAGGTCATTCAACAGCCAAAGGAAAACTACAAGGAGCAAAAAGGCTTTAAGACAAGAGAAAAGGATACTTTCCCCCTTTACTTCATAGGTTCTCAGGCTATCAGGTTATATAGTTCAGTCGGCATTAGGTTGAGAAAGAAATTTTGAGCTGTATTTGAACTTAAAGGTTTTATTTTGAATTGTTTTGTTGCACTTTTTTTTTTTTTGAACCACATCAAAAAATACTTTGTTTACAGAACATCAATAATGTCTGGTATAGTCTTACTTCCTTTGTTAGTAGTGAAAATACTGCAGTCTGCATCGAGGGGGTTCAGACAGTCTTACTAAACACATAATCATTTTGATATGTGTTTTTCATTAGTAATGTGATGCTTTGGGGGCAGCAGAAAACTATTTTTAAAGATATGCTAAATGATTCTTGGTTTTAAAAAACAAACCTATGTGGCAAATGTTGAACATGACGTTTTGATTGGTGTAGACAGTTACATGTATGAAAATGTCAAAAATGTAGGTCACTACCTGAAATGCTCTCCAATTCTGTAGCTAGAAAATCTGGAGGAGTTCATCTAAAAGCTAAAGCCAAGAGGCACCTGAGTGGCTCATTCAGTTAAGCAGCTGACTCGTGATTTCGGCTCACGTCAGGATCTCAAGCTACTGGGATTGATCCCTGCTTCTGACTCCATGCTTAGGGGGGAGTCTCCTTGAAGATTCTCTCTTTCCCGCTCCCTCTGGCTCTCCTACCTCCCCAAAATAAATGAATAAATATTTCTAAAATTTTTTTTTTTTTAAGATTTTATTTGTCAGAGAGAGAGAGAGAGTGCACAAGCAGGGGGAGCAGGAGGCAGGGGGAGCAGACTCCCTGCTGAGCAGGGAGCCCTGTGGGGGACTTTGACCTGAGCTGAAGGCAGATGCTTAACTGACTGAGCCACCCAGGCATACCAATAAGTAAATCTTTAAAAAATATAATAAAATCTAAGGCAGAGAGAGAGAGAGAATGTAAATATGTGTGAAACTTTGTGAGTTATAGCCTATTAAAGGCACATGGCTTTCAGATTATGGCTTTTTTTTTTGACAGAGAGAGAGAGAGAGATCACAAGTAGACAAGTAGGCAGAGAAGCAGGCGGTGACAGAGGAGGAAGCAGGCTCCCTGCTGAGCAGAGAGCCAGATTCCGGGCTTGATCCCAGGACCCTGAGATCATGACCTGAGCCGAAGGCAGAGGCTTTAACCCACTGAGCCACCCAGGTGCCCCAGATTATGTTTGTTTGTTTGTTTGTTTGTTTTATTTCTGTGTAAATATCTGGAATTAAAGAAGACAAAAATATTTACCTTTGTAAATTGTTAGCATTTTCCTACCTTAAATGATGTTTGTCTCTTGATGAGTGTTGTTTTTTCTTTTATCACTTGGAAAAGAATGAAGTGGTACATGAGTAGAGGAGTAAAGTGTTTTTCTAAATTTTAGGAAATCCTCACATGGAAAGTAGACTATTTTATTCAGTTAACTTCTATCAGCAAATTGTTTGAAAGTACTTTTATAGATTGCTTAAATTCTTTTTGATGTTGCTTACATTTTTGAGTATGAAGGAAGATTTTATGTATTATTCTAGAATCTCAGTTTTAAATCACAACCAAGAAAAATAATGAAGGGACAAAGAATTTATTAACTAATATAATTGAAAAAATTCACTTGTCTGAAATCAGATGTTCAAATAATGGGTCACAAGGATATTCTCTTCTACTCTTTATCCGAGGGAGAGAGATATCATCATTTATTCATGATCAATTTTATTCATGACAAAATTGCAGTTCATCAATATGGAAAATGTCACAAAATAACAATTTGGAGAATTTAACATACTCTCAAGTCTTTTCAATCTTTATATGATTTTGTATTGCTTTTCACTGAAAACACACATTTGTACATATACATATATGTGTCCATGTACATAGGCATATACATGGATGTGTATTTAATGAATGTAAAAGAATAGAAAAAATATTTATGTAGTCTTATAATTTTTTTCTTCCTTGATGTAAGCATTAGATATCATTTGGCTCTTGATAAGGAAAAAAAAAACCCAGCATGTTTGCATTCTTGGTCAATTATCACTGAAAATGTAAACTATTTTTTAATCTGTATAACTCATCTTTTTATATTCTACCATGTTATAAGCATCCATTAATGTGAGTGTTCAAAGCAGAGCCAGTGCATTCAGGAAATATACAAGACAATCTTTTGGGGGAATTGAAAAAATATTAAGTACTTCTACTTATATTTATTTTTGTCCATAATAACACTTATTATAAGTGAAATACTTTTATGGTAGGTAAATATAGATCATTTACATTTGATAATTAACTCTATTACATATAGGAACTGTGACTGGCTCTAACTCAGTTTTCATGCCATGCTCTCCTGTCACATGGAATATTTAAAGCATTCTCATGGAGAAGTGGGAATTCCTTGGAGACCTTAGGGGTTCACACTGTTACCCTCACTTGCTTTTTTATTTTAGCTTATGGCAGATTGCTGCGGTTTACATGCACCTAGAAAAGTGGGTTTAAAAATTGTCATAATTTTGGGTTTCTCCCCCTTTTTCTTTCTTTCTTTTTTTTTTTAATTATTTATTTGACTGACAGAAATCACAAGTAGGAAGAGAGGCAGACAGAGAGAGAGGAAGGGAAACAGGCTCCCCGCTGAGCAGAGAGCCCGATGTGGGGCTCGATCCCAGGACTGTGGGGTCATGACCTGAGCAGAAGGCAGAAGCTTTAACCCAGGGAGCCAGCCAGGCACCTCTCTCCCCCTTTTTCAAGTAAATCAGTTGCATAGTTCTATTAACCAACCCGTTCCTCATAAAGTTATTTTGATTACCAAAGGCTCCTTTCTGGTTTAGTGTTGTATTTGTTTTGATTTGGTTGCTCTTCATCCTGACCCCTCTTTCGACTCTTCTGGGAATGGCCAGCAATCCCTGTACCAAGGGATGAAAGATGACTCCAAACTTTGCTGTGAAAGGGAGAAGGCAAGGGGGTCAAGGCTCAGAGACCAAATCCCTTTGCTCTTCTTTGCTCCCACCTTTTTTGGTCCTTCAGGGTAATCACAAGTTCTTATCGCTGTTTCTCAAGCACATGATGTGTGACAAGGAGTCTTACTGAACCGAGGAGGATCTGTTTATGGGAAATATACGATATGCTAATCTGTGTGTTGTAGGAGTTCTGCTAAACATAAGGGACAATGCATACATCTCTTAGATCACAGGGCAGCTCTTTGGGTTAAGAAAGCTTGGGGAAGGCAACTCCCCAGGGGCATTCCAGCCCTGGAGGGGTCAAAGGCCCAACCCCTTCTTGAAACCTTCTTTGCCCACCAGTGGCCTGGTACATTTTAGCAAGTCAGGTATTATGGCTGATTTCATGCTTTACATTAACCCCAACACTACCTGTTTAATGTAAATACTTAAATGTATATTTAAGGTATATTTAAATGTATATTTAATATTTAATATTTAATCTTTTGTATTCTGTGGGATGTTCTTTTGTGTATCTGTCCCATGCTATAAATCTTGTGTAATATTTTTGTTATTTTTTTCGCATTCAACATGGCACTTTAAAGTTATGCTTATGTTGCTGCACATAATTATTTTTGATTGCTTCTAACTATGATTACTCCAAAATTTGCATCTACTACATTTTACCTATGAATTCCCTCCCTAATTGACATTTTAGTTTTGGTAGAATCCATATGATTCCATCAATAATCAATGAACCAATCAATATATAGATACATAAATTAAAAAGTAAGTGTCCCCCGTAACCATCTTCATGCCTTTCCTTTATAATTGTCCATAAGAATTTCTAAAAGTTGTGCACCAGTACCAGGAATGGGGTTGCTGGATCATGGGCATATGAAACACTTAATTTTACTAACAACTCCCAACATGTTTCGTGTAAATGTGACAGGTGCTTATACTTCCCTCAGCAGTGACTGATAGTTTCTAGATCACCTGTTTACTACCCCTTGCAAGTATAAGCTTCCTCTCTCTCTTTTTTCCATTCTTATGTGCATAAATATATTTCATGTGTTATTTGAATTTAACATTTCTAGTGTGTTTCAAAATCTCTTCATTCTGCTTCTGTGGATTGTCTACGTGTGCCTCTGCTCATTTTCTACTTGATTTTTTGTTCCATTCCTGTTGAACTTTGGGAATTTATTGTCTATTCTAAGTAGTAATCACTAGTCTATCTTAGGAATTGAGAACTTTTCCATATCTATTTTCTTTGTTTTTGGTGTTCTTCGTTGAATAAAATTCTTGCTTTTGGTAGTAAAATACCCACTGACTTTTTTGCTTTAATTTATATTCATTTGGGGTTATTTTTAAGAAGGCAATCCTTTTTCTTTACCTATTGTAATGATTGTATGACTTCCATGTTTATTCTTTGAGTCTAGTAAGTTGAATGAATTGATAGTGAAAAATTAAAACAACTGTGCACTTCTGAAATAATCTACTTTATGGTGTACTTGGTTTTTTATATATACCTGGATTATATCATCTAATATTTTGTTATGGATGTTTACATCTGTATTCATAGATAGATATTAATTGATCATTCTATAGATAAATAGAAATCTATTTGTAATTCTCTTTGATTTCAGAATCAAGGTAATGACGGCCTCTAAAAGTGAGTTGATAAATATTCCCTCCTTCTCTAAATAGTCTTTAAGTGTTTGATGAAATTCACCAATGAATTGATTGCAGTGTGGCATATTCTTTTCAGTAATTTTTTTCATAATGTATCTAATTTTTATGTGGATATAAGGATAGATAAAATTATAGATACAGTGGGTGTTTGTGTTTGTTTTTTCTGTATGTTCATTTTGGTCTGTCAATTACATCTAAAGTATTTGAAACTCTGTTAATTTGGCCCGTCACCATTTATGATAATTTTCTCTTTATCATTGATTTTCTTATCATGTACAGTCTTCCTCTACCTCTGATAATGCTACTTCTCTTAGAATCTATATTGGTTGATAATGTTTTACTTGTCCTTTTTTGGTGCATAGTGTTTGGTAGAGTTCTTTCGTCCATCTACTTTCAACTAGTTTGTTATTACACGTACAGAGTGTGTCTCCTATAGATAAACTGTAGCTTTATTATTAGGTTGATATCTTCTGTCTTTTATTGAAATGCTTCATACATCATGTAATGTTCGTCTGTATTCTTCCTCTCTTATGTGCTGGGTTCCTCCAATCTTTGTTACTTTATTGTTCATTTTTTGACTCATTTTGCATGACAAGTATTTATTTTAGAATTCAATTTTATCTGCTTTCTTGAAGTTTTGCCATGTTTACATTTTAGTGACTATTCTACGCTGTTAATTATCTGTTAATTATCTGTTAATTATCTGTTAATTATCACAATCTACTTCCAACTGACAGTATAGCTCCTCTTGCATAAGTAAACAGACTTACATATTATCATGTACACAACTCTTTCCTTTGTCCTTAACATATCATAGTTAGTTGATTACCTATTTCATTAACATCATAACATAGAATTTATAATTATATGTATGTTATTGCTCTAAATATTTAGTTGACCTTTAAAGAATTTAACTGGTGGTAGGGGCACCTGGTGTCTCAGTTGGTTAAACATCAGACTCTTGATTTCAGCTCAGGTCATGATCTCAGAGTTGTGAGATCAAGCTCCACCTAGGGCTCTGAGAGGGGTGTGGAGCCTGCCTTTCCCTCCCCTTCCCATACCCCTCCACAACCTTAAAAGGAAGGAAGGAAGGAAGGAAGGAAGGAAGGAAGGAAGGAAGGAAGGAAAAAAAAAGGTGGGGGGGAAGGAAGGAAGGAAAAGGGAAAGGAGGAAGGAAGGAAGAATTTAACATGTGGCTCAAAGGAAACATAATTTGTTTATCCACATTATTATTCTTAGTGACAGTCATTCCTTTCTAGATCCTTTCATCTAGTGCCATTTTTCTTCATATATTAAGTAAAAGAAAGGACAAAAAAATAACTTGATCACAATAGTTGCATAAACACTTTATAAAAGTCAGCACACCTTCTTAATAAAAATATTGAACAAACTAGGGGTGAAAGGTAACCTCCTTAATCTAATAAAGAGTACTTATTAAAAGTTTAGAGATAATAGCAGTCTTAATGGTGAAAGACTTATGGGTTGCTGCTAAGATTAGAAGGAAAGTATTTTGGCTCTCACCATTTCCATTCCTCATTATACCTGAAGTTCTAATGCATGTTATCAGGAAAGTAAAAGAAAAGAAAATAAAATAAATGCCAGCCAGATTGGAAAGAAAGAATTTAAAAGTGTTTTTCTTTTGTTGTTATTTATTTGTTTGGCTGATCACATGATCTTATAAGTAATCCATTAAAAAAAAAAAAAACTGGAAGCAATAAGGTCAGCAAGTTCATAGGATACAACATCAAGATACCAAAACCAAATTGCATTTCTGTACATTAGTAATGAAAAATACAAAAATGATTTCAAAAATTATTTTACTTGCCTTTACATTCTTTTCTTTTATATTTAAAACCTCCTTTTCAATTCTAGAATTAATATTCTCCTGAATTTTCCTTTAGTTTTTTTGTATTTTTAATATATTTAGTTATTTAATTGTACCTGTTACTTAATGATAAATTGTTCTAGGTAATAAAGTAAAGGAAATCTGTATTACTTGGAAATATTACTAGAATAGCTTTAAGCTTTATTGTACTATTTCATTATTTTATTAAGGGCAAATATATAAACCAGAGAAATGAAATGAACTGGATTAAACTTCTCAATATTTAGCCCAAATAGACTGCCGCATCTAATTTTCTACCCCTTTCCTGAGTATATGTTACCTTTGCCTGTTACTTCTGAATATTTTCAAAATGCATTAGCTGTGGTTCAAAAATGATGACAATTTTAACTTTGGAAATGTATTAAATATAAAAATGTAAGTGTATAAACATCTTACCAATATTTTGTTTTCCCGCCCAAGAACAGGCTGGGTTTCTATAAATGCTCAATATCTCAAAGTAAAAATCTATAGATTTATTTAATCTAAGATTAAGGAAAGACAATAAAACAAATGAGAGACTCACAGATTTGTCTATACCTATATATATTTATTTAAGAAGAAAATATTTATTTGGCTATAGACTTTTTGTGGAGATGAGGCCATATCAAGGTGTACCTAGTATAAATTTTACCTACGTGCCTTCCTTGATCTTAACAGAAACTTGCAGAGGTCATATACACGTTTGCTACTCAGAGTGCGATCTTTAGACCAGTGCATCTGTATTACCTACAAGCTTGTAAGAAATTTAAAATCCTAGGCCTACCTACTGAAACAGGACCCACATTTTAACAAGATCGCCAGATGATTCTTATGCACTTTAAAGTTTAAGAAGCACGGATTAAGACCATCTATAACTTGTACCTAGAAAACAACTTCAAAAAAGAACAAACCATGTTATAGTGGAAATAGTGCTATTTAATATTAGCTATTATTGGTAAATATTAGTAAACACAAGATTTTTTTCCATTACTAATGACATTTGTTTGAATTCTTTTTTAAGCCTAAGTTAGCTAAAGGCCCACTTAGCTGTAGTGAAGGTTTTATAAAAGTATGTTGAGGAATGTGTAATGTAAAGCATCATTTGTAAAGATGTATCCCAAATTCTGAATACAAGAGAGGTGCTCAGTACTTATTTCTGAACAAAATAGTGAATGAGTGGTTTAATGAATGGTTATGAAAGTGAATTCAAATGAAAACAGAAGTCTCAATACTTCCTTGTTAAAGAAATAGATTATCTTGGGGCGCCTGGGTGGCTCAGTGGGTTAAGCCTCTGCCTTTGGCTCGGGTCATGATCTCAGAGTCCTGGGATGGAGCCCCGCATCTGGCTCTCTGCTCAACGGGGAGCCTGCTTTCCCCCCACACCCCTGCCTGCCTCTCTGCCTACTTGTGATCTCTGTCAAATAAACAAATAAAATCTTTAAAAAAAAATGGATGATCTATGTTATAATTCTAGACTGTCTATACATTATTTCCATGAGATGTATGAAAAGGAGTGTGTTTGTTTTCATTTTCTATTGTTGCATAGCAAATCATCACACATTTAACAGTTTAAAATATATAAATTCCTTACCTTATGTTACCCACGCTTCGGCTCTGGGTGCGTGTTCCATGGGTCCTCAGCCCAGGATCTAATCAGGTGCAGTCAGTACTACACAGGGGTCCAATCTCATCTATAGCTCCGTCTTCCTCTTCCCAGCTCCCTTGTTGGAAGGTTTCAGTTCCTTGTGGTCCTCAGACTAAGTTCCCTGCTTTCTTGCTGGGTGTCAGCTGAGATCGTGCTCAGCTACTAGAGACCATTAGCCATTCTCTGCCATTGATTCAACCCTTTCTATAACATAGCAGTTTTCTTCTTCAAGACCAGTAAGACAGCTTTTCTCCAGTCTGCTAGGATGTAATTCTGTATAATATAGTCAGTGTTCTGACTCTCCTATCACTTTGATCATGTAACATAATTTCATCAAGGCAGCAGCTACCCAATCATAGTTGAGTCCCATATATTTAAGAGGAAGGGATCACACAGTACATGGACATCAGGGGGATCTCACGGAGCATCTTTGAATCCTGCCTACCCCAGAATTCACATATAAAGAGACTTATAAAGAACACCAAAACTTCCTTGACCTTCAAAGAACTGACTCAGAAGCCCTAAGAACACATCTCTAAATCTATTTTGCTGCTTCCAGAAATGACACAAGTCACAAAATGATACTAAGTCACAAAAATAATACATCGAACACTCCAGTTTTTACTAAAAATATATTTTCCCGGATAAATATCCATTATGCTCCATACGCATTCCGGTGTTTGCAAGTGATGTTTTTTTACTAAAGCATTTCTATCCATCACATACTTGAAATAGAATATCATTACTTCTCTTAATTGTACCTTCTTTGTTCAGAATAAAATACAAAGTGCTGGTTATATGATGCTTGCTGCTACATGCAATAATGTTCTAGTGCATTTATTAGATTTTTAAAAAGTCCAACTCTAAAAAAATCCTGAACAATGAAAAGCCTAATAATTTGAAAAGAGCAGTATTATTTTGTGAAAATGCCAAGTTAATTTGAAAAGCCACACACTTACTGTAGGCTAGATTATTTTAAAAGGTAACTCATTTGTTAGAATTGTATAGTATAGATTATGTAAGAATGATACTTCAAAATAATTTAAGAGCCCTTTTTTCCTGCCTTTCTTTGTACTGTTAAAATCAGAAGAGGGAAGAACATGAAAATGTGATACCTTTGCCTTGATGATTACCTTTCAATCATATAATAATATCATGCCAAGCTGTTATGAGTGTTATGAGTGCAGATCACGGAAATAAAAGGACAGAATTATACATGATTACTAAAAATAAATTTCATAGGAACTAACCTTGAGACAAGTATAATATGTATAAACTACTTCTCTGTAAAGATAATGCATTGGAGCTTTTTAAATTTCTTGGTTCTTACGAACTGATTTTCCTAGAGAGGGGGCTAATAATACATAAGTCATTGTTTAAAACTACATGGACCTGGGTGTCTCTGTGGTAACACTAGAAGCTGACTTTAATAACTTCATTTTTCTTCATTTTATTAAAGCCCAAAAGGCAAAGAGTAACCATAATTTCAATGAACACAATTACAACCTCAAATTGTTTGATGACAATTTAATCCTATTATTAAAAGAAACTCTTATGGTAATTTTGATTGCTCATTATAATGCATGCTGTACCTTGATTTGGCACTTTTCATTTACACTCTATGGTTTTTTTCAGGGCTTGGCACTAATGCAAGACAATGGTATAACTGAATGTCTTGGATATCCTGATACCATGCCTAAAATCTCACAATACACTGCATGGTTTAATTCAACTCCTCTCTTCTTATTCATAGCAGAGTCCTTAGGCAAAATGAGTCTGAAATTTTAAGAACAGGACTTCGAGGTGAATCTAATCTTTCAGCCCCTCTGAAATGTAGTTTCAAAATAATATGACTTGCATCTCAATAGCATATGTAAGAACCCCAAATTTAAATGCTTTCTTTTCCCATTTGAGGAATAATATTGATTTTAATAACTTCAAATTTAATGCAACCCGATACACTCTAAAATTATTTATTAACACCCCCAGAGCATATTTCCTATGCTAAATTCAATATTTCATATACCAAATGATTAATGATTATTCTGACCTAAATATCACTGATGTATTACCATTGCTTGTTCCTGGCAGAAATGTTCAGGCCTCAGTAGACCTGGCAGAAAGGGCTGAAGAGACGGAAGCATCTGTGGTACCCACATCACCATATGCAGTGCCTATATTTTCCTTGTCTCTTCTGACATGGTCCTCTAGGGATCTTTTGTGATCATGAGTACCATGGTACCTGCTCTTTTACCAAACACTCTTCCTACCTTATCGGTATTGTCACAGAAATTGCAAGTAGGGTGAATGGAATCCGGATGGACAAGAATGGATGTCTTGAGCAGGGTGGGTCATGAGCAATAGACAATGCTTTTCTTGGGCACAAGACTAGCTGGGAACCCAGTCTGTTCATTATAGGAGCTTTAGGCTCACCATGACCCACGTATCCTAGAAGCTGGATAGTCCATCTATGTAAAGCTGAACATCCAAATTTTGTTGTTGAAAGACTCTCTAAGAAACATGTTGAATATACAGATCCAAAGTCTAAATCATACAGATTTGGTCTCAGTAGTATAGGGGAACCACTGAAATTTGCATTTTAACAACCAATGCAGCATCTTTCAAGACCAGACATTCCGAACCATCAAACTGTGAATTGTATAGAAATTTAAAGATCATTGTCTCCCATGACACTCAAGGGTTCCGAGGGGAAGGGGAAAGCCTGAGGAAAGCCATACATATGGTTTCCTTTCTTCTTCCTAGGAAAAAGGTGGAAAGAATAGCGGGAACTCCTCGTGAAACTAACTCATGACTAGAAACCTGAAAAGTGTTAACAGTTCCAAAGTGTGCCTCTTCCCAAGAAAAGAACATTTAATTTCATAATAACCCAAATAAAGATGTTTAAATGTTTTAACTTTCTAGAACTAGGCTCTTTAACCTTTTATAATACTTAAAACATCATATCTATGGAATTGAGGGACCGAATGTTTAAGGTAGGTAAAGGTTTTTTGGCACTATACTTTCTGGAACCTCTAGACTACTATTTTGAACAGTTTTAGTGGTGAGAAGTAATCATAGCATTCAAATATAGATTTTATTTTGTAAGAGACACTGCTATTTGCTTTACATCACTGCTTTTCATTTCGTCTAAAACCCTTTTTGGGAGAAGAACTAGGATACTTCAAATGTGTTGAGGAAGTTAGTCCCAAGTGTCCACAACAGTACCATATCTAATATAAGATAATCTATCTAATATAAGAAATCTATCTAATATAGATATCTAATATAAGAAAATCCATGACAATTCTATAACATTACATAATGGTATACTTATATAAAATTTAGAATATTATTTAAATTATTTAAACCTAAGCCTTCAAGTAACTTAACATTCCGATAAGATCCATGACATTTATATTGTAGCTTCTCAGTCTAAGTTTTCATTATCACAAACTTCCTGAATCACCACTCTATATCCCTAAGATTAATATTTCCCAAATTCTTCTAATCTTAAGAACAATCCTGAAGTGGCAGATGATTACCCTACTTAATGCAAGTGAAAGATAATCCTTAAGAAAGCAAGTAGTTTCCCAAGGTCACATACGACCAGTGCTTACACAATCTGTCATTTGAACGGAGGTCTGTTCTAACCTTAAACCTACAGTCTTCCCACTGTTCGTCCTGTGAGAAGGAAACTTGATTTTACAAATAATAAAAGATCACACAGAGGGAAATATGTAAGTAGGGTAGAAGTTTGAGCTGAAAATGCTGTTTAAATATGATATAATTATGAAAGAGCAAGACTTCATTTACTGCTTAGTAAAGAATAAATATGTAAATGATATACCTTTAGTGTCTACATTGTATCCAATACTCTGCTAGAAGCCAGGGGAGAGTAAGACACAGTTTTTAATTCCTAAAGAGTAAATAAGTAATCCACTGATAAATTTTATGAAAAATGTCCAATATAGAGTAAAGAATTGATACCCTGTGTTCTGAAACTACACAAATTAAAGGGCTAGTCAAAGCCCACCTTTATGAGTGGGTGAAATTCTCTGTACTGTGTTTGTTCTGGTTATCTAAAGTTGTGGGCTATTGTGATAAATTATGAAGATATTTTTCCTTTCCCTCTATCTTTGATCTTGAAATATGGCTTTGTACCTCCTCCTATTAAGAGATGGACTTTTGGGGCGCCTGGGTGGCTCAGTGGGTTAAGCCTCTGCCTTCGGCTCAGGTCATGATCCCAGGGTCCTGGGATCGAGCCCCGCTTCGGGCTCTCTGCTCAGCAGGGAGCCTGCTTCCTCCTCTCTCTCTGCCTACCTCTGTGCCTGCTTGTGATCTCTGTCTGTCAAATAAATTAATTAATTAATTAAAAAAAGAGATGGACTCTTTCTTACCCCTTGAATATGGGTGTCTTTAAAGTTTGCTTTGGTCAAAGTGACAGCAGCAAACATGAGGGAGAGCAGCCTTGCAAACTGCTTGTACATTAAGCTTGCAGTCTGGCTCTGCCTGCGGAGCACTGATGCCCTGTGAACAAGCCCAGACAAGCCAGCTGGAGAATAACACATGAGAGAGACCTCATCTATTCCCGCCTTCCCAGACAAGACATCATAAACCAGCCAGCCCCAGCTATTACCCTCTAGCTGACAGCAGATGTATGAATGATGGGGCCTGGATAAGAACAACTGCCCACCTGAGACCAGCCCAAGTTGCTGACCTGCAAAATCATGACTGAAATAGATGCTTGTTGTTTTAAGCCTTAAATTTTGGGATAGTTGGTTACACAGGACTAGATAACGGAGATGGATGAAAAATAGACATGCGCCCTCATCCCAGGTGTTGACCATGACAGAGAAGGCAAAATAGCAACTGGAGGGGAGGGGTGGGGGAATGATTTTTACATGTGATGATTGACAGTAGAAGGAGGAAAACGTTCAGATGGATCCTCCTGATAAACTATTATCCACACAAAATAGGAGGTTGGGTCTTCAGAGAATCAGGTGATAAGATCATGAGCTAGATGAGAATGGTAAAAATTTGAAATGTACTTTGTGGAAAGGGAGAGATGACAAGGGACTCCTGAAAATGTGTAATGTCCTTTTGAATTTGGAGACTCTAAAACTGTTGGGGGATCTGTTACAGATTAACATGAGCCATTCCCTGGAAGTTATTGCACTTTTGAAGTCCCGGAGAAAATTAAAGGAAGACACATGGCATACAGCTAGCAGAATCTAGAGATTTTATTTCAGCAAATATTATACCCTTAAGCAATTGAATTCAATCAAACACTGACTCCAAATTTGGCTCAGAGATAAAACTTTTAAAATGATTTCATAAACCAAAAGCTAGGCTCCTATCAATTCTTCCCCGAGAATAGACAGCAAATCACCCACTGACAAATGGGGAGGAATTATGAGGGGATATTATTAGTTGAGACTCTTCTTGAGATGTTTCTGAATTCTTATGGCCCAATAACTTTGTAATATTCCAAATAGGGCAGGACTAGACACTTAGAGGCAAACACAATCATTCTCATATACTGTTCTAGCAGACATTTTAAACTAACATCACTGTCCTTCAAATATACATGATTCTGAAACTGATAATAAGAATCTTCTTACTATGAATATTATGACTCAACTTCCTAGGAATAAAAGGAAACTAATTTTATAAATCTCTGGGTGTTCTGCCTGAAGATTAGCTAACAGCTCTTCTCCCACACCACGCGATTGAAAAGTTTCATGCATTTTTAGACCTCCCTTTACTTAATGCAGGATATGTAAATTTCTCCAACATTATAACCCATCGTCTGTCTCCTTTTCTTTTCTCTTCCTGTCTTCTTCCCTCCCTTCCTCCTTTTCTTTCTACCTTCTCCAAAGTTTATTTAATGCTTCTATGTGATCATTTGCTAACAGTTCAAATGTGATTAGGTAACATTACTATCTTAAGTTCATCTCAGTCAACATTATTCTGCTGTAATTCCTTCATGGATATTAAATTCATGTATTTTTCCACAGTGTAAAACATTAGAAGAGTTTGCTATTATTAGTAGTAACACATATCACTACTTGATACTAATTTTAGTTAGTTACCTTGATATTTATTAATCACC
Organism: Lutra lutra; assembly: GCF_902655055.1. Taxonomy (NCBI): domain Eukaryota; kingdom Metazoa; phylum Chordata; class Mammalia; order Carnivora; family Mustelidae; genus Lutra; species Lutra lutra. The sequence continues at coordinate 175,825,561 of NC_062280.1, forward strand.
TTGAAAACTAGAATAAGAGCCTAAAAAGATCAGGGATTTTCTCTGCCTTATTCATTGCTGTCCCATATGCTTAAAACAATCCCTAGCATATATTAGATACTTAGTAACTATTTGTTGAAGGAATAAATACCCCAGAAGTCCTTACAGGCTTATGGAAAAATCAATAAATATATCAATATAGGAAATTCTAAAATGGAAATACTTCTGAAGAACAGGAAAAAACCATGATGGAGTTTCTTGCTTTGGGACAGGAGATAAGCTAAATATTTTCCAGGAGTTGACTTCTAAGTTTAATTTTGAGCAGAGAGGAAAAAAATGCATAACATGTAGATATATGTACTTTATAAACTGTGGATGAAATTCCAGAGCAGATTTTAAGAGTATTTCAGCAATAATAGTACTCTTGCAATAAATGCAAAACTCTGAATATTCACAACTTAAAGAAAACCCACATTCTATTTGATACACTAGCTAGTCATAGTAAAACATCTATGTGAGTTGATAAAATAATAATGTAGTACTTGTTATTTACTGAATGTTTACTGTGTCTCAGATATTTGTTAAGGGCTTTGCATCTGTTACGGAATTTAATCTTTACAACAACCTTCAATTTTATAACAACAATATTTTTAATTATTGTTATTAAACATTTGGTCGCAGTTTCTCAAGCATGGCATTTTGTCATTGCCGTCATTTTGTTTATTGTTTCCTGTGCCAAGAATGATTTTCTTCTACATATTCTAATGTTTAGCTTCCTCAATTTATTCAAGTCTTGGCTTGGATATGACTCCGTTAGAGAGCTTTTTTCCGATTACCCCATCCATTGTAACATGCCCATTGCTAATTTTTTTTTTTTTTTGGCCATAACTCATCACCTGATGATAATATAATATAAAATACATGGGAGCTGAAGCTTCCTCTTACTTGTTCAACTCTGTTTCTTCAGCAACTAGATCAGTGATCACCAAATAGTAGATGGTCAATAAATGATTGAAAGATTGAGTGACATTTCAGTAAAACAGGTGGGATTTGAACTCAGGACTAACTGGGTTTTGATGCTTTCTCTTAACCAACTATTACTGAAAATATTTAAACACTCATCTTCATTCAATCAGCTACTGATGCAACATTTCTCTTTTGCAGTGGACTTGGTGATCCCCCCACCAAATGTTATGCTCTGAATTATTAGATCCTTTTCATTCTCATGGACTTTACTTACATAGTTATCCATTATCTGTGACATTATCAAGTAGTATTTTTCTCTTTCTAGTGATCATTACCATCAGCCAGCAAACATGGTTAGCATTTAAGTTAAAAAGCCTTCAGTAGGGGTGCCTGGGTGGCTCAGTCGGTTCAGTGGCTGCCTTCAGCTCAGGTCATGATTCCAGGGTTCTGGGATCGAGTCCTGTATCGCGGAGTGGGGGTGGGAGGTCCCTGCTCAGTGGGGAGTCTGCTTCTTCCTCCCCCTCTGCCTGCTACTTCCCGTACTTGTGCGCTCTCTCTTTCTGTCAAATAAATAAAAAGCCTTCAATGATCCATCATGTTCCAGTTATCTAGCCATTTGTCTAATATCCTTTAAATCAAAAATTTTCTTTATAAACATCCCTACCTGCAATGGAATACTCTCAATCAGTCCCACTTAAATGCCAAGAATGAAGTTGTTGACAGTCTCCTGTTGCCAAGTAAGTCACATCGCTGTCCTTATCCTCTAGGCATTGTATCTTCAGGCATTTGTCACAGGAAACCATGATTTCTTTCTTAACACGCTTAGCATTTTGGCTACTATGACACCACACTTTTCTGAATTATTTTTCTCTTATCTAAGTGACCACCCTGTCAGTATCCATCATGTGCTCTACTGCATGACTCAGTCATGGGCTCCTGCTTTTCTATTCTACATATACCTTCTCTCTAGGACATTTTATCCATTCCTAAAGCTGTACATTCTGTCCATACATTGATTTTCCCCACATTAATATTTCTAGTAATGATCTCTCTGGACTCCTACATTTGCCTCCTTGCCTGAGATATTGGAGGTCTAACAGGCATATAAAACTAAACGTAATCAGAAACAATCACCACAATCCAGACCTGCCTCATCCACTGTATCACAGTAAATGGCACCATTAACCACTCATTTTTTTTAAGCTAAAAATTACTAATATGGGTGCTTGGGTGGCTCAGTTGGTTAAGCGTCTGCCTTCGGCTCCGATCAAGCCCTGCATCAGGTCCCCGCTCAGTGAGGAGCCTGCTTCTCCCTCCCTCTGCAGCTCCCCCTGCTTGTGCCCTCTCTCTCTCTCTGTAATAAATAATAAATAATATTAATAATAAATAAATAAAATATTTTTAAAAAAACTAGTTTTTTTTTTCTAGTAAATGCCTCTCTGGACTCCTGCATTTGCCTCCTTGCTTGCCTCTTTGTTGTATGTGCTGGAGCCCTAAATCATTAATCCATCAGAAATCCCTGAATTCTTTCCCAAAACATGTTTGAATATTTTACCATTCTTCTCTTTCCATTGATACTGCTTCTAGCACAAATTACGTACTTCATCATATACTTACTCAAACTCCTTAGTTCAGTTCAGAAATCTAAATTCTCTAGTTCAGGCTGTTCCTATTTATTTTTAATAAGAGTTAATTTTATCTATAGACTCCACATACTTTATAGATAAAGAATACTTTATAGATAAAGAATCTCTCTCAGGTCTCAATAGCCAGGAGAAGTTTCAGGCCCCACCAGGATCATAACAAGGAAATAGAAATTTCAAAATCAAGCCCCCATCCGTCGGGGCACCTGGGTGGCTCAGTCAATTAGGCATCTGTCTTTGGCTCAGGTCATGATCTCAGAGTCATGGGATCAAGCCCTGCATAGGGCTCCCTACTCAGCAGGGAGTCTGCTTCTCCCTTTCTCCATCTCCCTCTGCTCCTCCCATCCATATGCTTGTGCTCTCTCTCTCTGTCTCTAAAATAAATAAAATCTTAAAAAAATAAAACCAAGACCACTTATTGCTGCTTTCTGGGTGGCAGTTCCTTCCTTCTATCCCCATGCCAGACAAAACGCATGGACCAAGCTTCACTTAAACACATCTCTCAGCCCCCAATTTTATGTCACCTTAAAATTTCAGTGCTTTTAGTGAGCCACTACATTATCCTTAACCAGTTTTTCAGATTTCAGGAAAAGATCATCTGATTGGCTCCTCTTAAATCAGAGGTCCACCAAATCCCTTGGCTAAATCATTTTAAGGGGTTTCTGTTCTGAAAATGAAATGTTGACAATCTCTCAAAAGGCATGAAGATAACGAAGAAAAAAATTTTCTTTGAATTTTTTTATATTTTTAAATTTTTATTTATTTTTTAAAAATAGTTTATTTATTTACTTGAGAGAGAGAGAGAGAGCATAAGAGGGGAGAGGGTCAGAGGGAGAAGCAGACTCCCCACCGAGCAGGAAGCCCAATGCAGAACTCAATTCCAGGACTCCAGGATCACGACCTGAGCGGAAGGCAGTTGCCCAACCAACTGAGCCACCCAGGTGCCCAGAACGTTTTTTTAAAGGCATTCTAAATATTGAAACAATACAAGGGGAAAAAATTACAAGAGTATAAACTAGAGAAGGGAATAATCCAGAGGCCAGAAACCTCAAGAAAAATCTTCAAGGTATAGTTTGGATTAAACTAGATTGAAGGCAGGCTTAGAAGATGGACTTAAATTTCTCTCATCTGGGAAAAAGAAGTATTGCTGAAGATTAAGAAGAAACCACTTTGGGGGCGCCTGGGTGGCTCAGTGGGTTAAAGCCTCTGCCTTCGGCTCAGGTCATGATCCCAGGGTCCTTGGATCAAGTCCCGCATCGGGCTCTCTGCTCAGCAGGGAGCCTGCTCCCCCCCATCCCCCACCTGCTTCTCTGCCTATTTGTGATCTCTGTTTGTCAAACAGGTGAATAAAATCTTGAAGAAAAAAAAGAAAGAAGAAGAAGCCACTTTGGAAAGTAAAAAATGTTCAGTAACTGAATGCTATCCGGAAGCCAAATAATGGAGTCAGTACCCAATGATGAAGCTCTCGTGGGACCTGACGTGTATATACTCATTACTTGCTACAGATTCATAACAGAGGCAGAGACCTTGAGAAACAAAAATTAATAAAATTAATAGTTAATAAAATTAATAGTTAATAAAAATTAACTTAAAAAAAAAAAACCAGAAACAGTGAGATTGTGCCTGGATTACGTAGGAACTATAACCAAAAGAAAAAGTAGAAGGACACGACTCTCTTGACAGAGCTGGCAGGCAGCTCACAGCCACAACTTGTACATTGAACAGAAGCCAGACTCAAAGGAAAACTAAATAAAAAATAACCAATACCAATATAATACCTTAAAAACACCATAAGGAAGAAAATGATAAGGAATTCTTCAACTTCATCTACTCTATCTATTCTTGCCATCTAATTGGTAGAAGATGAAAATTGTAATACATTATCCTTACCAGCCTGTCAGCTTTAAATTTTGATAAAGGATCCATAGATATTGAAGGCCATCATTGCCCAAATAGATTTCTTCTTTTTAAATGGTGAGAACAGTTTCTTTTTTTGTTTGTTGTTGTTGTTTCTATTTTGTTTATTTATTTGACACAGAGAGAAGGAGCAAAAGCAAGGGGAAGGCCAGAGGATGAGGGAAAAGGAGACTTCCTGCTGAGTGGGGAGACTGATGTGGGTCTTGATCCTGTGACTCCAGGATCCTGACCTGAGCCAAAGACGGACGCTTAACCAACTGAGCCACCCAGGTGCCCTGAGACCAATTTCTTTATAAGGATGGAACTTTGAAAATATTCTTCAATATGAGTCAAACGCTGAACTTGTGAAATTGGGGCTAATATTTGAAAAATATTTGTAATCAGAGGCAAAAGCAAACATTTAAAAGGATTTTTAAAATAGAATCTATTGTGGACTTGGCATAATTGAGAAAAAAAAAAAAACCTAAAAACCCAAATATCTGATGATAAAATAGCAGGTCCAATTGATAAGGAAATAGTCTAAACCAAACTTAAATAAACAAAATGAGTAAGATAAGGAAAGATGACAAAGAGGCTAACATTTTAGTAGGGTAAGTTTATCGGAAGAGGGAGTTTAATATAATTAAATTTAAAAGAGCATGACAAAATAAATAAATAAAAACAGTATTTTGTGAAGGAATATCAATAGATTTCCCTGAGATGTACAAGTAAAGAGCAAAAAAGATTGATATTTAAGATAATTTAAAATAAAGATACCTGAGGACAAAAAAAATCGATTATATTTATGGGTAATTATCTTTCCTTATGAAGAAGTCAAAAAATACTATAAATGCAGTAAACCAGGATATAATAGAAACAAAAAAGCAAAAAAATAAGTCAAATAAAATCTTGTCTTTCAGACCTATGGTAATGGCTTTTTTCATTAAAAAAAATCTTCTTCAGTTAGTGAGAACAGGTACAGTGTAGGTCTTCTGTAAAAGCCAAGTTGCTTGACACAAAATTTTGGAAAGAAAGAGTACCTATCTTGCTGTGAATTTATTTTTTTTTAAGATTTTTATTTATTTATTTGACAGAGAGAAATCACAAGTAAGCAGAGAGGCAGGCAGAGAGAGAGGAGGAAGCAGGCTCCCCGCTGAGCAGAAAGCCCGATGTGGGGCTCGAACCCAGGACCTGGGATCATGACCTGAGCCGAAGGCAGCGGCTTAACCCACTGAGCCACCCAGGCGCCCCTCTTGCTGTGAATTTAAAAGGTCACAAGGTACAGCACATTTGGTAGGAGATAGGAAAACAATAGATTAATTTTGGAATATTTTTAATTTAAAATTTTCTGAATAATTAATTTAGGTAAAATAACCCTCATGTTATTGAACCTGTTACTTTTGGAATTGGTAAAAAGGTTGTCAGTAATAACTACAAAGACATAATCATTTCTTTGGGGGGAAAAAAAAGCAAGTATATAAATGACACAAGACTACAAACTTTAAAATAGTCTATTCATATGAGATTGTTCTCTCCCAAGAAATGAACTGTTCTGACAATGACTTTGGAGTCCAACAGTCTGGTTTATTCTTAACTATTTGGGAATTAAATCAGAGTATATAATCTTGGCATGCCTAAAGGTATTTGGAAATGGCATCATCACAGCCTGAAAATCTGGCTAGTCCTAGGTTATTGGAAACCAATATCATAGCTTGGAAATATGGCCTCCTCCTGTATATTTAGAAATTAAATCAGAGCATAACAACTTGGCATATCCAAAATGATCTGGGAAAGTTAACATAGTATAGTGATTTGGAAAAACTTCAAATATCTGGAGTACCATCACTGTCCAAAGTTTGATACTGCAACCAGAATCACACGTTTCAAAATATGTTGGGATAACTTTTATAAATGCCCTTGCCATTTTAAGATCCCTGAATTCTGGATAATTTAGTATTTCATACTAAAATCATAATTGATTAATTTATCCATCTAACTAAGATACCTTTGAAAGTGAAAGGGGCACTCTTATTCTGGGAAATGAGACAAAAATTGAGACTGTTATAAGCAAGTTTTTTATCATGCTAAACTGAGCATAATATCTGGGCATGATATTAGAACAGAATAAGCACAGGACAGAAATCTAACTCAATATTAGAGAAACTAGCTTAAAGAGGAAGCAGAAAAAAGGAGACACTTATTGGCTTACAGCTCCAGCCACCTTTCACCCCAGAGTAGGAAGAAGAGTAGTGCTGGTGTCTCGTGTTCATTTGCTTCTGTTTGCCTGACTATACATATACACTTAACACTAGAAAGCCCACCAACTCTACAAGGTCATTTGGATTTACAGACTGAGAGCCCAAAAAGTTGAGAGGAAACAGATCCAATTATTTCAGTGAGAGACTCTTTTTGGTCTAATTATGGCTAGGAATATTGAATAATTATTTTGACCCTGTCTTGGCCACGTGCCCATTCCTGTAGGAAGCATGCAGCATACATTATAGAAGGGTGCATGAGGGAGCCAGATTAAAAAAAAAAAAAAAAAAAAACAACCAGCTACTAAAGACATTTATTTAAGAATAATAGGATGGGGGCACCTGGATAGCTCAGTGGGTTAAAGCCTCTGCCTTCAGCTCAGGTCATGATCCTGGGGTCCTGGGATCTGCCCCCCGCATTGGGCTCTCTGCTCTGCAGGGAGCCTGCTTCCCCCTCTCTCTGCCTGCCTCTCTGCTTCCTTGTGATCTCTGGCTGTCAAATAAATAAATAAGATCTTTAAAAAAATAAAAATAATAGGATGGTTTAAGTAAACAATTTCTTCCAATTCAAGAATAATTTGTCATTCTGTTCCTAACATAATATTAAGAAGTAGTTGTTGTAATTATAAAAAATAAAAGTTAACTATTATAATCTTTTTGTCTATTTTTGTCACTCAATGTATGATTTTTAAATATTTTAAAATATTAGTCTAAAAATAAAAATTTAAAGATTTAAAGTTGTAGAAAGACGATTGTCATGCAAGTATTCCATTTATTTCACTCTTTTGACTTTTTAATTTTTGATAATTTAATATAAAAGTAGATTACAAAAATACCAGAAAGTTCCATAAGCCCTTCACCCAGATTCCCCACTGAATTGCCATGTCTCCTTAGTCTCCTCTGATCTGTGACAATTACTCAATCTTCGGTTCACTTATTTTTCATAACATTGCCATATTAGCAAAGCACTGATCAGTTATTTTGCAGATGGATATTGCCAAGAGCAATTATTTCTGATGTGACATCTCAAACAGTAAATTTCTACTTCCCTTCCTCATTCTCCATTTACTAATTGAAATTTGTCTCTAAGGAGGAATTGTTTCTTATCTTTATTCTGTTATTTCTGTATATCAGCACAGACTCATGAATATTTGTTTCTTTGGGTTATAATCACAGGCCATGCTATTTTTCTTCTGTTCAAGTTGTTCCTTCTTTGCTTTCCCCAGCACTGGACTCAACTAGCTATTCAAAGAGTTCTGAGTCTTCTCACTGGAAAATAGTATTTAGAAACCAAGAGATGGGTAGTCGTTGAGATCTTCGCTACTACCGTTCCACTGCTTCAGGTACATGTTAGTGGATAGAGCTAGGGAATATATGTATATACCTAACCCATAAACCCATGCAAATGCCCATATCTGTATTTTTTTTTTTAAGATTTTATTTATTTGTCAGAGAGAGATTGAGAGACAGCACGGGGGAGCACAGGCAGACAGAACGGCAGGCAGAGGCAGAGGGAGAAGCAGGCTTCCTGCCAAGCTAGGAGTCCGATGTGGGACTCAATCCCAGGACACCGGGATCATGACCTGAGTCGAAGGCAGCTGCTTAACCAACTGAGCCACCCAGGCGTCCTCCATATCTGTATTTTTGTACTTCCCTGAGTGTGTGTAAAACAATACTCAGAACGTTCTGCGATATAAATTGTCATATATAGATAGATAGATAGAAACACATACACACACACACACACACACACGTGTACATATATTTATCTGCATATATATTTGTATATTATTTATGTACTTATCTGCATAAATATTTGTATATATGTATATACAATAAACATATGTATTTACACATCCATAATTATATATATACATATATATCTGTGTATATATGTATATATACATATATCTCTGCATATATGTGTATATATATATAAAATTTGTATATCCATATAAATAGATATACATGTATATGTATGTGTATGTATTTATGTCTTTTTCTTTCATATGCCACTGTACAACTATAAGCCTTCCATACAGAAATAAAATCTTACAGCCAATTATTAGAATAAAATAAAGGCCCTATATTGAGAACTTTCAACTACTAAATTTTTATCACATCCTAAGATGTTATTCCAAGAGGAGTTAAGTAGCAATGCCACTGTGCAATCAGACACCCTGACTTGAATTCCAGCTCCCCTCGTACTGTTTTACGACCCTGGCCGCATTTCTTTGCCCCTCCCTTGTAGTTTCCTCACCTCTGTAATGAGACTGATAATTGCTCGCTACTTCTTAGGATTGTTTGGAATTAAAATGCACAAAGAAAACCCTAAAAAGAAAAAAAAAAGTTGGCCTTCTATCTTAAGATCTTTATATGATATGAATTTCAATCTCCATCAAACTTTTAAAAAACTGTCATTTGCCAAAAAGGGATAAAACTGGCCTACCTTGGACCTCTCCCTTGAGGATGACCCATGCAAGTGGAGTTTTCAGAGTGAAATGATGTGCTCAAAGACAGGAAATATAAAAAAAGGAAATAGTAGGATTGAGAGATGTATGACTAATCCACACACTGGATGATGAACCAAACGCTGCACGATGACTGCTTTAAAAAAAAAAAAAAAATTTATAACAAAAATTCACTATTCAAAATCATTTTTAAATTGAATTTAAAATTGAATTTTAATTCATGCAGCAAATTGAATTTTCACTTAATACTTGTTCATTTTGGATCTATAGATAAATATGTATTTGGAATATGTATAATGATGTATAACTACCATTGCCTTTGATTTTAGCAACTGCAACAACTGTGATTTTTCTGCAATGACTAGTATCAGCTGGAATTTTTAATTGTGTATTTTATTTATTTATTTTTTTATTTTTAACTTTTTTTTTTAAGATTTTATTTATTTATTTGACAGACAGAGATCACAAGTAGGCAGGGAGGCAAGCAGAGAGAGGGGGAAGCAGGCTCCCTGCTGAGCAGACAGCCCGATGTGGGGCTCAATCCCAGGACCCTGGGATCATGACCTGCGCAGAAGGCAGAGGCTTAACCCACTGAGCCACCCACATGCCCCTAATTATGTATTTTAAACTGTAAAAGCTATATTCATATAATACCTCACTGGAAGATTTTTTGAAAGATTTTTTGATTACACAGAGAACAAAAATGGGACTGAAAAATAATCTCTATTTAATCAGATAGATAATTGTATAACTTTGCATAGGAGATATTTTCAGAATTAAGTTGATAAAAATGCACGCAGCATAGAAGACATGATAGTCATTGCTAGGCTACAATATACAGTAATGACCTTCTTTGTATTTCTCTAATGTCAAATGTTATTTGAATTAACAAATCTGCTTTGAATAAGCTTAATATGGATATCAAATCAGTGAATATAAATGTATCTGAGACTCTGGTCTGTCTTTCAAAAAAAGAAAACCAGCTATTTTCAAGCTACATTTTATTAGCCAGCATAAGAACTAGACAAATGTACAAATCTGCAATTTAGATTAAGTCCTTGATATTATCACATTACTATTTGATAATGGCACCCGTGTTCTGACAAAAACTAAATACGCACACACACACACACACACACACACACACACACACACACACACACACATTCTATTAAAATGTTATTATAAAAGAAATCCCATGTTTTAAGCAAAACTAGGAATCTGAAGCACTACTTGCTTCATTTAAGTTTTATTTTACCTCATTACATTGAATATCTTTATTGACCAAACTATTTGTTTACAATTAGTTATTTTTTTCTCAAAGATTTTATTTATTTATTTGACAGAGAGATAGAGAGCATAAGTAGGCAGAGCGTCAGACTGAGGGAGAGGAAGATGCAGGCTCCCTGCTGAGCAGAGAGCTTGACTCGGGGCTCGATCTCAGCACCCTGGGATCATGACCTGAGCAAAAGGCCGACACTTAACCACTGAGCCACCCAGGCACCCCTAAAGTATTTATTTTATAGGTGGCATTTGGAAAGTCATATCAGACCAGTATTAACCTTATTATTATAATGACAAAGAACTTACAGGGGCGCCCGGGTGGCTCAGGTCATGATCCCAGGGTCCTGGGATTGAACGCCACATCAGGCTCCTTCCTCAGTGGGGAGCCTGCTTCTCCCTCTTCCTCTGCCTGCCACTCTGCCTACTTGTGCTTGCTCTCTCTTTCTCTCTGCAAGTAAATAAATAAGAACTTAAAAAAAAATAAAGTAACATAAAATGACAAAGAGCAAGAAAAAATAGCAGACCAATATACCTGAAAAACATATATGCATGTATTTCAACAAAATATGAGAAAATTGGATCCAGTGGTTAGTAAAGAAGGATAACACTTCATACCCAAACAGGGCTTGTCCCAGAAATTCACTGTTACTTAAAATCAAAACAATAGCAACAACAACAGTATAATGCACTACGTTAACTGGAAAAAAAAAATAAGCAAAGTCATATAATCCTATTATAATGCTTATATTATTGTTTTCTTAAATTTGTAATATTATTTATCAGTGAAACCCCATGAAGTTTTACTTTGTGGAAATGGTCTTCTATTCATGTAAGATTTGTTGTATGTAGTATATATGTATAATGTATACCTCATTCTTTCCCTTCTTTTATTAGCATCACTAGGCTATTTTTTTAAAGGAGCTTGTGTATTTCATTTAATTTAATAAATACACTAGCATGAATTGTTTATAATACTCCCTTATTCCATCTTTAACATATTTTAAAATCTAAAGGATTGTCTCCTCTTCCTGATACTGGTAGATTATATTTCCTATGTTCTTGCCTAATTTTCTTAAAAGAAACTTAAAAACTTACCAGTCTTTCCAACAATTCTATTACGTGGTTTGCGGGTGGGAGGTTCCTACTCTCACTTTTGTAATTTCATTCATTCTACTTGCTTTGGGTATAATTTTATCTCCTCCTTCTAACCTTTTTTTTTTTTTAAGATTTATTTATTTATTGTCAGAGGAGGAGATGAGGGGAAGGGCAGAAAGTCTTTTAAGTAGACCCCACACTGAGCTTGAGCTCGCACTCAAGTCTCAGGACACTGAGATCACAACCAGAGCCAGAACCAAGAATCCCAAGTCAGATGCTTGACTGACTGTGCCACCACCCAGATGCCCCTCCCTCTTTCTAGCTTCTTTAAATGAAATAAAATCATTGGTTTTTACTCTCTTCACATCCTCTACCTTCCCGCCTTTCTTCAGTCCTCCCATTCCTCTTCTTCCTCTTTCTTTTCCGCCTTCTTTTCTTCTTCTCTTTCTCCTTCTTCACCTTCCTCTCCTTCCTCCTCTTTTCCCTTCTCTCCCCCCCACCCCTTTTTCTTTCTTTTCAGTCTTCTTTCCTGGTTGTTACCAATCATTTACCACTATGTAATTTCATCCTTGGAACTCTTTAGCTGCAACTCACAAATTCTGATGTTTTGCTATCATTGGAACTACTAACAGAACATAGTTTAACTTCCTTTGTGATTTCTGCTTTGATCATTTGCTCATTTAGTATTGTCTAGTATTTGATGATTTTCTAGATTTATTGACATTTTTGATTGCTAATTTATTTTCATTTGTGTTCTTTCTTGCAAATTGCAAAATTTGGGTTACCTTTGATTCTGTCATGATTTTTTTAATAGTTCACAAATTCCATCCTGACAGCTTTTAGTTGTATGCTAGACATGATGGGTGGTATATTGCAGGGTCATAGGAAGTCCCTACTATTTTGTCTCCACTTAAAGTGTGGCGAATTTTGTTTTAATAGCCAAATACACAACTGACAGATATTCTTGGCCTTTCATATTTGTTTTATTTACTTACATGAAGATTTTTTTTTAAGGAATGATAAATTTCATTTTCGACCTTAGTTCTAGGGCGTTTCTTTATCCAGGTTGTATTAATAAACTCCAAAATTATGGCCTCTCTGGGCTCTCAGATGAATGACTGAAAATATTGGTGCGGTCTGTGTCATTTGGTTTGGTTGGCATCCCACCTCCCTGTATCTCTAACTCTGAATGACTCTCCTCATTCACATCTCAGCCATGCAGCAATTAGAATATGCTGGGTCTCACAGAGTTGACCTTGTGCAGGTGCAGCTTAGCCTTTATCTGGGGAACCCCTGTGAACCTCCACAAGTATTGTCTGTTGCCTGCTCTGCTCAGCTCTCTTTTCTCCAGGACCTTGGCCCACAAATCCGGCTGCAGAGTAGCGATGAACTTTGAAGCCTGTTTTTCAGCCCACTGAGAGCTGCATGTTCTGCATTGACTCTATCTCCCTAATGCTGTGAAAAGACTTCCCTCAGACAGGCCAGGGAAAATGTGGAGCTCCCTCATTTATTTCCCTTTTCAAATAATTGCGTTCTTGGTTGTTTGCCATGTAGTGCCTAAGAACAGTTGCTTCATACATTTGTCAAATTTTATAGTTGTTTACAGCAGGAGCACCATTCTGATACTAATTACTCAATTATATGTAGAAGCGTAAGTTTGCAATTACTTTCCAATAACATTACAAATATATCAAACTTGTAATATCATTGATGTCTTTTAGAATAGACTAAATTTTTTAAGTAATTCAATTAAGAAAATTGCTATTTAGGGCACAAGTGGTACTTGGAACATGGCAAAAATATGTAAGTAGGATGTATAAATGATTAGTATTGAAATCCTAAAAGCTTTGTTAAAAACAGTGACACAGTACTTTGAGGAAGAGATCCATAAATTTGATTCCCATCTCCATAGTACATGAGGTATGTTGTTTTTCACTTCTAAATTAATCAACAACTCCATTCACTTACCAGTGTATAACTATGACTAATACGAGTAATATCTAATATCTAACGCATGCTGTACTTAGGACTAAAATACAGTGGAGGGAGAGTATGCCCATGTCTTAACCTGAGTTCAACCATGCATCCTTGGCTGAGCAAGAGAGACAGAGCAGGACAAAGAGAAAGAGCACTCCTAAAAAATTTTATCTTCAACCAAGTATTTTACTCAAAAAGTATGCTACCAACAAGAAGATGGGCTGATATCTTACAGTGTGGAAGTTGGCATTTACCAAATTGGGTTTGGATCTGATTCATTCCGGTTATCTACAGTAGCATAACAAATCACTTCCGATCTTAGTGGCTTAAAACAACCACAGTGATTTCATTTCTTTCATAGTTTTTATGGGTCAGACATTCAGAAAGGACTTGGCTAGCTGGTTTTGGCTCAAGATCTTTCATGCAACTGTAATCAGACAGTGGCTCAACTAGACTTTGTTGATACTGTGCTTTCCTGTATAGCCAATTCCTAAGACACACACAAGGATAATATTAATTATATGTAATCATCTGGTATCATGATGTAGAACTTCATTGTGTAAGAGGATGCTCTTTAATGCCAGTCTGTTATACATACCAAGTATGTATTTGTAATTACTATCATTACTGGTAGACTTAAAAATATATATAGGTTGAGATGGTAAATTTTTCAAAAATTTTCTTTGAAGATTTTTCCATAATCAAATCAGCATTTTGGATCAAAGAGAATGATACCCTATAGTACCAGCACACATTCTTTAGACAATCTCTGGGTTTATTTGGTATAGATAACCCAGCTTTGCTGTATCCATAATCATGCGGCCTTCCAACAACTATATGTATATATTCTTAACAAGTACATTTACCCTTAAATATCTACTCTACATCATTACCAGAGATTTCAGAACAGTATAAAATACGTGAAAAAAGCACATTTGGAAATCCTGTTTTAAATAAAAAGACCTGCAAAGACCAGCTATGAAGTGTCTACATATATTATAAACAAATAGTTTGGATGTTGGAGAAGTTTAATATATGAACATAAAATATGTCTTAAATGGAGATAAGTAGTGTTTACATTCCTGGGTTTCCTAAAAACATGGTGTGTTTCCATAATAAAATATTAATGGCATGTGCATATGAAAATATGTGTATATAATATGTATGTATATATACATATGTATGTGGCATATATATATATATGTATATATGTCTGTAGAAGGAATTAAGATAATAAACATGAACTGTACTTTCTATAAAAGATACTAGTTATTTCCAGTAGTTCCAGTGAATTCTCCTAAAACGTAAGCTTAATAAACAGATTTACATAACTATATTTTTGAACTCCATTTCACATTGATATAGCATATTTATATATTTTATATATTATATATTTATATAGATTTATTAAGTCCCATTTGTGCTTATGGGTGCTTATGGGCTTTATAGCATATATTTTATCATGTACAATATACTTCATCATATATAGCTCAGCTTTGGTAAAACTAGTTAATGTAAATGAACAGTCCTCCTTGCTGACAGATCAGATTTTAGAGATTGCACGGCTAAGAAGATGGTAAATTTGCCCAGGTAAGTGCCATGTTTTATGGGAATTGAACTTTTACTTGGAAAGCATTACCTGAAAAAAAATTTAAATTTAAAAGAGAAAGAAAAATAGGTACCTATGAATGCAACCTCATTTGGAAATAGGCTCTTTGGAGGTATAATTAGGTAAGATGAAGTCTTATGGGTTGGGGTGGTCCCTAGCCTCAATGTACCTGGTATCCTTAATAAGACGACACCGAGACACACAGTCACACTTGGAGGGAAGACAGCTATGTAATGAGGGAGGCAAAAATCAGTGATGCAGCTGCAAGCCAAGAAATACCAGGGATGCTGGCTACCATCAGAAGTTAAGAAAGGGCCAGGAAATTTGCTTCCCTAGTCTTCAGAGGGAACGTGTCCCTGCTAACCTCTTGATTTTATACTTATGGCCTCCAGAACTGTGTAAAAGAACAATTTTCCATTGTTTTAAGTCACCCAATTTGCAGTATTTTCTTATGGGAGCCCAAAGAAACTCATACATATGCTCAATATTTTTTTTTATATTTATCCAGAAGCAGTTACTTGTCTTACTTATTCTTTATTGACAGAGAACATAATCTTCCACCTCCAAACTACTTTGTACTCAACTCAGTCACAATCCTTTAGCATTTATTCTAGTTAGATTTTGTTGGTGGGAAACCTTAGACTATATTTATTTGAAAATGTCCCTATTTATTTGTATTTCTGGAAAACAAATCAAGTATCTGTTGAATGGTTGAGTAATGGGTTGGGTTAAATAACCAGATTTTTTCACTAATTAATACTGGTCCTTTTATTTATTATATTTTTTATAACTTTTTTTTTTAAGATTTTATTTATTTGTCAGAGAGAGAGAGAGGAGAGAGAGCGAGCACAGGCAGACAGAATGGCAGGCAGAGGCAGAGGGAGAAGCAGGTTCCCTGACGAGCAAGGAGCCCGATGTGGGACTCGATCCCAGGACTCTGGGATCATGACCTGAGCCGAAGGCAGCTGCTTAACCAACTGAGCCACCCAGGCATCCCAATACTGGTCCTTTTAAAGATCAGTTATTTTTGCATTTATCTAGCTAATGAGCTTAAAAATGCTATTAATGTATTAGCCCAATAACTGCCATTTAAAAAATTTCCTTGGCCCAATTTTTATTTATCCCCCTCCTTTTTTTATTGTAAGCCATATTGCAAGAATTTAATTGCTTTTTTATTTTTATTTATTTTTTTTAAAGATTTTATTTATTTCTTTGACAGACAGAGATCACAAGTAGGCAGAGAGGCAGGCAGAGAGAGAGGAAGGGAAACAGGCTCCCTGCTGAGCAGAGAGCCCCATGCGGGACTCGATCCCAGGACCCTGAGATCATGACCTGAGCCAAAGGCAGCAGCTTAACCCACTGAGCCACCCAGGCGCCCTAATTGCTTTTTTTTAAAGCACTTTATAACCTCAGAGGGAAAACATATGTGAAACACAGATGAATGTGTCGAATATTAGTTAGTCCATACTTACTGTTATTTATAAGCAGTTGCACTCAGTGATTTTATATCTACTTAAACATGCAAGACACATATGTTCCACTGAACTCAATGATGAGGTTGCTTTTTAATAATGGTAAGAAAGAGTAACTGATTTGGACTGGCTTCTTCCATTTCAGCTACAATTTTTTTTTTGCTTGTTGAGTACCTATGGATCAATAAGTCACCTCCACCAAAGCAAAACTTCACCTTTTGAAATTTGGAAACTTTTCTCTTTCAAAAGTATTACCTATAAATCGTATCCCTATAGTAATTATAACGTCCGGGAACAACAGTGTGGAAGTTGTGAACATTGAACAGTCAGGGCAGGTGTTTTTTTGCTTAAATAATTATGGATTTCCATTAGAATGGCTGCCACAGGGAAACTCATATGGCATTACCACATCTGTCAAACAGTTCACTCCTCTAGCCAATAATGTGAAAACCCAAATCTAGGTTAAGATGTGTAATCAATCATGAATTTTTGGCACATTTTTTAATGCCTGGGAAAAGATGAGGAATTTGACCAGTTGTGGCTGAAAAATGCTATGTTTTATTTTAAATAGTGTTAGTGATAGGAATTTCAGAGTCATTAGTTTCATTTTTAAAATTATAGAAGAAATTCTTAATCCCATAATAAAATAATCAAAAAACAAGTATTTTTAAATTTTGCCAAATTATTTGGATTTAATGAACATTGATATTACAAAATTGTTCAAGAACATATTAAATTCAAGAAAACTTTAACTAGGGTGCCTGGGTGGCTCAGTGGGTTAAGCCGCTGCCTTCGGCTCAGGTCATGGTCTCAGGGTCCTGGGATCGAGTCCCGCATCAGGCTCTCTGCTCAGCAGGGAGCCTGCTTCCTCCTCTCTCTCTGCCTGCCTCTCCATCTACTTGTGATCTCTCTCTGTCAAATAAATAAATAAAATCTTAAAAAAAAAAAAAAAAGAAAACTTTAACTAGAAGTAAGCATGTGTAATGAAAATTTATGAACAAAACCCATCTTTCATGGAAGAAAATCTGAGTTGAGATCTGAGGGTTTTTTTTGTTTGTTTGTTTTTGTTTTAGATCTGAGTTTAAATAAGAAAAATCAAGTTAATAATTAAAGGTAAATGCAAACTAGTCCTGCTGCCACTAAATTCTAAAGTCAAACATTACATTCTTTTTTTTTTAAGGTGAACATTACATTCTGTATAATGGGTCATATTTTATACAATAATCAACAATCTTATAATTAGCAGTATTAATTTTTGGCCAAAGTTAAATATAAGGTACCTCAAAATTTAGCTTTTTTCATTACCAAAATTATGTCTAAGTTTGAATAAATGTCACTAAAAAATGCAACCCCTCAGGATGCCTGGGTGGCTCAGCTGGTTAAGTGTCTGCCTTTGGCTCAGGTCATGATCTCAGGGTCCTGAGATCAAGCCACACATCGGGCTCCTTGTTCAGCAGAGAGCCTGCTTCTCTCTCTCCCTCTGCTGCTGCCCCTGCTTGTGCTCTCCCTCTCTGTCAAGTAAATAAATAAAGCCTTTAAAAAAATAAGAAATATACAACTCCTCAAACAAATCCATATTAAAAAGATAGCTATCCAGTTTTATTAAGTTATCACATACAGATGTCAGCATTTTGACAATATTTATGAGTCCTAGTGTTCCTGTAAAATATAAGTTAAAAAAAATCTTTCCTTATAAAAGATTCTAATGCTGTTTCATACAACTAAAATTTCTTTTCTTTTCTTTTTTTGGGAGAGAGAGAGAGAGAAAGTGCATATGTGGCACACGGGATCAGTTGGTGCAGGGGAAGGGAGGGAAAGAGGGAGAGGGAGGGAGAGAATCTTAAGCAGGTTTCACGCCCAGTACAGAGCCTGACTAAGGGCTCCATCCCACAAGACTGAAATCATGACCTGAGCCAAATCCAAGAGTCAGGGGCTTAAATGACAGAGCCACCCAGGCCACCTTATAACTAAAATTTCTTATACCTTAATTTAATATTTTTTTCTCAAAAATTGAGTGTATTTTACTACTATAGGAAAGTTTACTTGACCAAATTGTTAGATCATTGGAGTCAGTACTTAAATACACATTCATTCGTTCAGTAAGTATGAATTACAAGCTGGGTACATGGAAGTGATCAAAAATTATCACAGTCTAGCTGAGTATATATGCTAATAAATCATAATAAGTTGTGATATGTTATACATATGTTCAAATTTCTTTGGGACCACTTTTTCTAGGGAATAAAAGGTTCATTTCTTTAAGTACATAAGAGCAGGCATGGTGGCAAGATGAAGTTACAGATGAAAAATTAATAGTGATTCTTGAAGGAGTTTGATTAAATAATTCCATGAAGAATGTTTGACGCTTATTTCCATTAGGAGCCAACAATGTAATGTGAACATGAATTTAGGCAGTTTTTATGATAGACTAATGTCTTAAAAAATGGAACTAATAATTCTAGTCTGATGACGGGACTACATCTGAAAAATATTTTCTTCTGTGTACCATATTTGAAGGGAGAATATACAACCTGTACTTCATTCCATGGTGATCTGTCATAATTATGAATGATTTGTGATCAAAGTATAGTGAGTTCTGGTAATTTTAGATTTTCATCATTATTCTAGATGACAAGTAACTATACAGAATTCTGTTTATCCTTCTAGCACACACATACTTCCTGTACCTTCCACCCATAACTCTTAAAGCAGATTTTTTTCTCTTTTAGTATATGAAGTTCAAAGGACAGTTTGTATTCTTAGTAAGTCTATCTATGTAAGTATTTCTTGAGACAGAAAGCCTTCTAAAGTCCTGATGTTTTATCTTAATATAATCAAGTAGCTTCTATTTTCCTTAGTATTTCAAGCCCTCTATTGCAATACAAGACAATAATGAGCACTTTATTCTTGCTATATCATTATCGTCTTCAGCATTATTATATTTACCCTTGTCCTCCTCATTATTATTAATACTATTATTATGAGATCTGGGACAACAATACACAAAATCTTTTGTCAGAATTCTTACTGTCTTTTGATCTTTCTATTGGTTTATCTATATATATCATGATATATATGATGTATATGATATATATCGTGTGTGTATGTGTGTATAACTTCTTTAACCATTCATCTATCACTTAGGTTTCTTCCATATATTGGCTATTGTAAATAACATTGCAGTAAAAAACGTAGAGGTGCATGTATCTTTTTAGTGTTTTCATTTTCTTTGGGCAAATATCCAGTAGTGGAATTACTGGATCTTATGGTAATTCTATTTTTAATTTTTTGAAGAACCTCCGAAGTATTTTTCACAGTGGCTTCACCTATTTACAGTCCCACCCAA
Source organism: Lutra lutra (assembly GCF_902655055.1). Classification (NCBI taxonomy): domain Eukaryota; kingdom Metazoa; phylum Chordata; class Mammalia; order Carnivora; family Mustelidae; genus Lutra; species Lutra lutra. The sequence continues at coordinate 175,845,554 of NC_062280.1, forward strand.
TGGTGCATGAGGTCTCCTTTTCTCCACATACCCACCCACACTTGTTTTTTCTTGTCTTTTTGATAACTAACCATTCTCAGTGGTATAAGATGGCATCTCACTGTAGTTTTGATTTTCATTTACCTGATTATTAGTGATGTTGAGCATCTTTTCATGTGTCTATTGGCCATCTGTATATCTTCTTTGGTAAAATGGCTATTCAAGTCCTCTGCCCATTTTTTAGATTTTTGTTGTTGTTATTGCTGTTGTTGTTATTATTATTTTGGCGTTAAGTTGTATAAGTTCTTTATAGATTTTGGATATTAGCCCTTTATTGGATATATCATTTACAAGTATCTTCTTCCATTCAGTAAGTTGCTTTTTTGTTTTATTCATGGTTTTCTTTGCTATGTAAAACCTTTTTATTCTGGTATAGTCCCAAAAGTTTATTTTTGCCTTTGGCTCTCTTGCCTGAGAAGATGTGTGTAGAAAAATGCTGTTAGGGGCAGTATCAAAGAAATTAATACCTGTGCTTTTCTTCTGTAAGTTTTATGGTTTCAGGTCTCATATTTAGGTCTTTAATCCATTTTGAGTTTATTTTTGTGTATGGTGTAAGAAAGTTGCCCAGTTCCTCTTTTTTTTTTTTTTTTTTTGTCTGTAGCTGTCTGGTTTTTCCAACACCATTTATTAAAAAGACTGTGCCTTCTCCATTGTATATTCCTACCTCTGTTGTAGATTAATCAACCACATAAACATGAGTTTATTTCAGGCTCTCTATTCCATTGATCTGTATGTCTATTTTTGTGCCAGTACCATATTGTTTTCATTATTATAGCTCTGTAGTATATGTTGATATCTGGGATTGTGATACCTCTAGCTTTGTTCCCCTTTCTCAAGATTGTTTTAGCTATTTGGAGTCTTTTGTAGTTCCTTACAAATTTTAGTATTGTTTGTTCTGTTTCTGCAAAAAATGTTGTTGATATTCTGATAGGGATTGCATCGAATCTGTAGATTGCTTTAAGTACTACGGACATTTTAACGGTTTTGATTTTTCTAATCCAGGAGCATGGAATATCTTTCCTTTTGTGTGTGTGTGTTGTCTTCAGTTTCTTTCATCAGCTTTCAGAGTACATGTTTTTACCTCCTTGATTAAGTTTGTTTCTAAATATTCTCTTCTCTTTAGTGCAATTATAAATGGAATTGTTTTCTTAATTTCTCTTTCTGCTACTTTTTAAAATTAGTATATGAAAACACAATAGGTTACTCTGTATTAATCTTGTATCCTGCAGTTTTACTGAATTCATTTATTACTTCTGATTACTTTTTGGTGGAGTCTTTAGGGTTTTCTGTGTATAGTATCATGTCATCTGCAAATAGTGACAGCTTCTTACTGACCAAATTGGATGTCTTTTCTTTTTCTGTCTTCTTGCTGTGGATAGAACTTCCAGTACTATGTTGAAAAAAAGTGGTGAGAATGGACACCCTTGTCTTGCTCAGATCTTAGAGGAATATGATGTTAGCTGTGGTTTTTCTTTTCTTTTTTCTTTTTTTTTTTTAAAGATTTATTTATTTGAGAAACAGGGAGAGCACACATGCACAAGTAGGGGCAAAGGTAGAGGGAGAATCTTCAAGCAGACTCCCTGCTGAGCACAGCACCTAACTTGGGGCTCAATCGCACATCTTCTGAGATCAGACCTAAGCCAAACCCAAGAGTTGGCCGCTTAATCGACTGTGCCACACTGGTGCCCCAGCTGTGGGTTTTCATCTGTGGTCCATATTATATTGAGGGATGTTCCCTCTAAACCCACTTTGTTGAAAGATTTTTGTCATGAACTGATGTTGAATTTTATAAAAACTATTTCTGCATCTCTTGAGACAATCATATAATCTTTAGTCTTCATTTTGCATCATATTGCTTGATTTGTTAATATTTGAACTGTCTTTGTATCCCTGGGATAAATTCCATTTAATCATGATGAATTATCCTTTTAATGTATTCTTGAATGCGGTTTGCTAATATTTTGTTGAGAGTTTTTGTATTCATCAAAAATATTAGTCTGTAGTTTGTTTTTTTGCTTTCTTTTTTATTTTTTTGTAATATATTTGTCTGGTTTCAGTAGCAGGGTAATTCTGACTGCATAGTATGTATCAGAAAATATGATGTACATTTTTAAGTGAAAAATATGAAGCTTAAAAAGGTTAAATAACTTCTCCATAGTTACCTATCAGGTGGTGGCATGAAGATTTTAAATCTTTTTTAAAGATTTTATTAATTTATTTTACAGAGAGAGAGAGCATAAGCAGGGGGAGTGGGAGAGGGAGAAGCAGACTCCCCACTGAGCAGAGAGCTTGCCTTGAGGCTTGATCCCAGGACCCTGGAATCATGACCTGAGCTGAAGACAGATGCTTAACTGAGTGAGCCACCTATGCATCCCAAAGATTTTAACTTTACATTGGTCCATCACTCCTTCAGAATTCTTACTCTCCTGATTTCACTGCCTTCTTTCGTGGTTCATGATGTTCTTCAGATTTTTTTTGTTGGAGGAGGGGGCAAGATGGTGGAGAAGTAGGAAACCCTGTTCTGCTTGTTTCTGTATATCTACCATTCTTTTTCCATAATAGAGCATGAAAGGTAGATTCTTAGACTGAATTCCAAAGGAATTAGAAGCCAGCAATTTGATGATATGATTTTGTTGATATATTATATTAGTCAAGTAAAGAAAGTATATCATAGAAAATAGTTACCAACATGAGGAAATAGACAAAGAAGGAGAAAAATCAAGAAAAGCAAAATAATGAAGAGAAAATAGCACAAAAAGAGAATGTTAATGCATTTATCTTTCGATTGTACAGTTAGATAAGTTCTTCTTAAGTAAGACAACAGATTTCAGTCCAAGCAGCTCTTCAATTATTACCTCCTTGAATGAGCCTGAAACAGATGCCATGCCAGATTTAAGAGCTCAGTTATTTGGAACATATACTCTCCAAGTGCCTTCTTACAGGAAAATGTATAATGTATTTCTTCAGAGAAAAATGCCATTTATAAAAATTGTTATTCAGTTTTTAGTCAGAATGTCCATTATAGACTTGTTTGCCTATTTAGCTTTTTTTTAAGATGCTATGTCCAATTGCTTAACATTTCTTTTTTTTTTTAAATAAAGATTTTATTTATTTATCTAACAGAGAGAGATCACAAGTAGACAGAGGCAGGCAGAGAGAGAGGGGAAGTAGGCTCCCCGCTGAGCAGAGAGCCCAATGCAGGGCTCCATCCCAGGACCCTGAGATCATGACCTGATTTGAAGGCAGAAGCTTAAGCCACTGAACCACCCAGGCGCCCTGCTGTTTAGTTTTTTTTTTTTTTTTTTTAATAACTTAATATTTGACTTTCATCAAATCTCACCTTAAGGGGCGCCTGGGTGGCTCAGTGGGTTAAGCCGCTGCCTTCGGCTCAGGTCATGATCTCAGGGTCCTGGGATCGAGTCCCGCATCAGGCTCTCTGCTCAGCAGGGAGCCTGCTTCCCTCTCTCTCTCTCTCTCTCTCTGCCTCTCCATCTTCTTGTGATCTCTCTGTCAAATAATAAATAAAATCTTTAAAAAAAAAATCTCACCTTAAGTTTTCTTTCTAAATTGTTTGGTTTGGATTTTTTTTTTATTGAATCTTCACTATAATACTTGTATCAGACTTTAGAATACTGTATACAAAAGTATCAGTAAGGGGTGCCTGGGTGGTTCAGTTGGTTAGGTGACTGCCTTCAGCTCAAATCACAATCCCAGGATCCTGGGTTCAGGTCCTGCATCAGGCTCCCTGCTCAACAGGGAGTCTGCTTCTCCCTCTCCCTCTGTGCTCTCTCTCTGTGTCTCTCAAATAAATAAATCTAAAAAAAAAAAAAACCAGAACTATCAGTAAAATGTCAAAATGGGTATCCTACAATGTACATTATTTTCTATTCAAAATTAGTGTTCAAAAAAAGGGAATAAGGGAATGTTAGTGCACATGTCCCTTAGTATTCAAAAATGTAATTCATATGTAACTTTATATAACATAATCACTCTTCAAATATATAATTCCATCTGTAGATTTTAATACTAATAATAGTATAATTATTTTATTTGCATATCAGGCATTAATACTGAGATTATGAGGTAATTCAGCTAAAAAAGAAATGTGATTTTCACTGAATTCAATAATTATGCAGTTAATTTGATTTTAGTTTATTCTATTAAGAATCATGAAAATGCTCTGGGGCATCTAGGTGGTGTAGTCAGTTAAGTGGCTCTTGGTTTCAGCTTAGGTCATGATCTCAAGGTTGTGAGATGAAGCCCCTTCTCAGGCTCTGTATTGGGCATGGAACCTCCTTAAGATTCTCTCTCTCCAGGAAAGGAAAAGTGAATTGGGAGAAGTCAGAGGGCGAGACAAATCATGAGAGACTGTGGACTCTGAGAAACAAACTGAGGGTTTTGGGGGCAGGTGTGGGGAATGGGTGAGGCTGGTGGTGGATATTAAGGACAGCATATATTGCATGGAGCACTGGGTATGGGGCATAAACAATGAATCTTGGAACACTGAAAAAATAAAATTTAAAAATAAAAAAGATTCTCTCTCTCCCTCATCCCCTCCCTGCTATGCTCTCTCTCTCAATTAAATAAATAAATCTTTTTAAAAAATCATAAAAATGTTCTCAGATGTAAAATATAATTTTATTATATCAGAGTCCAGTATTTAAAATTTAGTTATGTTCGACTGCATCTTCTTCTTCTTTCTCTTATCATTATTATCTCTGCCATTATTATATTATTATATTATAATATAATATATTATTTATATATTATATATTATTATTATCTCTGCCATTTATATTTGCTTACATTGCTGTGATATTTCAAATTAGTGTTTGATTTTTGAAAAGCAAGATAATAGAAATTAGAATTTTACATTTTCTTCACTGAAAATAAAGTGAAACATATATTTATATACATGGGTGTATGAGAGTTGTTCACACACAAAAATAGTTTTAACCAGAATAAGTTAGTAGCTGTGGCTATTTGGAAAGTTCTAATTTTTTGTGCTAACATTAATGCATATTAAATACTTAGTTTTAGATTTAGCATGAATAAAATGTATGTCATTTTTCTTTCAAATTTAAATTACTTTAAATAGTAATTTCTCTTTTAAAATGTTATGTTAAACTTGTCATATGAATACACTTTAAAGCATAAAAATATGAAAATTATCTAGTAAGTGGATATTTCAAACAGATATTTGAATTATGGTCACATATTTAGGCTTAGGATAATTGTAGGAAATTAATTCAGAGGAAAACAATTATCCAAAAGTGTGGGTCATGTTATTTATAATTGTTGAGTTTGATGCATGAGAACAACTTTTGATTTAAAAGACAGCAGAACTTAAAGACTTCTGGCTAAGAAGTCAAAGAAGTTAAGCTGTGATAGTTTACATGGTTTATTAAAAACAGTAGACATTGTCTACTTCAGTAGAAAATGAAAATATTTTAAAGTTTAGTGATCACCAGACTCTAGGAATTTCATGATGACTTACTTTGTTTAGAAGAATTCTATTCAGGAGTTCTTGTTTTTACTTTGCTGTTGATGTTTCATAACAAATAGTGTGTGAAAATCGTCCAGCATTCCTCCTAAGACTATGTATTCTCCTTTATTGACTCCAGAGCTATTACACAAGACATTTTCCCAGTAATTGAAATTCCCATGATCAATGCACAATCTGTTTTATGGATGCTGTTCTTTTCTATTTTCCCATGTACCCTTCCTTTGCCTTATTTTTCTTCACATTCTCTCAGAGTTCAAAATGGCCCTTGTTATTGACTCAGTCGCACATTATGTAAATGATAATGCCCTCTTGGGCCTAGAGAACTATAGAGCTTTTGTTGTATTTGCTAGTTCAGGTATTCTTCAATTTGTTCTTGTTTTATTGGAACTCACATTAATTTGACATACATGTTATAAAATACCTTTGTATATATGACAAAGATACCTTGAGTTTATATGCTGAATTATTTGAGTCTTTATTTTTTTCTTCACTTTTTACTAGGAATTTATAATGCTATGTTATTTTAGATATCGAATAAGAAAGCATTAAAAATATCAGCATGTACTTAACACTTTAAAAATTATGAACACTGAAGATTTGGTATCAATTGTCTTGCTTTAATAAACTAGACCTTACTCAATCTTTGTTATTTTGGAGGTAGAAAAGCATTGCCTCTACTCTGTGTCCCATTTTTCATTTTTTTTTTTAACTACCAGTATTACTCTTTTCTAAGTCATCTTTAATTTATCTAGTTTTCTTTGAAAATCTGCAAGTGTCTTCCATATAATATTAAATAAAAGACTAGCACTTTGGTAAATTTAATTTGCAACAACAGTTTGCAGCCTAAATCAATAGGGCAAAGGACATCTTTATTAGGAAGAGTTCCCAAAACTTTGCTTACTGAGCAAACAGGTATAGTGTTTATCTAGATGCTGTAGTAATTAAGTATGGGCCCAGAGACTAAAGAAACTAATTTTTATTTGACAAGCCAAGCACCAAGCAGATGGACCATGGTTTTAAAAAAAGGGAGAGAGAGTTATGGACATTGGGGAGGGTGTGTACTATCGTGAGTGCTGTGAATTGTGTAAGACTGATGATTCACAGACCTGTACCCCTGAAGCAAACAATATATCATATGTTAATAAAAAATAAAAATTAAAAAAGAGAGAGAGAGATACATTTCTGGGTTTGTAAGTATGAGGTATTATTTTTTTGAATAGTGAATTAATTCCTATTATTAATAGATTCAGTAAACTATAAACTGTCTTGAACATTTGGTCTGCATCTATTTTTGGGTTCCCCCAGAAACTCAAAGCCTAAGCTAAAAGTCCTTTGTAATATTATTTATTTAGAAAAATCCAGGGACCAGGATTAGAGGACTAAAAAATATTAGAATGAGTCACTACAAGAATAGTGGGTAGCTGGGTCTCAATCCATCTGGGGACTTTAAAGGTGCCCTGTAGAATGAAATACACAATAGTCTACCTAAAGTCTGGAAGAGGGAAGGCATTTTTTTATTAACTGACTCCCTCTCCCCTTGGTCAAGAGTTGCCAAACGGGGTATTAAATTTCTGCAATGCTTAGTTTGTACAAGCTCAAATCCCCAGTGTTTCCTATAGGTGTCCAACTCTGAGGTGTCAGAGAAACACTGGGACAAATGACTGGTCCATCTGTGGTGAGGTGCTCTGCTACATCAGTTGCTAGAAGCTGATGGCTAGGGTAGTGTTTGAGGGAAATGATGGCTAAGAAAATGTGAAAGACATTTCTTTTGGTCTAGAGAGGTCATGGGAATCTGGAGGGCGTGGTTCTCAATTGCATCCATTCAAATGTTGCTACCCTTGCCCCAGAGTTCCACTAGTTTTCTGCTCACAGCCCTGATTTGGGCACAGGCAGAATGTTGGCACTGTGCTTGCAGCAACTTTGTAGTCATTTGACCTCATATTTAAAATCCCCGGCCTGATGTTCATTAATCTGCTCCATGACTGCAGGGGATAAGGGTGTTTTTACGTGCAGTCATAAGAGTATTCAGATTCTCACAGGACTATTTGAATTGATTGTTAGATAACCTGGACTTATTTCATGGGCTCTAGAGTCTTAAGCAGAAAGCCAATCAACTCATAATCCTTGTAATTATCAGAATTATATGCTACTGCTGCCATATAAACCAATGCTTCATTTTCCATCTGAATCTCTTCCTGATGGACGGCCAGTGAAAGTCTTCGTAACTGTAGTGCTAATGCATATGCTTCACTCTTTCCCTGTAATTCTTCTCAATCTGCTACCAGGAAATATGGTTGTAATCATGATATTCCCGTGTATCAGAGTGACCACTACACTACTTACCATCAGCAATAAATGGTATTGCTTTTCAACTCATGAGTGATCCAGTTCTGGAATTCTACCCTGAGGGTCTTGCTTTCAAATCAGTTATCAAGACATGAAGACTTGGAAGAAACTTAAATTCATATTACTAAGTGAAAGAAGCCTATCTTTAAAGGTGACATCCTGTATGATTCCAACTCTATGACATTCTAGAAAAGGCACAATTATGGAGATAGTAAAAGGACCAGTGGTTGCTAGGAGCTAGTGGGAAGGGAGCACAGAGGCGGAGCACAGTAGATTTTAAGGGCCGTGACACTGTACTCTATATTCTCTAATTCTAAATACATGTCATTATACGTTTGTCAAAACCCATAGACTGTACGACACCAAGACTGAAACAGAATATGGACTTCGGGTGATGATGATGTGTCAATGCAGCCTCATCAATTGTAACGTATATACCATTGTGGTGGGAAATGTTGATAGTGGGGGAGGCTGCACATGTGTGGGTTCAAGGGAATGGGGAATGGAGGAACTCTCTACTTGCCCCTCAGTTTTGCTGTCAACCTAAAACTGCTATAAAAATAAAGTATGCATAGATATATATATTTATATATATATGTGTGTGTGTGTCTATGTGTGTATATATATAGATATATGTTGTGTGCCTATGTAAGTATGTGTGTATGTGTACGTGGGTAGATAGATGCAAATAGAAATGTAATGCAAGGGTACATGATCACATTGGTCAGCATTATGGGGTTTAACTCCATACTTTAGTGTTAGCAAACCTGGGGCTGAAAGTGAAAACTATTTGGTACAACTTACTGATTGTCATTGCAGTGCTGAACTGAAAAGATTTGAAGTAAAACTAAGAAGTATCCAATATATCTCCCCTTCCTGCTTTCCTTGCTTTCTTCAAATGAGATTAACATAAATAATGAATTTTTAGTCTTATTTTTGGAAATTTTAAATTATTTTATTCAAGGGAACATTTTGCTCAGTTCTGTGAATGGCCAAACTCCCTAGTATTTAATCCTTTCCATATTTTGCAACTTTCTGAAGTTATGTTATGATCCCTAAGCTATTCATATAGAGCAATTAAAGGATTTGTATGTTAAGTCCTGTAGTTTTTAAAGTATTTAAGTATTTATTAATGGAATATGAATGAATCATAAACTATTTAGTTTGAGGCACCAAGAATAGTCCCCACAGGGTAGACCAAATTCCATATGAAGATCTAAATACCTTCAACCTGTAGTTAAAACCAGTTTTTCCTAGAGGAAATAAAGAGAATTATAAGCTTTTAAGCAGATAATATTTGACAGGAAGGCTCCTAAAAGCATCTTCTTTATTCCTCATGAAGGACCTATTTGTGTGGAATCATTATCCCTTTCTATACATGTAGTACAGAGATCTGTGACTGTTGTAGAGGAGATTTGCTTCTTATTAATATCCATCAGCTCATCCAAGTCACTCAAGGTGGAGTTACTCCCCAGATTGATTCATTTAGCAGTTCAAAGACATCATCAACAATTTAAATACACTTAATATTTCTCTCTTTTTACTTGACAAATTTCCTTCAAAATGTACTGAGGATATTTTAGTTCATTAGTTTAGTTTTTCATTAAAATAGTAAACAGAAAAATAAATATGTTTACTTTGGTATTTCCTTTAAAAAATGAAAAAAAAAATTCTTATGTATCCCACTGTCAAATCTCCAGTTCATCAGCAGGAGCTGGGTGTCATACTTAAATCTAAATTAATCACAGGAAAGGTACATTTTTACATACCCTAAAAAAAAACCTAGAACTTACGGCATTGGCTTTTGAACTGGGTGTTAGGTCAAAGCTGCAAGGCCTTTGAGGAGACAGTTAATTCAAGGAGATAGGGCTTTCATCACTCTAAATGCAGAAGTTTAAAAGGACTTGAAGACATCATCCGTAAGGCATTGTCAGTAAGGAATTGTTTTTGGAAGGTTATAGAAAAGAGACCCATGTTATAGTGCCAGAAAATGCAGCTAAGTTGTTTCCTGTGCTAACATGGAAGATAGTAAAAAATACCTAATGACTTGATCTTGCTAAGGACACTTCTAGGCAGAATGTCAAAGGACTTCCTAGAGATAGTTTACAACAAAAATGATTAAAGACAGAAGTATACTAACGAATGAGTTACTCAGTACTCATTGATTGAATTTTGAGGGAATATGAAGGGCTCAGAACAATCTTTTCAGCCAGCAAAGAGTTCTAAAAGTAAGCAGGAACTCTAGTGCAAAAAATAAAAACCAGAGTGGGACTGTAAAATCCTTTGTTAAAGTTTCAGAAAGATTTAAACCAATGACTCAAACATTTTCAGATAGACACAAATCCTTCAGTGGACGTTAAAAATGTGTCTTCAAGATCCTTTCTCTTACACAATGGGGATTGCAAGAAATTAAAAAACATTGTCCTATATCAGTGTTACTCAGAGTCTAAATTAGGGAAGTATTTGTCTCAGAATTTCTAGGTATTTCATTTTTCTGATTGAATAGATTCTAATACAATTCATTAAAAAACCCACACATTTTTAAGTTTTTTTTTTCTTCGTGGAAGTTACCTACAGCCATAATTATAAATGACAAAAAATATACAAAATGAAAAGAGGCCTTTGGATTTATGGTTTATGGTAGGAAGCATAGCAAAAAGTTGACTTAGTTGCAAACTCAGTTTTCTTGCGAAAACTATGAAGTAGAATCAAAAGTGCAGATTCTAGATCCCAATATTCACAGATAAAAATTACCAAGGAATAGGACTGAGCCCTAATTAAGGAACTGGCAACATATGTCCTGTTGGATTTCAAAGGTGCCAAGGACATCGACTACATTGTGTTTCCCTTTTTCCACTTTTTGAATGAGAATGTTTATAGTGGTACCCCATCCCTGTGACATTTTTCAGTGTTTTGGAGTGGGAATGAGGTGGCAGGGGGGAGACAAATAACTTGTTTATTTAGATCCCAGATCTTCTAAATAAGATTGATATAGAAAGACTTGTACCAGAGGAATGCGTGCTCATCTGGACTTGTAAACAAATACGACTTCCGGACTTCTTCTTATGATTCCATAATCACATGAGGCTTTGAGGGACATGGGGGAAGGAATGAACATATGAGAGTGATGTGACTTATTGTAGCTAAAGGGTGAATGGTGGAAAATCATATTTTCAAAAGATGAGTGCAACAGTGTACCCCTTGCCCCATGGTCTCCTGCAGTGTGACTTTACCATTGCCCCATCAATAGGGAAGTGTATAATTCTCTTCCCATTTGTACCTGGATTGGCGTGTGACTCACTCACAATGAAGAGAATGTTACAGAAGTGAAGGTAAATGTTTTTGAGGCTATGTCATAAAAGGTAATGCAACTTCTGCTTGGTTCACTAGCTCTCTTGCTTTGGAACCCTGAGTTGACAAATGAAAGGTCCTACTTTACTAAAGTCACCATACTGTGAGAAAACCCACATTAGCCCACACACTAAGAACACATACAGAGGTCCTGAGGATGTACAAAGAGAAGTGACCAACCAGCTCTCATAACTGCAAACTTCTAATCTTGATAATCTTTTATTCAATATTACGCATAGTAATTTTACTTCTTTCATCAAGGCCTAATATAAGCCATAACCCAACTTTCCATGGAACTTCAAAAAATCCAGATATATAAATTTAAATTTTTCTTCATAGATGAAAGCAATTTTTCATTCATTGATTAAGATAGGAGTAGTTATTGAGCATTTACTATGTGGCTACTTTTATCTGTGCTAGAGATAAATTCTCTGCCTTCATGGAGTTTACAGTCTGTTTCAGGACGTGGCAATAAATAAATATGAAATATAAGCCCAGACAATGGTAAGAGCAATGAAGAAAGCAAAAAACATAGATTAAGCACTAGAAAGATAAGGGTTGATATTTTAGATAGTGATGTAGAAGGCTTCTCTGTGGTACCATCTGAAAAAAGTAGAGGATACAGTTACTTAAAGTATATATGAAAGAGCTTTACAGAAATAAAAAATTTATAACCCTGAGTTGTGAGCATACTTAGAATGTGCAAGGATTAACAAGGAGACAAATATAACTTGAACATCTTAAAATGAGAATTAAGATCAGAGATGTAATTCCAGGCTGTGTAGAATAAGATCATGGTAAGCCCTGTAGATGCTTACATTTTCTTTAACATCTAAGAGAGCCCATTGAGGTGTTTTGTTTTGGGCATTGACATAAACTGGTATTGTTTCAGGCAGGAATTGTTGAAAAAGAGTGGAAACAAGGGCCAAAACAGCAAATACATTATTTAGGGTGATTCCAGGAAAGAGTTGAGGGGTGGCTTGGACCAGGGTAGTGAGAAATGGTGAGAATCTGAGAGGTAGTGAGAAATGGTGAGAATCTGAATTTATTGTATCCTTATAGCTTGGATGTGGAGGGTAAGTCAAAAATCAGTAGTTAATAAGAATTTTGGCCTCATAAGTAACAGAGAAGGAACACTTTTAGGGGGAGAGGAGTTACTGAATGATGACAGCTGAAATGAGAACATTGATAATGGAAAGGCTTTAGTGAGAGAAATTAAGAGTTCAATTTTGGATATGTTATGCCTGATATATCTATTCTTCCTCCATGTAAAGATCAAAGAAGCAGTTTGATATTCATGCTTGGTTTTCTAGCATTTATGAAGGAATTTGGGGTTGAAGCTTGACAAAAACCAAAAACAAAAACAAAGAAATGAGCTGAGCTCTGTTGTACTTAATGGCTTTAAGTAGGGAAAAGGAAGCATATTCATCAAAGAAGCCTGAAAAGAGCAGAAAGCTATGTAAAAAATAATAATTATTATAAGTATCAGGAAATTGTGATTTTCCAAAATCTAGGTGAATAGTATTTCAAGTAGGAATTGAGATCAATTGCATCAAGCATTGCTTGGAAATCAAGAGAATAAAGACCATTTGTCATGACAAAATAAATTATAACTATAAATTCAATGGGAGCATTTTCAGTAGAGACATTAAGATAAGACTTCTTGAGGTAGATTCAAGGAATAATAATAAGTGGGCTTGGTAGTATAAGTATGCCACTTTAGTTTTCCTATACTGTAATAAAAGAAATTGATTTTTTGTTAATAAGGAAGAGATTTTCCAGCAGCTTTTTATTTTGATGAAAATTGTCTCATAGAAATGACAATTAAATAAATAGAGAAAGGGAATAATTTCCAGAACAGTGTCTTTGAGTACAAATGCATTGTGTCCAAAAGGGAAGATGGATTGTGTGGTTGTAGTTGGATATAGTTTTAGAAGGAAATGAAAACCCTCTTCTTATTGATTGTGTGTGTGTGTGTGAACTTAAAAGATAATCAGGATGGAGTCAAAGTAGGAAGAGAATCAAGGAGGAAGAGGAGATGTGAAAGACATACTTTAAAAATTGAATAATGAATTCACAAGGGAAAGGTCAGGTAACAGAGATACTTCCCATTTAAGATTTGTAGTATATGGCTGTATGAATTTCTTCAGCATTGAGAAACTTCTCTGGTGCATCAATGAAGTAGGTAAAGTTAAATGTAAATACGGTAAGGATTTTGCTGAGTCGAGTGGGAAGAAAGTAAGGCAAAAGGGTTGATAATATATATAATGGATTCATTATTTGATGGATTGTGGACTCAGTTATATTAGGGAATAATGAGATTGGCAGGGTTGTGCAGTACAGAAATTAAAGCTGTGTCAGCCTCACAGGATTAGAGATCCTGTTAGAGCTGAAGAGTTTTAGCAATGAGGATGCTTTAAAAAAAAATTGTATGGAATAGAACACTGAATATTGGAATTTGGTATCACTGTAATTATTGGTTACAATACATTACAATAATGGTTGAAACACAACCATTACAGTAGTGGATCACTGAGGCAAAGTGCAAGACAAGATTTTGTTTTTTGTTTTTTGTTGTTTTTTAAGATTTTATTTATTTATTTGACAGAGAGAGCAAGAGAGCTCACTAGGGAGAAGAGTAGGAGGAGAGGGAGAAGCAGGGTCCCCGCAAGAAGGCAGGGAGCCCGATGTGGGGCTTGATCCCAGGACCTGAGCCGAAGGCAGATGCTTAACCATCTGAGCCATCCAGGCACCATGTAGGACAAGATTTTTAAAAGTGAATAACTGGAAATATCTACCCCAAAGCAAAGCATCCTAATTTATACATTTTGAATTCATCAAATTTACATTTATCAGCTTGTCCAAGATTAATAACTAGAAGAGATAAACATTAGTATACTCTTAGTATATACTATATTATATTCTAAAGCAAATACTGGGGATAAAAAGAAGTATAAAACCTTTTTAAAGGAATTTTTATTCTCTTGGTAAGAGAAAAGCTAAAAATTCAGGGGACCTAATGAAGGGGGAGGAAGAAGAGGGAATAGGTGAGTTGGCATTTTTGTTATCTTTTTGCAATGACCATCTTTTCTGGCTGCCTAATACATTTTATTTTGGTTTCTATTTAAAAGTTATCTCTTCCTGTAAGTTAGATATAATTTTAGAGTATCTACTCTTCAGATAGCATTATAGTAAAAAGTGAAAAGCTTATTTGAAATAGTAGCTATTAACAAAAATCTGATCATATAATGTGCATGGTTAATAGGCTTTTCCAGACATTTCAATAGAATGTGCTAAAAAATATGCTGGTTAATATACAGTTTGGTCATTTTTATGTAGTTTAACATCTAAATCCATTAATCTCTCATTTTTAAATTTCATTATTATATTGGCAGCTTTCAATGATAGTGGTAGAACATTGTTTACAAACTTTTGATTATAGGTACTCAATTTTGTCCTAGAAATAAGGACTTCTATTTCAGCTTTCAGAATGTTGACTTTAAAATGTTGTGTTCAAACAAGGTAATAGTATGCTATGTCTATATATATAATATAGATTAACATATATTAATTCAAAGCCACGGAGTATATATTGAATAAATGTGACAAAATATAAAATGTATTAACCAAAGAAAAATTGTACTATATATATAATATGGTTTCTATTTTTAATACCAAAGAATATACAATGACTGTCCCCATATAGAAAATAATTGGAGGGGCGCCTGGGTGGCTCAGTGGGTTAAGCCACTGCCTTCGGCTCAGGTCATGATCCCAGGTCCTGGGTTCGAGCCCCACATCGGGCTTTCTGCTCAGCAGGGAGCCTGCTTCCTCCTCTCTCTCTGCCTGCCTCTCTGCTTACTTGTGATTTCTCTCTGTCAAATAAATAAATAAAATCTTTAAAAAAAAAGAAAGAAAAGAATTGGAACCATTTAGTCACTGGAATATTTTATTTACCCAATAATTATATGACAAGGACATGGTAAAATTCATTAAAGAAAAATCATTATTCAGTCACTATTATAAAAAAGAAATACCTCAATTACTTATTCTTTTCTATTTTTTTTTTCATCTGAGTTGTATGGTTGATAGGCCTTTTTTTTTTTTTTTTTTAAGTAGGCTCCACAACCAATGTGGATCCCAGCATAGGACTTGAACTCACAACCCTGAGATCAAGACCTCAGCAGAGATCAAGAGTCAGATGCCTAACCAACCGAACCACCCAGGTGCCCCGATAGGTCTTTTTTATTTTTAGCTTTGTAGATGATATTTACAAAAATATATAACCTTCATGTTATTCCTCAAACTTAAGCTTCTACATCCATTTAATATTTAGGAAACATTTACTAAGCAGTTTTCTAGATGGATGCCAAAATTTTTAAATAAACTCAAATTTAGATTTTTAAAAATTAATTTGACAGAGAGGGAGAGCGCACAATGATGTGGAGAGGCAGAGAAAGAGGAAGAAGCAGACAGGCCACTGAGCAGGGAGCCTGATATGGGGCTCGGTCCCAGGACCCTGGGATCATGACCTGAGCTGAAGGCAGAGGCTTTAACCCACTGAGCCACCCAGGTGCCCCTAAATAAACTCAAATTTAAAAGTCACTGTTCTTTTGTATTTTGCTGTATATTCCAGAAATTATATGTATGTATAACAGTGTGCAATGACAAAAACACCCCACCCAAAAAAAGTCCACCCTCCAAAGAATCCTTGGTAACACAAATGAGGCTATGATCCTCCTTGTTCCTGGTGTGGCAGGTACTGGTTTCAAGGACATCACAGAGGAGGTCATGTTAGAACTCGTTTGACAAATAATGAGTGAAGACAACATTGGAACTGGAGAATAAAGCTATTAGAAGTACACAGAGAGGGGAGCCTGGGTGGCTCAGTGGGTTAAAGTCTCTGCCTTTGGCTCAGGTCTTGATCCCAGGGTCCTGGGATTGAGCCCCACATTGGGCTCTCTGCTCGCCAGGGAGCCTCTTTCCTCCTCTCTCTCTCTGCCTGCCTCTCTGCCTACTTGTGATCTCTGTCTGTCAAATAAATAAATAAAAATCTTTAAGAAAAAAAAAAGAGTACACAGAGATATTGATCAGATGTGGGCAAATAACTGAAAAATACCCAGTTAGAGATAAGAGATAACTCAGGAAGTGTAAGAATACACCAGAAAATTTGGAAGTGTTAAATATTGATAGCAACTTCAGTTGATGCACAGCCATAAAAATGATTTAAGCAAAGTGGAAACATTAGCAGAAGACAGTAGAAGAGGGTGAAATAGACAGTTTTCAAAACTCAATGGTGGCAAGTGGAATGGCCTCTTAGAGCAAGAAGTTGAAGAGATCCTTTCTTAAGTCAGTGATGGAGCACATAGAGATGAAAGAAAAATTATGAACATTACCCAAACCAGCAGTGACTTCCATCTCTGAGCTAGACATTGCATAATGTTGTACACATGTATAATTTTTGTAAACAATGAAATAGGACTTTCACAATACCTAAAACCACTCTCTATTAAAACTGTTTCCTTTGGCTCCTTTATTCTCTGTCCAATTCTATTAATAGGTGATAGTCAGTATTATTTTTATTAGGTTTGACTCTGTTCCTTTCCCAAGAGTTAAAGCAATTTTTCATTATACCCAGCTATATTTTGTGTGTGTGAAGAGTGAGAGTGTATGAGATACTTCTCATGTACCAAATCCTCATGCTGTGACCCCATTTTTTGCCTGGTTTGTGATGGGCAATAATACTTATATAACTTCATCTGAGCAGGATCAATAGGAAGACACCTCCTCTCTATTCTAAAGCACTGTCCAATGAACAAGAAGTATTTTAAAATCCATTTGTTCCAATGTGTGCAATTAGTCAAAGAGAAATAAAGACATCATCATTAATTAAATAGTTCTGATTTTTAAGTTATCTCTTTCTATAAAGACTAAAGAATGGTGAGTGCATGTATGTATGCATGGCAAGTGTTAAGAGTTGTTTTTATTTTTTTTTTATTCCATAAATGTGATTCGACCAGATTTACTCCAGAAAAAAATAACAACCCACTCCTTGAAGTATATACCATGTTCTTCAAGTAAAATTTTCTGGGAAGATAGAAATCGTCTTTACTTACACTGTTTAATAAAGTACGTATAACCTATGAGTAGATCAGTATACATATACAAAGTATGAAATAACCTCTGCCAGTTAAGGACTTCAAATGATACTAGCAAAACTGAGGAATTCAATTATTATATTTATTTTAATTAATTTTAATTTTATAATATGACTGTTAGCTTTTACATTAGACAGTGCAGACTCAACTTGGCAATATGGAAGATGAGGAAGAGGATGTGTCTAGTATGACTATTAGCTTCATGGGGATAGCCTGCTTGTGTTTCATTTCTTTCTGAGCTTGTAAATTGTACTCTTCTTACCTTGGAGCGTTTGTATTTGTGCTCCATTCTACACAGAGGGCCTCATGGATTTCCCCTTTAATGTCTCCTTTTTATCCTTCATATTTAAGCTTAAATGCCATTATCTGAGAAAGGCCTTTCATAATATCTAAGTCACTCACTTAATGTCATCTCCATTACAACCACTACTTACTCTGTCTCTACCCTAGTATAGAGATTACTTCCTCAGTGTAACTTATTATATATCCTAATGAGTTATTTACTAGTTTACTTGATGTACATGTGTCTTAACCAGTAGAATATAAGATCCAGGAGGACCCGGGTATGCCTATCTAATCATCATCAACTCTAGTACCTGCCATGATGCCTGCTCGTTTGGTAGGTACCCATGAATATTTTCTGAATAAATATGAATTACTTGCAGTTTATCTTGTCAAACTGTATTTTCTCTTTTCCTTTAAATTTATAATTTTAAATATTATTTTTTAATAAAATATAACTTAATTTTTACCAGAATTCAGTTACAAAGAGAAAAATAAAAACTATCTCAGAGGCATCTCTCACATACTACATTCTATTTACAATGCCTTCCTCCTCTACAATAGCCAAATCCTTCTTCCCATTCTCTCTTGAACCCACTCCTACTTGGCTTTGCCTCTCACCATTCCACCAGATTGTATCAGCATTGTAATTGAGCTCCAAGCCAAGATAGATTTACCGTAACCATTATGTTTAAGATATGGAACCCCTCACTTTCACTGGTCATTTGTATCTCTCTAATTGCAAAGGGTCCTAGTTTAAATATGTTTAAATAAAATTTCAAAAAGTGAAATATTTTACCTCACATAGTTAGGAATCGTGCTTCTTTCCCTTTGATATTTCTCCTTCATGCTTCTCCTTGAATGAGAGGACAATGGTCCTGGGTGTTTAGGGAATCCATCAAGCCAAGGGATTGAAAAAATTTTATAATCTTTATAAAATTATAAATTTAAAGTTGATTTGGAGATACATTGAATTTTGGCTTAATAGGATACAGTCATATTGTTTGTAATCACTTCTGTATGTATTTGGTTACTTCTGGCCAAAGTGGTATAAGAATACCCTCTAGGAATACTTTCTCATCCATTGTTCACTCACCTGGAATTGTGACATAAAGGTGCAGGTGAATATAACCTTTGCACCTGGTATCTGGAAGTATATAGGCAACATATGAGATGCAAGTCTTGAAATATACAGTCCCAGATGGCAGACTTGGAAAATTCATCCAGAGATCAAATGTGGAGCACTGTAAGCCATGTTTTAGTTCTTATGGATGCCTAATCAAAATGAATGTTCTCACCTGTCAGGAATATACTTGATGCCATACAAACAAGTTTATATACATTATACTTTCTTTTTCCTATGTGAATTGTGGGAAAAAAAAAAAAAAACAGAAGTTATCAGAAACTATATGTTTGTAGGGCCATAATGTAAACAGCAAATACATCTGTGTGTGAGGTGAAATTTTAATGAATTTCCACTTATTGGACTGAAACTGAGCCTGACGTACCATATCCTGAAGAGTGTGGTGGCTCTACCTGCAGTAAAATTTCATGAAAAAATAAGCATTCCAGGGATAATACTTCAAACATTTATTAACAACTCAAAGCACAGTATATATGAATAATTAAAGATTTTAGTTACTTGATAACCTATAATGACAATTTATTTGAATTATTTTTCCCTTAATTTCAAATTAATAGTAAGAACTACTGGTCCTGTACAAATTCACATATTACTATAAAAAGGAAAAAATATAAAATGAGAGAAAGAATACTGGCAGAAGCTTCAATGCCAAACTGTTATTATATCTCCACAGAAATCTATGAAATTTTTTGTCAAAATTTATGAAAGAAAACTTACTAGACAATAAAAATAAAGACCAACCTGTTGGAGAAAAGACTGATGTCTTTACTTTCTCTTCATAAATGATACTGCAGTATCCTTAGCATATAAAGAAGTGAACAAAGATTATGCAGCCAAAATTGTACAGAAAAAAATTTATTACAGATCTACATCAGGCAGTTACTGAAAAAAAAAAAACAAAACACTGTGTTATTTTCCTCTGGATTTTGTAATAGTTGTCATATAAGCCACCTCTCTAAAGAAGTCTTTAATCTGGGGAGCCTGGGTGTCTCAGTCAGTTAAGTGGGTAGCTCCGTCAGTTAAGCAGCCAGCTCTTGATTTGGCTCAGGTCATAATCTCAGGGTCCTGGGACTGAGCCTGGAGGCTGACCCTGTGCTCCGCAGAGTAATTGCTTGAGCCTCTCTCTCCCTCTGCTCCTCTCCCTACTTGCTTGCTTCCTAGCTCTCTCTAAATAAATAAATCTTAAAAAAAAAAAAAAAAGTCATCTAATGCAAATTCTTTTCTCACTCTAAAGAAATATGTATCCTTGCATCTAATTTTAAATGCAAGGCTTTATATTGTTGGATAATAGAAATTTCAAGACCCAACTCAAACTTTAAGCCCCAACTCTGGAAACACCTCAGGTTCCATCAGCTACAGCCAGTAATGGATTCTCAGTCCTCACAGAAGCAGTTGCTCTGTTGCTCGCTCCTTTCTTCTAAATATACTTTTTTATTTGGCTTCAGGGCACAACAATCTCATGGTTTTCTTCCTATCATACTCTTTTAATACTTTTGCTTCTCTATTTATACCCACTGTCTTTGAGGTTTTATCCAATCTGGATCAATGCCATCAAACTGCAACACAGCTGGTATTTTCAAACACCCAGAGTTATACTACCAGCCAAGAACGCCAGACTTCTATATTCATTTCTGACTCTACATTTCTATATGGCTATCTACTAGACATCCCAAACTAATATGCCCCAAGGTGAATTCCTGATCTTTTTTTTTTTTTTTCCAAAACCCACATCTAGAGATATCCAGTCTTAATGGCAACTCCTTACTGGTTATATCTTGCCTTGTATCTTTGATTATGCATGATTTTTTTTAAGTATCTCAAACACATTAGGCATTTTTCCTCAGGAAACTCTTATTTTCACTCCAAAATATAGATTACTCAGTACCTCACAAAATTCAGTCTTTAATCAAAGGTCACATTTTCAATAAGGCCTTCTCTACTTAAAATTGAACATCCTGGCTCTCTGCTTAGCAGGGAGCCTGCTTCCCCTCTCTCTCTCTGCCTGCCTCTCTGCCTGCTTGTGATCTCTCTCTCTCCTTCAAATAAATAATAATAATAATAAAATATAATAAAATAAAATTGAACATCCTATCTTAATTGTACTTAATCCCCTTTATGACTTATTTTCCCATCTACTGTGTTTATTTTTATATATATATTTACTTATTTTTATGTGTTTTATATGTTTATCTCCTCCCATTAGAATGAGAGTAGAGATTTTTTCTTTGTTTTGTTAATTATTGACTTTTCAATATGTAGAGTCATGCCTCACACACATGCAACTCTTTGAACAGATCATTTTTGAATAGATATTAAATAAATTTAAACTACTAGTCACATTTATTTCTCAAAGGTTATTTTTTGTGTTCCTTTATCCTAAAGATGTGTCTCTTAATTCTCAGAAGATAGAGTCATTTAAAACCTCTATAATGAATGGATGAATAAATAATATTCCATTTACCTACATGATATGATGTTGATAAGTTTTCTAATATTATGCCTATGCAATTCCTTATTCTGAAATCTAAATAACCATAGTAGAAAAATTATACATTAATCATAGAATCGTATGCACCTGGTCAATTTATGTGTAACATATATAAACAAAATACACATGTGCTATAACCCTAGCATCTATAAAAAGTTAATAATGAACAGTGGGTAAAACCTGGGTAACCAGGATGTTATTAAGATAACTTTCACTCTTATTGTCCCTGAAAGAATATCTGAAAGGTTGTATAACCAGAGCTAATGCAAGTTGAGATCCAATCTAGGCTTATTTGAATGGTCGATGTATTATATAGTTAATTGGAAATCTCAGAGAAAACTTATAATTGATTTCCCATTCATGATATTATACCCTTATAAGATTGTTAAGATATATACCCATAAGTGTATCTATACCTGTTTTAATATAACAAATAAAATACTCATTTCTCTAGGCAAGACATCCCCAAGGGCAAGCATATTTGCTTTATTTTAGTGCATAAATTAATTTTGCTTTTGAAAGCTTTAATAACATTTTATTCAGAAAGTCTTTTCCTAATAGGTACCTTTAAAATGATGATTTAACTAATATTAAAATATTCTGGGTACTTCCTTAAAAAACCCATTTTTTAAAAAGCCATTTAGTTTTCATGTTACTTTTCAGTAATATCTTGTTTTTATCTGGTGTTTGCAGAAATTTAATAGAAACTTTTGAATTAAAAATGTGCTTTATGTAAAAAGCGGAGGAAATGAAATAAATGACTGGAGAAGTCTTGCAGTGGATTTAAACATAATACACTTTAATGATAACATTTTAAAATTGCATATGTTGGGTGCCTGGGTGGCTCAGTGGGTTAAGCCTCTGCCTTCAGCTCAGGTCATGATCTCAGGGTCCTAGGATCGAGCCCCACATCGGGCTCTCTGCTCAGCAGGGAGCCTGCTTCCTCCTCTCTCTCTCTGCTGCTTCTCTGCCTACTTGCAATCTCTGTCTGTCAAATAAATAAAATCTTTTAAAAAAAATAATAAAATTGCATATGTTAATAATTATGTTATTCATTAATTATAACATTATATGACTATACAGAAATAGTTAATATAATTAATATGTGGGTTATAATAATAATTAGTAAGTATTATATGGATTTAATAATTTTTGAATATTAATAAATAGTAATTTTAAAATGATATACATTATCTTCATTTGCAGTCTTGTTTTCTATTTATCTAGTTTTAGAATGAAGTTTATCTTGCTCCCATAAAATTAATCAGCTTTAACCATTTTTCTGTTTCACAACCACTTGTGTTAGTACACAAAATACTAACTCACAAAGTACCATTCCTCAAAATCTTGGTAAAACACACACACAATATTGTCTGAGTCTGGATATTTTCAACATTTCAAATTTCATTAATGATTATAAGACTACTCATTTTTTTTTTCATTTTTTTCTCTACCAATTTAAGCGTTTTGTGTTTTTCAATAAATTAATGCAGCTTGTCTAAATTTTCAAATTGATTCTGGTATTAATATTTATAATATTCCTTTATCATGTTTTAATCTGTTATGACTCTGTTTTCCTCCCTTTTATTCTGCATTTTTATTTTAAACACCTTTTTTTCTGACATTTCTTGTTAGTAAGATGGAATACTAATATATTTCAAAGTGTCAGTTTTTAGCTTTATTAATCAAATTTCTGTTGCTATTTATTCCAGTTATATCTTATAATCCCTTTATTATTGCATTTATTTCTGCTTTTCTGTTTACTCTTTGGTTTTTACCAGCTTTTGATTTGAACATTTTAGTGCATTTAATTTTTTTTGTTTTTACTTTCATATAATATGCTGTACTTGTGTATTTTAGCTATCTATTGATGTTAATAAATTAACCGACTTAGTGGTTTAAAACAGCAGACATTATCTCAAAGTTTATATGGATCAGAAATCCTGCATAGTTTAGTGGCTCAAAGTTTCTCATGAGATTACCGTCCAGCTGATAGCAGGGGGATACAATCTCTTCTGAAGTCATTACTGGGAAGTCTGTGCTCCAAAACCACGAACAGAGCTGCTGGCAGAATTCAGTTCTTTGTGGCCAGTGGGATGGTATCTCAGTTCCATGCTATCTCGGCCTATCCATGGGTCAGTTTACAACATGGAAGCTTACTTCAGTAGTGTTCAAGCAAGAGAAGGCAGGTAACATGGAAGCCATTGTCTTTTTTTATATTAATCTCAGAAATAATATCACTTTTGCCATGTTTTATTGTTAAGAAATGAATCACTGGGTCCAGTTTACACTAAAAAACAGGGCATTTTACCCTTTTTTTTTTTTTTTTTTGACATGTGTTCCTCAGTTGGCACTCAACTCTTATAATTGGCCTAAGGGTTATTTTTCTTCCAATTAAGGATTGTTTAATTTTTTATTTTAAATTCCAGATATATAGGATTTTTATTTTATTTTTTTAAAGATTTTATTTATTTATTTGACAGACAGAGATCACAAGTAGGCAGAGAGGCAGGAAGAGCGAGAGAGAGAGAGAGAAGCAGGCTCTCTGCTGAGCAGAGAGCCCGATGTGGGACTCGATCCCAGGACCCTGAGATCATGACCTGAGCTGAAGGCAGAGGCTTTAACCCACTGAGCCACTCAGGTGCCCCTATAGGATTTTTAAATAGCTATTATGTGTTTATTATTCCTGTTTCTTAATTTATGGTCCTTAAAAGCCTGACCTCAGAATTGTTTATGGTTCTTGTTTTCCATTTCTGTTCCTCTTTTATTCAGCATAGGCTTCTTTATGGCCTTTATATTGATTAAATATATTTTATACTATTTTAGCTGATAGATTTATAAGATATCATAACCTTCCTTCTTTTAAAATGATATTAATAAATCTAAAGTATTGCAATAAATAACTTTATAATACCTAGACATTGAACACTTTGGTAGAGAAACACTTAACAAAATGCTTCAATAGTTTCAAATTGCCATGTGTTATAGGGAATGATTTAAAGTTACTGGAGCGCTTTATTTCTTTTAAATGTTTCAGTTTGGAATTGAATAAAAGAGCGTTTGAGCATATGTTCATTACTGAAAAAATATGACTTAAATAATTTTACATGTAGTCTTGGAACCTGAGTTAAAAAGCAAGGAATGAATAGGAGACTTCAGTACGTGAGTTCAGGACAGTTTTTGCTTGTATCTGTTAGTTTGGGAATAAATTCATTCTCATTTTGAATGTTCCTCTAACATTTTATATTATAAAGAGAATTTTCTAGCCATTTAGTAATGGAGAGAAAATATACTTTTAACAGTTTCTCCAAATTGTCTTGAAAATGTGTTTGTATAGCCATATCATTAAGAATGAAAGAAGATGGATGTGCTTAACTCTGTAAATTTTTTTTGTGCGTGATCTTTTTTTTAATTAATTATTTTTATTGCCATATAATGTATTATTTGCCCCAGGGGTACAGGTCTGTGAGTCATCAGGCTTACACACTTCACAGCACTCACCATAGCGCACCCTCTCCACACACCCCCTACTCCCAGCAACCCTCAGTTTGTTTTGTGAGATTAAGAGTCTCTTATGGTTTGTTTCCCTCCCGATCCCATCTTGTTTCATTTCTTTCCTTTCCTACCCCCCAAGACCCCCACTCTGCCTCTCAAATTCCTCATATCAGGGAGATCATATGATAATTGTCTTTCTCCGATTGACTTATTTTGCTCAGCATAATACCCTCTAGTTCCATCCACCTCATTGCAAATGGCAAGATTTCGTTTCTTTTGATGGCTGCAATTTCTAATGAAGATCAATGTCATTTTGTTTTAAATGCAAGGAATGATTCTGTAAAATCAAGCAATGAAAATATTATATTCAGTTGCAAAGTAGATTGAGATGAATTCATTTTGGACTGAAGGCTAGATTAAACCACACAGAAGTTCGATTTACTAACTATTCAGTTCAGCTGGCCAAATTTGGCAGGCCTAACTGACATTTGTATTTAAAAGCATCACATTAAGGAGGGCAGGTATTGCATAGAGCACTGGGTGTGGTGCATAAACAATGAATTTTGGAACATACACAAAATAAATTAAATTAAATTAAATTAAATTAAATTAAAAAAAGCATCACTCTGGGAATTTTTCTTATAATATTTTATTTATTTATTTATTTATTTATTTATTTATTTATTTATTTGAGAGAAAGAGCACAAGCAGGAGGAACATCAGAGGGAGAAGGAGAATCAGGCTCCCTGCTGAGTGGGGAGCCAGATGCAAGGCTCCATCCCTGGATCCCAGGACCATGACCTGAGCTGAAGGCAGATGCTTAACTGGCTGAGTCATCCAGGTGCCCTGGTATTTAAAAAAAACACTCTCTGCAGGTTCAATCATAATAAAGTGTCCAAATACTGATTTTGCATTTTTTTCTAAGTATTACTTTGGGCGACACAGCATAAATTTTTCTAAAACCAAGACAGAAAGTCTGTGGATTTTGACAAAATGAACATACTAGGTTTCTGGTGAATGATGGTAAATGGAGCATGTTCACTTCCTCTCTTCTGAAACTCTACTAAAGCAGAGTAAAGAGTAAAGAAGGGAGGGTATTACCACAATATTCCACTAAAATGTACCTCTTTATTTTGAGATAACTGTAGATTCATATGCAGTTGTCATGAGAAATAGTACAGAGAAATCCAGTGTGTTCTTTACCCAGTTTCCTCCAATCAGAACGTTTTGCACAATGACTAGATTACTATATCACAAACTTTCCTTTATAACAAGGAGCCGTCACACCGCCCTTTTAGAGCTCCATCCCCCTGTCCCACCTCCAGACCTGACTTAATCCCTGGTAACCACTAATCTGTTCCCCATTTCTGTAATTTGTCATTTCAAGAATTCCCTATAATTGGCATCATATAATCTATAGGCTTTCTATATTGTTGTTATTTTTACTCAGCGTACTTCTCTGGACATTCATCCATGTTACTGAGTGTATCCGTGTTCTGTTCCTTTGTGTAAGAGTAGTATTCCATGGTATGAATCGACCACAATTTTGTTTTTGTTTTTTTTTTATATATTTTGTTGTTGAAGAACATTTGGGTTTTGTCCAGTTTGGGGTTTTCATGAGTAAAGCTTCTATAAACATTCATGTACACAGGGTTATTGTGAACATAAATCATTTCACTGCAGCTTGTCTTTCCCCTTAATAGGGACATTTTAATGGGGTTTTCTGTAGAGCAACAGATTTTAATGTTGATGAAGTGCAATTTATCTTTTTTTTTTTTTTTTTCCAATGAATCATGCTTTGAGTGTCAACACCAAGAACTCTTTTCTATCCCCATAACCTGACTCTTTTCTCCTGGGCTTTCTTCTAAAAAATTTATGATTTTTATATTTAAGCACATGACCCATTTTAGCTAATTTTTATGTAAAGTATGAAATTTACATCAAGGGCTCTGTTCTGTTTTATGTTGGGTTTGACTATAGATTTCCAGTTTCTACCACACTGGAGGATGATTTTCCTCCATTGTATTGGTATGTTTAAGCAAAAATTGGTTGGGCATATTTATGTGGAACTATTTCTGGTTGGTATTCTCTTTCATTGATCTATATGTCTGTCCCTCCACCAATACCACACAGTCATGATTTATATAACTTCATTATAAGTCTTAAAATTGTGTAGACTTAGGAGCACCTCGGTGGCTTAGTCATTAAGTGGCCGCCTTCCGCTCAGGTCATGATCCCAGGGTTCTAAGATCAAGTCCTAGGATCGAATCCCATATCAGGTTCCCTGCTTGGCAGGAAGCCTGCTTTTCCCTCTCCCATTCCCCTGCTTGTGTTCCCTCTCTCGCTGTCTCTCTCTCTCTCTGTCAAATCAATAAATAAAATCTTTTTTAAAAAATTGTGTAGACTTACTCTCCCCCACTTTATTCTCTTTCAGCATTATTTTAAGTACTCTAATTCATTTGCATCTCCATATAAATTGTAGAATAATGTTTTCTACATAGGCAAGAAAATTTTCTGGGATTTTGACTGGAATTGTCTTAAACCTGCAAATCAACCCAAGAAAAGTTTATATCTTTACTATGTTGAATATTCTAATCCATGAACCTGATACAGTTGACCCTTGAACGACACATTTGAATTGTGTGGGTCCACTTTTCTGTGGATTTTTTTCAATAAATACAGTAGAGTAGTCTAAGTGTATTTTCTTTTCCATATGATTTTCTTAATAACATTTTCTTTCCTCTAGTTTACTTTATTGTAAGAATACAGTATATAATACATATAACATACAAAGTATGTATTAATTGCCTATGTTATCAGTAAGGCTTCTGGTCAGCAGTAGGCTATTAGTAGTTAACTGTGAGGGGTTGTTGCCCCTGATCCCCATGTTGTTCAAGAGTCAACTGTATATCTCCCCAGTTATTTACATTTTTAAAAAAATTTCTTTCTCAGCATTATACAGTTTGTAGCATATAAGCCCTATACATGTTTTATTAAATTTACACATAATATTCATTATTTTGGAGTAATCATAAATTATATTTCTAATGTAGTTGTCCACATATCCACTAAATGT
The DNA here is from genome assembly GCF_902655055.1 of Lutra lutra. Classification (NCBI taxonomy): domain Eukaryota; kingdom Metazoa; phylum Chordata; class Mammalia; order Carnivora; family Mustelidae; genus Lutra; species Lutra lutra. The sequence continues at coordinate 175,873,439 of NC_062280.1, forward strand.
ATATAGACTATAACTGAATTTTTTTTTAAGATTTTATTTATTTATTTGTTAGAGAGAGAGGAGAGAGCGAGCGAGCATGAGCACAGGCAGACAGAGTGGTAGGCAGAGGCAGAGGGAGAAGCAGGCTCCCCGCTGAGCAAGGAGCCCGATGTGGGACTCGATCCCAGGACGCTGGGATCATGACCTGAGCCGAAGGCAGCCACTTAACCAACTGAGCCACCCAGGCATCCCTATAACTGAATTTTAAAACATGCTGTGTATCTTGTGACCTTGTGACCACTCTGGCCACTTTAAATATTATTCCTTTGTCTTTAGTTTTTAGAAATGTTATTATACTATGTCATGGCATGGATTACTTTGGGTATATCTTATTTGGGATCCTCTGAGTTTCTTGAATCTGTAATTTTGTCTCATGTCAAATCTGAGTTTTCAGCCATTATTTCTTCAAAGATTGTTTCAACTCCATTCACTTTACTTTCTCGATCCAGGACTGCAGTGGCACAAATGCTAGATCTTTTGTTTTAGTGCCTGCTTAGACTGAATGTTTGTGTCACCCCAAAATTCATATATTGAAATCCTAATCTCCAGTGTGATGGTATCAGGAGGTAGGACCTTAGGAAAGTGATTAGTGTCCTTACAAAAGGAACCCCAGAGAGTTTCTCACTGCTTTTGCCACATGAGGACCCAGGGAAAAGAACTCCATCCACAAACCAGGAAGTGTGCTCTCGTCATACACTGAGTTTGATGGTGCCTTGATCATGGAAATCCCAGTTTCCAGAACTGTGAGAAACAAATTTCTGTTGTTTATAAGCCACCCAACCTATGGTATTCTGTTATAGAAGACCTAATGGATTAAGAGATTAAGCTAGCTATCTTTGAGGCTATTTTTTCCCTCTCTCTGTTCAGATGACATAATTCATATGAATTATGAATGTTTCATCTTCCAGTTTACTGATGCGTTCCTCTTCATAATTCATTCAGCTGTTAAATTCATCATCTGAGCTTTTTTATTTTGGTTATTTTTATAATTTAAAAATGATTTTCCATTTGGTTCTTCTTTATATCTTCTGTGTCTTCACTGAAACTTTGTATTTCCTTTCTGGGTATTTCTCTCATTTCATTAATTTTAAGTATGTTCCTAATTGTTATTGAAACGTTTTTACATTTTTGCTTTAAAATAGTTGACAGATAATTCCCCAAATCTGCCACCTTGGTGTTGATAGTTATTATCTTTCTTCAGTTAACTTGAAATCATTTTTTTCTTGGTATGACAAGTGATTTTTCTATTGGAATATGAACATTTTTATATTATATCCTGATTTTCTGGATTTTATTTAAACCTGTTTTCGCTGGTTTTCTCTGATTCTCCTCTAGCAGTAAAAAGACGTTTGCTGCCTTGTTATGTCAGGCGGAGGTAAAAGTTCAGATTTACAACTTGTCCTCCATTGACATTGTCTCAGGTAGGGGGATGGCATCTCATTTCTGCTCATCTGGGCTTGAGATAGAAATTCCAGCTCGTTGTGTGGATCACAGCATAGTCAGACTGGCCTCATTAATCATTAGCTAGTGGTAAAAGTTCTGACTTTCCACCAGGCTTCCTCTGACACTATCACCATGGGAATGGGAGGAGAGTCTCATTCTGCTGGTGGAGGTGGGAATCCAAGTTCTCCACATGGTCTGCATTAACACTGTAGGTGGGGGACAGGGAGCTCATTATCTGCCAAGAAAATGAAGTCCCTGGCTTTCTACCTATTCTCTGACACTACCTAAGAGGAGGATGAGTGTGTTGGGCTATCTTTAGAACCTGAGAAGGGTAGACGTCTATTCACCCTTCTTGGCTTTGGCTGGTATGGGTGGTAGAAGGTCCTTAAGTGTCTCTATGGTGCTTGACTGGAGTAATTTAGTTATTGCTTAAAAGCTTTCTGTAAGACCAGGCCACCTTATACTGGTGCCATATTTTAGAAGACTCTGTTTTGTCTTTAGTAAGTCATAACTCTTCCCAGGATAACACTTTTCAGTGAGCAAAGTTGTGGCTACCCAGAACCTAAGACCCCACTCCAACCTTCCCTGTAACTAGGACTCTCAAATGCCCTGCACTACTACTTTCCAGGATAGTACAAGGCCCTTGTTAGATTTCCTCTGAATATGGACCATGTTACCAATGTATGCCCCACTAGACCCAAGGTGGCCAGATGTTTGTAAAGAATACAGATTGAACTTGGATGTGGTTAGTAGAGATGTTTGCATGCATATGGTGAGGCACTATAATCTGTAAAACAGAGGTGGGTATATGCAGAGAAGGGAGTCAGGTGGTAGAGAGGAAGGGGGTTATCCCTGTATACCATTGTATCTTGGCATGGAATTCCAAGGAGTTTGAGAATTCCAAATTTTAATATGGCCAGCCAGGTTTCATAAAAGTATTTTTATCAAGGTGGGAGGATAGAATGTATTTTTCAGATTATGTTAGCATGATTGACAATTTTTTATATATGGGCATATGGTATCCAGCTCTCCATTTTTACTTTTGCCTCAAGCCCCATGAAAGTTCATGAAAGAAATTAAAGGACCTTTAGTAACAGAATTGTAGACTAAACCTCAGGAAATATCCAAGATATTAAAATGAAATATAAGAGAATAATGAATGAAACAAGTAGGATCAATTCAAAAAGCACAACATCTGCATTATAATGGTAGAATTTACAGAAAGAATGACAGAGAAAAAGGAAAGATTAAAATGTTCAATATGATAATAAAACAAAATTTTCCAAAGAAGAAAGTTATGGTTTTCCGGATTGATAGAAACCCAGAACACAGCAGGGGAAAAAAATCCATTTCAAGAAGTCCTATGAAGAATATTAGAACACCTGAAATGATGAAAAGATGCTTTAAGTGTCAGGGGCTTGGGGTTGGAGGAGGCAAATACAAATGACAATGGAGCAAATATGGAAATTGCCTGGGAATTCTCAACGGCATAGGAAGCTATAAAAGAGGTGTGAAAAACAGAATAAAGAACTTCACGTGTAAATATCAGAAGATTGACCTCTTATAAACTACTCCTCAGGAACCTAGCAGAAGATAAGTGCCAGTACACAAGTGAATGTACAGAGAATGAGAACTTCTGATCCTAGAAATATTTGCTCTTCACAGTTATGGTGAAGAAAAATTACAGCAGTACAGTTTTGCTGCAGAATTAGAGAGCAACCTGTCTGAAGAACATAAGTTTCTGCTTATAAATATTTAAAAAATAAAAACTGCTGGTGCACTTTGCAATTTACTAGACCAGAAGATCTCAGCATCAAATAACTAGCAGGAGTGTTTATGACACATTAAAATCTCAAGTGTGCTCTGAAGAAGGTGACATCTTTTGAAAAGATCTTTGTTGTTTAGATTCTGGAAAACACTGAATTGATGAGTGACCACAGATGTCTGACTTGACGTGAAATGACAGAGCTCTTATAATACAAACCTTAGCAGGAAAGACAAGTTTTATTCATGTTCTACTACCATGGTTTGGCAAATTAATTCTATTTTGTATCTTATCCTTTGATATTAAATAAGAAAGCATTTATTTCTGAAAAATTTTGAGAGAGGTTATGGCACAGTTTTGAATAAGAAAGAAGTTCAAGTGCGTTTTTTAACATTGCTGATATTTATTTCTGTAACTTCAAGAAATTTAGACAAAAATGTAAAGAAGTACACTTTTTTTAGTTTCTTTCCTGCTCGCTTTTCCTTCTTTCCCTTCCTTCCTCCTTCCCTTCCTTCTTTTCTTTCTTTCTCTTTTTCTTTTTTAAAATTTATAGATGCTCCTAGTTCTAGTACTTATAAAGTAGCTCTATTTTATAAAGTATATAAATAGTTTATAAAGTAGCTAAATTTTAGTTAGGGTTACTGAAGCAAGACCAGTCATAAAGCTAATTACCAAGTTAGTCTGACAAGCTGATATTAACAATATCTAGAGTGTGTACTAGAAATCATGTGACACATGAACTGTGAGGGTTAATTCCATGTGTCAGCTTGGTTGAGCCACAGTGCTTAAGATATGTGGTCAGGTATTCTAGATGCTTCTATGAGGGTGTTTTTGGATAAAATTAATATTTAAATCAGTGGACTTAGTAAAGCACATTGCCCTCCACATGCCGATAGACCTCATCCAATTGGTTGAAACCCTGAATGGAATGAAAGAATTCCCTCCTTCTCCTGAGCAAGATTATGTCAGGACTGTTTTCTTTTTTTTTTTTTTTAAAGATTTTATTTATTTATTTGACAGAGAGATCACAAGCAGGCAGAGAGGCAGGCAGAGAGAGAGGAGGAAGCAGGCTCCCTGCTGATCAGAGAGCCCGATGCAGGGCTCGATCCCAGGACTCTGAGATCATGACGTGAGCGGAAGGCAGCGGCTTAACCCACTGAGCCACCCAGGCGCCCCCTGTTTTCAAACTTCAGATGCAACATTGGCTCTTCTGGGTCTCCAAATGTTCTCCAAAAGTTCTCCAAATGGACACTTTCCTGAGACTCACCAACTTTCTACTCTCAGGAAAACCAATTAATTATTTTTTCTCTCACTCTATCTATATGTACATATCTCCTGTATACTATATACTAGTCAGGAGAACCCTGACTAGTATATAAACCAATGTATTTTTTTTCCTCTTTCTCACACATATATACACAGATCAAAAAAAAAAAAAAAACTATAGTAAGTTCCTTAATTATTCCTATTTTTATAATGTTCACTTAATTTGTCCTATATTATACATTAATATAATTAAGTTACAGAACTGGAATCTAAAATCTAAACAGCTTTGACAGCAACATTTATGTATTGTACTTTATAAGTCAAAGTGAGCTAATTAACTTGAGAAATTAAAAATCCGGCACAATCCATCAGTAATTTTACAATTTAAGTTGAGGGCAATATGTAAATGTAATTGTGCCATAAACAAATCAGAAGTAAGGCACTAAAAAGAAAAAGGTATAACTCCTTCTATGAGATATAAACAGATTGAAAGTTTTAGTTTCTAAACCCAGGACTTTTCTTTTTATGTTTAAAAACAATATAGAGAAGGCAAAATGTAAAGTACTTTGAATATTTTCCAATTTTTAAATTATGAAGAATATTAATTGAAGATTTGGAGAGAGAAGAAAAGAAATAGATTAAAAGCAAAAAGCAAATCTGTTAATCACACAAAGCAAAGAAATTGTTCATTTTTGTTTCTTTTATTTTCTATAAATATATGAAATTTAATATTTGATATTTTTTATTTTATTTTTTAAAGATTTTATTTATTTATTTGACAAAGATCACAAGTAGGCAGAGAGGCAGGCAGGTGGGGGCAGATGCGGGGCTCCATCCCAGAACCCTGAGATCACAACCTGAGCAGAAAGCAGAGACTCAACCCACTGAGCCATCCAGGTGCCCCAATATTTGATATTGTTAATTAGGAGAACACTCTGCACTACCTTTTAAATACATAACCAAATTTTTATTCTGTAAAATATTCTTCAAATTCTGAATTGTCACTGTTTTTATATTGTCTCTATAGCATTCTGTAATACAGTTCATTTAACTTCATTTACCTGTTTTGGGGCATTTAGATTTCTACATTTTGCATGTTATAAATAAGGCTTTTATGAACATTTCCTATATAATGTTGAACATACTCTGTGTACTACTTTGATTATTTTCTCATTACAAATTCTTTTAAATAAAGTTACTAATCAAGTATTATCTGAGATAATCTAGCAAACAGTTGAAAGTTATTTATGAAATTCCCATTCTTTGCTCTCTCAATTTGTTTTAAAAATTATAAATGTGATTTACTATTTATGTTCAACTGAAATGTAGAATGTTTTCTAAGATTAGCCATTACCATTAAGAAATGCAATAAATGTTATTTTAAATTACTTTAATGTTTGAATGGAAACTAAAAATATTAATTTCAATCCTGAGTGAATTTTGTGGCAAAATTACAATACTCTGATAACCCAAGAGTAGAATAATATCTTAAATATAGCTTTGCAGTTGTTGACCAATTACTCCAGTTTTAATTTTTCAAAGGGAATGAAATACCCTAAAACTATCTAATTATAATGCCAGAGCAGAATACTATGAAACCAAATGCAGCTTTTGTGTAATGATGGAAGCTTTAAAGCTCCTTCCTTAATTGTGATAATTTGGAACAAATTAGGGAGTCTTGTGGTGAGCAATCGTCTAGTCATAGATCTCTTAGGAGCACTAAATCAAGGTGCAAGGAAACTTGCTGAGCAGAAGTCTCAAATCTGAGTATTTTGTTAACCAGAAGGTCAGCTTAAAATAATTTTTTTTAATCTTCCTAATACTTACTAGAATGGCTATCTTTGCTTTTGTGACTATTGTAATTAGGGTTTTATTTTTAAAGCACAAAACATATAGATGACATTAATGTGTAATTATAGAATTAATATAATTTCTCTAACAATTTTCTCTATTAAAATAAAATTGCTCTTCTATATTATTTTGGCTTACTTACAGTATAATTGTGAAATACCATATTTGGAGTTCCCTTGATCCATTCTAGCATTCTCTATATGCTTTGTTCTAAATAGCAATAGGCCATTTCATGGTAGTAACTCACTGGAGTTCAGTGAAAGGTCAAGGATTCTAGAGGGAAGCATAGCAGCAGGATTCCCTCTACAAATGAATCTAACATGAGCAAATATCTTACAGAAAATGCTGTCCTAACAGTCCAAGTAGTTGGCAGAGGTTTTATTAAACTGATTATCCTTCAAGAGTTGCTTTAAAGACCTGTATCCCTATAGAGGCTCACGTAACATATGTCATCACTTTTTTTTTTCTTTATTCTTTCACCTGATTATTTTAAAATAAGCTAACTATTCTACATGTAGCTTGTTGACTAAATACACTTAACAACTCTCTGTCATTTACAAACCATTAAAATAAACAGCTATCTAAAATTTTTTAAAAAGGAAAAAAAATTCATGCTATATGAGGAAATAGAGAATTAACATAAAATGAAGCAAGCTTATGAAAAATATCTTTTTTTCAAAGATTTTATTTATTTATTTGACGGAGAGAGAGCGAGATCACAGGTAGGCAAAGAGGCAGGCAGAGGGAGAGGGGGAAGCTGGCTTCCCACTGAGCAGAGAACCTGATGTGGTGCTCAATCCCAGGGACCTAAGACCATGACCTGAGCCGAAGACAGAGGCTTAACCCACTTAGCCACCCAGGCGCTCCAAAAATATATTTTTTTTAAACCTATAATTTGAAAGTCTCACATAAGCTTATACTGAAATATTCTGAAAAGACCATTTCTCCAGGGTATCCCATAACTCAAAATTCCCTTGTTCAAAAATGGGTGTAAAGGGCTTTGTGTTAGCAAAAAGTGTTCTTCATGGTTAACATGTTAACAAAGACATTTTATCCTCCTCTGTGGAGGGCATGCTCTTCTTGTAGTCAGCTATCAGTTTTGAATTCAGTCTGAATTATTTGTGCAGTGCTGAGTTTGCTGTTGTTAAAAACTCAAATAAGGAAATGTTGGAAAAATACATCTATATTTATTATTATGATAATTATTATTACATTATTAAAGAATAATTTTTCTAATATATATATTTCTAAGGATATATCTTTTGCATTTAGAAGATCACAGTGTTCCAGGATGTTTTTTATTTAATGTCTTTGTAACTTACTTTTATTTTAATTGTATATATTTTATATCCATAGAATAAATATATATGGTGGCTAACCGAACATAATAATAAAAAAGAATAAATATATATTAAGATAAAATAAAAATGATAATTCAAATACTGATTAGTATAATATCCTCATGAATTTACTATTTGAAAAAAAATGTATATACTCTTTTGACCAAACCACTGATGATATATAATTTAAAACATTAATAGTTAAAATATTATTACCAAAATTTATAATTCTGTATTAGTTATAATGTCTTGTTTACCAGAAATATGACGTTAGGGAAGTTAATGAAAATCTCTGAGACTCAGATTTCGTATCTGTGAATGTAGATAAGAATACCTACCTCGGGGCGCCTGGGTGGCTCAGTGGGTTAAAGCCTCTGCCTTCGGCTCGGGTCATGATCCCAGGGTCCTGGGATCGAGCCCCGCATCGGGCTCTCTGCTCAGCAGGGAGCCTGCTTCCTCCTCTCTCTCGCTCTCTCTCGCTCTCTCTGCCTGCCTCTCTGCCTACTTGTGATCTCTGTCTGTCAAGTTAAAAAAAAAAAAATTATAAAAAAAAAAAAGAATACCTACCTCATAGAAGTGCTCAGAGAGTTAGCTGAGTTAGTGTTTGTAAAGTACTTAGAATGATTTGAGAGACAGAAAACAAGGACAGATTATTTAGGGAAAAATAATTGATAAAAGGAACTTTTAGATGTTCATGTGTTTTCACTTTACAAAAACAAAGTAAGTTTTCATTTTAATATACTGAAATTATGAAAAAGTATTCCTTTTTCCACATAAGTTTAAGTTGTTTCATCCTATTTAAATACTTTATTCTTGGATACTTGGATACTTCTAGGGAGTTTCAAAGAATAATCAGTTCTTTACCCATTTCTATAACAAGAAAATAAATTAGAAAATGATTATCTTTGACTGTTTCATAAATTACAAAAATCATATGGTGCTTTAGGCTTGAAGGAGATAATTTTTAATTTTTGTTTTGTTTTTATTAATACAAATAATATACAAACATAATGAAAAGAATTAGAAAAATTGAAAAATCACCCATAATTTAGTACAAATAATCGTTAATAGACTCAGATGTTAAATATGTATATCTTTACAATATTTTGACTGTGAGATATGCACAATTCCTATAGTTTTATCCTGTTGAAGATACATGTGTTATATAATACTTTACTTACATTATTTTCTGTTTTTAGTTATATTCTTAGGCTAGTTCCTTAAAAGTGGAGGTTTTGGAAATGAAACATGTTGCAACTCCTATAATGTACATCTGAATTACATTATGGAAGATGAATTCTTTCTTAAAACCTACAAATATTTTAAAAATACAGATTCCCCCAAATTACATATTTTCCACATACATACATGTATGTGTCTTTGATTTATAACATCAAGATAAGCGAACTAGCTTAGTAATGATTATATTCTTAGTCATAAATTCACTTATGAATAAGAATCATACAAGGAATCAAATAACCTTAGCACTATAAGTTTTTTTAATAAATGGATGGAAAATAAAAATGCTTCTTTTGACTTTAAACCCATTTTTTTCAAATTAAATAGGTTGCTTGGGAATATGAATGATAGGCATATGTTCATCAATGATGTTGATTATTTCTTTTTAAACATATTATAGAATTTTTTGAAGTAGTAAGTATTAAGGTGTATGCGTGTGTGCATCTCTAACATTTTTAGGACCATTCACAAAATTTTAAGGTTTGCTAGATACTTTTTTCAAAAAATAAGTAAAATGTATATTTGTCGTAATAAGAGTCCATGTTTTTCCATGTACTCTTACAAAAATAAAAAGAAAGAAGGAAAAAAAGAAAGAAAAGAAAAGTATTTCTTTGAAAATCACTAGCAAAAATTTCGGAGGGTATGAGATTTTTGCCTTAATGCAACTAAGCAATTTAGCTTGCCACAGTTTCATAGATGTTAGCAGGAGACTGGTGAGTCCTGAGTCAGGGACAAGAGCATAGCAGGCAGTATGAACTTCATTTTTGCATCTATTTTCTCTTGTCCTCTAGGTCCCATAGTGGGAGATGCAGAGGAAGGGTCACTGGATGTTGCATACATAGTGGTTTGTATCACAGGTGATGAATCCTGGTCATGGGAAACCCCAGTGTTATAAGAGGGTAACTCTTTATAAGGGGGTAACTATCAGTCCAACCTTTGCTCTGAAGGAAGATACTGTCTTTATAATCCTGGTTCGGAAACACATCTGCCTTCCATCCCAGAAGACATGATCTCTAACTTCCAAATCCTTTTACTATACAAATATCTTTGAAAAAAAACAGTCCAGAATAGCCATTAATGCTTTTTCACAAAACATACAGACACACAGGGAACTCATCAAGAATCATCCCCTATAATCTTATGCAATGATAATACATATAATACCAGGGATATTAGTTGCTTTGAGGACTCATAGAACCAGCAAAATTTGAACTTTAATAATTTAATGTTAAGTAGATAAACCAAAGGCCGCAATGTCAAAAGTTAGGCCAAGTAGAAGAATCTGAATAGAGCAGCCATTGGTAGTTAAGGTTATAAATGTTCACTTTAGTAATAAATTAGTTTGTGAGACCTTCAAGGTGAAAATTGAACTTTAATCACTTTTGTAATCCTTTAAAATAAAACAGTAGACCTCCTGCTTATTAGCTGCTAGTAGTAAATGCTTCTTTGTTTTCAAATTCTCAGCATCCATCTTTGGATAAATGCCCACCTCTACACTGTATGACTGCTAGACTGCCATTCACCAGACCCACAAGAGGCCAAAAATCTTAGAATAGTAACTGGCACAGAGAGAGTACCATTAAGTATTTGTTACATTAATAAAATTAAACCAAAGAACTCTACATGATGTCATGCATAATAAAATTGTGCTGAATTATATCAAATAATATTTTTCTCTAAAATTTTATTTTATTTTTTTTTAGTTTTTTTATTTTTTCAGCATAACAGTATTCATTATTTTTTGCACCACACCCAGTGCTCCATGCAATCCGTGCCCTCTACAATACCCACCACCTGGTGCCCCCAACCTCCCACCCCCCACCCCTTCAAAATTCTCAGATCGTTTTTCAGAGTCCATAGTCTCTCATGGTTCACCTCCCCTTTCTAAAATTTTAATAAAGAAATCACTACTAATATTCAAAATTTGAAATGTACAAAATAGCAAAGCAAAATTATTCTTGTCCCTCAACCACACAAATTAATATAGGTCAATAATATTATTAATAATTTTTTTCTTCTGGAAAAATTTTATACATATGTAATAAAAATACATATACAAACATTTAAAAATATAAACTACTGATTTCTTATTTTTAATGTAAATGGTAATAAACCATACACATTATTCCAATCTTGTGTTTTTCTCTTAAATATGCATCTAGGAGAGCATTTTATATTCAACACATATGGAGTTTTCTTATTTTGTTTTATAGCCTTATGTTATACCCTTTTGTGGATTTATAGTGGCTCATTAAACCAGTAGTGTATTGATAGACATTAAAATAATTTCCAGTATTTTGCTGGAAACAAAAAATTTGCAAGTAACTCATTTATATCTGTGCAGAAGAGCTATAGAATAAATTCTTGGAAATGGAATTTCTTGATCAGAGTGTTTGCCCCCACCCTTTTAATTTGGTGGCACAGATTGCCATAGATGATATCCATAGATTTGTATTATAAATGTATAAACTTCCTCCAAGAATCCATGAGAATGCCTATTTCCCTATACACTTGCCAACAAGGCATGCTATAATATAGTGAGTTTTTTGCCAATCTGGAAAGTAAAAAATGAAATGGAATGCAATTTTAGTTTGCATTTTTCCTGCTGTGAATGAAATTGATCATAGTATTTTATCTGATTAAGAGATATTTGTACTTCCTCTTTGGATAATTATGTACCACTTTTGAACATATTTTTATTTTTATTTCCTTTCATATTTCTTTTCATATTTCACCATTTGCCTTCCATATTAGTTTTCTAGGGCTGTTATAATAGTACCATAAACCAGGTGACTCAAAATGACAGAAATATATTAAATTCCCAAATCAAGGTATATTGCAGGATGATGCTCCCTCTGAGACCTCTAGGGAGATCTTTCTTTGCCTCTTGCTAGCTTTCTGTAGTTGGAGGGCAATCTCTGATGTTCTTTGGCATGTAAATGGATCAGTCAGATCTCTCATTTCTATATGGCCTTTTCCCTATGTTTCTTCACCTTGTCTTCCCTTTATGCATTCTTGCAAACACTCAAGAAAAAATAGTACCAGTTCTACCCAAAATCTTCCCAGAAATTAAAGAGGAGGGAAAACTGCACAGCTCATTTTTTTTAGGTCAGCATTCCTTGCTTTTCAAATCAAAGACTCTATAAGAAGATAACTACAGCTTAATATAATTTAAGAATATGGATATAACATCTCTAATTAAATATTAGCCAACATCCAGCAATATTTGTAAAGAGAATAATACATCATGACTAAGTGTGCTTTATTCTAGGAACCCGAACTTCATTTAACATTCAATTAAATTGCCCTCACACCTATTTTTAAGGCTTGAATAGTTGCTGGCTCTTACTTGCCCTGAAAATAGAGTATGCGGTTTCATTTCCTTACTTGCTTTGGATAATTTTGGATAATTTCCCTAGGGCAAGGGTGGAATTCTTACAATATGCCATCATGTTTATTCTGTTTACATTAAATTTTAGCAAGTTAATTAAATTAATTTTAATTAGCTACATATTATATATACTATAATATATCTGACAGAGCTAATTGGACATCAGCATGATCAATATTACTATGCCAGTTTCTATTTTTTTCTTCATTTTTTAAGGATTCTTTCAGAACTTTCATTGATTTATAAACCTATCTAGATTTTCTATTAAAGACATCTTTATGGTTACACTGTAATGAAGTTATGTGACAACATAAGGTAATTATACGTAAACAGTATGCCACTTGTATTAGGCCAAAAAATGGACCCGCGAAGATATCTGTATGCTAATTCCCATATGTTACCTTATATAGTGAAGATTTGTTAAGTAAGACTGTTATCTCACATAGTAAAATTGACTTCTACAGATGGAATTAAGTTAAAATACCTTGAGGTAGGATGGTTATTCTGGATTATCCAGGTGTGCTTGATTAATCACAATGGTCTATATAAGGGGCAAAAATAACAAAAGCAGGAGAAGGAGATGGGACAATGAAAATAGCGGCTGGAGTGATACACTTAGGAGATAGAAGGGGCCATCAACCAAGAAGCGCATCTAGAAGGCATCTAGAAGCTACAAAAGTGAAAGAAACCAATTCTTCTCCTGAAGCCTCTAGAAGGAACATAACACTGCCAAAACCTTTATGAGACTAAAGACCTCCAGAAGTATAAGAGAATAAACTTGTGTTAAGCCACTAAGCTTGTTGTACCTATAGCAGTGATAGAAAACTAACACATCACCTAAGATATAAAATATGTAATACAAATGCACCTAAGAAAACATATGTATCCTCCTCCAGTGTTATTCCTTTCTTTCCTCCTTATTATGAAACAACTTTCCTGATTTTGGAATGTGTAAATTCACAGAAAATAGAGGAATAATTCATTTTAAATGATAGTTATTACCTTCTTCCAGAGTAATAAAGTGGGAACTCTCCATGTATTTGCTCAGTTTGACTCTATTTCCTTAGTTTTTTTCATGCTGAGGTGTTGCATGTCAATGAGTTCTCATAAGTGGCATATGTCTGGAACTAATGGGTTCCATCTCTATGTCTGAACATTAAAACATTAGGCAGACAATTCTTCACATTCTACTTTATCATCTTGCAGCTAGACATGGATGTGATGGTGACAAACATTCACATGTGGAATTATTCTGAGGGTGCCATGGCAGCTTCAGAAACCTTCCCTGATTTCTCATAGTAAGGAAATACACAAGTGGAGGAGAAATGGGATGATGAAATATGGGACAGAGACATCTGAGTAGATAGGGATGAAACACAGAAATCTTAACCACAGGTCTATCTGAAATTCTGTAACTGTAGCAAAAGAAGCTCTTTCAGACGTATGTAGGGAAACGATTTTTGTCCACCTTAAGTCTTTTAAGCACTATACCTAAGACAGTGATGCTGATTCTCCTTAGTATTCATCCTACCACCACATGTTTCATCTGTGTCCATGAATTAAGTTGGATACTCAATGTTTTAGTCTATTTCGGCTGCTGTAACAAGGTATCATAGCCTATGTTGCTCATAAATAACAGAAATTTATTTCTCAGAGTTCTAGAGGCTGGAAGTTTGAGATCATGGAGCCAACATGGTCAAGTGCTGCTGAAGGGAACACCTTCTGCTTTTTTCTCACTGTGTCCTCAGCTGGTAGAAAGTGCAAGAGGTCTCTTTTATAATGGCACCAATTTCATTCATGAGGATTCTACCCTCGTGACCTAGTTATCTCCCAAAGGTCTTACTTCCTAATTCCATCACATTGTAGTAAGAATTTCAACATATAAATTTGGTGGGGGTGGGGGTGGGGGGTGGGAGAAGGAGACAGACAGTCTAATGCATTGAACATAGTTCACATGGGAATCACAAGGAACGCCCATGGAGGTGAAAACTACACTGAAAGAATGGCAAGTTTTCACCAATGTCAGTGGACAGTACACATAAAGATTAGATACTGAAGGTGCTGTACCAAGGAGGAGAAATACAAGGCTCAATAGGATTACTGTATTAATATGGAAGTGGTTACAAGGGATTAGAATTTCAATATCTTGGCTGAAGCCCAGGGGAATAGTTTTAATAATCTGCTAAAGATAAATTGAACTTGAACTCCGTGATGGCATACAGTTAATGAACTTGAAATGTCAGCTTCTCCCTGGCATATAATAGATGATGGCCAGATAGGTGAGAGTGTTGCAAGGGAAATATTATGTAGAACCTGCTTAGTCATCTTCTAAAAATACTCTTAAAAGAACTTTACACCAATTTTTAAACTGATGAATTGGTGAGGAGAGTACAACGTTCTTATAGTCCTAATTCTCTGTAGCTCAGAGATGATGATAGGGATGCTGAAATGGAAATAGGTTGCTTGAAATCAATAGAAATACCAGGGTCACAGAAGAACTAGGGACCAAATTGTAATGGAGTAGAAGGTGTTTATAGTCTACATTATATTCCAAGTGATATAATATTCATAATAAGATGGCACGAATACAGCATGGATGTTTTTTATCCCCTGATGAACCAATAAAATATTAATAAATAAAACAAAAATGTGTATCTGAAATACAAATAGAAGAGATAAAGTAGAACATGAAATATAATTGCTCTGATAAGCAAGTAGGACAGAAGGAAAAAATGGAACTAAAGAAAAATGAAACAAAAAACAAATAGTGGGTTGGACAATTAATCATAAGAATACTGATGTATGCTAAATTTAAATGAAGCAAATATTCAATTAAAATGAGAGGCCAGATGCTGCACTTGTACCTCCCATCCAGTAGGAAGAGACACAGCACTTTATGGACATGCTTTGGTTTTACTGACAACATTTCCTATATATGGGCATCCTCTTATGACCCCTTTGCTGCATTACTTAAGGACTGTCTCTCTTAGATGTGACCTGGAAGCAAAAAAAAAAAAAAGTATGCAGAAAATCCTCGTAGTGATGCAAGATCTCCCATCACTTGTTCCTTACAATGTAGCTCACACACTCCATGGAACAGAAGTATATTTGGGGAGGGGAAAAAAAAAAAGGCACAAAACTCTGGCAGGCCCCCGGGGTAGTTACAGTGAATGTTGGGTTTTTAAGTAGGTTCAGGACCTCTTCTACTGATAATTAGTATCCATCTGAAAAGTAGGTCCAGAACATTTTTTCTTCCAGCCATAACATAGTAACTGGTACTTGACTTGCCTATGGTGCTGTAACATCTGTGAAACTGAATAAAATGTATGGTTCAGTTGTTTGCAAACTTTATATAAAGAGAAGTAAAAATCTTTGGTCCTTAAGAAAAGGAAAACAAATAATGTAAGCCATTCAAATATCTCAGCCTTTTGCCTAAGGAAGGTGAGTGTAAGCTGAAAAGATTGGAGAGGAGGGCTGCTGAAGTAGCTGAATTTGCTGCTCCGGTTGAAGAGAAGTGGAAACTGCAGGAGGGAAGGAGGGAGTGGACAGAGTCTGAATGGGGTTTTACATAATTTTATGATCAAAGTTTAAAATGCCTGTCTTTGGCCGAAGATTGGAATAGAAGAAACCTAAATAGAATGCTAAATGTCTTTAAGTAATTCAAAAGAAATAATTAGAAGGAAAATAGATTTTTAAAAAAATAGAACAACAAAAAGGCAATTTAAGGGGCACCTGAGTGGCTCAGTCAGTTAATCTTCCGACTCTTGATTTGGCCCAGGTCATGATTTCAGGGTCCTGAGATTGAGCCCTGCATAGGTCTCTATGCTGGCCGTGAGCCTGTTTAGAATGCTCTTTCCCTTTCCTCTGCCTCTCCACCCTGGCTGGCAAGCGCATGCACTCTCTCCTCTCTCTCTAAATAACAACAACAACAACAATTTTAAAAAGCAACTATATTGTGATTACATTAAATGTAAATGTATTAAGCACTCAAAAAAAAAAAAAAAGCAAAAGTTGTCAGGCTGAATAAAAGAGCAAGCCCTGATTTTATTCGGTATCAAAGAGATAAAAATGCTAACAATAAAAAGTATAGGGAAAATATATACCATACTAAGAGGAAGCAGAAGAAAGTTGGTGTGGCTGTAAAGAGTATTATCAGAGACAAGGAAGGACATTTCATAATGGCAAAAATTCAATTCACCAGAAAAATATGACAGTCCTAAATATGTATGTACATAATATCAGAGCTTTAAAAATAGACTAAGTTTGGCAAATCTAAATGGAGAAATAGACAAATTCACAATCACAGCTGGAGACTGTAACATCCCTCTCAGTAATTTCTGAAACTACTAGACCAAGAATAAATAAACCCAGCTGGGCCCAGCCCTAATCCTGTAGACTAATGGTATGTAGCTGCATGAATGAGCCCAGAGACCAAAAGCTTACTTCCACCTCCTTATTCTTTCTCATTTGTAGGTAAACTAATTTACTTATACAGAAAAAACCTGTAAATTGCAGTGTTCTTAATAAACTGAAAAACACTGTGTTGATTCTATATTCTAAAATATGAACGTCTATTTTTGTGTGTGGTGTAAGGAAATGATCCAATTTCATTTTTCTGCATGTGGCTGTCCAGTTATCCCAACACCATTTATTGAAGAGGCTGTCTTTTTTCCATTGGACATTCTTTCCTGCTTTGTCGAAGATGAGTTGACCATAGAGTTGAGGGTCTATTTCTGGGCTCTCTATTCTGTTCCATTGATCTATGTGTCTGTTTTTGTGCCAGTACCATGCTGTCTTGATGATGACAGCTTTGTAATAGAGCTTGAAGTCTGGAATTGTGATGCCACCAACTTTGGCTTTCTTTTTCAATATTCCTTTGGCTATTCGAGGTCTTTTCTGGTTCCATATAAATTTTAGGATTATTTGTTCCATTTCTTTGAAAAAAATGGATGGTACTTTGATAGGAATTGCATTAAATGTGTAGATTGCTTTAGGTAGCATAGACATTTTCACAATATTTATTCTTCCAATCCAGGAGCATGGAACATTTTTCCATTTCTTTGTGTCTTCAAAATGGATGAAGGATCTCAATGTGAGAAAGGAATCCATCAAAATCCTTGAGGAGAACACAGGCAACAACCTCTTCGACCTCAGCCGCAGCAACATCTTCCTAGGAACATCACCAAAAGCAAGGGAAGCAAGGGCAAAAATGAACTATTGGGATTTTATCAAGATCAAAAGCTTTTGCACAGCAAAGGAAACAGTTAACAAAACCAAAAGACAACTGACAGAATGAGAGAAGATACTTCCAAATGACATATCAGATAAAGGGCTAGTGTCCAAAATCTATAAAGAACTTAGCAAACTCAACACCCAAAGAACAAATAATCCAATCAAGAAATGAGCAGAAGACATGAACAGACATTTCTGCAAAGAAGACATCCAGATGGCCAACAGACACATGAAAAAGTGCTCCACATCACTCGGCATCAGGGAAATACAAATCAAAACCACCATGAGATATCACCTCACACCAGTCAGAATGGCTAAAATTAACAAGTCAGGAAATGACAGATGCTGGCGAGGATGCAGAGAAAGGGGAACCCTCCTACACTGTTGGTGGGAATGCAAGCTGGTGCAACCACTCTGGAAAACAGCATGGAGGTTCCTCAAAATGTTGAAAATAGAACTACCCTATGACCCTGCAATTGCACTGCTGGGTATTTACCCTAAAGATACAAACGTAGTGATCCGAAGGGGCACGTGCACCCGAATGTTTATAGCAGCAATGTCTACAATAGCCAAACTATGGAAAGAACCTAGATGTCCATCAACAGATGAATGGATAAAGAAGATGTGGTATATATACACAATGGAATACTATGCAGCCATCAAAAGAAATGAAATCTTGCCATTTGCGAAGACATGGATGGAACTAGAGGGTATCATGCTTAGCGAAATAAGTCAATCGGAGAAAGACAACTATCATATGATCTCCCTGATATGAGGGAGAGGAGATGCAACATGGGGGGTTAAGGGGGTAGGAGAAAAGTAAATGAAACAAGATGGAATTGGGAGGGAGACAAACCATAAGTGACTCTTAATCTCACAAAACAAACTGAGGGTTGATGGGGGGAGGGGGGTTGGGAGGGGGGTGGGATTATGGACACTGGAGAGGGTATGTGCTATGGTGAGTGCTGTGAAGTGTGTAAACCTGGTGATTCACAGACCTGTACCCCTGGGGATAAAAATATATGTTTATAAAAAATAAAATTAATTAAAAAAAATAAAAAAATAAAATAAAATATGAACGTAAAAGGTATTGAAATCTTTGAATGCCAAATAAATAAACAAGGGCATAGACTGGAATACTATCGACCAACTTGACGTAAATAATTTTTGTAATGCAACATGTCATACCACAACAGAATATACTTTAAAGTATACATAGATAATTTACCAAGAAAGATTACATAATGGGTAGGATAATGAATCTTGAAAAATTTCATAAACTTGTGATCTTACTGCGTATTTCTTCTGATGACAATCATATCAACTTAGACATTTATCCTTCTGGAGTAAAGTTTCTCTGAGGTGATTAAACCAAGTAAATGATGTTATCCAGAAGGTTTGGTAGATTGTAAGGTGAGCATAAATTAGGCATAAGTTTGGGCTTTAAAACAAAGGAGCTGACATTAAAAATTTATGTTTCATGACTATTTGCAGAAGATGAATATTAAGTATATTGTGATACTTTTTTGCACCTTTCTTATTTCTAGTAAGTTTAATTATATGCACCTTTCTTATTTCTAGTAAAGTTCTGCAACATTTTTATGATTTTTAGTACTTTGTTTCTTTCTCATATTCATTGTGAATTGTGTATTGTGTGTTTATTGTACTTTATAATGTGTGGGGATGTTTATATATTTTATCTTCTTGCCTTTAGAAGTTTATCTTGAAAATATCTTCTATTAGTATTGTAGAATGACCTTTGATGTATAGAAATATTCAATTTCAGTGCAGTTGCACAGAGGATAGTTTCCTTTATATTGATTATTATAAGAAATTTAAAGCTATTGTAGCAGCTGGGTGGCTCAGTCAGTTGAGCAACCAACTCTTGGTTTTGGCTCAGGTCAAGATCAAGCTCCTGAGTTGGGCTCTGTGCTCAGTGGGGTTCTTGAGATTCTCTCTTTCCTTCCCCCACAACCCCCACTTTCTCTCTCTCTCTAAAATAAATAAATCTTAAAAAAAAAAGAAATTATAAGCTATTTCAATATGATAAACGTATTACCCTTTACTGTGTGCTAAAAGTTTTAATATTTTGCTTTTTAAGCATAAACAAATGGTATCATGCAGTCTGTGTATTTGTGTGTGTGTGTAAATATGTGCTTATGTGTGTATTTGTATATAATGTGAGTAAGCTAGCCATCCTTTCCTCTTTCCTCCACCAAATTGCAATGACAGTGCAATATAAGACAACTGTCCATGCTTGGCACAGTACTATTTTTTAACAATTCTTGGGATTGTTATTTTAAATACTATTTTTATAGATACTAATAATGAATAATTGCTTAATTTAAGGCTCTTTGAATCTTCTAATGATTCATATTCATATTCTGAGTAGTCCTCTTGACTTGCATTTGAATTGTGTTTGAATTTGGCTGGCTCCTGAATAGCTCAACTGTTCCTCTTAGACGTGCTAGCAGCAGAAAATTCTGATTATAGGTTTAAATATATGATATTTTGACCAAAGGAGTGGGAGAAGAGAAAATGGAGAGAAAGAGAGTTATTTCCCTGTGCACAGAAAGATGCATGGCTTACAAAATCCTAAGTGTATGTGTAACATTCACAAGACAATTTGAAAGTATATTTAGAGTAGAATGTCTATATATGAGTGAATATTACAGTAATTTCTACAAAAGATCAAAATTTATAGGTACTACCTTTTTTTTAAACTAAGGATATGATAAAACTAGGTCATCTCAGGTAGATATCAGTTAGTGACTTGGAACGGTGTGTATTTATATCACTTTGGGGGAACTTTATGTAACAGATTTTAAAATGTAAAGATTTTTCTAAGAATACTGCATTGTAATAGTGGTTATAACCAGATAATGGAGAAGGAATACTAAATTCTGTTATTCATGAAAATTTGCTGCAAGAATAAATTTAGAAATAACACATTTCAACCCTTCAGTACTGTCCTAAAATTAGCCCACTACATTTTAGAGGTAGAGCAAAACTCAAGATAAATACAGTGTTGGGATCAAATGAAATCGTTAACAATGCCTGTAATAAAAAAGAAAATTACACTTTGGTTGTGGGGGTCTGAAAGGAGACACATTGGACTGAAAATTCTAAATTTAGATGAGGAAGAAATAGCTGCATCTTTGACCCAGAAGGACTGAACACTAAATATATTCTTTCATTCACAATAGAGAAACATGTGGTTAAAAGAATTACAGCTCAATTGTCCTCCATAAAAACTATTTCCAAAAGTAGAAAATGAAACTGCTTGATTATTTATAATAAAAGATGTGCAAAGAGATTAGCAAAGAAAGGAGATTAGCCTTTTGATGAAAGTGGGTGATGTCAATGGAATGCATACATGGGGAAGAACTTTTAACTTAGACTCCATACCAATATCACATTTTCACATTATTATTAATGACCATTGCTATTACTTTTGGCATGTACTGAGTGTTTATTCTGTGTGAGATGGTATGTAAAGTGTTTGTATAGATCATTTCATTTAATTGAAAAATCTCCATTGGTCAGGTGGGATTGACAAATTCATTACATTGACAAGGTAACCGAAGCTGAAAGGGGTTAGCTTACTTTGGCAGGGTCATATTATAAGAGTGTGATGATTTCTGAATTCAGATCCAGCCAGTATAACTCAAGACTTTTCATCATGATACGTTTTGGAACCTCCTTTTTCCTAAGGAATTATTATGACAATATTTAATGTGTATAGCTGAACAATGGAGAAAAAAAAAAGTAGCCAAACTTTTCAGAGTATTAAATACTAACTCTGAGCGAAACTTAGTTCCCATGAACCCTAAATTACCACTTTGAATTGCCAATCTGAGTGGGAGTTTGTGGATGCCAGGTAATAAAAGATATTCTAATAAAATACACTTTGTGTTGGGAGCAATAGAACTTTTAAAATATGGTGATTATTTCTCCAGCTCTTAGCATTACTTTGGAATTCAAGTGGCCAAATCCCATGTTAGCTTCCACCCTACAATACAAGGGCCATGCTAATTGGATGTTCTACATGGAAAGTTTTAGAGCTCCAATTTGCTACAGAAATAATAAATCAAAATAAAATGCTGCATCTCCAGAGATATTATAAGTGTTTGTACTTCCACAAAGATTTCAAAAAAAACATGTGAGATTATTCCTGTCACATATTTTATATATTGGTTTTTAGTTTTATAAGTGGAAAAGACGGAGGCATTTTGTAGAATTTGGCAGGTTAATAAAAAAAAAAGATGAT
The DNA here is from genome assembly GCF_902655055.1 of Lutra lutra. Lineage (NCBI taxonomy): Eukaryota > Metazoa > Chordata > Mammalia > Carnivora > Mustelidae > Lutra > Lutra lutra. The sequence goes on from NC_062280.1 coordinate 175,895,275, forward strand.
GACTTATATCTCATTTGCTATCCCAAATTTAAGTCAACTGCTGACCATAGGTTTGAATCTATTGATGTTGTTAATAACCATCTATCCTTTTGAAAAATAGGAACCTCCAGAAGTTTTTTCATGACAAGAACATCAGAACATGTTTTCATAGTATTTTATTACTATGTCTGCTCCCCTAATCTGTGATGCATTATGTTAGTTTACAAAATTCTTAACACCTTCTCCTCTCTATTAGACATTTTTTTTCCTCTAGGACACATATTTTGTGGTAATGTGTATTTAGAAAAGTATCTTGAAATTCTTTTTTATTTTTATTTTTATTTTTATTTTTATTATTTTTTAATTTATTTTTATTAACATGTAATGTATTATTAGCCCCAGGGGTACCGGTCTGTGAATTGCCAGGTTTACACACTTCACAGCACTCACCATAGCACACACCCTCCCCAATGTCCATAACCCCACCACCCTCTCCCTCCCCCCTCCCCCCAGGCAACCCTCGGTTTGTTTTGTGAGATTAAGAGTCTCTTATGGTTTATCTCCCTCCTGATCCCCTCTTATTTCATTTATTCTTTTCCTACCCCCCAAACCCCCTATATTGCATCTCCCCTTCCTCATATCAGGGAGATCACATGATAGTTGTCTTTCTCCAATTGACTTATTTCACTAGTATCTTGAAATTCTTGATAAGATGTATGAGGGAAGCAAGAGATATATCCCATATACAGAAAAGTTCCTGTGAATCCTGAGACCTGAGTCATATAGAGATACAGATTCCAAAATGAAAAGGAAATAATTGCCATAATTTAGACCCCTTATCCTTATAGAGGAAATATGTACACTCCTTTCTAGTTAAATTTTGATTGTTTGAATTGACATTAAATACATTTAGATTTTTCATTAATACCTATTTATCAAGTGATTCAAAACATTAACAACTTTGGGTGGGATCCTAAAAAACTGAAGTCTAGAAATAAGTAAGGGTATGACAAAGTATTATTCTGGGCTTGGTATTCACTGACATAGAGGATTAAGGAAATGGGTGAAATTTAAGATGAAAGATGAGTTTATAAAAATACATTTTCAGTAAAATTGAGATATTAAAAAAGAGACGTATGGATGGAACATGTAGATTTAGTGTTGTAAACATCCGCAAGGACAATCATGCCATGGCACAAAACAAGGTCTCTGAGGACAAAGTGGATGAAGAATGAATTAGAGGGGTGAGGGCTAAAAACTTTCATTGGATGGTTGGGTAGGGGAGGATAATTTTCCCTCTACTCTTCTGAGTCATTAGCTGAGACCCCTGTGATAAATAGAAAGAGAGAGAGAGAAAGCAAACAGAAGTTTATTAACGTGCATACGACAGGAAGAGATATCCAGGGAAAAATGAGTAAACTTCCTGAGATGCCTTAGAATTCGGACTTATAGACCATCTTAATATGGAAAGGAGAGTAGAGACATAGGCCTCTTGGGGGAGAATAGATGTTTTTTAGGTAAGATGAATGGGCCTTGTAGAAGAATAAATGGGATGTCTGATAGTTTGTGACAAAGTTTGTCTGGGTGTGGTGTTGATTTCCAGTGGCCTTTCTTGTGATGAATTAATCTTCCCTGGGTGACGAAACTCCCAGGGAAGGGATTTATAACAACTGAATTCTTTTGGGGGGATCTGTCTTTAGGTAGATAAGCAGAGTTCAGATATAGGCTCTCTCCACATTTGCCGTTTTTCAGGTACCTACAGCTCAAAATAATTACTACACCAAAGGAGCATATTTTGGGGTGGCATTTACTGCTATCCTTCAACATGTGTAAGTAGAAAATTAGTTACGATGGTGAAAAAAGGAATTTGAAGAAATAAAGGCATCATTGGAGCAGAGCAGGTTTCTAGATGGTGTCAAATACTATAGAGAGTAGGACTGATGAAAATCCACTGGGTTGTCCCACTTAAGATTTCTGTTCCTGAGTAAAGGTGGTTGGTTATAGATCAGTACTCCCACTAAAGACAGTTGGGAAAGCGAGGTAAAACATTAAAATCATGTCACTAAAGTTATCAGGTAATTATGCAAAGAGGATTAGATTAGATGAAATTCTAGGGAATGCTTCTCAGAAGTCAGCTGAGGATTGTAGACATTTCTCCTCAGGAGATTTCTCATTACTGGTGTAGTCTAGAGGCTAAGGATTGAGGCTTGGCATAGGCAGAGCTCCCTGCTGACAGAGCGAGTTCCCAGCATGTCTTGTACTGGTTGTACAGGAATGCAGTGACAAAACTGGAAATCTGATAATCCTCAAAGACATGGTGATTTTCCCTACATGATATTTGCTGAGGTCTAGCTGCATAGGACGTTTGCAGCTGGATTGAAAGCTTCTCTAAAGCAACATGCAATCTTCCACATTCTCAAGGAATTCAGGAAACAAAGAATTGCCAAGGACAAGGATCAAAAAATAAAACAGACATGAATTGAAAGTCTAATTAGTGAAGGTCTAATTGACGATGAGGATCCCATAGTCACTTGCCACTTTTCTACCAAGGGTCCCTTACAGCTAAGGGCTGAGATTTCAGACTTGGGCCTTCTGTGGAGCACAAGGGATTTTAGCATTTGCTCAGGAGTGGAATGATGAACCTTGACATGTGAGACCAGCTTCTCCCTTGTAGCATATGCAAGTTTTGAAGCTGAATAAGGCAAAAAGTTACATGATTCATACTGAATCATACTGAAATCTCTGAAGAGCAGAAATGACTCCCCCTCAGTCATTTAGATCTAAGTAGCAACACATGCTAGCCTCTCAACTGAAAGCCTTGTGGAAGCGTGCTGTGGTAAGTAAGGGTGGCAAGCTAGTGTGTAACTAACCTTTACCCAAACCGCAGCTCAGCGCCCACCCACGTCATCCCTCATTGGAATTAGAAATAAGTTAACCTCTTTCTTTATCTCTAAGAGAGCAGAACAAAATCTCTCCTTTAGAAGACGATCTCATCTAGAATGGGGCCCTTTCAGTTATTTGATGCACAGAGTATGTTTTTTTTTTTTTTCCCCTGAGTATTTTGGTTTTACACATTGGAACTTTATAGTTACATAAATAGAGTCTTAGAGGGCATAATTTAGAAGATTTGATTTATGAGTCTAGGGGAAGAAAATCAATGGAGAGCCTATAACAATGATAGTCTCCATCATTTTAAAGGAACACCTAATCTCTTGCATAATTGGCTGATTAATTTTGATCTATACCACCATACCAACCCTTCCAAAACTTACTGTAAGCTTGCTCCTTGATATTAGGTGATACTAAGTATCCACTGAAGTTTATGTTTTGGATAATAGCAGAGACATACAGGATGGACAAATGTGGTACTTAGACAAAAGGGATAGAGAAAGGTATGCTGTTGTTAGGATATACAGTGTTATCAAATGAGGGTCTGGAAGCAGTGCAAACATGAAATTTTGTGTTTCACATTTTGTCTTCCAGAGACATTATAGATTTAGGGGAGGGTGAAAAAGAATCTCTTAGCTCTTCAAGGCTGCTCTTCGGTTTGGGAGCAGTTTCATAATTGGCTTATCAGAGATTGTCACACTTGATAGGAAGGAACCAACACTCTCTGTGGACTTTAATAGTTAAATGGGAGATTCTGGCCCATAAGGTTTATATTATCTTACCAGAAAAATCTGGAACTATGTATTAGACAGAATCCTGAGCAGAATATAACCTTGATGCCTAAGTCTCCTTATCAACCTCTGTTAGGTTAACTTGGAAGTATAGCCAGGGCTTTGCAGAAGACAAGCAGTGGTATATAATGTTGTATGTAAATGATCATGGCACCCTTTGGAAGCCAGATTCCATTTATCAGCTCCCTAATCAAAGGGTTACATTTATAAGGGAAATTTGGGAAAACATTTGGGAAAACCCAAAATGTGGGACAGATGAGTGTCAGTATCAATGAGAGTTCTAGACACGGCAAAATATGGGCTTCCCAGACTTCTGGGTTGTGGTGGTTAAGATGGAAGGTGCAGCTCTGATGAGGGAGTACTGGCAAGCAGTAAGACAGGCTTCCTTCTCAATGTCCAGAAGGACTTTTCTCCATCAATCTGAAAAGGCTGTGAGTTTAGGGACTTGATCAGTTTGTCAGCAACGTACCCTGGGGTCCTCTCAGAACTATAAAGAGAAGACAAGGGCATTTCGCTCCCATCTTCAAGTAAGACAAACTGAAGAGAATGTTACTAATCATCACAGACAGGGAGATGATGCCCACATGATCCTTGCTGCAGGGAGACTCTAAGAATAGATTTTCTGGTTGGAGAAGGACGACTTATATCTTTTCCTCTTCTTCTAAAAGCTAAAATGGAAAATACATCACATACTGCAGTGAGTCCAGTGCTGAGAGGTTCCTGTTCTGCTGTTGCTGTGAGGAAAAAGAGGGCAGAGTGTTTGGGGCTGAAAAGCCCATCTTTCTACCTCCCCAGAACACATCCACCATTACTTCTCATCCAAGTCCTTATAAACTCAAATATTTGATGACAAATATCACACATAGATGGTATAAGTCTTTAAACTTTTATTCCTTGTCAATTTAAAACTGATACTTACCTATTTGAAGAAACATGTTCATGTTTTTTCTCTTAAAACAGATCATGCATCTATATGAAAGAATAACATACATCTATAGTTCAACATAAACTATTCTTTGACTCTGAAAATAAAAATAATTAGGTAATAATGTTTACAGTATTCTAATATAGGCTCTTATTTGATATTCATAACAATATTGAAAGAGAGGTGATGTACCCATTTCACACCTGTCAAAATATAGTCAGGGAGGTTAATCAACTTGACTGTGGTTAAGTAGATGGTAAACAACTAGGATTTAAACCTAGATCCCAGTAGTCCCGATCATGGTAGTCATATGATGCTGCCTCTCTGGCTGAGATACTTATTATTCAATGGATGAGAGCTGTTTGTTTTTATGTCTTCAAAATATTTTTAGAACTGTACAACAGGGGAATCTGGGTGGATCAATCAGTTAAGCGTCTGCTTTGGCTTAGGTCATGATCCCAGGATCCTGGGATCGAGTTCCCCCTCTCCCTCTGCTTCTCCCCCTGCTTGTGCTCTCTCTGGCTTTCTCTTTCAAATAAATAAATAAAAATCTTAAAAAAAAAAGTGTGGGTCATGCACATGTTAGAATCAAATAAATAATAACTTTAAACCTTACTTCCAGTGATATATAAACAATGTAGGAACTTCAAAAATTCTAACCTTATACAAAAGCTCCTTTCAAGTCCATTCTGCTTGTTGACTCCAATATTAGCTCAAAGGAGGAAGCAGATCCTTACCTATCAGCAATCTGTGCTGGATTTTTTTCTTTTACACCATACCTAAGGGATTAGGGGTGATGATTTGGATATAACTTTGCACCCTATCAAGATGCAAGGGAAATTGTTGGGAAACTAGTACAGGCAAATCAAAGTGAGAGTAGAGGTGAGAAAAGGGGAAGGATCAGGGAGCAGAGGGAGTCACTGTGAAGGGTGTTGATGATAGATGAAGAAAAGAAGAGAGAACGCAGGAGGAGAAAATTTTAAGTCCCTACGGTCTAGGACTGGAAGTAGTTAAACCCATAAACCACATAAAAATGCCTATCATTTTCTATTACACTGGGATTTTCAAGTCCAAAGGGACTCAAAGCACCTTTACTCTAGAGCAGTGTTTTCCAAACCTACTTGTCCACTGTCCATAGTATTATCTGGGAAGCTAAAAAAAAACAAAAAACAAAAAACCAACCAAATAAACAAAAAAACCTAAAACTAATGCTTGGGCTGCACTCCTCAATGTTATGATTCAGTCCAATTTGGGATGGGGCAGAGAATTCGACTTCCTGATTATAATTAGAAGCCAATTCCACAAAGCATTCATTTATTTATTTATTTTCTGATGGCCTGTGAAGTTGCATCTGTGTGTTTACTATTTTGAGGATTGAGAAAGCAATCATTTTATTATCCCAAGATATCTACTTCATGGTCTATCATCACTGAACTGTCTCTAGCTTATATTATGGAAGTAGGGCAAATTTGAAGCACTATTTGTAGGCCGAAGTTATGTCTTTTTTTTTTTTTTAAGATTTTTATTTATTTGAGAGAGAAAGCCAGAGAGAGAGCATAAGCAGGGGGAGCAACAGAGGGAGAGAGAGAAGCAGGTTCCCTTCTGAGCAGGGAGCCCGATGTGGAGCTCAATCCCAGGACCCTGGGATCATGACCTGAGCCAAAGGCAGATGCTTAACTGACGAGCCACCCAAACACCGCCCCCCGCCTTTTTTAAGATTTTCAAAGTTATATACCAATGCTTACATATTTAATGCCTAAACACTTTAGATTTACATTTACTAAATATGGCAAATATGATTGACTAGCAACAGCCATCTTTCCCTTTTCTGCTTTGCTAACAAGGGCTCGGTTTTGTTAGTTATGTGATGATAATGTTCTCTGGGAAGTTAATAGCAGGAATTGATTCATGAATAAACCAATTATGTAAGCAACTCTGGTAATCCAATTCCCTTTTACCAGAGATAAGTTTATAGTGTGTCCCTCACCAGTTGCTAACCAATAGCATACAAAGGATAATCTTTTGGGTTTCTGAAAAAGATTTTTCTCTATGATTAAAAAAAAGGGGGAAATCTCTGCGGTATCCTTTACTGCTTTTGGATGCTGTCTTATGACCTTTATGGTCCTTGGAGTTGGTTATATTCGGAGTTGGTGTCACCATCTTCAAATTAAAGAAGAGGATGTAACCAAGACAGTGAAGGCAAAGAAGAAATACGCAAAGAGGTATGGTCTTTGGGGACATCATCCAGCCTGTGAGACACTCCTGCTCCTGCCTACCTCTGAACTCCTTATCCTGAGATATCACACACGTTTTCATTGTCCAAGTCACTTCCAGCCAGGTATTATGTTATTGCCACTGACACATCAATTTATACTTTTCCTTCCTAGCAAGATATTTTTTACTTAAACTTGTTCAGAATTTTGAAGCTACAGGGTACCACTCAGATCACTCTGTTACCACATGAGTTCCTTTGTCATTATTTTAGCATGGCAACATTATCATGCTCACCTTAGAACTCATTTCCCCCAAGGGTCTCAACACAGGTTTTAGCACGGGTTACTTAAATTTCCTTCAAGATGACTAGATTTTAAAAAATAAGAATCCTGGTGTTTTCCATATGTGCTGATTAAAATGAGCAGCAGACCAAGGTGAGTTTATTAAAAACAGCAAGAATTGTAGCATGGAAGAGAAAGGCCAACCAGTAGGGAGCACCACAAAATTAAAATTACAACATAACCAAGCTGTGCTGTCAAAATCTATTGAGTTCTGACTCTTAACTCTGGTGTGGAAATGTGAAGAATTTGAAGTGAAAAGCATTATTTCTGAGGTCTAGAGATCGAATGAGACAAAGTAATTCCCAGCTAGCAGAAATTAGTTGAATTCAGTGGGGTCTGTATGCAAGATGCTGGGGGTGGTAAGAGACAGGCAAGAGAGCTGGTCAAGAAGATCCATCATGGAGCTCAGTATCAGGGAGGAACATATGTGTACAGTCAGTAAAATTCAAGGCAGAAGTGTAGCCAACTCCAAAATGGACCACCCTCACCACAAAGCTGTGTCCTGGCATTAAGATGTTCTGAGACCTTGCCAAAAATAATTCATTTCAGGGGTTCAGCTGCATTCCAAATTAGAGGAAATGAGACCTAACAAATAGGGATATGGAGAAGCTTCAGTGGAATCCCCGAAACAAACCACTTAGCATATTTCCTGGCCCATAATATATGTGCAATAAATGTTATATAATTACTTTTTTAAAAACATCATAAAGAATATACATGTATTTCTGTAGAGCTATACGGAAAGAAGGGGGATGGCTATTTGGGTATTAAAAATGATTGAACAATGGATAATTAGGTACTTTTAAAAGTGATTAAACAATCTATGATTTGGTCATACTGCTTGGTTAAGATAAGAAAAGTTGCACAAGCCAAAATAAAAAGGACAGTAAGCTCAGTAGCTCACTGAAACTATTAAAGAAAATGCTATGTAATTAAAATATAAGGAATTGTAAGACTTAGGGTACTTTATTTTGTCTGCATCAGCCTTGCTAATTTTTCTTGTAGAAGCAAAATCTTCTGCAGGCACTACTCTTTTTTTTTTCTTTTTTTAATTTAAATTCAATTAGTTGACATATAGTGTACTATTAGTTTTAGAGGTAGAGTTCAGGGATTCATCAGTCTTATATAATACCCAGTGCTCATTACATCATGTGCCCTCCTTAATGTCCATCACCCAGTTACCCTACCCCCCATCCCCCTCCCCTCCAGCAAGCCTCAGTTTCCTATGATTAAGAGTCTCTTATGGTTTGTCTCCCTCTCCGATTTATCTTGTTTTGTTTTTCCCTCCCTTCCCCTATGATCCTCTGTCTTATTTCTTAAATTCCACATATGAGTGAAATCATTTGATAATTGTCTTTCTTTTTGTCTTTATTTTGCTAAGCGTAATATCCTCTAGTTCCATTCACATCACTGCAAATGGCAAGATTTCATAATTTTTTTTAAAGATTTTATTTATTTGACAGAGTGAAATCACAAGTAGGCAGAGAGGCAGGCAGAGAGAGAGAGGAGGAAGCAGGCTCCCCGCTGAGCAGAAAGCCCGATGTGGGGCTCAAACCCAGGACCTGGGATCATGACCTGAGCCGAAGGCAGCGGCCTAACCCACTGAGCCACCCAGGCACCCCAAGATTTCATAATTTTTAATGGCTGAATAATATTCCATTGTATATATACATATACTACATCTTCTTAATCCATTCATCTGTCAATGGACATCTGGGCTCTTTGCATAGTTTGGCTATTGTGGAAACAGTGGGGTGCACATGCCCCTTCGGATCACTACTTTTATATCTTTGTGATTAATACCAACTAGTGCAATTGTTGGTACAGACACTACTCTCAAATTAGTGATTGATTTTGTTCCTCAGGCGACATTTGGCAATATCTGGAGACATTTTTGGTTGTCACAGATGGCCAGGAATTGTCACTTGGATCTAGTAAGTAGAGGTCAGAGATGCTGCTAAACATCCTACAATGCATAAGACAAACTTCCTACCACCCCCAGCAAAGAATTATTTGGCCCCAAATACCAATAGTGACAAGTTTAAGAAACCTGCTCTGAAGTAATTCAGTGTATTTTTTTAAAAAAATAAGGGTTACTGTGGTGTGTGTGTGTGTGTGTGTGTGTGTGTGTGTTAATGTACAAGAATAGAGGCATGCAACAAATAGATGAATATTTAATGGACAAGCAGTGAGAAAGAGGAGAAAAAAAGAACCTTGATAATCAACTCCTCTGCACTGCAAAGTCCATTACTTGCATGATAGAATTCACTGGCTTTAAATAGCAAATTCAGGACTAAAATCCAGAGTTTGGTGTTCCTAAATCAAGGTATATTTCCTGAGATTTTTCTCTCAAATATCAATTTTAGAGTTAGCTATTTTTGTTTCATTGGGATTATGGTTAACATAACTGAAATGGTGGTAATGGTACTTCTTATTTGATTTCATAGCAAGTCAAAAACAGTGGTTTCTGTTTCACTGTACAATGTTTTTTATAGACTTTGGAATTCCTGATCATATGGAAACATATTTATGAATATTCTAGAATCTATCCACTGTTGGATTTATAAGGTAAATGTCAACAAGGTATCATTTTTAAAATAACAAAACCTCTTCTTTATGTCCTTCCTGCTGATATAATACAATGAAAACTTGTGTGGTAATTCTTCAGAACTTACATGTTGACTATGGATCATTATGATCACTGAGAAGGAAAGTGGGCATTTTCTTTGTTTACTGTACAAGTTCTGACTCAGAAATAAAATTAATCATTAGAAGAAATATACCCTTGACCTTTTTAAGCATGTATTGTCAACTCTGTTATTTCACATGGTACAGTCAGATGAGAGAATGCCTACACTTTCTTGTGAGGCACGGTGTTACTAATGCAAGCTGCTTGTACTGCGGGGAAAGAAGGTCCACTCCTCAACTTCTGTGCATTCTCCTCTTATACCAGAACAAGGAATTACAGGACCAGAGCTCATGATCCCACAACCTTTTAGTGAGCCCGTGTTTCTCACTGGCTCCCAGGGGCTGCAGTCTGCTGTGTCTGCGGGAAATTAGATGCAAGCATAAAATACAGAAATTCCTTTCACCATCAGCCAAGATTGCAAACCGTGAAGAGCCACAGAAGCGGAGTCATGAAGGCATTCTTCAGTGCCCCCAGGTTTGGATATTCATGAAACTCACTACTAATGAGTTCTCCATCACTGGAATTATTCAAATATAGAATGGATGGATGTCTTAGAAGGCAATCAAGCATTCAATGAATGACAGGAATAAAAAATCTCTAGCATTTCTCCCATGCCTGACGTTTTTAATCAGCATTTTATACTACACGCTTTCCATAGTATGTAAGAGAAAACACAGATCACTAGTAAAAATGCATAGGAATATAGGAAAAGGTGTAACTAAAACTTTATTTTGTAAAAGTAGTGGCTAATGGGAATCAGCGCAATAATTTTTCATAAGAATGCATTACATTTGGCCACCTGACTGACACAGTTGGTTAATTGGCCTACTCTCATTTTCAGACCAGGTCATGATCTCAAGGTCGTGAGATCTACAGTCAGCACAGAGTTTCTAAAGACTCTTTCTCTCCCCGGGTGCCTGGGTGGCTCAGTCAGTTAAGCATCTACCTTCAGTTCAGGTCATGCTCCCACAGTTCTGGGATCAGCCCCACATCAGGCTTCCTGCTCAGTGGGGAGTCCACTTCTCCCTTTCTCTCTGCCTCTGCTCCTGCTCTTGGTCTCTCTCTTTTTCATATAAATAAATAAAATCTTTAAAAAAAAAAGAGAGAGAGACACTCTTTCCCTCTGGCCGCCCCCTCTAAACAAATCAATCCTAAAAAAAAAGAATGATTACATTTATTTCTGATTTCGCTTAAAATATTTCTAGTAAAGGAAAGAATAAATTTTCGTATAAATCATTTTTTTCTTTCTGTTGTTTTCAAGTTTGATGCTTATGATAAGTAAGGTAATGGTCTCCAGAAGACATCCATGTCCTAATTCCTGGAACCTGTAAATATCTTATATTACATGCAAAGGGTAATTATGACAGCAGATGAAGTTACAGTTGATAATCAGGTGACCTTGAGACGGGGGATCGTCCTGGATCGACTGGGTTGTGCCACGTAATCAAAAGTGTTCTTAAATGTAGAAAAGGAAGGCAGAAGAATAAAAGTGATGCATTGTGGGGAAGCCTTGATCAGCCATTGCTTGTTTTGAAGATTAAAAACAGGGCCACAAGCCAAAGAGTTCTAGAAGTTGTAAAAGGCCAAACAGCAACAATAGCAACAAAACAACAACAAAAAGCAGAACTCCACTCTATAGGGCCTCCAAAAAGAAAGGCAGCACTGCCAACATCTTGTTTTTAGCCAGGTGAGGCCAAATTACAACTTCTGACCTATGAGGTCATTGATTTGTGTTGTTTTAAGCCAATAAATTTGTATTACTTTGTAACAAAAATAGGAAACTAATGTAGTGCTAAATTAAAACATCAACACTTTAAGCCTTCCTGGTTGTCTTCTTGGTTACAAGTAGAATACAATTCTGATTTAGGAAGAACCTCAGAAAGGGCATGTGCTCTTGGGTCTCAAGGCTGACTGGAATCATGGATTCAGACACCAAGCTGCATTTCTCTCCATCTCTACACCTGGAGGCACAGGGGCAGGCAGTCAGACGTAAATACTTCATTTCCAAATAAGGTTTCCAAATGGGGGGAAAAAAATCCCAGATAAGAGCCCAAAACTGGCCCATATGGTTCTTTGTAATTAAGTGGTCAGATAATGTGAGCATTATTTTTCAAGGCCTCCAGTAGAAGAACAAGGATAGAGTGGGCTAGTTCCCTAAAAGACTGCCGGTGTTGGTAATAACAAGGGGAAATGGTGCTTTCAGGTAAAAGTAGAATCTATAACATAGGGTTTCATAAACCCTCAATCTACTGAATGAAACCAGATCAATACTGTCCTCCAAATTGTAGCAATGATAGGAAGACACAAGTGATTATATAAACTGCTAAAATAAGGAAAGAAACATATATGTTAGTTCTAGACACTCTAATTGTCTCCAAAAATTGATTTAAGTGTTGGAGAAAATGGAGGTAATTGGAAAGTCGAGTTTTAACACCTCGAGCTTCAGGCTATTATGGGTTTTGTGTTTTAAAGTGCTGCATGTAATGAGTCGCTAGTTTTTTGGAAACATTAGGTTACCTAGGCTTAGTACCATCTGATACAGAAGTGATTGCAAAGAAGCAAATGTAATTTAGGAAGTCTAATGTGTCCCATTGCATTTCTTTACCAAAGTGAATTTCATTAGATTTATATTTGGTTATCTTTAGTTTTATCTTTACTTTTCATTGTGTGAACTATTCCTAAGATTGGGGTCTCCTAAGAAAAGTAGACATATACCTTTAAAGGTTTTGTTTTTCAAGAGCACATTTTGAAGTGATATTCCCCCCACTTGGCAGCTCTCTGCTTCTCTGTCAAACAACCCCGAGGGTGTTATGCCTTTTTAGCGTTTGAAGGTTTATCTCGAGGATAGGTACAGAAAGACAATCTTTCTTACTGGAGTTTCAAGGTTTCTTTTCAAGGTTGTTTGGCGATTCACTCTTCACTTACATAACTTTCAACCACAAAGGTAATATTAGAAATCTGATTTGCTAACAATGAGTATTTACATAAATCTTTCTGTAGAATTATTTTGCTAACACCTTTATAAAAACATGATAAGCTCTTGTTCCTTCTTCAAAATTCTGAAAATGCTTATGCTCCAGAAAATGGCTCTTAGAAATTTCAAATGTGTTTTACATGGAATTTTTTTATTGAGAAGCAAATATCATATCTTCAGCACAAATCAGTTTTTTGACCAAGAAATATATATCCATCTTGTTCATTTTCTGAAATATATTTTTATTATTATAATATATGCAATTTTAAAGTTTGAGTTATAATTTTATAGTAACCCTTCTAAGTCCAAGAAATACTGATTTTTAATCATAATGTTTGACTTTCTTTTATGTTGTAAAATTAATAATGAAACTTATAATTTTTAAATGAAAATAATATCAACTTAAGAAAACAGCATATTTTCGTGAACTTAATAATATAATCACACTATGAAGAGCCTAAATCTATTTTGGAGTCTGTTTAAACACATTATGTGTTTTAACATCAGTATACTGCTACATTTAAGTCTACAAGCTTTTCCGGGAATTTAAAAGCTAAGTTGATACCTCTGTAGTAAAAACAAGCGAAGAACAAAGCAAGAGAACTTTTTTTTACTTTATTAAAATTGTGAAGGGATGCACATTAGATGTAACTGAAGACATTTGTTATAGAGGCATATTCTTCTATTTAGTGCCACTGTATGGACACATTGGAGCAATTTACTCAAAATCCAATAAAAGCTGTCTTCCTTAGATGTGTCAAGGTAATACACCATCCTCGAAATAGTAAGCAGTGTATTTTGAATTACAGGGATCATTGATGTGGTTAACTGAAAACTGGGTCTGGAGGAATAAAATGGACAGACAGTGCACTAAAGTACAATTTACCTATACAGTGGGAAAAACTGAAATCCTAATGAATAGGAAACACATTTAAGTTATTCTTTTCTTGAAATTTTCAAATCAAAAGCCAGGAGCTTTCCCTCAATTTCAGATTTAAGGAAATTCATATACTCAGAATCACAGTAACCAAAGGCAAGTTTGAATTTCTTAAGAAGTAGTTTTCAAAGTATGGTTCCTTGTTCAGAAATATCAGTATCACCTGGAAACTTGTTATAAAAGCAAATGCATTTGGAAATATCACAGAGCTACCAGATTAGAAATTCAGGTTTAGGGCTTAGAAATATGTTTTCCAAAAAGCCCTCCAGGTGATACTGAGTTACACTATGGTTTGAGAACCAATGTTCTTAAGAAAGAAAGAAAGAAAGAAAGAGCCTTACAACTCTTGCATGATTTATGCAGCCTGACCTAAAGAGAACTGTGCCCATTTAACAGGGTGACTATGTACTAAGAAACAGATACACTAAAAAAAAAAAAAGAGAGAGAGAGAGATTGTTAGATGTTTGTCCTAAATGGTCCCTACTCCTTGTATAGTTAACATATCAAGTTTGGGTCCAAATAGAAGACCCAGTAAGTTCACAATCTTTCCTGAAATTACCTCTTCAGTTTTTGAAGGAAAAATTAAATTAGACATACTTTTTATTTATTTTTTTTAAAGATTTTATTTATTTATTTGACAGAGATCACAAGTAAGCAGAGAGGCAGGCAGAGAGAGAGGAAGGGAAGCAGGCTCCCCACTGAGCAGAGAGCCTGATGCGGGGGCTCGATCCCAGGACCCTGGGATCATGACCCGAGCTGAAGGCAGAGGCTTTATCCCACTGAGCCACCCAGGCGCCCCCTAGACATACTTTTTAAATGGCAAAATCTATACCTTGGCTTCCTGACCCATGAAGTGAGTGCTATTATTGCTGGAAGGATGAAGTGGAAACCTGTGAGATTGTCTATCAATATCTTGGAAACTTTTGGGATTTTCAGTATCTTCAAAACCTTAATGGGGTGCATGGGTGGCTGAGTTAGTTAAGCATCTCCCTTTGGCTCAGGTCATGATTCCAGAATCCTAGGATCGAGCCCTGCTTCGAGCTCTCTGCTCAGCAGGGGCCTGTTTCTCCCTCTCCTCCCCACTTGTTCTCTCTCTCATTATCTCTGTCTCAAATAAATAAATAAAATCTTTAAAAAAAAAAAAAAAACCCTGAATACAAAAATGGTGTTCTTACCATATAGCTTTTTATATAATATGTCTGGTGAATGGATCTTGCAGTCAGGTAGTAACTGTAATCACAGGTGAGGCCAGAGAGGTGACATTCTTGTTGATAAATTACCAAGTCTCTGGCACCTGGCAGGTGTTGGAATCTGGCAAATGTGTCATTTCCATGCTAGTCAGAAAGGATATCATAAACAGGGGCACCTGGGTGGCTCAGTGGGTTAAGTCTCTGCCTTCAGCTCAGGTCATGATCTCAGGGTCCTGGGATCCAGCCCCGCATCGGGCTTTCTGCTTAGCAGGGAGCCTGCTTCCTCCTCTCTCTCTCTCTGCCTGTCTCTCTGCCTACATAATCTCTGTCAAATAAATAAATAAAATCTTTAAAAAAAAAAAAAAAGGATATCATAAACAGTGGCGAGGACAGAACTCCAACTTAATTCTCGTTTCCAGAACTGCTTCAGTTCTGCTGCTGTGTCCTATATAGCTTCAAGGACTGTCATTATTTAGACATTCCTTATTAAATCACACCAGCCTGCTATACAGATGACATGCTGACAGTGGATCTGGTGAGCTGGAGGTATTGGGTGCCCTAGAAACCCAAGTAAAATGCATGGGCTAGAGCTAAAGTGCAGGAGAGACATCATGATAAATATTCAGGAACCTCTCAGCACGGTGGATTTTCTGAGATTTTAATGGTAGAGAATGTTCTTTCTAAATAGAATCCAAGATGCTTTACCTTGTGCTTCTTACCACTAGGAAAGAAGTACAATACTTGGTAGGCAACATATACCATATTTAGCTATGCTGCATTGACCAATTTACTCTGAAACCTATCAGGAATCTTACTAAACTGATGGGCAAAACCAAGAGTGTTCCTGAGACCTTGTATAAAAGAAGGCTCTATCGTACTTCCAGTTCCAGCAATGACTCTGGTACAAGAAAATATACCATCTTGCACTTACGGCATTGCAGATCCAGATTCGTGGAAGTTTCACTGCTGAGAATGCTGTATGGAGTCTTTGGACAGCCCCAAGGAGAACCACAGCACAGATACCAAAGGAAAGCCATGCCTGTTCTAGCTTGCTATCTTGCTGATTGATAGCCATTCTTTTTTGATAAACAGATGGATTGAGAGAATAGTGAAATGGCCAAGAAAATAGTTATGGTGCTGTTAGGGAGAAAACACCCTATGACTGTGAGTTGAAATAGATGAGTGAACCAGTGGCCAATATATGATACTGTTTTTGTAAAGGCAGAATACACTGTTCAGAGGACCAGGGGTTAGAAAGCCCCTCTTACTATCTCACTAGTTCACCTAATAACCCAGTCAACTTTGGACTCTGCTGTTCAAAATATATTGGTTCCCAAGGAAGAAATCTTTCCCAGTATGGTCTTATTCAACTTGAAGTTGAAACGTCCTCTTGTATACTTAAAGAACTCTGTGTCACTGAAAAGAAAGATGCAGAAAAGGGAGTTTCTTTGCTGTTTAGGGTGGTTAATCTCTTACCAAGGATAACTAAGGTGGTTTCATGTCCAATTAGAAGACCCTGACTTCTAGGCACAATTTTGTATATTCCACTCCCCCCAACCCCACTGCCACTGCTTTCTAAATTATTGCAGATAGTTTCAGAGGAATGAGAATCCGAAGAAAAAAAGGGAGACATGAAAAGTATAACTAGAAAAGAACTTTGGTGTGTTTACTAGCGTATAACTGACTGGTAGCAAATAGATCAGAAATCTAAGCCTTTAAGGATAATATTGCTAAGGGGGGAAAAAGCCTCATCTAAATGTTTTGCATTCTAAAACAACCCTAGGGCTTTAAATCTTTGCAACAAAGGAAGCACCCCTCTTCCAAGGAGCACATACTCCTCACTTCAGATGTAATCATGGAGGAATTTGAGAAATGAAGGAACTCACAAAGATTGGAATCAAGTGCCAACAGAGAATACCAGAGATCCTGAATCTAATCAAGAAAATCCCTCGTTGGGGCGCCTGGTTGGCTCAGTGGGTTAAGCCTCTGCCTTCGGCTCAGGTCATGGTCTCAGGTCATGGTCTCAGGGTCCTGGGATCAAGCCCTGCATCGCATAGGGCTCTCTGCTCAGCAGGGAGCCTGCTTCCCTTCCTCTCTCTCTTTGTCTGTCTCTCTGCCTACTTGTGATCTCTATCTGTCAAATAAGTAAATAAAATCTTAAAAAAAAAAAAAAAGAAAAAAGAAAATCCCTCCTTTCCTAGGATGGAGACTCAGCCATCATTGTCACAGAGCAGTGCCTTCTGTATTGTCTGTTTTTACTATGGAATATTTTTACTGAGGTTATCTTGTCCCTGGTTTACCATTGCATGTTGTGAGAGTTTGGTAAGAGACAAATAATTCATCTTTCAATTTATAAATTCCCAGACCATGAGGTACCGAATCTGGACCCGAATAATGTGTTCCAACCTACATAATGCACTTTGTGATACAAGCAATACCTGGTATGGACATTGGGTTTTCTCCTTTGGGGTAGGGGGAGAATATAGTACGGGAGTTTGAATAAAGTGGTGAATCAATTCTTATTTGACCAGAAGGACCAACTGTAGATGATATGGCTGGTTGTTCTTCTTAAAATCCATCTCCTCTCTCTCCTGAGCACAGAGCTAGATTATATGTCCCAGAAGCCCTTGCAGTTGGAAGAGGTCATATTATGGAGTTCCAGCCAATGGAATTTTAGCAAAAGGGATGTGCACAACCTCCAGGTTTCATTCAAAAAACTTCTCACACAAGTATCTGGTTCCACAAATTAGATGTTGATTCCAAGTGCTTCCTTCAGCTGGGTCCCTGAATTGTTTTGGAGCAATGTCACCATACTTGCTGACCAGAAATAGCTATATTGGACTTTGATATGAGTGAGAAATAACTTCTATTTTGTTAAGTCAATAAAATGCAGAGATTCACTAAAGTAGTTACTATAGCTTCATGATTACACCTCATAAATGTTGTCCATCACCCTCTGTTACCAGTATAAAAATAGTGCTCCAGCAACAAATTTACTGATTTCTTGAATATTCATTTTAAAATTTTCATTTACAAAATCTTCATTTTATTGATTAAAATTCAGAGTCTTCAGTGTGAAATCTTGTGACTACTGATGGCTTTAGGTGATGGAAAATATGAAGAGGGCAAAAAAACGTGGGGGGAGGGTAGGAAAGGAGATTAGAAGTCCAGAAAATGAATTCTGTTTTATTTAGGGCTCTGTGGTCACCAGCAGCACACTAGCACCACAATAGAGAAAATTGACTCCTGTCACCTCATTACAGTTTTACTTTCACCATGGTGTATCTTAGCTGATAAAATGACTAAGTCGGAAGGAATAGACATCTGCCCTTTATCTGCCCGGCCAGTGTAAAAGGCAAAGTGGTACCAACGTGGTTTGCTGTGTAAACAGATAAAGAGATTAGAGTCGGAAATAGGACTGTTGTTTCTTTTCCAGTGTCTCTATCTTTGCACATTTCTGGAAGGTAAATAGTAATAGTTATAAACAAAAAGCTCAGGGGTGACCATTTATAGAAAAGCAGTCTTTTTTTTTTTTTTCTGTCAGTTACTTTTATTATTCAATTAATCATGGTATGTTAGATTATCTTCACTAGCCCCCTCCCCAGTAATTTTGACCAGCTATATTACTTTGGCAATGAAAGCCCCCACTGTAAAGAGAACCATTTAAGTCATAAAGTCTGCAAATAAATACTGTTAATGATAATGGTAATGATAATAACTGTGTGAATCTGAAGCCTGAAAATCTTCCTCCTGTCTGTGCACCCAAAATCCAGCCTTGTTTAATTTTCTTTAATCATTTATGGGGTGCCTCATTGTGTGTCTCATGACCATGAAAGATCTGGCTTTCTTTTTCTCCTCTTTTCTTTCTTTTATCACTACCTGAGCAACGTATAAGTTTTCCTAGGTGCTTTTCCTCTTTAGGACATTGCTAATTATGTTGCAATTGATGAACTGTAATCCTTGTAGTAACACAATAGTACTGTGTGGTCTGGAGAGATTCTGTGTAGAGGAATATGTCGGGACCCACAATCAACAAGGAAATTATCACAATAATACAAGCGTTACATTTTCCAAAGGAGAACCAAGTATATCTATGTGTCTCTCCAACACGGAGACTTCAGAGAAACACTTCTTGAATTTTTTTTTTTAATTATTAGTTTACTTTAGAAAGAGAGAGAGTGTGCATACCCGTGCCCATGGAGGAAAGGGCAGAGGGATAGAATCTTCAAGCAGACTCCCAGCTGAGCACAAAGCGTGATGCCGGGCTTGATCTCACAACCCATGAGATCATGACCTGAGCCAAAACTAAAATTTAGACACTCAGCCATCTGAGCCACCCAGTCACCCATTGAAGTGTTTATTTATAGTGAGTTTTTATTTTTCCCAAATCAGCTGACTCATCTCTGCAGGAAAAATAATGCCTTTATTTGCTTTTTATATTATATTCCAAAATATTGATGTACTCATATGTGTTGAAGTCTTTATGAAATATATTACTCTTTTCATGGATCCATGTGTAGTAAATTATACATATATTTTTTTAATTTCAAAGATCAAAACATTAGGGCTAGAGAAGTTGTATGACTTAGGTTGATAGCTGTATGAGTTAGTGGGAGAAAGAAAATTAGAACCCATGGCATCTGGATCCATGTTTACAAATCTATACATCCAAGAAGCTTGTTTGTAAAAGAGCTATTTAGGCAATAGCTATAAAAAGCAAATTTCAAATATGACTTCTTTCAGTGGCTTTTTTTCTTCTTCTCAGTATTAATGCAATTAAATGTGGTATAATAATGGTTGTCTTTCTCTGGAAGAAGTAGAATGCTGATAGAACGAGTCTAGCATCAATCTCTATTCAGAGAGTATACTCTAATACAAAGCTATTCATTCAAGGGAGAAATTCTCTAGAGCTTAGGCTGGTGCATCGAAGAATAAATTGAAATAGAAATTGCTTAAAGGAAAGAGCATTAGGCATTTCCAAGATGAAGCACTTTTGACTATATTGTGTGTGGACTTAAACATTCATTTTAATATTTTAAGTATTTCTATTTACTACTAGTAAATGTGGCCCAATTTTAATCAGGATCTTGATATTCATTGTTTATAATTTGTTTGACAGTTTTGAATTTATACTCTTCTTTATACTAAGGAAAGTTGGCGGTTCACTGTTTGATACTGGACAAACTAAATTTAAGCAATATAGTTCTGAGTAGAAAGAACTAAGACACTGCTAACATCTGCCTTCCCACATATAAACTCACAACCAATGATGAAACACATTTAAATTTAGAGAATCTTATAATAACAGCAATAAATTCTTAGCTTCTCATAGGCACAATCAATTCACCTTGTTAACTTTTCCTAACACCAACCGTAAAATTCAATAAGGTTCTATTTTCTTTCCTGTAAACTAAAAGTAGATAGGTCTTCAAATTTTATTTATAGATGTGGGGAGAACAACAATAAAAAAATGTAAATTAAATGTAGAACATACAAAACAGTTAATAAAATCTAAAAATAAGACTAAGCCCCAGCTCTTGGGGTATTTAGACTTCATATATCCATAGTTTCAGAAGGAGAAATCATGAAAAACATAAAAGTTTTCATGGAGATAAGATGTTTATTTAAGTGTGTATGAGGTGTGTGTATGTGTGTGTGTGTGTGTGTGTGCGCGCACACGCACGTGCTCACATGCCAGATGTAGAGCTTCAGTATTCCTACACATTCTGTTCAGAAGTTATTTTGGATATATTTAAATAGCAACCTCCACCTTCAGTGAGCATAAACAATTGCTGTGAATATGATATTTTAATTTTCAATGAAGAAATAGCTCAAGGAAATCTTACATGTTTACAATAATGATGCTAAGCTGTTTTTACTATAGTGTAGATAATGTGAACTTCATTTCTGTCTTCTGTTACACTCCTTTCTGTAGTTGCCTTTTCAAGAGTCACCTAAGATTTTTAAGGCATGGTCTTCATCTCAGGACCTACCTCCTTGTCTTGCTCAATATAAAGATTTATAAATACCTAAGGAATTCATGAAGCTACTCTTCCTCAGTAAGTTTCTTTTCTAGGTAATTAATGACATAAGGAAAGGATTAGGAAGTCCAGGCAGGATTTCGACTTGGAGAGTGAATCAGAAAATTATGGTACAAGGAAGTAGATGAGGAAAATGTCCCAAGGATGATGCAGCCATTTTCCTCACCTCACACCGTGTCTAATAAAGCCTCCTTTCTAAATCTTCCACTTCTAAACTTAGATTCTTTTCCTTCAGTATTTTCTTCAAAGGATCAGTGCCAGTTAATGTCTCCCTTGCCTTTAAGATGCATTACAATCTACTTGTCTGAAAGGACTTGTACAATATAAGAATTACTGCATTAGGATTGGGAAATGAGAAAGAACTGGCTAGAAAACAGATAGTTCCTCACATTTTTATGAAGATGGTCTTGTTGATGACAAATATAGTTAAAACATAACATACTATATATGAGGCAAAAACAAATTATTTATGGTATTTTATGTGTTTGGTTAAATATGAAATAACTAAACAAAAAGTACAAATAATGTATTACGTCCATGGGCTGTGAAGCCATACCTCCTAGGCTTAAATCTTGCCTCTGCTACTTACCAGCTTTATGCCCTCTATAATTTGCATAACTTGCTCTGCCTCAGTTTCCTCATATGCTAAATTGAAATAATTATCTGGTGTAAATAGTTTGTGGAAAATCATGAGCACTGCTTAATTGTAAGATGCAAATCTTCAAAGACTAATGGCCTCTATGAAATTTTAAGGGCAAATTACAGAAGCTATATTAAGTTAAACCTCAGGCATATTTTAAGTAATTAATTATAAGTAAGACCTGCATCCATATAAACCTATGGAATAGAATATACCAGATGTTCCAGAACAAACAGGAAAATCGTTAAATATGTGATCTACTGTCCGAAACTTTAAAATTATATTTCATACATTATGTAGGAATATTACATTTTTTCCAATTCAGCTGAATATCTTAATTCAGGAAAGCCATTCTGTTTCAGTACAGGGATGCACAGGAAATGCAGACTTCTCTTGTAGGGCACAATGTTCTGTTATTGTTCTTTCTTTTCTCCGTCACAAAAGGTGCTCCTTTATCTTTAGGTCACTTCTTAACTTTCCTTACAGGTCAATTTACAAATCTCTTGGAAGGGACCTTCCTTAGGACCCCATCTAAGCAACTATTACACCTTGATTTTCTTTAAAGTGCTTATAAAAACCTGAAATCATCAGATGCATTTCAGTGCTAATTCGTTATGCTGTTTTTTCCAACATGAAGATGACAACAATTTCTGTTTTGTATTCTTATAGTCCCAGTGTCTAGTTTAATGCCAGGCACATAGTAAATACTCAACACATATTTATTTTTTTTTAAGATTTTTATTTATTTGTCAGAGAGAGAGAGGAAGCACAGGCAGACAGAATGGCAGGCAGAGGCAGAGGGAGAAGCAGGCTCCCTGATGAGCAAGGAGCCCGATGTGGGACTCGATCCCAGGACGCTGGGATCATGACCTGAGCCGAAGGCAGCTGCTTAACCAACTGAGCCACCCAGGCGTCCCAACACATATTTATTGAACGAATGAGTGAATGTGGTTGGCTATTCACAATTGTTCTTCTTGCATTGCAGTGTTTGGTTTTGGCTGCTTGTTTTTCATAGATCTCATCCAGGAAAACCTTTATCTCTATTCAGCATTTTCATGTAAGTCTGAACTGCTCTGTTTTCTCTCCTCCCTTTTTTCTCTGCTGCCACTGCTTCTGTGCTGCTGACCTAAGTTAATTGACTTCCCTACTTCCAAATGACCTAAAACTCAAAATGATTTATATGTAGTAGAGAAGAGGGTCATATATTTTTATCTGGAAGAATGAAAGTTACATCCAAAAACATCACACTTATTTGATGAAGAATGTAGGTAATAGATTGACTGTAACACTACCTGAATTATTTTGACACATTTCATTGCTTTCACAGAAACTTGGCCAATGGGTGCCGCTTTCCACTGAACTGCTATCATAACTCAGTGTTTAATTAGATACATTTTATGAAATGGTAGATAAATAATGAATATGTAACTGGGCATGAGCTCTGTGCCTCCCACCAATTAACGTGTTCTTTTGTTACAGTATTCTGAGTGTTTAATTAGGGAAAGATATTGTCTTTTCATGTGCTTCTATGAATTTCTTTCCCTTGCCTCTTTTTGTTCAACAACATGCAATGTGTACATCTGCTTATTATCACTAAGTGCAAGGTAATCTGAGAGTTGTCTCTGTTCTCTTTATATATATGTACAAATATGCCACCTTTTCAGACCTCTGTGCTAACATAAGGGAACAGTGATGCAGGTACAACTGTAATAGTTTGCTAGGGCTGCCCTTAAAAAAGGTCCCACAGAGTAGGCAGCTTATCCAACCAAATACATTGTCTCACAGTTCCAGAAGCTTTTAAGTCCAAAATCAAGGTGCTGTCATAG
Organism: Lutra lutra; assembly: GCF_902655055.1. Lineage (NCBI taxonomy): Eukaryota > Metazoa > Chordata > Mammalia > Carnivora > Mustelidae > Lutra > Lutra lutra. Next base: position 175,918,711 of record NC_062280.1, read on the forward strand.
CCGATTCCTTCTGAGTGAAGTAAGGATATTTGGAATTACTTGCCTAACAGGTGCTTCACCCCCCAATTTCTGCTTTAATGTTCACATGGTGTCCTCCTTCTGTGTATGTCTGTCTCTTCACATTTCCTATTTTTATAAGGACACCAGTCACATGGGACGAGGGGCTCAATGTATGCTCCAGTATGACCTCAACTTACTACATGTGCAACTACCCGATTTTCAACTATGACCACGGTCTGAGGTACCGGGGGTTGGAACTTTGCCACATGAATTTTTAGGGAGCACAATTTAACCCATAACAACTCTGTTGTTGTTCATGTTCTCACCATGATACTTAAACATAAGACACTCAGACTGTCTTTATTTGATAAAAAGATGCTCACTGAAGAGTAAAAGAACATTAATCAGTCAACTTAGTATTGGGCTTATTTGTTGCAAATAATGGAAACCCGAATGTATTTGGTATCACTTACTTTGTGGACACAGTCTTTCTCTGGTGTACATCTGATATGTACCTGCATGTACCTGTGTAACATATACTTCCCACCCCTTTTCTTATTCTGTAGAGAAGGGAAATGTCAGAAGCTTTACATATGAGGTGTATTTCCACTATACGAGAGTACCTGCTAAGTTTCCAAGATTAATATTTCTTATTTACAATCCTCCTGCCTTACCAATTCTGCTTTAGTTTTAACTTCTTTAGTGTTTAACTTTGATATTGTTTATTCTTTCCAATGGTACTATTGATAACTAAACACAAGTATTAGCAAATACTCAAGAGGTAAGGAAGTCTTCAAAGCTAACCAATATAGAATACCCTTAGGTAATGTAGCCAGTAGGCTGCTTTTTTAGAAAATAAACTCATAAACAATACCTTGATATTCATTTACTTTAAATGTATTCAGAACAACCAAAAGGAAGGCTAACTTCGATATGTGAAAGTCATTGATTTGGGCATGTCAGAGAATAAAATCTCTGTTTAAAATTACAGATCCGTTTTCCAAATACAAAACACTAGTTATCTGATTTTAATACCAATGAAAATGTCTTCCTAATTTACTAAAAATGGGGGAAAATAGTACTGAAAGCACTAGAGTGCACTTCGAAACCAGCTAATGAGTTAAAGATTTCAGAGATGTGCAATATACTCTTCTTTAGAAGAAATAGGCTGTCATACCTTGGTTGTATTTTGAACACCATATACGCTATGTTTGTTCTACCTGCACTGCATGTGACCTGTTTAAAGTTACTTGCAGTGCTTTGATAAGGAAAATTAAAATTAAAGTCTGTTTGTATAAACATTTCAGTTCACTAATTATTTTTTAATTTTCTCTCTGAACATCTTAGGGAATGTTAATACATCAAAATCAACTTTTGCAAGGCTGGGATAATGACAGGTTATACAGTAGTTTACTTTCAAGTCTCTAACCTTTTTTAGATTTTAAGCCTTGTTTTATAAGTGCACCTAATGAGGTCAACAACCATCAAATAGAGAACAGAAATGTCAGCATGGGCTAAATCTGACAATTTGCTCATTATTCACTGTCAAGAATAGCTTATGAACTTCTAACGATAATTCCTAATGAGAAAACCCCCCAAATTGAAAATGAGCTAATTAGAATAAATGAGACTGGCCTAAGTGACAGACTGATATATTTCATCCCCATGACTTTATGATTTTATGAAATAACATGTATAAATTTTAAAATAACTCATTTATAATAATGTCTTTGACCTTTGGAATTATTATTTTTCATAATCTGTGCTTTATGTCACTAATTTCTGGATCAAGATTAGTCATTTTTTCCTTTCAGAACTAAAGATAGAATGTTATATTTAAATATGAGAAACCCATATTGAAAACAGATGCTATTTATTAAATTTGCTTATTTTTCAAATTTTCTGCTGCTTTTCAACTCTATAACCTTTCACTTACCCCTGCTGCTTCTGATGTTCCATGGGTCACACCTGTTCTTAAGGAGATGTGGGAGGGAGTTGGTTAGAATTTCAAAGAAACTCCTGGGTCAAGTTTGCTGTAAAGGATTTTTACATATTGCTGAGTCTTCTCACCTGCTGCCCCCATGCCCTTTCTGTTGACAGCAGCAATGTGCCCCTTGCTGCCCCATGGGTGGGAATTCTTCCTCATAGGCAAAATAACAGCAAACAGCTCTACTCTATGGAGAATACTGAGCAGTTTTTGCTTTCAGTGAAAAGCGCAACAGTAAGAGGACAAACATAGGGAAGGGGTTTTGTTATATAATGATAAATAAACATTGAAACATAAAGTGTGTGTTACTAGGAGAAGGAATATCTAGGTTTTATTCTTAGTGTCTGAAGCATTGTATTCTTCAGCGGGTTATTCTATTGGGACTCGTTATCTGTATACATAAAATGGAAAGTTAGACCAGATGCTGTAGACTCTTCTATCCAACTCCCTTAGTCTGCGTTTTTGCTTGTGTGACACTGCAACGTGTAAGGGCAATTAGTAGCTTCCAGGTGATTCTTCCTGGGCTGATTCATACCCACTTCCCAAATACACAGCTCTTTTGCTTTGCCATTAAAGACATTGGAAGATGCGTGAAATAATACTGTTACAGAAGTGGAGGGTAGAAGTTGACGAAAGAAAAAAAAAATAGTGACGAATTGAATAAACTTAAGTTAACAGATCACGAGGGGCCAGACCACTCTACCCCTGAATGATGGTACTACCTATCAAATACCTACCCTACATTGCCTGAATTTTCTTTTTTTACTTTTCTCTGGTTATCTACCTGACATCATGCCGATTAGATACTCACTTGAGTTTCCAAAATTCACTTACATGGATTCTGAAAATTAGTTGAACACTGTAGTAGGGAAGATGTTTAACTGTTTATTTGATCTTAAGAGAGTGCTATGATATGGTGAGTGCTGTGAAGGGTGTAAGTCTGATGATTCACGGACCTGTACCCCTGGGGCAAATAATACATTATATGTTAATAAAATAATTAATAAAAAAAAAATGAGTGCTATGAAGGATAAGAATAGTGGTTTTGACACCAGCTAATATTTGCCAAGTGTGTATAATGTGTTACATACTAGAAACCTATGAAATTCATATGGAACAGAAATCATTGTCCCCAGTGTCTAAATTGTTGAACCAAGGATTAGCATGTTTTTATTTTTCCAATGGCCACACAGAGCTAAAAAATAAAATATAGCATTTAAATAAAAGTTTAATTGTAAATACTATGCTCTTAAGTGCTATGAAATATTAGTATTTTCAAACACAAGCGTTTGTTACTGAAGTCGTTTTTTTCTTAAACTGTACAATTGCATAATCTTGCTTTTGCAAGTTTAGCTTAACTTTATAAAATAATTATTTTCCACTGCATTAAAAATCTTCTTAAATATACTTTAACTGATGCTTATATTAGTATTCTATTGCTGCTGTAATGCCACATTTTATGGCATAAAATAACCCAACTGTATTGGGTTATAGTTCTGAGAGTCAGAGCTGAGAGTCAGAGTCTGACACTGGTGTTTCTAGGATAAAATGAAGCTGTTGACTGGAGTACATTTCTCTGCAGAGGCTCCAACAGAAATGGTTTTCCTTGCCTATCCTTCTAGAGGCTGCCTGCATTCCTTGCTCCATGGCTATCCTCATCCTGAAATCCAGCAATAACAGATTTAATCCTTCTCATACCCCATCACTCTGACCTATGTTTCTGCTTCCTCTTCCCCCTTTAAAAACACTTTGTAAACATTGAGGCCACCTGGGTATACTCCCAAATAATCTTCCTATTTTAGGGTCTATTGATTAACAACCTTAGTTTCATCTGCAACGTTAATTCCCCCGTGCCACATAACCTAGCATATTTACTGATTCTGGTGATGGGGACATAGACATCTTTCGGGGTAGGGGGGAATTATGTTGCCTATGACAATGTTTCATATTATATTTTAGAAGATATCTAATACTTTATGCTGCCAGGATTCCAATCTCTGAATCATTTTTAAAGGTATTAAGGAAATAATAACACATTTATTAACACTGAGATTATACATACCTAAAAATAGTAGGAAATATACACACATATATATTATGTATTATTTAACTGCTACAAATTTTCCACTTCTCAATTTATAATTTTTTCTTGTAGGTTAGTTTTTGGAATAAGTTTTGATATTTTTATTTTTAGGGTATTTTTTCAGGTACACATCTGTGAACATATTTAGGTAGATTTTATGCATGAAGGATCAATTCTTATTGTGTAATTCATGGTTATAATTATTTCCTATTGTAGATCTATAAAATACCATTTTTTTTCTGTCATCCAACATTTCAAAGGAGAAATATGATGCTAAAATAATAGGTGGACATAAATTTTTCCCTGTTGTGGGTTTAGAGAACTTACAAAAAAAAAATAAATAAATATATATATATATGTGTGTGTGTGTGTGTGTGTGTGTGTGTATACACACACACACACACACACATATAATACGCAGAATTCCTCTTACATAAAGATATCATGCCCTCATTCCTATAACGTGTAAGTTATTATGTTACATGGAGGGGAAAAAAGGAATTTGTTAAGGTCATGAGTCTTTAGATACAGAAGGTGTTCTGAAAGATTCAGCTGGGCCCAATCTAATTACAGGACCCTTTAAAAGTGACAAAACATCTCCAGATGAAGCCAGAGAGCTTCAAACAGCAGGAGGAACTTAGCCCACTGTTGCTTCAGAGAACAACATAGGAAACCATGAGAAGAAACATGGGCAGCTTCTAGAAACAAAGCCTAAGCCCCAGCTGATAGCCAGAAGGGAATGAGGACTGCATTTCTGTCACTATATAAGGAACTGAATTTGGCCAACAACGGAATGAGCTTGGAAATGGATTCTTCTCCAGAGCCTCCAGGAAGGTAAGCTTTCCCGCCTATCTTTTGATTTCATACTTGTGAGCACCTCAGCAGAGGATTCAGATGGACACTGGGACTTCTGACCTACAGAACTGTGAGGTAATAGGTGGGTGTTGTTTTATGTCACTAGGTTTGCATTAATCTGTTTTGGCAGCAGGACAAACCTAATATAAATAGTTCCTTAAATTACAGCCAATTAGTAGTAAACATATTGAAAAAATTAAAACTGCTTTTAGAACAATCGGATGGACAAAGCTAAAAAAAAATGTTAAATCTCATGTAGAGTTAACATGAGTGCTTTCGTAAATAGTTTGTGACAATATTCATTTGTAGTGATATTTAATAGCTATTTAACATGTGTGAAATTAAAATTCACATGTCATTTGTTTGATAATTCCATTTATATAAACTTATCCTACAGATATACCCACACCTGAAGCAAAGACATGTGTAAGAGTGAGTGTCCATTTTAGAACTATTTATGTAAGAATAGGAGAGATAGTTTCATTGCTATTTAATATGATACATTCATGCAGTGGAATGCCAGGCAGAAATTTTCATGATGAAGTGGATATATTTGTCATCATGCATGATCTTGTGATTTATTAAAAAAAAATGTATTTGGTCATTCAGATGATTAAAATATGTTTTTCATATACATTTGGTCTTTGCCCATGTTTTCTGGCTCACAGTCCCCAATATCTTTGGAATTCCCTGAACCATGAGAGCAATGGCATCAACTTTTGTTATATTATTTGGTCTCTTGTCCTCAATCTCAGAAATCCCTTCAAGGGGTTCAAAACCATAGAGGTGAAATGGGTATCTTAATATTCATGCAAACCTATTTTACCACAACTGGAGTTACGTTAGTGAGGTGACTTTTGTAAGAACCTGAGGATAGGAGCTGCTTGCTACTGGGGTCAACTACGTGATTAGAGGGTTGGAACTTGTACTCCCACCCCCTAATTTCCAGAGAAAAGGAAGGGGCTGGATGGTGAACCAGTAGACAATGATTAAATCAATCATGCCTATGTAATGAAGCTGCATGAAAACCCCTAATATTTCAGAGAGCTTCAGGGATGGTGCACACTTGGAGATTAAGTGAGAGCATTGGGTTCTGTTCCCCTTCACCATACCTTGGCCTCTGCTTCTCTCCTATCTGCCTGCTCCTGAGAAATATCCTTTTATTACAAAGCGGTAATCCAGTAAGTAAAACATTTCTTTGAGTTTCGTGAGCTACTCCAGCAAATTTAATCAAATGCAAGGAGAGCATTGTGAGAACGTGAGCTGGTTGGTCAGCAGCACAGGTGATAACCCGGATGTGTGACTGGCATCTCAAGTGTGGAGGAGGGCAGCAGTCTGGTGGGATGGAGCCACCAGCGGTGTAAGACACCGCTGGTGCTAGAGACTTGCTTGGTGGTGTGTGGAAACCAACATGGAGATGTGTGGGAATTGGGTATAGAAGGGTTTATCAGGAAACTGCTCATTTTTTTAACGAAAATAATCAAGGTGCTGAAGAGTACTATGTTACGGTCTCATTTGTATAAGGGCTTATATCATGTACATAGAATTTTTATACAGCCGTATTTAAAACTAGTTAAGTTAAATATTGGGAAGAGTGGCATGGGACCTAGGAGTTTAAAGACTTATTGTTTTATATTGAATTTTAACGTGTGCCTGTATCACATGTTGCAAAGTGGTTTTTTTGTTTTTTTTTAACCCTTCTACTTATAACCAAACTGTCCTTCAGAAATTTTACATTTCCCAGAGAAGTTGAAATGTTACCTATTTTCCTGGAATAAGTCTTCTAGAATTTGGATATCAGATCCCACTAACCTCTCTTCCCTGTACCATATGTACAAACATATGCAAGCATTTATAACACACCTGAATACACACGTATTTTATACACACTTTTATATACTCTAAAGTCCTATTTCTACAAAAATTCAAAGTATAAAACACCCAGAGAGTATCTAGTATCTGGTCAATGAGGATCTAGGATAAGGGAGGAATACCAACAGTACATTCTATACAGTACTTAAAATTTTAAAGCACTGTGTACAACACAAGAGTGGGGGCAGTAAACAACATATTGAAAAGTAAAGTGGTTATCGGAGGTTTTCATGATAGAACATTAAAGTCTTTCCCATATGATTTTAATTCTAGTAGAATCAAATAAAATTCAACTAAAATGTGTTATGAACTATTGGACTACACAGGATATGCATTATGTTTCCTGGTGGTAGAATATGGAGAAAGTTTAGTTTCCTTCTTGGTGTTCTGTATTTTCTAAGAATCATGTAATTCATTCTCATCAGAAAAATCTTTTAAAAAATAAAGACCTAGGGGGGCGCCTGGGTGGCTCAGTGGATTAAGCCGCTGCCTTCGGCTCAGGTCACGATCTCAGGGTCCTGGGATCAAGTCCGCATCGGGCTCTCTGCTCAGCAGGGTGCCTCCTTCCCCCCCTCTCTCTCTCTCTCTCTGCCTGCCTCTCTGTCTACTTGTGATCTCTCTCTGTCAAATAAATAAATAAATCTTTTTAAAAAATAAATAAATAAAAATAAAGACCTAGGGAATGGCAGTCCAATACTCTCTATTCACCATTGTTAACTGGAATAAAAGTAATAGGGTCTGAACAAGGACTTTCCATATTTAGAGATGGATTGCATAGATGAGGCATTGATGGTGGTTTCCATTCTGATTTCATAGTCCTACTGTTCTGAAGCTGTAGGCATTTTTTCTTTCCATGTGTCTTCATGGGCATGTTAGTTGGAAGTTGCTAGGTGCTCCTCAGTTGTTGCTAACCACCCTCAGCTCTAAGAGGAGTTCTACTAATTCCAAATGGGAAAATTGATATATTTTTGAATTAGGTACAACATATAGCCCATTCGAAGTAGAGTATTTTCTGTTATAAAGGAGAATTAGTCAGGGGATACATGCTTGTCTTATCTGAGCTGCCCATTTTTGGTTCCAGAATCAAGGCAGCTGTAGTAGTCAGGTGGAATTCACCCAGCTTCTATTTCTCTCCTATAATAACTCAGTTATCTAATTCTGTATTTTGTGAACAAAGTAAAAAGATTAAAGTGCATAGACCCTTGACAGGGAATGAAAACTGTGTATGTATTTATCTGACAGGTTATCTGTGCATTAGAACAAAAGGTTTGGTGGAGTTGATGTTAACATTCAATTATACTTCACCAACTCTCATGAAAAGCCTTTAGCTAAAGGATGCCTTTTTAGGATTTCTTTATTTTGAAGATTTTATTTATGTGAGAAAGGGAGGGGGATTGTGAACAGGGGAGTGGCAGAGGCAGAGGGAGAGGGAGAAGCAGACCCCCTGCTAAGCACAGAGCCAGGCTCCTGGCTCTATCCCAAGACCCTGGGATCATGACCTGAGCAGAAGGCAGGCACGTAACCATATGAGCCACCCAGGTTCCCCCCCCTTTTTTTTTTCTTTTTGGCCCATTCACATTTTGCACTTTTCTTTGTTTTAGTTTTATTAATCTTGTGTTTCTATACAATGATAATGGAGATGTCCCTTTCCTATGAGTATTCTTACCATTTTATTAAAATTCTAGATTTCTACATCTATAATTTGTGAAGATTCACTTGTAATTTTATATCTTCAAGAATTAATCTCTTAGGAGGATAAGCTCTCCAATATGTGCCATAAAATCTCTGCCTCGGGTTATGTATTAGTACAAAAAGATTCCTTCTTTACATATGATATATCTCTGAATTTTCTCTGCTGTCGGCTCCATGTTCATGTATTTTGGTCCTAGGAGAGGTTTGAAAACTCTTATTTTTCTTTTTTTTAAAGGAAGAGTAACTGTGTTGAAAATGAATCATACCCTGAAATATGTTGATTCTGACCCTTTAGGAAATTGTCAAACATATTGCTGAATGCTCCAGGTTAATATTAAAAGCTTATGTATGTTATGAAGGCTGCTATGCACAGTTGTGCCAGATGTACACTGTGCAACACTAGAGGAAGCTATTTACATTATAAACCTCACAGATTTGAATATTGGGATGATTTCTATCTGATGACCGAGTATTTTGATGCAAAAACCCAAATTTTTTATAATGTTCAGATATATGGAAGTATCTTAAGGGAGAGACATATTTTTAAAATTGGGAGGGAGGAGAATCCTGTGAGCTAGGATTGACTTTCACTGTTATAACAAGGAATCTGGAGATTGCATTCATTCAAATACCTTTAGGCAGACAATACAGCAAAGTGGTTGTGTGCATGTTATTTGGAGTCAGAAAAACCTGGCTCAAAGATTCCTTCGCTTACTAGCTGTGTGACTTTGGGAGAAATATTTAACTTTTCAGAAATTTGGTTTCCTCATGTGGAAAAATGGAAATGGGAAAATAAAAATTTTATAAGTTAAAATATTAAATTTCTCTTGAAATATGAGCATATATTGGCAAAAATGGGCAATGAGCAGATACCACTGGGCCAACAACCTAGAGAACTAAAAGACTGTTTGGAATTTTCATTGTATGTGTGTGTGTATGTACCCCTATATATGTGAGTGCCTATGTCTTATGTGCAAATTCTGTCTCATGAGATTTACATATATATATATAAATCTCCTATTTAATTTAAAAGTGGTTCTGTAGGTAGATTGCTGAGCAAAGTGCTTAGCGGGTGATAACACATGTAATGGTAACTCAGATACAAATTCACAGAAATTTGAAACATTGGCCCAAATAACCAGAACTGTGGATGATTGGAGGGATAAGATTTAATAATGGCAAGCCACAGAGATGGGAGTCTTGGCACTAGAGGCTTTGTATGCATCCTATAGAATGAGCTGTTATGAATATAAAGTCCTCTGCTTCCTTTAGGCCAAAAATGCGGATGTTCAATTAGAGGTGAAAAAGCTTTCCTCAGAGGAGTCCCTAGCAAGGAGTCCCTATGGCAACCTGGTGAGAAGTACCTGCTCAAGAAAAATCTAAAACTGCCATCTGCCATATGAGAAGAAATTTTGGTGAAATAAGAAGCCCTTGGGGTTTGTTCTCCACCAAAGACAGAAAAATTATGAAGCCTACCTCTGGTGAATTTTCCTGAAGTGATATTTACAACACTTCCTGGATGTGAAAATAGGAGGCCATAGAAAAGATGCCAGCAAGAAGGAGTGGTAGAAAATTACAGGGATTTACCTCAGGTGGAATCAAATCAGTGGTGATGTTCTGTGAGGAGCTCTGATCCTTGGGTGCCCAAGAGAAAATGTAGAAATATATCCAGCAAACAACATTTTAATCCCAAAATACCCAAAATACAGAAGTTCTTGAGGCAGAACAGCTGATTGTGAGTAGATGTGGACATTTAGAAAGATAATCTGGATGAGGCATAACTTGAATATGACTATTATGTACAAAACCAAATCTTTCAAGTTTACTTGTTTAAATTATTCATGTTGGGAATACTGTGCACTCTTTTTTTTTTTTTTCCTTCCTCAAAACCATTTCTTTCCATGGACCATCAGAGTAGCAAGATGGAGCCAAGGAGAACTATTTAGTCACACCCCAGTGTGGGTGGATCTAGGGAAATTCTTAGATGTACAGGAATATCTGTGTTATGGCTTGGATTTTCTAGAAAAAGATACCGAAATCGATCTGGGGTATAAAATATTTATTCAAGAATGGCACCTGTGAAGGAAAGAGGTAGAAGAACAATTGAGCAAAGAAAGAAGGCCAATAGTGTTATAACTGTGACATAGCGTCACCCAGCTACTGGAGAGCCCTGTAGCAAGTACTGCCCAAAAGAGTGGTCTCAGGTTGGCCTGAAATGCCACACCTTGCTCAGTCAAAGATGTAAGTTGTCTGGCTCTGCCATTGCTCCTGCACTCAAGGGTGAGGCATCTGGGCAAACAGCTCTACAGCTGAGGTAGACCTGAAAGAGCTGAAAGCTGGAGACTTACCCGCCCTCCTCTGGCCAGATCCCCCCACCCCCAGCCCTCCTCTGGCCAGCCCCCATCAAGCCTTCCCTCGTTGGGGTTTGAATGGCACATCTCTAGGTCCAGTACTTCTCTAGTTTAAGCATTGTAAAATGGCTTGGATAGACAAAAGCTTAGCCAAATGCTATGCTTCTACAAATCTTCATTCTTCGTATTTTAATTCTCCACTCCCACGCAAACCTTGTTTATTTCCTTTGTGAGCTCAGCAAAGATAGTATCATATTCATTTGAACTATGCAGGCTTCTAAATATCTACCCAGTATATATGACCCATGTTTTCCAGCATTTAGACAGATACTCGAGTGTTTTCCTCTACTTCTCTTAACATCATAGCATTACTTTTTGTTTCTCATTTATTTCCTTTTTTATATATAGACTTGTAAATGTCTACTTTTCCAAGTGAAATCAGGAAAGGTAATGCTCTCTATGGTGGTATTGTTTTCTCCAAATGTATTTGAAAGAATAACAGAATTTGCTACATAGAAAAACATTTAAAAAAAATTGTAGAATTGTGATAGATAATTATAGTCCAGAAAATTTTTAAAAATATTCTAGGCTTTAAATCTAAGCCTAAAGTAAATTTGAACAATTCTGTGTTATGTTTTATATTTAAGAAGTTATTTCTTCAAATAATGCATAAAGGGCTTATTACTCAAAATAAGAGTCTGTCTTCCTGGGGAAAGTAAGTTATTTCATCTCTTAATAAACCAAGCTTACACCTAATATCCCTAATTGAATATTTTAATTTAGCATGTTGCCCTAATTTAGCACATATAGTTTATTTTTAAAAAGAAAGAAAAATATCATTGCCACAATGCTGACCGCTTTCTTTGAGCACAGTTTTGACATTCCCTTGACCATTCCAAACCTAGATGAGACCCCTTCAGTCAGGAGCTTTACAGGAGTAGGCAAGCATGAAATTAATTTTCCAAAGTGAAGTAGCTTATAGATGCCAGAAGCTCATAACACGGGTAAATCCCTAAATTAGTTCTTTAGCTTCTAGGTTGTTTCGCTTTTATTATTGCTCTTACGGTTTAACTGGGTGAATTCCTTCAGTTTTGTTTTCTTCTATAGAAAGAGTGGATTACACATTTTCAGAACAAGGAAGCTATTTTCCATTATTCCATTTGTGTGTGTATATCAATTTTCTGACTATAATATCTCTCGGTAAGGCCTAGTTATCCAGGCATGCACCAATTTTTTAATTATTAGAAGATATTTTCCTTTCCCATTGCATTTAAAATTGTTCCAGTCCTTACATTCTGATCTGGTAAGAGAAAGTAGTAAGTACAAGTGATAGTCCCATTAGCTGTAACTTCTACTCTAAGGCATACGCATTCTGACCTCCATGAAAAGTCAAGGAGGACTTCCACATGAGGGACTATAGTATTTTATTCAAGTTTCTCATTTACAGATAAACATGTTGGACTGAGTATATTTAAAAATTTGTGATTTTTAGTAACCATTAAGAATGTAACTTTTACCATTTGGGACTGACCTAAGTATACTATGTTATTTACCACTGTTAAATATATTATTTCAACCTTTGTGAAGTAATTGTCTTTTAGAAGTCTCAACCAGTTATCTAGAATAGTGGTGTGTGTGTGTGTGTGTGTGTACACGAGGATTTCCCCAGTGGTTTTTAGCTGTAATGACTAATTTGGAGGTTCTTAATCAATCTTCTTCCTGTGAATTGCCTCTCCTATCTTGATTTCCATACCATCAGCTATAAAATGCTAACACATTTTGTATATTGTAGCGTATTCTTATGGCCATAAATGAAACTGTTAAGCCAAGTTGGGGAATCTGAATCTCTGTGTTAAGAATATCCCTTCCTTGGGGCGCCTGGGTGGCTCAGTGGGTTAAGCCGCTGCCTTCGGCTCAGGTCACGATCCCAGGTCCTGGGTTCAAGCCCCACATCGGGCTTTCTGCTCAGCAGGGAGCCTGCTTCCTCCTCTCTCTCTGCCTGCCTCTCTGCCTACTTGTGATTTCTCTCTGTCAAATAAATAAATAAAATCTTAAAAAAAAAAAAAAAAGAATATCCCTTCCAATCTTTCTTATGAACTATCTGCTCCCTTCATTATAATGGAGCCTAGTAGATAAATGGCAACCTGATCCAAGTCCATCTCTCAGAGATCAATGGGCCATTGACCCATCCAATGTTCATTTGTTACCTTCGTATGTAATTGGGATGGGCATGCTTCAAGTTGCAATAATTTTTCACCCATTTCCCAAGACCTGTAGACTAAGAACAAGATGGAAGAGTGAAGTGGAAGCCCTTATACCACATCCCTCCACTCAGGTAGAGGTAAAAATCCAGAAGTAATATTGCATCAAGGGAGTCAGTAGAGATTAGGGTTATTCTCATGGATTTATAAGGATAGAATATTAATGTGTTTCCATCATATCCCATTTTCCAAGAAAAAGAGCAAGTTATTGCACCTTACATCTACTTTAAGGAATAAGGAACAGCACTGATGGACTTCTTTGGATTCTGAGGCTGTACATACTACATTTGGGAAGATGGCTCCAGATAACTAATAGTAACTTGAAAAGTTGTCTCATCTGAGTGAGTGCAGAAGAGCATGTTTTGTAGCAGTTTCAATCTATGATAATTGTAGTCAGTTAGACCACATGGCCCAAGAGATCTCCGGTTGCTAGAGGTGCCGACTGTAGATAGGAATATTTTGTGTGTTGAACTGCTCCATCGTCCCCACAGACTTGCCCATACTTCTGAAGGAAGTCTGTGCCATCAGCAGCAGAAAATTCTGCCCCATATGAAAAGCAGAACCAACCTTTTACTGGAGCCTAATAGAGGCTGAATGCCTAAACATGGGACAATTTAAGCAGCTCTGCAGCTGAGCTACTCATTGGGAGCTGGGTGTGGCAGACTTGTTGAATTCTAAGGCTTAGCTGTAAAAGTGTCAACTCAGGATGCAAATGAAACCGTGTATACGTATTTGGTCTTGACGGTCCAGTGGACACAAGTTTACGGAAAGGCGGCCTGTATATCCATGTCACTTGCCTCTGTTGCACTCACCCTGTCAGTCATACCACAGCCCTATCGTGTTCTATATATACCAGATGATTGAAAAGCAGGTAGAAAAACAGTTTATGGGTGACTTTTATTTAATCCTGTTGTACACTGCTGCTCAGAACGTCACTTAGAGGTGGCCCTACAAGACCATATTGAGGAGAAAACTTCCCAGGAAACAGAGCTCTGAGCAGTACACCTGGACATCAACTTGGTATTGGAGGGACAGTAGCCTGAGAGAACTCCTAGGGTGTGGTCATTGTGGTTCATTGTTCAGAGGCAGAGGCCCGGAAGACTCCTGAAAGGTAAAGAACATGTAGCCTGGCTAGGAAGCATATGGATGGTCTCTATGGGATTGAGCATAGCGATGTCTTATTGCCCATCCAAGAGGATCTTTCACAGAGGAGACCCTAAAAACTATCCAGGACAGCTCGGCGAAGCACTGTCCTCCACTATCCCAGCACCTAAAAATAGGATCAATAATGCCATAGCTCTTATGATCATGGATGGGAATTTTATATACCCCAGCGGGTAGGGTTATCTCTCAGCAAGGCTTCTCTAGCTTTTATGTCTGCTTAATTTTTCAAATACTTGGTGACAAGTTAATTATGTTAAACCCATTCCTTACTGAGGTCTGGAATTCATTCTGATGTGGGTTAGCACATTTTCTGGGTTTGGTTTTTGCCTTCCTTGACTGGAATCCTTAGTGTAGCTTCCTTGAATGGAATCCTTATATACTATAGTGTACAGTATCCAGGGGTTCAGAGAGAGCCTGATATATTGTCATGATCCTATATGACATTACCTTTCACAAAGAAAGCCCTTCCTTGACAAGAAGGGGCAACAATTAGCAAGTTATCACAATTAGCAAGCTATCGTGATTATATCCTCAAAGCAGTCAGCATCCTAGAATGTATCCTCTTGGGGCAAACACCCTGCAGTTTGGGTTAATGTACTTCAAGTGTGTCACTTTAGTGGTTGTGTCCCATATAGATCTAACACATGTCCAGGACTCAAGGGATAGATAGATGTAGCAGCGACCCTTTATCACTGCAACTCCTGGTGACCTAACTGGCCAAACTGCAGTTCCCATCTACAACATAACACTTGCTGGGTAGAATCCTTGGCTTCCAAGGAGGATCCTTCTACCAGGAGACACAGTAAGATTTCAACCAGATGTAAAATTATGACTGCCGCCTGAATGAATCTTTTCATCCATTGATCCACCCATGCAGAATTGTGAGCAAGATCACTCTGGAAGAATCAATGACAGGATGGACTGAGTCTCTGTGCAGCTTTTACGGATCTGCGCACTGGAACAGGTGATGTCAATATCCATTCTTTTTTTTTTTAAAGATTTTATTTATTTGACAGAGAGAGATCACAAGTAGGCAGAGAGGGAGAGAGAGAGAGAGAGAGGGAGTAGGAAGCAGGCTCCCTGCTTAGCAGAGAGCCCGATGCGGGACTCGATTCCAGGACCCTGAGATCATGATCTGAGCCGAAGGTAGAGGCTTAACCCACTGAGCCACCCAGGCAACCCCTTAATGTCCATTCTTAAACTCTCACTCTTGCCTCTTCAGTATTCACAGGTCTAACTTCCAATGGCCAACACCTGCGTCTTACTATTGAGGAGTTTTCATGCTGCCAGAGACTACTCTGCTATTTTGTGTCCATTTTGCCGCCATTATGGCACATTGGGGATGCTGGGAGCTTGAGGACACCTGGGAAAGGCTCTGAATTAATGACAGCCTAATGACAATGGAAGTTCTACTTCCTTGCTGCTCAGGAGAGATGATTTGAAATCAGGTGTCCTGGGTGGGCCCCTAGTTTCTCCAGTTGAATTAAGTTCAACTGCTGAGTCAGTGCTGTCTTTCCGGGGTGACGTCCCTGGTTTCATTTCTTTATTTCTCCACCAATATACTCTTTACCTGCAAAGTAAACTACTAATGTCTAGATGTTTGTCTCTAGTTCTTAAATCCATTTAGACCTTGCCCTCTCTGGTGTCCAACTTGGATAAAGCTTTCTATTTCTCTCAGGCTTTGTCGTTGTTCATGCTAGCCTCTGCTGACATCCACATTCTTTCTAGTTACTGATGCACAGTCCAGCATAGCCCCCGAAGGCTTCTCCTTTTCCAGCCGGAAGGTCCTTCCAGTTACACTGATTTTGGGGGCCTTCCATACCACGCTCTACCATAAGGAAAAGCATTTTAGCAAGTAGGCGCTCCTGGGGTCCCTGTGGGGTGGCTCAGGCCTGGATATTTACACACCATTCTCTGTCTCTTCTCTTTGAAATCTGCTGCCTGTCAAGACTTGCTGCCTGGAAATATGTCACCAGTTGCCCCCTAATTTCATATCCTCACACTGAATTTCTGTCCTCACCATCCTGTTCACTCCAGAACTTGACTCGAAATGTTTCTAGTAATTTTCCTTTTACTCTGATCTGAAGCATGTTTATTTGCTAAACTCTGTAGGAAATGATAGTTTATTTAGCAAGTGTAATTCAAATTTAAGTCTTCTTAGCTTTAATCATTCAAAAAGACTAATTCAATGCTTTAGTTTCTCACGGAAGTTCTGCTGTGGCTTCTTTATCTAACAAGGAAAAAAAGAGAGGAAAATAGAGTAAAGCACAGAAGCATGCACCTACAGTAGTTTAATTTCTTTATATTTCCCCTACTACATGTGCAGTCAAAGTCCTCTTAGGAAAATAATGAAAGACCACGGTCACGATGGCATGTGGTGTGGGTGAAAAATCATGCGAGATCAAATGTTCAATTACTTTTATCAAGGGTAGAGGGTTGTTAAAGACTGTAGAACAAGGAAAATATTCAATAAACCTTTATCATATGACATGAAAGGGATCTGTATCTATATAAGTATGGTGGGGAAGAGTGCCCCTGAGCTATGGAGTGATGCATTAAAAAAAACTTCCATATGGTCACAGAAGCTTAATTGGATGCTACTGGTTACCTGTGTTTCCAGATGATTTTATGCCAAGATTTTTTTAAACTATACTTTAGATATAATGGCCTTTGGAAAAATGTATCCTTAATAATCTGTATCTATTGCCTTTTCAAATGTTAGTTTTATCATTTCCTTCAGGATGTTTACCTCTTAATATTTCTACATATGAACATAGGAAGTATATCATTATATCATATATAATATGATATATAAATAGTGTGTAATTTTTACATAAATATAAAGTATATGTATCACATGTAACAATGGCATATAAGGCATATTTAACATTATGTCTAATATATAGTATCTAATCAATATATTATCTGTTATATATTATAGAGTCATAATTTATTAAGGGAGAAAAACTATATGTTAATTCTCTAAAGTCTTTTTATATATTTGCAATTCTTGGGGGATTGAGATTTCTTTAAGAATATATTTTATATGTGTAGAAATATGTGAATATATTTTGTGTACTAGAAACCCCTGTTTCTATGGTATGGTATATCTCCCCAATATAATTATTTGATAAATGAGAACAATTATTTTGTTGCCTGTATTTTCTTTGAGCAACATCCCAACTGGTTTATTGCACATGACAGTTAATAAACCTTTGCGCTAACTAACTGAAGTCTTACCTCCAAATATGCTAGTGTCCTCATTTCCTATCAGTCTCCTGAATTTATTGTAGCAACTGTCCAAAAGGATAGGTTAATGATTGTTGCTGAAATAAATCGGATTCTGTCATCACTAAATGCTTCAGCTAGTTTGGGTGAAGAGGAATGTAGGATGTCAGATTAGGATACAGGAAAAAAAAAAAAAAAGGTTAAGAACCTATCATACTGAATAAATCTCACTTTCCAACATAGAAGAAGAAAACCCAGACACATAAAAGACCTGGGATATCAAAGGTGATTTCTGTATAAATCTGTGTCCAAGTTGCAAGTAGAAATGTGTGTCAGTGCCTTATTTTGACATGAATTTGGTAATAATCAGTAGCTTAACCATAAAACAATTTTCATATCAATGCTTTCTTCTATAATTCTAGATTTAAAAATTAATTTACTGATTTTCTTGGAGTGCAAAATATAAAATAAAGATAAAATGCCTGCCTATATCTTTCTAAAGGCAATTGCTATGAAAAGAGAAATAGGCAATAGGAAAATGAACTCTGTGTATGTACAGTTATGGACTAGTAAAAGTCATAAGTGAAAACGTTCTAGACTCTTCCCAGGAATATGTAAGAGGATCTAGGAATTCTTAGTAGGTAATGTTGATTGAGTGGTTTTCATGTGCCAGATCTGTTGCTGAGCACAACGATTAGGTAATTTTCAGTTTCCTTAAAAGCAAAGAAGAGGTGCCTGGTTATCTCATTCAGTGAAGCGTGTGACTCTTGATTTCAGGGTCATGAGTTTAAGCCCCACACTGGGTGTGGAGCTTACATAAGAACAGTAAAACAAATGAGTATTTCTGTATTAATGGTATTTCTAATCCAGAACCTGGACTATAAATCACAGTGTATTAAATCACTGTGAAGAGATGCCTGAAAACGCAAACCCTCTTATGTGTTCTACTTCTTTATGCTATGAGAAGTAGAATCTACCTCCCTGTGATTGAAGAAAATGTATAGTCTGTAATCTTGTAGCCTCAGGAACCAGCAGGCTATAGATACCTGCCAGAAGCCAGCCCTAAGATATTCACAGAGTTTGTCTGTCAGACTGCTCTTCCTGATACACTGGAGGATGAGTCTGAGCGCCAGAAAGATCGATTTCTCTTGGATGTAACCTTCTATTGAAGATGTGGGTTTGTACCATAGAGGGAGTGTAGAGCTTTCATCGTACATACCCCCCTGGCAAATGTACCTCTCTTTGAAGCCCAGTGCTATTAAGCTCAATGTGTAAACTTAAGAGTTCTAAACCAGTCACAGGGATACAATGTACAACATAGGGAATATAGTCAATAATATTGTAAAATCTTGTGTAGTGACGGCAACTAGACTTGTCATGGTGATTGTTTTGTAATGTATTTAAATGTCAAATCACCATATTGTACACTTAAAACTAATATAATACTGTATATCAACTATAATTTAATAATAAGTAAATTCATTGTGCATAGTGTTCCTGAAACTCTGAAGCTAATTAATGTCAACTGAGGCCATGTATATAGGCCCCCCCCAGGAACCTCCCCCACTTTAGAGAAACGAATAGTTTTTTCTGATCATTCATTGTTTAACAAATGAGTTAAGAACTTCTGCACATATTTTGTCAAGCATTGGTTGAGGAATTGGGGAATGGAACAATCAACAAAATAATGTCCTTTCCCTGATGGGGTTTATTTTTAAGAGGAAAAAAAAAGAGTGGTAGGGAATGAGACTGAGCAAGTAGCAAAGGACCATCCATGGTAAAATTTGGATTTCATTCGAACTGTGATAGAAAACTGTTTTCGAGCAGGGAGTGATCAAAGTTGGCATATGTCTTTTTTTTTTTTTTTAAGATTTTATTTATTTGAGAAAGAGCATGAGCCAGGTGGGGGTGGGGAGGGAGGGGGGGCCAGTAGGGACCAGCAGATTCTCCACTGAGGGCAAAGCTGGACTCTGAAGCAGGGCTCCATCCCAGGACTCCAGATCACAACCTGAGCTAAAGTGAGATGCTTAACCAACTGAGCTACCCAGGCACCCCAAAGTTGACATATGTCTTAAAGGGATTCTTCCGGCTGTGTGAATACACACATGCCCCCATTCTCATGGCCAAGTTAGTTTTCTTGGCTCTAGATAAACAGCCCCTTGATTGTTCCCGAGAACCGTTCTGTACTGCCATTAGATAACTGCATGCTGTGCGAACAAAACTTCAAAATTGATACCCTTACACTGCAGTCCTTAAGAACTCTGACATACATCAGTGTTAAAGACACTGATAACCAGTTGGGGACTTTGCTCTCAAAAGACAGGCATAGTTTAGTTTGGAGCCAATTTGCAATTCTGACAAGACAGGTTATCTATTTTGTGATACTGCAGAAGATTTCAAGCAGAAATTTTGTAGAGAAGTGTCACTGAAAACGGGCGTGATAAATCTGAATCCAAAGATAAGGAATTTCTGGTTTAAATTTTTTTTTTGCATTATTTAAAGGACTTCTTTACTTTCTGTTTTATGTGCCACTGTATTTTCTCAGAATAATGATTGATACACTGTAGATGTTCAATATACATTGTAAATTGAGTTGATGTATCATCCCATAATCATGTACTGAATGTTCTGTGTATATAAGGCGATGTGCTAAGTTTTAAAGTATATTGAGAGAAAAGTGTCCTTTCTTCAAGAAAGTTTGCAATATAATTTGGTATAGGAGATTTACATGACTATTAACATGATTGAAATAAGAATTGGTATTTACTAGATGTCTGCTCTGCGCCAGGCACTGTGCTGTGTGTCGTCAATATATATATATATTTTTTTTTTTGTTAATCCTTGTTACAGGCATTAAATGATAATGTTACTATCTCCACTGTACAGAAAAAGCAAACTGAATTTTAATTTATATGATATGACTAAGATTAAGACTGAGAAATGAACACAGCCTGACTTGCTTTATTAACCATAAGGTAATAATTATCTCCAAGGCATTAGTGGTGTTAGGCCCTGTGATTCATTCACCCTTAGAAAAGGGAAACACTTCTTACTGTTGGGTCCTTGGGGGAAAGTTCCCGAAGAAGGTGGTCTGCTGAGGCATTAGAGAAAAGCGTGAGCAAGCCATTCCAGAGGCACACGAGCAGTGCCAAAGTGGAACCAGTCACTTGGAAGAGAATATTAATAGGCAATTACAGCTTTAAAATTCCAGTTAAGTTCTGGTATATGTTATATTGTCCTTTCACATGTATATTTAGCCGTTCATTCTTTTATTTTTATTTTTTTAATTTTGTTTGAGTATTAATTAATTTATTTTTTTTTAAGATTTTATTTACTTATTTGACAGAGGGAGAGAGATCACAAGTAGGCAGAGAGGCAGGCAGAGAGAGAGGAGGAAGCAGGCTCCCCACTGAGCAGAGAGCCCAATGTGGGGCTTGATCCCAGGTCCCTGAGACCATGACCTGAGCTGAAGGCAGAGGCTTAACCCACTGAGCTACCCAGGTGCCCCTAAGTATTAATTTATTTTAAATCCCAACATGGGGCTGAAACTCCCAACCCTGAGATCAAAAGTTGCATTCCTTTCTGAGCCAGCCAGGCACCCCTAATTTTGATTTCTAAAATCAGGAGTAACTTCTGAGTTTTAAAATTTACCTGTATAAGTTATTTTAGCTGATGTAATTTTATGGATTCATCTTTTTTCAAGATTTCAACTGTTTCAAAAGGACATTGAATGCCAGGAAACCAGAGAATTTTCAAGTCTAGGCTAACCCAGCAGGAAGGTGTATATATGTGGGGAGGGGTCATGGAGGAAGGGCAGGAAGGAGGAAATGAAGCAGCAGGGAGTGGAGAATGAGTGAGAACTAAATTCTCACATTTCAACGTTGGAAAACAGCTCTTCATGGAAAGTGTGCAGTATCTGCTTAAAGTGAAGCCATTTCTGGCTCTATCATTACATTATAGTATATGGACATATATACTGACACCTTTCTTTTAATTATATGTAGGGGCACCTGAGTAGCACAGTCAAGCATCCGATTTTTGGTTTCAGCTCAGGTCATGATCTCAGGGTGCTGGGGGAGCCTTCTCTCGGGCTCCACGCTCAGCATCAAATCTGCTTGAGGTTCTCTCTTCTCTCCCTCTGTCCCTCCCCACCACTCTCTCTCTCCTCCTCTCTAATAAGACCTTTTTAAAAATTACATACACATATACTTATATTCATATAAATTTATTTCTATACCTGTGTCTCAAGACACACTGTATGTCATCAGAGAGGGTTAGTTCCCTGCTACCCCTTTTTCTCCACTCTCTCCAGTCCTTTCACTGTCTTCCATCTCCCATAGAGAAAGAAGAATAAGCCCAAAATATTGCATGCTGTGAACATTTTAAATGACAAGATAAATGCCAAGGAAGTATACCAGTACCAACAGGATATTTCCAGATCTTAGGGTTTAAATACTTTAACCTTTAGATGCAAGTAATTCCTTATCTCTGATTGACATGTGTTCTTTAGTCTTGTTGGTTTCTAACAGTTTTTTAGTAAGTACTTTATTTGTTTCTAAAAATATGTATGATATTATCTTAGTGCATGCACACTTCTTTAATGCAAATTCCTTTTTCAAGTTGGAGCTAGACTTACAGAGAAGAGCCCTTTGAGAAGTCACATACTGATAGCTGTTCATAACTGAATTTTGTCCTTATCCCTTTGAGTTTTGAAATATTTGTCTAGTGACATTGACCTTAAATTCTTACTTCCTAAAAATCACTGTATCAGTTATAAATTATATTTAACTGCTATGATAGACACCACACTACAAAGATGAAACACAAAAAGATTTATTCTTTCACATAGAAGAACCCCAGAGGTAAACAGTTGACAATTAACTTTGTAGCTCTGTTCAATCAGCTAAGACCACGGCTGCTTCTATCTTTCTGCTTTGTTATCCGTAGTGAGTCATTTCCTGCAGGTTTACAAGATGGCTGCTGCGGCTCCATCTCAAAATAGTTCACAGAAAGGAGAGAAGAGGAAGGGGAGAAAAGCAAATGAAAAGGCACATAAGAGAATGACTGCCCCACATCTATTGAGGCAGTTAATGGAAATACTCAATGCTTTTACATCTGTCTCAATGGCCAGAATTAAATATGTGGTCATACCAACCTGCAAGAGAAACTTGAAAAATGTCATATTTTAATGGGCATAGTGTCACCTTGGAAAAAAATAGGAATCTTTAAGAAAAAAGAGGGGACACCTGGGTGGCTTAGTCGGTTAAGCATCTGCCTTTGGCTGAGGTCATGATTCCAGAGTCCTGGGATGAAGCTCCGCATCCGGCTCCTTGCTCAGCAGAGTCGGCTTCTCCCTCTACACCTGATACCAAACCTCAGTCTGCACACAGGATTCTGGTGATAGTATGTATGGAATATCCATTAGTCTTTAAACTCCACTTGAGTAAGGATTGTGTAGTACTAATATACTCCACGTCAAGGATGATGTTTGATGCATGGGAGATACTCACTTTTTTTTTTTTTTAATGAATGGTAAGTCTGGCATAATTTAGAGCAGTCCTATCTGACTTCAGCAGCTAGGCTTTGAATCATATTGCATTCCCTTATTTTTTCTTTCTGGCAAAATGTCTAGCTTTCCTATTTATTCATTATGTTGCATTTTTCAGTAGTGCTTTTTCCCTCTCAAATTGTTTGAAAGCTTCATAGGATATTTTTTTATTGCAAGCAACAGAAACCCAATTAAAACAAACTCAGAAGAGGATGTATTAAAAAAAAAAAAAAAGGAATGTATTGCAGGGATACTGGGGTTTGTTTATCAGTCTAAGGACAAGAGTATGCTGGAATCTTAGCAACAACTGGAAACTACTCCAGCAGTCAGCACTTTCTGATCCATTCATCTGTACCTCTTTGCATTTATATATTCCTCTCTCTCTCCATTTTTTCTCATTTTATGTTTGGCTCTTCTCAAAAACAGTGTACATTTTCAGCACTCAAACTTTGTGTGTTGTATCTTCAGCAATAAAAAAGAAGCAGTGTCAGGGCACCTGGGTGGCTCAGTTGGTTTGGTGTCTTTCTCCTGATTTCGGGTCAGGTCATGATCTCAGGGTTGTGAGATCGAGCCCCACATCAGGCTCACATGCTGGATGTGGAGCCTACTTAAGATTCTTTCTCTCCCTCTGTGCCCCTGTACTCCCACTCCCCACACCCCTCTCTCTCTCAAGAAAAAAAAAAAAAGAAAAGAAAGAAAGAAAGAAAAGGGGGCACAAAAGTGTCTCGTGGTTACATTTCCCAGGAGAACTGAATGACTGTGTGAGGAACCTGTCTCTGGGGAATACATGGAGAGGACGGGGACTATGTCAACTTGGCTAGATTCTAATCCCCAGTTATTCAACCAAACGCTAATTTAGGTGTTGCTATAGAATTCGTGGGTGTGATTAAAGTTTACAATTGGTGGGGCGCCTGGGTGGCTCAGTCAGTTAAGCATCTGCCTTTGGCTGAGGTCATGATCTCAAGGTCTTGGGATCCAGCCCCACATGGGGCTCTCTGCTCAGTGGGGAGTCTGCTTTTCCCTCTGCCTCTGCCATGACTTGTGCACCACATGTGCTTGCTCTCTCACTGTCAAATAAATAAAATCTTTTAAAAAAAAGTTTGAAATTGATTGACTTAAAGTAAGGGATATTATCCTAACTTGGGTGGGCCTGAGGTTTGCAAGCCATTGATAATCTCAAGACCTACACCCAAGATCCTTAATTGGTTCTAGACCTAGGACCAAACTCAGTCTCCAAACAATGAGATACAGAGTATAACCATGAAGCTCTGTTATTACATGATAAAAAAACAGTACACTTTTTTCCAATTTATGTCAGAAATCTAGAAAATATCTGTGGAAATGGATCCTAAGGATATGAGATCATGGTGGAAGGAACATAAAATTGATCAGGAATCTTTTGAAACGGACTCACTTAGCAGAGATTCTGGATCAGTGCTTTAGCTTGAGGAGTAAGAAATGGTTCCAGCAGTTGCCATTTGTAGGGCTGAAACTCTTAAGGTAACCTATGCCAGAACTGCCTATAATAGCCTTATTATACTTGAGAGAAACTATCCAAAGGCTTAAGGAGATGGGAATGTTAGATTGAATTTATCAGGTAAGACCTGCTTGTGTAACATGGATGGTTCAGAGGACATACCTGTCACTAAAACTGAGAAAGAGATTTGTGAGTAGGGTCTCAAAATCCCTGAAAAGCCCTGTAGTTGTTCTTGTCTATAAATCCTGAATTACAGTGGGAACTGCTCCCATCTAACTGGATTCCCTAATTGCAATGGGGATAATGTAATCTCATAATTGCATAAGCCTGAAGGTGACATTTAATCAGCAAAAATAAGGTGGATATTTTAACTTAACAGACAGTGGAGTCAAAGCAGTGAGAATATCTGACTCAGAGTTGTATGGCAGTGGTGAGTGGAATATGGTAACCTTTAAAAGAAATAGGAGGAAAGGCTGCTAAATTCCTATTTGAACTGTATAAGCTGAAAAGTTCTACGTCAGGTGCACAGAAGTCCATTTCAAATCAGTGAAACCCTGAGTCCTGGCCCATCAGTCAACTCCCAGACTTGAGCCAGTTTACAGAAGTAGAACTCTACTTGAGGAAGGACCCTGTGATACTTCCAAAGATGTGTACTGTTAGTCTTCCTCCCAGCCAAAGGACTTATGGTCACTCACCAGAATGACAGCTCTGGAGAAAGGCAAATGGTACTTTTGGGGATTGATGGACATTGTCTTTGAACTGAAATTAATTCCTGGAGACACAACATCACTGTGTCTGCTATTCAGAATGGGGGCTTATGGAGGTCAGGTGAACAGTGGAATTTTAGCTCTAATCCATCTCTTAGTCATTCTAGTTGTTTACTGAACATACACTGTGGTTATTTCCTTAGTTCTAGAATATGTCATTGCAATAGACATGCTCAGCAGCTGGCAGAATTTCTGTCTTGGTTCTCCAAACTATGGAGTGATAGCTATTATGGTGGGAAAGACCAAGTGGAAGCTATTAGAACTGCCTTTACCTAAGGAAAAAAAAAAGTAAAGCTAAAGCAATGCTCCATTCCTGGGGATTGTAGAGATTCCCCTCATCAAGGAGTTGGAGGGTATGATATGGTAATTCCTACCATCCCCATCATTCAACTTAGTTATTTGACCAGTGCAGAAAACAGGTCCTAGAGAATGACAGTAGGTAATCATAAGCTTAACCAGGCTGTACACTCCAGTTACAACTGCTGCTTCACATATGGAACATTTTATTGCTTGACCAAATCAGCATATCCCCTAAAACTGGTATACAGCTATACCACCAGCAGCCCTGCTTTCAGCTGGCAAGACAAGCAATACTATTGATACTGTCAAACTTTACTGTCATACTTCACAGGTATATCAGCTCTCCAGCCCTGAATCATAACTTATCTCATGGGTTACTTTGATTGCCTTTCCCTTCCACAAGATATTATGCTGGTCTATGCTATGAATATTCTGCTGATTGGACCTGGTGAGCAGACTATACTTGATATATTACTTAATATATAAATATCAATAATATTAATGTTATATATATATTCAATCAAACACTAATTTAGGTGTTGCTATATACTTTGTAGGTGTGATTAAAGTTTGCAATTGGTGGGGCACCTTCAATATATAATAATAATAATAATAATATTCTCAGTGTCAGACACTGAGAAATCCAACAAAAATTCAAGACCCTATCATCTTAGGTATATTTCTATGGGTCCATTGGTGTGAGGTATGTTAAAATATCCCTCCCAAAGTGAATGATAAGAAGCTGCATCTGGCCTTCCCTACAACAAAAGAAGTGCAAAACCTAATGGGCCTCTATGGAATATGGAAACATATTCTTAATTTATTTATGCTACTTTGAACCATTTACTAAGTGAACAAAACTGTTCATTTTGAATGGGGTCCAGAACAAGAGAAGGCTCTACAACTGGTCTGGACTGGTAAACTGCTCTAACATTTGTAGTATATAATCCAGTAAACCCAATGATGCTGGAAGTTTAATGCCTTTGTTGACATCACTAGGTTAATCATAGCATGACCCTTGGGTTTTTGGAACAAAGCCCAGTCATCCTGTAAGGAGAACTATGCTCAACTTGAGGAAGCACTTTTGGTTTACTAGGGGCCTTAAAAAAAGTCTTAGTCACAGTTCACCAAATTACCAGGCAACCTGTGGTGCCCCATGAAATGGCGATTTCAACAGATTTTACTAGCCAATATAGCATTACCCATTTCTGGATACCAGTCAGTCTTTTTCCATAGCCACTCTTCTCAGTGCCCAATGAGCTTATGAACAAAGTGATCATGGTGGTAGGTGTGGAGATGTCGCATGTGGACAACCATGAATTGGGTGCTGCCTGAGCCTTCAAGCCATAAATTTGGGTATGCCAAGCAGTACTCCATCATCCAATGGAAGTGCAATATACAAGATGAGGTTTCAGCAGTCCCTGAAGGCATAAGTAAATTGCATAAAAAGTGGCCAAATGCCCTTTGGTCCTCACTCAATGCTCCTCACTCCATTACCTTTACTTTTGAAGTCCACACTGATATTCTCATGGAAAGTTAGTTCTCTTTGGATAATTGACTGAAGAAGAAAAATGGTTATATGTTGCAGTTTCTTCCACAGCTAGCATTCATTGATCCGGGAATCAAAGAATGGAAATGGGAGTGGTCCTATTCTGTACTACACTAACAAACATGTGATATCCTATCCCCTTGACCTTAGGTTTTGTTGGTCTGGAGTCCTTAATTCCAAAGGGAAGAATGTGTCCACGGGGAGATGCAACATTACCACCACTAACCTGGAAGCTGAGACTGTGGCCTGGCCACCATGGTCTCTGCATGCCTCTCAATTAATAGGCAAAGACGAAAGTTCTAATACTATTGTCTGGGCTGATCGATCCAGATTACCAAGGGGGTATTGGGTTGTTGTACACAACAGAAGTGAGGAAGAGTATGTCTGAAATACAGAACATTCCCTAGGGTATCTCCTGGTGTTACCATGTCCTATGATTAAAGTCTGTGTAAAAGTTCAATGGCCTAGACCCTTGAAGAATGATACTGGAATTTGTAGGGAAAAAAGTAGTTATAAATTCCTGCTACAACTATGTGATCAGCTGCAGAAATGAGGACTGTAATTAGTTATGTGTATTTTTCTTATTTTTATACACATACTAGATATGTTTTCTTCTAACATTTATCCCCTTGTCATCTAATGTAAGAGGTGTTTAAAATAGTTGACTTTATATCACAGTATTTAACTTAAGTATTTAACTTAAGTATACATATCAAAGAAGAAATATGAGCATCACCTCAAGACTTTTCATTCTCTTCTAGGGAAGGGATAGCCTGTTTTAAGAAGGCAAGATAGCTGTATCATGTTTTATGGAAGTTTGACTTTGTTATTGTCTTTATTTGAGAATAAAATTTGGTTTCAAATGTGTATGTCTGCCAAGGTCAGAAAGCACAGACTATGGCTGTCTGCTTTAAGTTTTAACATGCTAGGCTATTGCCTTCAGTTACATGTTCAACATTAATCTAGGTGTTGTGGTGATGGCAGTTTGTATGTGTAATTAAATTCCATAGTCAGTTGACTTTAAGTTAAGTGAGATTATCTTAATTAATCTGGGTGAGCCTGGGTCAGTCTATTCAGAGAACTTAAGAGTAGAACTGAGTTTTTCTTGAAGAGAAATTCCACTGTAGACAGTAGGTTTAGCTTATGCTGGAGAGTTCCCATCCTGCCCTTCCTACAGCATGCCTTATGTATTTGGGACTTTTTTTTTTTTTTTGCCAGTCCTCACAAGCATATAAAGAAATTTTTTACAATTAATCTCATAAAACATATTTCCTACTAGTCTGTATCTCTGTTGGTACCCTGGCCCAAAAGGGACAAAATTACATTTCGCATAATAGATGTTATAGTGGGAACTAAAACATAGAAAGGAGCAGGGAGCAATTTGAGTTTTGTGGGGAATGTGGTGGGGGTTGGGGGGTGGGAGGGTGGATCTGGGTTAGAGTGGAGGGAAGCTGAAAACATGAACCTGGTGAATGGTCTGTAGGTTTTTATGACCTTTGTGCTGAGCCTGCAGTCAGCATTTATGATGCTTTATATTGTGTAGAAAATTACACATAGGAGGCCTGATCTTTTCACTATTTACATGTATCTATCCATTTATTCCTACAAGATTCCCAAATTGTCCACATTATTATTTAATTTAGCAGAGTAAGGATAGTGATCAAAGTTAAGAAATTATCCTTGACTGTCTCTTTCACTCATTCTTAAAATCTCAGAAGTTTTAGTTTTCAACTGATCAGTTACAGTGCATTTGAAGGGGCAACTGGATGGCTCAGGCCCTTAAGCCTCTGCCTTTGGCTTGGGTTGTGATCCCAGGGTCCTGGAATCCAGCTCTGCATCAGGCTCCCTGCTCAGCAGGGAGTCTGCTTCTCCCTCTTTCTCATTCTCTCTCTCTGCCCCTCCCTTCCATGCTCTCTCTCTGTTTCTTAAACAAATGGATAAAATCTTAAAAAATGCAGTTGAAGTCTCTGTAAACACCTAGGGACATACTCTAGAGAATTATGTTATTTAAAGAAAATATATTTAAGTTGACCTGTATGTCCTTTTAAATCTACACAGTCTGTATTTTTTTTTTTTTCTTTTTTTTACTCTGGGCATCCCAATAAACATTATAACCACTCATCCATTATTTTCTAAGCTTTTTACTCTCCATGTATTCTTTTTATCTTTACATTTGCTGGAGTAAAATCCTGCTAAATTATCTGTTAATTTTTCTCAGCAATTGCATTTCCTTGTGGGGGGAAAAGACAAAAGCAAAGCCATGCTAGCTCAAGGCAAAATGAGCAGAGATTGCCAGTGTTTTCAGAAGCTCCATTACATAACAAACAGAAAAAGAAAATTAGGTTTAAAGAAGATTAAAGCAGTAGCAAAACAAAGTCTTTGACAGGAATTTTCTGCTGAAAGTTAATGTGTTCTTCCGAAATGCAAAAGGAGTTTGCCAGACTAGTGAAGCTCTTCTTTACAATTAAACATCAACAAAACAAATAGAATTGATTATTTGTGTTTTAAGTATATATCTTTAGGAAGGTGGCTGGGAAAGAGAATGAGGTAAGAAAGGAGGCTGACAGGAAGGGGTAAAAACAGCAAGAAAGAGGAAACTTTAAATTCCTTCCACTTATTGGCTCCTATAAGTACTGGAGGAAAAAAAAAGTTCTTGAAATAGTAATATTCAATCTGTGGCAACTCAATGCATAATTCAGTCTTTCTCACAATAGACTATCTGATTCACAGGAATCATTTTGAATGTTATCTTCTCAAACAGCAATTTTGCCTTTTGGAAAGCTAATTTCATATAGACTAGGATGCCTCTGCCGTCTGTCAACAATAACAGCAGATAACCAAAGCAAGAAAGGGAGAGGGAAGATAAGGAATGAAGGTAGTTAATTTATAGAACCTTGGTAGTTAGGCCAGGTACTCTGACTTTAGTCCTTATTTTCTCTCCCTACGTATGTTTCATCAACTTTGATATATTTTTGTGTCGTCTTTCATCCATGGCTTTTAAAAGATTCATGTAAAGCATTTTGTAATTTACATTTATATCCATAATACTGTTCATGGCTTCAGATTAATATCTCTCTTGGAAGATGAACCTAAAGAAATCTCAAAAGACTGAAACATATATACCCAATAAGCTAGCTACTAATATAGACTTATTTTTAATAGAAAAAATTGGAAGAGAAGTGGACGTAGAAATCAGGGAACAGTAGGTGAACCTCTAATTCAGTGGTGTAATCTGCCTTTACTAAAATGATTATTGTAAACACCGCAGGAAAATGTTTATGGTAAGTTGAGTGAAAAAGTCAGTAGACCAACCTCTACCTCGGTTGTAATTATTAAAAAAGCCATACGCGTGTGGAATTAACTATAAGGAGCCATGACCATCTTAATAACAGCTGTTGTGTTTGAAAGTGGAATGGTGGTAATATTTCAAAAAATACATTTTCTTAATAAATGAAAATGAAAGGAAGTTTTAATCCATATGGGTTTTTTGTTTTTTCAAATTTTTATTTTCAGAAAAGATAATTGGAACTCTTTTGGGACATTAGTTTTCCAGAGCTCTCTTTTCTAGGCTCGTACTTATCTTTTACTTTATTCACATCTTTTCTTCTTTTGGTTCACTTGTCCGTTGTTACTGTTTTGACGTTTGGTTGTATTCTCAAACCTGATTTGTGACTTACCTTGACTCTCATTTTAAAACATATCTTTAGATCCAAAAAATAGTGTTAGAAAAGAAAAGGACCAGAAGAAGGCTGCCTTGTGCTCTTGAGGGCAAAAAATTAAAATTCGGATGGACCCAGTCCCTTTCCAAAATAAAGTTTTGGTTAAGAAGGGAATACTATGCAGCCATCAAAAGAAATGAAATCTTGCCATTTGCGACGACGTGGATGGAACTAGAGGGTATCATGCTTAGCGAAATAAGTCAATCGGAGAAAGACAACTATCATATGATCTCCTTGATATGAGGGAGAGGAGATGCAACATGGGGGGTCAAGGGGGTAGGAGAAGAGTAAATGAAACAAGATGGGATTGGGAGGGAGACAAACCATAAGTGACTCTTAATCTCACAAAACAAACTGAGGGTTGATGGGGGGAGGGTGTTGGGAGAGGGGGTGGGGTTATGGATATCGGGGAGGGTATGTGCTATGGTGAGTGTTGTGAAGTGTGTAAACCTGGCGATTCGCAGACCTGTACCCCTGGGGATAAAAATATATGTTTATAAAGCTGTAAAAAAAAAAAAAAAAAAAGAAAGAAAGGATGAATCCCCAAGTTTTGTAGCAACATGGACGGGACTGGAAGAGATTATGCTGAGTGAAATAAGTCAAGCAGAGAGAGTCAATTATTATATGGTTTCACTTATTTGTGGAGCATAACAAATAGCATGGAGGACAAGGGGAGTTGGAGAGGAGAAGGGAGTTGAGGGAAATTGGAAGGGGAGGTGAACCATGAGAGACTATGGACTCTGAAAAACGATCTGAGAATTTTGAAGGGGTGGGGGGTGGGAGGTTGGGGGCACCAGGTGGTGGATATTGTAGAGGGCACGGATTGCATGGAGCACTGGGTGTGGTGCAAAAATAATGAATACTGTTATGCTGAAAAAAATAAAAAAAAATTTAAAAAAAAAAAAAAAAAAGAAGGGTAAGATAGACATAAGTAATAATTATAAACATATTTATAGTAGATAAGCACCATGAAAAACTAGGATACAGGGAGTACATACCCCACATGCCTGTGTGTACGCACACACACAGACATTGACATCAGAGGAATATAGTCTGAGTTGGGGTTCAGAGTAAGGCATCCATAAATACCTGATATCTAAGATCATTTATAAAAGATACATAGAAATTACCTAAGATGAAAAGAAGGAATTGATTGTTAAAAGCTATAGGAAACTTCTTGCTTGGCAGAGATATTAAAAAAAAAAAAAAAAAAGAGTGAAAAAGGTAAAGAACCAAGGTCCTTAGGAAGTAGCTTAGGAAGTATGAGAAACTCCAATATGGTGATTGTGGCTCAGGGCATAGGAGTAAGGGAGAGTGTAGTGTTACGAGATGTGACATTTAGGCATGACTACATGCCGTGGTAAGAATTTAGGATATTTAACCTAAAAGCAAGGAAAGTCATTGAAATATTTTATGTAAGAAAACAAGAGCTAATATTCATATATTGAAAGGATTGTTTGGATGCTTTGTGGAGAAGCATCTGGGAGAAAGCTAGAGTGAATGTGTATAACTAGAAAGCTACTGCAGGAGACAAAGCAAGAAATCATTGTGGCTTAGACCAGGTGCTACCATGAAGCTAGAGAAGTTTTGTATTCAAGAAATATTTTTGAGATAGAATTCACTGGGTTTGGTGACTAATAAGAAAGCAAAGGAATTTGGACCAAGACTGAGAATTTTGAACATTTAAAGCTTTGGTTAATGCAAATCAAGGAAGGAGACTGGGATAAGTGACAGAGATAGAGAAATAACTTTTTAAAATGCATTAATTAATGAAGAAGGGAGTTACATATATCCTAGGTACTTCTGCCTACTTCCCTCTGAAAGGATATTCCCAAACTAATTTACAGAGTGCTGTCAAGTTTGGTTTTACTTTCTGTCCTATGTTTGTAGAGACCAACTGTTACAGAGCATTGGGTATCTTCACTGCCAACTGCAGTAGGGACTCCTCACAAAAGTCTCCTCATGGGGATGGATGGTCCTTATTTCCGTGGAGGCAGAAAGGGAGTAGGATGCATCAGATTTCCGTTCCTTTGTCGTTCTGTTCCGGTTAGACTTCATAAGAATAGTATTCCAGAGCGCCAATTTCTGCTTGGAAGGTCCTGGGAAATCTTAAAATGGAGTTAAAACCAAGAAAGTACTAAGATTAAAGTTCCAGTTAACTTGGATTTTGACTTACACAGCACGGGAGAAAACGTCTGTTAACTTCAGCTTTTAGGATGGTATGTGACAACTGGGAGGCTTTCCCACAGAACAGACTCTCCTGGTTTCCCACCCATTCTCACCTGCTCCTCCTCCCCAATTTTCAGTTTTATGACTTCTATCCCTCCCTCCCTCATACACAGAACCTCTTTAGTACTTCCTCTGCCCTTTTCTTCAGGCTTCAAATAAGGGAGAGGCTTCAGTACATGTTAAAGTCCAGCAAAACTCCCTTTCTAGCTTGTTCTCCTAATTGTCAAGAAGTCATGGCCTGTTATTCCTTTTACTACAACTCTTACTCAGAAGCATGACCCTAAAAATCAGCAGATCTCCTTAGAGAAAATGCATGCTATAAACATTCTAAAGAAAGAATAGTTTTCCCAATTAACACCACCTAGGCTTCTTCCTTTTAACATTTATTTATTGTCATTTAGAGTTGAGGGGATTGTTGTTTTCTGCCACTTTGGAGTACAAAGACACAAAATAATTGAAAACATTCAATGCTTTTTGTTCTTGCGGGGGCGGAGGGGGGAGTGTCCATCACTTTCTATGTTTATAGTTATTTAAAGATTTCTTTAGAAATAAAGAAGACTAGCAAATATTTACTCTGCTTAGTTCTCAACAGTCTTGAATACTGTATCAAATATTGCAAAGAATAAAATGTTTTTGTTGGATAGGTCCTGCGAGACTGCCCTGGAGTTCCCTGATGATGTGGTGGGTAGAAGCTAGACCAGGGGCCACTGAGAGTTAATGAGAGATGGGGAGATAGGAACTGGGGTTGTAGTCAGCACATACTACAGGTGGCTATGAAGAAGAAAGAGAACAGTTGTGGAATGGTGAAAAAGATCTCAATTTTTAATATTAAAATGGAAGTCAACTAATATATAAAGATATAAATTAAAATCAAAGGGGTAGATAATGGAATTCAAACAGGAGATGAAAAAACAGAAAAACTGGGAATAAAAGGGTTAGGGGAGAGGCTGGGATTTAGAGCAAAACTGAGAGATTGCCATCATAGGAGGAGGGACACAGTCTGGACTAAAGCATGTATGAAATTACAGATGGCAGGTCTGCTGAGATAGGTTTGGATTGTGTGTGCCAAGAATTGGAAATTTTTATCTTCTCTATTTTTTTTTTTTTTTTTTAGGTTGAAATATGATGCAATGTCAAATGCTCAGAATGGATAAAACTTGAAAATATTGTTGCAGGTATGATCCAAGAATGCTGATTAGAAAATGCATTAGAATACCACAGTGAACTAAATGTGTTTCCCCCTCCCCAAATTCATAAGCTGAAACTTGATGCTCAATGTGATTGCTTTAGGAGATAGAGTCCACGGGAGGTGATTAGGTCACAAAAACAGGGCCCTCCTGAATGGAATTAGTGCCCTTCTAGAAGAGATCCCAGAGAGCTTTCTTGGCCCTTCCACCCTTTGAGCTTATGGTGAGAAGGTGGCCATCCATGAGGAAATGGCTCTCACCAGACATTGAACTGGAGAGTGCCATGGTCTTAGACTTCCCAGGCTTCAGAACTGTGAGAAATAACATTTGTTGTTTACAGGCCATCTAGTTTATGGTACTTTTGTTATAGCAGACCAAACGGACTGATAGTAAGGGATTACTGAAAGCCAACTTGAAAATGGTGACCATGAATTTTCAGGTTTAACAGGTTGTTTGCCTGTTTGTATGAGACTCTAGAGCAGTCCACAGCTACCCCATGCAATGTAGAAAAGAGAAAAATATATTAAATCTTAGTGTTAGTATAGGAGTGCGTTTGAGTTGTGCCAACAAGTAAATACACATTCCACTTTAATATATCTTCCTATAATTTGACATATTTATATTACACAGTATGACCAATATTGCATTTTATTATGTGACCTCATAAGACAAAATCTGCTGATCAGCCAAGTTTGAGACTTAACACTAATAGCATTCTTTTTGCAACTTTCCATGACTAGATGTCTAGCTCTGTGGATTCTCAGCATATGCTTTGCATACTTTTATTATAGGACTCATCATAACATTATGATCCTTTTTTTGTTTGTTTGCTTCACTTCCCATTAGATCGTACATTTCATAAGGTCAGGAACCTCTTCTTCCAATTTGATATTCTTAGTGCAGAGCACTAGACGTAAGTTTTCAAGAAATGCTTATTCAACAGAAATGAATGAATCTGTTCTCTACAATCGAAATACCTAAACCCCAAATTCTTAAACAATTATATACTTGCCTCTATATTTAAAACTTATTTATTGCTAAATTTTGGCTTAAAATAGTTTAATATAGGGTTTTATGATGAAACTGCAGTGCACATGGACATATGTTCTGGTAAATGAAAAATTCTATTTTTATTCCTGAAATTAAGTATAAACTAATATAATGTAGCGATTGCTACCATATGACCAGCATCATCTGCAATGTAAAACTATTATAGTGAGTCTAAAGTAGTGTTTGCAAATATATGTAAATTTACTTTCACCTGGTTGTGAAAATGCACAATACTTTGTCCTAATTCTGACAAGAAGTATATATTACTGTTTTGAGGGGAAATTGTATGTATTTCCAGCAAAACAAGTAAGATGCTTGGCTCTGCTGCTGAATGTCCTAACTACATGCAAATAATGTTGACTGATTCACTTTCTCTAAAATTAGTGTAGAAGCTCTGTATTTTTTCATACTTTATGGTCTTTTTTTTTTAAGTATCTGGACAGCAATGATGACCAGGGGATATTGACAAACAGATTCATTTGTTGGAAGGCACAGGAGATAATGTGGTGAAACAGTCCTCACGTTCAGGTGAATTTAATAAATATATATTTTCCTCTGGCACTGGGCCCCAATATACTTTTACTCTTCTGTTTTTAGAGCTTTTTATCTAAAAATATTGCTTTAAAGGCAGTAATTTATTTTATATCTTGGAGAGAATAATCTTTATATATTCTCCCTGTTTTGGGGGGGGGGGGTCTTCTGAAATAGAAAATTTTTGACTGTTGATCTATATGGATCATTTCTCAGTAAAATAATTTTAGGCAGTCAGAAAATAGAAGTCTGCCTCCCTTCCCTCAAGCAGACTTCAGAGCATTAACGTTAACAGAAGGAAGGAAGCTGCAGCTGCAACCCTCAGGCTGTCACTGTTTTTTAATGTCATGATCTGGAAGTTCAGTAGGGTCACCTGAGACTGGTTCTTGGGCTCATCCTAAGAAATGGCTTAGGATTGATGCTGTGGCCGATATGATGCACCCTCTCTGCCAGAGGCTTTGGGGGCTGCTTAAAGAAGTTAGATGAGCGGGGCGCCTGGGTGGCTCAGTGGTTAAAGCCTCTGCCTTCGGCTCAGGTCATGCTCTCAGGGTCCTGGGATCGAGTCCCGAATTGGGCTCTCTGCTCAGCAGGGAGCCTGCCTCCTCCTGTCTCTGCCTGCCTCTCTGCCTACTTGTGATCTGTCTGTCAAATAAAAAAAAAAAAAATCTTTAGAAGTTAGATGAGCATATTTTTCAGAATGTTGATTACAAGTAATTTCAGTAATTAGAGGAAGGAGAGGTATTTGTGGTAGTCTCTGGGCCCTTTAATCATCTGCTCTGAGTATAAACACATGTATATCCAAAGAATAAGATTATACATTTAGGGGTTTAAAAAATATTATGGTCTGCAATATTTTCATTTCTTGCCCATTTTCCTAACAAGATTGATTTGTGCTACTGCATCCTTTGTGTTCTTATTTTGTCCTCAATCCATATAACCTATTACCTATCATATTGCAAAATAAATTGAGGAAAAATCCATTTCAACTTACTTTCAACTAAGGCAAATTTTTAAAATAAATTTCAGAATATCTGAGAGTATATCAAACTCTTGAGTATATTGATCAGTTGTCAGAAAGTTTTATAAATCCCGTTGTTTTTCACTTGAAACTACAGAAGATGTTAGTTGATTTTAGTTCCAAAGTGGTAGGGTAAGCAGACCGCGCTAGGTTGCCGCTGCCACCGCCACCATGCCAACCCCTCGGGTCTCGGCGAGGCTGGTGATACCGCAGAATGAGAGACAAGCCAACACAGGAGCAGGCTGGATCCAGCTTCATTCAACATTACTACAGTTATTTGATAAAGACAGAACCCAACTAGGCACTATTTATGTTGATACATCATGTCTTACATGGGAAGGACTGCAGTTCCAGGAGAAAACTGCCATTGTGAGTTGTCTAGTCTTTCATTCCAGAAAATCCAGCATAGCATCATAGGGCAGGACCATCAGCCCTCACCAGATAGCTGCATCATCAGCAAGGTTATGGGCCAGCTGAAGGCTGATGAAGACCCTATCATGGGATTCCACCAGATTCCTATTAAAGACGATGTTCCTATTAATCAAAGATGCCTGGGTTTGTACCAATTACATGTTCAGGCTTGCCCTGCACAATTTCAGCTGGCCTCCTCCCAGCCAGGCACTCATACTGTTTCCTCCTCCCTTCTTTTCCAGATATGATTCACAGTCCTCCAGAGGCTCCAAATAATCATACACAATGGGGCCACGGTGGGAACAGGCCCAGTGTGCTGCTGCTACCAAGGTATTATGCATGCTGTCTGGACTATTTGCATCTGACAGGAGAAGTTTAGGTCCCACTAGCACACTAGCCTCGGAAGGACTTAAGTACTGCAAAAGGTTTTCTTTGTTTTGATTTTTTTTTTTTTTAAGATTTTATTTATTTACTTATTTGCCAGAGAGAGAGAGCACACAAGCAAAGGGAACAGCAGGCAGAGGGAGAAGCAGACTTCCCACTGAGCAAGGAGCCCAATGTGGGGCTCCATCCCAGGACCCCAGGGTCATGACTTGACCTGAAGGCAGTTGCTTCACGAACTGAGCCCCCCAGGCATCCCTGTTTTGTTTTGTTTTTGTTTTTGTTTTCCATCTACTTACAAGTTGCTCTAGTAACCCAAAGAAGTGAAGGAGAAAGCACTTGCTTCATGGCCCAGATGTTGATTCATTCAGATGTTTCAATGCCTCATGAAACAATAAAACCACCAAAATTGGGCGCCTAGGTGGCTCAGTGGGTTAAAGCCTCTGTCTTCAGCTCAGGTCATCCTGGGATCAAGCCCCACATCGGGCTCTCTGCTCAGCGGCAAGCCTGCTTCCCCGGCTCTCTCTCTGCCTGCCTCTCTGCCTACTTGTGATCTCTGTCAAATAAAAAAAATCTTAAAAAAAAAAAAAATTTCTTCACAGCTTCAAAAAATAAAATGGTAGAGTAAGAACAGTGAAATTTAACACAAGTTTAAAGATAAAATGATATGTGCCTTTAGTCAAAAGACTCCCCACTACCTAATTGGCAATAGGAAAGGAGTTGGGGAGAGGGAGTAGCATTTGAACCTGTTTTTGTTACTGTTTTCTTTTGTGAATTTGCTCCCATTTAACCTTCTTTGGAAAAGAAAATGCTTGGGGAAGGAAAGAAATGTTCCATAAATATTTTGTAAAACTAAGATTTCTCCTCAAAGATTGAGATCCTAAAATGTTTACTGTGAACCATATTTTAACAAACCAGAAGAATAATCTTATGGAAGAATGTTTTTTCCAACATCTTTATTTAAAGCCAGATGCCTGTTGAAATAGTAGCTGCTCCTATTGAGAATAGTTTACTAAGAAACAAAAGCATTCTTTAAAATTATGAAATGTAACACTTCTAAAAGAATGAAAGTAAGGAAGGCGCCTGGGTGGCTCAGTTGGTTGAGCAACTGCCTTCGGCTCAGGTCACGATTCCAGACTTCCAGGATCGAGTCCCACATCGGGCTCCCAGCTCCTTGGGGAGTCTGCTTCTCCCTCTGACCTTCTCCTCTCTCATGCTCTCTCTCACTCATTCTCTCTCAAATAAATAAGTAAAATCTTAAAAAAAAAAAAAAGAATAGAAGTAAGGAAAATAAGTTATCATCTGAAGAACTCACCATATATTAAAACTCACATGAATTTTACAAAAAAAATTGTAATTCTTACTAGAATCCTTTCAAATATTATATTTTCTGGAAGGATGTGAAGGACCTGAGATTTCAACCTCCCAGTGTTGAATATGAGTCCACTCTACCTCATGGAACTACATTTTTTTTCTTGACCCAGTTGGAAATGTTTCTGATTGGAAAATATAATTTATAAATTTTTCAATCAATTTGTTATATAATTTTTGTAGAAAACATACAGAAATACAATAAGAT
Organism: Lutra lutra; assembly: GCF_902655055.1. NCBI lineage: Eukaryota > Metazoa > Chordata > Mammalia > Carnivora > Mustelidae > Lutra > Lutra lutra. The sequence goes on from NC_062280.1 coordinate 175,957,950, forward strand.
AATGTCACCTGTAGTCATAAAATTCCCATTTTAGTGAATTTCCTTAGAATCAGTATTCTCTGTGGTGTTTGTGTGCCTGTATGAATGTGTCTCTGCGCATATGTGAATGTGTAACATCTCTAAGTTAAAAGTGTATTTTTTTGTGGTGTCATTAAATTGTGTTCAAAATTTAATAGAAATTTTCAATTATAGATATCTATTCTGAATTCTTCTATAAAGGAAGCCGTTCTTAAGTTTGAACTTCTATCATTTGACTTGGATTGAAAGTGAAGGACAACAGTACATCTATTATTCAGTTCTACACTTGCAATTATTTTGCTACTTGTTCTTCAGTAAACTGCTTATTTTTCATTCCTTTATCTCTTTTACCTGTTATATAATAAATCATCAGCTTTTCATAAAGGGAGCATTTTCTGAACTTTACTAATAATTGTTTTTTTAATAATGACACAGGCTCCCTTTCTGAGCACAGTTGGCGATTGGCTTTATCAGAATAATACCTTATGTAATAGCTGTTGAAGTTAATACCTCATTGTCCTTCACATGCCAAAACTAAGTATAGATCTATTGCAAAAAAAAAATTATCTCTGCTCAGAACATTCGTATGAAGAATCAGTATTCTGTCTTAAGTACTTATGCTTTAAAGTAAAATTTGAACATTGCTCGTGCTCTGTTCATTTAAAAATTATTCTGCATGTAAATATCTAGCATAAATAAACAAGATTCAAGTAAATTATACATGACATCTAACCTCTGTAATCTCCATATAAGTAAAACTGGAAAGGTCAGAATATTATTTAATGTTTTACAGTTTACATAAAAATAAACGGAGTCTTAGCTTCCCATTTGGCCTTGACAGGAAATACAGTGATAATAAAAGCTTCTAGACTCCTTCTCTTTAAGTCATACTGTAATCTGACATCACCTTCAGTTTCTAATTTACCTTTCAGTTTGCTACCACTTTCAGAACTCCTGGTACATAAAGCTCTTATTCATACTCTGCCTCTATTATTACCGATACTGATCTGCATCTCTATTCACTCACCAAAGAAAATCTGTCTTACATATAATAGCAATGCAGTTAATGAAATAATTGGCTTAAAATGTACTCTAATGGTGTACATTGTAAAGACGTCTGCAGGCAGTATAGCTTTTGGAATATCATTTTGGATGTCATATTTGAAGTACACTGCTATTTAGAATGAATTGCATGACAAATTCGATGCATTTAGTATTTTTCCATGACATTAGTACTATACATACCTTTTCCCTCCTATTTTTTGGTACTGAAAAATCTTCCTCCTTAAGTAGAACAGCAATGTGACATTGGGAAGGGACTCTTGGGTTTTGAATCAGGATAAAGTGGGCTGATAGAGGCAGCCCATGTCTTATAGCCTTGGTCTCTCACTTCTGAGCAGTTTCTAACACCCATTAAATGTTCTCTAGAACATCAAATACATTTCTGTAAACTTGTTCCATGCAGCATGTGTTGTCTAATCTTACTACATGTAGTATTCTATTTCTCTCTGCATTTGTTCTATAAGGAGGGGGGAAGGTAATTTGTATTACACCTGAGTGTCAAGTTGGCAGCTTGAAAAATTTTGCAATTAGGAAAACTTTGGCAAACAATTTTAAGACCTACTAGTGGAGAAAGAAAAGAATTTGAAGTCAAGTCTTAATTCTACCAGTTAGTGGTCATATGTCCTCTGGCAGGTCACTTAAACTTTGAATTTCAGTCTATTCAGTGTATAAGACATTTTTATAATATGTAAACTTTGCATAGTTGAAATGTGTCTAGTTTCTGGGATGTTAACCAGGCACGGTACGCATACAAGAATTATTACTTACCCTTTCTCTCAATTTTCAGGTAACCGAAAATAAGCCAATGTCACAATTGTCTTCTTAATATAGGCAGGTGTGTGTGTCTTTATGCAGCTAGAGAGATGCTAGAAACCTAGTGGATGCTTAAAAATATTTTGTACTTCTTGGCTATAAGACTGATAAGTAATTGATACATACCTGGACAAGGGCTACACATGAGGTTTAATGTAGTCCAGCAAGGAAGGAAGGGGTATTTTACAATGCATTGTTCAGAATTGTTGGCATACGGCGATGATAAAACATACACCCACTTTTATTCTATTTCATTACTGTTTTGAAATTTTCTATGGAGAATATTACCCCTCTCCCCTTATTGCATTCCCTTTTTGATACACTGTTGATGGAACTGGTTATTTTTGACTGTCGTCTAAACAGAACTGGTCACTTCCATGTCTCCCTGGTTAGTGCTTATTTCTGATTGTTGATGTGAATGTTTCCCTGGAGTCAAAAATTGTTAATATCACTTGTGGATATGAAGAAACTAGGTATTATTGTGGGGATCCTGAGAAACCCAGTTGATTCCCATTTATCCTCCAAAATCTTTTTTAAGATGCTATATTTCTGATTAGATTGAATGTGGAATTTAACTACATTTATAACCATAAGTAAGAATCACAGGATTAAAAGAGTCTTATCAAAGGATCCTTGATTTTTTTTTTCAAACACAAAGACTAATCCTTACCATGTTTCAACTTTTACCAACATCCAGACTATTAAATATACTTAAAGGGGGATCTTTAGGCAGAAGATAAAAATGACTTTGATATCCTCGCACAGACCTTTCTTTCTTTCAGCTACTTCAAAGTTGCTGTCTTCCATTTCTACTCCAGAATTCTCAAAGGAATAACCTTGACTCTCTTTGTCTACTTCTGTACCTCCCATTCACTATTCAACCCACTTGCAGTCTGGCTTCTCTTCTCAGCACTCAGCTAAAAATGCTATTATTATGGTCACCAAGGAGTCCCTAATTCCCATAGATAATGAACATGACTTCATTTGATATTGTCGAAACACTATTTATTTGTTTCCTCGTGCTTACTTTTACTCCTTTTGAATAAATTCGTCTCTTCCCCGCTTTATATATATTTGTGTTTTATAGAATTTCCTAGACCCGCTGCTCTTCTCACTTCACAAACTTGCTTATTTTTTACAAACTTGCTTCTTCTTGTGGCATCAATGACCTTGTATATGTTGATTCCCAAACCTGTTATTTTCAGGTCAGACCTTGAAGTTAAGAGTTGTGTATATAATCATGTTTGCTTTTCCTCGCTCCTCCACCTAGATTTCCTACAGGTATATCAAATTGAATAAACTCCAAAACTGAATCAATGGTCTCTATGCATAAACAATTCCATATTTTGTTTGTACTCTTATCCATCTATTTTCGAATCCTAAGAAACTACTGATATTTTTAATTATCTTTCAGTTATATTTAATGGATAGTCCAAGTTCCTTCATTTTCATTTCTGTTTCAGCTGCTCAGGGTCACACCTTTTCTCTTTATAATTAGATATATAACTATTATAGAAATGCCCTCTGTGTTTGGTCATATCCTACTATAGCCATCCTCCAGAGAGTCAACATCAAGTACTATGATGCAAATATGATTGTGTCATTTCATGTTAAGTGTTCAAGCACATTTTAATAGGCTGTCTAAAAATATAAAGTCACAATATCACATTTTTATTGTTCCATTTTGCCTGTTGTGGAAAATATTCTTCTTGTAGAGTGTCTACTCCACTGACAAGTTAAAAAACATACAAAACAAAAACTTGGTACTTACTGAGTCCAAGGAGTCAGTGTCTTCATTTGGTCCAAAGGGTAAAACTTGAAGATATGATCTTCCAGTAATTAGAATACATATACTGCTCCATTGCTGCTTTTACCATCACACAGTATTATTATAGCAAGTAGGCAATTTCTTTTTTTTTTTTTTTAAAGATTTTATTTATTTATTTGACAGAGATCACAAGTAGACAGAGAGCCAGGCAGAAAGAGGGAGGGAAGCAGGCTCCCTGCTGAGCAGAGAGCCCGATGCGGGACTGGATCCCAGGACCCTGAGATCATTACCTGAGCCGAAGGCAGCAGCTTAACCCACTGAGCCACCCAGGCGCCCGCAAGTAGGCAATTTCTATATGGTGCTGTCCCTTTTGTGTTGATGTGACAATGGATATTGCTGTTAGAGTTCCAGCATTTGTTTCTTGGATGAAAAGATCTTCTCTCTCCTGTGTTACTCTAAACCATAATATTTGATACCACCATAATTTTTGGTTCCCAATGAAATATCATTTGAGTAAACACACACACACACACACACACACACACACACACGACACTTTTCCCAAGTGCATGACCACAGCACTGGGGTGGCATATTTGAGAATAATTCTGGCTGGACTTGTTTTTGCCAGAAAGATACTTTCCATGGTAATCAAGGCCCAGGTATTAATGTATTCCATTATGATGATTTCTTAACTTAACCTCGTTATACTAACCTGTCAGTATCTTTTCTCTAGGCTCAAAAATCAGTGTTAAATAGTCCAATGACCCTGACCTTCTCAAAGTAAGAGTTAAGAAACTTGATTTTTTTTTTCTCAAAAAGGAAGATCATTATTGCTATCTTTGTTCCAAGTAATTTACTCTTCCTGTTTAATATTCTATATTTTCCACTCAATAAATACCATGCAAAATCAAATATAATTCACAGTGGTTGCATATATTCCATATGTAACTCTGCCATACTTATTAACAAATTTCCTCATACAGGTTTTTACTGCAAGATGTTTTAATATTTTTATAAATATATTTGTAAATATACATTTGTTCTGTGAATATTCCCTTAGAATAAATTTCCTTCACTGGAATTACTGAAAAAATCTTTCTAGGGTTTTTATAAAAGTAGTCAATTATTCTCTATAAGACAAGCTTATATTTGTTTCAGCTGTATAAGAATGCCCACTCTTCATATGTTTAACAAGATTGCCCAGCATTTTTAATTGTAAAATAATTTCACATTTTAATTTCATAGATTACTTATAATTAGAACTTGTGCTCTTTTTCCCACATATATTTATGTGATATTTAGAAGGTCCCATTGGATATTCAAATGAACTGACATAGCATTGTTTCCACTATAAAGCAAATTTCATCTTCTCTAACGTGGGTGCTCTAGTAACTTATTATTGAGATTTCTGATGTCCAAATGCCACCAATGGTTTTGTTATGTGCCAAAGGAGTGATTTCTCTAACTAACTGTTCATCTTAAAGATGCTGGTATATACTAAGATTTTTGTTTCCTGCCACATATAAAGCTCTACGAAGAAATCACTTCTACTTCCTTCTAAATTGTACTATATTCCGTTGTCACTCTGTCCACCTGAGATATTTTCCTCATAATAATCCCTTGTGTTCTGACTCTACGGTCGGAGGACAAGCACTTTATCTGTTCACTCACACAGTGACTCCCAGCAACCTTCCTTTAAGGCCACTCAGAAATGTCCAAACCATCTAGACCACATCAGCCTATAATCACTCAATCACTCTCTGCTATGCAGGTACTTTTTTTTTTTTTTTTTTTTTTGGCATTTGTGGCTCCTATAGTGCCCTGAGGCCAATTCCTAAAATACACCAGAGATCAGATACTTTGTGCAATCTTTCAACTAGAAACATTAAAGCCATCAACTCTATATATTTAGCCCAGAGTATAAGAGAACTAAAAGTAAAGGATTAGTTCTTTTCATTTCATGGTAAAATCTTTCGATTGAGGGTTTTTTACATAGATCCATGATGCCCATGGTCTGCCTGAATTTATATGGAACATTTTGTTTGAATTGCATATTTTCCCTTAGCTTTTATAGGAGCTGTGAGAACTCTGTGACTCAGAATTATGTTTAATTATAAAACTGCATAGAGGCAGCCTTCAGTTGGACTTCTGCCTTTCTGGTTAAAAGATGACAGAAGCTGTGAGAGGAGAGAAATAGTACCTGTGCCTGAGGGCTTATAGTAAAATCTTAGCCTTTTTTTTTTTTCCCTTAAAAAAGGAAAAAAAAAAAAAAGGTCCTGGTTCTTGTATACAGTGATGAATTAAGATAAAATGATTTAATTTTTTTCAGTTAAAATAATTGCTGAGGGCAAAGTCTTCTCTCTTTAATACTACTCAATACTACGCAACAATTCTTAATTGAAAAGTTTTATCTTTTTCAAAAAACAGTAGGGAAAAAACTTTGACCTTTCTGATGAGGATATTATTGAAAATTCCTATCATCTGATGTTCTTTTTTCCCCCATCTACTTCTCACTGACCTTTATTGAATAATTCTGAATTAGATTTAAATTTCCTTTGGTCTTTGTGATATTTACTATTGAAATACCATTTGCTTTGTGGATCATTTTTAAGAGATTCCTTTATGCACATAGCATTACTATAATATAAACGAAGCACAGATACTTCATGAAGTCTTTCTTCTCTGCTCTTTTTATCCTCTCAGCCAGGATTTCCTTTCCACATGTACTCTAATCCTGAAATATACTGACTTGTATTATAAACAGTGAATATCTTAATGTTTTAGTATGACAAGTAATCTATTTTAATAGATGACTCTAAGATAAGCTAATGCTGATAAGATCAATTTAATGAACAAAAGTTTACATGGATTTTTTTTTTCTACAAATAGAATTGGTTTTTTAGTGCAATGCAGTTTAACAAAGCTATTCTGGATACCTAATGTCTGTAAGGCTCTATGCTAGGTATAGGAGAGAAAAAAAGGTGCCCAATACACAATTTCTACACTCAGAAATGTTGGAGGTTAGTGCATTAGGATATATAGTCTAGATGCCTAGAGAATCCTACATATGTTTGTCACTCATAACAGTGGGACAGGTGGGGAAATATGGTGGCAGTTTTGCTCCACTAGATCACCAGGGCTTAGGGCTCTTGCCTCTTGTGACTCATCTCCCTCAGCTGTTGCTCTTATCTGCATGGTCAAACTTGGTTGACCAGTGTCAAGTCCAAGTCCCATCTCATGGAAAGGACAAAAAATAAATGGAGAACCAATTGGCAAGGACTTTATTGCAAAACTACCTCTAGCTACAGAAGGGAGGAAGTGATTCTGTATGTGCACCCAGGAACTAAATTAAAACTAGGAGAGAATGCTAATGGGGAAAAAAAAAAAAGGTAAGATTGGAAACTGGAGAATTATTAGCAGTACAAATGTGCTTTTATAGAAATAAATAAAATCTTAACACACCTGAAGTACTATAATAGAGAAGCATGAATATAGGAGCATAAGCTATTACTTTTGGATATGGGTAGTTGGGAATAATTCATGCATCCTTTTTGAACTGGTTCTTAATATTTGTCTTGAACTTCAGTAAATACAGATGGAGGGAAGGGACTTTAAACTGGAGATGTGGTCAAAAGTAGGGATGAGAATGTGTGGAAAATATTAGGGAAGACAGTAATCTAGTTTAAGAAGTGGGATGAAGTTTTTAGATTTGAAAAGAGACTTTGCATAGAATATGGGGATTTGGGGTTTATTTCTTAGAAAAGATAGGTTCTGAGCAAGAATATATTTACTTTAGAGATATATTTTTGCAGTAATAGGTCTAGAGGAGGAAGATAACAGAACCATTTCAAATGCCACAAAAATATTCATAGTGCAGGTAATCAAGACCTGAATCTGTGCTTTTTGAAAGGAGATCTAATGTTTTGATTTGTACTCTTATTTTTTACTCACTAATAGCAGGTATTCAATAATTTTTTAAATGATTTTATTTATTTATTTGACAGAGAGAGAGATCACAAGTAGGCAGAGAGGCAGGCAGAGAGAGGGGGGAAGCAGGCTCCCTGCTGAGCTGGGAACTCGATGTGGGGCTTGATCCCAGGACCCTGAGATCATGACCTGAGCCGAAGGCAGAGGCTTAACCCACCGAGCCACCCAGTGCACCATGGTATTAAATAATTTCATGTAATCCTGGAAATGTAGACAATTACTAACACTTGTTAACAATATGATTCTCTTTTGATTGCTTTATTTTAAACATCTAAAAAATTATGTTTTCAGATATATTAACAGGAAAGATAACCTATATAACCTTACAGTTAACTTTTTAACGTTACTATAATTTGACTTAGTGATTCATACACTCCGTTTCCTGCCAGTATTATTATTCATTGTATTTGTGATTGTCAGCGAAGAAAACAGATACTAATTTTAGACACATAGCAAAGACCAGTGACTTGACTTCTAAATGTTATGCTTATTACATGGAAATTTACAATCAGGAAAAGAGAAACCAATTATTATATACTCCCGAAACATCGACTCAAAATGCCAGCAATGATTTCACAATAGTAACTTGGAAAGTGTCTATCAAATACTATTAGAAAAACAGTAGTTTAATTGCTGGTTTTGGTCTTGTTTTTCTCTACATTCTTCAGGATACGATAGATATTTTGTCATTTTCCAGTACTATTATGGGGGGTGGAGAACAGGAAGGAATAGAAACATGATATTGAAAGAACTTTCTGTAAGGTGTTAATAAACCTGGGGTCCAGTCCTAATTTGGCTGCATTTAAGCTGTGTTTCTGTGTTCCAGTTATATAATACAACATTACAAACTACCAAAAATGTAGTGGCTAAAAACCAATACAGTAATTTGTCTTGCTCACAAATCTACAATTATGGCTGGGCTTGGTGGGGGAAGTTCATCTCTATTTTATGTGTTGTCAACTGGGATGGATTGACTATAGCCTAAAGATCCAGCTGAAGGTGGCTGACAAGCTTATGCTAGCCGTCAACTGGGAACCTCAGGTTTTGTCCATATGGGCCTGTTCACTGATTGCTTGGGCATTTTCCAAGAGCAATATTCTAAGCGGCATAAAGGGGATGACAATCTCTGAAGAATTAGGCCAGGAAACTGGTACAAATCACTTCTGCCAAAATCTACTGGTCAAAGTCATCGCAGAGCCAAAATTGATTCAAAGAGGGGGAACACTCAGTGGTGTACCAGTAAACTGTCTCTCAAAACAACAACCCCCCCCCAAAAAAAAAACCCAAAACAACTGTGATTTATAGTATTCACCAAGTTCCCTAGTGTAATTAGAGTTATCAATATCATGTCACTGAACGCAGAGTTGGAAAGGGATGAGAAAAACCAATCCTTGAGAGCTGTTAAAAGCAGGTTCCAGCACACTACTCTGTTCACCTAACCTCTCAATTACAGACAATGTGTGGTCACACTTAACCAGCCACACTTTGGAAATATCAGTGAAACTGTGTGAATTCCTTCATAAGATAGGAATCGTGTCTGCATTGTCTCACAAATTGTGTTAGGCACAAAGGTAGGTTGTAAATGAAAAACGCTTGGAAATTTCATGTGTAATAGCTTCATTATTAGCTCTCCTGGCAGTTGTATCCTTAATAATATGATGTTTCTCTAATAGATAAGAGGATGTGGTACATTACCATCTGATTTTTCATACTAAAACTATATAATGAACACTGGAAACTGCTTTATATTGTTATAGCTCACATTCTGGTGGAAATAATATATTTTATTTACAGACGGTTCTAAAAACTGTGTGTGTCTCAAATATAGGACCACTATTTCTATCTAAATAAATCTCCAGATTTTAGTCATCTTTGAAATATTAGGTAGAAGAAGCCCAGAATCCAGGACTTCTAATTTGCATAGTACAATTCCACTCAAATACATGGATAGAACTGGCCTTCTGATCTCAAAGAACAGCTAGGGGTAATGAGAAAAATTTTAATGTAGTGTGGTTTTAAAGAAAAATGGAAGACCGTTTCCTATAGGTTTATGATTTTCTAAGTCACATTTCTGTGTTGAAAGATCAAGTTGATCATTAATATAGACCCTGTTTCACAAGTGCACTTAGTTACCTTCAGCACTTAGTTCTGAAGGTAAGCCAGTATTTAAATCTCAGTTTATTTCAAAATATGTATGTATTTTAAACCCACCATCACACAGCAACCCTTTTGAAACTGGCATAAAATATTTCAAAAAATATAATCTCACATTTATTTCTGAGCTCTCAAGAAAAATCCCTTATGAGTTACATTTCAAAAATATATTCCTAACATTAGAGACATTGATCTTAGGGGAGGTTTTTGTTACTAATTTCGATTGTATTCTTCATCTCAAAAAGTATTTTGCCAATTATTTCAAAACTACAGGCAAAGTTAAAAAGCTGGTGCTTGAAATTAGACTATCCTGCCTAGATTTTAAAGAATGAATTACTATGCTATGATATTTTTGTCATTCACCTATCTATGCAGCAAGTGTTCTATAATTTAATTGCTCTTTTTGAAGGTAAGATTGTATCTATTTATAAACTATGACAATATGACATTTGTGCAAAAAAATTCTCAATTCAGAAATAAAAGTCTAAAAGTAAAAGAGAAAACCATTATAGAAATGCTTAGTGAGTAAGACAATTTTTTCCTATTGAATTGGTTTTTATATTAACTTTTTTCATTGCTAGAAAATTTAAGTGTACAGACTTATTCCTCTATAAGTAAAACATTTAGAAAACTGTATTTAAATGTTTACCAAAAAATATTTTTCCACACTTCTCAAAACTCTTTAAAATGACTAAATACCCTATAACAATTAAAAATGAATGACCCTCATATATGTATGTATGTATGTATGCATGTAAATATGTATGTATATGTACATATGTATATATCACTATGGATTTATCTCAGAAACAATGTGAATGACAAAAACAGCCTTCACAATGAAAGAGTATGATATATTTTCTCTAAAAATTAACACAATATTTACATATTATTACTGAATGCATATATATACAATTCATCCCAAAACTGGATGTCAACACATTAGTGGTCTAGGGACTATTCAAGGGTCTGGGGACAGAGAAAATTTCTACCTTCGGGGTGTTTACTTTGTGTTGGTAGGATACAGTATATAAGTGTTATCCATAAAACATGTTGCACTTGAGGTTGACAACTGCTATGAAGAAAAGAAAGATGGGAAGATAGGAAACTGTGTGCTGGGAGTGAGGAATATCACTGCATTTTAAAAAAAGATGGTCTCCCTGGGAAAGTATGATTTGGACAAAGACAAGAAAGGGGTCAAACACCAAGCTTTACAGATACTTGGAGGAAGAGGGCATAGGTAATAAATACAAAGCGCCTGAGAAAGGAACATGCCTGATACCTGGGGAAGGGCAAAAACGGAGGAAAAAAACTTGTACCTGAGAAAATGAGGGGTACAGTAGTAACAGATATGGCCCAAAAGGTAACTGGAATAGAGGGTCGTCTTGGGTTTGGATCGCCACAAGTAAATCTTGAGAATATATATGCACACAGGTGATTTATTATGGAAATGTTCTGTAAATTCCCAGGGACACTCAGCTCTAGGGCACAATGGCTATAATTGCTCAGGGCAGTCCTCAGAAAAGACTTGTAGTCTTGTGCTGCTAGAAGTAGAGACAAGGATGGGGCACAGATTGGGGGGGCAGATTGTAGTGTATCTCTGCAAAATATCCATAATGTGCTTATAGACCCAAAGATTGCATAGCGCTTTGTTAACCTTGTGAAGGTTGTGCCTTTTATTATAAGCAAGATGAGTAACCACCGGAGGATTCTAAGCTAAGACAATGTGATCAGACCATTGTTTTGTTTGGGCCAAAAATATTTACTATTTATTTTTTTATTAACATATAATGTGTTATCTGCTTCAGGAGTACAGGTCTGTGAATCATCAGTCTTACACAATTCACAGCACTCACCATACCACATACCCTCCCCAATGTCCATCATCCAGCCACCCCATCCCTCCCACGCCCCTCCCCTCCAGCAACCCTCAGTTTGTTTTCTGGGATTAAGAGTTTCTTATGGTTTGTCTCCCTCCCCGGACCATCTTTGAGCTATTTTAGTGGCTTCGACCAAAATGCTAACATCAGAAGTATTAAGAAATGTCTGGATTCAGATTAATTCTGAATGTAAACAAACAAGATTATTACATAGACTTGAACAATGTTGAGGGTGGGGACAGTTAAGGAGAACTCTAAGGGATTTGGTGTGGCCTACTAGAAATAAGGAACTTGTAAAAACTAACACAATAGGGAAGAACTTGGGGGGTGGGAAGTGGGAGAGCATATTAAGGGTTCAATTTTTGGTATTTTACTGTAGAAATATCAGACATTCAAATGATGGTATCAGTAGGCCTTTAAATAATTGGATCAAATTTGGGAAGGAGATTCTGGCTGGAGACATAAATTTATAATTCTTCAGGGTATAGAAATAGAGCATGAGAATGAAATTTAAGTGAGTACAGGTAAGCCAAAAATGAAATATTTCAGGGATAGACACCTGAAGTACTCCAAGATCTATATGCAAAGAAATGAGGAGAAAAAAAGCCAAGGAAATTCAGAAGTATTGATGAAGGAGATAGGCACCAAACCATGGAAGATATTTGGAGGATAAGGGAAGAAAGGCTGAGAGAGAGAGAGAGAGAGAGAGAGATCAATTATATCCAATGCTACTGTGGCTCAGGAGGAGAATGGAGAACTGACCATTATGTTTAGTAGCTGAGAAATCATTTGTGGTCTTGGAACCTTGACTAAAGATACTTTGACACAGTGATAGTGGCAAAAGCCTGGCAGGAGTTGGTTTGAGAAAGGGAAGAAGGAAAATATGATCAGAGGATGTGTATACAAAGCTAGGAAATTTGGGGGCAATAGGAGAGAGAGAAGTATGAACAAATTAACAAAGACATGAAATCGAAAGAAGTCGTATCTTTTGTTCAGTATGGGAATAAGAAGGACATGGTTTTAGGAGCACCTGGATGACTCAGTCTGACTCTTGATTTTGGCTGGGGTCATGATCTCAGGTCCTAGGTTCCAGCCCTGCACTGGGCTCCACACTCAGTAGGGAGTCTCCCTTCCTCTCTGTCCACCCCTCCCCTCTCTCTCCCTCTAAAATTAATAAAATATTTTTAAAGGGTTTTATACTGTAAGTATTGATTCAGTAGCAAGGAAAAAAAATGATATGAAAGAGAAAGGGAGAAAACCTGGAGTGATGGCTTGAAGCAGCACGGAGGATGTGGAATTAGATGCATAAGTAAGTGTTAAATCTGGAAAGGAGTCTGACAGCTCATTAATGGTAATATGAGAGAACGTAGGGCGTAGAGCATGGACAAAGGGGGTAGATAAAATTATGAGAGCTTATGGAACTTCTCTTCTGTTGGTAAAATATAAAAGCAGGGGTATTATTTGGGTGTAAGTTGAGGAGGGAACATTAAATGTTAGAAATCAGAAAAAAATGCAAAATAGTCATCTTTTAGACTGGAAAAATGGATGGATTGGAGAAATAAAATGTGACTGTGCACAAGCAGTGAGTGTTCAACTGAAATCATTGATCATGAATTTAAACTGGAAGATTCAGCAAGATTGGTTTTCCTTTAGTCCTATTCAGCAAGTTTAGCATTATAGTTCCAGGCCAGGGATGCAGCTTTGGCAACTGAGTATGAAAGGAATGAGGATGTTTGCAACAGAATGATTATAGTGATTAATCATGGAATTTAATCAGGTCATGGGGAAAAAGAAGATAGGAGTATTATGAGACAGTAAATAGATGGAAGTATTAATTGAATGTAGATTATGGTGGGCTAGAGGGATTGTTGTAATTGCAGTAGTACAGTTAGTGAGCTGGAAAATAGAAGGTGTTAATCAGATACTGACGTACTTGCAATTGAGATTAGTTTGAGGAGGAGGTGGCTGTTACAGACCATGAAAAGATCTAGAGAATAAACCTGTAATTCAGTGTCTGAAGAAGGGTGGAATTTAAGATCATTTGACTTGTGAACATACCAAAAAAGTGAGAGCTACTGAGATACTGCCAAAGGGCTCATCTCCTAAGACCATCACAATGGGCATAGGATTTCAACATAAATTTGGGGAATACATCAACAATCCACAGTAAGTGTGAAGCAAAGGAATAAAACTGGAGTGCTAATAACTTTATTAGTGATGTTTCCTTACTCATAACGTAGAAAAAAAGCAAATATTTTATTCTTGTTTGAGATACATGTGTATTATACTATTCTCTGGATATTTTTATACGTTTTGCATTCAAAAGATGAGTAAAATTAAAAACAAGGAAATAGAATGCAACTTATCTGTACAGAATTCAATCATCACTGTTTTATAAGTGGTAGAAAACTATTTCTACAAGAGTAAATTTTTTATAAAATAAGGCACATATTAGATTAACTATGAAATGTAGCAACAAAAATTTAGAACCTAAAAACTGAAAGAATTAGCCTCCAAAAAGAGAACTTTTCCCAGTGTGACCATAGAGTAATATTAAAATCTGAGAGAACAGGCTGGCACTGTAAGGATGGCATTAATTAGCCAGGAGGTTAATTACTTAAAGTTTCATTTTCAAAATGTAACAGAAATTGTAAACAGATTTAAAAAAATAGAAACGGCATTTAATGACCTACCGAAGGGACTAAATAAAGTCAAATGCATTTAGGAAAGAACACTACTGAACCACCAAACAATAGATAATTTACAGATTATTTTAAAATTGCGGAGGTAGGCTAGGTTGGAGGGAGGGGTTAATTAAAAGCTTTTTAACTCATTCTGTATCATTATAGTCAGACCAGCAAGTGTAACAAAAAGTGGGGGGGAAACCCTTAAATTACTTCTATACATGAGAACATGTATTTTTATATAACAGATTCAGTATCATTAAATAAAATTCGCTACCAGCAGGAAACACAGCAATGATTTCATATCGTCACAGACTGTCTGCCATGTAACCTCTTGGAACTCTTCATGCCAATGGATAAACAGGCGAAGAAGGGGTTGGTATGTGGCTGGGGGAGATTGATCTTGAGTGTAAAGGAGAAATGTGATGTAGGGTGTACGGAGAAGAAGGCTTGGTTTTCTGGGGATCCTATGGGCACTCCAAAGTTCTATGATTAAAGTTCATGGGAAATCACATCAACCCAATACAGTCAGAATGTGTAATGACCCAACCACTTCAAGAATAGAGATCTTGTTTATTCAGCCAGGCTGAGGTGATCGCTCAGAGTAAAAGCAATAGAGAATGGGGAGTGGGAAAAGGTAGTGAAAAACACCAATTTTGAACTCATGACTAAACTGTTGACATGAGGTCTACGATAATTAATAGTTACTTATTTCACTAAAGGATATATTGATGTGTAGTTTAAGCATTTTTCCTTACTATTAGCAAATATTAGATATGGTAATAGTAGCTAACCCTATATCTCAATATTCAGGTTATAAAACATCAAAGAGAAAGTGTGACTCATCCTGAAGAGGAATGAGTATCAACCAAAGAGAAATATAAGGACTTTGAATTTGTTTGGAAAGGTTAGTGTGTGTTGCATCGTGTTAGTAGGAAGTATGATTTTAGAACTTATCTGCAGTTAATAAAGATGCATAGAGATTCTAAAATGGCAAGAGAATCTTGATAGTTTTCCACTGTGTCAATTTAGCTAAACTGGAATGATTTTTCCCAGAATTTCTTTCCCTCTATGATCTGGGCTAAGCATGGCCTTAAGAAAACCATGTGTAAGGTTTAGAAGGTGGAAGTGAACAATAGCTAGATTGAGGCTCGGGGTGTCAGTGTAGGATCAGATACGATTATAGCTCATGCACAGTGTCACAAATTTGCTGACTCACCTTGGCGCGAAACAGTAACAGGGCTTTACCTTCTCTGCCATCTGCTAGATCTCCAGCTCCAGCTCCATTGACGCCTGAGCCAGATTTTTATTTATGCCCTTGAGAAAAACCACCAGCCTCTTCTACAGATCCTGCCTATCACTGAAGCTGGACAGTTCATGGTGTTGAGAGGCTAATATGGTTTCTAGTTCATCCTCATAGGTCCTAGTTCATCTTCACATGTTCCAGTTTGCCTTTGCTCTGAAACTATGTATTTCCTGAGGTACTGCACTATCCTCCTGACTCATAAAAATACCCTACAAATTGAGCATCTCTTTTCTGGAAAATGTTTTTTTAAAAGAATTTCTCTAGGAATTTTCAGTGTTTAGTCATTTTAACAAAGTGTTTTATTTGGGGGTGATAAACATTTTCCTGTTTGACAGAATTTATCAAATTTAGTTTATTAATTATAGAGTAAAATAACCCACAAATTTTAAAATATCATAGCATTAGATCGACATTTACCAACAAATTGTCAAAAATGGATAAAATTTGCTTTCATGATCAATTGGCAGTTCTGTTTTTGTAATTTATTTGGTTCTAAATTATTACCCCCTAAAGACTTCATTTATATTACTTTAAATTAAACTTATTTACTAACTTGTGTTTTTGTAGCTCTTTGTATTTTGCAGTAGTTCGCATTTGTATCACTTCTAAACAGCAAACAGGGTTTTTTTGTCTCTCATTTTTTTTTTTTAAAGATTTTATTTATTTGACAGAGAGAGATCACAAGTAGGCAGAGAGGCAGACAGAGGGGCGGGGGGAAGCAGGCTCCCTGCTGAGCAGAGAGCCTGATGCGGGATTCAATCCCAGGACCCTGGGATCATGACCTGAGCCGAAGGAAGAGGTTTAACCCACTGAGCCACCCAGGTGCCCCTCTCATTTTTTTTAAATTAGCAGACACCTAAAGAATCTTATCAGGGTTTGCACAGGACCCTGATGACTACTTATTTACTTGAGAGAGTACATATGAGTACAGGGGATGGGCAGAAGGAGAAGAGATTCTCAAGCAGTCTCTGCACTGAGGTGGATCTGACAAGGGGCTCAAGCTTACAACCCTGAGATCATAACCTGAGTCAAAATCAAGAGTTGGGAGCCTAACTGACTGAGCCACCCAGGTGCCCCTGATTACTACTTTGATATAATGTATATATGCACTATACGCTGAGCTGGTAAAACACATTATAAATTATATAGTAACTATTTTTTAAAGATTTTGTCAGAGAGAGAGAGTGAGAACAAGCAGGGGGAGCAGAAGAGGGAGAAGGAGGCTCCCTGCTGAACAAGGAGCCTGATGTGGAACTCGATCTCAGGACCTTGGGATCATGACCTGAATTGAAGGCAGATGCTTACCCGACTGAGCCACCCAGGCATCCCTATATATTAAATATTTTATCTGCTTTTACAAATGGGAGGTGCAAAAATACATACAGTAGTCTCACTGATGACTGTAAAATGAATTAACACTTGGTAATAGTGCTGAAGCTTGTTAACTCTAAAGATCATAGCCCCCTTTACTTCAGTCATAGCCCTAAAGTGGCCTGTTTAAATTTTCGTGTATACTTAGAGTTAAAAAGATCTTGTTTCCTATTACATAGTTTATTTCAATTTTTTTATCTCTTTGTTCTTTAGCCTTTAATAATGTTTGTGACTAAAAGTAAAGCCATATTAAAATAAATCAGTTCAAAATACTTATAGACAAATGGCATAGTATCTAGGATTTGACTCAAAATAATGTGAGGAAAGAAGAAAGGCAAATAGATGAAACAATATTAGTCAATGTTTGAAAAATATTGAAACTTCTTCTTGATGTTACTCATGGCCAGCCATTACATAGCTTCAGAATGGGGGCTGGTCATCAAAAAGAACAATCTCATGATTAATGTATGGAACCTTGAGCTAGCCCAGATTCTAGGAAGGGGAGGGTGGCTGGTGATTGAATTCAAATACATGGACCGATTTAATCAATCCTACCTCTATAATGAAATCTCTGTACCCCGAAACCCACTGGAGCTTCCTTGTTGGTGAACACATTGGTGTGTTATATGTATATTATTTTAGTACTTACACATCTTTTCATAATGTTCATGTAACTATTTTCCATCACATGCTGTTAGCTCCTCAAAAATGTTTTACCTTGGGGCACCTCAGCGGCTCAGTTATTAAGCAGCTGTCTTCAGCTCTGGTCATGATCCCAGGGTCCTGGGATCGAACCCTACATTGGGCTCCCTGCTCAGTGGGAAGCCTACTTCTCCCTCTCCCACTCCCCCTGCTTATGTCCCCTCGCTCACTGACTCTCTGTCAAATAAATTAATAAAATCTTTTTTAAAAAATGATTTTTATCTTTGTTTATCTATCCCCAGAACCTAGCTCCATGGTGACAACAAAGTGTGTGCAATTAATATTTCTTGTGGAAATTATTTGAGCAAAGTGAATGCATCTGTACATGTCTTTCATAATGTGCTTTTCCCCCTAGATCTAGATTTATTATGTGTGTTTATTCTATTGGAAGTAAGTTATTTTTATGATTAACCTTAAGTAAACAAGACCTTTTTTTTAAGATGAGAAACCATCGCTTGTTTTTCTCTAAATTTCCTTCATGTTCAAATCAATCTATTCTAATTGCTTTTTGCATGAATGAACACTACAATTATGTGTTATCTTCTCTCAATCTGAAATGTTCTTATAGATGTTGATCGAAATATTTTGTAATTATATTGCAGTTTGGACATCTGAGGTCAAAATAACAAATATATTAATTCTGACAACATTTATTTAATACAAGGTTAGATCTTTTGCTAAAAGATAGAACACTATAATTTTTTAAAGATTAGTCTTTGTGGTTATACAAAAGTCATATTTATCACTCAAAATTTTCAACTACTCAGTAGTGAAATCCTCGTTTAATCTATTAGAGTGCATCTTCATTACACTAATTTGATTACTTTTTTCCCTCTACAGTATATGTGGAGCAAACTAGCTTTGGTCCAACAAACAGTAAGTCTGTGTTTTTATAATGTCACTTATTTAGATGACAAGTGAAAAGTTCAATTACTCTAAATGCATGACCTATGTGTAATTAGAAAATCGAAACTAGAAATTTTTTTTTTAAAAGATTTTATTTATTTATTTGACAGAGAGAGATCACAAGCAGGCAGAGAGGCAGGCAGAGAGAGAGGAGGAAGCAGGCTCCCTGCTGAGCAGAGAGCCCGATGCGGGGCTCGATCCCAGGACCCTGAGATCATGACCTGAGCCGAAGGCAGTGGCTTAACCCACTGAGCCACCCAGGTGCCCCGAAACTAGAAATTTTTTTAAATTACAGCTTAAATTACGTGGGCCCCTAGACTCCTACTGTAAGATAAGAGTAATAATCAGAATTTGCTAAGAAAAAATTTTCATAAGGACTAAATGTAAGTGCTCTTGTCATCAAAAATATTTTGAATCTTATATACAGAGAATAAAAAAATACATTTGTATCTCTATAGTATCTTTTCTCCTCAGCTATTTCTTTTCAATTAGGTAGACCTTGGTTGAATTAGTTTATACTTAAGATTCTCACTTTTATCCAGACTACTTTGTCTATTTTCAGGCTCTATTATGGTTGGACAGCTAATATATAATTTCTATCTTAAAAGAGTTTTATATTACCATTAAAAAAGGAAATAAAATCTTTCAGCAATAGCACAAAACCTGTCCTGCTCAGGACCCTGCACAAATGATATCACTCAGTAATATTTCTGAATGAATAAACATATGCATGTGATGAGAATCACTCCATATCACTGAACGGTGCATGGAAATTAACAACAGATGTACTCCATTTTGTCTCTTCCCACATATATCATCCAACATGTAACCGTTTTCATATTTTATAGGACTTTTAAAAATATATTCTAGAATATTCCATGTATTTTGCTGATCTTAAAGTGTCAACCATCCTTAAGTATTAAGTTCAAATCCCATCTCCTCATTGATACCACTGGTGTAAAATTAATTTTCCTTTTCTGTAGTACTAGTGTATAACATATAATTTACTACTTTGTTGACATTGTTTTAATCTGTGTGAACAAAAAGCTCTTTCAGATCACCAATAAGAATTTATTTTTCTGTTCTATTTTTCTATTTTAACAAACAATCCAACAAATATAGTACCAACCACAAGGTGGATATATTATACATACATGACTGATTGAGTATAAAGTGTAAATCATTTTATTAACATGACCTTTTCTAAGAAACCATCCAAAGTGAAAAGAAAGCCTCAGGCTAATATATTTAAACAATTTCCTTTGTGGGTTTAGACTTATTCATTCATATTTAAATGAAACAGTTGTATATGTTACATTTATGTGACTATATCAATTTAATATGGAGAAAGAAGGCAGAGATGGACAATATAAATATTGCCACCATAAAGAGCATTAGCTCTAAGCCAAAAAGCCTAGATTCTTAATCTTACCTATCATGTATTAGCTCTTTTATCTTAGGCAAATTACCTAACTTCTGTGTCCTAATGTCTTCATCCATAAAATTTTGATAATTTACGATGACTTCATACCTTTTTTATGCAAAATAAATGGGGGATAAATGAACTAGACAGAAGTTAAATATTCAAATATTTACTAAATATGTGTGTATGTATATAATATATATGCACTAGATATATGATATGTATTTAGTACAATATAGAATACAGCTCCTAATTTGCTCTATATTATAATCACCATAATGCGGTATCATTTTCAGACATTCTTTCCAGATTAGTTGAGAGGTTATTTGGGGGATCTAGTTAAAGATACTAAGTCAACCTCTGAGAAGAGATTCACTCTCATGGAAAGGCAGTTATAGTATTTAATATGAGCCAGTAAAAATCCTCAGGGTCAAGAAGAAAAGTTGAGTGTTGAAGAACATGAGTCATTTAGATCACCTTCTGACTCAGCCTGAAAGGCTCATGCGTGAGTGCTAGGGAGAAAATGTCACTAAAATATGTCTGACCTTTACAGGAAAAAAGTGCCACGGACCTGTAGCCTGTCTAACCAAGGATCATGGAGGATTAAGGAGGATTATTGCTGGGCAGTGATGACATAGACACAACCACAAGATAGAATCCAGAATGTAGAACAGTTGGCAAGGCTATTTGTCTTCGGAGGTACTAGTTAAAGAAGCAGCTGTGAAATAAGATTTTGTAGCGGTTTAGAGCTGATGGTTTGAGGTGATTTCCTAGCATTTTTGGTACTTGCCACTTCCTGCCTTCAGTAGCAGGCATTATTCATATCAGGAAACAAATGAAGAGAAAAAGTGGACACCACATGGCAATTCATTAAACATTATATGACTTGCCTCCAAGTTTTAAATAGCAGGGTAGAAATAAAACAGACTTTCCTTCCGATCCAGTGGCTTTTTGTACTGTACTTGGCCACCATCTTCACCTAGATTTTTATATCTTGTGGCTCATCAAAGTCATTTGGAAGATATTTTAAAAATCCATTATATTGAGTCACTGACATTTTAATTGAGGGTTCAGGAAATCCTAGTTCTTTAAGCCTTGCTGAATCTGAGACAGCCACTCATCTAGACTATAAAGGATTCTTCTTCTTCTTTTTTTTAAAATATTTTATTTATTTGACACAGAGAGATCACAAGTAGGCAGAGAGGCAGGCAGAGAGAGAGGGGGAAGCAGGCTCCCTGCTGAGCAGAGAGCCCGATTCGGGGCTCGATCCCAGGACCCTGAGACCATGACCTGAGCTGAAGGCAGAGGCTTAATCCACTGAACCACCCAGGTGCCCCTAGACTATAAAGGATTCTTTATGCTTCTATTATTCATCCCGTTTTGGAATCAGCTGGCCTAGGTAAGCATCTGGATCAGTCATGTAATTAGCTGTCTGGTGTGGGACAACTTTTCAGAACTTCAATTAGACCTATTTAGCACAGCGTTGTTAAAATTACAGGTAATTTGGTATGTCATAAATATTCAATAAATAACACCTTTTATAAGGTCAGTAAAGTTGGTCTAATAAAAATTGCCCCAGCATATTATGTTAATTTAAAAGCTTCTTAAAATCAATCAATATATTAGTCATCATATATGGTGCATTTAAAGATCATTTATTTCCTTGTAATATTTTTAATATAATTAAGATAGTCACATATCATTACAACCCACAACAAATTTAACTATAGTATTTCATTCAACAAACTTTTAATTCTGTGAATATTCTATCTAGTGATTTTTACAATTTTAGTACAATTTTACAATTTTATTTGCAACTTAAAAATTAAATCCAAATATCCTCAGGAATTTGAGTTGATTTTCCTAGACTTTAGAATTCTGATGCACCATAAAATGTAAGTGGCTTGGATTCTCAGTTAACAAAGTACTAATTATTTGTTTTATTATTTCTATGTTGTAAAAATTAGTCCAATATATTTATGAAATTCAGACATTATGTGAAAAATACTTAATCTAGTTCTGTATCTTCCTGTGAGCCAACATGAAGTTGGAAATAGTAGATAGTTATAATATTGGAGCTTTCTGTTCTTTTTGGAAGGAGCATATAGAAACCTGTATGATGGGGTGCCTGGGTGGCTCAGTTGGTTAAGCAGCTGCCTTCAGCTCAGGTCATGATCCCAGCATCCTGGGATCGAGTCCCACATCGGGCTCCTTGCTTGGCGGGGAGCCTGCTTCTCCCTCTGCCTCTGCCTGCCATTCTGTCCGCCTGTGCTCGCTCTCTCTCCCTCTCTCTCTGACAAATTAAAAAAAAAAAAAAGAAAAAAAAAAGAAACCTGTATGATGCCTTACATGTACTTACCATAGACACTTGAGTGTATATTTGAGAAAACTTTCTCTGTTGATGGTATAAATTTGATTGCATTGTCATTGCAATCAATTTATATCATTTATAACATTACAATTTATAAATGCGTAAACATAAATATTTTAATATAGAAACTATGACATATGCATTTAAATGTTATTTTTGAAAATGTTTTTTTCTTCCAAAACATAGCTAAGAGCTTAAAGAAAAACCTAGTTACTGAAGAGACTGTATATCCTTTCAATTCCTCATGGTCCTAATTTATAATGTACTGGCCAAGATTTAAAATATAATCAGTATTAGTATTCAGCAGGATTCTGAGAATCAGAAGATGCTAGTCTAATAGTGCCTCAAATTTTAGAAATCCATTTTGTTACAAAGAATCCAAAATATAATAAGTAATGTATTTTAAATCTGTCATTAAATTTCTGTTGTATAAAACAGCAAAAAAAAAAATAAAAGCAAATGGAATTACAACAAACATACCGAATCTGCCTGACATGTAAGGATAAAGATAGGTTTCTGATCATCAAAGGAACATAGAAGGAGAAAGAAGATAAAATTAGATATAATTTTCGTATCCAAGGTGCCTTCAATCTTTAATAGAAGGCAGACTAAATTATCATTGTATTACATGTTTAATCCAGTTGATTATGGAAGATGGAATTATTCATCTGGGTAAGGAACTAGAATCTCAAAGAAATCTGGGCTCAACTTCAGAAAATAACAGCTTTTGAAGAGGTAAAGGAGGGAAGAGTTTTAGAAAAGGCAATTTTGGAAAATGGCATATGCCTCTATTTTCAGAGAATGGCAAATTGATATCTTGCTGAAATTTGGAAGAAGCTAGCCTAGGTAGCCATCCTAGTTCAGCCCTACAATTAGCTGTCTGTCCTCGGACAACTTGTCAGACCTTCATCACACTCATTTCCAACTAGACCTGGTTAGCACAGTGTTGTTAAAGTTATGGATAATTTGGGATGTCATAAACACTCAGATTTGGGGATAACAGAAAGATGGTAGGGTGTAATGACATATTTCAGAAGGCCTTGTATGTAAATTTAAGGAGCTTGTTTTATAATACTAAACAGTTATGAAAACAGTAGCTAAATCTAAATTGTATATTTGGACAATAACTAGCTACCATGTGAAGAATATATAAACCAACTAGGAGATTGGATTTTGAGTCAACAATTAGACCAATTTAGTGTTAGTGATTGAAAGGACATCATAACTCTAAAATACTCATTTACAAAAAGCAAAATCAATGTAAGAATTCTACAAAAATGTAGTCTCAAATTCCACATATGGTAATTCTGTGGAATCTGAGAAACAAGGCAGAGGATCATAGACGGAGGGAAAGAAAGATGAAACCAGAGAGGGAGACAAACCATAAGAGACACTTAATCTCAGGAAACAAACTGAGGGTTGCTGGAGGGGTGTGGGGTGGTATGGAAGGGGTAGCTGGGTGATGGACATTGGGGAAGGTATGTGCTATGGTGAGTGCTGTGTATTGGGTAAGACTGATGAATCACAGACCTGTACCCCTGAAATAATACATTACATGTTAATAAAAACAAAAAGTGTACATATATGTCTTTTAAAAGTTGTGGAAAATGAAGAGTTATGAACAAAAAAAATGTGGTTCTCTAAAAATCTACCAACAAATGTTAAAGTATTTGATTTTATGAGTTTCCTTTAGAAAATCAAAACCTATATAAATTTCAACATATTAGAGATCAAAACACAATAGTGATTTTAAATTAAAGAAGGGGATTTACCTGTAACCAAAAATACAACCCTCATTGTTCAGTCTCAAATATGATTGTGACAAATCCCCATGACAAAAGTTATTAATTTTAGGAATATTAGATAATAATTCAGTTTGGTATGTTTAGAAATTTTCCTACTCTACTATTATTCAGTGGTTATTTTTTCAAGCCATTACTTCCTAACAGAAAATATGGAGTTATGGGTAATTGTAAATATCTCAAAATTAGGAAGTTATTCACTATATAATAAATGTAAACAAGTAGAATGGTGTGAGAATAAGAGTAATTCAGAGACGATCCCCAACTTTAATTTTGCTTAATCTCTTAATCTCCCTATACTAAATACTAAATATTTAACCAAACAAATTTTACTATTAGCTAAAACTTCTCTGCTTCAGTGTGGTCTCTGACACAGAGGCCAGGGAGATATCAAATGACCAACCTTTGCAAGATAAGGAGAGAAAAAGATGAAAGTATTGCTCAGTTAAAACTAAATCACAAACTCATGGATGGTAAGTTTTATGGAGTCACTGAACTATTTACCAATTCCCAACATAAGTCATTTTAGGAAACAAAATGCTTAAATAAAGACTGGATTTCATGGCTCTATTTATTCATTTATTTTTATGACTTTGGAAAGGTAACTGACCACTTTTGCCATGTGTCTTACAAACTTTGACATAAGGTTACTGAACCTGACAGCAGTGAGAAAAATGTGAGTTTACTTGCTTACGTTAACCTTGAAAATTATTAATGCTAATAATTGTAAAGGAGTAACAGAAAATGTGAATTCTGATTCAAACCAAAGTTTACTTTGAGAAGTCAGCTTTGTTAGTCTTCCTGAAAATTGCTACTATTTTTCATTAACCTAAAAGCCCTTGAAGATGTGAGCTTTTGAAACCTACCCTAAAGGTACCACTGATGGAATAAGAATCCAGTGCATGTGTAGTTTTCTGGTTTGAGCTCATCTGTCCTCCACTTTACTAGGCTTAGCTTTAAAAGTTGGAATATAAAAGAAAATATAAAGATTGAATTAAACTAGGTTAATTGGATTAAAACATCAGGTGGTAAAAATTAACATGAGGATCCAACTTGAAAAGATAGCAAATAGAAGCTATTATTGTAATGCCCAGAGTCAATCATGTGCCCAGGCAAACTACCTGGCCCTTAAATATCATTTAGTTTTCACAAGTGTCCAATAGATGCTATTATTAACACTCTTTTTATAGAGGAGAAATGTAAGACCCAGCAAACATCATTAGTTAATTTAAAGTTACCCAGCTAGGACATAGAAGGCCTGGAGTTCTAATGTGGAAATGGCAGACACAGGGTAGAATATTTATGTGCATTTAAGTCCGTTTTCATCTATAATTCCAAGATTACTCTGACAGGTGGGTTTTCTGGCGACGATGCCTAGGTTTTTCTTCTATTTTTGAATCCCAGCTAATTATCCAGCAAAAGTAATATCACTTTTATACGACTAGGATTAAATTTAGCATCAGTGCCCCCACATTCAAATTAATCAATTGTCAAAGTAAGATCTCTCTCTGTTGCCTTTCTGTTTAATCCTAATAAAGAACTGAAGTGAACAGCACAATTCCTACACTATTAACTCTAAATTGAGCCTTTGAGAATTTTTCACTTCAAGGTCTTCATAGTTTTATCGTCTCAGCCATAGTATCCCACTAAAAAATTAATGTGAACTAGGTTAGGAAGACAACTGTACAATTACATTTCAGCATGTGTGTTTTTCTGGGTATCCATTGTTGCCTGTCATTCATATTGACTTGCATGATTTAAAAACATTCAGTATTAATTAGAAACCTGAAAAATGGCTGTGAATGCTAAAATGTGGCTACTCATAACTTCGCTGAGATTTTCAAGCACCTACTTTGCTCTTATCTGGCTCTTTGATTTATCTTTGATGCATTCTACCATTTATATAAAATTTAGAGATTGATTTATCTATTAAATTTCTGAAGGAGGTAAAAGCAGTTCATCATTTTTCTTCTGCTTAAAAGTGTTAGATCTACATTAAGATCATTTTCCATTTCTCTTGGGCCTTTTAAAATTGTGTTCTAAGGTGAGAACAATGAATTACCTGACAGAAAAAGGTTTTACCTGCACTGCCAACCTTCCGGTGCATGATAAAAGGATCTTATGTAGTTTTTATGCAACCCGTAATGGCTGCTGGCAGGCAACTGTGACAGACAAGGGTCAGACATCCCCTTTATTTCACAGATCTCCCAGAACAGCTAGCGAATCAAGCAGAGGGATAAAGTGAAGGATGAGAACTCCAACTCACTTCATTTAGAAGGGACAGGGCTTACATTTGTCTTTCCACCTTAAAAAAAAAAAAATTGCAGAATTGCAATAAATCAAACTTTTCACAAGTTGAAATAGTTTTAACATTACTTGAGCAGGTAAGGACTGTGTTGCAAAATTAAGAATCTTACTCTATAAAATGGTTTAGGACAAGCCTTGGAAACATGAGACTAAGTGAAAGCAGCCAGATAAAAGGGCATGTATGATAATTCCGTTTATATGAAATGCCCAGAATAGGCAAGTCAATAAAGATAGAAAGTGGATTAGTGGTCACCAGAAATTGGGGTAAGGCTTTGAAGAGGAGCTGCCAATGAGTACAGGTTTCACTTTAGGGTGATTCAAATTTTTTTAGAATTAAATAGTGGTAGTGCTTTTCCCACTTTAGTAAAACCAAATGAATTGGATACTTTAAAAGACTATTATGGTGTATGAATTACTATTTCCTCCAAAAATGGCTTTAGACACATTTTGAAGATGTTTGAAGCTAAAAAAATCTAGATGAAAGAAAATACCAATTTGACCAAATGCTAGGTAGTCTAAGTTTAATAAGAGTTCATATTATGAAGTTAATTATTTTCAGACACTTGAAGAAATACCCTTAAAGTGAAATATTTCAGACAGCAGCAAGGCATGAAATCCTAGAGTTTTCAAATATATTTCTTTTTATTGTGAGTATGAGGTTGAAACCCAGCAGTCCCTCAACTCTTGGCTAAGAAGTACTGAAAAATTTACTTTCACAAGGCTCACACGTAAAATAGCCAAAAAGAGATTAAAAAATTGAAAAGCAATGTGGAGCAGAGTCAAACATTAGTATTTCTATTATTCTAATTTTATTTCCTGGTATGGAGATACACTTCAATGACTTAATTTTAATTCTGAAGTAGAAAATTCCATGACTGAAAGAAATCTAATTTTTTTTTTCTCTCTTTTGGAGATGTCTAAGAAGCTTTGTTTTAATGGAATGGTACATTAAAATTGCTTCTTACATTAAGTTTAATTAAGTTTATATGCTAATATTATAATATTATATAGCTATATAATATTATATGCTAATATTATAGCAACTTAAATGGGATTGGTTATATATATTTATTGAAAACCAGTTGTGTTTATGGCTTATTCAGAGCTTAACCGCCCCCAACACACACATACATACATAGTTCAAAAACATCTGAAAGCACAATAAAATAGCAATGTAGAGATTCTGGGAAAAAAAAAAAAAAGTCTGTTATTCATACAAATTCCTGTTCTGTATTTCTCAGTAGAAAAATTAAAAGAAATCATCTTATTTTCTGTACCTGCACTGTATACAAGTTGAACTGCACATGAAAATAAGTGTCTTACATTTTGATTTGCAGCTACTTAATTTTATTTGCCTAACTATTCTCCTTAACAACAAAGTGGAAATATGATTCAGCATCATGTAGTTAACAAAATGAATCATGAAAGAACTAAAGGGAGAAACATCAAAGGAGAGTAACAGAAAGATAAGACTATTTTTACCTTGAAAATATGGAAATGGTTTTAGATACCATTTACTGAGCATCTGTTAGAAACCAAGTTCTGCATATCTATGGTATCAAATAATCCTCTCATCACACCTACAATTCATTATCCAAAAAAAAAATTAAACCTATATAACTGCTATAAAGCAGTTAAACTTTCCCAAAGTCAGACAATTTAAAGTTCATGTTTAAAGTTAAGGTATGTTAATAAACATTTAATGAGATTAGAATTTATGTTAGTTTGAGTAAAGTCCATCATACCATACAACTGATTATAATACACACACACACACATGCATGGAAAAATAACAAAAGTTACGAAGAGTCCTCCCCTGACTCTAAATGGGGCAAATATTTGTAAAACAGACTCTGTAAAATTTGGTATTTAAATAATTATTTACAGAGCTATTTTATAATCACTTAGTTGATCATGTTTAAATTACCACTTATTGAAGATAAATAATATATTTAAGTTCATCTATTCCATACACAATTGAAATACATAAGTTACTCTAGCCTGGTGGTAGAGAGCAGCATAGAACACCACGGTTGGAACATATTTGCACAGCAGGGTAACATTAAAGCCATTTACTTCAGTTGAGGTAGTGTTAGAGGCCATGTAGTTAATGTAATTTCCTCTGAAAGACAATGTTGTTTGATAAGTCATTAATGAAAATGATCATACTGTTATGTAGAATGTACTCAAAATTGAAGGGAAAATGGCATCCTTTTCAAAAGGAGTTATACATTAATAATGTGTTATTACAGACTGATGAATAATACATTACAATATACTCCTGTTGGAAGCACAGACTGATACATACATAGATTCTAGGTATTTCTGTGTATCCTGTCTTATTATTTGAATGTAGTAAGATATAGTGTTCCACCTTTTATAAGATGTTCCCTAGAATTTAAAACATAATACATCTGCATAATTGTTTGTAGTTATTGACCCAAGTTTTGTCCTTAATGTTATGTTTTACCATGGCTTCTTTAAACATCCATTAAAACACATTCTCTACATATTAAGAAAATTTTTCTGTTTATACTACCATTAGAAAAAGTACATTATGACTTTAATGTATTTGTTATGCAAAAGCCATTCCAGATTACAGAATGCTAAAGGCATTTTGATACTATTATAAAGGTTGAGGTAGCAGATTTTTTAAGATCATAATAACACAAATGTTTTTGGCCAGAATTTAAAGCCAAACTGGGTCACATGTATATTTAAGAAAATTAGGTCTTTAAATTGCACATGGGGAAAAAAAATGTTGAAAAAAACATTTCTGGAAACAAATCATTTCTTTCAAAGTTATGTAATTGCTATGATTTGATGTGGTAGTTGAAACATCAACTTACTCTAGGGCTCTCCTAGGGTTATGTCTTTATGAACAAAATGGAGAGCAGAGCATTTATTTACTGGATGTCAGTGACACTCAGTCGACTTCCACATTGGTCAACTAAGTTTTCGTTAAATGAATCAGTCTTTCTACACCACCACGAGAAAGAGAGGTACAAACAGCAAGAGAAGAAAGGGAGACAGGGAGGAAAAAAAAATTGGAGAAATGAAATTTTAGTAAACTCCACTGAACCAGGCTAAACCGAGAGAGCCTATTATTACAGACTATATTTTTCTCCCAGCATAACTCAGAGCAGCCGGTCAAGATTTGCTTCTTTATGAAAGGAAACATCAATAATTAGAACAGTAATGTTCTTTGTACTCAGCAAGGGTAAATAATAAGCCCTCCTAATACAAATCAAGGGTAGTCAAGGCATATACATTTTATTATTTTTGTCTCCAGTGGCTAAATTCTTCAAGCCTATAGTCACAAGGTGCTACCTGGGTCCAAAGAAAGCAACTGAAATATGAAATGAAAAAACCTTTCCCAATTTATCAATCTTTTCTAACAAGGAGACACTTGTTCCTCATCCTGTATCTTAAACATGGTAGGAAGGGACTGCATGTGAAAGACCTGTCAATGATGGTGAAGAAATCATCCATACTGAGGTGGACCAAGACCTCATTGCATCTAACAGTGGACCTCAGTGGGCACTTCTTATAAGTCCTGGGGCTCCTTATCAAATTTTGGTACACTATTGTCAAATTACATTTGCATAATTCTCTCAGCTGCTCACTAAAACCCAATTTTGTAAAAATACATGTATAGGCATAAATTTTAATATTTAAACACTATGGAAACTTTCAGATTCAGTAATATATATGTCTACATTTTTGTTATATAATATTCATAATATAACTTGTACGTTTACAATTTGGAGCCAGGTTGACATTTTAAATATGCCTAGATAAATATATCATTTTATCGTTTTAGTTAAAAGTTTTTTTGTTTTGTTTTGTACCTTCTATTTAGTTGAAAAGAATGGTCTACTGTAGAACCCCAAATTTATCTCAAATGAAAAGATTAGTTTGTTATTGGTGCTATTTCTATTTTATTTTTATATTTATTTCTTTTTCAGCCTACTTTATCTTAGAAATTTCTCATTTAATACATGGTGAACTAGATCTCCAACACTGGCCATGATGCTCCTAACCTGCTCACACTCTTTGTAGGCTGACGTCAAGAAAATTCAACATCTAGAGCCAGTTCCACTGTTAACAGAATCACCAAGTATGATATGAATTCTCTAGATAATAGGAGTATTATGTTGTATATTAACAGAATTACATATTTTAAAAGGTTTTAGATACTTGAGAATTTTTAATAGTTTAACATGAGCATAATGAATACTTAAATCAGCTGTGTTATTATCGTTCAGCGTCCATTATGGTTACTTGAAACCTTATTCAGTTTCTAGTTATTTGACAATTTAGTCACATTTTTATACATGTACAAATTATGCCATTGATTATCAGCAGGAAAAAGTCAAAACCGAAGTATGGGTATAGATATTCATGTGTGTAGCAAACAGCAGTGCAAATGAACCAACTACTGTTTTATATAAAAAGATGTATAAATCTCACACAAAAGATATCTGGAGCTAGGTAAGCTATAAATAAAAAATAACATATGATTCCATTTAGGTAAAGCCAAAGACAAGTGAAACTACTCTATGGCATGGAGAGTTGTGCTAATGCCTGGAACTTGACATGAAGGTCCATCTATGGAGCTGCTAATGTTCTGTTTCTCGAACAGCATGATAGTTATACAGGTGTGAAAAATCACCAATTACATATATATGCATTTTTATATGTAAAACTTAGTTTAAAAATATGTAATAAAAGTATTAGAAGCAGAGTGCTGTAACTTTTTAAAAATCCTTCAGAAAACAGATACAGTGTCTTTTTGAACTTCATTGTAAAAGATATAAGAATAACTGCTTAGGTTGTGAAAACACTTGATCAAAATTAAAAATAGGGATTTTACTACATGGAATATTAAACATAATAAACATATCTAAGTACTACTTCTAATTATCATTAAAATGATATTTATGAAAAATATTAAGAATTTTTAAGTTAAACTTTTAAAGTGAAGTAAACATTTAGTAACATACAATAAAATGAAAAAAAATATAATAAATTAAGTTACTCTCTGTAATAGATTAAAATGGCTTATTTTTCTTTTTCTACTTTGTTTTTTTAGATCTTTAAATTTTCTAAAATTAACAAGATTTATAGCCTAAAAACCATGTCATGAAAATGCTCATTTCTACTTATCTAATGATTCAAAGACTGGGTTTTATTATGTGTGAAATATTTCATGAAAGAAAAATACATAATTTTTTACCATGCATTATTTATAATAGAGGAATTTGATGAATGATTAAAGAACACATGATACACATCTAAAGAATGCCAATATGGTGATTATAATATTTTACAAAGGGCTTATAAAAGGGTTAAAGTTAGTTTATAAAGTATAGTTTTTCTTTCACCATAATTTTCATTGCTGTAATGTACCCTGGAATGATGTCTTTTTATTCAATAAACATTTTAAATGCATAATATGTACTTTTTTATTGAGAAGCATTTATGAAATGTCAACTAACTCTCATATGCTGATGATCTGTTTAAGTCCATGTCAGAATAATTATTTTCCATCATGCTACCACTAGAATAGCATAGATGTCCTCTAGGAACTTGCATGAAAAAAAAATCAACTTTATCAGAAATTCTGAGGTGGGGCCCAGTAGTCTATGTGTTAGCAAGCTCTGAAGGTGAGTTTGTTTCATGGTATAGTTTGAGAGTGACAGTTATAGACTAGCATATAAAAGAGTAACAATGAATTTTATGTGGCTATTGCATTTAAACTTACAGTGGTAAATTAAAATGAGTCATTGACTAGGGAATTAAGTTTACTGTAAAAATTCTGCCTAGAAAAATGTCTGTACATATAAATAACTAGGCACAGGTCCTTTTAGGACCCCCTACTTATAAAGGGCCACAACACTTTATGAGTAGGCTAGCATAGAAAAAATAGAGATGACTAGATTAAATTATTATTTTGAATTTATATGACAGTATTTATAATCCTCAAACTTTTCTCAGTCACTGTTTATCACCAAGAAAGTGATCTGGAAATATCACTTTTTATGGACTAGGAAGGAGACTGAGATTTATGTAAAACTACTTAAATCCTATGGCTAAGAAGGAGCAGAGCCAGAGTTTCTGACTTTGATATTCTGATGAATGTGTTTTAAGAAAAAACAAACAAAAAAAAAAAAAAAAAAAGGAAGGAAGAGCAATTTTTGTTTGACAGGCATACCATTCATGGATTTTTATCATGAGTGTATGTGTGTGTGCGCCATTAGATTCCCCATATCATTACAGAAAAGGAAACCAATCTTTTATGTGAAGCTCAGATCTATAATTAAAACAATCAAATTCAAGATCTCTAAAAAGATTCTGAATAGATTACAGATTGCTTAAAAGCAGAATATAATCAAGCAAATTCAGAGAGGATTTAATAAAAACTTCTCCTGTCTTAATTATATGTACCAGTGCAATGGACAGCCTGTAATAAAAAAGGATCATTTTGTTTTGTTTTTAGCAGAGACTCATTATCTTACCATTTGTCATAACAAATATTTATCTTAAAAATTGTATGTGACCAACCTTATAACTTTTCTCTCTGTGCAAACTATGTACATCTGAATTTCCCTTCAACCATAGAAAAGATCATTCAAAACTCATTGGATTCCCAGTTTTCTACATTTTTTGGTCTGTACACAAGAGTAAGTGATAAACTCTACCCTTAATTACCACCATTTGACCTCCATCAAAATATAAATACAATTGTTTCAACTGTGTAGAAATAGATGTGAGCCAGGTTATAAACTAAATTGACAGCACGGACCATATATCATTCTTTCTATTCACATATTGCATTGCATATGTTACATTTTTTTTAAGCTTAGCTTCAGTGCCCACATCAATGTATGTAGAATTTTCATGACAGAAAAATTTGATTCAGTTGAACTGGGTATTTACTATATGCCAGGCATCATGCTCAGGCCTAGGAACTCCCTGGTGAATAAAAAAGATACTGCCCTTCTTGGGAAACAGACAATGAACAAATAATTTAAGTGTAATAAGTGTTATAAATGTGGAAATAAAAAAGGACTATGGATCCAACCTAGACAAGAGAAAAAGGCAAGCCCTTCCAGAGCAAATTATACAGCAGCTGAAACCCAAAGGTCTGATATAACTGAAAGGGGTAGATATGGAGGATAGATTTCACTGATAAAGAAGACCATGTTCAGAAGCATGGGGCACACAGTTTAGTCTCAGAATATTTGGGGGCAAAGCAGGGGTGGGAGTGTAGGGAAAGTACAGTTCAAAGCACAGACCACTTACATGGCCTTGGAGGCCAGATATGGGCCTTTACCCAAAGGTGAAAAAGAAGAAATAGAATACATGTTAGTTAAAAAAACAAAAAAACTGAAGAGGGATAAGAGAATGGAAATGAGTTGAGTGGTTTTTGTGGGATAAGAATGAAAAGAAGAAATATCAGAGCTTGAAGAGGAAGAAGACTATTCAGTCCTTGGGAAAGAGGGAAATGTAGAAATAAATATGGGAGATTTATTTCTAAGGAACCTGAAAACTGTGGCAATAATGTGATACATGTAACTTAATATCTAATACACAAGGAAGAACTGTGCATAAGTCTCCTTTCTACATATTACAAAATAATCTGTAATTAAAACTTCAAACTTTATACCTGCCCTGGGTGGAACACCTGTAGGGTTTTTTGTTGTTGTTTTCCCCCCCTTCTATCTTTCTACGCTTTGGGAAACTAGGGCTAATCTTGATCTACAACTGTCTTCAATATGCAAGGTTTTTTTTTTTTCTATTTGTGAAAGTAGTCCATGAATCATAATTTTGATAGAATTGAAAATGCCTTTCTTGACATAGTTAATACCATACATTTTGGAATTGTTCTCATTGTGTTTAGAGAGCTCTTTTGATCAGAATCCACAGAATGAGATGCTAAAGGGAACTGTAGGGCATTCTAGTTCATTATCCCCCACCAGCACGAGTACAGAAATGCTGTGTTGCATGATGGATAGAAGTTAGAACCAAAGAAACCTGAGCCTAAATTCTAGCTTTATAAACTTAGGCAAGCTATTTAAACTTCTTAAGCCTCAGTGACTATCTGAAAACATGGGAAGTGGTATCTGCTTTTAAAATAACAAAGTATATGTCACCAACGGTGCTCAATAAATGTTAAATTTTTTCTATTAAATTATTTTGAATTAGGTTTTTTTGTTGTCAGTTGTTCAATGCTATTTGTTGAGAAGTATTAAATTTAGAAGAACACATCAGCAAAACATTAAAAATGTTAGTAATTATTATTAATGAACAAGGATCACTGAGTTCAAGGGCAGAATAGCAAACATCTGGGTTTTTTTTTTTTTTTTGCAGATATCACTGTATATAATTTAATGACTTGGAAAATATTTTATTTTTAAAATGGAAGTCTTAAAAAGAATGTTATCATAGACTACCATGATATTTCTGTAGTACCTGGTATGTGCACTATACTGGATGTCCAATTTATACTCATTATCTAGATCTGAAACAGCTGTTCTCACTGCAAACCACAGAGAAGGAACTGAAACGTCTTAAGATTTGAATGACTCTTCCAAGCTCACTCACCTAATGCTTACTGAAAATGAGCTTTCAAACAAGGCCTGTTTCGTACCACAGACTATCCTCTCCCCACATTTCATAACATCATAAATCAAAAGAAATTCCACAAAATCTTTTAACTGAAGACAAGACTGAAAAAGAAACTTCAACCAGGAAGTTGAGAGATACACTTGCAGGAAAAATAGCATGGAGAGTTGCTTTGCTATAGTCAAGTGATGAAGCCCTTGTCCAAATCCTAAAGTCCTTGGGATTCATAAAAATGAATTTACATGCCTCATTAAGTTCAAAATCTCTTCTTCTTAAGAGTTATATATATGAAGAAGCTATGTGTTGTGGTGATTCTACCCTCCCCCCCACCCCTGCAAATTGTCTTCTGTGGTAATTGGACCCTGATGTCTAGGCTGTGGGATATATATTCCATGGATTACTCAAGAACATAAAAAAATAATTTTCCATCCACAAAATTAATGCTCTGCAGTAGTAGGGGAAATAATCAATGACACATTGGATTCTACTGGCTCTGGCTAAATTACCTCAGTACTCAAAACCCAGTTTTAAGATGTTATAAGTTCCAGATGGTCCTCAGATATCACTAGCAAGTTACAAAATCTCTTTATATATTGAGCCAATATAGAATATTCCTGACGTCTAGACATAGGTGAAAGAAAGTAGCTTCCATTTCACTGCTGTCTCTCTGGAAACTGTCAAAA
The DNA here is from genome assembly GCF_902655055.1 of Lutra lutra. Classification (NCBI taxonomy): domain Eukaryota; kingdom Metazoa; phylum Chordata; class Mammalia; order Carnivora; family Mustelidae; genus Lutra; species Lutra lutra. The sequence continues at coordinate 175,993,820 of NC_062280.1, forward strand.
TAACAAAATGTAGCTGCCATCTAAATTATTCTGTGACCTATTTGCTTTAGGAAATAAAAAAAATATAAAAATCATTACATGTATTTTATAATCTTTCTAATTTTTAGACACGGTTGCAACACCACCAAAATAGAAGGATGAAGTAGATTGGAAAACCTATGAAGAATCCTAGACACAACCCCTCTCATTGGGACTGTGTTTACATTATGCATGGTAGAAGCAGGTGTTTGCAAGATACAAGTTCACACACACACAACACAAATTTACATAGGTACTAAATAATTAAATAGTTACATTTGGTATGCTGTCATAGAGCAGTAGTACAGACGAGTGTGCCACTTTAACGGCTTTTGGACTGTGGAGTTATATTCTGGTATTCAGATTGTTGATGGATTTTTAGTTTGGGAACAGGGAAGAGCTAACTGTACTGATGATTTTCAGATTGCACACCCCCGCTATTTCTCATCTGCTCAAGTGAAAATCATAATATTGCACTGAAGATGAGCATTAAATTCTTCAGTTCATTTGCATTCACCTCTCCCTTGAGGCCTATTGTCCTCTCTCTTTTTATGGTATAGCACATGATTAATTTGTTCACTCACAATTACACTGGAAACAAAGCTTAAATTTAAGAAGTAACTTGTTTTAAAGACGAGAGGTGACGAGTGCCTCTAGATCATGAGTTCAGCCTGAAATTTAGTTAAAAAGAACTTTACAGTATCAGAGTTTTGAACAGGAGTAAAGAAAACCTCATTTAAAATGGAGTCGGGGGCTGCTTGGGTGGCTTAGTGGGTTAAGCCTCTGCCTTCAGCTCGGGTCATGATCTCAAGGTCCTGGGATCAAGTCCCGCATCGGGCTCTCTGATAGGCAGGGAACCTGCTTCCCCCTCCCTCTCTCTCTCTCTCTCTGCTTGCCTCTCTGCCTACTTGTGATCTCTGTCAAATAAATAAAATCTTAAAAAAAAAAAAAAAAGGAGTCAGGAGGGGCAGCTGGGAGGCTCAGTTGTTAAGCGCTGGGCTCAGGTAGTGATCCGAGGACCCTTAGATGGACCCCTGCATCGGCTCCCAGCTCTGCTTGAGGGAAGACTGATTCTCCTTCTCCCACTACCCGTGCTTCTGTCCTCTCTCACTCTGTCTCTCTCTGTCAAATAAATAAAATCTTAAAAAATAAAAATAAAAATAAAATGGAGTCAGGAAATAAGAACTTTATGATAGTAAGAGTTTTGAACACGAGTAAAGGAAACCTCATTTAAAACGGAGTCGGGTGCAGGGGGGCGCCTGGGTGGCTCAGTGGGTTAAAGCCTCTGCCTTCAACTTTAGTCATGATCTCAGGGTCCTGAATGGAGCCCCGCATTGGGCCCTCTGCTCAGCGGCCTGCTTCCTCCTCTCTTCCTGCTTCTCTGCCTACTTGTGATCCCCCTCTGTCAAATAAATAAATAAATAATCTTTAAAAAAAAAAAAAAAAAAGGGAAGCCCTAAAGGAGCACTCTCCTACACGTACCACTCCTTGCACTCGGCCTAACCAGCAGAAAAGTATAATTCTTATCCTGAAAAGGCAGGACTCCTTTCACATAGGAATTTTATCTCCTGCTTTTAAGAAAAGTAAGGCAGATCTCTACTTGCCCCAGCAGCAGAACACTAACCACCACTTGCAGCCAATGAGAAACCCCCACAACCACATTCTCCCTCCTCTCCAATGAACCCCTGTGCAAACACTTCCCAATTTCCTCCCTAAAACCTACTAAAGCTGACCTTCCCTTTGTCTCTTCAAACTTGACTGTTGTTTGCCATAGTTTGCTCATCCCAAACTGCAATTCCTCTGCTATTCCTAAATAAACTCATTTTGCTAACAAAATAACTGGCTCTTTTATTTTTATGACTGAAAGAGTCTTGCATATTGTAAAGTATCTACAAGGCCATTTGGTGATTATATTTGTGCATATATTATTGTAAAGAAAGAAAATGCAATCATTAGTAAGTTTATAGCAAGTAAAATATTTATTTGCATAAGGATAATTAAATTTTGTAAAGCTTTGACATTTTTACCCATACTTTCCATTAAGTATTTGCTATTAATTTGAAGATTCTTTTTTTTTAATTTTTTTTAATTTGAAGATTCTATCTCCTATTATTATTTATCATTATAAATCTCTTCCAAGAAATGTGATTTTCAACTGAAAATTACATAGCATATAAAAGTTCAATTATTTTATTGTATTATTTTTAGGAACATAAATCTGAAATTCATGAATTTTTACCATAGCAAAATAATTTTAAAATCCTATTTAAATTTAGTGATGAATGTTGAAAATATCACAAGATTAGTGTCTTTATATAATTTTCTGAAAGTTTTATGAAGTTTATCTGGAACTCGAAGTTAACAGATTGCTATTAGTGATGCTTATCATTCTTCATTCTTTACATATGTGTATATATACATTCTTATATATGTAGATATATATTTTTTAAAATATACATTTACATATATATGTGTATGTGTTTCTTGATGCCTCTCACAGAATGCATAGTCTTCTAACAATCACACATAGAAAACACAACTATATAAAACCAAAATTAATACCTTATCACTTTTATCCAGACTTATTGGTATATTTTCTATTATCTTTTCAGTAGTATAGATCCTGGGAATATGTAGAGATACTGAGAAGTATCTCTTAGTGGGGTCTAACGTTTTACTAACATTTGTCTCTCATACTATCATTCTTTTGCTTTCTGGGTAATTTCCTTTTACTTCTTTATTTTCAAAGCTATAGTGACTCATCATTCCTCTATAATTTCAAATAATACCCATTGTAACCAGATCTATTGACATCTTTCTGTTAGTGTCATCTACATTATAAATTCATAGTTTTACTGGCAAATATGGAGATAGCGATGTCAGGTTTGTATCATGTCTTTTTTTTTTTAAGATTTATTTATTTATTTATTTGATAGACAGAGATCACACGTAGGCAGAGAGGTAGGCAGAGAGAGGGGGAAGCAGGCTCCCTGCTGAGTAGAGAGCCGGATGTGGGGCTGGATCCCAGAACCCTGGGATCATGACCTGAGCCAAAGGCAGAGGCTTTAACCCACTGAGCCACCCAGGCGCCCCGGGTTTGTATCATGTCTTAAAGCATTTTGATTTCCCTTATAACCCAGAGTTTTCTTCTGATACCATTCCTCTGGACTGCTACTTACGACTGTTCATCTGTATTGTTTGTAGGTATTATGTATAGGTATAGAGGTTAAGTATTTCTGTTACTGAAAAACTGCAACACTCCTCAAATAACATTTGTAAAAAAAGCAGTTTCTAAATAACAAGTATGTCAGTAGTATGAAAACATCCTATCCGTGCCTTTGAATGTCAGAGGCTTGGTGGGCCAGGGAAGCAGGAAACTCTCCTTTAAATTAGGCTAATTAGCCCTTTGAATGCCCTTAGTATTCACTAATTTTTGATTTTTGTTTCTAAAAATGTGTGGATATTTGTTTTCCCACTAAAGTCCTACAGAATTAAAAGGTATTCTTAGGATTTAGAATCACCAAAACAAAAATAAATATGTACTTTTTAGAGAATTTCTGAAATCCTAGAAAAATCTTTTAAGGTAGTAAATTTCCTCCCAAATGGGACTTTTTCTCCCTTTGCTTTTCCAGTTGGAGCAACACTAAACTGTGCAAATTCCCTGCAATACTGTTTTTTGTTTGTTTTGGTCTATTTCCACCGTTGTCATAGCATGGTCCCACTTATTTGATGTATGCAAGAACTATATCAGAATACAGATGAAACACTAAACAACATCATTGGAAAAGTCTGAAACTTCTAAGCAATAAAAATATTAAACATCAGTATGTGGTCTTACTCTAATGTTACTTTTGACAGTGGTGTACTGATACTATAGGTAAGGGAATTTTCCTTATTCGAATTGTTTGTTGATAGACATTTTAGCATAGAAGGCACATACCTCCTTACTTATTCATTCATATACAAATATAAAATAATTATAGAATATAAAGTAGATAAGTTTATAAAATACATAAGCTTTCTTAGTAGGAAAAAGAAATAATTCATCTCTCTGCATAACAAACAGAAGTCCCAACGTTTCTTTTCCTCTTTCATGGTTACCACCAAGCACAGTCTTAGCATTAATAGAACTTAATCAAATTAATCTCACAAACCCATTTGACATTACTCTACTGACACCCTTCTTTGGAGAAGACAGTATCTTCAACATTCTGTCCATTCACTTATTCAATATATGTATCAAGCATCTATTTTGTTCCAGGCATAGTGCTAACTACTGGTGACCCAGACATGGATAAAACAGATATGTTCCTCTCCTCGTGGAATTTGGAGCATGTTCCCTGTGGAGTTCAGATGGTATTCTTTGATGAGACAGTGAACTCTTCGTGATTCTAGCAGAGTCTTTATCCCTTTGCTTCAAACCTCTTGTATTTTAGAGATACATTTTATTATAACATTTTATAATAACTATAGATAATTTAAATAAGAAGTATGTGGTTGAAAAATGTGTCTTATCATCTGTTCTTACCATATTATAATTTAACCAAGAAAGTTGATAAGAGTGAAAGCCTATGTATCAAAGTAAAGGAAATGAACAATTCACCTTGCAACCATTGATAACCCCTTGTATAATTTTCCCAGACTGGTTTATCATGTAACAATAAACTATAAAGAAAACTTTTCTAGGCATTTTTAAGTTTCAGTTTTTCTTTTGACAGCAAATGCTAATGGCATTTGCAATTTAGCATAACTATAAACTGGTATCAGTCCAAATAGAAGTCTTATTCCAATTCCCACTGAAATCCATGCATTTTGTAATACTGAAGTTATTCCACCTTTATTTAAAAATCTTAAATTGCCCCATTTTCATCAGCAACACATTGCTTAGAAGCAGTTTTCCCAGCAGTCTTTTTTACCACATATCAATCAACATGATTAGTCCTGCCAAATACTCAAAAGAATGAAATAAAAGAGCAAAAATAAGACCGACCTGCCAGGTATAACTTTGTAGATCAAATGATTTGAAATCTCTGTACTAGTGATCATTGTAGCCCTAGGAATATTTAGAGAAAAGTAGTCTTGAAGCTAAATTTATTTAAAAAAAAAAAAAAAGAACTTTAAAGAAAAATCTACCTCTGTGTTCTTGAATACTCTTTTCTACAAAAAGTTAAATAGATGGTGATGAGCTGCTAAACTTCGGTGTCTAATAATGTAGACAATGCATAAATAATTACTTATAAAGCAAACTTAAGGAAAAATATATAAGCAAACTGACCCAAACATATTTTTTCTATATTCACTCTCATCAAATGTAACTCCTCTGTAATTTGCATAACAGATCATTTTCAAATTTGCAAAGGTAACAATTGACATAGATAAAATAATGTTCTTATAGCTAAGTATTTTATTTTATTATTTTTTTTAAACATTTTATTTATTTATTTGAGAGAGAGACAGTGAGAGAGAGCATGAGCGAGGAGAAGGTCAGAGGGAGAAGCAGACTCCCCATGGAGCTGGGAGCCTGATGCAGGACTAGATCCCGGGACTCCAGGATCATGACCTGAGCCGAAGGCAGTCGCTTAACCAACTGAGCCACCCAGGCGCCCTATAGCTAAGTATTTTAGATAACTTTAATTTTTTTCCAGTGTTCCTCATTAGTACTATGGTATTAATAATAATGCTTATAATTTAGTAACATAATACTTTGCCATTAGTAACATAATGCTTTGCCATTAGTAACATAATACTTTGCCATTTGTACCTAAACTGTACTTGTAGTTCATTGGCAGACAACAGTTCTTAGTATAACTTAAAATTTAGTATAAAACTGTAAAATGCATCAATTTCAGATGAAGCCATGGGAACAATAAACATGAGGACTCTTTCTAAAGAGGACTCTATAACCAGCTCAGAGAGCTCTTATTTTTTCCTCTCCAATATGATGTGATATGTGGACAAATGAAAGTGGATGGTCTTTTCTATTCAAAGTTTTACAAATGAGATTCTTCACTCTAGTATTAAAATTTTTTTTCTACATTTATACATATACATTGGGGATCGGTATGTTATATGTACATACCAGGCCGTGAAGAAAGATATGTGTATCTGATGAAGAAGGATTTGTATTACAATGAGATGCTAGACATGAGATTCAGTTGAAAGCATATATGAAAAGGAAGGAAGTATCAGTGTCAGGTGGTAGACGTGCTAGGCAATAGAAGATAACATCATTAAACTCCATAGACTATCATTGCTTTCCCAACTGTCCACCTACACCATCCCACCCACCCCCCACTTTAATGTAGATGTTGGATGGGCTATGAATAGTTTGAGACTCTAATGAGTATCTCATCCTCTTGCCATTTATTGCTCCAGAAACCCCAGCCTAAATAAATCAACATATAGTATTCTCACAGTAAAAGGAATGAATACAATAGAAGCCAACAAGAGTTTACCACTGACTTCTCACAAAAATTTTCCACTTATAAGATCTGGGGAATAGTCATCCCTTTCCTACTGAATAAAATTGCTATCGCTTCCAACAATCATTCTAAATCTACCATGATTGTCAAAGAATGACTGAGTGAGACTATGGAAAGAGTATGCAAAAATTGTGTTACTACTATGCCATTAAATCATCACACCCTGAATCTTATGCTCACTATAGAGTTCCGTTGTATGATTAAATATATATTACTACTGTTCATAACAATTTGAATTAGATTTCCTGCACCTTGCAGTTAAAATCGTCTTAAATAAAACATTATCTCTAAGTTTGATTGAATGTTAGCTTGATCTTGATTCAATAATTGATTCACTCTTTGGACAAATTTTTGAAGACCAATTAGTTCAGTAAAGACTGCATTTGGCTATAAATAAGTGCCTTATAAGTTTATATCTCTCTTGTGTAAACACACTCTGGATGTGAGTGGTCCGGAGCTAGTTATTGTGTCTGGTCTATGAACTCCCCAGGGAACCAAGGACTATCCAGTTCAGAACTCTGCCATATTCTGAAAGGATTTGCCCCCCTTACCTCATGTTCCAAAATGGAACATACACATCTCAAGAAATGACAGGAAGGAGGAGATGAAAAGTCAAAATATATCTGCCAGCTCTCTTAAGGAAATTTCTGGAAGCTTCCAGATTATGCTTCTGTCCATATCCCTGATCTGAACTTACCCACTTTTCCACACAATCACAGTTGACTCCTTGGGAAAAAAAAAAAAAAAAAAAAAAGTCCTGTGTATTCTGAATTGGAATGTATAATTTTGGAAAAATGGGAGTATGGAGGTATGGATATTCAGCACAACCAAGAATCTTTGCCACTACCACTGTGTGTCAGAAATTGGCTGGCTGCTGAATATTAGCAAAATACATGATTTACAATAATTTTAGATAAATTACCAGTAGAGAGTATAGCCGTGCCTTAGTGTACAAACTGTAATAGTGGTAAGTGTGAAAGAAAGTACCATTAGAAATTATGCTGGGAGGGATGTCTGGGTGGCTCAGCTGATTAAGCAACTGCCTTGGGCTCAGGTCATGATCCCGGAGTCCTGGGATCCAGTCCCACAACAGGCTCCTTGCTCAGCCTGCTTCTCCCTCTATTTCCTGCTCTGCCTGATTGTGCGCTCTCTCTCTCTCTCTCTCTCTCTCTCTCTTTGGCAAATAAAAATTATACTGGGAAGATCAACACAAATTGAAACCTCCCATGAACATTTTACATATATATATATATATATATATATATATATATATATATATATGGAATTTCTCATTTAGGTATCAGAGCTCTTTATGCACTTATTCTACTTAATTAAAACGTGTTATATTTGTTATGTAATTTTACCTACCCAACTGTATACTTCCACCATTTTAAAATTTAAAAGCTAAAATAACTATTATTAATGGCTAAATGTCATAGGAAAAGTCATTATTTTGGACATGTGGGGACATTTCGAAAGCGGTAAATGATTGTATCTCTATACATTTTATTCTGTATGATAATACTTTAATAGTTCCTATGTTTTATTTTTTGGGTAATGCTTTTTCCTCTTTGTTTAAGCTATCAGTAATTAATCTTGGTTTTGGTCACTATGCTTTTAAGAGTCATTCTAACACCCCCATATAAAATTGTTGTTCTAAAGTAGTTTGCTTTGGGCTGAACAAAAAAATGAGAGATCTTATTAGAATAGTGCGTGAAATAAAATGCCAAGATATATCCAACAGAGTAAAATACATGAATTTTAGGGCATGAAATTTTTTTTTTTTTTTTTTTTTTTGACAGACAGAGATCACAAGCAGGCAGAGAGGCAGGTAGAGAGAGAGGAGGAAGCAGGTTCCCTGCTGAGCAGAGAGTAGGGCATGAAATTTTTGACAACTATTTCAGGCTACCTACATGTCCGTGATTGCTTACTTTAATTTTCAATGGTTTTTCAAGAGGCTTCAGATTACTAACGGAATCAGTTCATATAAATTATAAAAATATGTCAATTTGTTATATATTATATCACATTCACTCATTAATTTTAGACAAACTGTTAATTCCCTCATTGTTGCCTTCCTGTAATATGTCAAGGATATTGTCACTATGAACTCTATGGTTAAGTCAGGGAAACAGAAATTAATCCATGTTGTTCAAAAAGGCTGAATGGTTACACAGGTGGCAGAGGGTTGAATGATCGAAAGAGAGGTAACAGGGACTGAAGAAATAAAATGGAAGAAGAGATAATACCAAGAAATCTGATTTGCTAATGCCTCTAAACTGGAGGATACGAGCCTACATCAGCTACTGCATGCTAGAAGAGGATGCAGTAATAGTTCTGGACACACTTAAGATGATCAGCACTGACACAATCAAAAAGTGTTCAAGTCCAATAAAACCTCATGGCTACTACTACTCTAAGTAATGTTAGCAACTGTCAATACAGTAATCCCCCCACCTTATCCACAGAGGATACATTCCAAGAAACCCCTCCAGTAGATATCTGAAACCCTGGAGAGTACCCTCTATTTGCTATGGTTTTTCCTATACATACATACCTATGAAAGTTTAATTTCTAAATTTAATTTAGAAATTTAAAAGTTTAATTCCTAAATTAGGCACAGTAAAAGATGAATAACAATAATAAAAATAGAGCAATTATATTGTATTAAAAGATATGTATGTATGATCTCTTTCTCTCTCAAAATATCCTATTGTACTGTGCTCACCCTTCTTGTGATGATATAGAATGATAAAATACCTACAAGATGAGATGAAGTGAGGTGAATGACGTAGGCACTGTGACATAGCATTAGGCAACCACTGACCTCCTGAGGATACCTCAGAAAGTGGATCATCTGCTTCCAGATCCCAGTTGATCACAGGTAATAGAAACCATAGAAAGTGAAAACAGATAACCAGGGACCACTGCAACTGCTGTGCTAGAGTCAAGAAAGTCCTCTTTCTCTCTTCCCTTTTGATCTCTAGCAACAATGATTCCTATAAGCAGAACCTATTAGAAATCCAGCCAGGGAAACATGGGACAATTCAGTTTATAAATCTCCAGTGCTCTAAGGACATAGGAAAGCAGAGAACAACATAAATAGAGAGCAAAATTAAATAGGCAAAGACAAAAATGAAGACCAACATTTGAACTTGAGAAGTTTAACCATATAAATAAATAGGAAGTGAGGATTGACCTTATTGGCTCTGAGATAGGTCTATTATTTTGCTCCTTACCCTTATGACTGCTCTGTAGGCGCTTCTGCCTGGAAATTTTAGAATAACTCAGGGAGAATCTCATTACTAGATTCAATTTGGTTTTTACTTTAGTTAATTAAGGGACTACTAAGCACATGGGTCACACAAACATGTGAAGCACATGTATACAATTAGACTGAAATTCCCATAATTCTCTGGAAGCTTGACCTGACCCAATAAATTCACTTTTGTTTTGTATTGGAATTATTTTGCTGCATTTAGGATGTTCTCATTGGGATAGGCACATTTTCTTCATTTTCCTCTACCCCTCTTCTAATTTGCTGTATTAATATGCACATACTGTATTAATTAGAACAACTTAGATTTTATTGTGCTAACAAACAACGCAAATTCTATACACACAGAGGTTTATTTCTTGCTGCCCTGTGTCTGTTGTAGACTCAAGCATCTGTGTAGAGGATACTGTTTCTTCCCATCCATGTAGCTAACCAGTCATCTAGCCTGCTCAGGTCTTAACATTCCTCCTCCACCTCTAAACAAGATCTTGCATTTTGCAGCAGGCTATAATGTAAATGGAAGGCCTCATATGGGCTTACCTAGGCTCATGCCTAGAAGTGAGTCATTACTTAGAGTCACAAATCATAGAGCCAACTTAAATATAAGGGAGCTAGAAAAATGGGATATCCTATTTCTTTTACCCTTATTATTTGTCACTAAAAGTCATAGGGGGTAAGAATATAAAGAAGGAAATAAACACATCATCTTGGGGGAGAGACTACTTAAAGTAGCACAGTTAGGAAGGACTTCCCTGAAGATGGGACATTTGAGTTCATCAGATCTGTATGGGATGTGCTTTTGTTTGAGATACTATTTACTGCTGATTCTGACCCAGAATCTGTAGTTGCATGCTAAACTGTGGATTTTATTTAGAGGGGATACAAACAATTTCTGACAAGAAGAACCCAAAATCATGATCACGTTGCCTTCGAGAACATAAATTCTGTAAACATAAAGTTCTGAACATAAATTTGTAAATAAGCAATGTAAGTGGCAATACTCCTATTTCTTAATTCTTTACAATCAATTCTCAGAATGTTCCCTTCCTGTACAAATATAGTTGTGACTATATATTGACAGAAGAACAACACAACTCAATGGCAAAAGGATCATCTTTTCAGTAAATGCTGCTAGAACAACTACACATCCACATGTCTAAAAAGATGAATCTAGAACAGACCTTATATTTCACAAAAATTAACTCAAAATGCAACACAGAACTAACTGTTAAATAATACTATAAAACTCCTAAAATGGGTGGTTCAGTTGGTTGAGTGTCTGACTTTTGATTTCAGCTCAGGTCATGTAGTCAGGGTCCTTCCTGAGATCAAGCCCCACGTCAGGCTCCATGACAGGCATGGAGCTTGCTTACAGTTCTCTCTCAGTGTTCCTGGGCTCAGTCAGTTAAACATCTGCTTTCAGCTTAGGTCATAATCTCAGGGTCCTGGGATCAAGCCCCACATCAGGCTCCCTGTTCAGCGAGGAGCCTGCCTCTCCCTCTTCTCTAGGCTTGTGCTGCCACTATTTCTGTCTGTCTCTCTCAAATAAATAAATAAAATCTCCAAAAAAAAAAAATTCTCTTCTTCACCCTCTCCCCCTCCCCCACCATGTGTGCTCACTCACTCTCGCGCTCTCTCTCAAAAATAAATAAATAAAAAATAAAAACCCTCCTAGAATATAACATAGAAGAAAATCAAGGTGACCTTGGGTTTGACAATAACTCTGTGGATAAAATACCAAAAGCACAATCCATGAAAGAAAAAAAAATGATAAATTAGAACTTCATTAAAATTAAAAACTTCTAATTTGTAAAATATACTGTTAAGAGAATGAAAGGGAAAGCACATACTAGGAGAAAATATTTGCAAAACACCTATTAGATAAAAGACTATGTATCCTGAAATACAAAGAAACCTTAAAAGTAAATAAGAAAATAAGTGATGCAATAAAAACTGAGCAGATCTGAAGAGACAACTCTTTAAGGAAGATATATGGATGGCCAATAAGCACACAGAAAGACACTAAACATCACATATCATTAGGGAATAGCATATTAAAACAACCGTAAGATACCACCACATACCTAAAATTCAAAACTCCAAAATACCAAATGCTGGCAATGATATGAGGTGACAGGAATGCTCATATGTTTCTGGTAGGTGTAAAATGGTACAGCCACGGGGCACCTGGGTGGCTCAGTGGTTTAAGCCTCTGCCTTCAGCTCAGGTCATGATCTCAGGGTCCTGGGATGGAGCCCCACATCCGGCTCTCTGCTCAGCAGGGAGCCTGCTTCCCTCCCCTCTTTGCCTGCTTCTCTGCCTACTTGTGATCTCTGTCAAATAAATAAATAAAATAAAAAAAAATGGTACAGCCACTTTGGGGAACAATTTTGGCAGATTTTTACCAACTAAATTTACTCTTACTATGTGATTCAACAATTGTACTCTGTGGTATTTACCCAAATGAAGTGAAATATTATGTCCACACAAAAACCTGCACATGGAGGCTTTATTCATAATTGTCAAAACCTGCAAGGGACTAGGATGTCTTTCAGCGGGTGACTGGGTAAACTGTGGTACATCCATACAATGGAGTATGATTCAGCACTAAAAACAAAAATAGCTATCCAGCCATAAAAAGACAATAAGGAATTTTAAATGCATATTGCTAAGAAAAGATGCCAAATACATAAAGTCTACATACTGTATGATTGTAACTACATGACATTCTGGAAAAGATAAAACTATGGAGAGAAGTAAAAAAAAAATTAGTGGTTGCCAAAGGTTGGAAGGAAAGGGAGAAATGAGTAGGTAGAGCGCAGTAGAGTTCAGAGCAGTGAAACTGTTTTGTATGACACTGTAATGGTGAATAAATGTCATGATAAAATAGTCAAAACCAATAGAATGTTCAACACAGAGTAAACCCTAAGATTAAGTGTGGACTTAAGTTAATAATGTATCAGTATTGGCTCATCTGTCTTAACAAATATACCACAGTAATGTAAGATGTTAATAATAGTGGAAACTAGAGGAAAGGTGAAGTGGTATACAGTAAAGTTCCACTTTCTGCTCAATTTTTCTGTAAATTTAAACCTCTCAAAAAATAAAGTCTATTGAAAAATATTCTTTGTATCAATTTTATCATACTGCTTGTGTTTTCATAAATGGATTTTTTAGATTTCTGATACATTTATACTTGAATGAGATCAAGATGTTACACATTTTGAAAATTAGGTTTTTTTATAAGTTGGTCAAAAAGAATATACAGAATCAAGTATAAGAGAAAGTTAAAAATAATTTTAATGCATATATTTATATAACCACATTAATAATTATATTAGGACTAGAGAGTTTTAAAATAAATCTGGAATATTAGAAGAAAATTCCCCAAAGCTTAAGAAATACATAGTTCTATATATATTTATAAAACCTGTCAAGTACTAAGAAGTAAGCATGAGAAATGATCCACAAGACACATATCATGGTAAAAATTTTGAACTGCAAGGAAAAATGGAGACTATGAAAAGCTTTTAGAAGGCAAATTGCCTATAAAAAATGAAAATTATGTAGTGTCAACTTTCTCATTACCAGAACTGGATTATTCACAAAATGTTTTAAGAAAATTTGAAAAATAATCTTAATTCATAACAGCTGGTTTAAGACACAGGTGGTGTTGAACACAACCATAGTAATTCAAACAATATGACACCAATGGTATGGAAATTGATTTGGAATTTAGAATTCTATATTCAACCAAACTATCTTTGAAAATGAGTGAACAAAAATAAACCTTGGGAGAATACAATGACTCAGAAGGTTTACCTCGACGCATGATTTCTAGAAAATTACTATAAAATAAAATTGATGTGTCAAAAATCATAAAATTGTCAGATTCATCAATATAGTAATATTATAATAAGTACTGATATTGATGAAATTGAATTGTGCATAATTAAATATGTAAATATGTGTTTTCCATATAATTTATAATACAATTATTATACCAATGTCTAATAACAGTTAATATTCACTGACTGCTTATTCTATCATGTGTTATGCCTTTAAACATTCTTTTATTCAGCATTCATAATTATCTGAGATAGACAGTATTTTATATCTATCTTACAAGATGAGTAAATTGAGGTTTGCTATGGTTAATTTAGAGAACCAGAATTCAAATACAAGTAGTGTCAGCCCAGTGTCTTCTTAATCAATGTATTATTATAAGAGTGTTTTAAAAAACATGAAAATATTGAACAACCATAATATATAATATGGATAACATCCATCAATAGCAATCATAGGGGATGGTGACATTAGAAAATGTTTAAAGAAATTCTAGAGATGACATTAGGAATGGCTCTAGATGTTTAAAAACATTTATACAATTTAAATATTTATATTAATTTATTACTAAATAAACAAGATACTAAAAACAATAGACTATTCAAAATTTTATGAGGATACAAAATACTATATATTAATTTATAATATATTTATCTATATAGGCAGGTGACAAAAATCTAAAGGAATGAACATTTATGTGAAAATAGAATTATATGAGGGAGCTAAACTAAAATATATATTTGAAATAGATAACATTTTTCTGATTGCTTAATATGTCCCAAATGCTTTTACTCTTCAGAGAAAGTAAAAGTAATACTTTATTGCACATCCGAAAATAAGTTTGAGAAGTCAGCTTAGGCGTCCTGCCAAATGCCTGTAATTTTTTTATTCTCCAATTTCTGGTATAGCTCTTATACTTTTTATACCATTCTACCTCTTCCTGCCACCTCCTTATTGCACCATGACTCACCTCTATCCCCTTCCTCCAGGTGACAATCCAGTAACCTGGTTAGAATTTACAAATATAAGTCAGAATGATGTTGTTCTCTGAGTAATTGCTAACTTCACCTAAGAAAAGTCTTATTTTTAGATGTAAAAGAGAGAGAAAGATTCACAAAAAGGAGGGAGAAAATAGTACATTTAAAGGCAGGATTACCAGATAATGCTATCCCATCAATGGCTTCACCTCTCTGATATTTTTTGTCCTCTTCTCCAGAACCTACTTGTTCACAAATTCCCTAACCTCAAAGTTTAGGTAATAGTTCTTTGTTCTTATATGCATCAGTGAGAAGTTCTCACACTTTAGGGTACTTCATTTTATTTTTTTAGGGTACTTTAAAATCAAAATACATCCATCCAAAAAATTGCAATTATCTAGGCCCTTCTATAGAGTCTGATTCAGAAGATCTAGCTCAAGTATCTGCATGTTTAACAATCTCTGAGGTCTCCAGGTGGATGGTCTTCTGGCTGTATTTTGCTCCATAATTTCACTAGAAATTTCTAGCTATCTTTTATTCAAATAATATTTTTTATCGAAGTCTTCTAATGAGGCCTTATTCTTTTAACAGTTAAAATATTAAATGCCTTTGCTTGGTATTCAATGGCATCTGTATTTAGTATCACAGAATTAATCATTTGTTCATTCAGCGATTCATCGGTCCTTCCAGTCAATAAACAAACAATTATGAAGATCTATGCATTATTGTTGGTTCTGGAAATATGGCCACGGGTAAGGCAAGTTTCTTGACCATAAAGAACTCTGCAGTAGATTGTACTATTTTTTCCAAATATCACTGCCCTCATCTGTAAGATATCTCTTCAGTGCTTCTCCCAGTAGGGTGAAAACATCCACCTCTCGCAATTGCATCAGGGCCAAGGGACCATAGGATTGTTTCTGGCCAATGATATGCAGGAAGAAGTGACATCATATCACATTCAACAGAAGTTTTAAGAGCCATTGCATGGTTTTGACACTGCTTATTCTACCTGCTACCATAAAACCAATATACCCTAGACAACTCTGTCTGTACCTTTAGCGTGGGTTCTAGAATATTAAGGAACAGATAGAACCCACAGTAGAGGATACAGAACAATAGTGAGAAATAAACCTCTGTTATGTGAAGCCAGTGGAATTCTTAGTGACATCATTTTTAAACATTTTTTTAGCTTACAAACAAATTTATTTCTCACAGTTCCAGAGGCTAAATCCAAGATCATGATTGCATTATTTGGTGAGAGTTCTTCTGGTTCCTAGCTGCTATCTTCTCCTTGTGTCTTCACATGGTGGAACGACAATATAACTATTTGAAAAATTATGTCCCAGGAATGTTGAGTAACAGATTGTTTGTAAACTGCAGGTAGGGGGTACTGGGAGCTATCTTAAGTGGTACGCTACAAAGTCCTATCTTTGTTCCTTATCAGCATTTTTACTAATACCGTTGATAAAGTCATTTTGGATGTTGATGCCACAGGTCAGCCAGAGCAGGAAGAAATAATTAATACCTGGTAAGTGTGCTTTTCAGACAAGCTGAATAAGGAGAAAAGGAATATCTGCCTACCAAAACAAAGCACAAGTGTCCAATTACACATGTTCATACACACACATACATGCACAAACATACTCTACACAGACTGCATTCCCAATTTAGTTATCCAAGGATATAAAATCATAATAAAAATGAGTTATCCACTATGCCAAAACAGATGGAGCCAGAGTCGTTGGTGGAGGGAGGCAGTCGCCTGTATAGCACACTGCCTGAATAAGGTAGGGTCTTGCCAGGTTCCGAAACGTCAACTTGTTTCATGATTCTGACCTTTCATGCATGGAACTTCAGCTGACATTTTTGAAAATCTTAAATTACCAATCACTGTGGTTCTTTTAAGGAAATATATAGAGGTCTTGAACCAAACAAACACTGTATCAGCAAGGCCACAATTTTCCAGAGGGAGAACTCATAGTTAGTGTCCAAGTGACTCTGAAAAACATCTCTGCCTCCAGTTTTCTCAAGAAATCCTTTTTTTTTTTTCCCTTAACTTCAAAAATCTATGATGGGAATTATGAAATAAAAGAAATTAAAATTAAGCCATGATAAAAGCAACCTCTGTGTTTGGACACAAAATTCCACAATAAGGGTGCCTGGGTGGCACAGTCAGTTAGGAGTCTGACTCTTATTTTTGGCTCAGGTCGTGATCTCAGGGTCCTGAGATCAAGCCCTTCTTGGAGTCTGTTTAGGATTTTCTCAAAACAGAGTCTGCTTAGGATTTTCTCTCTCCTCCTCCTATACCCCTCTCCCCATGCTCTCTCTCTCTCTCAAATAAATAAAATCTTTGAAAAAAAAATAAAACCTCAGAATAAAAACATAGACCAATTAGGGAGGCAGGGGTAACTTTGGTTTACCTGGATAAAATGGTTATCTCAAAGTACATTTTAAGTTTGTTAGTTTACCACACATTTACAATATTAAATATTTGTGCAGTGTTACACTTTAGAATTGCTACAAACAGAGGAATACAAAGGATACATAAGAGGAATATAAAAATATAGTTTGGAAAAATAAATATAATAACCATCTTCAAATACTCGATGGACTTACAAATGGAACACAGATTTATTTCATGTACAAAGAACAAAGGAAAACTATAGGGAAGTGGATTTTTTTTTTTTTTTTTGAGAGAACGTGCACATGAGTATGCACAAGACAGGGGTAGAGTAAGAGGAAGAGAGAGTCTTAAGCAGGCTCCACACTCAGCACAGGGCTCAGTCTCACAACCCTGAGGTCATGACCTGAGCTGAAATCAAGAGTTGGATGCCCAACTAACTGAGCAACCCAGGTGCCCCAGGGAAGCTTTTTTTTTTTTTAATTTCTTCTTATTATTATTATTTTTACTTTTAAGATTTTGTTTATTTATTTGACAGAGAGAGAGTGAGAGAGGGAACACAAGCATGGGGAGTGGGAGAGGGAGAAGCAGACTCCCCACTGAGCAGGTTGCCCAATGCAGGACTTGATCCCAGGACCCTGGGACCATGACCTGAGCTACAGACTGCCTCTTAATGATTGAGCCACCCAGGTGCCCCAGGGAAGTTGATTTTTTTTTTAAGATTTTATTTATTTATTTGACAGACTGAGATCACAAGTAGGCAGAGAGGCAGGCAGAGAGGAGGAAACAGGCTCCCTGCTGAGCAGAGAGCCTGATGAGGGGCTCGATCCCAGGACCCTAGGATCATGACCTGAGCTGAAGGCAGAGGCTTTAACCCACTGAGCCACCAGGCGCCCCGGGAAGTTGATTTTTTTTTTTTAAGATTTTATTTATTTATCTGACAGACAGAGATCACAGGTAGGCAGAGAGGCAGGCAGAGAGAGAGGAGGAAGCAGACTCCCCACTGAGCAGAGAGCCCAATGCGGGGCTCGATTCCAGGACCCTGGGATCATGACCTGAGCCGAAGGCAGAGGCTTTAACCCACTGAGTCACCCAGGCACCCCAGGAAGTTGATTTTTAATCAATACAAATAAAGAATGTTAAAAAGAAAACTATAGTCCAAAATGGCGTCACTTATGCTGCGTCCCCAAACTGATGTTTAATATCCAATCCAACTGCAGTTTCAATCTCTCCCAGAAATGTTGTTTTAACTGGTCGGTAAGGAACTTTTTCCATTGGTGCCAATGAAACAGTCTGTCATGTGGGCCCTCTCCATCCCCCAAATGAAGATGAGGTCATCTGCTGGATAAGACCCCAATTTTTCTCTTAACAAACAGCAACCTTGCCTGGAACAATCCTTCTCTTTTGCTAATAAGGATGCCCCACCTTCCTTCCTATAAAATCCTTCCATTTGTACAACTCCCAGCTCCCCTCTACTTGCCAGATGGGATGGTGCCCGATTCATGAGTCCTTTAATAAAACCAATTAGATCTTCAAATATACTTGGCAGAATTTTGTTTTTTAACAGGAAATTGACTAGAATTAGAACAATCTATTAATAGGTATAGACTGTGTCACAGAAAAGCACAAAGTGACTTGTTCAAATAAAGTTTAAAACAGCATCTGCAAAAGATTTTGTAGAAGGGATTAAAATGACACAGTTAAGTCACAAAGCTGTGACCAAATCCAGTCATAAGAAATGGATTATAAAACCTATATGTCTGAACTACATAAAAAATCTCTCACATTATTGTGCAGTGGGAAAGTGCCCAGGAAATAGATCCATATTAGACACATTATAAGCCAGCTTCAACAGCACCTATCTCATTGATGCCTTGGCCTAATTTATAAGTATATGTGATATTATACCTTATAGGTAGATACAAGTTCATCTAAGCCCATGGTTCTCAACCATGGTTACCCATTAGAATCACCTCAGAGAGTTTAAAACTGATTAATGCCAAGTCCCCTCTTCCTCCAGGTATTTTAATGTAAGTGTTTGGAGCAGGTCCTTTCAAAACTTGATTTCTTTCAAAACTTCCAAGTGATTATATATGCATCCAAGGCTCAGTGACATTGAAGTAGTCTAAATTCATTATGGTGGGATTGAATGGAAGTTTCCACTGTGTGGGTTACATAGTTTTTTATTAAAAAAAAAAAATGTTCTCACCTGTTTATGAATTAAATAAACACTGGGTCCTTTAGCAAGGACTAAGAATAAAAGCAAAACTAAAGTAGCTCACTACCAACTATAACGACACAAGGACATTTAACTACAAGATAATGTGAATATAAGTAGCAGAGAGATATAAAATTGAAAAGGTAAATGTGCAAAATGCAAATTATAATCTGAAAGGACATACATCTTGACATGGTGATTTGGATTAGAAAATCAGTATAATATTAGGATAGAGGGGTGAATGGAGATCAGCTTGGGAAGAACCTCCTATACCGTAACGCATTTGAGATTTACTTATCCTGAAACAAAATGTGGTGATATTTGAAAAAGGAGAGGAGCTCCCTCCTCCTACTTTATCCCCACTCACATTTTTCCCCCAACACATAGACATACAAGAACGTTTTTTAATTATTTTTTGGCATAAAGTAGGTATTCTTTAAACACTTTAGAACATCCAAATTTGAAATTCCTTTAGTCCTTGTCTCAAGGAAAAATACAATCCTTGTGTCTGTTTTCTCACAGAGCCTGGAAATGAAGACTAATATAGGAAGATGTGTGATGGGTATTTAGAAACAGGAAATATGGAACTTTGGACAATCGTGACCTCAGAACAGATTGCTAAACTGCTATATTTCACAAAGGAAAAATCTAATTAACAACTTATTAATAGAATTTAATTATTTCAAGAACCTAAGACATTAATGGCCCTGTCTAAGAATCCATTTATAGATGTGTTTTAATAATAGTTAATACTACTAAATATTAAATATATCATTTTATAGCTAATGCTTATTTAGTGCTTCCTGAATACCATTCACCTATTTCATTGTTTCATATTATCAACTGATGAACAAAGAAAACTGTACATAGTAAATGAAGTTTAAAAAATAAATTATGTATTATTATTAGATTATTTCAGTCATTCTTGACTAGCAGGATTCTATTAAAATTATAGGAGGGAATACAGGAAGTATGAAGTAAAACACACACACTTATTTCTGTTAATGGTAGCTTAAAAATAACCCTAGAAATAGGCCACATACTGCGTTCAAACAAGGTCATGGTCCCAATTCAAGCTTCTGTAAAATATGTATATTTTTAATCTTTGGCATCCCTTGTTTGTATGTGTGTGAGAGTGTGCACGTGAATAGCAGTGATTTGATAAGATTATGCAGACATATGGCAAGAAGCTGGGCTTCTTGGCATGTTTTGGCAGAATGACTTTAGAGATTTTTGAGTTATAAGTGAGCAAAAAAAAAAAGAATACTTTTTAACTTTGTAAAACATTTGGATTTTCATAACTCTATATAATCCAAAATAACAGCAGTTATAAACTTTATACTTGGCAACCTTAGCATTCTTATTTCAAACCAAAAGAAGCTTATGTTTTGAAGTCTATGGAAATGTAATCATCTGTAGTCTATTTCCAACATAGGCAGGAGAAGAGTTTAGTTTAAGACCACATTTAACTAAATAATTAAAATCTTTGCAGATACTCTGATTTGTTTAGCAGTACAGCTAAAATGAGATATGAGCTAATGATTTCTAAATTAATATCCTCATTAATTTACTCTTCTGCTAGTTTAATGCTATCATTCCAGAAAAAAATTACTTGAATGATGTTCCATAATGTTTTACAATTTTTAATTCAGTTTTTGGTAGCCATAATAAGAGAGTTATTAATGGTAGCCTTCCTATTGCTCTAGTTTTGAAAAAGACATGCTATATTTTTTAAACCTTTAATACAAAGACCATGATGGTTAATCTTTTTGAAAAGCCACATTGTTAATAGTTTCCGAAAAAGAAAAAAGCAAAACAAAATGTGAAGGCTTTTTTGTTGTTTTTGTTTTTTTAACTGGGAAGATTCATTCTAAACTCATTGAGATCATGTATTTGATTTGTAGTTCCTATGTAGTACACAAGGCATTACACTTTTACACTGTTGGTAGGAATATAAATTAGTGCAACCACTATGAAAAGAAGACAGTATGGAGGTTCCTCACACCATTAAAAATAGAACTCCTGTATGATCCAGCAATCCCACATCTGGACATTCATTTGAAGAAAATGGAAACACTAACTTAAACAGATATATGTATCTCCATGATCACTGAAGCATTATTATAATAGCCAAGACACAGAAGCAACCTAAGTGTTCATCAATGGATAAAGAAAATATGATACACACACACACAATGGAATATCATTCAGCTATAAAAGAGAAGGGAATCTTGCCATTGACAACATGGATGGAACTTGAAGGAATGATGCCTAGTGAAATAAATGAAACAAAAGGACAAACTTAAGATCTCATTTATATTTGAATCAATCACGCAAACAAAAAATAAAACTCACAGATAAAACAATTTGGTGATTGGCAGAAAGGTGACAGATGGGTGAAATGGGTGAAGGGGGCAAAAGGTAGAAACTCCTAGTTATAAGGTAAGTAAGTCGTGGAGATGTAAGGTACAGCATGATGGCTACGAATTACTGTATTATATATTTGAAAGTTCCTAGGGAAGTCAGTTTTAAAAATTCTCATCACAAGGAAAAAAAAATTGTAGCTGTGTGTGGTGATGGATGTTAACTAGACTTAACTGTGGTGACTATTTTGGAATATCTACAAATATAGAAAAAGACATTACAGGTCAAACCTTATTATCATAGGTATAAAATAACTCCTCAGAAACTATTGTTAACATTGGTTTTCAATTATAAATGTGCTTTGAAAGTTTTACTACACAGAAGTGTTGACCTCGTTATAACACAGTCTGACTCACATATAGATGGTAATGATCACTTGTTTATTATTGCTGCAAAAGGGAAACTGGAGAGAGTTCTCTCAGTCATAACTATCACATGATTACAAAGGAAGAATTTTAAATAGTTTCAGATAACATACGGATGTTTTGTCTTCTTTTCCCTTGGCAAATTTCTACAAAAGCTTGCTTGTATCTGTTTTTTCAAGGTAAGTGATAGATTCAATTCCCATGACAGATATTTTAGTTTATTTTTCATTGGAAAAAAATCCAGAAAGGAATATTTTTCAAATTTCCATTTGTAATAAAAAAAGAGAAAAAACTTGTGTGTATTTGTACGTGTGTGTATGTATGTATAAATATATCCATATGCTTTATATATATATGTATATATATATAATGTTCTACCATTATTTCAAAGTTATTTCAGTCATATCTTCTCAAAGAATCATCAATATTGAGCATTTACAGAAAAACATTCACAATCCTGTTGTTGAAATATTATACATGGTCATTCACTGTCATGCTCAAGATACTCTTTATTGGAAGTTTATGAGTTTCTAAGAACAGTGGCAGGTCTAAACCCAGTGATATTTGCTCAAAGCACAGTCACCTTTGGGATCAGATGCTAGAAATAAAGGCTCTGAGTTTCATTCTCACAACTAATTCCCTAACCACATCTGACTTATAATGTCTTTCACTACATTATGGCATTTAATTTCTCACAGAATTTGAAATCTATACAGCAGTCATAGTAATGTATAACAATATACAATAATGACTTCATTTCACTTAGAATTTGAAGTCTCATAGTTGAATCTGGCATAGTTTTAAAAAATATTATTTGACATTTTACCATAAGGATTAAAACTTTTTAACACAGGTAGCTTTTTAGGTCCAGTTTGTGTTGGGGGGGGGGGGGTGGGAATCCCATCTCTGACTAAATTGACAAGTTTTGAAGTTGAGGTTTTTGGGAGAGAGAATTGTTCTTTATGGCGACTCTGTGTTTAAAGCCTTGGTGGTACACTGATTAGCCTCCTGTCCTGGCTATTGATGCAAAGAATACAAAATACGTGCTAGTATTCATGATGGTGCAGTTTGAAGCTGATGAACTCAATGCAAATGTCATGTATGGGATTTTTCGGAGAGAGCGGAGGGGCTGGAATAGTGACAGAGTGTTCTTCCATGAAAGACGTGTCTGTGCACGCTGCTAAAATGAACTACTTGTTGCTCTGCTCAGCTGGCCCCAATCCACAAATTTTAGAGCTCACATGTTCTTAGCATCCCTTTGTTTGGCGTACTCTACTGTATTTTTAGCATTTACAGAGATTCCTGACATCCTTCGAACGTCCAAAAACACAGCGATATTGTTATTCTTGTTATTAATCCACTCGAGCAGAGTTAAGTCAAATTCCATTACCCGAAGGCACATAAATACGCTGTCAATGCTAACATGAAGTCAAAATATCTTTTGTATGGATCACCTTTTTTTGGTAGAAATGTATTTTTGTGTTCATATGGACGTTTATCATTTGTCTATTTCCTCTGTTTTTCTAAGTATAATGTGGCAATGCTTTATATTTCACAACATGGTAAAATTTGAGTTTTTAATTAGAATTTTTTAAAAAGTTTGCTTTACTTAAACAGTTACCAAGCAAGTCCTTTTGGATCCTTATTCTAACTATAGAGTAAAGTAGAATGAGGCCATGGTTTAATTAGAAATGTGTGTGTGTGTGTGTGTGTGTGTGTATGTGTGTGTACGCGCGCATATATCTGTATTTTTATAAAAAATATGATGGCTATCGACAACCTTCTTCCTTGTTTTACTGTTATGTAAGTGTATGATTATTAGAGTGAATAGGACTTTACCAGTTCTTAACTTAAAATGATGATATACCTAGATAGTAAGACAGATAAGAAATATTTAAAAAAAGAAAAGAAAAATAAAAGAAAGAAAGAAAAAAAATCAGATGTCAGTCAAGGCTAGAAATGCATTTTAGAAATTAAACCAGACATAAGACATTTCTGAGAAGTTAATTTTAAGCTGGCTATGATAAAACTTCAAAACCAATAGAAATATTTTATCAGCTCAATATGGATCAATTATAAACTATTAAGGAATTACTGAGCCAGTTATAAATTTTGGGAATGTGGTTAATCATTTAACTTTGTCATTCTGAATTAAGCATAATACTGAAATTACAGAAGTGCTTACATTTTTTAAAGTCCATGGAGGATATTCTAAAGGAATCTTAATAGAGTAACTCCTTAGTAGGATAGCTCATTAATAGTTTATAGTAAATAATCAGTAGCTAATTACAAATACAAATACATGAAATGAGACATTTTCATTTGGAAAAACATAAAAATTATAAACAACTTGAATTATTGAATAACATTGTACTACAATATGTACTGATATATTGTAATAAAAGATCCCAAATATTTTAAGTTAAACCAAATACTACAGAAATGAAGTGATGAATATACAAAGCTATAAAATTATCATTAAAAATTAAGTTAAATCTGTGTAACTCTTTCCCTCAAGACATGCGAAATAGAAAACAAAATACACAGTGATTCTTAAGCTTCAGTTTGTGCTAAAATCATCTGGAAAGCTGGTTAAAAAACACATCCCTGGGCCCCACCTCCAAGTTATTGATTTAGTAGGTCTCGGTTAGGGCCTGAGAATTTGCACTTCTGACAAGCTTCCAAGTGAAGCCAGTGCAGTTGATACGAACACCACACTTTGAAAACTCCTGGATTAATAAAGAGATAAGGGGATACTGGCATGCAATAATGGCTAAAAATGCAAAGTTAAATTAAATTTCCCTTACTCTCAAGAATATGATTGATTTTAGTTTCCACCTATTTGTTAAACAGTGTGAACTGAGTAACATATCAACATTCAGTGACTTTGTGCCTTCATCCAATCAAGGCAGATTGTGTAATATTATGGTTCTTGTCAGACTTGAAAAGTTCAGGCACGTTTAATCGAATGTAGTATTCTAATCTCCTATCTCATTCAATGCTTGTCTTCTGTACTTCTGTGCCTAAGGCAGGCTCAACTCTGGCCATAGTAACCCACGTGGGGTAGGTGGTACGTTCTGCTTTCTCACTTTTCTTTTCTCCTTTAGGTTCCATACTTCTTTACTAGGTCAGGATAGGAATAGGAGGAGTAGAAAGGAACAAATGTCTCTTTCGGCTGTATATTCTTTTCTCCCCATATCCAGGTGATCTTTGAGGTTCTGTGTGACAGTCTGAAGGCTGGCTAGCTCACTGTACATATGGGTAAACTTCCAGACAGGAGATAATGTGAAGAGGGTGATTCCTTTGGCTTGCCTTCTTCCAACCCTTCCGCTACCATCCCACAGTCTTTTGTTCACTTGGCAGAGAGCAGACTTGGCAGGCTTCCCAACTGAGATACCAGCAACATGTCTCAAATTTGATTTTCATGCACTATAAATACTATCGAAAACTCATGCATGCTTGCCACGTCAAGTGATGGTTCTGCGTGCTGCTCCATTTTGTGCCTTCTTCCTGCCCAGGATTTTCACTTCAGTTCCCTCCCCAACTCCTGCTTAAATAAGCATATGTAGCTGATAGCTTAAGGAACAGACCTTCAAATGGAGAAGGAAGGCAACCGTTAAAGTCTGTGAGTAATTTTGTTGGAAACATTCTTACTTGGCTTAAAATGGAGGGTTCAGAGACTAGATTAGAATCAGGGTAGCAGAGCCAACTTAGCCTCTCTGATTAAATGCTGAAGTAGATATATGGCCTCCAATTGCCTGTTGCTTGGTGCTTCTCAGTCCCCAATTTTGGATTCCACTATCAGTTTTGGGCAACAACAGAAGCACAACTGAGCATTCTGTTACATTACATCAAGAATAGGATAAAAGTTCAATGTCAGAACCATTCTGAGAACAAAATCATGAAATTCTAATTCAGTTTCCCAGAAAGTTTTGGTAGGGGAGATGGAGATTTTTACAATTAGTCAAAAATTAGTGATTTGATGAGAGTGGGTTAGAGTTCAGGTAGAATCAAAAAGAAAATTCGAGGGAGGGAATGTTCTGTTTACATAATGGCTACATTGAGTAAACTTTTTCTGCAAAGCTATCTACAGGATAGGAAGAAGCAAAAGATTTCAGATAGACGTTACAGGGACAACCTGGTAGTGACTGATGTATTAAAATTTCAGACAGAAATGCCTAGCTCTTGGTAGAATTAACATCTAGTTTTTTGAGTTACTGGCCTGCTTCTGGTATTCTCAAACCCAAGGTCTTCCAGGTACAAGGTGACAGGGAATCCTTAAACTATTTAACTATTCATCTCATTTTCTAATATGTGAAATGGGAATAAACCATTCCACCAGACTGGTGTGATAACAGGAAAGAGAACTTATACCAAGTGCCTGCATACTGTCAACAGGAGCACTATTAGTACAGCAGGATCTACTAGACATCAGTTAAGAACATAATAAACTATTGGGCCTGAATTTTAAAATAATGAAAAAGTTTCATAGACACTTAAAGGCCAGGAAAGTAGGATTCAAAATTAGTTGCGTAAGAATCATCTGGAAGAGCGGTCCCCTGAAGATCTCTTCCTGGCTAGGATAAAGCCAAAAAATTAGATTACATCCAAAGCTATTCTCGATTGTTTTCCAAATCACAGTCTGAAAAATGGGGGAGAGGGGTTGATGTTGATTAGTGGAACATACTGCGAATAGAATAAAAACATAGGACAGAACTGGAGATGAGTGGTACTGAAAACTTTAGGATTAGCCATATGTTAAAATTCAAAGTAGAATTACACCATCCCATGCACTTGTTATCCTATACAAATGCTTAGAGATATTTTGATCCATGCACTCTTCTTCTTACTGCCTGGTCTACTGTGTACAATAGTTAGGGTAGGTATTGTAACTCTTGGTATTACATAGGTTAATCTGCTATATACGCTGCTTCTTATTTTTGTCACAGATTCTACTGAGATTATGCTCTCAAGATAGTGAACCCAAGCATGTTCTAGTAATGGGGGAAAAATTAAAGGGAAAATATTTTCTATGTCCCAACCTCTCTTTTAAGGCAACAAGATTCATTAATTAGAGCTAAACTATGGGGTTCTGTTAGGTAAACATAGCAAAAGTCCTTTCTACCAATTGTGTAAAGGGATGATTATTGTTGTTGGTTATTTTGAACTCATCCACTGTATTATAGTTTGGTAAAAATATTCTATTAAGAAAATCAAGAAATCTCTAAAATAGTCTAAGAAATATTCTAATTATTCATATAATTCAAGAAATTTCAGGCAGAGTATTTGTTCCTCATTTATTTCAAGCAGAGTATTTGTTCCTAATTTATTTCTGCCTCAGAATATAAATAGAACAAGTGAATTCAGTAGTTTCAATTCCTACTTATGGTAGATATGTAGGAATTAAATTGTACCCTCAAGAAAGAATTCTAAGAGAGGAATTCCAAGTTTCTCGATCGATTGTGTACTTTTCAGTTTAAGGTAATCTACATTCCTGACAATATCATCATAAGAACTGACATTTATTTAGTACTTATCTGGGATTAGTCAGATATCGTGAAGTCTGAAATTTTACCCTACTTGAAAGCAGCTAGTTTGCCTGGTAGAATTTTATATTTACCTGGATAGAAGAACACAAGATCCCTGGGTCAGAAGCATAGACATCATTTACATCATAAACATCATTTACAGCATAAGGAGCAACCAGAGCTATACCATATAGTGGTTCTCTATGCCCCACATTCCCACAGGGAAATATCATGAGAAAATGTTACTGCAAAAAAGAAACTCCAAATTTTAAAAGATTCTGACCTTTGACAGAGTTATTGGTGACTTCTCTACCTTCCCTTTTAGAGAGAATGAAATTTACTCATTACCATAGGATGTAAGCAAAATTCCTCCATGGAAGACTAGGATGCCATCTTTAGGTTATTGCCCCATAATGTAAAGCAAATGATTAAAATGAGGAGAAGACTTTATCTTCAATGCCCTAGATCACCAGATATCTCCAGAAGAATATACTATCTCTAACTTCTGATTCCACTTGCTCTCCAAGTATGCCCTTTGCTCAGAAGTCAAGAGACCATACAGAAACACAAGGAATCCATAAAGAATCATATCTTAACAGTGGGCAGCATAATTTTAAGACAAGTTTAATACATGTTCTAATTTACTATGATGGTCAGTTTTCCCCCATTTTACAGGTTAAAAAAAAACAACAACAACAAAAAACCAACCAAAACAACTAAACTAAAATTTAAGTAGTCGTCACAAAATCACAAATTAAAACAGACCTTCTTTCAGCTTAATCTCTGTGTTCTTTCAGGAGCTTCAGAACATGCTAGGGGCTGAATTTGTCCCCTCAAAATTCACATGTTAAAGTCCCAGTCCCCTCTGAGGTAAACTTTTTTACAGAACTGATTAAGAT
Organism: Lutra lutra; assembly: GCF_902655055.1. Taxonomy (NCBI): domain Eukaryota; kingdom Metazoa; phylum Chordata; class Mammalia; order Carnivora; family Mustelidae; genus Lutra; species Lutra lutra. The sequence continues at coordinate 176,022,255 of NC_062280.1, forward strand.
AAAATGAACCTTCTAAGGTTGGACCTAATTCAATCTGCTTGATGTCCTTATAAAAAGACATTAAGACACATGGAGAGACAATAGAGATGTATGTACACAGAAAGAAGTCCACGTGAGGACACATGAAGAAAGTGGCCTTCTGCAAGCCAAGGAGAGAGTCCTCTGGAGAAGACAACCCTGCTAACACCTTGATCTTAGACTTTCAGCCTTCATAACTGTGAGAAAATACATTTCTGTTTTCTAAGCCACCCAGTCTGCAGTATTTTATTATGGCATGCCTAGTAAAATCTACCATGCTGGCCTCAGACAGCTTGTTCTTCAAAAACAAATACTTGTGGAAATTTAGAGATGGAAGTGCTGTATAGGTCATATTAGAAAAAGTGATGGGGCACCTGGGTGGCTCAGTTGGTGGAATGTCTGACTCTTGATTTCAGCTCAGGTCATGATCTCAGACTCATGGGATCGAGCCCCACTTTGGGCTCTGTGGTCATCAGGGAGTCTACTTGAGATTCTCTCTCCCTTTCTCTCTGCCCCTCTCCCACTTGTGAACATATGCACTCTCTTTCTCTTGTGAACATATGCACTCTCTTTCTCTCTCAAATAGATAAATCTTTAAAAAAATAGAAAAAGTGGTTATATTGTGAAGAACTTCAGCAGATAAACTGAAGCAAGTCATTGTGTTCAAGATTAGGTTCTCTGTTTTGATGTTCTAGAACATTAATATTATCAGAGCCTGGGGTGTTTTAATTTGGGGACATGATGTTAATAAAGAATATGATGATAATTATTTGCTCATGATAGGAAGTAGAGAATCAAAGACTACCAAAGGAAGTAGAGAAATGAGACTTTTTGACCACTAGTGCCTTAGACACAGTGACTACAGTCTAGGCATTTTTCAACACCTGGGACCTTCATTAGCTCTACAGTGGCTCTCTGAGAGTATGTACAATCAATCCATAAAACCAAATGAGTCTTTTGCTAACTCCTCCCAGAAAGGCTCAAGCAAGCTGTGGCTACATCATAAAATTAAATAGTGTTCATATCCCAAAACAATTAAATCATGATTTCCAAGTGGAACATGAATGCTGCTATTTTCTAACTCTTCCCTGGCTGATTAAAAATTTGAAGCAAGCATTGAGACCACTAGGCTAGAATCTTCCCAGCTACATATCTCTGTTGTAAATTAAGTGTTCCCAGATATCAGAGGCTCTTGCTTTTTCAGTATGTGGTGATATTCACATTGCCAGTTTGTGCCTATGGTCAAGGACTCACCTTGAAATATGATCAGTCAAGGCCTGGATGTCTTTTTATTCATCAGGGAATGTAAGGGATTTAGTCTATTTTGAAAAGCCTGTTGCAAGTGTGGCAGGAAGATATACACTAACTGAGGTATGTTTCTCCCTTGTATCTGATGATCCTCTCAAATCAGGCCTTGAGACAGAACAATAACATTGCCTTGAGAGAAGATTATAAAAACTCATAAATACTACACTTTAAAAAAAAATCTGTATTGTTGTAAAGCAGAAGGATATAGGAAGTTTAATTTCTGCTCCCAACCATATAATCCTCTGAACTGTTAAGAGAGCAGGATGGCATGTGAGGATATAGACTCAGAACAAGGTAGGTATGATATTTAGATTATAATTTCTACCTGTATTTTTGTTTTTGTTGTTTTGCTTTTAAGATCTAGTCTTTTGGAGGGAGGTGTTGTAGATGGTACAACTCTCTTGACTTTTAGAGAAATGACTTTAAAGAAGACCAGTGCTGGTGGCGCCTGGGTGGCTCAGTGGGTTAAAGCCTCTGCCTTCGGCTTGGGTCGTAATCCCAGGGTCCTGGGATCGAGCCCCACATCAGGCTCTCTGCTCAGCAGGGAGCCTGCTTCCCTTCCTCTCTCTCTGCCTGCCTCTCTGCCTACTTGTGATCTCTGTCAAATAAATAGATAAAATCTTAAAAAAAAAAAAAAAAAAAAAAAAAAAAAAAAGGAAGACCAGTGCTGTAAATTCAAGCTAAAGCCTTCTCTCGGTCATCACAGTGGCATTGTGTGTCCAGGCCTGAGAGAACAAACATAGAATTCCTCAGATTCCTGTACTTCCTTGGTAGTGTAGGATGGACACCTGCAATCCTGCTTGCCCATGCCCAAGGAGGCAACAGAAACTAACCATGAGAAAGAGAACACAGGCAGAAAATTTTATAGGGGCTCTCACTGTTGTTAGAGGGGACAGAGCAGCAGAAATTATGGAGGAACCATCCGAACAGCTCTATTGAGGACAGTGATGGCAATTCACAACACATTTTGCTAGAGGATCCTGAAAACTCCACAAAGGAAGGAGTGGGCTGGATGGGAGAAGGATGACTTTTTTTTTTTTTAAAGATTTATTTTATTTATTTTAGAGAGAGAGAGAACATGAGCAGGAGGAGCAGCGGGGAGAGGGAGAGAACCTCAAGCAGACTCCCCACTGGGTACAGAGCCCCACACAGGCTTGATCCCAAGACCTGGAGATCATGACCAGAGCTGAAACCAAGAGTCAGAACCCCAACCAACTGTGCCATCCAAGTACCCTGAGGGAGGACTCTTTAAGCAAGAATTATCCAAGAAAAATTATAAGTCTGTTATGTGAAAGAGTTTAAATTACAGTTTTTGTTTTGTTTCATTTTGGCATATCAGAAAAAACAGGGAGATCTTTTGGTTATGGGGGCATACAGAGATCAGAAAATCATTTCTCCAAAAAGCAAACTGGTATCTGAACAAAATTGTCACAAATATCGATTTCAAGATTCTGGAAATTGGTCAAAGGCCAACAAACAAAACTGAAGCATTTTTTAAAGAGGTACCAATGGATTTGGGGTAAGAACAGTGGGAATCTGTGTCATTATTGTTGAGGCTGTTGCTGTACCCATCTCCCACCATCTCAGTCAGTCAGCATGACAGTTCTACCAGAGCAGTGCTGTGAAAACTGGAAGTTTCCTTGGCAAAGGCAGCAAACTTAATTTGTTTCAGAGAATGGAAAGTCCAGTCCCAACAATATCCCCAATAAAAGTAGCAAATAATTTGTTTCAGAGAATGGAAAGTCCAGTCCCAACAATATCCCCAATAAAAAAAAAATAATAACACTTGGAAACAAATACAGAAAACCGATAGCTTTCTTAGCTTAAGGTAGTAAATCATGCCTGAAGTTAGTGGAAGTTCACTGGCCAATCAAAACTTTTAGCAGAGGGATCAGAGAAATTAAGAGCCATGATAGAGTTAGATAAGCTCTTCCATATTCTCGGCTTGATGGGTAGCTATATGTACATACAGAGGAGATTCACATAGGACCCAAATCTCCAAGAAACTATAGCAGAATAGGAAACTCAGCACATACACATGGGAGACAAGAGAGGGGTGGGTGGAAAGACTAGAAAACTGCCTGACTTTGAGAATGCTCTCCAATCTGGTGCAAAGAGCTGTTGTAAGAGAGTGGAAACCTTACTAGCTTTAGGTTTTGGCTCTTTGATCATTGGTTGCCTACTAAACTAACTAGGAACTGAGGCAAAAAAAAAAGTAATAAAAAATAAAAAAATAAAATAAAATGAGCAGAGGCATCGGTACCACACTGCAGAGAAAACAGAGTCCATAGATTAAGTTCAGGAAAGTTACAGCATCAAGCAAAGCAAAGCAAAACAACAGAAATTAGTAATAGCAATAACTCTTCTCTGTTAAAAAACAAAGAAACAAAAAACCAGAATCCAGAAATGCTACAATATGTTGTATAAAAGGTACAGTTTCCAAGAGAAAAGTAAGAGACACATAAAGAAGTAATTGGATATAAACCTCATTCAGGAAAATTATTGATTTCTAGAAACTGATGGGCAGAGATACTGGATTTTATAGACAATGATTTCAAAACAGCTATTAGATCTAGGTTCAAAAAAATCCTTAAAGAATTATTTTAAAAATGAAAACCTTTAAGGGAATAGCAAGTATCAACAAATAATAGAAATTCTAAAAATAAGCCAAAGGGAAATTCTAGTGTGAAAAGTAAAAAAAATAAAAATAAATTAGATATGCTTAAGAGCAGGTTTGAGATGGCAGAACAACAAATCAACGAACATGAATATGGATCAACAGAATGTGCATAATCTGAAGAACAGAAAGAAAAGAAGATGAAAGAAAAATACACAAAAGCTCAGAGACCCAGAGGACAACATCAGGCCCACCAACGTAGAGAAATTAGGAGGCAAAAGAGAGACAAGGAGGCAGGAAGAAAAAATGAAGGATGATGACACACAACTGGCCAAGTTTGATTTTAAAAATGATGCCAAAGAAGTTCAAAACTGAAGAGATCCACACCCAGATATAGAATAGACAAGCTTTCAAAAGCCAAAAACAAAGGAAAATATCTTGAAAGACACTCCAGAGAAACAATTCACCACAGAGAGAGCAACACCGGTAAGTTTAACATCTGAGTTCTCATCAAAACAACTGGGGGCTAAAAGGCTAGAGAATGGCACATTCAGAAAACATGCACACACACACATATACAACCCTTCAAAAAAAAAAAAAAAAAGAAAGAAAGAAAGTCATTCTTGGGGAAACAAAAGCTGTGATAAATTGTTATCGGCATACCTGTCATTCCACATATAGTAAAAGAAACGGGATGAAAGGAAATTATCCCAGATGTTGACACAAATACACAGGAAGAAACCAAGAGCACAGGAAATGATAAATATGTGGTACATGTAAATTATTTTATTAATATGCTTCTCTTTTCCTCTTGTACTTTCTCTGAAAGACACATGGTTCTATAAGGCAATAATTAAAACACTGCATTTTTCAGATCAAATATATAGATGAACATATATAAAAATTTAGCACAAAAGGGGGTGGGATAGAATTGTTATTAGTGCAAAGTTGTATTTATTTAGTGCAAAGTTGTTGTATTAGGGCAAAATCGTTGTATTTAACCTCCCAGTATTAATCGCTAGGAGGAAATTCCCCATAGGTCCCTCACATTTCCATATATTTTGTCAGCAGAGACATTTCTGCCTTTGGTTTGGACTTTCTTTTCAGGTATATTTATATAATGAACAGCCTTGGTAGATAGAGATAGTGTCTTCCCACTGGAGCAAGACACAGGCGAGCGTACAGTCCTATAGAGAAGATCTGAGTAAGCTAACCTCAGGGTTTCCTTCCTATAATGGAACTCACTGTGTGTGCAAGTGCCACTCGACCGACCTCTTTCAGTTTGCCATGTGGAAATAGGCTTCAAAGAACCAGGCATGGGAGTACCCATCCTTTGCCTTCCATTATTGCTGTGAGTAATAAAGTCCTTTGCTTCTCCCCGATGAGTTACGTGTCCTCTGTCAGGATCCATGATACTCCTGCAGGCTATTTGTCATTGAAAGTAACGCAAAACCTCAAAATGTCTATAGCTCTTGAGATTAACCTGAGGTAGACTGTGATAAATGAAAAATACATTAAAAAACCTACAAATATATTGTTAGAAAATCATCAGGAAAAGGAAGATGGTCACTAAAAAAATAGTTAACACAAAATAACGGGAGTACAAAGGAACAGAGGAAGAAAAAAGACATGAGAAATTTAAAAGGAAAAAAATTGTGGTCAGGAATTCAAACATACTGAGAATTATACTAAATGAATTTTGGCTAATTATCCAGTCAAAATGCAAGATGAAAAAGCAAGATTCAATGCATGCTGCCTACAAGAAATACATTTAGACCAAAAACACCAATAGGTTGAAAGTAAAAGGACGGACAAAGAAATACATGCCAAATAGTAATCACAAAAAAATGGGAGTGGCTATATTGATATCGAATACAATAGAAATTTAAGACAAGAAGTATTACTAGAGACAGAAATACTTAATAATGATAAAAGGGAACATACCTCCATAAGACATAACAATTATAAACATATATGCATCCTAAAGTAACTGGATTTCAAAACAAGACCAAGATAGCATAAGAAAAGTATAGAAACTCGATGAACATAATGCAAAGATTACTGACAAAACATCAGCAAGCTAAATCCCACAACACATACAAAGTATTATGTATCAGGATAAACCGGAATTATTCCAGGAATGCAACTTTTGTTCAACACCTGATATCAGTTAAAGTAACACATTTATTAGTAAAATAAAGAACAAAAACATGTATCATACAGGAAAAGCATCTGTCAAGACCCAAGACCTATTAATGACAAAAACTCACAATAAACTACAAGGAAAGGGCAATATACTCATTTAATGAAAACGTTTATGAAAAACTATCTCTATTATTGCACTTAATGATGAAGAGACTGAGTATTTTCCCTCTAAGATTAGCAACAAGGCAAGAGTGTTTGCTCTTATTACTGTCTTCGAGAGTCTAGCCGGATAATTAAAACAATAAAAACAAATAAAAGGAATCCAGACTAGAAGAAAAAGTAAAACTGCCTTCCTTTGCAGACAGCATAATCTTATATATAGAAAATTCTAAGGACCCTATAGACTACTAGATCTAAGAACCATATTCAATAAAGTAGCAGTTACCTCTACTCCTACTATTAAAAAAAAAAGATAAGCTACAGATTGGGAAAAAATATTTGCAAATCCTATACCTAAAATAATTTTATTCAGAATATGTAAAGAACACTTAAAATGCAATACTAAGAAGAAAAACCAGCTTTAAAACAACAACAAAAAGATTTGAATAAATATTTTACCAGAGAAGATATGTGAATGGCTAACAAACATGTCCTTAAGGAAAAGCAAATTAAAATAACAGTGAAATATCACTATATACTACTAGCACAGTGATTATCAGTAAAAGTTATGGTATTGAGAATTTGCATGGATGTGGGGGGAAACCGGGACCGTCATTATTGTTGATGGAAATAGAAAGTGGTGACCATACAGTGGCGAATAAGCAAAAATATTAGGCTTAGTTAAAAGGCCAGACACAAAAGAGACCAGAATCCATTCTGGAAATTCCAGAAAAGGAAAACTTATAAAGACAGAGGTGAATCAGTATTTGCCCAGTACTAGGTGTAAGCACATTGACTGCAAATAGGCACAAGGAGAGTTTTTGGGTGATGAAAACTATCTAAACCGGGATTGTGGTGATGACTGTACAATTCTGTATGTTCACTAACTATGGTACACTAAACACTTGATGAATTTTAGGGCATTCAAATTATACCTCAATAAAGTGGTTTTGAAAGAAAAATACAACCACTCATGCCACATCTAAGTTTAGTTACAAGAAAAATGTTTTAAATTATACTTTAGATTCACATGACTAAACATTTTTATCAATGACACCACTAAAACTGCCATATCACGCCTAATATCCTTTGGTAATACCCACAGTGCAAATCTGATTAGTTATGTCATCTCATGTTAATGTCTATTCCATTAATGCCACTTCACTAACACAAATTTCACTGTCTCACTCTTACCTAAATCTTTTCATGACTCCCTAAGAAGGTGCTACTCTCTGTATAGAGCCTACATCGGGAAAATTCTCACCAAAGGACCTTGATCTCCCTCTTTTCAAAAACAGATTTCCCCCTGAGGGTCCTGTCTCCTGTGTATTCCTGTGGAGTAAACCAACCTCTTACCCCACATGTTAGATGCTCTTTCTTCTCTGCTCCTTCCACACTTACTTTTTTGCTTTAATATGAAAACCACAGGTCTGTGAGGCTCACTTATATTGTCGTAATTTACCCTTATTTTATTGAAAAAAAAAATGATCCTTGTAACTTCCTACTTTTCTCGTTAATCATATTGACTGCATCTACTTGAAGCTTCTACTTTACCAATTATTGGGATTCATCAAAACTCTACTCCTTTGATCTTTATTTTTTCCAATCATCAGCTCCCTTTTTCCATACTGAGTTTAGGCCCCATTTCTATGAATTCAACCACTGACTTGTCAGTATTTATAGTCCCTCTGTGTATTGTCCTTCAACCATCCCACTCTCTCCACCTCGAGGACATTCTGAACCTGAATTACAGCATATGACTGGCTTCTTTATTGCCAGAGAAGCATAGCTCAACTTCGTAGACCGGTGCCAGGATATATTCTCGTTTTCCAACATCACCTGGGTTCTCTGCTCTGTCGAACAATCATTCCAAGTTTTTGCCTATTACCGTTCTCCAGAGAAATTATTTCAAACATTATCTTCCATCGTCCTCATTCTCAACAGAAAATTTTTCCTTCAAATTCATAAACAAATGCTCAACTCTCTGCCACCAATATTAAAAAAAGGAGTTAAACATTTTTTGGCAATAATAATCTTACTCTTTTTTCTCCTCCTTCTCCAGATATATTTATCTGCTAATTAATCTTTTTCTGTCCTGCTTTCAGCTGACACTTTTTCTTGGATCCCTTCATTGACTACTTGAGCATACTTATTTTTCCTTCTCATTAACATCCCCTCCCTTAATCTCACAACCTCCTGGCAATCTATTTTCTTTCTTACATAAACTCCCTGAATTTATCTGAATTGTCACTGTCCCATTTTTTTTTTAAATCTTGCTTTCCTGCAAAATTTTTCTAATTGCTCTGACATTGCAGTTATTTTTGCCAAAACAAAGATTAAATATTCCCATATAAATAACTGAAAGATATTTAATCCTACTGACCATTTACCTTCATGAAAACTCTATTCCCTTGATTCCTTTCAACATTTCTGGCCACTGTCTTGGTTTCTTTTTCAGCCCCTACCATCTCTTCCAATCTCTCCAAGACCCTTATTCTTTAAGATTATGTTCTGTGTCCTCCTTCCTCCTCTCACCCTGCTCTATTATTTAATATACTAAACATTACCATTGTAATTAAGTCAATTTACCCACTTCTAATTCCCCTCCCAGGAAGCCAAAGACCCCACTTCTGATTTATAAGTAAAAAATAAGGAATTAGGGTTTATTTTAGCATCTTTAACTTTTGTATGTGTATACATTATCACCTCACATTTTTAATGCTGCAGGAGAGATGTGTCTGTCCAATCCAAAGCTAATTACTCTCTCTCTCTGCTGTGAGTAATACCAGCTCCTATTTTCCAGAAACTCATCGATCTAATCGATATCCACTTTCCCTTTTATCCTATAACTATATTCCTTCATTGGGACTATCTATCTCCCTAGCTCATATTATTCTCATTTTCAGAAGGCCTCCTTGTACCCTGACCCTCCCTTTACCAAACACCTCACATATCGTGTTTCCTTCACAGACATGTTTTTTTTTTTTTAAAGACATACTCAATTTGCTGTGTCCATTCTGAAGCTTTTGTTTACATGTTAGAATCACGGAAGTCCTGTTTTCATTCACAGCTCTTTACTAAGCTTGCATCCATGACAACTGATTTCGCTTGAGAGCCTGGCAGCATTTGAAAGGCTAGGTCTTAAATGTTTCTGGCTCCTAATATTTGGTAACTCACACTTTTCATGTACTCCTTTTGTTCAGGAGTCATTTGCAACCTCTTCTATGTGTTTCTTTTCCTTTAATGACTCTTCAAATATTAGTGATCTCACAATTGTTTTTGATACTTTTCTTACCTCCTTATCCAGACTCTACAGTACATATCACCCATGTTGATGGCTTTCAATGCACCATTTATTCCTGATTCTTCACAAACTCATGATGTTATGATATTTGTGCTATGTTTATGACCCATACTTTTGTCTATTAAATATAATTACTGAAAATCCTATAGCACAGGGATTCCAAATACAGAATGTCTCAGGTTATTGTTTGTCCCTACAATATGCTCTTAACATTGCCCCAATCTTGGGTAAAAGCACTATGATAAATTTTCAGAGTAATTCTTAATTTTCACTGCTATGCTATTAGCTTTTATATATATATATATATATATATATAGAGAGAGAGAGAGAGAGAGAATGCACAATGCAGCAATTACTATAAATTTTATAGCACTATATGAGATATCACATATGTATTATATATAATGCATTTATAATATAAATCATACATTATATATAACGTATGTATATATACACAGAGTGGCTATACTTTATTATTGATTTAGTTCATAACATTTAGTCTATCTCATACTAATGCTTACATTCTGTTCTCTTTAACATTCTGCCTCCTGATGTTATTGCAAACCTTTGAGAAATGGTAACATATTTTGTAACTAAAATTCTAATTTTAGGACATGATGTAGAATCCATAGGACAACTTTGCTTTAATCAGATTGAGACCATTTCTTTTCGGATTAGAAATAATACAATAAATGATGGTGTATAATATTCACATTACATCACTTGTTTTTTATTTTTAAGATTTTGTTTATTTATTTATTTGAGAGAGAGAGAGAGAACACACATGAGCAGAGTAGGAGGGTCAGAGGGAAAGCGAGAAGCAGGCTTTCCACTGAGCAGAGAGCCCGACATGGGGCTCGATCCCAGGACCCTGGGATCAGGACCTGAGCCAAAGGTGGGTGCTTAACTGACTAAGCCACTCAGGTGCCCCAACCATTACCTAGTTTTAAAACTCAATTCATTTAAACAATTGGTATTGGGAAAACTAGACAGCAACATACAAAAGAAAGAAACTGGACTGCTTTGTTGTACCATACACAAAAATAAATTCAAAATGGATAAAAGACCTATATGTGAGACCTGAAATCATAAAAATCCTAGAAGAGAACATATACAGTAACCTCTTCGACATCAGCCATAGCAAATTTTTTCCAGGTATGCCTCCTGAAGCAAGGGAAACAAAAGCAAAAATAAGCTATTGGGGCTACATCAAAATAAAAAGTTTTTACACAGCAAAGGAAACAATCAACAAAACTAAAAGGCAACCTATGGAATAAAAGATATTTGCAAAGGACATATCTGATAAAGGGTTAGTATCTAAAATATATAAAGAACTTATAAAACTCAACATCCAAACACCAAATAATCCAAATTTTAAAAATGGGCAGAAGATATGAACAGACATTTCTCCAGAGAAGACATAGAGATGGCCAACAGACACATGAAAATATTTTTGTTATCACTTACCATCAGGTAGATGCAAATCAAAACTACAATAAGATATTACCTCACACCTGTCAGAAAGGCTAAAATCAACAAGAAACAGTAGGTGTTGGTGAGGATGTGGAGAAAGGGGAAACCTCTTGCACTTTTGGGGAGAATGTAAACTGGTATAGCTACTGTGGAGAAGAGTATGGAGGTTCCTCAAAAAGTTAAAAATAGAGCTACCCTGTGACCCAACAAGCACACTACTGAGTATTTAACTGAAGAATACAAAAACCCTAATTCAAAGGGATACATGCACCCTGATGTTTATAGGAGGATTATATACAATAAATGCAATATTACATACAATAGCCAAGATAGGGAAGCAGCCAAGTGTCTATCAGTTGATGAATGGATAAAGAAGATTGAAAATGTATGTGCATACATACACACACAATGGAATATTATTCAGCCATAAAAATTGAAATGTTGTCACGTACAATGACCTGGAGCTGGAGAGTATAATGCTAAGTGAAATAAGTCAGTCAGAGAAAGCCAAATGCCATATGATTTCACTCATATGTGGAATTTAAGAAATAAATGAGTAGAAATAGATTTTTAATTATAGAGACAAACTGATGGTTAGCAGAGGAAGGTGGTTAAGGAGAAGGATTAAATAGGGGATGGGGATTAAGTAGTGCACTTATCATGATGAGCACAGGGTAACTTATGGATTGTTGAATCACTATGTCGTATACCTGAAACGAATATAAACACGGTATATTAACTAACTGGAATTAAAATTAAAACTCAAAAAAGAAATAAATAAAACTCAATTCATTGTACTAAAATTCAGGTAGCAATGACATCATGTATATGAAGTGGAGGGATTGTAGCTCACCTAAGCTTTTTGATGCAGGAAAGAAGGCTTTCTACTATTATGTTTATGGAAGACTCACAAGAAGTTTAACAACAGACTATTACAAGATAGAAAAGTGTTTTGTGACTATAATTATAATGAGACACTTAGTCTCATTAAATAACAGAATCTGTGGCTTAAATCCATTCCTATTAGTTTTGTGAAGTAGAGAGAGGAACTCAGAGACTTCTCACTGTTGTAATTATCTAAATAATCTATATTCTCTATTGTTGCTGAGACTACAGATAGACTCAGACTATAGATATATAGATATAATGTTCTTTAAATCAATTGTTCTTTAAATCAATCAATTTGGGCTTTACCTATATTTTCTTTTAAAATTCTATGCATATATTATCATTGTTGAATATCGCCTTCTATGTATGCCAGAAATCAAAGGCTCTTACTTTGGACTCTTAAACATTGCATTACAAATGGTTCACAAAAATGCCATTTAGCTGTATCTGTCTACTTTCTGCTAACAAATCACAGCAGCTTTGCAGAATTTAGTATGGTTTTATGTTGTACTCTGGTCCTTATTGCAAAACAAAGAACTATATTATACAGTGCTAAAAAATCCTCCAAATTAGACTAGATGTAATGCTTAATCTGAAGTTAATACCAGAGTTAGAAAACTCATCAGGAATATATGCATATAATTGTCTGTGCAAACAAGGAACTAGGAATTTTCCCAGCTCCCTAAAATTTGACATTCTTCTGGTGATATTTAAACCTACTTCTCACTTTAAAAAGCAAAAATGACTAACATGTCTGCCACTATAGAATATTTTAAACTCAATTATGTCCTATGCCCACATGACATTTACATCCTACCCACCAAACCCTATATCCATCACCCCCACTCCCCACACACTCTACACCCCCAAGATCTTCCCTCTCGCCAGCTTAGTTTTAATTGTGCAAAATGGCTCAAAGAAAAAGAAAAACAAAAATATTCAAACTATCCTAAATAATGTTAGATAAGTCAAAGTATGCAATAAGTGAAATACATCTTTAAATTTCAAATGTGGTAATAATTTATTAATTAAATTATTTTAGGAATATTGATATAAATACCTGTTGCAAATTATCAAATTATTTAAACCACCTTAATCTGTGAAAGATTAATGTGAGAGAATATGTTTATGGTTTAAAGTGGAATATAAATGTTCCATTTCCACAAAGCAGACATTTGATAAAATTAAAGCCTTTAGTAATATCTTTACAGGGAAACTAACCAATTTAGTTAATTTATTAACAAGTTAAATGTATTTATTTGAAAAATAAAACCTTAATCCATTAGTTATTGCCGTCCTCCTTTAAGGCATAATGCATTACCATTCCTCGAATTAGATCAATTTCAAAAATACTTTTCATATTCAAATTACTGGTTTGTAAGCTGTCATATCTCCAACTATCCATGATTTCCCTTTCCTTCCTGTATTATCTTCTCTCCTTGCTTTGAGCAATAATCAAGCATTCATTATGGTTTAGCTGAACCTGGAGATAAGATGAGGCAATGCCTTGAAACTTCCTCTTTCCTTACTCTTGTAATATATATACTAAATTCAATACCTCATTTCCTTCAGCTTTCAAGCTCAGTTATTTCTACCTCAAAAATTCTTGCTAACACACATTCTTTTAAACCTTCCCTTAAACTTCTGTCCAACTTCTGAGATTTTCTTTCAAGCAACATATACTGGATCCACTAAAAACAAATGTGTACTTCAATTAACATCCTCTTTGATCCGAGTTTTTGTCTATCCAGGCAACTTGTCTAGACATGCAGAACAAATTAGCAATGTTTTAAAATCAGCTGGAGTTTTATCAGATTTTGAAAGAAATCCAGTAATGCCAGAGTCAAGAATCATTACTTATTTTGCTTCAACCTGTGGTAAATATGAACAGGGCATAAAATGAAGTTGGAATGAAGAGTACAGTGAGACAGACTTGGAGACACCCTTTTCCATAAATATCAAATGAGGTTAATCCAAGCACCTCTTAGTCACTGATCTCAAATAAAAAGGTCTAGTGATTTACAATTTAAAAAAAGCTAAGTGAATTTTTTTTATGTCTTAATGGGGTTGATTTGACTGTACGCTACATAAATACTTCATCTGCAAATGGATAGATTTTCACACAAAAAATACACAAAGCAATTGATAAGAATAATTTGCAAATCCATTGACTAGACATGCTTATAAGCCTTTGATTCACTAAGTTTGACAAAATATATACTGTAATTAATATTTATAAATAATTGTGCATATATGCTAAAATAATTTATTTCAGAGTATGTGTCTTTCATTAAATATCAGGAACACGGAAATATAACACTGGGGACTTTTGTAAACATTATGCTGTTATTTTAGTGAGTTATTTTAGTGAATTATTTTACTCAAATACGTGACACACATACACACACATCTCACTTAACACCGAATATTTCCTGCCAGGTCCTTTTTTTTTTTTTTTTTTAAGATTTTATTTATTTGAGAAAAAGAAAGTGAGAGACAGAGCACAAGTGGAAGGGAAGGGGCAGAAGGAGAGGGAGAAGCAGACCCCCGCTGAGCTGGGAACCCAAAGCTGCTGGATCCCAGGGTTGAAGGCAGACACCCAGGTGTCTTTCCTATCTGCCAGGTCTTATGCTAACTTTTGGAGATACAGGTGGAAGGAAGCAGCCATAACCTCTACTTTGATTCTGCTTAAAATCTAGCAGAAAGATGGCCTTTCAGTTCTAGTCCATTGACCTCTGATAGGTCTTTTGATACAATGATGAAAATAAGTAGATGTTAACCAAGCTTTGCAAGTGTCATTTTCTTCTACTAGCCCTTCCAACATGGATCTGGAAGGAAATACACAAAACTGATGAGAAAAAAATACTTATTTCAAACACTGATTAGCATGGTATGTTCTAAATTAAAAAAAAAAACAAAACTGAAGAATTAACAAACTCATCACATTGTTTGGCTAAACTAAAACTAATCTTAAGGTTTTATTTGAGTTGTTTGAATAATTCATTTGTAACCATGTGGTATTTTAAATTTCACAAATGCCTTTTATTGATGGATATATGGATGAGTACAAACATGTGGTTCATATATAAAGGATCTGGCCTGGCAATAAACTTTTACATAACATTAAAGAATGGAAATCAATGTAACACTGTCTTGAAAATTCTGATGGGAATATGTTTCTAACCTAGACTTTCATCAACTGCAAAGATAAAATCTTCAAATATTCAGGTTCTCAAAAAATCCCCCCTAACCCCCCCACCCCGATTATTCTTGGGAACTACTGGTGAATGTGAGCAAACAAAACTAGGGAGGAAAACAAAGAAGAAGATAAAAATCAAAGTTGAGAACACAATCAAACAAAAAAAGATAAAGGAAATTTTCAAGATTATGAAAAAAGAAAGTCCTCAGGATGAGGATAAGACTAGGATGAATTCAAAACAAACCAAAAGGAAGGACTCTGGAGAAACATCTCCACCTCTAGGACTGAAGTGAACCTGATATCACTTGATTCATTTTCTATACAGATATGATTTTTAATTATTTTGTGCTTGTATGGATGAATTCAAATAGGAAAAGGGAAACCAAAAATTAACAAAGTCCCAATGGAATATTATAAGAGAAAATACAATCATATCACACTAACAAAATTTACATGGATATAAATATTAAATCCTGAATATTTACCCCCAAAAGTTATATAATGTACAGAGAGGATGGGACAAGAAGTATGTCAAGCTGGGAAGTAGAGGGAGTTTATGTATTAGGTCAACTAAATGCTAATTTTCCATTGTAAGAATAAATTATGTCTAAAACTGAAGAATCAGGAAATAACAGGTTTTCTTAGTGAGAAAAATGGAAGTGAATAATAGAGTTATAGTGGTTGATTCTAACATGGAAAGGGGAAGGCAAATGACTACAACTTTGTTATAAGCATTATAACATTATGTATATAAATAATGTGTTTTAATTTATAAAAATAAACTAAAAATAAAGCAAATGACTTCATATCTTTAACGTTTTTAACGAAAATTATGTTAGCACATTCTTATTGGGAAGGGCTCCCTAATGCCTTGAAAAATAACAGGAAATAATTCATTTTTGATAGATATTTTTATTATAATTTGTTTTGTGCTACATCACTAGAAATAGAATGCAATGGTCTGAGTTTCCAAGCTATGATAAGGCCATACTCAATTATTGTAAGATCATAATAATGAAGGCTCCTAGCTTGATCAGAGATGCCATTTTTGGATTGTGGGTAGGGCAGAGGGAGAGCTATGTTTGCCCAATTTTTTGTGACACGCATCCCACCTACTCTTTGTATTTGGGCAAAATTCTGTGAACCTGCCAAATTGTGCCCTTTGTGGGGTTGGCAGGTAGAAAGCTAAGGGTGGGAATGAAAAAACAATGGGAAGAGAATTCTTCAAGTGACAAATATTCAGATCCAGGAGTAGAATTTGAGTCCATGTGGCTAATTTTATCTCTTAGAAAACTGAGAGTTGATGGGGAGTGACAATGGAATAACATTTTTCTTATATTCCAATCAAAATTTTCAAAGAAACAATATTTTAAATAATTTTACAGGAACGTACTGTTTTAAAATGCTAATTTCTTCTTTTATATTATTTTCATATCCTATAAACAACAGTATATTCCTCACTGTCTAATTCACTACCTGATAAATAACTAAAAACATAAAATGTTATATTACGTTTTTTAGCGTTTATAACACATTTGATTAAAAGTAACAGATTTAAGTGCTTGTTACTTTGCCTCTTAAGTAGGTCTTGGGGAAAAAAACTCATTAGAAATCTCACTGGAAATAAACTGTTGAAATCTGTTACTGATTTCTGCCACCCATGCAGTTGCTTATACGACAGAGCAATAAAAACAAATGAGAGAATGAACTATAAATTCTGACAGTCTTGTAGGAAACCAGGAGTTGTAATGTGGCATCCGTATGTCATAATAACTTTTCACAGTTTATATAATAATAGCTAACAATGTAGTCTCCCAGTTTATTTCACATACTTCAAACCACAGATCTAAAGTATTATTTTCCCTAAAGATATTTTTTTCATGCTCTTAAAAATGAGAGTGAGGGTTCCTGAAGTTAAACAATTTTCTCAAGATAGCAGTCATTTATGTCAAATATCATGATGTCAAGCTAGTGGTCAAAGAAGTGATTACCCGTAGCATACATTTTATTTTATGTTTTTTATTTTATTTTTTAAGATGTATTTATTTATTTGGGGCACCTGGGTGGCTTAGTCTGTTAAGTGTCTGCCTTCAGCTCAGGTCATGATCCCAGGGTCCTGGGATCAAGTCCCTCATTGGGCCCCTTGCTCAGCAGGGAGTCTGTTTCTCTTTCTGCCTCTGCCCTGCCTCTCTGCCTACTTGTGCTTGCTCTCTCTGTGTCAAATAAATAAATAAATAAAATCTTAAAAAAAAAAAAGAAGATGTATTTATTTATTTATTTGAGAGAGAGAATATGAGCACACACAGGGTGGGGGGCGGGGAGAGAATCCCAAGCAGACTCTCCGCTGAGCATGGAGCACCATGTTGAGATGGACCCCACAATCCCAAGACCAAGACTCAAGCCAAAACCAAGAGTCAGACACTCAACCAGCTAAGCCACTCAGGTACCCCCACATAGCATTATGCATTTTAATGGAAGCAATGTTTCTGGCAAAACAACTTTATTTATTTTGGCCAATTAAATCATATTGAAATGCTTGTTTAAGAGAATTGGGGGTCTTTCCCTAGGAAAGAAAAATCACTGCTTAACATTTTTATATACCTATTTTCATATGTAAAATTGGCTTAATAAATTATTTGACTACTTCACTGTCAGATAATTGTTTCATAAACTTCCACAGTAGCTGAATCAGCATGACACCTAAGCATGTGAGAATCAGGAAAAGACCACATAGGGTTCCCTACAATGGGTATGCTACTTTTGGCCACACATCAGTTTGAAGGGATATATGCACACAGTACATAAACAAATGGACTATAAAGCAGTCAAGTGGCAATATGATACATAAATAGAGAAAGCACAAGTTAAACCTAAATTTCACACTCTGGGATATAGTTTGTAGTTATACAGGCAGCAAATGTTTTTGTTTGCTTGTTATAATTCTAAAAAAGGCAAACAGAGAAGGGTGTGGTAGTCCACAGAAGGGTCAACATTTTGAGGAAAACAGAGTTGGATCACGGAAAATGCATTTAAATAATACTGCCTCTTGACATACCCTAAAAATGGAGGAATATTAAATGTGAAACATTAAAAAATATAATGCTTAAAATGAAAAAAAAAGGGAGGGAGCACTTGTCTGAAAATCAAATAATTTATAAAGAATTAGAATTATTAACATAAATAATTTTAATAATTAAAGCAATGTTGTATTAGTGCAAACACAGCCACATATTTCAATGCACTGGGATAGAGAACCCAGAGAGTGCCCTATATAATATGTTCCCATATCTATGGGAAGATGATGAAACGACTCTCGTAAAACAAAACCCTTTTTGGGGTACTTGGGTGGCTCAGTGGGTTAACCATCTGCCTTCAGCTCAGATCCAGATCTCAGGGTCCTGGAATCAAGCCTCACATCAGGCTCCCTGCTGGGCAGGGAGTTTGCTTCACCCTTTTCTTCTATCCCTCCCCCCACTTGTGTTTTCTCTCTCTCTCTCTCAAATAAAAATCGAGAAAAAAAAACTTTTTATCTGAAAATATGCTTCAATATTAAAATATAATATAAACTATATTTAATTTTAAAGGACTTTGAGAAATTTGGAAACTTTGAGATTCTAAATGTGGAGCTGAGTTTGTTCTTTGTGCATTAGCAATTCCTTAATTTTACAATGTTGGAATGAACACACAAGAATATTGACTAGATATTTTTATTTTAAGAATATAAGAAACACATGTGGGGTTGCCTGGGTGGCTCAGTCAGATAAGCATCTGCCTTCTGCTCAGGTCATGATCCCAGGGTCCCAGGTTGGAGCCCTGCATCGGGCTCCCTGCTCAGTGGGGAGCCTGCTTCTCTATTTCTGCCTGCTGCTCCCCCTGCTTATGCTGTTAAATAAATAAAATCTTTTTTTTAAATGTGGTTTAGAATTTTATATAAATTTGTAAAATGCCTTTGTATTTCTTAAAACAACCAGCCCACTAAGGTACAATAAATATATCACTGTTTTACACCACATTTGGGGGAATGAAACACAACCATGATGAAGCAGAAGCAGAGCACCCTTAACAATGTGAAATCCAATCACAAAGTTCCAACAGAGATTTTTGTAGAAAAGAAGAAATTCGGGGTTATCATCTGATTCCAGAAGTCTCTGTGGAGATCAGCCCTGGATGGACTGAATTTCAGAAAGCCCACTGTGTTTGTGAATGCCATAAAACCAAATCCTCCCTGTCCCTGTAGCGGTAACTTGCCTTGAACATTTGCCTGTGGTATGAGAGCCAAAGACAATTATGTGAAATCCTTCTGGATCTCCTAAGGAAAGGCTAACAATGTCAAATAGCTTGCTTCTGATATACAAATTCTGACGAACTGATAGTGATGGATTGAGACAGTATGTCAAGAAAAATTCTTCAGTTCATTCTCTACACAGCTAGACAAAACTGCAGTTATCAATTAGGCAGCCTTCATGCTGTTTGCTTGCCAACTCTGAGTATAGTATTCTGAAACCTAGAATTCCTTAGAGCCCTTAAGAGTTGGATGGACAGTATCCCAAAGCATTGCCATGTACAACGTAAGGGAAACCAACATAGTCCTTATCTCTTAATTTCAATCATAAAATACTTCCACAGTCTACAGTTTGATGAAAGTAAGACCATAAACTCTACTACTATGTGAAACTATTTGGAAAGGTTAACGTAGGAAGGCTTTGTAGTTATCCTCACACCAAACCTGCTTTGCATATAGTTAGACAACCTCCTAGCAGAGTCCACAGTAATAGGACTTAGCTCTGCTCTGCTCTCCATGGAAAGTTAAGATTTGGTGTGAAGTACAGAGGAGAGCTGTGGAGCGCTGGGAACGAGCAGAGAGTTGAAGGAAAGAGCAAGTGGAAGTAATCTGTGGGCATAAGCCAAACAGAAATTTTCCCTCAGGCTGATCTCAAATACTTGGATTGACATCAATGGAACCCAATATCCCTTCAAACTCTCTTATCTGCAAAATAATCAATTGGCTTTTCATACTATTTGATCACACTCTTCCAATATTTTGATTCTATATATCTCTAACATGCCAGTTCTCTCCTCTCATTTTGATTTTGTTCTTTTGATATCTCTTCTAATTATTTTTTAAAGATTTTATTTACTTATTTGACAGAGAGAGAGAGAGAGATCACAAGTGGGCAGAGAGGCAGGCAAAGAGTGGGGGGAAGCAGGCTCCCTGCTGGGCAGAGAACCCGATACGGGGCTCAATCCTAGGACCCTGAGATCATGACCTGAGCCAAAGGCAGAGGCTTAACCACTGAGCCACCCAGGTGCCCCTTGATCCCTCTTCTATTACATTTTCTGTTTTCCACTTTTGCTCTCTGTTCTTTTTCTATGTGTGGACTATCACTGAAATCACTGTTACAATATTCTCCATTACTTTGGCCTTTTGCTCTTCCTCTTTCATCTAGGAAAACCACCACGGTGGATTGATAATAATTGCAGTTGATTCTGGTGCAGACTGGAGCAAGGGAAGCTCACCAGCAATGCAGACTGGTAAGTTAATGTCACTCACTCATTTGGGATCACAGCCCTGTCCTCCACAAACTCCTCCAGTCTCCTAACCTTTAATTGGGGCATCTTTTACCTTCAGTCTTTGCATAGGAAGACAAAAAGGCTATCTGATGAGAACTCACCCAACCTTCCACTATGCAGACCACAAACCTACTCTTTTCTCAAGCCCAAGTAGTGTTTTTGGTGGACCTTCCTGCTGACTAGTCAGGGAAACATCATGTGGAAGGAGGTTGGTCTTGTGTCTTCTGACACAATCCATCTTGTTGACCATGCTGCCACAATCATGGCTGTGTCCCAGTCATGGGGTTGATGCTGGGAGCATTTTACCTTGGTTTATAAACCACTTCAGATCCAAAACTATCTTGACATCCTTAACATTCTCACCTCTGCATTGTGAGTGCAAGGAAAAGGGAGGGGTGTAGTCATTGGCCTGGGACAAAACCCAGTCAGCCTCTACTCTCATCTGTGCAACAGCATCTACTACCTCATGCCCCAATACCCATAGTAACTGAAACAGTGCCTGTGTATATGAAACAATTACAGCTTAAGCTGAACACAGACTGAAAACAAATTAATTAATCTGACCACAATCTAATGGTAATCATAATTACAGGTCCTCATCTAAATATTCCAGCACCGATACAAATGAGATAATAAGTGTTTGTAACATTCAACAATTCTGAACTTAAAAATATGAAATTATTTCAATCACCATTCTGAACATTTGCTCTCAAAGAAATTTGCATAAAATGCATTACAGTTTTTTCCATAAATGCTAAATCTAAGCATTGCCAGCAGCACCTAAATTTTTAGTTATAAAAAGTATATTTTATATAAAGTCCATGTTTTTTCATATCTTCCAGAAACAGTTACTCTCATAATAGAAGATGGGTTGTACTTTTACTTTCATCAAAGTTATTAATCTAAACTATTTTTAAAGCTCTTAAGTACATATTCTTGAGTGGCTGGGTGGATAGTAGAGTGAAATCACACAAAAATGTCTTTCAAAAATAAATTTTACCTTCTACTTTTCACTCAATATTGCATGGTCACTTGATATTCATTGTTTATTCTATCATTGCTATATGTATATTAAAATTCTAATAAGTGTATTAATATCAAACAATCTTAAGGGACAACATACTATGATAATTCAATTTTCTTTTTATCAGGGTTTATCAGAAAGAAGTTATAGCCTTTATTTTTTAACTTTCTAAACTGTATCGATTTCTTACTACATGTACACAATTTAATTTATATTTGCTAATATAAGGTACTTAGGCATCCTTTCTTATTGTGCAGAATAGAGGATGAATGTGTACAAAATGTCTGCCAGTATATGGAAGCTGTTCCTAAGAAAAAAATTTAAATATGTATTTGAAAATGTAAAGATATATAGGTTTTAAGTGTACAAAATGTGTGCCAGTATATGGAAGTTGTTTCTAAGAAAAAAATTTAAATATATATTTGAAAATGTAAAAATATATAGGTTTTTATCTATGATTTTTACTTCTAGAAAGAAAAAATTATCTTAATTGATGGGTTCATTACTTATGCCTTAAATATTTAGATATATTGCTATATTCACATTTTTGGCAATCCACCCTTCTAAATTCCATTACATGTTTAATACCAAAATTTATATCAACTACTGACCAGCTTATTCTATGGCCTCTTGCCTGACATAACGGCCCTTCATTTGGCCCTTCAAGCCAACTAAATTATCCCTTGTGAAATTAACTCCTGGAGTTCAATTCTATAATGTGACTTGAAAAAAGTGTATGTATTTGTAGAAAGACAGACATATACTGCATTAATTTCAATGCTAATTTGTATGTGCCACACTAACTTTGACCTAATTCCTTCCTTTTTTCTCCCCTAAATATCTATGACACTCTGGGATGTTCTTGAAACTAACAGCTTAGCTGCTACTCATGTGGGTTCCTGATTATGTTGCAATATAGACTTAACATGAATCAAAAAGCATCAAAAAGTATGTTTTATTAGGACAACCTCATGTATCAACTGACTCAATTCTTCCCTGTTCACTATTTATATCAAATCTCTGACAACGGCGCACTAGTCTTATTTTCTACTGTTACCTGAATTTAGAAGAGGATAGAAGGATGGAAGAAGGAAATGAGAGTCTGGTCATTTAAACCACAGCTTGAGTAAAAATTATCTTGGCATGTCATTGTTTCCAGTAATAGTAAAGTGACAATATTTAATGAGTAGGTATTGCATATGATGGATTTCTTTTTCTATTAGTTCTTTTTCTATTCATTTTCTATTATTACTGTTTATATTGAAAACTATCAAAATTACCACAGAATAAATATGTGATGCTTTTGTAAGCAGAGTATCAACCACAAGCAAGGATCCACTTAGCAGTGCAGAAAACACACAATCTCACAGACAAAAATAGTCAGATAATAGGTAATGCGGGTATAAGACAGAAAAGGATTTTAAAACTTTAGCTCTGCTTTTCTTTTCATGGAAACTGGTGCTTAAGAAAAAAGGCTTCAGTTAGGATCCGATGTGTTATAATAAATGTAAAAACATGAACTTGGGAAGCTCTTTGTTAATTCTATGTGTCAGATAACTTTATTAAAGGAATTATTGAATATCTCTGATACTGACATTTTATGTCCCATGCTGTGTCCCTCAGGTTTCTGCAGAGAAGCAGAACCAATAGATCTATCTACACCTACCCCTCTGTAAGGAAATTTATTTTAGCAAAATGACTCACATGATCCCACGGCCAGCAAGTCTGAAATTTGTTGGGGAGGCCACAAGCCTGCAAGCTCCAGCAAGAGCGGATACTGAATCCTGAGGCCTATCAATGACTTCTTCTCAGGGATACCTCAGGTTTTACTACTAGGGGCTTTGAAATGACTGCACGACACACCCCTACTATTGAGAGTAATCTTGTTTTTTTTTTTTTTTTTTAAGATTTAAAAAAAAAAATTATTTATTTGACAGAGAGAGCACAAGTAGGCAGAGAGGCAGCAGAGGGAGAGGGGGAAGCAGGCTCCCTGTTGAGCAGAGAGCCTGACTCCGGGCTTGATCCCAGGACCCTGAGATCATGACCTGAGCCAAAAGCAGAGGCTTAACCCACTGAGCCACCCAGGCACCCCAAGAGTAATTCTGTTCTTGAGGCTAACTGTGTAGCTGCTAAGCATGTCTACCAGCATGCTTAATAACTGGGCACTATGGACTTCAAGCGCTGCAGAGATAAAACTGACCGTGACAGACTTTACCTATGTTGGCCATTGCAGCATATATCCTCTTAATAGACAATTTTCTATGTTCTATTGCTTATGACTTTTAGTCTAAAGTATCTTAAAGGTAGTTGAATTTTCTCCATGGCAGCACTACTGCTTACTGAATTTTATTCAATGCCTATGCCATATATGGGCTGAGCTTAAATACACCACTGATATTTAATATTCTTAAATATCAGTTGAGCATTCTCATTACCAAGTTATCTGAATTAAATTTTATCACTCAGCAGATCTACAGTTTTGTCTTATTAACTACTCTTTAAAATGCAACAATTTTAATAAATACAAAGTATATAATCCCTAATTTTAAATGACTTAATATCTAGCGGTTGACTTATTTCCTACAAGTAGTTCCAAAATTGGTTTATTACATGTTATATTCAATAGATTTTCTTGTTGATATTCAGAACCTTGCTCTCTTTACATAAATACATTATATTATTTACAAAGATTCCAAATTCATATTTTAACAGTTAAATCACATTACAATGACACATGTTGATTTTCCTGGACTGCTTTTTACTTTTAAAAAAACTCTGATATGCTATTTGTTCTTCAAACTGGAACTATAACCAAAATCTCTATTTTGATTATCTCTTTTTTGTTTCCCAAACATGATCTTGTGTTAGACGAAATGTTGTTATTACTGTTAATGTCATCTCAATTTATAAATCCAATGAGCAAGAGTCTATGCAAGACCAAAGCATAATTTTTCAGTCAAAATAGGAGATCCATTACCTTTTTTCAGGCCATGAGCATACTATAACCATAATGCATGGAAGGATTAATACAGCTACATAAGTACAATCATTTAGAGAATTTAGCATTCTCTAAACTTTGAAGTGTTATTTCATTATTTCATTTAAAAAGGACTACCTGTTATTCAATATTTTAAAAAATAACTTGCCTTTTAAATATTTCATTATTTTGTTTGGTCACCTATGGCCTTATCTTCCTGTGTTTTCAGGTCAAAATGCCTTCATATTTTAAATTGCCAGTTCAAAATATTATGTAGGTTGTTGGTGTTGTTCGGAATTTAAATTAGGTTTTTTTTTTTTTTTTTTTCAATTTACCTTTTTATCAGCGCCTACGGGGAGAACTAAGAGATGACTTTGGAATCTAGGCAACTAGAGAGGGAACATGAAAAGAAAATCAGTTTAAAATTGCAACAGCAAGGTTATGTGCTCTCAGCAATATTCTAAAACACAAAAAAAGCAAGACAGTAATTGACAACCAATGAGGCAGATGCAGAAAGCTTTCTGCTTTTATATATCCAGAAACCGTAAGTGTTTATTGATTCTCACTTGGACATTTAAATGAGTAAAGAGGACTTTGAAACACTATTTTTCCCCATCAGGAAAATTCCTTAACAGACTAAGATAAACTCAGATGTAATCTAACAAAGGAGTATTTCTTTTTAATTCTTACGTACAGACAGCAGGGCACTCTACCTTACCTTCTCCTGTACTTGAAGTACTCCATAAAGCCTTCCCTAATAGTTGATTGGCTATTTAGATGACAGATGCTTGCTAGAAGAGTTTCCATCCTTGCCCATGATAGTAACAGAAAGAATCCTAAATTGAAACATGTTTTACTCTGGTAATTTGCCCTTGATATGTGGCCAATTTTCACCTTCAAATCATTATCTTATACAATGATATTACCAAAAGCTGCCATCAATACTTATTACACTTCTACCAACACACTCAGAATTTACAGGGAAATGCTATCAGAGTTTTAAAAAATGGGACTTACCACGTGGGTGGAGAAAAACTATCTAGGCACACACAACCCATGACAGTGAGTGACCGGTGGTTTGCATGAAATGGGATCAGCAACATTAATAATTATTTGTATTTTCTGTTGTCACTGCCATTGCCCTAAATGGGTTTAGGCTGTCCCAAGTAAAAATGTTCACCTGCATAAGAGGATAGGTTTTTTTGGTTCTTTTTTTTTTAATCATAGCTGAGGTCAAACAACCATTGCATACCCGCCCCCCGACCCCGTCCCATAAGGGGTTTTTTGTTGTTGTTGTTCTAATGCCTGCTATAAACTCCAGCTGCCATGAGGCAAGGAATGAAATGTTTACAAAAGGCAGGTCAACTGAACAGCTTCACTAGTAACAGCACCAGCTGTTTGCCGTGGAGTTTGCCATGGAGCCAGAGTCTTCAACAAATAACTGATTCCACTTACCAAGTTTTCTCCATCAGACTCTGAATGGGTTACTGCAACAAACTGGCTTCCAGGCACCTTATTATTTTCTACTGACATATAGTTTTGACGATGATTTCCCCTCATTTCACATTTGGAAGGATATTAAAATATACTGGACCTGTGCTTGTATTAAAATTTTTTAGGGGTGCCTGGGTGGCTCAGTGGGTTAAGCCTCTGCCTTCGACTCAGGTCATGATCTCAGGGTCCTGGGACCCTGCGATCTCAGGGCTCTCTGCTCAGTGGGGAGCCTGCCTCCCCCTGCCCCCCGCCTCTGCCTGTCTCTCTACCTACTTGTGATCTCTCTGTGTCAAAAAAATAAAATCTTTAAAAAATTTTATAATAACATGTGCACAAATAATATTTTCCTTTATTCTTCATATTTATATTAGAAGACACAATTTAGTAAAGGCCTTGGGTCCGTTTCAAACTTTTGACCATTTAACACTGATTATTTAAGTGGAAACAAATCTCTGATAGAGTCTCTATACTGTATTTTCTACTGTTGCTTTAACAAAGCTCCACAATTTATCAGCTTAAAGCAATGCATCTTTATTAACTAACCTCCGTAGGTCAGAAATCCAGATGGACTCCACTCGTTTTTGGCTTAGGGTCTCAGAGGCCAAAGTTGGTGTCACCCAAGCTCCTTCCCTTTTAGGAGGCTCTGGAATTAAACTGCTTCCAAACTCATTCTGTTTCTGGAGGCATTCGTTCCTGGGACTGAAGTCCCTGACCTTACTGGTTGTCAGGAGGTTTTCTCTATTTATTCTGATGTTTTCCAGCTGTCTCCAATACTTCTGCACCACCCATACCTCCCACCAGTGGGTAGGTAGATTCCCTCTCAGACGTCAGATCTCTCCAACGTCCCTTCTCCTGTGTCTCTCTCCTTCCTCATCTTCTTCCAGCTGGAGACATTTGTCTGCTTTTAAGGACTAATGTGATTAGATGGGGTCCAGTTGGCTAATTCAAGACGCTCTATTTTATGGTATGTGCCCTCGCATCAACAGAGATTACCTTTTTTCACTCTCTTTCGTTTGTTTTGTGTTATGTTGTACATCATCAGCAAAGATCATTTGCCATGTAAAGTAATATTCATAGGTTTTGGGGATGAGGTCACTGCAGATTTGGCAGAGGGCATTATTCTACTGTAGCTGCAGATCCACAGGGACTGGTTTACCTTCTCATTTATCTTGGCAGTTGTCTGTCACATTTTCCAAAATATCACAACACGTTGTTTACCATTTCTGAGATAGCTATCCTAAATTGAAATTTGATGCTTCTGTCTTAACTCTAGACTGAGTAACATGATCAGTGCTTTCATTGTAAAGAACAAAACTTGAATCAGATAAAAAATTAAGTATCTGAAGTCTAACAAAAGAGTGTCGTTTTAGATGTTCAGTTAAGAAAATCGATAACCTGAATATTAAAAGACATTTTTCCATTTCCAGTGCCCAGGAAAAAAAAAATTATAGGATCTTAAATTCCCTGATGTCTTGTCCTTTTTAATTTCTCAACAATAAGACCTTGCACTGATGCTCACTGAAATCAATGAGTGTGTAATAGCAATTCTTCCCATACTTAATTAATATTCTGAATGGGCACTGCATTTAAATAGTTCCTTTTTCCCATTTGTTCCCTCGGAGAACTTAACATTCTTAGGCCAGAAGAAGACATTGTAATTTGTACCTTTCAACATGTTCTTTTCCCTCTGCAACTTAAACATTACTCGTAGTGTAGTTCTCTGATCACACTGTTAAGTGTCGCAATGAAAATTTCTTGATTGTCACCCCAAGGATATTCTTTAAGAATAATCAGTCCTGAAAGTACTTGCTTATAAACAACTCTTGAAGTTTATTTTATTAAAGTTTATTATTTCCTAAAAGGTATGGACCAAAAAATGAAAATACTTTTTTTCATGTTTCAAATGGTTTTCTATTAATTTTGCTCCACTCTCATTCCATTTTCAAACTCTATAACTAAGTAAACATATGTAAAGTCTCCATAGTTTTTAAAAAGGCATTAAATTCTTCCTAAGGTATCTTGATTACTGAGCTCATTAGTGCGATAGAAATTCAACTGATGTAATAGTATCTTGTATCTGATATTAACAGTAAGAAACCGCATGGCTCTATTTTAGGATTTAATTTCTTTGCAGTCCATCCCTTTAGTACCCAGGACATTTCTGGAATGATGGATATTCTGTGAGGAAGGCAATGTCAAGCCTGCAGACATGCCTGAACACACTGTGGTAATTTATGGCCTGTTTCTTGGTGCTAATGTAATGAGCTACATCATATTTGAGGTTCAAGAAGATAAAGAAGCTGTCATTTCAGCATTTTGACATGCATTGCTATTGGAAAAATAAGCCATTTTCAAAAGGATGAAAGCCATGCACAAATTTTTCTATGTTATATAAATATAAGTGGAATTAGACTAATCATTTATATTTTCTGGCACATTACCATTTAAAGCTGATAATAAAATATCTAGGAATATCAAGAGCTAAGTGAGCATTGATATTTCACTTCTTTCTTACAACAATTATATGTGGAATCTCTTTAAAAGCACCAATATACATTAAGGTAAAGTCATACATATATATATATTCGAATTACTTTTCTAAGGAAGAAGAACCAAAATTTAAGCCAGGAAAGCACATTGACAAGTTAGGAAATTATATTTCAGAAGAAAAACCATTCTGTTTGATGGCTTTATCTGTTGCATATTAGAGTATCTTTATATTTCTACATTTAAACATGTGGTAATGAATAAATACAGTCTTTTATCTTCTCAAGCATGAAACCTTTATGTATGTTTCAAACCAATTGTCATTTTCCCAGTGCCCAGTTAAAATTTTAATTACCAGTGAAAAATATGGGCACAAAATATTTATTTTCTTATCTGATTATTTGAACACTTCTCATTCTTTTTGGTTTAGGTTAAATAATCTCCATTGACAAGTCACTGCCTTAAGTTTTTAATACAAAGTACATTTCTGTTAAAACAACTTTAGTTATACCACCAAAAAAGTTCGAGATAAATAGAAATTTTAGTGTTTTTTTTTTAAAGATTATTTATTTATTTGACAGACAGAAATCACAAGTAGGCAGAGAGGCAGACAGAGAGAGAGGAGGAAGCAGGCTCCCCGCCAAGCAAGGAGCCCGATGTGGGACTCGATCCCAGGACCCTGGGATCATGACCTGAGCCAAAGGCAGAGGCTCAACCCCCTGAGCCACCCAGGTGCCCCATTAGTTCACTTATTTTTTAAAAGGTACAACCATGATTCAAATACAATTGCTTTATAAAAGTCTACTGGTTTCATCATGCAAGAAGCCACAAATACAGAAAACAGCAGCTAATTGTTTAATGTACAGTAAAGACTTGGTATAGCGGGCCATGTGAAAAAATTAATGGAAAAGATCAACACTAACAACAACAACACTAACATTAGATTTTGACTTTACGTACTAATGCATATCTTCTCAAAGCTTTTGACATAGAAAAGTATTCCATTACTTTTCCACCTTTCTAAAAGCCTGTGAAGTACTTGTAGACCATTTCAACTGAAATCTAATTTAGTCACCTCCTTTCAACAGCCACCTAAAACTATAAATGCTACAATTCCCTGTATTACTAAGATAAATCACTATACAGATGTATACAGTTACATTCACCTATCATTCTGATACATCGAATCTCCTCAGCACCTCAGGTTTTAAGCAGTAACAGACAATGATAGAGTTGAACAATCCGCTTTACAGATTAATTAAATCTTGTTTAATCTTATTGACTGCCCTCTCTCCCTGGTGCTCATTGCTATTATTTTGTCTCTTTATTCTTCTTTCTCGCTTCTTCCTAAACCAGACGGAAGAAAGTTCTTTTAGATTACATCACAGTATTAACATGCCTCTGGTAAAGTAATATCCATATATCAAGAGAAAAAAAAGAAAAATGGAATTGAAGAGAAAATATTACGAAGATGTTGGCTGTTCATCACTCTAAATGAAAATAATCCTTTCCAATAAGGAATTCAAAACTCAGTCTCTCAGCATATTATTTTCAAAAAAGGTACTGGTGCCTATACCATTAACTTTCCAGTGACCTTATCAAAATATTATACAATAAACCTCTCTACATGCAAAATATATATGCATATATACAGTCTGTCTCAGACAAATTTATGAAGCAGGCTAGAGTCATTCAGTATTAGCGTTCCAGATTTCTTTTTCCTAAATTCAGATTTATCAAATTTTTTCTGAACCTCTCTTCTGCTGGCATTGTTTTAGGCATTTTCCAGGATTCCACCTCATTTAATGGTCACAAAAATTCTATTATGTCCATTGTATTACAGAAGTAATAATGGGGAAATTATTAACCCCCCCCAACAGTCTTAGGGTTATTGTTCCTTGCCTAAGATCCACAGAAAATAACAGACACATCTAGCAAATCATCCAAAACCAAATCAGTCAAAACCCAGCTTTTATCTCTACCAATTGTTCTTCTAAAATGTTAAACATACAATAGTACCAGGTCATCTAATATTTAGAGACATGCAAAGTATCTAGATGCACAATATTTAGCTTATGCCCTGGTCATTGAAGCCAATGCCTCAAAATTGACTATTTCAAAAGCATTCTGTCAAGACCCCTGCCTTAGAACAGTGTCTAGAATAGGTCACTCAGTAATGTTAGCTATTATTATTCACTAAACAGTTCAGCAGCTCTCGCAGCTGGGTGTTAGTTCTTTTGCCAACTTTTAAAAATTCCATTTACAAAATTAAAGTAAGGGAAATCATTTTAGGGGCGCCTGGGTGGCTCAGTGGGTTAAGCCGCTGCCTTCGGCTCAGGTCATGATCCCAGGTCCTGGGTTTGAGCCCCGCATCTGGCTTTCTGCTCAGCAGGGAGCCTGCTTCCTCCTCTCTCTCTGCCTGCCTCTCTGCTTGTGATCTCTGTCAAATAAATAAATAAAATCTTAAAAAAAAAAAAAAAGAGAAATCATTTTAGCAGCATGTAATAGAGTGAGCTCTGCTTCACTTGACTTTTCATGTGCATGTGATACAAAATGACAAAAGGACCTATGTCGATTATGTACTAGCTTGATTGATTTGATTTTAGCTAACCCCTCTAGATTCATTTTAATATTTTCTATTTTATTTTAGAGTTTTTATGTAGAGAAATATGTTTAGTTTCAGTAAGTAAATTGGCTTTCTTTTGGGGCTTCTGTTTTAATTGGCAAGTTAGATCCCTATTTATACATTTACCAGATAATAAAAGATCATTTGCTGCATAATTGAGTTTTCTCAAATAATAAACCTTGAAATACTATATGTAAACATATATGCATGTGTTTATCATACATGCATATTATTTGTACACAGAATCTTAAAGTACATTTGATTTACATTAAAACCTATTTTGTACTAAATTATTATAGGTTATGGGAAATCTTATTGATATATTATCCAAGGACATCATTTAAAATAAGATAAAATAATAATTCTATCATAGTGTGTACACATTATGTATACATAAATTATCAATATAATTTATCAATGTAAATCACAATTTTAATTTATACACATTATCTAAACTCAAGTTTAGAGTATTATCTTACAAATAGAAAGTCTTACTTTAACGTAATATTAAGTAAAGAAATGATAAACTTAATAAAATTTATCAAGACATTAGTCTTCTAATGGATAATGAAGAATATTATCAAAATAGCTTAGGTCATAAATTCTACTTTACCTAAAAAATATAATAAAAACATTAGTGGAAATTTATTTGCTGATATTAACCTAATCTTGCTTGCTCGATTTTATTCAAGTGAAACATTCACATTTTAGTGAAAGTATCTAGGTTATTATTTTTTTTTAATTGAACAATTCTCAACTGCCATAAAAATCAAGGACTTATTTTAGTATGTCACTGAAATCACACGGGGTGAGGGGCGCCTGGGTGGCTCAGTTGGTTAAGTTTCTGCCTTTGGCTCAAGTCATGATCTCAAAGTCCTGGCACTGAGGCTCAGGTTGGGCTCTCTGCTCAGCAGGAGTCTGCTTCTCCCTATCCCTCTGCCTCTTTGTCTGCTTGTGCGCTCACTCTCTTTCTCTCTCTCTCAAATAAATAAATAAAATCCTTAAAAAAAAATAAGAAAGAACCCCAGTAAAATGCCATGATTCCACACATAACTTCTCTGCATGTTTGACAGGAACTTTAAGATGAACAGAAGAGACATTAGTGGGAAAAGGGCTAAATTTCCCAGTAATAAAAGATATTTCAGAAGAAATGAAAACTTGTGTGATATGACACTATTTTTTAATGCATTAGGCAGACTCTGAAGCCAGACGATTTGGATTCAAGCCCCAGCTCCACCACATGCCTATGTAGGACCTTGAAGAAGTTGCTTAACATTTCTGTGCCCCAGTTTTCTGATCAGTAAAACACTGATGATAATAGGAGTATCTAGCCCACAAGGCTCTTTTGGAGATTAAATGACTCAACAATGCCAGTGTCTGGCAGGTAGCAAAGATTCTCTAAGTGTTATCTGCTAAATCTTAAACATCTATTTTTTTCCTACACATGAATAAAACCAGTTTTATGTACATTTCCTTTTAGTTTAAGCAAACAGGACTAATAATACTCATTCAATTATCTTCACTGAAATTTCATAATGGCTATATTACCTTTATTTCCAAAGCATCTTGCTAAAAACAATGAGATTCTTACCTAAATTGAGGAATTAGAACAACACAAGAAGGAGGAATATACTATTACATGTACTTAGGATGCTTTATGCAATCAAAATTAACTTAACAAGGATGTCTTTGGGCACAAGTCAGTCGGTTAAGAATCCGCCTTTGGCTCAGGTCATGATCCCAGGGTCCCGGGATCAAGTCCTGTTTTGGGATTCCTGCTCCGAGGGAGTCTGCTTCTCCCTCCATCCCCCTCCTCTGCTTGTACGCTCTCTTTCTCTCCCTCTCATGTTCTCTCTCTCACACACACACTCTCTCTCTCTCTCAAATAAATAAATAAATAAACCTTTAAAAAATAAGGATGTCATTATAGAAAATGAAAATAATTTTTCAACTATAACTGAGTTTTAAGTGTGCTATACTGAAGGATATAATTTTTTAAAGCGCATTATATCAACATATATATTTATACACGTTTAACTTCTTTTTGTTTTTGTATTCTGTTACTTTGAAACCTGAATTAAAGATTAAATCTTTAATTTAATATTAAATTAATCTGACCTAGGTGGCTTAGTCAGTTAAGCGTTAACTCTCGATTTTGGCTCAGGTCATGATCTCAGAGCCCTGAGATCCAGCCCCATGTCAGGCTCCTTGCTGGGTGTGGAGCCTACTTAAGAGTCTCCCTTTCTTTCTCCTCCTGCCCCTCCCCACCTCACTTGTACATTCTCTCTCTCTCTCTAAAAAAGAAAAGGGCTTAAATTAAAGTCTGTATCATAATAATATCAAAGAAAGTGAAGTAAACAAAAAACAAAAGTTAATACTCTCAAAATGGATATTGCTGATACATTTGCTAAATTGGAATACCTGTATAATAATAATATTTTGCAATTATATTGTCTTTTTGTTGTCTCAGATGTTTCACGAATTTTTCAAGTGTCTACACAGGGGTCTTATCATCTCTCATTGCAGTGAAATTTTCCCTTAGGTGAAACAACATTTCTGCAATAGAACAGTGACCTCATACACATTTAAATGCAGCAAACTGAAATTATCTCTCTTTCTTCTTTTGGAAAATGAGAAACTTAAAGCCATAGGATACACTTATGAAAGTGATATTAGACACGAAACCAGAACTAGTACTCAAGATTCCAAACCCAGTTAGAGAAAAACAGAAACAGATAAATATGAAACTTGGTACATTACCAAGATACACAGCATCTTGAAAGTCGCCTCGTGTAAGGAGTTGATAAAGTAAAGAGCTGTCCTTGTCAAAATCTGTTAAGTGAGCTGACCAACCACTGATAATTTGTTGCTTCCAGTCACATCTGTACAATCTATTTAGGTCGGAGGAGAGTGCTAGTAATACTGGTGGCCAGCTCTGACAATTTCTGTGAATTTTTCAGGTACTGCAAGGAATTCGGTTCACCAGCCCTTTCCTTTTCTCCTTAGTGTGGGCTGGCTGTCAGGAATCACAGTCAAATCCCACTAGTGGCTGTAATTAACTCGTCAATGAACGCTCGTCAATCTGGCATTTTGCTAACCTTACAACATACATGTGATGTCACGATCTGGTTTTGAACATTTTGTTTTTATATGAGATAAGGAGTGTATTGCTTAGTTTCCTGAAGTTTAATCATGTTCTTCATATTTACTTCAGTTCACGGTAATAATGATCCCTGGGCATCTATCATGCTTCTGTCATTATATTAGTGTCAACATTCATAGGATGTGGAATGAGGCCTTCAAGTAGTTTATCTTTTCTCAGGAAAAAAATAATAATAATAATGAAAAAGAAAAAGCCTTTCCCCTTATATTTCTAGCATTGTCAGGTAACTAATTCTACTTATATGGACACTTTTACTTCATTGTACTCAGTGTTGTTATTGTTGTTGTTGTTGTTGTTATTATTATTATTAAAGCTTCCAAATAAGGTATGGTTAAACCACCACCTTCATACACTGCTGGTGGAGTATGAATATAATGAGTATTCTATGAATGGTTTTGGAAATCTTTATTAAAACAATAAATGCCGGGGCACCTGGGTGGCTCAGTGGGTTAAAGCCTCTGCCTTCAGCTCGGGTCATGATTCCAGGGTCCTGGGATCGAGCCCCATATCGGGCTCTCTGCTCAGCGGGGAGCCTGCTTCCCCTTCTCTCTCTCTGCCTGCCTCTCTGCCTACTTGTGATCTCTCTCTCTGTCAAATAAATAAATAAATAATCTCTAAAAAATAAAAGTTAAAAAAAAAACATAATAAATGACATTCTCTTGAATCCAGCCATCCTATTTAAAGAGTATATAAGGGCACCTGGGTGCCTCAATCAGTTAAGCATCTGACTCTTTTGATTTCTTCTCTTGTCATGATCTCAGGGTCGTGGGATCAAGCCGTGGGGTGGGCTCCGCATTCAGAGCCTGCTTGTTCCTCTCCCTCTGCTCTTCCCCCCACTCATGTTTTCTCTCTCTCTCTCTCTGAGATACATAAGCAAAATATTTTAAAAATAAATAAAATAAAGAGTGCATATATATAAATATATATACATACACACACACACACACACACACACTACATATACTTCCTCAAGTGAGAAATAGATCAGTCACTGTAGTATTTTCTTAGAACAGAAAATGTTGGAAATACTATGAGTTTTCCTAGATGACACATTAAATAAACTACAGTGCTTGTGTCTGCTTCTATATTCATGTCCAGACATATACATACAAAGTATAATATGATCTCAGTAAAAGCATAAGGATCACTTTTTTCTATATTATAATATTAATATTTTATATCTATATTATATATCTATATATTATATATCTATAATATTAAGTGAAAAAGCAAGATTTAGAACAATGTACATAGCATGTGATCAACAGTGTTTTAAAGGGATTTAAGGGGGAGAATATATATACATATCTGTTTAAATATTTACACACAAAGAATACCCAGTAACTTGTTACATTTTTGCTCCCCACCCCAGCAGGTGAGTTGGATAGCTAATAGGAAGAGGCAATGGAGTTCTTTATATTTTCTAAGCCATTAGAAAGTTGCGTTACAGGAATGTTTCACCTCAATAACAGTCAAAACCCCAAAAATAATTTTAAAAGTTTACCTAACTTCTTTCTCTCTGAGGCTCTCCTAAGTTTCTCATTCAATTAATACCTGTTTATGCCCAAAAGATTCTAGGACAAACAGAATGCTAATTTCATTAGTTCAAAGTATAGCATCATGTCTTCATTATTTAGGGCTCAGCCTATTTAAAACTGAAGATATTTATCATATTTCAATGTAGCTCTTTAGGACTTTTATATTTATACCATCATTTGGAAATTAAAAATTATAAATGTTGATAATTAAATAAAATTTAAATAACACCTGGTCATAAATACATTAAGGAAAATCAAAGGTGGTTTTATTTTCTTGGAACCACTACACAGAATAATTAAAAGAAAAGGCTGGGCTTATTTTGGATGTGGGTGGGACACTGCTTTAGAGTTAGTTTATTTTCTCTAAATAATTATTTTAAGAACACTTTCTGGATATTTTAATTATGGTTCTGGCTAGAACTTGCACTATGAATTGCTTTTAGAAACAGCTGAAAACTTGATATTTTAAGGACAGGAATTAAACTTACAGAAATAAAATAATTAAATCCTGCAAATGAAAAATTTGTAATAGTTTCAACTAGGTAGGTAAACATATAAATTATTATAGACCATATATAAAATTTAGATTATTATCTATCCATAGTAAAAATAATTGCAGAAAGCATCACAGTAGGTTTTTTTTCCCCCTGAACTTTAAGAATATGCTATATATTATAATCTTTAAATAAGTGTGGATGTATCTTTTAATAGTTGAGTCTCCTGATTTAGCGTGTTATCTTAATTTTCCACATATACCAATGCCCTTTTAGGTTATAAAAATTTCTGATTAAGTGTCTGCCTTTGGCGCAGGTCCCTGGGATGGAATCCCACATAGGGCTCCTTGCTCACCGGGGAGCCTGTTTGTCCCTCTGCCTGTTGCTACCTCTGCTTGTGAGCTCTCTCTCTGGCAAATAAATAAACAAAATATTTTTTTAAAAATTTCACCCTCCATTGTCTTGATTAATATACCTTAATGATTTAGTACTTTTTTCTGTGTTCATTTTATGCCCAAGGTCATTCACATCATAAAATAAATAACACTGTCTGCAGCCATGAAAAATGTGGTCCTAACTATCCCAATGTAAAATATATCCTGAAAAATGAGTTTAGTAAAATTGCAGCTAAAACAATTAACTGGCTAGTTTGTTTAAATATGAATAGTTAAGTACAGTTTACCTTCTTAAGTAAGCAAAAAAAAAAATAGATGACAGTGGTGGGGGTGGGAAGAATGGCCAGATACCACGTACATATTGGGAAGAGAAAAATTATAATTAAATTTAAATTGTGGGTGATTTTGTAGTAATAATTTGGTTACTAGTAGAATAGCATTTTAAAACAATTATCCTCCTATTAAATTTTCCATGGAACTTGTACTTAGGAAAAAAAATCAATGAGCAATGGAGGTAACTATTTTTTGTTATATGTACTATATGACGAGACTGGCCCAGCAGGTGTGCATTGTCATATATATTCTATTATTTACTCCTAAGGAGTGAGGTGGCTCATTCATTCATTCGTTCAACAAATATAAGTGAATACCTACTCCTATGTATCAGTGATCTAGAAAGAAACAAAACAAACAAATCCGGTTTTATGTAGCTTACAATCTGATGGTAACGTAATGGCACTAAATTATCATCCGTGAATCAATGAATCACACATGCAGTGTCTTAGAAGGTGAACACAGCTATGAACAATAAAACAGGCAAGGAGACTGTTAAAAGCTTACCCAGGTGTCAACTTTTAATAAGGTGGTCAGAGTTGACCTCACTGGAAGACATATTGCAAGCAGCAAAGGAGTTGGCCTTGCAGCCACTTAGTGGAGGAGTGTCCCATGAAGAGGGAAAAACAAACACAAACACCCTAACTCCTCATGGCCTCATGGATGACTGTTTGAGGAACAGCAATAAAGGTAATAAGGGTATAATGAAGTGAGCTAGTAAGACTCCTTGAAGATGAGATCAGAGCAGTGATGGATGGTAGGGAGGAGAGAGGCAAGGGAAAAGGTTGTACGGCTGGGCAGTTCCTTTTAAGGACATTTCAGGTTTTCCTTTGAAATTAAATGGGAAAATAGTGTAGAGCTGTGAGGAATTATAGCATCTAATATACATATTAAAACACTCTCTAGGCTAATTTTCAGACTTACGTGGGACAAATTACCTCAGCTTCCCCAGGAAACAGCCCCCAAGTGGGAGGTCTGCAGGTATGACGTTTACTGAGGAACATTGACAAGAACACCTGTGAGGAAAGCAGGATTGGGCAGAGGAATCATTTCAAATGCCAGAAGGCCTCAGCAAAGACCTCTGCTGATTCCAGGATATTGTGGACCTGGGGTGTCCATGCTGAATCGGTTCAAATTGGTGATGCAAGTCAACTCCAGGAGGAGGCATATGCTTAGAAAAGGCAGCTACCCTTGGCTGAGGGAAAATCCTAGGTAGGGATTTAGTTGTGACTTGTCAACGAGCAATACTTCCAGCAGATACTGGAGATAGCCATATCATTCTGAAGGAGAAACCTGGGCAGGGACAACAGCACCCACTCTAATGCCCAGGAAGGAAGCAAAGAGAGAAATTCTAGGCCACTGAAGTGATCCAAGAAAGATTATAATTGCTTCGACCAATATGGTCTTGGACCAATATGGTCTCCTTGGTGGGAGAGGACACTGATTCAATTATAGACATATTTTGAAAGTAGAATTATCAACATTGCCTGAGAGATTAAATAAGGAATGTAAGAAAAAGGGCAACTCTCAACAATTAAGTACCACTCTGAAGTTTCTAAGCCATGCAACTGTAGACAAAAGAATATCTATTAACTGATATAAGAAACTTGAAAGTAGAATAGGTAAGAGGGAGAAAGTTAAGAGTTCAACTTTATGCATGATTTGAGGATATCTGTAAAATAATTGTTAACCTGTTGAAGCTGATCAACAATTTCCTATAGATGTCAATGCTAGATACATAATTTGGGAATCATTAATATTAATATGCATGTGGTTTTTAACATCACAGGGCCAGATGAAATAAACAGGGAAGGGACTATGAACAAAGGAGAGAGGGTAGCTTACATCCCAGCAATCCAAAGTTAAAACGTCAGGACAAAGATGAATAAAAGGGTGAAAAGAAAATTCAGAAACAAAAAGGTGGAGAGAAACCGGCATAAAATTTTGTCCATGCAGCTGACTGAAGAAAAGAGTATCAAAAGGAGGTATTTACTGGGGCGCCTGGGTGGCTCAGTGAGTCAAAGCTTCTGCCTTAGGCTCAAGTCATGATCCCAGGGTACTGGGATCGAGCCCCGCATCGGGCTCTCTGCTCGGCGGCGAGCCTGCTTCCTCCTCTCTCTCTCTGCCGGCCTCTCTGCCTACTTGTGATCTCTGTCTAATAAATAAAATCTATTTTTTAAAAAAAGGAGGCATTCATTAATAGGCAAATGCTTGTGGAATGCTAAGTAAGAAGCAGA
The DNA here is from genome assembly GCF_902655055.1 of Lutra lutra. Classification (NCBI taxonomy): domain Eukaryota; kingdom Metazoa; phylum Chordata; class Mammalia; order Carnivora; family Mustelidae; genus Lutra; species Lutra lutra. Next base: position 176,061,705 of record NC_062280.1, read on the forward strand.
TTGAGAACTGACCACAGCACTTCCCAGGGTAGAGGTCATTCATGACCTTGACAGGAGCAGTTTCTTTAATAAAAATAGAAGTAAAAATCTGATTGGAGTGGATTGAAGAGAGATGGAAAATAATTGAAGGGGATGGAGAATGGAAAATTCTTTCAAGAAGTTGCTCTAACAGGGGAGGAAGGAAACAATACAGTTGCTAGTGAGATAAGTTAGGGACATAAGGTTTTTTTAAGATGAAAGGAATTACAGCATAACCTTATGCTAATGGAATGATCTGGAGAAAAAATAGATGATGTAATATAGAGATAAATATTGCTGTAGATATGTCCTTGACTAGGAAAGTGATGATGGGATCTAATGGAGAATCAGGTGTGTGTGTGTGTGTGTGTGTGTGTGTGTGTGTGTGTGTGTGTGTTAAAGCTAATGGCCTTAGTAGTGAAAGCTAACTATCTATAACAGCAACAGAGAAAGCAAAGTGTATATAGTTAAAGATATTGATATCATGGTTGATATGGGGGTTATACTGACATTCTCAGTGAAATCCTTAAGGTTATCCACTGATACTGAGGATGAGAGACAAGGTCATCATTAATGGTGTGGGACAATGAGAGAGTGAAGGAAATAGAGAAATAGTGAAAACTAGTCAGTTCCCTGTGATTTTTTTTTTTCCTTTTTCTTTTGCTGGTCTGTAGGTGCAGGCTGGATGGGGAGCTAGATTTAGTAAGAGTCCTGGCTGTGCCAAACAAGCAAGCTTAAGAGCATAGAACAGTTAAAAAAGGATTGATTACAGGGGCACCTGGGTGGCTCAGTGGTTAAGCCTCTGCCTTCAGCTCAGGTCATGATCTCAGGGTCCTGGGATCGAGTCCCGCATCGGGCTCTCTGCTCTGCGGGGAGCCTGCTTCCTCCTCTCTCTCTCTCTGCTTGCCTGTCTGCCCACTTGTGATCTCTCTCTGTCAGATAAATAAAATCTTTAAAAAAAAAAAAAAAGGATTGATTAAAAATACTGACAGGGAATTTAACCATAATAAGAAAGGAAAAGGTATATAATAAGTGGGATGAGGGATCATACATACTATTAGAACAGTGGGGTCAGAGGTTTGTTGGAATATTTAAATGTAGCAAAATTTTCTCTCTCAATTTAGCAAAGATTAAGGAGAGACTATTTCAATGAAATACAGATTGGAATAAATGCAAGCCTCATTTACAACAACTATCTTGAGTTTTCCAATCTTAATTCACCAGGTAACGATCAGTTATACTAAGAAATCTATCTCTGGGGCACCTGGGTGGCTCAGTGGTTTAAGCCACTGCCTTTGGCTCGGGTCTCAGGGTCCTGGGATTGAGCCCCACATAGGGCTCTATGCTCAGCAGGAAACCTGCTTCCCCCTCTGTCTCTGCCTCTCTGCCTACTTGTGATCTCTGTCAAATAAATCAATAAAATCTTAAAAAAAAAAAAAAGAAATCTATCTCTGACATTTCAATAGTATCTTACTACTTCCTTAAACATTAGCCAAATCTCACCTTTTCCTCTTCCTTGACACCTGCATGTAAAATATTTGCAAATTATATCTTCAAGATCATTTCCTTGCTCATATTCTTTCTATTGTTTCCCTTTCTTAAATATTTTTGTATTTATTTGATAGAGAGAACACAATGGGAGGAGAGGCAGAGCAAGAAGCAAATTCCCTGCTGAGCAGGGAGCCAACTTGGGGCTAGATCCCAGCTTCTGGGATCCTGACCTGAGCCAAAAGCAGACGCTTAATCACTCAAATTGACTGAGCCACCCAGGCATCCCCTTTATGTTTCCTTTTTAAAATCAGAGGAAATTCAGTGATTCTGGCTCCTTCATTTCAACCCTACGCTTTTATTTCAAAAGAACCAATAAAGGACAATGTTAAAAGATGTTGAGGGACTTTCTCCTTCTTCTCAATAGAATAGGAACATCACTATGGATTTCCTCAGTTCAAAATCATAAAACCTGTTATTATTTAAATGGTTCAATTGTGTATTCTCATAAGGTCATTTTATATTTATGCATGTATAAGGTGATGTCCCATAAAGTTATTAAACAAAAAATTTGGGATTTGAAACTAGGACAGCAAGTTGTTCCCATTAAATTCTAGTGAAAATAAACTATAATAGTATTTAAGAATACTTTGTGTTTCATTTTATTAAAAAAAAAATGACTTTAAATTGTTTTCAGTTGTGGCCTGAAATTGAAATGTGCTAGTTGTGACCTATTCTTACCTATATAAATCTGGGATATATGTGTTTAATTTTGTCTCAATTTTGATAAGCTTTAAACATTTTCCATGAGTTTTTAAACTGAAACTCATAGCCAGACGATGATTAATCATACGAATGGAAAATTCTGGTTACCAGCCAGCCAGCTCATTTTGTCACCTAAGTATTTTAGTAAGACCTGAAAAAAAAAAAAGCAGCTTTTTCATTTTCTCTGTGACAGCCCTTCTTCATTTCTTTTTATTCTTCTGTGTGTGTGTTTGTGAGTATGTGTGCACGCTTACACATTTAAGTGTGTTTCTCTGAGTGCTTAAGGTGGAAAACAAAAAAAGAGAGGAAATGTTTGAAAAATATCAACAGCACGTAGACCAAGCAAATTGGAAGCAACATGTAAAAAGAATATTAGTTGTACCCACATTTCAGAGATAATTATGTCCTTTCTACCTTTCAAGATAAATTTTATTCTCTTGTCATACCTATGACTTTAGAGAAGCAAAATGTAATTTTCCTCTGAAAAGAAAAGGTAATCCAAGATACAGTTTAGTAATGAGTTAAATCATAAATCATAAATTTAATATTTTGCAAAAAATAATGGTCATTTAAAAATGTTAAAGATACCTGCAATTAAAAGGAAATATATAAAATGTATTAAAGTGGTTATTTGTGATAAAGGAGGTAAAAGGGAGTAAGGAATGGGATATTATAAAATGATTATATCTCTATATCTAATTATCTATGCATTTATATACACATAAATGAAGGTGGAGATAATGGCTTGGATAGGACCAAGAGAACCCTGATATGGAACCTGATATGGAAAAGACCTCAAATAGCCAGAGGAATGTTGAAAAAGAAAGCCAAAGTTGGTGGCATCACAATTCCAGACTTCAAGCGCTATTACAAAGCTGTCTTCATCAAGACAGTATGGTACTGGCACAAAAACAGACACATAGATCAGTGGAACAGAATAGAGAGCCCAGAAATAGACCTTCAACTCTATGGTCAACTAATCTTTGACAAAGCAGGAAAGAATGTCCAATGGAAAAAAGATGGTCTCTTCAACAAATGGTATTGGGGAAATTGGACAGCCACATGCAGAAAAATGAAACTGGACCATTTCCTTACACCACACACAAAATAGACTCCAAATGGATGAAAGACCTCAATGTGAGAAAGGAATCCATCAAAATCCTTGAGAACACAGGCAGCAACCTCTTTGACATCAGCCACAGCAACTTCTTCCTAGGAACATCGCCAAAGGCAAGGGAAGCAAGGGCAAAAATGAACTATAGGGACTTCATCAAGATCAAAACCTTTTGCACAGCAAAGGAAACAGTCAACAAAACCAAAAGACACTGACAGAACAGGAGAAGATATTTGCAGACTTTGACATAACAGATAAAGGGCTAGTATCCAAAATCTATAAAGAACTTATCAAACTCCACACCCAAATAACAAATAATCCAATCAAGAAATGGGCAGAGGACATGAACAGACATTTCTGCAAAGAAGACATCCAGATGGCCAACAGACACATGAAAAAGTGCTCCACATCACTCGGCATCAGGGAAATTCAAATCAAAACCACAATGAGATATCACCTCACACCAGTCAGAATGGCTAAAATTAATAAGTCAGGAAATGACAGATGCTGGTGAGGATGTGGAGAAAAGGGAACTCTCCTACACTGTTGGTGGGAATGCAAGCTGGTGCAACCACTCTGGAAAATAGCATGGAGGTTCCTCAAAATGTTGAAAATAGAGCTACCCTATGACCCAGCAGTCTCAGTACTGGGCATTTACCCTAAAGATACAAATGTAGTGATCCGAAAGGGCACATGCGCCCAAATGTTTATAGCAGCAATGTCCACAATAGCCAAACTATGGAAAGAACCTAGATGTCCATCAGCAGATGAATGGATAAAGAAGAGGTGGTATATATACAATGGAATACTGTGCAGCCATCAAAAGAAATGAAATCTTGCTATTTGCGACAACATGGATGGAACTATAGGGTATTATGCTGAGCGAAATAAGTCAATCAGAGAAAGACAATTATCATATGATCTCCCTGACACAAGGAATTTGAGAGGCAACATGGGGGGCTTGGGGGGTAGGGAAGGAATACATGAAACAAGATGGGATCGGGAGGGAGACAAACCATAAGAGACTCTTGATCTCACAAAACAAACTGAGGGTTGCCGGGGGAAGGGGGGTAGGGAAAGGGTGGTTGGGTTGTGGACATTGGGGACAGTATGTGCTATGGTGAGTGCTCTGAAGTGTGTAAACCTGGCAATTCACAGACCTGTACCCCTGGGGCTAATAATACATTATATGTTAATAAAAAATTTAAAATTAAAAAAAAATTAGTGAACCCTGAGAAGAGGCATACAATTAAATAAGCTTTCTGCAGTTGACATAAAAAGAAAATTTATAATAGTATTTATTTGTGGTACAATAATATTAATAATAATACTACAAACTACATGAAATTTCTGTATTCATAGATAAAATGGATACCAGCAATTACATGCTATTTAAACTTATCTTAATAATAACAAGTCACATTTACCTGAGATATCATACTCAGAACATTTTATGCCATCCCTACAAAAACTCCATGCTATATAATCAGGAATTACCAGAGGGGAACCTGGGTGGCGCAGTTGGTTAAGTGACCAGCTCTTGATTTCAGATCAGGTCATGATCTCAGGGTCGTGAGATTGCGCCCCTAGGACCACACTGGGCATGGAGCCTGCTTAATATTCTCTCTCTGCCCCTCCCCTCACCACCCCCACACATGCACTCTTTCTCTCTTAAAAAAAAAAAAAAGGAATTACCCATGTTAGAGTGGTTATACTCAGGCTCGGAGAAGTTAGGTTGCTCAAGGTTAGAGAGTTATTAAACATCAAACTGGAATTTTTTGAGTCCTAATCTATAAATCTTATGAAAGTGGTCATGTGCCTGTGTTCTAGCCCTTGTTCTGACAGTAATTGTGAGAAGTCTTAAATTTTAATATCCTTATCTATAAAATGAGAAGATTGGATTATATGACCTGATTTGTAACTCAAAATCTATCAAAGATCTTTAATTCTATTTTTTCCTTTTAATAAAGGTTATTATTATTATTATTTTTGCATTTATTCTGGGAGTATAAATATACTTCCTTATTCATTACCTTGCTAATTAGCTGAGTGTGTCGCTAAGATTGGCTAAACATAAATCTCTCACACTGTTTAATTCTGCAAAGATCTGTTTAGGCTAAAAAGTAAGAAGGTCACCCAGCCGTAAAGTCTGACATTGCTATCCTTTTCCTTATTAAATGAAGCTCTTCAGTTTTATAAAGCAGTGGCATTCATGTATGTTTTTGTGGTAACTCTCTGATTTTTCAAATGGAATTTTATGGAGAAATGAATATAAAATACACCTGTATACTATATTCTTGTTGAAGTAGCAGAGGGTGAACCTGAGCTATTGCCTCTGTTTGACTATATAGAAACAGCCCAAATCCTGAGGTTCCAGGAAATCCAGTTTGAGAACCACTGTCCAATATTTATGTATTCTGTTGCTTTGCATGTATAAGAACGCTAACTACATCTTTCCTTGTATTTCCTTAAAGTTTCAGGATTCATCATACCATTTTCAAACTGGATCTATGTTTCATTATCTAAAAATAATGGTTAAAAAAAGAATAAGATCCTTCACATGACTATTCTATGATATTATGAACTACGTACAATTAGACAAATGCCAAACAAAGATGTAGTGCATATGACAGTCATTCACTAGATTTGACTCTTGGAAAATACACTGTAAAAAAAAAATCTGCTTGAGACAACATCTGTTGATTATTACTGATATTTCATTTATAGATGGCAATAGCTTGATATTCCTATATGATATTTATCACTGTCCCACATATGGTGGGCCCTTCTCACAGTGAACGCTGATACCAGAAAGGAAACATAAGGAAGAAAGACATCGTGCACTTACTATCCATTATTGCAGCAGTGCCCTGAGGGATGCAAAAAAATTTTTAACACTGAATATGAAAAAAAAGAGAATGTTTTCACAAGGCACAAACTGCTTTTCATATACTCAAAGAATATAGAGATGCAAGGTTAATTATGTTTTCAATAAACTGTTTTATTTTGTTAGGAAGTGTTCCTTCTTATTCGGAGTGTTTTTCCTAGCATCTTTCAACATGTTGAATCATGTAAGTCATTCAAAGTTTCCTGTATCATCCAAGGAAACAATTCAGCAATAATATTAAATTGTAAAAGATGAAACTACAAAAAGAAGCACTTGGAGATAGATTTTTTCATGCGATGGAGAACACTGGTCCTCCTAAAGACCAACCTCTCTCTCTTATTTTGAGACTTTTACTTTTTTTACTAGCCTCACAGTCATATGGACCTGGCCCTCTTCTAGGACATCCCGTTTCACTAATGTGTTCTTTCATAAGAACCCAGTCCTTGGGCAGTCCTTCAGAGCCGCAGACTTTTTCTGTAAATGGCCAAACAGTTCCCATGCTAAGCTCTCCAGGCCATACAGCACCCCTTGACGCGGCCGGAGTGCTGAAGCGGCTACAGATAACGATGCAAACGAAAAGTGCGTGGCTGGGTTGCAGTGAAAGTTCAGGAAAAAGACAGCAGGCCAGGTTCTGTCCACAGAACACGGTTTACTGAGCCCCTATTTGGAGAGAGTCTTTTAAAATCTGTTTTCTATAGGGACGCCTGGGTGGCTCAGTAAAACCTACGCCTTCACCTCAGGTCATGATCCTGGAGTTCAAGATCGAGTCCTGCAGTGGGCTCGCTGCTCAGCGGGGAGTCTGCTTCTCCCTCTGACCCTCCCCGCCAAAAACTTGTGCTGTCTCTCTCTCTCTTCAAATAAATAAATCGAATCTTAAAAAAAAAAAGAAAGAAACTTATTTCATATAATTCTTTTATTAATTTAGCTATTCAGTCAGAGGCGCAGAAGGGGAAAGAACAAAGCATGATAAGGGAAGAGTAATGTGTGGTCTGTGGAAATGCTGCGGTCTAAACTGTGCAGTCTAGTAAGTAGCAATTCATCAAGGATTTGTGAACTCTAAGAGACCGAAAGGAATAAATCTGTAGAAATGAAAGGTTACTTATTTCAATCTTATATGCATATATATGTATATAAATTGAAAAATCTATAAAATCCATCAGGCTTTTCCTCACAATTCTCTCCACACAGCACTGCATAAGGGACAGGCTTATTCCTCAACAGATGAAAATCTATGGGGAAAACAAAAGCAATGCGCCCCGGTAGTGCCAGGCTGCATGGATGGCACAGGAGCATATTATATTTCTCCCTGTTTGCCATTGGCAATTGTTTTAGAATCTGGCAATCACTTCATTTCCCTGAGCTGCAATTTCCTCACCTGTGAAAGGAATAGACGGTTTAGAAGATATCTAAATCCCTTCAAGTTTTAAAATTCTATTAAATGGCAACCCATTTCTCACCTGATATCATCAGAGATCACAATGGAAATTCTCTGTCCCTTTTTGTCTTTGTAATAGCAAATCTCATACTACGTTTCGCCTCGTGTCTAATGCTGCCATTTGAACAATCCTAAACTGATTACTTATTTCCCTTTTCATACGGTTTCTATATTTTAAATATCTTTTTTTTTCTTCTGTTGCCAAAGAAAAAACGTAAAGGATTAACCCTCTTGATTAAGTACATTTTTAAATAATACAACCCGAAAACTTTTCGATCTCAAAAAATACTCTGTGAATGAAAATTACATATTTTTTTAAAAATTTTTCTCTTTGTTGAACTACTTTTTGGATCTGTGAAAGAACATGAACAAAGGAGGCAGTCCTTGAAGCAAAACAATTAACAAATAGCTCCTCTAAGCAGCTGACAAAGACCGTATTGTGTCACCACACAGCAGTTGGAAAGTTTAATGAAGAAGAGAGGTAAAGAGCCAAATAATTGACTTTTTAAGAAACCTATCCCTTGAAAATTATAAGGAAGTTGTGGCATAGTATGTTACACACATAATAGGTTAACTTTATTAACCCATTAATGACTAACACCAACTTCTTAATAAGAAACATTTCAGACTTTAAAATATATAGGTAAGATACTTGTCAAACTTCACAGGGGCAAAATTTTAAAAAGGAGGGGATAAAAATTTTAAAGGGGCAGATTAAAGAATAAAATATACTTTTGTAAGAGCACTTTTTAAAAACATGTCTTCCATTGTAGAATTTCTAATTGTGAAAAATATGCACCACAGATACCAGCAAACTAATTTTTTTATATATAACCTTTTTTAATGAACCAATTAAAAATCTTACCTGTTGTGACTAAAAATTAAGTTAAGTTCATAGATTTTGAGTGGAAGAAAAGAGACTCTGGATAGAATGAAATCAACAAGAACATAACCTAGAATGAACATACCCAAATACTGGGATGACAGCTATGAGCCAAGAGACATATGAGTAAGTTGAAGATTGCTTTTAGAGATGATTGATGACACTGTGAGAGACCCAAAATTGGGTCTGGAGAGCCTTGCTTCAAATTCTGACTCTGTCTTACCAAACAATCAACTTTGTAAAAGCTACTGAACCTTGTATTAGCTGTAAAGTTGGACAGACCATCTGTACCTTATACTTAATGGCTGCTATTGGGTTCAAAAGAGGTCAGGTATATATGGAGTTAGAAAATGTTAAAAATTGGAAATCAAGCTCCTCTGGAAGTACAGAGAAAGAGAAACAAATGGACCAAGAATGTGTAGAATTGCACTGGTTGCTAGTCCTGGTTCTGCCTCTAATTAACCAGGCAACTTTGGATGAGTCATTCCCTCTAGATCTGAAATGTCTTTGTTGGAAAACAAGAGAAATGTGACTAGATGGTCTCCATGCCCACTTTGGGTTGCTCTTCTATTATTCATATCAGAAAACATTTCTTCAGGGTCTAGTTTCTCTTGTCAGCAGATCTTCTCCCTGACTGAACTCATCTGCTGAGTCAGCATAACTATTTATGTGATCATTTATTTTTAAACTATAATCTTTGACTACTATGTTCTAGGCTGTTGATCCCTAGTCTGTATCTCCAGTTCCAAATTCTTTTCAAAGGTCAAAAACCTTCTCCTGCATATGCTAGAAATATATAAAATATATGTGAAATTAATGATTTAAATTTAATAATTTAAAAATAAATCACTATCTTCCCTGTATTCAGAAATCAAACAAAATATTCTTCATTTGCAATTCCTCACTCAGTTGGTGGCACTAAAAGCCATCTTAGTGACCTCATTTAAAAAAATGAGAGAGAGAAAGAGAATCAATCCATTATTCCCTATACCAATTAATTACAAGTCCTATAAAACTTACTTCTTCAAATATTTCTTCTACTCAGGCTACATTTTCTAAAAGATGATACCAAAACAGGCCATTTGGGGAAAAAAAATCACAAAAATAGAAATAAATAACCTAAAAAGAGAAACATAGCTATAATCCTATCTCTCAAGGCTAAACATTGTTAAGTTTATAGTATATCATTATTTTCTACACATTTATACTTTTATATAAGTATTATAGTTTTATGAAACTAAAATAATATTTATAATGCTTAATAAATTTCATTTCTCACATAATTAAAAATGAAAATCTTTTTGTGACATGCATATGAATATATATTTCCTAACTCATTCTTTCTAAAAGCCACATAGTAATTCATCCTATGAATGGGTATTTAGATTGTTTACTATTTCTATAAAACTAAAAAATTACTGGAGTAAATACATATCTTTACATATTGAGAAAGCAAATATATATTCATATATAAATATATGTAAATGCAATGCACATATATATATATACATACACACATATTATATACATTATATACACTAGTCCTTTGTTTTTAGATGGTAAAACTTTCACTTTTCAAAAATTAGGGTTTTGTTCTCATTTCCTACTGTCCTAGTTCAGAGATTTGCAGTGTCTTTTCTGTGTCACCATGACAATTTCTTAACTGTTTCCAATGACTATAAGCTTTTGGTCTTTAAACCTGTTTTCCACATCACCAGTCAAGTGTTTTATTTAAAACAGAAGTGAAAACACGATGGTGCCCTGATTAAAAGTGTTCTATCTTCCAGACTCCCACAGGATAAAGCCGAGGGTCATAGACTGCATACAAATCCTCCGTGACGTTGTCATAATCTTCCTTTTATTCTCTAGTAATTAGCCAATTTTATCTCTCTTCCTGACTCCAAATTCAATTATAATGTTACTCATTTCCACTGAATTGGGGCAGAGGGATATATCTTCACATGCTTACAAGGCCTTTCCTACATTTTTGACTGCCTTACTTTCATTTTTCTCTAAGTCTCACTTCAAATATTATATTCACCAAGAGGTTTTCAGTAAACCTTTAGACTGGGCTATATAGTCACTCTATGCACCCTTCACTTCCAAAGTCCTATCACCACTTTACCTCCTTTTTTAAAGTTCTCAAAAGGTAAGAACTTCTATGATACACCTAAAGACTACCATTCTGTAAAATATCCAGTAATAACTTACTGAACTTAATTGAGTTTAGACCTTCAAGATTAATAAAAATCTTAGGTGAACCTAGACTTTGTCAGGTCTAAAAATAACTCTAAACTGTGAATTGTCCTTGGTTCAGAATTAATATCTTTGAGTGGTACCTGGTGGTCAGCCATGGCCAGCCATAACCTGGTGCTATGGTTATGGTCTCTTTAAATTCCTAAACCAAGCTCCTTAGCTCATCAAATGGTCCACCCCATTCTGGACCTATGGAAGTCAGAACCAAGACAAAGCATAGCTTTTTAGAGGCAAAAGACTACATGTATACCTTTGTATTCATTCTTCAGTTAACACAATACTTCATTTTACTTTCACTGAGAACGAGATGCCCAAAATGAGAATGAGGGAAATAAAAATGACCTCTTGATATTAAACCTCTAGGATCTTTACAAAGTGGACCAGAACAAAAGCATATATGACAGTAGGGAAAGCTTCTAAATTTATTTAATAGAGAAATAAACCAGTAGGTAATAAACGAAAGACATTTTTAAAATTTGAAAAAAAAAAAAATAAAGCCTTCACAATAAAATTCAGCATTACCCTTCAATATAACTGTCTAAGAAAAAGTTTCCTTACTGTGGACTTCTGCATTCATGCATCATTAACCTTTCAACCATTTTTCTTATCCTGATCCCATGTTCACAAAATGGGGAATCTTGAAAATACTAAATAACCAGTGTAGCCTGGGCACCAGCCATTGAGTGCTACAGTCAGTATGAATGATGTTAGCTATAGACAACAGTTATGGTCATCGTAGTGAATACTGACTGGACATCAACTCTGTTACTATATTAGTTTCCTAAAGATGCTATGAAAACTACCACAAACTAAGCAACTTAAAGCAGCAAAAATTTATCCTTTCACAGTCTGAAGACTAGAAATATGAAATCAAGATATTAGCTGGGCTCCATCCCTCTGAGTTTCAGTATTATCTTTCTTTGCCTTTCCCTTCTTATAGTAACAGTCCATCCTCATGGTTCCTCGGCTTGAAGCTACATGACTGCAATCTCTGCCTCCGTCACCATAAGGTACTCTTGTGGTGTCTCTCACCTCTTCTTATAAGGGCAACAGCCATATTGGATTAATAGCTCACCCTATTCCATTATGACTTTATTCTAAATTAAATACATCTGCAGTGACCCTGTTTTCTTTTCCTTTTTTTAAAAAGATTTTATTTACTTGTTTGAGAGAGAGAGAGACAGTGACAGAGATAGTAAGAGAGAGAGAGCACAAGTGGGGAGGAGAGGGAGAAGCAGACTTCCCATGGATCAGGGAGCCTGATGCAAAGTGGGGCTCAATCCCTGACCCTGGGATCATGACCTGAGCCAAAGGCAGACACTTAACTGACTGAGCCAGCCAGATGCCTGAGACCCTATTTCCAAATAAGGTCACATTCATAGATACCAGGGTTAAGGACTTCAACGTATCTTTTTTTTTTTTTTTTTTTTGTGGTAGGGGGAAGGCACAATTCAACTCACAATAACAGTTAATAAGTAACTGTCTTCTTTCAATGTCATCTCAGGAACAACTTACTCCTCAGAATGGAATGTATTATCACATGGAATTCCAGAATTGTTATTACTGAGGGCATGTCTGAGTTACTGGGGGAAAAAAAGGACAATTTTCTGAGAAAATGATCAACACATATAAGCCATCTAATACGTGTAGCCAATAGTAAATACCTTAAAGTGCAAGTTTCAAGGATAGACCTTGGATATTGGGATGTTCTCCCAAATAATAAATGTCCTGTTGAGAGGCCTTTCAAGACAAAGGGAAAATGTCTTAAGTGTCTATGCTCTAGTCACAGTAAGGATGCAAATATTTATTACCTATTTGTGGACTATAACAAATAGGATATAAAAAGGTATCAGTTAAAAAAAAAAAATCTTGCCATAAGTGCCATCATGGTAATAAGTCAGAAATACATGTTCCTATAAAGTATAGCTTTGAAGCTTCACTCATACCCAAAACTATGCCCTTAACCTTCTCACTAATTATGTCCTGGAGTTGTCACAGAAACAGAATGAAGATCTACCCATTTTTTCCATAATCTAGGCATTATTTATTTTTGTTCCATGCTGTATCAAAGATACTCAGTTAACAGGCACAAGGGCAATAATGTGAAAAGAGACAATCAGAATCCTGGAGTGCCTTTCAAACTACGCTTTGATTTGGATTCTGAAAACAAGAACCCCTCTGCCTCCTTGACTCCCATGAAAGCCTGAGTTCAGGGACACCCTATTTCTGTAGTTGGTGGTATTCTCAGTTATGTTTGTTTAAAAAAAGGCAAGTGAAAAATTCCCAACCTCAAGAATGATGACTGAGTGTTGAGAAGGAACGTAATTTATCTGAAGCATCTGTCACGTCAGTATCTTTGCTTTTGCATTGGGAGCAGATAGGGATTTTTCAGAGATGCATAGAGAAATACTAAGGTTAAGAACAAACATATGTAAATTTATGAATAGCAAAACAAATAACATAAAACCGAAAACTTGCTAAGCATGGAATATGGAACTGCACACACAGTAGAGTAGAAAGCTCTGGGTTTAGTATGATTCGGTTCCTGGTAGGCCATTTTTATTTTGTCCCAGCTTTGCTTTTGCTGAAATATCTTAATCCAGCCATTAAAGAGAGGTAACACATTGTGGTAAACTTTTGAATATTTATACGCTTTTACATTTGGAAGAAGCTTCCAACACCAAACAAATACTTAAAAGATTTACAAGAAGAGTTTTTGTTCAGCAGAAATGGCAAACCCAGGGCTTTGCTATGTTATTGGAGGAAATTACTGCTTTGTAAGCTGACCACTTGCAGCTTTGGAAAGGGATGTTAGCACACATTAGGTAAAACAATAGGAATCCTTTCTGAAAATGTTAGGGGAAACAGCTTCTGGCATCCAACGTTGCTTTCTAACAGGGAATAAAATTATTACAGTCATTATTTATAAAACAAGCTTTGTAGAAAAATAACCTTTCGAGGACTTCAGCATTAAGTAGTACAAAGCAACCGCTAGAATCTGTCAAGTGTTCCAATAATATTAGTGAGAAATCATTGCTATAAGTAAAACATCTTCATTCTCAAATAGTTGTAATGTTAAAAGTGTTCTACATATTCCAAATGTAAAAAGCTATACCTCGTATTAATTAACCTAAATATTCCTTGTCAGGCGTGGTATCATAGCCCCAGGAGCTGCCAGAACCGTAATTGTGTGCAAGGCCTGAATTGTTGCCAGTTCTGGATGCAGTCTCATTAGCATATTCATAAGTCACAGCCTTGTGCAGGTGCCAGAATGCTGCAAAATGTTTTGTGACTATTTGTTGCAGCAATAGAGGCAAATAGTAAATTACCCTTAAAAAAAATCCCATTATATTCCACAAAACATAACATGTAATGCTATAAAAGAACTGCAAAGGCTTTTCAGCAATTATTCCACAACAAAGGAAGAAATACTTTTTTTTTTTTTCCTGAGCCATGTAAATAACAGGGATCCAGAGAAGAGGAGATAGAATTAGATATTCTTACAGTCCACAAATTAGAAGTAGGTTTTAGTTTTGTTAAGTGATCAGCTAACATTTTCTGGATAGGTAATATTCCATGTTCAAGGGAAAAATTAGAATGCAGAAATTACCTTCTTCAGTAAGAATCCCAAAACTTTATCTCTCAAATACCTTATTTCTGCTAAATAAAATGCTAAAATATAATTATCTTTTTTCTAAAGATCTTATTAATTTATTTGACAGCTAGAGATCACAAGTAGGCAGAGAGGCAGGTAGAGAGAGAGAGAGACAGAGAGAGGAGGAGGAAGCAGGTTCCCTGCTAAGCAGAGACCCCGATGCGGGGCTCAATCCCAGGACCCTGGGATCATGACCCGAGCCGAAGGCAGAGACTTTAACCCACTGAGCCACCCAGGTGCCCCCTAAAATATAATTCTTTAAAAAAAGAATTACTTTCTAATATTCAAAATCCCCATTCAAGTGAGCATGCACACACACACACACACCACATAGTCTTTGTTGATGGAGAAGATTGATTAAGGAGCCACTACTTCAGAAAAGATCTGGTCAGAATAAAATAAAATCATGGTACCACAAGTAGTCTGTGAGGTTTTAGATCTATTACATGTTTCTGGACTCTAAAGGATAAGTCGTACCCTCACATGAGTGTGCACACATGTGTGCACATACACACACACACACACTTTCTGTTCTCTGCATTTGTGGAGTCAGTCATAGCTACTCTGACTAAAATCTAAATAAGGTTTCTATTTTTTTCTTTTTTTTTTAATCAATAAACCTATAAGAAATGACATCTGTCAACTTGGTTCACTCTAACATTTCAGTCCTAAAATATACCATTGCTCTATTTCTAGAACAAAGATATATAATTAACATTCGCATCTTGAATATTTGTGTATGTGTACCAATGTGTTTCAGATCTGTATCTGTAATCTTAAATCTACAAATAGATATGTATCTATAATCTTAAATATATAGAAATATATACATACATTTAAATCTCTATGTATCTATAATTTACAATGTATATATAGACATAGATCTCAAACACATAGATACTATACATTTTTATAAATATAGATATAGATATAGATACCTAGGTGCCATTATTGAAACGTTTATACTGTACGAAATCAGTTTCCCAGCTGAGGGTAATTATTAATAAATATACTTATATAAAACAATAGAATAAAAAAAAAGTTTACATCTTAATTCCTAATGGAGCATCTATAACCTGCAACATTTCAGAAACGAAAAGGAAAAAATATCAACACTGAGATTAACATCTTTATTTTTCCTGTGACGTACAGTTATCTTGTCTTTGATTTTGTGATCTTTTAGTTCAGTTTCTTCAACAAACATCTATTAAGTATCATCCTATGTGTGAGACATATTAAATGATCTGGGAATAAAAGATGAACAAAACACAGTTTCTAAAGGAGCTCACAGTTTAGTGAGGGAGACAGACAAATAATTAGCCAATTTCAAAATAATACAACACTTGCTATCATGCTATGATAGACTTATGCCTGGGGACCTATTCTCTTTATTCTCACCTTTCCCAGTTGTAAAAATGATCATCTTAATTTGAAATGTTATGTTAGGTTATCAAAACTTCAGGCAGACAAAAATAAGCAGGGTAATTTGATCTTTCCATCTTCCTCAAGTTTGAGTCATCAGACTGCAGAAAAGTACAAGCAGACAGGGAACATCTTAAAATAAATGTCAGTAACAGCTGTAGATTTTCTACTGGCAATAAGCCAACTAGGTGTGAAAGTCAAGAGAACTTGTGAGACTCAAGATGCATAGTCTTCAGAATTGCAATTGGTTCTCAGATAACTAAAACACTAGCAAGAAAAGATCCATTTTGGTAACATTACTTGGAAGATTTTCAAATTGACAGAATATTTCCCTCATTAATCTAAGTACATTTTGCTGCCCCTGTTTGCTGCATTCTTGGAATGAAAGCAAAAAGGAAACATATTAGCAATATGTTTGTTCTGACTCTTTTAATAGTCTCTGCCTCCCCTTCTGATCTCAGAAATCTTCATCATAAAAATCATACCTCATACTCTTGTCAATTACAGACTTGTTTTCAAACCAGAAAAGTAGGAGTTCCTGGGTGGCTTGGTTGGTTAAGCTTCTGACTTTTGATTTTGGCTCAGGTCAGGATCTCAGGGTAGTGAGATCCAGTCTCAGACTGGGCTAAGAGCTCAGCAGGAAGTTTGCTTGAGGATTGCCTCCCTCTGCCCGCCCTC
Source organism: Lutra lutra (assembly GCF_902655055.1). Classification (NCBI taxonomy): domain Eukaryota; kingdom Metazoa; phylum Chordata; class Mammalia; order Carnivora; family Mustelidae; genus Lutra; species Lutra lutra. Next base: position 176,078,306 of record NC_062280.1, read on the forward strand.
CTCACCCCCGCTCATGCCCACTCTCTCACTTTCTCCCTCTCTAAAATAAATAAACAGACCTTTTAAAATATATAATATTCTTATCTTGTAACTGACTCATCTTTTTCTTTGGACAGATGGGTACTAGGAAGGTTATGGTGTCTCTGTCTCTCTGTCTCTGCCTCTGTCTCTCTCCCTTGCATGTGTACCCTCATGCACACGCCCCCACACACACACGCCCCTATACAGCTTTGTCGCAAAAAGCGAAAAACAAATGGTCTTCAATTGTGTAATCAACATGATCTCTCGGTCAGGCAGCAGGTACTATGTAGAACTTAAAAACCCAATATAGCATGTAGATTTTATTATATTCATCATCAAGTTACTTGTTTTCTTGATTTTGTATATGTCTGGTGTTAGAACTTTAGAAGTGGGATTCAGAGAAAAGCTAAAATGTATGTAGCTAACATTTTGTCTATTTAAATAACAGGAATTTTTCTTGGAAAAAAATTCCAATGAACTTTACAATAGTTTTGTGATCAGCATTTAGATAGAAAGGTAAATGCTTCATTTTTATACTATCTCCTTAGATTCAATTTTATTCCTTTTCTCAGTCATCATTATGATATACAATATCAAGATAAGTCTACCAAATGGGCTATCATATGCTTTAGATACAGTTTGGAACTGAAATGCAAAAGTTCATTTTTTGTTTAAGAGCTGTCTAAAGCACATGGAGGAAATTTTCCTCAGTTAGTTGTCTAGTCTTGACCTTTTAAACAGACTCAAAACTATATAAACATATTTTAAGCTTCCTTTTTTTCTATATCCTCTTCTTGCTTATGAAAATTCAATTTTAAATTGGTAATTTAACATTATCCATTCTCTCTGTGTTTTGGAGAAAATAACCTTTTAATTTTTCCTTAGAAAACAGAACATTAATTCAAGATCCTCCCTATTAAATGTATTATCATAGTCTACAACATTTCTTTATGAGTAATATAAATGCAAAACATGAATCTGCCACATCTCATTGATTCTCTCTTCCTTATTTCTCTTGACCTCTATGTGCTTCAATATCTGCCGCTACAAATCAAAACTTCCTAGAGCAAAACTTTCCTGCAAGAGTAAAATAAAATGAACAAAAATAGGATGTCCTATTTTTTCTTCAGAGAATACATAACACACACATATTTATCTAATTAAAAAGTTGTACACGTATAATCAAAAATTGCCCCTAAAAAATCATAACTAGATTACTGTAGATCACATTTAGACCTTTTTCCCTGAATTAAGTGCTATCCTCAAGGGTTATGTAGTCATCTTATTGGGTCTCATTTGACAGGCTCTGGGGATGCCGGAAGTTTCTTCTTGGGATTTGGAGTAAAGGTAGTGACTAGTCAATAAAATTATTTCTTCTGCAGAGATCTGCACCTACAACGTCTTTTACTTGAAGTAGTTTGTCTTGTTGTTTTGTGATCATGGTAGAAGTAGCCAACATAACAGCTACTTTAGTTTTCTTTTTTTTTAATAAGACTGTTTTTCATTTGTGTATCAATACAAACGTCCACATAATAAATATTAAAAACCATTGGAAATTAGATCTAATTTTAAATAGATAGGAAATAACCGCTGTTGATAAGAGGCAAAGGGCTCCCTTCCCCTATTATCCCTTGGAATTTCTTCATTCGTGACTTCATCAGACATATAGGAAGGATCTACTTTGTTCTCAGCCCAGTACTATACCCAGGAATTAGAAGGTAATAAAACATACTATTAAGAAGGTGGTAAATATGTAAAAATATAACTATAATTAAATTTAAAAATGTAATAATAAAGAAAACCATTACAAATAAAGGCATCATTTGTTTACTATCTACTTTCTATGTACCAAGAACATCCAGAGCACTCTGAAATCTGCACATCTTTCATTTAGTCATCAATACAAGTCAATAATATTGACATTATTAGTTTGATGCTTGAAGAAAAGAAATTAAGGCTCAGAGAACTTTAAAAATTGAAATATGATTCTTGAACATTAATGGTTCAATCCAAATTAAGTAACTCCAAAGTTTATGTTGTATATTTGTTTGTTTGTTTAATTATACTTTAAAGCTAAGTAGGCCTGGAATGTTCACAAAAGACTTGGAAGAAAAGATAATGTGTGAGATGATGTGTGATACCATGAGGATAACTAGGATTTCCCCAGATCGTTAAGGTACTAAAGGACATACCAGACCAAGGGAACACCTTAAGCAAAGAAAGCAAGTGAGGTATTTGTGGATCAGTGAACTCTGTGTAGTTCTAGCTGTGGTGTGAAGTGAATTTGTGAAGGGTTGTTGTGTAAGGATTTGGCAAGGCAAGCTGGAGGTGGTTAAAACTGTTTGTTTTGTTATAAGAATGACAGTGGAAGTATTTTTATAAGAACTTAAGATTGAATAAAGTCTACATTTAGAAAGAGTCAAGAAGCAATATTGCTTATTAAGTTACTATTAAAATAGATTAGAATTAGAGCAGCAATAGAAAAGACAGAAACCTTAAAACATGTTTTACCACAGAGAAAGTAGCACTGATCTGAAGGATTTAGACTCTGACTGGATGTGGGTTGAGGGAAAGAAGGTTGAAGACGCTGAGGTTCCTCCTTTGTGGAGTACATGACTCCTGTCATCATCATCACAATATGAATTGAAGAAGGATATGAGTGGAGGATATATTTATTAAATCAGTTTGATCCATGCTTTGTGATTACCATGTAGCACACATAAGGTCAATGAAAAAATGAAGAGGAGACCCTGGAGAACGTAAATGCTTACTGTATGAGCAAAGGAAGAGATTACTATCAAAAGAAACTAAGAAAAGGCAGGAAGAAACTACAAGAGATAATCTAGAAGTGAAGGATAGTCTTCCTCTGCTCACAGGTGAAACATTTATGTTCTACTATGTTTAGGGTCTACTCTTTTTCTAGTTAATGGGTATAAAGTTCCATTTATATATGACGAGTAAGTTCTATAGAACTGCTGTACAATATTGTGTTTTAGTTACAAGCATGGCATTGTGCACCTCAAAATTTGTTAAGTGGGTGGATCTTAGGTTAAGTATTTAAGACAAAACAAACAAACAAGCCAAAAAGGGACACAGGAAACTTTGGGAGGTGTTGGTCACATCTGTTACCTCGATTGTGGTGATGGTTTCACAGATGTTTGCACAGTCCAAACTCATCAAACTGAATGCATTAAATATGTATAGTTCTTTATATGTCAATTACCCTTCCATAAAGCTGTTAAAAAATATTTTCCAATAGAGATGGTCAACAATATCACATACTCTAAGAAGTCAAAAGAATGAGAATCAAAGAAGGCCACTGGATTTAGCAAAATGTAGTAAAGTTTTCTGTTAGAATATGTAAAAATGATAAATTTAGTTAATGTATTTAAGAAATGGAGTAAAAGCAGAACCTTCATATTATGATAAAGGGCAACTCAGATTTGTGGAAATAAAGGCAGATAGAGTAGACTACTATATGAAAATTTTTCCATAGTAAAAGGAAAGACCAAATAGATCAGTAGGTTTAGAGGAAAGAACAATAAATTAGAAACATTTTTTAGTATTTGATTATTTTGTTTAATGCTGGGAAAAAAATTAAGCAAATTTGGTCTCCTTAAAGAAAAAAACCAAAGATGAAAGGGGAAGGAAGGAAAGTGGGAGGAGGAATGTAAGGGGTGGAGGAGAGAGGGAAGGAAGGATGGAAACTGATTTTTTATGTAAAAAATTAAGCTAAGAATTGAACTTTCTGATAGGCGTTATGAGATAGTATTCAGAATGCAGATGAAGGGATTTTTCTGGAAAGAAAGGTAAAGGAAGCAAATTTATTGCTTTAATCCCAGAAGGAAGAACATAAATACTGCATGGATTCTAATGGCACAGAGGAAAGTGAGTTGAAAGAACTCTGACGGATGATCTGTATTTTTCTTGATTATTTGAAAGATGGTCATTTGCAGTGATAAAGCAAGCTGGAGGTAGAGTAGGAGTCCAAAGACAATGTAAATAAAATAGTCATTACAAAGAATAAGAGAGAGAGGACCATGGATGAACATGGCATAACCCTATAAATAATGCCTGTGAAGTTAGAGGGTATTAGTTCCTTGGATGTTCTTTTTTTTTTTCTTTTTAACGATTTTTATTTATTTATTTGACAGACAGAGATCACAAACAGGCAGAGAGGCAGGCAGAGGGAGGGTAGGGGAAGCAGGCTCCCTGCTGAGCAGAGAGCCCAATGCGGGGGATCCATCCCAGGACCCTGAGATCATGACCTGAGCAGAAGGCAGAGGCATAAACCACTGAGCCACCCAGGTACCCCCAATTGGATGTTCACCCTTAAAGACAACCAAATAGTTTCGATAACTCAAGGATATTTACCTTGATCCTGAAATACTAAGTTACACATTAACCGGACTAGCACAGCTGCTGAAAGTAGGTCACATCTTTCTGTTACTTCCCACTTGATTAATAATCAAAATGAATCCATGATATATCAGCTGTCCATCTCCATATGGGTTTCATGACATGCTTTAATGTGGTAGTGAAAATTTTAGTACACATTAATTCATTTTATAAGGAGAAGATCTCTTACTTTTAACTTTTTTAACTTAGCTGGTACAACTGCTCACCATGGCCTGTAGGCTCCTGCCTCTTTCTGACCTCATCTGCGTACACACTCCCATTTACTAATAGCTATAATAGGCTTCTTGCTTTTCCACTTTCCCAATTTAGGATATTGTCTAAAATCCTCTTCATACACTGTTGACCACATTGGTTCCTTCTCTTCATCTGTCAGGTTTGTGCACAAACACCAAGAGACCTCTGAGCATTTGGGCTGAAATAGCACCACTCTTGAGTACAGTCACCCCTCACCTATATCATATTCTATCCTCTGCTTCAATTTTATTACCTTTGTATAACACTCTGAAATCACTTTATATTAAAGCAAATTTATTACTTTTTAATCAGCTTGAAGATTAATTTCATGAAGGTTAGGAATTTGAACATTGTCTTCACTCATATAACGGTAGTCCTTAAAATAATGCCTTATGAATAATGTGGCTCAACACACAAACAAAAAGCAAAAACAAACTTTTGTTAATTGGATAACTGAATGAATTGAGGGAACAGCAATTTCCTGAGAAAAGGCCCTGATCTAATTGTGGGGTCAGCTCGATCCCAAAAGTAGTCCTGAAAGGAGGAAGAGGAAGAGGGGAGACAAAGAGGAAGAGGAACAGTTACAGATCGCTGCTTCACAATGTAAAGTGTCCTGTATTTTCAACATCTTTTGGAAGATTTCTGTACATATGCTGGGAAAAAATCATCTCAAATGCCAATCTCCAAAAGTTTCAGGAAGGAGACAAGAAGATTAAAAAAAGGTTATGAGAGTAATAGATCAATTTGCATTTTATAAACTTCAATTCTCTTTTTTGGAAATGATGGGGGAAAATTTAGTAGGAAAAAAAAATTATGTAATGTTTAAATGAAAAGTCCTCTGGAAATAATAATGCCTTTTGAAAATTTTATTTTTTTTTACTTCTTTTCTTCCAAAAGAATCAAGATGAATTAATTACACGCCATTTAGACGTTACTAAATTTCACTATCAATTCTTTGGAGGAAGTACTACAGAAGTTCCAAATCATCTTCATCAAATAAAGTGTTACATGTTCATTAACATTCATTAAATAATATTTAAGAAATAAATATTAGTAATTTAGTATTGGAAGTAAGTTATTTATGATGAAAATAAAGTTAGATTGGGACCACTGGGTGGCTCAGTTGGCTGGGCAACTGACTCTCGGTTTCGGTTCAGGTCATGATCTCAGGGTCCTGTGATGGAGCCCCGTGTTGGGCTCTGCACTCTGTGCAGAGTCTGCTTGGAATTCTCTCTCTCTCCCTATGCCCTCCCACTTGGACTCTTTCTCTCTCTCTAAAATAAATAATTCTTAAAAAAAAAAAAAAAAGGAAAGAAAGTTACATTTAGTAGGCTAAAAGAAAATATAAAATATAAAATCTTCCTAACTTGCCATGATAGTAAGATTTAATGGGATTTACTTTGTTATCCCTTTTACTGTCCCCATAAAGCAAATATTCTATGTGAAAAAAATGAAAGCAACTTTTTTTTCATTTAACAGATTTAAGTTTTTTGTATGGAAAAGCAGAAGTACAGCATATAAATTCTGGTAAGTTCTTGACATTTGGAAAACAGCATGCAATTCTGCAATTTTTCCTAATGTGATGACTGGAATACTTCGGCCAAACTAAGATCACATTGACCTTGGCAGTATTACAGAAGAAAATAGTCTTTGAAAAAAGCCTGCAATGCATTTTCTATAAAACAGGTTAAGTATTTGGTTCAATATCAGTTTTGCATATATTGCATATTTCATATCTTTCTCTGTGTTTGAAAAAGAAAAGTAAAATCCTTTTTTTTTTTTTTTTTTGCATATTTTAAACTCAGCTTAGCTGGAACCTACTAACATCACAATATAAAGTATCCTGTATTTTCAACATTGTACCATAAGTTTTCATTTCATTTTTGTTTATTTTCTATAAATCTCACTGTTTTCCCTAAAATAAAATTCTTTTTGTTATAAGCATGTTATACAATGAAAAACAAATATGTATATTGTATACTTGTACATATATACACAAGTATAAAAATTTAAATAGGTCACTACTGTAATATTGTTGTCCCAGGACAATAGACACAGCAAGTAATCTCCAAGTTTCCTAATCCAAATCAATAATCATTGCTACCTACCACCTGGTTGATGATACATGAAAAAGGAGGCAGGTAGATTTAAAAAAATAAGTATATAATTTAATTAATAAATGAATTTGAATTTTAAAAAACTTAAAAACATTAAAGAAATAGCAAAGAAATCTAAGGGAAAAATATTTAAAATGTTTTAAAGTAAATCCACAAATAAACACATATAACAATATAGAAATTTTTAAATTATAGAACATATATGTGCATATTCCTTTCAAAAAAGATATTCTGAAGATTGCTAATAATGTTAACATTTAACTTAAAATTATGGAACTGAAGTAATCTCAAAGAGTTCTTTCTGCATCTTCAATACAACTTAAAATATACGTAATGCTTTACAAAGACTTCTGCATACCTCATTTCATTTGATCCTTGCAAGAACACTGTCCATTGGGGTATATTTTAAAATGGTAAAAAAAGAGAGTGTTCTAGGAATCACTTGTTCAAATATGCAAAGCAATCAGAACTAGGATCTAGGACTGCTGACTTTTGCGTTCATTATTTTATTTGTGTGATCATTCATGTATTGGACACTTATACATGAATATTATCTGCCTGATACATATACTATATGGAACATGATAAATTCTACATATAATTCTTGCTCTTCCATAAATTAACATACCCCCTTTTTTTAAACTAAGATTGTACATGCGCTAAAGAAAAAGAGGGAGCTGAGTATTTATTAAAAGGAAATCCAGCATTGTCTAGGTCAACAAAGCCTACCTTGATGAAATGAGTTTTTATTCTGTTTGTGATGTACAAACAGCTTTCCAACAGCTTTCCAACAGCTTTCCCAGTTTCAGGTATTGTGTTTCATTTCATGCCAAGATTTTCAAGCCATCAGTCCTACTTTTGGCTTTAGAAAATGATAAGGCTCTTGTTCGCTTACTCTAAAAAATCTCGGGAGGAATATCTCAGGACACATCATCTCATTTGTATCAGCCCCATCCCCCATCTTTGATTACATAAACTCTCCTTCTAATAAAAAGACTATTTGAAACATGAAGATTTCAAAATAGGGTTAAATTCCAAGTAATCTGCTGACATTGTAGTGTGGTAAAGGTATTTCCAGCAAATACCTCAGAACACCTCAAGCTGTTTCACTGTTGCTAAAAACTAAGATGTGTATGAGAGGAAATCAGAAGTTTTGAATATGATAATAAGGATGGGTCCAAACTGTATGTATTTCCACAAGTTCAAAATGTACTGGTTTTTCTACACAGATGAACTAAACAAGGCTGATCTAACTAAATAAAATTATGTACCAGATGGAGAAGACATCAAGGCAAATTTGGATTCTAATCCTAGTTCTACCATTTAATAATTGAGTAATTTATTATCATTAAAGCTCAACTTCCTTATCTATAGAATGACAATAATAACTCATAAGGTTAAGAAAAGTTCACGGCATAATACATGGTGACTGTACTTTATATAAAATAATATATAAAATATTAATAGAAATATTATTGAGAACGATAGCTTGGACACAGTTTGTAATACATTTTTTTTAAAGATCTGAAATTACAAATTGCAGAGGTCTCAAATTTTTAAAATTCTCAATGTATTTTTTTTATCAGTGGGGCATTAAAAATAGTTTAGTCCTCATTAAATTACTAGATAAATTCCCATCAATGTGATAATTGCATCCTATCAACATCTCATTTAAAGGATTACAAGCTGTCATTCATTTTTTCTAATCTCTTATATGTTGATCTGAACCATTGCCAAGTCATATTATATTCCTAAATTCTGAAAACACCTCAATTTCCATGTAATTTCTCAGACTACATTGGTCAGATTATCCCAATATGTAACTTTGAATGATTTGGTATGGAAATCACACTTGTGGCAACTATATAAAACCACTTTAAAAGTATCAGAATGCATACGGGTATGTCGGCAGAGTGATTCTCCATTTCCAATGTATAAGAAAAATTTTCCTTAGCAATCTTTTTTTGCTAATGAGCCAATTGATGATGACTGATATCAAAGAAATGATATTACAAAAATCAAATGTATCAGCGTGATGTGTTAGTTTCTGACTATAACTGATAAAAAAGAGGAAGTATAAAATATGGTATATTGGCCTCTAACTTATTACATCATATGTTCTATCTCAAAAGTCAGGCAAGTTATAATAATACCTACACAGGGGAAAAAAAAAGTACTTCTATCTATTCGATTGGAGGCAGAAAAAGAACATAAAAAGTAAGCAGCATGGGGAATCCAACTAGATGACATTGGGGTGAAACAGAAGACGGGCACCTTTCAGATTCTGGCTTATTTCCTTGCGTGTTCTGTTTTGTTCTACAAATTTTAGTGATTTTAGTAGTCTACCTGAGTCACTTCCTTCAGGTGATGATTCTATGGGTTAGTAGATTTTATTGTCTAGAAAGTTGTATTGGAACATACTCAATTTGTTCTCTCTATAATTTGAAGTACTTGTTTCTAGGTTGTTGGTTAGCCCTATGAGCAAGGACCGTGTCTTATGCCTGGATTTCGTGGGTGCTCAGCAAACTCTTCTTTGTCACTACTTCTTTAAGTTGAAGGAGATACACTTGGCATCGTACAGTAACATTTTTAAAAATCAAAAACATCATGCAAACAAATGAAAAGCCTTCTCTGGGTTCCAACAGCACCCACTCTTGCAGGATCTGTTGCTATAGCCTTTCCAATTATATATTTAAAAAAAGAGAAAAACTCTATCTCCATTTCAAGTCAGATTCCTGAGTTTGCCCTAGGAGTTTTCAGGCATGTAAAACTCTGCTGAACCTGTTAACATTCTGCTTCAGTTTCTCCTTAAAGCACTTACTTGTTTACTTTGCAGTCTTTGAATGCTTTAGCAGCTTTGATGCCCTTATGTCACTATCCATCCCCAAGCTGGGTCCTGCCCAGGGCAGAGCCACTGCAGAGAGTGTCATTTCTCTGCTGATGATACAGTTGCGTTGCCGGCTCCTTTGTTCATGACTTCACTTTGTCAATGAGTGTCAAATTGCTTCTAGGAACTGACGATAGGCTCTTTAAGAAACCTGACTGAGTATCTACCTGGAATATCTATCTTGAGACTCTGTTGCAAACCGTACCATTTATTGTATGCTAACACTTCTCTGAAAAACAGGAATCCGATTCTGTACCTGACTGAGAACACAATTATGAAATCAAACGTCCACATAGTTGAATCGTGCCATTAATGTGAAGTTTCCACTTCATGTTGATAATCCTGACTGGGCTGCTCACATTTTTGATATAAATAAATACTAGACCTTTTTTTTTTTTTTTTTTTTCTTTTCAGAGAGCTAGGGTCTGGGAAGCTCATGGTCTGCTTCTTGGAAATAAAATGATGGTCTCAGGTTTCGTCTTCCTGTGAAAAGGCAAGGTTGATGGCGACAAAGCTAAAACCTGATGTAGGGCATGTTGTACCCTCTGAGGCATGTTGCTCTGAATAAGAAAATATACCAGAGAGTCTAGCCTAGTATGTGCAGATCAGATGCCGGTGTTTGAGCTGGTCTTGAGGGAAGCAAAGTATGTGACCCCCAAATATGCCACTTCGGCTTGTGGATTATTTTGAGCCCAAGGCCATCAAGACTGGCAGATTGAAGAAAAACTTCTACCTCGCTCTTAACTACCTAAAAGAATTTAAATAGGTGCGCATGGGTGGCTCAGATGGTTAAGCTGCTTTTGGCTCAGGTCCTCAGGTCCTGATCAAATGCTAGCTTGGGCTTCCTGCCTGATGGGGAGTCTTCTCCCTCTCCCTCTGCCTGCTGCTCTCCTGCCTGTGCTCGTAATCAATCTCTCTCTCTCTCTCTCTCTCTCTCTCTCTCTCTCTCGGTGTCAAATGAATCTTAAATAAAATAAAATAAAAATATCTTAAATCTTAAAAAAAATCTTAAAAAAATCTTTAAAAAAACTATAAAATCTTAAAAAAAGATTAAAACCTTTTTTTAAGATTTTATAGAAATCTTAAAATAAAATCTTAAAAAATAAAAGAGAGAAAGAGAATTTAATAGAGGGCTTGGCCCAAAAAAAGAGCCATTAAGCAGAGATAACTTGTTATCTGAAAGACCTCTCAGTGCCGCAGGGCAAACAGCTAATCACCAGACATCTGCTCTCCTTACAGTCCTGTGAATTACCCTCCTCTCCCTTGAAGCCGCAGGCCCCTCTCGAATTTCTTAGCTCTGGAAGACCATGGATGACTATAAGCTGCATCTGACCGAAGCTCCTTGGGTCTCATATTTTTTATGGGGCTCCCATAAATATGTAATCACATTTGTTTTTCTTCCGTTAATCTGCTTTATGTTAATTTAATTAAAGGACCAGCCAAAAGAATCTAGAAGGATAAAGGAAACATTTCTTCTCCCCTCCAGTTGGAGACCCACATGGATAAGCCTCCTTGGGTGGACACTGCTGGTTCTAGGGCTTCTGTAGCTGAGAGGTCCTGGGATCTATGACAAGAAAGTAAGAATCTTTACCAGGTCAGTCTCTTGGATCTCTACCTGCAGGGCCCAGTGGGAGCTAGTGTAGTGAGTCCTTTTTCCTTTTCTAAATGTAGGTTAGCGGGAGAAAATATCCGTGGAGCTAGTTCCTTGGGTATAGCGACTTTGGTGAAGACTTGATACAAGTTTGTATTGATCTTTTTCTTCCCAGGGGTGATCACTGTTTTTTGTTGCCTCCTTCTTTGTGACATTTGTCATAGGAGGAATACCAGAGGATAGCATGCGGGCATCAGTGTCCGATAAGCCTGCTATTCGAGCCAGTCCACAGACTGATGAGTTCATATTTCTCACCAGACCTGCATCTATTTTGACAAACTTTGCTGTGAGTTTATGTGCCCATGAGGCGGGGTGCCTGGGTGGCTCGCCGGTTAAGCATCTCCCTTTGGCTCAGGTCATGATCTCAGGGTCCTGGGATCGAGCCCCACACCAAGTCGGGCTCCCTGTTGAGGGCAGCGGAGTCTGCTTCTCCGGCTCCCTCTGCCCCTCTCCGCTGCTTGTGCTCACTCTCTCTGTCTCTCAGATAAATAAATAAAGAAAAATTTCTTTTACTGAAATGTGCACATGAGGTAAAGGTTATTGCTAAGGGACATTTAGAAGCCAGAGCTAAAAAAACTTGGTGGGCATGGATTGAGCACTTAAGAACTGTTAGAGCACTTACCACCTAACTTAGAGATTCCCATGTTAGGACAAGTTGGTCACTGTGATGAGGAAGCAGAAGGCAAGCTGAGGGCAAAGCACAAGATGACACCCTGCAAACCCCCCACCCCCACGGACACAAACACACACACCCCCTGGTGGGATCTGTGTGACATTCTTCAGGCATTCCCAGCTGCCCTAAAACTAAGGAAGAGGAAAAGCAAATGGCTATCAAATAGAAATCACAGCCCTGCAAGACATGAGCCTCCATCAGTTTGCCAATGTCTTAGCGATTCACAAGGAAAAAGCATTCTCATCCATAATCTAAATTCTAGAGACAGACAGACTCCGTTTCCTGGAGCCCTAACATCATCCACGCTTCTACAGTGATGTGGGAAACAAAGACAGGAAATGTAGGTAAAATTTAATTTCCTTATAACCTGCAGCCCATTGATAAATACTTGAGGCAGGTAGAGGGTAACATTAACATCCCTTCAGGAAGCTCCCAGGTGTCTTAATGCTAATGCCTTACTAGAAGGGAAAAGGACCTTAGCTTGACATTAGTAATGAGTCCAGGATCCTGAGTCTTCTTTAGCGTATCGAGTCCTTTTGGACACCTCCCTTTTCCCTTACCTCCTTCCACTCCCCAGTATATAATCAGTCACCCCTCACAACCTCTGTGCAGCAGCTCATTCTGCCCACAGGTCCTGGTCCCCATGCTTTAATAAAATCACCTTTTTGCATCAAAGATGCCTCAAGAATTCTTTCTCAGCCGTTGGCTCTGGACCTCACCAAAATTTAAAAAACTACATCAACTGGATGGCTTAGATTGACACTAGGTCATCTGCCAAGCTCAAAAAAATTCCATTCAACAAGGTGCTCTAAAACACTGCTCAATCCCCAATCCAGCAGCTCAACCTTCTTAGCTTTTAGTTTGGCTCTGATAGACTGAAGGCTTAGCTGAAGCTGTTAATGTACATATTAAAAAACAAAAACAAAAACTTGGGTGAAGTTCCCTTTCCTCTTCTTCTATGCTTTTGGAGCTTGGCTTTGTGACCAGGGACCCTGTTCTCTCTAGTCTCCACCAACCAGAGGATTCACGTACTTGTGCTCACCTCGTGAACACCTGTCTGGGCTGCAGATCCAAAGAGAGAGCTGGGTCTTAGGCATTATTCCCTTTGTCTAACTGCGCCTGTTCTCAGGGGAGTCTGTCATAAGGGATCCAAGTCCAGAAGGGACATCTGTTGCTTCAGCCTTCATTATTTCATTAGCGCTGGAGAAGTCCCATTCCAGTAGTCTGTGGAATGGGTCTGTGATTGGCGGTGTCTCATATCCTCATGAGAAACCAGAGATGCCTCTTACACTAAACCATTCTTAGCACCTGTGACAATGGAGTCTTTGCTTTTTGAAGCTAAATCTGGAAGGAAACTTTCTGGATCTTGTGAGACTGCATCGTTTATACTCTCCCTGGGGATGGCCCTTGTATCCATAGTTAAGCTGTGAAAAGGCTAACTGGTTTGAGTTGCTGTTGAGATTAAAATAAGATCTTATTTGTTGATGGCCAGATGATGGGTTCTTTGAATTGGACAAACTTCAATATTAACTTTTTTGTTTTGTTTTAGAGAGATCTTAGTTTAAACAATTTTCTATTGGTAGTTACGGAAATGAGATTGGGAAACTGAAGGATTCCATAAAAATCCGGTTTTATTCCTTTTCCTGCTTCTATTCATGCTAGCACCTGCATGGCCACCCCACTTTACAGATGACTTGCCGTGCAAATAGCGTATGTCCTCCTTGTAAAGGACAAGGAGTTAGTGATTTCTTTAGAATGGATACCATCTAAGGAAGGGCCAGGTGAGAAAGACCTGAAGAAGCTATCATAGGCGGATTCTAGACCACTAAAGCTAGACATGTCAACTTGCCAAGATCTCCCTGGATCCAAGAAATAATACCTGGGGCCTTGTCTTTATTTTATAGTGTTCCTGGATGCCTGAGGGGACATGAAGACCAGACCACAATCCTCATAACCCCCGCCCCCACAAGACCCAAACAAAGATGAGACTCCTGCTCCTTTTCCTTTCCATGTCTCCCAGATGCTCTGTATGTATCCGCCCTCTCTATGTCTTCAACAAATTCTGCTCTTACCCCCTGCTGGTTTACATTTGATTTCCATCCTACATAAAGCCAAGGACCCCCTTGGTTGGTCCTACAGGACCACCTCTGTGTCCCTGGACCTGGCCAGTAGGCATCAGAAAGGCCAAATTAAAAAATAGATATTAGTAAGTATACTTATAACCTTTAACAAGATGAAAGGACAGAAATTACATTTAGAACAAAAATTAAGCTCCGCGCCCAGTGTAAATTCTCATTTGTAAAATCTGGCCCTATCTCTTCAGCAAATTACCTTAGCGCCCCCAAATCCCCCACCTTCTCCAGAAAACCCCTTTAACAACCCCCTGACACTTTTAGTTTCCCTTTCCCTGCAAGATTTCCAGAGAGCACTCCAGGGTATACAGCTTATTCATGTAAATACTAAAAAGCTAGGAAATAAATTGAACAGAAGCACCCAGGATGGCTAATAAGGCTCAGACATAAGCTTATTTTGCCGGGCTCTCTAAGCATGCTCCCACACCTTCCCGCTGGCCTTCTTATACTATGTCTTTTTGCAGATATATCCTAGAACCCCACCCAAACAATTCATGTCCCTTAGACAGCAGCGGATCTTTTCAATTATTAAGCTCCTTTACCTCCACTTTTCAGAAGATCCTACCAAATTTAGAGAGAAATTAGAAAGATTAGTGTCCATTTACAACTCACCCACAGAGACCTTGATCGGCTGCTAACAAGTGTTATTCCCTCCCATGATTGTACTTTATATACTTTAGTTCTCAGACAAACCAGATGGCCCTTGGCAAAAAAAAAAAAAAAAAAAAGAAGCTACTGTAGAAAATAGATGACCAGAATTTCTTTAGGCCCTATTTATTAATTTGCTTATTTATTTAGAGAGTATGAGTGTGTGTCAGGGTGAGGGGCAGAGGGAATCTCAAACCCACTGGCTGCTGAGCGTGGTACCAAGTGGGGGTCCATCTCCAGAGGTTGAGATCATGATCTGAGCCAAAACCAAGAATCAGACACTTAATCGAGTGAGCTATACAGGTGTCCCCAAAATTGGCAATATATTTAAATGAAATTTTTTGGTTTTGCCTTTTTTTTTTTTTTTAAATAGTTCCGTGATTGGAGATTGGCCCAGATTGGAAGCTGATATTCAGAACATGATAGGTTTTTTTTTGTTTGTTTTTTTTTAATTTGGCCTCCTTTCCTAAGCTAAAATAAAACTATGTACCCAGAAGGAAAGAAAAACCTTTTAAACTCCTTTTAAAAGGATTTATGGGTAGACTAACCTATGATGTCATTTGAGTTACAACCCAATTATTTGAGCAATTGGGAGCAATGGTCCTTACCTTATAAATGTTTGCAAAATGAAAACTGCAATTCCAGAGACAATTCGACATCCACTTATTTCTTGTTACCGATCCTAAAACCTCCCTATTTATCTCAAATAAAAGCTTACATACAATATTGGCTTTAAGAAACCAGACTGCTTTTTGGAGGAACTTGCAGTCTTTCCCTGTACTTTTGAAATGTAAATGTTAACTCTTAATTAGACAATTGAAGAAGAAAATTCCTACAATTGAAGAAGAAAACAAAACAAAACAGTGGGCAGGGAGTCTTTTAAAATGCAATTGCTAAAATACAATTGCTAGAGGGGCGCCTGGCTGGCTCAGTGGGTTAAAGCCTCTGCCTTCAGCTCAGGTCCTGATCACAGGGTGCTGGGATCAGTCCTGGAATCGAGCCCTGTGTCCGGCTCTCTGCTCAGCGGGGAGCCTGCTTCCTCCTCTCTCTCTCTCTCTCTCTCTCTCTCTCTCTCTCTGCCTGCCTCTCTGCCTACTTGTGATCTCTGTCTGTCAAATAAACAAAATCTTAAAAAAAAAAATACAATTGCTAGAAAGGCTCTCTTGCCCAAAATCTAGACCACAGCCTGCTTAAAGATCACTTGTCAGGGACAAATACAAATTTTAAAAGTCTTCTTCATAAATATTAGCGAAAAGTTTTTTAGCAGGTAACTCTAAATTGTTTTATCTGCCAGAGACGCAAGTATTTAAAACTAGTGAGTGTTTTACCAGATTCATGGCCAAAGTTTTGGAATGAAAGCTATGAGATTTCTGTGGAGGTCTATATGTTTATGTATGTCTATGTATGTATACCTTATAATATTTTTCTACCTCCAGATGATATTGCCAAAATTAATTTGTAAAGAGTTCTATCTAATTGGCTTAAAATTAAGGGCTTATAAATTTTGCATTCTTAAAGTTCTCAGAAATATAACAGAAAGTAGCCCAAATGCATTTCAGATTCATATCAGCTGGAAAGATATTCAATATTAAAGCTAGTTTACGTTCACTAGTTTAATTTAAAAAGGTATGACTTTAGAGTTATCAACACTGAATATAATACAGACATATGACATTTTTCTGCCTCGGTTTACTAGTCCAGTAAATTTATATTAGATATCTTACAAGAATTTGTCTGTAAGAAAAATAGGCTGGATGATGGCTGACTTTGTCTAATGTCTCATGAAGTTTTCATGAGTAATCTGAACGTAATTGTTAAGAGCAAATGATTTACATAGATATAAATAGAATACAAAGTCTTTAGGTGACTTTTTCAAATAGTTTCCTCAAATCTTTTTGGTAGCCTGAAACCTTTAAGTTTTGCTAAGTTAAGCTAATTGATAAGTTTGTCAATTATTCAGATCATTTATGAATAATATAAAATACTGAAGCATTAATTTCTGAAGACAAATTTATCTCCTTTTGGCTTCCTTTTACAGAAGAACTAAAGGATCTTTGGGTCTATTAGTAAACACGCATGCCACACTGAAAATAAAACATATACTATTAGGAAGCATGTATGTCTAGAAAATATGAAATACATACATAAATGTGCCAGTGTGAAGAATTCTGGTGTAACAGTTAGTTTACAATTGCTTACTTTTTAGTTAAAGTTTCTAAAGGTTGAGAATTCTAATTAACAAATGTAGTCAAAACAACTAAAAAAGACAAGAGAAACAATTCTGTGTATAAGCTAAGTTAAATATGTTTTGGTAAGAAAGGGTATGAGAGGTAAAAATGCACTTTTGTTGAGGGAAAAGAAAATAATTTTGCCTAAAGAGATGCTCATTATTTTAAAGTGAGAAAGAGAAAAACAAGACAAATTCTGAATGTGAAAAAGAAAGTTACAGAAGGTTTATCAAAAAGGAATCTTTAGAAAGGAATATTAATGTGTGGTCAAGCTGGCTATGATTAGAACAAACTTAATTAAGTTAAATGAATTTTAATATCAAAAGTGGTACAAAATTAAAACTTGTTTTTTTCTCTCTCTTAAAAGGACAAACTTTTCTTGGACTATTGCTCTGATATTTATAAGAAATTATAAAAGTTTTTTTCCTTTATATTATAAAGTAGTCTGCCTAAAAGAACAAAGATTTTGTGTTTAATTAATCAAAATAATTTCCTGTGTCTGTGTCAGGTCTTTGATTACTTAAGAAAGTTGAGTCTTTATTAGAAGAGTTAAAGTTGTTTTTTTGGTTTGTTTTTTATAACTATTTAATTTTCTGTGTTGGTCTTTGAAGTCTTTGTCACTATGGTTAAATGGATAATTATTTCACAGTGACCTATGATCCAATTTGACCAAGTGTTCTCCTTCTTCATGTTGTATTGTTCTACAAACTATATGAATCCCCTAAAAATCTAGTATGTCCTGGTATAATGTTATCAGTCATAATTCCAGTCATTACCCTAAAATGTTTTGTGTTGTAGAAATAAGCAAATTTTCTCATCAACTGCATTGTAGTAAACTCTCATCAGGCCTTTATTCATGGTCATTTTGAAGTCTTGTCATTAACAGATGCTTATTGTTTTACCGTGAGATTTTGCAAAAGTGTTTGCAAAAGTGCTTCATCTTCAAGGAAACTCAAGGAAAGCACTCTAGAATACAGGTTCCTGATAATTTTAAGATCATAAAACTGAATTTCCAAAGCTAATGGAAAACTGGATTCAAGAAGAACAAGTATTAATTACATGGGATTGCATGAACTGAGAAAGATGATTATGATTCTTTTAATGATCTTGCTTTTTCTTTAATGTTTTTGTTTTAACAGATTTAATGAAAGTTTGTTTTTTTTTTTTTCTCTTAACTATGGCTTACAACAAACTGGTAAAATGTATCTCTGTAAACAAAGATGAAACACTTACTTTTTCTACCTGATCACTTCAGAGTTGGAAAACTCCTGAGTATTCTTTTTATGGCAATACAGTTAGTTATTTGCAGAAGTTCAGTGAGACTCTGTTTTCCTTGTAAAAGGACACAATTAGAAATATTGGTTATATTACTAAGGCTTTGACTGAAATGTCTGAGAGACACATGCATACTCAGATATAACCAAACAGCTTTAAGGAACCAAGGTTGACTTTATGGAGCCAATAAAACTCCTTGGAAATATTGTGTGGGTACCCTGTTTACAGGGTTCCCAGTGAATTTACCAGGTGAGAAAGGAAGGTCATTTCCTAGCAGGGACAGAAAACTCAGGATATTCAGGGGACTCAAGAAGAGAGGAGGAATTCACCCAAATATATAGATGCTGTAGCCAAAGTCTGATGGGGAATCGTTGGCTTGATTTCTTAGTTTGAAGAGGCTTTTAAAAGTCCAATCTGAGATTCCTTCTGAAAAGTTCCAGCGAAGGAGACTGAAAGATACGTGGTCAATTACTAGTCTTGCTTCTTATGTAAATAAACAGGCCAAATGTTTTAAAACTAGATTTAAATTGCAAATGAATTGATCTCACTGTGGTTATCCTTGATAAATATGCAGGTGATGGTAGAGAGAAAAATTATGCTTCCGTAATATACCTTTGTAGGTATCAGATCCTAGTGCCATAAACTGTCCTTGAGGTTCCATCTCTACACTGGACTGGATCCTAAAATCTTTTAATATCCTTGATATTTGGCTAAAATGCTTCAAACTAACATTTCCAATTTTTTTCCACCCTTCAGATTTGGGAGTCATTGAGAACTAAAGCAGCTCCTTTTCCAAAACCATGCAAGCTGAAGTTGGGCAACTTGATATAAATTTCAGGGAAATCACCACAATAGCCCATATACGGGAAATCTTTATGCCTATTGCTATATGGACCCCTCAAAAGATTATCAGAGACAGTCAAACTACAAGTCAGGGAAATCTATCAGATTGCCTCTCCCTGTCCTTTCTCTAAAAACCCTCCAAGCTAGACCTTGACTGGTTGCATTCATAACTCAGAAACTGAGATTACAGCCCGCTCCACTACATACCCTTTGTTTTCCTCTTGTTTCCATAGAAATACTTCTTATTAAATACCTGATTGCTTGCACCATAAGCCTAACATCGGGAGCCCACCTGCATCAGTGCCTCCTAAAATGAGACACAACTGTTTAACTAAACTGATCTATTCTTCGGGCTAAGGACTGAGAGATTATTTCAATGAGATACAGCAATCTATCAACTCAACTTCTGGGCTGTGAAACTTCTTGAGAAAGTTTCAAAAGTGGGACTGAAAGGAAGCAAAATAGATGACCCTGTAATATGCCACTTTGGCGTATGAATTATTTTGAGCTAAAGGCAATCAAGACCCAGCAGACTCAAGAAAAACTTTTCTCTCTCCCTTAACTGCCTGAAAGAATTTAGATGGGGGGGAGGGGGGGCTCACCCAAAAAGAGACCTATTAACCGAGATAACTTTTTATCTGAAAGACCTACCTATACGGCAGGGCAAACATTTAATTACCAGACATCTGCTCTCCTTAAAGTCATGTGAATTATCCTCCACCCCTTTGAGTCCCCAGGCCCCTCCCTCATTTCTTAGCTCAAGATGGTATACAAGCTTCAACCGACTGACTAGTCCTTAGGTCCCATATTTTTTTATGGGACTCCTGAACATATGTAATTAAACTTGTTTTTCTCCTGTTAATCTGTCTTGTGTCAGTCTGATGAGTAGACCAGCCAAAGTAACCTAGAAAGGTAGATGAAACATTTTTCCTCCCCCATAGTTCCAACAGATATCCTAGGTCCTGTGTTGAAATTGTCCAGTTTACTAAAGTAATTGGGTTCAGGGACCAAAATCCCTGGGATCACGGTGATGCAATTAATGAGTCATTCTCCTGATAGTATAAACTGGTACTTAATACAAACAGAGCTGCAAAATCACCTCCTCTGGGTAATGTTAAATTATGTCTATTCTCTTTATTCAGTCTCTCAGAAAACAGTCTTAGAAAGATTTAGTCATAGCTAACTTCCTAATATTGACCTTTTTTTTAAAAATGAACTTCTTCCCTTCCTATAATTTCCCTCTTTCTTTTCTCTATGTTGGAATGCATAAACACCTAATTAAAACTTTTTCTTTTCCTTGGGATGTCTGGGTTGCTCAGTCAGTTAAGCATCTGCCTTGAGCTCAGGTCATGATCTCAGGGCCCTGGGATTGAGTCCCATGTTGCCTCAGGGCTCCCTGCTCAGTGGGGAGTCTGCTTCTCCCTCTCCCTCTGCCCCTCCCTTCACTCCTGCTCTCACTCTTTGTCTCTCAAATAAATAAATAAAATCTTAGAAAAAAAATTTTCCCTTTTGTGATGAGGCTAAGGGTGAAGACTTAAATTCCTTTTTCAGTTTTATCTTTGAAGTCTTTCATGATTACACTATATGTAAATGGTAGTTATCCAAGAGGCATTATTATTCTCCCACAACACACTACGTATCTACCTCAGCAATAGGTGATAAATTCAAATCTTTCCACAGGCCTAAGATTTATAAATATCTTTCTTTTCAAATCTTTTTTTTTCCTTTTTTAATTTTCTCTTATACTCTTCAGTCTTTCCTATTTCTGTAAAGTTCTTCCAGTATGCTTACCCCAGCTCCTTAATTTTTGGTAACCTAATGATTTTCTTTACTATAGGGTTTCTAAAGCCATAATGTCATATTAACAAGATGGTGGACATTTTGAAATATTACTTTCTCTTACTCAGTATTCCAATTAGTTGTTGCCATAGATTCCACCGCCATATAATTTTTTTTTCAGTCATTGAGTCAAATATCTCAAATGTCAAGAGACTTTACAAGTGTTTCCTCTCAAGACTAATGTTTGTTAGTTTTGCAATAAAAATGAAAGATTATTTATGAAAACTGATCTTATAACATGTATCAGTAATTTAAAAAAATACCCTATTTTCAGCAAGTGTAATGTTAATTACTTCATCTTCCTAAGGGTATAATTAAAAATACAGTTTAATAGGTATCCACAATGGAGCAGAGTTAGAAAGACCCTGAATTTCCTGTAACAGCAATGCATAATTATAATGTGAATCCATAAGATAGAATATTATGCAACTGATACAAATAGTTTCAAATAATTTTATATTATTTTAAAAGGGATAAAATCATAAATACAGTGTGTCTCAACTATGTGACTACATGTGTGGGTCTGTAATGCATCACAGACCTTCAGAAAGGAGAGAACCAAACTGTTAACAATGGATAGAGCTAAGTGTTAAGATCTTAAAATTGTCTAATATCACCTTTACCTGTTTATGTCTCCAAATTTTCTGCAGGCATATATTATGCTAATCCATAAAAACTGAATCTTTCTTTAGAAACAAACAAACAAAAATCTATCTTTTTGTAAAAAATGAAAATCTATCAGTAAGGCCTTCTCAGTGTGTTCTCATGCAGGAGATAGTATTTTTTTTTTTAATGTCTATTTGCACAAGTAAATGAATACCAGTGGGATAAACTCTTGTCTCCTCTACTCCAGAGTCACTCACTGGGAATGAATTAAACAACAAGGAAGATTCTTGAACTCTTACAAAGCATTAGGTTCCATTTAGTGCATCATCAAAGCACTAAATGAATCCCAGAGGCCCTAGATCAAGGCAACATGAAGGCCATAAACACCACAGGCATCTAAGAAGTAGCATCCCTGTGTACAATCAAACACATGAGGAAAATTCTCTGTTAGCACTCGATTAGGCTCCACATGTGACTCAGAAGCAATTTTCCTGCCTTCAACAATGAAAATTGGGGGCGGGGGGTGGAAACAAAGGAAGTTACTTCCCTTTCATATTCAATAGGTAAAACAAGTCTGGGCCACTTTACTCCTAATATATTACCCCAGTATATACTTCATTTTTTTTTATAGGTTTTGATCTTAAAATCACAAAATCTCAGACTTTCAAGAGATTTTACTATTAAACGTTTGGGTCTCACATTTTAAATCCGTAAGAATCACCTACAGATATTGTTAAAATAAATTTCCTAGGCTCCACTCTGAGAAACTTTGATTTGATGATTAGACCCTCTATTGCAAATAACATCCTAGGTATAAGTGAATATCCAGTGGTCCTTGGAGCCCATTTCACAGGCTGAAGCAATGGTTCTCTACCTGTAAAAATCCTTTGACAACACAGTTAACAATTGTTGTCATTTGCAAAGAAGACACAAAAGAATAATCACTAGCAAGTTCAGGTTTACATATACACACTCGAGGGGACTTCCACATCCTATTTCATGTCCATTTCACTCTGAGAAAATAAGATTAAAAAACAAACAACAGAATCATCCAAGGAGATCTAGTAAATGCAGCCAACAGTATCAGCTTCAAAAATCCCACATCTTTAATATCCAGAAGCATTAAATGATTTCAAAGCAGGGAGGTAAAAAGTTAATTGGTTTGTGACTTGTTATAAAATAGAGGAAGTAGACCCATTACTCACAGTGCTTAGGAAAGGCCCACACTATTTTTAACAGCCTATGAGCTGTTTTAATTTCTTTTGAACTGAGAAGAAAATCTGTACTCATAAGTATAAAATTTCTGATATATATCATTCATATATTTGTCTTTTTTTAAAAAAAAAGACTTTATTTATTTATTTGACACAGAGAGAGAGAGAGAGAGATTACAAGTCGGCAGAGAGGCAGGCAGAGAGAGAGGGAGAAGCAGGCTCCCTGCTGAGCAGAGAGCCTGATGTGGGGCTCGATCCCAGGACCCTGAGATCATGACCTGAGCTGAAGGCAGAGGCTTAACCCACTGACCCACCCAGGTGCCCCAATATATTTGCCTTTATATCAACACAGGCTTAACATATAATTTCAAATATTTATTTAATGGAGAAGCAGGACCAGGAAGACAAAAGTGTTTTAGGGTTCAGCTCTGGTCCAAAATTGTCTGTGGTAACTGTTCTGATTTAAAGATTTAAAAAAACTTGGTGCCTGGGTGGCTCAATTGTTAATTGTCTGCCTTAGGCTCAGGTCATGATTTCAGGGTCCTGGGATTAAGCCCCGCAGCCCCACCTCAGGTTCCATGCTCTGTGGGAAGAAGACTGCTTCTCCCTCTCCCATTCCTGCTCTTGTGTTCCCTCTCTCGCTGTGTCTCTTTCTGTCAAATAAAAAAATAAAATCTTTAAAAAAAAAATAAATAAAATTTTAAAAGCTGATATAGGTTGTCATTCGTCCCTTCTTTCTACTTCAAGAAAGTTATTATTTTTCTTATGTTTGATGAACTGTTTATGTTCTTAATCTTTTCAGGTCTTTCTTAGTATAGATTCTCCTTGACAAATTCCATTGAAGACAAATTTAAATAAAATACCAGCATTTTCTGAGTATCCATTTTGTTCATTCGATTTTTGTCCAAAAAATGAAGGAGGTGTTCAAGGAACGTTTACTTATTTCCCCCTGCAAGAAGCCCAGAATTCAGGTTTGCTTCATTCGGAACAGCCCATATCATTTTTAAAATTTATATGCCTTATGGCCAATGCATTCTACTTCTTAAAGCAAGGTCAAAATACTCATTGAAAACAACTAAAATTTTGAATTACAGGAAGATGATCACCAAGAAGATATACTTAAGTACAGATAGTCATAAGCAACCAGATGCAATAAAAGTGATATGCCTAAATTAGTAATGATGGCAGTAATCAAATAAATCCTGCATTTGCATATTTATATTTTTCCATTCTACCTATTTGCGTTGTTGCCTGGAGGAAATTTAGGATGATGGCGGAATAGATGTTTGTTTTTCTGGGGTCCTAAGTAGGTTGGTTGGCATCTGAAGCAACTGGAGTAGACTGCTGCTAACATTTCTCTCTTGGTTTATTTTTATCTTCTATGAGAATTAAGGCAGTCCAAAGCTAGCAATAAAAGGGGAGAAAGAAGTCACTATATCCACTAGGTTGTTCTTATGCAGTAAAAATAAATATTAATTTTAAAAATTATATAATTATCAACAAATAATGTAATTATTGTGTTCTAAACAAAAAATAGCTAAAAGTTGGCAAAGAGAAAAATGTATTAAGGTTTCTATATGTAGTATGATTACAACCCAATTTTTAAAATGCAAATTATCTACACAAAAATTTTAGAAAATATAGAAAGTAACTTTAGGTAAGTATTTTAAAACATTTTTATTCCTCTTGATTTTTAAATCTTTTCCAAATTTACACATAATGGAATTTTTAAATATAGGAAATGCAACTAATACCAAAACAGTGATGTGAACATTAACTGAGGAAGGTAAAATATAAATATACAATAAAAAAGAAGATTCTATTCTCAGTGAGGAATAGATAAAACTGTAAACTATTTGAATTGCTTTAAAATTTGTTAATGGGGTGTCTAAAAGTCATAATTAATTAAGAATTAGCATATGATAAATTAAAATTTGTCAATAAATTAAAATTAGTCATTCTCAATGGTGTAATCTTGCCTCTTTGCTTATTTTAAATTTTCTAACTTTCATTTCTTTTGTGCAAGCTTTTATATTACCATGTTGTTTTTGATAAGAACGCCATCATTTGATAATCTATGTACCTCCAAATGACTGTGAATCAATCATAAGAATTGTTAATGATATTAGTTCCTCTGTTTCCCTTTCAATAGGAGGGTGCATCCCTTTATCTGAGGTGGAGTGTTTGCCTTTTATAGGAGTCTGAGAAGTAAATGGAAGAGACAATTGCATGGCTACTTGTGTGTTGAGGAAAAGTTGTAATTTCAATGCATTCCATGATAGTCTCATTTAGTCCTCAAATTCTTCCCCACAGCCTCAAAAACCTAGGCTTGCTCCTACTCAATAATATTACCATGCTAAAAGACATTTAATTCACTCCTTGCCAGTCCTCTGTTCCTGAAAACCTACCAACCATACATTTTTATGCTTCCAAACAGTCAGGCTCAGCTGACTGACACCACCATGAATGTGCGTTAAAGAATTTCCCGGGGCTTCACAGGGCCTTTCCCCAACTCTCAATACCCTTGCCAACCACTCTTTTAGTAGCAATCCATAATCTTACCCATGTTCTACAAGCTCCCAAACTCCTCCAGGCCTCCTATTCTCTGCAGCCAATTTTCCACCATCAAAACATTCAAAGATTCCAAGATGTTTCCCTTTATATTTGGGTCCCTTTCTATACAAAATGTTTACAGTTTTATCTTTCCTTTTCCTTCCTCCTTCCCTTCTTTATTTCCTTCTTACATCTGAGGAAATCCTGTTTGGAAAATCCCTTTATTCTTAAATTTGTTCCTGTTGAATTACTAATTACCCTTGTTGCTATCTATGTCCTTCTTGATAATTCTATAAATGTGTTTATTCTTGACAAGTTCTTACTCATTCTTTTAAATCTCTTCTTCTTTGTCTTCCAGTGCACCCTAAAGACCTACAAGTGGCCTCTAACCTTCTTTCTCTGTCTGCATGAAAGAACAGTCTACTGTATATTTCGAATTCATTATATTTACAATTATATTCAAATTATATTCATCATGTCTCTTCACCATTCACCCCATAGCCAGTCTCTGCTTTCATTGATGCCTCTGCTCATAATCAAGGCCCTGGGGTCATTTCTGATTTCTCTTTTTCCATCCCGATCGATATATGTAATAATTTTCCAGGTTTAGCAGATTCTACATCTATAATATCTCTCCTACAAGTTCATTTTTTTAATCTCCTAAAATCAGCATTAATATTCCTGTGAAATATTAGCATAACTTAACTGGTATCTCTTCTTCCATTTCTTCATTTCTAAATCTATTATATATACTACTAGAAAAACATAATTTTAATTATATTTATAATTATAATATAAAATATTATACTTTACATATTATAGTTATACATTATATATTATATAAAAGTATATATTATAATGTGATTATAATATAAAATATAATTATAATTTAATTTTAATTAATTAATCTTAATTAATTCAAAATGATTCCCTGCCTATCGGATTTTAGCTCATCTATAATATTACTCCAACATTGAATTTTTGTACTTCCATGTGTCTATTATTTTTACCATTTGAGTGCTCGCTTCGGCAGCACATATATTTTTACCATTTGATATATGAATGCTGAAAAGTTATTAGATAGAACCCAACAATACAGAGGGAATAGATTAATTTTAAATGTGTGTCTACCACATGCCAACCAGAGCTGGCTGATCTATATTTATTTCCAGAGTTATTCCCCACAAAATACCACAAGGAAGGTTTTATCCTTATTTTATAGGTGAGGACCAATGATAGAGTGATGTTAAGCAGTTTGAATAGGTTCACATGATTACAAGTCGATTCTTATTTTCATGTCATCTTAGGTATGCTTCTCCCTGCTCTACAACTTCCATTACGGTGACTGACCTTGAGGGTTTATTAATGTCATTGAATTCCAATCAGAAGGAAGCTCTTACAGAAAAGATCCTGCACTTTATTCTCTGTAACCAACATGCCTGACAAAAGGCTTGATACATAGAAAGTATGTTAAAAATAATACTTTTTTGAGTGAATTAAACATGTGCATTTTTTTTAATTGACAAAGACAATTTTAAATCTTTGAAGACTTGATAAAATTATGCCAATAAAAAATGAATGCATTCAATAGGTAAGTGCCTGCTGCTGACTTGGAACTATTCTAGACACTGGAGATACACTAACAAACAAAATAGTTTAAAAAAAAAAAAGCCTTCATAAAATTTAGCTTATAACTGGGAGAAATATACAAAAATAATTTTAAAAATGTAAAGAAAATGTCACACACACACATACTCACACATACTGGAATATTATTTGGTTCTTTAAAAAAAGGAAATTCTGACATTTGTGACAACATGGATGGACACTGAGGGCATCATGTTAAATGAAATATTATATAATCTTATGTATATGTGGAATCAAAACAAACAGGAAAACAATTCATAGATGCAGAGAACAGATTGGTAGTTGCCATAGACAAAGGAGGGTCGAAGGGGGAATGAGTGAAAGTGGTCAAAAATACAAACTTCCAGTTATAAGATTAGTAAGTCATGGGGATGTAATGTACAGAATGGTGACTACAGTTAACAACACTGCATTGTATATTTGAAATTGCTAAATAGGTAGATCCTAAAAGTTCTCATCATGAGAAAAAAAATCACATTAACTAACCTTACTGTCTCAATCATTTTGTAATATATACATGTATCAAATCATTATGCTTACACCTAAGACTAATACAATACGATGTTATATGTCAATTACATTGCAACAAAAAAGAACATTTAAGTGTTCAAAAAATTTTATATATATATATATTTATATAGTGTGTGTATATATATATAGTATTAATATTGTGATAAGTACTATGGCATAAAAATTAATTAGACAAGGGAAAGGGAGATGGTTTGTGGCAATTGGAATCTACAACTTTAAATGAAGTCATGGCAGACCTCCCTGAAAAGATTACATTTTGAGCAAAAATCTTGAGGAGGTGAAGGAGCCAGCCATATAGATATTATATGATTGATAATTCCAGGCAGGGGCAAAGGAAGTGTAGAGGCCCTACGGCAGTATCAGGTAAATACCATAGGTGCCAAGGGCAGGCTACCCCAAGTTAAATCACTTCACATGAATATTATTTTGAGTTAAAAGTAATCAAAATCTAGTAGTGCAGGGAAAACTCTCTTCTGGTCCTTAGCTGCCTGAATTTACACTGGAAAGGAGACCCTGTATTAAGAAGAGAGCTATTAACAGAGACTTCCTTTACCTAAGAGACTTATCTGCATAATAAGGCAACCTTTGTTTCAAAACAAGTCCTTTCACTTTCCAGCTAATTGCCCTTCTTCCCTTTATAGTCTCAGACCCTACCTGTCACCTGAGTCCATGTAAGCTTCATGTTGCATTGTCTTTGGAATCTTATGTCTGTATGGATTTCCCCATACATATACTATTAAATTTGATCTTCTCCTGTTAGTTTGTCTCATGGCAATTTGACTCTAAGTCCAGCTAGAAGGACCACCAGGCAGAAGGAGGTCTTCCTCCTCAATAGTATCTAATACTTCTAAAGAACAACAGGAAGGCCAATATGTTGTAGTAGTAAGACATGACAAGAACGAGGTCAAGAGATACATAAGAAAACAATAATAGAGAATTATTCTGAGTAATGATAATTTTCTCTTAAGCATACAAATTTCTATACTAAAAATATAGAGAAATAGTAGGACAATTACATGTTTAACTCTAAAGGTTTTTGAGGGGTTCCTGGGTGGCTCAGTCAGTTAAGCATCTACCTTTGGCACAGGTCATGATCTCAGGGTCCTGGGATCAAGCCCCATGTCAGGCTTCTCACTTAGATGGGAGTCTACTTGCCCCCTACCTCTGTGCCTCTCCCCCTACCTTAGGCTCTCTCTCTCTCTCTTTCTCTCTCTCAAATCAATAGATAAATTTTTCTTAAAAGTCTTCAAAAAAATTTTGATCTTGAAATATCCATTGAGCAAAAATAAATCATTGTCCAGTTATCTATATGGTCAGTGAATATTCTAGAAAGTCATATTTAAGGATATAGTAATAATTCAAAATTAAGCAATGAGAATGTAGGTTGTGTTACAGGATATATAGCTAAAGATTATAGTCTCTCATATTTTGGTAAATTGATCATTGGATCACAAAGAGAAGCTGTGAAAAGAAACTAGATAATTTCTAATCTCATGAGAATTTACAGTATTTTGGTTACTTGGGTTGTATCTGATCAGTTAAAATCATAATAATATATGATTTAGAAGAAATAATAAATTTTCAAAATAAAACTTTCAACAGAGAGAACAAAAATTATAGTTTCTCCCATTATTTCTAATACCCAGTTATCATTCTAGTAATAAGAAGTGAGATTTTGGGGGGAATATTTATCTTTTCAAAAACCTGGTTTCTAGAATACTACTGCAGGAGGCTTTAAGTGTTAGTAAATCTCATTTTGCCTATCTAACTTATTAGTACCCAGTTATTCTATCACTATGAAAATTAAATAAGGTAAGGAAACAAAAATCTTTATATCATATCTACAAATTGAACATACATTGACCACTTAATGAGATAGTGTAAAGATGACTAGATAAGCATGAAAAGTTGTAATTTGGTAAGCCTTGCTTCCACCCGTGTTCCATCCCCCCACCGCTTTGGAAGAAGGGCTTTCGTGAAGACCTCTGGAGAGGAACTAATACTATTTTTTCCCTTTTTTTTTTTTAAGATTTTATTTATTTATTTGACAGACAGAGATCACAAGTAGGCAGAGAGGCAGGCAGAGAGAGAGGAGAAAGCAGGTTCCCTGCAGAGCAGAGAGCCTGATGTGGGGCTGGATCCCAGGACCCTGGGATCATGACCTGAGCCAAAGGCAGAGGCTTTAACCCAATGAGCCACCCAGGCGCCCCTAATATTTTCTGAGATGATTTCTTCATGTGGGGCCTAAAGGAAATATCAAAGCTAAAAGACTCCATTAGATATTCCCTTGGAGAATAATATGGTTATTCTTGAAATGCTGCTAAGGAAAAAACTATAGTAAATCTGATTTAAAGAGGGCAATTAAGTTAGAATTCTTCAGTTCCAAGAAGTGGCTAAGGAAATATAGTCTATAAATGTTAAAGCTTGTTGCTAACAAATCACTCCTTTGTATCACAAGTGTATGACCTAGAAAGCTATAGCTTCAGTAAACTTATGAACCTGTGTATTTATTGCTATTTCCTATTTCATCCTGTGACTGAGGTTGAGCACCAAAGAAATCAGTCTATGAGAGGATGTATGTCAAATTACTAAATAAATTAAACTAGTCAATGTATAGGAAGCTTGGGATAGGAATGATGCAATTCTATTGACTAAATGCATAAAGGAAACTCGGGAAATGCTTTAAGTAATTTTGCCACATCAGATTAATTCTGGGTGTTCAAATAAATATGAATTGAACATTTATTGGCCTAACATAACGTACTGTATATATTTTTTATGATATTGACTCATTTTACTTCGATTTCTGTTTGATAACTTCAAATCCTAAACTTTCTGGATTTTTCTGTTTTTTTGCTTGTTTGTTTGTTTAGTAAAATAACAAAAATGCCAACTTTAGGGAGGCTTATGAAGTTAATCTTCTTACCTACACATACTCATTTTTTTTTGCTATATCCCCAGTAGTACTATAGTTCAAAACTAAGTCAAATTTGGCGTTAAGTCTCCATAGCAGCTTCCTTACTTCCTGCCTTTTCTCTATTTATTCTACTAGTTAGAATAATTTTCACAACTTTTGAATTTATCATATATTTTATTTATAAAAATGTTAGAGTGATCACATTTTGATAAATATTCAAAGCATGTGATGCTTTCTAGAACTTTCCATCCTTTTGTCTAGTTTGTTTTAACTTCAGTTGTACACAAAAGTACTGATTAGGGATGTGACTTCCTGACACCCGCTAGCTTCTTATTTCCTCCGACTGTTACTGTAATAATTATATTTCTGTGCTCTGCAATTGGTACCTTCTCCAAATTATATTATCTGACTCAAAAGAGTCTTTAAAGATCAATTTATATATTAGAAATGCCTAGACCATTCATAACCACCCCTTCAACAATAGCCACTCCATTCTTTATTAATTATGGCAAGGTAACAAGCTGTTTTCCAAGGAAAAGTTGCTTTTTTAAAAAAGATTTTATTTATTCATTTGAGAGAGAGAGAGAGAGAGCACAAGCAGGGGGAGAGGCATAGGGAGAGAGAGAAGCAGACTCCCCACTGAGCCAGGAGCCCAGGACCTAGACATCACGACCTGAGCCGAAGGTAGACACTTAACCATCTGAGCCACCCAGGTGCCTAAAAGTTGCTTTTTAAGTTTTCTGAAACTTAGTGATAATTTGAAAGGAATATATAAAAAATGAAACAGTGACAGTTAAGTGACAATGGAAATTTTTAAGTTAATAAGAAGGTGGGGGGGGACCTGGGTGGCTCAGTTGGTTAAGCATCCAACTCCTGGTTTTAGATCAGTTCATGATCTCAGGGTTCTGAGATGGACCCCACGTCAGGCTCTATGCAGAGCAGGGAGTCTGCTTGAGATTCTCTCCCTCTGCCGCTCTCCTTAATTGCATGTGTGCATGCACTCTCTCTCTCTGTCCCTCAAATTAATAAATAAATCTTTAAAAGAAAATAAGGTAAGGGTAGCCTGATGGCTACCTTAAGTCTCTTCAAGTTCTATCTGATACATATTTAAGATTTGATTAACCTAATTGGGTGCTCTTTTGAATATCTCTACTAGCCCATGGTAAATTTTAAAGACTCTAAATTTCTTACAATAAAATTTTAGATGTACATTTATTTTACCTAATATTTATGTATTTTTCTCCTCAGTGATGGTACTGAGGTGAATGCTAACACCTTACTAAAATATGAAAATTGATTCCTTATTTGCCCTTGTATTTGAAACATGTAAAACTATCTTTATTTCTCTGCATAATGTTTTATTTTAGTGTAGAATAATTAAATTATAAAGTACCAATAAGTTCTCAAAACCATAAATGAGTTCCTTTCCAAAATCACACAAAAAATAATTTGACCACCCAAGTTAAAGTAAGTTGCACTTTAAAATTTTAAAATTTTAAATTTTAAAAATGATAAATAGAACCTCACAAACACTAACACATACTAATAAAAGTAACATCCTCCTTCTTTCAAAACATTTTGGTAACTAGGCCATCTGAGGAGTCACTTAAATACTTAAAAAGTTTAAAACAAATATATAGGATTGTATATTTACAGCAGTAAATACCAAGTAAAAAGCAACTATCTACAAGAGTAACGTTGCTGGAATATCTACTCTTATTTCTTAAAAATCAAGTAAAGTCTACAAGAAATGCTTTAAAAGAGCACTAACATTTTATTCAGCATTATTCTGTACATAGTACTTTATACCAAAAATGTATTATTGCTATAGAAATCTGTGTCTGAAGCTTGTATTTTTGAAAGTGGCTTCAATTGCCATCATGGTTATCATTTGTAAGAGGTTGTTGGAGAACATCTTTGTTTTCTAGTTGAGTGTAGCAAACAATGGTTAGAATGTGAAGACTGAAAGTTGCCTGTAAGGACAGAACCACATTATTATGATACATACGTACATATTTGGGATAGTATATTATAGTACATTGTATATTGGTATGAAGAATAACCAGTTTTGGTTGCCAGTTTTTCTTTAGCAATCTCACAATTCCCTTTGATTTGCAATCATTTGGACTGTCCCTGTGTTAATCTATTTAGAAAAGGACTAACATTGTATTTGGCATTTAAAAATGTTTGTTCGTTATTGTCTGTGATAAAGGGGCAAATTTTCATAAAATACAGAATCAACAAAATATTTTTTCCCAGACAGGGACTGATCTAATGTTTTCCAACACTAGTGGGAAATACTCTGAATGGCAGGATTCTTCTGTGGCTCCTTTACCTAAAAAATCGTAGAAAAAGAGAGTAGGTCAGGTTACTTTACAAAATATGAACTGTTAGATCTGCTCTGTGATAAACTTACCTAGGCACTCAGTCTTTGTGACTGTGACAACTATTATTACACAGGTCATTTTAGTTTTTAAGTTCAATTTAAATTCATGATTATTTGACTTGTATTTAAAAATGTGATTATTTAACCTTATTAGCAAATAAATTAAACTGAAGTGTCTGGATTTTCCTCTTGACAGATTTTGGGAAAATAGAAACATGTATTGTAATAGTAAAAATAAGTTGTATTTTATCCACGTTTACTAACTGAAACATTTTGTCACCATGTGATGTGCACCGTTGGAAAGTCTTAAAAAATATTACTATCCTTAAAATTAATCAGAGCATCATTGAAAATTCATTTGACTTATTTTGTTATTACAGTGACAGTAAGAAATGTAATGAGATGATTTGTAAAGGACAAATACAAATTATCCTAGAACACTGGATAATAACCTGGAATAATGGTAAACACCATGGGTAAAGCCAATCCCTGTGGATTATATGAAGGCAATTAAATTGTTCCATGACAGAGCACAGAGAAATATGAAGAGAAAAACACTGGTGTTTAAAGAAGAAAAGCTTAATAATACTCTCTATGAAGAATAAATCCTTTAAGGAATAGACCCATACCTTAACACAACATCGATTGCTTTGGAGCAAATATTTAACTTTGGCCTTATTTTATTTGGGAAAGCATATAGGAAAATGTATCTGTCTGGCTGTTTTTGGAGTAATATTTTTGGCTCATAAACATCATCTCAAGATCCTCATACATTTTCTGAAAATAATGTAATTATCACTGAAAATATAAATATTTGAATTATTTTAAAAAGTTGTATTTCCTGGAAAACATCAAGGGAGCTTGGAACATGTTACCTTACATCACAGGAAAATGTTACATGTCGGATCCAGAATGAGCCTTGGAGAGAATGGGAAACTGATTCCCACTTATCTGTGCTGCCCCAGGAATAGAATGACTCTTGGATCCTTCTTTCATCTACTACCAAATATGTCATTCATCTTTTCCAATTCTGTTAAATGTAATACAAAGACTATGCTGATGGCTTTATGTTTGCAAGGAGATAATTCCATGCACAACTTACAAACATGTTCCATGCTAGTTACATCTCAGGCTTTCATTAATAGTTGATGAATGAATGAAACTCCAAAAACATCCCAATTAATATCAGTTTCAAAGCAAAGTCACAATACTATCATCCCTACCATCTTCTCCAATAATAAAAACACTCCAACTCAATTACAGGTAGGAAAACTAATAGGTTGATTTTTAAAAATATATTTATAAATTATACAATTATATGCAGTTATGGTTGTAGGAATCAATCTGTAAATTATATTTAATGATATAAATTTTATGTCATAAACAATAGAGAATATAAGAGCAGGTTTATTTACTGGACCATAAGATCCCTTGAGCACAGGACCATGGTATTATCTCTAATTTGTAGAACAGTTTCTGTTGAACAGAGAAATAAATGAATTAAAAAAAACATAACTCGCATATGAATATTGCTTCAAAAAACAATTTGTAAATTCATATTGTTTCGCACACAAGGTTAATTTTTACGAAGAATCAATAAAGTTTAAGGATGGTAGGGATTTACAAAATCTACAAAACACCTTAATATAATTTATGAGTGGTCTGTACTAGTAATTCTATAGTCACTGATCAATATGTGCAGTTCTATGTATCTTTGCATTTTATTATCATTATGTCTTAACCTGCTGTCCGCCCAAAACATAACACCTTAGAATAATTGACCCACTTACATATTTCAGTTAAGAAATTATTATTATGGGCAAATTAAATCAGAATTATAGTATTTCAGAAGCATATTTTTGCCACTTTGGTAAAAATGGGGTTTTCTGTATACTTGACCTTTCTACCTGCTACAAAATGAGAACACAGATTATCAAACTGTAAACCACCGGTATTGACTCCTGGGTCTAGTAGAATGTGAGAATATGTCAAGAATAAGGGCTGTAGACTACAGGAGCAAAAAGCAGCTTAAACTACAGCCATCTGCCAAGGCAACCCTCTTCCTCCAAGAATGAAAATCCCAATTCCTCTTTCTCCATCTGCCAACATTAGAAGTAATCCTGCCTAGTCACCTTCCATTTTCAACACCTCTTAAATCTGACTAAAGTCTCCTCTCTGTTCTGCAAAGGCTCAAAATGTCATCTTACAACCTTATTAGCTACCCAAGAAATGCAAAGAATTTTCAGCTAAACCAATGAAGTTCCTTAACCGTAAATAGCACTTTGGAAAAACAGAGAGTGAACAATCTCCTTCATTTATTCTCCCATCTCTCTTATTAGTTATTCACCTACATTTCAAGGAAACAGGCTTTGGCTATAATAAGAATTTCAAACTAGAAGCTAGGAAAGAAGTGTTTTACAAACAATTTTTGTATTTAAAATTTAAAGATGAGGAAGTTGGTTTAGACTGATCTCTAAGGTATCTTCCAAATCTATGATTATAATTGAATCCTACAAAACAATAGAATGGTTATTAGGCAAATTTCCACTTGGTATCATTTGTGGTCCACAAGGAAGCACAATGCATACTACAAAATACTGAACAGTTCAATGAAAAATCCAAGTTGATTTAGTAAAATAATTGTCGATGTGAAGGAAAATTAAAACAAGTTTATTTTGTTTCAGAGTTGAAAATATCAGAAAAATCCAATAATCTTTAAAATAATATTATTGCATATAGTCTTTGTTTATTTGATGTTTATCCCCCCCCTTTTTTTTTTAAGATTTTATTTATTTGACAAAGAGAGAGACCACAAGCAGAGAGAGAGAGACAGAGAGGAGGAAGCAGGCTCCCTGCCCAGCAGAGAGCCCGATGTGGGACTCGATCCCAGAACCCTGAGATCAGGACCTGAGCTGAAGGCAGAGGCCTAACCCACTGAGCCACCCAGGCAGCCCCCCTTTTTTGCTTTTTAAAGATTTATTTATTTATTTTAGAGAGATTGAGAGAGAGAAAGAGAGAGAAAGGGAAGGAGAAAGATAGGGCACGGCGGGGAAGGGCAGAGGAGACAGGAGAGAGAATCCCAAGCAGACTCTATGCTGAGAGAGGAGCCCAAAGCAGGGTTCAGTCCCATGACCCTGACATCACCACCTGAGCCAAAACCAGGTGTTGGTCACTTAAACAACTACGCCACCCTGGAACCCCTAGATGTTTATTTTATTTTTTTTAAATATTTAGCTTTGAAATCACAACCATGTTTTCCATGTATGATTGGCTCCAAAATATTTTTAGACCATGGCCTAATTGGTGGTGTTTGTTTTTGCTTTTGTTTTTAACTCACCTCATGATCTAAAATTCCTGACCTCATCATAGATTTAGTTTTCCATACCCTTATCAAAACTAACTGATGATAGAAATAAACCCCTACCACCGGCTGATACATAAGAAATTTTTATTACTCCTTTAGGGTAAGACATTTGCTTGAATTCACATGCTTTCCAAAATTCCTGAATTCTACTTTTATGATCCCCATTACTTTTGGAAGTGTAAAAATATTAGGCTGTCTTCATCTTGAAATGGATTTGGTGTTTATCTAAATATAAAAACATGTATATATACGCATATACATACACACTAAGTTTCTTGGGAACTATTTTGAGAAATACTGTCAATTTCAGTGTTGA
Organism: Lutra lutra; assembly: GCF_902655055.1. NCBI lineage: Eukaryota > Metazoa > Chordata > Mammalia > Carnivora > Mustelidae > Lutra > Lutra lutra. The sequence continues at coordinate 176,114,807 of NC_062280.1, forward strand.
AACAACTTCTTTCTTAAAAACAATAAAGGAATCTCCTGTTTCCCCCAGCGTTCAAGAAATTCCCCAATTGCAGTTGAGGGACTATGTTGATGGCTCATGTCCTATTTGTAATCTCTCTGAAATTCTCGTCAGATTTTAATTTAGTGCATTAGGAACTTCAGAAAAATCACTATGACCTCTCAGTGAAATCAATGTGAACATCCGCAACTCCTCCTTCTGTGTGTCTTAGTGATGATCAATTGTCCTGCATAGTAAGCCAAGGAAGGAGAGTGGCTGCAGAGGGCTGTTTATTCAGTGAGCTACAAACAGGCAAGGGAGAACAGACTTCTCTCTTTAGCTTTTTGTTTATGATGTTCTCTATGAAATGATACAGCTGATTTCTGATTTTGAAAAGCTTATTTTTTTTCATTACGCACTATCAAAGGTAATTAATTTTGCTAATTCCATTTTACCATTACAGTATTTAAAATGGAGAAAAGTTAGGTGACCTTTTAGTAGTTAAAAATCAACTAGGTGTTGGGAATAGAGGATTTATTTTTACTCTTAGGCCTATGTATCAAAATCTTAACCTGATCTTTGTAAAGTGCATAATACATGTCTATAAAGTACTGATATATACCCAGCCAACAACTAATAGCCTTTGAAATGCCTGGAAAATATAGTACCTAAGACTTTGCCTTTATTTCAGTTTATTACCCCAGAGTAGTCCAGCTCAGAATCTAATTCACAGCATCCTCCTTTTTGACTACAAACTCCATTTTCTTCAGTTCTTTCTAAAGCTTCTTTCTGCTAAATCTGCTCTTCAGATTCTTAAAGACCACCATTGTCCATTCTTCCAACTTGTCACTGTCTACTGGAACTATTCTTTCTCTTTCCTCTGTAGTTTGGACCCAATTATTTATCCATTGAATAATTCTCTATTGAGATCATCTAGCACATTTGTACCATTATGTTTTCACTAAATAGGCTCAGCAAATTCATATCTGCGTTAATATCATGTGTGTCCTTTCATCCCATTGCCAAGGCTTAACACACACACACACAGAGAGAGAGAGAGAGAGAGAGAAAGAGAGAGAGAGAGAGAGAGAGAAATCCCTCTGCTAATTGGCCTCATTACAAAATCATTGTTTCCTAATTCAGCTGGAGCCTCTGATCTATCTCTGAATTCTTTTCATTGGCACTTGCCACCTTTATTCACAGAAGATAAATTAATTATGAACACTGTATTGATGAGGAATAGTTGTCCATAAATTCTCAAACTCCAAACTAAAGCTTATGTACAGCCACATCACCAATAACCTCCTTAAATAGTAAGCCGTGCTACTATGTCTTATGTCATTTCTTCCTCAGATCCTGGGCAAGTCATCATCATATCCAACTTAGACACCTTCAAAGTCTTCCTCTATATTGTCTCTTTTTCTAATCCGATAAATAAACTCATATTTATTCCCTTCTAAACAAACCAATGATTTCCCCTTGATCTTATTTTACCCCCTAGCTGTGTCCAATACTTTCTTACCCAATGCTTATAAAAGATATGTATTTATAATAATTATTTATATCCACTTCCACACCTACCATTCACTCATCCACACCTAAAATTTGTCTTCCTTCCCAAGACATCTCCTTTTACTGAGTGAAACCTCCTTTCACTAGTTAGCGTACTGCCAACTAATAAATTCAGTGGACATTACCTACAGCACATCTGCTGAGCTAATAATCAAACTTCCATCCGTTCTCACTCATTTACTTTCATGAAGAGTGTGGTCTTAACACGTCTTTGATGAACTCTTGAATAACCATTTTGCCAGTATTCTGTACCATTATCACTGCTCTTTTAACTCTATATCCACTCTGTGTGTCTTGGTGATTTCTGCTATGATGATGGCTTCATTTGCCATATCTTTAAGTTCTAAATCTATAATTCAAACCTCTCCCCTTTCTTTGGTCTTGATATCAAAATGCATGCAGTATGCCAGTGCAGAGTTATCAGTTAGAATGGGTAAAAATGGACTTATCTTCCCCTAAAAACTAATGATTCTTTTGGTATTTTTTTGGTCCCAATTAGTGGTATCTTAGTCTGTCAAGTAAATCAAACTGGGACTCTGGAAATAATTCCTTAATTTTCTTTCTCCCTTTTATCCAACAATATAATCTAGACAAGTTTAGACAATTTGACCATTCAATAGCTTAGGAACACATCCCTCCTCTACATATCGAATAGCTTAATCTGCTATTTCATAATCTCCAGAGACTCCTATAAGCCAAAGACCCCCCATTAATAAACTGGTAGCTTGGAGGTCATGTATGACTCACTAGTATGTATGACTTACTAGTGTTGATTATACACAGTGATCAGTAGATAGATACTTAATATTTCATGTGTAATTGAATGTAGTTAAAAAATGCTTCTGGTCCCCCAATAACCATTCTGCATTTTAATGAAATGTTTAATGAGCAGTGGTTCCTCAGAATAAAAAATCCATTTTATAGTCTTCCTTGTACCTAGCCAGGTAAACATAGAATACAACTGTATAGTAGTTTCCAGAAACATTATCTAGATGAGAACACTATCCTCCTATATCATCTCATTCATTTCTTCTGGTACCTAGACACACAAATCACAACAGTGAGAGTTAGACCCCAGTGATGGTGGAGGAATGAGCTAGACGTAATCTGGCTCCATAAAGTTTTGGTAGAACAGAACTGACATTCTAGCCTCAGATTGCACTTTTCAAGACTAATTTGTGAGCAATAAATAATTTCATTGTTGCTGAAACACTTATTTTAGGATATCCTGTTATTTGCAGCTGAACCTAATTCTAATGAATACACCAGATTTTTGGCTATTTTTGAAGGAGTGGACAATCTGGCAATTCTATGCCACATTTCCCCATGGCAACGACTGGCTGGGGAAGAACAGCTTTCGTGTTAAAAATTCTGCATTGTCTCCCTCTCTGGACTTGTTTCTTTAATAATTAATTTTATTTGCATTTGAATATCAAAACCACTGAAATACAAGATACAATCCAAATTTCCTTAATGTAACATTCAAGGCCTGTGATGATTTGGTGTCTAAACATTTTCTTAATACTCCTTTTTGTCCTTTATTCTCCCCCTAAACAAACTCCTTGCATTTCCTTATCTCTACCAGTCTCTGACAAATCATCTCTTCCTTGATTTAGAAATTATCTGCTGCCAGAAAGGGCCTGGAATGCTTCCCATTCCAAACAGCACATGAGCTGTAGGGGGCCCACTGTGATAGTTGACCTAAGATGTTCCTTCTTACAGGATGCCTTCCCACTCCTCCAGGATGGGTTACATGTCCCCTTTCCACGGCTGCAATGCCCTGAGCCTATCTATTACTATATTGTTTTAAAAATAAATTTCTGCAAAAGAATCTATGACTCAAAAATATTGTAAGTAGGGGCGCCTGGGTGGCTCATTGGGTTAAAGCCTCTGCCTTCGGCTCGGGTCATGATCCCAGGGTCCTGGGATCGAGCCCCACATCATGCTCTCTGCTCGGCAGGGAGCCTGCTTCCTCCTCTCTCTCTGTCTGCCTCTGCCTACTTGTGATCTCTCTCTCTATGTCAAATAAATAAATAAAATCTTAAAAAAAAGTATTGTAAGTAAAAAAGCATAAGTAATATGTAGGGTGTTATTTTTTAAATTCGGGTTACCAGAACTCCAGAGATTGTGAAGCAGTAAACTTAAGACCATGCCCAGGAACCCGCACTTGAAACAAGCACCTCTGATAATTTTTGCACAGGCAAGGCAACAACTTCATTTTGACAAGAAATGTTTTCAGAGAAATTGGGCTGTTTTATTTATCATATTATATGCAACACCTAGCTCACTGCCTTTTGCTCAATAAATGCTTGTTAACACAAGTGTCTTCTAGCACTTGGGAGAAGCAGGAATCCTTGCAGGTCATGAGGTCAATTTAATAAAAAGGTACATACAGGCATCACCTCTGTTCCTTGGCTCAGCCTGACAAGCTATCAGTTAGAATTTGGTTAGCATCATCTGTACTAAGCAAAAATATGAGTGTTTAGAGTTTTATCTAGGTTTTTAACTCCTAGACACAAAGCTCCAACTAGACCAGTAGCACAAAGATGTTTACTCAAAGGTGGTATTTACTTCCTTATAATGGGAACTAAATATCTATAAATATCTGTGAATGTCAATGCAGCACTCCATATGTACTGGCCACTCAATAATTCTAGTGACTGACCATATGCTTAATTTTCAAAATAATGTGTATGTTTCATTTTGATTTGGATTACCAAGAGTAAAACTATTGTGTTTTTCAATTTAGTAACGGAACATGTTCTGACTTAACTGAGGTTTAACTAATAAAAAGGTAAGTGGCTATTTTAATACCCCTAATTTCAGATGCCTTGTTACCCTAGATGTTTTTCTCATTGGTCTAATTCCTTGAAAATCACATAGGAAATAATTTGACTTCAGGTATAAACCAAAGGTTTGGGAATATTATAGGAACATTTTAAAAATTAAATCTAAATAAGTACAAGGGTGTCTGGGTGGCTCAGTCGGTTAAGCGTCTGCCTTTGGCTCAAGTCTTGAATGGAGCCCCACTCTGGGTTCTGTGCTCAGCAGGGAGTCTGTTTCTCCTTCTTCCTCTGTCCCTCACCCATGACTCTGTGTGCTCTCTCTTTCTCTCTCTCTCTTTCTCTCAAACAAATAAATAAAATCTTAAAAATCAAAATCAGCTTGAGTTAAAAGACACATACCTACAGTTAGGGTATATACTACCAATGTGAGGAATAATCATTCTTTCAACCATAGATCAAGCTACTCTCAGGATCACCCCTGGCTACTTCTTGTCCCTCTTATAGCACTTGTCTTTCATAAGGCCTCTTTGTAACTTTTTCTATTACTTTTGTTCATCACTTTTTGTCCATGTCCTTGCCAGAATCCACTAAATACTCTAAACCACATATGCACTTGGGTTTTCATTTTCCTTCTTAATAGACCTTGAAATTTCCTTCTTAATGCCAACAATTAGTCAAACTGAGGGATCCCATTAACTGTGCAGGTTTCCCGACTAATGTCTCGGGGTGATATATTTTAACCCTAGCCACGTTTTTAGAGTACCAGTAAGTATCTTCAATTTGGCACTGTCTCTTTAAACAGTAACTTTTTCATTCTCTGAGCTGGTTTTCAGTATCAGCTAGAGAATAGATACATTAGAACTTGTTTACCTGTTCACACAAATTTAAAGATTTTAGGGTTGGCTTAAAAGAAGAATTGTAATTAATTATACAATTACTCTTAATATGAGAGAATATGCAGAGCCATATTCTGAGTCGTCTAGGCCTTAGGTTAATTGTAAATAATAGATAAACGTGAAAATGCATAGGAAATGTTCTTCAAGCAATCTCATAACTCAGAAATATAACACAAAACAAAGTCTTCCTTAATATAAATGAAACACAGCTCAAACATTTTACTGAGTAAACAAATTCAATAGAACAAATAACCTTTGCAAATGAGTTGCACTTTCATTATACAGAAAAACTCTAATGGTAAAGTACTTATGCCATAATATTAGGCTGCTGAAATAATGTGATTCATAATTATCTATGGTCCCATAGAATCAAACAGCCCAATTTACAAAATGTCTTTTTACATCTGAATAACAGATTCACTTCTCCTCTTCATGATCAGTAGGACAAAGGTCTTAAGGCTTCCTTTGTAGAGAAGGCCAAAATGACTATGCTCTCCTGGCATTTTTGTCCTACCTTCCTAGCCCTCTGAAACATACATGTGGAAGGGGAGAAATTATCTCTGCAGCAGCATTCATGCTGCACAGCTTGGGTCAAAATCACATTTAATTTTATCTCAAAGTGGTGTCAACCATAATGCATTACAGAAGGGGAAAGACTCAAACTGTGTTTATAACACAAAGGCAACATAAGTCCATTATTTGTTTCCTATCAACTCCTTTGATGCCTACAGCACACTTTGGAGAGTTTCTCTCCTCTTATCCAGAGCAGTACTGAGCAAACAGTACATATACTTTTCCTTTAAATTTGAGTTTTTTTATTTTCCTCCCAAACACTCATGGATTAGGTAGGAGCTTTCTTTCAGTAAATCAACAAAATTTTTGATGTCTCTAAACATGGATTAAATACTTCAGCAACAGAAGTAAACATTCTTAGAATGTATCTGCTTTTAAGAAATTTTTAAGAAGATTCTGAGTCACAGAGCTTATTTTTTTTCTGTCAAAAGAGAAAAATTTTCTGTTCCGTGATCATGAAAAAAAAACCCCAATCTTAATTTTAGCTGCTGATGTGAATCTAATCAAAATGTTTTAAAGTCACTAATAAAATCAGATAAAGCAGGATCCCTTGTAGAACCCAAAGGAATTTAGGGTTTCAGTATATAGTTTAATTAAAGTTTATAATATGGAATACATAGTTTGTAATACAGTTGTTTCTGCTCTAACATTCATAGACATAGTTTATTTTATAGCTGTAAATAAGGAAATGAACTTCCAAATTCAGTTACAAAACAATAAATGTCCTTAAAATTTTCTAAGAATTGAAAGCTTTCTGTTTGACAATAAACTTTGTAATTTCTTAAGGATGATAATTAAATCATTGCCTATGAGTAAAACTATTTTTGAAATATAAAAAAAGATTATAAGAATTAGAAAGTATTATTAAGAAAAGAAAATCAATGTTGAATAACTAATTTGCTTTGGCCTAAAGCAATTTGGGTTATGATGTGATTGAGTTTAATAGAAACTGACAATTCTTAGTACATATTTTTAATGAAAGCTTAAATTTCAAATTATCTCAAGAACTCGTCTTATTTGCAAGTGTATTTGACACTTATTTCAGAGCTGTGTGATAAGTATTTGGCAAATTTCACATAGGTAAAACATTATGCCAGTTTTATTTAACTAAGTAGTTTTAGTAAATCTGTAACAAAGCTTTCCTTTATTCAATAAACTATGTAAATGAACCATTTTTATTCTCATCATTCTTTTGGACTTGTACGTTAAAAAAAAAAAAAGACAGTATTTCTCTGTTTTCAATATAGACCTATATTCAGTGTTGCTCTGTCCCATTCCATCCTTCATGAGTTAACGCCCCAGAGGCTGTGGTCTACAACTGCTCTCATGCTTACACTATAGGGGTATGTGTGCACATGGTAGAAGAAAATATTTCCTGAAAGACTCCAGTGGATTTTTAAAAAATCTCTTAGTAGCCACAAGCCTGTGACTTGTTTATCTTTTGTGTAAATCTGATTTTATATAAATCTATTCCTAGCTCTATCTAGCAAATATGATTAACTAAACAAGAAGATAAAGCTTGATATACTCTTTGAAATCTAGCCACCTTTATCTCCACAACAAACCTAGGAATGGAAATATTTACTTATAGATATCATGCTTTTTGGTTTGGAAAATATTTGTTGTAGGAAGAGTATGGGTTCTGAAAATAATGATTTTGCCTTGCCACTCTATAACCATATTTAAAGCATAATGGTATGTATTTTCATAAGTACTCATTCAATCATCTAATATTAGTCAACTATCATTCTCCAAATAAGCAGGGAGGATAAAAAATACATGACATGAGCTTTGCTCAAGAACTTACAAATGTCAGTGGAATTTAGAGGGTACAGATTTGCTAATGAATAATAATATCTATTTATCACTGTTAGCATAGTTATGAACTATTTTAAAAGAAGGTGATTTAAGAAGAAAGGTGAATTCTTCAATAAGTAGAATGTGCTTACTGATTTAACAAAACAGTAGCAAATTAGAACAAATTGACCTTTTGTTTCATTAAGTATGATGCTAATTGATAAGTTTAGATGGAAAATCAATCAGCATTTTAACACACCAAATTAGAGGAAATAAACTTGCTTATAAAGTTCGGTAAGAAAGTAACCCAGTTACAGATTTAAGGACCTGCATTTATTAATTAGTTAGTTAATTAATCAGATTAATTAGTCTATTCATCAGCATAGACTATTAGTTTATTATTAGTTATGTTTTTTGTAAGGCTAATTAAGTCCATATAGGAAAAAGACAACTCATAGACAAGTGGGACTGGGATAATTTGGAATTGTACACTGTTTTCTAAGAAGCTCTACTGTGATCAATTAATCTTATTCCCAAGAAATGGGACTAAATGGTGAATCTTTGAAAATCAGATTAATAGAGAAAATCTGTTCAATGGAGTGTTCTATATTTATTGAAACACAATCTATTTTGAACCACTAGGTCATGAAGTAGTGATCTATCCTGTGCTTCAACAGATGGCACAATTGAAGAAAGTCCAAGCTCTTCATGGTAAATGGAACACAATTTGGACTCAGAAATGCCTGAAAGCCATAGGAAGTAAATATAATGGCTTCTCTTTTTGTTTTATTATCATTATTATTTCTCTGGATTATTAATTTCCTGTCAGAAGTAACCAGCTCTAAGCCTATTATTTTAGACCCCTTATAAATTTAGTTAAGATCTGAGCTTGTTTTGTTTTGTTTTTCCCTCCTAGATTAGGTACATCAGACAATTCTCTCTCTCACCCCTCAAGTCTCTAAATAAGGGTTCTGAAAAAAGAAACAAATAAATAAATGGTGGTAGGTGACAGGAGGGTAGAGTTTCTGAAGTCAATAAATGGGAAATATCACATATGTTTCTGACAGAGCTTCAGACTATTTCTTGACATAGAGAAGTCCTAGAGTAAAGACTTTTACTTAAGTTATACAATGCAGTATTTCTCCAAATTTTGAAGTCAAGAAATCATTTTTAGAGGCTACAGATTTTTTGTTATCTCCTGGACCTTTGGAATCATGGAACATGGTTTTATAAATGACAGAATCAACACAGATTATATTACAAGCACTTCATGGGAGAAAAAGCAAGTTTCCTATCCCAAGCAAATGTATCCCGATATCTTAGCCTGCTTCACTTTTGGTATTGGAAGGTGAAATGAATTGCCTTCCAAAATGATGTCATAGATTATTAGTGCTCTCACAGTAGCAAAAATATTATATCATACAGTTATTCGAAGACAGGTAATCAAGCAAAAAGAACTGTGGTCCCTGATATATAACTAATACAGAATTTTCAAAACCAAATATAATAATTGCTCTAATTCTGTAATTGATTTTGGTGGAGAATTTGCCTTATACAAACTCTAGTCTGAATTCCCTTTCCAGTTCTATTGGACACTTTGGAAGCAGCAAAAAGGCAAAATTCCCCATTTTCATTTTCTGATATGATCAGAAGCATCCTCTCTGATTTTTTTACTTAAAGCTTTTTTTTAGAAGTGAGCTACAATTCTGGTGAGCATAGCATAACACATAAACTTGTTGAATCATTGTGTTGTATGACTGAAACTAATGTAACATTTTGTGTCAACCATACTTCAATTAAAAAATAATGATAAAATGGGTGCCTGACTGGTGCCATCATTGGAACATGCAGCTCTTGATGTCAAAGTTCTGAGTTCAAGCCCCACATTAGGTGTAGAGATTACTTTAGATAATAATAATAATAATGATAAAATAAAATAAAATGCAAAAAAAAAATGTTAGCTGGCATATCTTATTTATCTGTAATCAGAATCCCTAAGAAACACTCTTCCTACCAAGGGTCCCGTCGAAATGCTAGCATTAAAAATGCATTTAGGGGGCCTGGGTGGCTCAGTGGGTTAAAGCCTCTGCCTTCAGCTCAGGTCATGGTCCCAAAATAAAAAAAAAAAAATAAAAATGCATTTATTTGTTACATACTGTTATTAAATATTTTTAAGTATCCCACCTCTTACAGAGAATTGTTGTATTAAGTAATTTTGACATATCCAAGTGCCATTTAGCTTGAGGGGTTTTGTTTTGTTTTTTATTTTTCTTTTCCTTCTGTGCATTGGCTAACATCAGCTACAATGCAGAAATTTAAAAGAAGCTTAGGAAGTGGAGGTACAAAAGGAAGAGAAACAAAATTTTAGAATGTCAGTTACTGTCCAGTAATTGAACAAGTTGGAGAAGGGGGGTAAATTTAATTGTATCAGATTTAAAAAAATATATGTGTTTATTTTCAGGTAAGTATGGATGGGGACTATAGTAAAATAACATTATAGACCTGCAATCCTAGGGAAAACAACATGGATGTCAGCAAAATGTCACAGAAGGTTGGAGTGAATAGACATTGATAATCTCTCATCAAATACTTGGTTGTGTAGTTAAAATGTACTTGTTTTAAAGTCCCTCTGATCTGGCTTTGTATTTTGGCTCTGCATTGAGCAGCATTCTCCCAGGCAAGTTGCTTTCTAATCCTCAGATTCTTTATTTGAAAAATAGCGATTTTAAAAAATGACCTACTTGGGGCGCCTGGGTGGCTCAGTGGGTTAAAGCCTCTGCCTTCAGCTCAGGTCATGATCCCAGGGTCCTGGGATCGAGCCCCACATCGGGCTCTCTGCTCAGTGGGGAGCCTGCTTCCTCCTCTCTCTGCCTGCCTCTCTGCCTGCTTGTAATCTCTGTCTGTCAAATAAATAAATAAAATCTTAAAAAAAAAATGACCTACTAATTATAATTGTTTTGAGGATTATGTAAAATTATTTATGCAACAGAGAGCCACAATTAATGGCTAATGCTTTCTGAAAGTTCATAATGTATCAAAACCTCTTATAAGCACTTTAACTGTATTAACACATTTACTATTCACGGCACAGCTATGAAGTAGGCACTACATTGTCATTTACATTTTACAAGTGAGAAAATCTAGGAGCAATAAGGTTAATAACTTGGTCAAGTTCACATTGCTAGCCAGAGCTAGGATAAGAATTGATACAGTCTAATTCTAGAGATGGGACTCTTAACCACTCTAATAATTCTTGATCAAACATGATTAATTTATTGTCAGTTCTCTTCAATCATTATTTTATCCCTGGGCTACTTTATACACATTTATAATTATAATCTGATGTAATTCCCTGACATAATTTAAAATATAAAACACTGAATGGAAAAAATTTAGACAAACATCCTGTATAATTTTGAAAATTTTACATAACTTGCATAGAGCAAAATAATTGGAGAGATTATAATGACGATATAATGAAGACTTTATTTGAGCTTTATTAGATGAATTTAGAGTTTATCTGGTCCAAGAATTCACAAGCTACCTTCCACAGGCCACATCAGTCCTGCTGCCTGTTTTTATGCCACCTGTGAGCTAAGAAGGGTATTTACATTTTTAAATAATTGAGAAAAATAAAAATAACATTTTGTGACATGTAAAAATTATATAAAATCAAATTTCAGTATGTATGAATAAAGTTTTAAATTTTGTCAATACATACTTTGGGAAATTCGTTTTCTCTCATATATATATGTATATATGTTATGTATGTAATATGTATAATGTCCTAGATTGTGCTTCTTAGTCTACAAAGAGTAAATACTTACATCAGGACCATTACAGAAAAAGTTTTTTGATTTCTTATTCCAGTCCAACAGTCTCATTTCAGGTATGAATTAAGAACCTTGTCTAAGATCACAGAGCTAGTTAGAGAATGACTTAATCCAAAATCCAGGCCTTCTGATTGCAGGTTCATTGTTGTGGACCCCATAAATGATCCTGAAGACTTTGAACTTTCTCACCATAAGGCTGTGTTGTGAAAATCTAAGCAAAGTTCTCAGTCAGTTAACTCAGTCAGTTAACTTTCTTTTTAAAAATAAACTGAGTATTGGGGTGCCTGGGTGGCTCAGTGGGTTAAGCCTCTGCCTTCCGCTCAGGTCATGATCTCAGGGTCCTGGGATCGAGCCCCGCATCGGGCTCTCTGCTCAGCGGGGAGCCTGCTTCCTCCTCTCTCTCTGCCTGCCTCTGCCTACTTGTGATCTCTCTCTCTCTCTGTCAAATAAATAAACAAAATATTAAAAAAAAATAAATAAACTGAGTATTTACAACTTGGCATCACACCTATACAGAAAAAACTGAAGCCACTCAGAATCTTATGATGATGGAAAACTATCCTTATACAATGTCTGAAATGAAAATCTAAGTTACAGCAGGACTACAATAAATGAAAGGTTATCACAATTTACTTAGAAAATTAGTTCAATTACACTTACATTATAAAGGATTAGGGACCGTTACTGATGGTGAGCTGAATGGTACATGTGAATAAATGGTTCTATGAAGAAAGCATGAAATGCATGTCATTTTGCTGTCTATGGAAGTGTTGGACTAAAAGCCAAATGTGTCATAGGGTTTTTAAAAAATAATCAGACTACGGAGTTGACCTAGGCAAGGGTAAAATTAAAGCATCCATAATGGAGTCCAACCTTTGAGTACCAACTAAGAATGACCTGATCTTCATTCTTTTCTTATTATTGATTACTAAAGTTCATCTTCCTTTGTCAGAAATCTTTCCTCTTGGATGAAAAGAAGTCTTTTATCACTTGTGGTGGGTAAGATTTATTGCTTCTTTCTCATTCAGAATTATGCTTATTAAAGCAAAGAGCTTAAGCATTTCAATTTAAAATTTACAGTGTATGATTATGTCACAAGCTGTTTTTTATCCTCTCCCATATGATTTTTTCTATCTACAATTGATTTTCATAAATCAATAGTTTGCAAGTTTTTATATATAGTTTTGTGTTTTCAGGGAAATGTATGGATACTAAAGATATTACACATGTTTTATAACTTTTCTACCTCGTTTTCCTCTAAAATCAACTTTATATAAAATTTTGAGTAAATCTGCCCTGAAGATGGAGTATACCAGTTAAATGCAACCACAGGCTTAGTTTTTAATTCTACCAAATGGAGTCAAAAATAAAAGGCTAATGATAAATGACAAGTGTATACTTTCCTCTTTAAACTGCGCCTGATCTCCATATGTCCAACAGCCTACCTAGAATATGTAGATAGGCATCTCAGAGTCACCATGTTCAAAATCCAGCTTCCAAACCTACCACTTGCTTCTTTCAGATTTCCCTTCTCAACAAAAGACACCACCATCAAATTGTTTGATAAAGAAAACACACTCACATACAACTATTTTTTCTATCTTTCACTCATATCTGCTGCAATATGGACTTCTGTTGACACCAAAAATATGCCCACCAGCTCTCCACACTTCTGTCCATCTCCATTACTGCCTCTATTGTACAAGATGACCATCATGTCTCTCCCAAACCAACAGCAGCTCCTTCGGTTCCTTGCCTTCCTGTAATTCATTCTCACAACACAAGTCAAAATGGATATTTAAATATACTGCTTGGACCATAGCACTTGACTGCTTAAAACTCTCTGTTATACTCAAAATCTAAATTCTTTGGTATGGCTTAATAGGCATTATCCAGCTTCTCCCTGTCTCTTCAACTTCAACCCTGCCCATGGTCAGATACCAGCCACTCTAGCCTTCTTTCTAGTCCTCAAACATTCTAGGCACATTTTAAAATCAGGATGTTTTATAGTTGATGTTTTATTTGTCAGGATCTGTCTTGCTCCAAATCTTCAAATGGTTGTCTGTTACCATTTGCAATCAGTTTATGCATGATCTCAGATAGGACTTTCATGATCATTCTAAAGAGGCTATCAGCCCCTCCCCCATTTCATTTCATTCATGGTTTTTCATTATTCCAGTTTATCTTAACTATTATTTTTGTTTTGTTTCTGTAACACCCCCTATAGAATGTAAATTCAGATAAGCAGAAATCTAGTCTGTTCCATTTAGTTTTAGAGCCTGTGGATAAGTGCCTGTCACATAGTTGATAATTGATAAATACCTATTGAATCAAACAAAGTAAAATTTCCATCATCCATAGTTTTTCTTTCTTTTTTGGCCTTTTGTTTTCTAAACTTGGCATGATTAAGATGCATCTCCCTGACACCAATGCTATAATGCCTCCTTAAAGAACTGTGTTAGTTTTGAAGAATACAGCATTATAAAGACGGTAGTCAAAACATTTCTCAATCATGGTTTAAAAGTCAACATAAATATGGGCTGAAATTTCTCTTCTTTATGTATGTCATACTAGTGTAAGATATTATGAACTAAAAAAAAAAAACAAACTGAGTTTATAAAAGAAAGTAACTCTGTTTCCAATTTATGTATTTGATTATTCACCAAGTGTATAAACTGGGTTTGCAGGGATAGAGATTTAATAGGCACCATATTAGCTATTCATGTAAAAATGCTGAAAAAATGTTCTATATGAATAAAAAGCTTGTGGGATAAATAATTTTGGGCTGGCTAATAGTGATGTCACACTTATGCAAATAATGTTCAAAAGTGCTCTGATCTGACTTTCTTCTTAATTTGAGGTTATAAATTTTGAGTTATAATAGTAACATGACATTCCATGTAATTCATTTCTTGGGGATTAGTGCTGCTTCCAGCTGTTAGTTTCTTGGCTTCAAGTCTTATTTCTCATAATATTATACCATAAGATGTAATACCCTCCTGAAATACTCTGCTTGCTATGTCTTAATGTCTAATTATACCAAATACCATCTGTAACATGAAATTTGATTGTTAGAGAGATGACCATTCTAGTGAAAAAAAAATGTCATAAAATCAAAGTTTTGCTGAAAAATAACAAAATATAATGTTCCCTGACTCCAATCATCATCATCATCATTATATTAGATTTCATTAAAGCATGTATTGAAACACCAGAAAACATTTAGTCATTCAGGAAACAGGAATTAACAGCATTAAGCTCTCTGCTGTAGTACTTTCATTTCCTTTAGATTCATCTGATAATGAATTAAACCAATTTAGATTCATTATTTAGAATCCTTGAAAAGTTCACTAACACTAATTTACAACTCCATGATGACAAACCCATACTTAAACATTTTCTGCATAAGCTACCAAAACACAAACTGGTGCTAAATATATCCAATTAAATAAACTTAACAGGACTCACAACTGAATCAGATTAGCTATAGAAATTATGTAACTGAACAGAAACTAGTGCATAATTAATATATGATACCATTTCATATATTACACAACATATATTTTAGATAAAATGGGTTTAATCATGTAGGGCTAATTATAATTGATAAAAATAATTATTTTAATAAACAAAAATGCATAGCCTAAAACATGTGGATTCTACTATAGTGTATAGGTAATGACATTTTCAAATTCATTCACTATTTTGTTATCCTATTATTTTGTGGCAAAAAATTTTCAGTAGTAAAAGTATTTTATGGTGGTAAGAAGTTCTTTGTGTGTGTGTGTGTGTGTGTGTGTGTATATATATATATATATATATATATATATATAAAATTTATCCAAATCATACTGCTATCATAATAATGAGCATTACTTTCTCACGTCATGTGCAGTTTGGAAATGTTAAAAAGATCTTGATTTACGGGTGCCTGGGTGGCTCAGATGGTTGAGCATCTGCCTTCAACTCCAGTCACGTGATCCCAGGGTCCTGGGATGGAGCCCCATGTGAGCCCCATGTTGGGCTCCTAGCTCAGCAGGGAGTCTGCTTCTCCCTCTCCCTCTGCCTCTCCCCCTGCTCATGTTCTCTCTGTCTCTCTCCCTCAAATAAATAAGTAAAATCTTAAAAAAAATTTTGATTTAAAAAAAGAGAAAATACAATAAATACCACAGAATCTGGTAAAAGCCATTACCGTTTATGGTAACAGTGGTCCTTTACACTCATCTCCCTTTCCTGAGAAGCACTGCTTCTCTGATAGAAGTATGGATTAGCCATTTATCATCTATATTTGAAGCACTTCTCATTTTTCACTATATATTGACTTCTTCTATTGATATGCTGCAGCTGAACATGTTTCCTTCCTGTATTCTTCTGCCAAGAAAAGAAATTGAAGTAGAGGCAAAGGGAATAAGGCATAGAAGTGAATATATGTATGCTTTTGCTTATTGCTTTCTGCATGTTAAACATTTGGACCATACTACTAAGTAACTGAATATCAGGTTTCACTAAACTACAAATGGCTATAGTAAAATTTTTACAGTAAAATTGTAAAATTATAAAAGCATGTTTAATATTATACTAAAGTTACTGTGATGTATTTTATGTATCTAAACACAAATCAAAGCTAAGTAACCAAAGACAACTATCCTGAAATTCTTATGATATCATAAAATATTTTATTCAATTTCCTAAACTTATTTGACTTCTCAAATAATTAAAATTGAAAAATTATCATTCACTTAAGGTAAAAATTGGCTTGATCGTCTCTTTTTGAAATGATTAGTTAAAAGACTTGACTGAAGTTACAAGATTGCAGACATTATTCCCATTTTACAGAAAAAGAAATAAATCTAGCAAAGTAATAAAGTTCTTCTTTTATTTAAAAATATTGTTTTAAGATTTTAAACTATTCATATAACAACTCATAAAACTGAAGTAAGTGATAAAACTGATGTGACCATTGCACTTTTCCAAATGGCTAAAAACCTAAACTACTCCAAAGAAACAAAAAAGTTTCTAGTGGTATTCTTTAATACCACTAGATATAATGCAAATGATGTACTATCTTTAATACCACTAGATATAATGCAAATGATGTACTATCCTATAATTGCTAGGATGGATACATCTCAGTTTTGTGGGTTGTAAACTCCTTGAGGTTAGAAAAGCCTTATTCTCTTTTTCCAAAAGAACTTCTACAGTATTTTTCCCATAGCAAGTGCCCAATTAATGTTGTCTACTGAATATTTAAGTTCAAACTCATTCAAAATTCTTTAAACTATTAGATAATTTTCCCCTTGTACACTTGTGCAAAGTTCAAGTTGGAAATAAAATTTTATTTCAAGTATGTAATATAGCATAATTTAACAAATAAATGGAAGGAAGAGAGTAACTAATTAGATAACTGAAGTCTAAGCCAATATACTGAAGTTGCCAATTGAGTCCAAAGGGTTATACTGAACTTCAATAATCTAAGATGATCTTTTTGAGTGGTTCATTTCATTATACAATTGTAGTTCTTAAATACTTAATCTGTAATTATCTTAGCTATTCAATTTTTTCTGAAACCCCATCAAATTTTGATGGGTTACAGTAGAGTCAATATTGGTTCAGCTTTCAGGATTGCTCTGTTTGTAACATGTGCTTTCACGGAAACATTTATTGGCCTATCTTTAAGTTTTGATACTAAGAAGAAAGTCTTGCATATCCTGCATGTTCCTTTTCATAATAATAATATTTTTGGTGATAAAAGAAAGAGATAAAAGAAATGCCAGGGAATTATATGAAAAATTTAATTTTAGCCTTCTTTTTTTTATGGTTCAGCGCCACACTGAAGCAAATTAGATAAGTTAAAAATCTTGAGTATGCATTTATTGTATCTACTGATACCATACAGAGTTAGTCCATCTTTTAAAAATTAAATAATATGTTTCACCTGAATAATGTGTGCTAAGATTAAATCTTTAGCACATTTTATATTTCCATTTTACTTCAAGTAAGCTTACAGATTAAAAAATAATATTATAAATTAGCTAGCATAAGAACTGAATTAGAAACCAATCTACTTAATATTCTATCAACACGTTAAAAATGCATCCTTCCGGTACCCACCCTTGCACATTTATCCACCTCTTTGTACACACCAAATGACATTTATTAGCAACCTGGAAAAAACTAAATTAGCAAACTGTCCTTGGAATCACCAATGTAATTTTTAACACTTGTTAAAATGCCTGACAGTTTTAATTACATCTGATATAAATACTATTAAGAAAAAGAATCCTGTTACATTAATGTTAGATCCACCATTCCAGCTTCCTCCTGGGTAAACATGTAAAAATGGTTAAACAATAAATTTCTATGGCAACAACTTAAATTTTAGGATATTCTTAGTCACAGCAGCAACCGCAGAAGCTACTACTTTATTCAAAGCAGCAGAACTAAACAAGATATTTCCTTTTTTCCTCCTTTTCCATCTGGTACAACTAAAATCTCTTTTACTTTGATGAATTAAATATGATTTAACTAGAAACAAGGTATCTCAACTAGCGCACTGGCAGGTACAGGTATATGAACATTTCACATAGAGACAACAAGAATAAGCTAGGTACTTCTAAATGAAAGTTATGTGCTAAGACCATATATCTTGTCAACCAAACTAATACATAATAAAAATTACTTTAAAGCAAACTAATATATATATATATATAGCTATATATTAGTTTATATATATAATTGTCACAGAGATTCTTTATCAAAATGAAAAAGCATTCTCTAAATAATGAATTTTCTTTTACATTAAGTCATTGCTTATGTTTTCTACATGGAGCTTTAAACATATATTGGTGTTTATTAAAATATTTGATAATTCTAATTTTTAAAATCAATAAATAGATAATTTAATGATTTGAATACCTATAATTCACAAAAGCATATAGCAATTCATCTTTTTTCTTACATGTTCCCTTTTTATACATTCTTGGAGAACACACTAAAGTTATACCCTCTAAATGTAAGGCAATTTTCTTTTGCTGAAGACATGTTGGAAATATAAAGGGCTACCAATACATAGTTAAGAAGATACAACTTGGGTTTTTGATTTGTTATAAAGTATTTTTATAGCTGTATGTATTTAAGGATACTCTTCTTTAAGAGTTCTTCCTGTTAATATATATGACCATATATATGACCGTGCCATTCAAATAATGAGGTTTTGTAGTATGAGGGAAATTGGATTTAAATATTGCTCCAGTATCCTCCAGCTATGATCTGAGTTATTGCTTACTCTCCTTAAGCCTCAATTTTCTCATCCATATAATGGAAATAGCAATATTGTTTTAAATTATTCTGTATTTATAAGGGTTAAATTAAATAATTATGTAAACCATTTAGCCCATGCCTGACACATAATAACCACTAAAAGTTTTAAAGCTAACATTTGAGAAATAGGTTTACTCATTAAGCTTTGTCCTCTATATGATAATTTATTTTTAATTTGTATGAAGAAAACTTATTGCCCCAGTGAACATCTTCTAGGAGAAGTTCTAGTTTCCTGACTTAATCATGTATTAGTTTTAAAATTACTATTATGCCTCACTAGATATTTTTTAAGTATCAACTCTCACCAAAGATGTAGAATATCTACCTTCTTTTCTTTTCCTTCCTAAGGTTATAATATTATTGAATAAAACTTTTTCCCTCCTCCAACTTTTCCATTACAAGTGAATCTGTAGATTGCTTATTACAGGGAACCCAGCTGTACTTTCAGAAAACAAACAAACAAAAAAAATTAAGGCCTTTGTAAGAAAAATAAATAAACAGCCCATAATATTTGTCAGAGGATAGTAAGTTCCAATTTTATCACTATGAAATGCACTCCACAAACAAAAGAATCAAGAGAGAAAAATGATGAATGGCCTTAAGGATAGTTATAGTTTATAATAAAGATTTTATTTAAAGATCATTAAAATAAATAATACATACTCCAGAATATCAGTGTTCTGGGAAATTACTTCTCTTTAAAATATGAGTTCTATGAATTCTAGAAGGCAAATCTTACTACTACTGCTCTGGGGGCTTTCATTAGCTGATTATATATATATATATAACCTTCAATCTGTAGTCTTTTAACAAACTTCTCCAGGGTGGACATGTAGTGGAATGCAGACACCCCCATCAACATGTGTAATTTTGTTTGCTTTTTGTTCCTTAACTGCTGATAAAATAGGCTGCTTAGAAATCCCAGAGGAGTATGATTGAGGCCAGGTTACACTGGCTCATAAAATTCCAACAGTTCAATGCTTTTCTTGTTAATTACTAGGCCACAACCAGAAATCCAAATGATGGGAAAGAAACACTTCTTTAGGATAATGATTGATTTCCATAAAGATGAGTGCTTTAACAAATTTCAGTATGCAGTTGTTGGGGCGGGGAGGGTGGGTGGGCACTAATTAGTTTTACCGTTTTCAGCAGATGTTGAATTCAAAACGCCAGCAGCATCTCAAATGCCAGTCATTAGGGCTGTCTTTCATCGAAGAGTGCTGACCAATGAAATCTCCACTCTGTTTAATGAGACCGATCTAGGCAGAGTCAATTAAATCAAATCTCGACTAACATCCTTAATATATCTGCAGTGTGTGCAGCAACAGCAGAAGCAGCAGGGAAGGATTTCCTGTATTAATAAAGGGATTCACTGCCGCATAAGGAGAGGGGGAAAAGCGGGTGGGGAAGGGTATGTTGGGGAAGACCTTACTTCACCGACAGGGGAAAGCTGGAAAAGCCCGGGTGGGGATGGAGGAGGAGGGCAGCTACGTAAAGGATAAAGAGCTAAGTAAAACGATTAGAGAGAAAGCCTTGATATCGCTCTAGAAGGGATCCACCCCCAACCCCTCCCCCCGCCAGGTCCCTTCCGCGGCAAATCCAATTTACCAGTTGCAAACATGAAGCTGGAAAAATTTAAAGACCCAGAGTTGAAAACATTTTCACTTTAATACTGAAAAAATATGCCATTATAAAATCCTCGAATAGAATTAGTAAGTTTCACGTGCTTCCTCGGTTCTTTTTTCCTACTGTATAAGTAAGATTTACACCAGCACAGAATTGCTACCATAAGTTCGCAGCCTAAGCACTAGAATGACATTAATTGGTCATGCTTAACTGCCTCAAAATCTTTTTTTTTTTAATAATTACACTGATACTATAATAGAAATCATGGGTACTTATTTTACATTCAGATGGAAGGCATTATTGGATATCTATAGAAAAATATTCCCCCTCAAAAAAAAAAAAAAACCATCACCATCAGAATAAAGGAAAGAACCCCCAAAACAACCCATAAAACTTCGCTCAACAAAATACATTTTTAACTCATAAAATGGACTGATGATTAGCCATGCAAATGTCTTAAATAAAACCTTTACATTTTTTTTTCACAGTAAACGTACGTACGCTCTGAACTGCCTACCGATCACAAATAATGGCGAAATGGCACTTTCTGATTATACTGTTTTTATAGAAAGTTTGATACGATGGGACTTATCAGGTAAGAGGGTGGGTGCTGTGAACGTGACGCCGTCTCCAGTCGCCAAGGAGGGCAGCGTCCCTGGAGCGCGTGGTTTCCATGCGAGCCATGCAGCACTTTTTGTTTTTGTCAGAAGTCAAAGTTATTTATTTACAATACATTCATGCCTTCGTGCAACTGCCCGTCCCTGCATAGCCAACAGGGAGCCATCACGCCCCCCTCCTCACGGGGCTAATCCACAGGGGAAAAATAGATATCTATCTCTCTATATAGATGTGGGTATATGTATATATGTATAGGACCGCGGCAGCCACCCCCATCAGCTCCACCGCAGAGGGCTAGTTCTTTGAGCAGGGCCCCTGCTGGGTTTTATCAAAAGGAGCTCCCAGCAAAGAGCGATTTGGCAGCGCTCTCCCAGCTCGCCACAGTCTGCTCTTTGTTTCCAGGAGGGAGCTAAGGGGTCAAACCCTCTCACTGGAGCGAGTTCATAGTTATTTATTTACTTATGTCCATAAAGCCTTGGGGCGCGCTGGACTTGGGTCTGGGCTCCTCTGACCCCTGGGATGACAGCAGGGTGGGGACAGGTTGGTGGGGGGGCATCGCCTCCCTCCCCACCCCCGCTCTACCCCGGTTGGGGTCTTAGTCTGAGAGCGAGTGGGAGCCACAGTCATATACTCTGTGGGCCCCATCTGCGTTGTAAGGCCCATTGTGCCAGTAGGAAGAGTCACAGACTGTCTGTAGGGAATTAATTTCGGACGCCGAGGAGTTGGCGTCCCTTCTCTTAGATCGTTTTCTATTCCTCAGGATAAACACGAGCATGCCCACTACAGTGAAGGCGGAGGTGACAAACACCAGCAGCAGTCCCGGGACCAACACCGAGATGGACACCCTGCTGGTGTCTAGATAGGAGTTGGAGTGCGTCCCGGTCTCCGCCAACCCAGTGCTGTTTTTACTGTGCGAAGTTAACGTGGGCGAGATCCTCGCGTACAGCTGGGGGCAGATCTCGTCATTGGAGAGGAGCATGAAATCCTTCCTAAAGAAGTTCACCGGCGTCTCACACTTGAGGTCGCTCATCAGCACTTCGGAACCCAAGCGTTCTGCCCATTGCTTAAAAGGCACAATGGTGCAGGAGCACTCCCAAGGGTTTCCGTGCAGGTCTATCTGGATGATGGAGGTTAACTGGTCCAGCACCCCTGCCACCGGAAGGTACATGAAGTAATTGTTGTGCAGGCTGAGCTTAGAGAGCGAGACCCCAGCGAACACGTCCACTGGTAGGGACCTCAGTAAGTTGTTATTGAGAATGAGGATCCTCAGTTTGGGCATGGCATTGAAGGTGCCAGGAAGGATGAGCTGGATTGCATTGTACTCCACGTTCAGGTACTCAAGGTTTTGCAGCCCAGCGAATTTCTCCCGGGTCAGCGTGTCCAGGTAGTTGCTATCCATATACAGCCACCTGAGGTCCAAAAGGTTCTTAAAAGTGTTGTTCTCTACAGTAGCAATGTTATTGTTGCCCAGATCTAACAGGATGAGATTCTTGTAATCCACAAAGTGCGATTTTCGGATGCTATGGATCTTATTATCTCGAAGGAAAAGCTCCTGCACGTTGGAGAGTTTGGGCTTCAAATCAGCCAAACTGCTCACGTTCCGGTTGTTGCAGTTCATCTTTAAACCCGACCCCGGGATGTGGTCGCAGCTGCAGCCCCCAGGGCAGGGCAAGCCATTGGCTGGGGGTTTGTTTCTGGCGCTGCCGGTCGCTATCGCAGCAGTGGGTCTTATTTTGATCTGCCAGTTGCCTGGGATCTTTGTACCTCCGTTTGGAGCAGACCCTGGGGTGGCATGATCCTCCTGCCCATTTGTCTTGAAAGGGGTTGGCAGGGGGCCAGGAGCGAAGGTCTCTTCTTGGGCAGGGGGCGCTGGGAGACTTGAATCCACTCGGTTTTTCAAAGGACACAAGTCCTGTTCTGTGGTTTCATTGAGGTCTTTCCCCTGTAGTCTGGTGGGGGCTTCACAGACAACTCGGCCGATCAGAGCATTTTTGGGAATATTTTCCAGCCATTCTTTCAGGGAGAGGAGATCACAGGTGCAGTCCCACGGGTTATCCTCTAGCAGAATCTCGGCAATGCCAGGGATTTGCTCCAAGACTTCCTCATAGGGCAGCGTTTTCAGCCTGTTTCCCCGGAGGTCGAGGTGGGTGATGGGCACATACTGGAACACATTGGCAGGTAGGGTGCTGATGAGATTGTCATTTAAAATGAGTACCTCCAGCTTGTTCAAGTCCTGGAAGGCCCCAGGGTCTATATCCCGTAATAAATTAAAATCGGCCTGGAGGTATTCCAGATCGTCCAGCCCCAGAAAAGTCTGCTTTCGAAAAGACTTTATCTTGTTGTTGTTGATGTGCAGCCTTTTCACCAGCTGCAGCCCCAGAAAAGCCCCAGGAACGATTTCATGCAAGCCATTGTTTTCCATGTGCAAACTAACCGCATTATAAAAGTTAGCAAACTCATTAGGGAAAAGTCGAGTGAGGGAATTACCATGCAGAAATAGATGGTAAAACTGGGAAGTCGGGGCGGTGAAACGCTGCAGACTTGTAAAGCCCTTTTTTTCACAGTCTACATGTAGGTCCCCTTCTATCTCATTGCAGGAACAGATCTTCTCTTTACAAACGTCCCCTGTAACGTTTCCAGCGGCAAAACAAAGAGACGTCTCCAGCAACAGAATCCAAAGCAGCATTTTTAAAGCGAGCAATTCATCCCCGATCTCATCACAAAGTAACAGCGACCATCCTGCTCGCCACAGACACAATTCAAGTTCATTTAGTGCTCCAATGTCCGAACCCAGGGAAGGAGAAGAAAAGGGTTTGGGGGGGTGGGGGCGGATTCCTTCCTCCCTAACCCCCCCGCACTGCAACAACCCAGGCGCCAGTCAATAATTATATCCACAGACTATCCAGGCACGTAGTGCAAGGCAAGCAAAAAGGAAAAATAAAAAGGAGAGAAAAAAAAAAAAAAGGAAAGAAAAAAAAAAAGAAAAAGAAAGGAAGAAGAGAAAGAAAAGAAAAAAGTAGAAAAAATAACCCCACTCTCCCTCAACGCTTTAAAAATTACCGAAAGAAGTTAAATATATACATATAAATTAAAAATACACCCTTATAGAACCTGGTCTAGTGGTCCTCACTAATCAGGAAAGAAACAATGCTAGTAATTAGAAGCAAGTGCATGTTAGAGAAACAAGCAGAGGGTTTGCAGCGTAGTACAGGCGCACTGCCTGTGCATGGCTGTGCGTCGGACTGACCTTGCCTCTCTGATACAAAGCAGGGTTTTCGGCGGCTTCTGTAGCTGCGGCGGCTGATGGAGTTCTTGCTGTGGCTGCAGGTTGCCCAGAAGTCCCCCCGAGGTGCTGTCCAGTCCCCCCGGTGCTGAAATCACGCCCGACCGAGGAACTCACGCCGCCGAGCCAATGGCGCTGGAAAATTTCCGCAATCGCTGCGTTTTGTAGCTGTCCATCCTTTTCCTTTCCTTCCCTTCGGTCCTCTTCAGCTTTTTTTCTGGGCTCCGGCTCTCGGTTACTAGCTCTTTTCTTTTTCTCCTCTTTATTCTGCTCTTTCAGAATTACGTGGAGGGGGTGGGGGGCGGGGGGCGAGTTTTCTGAGGGAGGGAGAGAGCGCGAGAATGGGGAGGGGGTAGAAGAGAGTTGCTAAGAAGCTCTGCTTGTTCCAGCCTGGTGCACTCTGAAAGATCTGACACCCTCTGCTGATCTGCAGTAGCAAAAATCCATCTGGTGAGGGAATGCTGAAGGGGAAAAAAAAAATCAATCCACGTACAGGGCAAGCGTTAAAAATGTGGGCATTAAAGGCTGTCGATCCACATAGACGCTTATTTTAAATGGATTATTTAATTCTTTTTGCGTGCTGAAAACTTTACCCTTTCCTTTCCTTAACGACCTCACAGCCCCCACTACCTCCAGCGTTTGGAAAGGAGTGCTTTTAAAACATTTATTTCCCAATGGCTGGAATAAAATTAGTGTCAGGGTGTCAAGCGAACAGCAATTTGAGGTAATTATACTGCACGCCATTTTCATCGGTGCTTTAAATGCATTTCTTCCGTCTCTGCAGTACAATGTTTTATGCTATTTGATGTCTTTGAATTTTTTTTGGCATGTTGAAAGTGGTTATTTGGAACATATAGTCATACCATATATATTTTTTAAACAATATAACTGGGTATGAATTTTTTGTTGCATGGTATATAATTTAGACACATACTTTTTCTTTTTTAAACTTGGTATAGAATTTTAGTCAATTTGGTCGTTGAGAGTTAGGTTTCTCTGATGATATTTCTTGGATGTTATTTAAGTCTGCAAAGTGAAAATACAATGCAATGGCTTGCGTCTTTGAATCCAGACCCTAAAGCTTTCACTGAGAACCGGAAAAGGAGGGAGGGAGCAGGAAAAAAAAAATCCCAGTATGATTCGTGAGTGCTCTTAAATACCCACTGGCAGACTGGCACGCACACCACACACACACACACACACACACACACACACACACATACACACATACACACTCTGTCTCTCTCTCATACACACTCACAAAGTTTCCGAATCCATATGGACGAATTTAAAATGCTTACAAGTAAATAACCAGTTGCATTTTGAGAGAGAGAGAGAGAAAGAGAGAGAGAGGTAAAGAGAGAGACAGAAAGAAACCACTAATTTCTAAGGCCCAGTGTGAATGTTATCTGCAGGTAGTGGGCAGTTTCTCTTCTCTGGGTCACTGGTGCTGGTGGAACACCCAGCTAGAGAAGGAATCATCTGCTTCCTCAAACTTAAATGGAGCTTATAAACACCAAGTTCTAAAAACATCTGAGAAGGGAGAGAATGTGAGAATGCTGCTTGTTGGAAAAGTCAGCTGTTCTGCTGACTTCTTTTGACAGAGTTGACACCTTTTCCATCAATATATTCTAAAACTTGTGTGCATGATTTTAGGGTTTGAATTTATAGGATATTATTATTATTTCCTTTCTTCAGTAGAAGCAGAAATATGTTTACATCAGTTTCCCTTTTAATTAGGTCTTACACAGTTGGACAGCTGTTAATATGCCTACTAATAATCTGAGTAAGAGATCCAATATTCAAAGATGTGTGCATTTTGAAAAGGCTGGAGAGTTAAAAAATTCCAGGAAGGACCAAGGATGAGGAAATTCAGGGAAGTGTAGAGGAAATTTTTTTCCCTGAGTCCAGAAGCTAATTCTTAGGGGTAGGCAGTTTTCATATCTGTATATAATATTTTCATATAATGAAATGTGTTGTCTTCTGGTGAAATTCAGTAGGAGGGCATGGATGAAGATTCAGTTTGGTTGTGTGTGTGTGTGTGTGTGAGAGAGAGAGAGAGAGAAAGAGAGAGAGAGAGAGAGAGAGGCCTTTTACAGACAACCTGTTACTCTTCTAAAACAGTTCGGTTCTTATTTCATTTAACCCATTACTACATGCAGAAAGAGAAAGAGCTTAATCTGAAACCATTTCACAGGAAAACTGCTATGCAGTTGAGAAGTGCAGATGTGCAAGAGGAGTTAACCTGAAGGGAAGGATATTCCTGTATCTTTTTAATAGGACTCAGGTCTGAAACTTTTTGGCTCCAGAAACCACCCTATGAAAGAAGGCAGCCTCATGCAGTGTCTGTGATTGATAGGGGTAGGCAAGGCTCTAAAGGAGAGAGAGACAAATGCTCCCTGTTTAGAAAGAAAAATATTGATGGTAATCATCTAAAATCCCACTATTAAACTTAATTGGTTACTCATTTATTCAGCTTGCTGAATAAATAGTTTGTATGAAGAGACCCAAAGAACATATTTCAGTTGATTTTAAATGAACAGAATTGAGGTAACAAGCAACTGATACTCAGATTTCATCCCTGGCCCCACCCATTAAACTTTATATCTCTGTCCCCTGACTGATTCTTGCCTCTCAAAGCACCCATCACATTAGAAAATTTACAATCAGGATTTTCCTATTTCAATGTGTTACAATTTTTTTTTCAATTTTACCCTCCTCAAATAGTTTATCATCTCTGCACTCTAAGAAAAGGTCTGTGGTATGGCCAGATGAGCAACCAAATCTCAGAAGAATATTAAGGTAATATTACCCATATGAAGATATTCAATACAAAATTACAAGAACATAGACACACATGTACCTCAGCTGAAAATGCACCCCCATTAGTGAGCCCACAAAATTTTTCTTTAAAAAATTATTTTTGTAATAAATGTATTTCAGAGAAGTAAAGCTGTCTGGAATAGCATATCCATCCCTCCAAAGGCTAACTCCTCAAGTTATAACAGTAAATTTCTTGATAGGAAATAAAAAAAAATATGGCAATGTGTATGCGATCTAAACATTTCTAATGCCTTAGGGAAACATTTCTTAGGCATGAACTCTTTTTAAAAGGGTTCTACTATATCTATTTGAGCTTAAGTGAGCTACTTCAATTGCTTTGCCTCTCATAACAGATGATCTCAGGAGCCTGAGATAAAGGATACTCCAGATGATGATGAGAATTGATAATATTTGCTCAGAGCTGTAGTTTTGTTTCTGGGCTGTGGCCAGAAGGATTTCAAATGTATCATTAAATGTTCATATTTTCTTATTCTTCCTCAAACAGGTTCATCTCTCAAGTGACAAAAGTTAAGCTGTACATATCGCACAGAATCATTACAATTAAAAATAGGATTACCAGTTTATTATCTATTTCCCCCAAGTGGGATCAAATTTCCCAGTGTTTCCATATGTGTACTACATATTTAAGATGGAAGACTAGAAAACATAACCAACATTAATTTATTTTCATTATTTATTCTACACAATTTTAAAAGTGTTCAGTTTTAATTTTTAATTTTAAAATACTTTTTAAGAAACACAAAATTATATATAGAAAGTCCATCTTTAGCCTTCCTCCATGCTTTTTATTCCAGAAAGAACTACCGAAAACTTGTGTATAGTCATTTTGATAGTATTACTCTATTTTATAGATGTGGAGACTGAAACTGAGGAGTACTGAGTAATTTACCAAGATTGAATAATACTAGTTGACTTTGCCAAAAGTGACAGCTACACACCAATGAGCTAAACTTTTATTCTCACTCCTAAGTCCTTATTTGCTCTAAATGTTGTTACTTTAGTTAATCTGTTCATGCGTTAGTTTCCTTACTAGTAGATTAATTCACTGAAGTTTTTGGTCCCTTCAGGCTCTGTGTTCTAAATCCAAAATCTTTAAAAATTTCAGAAAAGTACCAGTGTCTCTTGCTTCCTTAGACTTTTCACATTTGGACTTGGAATGTTTTATTAAGGTATTTGCATAGTCACTAGGGTTTGAAACCAAGAATAAATGTAATAAGCACTATAGAATAGAATTCACTAGTGCTGAGTTTAATCTACTACTATCCTTTCCTATGTTTCACAATATAAAGGGGTTGCTGGAATTCTTCCTTCTGTGATAACAACTGTAAATTAAGAGATGAGAATATAAAACAATTATACCTGGAAACTAACATGCTTAGAATGCAAGATTTCCACCTATTTCTTTTTATTTTCTTTTTGTATGATTGTAAATAATTTTCTGGGAGTGGAGTGCCAAGATAATTATCACATTATGTCACTTCTGAAGGCAAAGCCATAAGATATATGTTGAAAATATTTTCTTAGTTACTTGTCAAAATGTAGCTTTTATTTATAAGGAAATAAACAGCAAACTAAGTAGAACATATAAAAATAATCTTACAGGGGCACATGACTGGCTCAGTTGGTTAAGCAGTTAACTCTTGATTTTTGGCTCAGACCAAGATCTCAGGGTGGTAAGAGCCCTACCCTGGGCTCCACATTGGGCATGAAGCCTGCTTACGATTCTCTGTCTTATTCTCCCTTTGTCCCTCCCCACATGAGCACTCGCTCTCAAAAAAAAAAAAAAAAAAAACCCCAAAAGCCAAAAAACTAAACAAAAAAAAAACTTTCACATTTTTACTCGTGTCCTAAAGTATTTTTTCATGTTTATATTACTTTAAATTTATATTGCTTTGGGTCATATGTTTGGTTATCTTTTTTTTTTTAAGGTTTTATTTATTTATTTGACAGACAGAGATCACAAGTAGGCAGAGAAGCAGGCAGAGGAGGAAGCAGGTTCCCTGCTGAGCAGAGAGCTGGATGCGGGACTCAATCCCGGGACCCTGGGATCATGACTTGAGCTGAAGGCAGAGGCTTAACCCACTGAGCCACCCAGGTGCCCTATGTTTGGTTATCTTTGATTGGAACTGATTTTTCTCATTAAGTCTCATTGTCTAATAAACCTGATATGAATCACTATTTTGAACATATTGAGGAGAATACTGATCAAAAATACAAATTTGTATATAGGGAAATTCTAATTTATTTCTTTTGTTAAATTTAACATAAATCAAGCAAACAAAGATCTGCCTGAAAAGGGTAACACACTTAGGTATATACAGTTGACTCTTGAACAACCCCTTGCACAGTTGAAAATCCTCGTATAACTTTTAACTCCCTCAAAATTTAGCTACTAATAGCCTACTGTTGACCAGATATCTTATCAATAGTTGATTAACACATGTTGATTAATACATGTATATGTATTTTATACTGTATCTTACTGTAAAGTAAGCTAGAGAAAAGAAAATGTTATTAACAAAATCATAAAGAAGAGGAAATACATTTATAGTAATATAGTGTATCTAACATAAGAAATCTGTTTAATGGTTGGATATGCAGATCATATCCAGGTTTTTCAAGAGTCGACTGTATCAAACTATGCATTATACTACAATGAAATAAAAACACATATATGCACAATTGTTTATATTAATTGGTGCTCTAATAAAATTGGTTAATAATTGTTTAAAAAAATTCAACTGAGTAAATTTTAACGATCTTACTGGCTTTACTCAACAATTCATGAACTGGGCAGCATTCTATCTAGCAGATAGTGAAGTGATATGAGGAGCTGTACAAAATGAAAGACTTTTATAGGCAGAAGGGAGCAGGAACAAGGAAATATACTAGCAAAAATCAGATTGATTGTGGCAAGGTCACTTTTCTTCAGAACATGGCAGGTGTCTCTAGGGTGGATTACCTCACTAGTGGTGATTTAAGATTCCACTTTTGGGAGAGCCAAAACTGATTAAGTCTTAGTTTGGTGATGCAGGGCTTAGCATAAGCAACTCCATTTTGGGTCTGTTGTTTTGTTTTTAACAGAACCTATTCTACTTTTTAAAATTTGTCTAACAAGACCCTGCAGACACTTACAGATAAAGAATTCTGTTTTTGTTTCCTACAAAAAATGTATTACATTTTGAGATAAAGCAATACATATTACTTGTATAGATTTTAGAAAACATTGAAAACAACAGCAAAAAAGTAAAATAAAATATGCAGAATTCTAACAGAATTCTGTTAGAAATTAGTATAAACACACACATATTTTGCAATATATTTTTTGCACTTAACATTTATTTGCTAACAAATAAATAAATTTCATTGTTATTAAATCACCACTATTATATATTAGAGGCTGAATTCCTATGAATGACCTAGAATAATTCTTTGAACTACTTTCACATTGTTGAGTTCTTACCAAAATATTTGCTTTCATAAGTAATGCTGCAAAGAACAACCTTGCACATAGATCACTGTGAACATTATTATTTATTTTATTACAGATTCCTAGAAGTAGAATTGCCAGGTCAAAGTGTAGAAAAAATATTAAGACTTTTGATGCAAACTGACAAGCTGCCTACTCAAAAATTTTGCCAGTTTATATTCTACCAGCAGTAGATGAGATTTGCTATTTTCTTAAACCCCTGCCAACACTATTTATCATTATTTAAAATATTTTT
Organism: Lutra lutra; assembly: GCF_902655055.1. Classification (NCBI taxonomy): domain Eukaryota; kingdom Metazoa; phylum Chordata; class Mammalia; order Carnivora; family Mustelidae; genus Lutra; species Lutra lutra. Next base: position 176,145,677 of record NC_062280.1, read on the forward strand.
GAATTGGTCAGTACTTTTAAAGTGAAACCAATGCTGACCCATTTACTTGAGCAAATAGTTTTCAATTTATGATTACTTATTGAGTATATTGTTTGCTTTCTCATTCCTTTTCAAATTTTAAGATATATTTTAGCTTAAAATTACTTCTGTGAGTCCTTCCCAGACCAAGCCACCTATGTATCTGAGTCCCTTTCACCTTACTGGATTAAGTATAGTAACTAGTAAGTTGTATATTCTTTTAAAAATTGTTTGTAGCAATGATTCTTCACTAAGATGAACTATTCTTGAAGACACAGCTCAAACCCTTTTATATTTTTATATCTGTCACCTAGCAAGAGTACTGGGTGCCTAATACATATGGTATGTACACTCCATCAGTGAAATAAAGCAGTATGGGAGTTAGTGATGAACTGAATAGGCCAGATCATAAGAGTCAGAAAGCTCAGAGACAGGATTAATTCACAAACTAGTTACCTGGGAAAGTGATACAATCTGTGAATTATTTAGGTACATTTTTAGGTTTCATGTTTTCCACGCATTATGTGCACTTTATATATTTTTTCCTGTATTATCATGCATACATTTATGAAATTCTTTTATTCTCTAGAAAATGAGTTTTTAGCCTACATTTTGTGTATCCCATAAGAGTTAGTAAAGTACCATGCACCTGGATGACGATAAATGTGTGATGATGCTAATGATAGGGATGCACTGCTGCTTTTGTGAGAGTAAGTGGCTTGTGAAATTAGCTGTTGTGAATATAAAAGATTAAAAAATCATGAAAGTCTGTAGATCCAGTGAGTTTAACTTCTCAGATTATTGATCAGATTTTAAAAATATATAAAAACAAAGTATTATTTGCTATTCTGTTAGTTTTTTCAGAGTTAGAGCAAAATCTTAAAGAAGCTAAGTTTTCTTTTCCTCTTGTTTTCTTTTATAAAATCTTTTCTTTCTTTATCTTTCTCCTTGTCCCACTAGTTGTGTTATTATTTTGTCATATACATTACTATGTCTTCCTTGGGACTTATTTCAAGACAAAATTTGACCATCTGTCTTATAAGTGTTTATGTGATGTCAAGATGATACACCATTTAAAAAATATATTATACCCATATTCGGTTTCATCAGTTTAAAAAAAGTGTTAAAATCACTGATTTATTTTTACACACACACACACACACACATATGCACACTCACCACACACAAACACGTATACACTGCAAGCATAATGTACTATTTTATTACTGCATACAAAACACCAGAATACAAAACTGTAAGATGGACAATACCACAGCTTACATTCTCAGTCTTGATTCTTGATATACAATATCTTGATCCAGAGAAATAAATGTCTAAAAGTAAAATCACATGCACTATTGCAAACCAGGTAAAGAAATGCATTTAAGAGAGGCGAGGCCTTTTTATGATGGTCTTTTTATGATCTACATCACGTAGATGGCTAGCGTCTAGTCAGATGGCTAGTGGTTAATTAAAGGGGTAGATAAAAAAGGTCAATGCCTTCTTTTTTAGATTTCTACACAAGCACTATGTATTAGTAACTAATTTTGATTTCAATATTATGAAAAATGGAAATCTTATAGAACATTAAATTGCCCAAGGAAAAGGGATTAAATATTATTTATTAAATTAGAAAACATGTTATTTTCTAATCAGTTGGAATTGGCAGTTCTTGCATTTATGGTAACGACTGGGCTGTGAAAAAGCATTACTTCACATGAGCAGTTGCCTGGAGCAGTGAAAAGATCATGTGCTTTGGCATAAAACTCAGGAAGGCATACTTTGCTGTCTACTGTGCTTATGGGGGAATCTCGTATTTTTTATTTTTTTATTTTTTTATTTTTTTCAGCATAACAGTATTCATTATTTTTGCACCACACCCAGTGCTCCATGCAATCCGTGCCCTCTACAAGACCCACCACCTGGTGCCCCCAACCTCCCACCCCCCACCCCTTCAAAATTCTCAGATCGTTTTTCAGAGTCCATAGTCTCTCATGGTTCACCTCCCCTTCCAATTGCCCTCAACTCCCTTCTCCTCTCCATCTCCTCTTGTCCTCCATGCTATTTCTTATGCTCCACAAATAAGTGAAACCATATGATAATTGACTCTCTCTGCTTGACTTATTTCACTCAGCATAATCTCTTCCAGTCCCGTCCATGTTGCTACAAAACTTGGGGATTCATCCTTTCTTTTTTCTTTTTCTTTTCTTTTTTTTTTTTTTTTTACAGCTTTATAAACATATATTTTTATCCCCAGGGGTACAGGTCTGCGAATCGCCAGGTTTACACACTTCACAACACTCACCATAGCACATACCCTCCCCGATATCCATAACCCCACCCCCTCTCCCAACCCCCTCCCCCCTATGGGGGAATCTCTTACTCCATTCCTGATACTAGTCAAATTCCCACCATTTAAGTCTTATTTAGAGAGAAAACACATATATTATCATAAGTGATAAAAACATTAGGCACCCATTTTCCCAGATCTCCAGGTAGCTAGGGCAGATCATATGACTCGGTTTGGCCAATCAGACTCACGTGTCTGGATTTTGAAATTAGACCTGTTGACACGTTGGAAAATTAATGAAAGAATGACCTCTGGCTGCAGTAGCAATGGCAGTAATGAGAATATCCTCCACAGCTGCGGCAGGGAACATCTCAGGGTCCAGGGCTGGGGAAGGAGTTGTTGCAAGCTTTTTGCTGCTGGTTAGAGCATTGGCAACACCATCCTCAGCAGAGGAGTGCTACAGCAGAATTCCAACCAATTTTGATTATGGGGCCACTTTCCTTCCTTGCCCATGTACCCAACCTGGTTCTCTGATTTTTCCAGAAATTCTGGGAGCTACTCCTTTACCTTTCTCTACATGGTTTTTCTGCCTGAGTAAATCAGGAAATCAGACTGATCTGAAGTGGGATAAATTGATTAACTATACCTTCTTATTCTTCTGGGAAGTCCTGGTTTGTGTTGGTTATTACCCCCAAATTCTACCAATCCTTTTTCTAACGCTCGTTTATCAAAGAAAATTGTACAAAAAAGTAGGTAATTTGGGGCTATTTTGACCCAAAGATGGTTCAGGGTTTCAGGCTATGATGGGACAGGCATGCAGAACAGGAATTTAAACTTCGTAATCACGTTTGAAAACCCACAGTGGCACTGCGAAAGTGACATTGAGAAATAAGGCTCTATGCCTAGTAGGTAAGTTGTTTTAACTTTGTGGCCGTTTGGTCATATATTCAAATGTTACATTGAAGATAACAGAAGGTAAGCTGATGTTGGCATATGACGCTGCATGGCTGACATAATTCCCTTGAGAGAATTTTGTTATTTCTCATTCTACTTGTGTCCCTGCAGCTAGGCTAACTAGCTACATTTCTGTTTCTTCTTGAACAAGCCATTTATTAAACATACTTACAGCCATTCATTAAACATACTTATAAATTTCCAATTACTTCAAGCTTAAATTCATATCTAAATCGCGGTGAGGTATCCCTTTCCCGGAATATGTTGCTTTGTTCAAAGCCTTTGTCCTCTAAGGCTATCACTTAGCTTAGGATGTGATGTCATATTTAGTACCTACTAATATAAGTTAATATAAACAAATATATGTACATATACATACATACATACACACAGATATAAGTATACATGCATATGTTTGTGTGTGTTAATATGTTTTCTGAAGTGTGGTTTTTTTGTCTCTAGTTGGTTGTTTCCAATTAGTATGAATTTTGGAAATGTGCCTAATTTTAGTTATCATTATTGGTTTATTATTTTATTCCAATTAAATTGGAATAACTTATTTTTGAGAACATAAGATTCTGTATAAAAAATGGACAGTTTCTATCCTTTGTCTATAATCTTTATAATATTCTCTTTCTGCCTTACTTTTTTTTACTTACTCCTCTTTTCAGCATGGCATAGCTTGAAATTATCATGCTAAAAAAATTTCATTGACTGGCTTGGAAAATATATGTGCATAGATTATTTCAAATATAATGAAAACCTTTAAATAAAGAAAGTAAATTTAATAGCTATGTCATAAATTATTATATTAGATACTAGATTTGCATTTTAAAACTCATACAGTAACTTGTTTTCTTGAAAAAGATTTTTTTTGTAGAATAGGTTCTAACTAAAGGTAGATTTAGCAAAAGTTTGTTTTACAGTAACTTTCTAAAATGTCTTTGTACACACCCATTGATTTTTACATATCACTGTAATTGACCTCAAAGTGCTTGAATCTAGTTGGATTTAGCTTAATTTGTTAGCTTATTTGTAATCTTTTTGAATTTAACTACTTTCAATTGTTTATTTGTGAGCATACAATCTGCATAAAAATAACTGTCTTTGAAGAATATGGCTATAATAAATTGTAAATATTGTCCCTTTGACTTAGGATCTAAGTGGAAATAATAATTAAAATAAATACACAATAAAAATTTCTTACATTTTAATGCCTCTCGTCTTTGGAACTGTAATAAATGTTACTAATTTGAAATGAAAATATCTTACTGATAATTATCAAATATTTTACCCCTTTTGAAATTGGAAATAAATATATTAATTAAAGCATAGTACATTAAAAACATATAATTTTGCTCATGCTTTTAATCCTTTATTTACATCTAAAAATAAGTAGTGGTAATAACATTTGAAATTTTCATAGCTGTACTTGTTTTCACTTCTTATTTTAAAAGAACACCTTTAAGAAACTCTCTAGAAGATGATTATTTAGCACAGTATTGTATCTGTTTTATTTATAGTTTTACCAGTTCCGCAAAATTTTGTCCTTTGCTTGATAAATTAGTTCTAGTTAAACTAAGTATATAGCTTCAAACCCTAAATGATTGGGTTTATTGTATTGTTTCTTTAAAAAAAAACATTTTATTTTTTTACTTGAGAGACAGAGAGAGAGAGAATACAAGTGAGAGAGCGCACAAGCCTAGTGAAGGGCAGAGGGAGAAGCAGACTCCCTGCTGAGCGGGGAGCCTGATGTGGGACTCTATCCTAGGATTCTGGGATCATGACTTGAACTGAAGCAGATTCTCATTTGGCTGAGCCACCCAGGTGCCCCTATACTATTGTTTCTTAACTTTTTTTTTTCTTTACCATTATTATTTCCAACCCTAAAGCCTTTTCAGACATCTTTTTCTCCTAATCCTGCATCCATGAAATTTTCATAACAGAGATTATTCTGTATATCCTATTTGTCCTGTGGGCCTATAGAGGTTCAAAAACCATTGTAATATCTAATATTCTGTCACTCCAATTTTTTGGAGTCTATTTTTCCCCTTTTGGGTGAAATCACTCTCACTGAAAATGTATGGTCTATTCCTAGATTTGCCACTTGTTTAGTAACATATTTACAATTCTTGGTGTTGCTGATGGAAGACTTGCTGATAGTCACTACCAGCACACAGAATACGTTAATAGCATTAGGAGATAGCACATAACATTTTATCTCTGAGGTGGTCTTGAAAAATCAAAATCAAATGTCATATTTCAGTGAAATGTTTCTAAGGGAAATCAACTGGATGCAAAATCCACTTCCCATAAATTATAGTTTGCTTCACAGTTCTTAAACATCTGCGAGCATGTCAATCAAAAGACATGTTGAAATTGCTCTCCCAATCTATGCAAAAGGAGATTTTTTCCTTTTTTCATTTTAGTCTTATTACAACTAGTACCAGCACACATGTCTCTGGCAAATGGTTTGCTGCACTAGCTCCCCTGCTGTCAATGTCAATTATCGACCATGTCAGGTCTTGTGGTTTGGCCAGGCTAGAGGATGGAAAAGCCACTACCCTAGAACCCGATTCCCTCACCAATGGCATGAAGAGGAGGGGAGCAAATCAATGGCAGAATAAATGGTCTTGTTTTAAAATCTATTTTTAAAATGCCATCAATTACAACACAAAACCACAGGAAGCAGTAGGACCTGTAAATAGCTGTAGTTTGTATTTTTGTATGATAAGAATCAAATAATCATATATCAATATAATCATATTCTTCATATAAGAATCAAATAATCATATTATATATATAATATATAATAATCATATATATATATAATATTATTTGGTAAATGTCATCACATCACTTTGTTTTACATATTTAAAATATTTAAAGTCATAAAAATATAAATAAATTAGAGGTTTTTCTTAATATGGTATCATTTCACTCTGATCTTTGGCTCTGGATTCTTCTCATTCTGTTTCATTGGATTGGAGGTAATGCAATTACCTTTTCTGAAGCAATGCAGAAGTGGTACACAATTGGTATTATCTATAAGATAAATACTAGATCTTCAGATTTGATAATGATGGAAGCAAAATCAAAATCCAATAACACAGTGCAGAATTGAAGGGAGTTTCACCAAAATTATGCTCCCAGGATAACACATCTATTCAGATTTGAGTTTTCACACATTAGCTACATCCTCCCAGTGGATCAATTATTGAACAAAATAATTGTTGCAGTTCAGTGCCCAGGAAGAGTAAACATACTTCCAATGCACTTTTTAAATTTCCCATGTGTGTATATCAAATATGATAATGTGGGAGAGCTTGCTATATTCCAAAGTACCATAAAAATGGGATCCACTTTGGCTAGATTTTCATCTCCTTGAAAAAAAGGATTGTGTCATGTTTATCTTTGTATTTCCAGCATCTGGCAGAGGGCCTGGCACAGTGCATCTGTACAGAGTTAAGCAATTAATTAATGGCATGCCTGGTGCCACAAAGGATTTGTGGTAGTTTATAGGAAATATATACAATAAAATAGCAAAATACAGACATATCTGTAGGGAGAAAACAAGTTGGAAAAGGCCATCAGGACTGAACCTGAAGACTGTAGGTCCTAAGAAGCATTTTGATTATGCATTTGTTCCTGAGTATTATGGTGTCCAAAAGAAAAGACAATAACACTTTTGCTAGTTTATAAGGGCATGCTTATAGGTAAAGTGCATTCACATCTGCAAAATTACTTATGGGATGTCAAACTCATAGAATTGCTGTGATTTTTTTTTTCTCTTTCCACACTTAACCAGTACAGATAGCATAATAAAAAAAAGTTATACTTGTATGTTATTAATCACCACAGCTCATGCTCTGTTCTTTTAACCAAGCATTTCTTACTTTCCAATAGTCTATTTCCATTTATAAATATGTGCACTTGGTGCAAAGTATTTTTCAATATCATTTAGTGGGTGGCCAAATTCTGAGAGTAAATACTATATGGAGAGTTACTTTGTAATATGGGGACAAAACTGTGGTTCCCTTAAGAAAATCTCATTTTTTGAGAAGTACTGAATTTAAGTGGATATTTTCAGTGTAAGTTTTTGTATAGAAGACACTGAAAAATGGTGATATTGTGGATGACTTAATAACTCCTTAGAGAAAATACAGGAATGAGTTTTTAAGGCTGTTCCTGTAATAGCTTTTGGTGAAATAACACTACTGCACTCAAATAATTTGATAGGGTTCCAAGACCAAATAATCTATGTACAAACTACTTGATTGCATGGCTTAATCCATGTTTAAATCCTTAATTGTCTGCAAAGATAAATGGACTCTGTATGCTTCATAAACTCCTTCCAAGTAACATTATAGTATCTGTCAGTCTGCTTTTTATAAAAGGTTAAGAAGCTTTAAAAAATGCTCATAACTGTTTGTGCCATGAATGGTGATAAATTTGAATTATTTCGAGAGCTGGGTGAAAAACACAAATGCCAATGCCTTCAGAAATAATACTTTAGAAGCAATATTTATCTTCTTACTTATATGAAACAATGTTTTGATGTGGACCATTTAAATTTTTTTTATCATTGTATATGTTGAAGTTTGCATTAATAAATGAGTGAGAGCAAAAAGAAAAGGAGAAAGGCGCTTTTTTTTTTTTTTAAGAGTAAAAGAGAGAGAAAGAGAGGGAGAGAGGGATGGGAAGGACGGGGAAGAGAGAATCCCAGGCAGGGTCCACACACAGCACAGAGCCTAAATCTGGGCTGGATCTCAATACCCTAAGATTATGACCTGAGGTGAAATCAAGAGTCAGATTCTTAACTGACCGAGCCACCCAGGTGCCTCAGAAAGGGAAGTTTTTTTTAATATTAGCCGAGTACTCACCACCATTATTTCTTTTCTTCACATAGATTTCAAAATATCTGTCTGTGTTAAGAACTGAAAAGATGATACGAATAGAAGACCGAAGGAGTAGTTTTCAATCTTAGCCAACTATTGAAATGTAAAGTATAAAACACTATCAAATTAAAAAATTTTTAAAAATATTTAAAAAGTGCCAAAACCAATCAAAAGAGGTAGAAGAGAATTGAGATCTCAAAGAATACTAATTAATGCTTAAAGATAAATTTAATCACTATATTTTGCAGCTCAAAAAATAGAAGAGGAACAATTTATCAGTTGTACAATCTCTGCCCTGTCCATTTCATGTCTATACTCTGAAGATTAAGGGAAGTGATGGACACAAAAGAATGTTGTAAACTGTGAATCACTGTCTTCGTTATCTAAGTGGCCATTATTTTACTTGTTTTTTACTGTTTGTAAAATATTTTTAAAAATGTATGACTATGTATTCTTATATCATGGAGTATTTATGGTTGCTAGGATTATGGTGAAAATACAGTGACTATAGTTAACAATAGGTATCATGCATTTAAAAATTTGTTTGGGGTAGGACACCAAGGTGGCTCAGTTGGTTCAGTGTCTGCCTTTGGCTCCGGTCATGATTCTAGGGTCCTGGGATCCAGCCCAGCCTCAGGCTTCCTGCTTAGTGGGGAGCCTGCTTCTCTCTCTGCCTGCCGTTCCCCTTGCTTGTACTCTCTCCCTGACAAATAAATTAATTAAATATTTTTAAAAAATTTGTTGAGGGTAGATTTCATGTTAAGTGTTCTTAGCCTATCCCCTCCAACATAAACAGAAACAAAGGGACACAAGGAAGCTTTTGGAAGTAATGGATATATTTATTACCCTGTATATCTGATTGTGGTGATGGTAACATGAGTGTATAAATATGTCCAAACTCATCAAATTGTATACATTAATTATATGTCACTTTTTGTGCACTGATTGAATTTCAATAAATTTGGGGAGGACGGGACCTGTTAAAATAGTATCAAAAGTCAAACATGAGACTCAGAGAAAAGTTTGCAAAACAATAGCTCCTTTTTTTTTTTAGCACTTACTCCCCAATAAATCTAAGTGTAAACTACTAGAATCCATAGAACAAATTTCCATTTCTGTCTCATGATAGTTATCAACATAGGTATGCCCAATGTTCCATTATAAATTATAAACAGAATTTATGTACACATGTATATATGTGTGTATGTGTATGCATATGTACATAGTCCAGTACTCAGAATAATGATATGGTGGATACAATGGTATGAGTGTCAATAACAAGGTTTGTTCACTAATCATTCCCTGAAATTTATCCTTTTATAGGTACACAAATTATGATAAACATGTCATGCCACCTTAAAGACCAGCTTATTAGGTAAAGACATGTACAGATACCATTAGAGTAGTATCGTGGCAAGAAACTTAAAAACAAAAGAAAAGCATTAGAAATGGAGCAAAATAAAAGGAGACTCACAGAGAAAAATGTATTGGCAAAATTCTTCACATCCAAGAATGTTAGGGGAAAAGTGAGTCCTGGGAAGCGCATCCACTTACATGCTTTAATTCTGATTTTATGCTCATCAAAAGACCTTCTGACTACTATATGTCCTCACCAGGACATATAGTCCCATTCCCCTCCCATGGGAAACAGGAGTAAACAGAGTAGATACCCAAGATAAATTTTTAAACAAAAAAATGGATGACCATTACAATTCTGGATTAACTCCTCTGAATTTTTTCACTTTATATCTTTGCTACTTATGGGTCTACAAATTATAAATTTCCTTTTATTAGAATTACTTTACATCTCATTTTTCGTTAGTTTATAAAATATCTATGCCTGATTTTCTTGCCGAAGCTAAAGATACTTTGAAATAGAAGTGTGCTTTACACTCATCCACAGTAAGTTCACAGTACACATTTATTCTTCGGTTTCTCATGATAAAAATAAAAACAACATCCAATTTATAATTCTATGTGTCAAATAAGAGACGATAACATTGCTAATTTGTTTTTCCTTTAGTGGCTCAGAATATAGAAGAAATTTGTAATTTCTGAACCTTAGCATCTGGAAGTATGTGTTTAAATTTCAAATTATAGTATCAGTTAAACATATATGGAAATCACTTTTTAAGATAAAAACTAACAGGATACCATGCAAGACACATGTGTGTACAATGGAATACTGGCAGTCAAAAGAGTGTTTTCCAAGGGTTCCTGGGTGGCTCAGGTGTTTAAGCATTGACTCTTGATCTCAGCTCACGTCTTAATCTCAGGGTCTTGAGTTCAAGCCCTGAATTGGGCTCCACATTGGATCATGGAGCCTACTTAAAAAAAAAAAAAAAAAAAAAAAGTGTTTTCCACAAAATGATTATTACCACTGAAGTAACTAGAAGCATAGTGTATCTCACTGAAAAGGCTGAAAATTTTAAGATTCCATTTAAGATTTCTAAAGCCATTTCTATTTTTTCAGAATAAAAACTCCGAAAGCACATTCAAACTCATACAAGTTTTTCTATGCCTCCCTCCTCATTCTACTTGCCCTGGCTTCACTGCTATTATTTGTATGTTTTCAGTTAAAGCATATACCTAAAAAGAAAGAGAGAAGAAAGGAAAGAAAGGAAGAAAGAAAGTAAGAAAGAAAGAAAGAAAGAAAGAGAAAGAAAGACAGAAAAGGAAAAAGGGTAAAAGAAAGAAAAAAAAATCCACTCACTTGTGCAATGAATTCCTAAACAATTGTCAAGTCAATAAAATAATGCATTTCTAAGATTTCTTTTATTTATACAATTTCTTCTTTACTATGATCAGTACCAAGTAAATATTTGTTAAAACCATGCAGTATCTGTACAATAAATGTTACTGATTCAGCTGCTAACATGTTTATAGTCCATCAAAATATAATATTTATATTTAGCTTTAGTACATTGAAATAAAAATCCAATGATTTTATAGACTGTCTTCCACCTACCTTCATATTAGATATCATAACATGCTATTACAATTACCCACTTGAATATACCACAAAACACATTTTAAGGTGTGGGATGCTTTAAATAAATCACTAAAATAGAAAATAGAAAAAATATATGCTGCATATACAATTGAAATTTAGTCATAACTAATAGGAATGTGTGTCCTTTTAGTTCTCAATTACAGGAATGTTATTATCTTTTGAGGTTATAGGAGGTAGTTCCTAAGATCATACAAGTCCATGACTGAGATATAGATACACAGATAGATAGTACGAATGAATGAACAGGTGAATAAATACAAGAGCTACTGTGATTTAGAAAATAGTGATGACATAGTGATTGTTTTGATGAGAAGTATAGTTGTTTTGTCTTTGAATACTTCCTCTTGGATTGAAGAGCTACATTTTGGATTTTGTAATAACTTGTAGTTTGCACAGAACTATTTCCTTTTAAAATTAGGCTGAATGTTTTGCTGCCCTCACCAGGATACCACAGCATCTGCAACTCTTAATTTCATTGAGAAGAATTTTGAATATTTGCTTAAAGATATTCATATACTTCTGTGCATATACACAAAATCTTACTGGAAACCTTATCATACATCTAATTGTTTTGTTCATTCATTTGTTCATTCACTCATTCATTCAATTTTAAAACTAAGGCACTAGCAATATCAAAGAAAGCCAACTGAAAACTAGCAGTAGTTACTAGCAATAAAGCATGCTGATAAAGGAAATACTTGTTTTATAGTAATTTATAATTTTGAAGGTTAAAATAACAAGCTTATTTTGTGTAGATGAATACAATTATGTTATCATGTACAAATAAATTGTAGAATTTAAGGCACACATTTATTTCAGCAGCTACATAATAACAATAGATTCACAGTTTATGTAAAATGATAATTATTTAACTATAAGGAAAAACAGCCCCTTGTCTGGTGAAAAAAAAAAAAAAATACTCATTCGATGGCAAAAGCATGCCTCTGATAACAGCCAGGGAGAATGGCTGAGGCAATCAGAGAAATCCACAAAGCACTTTCACTCTTCTGTAGGCCTTCAAAATATAATGGGATATACTATTATCCACACACTTTTCCTCAAAGGCCTCTTTTTTTTTTTCTTTCAAAGTCATGATCACTGATAATTCCTTACCTTTTTACACTACATTTCTTTTTTATGAGAAAATTATACTATTTTCTGAGCTCCTTAATATTTAGAAGGTTAGTTTTATTATCATAGAAAGATCTATATTTATGAGTTCCCATTAGCTATAATTTTTTAAGAAAAACACTTCTGGACCTTGAGGGTAGTATGCTAAGTAACATAAGTCAGACAGAGAAAGACAAATAGTGTACAATATCATTTATATGCAGAATCTATGTAAGTAGATCTTACAGAAACATTGTAGAATGCTGGGTTACCAGGGGCTGTGGGGTGGGAGAATTGGGGAGATGTTGTAAAATCGTACACATACTTTCAGTTTAGAAGATGTATTAATTTGGGAGATCTAATGCACAGCTTAGTGATAACAGTCATTAATACCATACTTCAAAGTTGCCATGAGATCTTAAATGTTCTCACCACAAAAAATTATAATTATGTGATCTATTAGAAGTGTTAAATAATGCTACAGTGGTAATCACAGTTCAATATTTAAGTGTACCAAATCAACAGGGAATACTCCTTAAACTTACACAAGTCTATCTCAGTAAAAAATGTGGTGGGGAGGGGCACCTGGGTGGCTCAGTGGGTTAAAGCCTCTGCCTTCAGCTCAGGTCATGATCTCAGGGTCCTGGGATTGAGCCCTGCAGCAGCATCGGGCTTTCTGCTCAGCAGGGAGCCTGCTTCCTCCTCTCTCCGCCTGCCTCTCTGCCTACTTGTGATCTCTCTCTGTCAAATAAATAAATAAAATCTTTAAAAAAAAATGTGGTGGGGCACCTGATGGCACAGTTGGTTAAATGTCTGACTCTTGGTTTAGGCTTAGGTGGAGAGATGCAGCCCTGCATTGGGCTCTGTGCTCAGTGCAGAGTCTGCCTAAGACTTTCTCTCCCTCTGCCCGCCCCCCTGCTCTTTCTCAAATAAATAAATCTTTTTAAAAAATGTGGTAAGGGGGCACCTGGGTGGCTCAGTGGGTTAGGCCTCTGCCTTCAGTTCAGGTCATGATCTCAGGGTCCTGGGATCGAGCCCCGCATTGGGCTCTCTGCTCAGCAGGGAGCCTGCTTCCCCCTCCTCTCTCTCTCTCCGCCTGCCTCTCTGCCTACTTGTGATCTCTCTGTCAAATAAATAAATATTTTTTTAAAAAAAATGTGGTAAGCAGAAGCACCTGGGTGGCTCAGTGGGTTAAAGCCTCTGCCTTCACCTCGGGTCATGATCCCAGGGTCCTGGGATCGAGCCCCTTGTCCGGCTCTCTGCTCAGGGAGAAGCCTGCTTCCCTTCCTCTCTCTCTGCCTGCCTCTCTGCCTGCTTGTGATCTCTGTCTGTCAAATAAATAAATAAAAATCTTAAAAAAAATAAAAAATAAAAATGTGGTAAGTATAAGGTACAAAAAGGAAAGAAAAACTACTTCAGATCTTTATGGTAACAAAGGACAACAGCTATCATCCATGCTTTTAAACTTTGATGAGTACAGACTGGTGAAATCAGAGATATTCTGTGATTTCCCTGGTAGAGCTCTGGATGCTATATAATATCCCATAATCCAGAGTATAGAGATAAATAATGAAAACATTTGTCCTTTACCTAAGAGTTTGTTCTGAAAAAAAAAAAAAAGTACACACATGCATATACATATATTCGGCAACTATGTTTAATATACATATACTATATTCTTGAAATTTGCTGAGAGTAGATCTTAAGTGTTCTCACCACACACACACACACACACACACACAAGCTGGTAACTATGTGAGGTGATAAATACATATTAGCTTGATGACAGTAATCATTTCACAATGTATATGTATATTAAAACATCATATTGTATACTCTAAATATATATAATTTTTATTTGTCAATTTTAGCTCAATAAAGCTGGGGAAAAAGATAAAACAATAGTTTTATGTGCAAAATTTGAAGAATTTTGAAGAATATAAGAAATGAAACAGTTTTTGAAAAATAGACATATTGTTGAAACAGATTAATGATTATATTTGATAAACTGTGCAAATGGGTATATGAGTGTTTATTTCATTCTTCACTTTAATATGTATCTATCTTCATTTCTTCTTGATGAAAATGTATCTCTATTATTACTCTTTTCAAATGGTGCTTTTTTTTATTGTCAACTTTTTGTTTTTGTTTATCTTCTTCGAATCTTTATTCTTTAGTCCATTAATTTCTTAAGTGGTTCCTGCCTTCTTTGGATTTATTTAATGTTCCTTCTCAGAATTAAGTTAGCTATTTTGCTTACTATTTTCATCTTTTTATTCTTTTCTAACAGAAATACTAAATCTATCATTTTTCTTTAATATATCATTATCCATTATTTTAATACATATTTCCACTGACTTCCATTTTTATGTTATATATAAGTTTATTTGGTGCTATTTAAAAGTGCATTTTAAGATTTCTATACTTTGTATTGTGATACCGATTTCTAAGTTAAATTGCATTGTGCATTGGAATGCATGATGATATGCATTCCAAGCATATCATCAGTCTCACTACCAGACTTTACAAATGTCAAACCCGACCAGTTGTAATACATATTAACTATACTTTAAGAATGCATTTTCTTAAACACTGGATGTTGCGTACTCATGTTCAGATATCTTATATTCTATAATTTTGTTTACTTGAATATCAAATATTTGATTCAGGCATGTTTTTGTCCTATAATGCAATGGATTTTTTTCCAAAATCTCATCAAAATTAGATTACTTTTTGCTCATATATTTGTTATTTTATGAGACATTAATCCATTTTGTTTGATATTAATATGAATAATCCTTTTTCTAGTTATTTAGTATATATTTGGTGTCATCCTTCCTCTCATCTCCTCTGTTTTCCTACATATTAGTTATGGCTTTTAGAAACAGGGCATAGCAGCCAATCTTTAGATATTAACTGGCAAACTTATTTTCATTCATCATCATGCCTGATAGATTTGTTTTTAATTTTTTTAAAGAGTTCAGCTTTTTATTGGACAGGTTACCGAAGAGGTTTAGTCAAAAAGATCAAAGCCCATGTCATCATCAGACTCCTCTGATTCTACTTTCTTTGCTTCCATTTTCTTCTCAGCTGGGGCCGCAGTGGTGGAAGGAGTAGGACTCCTGCTGGTATAGCACCGGCTGCTGGGACGGGTCCACCAGCTCTTACATTGCACATGAGGGTCCCCATATAGACAGACTTTGGCCAGGGTCTTTGCAAAGGGCCTGGCCATAAATGTTTGACATTTACACCTGCTGCTTTAATGAGGGCATTGATCTTATCCTTCAGTATTGTCACCTCATCACAATGCAGGATGAGGGCCATGAGCAGATGCAGGAGAGCTCAAGGTACAGAAGAAGACTGAGCGGGGGCTGCCTCGGAATGGCACTAATCACCAGACGAGGAGAGGGCCTTACCCCAACGCAGCCTTTGTTTCCTCGGAAGGACCAAACACCTTAGCTGAAGGTAAGGAAAAGCTTTCCTGATATATTTGGATTTATTTCTACCTACATATTTTGTCTCTTCCATTTGCCCCCCTCCCCCTGCCATTTTACATTGTTTTTATCTTTTCTTGCCTTACTCTGATAGGACTTTTTTCTCTTATTCCAACTTTTCCACCTACTATTTTAGAATTTATACATTCTTTATGTTAGTGGTTATGCTAGAAACTTTACTGTGATACTTAAGTCAATGAGGCTAAAAATCTGAAGTTATTTAATTATCTTCATCCTCAACAAAGCAAAAGCTTTGGAAGACATTAACTCTAACCACTCTCCACAGATCACATGCTGCTATAGTTCGGTTTAATAAGATAATTTTTGTTTGACTTTGTTTCTTTGATTTACTCATATAAATGCAGTTATCTTGCTTATATTCTTTCTTTTACCTCAGTCCTTTCTTCTGAGATCATTTTCTGTTAGATTTATAAAGTTATAACTTCTTTGATCTCAAGCTGCTTCGCTGTTCATGATAATGTGACTCAAATGTAATTCTCATTAATTTGTATGGATACTACTTCTCCAGGGAAGGTTTAGAATCCATTCTTTTTTTTTTTAAGTTTTTATTTTTTTTATTAACATACAATATATTATTAGCCCCAGGGGTACATGTCTGTGAATCGCCAGGTTTACACACTTCACAGGACTCACCATAGCGCATCCCTTTCCCATTGTCCATAATCCAACCACTCTCTCCCCCCACCCGCCCCCTGCAACCCTCAGTTTGTTTTGTGAGATTGAGTCTCTTACAGTTTGTCTCCCTCCTGATCCTGTCTTGTTTCATTTATTCCCTTCTTACCCCCATACCTCCCACGTTGCCTCTCAATTTCCTCGTATCAGGGAGATCATATGATAATTCTCTTTCTCTGTAGAATCCATTCTTTACCTTTCAAAGTCTTTAGTCACTTACTCTTTGAGCACTTGTCAAGTCTATGCAGCCTAGATACCTTTCTGAGAAATTTCTATTAGCTTTTATTTTCTTTGTTCTCTTTATCTAGAGTTCGTATTTAGTTGTATTTTGGGTCTTTCATGAGTATATCTTCCCTCATTTTATCCTTTGGTTCCATATCTTTGGTGTATTACTTGACTTTTCTAAGTTGTCAATTATTTTTTATTTAATTTAGAAATATTGATTTTTAAGAGCTTCCTTCTTCCTATTTGCTTTTTATGTTATATTTTTCTTATATTGTTAATGCAGTGTTTAAGGGAAATACAATTATTTCAAATTATCTTCTTTTCTTCAATCTGTTTCCTATAGAGCGGTGGTTCTCAACTGGAGATGATTTAGTCCCCTTGGGACATTGGTAACGTGTGAAGACATTTTTAACTATCACAAGTAGGATGGACACTATTGGTTTTTACTGTATAGTATTTTCAAGATGTCAATAGTGCCATGACTGAGAAACTGCTTTAGATTCACTTTTAAAATCTCAGTCTTTCATTGTTCTACTGTTCCTAGGATGTCCTTTCATATTTAAAGATTTATTTATTGGGGGGCCTGGGTGGCTCAGTCGTTAAGCATCTGCCTTTGGCTCAGGTCATGATCCCAGGGTCCTGGGATGGAGTCCCACATGGGCCTCTCTGCTCGGTGGGAAGCCTGCTTCTCCCTCTTCCACTCCCCCTGCTTGTGTTCCTGCACTCACTATCTCACTCTCTGTCAAATAAATAAATAAAATCTTTAGAAATAAACATTTACATTTATTTCTATTTTATTAATATTGATATTAATATCTTATTAATATTTAAATATCATGGCCCTGAGATCATGACTTTAGCTGAAACCAAGAGCTGGATGCTTAACCAACTGAGCCACCCAGGTGCCCCAGTTCTTTCATATTTATTTATTTTTTTTTAAAGATTTTTATTTATTTATTTGACAGAGAGAGATCACAAGTAGGCAGGCAGAGAGAGAGAGAGAGAGAGGGAAGCAGGCTCCCTGCTTTGCAGAGAGCCCGATGCGGGACTCGATCCCAGGACCCTGAGACCACGACCTGAGCCGAAGGCAGCGGCCTAACCCACTGAGCCACCCAGGTGCCCCCTGTTCTTTCATATTTAAAAAATGAGACAATAAAAAGCTGGTTTGGAACTTGTAGGATTTTGTCAATGGTAAGCTTTGTCACAGGATGAGTACAACAAAACAACAATTTATACTTGGCATTCAATTGCTTTAGAAAAGAATCCTTTAAATCTGTGACTGTGTGCCTAGCTTCCAGGCCTTAATGAGATGGTGCAAAAGAAGAGGTAATAGAATATTGTGCTCATATACAGAAGCCATATATTGAATCCTCTTGCTTAGAACCATACATCGATCTCACACTTTTTTGTATACAGGACTCTCGAGTTTCTACTTTCCGTAGGGTTCTCCTATGACAAGTCTTTGCTATTTCAGTCCTTCCATTTGTACTAGAAGCTCCAGCTATTGCTGTCCTAGTTCACCACTTGTTACTTCATTTGCTCTCAGCATTCAGAATTTTATTGAAATCTCTTCTCTGAAGAACGTACTTTACTTACCCTCTTGAATACTGTGAGCTTATAATTTTAGGATTGTAACATTCCACCTTACTGACATTTTGGATGTAAAGAAGATACACATGCAGAATGTACTGACCACGTGGTGGTGGTCAATGAAGAATATTTGCTTTTTTCACTTTTGGACTTACGGAATCATCAGAAAATACTAAAAGCAGTAATCTCTTTTTCATCATAGTTGAGGTGATTTTTTTAATATGCTTATCAAAAAAGATGATTGTCCCACTCAGAATCTTTTCATAGTTCCCAATCGTATTTTAGCTAAAAAATAAAATCCTTATCATGATATCCTACTCAAAGTGTTTGAGGATGGCCCCTGTCTACCTCTGTAATACCATTCCTGTGATTTCTCCAGGGCAACCACGTTTATATTATTCCTCCAAAGAATTAACTTCTCTCCAGGTTTAGAGATATTATATATGCTGTTTCTTTTGCCTGGGAAAATTTTTCTAACTAAAGTATTGCTTCCACCAAGAGACCTTCTCAGACTACTACCCATTCCATGTCTTGATGTCTGATTGTAATAATTTCCTATTTTGCTCCATATTTTTCTTTCAAAGCACTTTTACATCTTGTAACTATTATATAGTCACTCTATGTGACTATTGTAAATATTTTTCCCTTCTACAAAGTATTAAAGTTTTATGAGGGCATGGACCACATCTTTTAATTGAACACAGTACTTATGACAGTGTCTAACATAGATTAGGCAGCAATTACATAATTATAAATGAGTCAGCGACACTACAAATGCTATTTGTATTTTTGATGTTGTCAAGAATTGTGATGACTCTTTTTAATTTTTTAATTTTATTATTTAAAAAAATATTTGATTCATTTATTTGACAGAGATCACAAGTAGGCAGAGAGACAGGCAGAGAGAGAGGGGGAAGCAGGTTCCCCACTGAGCAGAGAGCCAGACGTGGGGCTTGATCCCAGGTCCCTGGGATCATGACCTGAATTGAAGGCAGATGCTTAACTGAATGAGCCACCCAGCACCCTGTGATGACTCTCTTATTAATATATAAGCTTCATTTGTATTTCCCTGATGCCAAGATACCACCTCACACCAGTCAGAATGGCCAAAATTAACAAGTCAGGAAACAACAGGATGCAGCAAGGATGCAGAGAAAGGAGAATCCTCCTACACTGTTAGTGGGAATGCAAGCTGGTGCAGCCACTCTGGAAAACAGTATGGAGGTTCCTCAAAAAGTTGAAAATAGGGGCGCCTGGGTGGCTCAGTGGGTTAAGCCTCTGCTTTCGACTCGGGTCATGATCTCGGGGTCCTGGGATCGAGCCCTGCATAGAGCTCTCTGCTCAGCGGGGAGCTGCTTCCCCCTCTCTCTCTCTGCCTGCCTCTCTGCCTACTTGTGATCTCTCTCTGTGTGTCAAATAAATAAATAAAATCTTTAAAAAAAAGTTGAAAATAGAGCTACCCTATGACCCAGCAATCACACTACTGGGTATTTACCCTAAAGATACAAATGTAGTGATCCAAAGGGGCACACGCACCCCAATGTTTATAGCATCAATGTCCACAATACCTAAACTATGGCAAGAACCAATGGAATCAACAGATGAATGGATAAGGAAGAAGTGGTATATATATATAAAATGGAACACTATGCAGCCATCACAAAACAAAAATCTTGCCATTTGCAATGACGTAGATGGAACTAGAGGGTATTAGGCTAAGCAAAATAAGTCAATCAGAGAAAGACAATTATCATATGTTCTCTCTGATATGAGGAATTTGAGAGGCAGGGTGGGGAGTTGTGAGGGGTAGGGAGAGAAAAAATGAAACAAGAAGGGACAAGGGAGGGAGACAAACCATAAGAGACTCTTAATCTCAGGAAACAAACTGAGGGTGTCTGGATGGGAGAAGGGTGGGAGGAATGGGGTGGCTGGGTTATGGACACTGGGTAGGGTATGTGCTATGGCAAGTGCTGTGAATTGTGTAAGCCTGATGATTCACAGACCTGTACCCCTAAAGCAAATAATATATGTTAATAAAATTTTAAAAATTCAAAAAATAAATAAACTTCAGTTACTTAAAGTTTAATCACTGAATGAATAGATTACTATGTATCATGAAAATGGGGAATATCTTGTAACTTGTGTATGCATATGTGTGTGCGTGTCTGTGTGTATTTTCTTTTAATCTTGAAGCAACCAAAAGTCCTCATATTTTTTTTTTAAGATTTTATTTATTTATTTCACAGAGAGAGAGCACAAGTAGGCAGAGAGGCAGGCAGAGAGAGAGATAGAGGAGGAAGCGGGTTCTCCGCCGAGCAGAGAGCCTGATGCGGAACTCAATCCCAGGACCCTGAGATCATGACCTGAGCTAGAGGCTTAACCCACTGAGCCACCCAGGCGCCCAAGTCCTCATATTTTTAATTTTACCCAACATCTTAGAGTTCAAACTAGGTTATAATTTCTCTTGGGTTTTCAATCTCTCTTTCCCCTTCTGCCATATACACAGTTATGTGACCCTGCTTTCTTTCTCATGGTGTTAACTTTGCTGGGTGACATGGCATTTATATCCCTGGTATACACTATAATGAACAAAAATGCCTCAGCATGGGGCGCCTGGGTGGCTCAGTGGGTTAAAGCCTTTGCCTTCAGCTCGGGTCATGATCCCAGGGTCCTGGGATCAAGCCCCACATTGGGATCTCTGCTCGGTGGGGAGCCTGCTTCCTCCTCTCTCTCTGCCAGCCTCTCTGCCTACTTGTGATTTCTGTCTGTCAAATAAATAAATAAATAAAATCTTAAAAAAAAAATGCCTCAGCATTACGGTCTTGAAACACTATTAGATCATAAATTCCATGAGTTCAGTAATTAAACATACATACTATTGTTTTTTTAGAAATATTAAGAAAAAATTTTCTATATTTTACATTTGATATAGAATTTTCATCACTTAATAATAAAACTCATGGGCAGATTTGTGTTTGTCATATAAACCCCAAACTGCATATTTTTTAAAAGAACTATGGGGTATTACTTGATATAGTAAATTTCCATTGGTTTTTTTTTTTTTTTAAGATTTTATTTATTTATTTGACAGAGAGAAATCACAAGTAGGCAGAGAGGCAGGCAGAGAGAGAGGAGGAAGCAGGCTCCCTGCTGAGCAGAAAGCCCGATGTGGGGCTCGAACCCAGGACCTGGGATCATGACCTGAGCGGAAGGCAGCGGCTTAACCCACCGAGCCACCCAGGCGCCCCTCCATTGGGTTTTAAAGCCACAAAGAAGCACTTTACCAAAGTCCTCATTAACCTCTATCAGTAAATAGATAGATGCTTTATATCTAGATAATGGAGAAATAGAACTGTATAAAGAGCTGTAGTAATATTCACATCAGAATAGTTTCTCCAAATGTCCTTTGCCTCTCCACTAAATTACTTCATTATAATCATAAAAATGTAACTTTATGATTACATCAATGTTATATCCCTCTGCAATTGCATATGCCTTTTGACTTTTCAATACATGTCTGTATTGAGAAAAGAGTATCATGTTGAAAAATTAGGCCTGCCTTGCCTCAAAGACAAGTAATTTTATTCAATTTTTTTTTTTGTTTAAGCATTTCACTACTGTCCAATCTTTAATCAATTCCAAAGTGCTGAATTCTGTGTTTACTTATGTGCATGTGTAAGTAAAAATTTTTGGAGCTTTGTGGATACGTGGCATTCTTGTTAGCACTTTTTTACATCTGAAAGGTAATTACTACCTAAGACACTGGTCTAATCCACACATTTGTCATTGGTGGACACCTGATCTAAACTAAGTTTATCTAACTGTAAAATCCACATGCTTAAACTGAAGGCTATATTCTTAATTTATGATATATTTTACCAATGCTGATTACCTTGGAGTCTTAACATCTTCACATAAGTGAAAGAAAAAGTATCTGCTTCAAATACATAATACATTAAAATGTCATATTATATTAAATAAAATAAAATATTGCTGGACCAAAATTTGGGGTAAGAAGATAACAATCTGCAATTCAGACTTGTAGGTAGTAATACCAAACAGTTCATATGCTCATATGGGAGACAAATCAAATTGAAATATTACACAAGAATAGATTTTTCAATATAGTCCATAGCTTCTGATTCTGGTGGTCTGTCTGTCTGTCTCTGTCTTTCTCTCTTTCTCTATGTATACAAAGTGTAAAATTTTGTCTTTTATGTCAAATGTTGAATAAAAATCTGATTTGTGTCCCATAATCATAATGACTTCATCTCAGGGCAATGATGGAGTTTTGTTTTTTTTTTTCCCCTCTCTCTCTCCTCATGCTCAAGAGAAATATATGAGATCATTGTCATTTGGAATTGGCCCAGAGCCAGGATGAGTTACCAAGAACACAGTTGGAAGGTAAGCATTATGAGAAAAGGGATCTTGTCCTTATTGATGGCCTTCCCCCAACACCAGTTCAGTGTCAAGCACAGGAGTGGAATAAAATTTTACTCAATAAGTATCTGTTAATTCAATGAATGACTATAATAATATCATTTCTATGACTAGATTTATGCTTAACAGGTATATTTTAAAAATATATAACCATTTACCTTCTTCTAAGACAGTCAAAATCTTAAATTTATTTTTCTTAAATTTCTTTTCTTAAGTTCATATATGTACTGTAATAAATTGCTGATAAAAAACATCTGTTAAAAATTTTTGGCTAAAGGGGTGCTTAGCTGTGTCAGTCACTAGAGCATGAGACTCTTGATCTTGGGATCTTGAGTTTGAGCCCCACATTGGGTGTAGAGATTACGTAAAAAAAAATTGGGGGCTCAGTGTATTTATTTGCACCATAAACTAATTTAGTTACATGATTTTTGATTGATTGACTAATTATGCAGGCATCATTTATAATGACTCAAATCAATTAAAAAAAAAGGAACTCTCCCTTTTAAGTCAAAATCACTTTATGCTTTGTGTGGCAACAAATTAAAAAACATTGTCATTATTAGATTTATTGGATGCAAGTCAAAGGAATAAAATTTCTTGAGAATTTATTTTTAACTCTTAAAATGACTTATCACATCAAGATCACCTATAAATACGCTCTCTAAGAGCAAATAGTGAATTTTCTACTTCTTTGTATATACAAAGTCCATAGTATAATACTGAGTTAGAACAAAAAGGCTTCTTGAATATGGCACTGAATACCTTCTACGTGATCCAAGAAAGAACAGTTTAGTTGTTCTCCTCCATTAGTTTGAAAGTATATGTTTAATTGATAAATAGGAACTTTCAGATGGCAGTGATAAATAAAACCACTATAAATTTCTGTTGTTTCCAACATCACCTGCAAGAAAACTTTGAACACAAATATTAAATCATATTAACAGATCTGGTAGATATGGTGATTTCTGTATTTCCTTTCAGTTTTACTATGATAGGGAACTTTTTAAAGCTTTACTCTTCAATAAAATCCACTTATAATTAATATGTCATTTAAATTTATTGGATGTGTTTTGAAGTTATTAATCCTATGCATTCCTCTTGCATAGCAAAACTCGTGAGGCATCATCATTCTACTCCTATCCAAGAAGCTCTAGCCACCTCTTTATGATTTTGTTTTCCACTTAGGTTTTATTTAAATCACATAAATCATACATATAATTTAGACCTTGATAGATCTTAATACTGTCTTTTATAGAATTTAACTTTGGTTCGATAGCTATTTTGAGTTAATGAATACCATGATAGAATCTGAAAGGAATGTTGAATTTTCTGACAAGACAGCTATATGTCACTCTCATTAGCATGTGGTATAGGTAACTACCTAATATCACAGGCAGTGAATATATTTACATTTGAAAATGGCTATTTCAGGTAAAAATTTACACTTTGTGAAACCAATATTTATTTACTGAATGGTCATTGCAAAGATGGGAAAAAGGGTCATTTCACTTACTGGAAACAACTAATATCATCTTATAATATTACTAATATATTTAGAATGTCAAACTTTCACAGTGCTAAAACACTGATGTCTAAGAAACTTTCTTCCAACAGCACATCATTTATAGTTATTTATAAAAGTTTAATGTTTAAACAGAATCAAAATATCAAAAATGATTCTCAAAATATTACAATTTTTTTTTAAAGATTTTATTTACTTGTTTGACAGAGAGAGATCATAAGTAGGCAAAGAGGCAGGCAGAGAGAGAGATGAAGGGAAGCAGGCTCCCTTCTGATCAGAGAGCCTAATATGGGGCTCCATCCCAGGACCCTGAGATGATGACCTGAGCCAAAGGCAGAGGCTTAACCCACTGAGCCACCCAGGCACCTCTACAAATTATTTTTTGATAATGTTTTTTAGGTTTATGCATTTATTTAGTTTGGGCAAATTAAATTGGTACAAATTGATACAAATCCAATTGGTACAAATATAAAAGGATATTTTTGAAATATATTCATTTTTAATTTTATATACAACAAATTCAAATCAATATCTACACAGAATTATAGTGACTAACCATACAAACTATAAAAAAGGTTTAGAAAAACACCTTATTGGCAAATGTTATCTTTTAATGTTTATATATATAATGTTTTGCTGTGTATAGATGTATGTCTGTACTTCATTCACACATTGCTTTAAATTGTGGTCATAATCTAAAGCAAAATACTATTGCATAACCTGTGAAATAATATAATACCCTGTGGAAAATGCTACTTTAATGTCAAATTATAAAATATTTCATGTGTGAAATAAATGAATATATTCATGATCATATAAGTTGAACATTAGTGATATTTGGTTAAGAGTTTCCTGTGTCTTTTTCTCCCTTCAATACACAAATATAATTAATATACCCACCAAAGAACTTTCATGGCATTATTTATGGAAAGTAAGTCAGTGAAAAAAGAAGTTGGGTAGAGATTACCTAAATATTTATTCTCTAAAATGATGATAGCTTTGCTCAGTACAAGGAAGAATTTGGATAAAAAGTTTTAACAATTTAAAGATGGAATGCTCGTTGTGCAACAAAAACTCCCAAGATCCATATTTTTATTTTTAGATAGTAAAATAAAAATTTTAATTTCTATATAGTTTGTTTCTCTCATTATAGATGTCCTACTAAACATATTTGCTCTCCATACATTATTTAGTATACTTCTTTCTTTGATTCTTTAACTACAAAATACTACCAGCAAACTCTCACTCCTTACATCATTATCCCATGCCTATTTGGCTAACACCAATGTAGTATTTATATTAAAAAAAGCATTTTGATCTTAAAAAGCTGTTCTCTATTACTGGTGTACCTATATATAATTTTTATGTTTTAAAGAGATATAGAAAAATTATGAGGATATATATATATATATATCCTTAACTTGAAAAAATAAATATATTGAGAATTACAGATGGATTTTTCTGCTATGCCAAAATATCTGAATGTGTTATTAATGCTCAAAAATTAATGGCTCCAAAACAACAAAAATCTAAATAGTTGTAATCATTTTCTCGGGAATAAAACTTATTTCTAATTTATCCTTGTGGCTCTTTTCATGTGAATTTTATTTTTTATATTGAACACTCTAGTTTTAATTAATTTCTTTGTAATAAATTAATTTTTAAATGGTAAAGCTATTATTTATTACACATAATAGATGAATCATGATTAGTTCATGCTGTTTGTAGGCACTAAAATTTTACTAAGATATTGAAAATTACAGCATACAAACTATATTGTTTTTTCTGTCTCTAAAAGTTATTATAATATACAGAAGGAAAAATGAAAAGCCAAACAATCACTTCAAAATCTATATGGTAGCAAAATGATGGTTATAAAAACTTCAAATATAAACCTAGCAGTATAATAATCTATATTATCTTCTTGGAAAATTTGATTTGGGTAATTCTTTAGTAGCTTTTTAACTTCATGCATTAAGACATCCATGAACCAGCACTTCAATATCTACATACTCTGACTGTATTTCCAAAATATACACAGTAGAGGCATAAGTATAATATATTGTTCTCTGTTTCTTAATTACACTTATGCTTCAAATTCAGCCTGCATTGAGTCAACTACTTATATGACATTCACGCATCTTTTACCGTTTTATCTTCACAAGAAATTGTGAGGTTTACAAATCTTTTCTCATCTTAGAGATAAGTAAACTGGGGAATAGAGAATATAAGTAACATTGTAAAATTCACTTAGTTGATAATTCCCAAACATGTGTACTTTTATTTATACTTCCGTAAGAGCTAATGATAATGGTGTCTGAAATAAATTTTTGCCTAATCTCTGAACAAAGTCCTTGAAAAATGTTACCTTGCTAAGATTATTTTGTAAGTTATGGAGAGGATGGAATGATGCCTAAGGAAGGATTCAAAATACGTTATGGTGGAGGGAAGTGAGTGGCATATAGAAAAAAACAAGACCAGCCATGGGATGATACTCACTGAAGCTGAGTAGTGGGTAAACAGGAAATTATTATATTCTACTTACTGCTTTTGTAAATTCTTGAATTTTTTTCATTAAAAATTTTAAAAATGTATTGAAATTACTTCATCCAACAACAGCAGAATGCACATTCTTTCATACTCACATGGAATATTCACCAAGATAGACCATATTCTGGGTCATAAAACACACTTTAAAAAATTTAAAATAATAGAAGTCATAATAATCTGTTTTCATACCATAATGCAATTAAACCAGAAATCAATATCAGAAAGATAACTCAAAAGTCCCAAAAGACAGAGATTAAACAATATACCTCTAACACATGGGTGAAAGAAGACACCTCAAGAGAAATGAAAAAACATTTGGAACTAAATGAAAATGAAAACACACTTATTAAAATATGTGAGATGTAGCAAAAACAATGTTCAGAAGGATATTTACAGCATTGGATAGTTATAAAGAAAAAGGCTTAAAATCATGTTTTAAGTTTCCATATTAGAAAGTTTGAAAAAGAAGAGAAAATTAAACCCAAAGAAAGAACAACCAAAATAATAAATTTAGAACAGAAATCAATTAAATCACATATAGGAAATCAATGGAGAAAATCGAGAAAGCCAAAACTGATTTTTTTCACAAGATCAATAAAATCAATAAGCTTCTATGTAGCCAGTCTAAGACAAAAAGAGAAAAGATACAAATTACTAATATTAGAAGTGAAAGATGGTATATCACTAAAGATCCATGGCCATTAAAAGGATAAAAAATATTCTATAAAAAACCTCTACGCTGGACACATTTGATAACCTAGGTAAATGGACCAGTTCCTTGAAAGATACCAACTACCAAGAGTTATACAAGAAGAAACAGATAATCTGAATACGACATATTATTCAATAATTAAGAACCTCCCCAAATAGAAAGCACCAAGCTTAAGTGTGTTCACTGATGAACTGCACTGAACACAGAAGGGAAAATTATACCAATTCTCCACAGTTTCTTTCAGAAGATAAAAGTACTCTTACCATATGACCCACCAATCACATGTGAAGAAGTGGAAAATTTATGTCCACACAAAAACCTTCATACAGACATGTAAAACAACTTAATTCATAATTGCCAAAACTTGGAAGCACCAAGATGTCCTACAGTAGGTAAATGGATAAACTTTGGTATATCCAGACACAGAAACGAAAAGGCACGAAGGAACCTTAACTTCATAATATAAGTAAAAGAAGGCAATCTGAACAAGTACATACTATACCATTTCACCATATGACAGTCTGGAGAAGGTAAAACTATGGAGACACTGAAAAGATCAGTGGTTGGGAGAAATGGGGAGAGAGGATGGACAAACAGGTGGAGCACAAAGGTTTTTAGGATGGTGAAAATATTTTGTTTGATACCATAATAATGGATATATATCATTATGCATTTGTCCAAACCTATAGAATGCATAACACCAAGAGTGAATCCTAAGGTATACTATGGACTTTGATATGTCAATGCTAATTAATGAATTATAACAAAGATACCCTCTGGTGACGGATGTTGATAATGAGCGAGGCCATGCATTTGTGGAGGTAGGGGGTTTATGAAAAATCTCTGTATCTTCCTCTCAATTATGTTCTGAACCTAAAATTGCTGTAAAAATTAAGCCTTTCTTAAAAAAATAAAAAAAAATGTGTTGTAGGAAACATCGGTGGGAAGAAATAACATTGTAAACCTAGACTGAACACCACATATACCTAATAAGTCTAAGCCAAATTTAAAAATATATATAAAGTGAAATAATAAAGTAAAAGTGCTAATTTTTTTTATTTTTTATTTTTTTGGTCCTGGTAAAAGACTTTGGGTAGACGAGTAGAAATGATAGTAATATGCTATCAGGGTCATAGACTGAGTTAAGTGAGGGGGAAAAAAGGTGACAACACAATAAAAATATACCACTGGAGTTAAATTTGAAATGATTAGTAAAAAGAAAAGACACAGGATATAATACAAATAATGGTATTACTTAATAAACAATTTATTATATCTATATTTATATATATTTATTATATTTATAACATGTATATGATGTATACTTTTAAAAATAACTATTGAACACTAACCATGTTAGTAAATTGCTTAAAATCTATAAATTAGAAGTTTCCTAATGATTCTTCCTCATTTACACAATATACTAAACTGTTGTCTATATCTTGTTCCAGGAATTTTGTTGCCTATGTTGAAAATTCACCTCTGCCATTTATTAGCTGTGTAATATTAGACATATTACTTAACCTCTGTATGCTTCAAAATCTTTATCATAAGTGAGAATAACAATAGTATTTATTTTGTAGGGTTATTTTGAAGAGTCGTGGAATTAATAATATTAAGCTATTAAGTATATAAAACAGAGCCTGACAGATACACAAATTAAATGTTACCTATGATGATGAAGATGATGATGGTGGGTGGTGACACAAGAATGGTTTGAGCTTTGATTTTAACAGTCACAATAGAAGAAATCTTTACTAAACCAGCATTGAGTACAGATAGTCAATGAAGTATCTAATATCATCTGGCCTTATCAGAACCTCACAGCATTTTCCTTCATCCTGCAAAGTCATATTCCTAAAGGTCTACCCAGAAGGGAAAGGGGTTTCTGCACATATTCTTTTTTTTTTTTTTTTTTAATTTGACAGAGAGAGACACAGCAAGAGAGGGAACACAAGCAGGGGAAATGGGAGAGGGAAAAGCAGGCTTCCCGTTGAGCAGGAAGCCCAACGTGGGGCTCTATCCCAGGACCCTGGGATCATGACTTGAGCCGAAGGCAGATGTTTAAGGAGAGCCACCTAGCTGGCTCCTTTTGCACACATTCTTAACCCAGGACCATTTTGATGAGGATTCCATAGAGTTTCCATTATTTCAACACTATACTGATTGACAGGGAATGAGGAAGGAAACAACTAGAGGTTGTGTACTTGTTTCTATTTTAGAACTCCCATCATCTTCTCTATAGAAAAAATGGCTCTTGTTGTTTCCTAATATTTATGCTTCAGTACAAAAATAACAGCAAAGAGTAACATTCAATTTTTGTGTTGTGGACTTCACTCATGCCATAATCTCTAAGTATGGGAGCCTATCTCCAGGGATGCATTCTCCTCCCATATAGGTATACGCTGACAAAATGAGATTCTCTCTGCTTTCCAGTTACTCAATCTCTTCAGATGAGCTGAAGATGAGTTTCATTTCATCTTAACATAAATTACTCTCAAGGGTGAATGATACATAAATGAGGTTCCTATATAATAGCTCAATGGACTGATAACATATGCCTATTGCAGAGACCTGACATTTACTTACGGAGTATATTTGACACTTGGTCATTCGGTACCAATATGAAAATTTCCCACCAGCTAGTCTTTTGATCCAGGACTATATTTCTATCATAGAATCCAATATAACACAATGTTTGTTTTTCACTTTTGGGTTTTTTGTTTGTTTGTTTTTGAGGGGACTCAAGTCATTATCTATTATCTGGGTTTCCCTATGCAGGAAATGAAGATAGTTAAG
Organism: Lutra lutra; assembly: GCF_902655055.1. Taxonomy (NCBI): domain Eukaryota; kingdom Metazoa; phylum Chordata; class Mammalia; order Carnivora; family Mustelidae; genus Lutra; species Lutra lutra. The sequence continues at coordinate 176,175,985 of NC_062280.1, forward strand.
TAAGATTCAAACAATGAACACAAAATATTGTCAATCTCTGTGCAATCAATATCACGTTCAGTTACCATATATCTTGGTTTCTGCAACTATTGATAAGCTTCTGAATACATATATCACTTATGCTTATAGATTTTCTTCTGGATATTAGAGTTATGTAAATATAACGAATCACCATTATTATCGTAAGTTAGGATAATAAAATGTTGCTTACGCTAAACCATGCAACAAATTATCATGGTATTCATTTGGCACTGTTAACACTTCATTAGAGTTCCAATGAAGAGAAGATAACTAATTTAATTTTGATATTTAGCACTGTAAGATGGGAATGAGGTGAGAATGTTCATTATGAAAACAGCCATCCTTTCCTTGGTCTTATATCTTAAATATCTCTATATGCCTTAAAATTCAGTTTTAATCTTTCTAAATAGGATCGATTCTGATACTTTAGACAAAGGTAAACATTTTCCATTGTGTTTCTTTTGTTGTTTTCTCAATTTCATTTTTTAAATAAATGGGAATCTGCTAAATGCCTTGGATTGCACCTCAAATCCATTCTTCAGTGGTACAATAAACTTATCCCTTTTAAAATAAAAATGGGAAAAAAGTAATTAGAACTTTAAATCAATCACACATGAAGCTATTTTTCTTCATATCTTCTATTGATGGCTTTCATCAGTGTCACTTATATGCTGTAGAAAATAGTACCCCATTATGTTGAGATGACTTTTTCAGTAATGTCAAATATTTACAACAGTCAAAAATATGAAAGCAGTAAACTCATGCCACTGAATCATGTGCAAAAACTATACAGTTTCCTTAAAGAAAAGTTCTTCAGGTTGCCATTTAGAGCCTATACATGCTAATTTTAGACATCATTTCGACGAGACTATTCAGTTGCTATTTGAGTTTGTAGCACATTAGAAGCAATAAATTAAAAGACTGTGTGTGTGTGTGTGTGTGTGTGTGTAGTTGTGAGTGTGTCAAAGGTTAGGAGATATATTAAAATACTGGTAAGGGTAGAAGAAATTACAAGTAAATACAGCTAGGGCAAAGACCCTAAAGTGGGAACATGACTCCTATCTTGAGAGAGTAGCAGAAAGTAAGATAAGAGCAGTAATGAGGAACCAAGTCATTTAAGGGTTTTCAGGCTATTGTAAGAATCAATAAGACTTATCGGAGTGTGTTGAGTTGAAGAATGCCATGATTTGACTTAAATGCTAAAAAGATCATTCCAGTTTCTGTGACAATAGGCTGAAGTGGGTATGGGAAAAAGTTAAGAAATCAGAAAGCAGGCTTTAATGCAATCCAGATGAAACATGATATTTTTCTGGACCAAACTAGTATTGGTTAAGGGTGATATAAAGAGGGAGATACAGATAATCTTGAAGTTAGAGTCAGTTGATGTAGATAACAAAGGTCCTAAATCATTACCTAAAAGTTAAATTATATTTAGTACATGTTATTTAAAAGGCAAGAACATGTATAATCAATTTTGGAAAAATTACCATTAAAATGGTTAAACCAAGGTTACATTAAATGTTTAATTTTAAAGGGTAGGTTTCTATTCTGGGAAAAATCACTTACATAGCTAAGCATATAATCTGACAATCTGGGGAAAAGATTTCTAAATAATAAAACAACATCCCTACTAATGAAATTCTGGAACACAGCTACTGTGGTGGTTAATTTTATGTGTCAACCTCCCTGGATCACAGGGTACCCAGATATTTGGCTAAACATTATTTCTGAGTGTGTCTGTGAGGGTGTTTCTGGGTGAAATTAGCATTTGAATAAGTGGACTCAGTAAAGCAGTTCATGCTCCCCAATGTGGGTGGACATCATGCAGTCGAGGACCTGAATAGAACAAAAAGGCAGAGGCAGGAAGAACTTGACTTTTTCTGCTTGATTGCTTGAGCAGGGACATCAATCTTCTGCCCTCATTGCTCCCAGTTCTCAGGCCTTTGGACTCAGACTGAATTACACCACCAGCTTTCTTGGGTATCTGGTTTACAGAGGGCAATTAGGGGACTTTTCAGCCTCCATAATTGTGTGAGCTAATTCCTTTAATAAATCTCTTCCCATTATTGATAGATAAATAGATAGATCTCCAATTGATTCTATTTTTCTGGAGAATCCTGATACAGTTCATTTAATCCTAATAGTAGAATTTCATAGAAACTGCACTGATATGGAATAATCACGAGAAGAAAATTCTTAAAAGCTACCTTAAAGCAGGAGTACAAATTATAGAATTATAGACATGGAGATTATTGACTACAGAGTGAATAGGGAAATATAGAACCAGAGACATAGTTGGAGGTTAATGCAATAATTCATATGGGAAATAATGAAGGCATAAATTAACTCAGTATCCCTAGTATTGGTGGTAACCAAATTTTGGCTATAGGATCTAATCAAGGTTTTTCAATGCTATTGTTGAAACATATTTGCTATTATAAAAATAAATTATATAATGTAGATTATTCTGTTACACATGATTTGAGAAGTTGAGTGACATATAGTATTAATATCTGAAAGTTGTAAAATTCATAATGAATACAAAATCATGAGACTGTCAGATACCTGAGAGGTCACATCGCCAAAAATTTAGTAGTAAATGATCACTTTGGGTCCTAACACCATGTTGGGTCCTATGGGATACCATATAAATAAATGTGAAATGTTGCATTTAACATTAGAAAATTCAGAAATGTATTTGTAAAGTGGGCTAAAATGAAGTTACGTATCAACACAATGAAAAACTATGATGATAAAGATTCAGTCTGACAGGAAGATTCTGGGAAATCATTTCTATGGTTTCAAAGATGACATTTGTGCCAAAACTACCAAATATACACCTTCATCCAATCCTGCTTCTAGACCTCACTCTCCACTGCCAGTTCATACTAATGTTATACCAAACTCCCATATCAAATGCTAATATGCTAGGATGAATTCATTAGGTTCTCCCTAAAGGTGGTTCTATTTATTATTTCTGTTGAAATTCTATGCTCATTTTCATCACTTTTCTCACAATATTTAGAAATATTAAAGTTACTCTTACTTCATTCATTTTTTTCCCATTTCCCATATCCACTCACCTGTTAAATTCTGTCCATTCTCTTACTACTACATTTTTCAAAATTCTCTGCCTTTCTCTTCTAATGCTTCCTCTTGTTAATATCTTGGTTCAGGTCTTCATCGTCTGCTTTATCTGTTCCAAAAATCTATCCAACTAATCTCCAGGTTTCTGGATTCTTATCTTTTTAACCTGTTCTTCACATTGCCACCTGAGTTATCTTCATAGAAACAGGTAAAATTCTGTCACTTTCAAAAACTTTCTGTGGTGCCTCATTTTCTACGGAATTAGTTCAAATTCTAACATAACATTCAAAGATCTCAATTACTTGATGCTAAATTACCTTTCCATTTTCATCATTTAAAACCAAACTATTTTCCCCTTTTCACGACCTCATCACTTGCATCATTTCTTTCAGAAACTCATGAATTAAATCACACCAGGCTACTCACTACTCTTCAAATATGCCCTTCAAATATACATATACACAAATTACCCATCTACTGTGCCTCTTTTTCATCTTGGACAGATATGACCTCAAATTTATTTATTTTAATAACAAAATACCAAGCAAAATTTTTGATTGGCTTAAGTTTAAAAAAAAAACAACGAAATCATGGATGTCAGAACTTTCATGAGACTAATGCACTACTTATAGCCCTAAGGAGGCAGGTGAATTTCAGAACTTTTATTTATTAATTTTAAGATTTTATTTATTTGTCAGAGAAAGAGCACAAGCAAGGGGAGTGGCAGGCAGCAGGAGAGAGAGAAGCAGGCTCTCTGCTCAGCAGAGAGTCTGATGTGGGGCTTGAACTGAGGACCCTGGGATCATGACCTGAGCTGAAGGCAGACACTTAACTGACTGAGCCACTCAGGCACCCCATAATTTCAGAACTTTAAAACAAGAGTTTATATCAACAATCCTGGAGATTTATGTCTGTGGTCCTGCCCAATGAGAATATTTTTAATTAAAATTTTTATTCAAATAAAACACCCCATATAGAAAAGTGCACAAATCATAACTATGGAATCTGATGAATTTGCCTTTGTAAACACAACATGTAAACATGAATCAGATAAAGAAACAAAACACTGACAGCAACCAGAAGCCCTTTCTTTCCCCCTCCAAGACTACAGTGCACTAGAGAACCTCTAACCTAACTTCTGCCACAAACGTATGTTCACATATGTTTTGCTTTCTCTATTTTTACTTAGGTAAAAATAGAACTATACAGCATTGCTCCTTTGTGACTGTCTTATTCGCTCAAAATTTTACTTAATGAAATTCACCTATGTTGTTACATGTAATTAAAGTTCACCCTTACTACTGTGTATTCATTCATTAAATATTCATTGAGTGAATATGCCATAGCATAATTATGCTTTATAATATTGAAGACTATTTCAATTTTTTTTCAATATTTGGCTATTTTTAATAGCTCTGTAAAAGTCTCATACCTATATTTAGTTGAGTTTGGAACACGTTTCTATTTGGTAATATTAGGCACCAAATTGCTGAGTAATGTTGTAAGTACATACAGTTTTGGTAGAATCTGCGAAACAGTTTGCAAAAGTGCTTATACAATAGTCCCCCCTTATTTGTAGGGGACATTCCAAGAACCTCAGTGGATGCCTGAAATCATGGATAGTACCAAACCCTGTATATACTGTTTTCTTCTTATACAGACCTATGATAAAGTTTAATTTATAAATTAGCACAGTAAGAAATTAATAACAATAAATAATAAGTTATAACAATATATTAATTTATGTGAATGTGGTTTCTCTCTGTCTGAAAATATCTTACTGTACCGTTCTCACCTTTCTTGTGATGATGTGAGATGATAAAAAGCTTACCTGATGAGATAAAGTGAGGTAAATGATTAGTATTGACTTTCTGGTGATGTGTTAAGAAATGGATCATCTGCTTCCTGATCTTGATGGGCTACAGAAAACTGAAACTATGGAAAGTAAAGCTGCTGATGGGGTTGGGGAGTGGGGAGCTCCTGTACCAATTTATTCCCCTACAAACAGCCTATGAGAGTTTGAATTGCCCCATATACCTACAGGTATTTAACATTTTTGTCTTTCTTATGCATTCCATTGTGTATACAGCAGTATCAATTTTAGGGTTTTAATTTCAGGTCTTTATTTCCCCGGAGGACTAAAAAGTTGAGCACACTTTCTTTTATTGGGCATTCAGATTCTCTTCTGTTGTTTAAAGTGCTTAAGTTTTTTCCCCATTTTTCTCTTTTCTTGGGTGAATTCTTCTTTATTTCAGAAGAGATCTTTATATTTGTGAACTCTTCATCAGATTTATGTGCTGCAAATTGTCTTCTCCTACAATATGAATTGCCCTTTCACTTTGTTACTGGTAACTTTTGATGAAAAGATGTTCTTACCACTAATGGTAATAATAATTTTAATAATAACAATAATTTTTATTTGATTACAGATTTTGTATCACTTTAAAAAATTCTGCCTGCTCCAAAATTATAAAGATATTCTTATCTGGTACTTTCTGGAAACTTCATTATGTTACTTTTTGTATGTAAATCTATAATCCATCTGAAGTAGTTTTTTGTCTGCAGAGAGATAAAAATTCATATTTAGAAAATGGATAGCCAGTTGACAGCCTCATTGGTTGAAAATACATTTTTCCACTATACTGCAATATCAACTTTTTCATAGATTATTTTGTTGCAAATTTGTGATTTTTTTTTTAGCAGAGGTAACACACCATGTTACCTTAGTTTCATATGTACAACATAGTGATTCTACTGGTTTATACATTATGCTATGTTCACTACAAGTGTAGTTCCCATTTGTCTCCATACAATATTATTGTATTGTAATACCACCGACCATTTTCCTTATGCTGTGTCTTTTATTTCCATTACTTATTCATCCCATAACTGGAAGCCTATATCTCCTACTCTCCTTCACCCATTTTGTCCAACCCTCACCCTTCTTCCCTCTGGCAACCATCAGTTTGTTTGTCTGATTCTGGTTTTTGCTTACTTACTCTTTCGCTGTTTGTTTTAGATGCCACTTATAAGTGAAATTGTATGGTATTTGTCTTTTTTTCAGTCTTTTTAGGCTTATTTAGACTTATTTCATTTAGCATAATACTCTCTAGGTCCATCCATATAGTCTCAAATGGCACAATCTCATCCTTTTTATGGCTGTGTAAGATACCATTGTATATATATCACATCTTTCTTATCCATTCGTGTACTGATGGACACAGGTTGCTTCCATATCTTGGCTATTGTAAATAATGTTGCAATAAACATTAGGGTGCACATATCTTTCCACATCAGTGTTTGTTTCCTTTAATACCCCACGGTAGAATTATTGGATCATGCATTTCTATATCAATTTTTGAGGAACTTCCATACTGTTTTCCACATTGGTTGTACCAATTTACATTTCCACCAACAGTGCACAGGGGTTCTTTTTTTTCCAAATTGTCACCAATAGTTGTTGTCTTTTTTATTTTAGCCTTTGTCCAACAGGGGAATATGACATTGTGGTTTTGATTTTCATTTCCCTGATGATTAGTGGTATTCAGCACCTTTTTATGTGTCTGTTGATCATCTTCGTGTCTACTTCAGAAAAATGTCTATTCAGGTCCTCTGCTCATTTTTCAGTATTATTGGGTTTTTTTGGCTGTTGAGTTGTATAAGTTCTTTATATATTTTGGTTATTATCTGACATATCATTTGCAAGCATATTTCCCATTCAGTAGGTTGTCTTTTTGTTTTGTTGATGATTTCCTTTGCTGTGCAAAGCTTATTTTTTTTTGTTTCCCTTGCCTTAGAAGACATATCTAGACAAATGTTGATATGACCAAGGTTAGAGAAATTACTACCTGTGTTCTCTTCTAGGAATTTTGTGGTTTCAGGTCTCACAGTAGGTCTTTAATCCATTTTGAGTTTATTTTTGTGTATGGTATAAGAAACTGATCCAGTTTCCTTCTTTTACATAAAACTGTACAGTTTTTCCAGCACCTTTATTGAAGAGACTTTCTCCCTGGTATATTCTTGACTTCTTTGTCATAAATTAATTGACCATATAATCATGGGTTTATTTCTGGGTTCTCTATCCTGTTGAATGTTTTTTGAGCCCTGTATTCCATTCTAATGATGTTGAGGAATAAAAAGCCAATTCAATTTTGGAAATCTCTATATATGTATTATAAAGCACTAGGCAAATAATTAGAATTATTTGGTGACTATTTCTTTGGTAAACCATTTATTTTGTCTAACAAATATAATTTTTTCTAGTTATTCATTGAGTATGCTTTGTTAATATCTAAACATCCATCCTTGTTCCTTCTGTCGTATAAATCCACCCTAACTAATCTCTCTTTACTCACTAATGTATCCTATTCTAGTATGCTCAATAGTCCTTTCCAACATGTTACTGCTCAGTCCTAACTGTCTGTGTCTATTTTCAAGTAATTCTCCCAAGTAAAATTCTGATCTCACTCTTTCTATATACCTAGCTCTACCAACTCAAGTTCATTATTATCTTCAAATCTGATTTAAACATTTTTTCCTCTTATGAAGAGTTTTGCAGACAATCACATCTGTAAGGTTCTTAATTATTAAGTGATGAACTGTTTCTTGTTTATTTAACATTCTATTATATGGAGCACTAAATGGATGTGCTCAATCTCCTCTCTAGTTTTCATCTAGAATATTTCTCTAATATACAATTCCTATTCTTTTCCTTTTTGCTGTATAAATCATACCTCTGTAAATTATATCTTCAATTTTTTTCTAGTTTTATTGAGATGTAATTGACGTATAACATTGTGTAAGTTTAAAGTGTATAATGTAGTGATTTTGTATGTGTATATCTTTTAAAATAATTACCAAAATAAGGTTAGTTGAGACATCCATCACCTCATATAATTACATTTTGTTTACATATAGTAAGAATTTTTAAAATCTATTTTTCAGCAACTTCCAAATATACAATACGGTATCATTAAACAGTCATTATGCTGTACATTACAGCCCCAGAACTTACTAATTTTATCACTAGAAGTTTGTATCCTTTACTATTTTCATCCATTTTCCCTACTCCCCACCCCCTTCTCCTGGCCACCATCAGTCCACTCTCCATTCCTGTGTTTTTATTTATTGATTGATTTTATTACACATAAAAGGTGAAATCATATAGTATTTGTCTTTTCCTGACAAATTTTACATAGCATACTGCCCTCAAGTTTCATCTACACTGATGCAAATGGCAGGATTTCCTTCTTTTCTAAGGCTGAATAATATTTCTGTGTGTGTGTGTGTGTGTGTGTGTGTGTGTGTGTACACACACTGCACTTTCTCCATCCGTTCATCCATTGTGGACACTTAGGTTATTTCCATGACTTGGTTGCTGTAAATAATGCTACAGTGAATACAGGGGTATTTCTCTTCTAGGTAGTGATTTCATTTCCCTTGGATATATTCCCAGAAGGGGGATTGCTGGATCATATTGTAGCTCTATTTTAAAATTTTCAGGACATTTCTTACTATTTTGTGTGGTGGCTATACCAATTTATATTCCCATCAAGAATGTACAAAGTTCCATTTTCCTCACATTTTCCCCATCATTTTTTATCTTCTGCCTTTTTGATAACAGCCATCCTAATCATCATAAGGTAATCTTATGGTTTTGCTTTGCATTTCCATGATTATTAGTAGTGTTGTACATCTTCTCATGTATCTGTTGGCCATTTGATAACCTTCTTTGGAAAAATGCCTATTTAGGTCCTTTGCCCACTTTTTACTTAGATTATTTTTATTTTATTTTTTGCTATTGAGTCATGAGTTCCTTATATATTTAGATACTAATCCTCATCAGATATGTGGTTTGCAAATATTTTCTATTCTGTAGGTTGACTTTTCACTTTTTGTCTCTTTTGCTTTGTAGAAAATTTTTAATTTGATGTAGTCCTCTCTTATTTATTTTTGCTTTTGTTGCTTGTGCTTTTGGGGTCATATCCATATAATCATTACTAAGATCAATGTCAAGGAAAATTTTCCTTATGCTTTCTTTTAGGAATTTTAACGTTTTATTTCTTCTATTTAAGTCTTAAATCCATTTTGAGTTAATTTTTGTGAGTGAAAACCAACTATTTACCAACACTGAGACATTGTATCTTGAGCTTTTATTTTATTTTGTTTTATTTCTTTTCAGTGTTCCAAAATTCACTGTTTATGCACCATACCCAGTGCTCCATGCAATACGTGCACTCCATAATACCCACCACCAGACTCACCCAACCTCTCACCCCCTCCCCTCCAAAACCTCAGTTTGTTTCTCAGAGTCCATGGTCTCTCATGGTTTGTCTCCCCCTCTAATTTCCCCCAACTCACTTCTCCTTTCCATCTCCCCACGTCCTCTGTTATTCCTTATGCTCCACAAGTAAGTGAAACCATATGATACTTGACTCTCTCTGCTTGACTTACTTCACCCAGCATAATCTCTTCTAGTCCTGTCCATTTTGATACAAAAGTTGGGTATTCATCCTTTTTGATGGAGATGTAATATTCCATTGTATATATGGACCATATCTTCTTTATCCATTCGTCTGTTGAAGGGCATCTTGGTTCTTTCCACAGTTTGGCAACTCTGGCCATTGCTGCTAAGAACATAGGAGTACAGGTGCCCCTTCTTTTCTCTACATCTGTATCTTTGGGGTAAATACCCAGCAGTGCAATTGCAGGGTCATAGGATAGCTCTATTTTTAATTTTTTAAGGAACCTCCACAGTGTTTTCCAAGTGGCTGCACCACCTTGCATTCTAACCAACAGTGTAGGAGAGTTCCCCTTTCTCCACATCCTCTTTAACACTTGTTGTTTACTGTCTTGTTAATTTTGGCCATTCTAACTGGTATAAGGTGGTATGTCAGTGTGGTTTTGATTTGAATCTCCCTGATGGCTAATAATAATGAACATTTTTTCATGTGCCTGTTATCCATTTATATGTCTTCTTTGGAGAAGTATCTGTTCATGTCTTCTGCACATTTTTTTGACATGATTATCTATTTTGTGTATGTTGACTTTGAAGAGTTCTTTATAGATCTTGGGTATCAGCCTTTGTTTGTAGTGTCATTTCCAGTATCTTCTCCCATTCTGTGGGTTGCCTCTTTGTTTTCTTGACTGTTTCCTTTGCTGTACAGAAGCTTTTGATCCTGATGAAGTCCCAAAAGTTCTTTTCGCTTTTGTTTCCTTTGCCTTTGGAGACATATCTTGAAAGAAGTTGCTATGGCCAATGTCGAAGAGGTTACTGCCTATGTTCTCCTCTAGGATTTTGATAGATTCCTGCCTCACGTTGAGGTCTTTTATCCATTTTGAGTTTATCTTTGTGTATGGTGTGAGAGAATGGTCGAGTTTCCTTCTACTACACAGAGATATCCAATTTTCCCAGGACCATCTATTAAAGAGACTTTCTTTTTTCCACTATGTATTTTTCCCCTGCTTTGTCAAAGATTATTTGACCATAGAGTTGGGGGTCCATATCTGGGCTCTCTACTCTGTTCCACTGGTCTTTGTGTCTGTTTTTGTGGCAGTACCATGCTGTCTTGGTGATCACAGCTTTATGGTAAAACTTGAAATCAGGCAACGTGATGACCCTAGTTTTGTTTTTCTTTTTCAACATTTCCTTAGCAATTCAGAGTCTCTTCTGGTTCCATACAAATTTTAGTATTGTTTGTTCCAGCTCTTTGAAAAATGGTGGTGGAATTTTGATCAGGATGGCATTGAAAATATAGATTGCTCCAGGCAGTATAGATATTTTAACAATGTTTATTCTTCTGATCCATGAACACGGAATGCTCTTCCATCATTTTGTGTCTTCTTCAATTTCTTTTATGAGTGTTCTGTAGTTGCTCAAGTACAGATCTTTACCTCTTTGGTGCGGTTTATCCCCAGGTATCTTATGTTTCTTGGCGATATAGTAAATGGAATCAGTTCCATAAAGCAACTGATTTCTGTACATTGACTTTGTATCCTGCCACATTACTGAATTGCTGTATGAGTTCTAGTAGTTTGGGGGTGGAGTCTTTTGGGTTTTCCATATGAAGTATCACATCATCTGCCAAGAGAGAATATGACTTCTTCATTGTCAATTTGGATACCTTTTATTTCTTTTTGTTGTCTGATTGCTGTTGCTAGGACTTCTAGTACTGTGTTGAACAAGAGTGGCAAGAGTGGGCATCCTTGTCGTGTTTCTGATCTCAAAGGGAAACCTGGCAACTTTTCCCCATTGAGTAGGATATTCACTGTCAGTTTTTCATAGATAGATTTTAAGAAGTTGAGGAATGTTCCCTCTATCCCTATACTTTGAAGTGTTTTAATCAGGAACGGATGCTGTATCTTGTCAAATGCTTTTTCTGAATCAATTGAGAGAACCATGTGGTTCTTCTCTCTTCTCTTATTGATTTCTTCTATCACACTGATTGATTTGTGAATGTTGAACCACCCTTGTATCCCATGGATAAATCCCACCTGGTCATGGTAGATAACCTTTTTAATGTACTGTTGGATCCTATTAGCTAGGATAGTGTTGAGAATCTTGGCATTCATATTCATCAGGGATATTGGTCTGAAATTCTCCTTTTTGGTGGGGTCTTTGCCTGGTTTGGGTATCAGGATAATGCTGGCTTCATAAAAAGAGTCTGGAACTTTCTCTTCTGTTTCTATTTTTTTAAATAACTTCAGGAGAATAGTTACTATTTCTTCTTTGAATGTTTTATAGAATTCTCCAAGGAATCTGTCAGGTCCTGGGCTCTCATTTTTTGGGAGGGTTTTGATCACTGCCTCAATCTCGTTACTAGATATTGGCCTATTTGGGTTGTCAATTTCTTCCTGATTCAGTTTTAGAAGTTTATAGGTTTCCAGGAATGTATCCATTTCGTCTTGGTTGCTTAATTTATTGGCATATAACTGTTGATAATAATTTCTGATGATTGTTTCTATTTCCTTGGTGTTAGTTGTGATCTCTCCCTTTTCATTCATACTTATATTACTTTGGGTCCTCTCTCTTTTCTTTTGGATTAGTTTGGCCAATGGTTTATTGATCTTATTGATTCTTTTGAAGAACCAGCTTCTGGTTTCATTGATGTGTTGTACTGTATCTCCAGTTTCTATCTCATTGATCTCTGCTCTAATCTTGATTATTTCCCTTCTTGTGTGTGGAGTTGGCTTAATTTGTTGTTGTTTTTTTCAGTTCTTTAAGGTATAAAGACAACTGGTGTATTATGGATTTTTCAGTTTTTTTGAGGGAGGCTTGGATGGCTATGTATGTCTCCCTTAGGACCGCCTTTGCCGTATCCCATAGGTTTTGGACCGAAGTGTCTTCATTCTCATGGTTTCCATGAATTGTTTAAGTTCTTCTTTGATTTCCTGGTTGATCCAAGCATTCCTAAGCAAGGTGGTCTTTAGCTTCCAAGTGTTTGAAATCCTTCCAAACTTTTTCTTGTGATTGAGTTCTAGTTTCAAAGCATTGGGGTCTGAGAATATGGAGGGAATAATCTCAATCTTATGGTAGTGGTTGAGCCCTGTTTTGTGATCCAGTATGTGGTCTGTTCTGGAGAAAGTTCCATGTGTACTCGAGAAGAATGAGTATTCTGTTGTTTTAGGGTGGAATAATCTGTATATATCTATGAGGTCCATCTGGTCCAATGTGTCATCCAGTGCTTTTGTTTCTTTATTGATTTTCTGCTTGGATGACCTATTACTGAGAATGGCATGTTAAGATCCCCTACCATTAGTGTATTCATATCACTATGACTCTTTATCCTGATTAATATTTGTCTTATGTAGTTGGCTGCTCCCGTATTGGGGGGCATAAATATTTACAATTGTTAGGTCTTCTAGGTGGGTAGACCCTTTAAAAATGATGTAGTGTCCTTCTTTATCTCTGACCACAGACTTGAGTTTAAAATCTAATTTATCTGATAGGAGAATCGTACCCCAGCTTTCTTTTGAGGCCCATTGCTATGAAAGATGCTTCTCCATTCTTTCACTTTCAGTCTGGATGTATCCTCAGGTTCAAAATAGGTCTCTTGTAGACAACATATGGACAGGTCCTGTAGTTTTATCCAATCTGCAAACCTGTGCCATTTTATGGGAGCATTTCGGCCATTCACATTGAGAGTGATTACTGAAAGATATGTTTTTATTGACATCATATTGGCTGTGAAGTCTTTATTTCTATAGATTGTCTTTTCTGTTCTATGACTCTCTTGGGTTCTTTCTTCTTTTATAGAACCCACCTTAGTACTTCTTAGTAATGACTTAGTGGTCACATACTCTTAAACTTTGCCAGTCTTGGAAGCTCTTTATCTCTCCATTCATTTTGAGTGTCAACCTTGCTGGATAAAGTTTTCTTGGCTGCATGTTCTTCTCATTTAGTGCTCTGAGCATGTCTTGCCAGCCCTTCTGGCTTGCTAGGTTTGTGGACAGGTCTGATGTTTTTCTGATTGACCCTCTTCTGTGCATAAGGAATCTCTTCCCCCTAGTTACTCTCAAGAGCTTCTGTCTTAAATTATGATTACACAGTTTCACAATCAGGTGTCTTGAGGTCTTTCTAGATTTATTCATGTTGGGGAGTGATCTTTCTGCCTCTAGGACATGAACTCTGGTTCCATTCCCCAGACTGGGAAATTTTTCATGGAGAGTTTGTTCAACTATATCTTCTAGTCTTCTTTCTTTCTCTTCCCCCTCAAGTATCCCAATAAGTCTGACGTTGGAATGTTTCATGGGATCATTTATTTCCCTAATTCTGTTTTCATGGCTTCTAAGCTATTCCTTCCAATCCTCCTCCTGATCCTTTTTCTCTATTATTTTGTCCTCTAGATCACTAATTCTATCTTCTGCCTCTGTTACCCTCTCCTTTAGAGAGTTTAGATTAGATTGGATCTCACTGACAACACTTTTAACTTCTTCCTGTGCAGCTTTCACTTCTGCTCTAATCAATTCCATGCTATCATTAATATTTTCTCCAACCTAGCCATTGCCTGGATAATTGTTACCCTGAATTCCTTTTTTGACACACTGTTTATGTCCATATCCAATAGCTCTGATGGAGAGGGCAACATTTCTGGATTTTTCCTCTGTCGGTCATCCCTCCTCCTAGTCATTTTGGTGAGAGGTGATTGAGGGGATGTGTAGCTGAATATATCAACCATGATCCAGGCAAGGTGCACCCTGGAATGCTTCTGAGCAATCGGAAGTCACCACCAAAAAGAAAGAAAAACAAAAAAAAAAAAACAAAAAGAGAGAGAGAGAGAGAGAGAGAAAGAGAGAGAAAGAGAGAGAGAGATAAAAAAAGAGAGAGAGAGAAGATCCAGCCAGAATGGGCCCCAAAGGTAAGATATATAAGGTATACAAACAAAAACAGACAAATGAAAAGACTGACAAAAGTAAATGACAAGAAAAAGAAAGAACCCAGCCAAAATGAACCCCAACTAGAAGATTTATTTAATATCAGAACAAAAACAGATACACAGAAACACTGACAGAAGAAAAAGATGGGAGGGTGGTTATAAATCCTCAATGTGGGGAAGGAAGGTTATTTTGATTCTTCCTGGGTGTATTTTGATATCTTTGTTAAAGGACTCAACTTTCCAGAGATAAAGGGAGATTAAAACTGGTTTATATATAGGGGTAGTATTGATTAGGGAAAGAGTATTACCTTAAAGCTTGTATCTATATGTATATTAAGAAAAATAGAAAAGAAAAACACAGGTATATGTATGAAAAAAGTTCAAGTTAAAAGGTTATTATGGAATATGTTGTATTAAACCTCTAGTTGTAATGGTAAGTAGCTTAAAAAAAAAACAAGAATAGTGAGAACGAATTAAAAATAAAAGTTGTATCTATGAAATATACAGGTTTTAGAGCAATACTGGGAGCTTAATATATTGTTTTCCCGATATTGGGATTTTACAGTTTTATGGGGGACTCTGGGGTTGTTGTCCTCTCATTATTTTGGCTGGCTTTCTGGGGAGGGGGGTCCTGCCCCGTTGTTTTTCAGGCAGTCTTGCTTGGCTTGAGTCCTTCTGCCCCCAATCAAGATCCTGGCTCTGTGGAAACCGGTTTTTCAGGTTTTTGTTCTCTGGTGTTTTTTTCCCACCCCTTTGGTGGCTTTTTACTTTTCAGAGGATTAGAGTAAAGTAAACTGCACCTAGACCTACATCTCAGAGAGAAGCCTCAGTCCACTCGCCTCTGTGTGGTCCAGTGCATACAGACTCTCCTCCTCCAAGTTCTGCTGTGTTGTGCAACCTCCCACAGGCAGAGCACATCCCCAGCCACCATCTCAGGGGTCGCCTTAAGCACCTGCTTGTCTCTGCACCCCTCGTGCCAAAACTTCGAGGAATTCTGGTCCAGGAAGCCCGCTTCTTGTGGTTGCCTTTGCCCGGACTGTGGACTTCTGGTTGCCAGCTAAGGTGATTGCACTGCGCCTGGGAGAGTCCAGACCTTTGGCCAGTCCTAGAGACCTCTGGCTAGCTCCAGGACAGAGCTTTGTCAGGGCTGGTGGGGAGTGGATCAGTCCCTGGTCTCCCAGTACACAAAAGTTCTAGGGAACACAGGCTGGCGCCATCATCAGACTCCCTCATGTGGGAGCGGGAGTGGCTGTGATGCAATCCACGCAACCCCAGGGGCACAGCTGCACTCTCTCTGGCACGCATGGTTGGTTGCCGGCGGTGGCCGTCCTGGGTCCATGGGTTTAGGCCCGTGCTCGTGACCACCCAATTCCATCAGTTGTCCTTTAAGATCTTTCACTCTTTTGAGTGCTTTAACCAGACTCCAGGATAATTCTGGTCCCCAATCACAGCGTGCTCTCATATTGCGGTATTACTTTCCAATGGTTTGCTTCTGGTGGCTCCCTCCCCCTTCTGTTTATCCTCCAATATCAGTCTGATCGTTTCCAGTATGCTTTACCTCTCGACTGGTGTCTTCTGCCCCCGTAGAGATCCAGAAGTGTATAATCCTACATCTCAGGCTGATTTCATGGGTATTAAGAGTGTTCTGGTAGATAATTAGCTCACTTTAGGGGACTGGTTAAAACGGGTCTCCTACCTCTCTGCCATCTTGCCCCTCCTCCATATCTTGAGCTTTTAAAAAAGGAAGACATCTTTAAAAAATCCTCTATTTACTTTGGTTCCTTTTTTTTTTTAATTAAAGAAAAGATGTACAATGTTATAATACAGTGGACTTATAAAAAGCACGTCATTAACTTAATTTCACTGAGGATCTAAAAATAAATACCAGCAAATAAAAAATAGTCACATATATTTAAACTTTTTGGCCACCAGTTTCCACATTATATTGAATATTGTTCTTGATTTTTCTTCCTCCATTTTGCATTTTAACTTGTGGTTAATGACAATACACTTTTTAGAGACTTAATTAGATCAATTAAATATAGAAGATATTACTGAGGGAAAACATTTCTATTAGCAAAAAGTTCCCAAACTGAATTCCCAAGGAGGATTCTGGACTTCCAAATGAGCCAAAGAAAGGTCTGCAAGGTACAAAAATTTTTTTCTTTATGGATTTTCTAGTTTAATATTTAAAAATGAGAAAGAGCCATTCTGATAGGTGTGAGGTGATATATCATTGTAGTTTTGAGGTATATATTATCCTGATGATTAGTGATGTTGAACATTTTTTCATGTGTCTATTTGCCATCCGTATGTCTTCTTTAAAAAAATTATGGCTTCTGTCCATTTTTTAGGTATTGAGCTTTGTAAGTTTTCTAAATATTTTAGATACTAACCCTTTATCAGATATGTCATTTGCAAATATCTTCTCCCATTCCACAGGTTGCCTTTTAGATTTGTCGATTCTTTTCTTTGCTTTACAGAAGTGTTTTTTTTTTTTCTCAATTATAGGATGGATTTATTTATTTGAGAGAGGGAGAGCATGCACAAGAGTGCACAAGCAGTGGGGTAGGGAGAGAAACAGAATCTCAGCTAGCATGGAACTGGATTCAGGGTTTGAACTCATGAGCTTAATATCATGCCCTGAGCTGAAAGCAACAGCCAGACACTTAACTGACTGAGCCACTCAGCACCTCTGGAAGCTTTTTAGTTTAATTGAGTCCCATTAGTTTATTTTTGCTTTTGTTTCTCTTGCCTTGGAGACCTATCTAGAAATAAATTGCTAATGGCTGATGTCAAAAAGGTTACTGCATGTCTTTTGTAGTATTTTTATGGTATCATGTCTCAAATTTTGGCTTTTAGTCCATTTTGGATTTATTTTTACAAATGGTCCAGCAATTATAATACTGGATATTTACCCAAAGGATACAAAAATACTAATTGAAAGGGATACATGGACCCTGATGTTTCTGGAAGCATTATCTATAATAGCAAAATTATAGAAACAGCCCAAGTGCCCTTTGATGAATGAATGAAGAAGATGTTGTATATATACACAATGGAATATTCCTTAGCCATAAAAAAGAATGGAATGAAATCTTGTGATTTGCAACAGCATCAATGAACTAGAGAGTATTATGCTAAGTGAAATAAGTCAGTCAGAGAAAGACAAATACCGTATAATTTCACTAGTATGTAGATTTTAAGAAACAAGACAAACAAGCATAGGGTTAAAAGAGAGAGAGAGAGACAGACAGACAGACCAAGAAACAAGACTCAGAGAACAAACTGATGGCTGCCAGAGGGGAGGAGGGCGATGGGTTAAATAGGTGATGGGGATTAAAGAATGCACTTGTGATGAGTACTGGGCATTATATGGAAGTGCTGAATCATTATATTGTACACCCAAAACAATATAACACTATATGTTAACTGGAATTTAAACAAAAACTTTAAAAATTTAAAAATAAAAATGAGAAATAGGATAGTTCTTGCCTCCTTAGATTTTTCCCAAGGAACGTCATCCATATTATAAATCTATTTTATAGATTGCAATTGCTTTTGTATGATACCTACTATCTACCATCAAAGTACTTGTCACCTAACAGTGACAATTTAAGGTATTTTACAGGTATTCTATTAAAAGAATTTACCTTCAGATATAAAGCCACATGCATCTACATTTCATATCAATTTTTTCTAATTAGCTCAGTATTCAGAGACAAACCCCAATCCTACTCACATCTTTCATATTTCTAGATGCTCTTTTTATGGGCAGCCAAATTTCAAATAAGTTTTCAGTACCTCTTTGAATTTAATTTAAAGCAGCTATTGCAAGGGTAATTAGTTTAAACAATCTGTTTATTTCTTATTGATAAAATTTACTCCTATAATCTTAGAACGTTTGGTGATTCATTTTTAGTGAATTTTATCTACATAAAGTGTGGAAGTAAAGCTATGCAATTATAAAATTAGTACATAAAAAGAAGAGTTGTTTGTTCTAATTTGTTCAAATTAAAAATACAAAACTTCCTTTTTCATTTCCAACAAGAGCTTGGAAATGATCATTTCCATCCTCATAAGGAAACATCTGAACAAACTGAAGATCAATGACTTTTCTTAG
Source organism: Lutra lutra (assembly GCF_902655055.1). NCBI lineage: Eukaryota > Metazoa > Chordata > Mammalia > Carnivora > Mustelidae > Lutra > Lutra lutra. The sequence goes on from NC_062280.1 coordinate 176,194,591, forward strand.
ACCCATCAGAGAATTGAGGTTTCAGGGCTCACCACCACCCCTAAATCTGGAAAGGCATGAGAATAAAGAAAATCACAATCAAGATCTGCTTACTTAAAACACAAACTGCTGGATTCCATATTGTTAGAAACTTATACGATAATTGTGGCAAATTGCTACAGGTTGATTTTGGACAAATGTGAGATTTGGAAAGTCCTGGAGGCCTTAATATTAGTGGGGGCCCAATACTTTTGTACGTATTACCTCTGGGGAAAAAAAGCCACCATGTTTTCATGGTGAAGAACCAAGAGAAAACCCATTCTTGGATCTGGAAGGAGAAAGAGAAAGTAGCCATTTTGAAATATGTTAAAATCCTTCTTCTGAAGAAAAAAAAACTCATCTCACCTAGGGAGAGAGACAGGTAATCAACTCCAGGCCCCTCTAGCTTTCTTGTCATACTTAATGATGAGAAAAAGAACACTAAGAAACATTGTAAAGTTTGTAGTCAAGGGTCATAGGTCCACTAAAATACTGAGAATTAATCATAACATTATAGAATGCATCTTCCCCCCATCATACACATACCTACCACCATTATCAACAGGACTCCAGTCTAACTAACAGTACATTATACCTAAGTAACCCAGAAGGCATAAAATTTATTGTCTCCAATAGAACACTAGAGTAATATGAAGCATCTGGCATCTACAGCCATAGCAAAGTTTAAGAAGAGCTCAACTTTTAGCCAGATTAACATAAAATGTCACACTAAAATCCTTTTACCTTAGTTCCTACCACCTGATATATCATGTTTGAATTTCATTAAAAATTATAAGGCATACTGGGGTGTCTCAGTAGCTCAGTTCATTAAGCATCTGCCTTCGGCTCAGGTCATGATCCCAGGATTCTGGGATGAGTCCCACATCGGGCTCCCTGCTCAGCGGGAAGCCTGCTTCTCCCTCTCTCACTCCCCCTGCTTGTGTTCCCTCTCTCCCTGTGTCTCCCTCTGTCAAATAAATAAAATCTTTTAAAAAATTTATAATGATATTAAAAGGCAAGAGAAACACAAACTGAAGAGACAAAGTAAGCATCAGAACTAGACTCATATACAACAGATTTGAAACTACCAAACAAGGAATTTAAAATAACTACATCAAGTCATTAATGGAAAAACAGACAATATGCAAGAACAGATGGAAAACATAAGCAGAGAGATGGAAACAAGCAAAACTCAAAAGGAACTAGAAATAAAAAACAATTACAAAAGTTAATAATGCCTTTAATGGGCTTATCAGCAGACTAGATATAACCAATGACAGAATCAGTGAGCTTAAAGATAGGTCAATAGAAACTTAAAAAACTGAAATACAAAAAGAAAAACAATGAAAGAAAAAAATCAAAAAAGAACACGCAAGAACTGTGAGATAATTAAAAGTCACAAAATATCCATAACTGAAAGATAAGAAGAGGAAAAAAAAAAAAAAGAGAACTGAACAACAGAAACATTTGAAGTAATGTCTGAGAATTTTTGAAAATTAATAACACACACCAAAACACAGATCCAGAAAACTTAGAGAATGTGAAGTATTTCATTACATCAAGGCCTAGCCTATTCACACTGTAAAGAAAACCAAACAGTATCTTGAAAGAAGTCAGACAAGTTAAGAATGTGCTGCTTACTGTGGCAGATGAGATAAAATTTTGACAGGTAGTGGCACCTGGGTGGCTCAGTCAGTTAAGCATCCAAATCTTGATTTAGGCTCAGGTCATAATCTCAGTGTTGTGAGATCAAGTACCCCATCGGGCTCCCCAGTGGGCCGAGAGCCTGCTTAAGATTCTCTCTCAGGTGCCTGGGTAGCTCAGTGGGTTAAGCCACTGCCTTCAGCTCAGGTCATGATCTCAGGGTCCTGGGATCCAGTCCTGGGATCGGGCTCTCTGCTCAGCAGGGAGCCTGCTTCCCTCTCTCTCTCTGCCTGCCTCTCTGCCTACTTGTGATCTCTCTCTCTGTCAAATAAATAAATAATCTTTAAAAAAAAAAAGATTTTTTTCTCTCTCCCCTCCCCTCTGCCCTTCCCTTTCCCCCCTCTAAATAATTTTTTTTTGACAGGTAAAGATGAAACTAGAGGGAAATTACAGAAAAATTCTATCTTAAATATTGAATATCTATTATACATTTTAGCATTTTTATATCCAAATTATGATCTTCTACAATCTAGTTTGAAATACATGGATACACATTTTAGTAAGAATTCTACACCATATTTCTAGAGTACCACAGTAGACTTTTTAAAAATTGCAAGTGGCTTGAGTGACTGCTATCATAGGAGAAAGATCATCAAAGTTTTAACTCACAGTTAAATGTCCAAATTCTATCATTGTGAAAGCTTTCAATGGGTTCTGGCCTCTAAGGAAATCATAATAGAAAGGTGATCGGCCCTCAGCTGCAGGGGAAAGCCACTGAATAATTGTGGTCATAGAAAATAGGGTCCACTCAGCTCTTACAAGCCATTCTCAAAGAAATTCATATTTGTCTTTCTAAGAGCAGTGCAGAATAGCCTAAAGGATTAAAAGCTTGTCACATGAGGAAAGAATACCTCGAAAGTGAAATCAATGGTCAGTACCCACAAAAATCCTAGATAAGCTTTCCATTATACTACAACATTCATGACCAATTCTATACCTTGAGTATACAAATTCATAAAACCAGTAGTTATATATTTAAGCAAATGTAAAAGCACACTAACTATGTTTAAATTTAGTTGAATATTATTAAGAATACCAGGCAAAAAATTTTAAATATATTACATATATAATTATATACTATATATAATTATATAAATTATATATTTATATTATATATTATATATATTAATATATATAAATATTTTAAAATTAAAAAGCTTTATACTTTGATCAATCAAGGACCTTGCACTTCTCAGGAATACTAGTAACTATTTACTTTGCTTTGTGTTAATTAAGAGAAACAATCAGAAAGGCAGGAATCATTTGCTGAGAAAAGTCAGACACAAGTTCTTTTTAAAAGGCTTCCTGTCTGAAGCTTTCAAAAGAGAAAAAAACCCCAAAAGCTTCAGATCTTATTTTCAAGGAGTTTTAATATGTTAATTATAGTCATTAAGGATGATATAACTTAGAATCTCACACTTTGTCAAAGCTTAAAGCTAGTGAAGCAAAGATCTATCATTTACTGATTTGGCCTTAAAACATTCTAGATTTAAACAATAACATGTTATAGACAACTGTAAAAATGTCTTTACTATGGATAGCTAATAATTTTTTTTCTTTTCAAACTAAAATAACATGAGTTTTTTTTATCCTTAATATAGGATTCATGCCTTTTTTTTTTTTTTTTTTTTGGTTGGCTTTTGAGAGATTTCAGTATAGTAAAAGATTTAATTACAAAATTTTTACAGAAGACTTACAACTGACATCAATGATGTCTTTAATTCGTGAAGCCTCTTAACCTTTGTAGCAAACACTGTCAAGATTCTCTCAATCCTGTTTCCTTCCTCTTCCTCCTCCTCCCCCATCTTCTTCTTTGATCACTTTCTCATTAGCCTGTAGTTATTTACATTCAGGTTCAAGATAAGCAAATAAAAGTGATGAATGCCATCTCCATGGTTGGCCATTAAACACTCTGCATGAGAATGTACATTTTCTTTACTTGACCTGGCAGATCCAGTGGAAGATTCTGAAGAGGATCCTAGTGATGTTGGAGCTATAACAGGGAAAAGGCCAAGGTCTCTTGAGTCATTGTTTAGAGTAGAACTCTCCAGAGAGACATCTGGCTACAGTGGACAGTTGCACGAATTAAAAACTAAAAATTAACTTTTGTTCCATTATGCCAGTGAGGGTTTGGGATTGTATCATTAGCTACCTCTAATTAAACTGATAAAACCATTATAATACATTTTCTGATTAATTAATGTGCTACTGTCAGAATGACATAGTCTTTATTCTGCCACTGCCATGTAGTCACGTGCAAGTCACATAATTTTGGGCTTTAGTTTCATTATTTAGAGAAATTGGGATAACAAAACTTTATATGGCCAAAGGAGGCTGGGTCAGTTTAGCTCCTCAGAAGCCTATTCTACTAGTTCTAAGGTCTGAGATTCTAAATTTTGTCGTTTATATTGACAATCTTTAAAAAAAAAAAAAATTGTTTTAAAGTCCACTATAAGCTCAACACACTGTGAGAGTTAGAACTGCATGTTTTTTTCTACTATTAGAGTACTGAACCGTGAAATAAATTAATATAAAATGAAAAAGTAGAAAACATTAAAATGTTTAATGTTTTCATAGGACATTAACTTCAACGTGATTTTAAAGAATATAATGTTCCTTGTGAGTATAACAATAAGAGAAGACACAGATGTGAAAATTTCATGTGAGTTATGACTGGTGGGATGGATGGGTGTAGGTTGTGGGCATAGAAAGGGAAATCACATTAGCAAAGAAATGCGCTGAGCATAGCACATTTAGATTTCAGGAGTCGATTGTTTTCTAATAATTTCTGTTGACTGTTTTCCTACATGGGATGAGAGCTAAACTATAAAGAAAATTTTAGTCTTCTTAATTTTAACAGATGAAAAGTCAGAATAGGTTTTGACAAATATTTTAGTTCTATATTTTTATATATCAGGTTGTACAGCTAAATTGTCTTTTTTTTCAGGCATTGGCAGACCAAGTCCTTAATCCCTCTGCCGCCTGTTTTTGTATAGCCTGCAAGCTGAGAATGACTTTTACATTTTTAAAATGACTGGAGAAAAACAAAAGGAGAAAAATATATAACACAGGAAACTCATCTGAAAATCAAATGTCAGTATCCAATAAATGAAGGTTTATTGGAAACAACCACACTCCTCTGTTTTTGTATTTTTGTGGTTGCTTTCATGCCACAACAGAATTGTAGTTGCTATAGAGATCATATGGCCTGCTATGACAGAAGAATTTACTATCTAGTCTTTTGCAGAACAATTTTGGCAATCCTTGCTTTATTTTGTTCCTGTAACACTCACTGTATTAATTTGCAAAATATGATAGATAATAGAAAAATTTATCTGCAGTGACGACCATCGATAATAGCAGACTTTAAGAAATCAGTCCTGTTCAATTTTGTGTAGTCTCTTGGAAAGAACTTAATCTATGAAATAAGTCAGAAATCAGTTTAAACCTGGGCTCCCTCATTTACTACCTCCTTGATTTTATACAAGCCAGTTAGCTTGTGTGAATTCCTTTTCCTCTACTAAAATGTTATAATTCCTCACAAAGTTGTTTTAAGGAATAAGTAATATGATATACGCATATATACAAGCATTATACATATATATAAAACATGTATAATATAACTATAACATTTATGTATAATGTTACTATTAGTATTTTTTATTATTTGGCTATAAAAGAATAAATATGTATTTTAATCCAAAATTTAAAACATTATTTTTGGTTTTATTTAATCTACTACTTTTAATATGGAGAGGCTTTGTGTAATTTAGATAGATATTATTTCCTTAGCATGGATGAAAATCAGGATATTGTACATAATCTTCTTAAGAAGATAGTTCTAAAATACATATCCAATATAGTTGCTAGGAAAGTTGTTCTATTCCTAGATTATTTTGGAAGCACATATAAGATTTCTCCAGATTGCATCTGGCAGAATTGACTTTAGGAAATCAAGCTAAGGATCTATTCTTATATTATTACTTGTCATAAGTAATGTATTACGCTGGTGAGATTTGTTTTGAATATTCTATGTGTTTGTTCAGTATGAAATTGTGGAGTTTTTATTTTAGTTTTTCACAATAACTTAATCACATTTCAGTTTTATGCATTTTTCATATATTCATATTATTACATAGAAATACATTAAGTACATTTATATATAGTTATATATATGTACTATACATAATCACTTGCATTTAAGATCGTGCATAATTAGTTGATGGATATTAGAATAAGAATTACAATTTAAAAGCATCATATACTACTAAAACCAAGAATACCATAAATGGTGTGTCTCTTTCTACTCAACTACTGGCATCCATTCTAAATTCAGTCAACTTACTTATTTACTTTAGGCATTTATTTACAGTTAGTCCACACCAGAAAGAAAGGGTTTGAATCTACAATGTCACATAATACTAATTCAAGTTCTACTCATATCTTTAGCTTGTTATTCATCTCACAATACCAATGAAGGGTCTATTAGTAACAATGATAAGTATTTAAAGTGGATATTGGTCAAGAAAGATAGAATGAAAGCCTAAACTAAAGAAGTGTGTTGAAGCTGTAAAGCTGTAGAAGAAAGACTGGTAACAAGAGATATTTAAAAGGTAAAATGATAGAATTTCATGAAGTAATTAAGTAAAGGTGGTAACTAAAAGAGCTAATTATGAACCTTAGCCCCATAACGTGAGTGTCATCAGGAGATGGTTTGTCACCAATAAAGGTGGAGGATCACAAAAGTGAAGAAAGTGTTGGAAGTTTCAGAGACACACAGGGAGAGGTCTCTATGCAGCATCCTAATGGAAACACTCTGAAGGTTAACAAGATAGATAAGTTTGGAATCGCGGATAAAGTTTAAAACAGGACATCCAGATTTCAGACATTAGTGTTTGGTAAAAATGTCCAACAGCATTAACATTTAAATAACCCATAAAATGGAAATGTCTAAGAAGTATATTAGGAACCAGAAGAATATTTTGCCATCTGCAAAAACAACAGAGTTATTTCATACTCAAATTGATTCTATGGATCCAAATAGCCTATAGGAGTCATAGTTTAGCTTCTTTGCATGGCACGTATGGCACTGATGCATTTCATACTCTGGCATTTGGAATATTAGGCACATTTCCAGCTGCAGACATTTTTTTAACTATATAGATAGTCACGTGGAATACCTGTGCTCTCTTGATCAGGTCATGCATTCTTACACTGCTCTGATTTGCACATGCCAATTCTTCTTCACGGAATCATCTTCCTCTAGTTGTGAACCTAACAAATACCTGTTCATCCCTAAAATTTCAATTCAAAGACTTTTTAATGAAGACTTCCCTAAGTTTAAAGATTTAGTTCTTCTTTGATCAATGCCTCCATTGAGTTTTCTATCATTTCCATTAGATTTTTTGTGACATTGTAATTGTCATTTATATAACTATTCCACATCGAGACTAATCTTCTTGAAGGCAAGGTACTTGAAAAATATCAAAGTGACAATAATCAGTGGGGTTGGTAAGATTATGCCTTAAGGAGAAGTAAATGTCATATCAAGGGTTGGCTGGTGAAAAGGCTGCTGGAATTTTGATCCCTGGGCTGTCAGTGTCTGTTATGGTAATAAAAATAGTTCCTGAAAAAGGGTATGAATGCAGGTTTCCATTAGGCCAAGTGCTGTCAGGCTATGTTACTTAGTCATTCGTGAGGATACTGAAGTTACCCCAGATGCCAGGATTATTTAACGGCAAGAGGAAGACGGAGATTGAGAGCCTGTAGCCTGCCTCAGTGATTGGGAAAGTATGATGCGGAAGTTAGCAGAGGTTGAACGGATGGGGTCAATGGGTTCTCCATTCATATTACTGTCCCTACCCATGCCTGCACTTCACAAACTCTCTTCTGTTTTTCTACTGCTGCTTCTGGAAATGGTGCAATTGAGCCAGCTACATCTGTCGAAGGATACAAAGTGTGAGCTAAGAGACAATTTTTGCATGAAAGCAGTAAAGCAGGAATTTCACCATGGCTTCCAGAAGTATCTTCCTAATTAAGCAAATCTGGTAATACTGCTTCCATTTTTAGCACTTCAATTGGCCTTTCATTGCTTAAAAAGAAAACTCATGCTCATAGTACTTTCCAGCCCATCCCAGGTCTAGTTTTGTCCTTGTGTCCATCCCCCCATCCTCCTCCAAGCACAATGTGCTCTGCTTAATGCCATCTTATTATTTCTCACCCTCTCCGACATATTTCCCTCAGTGTATAAGCTGCTTTCTCTCCCTGGAAATTACTCTCTCCCCAGACCCACATGATAAACTCCTCAAATTCAAAAGTCAGCTCAAATGCGTATTCCTTGCTGAATCTTTCTGTGAATATCTTTGCTCAGTGTTTTCATAGTACTTGGTTTATACCTCTACTCTCCATATTTTATTTACAATAATTTGTTCACACCTGCCTCTCATTTTATTGTGGGCTCTCTCAGACAGTGCCATTTTTTTTTAGCTTTGTCTCTTCAACAGTAAGCATAGAACCTGGCACATGGTTCATGTCAATAAACACTGGCTGTACAAAACAAAATTGTACTGTTTCTTGAAAAATGATGAAGTTTTGATAAAAGCACTCTCCTTAGCCAAATATTTCTTTATAAGAGCAGTATTGTTACACTTGTGCATTCTTTGTTTTATGCCCTTTCGACTTTTCAAACATAGCTTTTTCCTCTTTTTATTCATTGTCCGTCATTATTACTTTTTATCATATGCCTAGCAATTGTTTGGAAGGAAAAGAATGTGGTAAATAAACTTACTTACAAGGACATGAAGAGATATACATACATGTTAGTAATCATTTCGTACTTTCATCCTTGCTCTTTTCAGAACTTCTCTATGACTAAAACTTAATCATTTAGACTGCAAAATTTACATCCTTTAAAAAACTGGTAGGGAGAGATAGATAATCCTCCCTTTCTCAACTTTATAAAGAAATATTTTCATTCATAAAATAACTCACATGGTTTATTTTAAGTTATTTTTGTATGAATTTGTTATTATCACATTTTTGTTATTTTATATTACCTTGCCTGTACTATAAACATCTGGCCAGATTGTTATGTATGTAATTATTAACATTCATTGCACCATAAAGGGAATTACTGCATATCAAAAGGGTATGCTGCATAAGGAAATCTAAATTTAAAAATGCTTTCAGTTGGCTTGTCTTGTAGCACAAAAACATACTTTGCATGAATAAAATATTCTTAAATTATAAAAGACCATATTTTTCTTATTTTGTTTTAATTCAAAACAATTTTTCTTATACTTTTAGTGGAAACTATAATCTACAGCTACAAAAACACATTTTCCTGTTTACACTTTAAAGCCAACAAAAAATTATTCAAACAGGCATCAAAATTCATCAAAATTGGGGCAATAATGAAAAGTGCTTAGAAATGCTGCTTCTAAATTCTAATCTCAAGTCTTCACACTTGAAGTATATGATCTTGAACTGAACAATGTTCTTAGCTTCTGGAAGTATCCCATATTTATTTATAAAACTGGCTTTACTTATATTATTTTCATTATAGGTTGTTGCTTAGTAGGGTCATGCTGAAGAGCATAAGCCAGTATAGGTAAGGTAAGCAATGAAATAAGTAAAATGGGACCCTTGAAATATAGTCGGGAAGGATGAGGATTGTGGCAAGTCTTATTTTAAAAAACTTAAAGTTCAAATTTTTCTTCAATTTATTATTGTTGTTGTTATTACAGTTTTCATTATTCTATCACTACAGCTATAGTAATCCAGTATTACATTGCAATGGACTTTAATTCATTGATTGCATTGTGGTATTTTGGTGTGTTCTCATTATAAATCAGGTTAAATAAGGGCATGCTGGATTAAAAATTCAGAGAAAGTTAATAGTATATATATTGTTTCTATTGTAAAACATACACAGAAATAAAATGATTTCAGTGACCATTTTTAAAACAAATATTTGAAAAAGTAAAATAACAGATTGGAATGTAATTATATAATATATATTAGAAGTTCTAAAATGAAAGTTAAATTTCACCTTATGCAGAGATGAAAAAAGAGCCTAAGTGTTTTTGATTTGTTATCCAAACAAATCGTTAATATTTACAGAAATCTTTTACTTGTTCAAAATAAATACATATACCTCTATAATTTGCCATATGCATCCATGAAGAGGAAGATATGGATAAAGTTTTGGGATATCTCAGAGTCACTGACAACACAACACACATTGCACAGAACTGCCAACTGTCTGTCCTTCATCCAGATGGAATGAGACTCAGTGAAGAAACTATTTAAAGGTGGTCAAGAGCTGTCTTAGGTACAGGCTAACAGTATTTTCATCACACTACAAGAGGTATTTTCTCTTCAAAGGTAATGTCAGGGGCTCATAAACACAGGCATTCCTTAGGGAGCCATCACTGCCTTAAAAGACCATTGAGCCTGAAGAAAACAGTGCAGTTTCTAGAACTCTAATTTATAATACTGTTATTTTGTTCATGAAACAGGTCCCCTCTTCCCCTGGTTTCAGGGAAAAAATAGCTAATGCATACACTATGTAATTAATAGAATTGAATAAAGGTATTGTTCCTAATTTATAACCAACTATATTTTCTTATCTTTTAAGGATTAATGTGGAAATGTATTCAATAAATAAGTGGAGGAGATAAAAGCTCTGGGGTTATTTAGGGTAAGTAATACTAGGATTTGCTGGATTAAAGTCAAATAACTATGCAGACAGGTTTTACAAAAATGTAAGTCAGAGAAAACCACTCCTTTCATTAACTGATTTTTTTGATCTTTTCATTTAATCTGGAAGATCTTAGAAGATACATATATTCTTTTCTGAAATTAGAAAGAGAATGAAACTATGTCAACCCCAAACAAAAGCACTTTATACAAGCTATTGAAAGATACCTCTGCTAATATGTGACTACACAAGTAACAGAAAATTCCAAAGTTAAAGATATCACACTGTAAGTGCAGAGAGTCATTAGCCATCTTTTTGTAAAAATTTTTTTTAAAGTATAAAAAATAAGTATGTATTCTTAAGAACATGTATTTTTAAGAACATTTAAGAATATGTATTTTATTTTAAGAAGAGATGTTCTATCAAAATAACTTATGCATGTTCCCATGGTTCCACACACCCCATGACACTAGTCTTACAAAAACATTGGTAAAGAATTATAGTCATAATAGTGAATTTCCCTATGCAAAAATTTAAGTGATTAAAAGCCTCATTTTGAGAAGTGGATAGAAAAAAAATTAGGTCTAACTATAAGCATTAATAAAATGACTGATGGCTTAATAATTTTGAGTATTATGCCTATTGTGATACAGGATAACATTACTGTATTTAAATAGCCAAACTGCTGGGACTTCCGCTGTAACTACAATATGGTGCATAAATGGGATCTCTTGATCAGATGGGGGCCCCCAAATGTGGGGCGCTATGGGGTGGAAGCTGGTAGCATGGGCAGTGAGAGAACTGAGGTGAAGCAAAGGAGATAGAAGTTTACTGAATACACCATAAGAGAGAGGCTGGCAGGACAGTAGAGGAGAGTCTGTCTGCAATGAGACAGTGGGAGGGGGGCTATTTTTAATGGTGGAAGATGAGGAGGTATGGTGACACATGGTATCTTCCTTTTTTGGGAATTGTGCCTAGCTGTAAGTAGTCCAGTGGTCAGTTAACCCCTATGGGTATTTTGGGGTGGGTTGCCTGATGGGCTGTCTGTATTCAGCCAGGTAATCTCTGTGGCATCTTCCGCATTCCATTACTCAAGCCTGTTTGCCTAGAAGCAGCCTCTAAAATTCCCTTGACAGACGGACAATGACAAATCTTTGGCATTTGAGTGGAGGTCTCAACTTCAGTAGCTTCTTCCTGGTGAATAAGGGACATAGAGATGTCCCTACCTAAATTTGTCATTTCATCAGGGGTTCTGCACAGTTATACATCAGCAGATTATGGTATTATATTAACGTGCTGATAGGCAATTTGAGTGAAATTCCTTGGTGGTCAGGTCCATGGGATTTGGGGAAGGGAACCCTCCAATGGGATGGCCTGGAATCCCTGTTGAACCATCATCCCCCTATATGGAATTGTTGGATTCTAAAAGAGCAAATTTAACAAAGAGATTGAAAAGAGGGGGACCAATAATTAGGAATAGGAGTATTGAGGCCAGGGGTTCTAAAAAGGGAAGAAACTAGAGGAACCATGAACAGGTTTCATTCCAGAAAACCATCCTTATGTTGTATAGTCCCGGAAGGAGGAAACCAAAAGAAGGTTATGATGAGAAAGACAAAGCTTAGCTCCAAAAGGGGTGATGATTGTATTGTAAGAGCAGGACAGCAAGGGGTGGGGGGCATTTCTAGGTAAGTTATGATTTCTGACCAAGTAAATTCAGAGAGGTCACCCTGAAGGAAACAGTTGAAAATGAAGACTTGTGACTGGGAAGGAAAAATTGTGAGAGTTTTTGGAGGAAAGTATTCAGGGAGTTTTTCTAAGATAGTATCACAGAATGATTGAATGTGAGAGAGTAGGGATTGAAATGGGCCAGATTCCTGGGCCTCTAGCCTCCGGGTCTGTAGCTCCTATGTCTCCTTTGAATAACAGGTGTAGATCTACAACCAGCTCACAGCTATACTTGGTGAAGGGCTCCTCATCTGGGGCTGGAGGGGTCTTGATTTTGGAAGGATGGATCAGTGGGGAGAAGCCCTTAAGTTTTACCACTGTAGGAGTAGTTAAAACTTCAAGAGAACCTTATAGGAGACAGTTCAGTCAGGTTCAAGTGGCTTTTTTATCCTGTGAAAGAGTCTTAAGGTATATCCAATCCCCAGATATAAGTTTTGAATGTATGTTACCTGAGAAAGAGGGGTCAGGTTTTGGATTGTACTAGTTTTGATGGTTATTAACAGCGGAGACAGTTTGCTCAGAGATATCCTCTGATAGTTGACAAAAATCTTCCTCTAGTCCAGGAGTTGAACCAATCATTAAAGGAAAGAGAGAGATTGGTTAAAGCACCAATCTGAGTACTCATGTCTTCTAGGAACCCTTTCACATTTTTGTGGTAATCGGCAGTATATACATAACACTGGTTTAATAAAGGATAGGTTCCTCCCTGAGCTGTGGTCAGGATGTCAAGGGCCATTAGGTTTTGGAGAGCCATCTTTTGAACTCATGGGGTGACTCAGTTGACCTCAGTTAAAGGTGACTGCTGTATGCTTGGCTAAAGCCTCTATCGGCAACTTTCAGCAATAGAGGTAGATCCTAGGACCGATATGGCTAAAGGGTAAAACCATCGAGAAGCCCTCTTTATTTGATGTGTAGCTGTAACGATATCCTAATTAAGAGGAGTCACTGGTAAATGGGAGAAGGCTTGTCTCAGTAGATAAGGGTATTCCCAAGTATATCAACAATCCAATTATAGGGAAAGTAGGGCCACCCATTATTTCCACAACCCCACAGTTAACTCCATGGAGTGGGGTACACTTTGGCTTTAGGGAATAATTCTGTCATTCCAGCCACAAAGAAATGGTCAAGGTGCTAGTTGAGTTATACAATTGTTGGGGAATCAATCCCATTTTCCAGTTGTTCAAATAATCATATGCCCATCGGGTCCCGCTATTATCCCCACAGAACAACAAGCATGAAGATGGTCTATACATGAGCTATTGTGGCAATTTCTCTGAAGTTTATCTCAAGTTGTCTAGCCTAGGCAAACAACATTCAAAGATAATCAGAACCAGAATTTAACATCTGCAAAGGTGTGTTATGAAACATAATTTTTCTCCCTAGAATCACCCCTATTTCCAGAGATAGCCAAAATGAGACTAATTCATTTGCAAAACAAGTCCCTTTTTAATAATCTTGGCCTAATTATTTACATAAGCTCAGCAAGAAGAGTTATTAGCCATATAGTTCTTTCAAAATCTGCCTTGCTGGAACTTACTATAAGGAATCTTGATTGACCTCTTAGTAGCATTCCTAGAACAGAAGCCAAGCCAAACACTTGACATCAGACATGCCTGCAATACCTATAGATTTGGGCAAATTCCTCTTCATGAGTTCCCCCAAGTATCCTGAATCTCCTCTACATGCCAGGGAGTGACATTTTTTACTCACCTGGTAAGGTTGCTGGGAACTCTGCAAGCAAGGTTTCAGACCAACATTTCTATGGGACTTTATGCATGCTTCGTAAAGTTGGTGTAAGTTCCTTAAAGCTGTTCGGTCATTCTGAGTCTATGCATGTCTCTCTCAAATATGACATTCCAGTCAAAGCCTTGGTAAAATAATCAATGTTTTCAATGGTGTCCTGTTACAAGGAGAATGGATTCTTATTGAACTTATGCAAATGATTATGATTGCCATGAAAGAAAGAATACTCAGAGACCTTTTGAATTTCAGATGATTCAGGTAGAGAGAAAAGTTAAATGTTTGAATTTGTTTACAAGTGAATACTTCATCACATTTTTGTAACTCATAGATATCTTAAGAGAAAGTTTCCTTTATCTGGAAGAATAAACATTAGAGGACCAGCAATGTTTCAAAAAAGAGTTAAGAGTTACAAAGACTACAATCATTTTCTTAATTCTTCTAGTCCCATTTTACTAATTCTTACTCAGTTTGAATGCAGCTTTTTAGTTCTGGAAATTCTTACCCATTTCAGTTTTCTGATCTTAAAGACATCAAATACCTGCATTTGTCCTAAAAGTCCTTTTTATAAATCCCCTTGAAGATGAAACACATTTCACAAGAGAATAAGAACAATTATAAATGACAAAAAACTCAGAAATGGACATTGTTAATGATCTAATAGGAGAGTTCATTATGATGTAACTGACAAGGAAATTCAGTTATTTCTGTGACACAAAACATTTCAGTAATCAGAATATTGAGTGATGAACTTATCCCAGAATGCGACATACCAAACAAACACGACTAATTAGTCAAAAAGACTTCATTTACAATTTAAATCTTGGGGATGTTTGTTAAAACCTTAGAAAGTTTTAAAGCACATGCCTAAATAGGATGACAGATCATCAAAGACCTGATGAAGACAACGCACAGAAACTGCTTTTTTCTGGGCAAAGCAGAAGTAACTTTGTTGGGGCCGATTCCACGTTAAAACCTGCTAAACCCCGAGGGCCTGTCTGGGCCTGCTTAGCCAGAGCGACTCCATGTTGCCTAGATAGCCATTTCGTTGCCTAGGTAGATATTTTGTTGTTACCATGTTGCCTAAGTAGCCACTTTGTTGTTTAATAAACGCCCCAGCAGTTAGTGATATCGGTTCCCAGTAACAGTTGCTAAAACACACACCTAAAATAAGGCCAGACAGGTAAAAGACATCCAATCAGCCAAAGCCACATAGATAGAGGTCTGCGGTTGTGCCCTATAAAAACTAGCCTGTAAGACCAAGGGGGATCTCTCTCTTCAGAGGCGGCCCTGGCTGGTCAGTCTGACTTCTAATGCTTGGCATAGAATAAAGCTTTACATAACTTTCACTTTGTCTCAGTCTCGTTCCTTTGATAATGGACCCAACAACTTTATTCCCATTTTCTTAAAGAGCAAACCAACAGTTCAAGAAAACTTTTGTTTTTTTTTAACAGAGAGAAAGTGGACTTTCAACCTTATACCTCTGTACTTCTATTTTTAATTTTTTTTTAAGATTTTATTTATTTGAAAGAGAAACCTAGAATGAGTGACTGAGAATGAGCAAACGGGGGAGGAGAAGAGGGAGAAGGACAAGCAGACCCCTTGCTGACTGCAGAGCCCAAAGCAGGGCTTTGGGATCATGACCTGAACCAAAATCAGGGGTCAGACACTTAACTGACTGAGCCACCCAGGCACTCCACTAGTGTACTTTTAAAATCCATTCATTTCAACCTTAGCCTGTCCTGACCACACATAAAACCCCTTTACAAAGATTTCCCTTCACAAACCTTCTATAGCTTTCGTTGCATTCAGATTTTGTCCCAAGTCATTTCTCTCCAACCAGTCACATTTAGGATAAAATTACTTTCTCTTACCTTCAACAAAAATGTATTTCCATTTCTCATACCGTCCTTACACATGCAGAGTTGCTTCCCTTATTTCCACCAGTCTTAATCACACTTAGCAGAATTTTAACTCTTAGAAACTTTAGTCTCCAGTGAAAACTAGGTAGGTGAACTGTCACACCAGAATTCTTTAGCCGGCAAATTTATGAATCAATTAAGCACAAAACATGTTTTCCAACAGACCCAAATAGCCTTAGTTTCTTTGTAGTAAGAAGTCAAAAGCACAAACCTTATGTTTAGTAACCTATACTTTAGTATTTTATGAGATTATCTGACCTTTAGTAAACCTTGGTAGAATAAAAGTTTCATATTTAATGCTGATAATTCTAAAGACATGTCTATTTTAAACCAACATACTGAAGTATGTTCCACCTGGGTCCACTTAAAAGTCAATCAATTTGTTCCCTATTGTCAAGTTTTACCTGGGGCACAGGTGCAAAAATCTGAAACAGGTGGGGATAGGTCCAAACCAGGGCTCTTCACTCCTTGACAGCAAGGGTAGGGGGAGGAGCCAATGGTGTCAGAAGCACCCAGGATGGTATAGGAACTAGTTATGCAGGCTGCATCCAACGTGGTGCAGAAACAGGAGGAGGGAGTGGGGGACAGAGAAGAGATGAGGTTCCACCAGAAAGCTGAGAAAGAGAGTTCCTGGTTCTAAACCTTGTCAGCTCAGGCAGAGGCGCTGACACCATGTTTTCTCACCAAAGTGAAAATAGGCAGTCTCTGCTGGGACAGAGAAGATGGGAACTTCCTAGGAACAAAAGGAGTTTTGGCAGCTCCTTCGGAATATTCCTTAAAATCCCCTACCCGAGGTAGACTAACCATGGTTGGCTCCAATGACCATGTCCATTAACCAGGGAAATGAATGAGGAGAAGCCCCACATCTATTAGGAGGAGTAACAGAAAATCAGCATTCAATATATCAGGAGGCAGCTGATTACCACCCAACATGTTCTACAAGAAGCTCTTAGGTCAGGCTCCTAATTTAGGGTCATGAGACTAAGCAAGGCACTATGGGAAGTACGACCACTTAGAGGAGTTCTAGCAAAGGAGATCCAGATAGAGAATAGTATGAGAAGAGAGTTCTGTAGGAGGGTCTCACCTCTTGATCTGAGAGTTTGTACTGAGGCCATGAAACATAGGCCTTGGGGGTCAGTTTGTTCCAGCTTTTAGGAACATAGCCCGAAGGTGAATCTGAAGGAAGAGAGGGGGTGGGAAAGACAGCTGCTGATCCCCAGAGGGGTGTCCTGCCAAAGAGAATGGAGTTCTGACTCTAGGTCATGATTGCAGTCAGGGGGTCCTACTGATCTGAGAAAATGACCGGACCTATAAGAGGTGATGGATTCTTCTGGTGGCGTCCCACCATGGAGAGGAGTTGCAGCAAATATGGGGCTACGGACACTTTGGGGTGTCCCACCACAATAAGATGTCCCACCAAGAGGGTCGGGGCAAATGGCATGGCACTTCCTCTTGGGGCATTCCCCTGGCAACAGGAACAGCCAGACACCAGTTTAGCCAGACCAGGTAGGAAAAAGGGTGAAGGAGGACTTACCACTCAGATGCATAGGAACACGTTTACCCACGGATGAAGATGGCGGCTGGATCCCCAGGAACAGAGGAAAAGGGCAGAGATGAAAAGAAGCAAGGTGGCTGAGAGTCAGCCAGCCTTAGGAAAGGCTCCCAACCGAGTCCATCTGGTGTATGATTTGCTCTGTGTGAGCTAAGAATTGAATCAGACTTTGGGAGCAGATCTCCAGGGTGGAATGAGAAAGCAGAGGAAAGGGGTCCTTCACTCTCATAGGCACGTTTAGTCCACGAACAGTGACCTGTTTGTCCTTAGAACTTCAGGCTGGGAGCTGCCCGGGCCAGAGGCCGTCAGTTGTCTGAGCAGCACTAGGATTAGACTGTAGGAGGGCCAAAAAAGGAAAAGGAGAGGAAGGGAAGGGTCCCTCCAAGAGGCAAAAGGGGAAATCAAATACCTCTCCCTTTAGGGCATGGGTGATCTGGCTGGTTCCCTCGTGGGACTTCACATCCTCACTCAGGAGTAACCTCAGGGGGGAGATAATCAGCTCCCCAAGGAGTACTAGCGTGGGTCTAACAAGATAAAGTCCCAAGAAATTCCCAGAGAATCCCAGGAGAGTCCGGACTGGCAAAGGCTCCTCATGTGGGGTTCTCCCAAATGTGGGGGCCCCAAAATTATCCACATACAGGCCACTAAATGTGGCACCTAAATGGGGTGTCTCTGGATGGATGGAATGAGGGCCCTGGAATGTGGGGTGAGAATCAGGTGGAAGTCCCTCGCCAGCAGTGAAAGAATTCACCTGAGGCAGAACACAGGAGATAAGTTTATTGAATACACCCCAGGAGCTTGAGCAGGATAGCAAAAGAGAGGCTGTCCGCAAAGATGCAGTGAGTGGGGGTTGTTTTTAAAAGAGGAAAAGTATGGCATATGTGGAATCTTCCCTTTTTTAGGAAACTATGCCTAGGTTTAAGTAGCCCACTGGTCAGTATTTCGGGGTGGGTCCCCTGACAGGCATGTCTTTATTCAGCCAGGTGGTTGCTATGGCCCTTTCTGCATCCCATTGCTCAAGCCTGTTTGCCTAAAAGCTACCACTACATACACAATTTATCAAGTCAACAGCCCAGAGTAGTTTTCTTTAAGTGGTTACAAGATTAAAAAGTTTAAATAGCTGAACAAATGATTTTATTTTAACTAAAAGGTAGCTATCTAACTCATCTTAAAAACAGAAGCAGGCTGAGAATTAGAATTAGAATTAGAAAATAATAGGCGAAAAAAATATATGTTTATAAAGCTGTAAAAAAAAAAAAAGAAAAGAAAAGATGAATACCCAAGTTTTGTAGCAACATGGACGGGACTGGAAGAGATTATGCTGAGTGAAATAAGTCAAGCAGAGAGAGTCAATTATCATATGGTTTCACTTATTTGTGGAGCATAACAAATAGCATGGAAGACAAGGGGAGATGGAGAGGAGAAGGGAGTTGAGGGAAATTGGAAGGGGAGGTGAACCATGAGAGACTATGGACTCTGAAAAACGATCTGAGAATTTTGAAGGGGTGGGGGGTGGGAGGTTGGGGGCACCAGGTGGTGGGTATTGTAGAGGGCACGGATTGCATGGAGCACTGGGTGTGGTGCAAAAATAATGAATACTGTTATGCTGAAAAAATAAAACTAAAAATAAAAAAGAAAATAATAGGCGAACATAGAGATATTTTGGCAATTAAATGGAAAAATGTATGCAGAACACTTTGCAATATCCTGAAAATCAGTGATACAATAATAATGGTTACCATAAAAAAATTAAAGTATCTAGGAATAAATTTAAGAAAAATTTCAGGTTATATAAAGACTATAGTTAATAACATAAACAAAGGCTTGATTAATTGAAGAGACATGCTGATCATAATTATAGTTAGGAATCAAATTGTCTTCTAAGCCTATTTTCTTAACAACTTGCTATATTTACTTCTATGTTCGACATAAAATGTTTTTAAAATGAATCGTCTATCATAAATTTCAATATATTACCCCAAAATGTACAGATAAAAATCTCTTTTTACTCACAGCCTGGAAGGCATAATAGGGATTGAGGAGTATAAATTGCTTTTACTGAATCTCATTATTAGAGATTCTAATAATGGGTGTCAAAGACTTAATTGTGCTAACAGGTCTTAGTCCTCCATGATGATTCCATCCATATTAATGCCACTTACTTATCATTTACAATTTGAACTTCCATATAAGATTTTGTGTCAAGAAAAAATTTCACTATTAATAAATTCTGGAAAGCAATGTTTTTTCAACGTATTAACTATTAATGACAAATTGTTTATCTCAAGACACATGCACAGCAGATGTTATATCTGTGATATACCAATGAATCAAAGTATCCTCCTTACATTGTCATTATTGATTAATCATTTTGAAGCAATAGATTTTTAAAAATAAGGCTAGATACAAATATTAAAAATTAATTTTGTATTACATATGTATGTAGAAGTAAACAATAAACAGGCCTTACATTGCTGTTTCAGTGTTCAGAACATGCATACCTGGTGGGACCTATTTCTGGCATTTTGAAGCACTTATGTGTGTTTAACTTTTAGTAAGCTTTTTAAAAATATTTTTCACAGAACATATCAAACATTTACGAAGGATAGATAATAATACCCCATGGATCCATGAAATAACTTCAGCAATTACCAAATTATGGCAAACGGTATTTGATGTCTATAACACAACCCTTCCCTTGTACTGGATTATGTTTAAGTTAAAAACATCCCAAACATCATTTAATTTCATCCATAAAAACTTCTCATTTTTAAAATAAGTATAACCAAAATATTATTTCACACTAAAATAATTAACTATAATTCCTAATATCATCAAATATCCAGTCCATAGTCAGGTTCTCCTTTTCCCTTTCTTTGCTTTCTCCTGGCACTTAACTTGAACGAATAGTTTTTTCTTCTCAGCTGATATCTGTGAGGTGGTGTATCTCAAACTTTTTGCATTTTCTTTTCCTGAAGGAACATTTTTACACATTACTTTCCCCATTGCCTCCCCTCTCCATGAAATTTTATCACTACCAACATACTATATAAATCTGTTTATGTACTGTGGCCCTTTACAGGGCCAAACAATATTGTAATATCTAAAATATTTTTGTTCACCAAGAACAAATTTTTCTCCCTTGGGGACAATATCCTCTCTATTAAAATGTATTTCACATATTCCCCATAAATTCTTGCACATTTTTTATTTTTATACTGCATCTACATTGGGAAGTCTTACTGCCATTGTATATGATACATTCTGTTTTATGGCTATCACTTATTTTTAGTTCTCCTGATAAATATGTACCTAATTATCACTCCAGTTCTTATTTACTGTCTAATTACTTTTATTCCCATACCTCATTCTTGAGTCAATTCCTCAAGAATGGTTCAGGAATAACATTTCCTGAGTTCTTGACTATTTGTAATAGTAAGTTGCATTTACATTTCTATTTGACAAAATGTATCTGTCAAATATCTTTTGACCAAAAGATATTTTATATTTTTTGAAATCTAGTAATATTACTAAAATATATTCTTTTGTTGGTCATTCTAGTGTACTTATTACTAGTTTAATATTTATACTTAGTTTATATGTTTATGTTTAATATTTATACATAAACTAATATATTTACCTGGTTTATTTTCCCAGGAATCAATGTGCCCTTACAATATGTATTTTCTTTTTTTTTTTTTTTTCTTTTCCAAAAGTATTCTTGCTTAGTTTTTAGAATGTGTGTTGCTCAATTACTTTTGGCTCTTCTTTTTTTTTTTTTAAATTTTTTTTATTTGACAGAGAGAGACACAGTGAGAGAGGGAACACAAGCAGGGGCCTAGGAGAGGGAGAAGCAGACTCCCCGCTGAGCAGGGAGCCCGATGCAGGACTCGATCCCAGGACCCTGGGATCATGACCTGAGCTGAAGGCAGACGCTTAATGACTGAGCCACCCAGGCGCCCCTGGCTCTTCTTTTTTGTGAAGTCCAATGATATGTTGGATTTTTGTCTCTCTCCACATCCATTCTTTCTCTGAAAAAAAAAAAAAATCTTTATTGCCTTTGATTTAAAAATAATTCTCCACCTGCCCAATTCCTTTTTTTCTTGAGGTGATACCCACTGTGTTACACATTTGTGTTCCTTCCAGTTTTTCCTTCAGTTGGGATTTATAAAAATCTTTTTTTTAATTGAATTCTTCATCTCTTTCATTCAAAATTTAATTTTCTTCTAATTTATTTCTTCTCAAGTGTTCCAAAACATATTTATGCTGTTCTTTCATATCTCTTTTTATTTTAAAAGTTATTTTAGCTTGTTTTGAAATATTAGGTGACAGTTTTCTTCTCTTCTGTATATTTTTGGTGTGATTTTATTGCCTGTAGGGATGATATTCTATTTCTTATTCTCTTTCCTCTTATAAGCTTTGCATAGAATTTGACAGCAATCCTTTCTGGCTGCTTGTGTATATGTGATATGGATGTCTCTATACTTTTGCAAGGAACAAATGGGTTAGAAAGTTTTCTAGGTTTATGGCCCTAGACTTATTTTTCTGTCCTTTTCATAAACAGTTGAATATATGGCCTTTTACCTAAAAAAATCTTCATCCTCTGAGCACTTTCTCGCTTCCCTTTCTTTTACCCCTACTGCCTCTATCCTGCTCATTTTTTATTCAACCCTTAGCAAATTATTCGAAGAAAAGGGTTTTGATTTGAAAAGAAGATCTGATAAAAAAGCAAAGAATACATATTGCCTAATGACCAGTATGATTTTTTTCCCTTTCCCTTTTCCCTTCCAAGTTATGATGGATATTTTTACACTTGGATTGCCAAGCTATGAGAACACCTACAGATGAATTAAGTATTTCTAGTTCTCAGTGCTGTAAGAAGCCCTGCTGCCTTCCTTTGATTATTCCCATAAACTTATCAATATGACACAGGTTCTGAAGTTGTTATGAAATCCATGGGGATTGCTGCTACACAGTGGAGATTAGAAGGACTGAGTCTGGAAGTTTAGGGATTCATGGGGTGGTGCTTAGTACACCATATTCAGCACTAGAAAACAATAAAAAATGGCAACAACCCTATAGAGATGAAACAGATCCTTTGACAGTCGGAATTTAAATAATCTTAAGACGATACAAAAAATAGGAAAGACCCACTTGGGTGCTAGTATAAGATGAGGGAATATGGAATGTGTTATTGAAAAAAAAAAGCAAATATTATCCAAAATAGATGTGTAATTCTTTACCACAGTGGAGACTAGGTTAATTTTAAGATTAATTAACACTTTATTCTTCCCCTCTTTGTGGTGCTACCTTCCATGAGGCGTCATGATGGCAGCTAATAACAGGTTAGTTTCCAGGTGTTATGTAAAGTAACTGAGATCATGCCACGGCAAAATAATGACTGGCAGGAATTTGTTTCTCCTGTGTTTGAGGTGTGAGTTTCTTCACAAAGGACATGATAAGACACTAGAAAGCTGAGTGGCATCCTCAGCTGGTCATTCCTTATTTACTCCCCACCTACACTCCACATTCCACTCCCTGTATTTTTCTGACCTGTTCTATCAAAATTTGACCTCAGAAAAACAAAACAAACTCAACACAACAAAAAACCCTGAAACCCCCAAACAGTCTGACCTCTACAGTCTATTTTACCAAAGAATCCTAGTTGCCGGTTTAACATTGCTTCCCATTTCCACAATCACTCTAGTTTCCCTCTGTGAGTTAAATGGCTGCCCTTTGTTCCCTTCATATACTGTGATTCCTACAGATAGGAGGAAGCCCAGCTGCATGGCAGCATCTCCACTGTTAACTGCAAACAAGAGAATATGAGCCCCAGCGAGCTTCACAAAGATGTTCCCTTGGTTTTTAAGATCATCGTTAGCCAAATCCTGTGATTTCTTTGGTGTATATTATTTCCTCACAGAGCAGGAACTGTATTTCCCTAAGACTCGTCTGAGACCAGAGTCTGAGATCAGCCTGGGGGCAATGTGGATAGTGGGCATCTGAATGTTTTCTAGTGAGACAACTACCTCATTGAGGTAAAAATAGTTTTATCTGCAGGAAAATATGTGTGTATATATTGAGGTTATTTTTTTACTTATTTAGATTCTAAGACCCCAGATGTTAAGTGCAGCACTGATCAAAACCATTTATAAAAACATTACAGATTTTGATGAATAATTAAATATAGTAAGTAAGATTTTATTAGAAATGCCTAATTAGGGGTGCCCGGAGGGATTGTTTGGTTAAGCATCTGCCTTTGGTCATGGTCCCAGAGTCCTAGCATGGAGTTCCACATTGGGCTCCCTGCTCAGCAGGGAGCCTGCTTCTCTCTCTCCTCCCCATTCCTGCTCTTTCTCCCTATCTCTGTTAGCAATATCTCTGCTATCTCTGTCTCTCTCAAATAAATAAAATCTTTTAAAAAACTTGCCTAATTAAATGAGATACATGAGACTTTCCCCCAATTGTTTTAGGTATCCATATGACTAGTACATGTTAGAACATACAGAATTTAATTTTGTTAAACTATTTACATGTAATTTATTTTTTTATTTTTGTTGAAATAAAACCTGAAAATGCCTTTTATTCTATAAAGAAATATATAGGAAAGGAAAATGTTTTATTTTTATTGGAATCATTAAGTTCTTGGAATTTCTTCCAATTTTAACACCAAAGATCATGAAGTGAACAATATTCTCAACAATTTTTCTTAATCAGTTATTACCATTAGGTCCCCCTTCAATCTTTTTGAGTCAAAAAATTAGAAATAATCTGATTTTTGAAAGGATTTATGACCCAGTTATTAGCATCATTCACGTTCTTAATGCAGATGCCAATAGTCCAAATTGCTCTTTTGTTTGGTGTTTGGGAAGTTTTATAGCATGTCAATTGGGAGCCTGCATTGTACAGAAGAGGCTGAAAAAAAAAAAAAAGATCAACATGCATCTCCAACATCAGGCTTAATTTCAGACAGATGCCTTTAGGAATGAATAGATTTGGAAATGAGTTCTGGACATTGTTTCTCTCCATACATAGGAAAAATGTCATGCATTTTTGTGTTTACACAGCCAAGCTTGATGACCACTGCTTTATTCCTTCCTTGTAATTTCTTATAGCTTTTGCATTGAGGGATCTAGTTCTATTTTTCTTTTGAAATACACACTCCACACACACACACACGATGATTTTTTTCTTTGTTAATTCTTTCTTAGATTGTTAATCATTAAAGACAATTATCAAGCTATGCTTCTATTTCAGTAGTAGGGCCATGGGACTTATTAAATACCTACTGTAAACCAACTGCAATT
This sequence comes from Lutra lutra, assembly GCF_902655055.1. NCBI lineage: Eukaryota > Metazoa > Chordata > Mammalia > Carnivora > Mustelidae > Lutra > Lutra lutra. The sequence continues at coordinate 176,219,260 of NC_062280.1, forward strand.
GACTAATGAGAGGTATTCTGGATGGGACAAAATACCTGGATTTGTTTTCTAGTTCTGCTTCTTTCCTTGTCGTATCTGGGAATGCTGTGTAACTTCTCTGATCTTCCATTTCTTCTTTTGTAAAACAGGCACCCAAATAGTCTTTATCTCAGGTAGTATTTATGAAGATTAGATAGTTTAATACATCAAAAGAACTTACAATACTATTAGGAATATAGTCAGTACTCAATAAACGTTAACTGGTATGATCCTTCTTAATAGATACTATATGTATCATCCCCAGAATATTATTACAAATCTAATAGCATCAAAAGTTTTAATTAGACTTGGTATAAATTTTTCTTTCATCATTTTTTTAAAAGATTTTATTTGTTTATTTGACAGAAGGAAATCACAAGTAGGCAGAGAGGCAGGCAGAGAGAGAGAGAGGAGGAAGCAGGCTTCCCGCTGAGCAGAGAGCCCGACACAGAGCTCGATCCCAGGACCCCGGGAGCATGACCTGAACTGAAGGCAGAGGCTTTAACCCACTGAGCCACCCAGGCACCCCTATCTTTTGAGTCAGTTTTAGTTCCAACCCAAATTAATACAACATCTCTAGATTCTGTCAATCTTTGTGGTTCTATTATTTCATATCCAACTTGTTTGGTAAAAGACAGCATTTTGGATTGTACACTTCATTTTCAAATCAAACACCTCCACACAATTTTCTGATGCATAATAATGATGTGTATGACTTCTATAATTTCTATTCTCCATATAGTATCTAAATTAAGAAACAGGTCTTGGGGCATCTGGGTAGCTCAGTCAGTTGAGCCTTGGTTTCAGCTCAGGTCATGATCTCAGGATCATGATCTCAGGGTCATGATACTGGGCTCTGCTCTGGGCTGTGGAGCCTGCTTAAGATTCTCCCTCTGCCTCCCCCTGGCCACCCCACTTTTTCTAAGACAAAAAAAAAAAAAAAAAAAAGTCCTTTAGCTGAATTTCCTTATAAATCACAACAGATGTCTATTTTGAGATAATTTAGTGAGGTGTTTTTGGTTTTTGGTTTTTTGTCTACGTAGAAGAAATTGTTACTAAACCTTCACTCATAGTATCAGACTGAGTTCGGGACCAGCAAGAATTACAGATCACATCTGTCAAGAAATCTGCAAAAGAATAAAATCTAACTATTCAAAATTAAATAAGTAAATTAAATACGCATTGCTTTTTATGTTTTATATGAATATTAAATTAAATCACATAATAATAATAATAGTATTTTAAAAGTGTTACATAGGACTCATACAAATACGAAGAGCTTAATAAGAAAAAGGAACCAAACTGAAAAGAGAAGTCAGTTTGAGGAATCATAACAAAAATAAATCTCCATTCTTATCAAGTGAATTTCTTAAAGAAATGTAGTCTACTCCTGAGTCCCATCAACTCACCTGAAATGTCATGAATACTTAGTATAAAATTTAAAATTTCTATCATCTTTCCTTTTCAGTATATGAGAAAAAATAAGGCAACCATTTATTATAAAATACATTTCCAAGTATTTTAAATGATTCATAGCAGACCTCTTTTTTGAAAAGCAAAAATAGCAAGCTAAGCCTTGCAGTTTCAGTACATAAATCAACATGATAGCAATAACAAGGGGGTGTGATAATGTTGACTATCTTATGCAAAAAGTCCTGGTAGATGGCTCAGTGTAGTGTGCAGAGCATTTGAATGGATTAATCATACCATTTTTATGTTACCTTAAATGATGCATTCTTTTACAAAAATATTATTATTGTCCAGGCCATTTCCCTTCATAAAATCCTTCTCTCCTCACGATACTCCCATAGAATCTTGATTAAATGAAATTCCAATGGCATGATTATTTGATTAAAGGAGATTTAAGGAAATGAATCCTTGTTAAGAATCTTTAAAAAATATATATGTGTGTCATATTTATTTAAAAAATTATAAAATGAATGGAATATCTCATAGCTCTTTAGTGACCATGTGGTCCCCCTCCCCCAAGTCACCATTAGGAAAACTAACTCTCACTGAATAGAAGAGTATTCGGTGGAAATAAAGGAGACTGTACCAAGTCTATCCAAATCCCTTAGAACCCAAGATATTTCATTTTTTTTCCTTTCTTCTAAAAGGATAGCCCAGAAAAAAAAAAAATTCCCTGAAGGTTTTGATGTTTAGTTTATTTTTTAATTGAAAGTCTACTACATAGGCATACACAGCTTTTATACAACATATACACACACCACATTTGTTTGATGCTTCATTTAGAACCTCAAAATATACTTGATAGTTTACCAGTTTTGCTTATTTTTATTTCATATTTGTCACCTTCATTCCTTTATCAATTATCTTTATAGTCCTCCATTGCCTATTGAGGTGCTCCCCAAAATTACAAGAAATAGTCTGTGTTCTCTCATAAAAAGACATCTAAATAGAGTATGCTGTATGTCTTAGGAATCACTTCATTCCCTTTGGTAAGAGCAGGCATACACTTGTCTTCCTCTCCCTGATTAATAGCATACATTCAAAAAAGACATCAAGATTATGAAATCATCTTCATCTATGTCTTTTCCCTCAGTCTCATGAAATTATCACCTAATACCTTTGTTGCTCCTTTCTTGCTTCTTTCCAATCAATGCTCCATATTGCTGCTGAAGTGATTATTATGAAAGGAAAATCTTTTCATGTCATTCCCCTACTTAAAATCATTCCGTAACCTTGCTCTTTACTTGTCCTTCCCCGACACATACAAAACTTAACTAATCAGTTTTATGAGAGGCAGTGTAGTGTTATGCAGTGTTTTTCAAGCTGTGTTTTATGATCTAATATTAGGGGGTCATGAAATCAATTTAGTGGGTCATGTGACCCACAGTTTTAATAAAATAAAATTTAATAGACTATGATAGAATAGAATAGAAAATAATATAGCGCATACAATCACTAAACTCATGGCAGATAGAGGGCCTTGGAGAACAATGGTGAACCACAAATAGTCACACATGGACAAGATGGAAAGTATTTTGTATTATCTGGGGATCACAGACCTTTAGCAGAAGGCAGTTTGGATGGATTTTTTTAACTCTTGGGGAGGCTGTAAGTGTTCTCTGTGTGTGTAAGAAAAAGTAAAAACCATATTTGGTGATGTCTCAGTTTTCCAGAAAACTATCTCTAAATCTTGTGGCTTAATAACAACTTACTACTTATTATCATTCTATGGGTTGAACAGGTTGTTCCTCTGTCCTAGATGGTGTCAGCTAGAGTCATCAACTCAATTGTATTCAGGTGGCTTCTCATATGTGGGGTTCTTGGGACTGTAGGCTGGGACTTCACATGTTTTCTGTTTCCTTGCGATATTTCATTTTCCATGGGTTCTCTATGTGGCCTCTCCCTCCAGAAGAATAAGCAAGATATCGTGACAGTTTCTTAATGACTGCACAGCAAAGAATCATTTCTCCCATTCTCTATTAGACAAAGCAAACAGTAAGGCCAGTCTAGATGCAAAAACGGGGGGAAATATACTCCATTTCTTCATTAGAGGAGTGGCAAAGAACTTGTGGCACTCTTTAATCCACACAGGTAATCAACACGGCCCACTTTATTAGGGACAATATATAAGTTCCCCAGACTGCTTTCATTTTCACCCTGGGTACCTAAGATAGACTATAAATCCAAATCCCTTTGCATGTAGGTGGGATGACAACTACTTCCAGCCACTGGAATGTGAGCCGAAATGTTTGTTTCTATAAGCTAAAGTTGAAGAAAATATGTATGCCCTTAACACTGTAGTTTTTGTTTGATCGTGAGTTGACCAGAAGGTTTGAGTGAAGAACCTGGAGGTCATATGAAATGTTCAACTACTAGTGTTGCAGGATTCCTTCTCCTTTGGTGCCCATAGTTCTTGGTCATGCTGCTTTGAAGAATGAAGGGGTAGACCTGAGGGAGAGTGGTGGGCAGCAAGGCCAAGTTTCTAGAGTGATAGTAAAGTTATTGAGGAATAGTACAAAGCTCCCAAAGAGGGAGGGGACCCAAGATGGAGTTTCTAAGTCTAGGGCTTTTTATGGGCTGGTTGGCAGGCTGTTTTTATCTGATAAACCCTCCATGACGCTGTCATCCAATCAGGTTTTTGTCATCTATCACATGTGAAAAGGTGGAGGACTCCTTCCAGGGTGGTATAAAATACTCTTAAGGGTGGTTTCCTCTTAGGGTGGAGGCCCCTTGTCCCTGCCTGCCTTCCTTCCAACTATCCTTCATCATTAGGTTCCTAACTGACCACTCAGAGCAGAAAAATGAAAGTGAACAAAACAAAACAAGCCTTTCTTGGGCTATAGAATCTAGTTGTTTTTATAGCATCTTAGTATTACTTACAATGACTTACACAAAAGAAAATATATTCTTTAGTAAAACTTGTATTTCAAAAGTATTCATATGGGGGTGGGTTCAGTGGTTCTGGTGTATGACATAAAATCGATTTCTTTTGTGGATCTCAGTAAGCAAAGTTTAGAAGCTATCAGAGTCATAGTGAAAAAATCATAGAATTTTAAACCAGACAACCTGGGTTTTATTATTAGACCTGTTACTAGTGGTGTGACCTTGCGCAAGTTACTTAACCATTCTATACCTCATTTAACTCATCTGTTAGTGGGAATAGAATAGCACCTACATTTTAAGGTTGTTTTGAGAATCAAATCCCTTAACACAAGTCATGTGTATTGGCTGAAGTTCTAGAGAGAAAATAAAAACTAACCGAAGTAGAACAGTAGAGGAATTTAAGATGGGGCACTGATTACAAAAGTGTTGTTAAGAGTGGAAGGGATAAACAAGATGGTAAGATAATGCAGAGATTAACAGAGAGAAGAAAATATTTCTCCTAAGGCTAAAGGACAAAGAGCCCCTGTGTTCCCTCAGGATCTCAAACTACCTATCAGAAGTTTAGAGCACAAAGGGAGGAGCTTGCAGGCAGAAACTTCGAAATCTAATGCTGGCCCTGCCCTGACAGAGACCCTGCCAGATCAGCAAGAGAAAAGAGGAGAGAGGCACTGATTTTGCTCTACTTGTAGCTCTTTAATCTTCCCCAACTTCCCTTGCCTGAATCTAACTAGAAACCAGTTGGCAAAAGAGCCTGGTTAAAATAATTTTCTCCTTAATACAGAGCAGAGCAAGAAAGGACAGGGAATATATCTCAGAACAAACAAAATGGTCAGCATAACATATAAGAGGTTAAGAATGTAAACAAATACTGAATCAATATTGGCTATTGGATTCCCACTGCCCTTTATTTTAACCAGTAGCTCTGAATCATTTTAGAGAGTTTAAAAAGTCATGCACCTATTCAGAACTCACATAGAATTCTTCATGCACCACTAAAGGAATCTATCCTGTACACATTAAGTTCCTTATTAGTAAATACTAGTTTTATTCACTGGCTTATCTCCAGGCATCACATTACTCAGTGAACAACATTCTTCAATGAATGTTTTGTTACTAAACCAATGAACGTTATGTTTTTGGAAACATTTCTGTTACTGACCATATTCAGGCAATTAACACCTCCTTTAGGTAAGATCATTGTTTTTGTTCCAGTCTCCTCCCATTCCACCTGCTGTCATACTTTCCATTTTTAAAAGAAAATATATAAATATGACAAGCTACTTTTAATATGACTAACTATAAAAAGAAAATGTAAAAATAGGACAAGCCTTTTGCTTACAGAATACTCTGCTATAACTCCATTATCTGGTTTCAACCTCATTTTCCAGCTTCATGTTTTCCCTCTGCTTATGTATACACAGTCTGTTCAAGCACACTTGGCACTGCATACTCTTTAATACCCTTACTACTGCCTTTCATGGACTATCCTTTCAGTATTCTTCTGCAAGCTGCCTAGTGATGATTGCTTCTCCTCCAAGATTCAATTCAACCTATTTGGTGAAGACCTTTTCAATACTCCTAGGAGGAATTGTCAAGTTCTTCAATTGTAATTACTTCTGCTAGAGCTCTGTATTGGCTACATAGCTTTCATTATCAGTGGTTCTCAATCCTATCTACACCTTAGAATCACCTGGAGATTTTAAAAAGCTTTTCTAGACCATATCCATTTCAATTATATCAGAATCTTGGGCACTGTAGTGGAACTCAGGCATCAATAGTCTGATAACATCAATATCAAGTTTGAAGAGTGCTGTACTAGGCTGTGAATTCTTCTAAGGCAGTGATGGAACCATTTAAAAACATCTTATTTGCATGGTCCTTAATACCTATAAAAGTTTCTAAGGCACAGTAGACCCTCAAAAATATTGATTAAATAAAATAGAGAATGCATACATCTACTCAAGTGTGAAATTTCTGGTCTAATTTTAGAATTGAATTATAAAAGGATGGACATACTAATATCACTAATTTAAATGAACATTTTTCAGTCCCTTTAGAAATAGATAAATGTGGATAACACTGAAAAATGTTAGCTGGGCTACCAACTAATTACATTCACTGATTAGGTTTGGAAAATTCTCATTCTCCTGGCCATATAAATCTAGATGAGCTGTTACACTTTTATTAGAAGCTGTAGATAGACTATATATACTGATATATTAAGAAGTCCACTCAAACGATTTACAAGTGATTTGCTGTCCAGAAATCACTGGTTTAATATGACCTATTACAGCATGTGATATCCAAATATTTTGGATTTGTCATGATTTAAATCAAACACTGGTTGAGTTCAAGTATTCCAGAAAATTGACAACAAAGTAATCCTCATAGACATTTAGTGATGTGTTTGCTAGTTAAGTATCTCTAAAATTAACTATAATGATAAGCACTTATTTTAGAGAAATGTCTTGCTTAAGCTAAGTGTGTGAGTTTGCTAGTTTTTCATTAAAAAATTTACCTGAAAATTTATCTACTGGCTTCCTAACCATCTAGGATAATAATCATTATTCAATACAATATTGGGGGAAAAATTTAATGAATAATTTTAGTCTAAGGACTTTAATGGTTAAAGAAAAAAGATCATTGAAAAAAGCCCATTTCAAAATAAATGCTTTAAACTAGAGAGAAAAATAATAATAATAACCAACTTTGAATTCATGTTTAAAGCCAATAATATTTAACCCACTGATTAGAAACATGAAAAGAAAAAATACAAATTATAGCTAGTCCCAGCTAATCACTATTAATACTGCAGAAATTCCCACCATTCTTTATTGAAAAGCTAAAGAAGAGAAGATATCAAAGAACCAACAAAGTAACTCCAAGTGGTGGATTAATCTAAAAAAAAAAAAAAAAAGATGACAAACTCCAACCAAATGCTATCATTGAAAAGGAAGAATTTTATTTTCAATCTGCATAAAAGTGAAAAAATACATATTTGAATGATAAGTAATGCTGTTATAGTAATTAAAAATGCAGCAGAGTTCCTAAGTAGGCCACCTGGAGTTATGAGAAGTTTGAATTATAACTGAAGATATATCCAACAGCATGTATTATTTCTGTATTAAACTAGTAGAAAGTAAATGAAGAAAAAAATCTTTATTCTAGAGCATCTGGCTAAGCAGAGCATACAGACAGACCTATCAGCCAATTTTAGGGGCACCTGGGTGGCTCAGTGGGTTAAGCCTCTGTCTTCGGCCCAGGTCATGATCTCAGGGTCCTGGGATCGAGCCCCGCATTGGGCTCCCTGCTCAGTGGGGAGCCTTCTTCCCCCCTCTCTCCCTGTCTGCCTCTCTGCCTACCTGTGATCTCTCTGTCAAACAAATAAACAAAATCTTTTAAAAAAATAAAAAATAAAAAAAATAAAAATAAAAATGCCCTTCCCAAGGTTTGTAGCAAAGATCCATATCCAATATTTAATAAACCTAGGACAGCTCCAGATCCCTAATTCCTTGATTTTCTACATGTATTACCTCCTAGTAACATCCCTAGCAATTTCATACTTTAAAATAGCAGATGGGAAAGTTAGTCTGGTACCAATTAAAAAATGGCATAAAAGGGCAAGATTTACATTAACCCCCATTTGATCACAATTTGAAAATATCTGTGTATATACATGCATGCACATATATATGAACATGTGTATGTATATTTCAAGCAATAATAGTTGTCATTGATTATTAAACATTTATATTTCAAAAATGTGTCATGTCATTGAAAGTACAAAAAATATGCAGATGCAGTGCCTGACTACAAGGAGCTAACATTCCAGTAGGAATTCTAATAAATATAGGAAATAAGAAAATGCATCTTTAAGTCCTACTTATTAACTAGATTGCAAAATAACATATACAAAAATTCAGGGCATATATTGATCAAATTGGCATGTTTTTAAAGAGATTATGTCATGGAATAATTTAATAATTTATTAAACATGGACAGAGACTACTAAATCTCAAATAAAGCATAAAGATGATTAAATGAGACACCTAAATCTTTAGAGTAAAAGGGTAATTTACATTAATAATGATTATTTTGAATTGAACCTTTGTATTGAAACATTGAATTTTTAAATGTGTTTCTCTTCTAATCTATTTTTGTGACTTCTCTCAAATCTGTACTGTATTAAAAACGAATCCTGCACATGGCATATGTTATATTTCCCCATTAGCCAGAATATTTGAATAAATAAACTACTCCATTCTCCAATAAGAATAATGGTTTTAATTCATTTAGTACATGCTGTTTGAGGCTATAGGTTTATATAATCTCATATAACCCTCATTTGACTTGAGAGGAAGCAGAAGGCAGCAAGGTTAACCAAGTAGCTCAAGGTCACGTGGGTCGTAGGCATCAGCTAATATCCTACTTTAAACAGCTAAATTTGCTACTACTGGTATGACACCGAATTAATAACTAGAGACTTATATACCTTTGAAACAAGGATAACCTTCTTGTTGATTTTCTTTTCATTATGCTTAGCATTTTGTCCCAATTTATACAAAATTTTACTTAGTTAATTTAGGTCTTCTTTAAAAGGTAACCTGTCTTTTTTACACAGCTGTCCTACCAATATTTCTAATATTTCTAACTACTTTGAGCTAACACTAAGCTTTTCTTACTGAATGCTATATTTTTAAGTACATAACCCAGTTTCTATTAATGTCAGGATTTTCTGCCAAAGACATGCCTCCATTACCCCTGCCCCTTCAATCAATTTTTTCTTTTCTCTTAAAGTGGCTGTTCCTGCTCTAGTGACCCAGAATCTCTTATATCACAATTTAAAACCAGTGCCAAATATGACCTAAGAATAATAGGATAATTTCAAATAGTTTACGCAGGATAAAAAAATCCATTATTAAATATAAATAATTTTGTTATATATTGTCTTTTGTGCTGTATAATCAGAGTATGTATTTCAAGAAAACTTGGAGTTTGTATGTTTCAATATCATGCGAAAATCTTGGAATTATTTTAGAAAATTCTTTCAAATAAAATGCAAATTTACCTTATTGTCCTTCCAAAGATCAACATCAAATGTTTCTTTCATTTTAACATAAAGACCTTTCTACATTTTTAATAGCTTTTGCAGATAGAATATTAAAATTTATTTTTAATGAAATCTTTCTAAAAATTAATGTGTTTTGGAAAAACCATCAAAATCAGAGAAAATACACCTAACTGCCAAAGTAATTCAACCCATGAGTAGCATTCATTCTGCAGCAGCATTAATCTACCTTCAAGAACAGAGTTAACATTTGTAGATGCCCACACTAGGAATCACAACTGCCAGGGTTTCTTAGAATTTGCCTTACCTTATTGAACACTCTTACGTAATGTTGAGAAAGCTATACTGGATACTTTGGACTTTGTAAAATCACACTGTCACAAGTTGCTTTCACATAAACATAGACAAAAACATACAAATGATAAAATATTCATTCTTATATTTTACACATGTGTTTTTTTCTATTAAACTAGGTTTGTAATAGAAACAAAATGTTGCACTTAGGTCTTTATATTTTCTAAACCTGTCCCAAATGTAGTGATGAATTGTATAAGAAAGCATTATACTGCTTTGTCTCTCTTGGTAAAAGTTGTCTATCTAAATTTGTTGTCCAAAGATTAAGTTTGTCAAAATACTTCATCAAAATACCTTGTACTTGAAAATAGAACTTTCTGTAGGTGAAAGTATAAAATGTATTATGAATTAATGAACCTTAAATTTTAGAAGTGGATATTGAGGAATAACCTAAGAAGCAGGTCAATTTATCACGGTGGTGATGACAACTGAAAAGTGCAGATGACAATAATTGGAAATTATTGAGAAAATCTGCCATACACATGAGAAGAATTATTGTACAACAGGGTGTCATGGAGACCCATCCATTGAGTGAACACAAATATTTTGACTGTAAATACAATTTGATAATTGTATTATTGACTAGAAGCTAATTTTCAAATGAAGAACTAAAAATATTTTGATTATTAAAATGTATGAAGGTCATTTAATTCCCTTAATTAGTGGACATTTTGTCCCTGCCTATGGCACATTCTAATCAAGTAGAAATAACGGTTGCTGTCTGATCTTAAAAAAAAAAAAAAAAAGCAACAACAATAAAAAACACATAGTTAATTAATAATCACTTTCCTCATTGGATTTCTTCTTGTGTTACCCATTTGTTGAGACTTAAAATCAGAGTTTATCTCAAGTTAAATAAAAATAAGTGACTTTATTTGTAATCATTTTGTAAAACTCCTGTGTTATTAAAGGGGACAGACTTTTACAAATGCTTAACCTGTATGCTAAATACCAAACACAGTTCTTAAAAAAAAAATGGATTGGTTATTATGAGTGTCTATTTTTCTTGATACAGTTTTGCTCTTTCTAAAATTCAGAAGCTGTGAGCACTCAGTAGTTAGGACATCTCTAAGTATACAATGACCACTTATTGAATAAAACTAGGTGGTATGTGGGAACTGTATACACATAAATTATCTCAATTATTCTCTAAACAGGTCTATTATTTCAGAGATGCATAAACTAAGTCCTATGAAAGGTTGCTAACTTTCCCAAGGTCACATAGCACATTAAACTTTGGGCCAGATTTCCAACCTAAGTTACCTTATTTGAGGGCTTTCAGGTTCATCTCTGAATGAGACTGCTCCGATGGTCAAGGTTTTTTTTAGTTCTATTCCAGCGGTATGTCTCTCTTCATGGTTCTAATCATGACTGGCTATTAATCTGAGTTTCTGTATTTAACATCCACCTTGGGTATAAAACAAAGGTAGTAATTTTGATAATGAACTCAGAAAAAATTATGAACAATCAGCCTTTTTTATATATAGACACCTATAAGAGCATTGCTTCTCCATTTAAAACTTACTGGTAAAAATAGCTCTTCTTCCAAAACAATTACCTTATGAAGCTATCTTCAGCAAATTAGTATATAAAAAATCTGTTATCCTATTTCTTTCTGTTATCAGATCCCCCTGACTCACCTTATACTCCTCTGCATTTAAGTCTTAATTCCCTTTCGCCATTCTGTCTACTTATAGTTGGTGTATTAGCAGGTAGGAGGTCAGAGAGGAAGCTATGGCTGTAATTTCAACATGAAGTCATTTCATCATCTGTTCTGTGTTCTGTGGCCATATAATCTTACCCTTTAATTTGCCTCATATAATGATAAGTTCTACTTCAAAGGGAGGGATTTTCTTTTTCAAATAGGTGTAAAGATAAATACATAGTATGTGAAACAAGTAAAGGAAGTCCCTTGAGAGAGAGACAGAAGGAGGGGGGAATTGCATGTTCGTCTAGAGTGAAAAGAACAAGCAGAAGATTCATATGTAGTGTTACTAAGATAAACCATGGTATATCATGTGTTCATAACAGAAAATTTAATCTTTATACATGTACTGAGAATTAATATTTTGGCCATGGTAATTTGGAATGGACAAAGTGGGGTGCCTGGGTGTCTCAGTGGGTTAAAGCCTCTGCCTTTGGCTCAGGTAATGATCCCAAAGTCCTGGGATCCAGCCCCACATCAGGATCTCTGCTCAGCAGAGAGCCTGCTCCCCCCCCACCCCCAGCCTGTCTCTCTACCTATTTGTGATCTCTCTCTCTGTCAAATAAATAAATAAATAAAATCTTTTTAAAAAATAAAATAAAATAAAATAAAATGGACAAAGTACCCAAACAGTGAAAAAAAAGAGGAGAGACTACTATGATTAAAATGGGAAGTGAACAGGAGGTCTATATATTTGAATGGAATTTAAAATAGTTAAGCCTGGGGCTGGCTGGGTAGCTGAGTTGGTTAAATGCCTGCCTTCAGCTCAGGTCATGATCCCAGGATCCTGGAATCGAGTCCCACATCCGGTTCCTTGCTCAGCACGGAGCCTGCTTCTGCCTCTGCCTGCTGTTCTCCCTGCTTGTGCTCACTGTCTTGCTCTCTCTCTCTCTCTGACAAATAAATAAATAAAATCTTAAAAAAAAATAGTTAAGCCTGGATTCTGAGCCACTCAGCAACCAATAAACAAGGCAGGCAGAGAGAGGTTAAATTTCCTTTAACTCCATCCCTCGGCCAAAGCTGGTCTACAGCCTGTTTTTGTATTCCCTAGGAAATCAAAACTTATTTTTTGCATTTTGAAACATATCAAAAAATTCAAAAGAAAAATATTTTTGACACATGAGAAGTGCAGGAAATTCAAATTTTAGCGTTCATATATAAAGTTCTCAATTTTGGCTATATAAAATACGTGGAAATTTGTTTTCTCCCTTGTTACATAAACACTTATGTAATAGTCTTCATTTTATCACCTGGCTATGAAAGTTTAAAATATTTACTAATCGGCCCTTTACAGAAAATATTTTCTAGCCTCTGGCTCAACCCAATCAGACCCACCCTGAAACTCGATACAGTTCTTGAAACTACAGTCAGTTGGGGTTGTAGATACACTAGATTGAGGAAAGTTAACCATTATGCTTCTTAGGCAGAACTTTCACTGGGACAGACGGTTAAAGAGAGTAATATATATGTGAATTAACTTTATAATTTATTATTTGTAATACATTATATGAATTTTATTTATTTATTTATTTGACAGAGAGAGAGAGAGAGATCACAAGTAGGCAGAGAGGCAGTCAGAGGGAGAGGGAGAAGCAGGCTCCCTGCTGAGCAGAGAGCCCGATGCAGGGCTCGATCCCAGGACCCTGAGATCATGACCTGAGCCAAAGGCAGAGGCTCAACCCACCAAGCCACCCAGGTGCCCCCATTATATGAATTTTATATATCCATATTATAATAGCGATTATTTTTGACCTGCCTATAAAAAAATTTGCCCTATTTTTTTTCATTCAATAATATAAAGAAAAAAATACTTTGGGGAAGATAGGATACTGTATCATCACAATGAGATTTGATCCTCTATCAGTTTATGACTGACACCAATTCTGATTGATATCAGTTTTTAAGTTGTCAGGTTTCATTGTTGAAAATCAGCAAACAATTGTGAGAATTTTTTTAGTCTGTGGGGCGTTTTTCCTTTTCCCCAGATATTTTCTTCAAAATGAACAGCTTTGGGAGGATAAAAATATACACTGTAGGAATTAATAATTGACTAATTTTTCTACAACAGCCTTTCAGCAATCAAACACAATCTCTAGATTACTGTTTCTGAGGCTACAGAGCAAATCTAAAATGATGAGAACTGTTTCTTAATTGATTTACAAATTAAAAAAAAAATAGGCACTCTGGTTTAGGTTATAAGCTGGAAAAAATGAGGATTTAAAATATGAGCAATACATTTAGGAAGAGAAAGAAGGAAACATGGCTCAAATATTTTTAACTAAAGGTGACTTTCTAAATTGCAGTTAAACATTCACTGTTTAACCCCAAAGACAAGGCTATATCATTGAAGGAAAATTTGACTGTTCTAGGTAACAGATAACATGTCTCTTGATAACCCTACTAAGCAGCATATTTGAGATTTTCAACACTTATACATACAAATTTTAAAATAACACTATAAAAATTACAATCAAAGTAATTGACTCTTAAAAGATTTAAAAATTAAAAAAAAACAAGCAAACTAAAATCAACTTTCTGGTTTTTCATTATAATAAACATTTCTTCAAAATAATCTCACATGTCTTCCTTCCTTCTTTCCGTCCTTCCTTCCTTCTTTCTTTTTCTCTTTCTTTTCTCTCTCTTTCTTTCTACTAGGAATAGGAGCTAGGGGTTTGCTAGGTTAATCCTATCTTATGTGTTTCAGAGTTCTGTGCTTTAACTGTGTCACAAAGATAAGATAGATAAGCAAAAGGAAGGGGGGTGGTTTCCAAAGTTTATTCTAGTCACAAATGTATTTTTTCTATAACATTTAAAATGAATTGTAGTCTTTAAAATTAACTCATAGTATTTTCTCCTTGTAAAAAGTCAGTAAGGCTAAAGGAAGTTGTGTCTACCAGTCCTAACCCTTGTACCATCTAATCTCTAAGTCTAAAGAGCTGAGTCCCAAACTATCAGAATGAGGAAACAATTAGTGCAAAGTAAGTATGGGAAATTTGTTACTTGCTATAACCACATATATTATTATTAAAAAAGTACATAATGAAAAATCGGAAAAAATATATTTTAATATATAAGTTGGATGGCAATCCTCTGATAGATTTGTCAAGTGGCTTCCCATTTGATTCAGATCAAAAGTTGAAATCCATCAGATAAAGGGCTAGGATCCAAAATCTATAAAGAGCTTAGCAAACTCAACACCCAAAGAACAAATAATCGAATCAAGAAATGGGCAGAGGACATGAACAGACATTTCTGCAAAGAAGACATCCAGATGGCCAATAGACACATGAAAAAGTGCTCCACATCACTCAGCATCAGGGAAATACAAATCAAAACCACAATGAGGTATCACCTCACACCAGTCCCAATGGCTAGAATTAACAAGTCAGGAAATGTCAGATGCTGGCGAGGATGCAGGGAAAGGGAAACCCTCCTACACTGTTGGTGGGAATTCTAGCTGGTGCAACCACTCTGGAAAACAGCATGGAGGTTCCTCAAAACGTTGAAAATAGAGCTACCCTATGACCCACTGGGTATTTACCCTAGAGATACAAACATAGTGATCCGAAGGGGCATGTGCACCCCAATGTTAATAGCAGCAATGTCTACAATAGCCAAACTATGGAAAGAACCTAGATGTCCATCAACAGATGAATGGATAAAGAAGAGGTGGTATATATACAAATAGAATACTATGCAGCCATCAAAAGAAATGAAATCTTGCCATTTGCGAAGACATGGATGGAACTAGAGGGTATTATGCTTAGCGAAATAAGTCAATCGGAGAAAGACAACTATCATATGATCTCCCTGATATGAGGAAGTGGAGATGCAACGTGGGGTGTTTGGGGGGTAGAAAAAGAATAAATGAAATAAGATGGGATCGGGAGGGAGACAAACCATCTCAGAAAACAAACTGAGGGTTGCTGGGGGGAGGGGGTAGGGAGAGGGTGGTGGGGTTATGGACATTGGGGAAGGTATGTGCTATGGTGAGTGCTATGAAGTGTGTAAACCTGGCAATTCACAGACCTATACCCCTGGGGCTAATAATACATTATATGTTTATAAAAAAAAATATATATATATATATATATATATATATATATATATATATATATATATATTGTTGAAATCCTTCTGAGGAGCATCCAACCTCACTCAAACGACCCTCCCACCTTATCTCCTCTCTCATTCATTTCCTCAGTCCAGTTGTACTGGTCTAGTCAGTGCTCTTGAACATGTCAAGCACATTCCCATTGCAGAGCGCTGCCACTGTGCCTGCTGCCTGAGATGGTGTTGACCAGACATACTGTTGGCAAACCCTCTATTTCCTTCAGGTCTTTGAATAAAAAGTCACCTTCTCTATAAGGTCTGCCTGGACCTCTTATCTCACAGTTTCCACTCCTCCTCCCTGTTACTTCATTACTTTATTTCACAAAGCATTTTGTTTTCTTTTCTCTCTTTCTCGGCATTTTGATTTTTACCTAGTTTTTTTACTCTCATTGGCATAGAAGGAGCTGAATCCAGGGATTTTTCTCTGATATGTTCACTGATAAATCCCTGATACTAGAGGAGTATGTGTCATGTAATAGGTGTTCAATAAATATTTGTAAGAGGAGTAAATGTATACATAAAACCTTTCAATATTTCAAAATTTACTCCTTTCATATGAAATCATTATATGTGGCATAGTCAGTGAATGTGTTCAAATTTTTATTTTGCAAATGATATAAGCACAAATTAGAATGGCTTGGATCTAAAAAGTTAGACTTAAATATCCCAAGGATGTCATTAGGACTCTAAGTCTCTGTCTTGCTACTTCTACTTCAGCTCTGCTATTTGTCTCTGCTTAATTTCATTTTCACAGGATCTCTGTTGGCAAATGGTCCTTGGTAGTTTCATGGATTTTGAAGTTTCGTGGATTTTGAAGTGCATGAATCTAGCATCATTCCCAATTGTGCCAACGGGTATGAAGAGGGAGATTCTGTTTCAGCTGTTCATGTGTCTATTTCAAACTACTGATGATAGAAATGGGTTGCAATTCCATAACTCCCCAGGCTGTAATCTCATGCCCCTATGGCAGGAGAGGTTTTCTCAATTCCTTCTGGACCAATGGTTTGACAATCTATATGAAAACCTTCACAGATAAGGATTTCTCCATTTGTACTGATTTGCAACATCTTCTGAATTTTATAAAATGAGCTTTCAGAAACTTTTTTGTCCAGAAGTAGAATCATAACCATTCTAGAGGAGATTATTGGGGAACTGAAAATAAAAAACTTCTGCCAACCCAGAAAACCTATTCATAAAGTAGTAGAGAAAGAAAACAATTTTATTATTGAATACACCAGAATGTGATACAAATCACAGGCAATTTACTAAAATACTGAAAAAATAGAAATCTCACCCTTTTAGATAACCAAGCAGATACAAACTATTACACACATGTTCTCCAATAATAATTAGTTCTTAAGTAAGAGGATGGAAAGCACCATTTGTCATACATATTCATCTGAAATTCACCTGGTAATTAAGGTGACCATCTGAATTTGCTAACTGTCTTCAACTGAAGGAACAATAAACTTCTATCCTTATGACAAGAGATAGTTTTACAACTTGCAGGGAGAGACCTATCTATGTTAGGTAGGCTCCTGGCCTCCCACAGAATTTGAGTGGTAGGCACTCTATCTCCCTTGATAATTACATTTGAAAGAGATGGTTCCTGTGTTCTTGAAAAAGACATTTCTGGGTCCTGGCAAGAGGCTTATTTAGCAATGAAAAATATTTACATACATTTCAAAGAGAGAAAGCACTTAAAATTATGTTTCCTAAAGTAATGCTCTAAGAAAAGGGGAAAGTTTCTTTCTTTACTTTCAACAGGGAGAACTAAGCCTCTTATTTTTAATTTGCATTTCTTCTTTCAAAGTAAGTTTGAAAAAAGAAAAAGTAGAGCAATATTGAATAAGAGTGTGCTTTTGTGTGGGCAAATGTAGCAAATAGTTGATTTTTTAAAGAGACGGTGTGAGATGTTGGATGTAAAGAAAGAACCACGATTTCATAGAAGACAGCATCTAAACACCGAGAACTTTAGAGCAAAAAGATCCCCATAACAATGGTGAATTATTACAGAAAACTGAGTATGTAGTGCCCCGAAGAGAATGTTCTTTACCATATTTTTCCTTACAGGCCTTGCAATTTTGTAACTTATGCTTAGAGCTTGTAGCTTAATACTGCCCTTCAAAGCCTTATTAGTTCTCATGATAAATTTTCCAATTTTCGAAAAAAATTAAACATGAGTGTCAGACTATGCCTCTTTTTAAATGTTTTTTTTCTAAGTTATCTTCATCTTTTGATTTTTACTTCTGTAAATGTAATAAACACTCTGGTTAAAGTGGCAAGACAAGCTAATATGCAAAGTCCTCACACCCCTAATTCATGGAAATGCAGTTTGCAATATAACAAGAAAATTAGCTATATCACTGAGTTTTCAAAAATAAAATAAAAAATAAATGAAAATCCCTAGATATCAAAGTGAAAGGAAGAGAAGGAGGAGGGGGAGGAAACACAAAGCCAGACTTCATTAGCACCCGTGAACTGTTCAGCTCACTCTAATGCCACAACAGGTAGTCCATGTCCACTACTGGAATTTTAATGCCCCTTCTGTGAGTGCACCTGTGTGTGGGGGTGGGGTGGGGTGGGGTGGAGGGAAGGCAATGGTGTCAAAGCTGCAAAACTCAGGCTTGTGGGAGATTTAAAACCCCACAAAATGACAATGACCAGACCAAATTAAAAATTAGAACTCTCACATATAGCCTCTGCAGTAAACACCCCAGGAAGCTAGATTACAGCCTCTGTAGCAATCATCCCCAAACTGTTTGAATTTGGTCAAGAATTACCAGCTTATTAATTTTTGCCCCCCTCTTGTAACTCAGGACCACCTAGAGAAAGCCAAATATGTTCCCCAAGCAAATCATACAAAATGACAAAATGCCTTGCAGCCTGCTAGCCAGCCTCCAGTTTCACCAGGCAAACAATATCCAGTCAGGGCACACTTGAAGCTTTTCCTTTTTTCATCCCAGAAACAGGAATTTTAGGCCACTTTGCGCAAACAGGACTTCATAAAAATTAAGTTATCCAGACTAGAACTCATTACAAAAATATTTAATATCTGCGAGTAAACAAGATTTTCATGAAAGGCAGCACAGGTAACAAAAGAACTAAACAAGAAATTATAGGTAATGGAGTCTCTTCTCTTACATCCTATCAGGTGTTTTGCTTTATAATTGGGCCATGAGTTTCATATATGTTTTCAAGGGAAATAATTATTTATTCATTGTTTTAATTTTTATATTGTCAGTTCTTTCTGGATATCTGTATACCTTCGGTTGTCTATTTACACTCCAAAAAAGGGTTAGTAGATTTCTGCATTTTTCTCTTTACAACTATAAGGAAGAACTCCTTTTAGGTTTCTTCTTTGAGCAGGAATTCTGTGAAACAAGGCAGTTTTCCCTTGAGATCTGTGGATTCTCAAAATATCTGAATGGGAAGAATCCTTTCCTAAGAACCTCAATATGGAAATAAGCCTCTTGTACTGTTGTTTGTTTGCTGGACAAGTTGGTTCGTTTTGTTTTTCAGTTTACTGAAAACTCAGTTTTGCCTAGTCTGTACTTAATAGCCTTAGTTCTGTCTAGGGATGAGAGCAGAATGATCCAGTTGCTTGGTTTTACATGCTTCCATGAGTTCTCAAAATGCAGCCCTGCTTCTCCTCTCAGTTTTTTGTAGGCCATTCTGGTAGGAGTCCCGAGCCCCATCAATATCGTAACGGGCACATGGACTGTCATATACTCTGGAGATGCTCCAAGTATATTCTAGGAATCTAAGCTTTGGAATTTTCCACATTCCTCTCTCATCTACTCTCTTCATTAAATTTGATGAATTCTCTCATAAATTGTTGACTAACATCACCTCTGACCTAGTCATTCTCTTATCTACATTGTTAATATTTTCTTTCTTGTTGTACCTTATAATTTCATTTCAGTGCAATTTTCAGCAAGTAGAAAGGCAAAAACATATGCTTAAAATGTGCTTAATTTATCATGAGCCAAAAATACTTTTTAATTTTAATGCTATATATTATAAGTTAAAGAGAGTTTTCCTTCCTCATTTTCTGATATTCATAGTTTGTTTCTTACCATGTGGCAAGGAAAAATTGCACAGGATAAAGTCAAATGGACAAGGAAGGCTATTCAAGACTATGCAACAGCAGAGAAAGGCTAGAACTGAGTGTGAGCACAACATCCATAAAACAAAAGTGGGAGAGATTAGAAGAATTGGAGTGGGATATGGACAGGACAGGAGAGAGTTTTATAACATGGATTAAGATGCTCTTAGGCAGCTGTCCTGTTACAGAAAACTGGGAATAGGGGTGCTATCTTCCTTGAAGTTTATATTTCAAAAGGATGGCTCCCAGGTCTTTGAGAAATATAGTCCTTGGTTGTAAAACTGACAAGAGGTTTTTAAAAAAGATTTACATCTCAAAAGGGCAGACAAAGGATTGACAATTACAAGTTTTCTAAAGTAAATGTTCCAAAAAAAAGGGAGGTCAGAAGACAAGAATCAAGAAGAAGCATGTCTAAAGTTTTTAGTCAATCTGAGGGGAACGTGAAGGCCATTTTGGTCAAGTGCAATAGATTTCCAGCCAGATTTCATTAACTTCTCTCCTAGACTAGGTCAGTATTTAATGATTAAAGAAACCATTTGGTAGGAAATCCTAAAGACTGAGACACCTCTCCTAATTTATTGTATTTGTCACACCCTAGACAGTCATTTTGCTTGTGCCACTCAAGGAATGCAGTTCACAATACTAAATAGTATTCTCCTTAAAATTTGGCTTGTCTTCACCTGATTTCATTTTGTTCTATATTAGAGAAATGTCCTTGAAATAAAAAGGCAATATAGAGTATTTTATGAGTTGTCACGATTCATTGCTATTGAAAAGATCTAGTAAATTATAATGCAGCAGAGGTTCAATATCAATCAAGACCTTGAAGACTGTGAATCACTAAACAAATACACAATAGGATATAATTCTCACATTAAATTTCTAATATTCAGTGGAATGTTAAGATAGTTCATTTATGCACTATAAATTAAGTAAAGATTTCACTGGCACAAGAGATTCATTTTTATAAAATAGAACAGGACATACAGTTGAACAAAATTATTTAAAAACTTTTGATTTGGAATAGATGTCCAACTTCAATGTTAGAGGAATGTTCTGGGAAGCTCTTGGTCTTTTTGCTTTTTTGTTATAATCTGTGCTTCTATTGCTTAGGTTGATCCAAAAACAAAAATAATTAGAATTTTTAGAGTTTGGGTAGCTATAATTCAGGGAAATTCTACCTCAGGCTGTGGTGCATAAATAAGCAATAACTCATACATAGGAGTGTGACATATAGTGACTGACAAATGTTTGCCCTTGAGTGTGTTATTGACTTTAACTATTGTAACTGTTTTTGTGGTGAAATTATATAACCTGTGTAAATACAGGCATCAAATAAATGAACACAATCTCAAGAAAAAAAAAAAACTTTTGAAATTGTCAGATGTTGTAAAACTGTTAAGTAACTACAGTTTGGGAGTAACATCTTATCTATAATACGCTTAGACTCTCCCGATCTCTAACAGAAGTTTGAAAAATAAAGCTGTAGGGACAGATCTTCCAGAATCCATTTACTCCATCCTTTTGCTTTTAGATGATTTTATGTCATTTTTATCATACAGAGAGTCTTATCTAGTTTTATATCTTATCTTTGAATAATATTTTTACTAACACACACACACACACACACACAAAAACACAGAAAACTGAATACTAAAACAAGGAACTGAGAGATTCAGTTTAGGATTATGGCCACATATTCAATCTGTCACTGGATAGAGATTACATACTTTGTCATAATAACTTTACAGGATTGTAAGAATTATATTTATTAATATAAAGAAAAACACTTTCTGAACCATAAAGTACTATAAAAATATAAGGCATTGTTATTAAAGTTGAATTTAGTAAACATAAATCCTGAAATCATAATCTTCATACTAAATCTCTTATATTTAAAATATGTATTTAACAACTTTAACATATGCAAACACAAGCCATGGACTACAATAATCACATATCAACCAACTACAAATGATCTTGCTAACTGCCTACTAGTTAATTCACTATTTCTTGAAATCTAACCTTCACAAGGAAGTTCATGCCATGCCTTATCGATATTAAGTCTTGTTGTGGACCACTGTGATACCTAAGCATAGCTAATCTCATTCCCCTAGTATTCCTACCAAAGTACACTCAGGAAATGATGGTCAAAAAGATACATTCGTGTGACTTTAAGCAGTGACTATGAAGCAATTATTACTCCAGGGTAGATAAATATTTAGTGATAACTATCAGCAAGTACAATATTTGAGGAGTAAAGAAGTTCCTCCCAAGGCTCCAAGGAACATTTTGAATTCATTCCAAGTATTCTAAAACACACAAATTTTGAGTACTCTTTTGTCATCAGTCACTTAAATAATCAAATGAGTAGTAAAGAAAACTTGGGTATATAGCATCCCAAAGACGTCCATGCCCTAATTTTCAGGAATTTGTGAATATGTTGGATTGGATGTCGAAAGAGGACTTCACAGATCTTAGAATAGGGACATTATCGTGGGTTATCCATGTGGGTTCAAATAATCACATGATTCATTAAAAGCAAATAGCCTTCTCCATTTGTAAGCAGAAGAGAAAAGCAGAACAAAAGGACTCAATGCACTGTTGCTGGCTTTGAGCTGAAAGGGTCCACGTGTAAAGACAGAAGAGAGATCTTTAGGAGCTAAGGACAGCTGAAAACTGACAGCCATCTGGGAAGCAGGGACTCACTCAGGTCCCACAGTGCAAGGAACTGGATTCTTCCAACCATCTGAATGAGTCTGGAGGCATATTCTTTCCCCAAACCTCCAGTAATAAATACAGCCTTACTAAACTTGATGTTAGTCCAGTGAGACCTGAATTGAACTTCTGGCCTCCAGTCCTTTAATATATTTGTGCCGTTTTAAACTACTTAATTTGTGTGAAATTACTAAGGCAGCAGAAGAATTCTAATCCAATGGGAAAGCTTCACAAGGAAAATGGACCACTGTTTCATGATGTACATAAGTTTTACTGAAACCCATGTATGAGTCAGGCACTACATTGTGCTGTGACTTGTCAGTGAAAACAAGGGAATTGGAGACATATACCAAAAGCCTGAAATATGCAGAATTAGAATGTAGATAGACTAAGCATGGTATCAACAATTTGTAGCAACAGTATTTACCTTTTCAAAACCACAGTTTATTTTCACAAATTCAATATAGGAAGGAAAAAGAGGTAAGGGAAGGGAGAATGAGGAAGAGGAAAAAAAGTCAAGAAAAGTGAGATACTAAAGTCCATTTTATCTTAAAAGGCATTAATTTTTTGTGTAATGTTTTGGTGCATAGAATCACATGTCTTTTTTTGTCTTAATCAAAGAAATCTGTGACTTCAAACAACAGTTGTCAACATGGATGACATATAATATTCATCGTTATTATGTGAGCTTCCACATTTCTTTTTTTTTTAATTTTATGTTTATATATTTCAAAGAAGATTCAGGTGAGATTTTGTGAGCATATCCAAAGGGCAAATTTCTAGAGGCTGGCCTCTTTCAGGAAAAATATACTTCTGGAATTTTTATAATCTTTTTATAATTTAGATCATTTAATGACTTTTATTTACAAAGAAATTCTCATTTGTATTTACAGAAAGTGGAAAGGAATTAAGAAATTATTAGGATTTAACTAAAACAAAAAAAAAGCCTACTCTCACTCTATTTTAACTCATATGTTTTTTTTCTTCCTTCCTCCCTCCCTTCCTCTTCCATCCCTCCTCCCTCCCTCCCTCCCTTCCTTCTTTCCTTCCTCCTTTCCTTCTACTCTCTCTCTCTTTCTTTCTCCTTTTGCTTGTCCCTTCCCACCCTAGCCCTGGCAAGCTTTTCATCTTCAGGACCTTAACAAGAATTTTTGGTGTTTTAATTACTTGGGCATTAGTAGCAGAATGAGTGATAACTCACAGATAATTCTTCTTCCCAATGCCCCTCAATTATTAACAATAGCTATGTTTAGATATAAGAAGCTCATAAAATGGCTGTATATTTTTTGTTCTATTCTCTACTATAAAGACGTTTGCCATTCCATTGTCAAGTATCTAATCCTCTGGTACATGTAATCAGCAACATAGCACTTTGAATATAATGGAAGTTTGTTTAACTGATATTTAAACGGTACCAAAAAGCCTGAAAATGGCATTTGAACATAGATTCAAATAACTTGTTCTGCACACCTGCTATGTGCACTGAGTACAGAAGCAAAAGACTGTCTTTGAAAACTTTATGACCTATTGGAATATACTGGCATGTTAATAGGTAATTTATGATAGAGATTTACACTGAGAACTTTGGGAGCATATAGGAGAAAGTAAATGCAAGTGAAGCTGGAGATAAAATAAGGTGTCCTGAAGTAGACAGATAGGCCAATAAATAGGATGTAGGGAGGTAATGATGTATGGTTTCAGAACAATGTGCAAGGTAAAAGGCAAGAGAAAGCCTAGAGAATTAGAAAATTCAAATATTTCAGGATAGGAGGAGTTTGAGGAACAGAGAACAGATTCTATACTTTGCATTATTTCAAAATCATAGTATCTGTGAAATGGGATATCTGTCACCAATTTTTTAAATGGATTTTTGATGCCCACTTTCAGTATTGGTTTTCTTCACAGATATTTAAGGTGGATTTGGTCAAAGTTATGTAGTATTTACTCACACTTCCTACTCTGAATGCCATAAAGCTAAAAACAACATTTTCTCTTGAGCTTTGGAAGGTGAAAATGGAACACAAGCAACCCTCTTGTTATTTAGTTATTTTCTTTTGGAAAGAAAAGATGTGGAGTTGGTTTTGTCTGAAACAGATTTCCAGTAGACCACGTCTAGGTTGTGGATGTTAAGAGGTGATCATGTCAGTCAGTGTGCCAGAATCAGTGCCCATGTCCATCTCCAACTGGTATGTGTTAGGACACATTTGTGGGGGTGGCACTAGCTTTCTGGTTCTAACATCCTGAAGAGTAGATGGGATATGTTTTGCAATGCAGTGAAACCAATGGAAACTTTCTAAAAAGTCATGCTCTGAGTCCATAGAGGTTGTACCTTCTCTGGAAAGAAGGGATTGTCATGTGTATCCTTCTGAGAAGCCTATTTTATCATTTCCTCCCTTTCAATAGTTTCAAAAGCACAGTAATTTTCATATTAAAATATTCTCTTTTTAAAATATAGTACAGTGGTTTCTGTTTCCTACACAAAATCAATCCTACTCATTGCCATTAATAAAGATGGAGGGAACAATTCCTTGACTAAACTATTAGCATACACCAGTGCAAATAAATATCAGTAATAGAGATAAACAAACACATTTAAAGTGGTTTTTACCTGTAGGCAAAACTGGCTTAAGCTATGTATTTGGGAGCTTCTTTATAGCAGTGAATTATTTCATTTTAGTTGATCCATCCTTAAATTTTCTTTATTTCTTAAAGAGCAGTTATGCTAGATTCTCCATGACTCACCAAATAGTAAGTACCTCCATTTTGATATTAATAAAGCTTATGGTATATAAAACTTGAAACCTCAGAATACAAAATCAGAAATTAAGTTAATTCTTAATAATCCATATCTAACACTACATGGTATATTTAACGGTTACAGAAAAGTTATAGGAAAGGGAGATCCTATTTAAACAAACAGAAAGCTGCTAAGAAGCTGTTCAAAAATAGCAGGTAAACTAAGCCAGTATTTCAACTGTTCATATATAAAATGATATTATTGAACTATACTTCAGATAACGTTTATAACCAGACATTCTCCAGATACTTTTTTTTTTTCCAGGCATATTCCAATATAGATATGTAGGGAGTTTAAATATAGTACTCAAGTGAGAGAAGGTATGCTGATCAATTCCCTGAAGGAATATGTAGCTGAGATATAGGATAATGTTGACAATTTATGCAGATCTGTAAGAGGAAATTAACCTGCACCATGAAGCATGTAGCATCACTAATAAGGCAGGAAGTAGCCTGATCAAAATGAATGATGTCAAATGCCCTGTAGGCACCAAAGTAAAAGCTGGTTCTCCCTTGGAGCAGAGTCTCCCATTCTGGCTGCAAGCGGGTAAAGACCTCCTTAGCTTGAGCATAGACACAGTCTCACAAGAAAAGATAAAGCTGCCAGTGACAGCTATCAAGTAAGAAAAAGATTGTAATAGCAGGATATGATTACTTTCAGTGAGAGAAAGGAACAGTGAAAACCTGCTGTTTCTAAAAATTGTGAAAACACAGAGAAAATATCAAATCATTGACCTCTTCTCTAAGCTTTTATCCATTTAGATACAAATATTACTGTTGTATTAAGATCACAGTAGCTCAGTTTATTCATTCATTTAACAAACAAGTATATATTCTGTGTGTATTGCCCTGAGTAAGATAAATAGAGACAAAGTGACTAGAATATAAAAGACAATGAGAATCATCTAAGAAAAGTATATGCAACATTAGTGTCTGACATTATGGGGACAGACATTAAGCTGGCAAAATTACACAAAAATTTTTATAAACTATGTCCCAAAAGAAAATAAAAAGTATGCAGTAATATTAGGTCAGAACCCTAGGGAATTTCATATATGGAGCTTGGAAAAAGAGGTGGGAAAAAGAGAAGAACAAGGAAAGTCTGATGGTACAAAATTCAGGAGAGGATAAATGTTTTCAGAAGTGGCATGTCAACAGTATTGAATACAGTGCTTGTGCAGTGTTATGTAAGTAGAAAGAACATTGAATTTGGTAACTTTGAGGTCGCTGATGGCCTTGCCTGGATTGGTTTTTGTAGGTGAAAGATAAAAGATTTATCATCTATTTAATGATTTCTCTTTTCTCAGTAATGTGTGAGGCAAGCTCATCATCTGAGCTGGCAGAAGGGGGGTAAGATAACACGCATTTGGAAAAAGAAGAAGATATGACAAAATCTTCCTGGGAATGAGAAAGTGAGTAAACTACTGGAATAGTAGAATGATCAGACAGTGTTGCAGCCCATTTTAATCTTTAGATATTGAATGTGAAGTATAACTGCTGTATTTGCTTGGATGTGTGATTTAGCTGCTTGGTCACAGGCCCATGGAAGACATACATGTTTTTGTTTGTTGGGGAAAAAAAATTCTTCTCTACTTTTAGGTATGCAGCTGGGCCTAGGAATTAAACTAACACATGGCAGATTAGCAGATGAAGAGCATATAAATTTTATTAACTTTTTACACTTACATCGAAGACTTCACAGAAGAATGAAGACTTGTCCAGAGCAAGAAGCTCTTAAACCTGTTAGACAAAGAAACAATACATTCATCAAGAATTGACAACTCAAAGGGATTTGGATTACGGACAGTAAATGGGGAAGAAATAACAGGAAGATAAAGTTAGGTTAACAAGGTTTTTGGTATAGATTTGTTGGCCCTAAATTCTCCATTTCTAGTGATAAGAATGTCTTCCTTCCTCCTGGTACAGGGAAGTAACTTTCACATGAGTTTCATCTTCTGTTTTATGGAAGAAAAAGGAGGGTCAAAATGTCTTTCTTGCATCTGTGGTTTTTTAAGTGCTTTTATTTTTTTATTTGTTTCTTTCTTTATAATGATTTTATTTATTTGAGAGAGAGAGAGAGCATGAACAGGGAGGAGGGGCAGAGGAAGAGAGAGAAGCTGACTCCCGAGTAAGCAGGGAGCCCTATGGACGAGGACCCAGAAGATGATGACCTGAGTTGAAGGCAAATGCTTAATCGACTGAGCCACCCAGGGGCCCCTTTAAGTGTTTCTAATTCAAAATAATCAATATATCAAAGTGGCATATTTTGGAATGACATGTTCAGTTTTTCTTTAAGTTCATTCAGATTTGGAATTTCAGAAGGAAAGTATGGTGACTGAGATGAGAAGGAGCAGAGGATGGATTCAAAAATACTTATGGAGGTATGTGGAGGAGTAAATTACATAATGCACCATAGACTCTATGCTGCTCAATAAAGCAAGTGAAGTGAGGGAAATGGATAATGGACAGATTATGAGCAAATTGTATGATTAATGGATGGGAGGATATAATGTTGCAGAAGTCACAGAAGAGTTGACCTGAAAGTCCATGATAAAGCAAACTAAAAAGAAAGATTTATTTTTGGAAAACTAGGGTTCTTGCATTGAAATTTTTGATAATGAAGTCAAGTTTTGATGATTAGAAATATCCTGAGTATTGTTATAAGAGAGAGTAGGTGAAGAAAATTTGGGGAAAATTTTACTAGAGATAAGAAACCGAAAAATGATGTGCTGTCTAAAGTAACTATCTATGTGGATATTGATGTTGCCAAGAATTATGCAATTGTGGGAAAGTAAAACTTCTGAGTTAAGAAGTACATTTTCAGTGGATAAATGGGAGTTGGCAAGAGGTTGGTACATCATAGAAACAAGGAAGATGAGTAAAGTGGTTCATCTGACTGATAAATATCTTAAAGAAATGGAAATACTTTTTAGCTTGGAAGATGTGATAGTTACAATAGGATAAAAGCTATTTGATTCCTATGGAATTGTGGTACAAAAGAAAATAAGGTAAGCACCATGAAATTGAGATGGCCACACAAGAAGTGGAGACTTCAGGGCATACTCAAGTTTCTTTAAGGGCTAGTACGTAACATTATGGATGTCCTGAGGCATAGAGAAGGAAAATGCAACATCAAGGTATCATTCCTAGTTTATACTGAAGCTGGGTGGTTGGCTCTGTTTCCATGGGTGCTAACGATTGATTATGAGTAACATCCAGGAGAGTTATATAACCAAAATTCACCAGAGGTGGCTGATTTTCAGGCAATATAGAGCTGTGTGGCAGAAGAGAAGTTCTTCTGGCTTTCTTGTCACTTATCCCATTCTCTCTCTTGCTATGTTTGTCTTACCAGTGTCTCATCTCCAGAGTATAGAATTCCTTTACGACATGACCAGGCATATTTATCTCTCTGCTTTGCATCTTGCCTGCTCTCTGGAAGCATGCAAAAAAACAATTTTTGTACTGAATTAGGTAGTAGATATAGAAATTATCTGATAGAAATGTTCCCTGTTTAAAATGTTTCACTATTTAAAGGGTGATGTTAATTATTATTATCAATTTATTTATTTAATGAATCACTTAATTAGGTTCTTTGTAAGAAACTTAGGAAAAAAAGGGAAATTTAGAACATCTAATTTGTCAAGATAAACTCAATTTGTGAAAAAAGACACAGAGCAGAAGTAGGTCTGAAGCTGAGGCATAGCTTTGATATTTGGCAGAATTTGTGTGTCCCGAACTTTCTGATCAACCTGCGCTGCTCTACAATCTAATATATCTCTTTCTCTGTGTTGAAGATCTCACCTCTCTGGTGTGTGGTTTTACTCAACTTCTTCCTGAAAGCATGAGTGAGATATTTTAGAATTTTCACTCTACTGAGAGAGCTAGAGAGGGCACAAGTGTGTGTTGTGGGGAAAGCAAGCAGAGGGAGAGAGGGAGAAGCAGGTTCCCCACTGAGCAGGGAGTCTTATGTGGGGCTTGATCCCGGGACCCTGGGATCATGACCTGAGCCGAAAGCAGATGCTTAACCTCCTGAACCACCCAGGCGCCCCAAGATTACCATTCTTGCCACCAGCATCAGCCTTCTTGGCTTCAAGTTTCTCTTTCCTTAGTATCCAGCTTCCCAGATTTCTCACCGGCCATCCTGCAAGATGGCAAAGAGCTAATTTTTAAATCAAAGTTATTCACACATATACTATAAAGAAGCACCTACCTTCTGCAAAGGTTTTTAAAACAATGTTCTCCAGAATGCCTTCCCTTTTCAATGACCTGCATTTCATTTAGGTGATTCTTTTAGGATTTATCTTCTATCTCAAGTTTACACTTTAATTTTTTGTTTTTAGAAATCATCTATTACATTGAGATGATTTATATTGAAACTCAAATTTTCTACTAAGCCAGAATTTAGAAGTAGTAAAAATGCCTACTTCATAGCTGAAAGAATATTTCGCCTTTTTGTATTTAACTTTCTTTGAAAATACCAATACACACACACATACACACACAACACACCCTCAGAATAACATTAATTCCTGAACACTTCATGCTGACATTTGGACTTTTGAATAAACAGTTTTTCAGTGGTCTTGATCTAAGATGCATGGAAGTGAGATAATAGTTTGAAGCCACAGGTCCATTTCAAAAATGAATTTTCACTAAATGTCACAGTACAGCTCTCTGCCTTTTCTCTAGAATGTGCATATTGGTTCCCGGAAGGAAAATATATTTATGGAAAATCATATCCAGTAACTCAAGGGTAATGTTGTGCTGGCTTTGAACCTGAAAAATCTCTATCTTGCTCCACATTCCTCTTTGTAATTTAAATGCAACCAAGTGCATGTGACAGTCAAAGAAGTAGATTCTTGTGCAAAATTGTCTAAATTTACTTGGTTTGAAGCTTATGCATCAGTAGTTACAGGATTTTGCATGTGGGTAATAAAAAGAAAAACTTTAAACAATCACATTTCCAGTGAGAAAAATATAACATTATGCTGTCCAAACAAGGGGATACTGGTATGTATATGTGTGTGAGCATTTGTATATTGTTACTTCTACAATAATTACATGTACTGTATTGTGCATGCACTGTATTTCTACCATAATTCTGTGGCACTTCTAAAATTGATATATGGATATTTTTAGATTTATTGAGAAAAATCTATGGATATTTCATAAGAAAATATCCAGTAGGTTTTAGATATATGGATCTAAATTCTCAGAGTTGAAAATGTCATCATGGACATTCCAGCCCTGGTATCTGATATGTAAAGAACTAAACCCCTAGCTGTAAGACCAAGCCGAGCTGGACCAGCCAATTGCAGTCATCCAAGCTACTTTAGCTGAGGTGTCGAACATCATGAAGCAGACACGCACCATTCCTTCTTTTTCTAGAGGAAAAGAATCTGAAGACAAAACAAAACAAAACAAAAACAAAAACCAAGAACTCTCATTTTTACTTTTCTGGTTTCTGGGGAACCATTGGTGACTATCTGCCTCTATTGAAATAATAAAATGCTAACTAATGACTTTTAAAAGAGTTACTTCATAAAAATGTTGTTCCTCATAAAATAAATCTAGACTCCTTTAACAAACAAAAACTGGTTTTGGAATTCTAGGCTAGCATTAAAAAATATCAGTCATATTAAACCCAAATATCAGTCATGTTAAAACCAAGACCGGACCTGAATGCATGAAGGATAATTCTGGGGTATAATCTGTTTCTTAATCTGAGTACTAGTTAAATGTGTATATCACAGAAGGGAGTTCATTATGCTGTTCCCTTATGAGTTACGCACTTTTCTCTTTGTATACTGTATTAAATAAAATGTTCCGTGAGTAATTCATATGCTTTGCTCTATGCAACATGATTAATTTTTTTAAATATAAAAAGACAAAATGAGGGGCGCCTGGGTGGCTCAGTGGGTTAAAGCCTCTGCCTTCGGCTCAGGTCATGATCCTGGGGTCCTGGGATTGAGCCCTGCATCGGGCTCTCCGCTCAGCGGAGAGCCTGCTTCCTCCTCTCTCTCTGCCTGCCTGTCTGCCTACTTGTGATATCTGTCAAATAAATAAATAAAATCTTAAAAAAAAAAAAGACAAAATGAAGAGTGAAAGCCTCCTCTTTCTGCCTTATAACCCTGTCCTACCCTAGTATTTCTCTCCAATATGACTTATTTTAAAAATCGGTGGGCTTTCCTCTACAAAAGACACTTCATCTGTCTCTTACCCATCTATATATCTACTTATCCAGCCATCGATATAATATCTATACAACAGCCTATCCACTTGTTTGATTTGTACATAATGGGTGAATAATATATTGATACACTCTTTGGTATCTTGCTTTTTAATTTGTTTAAATATCTTGCTAACCTCCACGCATAGTTATTCTTTATAATAGCTCTTCATCAAATGAATATACCATAATTTATTTATTTTTTAAAAGATTTTATTTATTTATTTGACAGAGATCACAAGTAGGCAGAGAGGCAGACAGAGAGAGAAAGGAGGAAGCAGGCTCCCTGCCCAGCAGAGAGCCCCATGTGGGGCTCGATCCCAGGACCCTGGGATCATGACCTGAGCCGAAGGCAGAGGTTTTTTTTTTTTTCTTTTTTTTAAAGATTTTATTTATTTATTTGACAGAGATCACAAGCAGGCAGAGAGGCAGGCAGAGAGAGAGGAGGAAGCAGGCTCCCTGACGAGCAGAGAGCCCCATGTGGGGCTCGATCCCAGGGTCCTGGGATCATGACCTGAGCCAAAGAAAGAGGCTTTAACCCACTGAGCCACCCAGGTGCCCCGAAACCAGAGGTTTAACCCACTTAGCCACCCAGGCACCCCACCATAATTTATTTTATTAGTCTTTTGTTGATCGTCACTTTGGTTGACTCCAGGTTTTGTCCACTGTTAATTATAACTCACCACAATTAACTTGAATCGAGCAATTTAGCTTGTAGAGACATATATACTCAATTGCTCTAGGATTTCCAGTTTAACAGTTTTAATAATATAGTAAGTGAAAAAAATTATTTTAAAATTTCTGCTATTGAATGTTTGAGTGCTCCCAAAATTCGTATGTTGAAGCTCTAATCACAACATGATGGTATTTGAAGATGGGGCCTTTTGTAGGTAATCAGGTCATAAGAGCAGACCTTCATGAATGGAATTACTGCCCTTATAAGCAGAGGCCAGAGAGCTAGCTAGCTCTCTTTCAGCCATGAGAGGACACAGCAAGAAGACATTTGTCTGTCTGTAGACCAGTAATAAAGCCTAACCAAGAAACAGATTACACTGACACCCTACTCTGGGACTTTTAGGCTCCAGAACAATGTGACATAAATGTTGTTTAAACCACCCAGCCTATGGTAATTTGTTATAGCAGTCCAAATTTACTAAGACAATTTTCATCTTTAAAATTTAATATCCAAAATGTCTTGGTATTTTTAACTTTTTAAAAAATATTTTGTCTTATATGATCTCCCTGATATGAGGGAGAGGAGATGCAACATGGGGGGTTAAGGGGGTAGGAGAAGAGTAAATGAAACAAGATGGAATTGGGAGGGAGACAAACCATAAGTGACTCTTAATCTCACAAAACAAACTGAGAGTTGATGGGGGAGGGGGGTTGGTAGGGGGGTGGGATTATGGACACTGGGGAGGGTATGTGCTATGGTGAGTGCTGTGAAGTGTGTAAACCTGGCGATTCACAGACCTGTACCCCTGGGGATAAAAAAATATGTTTATAAAAAATAAAATTAAAAAAAATATTTTGTCTTTTAAATATTTATATATTTTGTCTTTTGTTCCAAAGGAGTTGACTGTGGTATATTTCTTAATTTATAGCAGCTCAATATTAGGTTAAAATATGAGGATTCTCATTGCCTTATTTTCTCAGTTTGTTATATTCTGACAAATTATTTTATGTAGTATTTAACTAACATTTTATATAGTTAAATATGTCTGCATTTCATTTATAACTTATGAAGTGTGGTAAATATCCTACTTAGAGGAGTCTTTTGAACTAAGTGAGCCAGGAGAACCTCGCAGAGTCCCATCCTGAGGCTCAGATTTGTTTCCTGGGTTACAGTTATTGCTTATTTAAAGAAAAAAAAAAAAAACCCAAAGGAACTTAAGTTAATAAGCTATAGCTTTTTTCCTTATAGCTGGGTACTCTGAGCCTTGATATTCAAATCCTAAGAGGTGTTTATGCATAATACAGCAAAAAGCATGTCATATTCTGCAGAAATATATCTTTTTCTCTCTCCAAAAATACTACATGTGTGTAAGCTATTAGAGGTTAGAAAAAGTTATCCTTACAGACAATACTTAAAGAGAAAAGTGGTGTAAATGGTCTTATTTGTCTCATAATCTGATCATTAACAAAAGGGCAAACTTCTCAAGATGGGGGCAGAATGGTAGAAAGCTGCTTAGGTACTTTATACAAAAAGTTTCACTTTCACTAGAAAGTGAAAAAAACATATTAGTAAGTAATGTGTATACCATTATTCTGATTAAAAATAAAAATCTCTTGGGGCACCTGGGTGGCTCAGTGGGTTAAATCCTCCTCCTTCAGCTTGGGTCGTGATCTCAGGGTCCTGGGATGGAGCCCCACATCGGGCTCTCTGCTCAGCAGGGAGCCTGCTTCCTCTTCTCTCTCTGCCTGCCTCTCTGCCAACTTGTGATCTCTGTCTGTCAAATAAATAAATAAAATCTTAAAAAAAAAATCTCTTTGTTGAAATTCCCCTAATATTTGTACTTGTAAGTTTTAAGTGTTGTTCACTCTATAATTAAGCCAAACTTTAAATGGGAACTGGTTAAAAAGAAGGGAAAAGATTCCTAATAAATAGTGTCCTAATAAACACAATATTCTAATTTTTATGTTCTCCTCACCATTAAAATTTGATCTATGAGGAAATGATTTTTGTAATAAAGGGCAAATATAGCTTGACACACACACACATAATTTGTTTCCAGTACAATTCACTTTTATTTCCTCACTGATTGTAAAAAGTGCCACTTTTATTGTAGACTAAATATCATGTATATTTTGCTGTTATTTCGGAACTCCTTTTTTTTTTTTTAGATTTTATTTATTTATTTGAGAGAAAGAGCAAGTGAGCACAAGTGGGGTGCAGAGGCAGAAAGAGAGGGAGAAACAGACTCCCTGCTGAGCAGGGAACCCCTATTTCTGAACTCCTGTCTGTACTCATAGTTGATCTCTATGTTTTGATCACAATAAAAAAGTGTTATTCTAGCTTCCATCTTTTAATACCTCTTAAGACTATATTCTACCTCATTATACTTTAAAAAAATACTTTTTCTGACTAGTTTACCATATTTATTCTTCAGTTAAATTTGGATTTCATTTTATTAAGTGAAATGAACTCTGTCCTGCTGCTATTTTAATTAGATTTCAATTAAATTTATAGATTAAGGGAATTTTATATCTTTACAATTTGAGGTTTCTTATGCAGAAACAAATTATGTTTTTCCATTTATTTTAATCTTTTCTATGTCTTTAAGTAGATATTTCTACTTTTTTTTTGCTCTCTCTCCTTCTCTTCCTTTCTCTCATCTCTCTATAGATATAAATACAGATAGAGACATACAGATGCTAAACAATTATTACAAATATTATATATACTTTGGTTAGTACTGGATTTTGACCATTTTAATAGGTCTGTGGTGATATCTCACTTTCTTATTTCCCTGAGGAAATGATATGGAGCATCTTTTCATATGGTTATTTGCCATCCATATATCTTTTTTGTGAGGTGTGTGTTAAGGTCCTTGGCTTACTTTTTAATTGGGTCATCTGTTTTATTGTTGAGTTTTAAGAGTTCTTTGCATATTTATCAGGTGTTCCTTTTGCAAATATTTTTTGCAAAAAGCTTATGGCTTGTCTTCTCATTACCGTCAATGTCTTTGGAAGAGTAGAAGTTTTTAATTTTAATGAAGTTCAGTTTATCAATTATTTCTGTCATGATTCATGCCTTTGATGTTGTATCAGAAATATTATTGCCACACCCAAGGACATCTAGGTTTTCTCCCATCTCATCTTTTAGGAATTTTATACTTTTACATTTTACATTTAGGGTGTGATCCATTTTGAGTTAATTTTCATGAAAGATGTAAAGTCTATGTATAGATTTATTTTTATGTATGTGGCTGTCCAGATTTTCTTACATCATTTGTTGAAAAGACTATCTTTGCTCTATTGTATTGTTTTTACTTGTCAAAAATCAGCTCACTATATTTATTTGAGTCTAATTCTGGGCTCTCTGTTCTGTTTCATCATTCTATTTGTCTCTCTATTGCCACTGCCACATTGTCTTGATAATTGTAGCTTTTTAGTAGATCTAGACATTGTGTAGTGTCAGTTCTCCAGTTTTGTTCTACTTCAGTATTCTATTAATTATTCTGCATCTTCTGCCTCTTCATATAAACTTTAGAATCAGTTTGTGGAATATATGAAATAACTTTTTGGGATTTTGACTGAGATAACATTAAATCTATAGATCAATTTAGAAAGAACCAAAATCTTGATAATATTGAGTATCCCTGTCCATGAACATGGAGTCTCTCTTTATGTATTTAGATTTTCTTTGATTTCTCCCATCAGTTATCTAGTTTCCTCATATAGATCTTGTACTTTTTAATTAAATATATATATAAATATTTCTTTTTTTAGATCCCAGAGGAAATAGTATTGTGATTTTAAATTTAAGTTCCGCTTTTTCCTTGCTGGTATTATAAGCAAGTGATTGAGTTTTAAATTTTAACCTTGAATCCTGTAAGCTAACTTTTATTTATTAATTATTAATAACTAATCATTTATTAGTTCTAGGAATTTGTTGTTGTTGTTGATCCTTTCAGATTTTCTACATGGACAAGCACGTTATCCATGATCAAAGATGTTTTTCTTTCTTTCTTTCCAATCCGTATAGCTTTTATTCATTTTCATACATTAGCGCATTAGCAAGAACTTCCAGCATAATGTTGAAAAAGAGTGGTGAGAAGGGACATCTTTGCCTGGTACCTGATTTTAATAAGAAAGTTTCACATTTTTCACCATAAAGTATGATGTTAGACTTAGGTTTTTATAGATATTCCTTAGCAGTTTGAGAAGAATTCTATTTTTTAGTATATTGAGAATTTTTTATTTTTCTTTTTAGATAATTTTTGTGTCATGATTGGAATTTCATCAACACTAAAGATTCACTTGGAAAGACTGAATATTTTCACACTGTATTACAATCCCTGACCATCATATATTTACATATTTATTTCAGACTTTTTAAATGTCTTTTGATAAAGTTTCATAGCTTATTTCGTAGATGGCTTCTATATTTTGTCTTATAATTATTAGTGTTTCATGTTTTTATTTTATATATTTTGTATAATGTATTTTTTTAACTGTTGCAGGTATGCAGACATTCAACTAAATTTTATTTAATTTCTTTTCAACTATTTTGAAAATTTGTCTTGTTAACTCTAAATTATCAGTGGAGTTTTTGCTTTTTAAAGTAGGAAATCATGTCATTTGGAAAAATGACAGAATTTTTCTTCCTTCTCAATTCTTTTTTCCTTCTTTTTGTTTCCTTCCTTCCTTCCTTCCTCCCTCCCTCCTTTTTGTTCTCCTTCCCTCCCTCCCTCCCTCCCTCCCTCCCTCCCTCCCTTTCTTTCTTTCTCCTATTGCTCTAGCTAATACTTATATACAATACTTTCATACACATTGAATAGCATTGGATACAGTTGGCACCCATCACTTTTTTGAAACAGGATGTTCAAAAAGAAAAAAAGAAAGAGCTTGTTTTTTAGTGTTTCATAATTAATCTTGTTATTCTCAATAGATTTCTGAGCATTCTGTTATTCAAGTTAAAAAATCTATTTCTGGTTTATTAAGAATTCTTGTTAATGGATGTAGAGATATATCAACAACTTCCTGTATTTGTTTAATTGTATATTAATTTTAAATATAATATAAATATAAATATAAATAATTGTATATTAATATTGTATATTAATTGTATATTAATATATTTGTATATTAATCATGGTATAATTTTAATCCTTTAATCTACTTATATAATTTTATCCCTCTTAGATGTGGTTCCTGTCATGTGTTAGTATCAATATTATAGTAGCTTACTTAAATAAGTTGAATAGTGTTCCCTCTTATCATACACTGGAAGAAATTTTATACAACTGAAATTACCATATTTGAATGTTTGGTTAATTAAGGACTTTAGGCCTTGAGTTTTCTATTTTAGGAAAAAAGAAAACTACTCATTCCTTTCCATTAATATTCTAGAATTACTTATTTTCTCTAATCTCTTGAGTAAACTTTTAGTAACATTCCAGAATTCTGAAAAATTGTTCCTAATTTAAAATTTTGGCCTAAATGTACATACCATATCTTCTTACTAATTTTAACACCATTAAAATCTATCTTATATATCTGTATTATACATGGTCTACATTATATCTATATTATACTCTTATACCACCACTAAAATCTATATTATATATCTATATCTTTATTACTAATATTTTTCTTTCTTTTTTAAAATTTAATCGCAATTAGCCCACATATAGTATATCATCAGTTTCAGATGTAGATTTGAGTTACTAATATCTTTCATATGTGCCTTCTCATTTTTTCTTACCAATCTATCTAAAGTTAGTCAAATTTCTTGATGTTTTATAAATATCAACTTTGGTTTTTTCTTCAGTATCTCCCTTTTCTATGATATTATGATCTGCTCTGATCTTTGTTGTTCTCTTTCTTCTTTCTATGATTTTATTCTCTTGTATTTTTTGTAACTTCCTGAATTGGATCTTTAGCTCATTACTTTTCAGATTTTTTTCTTGTGAAACATAAATTTATCCTAAGCACTGCTTTTGGTACATCTACCATCCAATTTGTTATGTACTATTTTATTTAGTTTCAAGTCATCCTCTTTTTTTGGCTTCCTGTCCCAAATTGCTTCCTTGCTAGGATTCTTCTAAGGATGAAAATTCCCTAAATGTCAGAAAGTATATACTAAAATCTTCTTTATTCCTGTGTGTTGTTGATGTTAGTATTTTATATAAAACATAATTTTATTGTATATAAAGCAAGGAGGTTAGGTAAAAAATAATAAAATAAATATGTATATTATAGTTGTATATATGTATATGTTTTATCTATAACATATAGACATGATAATATATACTATATATAATATGTAGGCATTAATTATATACGTGTGTGTTTATATATATGTGTGTGTGTGTATATATATATGTATATATAAATATATAAAATTATTTTTAACCTAACCTCTTTGTTTGTTTCCCTTAGGATTGTATTAAAAAGCTTCTGATATTAAATTGAAACTCTTGTCTCCAACCAGAATTTTGTACTACAGTTTTTATACTTTTTATTCTTAATTGTTTAATTTTGCCTTAAATTACCATCTTACTGTAAGCTACTTCAGGGCAGGAATTATTACCTGTAAGCTACCTCAGGGCAGGAATTACTTTATACATTTCAATTGTATCCTTCAAATCACCTAGCACAATGTAAGACCCAAGAGAAATTTTTGATTGATCTGTTTCCGTTTTTTAAGAACATGAAAAATTAGGTTTAGAAAATGCTTATATAAAAAAATGTTATTTATAGATGAAACATTCAAGTTGTTGATCAGAGTGTGTTTTACTTTAGATTTGTTTTGTTTTCTATTTGACTGCAGTAAAACATGCACTTTAAGGAATATATGGTATAGATGTTTTTTAAGTGTTGTTCATTAAGGTCTCTCTGAACTTCTAATTTT
The DNA here is from genome assembly GCF_902655055.1 of Lutra lutra. Lineage (NCBI taxonomy): Eukaryota > Metazoa > Chordata > Mammalia > Carnivora > Mustelidae > Lutra > Lutra lutra. Next base: position 176,258,301 of record NC_062280.1, read on the forward strand.
TGAACAAAAATTGAAGAACAGGAATATGTCTGTCAGACAATATTTTTAAGGAGGCTTTGTCAGCACTGAGCATCATGTTGTACTTCAGGCTTTGGAAGATTGATGTGTTTCCATTCCAGATATGTCAGGAGACAAAGTAATGTTTTATTTTACTTTTACATCCAAGGTGTCATTTCTACAAATCTTAAACATGTTCTGGAAAGTTTCAGGCATTTGAACAGCTATTTAATGAACTGTGAACAAATCTTTGCAGTAAATTGTTTTTATATATAGTAGAATCACTTTCTATATAAGCACCTTAAAGTTCAAGTTACCAAACATTACTAGAAATGGAACTTGCATTATGTAGGCCAATTTTTAACATGTTGCCCTCACTAAAAAAAATACTCAAGTGAAGGTTTTTGTTTTGTTTTCGTTTTTGTTTTTAATCTGCTTGCAAAAATAGCAACATCAGGACTAGTATGGTTTGGTAAAATTAATATTAGACTCGGGGCCAATACTGTGGTAGGTTATATTATTGTTTACACATATTTGTTCTTCTTCTCAGAAGATTATTTTTTCTTCTCCATATGGCTTTCCCATGCAACTTTTGTACCTCAGTTTATTGGAGGATTGTGTATGTATGTTCTCTTGAATTAGGATCACCTATATGATTTACCTTTGCCAATTAAATATAAACAGAAATGGCATGTAGCATTTCTTAGTATAGCTTTAAGAGGGACATGTGGCTGGCAATGTCCTTTTCCTCCTCCACAGAAAGTAACAATATTGAAGATAAAAGCTCCTTTTTCAGCCTGAGTTCTAAAATGAAGATAATATGGATTAAAACAACAGGTAAACATGTAAACATCAATCGACATTTGATATGCGTGAGAAAAGCCTTTATTGTTGTGTTCCGACTACAGTTTTGAGGTTGTTAGTTACTACTGCAAGATACAGCCTATGCCTATGCTGACTGTTATCTTTAAAACTTTCATCCTGGTCTTATAAATTTTTATTACATTGATTATTTATTAAATTTATTAAATTGATCTTGAGTTGTTTTAATTCCTGAAGTACTCCATTCAAATGGAGTATATGAATATACTTTTAAGTGAAATTCTATTTCATTTATTCACCCATTTACTTATTCATTCAAAAATATTTACAACAGTTCTATTATGTGAATGACACTGTACTTATACTAGTAACACATCAATGGGTAAGAAAGGCAATGTCTTCATCTAGCTTATAACCATGGAGAATACAGATTTTAGGCCCTAACCTCACAATTAATTACAAATATTATGAACACAGTAATTACTATGCATTCTAAAAGAATATGTTTTGGGACTTATTTTAGACTCAAGGGGTGGGAACGATTTTCTTAAGAAAGCCATATTAACTTATTTTAACAGTTAAAAAAAGTGAAAATGGGGCTGCCTTAAGTGTCCAACTCCTGATTACAGCTCGGGTCATGATCTCAGGATTGTGAGATCAAGCCCGGTATTGGGCTCCATGCTTAGCGAGGTGTCTCCTAGAGATACTCTCTCTCCCTCTGCCCCCCCCAAATAGATAAATAAATCTTTTTAAAAAAGTGAAAATGGCAAAGTAAGGACTTCTATAAAATATCTTCATAAAAATAACGAGAACACTAACAAAAAAATTGTGAGAATTCAGTTTTTTATAAATCTGGAAATTAGCCAAAGTCTTGCAAAAATCTAGGGAGAATTTTTTTAAGAAAAATAGCTGAAACTTAGTAAGAACTGTGAGCTTGTGATATTTTTTCTTGCCTCATTTCCATCTATTTACAGCTCTATAGTGTTCTCTAAAATCATCCACCTGCAATCATGATGAAAAGTAGAAGGCTGCAGAGTTGGGAGAAGGCAGAATACTGTTGAAGCTCCTTTTTGAGCCCAATTCCTAGAGATTCCACACTACTTGATTTTTCTATTTGTACCAAGAAATTGCAGATTGTTAGGCTGTGTAACACTGACCTGACTCAGAGCTTCCCCAATGTGAGCAGTCTTTTCCCCTGGAGGAGAAAACAGTTAGAGATAATCAGTTAATATCACCACTCTCTGAAGGGGTGGATAATAATGGAGTGGAACAAACCAAAAATTTTAGAAGAACAGCTGGGGAATGAAATGCCATAGGTATCTTTAAAAAACTCCCTCGGACTCTAGACTATATACATGTGTAGGACTGTGCAGATGCTCAACGAAATCTGAAAAAGGCCCTGAGATCTCAATTTTGGTAAATCTTGAGACTTTGCACCAGCAGAAAGTGTAGATTAAAGCAGAGTTTTACACCGACTGGCTGAGTGTTGAAGGTATGCCATAATGTGCAGGTAGAGCCCTTTGGCAAAGACTAGAGACTTACTGGTTCCAGGAATTTGAAAAAAATCCTGTCTAAACATTAATCACTAAGCTACACATCACAGACTCAGTGGTCACATACGAAAAGCAATACAGACTTTACAGAGGTAGCTCAGAAAACTAAAAAAGCAACTTAAAATACAGCAAATGGCTACCTTAGCACATTTAAAAAAGAAAAGTAAACTAAACTCAAAAGGAAAGAAATAGTGAAACACTTGAGTAGAAATAAATGAGATAAAGAGTAGTAAAACAATAGAGAAAATAAAAAAAAAACAAGGTTGAATCTTAAAAAGATAAAAATGACAAGCCCACAGCTAGACTGGCCAAGAAAATTAAAAAAAAACTCAAATTACTAAAATTAGGAAAGAGAGAACATATGACCTGCCTTACAGAGATAAAAACAGTCAAAAAGGGATATACTAAACAGTTGTTATAACAACAAATTAGATAATCTTGCTGAAAGGGGCAAAATCCTGGAAAGAGTCAATCTACTGGAAATGATTTACGGAGTAACAGAAAAATTCAATAAATTATAAGAAGTAATAAGTTAGTAATTATAAAATATCCCACAAATCAAATCCCAGAACTAATTGACTTCATTTGTGAATTCTACTGAGTAAAGAAAAAATAACATCAATCTTTCCTGACCTCTTCTCCCAAAAAAAAAAAGAAGGAAAGATTTCTTAACTCATTTTATGCAGCCAGTATTACCCTGATACCAGTATTAGACCAAGGTACTACAAGAAAAGAAAATTATGGGCCAGTACAACTTATGAATATAAATAAAAAGATACTCGACAATTTACTAGCAAACTAAACCCACCAAAACATAAAGAAGAATAAATCTCATAACCTTAGGAATGTAAGTTGTTCAAAGTACAAAAACGAATGTATTGTATCATAAAATAAAAGACAAAAGCTACTATGTCATTTCAATAGATGCAGAAAAAAAATCTTTCAGAAAATAAAACACGCTTCCATGATAAAAATATTCAAGAAACTAGGGAAATCAGAGATTTTCCTCCTCAACCTGATAACAGGCACCTAAGAAAAACCCAGAGTTAACATTGTACTTAAATAAGAAAGACTGAAGGATTTCACCTGAAAAGATCAGGGAAAAAATAAAATATCTGTTCAGGACATTTCTTTCTTCCTTTTTTTCTTTTTAAACATTTAATTAATTTATTTATTTATTAACTTATTTATTGAGCATGTGCAAGTGGGGGCAAGGGCAGAGGGAAAAAAAAAATCTCAGGCCGACTCTGCTCTGAGCACAGAGCCCAAGGCGAGGCTGGATCTCATGGACTCTGAGACCATGACCTGAGCTGAAATCAAGAGTTGACGCTTAACCTACTGACCCACTCATGCACCCCTGTTCAGGCCATTTCTATTAAACATTGTACCAAGAGTCTAGTGAACAAAATTAAGAAAAAGAAATAAAAGATAACAGAGAATAGAAAATATTTACAAATCGTTCTGCACTCGTGCTTCATGCCAAACAATGCCCAGGAGTTCTTGGACCTGTACATGTGGTGGAAATACTCTGCCAACAACCACATCATCCAGGCTATGGACCATGCATCCAGCCAGATGAACATGATGAAGGTTGACAAGGTGACAAGCAGGATGAACAGCAAGTTTAAAACCAATGCTATTTGTGGGGCCATTCACAGGATGACTCCATCCTCCAACTGGCCAAGGCCCATGGTGCCATTTCGAAGAACTTCTGACTGCAGAGGACCACAGATCTGGATATTTGTCATAAATAAATAGCAACCCCCCCTACCCCAAAAAGGAAATATTTGTAAATTATATATCTGATAAGAGTCTAATATCAAGAATATATAAAAACACTTGTATAACTCAACCATATAAAGACAAACAATACAATTTAAAAATGGGCAAAGATTTTGAACATACATTTCTCCAAAGATGACATACAAATGGAGACTAAGCACATGAAAAGATGCTGAAAATCACCAGTCACTATAAAATACAAATTAAAACCTTAATGAGTGAGTACATCACAATCATAGCATGAATATGGTAAGACAGACAATAACAAGCATTAATGAAATTGTGAAGAAATTGGAATCATCAGACAATGCTACTGGGAATATATAATGGTGGGGCTACTTTATAAATTAGTTTTGCTGTTCCTCAAAACATTAAAGATAGTGTTACCATACGATCCAGCACTTCCACTCTACGTATATGCCCAAGAGAAGCAAAAACACACCAAAATTTGTACAAGAGTGTTAATAGCATTATTCACAATACATAAAAAGGGAAAACATCTCAATCTATCAACTGATGAATAGAAAAGCAAAATGTTCTAAATCCGTGAGACAGACATTATTCATCCATTAAAAGGAATCATGTTTTGATTCCTTGCAATCGCATGCAACCACACAGGTGATCCTGAAAAACAATGTTATGTGATTGAAGCCAGATACAAAAAGTCACATGTTGTGTGACTCTTTTTACAGGTAATACCCAGAATAGCAAATTGATATAGACAGAAAAGATAGCAATGATTTCCAGGAGCTGGAGGAAAGTAAAGATTTTTAATATAACTATAAAACTTTATTGATTTATATATAACTATATATATGTGTATAACTATATATATAACTCTGTAACTATATATAAATCAATAAAGTTATATAGTTGAAATATGGACTAAGTGGTTGGATGTAGATATCTTTATCTACCAGGACAAATAAAAGCTGAGGAAAAAAATTTGGAAATTACTCATGTGTTGATAGTAATTAAACCTTGGCCAATATGCATTTAGGGAGAAAGACTGTAGAAAAAAAATCAGGCATTACTTAAATGGCAGGCAGAAGAGGAAGTGGGAAGAGATGATGAGAATGAATGAGAAGAGGAAAGCAGATATTGTTGTGGTAGAAAAGGTTAGCAGTTTTTCAAGCAGAAGTCAGTGAACAGTATGTCCAAATGATGTTAAAAGGTTAGGAAAGATGTTGTTATAGAGAGGTGACTGGGGTACCTGGTTAAGAAAGATATTGTCATAGAGAGGTGACTAAGGTAACTGGTAACTTCAGTAGTGGAAAAATAATATTCTAGTGGTTGAAAGAGTGACTCTAATTAAATACTCTTTGCAGGAGATTTGTGATTAGGGGAAAAGCAATAAAGCTATGTGAAAATTAAAATTATGAAACTTTTTTTCAAACTGAAAAGTGCTCACTAAATAAAAATGCAATTTAATTAGTCCTGTTAATTGTGTAATCCAATCTCGTGAATTCCTTTTATGAAAAATAAGGGCTTTGGATAATCTAAGAATGTTTGCAATTCCATGATAAAGGATTAAAAAACTGTCAGTATTTTTAATTTTATGCTTTCCTATAACATTTGAAGAGGGATTATTTTTTACCAGTTTTACTTACAAAAGCATGTAAAGATTATACCTAGTCAAACCAAAATGAATTAGTGATTATTTACATTGAGAAAAAAAATTATGATAGGCAGTATTGCTGTAGGAATATTTAAGTGTATATTAAATCTGTAGAAGGAATGGTGGGGTAAATGAATATTATATTAACTTGATTAAAGTCCCCCATGGTGGCATCCCACTTGAACCAGTCTGTGCAATTAATACTTCCTGCCCTCCCCCCACCAAAAACATACTTTCTCATTCCATAAGAATCCCAATTTGTCCTACGTGTTAAGCAATCTAATTATCAGACATACTTATAAATCTCTAAGAAACTTGACCTCATGTTGTTAACCCTTGAGAGGAAGGGCTTATTTACATTTTTAGAAGAAACTTGTTAACTTAATTTCCAGTTGTGTAATATTTGAGAAACTTTCTGGCTTAAAAACATCCACAAAGTACCCCTATACTTCAGTCCCACATTATCCATCATTTCTTACATGATGCAGACTAATTCATTTTCACCATTTGTTCAGTTAAAACATTAAACAGAATTTTCTCAGTTGGGTGGCATTTTGATGACTGCTAGGGTAAACATATACATATGAAGTAGTCACAAACTCAAGCTTTATGAAGAAATCCAAGATTCTAGGTTGAATCTCACTCAGTCTCTCTTACTACTGGCAATGTAAAATGGGACCAGATAATAAATCTCCTTAAGCTTTAATATTTTCATGTGAATTAAGGTAGTTATTAGAAATGTTATAAAATTAAATACAAACAATCCATGTAAGACATATAAGCAAGTAAAACAGTACAATTGATCCTTGAACATCACAGTCGTTAGGGGCTTTGACTGACTGCCCCTATAACTGAAAATTCTGTATAACTTTGGAGGCCCCAAAACTTAACGAATAATAGTGTACTGCAGACCAGAAGCTTTACCAATACCATAGTCAATTAACTCATATTTTGCATATGTACTGAGTACTGTATTCTTACAATAAAGTAAGCTAGAAAAAAGAAAATGTTATTAAGAAATTCATAATGAAGTGATGATATATTTATAGTACTGTATTGCAGCAAAAAAATCTTCATGTAAGTGGACCCATGCTGTTCAAATCTCTGTTGGTCAAGGGTTAACCATACCAGGTACACAGTAAACACTAGATAAATCTAATCAATGATGATGGTGATAAGGAGAAAGAAATATTTTTATTTCCTTTAACCAAAAACTTTGTACCCTTTTAAATTATGAAAGCATAAACTTTCAGAATCATCTTCCAAAGTAGGGGTTTCTAGCATCATCATCATCATTAAACGATTTATTTATTTATTTATTTATTTGAGAGTGAGAGAGGGAGGTGGGAGAGGCCGAGAAAGATGGGGAGAGAATTTCAGACTCCCAGCTCAGCACAGAGCTGGACACAGGGCTGGATCTCATGAACCTGAGATCATGACCTGAGCAGAAATCAAGAGCTGGATGTTTAACTTACTAAGCCACCAGGCGTCCCAAAGGAGTTTCTATTATTATAATGAATCCTCATTTTTGAAAAAAATGCCTTCAATTTCACTAATTTTTTTCAACTTGAGGTTTTCAATCATCTCATGACATTTTCGTTAAAATTTAGCATGCGTGAAGACTTTAGAAACTTATGAACACTTATTACAGTTTATTCCAAATAGTTGTCACCTGCTGGTGCATGCAAATAACATTTAATATGCTATGTAATGAGAATATCATTAATTTTCATGTCTCAACAAAAGAGTCAAACTCAGGCTTTCCAGTCACATAACTTAGAATTGTTCTCTATGAAATCATATATATATATATATATATATATGTATATATATATATATATTTTTTAAAGCATTTATATTTAGCATATATTTTTTAAGATTTTTATTTATTTATTTAACAGAGAGAGAGAGACAGTGAGAAAAGGAACACAAGCAGGGGAAGTTGGAGAGGGAGAAGCAGGCTTCCCGTGGAGCAGGGAGCCTGATCCGTTGCTGGATCCCAGGACCATGGAATCAGGACCTGAGCCAAAGACAGACACTTAATGACTGAGCCACCCAGGTGCCCCTCAAATCATATATTTTAGTCACACCAAACATTTTCTTCATCATAAGGCATTGTTACTATTATTACAAAATGACAGAGCAGTTTAAATGTAGTGACTGGTTATTATGAATATCATAACTCCATATTAGGAAGATACAGACTTTGTGGCACTGTAAATTCTATAATCTCTCTGTGCATGTATATGTATGAGCCCTCCTATGGAAGCATTAAAGGTCTTTGACAGTATTGCTAATCAAATGTGAAAGGATGTCTTTATTATCTTAAACTCCACAGTGTTGCAAAGCCAAAGCGAAGGGATTAGCACTAGTGTTCAAATGCCGATGCCAGAAGTCTTTTCATCTTTTACTGAATTCCCAGATGTCAGGGCAAAGGCACCGACTTCAAGGGGCAAAGAATTTCATAACTTTGGTTACACAGTGTATTTCTCAGGCAATTATAAAAGAAGGCAATAGTTTGCTGAGCTCTAAAAAAGCATATCATACTGTTAAGATAGGCATTTTGTTTTGTGTTGTTTCAGAATCTATTTGCATGCTTAAAAAATAGGTAACAGAAAATTGAATTTTGAACAGGACATGGGATTAAAATTATCATGTAGACAATTCCACATCTTCAATATTATATTAATAGTCTTTTAAGTTTTAGGTTTTTGTTTTGCATATATATACATTCCTTTTGAGAAAAAAATTATATGCAGAAAAATAGCTATGCATGTATGCTTATCAGCAGGGTATAAAATTTAAAGGTGTGTCTTATGCTGAAAAGTATTTCTTTCCCACGGCTTTGAGTCACCCAATGTTATGCCCAGGATTTCTAAATTGCTATGGTGGCTGTACATATTTTTGGTGAATTACTTTAATTTAATTTGGATTAATTTTACATAAATTTTAAATAAGTGTTATATTTTTGAAGTGCTGGGAATAATAAGGAAGAAAAGGGAAGAAGAGGGAAGTTACAGAGAAGGAAGCAGAAAGGGAGAAGGGGAGAGAGAAAGAGTTGCACTTCTAAGCGTAGATAAGTGAATCATTTCAAGTTTTAAATCAGAAGACATTGACAATGTCATACTGATTAAAACAAAGGCTCATACACCTCATGAAATAAAAACATCAACAAAAAATGAATACAACCTAAGCACAAACTTAGGATGTTTATATTGGCTGCTATAATTTTAGTACATGATTCTGAATGTGTATAACCCATACAGGACATTGCACAGGATGTGACTGCAACCCTCCCACTACCACCAAAAAGAAGAAAAATGGGGGGAAAAAAAGGCTATCATTGATAGTTCCAGTGTCAGGAGGTGTTGCCAAACATGTAACTATCTCACACTAAAATAAGCTAAGAAAATGACTTCACATTCAATACATCTTAATGCCTAGAACATTTGAATTAACTCCCATGTGAAGTTCACCGCAGTCCACATTTTCAAAAACCACATTAGCTGTGTGGTGTCAGTAAGCATTGATAAATTACAAAAAATAGCCAATGCAGGGAAACATGACCTTTAAGATTTTAAAAGTCAATGATTTCCCAGAAGTATCTCCGTTTATTAGATATTGCCTGTCTTCTTTCACACATAAAATTCATTTACCCAACAAATACTAAGTATTGAATACATGCAAGGTACTGTGCTGGATTCTATAGAGAATACAGAGATTTATAAAATGTGGTGCCCAAACTCAAGAAATTTACAAGTGAGTTTGAAAGAAAAAAAAAAAGTCCAAGACCCAAATATCACATAAAGCATTATGTCATTATAATATAAATGGCACATGGGAAGTTCTCTTGACTTTTAAGGAAGTAGCAATGATCTTGAGAGGAGCTATTAGGATATTGAGATGGCACTCTAGTTAATGTCGAACCAGTGGTAGTTATAAAAGGTTTTGTTTAAGCAATGATACTGTATGATCAATGTGCATAGAATATCTGGCAGGTATGTGAAGGATGAATTGGAGGTGTTAAAAGTGTGAAAATGATTAGCCAGCTGTTTCAATTGCTAGTTTAAATAAATATTTGTTACATTATTAATGTTCTTCATACTCTTGAGAAACAAGAGTACTTCTCAAAGACGTTCACATGGCTGAGGACTGTATAGTTAATTCCAAATGTAACCGAAGTTTTTTAAAGATATTTTTTATTACTCTGGGAGTCACATAGGTTTAAGTATTTCTGATGAAACTGTGTTATGAATCAAGAGTGTTTTAGTGAGGGGCGCCTGGGTGGCTCAGTGGGTTGGGCCGCTGCCTTGGGCTCAGGTCATGATCCCAGGTCCTGGGTTCGAGCCCCGCATCGGGCTCTCTGCTCAGCAGGGAGCCTGCTTCCTCCTCTCTCTCTGCCTGCCTCTCTGCCTACTTGTGATTTCTCTCTGTCAAATAAATAAATAAAATCTTTAAAAAAAAAAAGAGTGTTTTAGTGAGAAATCTGGAGAGTTCCTACTTTAATAAAATTAAAATTATGTAATCAAAACTCATAAGGGTTTGATGGGTAAGGAAGAGACAATTTTGAACACAGCATAGTATCACTAGGATGTATCTCAAAGCCCAGACACTTGTGAACTCATGTCTGACTAGTCTAGAAGGTTGGGAAGTATTAATTAATGTGACAGAGACATCTTTGAATGACAACCATTTTTTGATAACAATATGAACTACTCTACTACCACAGCAAACAACCAAGCTCTGCTATTTCCTTTTATGAGGATTGGTAAATCTGGCACTATTGCTAAGCCAATTCGGGATGTGTTTCTGTTACTTGCAATAAAAGATCTTCTGACACAAGCAATATAAAAATCAATTTTAAGCCACATGGTCATGTGGAATAATGCTACCATTAATAAAACTTGGAAGATGTGGAAGAGACCCCTATTTAGGACTGTGATCATTTTAATATTAATGGTATGAAATTGAAGCTGGAGCCATCCCTCTAGCTGAGCAAAATAATGGCAAAGATTGTTTACCTGCACATGTAATACACAGCACTAAGGAATTAGAAATAAAGCAAATACTAAGTCAAGAAATAACAAAATATTAAAATCAAATGAAAAGAAAAGGAGAAAACTACATGGCTCAGAAGTAAACAGTATTTATAGTCCTAATGGTGATTTAAAAAAAAAACAGTGATTTATTATTAGAAGGAAGCAAGTATAATGATGAGATATACTTCATAATTATAAGTTAATAATGTCTAAAACTGAGAAAATGAAGTATAGGTACATTATTTGGATATGTGAAAATAAAATAAGAAATAAAGGATTTTGGAGATGCTAGTTTGGAGCACAGTTGGGTAAGGAAGGCATCTGAAGTTTTTCCTTATAAAGATTTTGTTTCATTTGATTTTTTGAATAACATCCAAATATTGAAAGGTAATGTTCAGTTTTAAGGCACAGACTGAGTGCATGTTTGTGATCATAAATTCAGGTTTTTTTTTTTTTTTTTTTTACTCTCAATAATAAGGACGAGGTATTTATGAATATCCCTGAATCGTTTCCTATTTTTAGTGAGGTCTTACACTCCCATTAGATGTTTATAAAAAAGGAAAGTTTTAAATGGTTATTTTTAAATTAATGTAGTATTAAACATTTACTATACTCAGATTTTACAGTAGATCCTAAGGTTACAAATATAATGGAATAGGTTTCCTGAAATTGAAAGTTCAGAGTCTTCTGGAAGAAATAGATATATACTTAGAATTGTTTTAAGTGTGTTAATAGATTTAACAATAAGCTAAAGAAGGTTTACACAAAGACATAGTTTTCAGGAGGCACAAGATGAGTCATGATTGATAAGAAAAATAATCTAGAATTTTTAGAGAACTAGAGTGACAGGAGGAAATGGTACTTTTGAAGGAGAGTACAGAGGAATTTGGCAAGATCATGAGTGGCAATAATATGAAACAGAAAGGGGTTACTGAAGTGTTTTAAATAGAAGGAGGAAAAGAATAAGTAAAGTTTCCCTGTGTGAGTCATCCCTGTCTTAGCCCTGCTTTGATTCCTACTGATCTATGTGAGACTTTCACCTCTCTTTAACTACACTCATACACAGATTGAAGTGATTATTTTTCTCTATTTTGGTAATTGCAATGATCTTTATTAAATGTCTTTTTAGGTATTCCTCTTCACCTTTTCAAAAAAGTTTTTATTTTAATTCCAGTTAGTTAACATACAATGATCTATTAGTTTCAGGTGTATGATACAGTGATCCAACAATTCCATACATCCTCTTCACCTTCTGAAACTGCAGAGAACTGTTCTCTTTCATGAATATTGCACCTAATTTCCTTCAAAGTTCAGGCTAAACAATCATTCTTTGAACTGCTTCTAATCTGAATACTTATTTGGAAGTGTTTTATACATCCCTTAGTGAGGGTTCACACAGACATACACACATATAACTACCGCTTTATTATTATTATAGATGATGCTAATTTTTTTTCTAAATGTGATGAGTCTATTACAAAATAAGAAAAAGCACAATCTCTACTGAGTACATCTAAGCATCCCACAGTATTGAATCTCAATAAGCCATATTAATGGTATGAATACGTATTATATATTATTCCCACTAATAGCTTATCCACAGACAAACTAAGAGATAAGAACACAACTAACATCAAGTATGTCAAGTACATAAGGTTTCTTTTGCAAATGTGGAAGGCATTTACCATTGTTATCCAAATTGGTCATCAGCCCTTTCCATCACTAAGAGTTACATTAATTCCCCTTGAGTTTTTTAAAATCATGCTCATTAATATTTAAGATTTAGTATATAAAGTCTCATCTATACAAACATACATGCCCAAATAATTTGAAATTTTAAAAAAGGGACTCAACTCTGTTCCAGGTTTTGAGTTTCCTCTGAACACATCAACTGCAAATTGTACCAACCATATTAAGATAATCAAAATACCAGGAAAATTTATTCTGATAATTTTTAGGCTAAAATTGATTAAGATGGATAGAGAGATAATAGAGGAACCATGAACAGAAGTATAACAATAAATAACATAAAAATTTTAAAATGTTTATTCCCAGCCCTTGAATATAACATTTTATAATTTATATGTTTACATATAAAATATGAGTCAGACTGACTTTTTTGGAAGGTATAGAATATATATTACTATGTCTGTATAAAAAAATAATGAATTAATTTTGAGAAAAATATCTGAATGTGAGGCCATATTCCAGCTCAATATTTTCTTTCTTTTTAAGAAATTTCTTCATTTAAATTCAATTTAGTTAACATATACTGTATTACTAGTTTCGGGAGTAGGATTTCATGATTCATCAGCTGCATATAATACCCAGTGCTCATTACATCAGTGCCCTCCTTAATGACCATCACCCTGCATCCCACATCCTTCCACCCACCTCCCCTCCAGCAACCTTGGTTGTTTCCTAGAGTTCCTAGAGTTTGTTTCCCTCTCTATTTTCATCTTATTTTATTTTTCCTTCCCTTCCCCTATGTTCAACTCTTTTGTTTCTTAAATTCTACATATCAGTGAAATCATATGGTATTTGTCTTTCTTTGACTGACTTATTTCACGTATGTCTATCCACATCATTGCAAATGGCAAGATTTCATTCTTTTTGATGGCTGAGTAATATTCCAGTGTGTGTGTGTGTGTGTGTGTGTGTAGATATACACGCACACACACAATGGTTACTACGTGTGTGTATATATAACTATATATAACTATATATATGTGTGTGTGTGTGTGTGTGTGTGTGTGTGTATGCCACATCTTCCTTATCTATTCATCTGTCAATGGACCTCTGGGCTCTTTTCATATTTTGGAAATTCCAAATTTGGAATTTGTGGACATTTCAGCTCAATATTTCTGAAGATTTTGTCTACTGCCATAAAAAAACTATTCTCAAGAAATGGAACCAGCAATATTTTCCCTCCCTAGTATATTACTATATGTTTCCATTTAAAAATTATTATTGATATCTGTAGGCGGTAAAAGACTGTCCTCCAAGAACAAATATCCAAACACTGTTCCACAAACCTGAGGCATATAAATGAATGGATGAATAAATAATTGTATGAAGGAGGGGGAGAGTGTTACCAATCACAACTCCACATATTTTGAAATATTTCTGCTAGTTATTGAAAGTAGTTGTCAAACACTAGCTTATAATTTTGTTCATGTATTCTGAAGTTAGAGGAAAAAATGTTTGGCAGGAGAAACTAAAAGGAGATACCCTGGCAAAGCATAGTCCCATTTATTAGAATTGTCCCAAGGTCTTAATCCCATATATCTTTCATATTAGTACATATTTTAGGAGGAATGGTAAAATATATAGTACTTCTCAGGGCAAAAAAATGCGATCAGTTGTTCCTAAAGAGTAAGGCCAGAGCCCTACCAATAGCAATAATCTATCCAGTTTTGGATTCTACCTTATTATCTATGGTAATAAAGTAATCGGTATTTTGTTGGAGTATAATTTACATTTAATAAAATGCACAAATATAAGGGCGCAGCTTTATCAATTTTAACACATGTATACGTTCCTGTAACTAAAGCCCAGGTGACGATAATGTATACAGCTACATCCCCACATGGTTCCCTCTGCCCCAGTTTAGCCAATCACAACCTCCTGCCCCAGGAAACCACTATTCTGATTTTCAAGAATAATAGCTTTGCCTGTTCTAGAACTTTCTATAAACAGAAACATTCAAGTATACTCCTAAGATTGGCTTCTTTTGCTCAACATTATGTTCTTGAGAGTCATCTACCTTTTTCCATGTTTTGGCTGAGAATGCTCTTTTTTATTGCTGAATAGCATTTCATTTTATGTGAGACGTCACACTTAGTTTATATATTCTTATGTTGATGGACACTTGCACTGTTTCCAGTTTGGGGCTATTTCTAATGTTGCTTCAATGTTCTAGAATTAATCTTCTTTTACACAGAAACATGTATTTTTGAAAAATGTGTATAGCTAAGGCCAAAGTTCTCATTGGTGGAAAGCTGTTTAAAACAGAGAAACATGGGGTGCCTAGGTGGCTCAGTTGTTAAGCATCGGCTTGGGTCATGGTCCCAGAGTCCTAGGATCGAGTTCTGCATCTGGCTCCCTGCTCAGTGGGAAGCCTGCTTCTCATTCTTCCACTCCCCCTGCTCATATTCCCTCTCTTGCTATCTCTTTGTCATATAAATAAATAAATAAATAAATAAATAAATAAATAAATAAATAAATATCTTTGTAAAAATAAAACAGAGATGCATTTTCAATTCTCCTCCATGGGCTGAGAACTGGTTTGAATCTATTTTAAGGCAGTGATGGGCATCAATATTTTTTGGACATGCGTCTTTATTTTTTTTTTTATTCTTATGGCTTTACTGAGATATAATTGACAGATCAACATTATATAAACTTAAGTGGTACAATGTGATCATTTAGTATGCATATACATTGTGAGATGATTACCACGTGGGTCCATTATCTCAAATAGTTACCATTGTGTGTGTGTGTATAAAGAGAACATTTAAGATCTATTCTCTTTGCAAGTTTTAAGTATGCAATACAGTATTGCTAACTGTAGTCACTAAGCTGTATATTTAATCCCCAGAACTTGTTCACTTTATAATTTAATGTTTATATACTTTGACCAACATCTTCATTTCCCCCCAACTTCCAGCCCCCTGACAGCCACCAATCTACTCTGTTTCTAGGAGTTCAACTTTTTTAGATTCTGCATATAAATGAAATCATGCAGTGCTTGTCTTTCCCTGATTTATTTCACTTGTTGGCATCAATATTTGTAACAAAGCCAAAGCACTATTAAGGATTACACAGACAGAGAATGAAATCTCTACCTGTTGAAAGAGCTGACCTGAAATTAAGGTGCAGTTATCAGGCAGAGAGAGCTTTAGACAAGTGGGGAGGGGACTCTGATGCAAACCTGAGTGCAGTGGGGCCATGTCTGGGATGGAAGGAGCCCCCAGGATTATAGTGTCTCATATATTATGAGAAGACTATGCCAAGGGAAGCCCTCAGAAATTGAAATCTCAAGTTCTGTGTTTGTAGATTGAAATTTTGACTTGAGGATACATTATTATTGTATTAGTTACAAGGTGGCAAAGGAAAGAGGATGCTCTACTATATCTTCTTCAAGGAGTCCTCTCTTTATGTAGATATATGTGGTTATATGTTCGTTTTTACCATGATTATTTTTGGCAACTGCAGGAAACTGCCAAAGAAATACAAGACCAGACCACATGATTGTTTTGTGGGTTAAAAGCCCTACATCTGTGAGAGAGAAAAGGAGAGCAGAGGGCAGAGCTACTGGGGTTTCATAAACAAAAATGGTAGAAATTCTATTGTCATATCATAATTTTGAGAAACAGGTACAAAAAGCAAAAAGTGGCCATGAGAAACCGGAAGCTGCTGCTGGACACTAAGACTTTTTTCTGATCAAGTCTATGTCCTGGCATTAGAGAGCACTTTCAGAATTCACCAAGTAATGGTCATTTAGGGGATCTAGAAATACCTCAATAAAGTAAACAGAAGACCTAGGAAGATAGGATATCCATTTTATAAATAGAATATATTTTGAGAATAATGTCTCAAAAACATGGTTTTCAAGCCAATAGAGAAGTATAAGCAGGAAAATCCCTAGCTCCCCAGTTTCTGTTGAATGGCTGAACAGAGTTTATAAAACTGGAGTATCCAGACCTCCAGACTAAAGTTAAAACTATTTTTCTAATGGCATTTAAGAAAAGGGCAGAAGGCCCAAAGTTACAAAATCATATTATTTTAGAATGATTAGCAAGTGCTTTTTATAAGAAACAACTTTTTAAAAAGATTTTATTTATTTATTTGACACAGGGGAAGAGAGATCACAAGTAGGCAGAGAGGCAGGCGGGGGCGTGGAGGAAGCAGGACCCTTGCTGAGCAGAAGCCCAATGTGGCTCGATCCCAGGACCCTGAGATTATGACCTGAGCCAAAGGCAGAGGCTTAACCCACTGAGCCACCCAGGTACCCCAAGAAATAATTTTTTAAAAAGTAATTAATCCTAATATCAACTGAGTCACAGAGAGTTTAGAAAATTGCCCCAATTCCCAAAGCTAATAAGTAGAGGATTCTAGATTGAACTCTCATCTTTGCTTCAGAATTTTGTCTCCACTTATCCAAATAAATGAGTATTTTGAACCATTGTTACCCTTGATATGGGGCAGAATTTTTACGAGGGAGAGAAAATATTGGCTCATTAATGTCTTCAGCTACTTAATGGAAACCCAGATGAGTTTCATCAAATAAACTGTTTCCAGAGTTAGAGGTTAGTTTTCCAGGGTAGTTTAGGGATGATCCCTGAAGCTGTTCTCTAGAGGTACTATATTTAGAATATCATAGAAACCTTTAGAGATGGATTAACCGTACATTTTCCAGTTTTCAGGATAGTGTTTCAACGATAATGAGCTAATTCCATAAAAAGCAATGGACTTTTACTTCTAAGATTTTAATGCAAATGCTAGGTAGATAATGTAATTTATATCTTGGAAAGGCTACATTGATGAAGTACAGAAAGAATGTAGATAGAAATTAAACAGAAAAATTATAACACACATAAATAAATATATTTGAATAACAAGTGAAATTTTGTTCATGGTCTTTGCTGGAATATATTAAATATGATTGACTTTATGGGGTCATTCTCTTCTGAGGAGATGGATCAGAGGTGCACAGACCTAGATGTGTATCCTTTCACTTTAGGGACTCATCAGGTTAAACGCTAAGTTTAATACCTACAACTGTGCTAAGTTTTATGAGCTCATTATCCTCCTTTTGTGGCTAATAAAAAAAAAATCTTATTGTAATGTGAAACTAGGCTTACCTGAGTATTTATCAGTTGTGAATGAAAGGACATATTCAAAAAAGTTAAATAATTCATCAAGAGGGAAAAGCAAGTCATGACTCCTTTTGCAATTTTTTTCCTAGGGCTTCATATAAAATCTATCTTCAGGAAGCAACAATGCATGTGAGGTTGATTTGAGGTTGTTCTAGGAGCTTGTCCTCACAGCATTTCATGACAGATAATGCTTAAAGTGTAAGAGGAGACTCTCATGTGAAAAGGCTTTCTTAAACCTTATCTTTTATTATTATTTTTTTTTCTCATCTTAAAGTGCAGGTATGCTATATTAACTCACTGGAGTACTTTCTTATTTTCGTCTAGCTATATAAAGACACCTTATTTTTCAATTAGAAAGATGTGTTTATCTTCTTTTTAAGTTCTATTTACTCTTATCTAAAACATTACCTTGCTTAAACTACATTGCTCCTGCCTGATTAAATTTTCAGTTAGTACTGAAGTGCCATGATGTAGGAGACAATTGTTAGGAGAACCTTGCTGCAAAGTACATAATTAATTAGGCCATTGAAGGCATACTTTATCTCTCAAAAGCAACCCTATGCTAACTAAGCACCATTCCGGAAATCATGAAAACATTAACCATTTCCTAAAACAGAAAAGAGGGGACCAGAAATGGAAGACTGTCATCCACATTGTAAAAGAAACTTACTTCCATCTTAAGCCTCACAAAGGATTTGCATGATTCATATGTCCAAAAAAATTCATTTAAAATTATTTAAAAGAATTTCAAGTGCAGCGCTATAAACTTGAAATAGACAAATGATTGACAAATAATTCTTGATGGTACTCCTTTATTAAGCAGACTATCTGAAACCTTTGGATTACTAATCTGTTGATTTCCTTATATAGGGTGACTTTTGGAGTATTTAGTTCCGAGTAGATATATTATTATATAAATAATCATAATAGGTAAATTTAATATTAGTGTTATTGCTAAAGCAGCAAAGAGGTAGACATAAATATTGCCTATTAGGGTGAAAGAAGGCTTGGAGAGTTGATGAAATTGGAGAAGGATCTTGAATTATAAGTAGGATATTAAGAGGTAAACAATAAGGAAGGCAGTCAAAGCAACATTATCATCCTGAATAATGGCATAGGAACACAAAGGGGTGTATGTTTTTTAGGAAACACTGAGAAATGTTGCCGTTAAAAAAGCTGGTTGGGAAAGGGAGAAGTAGATCAATGCCAAATTATAAAGGGTCTAACAGACAATATTAAGGTGTTTGCATAGTTAAGCTAGTAAATCTTTCTATATACAAAAAATACTGTGTTAAATGCATAATGGAGTATAAGAATCCAAAGTCAGAAGTCCTTTATTTCCTTACAATAGCAGTGTCAGATCCAACTCACTTCCAGATTTAAAGCTCAGAGATATTCATTTTCTGAGGTTTTTATTTACACCACTGTCTGAGAGACCTGTGTTAAAGGCACATTTCTTCAGAAACAGCTCCACTGAGGGACATTTTGAGCCCAGATACACAAATACATACTTCTTTTTTTCTTTTAATAGCAGCAGGACTTTTTTTAAAATCCAAACTCATATTTTCTTAAATCTGCCAGAAACAGATGTTTAAAAATAAACTGTAAGGAAGAGCTACTGTTGATGTGGTGGGGGAAACTGCTTACTCACATAGATTTTATCATTACCAACCTTTCTAAGTGTGCTTGTGAGTGACTGTTACACATATGGTCCAGTTCCAGAAAAATACCTGACACATATATTTTCTTCTCAATTATAACTGAAAATAGGTTGTGAGTGTTCAGGGTCATTAATTACCTCCTTCAGAGCAGTGATCTGTCTCAGGTATTAGGGTATTTTGCCTATTCTTTTACTTTTTATTTCTGATCTTTTGTCTGTGGGACAAGGCGAAGCATTGCTACACAGCTGCTAAGCATGCCAGCCTCAGAAACAAACTGGGTTGTGAGATTAAACACCAGGAGACAGTTTGGGTTTTCAAATTTGCATGGCTAATGTAAACAGCCTCAAGATCTCATCAGTGAAAGTTGGAGGGGAACTGGTGGGTGGGCTTTCTTCTCCCTGCTGGGAAAAGCAATGGTTAGCCCTTGAGGAAACAAAACAAAATAAAACCCAACAAAAAGTGGAATCATAAAAACATAGCATGAACAAAAATGACATCTTTAAGGCTCAGTTTATTTTTTGATGCATGAATATTGAGAAGTATAAACTTTACCTATATGATAATCACAATATTCTGAGTCATAACCCCTGTGATTATAAGTGTTTTTTTTCAATGTTTGAAAATAGAAAATTATGTTCTTGCCTAACTTAAAGATTGTATTTATATTTAGTTTACAATTATATGTTTATATCTAATTTATATAGTGTTGATATAATTTTTTACCCATTTCAAGAAATACACTTTTATGGTAAAAACAATAAGCATGATCTAGCTTTCTATTCCTTGATTTAAAAAGATAGTTTGTTATCTTTTTTTTTTTTAAGACTTTATTTATTTATTCAACAGAGAGAGAGAGAGAGATCCCAAGTAGGCAGAGAGGCAGGCAGGAAGAGAAGGGGAAGCAGGCTTCCCACTGAGCAGAGAGCCCGATGCAGGGCTCAATCACAGGACCCTGACATGACCTGAGCCAACAGCAGAGGCTTAACCCACTGAGCCCATGCTATCTTTTTTTTTTATAATATAGTTTACATCCACTCCCCCCCATTTTTGCATTCATAACCTGCACTATGATATGTATGATCTTACATCTGTGTTTTTGTAGGAGCCATCTAATTCTTCACTCTAATTCTTCTTGCATGCTTTTACAATATTCATCTTCCTAATCAGTGAAATCGGGGGCCTTGAGGATTTCTACAAGTCTGTGCCCCTTCCCCCAAGATAGTGCCTGCCACCAAAAAATGCACTTGCCCATTCATTATTTTTGAATGAATGATTAGATGTTACTATCCCAGTTAAAATCAGACTGAGTAAAATTTAAAATGGTACCCATTTTTCTCACATTCTCATTTCAATCTAATGAAAAGATTCTGAGGGGTATAATTTAAACTGATACCTCATTTGAATATGAGCAAAGAGAGAAATTCAGAGATATTATGTACATTTATGTTCAATTATTAATCTTACATAATTTGTCAGGTATGATTCAATGCCCTGCTAATCCAAAGACAATATTATAGCTCCAACTTCATGATGTTCACTGATGAATAATGTGGGAGAAACTGTGGTGAATATACAAGCTAGGTTAAAGGTTCTCAAAGTGCAGTCTCGTGATCAGCAGGATCCACTAGCACCTTGTGAGAAATCCATATTCGGGGGCCCCTGGTGGCTCAGTCAGTTAAGCATCTGACTTGATTTTGGCTCAGGTTGTGAACTCAGGATCATGAGATCGAGACCCTCGAGAGTCTGTTTGTCCTTCCCCCACCCCCACTTGCTCTCCCGCTCGCTTTCTCTCTCTCTCAAATAAATAAATAAACATCTTAAAAAAAAAGAAAAATTTATGTTTAGGGGCCCCCTCTCTGGAACTCCTGAATCACAAACTCTTGTGGGGAGGAAGCCAACAATCTGTATTTTAGTAAGCCCTGTGAATGATTCTGATGTACACTGAAGTCTGCGAAATTCTGGGCTAAGGGCAGTATATAAATGCTATTTTAGCTCATTTATTAACACAAATGTTCACAGTAACAGTGCTGAGATGCTGCTGCCAGAAAAGATATGAAAAAATGTCACCTGGTCTCAGACCAAATCTATAAAGGTTCATAACCCAAAAATTATCTTACAAATAAAAGAGAACAGTGTTGTTGCTATCCAGCTTCTAGAATTATCATACCAAAAGAAAATGTGTTATATTTATGCCCTCAACATGTCTCCCTGTACAATCCATCAGATTGTTTTGAAGCAAATCACGGAGAGAGCTAAAGGCATACCATTATTTAAAAATTAATAGCTAGGACAAAATATCTATAAAATCTCAGTTTCTAATAATTTATATACATATTTTCCTAAGTTGCTGGGGAATTATTTGGACTCTTTTCTGGTCTTATCCATATTTCTTTCTTTCTTTTCTTCTTCTCCTTCTTCTTTTCATTCTGCTAATCTAACTTCCAATGAGACCATATCCAAGTGATTCTAAATCGGAAGGAGTCTATCCTGGCTCTTCTGCTTTTGTTCTAACCAACATTCATCTTAGGTGGAGAGCATGTATTGATTGCATTGTTAAGGACACTTTTATTTTCTCCAAGATTTTCATCAGAATTCTTATAGCCATTTACTTATTTTTCTCATCTTTTGTCACTGCAGAGCACTTATTATATGCAAGACTGTTTCCAGTTCTTGCAATGTATTAACCTATTTATTTCTCACAATAACCTTGAGGTTGTCCTTTCTTTTTTCTTTTCTTCGGAGAAAGATACTGAAATACATTGAAGTGGGATAGTCTACCCATAGACATGGAGTAGCAGAGATGGGATTCTAACCCAGCCCATTATCTCCACAGATCCACTGCGGTACTAACCATATGCAATGTTTTCATTAGCATTTTTTATTCTTTTGTAAAATTTCATTCCAGAAGCCCTCTAATTTCTGACCCTATGACTAGAGATTCATTGTTCCTTCTTGTGGGTTTAACCATTCTCAACTAACATTTTCTGTTGCCTGCAGATTATCCTATGTTAAAGAGTACTTGAAGTTGGTGTGCTAAGGATAGGTGCAGTGAACTCTGCCAGGGAAAGTGCTACTGATGAGGAGGCTTTGAACAGGGTCTTAAAAGACTTGTATGAGATTTCAAGGTGAGGTTATGAGGATCCAGTGTACTAGTAATTGGACAGAGCACAGGCAAAATCACAAGGTCAGACAATATCCTGGCTTCTCAGGGACTTGTGGTTTTCTTAGCATAGCACACTGAAGTAACTGTGTGCAGCAGTGGGAAAGAGTCTTAGAGTAACTTACTTCAAGACACAGTTAGATCTAGTTGAGTGGTACTTAGCATTTTACTCAGGCTGTGTTTTTCTAATTCTCTCTGCAGGTCTTTCCTATTACCTTGTCTAGAGTAGTAAAGATTAAAAGTGTTAGGTTCAAAAAGAAGATATATCTGATTGTGTAATTCTTATCTCTAAGAATTTATGTGACTTTGGGTCATTCTTAACATTCCTTTGCATTGTGGGTAAATTAATATCACCTAATATTGATAAAGATAAATGTATTCAATTCTAGGTTATTGAAACACAACTTCCACAGTGCACGGCAAGTAAAGAGAACAAGTCCAAATAAGTAAATAAAGCAACCTAGTTGATGAATTTTAATTTTTTTTTAAGATTTTATTTATTTGACAGAGAGAGAGAGAGAGAGACATCACAAGTAGGCAGAGAGGCAGGCAGAGAGAGAGGGGGAAACAAGCTCCTTGCCGAGTGAGAGCCCGATGCAGGGCCCAATCCCAGGACCCTGAGATCATGACCTGAGCCAAAGGCAGAGGCTCAACCCACTGAGCCACCCAGGCGCCCCTGATGAATTTTTTATTACCTTTTCTTTCTTTCTTTTTTTTTAACTTAGCATTCTTTTTGTGTTATTTTTTAAGGCTAATATTGTTAAAAGGACTCATTATAAAATTATAAAAACATTTTCCAACAAAATGTAAATAGGTTCAAGTCATTTAAAAAATGACAAAATACTATGATAAAAGAATTTGTATTACTTTGTAAACTCTCCAAGGCAGTTCTGTTCTGCCTCTATTTTCTACATAAACTTTACATATATTTAAACATGTTTCCCATGCTTCCTACTGACCTCCTCAACTGACAGCTTATACTTCAAAGTCTTTAGTACAAATCATGGTACACCTGGCTGGCAGCCAGCAAGCAATAATGTCCTTAGAAACGCCTATACTGGAGCACTTGTGTAGCTTGGTCTGTTAAGCATCTGCCTTTGGCTTAGGTCATGATCCCAGGATCCTGAGTTCGAGCCCCACACTGGGCTTTCTGCTCCCCAAAGAGCCGGCTGCTCCCCTGCTTGTGCTCTCTCTCTCTTTCCCTCCCTCTGTCAAATAAATAAATAAAATCAAAAAAAAAAAAAAGAAAGAAAGAAAGGAAGGAAAGAAACAAACAAACAAACTCCTATACTAAACCACATTTTTAAGGAGAGAACTCACATTTTATTCTTGAAAGGAAAGTGTTAATAACAGTGCTTTAGAATGATGGAGGAAAGAGAAACAGGTTTTAGCAGATGTTAATGCATCAAAGTACTGCACACTATGAGATGACACCATAGCAGGAACCAGAGATAACCAGCCCATCTCAGCTAATTACAATGGTTCAGGGCAGGCTGCCCCAGAAAGTGTCACTTTGGCATGCAAGTTATTTTGAATTGAGAACTATCAAGGTCCAATAGACTCAGGGATTTTTTTTTTTAACCTCTCCTTTAATTGTCTAAAAGAATTTCAAATGGGGCCTATACCAGGAAATAGGCAGGGCAAACATTGGTTTATCAAACATCTGCTCTTCCTTTCTTCCTGTGAATTTTCTTTCTCTCCTTTGATGTCCTAGGACTCCTACGCCTTTTCCTTAGCTCAGGATAGCATATAAATCTCAGTTGCCCGAAAGCCTCTCATGTCTTAGGGGTGTCACGTAAGTATGTAATCAGATTTGTTTTTCTCCTGTTAATCTCTCTTATTGCAAGGGTGTCTCAGCCAAAAACGTAGAAGGGTAGAGTGAAACTTATTTTTCCTGCCCCATAGCCTCATAAATATACTTCACCCTTACTGGGCACAATCTTGTATTTTGTGTTTTAACTGAATCTTAAATTTTATTATCTTTCTTTTTTTTTCTTAACCAGGTGAAATTCTCTTGAAGGTTTAATAGGTATATTTCCTTTTTCATTTCATATGATATATGGTTTACTAATAATGAAATAGTTAAGTAAAGATAGTTAGTTCTATGGACTTAAATATTGTGCATGCTGTGACAAAAAACTAGGGCAGCTGAATTTATCTAAGAGTGAATATAGTTCTCCTAAGATATTATTTACATCTGTAAAACATGCTGTGTTATTTCATAACAATTAATCTAAAAAAGGATTACACACTATCATTAATATTTTAATGATGCTTATAATGATAAATTTGTCAAATTCAACTTAAGAAAAAATTAAATCAAACACTTCCTACTTTAAAACTCTTTTGATTTCTTTTGGTATATAATTTTATAACTATGTGTCACAGCAATTTATGATATATTATGAATAGATATGAAAAATATCTTCGAGCAATCGCTTATTTTGGAAAAAAACTATATATTTAAAATCTGTGCTTAAGAAAGCGACAATTGAAAATGGTTTTCTGAGAGTACAGTCTTCAAGTAGTAATATTTTATAAAAATAATTATGTAAGCATAATTATGTTTCTTCAAAATACTAATTTATTTGATGTTCTTAATTGGTTTCTACCTATTTTTAAAATTTACTTATGAGTTCAACATTGTTTGTGTTTATTGCTATATTTAAGTAAAAAAAAAATAAAATTAATGCACCAATATGCTTTCATATAAGCATAATTAGACAAGTTCATTGCCATGCATATTTATGAGGTAAAAAAAATTAAAAGGGAATAAGATGTTAACATATAATTTAGGCATTATAATACATATATTTGTGTTTGTGTGCATTATTGTGAAATGAATTCTTTAAGAAACTGTGACTCAGACTATAATTTTTGCAGGAGAATTTACTGAATTTGTTCTTATACTCTTAATATTAAAACAGGTATTGCTTTTCCTTTTTTTTTTTTTTTTTTGATAATTGTTCTTCCAGTAATGAAATCAGCATTTACTAAATTTGGACAGTGGACTACTCTAAGCTACCATTGTTATACTTACTTTTCCCCTTAAGGGATATATACTTATAATCATTATCCCCAAAATGAAATATCACTGCTATTTAATAATTCTATAAAGTTTAAAGAAATATGGATCAATCAGAATATTCTCATCAAAGCACTGAAGAACTGAATCAAAATCATAAGGCATACCTTTTACCTCTCTAGCACTCATACGTGTGAAGATATCATTTTAAGGCAACCTCTCCTGAGACTCTGATCTACACTTTGATTTCAACCCTTTAAATAATTGTGGGGTTGTTGGTTTAATTGGTTTGGTTTTCCTATAAAAGGATATTGAAGAACTTGTGGCCTTGAGGAAGCTCTGAAGCAAAAATTTGTTTAAAACCATAGCTATAATAAAATATCTTTGTTCTTAACTGAAATAATAATTTGGAAACTACAAAGACAAACCAAAGCTCTTATTACTAAATACTCAACTAATCACAAAATGCTGATCGTGGGGCTCAACCTCTTTATTTTAGAGTGAGGAAGTCATCAACTTCCCCCAAATTTGCCTTTTCTTGGTTGTGGTGTTGGAGTGATGTCTCCTATACACTGTCTAGGTTGGTTTACACAGTACCATGTCCTATGTTATAACAAAATCGTCTTTAAAATTATTTGAATAAAACCAATATTAAATTTATATTCACAATTTTTCATCATCTAAGTTTGAGATGCTGCTTGTGCATAGTTTATCATTTTGGAGATCGCCTAAGAGTTTCCATCAAAATCTACTCTACCAGACCAAAATGAAAGCAGCAAGAGTGCCTAAGTATTGCCTTCTACATATTTTTCAGTAAGAAAGCTTAAAGAATGGAGTCTAAAGGAGTTCTTATTAGAATGGATACAGTATCTTTTAGTTAGAATTAGAAAATAATGTTGGCCCACCTAGTGAGGAAAATATAACTTCTGAGATTCCATAGTCATATACAATTTTCTCTGACACTACTTAAAAAAATAAAATGAATTTTCATTATTAGGATACAGTAAACCTAGGGGCAGGAATATATTTTGTATATTCCTGCCCCATTTTGTATATGTTCATATAGATATATATGACATCAAGCCTCTAGGAAGAGCTTTTTCACTAAGATGGATGAGAAGTATGTAACCAAGAATTAGTACAGAGAGTGCAGGGGATTCAGGCATCTATTGAATAACAGGCAGAATCTCAGTGTTTGATTTTTCCCATGAGGCTAAAATACTGGAACTAGATAAACTCCTACTTCCTTCCTACTGAAGCCCTTTTGTTCACAATACTACTGATGTTCAGTTATCAAAAAGAACACTTTCTTTTCCCTGATTATCACATCAGAGCAACTAGAGGCTGACATAGTAGGGCTGGTTATCCATTTGAAGAGTATGCCCCCAGCCGGGTTCTTTGCAATTTAATCGGAAAGGTAGGGAAGCAATTAGAAAATAGTTACTCCAACACCAGAGATATATCCTGGAGCCAGCTGTGCTGTTGAAAAACATTTCCCATGCACGGCAATTAAAAAACGACTGGGAGCCTATTTCCAGTAAGTCACAGAAGAGACATTTTTAAAGAAGGTGGGCAGGATACGGCTTAACTATGTCACAGGGAAGCTACAGCTGCAGGAAGTAGAAACAAAAGGGGGAAAAATCAAGATCAGACAAAAACTCAGTCTCAGAAAATCTTTCAACAAATATAAAAGAATGATTGATCTGTATTATTGTCAAAAACTTTATCTACATTACCTTTAAGTGACAAAACTCACAAATAACCTGCTTTCATTTTTCCACTGTTGTATTCATGCTGAGAAAAACTATTTTATGTTATTTATTTATTTCTCATTCAAGTGTGTATTCCCCACTCTCTACTTTTTAATGCACCTGATAATATTTAGACCCTTTCTAAGAGAATATTTAGAGTGATCGATGTGGAAGTAAAAGTGAATCTTGGTGCTTCAAATGTTATTAGAGAGTTTGTAAATCTCCATAAGCTCATTTGCTACACATAGATGAGATGAATATGTTAATGATATTAAATCAGACTGTTTTTGTGAGGTGCCTCTCTGAATTGGTAGAAAGTCCACAATATTTTAAAATTTTTATTTTATAAGAGGCTAATTTTATTAATTTCAAATATTGAGTTCTTTTCAGAAACCCTAAGGAGATGACCACTCTTTTGAATTGTGCTGTAATTTGTGGCTGAAACAAAAGAAATTCAAAATCTAAGTGGTATAAGACAATAGACATTTATTATTCACTCCTGAAGCGGTCCAAACTGGTGTTCCTGGTTGCAAGACAATTTTGTTCAATAGGTTGAATCAGGGTTACAGACTCTTTGATCTGAGGTGTTGTTATCCCCTAGTATTTGAAAGTTTTGTAACTGGAGAAAGGAAGAGAAAAAATGGAAAGACACACACTATTACAGCAGAAAGTGCCATCCCTGTTCCTACTCACATGCTGTTGGTGACACTAGGCACATGGCCAAAGCTGGAGGCCACGTGGAGTGTTGTCTCTGGGAAATGTTGTCCTGGCTGGGCCCTGACCTCCCAGTCAGAGAGAAGGTACTACACTATGGAAAGCAAAGCACAAGTTTTGGTGAACCACTGGTCTCCAAAACTTCTCTCTTGACAGTTCTTCCTGCCACAGGTATGTGTAACAAAGGCTTTGAATAGACCATATGTGATCATAAATGCCTGGAGTTGTGACAGTATAAGCACTGTGGGTTTTATAAGAACTAATCATAGTCTTAAGATTTCATGATAAATTATGTGGCAATGGGAACTAAAAATAAACACATTTTTATTTTAAAAATTTATTTGATATAATTCCACAAATAAAAGTTACAACACATTAGAACTGCTAGTAACATGATGAGTTAGAAGGTGAAGAGACTCATAAGATTCATACTCTGGTCCAATTTTGCAAATCAAACTAAGTGTGACATCTTGGGCAAGTCACTACGTATTTCTTATTCTACTATCTAATTATAACATGTACCAGAGGGCTGAATTAGTTCATATCTAAATTTTCACACAGTTTTAAACGTTTGAGAGATTCTATTTCATAACTCAGGAGAATGATTTTCATAGATATGAAAGTTCAATTCAACACTTATTGTCTGTCACCATAAAAGACTAGAAGATTTATATATAATAATCAAAGTTGAGATTTAATATGTAATTATGTTTTAGCCACTGTTCCAAATGCTTTGAATTTATTTACAATAATAATATCATATTATTATTCCTATTTGACACATGCACACATTTATGTACGATGTATACATATTTCAGTAGATATGTATACATATATCTGATCCATGGTGGGAGTTTAAAGACACTGTATTCTCTTCTTTGAAGACATAATCCTAAACTGTAATTATATTCTAATAAATCAATGTTATCTTGGCTATCCTATGAAAATCTTTGGAAGGAAAATCACACAAATTTTGCTATATATAAAATCACTGTGAGTAAAATGATAATGCTTAGTTTAGTGTAAATAATTATATCAAATTATTTAAATAGATTAGGTAATTAGAAAAGATCTCAGGAAGACACACTAAACAATTAAAAATAAAAAAGTGGCATAAATATGTGTAAAGTATGGGGATAGGGAGGCTGAAGGGTCTCCAACGTTAGAAAGGCTCCATCTTGGCTGCTTTTCTGCTTGGCCCTATTTACTCCTGCTCTTTATTTTGCAACTGAATAAAACCAAGAAGCTATCTTTCCCTTCCAGGGCGAGGGAGGGGCAGGAAACAAGAAAGTTAATTGTTCTCTGAGTTTTTCCTGGGCCCCCAAACACCTGATGATGTCTAACAAGGGCCAGATCCCAAACCTGTTCCAGGACATTAATTTGAACAAACCCCAGCTGACACTGACATCAATACCCCCTATCTTCAGTGACTTATAAAATAACACCTATTATTCACCTGTCACTCGCCTTGAACCCTACCCTGGACCCCTTTCCAATATAAATGTCTAACCCCAAGCAAGGAAGGGACTCATCCTCTTCTCTTTTCCAAGTCTCCCAGACACTCTATCTGCTATACTCTGTCAATTATGCTACTCAATAAACTCTGCGTTTACTTCACATTTGATTTCTATTCTGCAAGAAGCCAAGGACCTCTTGGCTGGTCCTGCAGGACCCTCCTCTGGGTCCTTGGAGACATTCTGTCTATATCAGGATACTTTAAAAACTCACACTCTGATCTAGAAAGACAGAAGCAATATGACATGACCAGAATCTCTAAAATTGTGGAGACATACATTGGCTAAATAAGTGTATCCGCACCCAATCCTAAATTCTAGGCACAGAACTTAAAATAGGTCAAGACTTAAGTACTTTAAGACATAAAAAATTAGAAATATACATGGACTAGAAAGGGTTTAAAATATGTATGAATACAAAATATAAAACTGACTTACGAATATCAGCAATATTTTTTTTGTACAACATGCAGTTCGTTCACTTACTACTCATTAAATATATTCAGAATATATTCAGAATAAATTTCAAATGTAAAATCCCTTGAGTTTCATAATACTATAAAAAAACAAGCCTTTAACTTCAGTCATGAGACAAATACACAAATACCTCTAATGCATAAATTTTTTTTAAAAAATTAAAAAATTAAAAGGTTATGGTAACTGCCAGAAACATTTCCATAAGATGAGGAAGAGCTTTTATTTGTTTGTTTTTGACTGTAGGTACCAGAGAAGTCTACAGGGAAAATATGCCTTCTGTGCTAGGTCTTGATGACTGCACTCATGTAACTGTGAGAATAGTTTTCTATCAAGAGAAATTCAGAATAGTAGAGTGACAGATCTCCTGGGAAAGATGATGTTCTATGTTTATGGAATTTGAAGTACCAGCAGGAAATCCAGGTGATGATGCTGATCAAGTAACCCAAAGTATGAAATCTAAAGTTTGTTAGGCAGGTTTCAACTAGACATTTGGAAAGCATTTGCATAGTAAATGTAAAGTTCTGGAATTGGATAGACTTTTCAAAAAAGAAATATACAGAGGTGTCTAAGGATAAATGAATTTTGAATGACAATCTACAATGTAAAAACAAAACAAAACAAAACACAAAACTGAATGAAATAAGCCTCTTTAGACCATTGCTTTGGAAGACAGCTGGCTTGCTTGGTGATGACCACTCGATATTGTCAGATATTATGCACTTTAAAAAAATTCCTTATCTTAGGGTTTATGTAGACAAGACTTTTGATGAGAATGACTTAACCTCACATTGCAGGATGAAAAAAACAAATACAAGTGTACAGTCAACCTAAATTTAGATACCATATAATCGCACAAATAGCAAACCACAAATTATATATAAAGGGAAATTCTTGAATTAATAATTAGTATTTTACTCATAAATATAATGGTGAACGCTTTTAAGAAGATATAATAAAGAGAACTTCTTCTATTCTGAGTTCTCCTTGACAAAATTTTGCTGATATTTTCTGACATGTTTGTCCTGAAGTAGACTATTTTGGAAAAAAAAGAAAAAATTCTCAGACTTTGTGTGTTTACATATGCTAAGTATTAAGTAGCAGGGACTTTTTCTTATTAATAGTATCCCTAAGATATTTTCATTACTTCCAGTAATATCTATAAAATGTCAGCTACTAGTTACTTAATACCTATGAATAGCTTCTGCCTCATTTCTTGTCCCCTAAAGCATTTTCTGTATTTTTTGTTCACCCTCTCCACTTTTTCTGTTACACATGAATTAGAGTTTTACTTCATGTTCTTCCTATGGTGTGATCATGGAACATCTGATTTCGCTTTTTTTTAACAAAAGAACAGTAATTTTCCAATTAGCATATAAGATGAAAACAGAAATAAAATTAAGATGCCATAACATTTCCTGTTAAACATATTCCTTCCTCCTCAGCACAAACTTTCATTCATTTAATTAATACCAACCATAATGCACACTGCACATATTTCTAAGAATGAGCATCATGAAAATTACTAAAATGTAAGAATTATCATTACCACAGAAGGTAGCAGACCAGTGACTTGGAAAGCAAAGGAAGAAATATAAATAATTAAAAAAATAGGAGGGGAACCAATAGTAGTATTTGATGACTAGATGCATTTAGTAACTTCATAAGAGGAATCTCAGGAAAATAATGAATGAGAAAAGATGAAATCAACAGGACAACATGAGAAGTTAGAAAAAAGGTGCATTATTATTAATCCATGTATGGCTTTATAGGGGGAGAAATAAGAATTTCCCCTCTACCCTTTTGAGTTCTAGGCTGAAGCCTCTGTAGTATAAGTCAGATTAGGATGAAAAAAGCCAACTTTATTAACATGTACCTTATGTACACATGGAAGAGTGAAGGGAAGAATAAGTCTCTCTTTGAGGTGATTTAGAACACCAAGAACCATCTTCAGCTGAAGAAAAAAGAAGGGGGGGGAGGGCCAGTTTTGAGGTGGTTACCAGGAAAAGCATGGTAAACTAGGGTCAGATTTGTGACCCTTTATTTAAGCCAGGGCCACCTTCTTTGGTAAGATTCTCTTGTGATTTAGATATCTTCTAAATCTCTTCTAGATACATAGAGGGAGGCACCCTTACAATGGAGATTTATTCTAGAAATGTAAATTTTCCTTGCAAAATGGCGACTTCTGTTTCTAGATCTTTTTCTGTGTCTACCTCAAAATAATCAGCTCAAAATAATCCTTATGACAAAGAGGCATATTTTCTCCTACCCCTCAGTTTCTAAATACATAATCAATATCAGTTGTTTCATTACATTTTGACTCAATGATTTTTTTTTGCTTTTAATTCTAGCTTTTTACTACTTCCACATTCAGTTTAATTATACCAGTGTAATGCAAATTGCATAGAAATGTATACCACCAAAGTGTCTCAAAAGTTTGTTTTTCTAAGTGAGTGACTTTTATTCTTAAATCACTCTTTTTACCATTATTGGAAATCTTCAGTCTTTTTCCAAATAATTACAAGTTGATGCAATATAAACTAAAAATTGTATCCACTTATGCAGAAATCTCTATGTTGCAGAGGAACTCTGCTAGGTAACTTAGATGTGTCATTATTGCTCTAAAGGCTGTCATTTTTTCTAGACAATTCTGGCTACTGAAAAATTAGTGCCACAGATGAGGAATCTGATTTTTTGAGTATCTATGGGGAAACTTCCAAGACTGTCACACATCTAGTTCTTCCCGGTCTTGGGTGTTTTCTATAAATGAATTGCACTTTGATATGTTTTTATATCTGAGATCCTCTGTCTCCATGTATAATAAAGAAAAAAAATGATGAAGGGTCACAGTTCCATTACTTCTTTTATGCAGTTAATGAACTGAATGTTTGTGTCTATCCAAAATGTGCACATTGAAATCCTAACCCCCAATGTGATGGTATTAGGAGGTGGAGCTTTTAGGAGGTAATTAGGCCATTGCAGGAGAGCCCTCCGGAACAGGATTCATGCCCTACAGAAGAACCCCAGAGCGTTCTCTTCCTTGCCTTCTACCATGTAAAGATATAACCAGATATAACCAGTAGCTGGGCAATCTGCAACCCAGAAAAGGTTTGTCACCAGAACCTGACTGTGCTGGCACCCTGATTTTGGACTTCCCAGACTGCAGAACTGTGAGAAATATGTATCTGTTTTTTATAAACCACTCAGTCTATAGCACTTTGTTATAGCAGCCTGAACTGTTTATGGCCATAGAATACATTCAACCGTAATTATACAGCCCTTCATTACTAAATGTATCCATGTGAATGTATCACTTGACATTCTAGGATTCAAGAAATTTGAGGATTCCTGCCAGAGCAACTGGAATGGAGAGGTAATATCCTGAGGAGACTTTAAGTCTCTCCTTCTGCCTCGTGACTATTTTTGTTCAATTTTTGTTAACAACGTCACAGGATAATGGATGGGATAAGGGGTGTGGAAGCCTCTACCCAAATTCCATCTGCCTTCGTATTTTCTTCCACCCTCTAAACTCTAAATCTCTTTATGCTATGGCTTTGTTCCAGAGCAGGAAGATCTAACTGTGCACCTGACTGAGGGAACCTTTACCTCCATTTGCAGATTTTACCACACATCAAATGCATATAGGACTAAATTTCTATAAATTCTTACAATTTTCTTAGATAATAACACTGCATGTGTTCCAAAATTTAAGCTTCAGTATTTCACTCATTTTTTCATTTTCATTAGTAAATCAGTTTTTCATTGACAAGGTTCAATGTGAATGTATGATAGTAACATTAGAAAGTATATCAAAAACAATAAATAAAAAGCTTTAAAGCAACATCACATGGCATGGACTAATTAATAAATCCATTATAAAGTGGATAGGGGAAAATGGAATTGTTTTAGAACCAAAAAGACTACACATTACGTGAAATATTTGTTTCTTAGACGAGGTGACTGGTCCAAGTGATGTTATAACATGCTCGACAATATACAGTTAAGAGAAGCAGGATAGAATATGGGTCACTTTGCGCAGTGGTCTCTTCACTCATTGTGTGAGATATAACACATTTATCTTTCAATTTTCTGAGAAAAAACAAGATTTATTGTCATTGAACATGCTACCTAGCAAGAACTGAAATGCCATACATTCATACGCAAAAACACAGCTTTAGAAATAATGTTTCTCTTGACATATTCCCATTCAGTCTGGGCCAGAGAGAAGACACTGCATGTCTTTACATGAAACATCTCAGTGTTTGCAAATAAACAGAAAATTTCGATTTCTGAACTGGAATCCAATTTCAGAGCCCAATACAACAATGGAACGCTAAATAAAACTAGGTAGGTTTAGTTGTGAATCTCAGAACTGTACACTTAACAAATATTTTGCAATTCAATTTTCTTATTTTTCATTAAGAGAGAAAACACCAAACATTCTTTAGAATCTGGCACTATCATTATCAATGTTAACTTTCCCCTCCGCATTCCCTAAATTATTACTAAATAAAATGTGAGTCATTATTTTGATCATTGCCTCTTTATAGTAATGCTTTTCCCCTCAAAATGTAAATACAAAGTTAAAAAAATACAACAGTTTATATTAATCTGTTGGGTGTTCACTTACAGAAATGTTTGTGTAGAGAGACTACTTACCGTAATTCTGTTTTGTAACCTACATTTCTTCCACCAACAGATCATGTATTCTCTATTGTTCTAAATAGTAATTTATACTGTATTTTAATAGCACTAGATTCTATGATATGGATATACTCTATTTGATTTGTCCATCTCCTAATAACAAATAAAAAGTGTTATTTCCTACTTTTAAAAATATTTATTTTAGAGAGAGAGAGACAGAGTGAGCGAGCGAACAGGGGGAGGAGCTGAGGGAGAAGGAGGTATAGAATCTCAAGCAAATTCTCCACCAACCCTGGAGCCGGAGGCAGGCATCTTAAGACCCTGAGATCATGACCTGAACCAAAGTCATGAATTGGACACCTAGCCACTAGGGCCACTCAGGTGCCCCTATATCCTATTTTTAAATGACAATCATTAATGCAACAAATATTCTAGAACATTAAGTATGGAATTACTGCATGCACATTTTTGCATATTTTCATCACTTATAAGTTACTCTTGTGGAAGAAATGTATTTTCCAGATATTCTTCTTTCCATGTGGCTCAACTCCTCCCATTAAGAGGTAGATCTCATATTTTCTAGCCTTAAATCTGAGTGAGACCTTCTGTCTTCGCTGACCAACAAAATATGGTAGGAATGATGTGATTTTTAAGACTATGTCTTGTAGATTATATAATACAGCTGAATTGAGTTTGTATATGTGTATGTTCCATGATGATCTAAGTTTATTTTTCCTACAACTTTTTCATTAATAATAATCAACCTCCCTACTAATTTGAATTTCTAATATTACCATATAGGTCATTGACTTGTTTTGCTCCTCACTTAGTAATCCTGAAAATGATGGAAACATAGTAGATAATAAATAGTAGTGCAACTAATTAGAAGTATTCTTTTTTTTTTTACAGATTTTATTTATTTATTTGACAGACAGAGATTACAAGTAGGCAGAGAGGCAGGCAGAGAGAGAGGGGGAAGCAGGCTCCCTGCTGAGCAGAGAGCCCGATGCGGGGCTCGATTCCAGGACCCCAGGATCATGACCTGAGCCAAAGGCAGAGGCTTAACCCACTGAGCCACCCAAGCGCCCAATTAGAAGTATTCTTAGTCTCCATATATTCCTATCTAATTTTGGAAATTTTATTCTATTTTACTTCTTTTTTTATCTATGGCTCCACAGTAGGGTATTTTTTAAATTATTAGCATTTATGGTATATTTATACATATGGCAAAGCAACCTCGTTCCTCCTCACTGCTTTTCTTTTACAAATCATATTACCTATTGCATATATTCTCTAGATAAGATTCAAAATCAATTTCTTCTAATACAGAAAAAATCACATTGAGATGTTCATTGAATTTGCATTAAATACATAGGTTAATCTGCAGTAGAAATGACAGTTTTAAAATAGTCTTCCCATCTAAGATCAAAGGAAGTTAATAGAAAAAATGCAGTAAAATAAGAGTCGGCAACTTATTAACTGTCTTGTCATCATTACTCTGTGTTATTGTCCATCAATGTTAAAGGAGTTGGTACTAAAATAGATCAAAGAAGATGAGAATTGCCATTAGTTTGATTACACTGACGGCTACTCAGAATTTATTTGGCTTGTTCTTACGTGTCTGGTTCCTGTAATAAAATAACTTTATCTGCAATATCAGTGCTATTAACCAAAATGTGTTGATCTATAATAATAATTCTTTCTAAAAAAGCAATAAATGCATGAGATTATTTTGGATGGAATGATAAACACCACTGCAATATTATAAAATCAAACAAGTAATCTAATATTTGTTAATCACCACTGAGGTAAAATGAAATGTGTAAGACTCAACTTAGCCAATAAATTTCATGATACAGCACACATTCTTCATATCCCATGACCTATAAAATTTTTCCTAGGTAATCAGGTTAATACATGTTCTCATATTGGAAATTTACCATAAGAAATAATGAGGCCTGATTTTTTTGGTTGAATAGATTCATATGTTTTGAATGTGTGACCCCAACTTGTTCACTGGGGGAATTCCTATGTGCTATATTTTTGTCAAGATTAAACATTATATATCTTTATATTGCCTTTCTAGGTCCTCCTATTTTATGCATAGTATATTACTCTAATTGTTTCCCAAACAGCTATTAGACCACTTAGGTATACAGTGGGTCTACCATATATACTTAACAGTTCAGACAATGCAACTAGTTAGCCCTGGACTAAGCCTTTGATTCATCAATGTGAGAAAACTGCCTAATTACTCCAAGTTCAATATTTTTAGCTCCAAGATATGCTACAGTAGTTGCTGCAGAGGTTTTAGTTGAGTTAACAATGTGATATATTTACCTGAATATTTAACACATATGCACTGCTCAATAAATATTAGATAGTAGTCAACAACAGGTGATGAAAATGTTAATGATGACTTGAGTGAAACATTTGTTGGAAGTTCACTGACTGAATTTCTTGGAGGCTAGGATTGTATTTTAATTATCTTGTGCAATGCCTGCTATATTATGGATGCACAATTAATGTTTGTTGAATGATTTAAAAATGTGGAATCAGGTAAAAAATAATAGATGGTTAAAGTTACCATTCTGTACAACTGTTCCCTAGGAAAGGGAAATATATTAACCTCTCATATCTGGAATACTTGGTGCAGATCTCAGAATTCTCTCCATTGTTCTAGAAGAATGCCAAATCTTCTGTTGTACAAGAAAAAAGGTCCCCCAAGAACCTGGTTCTTTAAGATCACTTCAGACTAGAATAAATTATCACCTTTAAAGAATGAGTAATGTCCAAAATGGACTCCTGAGGATGACCAGAGCACCACCAAGGAAAGGGAAGGGGAGTTAGTCACATTACCCTGACTCAGACAGTTATTGCAGACAAGTGAGAATATATCATCCCCACAGTGGTTCCTCCTATTTGGCACAAAACACACATATTGCACTCTCTAACATCAGTGATTTATTGTTCTAATTTTCTATCACTGTCCTTATTGAAAATAAGAATAAGAGCTCAATAAAGTGTGTTTGTACCTTTTTATTTTGCTATAAAGATGAACAATTGGCTTGTTTGGTTGACTGAAAATATATGCAATTGATGTTTATGTTTCATTTCATACTCTGGGTTCTTACATTCCTATACTTTTCTCAGAATACTTTCATGCTCACTGGGCGTCTTAAATCCAATATATCCATGTTAGATAATAAATATTTACCTCTCTTTTGTTTTTGTCACTTCAAAACCTAGGCGATACAGATAGGCTTGTTTTGGTATATTTCACCCTACTCCCCTGTTTTCTTTTCCTACAGGAGTTTTTGATACTACATTGAATGTTTTCAAAATCCTGACAGAAAGGAATCTTCAGGACTCACACGCACACAAAAGTGTAATTCCTTAACTTATAAGTTTTTTTCTTAATGCTTGAGTCAATCTTCATATTCATTATGAATACCTTTAAAATTAAACATAAAATATTAAGTTTGATAATATTTACAAAGAACTATAGCTTATTATGAATATTCTTATGGTGGAAAATGCCAGCAAACATTATTGGACAGTATTTATTCATGTAGCATTTGTATCTCCTCGTCAGATTAATGGTACTTAGAGCTACATCAGTCAGATTTGCCAATTTAAGGACTTTATTTGGGTACCAAATTTTGCAAAGCATCAAGGGACACCACTTACAGGATCTGTATGAAGTATATCATATATGATAGCTTAGTAATATTTATTTTATTTTCAAGAAAGTGCAGCTCTAGTCCCAAACACACCTGGCTACAGTTGTAGTAAATGAAGGGCACTTTCTCATCCAGATTCTCCTGTCCTGGGTCGTAGAAATGTCAACCTAGCCCTTTGCTATTACATGTCAGCATTTCCTGATCTTGCTCCCCACTTGAAGTTATTGAATTTTTCTGAATCACAAATGACTTTATTATACCAGAAAAACTATAATTATTCTTGGTCTCCTAATTTTTCTTGAAATTAGGTATTCAAAAAACCAAAAGAACATATATTTACCCATTATGTCAAGAAATAATTCCCTCATTAAACAGTAAACCCATATACAACCCACTTTACTTTTATTTAAAAACATATATTCTTCACAACTGAATAATTTTACTCAATTTCCTTGTACTTCTTTCCTACTTGTTCTGCTTCCTTCTCCTTCTGTTTTTCTCACTGAATGCTCCATCCCTTACTTTGTCTTTGTCCTTTACTCCCTCTTTTCACATTAAACTCTTTCTACAAAAACAACAACAACAACAACAAAAAAAAACTGAGACTAAAAATAATGTAATACGAACATTTTAAAACTTCAGGCAGGATTGTTATAATTGCGAGACCATAAAATCCTGTGAAAACGGACGGCATCAAAGCTGAAATGCAATGTTCACCCACCCTGAGGAAGGAGATGAGAACAAATAACATGTACTGTTAGTCAATGATCTTCAAATCCAAGCAAAGCTCATGTCCCCTTGTACAGCGTTGTAACTCTTTCTAGTGGTGATTAAGATTAACCAGAAGCCTTTCAAGCACTTTGATTTCCATGCTGAGTGACATTAAGATATAGTTGCAACAGTAAAGATTTTAACTAGAACTTGGCCACAGGCAATTCCTCTTTGGTGTGCTCTATCTTTAATATTATTTACCTTCTAGATCCTTCTTAAATCTCCCATTTATAAGGAGTATAATGGGCTTTTTATCCAACTTGACATGTTTGGTCCAGTAATTGCACCATTTAGTTCAGTTATATTGAATGTAAGTACTAATATATCAGGGATTAATTCTACCCTTAAAACATTTGTTTTCTATTTTTCCTGCCTAGCAAGTTCCTTTTTCTCCTCTTTTCTACTTCCCTTTTAATTAATCTTTATTATTTAAAAAAAAAAATTCCCTTTTGTAAGCCTAAAGTCTTTTAATGCAATCTTTTAGCATTCTTAAATGATTAGAAGGTTACAAGAAGCAACTGATATTTTACCTCTTTGTGTGCAGTGCAAGAATCTTGGAAAACTCCTGCCTCCTTAGTTATATGCTAGTTTTATAATGTAACATATATTTGCATATATAGACATATGGATATAGATAAATATACATTAGATATATGTTAAATATAATACTGCCAGAATTGTTTTATGCAACCACTATGTGTTTATACTTATCTTCATATTTACCATTCCATTGGTTTTTGTTTTTGTTTTTGTTTTCCTGCATCTCCTAGGTTCCTTTAGATTAATTTTCTTTTGGCCTGAAAACCACCTAATTATATCCTATTAAAAAATGTTAGTAATAAATTCTCTCAGGTTCGGCTTTCTGAAAATATATGGATTTCTCTTTCTAAAAAAATATTCTTGCTGGTGAGAAAACTCTAGGTTGAGGTATTGTCTTTCAGTATTTTAAAGATATTACCATTGCTTTTTTGGGTTTCATAGTGGTTGAGAAAACAGACATAAGTCTCTATGTTACTTTTTTTTTTTTTTAAGATTTTATTTATTTGACAGAGAGAGATCACAAGTAGGCAGAGAGGCAAGCAGAGAGAGTGAGAGAGAGAAGGAAGCAGTCTCCCTGCCAAGCAAAGAGCCCGATGTGGGACTCAATCCCAGGACCCTGAGTTCATGACCTGAGCTGAAGGCAGAGGCTTAACCCACTGAGCCATCCAGGTGCCCCTCTATGTTACTGTTTTAAAAGAAAGAAGTAACTCTGGGTCACTTCCTTTTCTTGCTACTTAAAAAATTTGTTTTGTTTCCTTTAGTCTTCATTTGCTGAAGTACATAATTAGATGAGTCAATCATCTGTAAAACTTTTCTGTTGACTTCCTAATTTAGGCTATTTTATTTTTCAATTCTAAAATTACCATTTGGTTCCTTTATATAATTTTAATTTCCCTTTCAAAAATTCGAACATATTTTTACATCTCAGTATATATACCAACCAAAGTAATTTCAAAATCTTTGTTGGATCGCTTATTCAGTATTACTTTGGCTTATTTTTATTATATATTTTTTCTTTTGTTTTTCTATTGTCTTTTAGCTTGTTCGAGTGTGTAGTTATTTTGTATTGAGTGACAGGAGTTGTAAATGACATTCAATGGTATTTGAGGTCTGAGATAAGGTTATTTTCTTTTCAAAGAGATTTACTCTGGCTTCCGGAAATAAAAGAGGGGTGCCCACAATCTGGCATCTCATTGTCCTTTGAGATGAGTAATCCTGAAAATTGGGCTTCAGACTCTATGAGGGGAGATTTACTCCTCATTTACCTTAATTGCCTGAAGATAAGATATAGTTTTTGGGTCTTAACTCAAAATGTAGGGAATTAGTAGCTGTTTCTCCATGGCAGAACTTGGATCTTGTTTCTCTAATCCTGAAAGGTTGTCCAAAATGCTGCTCATTTTCTTTGCTTTTTAGTATATCTTTCTGAATTGGTAGATAGCCCTAAAAGAAGATTGTTTCCAGTCTTACCTTTCTAGGTTCCTATTATCACTGATATGTTTGTCTGGCAATATTTCACTACACTGTTTCCTTTTTAGAACTTTCAAGCAGATTTCTTAAATAATTTGACCAGATTTTTTAATTGCCCACAGCCATAAATTTTACCCAGATTAACTAGTTCTTCCTTATCAGACGCAGTTCTTCCTCTTCTCTAGTTACACTCTCTCCCCTTGATGATCTTAGTTTCCTGTCTTTTAAAATAATTGATCAACACCCCAAATTTGAATTTATACATCTTGTGGAATCAAAATATAGTTACTTACAGTCAGCTATTAGTTATTGCCACCTAAATGTCTCATAAATGTTAAATGAATGCTGCCAAAACCAAATTTCAAATGAAACTGAAATTCCCCCTGAAATTAATCCCTCTCCAGTCTTTTCCATGTCAGTTAATTGGAATTCCAAAATTTCAGTTGTGGAGGACAAAAATTTATGGAGTCCTTATTGACGTTTCTCTTTTCTCATACACTCATACACATTGACTTGTCTCTGAAGTTACTAGCAAGACCTTATAGAATATAGAAAAATATATAAAAAGAAATATAAAAGCTTATTGAGTGAGAGATCCTCATACTTAGAGCAATTACGTCCTTTCTATATCCAAATGTACATCTCAAATTCTCATGACAAAATATGATAACTGGTAACACACACTAGAGTATATATTTCCTATTCAGAAAAGAATAAAAATTCTGTTTGTTTGTTTTAGCTTATAACTATAATGTGATGTACTTTGACTTCC
The DNA here is from genome assembly GCF_902655055.1 of Lutra lutra. Taxonomy (NCBI): domain Eukaryota; kingdom Metazoa; phylum Chordata; class Mammalia; order Carnivora; family Mustelidae; genus Lutra; species Lutra lutra. The sequence goes on from NC_062280.1 coordinate 176,300,169, forward strand.
TGTCTTCATTCAATACCTAGCATCCTGTAGACTTATAAAAAGTTTTTGGCTTTAACTCAATTCAACATAAAAGGTCTGTATCTTATTTTAATGCCTATTGCCAAGACTGAAATTTTTTATATTTTCTTCATCAGTTTGCTCAGACTCCGCTTAATCACCATTCATCATTCTGAACTATCTTTCAAACCCTTAGAAACAAATTAAAGGAAGGGATCAGTGAGGGAATTACTCTGTGTTCACTCTTTGAGAGGCCAATTTATTAATGTATTCTAATTTAAAAGAAACCCTTTCGTCCAAAATAAAGGTCTTTGTGATAATATATACCACTATAACATATTCCATACATTATTATTAAAATATAGGGTACCTAACAGTGGGATTCAAAATAAGGGAAAAAAACAAGAATAATGACACTACTCAATGAAATAATAAATAAAAGAGAGTTCTATTTAAAAGCAAAGCAGCCTTCTATGCAAGCAGGATCTCTGAAAAAATAAATGTGGATTTTGTTAACTAAGCCCCTTAATTTAATTCACACAGAAATGGGCCTGAAGCTGCAATTGGGAGCGGAGTAGCAGAGAGCTAAATTCCCCTGCACTCCAGAATGAGAATCCAGTTCCAGAGAGACAAAGAAAAACAACAACATTAAAATGGTAAGTTGCTGAACATTCACTTTGTAAAGTTATTTGCTAAGTGATTTAGCAGTATCACAGCTCTACTCCTATCTTTTCCCCACCTCATCTTCCTGTCTTCTCACCCTTCAGGGTAGCTGGAAACAGGATCAAGTTTGGCAACTGGAAAGTTGGCAGATATGGAGATAATCAGGGGAAGCTGCGTAGTTTCATGACTGGGTCAGCTTCATGCGCAGGATCATGAGATGATTCACACCCTAAGTTAATTCAGGGTAGTACAAACTTATAGATGTATTAGTCAAGACAAGACAGTAAATGTATCCCAACCACCACAGAAATTATTAGAAATCTAGTGTAGGCCCTGAACTCAATATATGTCATTAAACGTGAGAGTTAAAGTCAATCACATTTGACTTGCAAAAAAAGTATGTTTTGATTTAAACACATGTTTGAGGTATAAATGATTTACCAAAGGAATTAGGATGATCAAGTTTTATGTCCTCTTTGATGTGGGAAACAGGCAGAAGAAAAGTCATTAAATGTCCTTATTATCTAGAGCCCACTGACAAGTCCTTGGAAAGGCAGAGTGACATTCCTCTAGGGACTCAACTGCCTCCACCTTAATACTTTGCCAATGGCAAAAGGCAATCCTAGACTGACTGCCTCCCACCCCAACAGAATTCTGTAAGTTACTTTAACATATAAAAATTCCTTGGAAACTTCCTTTATTTCTAAACCTTCCAAGATACGTGCTGGTAGTCATCCCCAAGCATATGGTCCACTGATATACATCTGAAGGGTCTCATAACTAAGGTTTTGTTAGACGGTAATAAATGACCTTTTCCCAACAACAGCTAACCCCCGGAAACCTTGCTTCCAAAATTCCTTAGAGACTTACCTGCTATCCCTGACCCCCTCCCAACTTGCATATATATAATGGACCATTCCTCACAACCCCCGGGGCAGCCACTCTTACTGCCCATGGATCCTGTCCCCACCCTTTAATAAAATCACCTTTTTGCACCAGAGACATCTCAAGAATTCTTCCTTGGTCGTCAGCTCCAGACCTCACCGATATCCAAAAGTTCATCATCTTTACCCCATCAGACAAAATGAGTTGGCCAAATTCAGATATGGTGGAAAATTTATATATTAGTAGCAAAAGGTATTTTTTGCTTAAGAGAACCAATTTTTAGGAACTGAAAAAAAAATACAGGTATGTTCACACTCACCTTCAAACCTGAAACAAAATACACAGCAGTATTTGTGACCCTTTGTCAGGAAAGCTGGGCTGGTAATGATGTGGTTTTGGAATATAAGTGAGGTTCAGTGGGGTGGAGTCCAGAGCTGACAGCCAAGAAAGAATTCTTGAGACGTCTTTGGTGCAAAATGGTGAAATGGTGGTTTATTAAAGCAAGGTGACAGGACCCATGGCCAAGAAGAGTGCCTGCAACAGGGTTGTGAGGGGTGGCTGATTATGTACTACGGGGTTGGGGGAGGGTTTTTGAAAGGAGGAGTTTTGAAAGAACTTTCACATGCTAAAGAGGACCTACTAGATACCCAAGGCCTTGCCATTGTCAAGTTAAGGTTGTTTACCACTCTAGTAAGGCATTAACATTACGATAGTTGGGAACTTCCCGGAGGAATATTACACTCTGCTGTCTTCAATTATCTGTCAATGGGCTGTTGGTTATAAGGACATTTAACTGTATCTACATTTCCTTCTGGAAGCTAAGGTTATTGACAGAAATGCTTTGTTCTTGTGGATTGCTAAAACATATGTAAACTGTGGGAGACTCTGGTCTTGCAGGATTGTGATCTCTGTAAGTTTAACTATTTGTTTTTCCTTTCCTTAGCTTTAGGGAAGCCAGGAGTGCATGAGGAATGTCATATATATCCCATGCGGGGTGGGTTGTGGGGTGTCAGCTTCTGCTTTATCCTCAGCCTGCCTTCTGTTCCCTCATTAGTAGGCTGTATATGTAGAGGGAGGGCGGGGGAGGAAGGAGCACAGATGGAAAAAAGAAGAGACCATAGGTTGTTGCTGTCTTAATAATATAAAATAAAAATGTCTCTATGTACTTTATATTTGGCAAATATTATAATACATTTTGCATTCCTTATTCCCTCTAATTTCCACAATAACCATATGAGGGTGTTGTTGATATCCTGATTATACAAAGAGCAAACTACAATTCAGAGAGGTCATTCAGAGAGAAAACTTAAAATCCAGTATTGAGAGAACTCCTTGAAAATGACATTTTTACCAGACATATAGGAAAAGCTTTAAGGGAGATGCTATCTCCTTATGGAAAAAATTGGACCTAGAATATATACATCTTAAAGCAGGGGGAAAAAATAAAGCTATTTTTAAAAAATTTTACCACGCACCAAGTACTGCTCAGTGCTTTACATCAATCATTTCCTTTGATAGTGCCAGCAACCCTATGAGGTAACTATTAATATCCTCATGTATAGAAAAGAGAATTCAATTTTTACAAAAATCTAAGCATTCCATTGAAACTAGGATTCAATCTAAGTCTGCTTAATTCTAAACTCCTAACTTCAAACTACTCTGTGCACAGCCCTCCTCTCTATTATAAAGGTAAGAACTAAGGAGTATGACTTGGAATCGGAGAGCAGATAAACTGGATGTAAAAGATTGCTTTGAAAATGAGTAACTGTTGAAATTCTTTTAGTATGATTTTGAAAAATAAAATCCACTAAAGTCTCTATCAACTGATAGTTATATTCAAAGCTAGTGGATGCCATTCCCATGAATTCAACTGTTAATCTTTATTTTTTTTATTTTATTTTTTTTTTGTCAACTGTTAATCTTTAAAGCCACTTCTATGATTAAGCTAAATCTGTACTTTTTGCTTGAACTTTCCAGAGAGATAGGCTAATTCCAATATCATTACATATTTTCTATAGGTCACAATGCTCACGTATATGAAATCAGAGATGGAAGCACAGTGTAATTTTCTTCTCACATGCTTTACCAAAGAATATTTGCCTGAAAGAGGATTTTTTTTTTTTTTTTGCTAGTAATATAATGATAGGAAACAATGTCATTATGGTTTCTGAAGTGGGACTGATAATATTATGTTAGGGACTGAAAGAAGATAATTTTGGATATGACAATCATTTCTGAATGCACATTCAACATATTTGTCAATATATTACACAACTTGAGGCCACACCTTTTTGTGAATATGAGAACTAAGAATTAATCGGAATACTTCAGTCAACCACATGTATACTGCAGTTTATCACTTTTAAATAAACAATAACATATAATAAACATAAATTTAAAATGTTCAAGATTATTTACACATAAGTTATCTATGTGACTCATTCTTACAATGAAATATGAGCTCCATGTGGCTCCATCAATTTGGATCCTTTACTTTCCCTGCTCAGGGGAGAGAGAGTCTGCTTTTCCGTCTGCCTGTCACTCCCCCTACTTGTGCTCTCTCTCTCCCTCTCTCTCTCTGTCAAAGAAATAAATAAAATCTTAAAAAAAAATACTCTCTGCATCTGCCCTTGAGGTGTTTACAGTTTGCTGGAGGGCCAAAAGTTACTCATATGAAAAGATTAGGAACTGACACAAGGGCATAAAAAAGCCCTTAAGTGTACACTCAATCAAGTGTCAATATGTGTAATCTACATAAACTCTGGGATCGCCATGAAAGAAGAGTTTAATGGGGGTTAGGGAAAAGGCAAACCATATGAAATAAGAACAATAAGGCACCATCCAAGAAGACATGGCGTTTCTTCTAAACAATAAAAATAAACTAAACTAAAATTCTCATTTTGTTTCAGTCTATAGGGACTTACACAGAATCACACACATATTCAAAGCATTCCTGGCACTTAATCAGTCATGTTATCCTGAGTAAATTATTTAACAGTCTAGAGTTTGTTTTCTCATCGGTAAAACTGCAATAATCACACCTACCACCAAAGATCAGTCTGAAAATGGAATATGCCAAGTGTCCAACATAGACAGAGCACACTGTGAGTGCTCAGGAAATGTGCCTTCCATCTCTTCTTAGTGCGCTGCCTACAGATAACATTTAACACTGAAAAAAAAATTAATACTGATGTATCTACCTTGGTTGACACATAAGCTGGAACACTGAAGAGAGACTGTGCATTTTAAAGTTAACCTGGGAAAAACTGTTTTATCAAATGAAAATGAGAAGAAAATAGACTCTATCAATTTATACTTGTAAATATTATTATCAGTTCATTAAATTGAAATAAAGTGCAGGTTTTGGAGTTTCAGATATTTCATACTGTTACACAATAATACAGATCCATCTTCACCTCTGAGATGTAATGGGCCATGAAGTAAATGCGAAAGTTTTTACATGATTTCTCATCTGGACTGAATTAATTTAGTGCAAATTGATGCATAGCTTTAGGTTGTTCCTGGTAAAAATCATTTATAGGAGCCTTTGTTCCATTCAATTATAAAGGCATTTTCTATTTTACTTCTAGGGGTTGATGCATTTTGCCAGGTATTAAAAGTATTCCACAGAATTTTTTACATAAATTTTTATAGGAAAGTTAATATTTTCTAATATAAAACAAAATGACCCCCTTCTCCCCTAGTTTTCCAGTACTCTAAAATAAATTTTATGTCTAAAACCTCTATGTGCTTTTGTTTAAATGAAAGATACAGAGAAAGGATGGTATCTTTAAACTAGATACAACCCTTTGACAAATACAGTAGAATGTCTATTACCAACTGCCATTTTTAAGCTATTGCTGTTTGTAGTAGGATCTCCTTTTTTTAATGCAGCCAGTACTGACAGTCCTTTTTAAATAAATAATGTCTTTACTTTCTACAACCACATGGATTATTTGCACATATGTTTATCAGATATTCTTCTCACAAATATTTAAATATAAAATATACTCAAGACTCTCCTTAAGGTTATTAAATGATTCTACTTATAAGGAACTGAAATTAGGATTCTAATGGATATAGTCCTTTATTAAGTCTCATTAACCCAATTTTAGTTTCTGAATATTTATAACCAAACACATCAGTCTGTGATACAAAGGTACATCAAATTATGTCAATTTTTTCAAAAAGATATTATTTAATAAAAGAAAGTTCATAATCCTGTATGTCTGAGAATGGATGTTATCTTACAAAATGTTATTTCTAATTTCCCATTAAGAAACAAGCATACAAAGAATATTTAAAAATTAATGAAATAAACTCTTAACATTAAACAAATATTATATTGTCCTATGGAAATTGAATTTGTGATCACCCTATCAGATACCTAAAGGAAATTATTTCATGGACAAATGAATTAATATTCAAATGACAGTCACAGGCATTATAATTCCTAATAATACACTTTTTCTCTTCAGATATGATATTTCATTCCTAAGATTAGGAAGAGTGTAATTTTTTTTTTGAAATTTCTGATTCAGAATGTTGTAAATTAGACCCACTGGACTATAGAAGATCACAATAAATAGTTCTTTAATTACAAGACCAATAATGACAACCTTCTTGTTACCTTCTTGTTTGTCTACGTCTTACACATTTAAAAGGCACAAAGTATTTTTTTTCTTATTCTAATGCTCTTCTTCAGGAATGTTTAAAATTGATGTATTGTTCTTAGAAGGATAATTTTCAAGGAAGGTGCCCCTCACTCAGTTTACCACTTTTAAGTAAGGAATAATAACATGTAATAAATATAAGTAAAAAATGTTCAGTATTATTTACACATAAGTTATCGATGTGACTTATTCTTACGATAAAATATGAGCTCCATGTGGTTCCATCAGTTTGGACCCTTTACTTTCTGAATACAAACTGGATATAGAATTCAGTTAAAGTGTAGATTTTTAAAGAAGTTTATTTTACAGCTGTAAAGATTTCTTTAAATGGTTTTAAGACAGGTTTCACCAGCTAAAAATAATGTGAGTTAAATTAAATCAAAGGGTTTCTGAGAATAGTCAACTCTAACTAAATCATGATAAATGTTGAAATCTACCTGTAGTGGTCATTTTTGATTGTTCACAATTATTTTGTTTCTCTTTCCAGTGGATGGTAGGAATACATAGTTCCCTGATCCCAACTGAACTCAAGTGTGATAACTGTCACTTTAAGGCAGATGTTCTGAGGATAAATGTGCTTTTTTTCATGTTTTCTTTTCTCACCAGCAGAGTGGCTGGCCAGTTTCCACATTGTGGCTGCTCTAGTAGCCTTTGCCTGGTATAACCATGAGGATGACTAAGAGCTGAGTCCCTGGTTGTCCATATTCCATGGGTTTAGAATATAAAGAAACAAATGTTTTATTCTAAAGCTGCTGAAATGTTAGGATTGTTTGTTACAGCAGATTAACTTGATCTATCTGTACTGATATTGTAGTTTTTTTCTTTTTAACACAGATTATGTTCTAAATTCTATGATGTAAAAATGAAGAACGCACCACAACTGTGAGGTGCTTTATTCTGACAATTCATAGCTTCAGGTGAATTTCTATTTGAACTTTACCATGAGAAGACAGAGAAGAACAAAGTAAATAATAGTGCATAACTTGAGACCATAGGACATTTACAATATAAGTGTCCTGGAAACTCATTTTTGAATGTAGGTAGGGATAGCTGAAGAGTAAGTGAAGATAATATAAAAATGCTACTGACTGCTTTTTGCCAATTGGCATTCCTTATGCAAATTTGTTTATTTACACTATATTTTGTGGGTCTTTGAGAATGTAAACTTTTAAGAATAAACTTTATCATTAGCCTGTTTTCAAAAACCAGAGTCTTGAAATCTATACTACATTGAATCTATAGCAATCTATTGCAATTTATTTCACAATTTGAAATATTAAGCAACCAAAATATTCCATGCTTTGAGGAAAATATCTGAAAAAAATTTTGTAATATAGATAATTTCTTATTCATCTGGAGCTGCTGTTGTTTCCTGTATTGTCTGTTATATGACCTGAGAATCTGATGCAGTGTTTATAATTGGGGCATTATTAAAACATTCTCCAGTTTATTTTATGCAAAGTCAGGTTTGGAAATGACCACCTCTTTTTTTTATATCCAAAACCACAAATAAAATATGGAATATGTTTTAGGTAATATTTTTAATTTCATACCACAGATGTAACTTTATATTTGTATTAATTTGAAGAATATTCTTGAAAGGTGTGTTTTAAAAATTATTTATTCTGGGGATATAGTAGAATACCTAATTAATTAAACAAATATTTATTGAGATTTTAGTAGGTACCAGAGTGCTAATCATCACAGCAAATGGAAGAAAAGATTAGCTCTTCTAATTACTACAGTTTACATATTTAGAGCATGCAACATTACTTTTTAAAAAATGTGCCCTCATTTTGTGTCATGATTTTATTATATATTTTGTATGTTGTTTCTGGTGAATATTCTCAAACACATTTTAATTGAATGGATGAGTGAGTGACTGACTGAACAAATGAATGAATGAATAAATAAATGAATAAGACATGTGCCTTGCCCTGAGGAAGCATATAGTCTAGTATAGAACAGTCACTAAGCAAAAATATCATAGTGCAATAAGATAACTGCCATCACAGACATAATTACCAAGTTCCCAGGCAGAAGATCAAAACTAATCCTGTCAAGGGAATCAGGGCAGAACACAATGACTTCAACAAACTGGAACTTCTTTTCTTTCAGTCTGCACATATTACCATTGTTAATCAAAAAATGATCTTAAATTTTGAAAGCAATATCACACTGTTGCCTTTTTTGACCTGACTATATTCTTCCTTGAAAACTATACTTAAATCAAACTCTTAAATTATATTACAAAGTAGAAATAATCGGTTCAGGATTTCATTGGCCCATGTGATCTCACTGAATGATTCAGGGTGTTACTAAGAGAACTCTGAAAACAGTAAGAGAGAATAAATGCTCTTTCCATAACAAAAGAGAATCAGCATTATTCACAAAACTGTATCCTTGCACTTAGGGAAAAACAAAACAAAACAAACAACCAAAAAAACCCTTGACTATAATGCTGGAATATAGGTCTATGATAAGAACTGAGACTGTTTTTTTTTTTTTTTTTAAGATTTTATTTATTTATTTATTTATTTGACAGACAGAGATTACAAGTAGGCAGAGAGGCAGGCAGAGGGAGAGAGAGGAGAAAGCAGGCCCCCTGCTGAGCAGAGAGCCCGATGCGGGGCTCGATCCCAGGTCCCTGGGATCATGACCCGAGCCGAAGGCAGAGGCTTTAACCCACTGAGCCACCCAGGCGCCCCAGAACTGAGACTGTTTTTAGAAAGTTGGAGTAAATAGGTAAATCATGGGTTAGAAATGGGAAAAATCAGGGCTCCTGGGTGGATCAGTTGTTAAGCATCTGCCTTTGGCTCAGGTCATAATCCCAGGGTTCTGGGATTGAGCCTTGCATCAGGCTACCTGCTCTGTGGGAAGTCTGCTTCTTCCCTCCTCTCACTCCCCCTGTTTTTGTTCCTTCTCTGGCTATCTTTCTCTCTCTCTGTCAAATAAATAAATAAAATCTTAAGAAAAAAAAAGAAATGGGAAAAAAATCTGGTAAGATAATATTAGATACTAAGTGTATGGCAATGCCATAAATATTACTGTGAGCTCACATTCAAGTAAATGCAAAATGTATGAAATGAGAACTGATTTCTACTGTGTTTATCATTCTTTTCTATGTAGATGTGATCTGCCAGTGAGATAAATTATGTTTGTTTGATCCCCTCTACCTCATTTCCTTGGACTAAAAATTCAATCAGAGTTCAAATACTAGCATATTATTTCTCATAGTGTCCTCCATGGACTATAGGTATCAAAAAAATTTAGAAAACTTGTTAAAAAAGAGAATTCCCTATTATACCTAAGATCTTGAAACAAAGCAAAACAAAATTTCAAGAGAAATCTGTATTTTTTAAAACAGTAATTCCAGGTGATTTTAGTATACTCAAGTATAAAAGCCATTCCACTGCATCAGTGAATTTATCTTTATTGATTTATATAATATACTCTTAAATCCATCCCTACTTATACCTTCATATTAAGAACCATCTCCTCATTCAATCTTACCTGGACATTCTAGTCACCACAGACACATACTTACAATGAAATTCTAAAAAGGACATTACTGAATTAATATCACATATGCTTAGGGAATTGAATGTTGATATCCTTCCCCGCTATCTGGCATGTACCCTTAAACAAGTAAGAAGTTCTTTTGCTCAGCTTCTTTATTTGAAAATGTTAATAAAGATAGAACTTACTTCATTATGTTATTATCAAGATTACTTGAATTAATGCAATATAAAACTTGTAAAACAGTGACTGACAGAAGTTTTGGTATTACCCATTAAGTACTTGCTATTATTACTTTTATCCACTTTCATTTCGATAACAGTCATAATATTAATTAAATTTCCTCCCAAATTCCAAACTGCAAATAAAATCCAAGAGAAAAAAGAGGATCCTTAGAAATGAATTCTTAGTTGTGAAACTGGATGATAAAGGAGTATGGAGCAATGTCTACAATTTAATAAAAGGATTTAATCACAGAATTCTATACCAATATATAACTATAAAATAAAACCAATATGTTACATAGGCAGCAGGTAGATCAAAAAAAAATGTTATTTATGATAATGCTCCAACAAAACAAAAAAAAATGAATCAAGGGGAAGACATTGGTGTAAGGAGCAATGCTAAGAGATATATCTAGTAAAACTTCTAATTAAAATTAGATAGTTCTGATAATATAGCTATGAAATTTAAAAGGATCATTGAGAATGAATTCCTTAAATATGTGCGGAGAATAGGCAATAAAATTAGTCAAAGGGAGTTAGAATTTGATACACGTTTAACAAAATATAAAAGAATAGGCAAGGAAAATAAGTTTTTTGGAGCTCTTGATTTGTAAGATGGTAGGAGGTTATGCATATAATTGTTTTTGCAACAAAGAGCATACACTTTAAATATATATATATATATATACATATATATATAAGATTTTATTTATTTATTTGACAGACAGAGATCACAAGTAGGCAGAGAGGCAGGCAGAAAGAGAGAGAGGAGGAAGCAGGCTCCCCGCCGAGCAGAGAGCCTGATGTGGGGCTTGATCCCAGGACCCCAGGATCATGACCTGAGCCGAAGGCAGAGGCTTTAACCCACTGAGCCACCCAGGTGCCCCTAAATATATTTTTAAATATTAGAAAAACTGTCAATGTAACACTATAAAAATAAGATAGATCTGCTCTATCATTCAAACCAAAGACATGAAAAAAAAAAACATTTGGTAGGAGAAAGGGTAGCCTAACCTTTTTTGTTTTGTTTTGTTTTTTTGGCATAAAACTAATTTATTTTTCTTTTTATTATCATTTTCTTTTTTATTGAGGTAAACTGACATATAACTTTATATTAGTTTCAGATATACAATGTAATGTTTCCATATTTGTATACATTGCTAAATGCTCACCACAGTAAGTCTAGTTATAACAGAATTCTGAATGTATTCCTTGGCTCTCAAATGATAAATTTTTTTGAGGCAACACCTTATACTTACTTTCTAAATTAATAATACTTCTATAAAATAGATCATATAAAAGGTAAACACCTTCACATGGATAATAATGCTCGGATGGAACTTTTTAAATGAATTCTTTATTGATTTGCTCTCTGCCTAAGTGTTTCGGCATTAAATATGCATCTGGAGCAGTACTTTATGAACTATTTTAACATAGCTCCAGTGTATTGATATGGAACCCCAAGTCAGAGACATATGTATCATCAGATGCCTCTCATTATTTTTTATCCAATTTCCTTGTTTATTTGCTCCTAAGGTATGTAACTGACACTCTCATCTTCATTGTAAAATTCTGGAGGATGTAATCTCTAAGTCATTCAGTAGAACCCACAAAATCTAGGTCAGTGCTTGGCAATGTAGATGCTTAGTAAAAGTTTTTCGAGTGAATTAAGTATAGATTTCCTAGCACCTTAATTAAAATCTCCCAAGTAAAGCAGCCATCAAGATATAATTGCCAGGTCATAGGGTAGCTCTATTTTTAATTTTTTGAGGAATCTCCATACTGTTTTCCAATCAACATGGATGGGACTGGAGAAGATTATGCTGAGTGAAATAAGTCAAGGAAAGAAAGTCAATTATCATATGGTATCACTCGTGGAGCATAAGGAATAACATGGAGGACATTATGAGAAGGAAAGGAAAAGTGAACTGGGGGAAATCGGAGGGGGAGATGAAGCATGAGAGACTGTGGACTCTGAGAAACAGACCGAGGGTTTTAGAGGGGAGGGGTGCCGGGGAATGGGAGAGCCTGGTAGTAGGTATTAGGGAGGGCATATATTGCATGGAGCACTTGGTTTTGTACATAAACAATGAATCTTGGAATACTGCATCAAAAACTAATGATGTATTTTATTGGTGACTAACATAACACAATTTAAAAAAAGATAAATATGTAGCATATACAATCAAATCTTCAAACTGGAGACCTCTGAGTGAAAGGCTTTCTTCCTTTTCTTTTTTTTTTTAAAGATTTTATTTATTTATTTGACAGAGAGTGATCACAAGTAGGCAAAGCAGCAGGCAGAGACTGAGGGGTAAGCAGGCTCCCTGTTGAGCAGAGAGCCCGATGTGGGGCTTGATCCTAGGACCCTGAGATCATGACCTGAGCCAAAGGCAGAGGCTTAACCCACTGAGCCACCCACATGCCCCAATGAAAAGCTTTCTTTATGAATTATGAGTTTTCTAAGTTGTCTTAAATGTGTTATTATTCTAGAAGACTTTCCCTAAAAGGAAAACATACCTTTACCTGTATTTTTCTTTTAAATTTCAATGGTCTTTCTATATTTTGCATCTTTCGAATAAATGTTCCATAGGAAAAAATACACTAATTTAAAGACAAATGAAAATAGTGTCTTAAAATCTTTTTGTAATGAAGTTCCTCTATTTTTAAAACTCTAAGTAACAATACTGTCCTACCTATATTAGGACAACAACTGGACCACACAAGTTGTTCTTTATATGTGTATCATGACTTGTCAACTATTTTAAATATATTTGTAGAAAACTTCATTCTCTTATTGTTTATATCCTAAGCAAATGAATTTTATTGGATAATTCTATTTGCAATGTTTTCTTAGGAGCAATATCACTTTTGCATTGTTCATGATTTTTGAGCAACCAATTCTTATTGTCTGGCTATTATATAGCAGAATATTGCCTAATTTCTCAAATGTATTGGGGTAAGAATGGCTAGCTTTTTAGATGTTTACAGCTCACTTTTACAAGGCCATAGAATATTGTATCAATATACTATAAAATCATAACTTCTACTCAGCATTCATTGCCTAAGATTTTTACTAGGTCTTGCAAATTTACTGTAATGGTGGTTTGATGGTGGTTTAAGATGAACCAAAGGGGCTTTAACAAAGCTACAATACTTTCACATGAGAACATTCTCTTACTATAATACAGAAGCTGATATAAGTTACAACAAAGGATCTAAAAAAAAATCTAAAAATGTTTAGATGCCACTTTTGCTCATTATTTGTTAAATTTGTTAAATCTGATCCTCCATCTGCACATAAGAAATTGAAAATGAAATTATTTTATGTTTCAAATGATTTTTTAAAAATCTATGTGTGATAAAAATTTATAGCTATATTTATGGAAAAGATAAATGTTTGGCATAAGATTGTTTTCTATAACAGAGATCTCACTGTATTATTTTCCTTATCAGTGTTAACCCTAAATGTCAATAACTAAGAAAATTTCAACTATGATACACAGGGAAGACATATTACGTATTTGTAATTGATCTTTGCATTGAAATAATGATGCATAAATAATATGCCATATGGATGTTATATTTCAATTCTGATTTTACTTGAGTTCAGTTTACTTAAAAGAATTTTTGACTAAAACATATTACTAGATTTTTAGCTTAAAATTTTAAAAAATTTCAACATTTTCAAAAAAATTCAAAAAATTTCAAAAAATAAAAAATCACATTAGTGAAGATGACCAGAAGAATAAAATATAAGACTTATAAACTAAAATAGTATATTGCATGAAGATATTTATTTTTGTTATTTCTGACAATATTAAATTGGTCATAAAAGGAAAAGAATATCAAAGAGAGGAGAGATGAGCACTATAAACAAGTTTATGGAGTGTGGAAAGTGGATAGTCAGATGTTTGGAGATAATTCTTTTTTTTTTTTTTTTAAAGAGCTTATTTATTTATTTGACAGACAGAGATCACAAGTAGGCAGAAAGGCAGGCAGAGAGAGAGAGAGAGAGGGAAGCAGGCTCCCTGCCGAGCAGAAAGCCTGATGCGGGGCTTGATCCCAGGACCCTGGGACCATGACGTGAGCCGAAGGCAGAGGCTCCAACCCACTGAGCCACCCAGGTGTCCCTGTTCGGAGATAATTCTAATAGAAAGCTGAAATCTAGGGTGCCTGGGTGGCCCAGGAGGCTAATTAAGTGTCTGCCTTCTGTTCAGGTCATGATCCTGGTGTCTTGGGATCGAGCCCTGCTTTGGGCTCCCCTGCTTAGCAGGAAGCCTGCTTCTCCCTCTCCTTCTGCCACTCCCCCTGCTTGTGTTCTCTCTCTCTCTCAAATATTTTTTTTTTTTTAAGAAAGCTGAATCTGCCTATTGAGTAAGGAAGTGATTAATTTTCAGCACCGCGGACAGGTCCATAACTGGCCAGAGGGACCAAAAACACAAGAACATTAAAAATATGAGTAAGAAAAGGTTAGAACCCATATACCATCCTTATACTAAAGAAACAAGGTAATCAAGTAGTTACATCTCCCTAAGGAGTAAGTAGAAAATTTATTCTGTGAGGAAAAAAAAATAAAAGGCTTTCAGACCAATAGACAGAGGCCTCATTCTGAAAACAAAAGCCATTACAGAAACTTAAAATGCTGAACAGTAAGACCTTCAAGATTCCAGCTGTTTTTAATGCCTCATTCTTAATTATGAATGGACAACTGTGCTCAGGCAGCTTTGAGGAAAGATTTTTGCATGAATGAGAGAAACCAAAACCAAGAAACTTTAAAAAGGAACTTAGTTAGGGAAAATAGGCAATAAAGAAAGACCAGATAAAAACAAATCAATATGGTTAATATCCTCAGAAATATTGGAAAGTTTATTAAATTCATAAAATAAGTACAAGATGCTTTATAACAGGGATATTCTATAAATAAGAAATGCATTTGGAAGTAAAAAAATATAATAACCATAGAACATTCATTTGAAGATAAAGATGACAGTGAGTGGAATGAAAAGACAAAAATAAAAGATGAACGATATGAGAAATTTATGCAATCAGTCTAGATTTAATCCCCCAAATTTGTAGA
Organism: Lutra lutra; assembly: GCF_902655055.1. Classification (NCBI taxonomy): domain Eukaryota; kingdom Metazoa; phylum Chordata; class Mammalia; order Carnivora; family Mustelidae; genus Lutra; species Lutra lutra. The sequence goes on from NC_062280.1 coordinate 176,315,210, forward strand.
TATAGAAAACTAGGAAAGGGAGAATGGGAGTTAGTTATCGGGGAAAATGTACAAGGTGATTCCCAGGATGAAAGGGGAAGGTTTTTATTTTTTCATTCAAATAGAGGATCTAATTTTCATGACGTTTAGTGAGAATTAACCCACAGGAAGCACACTTAGAATTTCTAAACCACTGGGATTAACAAAGTGACTCAATTTAAAATGTTCTCCCTTGCTTAAGACATGGCCCATAGCAGGACTGAAGGGCCCCCAAAACACTCCCTACCACCATTTCTTCAGCAGTTTGGACCTTAACAACATAAACTGTGTAAGAGAGCAGTCCCAGAAAGGAGGGGTTAGTTCTTCCTTCGAAGCTATCCAAATAATCCCAACTGTGTCCCTTTCCTTGTTTACTTGATATGCAAGGCAATGCCCAGCTTCCCAGGTAATCTGCCAGCATTTAGTCTCATCTACATTCTGTTCAGTATGTCTCTTAATATGAATCCAGTTTCTAACACTTCCTAACCCTGTCAACACAAACTTTGCTTTGATGTTTGGCTGAAATAAAAATCTGTCATTACCAAAATCTATTAAACACTCATCTTCTTTTCAGAACTGTTCTAAGCTTTCTGAGAAAACTAAAGCCTGGATGTCAGACGAAGGTACTATTTTCTCTCTCCTACCATATGTGTACTAAAGAGAAGGGAGACTGTACCCTTAGCTAATTTTTTCATTACCACTTGTATGTCATTGTTTCACCCTTCTCTCTGAAAAATCCAGAAACTTTGACACACATTATTACTCCAGTTCCTTCTCCTTGACCTTGCACCTTCCCGGCCAATATTCCAAGTCAATTAAATATTTTAACAGCTGGCTCACTATTTTTTAACCTTTAAACTTTTTTTTTAAGATTTTATTTATTTATTTGAGGGAGAATGAGTGAGAGAGAGCATGAGAGAGGAGAAGGTCAGAGGGAGAAGCAGACTCCCCAAGGAGCTGGGAGCTCGATCCTGGAAGTCAGGGATCATGACCAGAGCCGAAGGCAGTCGCTCAACCAACTGAGCCACCCAGGCGCCCAACCTTTAAGGTCTTATCATCATCCTTGGTTTAAATATCTCTGTTCTCCATATTTTCAGTGGTTTTGCCTTCCATGCCACTTGAGCCACGACCATATCCCTCATCCTTGTCACTGTTAATAACTGTTCCACTTCTAAAGCCCAGATTTCAACACACAACACTTGGGATAAAAAGAAAACTGAGGGCTGATTTTAAACCTGTTTTCAATTATGTGAAGTGTTCTTTCCCAAAATATAATAACTAATCTTTAAATCTTAAATGAGATTTCTTAAGCACAATTTTGGAAAGATACTTAGATGAGTGATTTATAACAACAAAAATGTAGATTTTTTAAACTCTAGATATTTTTAGCATAGATTTTGTTTAGTTTAATGCATAAAAACCTTTTCATTTAATGACTGTGTTTTCTAAGAAAACATCAAGTAGATATGCTGTAGTTTAGAGAAAGGATCATCACTGCTATTGTAGGTTGAAATGAAAAATTAATCTTAAGAAAATAAATCATGATATACTTCAACAAATTATAAGATTGTAATAATTTTTAAAAACTCCAAGAAATAGAAATAAGACTTTTTTGTTGTTTTTACAAAGAGATTTATCTATCATCTCTAACTATAAATCTTAGGAGAACTAGAATTTAAATATATAAATCTTGATAGAATTGTTTTGAGAAAATCTGTTTTATTGAGACCCTGAGTGTATGAAGAAAATTTTTCCATTTTAGATTATGAAAAATTTTCAGCTCCTTTGCATGCTTAAGCTTTCACTTTTGTATTAACTTAACATTTATGCATTGAATTTAGAAACACAATTAAGTGCTCTCATGAAAATAAGTACCAAAAGCTTTATTCTGAACAGTGTTCATTCTCATAAGTTCATAAAAATGGGTTGTAAATTGAAATACCATTTCCTTATAACTATGGCATCCTACATATTGTTTTAATGACAAATGCCAGTATAAAGCTTTACCAAGCATCAAAAATGATCTAAACAAAAACACATCTTAGTATTATATATTTGAATTGATAGCCTGCAGAGCTAAGATAACAGGCTTCTGTCATTTAAGAAGTTGATATAAATGGCTCTGTAAACTCTATATTATTCCTTTATTACTTGGTATGATATTGTGTGGGTACATCACTTATCAAATTGTAAGTTTCAGTGTGTTATCTCAGGTTAAAATGAAAGCCTTAGTCAAAAGCTTATATGGATTTTATTGCCATCAGTGAGTTTTGCCTTTACATCAGTATAGTAAAAAAAAAAATCCGTATTTTATTAAATCAACATGCTAAAGATGAAAATAAACTTTCATATAATTTTCCCTTCCATTAAATAAACATTTTCTAACTTAAAAAATAAAGTGGATAAAGGTATCATAAGATTGATAGTGAATACCCACATTTAACATTACAAGGTTTAAATTAAGTGTTGACTTTGCATTATGGTATATGGTATATCGTGTACTATTAGATGTTGTATAAAAGAATGACTGAAGTTACATTCTTACTTCTTTTGCTTAATATTACTTATTGTTTGAGAGTTAATTTTATAGTTCTAATTTTGCTAGTATTAGCAGACAACTAAACAGATATTTTTTTGAAAACAGTGTTCATAATTTACTCACATCACTTAAATATGTCTTTCTTTTTATAACTGAGAATAAATATTACTGAATATGACTTGGCATAATATATTTGAAGATGCAGTGGATTAATATTTGGAAATTGGTGCTTATGTTGGCTCAAAGAGCAATTATGTCTCTGAATAAGCTAAGAGTTGATGGGTGTGCCATATGCATGCATAAATGATGCTTTCATCCTTTGCATCTGTTCATATTAATAATGATAATTCTTAAACAGTGATTTTCATCTTTAAGAGTGTTACAAATGCCAACTAATTAATTAATCCCTTACGTGCTTAATTGCATATAGATAATTAAATACACTCTTTGCCAGCAAAGGTTATAGAGCAAAAATTAAAAGGAAAATCATATCAAGCTTGATTTTGTGACTAATGGTTTGCAGATGTGACTTTCATAAATTTTGTACAAACACCCTCTATAGCCCATTTCTTAAACTGTATTTTGCAGAAAGTTATTTCCACAATATTGAGAAATGCTATGTAATTATTTGTATAATTCCTATTTTGAGAATTACAAATAACATTCATATATTAAAACTGTTCATTTTTATGAACTACAGAACATCAGAAATTTAGTTGGTCTTTGAATTTTCTTTTTCACAAGACCCAGCAACATCCCTTGGAACAAGTCTTATTTGGAAGGACTTTTGGAGATGATGCACTTTGTTTTATGATACACTTAAGGAGGTGGAAAATTATTATAGTTATTTTTTTTTTCCCTAACTTGCCTGTTTGGTCTTTTGTATTCAAAAGACTTCACAATGTCCAGCCTTTCAAATGGTTCTGAATATCATTTCAGACTTAATACGAGGAAACTATTAAGAAATCAAAACAACAAAAACTGATTCCCAACTGTCACTGACCTATCCATAATGATTCACCACTAATATTAAGTCCTCCCATATTGGTGTTTCTAAATTGCACTTTCTGCATGTTAGTTGGGGTATTTCTTCATTTTGAGGGATTTTATCACACACTGCAGGAGGTTTAACATTCTTAACCCCATTCCCAACTTCTCTCTCCCTTTCACACTGGGTTACATACTGCCAATTGTTATTTTACAATTGTTTCTATGCCTTGTGTCCTCAGTGTGTCTACACTTCTAGGGTTCATGTCTCATAATCTTGTGACAATCTGTACAGTTTGTTATACACACTATTTATTCATCAAAGATAACTTACTTACAAGAAAACCTACTATAGAACTGAGACATATTAGAAACTGTTTCCCCTAAGTAAATTAACATTGTAGAAAATTGTTTTAACTTGTGTAAAAGCTGGTGAATTAATTTGTACATATTATAAAATGGAAAACAAAAACTCCAAATTGACAAATGTGCTTAGTAATGAAGACCTCAGCCTGTTTCATTAATTTCACAGATATTAATATTGCCATATAGGCAAGTGAACAGAGGATCAGTTATAGGAGATAATTTATAGTAGTACATTATGGAAACACAATGGATATTTTAAAATTAATTAGTGAATGGATGGTCAAGACGAAAAAGGCGCATGTCTTTGTGCGTGGGTTGGACTTAATGTGGGGTTGGTACTATCTTCTATTAGATACAATTTATCTTATCTTTCTCACATTCTGATTTGTTCTGTCCTACTAATTTTTATTAAGGTCGACATTAAGGAGATCTGACTTATTTGTTGTTGTATGTGTTGTTTTTCTATGTATCTGTATCTATGCAATGGTAAACTCTTTAAACTTTTAGCAGTGTTATGTGAATAACTTGACTGCAAAAATAAGTTTATGATGGATGTTATCTATATTATCAAAGACCTTGAAGATAATTGTATCTTTTTGCTTAAATACAATAACAAAAAAGGAATGACTATCACTCCATAAAAATACGTTGTATTTTTGTCTTCTCTGTAAAAACAGTTAATGTAAATTAAGTGTGTAAAATACTCATTCTCTAATGGCCCAGAAGCACCTTGAGAAGAAATTTTAAATAAAGTGATCAGAATTATTGGGATCATGGCAGCAGATCAATTGGATTGCTATTTTGCAAGCAAAGCCAGACTGTAAAAATTATGTAACAGTAAAGCATGTGAAAGAGTTTTTATTTCATGATATACAATTTGGGAAAGTAAAGATGCAAAAGGTCAAAGTTTTGAGAGCACTGCTTATCTGTACTCTTTGAAACATATTTAATTTTTATGCTATTAGACCAACGTGTTCTATGTTACAGTAACTCCAACATGCTGGGAGATATTAACTACCCTGGTTTGTTAATATGGAGCAAGAATATAAAGAATCTACTCTAAACCCGTTGGAATGTGATCTAGACCATACTAAACATTATTTAGAGTGAAAACTTTTTAGCCATGTGAGTAATTAGGACAAATTCACATTTTCTTAAGTAGAACATCATGACACAACAATGTGGTAAAGATAAATGGGAAAGGAGAAGAGTTATAACTATTTGGTCCAGAAAGTGCCAGAAACTATGGCCTCTTTATACCTGATATTCTATTAATATGGCTGTTCAGTGTTCTAGTTTCTCATCAGTAAGTTGGGACTAATAATAACATCTACTTCATAGGACTGTTGTGAAGGGTATTTGCAATAATTTATGTAAATGCTTACAGAGAATAAAGGCCATACTAAATGCCTAATTAAAATAAGTTATTATTAAATATCACTGTGCACAATTATAGGATGTAACTTGAGCAGAAGTTTTACTGTCCAAAATATCCTTCTTTTTTTCCACAAATCTGCAGACAACGGAAATTATGACATTGGGTAACTAGTTCCTTTTTGTTAAATCACTTTTTAAAAATACTACTTGGAAATACAGGATATCAACTTCACTGTAACTTTGGTAAGAAAGGTTTACATAAAAGCTTTCCCAATTGAAGATAATGAAGATCATGTTTTGATTTTGGAGTTTAAAAGTTTGAGAAACTTACGAAATAAAGCAGTGCCAATTGCAATGTGGTATTTTAGAAAATGCTGGCAATGTACTGTTATTGGATAGGTAGGAGGAGGCTGAAAATGACAGAAATCATGAAAAACTATATCTAGGGGCGCCTGGGTGGCTCAGTGGGTTAAGCCGCTGCCTTCGGCTCGGGTCATGATCTCAGGGTCCTGGGATCGAGTCCCGCATCGGGCTCTCTGCTCAGCAGGGAGCCTGCTTCCCTCTCTCTCTCTCTCTCTGCCTGCCTCTCTGCCTACTTGTGATCTCTGTCTGTCAAAGAAATAAATAAAATCTTTAAAACAAAACAAAACAAAAAAAACTATATCTAAAAAGTTTCAAATTTTCCAAAAGGGGAAAAAAATGAAGAAATGGCTATTTTTAAGAATCTGCACTTTGTGGTGCATATGAATTTGATCTAGGTAATATCCTCTCAAATATGAAAAAAATCCTTAATATGGGAAAAGGGTTTACTTAAATAGTACATGTAGTCAGTCACTATTTTGTGCACACATTTTACAGTTAAAATGTAGGCATGATTACAATACTTACACACATGGCTCCCTTATTTACAGAACTCTAAAATTGATAAAAATTTTATAATAGAATGTATACATTCCTGGTTCTGGTAGCTTTGCTTCTGAGTTAGTAAATATAATGTATTAGGGATTTAGTATAGTAAGAAAATTATAACATCAGTGGCAGTATGTTGTCACCTCACTAGAACACACATGATGAAATGAAGTTCACATTTCTAAACTCATAAATGATTTATTTTATTTTATTTTTATTTTTATTATTTATTATTATTATTTTTTAAAGATTTTATTTATTTATTTGACAGAGAGAGATCACAAGCAGGCAGAGAGGCAGGCAGAGAGACAGGAGGAAGCAGGCTCCCTGCTGAGCAGAGAGCCTGATGCGGGACTTGATCCCAGGACTCCGAGATCATGACCTGAGCCGAAGGCAGCGGCTTAACCCACTGAGCCACCCAGGCGCCCCATAAATGATTTATTTTAAAAAATGATTAGAAACTTCATATAATTACCATACCTATAGGAAATTACCATACCACAGAAATGGTATTGACTTCATTTTAATAAAAAAGTAGAGCTAAAATTATCATTATTATATAATAAAACACAAATTTTAAGTTATCAGGCACTTTAAATTAGGTGATATGTAAATTGCATACAGCATTCTCTCCATTTTAACTAGAGTCATCAAATGATCCATAGGAACTTTCTTTTCTGCTTACCCTCTAGGATATTACAACCTTCCAAAAAAAAAAAAAAAAAAAGATTTCTCAATTTAAATTTCCTTCAGATCCCTACCATTTTGCTAATTACTGTACCTTGTCCCTTTCTCTGACATTTTGTCAGTTTTACTGAGGTAACGGTTGCATATATTATAGAAAATTTAGTTCTGAAAGTCTAATCTGATAAAAAATTTACATAACTGTTGATTGCAAATCAAGTCTCTGAGGAGGGAGAATGGCAAGCTAAGCAGCTAACAAGTTCTCAAGACTTCCTTCTTTTTTTAAAGTAAATTCTACACTAACATGGAGCTAAAATTCTTGAACATGAGATCAAGGGCTGCACGCTCTACCAACTGACCTCTCAAGATTTTCTTCTTGGAATAATGCTTTAACATAGGAAACAGTAAACAGCAATTCTTTACTTAAACATATCTAATAAAATGCCATTCATTACTTTCTTTATTAAACTGGAATTAAAATTTTGCTCTGGGATGAGCTACTTCATATTTAGTTTTTGAAAAAGATACATCCAAAATGTCAATGAAAGATGCTGGCACAGATTTGTATTAGATTCTTGCCCAAACTCTAGTTTCCTTAGATACACATTTTTTAATTAGTAGTGTTAATTTTTTGGACACAGTTTTGTATTGCTAATTTTTTGGATACTGCTTAAGTAAAATAATATTGAACAAGAAAACTACATTGTAGTTTATCTAGCTTAATACTGATGTGATTATTTAGCACAGTAAAAGAAAGCAGAAACATGAATAATTAAAAATTCCCAATTTTTGTTTATTTCTCTCCTAATTTTCATGGATTAGTGGTCAACGTAGATTTACTAGGGAGTTTATAAGAGGTAGGGTTTCATTCCATATTATGTAGAATTCCCTGCTAAAATGAATTTGAGAGAGTGAAACAGGGACTTCAGACCATCATGAGATTCAAATCTTTCTCCTTGAATGTGGACAAATAGGGACTAGCCTTACCTCTCCATCAGTCCCAACTACAAATGGAAAATATGGGCAAAGGGCACAGAACTGAACAGACCCTCAGAAGGTCACCCCCACCTAAGTTTCATTTACCATGCCTACATCTACATATGTTCATCCACAGAAGGCCTGCAGGGAGCTGAGAGTCTGAATGGAGACTGCTGACTGCTTTGTGAGTCAGTACTTTTGCCCCCAAATTAAGTGGGACTGTGGTCCAATAGGTACTATATCCAGAGAACTGGCCAATTACTCTTTACCCCACAGGAAGCACTGGGTATAAGGAAAAAGATGGATGTTGACATTGTCTTTAGAACTAGGAATGGCAAATCAGATTTTTCATGGCTTTCTATTTTAATTAAAAATAAACACCCAAAAAAAACATAGGAAAATGTCAATCGTTTCTGCTTTTTTTTTTTTTAACAATTGAAACAGAACTGTGGTTCAGTAATGTTTTCAATAACTTCAGAAGAAAATACCACATTCCAGCTTAAACTATAGAGCATATGATAACTAAGACCATTACGTTCAATAGTTTAAATGCTGTTGAAATTAAATTACTACCTTTAAACTGTATTATTTCAGAACTTCCCCTTCATAGCTATTTTGTAGATATCCAAGAGGAAAAAGTTTCAGAAAATATTAAATTGCTCCTTTGTGATGATGATGTCATAAAACAAAACAAAAAACAAGTATTCTGCATATTGTTGATGGGAACATGACTTTTGAAAAAAGATTTTATTTATTTTTTTGACAGAGAGAGAGAGAGCACAAGTGGGGGAGCAGTAGAGGGAGAGAGAGAAGCAGTCTCCGTGCTGAGCAGGGAACCTGATACAGGGGGCTCATTCTTAGGACCCTGAGATCATGACCTGAGCTGAAGGCAGCTGTTTAACCGACTGAGCCATCCAAGGACTCCAAGGTAGCATTATTTTTTGAATAATGGGGAAACAATATGATAATTTCATTTCTTTGCACAAACTCAAGAGAATTTAAAACATATTCACACAAAATCTTGCACATAAATGTTCATAAGAGTAGTATGCATAGTAAGTGCAAGCAACTCAAATGCCCATTAGGTGATGGAGAGATAACTGAAAGTACTGCATCTACACAGTGGAATATTATTCAGCCATATAAAAGATGGAAATGCTGATACATGCTACACCAGGGATGAACTGTGAGACCTCATGCCAAGTGAAAGGAGCCAGACACAAAGGCCACATATTGTATGATTTCATTTTTATAAAATGTCCTGTGAAGGCAAATCTCAAATGAATACAGACAGAAAATAGATTAGTGGTTGCCAGGTCCTGTTGGGAAGAATTAATTGAGAGTGACTGCTTATGGATATAGGGCTTATTTTTAAGGTGATAAAAAATTCCAGAGTTAGATAGTGGTGATGACTGTACAATCTTGTGAATATGTTAATAATTTCTGAATTGAACATTTTAAGAAGGTGAATTACCTTTGTCTATGAACATATTCTGTAGAATTAGAAATATTAACAAATATATAAAAATGGTTAATTCAGGATACTTGTCATGCCAAGCAGTTGATAACAACGTAAGAAAAAATTAGAAGAGACTTCCTGAGTATTTTCTAAATAATAATAATAAAACTCCTAGTGTGCTTACTCTATACTAGGTTTTGGTTAAGCACTCGGCATATAGTGCCTTTGGTAGATATTAATTTTCTCATTCTATTAGAAAAAGAAACAAAGGCATGAAAGATAGTGACATGCCTAAAGTGGCATTGTTTGCATTCAGTGGCATTGTTTGCATTCATTATCTCAATCTACAATCACCGTTTGGAAAATGAAGTCCTGTTAAGCAGAGTAAGTGGGTTCTGCATGTCTTGTTATGCAGGGATGTTTAGACTAATATTCTGGGAAGCAGTAGAGTTTTGTAATTAAAATCATGTGTTCAGGAGCCACAGAGCCACAGATTACATCCAGATCTGACATATGTTGGCTCAATCACTGGGCAAAATATTAACTTTCCTGTTCCTCAGTTTCCTTCTTAGTCAATGAAATGGGGATAATAATTCCTAAGTTGTAGGAATTTTAATTATTTTTATATATTAGTTATTTTACATTTTATTATATTGTGTATTATATATAATTATAAACATTATATTTTATATATTAGTTTATTATTTTTATATATTAGTTTTATTATTAAGTGAAATAGCTTGAGGGGCACTTGAGTGGCTCAGTTGGTTAAGTGGCTGCCTTTGGCTCGGGTCATTGGTATTGAGCCCCTCATTGGGCTCCCTGCTCAGTGGAGAGCCTGCTTCCCTCTCTCCCTCTGCCTGCCGCTCTGCCTGCTTGTGCTCTCTCTCTAGCTCTCTGTTAAATAAATAAATCTTTAAAAAAAAAAAAAAGGAAGAAAGAAAGAAATAGCTTGAGTAAAGTGGTTAGCACAAACTGTAATAGAGTGGACAACAAGTAATCATTAATTTTGTGTGTCAATTTGACTAGGCCGCATTCTCCAGATATTTCATCAAATACTATTCTAGATGTTTTTCTGAGGGTACTTTTTAAAGATGATATCAACATTTAAATCAGTACGATTTGAGTAAAGCAGATTACTCTATTATCATTCATAATGTGAGTGAGCCTCATCTAATCAGGGGAAGGCCTGAATAGAAGGAAGACTGATGTCCCTTGAAAAAGAGGAGATTCTGCCAGCAGACTGCCTTTGAACTCAAAGACCCTTCTCTGGGTCTTTAGCCTGCTGGCCAACCTTGTAAAATTTGGACTTGCCAGGCTTCATTCCCATTATAGAGGTGGGTGTGAGCCCACTTCTTAAAATAAGTTCCTTGTCCTCTCTCTCTGTCTCTCTCGCTCTCTACCCACCTACATGCAGACACCTTATTGGTTGTTTCTTTGGAGAACCCAGAATAATACACCCTAATAAAGTTTGCTTTCATTATTAAAAAGAAAGATAAATTGCCAAAAATAATATTTTACAATCCCATTTTCTAAATAATAAAGTTTATATTTATGTACATATCTATCTCCTGTAGAGAAAAATGTAGAAAATGCATATGGGATTGAGTAAAGGAGACATAGGTTCAGACTTTCTATTTTGTAGACATCTGTGTGGCCTACTGTGGTTCATAAAACATATGGTTTTTGTAGTTTGAAAGAAAATGTATGTCAAATATTTTATTTATTTATTCTTAATCTTTTTAAAAATTAACATATAATGAATTATTTGTTCAGGGGTATAGGTCTGTGATTCATCAGTCTTACACAACATCCAACTCTCATCACAACACATACCCTCCCCACATCGAATATTTAAACTTAAAAAAAAAGAAGATTGAAAAACCAGCAAAGCCAAAATCAACAATCATAAACAGAGCATCTGGGACAAATCTGTTATGTCAGATTAGAGGCAAGGTTACTTTCAGTTGGGTCATACCTGACAGTGAAATGCTACCAAGAAGAAGGATGAAGTGGTGTCGTGGTCCAAACCCAAACATGAAAGTGGAGAATTAGTGGAAAAACCAATGTAATACTGAAATTATCACTTTTCCCCTGAGTCTTCTCTTGGTTTCCAGATATCATTTGATTTTGTGAGTGATTTACAAAAGTTCTTTAGAGATTCTTACTTTATACAATGATATCTAAACTGAAACTGACAGAATGCGTGCTTGAACTGTTTGTATCAGAGAGTTCAACATACTGGGTAAAATTTCTTCAGCTAATATTTTGATTATCAGGTGAACTGGCATATAACATTTATTTTGTAGATACTTGCTTAAACTCTCTAAAAGGTCCCCCTAATAAACAGGCTAATATTTCTAAGAAATAAAATTACTTCTTCCCTTAGGTTTTGAAGGTCTGTAATTTTTTGCTTTAGCCCATATCTGGAAACTAATTCCTCATGAAAAGTCTTACTAAAAGTCATACAGCAAATTGATAGCAAAGCCACAAATAGAATCTAGTAATTCTTAGTTTCAGGTCCAGACTTTAATCATTGAAGCAGACGAGTTGCCACTTTCTCTGACGGATCACCCTTAGCATTTAATCCTTCTTCCAAGATTCCCATTTACAGAGGTGACATAATTCACAATTTCTGCATGGCTCAAATGACAGACAAAGGCATGTGTGGGATTAATTTGCTGAGGATGACAAAAATTACAAAACTGAAATGGTTTGGGAGAATGAACCCAAAATACGCTTGATATTTCTGAATGGAAAACTGCCAAGAAAACGACAAAGACGTGCAGTGTGTCACTGCAATAACCGTAGCCTCACTTACTCGACCAAATGCACACAGTCGTTGGAAAATGGATAGCAAGAAATTATTTACCAGACATTCTGATGCATAAAGGCATATTCAAACTCCAAGAATACATTTCTACCAGCTTGAGGGCTAATGTCCTCAAACCTGCAGGAGCTAAATATTCTATATTCTGAAATTAGTATCCTAAGCTCCATGTAACAGCATAAAAAATGCAATAGTCAGAATAACAATGCACAGCTGCCACCATGGATTCCAGGGCACTCTGTGTATTCTAAAGGGAGTGGAGGCAGCTGCTTCTTCCTGAATGGAAGTTAGGAAATGGCTGTTGCTTCTTATCCACAAGCCCAGGACTTGATATCATTATTTTTTCTATAAATGTAACAAGGGGGAATAGTGCAAAATGCTATTAAAGAGCAATGTTTCAAATTGAGTAATGATTTCTTGTTTGTAAGACAGGTGAGTAAAGATAGAAGGAAATTCTTTATCTTTAAAAAAAAATTATGCTGCATTCATCCATCCCATTTAATAGCTCAGCAAATTAAAACACTCTTCGGAATATTCACAATAACACACCTCTGTCTGATTAAATCTCTGATGAACTGAAATTGGAGAAGATCCAATATCAAGTCTAGATTAAAGCGCATCTTACTTATTGTTTATAGTTTCATGATACTATGTGTTTGTATAGGTATATGTTTGTGTGCTTTCCATTTTTTTCTACTATGATTTAGTCTAGAAGATGTAAGGAGATAGCAATGGCAGGCTCTTACATGCAGAGATCTGTTATGTGAGTTAGAAATATCCCACATGAATGCTTATTGTGAGCTTGTGTTAACATCACTCATCTGCTCATTATTGTGTAGTGTAAAAAGACAGAACTAGATCTTCTCAAAGCCTGGCAAGAGATGCTACTTTCCTGGCGTGCCCAAAGTGGGTACCATAATTTTACTTGTAATGGGATCCATACTGTCCATAGTTATTCTTAATATCTGAAAGTTTTCTACCACAAAAACCTTATAAACTTTAAAAATGGTTGAGTGAAATCATATGGTGGAATTTACATACAGAAATATGCATATGTATATTTGTACACACATATATTACTATATATAGATACATGTATAAATTCTTTAGATATTTTTTTCCACTAAGGTTTCACTAAATACTCTGTCAGTTTCTACATACAGAATTCCTGAAACTCAGTCAAGTATAACTTAACTTTGGAAAAGGTCTCTGAGACTGTATCAATCATTTTCTTTTTTTGAATCCTAGTTTTGCATCAAATGATGTTACCCACTGAAAGCTCATACTATTTCAAATCCCATCTGTTACTGCATTTAAATGTTATGTCCTGTTGTTTATTTTTAATTTTTTAAATTTGTTTTATGTGCTTATTCCTTGAATATCATCTTGTGGTTTTCATTGTCAGTCCTTTATATGTGACATTTAATAAGACCCTGTTCTAAGAAAATCTACCTTTTAGAGTTTTAAAGGAGAAATCTAAAGTTCCATTTTGGACAAAGTCCATTTTTTTTTATATCAACACATATTAAAGTCACGAGGGAAGTAAGACAGTTTGATAAATGAGTCTTGAGTTCAGGGAAATGGTTAGGTCTGCAGAATAAGCACCAAAGAAGCTCTGGAGCTTCAACACTTACAGGTAGGGAAGAAAAGGGGCCTGCACAGGGGAAGGCATATGGAAGCAAGGGTATAATGGTGTCCCAAATGCCAAGTAAATATTATAGGATGAAAGTGACAAGGAATAATCAAATAGAACTAAAAGCCAGTGAATTGTGGCTTAGAATTAGCCACTGAATTTGGCTTAGTGGAATTGTTATGAACTTGGTAAGACAGTTTCAATGGAGGAGTAGAGAGGAAAGGCTGATTATTGTAAATGAAGGAATGAAAAGACAAGGAAGTGGAGAAAAGCATAGAAAATTCTTTCACTTAGCTTTACGGTAAAGAGTCAAGAGAAATGAAAAGATAATTGAAGTATTAGATAAGGTCAAGACTTTTGACAATTTCTTAAAAATGGTTAGATGCTATAGCACATAACTATAGCAAACATAAAAATGAAAATAATAAAAATTCTGCTTTCAGGGATTTTGTATATATGCAAGATTATTTGTATCATTCATACTAATGTCACATAAAGAGAGATTAGTTTTTCAAGATCTTGATTTGGAGCTTTGCTTGTTGACCCTCTGTAATTTTTAGTTACCTTTAATTATTTGGCAGACAATGTAAAAAAGGAAGAAAAGCAACTAATCATAAAAGTTTGAACAATACAGTATATTTGAAATTTTATTTTATTATAAATCATTCAAATACAGGATCACAACAAATTGTATTTTTGCACATGTTGCATAATCCTTTGAGGTGTTAAGAATTTCCTTATGACTATGAGGTATGGTAAAACATTTTTTGTATTATTTTTATAGTTTTCTATTCTAGAAAAAATATTCTCAGGAAGTAAGTAAAGGAGGCTGCACACTTAAGGTGGATTTATTAGGTATATTAAGAGAAAAATGCAATGAAATTTCTATATGTAAATGGATTTCATGTATTTTATCACAGTTGGGTTGCTATTGCTTTTAAATTGAAAAATAAGTAAAACTTCTTTATAATTTGGTTTATATAAAAAAATCTCTATCTGCATATTATTTTATATAAATTTATTGATGTGAATGCCTCATTAGTAATATATTTTTTCCTCATAAAAGAATGAAATAGACTTTTAATCTTTGTCATCCCCCTATCTCCAATCTACCAGAGCAACAAGGAAAAATGTGCTGGTTTCCTTACTAATAATAGCAACATTGATCATTGTATCTCTCAAATGGACCTCAGCTTTCTTTGACAAGTTCATTCCTGAAATCTTTTTCTATAAAGTTAGTAATTACTTTTTATAGACTTCCATATAGTATTTTGAGGGGAAGCATTCACTAAGTTATATTGGATATAAATCTTTTGCTATATATTTTTGGAATGATTTCTAGGAAATCCTGAACTCTGTGTGCAAAAGAGATTTTTTAGGACATTCACCTTTTAAAAGACTTTCCTTTGAATGCTGCTTGTGATGTTGCATGGGGTGGAGATACATTGTTTTTGAACTGGTAATATCACTAGCACCTAGGACCTTGTTCAGACAAATCTTCAAGTTCCACACCAAACCTAATGAATCAGAAATTCTGGGGAAGGGACTCAGGACTTTGTGGTTTAACAAGCCTGACAGGTAATTCTGATGTTTGCTAAACTTTAAAGATCTTTGGCACAAAGAGAAGCCGTTGTATAATGAATTGTTTTTTAAAAGGTGTTTTTAGGGGCGCCTGGGTGGCTCAGTGGGTTAAGCTGCTGCCTTCGGCTCAGGTCATGATCCCAGGTCCTGGGTTCAAGCCCCACATCGGGCTTTCTGCTCAGCAGGGAGCCTGCTTCCTCCTCTCTCTCTGCCTGCCTCTCTGCCTACTTGTGACTTCTCTCTGTCAAATAAATAAATAAAATCTTAAAAAAAAAAAAATAAAAGGTGTTTTTAAAAAGATGAACATCATTATGCTTTTCTTCCTTCTTCTCTGTGAAGTTTGTATAGCTTATCTAAGCTGAAAAATTGTTTCTAAGTTACACAAAGTTAAAGGAATTAAATGCATTGATCCATCTGCCTTTAGTAAATTCAAAATTTAATTTCTTGGATCACTTCTATTGGTATTATTCACTTGTTAAATTTAGGCACACTTCACATATTTATGTTTTCCTTCTAATTATCACATCTTCCTATAGTAGAACGATTTCTCTTTCACTTTGAAAATTACCCCAAAACCCCTATAATCTATGTAATCTATCTCTCTATATAATCTATGTAATCTAATTAAAATATATAATTTATAAATATGTATCTTTTACTCAGTTGTTTTCAATGTCATACAATGAAAAAAAAGACCAAGATACAGGTTCAAAACCTAATTATAGCCTCTCTGACCTTCCTTCTTGTAAGTTTATATACTAATCTTGGAAGTAGGAGGAGTTCCAGAGGAAAAATGCAAGCTCATGTCTGTCATCATTAGGTTATACTTCCCTTAGCATGTTTAATAATTTTACTCTGTCTGAAGACACTGGGACACAAAGGAGTATGGTTTGGTACTTTCCTAATGGAAAGCAACAAAAAAATGGAAAAGATAACACTTCCTGAAACTACAGAGACTTTTCCGTAAAGAAGGATCCTGAAACAGTTCGGTATTGGCACAGCAAGGCCTTCAAACGGAAGTGCTTACTCCTTGCCAGTGTTTAGGATAGGAAAGGAGCCTTGGTAGTAACAGAACCCACAACCCCATGTAGATGAATAAGCCTAATACACTAATCAACAGACAATACCAAAATGAAGCATCACTAAAGAAAAGTTAAGTGTAATATCAGTAGAATTAATGGAAGGCAATACAGCTAAGAAGACATATATGAGCAAATGAAAAATATCCCCTGGGGGATCACAGGAAAAATTGGAAAATATTTTAAATTTATCTGGAGTTCTTCTACAGCAAATGGATAACTACTAGAGAAAAGCTATTACAAATAAATCAGCCTCATTTTTATTCTCAGACTAATGTGGTCCACATAGATAACATTTACAAATGTGTCCAAATAGTCACTAGGCATTGGTAAACTGCAGTGGGATTGTGTCCAAACACAGTATTGTCTCCTGAAGAATACTGGATACTTCTTCCTGTTTATAATGATATGAGGAGACCTAAGTACAATCTTTGAAGAGTTGCCCAGCTAAGGCTTGACAGTTTTTCTTTCCCCTATTACATACGTTATCTCCCCTAGAGTATTCCTTTTATCTGACTCTTCTCCTTCTTTTCCCCTTTCTTACTAAAAATATAATAATATCTCCTTTTAGATTTTTATCTATTTTCCCTCATATTATCTATTTAGTGGGGAGGTTATATGGAGCTAGACTGACCACACTGGATGTTTGAGGCTGGTACAAGATGAGAGTGCCTATTGGCTACAACTAAGGAACGTCTCAAGAGAGTGGTTAAGCTCAATACAGAGAAGCAGACCTCCTTCCTCCCTCCCTCCTTCCTTCCTTTTTTCCCTTTCTTTCAAGGCAAAGAGGACATGAGGAATATAGGAGATTCAAAATATGGAACTGAAGGCCCCAAGTGCTAGAGCAGACAAGATTGAGCCCTTGGGAGACTGGGAAAGATGTGCAGGAATATGATCTGTGTAAGTAATAGGAACAATAAGCATTTGACTCTGATGAAACCATTACATTTTCCTTCTGAATAGCACATGGAGAAAGACTTAAAGATGAAAATAATAATAATAATTTAGCCTCTTTAGAAAACATTTTACTGGGGCGCCTGGGTGGCTCGGTGAGTTAGAGCCGCTGCCTTCGGCTCAGGTCATGATCCCGGGGTCCTGGGATCAAGCCCCGCATCGGGCTCTCTGCTCGGCAGGGAGCCTGCTTCCCTTCCTCTCTCTCTGCCTGCCTCTCTGCCTACTTCTGATCTCTGTCTGTCAAATAAATAAATAAAATCTTAAAAAAAAAAACATTTTACTTATTCATTTGACAGAGAGTGAGCACATACAAGCAGAGGAGGGGCAGAGGCAGAGAGAGAAGCAGTCTCCCTGAGGATAGCCTTTTCATTAATAGTTTGTTAACTTAATATTTTACAAGAGTTTTTATCATATCACTCAGATTGACACTTATCCTAACCTTACACGTCTAGTGATATGTATTTAACTCACTAAGACCTGTAATATGAAGATTTATCAATGTCATATAGATCATATTACAGAAAATTCTCCTGTATTTGTAAATTAGGTCATATTTCCATACATATCTAATGTTCAACAATAACTGTGACTGTAGTAGGAAACAATTTTTCTTTTTTAACAGATTTGTCAAAAATATTTGAATGTACAAAATATATCTTTGTCATGTATTTTAACTGTCATAAGCCAGAGACATCAGATGAAAGTATTATATTTAGGGTATCCTTAATGGGCTTAAATTACTGAAGAAAGGTGCCTCGTAGAAAATGTGGCAATATATAGTTGATTTGCATACATTCTCCTTGTTGCTAAGTGCATTAATATGTATGCTAAAATGCTTTTCTTTTCTTCATGCTTCGTGACTTGGTGCCAAAGGAAATGTATTTCATAAAATAAATGATGATAACATGCCTACCAAGGCTGAATAGTGTCATTGAAAAAAATATATATATATTTGCACATAATACATTTTATTGTGTTTATTTTGTATGTCAAAGGTTAATTATATCAGATGCTTAATTGTAATTCCAAATAACAAAGTCATATATCCATAAGTCAGATAAGGGTGACTAAGAATCTCATTAACTAATCCATTACATTGGCTAGTTATCATTAACCCAATAGCTAGCACAATGCTGACAAAGCTTAAAGCCAAGTAGTTGTCACAGAGATCAACTCAATGAACCAATTTATTTTTAAGCTATAGACAAACTGTTGATTTTAAAACCTACCTCACTGGACTCACCTTTATAAAAGTTAGAAGCTATACAATGCTCTATTATTAAGTGGATATATATGAAATCTCCAAGAAAAAAATATTAATAAGTTTTAGAAAGCGGATTATAAATTTGCAATGAAAGAGAAATACCTTTATGTTTTCCTATAGGATATCAAAATATTTCTAAATGACTAAGGGTTTATAATTTCACTAGCATTCTGAGAAAAATAGCCCTACTAGGAATAAAAGTCAAAATACCTACAAAGAAGATTTCTAAAGAAACAACACTTCTTTATGAGAAAATAGCAACCACAGTGTTTTTCAAATACACTTCTCGGGGGGGGGTATCTCACATCTTACCATATTCCACACCTAACTTTACTCTTAATCTTAATCCTATATGGTTCAAGAACCCCCCTCAAACTGGCTATTTTAAAGGTCAGAATCTTGAATTTTCCAAATCCGATGTATCTGCTACGTTAGCGATTTTACTCAGGTCCTAAAAAAATCTGATTATTTGATCACTCCATCTTCTTCATGCCCCACATGTCCATATATTCTTACGGATATATACATATGCATAATATTCACATCAAACGTAATTCATGCAGTCATTTAGAGTTACATATAGAGGATGGAATAACTATTAATACAGCTATTCAAGATAAGTATACACTTTTACTAAGACACAAAATTTTTTTTTTAACTTTTGAAAGATGTTTATATTAAGAAGTATTCTAACAGGAAGGAACAAAAGTAGTTTTAGCTCCTTTAGCCTCAATATAGGTGGCATACAAGTGGTAAAGTGATAGCATTGCACTTAGCAGTTTTCTATTTTCATGTAGTTCGTTTATGTTTCAGGATATAAAGTTATTTTTAAAAGATCCAGAAAATCATTTTGTATTAAAGAATCTGAAATTTTAAGATTCTTATAGAGTGGATCTCAGAATCGTATGATGTACCTACAATTATTTCTGGGTTCTGAAATCCAGAAAATGTTCAGATATGGAGTTTCAAACTTTATTTTCTCACGTGGGAGAGAATAATACTGTCTATTGCTCTCGGCCAAATACAAATGGCTTTATTACTTCATTGCACCTAAAATTCATGTTCAGAATTAGGTCTTTTGTGTTTTCTGACATCACTGTTGTGAATCTGAAGAAGGCTTAAGTTTCTTTCCTTGGGTCCATGGGGCTTCACTCTTATCAAGATCTGCAGCAATTTCCCATTATTATACTTCTCTTGGAGACTTCTATATTTCTTTACCAAGTAAAAAAGAGCTAATTAATGTGGCTCTTATCATCTTTGTCCTATTGAATTCCCTTTTTGTCCATTTTCCTACTCCAAAAGACATTCATAATTCACTTCTTTTTGTTTCAAGAAGGCAATAACTAATACATTGTCATAACATTCAACTGAATAATCAGGAATGATTATAGCAGGTTAGTATTTGCTTAGGTCAGGAATCAGAAAATAGGCCCTCATCCCACTGTAGGTACCGTTTATTAAAGCCAAATTTTTGGCTTTAATTTCCTAATATTAAAACTAAATCAACTGTTCAGTATAGCTTTTAACTCTAATAGTTATTGAACCAACCAACAATTATATGATGTGAAAATGTTACTCCCTCTTAAGATACAGATATACCTCATTTAATTGCACTTGGCTTCACTGCACTTCACATGCATTGAAAACTGAAGGTTTGTGGCAACCTGCATTGATCAAGTCTATGTGTACCATTTTTTTCAACATTTGCCCATTTTGCATTACTCTGTCACATTTTAGTAATTCTATCAATGTTTCAAACTTTTTCATTATTTTTATACTTGTGGTGATCTGTGAGCTTTGATGTTACCACTTCATTATTTTGGGATGCCACAAACCACACCCATATAAGAATCTCAACTAATTCAATAAATATTTTATCTGTTTTGACTGTTTCAAGAGCCAGCCAGTCTCCCATCTCTCCCTCTCCTTGGGCTTCCCAATTCCTTGAGATACAACAATATTGAAACTAGGCCAGTTAATAAATCTACCATGGGCTGTAAGTGTTCAAATGAAAGGAAGAGTCATATAACTCTTATTTTAAATCAAAAGCTAGAAATGATTAAATTTAGTGAGGAAGACAGGCTGAAAGCTAGGCCTCTTGCACCAAATAGTTAGCCAAGTTGTGAACGCAAAGTTCTTGAGGGAAACTGAAAGTGTTAGTGTAGTGAACACAAAAGAGATAAGAAGATAAAACAGCCCAATTGCTGGTATAGAGAAAGTTTTAGTGATCTGGGTAGAAGATCAATCCAACCATAACATTCCCTCAAACTAAAGCCTAAACCAAAGCAAGGACCCAAGTCTCTTCAATTCTATGAAAGCAGAGGGGTGAAGAAGCTGCAGAAGAAAAGTCGAGGCTAGGAGAAGTAGGTTTATGAGGTCTAAGGAAAGAAGCCATTTCTGTAATAAAAGTTCAAGGTGAAGCAACAAGTGCGGATACAGACGCTGTGGCAAGTTATCCAGATGATCTAAGATAATTACTGAAAGTGGCTACACTAAACAGCAGATTTGCAATGCAAAAGAACAGCGTTGTGTTAGAAGAAGATGACCATTTTCATAGGTAAAGACGAAAAGTCAATGCTTGCCTTGAGTCAATGACAGCCTCTAAGGAAAGGCTGATTCTCTTGTTAGGGCTTAAAACAGCTGGTGCCTTTAAGTTGAACCCAATGCTCTTTGACCATGGTGAAACTACTAGGGCCCTTAAGAATTATGCTAAACACTCAACAATAAAGCCCAGATAACAGCCCATCTGTTTACAACATGGTTTACAGAATTTTGAATCCCACTGTTGAGACTTACCACTCAGAAAAAAAGATTCCTTGTAAAATACTACTGCTCATCAGCAATGTACCTGGTCATTTGAGAGCTCTGATGGAGAGGTACAATGAATTAATGTTGTTTTCATGCCTGCTAACACAACATCCAGTCTGTTGCCCATAGATTAAGGAAGGAATAATTTTGACTTTCAAGTCTTCTTTTTGAAGAAATAAATTTTGTAATGGATAGCTACCATAGATAGGGATTTGTCTGATGCATCTGGGCAAAGCAAACTGAAAACCTTGTGGAAAGGACTCACCATTCTAGTTGCCAGGAAGAACACTTGTGATTCATGGGAAGAGGTAAAAATATCAGCATTCACAAGAATTTGGAAAAAACTGATTTCAGCCCTCATGGAGGACTTTGAGGGGCTCAAGACTTCAATGGAGAAAGTAGCTGCAGATGTGGTGGAAATAGTAAGAGAACTAGAAGTGAAACCTGAGCCTGTGACTAAATTGCTTCAATTATAAAACTTGATTGGATGAAGAGTTGCTTTTTACAGATCAGTATAGAAAGTGGCTTTATGAGATAGAATCTACTCCTGATGAAGATGCTTATGAGGATTGTTGAAATGAAAAAAAAAAGGGATTTGGAATATTATATAACTTAATTGATACAGTAGTGGCAGGGTTTGAGAGGATTCACTCCAATTTTAAAAGATATCCTACTGTGGGTGCAATGTTATTAAACAGCACCACGTGCTACAGAGAAATTGCTGGTGAAAGAAGACTCAACTGATGCAGCAAATGTCACTGTTGTCTTATTTTAAGAAATTGCCACAACCAACCCAGCTTTCAGCAACCACCATCCTGATCAGGCAGCAGCCATGAAGACTGAGGCAAGGCCCTCCAGAGCAAAAAGATTACAATCAGCTGAAAGCTCAGATGATGGTTAGTATTTTTCAGCAACAAAGTACTTTTTAATTAAGGTATGTACATTTTTTAGATATAATACTATTGCACATTTAATAGATCACAATATCATATAAAGATAACTTTCATATGCACTGGGAAACCAAGAAATTCATTTGGCTCACTTTATTGAGATATTCATTTTATTGCAATGATGTGGACTCAATCTGGCATTATCTCTGAAATACTCTTATATTCGTAACAGGTAACAGCATCCTAAAAAGCATTCATTGCATTTAAAACATATGTCCCCTTTGAAAACAATTAGTGTATTTGTCTATATTGAAAATGTTTGATGATAGTAATGAGTGAAAGAAAAGGATTTGTTTTATATATGAACCTAGAATTCTCAGAAAATCCCATCTGTGCTTCTTAAGTCAGTTTAGGATTTCTGCTGTTGCTGTTTTCTCCAGGAAATATCAAAATAAATAATTTGCAAAACATAAATGATTTTCTCCTCTCCTAAGCTGCTGCCCAAATGATATAAATCCAGATATGTGTGTGTGTGTATATGTGCATGTGCATGTATGTATGTGTGTATGTGTGTATCTAAAATAGCTAACCGACATTATGGTTTAGAAACTGCTGATTTAAAAAAATCCAAATAATATTTTATTTGTTCAAATACAAATACATTGACTACCTTGAAGTTCATTTAGACTCTTTAAGATAACAAAGAATAAGTTAAAGATATTTTTAATTAAATAGACTGATATGGCAAGTGAATTCTGTACAATAACCAAATCACTACCTCAACTAAAATCTAAATGGTCAGTAATTTAATTTTTTTAACTTGTATATTAAAGTAAGAACTCAAGACTTAAATTTAATTCATCGATCTGTAACCAAACTCTTCTACTAAAACAAGATATTTAATATTATATAATCATTTGTTCATTCATTAACTAGTACAGTTGGAAGCTAGCTTAGACTTTGAAAAATAGGGAGATATGCCTAAAAGTTATCAGAAATTTCAATTTCATTATTTAGCATTATGGTTCCTATCTCAACTGTTTTACATTATTAAACCCCTCTAGTATGCTCTTCAGAAGTGTCACCATTCACATAAAACACAATCATTTGTTTCCTTTTTTTCTTTCCTTTTTTTTAATCCTATAGCATTCTCTCTCTCTTTTTTTATAGTATCGACAGGACATTTGCTCATTCTCAAAAACAAAGTACTAATTAGAAGTACTTCGCTTTGTCCATTTCATTCATTCAAAGATCCATTTATTTATTCAAACATACTTTCAATTACTCATTTCATAAACATTCAGAATGTGGTGTCATTATACCAAAAACAGTTCTAAATGAATAACACACATATCTGTATTCACCAGGTACTAATAACTGAAAGCTCTAAGTCCACTACCACTTACTGCTCAAGTCAGCAGTAAGTTCTCAGGACCCAAGAGATGAAACCTGGTATTTGTTGTTGTTATATGCTTTGTAGTCATTGTGCCTGGCATAAATCCAACCACTTGTGAACACATTAGGCTAAGGAGGTTCCATTAAAATTGTACCTTGTCAAATTTATATAAGTGGATGTTTTTCTAAGTTGCATATTCATAGAGTAATTCTATATGAGGACTGGAGTCAAGTTCTATTCAGGAAGACCTGAGGTAGCTGAGTAATCCAATATTACCTGTTCAATTACATTACTGAATTACAACAGTGGAATGGAGAGATCCACAATGCTGTTATTCCAAAATATTCCAAAAGTATTCATCCATACCCACTTGTGTCTGGTCCTGATTTTCTGTCTATGAAGGCCTGAAGGTTGCCATCAGTTGAAAAGGAATGCATTTTTTTTGCACTGTGACTCTCACTAGCAAAAACCATAAGGCTTTATGTGAAGTTATTTTCCATTGCTGAGGACTTTTCCCCTTCCTTCCTTCCTTCCTTCCTTCCTTCCTTCTTTCCTTCCCTTTCCTTCCTTCCTTCCTTCCTTCCTTCCTTCCTTCCTTCCTTCCTTCCTTCTTTCCTTCCTTGTCTTTCTTGCCTTTTGTGAATTCTTAGGTGAACTAAGATATAAGATGTTAGAATATTTTTGTTTAGAAAGAGGCTCTGATTTTGAACCTAGGTCCCATAGTTAATAACACCAAATTAGAGCTCAATTTGTGTCAAACTAACCAATTTCAGCCAACTTAGAAGTATATATACTGTTTGCAAGATGTCAGAGTTCTTTGCAGATTTCATCTATCAATAAGGAAATAATTTGTTTCCAATAAAATATATACTTCACAAGAACTGTGAAAATAAAAATATAAATATGACATGTCTGGCATAATTTTCACACTAAAAATGCTTTTTGCTCATATCTTTTATTTCCCTATGTTTATAGAAAAGTTAAGTAACTTCCTATTAATTCATTTGACTAGGGATCTTTCAATGTTTCTTCTCCTAAATTGTGTTCTATATTTTCAACTATTTTACGGAAAAAAAAAAAAAAAAGCCATCCTAGGTTTTGTGTCTGATGCAGAGACGTTAACCTAAAAAAAGGAATTATTTTCTAAATAGAATAACTCACAAAAATACATTTAAAATTATAGAAAGGTAGAATTTTCACTCATATATAGGATTCAGACATGGGAGACAGGCTTGAAGGAGCAAATTAGAATCAGATTTTTAAATGCCTTGTATTTGAGTCTAATGAGCTAAATTTATCCTTGTAGGATCTTCTTCCAAACAGAATTTTTTCCTGTTACTGAACAGAAATATCACTCTAAAAATTAATATCCATCAACTACCTTTTAGGTTGCATGCATATGTGTTTTATATATCTTGCTATAATCAAACATTTGTTATACATACAATGTTTTACTTGTTTCAGGGGTACAGGTCTGTGAATCATCAGGGTTACACAATTCGCAGCACTCACCATAGCACATACCTTCCCCAATGTCCATCACCCGGTCACCCTATCCCTTAAACACCCTTCCCCTCCAGCAACCCCTCAGTTTGTTTCCTGAGATTAAGAGTCTTTTATGGCTTGTCTCCCTCGCTGGTCCCATCTGGTTTCATTTTTCCCTCCCTCCCTCCAATGACCCTCCACCCTGCCTCTCAAATTCCTCATATCAGAGAAATCATATGATAATTGTCTTTCTCTGATTGACTTATTTTGCTTAGCATAGTACCCTCTAATTCTGTCCATGTCATTGCAAATGGCAAGATTTTGTTTTTTTGATGGCTGCACAGTATTCCATTGCATATATATACCACTTCTTCTTTATCCATTCATCTGTTGATGGACATCTAGGTTCTTTCCATAGTTTGGCTATTTGTCCATTGCGGACATTGTTTCTATAAATATTTGGGTGCACATGCCCGTTTGGATCACTATATTTTTATCTTTAGGGTAAATACCCAGTAGTGCAATTGCTGGGTCGTAGGGTAGCTCTATTTTCAATTTTTTTTTTGTAAAGATTTTATTTATTTATTTGACAGACAGAGATCACAAGTAGGTAGAGAGACAGGCAGAGAGAGGAAGCAGGCTCCCCGCTGAGCAGAGAGCATGATGTTGGGCTCAATCCCAGGATCCTGGGTTCATGACCTGAGCCAAAGGCAGAGGCTTTAACCCACTGAACCACCCAGGCACCCCTATTTCCAACTTTTTGAGGAACCTCCATACTGTTTTCCAGAGTGGATGCACCAGCTTGCATTCCCACCAACAATGTAGGAGAGTTCCCCTTTCTCTGCATCCTCACTAACACCTGTCATTTCCTGACTGGTTGATTTTAGCCATTCTTACTGGTGTGAGGTGCTGTCTCACTGTGGTTTTGATTTGTACTTCCTTGATGCCAAGTGATGTTGAACACATTTTCATGTGTCTGTTGGCCATTTGGATGTCTTCTTTGCAGAAATATCTGTTCCTGTCTTCTGCCCATTTCTTAATTACAATATTTGTCCTTCAGGTATTGAGTTTGATAAGTTCTTTGTAGATTTTGGATACTAGCCCTTTATCTGATACGTCATTTACAAATATTTTCTCCCATTCTGTCAGTTGTCTTTTGCTTTTGTTGACTGTTTCCTTTGCTGTGCAAAAACTTTTGATCTTGATGAAGTCCCAACAGTTCATTTTTCTCTTGCTTCCCTTACCTTTGATGATGTTTCTAGGAAGGAATTGCAGCAGCTGAGGTCAAAGAGGTTGCTGCCTGTATTCTCCTCACGGACTTGCATGGATTCCTGACTCACACTGAGGTCTTTGTCTTTTGAGGTCTTTGAGTCTATTTTTGTGTGTGGTATAAGGAAATTGTCCAGTTTCATTCTTCTGCATGTGTCTGTCCAATTCTGCCAACACCATTTGTTGTCTTCTTTTCCATTGGACATTCTTTCCTGCTTTGTAGAAGATTAGTTGACCATAGAGTTGAGGGTCCATTTCTGGGCTCTCTATTCTGTTCCACTGATCTATGTGTCTGTTTTTGTGCCAGTACCATACCGTCTTGATGATGACAGCTTTGTAATAGAGCTTGAGGTCTGGAATTGTGATGCCGCCAACTTTGGTTTTCTTTTTCAACATTCCTCTGGATATTCAGGTTCTTTTTTGGTTCCAGATAAATTTTCGGATTATATGTTCCATTTCTTTGAAAAAAGTGGATGGTATTTTGATAGGGATTGCAATAAATATGTAGATTGCTCTAGGCAGCATAGAAATTTTCACAATATTTTTTCTTCCAATCCATGAGGATGGAACAAAATTTTTCCATTTCTTTGTGTCTTCCTCAATTTCTTTCATGAGTACTTTATAGTTTTTGGAGTACAGATTCTTTGCCTCTTTGGTTAGGTTTATTACTAGGTATCCCATTGTAAATGGGATCAACTCCTTAATTTCTCTTTCTCTGTCTTGTTGTTGGTGTATAGAAATGCAACTGATTTCTGTGCACTGGTTTTATATCCTGACACTTTACTGAATTCCTATATGAGATATAGCAACTTTGGGGTTGAGTCTTTTGGGTTTTCCACATACAGTATCATATCATCCGCAAAGAGTAAGAGTTTGACTTCTTCTTTGTCAATTGAGATGCTTTTTATTTCTTATTGTCGTCTGATTGCTGAGGCTAGGACTTCTAGTACTATGCTGAATAACAGTGGTGATAGTTGACAGCCCTGCCGTGTTCCTGATCTTAGGGGAAAAGCTCTCAGTTTTCCCCCAGTGAGAATGATATTCCCTGTGGGTTTTCCATAGTTTGCTTTTATGATATTGAGGTACATACCCTCTATCCCTACACTGTGAAGAGTTTTGATCAGGAAAGGATGCTGTACTTTGTCAAATGCTTTTCCAGCATCTATTGAGAGTATCATATGGTTCTTTATTAATGTATTGTATCACATTGATTGATTCATGGATATTGAACCAAACTTGCAGCCCTGGAATAAATCCCACTTGGTCGTGGTGAATGATCCTTTTAATGTACTGTTGGATCCTACTGGCTAGTATTTTAGTGAGAATTTTTGCATCTGTGTTCATCAAGTATATTGGTCTGTAATTCTCCTTTTTGATGGGGTCTTTGTCTGGTATTGGAATCAAGGTAATGTTGGTCTCATAAAATGAGTTTGGAAGTTTTCCTTTCATTTCTGTTTTCTGGAACAGTTTCAGGAGAATAGGTATCAATTCTTCTTTAAAGGTTTGGTAGAATTCCCCTGGGAAGCCATCTGGCCCTGGGCTCTTGTTTGTTCGGAGATTTTTGGTTACTCTTTCAATTTCCTTGCTGGTTATGGGTCTGTTCAGGTTTTCTATTTCTTCCTAGATCAATTTTGGTAGTTTATACGCCTCTAGGAATGCATCCATTTCTTCCAGATTGTCAAATTTGCTGGTGTATAGTTGCTCATAATATGATCTTATAATTGCATTTCTTTGCTGTTGGTTGTTATCTCTCCTCTTTCATTCATGATTTTATTAATTTAGATCCTTTCTCTTTCTCTCTCTTTTTTGATAAGCCTGGTCAGGGGTTTATCAATCTTAATAATCTTATTTCAAAGAACCATCTTTGAAATAAGAACTATCTTATTTCAATCTTATCAATCTTATTTCAAAGAACCAGGGGCGCCTAGGTGGCTCAGTGGGTTAAAGCCTCTGCCTTCGGCTTGGGTCATGATCTCAGGGTCCTGGGATTGAGCCCCGTGTCGGGCTCTCTGTTCAGCAGGGAGCCTGCTTCCCTCCCTCTCTCTGCCTGCCTCTCTGCCTACTTGTGATCTCTCTCTCTCTGTCACATGAATAAATAAAATATATTAAAAAAAAAGAACCAGCTCCTAGTTTCATTGATCAGTTCTACTGTTCTTTTTGTTTCTGTCTCATTGATTTCTGCTCTATTCTTTATTATTTCTCTTCTTCTGAAGTGAGGAGGTGGGAAACAATTTACCATGCTAATGGACATCAAAAGAAAGCTGGGGTGGCAATCCTTACATCAGATAAATTAGATTTTAAGCTGAACACTATAATAAGAGATGAGGAAGGACACTACATCATACTTAAAGTGTCTGTCCAACAAGAAGATCCAACAATTTTAAGTATCTATGCCCCTAACATGGGAGCAGCCAATTACATAAACTAATTAATAACAAAATCAAAGAAACACATTAACAATAATAGTAGAGGACTTTAACCCACCCCCCCCCCCCCACTGAAATGGACAGATCATCTAAGCAAAAGATCAACAGGGAAATAAAGGCTTTAAATGACACACTGGACCAGATGGACATCACAGATATGTTCAGAACATTCCATCCCAAAGCAACAGAACACACATTCTTCTCTAGTGCACATGGAACATTCTCCAGAACAGATCACATCCTGGGTTACAAATCAGGTCTCAACCAGTACCAAAAGACTGGGATCATTCCCTGAATATTTTGAGACCACAGTGCTTCAAAACTAGAACTCAACCACAAGAGGAAAGTTGGAAAGAACTCAAATACATGGAGGCTAAAGAGCATTCTACTAAAGAATGAACGTGTCAACCAGGAAATTAAACAAGAATTTTAAAAATTCATGGAAACAAATGAAAATGAAAACACAACTGTTCAAAATATTTGGGATACAGCAAAGTTAATCCTGAGAGGAAAGTATATACACAAGCCTTTTTCAAGAAACAAGAAAGGTCTCAAATATACAACCTAACCCTACACCTAAAGGAGCTGGAGAAAGAACAGCATTAAACAGGGGGTTTAAAACCTGGTTCACTCTGGCTTTTATTTTTATAGGGCCTATGGCTCCCTCAGCAAAGGAATCCATTTACTTTTAGACTTCTAATAACCTATACCCAGCATCCTTCCTCATAGTCAATGAAATTGAAAATGGGGTTTGTTTATTTTACTCAGACCCACAACTACAATTTTCAAATACATGCCAAATATTTGGCAGCCAGTTTGTTATTCATTCCTCCTTTTTGAAACTACATAAATCTAACTTTCTTCATAATGAGAGCAACAGGCTATTTCTAATGTCTATTAATAGGTATTTTGTTTCCACTAAAAGCAGTCCAAATACTGTTTTTAGAGAACTGTGAAAGTTTCATGGGAACTTGAGAGCCATTATGATATTAAGATATTTTTATGTCTGTATCACTTTATATTTTATGAAGCATATTTTCATGTATTAATTCATTTAATCTTCAACATAATCACTTAAAGTGGGTTTTTTTTCCACTTTTATAGAGATATAACAAACATTATGTAAGTTAAAGGTCTATAACTTGTTGATTTGATACACTTATATACTGCAAAATGATTACCAATATAGACTTAGCTAACACCTCCATTAGGTCACATAATTACCCTTTCTTTCTTTCTTTCTTTTTCTGTGAGGGCATTTAAGATTTATTCTCTTGGTAACTTTTGAGTCTATAATATAGTATTATTAGCTATAATCACTGCATTGTACATTAAATCCCCAGAACTTACTCATAACTGGAAATTTTTACTTTTTGACCATTTCCTCTTTACTGTCAGCTTTTAGCCCCTGGTAACTACCATTTTACTATATGTTTCTACGTGTTTGGCTTTTTTACATTCCACATATAAGTGATATCATGCAGCATTTGTCTTCTCTGATAACCTGACTTAGAAAAATATCCTCAAGTTTCACCCATGTATGGCAAACAGAAGGATGTCCTTCTATATCATGGCTGAATAATATCCCACTGTAGGTATATATACCACACCTTTATCCATTCATCCACTGATTGACACTTAGGTTGTTTCCATATTTTGCGTACTGTGAATAATGCTGCAATAAACATGAGAGTGCAAATATCTCATTGATATCCTATTTTATTTTCTTTGGATACAAACCTAGAAAAGGGATTGCTAGATTATATGTTTGTTCTATTTTTAATTTTTGACCTGCATGCTGTTTTCCTTAAAGCATGCTCCAATTTACATTCTTCCCATCAGTTAAAGGGTTCCCTTTGTTCCACATCCTTGCCAACACTTGTCCTGGTTTTTTTGATGGTAGCCACCCTAACAGGTGTGAATATCCCATTGTGGTTTTGATTTTCATTTCTTTGACAAACAATGATGTTGAACCCATTTTTATCTCCCTGTTTGGGCATTTAAATATCTTTTTGGGAAAAAATGTCTATTCAGTTCCTTTGTCCATTTGATTTGTTTTTTGCTATCGAGTTGTGTAAGTTCTTTAGGTATTTTGGAATTAGCCCCTTTTCAAATATATAATTTGCAAATATTTTCTTGCATTCAATAGGTTGCTTTGTCATTTTGTAGATGATTTCATTTGCTGTGTTGAAGCATTTAATTTTTTTAGGATACATTAAAAGGAAAAATAAAATTCTATATTATATGGGGCTTTCTTATTGTATAAAAACGGACAGTTATTTCTTATTACTGATTTCTGGAGGTCATTTCTGTCTAAGACAATATACGTTCGTAATGAAGACCACATAATATTTAAATGTGTGTGTCTATGTATGTGTGTGAAAAATACTTATTCAAAGGTAGCTTTTGGATATTCCTTAAAATTAAAGAATGCAGCATCACAAATAAATATAAGTACCTGCTAACATGCTATGCTACTGCATACACAAAGGGGTTTGATTTGGTGCTTGTGACATTTTAGAAAAGTAATGAAAGAATCTCTTAAAATCTTTAGGAAAGGAACATATTTATAACCATGATATTTTAATCTGCTTAGGGAACACAGAATATTGAAATGGAAGAGGACCTTATAATCAATTTTATTCACCTTTTTGTTTATACTTAATTCACTGGAGATAAAAACTATTTTGGGATTTACCCTTTCATATTAAAATTTTCCAAGGTTGGGGGGGCTCAACAAAATCAAATGCTCCACAACCCAGAATTAATGGAAAACCTGAATTCATCATTCTGTAATCTAAATAGACACTTTTTTGTACTCTGCTTTTTTTTTTTTTTTTTAAGGATAAAGCTATTCACTTTCATAAGGAAAACATTCTTCAATATATATTGAGGGCTATAATAAGTTTACCTTGGGCTTTTAGTTGTTAACATTGGTTAACATTGTTAAAACAATGATAGAAAAATGTACTTTCATAAGCTTTTCCTTATTGAACTTATTTCTGTAACCACCAAACCCTTTAGGAATTGCCATGCTTATCACCCAAGTCTTTACTGGAACTACTGAATACAAATTATAATCCAATCAAAGGCATTTCTTGCATTGCAAATTAAAGTATTCTATTTCTGCATGGAAAAGGTCCCAAGAAGACATATTTTATTAAATTATTTTCTTTATCACAGGCTAGTGATATTATGTAATAAATATTTTTTAAGATTTGCTGACAAACAATTCTCATGCAATCATCAGTGAAATAATAATACAATTATAGATACTGCCATTGAGTAATATTGACACAGAAACATAAAGTATCAAAATAATTATATATTGCAATATTCTTAAGACAATGCTCCATAAAGCTGACTTCCTAGGTGAGAACATCACAGATATAAGAAATTGTTTAGTTGTCAAGAGATGACTCAAACGGCATTTTACTGAAAAATGTACATAAGTAAACTATCTTCATTCACTGATTCATTCAACAAATAATTGGGGAGACACATTTTCAGACAGATGATGCTGATACTGGCTCAGACACTACTCATAAAGATGAATGTAAGAATGTTATATTAAATATAAAGTAGACATTTATTTATTCACATTATGTCTCAAGAGAAAAAAAGCCACTGTTCAAAGTTTTTCTGATTATTGCAAAATAACGGTATTCAAAACAAAATCACCAGGTACCTGGGTGGCTCAGTGGGTTAAGCCTCTGCCTTCGGCTCAGGTCATGATCCCAGAGTCCTGTGATCCAGCCCTGCATCAGGCTCTCTGCTCAGCAGGGAGCCTGCTTCCCCCCTCTCTCTCTGCCTGCCTCTCTGCCTACTTGTGATCCCTCTCTCTCTGTCAAATAAATAAATAAAATCTTAAAAACAAAACAAAACAAAGCAAAAACAACAAAAAAAACCCAAATCACCCCGAAAATCAGTGTTGCTCATAACAATAACATATATATTTTAAAATCATATATAAGGTTTGAAAAATGCATATTATAACATGAAATAAAAACATAGAATGTCACATTTCTAATTATATAGAAACTGACTATCTGTAATGGGCAATTTTTAAAACATAAATTTTATTAAGTGATTTTTGTCCTGGGCAGCTATAGATTTTTAAAAAATTCTTCTTTTTGGTTTTTCATTTTGTTTTTTGTCTTGGATATCTGTTATGATTTGAGAAGGTAAAATGGGGAGAAAAATCATGATAACACATGTAAAATGTTTTGTATCAAAAAAAGAAATATGAATAAAACATTAATATGTAGAATATAAAATTATATCCTTAGTTTTACAAAATCAATATTATCTTATTATAATAGTCACTATTATCTTCACTCTTCTTACTTTGAGAAATCACTACTTATTGCTTAATATTGATTTTTTATAACTTATTCACTATATGTAAGCACACAGATGGTTTTTTGACGTACACTTTTTAGAATGGGTACTTTTTCTAATATATATGGCATATTTATCACAAGGGCAGACAATAAGAAACTTACTCTATTATGCCAAAAATAAAAGATTAAAAACTCCAACTAGAAGCTGTAAATATCACAATAAGAATTTTATAATAATAAAGATGAGCCAAAATAAGTCATTAGACTCCCATGCATTATTTTGGGGGGGAAAAAAAAAGCTTTTAAAGGTAGCATATTATTAGGTCATAACTGAGTCCATGTTCAGCTCTTTCAGTGGTTTCCTATGACACGGGGGTATAATCAATATCCAATCAAGGCCTGGCCTAGGCTGGTCACCCTCTGACTCTTAACCTCATTGAACTCTCAAGCTTAATGAGCCTTCTGTTTCTTTAGAAAGTTTGCCCTTTCTGTTCTTTTTCTGAAATTTCCTCAGATGTTTTCATGGCTGGATTCCGAATTTTATTTGAGTTTCTGCTTAAATATCACTTCTTAGAGAGGCCTTTTCTGAATAATATATCAAAAATTCCAGTCCCTGTTAATTTTCTTTTCCACTGCCTGGCTTTACACTCCTGCACTGCATTTATTAACACCTCCCACATATGGAAAGCATATGTTGATGTTCTGTCTCTTCAGCTGGAATTTAAGTTCTATGAAGGCAAGAAAGTGGGTTGTCTCTGATAGGGTGACCAAATATTCTGGTTTGTGAGAGACTAGGGGTTTCTTAGGATGTAGGACTTTCAGTGCTATAATGTCTCCCACAAGGTTCCTGGAAAACAAGGATGTTTGATCACCTTAGTTGTTTACTCTTACTTTCCTTTCACCTGGAATAATGATAGACACAGAGTGGATGCTTAATAACTATTGAATGAATGAATGAACCCATGAGTTCACCTTACTTAACTTCAAATTCAAGAATTATTCTTAAACAGTTTATTAAGTTTATAACAATGGAGAATGGAGCTACATTTTTGGTGTTAACTTTTGTTTCGGATGTTTGAAAATCCTCTTTTTTTTTTGTATGAAATGTTTATAGTGACTTTATTCATAATCGCTCAAACTAGAAACAACCAATACGTCTTTAAACTGGTGAAGGAATAAACTATGGTTCACCCAAGCAATGGAATGTGACTCAGAAATAAAAAAAGATATAAACCAGCGATACACAGAACAATAGGATGGTTCTCATATGCATTATGCTAATAAGCAAAAGCAGCCAGACCCAAAGGCTACATGATTCCATTTATATGATGTTCTGAAAAGGGAAAACTATTGGGACAGAGAAGAGATCTGTGGTTGCCAGAGGTTAGGGATGGAGGAAAGGTATGACTGCAAAAGGGCAAAATGAAGGAAGGTTTTTGGGTGATGGTACTGTTCTGTATTTTGACTGCAGTGGTGATAACATGATTCTTTCCATCTGTCAAAACTCATAGATGTGTACACCAACAAGAGTGAATTTGAAGTATATAAATGAAAAATTTTTTTTTAACTGAAATGGTGGTTTAGGGTTGGAGACTAATCTATGATGAAAGGCTAAAGAGACCAGAATACTTATTTTTTAGAAAAGCATGTTTAAAAAGAACATTACATCTGTTTTCAGAGAGATGTACAGAATTACTTTGGGCCCCAAATCAGGAAAACTGAAAATAAAGGAAAACAACTCAACAACAAGGTAGCTAAATTTAAGCTTAAAATTGTACCTGAAATATGGCATGTGAATTATACCTTAATAAAACTGCTATAAAAAAGTAAAGGGATGACTGGGTGGCTCAGTAGGTTAAGCATCTGCCTTCAGCTCAGGTAATGATCCCAGGGCCCTGGAATCGAGGCCTGAATCAGGCTCCTTGATCAGCGGGGAGCCTGCTTCTCCCTCTGCCTGCCGCTCCCCCTGCTCGCCCTCGCTCTTCTCTCTCTTACTGACAAATAAATAAATAAATAAAATCTTAAAATAAACAAACAAACAAACAACAAATTTAAAAAACTGTGCCTGAAACACTTA
Source organism: Lutra lutra (assembly GCF_902655055.1). Classification (NCBI taxonomy): domain Eukaryota; kingdom Metazoa; phylum Chordata; class Mammalia; order Carnivora; family Mustelidae; genus Lutra; species Lutra lutra. The sequence continues at coordinate 176,350,562 of NC_062280.1, forward strand.
TTTTCTCTACCCCAGTGTTTCCCAAACTTGTACAATGAGAATCATTTGAAAACTTGTTAAAAAGAGATATTCCCAGGTCCCTTCTCTAAAGATTTTGATTTCATAGTCTAGATTAGGGATCAAGTAACTTTTTAAAGAAAACATCTGCCTCCCATAATTCTTTCTTAGCTACATCATACTACACACACACACACATATATATGCACACATCATTCATTTTATATATATATATATATGATGAAGACTCATTTTAGGGATCAGTGGGAGAAAAATTAAAAAACAGCATTTTATGGAAATACATTAATCTAGTTGCAGTGCCATTAAAACAATCCCTAATCACTTACTCTTTTTTGGCGGGGCGGGGGTGGGGAGAGCACATGTGTAAGCCTAAGCGTGTGGAGAGGCAGGTGGTAACCAGAGAGAGAGACAGAGAGAGACTCTTAAGCAGACTCCGTGCCTATCCAGAGCTCCATGTGGGGCTTTATCTCATGACCCTGAGATCATTACCTGAGCAGAAATCAAGAGGTGGACTTCCTACTGACTGAGCCACCTAGGTGCTCTCCCCAATCACTTTTAAACTAGCTAACTATCATTCATTTAGTCTACAGTATAAACTTGATTTCCCACAGAAAGCCTTTTTTAACCTCATAAGACTTGCTGTCACACACTTTTATGTTACTTGCACTTCTCTGGATAATGTCTAGCTTTCCTTTTGAACATGGCATCGAGTGAATTCAAAGACCATGTCTATCTTGCTCACTATGGATTCTCTGACATCTAACACAATCCAGTATACCCCTTTTTGAGTTCCCTCTAGCACAGCATTTAGCTGAGAAGCAGAACCATTTTCCTGATTTCAGATTACTGATGAAATGTTACTTATGTGTATGTATAATAAATTCATACATATACAAAAATGCATGTGTTCGGTGTGCAGAATAGTTAAAACACACCTTTTGTATCCTTACAAATCAGTACAATAAACACCTCTCTCCCTGGAAAGCATGAATAGCTCTCTATTTCTTGCACCCAACAAGATCTAGCTAAAAGGATAAGGAGAAAAGCGATACTGGGAAGAGAGCAGCCATAGGCTGCAGGACACACCTGCATATTGTAACCAGGGGGAGGACTAGGCTCTTAATATTTAGAAGAATTATGAATCCTAGTGAATTCATCTGAATTGGCAGGCAAATCTGAAATGAATTCAGGTTGGCAGTTTTCCAGACAGGATGAGGAAGAAAACAAGGCATGGTGATTATTTAAAACATTATACCAATAAACAGTCCTATAATTAGATTGAGATAATCTTACCCAGAAAAAAACTTCTTCTTTTGGAATTTTCACTGTTACTTTATTTCCCACAGATTATAATAATAATAATAATAATAATAATAATAATAGCAATAGTAGTAATAATTAACCAGTTTTGCTAAACGTCATTGTATCCATCTGTAACAAGAATGGAAGTGCTTTGCTTCAGAGTAGCAAGAGGAGGCAGAACCCCCTCCGGGCCACAAACCTCCTTCTGTCCTGTGTGGGTGGAATCCTAATGGGGCTGGAGAGGATACTAGGTGAAGGTCCTTGATGGAGCCAAAATGCATACTGCAAGGGCAGCTCTTTCTTTACTACACTGGAAACTGTTTCTCAATATGCTCATCTGTCCAAAAACAACCTTCCTCCTTTTCTCCCCCAATCTGTCTCTCTTCTTTATGACGGTGCTGAGGACACGAATCACTGTGGCCCCACTCCTGATTAACCCCGACTCACTCTGATTGCTTGTTGTGTTTACTTCACTTCACAACTTGCGTGTTGGTTGTGCTATGTTAATTTGCTCTCATTTATTTGCTGTTTTTTAAAGCTTGTTAAATCTTTTTAATCTCCCACTAAACTGTCAACTCTTTGGAGGCAGGTACCATGGATCTTCTTTCTTTCTTTCTTTCTTTTTTTTTTTTTAAAGATTTTATTTATTTATTTATTTGAAAGACAGAGATCACAAGGAGGCAGAGAGGCAGGCAGAGAGAGAGAGGGAAGCAGGCTCCCTGCTGAGCAGAGAACCCGATGCGGGGCTCGATCCCAGGACCCGGAGATCATGACCTGAGCCGAAGGCAGCGGCTTAATCCACTGAGCCACCCAGGCGCCCTGGATCTTATTTCTTTTATGCCCTCTCAAAACTTAGTAGTGTTCTGCTCATATGAGCACTGAAGAACCAAATGAAGGTAGCCTGGGACAGAGTCAGCTTTACATTGAAGTGATGCTCTTGTGAAGAAAGATGCACATGCTCTGAAATACTCTAAAGTACAGAGAAACAATTGCTTCTTTTAAGCCATTTTCCAAACTATATCTAATTTAGAACTCAGGAGCTATTAGCCAGTTTGGCACATAGCATACGCTCAGATAGTTGTGGAGTTTCTTAAATTACCATTTTTTGGATGTGTAATTTGCATACAATAAAATGGATACATTTTATGTGTACAGTTTGAGGAGTTTTGAGAAATTTATATACACGTATACTCTCCACTCCAATTGAAATAATAATGGTTTCATCACCCCAAAAACATTATGCCCCTTCCTAGTCAGTATTCCCCACCCACTGCCCAAGGCAATAAGTGGTCTGATTTCTGTTAAACAAAAATTAACTTTATTCAAACAGAATCTACTTATCTCTGCTTTACATCAAGGATATATGTCTATTGACTAATTGAACTATAATCTATAATCTTAATTTACACCCTCAGAAGCAAAAAGAATAAAGAACTAGGCCATATTTTTAGAAGAACCTAGGGAAGAAGTTGTAGTTTCTTTGAATCTGAACATTTAAATTTTTCACAAGTATTCAATTAGTTTTTTAGTTCCTCTCCCTACCCCAAATTTGGTAATAAATTGGGCTTTAGTGTATGCTATGGGAAAAAGAACAGTACTGGATAGCAATAATAAGAGAGTATGTTTTGCATTTAATAAAAATTCTACACATAATTGATGTATCAACATACTATTGATTTGTACTATAATAATAATTTCTTTATTAAACTTACTGTAATTATTTTCACTTGAGTCCCATGAAGGGATTCTGATACACATAAACACGAACTGAAACTTTTTCTCTACATTGGATGGTGGTCATTAAATGTGCCTTCCTGTTTCCCTTTTTTTTTTTCTTCAAATTTAGGGGCTTTTATAATATTTTATTGAAATTGTATAGAATGGGGTGCCTGGGTGGCTCAGTCAGTTAAGCGTCTGCCTTCGGCTCAGGTCATGATCCCAGAGTCCTGGGATGGAGCCCCACCTCGGGCTGCCTGCTCAGCGGGGAGCCTGCTTCTCCTCTCCCACTCCCCCGCTTGTTTGTTCTCCCACTCACCCCCGCCTTTTTTTTTTTTTAATGATTTTATTTATTTATTTGACAGAGAGAGATCACAAGCAGGCAGAGAGACAGGAGGAAGCAGGCTCCCTGCTGAGCAGAGAGCCTGATGCGGGACTCGATCCCAGGACTCCGAGATCATGACCTGAGCCAAAGGCAGCGGCTTAACCCACTGAGCCACCCAGGCGCCCTCCCACTCCCCCCTTATGCTCCCTCTCTCACTGAGTCTCTGTCAAATAAATAAATAAAGTCTGCAAAAAAAGGGAAATGTATAAAATATTAGAAAATAAGGCATCTACAGCAAGTATATATAAACTCTAAAGAAATTATACTTCAGTTCTGAAAAATTATATTTAATAAGAAAAAAATCACACTGTTCTACAAGCTTTTGTGACATCTGTTTGAATGTAAGAAAAGAAACAATATTTCATGGTTAAAGTTCCTATCTTTTTGAAGGTCCTTGTTATGAAAAGCTGTGCTGCTTTATATCACTCTGATAAATTCTGTACTTTATTAGGATTCAGTCTTTGTGCTTGACAAGGTGTTGTGGCATGTATTATATGTAGAATTGAGAAAGAATATTTTGCATGTAGACACAGCACTTTGAATATATTAAGAGATACACATTAATCATCTTGGTTTCCTGGCTGTTACAATAAATTGACTTATAAATTGCTATGTATCTGGTTATTCTATGCAAGGCACTTCAAGTAAAAAAAAAATTTGCTAAACAAAAAAATGGTAGGATGAAGCAGCTGGTTGACTTTTTTTTTTTTTTTATAACTTTCTTGAAATGACATGAAGTTTTGGGAAGTATATCTAAAAGGATTTAAAAATTTCTCATGAATAATTTTACAGTTCCAAAGAGGCCTGGTTTCATGATAGGAAAGCTGTTCATTTGTGTCTGTAATCTGGTCTTTGAACTGTACTCAGAACTTACAGACCTCATTTTAGAGGCAGCAGTCTGGGTGGCATGCCTTGTAGTGCCTGGCACAGATATTTTTTTTCCCTGATGTATTATTACGGTAATGATAATTTATTGCATTTATTTATGTTATTCATTCTCATTCCATTTCTTTTGTCAGATCCTAGTATACCTCTCTAAAATATAAAATGAATATAACAAAATACTATTCCAAAGTTTTCCTAGAAGTATTGATTTCTTATACATATAAGCTAGGGTTATTATACCCCCCCACACACACATCCTACTTGTTTTACCAATCTTGACATTCTTAAAAATTTTGATTTTTGTCACACAAAGTGTTTCTTTTTTTTTTTTTAAAGATTTTATTTATTTATTTGACAGAGAGAAATCACAAGTAGGCAGAGAGGCAGGCAGAGAGAGAGAGGAGGAAGCAGGCTTCCCGCTGAGCAGAAAGCCCGATGTGGGGCTCGAACCCAGGACCTGGGATCATGACCTGAGCCGAAGGCAGCGGCTTAACCCACTGAGCCACCCAGGCGCCCCACAAAGTGTTTCTTAATATCCAATTTAATTTAATCTTAAGCGTAATTCTTTGAAATCAGTATTATCTCTAGTTTATTATAAACAAGACAAAGAATCCTGAAAAAGTTCAAGTACAATTTGACTAAATCCACAGAATTAATGCACAGCAGAAGTCCAATTTAACCCAAGGAAATAATGCTATATTTCCATATATATGTGCCTGAGGATAATTTTGACATTATAGTCATTTTTACTGCACACTCTACAGTCATTCTGCCTGTATTTGCCCTGTGCCTATTATAGCCATCTACAATATACTCAAGCATTTATTTAACCTCTAGGTGCTTCTTGACTTGTCCATAAAAAGAGAGATAACAACCATATGATGCTCGTAAGTTTTAGGTGAAAACTTAGAAACCTGTCTGAAAAATATTTTGCTCAACATTTTTAAACTACTATTATTATATTTAAACTATTTAAATAGTATTGTTTCAACAGCAGTGGTAGTAGTATTACTAGCAGCAGCAGTAACAGGAAGAGGAGGAGGTGAGGGACGATGACATGATGTTCATTGGCTCTTCTGTAGTGGGAATTCCCTTAGGTACTAGAAGTGAATATAAGTTAAAAGTAAAGCACATAAATGTGACTTTTCTGCTCTTTCCTTTCGTTTCCTAATCAAATTCTTTTAAGGTATATCACCTATGTGTTGTGTCATGGTGTGTATGATCACAGGCTTTGCATTCAGACATAGCTGAATACCAAATTCCATTGTATAATCCAGACAAGCTGGATTCAAGTTCCTCATCTCTTCAGTACTGGTATAATTACATTTGTAAGATGGGGATAATCTTAATTACTTCATTGGTTTGTTGAAAAGATTAAAGAATAGGATGGCTATCAGTACAGGTCCTAGTACATAGCAATTTTTCACTATTACTAGTTTGCTCTGCTGGTTCTGTGACAGACTTATTCTTTGACCTTGGATAACAAAACACATTTCTACTCAGGACTCCAGTTCTCATGTATATAAAAAATGTTCTGAAATACATATTTGATGAAATAATTTATAACGTAATTGAAACAGATGATCTAAATCCATTTAAACCATAAAATTTGAAGATTATTTGCAGCAACATATAATCCATAAGATAGTCTTACCAGTTCAACTTTTATTTATTGATTTCCTAAAATTCACACAATAAAAAACTTACATAAAGATTTGTTTTTAAGAAATATACCCACATAAATAGACTAGTCTTTGAAAGTCCAAGCTCATGGACTGGCAAAACAAATATTGTTACATTGTCTATACTATCCAAAGCAATCTACACATTCAGTGTAATCCCTATTAAAATAACACCAGCATTTTTCACTGAATTGAAACAAACAAACAAACAAAAAATTCTGGAACCAGGAAAGACCCCAAAGAGCCAAAGTGATGTTGAAAAAGAAAACCAAAGCTGGAGGCATCATAATTCCAATACTTGAAGCTGTATTACAAAGCTATAATCATCAAAGCAGTAAGGTACTGGCAGAAAAATCAATGGAGCAGAATAGAGCCCAGAAATGGACTCTCAACTCTATGGTCAACCAATCTTTAACACGGCAGGAAAGAATATCCAACTGAAAAAAAAGAGTCTCTTCAACGGTATATATTGGTGTTGGGAGAAAGAAGGAACCCTTTTACACTATTGATGGGAATGCAAACTGGTACAGCCACTTGGAAAACAGTATGGAGATTCCTCAAAAAGTAAAAAATAGAACTACCCTACAACTCAGCAATTGCACTACTAGGTATTTATGCGAGGGATACAAAAACAGTGATTTGAAAGGGTACATGCACCCCAATGTTTATAGCAGCAATGTCCACAACAGTCAAACTGTGGAAAGAGAACAGATGTCCATCTACTGATGAACAGTTAAAAAAGATGTCATATATATATACATATATACAATGGATATTACCCAGCCATCAAAAAGAATGAAATTTTGCCATTTGTAATGACATGGGTGGAACTAGAGGGTATTATGCCAAGTGAAATAAGTCAGCCAGAGAGAGACAAATACCATAAGATTTCACTCAAATGTGGAATTTAAGAAACAAAACTGAACATCAGGGACAGGAAGGAAAAATAAAATAAGATACAAACAAAGAGGGAGGGAAACCATAAGAGACTCTTAACTGTAGGGAACAAACTGAGGGCTGCTGGAGGGGAGGTGTTGGGGGATAGGGTAATTGGGTGATGGGTATTAAAGAGGGCACTTGATGTAATGAGCACTGGGTGTTATATGCAACTGATGAACCACTAAATTCTACCCCTGAAACTAATGATAAACTATATGTTAATAAATTTGAATGTAAATTAAAAAATAAATTAAATGGATGAAAAAAATAAAGTGCAATCATTAACTGTTGTTTTAATTAGCTAGGTAAGAAACCTGAAGATAACTGGTATAACTATTTAAGAAAAACACACTCCATTTTTTTCCCAATCTTAATATGATTTAATAGATGGTCTTACCAGAGGAAAAATAAATTTCTTTAATATTCTGACTGTAATTTGAATACACAGTCAAATATCATTACTGATTTTATGGAAATTAAAACACTGCCAAATTGGTAAGATTTGACTAACATACAACTATATAATACATTTTTTATTGAAGTATAAATAATATACAGTGTTTATTAGTTTCAGGTATACAGTAAAATAATTCTACAATTATATACATTGCTCCATACTCATCAAGATAAGTGTACTCCTAATCCCCCTTATGTATTTCACCCATCCCCCACCTACCTCCCCTCTGGCAACCACCAGTTTGTTCTATTTGAAAGTCTGTTTTTTGTTTCTTTTTTCATTGTTTGTTCATTTGTTTTGTTTCTTAAATCCCACTGATTTATTTCACTTAGCACTGTACCCTCTAGATCCATCTATGTTGCTGCAAATGGCAAGATCTTTTTTAGAGCTAAGTAATATTCCATCATATATATATTCCATCATACATATATGTGTGTGTGTATGTATACATACACATATACACATACATACACATCACTTCTTATATAATACATATTTTTATAATGAAGACTGATTTTAGATTTTATTAGTGGGAGAAAAATAAAAGAGCAGTGTTTTAGGGAAATACATTAAACTAGTAACTGTGGAGGACTCTATGTACTTAGAACTTTAACTTAATGGTTTCACAATATAAGTATCTTAGTATATGGTAAGTTATATAAATTTGGTATTTGTAACTATATGCTACATATATGATTATATGCTAGGATACACACTATCTCCAGGAGAAGTTACAAAGTTATTAAATATAAATACAAAATATTCAACCAAAGAGAATTAACTAGCAAGTGGTGTCTGGGATTTATATATGTATAACTGAATGATTAAGTGATGTTCTCAATCTCATATATGTAAATCTCTAATATTGGCGAATGGCAGGGGCTGTTCTTCAAGGTCCTGCCCTCAATGGAATACTCAGGCAACCAATCCAGCATGACAAATGCCAGACTGCTGACTTATTCTGTCTTGGATACTCTTCTGATATTTAAAAATGACAAAGGTAAGAGTTAAAGAGTTTGTTATGCACTGTTATACTTTATTTGTAGACATACTGGGGTTATAGAATAAATGCTTATTGTCATGAGGAAATCAGGCAAATAACCTCAGAAAAACTTCAGAAGGACAGATATACAAATGTGGAATACAGTGATCTGGACACAGCACCACACTGAAAAGTTAAAAGTTGTCTCCCCAAGTTATGGGGAAATACATGAAATATCAAGTTGTATTCTGACCACATAATGTCTGGTATCCAGTAAAATGTCCAACTGATAACCAATGTTTTCTATTATTAGTCCACTTTCTCTCCTTCCAAAACATAACACACACACACACACACACACACACACACACCGGCCCAGGACAAATTTGGACCTACAGTAAAGAAATGCAGACTCCATAGAGGTTCATAGTTACCCTGGCAGTAACTTAAAACAGGAATTCATGTTTTCAATTTCTAAACAGTGGTTTTTCCTAAAAAGTGAAACAGTTTTTTTCTGTGAATTTTAAGAGTTTTGTTGAATATAATAGCTGGATATAATAATCTTGAAGATCAAAAGTTTTTAAAAAAAGGTTTCATGGAAGAGATGGGTCTCATTTGTGACTTTAGCAGAACTTTATGTCTTAAATTTATACTATGAGGAATTGTGGGATTTTCCAAGAGGCAGCGGTGGAGTAAAGTTCATAGGTTTGAATGAATTCATCTGAGTAAGAATGCCTAAGGTGAGTAGCAAAAATGTAATAATAGCAAGGGGGAAGTTTGTGTAGGCAAATTAGTATAAATTTTCAGAGAACCTGAGCATCATATAAATAATAACTTCAGCCAATGTACATTAAATGCTTTCTGGTTGTTCACCTATTTGGTAGAGACTGGAATAGCAGCTCAAACAAAGTCATGCACAGTCCCTGTCTTCAGAGAGTACAAACTCTACTAGAAAATAAGAGATGTATTGTGATGTAGGGATGCCAGATTTGGAGGGAAAAGAAGATATAGTTAAACTTAAATTTTAATTTCAAATACACAATAAGAAGTTGCTTAGTTTAAATACGTTTCATGAAACATCAGGGACATATTTTATTAAAAATTCTTCACTGTCTCTCTGAAATTCAAATTTAACTGGGTATCCTGTAGCAAGGGAATATGTAAGATGAGGGTGAGGTTCAGGCATGGGTTGAAATAGGAGGATGACTGGTTATAATCAGAGAAAACAGCACACAAGAATGGACTGGTAAACAGAAATAATGATTTCTTGAGTAACAACAAAACCACCGCAGGTAAATGAGGGAAAAGCTGTCCCAAGATGAGGGCAGAGAATAAGTAACAACTGGATAGGAATTCAGTGGCTTGGATATGAATTTTTTAAAAGACATCATCAGGTTAACACCTTTATTCTGGTGTGGCACACTGAGACTGACAGAAAATGATGAGTTTGAAACCATTTAGAATGGACAGAACATGGTAAATGAGAGAAAGAGGGATGAAAATATGAAGAATTATCATCCAGGTTCAGATTTAGGAAGCAGGATGAAACATAATCATGTTTCCTAAGAAAGGAGACAGAGAATATTGAAATATTTGGGGGAAAAGGAGATAATAAGTTAAAATTTAAGACTTTGTTTAATTTGTGTTACTTATAAAACATTCAGTGGAGCAGGAAGTTGGATATAGAATTTGTAATCTCTTAAAAAAATAAAAGGCACTGAAATACAGATGATGACTAAAGCCACAGGAGTGAATGACAGAACCCAACAGAGGAAGGGTACAGAGCTCCAAGAAGTTCTGACATTAAATGGTTTCATACAAGAGAAGAAGCTAGAAATGGAGACTGCAGCCAGGGTTAAAGGAAGTAAAAAGTAGAATAGAAGAGTGTTGTAATGTGGAAGTGAAGGAAATGGGGTTTTAGAAAGGAGGAAATTCATCTCCAATTTTAGAAAAACAGCTCTAATTCAGAGCAGTGGTTCACCGCACTGTGGAAGATAAGTATTAGGGCATAGATTACAAGTCAGGATCAATTCTGGTTGTAGAATCAAGACGTGGGAGATGTATGCACATTTGAATGCAAGGATGATGTACCCTAGAGAGGAGTTTCTATTAAATGAGAGTATAAAATCAGAGACAAGATTCCTCAAAAGGCCAGAGGAGATGGGAATCCTAGAGTAATGGAATGGGTAAGCTTTACAGAAAAGTCAGTACATTAAATTGGTAAATTTGAGGTCAGGAAGAGTAAAGGTCTATTATGAATTACCTTTCTTTATGCTTTTTAAAAAGAGTCTAGCTTTTTGAGCTTTTTTTTTCTTTAGAGCAATACCAAGTTGAACCCCCAGGATTATAACCCTAATGACCATAGACACATACGTATCTTATTTGATTTACTACTATACACTCTGTGTCATAAAACATAGTTCATGGGCTAGAAAGATGATACTAGCTAATGTACTCCTCTCCAAATGAAGAGGAAACTCATCAGCATCATTAACTCCCACCATTTGTTTGTGGGGCACTATTTGACCTACTTATGCATAAATAAACTGCATAAGCTATTTGGTAAGAGGACACTTGATACTACATAATTATGATCAATTGTTTGTATACTGATACCCCAGCTTACTGGTTAATTATTTTTAAAATCAACTTTAAAATTCCACTAATATAATTTATTTTTAACCTTTTTTAACTAAAACTTCATGTATGGGAAGCTCAAAAGAGAACAGATCAAGTTCTTCAGTGCCCCACAAAGGAATATTTTATAGTGAATACATAAGAATACAAGAAGGAATTTTAACAGTCTAGCAAGCATTTGTATTCATTAAAGAGAGCTTTCATAATCAGAACCAATCAGACCCTGATTACACATCAATTTAGCAGTATCTGTGCAAGCGGTTTTATCCATTACACCCATATTCCCTGTCTTCAGAGACTGTTTGGGATACTGGTTAAAACAAAACTGTAAAAATGAAAAAAAAATCTCTAGTTAAATTTTGATAAAATATTTTGTAGATTAAAAACAGACTCATTTATGGCTGTTGCTTATCAACTTCATAGTGTCTTATAAAATGGAAGAAATAAAATAAGCGTATGCCTGCCATTTCACTCAGTTTGATGTGTTGATCTTGGGACTGTGATTCCCTATCAGCATCTTACACTTGTTTCCAAGGTTTACTATAATATGGCCCCTGACTTATCAGCTGGATATTATCTCATCATATTCTATAATATAAAAACTCACAGTCACTCCAAAGTCCCGTGTCAGCTTCTTTGTCTCCTCCATACCTGGCATTCATTGTTTTCATCTTGTCTTTTACTTTTTCTCCAGCAATCTGCCACCACCAAAGTATAGTTCATTCCTATCTCTTTTGTGGAATATCATTTACCTTTATTGCTCTCTGATGCCTCTAGATTTCTTGTCTACATATTATCTAGATTATTCATTCCGATTCTTGTCCCCACATAAGCATTTCTTTTTTTACTTTTACACTATGAGCACCTTGAAAATAATACTGGATTTTACATATTTGCATTGTCTATAATGGATTTATATAACAGACACTAGGTATATATTGGAATTAATTGAATTACATCATTATTATACACTAACAGACATGTACATTTCATTTAATATATATCCATTTAGTACATTTTTGTAAGTATTGCTTTATTCACCTTTTAAAAAATATATCTGTGATTTCATTTTTTCTCATATAATGATAAAGTCTACTATTTAATTTCTAATAATTTCTTCTTTGGCAAATTTAAGTCTATGCATTGTTTTATTTTCTGTCTCTTGTCCCATTTCCTTATCTGTACATGTTGAACACTCTCCACCTTTACCATAAAGTTCTTACCTCGAGCCATTCAGAATTTCTCTTTAGTTAAGTATCAAATAATTTATCAAATTTATCATTTATCAATTCAAAGTGTTTCCTGAATGATAAACATAACCGCTGAAGAAAACAATGAATAAAAGTGGCACACAGAAAGGCATACCAATGACCACAGACATCTGTAAAACTTCCATTTATCTAACCTATACAGGTGATAAAATTGCAAAGAACTAAACCACACACACACACACACACACACACACACACACACACACACACTACTTGTAACTTGTAAGTACTTGTAAGATTGGTAGATTGTATCAATGCCAATATCCTGATTTTAATATTGTACTATAAATTTGCAAGACATTACTTCTGTGGGAAATGTTAACAGTATGCAAGAGTTCTATTATTTCTAACAACTGCACATGGAGTTATAATTGTTTAAAAGTTAAAAAGTTTAATTTAAAAAGTCACATTTATTTAGGTCACATTTAAATTTTCTCAATAAATTTCACAGTCACAATCTCACCATAACATCTCCAAAGGTGCATCTAGGGATGAAAAAACTGAACCAAGTGTGTGTAGTGACTTCCAACATACGTTATATCTAAGATACTTATCAAACAGCAATAGACAAAAAGACTAAGATTCGGTCTTCAAAAATAGCATGTATTATCTAGGAATTATTGACTATGTAAAACATAGCTATATTTCTGGAGTAAAACCAGTGTTTTATATAAGAGCAAATATTTACTGAATACCTCCTATGTCCTGAGCCACTTTTAGAGGCCTAACATTTCCCTAGCTGGCCTGAGTTTAGTGCTTTACAAGTAAGAACTCACTTAATCCTTATAGATTGTTAGGTGTAAATCTGGTGTTATTATCTATCCTTATTGTATAGATGACAGACTATGGTACTGGAAGTTTAAATAAGTGTTAGAAGTAGAATTAATCAGTTTGCTATACTATGCTGCAATTTCAACAGAAGAATAAAAAATGATGAGTAGGAAAGGAAATGCTAGCATTAGTAAAGAATACTAATACTATAAATTTATGAAAAGTAATAATTATGAGCTATCATTTAGTAAATATCACCAAAGAACCCAATATGAAAGCAGTAATCAGAGAATTATTTTGATGAGTTATATATTGTAACCAATAATGGAAAGAGGTCAGGCAGAAAAGCAACCAGTAATATAAATACAAAATTGGTTGCATTCAAAATAGGGATTCCTTTCTCTGTAGTGTAAAAATCACAGTACATTTGTTCCTTTTTGGAAAATTCACTTTTCTCCCTAAATTCAGTTAATGACCAACTCTATACTATAATGCTGAAAAGTAGCAACATTGCCTAGCACTCATTTTAAAGTGAAGGCAAATATAAAGGTTTCCCAATTTTCAAATGGTAGGATCCCTTGTTAGTATAAAGACATTTTAAATATCCATGTATGTTATGTAATGTGTTTGCATATGAATTTATGAAACAAGAACAGTAATTCTAGTCACCTCCTACCTAGGCATTTGTAGCCTCAACATCTGGGGACTACTTCAAGTGATTTTAAGGAAATTTGCCTTTGTTAATTTAAGAGTTTTCTGGGATAACCTCAACCTGGAGTCAGGAATAAAAACAGGCAAATAATTCCTATGTAATCATCATGCCATAACAATTCAATGAAAGTTTTGTCTTTTCTTTGTCCATGTAATATAATACTAAAAAGTATATCTGATTGGTATTTAGCACCCTTACACATTTTTGCACTACTTTGGCTGCAAGTGAGAGAATTTTAGCTTCAATCAGTTTAGGAAAGAGGGAATAAATATTTAGTCAAAGAATAAAATTTGTGAAGGTCAAAGGTACATTTGGCACCAGGGTTCCTAGATCAGGGCATCAGGTGCCATTAAGAGCTTTACCGTGTTTCTTTTCTTTTCTATGAATATTGGTTTTGGTTTTTAATGCACTGAATTTTGCCACAAGTCTGTTATTATGGCTGTCAGCAACTCCAGAACACAGAAAGCTTTGGGTCACCATCTCCTTGTTATAGCCAGAATGGGGAACTAGAGCTTGCTGCCAGCACCAAATTACATGGTTTGGTGAGATGGGAGTGGCAATGCCCCAAAGAAAAGAGCTGCTATTGTGGGAAGAAAAATGTTCTGTAGACATAATTGATTTGGTATTGTGTCACTAAAAATTTGTGTAAAATAACAGTGTTCTTATGCCAACAGCTATAGAGTGAATGTGTTTTCTACCTTCATTCTCTTTTACTCATGAAAGGAGGATGAGAAGAGGGGGAAACACAGTACAGACACATACGCACATGTCAGACCTCTCAGTGTCCATTGCCCATCCTCCTATTGTTTCCCAACTCTTGACTCTGGAGGCCCCAGAATTAGCTCTGGATCTCTTCTTTGCTGTCTTTACTCATTTCCTTAGGCAAGGTTATCCATTCCTCTGGTTTTAAATACTTCATATAGACATATGGCAAGCAAATTTATATACCCAACCTGAGCTCTCCCTGAACTTCAGTTTTATATCCAACTGCTTTTCAGATTTAATAAGGCCAAAACTGATAAACTGATTCCCACTGTACCTTTAGTCTTCCAGATCTCAGGAATGTCAATTTGAAAGTACAGCTGTTCAAGTCAGAGACCTTGGCATCATTTCTCTCCCAGTCCACATCTAAGTCAAAAGAAAATCCATTCAGCTTTATTTCTGAAATACACTTATTTACTCATTCAATCTTGGCCTGTGTGTCTATGGAAACAAATGGTTTTCAACTGGGGGAGATTCTGCTCCTCAAGATTATGGAGATATTTTTGTCTAGAGATATTTTTGGTTGTCATAAGCAATGAGAGCAGTACTAGCATCTACCGAGAAAAGGTCAAGGATGCTGCTAAACATCCTACAACACAGAGGGCAGCTCTCTTTAACAGAGTATCCCATCAAAATGTCAATAGTGCTTAGGTTAGGAAACCTTCATCTGCACTAAGCTCCCATTATCTCTCCTCATTATTTTATTAAAGTACCTTCTTAGATGGTCTTTAAATTTCCTTCTCATCATCAGGTAACCACAGACTAGTCAGAAGGATCCTTCAAAAATATTCTTATGATTGAGTAACTCTTCTGCTCACAACCATCACAGACAGTGTATTTTTTTTTTTCATTTTTAAAGATTTTGTTTATTATTTTAGAGAGAAGGCATGAAGAAGGGGAGTCGTAGAGGGGGGCAGAGGGAGAAGCAGGCTCTCCACTGAGCAGGGAGCCCGATGCGGGGCTTGATTCCAGGACTCTGGGATCATGACTTGAGCTGAAGGCAGACACTTAACTGACTGAGCCACCCAGTCACCCCAGATAGTTTTGATGTAATGAGCATGGGTGTTCCATGCAATGGATGAATCACTAAATTCTACCCCTGAAACTAATGATACACTATATGCTAACTAATTTGAATTTAAATAAAATCTCAAACATTCTCTCTTAGTTCTAATCACAAAAACATTTTTCTGTTTTCTTTCCTTAATTTTTCATATATTTTTTTCTTTTTCCTTCTTTTCCATTTACCCTCTTTAATTGCTAATGGTCCTTAAGAGACTGTCTTTGGCTCTCTTTTATCTCATAATAATCACTCTCTCAAAACTTTCTTTAAGGGTTCAACCTCAGTTCCACTATGACACTGACACTTCAATTTCTACCACACTTCTTCCCTAGCTTTAGACATATCCCAGTGGAAATCTCATTAGGTTCCTCTAATGTAACATAGTTCGCCCAATCACAGGGCAAGTGATCATGCCAGATACTCTACTTCAGTTCTTAACTTTCATTAACATCAACTTGTGTCTTAAAAAAGCAAATTTCAAGGTATTGTTCCTTAATGTCTTATCATTCTTTCCTTTTATGAGTTGGTACAAAAAATCTAATCACATCTAATAAATTATTTACATAGTCTGGTTTAGCCTCCTGATAGCTACTTTAATGCTTCAGTTCAAGACCCCATTATCTTTTGCTTGAGATATTACAACAATCTTCTGCTGGATTCCATGCCAAAGATTTCAGTGTGTTTTGAATATTGCTTCCAGAATTACATTCTAAAAAATTTCTGATAATCTCATTCCCGTGATATGGATTGCTGACAGTATAAAATCAACATTCTTTAGGTGAGACTGTCACAAAATGATCCACTTCTGCCTTATGATTCTCTTAACCTGTCTCTAAACTTCTACCACAGTGAACTTCTCATTATTCCCTTAACATACCATGCCCTTTGTTATCTCTATTTTTGTATGTTTTCTCTCCTCTGTCTGGAATACCCTACCTACTTCACATAGAAAACTCCTAATCATCTTTTAAAACATAGCTCAAAAGTTAGGTTGTTAAGATCTCTGTATTCATATTTACTGCTTTTTATCACCTTATTTCTTCTCTACAAAATTGTCATCTCCTAAATGTGGTTTTGTTGTCTCCAACAACAGATGGAAAAACTGGAACATGGCAGAAAAAAAGCAAAAATAAAAGTAAAAATCATTCATAAATCAAAGGATACACATTATTCTTTCCTGTAGGTGTGTGTCATCAACCCCATTTGTATATGAGAAGAGGAAACAAATAGCATTAGGATATATGCCAAATCTTCAAAACAATTTATAACAGAGCCAGAAAAAGAAATTAAATCTCTTTATTTTTAATATAGTATTGTTATATATTCTATTATGGATTTGCACATATTATATTGTTTTGATAATGAGTGATTAAAGTGAAAATACACAAAAGAGAAATTCTTGGAATCTGGCTTGCAAAATTCTAGGACAGACCTATATTCAGCTGTATTTTAAAAAAAAATTTTTTTTTAAGATTTTATTTATTTGACAGAGAGAGATCACAAGTAGGCAGAGGCAGAGAGAGAGAGAAGAGGAAGCAGGCTCCCTGGCGAGCAGAGAGCCCGACGTGGGACTCAATCCCAGGACCCTAAGATCATGACCTGAGCTGAAGGCAGAGGCTTAACCCACTGAGCCACCCAGGCGCCCCTGTATTTTAAAATTTTATATAGCACTTTTTATTGATTTTACATTTATTTTACTTTATTATATGTATTTTTTAAAGCTCAATAGTGCCTCAGAGAAAACCAGAAAATTAGATGTTAGGAAACTACTGTGGAGAAAGAGAGTGGGTGAAAAAAATCTATAGAGCTTCTGTAGATAGACAATTTTGTACTCCCTCCTTCCCCATTGTACGACCATATAAGAGGATTTTAGATTATCTTCATTCTGCCTTCAGAAGATTTACAGCAGGAAGTTAATAAAGCACTTAGCAGAAGCTAAGACACAAAATAGGCAGGGAATGAAAGATTACATCAGAGAAAGCCTAACTGTATTATAGATAGCAAGTGGTCTCTTTAGAAATGTGTAGTAGAGCAGCAAGAGCCACACTAAACAAAAGCCCCTTCCTTTGAAAGAGCACCAGAGGAAGCATGGTGGTGGGATGGGGGAGAGAGAACTTCATTCCATAACCTGTATTAAGATCCTTCCTTTAACCCAGAGAGATGCAGATAAATAAGAAAGTGGTGTAGTAAGTAAAGAAACAGCATGCAGATGACAAAACAAAAACAAAAGCAAACCAATAACCAACCAGCCCAATACAAGAAACACCCCACAGGCTGCCCACTTGGATTTGTATGCTATTGAATAACGGAGAGGTGGTGTCTGTGGTGAGAGTCTTAAATGACTACCTGGAGGCCAACTCTTTGATTCTGACCAGTTTTTGAAAAAAAAAATTTAGAAAATAATGGGAATTTATTATCATAGAGTTAACACAAAAGCCTTTTTAGTTTTTCTGTTTTATGGTAACTAATTTGCTAATGTCCACAAAATAACTGATATAGAATAGACACATTTCTTCTCAAATAAACATGGGTAACGCAGGGATAAACACTACTGTCTGTGATATTCCCTGCTGAAATGGTATTATGTGTTAAATCCCTATTACCATACATAAAAATATAGAGAAAAGCACTGCTTATATTATCTTCAGTCCTAAGAGACAATCGACAGCTCTTTTCCCCAACCAGCCTCGAAAAATGAGTAGCAGCTTGCTATGGGCTCAATATTTGTATCCTCTCAAAATTCTATGTTTGAATTCTCTTGCCCAGTGTGGTAGTATTAGGAGTTGCGGCCTTTAGGAGGTGATTAGGTCATGAGGGTGGATCCCTCATGAATGGGATCAGTGCCCTTAAAAGAAGTAGTCCCAGAAAGCTCCCGAGCTACTATGGCCCCATGAAGTAACAGCAAGAAGACCACTATTTATGAACCAGGAACAGGTCGTCACTGGACATAGAATATGATTATTCAGTCATGCTGATCTCAGATTTCCAGCATCCAGAACTCTTAAGAAATAAATTTTTGTCTTTTATAAGCTACTCAGTCTGTTATTTTGTTGTAGCAGCCTGAGTCTTTTCTAATTACAAAAATACTTGTTATAATTCAAATGCTTAAAATGAAGAAAGCACATTTAATTAACAAAAACAATTTAAATGATCTAAAATTCTGCCATGGTGAAAACTACTAAGAACATTTCATTTGATCTCAAGTATTTTTCTATGACTGGGTAAGTATATCTGTAATTCAAATATATTATGCATGGGTTGTTTCTGTACATTAACATTACATTCTTTTGCACCTTGCAATTTTTAAAAAAGATTTTATCTATTTATTCAGAGGAGCTGGGAGAGAACATGAGCAGGGGGAGGGGCAGATGGAGAGCAAGAGAGAGTATCCCAAGTAGACTCCATACTGAGCATGGAGCCCAACACAGGGCTTGATCTCATGACACTGAGATCATCACCCGAGCAGAAACGAAGAGTTGGTTGCTTTATCGACTAAGCCACCCAGGCGCCCCTGCACCTTGCTATTTCTAAAAAAAATTAACTATAATACTTTTGTCTCTGATTTCATTATATTTTTGTATGACATAATTTAAATTTTTTGTAACATGCCAATGTGTGCTGGTTTATTTCCATAATCACCTATTTTTGGCAATTTCAGTAATTTATATCATTTGGCTACTATACACAGTTCTGCTATCCAATTTCTTCTACATTTATGTCTGTAGACACATCTGATTATTTCCTGAGACTAAATCTTGAGAAATGGAAATATGGGATGAAAGAGGAAGACTATGTTTAATGATTTGATACTTGTTGCTATACTCATCTAGAAGTTTATTCCCAAGTACATTTAATCTATTTGTGAGTGCCTATTTTACTACAACCAAATATATCCTGGATATATTTTTTTAATTTTTTTTTAAAGTAAGCTCTACACACAGCACAGAGCTTGAACTCATGACCCTGAGAGATTAGGGATCACATACTTTACCAACTGAGCCAGTCAAGCACCCTGATCCTAGATTATCTCTTCATGATGATTTAATTTGTGTTTTTTACATCTAATGATGTTGACTTTTTTTATGGGTTTAGATGATATTTGTATTACTGCTAGAGAGTACTACTTGTTTTGTCTTTTTATAATTTTATAGTACAAATAATTTAAAAAATCACTTACATTAAATGTAAAAGTTAATATCTTTTTGTTTTTTTATATTTTGTGAATGTTTATCAAATTATATTGACTTTTAAAATATTTCCTTGACTATGCTCTTTGAAACACAGATGTATAATCAGAAAGGATGAATACTTACCGTTTATATTGATATGGATGGAACTGGAAGGTATTATGCTGAACAAAGTAAATCAATTAGAGAAAGACAATTATATGGGTTCACTCATATGTGGAGTATAAGAAACAGCATAGAGTATCACAGAGGATGGGAGGGAAAACTGAATGGAAAGAAACCAGAGAGGGAGACAAAACTACCATGAGAGACTCTTAATTATAGGAAACAAACTGAGGCTTGCTAGAGGGGAGATGGGCAGAGGGATGGGGTAATTGGATGATGGGCATTAGGAGGGCTTGTGATGTAATGAGCACTGAGTGTTACATGCAACTGATTAAATATTGAACATTACATATGAAATTAATAATGTACTGTATGTTGGCTACTTAAATTTAAATAAAAAAAGAAGCAGATGTATAAAAGTTTTACACAAATATTTTAATCAAGTTTTTTATGTTTTCCTAGTTCCCACTATTCATTTAATGCTTTCTAATGCTTAAAAAGATCTGTGTACCATAATCAGACATACATTTACTAATACTAACTTTTTCTCAATTTATTTCTTCACATTTAACTTTTTAATTCAACTGAATTTTACTTTGTTGTAAATAATATACAGGAACCATATGCATTACAATTTCCCCAAATATTTAACTAATCTGTCATTATTATATCTTTCTCCTGTTACCATTCATTAAAAGGTCACCTATATTCTATGGTAAATTTGTATGGTAAATAAAATTTATTCTCAATTTTGAAGGTAGTTTTCCTATTTTATTCCATTAATCTGGCAATGTTGGCATAAATATGTATTGACCTAGTTAATATGACATTTCAAATATTCTATCAATATTTTTCATTTTTTGAGCCATATATTGACCATGTTCCTAATCTTCTGTGATGAGGTTCATTTTTCTGATTGCCATTTTGCAGAGCAGATAATGAAAGCTATTTATATCTTTTCTTCTTTTGTAGCTATAAAGAGGTTTTTGTTTCTGCAATTCTAATACCTACTTAAGTAAAACTTCATGTTGTATCTTTCAAACAATTTTTGTTTTTAAGTATAACCGTTTTAATGCTGATTTTATTATTCTGATTTTATTATTCTTTCATAAATTTTGCCTTAATATAAGTTTGATAATTATTTTCACTCCAGTTTTCTTTACTAGAAGATAAATCTCTGTTCTGAGCCCTCAATAGCCATAATTCCTTCTCATTGTTTTCATCTTTTTTGTACTTTTTCTCTGTAGTTTCACATTCTGGAGTAGTTCTTAAGACAGAAAAAAAGCAGCCCACGCAGCTTTCCCCTGGGAGGAGTTGGCATGGCGCTCACAGCTAGGGTCTGTTGTTTCTCTGTAAGGTCATTACGTGCCCAAGATCAAGTACATGAGAAGGGCACTCCATAACCATAGCTATAAACCTACTAAAATAAGAACATTGTGCACATCACAAAAAGGACCAAATTCCCTCCTTTTTGCCAGGAAATGTGACTGCTGCTTCTCTACCAGTTACAGATTAACATGTTCAAATTTTCCTGCCTCCTAAATTAAAAAAAAAAAAAACAAAACATATTTAATCACTGAATTATTTCCACACAGACAAGACCAAATCCCTGCTTCCTTGAATCCTCTTCCAAATCACCTATGCAAGCCAAATCAAACTACAATTCCCTCCTATCACTTTCTTACTCCAGGGTTCTCCATGTTGTGTTGTCTCTCCTTATTCAATAAGTAAATGCCCTAAATTTGTATGACTTTGTGTGTGTCCTCATGGTCTTTCCTTGGAAGGTATTGAACTGTTCAAGTTTGCTTTATAAAATTTTTTGGTTTATGTTTATTTTGTTCTTTAAAATTCTAGCTAAATATTGCTTTGTTTTCCCTTACATTCAAAAATAAAACCTCTCTCCATACTATTCTTTATTATGTAAAATTTTTATAGATTCATACTTAACATTTTAAAATAAATGATGATTAAGACTGATATTTTAGTTTTTAGAAAATAGTTTTGCTTCATTCCTTTATTTTTAATATAGAAGAAAACGGAAATTTTCTCTTTCTTGCATGTTGTTTGTTATACTTTTGAAACAATATTTAATGACCCAGCAGCCCACAGAGTAGAAAAGAGGCTGTGTGCAGAATAAAATCACTGTTGGCTTTTTGACTAAGTCATTGTAATGGAAAGTAGTCTTTCCAATCTACTTTATGTTCTGGCTTCAGTGACTTCTCAGGTACTCTGGCTGTGGCGGGCCTTTCCCTGGAATGTCAGACTTCCCCATTAAATTAAAAAAAAAAAAAGTTAAATGGCCACATAAAGAATCCTATCTGATATACTTGTGATTGTACTTGAATATCCAAGCTTGCAAATATGGTTTATGTGAATGTTGAGCACAGGTCTCAGAGCTTCCCCATCATGCTTTGCTTCATATTTGAGCTTCTAAAGGTTTATACTTCCTTTCTGAGTTACCACTCTGCTTTATGAGGAAGGCTGCTTTGGTTTGGTTTCACTATATTTTTGTGTTCTATGATTTCATTGCTTAGGCCCAGAGATCAGATTTTTGGGCAAACACCTATAGCTTTATTTTCTTTTACCTGGTAAGTGATACCACTACTGAATTTATATCCAAATGAAAAAGTAATTATCTTACCCTACTCATTTCTTTCTATGCAGAAGAAACACATTCGTTTCACACAAGACTATTTGTATACCCAAGAGCAACATGAAAGATTTTAAAAAACAGAATGAAGTTTCTCTGGAGTCTTTGTCTCTAGTACAAGAGAACTCAACCAAAACTCTTTTTCATTCCCCCAGCCTTGTTTAATAAAACATTTTAGAATGTCCTTTATGTTTAAAATGTTAGTTCTCTTAATCTAAATCTCTTAACCAACTTTAAATCATTTTTTTTTTTGTTTTTGTTTACAGAACACATTTGGTTGAAATGGTAGGATTCCTCACTATTAGCACAACTGTCATATTCTTAGCAAGATGTTTTTTCTTTAAATGAGTAAAATATTTAGGAAATAAATTACATTATAAGTTATTATACATGAACTTTGGCTATCAGTACAGTCCTCCACAATCCAGTCAGTTTATCACCAATAAACAGATAGCATTTGCTATAATGAACAGAGTTCTGGGATTGTGGACCCAAATAAGTTCATATCTTTAGACTGCTTCCTGACTCCTGTGTGAACTTGGGCACCTATGTTATTTTATCTCTCTGATCAACAATGTCTTTATTGGTTTAGTCTATATTCTATCCATCTTATGAAGAAGCTAAGAGGATCAGTAAAATCTTATAAGAATATGGAGACAGATTGAAATATTATTAATATCTTCTCAAGAATAAGAATAGTATATTCTGTGTCCTTTGGCAGAAGGTTTTTTGAGCATGATCTAAATATATATTAGTCACTTTGACTAATACCTTAAACAAGCTACATGTAAAAAGGCTAGAGCATTAGAAGAACTTTGTGTTATCTTTAAAAAGTGTCAAATACTGGGGTGCCTGGCTGGCTCAGTCAGTTAGGCATCTGCCTTCAGCTCAGGTCATGGGATTAAGCCCCACTCCAAGCTCCCCACTCCATGGGGAGTCTGCTTCTCCCTCACCAACCCCACTCATTCTCTCTCTCTCATGCTCTCTCTCAAATAAATAAAATCTTTAAAAAATATAAAGTGTTAAATATTATAGTATAGCTTATTACATTAAAATTTATTTTATTAATTATAAAGATCTGTATTTAGAATGGAAAGCTGAATAAATTCCCGTGTTTTGGTCATGTGTGATGAAAAAGTGTATGATCCTGATTGCCAATTACAGAAAAACAAGCAGAATATTATTGTACAAATCATTTAATGACAAAAACAAATTTCTGTATGCTGCATCTCTCCTTCATTATTCAGTTAAAAGTGACATATTTGATTTTCCTTCATTTTATGATGCAAATTTCTCTAGGGGAAAAATAAAAAGGTTACATAAGAGTATAAAAAATATGGAATGGAAATAATATGGAATAGAAATAATCAGATATCTAAATGTTGCCAAATACTTACATGCACAATATTCAATACCTTTAATTGAAATTTTCTCTCTTTTTTTTTAAGATTTTATTTATTTATTTGACCGACAGAGATCACAAGTAGGCAGGAGAGAGAGAAGCAGGCTCCTTGCTGAGCAGAGAGCCTGATGCGGGGCTCGATCCCAGGACCCTGAGATCATGACCTGAGCTGAAGTCAGAGGCTTTAACCCACTGAGCCACACAGGCGCCCTGAAATTTTCTCTTTTAACATGGTCTTATTTTAAGAAGAGGAAGTAGGGATAAATCATTTTTATTCTTATATTAACTATTTAAATCATAAAGAAACATATAAAGCTACAATATAATTATATAAAGTATATAATGTTCCTTGTGTTTTAAATAGTCAATATAAAAATAGATATGCACATTTAGTAAGTAGAAACATACATGTGTGCTAATGTACATAGGCATATATATTCTTGTACTGAACAGATTTTGCCACAGAGGCATTCTTTATATTACCAATAGAAACTCATTCTCTTTCCCTAAAGACTGTAGGTATACCAATATGCTGGCCTTGTGGATAATCAAGGCCTTTGGCTGAACATCTGTAATAGTAACAGAGAAAAACATATCTCATTTAGAGCTAAGAGCAATAATCAGGGTATTAGTACTTTGAGATTATTCTGAGCTTTCAAAAGTCACATAACTGATATCTCATAATAGTTTTATGCTGTGTTTAGGAAAGTAGCATGTTATGCAACTGTGCTTATAATAAAAACAGGTTTTATTTGGAAACTTTACATGTATCAGGTTCTCTGCTCAGGTCTTTAAGTCTATTATTTACTTCCCACAGAAGTCCTACATGGGAAGGTGCATTATTATCCCTGTTCGCAGGTAAAGAAATCAAGACTTAGAATGGTTAAGAAAATCAAAGTAATACAGCGTATACTAATATTGAAGTTGGCTTTTTATTTAAAAAAATCTTCTTTATTAGCATTTTATTTTATTTTCCTTTTTGACACTTTAAACCAACATTTATGGAAAAGAAAATAATCTGAATATGTGTCAAGTCTGACATATACTGAGCACCAACTATGCACTTACTACATTTAATGACACTAGTATGAGATTTTGTGTTACTTAAACTAATGCCTATCCAAGAAGAGTTTAGAGTCCTTCTGTCCTATAACAGTCAGAATAATCCAAAACTTCCTAATACCATGCTACATACATATTAATTCCTCTAATCCTCAAAACAACCTTACTAGTATTCAGATTTTACAGATATGAAAACCAAGGCACTAAGATGATAAGTGCTCTATTCAATGCCACATGGCTAGAAAGTGATCCATCTAGGACTTTAAGTCAGATAGATAATCTCCAGAGTTCTTGCTTTAATGATTATCATTGTGTTTCACCTTTAATATGCCTGACTTGAGAAATAAAATCCCATTATATCAGTTCCTAGCAGACTTACTTTTTAAAATAATATTTAACTTAAAAATATATTGATATATTTTAGTATATATAAATATATAAAATATAATATATAAAACATATAAATATATTAATATATCAATAATAAATATAATAAAATCAGTAATAAAGAATAATAAAATAATTTTATTGATCTACAAAAGCAACCATAGTATTAATGTATCAAAGATTCTTAGGTAGTTCTCTTCCTATATAATTCAAAATTTATTAAATGACAAGTAAGTCCTAGTCTGAGAGACAGAGAGAGTGCATAAGCAGAAGGAGGGACAGAAGGAGAAGAGGAGGAAGGACTCTGCCCTAAGCCCCACGTGGGGCTTCCTCTCATGACCCTGAGATCATGACTTGAACTGAAACCAAGAGCTGGATGCTTAACTAACTGAGCTACCCAGGTTGCCCCTAAAAATCTTTCACTGAAAAAGTTAGCGATTTTCTTATGCTCTTCTTTCAAAATGGATAGTACCAGTTTTGGGTAGAAAATAAATAAATCATTCATAATTTACTTTAATAGCTAAATCATTCGGGAGTACCAACAAAAATCAGGAAGCTACTCTGCATGGATGGTTTTGAAAAATGT
The DNA here is from genome assembly GCF_902655055.1 of Lutra lutra. Taxonomy (NCBI): domain Eukaryota; kingdom Metazoa; phylum Chordata; class Mammalia; order Carnivora; family Mustelidae; genus Lutra; species Lutra lutra. The sequence goes on from NC_062280.1 coordinate 176,376,523, forward strand.
AGTAACATGACATTAATTGACAATTTAAATGAGCATTTGTAAAACTGGAGATATTTTTTAAGTCCCAGTAAGTACACCGATTTTTTAAGTGTGTATGTATAATGAAAATCTAGACTGATATAAGCTGACACATTGTTGTTATGTGAGTAGAATAATTACATGACAACATAGTGTCCATGGAGCACTAATCCATACATCTAATTTTTAATATCATTCCAGGTGGCTTAAGAGAAATGAAACATTGTTCTTAATAGAATATTAGTGTAATCCTGGTAACTGTGAAAAACTCTTGAGAAATAAATGCAGCTGTTATCTTGGCCAAGTTCTTTAACATAAGGTTTTTAGGTAGTGTCTGTATTAATCATCTTGTTTTAATTAAGTTTTTTTCCAGTGACACAAGTTATTATTTTTACTTGTATCTATCTATCTATCATATATCTAGCCATCCATCCATTTTTCTAATCATCTGTACAACTATTCATGCATTTATCCACACAAATACATAGACCATAGACAAAAATACTGTCTTACCATTTGAAGGATGCAAAATTGAATGTCATACTAACTCAATGACATTTTAGCCTGATGTAGAGAAGACAAAACAAACATGAAAAAAAATCCAGAGGAGTATAAAACATGCACACTAATTATACCTCCTACTACTTTGTTGTCTCACTTGTCTTCTACTGAAAAACTTGGGCTCAATGCATGTTTATTGAATGGCTGTTAACTGTTATGTCAATGTCAACACACACCTTTCCAACACAACCCAAATAAAAATTAACACAATAATTACTGCACAAACAAATTATGCCATTGTGGGTTATCTGAATGAGGTGGGGCTTTCCATCTTTTTCTCAAGGATCTGGGGTTTTAGTTTTTTGCCATCACTGTGACTGTTTGTCATTCTCATCTGCCCCACAGTCCAGGGCCAAAGTCACTACCTGGAATAATGGCTGTTGAAAACCACTGACCCTATGAATGTTGCTAGGTCAGATATTTTTTTGTAACTTATCTCAAGGACTTCATTTAGAATCTGTAAGACTGGTTTTAAGGAAATAAAAGCAATGAAAAGACGGGACTTTTCAAATGAGTACTGAGGAGAAAGTGCAAAATGGGTTAGGACTTTGCCAGGTCCTGTTACTTTTGTTTTGGGTTATTTTTGTCTGATTTCTACATTCTATTTCTTCTAAGACGGTGCCAATTGATGATAAAAAACAAATTTAGGGGGCGCCTGGGTGGCTCAGTGGGTTAAGCCGCTGCCTTCGGCTCAGGTCATGATCTCATGGTCCTGGGATCGAGTCCCGCATCAGACTCTCTGTTCAGCGGGGAGCCTGCTTCCCTCTCTCTCTGCCTGCTTCTCTGTCTACTTGTGATCTCTCTTTGTCAAATAAATAAATAAATAAAATCTAATACCAGAATGCTATGGTATGAATTTCTGGACTGTCAAGAATGACTCATCACTGATCACTGATTTCAAGTGGGAAACTCTATGATCTCCATTGACTTTGCTTATTTTGAGACAGCCTGTGCATTGGGCAAGAACAACATGGGATGCTGGTTAAAGACAGAGTTTTCAGAGTTACCTTGGTATTCTGCTATGCTTCTGAGCACTGAGGAGTTATTCAAGGGTTCTTCTGTAGAGCCCCTGGATCTCTCCAGGCCTGGTGAACCAGAAGATTAGAACTATGATGCATTAATTGGATTGAGCATTTCTGTGATAAATAGATAGATAGATAGATAATAGATAAATAGATAAATAGATAGATAGGAAGGATAGATAGGTAGATTGATACAAAAAGGATTAAATAGTCTATTCTAGGCTTTAGACCACCTCTCCTACTGTAGGAAAAGTCTCATAAGTTGGGTCACAGGGAATTTAAAGAATTTCCTAAACATCCCCGTCTTCCCTGAGCTCTCTGGTAATAGGCATTAAAAAGCAGGATTCAAAGGGAAGAGGCCTAACGTCATAATTCTAGCATTGTTTGCTGCAGAATCATGGAATCTGAGAGTTCAACACTGTCATTTCCTCATATTTGTCATTCAGTGGAAGCACACACAGATGCTGGGACATCTGGTTTCATTGGCAATGAGTCTTTATTGCTTACAAGAGTGTGCCCTGCATGCCCGGGTCTATGCCTTCTGAGAATTCTGACCATCTGCCCTTTTAGTAAAGCTTTCTACCCAAAGTGCATTAGATTATCTTCTCAAGTTTGATACATGGCAAAACTGGGCCTCCAGGCACTCTGGAAACGTTGGTATAAATAGCACTCAGATAAACTGATATTCCAGTCTTTATGTACCCTAGTCTTATTATAGAAATATAATCTTCATGGATACAATTTACTCCTAGAGAAAAATAGTATGTTTCTATTGTTCAGAAAACCTATTCCATCTAGTGATATTTTCCTAAAATATGTGCATACTAATCATAGGGAAATTCTCATATAGGCAGGATCATTATGGTTCATTTCCTATTGTCTTTGGTGGAATCTGTTTTCCTTTCAGAGTGAAAATTAGATTGCTAACATCCCCTGGGCTATGATAGAAGTTCAGTTGGTTGTCAAATAGGTTAGTCAGTGAAAAGCCCATGATTGCATATCCAGGAAGACATTAACTGTTAGGAATTGTCCAGCTTTTAGAACATTTAAGGCAGTTGTTTTGTTGTTTGTTTGTTCGTTTGTTTTGGCTGTATTTTTTTTTTTTTAACTAGAACTGACATAAAGGGTTTTTTTAATCCAAATGTAGAACTCACATTGGACAATGAATTCCAGGAATGAACTAACAGGTTGTTCACATGTACTATAATCACAGGCGGATGTCAAAGCATTCTCTGGAAGCTGGATAGTGGTTAAAGACAGATATTCTAGGATACAACTATTTGGGTATATTTTCCATGACTTGTACTTATTCCAATGTAATTTTGAGGTAAGTTACTTAACTTCCATTTCTTCATCTGTTAAAATGTTGATTTTAATATTATTCTTATACGTAAGTCTGGTGGGGTGACCAACATATCTGTTTCTGTGACATCTGGACCTCTAGTCACCATGGCCTTCTCAGTTTGTCACTGCTGCATTTGTTTTCAAAATTGAGTGGGGAAGTACCAAGATTTGACAGAATAGATTACTTGAGTGTCAGAGGTATTCTTCCTTGCTCGCACAATGTAATGACAGAGAGTATGATAATATGAGAATCATATTCTTCTTAAGATTTATTTATTGAGAGAGAGAGGGGGAGAGAGAGAGAGTGCGCACGAGCACGCTCATGCAAGAGGATGGAAAAGGGGCAGAGGGAGAGAATTCTCAAGCAGACTCCTTGCTGAGTGAGGACCCCAGTGTTCGACTTGATTTCCTGACTCTGAGATCATGAGCTGAAACAAAATCAAGAGTCAGATGCTTGGGCGCCTGGGTGCTCAGTGGGGTAAGCCTCTCCCTTCAGCTCAGGTCATGATCTCAGGGTCCTGGGATCGAGCCCCACATCAGGCTCTCTGCTCGGTGGGGAGCCTGCTTCCTCCTCTCTCTCTGCCTGCCTCTCTGCCTACTTGTGATCTCTCGTCAAATAAATAAATAAAATCTAAAAAAAAAAAAAAAAGAGTCAGATGCTTAACCAACTTACCACCCAGGTGCCCCCCAAATCATATTATTTTTGTTATTTTTAAAGATTTTGTTTATTTATTTAACAGACAGAGATCACAAGTAGGCAGAGAGGCAGGCAGAGAGAAAGGGGGAAGCAGGCTCCCCGCTGAGCAGAGAGCCTGATGTGGGGCTTGATCCCAGGACCCTGGGATCATGACCTGAGCTGAAGGCAGAGGCTTTAACCCACTGAGTCACCCAGGCGCCCCCCAAATCATATTCTTATATGAGTATTAGAATTAGTATTAGTAATTGGCGTTCATCATTATGCCTTTCCCATAGGTTCTCAGGAAATATCTCTTCATTCAATAAATGAATGTATAAATATATGGGGTTTATAACCACTCTAGAGCACCAATGTCTAAACTGGAGTATGTGATTTGAGGTTTTGTGTGAAATGATTTAATGAAATATGGGAAATGCACATAATTTATAATTCTATTTATATGAAGATGTATGATTTTTATGGCTTATCTACTTGATATGTTAATAAGCAGTATATAAATAATTATGTAACTCATAAATAAAGGTGGAATTGCTCATGCTTTTTTTTTTTTTCTTTGAGTAAGGGATCCATGACCAGTTCTCCATGTTTGGAGAACTTTGGACCAAAGCATCTCAGAAGCAGAGATAAATCCACTCACACCTAGTTATTCTCCCACCATATATTCTGTAGATATGAAGACAAATACTCACAAGATTCTATATTACCACTAATGCTCATTTAAATAAAATATATTTTACAAGAAGAAAAAGGAAAAGAATTGTAGTTTTTGTGAAATTATGTATCCACAGCACTTAGCCAATAAATTATTATATATTTTTGAGGTTTCACACTTTTTATCACTATCTAAAGTGAAACTGATTCTTATTAGTATCAATAAGTAGAATAAACTTGGCATCTGAGAAGTTTATACCTGACCTTTTCTGAATTTCATTTAGGATCTCAGACCTGAACTGGAAATAGATCCTGTGGTTTATATCAAGAGCAAAATACAGTTGAATACAGTCTTGGATCCTGAAGAAAAATAACTGTGCTTATTTTATCCTGAGCCATTTTTCTAGGAGAAGTTAAGATATCTATTCAAAATGAGCCATTGAATTAAAGAGGAGGGTGGGGAAAGCATTGATTATCCCATTTCCCAGGACAATGTTCTTTCTGTTAAAGTATATAAGAATCACCAGAGAGTCATAGGCCTTTTTTTTTTCATTTTAGTGATATGAATACTTCAGTATTTTAGATATTTGAAAGAGATTATAGATGGAACCATGAGAAATTTTTTGTAAATCTGTTAAATTCAAAGTCAATATACAGATATACAAACACACACATGAAACAGAGGACTAAGAAAGAGAGAAACGTACAGAGACAGATAGATGCACAAAGACAAAGAGAAGAGTGAGATAAAAATGTTCATAAAATTTTATCTGAAAGCATAATTTCCTAATAAACTTTTTTATTAGAGTTTATTATTATCTGGCTTTTTTCACTTTCATATTATTAACTATTTTCAATCAGAATTCATACAATGGAGTATAAACAAAATGCTAATGATTTATATTTAATATGATTAAATTGGTCATTATTTTGATCAAAATGGAAAGATATTTCATTAGAGGGAGCTTGTTTTACTTTGTTTTTAGCAACTGATAATGTATCTGCAAAATTTCAAGTTTATATTTGGAAAAATACTGATCACAGAAATGGTATCTATTTAATGATTTTATTTACAATATTGAGACAAATTTTATATTAAACATAAACATGGTATGCTTTCTCACATGTGCTGAGATTGCCTTCTACTTTCTCTATCAAGGTTAGTACCCACCACAGCATGCCCTTCCATATTTGATTTAGATGAAACACCACACTGGGAAACATGGAATCTAACTTCCTAAGTGGCCAATCAGGGCCAGATGAAGAGCATGGCAGGGCAGGATCAACCTTAACCAACCAAAAATAGGAGGTTGGAGGGAGCTGGTCAATTAAATTTCCTTTCTTTACTCTCTTTCATAGACTTGTCCAAGATCTTGCTCAACTTCTCAATTGTAGCAGGAATGTCCTATTAATATGAAACTCACAGAACCTTAGAGCCCTACTGGATTCTCCAGGCTTTTTGAAGCAGTAACTGGCACAGTTAACATGTCTCATCACACTGAGTCATATCATTCATTGCTCACAGTCTCAACCCCATGGGCATGCATCTCTTTTAAAGTGAAATAATACCCATAATTTGACATCATTAGAATGAAAGTACTTGGGCAATATCAAGGATAATTATATATTTCTATTTCTATTTCTACATTTACATTTAAATAAATAAAGCTTAATATTATAATGAAAGAGAAATCTAATGCAGACCATTTACTGTACATTATAGAAGCTTGTGTTTGCAGTAGGAATTGCCAGATAATGTAGGTTCATCCTTCCAAGCCTGACAGATTTTTTTCTTTCCAAAAGATATTTCTCCTGAGTTTTCAAATAAAAATTCTTGCCCAAGCTGTGATATCATCATAAATGATGAATGGTTCACATCAAAACATCCTCAGTAAGAATATAAGTCTTATAACTCTAATATGTTTTCTGATGAGAAAAAAGGGAGAGCTTTAAAGATATTTTTTAAAATATATTTAATTTGCAATTGACAATTCCTAAGGATAAAGAGTAGGTCATTCCTATTGTATATCATACTGTTCAGGAGAATTGATACTTTATCATCACTCTTCATGCAATTTGAATAAATGTTTCTTTGCTTTGCTTGAGTGAGTTTTATCTGGGGAAGCTTTCTTATTTGCAACAGTTTTGCTGTAAGGGGAACATGTTCTGTTTTTCCTGTGTGCAAGACTTATTTTGTATTCCACAAAAGTATTTTATTTCCTTAACATAAGTCTCATGTATCTATTGTTATACTGATTTTTAGGGATTTAATTTTTGTCATTATTGTTGAGGGGATTTTTTTTCACATTTTCTAACTCATATTTCCTGGTATATGGGGGGTTTTGTTGTTGCTGTTGTTTTTTTCTGATTTTTTTTTCCTACTGAATTGGTATCCTTCTACTTCAGTGAACTAATTTATTAATTTTTTAAATTGAGTTTAGTGCAGAATTAAACATAATAATTGAATAAATATCAAAATAAAATAACTTTAAATGATTATATCTTTGTTCACCCTAATTAGGTGAACATAGTTTGAAATTACACTTTGTATATAGGAGCAACATAAATATGAATACATTTGAAACTCTAAGAGAAAGACAAAATTCATTTATTTCAATAATATGCTTCATTTTACTTTGTGTTTGCTTTCATTTTGGCCCCCGTATCAGAGTTTCATAGGGAAGAACTTAAGTAACACCAGACAAGATCCAGCACCTTTGTGTATAGTAGACTGTAGATATAGTTTGTTAAATCAACAAATGGTCCAATATTCTAGAATTATTATATCCACTTTTCTTCTAATAAGTAAATAATATATATTTTCCACTTGTTTATAATGTAGATCATTCAGAAACTATCCACTTATTTATGTTAATATTCATGGAATTTGTAGGTTTTTAAAAAAGTTTTAATTTAAATTCCAGTTAATTAACATACAGTGTAATCTTAGTTTCAGGTATACAACACTTCTTTACAACGCCTGGTGCTCATCACAGAAAGTGCACTCCTTACTCCCATTACCTGCTTCCCCCATCCCCCCACCCTCCTCTCTGGTAACCATCAATTTGTTCTCTATAGTTAATTAAGTCTGTTTCTTGGTTTGCCCCTCGCTCTCTTTTTTCCCCTATGCTCATTTGTTTTGTTTCTTAAATTACATATATGAGTGAAATCATATGGTATTTCCCTTCTATGACTTATTCTGTTTAGCATAATACTCTCTAATTCTAGCCATGTCATTGCAAATGGCAAGATTTTGTTCTTTTTAAGGGCTGAGTAATATTCCGCTCCACTTCTTTATCCATTTATCAGCCAGTGGATGCTTAGGCTGTTTCAATCATTTAGCTATTATAGATAATGCTGCTTATAAACATCAGGGTGCATGTAACCCTTTGAGTTAGTATTTCTGTATTCTTTGGGTAAATACAGTAGTACAACTGTTAGTAGTACAATTGCTGGATCATAGGGTAGTTTTTTTCTTTAAACTTTTGGAGGAAACTCCATACTGTTTTTCAGAGTGGCTTCACCAGTTTGCATTCCCACCAACAGTGCAGGAAAATTTGTAGATATTTTAGATACAAGTATTAAACTAATTATCATAGTTAAATACAATTCAAATAAAAGTTTTATACTCAGTAGGAGATAAAAAGTATCATTGAAAAATGCCAATATTTTATTTTGAAACACAATATGCTTAATAACATTCTAAGGAAACACTTGCCCCATTTTTCTAAAATCCAACAATTCAGTTTACAGCTATTTAATATGACTTACTTAATTTTATTTAGAGCAGTTCTGAAAGATCATTATAGAGCAACATATTTCATAATTTTTATGCCTTTTCAAATACCTTCACAGTGGTTTGATTATTTAGGTAAAATTCAAGAGTTTTTATTTATAATTAAATAAATTCATTATTTATTTTATTGTACCAATGCTAAGCTTTAGATTCTCATTATTCAATGTATAGTTAAACAGAAATTAGTGTCTATATTCAAAAAATGTATTTTCAGCACTGAAGAAATTCCTATATTATCTGGTTATTAGGACAGTGATAAATGATGCTGTTTTTAAACAAAGGAGATTCTAAGTAAATTCATGACAAAGTTTGTCATACTCTTCATCCTCAGATAGCGCTTAGTAACTGCCATAGCTCTGTATCTATTCTTATTGTCTGCTGTTGATTTGAGATCAAAACCAAGATCAAACTCAGAAATTCTGGTAAAAAATGGAAAAAGACATAATAAAAACTAGGTCTGACTGGTAATGCTACAACCTGACATCATAAAGTTTTTTGGGATCATTAACACTGCATGCAAAGTGGCACTAAGTATGTGATACTCAGATTACTAAGGATTGCTCTCTAAATGTGAATACATTTGGAAAAATATATATATATATATTTAAAAGCCATGTTATTTTAATCTGCTTCATTTGAAAAAGAGTTTTTAGAATGAAGTAAGTATATATATATTTTTTAATTAGGGCAAAAAGAGATGCAAAATTATAACAAGTAAAGTAGTGTTGCTAGAGAGAAATATATGTTGTTAAATAAAGAAAGCCTAACAATATCTAAACCTGGAAGGCTACCAAATCACACAATTTGTAAAGTCTACAAAATTAAACAAAAGGAGCAAACATTCTCCAGTAGTCTATGGAAGTCTAACTTATAATCTTATATATGTATTATATACTTACACACTTGTATATACTAAGTAAAATATTTGTATATACTATTTTCTCTTTCCTTATCTCTACTGTAATAATAGTTACACGTGGTTTTAAATACTATACCAGCAGTCATTTTTGTTTTGTTTTGTTTTAAATTCTTTATTGTCCTTTTCATTCTTTACTTCAGGAATACTTTGGTAATGAAGAGAGAGAGCAGTTATGAATCACTAATCGGATTCCAAAGAGAGAAAAGACTGGGTAAGTCATTGAGCCGGTACTTTGAGGTCAGAGTAGACTCAGCCCTACCATGGTCAGTAACATTTTACTCTTTTGAACTTAATTCTTCAACTGTGAAATGAAAGAAATATGCCTATTTCATACAACACCTCACCAATGTAAAATTTATTGCCTCATAGGCAATCAATTTATGTTAGCTACTTTTATTTCCTTCAATATAGGGCAATTTTAGACTTAATTTTTTTAAAAAAAGGAAAATCACAATGCTTATAAAAAGCACATACAAATGTCTTCTAAACATCAAATTATAAAGAAAAAAAGCTTGCACATTATCAGCACTTAAGTTGTTCTAATTGCTTAAACATCATAAAGGGAAAATTATTTGTTCTCTTTGGGCATATAGCTATGTATTTGCAATAATTATTTTGAGTTTGAAACTGCAAATAGAAAAAAGAATCATTCTGGAAAACAAAGGTCCTAACAGAAGATTATTATGAAATGACCCAAAACAATGTCTTACCCCCTTTTAACCTCTTAAGAAATATGTCAGTTTCCCTAAACCAGCTTACTTGGAAATATTTAAGAGTCACTTCGCATCACACAAAAGAAATCCAGTACACAATTTTTGCTGTTGTCCCTGGAAACTGCAGGGCTAATTCCCTATGCAGTGCACATAAAATATAACTCAGTGTCCAGTTTGGTTTTACCTGATAAAGTGAAGCAGAGAAAATGGGAGTATGTAAGTGTTAGCATTTCTTGTTTGCTAGCAAACAAGATTTTTAGCTTTCTGAATTATTTAGAAGTATTTGGGTGTGTGTGTGTGTGTGTGTGTGTACATACATATTTCCTCTTCTTCCCACCTTTCTTTCAAGAGTGTAAAACAATAAAAGCTAGAAAAAAAATTCACAATTCAGTCTGATGCTGGCACGAGAATACAGTTACTCTATTTGAAATTTTGGTGACATAATACCAAATCAGCTGTGTTAAATGGTTTTGTATGACAAGACTAAGAGCAGCTATTTTTGTACAGCAAAAAAATCACTGTGCCTTTTGCAGCAGAGGTGGGAATTGTAGAGTACTAGCAGCATTATTTCTTCTCTAGTCAGTTAATTATTTCTTCTCTAGTTAGTTAAGAAGCCACAGATGACTGAGGGAAGACTGCAGATGTTGATCTGCTTTGTCCTGCCTTATCTAGCAAAAATATCTCATTAGAATAGGACAACTGCCATCAAACAATAGTGAGTGGTGAGCTATATCGTTCCTCTTATTCAGATCCAATAGAGCCTAGGACCTATATGCCATTACAATGAATGCAAGTTAGTGTGTAGGATGTAATTTGTGTCAGACTACGTTTTTTTTCCCTTAGCAGTTTGTGGCAGTCACAAACCATTTTTTAATATGGCTAGAACTTCTGTTTTCAATTCTTTTTTTGTATTACCTGATCCATCCAGTTACCCTTCAGTTAACTAACAAGGTAAATGAAATGGAAGAAAAAAAATCAACTTAATAGTAACATTGAAGCAAATCATATCTTATACCCACCACTACTAGAGTAAGCTTGTTTCTCTTACATTTTGGAAGAAGCAAATTATTTTAACAGCTAAGGAAAATGTCTATTTTATTACAATATTTTGTAGAGGAGGATATAATTTCTACTTTTTCTCAGCCCAAAATTCATCACCCTCTACATGAAAATTTTGTGGCAGGTGTCAAGTATATTTAAAAATCCGCCCCCCATCTACTTAACAAATAAACCAACAGAGGTAGCAATAAAAAAATGTTTCTTCTAGTTATAAGAAAGTATTACTTCTGGTCAGTTGGAAGCTATATTTTTAGGAATAAAGATGGGGTTTAAGAGAACAAATTGAAATAATCCTTAAAAGGGGTAAATAGAGAGTGAGAGGGATATCTTTGTTTGTTTGTATGTTTGGTGCCAAAATAAGTGCCAACTAGTTAAATTGTATAAAAATTATATATTTATTAAAATAGAGCAGCTACTCAAATAAATGGTTCTTAATACAAATTTGTTACCTTATTCAGTAAGTGCTAATTATGTACCCGCTATGTGCCAAATCTTATTCCAAATGTTGGGAGAAAAAGTAAAGTCATAGAAAAATGCTTTGTAAACATGAAGAGGACTAGAAGGTGTGGCCATCAAGGGGGATCTCCTGAAGATGAAGCATTTGGCTTGAGAATTAATTTATGAGTAGAAAACAATATAAAAAGTCCGTAGACAGAGTATTAGAAAGTTGGAACAACATGTGCAATGGTTAAGTATTAGACAAACATAGTTAAAGTCTATCCTGAATAGAGGAAATAAAGCAGTAAGTGGCTAATATAGAGCTATGCAGTCTATCGGAATGGTTAAGATAGCTTTTCCCAGGCCCTGGGAATCCCTGAGACATTTAAGGGAACGTGCAGTCAAGAAAGATTTTTTAAATGATGCAAAGACAACTATTTTCCCTTTTCACTATTTTGACATTTGCACTAATGACACAGAAATAATAGTGGGCAAATTTGCTGGTGTTTTTGTAAAAATCAAGGCAGTAAAATCAAACTGTATAAACAGTCCTTGTATTCGTCAGTGCCATGCAACTGTGGTAACATAAAGTGCCAGTTTCCATTAAGAATGTCCATGACGTAGTAAAAAAATTACTAATTTTCTTAAATCTCAACTCCTGGCTATGTAACTTTTAAAAATATTCTGATTGTTTAAATAGGGAAAATATTCTTAAAACTCTTCTGTTGTAAGCCAAAGTATGACAGGAAAAGCACTTGAGGGATATTTAAATTTTTTAATTGAACTTCCTCTTTTATCATGGAACACAATTTTTTTTTAAAGATTTTATTTATTTATTTCACAGACAGAGATCACAAGGAGGCAGAGAGATAGGCAGAGAGGGTGGGGGTTGGGGAAGCAGGATCTCCATGGAGCAGAGATCCCAGGACTGTGGGATCATGACCTGAGCTGAAGGCAGAGGCTTTAATCCACCGAGCCACCCAGGCTCCCCATGGAACACAATTTTTAATTGAAAGAATGACTGGCAGAAAAACTATGCTTATTCAGAATATGAACCTAAGTGAAACTATATATATTTAAAGTAATTAGCAGTATTTGTGGCCAAAGATAAAACCTACACTTTCAAGTAAATTTTAGAAAATTTGTATCTGCCACACCGAGAGTGAAACTTCCACAGAGAGCCATTTCTAAAATATGTGATAATATTAACATATGCAATTTTTTACATTGTAATAAAATAAACTAACTTTTGGAAACTCTACAAAAACCAGTAAGCCACTATTTCTTATATGATTGATGCATGATATTACATAATCTTATATGATTAACAGCTCTAATCCAGGTGTTATATAGACCACTGAATTTTTATTTTATTATTTTATTTTATTTTATTTTATTTTTATTGTGCTGTTGGTCACCATACATTAGTTTTTCATGTAGTAGTGTTCCAAGATTCATTGTTTACATATAACACTACTGCTCCATGTAATACGTGCCCTCCTTAATACCCACCACCAGCCTCACCCATCCTCCCACCCCCTCCCCTATTTATTTTTAAAAGATTTTATTTATTTATTTATTTGTCAGAATGAGAGAGAGAGCGAGTGAGCACACAAGTAGGAAGAGTGGCAGGCAGAGGGAGAAGCAGGCTCCTTTCTGAGCAATGAACCCAGTGAGGGACTCAGTATCTGGACCCTGGAATCATGACCCGAGCAGAAGGTAGACATTTAACCAACTGAGCTACCCAGGCATTCCACCACTGGATTTTTAAATATAAGAAAAGATAACGAAAAATTAAATGATATGCTTTTAGATTCCACATTGCAATTAACCTTTAAGAAATGACCACTGGTTGAATTTTGGTGCAGTATCAACAGACTATACACAAGTATATGAAAGGCTATTGACATATTCATTCTTTTACTAACTGCAAATTCTGGTGAGCTCAGATTTTCTTCATGAAGTTAAAAAAAAATTGCAGCAGATTGACTACAGAAGCAGGTATGACAATTTGTCTAACATCAGCCAGGTGTTTAGAGATTTGCAAAAATGTAAAACAATGCCATTCTTTCACTCAGTATATTGTCTTAGAAAATGGTTACTTTTATAAATTATTCATGTTAACAAGTCATTAGTTTACTAATGCTATTTAAAAATAATTAACATATTGATAGATTTAGTCACATAAGCAAAAGCTTTGTGGCGTACCCAACACTTTTTTTTTTTTTTAAATGATACTATTTATTTTAGAGAGAAAGACTGTGCATGTGAGGCGGGAGAGGGGCAGAGGAAGAGAGGAAGAGGGAAAAGGAGAGATCTCAAGCACAGTCTGTGCTGAGCATGGAGTCCAGAGCATGAGGTGGGGCTGATCTTATGAGGCTGAGATCTTGACCTAAGCCTAAACCAAGAGGTGGTTGCTTACATGAGTCAGCCACCCAGGCAACCCATGACCAACACTTTTTAAGAGTACAAAGGCATCCTAAGATAAAAGTATTTAATGCCTACTTCTTTAGAATACTCTCAATCATAACTTTACTTTGATTAAATAGGCTTAAATAGTATACTGCCCCTCATTAATCCTTGTGCTCATGGATGTAACGTGCCCTGGCAAGATCTTTTGCTTTTTAGTTTCATGATCCTTCCCTGTAGACTCACTTTCTCCAGAACTGTAGGAATCCTCCATGGAAAAGATAGGAAATGATCCCAGTAAGGCAGCCAAAAAATCCATTGTGCTGTACTAATGAGTTTGCACTAAATAAATCCAAAGAGTTGTAGATCTTTTTTTTTTTTTAGATTTATTTATTTATTTATTTGACAGAGATCACAAGTAGGCAGAGAGAGAGGGGGGGAAGCAGGCTCCCTGCTGAGCAGAAAGCCCGATGTGGGGCTCGATCTCAGGACCCTGAGATCATGACCTGAGCTGAAGGCAGAGGCTTAACCCACTGAGCCACCCAGGCACCCCGAGAGTTGTAGATCTTTAAGCAGAAATGCCATAAATTAACTTGTGATTTTTCTAAATTGTTTAGGCTTCTGTAAAGAGAATGGGGAGTTGGCACTACATGTGAAATCAGGGAGGCCAGTTAATACTGTAGTAATGTACAGTGTGGACAGCAGTATCCTAATGTGGAGATTAGCAAGAGAAGGAAATTGATTCCTTCTGTATTTTACAAAAAAAAAAAAAAAGTATCATTTCTTTGGATTGTAGGTAGAGGGAAAGAGTAAAATAGTATTTAGGTTTGAGCTTAAGCTGCAGGGAGCTTGGGTGATGCTATGTCCCCAAATGGGTAAGAACATGGGTTCTATTTTAAGCATGCTAAGATTGAGATACTTATTAAATATTTTAGTAGTAGTATCAAACAGATATTGGCTATATGAGTTTATTTTCACCTTTACCATCAATATGTATGTCTACAAAAGTTCATAGTATACAGCTAAATATGATAATATGCTATAATATCAATAAAACTGGGCTAAGATACACAATGATCATTAATATTAAATTAATTATTTCTTTTTAGTCTTTAAATGTCTTCATATGAAAATATAATTCCTTAAGCCCCCTACTCCACCTGTCCCATACAATAAGTATTTATTTAAAAAAATGTATGGAGGACATCCAATATGTGCAATGCATCACTCATTAATTAGCAATTAATATCTAATTTTGGAATAAGTAATTAATATCTATTCCTGAAAACATGTACGCCATCTTGGAAGTAAATTAAAATAATTATATCACGTGTTCTCCTTAATGCCCATCATCCAGTTACTCCCTCCCCTTCTGCAACCCTCAGTTTGTTTCCCAGAGTCAGAAGTCTCTCATGGTGTGCCTCTCTTTTGATTTCTTCCCATTCAGTTTTCCCTCCCTTTCCCTATGATCCTCTGTGTTATTTCTTATATTTCACATATGAGTGAAACCATATGATAATTGTCTTTCCCTAACTGACTTATTTCACTTAGCATAATACCTCCAGTTCCATCCACATCAATGTAAATGATAGGTATTTATTCCTTTCTGATGGCTGAGTAATACTCCACTGTATATATAAACAATATCTCCTTTATCCATTCACTTGTTGAAGGACATCTCAGCTCCTTCCACAGTTTGGCTATTGTGGACATGGCTCTTATGAACATTGGGGTACAAGAAACGGTTTGTTTCATTACATCTGTATCTTTGGGGTAAACACCCAGCAGTGTAATTGCTGGGTCGTAGAGTAGCTCTATTTTTAACATCCTCAGGAACCTTCATACTGTTTTCCAGAGTATCTATACTAGCTTGCATTCCCACCAACAGTGTGGGAGGGTTCCCCTTCACATTCTCACCAACATTTGTGGTTTTCTGTCTTGTTAACTTTAGCCATTCTGACTGATGTGTGGTGGTGTCTCATTGTGGTTTTGACTTGCATTTCCCTGATGACAAGTGATGTGAGCATTTTTTCATGTGTCTGTTGGTCATTTGTATGTCTTCTCCCCATTTCTTGACTACATTATTTGTTTTTTAGGTGTTGAGCTTGATAAGTTCTTTATAGATCTTAATTACTAGCCTTTTATCCGATGGGTCATTTCTAAATATCTTCTCCCATTCTGTAGGCTGCCTTTTAGTTTTGTTGACTGTTTCATTTGCTGTGCAGAAGCTTTTGATCTTGATGAAGTCCCAACAGTTCACTTTTGCTTTTGTTTCTCTTGCCTTTAACAACATGTCTTGGAAGAAGTTACTGTGGCTGTAATAGAAGAGGTTGCTGCCTTTTTTCTCCTCCAGGATTTTGATAGATTGCTGTCTCACATTTACGTCTTTCATCAGTTTTGAGTTTATCGTTGTGTATGGTGTAAGAGAATGGTCCAGGTTCATTCTTCTGCATGTGGCTGTCAATTATATGCAACTGATGAATCAGTGAACACTACATCTGATACTAATGATGTGCTATATGTTGGCTAGTTGAATTTAAATAAAAAATAATTGTAATATTAATCATAATAAAAATTCTATGTTCTTTTCTTTACTTCACAACTATATTTTCTTTGTGCAACACTGGTTAGACACTATGCTAATCACTGAGTAGACAGTAGTGAATCCATGGAGATTATAATTTGGTGTGCTAATGAATAGTGATTACAACTATACAAGTAAGATTAAGTAGATAATTAGAACCTATGTAATAAAGAAAAGAATATGAGGCAGATTTGAAACCACCACTCTTCAGAGTCAACTTACATTGGTTTGGTCTTTCTATATAGGCAACTTTAATGCTTCTAATCTAAGATGATGATATCTAGTCCAGTGTTTCTCAACCTAAGCACTACTGACATTTTGAACCAGAAAACTCTTTGTTGTGAGGGCTTTGAGATACTTTATAGGATATTTAGCAGCATCTCTGGTCACTACTCACTAGATACCAGTAGCAGTTCCCTGGTTATAGCAACCAAAAATGTCTCCAAGTTTTATCAAAATCCTACGGGAGAACCCTGGCCCTAATACAACTTTCTCAGGAGCACTTCCATATTTTTGCAACTACATTCTGGATAATTCTATATGTATTCCCTAACATCCTCACCAAACAGAAAGTTCTAAGTCAAAATTAATAATATTTGCCATAATATAAAAATTAGAACATAATTTGACAACTAATATGGCCTTCAGAATTATCTAAGGATGGATTTTTAAAGTCTAAAAAATTCATGATTTATGCTAGATTACATTGAGGGTTTGGATACAAAATTAGCACTAAAATGCATAATCTTAAATCCCATTTCTGTGTTCTTTTAGTTAGAACTCTGACATTATGTATGCCTATTTCTCATGACGGTGCTATTAATTACTTAGTTTCTAAGAATCAAAGTGTCTCATTGGGTTCATTTTTACTCCTATTTTTAAAACATGTTCACACCTCCCCCACCTCCCATCAAATTAATCACAGAATTTTGTATGTGATTCTAAATAACATCTTAAAGCATTGGTTACTGTAACTACCTTTCATTTCCATTGGTTACTGTAACTACCTTTCATTTCCATTCCCATGAATGCTCCTCTAACTCCCAGTGTGTAACTGCCATGTTTAGGTCCACCAGTATCTTTATCTTTGTACATTGGTATTAGGTTCCAAATTGTTCTGTCTTACCTTTCTTTCAAATTATTTAGCACACCACTGCTAGATGAATCTTTTTTTTTTTTTTTAAAGATTTTATTCAGTTATTTGACAGACAGAGATCACAAGTAGGCAGAGAGGCAGGCAGAGAGAGAGAGAGGAAAGGAAGCAGGCCCTCTGCTGAGCAGAGAGCCCGACACAGGGCTCAATCCCAGGACCTTGAGACCATGACCTGAGCCGAAGGCAGAGGCTTAACCCACTGAGCTATCCAGGCACCCCATAGATGAATCTTAAAATACTGCTATAATTATAACACTCCTTTATTCCTAAGTGTTACATAATTCCTTCAAGACTAGAGAACACATTTTAGGTTATGTAGTGCTGGTCTTCAAAACTCAAATACTTTTTCTGGTTTAAGAAGATCTATAATCTATTTGTAGGCAAATCACCATGTATTATCAACTTTTACTAGCAGAATTGCTCTACTCTGAAAACAAAACAAAACAAAAACAAAACTTAAGCACTGTGTTGTGAAGACCTTCTTACATTGCTTCCTGTACCAGAATAGCTCAGTTCTTCCACTTGTCCAGACTCCACTCATGTTTCAAGCACAAAAGCCTCTCTCCCTTACGAAAACTAGCCTATTCTTCCAGTCCCCAATGATGTCTCTCTCTTCTGAGGCATATATATATATATATATATATATATATATATTTACTTATTTTCAACTAATAATATACTATTATATAATATCTCATAATTATTTTCTTAAACCAGCTTCTGAGACTATGTATATATATATATATATATATATATATATATATATATGAAAATGGAAGAAGTCAAGCAAAGTGTTATTGGAGATGAACACAAAGCTTCACTTGGATCCCCTACAGATCCCTGGCATGGAAAACATACTGTAGAGTTTATCCCATCTCTATTAAATGAGATGAATTTCCACAATATTACAGCAGTCATTTGGTGTTTAGTGACACCTGGGTACTCTGGGGGAGTAGAATCAACATGGGGGTGAGATGTGCCTCCCATTATTTTTGACTCTAGGCTTCTCTTTGAGTCATGAAGCTTCAGCAGCACAAGGGCAATCTTCCAAAGATGGAAGAGGCCGGCCAGCAGAAACAGACTCCTGAAGGATGGAGGACAGACACACCAACTTTAAAAGAGATTGCCAGGAATAAAAAAAAAAAAAAAAGAGAGAGAGAGATTGCAAGGGATCTGGACAAAACAACAGAGGTCTTTACACAGATAACATTTTAATAACTGCAGTGCTGTTAACCATTTAACACATTTATTCCTTCCCTGTTTCAGTATATTTGTAAGATTTGGACAGTGGATATGTTTTACATTCTATGTCTTTGGGACATGTGTAGTAAGTAGTAAGCACAGAACAAATGCATTGCTTTGTCAGTTTTTAAATTAGCACCTACCTTTTATATGATACTCTGCTTAGGTTAAAGGTTAGGCAGTAGGATTTTTAAATTATTACAGTACTGTGTAATGTAAGAAAACATTGTTATTTGTCCATTTGGGTTTCATTTTCCCACTTACGTAGTAGAATCCCAGGGCATTTGTAGGAAAATAACTGCCAACATTTTCAACTTACCATATAAAGTATTTGGCACTCTTTCAGCAGCCTGTTTTCTTGGATCACTTAGGATCTCCCCTTTATGTGTATTCCTTAAGACTGATATCCTGTCTCTTCCAGTTAGTGTGTCTACCACAAACTATTGGCAAATTAGAATATCAGCTCTTTATCAGGATGATTCAATTATAACTCCTTCAAGTCCTTCACATGGTGACAAATAGTCATTATGCATATTGTTTCAAATTTTTGTATGTGATACTATATATTTTTATTGAAAAATACTTTTTTTCTCTTTTCTTTTGGCTTTTACTATAATGACTGTAGCTATAGTGCGAAGGATATAATGAATTTGATGTTTATTCAGAGAAAATGCAATGTTTTGAGTAAATATTTCTTTTTTTTTTTTTAAAGATTTTATTTATTTATTTGACAGACAGAGATCACAAGTAGGCAGAGAGGCAGGCAGAGAGAGAGAGGAAGGGAAGCAGGCTCCCTGCTGAGCAGAGAGCCCGATGCGGGGCTCGATCCCAGGACCCTGAGACTATGACCTGAGCCGAAGGCAGAGGCTTAACCCACTGAGCCACACAGGCGCCCCAACATTTCCTTTTTTATTACAAGTCTATCTTTATCAATACACAATTAATTTATGTCTAACTTACCTTCTTGACTAGAGCATATTCTAATAAACACAAATAAACTAGAAGATTATTTCAAAAGATGATGCCTTTTTTTTAATCTAATGACACTGCCCAGCCTTGAATATTATTAATCAAATTTGTTTCCTTAAGGTGCAATCATGTAAATGATAAGATGTTCTCACAGGCTTGAATAATTTTACAACTCACTGAAAATCATCTCATTATTAGATGAAACTTAAGAATTCTTTAAAACAAAGGAAAAGATTCATTTTCTATAAAATCTGCTATGTTTTGTTTTATGTCAATAATGTTGCATTTATATTTCCCTTTATTAGTAGTAACTTTGATAAACCATTAAAACTGCACAATAATCAGCATGTTAAGTGTCTTAGTATCAACTGTAGGCCCTTCATGGTTATTTGCACTATTTCGGAATATATCCTTATAGGGTGTGTACACAAATGAATGCATAAATTATATATGCATACACATGTTCAAATTCTTTTTGGGGTGTGGGGGAACAGGAAGATATTGGTAAAAAAGGTACAAACTTTCAGCTATACAATGACAATTCTGGGGATCTAATGGATAGCATGGCGACTATAGTTAATAATACTGCATTATATTTGAAACTTGTTGAGACAGTGGATCGTAAGTGTTCTCACCACATATGTGTAAAAAAAAAACAAACTATGTGAAGTGATAGATGTGTTCATTGGCTTGATGGTGGTAATCAGTTCCTAATGTATGGGTATATAAAATCATCACATTGCACATCTTAAACACACAGTCTTTGTCAATTATACATCAAAAATCTGGAAAGAAAATGAATGTAAATGACTAAAAAACGGAATAAAATTAAAATTCAGATTAAAGAAAACTCAAATTAATGATGTACCAAAAGAGAAATTAAGTGGACAAACCAGGGTGAAAATCAAAGTTTCTAAAGAGACACTGATTTGGGGATACCTTCGAGAGAAACAATTGCCAGAAATGTTCAAATATGCCATTGCACAAGAGTAAATTCTGGTATTCCAGGGAAGGCCATATTCAGGAGTATTTCCATCTTAAAGATTTTTTCATTAGTTTTCTTCCTAAACCTTAGGCTCAGTGGAATATGTTTCTGCCATAACTCTTTTTATTTCTTTATTCTTTTCTTCCTCATCTGACCTTTCATTTCCATCCTAAGTAAGATCTACTTTCATGCACTCACTAATAAAATATAATATAGGACAGGAGGGAAAAAGTTACTGTATTAGCAGTCAACCAAACTGGAGCCTGGTGAATTAATTCTGTCATTAATTGGCCATATTTTTCTAATTGTAAAATGAGGAAAACCATGCCTGTTATGATTAAGTCTTGATGTTTTGTGATTTTCAAGTGAGATTACATACATGAAAGCAATGTGAAAAGAACAAAGCTTTACTAGATTGAGGCAACACAAATATACCTCATTCAGGAAGTAGTTCTTTTTTTTTTTAAATATTTTATTTATTTATTTGAGAGAGAGGCAGTGAGAGAGAGCATGAACGAGGAGAAGGTCAGAGGGAGAAGCAGACTCCCCGTGGAGCTGGGAGCCCGATGCGGGACTCGATCCCGGGACTCCGGGATCATGACCCGAGCCGAAAGCAGTCGTCCAACCAACTGAGCCACCCAGGCGTCCCTCAGGAAGTATTTCTGTGTCCTACATCTAAGAAAACTATTTTTCCCTCTAGGCTACAAAAGTTTTTAATTTATGTCTACATTACGGGAGTTATGCAATAGGACTCAAAAAATCCCACTTAAGATGAGATGCCCTTTGAAGTTATAGGCATTATCTATTCTCCTCATGGATCTTCAATGTTACCTAGTGGACAACCTCCACTAGATAAAAGTTTATTGAACAGGACATTTTGCATTATGTTTTGCCTTTCTTGCTCACACTGCCATAAGCATAAACTACAATGTATTTCTGCATTTCATTTTTTTTTCTTAAACTGGTTTAAAAATTTACAATGCTGAATGTTATCAGAATCCTATGATCTTGGACACCAATGATGATTAAAGAAATGCCACTATCCTTTATGTTCCCAGTATGATTCAGAAAGACTCAAAGATTCTTCCCTTATTTGCGTATGATAAAGACAAACACATATCCTCCAAACTGCATTCTTTGCATCATAAAATAATTAGTTTAACAGTTTGTATCCACTAACCAATTTGGACAAAACTCCTGACTAGACTAAACTTTGATGAAACTTCTCCCAGGGAATTCTGACCCATGCTCAGCCTGATCCAGCATACAGCCCCACCTCAGTAGTCCATCTTGGGAACTGGCTACTCATAAGACTTCTTCTGATCAACTGTCTGTCATGCCACCTACTCCCTCATACCTGGTTCTTTTAAGTCTTGTTTAATCCTCCCAGTCAGAGAAAAGAACCACTTGTAGACTGCATGATCAGAACATCCTCTCTGCTACAGTGATCCCCCTTTCCCTCTTCATCCCTTTCCTCCATTGCCATCATTCTTTCCATTAAAGCCTCTCGTTACCTAAGTCCACATTTGTTTTATTTCACAAAGTTATACATCTATTTCTAGTTTAACCTGAATGTTAAAACCTTTCCTTCTCCCTGTAGCTCTGATCTCTTTTGCTAATTCTTTTTTTGTCTCTTAAATTCTTTCACATTTTAACATCATTTTTCAATCTGTGCTCATTAAGGTTAATGTCCTCTGATCCATCTTCCAGTTGTCTGCTAGGTGTATAATGTGTTTTCTAATCAGTCCTTTGCCATTTTATTTCAAATGGCTCTGTTTTTCACTTTTTTGAAGCTCTTTTTCACATTGCTTATATTTCTCATGGCATAAAATGTTTTGTTCATCATCTCCATTCTTTCTCTCTTTAGTTACTTCAAACATTTATTTACTATAAAGCATTCTTGGGGATTATTAACACTCCTGTTGTATTTTTAGATTCCATTATGTTTGTTTACTGCTAATGTTTTTGCAATTTTTATTGTTTTCCTTTAGGGACACTCTACTGCCCTAATTATGGAAGCGTGTTGTCCACTGACATATTTCAGGGAATCCAGGGATTTCATTAGACTAGTAACAATTATATGTTACTTTTGAACTTTGGGTATTTCTGTACAATGCAGATTATACAAAATTCCCAAATCTGGAACTAGCATAAGCATGCGTATTTTTAATTCTTATTATTTGTTACAGAAAATTTATTTACACAGAGTCCTGGGTAGAGAAAATTTTTTGGCCATTTTCCCTAATATTCAGATTTTCTGGCTTCCTAAAAATTAAAGATCCAGTACTTAGAGGATCTCAAATATATTTTCAGTTCCAATGTCAAAACCTCACACAATCCCAAGACCTCATGTCCTATCCCTGAGAGGATATTAAAATTCACTCAGTCAATAATAAAAATAAATGCATATGTATGTACACACCTACATAAATGAGGTAGAAGAAATACCTTTCCTTATTATGAAATGTGGAATAAATAGAGCAAAAATGAGGATTTGAAAATCCTATTCTTTACCAACACAGTTATAGTTGATTAAGCGAAAATCATCAGTGGATAGATGCTAAAAATAGGAAAATTTGATGAACAAGACATTACAGAACCCCAAAAGCATAACTGCACAAATGATGAATTGGGAAGGGAAAGAGTAACTTTACAGGGGAAGAACATGGCTTTCATAAACTTGATTAAGTGATCAATTGAGGATCATCAATAATGAGGCAAACTGACATCCTATGCTTTCTGTTAGTGGTGCACCAAGATCACTTTGCATCTCAAATATTCTTGCCAAAAGAAATTTTAAATTATATTTGACCCAAATATAATAAGAAAACATCAGACAAACTTAAATTGAGGGACACATTACAAAATCAACTGTTAGTACTCCTAAAAATGTCAAATCCAAAAGAACAAAAAAATGGTTAAAGAACCATTCAAGGCTGAAAAGGACATTATTAGGACAATTGGTAAAGTCTGACTGGGGCTGCGGATGTTGTTATCAATGTCAACAATATTAAATTTCCAAATTTTGGTACTTGTACTTTAGTCATAAAAGAGAATATGCTGTTTTTAAGAAACAAACACTAACATATTTATGGATAATAATCATGAAGACTCTAACTTATTCTCCAATGTTTCAGAAAAAACAAATATATATGCATACACTTTCAAAAATTTACATATGTGTGCATAAAGAACTAGAAAATGATAAATCAAATAGCCAAAAATGTTGAAAATTGGCAAATATTTACATTTTTATTTTTGAAAATTTTTACTTTTTTGGCAACATTTCTATACTTCTAAAATTATATCAAAATTGAAATTTATAAAAACTAAAATCAAAATAAATCCAATCACCTAGCAATGTAGATCTATTTTTGCTATTGTCTCTGTCTCGAACATGCAGGGACAATGTGCTATTTGCTTAGGGACTTGCTCCTTTTGGCTTTCAGATTTCTTTTTGTTTCTAAAAACATTTCCTCTATTCCCTGTACTTAGCTGGGTGCACTGTTTCCTTGTAACATTGTGTTCAGCACATTTTTGCAGTGAAAGGCAGTTCTTGTTGTCTGAATTACAAGTGTCCTATTTCTTGTTTCTAATTTGGTTTTTTTTTTGGGGGGGGGGCTTTGTTTTGTGATTTCCTGCCTTGAGGGAGCCCTATAAAGCAAATTTAGCTTTTATTCACTTATAGTCTTCATTAGCAATTTGCTTATCGGGAGTCTCTGCGGTTGGCTCACCTGGACTTAAAGGCTTGTTTTACCATGCACTAGTCTATGACAAGCATTGAGACACTAATCTCCTGTCTTCTTATAGGTTAAATGAGGATAAAAATGATTATCTCATAAAATTGGTAGAATAGAGGCTCATTCAAGGATGACAGAGAAGGATGAGATTAGAATAGGTGAATTCTAAGTTCTTGCAGAGAAATGTGATCCATGTGAGCGCTGAAGAACAGCTCTTATATTAAGGAGATTTGAAACCTATTTCCAGGCTGTGAAAAATAAAACAGAGTGCTAAGAACTACTGAAAGAAGGAGGCTATTGTTGTTTATCGTTTAACATTAATCCATGACAAATAATCATAGATCCACTTTCTATGTCAGACCATTATGGAGAGAATAAGTGAATGAGGCTTAACTGGGATGTGAGAGATGGAAATTAAAGACAAAAACATTAGAGATTTCCTGAGAAAACAAGCACAGGACTGCTTACATTGAAAATGAATGATTAGCAGTAGAAACAAGTGAAAGATGGTGGCAAATGTTTAAATCCAGAGAATAAAAGATTTGACATATCAGCAATACTAAACAAAGCAAAAACTGGAAAAGAAGCATAAGGTGAAAAATGTGGAATATGGGAATTTTTATTTTTATTTTTTTTTAAAGATTTTATTTATTTATTTGACAGAGAGAGATCACAAGCAGGCAGAGAGGCAGGTAGAGAGAGAGGAGGAAGCAGGCTCCCTGACGAGCAGAGAGCCCGATGTGGGGCTCGATCCCAGGACCCTGAGATCATGACCTGAGCCGAAGCAGCGGCTTAACCCACTGAGCCACCCAGGCGCCCCAGGAATATGGGAATTTTTAAAAAAGACTTATTGTCATATTCCTTGTACCTATGTGTTTTAATTATAGTGGTAAAAATCCAATTCCCATGCTTAGCTGATTTAGTGCCTATCAGCAGGACTTTATCAATCTTACACATTCTTGAGTCCTTCGTTCGATTTAGCATTCAAAGCAAATTGTTTTTTCAAGAACATATTATTTATATAAAGTGAGTTCTTTCAATTGTGTGAATGTTTGTTAAATTAAAATCATCTTACCTGGGCATCTAAATCAGGATAGGTTATATTATTCAAAACAAACCAAAACAATCTCAGTTACTGAAAATGACACACCTTTGTTACCTCTCATGCTAAATGTCCATTACAGAACAAGCATGGGTTCTTTCCATTCTACTCATTTCTGAGCCCACAGGCTAATAAACTGAGGCTGATCAACACAACATAGGGAAAAGAATGTTCTGGGCTCTAATGTCCAAAAGGACAATCACTAGCTCTATGCAACTATCAGTTTTAAGATAATTAAATTCAATAAAATTTAAAATTCAGTTCCTGAGTCATACTACCCACAACAGCCACATGTGGCTAATGACGACTGTATAGGAAGACACACCTTTGTCCCACATCATGGAAGGTTCTGTTGGATAATGTTCTGCAGAAGGGTGTGAATGGAGCACTCATCTGGAACTGAAGTAGGCACTTCTGCTCTCAGTTTATTGGCCACAACTAGCTACAGGGCCTCAGTCGAACCCAAGGGAGTTAGTGAGTTCATTTCCATTATTCAACATGAAGGCAGAATAGTTTTTATAAAATGTTTGTAGAAATACTTATCAAATGATTAACCTCAGTCAGTATAATTTTATAAGTGTCAAAGTTTCTTCGAATCATTTTATAAAATTATACCAGTATTTTCTGGCTGAGAATTTGTAGAGAAGTCTTAAATGGATATTTTCACCCCCTCCCCTATGTATACAGGTGTTGTTACTTTTCTGCCAGGGTAGCTGATGTAGTCCTTATTTTTGAAATTTCATTATTTATTTGTTTATTTTCCTAAGATTTCTAAAAAATTGATTTATTTGAGAGAGGGAAAAAGTGCGCGGGAAGTGGTGAAGGGCAGGAATGAGAGGGACAAAGAGACTCCCCGCTGAGCAGGGAGCCCAACATGGGGCTGACTCCAGGACCTTGGGATCATGACCTGATCCAAAGGCAGACATTTAACTGACTGAGCCACCTAGATGCCCCGAAATTTCATAATTTAAAGAGAACATGTCCTGAATAAATCATTTGGTAACAGTTTTCATCTTATATAATGTAACCTTAAAACCAATAAATGTTCTTTCATATCAACGTAAATTTGTCCTCTTACATATCTCAGTAGTTTATATATTCTGCTGTATCATGGCCAACAATTATTAATATATTGATTTAAAAAAATTCTGTATTGCCTCTCTATTTCTAAACTTGTTATATATTTTGTTTCTTCATTCTTGATAATTATTATAAACCAAATCTTCATGCCAATATTAATTTTTGGCTGAGTCATTTCTGCTTCTTGCTGTTTCTGTTTAAATTATAGTTTTGATTTATGTTTGTTACCTTGGCTTTTAAATTCTCTATGTAATTTTATCCTTTAATGTCTGAACACTTATTCTAATAAATTTATGTGTTAATTATTTTTGTAACATACTGAACCACTTTTAAAAAAGTTTTGTGTATTATGGTTTAAATTTTGTTCCCTATTGTTTTATTTCTTTTGCCTATTATAATCTCACTCTATTTTCATCCGATCTTTCTGTTATGCCCCTCTATTTCTATCTCTCTTCACCCTTGTCCTTTCTCCTTGCCCCCTTTCTTTTTTTTTTTTTAAGATTTTACTTGTTTATTTGACACAGAGAGATCACAAGTAGCAGAGAGAGGTGGGGGGGGGCAGGATCCCCGCTAAGCAGAGAGCACATTGCAGGGCTCGATCCCAGGACCCTGAGATCATGACCCTAGCCGAAGGCAGAGGCCTAGCCCACTGAGCCATTCAGGCACCCCTCTCCTTGCCCCTTTTAAGAAATATATTTCTGCCCTTCCATTTTACCTATGACCTGTATTTTTTTTCTTTAGAGCTATAATTTGAGGTCTAGATGTTGCTTTCAATCACTGGAATCTGAATTGTAAGAAAAGAGGTAATAGACCTAATGCTTCATGCTATATGATAGCGAACATGGGCTCTCCTATTTTATTTTATTATTATTATTTTTTCTTTTTTTAAAGTTTTTTTTTTATTTATTTATTTGTTAGAGAGACAGAGAGAGAGAGAGTGCACAGGGGGAGCAGCAGGATCGAGAAGCAGGCTCCCTGCTGAGCAAGGAGCCCAATGTGGACCTGATCCCAGGACCCTGGGATCATGACCTGGACCAAAGGCAGATGCTTAACCAACAGAGCCACACAGGTGCCCCATATTACCTTTTTTTTCTCCCTAAAGCCATCTTGGATGTTCCATAACAAGACTTTCTTTACTCAGCCAGGAATATACTAACCTCCCATATCTTAAAACAATCTTTATCTTAAAACAACTGTCCTGGGGAATGACAAGCTCTGATTGCCTAGTTTTCTTTTCTTGAGTTTCCATTTCAGGATACTTAAAACTTTACTATTTATACTATACTTTCCTTATCCTTTCCTGGATCCTATGACAATCGGATCACTTTTGTCCAAATTCACAGGAATTATGATTAGGGACAAGGTTAGAAAACATGCTAAAACATCTTTGCATTTCATAGGCTTATAAAATTTGTGATGCTCAACATTGTCTTTTTCTTTGTTAATTAAATTTGGTTTAAAATAGTTTTATTTCTTTTTGTTGCCTGCTGATGCTATGATGCTTACAATTCAATAAGAAAAAAAATTAAATCATAAAGGATTTGTTCATGTGCTACACCAAAGAAGATATGGGCCCAACAATTAGGGATATACAAATTAAAACTACAGTGATATGCACTGTACCCTACTAAAGTGGCTAAACTAAAAAACACAGAAAATAAAAAGTGTTGGAGAGAATGTAGAGAAACTGGACCTCATACTTTACTAGTTT
Source organism: Lutra lutra (assembly GCF_902655055.1). Classification (NCBI taxonomy): domain Eukaryota; kingdom Metazoa; phylum Chordata; class Mammalia; order Carnivora; family Mustelidae; genus Lutra; species Lutra lutra. Next base: position 176,404,716 of record NC_062280.1, read on the forward strand.
GAAATCAAAATAAAACAGATGGCAGTTGTTGTTTTTTTTTAAAATAAAATTAAGCCTATACCTACCATATGACCTAATAATCCCACTCCTAAGTATAAAGTAAAATGAAAACATATGCCCACACAAAGACTTTTACTCAAATAGTCACAACAGCTTTATTTATAATAAGCAAGACCTTGAAACAACTCAAATGACCATCAGTTTGTGCATGAATAAACAAATTCTGGTTTATCCATTCAATGGAATACAACTCTGCAATAAAACAGAGCAGACCACAGATGCACCGTCACATAAATGTATCTAAGAAGCATGATGCTAAGAGAAAAGAGACAAGTACAGAAAACCACATATTGGAGAGTTCTATTTTTATGTTATAAACCTATGGTTACAAAATGGAAATCAGGGGGATGTATAGGGAGTATTTATTGCAAAGGTAAAGAAATGAACATTTTTGGTGATGGAAAAGTCCTATTTCATAATTTTGGTGGTGATTACATAACTGCATAACTGTATATAACTGCCAAAGTGTATCAAAATTTATACTTAGTATTGTTGAATTTTATCAATTGCAAAGTAGACCTCTAAAGTTGATCCTTTAAAAAGCTAGAAAATAGGGCTAGGATTATGTATTTGACTGTTATTCATGTCGATGTGGAAGGGCTAACTTTCAGAACTCATTTATATAGCACAGGATGAGAAGGTTTGGGGATCACCTTTTGACTACCGGCTTTTTAAGGCAGAAAGTTAAATAGTATATGTGATCAATCAAAGACACTGAAAAAGAAAATCCTCTGGCTTGACCAATTTTAGCCGCGACTATCCATGGTCTCTCTATGCTATCTAAATTGCTCAGCTTTCATAATTTGGAATAGAATATAAATTCAGGGATTAAGAGAAAATATACAAAACCCAGTCTCAGCCCAAATAAATCCAAGATTCCTGATTGTAGGCACAGCTATCCATACAAAGTTAGGGATATTTACTGCACATCAGCTGTTCTGGGACTGTTTTCGTTTAGCAATAACTTAAAAATGAAACAAGAATTCTAATTTCTCCACATTCTTGCCAACACTTTTTTTTTTAAAATAATAGCCGTCATGACAGGATGGATTAAAGAATTAGTTGTAAGACCTGAAACTAAAATATCTGGAAGAAAGCATAGTGGAAAAGTGACATTGGTTTTTTCAATAATTCCAGAGATATGGCAACAAAAGCTTTTATTAAGATATACTAGTTTTAGAGTTTCCCAATTTTTTTCTGACTTCAGGAAGCTATTTATACTATGAAATTATTCTAACATTTGAATTGTAATGCTGCATGTATCAAAAGGTTAATTCCAAAATTTTCCTCTCCTTCAGATATTTTTCCTAATATTTTAGTTAATTATTTAGAGCTGGGGTCTGGCTTGGCTCTAAGTAAAACTTTTCTTAGGCACCAGTATGAAATTATGCCAGTTTAGTAGAAAATTTTTTGTCAATGCTCAGGAAATAAATATTTTGAAAGTAAACAATCCCTGCTCCCCAATCTCCTGCCAAGTAATATGACAGAAATAGAACCATTGAGGTTAAACCTATGAAGACACCCTGATATCCGAGCCCCCGTGGCTTTATTTACTGTTAACTAAAAGGATTATCATTTTGGTATTTGTAGAATTTATCTTATCCAAACCCTGCCTCCCTTTCTCTCTTTCATTAGAGAACCTATATATGTTCAAAGGCTCACTATCTTAAAAAAAAAATCCTCCTTCGAGGCTGGGACATAAGAGAGATGCTTCTTTGCTATGCATATATTCATCACAGGAGAGATGTGTCTCTTTGAGCATGAAGTGGTGTGTCGGACCAATAATGTGAAACTTTTGCTTTTTTGCTTGAATTAAAATATTGCTCTGGGCTCTTACCCCACTGAACAAAGCACAGGCTTTTATTTGGTATCATTTTTATTGTTGCTCTGCAAGTTCTATTTTATTCCTGAATAAGGAAGTCATGCTGTGAAGTAAAGGCTCTGTTCACTTTAAAGTACCTAAAAGCCTTTGGAAAATGGCTTTAAACCATGTTCTGCATCAGCTGAGCATGATAGAATTTATATAATTGTCAAAGTCATGGATTTCACCTTAAACTCTAAGCAAACCAAGAGAGTTCCAGAAATAACCCAACAAAATTTTCTCCAAGTATATTACACTTCTTTGTATGTACCTGATTCAGTATTCATAAAACAGTCAGTGGTAAGAAAATGGTTATTCAACTTATGTTATGGTAGATGCACCAGGAAACTCCTCAGTAGATGGGTTTATCTCCTGATAGTCTGACACTAATGTGTAGTAAGTATCAATGGTTTTCTGGAGTCAAAGAATGCCAGGCAAGAAGGATCTAAGAGCTCCTGCTTATGCAAATGTTTTTAGAGCTTATTCTGTGCTGAGGTGTTCAAAAAGAGAAATTTAGTATCTTTTCCATCCAATACAGTTTTAATAGCCAATACCTAAGATTGCTGCTTTTTTTTTTAATTCATCTTCCTACTTCCTATTTATCTTGTCCAATGACCCTGCCACAAAATACAGTGCTTTCCAGTAGTTTAGGCAGAGAAACCTTTTAAAACATCAGAGAGTATAACTTTTCTTTTGAGAATACTGGACAGATTGTCTTTTAGTTTTAGTGCTTTCTTTTAAAGCTGTTAAAATGTTTGATTGATAGGCTAATGTTATTTTTAATATCGTGTCTCAATATTTGGATTCAGAAGTTTTCACAAATATAATTGATTCTGAACGAGAATATTAAGTATCAATTATGACTGTATTTGGCTGTGTGTAACAGTTGCTTAACAAATGAAAGTTTTATTTTTCTTAGATAATTTATAGTTTGGGAATGAGTAACTATGGCTGGGACAAGTGCTTACACTCCAGGTCCCCTCTATTCTTTCTCTGTTTTTCTTGGCTTGCTTACCTATTGTCATAGGTTGGTATTCTCTCTCCTGGTATCAAGTGTGTGTTCAAGGCAAGAAGAAGAAGAAACGCAGAAGGAAAATATGCATATTAGCTGAAATGTGAGAGAGCTACCACTTTGATATCCTTATAGTTATACATTAATATTATATGCGTTGATATTATGATACATTACATTGATAGAATTTACATTGTATACAATGTTGATTCTATCAATGTAATGATATACACTCCTTATAGCTTTTTTCAGGATAAATATGAAACAATAGCTTTTTTCCTTTTTTTTTTAAGATTCTATTGTATTTATTTGACATAGAGAGCAGGGGAGTGGGAGAGGAAGAAGCAGGCTTCTCCTAAGCAGGGAGCCCAATGTGGGGCTTGATCCCAGAAACCTGAGATCGGGAACCGAGCCAAAGGCAGACGCTTAACCGACTGAGCCACCCAGGCACGCCTGAAGCAACAGGTTTTTATGAAGCTATCATCCAAAGAAATATATTTTGTATATTCATTACATTTCATATCCTATACAAAACTCTACAAAGCTGAGGAATTCTTTTGAAAAAGAAAAATAAGACTCATTATTAGGCAAGCAAGCAACAATATCTGTCACATTATTAAAACTATGTACGTTACCGTCGTTCGGTAACTTATAATAACTAATTTAATAAGACTAGTTGATGAAAATTTGTGCAGTTTTGAGTTAAAAAATAACTATTCTCACAGTAGAAAAATATGTTGATAAGGAGTAACAAGAAGAGTTTTGAATAAACTTTGATCTAGCTGTATTTCCAAATAATGCTGTTTATAGTATCAGATACTATACTTTTTTTTAATTTTTTTTAGGGTCAAAAACAAACTTTATTTATATAGGGATAATAAGGATATTAATAACTGAAATACTGAATAATTAAGCTTTGGATTGACTAGAAGTCCATGAGTCACAAAGACTATTTTATGGAAGCAGCATAAAACTACATTTGGTTATTTTCCTCAGTTCTCTGGTATTCTTCAAGCTTGCAAGGATTCAGAACACTTTAATGATAGCTTGTTGAACAGCAGTAAAATGAAATGATGTCCTTAGAAGTCAGTCTCTCACAAAAAAGACGTTATATATCAGATACATGTGCTAAAAAGACACCAGTTACTGAGTTAAAATTTTGCATATTTAGTGGCACTTGTTTTCCAAACTTCCAAATGAAGCAAATTATCCCTGCAAAAAACCTTGACATGGGGCACCTGGGTGGCTCAGTGGGTTAAGCCGCTGCCTTCGGCTCAGGTCATGATCTCAGGGTCCTGGGATCAAGCCCCATATCGGGCTCTCTGCTCGACAGGGAGCCTGCTTCCTCCTCTCTCTCTACCTGCCTCTCTGCCTGCTTGTGATCTCTCTCTGTCAAATAAATAAATAAAAATCTTAAAAAAAAAAAATCTTGACATAGAAGGACAAAAGCTATAATAGATTATAACAGTATGGTGTCTTTAAAAGTCTGTATTATTTAATAACTCTAACCCCAGCGAACATCATTTTTTTGTATACACTTGTATATTATCACCTACAAAGGCATATGAACATAACTATTTATACTTACTTACTAGGAAATATTTGTTTATGCAATATTTCTTTCATTTTTGCTTCTTTTATCTATCCTCACATGAATTTCTGCTATGTAACTTTTTTCTTCTTCCCTTCCCTTCCCTTCTTCCCCGGATCACCACCAAATAAGACTTTCCCTTATAGCCCAAAGCTTCCTGCACAGTTTTTGTCATGAATATTATTTTCTCCAAATTCTCTATTCTAATAATTTTCACTTTTCTCACTTTTTCTATACATGAAATTCTTACATGCAATCTCTCCTATTTACTCCTTGATGCCTTGACCCCCATTTGAGGACAGCAGACTTCTGTCTCTGCCATCATATGAACCTCAATTCTAAACAAATTCAGTATTTTAATGCTTTTTATACATGTCTTAAAAATAATGCTATAGGAAGTCTGAGAATCCATTAGCTCTAACTCACTGCTACTTTAGAATTAATAGTGCTAATTCTCCTCTAGCCAAAGCCAAGATGTCACAACTCTTCTTTCAAGTGATTGCTATATAGCCTTATTCTTCATCTCTCTGATTTTTTTCCTGTTAAGACCAAGCATATTTGTCTTTACTTTTATTTGACTGTACACATTAAGAGGGGAAAGTTTACTTAGTCAGTATCTCTTCCCTTACTTGACATCTCTCTGATTCTCTTTTTCTCCTCCTCTTCCCTCTCTTCCTTTTCTAGAGTATTCTCCATTGTTTCCTCTTAAAATTCCCCATACTTTCCAAAATTTTTCCTCTTTTATTTATTTATTTGACAGAGAGACACAACTTGAGAGGGAACACAAGCAGGGAGAGTTGGAAATGGAGAAGCAGGCTTCCTGCCAAGCAAGGAGCCAGATGTGGGGCTCAATCCCAGGACCCTGGGATGATGACTTGAGCCAAAGGCAGATGCTTAACAACTGAGCCACCCAGGTGCCCCCTTCCCCCCTCATTTTGTAAGAAAAGATTTGCCAGTTATATTTTTATATTGGAAAATAAGATGAAGGATTAGAATAGCTTTCATTTATTTATCAAAATATTGTATTATTTCTCTTACATTTTATATCTAAGTTTCTTAAGATTTTTTTAACTGTCAACTCCAATTTCTCATTCACTATTCCCTCCCTCTCTAGAATTTGATTTCCTTCCTAACAACCATATTTCAACTGTTCTATAATTTTGCCTATGATTTTCTCCCACTAGATACTACCTTATTTAATTTCATCTTTAAAATTTGCTATTCCTATTATCCTTCTCAAATCACATTTCTTGACTTCTGTGATACTGTTTGCATTTTTCTTTATTTAGTTTCCTTTCTTCCCTTTGTCAGTGTCTGACGTCTCTCTGTTTTGCTTTAACAGGCACCTCTGCTGGTATTAGTTACTGGATAACTCCCATATTTGCATCTCCAGCAGAGTACCCTTCTATTCTTTTTCCTTGTTACCTAATAATTTCTCTGCTTAGAAATACATTTATTATCTTTCCCATTTCAGGAATGATCTTTCTGAATTTCTCTATCTCCATTAACAACCTGCACCACTTAGTGGATGCTTTATATCTCTGGTTTTGTTTTGTTTTAAAGATATTATTTATTTATTTGATACACAGAGAGAGAGATCACAAGTAGGAAGAGTGACAGGCAGAGAGAGAGAGAGGTGGAAGCAAGCTCTCTGCTTAGCAGGGAGCCTGATGTGGGGCTCGATCCCATGAGTCTGAGAACATGACCTGAGCAGAAGACAGAGGCTTAACCCACTGAGCCACCCAAGTGCCCCTTGTTTTGTTTTTTCTTCAGCTACCCTTTTAGCCCTGTTTTCTATTCAGCTCACCCTCTTCTACTCACTTACAAAATCACGTGTTTAACTTATCCCTAACTCTGAAAGATTTAAGCCATTCTTCCTATTTCCATAGTTCTGACCTTATTCCAGGACCCTATCTTCTCATGTGTGAGAAAATCTTTTGGCTGTTCCATGTTCTCAGTTGATTCTATATGACAATGCCATAATAACCCATGCTGAGTAACAATGTAACAGTAGTCAGTAGCCATCTCTTCATTATCTGTGCTATTAAAACTCACATTCTTTGAAAAGTTAAGACTCTATTATACATATATTTACCATTTAAACTTTAACTGCAGGCCAAGTATTACCTATTTGGTCAAAATAATACTTGTCATTCCTCTCAATCATCTCACTTGCTTTTATTAACAAATGGGTAAACTGCCACATCATTTTTAGACCCTTAAGAATAAAAAATCAGATTTAAACATGTCTTCCAAGCCTATAATCATGACACTGTCATGATTTCTAATTCTATGTTCTTTTAGTTGCCATATGATAGAAAAAAAAAATCATCACCTTTTATTTTACAACATTAATACATACTATTCTACCTAGATTCCTGTAAAATAGCTATTTAAACTTGATATTTATATATCATGAAATAAACAGTTATATAGGGTTGTTATGTAGAAACTTTAAAAATTCATATATAGGCTATACATTTTTGATAATTGCTAAGTAATAATGCTGACACCCCTGTATTTCATCTTTTAATTATCTTGTATCAGAAAAAGAGAATATTTTAGAATGTAGTCTCATCTTTTAAGTTAACCTCAAACATGAAAAATAAGTTTCATTACAAAAATAATGGTAAGAGTGCACCCGATTGAAATTTTGTCCAACTTTCTACAGAGTAGCTGATATAAAGAAACTGAGATAATTTTGTTTATACAATATGCTTCTTGGGGAAAAATCAAATTTGGAAAAAAATCTAAATATCTTAAGAAGGAAGAAATTAATCAGGTTATATAGTGCAAGCAATGTAAAAGTATATCTGCCTCCAAAATTAACTTCAAATATTCGGTAATATTTTATTTTCATATGTGTAGATGCTAAGCAATTTCAAGTATCTCATCTACTTGCTAAAAGGTAATTTTTAGCATTGTTATATTTTGAATACATTTTAAAAGGATAATCTATGATTTATGCTAATAGACTAAAAACTCATACTTTCTGGTACATTAACAAATCTCATTTCATCAATTTGGAAGTTACTCTCATTCTCTATTAAAAAGTGTGGACAGCCCAATTTTTTACATTAATTATCAACTAATCCCAACCTCTCCATTTATAACCTCACATCTAATTCATCAAATTAAATAATTTAATATTGCAGGATTTACTCCTCTGAAGTTATACAATACAGGTATACAACAAAATATATATCAGTTGTTTTGTAATGGGAAACTATCACTTCTCTTGCTTAAAGAAAAAAAAGAAATGTTATTAAAATATCAGAAAGTATGACATGTTTGTTTTCAGTTTCCTAAGGTTATTATGATTTACAAAGATTCATTATTCTGTTTATTTAAAAATACAACTAACAACTTTTCTATTTTAGCTACTACTCCTTCTGCTTAGAGAAGTGTCTGGCATACAGTTGAAAAACCTCCCACAACAGGGTGATAAGTGAAAGAGAAGCTTCCTATGGTATGCATGACTTTAAGGGAACATTTTGAATGCAAGTATATTTGTGGAATTTTAGCCCATTGTAAGACTTTATTTCCTAAGGTGTATGATGTGGGAGAGAAATATTTCTATGCATCATGGTGATCTCTGAAATAATCAGGTTTTAATTAATGCAAGTCACAGAACTCTTCAAAAGAGAATAATTACCTTGGAAATTATCATTAGGGTGCATTCAATTACAACATAGTCATTGTGTTAAAACCTAAAGAAATACTTAAATGTCATATAACCTTTTGTACAATACTTACAAATCCAGGGGTATTTCAGCAGTATGGAATAGTAACTTCACCATTTTCCTAAAAATTAGGATGGTGAGTCTCTGATGAAATTTACTTCTTTCTAACTTTTCTGTCTCTGCTTATGCATCTAGACATGTATATATTATATGGGCCGATTATTACCAGCACTGAAAAGTAAGTCCCTTAATCGAAGAACTCACAAAAAAAGACACATTCTTTTCACATACCAAGAGAATTGATCCCTGGACTCCTGCTGATATTTGAGCTATCTCCAAGAAACACATACATTTTATAATATGGATATAGGCACATAATATAATGCTTGGCACTGACTGAGCACTCCATTTTAATGTGTTTTTCCTCATTCCTGTTTGTCTAAGCACTACTCCTCCTCCAGCTATGATGGCTATAAAATGATTATCACTAACTTGGCATAAGTACATGCTATAGGGCCAATAGTAATTAAACAGTAAACTCTGTAGCTGAAAGAATACTTGGATCAGTTACCTTTTACTGTGTAACCAAACACCAAAACAAGCACCACCAAACTAAACAAAAACACCACCACTTATTTAGCTCAAAATTCTGTAGATCAACAAGCAGGCTATGCTTAGAGGAGCAGTGTTTCTGTTGGCCTTTCCTGGGTTCACCTTTGTACCCGTCATCAGTAGCCATTCACACAATGGCTCTACTTCTCCATTTGACTAATGATTAGTACCAACATAGGAGAAACTGGGTCATGTGCCATCCTGCAGGCTGGCATGGGTTTGCTCATGGCCAGTTTAAAGTGTAAGAGCAACAAGACATATTAAGTCCTGATGCATAATCATGAAGTCTATGTGTCACATTTGCTATCCCGGTCCCTTGGCCAAAGCAAGTCACATTATCAAGACTAGGATGAGTGAAGGCTTACCCAAGGACTATTAAAAAATAAATAAATAAATAATGCTAGAGACTGAATGTTTATGTCCCTTTTCAAAATTCCTATGTTTAAACTTAATCATCAATGTGATAGTATTTGGAAGTGGGGTATTTGGGAGATGGCTAGATCATAAAAGTGGAAACCTAATGAATGGGATTAGTGCCCTTCTGAAAGAAATCATGGAGTGTTCCCTTTCCTCTTTTGCCATGAGAGAACACAGCAAGATAGTTGTCTAAGAACCAGAAAGTGAGTCTTTATGGGACATCAAATCTACTGGTGCTGCCCTGATCTTAGACTTCCCAGCCATCAGAACTGTGAAAAATAAATGTTTTTTGTTAAAAACAAAACCAACCAAACTCGGGGCGCCTGGGTGGCTCAGTGGGTTGAGCCGCTGCCTTCGGCTCAGGTCATGATCTCAGGGTCCTGGGATCGAGTCCCACATCGGGCTCTCTGCTCAGCAAGAAGCCTGCTTCCCTCTCTCTCTCTCTCTGCCTTCCTCTCCGTCTACTTGTGATCTCTCTCTGTCAAATAAATAAATAAAATCTTTAAAAAAAAAAAAAAAACCAACCAAACAAACAAAAGTAGCATGTATTGACGGAGGACCTGTCCAAGGAGGTATAATTCAGGGAAGAAAAAATTGGAGGCTATAACTTCAACAATTTTCCACATGAGTAAAAATAAATGACATGGTATAAATAATGGAATATATTTCATTTTTTTTTTAATCTTGAAATTGTTTTTTTCCAACAGAGGGATATTATATATTCCCTCTCTCTCACAGAAACCTTAAACTCCTAGACAGTATATAACACCCGGAACCTCTATAGAGTTTTTAGGTTAGAGAGACAGACAGTTATTAATAACTATATGAGATGAATAATACAGGCCAGGAAACAAAATAACAAAAAATGTTTGTGTAGGCAGGATAGATAAACATGAATCATAGCCAAGATCTGGAGGGGATTCTTAATGAAGGCACCCTAGATACTGATATCACAAGCAACTTTATAAACCTTAGAGTACTCTCCTACAACATATAATAAATTTGTAAACCTCCTTTTTTGAGAATAAGTTTATATCAATGAATCCTAAAATTACTTTTATAAAATTCCAAATAAAAAACCCTTTTCTAGATACTGTTACTTTAGATCTCCAGGGTTTGCATATCCCCTTAATTTTATAACTAAAATTAAGCTAGGGATACCTGGGTGGCTCGGTTGGCTGCTTTCAGCTGTCTGCCCTCAGTTGTCTGCCTTCAGCTCAGGTTATGATACCGGGGTCCTGGGATTAAGCCCCTCATCAGGCTCCTTGCTCCATGGGGAGCCTGTTTCTCCCTCTGCCTGCTGCTCCCCCTGCTCTCTTGCTTGCTCTCTCTGACAAATAAATAAATAAAATCTTTTAAAAAAATGAAATTAAATTAAGCTAAATGCATAAAGAAAGTCAGGTAAAATCAGCCCTTTAGAGGTTATCCAGATTATACCATCTGAGTATTCTATACAGCAAAACAAAATATCACAGAGCTTATTGATTAGAAGTCAGGGTCCTACCTCTACACAGTCTAGCTTCATATCTAGCCCAATTTAGTAGCTGTGAGACTTTAAGCAAGGTACATATTCTTTTCAGCCCCTAGTTTCTTCATTAGACGGTAATAAAGATACCTATCCGTAATGTTTTGTTTTTTTTTTTTTAAAGATTTTATTTATTTATTTGACAGAGAGAGATCACAAGCAGGCAGAGAGGCAGGTAGAGAGAGAGGAGGAAGCAGGCTCCCCGCTGAGCAGAGAGCCCGATGCGGGGCTCGATCCCAGGACCCCGAGATCATGACCTGAGCCAAAGGCAGCGGCTTAACCCACTGAGCCACCCAGGCGCCCCCGTAATGTTTTTTTAATGGTGACATGAAGTCACATGTGGCAAGAACCGAGTACTCAGTAGATTTCATCTGCTATTGATGGCCAAATGCACTAAAAGGGCTTAAAGTAAAGAAATAACTTCTATCACGTAATCTGTAGCAAATGCTACTGAACTTTCCCATTGTTCTCTCAAGAGATTTCCTTTTATATGAGAATAAATCAGAATAGCAAATTTAGTGTTATTTCATATTCTTCAAACTCCATTTCACAGAAACTAACTTAAGAGGAAAAAATACATTTTATAAAGTAATTGTAGTTTAAAGTGTTATAATGTAATACATTTCCAACACCGATGTAACCTGCTAATTAACAAATATAAAATATTCAATAAGAAATACTTTCTTGCTTAATCTGGAGTAGTGAGAAAAATATAATGGCATTAGACAGAAGAACAGAGTAGAGTAACAACAGAAATGGAGATACATATGGAAATTTTTTTTTTTTTTTTTTTTTTTAGTATTACTGATTGCACTGTTCAAGAATAGTTTGCTTTAACAGAGGGGGCACAATAGCATAAGCTCACGTAGATAACCACCTATTAGCAGCTCTGAATCACATGATATACATGGGATTTTATTTTTTTTTTTTTAAAGATTTTATTTATTTATTTGACAGAGAGAAATCACAAGTAAGCAGAGAGGTAGGCAGAGAGAGAGGAGGAAGCAGGCTCCCTGCTGAGCAGAGAGCCCGATGCGGGGCTCGATCCCAGGACCTGGGATCATGACCCGAGCCGAAAGCAGCGGCTTAACCCACTGAACCACCCAGGCGCCCCTACATGGGATTTTAAAGAAGACTAAATGCAAGTATATGATGCTGGTTCTGAGAAAATTTTTGAATCAGTTAATGAAATACAAAGTAAAGGGTGCTATATTTTTTCTTAGAAAAGTGAAAATTTAACTGAGAACTGAAAATAAGGATCAATTTTCTAGGTGAAAGCTGGACCAAGCAGAACTAAATGTTCCGAAACTCTGGTGGCTAGAAGGAGCTGAACACATCTGAGGCACCACATAAGAACAATTTTGACTGAAGTAATGAGGTGAGAAGGGAGTATGGCCAAACGTAAATTGGAAGAAGATAGAATCAATTAAAGGTCTTTCAGACCAAGATTAATAGGTATGCTCCTTAATTTAAGATTTATTTATTTATTTATTTGACAGAGATCCCAAGTAGGCAGAGAGGCAGGCAGAGAGAGAGAGGGAAGCAGGCTCCCTGCCAAGCAGAGAACCCGATGCGGGGCTTGATCCCAGAACCCTGGGATCATGACCCGAGCCAAAGGCAGACACTTTAACCCACTGAGCCACCCAGGCTCCTTAATTTAAAAGCAAAAAGTTTTAAAAGAGAAAGATAAGATCTGATTAGTGACTAAAGGAGACCATTCCAAATGTTCTTGGGGATAAAAAATGGCAATAAATAATAGATTCAAGAAAATCAGAGGGATTTCATATTTTTGGAGTGCCACTGCAAAAAATGATGGTGGCTTCTATGGAACCAGAAACATCACTTTACAGGAACAGGACCTCATAACTGGTTTGATTTGTGGGTGATGGGAGAAGGACAAATCTTCATGATCCCCAGATTTCAGATTTGAGTAACTGAGATACTGAGATGGGAGAGTATGGAGGGAGTACAGATTTGGAGGAAAAAGATAAAATCATGAATTCATTGTTGAACATATTCAGTTTGAGCTGCCTTTGAGGAGAAAGCTGAATAGAAACTAAAGATGAATCTGAAGAGCTGCAATACAGAAAGTTCCAGAAAGAAAGGGGACCTGAGAATGGAACTGAAAGTAAAGTGGAAAAAGGGAGCATAATATGAGAGGAGTTTAGAAAAGTGTTTAAAATAGGATTGAATATTCAAATGTATTGAAAATTGATAAAGTGTAAAATAACAAATGTAATTAAAAGTTGCTGTTGGATTTTTTGACAAAAATCAACAGAATCTTGGAAAGACCAACTTCCAAGTGTTGTCAGTGGAAGAGTACTGGAGGTATTAAGAAGCAGGAGCAACATACATAACCCTCTCAAGACACTTTGGAGGGGAGAAAAGAGAAGGGAGAAGGAGACAGTTGTACAGACACCTGCAGATGGGGGTCGCTGGCATAACTAAATGTTATTGGGGAATGTCTGTTTACCAAAGTGTATGACCATGCAAGACTTTGTACAAATAGAACTAAAAGTGAGAAAGAAAGACTTTGATACAGGAATGTGTTTAGATATGGTGGCAAGAGACAGATAAAATTTCTACCTGGAGGTTTCTCTTTTTTCTATGATAAAGCAAGAGAAGCAAAAAGGGGGCCAGAAGTCATAAGATAATTGAAAGAAAAATAGCATAACAAAGAAGTGCGAGCTAACTGGAGAAATGTGGACATTTCTGAGCAGGACAGAGGATTTATAGGACTATGTATATACATACCAGTCACTGTCACTGCTGTTTTGCGTTTTTGTTTTTACTTATTAGTACTCAGCTTCTTGGGTGGGATATTAACTAGCATGCCATAGTCTATCATTGCTGAGCAAACATTTTTTTCTGTTTCTGGACACAGAGACAAACAGCATTTTCCAGAGTTTCTGCATCATATAGGGGCCATTTAACTAGTTCTCATAAATTAAATGCACAAAGATGTGATAGATTATTCTGGTCCAAAGCAGGTAAGAAAAGATATGCCTTCTTAACAAATGCTTATAGCAACTTGAATGAAAGGAGTCAGATGAACCTCTAAAATGACTACATAAAGGAAAGTCCCATTCTTCTTATTTCAGCAAACTAATTAAACAGAAATAAGACAGTAATAAATTTAGTTGTGATAAGCCACTGAGATCTGGTGTTGTTTTCAAATGGGAATTGTTCTAACTTAACAGATAAAACAATAGTTGCCTCTCCTAATATATTCTAATGTTAGTTTAACCATATGGATTCTATAGGAAAACAGAAAGTTTAAGGTAATTTTCAGAGAGTAGTTGCAAATAAAATCATGAAAACTATGATGGGAGAAGGGAACTGAAAATAGAAGATTTATAACAGATATTTAAAAGATTGTCAGTCAATTGATTGGCAGTCCCAATGAATACTTAAGGAACTGGGCTAAATGTAGGATAGTAGGACATGGTTAAAATAAGGAATGCATTATTAGTGATTAGTGATTTTAAAGAGTCTTCTGTATAGCCTGATGAAAAAAAAAAAAAAAGGAAAAAAGATCCTTGGACTAGCCAAAGGAATGTGTCACACAGCTAAAGGGGATGTTTAAATGGAAGCTGCTCCTGGGAAATCAGGAGTTATGAGCAAGACGGCAACAGTGGGAGTGTTCAATCTTTAAAGAATGAAAAGCTTTACCAGGAAGATGGAATATGATGCCAAGGAAAAGAATGTGGCAGCTGGTGGTGAGGCCAGAAATGCTTAAAAGGTACATTTATAGGAGGTGAAGAGCACTTTTAGAAAGACTCGATCATTAGAAATATTCAAAATGAGGATAGTTCAGGAGCCCACAAGACACACATACACATGTGCACACATACATACACACCACACACATTTTAAATTTGATCCTAATTGTCATTTGGAGGAGAAAATTATGACTAGCAAATATCAAATTTGGTTTGGAAGAGTCATTCAGTATAAAACGTGGAGTCAGTATTTCATGTGGCTCTTAGTAGTGTAGCTGGAGCATATGTCCTACAGTAGTAGCAATAAGAAAACATGTGAGAGACATTTGGTCTTTCTCATGACAAGAGGCATTGGCAGTTATTCTAGAGTATAGTCACGTGAGAAATACATTATTGTAACATTTGTACAATATTCCTCTCTGGAAAGGAACTGCCTTTTATTAGGGGCTGAGTCTTAAGTTTCATGGAGTAAAAAATGTGAGACCCTGAAATCATGATAACAGAAATTTTTGAAGTGAATAAATGTAAATCTCTTCTGCTTGAGTAATGAGAAGCTTTTTAGAGATGTGTGGGGGCGAGGAGAATACAGAATTGGAGGATGTAGGGTGAATGAGATCTTGGGAGACTAGGTAACCATGTCGTGTTAAAGGTCACGTGGTTTGGTAACTAAAAATAAGAATAAAAATTAAAAAATTAAAACAAGATTATATAATATACAATTTGACTTTGTTTTACTGCTTTGGTGTGATTCCTTTCCTTTGACTTCAACATCTTTGGTAAAGTCTTTTAAAGTCTCTTGTGTGAGTGGGTATTTTTGGGAATGGGTAGAATTTCAGGAAAAGCCTTATTTTCTGATTTCAGTCAATAAAAACATTTGGTCTAAAAAGATAAAAGCATGAGAACAGCACTCTAGATGCACAGGTCACTATGAAATGTGATTCTTTAGAATCCTCAAAAACCTTGAAAAGGACTTTGGATATCTATGGCTTATGGAACTTGGATTCCAGCCAATAACACATATAGATCTACAGGAGCAAAGTGGGCCTCACCGGTAATCTGATTTACACAAATAGAAACACCTAAGCCATCACTGCAGGTTTGGACCTGCCCTCTTCTGTTGACCCAACACTCCCGTTGGCCTCCAAACGCAAGGTATCCCAATTACTACACACTGCCACCTTAGAAAGTTGTTACTATTATTTTTTTTTTTACTTTATTTTTTTTTAAATTTTATTTTTTTATAAACATATATTTTTATCCCCAGGGATACAGGTCTGCGAATCGCCAGGTTTACACACTTCACAGCACTCACCGTAGCACATACCCTCCCCAATATCCATAACCCCACCCCCCCTCTCCCAATCCCCCTCCCCCCAGAAAGTTGTTACTATTATTATCCTCAGTTTGAAGATAAGGGAATTCAAGCTTGGAACAATTGAGTAACTTGACTAATTAAAAAAAAAAAAAAAAATATATATATATATATATATATATATATATAATTGAAAAAGTCAAACTTTGAAGATTTTACTTATTTATCTGACAGAGACAGTGAGAGAGGGAACACAAACAGGGGGAATGGGCGAGGGAGAAGCAGACTCCCTGCCGAGCATGGAGCCCGATGTGGGGCTGGATCCCAGAACCCTGGGATCATGACCTGAGCCGAAGGCAGACTTTTAACACCAAGCCACGCAGGTGCCCCGAAAAAGCCAAACTTTGAACCAAGATTTCACTATGTCCAAATCCTTTTAGCCCAACAACTATATTAAAGAAGGCCCTTAAATATTACTAAATACACATGTTAAGTCATAAAGACTTTTAGTCTTACCTTCATATGAATTAGATAATACATACCCAAGTTCTTCACACACAAGTTCACATCTGCAGAAACACAAAATCAAACAGAGATTCTCTTAACGTTTATTGAGCATCCTTTGTGTCCAGTATTAGGCTAGAAACTTTTATATATGCTGTCTTTTATTCTGCATATCTGCAAAGTTCTGACCTGTGATTAAAGGAATGTATGTTTTCAGTTCTCTCTGTTCCACTGGTGGGTGTTCATTGTTCTATTTAAAGATGGCTGTTGAAACATCAGGTGCTAACTGTGGCTGAGCTACAATGTGAACTAACTGGAGGTCATAGGATCGTCATTATGCTGCTTTAGCTTCACTTAGCCACATATTAAACTTAAATTACCATTCTGAGACAATTACCTCTAATATCACAGATATATAAGCAATCAGGTAAGGATCAAGAAGAAAATAGACTTCAAAGTGTTTCATGCACTTGACAAATATTTATTAACGCATACTATGTGCCAACTACTATTCCAAGGTTGGAGAGAGAGCAATAAATAAATCAGAAAGAGGTTCTGGCCTATTGTAGCTTACATTCCAGGGGAGTGTATCTACCTTTACTACATTTAGTAAAGGACACTATTATGGTGGCAAATAAATCAGAAAGAGGTTCTGGCCTATTGTAGCTTACATTACAGGGGAGTGTATCTACTTTTACTACATTTAGTAAAGGACACTACTCTGGTGGCAAATACGTGGGTTTTACAGCAATCACTTGTTCATCCTGAAATCTTTTCTTAGATTTCACAGTTTTCACTGTAAAATGAGGAAACTTATATGAGGGCCACTCAAAGGGTTAATTACAAAGCATTAGATATACATTTACCAGATATGCAAGAATTTATTTTTCCTAGCAGCATCTTATTCTTGGAAACCAAGGTGCTATATGAAAGTACCAAATGGTGATGAGTCAGGTGTTGCAAGTTTTATTGATAACTATACTATTTAAAACCATGTGACTCCTATGCTATGAAATCACTTTTTCTCTCTGAAGCACTGTTTCCTCACCTGTAAATTGATTCTAGTATTTCATTTCTTTCCTTCCTTCCTCCCTCCCTCCCCACTTTCTCCCCCCCCACC
The DNA here is from genome assembly GCF_902655055.1 of Lutra lutra. Lineage (NCBI taxonomy): Eukaryota > Metazoa > Chordata > Mammalia > Carnivora > Mustelidae > Lutra > Lutra lutra. The sequence continues at coordinate 176,422,135 of NC_062280.1, forward strand.
CCTTCCTTCCTTCTAGAGAGAGAGCAAGGCAGGGGAAGGGTCAAGGAGAGGGATAGAGAGAATCCCAAACAGACTCTCCATTGAACATGGAGCCTGATGCGGAGCTCAGTCTCACAACCCTGAGATCATGACCCGGGCCAGAATTGAGAGCTAGAAGCTAACCAACTGAGCGACTCAGATGTCCTGAGTCCAGTATTTCTGCTTCTATAGATTAGAGAGCTGTTCTGAGGATCAGTTGAAAAAATTATGTAAAATTTATCTCAAAACTGCTCTTCAAATATAAAATTGCTTGGCACACAGCAGGCATTCAATAAATATGTACTGACTGAATGGAGATTTTATCACTTTTGCATCTAGGACTGAAGTGTTTTAATTCATTGTAGAGATAGAGAACTAGTATTTGAAGGTAGCAGGGTGACTCATTTATATTTGACAGATAATCACACTGCACTGCCCAGTTTAATTATTTATCTTCGTGGGGAGCTAAATTTATTATAGAAGATGAAGGGCAACTTGCACAGCCTTTAGCACTGGGCACTGATCACAAAAATGGAAATTTGAACTCCGTTAAATGTAATATAGAAAACAGAGCCAAATTGAAGCATATGTTCACTGCTGAAACTCTAACCCTTCAGTTACTAGTTTTAATAAATGTTTCGTAAATATTTAGTAAATATAAATAAGTCAAAGGATTCCATAGATTTTATGGAAATAGGAAAGCTTTTGGATCACAAGTGACTAAATCCTAAAATCAATAAAAGGCATTAGCTGAAGTTATGATTGTGATACTATTTTCAATTACATAGCTACAGTTACTATATTGATTATATGCATGGATACATAATAGAAATTAAAAAGGAAGTTGCCTAATCAGCAGTTGGATTTTTCATTGTAATTGCTTTCATCACCAATTTACTGTTTTCTATAGATCCCCTAGATCAATGTGGCATGCTTTCCTGAGTGATATTCTCAATCAGAACTCTGATGGCTAAGATATTCAATTACTATCAAGTCACGTTAGTGGTCTCAAGCCCTTAAACTGCCAATTTTCTAGGATTTCCACCCCATTCATGATCCTTAATGGGCATTTGTTATTTTCTCCTCTGATAACACTTGTCTAACTATCAAAGAATCAACTTGAAATACAACACGTTCCAAAGATCCCCTGAGTTGAAGTCACCAGCTACTGCTTCCCATGCTGACTTAAGGGAACATGTTCAATCAGACTGGGACCTCCTTAGACACCAAGTAGAGGATGATAATTGTTATTTGGTTTGACATTTCAACAACTACTGTGTGACTCCTGGGTATAATGTTCTTCATACTTTTTCATTAAAGTGAGGAGAAAGTAAAATACATGAATAGTTATTTTTATATAAATTGTTATAGCTGATAAAGGGAATCACAGAAAACTGCAATGGGAGATATTAATTCAGAGTGGTATAATCTAGAAAAACTTTGTGAATAAAGGGAGTCATCCTGGCATGTAAATGAGATGTGGATTTGGGAAAGCAGATCTGATTTAGGGGAGAAGAGTTTAAGCAGGAGGAACAGTTATACTAAAAAGAGAACCCATCATATATTGAGGATGGTTTAAGGTAAAGAGGTGGGTAATGAGGCTGAAAATTTAGAATGGCATAAAAGAGCAGTCTGTTTTCAGAAGAATAGGTGGAGGAAGGCTGTGCAGAAGGAATCTGAACTGAAATATAAAAAAAAAAGGAAGTGCTGCTTAGTGCTACCCTGTGAGTGGTCTGTGGACCAGTGTGGATCTTGGATGTCACCATTCAATGAGATAAAAATGGAAGATAAGAGCATTTAAAAACCTTCACAGCATTTTGACAAAGTATAGTTATGTCTATTTTTTTTAGCTAAAGATTTTATTTAAGATAACTATAGGTTTTCATGCAGTTATAGGAAACAGTATAGCAAGATCCTATGTATGCATTACCAAATTTGACCCAATAAACAAAACTCTACTGCAATCTCGTTACCATGATCTTGAAATTGATATTCAAAATACAGACATGCCCGTTGAACAATATTCCCACAGGTTGCCCTTTTAGATCCACACCAATCCTTCTCTTGTTCCTGCTCTCTCTTTAACCCCTGGAAACCACTAATTTTTTTCTCCATTTCTATAACCTTGTCCTTTCAAGCATTCTCTATAGATTGAATTATATAGAACAGAAACTTCTGGAATTCTGATAATAAAAAATAATGTTAGTATTCTATGTTTGTTTGTTTTTTAATTTCATTTTTAGTGTATTTTTACTGCATTTTACAAAAAGACTGGCCCACAAGATTGGGGGGAAAAGCCTCCTCTCCTTTTTAACCACAAAAACTTTGAGAAGCACTGGTGTGGTGCAGTAGCAGCACATGATAAATGAAAATGTGTGGAAGTGACAAGGCAGAATAAGGCCGGATAAATGTTCCTGAGTGGTCAGGCTGGGTTCTCAATTATTTATTAGCCTTGAGGAGATAAAGTTTCTGCACCTCCCACTGCTTCCTTTAAGTTGTCACCCTCCCCCACTGCTGCTACTACTGGAGATTGTCCCTGGAGGCTGCCCTGTTCACTGCCAATGTTGCCAGAGGTAACTTACACTGAAAGTGACAACCTTTATAGCAACACTCTGGAAATGCTCCCAACAGCAGCTATCAGTGTATTCTTGGTCTAACTGGACTCTTCGGCATTCAACTCACTTCTCTGACTTGACGATGTCATTTGTTCTTGTTCTTTTCCTGTATCTCTGATACATCCTTGCCATCCTCTGTGCTGACTTCTCTTTCTAAAATTTACCATTGCATGTTCTATTCCTAAATTTAAGTCCCTCTAACCAACTAGTTATAAATTTGTTTTTGGTCACGGATCTCTCTGAAAACATGAAAAAAAGAGTATGAGCACCTTCCCCTTTAAAAATGCACATGAACACATGCACTTGACCTAAAAATTAACTTTACATTTGTCTACAAGATATATCAGGATAAAAATCACCTTTGGGTCAGTTAAGGTAACATTCCTTATAAGGTCAGGACATTATATAGAAATATCTAAGGATAGTGATTCAGCCCACACTAGAAGGAAAGCTATAGGTTGTTGAATTTCCAAGAGGGAAAAATAAGATAAAGTGTTTTTAGGCTCTTGGAGAGATGTTACTTTATCCCTGGGAAGGTCAGAAAGAAATTCTGATGTGTGAAACAAATTGATAGAACCAGTTTTGCCCAACTCTTTCTTCCATAGCTATTTTACACCTTGGAAAAGTATGTGAACTAAAATCAGTGAGGGCTAAGGGCTGCAACCATCAGATGCCAGGCATTGGGCAACCGTAATATTGACAGAGTAGAATCATCTATCTATGAAGAAACACTGCACTCTATGCTGAGATCTAGACACCGATTTATCATCTCAGCAGTGATAAACCTGCTGGCTTTCAGGAACAGTCTTTAGTGGTTTCTTCATGACTTATGAGGAATACAGACATACCTCATTTTATTGCTCTTCACAGAAATTGCAGTTTTTATAAATTGGCTTGTGGGAACCCTGCCTCTAGCAAGTCTATTGGCACCATTTACCCAACAGCATTTGTTCACTTTGTGTCTCTGTATCACATTTTAGTAAATCTCACAATATTTCAAAATTTTATTCATTATTATATATGTTATGATTATCTATAATCAGCGATCTTTATGTTACACTGTAATTACTTTGGGGCACCACTAATCATGCCTATATAAAATGCCTATATAAAACTTCTATGTATGTGTTCTGACTGTTCCCTGATACACAGTTCCCCCATCTCCCTCTCTCTTCTCAGGCCTATTTCCTGAGATCCAACAGTACTGAAATTAGGCCAATTAGCAATCCCAAAATGGCCTCTACCTGTTTAAGTGAAAGGAAGAATCAGGAGTCTCTCATGTTAAATCAAAAGCTAGAAATGATTAAGCTTAGTGAGGAAGGCATGTTGAAAGCCAAGACAGGCTGAAAGCTAAGCCTCTTGTGCCAAACAGCCAAATTATGAATGCAAAGGAAAAGTTGTTGAAGGAAATTAAAAGTGCTACTCCACTGAACACAAGAATGATAAGATAGCAAAACAACCTTACTGGTGATATGGAGAACATGTTAGTGGTCTGGATAAACCAGTCACAACATTACCTTAAGCCAAAGCCTAATCCAGAACAAGGACCTAACTCTCTTCAATGATGTGAGGACAGAGATAGGTGAGGGAGCTGCAGAATAAAAGTTTGAAGCTAGCAGGGGTGGGTTCATGAGGTTTAAGGAAAAAAGCCATCTTCATTAACATAAAAGTACAAGGTAAAGCAGTGAGTGTTGATGTAGAAGCTGCAGCAAGTTATCTTAAAAACAAGTTAAGAATTATTGAAAGCTGCACTAAACAACAGACTTTTTTTTTAAAAAAACATTTCCTTCAGTATAGTTGACATAATGTTACATTAGCTTCAGGTGTACAACCTAGTGATACATCTCTACACATTATGCCATGCACACAAGTGTAGCTACTATCTGCCACCATACAATGCTATTACAATACTAGTCACTATACCCTCTATGTGGTACCTTTCATTCCCACGACTTAAGCCTGTATCTCCTACTCCCCTCCACCCATTTTGTCCATTCCTCCCTGCCCCTTTCTTCTTGAAACCACAAGTTTGTTCTCCATATTTATAGGTCTGAATCTGCCTTTTGTTTGTTTATTCATTTGTTTTGTTTTTAGATTCCACATACGAGTGAAATCATGGGGCATTTATCTTTCTCTTTCTGATTTATTTCACTTAGCATTATACCCTCTAGGTCCATTCACGATTTCGCAAATGGCAAGATCTCATTCTTTTTTTTATGGCTGTGCAATATTCCTGTGTATGTGTGTGTGTGTACACAACAATCTAATGAATGGCAGATATTTGCAAATAATATATCTAAAAGTGGTTAATATCCAAAATACATAAAGAATGTATACAACTCAAAATAAAAAAAATAATAATACCACTGGGGCGCCTGGGTGGCTCAGTGGGTTAAGCCGCTGCCTTCGGCTCAGGTCATGATCTCAGGGTCCTGGGATCAAGTCCCACATCGGGCTCTCTGCTCAGCAGGGAGCCTGCTTCCCTCTCTCTCTCTCTCTCTGCCTGCCTCTCTGTCTACTTGTGATCTCTCTCTGTCAAATAAATAAATAAAATCTTAAAAAAAATAATAATAATAATACGACTAAAAATGGGCAGAGGACCTAAATAGACATTTTTCCAAAGAAGACATACAAATGACCAATATATACTTGAAGAGATTCTCAACATCACTAATCATCAGGGAAATGCGAATCAAGATCAAACAAATCACATTACACTTGATAGACTGGCTAGAATCAGAAAGACAAGAAATAGCAAGTACTGGCAAGGACTTGGAGAAAAGGGAAGTTTCATGCACTATTGATGAAAATGTAAACTGGTACAGTCATTGTGGAAAGCAGTATGGAGGTTCTTCAAAAATTGAAAAATAGAAATACCATATGATACAATAATCTACTACTGGGTATTCACCTAAAAAAAAAATCAGAAACTTTGATTTTAAAAGGCATATGCACCCTTGAGATTATTACAGCACAATTTATAACAGGCAAGAAATGCAGACAGCCTGTGTTCATCAATGGATGAATGAATAAAGAAGATGTGGGGTGTACACACACACATACACACACAATGGATAATACTGGACAACAGGTTTTCAGTGTACACAAAACAGCCTTCTATTGGAAGAAGATGCCACCTAGAACTTTCATTAGTAAAGACAAAAAGTCAATGCTTGGCTTCAGTCAATGCCAGCTTCAAAGGAAATCTGACTCTCTATTTAGGGGTTAATGCACAGCTGGTGCCTTTAAGCTGAAGTCATTCTCATTGACCATTCTGAAAATGCTAGTGCCCTTAAGAATTACACTAAATCCACTCTGTCTGTGGTCTATAGATGGCGTAACAAAGCCTGGAAGACAGCACATCATTTTACAACATCATTTACTGTATTTTTTATGTCAACTGTTGAGACCTACTGCTCAGAAAAAAAAAGAAAAAAAGAGATTTCTTGTAAAATATTACTGCTCATTGACAATGTACCTGGTCACCCAAGAGCTCTGATGGAGATGTACAATAAATTAATGTTGCTTTTATGCCTGCTAATACAATATCCAGGCTATAGAATATGAATCAAAGAGGAATTTCAATTTTCAAGTCTTATTATTTAAGAAATACACTTCCTAAGGCTACAGCTTCCATAGACAGTGATTACACTAATGGATCTGAATTTCAAAGTAAACTGAAAAGCTTCTGGAAGGGATTCATCATTCTAGATGTCATTAAGAATAACTGTGATTCAATGAGATACCACCTTACACCAGTCAGAATGGCTAAAATTAACAAGTCAGGAAATGACAGATGCTGGCAAGGATGTGGAGAAAGGGGAATCCTCCTACATTGTTGGTGGGAATGCAAGCTGGCGCAACCACTCTGGAAAAGAGCATAGAGGTTCCTCAAAAAGTTGAAAATAGAACTATCCTATGACCCAGCAACTGCACTACTGGGTATTTACCCTAAAGATACAAACATAGTGATCAGAAGGGGCACGCGCACCCGAATGTTTATAGCAGCAATGTCTACAATAGCCAAACTATGGAAAGAACCTAGATGTCCATCAACAGATAAATGGATAAAGAAGATGTGGTATATATATACAATGGATTACTATGCAGCCATCAAAAGAAATGAAATCTTGCCATTTGCAACAATGTGGATGGAACTAGAGGGTATCATGCCTAGCGTGAAATAAGTCAATCGGAGAAAGACAACTCTCATATGATCTCCCTGATATGAGGAAGTTGAGATGCAACATGGGGGGTTTGGGGGGGTAGGAAAAGAATAAATGAAAAAAGATGGGATCAGGAGGGAGACAAACCATAAGTGACTCTTGATCTCACAAAACAAACTGAGGGTTGGGGGGGGAGGAGGGTTGGGAGAGGGGGGTGGGGTTATGGACATTGGGGAGGGTATGTGCTATGGTGAGTGCTGTGAAGTGTGTAAACCTGGCGATTCACATACCTGTACCCCTGGGGATAAAAATATATTATATGTTTATAAAAAATTTAAAAAAAAAGAAGAATTGTGATTCATGGGAAGAGGTCAAAATGTCAACATTCATAGGAGTTTGGAAGAAACGGATTCCAACCCTAACGTGTGACTTTGAGGGGTTCAGGACTTCAGTGAAGGAAGTGACAGCAGATGTGGTGGAAACAGCAAGAGAACTAGTATTGGAAGTGGAGCCTGATGAGTGACTGAACTGCTGCGATTTCATGATGCAACTTTAACGGATGAGGAGTTGATTCTTATGAAAGATCAAGGAAAGTGGTTTTACGAGACAGAATCTCCTGGTGAAGATGCTGTGAAGATTGCTGAAATGACAACAAAAGATTTAAAATGTAAGTTGGTTAATAAAGCAGTGGCAGGATTTAAGAAGACTGACTCCAATTTTGAAAGATGTCCTACTGTGGGTAAAATGCTGTCAAACAGCTCCGTATGCTACAGAAAAATCATCAGTGAAAGAAAAAGTCAAACCATGCAGCAAACTTCGTTGTTGCCTTATTTTAAGAAATTGCTACAACTATCCCAGCCTTCAGCAACCACCACACTGGTCACTCAGCAGCATCAAGACTGAGTCAAGACCCTCCACCTGCAAAAAGATTATGACTCACTGAAAGTTCAGAGAATAGTATTTTTTAGCAATAAAATATTTTCGAGTTAAGATCTGTATCTTGTTTTTGCAGACAATGCCACTCCACACTTATAAGACTATGCTATCATGTAAACATAATTTTTGTAAGCACTGGCAAACAAAAAATCACATTTGACTCACTTTATTTCGATATTCACTTTACTCCAGTGGTCGGAACTGAGCCGGTAGTATCTTCAAGATATGCGTGTACTGACAGAAAGGGTACGAAGATTGGATCTGTACGTTTCTGGCATGCAGGAGCTGGATGCCATAAACATCTAAGGATTTCGTAAAAAAAAACTCTGAAGTGGGAAGAATGAGTAAGACAGAAGAATATTTGGGACTGATTGCCATTGAGGTAATCAAGGAGACTGAAAGGCATGTTGGAAAAATTAAATGGATATAACTTCATATTTCAAAATTTAAGTCTGTAATTAACTATGAATAAATTATTAAAATATGTATATACAAAGAATTAACTACACAAAGATTTACTGGTCTCTTGAGCTTATATTTAAATAGAAAATTAAATATCAGCTCTTGAAATAATGGCCAGAAATCAAAGTTGACAAATACAAATATAATTTTGCTCAAAATTATTTCAATGAGATTTTATTCGAACTGAATAAAGAGTTGAATGGCAGCATGCATATCATCTTTTTAGTTTAATCACAAAAACTTTATTTTTATCAGTACTGCTGAGAACACTGTTTACAAACATATTGGGCAGCAAATGTGATCAATGAGATTTCATTCTGTTCACCTTGCAAAATGAGGATACTACTTCTAGAATTCAGCAAGATTCCAAGTCAAAATCATGTTGCTTACTTGCTATGATGTTCTTCATCCTTCGGTCAATGGTGAGGCCACTTATGGCTAGGTCAGCCTCTTTTCTGTAACTTTACATTTTTATTTTAATGTAACTTAAAAAAAATGAAAAGTTTTTTTTAAGTGTTTGCAAATCTTTGCTGGCTAAAGTGATCAATAAGACTGTACCACCTTCAAGTTATCCATAACGTTGGAAAGGTTATGTATTTTATTTAATTCCTTCTTTCAAAGTTGTATTATAGTCAAAAGGGCTCAAAGTTCATGAGCACCATCCACAATTATGAATTCAGTCTTAAAGAGTAAACTATTTATGTAATCAAAACATTGCTTAAGTCAGTGGGTGTCAAAGTGCTAGTTCTTGGGTTTCACCCCAGACTTACTGAACTCTGGGGTTAGGACCCAAAACCCTGGTTTAAAAAGCCCTATGGGTGATTCTGATGCACTCTGCAATTTGAAATTCATGGCTCAAAATAAACGATCTTCTAATTAAACCTTGCCATAAAAGAACTCCTTCTGGTCAAATTGTTCTACGAAGGGAATTTCTTTTTCTTCTCAAAATAAAGAATAAAAACTTTTACTTGAAGTTCAATCAAGTTCTTTAAGACTTTCATTCTGGAAATGTAGGAAATTTCTACACATAGATGAAAAGGACACATCTTCCTCCCATTTTATAAAAAGCAATATCCTTGATACAGAAAATAATTCAAAGCCTTGGTGTTAATGAAGCTGATGACATTCAGAGTAGTAAACAAGACATTCTAGCAGTGTTAACTGAGATTTTATGACATTATATACAAATGTTGTAAGCAATGATTTTGATGATCTGTGGTGCTACTTTCATCTCTGGAGCTACAAAATCAGATATATTAACAAATATTACAGGTGCTCACCAAGGTACAAAATCCTCCAATTTTATTATGTTTGAAAATGCCATCCTCAAAGAAAATTCTGACTCATTTAAACTTCTGAGAACATTTAACAAGAACATATGAAACTATGTAAGCCCAAAAGCTGGCCACAAAGAATTAAATGAACATTCTAAACTGCTGAATGTTGAAAGGAAAGACATTTTAGAATTTATTTCTACGTGACTAGTTTCAACATACTAGATCATTTTTAGGGTGTTACATGTCAAATGGCATCTTATCTACTGTATTTCTTTCTGCCAATCCACAACTTGACTTGGCCACTTTCAGAATAAATAGCTTAACAAAATTGTGCCAAATCATGTGTCGATTTTCTTAGTTTGACTGCATGATAAGCAAATTATAAGATGCTTTAAGGCAAGGATTGGGGCAGATCCAAGATTTAATTAGTGTCCAGCCTTGATTAAATTGAGCTTATTTTTCACATGTGTTTTCAGGATGGACAGTTATAAAGAGCCCCTTTAGTTCTGCTGGCTCTATGCTTACATTGCTAAATCCATGGCCAAAAAGACTCACTGCAGGTTTTTTACAGCATTTTATTTGCATAGTGACTAAATCCAAGAGATTAGCAACTTCTGTCTCCCTCCCTTCCTTCCATTTTTTCCCTTCCTCTCTTTTGAGTAAGTTCAATGTTAAAAAAATAAAGAAAAGTAATTTTGGAAAATATCAATGCCTTTCATGTCTATTCCTTAGTATATATCATACATTTCAAGACAATTATTAACTTTGAGGTTTTGAAAATATCAGTTTAAAACTGATTTGTTATTTAAGCCATATTAATGGGACTCTAACCTTTATTTTCAAAAACTATCTCCTAAATTTATGTATTATTTGTAAAATTTTACAGATATTATAGTCTTTTATGCATTGATTCAACATTTTAAATAATATATTTTATATATTAGTTCCTTGTTTTAAAAACATTTTTATGCAGCAGAGCCATTTTTAATGAATTATGTTTGACTCTCAATAGAAGATATAAGTGAAAATTAAGTTCCTCTAATTGAAGCACTGGGAGAAACAAAAGCCCCACCTGCACAGCCAAGTCCCCTTTTCAGCCCATGGGACCACGAGAATACCTAAATGTCTACAAGAAATCTCTGTATCTGTTTAACAGCCCCATTTCAAATCAGTTTTAGAACAATGTAAAAGTAAAAAATGTTATATATAGGGGCACCTGGGTGGCTCAGTGGGTTAAGCATCTGCCTTTGGCTGGGGTCATGATCTCAGGGTCCTGGGATCAAGCCCCGCTCATCGGGCTCTCTGCTAGGCGGGGAGCCTGCTTCCTCCTCTCTCTCTGCCTGCCTCTCTGCCTACTTGTGATCTCTGTCTCTCAGATAAATAAATAAAATCTTTTTTAAAAAGTTACATATAAACAGTAATAATAATAATTAATATGTACTCACTGCACATCATAAATTCGGCTCTGACAGTCTATTTAGCTGTCCTATTTCACTTAATTCTTACAAAATCCTTTGAGAAATGATTATCCCTCTTTTACAGACAAGCAACTGCATCTTATCAAGGTTAAATAACTTGCTTGTATTTACCAATAGAGGAATATAACTGTTAGAAGAACCACAGTGAATTTTCAGTCAATACTAACACTAAGCAGATTTTAAGGCATGGATCAGAAAACCAAAGTGAATCCAGAATGTACGAAACCTCAGGGAGGTGAGGGAAACTACAAAAGAAGACAAACAAAACACATTATATTTGTGAGATGTCTACAGATTAGGCATCAGGTTATAAAGCCCATCTGAGTAAGACTGCTAGATACCAACAGGTAGAACAGCAAAATAGGCTCATTGATTTCTTGCAACAAGGTAGCACACCACGGGCCCATGAGGTGTTCATGTTTGAGTGTGGTTGGAGTAGGAAGGATTTCTGGTAACTTCTGAATTTGCAGTGATTGATTCTAAGGCACAGTGAGTACAGGAAGGATCAACTCTGGATTGACTGCAATTTCTAAGGGGAAAGTAAGAAAAGTAGATTTGAGCCCTGCTGACTGAGGTGATGGAGGCTAACAATTAAGTGTCTCACTGTCTCACAAAGTGAAAATGGCAAAGCAGGATGATAGTCACTCAAAGAAGGGAAGTCATTTTGACACCATACTGCAGCAATGAGAGAAGTATTATTTCCTGTTAATGTTAAGCTGGCCTTATCAATGTCTGTTGTTACAGTCTGATTAACTGCAGAGCCGATGTTTACAGGTCTCAGCCCTGAGAAGATTTTTTTTTTACTCTTTCAGATTCAGGCTGTTTTTCTGTTTATTTGTTTGTATGTTTTTGTTTTACTTCTTCAGAACTCACAATCTTTTTATTATTTAAAAGGTAGAGTCTACAACTAGAGAGTTTGGAAGTTAACTCTGCCCCTTCTGGTCACTTCTAGATTGAGTGACTGTGAGAAATTCACATAACCTCTAGATGCTTCAGTTTTCTTAAAAGTGAAATTGGTAAAATAATTACACTTTTGTCAATATTTGAAACATGAATTTAGTACCGAATCCAACATTTAGTAAATGCTACATTAAGTGCTAGTAGTATATTAATCATACTCAGCTGTAGGTAAAGTATTCTTAATGCTCACAAAATATTTGTGATGCAGACAACTTTTGCATTATGCATGGAAATACAATGCAATTCATTGTATATACAAGGACCATAAAACAAATGTGAAAGGCAAAGGCACAGATACCACAATACTTAGATCTTCAGATTTCAATCTGTTTTTCTTTTCCCTATTCCAAAGAAGAGTCTTGCTGCCAGATCATATTATATACAACAATGTGGATGGAAAATCTAACTAAAACAGTGTGTTCTTGGCTTAATAAGAACTCAGGGAAGGCTAGAAAACTTTTTATGGATCTAAAACTATGATCAATGTGTACAGTCTGTGTCTACTCATGTGTATGACTACACTTCAGGAAAGGAAACTGAGGTTCTAAGAGATTATATAAGTTTTATTTTCATTATCTCACAGCTTTCCTCAATTTATAATACAAAATCAGTGATTAAGCCAGTACAAATATGAGAATATCCTGAAAAAAGAAAATTATATAAAAATTTCTATATAAGGTAAAACTGGATTATATCTTTGGGACAGAATAGATTAAGTTTCTAATTTGATAGTAGAAAAAATAAATAATGTGCAGTTAAAGAATAAACTTACTCTTTTGTGTAGAGTTGATGTAATAAGCAATCAAGACTGAAACCACTAATTATGTGTAGGTTGGAAAATCTATATATAGAGAGAACCTTGAACAATGAGGGGTTGGGAACACCAACCCCTGTGCAGTCAAAAATCCGGGTAGAACTTTCAACTGCCCCAAAACTTAACTACTAATAGCCTACAGTTGACCAGAAGACTTACACACAACATAAATTGTAGATTAATATATGTTTAGAACTGAATTCTTATAATAAAGTAAGCTAGAGAAAAAAATGTTACGAAAATCATAAGGAAAAGAAAATATTTTATAGTACTCTATGGTATTTACTGGAAAAAGTCTGCATAAGTGGACTCATGCAGTTTGAACCAATTTTGTTCAAGGGTTAACTGTATTTAAAAGCATAAACAAGGTTACTTATAAGTATATATTATTTTTTTCAGAGACTTAATTTGTGCAAGCACTTCTAGAATAGAAAAAAATTAAAAATTGGATAATTAGGCAAAATACGGAGTTGAAACTATAAAAAATAAGAAAAAAACCCAAGAAACTGTATTGGATAATATAATGACTACAGAGTATGATGGAATTCTCTTAATATGAGAATTCTGACATAAACTATTACAAGACTCTGGGGAAGGAGTGACTATATGTAGTACGTTTTGTACTATTTTGACAGAATCTAATGTAATATAAAATAAGATTGCATATACTTGTCAGTAGATTATGTTTTTTCTCCTAAATCATTCCTAATGACTATTACATACAACTCATATATTTTTCATAGTAGGTTTAAAGGCTATAAAACAGTCTCATAATTTTATTCATCTTTTGATTATATTTTTACTTTCTTGGCTCAGCTCATTTTTCTTCTTTTCAAGGAAATCCTAAGACTGACTCATCAGATAAAAAAAAATATATATATATATATATATACTTGTTTGGTACCAAATCGTGAAACTAAGGATTTTGCTCTGTCTGTTCAAGAAGCTTGGAAAAAAGAGATCAGAACTATCTGTGGTTGCAACAATATGTAGCACATTAAAGGAAGCACAAAGATAATTATTCTCATTACATTTGCCACTTCTCTTCACAAATCCTTCCTCTTAAACATTTCTGAAGATAGTTTCCTGGTATTCCTTTTTAATAGGATTTTTTTTCCCTATAAAAGATTTCTAGATTGCTCTGTTTTTGGAAAAGAAGCAAAAAATCTTAACAGGGGGAAGGGAGGGCAATTTTCTGATCTTCTTGCCTGAAGAACAGATGACTTACCCTTCAAATGACTCCTGTGATTAGGGAAAATAAATGAGCATAATGCACCAGGCTTTCAAATACTCCATTTTCCTGTCATTATGGCATGCTAAGCTTAACATTTCTAATTATATACATCTATAATTTTAATTCAAGACTCTTGTCCTTTAGTGAAAGAATCTAGCTTTCTCAATCTTAGTTAGTGACAAAAAATAAATTTTCCTAATCTGATTCTAAATTAGATTAATTGAAAACCCAATGAATTGTACTGAATAAAAGATTACATTCATCTAAACTATCACTAGATGAAACAATTTTTTTCATGTGGACTATGATTATTTATCTAATTATAAATTTTCTTTATGCATGTACTACTCCTCCTCAAGCTTAGACTTCTTACCTCCTTTTTGAAAATCATTTTTACTCAACTTCAACTTCTCTGATTAAATGTTATAAACTAAACTAAGCTAATTTTGACATGAATAACTCCTAGTGTCATTTATTTGTAAATAATTAAAATTCTTTAAAAGGGATGAAATTAAGTATGTCCCTACAACCTTTCTATCAGCTTATAATTAAAACAATTCTCAGACCACATCCCATCATACATACATTTATTAAGCAAATACATATTAAGAGGCACAGAATATTTCATAAAACCTATATTCTAAATTGAAGAAATCCCATCTCCTTGCTGTTTTGGCTATCTGAACACAATTTTTATGAAACTGTTGACAGACACATGCCTGATAATCTTCAAGAAGGAGGATTCTCTGATTTTGATTACTGGGAAATGGCAAACTGAAATTCTCCAATTTAGTGTCTATATGTAGAATTCTTTATGGATATAATTTTATCTTTCTTCCAGCTTCTTAGGTAATTCTTAGATTCTTATGCTTATTCATATAAGGTTGGGATATGTCCATGAAATATTTTAGCCATTTTACACTTATTAACTATCATAAATTTCATCAGAGAGAGAGAGTGAGCCAATTTCGAACACCTACTGAACTAATTTTAGATTGACTAATTTGACCAGCTGATCAGCTCTGAAGTGGGACAAATAACGAGCCTTAAAGTGTAGCTTACATCAACCCACCTTTTTATATTGTGCTGTCCTGGTTGATTTGTTTTAAATTAAATTCTAGTTTTTATAACCTTTAGTTGACATATTGCCTTCTCTGGGAATGAACCCTTCTCTAAAGTAAAACAGCAAAGAAAATCAGTTATTTATTACTTTATATGAGTTTATTTTCCACTATAAGGGTTATTATGTGATTATATAGTTAGGGGCTCATCATCTATAACTATTAAAAATTATTACAATAAATTTTCCAAGAGCCTAATGCTTGAATGTTGGATAGCAATATTGCAGTTGTATGAGGAAGACAAAGCGGTTAGTCAACTATTAATTGTCTGTAAAAGACCCTCAAAGGCTCACTGGTTTTACTACTTAGAGATTGGGACTGGTAAAGGAGAAACTGACATGAACTAAATCTTAGAGGTTCTGTCAGGGAAATAGTAGACTGGTCACCTTGCTCAGATATGTAGCTGGACCTAAATCTAAAAACACATCGTTAAGACGAAAAAATAAATATTTGAGATCTACCAGAACAGGCACTGTCAAAGAGGAAGAAAAATCACTTAAACCTAAGGAATCAAGCCAGAATACCCAGGTCAGTCTTGGACACAATAACAAGGACTAAGTACTTAGAAACCTATCAAACATGAAGAGTGTGTAGAGGTAGCAGGAAAGCAAGGATTTTCACACATAAAAAGTGGTACAAATTCATTCAGACAAGCAGGTGGCTCTTCAGCTATCTTTATCCTGATTACTGCCAGCACAATGTTTTCGCTCTCTGATCTTAAAGTTTTCTCAAATGGCGTCTAAGAGACAGCAAAAAAAATTAACAGCAAGATGCAAATCTTGTTTCCTGAAAATGTGATTCTTCCATGCAATCTCTTTAATCTTCTGATATCTCTCCACTGGGTAAAAAGCTGCTTTTGCATCTACCAAAAATTTCAGTAACAATCTAAGAATATCCCTAGTTGATGCTCCTTCTTTTAAGTCTTGACTGGAAATTAGACAGAAGTGATAAAAATCATTTAATTTAAATATATAGGTATTCAATGAATATAGAGGTGAGAGAATTTGTTTCCTTGCTTATAAGGAAGTCACTAAAATAATTTCTACTTTATGTAAGACTATTAAAATTGAGAAAATGATCTATTTACTGATCCTCTTTTGTAGCCAATTCTATTCAATTCTATTGGATAGTCTGAATACCCACTAGTGCCTACTATGTTAATCTCCAAAGTACAATGATAAATAATGATAAATAATAGACTTTGAAAATTTTACTTCACCTACCACATAAATTTCTGATAATATGACAGATTAATACAAGATTCATTCTTCTACATTTAATGAATTCTAGGTAGTTTGATTTTTATTAAAGTAATCGTAACAAAAATGGCTACCATGTTTAACGAATGATCCTGTTATTATTATTGTGTGCCTACATAGTGTTTAAAAAATAGGTCAATTCTTGCAATTATCTTATACAGTAGATAATACTATTATTACATTTTACATGTTCAGAGAGGTTAAAGTCATTTTCTTCTGGTCACACAAACCAGTAGTAGACAGGAGAAATTAACCAGATGTTGCACCCACCCATGTTATCTGATCCTAAATTAATCCTATTACCATTGACTAAATCATTTTTTCTGTTTTTCTGAAAAGTACAAATTAAATATGTACAGACACAGCTCAAAGAACTTATAATGCATCTGTGAGCAAAGACAAAAAGTACTGCCTTTCTAGAGCATATTTATAGGGATCATATTAAAGAAGAAACAAAACTAAAAATAAATAATGGCATATTACATCAGATGATGGTAAGTGCAATGAAAAATTGTGCAGCCAGATATGTGAAATTTGGGAGAGGGAGATTATAATTTTAAATAGAGTAGCCATATCAGACTTCATTGAGGGAAGGACTCTTAAGCAGAGACTTGAAGGATGTGTAGAATAAAGATACAGATATCCAGGGGAAAAAAAAGTTCCAGGTAAAGGGAATAATCAGCACAAAGTCTCCAAGTGGGGGATTTCTCTGGAATATTTGAGGAATTAAAAAAAAAAAATCAGTGTGGATCCAGTGGTGTGAGAGATATAGTAGTGGGAAAAGCAAAACAGACAAAAGGAGAAAATTAATATAGAGGCTTTCAGGGCTTGGTGTGGTTTTACTAGTTTTCCCAAAGAGCAACAGGGATATATGAAAGCATTTTGAGAGTGAGAATGACATGATCTGTCTGATCAATCTTACAAACATGTTGAGAAAAAGCTTGAAGTGGGATGTATGTGGATATATGTGGCAGGGATGGAACCATAGAGGCAAGTTAGGAGGTTGCTGCAGAATCTAGGCAAAAGGTCATAATGGTAGTAGCAGGGTAGTTAGGGAGAAACTGTTTGAGTCAGAATTTATTTGAAATTAGAGCCAACAGGAAAATTGGGTAGGTTGGTTTTGAGGCAAAGAGAGAGAAATTAACATTAAATCCAAGTTTTAGTACACAACAAGCAGAAATACTAAGTTACCATCAACTGAGAAGGATGGTAAAAAATGTGGCTGGAGAATCTTTTTGTCTTTTCTTTTGGGGATGGAGGGTATGAACATCAAGGGTTCAATTTTTAATATATTTAAGTTTTAGAAGTGGAAATATCAAGTAGGCTTCTGTATATATGTTTGGAAAGAGAGGACTAAGGTTGAAGATGTATATTTGAGAATTAATACATAGATTTATTTACATCATAGACTTTAAAATCCAAAGATTGCATGATATTAGAGAAAGTGAGTATAGATAGATAAGAAATGAGGTTCCCAAACTGAGCTGTGGTCATTATGAAGTTGGGAGAGAAGAGGAACCCCCATGAAGACTTAGCAATAACAAAAAGTAAGCAACAAGATGAAAATCAAACAACAATGACAACAACAGTGGATGCCCTGGAAAGCTAAGGAAGATAGTTTAGTTTGTAAAGGGGAAAATGGGTTACTGACAATGTCATATATGATTACTGAGCCCTGAATACTGGATTCAGTCACTCAGAGTTGCAGGTGACAGTGAAAAAGCATTTTTCAGTCAAGGGATGAGAGTGGAAGACTGAATGGCATAGGTTCAAAATAAAACTGGAGTGAGAAGAAAAGAGTCTGCAAATATAAACATATCCTTTGAACTGTTTTATTGTAAAGCTAACCAAGGAAATGGTGTATTAGATGTCTGTGGGAAGTGGGGTCAGGTTGTTTGTTTTTAATTGGAGAAATAACATCATTTTATATAAGGAAAGAAATAATTTAGTAGAGAAGGAAAATGTGATGATATAAGTCAGATGGAAAGGAACTGCTAGAGCAATGTTCTTGAGTAAGTGTGATCAAGATGAAAAGAAGTATGAACTATTGATAGGAATATGAACAGCTAATCTATAGCAAAAGACAAACAGGATGGGAGTGTATCTGCAGTTAGATGTTTTTGGAGAAACCTGTGGAAACTCTCTTCTGATTACTTAATTTTGTAAAGAACACTAAGGTTGAAAATGGGGTAGAAGTGTTAAAGATAGGAACAGGTGTCAGAGTTATCTAGGAGAGTAGGTCAATGACTGGATTAGAGGAATATAGAATGACTATAGGAAGTATTAAAATCCTTTGAAGTTTATAATCAGGAATTCAAAGTAGATAGAATTTTGTGGCTGTATATTTTCCCACAGCCACAATGAGCTGCATGGATACAAGGATGAGGTAGGCAGAGGGTTGAATTTAAAATGGGTTGTGGTTTGGTTAACTGAGTATAATGAAGAATGAGAGAGGCAGGGAAGCTGCAGTGTTAGTTTTATAATGATTGATCATGGTATTTAAACTGGTTAAGGAGAGATGAAAGGACATCAATGAGTTGAGTGACAGCAAAACGCTGACAGAAGCACACTAATGGCATCCTGGTAGAGGAAGCTCACAGGAATCAAGGGAGGCGGTGTTCAGAGAGAGGGCTACATATAGCAGAGACAGTGGAGAGTTGAATTTTTGAGAGTGACAAGGATGACAGTAGCAGTGAGTGGCAGAAGTAGGATAAAGGTGAAGATGGAGGGGAGTTCAATAAATGGAGTTCTAGAAGAATCATCCAGGTATATTGAAGTCACTAATATTTTTAGGGAGAAATGTATGAGGATAACCTGAAAGTCAATATAAGGTACATGGAGCTATGCATCACACATTGAATCATTAAATTCTTAATTACGTAGCTTGCCTTAAAAGCAAGGTATACTGTTTTACATAGTGTTCTGAGAACACTG
This sequence comes from Lutra lutra, assembly GCF_902655055.1. Lineage (NCBI taxonomy): Eukaryota > Metazoa > Chordata > Mammalia > Carnivora > Mustelidae > Lutra > Lutra lutra. The sequence continues at coordinate 176,441,409 of NC_062280.1, forward strand.
TAAAATTACAAAGGAAAATATTCATACATTTCCTGCACAGAGGTTTATCTTATATCTTTTAAATGTGTAATTCCATGCCTGCTATGTTTTTCAAGCATCTTCACTATTATATTCAACTATGCTTTCCTGAACCTTCAGCTTTTTTATAGTTCAAATGATTTCCACATCATTTCAAACTTTTCCATGAATGACTCTGCTTTTCTAATATGTTTAGTTAAAAACTGATACTGTTTATCCATTTCAGTTCTCAGGCGCTTGGTTTCTTGCTTCTACAGCTGCCTTTTGCTTGCCTCACCCCTCTGATGTCAGCAAGAGAGCAAGGCTAAAATGGAAAACACAGAGTTCACATTCACACTCCTTTTCCCTGAATCCTGGCGTTTTTCCAGGCACCTACTCCCTTGTTGCAGTTCACAGTAATTTGACCTCATTCTAAATGAAGAAAGTAAACTTTCCAGTTTAATTTAGAGTATATTAGATTAGAAATAAGAAGCGCTATACAATTAAAAAGAAGAAAAAAACCCTCAGCCAATCCGGTAAAAGAAACTGACATCTCAGAGGGCAAATAAGAAACTCACATCTTGTCCCATAGTGTTCTATTTCATTCCACAATGAGGCCCTGCAATAGATTTCACTTCTCTATTGGGAAATAAGTTTTCCTTTCCAGAAGAACAAATATATATGATATGTGGTTGACAAGCTGCCCAATAACCCATAGCTACTTATTGCCAAGAATTCCATGCAACGCAGACTAATACTATCAGAGCTTAAGATCCCATGTACTACAAGATTGATGAGCTTTTTTGGAGAGGTTCCTAAAAATAAAGTGATGTGATATTTAATATATGCAGCCAATTTCTATTCCTGGTGAGTTCTCCAATTACCTGGCTTGATCACTCTGCATTCTCAAACACATAGCAAATCCTCAAGAGTAATCCATAATAAATTCTTTAGCTCAAATCAATAAAACATATTTTAAAATATTCTGCTTTCATTTCTTAATTTTGCATAGTTTAGAGCTGTATAGTTCTATATTTGTCTACAAAATAATACCACTCGCTTTATGGCTCTTGCCCCCAAAAACCTTTCTGTACTTTGTTTTCACATCATTTCTAACAGAGCTCTTTATCTTCCTTTCCTCTTTAGTTTTATTAGTGAGTCAAAATACAAACCCTTTAAATGGGTTCCTACACTTCTGCCCTTAGAAAACTTGATTTTGATGATAACACCATGGCTGATTTTATATTTTCTAATTTAGTTGTTCTCCTTTCCTCAGAAAATTACCTAAAATTATAACATGAATTTTAGTTCCGTTTGCTTAAGTGGAGAAGAAGGCTCATGGGTGCAAACAGTATAGTGATAGTTTCCTTGCTTAATTTCTCAAAACCTACCCCTAGAATTTGGATGCAATGCTAAATATTCCTCTTCCTGAATTCATAGCTTTGATAGAGGAGACTATTTTGTACTTTGAACAAAGGAGAGAAAGCCAATGAAATTAGAAATACTCATTACCATGGACACATGTACATCCATAGACTACATAAACTGATATCTCTTCTTGTGAGGTCAGATATTGGCTCTATCCCAAGGGGTTTAACCCATTGCTTCTCCTACTCCAAGTATGTACAAAGAAGAAAGGATTGATTTCTTAGTTTTCATCTTGCTTATTTAACTACAGTCATTTGATGTACTGTATCTTGGCTAACCAAACATAAAAAAAGAGAGATTTCTGTCTGTTAAAATAAATATATAAATAAATAAATAAATCTTAAAAAAAAAAAAACACCAGAATTTACTCTTCTATATAGTTAGAAAAGCAGAAAACTAAAAAAATTACCTCTTACGAGATCAGGTGATAAAAATATCCTTTGAGGATCACAAGTAGCAAAGCCGGATGAGCTACTGTGGGAAGGGAAGCTCTCTCTGGGCTGGAACGCCTTGATGGGATGTGGAGAAGAGAGGCCATTCATCCTGTATTTTAAACTTGACTCTGGCTGAGTGAAGCTAGAGCTGAATTCTTCCTTCCTATTTCCATTTTTCTAACATGAAGTATCAATAGTGTTCCAACTTTATTCTTTTTTTCTTTAGCAAATATTTTGGATATGTGAGGCAGAGGATAAGTTTATATCTGCTGGAGAGGAAGGGGCTGTATTGGTTTCACTCTTAGGATTGAAAATCACTTTGGATCTCTACCATTAAATATACTTCAGCTAACAATCTTTTTTTTTTTTTTGAGGCTATATATAGTTTTTAAATATATATGCTCCATCTTTTTTTTTTTTTTAAGATTTTATTTATTTGAGAGAAAGAGAGAGCATGGGAGGAGGGGCAAAGGGAGAAGCAAATTCCCCATGAGCAGGGAGCCTGACATGGGGCTTGATCCCAGGATTCTGGGAGCATGACCTGAGCTGAAGGCAGATGCTTAAAGGACTGAGCCACCCAGGTGCCCCTACTATATGCTTCTTCTTATAAATATATCTATCTCTCATACTGATTATTAAATTCTAGTTCTTTTTTTTGTAATTCTGTAGGTATTTAAAAGGTGAAAACAAACTGTTCTCTATATATTTGCCTGTGAATAGGAAACATTTAGAAACCACATTCATTTGGATGCATTAAATAATGATTATTTTATATTGTTTTAATATTTGAATAGTAGTTTAATTTTTTAAAGCTATGAATTCGTGTGAATTCCCATTAATCAAAATGTTGCTTGATGGATCTATTTGTATCTCCTGTTGTATAACAAATAACCCCACAATTTAGCAGCTTAAAACAAAACATTGATTTTGTCTCATTTTCTGAGCATCAGGAATATAGAAGTAGCTGAAGTCTGCCTCAGGGTTTCTCATGAGATTTTAGTCAAACAATGCACTAGTCAGTGCTGCAGTCATCCCAAGGCTGGTCTAAGATGGTAAGCTCCCTTACATGTCTGTTGGCAAGGCAACATGTTCTTCACAGCTATTCACCAGAGACTTTAGCTCTTCCTCCTGTGAGGGTCTCATTAGGCTTTTTACAACATAGCAGCTTACTTCCTCCAGAAGGAAGGAGGGAGAGGTGGGGCAGGGAAGCGTGGAGGAAGGGGAAACCCTAAGATGGAGATCACAGTTTTTTATAACCTAAGTTCAAAAGTAATGTGCTATCATGAAAGTATACACTATATATACAGTAGTACAAAGCATATACATTGAACAAGTAGATCAACCTGAATACAGTGTGAAAGGAAATTACACAAGAATATGAATAGCAAACAGTGGGGATCCTGGGCCAACTTGAAAGTTGGCTACTATAGTTAGATATACAGCTAAATCTGTCTTATTTACTTTTGAAATTAGAGAATTTGTACTTATGACAAAGTAGCAAAATAAAACTTGTGTGTGCATGATTAAACTATATATGAAATTAGGATCACTTGGAAAATTAAAACATGTTTACTTGCAATAAGTGCATTATTCAGCATGCAAATTTTAAACAATGGGATACAAAAGGTAACTGACAACTTCACAATTTTAAATCTCTTTTTAAAAATAGAAATTAAATTACTTTTTTGAAATCATTAAATAGAGTTATATGAAGTCCAGATCAGGTATGTAGATTCTAGGTACTTCAAACTCTATTAAGAGCAAATCACGAGTTTCAGGTTACTATGAATTCTAGCATTTACACTCTCTTTTGCAAAATTAACAAGCTGCTATATACATATACAATCTTACACACAGATGTCTGAAAAAGACCAAAGATGATGACCATAAAAGAATACCATTCTGTTATTTCTTTCTAAATATAAAAAGGGGGGAAATTACATAATGCTGGAAGAAAATCTGAATGGTCAAAGTTTGTATACTTTTTATATTTTAACAACCCATTATAGAAAAACACTTTATTTTCTGAAGAACATGATACAAAAATAATAAACTGAATATTTAAAAATTGAATTTATTTTTCCTGTTTATTTTAACTCTGGTGAAAAATATTAAATCATTCTAATGGAAAAGAGACTGAAATATTGAATTTTTTCATAGTAATTTTTGCAAGATTTTAATCTCTGTTTTATTTTCATTCCTATTGTCTAACCAACAGTTTTCTAGAGGACAATCATCATTTTACTACTTCCCCTGTTTGCTGGCCCAGAGCAGAGGAAGTCTACATCTCCCCATTTCTTCAGAGGGTAGGAGTAAAGAAGGATTTTAGGAACAAGCTGAACTTTGATGTTCCTCTATTTATCCTAGTCCCTCCTCCTAGAACCTCTACTCCATATAGTTCATTTCATATTGATAAATTTAATAAAGACTTAAGTTTTTAATTAGGTTTTACCCTCTCATACTCAGTGTGCATATTAGGATACACATAATGGACTCAACTCAATCATATTTCATAACTACATATAGACACAAATCAGGTATACGAAGTTCAGTGTCATGGCTATCTAATAAATTACTTAGTTCATGATTAAGTAATGACATTCTTTTTCCCTAACAATGTTTTTTCACTAATAACTAATTAACAGTCTTCCAATAATTTCTCTTTTCAATTAGCCTAGAATTACTTTTTTATATACCTTTGACCCTCAATCTTTCTGAGGCATATTTTAGTTGTACTTCTGAATCATTTTGCTTTACTGATTAAACAACAGTAACAACAAAAAACTAATCTGAAATTTGTTTTGCAAAGCAAATTTTTAAAATATTATTTCTATATTCATGATAACCTGAAATAATCCCAACTATATCAATTTGAGTTTTCTTTTTACTATGTTTTCTCTTTGCCTCACTCTTACTTTTCTTTCTTTCATGGTATTGATTATGTGTTTATGTGTCTTTTTGGCTTCTCTCCTGGTTTGGATACATACATTTGCTTTGTATTTCTACATGATCATTCTTAAATTTTGAACATGTATATCTGAATCAACACAAATAAACAAAATTAATATTTAATCCTCTCTCTGCACAAATACCTTAGAGGTCTTTAACCGTATATTGTTGTCCATTATTAATTTCTACTTAAAAAAATTCTCAAATTTGTCACTATTATATAGTCAATATTTATGTGTAATAGTGTTTGGTCCCCAATGTTGGGTCCCCCAATTATGGGTCCATGGTCAAAGGAGCGAGACTGATACAAGCAAAGCTTTATTTTGCGCCAAGCATCAAGAATCAAACAGACCCGTCGGGCTGCCCCTTACAGAGAGGGTGACCCCTCCCTGCCTCACAGACTAACTTTTTTTTTTTTTTAAAGATTTCACTTATTTATTTGACAGAGAGAGATCACAAGTAGGCAGAGAGGCAGGCAGAGACAGAGGAAGGGAAGCAGGCCTCCCGCTGAGCAGTGAGCCCGATGCGGGACTCAATCCCAGGACCCTGGGATCATGACCTGAGCTGAAGGCAGCGGCTTAACCCACTGAGCCACCCAGGCGCCCCACAGACTAACTTTTATAGAGCAAAGGCCATGTGCTTGGGCCTGGCCACACACAGGTGGCCAATGAGATTGTAACACACAGAGAAAGCTGCACAGTCATGCTAGGTCACACATAAGTGACCAACTGAATTACAATTTACCCTATAGTAGACATTTGAACTAACCTATCACCTTGGTCAGAATTGGCACCCAAAAGGCAGGGCCCACACTCCTTGGTGGCTAGGGAGACAGTATGTGCACTCTACTGATTGGATGTCTCCACCTGACTGGACTCATCCCTGCATTTGGGCTGTTATCGCCACCTGACCTGACCCACCCTTGTATTTGGGCTTTGTTACCTGCGACTGGTTTCCCAGACTTTGCTTTTAAGTAAGCTCCCCTGGGGTGTCAGGGTCAATTTAAGTTTTGCTGCATAAACAACAAAATGGCTGTTCAATCAAGGTGGGGCCGCTCTGGCTAAATAGGCCCTTACAATAGATGTTTACAATTATTTTTTGTTCAACATTGCTGTTCATATTTCTAACTTCAAATTTTCTTCTTCTGAGGTTTATGTTTAATTCTCTCTGCAATACCCTATAAGCAGTAAACTCTTTTATTTGTTTCTCAACATATTTTAAATTTTTCATCACATTTCATAATATTTAGCTGAGTATATAATTTTCAGTTTCCAGTATCACATCAGCAGTTTCATGACTAGGATACATTTTCTTCTGCAGCCTCTACTGTGGATGACAAAAGAGACTAGTCTAATTTTCAATACTTTTGTATATATTTTGTCACTGTATATATTTTGTCACTATTTGTCTTTGCCTTTGGTGTTATACCCTCTCAATAGAATATCTAAGAGAAGATATGACTTTGTTTTACTGATTAAAGATATCTCAATTTATCTATGTTGGCTGAATTGAAGTTAATTTCTTCAAGTCTATTTCGAGGTCACCAATTTGCTTTTCAGATGTTTATTTTACCAATTAAGTTTTTAATTCCAATAACTACATATTTTTTTCATATTTAGATAGTCTGTTTCCTTTTAAAATTTCATTGCTTTTCTTCATGTCTTATTCTTTTACTATGATATGCCTTTGTTTGATGATCTCTTAAACAGTTTTAAACCTACACAATTTATAGATACATTCAGATTACTTCATAGTTTTGGAGGCACCATCACTTGTGTTTCCTCTATCTCTTCACTTTATCACTGTTTTGTTTCTTATGTGATGTAATTTTTCTGTTCTGAACACATTTTCAAATAAATTTCTCTGCTTTACCCCCAGGAAGCTTTCCAACAAGAGGACGACATTATCTAAGTTTGCATTTCCCCACTGGGGACAGCACACATCCAATGCAGGGATATAAAAACCTGGACCCCTCACCCCCATCCTGTAAGCAGTGCAATTTCTGAGTCATTTGAAAATTTAAGTAAATTTAAATCTAAATTCTATAAAATCATATGACTCTCACCCAGTGCCATCAACACAATAAAGACATCAAGGAGTGAGGTAATTACTCAAGAATAAGGCAAAAATGTGGATATCCAACAGCCTCATTGGCAGGAAAAGACTTTCATCTCTGTAGCTGGAAGTCAGGAAAATCAGGAACTAGATTTAGTTAGGGTCCATACAATGTTAAATTCTAAAGCCTTGGGTGTTGGTTTCTCCATAATTAGTAACCTGGTTGAAAAACAATGGGTTCTCAGATTTGGGATGGAAACACAATGGCTGATGTGCTCAAGAACCTGAAAACTCAGATTTTCTGAACTTTCTGGGCCAGCAGATTTAGCACATCTGTTTCTAATAAGATTAGCATTCCACTCCTGCTTAAAGATAATGCAGAGGGGCGCCTGGGTGGCTCAGTGGGTTAAAGCTCCTGCTTGGGGCACCTGGGTGGCTCAGTGGGTTAAGCCTCTGCCTTCAGCTCAGGTCATGATCCCAGGGTTCTGGGATGGAGCCCTGCATTGGGCTCTCTGCTCAGCAGGGAGCCTGCTTCCTCCTCTCTTTCTGCTTGCCTCTCTGCCTACTTGTGATCTCTGTCAAATAAATAAATGAAATCTTAAAAAGAAAAAAAAATAAAGATAATGCAGAGGCTTTGGCCTTGCAAGACAAGTGTAACTCCTTTCTGAATTTACAGCCATCTTCAATACTGGCCAGACCTATAACTAAGGTTAAATTATAATGGAGCCAGGGATGTGTTGGCCTATAAAATAAGGAAGGCATTATAAACTGAAGGAGCTGTAGGATGTGTACTGGTAGGAGCTGGACAATTATAAATGGGACAAGATCTTGAGAGCTAGAATATGAGGGGGTGGAATATAAATTTGGATAAGAGAGTGTATTGAAATGCAATTACTCTCCCTTAATGCAGCATTTAACATTCTATATGTCCTGAGGAGACAGATAATTAGACTAATTTGATGCTTTGAAGTTTGGAAAAAGCAATGGCCTTCCCAACATAAAGTAAAAATGCAAGAGATACAATGGAAAAATGATGGAAGAAAGAACAAAATGGTTCAGAGAAGTGGCAAGCTGGGACAGATATACTATGAAGGTCAGAAAAGCCACTAGCAAACTATGTTCTTTAGGAAGGGCCAGAAGACACTATTTATGAAAGTGATAAAGAATATCCTATTGAGAGGGTCACCAGCAATTTTGAGAAGCTCAATAGAGAATGTCTTCTGTGTTTCATGGCTTAAAAGACATAAAAGTGCTACAGATACTGATTTCCTGATAATAAGAGGAGGTGATAAGTTCCCAACATACTAGAAGCCAGGTGGTGATATATAATTAATAAGAACAGCAAGGTCAGAGTGGCAGCCAGTGGAGACAGATGTGTGGAGAGATATGAAGATGGTTACTAAAATCAAAATGTCATAGAGACAGCCAGCAATGCTATTTCTCAATCTATATAATCAAAATAATAAATTATGGATGATCTGGAGGTGGAGGGCAGCTGGTGCAATAAAAAATAATTATTCTTTCTCAGATTCTGCATTACAGCCAGTTTTCAAAACTGGTATAGCACTGACTGATGGAAAGGCCAAGTTAGCAAGGGGAAGGAAACTGTAATATCACAACAAGTACATACAGTACATACAGTTAGGATTTATCCACCTTCCCACAAAGAGACCGATGGCTGTTCTCTTGGTTAAAAATACACTAGAGAAATGAAAATACACAGATATTTCAAGAACTGTTGGGAAACACAGACCTATGGACTAAAAGTCCTATCATGGCACCCCCCTTACAGTAGAACAGGTGATAAACTGAATCTAGCCTTGTTATAAATATCTATACTTCCACTGAGTCCACGGACCCATTTGACAGTTATTTTACTAGAATATGTAGTTGGAGTGGATATACAGAGTCACTGATGGAAGTCTACTGAGAGAAGTATTCCTTGGTCTTGGGTAATAGCTCTCATACAGAAAAGTCCAAGCAGAGGCATCTAGATATGATCAGGTAAGAGAGTCACTATTAAAAAATAAATAAATAAAATCTTATCCTAAGGCAGCAATTAATAACACATTTAAATATCTACAAAATGTAGGGATAATAACTTTCATTACATCCCCATTTAATTTACCTTTTACCAAAGAATCTCTCTGGCACTCTTAAAACATCAGATGGATTCTAGAGGATCATATCATATTATTGCAAACTTTGCAGAAGCATATGGTAGTCTAACTGTAGCTGCCTCCTCCCCTGTCAGTCATAATATAGTTTCAAGGGACCTGGACCACCTAAACATTCTAAAGAAATTCCAATTTCAATAACATTATGTAATCAGAATTGAGAAGAAGGGGAGGGTACATTAATGGACTTGTAATGCACAAAGCACTCTGGAAGGTATGACATAAACACTCTGAAGATTTAAGAACCTGATACATTGGTGAGGTTTCTAAGGGTCCAATTGTCTGGGGCCTACCAAGATTTCTCCTCAAAAATAAAGGAAAACATATATTTCAGGTCTCTCATAATTCCCACTATTTAAAAGGAAGAAAAATTACTAAAAGGCATCTTTAGGTGCCAGAGTCCAGATACTTACACTTGAAATATTGTTTTGGCCCCTTTAACGAATAACATGGAGAGTTTGCATTTTGACATGGGCTCAGAGCAGGAATGCCTCTGCAACAATTTCATGCCATGATGTAAGCAACCAATTGTTTAAAACTTATGATCCAGGAAACTATATAGTATTAAATACATATGTGATGATAAGAGATGTCATCCTTTAGTGGAATTTAGGACAATCTCTAATAGAAGAACAACAACACAAACCACTAGGATGCTGGGAATAATTCACATTATCTACAATAAAGAATCATATTCTATTGTTAAAAATACCTGCCAGCATGCTAGGAGGTTCTGGTAGAAACAGAGTAGATGGTCATTAGATACCATATGACTACACTGTCAGAACCAACCATCAGAAGCTGAGATCTCTCAGACAATCCAAATCATTGGTTTAGACAGGTCCAGAAATAATACATCGTAAAAAGTAGTATACCCAGTTGCAGCCAAAACCAGTATGAGAGAACAAAATATTCTTCAGAAGCAGGTGGCCCAGACCCCATGTTGTCACTACTGTTGCACCACTGCCTCTCCCTCAGGGTAAATATATGTCAACATGTAAAGTATGTCTTTATAGGAACTACTGGACATAGAATTTACCACACTACTCAGAATCCAGATAACAGAATGGCTATTGAAGACAACACTAAAATGTCTTCTTGGAGAGGATACCTGGGAGAATAGAGCACTATTCTTCAGGAGGTAGTTTGCAGTCTAAATCAATCATCATTTTGTGGTGCTGTATCTTCTGAGGTAAAATATATGTCTGAGCACCTAAGGCTCAACTTGGAGTGAATTTGCTTATTATCATTTCTAGTTACCCATTTGGGAATTTATGTTTCCATTCCCCAAAATCTAGGGAATGAATGCTCATCTAGAGGTCTTGGTTCCAAGAAGGAAAACTCTTTTACCAGGAAATATAACAAGAGACTCACTGAACTTCAAGCCCTGCCTTCTTCCTGGTTACTCTTGGCTCCTTGCGCCATGTGACAATCATGCAAGAAAAGAAGTGACATTTGGGTGTGAGTAATTGACCATGATAATCAGGAGATGAAGCTGAGAATAGTTTCAAGAAGAATGCATTTAACATCTCTTGGTATTTTTGTGTCTATTTTTGATGTTAAGTGGACAAATGCAGTAGACAAGATTGAGAATTATACAGTATAAAGGAATTTAGGGATTAGTGTTTGGGTCACCCTAGCACAGTATCTATGAAGACATTCAGAAGAGCTACTTCAGGGGCGCCTGGGTGGCTCAGTGGGTTAAGCCGCTGCCTTCGGCTCAGGTCATGATCTCAGAGTCCTGGGATCGAGCCCCGCATCGGGCTCTCTGCTCGGCAGGGAGCCTGCTTCCTCCTCTCTCTCTGCCTGCCTCTCTGCCTACTTGTGATCTCTGTCAAATAAATAAATAAAATCTTTAAAAAAAAAAAAAAAAAGAAGAGCTACTTCAAAGTGAGAAGAATCTGGAAGGGGTAGTACAGGAGGGGATGACAAGTATCAGTAGTGGTCCAGAGATCAGCTATTGCATAAAAAGCTACAAGAGCTATAGGCATTTTCCTCTTTCCCCTGTAATGTTTCCCCAGAAAAAAAGCGAACATTCTGTAAAATTCCAAATGGGATTAACCTTTCTTATAAAGCCCATAGATCAGACCACCATATGAAGAACTGTGGTGAACACTGTGAAGCGCTATACAAATTCCATTCACATTACTTCCATGACTAAGTTAAGTATTCTTTCAGCAGCCAAGAGAATTTCTGTTTAGAGCTCAAGCCTAGTTCTTTCCCTCTGCTAAAACTATCTACCTGTCCCAAGGTTATGCCTTCTTTCTGTTCAATATGGGGACCCAATGTTGCTCACTACTGAGGACAACTTTGAAGGGCCATCCCTTCAGAGTACAGGCCATTATTTCTCTCCATGTCTTTGCTCACTCTGTTATATGTGTTCCTGAAAGCACTCCCCTGTATACTTTCTCTACATATTGATCTCAGAGTCTGATTCTTGGGAAGCAGATTTTAAGACAGGGTGAAATTTTATTTGGGTTTATGACCCTATGTGGAATATGCAAAAAAAAAAAAAATCAAACTTAAAACTTAAAAAAATGCATTTTTAATTTATTTATCACCAAGGTCCTTTTTCTTCACATTGAGAGCTTTACAACAAAGTAAACTTGCTTACTGCTTCTTCAGTTCATTGGACTGACACTTTCTAGGCCACCAAGACTTTGTTTTGAATGGACAGACTTTCAAAGCTTCCAGCTTTCTTCTCAAACTCAGTTGGATCTGAGATCATATCTTTCATTCCTAAGTAAGCTTCCAAACTTATTTTTTCCCCTCGAGACTGAAGGAGTTGAAACCAGTGTCTAGACCACTGGATTACTTTGGCAACATCTCAAAGTTGTGGTTATGGATGTGGCTTTTAATACCAAGGTTGTTTCTGGGACCTGTAGATTTCCCATTTGTGTTATGAACCTGGATATTAAAAAATATTTTTTATTTTGTTATATCCAGATAATCTTATGTATTATTGATGAAAGCAGTAACCTAGTTCTACTCAGCTGGCCATGTAGTTATCTATAATTAGAACACTTTTCTACTCAGTATTTGGCATACAGAAGTTCAGAGATTAATATTTATTGCACATATAATATCTTGGTAAACATTTTTATATAAGGGAAATGTCATCACTATGACCTATTTCCACAATGGAATATTTTGCAAGAAAATCTGGTATTTAAAAACACACATTTATATGTGAATGTATGTCTTGCCTGTTCTGGCTCCCGCATCAGAATACTATAGACTGGGTGGCTTATAAACAACAGAAATTTGTATCTCACAGTTTTGAAGATTGAGAAGTCTAAGATCAGAGTGCTTGCAGATTTGGTGTCTCATGAACACTCCACCAGCATGACCTAATCAAAACTTCCCAAATCCCCACCTCCAAAAGTAACATTGGAGATTAGGCTTCAACATGTGAATTTTGGAATAGCACACATATTCAGCCTACCGCAATGTTTGTAGTATATTTTTATAAAATATTTAGACATTTAGACATTTCCTTTTCCTTTAGTCTATAATGTGACTATAGTTTCTTCAACATGGTGATACCAATTTTAATGTCATTGAATTCTCTAATCCATTTAGAGTTGTAAACTACATAAAGAGAAGATAGATTATATACTTTTTTGCATAAAGTATACAAAAAGCACTGGACGTGTACTTCTAATACATGTGTAGATGTACTACACAGCTATTTTTTAATGCACTTATTAGAAAGGAAACATGAAAGTTGGTGGGCTTTAGATTCAGAAAACCTAAATCCAAAACCTGACAATCTCTCTTAATTAGTCCACTGATCAAGAACATTATCAAACTTAGATTAGCATTTTTTATTTTCCCTCATCTGAGAAATGGAGACAGTAACTTAAGTAGTCACAGAGTCATAAAGAACAAATTAATATGAAGACTGAAATTATAAAGCAATATCTGAAATTTAATCATTATCACCATCATCCTATTGGTTATTTACCTATAAAGCAAAGTATAATTTCTGATATGGACAAATGATAAATGAAATTACCTAAAAAATGTACCCAGCTATAACTCTGAAAGTTGAAATGGGACTTCTATCCACAACTGGGAAAGTGTTGAACAAATTAATTAAAATACCACCTATTAATCATTTCTATAGTTCAGTAACATAAGAGTAAGTAAATCCCAGTACTCTGTTTAGCCTATTCTACAGAAATGCTGTGCCTAGATCTATGGCTTAATTACTTAAATTATCAATAATTGTGGCATTTAAATATAGTAGTGTTTATGGAAGAAATAACAACTATAATAACTAGAGAATTAACAATTATAAAAAATTAAATATAACCATATATCACTAATAACTTTAATACCACTGTATCAAAATGAAATTACACTACAAATTACCTTACAAACAGAATCGATCCCCAGCCATGAAATTTGATCATAACCTATTGTGATGAGCTACTTCTGAGGCCAATTTAATATGGTAATATTAAATATGGAATTCCTATTATTTACACTCCTAATTTAATTGTATGCTCACCAACAAATCTTCAAATATAAAGTCTGTCATTTTCTACTCAGTACTTGGAGGAAGAGAAGTGCATTGGTTTCCTTTCTCTATTTTATCTCTCACTGAAAGCAAATTGTGTTGTTATTCTGGTTTATTACATCGAACTAGATTTATCTGCAACTATCTGAGAAAAAGGGCCCTCATGCTCACAGATTAGCCTGCCTTGTCTGATATGACTTCTGGACTTAAACTAAAGGATTAAGTTCAGAAATAGAGTGGAGACCTTTCTGGGCAGCCAGCCAGTCATCCTCATGTGTGACTGCATCACTGTATACTCCCTGACTCTCTTGGATGTTCTCCAAGTAGATTATATGATTCATATCTAATCAATACTGATAAACTATTACCGAATATTTCTCTATTGCAGAGTGATTCCAATCAGAGGCTCTCCACTCAGATTGTTTACTACTTACTTGGCCCTACCACATGAGAAGCCAGGTGATTTGAGACATATTTCTGTATGTTTTATTATTATTATTATTATTATTATTATTATTAATCTTTATCTCTCCCATAGTGTAATGGAAAAACTAAATTGAGTTAATAGAGGTGAGTCACTTAGAATAAGAAATAAGGGGCGCCTGGGTGGCTCAGTGGGTTAAGCCGCTGCCTTTGGCTCAGGTCATGATCCCAGGTCCTGGGTTCGAGCCCCACATCGGGCTTTCTGCTCAGCAGGGAGCCTGCTTCCTCCTCTCTCTCTGCCTGCCTCTCTGCTTACTTGTGATTTCTCTCTGTCAAATAAATAAATAAAATCTTAAAAAAAAAAGAATAAGAAATAATACTGTGAAGAGAATTCACTGCATTTCAAGCATAGGAGGATGCAGAGTAAGCTTCATTGTTATCAGCATGATCATTACCACCATCACTTGATGATGATGATCATGATTAATAAAGCACAGGGATTTATATAAAATAACATTTTTCTTAGAAACAGCTATTAGTTTGGTTTTTTTTAAGATTTTATTTATTTATTTGACAGACAGAGATCACAAGTAGGCAGAGAGGCAGGCAGAGAGAGAGGAGGAAGCAGGCTCCCTGCTGAGCAGAGAGCCCAATACAGGGCTCGATCCCAGGACCCTGAGATCATGACCTGAGCCGAAGGCAGAGGCTTTAACCCACTGAGCCACCCAGGTGCCCCAGCTATTAGTTTATTAAGAAAAAAAGTAAATATGAGAATAAACATTGTGAAATGCAAGTAGTAGCACCTACTTCAGAGTTCTTATGAATACTAAATAACACATGTAAAATTCCTGACAAATGGTAGCTATTTTATTAATGGTAATAGCTTTATTATTAGGTCACCAAAAAAATCACATTAAAAATTTTAAGTTTTAGAATCACAGCCAAAAATTGCTATGGTCTTGAGCACCTCTTTCCCATAATATGTCCAAATTCTTGGAAGCTAATCTACACTTTAACAGCAGCCTCAGAAAAGGAGAACAGAAAATGTTCACCACCAGAGTCTTTTCTCTGCTGTGGCAGCTATGCTCTATCACTCAGTGAAAGCCTTCCCTGCGATCAGCTGTAATGACAAAGAACTGCCATTCCAACAGAACACTTTTACACTCAGTCCTTCAGTAGTGAGTCAGAGAAATGAGGTATTGATACTCTGCTCCACACTAGGGTTTCTTAAGCTCAGCACTATTGATATTTTGACAGGCTAAGTCTTTGTTCTAGAAGTCTGTGCTGTCAATCATAGGATGTTTAGCAGTATATCTGGCCTCCACCCACTAGATGCCAGTAGCGCCCTCTCCCCCTTCAAGGATGACAAGCAAAGTGTCTTCAGACTTTGTAATCTGTCCTCTAGGGTACAAAATTGTCCCTAGTCAAGAAGCACTAATTAGACATACTTGTGCTTATAAACTTTTAAGTTGCTACTTCTCTCATTATCAAAGAAAACTGTTGCATTCCTCTTTTACCTGGCATCTTGATACATTACTATAATTATAGGGTTTGGGACCATTTGAAAATTTAGTAATTCAGATTAAATGTACAGGAAACGTATCTGAAGAAAGTGGCATTTGTTTGGGGGCTGGCAGGATTTTGTGAGATGTAGGTAGGATAAGAGCAGGGTTTTAAGACTGAAGAAAGAGAGTGAGCAGAGACTTGGATCTTTGATCATTTCTACATTGTTTGGGTGGATTACAACTAAATATGCACCAGCAGTGCTTAGAAAGTGTGGGGCCTAGAGAGGCATATGAGTTTATTATTAAGCCTCAGAATAGGATAGAGTAAGGCAACTCTCTTTATTCATCTGAATATGTTCTGTAGAATCAAGAAATGAAAGTTACCAAAGTAGGTTAGTGAGTCTTCTCCTAGGTATAGGTTGATTTTGATGTGTGAGTCAGAGTTAACCTAGATTGTTGCATAAGGAATGCCTGATTCCCTCTATCGCTTATTAAACAAATCAGTTAAATATCCAATAACCCAGATTTACTCTAAAGGTTTATATTCTAATAGTCACAACCATTTACTGTGCATTTACTATATTCCAGGAAGGCACTACTTTGTTTTGCCAAGGGTTTATTTTACCAGCATGTCTTCTGTTACTTTGTCTTTATCACCATATGATATATGGTAAACACTCTCACATCTATTTACAAATAAGAAATGTGAAGCTCCAGGGGCTCCTGGGTGGCTCAGGTCATGATCCTCGAGTCCCTGGATCAAGCCCCTTATCAAGGTCCCTGCTCAGCAGGGAGTCCGCCACTCCCTCTCTCTGCGCTTTTCCCAACTCAGGCTCTCTCTCTCTCAAATAAATAAATAAAATCTTTTTAAAAAATGTGAAGCTCATATAGTTTGGATTCAGATCTTTCTGAATAATTTCTTTCCTCACAACTCAATAAAATGTAATAAATACATTCAAATATTTAATTAGGGAGATAAGCTTCCAGTGGTACTTAATAATATTTTATTTTACAATATGTCAATTCAATTCCAATAACTTTCACTCCTATTATAACTCTGAGTAGTCAAAATTTGTTATGTAAAGTAACAATGTCCTATCACCACATTCCATTTCTGCAGGTCTTTATAATATTGAACAGTCAATATTTCTGATTTCTCTTTTTCCCTCTATAGCTTGCTTACCCTCTCCTCCATTTCAGTAGTAAATTAAAGGTGTCAATGGATTCTGAATCTCAGTGTTTTGTAATCCAATATAAAAGTTAACAAAATCTTAGCTGCCAGGTTACATCTGAAGACTACAAATTGATTTGAAAATGTATATATCTACTCATGAGTGAAATAAATATTCAAGCATAAACAAGTTATAGTCTAAGTTCATATTTAAAATATTCTGACTCCAAAAACTAAAGAGCACACATGCTTTAAAGTTCCAAGAGAATTCAATACTAAATTTTGAGAGTAGGATATTAGACTTATGATAAATCTGAACTCTCAAATACAAGAATCACAGAAACAGAAGGAGAGGTTCAAGTGGCCATGCCAGGGGATCCTGAACTCACTCACTTCCAAGGATTTTAAGACTGAAGAAAGAGAGTGATTATTTAGAATATATTCTATTATATATATTAGATATATATATATCCTATTATATATTCTATTATTCTAGAATAATTATTATTCTATTATATATTATTTTAATAATAATTATTATATATTCTATTACATATTCTATTATTCTAACACAATAGAATAATTATCATTATTCTATTCTATTCTTACATATATTTTATACATTACATATAATAGAATAGAATATATAAAGGATGTATTCTATTATATCTAACATTAACATATTAACATTAACATTATATTATATTAACATATAATTATAATTAACATTAACATATATCTAACATATATAATAGAATATATTGTTATATATAAGAATATATTCTAAATTAATATATAGAACTATATGTGGAATAATTTCATTTGAAAAGGACCAGAAAACTAGAAAAACAAAGCTTTCATAGAAAGGACAAAAGGGATAGTATCAAGATGGGTAGGAGAGGCAGAGACACTGTCTCACCAAAAAACACTCCACCCCAGGTGTAGTGCTACATAATTGAGAGAGATCTCAAAAGCATGGGATATTTCCTGAGGAGTGGAGGGATTTGTGCTCCATGTCAGGCACCCTAACCCTTAGATCCTGAATGAAAGAGACAGGCTCCCTAAACAGTAGGCTTTGAAACCCAACAGGGTTCCAGGAAAACCACAGAAATATAGGGAATAGAGAATCTGCTTTTAAAGAGCTTGTACACAGATTCACTCACGCACAGACCGACCAAAACACTAATTTGAAAAGTACCTAGATCGTACGTGAAGGACTTAAGATTCTATTAATCGTATTGCACCTGCTTGAAAGGCAGAAAACCATGTGGGATTTTTTTTTTCTTTTTTCAGAGATGGAAACATGGGCAGGCACCATATTTGCAAACTTGTCCTAGCTTGCTAAGTTTGGTGCAAACATATGCCACTTTGGAACTAACCCTATAACTTTCTAGAGACAGTGGCACACCCAGCTGAGAGCAGATTTATTTCTTCCACTGATGCAAGGATACAAGATGCCAGGATACAAATCAATCAATTTGATATACCACATTAACAAAGTGAAGGACTAAAATCATGATCATCTAAATAGATGCAGAAAAAAGCATTTCACAAAATTCAATATCCATAAAATCCACAATGAAGTGTGTATAGAGGGAACATATCTAAACATAACAAAAGCTATATGTAATAAACTCACGGTTAACATCCTACTCAAGAGTGAAAAACTAAAAGACTTTCCTCTAAATCAGGAATAAGACAAGGATGCCTAGTCTCACCATTTTTATTCATCCCAGTATTGGAAGATCTAGCTGCAGTAATCAGATTAAAAAAAAATTTTCCCCCAAATTGGGGGGAAAAAAGACAAAACTGTCCCTATTTGTTGATAATATGATACTATATAGAAGACTCAAAAGACTTCATCAAAAAATGTTAGAATGAATTAATTCAGTAAAGTAGCGGAATATAAAATCAACATACATAAATCTGCAATGTTTCTAAACACTAATAAAGATTTACTAGAAAGAGAATTTAAGAAAAACCCCATTTACAATTGTTCCATAAAAAGTAAGAAAATACCTAGAGATAAATTTAACCAAGGAAGCAAAAGACCTCTAGATGCACAGAAAAGCGTAAGAAAGTGATGAAGGAAATTAAAGAAAACAAAGTAAATGGGAAAATATTCCATGCTCAAAGACTGGAAGAATTAATATTGTTAAAATGTTCATAATACCTAAAGCAATCTAGAGATTCAAATTAATCCATATCAAAATTCCATTGCCCTATTTCACAGAACTATACAAAATAACTCTAAAATTTGCATGGAACCACAAAGGATTTCAAACAGCCAAAAACAATCTTGAGAAAGAAAAAGCTAGAGATACCACACTCCCTGATTTCAAACTATACTACAAAACTATAGTAATCCAAATAGTATGGTATAGGTGTAAAAACACACAGAGATCAACTGAACAGACTAGAGAGTCCAGAATTAAACCCACACACATATGGATAATTAATTTTTGACAGAAGTGCTAATAATATGGAGAAAGGATAGTCTCTTCAATAAATGGTACTGGAAAAACTGGATAGCCACATGCAAAAGAATGACACTAGACCACTATCTTACATCATAAATAAAAATTAACTCACAACTAAGCCTGAATGTAAGACTTGAAACCATAAAATTCCTAAAAGAAAACATATGCAATAAGATCCTCAACACTGGTCTTAGCAGGTATCTTTGAAGTTCTGACTTCAAAGGCAAAGTAAACAAAAGCAAAAATAAGAAAATGAGATGACATCAAACTAAAAAGCTTCTGCAAAGTGAAAGAAACCATCATCAAAATGGAAAGGCAAACTCCTGAGTGGGAGGATATACTTACAAATCATATATCTGATAAGTGATTAACATCCAAAATATATAAAGAACTCATAAAACAACTACTTGATTAAAAATGGGCAGAGGATCTAAATAGAAATTTACCCAAAGAGGACATATAGATTTCTAATGGGCACATAAAAATATGTTCAACATCACTAATTATTAGGGAAATACAAATCTAAACTACAGTGACATAGCACCTCATTAGAATGCCTATTATCAAAAAGATAAAAAATAACAAGTGTTGGCATTTCTGGGGAAGATGGTAGAATAGGACCCTAAGTTCACCTCATCCCATGGATAGGGACGCCTGGGTGGCTCAGTTGGTTAAGCGGCTGCCTTCGGCTCAGGTCATGATCCCAGGGTCCTGGGATCGAGTCCCACATCGGGCTCCTTGCTCGGCAGGGAGCCTGCTTCTCCCTCTGCCTCTGCCTGCCTCTCTGTCTGCCTGTGCTCGCTCGCTCTCTCTCCCTCTGTCCCTGACAAATAAATAAAATCTTAAAAAAAAAAAAAGAACCACATAGCACTCACATATTGTAAATTATCCAGAAAGATGTGTCCAAAGACTAGCAGAACAAACTCCACAACTAAATGTACAGAAGAGGCCACATCAAAGAGGGTAGGGAGGATAGAGACATGATGAGACGTTAGATGCACATGCAAGCCATTCATAGGAGGGAGCCATAGCCACAGAGAAGGCAGAGAAACAGACCCTCAAACCAGGGGCCCCACAAAGGGATGACTCATAGCATTTGGCTTTGAAAACCAGAAAAGCCAAATTTTGTGAGTTCTTAGAACAAGTGGGACTTAAAGCCTTGAACTTTAAAAATTAGCAGACTCAGCTCCGGGAGAGAACAGAGGGTAAATGGAAGCTGCATCCTGTTTTGTTTTGTTTTGTTTTTTAATTAACATATAATGTATTATTTGGCCCAGGGGTACAGGTCTGTGAATCATCAGGCTTTCACATTTCACAGCACTCACCATAGCATATACCCTCCCCAATGTCCATAACCCAACAACCTTATCCCTATCCTCCCACCTCCCCTAGCAACCCTCAGTTTGTTTTGTGAGATTAAGAGTCTCTTATGATTTGTCTCCCTCCTGATCTCATCTTGTTTCATTTTCTTCCTTCTCTACCGCCCACAACCCCCTGCCCTGCCTCTCAAATTCCTCATATCAGAGAGATCATATGATAATTGTCTTTCTCTGATTGACTTATTTCGCTCAGCATAATGCATCCTGTTCTTAAAGAGACAAACAGCCTGCAAAGATATAGCTTAGAATTTGAAAAACTCTTGGGACATAGAGAAGGGAGAATTATTTACTCATCTAAGAGCATGTCCTAGTGGGACAAATTTCACCAGGAGACTTCTTCAGGGACAAAGGACCTGGCAAGTGCCATTTCCCTCACTCTGCAACATAAACAGAAGGCACCTGCAAGAACCAGTGTAGTGCCAGCATTTACTACAGAACTTGCTTACACTGTGCCCAAGTGCCACCAGCTGAACTTGCCTCCATCCTAATGCTATGGGTCCCCTTCCCCAGAAGACCAGTGGAAATCTTGCCAACATTATATGTCCCAACTGCACACTTTGTGGGGTCTTGGTCCCTGTGGCAGTTGTGGCTAGTCACCTCCCACGAACAGCTTGTTAAAAGTGCACACCCCACCCATGACTTTCAAGAACAGGAGACAGGTGACTTTCCTAACACAGAGAAACAGACACAGAAAGTAAGACAAAATGACAAGACTGAGGAATGTATCCCAAATGAAAGAAGAGGACAAAACTACAGCAAGAAACCTAAATGAAATGGATATAGGAAATGGAATCACAAAGATACTCACGGGGTTTGGGAAGGGAATTGGAGAACATCAGTGAGACCTTTAACAAAGAAAACATACAAAGAATTCTATAACTGAAATTAAAAATACATTGGATGGAATAAAAAGCAAACTAGAGGAAGAATGAATTACTCACCAGGAAGACATAATAATGAAAAATAATAAAGCTGAGCAGATGAGAGAAAAAAAAATTTGCAAAATGTTAAATGACTTAAGGAACTAAGCCACTCTATCAACCATAATAGAGATGCCAGAGAAAGAAGAGAGAGAAGGGGCAGAATATGTATCTGAAGAAATAATGGCTGAAAACTTCTCAAATCTGGGGAAGGACACATATCTAGATCCAGGAGGCACAGAGAGCCCCCAACAGAATCAACCCAAGGAGGTCTATGCCAAGACACATAGTAATTAAAATGGCAAAAAGTAGTGATATAGAGAGAATTTTAAAAGCAGCAAGAGGAAAAAAGATACAGTCAAGAAAAACCCTATAAGGCTAGCAACTAATTTTCAGGCAGAATCTTACAGGCCACAAGTGAGTGGCACGATATATTCAAAGTGCCAAACATAAAAAAATCTGCAGCCAAGAACACTATCCGGCAAGGCTATCATTCAGAATAGAAGGAAAGATCGTTTCCCAGGCAAACAAAAGCTAAAGGAGTTCATGACCATTAAATAGCCCTATAAAAAATGTTAAAGGAACTTTCTAAGAGGAAAAGAAAGTCTATATGTAAATGTAAGAATAATAGGAAGCAGAAAAACAGTAAAAAGAAGTCTATCTGTAAAACTTAGTCAAGAGACTCACAAAATAAAAGGATGTAAAGTATGATATTATATACCTAAAACGTAGGGAGGAGATGAGTAAAGAATGGGTTCAAACGGGGCGCCTGGGTGACTCAGTGGTTTAAAGCCTCTGCTTTCGGCTCAGGTCATGATCTCAGGATCCTGGGATCGAGCCCCGCCATCAGGCTCTCTGCTCAGCAGGGAGCCTGCTTCCCTTCCTCTCTCTCTGCCTGCCTCTCTGCCTATTTGTGATCTCTGTCTGTCAAATAAATAAATAAAATCTTTAAAAAAAAAAAAGAATGGGTTCAAACTTAAGTACATCAACTGAATATAGACTGCTATATGCAGAAGATGTTATATTCAGGCTTGATGGTAACCACAGATCAAAAATCAGTAATAGATATGCAAAAAATAAAGGGAAAGGAATCCAAGTATATCACTAAAGAAAGCCAACTTACAGTGAGAGAAGAGAACAAGGGAAGGAATAGAGAAGATCTACAAAAGCAATGAGAAAACAAATAGCAAGATGGCAACAAATACATGTGTATCAATAACTACTTGGAATATAAATAAGATAAATAGTCCAATCAAGAGACATACGGTGATGGAAAATATAAAAAAAAGCAAGACTCATCTATATGCTGTCTACAAGAGACTCATTTCAGACCTAAAGACATGTGCAGATTGAAATTGAGGAGATGGAGAGATATTTGTCATGCAAATGGATGTGAAAAGGAAACTGGGTTAGCAATACTTGTAATGGCCAAAAGAGACTTTAAAACAAAGACTGTAATAAGAAACAAAGAAGGACACTATATAATTATTAAGGGACAACTGAACAAGAAGACATATCAGTTGTAAACATTTATGCACCCAACATGGGAGCACCCAAATATATAAATATTTAATAGCAAACATAAAGGAACTAATTGATAGTAATGCAGTAATAGTTGGGAACTTAAACATATCACTTACAGCAATGGATAGGTAATCCAAACAGAAAATCAACAAGGAAACAGTGTGTTTGAATGACACACTGAAACAGATGGATTTAACAGGAGATTAAGTTTGTTAAATAACATGGAAATAAATAATGAAGGTGTCAACCAAGAAATCAAAGAAATCAAAAATTACATGGAGACAAATGAAAAGAGAAACACAATGGTCTAATCTTTGGGATGCAACAAAAGAGTTTTAAGTGGGTAGTATATAGCAATACAGGCCTACATCAAGAAGCAAGAAACATATCAAATAAACAACCTAAAAGAGCTGGAAAAGGAAAAACAAAACCCAAAACCAACAGGAGGTAGTAATAAACAGCAGAGCAGAAATAAATGATATAGAAACTAAAAAAGCAGAAGAATAGATCAATGAAACCAGGAACTTGTTCTTTAAAAACATCAACAAAATTGATAAATTTCTAGCCAGACTCATTAAAAAGAGAGAGAGAGAAAGAGGACTCAAATAGACAAAATCAGAAGTGAAAGAAGAGAAATAACAATTGACACCACAGAAATACAAAGGATTATAAGAGAATATTATGAAAAATTTTATTACAACAAAGAGGACACAAACTGTAGATAAATTTCTAAAACACATACCTACCAAAACTGAAGCATGAAGAAATAGAAAAAAAATGAACAGACTGGTTTCCAGCAATGAAACTGAATCAATAATAAAAAAATTCCCCCAAAACAGAAGCCCAAAAACATAAGGCTTCACAGATGAATCCTACCCAACATTTAGAAAAGAGTTAATAACTATTTTCCTCAAACTTTTCCAAAAAAAATAGAAGGAATTTCATTCTGAGGCCAGAGCCACTCTGACTCCAAAACCAGATAAAGACACTACAAAAAATGAGAACTACAGGTCAATATGTTTGATGAAAATGGATGCTAAAATCCTCAATAAAATATTACCAAATGAAATCCAACAATGCATTAAAAGAATCATTCACTAAAATTAAGTAGGATTTATTGCTGGGATGGAAAGATGGTACAGTATTCATTAATCAATCCATGTGATACATCAATAAGAGAAAGGATAAGAACCATATGATTATCTCAACAGATGCAGAAAAAACATTTGATAAAGTACAATATCCATTCATGATAAAAACTGTCAACAAAGGGGCACCTGGGTGGCTCAGTGGGTTAAAGCCTCTGCCTTCGGCTCAGGTCATGATCCCAGGGTCCTGGGATAGAGCCACACATTGGGCTCTCTGCTCAGAGGAGAGCCTGCTTCTTCCTCTCTTTCTCTCTGCCTGCCTCTCTGCTTATCTGTGATCTCTGTCTGTCAAATAAACAAATAAAATCTTAAAAAAAAAAAAAACTGTCAACAAGGTAGATTTAGAGAGAACATACCTTAACATAATAAAGGATTTATGTGAAAAACATAATTAATATCACATGTAATAGGAAAAAACTTAGAGCTTTTCCTCTATATCAGAAATGAGACAGAGGCTCATTCTCAGCACTTTTATTCAACATAATACTGAAAATTCTAGCCAGATTATTAACACAACAAAAGGATATAAAAGACTTCCAAATTAGTAAGAAAGAAGTAAAACTCTCACTATTTGCAGATGACATGATACTATATATGTAAAACCCCAAAGACTCCACCAAAACAAAATCAAACAAAAAAACCCCTACCAGAATTGATACATGAATTCAATAAAGTCACAGGATACATACAGAAATCCATTCCGGTTCTCTATACTAATAATGGAGTAGCACAAAGAGAAATTAAAAAATCGATCCCATTTATAATTACAGCAAAAATAATAAAATATCTAGGAATAAGCTTAACGAAGGAAGTGAAAGATCTGTACTCTGAATACTCTAAAACTTCTGCAGTGAAGATGATACAAATAAATGGAAAGCCATTTCATGCTCATGGATTAGAAGAACAAATATTATTAAAATGCCCATGCTACCAAAAGCAGTCTACACATTTAATTTGATCCTTATCAAAACATCAATAGCATTTTTCACAGAACTACATACAACAAGCAAAAATCCTAAAATTTGTGTGGAACCACAAAAAACCCTGGATAGCCAAAGTAATCCTGAAAGAGAAAAACAAAACTGGAGGTATCACAATTCCAGAGTCTAGGTTCTATTACAAAGCTGTAGTAATCAAAACAGTATAGTACTGGCACAGAAATAGACAGATTGATCAATGG